>NW_027507758.1:282248074-287545574 GCF_037356315.1 Lithobates pipiens | reverse complement strand
CCACCATTTCACCATTGCCCATCAGTGACACCTCATCAGCACACATCATTGAAGGCGAAAAACTACTTAGTTGCAAAATTACTGATAGAAAAAAAGTGAAAAACATTGTTTTAAAAATTTTTTTATTTTTTTCTGTAAAAAGTTAAAAACCCAGCAGTGATTAAATGCCACCAAAAGAAAGCTCTATTTGTGTGAAGAAAGTTCCATAGACTTTAACGGTGTTTGCATGTTCGCACAAATTTTTTGCCTGTTCGCATGTTCTGCTGCGAACCGAACCAGGGGAGTGTTCAGCTCATCCCTTATCCAGGTTTTTTTTTTTTTGTCAAAGCTTAATTGAACAAGCTGATGTTAAGAGCTGATTGGCTACAATGCAAAGCTGCACCAGATTTTGCACTCTCCAATTTTAACAAATCAACCCCAAAATTTTGGAGTATGAGATATCACTCAACAACTGCAATGCAGAAGGTAAATTTTAAATATGCACAGATATATGCAATTTGTACCTGATTAGAAATATAAGAAAATAAAATAAATAATAATTGTATATTTTACTCCTGAAGAAAATACGGTATATGAAAAACACATATTCCTTAAAAAGTGATAGTGCCGTGGGACCGTGAGCCCAGAACACATGTTTATTTGTGCAGTAAAAGTGAACATCTGTATTAGTCATCAAGAAATACTAAAGTCTGACAGCTGCTAGACAATTAGTGTACGTCCAATGGCTTTCCAAAGTGTATGACCAGCTTTAAAGGGATCATCTTGTCTTCTGACTTAAGCTGTACTCCTTCTTTGTCTAAACAAAATGGATTATCCTGTTGTCAGTAGGACACTGTCACGAATGAATGTATGTTGGCTACACACAGTGTAAATTATTTTAAAGAAATAAAAAAGAACAATGGTGACATGCAGCATTCCATATTGACAAATTGGATTGCAATCCACAAGTAAAAAGTATCTATCTATCTATCTATCTATCTATCTATCTATCTATCTATCTATCTATCTATCTATCTATCTATCTATCTATCTATCTATCTATCGAAATAGGCTATATCACTGTTTGCAGAACTCACAGTAATGTAGGACTCATAACTGTCACAAATGTTCGGAATATTAAGCCCCATACATACTATCAGTTTTTCTGCTGAATTTTTCCTTCAGATTTACCAAAACCATATAATATGAGGTCAAACCTTAGAAGTTTCAATGTGTATGCAATCAGGCAGGTCCTTGCACTACATGGTTTTGGTAAACCTGAAGGAAAAACTCAACAGAAAAACTGATAGTGTGTATGGGGCTTAAGACTTTTTTTCCCAACCATATGGGAAAGAGTTATTGTTAAAAAAATATCTAAATCTTTATGTATAAAAATTTTTTTTTTTTTGTTTGATGAAGACATTCTATATTCATACCAATTAGGAGGATTTAAAGATTGTTTCCTAGATTTCGATAAAGCCCGGAAGGTTTAGACTGGGTGATCAACTTGTGGCCCTCCAGTTGTTGAGGAACTACATGTCCTATAAGTCCTTGCAAGCTCCTCACAGTTACTAGCTTGACTCCCAAAGGCAGGGGCATGATGGGAGTTCAAGTTTCGTAACAGCTGGAGGGCCACAGGTTGAGCACCCTCTGTCTGCTTATTATTGCTGCCTTGGTCTTTGTTCGAGAAATCAAACCTATTTTTCTGGTGTTCATGATCATGGCGACAGAAAGTGAAGGACAATGCCTATTTTTACAGCTGTCACTAGAACATAAGTCAGGTGGAAATCTTAACCAGGAACACCTTTTCCAAAGATGAATATCAGAGTAGACATTTTTCCTCAGTTCAGGGAGATAATCATTGGCTTCCTGTTATGTCTACAGGGATAAGAAGTGCATAGGAAACTCCACAATGAGACACAAGCAGCAATACAAAGCAAACAGAGGTTCTAACTCTTTCTCACCCTATCCAAAGCTGAATTAGGCTCTGGCTGGGAATCATTTTAGAAAGCAAAGTTGTTATATTAAAGTGCAGTCAAATGGTATATGAATATATTGGCAACAAAGATTGTATTAAAAAAAAGGTAAACTGGGGTAACATTAAACATACTATATCCACTTGCCGCCCGCCCTATAGGGAATTGACGGCGGAAAAGTGGTTTCATAATCCTAACCGGACGTCATATGACGTGATTAGGATTATGAGCCGCTGCGCGCCCCCGGGGGCGCGCATCGCGGCGATCGTTGTTGCGGGGTGTCAGTCTGACACCCGGCAACTACGATCTCGGTAAAGAGTCTCCGACGGAGACTCTTTACCATGTGATCAGCCGTGCCCAATCACGGCTGATCACAGTGTAAATGGGAAGAGCCGGTGATCGGCTTTCCCTCACTCGCGCCTGTCAGACGCGAGTAGAGGAGAGACGATCGGCTGCTCCTCTGACAGGGGGGGTCTGTGCTGATCGATTATCAGCACAGCCCCCCCGAGGATGCCCACACTGGACCACCAGGGACACCACTAGACCACCAGGGAAAAGGTAATAAAATCCATAATCCTCCCTAGACCACCAGGGATGCCAGTCAGCACAATGGGTGCCAATCAGTGCCCATAATTGATGCCAATCAGTGCCCACAATGGGCATCACTGATTGGCATGCATTATTGTTTGGCACTGATTGGCATCCATTATTATAACACCGATGCCGCCTATGAGTGCCCACCTGTGCCGCCTATGAGTGCCCACCTGTGCCGCCTGAGTGCCCACCTGTGCCGCCTATGAGTGCCCACCTGTGCCGCCTATGAGTGCCCACCTGTGCCGTCTATCCATGCCCACCTGTGCCGCCTATCTATGCCCACCTGTGCCGCCTATCCATGCCCACCTGTGCCGCCTATCCATGCCCATCCGTGCCGCCCATCCGTGCCGCCCATCCATGCCAGCTATCAGTGCCAATTTGTGCCACCTATCAGTGTCCGTCCGTGTTGCCCATCCGTGTCGCCCATCCGTGTCCCCCATCAGTGCCGCCTATCAGTGCCACTTCATTGGTGCCACATTGGTGCCCATCAGTGCCACCTTATCAGTGCCCATCAGTGTAGCCCCATCAGTGCCCATCAGTGAAGGAGAAAACGTACTTATTTACAAAGTTTTGAAACTGAAAAAAAAAAAAACATTTTTTTTTCAAAATTTTCAGTATTTTTTTATTTGTAGCGCAAAAAATAAAAACCGTAGAGGTGATCAAATACCACCAAAAGAAAGCTCTATTTGTGGGGAAAAAATGATAAAAATTTCATTTGGGTACAGTGTAGCATGACCGCGCAATTGTCATTCAAAGTGCGACAGCGCTGAAAGCTCAAAATTGGTCTGGGCAGGAAGGTGTTTAAGTGCCCTGTATTGAAGTGGATATACAAGTGGTCATCAACCCTGTCCTCAGGGCCCACTAACAGGCCAGGTTTGCAAGATAACTGAAATACATCACAGGTGATATAATTTGCTGCTCAGTGATTGCAGTATACTAGACTGCATCTCCCCAAAGTAATACATAAAACTTGGCCTGTTAGTTGGTCCAGAGGACAGGGTTGATGACAACTGCTGTATATTATCTTGAGGAAAGTATCTTCTCCAGCTTACTTCCTTTAAAAATCCTGATTATGAGTGGCATATATTTGTGGATAAAACAGACAATATTACACTTTAATACATTATACAATTCTGCTGAGGAGGTATAGTATATAGTCCAAACATTGCTTCATTTAGTTGTAGGAATCTTTTCCTTTCTAGAAAAACATCCTCAAAATTCTATCCTGTTATGATACATTATTGCATTTAATATATGTTAATAGGGATGTTTTATTTTAATTATAAAGGTTTATGAGCTTCTGTTAAAGGCTTCTGTTAAATCTTTAACTTGAAATACTTGTAGGGGATTTAGAGTATATACACATATCATATGTATACTTATTATTTAAGTTATAATTGTATACTACTGTACACATTTATTTACTGTATTGATCAAATACTAATTTATGTAGTTTAATAATTTATATGATTTTACAACTATAGGTTTGTGTTTTCACAAATTTCCTGTCCCATGTAGTTGTGAATGATTTATCCTGAACTTCAGACATGTAGTTTAATCCAAATGCATATACTGGAACTGTCGCACTTGTCAAAAGATATGTAATTCTGTTCAGCGAGTACTGTAGTACAAGCATCATTACAGCATGGCTTTGGAACTCTAGTCAAAACATAGGCCCAGCCCCACAACCCCATATTCAGATAAACTGCAAATTAAAATTGCATGCATTTATTTTTTAAATGATGCATGGCTGCATCAATAGATTTTTTTTTTTTTTTTTTTTTTTATCAAATATCTGCTTGAAGTTCAGCTTTAATAAAGCCAAAAATATAGTGCCAAAACCACTCCTATTGTTTTCCTGCTGTCAGCTAGTACATTGAATTTTGTCTTCCTGCCCATGATCAGTCCATTTAGCTGCTTATGTAAAGCAACAAAGCTTGGCTATACAACCTATGCTTGTAGTGGAGATTGAAAAGAGGGAAGTTATTGTTTAAAAAAAAAAAGAAAAGATGTAAGAACGAATTAGAACACAGAGCCATTTCTCTCATAAACAGACCTCTTTAATGCTGAACAGCTCTTATGTTTTTACTGCAGGCAAAGCTAATATTTCAGCTAGCTCAGACTGCATTCACTTTGTATTACCACCAGTAACAGAAACATCGGTAATTCAGTCTCTTGCAGCACAGTAAAAACAGTCAATTTAAGAGAAGCCCAGTCTTCGGTTTTGTTCATTTTCCTTTAATGAACTCAGTTGGGCAATCTTTATATAATAAGGCTTTCTTAGAAAAAAATAAATATGCCAGTAGATACAAATCTAGGAGGTGCAGTTCGAATGGTCATCCATTTCACCCTCACAGCCCAGGTAAGCCACAAAGGTTTATATGCCTTAAAATTCTCACTACATTTGATGACTTGACTAATATCATTTGAAAGTACTTTAACAGCTTGCCGCCCACCCACTGACATATGACTGCTGGGCAGTGCGACTCTCATTCTGGGTGGGTGTCATATGATGTCTGTTCATTTAAGCAGGGCATGCTTGCGTTCATGTGCACGCAGCCCTGAACTGTCGATGGCGGCGTGTCACCGAGACACCACTTGTCACCAACGGGGGTGAACAGCTATTGAGCATGGCTGTTTACCACATGATTGTCCGTGACAAAGTCACGGTAGATCACAGATGGTACCTCCACACTTTACAAGGTGATTGCTGCGCATGCATGGCAGTGGCAGCATGTTCCCAGGAACACTGCTCATCACCGATGCTGGTAAACAGCCATTGGCTGGCGGCTGTTTACCACGTGATCGACTGTGATCCATTCACAGCTGATCACTAAATGTAAACATAGACTCTTCCCTTCTCACACACCGTTTCCAGTGTGAGGAGAGAAGAGCCAGGAGCAGCGAATTAAAGATCTGTCTCCTGTAGTGTCTGCACCAACACCACACTTGTCCCATCTCCCCCCCATTGTCATCTGTTACCCAACAGTCACCACAGTCACCCAATAAAGTGCACCTGTCACATAAGAGACTACCATCAGTGACCGTCAGTGGTGCACCCATCCGTGACCATCAGCAGTGCACCCCTCACCCATCAGTGCCCTCTCATCCATCACCCGTCACCCATCAGTAAACATCAGCGGTGCACCTGTCACCCATCAGTGACCATGGCCTGTCACCCATCAGTGACCGTCAGCAGTGCACCTGTCACCCATCAGTGACCATGGCCTGCCATCCATCACCCGTCACCCATCAGTGACCGTGGCCTGTCACCCATCACCCATCAATGACCGTGGCCTGTCACCTGTCTGTGACTGTCACCTGTCAGTGACCATCACCTGTCACTGTCCATGGTCGGTCACTCATTAGTAGATCATTGCCTGTCATCCATCAGTGACCATCGCCCATCACACAGTCATCACCTATCAGTGAACGTCACCTGCCACCCATCGCACAGCCCATCAGTGAGCGCCACCTGCCACCCATCTGTCACCCGTTGCACAACTGATTGGCGACTATCACCTGCCACCCATCACACAGCCATCAGTGTCATGTCCAAAAGTATATACTAGTGAGAAGGCGTTCCAGATCGTCTCCATAACTGATGAGAGCAGTGGGGAGTTCTCATCAGATTCCAATTCTGATTCTGAATGAAATTCAGTATTTGAACTGATTAGGAGTAGTGGATCAGCAAATGGTTTGGATGAAGAATGGGTCCCTCCTAAAAGGGCACAGCGCTCTGAAAACCAGGCAGCTGCCAGCAACTAGGATTATATTCCCAGGCCCAGTACCAGTGCTGCCACCAGCAATAGGCTCCAAGAACAAATTCCCAGGCCCAGTACCAGCACTGCTGCCAGCGATAGGCCCCGGGAACAAATGCCCAATACCAGTGCTGCCACCAGCGATAGGCTCCAGGAACAAATGCCGAGGCCCAGTACCAGTGCTGCCACGTCACGCCTGATTACCAGCACACGAAATCCAAATCCCCCAACTACTGGAGTGTCACGTCCCACAAGAGCCAGGGCCGCTACATACATGCCAGATGGTCTTGCTACCCAACATGGCTGCCTTCCAACTCGGGATCACCAATTATTCCCCCTTCCACAACACAGTCAAGTGTGCAGGCCAACATTCAAAATTTCACAGAGATTGATTGCTTTTATCTGTTTTTGCCCGACACTTTGCTGCTATTCATTGTGGACCAGACCAATTTATATGCCCAGCAGTATATTGCCAACAACCCCCAATCATCATCTGCCCATCCATTTGAGTGGAGAGATCTGAATTTGGAGGAGTTCAAATTGTTTATGGGCCTCGCCATAAACATGGGGCTTACAAAAGAAATGAAGGACATGCCTATTGGTCCACCAACCCCATCCACCACATGCCTATTTATTCTGCCATAAAGCTCTGTAAAAGTCTCACACATGTGGAATTGCCATACTCAGGAGGCGTAGCAGAATATATTTTGGGGTGTAATTTTTTCTATGTATTTGCTATGTGTTGGAAATATCTTATAAATGGACAAATTTGTGTAAAAAAAATGTGTTTTCATTTTTCCCCACATTTTCCAAAAACTTCTGGAAAAAATGAACCATTCAAAAGACTCATTATGCCTCATAGATTATACATTGGGGTGTTTTCTTTACAAAACAGGGTCATTTTGTGGGCAATTCCATTGTCCTGGTGTTCCAGTGCCTTCAAATGTTTAATAGGGGGTTGAGAAATGAGATGTGTAATGTATGCTCATAAAACGCCTGAAGGTGCTACTTCAATGTTGGGCCTTTGTACCTGTATGTGGCCAGGCTGTGTAAAAGTCTCACACATGTGGTATTGCCATACTCAGGAGGAGTAGAAGAATGTATTTTGGGGTGTAATTTGTTGTATGCATATGCTCTGTGAGAGAAATAACCTGTGAATATGACAATTTTGTAAAAAGAAAAAAAAAATCTTAATTTTGCAAAGAATTGTGGGAAAAAATGACAACTTAAAAAAACTCACCATGCTACTTACTTAATACCTTGAAATGTCTACTTTCTAAAAAGGGGTCATTTGGGGGGCATTTGTACTTTTAGCTGGCCATACACCTATAGATTATCTGCAGATTTTCTATGGTTAGATGGAAAAAGTTCAACAGATTTCTCCATGTTCACTAAACTATGTGGATGGAGGAATCTCCCACTTTTTCCATCTAACCATAGAAAATCTTCAGATAATCTATAGGTGAATGGCCAGCTTTAGTGTCTGAAGAAATGAGATAGGCCTTCAGTACATCAGGTGTGATCAATTTTAAGTGATTGGCACCATATTTTATAGACTCTATAACTATCACAATACACTAATTTGGGTTATTTTTACCAAAGATATGTAGCAGTATAAATTTTGGCCAAAATTTATGAAGAAAAATTACTAATTTGCAAAATGGTATGACAGAAACCAAGAAAAATGCATTTTTTCACAAAGTTTACGGTCTTTTTTTATTTATAGTACATAAAATAAAAAACCCACTAGTGATTAAATACCACCAAAAGAAAGCTCTATTTGTGTGAAAAAAGGACGCAAATATCATATGGGTACAGTGTTGAATGACTGAGTAATTGTCAGTCAATGTGTGAGAGCGCTGAAAGCTGAAAATTGGTCTAGGCAGGAAGAGGGTATAAGTGCCCTGCATTGAAGTGGTTAAAATTTAATTTTGGAATTAATGTAATTTCCATCATGCTCCTTAAAATTCACTCCAGTTGAAAATGTTTGAAGCTGCTAACCATTAGGAAATCAAATTAACTTTCTTAAAACAAAAAAAGTATACAAAATTCTAAGTGTATAGAAAGTGTTTTTCTCCTGAGCATTGGTCCACATTGGATGATTTACCATCAACTCTTGCTCTGGTGACAAGTCTAAACTTTTGGATTTGCCTCAGGTTCTATTTTTGTGACAAAGTTCACCAGGACAAAAGCGGAGTGCATCTCTTCAGCTGGGACACAGATAGCAATAGAAAATTGATGGAGGGTATAAAACTTTCCTACTCCATTCAAAACAAAAATAAATGAATAAAAAGTGTTGCCTTTACATATACTTTAAGGGTACGTTCACAACAGGTGCGTTGGAACTGTGTTGGTTAGCTATTTCAGCACAGTTCCACCACACAAAAAAGCTAATTGCTTTGTTTCCTACATACCAAGTTCACACCACTGGTATGAAGGTGGTGTTCTCTGACGTATGACAGGCCATAAATTTTTTCAGCGCAGCGTAGTGCGAGGCAATCAATGTCTACCACTGTGCGGCAGGCAATTGAAATGATTGACATGTCTGTGTGACCTTTCAATAAAAATTGTGACTAAATCCACAGCAAGTAGCACAAGGGACTTTTCACATTGATTGTAAGTACTGTCCCTTGTGCCGATTAAAAAAAAAACATTTTCACAAAACTTAAGCCTAGTACACAGGGCCGGTGCTACCACTAGACAAACTAGGCAGCCGCCTAGGGCGCACTGCTGCCTAGGGGCGCGCCCAGGCTGCCGGTTTCCCTCCGGGTTTGCATGCTCTGCAAGCTGCAGTATGTAACTAGCTCAGTCCGACTGGTAGTGTAATTAGAGGTGCAACACAGCACTGGAGCCAGCACTAGAGAAAGCAGAGCCAATGCTTCCTGCATAGCGGCGCCTTCTGTCACATGGGCAGGGCAAAGGGGGTGGAGTCAGGGGTGGAGCCAATGGGGGCGGCAAAATGAAGGTGCGCCTAGGGTGTCAACAATCCTTGCACCAGCCCTGCTAGTACATCCCAGTAGTGTGTACTATCTCCCCTGCTGTTTTATTGTGTTCTGACAGGAGGACGGCCCCCTACCAGAACACTTCAGTCAGCCGGAAGCCGATCGGCAGGCTTTTTTCAGTCATGCAATACACATGGGACGAATGTCGAACAGTTTCTATTGAATCAGCCAGTGCTGCCTGACATTTGGCCCTCCTGTACTAGGCTTTAGGCTTTAATGAGCAAAACATACAATAAATTACTGCATGCAGTTAAAGTTTACATACTCATTTAAAATTACTGTATTTATTGGCGTATAACACTCACTTTTTCAACCTGAAAATCGGGTGCAAATAGCGTGTGCGTGTTATATGCCGATACTGCAATTTGGGCCACCTAGGGGAGAATGGGGAGAGGGGTGGGACGAGCGCCATCAGATTACATACAGCAAGAATCTCCTGTTTACTCAGTAGCATCTGTAATAGGAAGTCCCACCTCTTGTACCAGCATTGGACCACTGTTCTGTCTATCATAGAAGCAGGTCCAGGAAGCGGGAATTTGTATTAAAGAGGCAGCTGAGTAAATAGGAGATTCCTGCGATTCCTGCTGTATGTAATCTGAAATGTAATCCCCCCCCCCTGTCCCCTCCGAGGCAGCAGTAATCTGATGTGAGGCTGCAGATGGGCATTGATCAGGCTGCATTCATGGCAATGGTGAGGCTGCATATGGCCATTGATAGGCAATTGTGAGGCTGTAGATGGGCATTGATCAGGCTGCATTGATGAGAAATTGTTAGGCTGCAGATGGCATTGATCAGGCTGCATATGGCATTGATCAGGCTGCAGATGGGCAAGAGTGAGGCTGCATTTATGGGCACTGACTCTTATTTTGCTTCAAAGTTATTTATTTAAAATGTACGTTTTTTTTCCTGAAACTTCCCTTCTAAAATAAAGGTGCGTGTTATATACCTGTGCGTGTTATATGCCAATAAATATGGTAAATTAAATGAATTCTTGTATTTAAAGACAATGCTACTTAGACACACAACGTAGCCGTTTTTCACAGCCCAACTATGCTTTTAGGTTCAAAATCATGCCATGTATACTTTATCCAGTAGATATGTTCCAGTCCATCAAAAATATTGATTTAAAATAACAGATAACACATTCCTTCATTCAAGACCTGCTTTGTGATTGTGTGTGCCGTGTTGCTTTTATTTTCCAATGCATTTTTTCTTGCTTGTAGTGAATGTCAAAACAAGCCTGCAAAACCAATTAGGCGGCAAACAAACAAGATTAAAAGTGCTGTGTGAATTATGTATTGTTGTGCTGCGGTGCAGGGACTTAAACAAGTACTTCCTGTGCCACTCACTAACTCTGTTAGCTAAATGATTATTTGTTTTTCTGTGCTGGTAACTGGATTGCAGCTCTAAATGTGAAATGTCTTTGTGCCACTTGGGGTTATGCTAAGAAATAAACCAAACTAAGACAAATAGTTTAAGGTGTGTTGATTGGGGAGTTTCAACTACACATTATTATCGGATGGTCAAAAACTCCTCATCTACGGTTTTACATCCACAAATGATTCTACATCGATCTACATCTCAAGTTTTAAATAATTCACTGGAATGACCTCTGTCTTGGCAATGCATAGAGATTGAGTTGAGTAGGATCCCTATGTTTCCACTTGGTGGAGCTATTTGCACCTATGTACATTTTGCTTGAAAACACAAAATCAAAAAAACAGATCAAAATTTCTGCATACACTAAAATATTAATATAAAAATAGACTGCACGCAAATTTTCAAAACACAACTTATAAATACATTTGAGCTTAACCAGTACGGCTTTTAAACCTGCATTGATTTATGGGCATATTCAATATAGGGTGAATTAATGTAAACAAAAAGTTAGTTCTTTGACTTGACCATAAAGAGCCATCGACATTAAAAGATGACAAGAGGATAATGACTTTCCAATGCATACAGTTTAGCCATCGTCTAGCTTTGGGAGGGAGGCACATCTGTTAGTAGTATATTTTGTAGTAACGAAGGAAGGGAATAGGGGGGAAAAGGGGGAATTTGGGACTTTATATGAAACTATATTATACTTTGTAGTAGATGAACAAAGCAAAGATATTGTAAACTTTCAAATGCTCTGCAGTCTATGACCACTTCCTAAGGCTGCCCTCTTATTCCTTAAGGCCTCATGTACGCTACAGCTTCTAAACTTTAGGAGCTTTTTTTTTTTTTGCCAAAGCTCCTAAACTCAACCCCATGAAAGCCTATGCGTCCATGTACACATAGGCTTTTAGGATTGTTTAGGAGCTGCTGTTGTTAGGTGAGGCCCTCTCCTGAACACGGAACAATTGCATTCAGAATAGGAACGTTTTGAATGCCGGTGGTCAAAGTAGTCTAAGTGTACATGAAGCCTTAAAGTGACACTAAACTCTGGTTTAAAAAACAACTCTATTTAATGTATTCCTAAAGTGGAACTAACTACATGCCTGTAAAGTGTATGTGCATGCACAGCACAGTTTACATTCTGGCATACTACCTGTGTGCTGGGATGACTGCACTCCTGCTCATGTTTAGAAGTGATGTCATCCTGCACCAGCCAATCATTTTGAAGAAGCTGAGGTGAAGAATGCTCATGTCAGCGAGGGACCTCGAGGATGTTGGACTGTTGGAATAGAGGTAAGTATTACTGCCTTGAGTTCCACTTTAACTCAAAAAAGTACCTTCTGTTCCTCTCAACCTCTTCCATATGCCCAGATTCCTTTTTTTCCTGCTGTGATCAAATATCTTGTTAGAGTGTGGCTATGTTGGTTCTCCATGGTCCCACTGTATGTGGGAATTTAGCCACCCTCTCTTGCTCGCTCCAGTGGAGTATGCACTGCAGAATATGCATAGATCAGCACACATGACTGCAACTAATGTACACTTCTTAGTCCAAACAAAAGGAAGTAAGGGATGAAAATGAGAGGTTCGGAACTACACAAAAGTACACACACAGTAAGACGTTTTCATGAAAAAAAGATTACAGGACCAATAAGTAGTGGATTTGTTTGGATTATTTTTTGAAGAAAACAAGTATTGTTTTGTTTTACTTTAATTACTAGGTGCTGTGAGTCAGTGCCTTGGATTCCAGAGCTTGTGCTTTATATGCGTTAGTAATTAGAGGGATGGGTCAGATAGCCTGCATATGATCCTCTTCTAACAATGTTATATACACTATCTCATTAATCAATCATATTAAGGTCAGTGTAAGCTTGTTAAAGGTGTAAGAAAAAATGAAATTTAATGCAATACAGAGGGATGGTACACAGATTTTATAATATGTAATGCCATAGCTGACAAATGTCCCTTATTTTGAGGAACTGTCCCTCTTTTTAAACAAAATCCCTCCATCCTTTATTCCTCCTGAGTTGTGCCACCTTTTGAATTATAGTGCAAAATTTCAACAAAATGAAAGAAAGGAGAAAGGAAAAAAAAGAAATAAAGAAAAGGGAAGAGGAAAATAGGTGAAAGAGAAAGAAGAGAGGGGTTAGAGGAAACAGGCAAAGAGCAGAGGGGAGAGAGAAAAAGAAGCAGTAGTGGTTGGAGGTCAACCAGATCCGAGCAGCCAAAGCTATGTTCATCATGTAGGCCGGAAATAAAAAATTATAAAAATAAAAGTAAGAGGTCAAGGCTCAAGAAGGGAAGAGCCTAAGCCCAGTGGCAAAAAATTGTCTACCCAAGGCTGACAGACCTTAAGGTGTTTTGAGACTGTATCCTAAATTTTGCTGTGGATCATTGCCTGAGTAATTTTATTTTTGCTTTCTACTATTCAGAGGGTTGAGTTCTTCCAGGCTCTTGTATACACTTCTTTAAGCCCCATGCACATCTGAGCATATTTAAACACATTTCCAGAAGCTTTTCAACACTCAACACCAGAGTTCCATTTTATTCTATTGTGACCTTTTACACTTAAGTTATGTGCAGTCACTCAATGCTCAGAAAATGTAGAGGAGCTTCTTTGGGGCCTGATCATGCATTTTTGGCTCCTTGTTTGCACGTAACAATTGCCATCTCTTTTTAGTAACCAGATTTCCATTAGCTAAGACTACATTCACATTTGAGAATGTGCCTGACAGCGTTTACATAGGAGAATCCCTGCAGGGGTTCTTGGTGATTAGCTACAGGAGGCAGCCCTATTGAAACCTATAGGAGGCTGCCAGCTCCAGCAGCAAATTGTGTTCACTCTAAATAAATTGCTATGCAGCGATCACCTGTAGGTGATCGGTCCTGGACGCAAACAGTTGTAAGGTATAATGTATTGCTAATAGAATCAATTTTTTTTAAATAAATCAGGACTATTTATTAAGGCATTGCAGAGAGTATGTAATGGGGGCAGTAACCCATAGCATCCAGATAGCACAATTCCTATGTTTAAAGCCATTATTTAAAAAAATCCCACCATGAGCTGGCGATAATTTTCTGTAAGTCATTGGATGAAATACCTCTTGGCAGAATAAAAAAAAAAGTGTTTTATATATATATATATATATATATATATATATATATATATATATATATATAAAATAAAGTTTGTGACTAGCAGGAATACAATTACTATATGCCATATTCCTCATTAAAGCACTGCACGCATCACACCTGAATGTCACCTGTAATGCAACTTGACCTGACAGGAGATTCTGTGTCAGATGTCAGTAAATTATACTGTAAGAGATCATCCTCAGACTAACGCGGCTAAATGAGCTGTACTAGGGCTTAGAAAAGGAACAGCACATCAATCTGCAATCACCAATATTCATCTATCATCTGATACAGCAAACGTCATTTGTTCCAAGGAAAGCTGTCAAAAACCCGGCAGAAAGCAGCACACAAATGTTGTAATCAGTTTTCCATGCCCTGCTTGTTTTCTCAGGTAATCAACTTGAAAGACTGTAATGCAGGAATACACACTATTTGGTGAGACTATAATGCAGTTATTTGTAGCTTAAAAGGAAACGGAAAAAAAAAAGCCTAAATCCTATAGCAGTTTTTTTTTGCAAAATCATTATTGTAAGGTCTAGTAACAGACAATGGGTTAAATTCATGGCTTTAACCCATGCATGGGTAAACTCATGCTTAAATTGATTTTGTTGCCTATACAACATTTCTTAAAAAGTTGACGTATCCTGTAGTGACGTAGGGATTTTCAGTAGTAACCACTCAACTCAGCACAGCAGTTTTTAATGCACACAATGTGCTTTACAAGCTGCAGCAAGCAGACAGAGCATATCTTATTTCCTGGCTGGAGGATGGCCAGTATCATCTAGCACCTCCTCTTCAGCCTGACTGTGTACAGTATGTCCTGCCCCTTTTATTAACTGGATTTCAGGTATTTCAATAGTGGAGACTAAGCATCACATATAGGCATTACCTAGGGCAATCTGCATGTAAATTCAATCTGACTAGGCATGTCCACTCCTGTAGACAGACACCCATCTAAGGAGGGATTTTGATATTTGCATAACTCCTCCCAAGAGCCAGCCCTTTTTGGCATCAGGGCTTAAGACTCTAGAGAGGAGTGCTGAGGCAAGGAGCTATGGTGTTTTCAGAAAGCTATGTAAAGCATCCTGCCTGCCCCTCCCACCAGCCATGATATGCCTTCATTGTTTAAAAAAACCCAGAGACCCAGTGATGACATAACTGAGCTTAAAATAATGCATCTAGCGAAAAATGAAAGGTTGTATTTAAAAATATCACTGGCACGTTGATGCAGAATATCTTCCAATGTTCAACTGTGGGTTTTGTACATATTTTCTATCCTTATACTACATATGCCACCAACAATTACATTTTCAACCAGGTTGTTCTCCCGGCATGAAGCCTAGGTGGCCTGATAAAAGAAGGGCAGTAAACATGTTGCCTCCCTTTCTAAATAACTCTAGGCTGCATGCCTATCAATATTGGTGGGACTTTGTAAGGAATGGTGGCCAAACTACCCCTCCTGAAATTCGCAGTGTCTCAATCTTGAGGAATAAGGGCCGCTCCTCACCACTAGTCCCAAAAAAGGACATGAGGGCTTCTGTGGTGGGACCAAAGGGAAACTAGTAGTTCCTTTCATAATAGAGTCACACCCAGATAACCCCCCACAAGGGAATTTGCACGGGGTACATTAGTACCTCATGCTCATTCCCACACACAGCTAAAAGCAAATGAGCAAATATCCCAGTATGCTCCAAAACATGATCTGCAGATGTGCTTACTATTAAGATCTGTATGCAATGTAAACACATTTTCTAAGTACAGATTTACTTTAACTGAGCATGCAACCAACTGTACTGCCATTCTATCCATTTTTGGTTCAAGTTATTTCCTTTCATTATGTCTTTAAATCTCATTACTGTTATATTGTTAATATAAAAAGTAAAAGTTACACCTATTAGAACTTCATATTTATAACTTGAATTAAATGCATTATAAACATCCATGCACCTTGTGTTCTTCACCTGTATAAGCGCATTGATCAGTTTGTGTTCAAACATGAGGCACACATCATAACACTGCACAGGTTAAAACATGACCTCTGTCTTTAGTCTGAGAACTAACATTTCCTATGGAGAAACTACATATCCCCCGATCCCTCTCTGTCTAGTGCTTGTGCAGATACATTACACTGACAGCTAGTTCAAACATCAAACACATTTGAAAGTGTACAATGCATTCAAATATATATCCACCAGTATCCCTCCAATTTAAAAATTGTGGTCACACTCTATTACAAAAAAGGGCATGTGCAGAGGAGCAGTGAACTGCATCTTATCACATATACAGTAACTCAAAGCTCTGCACTTGTTTCAGCAGCTAGACCTAATATAAAAGGTTTTGATTACTGACAGACATACTATTAGCCAGCAGCCAGAAAAAGTGACATGTATTAGCCCAGACCTCAGGCAGAAGACAGGTCAGGTTCCTGATAGGCAAGGCTGTACTGTTATAACAAACGAAGAACACTGGGTGCTGTGAATCTACCAGGATTCCACAAACCATGGTGGGAATCTCTTGGAATTCCACAGATTATGGCACTCGTTAATTGGGAGGATCATTAATTAGAGGAGCATTCCTAACCAAGATTTTACTTAGACACTGTTTCATTGTAAATGATTTCTGCCATTGAATTGGGTAGATTCAAAGAAAATATTATTATGTGCATGGAGGCTTCTAATGGCTGGAAGTGTGCATTAGTATTACACTTGTGTATTGCTAAAAACATTACATTTCAGTCCATAGTCATTAAATACCTGTTGTCCAATGTTTGAGATTGTACCAGTAATGTATACCAGGAAAGGACACTAATCAGGTGGTCTATGGGACAAAGCAGAATGAAGAAGACATCCTCCTGGCAATAACATTTGGAAAAATAACAACTCACCAAGTTGTACATCTAATATTAGCTTTATGTTTCTGAGTAGTAATAAGTTCTTCCATTGGTATCTGCCGGTTACATATATTTGGTATGCTTATAGGAGATGATCATGGATATCTATACGTGCATCAAGAGAGGGAAAGAACTTCTAGCCATTGATTATTTTTCCCATGCTCTGGCAAGCTTATACTGACTCTAATGCCCCGTACACACGAGCGGACTTTTCAACATCCAAAGTCCGAAGGACCGAGTCCGTCAGACTATCCGATCGTGTGTGGGCTGCAACGGACTTTTGATTCGCCAAAGTCTGACGGACTTTAGAAATGAAACATGCTTCAAATTTTCCCGAAGGAACTCCGCCGGACCCGGTCCCCTTCGAAAACTCCGCTCGTGTGTATGCTACTCCGACGGACTAAAACCGACGCTAGGGCAGCTATTGGCTACTGGCTATGAACTTCCTTATTCGAGTCAGGTCGTACGTCATCACGTTCGAATCCGTCGGAGTTTAGTGTGATCGTGTGTGGCCAAGTCCGTTCGGCCGAAAAGTCTGTCAGAACTCCGTCGGAACTCCGTCGGAACTCCGGCGGAACTCCTTTGGAAGTCTGTCGGACATAAGTCCTCTCGTGTGTACGGGGCATTATGGACCATAAAACAAAATTCCATGAACATTTTTATCCATCTGTTCCCCTAGATTACAGATCTCACATTTCATGAAAACAGAGACTTGCAATTACAAATTTCACTTCCAGAACACCTGTTGGATACCAATCTGCAGACAGAAGTAAATCTGTAGTTTCTAAATAGCTACAGGAGGTGGGGACATTTTACTATATAGAAAAGCCCAATCAAAAGTTATTTCCATGTTCATTTTAGACTAATAAGTACATAAAGTCAGATGCTCATATTTATAACAAAGTTTTAAACTAACTGCTTCAATACCGGACACTTTTACCGCCTTCTTGTCCAGGCCAATTTTTAGCTGTCACATTTTGAATTACCATTGTGCGGTCATGCAACACTGTACCCATATAACATTTTTATAATTTGTTTTCACACAAACAGAGCTTTCTTTTGGTGGTATTTATCCATTACTGTTTTATTTTTTATTTTTTGCTCAATAAATAAAAAAAAGACCAAACATTAAAAAAAAAAAAATTTTTTTCTTTGTTTCTGTTATAACATTTTGCAAATAAATAATTTTTCTTCATAAATTTATGCCACAATGTATACTGCTACATTCCTTTGGTGAAAATCAACCAAATCAGTGTATATTATTTAGTCTGTAGGCAAGTTATAGAGTCCACAAACTATGGTATATACTGTATATAGCTAAAAATCATAAATCCTGATGTGCTGATGGCCTATCTCATTTCTTGGGGCCCAAAAATACCAGGCTGGAAGGTGTTAAATAGGCTGAGTAGTATCTAGCAGTTTTTCCTAAAGTACAATACTAGGTTGTATTCACACTACAGCAATTTGTAAAGTCATACACAAAAAAAAGAGAATAAAGCATGTTGCACTTGCGGTGCAATTTATTAATGGCAACCCCAAACACAGCAAGACATGTGTTTTTGCTCTTGAAATATACTCAAAGCCAAAAAACATACATTACATTCTTTACCATGTTTGTCACATGTAGCGCATTCCATGAAATTAATGGGTTGCCCTATGTATGCTTGAAAAAATGTGTACACGAGACATGCTACTTAGTGTGAAAGGGGGCTAACTTAGCATCAATGCACAGCAAAAAAACACAATCCCCAATTATTAAAAATAATACGCATCTATTTTGGGAGCAATATATTAGCTTAATTGTAATATTATCTAGGACACCTTCTCCTTAGCGTTTAAACATTATGCTTTTCCTGAAATGCTGACATGGAAAATAACGGCTTAATAAACTCATTCATCATAATGGGCAAAAACCTATGGAGTAAATTGAAATAACCTTTCAAGACCAGCAGCTTTTAAAAGTATTAATTTCTACTTGAGATAATTGGGAAGGACACCTAGGTGGACAGGCAATATTTTTATGGGATTGCCCTGTCAGCTGCTCAAATTGTCTTTGGAGTTGGGAACAATCGCTTAGCACTGAATGACAGTGAATCTTGTAAATAGGTCTTAGATGACAGGACTTGCCATAAATTCCTAAACTGAACTCCTATCCCAAGGTCAGCCATAAAAGTATGCAGGTATTGAGTGGCCTTCACTGGAGCCTAAAGGAAAGTGGTAGACTTCAAAAATGGCTACTGGTTGTGCTGGAAGTCATAAAATCAGCTTTATAAATTGACAAAATAAATTATAAGAAAACATGGATGTTGTCATCTACATTATGCAGTAGCTCAGCAGATGCAATTTCTGCTTCTCTAAGAACTGAAATAGTAGTGCAGAATTCAAAGCCAGCATATCTATGATTTCAGTACCTTGTCTAGCAGCAAAATGTGTGTATTGCATTTCAATAAGAACTGTACTGTATTGGACATCTTAATATAATAATTATTGTTATTATATCATCATCATCATCATCATCATCATCATATTTTAGTTGTAGTAATGCAAATAAAATAATAAAATTAATACATTCTGTGCACCCTGCCTTTCACCCCCCACCCTTCCCTGACATCCCCCACAAAACCAATCCCACTCAACATTGAGCTCAATCTGAACACAACTGACATTCTAATTCTTCTATCCCCATATGACATACTGCCAGTTCCATGTCCATCGGACTTACACCTCTTTTTGCCTCCATCTGAAACACTGCGGTTCCCACCACACCCACACTCTGCTCCTTCTCTCCCCATCTGACATTCTGCTCCTTCTCTTCCCATATGACACTTTGATTTTTCTCCCTTTATCTGAAACTCTTCTGGTTCCCTCCTCCCAACACTCTGCTCATCATTCCCGCTCTGACACTCTGCTCCTTCTCTCCCCCTTCTAAAATTTTGCATATCTCTGCTCTTCCCCCTGATACTCTGCTTCTCCCCCCAGGACACTCTGCTCCTTCTCTCCCCCTCTGACACTCTGCTCCTTCTCTCCCCCTCTGACACTCCGTTCCTCCGGACACTCTGCTCTTTCTCCCTCTGACACTCTGCCCCACCCTCTGACACTCTGCTCCTTCTCCCTCTGACACTCTGCCCCACCTTCTGACACTCTGCTCCCTCTGACACTCTGCCCCCCCCTTGATACTCTGCCTCCCACTTGACACTCTACTCTCCTTTCCACCTCTCCTCCTCTCTCCTGTTAAGAAACTTTACCAGGAGACGGGATGGGACATGAGATACTCCAAAATGATTAGCACATAAAAATTTGAAGACAAGCTTCTCCTTTAGTAAACATGAATATTGGACAGTCTAAACCCTCCACAACTGAAGAGCATGAGGTAACACTCTGAACAGCAAAAAAAACAAGTTGCATCAGCGCTCAACCTACCCCCTTCTGTGCTTAAGGGTCTGCTGCAATCCCAGCCCTAGTACTAAATGATGCATATATATCTTAGGGGATTGCGCCTCCCACTAACTATTTTCTCAAATGTGAAGCGCGTAGGAGTTGTGGGAGACATACGGTCCTTGAATACAAGCCAGGAATAGGTCGGTCCAGTGGAGGGAGCCTATCACCACCTGCGGAACATCAGTGGCTTTCCCGATTATAAAATGGTTTTCTCATTGCTGGAAAGGCTTGGTGTCGGCCAATAGACACATTGAAATGTGAGTGCAATATGTTTTTATTGATTTTCCATTAAAGTTGAAACGGTTTTACACTACATTGGTTCTATTTAATTTTGTATGAATATACGGACATTGAGGAATTGCTAACGGGAGGAATGCGTTGTGGATTGGTTATCCGTTGAATGAACCGAAGGCTTACTGATTGGGGACATCTGGTGAGTGGCCATTCTGCTTGGTGACGGTGGCACAGATTTGGTTATTTTAGTTGACACAAGTGGACTTTTGATTAGAAGATGAACGGTGATTAAGACTGCACAGTTGGAGCGGTCAAATTAAAATATCGCACAATAAGGACGTTATTTTTGCAAATATAAATTAATGTCCTGTGTATATATTTTGGATAATACGGGGGCACAGTGATTATTTAGTGAATATACATATTATTAAGCATAATTTATTTAGAAGGGGGGGGATAGTGAGTGGGAGGTGCAATCCCCTAAGATATACATACAACACTCTGAACAGGATAAGACCCCACAGCTGGGGAATATGAGGCAGATTTCTGAGCTGTCTAAGGCCTCACATCTAAAGTCCATGAGACGATGACTTTTTTTCGCATCTGGTTACCTTCCACCTATGCACAACTACTGGTAGCCAATTAGATTTCCAGAACACTGTATAGTCACCAGGATTAATTTAGGGTCTTTATTTGAAAGTCCACAAGACAGCTGCCACCTTTCAGCTTCCTCTGTACATGGTCCAATGAGGGAGACAGTCTTTCTCCAGACCAGATCCTTTGTGGTGAGGTTCTACAATCGGCTTCTAGGTAAATCTACCCAGGTCCTCAGCCCTGATACCACTGTGGCCTTAAGAACAGCTGAACAGTCCATGGGCTGCCTGAGAGCAGCAGTCTCTTAGGTTTTGGAACCCTCCTGGGGAAAGAGAACCCAACACTCCAGCGCTTCTGACTATTTACTGTATCACATTTCCTGCCCCCATCTGGACACACCTCTTCAGGGATTGGCTAGAGCATGATAAATATTCAGGCCTGGGTTTTTGCATCTTCCTCCCTAAGCTCTGGAAGCCTCTTCCATATGTAGAGGGAATCAATCACACTCCCAACCTGTAAAACCCTGGACAGACCAGGACAGATGATCAATGTCCCTTGATTAGAGATAGACCCACAAACTAAATTTACCTAGCATCCTACACTAGCAGGGTGCTACATTTCATTGTACACAGAAAGGATCAGAATGTTTATATCTGTATGATAGCATAAACTTTTCTAAGATCATAAATAATAATATAATATCCAGATCATTCAATGGCCTCTAAGCATGGTAAAGAGACACTGACACAATACTGAAATAGTTTGCGCAAATACAGCAATGTAAAATACTTACCATCAGCGCCTTCCTTGAATCCAATCTTTGCTCTCTTGCAATGCTACAACTTCCGTTATAACTTTCTAATGCTTTAGGGTGTGTTGAATGGCTTCGTCTTACTGCTGCCCATTTTTCTCCCTACTCCAGCTCAACAGCTTTGTCCCTAGAATGTTCAAGCAGCTCTGAGTTTACACACTACTGAAACACCAGAAGGCAGAAATGGCAAGATGCAAGCGATACCAAGAAGTGTTGGAAGCTCAAGATTCTAATGGCGGCTTTAGCTTTTCAAAAGAGCAGTGTGGCTTCATGTATGGTGATTATGGTAAGCATTATATACTGTATGTATTTTATCATCATTTTTTTTTGGTTTCAATGTTTCAGTATTGTGACAGTATCCCAAAATTGTATGCATTTAAATTGCATTTGCTATATTGGCAAGAGTTAAGTACTTCAAATAAGATGCCTCTTACTTTGCTGTTAATGACATAAAGTACATAATTGCCATCTTTTCATCTTTGAAATATCTGAACAAGATGTTTATGCCAGAGTGGATAATTCCCAAAGAAGCTTGTTTACTGTACATAGAAGGTAAAAAAAAAAAGAACATTCATATGCTTAAAACGAACCCCCCCCCCCCCCCCCAAAAAAATAAAAAATAAATAAATATGGAAATACAGTATACTATAGTATGAAAAATTTGAAAAATTAAGGAGAAAATTAAGAGAAAACAAAGCGGTTTGGTATCTATGTGGTGTAGAGTAGTTATTTCTTTGCCCAAATATAATTCATATAGCAGAACTGCACTGAATCAGAGCACCGCAAAAAAAGAAATGATTTAATTAATTTTTAATATTCAAAGCAAACTCCTCCATCCATCCAAGTCTCCATGCTTTATTTTCCTGAGAAATTACTTTGAAAAATACCTCCTAGCATTTCTGCCATAGTTATCTTGAATGGACAGGTGTTTCATGTAGGATTTACTTCCTGGAATCTATCTGCCCTTAGCTCTGGCATGCAGGCAGGAGGATATGCTTAGCTGAGAAAACCCCTCCTCTCCTCCTGAAGACTTCTGGGATGTATGCCATAGTTTGCCTAGGCCTGGAAACCGGGAAGTAACTGAAGGAAAGTAAGAGATTTTGAGAAAAGAAACCTAAAAAAAAGGCCCCAGTTATTGTAGGTTGTTTACACTATCTCTATGTCTATGACCACCAAAGACTCTTCTGTATCTGACATACTTCTTGGTGCTTAGGATGCCTAGTCACCCCCTGTGGCCATGTGCCTATGCCCTGTAGTGAAGTAGGGATGAGATCACAGCACACACCTGGGAGTACAGGCATTTGACACTAATGGATATGTTAAATGATGAGATAGTCTTGAAGGACATAGGTCTTGAAGGAAACATATCTATGACCAGTCTCCTTTTACAAGAAAAAAATCCTGGCGACAAAGTCTGTTGAAATTATGAAATCATTAAACAAGAATTTCTATTTAATGATTGGATAATGGAAGTAAATATTTACTTATATAAAATATATATTTTGGTCATGTCACGATTCTCAACCATTTTAGTAAATCAGCCTCACTATATAAAAAAATCACAAATTCTCAACCCTTTTAGTAAATCAGCCTCACTATATAAAAAAATCACAAATACCTGGATGTGATACTATTGTGACTTACACAAATGATGGATTGCCATTTATTCATTATAACATGCTTTTGCCTTGACACCTGTAATATGCACAACTCAACTTTAAAATGAGTCCATATCCCTTTAGAAGAATCAATTTTTTTCTGGAATTGTGACAGTTGTTGGAATTTACTGAAAAAGAAGTGCAATCAAGTATATAGATGGTTTGCTATGGGCAGCTGCCTTATTTTTTTTCATTACTTTCAGGATTTATAAATCTGCCTCGGTGACTGGATGGTCCAATGTGACTCCTCTGTTATATACAAATGTAACAAAATGCCAGGGAACATAACTTTGTGTCTACTGAAAGAGATAAACTGAAGTCTAATGTACAAATGGTGTACAAATGGTCTATGATAAAAAAAAAAAAATATATATATATATATATATATATATATATTGCCATCCCATGCATCCAGCAGTTTAGGAATGAAACATTCTGCTATAGAAGATTTACAGGGGACAAGCATCTTACAACATACAATGACACGGTGCAGAATTGCCTCATTTTCTCCTGCAACTGTAGATCAGACAAAAGCCTGCAAGCTTGAAAACCTGCAGCTTTATACCAGTTCACTTAACTCCATTCAGAGACATTTATTTGTCATCTTAACTTTAATCTAAAGAAGGAGTGACCCGGAACAGCAGAAAGGTAATTTTGTCTAACACATCTTGATACATCTCATGCCAGCTCTCTCAGTTGGCTATGATTGCACTGATTGTTGCCAGTGTAGCTAAATAAAATCTGTTTTGGAAAGTGAATAATACACTATAAGAACAGACTTAAAATTGCAACTGTTGCCGCTCCTGTCAAAGTCTTTATAATATAATGTTAGATATTAACACATTTTAATGGAAATAACCTTTCCAAAATACATTTTATACACATATACAGTAGAGCGTAAAGACCTAAATTAATATATAATTGGTTGATCAAATTAAGGCAAGTGTAATTTTCCTATCGATGCCTATTTCTGTTAAACCTCCAGTGACCACATGCAACCTCCTGGGTGGTAATAAATCTCTACAGACAGCTTTGGCCTATCAGGTAGTACAGAACAGTGAAACTGGTAGCTCATTTTACTAACAGTTTTAACTTAATATTTGCAGATCATGCAAGCATGTTTTAGTAGCACCTGCACACTTGACCCCCAAGATTGGTCATTGAAAAGTTTCTTTCCAAAAGACCAAGTTCAACCAAAACTATTATTGGAAAATAGAAGGTTGAGTCATTTCTGGCTTCTGGAAACCAAGGCAGATGTTAAAGATGAGCTGTTCCCATTTAAGTTTATGGCTCTTGTTTTAAAGCTCTTAAAGTAAATATCACTGATCCTATGTACCGAATACTAGACCTATGCAGAACCTAATAGAAGACGTAGTGAGATTTGGGTGGACTTACCCATTAAAGAAGGAGTCTGGGTTGTCTATAACGGCAGGATATATCTTCACTCTCTCCAGCAGGATTTTGGTTTCAGAAATCTGCTCTGCATTATTTGAATTACAACAGTCAGGACCTCGGACATCTGTGAAGATAACCACTCCAGTTCAATCAAAAACCCTGAGACTGGAATCCAGTGCTAAGCAGATGTAGTAAGGATTCAGAAATTTTTCTGCAGTGTTTCCAGCAAAAGCCTGGTATACACTATTAGTTTTTTTTGTTCAACCCAAAAAAACCCCTGACAGCTCAGGAGGAGCCACTGTACTAACTATCTGCTGTTAGTACAGCGATCTCCCCTGCCAGAACATTCCAGTCAACATTCTTAAACCATTGACTCAGATCGCTGTTGGGGAGCCAATTGAAAGACCTTTTTTGGTCATCCCTACTGACAGAAGCTGACCAAATGGTCGGCTTCTGTCAGACCAACTGGAATACACATGGACTAAATGTCGACCATTTTCCATTGAACCGGACAATGCCACCTGACATTCGGCCCGAGTGTACTAGGCTTTAAGAACACTCAGCAAAATACATTTACATCCCCTAAAGCTGTCCATGCACTAAAATAATTTTGTCCCAAAATGTTCCCCTTATGGAATGTTTGTACGCTTTTCTAACACTTAGTGGGATCGAATTGACGATTCTTTTCATCCAACCATAGTGATGAGAATTTTTCACCAATCAATTAAATTAATATTGTTGTGAGTTTGTTCTAGACACAAACTAAACCTTTTTAATATATGTAATAAGTATGGAATTACCTTCCAGTAGCAGGTCTGGGTGAAATTTTAAGAGCATTCAAACAAAATTGGTTGACTCAATAATCAAAAGTTCTAATGAATGACTTTTTAGCATTTCCGTACAAACATTTGAAGGAAAATCTACTGGTTTATGGCCAGCGTAACCTTGTAGTAAAAGGCTTCCTGGAGTTTTTTTTTTTTTTTTAAGGAAAACAGAACACTAGATAATATGCTTAAGAAAGAAACATGTTTCACAAGCTTACATTTTTATTCTACTGATTTCATCAATCAATAGTATCACTTTAAGTCAGAACCTTCTGCTATAATCAAACAACAAAAAATGTTGAGACAGGATTTCAACAACAAAGCGATATAACAATGTCATTGAATTGGTGATAAATAAGGACCTTTTTTTTTCTTTCCAAAGAGGGAAAAAGTTCACTTAGGTGGAAAACCTACCAGTATCAACCAACAAGGTTTTATTTTTTTCTCTATTCCCATGAAAATAGAACAAGAATAGAAAAAAGAAGAATAGCGTTCAGGTTTAAAAGAGCCCCTCATACTGTTAGAACTCTATTGCTAGAACAATACTGCTATGGATATGAAAATCAAGATAATGTCTTGGTATGCCAAGATGCCCTGGAATTTGACAAAATATAAGATTTAAATTAAGAATTGGAAAATCTGTATATATAAATGATTTCCAAATATGTAATAGTGTGTATGAATTGTAATTTATCAATATTAGTCATAAAACTAAAAAAAAAAGTACACAGTCTTTTAAATCATTTAGAAATGTGTATGTATGCTTTTCTTCTGCTATGCAAACATTGCATGTTTTCAAAAATGTTAGCTATACAGATAACAAATCCCTTTACACATAATACAAATTGACAAAGGAATCAAAAACATAAGGAGACATGATTAAGACATTAGAAAATGTTTGCTTTATTCTTACATTTTATTGGGCCTTTAAAGAACTGCAGAGAAAAACAAACGATTAACAAACAATCCACGTACACAAGAGATGCTAAATGTACCATTGAACACTTTCTAATTGGCATGAACTTGTGATGCTGAACCCTGTTATCAGGTACATTGATGACACAACAAATCCCACAATCCCAATTCATTTCTTTCAAAGGGAGGACATATTTAGGTAAATTTGCTTTTAGGAAATGGGAAATCATGAGAGGGATTCAACTGTATGATACTACAGAGACACAAATGGCAGAAAGCTAATTCAATCGAAACAAGGCAATTACAATTTACTGTTTATCTCACGCAAATTGCTGTTTACTTCTAAAAGTGTTATTTTCGGCAAAGTAAAATTTTGGTCAAATAGGCATGACATGAAACAGTGTAACAAAAGAACAAGCTAAACTACAAGGCTTTTTTTAAAGTGCAGTTGATTAAATCTAGCCATACACTGCACAAATTCCATCCGATTCCTCCAGATTAAATTGGCTAGCCCCAACATAACTTGATTAAGAGACTGAAGGAGCCGAGTAGAAACTTAGAGAACAAACAGTGGCTGAATCCAGTCAGATGCAGCCACTGTTTGAGTTTTTTTGCCGCAGACAGGGCTAGCTGTCAAAAAATAACAACAGCAGGAGATTTATCCATGTGCATTGTTTAGCATGGATAGAGGAATCTGTTCGATTTAAATCTATATGTGTATGGTCAGCTTTAGATTTCTCAACCTTCTGAGGGTAACAGAAGAAGATACACATCCTTCACCATCTCACAATTTAGTGCTTGGGGCCTAACATACCTACTAAGGAAGTTTTCATTAAATCTCTTGCTGCTGCTGTGACAGAAGGCTATGTTACTATTACTAATGTGTGTCAAATGCTCAATATTGAAGTTATACTGATGGCCACTGATGAGCTGCACTGATATGGGCACTAATAGGCTGCACTGATATGGGCACTGATAGGCTGCACTGATATGGGAACTGATAGGCTGCACTGATATGGGCACTGATGAGCTGCACTGATATGGGCACTGATAGGCTGTACTGATGAGCACTGATAAGACTGCACTGGTGGGCACTGATAAGGCTGCACTGATAGGCTGCACCAGTTGCCCCTGATGAGGCTGCACTGATGGGCACTGAAAGGCGGCACTGATGGGCACTAATAGGCTGCACCGGGTGTCCCTGATGAGGCCACACTGATGGCCACTGATTAGCTGCACTGATGGGGCTGTACTGATGAGCACTCATGAGGCTGCACTGATGGGCACTAATAAGCTGCACCAGTTGCCCCTGATGAGTCTGCACTGATGGGCACTGATACGGCTGTACTGATGAGCACTGATAGGCAACACTGATGGGCAATAATAGGCTGCACTGATGGCCACTGCCTGATGAGGCCACTTGGTACCCACTTTCAATGTACAGAGTGGAAGAGGTGGAGCCTAATTAGGGGTGAATGAGTTTAGTTAGTCCTAGGGCAGCACAAAACCTAAATACACCACTGCTAAGCAGGCATGCTAGGGCAGCACACAAGCCTGTAGTTAGGGACTAGGGATTTTAGGGAAAGACTGAACTTTGTTAAACTGTTATCTCGCATTATTACAGTAAAGCATTTGAAATGTTGTCATGCCTGGTCTGAAGTTGCTCAAAGCGGAGCTCCACCCAAAAGGCATGTCACTTGGCATGCCATTTTGGAGGAGGGGGAATGGGTACCTAGTTTTGACTGGTACACGCTCCCACTTCTGCTCAGATCACCTCTCCTTCCACTTTCCCTCCCTGCAGTCTTCTGGGACATGTCACAGATCCCAGAAAACCACAGTACCATTCACAAAGCACAGTGTGACTCACGCATGTGCAGGGGGCAGCCCACAGTTATTCCACGTACAGACGATTGGACATTCCGACAACAAAATCCTGGATTTATTTATGATGGATGTTGGCTCAAACTTGTCTTGCATAAACACTGTCGCACAAATGTCGGAAATTCCGAACATCAAGAACGCGGTGACGTATAGCACGTACGACGAACTGAGAAAAATGAAGTTCAATAGCCAATGTGGCTCTTCTGCTTGATTCCGAGCATGCATGGAATTTTGTGCATCGGAATTTCCGACATTTTGTTGTCGGAAAATTTGAGAGCCAGCTCTCAAATTTTGTTTGTCGGAAACTCCGACAAAAAATGGCAGATGGAGCCTACACACGGTCAGAATTGTTGTTGTCGGAAATTCCGACCGTGTGTATGCGCCATAGACTACCGATGCTGGGAACCTGGAGGCTAGTGAAAAACTAGCCCGGATGAAGATGGCGCTGGATCATTGAACAGGTCCATTTATTAAAAGTCAGCAGCTACAGGTTTTAATTTTTATTTTTTTCTCCAGACTGGACAACCGCTTTAACCCTTTCGCTGTCAGAACCACTTTTGCACATATGTTTAAAAAATAATTTTAGGCCTGAAGATTACACAAAACCCACAAATATTATATATTTTCTGAAAGCAGACACCCTAGAGAATAAAAAAGTAGTAGTTTAAATTTTTTATGTCACGTGATATTACTGCAAAGGTCTAGAAAATTTTCAGTAAAAACACCATAACGTGAATTTTATAGCAAACACAATAAATTACCCAAATTTTTGGTAAAATATAACCTTAAATGTATGTGCACCTGTGAAATGGTGACAGACTTCAGTACCCTATATTTTCTATAGGGGGCGCTTCAAAGGCCCCCTAAATGTATCAGTTTAGTGTTATGGAGGAGTCTTGTGTTAGAATTATTGCTTTCACTACAGCATACGCGGTGATATGTAACATGTCTATCGAAATCAATGTTTTCACACGTAGGCGCCCCGACACATGAGTTTAGATTTGTGTGTGTGTATATGTGGGGGTGAGGGGGGCCTCAAAAAAATTTGAGGTGGGATTTTAAGTGCTTGGTTGTAATTTTATTTTTTTGCAAACAGTCCCCTATGTGATGACTTTTAGATGACAGTTTAGGCAGGGTCAAAAAATGCAAAAATAAATAAAAACACAAACGCAGTTTTTGACAAGTCCTTTATTAAAAAACTAAACTAAACATGTCCTCTGATGTAAATCCATTGTCAATCATGATAAACGCCGGCCACCAACCTTCTGAAATAAAAACACTGCCGAACACGACTGGTCTTGTCACTTGCCAAATGGTAGCACCACTTCCTTCCGCCGTTAAGTAAATAAAGTGACTCCGCCCTCTATACTATGTACTATGTACCCCATACTCATTCACATAAGGAGGCTGGGGGCTCCATTTTTTTAAGGGGTCTTACAGATTCTGATAAGCTAATAACTCTCCCACCCCCACAACCACAGGCCCAGGGCCTGGTATAGATTGGGGAGGGAAATCTACGCAGTTTTTTTTTAATGCCGGCTATGTGGGCCCTTTACAAAACAATCTGGAGTGGATGACTGAGAGTGGGCAAATGTATTAAATAACTTCTTAAGCTTTGTGTATACAAAAGAGCATGGGGAAGCTCATGTCCATAAAAGGGATGATATTGAAACTGCCCCAAATAGACCTTTATGGCTCAAAACGTATATGATCCAGAAATATTTAGACATAATAAAGGTGAATAAAGCACTTGGACCAACTTACTTACACCCATGGACGCCGCACACATGTATGCACATACACACACACATATACATACACATATAAACACACATACACACATAAACATACACATATAAATACACACACATAAACATACACACGCATAAACACACACATATACACACACACACAAACACACCTCTTAAACAGTAGATGTCTGCTAAGGCAGACCTGCAGTTACACATGGCAGAGGTCATGAGGCTAGATGTACATAGCAGCAGGCAACTTTTTTTTTGGAACATGAGGACAAAAGTGACAGATTTCTGGCCATGCTTTCACAACAGAATAGACCCCTTACTTCTACTGTATATCCAAAATCCTGCATTTGAAGGGTCTATGGTCTCCTTTCCTGAGGGATACTGTGAGAATTTACCATCTACTATAGTCAGTTATATACCTCTTCCCTGACTGTTGATTTTGAACACATGCATTCAAAACGATATAGATTGCTTTTTAAAAAATTGGCAGCAGAAGCACTGCACCTTTATCCTCCATGCCGGGTACTGCGCTGCAGGGGGAGGCAGAGAGCACACACTGTGCAAGGCACCTCTCTCGTTGCTTTCACTTTCAGCGTAAACAGTAAGATCGAGCTCCTGCACTGGCAATATACTATCTGGAGATGGACTTTTTTCATTTTTTTATTCTGCATTCTTTTATTCTCTGATTGCCCGTCCCCCCTGCTGGCCGGGCCCAGTAAAACAGGGGCAGTTGTACTGGCTTATCAGCAGCCCTGCCCACACATCCTAGAAGAATTGATCTCTGTCATTTCAAAGCCATTGTGTCTAATTTTTAGGCATTCCTTAAAGACTGGCACTACCACTGGATTGTCGTTAGGCCAACATGGTGCCTATATTTAAAAAGGGAATCAAAGTCTTTACCAAATAACTATATTCCTGGTAGTATAACTTCTATAGTTGGGAAGATACTGGAGAGTTTAATAAAAGATCACATAGACCAGTTCTTGCTGGAAAAAAATATATTCCAAGTAACAGACAGCATTGATTCATGAAAGGCAGAAGTTGTCAGACAAATCTGATTTCTTCTTATAAGGAGGTGAACGCAACCTTGGACAAAGGAGTGGCTGTGGAGGCAGTATATTTCGATTTTGCCAAAGCGCTTGACACAGTTCCCAAAACACACTGCTCATGTGTAAGGTAAAGTCTACAGGCTTGGAAATATCAGTTTGTAAATGGATAGAAAACTAGCTTAAACCCCCTGGCGGTATTCCTGAGTTTGGCTCGGGGTTAAAATTCCGAACCAAAAGCGGTAACCCCAAGCCAGACTTGGGACCACATCGCTGGATCCAGGATGAGTTTACTTAAATTGTCCCCTGGATCCAGCAATGTCTCCCCGCACTGTGAGCGGCTCGTCCTCCGCTCGATTCATCACATTGCCGGGCTCCGTTCCCTGTGAGCGCTGCGACACACGGGGATGAAGAGCGGCGCCAAATTCAAAAAGTAAAACAAACACATTACATATAGTATGTACAGATTACATTGCTGTATGTAATTATTACACATCCCATTTGTCCCTAGTGTTCTGTCCAGTGTCCTGCATGCAGTTTTATCTTATAAAAACTGTTCTTTATGCCTGGAAACTGGAGATTGTCCATAGCAACCAAAATTGTCCCTTTACATCAAAAATGATTTTAGACCAGCTAGAAAACAGCCATAATAAATTTGAATCACTCGCAGAATTGAGCGATAGTGATTTGTGGGGAGATCCATCATTAAATACTGAAAAGTAATGACAGTGACAATTCTGCAACTGAGCAAATGTCAGTGTTTATGATTTCATTACATTATTAAATCATTTTTATTATTATTATATTATTATTTGGTATAATTATTTATAATTATTTATTATATTATAATTTATGATTTAATTTTTCAAAATTTATCACAGTCTGCTAGACTCTTGTTTGGGCAGATTTAAGTGAGTTATTCCTAAGAATTACAGGACTACAATATAAAATGCCAAATTTCCATGCAAAATAATGGTACAGCTTTTAGTACCTAAAATAAGAAATAATCGCACCGCCAGGGAGATTAAAGACCATATTCAGAGAGTAGTGGTTAATGATTCTTACTCTGAATGGTCTAAGGTTATTAGTGTTGTACCCCAAAGTTCAGTTTTGGGAGTCTTACTTTTTAATATATTTATAAATGATATAGGGTCTGGGATTAAAAGTACCAGTTTAGTCTTTGCAGATGACACCAAGCTATGCAGTGGAATAACGTCATTACAGGACGTCTCCAATTTACAAGCTGTCCTAATGCTTTCAAGGAAGCTTATTTTTATTAACTTCTGAGAAAATAGAAATGTCTCTGATAAAAGATACAGCCACCACATGCACTTTTTTAACTCCTAGTGTAGAAATTACAGTTCCTTTAACGAAAGCCACAATGTGGCAATTATAGCAGCATTACTGGCTCATTAAGGTTCTTTAATGTAATGGTGACATTTCATTCTGTCTTCTGAAAGCTATTGTTTAGCAAGTGCATAGCACTGTTAACTTGATATTTTAAAGCACATACACTAAACACATTTCACCATCAGGAGACACATTAGCAGGATGCAGTTACTTAATAATGTGCGCTGGTAATTACAGTCTCATCAAAATCCATTGCCAACTACCAACATTACATGTTTATATCAATTCAGCACATTTCAGCTAAATTTAAACTTCGGAAAACATGTCTAAACAATATTAGTCATTTTGAAAGCCACTGAAAAGTTGTACATTAAAAAAAAAGGGATGTAAAACAAAACATAGCAATTGGTTTATGCTTCCTTTCATTTAGAACATGGTCTGTGTCTTGTGACAGTAAAAAGAAAACTGCATTACCACCATATTACTTTTTCCACAAGCTTATTCCATAATGTCCAATGATGCCGTCCTCCAGATCCTACTGCCGTTTCTATCCCTCCTCCTCTAATGCATTTCATGCCATAGGTGTCTTAATCGTAGAGGTGGTGTGTCCTGTTTTATGTGCTATATGTATTCAGATATAAATATGCTACTATAAAAGGAGAACAGATCTATTTTGAAATGGGCACCACTACTCCCATATTCTTGCCTATACCTATGGGTGTACACAGGATTAATAAATATGCAGGTACATAAGGCAGAGTTTAGGGTTCTAAGGATACAGGTTTTTAATCTATTTATTGTTGTCTTTTGGTTGAACTTGATAGACATGTGTTTTTTTTTTAAAGTGGCTGTAAAGGCGCAAGGATTTTTACTTTCATGCATTCTCTCCATCAAGGTAAAAAACCTTTTGTGTTCAGCAGCCACGCAACACCCCCTAATACTTATCTGAGCTCCCTCTTGATCCAGCTATGTCCAGGAAAGCCTTGTCTCTCCGGGACTCACACTTCTGATTGGCTTTTGGCAGAAGCGGGAGCCATTGGCTCCTGATACTGTCAATCACAGCCAGTGAGCCAATCAGGTGACGGAACAGGACCCGAGCCGCAGCTCTGTGTCTGAATGGACACGCAGAGCATAGGCTCAGCTCAGTTGCCCCCCCCCATAGCAAGCTGCTTGCTGTGGGGTCAGGAGGGAGGGGCCAGGAGCACCAATGTGGGACTTGAGAAGAGGAGGATCTGGGCTGCTCTGTGTAAAACCATTGCACAGGACAGGTAAGTATAACATGTTTGTTAATTTTTTAAAATAAAAAACAAGATTTTAATATCAATTTAAATTATGTAAATATGTAATATATAAGCATGCACACAGTCATGCAGACCATACTGCCAATGGGGGCAAACTCAGAGCTGATAGCCTTTGTTCCTTATCACTACCTTTCCTAATTCCTGAGGTCAAGAGTGAAAACACTAAAACAATGTGGAAATAAAACATGTTTTCTTCCCAGATTTCCTTTGGTCATGAAGGTCTAAGCATTGTATTTAGCCTAGAGCTGATCCAATTATGTCTACCAAAGAATTGATGCCATCCACTATATCAGATCATAGTAAATGATCAAAGTCCAAATCCAGACTTTTTTTTAGGTTGGAAAAAGAGTGGTTTAAGGGTTAGAACATCTGTCAGTTTTCCTTGTGAACCTTCAATGAGGCATGACTTAGCCTCCAGGAAATCTTATATTCAGTTTAGTGATTGCCATATTTATAACAACGTTTGTAGTTTAATAAATTAAAAGAAGACCATGCTTTTCACACCTTGCCCCTTGACATGTTGAATTCATGTTCATTTGCTGGTGTTTTTCATTTGAGAACCTGTTTTCAATAAAATTATAGGAACAGAGGTCTTTGTTTCTTTTAATACTCTCCATCAATGGAGTGTTGTTCTCTCTAATCAGCAAATTAGCTTTAACCACTTCGGCCCCGGAAGATTTTACCCCCTTCCTAAGCAGAGCACTTTTTACAATTTGGCACTGCGTAGCTTTAACTGACATATGTGCGGTCATACAATGCTGAACCCAAACAAAATGTACGTAGTTTTTTTCCCCACAAATAGAGTTTTCTTTTGGTGGTATTTGATCACCTCTGCAGTTTTTATTTTTTGTGCTATAAACGAAAAATTGACAATTTTGAAAAAAAAACTATATTTTTTACTTTTTTGCTATAATAAATATCCCCCAAATAAAATAAAAAAAACTCTTCATCAGTTTAGGCCAATATGTATTCTTCTACATATTTTTGGTAAAAAAAACTTGCAATAAGTGTATATTGATTGGTTTGCGCAAAAGTTATAGCGTCTACAAACTTTGGGAAAGATTTATGGCATGTTTATGGCGTTTTTATTTTTTTACTAGTAATGGCAGTGATCTGCAATTTTTAGCAGTATTACAACGGACAGATCGGAGACTTTTGACACATTTTTGGAACCATTGACATTCATAGAGTGATCAGTGCTATAAAAATGCACTGATTACTATATAAATGTCACTGGCAGGGAAGGGGTTAACACTAGGGGGCGATCAAGGGGTTAACTGTGTGTTCCCTCACTGTGTTCTAACTGTGTGGGGATGGAACTAACCAGGAGAGATGACAGATCGCTGTCCCTTCTTTGGCGGGTCCCCCTCTGGCGGGCGCTCGCGCGCCCTCTGTTAGCTCTCCTGGGCAAAGCCATATATATATATATATATATATATATATATATATATATATATATATATATATATATATATATGGGATTTTGCCCATTAGAGCCATTCTGCCGCAGTATATCTACATGAGATGGTCGGGAATAATAGCATTAGTGTTGGATTACTGTTAAAGTGTTATAATAAGAGCTGTTTCATGCCAATAAAACAATGTACATATATGCTGAAGCATTAAAATAAAATACTTCAGTATATGATTTCATTTATATTTATTCTTTAAACCTGTTATACTCTAATTAGCTTTTTTGATCAGTCTTGAACTATAATGTCCCACTGGGGCATTTAAAAAGGTCTAGTATCAATTAGGTAAATGACTACCAGGTGCAAATAACTAAAGAATATTTTAATACTTAAGTCTAATAAATACTAATGTGTTAAATATGGTGGAAGTAAAAGCAAATCATTAACTGTCCTTATAATAATTTCCTTCTCTCTACAGTCTACTGGCAAAAGGCCAAAAAGTCATTCACATGGTAGATGTTTCTCAGTATTCTCTCAGGTAACATGCCAGACGCTAAGTAATCTAGGAACAGAATGCTAGCTAGCCTCAGTACAAATTATGTTTTCTAACTGCCACATTTTTCAGTAACAGTCCAATTCAAGCAAAAGATGTTAGCTGGAGACAATGAAGATGAGATTTCCCTTTGATTTTCTGTGAAAGTAAAAAATCTTTTTTTTTTCTGAACTGAAACCAAAAAATCGTATTAAAAAGAAGAATCAACCTAAACAGATTTACAATGCTCATAATTCTTATAGGCTTAAGATTTTTTTTGACCTTAATACATTCTCTGCATTAAGGTAAAATTCCTTTTATCTGTTACCGATCTCAATCCAGTGCTGTGGCTGAGAGCAGCAACACTGCTCTCTCTCCCTTCTCATTGGATTCTGTGAGAAGAGTGGGAGCCATTGGCTCCTTCTGCTGTCATTCAAATGCAGTGACGAGGGAGCAGTGAGGTGGGGCTGAGCTGCACTGTGTGTGTCAATAGACACAGACAATGTGGCTTGGATTTTAGCCCACACTAATGCATAGGGGGGTACCCAGTAGGGGGAAAAGAGCCAGGAACACTGGGGGGGGGGCAAGAAAAGGTGGATTGGGTCTGCTCTATCCAAAGCATAACGTGTTTGCTATAAAAAATATCCTTTACAATCACTTTTAATTTAATTTTATTTTATTATATTTACTTGCGTTAAGCTTTTTTTTTTACATTTCTTTTAATTGATAAATTTCTGGTTTCCAGGCCAAAGAAAATGATAACATACATCCCAGGAGTCTCCAAGAGGTGAGTAGGGTTTTTCTCAGCTAAGCTCACCCTTCTAGGATTCTAGGAAGTTAATTCTACATGAAACATTTGCCCTCGCTCAAGAAGACCACAGCAAGAAATACTGGGGGGGGGGGGCTATCATTGATATTTTAGTTGCATACATGCCCACAAAAATGTCATCATTGTACACAGGGCGTGTGTAGAATGTCCAGTTCTTCTGCTCTGCTAGTGGGACATCCCTTGTCCCAGTAAACAGCAATTCAGCCTAATCATGGCTGCATTGCTGGGTACACAGAGAAGCTCCCGCCAATTGGAGCTGTGAAAAAAAAGCAGTCTGAAATATTGCTGGAGGTTAATGCGACTCAACAGGAACATTAATACATGTCTTTTGGTCCTGCCATAAATTATCCTCATTCTGGACTCAAGTGTCTAATCTTATAGCAAAAATCTTGGGTCTGAACCTTGAATTGACTCCAGCAATGGCGATTCTGTCACTGAGTATGGAATCCATACCACCGTCCTGTAGAAAAATGCTATCACATATCTTATTGGTGGCACTGGAAAGCATCTAAAGCACCAGAGATTGCAGAAGTAATTCAAAGGATTCAAACCCATGGCACATATGAGGTTCTTTTTGCATCGAGTATAGGTAAATATAAGGTTATCTCCAAAATATGGAGACCCTGGCAAGTGTGGTACCTGGAACAATCCAGTTATTAAAAAACTCAGGAATTTTCATAATTACCTCTATCAATGTATGAATTAAATGAGCTCAGCATGTTTGGCCTGTTCACTCGGTTATTGTTAAATAGTGCACACCCACTATGGATATGGGAAAGTCATAATAAGGATTTATATGCTTTGTAAGTGCCTGTAAGTAAGGAGGCACAGAGCTCCTCCTGTGCTAACTGTTCTGACTTTTAAGATTACACTTGGTATGTACTACATATGTACAATACATGATTTGACTTGTATGTTTTTTTTTTTGTTTCTTGTCAAAATACCAATAAAAACGAATGAAACATAGCGATAGCGATCGACTGAGAAAAGCCAACCATTTTCTCATTGATTGGTTGGTGAAGGGATGTTTTCCCCATCCTATTTGTGCTCATAAGCATGCAGTCATCTAACAATCTGCATGAATAAATACTATAATCCCTTTCTACCTATCCTTGTTTATATTATAACTCTAGCGAGCTCACCAGTATACTGACATGGATGAACAATGGCATCAGTTTCCACTTGCAGTGACATTGTGTGAAACACTGTTATTTTGGTAATAGCCAGTAATTTATGGGGCAGTGGATTCTAAAGAGAGGAGGCTTTAATGCTGAAGTAGAGCACACCTTTAACCACTTTCAGACCGGACCAATTTGCTGGTCAAAGACCAGACCACTTTTTGCGATTCGGCACTGCGTCGCTTTAACTGACAATTGCGCGGTCGTGCGACGTGGCTCCCAAACAAAATTAACGTCCTTTTTTTCCCACAAATAGAGCTTTCTTTTGGTGGTATTTGATCACCCCTGCGGTTTTTATTTTTTGCGCTATAAACAAAAATAGAGCGATAATTTTGAAAAAAACGCATTATTTTTTACTTTTTGTAATAATAAATATCCCCCAAAAATATATAAAAAAACATTTTTTTCCCTCAGTTTAGGCCGATACGTATTCTTCTACATATTTTTGGTAAAAAAAATCGCAATAAGCGATTATTGATTGGTTTGCGCAAAAGCTATAGCGTTTACAAAATAGGGATAGTTTTATAGCATTTTTATTAATAATTTTTTATTATTTTTTTTTTTACTAGTAATGGCGGCGATCTGCGATTTTTATTGTGACTGCGACATTGTGGGGGACCCATCGGACATTTTTGACACATTTTTGGGACCATTGTCATTTATACAGTAATCACTGCTATATAAATGCAGTGATTCCTGTGTAAATGACACTGGCAGTGAAAGGGTTAACCAGTGGGTGGCAGTATAGGGGTTAAGTGTTCCTAGGGGTGTGTTACTAACTGTGGGGGGGTTGGGCTTTCATTTAGTGAACACTGATCTCTGCTCCAATCACATGGAGCAGAGATCAGCGTCACTAGTTGCTAGGCAGAATGGAAAAATGTTGTTTACACAGCATTTCCTCCATTCGGCCGCTCCGTGAGACGATCGCGGGGATGCCCGCGGCGATCGAGTCCGCGGGTCCCGCGACCGGACTCACGGGGGTCCCAACCAGCGCGGGAGCGCACCGCCGGCGGCGCGCTCCCGATGGCACAGCGGCAACGAATATTGGACGTACATGTACGCCAATATGCCTGCCCGTGCCATTCTGTCGACGTACATCGTCGTGCGCTGGTCGGGAAGTGGTTAATAAACCAAAATGCTGTCTGTGTGCATTTTTTTATACAAATGTTTTAATTTGCATAATTTAACTTTTTTCTAATATTAAACATATTTGAACAGACTTTGAATGATTTAACTATTGTTCCTTTTTAGCTATAGACTCACCAAAGTAAATAAGTATTGTAACCTGCACGAACTGTGGAGCATTTGAAACATGTTCTTTTCATTTTGTTATGAGATGTTTGTTGATTCCTTGCTGAAATACAGTATATGTTGTTTGACACAATGTACTGTGCCTCGGCTCTATTCAATCGTCTGTCACAGAATGTTCTTGTAGTGCTTCCAGATGAATACTAAGTAGAATTCTTAGAACTACTGAAAGTGAACTTGCCAATGAAATGAAAATGACTGCAAAAAAGGAATATGTGCAAAATTATGGCAAAAAAGAAAAAAACGTATAGCTTCCAAAATATTCCAGATTTGGTGTGTCAGATCTTTTGACATCAAATCCACCCAAATGGTAATTTTAGGTTTAAGTTAAATCTAAGAGCTAAATTATTATAAATAGGACAGGTGCATACTGACTACTGCACAGAAATGATGGGATATGTAGTTTCAAAACAGCTGGAGAGCCAAGGTTCCCTACCCCTGTTTTAAGGTATGGTAGGCAGTGAACCTTGGCTCTCCAGCTGTTTTGAAACTACATATCCCATCATGCCTCTGCCTCTAGGAGTCATGCCTGTGATTGTTAGGGTCTTGCAATGTTTCATGGGACTTGTAGTTTCAAAACAACTGGAGAGCCAAGGTTCCCTACCCCTGCCTTAAAACATGAGTGATTGCTCTCACGGCTACCTGTACTTTGCTTAAGTAATTGGTACCGATATCAATAGTGAAGGAATAGTGAAGGAATCTAGCAATACCCATTGTTGTATTCCCTTTGATAGGTACCTAGAACACACAGAATAGTGACAAAATATACTGGAAGCTCTGGTAACAGTGTGTGGAGGTTAAAACAGTACAGTGCAACTTTTTGTACTGCACTGTTTTGCAACTGCAATAACCATAATGCAAGTGGAAGAGTTGCTTCAACCCTACCAATCCAAAGCGGGTCTAAGCAGGCCATGAAATATTACATGCAGGGCATGGGTGTCTCCAGGATAAAAAGGACTGACAAGCCAGTCAGCACTGAATAAAGTGTTTTTAAACCTTAGCAAGGAAATTCTCCAGTTCTCCAGTTTAATAAATACACTATGTAATCCTATTACTCCTAGAACCATTTTGCATAATGTCCAAACATATTAAAATTAACATTACAATTCATTTTAGTGCACACAAATGCAATATAATACACATTTTTTTTTTTTGTAAATGATAAAAGTTGAGGTTGGGTTGAGTAAATGAAAACAAACTTGTCAAGTTGGAGTTATACATGAATTATGGTTGTCTCTTCGGCGTGCAGGACACAATTATAATTTGAAGTAAGGGCGTCCAATGCACATGTTTACATTCGCATGTGCATGTGAGTAGGGACAAGGTGGCTTTAAAAAAAAAAATCATTGATTAAATGAAGACTTCATTTTTTTAACCTTTTTTTTTTGCTTAACTTTATTGCTATCACATAGGAGCTGATGAGCCCCCTATATGGTAGCACAGTGCTTGTGACAGGTTTTATTTAAGGAGACATCAGTGACCCCCTAATGTCCCCTATACACTTCACTGAAGCTAATAGTGGCTGGGGAATGACAGCGATGTCCGCTGACACCCACCGGGGATTTTGGTCTCTGTGTTATACAAACATAACAAACTTAAAATACAATGGATGTGCTATCCCTGATTTACACAATCTTATATTCTAATAGAATTCTATCACTGTAACTGCAAAAAACAAAACAAAAAAACAACAACTTTTGCTTCTTTCTCAAAATAAGCCTGACTTTTTTAATTGAATTAAAAATTGTATGCATATGCTAGAGTAAAAAAAAAAAGATACAAAACCTCAATTTGCATTATTAAACCTTGAACAAGAATAAGTATAAGAATAATGAAATCGACCAAAGCCATTATAGATTCCCTTTCACCATATTGATTTTGAAGAGAACTGTAGATGTCTGTGAATGTTTTAAGTCCTTTAGTTTATTTCCACTCAAACATCCACTCATGCAGGGAAATACAAAAAAAAGTTATATAGCTTTTTGTATCTAGTAGACATGGATTTACTTTACAAAGGGTGTATATTGCCTTATTAGTAAACCACCACTAGTGATCACAGCAAACCTTAGAAAAAGTGCCTCTTCAAATGCTTTAGTAAGCCAGGCAGAAGGACTGGAGGATGGACAGATGAATTAAGAGCTAACCTCCCCATTCATAGAGCACTTTCATTGCAGGAAGCTTTAGTACAACTTTTATGAATGGAGGAGTGGGGCAGACATAGTGACGAGTGTCTATGACAGGTCAAGCATGTCTTTACCTATAATAACACAGTTTAAACAGAATTTATGTTTTTATATATTTAATTTTTTTTTAGCTTTTCTATGTAATATAACTTCCTCACTGTAGCAAGGAAGCTTTTTCAACATGTGCCTATATCTTGCACCTCTCACATAAACACTTATAACTGTGATTTAGAAATGTGACCACCTTAAATTTGGACTAGAGATCTCCCTCTGAAAACCTCTCTATGCTTATTGTAGCTTTCATAGGTAAAGGCTGATGATACTGAGGGGGTTATTTACTAAAGGAAAAACCACTTTGCACTGCAAGTGCACTTGGAAGTAAAGTTGCTGTAGATCTGAGGGGGACATGCAAGGAAAATAAAAAACAGCATTTTATCTTGGATGATAAAATCAGCAGAGCTTCCCCTCATTTCAGATCTACCCCTGAGGCCGCGTACACACGGGCGGATTGTCTGCCCAACTTAGTCCGCTGAAGCGTGTTTCAGCGGACAATCTGCTCGTGTGTGGGCTTCAGCTGACTTTTTCAGCGGACAATCTGACGGACTTAGTCTTTCGGAATTTCCGTAATTTTGTCCGTCCAAACTTGGTTTTGTTGTCCAAACTTGGTTTCAGCGGACAGTCCGCTCGTGTGTAGGCAAGTTGGACGGACTAAGTATGGCGCATGCTCAGAAAGGATTTACACGGCCGAAGGTTGCATTGCAGTGTATTGGACGTCGTTTTTCTAGTCCCGTCGTACGTGCTGTACACGTCATTGCGCAAGTTTTCAGCGGACTGTCTGTTCATCGTGTGTGGTCAAGTCCGTTTATTAAAAATTTGGACGGACTGTCTGTTGGATTGTCTGACGAACTTAGTTGGGCAGACAATCCGCCCGTGTGTACGCGGCCTTAGATTTAGAGCGACTGAACTTCCAAGGGCACTTTCAGTGCAAAGTGTATTTGCCTTTCGTAAATAACCCCCTGAATGTCATTGGTCAGTGCAAATCATCACAAACACTTTTTGAAAATGTTTACAGTGCCAAAAAATCAAAGAAACGAAATTGGGCATCCAAGGAGTTCTGCAAATTCCTGAGTTCTAACTGCATTCTGTGCAGCCAGACCATGTTAAAGTGGTTGTAAACCCTTACAACCAACTTTGACCTACAGGTAAGCCTAGATTAAGGCTTACCTGTAGGTCCAAGAAATATCTCTTAAACCTATACGGTTTAGGAGATATTTGCCCAAAGACAGCCACCGCTGTCTACGGCGCATGCGCCATAGACAGCGGCGCGCAGGCGCACTGGGGCAGGACGCAGATCGCGGCGATAAGCCGCGAACATTGGCTCCCATGACCATGCGCGGGAGTGATGTCATCGCAGCTCCGGCGAATCACAGTGCCGGAGCAGCGAGACCCGGAAGTCGCTCCGGGATCCATGGCAGCTGCGAAGAGAAAGACGGAGGACCGCTTCGGGGGCTTTATTCTCAGGTAAGTTATTAATAATGAGCTAGTATGCAATGCATATTAGCTCATTATGTCTTTGTCTTGCAGGATTTTTTTTTTCAGGATTTTTTAAAAAGGGTTTACAACCACTTTAAACCCAATGGGTTTCTGGATTCTCAAGCAGTCTGGTAAAAAAATAATATTGGAAACCTTCTCTAAATGCATCACAGAATGCTTCCCGAGAGAAACACAGTTTACACAGAATATCATACTTTTTGCATTGATTAAAACATATCTTCACAATTAATTTTGCTCCCTGCAGCAAAAACATGTTATCTGACATGAGCGACTTCTTAAGCTTGGTAAACACTAACAGTTTTCTTTTGTTCAAAAAAAAAAAAAAACGTACAGCTCCGGTCAGAGCTACTGTACTAATTATCCGACGTTACTACAGCTGTCACGAATGCACTGCTCATAGTCCTGCAACTGGTCTGAGGCACATAGGTTCACAGAGGTGCAGTCCGGCTAACAGGCATCCAGCGGTGAACAGACGTGCGGAAATGCGCATGCACATATGCAGATCGCGCACATGTGCACAGTGACATTACCTTGGCGCCCAGTGGCCTTTAAAAGGGCTCCAGCTGCATTAGTTCTTTGCTGTCTGATCTGCAGCTTTACCCTGTGACCTGATCTTGAATCTGCATCTGATCCAATACTGACCCGGCTTTCTGACCTCGCTGCTGTCTCCAGTCCTGACATTTGGCTTCTTTGACCTTGCTCTGTTTATTTGTCTGCCTGATCCTCCTCCTCAAACCCAGGCTGAACTCTGACCATTCCTTGTCTGCCGTCTCTGCCTGACTGATCCGCTGTGTATTTCCTGGCTTGTCTGACCTTGCTCCTGCCTGCTGTTTTGCATCTGTGTGCACCTGCATCCGCTGCCCCTGCATCCTCGACGCACCTGCATTTTCTGACCTGCATCCACAGCACCTAAGCCTGTTCCTGTCTCTGTCAGCTGCCATCAACTTCAGCCATGAGAACTCTGCAGGCACTCATACCTCATTGTCCTCTTACGGTCACTGTCTCAACTCCAGTGACTCCAGAGCCAGGGCTATATGAGAGGTCTCCCTCTGCACATCAGGCTCACCTCCAAGGTACGTGTCAACAGCAATCCCACCTCTCTGAGCTGTTTTGTACTGACAGAGGGGTGACCCCCCCCCCCCCCCCCGCCAGAACAGTGTGATCAGTGCTCTCTGCCATTGTCTAAGAGCACTGATCCAAAGCCAGTCGTCTGCTGGTTTTCCAGCATTCTCTTCCGACAGTTGCCGCCCAAACGGCCAGTTTCTGATGAACTGACTGACATACAGTACACACAGGCCATTTGTCGGACAGTCTCCCGACATTCGACCCATGTGAACAGGGCTTTAAAAGTGTGCTTGTATCCTGCTCCTCTTATACTTCAAAAAGAGATTACTGACTGAAGCAGGGCCATAATTATAGGTTATAGGTCCCCAAAGCAAAACTATTAAAGTTTAACTGCAGCTTTTACAAAAAAGTAATAAATGCACATATGTTTGCTGGAAAAAAATATGTGCATTTAGATTTTTCTTACAAATCAACTTACAAAGCACTGGAATCATGATCAGTAGATCGCGGGTACAATGACAGGCTTCTGCAGACTCTTTCTCTACCTCTACGTCTGTACAGAGGTACAGGCTTTTAGTTGAAGAGCTGAAGGAATATCAACAGGCTACAAGGGTGGTGATCATCACACTCGCGTTTCATTGGGAACTACATGTCTGTCTGCTTCAGTGGAAGATGGGACTTGTAGTTCATTAATTTAAAGATCTCTGCAAATGATTGCCATGGCTGTGTGAGGCTCTGCATATTTCAGGAGTGACAGCTGCTGTGGCAGGTATTCCCATTTGCACCATGTTACCTAAATATGAGTAAAACATGTAAAATTAAGCAAAAGGCGGAGTTAGACAGTAAGTGGCTCCCAGTCTCTCTACTGTTCTTTTGAAGGCAATTTCGCTAGTGGTACAATAAAACAAATTTTCAGATAATTTGTATATAAGTTCCAAGGCTTTATATATGTTATTCTATTATTCCAAATATATTTGGAAAATGCTGTTTTCACATGCATAAATCATTTTGTAGTCATATAGCTCAGGGCCCCATAGCAGTTATACAATTTGCTATGGGTATATTCATACCATTGACCTGAAGCATGAAGAGGTTGGATAACTTCCTGCAGGCTCCTTAGCACAAACTAGCACACTAGTCCTTTTTCTACTGGGTCTTCCATCGGATCAAAAATCAGTTGAGTAAAACTAGAAAAGATTGCTAAGGCCCTGAGCTTTGGGCCCACAAGCTATTTTCAAAAATTTGTACACAGTAGCAGCAAAGTCAAACCTTTTCTTCAGCAAAATACATTGAGCACACTAGGAAATCTGCAAATTACCATTACCTCATTACAGTTTTATGTCGCCAGAAGATGCTTAACCCACTGTGCTGCTGGCCTCCTTGGCAGCTGCATGGCTTATTATGCATACAATTATACCCTTGGCTTTATTAGATGTTGGGATCCATAGTGAAGATGAACACTTTTAAATGTGTGGATGTAGAATTGATAAGAAAGTACACTCTACAAAGTGCTTCCTAGCAGTGGTCAGCAGCGAAGATAACAATGAAAATAATACATTCAATTTTATAAAGGGAAGCACGGCTCTTGAATGTTATTACTGCTAGCAGGAAAATTATTTTTCTTGATTAGATCCTTTAATGGGAAGAAAAACTCTAAGCAGCAGTACTCGTAGCTGATAGACTAATGTGAAATGCCAGCTAATGACGCCATATGCAATAAAATTAAAAATGCAACTGTAACTGAGAAGAAACAAATTGACTTTTTGTTGTCTTTTAATTGAATTTCACTTATTAAATTATTAGAATTAATTGCAAAATAAGAGCTTCAAAATGTGATGGCAAAAAAAAAAAACCCAATATAGATTCTCTAAGATGTCCTATTTTTAAAGCATACCTTTATTTTACCTATTTAGTAACAGTTTGACTGGATGAAAGGCATGATAAGGAGCCTCTATTTAAAGTGTTACTAACAGGACCCTGAATTCATTATGCAAAGTCCATTATCTTAGTAAATATAAACTGCAAAATACAATTTCTCATCAGCAATTAGAGCACTCTTGTGACTTCTAGCAGTGTCCAGCCAAGCACTGGTTAAAGCTTGTAGGGGGAGTTTTCTGAATGTCCTAGGAGACAGCAGACCCCTGACCCTCTGTCTGGGCAGTGCTGATTTGGCCCTGTGCTGATCACATCCATCTTCCCAAGAAAAAAAAAACCTCTCTAGCAACATACACCAGGTTCCACAGTGAGTATAACAACCATGCTTTGCTGCATATACAGACTGATTTTCCTGTAGTGGGTTTAGTAACACTTTAACTACTATGTTTTCTGCAGTGTCCTGTTTGTGCACCAGGATTATTAAAAAAAAGCTTGGACTGACTAACAGATGGAAAACATATGATTTATAAGAAAAACCCAGCTTACTTGCAATGTTTTAGATTAAACACCATTCCAAGTTCACTCCAATTATGATCCATGTCCGATGCATATGCTTATTACTATACATATGCTTGTATTGTAATGATCAGCCCATTGCAAAACAATCCTTTTAAGATCTGCTCTTCCTCTTTTATTTTTTTTTTCAACTTTGCAATTGTTCTTCTTTACAGAGGAGTCTCGGAAGCAGTCTGGCACATCAGACATATAGGCAGGGCCAGATTAAGAACATCATGGGCCTGGTGCTGAGGATTTTGGTGGGGCCTTTTATAAACAATAAATAAATAATAATGCAAACAATTTTTTGTGATAACAAATTAAATTAAAGAGAGAGAGGGAGGATGAGAGAGAGAGAGAGAGAGAGAGAGAGAGAAAGGGGGTGAAAGAGGGGTAAGGGAGGGAGGATGTGAGAGAAAGGGGGGGGGTGAGAGAGAGAGGGGGGGATGAGAGAGAGAGGATGCACATAAGCATGTGTGGGAATGACATCAACGCAGCCTGGCCAAGGCAAGTGACCGAAGGCACAGAACCCAGAAGGAAGGCCGGGTGAAGATGGAAGTGCCCGGGGCCCCACCGGTTGATCACAGCACAGCACTGGAGGGCTCAGTCTGACAATTTAAGTGTACCCTAATGTGCTAATATGCTGGACATACTTGTACATTATGGCATAACCTACCCCAGGGCCTCTAAAAAGTCGTAATGTCAGAAAAGTTTACTACCGCTTTAATATCACGAGCCTCTCATGGGGCCCCCTACTGACCCTGTGGCCCTTGGGCAGTGCCTAAGTGCATAGTTGTCAACATTTCAAAAATATTTTCAGGGACGCTTTTCTTTACAAGTGCTATATTTATAGTAGCTGACATCCCCCGTGTTCCTCTATACATCACAATAGTAATTACAAAATGAAATAAGTACTAATAATGGGGCAGAACAAATATGAGGACTGTGAGGTTTCCTTTAGTTGAACTGACAAAAGTGCCCATTCTAGAGCTGGTAACATTGAGAATATTCAGTATAATTTTAAAGAACAGTTTTTGTGGGTAAGAGGCATAGGGGAGGAGTATGGATGGTATACAAGTGGGAAGTATGTGCAGGTGAGGGAGAGGAATGTGGAGGGTCTAACAGTGGTCACTATGTACACGAGAGGAGTGCAGAGGGTATGGCAGAAGGCACTTTGTACAGGAGAGGACTGTGAAGGGTATGACAGTGGGCAGTATGCACAGCAGAGGAGTGTAGAGGGTATGACATTGGGCACTATGTATAAGAGAAGAGTGTGGAGGGTATGACAGTGAACAATATGTACAGGAGTGTGGAGGGCATGACAGTGGGCACTATGTACAGGAGAGAAGTGTGGAGAGTAGGACAGTAAGCAGTAATTACAGGAGAAGATTGTGGAGGGAGGGTATGTGACGTGGGCACTATGTATAGGAGAGGAGTATGGAGGGTATGACAGTGAGTAGTATGTACAGGAGAGGAGTGTGGAGAGTATGACAGTGGGCGCTATGTATAGGAGAGAAGTGTTGGAGGTATGACAGTGGGCACTATGTATAGGAGAGAAGTATGGAGGGTATGACAGTGAGTAGTATGTACAGGAGAGGAGTGCGGAGGGTATGATAGTGGGTAGTATGTACAGGAGAGGAGTGCGGAGGGTATGACAGTGGGTGCTATGCATAGGAGAGAAGTGTTGGAGGTATGGCAGTGGGCACTATGTATAGGAGAGGAGTATGGAGGGTATGACAGTGAGTAGTATGTATAGGAGAGGAGTATGGAGGGTATGACAGTGGGCAATATGTACAGGAGAGAAGTGTATGACAGTGGGCACTATTTACAAGAGAGGAGGAGTGTGTAGGATATGACAGCGGGCGTTATGTATAGGAGAGGAGTGTGTAGGATATGACAGTGAGCAGTATGTACAGGAGAGAAGTGTGGAGAGTATGACAGCGGACACTATGTACAGGAGAGACGTGTAGAGAGTATGACAGCGGGCACTATGTATAGGAGAGAAGTGTAGAGAGTATGACAGCGGGCACAATGTATAGGAGAGAAGTGTGGAGAGTATGACAGTGGGCACTATGTATAGGAGAGGAGGATGAAGTAATCTGGGAAGGAAAAATGTAAAGGTTTGTGAAAGGATGTTTAGGGACTGCGTAGTGGTTAAGTGGGCCAGACATGGATTGAAATTACACCAATTAAGCAGAGACCAGCCATAGTCGATCTATGTATGGGCTAGCTGGTTTTACACAAGTCAACCTATTAACCAACTTGAGTACAACCAGCCTGTCAGCTTTTCCCCAAAACAATCAGTGCTGCCAGCTATAGTTAGCAACACTAATCATTGTATTGACTGGCAGAACACAATAACACTGCGGGAGTGATTGCCCCATTCACAGGTCAGCGGGTGAGAGGGTGTGTGGGGACAGGCTCGGGAGAGATACTAGTCAGTCCCTGGGTAGGCTCTGGTTAGTATCAGAGTCAGATACACACAGGTTCCATATGCCACGATTGTTAGAGCGAGAACAATAATTCTAGCACTAGACCTCCTCTGTAACTCTAAACATGTAACCTGTAAAAAATGTAAAGCAAAATCGTGCTAACTTTAGTGTTATTTTTTATGAATGAAACAGTTTCTTTGCAAGAAAAAGTTTGAAAAATTGCTGCGCAAATATTGTATAACATAAAAAGTTGCAAAGACCACCATTTTATTCCATAGGGTGTCTGCTAAAACAATATATAGTGTTTGAGGGTTCTGAGTAATTTTCTAGCATAAAAAAAATGATGATTTTTACATGTAGGAGAGAAGTCTCAGAATGGGCCTGGGTGGCAAGGGGTTAATTATCATAAGTTATCTACAAATAATTATTATAAGCACTGTGAGTTCATCCTCTCCGTCTGCTGCAGAGTGTTCCAACTTGTATTTATACTGTCGCTCTGTATGCAGCTTCTGACAGGCTGCGCAAGGAGCCCTGTATCTCCGGAACCATAGATGATAGCAGCCCCATATTTGAACCAGTGCTGGAGTGAGTCTTTAGCTACCTACCCCCCAAAGGTGGGGTCTCTGTGACTCCTAAACGCCGAGCTACAATTCTCGAAGTCGATCTTTTTTTTTTTTTTTTTTGAATTTTTTTTTTTTTTGGGGCAAATGGGCCTATCTTGAGAAAGGGGCCTGGAGCTGCAGCTCCAATAGCCCCTATGTTAATCCGGCCCTGCATATAGGTTTATCCCCACAAGCAAGTCAGGACCTCTGTATTGCTGATAGCTCACCATATGTCTTTCAGCAACAGATAGCATCTCAAAAGAGGCCCAAAATAAAGAAAAAAATTGCTTGTAATTGAAAAAATAAAAAAATATCTGTTTTGGATTCATCTGATGTCTCTTCTTTATAATCCAGAAACATTATGTAAAATCCCTAGAATGTTTTCTTTAATTTTTTTTTTAAATAACCAGCCAGAATTTAGGAACTGGAGTTGGAAAATCACCCACACTCACATAATCTTGGTACTACCAAAAACCTTATGTTGTACCCACAGGGCTCTTATAAACTCTAAATGAACCTACCAGCTGCTAAAACAAATGTGAATCACTAAAAAAACAAAAACAAACAATAAATATCAATGTGCAGAGCTTAAAGCGGGGTTCCACCCTAAAGTAGAACCTCCGCTGATCGGAACCCTCCCCCCCTCCGGTGTCACAATTGGCACCTTTCAGGGGGGAGGGGGGTGGAGATACCTGTCAAAGACAGGTATTTACACCCACTTCCGGGCATAGACTCCCGTGGGAGTCTATGCCATTTCCTGCCCTGCCGCGCTGTCTGCTGGGACACACACGGGTCTCAGAGACAGCGCGGAGAATTCCTATTGCGCTGCGCGACTCGTGCATGCGCAGTAGGGAACCGGGAAGTGCAGCCGATTCGCTTCACTTCCTGATTCCCTCACCTAGAATGGTGACGGCAGCAGCTAAGAGCCGAGCGATCGATCGGCCTCAGCTGCCGGCATCGCTGGAACCCGGGACAGGTGAGTGTCCATTTATTAAAAGTCAGCAGCTGTAGTATTTATAGCTGCTGGCTTTTAATTTTTTTTTTTTTGGTGGAATCCCTCTTTAATCAATGTCTTGATAATTAACCTGTCCCCACCCAGCCTATACTCAAATGACAGTCAGGTGGGACATTCATTGTTCCGGGTGGATGTCATATGACCAATTATAGCAAATGACATGACAACTGTGCACAGTGAATGGCTTTGATTCATGACAATTATTGTGTACTATTGTGTTGATATCTGTGATTGGTCATAGTGATCACATGGTACAGACAGAGCCGAACACAGTTTATCTGTACCATATGATTAGCTGTGGCCAATCACATCTAACCACAATAGTAAACGATTAATGAATCTATTTCATTCAGTAAAAATGTTTGTTTATAATAGTGAAACTCATTGGTATAAGCAATCATAATTTGTAAAAACAATTTAAAAAAATCCTGATCACACCCTGAGAGTAGTACAGTGTTACTATGGTAATGCTGTATTGCTCTGGTCACAGCGTGAAAAAAAAAATCTTAAACTTGGAAACATATGTAATAAAAAATAAAAAGTCAGTCAATGCCACACCAGTTATATGATGACGCTGTACTGCACTTGTGACAGTATGTAAAAAAAAACAAAAAAACATTTTTTTTTAATTCTTCATGTTTCAAAAAATTGTGACAAAAAATCACAACTTCAAAAAACTCGCCATGCCTGTTACTAAATACCTTGGACTGTCTACTTTCAAAAATGGGGTAATTTGGGGGATATTTGTACTGTGAGATTGGGATTCAGTACATCAGGATTGATAGGTTTTTAAATACATATACTATAGTTTGTGGTCTCCATAACTTTCCTACAAACTCAATAATATACACTAATTTGGGTTATTTTCACCCCAAAAAATGTAGCAGAATACAGTTTGACCTAAATTTATGAAGTAAGATCATTTGCAACATTTTATAACAGAAATTAAAATATGGTCTTTTTTTCATGCACAAAAACTAAAAAAACCCAGTGGTCATTAAATATCACCAAAAGAAATCTTAATTTGTGTGAAAAAAAAAAACTATAAAAATATCATGTTATTCCATTCTTTATATGGGTACAGACTTACATGACCGTGCAATTGTAATAACAAAGCTCAGTGAGGAGAGCCTTAAGAGCTGATTGGATGGAAAAAAAACAAAGTCGATATTTGCCAGCACACCATGGATCGACACAAAGTGGCGTCCAAATGGATAGTTTATGGCATGATCACAACACAAGGAGAGTGCAATGTTTCAGAGTCACACATGTGACTCTATCATGCGTTTCAGAGTCACGCATGATAGATAAAATGCCTGACGAAGGGGTCCTGCACTCTCCTTGTGTTCTGATCATGCAATAAACTATCCGTTTGGATGCTACTTTTTGTCTATCCATGGTGTGCTGGCAAATATCTACTTTGTGAATTTTACCAGTATCCAGCTGGTTGTTGCTGCAGCACCCAAATTTTGAGAGCTTATACAGGGATGTGTGCAATGGGAATATGAAGTATTACTTCTGATTGGAGGGAAGGCACACACCCCAGCACAGAGGAACAGAGCTGAGGCTGTCAATCAGCAGATATTACTCATGCTGATAGCAGAGTGATGAAGCACTGAACAGAAATGATGCTTAGTGCTCCTAATTGAAACAAGTACACATTATAGAAGCATACACTTTGTTCAGATTTCATTCCTGGGGTTTACAATCACTTTAAGGTTGGACCTCTAGATTATAGGAGGTCATATATAGCTTGACCATCATCCCAAATAGTGGAACACAGCCCCTAATCCCTCCTAGTGTATACCTTCAAAGTTAAACTCACCAAGGCAAATCCCTCACCAAAACATCAAACAACCATAGTGCTCTCCAGGATTAGAAGCACTTAGATGTGATAGATAAACAACTGCCCCATATTACTTTGTGAAATGTCTAGGGGAATGCAGTCTAGTATCTACAGCAATATCCCACACTTTTTGCCTCTCAGCGCTCTCCGCTGTACAGAGAGTAACAGTATACTGGCCTCAGAGTGCTGACATCAAGAAGAGGAAACCCACCTTAAGTGGAAGTAAACTCTCCTAGCGTTTTCAGCCAAGGAAGCCGCCATCTTTGCCTCTGTTTAATCTTCATCTGCTATGGTGCTGCACATGTGATTCGTTATGACACCAGCCATTGGATGGTTTGATAGTTTGGCTGAGAGCACAGCCACTGTGCAGTTAGCATTCCCAGCATGCCTTTTTTTTAACTGTTTAAATCCATGGGTTTACTTCCACTTTATGCATTAAGTCTGGGATGGACTTCATCAGAGACTGGGGTAACTCCGGGCATCATGCTACATAAATACAATCCCCTTGGTTACAATGGCCACCTGTAAGCACAGTGATTCACATCCCCCCTCCATTCTTAATCACTGGTTCACTACAGGATAGTTCTACTTAGGAGACAGTGGATTTATAACAATATATCTACCAATCCAACCTGACCAGAACACTCTATATCAGTGATGGCGAACCTTGGCACCTCAGATGTTTTGAAACTACATTTCCCATGATGCTCAGCTACACTGCAGAGTGCTTGAGCATCATGGGAAACGTAGTTCCAAAACATCTGGGGTGCCAAGGTTCGCCATCACTGCTCTATATCATACATAAAATGCATACATATAGAAAAACACTGAAATCATTATTTATGTGTAAGGCATACATATAAATTCATTAAAACATAGACAAATAGTAGTCCATGTATAAAAATGTATGTACTGTAAAGGAAATAAAAAACGTTATCATAATGAAAATTCATAGTACGAATATTGTATTTATTGGCATATAACGCGCACAGGCATATAACACGCGCCCCAATTTTAACAGGGAAGTTTAAGAAGAAAATGTTTTCACAGCCCCCCACCTCTGCACAAAACAGAGCCCCCCACCTCTGCACAAAACACAGCTCCTCACCTCTGCACAATACACAGCCCCCTTTCCCTCTCAGGAGACCCCCAGTTTCCTGGAAAAGCACTGTCAGCATACTCTACAATTAAGAAAAAATCACTGCCAGCCCCTTCTATACCGCTCCTCCTGTGTCATTGTCATCGTAAAGCGAAGCTTCTAAAATAGCGCCATTCTTTCACTGACCCAGTCAGATGACTGCTCTCCTCTGACGTTTCATGGATGGCCATGTGACCACTCTCCTCCTCCAATCCAAAGCTACAATTGGAGGAGGGGCGGGAGGAGGAGAGCAGCCAGAAAAACTGAGCTATTGATGTATTTAGAAGCTTTGTTTTACAATGACAGTGACACATGAAGAGCAGTATAGGAGAAGGGGCTGGCAAGTTATTTTTCTCAACTTTAGACTATGCAGGTAGTGCTGTACCATGGCCAGGAGAGGAGAGGAAGCTGGCCTGACACCCCCCAAAATGTGTGGCTATGGGGGTGGACCAACCAATCCCTGCCCCTCCATTGGTAAAATAAAACATTGGCTTATAACACGCAGGCACTGTTTACCCTGTATTTTCAGGGAAAAAAAGTGCCTGTTATACATCGATTAATACGTTATAACTAATGTAGTACTACCCCCTAGAGGGCCAACCACTGGATTTTTTGGTCCCCCTATTCCTGCCCAGCCAGGCAATACCGACTTTACAACTTTCGCACAAAGACAGAAATAAGTCCATGAACTTGTATTTGCTGTTTTATTAAAGGAAAACAACATGGATGGAGAAAAGGGTTTATGTGATGCCCAACTTGACTTGATAGGTCAACTTGAGGACAACTGCCTTCACTACAAACACAGAAAAATTCCAAATCCTTGCACTGTATTTCCTCTGGAACAATATCAAACTCTCTGGAATTGACAGTAAGAATTCTCCTTGTAGAAGCTCTGTACCCCCTTGCGGTATTTAGCAAGGTCCCACACTTGCAGTAGCTCTATGTCCCCTCTCTTAAAAATACCAGCCCATCTGACTGCCTTGTAAAGTTTCCCAGGACAAGGGATTGGGTTTAGCTGTGACACTGTCCCTTGAAATGCTGGATATTGCTTTTGGTAGCCTTTTCCCTTTTTGGGCCTTCTTGGTATTCACATTGGCCCTGGAAACCTGCTGCTTTGGAAAAGACTGCTGTTCAGGTCTCCTGCTGTCCAGGTCTTCCCATGCTAGCTAGGGTTTCTCCTAGAAGACTGGAGGGTAGTAAATATCCCTCTCTTAGGCTTCTCTTCTTATTCAGCTCCTAGTCTGAAGGCAGAGCCCCCACTCCCCGGGGTCCCATCCCAGGCTCCACGACACAGACTCAGCACTCCATCTTCCACCCGACAACCACCCCCTACTGACATTGCTTCACCATATGTATGGGCTGACCCTGCCAGGCCTCCTGTATGCAATTCGTCAGATTCCCATGAATACACAGATCACAGCTTCTAGAAATTTCCAGAAGCTTCTAGAATCAGGGGGAGGTACCAGAAGCCTGAGCTGTACAGCCCTCCAGCCTAACCTACAGACTCACACAGACTATTGTGAATCAGAATATATTTTCCTCACAACTAGACTGTACACTAGAGGGTGCTACATTAAAATAAGATAAAATAAAAAGGACTCTCTCTTCGCTTGTCACATAGTCAGTTTATTGTTCAATTATTGAGGAATTGATTAGGCATTGATTAGGTATTGTTATTAGTTTTCATTCCATGGCTGGTAGCCAGAGCTTTTCCAACATGACACATCTGTGGGCCAAATGTAAAAACTGGTGTTCCTATCTTCTGTTAAAAGGAATACCAGTTCATACATCTGTTCCATAATTTTTGCACCTATACACAGTAAAATATTGTTTTCACATCATATTGTCACAAACTAAGCATATGGCATGTGTCAGTGAAAGTCGCACATCTATATCACCAGTACATCTCGACATACAGGCACATATGGCCTTTTTTTGGACTCAGCCTCCTCTCACCTCCCAAGCAAGGCTATATTAAAAGTATCATGAGCATGGTGCTGAGGATTTTGATGGGCCTTTTCATGGAAATAAATAAAATAAATAAAATAAAAACTATTTTTTGTTAAAACAAATTAAATTTAATTGGGGAAGGGGGTAAGAGAGAGAAGGGGGGTGAGAGGGGGGTAAAAGAGAGAAAGGGGGAAGTGAGAGAGAGAAAGAGAATGAGAGATAGGGGTAAGAGAAAGGGTGCCTTTGAGTAGCTTAAAGCAAAGTTCCACCCAAAAGTGGAAGCTCCGCTTGTCTGCTTCCTCTATCCCCTCTGGTGCCACATTTGGCACCTTTCAGGGGGGGAACGGCTACCTGTTTTTGACAGGTATCCATCCCCACTTCCAGGAGACTGTGCCATGGCGATGTCCTTTGGAAGTTCAACCTCCCTCCTCCTTCCTCTGCCACTAGGCCATTTAAAAAGTGCAGCAGGAAACCGGCTGTGAAGCCAAAATACTTCACTGCTGGATTCCCTTACCACGAATGGTGGAAGAAGCACCCAAGAGCCGATCCAAAAATCGGCTGCGGTGCTGACATTGGGAGATCCCTGAATAGGTAAGTGTCATATTAAAAGTTTTTAAATTTTTTACAAAAAAACTTTTACATTTTTTCATGATGGGGGGGGGGGGGGGGGGGAATTCCGCTTTAGGTACTAAGAATTTCATTAAAAGAAAATCATGGATTCCTTAGCAACTGGCGAGGTAAAGAACACTTTGCTGAGAAGTATATAATGTACAATATAGTGTATATAGTGCAGAAGTATGTGATGTACAATATAGTGTATATAATGCAGGAGTATATTATGTATGTAATGGGGGCTGCTAAGTTGTTCTATTTCCCACTGGCTGTCCCGAGCACTCAGGACTACCCTTCCCTCTGACACCTTGGGTGACATGCTCACAGTAAAAAGATCACACTCTATTGTACTTAAATAATGTAATAACTTTACTGTAAAAGATTTAGTTGCTCAGAGGAACACCTCTCTGATTTAGTCATACAACAAATAAGTACAGTAAAGATATTGTGAAAGGTCAATATAAACACACTTTAAACAACTGACGTATGCGGACGCGTCTCCAAGTGGGACTAATGTTCAGGGTGGTAATGCCTTGACACTGAGCACCTTCCCACTTCCAGCAATGGTCGTGGAGACTCTCTAGAAACTGCAATACACTATACAGTCCTAGCAAACAATGTAACACATTGTAATTACTTAAGAGCTCCCCCTGTGATGAAATGCAATCCTTTGTATTGGCCACATCTTCCTTTTTTATACCCTGCCCAGCATGCAGTTCAGTCCCCAGGGTTCATGGGTAGGTGAATGAGGCGCTGTGGGTAATTAAGTAAGTACTTTCACAGAATAATTAGGTCACATCCTGTATAGGCCTTGTTCCATGCTCTTATGTGAAATATAAACAAGTCTGTTTCACAGTGTGTACCACTAGAGGGAACCAAATACCAACTTAATAGCATTGTCTTGCTATATAACATTACCTGGTAAAGAATCACAGTGCTACATGTACAATAGAGCATATATATATATATATATATATATATATATATATTGTATATAATGCAGGAGTATATAATGTACAATATAGTGTATATAGTGCAGAGGTATGTAATGTACAATATAGTGTTTATAATGCAGGAGTACAGTATGTAATGCCTAATATAGTGTATATTGTGCAGGAGTGTGTATTGCAAAATATAGTGTAAATAGTGCAGGAGTATGTATTGTACAATATAGTGTATATAATGCAGGGGTATGTAATGTACAATATAGTGTTTATAATGCAGAAGTACAGTATGTAATACACAATATAGTGTATATAGTGCAGGAGTATGCATTGTACAATATAGTGTGTGCAGGAGTGTGTAATTTGCAATATAGTGTATATAGTGCAGAAGTGTGTAATGTACCATATAGTGTATAAACTGTAAGTCACATAGAACAAAGTTGCCAACATTTCAGAAAAGTTCCAGGAACATATTGATAGCTGTGCATTCAACAAGCCATCGTAGTATCTACTTTGTGTGTGGGGAACATAGTATATGATAGTGGTTAGTATGTGCAGGAGAGGAGTTTGGAGTGTATGGTGGTGGGTAGTGTGTGCAGGAAAGGATTGGGGAGTGTATGACAGTGGGTAGTATGTGCAGGAGAGGAGTGTGGAGAGGACTTTGGAGTGTATGGTGGTGGGTAGTATGTGCAGGAGAGGAGTGTGGAATGTATGGTGGTGGGTATTATGTGCAACAGAGGTGTGCGGAGTGTCCAGCGATTCAGAGGAGTGTGCATCCCAGCTTCCCGAACACCCCCTCTTTGCTCATGTTTGCACTCCTCATTTACCTCTGGACCCCCCATCCATCTGCTCACCTTTGCAGTACAGGCTGATGGCAGACTCATTGACAGTGGCAGGCAGGATTTGTTTACATCCCCAATATTGGCACGATTCAGCAAAGGTGATGGTGGACCAGGACTCATGCCTATGAACACACCTAAGATTTACATATTAATGCAGCTGCTGTTTATATATCAATGCAGCCATGCTGCCACGATTCAATGCTATCCCACGATTTACATATAAATCATGTGCACACTGCACACAGAGCAGGGCTGAGCAGCATTAGTGACTTACTGGGCTGTGCTACTTTGCGCCCCCCCAAAAAATGGAGCACCAGTCGCCACTGGTGGTGATCTTAAGGTAAGGGCCTGGAGCTGCAGCTCCTATTGTCCCTATGTTAATCCAGCCTTGCTCTTAAAGTGGAAGTAAACTCCCCTATCATTTTCAGTCAAGGAAGCTGCCATCTTAGCCTCTGTTTAATCTTCAACTGCTATGGTGCTGCACATGTGATTCGTTATGACACCAGCCATTGGATGGTTTGATAGTTTGGCTGAGAGCACAGCCAATGTGCAGTTAGCATTTCCAGCATGCCTTTTTTTTAACTGTTTAAATCCATAGGTTTACTTCCACTTTAAGTCTCTCTATCACTCAGTGGACTCTATGGGATTAATTTACTACAGTGGACTCTATGGGGTTGATTTACTACAGTGGACTCTATGAGGTTGATTTACTACAGTGGACTCTATGGGGTTGATTTACTACAGTGGACTCTATGAGGTTGATTTACTACAGTGGACTCTATGGGGTTGATTTACTACAGTGGACTCTATGAGGTTGATTTACTACAGTGGACTCAATGGAGTTAATTTACCATAGTGATTGTAGAATAACTAAGCTTTAGTTGATTTCTGTTTTGTCAATGAAAACGCTCAGTAGATCCAAAGATATAAGTAGAGAAAATCATATTTTAGATTAGGCCCCATCTTAACCTTCCTCCTATGCCCTATCATTGGGCCACTAATGTGATATAGGGGTTGATTTACTAAAGGCAAATAGGAAGTTCACGTTTCAGGAGAAGCTGCACTTTACAAGTGCATTATCCCCAAAGCTTAGTAAATGCAGTGAATTTTCACTTTGCAAAGAATACCCAATCACGTGCAAGGAAAACAATAAAGCACCATCTTTTCATGAACTTGATTGGAAGTCAGCAGAGCGTCACCTCCTTTACTAAGCTGTAGAGACATTTCCCTTGCAATGTGCAACTTCTCTTGCAATCTGAACAGTCTATTTGCCAAAATGCGGGGACATGGGGTGCAGGTTAGGGTGGGGCCAAGTTAGATTTTTACAGGAAAACTTATGATATAACTTTAGCTACTTATATATTTTTTGGATCTACTGATCATTTTGACATGCAGTTTAAATAATGTAGATTTGTGAAGAAGTGCAAAAATAATGCCAGTTCAAAGAAAAGATTTTATTTCTTTTGGCTGTTTTTCAGTAACAGTTATTCTGCAATCACTGTTCAGCAAACAAAAATGAATATATAGCCTGAATAAAAAGTGTATGAAATATTTATATGCACCGTTAATTACAAATACAAATTGTATCTGAGCCAGAGTGATTAGGAAACATTCTCGGGCTTCATAGCCTCCAGTTATTTTTTTGCATTTTCTTTTCAGATTACATATTAAGAAATATGGACTTTAATTATGCCAGCAATAGCTAGCATTTTCTAAATTGTGATCTTACATGGTACCTTCAGGGGTTCCGGTTTTAATTTGGGCGATCAGAACATCTGCTAACATTAAGGATCGCTTGCCTGAGAACAGAGCAGAACAAAGCCAGTATTAACCAGATGGAAATCACCATGTTATTAACAACAGAAATGATCCAGTGCCAGGCAGACGTATTCGCAGTAATATCGTTTGTCAGGAACCTTATTGGAAATAGTGATTGTAAAATAATATTCTTAGAACAGCTACAAGCTTAGCCAGAAATGACATTCACAGTTCAGCAACCAAGCCTTCCATGGATCAAAACTCGAACAAAACTGTTTCTCCAGTGCCTGAAGAGAAACACAGCGTGTTCTTTCATGTGTAATTCTATACTGTGAAAACTGAAGCTGCAAGTAACATTTAAGGTCATTATTGATAGCAACACAAAGTCAAAAGAATTAATTTGAAGATCCGTTATGTTGCTGAAAATCAGAGCATATAGTCAATACACTGTGAACATAAAATCGCAATATATTAACTGACAAAACACAAATACCAGCAGAGAATCTCAACATTCACTTTTATATGATATATGATTACATAAAAAGAAAAACTGGAGTAAGCTAAGGAATTAAAAGTTGATTGGAAAGGCACTTTGTCTTCTGAATAGCTTCCTTCTTTTGCTCATAAATTTATATATTTTACCGGTGTGCATAAAAAATAATTAAACCTGCTCAGTATTGTAATGAGCTTTTCCAATTTGTAGTGTTTACAGCTTTTTCTTGTCAGTTGTGTTTTCATTTTTATATGTGTATGTTGCTTACAATGTGTTTATACTTGGTTATTTATAAAGTCAGTGTACAGACAAATGTATTGATTTCTACTAATTAACCACTTCCCGTCCACACTATAGCCGAAAGACGGCTGCAGTGCAGACTTAAATTTCTGGGAGGGCATCTCTGGACGTCCTTCTGTGCTTGAGCGCCCTGCACGCCCCCTGCAGGGCACGCACGCGGCGTGCTCTGTGATCAGTGCGTCTATGAGACTCGGCTGATCACAGCTCGGAGTAAGGGGTCGGTCCCGACCCCTTGCCACGTGATCAGCTGTCAGCCAATGACAGCTGATCATGTAACGTAAACAGAGACGGCAATCAGCTATTTTTTTCTCCTCACGCTGGTAGCACGCAGAGAAGAAAAAAGGCGATCACCGACGGCTGCGAGAGGGTTATTGGTCCCAATCGTGGAGAGGCTTCTGTGCCCACCAGTATCACCTACCAGTTCCCACCAGTGCCACCTACTAGTGCCCACAATGTCACCCATCAGTGCCAACATTGCCACCTATACATCCGCAATTATTGCATCATCACCAGGGCTGCCTATCAATACCACCTACCAGTGCCACCTACTAGTGCCCATCAGTGCCTCTTATCAGTGCCACCCACCAGGGCCCATCAGTGCCGTCTTATCAGTACCCATCAGTGTCGTTTTATCTGTGCCTCTCAAATTTTATAACAAACTATGAAACATGTTTTTTTTTCAAAAATTTCTGTAGCCTTTTGATTTTCTGTGGCCTTTGTTTCCTTTGTTGTCTCCTCTGGCAGTTGGCGTTTTTTTGTATGGCGTGGGAGCTGCGATTTGCTAAGGGAGATTTTTGTCTCCTGCTGTCCCCTCCCCCTCGTCCCATGGACTTTGTTGGGGGGGGGGGGCAACAGTATATCGGCAAGATGATCCTACACCCACTGGGTGGCTTCCACAGATTCGCTTTCACCCAGTGGCAGTGCAGTTTTTCATCTTGGATGGGAGTCCATTGTGCATAAGCACTCCCATTGGCAGCTGACACCTAGGTGTTGGCTTACCAATCCATCCTAGCATGGCGGGGTTAAAAGTCAGGGGTGTGACATGGCTGAGATCACTTCCTTCACTCACCAATACTATGCACATCACAGATTTCCATTGCTGTTCAGCTGTTTGTAGATTAAGGTAAATATGCTCTCCCCACCCTAGCACTCACCTGGTGCTTTACCTGCATTCCCTGCACTTTTTGTCTCACTTAAACATTGCTTTACACACATCCTTTTTTCCTTTTTTTTACCATAGGGGTTGATTTCCCAAACACATTTTTTCAGGATTCACTTCCCTATTCATGGTCTCTATGTCTGCTCCACTATTGGATAAGGTTAGTTCACATATGTTTCTATACAAATAATTATATAACTGGTTTACTCTGCTTATTTAGTAAGGTTTGCCATATAAATTCATGCTAGAGTATACATGCTCTTATATACACATTTTTTACTACATGATATAACCTGTTGTTCATCCTACTAAATTTGGCATTGCAACATATACATCTATGTTTATAGCTGATATCTATCAAGTTATATACTGAGACAATTAGGACCATGCACCTTCACCCATGCCATGTCTGCCGCCTGGCATCCCCCTTTAGGGTACCTGTGTTCATCTTCTCCTCCTCGGCTCCTGTGCCATACTCTGGCTGCTGCCGTCCATTTGGGGGTTCAGCAATGGAAACTCTGGTCTCGTTCATTGGTAAGTATTGGGCCAGTTTGCTCTGGCCCATTCTGCCATTGTCCTTACATTTACCACTGTGACACATCTTTTTGTCTATTTAGATACACTTGATCCGCATCCACCCCTGATGAGCAAGCAATGATCTTGCGAAACACGCATCGGGTTATCTGATGCGTGCATTGGTATATACTGCATTGTATAATGTTTGTATCAAATTGATTTATTCTTTTTACTTTGTGCAAATCCATTGGCTGAGCCAGTATGTTATATTATTCATGTATGTACAATTATTTTAATAAACATTTATACTACTATTACTCGTGTTAATCAGTGGCTAACTGTGACCACCTCATTTAAAGTCCCAGGGCGACTCTTCTCTTTTTGTATATGTATATAGGGATGGAGGTGTATCACTGGAGACCTTTCATTTTGTTTCTTCTGACTTCGGGGGTCTCTTCCGACTTCTTCTCCTGCTCCCCTCCGGTTCTTCTGCTGGGCTTCTCCGCTATCTTCTGCTCTTTTACGGCTCTTTTGCTAGCGGTGGCCCAGTCTTCTCCATCGTCTTGATCCCTCTTCTCTCTCTTCTGCTGTAATGCCGTGTGTGAGGTACACAACGACTTATATAGACATGGTGCGTGGTCACCCAGTGACACAATGTCACAGTTCCGGGGGGGGGTGCTCGCTCTTCCCCACCACCCTTCCTGACCGGCCAGGCTGCATGCTCGGATAAGGGCCTGGTATGGATTTTGGGGGGACCCCCATGCTGTTTTTTCAGCATAGGGGGTTCCCCTTAAAATCCATACCAGATCTAAGGGCCTGGTATTCTCTTGGAGGGGAACCCATTTTTCATTTAAAATCTGGTGTGGAGTCCCCCTCGTGTTTCATACCAAACACCTGTCAGCAATGCTTGTCGCTCATTAGGAAAGGAAAAAATTTATTTTTCCTTTCCCGATGAGTGAAACAGCACGGCACTGACTCCTGCGACGGGGCTTGCAGGTGTCAAATCTCGCCGATAACAGCGGCAAGATTGACACAATATCGCAGTTACCTACTGTAGGGATGAGATTCAGGGCAAATGTGGGTTTGACTAGAAACCAGGTAAACTATTTGGCCAAAATTGACTGTTAATGCATCATAATCCGAGGCCAAAAGAAAGCTCTATATGTGGGGAAAAAAGGATGTCAATTTTGTTCGGGAGCCACGTCACATGACCGCGCAATTGTTAGTTAAAGAGACGCAGTGCCAAATCGCAAAAAGGGGCCTGGTCTGGGGCTTAAGTGGTTAAGAAAACTACAAGACCGTCAGCATGATTTACTTTCCTCCTGACACTGGGTTAACTTGGCTGTGGCAGTAAGGCTTTGACAGCACAGAATACAACAATAAATAACTCTTTAACGGAGAAGTATGTTTCCAGATTTATTTTTTTCAGGCATAAATTAAGTATGGTTAGTGTAATTTGGGAAATAAATGATAAATTGACAACCTGTAGATACAAGTCTCCACACAAGATGCATCAGATATCAACCACAAATTCAAATAAATGCTGGTGCGGTTTGTCAGAGGTTGGCATTCTGTTACATATCTGGTGGATCTGTCCACTAATTAAACAGTTCTGTAATAGAATAGCTCAGAAATAAAGTATAGTAGGATAACCTCAATGGACACCTGAGATTGCATGCTTTCAATAATACTAGGTTCTATTTCATGAACTAAGAAGTCATTACTCAGGTCTTTGCTTTGTGCATCTAGAACCTTGATTCCCAGATACTGGCAATATACTAAAGCTCCTGGGACTAGGAAATGGGCCATAGAGATGTGTAATTTAAAGAGGATGGAGGAAAAGGTAGCTTAACACTGTAATAGGTATGAAACTTTTACAGCAAGGTGAATGCCATCAATGCAATAGTCATGTGCAATTCATTTCATTCTGAATTTGATTTTTAAGGAATTTCGACAAATTCCTAAATTTGGAAATATTCAAATTAATTAAAACCCATTTAACAAACTTTTCCGAATATTTGTAAATTTGAATATTCATAAATTTGTAAATTTGAATATTTGAAAATTCAAAGATTTCACAAATTCTGAAATTCGAAATTCCAAAAATCCGAAAGTAAGAACAAAAATTTATAAGAACGAAAATCGGAAAATAAGTCAGAAAATTCAAAAATTAGGAAACTCAAAAATTAGAAAATCTGAAATAATAACAACTATCAAATTTGGCTATTAGAGAACATAACGAATACATGTATAATCAAAGTTATAAATTATTTGAAATAACGAATGCCGTATCTAAACAAATGGATCGTAAAAAATGTATAATAATAAATAACAATAATAAAAACATTTTATTAATATTATTACGGTATTATTAATTCCATTTTTGCATTTTTAAATTCCAGAATTTTCGAATTTACAAATTTACGAATGTTTGAATTTCTGAATCTACCAATTTATGAATTTACACATTTTAGAATTTTCAGATTTATGGATTTACGAATTCATGAATTTACGAATTTCAATCATAATGAATGAAAGTAAAACGAATGGAATGAAAACCAAAACAAACACATTTTTCGGCAGTGGACATGTCTATTAAATAATCATTATAAGCATGATCACGTTTTGGGTCTCAAATAGGGTGTGTAGGCAGTTTGGGGATAACATGATGGTCATGTTTCTCTCTACAGTATATGTCTTTAAAGAGTATGAAATATGGATGTTGAGTGTTTTAAAATGAATTTTATGTATTCCTCTTTGTATCTTCCCTTTTTTTCTGTATCCTACTGGTCTAAGTTTCAAAAACAAAAGTTTTTAAAAAAAGATTGTTTAAAAAGAATACAACACTTAAAGTGGTTGTAAACCCTTACAAACCACTTTGACCTACAGGTAAACCTAGATTAAGGCTTACCTGTAGGTCCAAGCAATATCTCCTAAACCTATATGGTTTAGGAGATATTTGCCCGAAAACGGGCACCGCTGTCTACGGCGCATGTGCCGTAGACAGCGGCGCGCAGGCGCACTGAGCGCGGCATTCTCAGCGGCGGAGCTGCCGCGCGTGTCGGCTCCCGTGCGCATGCGCGGGAGTGACGTCATCGCGGCTTCGCCGAATGACAGCGGCGGAGCTGCGAGACCCCACCAACAAGATGGATGTAGGGGAAAACAGGGGACAGCGGCGACTTCGCTGGCTCCTGTGTCAGGTAAGTGACACATAATGTGCTACTATGCGATGCATAGTAGTCCATTATGCTTTGCCTTTGCAGGGAATGAAAGAGGAAGTAAACTCATCAGGGTTTACTTCCTCTTTAACATAGCTAAGAGCTGCATCCCAGACCTCTAGAAACAAACTTGGCCCCCAATGTGTCAAGGCAATGTGGCTGACCAAGGATGAGGAAGTGAATGAAAGGACCTTATTTCAACTGATTGTGGGACTTGTGACAAATTCTTGAAGAAGTGGTGTTACTGGCACACATTTACATTCTCTGCTGAGTACAAATCCATCCTGAAACATTCAGAGATCAGTTTGCTAAAGGAAGGGGAGATGGGACGCTAAGAAGAGGAGGTCTACCTTGCCTTTGTTCTTACCTCCACTTTCTCTCTCCCACAACCTCTTTACCTTTCTCTTACCTTACCCCTCCCTTACCACCCCTTTTTGTTGTTTTTTATTCTCCCCCTTGGGTATTCTGAGAGCGCCCCAAGGGGCTCGGGACAATTTTTGTTTGGCTGTTTTCCACACTTTTTTAGTTTTTTTAAGTCCATATTAAAAAACGATGGAAAGGTTTGGGAGAGAGACTGTACATACCAGTCTTCATGTGATTATACTTTCACTGAGACATGCTACCTGTGGCTTTCTACCCATGTGTGAAGTTTTCACTATATACTGTATGCCTGAACAATACATTGGTTTCTTGTCTCGTCCTTCTGATTAGGCTTTATATACTTTCAGCAATTTATATTTGACTCTTACACACCGTATGCCATGGTATGTACTCCCTTTACCCTATAAATAAATCATTTTCAAAAAATATTACTGAATAGCTGCACACATACCTACCCCTCAAAGAAAGGGGTGCACAATTCTAACAACTTAAAACTGAACTCTAGACAGATATAAAAGGCATAAGTGAATGCAGTTCTGTAATGATTAATACATCATTAAATTATTTAAAATCAAGCAAAATAAGCCTTTCAGTTTCACCATTGCAGTCCCTGCACAGGGACAGTAGCACAAACAGCCAATCAGTTCATGCTATGTCAAGAAACTTGCTGCTAGGAAGCAGAGTATCAGGAACATGAACTCACCACTGTCCAGTCACAGCCTTGGGCAGATTCAGGATGACCTGACTCAGAGCAAGTGGGTTGAATGACGATGGATACTGGACTAAGGACATCTAGCGGCAGAAAAAGTACTATAGGGAAAATTTCTGGATTAAAGCTGAATATTGCAGTAGTTTTGTTATTTAACGCCTTTATGCCAACATCACTTAAATATGCGCAGGGCCATCTTAACAGCATCATGGGCCCCTGTGCAAAGTAATGCACTTAGCCCCTATCAGTGTGCCCCAATTTTCGCACCAACCATACTCTCAAGAATAAAGTATAAATAATTGATAGAATTTAACATATATTTATTAGTACTTTCAATAAAATAGATTTTAAACAATAAGAAAACATGCCATAAATCGAACACTCATCAACACAAAGGATAAAGTACAAGGGGGAGGCAGAAAGCCAAAGTACAGGGGGGGATACTGATCAAGGGTAGAGCTGTATTAAAGCCAATGGTCCCAAAAATGTGTCAAAATTGTTCCGACGTGTCCGCCATAATGTCCCCAGTCACAATAAAATTCGCTGATCGCCGCCATTAAAAAAAAATATTAATAGAAATGCCATAAAACTATCCACTATTTTGTAGCTGCTATAACTTTTGCGAAAACCAATCAATAAATGCTTATTGCGATTTTTTTTTTTTTTTTGCCAAAAATATGTAGAATACGTGTCGGCCTAAACTGAGGAAAATAATTTTTTATTTTTTTTATTTTTGGGGGATATTTATTATAGCAAAAAGTAAAAAATATAGAATTTTTTTCAAAATTGTCGCTCTATTTTTGTTTATAGCGCAAAAAATAAAAACCGCAGAGGTGATGAAATACCACGAAAAGAAAGCTCTATTTGTGGGAAAAAAAGGACGGCAATTTTGTTTGGGAGCCACGTCGCATGACCGCACAATTGTCAGTTAAAATGACGCAGTGCCGAATCGCAAAAAGGGGCTTGGTCCTTTAGCTGCAAAATGTTCCGGGGATTAAGTGGTTAAACCCCCTCCTGACCAGACCAATTTTCAGCTCATAGCACTGTCACACTTTGATTGACAATTGTGTGGTCATACAACACTGTACCCAAATGAAATTTTTATCATTTTTTTTCACACAAATACAGCTTTATTTTGGTGGTATTTAACCACTTGCCGACCGCCGCACGACGATATACGTCGGCAGAATGGCACGGGCAGGCATATGGGCGTATATATAAGTCCCTGCCTGCCCGCGGGTGGGGGGCCCGATCGGGCCCCCCCCGGTGCCTGCGGCGGTCGGCATTCCTTCGAGAGCGATCCGGGATGAGGGGGCGGCCATTCATTCATGGCCACCCCCTCGCGATCGCTCTCGACGAATGGAAATCCCCCGTGACATCACTTCCTCTCCTGTAATGTAAACACAGGAGAGGAAGTGATGTATTCTCTCCTCCGTGTCGGTATTTTCCGTTCCGACACGGAGGAGAGCGGATCGGTGAGTTGCACCAACACTCTACACACACAGTAGAACATGCCAGGCACACTCACACCCCCCCTTTACCCCCCGATCACCCCCCCAATTACCCCTGCCCCCCAGTCACAGTGACACCAATGTCATTTTTTTTTTTTTTTTTTTTTGCATTGGTGTCATTTGTGACTGTAATAACTGTTAGGGCAGTTAGAGTTAGCCCCCTTTAGTTCTAATGTACCCCCCTAACCCCCCCAATAAAGGTTTAACCCCGTGATCACCCCCCGTCGCCAGTGTCACTAAGGCTGGGTTCACATTGCAGCGGTTTATGAGAACGAATGTGATTCGCACCGCACTGCAGTGCAAATCACATCCGATCTCTGTGCGATTCGAGTTCAGCCATTCGCCGCACCCGCCGCACCCGCCACACCCGCCGCAAATTCGCACGGGACCCTTTTTTTGGCCCGCAGCAGAATCGGATCGCATGGGTGTTCACACCATGCGATCCGAGTTTGCAGATCGCACTGCGATATGCGAACTGATCTGGGGGTGTCAGTAACATTTCACTGACACTCCCAGCAGTTCGCATAGGGCAGTGTGAACTGCCGCCGGGAGGCATGCGATGCGGGAACCCGCCGCGGATTTGCGGCGTTTCCGCATCGCTCCAGTGTGAACCCAGCCTAATAAGCGATCATTTTTCTGATCGCCGTATTAGTGTCACAGGTGACGCTAGTTAGGCAGGTAGGTATTTAGGTTCGCCGCAGCTTTTTATAGCGCCAGGGACCCCCATATACTACCGCATAAAGCCCCCTGATTGCCCCCTAGTTAACCCTTTCACCAGTGATCACCATATAACTGTTACAGGTGACGCTGGTTGGTTAGTTATTTTTTTATAGTTTCAGGGCACCCGCCATTTATTACCTAATAAAGGTTTAACCCCCTGATCACCCGGCGGGTGTCATTTGTGACTAATAACTGTTAGGGCAGTTAGGGTTAGCCCCCTTTAGTTCTAAGGTACCCCCCTAACCCCCCCAATAAAGGTTTAACCCCGTGATCACCCCCCGTCGCCAGTGTCACTAAGGCTGGGTTCAGATTGCAGCGGTTTGAGAACGGATGTGATTCGCACCGCACTGCAGTGCAAATCACATCCGATCTCTGTGCGATTCGAGTTCAGCCATTCGCCGCACCCGCCGCACCCGCCACACCCGCCGCACCCGCCGCAAATTCGCACGGGACCCTTTTTTTGGCCCGCAGCAGAATCGGATCGCATGGGTGTTCACACCATGCGATCCGAGTTTGCAGATCGCACTGCGATATGCGAACTGATCTGGGGGTGTCATTAACATTTCACTGACACTCCCAGCAGTTCGCATAGGGCAGTGTGAACTGCCGCCGGGAGGCATGCGATGCGGGAACCCGCCGCGCATTCGTGGCGTTCCCGCATCGCTCCAGTGTGAACCCAGCCTAATAAGCGATCGTTTTTCTGATCGCTGTATTAGTGTCACAGGTGACGCTAGTTAGGGAGGTAGGTATTTAGGTTCGCCGCAGCTTTTTATAGCGCCAGGGACCCCCATATACTACCGCATAAAGCCCCCTGATTGCCCCCTAGTTAACCCTTTCACCAGTGATCACCATATAACTGTTACAGGTGACGCTGGTTGGTTAGTTATTTTTTTATAGTTTCAGGGCACCCGCCATTTATTACCTAGTCTCACTAGTGTACCCCTAAATTTAGGGGTGTCTACTTTCCAAAATGGGGTCATTTGGGGGGGTTTGTGCCATCTTGGCATTTTATGGCCTTCAAAACTGTAACGCCCTTAGAAAGCCTGAAGGCGGTGCTTGGTTTTCGGGGCCCCGTACGCGGCTAGGCTCCCAAAAAGTCCCACATATGTGGTATCCCCGTACTCAGGAGAAGCAGCAGAATTTTATTTTGGGGTGTCATTTCACATATGCCCATGGCATGCGTGAGCAATATATCATTTAGTGACAACTTTGTGAAAAAAAAAAAAAAAAAAAAAAAGTTTGTAATTTTCCCGCAACTTGTGGCAAAATATAAAATATTCCATGGACTCAACATGCCTCTCAGCAAATAGCTTGGGGTGTCTACTTTCTAAAATGGAGTCATTTGTGGGGGTTTTGTGCCATCTTGGCATTTTATGGCCTTCAAAACTGTAATAGGTAGTGAGAAGTGAACTCAAAAATTTACGCCCTTAGAAAGCCTGAAGGCGGTGCTTGGTTTTCGGGGCCCCGTACGCGGCTAGGCTCCCAAAAAGTCCCACATATGTGGTATCCCCGTACTCAGGAGAAGCAGCAGAATTTTATTTTGGGGTGTCATTTCACATATGCCCATGGCATGCGTGAGCAATATATCATTTAGTGACAACTTTGTGAAAAAAAAAAAAAAAAAAAAAAAAGTTTGTAATTTTCCCGCAACTTGTGGCAAAATATAAAATATTCCATGGACTCAACATGCCTCTCAGCAAATAGCTTGGGGTGTCTACTTTCTAAAATGGGGTCATTTGTGGGGGTTTTGTGCCATCTTGGCATTTTATGGCCTTCAAAACTGTAATAGGTAGTGAGAAGTGAACTCAAAAATTTACGCCCTTAGAAAGCCTGAAGGCGGTGCTTGGTTTTCGGGGCCCCGTACGCGGCTAGGCTCCCAAAAAGTCCCACATATGTGGTATCCCCGTACTCAGGAGAAGCAGCAGAATTTATTTTGGGGTGTCATTTCACATATGCCCATGGCATGTGTGAGCAATATATCATTTAGTGACAACTTTGTGAAAAAAAAAAAAAAAAAAAAAAAGTTTGTAATTTTCCCGCAACTTGTGGCAAAATATAAAATATTCCATGAACTCAACATGCCTCTCAGCAAATAGCTTGGGGTGTCTACTTTCTAAAATGGGGTCATTTGTGGGGGTTTTGTGCCATCTTGGCATTTTATGGCCTTCAAAACTGTAATAGGTAGTGAGAAGTGAACTCAAAAATTTACGCCCTTAGAAAGCCTGAAGGCGGTGCTTGGTTTTCGGGGCCCCGTACGCGGCTAGGCTCCCAAAAAGTCCCACATATGTGGTATCCCCGTACTCAGGAGAAGCAGCAGAATTTATTTTGGGGTGTCATTTCACATACGCCCATAGCATGTGTGAGCAATATATCATTTAGTGACAACTTTGTGTAAAAAAAAAATTATTCAATCGCTTGAGGCAAAAAAATAAAATATTCAATGGGCTCAACATGCCTCTTATCAATTTCCTTAGGGGGTCTACTTTCCAAAATGGGGTCATTTGGGGGGGTTTTGTACTGCCCTGCCATTTAAGCACCTCAAGAAATGAGATAGGCAGTCGTAAACTAAAAGCTGCGTAAATTCCAGAAAACGTACCTTAGTTTGTAGATGTGACAACTTTTGCGCAAACCAATAAATATACAATTATTGACTTTTTTTTTACCAAAGACATGTGGCTGAATACATTTTGGCCTAAATGTATGACTAAAATTGAGTTTATTGGATTTTTCTAATAACAAAAAGTAGAAAATATCATTTTTTTTCAAAATTTGCGGTCTTTTTACGTTTATATCGCAAAAAATAAAAATCGCAGAGGCAATCAAATACCATCAAAAGAAAGCTCTATTTGTGGGAAGAAAAGGACGCAAATTTTGTTTGGGTACAACATTGCATGACCGCGCAATTACCAGTTAAAGCAGCGCAGTGCCAAAGTGTAAAAAGACCTCTGGTCATTTACCAGCAAAATGGTCCGGTCTGAAAGTGGTTAATCACCATTTGGGTTTTTATTTTTTGTTAAACAAAGTTTGTTATAACATTTTGCAAATGGGTAATTTTTCTCCTTCATTGATATTCGCTGATGAGGCTGCACTGATGGGCACTGATAGGCTGCACTGATGGGCACAGATATGATGGCACTGATGGGTGGCACTGATGGGTGGCACTGATGAGTGGCACTGATGGGTGGTACTGATGGGTGGCATTGATGGGTGGCACTGAAAAATGGCACTGATGAGCATTGATGGGCAATGATAGGGGGCACTGATGGGCACTGGTAGGTGGCACTGATGGGCACCGGCAGGTGGCAATGGTAGAGGGTAGTAATAGGCAGCACTGGTAATGATGCATGGATTCATTTATAGGCGGCACTGTGGGCACTGATAGGCGGCACTGATAGGTGGCACTGTGGACACTGATAGGTGGCACTGTGAGGTGGCACTGAGGGCACTTATAGGTGACACTAATGGGTGGTACTGTGGGCACTGGTGGGTGGCACTGGTGGTCACTGGTAGGTGGTGCTGGTGGGGACTGGTATGTACCTTCATGATTAGGACAGATTTCCCTCTCATACCAGACAGGGATCAGCTTTTTTTTCCTCCTCACGCTGATAGCGTGAAATTAGAAATTAGACGATTACCGGTTTTGTTTACATCACATTATCAGCTGTCGTTGGTTGACAGCTGATCACATGGTAAGGGGTCGGGATCGATCCCTTACTCTGATCTGTGATCAGGTGAGTCTCATAGACTCGTTGATCACAGGGCGTGCCGCTCGCTCAAGCATGGGAGGACGTCCAGCGACACCCTCCCGGCAAATGAAGTCCCTGCTAGAGCTGTCTTTCGGCTATAGCGCAGACGACAAGTGGTTAGTATTATTAATATTAATAATAATAATAATAATAATAATTATTATTATTATTATTGTAGGGAAGTGTTCTTGTTTGCACTGTCTGTGAGGCTGTTTACATTCATGCCTGGTAACTACCTTAGCGTTCTTATTACAAATAGATTCTACCTGTTAAGAGGTTGTTTCCTACCCCTGCTTAAGGGTCAGGAAAACCCTCAAGGCTATATATGTGGATGTCTTACAGGAAGTGAGGGAGTGAGTGGCCAGCCACATGCTCTGCAAACCAAGAGGTGCTGCAGGCTGGCTGATTTTGTACTGTATTCATTCAATACAAATTGTATGTTAAGGGGCACCCTGATGGCAACATTTTATATTAAGGAGCACTCTGATGGGCACAACAAAACATGCCCCTTAACGTAAAATCTGCCCATCAGCGTGCCCCTTAATACAAAATGTGCCCATCAGTGTTGCTCTTAAAATAAAATATGCCCATCAGAGTGTTCCTTAACATAAAATGTGAGCATCAGCGTGCCCCTTAACATAAAATAAGGGTCACACTGATGGGCACCTTTTATGTTAATGGGGAATTCTGATTTAATGTGCACGCTGATGGGCACATTTTATGTTAAGGGGAACTCTGATGGGGACACCAAAATGTGTCCATCAGTGTGCCCCTTAAGAAAATATGCCCATCAGCGTGTACATTTAAAATATACCCATCATGGTGCCCCTTAAAATAAAATTTGTCCATCAGATTGCCCCTTAACATAAAAAAAGGTGCCCATCAGTGTGACCTTTAACAAAATATGTCCAGCAGTGTGAACAATAAAAATATGCCCATTAGTGATCACTGGTTAACATGTGGCCCACATACCTTGAATGCTGGGGGGGCACAACTGAAATACCAAAGGGGCGGAAGCTGCGAGATATGGAGAACCAAGGATCCGAGGAACCGCGAGTATCAGAGGGGGGGGGGCGTGGGGCGTGCATGTGACATCCCGCCCCCACTCACGGCCTGTGAGGGCAAGCTAGTCTTCTGTGAATTCCGAGACCTGCGGTGAGGAGCAGGGGGCAGGCGCACGCACGCAGCCTCACTGGTTGCTGGGGAAACCCGCGGTCCCAGCAAACTAGTGACGGCTGTTTTAGAAGTACACGTCACTGCGCCCACTCACCCCCCCCCCGTAAATTGTACCACCCAGGGCATCCACCCCTTCCCCTCCCCCTTGTACCGGCTCTGCAGGCTGGTATGTATGCATATGTTTACTCTAATCTATACTAGGTGTATTAGTACTACTGCTGTCAGTTATTTTGGGTGAGTTACTAGTTATTGTCCTAGAAAGGGATCATCTCTACATACGCTGGAGCCCTGTTCTAGTTGGAGGCACTGCCAATTATATCTTCATAGTCTACTCTTCTTTTAGCGAAGGCTTTGGCTCATTTGCTTACCTGCAGGTTAGCACCATAGCCTGTGTGGAGAATATAACTTCATATGACCCCCCCCCCCCCACCAATAACAGGGCTACATTATTATTATGATTTAGTTGTAAAATGCCTATATATATACTGCAACAAGCTGAATACATCTGGATAATAAAAAAAGGTGTTATAATTAATCAGAGAGCCCTGTCTGTAACATATTAGATTGTAAGCTGTTATAAAGACATTTCTTATTCGAGCCATGGTAAGCTCTAGCTTGTTTTACATTACCCTTAAACATTTACATCCAAACTGCACCAAGTCCAGTCCCCCCCCCGACTAAAGACAGGCTGCTGTCATTTTGGGGACAATGATATATTAGACCTCTTCCGACACTTTGCTTTCTTATCATTAAGTCGGTTGGTGTGCTTACAACAAGTATCAGATCCATTAGGCATGATGAGGTTTTTTTTTGATAACAAAGGGGTTTGAAACAACCGACTGCTAAACAGAAACCAATGCATTTTTTTTCCTAGTGTTTATTCAAAATGCTACACCCAGGGCTGACTTGTGAATAAAATAAGCATCCGTTTTAACTGTTTGGCCACTGAATGTATTATACAATCATACTGCATTATTCATAGAGCATCGCTATCTACCAAGGTGAGGGCAACAGACACTTATAAAGTAAATCTCAACATTTTATGTCATGTGTCAGCAGCCTTCTGCCTCATGATAGATCTCTCCTGCATTTATTATACACCATTATTTTGCCCTTTCGAACAATATTAAATGTTAACGGGTAGCACAATTGATCCAGTAGAATAGGAAGAAATTGTCTCTTACTACCCCGGCACTGTTCAGACAGAACAATGCATCAAAGTCAGGAATGTACGGAACTCAATTACACTCTAACTGAAAACAAACTGATAATTGTTCAAATGAATCAAATTTTAATATCAAATCCACATTAGCAAATGGCTGGATGGGACACAAGGGAAGTTATGGAACTGATCTATTTTTATGAGATTTTCTGAATTCAGATAGCAAGCCATAGTAAAATATTCGGTGCTATTTCACTGATATATGACTAATGTACCGGTATATATATAAAAGTCACACAGATTGCCTAGGGGTAAAAATGGAAAACAGAGTGAAAGCTGGAAATGAAAAATACATGTTAAAATGAAACTTTAAAATGAGACTTATTGTATTACGGAAAGATATTATTCATTATGCTACTGAGAAATTAAAAAAAAGTACAGCTCTCTGTAGACTTCTGGAAGAAGAGCATAGATTTGCTGCACATTAAAAATGTATTTAAAAATGATTGATTCGCTAACAACAAATATAACGGTAAGCGTAAAAGTTACGGTGATCTGGGTCGAATCCCAGTTTGCCATGATCCAGTCATATACCGTATTTATAATATCTGCTTTAAAAGGAAAATGGTAATAGTTTTGTGTCCACTGTATTTTTTTTTTTTTTTTTTTTACAAATGTATGAATATTTAAACTGAAGTTTTATACTTTTCACTATTTAAATTCTGTATTAAAAAAACAAATAATAATCATATCATACAGTATGCAGCTATAAGGCCTCATACACATTGGACATTATAAAAAAAAACACCAGTAGTGTTAGCTGTAGAAAACTGTAGCTGTAGAATGAGTTTTGCATTAGCGTTTTTTTTTAGGTGTCGTGTCTTTTAGCTTTTTTTAGCAAAACTATACTCCCACAAAAGCTTCTGGCTCAACAACACTCACAAACGCCGCATTTTTCAGCATTTTTCAGCTGAAAAACTCCTCTCAAAACCCATTAGTTCTGGGGGGTTTTTCCAGACAGAAAACACTCCTGCCAAAAAAATGTTGATAACAGCCTATGTGTTCATGGACACATTGGATAACATTCTGGGGAGTTTACTGGCTGTAGAAAAAAATGCCTAAAGCCAAAAACAGCAGCTGTTAACCCTTTAAAGTCCAAATTTTTCAATGACTTAGCGTGACTCAAAATGTGCTTTACCAAACGGTGGAGCAGAACGTTAAAGGGCTAAAAATGTCCAGTGTGCATGAGGCCTAAAAAAGGAGTCCTTCGCTCTTCAATTTCAATTCCGTCTGTCCATGCCCACCTAAATACAGCAGGTATGACCACTACAGCCCCGGAAGATTTTACCCCCTTCCTGACCAGAGCACATTTTGCGATTCGGCACTGCATTGCTTTAACTGACAATTGCACAGTTGTGTGACGTTGTACCCAAACAAATTTGACGTCCTTTTTTCCCCACAAATAGAGCTTGGTATTTTATCACCTCTGCGTTTTTTATTTTTTGCGCTATAAATTTTTAGTTTTTGCTATAATAAATAGTGTATAGTGAGTGTAGCCAGCCTTAGTCAGGGTGTATGTTACTATCAGGATCACCAAGTGAGAATAAAGGAATAAAAAGTCTAAAATATAAACATTTTGCAGCCAGGCCCGGACTGGCCATAGGGCACACCTGACATTTCCCCCCGTGCAGGGCTGCTGATAGAAATCATGGGGCCCCTTACAGCCTACATGACGAGGCCCCCTTTAGCCCCATCCCTGACCCGCCCCTATACCGAGAGGCTAGGGTATACAGACAGCACCCCCCCCCCCCCCCCACCAATTTAACACAACTAGAGGATGATCAAATGAAATGGGATCAGTATACAGAGGTTAACTTTTTCTGAGAGATATTAAAGGAACACTAACCACAATGACCACTTCAGTGATTTGAAGTGATCAAAGGTGGTAGGAGTCAGTATATGGGATGGCATAAGAATATACTAAGGTGGTATAATGATTGGCTTCTAACAGGGAGGGCTACACATAGATCAAAATTTGGCGGATTACTGCTAAACTGAATTTTGATGTGTGTGTACCCAGCTTTACCCAATTTCTTGCTTTAGCTGGCTTCTTCCAGCGCTGAATGGTTCCCTACAGCGCCTGTGTATGTTTTACTGACTATGCTCAGTTGCTCAAACTTCAGCCCCCTTGCGATGTGATGAGGCTGAGGTTTGATGGAGGAAGAGGGCTCTGTAGCTGGCTGTAGCATGGAAACAGGTAAGTGAAAGAGTCTATTCTCCCCCCCCCCCCACACACACACACACACTACAAGATTGGACTTTATTTCATTTCCTGGAGATGGGCTGTATTATATGTATGAATACACTTTCTTTGCTGTTAATACTCAACTTTATGAATATGTTAGGAATATAATGGGACTTTTCAGGTGCTATATAAATATATTCAACATACACATATAATGATTTTGTGAAATGCATGTGTGTGTAGTACCTGAAAAGTCCCACTATTTTCCTAACATATTCACAAATTTAGCTTTCACTTCCACCAGACCTGTCCTGCTTAGGTACAGGGCAAGTTTACAGCACAGATTTGTACAGAGCCAGAACAGCGGTGATCACAGGAGAAGAATGCAATCTGTCACCTGTTATCTTGCCTTGAGGAGAGCTTCGGTGTTCTGTCCTTTCGGAGGAGGGGGGAGGCTCGGGTGCTGATAGGAATACAAGTCCGCTCTTCTCTTATCCATAGACCCGTGTGTTATCTGAGCGTTGGTGATATCCAGGCTCCTGGGGTGATGCTCTCCTCCGCCCTCAGTCAGCCATGTGCAGTCAGACTTTTTTTTTATTATTCTAAATGCTGTTAAGATTGCTTGGGCCCCCCCATCCCTGCTGGCCGGGCCCGGTACAACAGGGTCGGATGTACTGGCTTATCAGTGGGCCGGACCGCCAGGCTGCAAGTTCAAGGTGCAACAGCTGCAACCCTCTAAGAATTAAATCCCTCTCCTGCTGCTATAGGCTGGGAGGGCAGAGCACTTGGCCACCATTGGCCGGAAGTTTCAGGTGGTCGGGTTCTCCAGCTCTACTATGCAGTCCCTTGTATTAAAAGCCGGCAGGGAGTGCACAGCAAAGCTGTAGCGGGGCTTCTCTGGATCTCTTTGTGTGTAATTGCCTGTTCCCCACTCCCTTCCTCCACCACTGGGCACAGGGAGACCACGGAAGGGCATGAGGGAACTCTTAAGGGCCAGTGGAGACTGAGAGCCCTGGGATATGGTCTAGGAGGAGAGCCTGACCCTGCACAGAGCATTGCTGTCCGGACACTGTACACTGATCAAGACCTGGAACAGGCCTGGAGGTATGACTGCCAGACCTACATCTCCATTTATAGATCCCAATACACCCAATAATACTATTCCATTAATAATGTGCCATTAATAATGTAGCTGCTGTGTGCAGTGGGTAGTAGTGTGATCAGGGTGCTGAGCGCAATGGATAGGATTGAGGTCAGAGTGCTGCGGGCAGTGAGTAGGATTGTGGTTATTGACTACTAAATTGTATGAGATGAGATGATTTCCGGTGAGGAAACATTATGTGAAGGATGCTAATAAGATTTTGTGATCTACTGGCAGAGTGTGAAGTACTCTTAGGCCGCGTACACACGCGGGGACTGTTCGCCCAACTTTGTCCGTCAAACAGTTTCGGCAAACAGTCCGCTCAAAATTAGCATGGACGGACATGGCCACACACGACGAACGAACAGTTTGCTGAAACCGTGCGCGATGACGTGAACGGCACGTACGACGGGACGAAAAATACGACGTCCTATACACTGCATTATAACTTTCGGCGTGTAAATCCTTTCTGAGCATGCGCGGAACTTAGTTTGACGAACAAGCCTACACACGAGGGGACTGTTCGCTGAAACAAAGTTTCAGCGGACAGTTTTTCGGAATTTCCGAAAAACCTTGTTCAGCGGACTGTTCGCTGAAACTGTCCGCTGAAAGCCCACACACGAGCGGACTGTTTGCCGAAACACTGTTCAGCGGACAAAGTTGGGCGAACAGTCCCCGCGTGTGTACGCGGCCTTAGATCCCATATACTTTTGCAAAGAGAAAAGAAGATCAGATATAACACAGTGTGATACAGTTGTTGCTGTGTATCCCATGTGTGCTGTGTGTACAATGTAGCGCTCACTTAATAACTTGAAGCAGGGGATGGGTTCAGGGGACTCAGGATTCAGGATTATCCAAAATGATCAATAGGAGGACAACTTATAGCACAAATCTTTATAAGCGTTTCACAAATTAAAATTGCGTCATCAGGAATCTTCCTGTCAATGCAATTTTAATTTGCGAAATGTGTAGAGGCTGCTGGGACTTTTGTGATGTGTATGCCCCCTGCATGATAGTGAGGCTTGGAGTGCACACAGCACGGGAAACTACAGAGGATTACACGCCGGTACAGCGGACCCCTAATACATGGCTGTATAAGCATGGTGTCAGCAAACTGACACCATAATATGTGAGTGCAACTAATTTTCAATCTTTTAATAAACTAATGGAACTTATTACACTATGATGGCTTTATATATCGTTTATGAGAATTAGCCAAGTACTATACTCGGTAGCATATTGCTTGAAGAGTGAACGGACGACTTGTTGTAAGGAGTGATTATCTGTTTAATGAACCAAAGTCGAGCATTCACCTACATCTGGTGAGTAGCCAATCTACAAGGTGGTGCTGGCACATAAGGGTGAAGAATTTTATAATCTATCGTTAATAATTTATCGTTTATTAGTGTTTGTAAACTCACTGGTGGTATTTAGCACATTTGCACATTTTTTATGATCACATAAATATTTGATACAATAATTATATTGCAAAAGGTGTACCACAACTAGTGTGGATTAGTTGGTTTGATTGAGAAGGGGTGTTAAAGTACACTGATTCACAGAAGAGGCTGGAATATAATTTTCTTGTAAGGTTGGGGCAGTCCACATATTCTATATATAAAACATGGCCTCCACTAGACCTCTGAAAGTATGCTGTGGTGTCTGGCACCAAGCCATCAGTAGCAGATCTCTCTCTCCACTGGCTTTCCTTCTATCCATAGTGCATCTTGGTGCCTTCTCTCCCCAGCTAAGCACATGCACCCATCTGCATAATGTAAAAGAAAACCTTCTTACATCGCTCTGTGGTCCAGTTCTGATGCTCATGTGCTCCTTTTAGATGCTTTTTGCTGTAGGCATGGGTCAGTTTGGGCACCCTGACCAGTCTGCGTCTCTGCAGCCACATAGACAACAAACAGCAATGTACTGGGTTTTCTGACATCTTTCTATCAGAACAAGCATTCACTTTTCCAGCAATAGTAGCTCCTCAATTGGCTCCTGCCCCAGGGGACATGGATCAATGCCAATTTTTTTTTTTAAAAACGCCTGTTTTTTCGGGAGCACTGATTTTAATGACGATTAAAGTGAAAAAAAAAGTGAAATATTCCTTTAAATATCATGCCTGGGGGGGGGGGTGTATATAGTATGCCTGTGAAGTGGCACGTGTTTCCCGTGTTTAGAACAGTCCGTGCACAAAATGACATTTAACAGAAAAAAAGTAATTTAAAAACTGCTTGTGGTTTTAATGTAATATCTGGTTCCGGCAATACGGATGAAAATCATTGAGAAAAAAATGGCATGGGTAGCCCCCCCTGCCCATTACCAGCCCCTTTGGGTCTTGTACGGATATTAAGGGGAACCCGTACCCAAATTAAAAAAAGGAAAGGTGTGGGGCCCCCAGGCCCTATATGCTCAGAACAGCAGTATACAAGCGGTGCAAACAAGACAAGGACGGTGTAGGTTTGTTGTGTTAAGTAGAATCTGTAATTTTGAACTGGTACATTTTTTAAGTGTAGCTCCAGTCCAAAAATCTATTTTTAAGCTTTTTGGAAAACAAAGGGAAGGGTTATCACCCCTGTATAATTTTTTGGGCCGTCCGTCTTTTTTTATCTCACTTCCCTGTTGTCTCCTTCCGTAGGAAGTAGGAGACGTTTGTAAGTTGGATGTTTAAAAGTAGGGGCCTGCCCTATATGCTCTGCAGAAATGTGGGCCTAAGGTGTTGGTGTTGCCACAACACTGTAAGCCCTCAAAGTGACTATTGGTGGGAGCTGGAGCCCCCTGCTGTGAATGATTATATTAAGAATTGTAATTATATGCCATTGTTGAACAGTGGTAGAAAAATTGGGCCTTTGGTGGTTGTGGTGGTGGTGGTGCTGGTGCCACAACACTATAAGTCCTCACAGTTACTCTCGGTAGGCGCAGGAACGGGCCCTGCTGGGAAATATTATATCAAGAATTGTTCAATCAAGAACACCAGCAAAAAGGGGTATCTTCAGGTGTATACTGTGCTGGAGGCACACAACACCCACTTTAACTGCTGCAGATGCCTATATTACAGAACACCAGTAATAAAGGGTAGCTTCAGGTGTATATTGTGCTGGAGGCACACAACACCCAATTTAACTGCTGCAGATGCCTATATTACAGAACAACAGCAATAAGGGCTAGCTGCAGGTATATATTGTGCTGGAGACACACAACACCCAATTTAACTGCTGCAGATGCCTGTATTACAGAACACCAGCAATAAGGGGTATCTTCAGGTGTATACTGTGCTGGAGGCACACACCACCCACTTTAACTCCTGCAGATGCCTGTATTACAGAACACCAGCAATAAAGGGTAGCTTCAGGTGTATACTGTGCTGGAGGCACACAACACCCACTTTAACAGTGCTAGGTTCACAAGAAAAGAACACACTGTCCCTGCCTATCCTGATCTCTCCCTGAACGCCGCAACACACTACACAAGGCCACTGCGCTGGCGGCCTTATATAGTGTGGGGTGTATACTAAACCCCCTGAGCTATAATTGGCCACAGGCATCCTGCCAGTGGCCAATTATGGCTCTCCTCGCTGCCAGCGCTGTGATTGGCCAAGCATGCACTGTGACCCCGCATGCTTGGCCAATCATGAGCCAGCAATGCACTGCAATGGCGTAGTGCATTGTGGACCTTTCGCACCACATGAATATGGTGCGAACGGTCCACAAAGTTCTGATTTTGCCGAACGGAGGAACGGCCCATGTTCGAGTCGAATATGCCTTCGACTCGAACACCGAGCTCATCCATAATGTCCATCAATGAGCCTTGACTGTGCAGACAGGAACATCCCACCAGAGCTGCAGCCTTTACCAATTTGCTCTTGTCAAAATCACTCAAATCCTTACACTTGCCAGTTTTTTTACTGCTTTCAAAATAGGGACAATATTTTTACATGGTGCCTAAAATATCCCACTCACTTTCAGATGTCATTGTAACAAGATAATCAATGTTATTGATTTTACCTGTCAGTGGTCATAATGTTATGGTTGATCAGTGTATATTAAATTGATAATTTTCCTTGTTTTGGTAACTGTCACTTTCAATTAAGTAAAGCAGATGTGATAAAATGGTTTATTTTGACCTGTGAATGGTCATTTAATTTCCCAAAACTTGATATATTATAGAACAAATTGAATAAATGGTTAGACATACTGATGACAGTTGTAGGGGAGTGTTTATAGACAGAGATACAGCCACGGTGCCATGCGCCTCTTATTTTCTAACATAATAAGGCCACCTGGGTCAGCATGAGTTGCCAGACTCCTTAGCTGGTTTCCTCCTATAACTGTTAGGGCAAGAATGGAGGGGGTGTTACACATGCCTGGAATCCTGCCAAGCCAGAGGCAATGAAAAGAATAGCTAGAATAGTACAATATAAAAACCTTACATCACTGGATATTTTCCACAAAACATGCAAGTGCATTGTACAGTATACTATGCATAAGGCTAGGTTCATATCTATGCCTTTGTAGTGCCTTTGCAGACCCACAGAAGCACACTACAATTGACCTTATTTCCTATTCACATCTATGCAGTTGCCTGCAATGCATTTTTTTGGAAAAGTGCAGAGCTTTTTTTACACACAGCACAATGCTTTTTTGGCTCCTTAGACTTTAATGAAATCACAACAAAAACGCATGAAAAACACGTGTATTCATTTTTTGTGGATATTCCTGCATGACAACAGACACTTTCTCCTAGCAACATCAACACTTGCACATGCATTTAAAACTGCATCAACAATGTGCATGAAAAAACCCAAAATGCATCAGAAAACATGTTGCAAAAACGCAGCTACAATAGACTAATATATTCCAGGCAGTCGGCTCTCAGTAGTAAAGGTGAAGAACACTGCCATGTTTATTCTAGAAAGCAAAATGACCATTTCTAGATTGCTAAGACTTGAACAATTAAAAAAAAAATTTAAACCCGTTCAGTGATATGCCTTGCTCTTTTTAAAATGCCAGTCTAGCTCCCCCATTTTATTGCATTGAGCATTAATAAAGGTACAATCAAAGCCGGTATAAGGCAGGGCGGAAAGGGCAGATGCCCTGGGCGGTACAATTTGCTATAGGAGGGAGGGCGCAGGTGAAGTGTGATGGCAGTGTGCTTCACACCTGTGTCGCTATGCACACTAGCCTCTGTACCCGAAAAATTGTCTATGTGTGCCGAGTGCGCTCCTGCATCTGGCACAACAAGTCCTGTTTTTACCTCCCTTTCCTGTCAGCTTCACTGTTCACTCCCCCTATGGGGAAGCCACATAGTCCCGGCAGGTGGCGTGACGTCGCTCGCAGCCGTAGGCAGGGAGGAAAGACTCAGAGGAGTGCAGAGAGCTGTGGCGGTGCTGCGACCAAGGGGCCTGGCTGAACATTCTAGCTGGAAGCTAGAAAAGACAGGCTTTGGGTGGCACAGTTGTGTAGTGGGTAGCACTTTCACCTAGCAGTAAAAAGGTTCACTGGTTTGAATCCCAACCACGACACTACCTGCCTGGAGTTTACATGTTCACCTTGTGCCTGCTTGGGTTTCCTCCCACACTCCAAATACATGCTGGTAGGTTAATTGGCTTCTGTCCAAAATTGGCCCTAGTATATGAATGGGGACCTTGGATTGTGGGCCCCTTGAGGGTAGGGACAGATCTGAGTGTGCAATGTACAGGGATAGGAACAATTGTAGACATGCACCCACACTCAATCAGGATGGACTGGTGTCTTTATTCAACCTTACTAACTATGTGCTAAGGACTGTCTGTCCTCGTCTATTAAAGTAAGCAGATTAGTAAACACAGCAGCAGATTAATAAATGGCTGGATTGGGGGAGGGGAGGTTAATGACCAATGCTATTTTATATGTGTAATATGCAGCATGGCAAGGTGTCTATTTTTTATAATAATGCTTCTTTCACACTGGGGCGGGGGGACCATTAGCAGTAAAGTGCTGCTAGTTTTAGCGGCGCTTTACCGTTGTTCAGGCAGTGCTTTTCGGCCACTAGCATGGTGATTTTAACCCCCAAGAAGGGGTTAAAAGCGCCCATGTTGCTGCACTTCCGGAGCGCTTTTCAGGCGCTTCCGAAGCACTGCCCTTTCATTTCAATGGGTAGGGGCGGTGGAGGAGCTGTGTATACAGCGCTCCCAAACCACCCCAAAGATTCTGCTTGTAGCACTTTTTTTCCCATCCGCAAGCGCACCACCCCAGTGTGAGGCACTCAGGGAGGCATGAGAGGCAAGTTTTCAGGCACTTCACAGGCGCTATTTTTAGCACTAAAACGCCTGAAAACTGCCTCAGTGTGAAAGGGGTCTAACTTGATTATTGATGCTCTCCTAATGTACGTGTGTACGTAGATCTGGCCTGGGCGTGTGGGACATCCCACTAATCCTGTTGCTTTTGGAGTAATCTCTCTTTTGGAGGAAGGGACTGGGACTCTGTTCAGTGACCTCCCAGGCAGCGTGTTTTTTCTTGATTTGAAAACACACTGACTCTTTCTTTACCCCTGCTGGGGGGGAGGGGGTGGTACAGTTTACCATCCATGCCCTGGGCACCGAATGACCTTGTCCCGAGACTCCCGACACTGGGTACAATGTACATATAGTAGAAAGCTGAAGTTTTGCTCTCACTACACAACTTTCTTCCCCCTGTGGCTCTATGAAATTTTAAGTTAATCAGCACCAGCACACTTACTGCTTGGAAAAGCCCCACTGTCACCCAACTACTTTTTAAGAGACAGTCATGGCCACACCACCCGTAATTATCTTGACTGCTGGACGTGCCATCATGACTCTCTATGCATTAATAGTGAGTATTTCTGGCAGCAGAAACCTGCCAATAATGTCCACTAGTCTCAGAGCCCATGCTGCTGACTCTAGGGGGGTGCATGAAAGGCTGAAAATGTAAGTCCTTGGTGGGGCACCCATGCCACTGTGAACACATCAATGCAATTTTTCAAGGCTTTCTAAGGTAAGTAAAAAAATAAAATAAACATATAAATAGGTTTAGTTAGAGGGAAGAAAATTGCCTGTAGATATTTTTGTACTTGCTGGTGTTAAACACCATGACATAAAGGAAGTACATGAAGTAAAGAGGAATGAAATGTATTACATATCTGGCAGATCACAGATATTAACGTTATCTGTTGTGTTGCTAGCTTCTGGAAATAAATTCTATCACAAACTTATTTTTTTACTTAATTTATTTTCATACTTTATATTGGATACAATTCTAGTCACAAATAAAGATATTCATTAGACTAAAACTAATTATTGATCTTTGACAGTTACAATTGAATCTAATACACAAGATTTATTATGAGTGACTGTAAATATATTATTACAAAGCTATCATTGAAAGCCTCATTAACTTTGCTGCATTTAGTCTGCAGTTTGTTCTCCCTCCCCAGTCTACATTAATATGATCAGATAGGTTTATCATTCAGACATTTGCAATTTCCAGTTTTCATCAAGTGGTGAGAATTAGATGTACATCCTATAATTACAGAGATACTATTTTAGTTTCAAATAATATACTGTCATTACTTAAATTAATTAGAATTCATGTCTGGATAACCTAATCAGGTGGACTGAAGATGTTCAGACACTGTGTCAAAGAAATGATCAGCATGTCAGACATCATCTTTAAAGTGAAACAGAAGGCAATCAGCTAACTTTACAGTTGAAATATAAATGCATGAATTTTCTTACCTAAAAAAATAAAAATAAAAAAAATAAAACAATTCTGCTCAGTCAGTCTTGTAATTGAGGCAACCTTGCTAGACTACACGGCATGGTCCCTGACCTTCCAAATTAAGCAGAAGTATGCTCATGTATGAGATCATCCCTCTCCGTTTTCTTTCTATCAGCAGGTTCCCTGTCTTAGCCCTTGTACACACGGTCAGAGATTCAGATGGAATGTGTCCGATCGGACCGTTTTGTCGGATATTCCGACTGTGTGTGGTCTCCATCGGACTGTTTCCGTTGGAGTATCCGACGGACCAATTTTTCCAACTTGTTGGTAAAATTTTCTGACAAAATGCTCCGATTAGACATACTCCGATCATGTGTAGAGAATTCCAATCAGACAAAGTGCCACGCATGCTCAGATCAAATTCCTACACCAAAGCTATTGGCTACTAGCGTGAACGTAGTCCCGTCGTAACGAAATAACGTCATCACGTTCTGAACGATCGGATTTTGAGACAACTTTGTCCGACCGTGTGTATGCAACAGTTTCGGACAAAATCCGACGGATTTGGTTGTCGGAATGTCCGACCATGTCTACAAGGGCTAAGACTGACATCACAGTACAATGCAGTAGAGACTGAAATGTTTACAGTGCTGCCCCTTCTCCCCCAATTTGCCATGCAGGGGGTTACAGGAGGCCAGCAGAAAGATGTTTTAGGACTCTTTACTAATACATGAAACACATAACTGGATTCAATGGAGGTCTCGACTGCAGTTTTATTCTAAAGTTCTGCTCCAGTCTATCTTCTACCCCCCTACTTTTCCTCTCCCCTAGAAGCCCCCTTCAAATCAGTTTTTTTTTTACAGCCCTACACATGTCTAGCGACATCATGGGTCCTTCCACTATTTACTCAAAGGCACCAGTTGGCTGTCCTCCATAATGGACTTAGTTGGAGCTACATTTTCTATTTAAACAAGTGAAAGATACCACACCCATATATATATATATATATATATTATATACATTTTTATTTAACTTTTTGGGTGTGGTGCCTTTCACTTGTTAAAATAGAAAACACGGCTTTTGTTGCAATACTATATATATATATATATATATATATATATATATATATATATAAGAAGGCCAGTATGGTGGCCTGAATTTATGGGAGGAACCCGGGGGGTATTTATACAACCATTCGCTTTTGTTCCTTGTCGTTCCAGTGTGCAATACCCTGCTTCCCATCCTCTTTTTTTGGGCACTTTTCAGCACAGTCTCCTCCACAATAATCCATTACTTATCTTGGGTATGCCCCCTTTACTTGGCATACCGATCAGATGACCAAGGCACACCTCAGGTTTATGTTATGTTGTAAGTCTTGTTGCGTGTGATCCATATTTGTCTCGGTCATAGGGCCACGACTATATATATATATATATATATATATATATATATATATATATATACAAATATATATATATATATATATTAGTGAGTAGGGCAAACGAGAAAAACTACGTACCGGTACTGGTTCCAGCCACAGCCTCATTGAATCAAAATAATTTTGTAGGGCATATACGTAAAGTTTACCAACAAAAGTTTGCTTATTAGAGGGAAGTACTTTTATCCTTTAAATGAACACTGCAGTACACTGTAGTCCAGGTAGGACAAAGAAAAAAGTAATTTTTGTTAAATTAGTAATATATTATTTGAACTTTAGTGGGAAAAATGTAAACAGCCATAAACAGTTGATTTGCACTCAGCCGTATGGATGGGCTGACCAATGCTGGATAAAATCACATTGCTACAGCTACCTGACCCCATAATTCACACAAGCAAAATGGTGAAAAGCAGAATCTTATCTGCTAAATGATGCATTCAGAAAGACATTGCAAGTAAACTGCTATTAGAGATTATTTTAGCCTGCTGTTTTGATATCCTATATCTTGTACTGAGTTTCATTTCAATCAGTCTAAACATGCATTAGACAAACAATATTTGTTGTTTTCTAGAAATGCTTCTGAAATAATTTTCTGCTTCTCAAGACAAAACACCCAAATTGCCTATTACTATAAAAGGACATGCAAAAATTCAAGTAACAAATTAGGTAAGTATCATGTTTCCCCTGTTAGGCTGGGTTCACAGTGGTGCAAACACAGACATTGCATGTGATTGGCACCGCATTGCTGTGCAGATCACATGCAATGTTCTGTGCGATGCAAATTCAGCCAAACAGTTTGTATGGCTGAATTTGCATTGCATTCAGACCAAAATGGTACAGGACCCTTTGGTCATCGCCACGGGAATCAGATCGCATAGGTGTTCACACCCATGCAATCCGATTCCTATACAATTCCACAGCTCACACTACGATCTGCAAATGGACATCAGCGTGTCATTAACTTTGCATTGACACACATTGTCAGTGTGAACCGTCTGCGATTCAGGTGTGATGCAGGAATCCACACTGGATTCGCAGGGTTTTCTGTGTCGCACCATTGTGAACCCAGCCATAGTTAAAGTGAACCCATGCTTTGCCCATGCAGAGTGGGTTCACTGTAATATCAGTACATGCAGCTGCTTAGACTTACCTTCCTTTTGCTCACCCCTGCTCGATTTATGGGAGTGAAGAGAATAAGAACCTTGTAAGTTAGAGACTAAGATGAGACTTAGACCCAACTAATGCACATTGAAGTATTCATTTATTCTATACAAGCAGTAAAAGAATTGTAACCACCTGAACTTCGCCTTTTTCATGACCAGAGCATACTTACTATTTAGCACTGTACTAATTTAACTAGCAATAGCGCCGTCATGCAACACTGTAGGCAAATACTGTACACTGTTATCATTTTTTTCACACAAATAGAGATTTCCTTTTGGCTGTATAAGCGAATAAAGACTGAAAAATGTATTAAAAAAACAATGATATTTTGTACCTTCTGTTATAAAACCTATCCAATGAAAATAAAAAAATAAATAAATAAATAAAAATCTAATTACTTCATAAATCTAGGCCAAATGTATTCTTTTACGTATCTTTGGTTAAAAAAATTCCAATAAGTGTATATTAATTGGTCTGTGCGAACATTGTTGCATCTACAAACTATGGTGTATATACTGGAATTTATGGAGCTACAGTATGACACTATACTGGAAATGGCAGAGATCAGCGACTTATAGTGGGACTGTGATAGTGTGGCGGTCAATCTGGTGCAAGCTGATGCTGTCTTGGAGGTAAATTTATTGACTTACTGACACTGACATCAATAGTGACACTAATAGAGTGATCAGTGCTAATACTGTACACTGTAATTGTAGTAATGACACTGGTTGGGAATGGGTTAACATCTAGGGGCAATTAAAGGGTTAACTGTGTGCCTTGCAATGTGTCATTTCTATAATATGGGCTGCTTTTACTTTACTACCTATCTGTTTTTCTCATTGCAAAGCAGAAAGAAACAGTCAGATTGCTGTTCACTGTACATAGAGTTCTGTGTTTTTGTAAACACAGAACTCTGTGTGCGATTAGCCACAGCTGATCAGCTGATTTCAGCCAAAATCATTGGCTGAAAGCAGTTGCCGAACTCAAGCTGTCCAAACACAGCACAGGTTGGCAGGGGGTGCATGCATGCGCCCTGAACCTGGACGAGAGTCCACGATGTATAGGTACATCGCCCAGCCTGGAGCTGCCACTGGCTTGCAGTACAGCTACTGTGGGCGGGGGGCAAGCTGTTAAGTCTGGATTCTAATATTTGCATTTAGCACAATGTATTCTCCAATGAAATCAATGAAAATGCATTAAAACACGTCAACTTTTGTATTAAAACACATGTCAATGCGCCATGGTGCACAGCAATACATTCTTTTTAGTTAGCTTCTAATAGCTTAGAAGCAATTTCTGTTTGTTTGGATTAAAAGGCTGGCAAGTTGCTGAGATTTTGGTGCAATAGGAAGTAACAAGAAAAGAGCTAAGATTTATATTGTGAACTCTAAAGATGGATTTCTCTGCAATGCCTATAGCTACAGAGGTGAATGAGGGATTGAGTCTTTGTTGTGATTTTTACAGTACTAGCAGCTTCACAGGATGGCTTATTTTATAGCTTTTTTACAGTTTGTTAGGTATAGGCAAATATTTAAATAGCCATTATCTGAGCATAGGTACGTTTTAGTGTGTTTTAAAGCTTAGTATACAATATAAGAAGGTATATCATAATTACTTGTTTTAAACTTGTTTTTACATTTCAAGCATGACCATAATGACTGTAATGCCCTGTACATGCGATCAGACTTTCCAACAACAAAACTGTGGAATTTTGTTTGAAGGTTGTTGGCTCCAACTTGTCTTGCATACACACGGTCACACAAATGTTGGCCAACAATTACGAACGTGGGAACTTGGTGACGTACAAGACGTACGATGTAGCTGAGAAAAAGGAAGTTAGGAAGTTCAATAGCCAGTGTGGCTCCTTCTGCTTGATTCCAAGCATGCGTGAACTTTTATGCTTCAGACTTGTGTACACACAATCGGAAATTCCAACAACAAAGTTTTGTTGGAGAAAAATTTGAGAACCCACTAGCCAACATTTGTTGGCGGAAAGTCAGACAACATATGTTCGATAGAGCATACATACGCTTCAGCCAACAAGTTCACATCCAACATTTGTTGTCAGAAAATCCGACCATGTGTACAGGGCATTATTCTTACAATAATCATAAAAAAAATAAAAATAAAAAGATCTTTTAGTGGTAAAACCGTGTCTGCACACCCAACTGTTATCTGATCTTTGATCCGTGTCTGCTTATCATGGGTGAAATTGTGGCTTGTCATTGCTAACTTCCTTCTGAAATGGGATTAGTATGAATGCCAGATCACTAGCGTTTTCTTCTTTTTTTTTCCTTGTTCAAATATTTTATTGGCACAGAAAATAAAAAAGTAACGTCTGAACATAGTAACTTTTACAGAAGAACCCCAAAGGGGAGGGGTGAAAAAGCATGTGCACAATAGTGCACCAACTTTGTAGGGGCGCAGCCCACAACAATATAAAGAATGCAGCAAAAGCAAAGGTAATAAACATGTAGAGATTGTAATTTAACACTATAGAGGGAGTCATAGTTAATTCCAGATGATTAGCTAGGTCGTGCATGGAAGGAGGAAGAGGGTGAGGAACCACCCCTCATGACAGCTAAATATGAGGGTAACATAATGCAGGATAACAGTCTAGAAACAGCCGGTAACATATGGGAAGGTCAAGTAGGAGTATTGGACCTGGTCGAATTCTGAAAGAATTTTCATTTGAAAATCGTAACTAAGAATTATCGTTCACATTTCGCACCATTAGTGGGCCGCAGCAATGGCCGATTTTTGTGCGGCTATCGAATTTTAACATTTGGAAATTTTTTGAAAAACAAACACATTTCTAATCAATGATGGGAGAATCGTGTAAGAAATATGATTGAAAAAGAAATGAGCTGTGACCTGGAAAGAAAAGAAGATACCAGGCCACAAAAATTCTTTTCTGTAGCAACATGAGGTGAAATTAAAGGCTTGGTAGAATTTTGAACTCAATGGTGGCACCATCGGAGCACAAAAAGCACAAAACATCAGATTTTTTAAAGAGAGTTAGTTCAGAATTCGATCCATGTATGGCCTGCATTACTGTGGATCAAAGATACATGAGCAAACACAGATTTGTTAAACAATGCATGATAGCACAATGTACTGTATATTGACAGCTGAAATAATTACAAAATTGTGAAACCATATGTTTTAAAGAGCAAGTTCTGCCACAAAAATTTTTACTTCTAAGCAATATTTATTGATATTTACTATATCAATCTAAAGGATTGATATGCGAATACAAGCATATAAATTATGAATAGCCATTATTAGATTGTAGGCTCTAATAAGCTCTTCTTCCCTATTTTATTGTATTGCAACTGTATTGTTTCCCTTTTATATTGTAAAGCGCTGCGTAAATTGTTGGCGCTATATAAATCCTGAATAATAATAATAAATCTCTAAAATAGATGTCATTTTTACTTGGTCTATTAATGTTTTCATTTATGCGCTGTTATGCATACATGAAATGGCTGTTGCAATACTCTCTCCTAGTTACTTAATACATTAGACTGAGGCACTTTAATCTTTACTTGGCAATAAAAATCTAACTAAATATTTATCTTTCAAAATTATGTAGCCCCTTTAAATGTTCCGTTTGCATCTAAAATGAGTTTGAACCTCTCCACTGTCTGCACGCTGATGGCATGACACCTGCTGAGGGTAGGACTAGAAAATTATTGTAATCTGCATTCCCAAACTGATTAAACGATATTCGCAGCAGAAAGCTCTAAACGACAAACATACTTAAATTGCTCCCCGCTGCTCTAAATTCCTGTTTTGTGTCTCTGCTCATGTGCACAAGACCACCTTCATCTGATTCAGGAAAAAAAATTCCTACAAAGTCTTGAGTCACTGTAAACAGGTCACATATAATCCTGAACAAAGGGTTGCATTTTGCAAATAATTATATCTATGTACAAATAACCCATATATGGCCCTAATGTAAACAAATTCATTTTAAATATGTTGTAAGAAATACTTTGTATATCGGGTATATTTAGTCAAATAAAATACAGTTAGATTATATATAATATACAATTCACCTTGGATAGATAAAGGAATATTATCCTAAAGGATCATCCAACCCCCTGAGGGATATCTCATTTTTGGCAGATGCCATTTTAAAATACATAATAGCTTCTTATGTCTCTCAAAGGCTTTAAGGGCTGGTATTTTTAGTGAGCACATATTTCTAGTTATTAAAATAGTGCAGATTTTATTGTAATTTAATTATATTGACTTTACAGTTTACATTTGTATTTTGGCCACTAAAGACAGGGTGAATTAACAACTGAAACTGCAACTGCCTAAACTAAAATGTCAAATTAAAACATTACCTGCTGCCGATACCAGTACCACCTAATGCTCTCATCCCCCTGAAGTCTGCCTGGGAACATTCTTGGAGCACCTGTTTTCCTTTCAGCATGTTCATTGGTTTCTCCCAGCAATCTCAATGTTACTATTGGATCTAGTTTTTTAACACATCTACAATATTTCGTTTTGGTTTTGGGTAGAGTGCAAGAGAACCTAAATCTTTTTCAAGTTTTATTTCTGTCTGTAACCTCCATTGTAGAGATTTTCCCTCATTTTCTGCTCCACGTGTCACCCATACAAAGAATGAGTGGTGTGGTTATCACCAGAACAACATAGCACAAATATCAATAAAAACACTGTCAGAAATTCTATCTTTGTCTTTGTCTCTGTCCTTTTTTTTTTGTTTTTTTGGTGGCCCGTACGGGGATCTATGTCCTTTTTGAAGAGAATCCTCATGATCTCCCGACAGGAGGTTAAGTCAAATCCTTCCAATAAATCTTCCCTCTCAATTCCTGTTGCATCCACAGGACAGGAAGTGAAACAGAGTAAAAAATAAACGTATGCTCTTTACACATGGTCAGACATTCCGACCACAAAATCAGTTGGATTTTTTCCGATGGTTTTGGCCAAAACTTGTGTTGCATACACACGGTCGCACAAAGTTGTCAGAAAATCCGATTGTTCAGAACGAGGTGACGTAAATCACGTACGACAGGACCATAAAGACACCAGTAGCGAATAGCTTTTGTCTCGTAATTTATTCTGAGCATGCGTGGCACTTTGTCCATCGGAATTCTCTACACACGATCAGAAAAAGTCTGATCGGATTTTGTTGTCAGAAAATTTTAGATCCAGCTCTTAAGCTTTTTCCGTCAGAAATTCTGACGGAAAAAGTCTGATAGAGCCCACACACGATCGGATTTTTGGACAACATAATCCGATCTGACTTTTTCCGTCGGAATTTCCAACCGTGTGTATGGGGCATAACAGCGGATTTTAATCCTATCCCACTCTATCCAATATATCAAATCCACTATATCCTTCCTCGGAAGGTGTGAAGTTAGATTTGGGAATTCAGTCGTGGAAATCCCAAAGGAGAAATACCCAATGTTTTGTGAAATTGAGTCTAGACCATTTGACCTATGATGGAAAAGTAAGGAAGTTTACTAATAAACATGAGTGAAAGCTCTTCTTTATCAGAAGAGTGCTGATAAAATATGGCAGCACAGCAGTATATTGTTAATTTACAGAGATTAAAATTGTTAATATAGTTTGTCAGCAAATTAAAACAAACAGAAAAACGTATCAAGGATGGTATAGCACCTTCCATTATCTTTCCCTAAAATGCCCATGGCCATAAAACATTTAAACATATGCTTCTGCAACATCCAAGAAAACATGCTTCATCACACAGAAAGATCTTGAACCAGTTTGCATTAACTATTTGGCCTATAAGAGCCTACATTTGAATCTTAATTCAATAGTCAACTTATAATTAATGTCAACTTTGGTCATTAAGAGGAACCCCACTCTCAATTTTGAATCATATACCAATTATATAAAATGTATTATTAAGTGTTAGAACACACAAAGGAGGTTGGAACTCAGGCCAGTACTGTGGAAGCACTTTTTTTTTTACCTAATCAAATTTTATTTAAATTTCCATAACAGTGGGATACAGTATAAAAAAAAAAGGAAAAGAGTCACTGCATGACCCAATTATATTTTTGTATACAAAATAATTCAACAATATACATACAAATTTACTCATATCAAACAGTGTCTTCTTGAAATACATGTAATTTTTAAAATGACTAGATCCATTCTTAACCTCAAACACAGGAAAATATTATATATCTAGTGTGGCTAAAACAAATGCTATATACAGTAGAGCCTTGGATTATGAGCATAATGTGTTCCACGAGATTGCTTGTAATCCAAAGCACTTGCATATCAAAGCGAATTTCCCCATAGAAGTCAATGGAAACTAAGATAATTTGTTCCGCATTGACTTCTATTGCATACAATACCGCATATGGCCAGAGGTGGCGGGGGCACCAGAGAGCCTTGTAAATACTCAAGGACAGCTCGGCTGATCTCGGAAAGCCTTGGAAAGGCTCGGAAAAAACTTGGGAATAGGGTATTTCTGAGTGTTTCTGAGTATTTCTGAGTGACTCTGAGTTTTTTTTCGAATGCCTCTGAAGTCCTTCGCGTGTCACCGGCGCCCCCGCACCTCTGGCCAAATGGGGTACTGCACACCCTATTAGCTAGAATTCTGCTAGTTTCTGCAAATCGAGTCAGGATTAAAAAAAAAAGTTGCTCGTATTTCAAAACTTCTCGTTAACCGCGTTGCTCGTGAACCAAGGTTCCACTGTGCAGTAATAGTGCATAGATTAGTATTATATACTAATGAAGAGAAAAAGAGTAGAAAAAAAAAGGAGGCACTTGATGTGATAAACCAACAGGTTACTCATCCAATATCACTCCACCTTAAATACAAGCTAGCACTTGTGCATCTGGTCATCTTATTCTTTATTAACAGTCCACTGAAAGAGGTTACAACTTTTTATCTAAGCCTTCAATATCCTAATCAGACATTAGACATTTTAGAATGTTTAATGATGCTTTAAAAGCACTATCCATCTGTTCAGTCCTTTAGAAAAGAAAAGAAATGTAGACGTTTCACTGGAGAAAAAAGTGTTGTTTTTTTGTTTTTGTTTAACCACTTCCCTACCCACCCATAGTCATATGACACCCGCAGATGAGATCTCCCATCCTGGTAGGGCGTTATATGAAGTCCTCCCATTCCAGGCCGCCTAGGGGGCGTGCGCGCCCGCGGCGTCGCTCGGGACCCGGTGCGCGTGCCCGGCGGCCGTGATGTCCGCCGGGCACCCGCGATTGCCCGGGAACACAGCAGGACCGCGGATCTGTGTATATAAACACACAGATCCACATCTTGTCAGAGGAGAGGGGACCGATAGTGTGTTCCCAGTACAGAGGAACACCGATCGGTCTCCTCCCCTTGTGAGTCCCCTCCCCCACAGTTATAATCACTCCCATAGGGAACATATTAACCCCTGCAGCGCCCCCTGGTGTTAACCCCTTCCCAGCCAGTCACATTTACACAGTAATCAGTGGAATTTTATAGCACTGATCGCTGTGTAAATGTGAATGGTTCCAAAAATGAGTTAAAAGTGTCCGATACATGTATGTCACAATGTCGCAGTCACGAAAAAAATCGCAGATCGCCGCCATTACTAGTAAAAAAAAATAATACCATAAATCTATCCCCTATTTTGTAGACGCTATAACTTTTGCGCAAACCAATCAATATACGCTTATTGCGATTTTTTTTTTTTTTACCAAAAATTTGTAGAAGAATACATATCAGCCTAAACTGATTTTTTAAATGGGATATTTATTATAGCAAAAAGTAAAAAATATTGTGGTTTTTTTTTTCAAAATTGTTGCTCTTCTTTTGTTTATAGCGCAAAAAATTAAAACCGCAGAGGTGATCAAATACCACCAAAAGAAAGCTCTATTTGTGGGAAAAAAATTACGTCAATTTTGTTTGGGTACATCGTCGTATGACCGCACAATTGTCAGTTAAAGCAACGCAGTGCCGAATCGCAAAAAGTGCTCTGGTAAGGAAGGGGGTAAAATCGTCTGGGCCTGAAGTGGTTAAGCTTTTTTTTTAGTATAGATCTACAGTATGTTTGTCCCAAGCATGTTTGAATTTTATACTGTTGACTGGCTTACAACCTCTGCTGGGTTTATTTATTAAAACTGGAGAGTGCACAATCTGGTGTCCGCATAGAAGCCAATCGGCTTTCAGTTTTTTTGTCAAAGCTTAATTGAACAAGCTGAAGTAAGAAGCTGATTGGCTGCCATGCACAGCTGCACCAGGTTTTGCACTCTCCGCTGGTTCAAATCCCAACCATGACACTACCTGCCTGGAGTTTGCATGTTCTCCCTTTGCCTGCGTGGGTTTCCTCTGGGTACTCCGGCTTCCTCCCACAATCCAAAGACATGCAGGTAGGTTAATTGGCTTCTGTCCAAAATTGGCCCTAGTATATGAATGGATTGGATTGTGGGCTCCTTGAGGGTAGGGACTAGGGATGAGCTTCGTTTTCGAGTCGAACGTACGTTCGACTCGAACATTGGTCGTTCGGGCGTTCGCCGAATTCCGAACGTTTGGGCCGTTCGCGGCAAAATTCGTGTGGCCCACAATGCACTGCGATGGCGCAGTGCATTGCTGGCTCATGATTGGCCAAGCATGCACTGTGACCCCGCATGCTTGGCCAATCGCAGCGACAGCAGCGAGGAGAGCCATGATTGGCCACGGGCCTCCTGCCTGTGGCCAATCATAGCTCAGGCTGTGTAGTGCACGCCCCACACTATATAAGGCCGCCTTTGAGGCGGCCTCGTGTAGTGTGTTGGCATCTGAAGCAGTGGGTGTTCTGTGTACCTTCAACACAGTTACACACCAATCGTTTTTGGCTGATTACCTATCTTGCTCTTGTGTAGTGGTTACTGTCTGTGCCCTGACCGCAGTATACACCACTATATTCACCTCACCTATATAGCTAGTGATCTATCTTTGATAATAGAGCTTGCAGTCAGTAGTGTTAGGAGATAGTGCGTGCTGTCTGCGTGCTCTGTACCCAGTACATACCGCTATAATCCACCTACATAGCTGTTCTCTATTTGGGCCCAATTGTCATCTGCAGGAGTTATTGGAAGTTGTGTGTGCTTCTAGCACAGCACAGCACAGTATACATCTGTATATACCCCTTTATCTCTGCTGTTTTCTGGTTATTGTCTGCGTGCCCTGAACGCAGTATACACCGTGATATTCACCTCACCTATATAGCTAGTGGTCCATCTTTAATAATAGAGCTTGCAGTCAGTAGTGTTAGGAGATAGTGCGTGCTGTCTGCGTGCTCTGTACCCAGTACATACCGCTATAATCCACCTACATAGCTGTTCTCTATTTGGGCCCAATTGTCATCTGCAGGAGTTATTGGAAGTTGTGTGTGCTTCCAGCACAGCACAGTATACATCTGTATATACCCCTTTATCTCTGCTGTTCTATAAAAAAGGCATCTGCAGGAGTTAGTGGGTGTTGTGTGCCTCCAGCACAATATAAACTACCCAACTACTGTTTTACCCAACTCCCTTCAGGCCATTACCATGTCTGGAAGGCCAGCAAGGAGAGGCAGACAGGCGCGAGCCGATAAAAGAGGGCAAGCAGGCTCTGTGTCTAGAGACAACAGTGCTGGTCGTGGACGCGGTGCATTGTCATCAGCACGTGGCCATGGGACATGCTTGTCCTTCTTTTCTGCAGCTGGACATGTTGAACCGCAACATGCCAACGACTTGGTAGAGTGGATGACCAAGCCCTCTTCATCCTCCTCATCCTCTCTCACCCAGTCTCAGGGTAGTAGCAAAGCAGCTGCCAACATATCGTCTTCCCTCCTCTCAATGTCATCATCAGTGACTCCTTCCCTAGACCCACCACGTCCTCCTGAGGAGTCTCCTGAACTCTTTGAGCACAGTGTTGGGTACATGCTCCAGGAGGATACCCAGTGTTTGGTGGGCTCTGATGATGACACTCAGCTAGAGGAAGGCAGTAGCGTGAGCGCAGAGAGAGGGGATGCTCAAGAAGGACAGCAATCTGGCAGTCATGTTCCACAAGCTGCAGCATACTGCCAGGTTTGCTACAGCGATGAAGAGGGAGGGGATGATGAGGGCACTGACTCCACGTGGGTGCCTGGAAGGAGGGAGGAGGTGGAGGAGGAGGAGGCACATGTCCAACGAGGCAGGATGCCCTCTGGGGGTCAGCTTAGGGGCAGCACACCAACTGAATCACACCGCAGAGCTCCGCCTGCGCAGAGCGCTTCCTCTGCGCGTTATTCTAAAAGTTCTTTGGTGTGGGCCTTTTTTGAGACAAGTGCATCAGATCGCACCGCTGCTATTTGCAACATATGTCTCAAGCGTATCTCACGTGGCCAAAACATCAGCCGCTTGGGCACCACATGCTTGACCAGACATATGTTGACCTGCCATGCAGCTCGTTGGCAAGCGTACCTCAAAGACCCACACCAAAGAACAAAGCGGACCTCTCCTTGCTCCTCATCAGCTGGCATCTCCAACCCCACTAGACCTTCAGTCCTCTCTGAAACCTGCTCTGAGAGGAATGAAGGTGTAGAATTAGGTGTGTCACAGCCAAGTGCTTCCGGGAACTCTGCTAGTGGTACATCCACATCCGATTATAGCAGGCAAATGTCCCTGCCCCAGCTGCTGGACCGGCAGAAGAAGTTTACTCCCAGCCATCCACATGCCCAGCGGTTGAATGCTAGCTTGGCTAAATTGCTAGCACTTCAACTGCTGCCTTTTCAGTTGGTAGACTCGGCCCCCTTCCGTGAGTTTGTATAATGTGCGGTTCCTCAGTGGCAGGTCCCCAAACGCCACTTTTTCTCACGGAAGGCGATTCCGGCTCTCTACCGGCATGTGGAAGGCAATGTCCTTGCCTCGCTGGACAGGGCGGTCAGAGGTAAGGTGCATATTACCGCTGACTCATGGTCCAGCAGGCATGGACAGGGACGTTACCTGTCTTTCACGGCCCATTGGGTCACTCTTCTGGCTGCTGGGAAGGATGCAGGACAAGGTGCAGTAGTGTTGGAGGTTGTTCCGGCACCACGTCTCCAAAATGCTACTATTGGTTGTGACACACCTCTCTCCTCCACCCCCTCCTCTTCTTCTTCCTCCATGGCCTCTTCCAGTGCTCTGTCCTCAGAACCAGCGGTGCTCCGTAGGCGTTCCAGGGGCTACGCAAGTACGCAGGCAAAACGATGCCATGCCGTGCTTGCGCTGGTTTGTTTGGGGGACAGGAGCCACACTGGGGCGGATGTTTTGTCAGCTCTGCAGGGGCAGGCCGAGAGGTGGTTGACGCCACGCCAGCTTAAGCCAGGAATGGTGGTTTGCGACAATGGCACCAACCTCCTCTCCGCCCTCCGACAGGGACAACTGACCCATGTGCCCTGTGTAGCTCACGTCCTTAACCTGGTGGTGCAGTGGTTCTTGGGCAGGTACCCCGGCTTACATGATGTCCTGAAGCAGGCCAGGAAAGTCTGTGTGCATTTCCGCCGATCATTTAATGCCTGTGCTCGGCTGGCTGAGCTCCAAAAGGAGTTGAACCTGCCCAAGAACCGCCTTATATGTGACATGCCCACCAGATGGAACTCAACATTGGCCATGCTGCAGCGGCTGCACACGCAGCAGAGGGCCATCAATGAGTACCTGTGCGACTACGGGACCAGGACAGGGTCAGGGGAGCTTGGTTTTTTCTCACCACGCCAGCGGGGCATGATCAGGGATGCATGCACTGTCCTGTCACCGTTTGAGGAGGCCACAAGGATGGTGAGCAGTGACAGTGCATGCATCAGTGACACTGTACCTCTTGTCCACCTCTTGGAGCATACGCTGCGTGGAATCATGGACAGGGCACTTGAGGCAGAACAGAGGCAGGAAGAGGAGGACTTCCTTGCCTCTCAAGGCCCCCTTTATCCAGACAGTGTTCCTGCTGTGCCACCCATCACACAGGAAGAGGGTGAGGAGGAGGAAGAGGAGGAGGAGGATGATTGTGTCAGCATGGAGGTGGAGGCTGGCACTCAGCATCAGCATCAGCAGCAGCAGTCTTATAGGGATGATTTACAGTCCCAAGAAACACGTGGACTTGTACGTGGCTGGGAGGAGGTAGCTGCGGATCATGTTGTCCTTAGTGACCCAGAGGACTCCGGACCGAATGCCTCAGCTAACCTACGCTGCATGGCCTCCCTGATCCTGCAAAGCCTGCGGAAGGATCCTCGTATTCTTCGGATCAAGGAGAGGGACCATTACTGGCTGGCCACTCTCCTTGATCCACGGTACAAGGGTAAGGTTGCCGACCTTATCTTGCCATCGCAGAGGGAGCAGAGGATGAGACATCTCCGGGAGGCCTTGCAGAAAGCTCTGTGCAACGCGTTCCCAGAGACTGGGAGGTCACAAACTCCTGGTCCTGGACAACGTGTTGCTGAGGCATCAGTCAGAAGGAGCGGTGGAGAAGGTGGCCGTCTGACTGATGCTTTCAGACAATTTTTTAGTCCGCAGCCCCAAGGTATGATTGGTTCCAGCACCCATCGCCAGCGTCTAATTTACATGGTGCAGGAATACCTAGGGGCAAGGTCAGACTTGGACACCTTTCCCACTGAAAATCCTCTGGCTTACTGGGTCTTGAGGATGGATCACTGGCCAGAGCTTGCACAGTATGCAATTGAGCTACTGGCCTGTCCTGCATCCAGCGTTCTTTCGGAACGCACCTTCAGTGCTGCTGGTGGCTTTGTTACCGCTCACAGGGTGCGCCTGTCCACCGAATCAGTTGATCGACTGACCTTCATCAAGATGAATCAGTCTTGGATCACCCACAGCTACCAAGCACCTGAAGCTGATGTAACCGAATAATTTTTTTTTAAATACCACATCCCTTCAAGACTGCCTATGCTGATGCTGAGTGACTGTCCTGTTATGTTGATTGTCTATCCTCTTCCTCCTCCGCTGATATGTTTGAAGAACATTTTTGGTTCTGGGTGATGCCAGCAGCCCAATTTTTCTGCCCCTGTTTAACAGGGGCGTTTAATTACAATTTTTGATGCAATGCTTTGCAGCAGGGCTAATTCCTGCAATAAAACTAGAGTATATGGCAGAGATTGGAGTGTGGTGGCACCAGCACCAGTGCCTAAGGCCCAATTTTTCTGCCCCTGTTTAACAGGGACATGTAATTACAATTCTTGATATAATATTTCACAGGAGGGCCCCTTCCTGTGCCCACCGAGAGTAACGGTGAGGACTTATAGTGTTGTGGCACCAGCACCACAACCACCAAAGGTCAATTTTTCTACCACTGTTCAACAATGGCATGTAATTACAATTCTTGATATAATCGTTCACAGCAGGGCGCTCCAGCGCCCACCAAGAGTCACTTTCAGGGCTTACAATGTTGTGGCAAAACCAACACCTTGTTCCGCCATTTCTGCAGAGCATATAGGGCAGGCCCCTACTTACTAACATCCAACTTACAAACATCAGACAGCAGCAAGTGAGATGAAAAAAGATGGACGACAAAACAAATTATACAGGGGTGATAACCCTTCCCTATGTTTTCCAAAAAGCTTAAAAATAGTATTTTTTGACTGGAGCTACACTTTAAAAATGTACCAGTTGAAAATTACAAACAGATTCAACTTAACACAACAAACCTACACAGTCCCTGTCTTGTTTGCACCGCCTGTATACTGCTGTTCTGAGTATATAGGGCCTGGGGGCCACACACATTTCCTTTTTTTAATATGGGTACGGGGTTCCCCTTAATATGCGTACAAGACCCAAATAGGCTGGTAATGGGCAGGGAGGGCTACCCATGCCATTTTTCTGAATGATTTTCAACCATATTGCAGGAACCAGATATAACATTAAAACCGCAAGCAGTTTTAAATGGTGTTATTTCCGTTTAATGTCATTTTGTGCAGGGACTGTTCTAAACACGGGAAACACGTGGCACTTCACAGGCATACTACAGACACCCCCCAGGCACCATATTTAAAGGAATATTTCACTTTTTTTTTTTCACTTTAATCGTCATTAAAATCAGTGCTCCCGCCAAAACGGCCGTTTTTAAAACCTTTTTTTGCATTGACCCATGTCCCCTGAGGCAGGAGTCAGGTCCCCAAACCCTTTTTAGGATAGTATCTTGCATATTAGCCGTTAAAATTAGCACTTTCCATTTCGAACGTTCGAGTCCCATAGACTTCAATGGGGTTCTAACGTTCGTTTCGAACGCGGGGTCCGTTCGAAAGTTCTGGTGCGAACCGAACGGGGGGGTGTTCGGCTCATCCCTAGTAGGGACCAATGTGAGTGTGCAATGTACAGGTATAGGGACAATTGTAGACACTCACTCAGGTTGAACTGGATGGACTGGTGTCTTTATTCAACCTAACAAACTATGAAACTATCAATCTTCCGGTAATGCCAAATAATGTTTCATGTTCCAAACACTTCCATGAGTATCAATCTTGTTACACGCCTCTTTTTCATCATCAAAAAGACATACCTTACCCATCACACCCTACATTATGTCACTTTAGTTGGTTTAAAGCTTGTACTATTAAAAAATAATATTTTACATTAAAAAACAAACTTAGTGTTTAAATTAGTAGCCTTGTGAAACAAACAAATCTGGAATGCTGTGTTTTGTCATTTAAGCATTTTGTTCCCTCTTAGATTTATCTTATAGCATTCCTTAAACGAAAGCCATGAAACAGCAACTGATCTGATGTTTTATTTTTGTTTTATTTTATTCTTTTAACTTGAAAGGAATGTTTGAATCAGACCCGTTGCTCCAGCAACACCTCTATGTTCTCACATCCTCCTCTTCATGTTTCATAGAAAAAGCCAGTAGAGGTGGACATATTTTTTTTATTTTTGAGAAAAGTTTTGAAAAGTTTATTTGAAGTATTTCATAAAAAAATCTAAAAAGTTGAATGTGCATGCATAAAACCTGTACATTATTTAATATGTGAATTGAATATTTAATGAGGAAATTACCATATAATAATAATTAAAAAAAACACAGTTGAAATAACTATTGAAGCCTAGCAAAGTGACCCCTGTGGTTTTCTGGCTTCCATGCTCTTTGCACATTTGTGCAAAGTTCAGAGTAAACCTATCGTGAGAAAAGCACATCTGATAATGTCCGTTTCTAGCTGTAACTCATTGTAACACTTTGGGGTTGATTTAATAAAGGCAAAAAGACTATGCACTTTGCAAAGTGTATTTGGACTCTGCAAGTGCAGTTGCTGCAGAGCTTAGTAAATGAGCAGAACCTCTGCTGACTTCCATCATCCAATCATGTGCAAGCATTTGTGTACTGGGTTTGGGTACTCTTTGCAAAGTGAAGTGTTACCTCATTTACTAAGCTCTGGAGCAAAGTGCACAGTCTATTTGCTTTTAGTAAATCAACCCCTTTATGTCCATAGAGTCCATAACCCCATACAAGTATGCAGATCAGGAAAGTCACAGTAGTAAAATACCCTTATCTGCATACTTGTTCTCAATCAGTAATTCAAAGCAATTTACTTATAAATAGATACACTGGGCAATTCGACCAGTAAATCTTTTACTGACATTTACTCAAATAAGATTATGTGACATTCACCAGGAATCAGCCATTAAAATTCACCTTATTTGCAATAGGATGAATGTACATCAGGCAAAGGCAGCAGCCAGTGAATATCCATCAAATTTGACCTGTACAGTAGATGTGAAGAGCGGCATTTACCCTGTAGATGAATCTGCAGGCAATAGCTGTCCATTTTGCAAAAAAAAAAAAAAAACAAAAAAACGTTTCTTCACAGTTTCAGCACAAAGGGGGTGGGGGGTATATGGATAAAGTTTTATCATAAAAAAAAGCAGCATAGATCTTCCACTCCCAGAATTTACCAGCTTAACAACCAAGCCATATAGGCTGGTATTCCCATAGCAAGCCTGCAGCCCCCGTGCTATTTTGATAGTAGCCTGCATACTCTTCAATATTGTGGAAGTACTTTGATAAGGGGGTTCCTTCCAAAAAATTAGGCCCCCCACCAAAGCACTATTGGCTGATCCTTATGGGCACAGAGTTTTTTGGCACCCCTAGTACTCAAAAGGGTAGGAGGTTGCTACCATCATAGTATACTACCTTTAAGGGTCTAGACTGCTAACCAGTTAACCCGTATATTGTTAATGTATTTTTAAATGCAATTAATGTAAATGTGTGACTTTGACTTGACATCAGTGTCTTTCAATCTGTACAATAGGAGGCACATGGGCTGACAAGAAACCTGATAGAAGAGAACAATAGGTGAGCACACCAGTTTTCTCTTGCTATTTTAATATACTGGCTATAGGCAGAGTCGATCAAACTGTATTGCTATAGCTTTAGCTGTGCAAATATTAGGAGAGGCTCGGCACAAATAAATATATCTTGGCAAGCAAAACAGCCCCCTTTTATGTATTTCAGCAGTGAATTTTACCTTTGAAAAAATATTCACTTTAAGGTAAGCTTACGCCTCAGACCTTTATCACAAAGAGAGAGGCAACTTAATAGTACGCATAGAAAAGGCTTTTGCTCATGGCCCACAGTGAAGGTGTTCCACCACTGCTACAATTTCTAATGAAGATGAGCAAGAGGGTGGATTTTGTAGCAGAGAGGAGGAAAAGCAGTCCAGTGTGTTAGCTGGATCCTGGAAGTCAGATTTGGAAGGGGACAATCTAATTTTCTGGGTGGATCATCTGTTAGGTGAGCTGACATGGTTGGGTTAACAAAAGGAGAAAAAGAATCAGGCTGCCCACCAGAGAACACCTTTAGCTCACTTTGAAATGTGTCAGATGTCGAGGATGATTGTTTTTCTGGTAAAGTGAACCATCTACTCATAATCCAGCTATGTACATGCACACAAACACACACACATACATATTGAGTTAAATTCCCATTATTATGTAGCACATATGGCTGATTATCTACATCCACATCCTTAGCTTGCTGATAACCTGTCACCCAAGACCTCTGGTACCCAACCTACAGTCCAAGGGCCACGTGTTTTTTTTTTTTTTTATCCTTTGTAGACTCCAGTAGTAAGAGTGGGAACACTGATGATAGGAATCTTTAGAATTTTCACAAAGCATGACCCGGTCTTTGAGTGAACTTTGCAGCATGTTTCCAGTCTCCAAAAAAATCTATACCATGTTTGCAGTCGCTGATCATCTACATTTATATATCTGCAATTTCTGATAGTCTTCTGTAGCTTTACATATACTGAATATTATGTGATATTATTACCATTTAGTAATTTCAGGGGCTACAGCTGGTGTCCTCTATACCTCATAAGGTTGATAACCACTGCCCTAGACTCTAGGCCAATGACTTTCAAACTACAGCCCATCGGATGGTTACAATCTTCTGCTTGCGGTTTACTAACCATTGGTATGCAGGGTGGCTTTCCTTCTGAAAATGTTAGTTGAGTAGAAAGTAGGCTGTTCAGCAAGGAAATGTTCACTTTATCAGCCTATTTACCTTCAGTAAATCGATGACATTAAGTCACTGAGCTATAATAAGTATGTAGATAAGGAGTTCTGAATTTACATTCGCATTCCTATCTAATTATTTGTTCTTGGTCAATGACAGTTGTCCAAAAAAGTTTGGAAACTAAGATTTCCAGAAGGAGGTCAGCAATGTAACTTTCCTAAGTCTTCTCAGAAAGGTTTATAATATATGAATAGAAAAAATGGACGGTAACACCCCAATGCAGGGTCAGAGGGCGCTGATCACCCCTGGTATGTTGAAAACAAAAAACAATAGTATCCCCAAAGTGGTTTTTTTTTAAACAGCGTAAATTACCTGTGGAGGCTAGTTTATGTATATATGGAAATAAATACTGACATGTGGCAAGAAACTAATAATACAAATGTTTATTAGTAAAAAAGAGGATTGAACAGGTGACACAGTGGTCAGGGACTGAGCTCCACTATGTGAATAAAAATATATGATATTACATGGATAAACAGAATACAGTTATAATGCCTAGACCATAATACCACTGTAGATACAATAAAAAATAGATAATGTGGACCCTTTACGCGTTTCGACCCTCTCGGGGGTCTTCTTCAGAAGGTTTTTATCTATTGTAACAAAAGGAAGACAACCATAAATACATATCCATACATGGTGCACTGTACTGTACTAGAAATAATCTGCTGTAAGCAGAATATACACCAAACATTGCATGGTTACATAATTAACAGTCAATTGGTATACATTGCATAGTAGATACCTATATCATTCACGTAGGAGATCCTCTTTAAAAGACAGAAATAAGCTCCGCCATTTCTCCCATATCCTTCACAGATGCGCCAAACTTGTATAGTTGAAATTGGTCGCTATGCTCTACCTCTGATTGTAAAGCTCATTATTTCTAATCAACTACTATCCCCATTATATTGCCCCTTTTTGGGCTCTGCTACATAACGTGCACTTACTTGATATTAACCACAGGTATATATATACCACCTTCTTTCACACTTACTTTTGTTACGCTGGGGCACGTTGCACTCCAGAACATGGTGTATTCTTATTTTATTTTTCACCATCTTACTTTCACCACTAGTCACGCTGGGGTTATTAGATTTTGCACATGCTGTGTCTTTATTTCACTTATTTTCTTCTTTGTCATCTGGCGTTGTCTGTCGTTGCTGACTCATCACTGGGCACTTACAATGATCTTTAGCTTTTATTATCATCTGCTTAAACTCTAATCGTGTATGGCATGTTACACTCAAGTAGTATGGCTTACCTCTATATCTATATACCCGTCATATTACATGTGGGTATATTTTCTGTCCCCCTACACAGGGGGGACAGCCCCTGAATAGGGATTTTTCATATATATATACATATATACATCCTTATATCTTCTTTTGTTTTTATTGTAGGTTGTCCCCCTCCCGACTTCTGTCTACCTATACCTATACCCTCCTCCACTATTTCATATTGGAGGTAGCAATAGCGATGTGATCCCCTGTAAGCTACTTATCCCCTGAACTCCGTTCCCTTGCTCTCCCTTTTCGGTAGAGCATAGCGACCAATTTCAACTATACAAGTTTGGCGCATCTGTGAAGGATATGGGAGAAATGGCGGAGCTTATTTCTGTCTTTTAAAGAGGATCTCCTACGTGAATGATATAGGTATCTACTATGCAATGTATACCAATTGACTGTTAATTATGTAACCATGCAATGTTTGGTGTATATTCTGCTTACAGCAGATTATTTCTAGTACAGTACAGTGCACCATGTATGGATATGTATTTATGGTTGTCTTCCTTTTGTTACAATAGATAAAAACCTTCTGAAGAAGACCCCCGAGAGGGTCGAAACGCGTAAAGGGTCCACATTATCTATTTTTTATTGTATCTACAGTGGTATTATGGTCTAGGCATTATAACTGTATTCTGTTTATCCATGTAATATCATATATTTTTATTCACATAGTGGAGCTCAGTCCCTGACCACTGTGTCACCTGTTCAATCCTCTTTTTTACTAATAAACATTTGTATTATTAGTTTCTTGCCACATGTCAGTATTTATTTCCATATATACATAAACTAGCCTCCACAGGTAATTTACGCTGTTTAAAAAAAACCCACTTTGGGGATACTATTGTTTTTTGTTTATAATATATGAATAATACAACTGAAAGTGTAGAATACACTAATAATGTAATTGTAATTAATACATTCCATGATTTTTAGCATAGATAACAAATAGTATTATTCTGTGTTAATACAGGCACAAAGAACAAAGAAATACTATTGGGTTTACTAACCTTTGTGTGCTTGTATACATGCAGACAACCCTCCTCATCTAATAAAGATAGCCAGAAATCAATTTTTATTTATCTAGGTATGTGCTATTTAAAGTCGTCCTTGTTAAAGAAGGTTTTCAAAGAGCCATCCTCTTGAATGTTTAGATGTACAATGAAGTTCTTATGTCTGGGAAGTCTGAAAAACATTAAGCACATTTTATTATATTAAATTGCATTATATTTGCATGTATTAGGACAGCTGTGAACAGAGTAAACTGAGCACTTCTAACATAAGCATTGAAGACAACTTTAATGAGTATTCTCAATGCATTCAAAAAGAGAATAAGTAAACTTTCTGTAGGCAACTTGCCAACAAAGACTTTATCAGAAAGGTAATGTCTTCCAGTCTATCAAATGAACACATTTTTACATTCTATACAGTACACTCTACTATACAACAGATGAACAGATGTAATTAATAGGCTGAAAAATTAGTAACAAGTAATACAAATGTAGAATGGGGAAAGGTTTAGTAAAAAAAAAATGATGGTAATATATAAACTTAAAGCTGTCATCAGAACAGCAATAGATGGATAACCTTCCAAAAGGGGTGCCAATAACAACTCTTTGAAGCTGAACTTCAGGCAGATAAAAAATACACAAAGTATTGCAAACCTGTACTTTTTAATACACTGTTTATTGTATTTTTCAATCAAAGTAGTGTAAATATCTGAAATTGACTTGGTATATCATGCTTTTGCAGTTTACTATACAGCAGAACTCAGAGAGGGGTGAGAAGAAACAGCACAAGAAGCCAATCAGGTGTAGAAAACCAAGAGTGACAAGGATATTAGTTCAACAACGTACTGCTTCTTCTTTCACTGTCCAGTTACAGGGAGGTGATGGAGAGAAGACCTACAGTTAATATTTCTCAGCTGCAGGTTCATATTAAGTCCCCTCATCTGTGCAAGGCTGTGCTGTGTTGCAAAGCTCTGTAAAATCTCAAGACTGGGTGGACAGAAATAAAAATCCTTTGAAAGGTAGGAAAGTTGTCATACATGTACTTCATCTGCATATTTTTCTGCTTTTCTAAAGGTTAGCTTTAAGAAAGTGTTTTCTTGCATTTGTGAAGATTTTCACTCACTTCCTGTTGTAGAACACTCACTAATAGGAAACATACAGCAACTGATTCTTAGTGGATCAATGACCCAGACCAATTACTCAGCCCAGAAATGGATCTAATTTTCCTAACTGCATATGTGTAATTCTGTTGGCATTTACAAGACAGTTGTTCTGCTTTAGATATGGTAATATGCTGTATGATGTCCATTTTCTAAAAGAGGGGTCTATGGGACTTTATACGAGGAGATGACGTTGTCATTAGCCTCCATCTCTATTAAAATATACAAAGGAGAACAAGGAAGCGGGACTTTGAATGAAGTACAGCGATAGTAAATTAGAACAATTGCAGAATTGAGCGATAGTGTATCATGGGGAAATTAATTTTATTATTATTATATTATTATTTTTTTAATTATTTATAGTTATTTATTATATTATAATTTATGATTTTGTGTTTCAAACTTTATCATACCTGGGATATCTACTAGACTCTTGTTTGGACAGATTTAAGTATGTTACTGCTAAGAATTACAGGCCTACAATATAAAACACCAAATTTCTATGAAAAACGATTGTACCGATTTGAGACGCAAAAATCTGACATAATCATACCGCGAGGGAGGTTAACCGCTAGCTGACCAGCCGCCGCAGTTGTATGCGGCAGCATGGCTCGGCTGCGCGAATCGCTGTTATGCTACGTCTGTAGCATAAACGGCCACTAGGGGGGCGCGCGCCCCCCACTCGCTCCCTGAGCCGATGCGAGCACCGGCGGTCTCGATTACCGCCGGGCTCCCGCGTTCGCTCGGGGCACACGGAGAACCGGGAGTTGTGTGTTCATACAGAGTATGAACAGCGATCTGTTAGTTAGTTAGTTGCACTGATCGCTGTATTAATGCCAATGGTCCCAAAAATGTGTCAAAATTGTCTGACGTGTCTGCCATAATGTTGCAGTCACAATAAAAATCGCTGATCGCTGCTATTACTAGTAAAAAAAAAAAATTATTAATAAAAATGCCATAAAACGATCCCCTATTTTGTAGCAGCTATAACATTTGCGCAAACCAATCAATATACGCTTATTGTGATTTTTTTTTACCAAAAATATTTAGAAGAATACGTATCAGCCTAAGCTTAGGAAAAAAAATATTTTTATATATTTTTTGGGGATATTTATTATAGCAAAAAGTTAAAAATAATGAGTTTTTTTTTCAAAATGTATGCTCTTTTTTTGTTTATAGCGCAAAATAATAATAAAAACTGCAGACGTGCTCAAATACCACCAAAAGAAAGCTCCATTTGTGGGGAAAAAAAGGACGTTGATTTTGTTTGGGAGCAACGTCGCACGACAGCGCAATTGTCAGTTAAAGGGATGCAGTGCAAATCGCAAAAAGTGTTCTGGTCTTTGGCAAGCCAAATGGTCCAGGGCTTAAGCGGTTAATACACATATCACTCACTTTTTTCATTTTAATTTACTTTTTACAGCCCCAGTTTGGTTTTTGCGCTCACACATGCTCACCCATATATCACAGCCTGATGTTAACTGTCCTTTGGAGGGTTGCCTGTTGGGCTGTCTGTCACCTAACATACCATCTCAGCTCCTAGAAAATATGTTCTCCATGTGGGGATACTCATGACCCTCAGTACCATATCAATTGCACATGGATACCCTGTAGGAATTATATAGGTGGTTTACCCCTATTTCTTTTTATATTTTTCACATTTGTGACTATATTAGACCAACTAGAAATGCATAATATATCATTACAGAGATATCTTACATGTTTACACGCTTTCTTCTGATGAGTGACATCAAGTCACGAAACGCGTCGAGACAACAGATGTCATGTTTAAATCGCATACTGTATCCTTCCACATCAGTGTGGATTCGGTTCATGCATTATGTATTTGATTATATTCCAATCATGTGCTATTATATTTTGGGCTTCTCTATATGTATCATGTGCTAACCATTTTTTGGATTATTTATGAATTATGTATTTATGTATGAAATAAAGTTTTTCATTTAATATTTTACTCTATGCAGGTACTTAAAGTGGTTGTAAACTCTCCTCCACAACATTTTTCCATGTAAATCAGCATAAAAAACCCTAATGAACACTGCTTGTAGATATCTCCTTACTTGCTTAGTATTGTTGTAATCCTTTTTGTTCTTTAGAATGACGTCACTGACCATGCCCAGATCTCCCCTGATTTACAGCACACTCTCTATGTGCTTATCTATCTGTTATCAGGACTTCCTACGGTATGCAACTGAAATCCCAGGAGACTTCATAATCACTCAGAGATTCCTCCTATACCCCATGTGACCATGTAACATTACATGCAGTGTAAAGCAGGACATGGGACAGCATTACTGCAGACTTATCAGCTGAAGCTGATAAGACTCACACAGGCAAACACTAGATAATGAGCACAAGTGAATACTATGAAATAAAACAAGTCAGCTATGAACAGGGAAGCAGAGTTGCCATAGATAGGTTGGATTGAGAAAGCGCTTGGTTAACAGTACAGGAAGTACTCAATGTAAGGGCGGAAACACTCTACTGTGGACTCAGAAAACAATACTTAAGATGGTGTTGCTTAACCCTTGGAAACAAGTTTTTTAAAGTTTCTTAAAAAAGTAAGTAATATGCGATTTGGGCTGGATTACAGTGGCTATAGTTTGATAATTACTTATTATAATGGACTAAATGAAAAGATGCATCAGAGTGGGAGAGTTTACTTCCTCTTTAATTATGTGTGTTGTATATACATTCAACTCCACACAACATTTGACCCTCTGCGTACTTCAAAGTCCCGCTTCCTTGTTCTCTTATGTATGATGTTCAGTCTCACTCAGAAAAGTTCACTTTAACCAGTTCCAGACCAGCGCACGCTGATGTATGTCGGCAGAATGGCACAGGCAGGCATATTGGCGTACAGGTACGTCCAATCTTTAATTCCGCCCTGCCATCGCGAGCACGCCGCTGGTGGTACGCTCGCGTGCTGGTCGGGACCCCCGTGAGTCCGGTCGCGGGTCCCGCGGACTCGATCGTCGCGGACATACCCCTATCGCCTCACGGGGTGGCTGAACGGAGAGATGCCGTTGTAAACAGCATCTCCCCGTTCTGCCTAGCAACTAGTGACGCTAATCTCTGCTCCATGTGATTGGAGCAGAGATCAGTGTTCACTAAATGAAAGCCCAGCCCCCAACAGTTAGTAATACACCCCTAGGAACACTTAACCCCTACACTGCCACCCACTGGTTAACCCCTTCACTGCCAGTGTAATTTGCACAGGAATCACTGCATTTATATAGCGATGATTGCTGTATAAATGACAATGGTCCCAAAAATGTGTCAAAAATGTCCGATGTGTCCACCATAATGTCGCAGTCACAATAAAAATCGCTGATCGCCGCCATTACTAGTAAAAAAAAAAAAATTAATAAATGCCATTAAACTATCCCCTATTTGTAAATGCTATAACTATTTTTGTTTATAGCACAAAAAATAACCGTAGGGGTGATCATATACCACCAAAAACCACCTCTATTTGTGGGAAAAAAAGGACGTCAATTTTGTTTGGGAGCCACGTCCCATGACCACGCAATTGTCAGTTAAAGCGACGCAGTGCCGAATCACAAAAAGTGGTCTGGTCTTTGGCCAGCAAAATGGTCCGGGGCTGAAGTGGTTAAAACCCCACATTGTTCTGAATCAGTGGTGTAAGAGAACAAATGTAGGTGCCCTGCCCTAAGCCAGTGTTGGTGGAAGTAAAAGTGAAATTTGAAATTAACCCTCAAACAAATTGTCAACAATACTGCAAAAATCAATCGAATAGTTCGAAAGCACACTTTCAGCTTTTATATACACATACAGTGCATGTATGAAATTAAGCTTTGTTTATTAACCACTTGCCGGTTGCGCACTGTAGTCATACTGTTAAAGTACAGGCTGGCTGCGCAAAATCAGGTATATATATATGATTCTGCATTTCCGGGTAGGTAACACGTGTGTGCAACTGCCCGCCTGCCTGGCTGTGCTGTCACTACCTCCAGTAATGGCGATCACTCTTTCCTAACCAATGATTTATGGCCGGGACCCGCCGATCGTTGTAACGAGTGACAGGAGAGAGCTTTGGGGGTTATTTACGAAAGGCAAATCCACTTTGCACTGAAAGTGCACTTAGAAGTGCAGTCGCTCTAAATCTGAGGGATAGAGCTGAAATGAGTGGAAGCTCTGCTGATTTTATCACCCAAACATGTGCAGGCTAAAATGCTGTTTTTTATTTTCCTTGCATGTCCCCCTCGGATCTACAGCGACTTTACTTCCATGTGCTCTTTCAGTGCTTTTCCTTTAGTAAATAACCCCCTTTGTGTATGTAAACAACACGTTTCTTCTGACAATGAAGATGTTCCGGTTTTTGTTTTCCTGCAAAGGGAATAAAAACCGGCACATCCCTTAGCAAAACCATCACATAGTACACACAGTAAATATAGTTAGGCACACATATAACCTTTTGATTGCCCCAGATGTTAACCCCTTTCCAGCCATTGTCATTAGTACAGTGTTAGCCCTTGTACACACTGTCGGACATTCTGATGGAAAATGTCCAATCGGACCGTGTTGTCGGATAATCCGACCATGTGTGGGCTCCATCTGACCAACAATGTTTGAGAGCTGGATATAAAATTTTCCGACAACATGATCCGATCGGACTTTGCTCGATCGTTTGAAAAGAATTCCGATCGGACAAAGTGCCACGCGTGCTCAGATCAAATTATCAGACCAAAGCTATTGGCCACTAGCCTGAACGTAGTCTTGTCGTAACGAACGGACGTCATCACGTTCCGAACAATTGGATTTTCCAACAACTTTTTTCGACCATTTGTATGCAACACCAGTTTCAGACAAAATCCTTCTGAAAAAATCAGACGGATTTTGTGGTTGGAATGTCTGACCGTGTGTACAAGGGCTTAGTGTATATTATTAGCACTGTATTATTGTCACCAGTGATGTCAAACGTCAGTTAGCTAGTTCCCACAATGTGTCAGTTAGTGTCAGATTGCCTGCAGTAAGATCACTACCATTACTAGTATAAAAAAAATTCCAGTAAATATCTCATAGTTTGTAGACACTATAACTTTCACACAAACAAATCAATATATGCTTATTGGGATTTTTTTACCAAAGACATGTAGCAGAATAATTTTGGACTAAATGTACGAAGAAATACGATTTAAAAAAAATAATTATTGGATATGTTTTATAATAGAAACAGTATTTTTTTCTTTCAAAATGTATGCTCTTTTTTACTTATAGTGCAAAAAATAAAAAATAAACTCTGGTAATCAAACCAAAAGAAAGCTCTATTTGTGGGGGGGGGGGAATTTATACATATAAATGTTGTTTGTGTACAGCATTGCATGGTCGCGCAATCATCACCAGTTAAAGTAAAGCAGTGTCGAATAGCAAAAATGGCCTGGCCATGAAGGTAATAAAATCTTCCGGAGATGAAGAGGATAAAGTGGTTCTAAAGGCAGAGTTTTACAAGAATGTACAGAACAAATGGCTGCTAATAAACTGGTACAAATTATGTAGGAGGATTAATTTAGTCTAATCACTTCACTGGGGATAGGTAAGTGTTTACAAGTATTAAAACCAAAACCAAAATTTACTATATTGTAGCTTACTAATCATTATATGTGGTGGCTACATTAGTTTTCTATTTTAGGCCTTTCCCCTCTGTTTATATTTGGTGATATGGCCAGTAACACACTTCCTGTATTAGAGTGACCCCACTCTGGATGAAGAAGAACAGGGGGCACATTTAGACAGCATTATTGTCAGTCTGGGGGGGGTAGGGTTAGATGTACAAATAGATTTAGATACACTAACAAATTGAAGCCAAACGCCAACTAACACTTTATAAATAGTTACAGCAAACATTTTTTCTTTTCCTTTTTAGGATAAAGATATTACATATATAAATAAAAACTGACCACTGTAAGTGCCCTTGTTAGTGGTAAATGGTTGGTCTCAGGTCTGTAATAGCTACACCTGCAGAACAGCTTGTTTAGTTGAAAAAACAGCAAGCTTAGTGGATGGATCAGCAGGTGAAAATAAAGAGAAGGAAGCATAAAAAAGAAAACGAATAGAGCCGCCACATCTAGTATTTTGTGAGGTGCAATATAATAAGCATTTGCTTTGCTTATACCACTTTAAGATGGAGTGATGGAAAGACAGCCCTATGTAGTCCCAAAAAAAACTTAGGGTAAAGATAAGGGGAAAGGATTGGAGATATGCTGTAGAAATTGAAAGCTATTGTTCAAATTTGCCACGTAGGTGCAATAATTGATCGTTTAATAGCTGCTCTTTTAAGGGTAATCTTCTTTGGGTGTTTGAAGATGTCTGGACAGTGGGTTTGCCCTTATTTCCACATATTGTGAAAGTGTCCTCCTCTAAGCCACTCAGTATTCGTGCAAATTACAAAAAAATCAACAAACTACTAGAAGTACTTATTTTCTATATCTGTACCACCCTAATATTAATGACCATTAGGGATGTGCGATTATGTCTGGGGTTGGTTTATGGGAGGTACCGAAATGGTTATTAGGTCTGAAAATTCCCCACTGAAGCCCACTGAAGTCTATGGAGATGAATCTTGCCCATTTTTAGGGTTAAAGTAGTTGTAAACCCTTATAAACCCCTTTGACCTACAGGTAAGCCTAGATTAAGGCTTACCCTGTAGATCCAAGAAATATCTCCTAAACCTAACTTGTAAATATCTTAGGAGATATTTACAAAAAGAGAGGCACCGCTGTCTATGGCGTATGCGCCGTAGACAGCGGCACGCAGGCGCACTGAGCATGCCTCTGCTAATGCCGATATGCGTGGGAGTGGCTGGAGCAGCTCCGGTGCTGTGAGTGGCCGGAGCAGTGATACCCGGAAGAAGATGGACGCTCCGGGCTACTGGGGACATCGGTGACATTGTTGGCTCCTGTGTCAGGTAAGTGACACATAATGGGCTACTATGCGATGCATAGTAGCCCATTATGTTTTACCTTTGCACGGAGACAAAGAGGAAGTAAACCCATCAGAATATGTTCCAATGCAAAAAAAATGTTTACATATACCATAGAATTACATGTTTAGGAGATACCATAAACTGGTATGTGATGTCACAGAACTGCACGCTTCTCACAGACCAAAAATAACTTAGTTTGGTGTCACATAATTTGGTGTAAATTATTTTTTTACTTTTACATTATTATTTTACAATGTACAGTCAATCTGATTCATTAAAACTTGACAAAAAATATTTTTTTAGATAATTTTGGCAGCGACACCTGATTTTTTTAAGCAGAGGTAATAGGCCTGCATTTTACGATAGAAGTAGGAAGAAAGATTGAGCTAAACAGTATAAATGGACCAGTGGCATACTAGTTTAATAGTATTGTTTATTAGTTTCTTTGTTAAAAGTACCACACTTCATTGTCTTAAAAGATAACTAAAATGTCAAAACAGAATACACAAAACACACAACCCTACATTCCTCATTCCGCCTCCAAATCCTGCATTAATCTGCAAAGATTCATAATATAGACTTAAGGTATGTGTTTTGTAGAAATTGGCTGCTGTCAGGACTCCAACACCACCGTACTGCTAAAATGCTCTTTTCCTCTTCCTCCTCAAGGGCAAAAAGTAGCCATTATTTTTGAGGACTGCTAATGAGCCATTTTCCTCCTCCTCATAGAGGATAAAAAAGAGCAAACACAAAAACAAAAAAAAACATAAAAAGGGTCTTGAATGGACTGTAAGCAACAACTACTGGTAATGCTCTAATCACCCCAAGCAAAACATCTAAAAATATGACAGAAAAAGGGGCTAAGGTATTGGCAATTGAAGAGCTATCTATCAATCTATTGTTGCAAACAGACATTGGTATTTAAAAGGAATGTTTTGTATACAGATCTGTGCATACAGACATGGAACACAAGGGCAAGAGCATTTTCAAATAACTCAAGCAAAGCAGATGTAAATTCCATTGCTAAAATCTCATATAATTTCATATTATTATAACAGCTAGTGATACCATTATAAAGTTATTTATTTGGGCACTTTGGGATAAATTATGGGATGAGAGCTCTCAGCCTGTCTTTCATAATCACTGGCCTGTATAACACCCTTGTGTTATGGAGGATGTTTAGCTCTCATCATGGTCCAAACTACGTTTAAGAGTCTGGTAGCCCACTTTTATTAAAAAAGGAAAAGTAAAGCAAAAGTCCAACACCAACGGGTTGACCATGCAGGGGTTTGAGCTTCACACAAAACAGTATTATCAAAAAAATTCTGTAACCACCTGGCTCTAGAATCAGAAGCACTGCTGCTCGCTCCAGTCTCCCCGATCTCAGGCTTCTCAGACTTGCTCAGTCTGTGCTTGCAGTACCTTACTGCTCAGGCACCACTTCAGGCCTCTGAGGGGAAAGGACGAAGAAATCCCGAATGCCACATATCCACGGAGTCCTGTATTGATGGTGATGAGAATGGCAACCTCAGCCTGGGCTCCAGCCAGGCCTTCACCCCCAATGTATTTTGCTCCGCCCCTGGAGCTTAGTCATGACTAAGCCCCAGGAGGGGGGGCACATTGGGGACATGACCTGGCAGGAGCCCAAGTTGAGGTTGCCACTCTCACCATCATCACTACAGGACTCTGTATATGTGCAGCATTAGGGTTTACTTTCTCCTTTCCCCTGAGTGAGCACAGGAGATGGGGCAAGCTCCATCCCTTACTTGCACCCCTGAAATGGATGTGGAGCTACTGGTGTTACCCATCTCCCATGCTTATTAAGCCTGAGCGGCACACTAAATCTTCCGTGGACCACTTCTGGCCTCACTGGATAGGGATCTCCCAGCACCTGGGGCTTTCTCACTTCTCGGGAACACAGGTCTCCCTCCAGCCCCCTCTGTGGACTCACTAGTCACCTCAGCTTTCCCAGTCTCCCCATACCTGACTTTCCCAGTCCTATGGGTAATAAGTCTTGCAACATGGGGTTACATCTCTTAAGCAGGTCACCTCTCTTGGCTGGAGCACACCATTATCTTCACACAGCCTGTGTTTTTGAATGACAGCAACTAACCCGAGCTATGCTCAGATCTAGCTTATAATGATTCTGAGCACCTGTGCACTCAATAAGGCTGTGTGAAAAAAACAAAGTTACGACAAAGGGCTAAAGGCTCTATTCCATCTAATATTTTTTGGAACCTTCAAGCTCCAGGCCCTGTTCCAGAACTGCCAAATCAAGAGAAAACTTAGGACATCGTTTTTTTCTGCTCGCAAAACACCTACTGGAGTGCCTCAAACTGGTTCTTTGAGAGTCCTGTGTCATTTCTATCTTCATAACCTAACTTCACATTGTGGGAGGCACTCACACTGTCATACCCTGTACAATACTTTTGCAAAGCAAAAATAAGCTTATTTTAAAGACAACTGCAGCCAGTAATAATTAGGTTGTAAAACCTGTGAAAAAAAGGTATGCCGCTAGTTATTAATGAAGTGGATGTGAACTGGGACATGCAAATTAAGCCACCAAAATGAAAAAATATGCCTTGTGAAAAAAAAACATGCAGCTAGATATAGCTAAAGTGCATGTGAACAGGGATGCACTGTTAAAAATAGTCATTTGAAGCTAGCAAAAATTTAGGAAATACATATATCCTGGGATAAAACACATGCAGTCTCCTTTTAACCGTTGAAACCACTAAGCAGCCTATTCACTCCCTTGTCATCTCTTGCCTTGACTATTATAACTCCTCATCGGGCTACCTCTTCACAGGCTATCCCCTCTTCAGTCTATCATGAATGCTGCTGCCAGACTCATCCACCTTACCAACCATTCAATGTCCGCCACCCCTCTCTGTCAATCCCTTCGCTGGCTTCCCATTGCCCAACAAATAGAATTCAAAAGACTAACAATAACATAGAAAACAATTTACAACTCTGCCCAGAGCTACATCACCCAAACCATCCTCTCCACTCTTCCCAAGACCTTCTGCTCTAGCTCCCTTGTCTCCTCCTCCCATGCCCATTTCCAGTACTTCTCGAGAGTCTCTCCTATCCTCTGAAACTCACTACCCCAATTTGTCCAGCTATCTCCTACTCTGTACACTTTTCTCAACTCTTCTCACAACTTTTCTCAACTTTGCTCAACTCTTCAGGGAGGCCTATACTGCCTTCAGCTAATAACCAAATTTTCTATTTCTCCCATCAGTTCACCCCTCACAATTATTACCTTTTGTTCCATCAGCCCCTCCCTATTATATTGTAAGCTTGCAAGAGCAGGGCCCTTTTGTATTGAATTGTATTGCTACATTGTGTCCCTTTATATTGTAAAGCGCTGCTCAAACTGTTGGCACTATATAAATCCTGTATAATAATATAATAATAATAATAATAATAATAATGCATCATGCCTTTATTTTTTCAAACAATCGTTTCACTGTAATACTATTATAAGGTGTAAGTGTTATAATATTAGATTCATAATAGAATATTAGAGAAGAAATCATAGCTAAATTGGAGTTTTGAGGTTTATTTAGGGGTTTTTAGTGTAATTAACAAGTGTACTTTGGGGATTTTTGAGCATGTTAAATAAACTTATTATCATTGTACATCGTATTATTACACAGGATTAAAAGTGCAAGAGTTAAATGGGAGCTCGTGTATGGTTATTTAGGGAATTAAACATTCATGGTGGAAATCTTGTTGATATTTTTGCATCAAATCAACCCTATCAATTATAAGTAGCTGGAAAACAGCATACCTTTCAGGGAAAATATGGGCTCCTCAGTTCACATAGAGAGCTAGGAGCCATATAATATATCATGTCAAATCTTCCTTATGAAAATACAAATTACTACACATGTGGTTACTCCTGTGCTCATGCCTCGAATCTTAGTTTCAGGAACTATGATGCTAGAAGCACATTTATTCCCAATGCCCCATGATTTTCAAGTGTTTGGCTTGACCTCAATGGTATCTGGCTTATGAGATACAAAACATATCCTTTTCTTAATTCTATGCCAATGTTCATTGAAAATTTTTTTTTTCTGATTCTGCATCACCTTAAAACTGCTACAAACCTATTCGTCTTTACAGGCAGCAGCAAGTGAAGCCATATTGTAGATGATGCAAACGTTAATAAAACGGGGGGCGTGGCTCGGCACTGCACCAAGATGGACGCGTGAACCCTTAGCTCCCGTCCAGTTGGCCCTGCAAATTCAGCTATCAGCTTGTAAAACAGTGATTACCGGCAGAATTATGGAGAGACAGGAGGACAAAACAGCAGGGGCACGATCAAGATCACCGGCGGATCCGGATTCGCGTTCGGCCCGGCAAATTCCCGAGATATTTAAAGCACGGCCTAGAGGCAACTCCCAGGCCTCCACGGAAGCGCCGTCGCGTACACACCGCTCCCATAGCAGAAGCCCGCACAGGGATAGAGGAGATCCGATGCCTCGCGCACAATCAGCCATCAGCATAGAGGATCTCCGGTCGGTGGCGGCAGATATTAAGTCAACCCTAGCTGCGGCAATAGCGGACCTTAGGGATGACTTACATTCCATTGCAGAGAGAGTGGAAGACATGGAGATCACACAAGCCCGCCATGATGCCTCCCTCTGCCAGGTCCAGCAACTAACGGAATCCCACGCCATCCACCTGCGAGAGATCAACCGCCATATGGAGGACCTGGATAACAGGGGGAGACGTCGGAATTTGAGGGTGAGGGGTATCCCGGAGTCAGTGGAACCCGCCAACCTTGCCCAAACGGTAACCACAATTTTTAATGATATTCTGGAAAGGCCTGCAGAAACGCCGATCATCTTTGAGAGATTGCACAGAGCCCTGCGGCCTAGAAACAGAGAGACAGACCCTCCACGTGACATTGTGTGCTGCCTCGTGGAGTTTCCGATTAAAGAGGAGATACTCCGCAAGGCCAGATCAAGAAACCAAGTAATGTTTGAAGGAGTGCAGATAAAGGTATTTCAGGACTTATCCAACATCACGCTGCAGCGCAGAAGAGAACTCAGGCCGCTGCTGGATGTCCTACGAGCCAGAGCGATACAATACAGATGGAAGTTCCCCTTCTGCCTATCGGTAAATCACCAAGGCCGCACGGCGAATTTGAGAGTACCGGAAGACATTGAACACTTCTGCGCCACCATTGATATCCCAGTGGTAAGCTTACCAGACTGGTACAGTGACTTCAGACTCCCAGCACCCGGCAGATCCATCTCAATGGAAGGCCTAGAGGAAGCAGGAAATTTCAGCCTTGGAAGGCGCCGCAGGCCAACTCAAACCCCTTCTTTCCGACAACCGCACTTGAGGGAAGGAGATATACCCAGGAACGGCAGCCCTTCAGCTTCCCCGGCTCATCGTAGAGCTCGGATCAACTGAACGCAGGATAAGTAAAATTTACCCGACTTATTATTGTTCCAGGATGTTGTTGACCTCACAGTCCAAGTTAGTATTGCTCTTCGCTTAGTTACTATAACCGTGCTCCTGGCTCTGACTTAGTCCCCTGTCAGTTATAACTATAGCCACTATACCATACTATGGTTACTCGAGGGTTCCTTGACTTATTCTTTCTCCCCCTATGACTACCGAGAATTTGTTCCTGAAGACGACACAACGAAGCCATTATCTCCCTATGCGTACGGATCGGTTCCTTATTAACGGAGGTACCGACCTTTGTTCCGAACGCTTGGACAGGTTCCTTTCTCTCGTTGAAGATGAACGTGTCTACGATCGAAACAGTATGTATTAAGCTGATGATCGTTCGTATAATCTAGGCATGAAGTTTTGTATCCTGCACCTTCGGGTGCATGTCGAACACTTCGTTTAGACGACCGCTTTGCCCGATGATCCTCCTCGACGGAAAGGGAGACAAGAACACTATATTGAACCGGTACTGGGTTTTTCTCATCAGCTAGCAGGAAAGAAACGGAACCGAAAATGAAGGTCCCCTCTATCCTAGAAATACTGATCTATCAGAACCTCATTAAAAATCGTGGGACAGACGATGCTCCTCTCCCCCCCTCCCCTTTTTTTTTTTTTTTTTTTTTTTTTTTTTTTTTTTTTCTTTCTTGGTATATGAGTCGCACCTTATCTCTCAGTTTGAAACTGTACTCCATCGAATTTATCACTTTAAAATTAATAAGAGGAAAGCTTCTCATGGATGGACTCCAGTCCTTCAAACTAAATCTAGACCCAAATTGCTGGGGCCCATACGTCTGTTGGCAAGGATACCATCTTCCACTGACATATTAGATATATATACACCTACAGGGGGGAGTGCACTGGGGGATTAGGATGTTTAAAGTTTCTATCGAGTAATGCTATGTTAATATACAGTCATTGAGAAGCTTTTCTCCTCTTCCTCTGATAGACTAACGTCAACGGCTGTTAGGTGTAAAGGGAGTAGAGCCATAATGATTTACGCCTGTCATTGTTAAAATGTTTTATGAGGTCCTTTCGACCCTATTATACAGGTACTCACTTTTCGGTTGCTTGTTTACTTTGCCCACGGGTTACCGAATGCTGTTTTGGCCTGTGAGGTCCCCAATGTTTTGTTTGCCACGTTTCAGGTTCTGTTCTACCGCATACGCTAACGTCTTATCCTCTTTAGTCCTTGTATGGATTACACATATGTCTCCATCAGATGGGTCTGTTTCTTTATTTTAGTTATTATATTTGTTGGTTTTTGTGATCTCTCAATTTGTGTGTAACTTTTCACCGAATTCCACAGGGAATTCTAGTTACCCAAAATACCACGAGACCCATGTTTATGTTTACTGATTTGTTTGCTATCCTGTTTAACATGTTGATGCATTTCCCGTCAAGAGCTCATCTAGAACCCTAGGACTTATAGTCACACAGGGTTCATCTATACACATGCCTCCTGTCAATTGACCGACACAAGTTGATCCACTGTGATTTTTGGCCATTACTGGACACCAGAGCAAATACATTTTGGTACCTTGTACACCACCCCCACAAGATCGACGCAGGTAGTCACGATCGACTATCCCGGTATTTAACACATTTTCTAATAGGGACGACTGGTTCGCCCCCATAACCGGTATCACCCATATCCCCTCCCTCTCTTCGGCTATTAGTCCCCGCAACGTTTCATTTTTTTTCTAATAATCCGCCCTTTCCCCCCTCTCTTTTTCTTTTTCCTTTTGTTCTTTTCTTCTTTTTCTTCCTTCCTCCTCCTCTCTTTGTTTCTTTTCTCCTCTTTTGCTCCCTCTTTCCCTTCACCCCCACCCTCTCCACACACGTACAACCTCTGTTCCCTACACTTTGCCTCCCGGGATTCCCTGGGCTCCCTTTTATAGCGGTTTCTGAGTTACGTTATCACCAGTTTACTCACCCCGATCATCATGCCCTCTCAGCGATCTCCTAACAAAAATACCTCCCTTAAAGTAATTTCAATGAATACAAAAGGACTGAACTCCCCAGAAAAACGTTCCCAAGTACTGGCGAACATGAAAGCCATGAAGGCTGATATTATCTTTTTACAGGAAACACACTTCCGACAGGATTCCATTCCCAAATTACACAACCAGGCTTATCCCCATTGCTTCCACGCAACCTCTCCCTCCTCTAAGACTAAAGGGGTTTCCATCCTGTTCTCTAAGAATATTACAATCCAAATTGTAGACACTATCGCGGACACAGAAGGTAGATTTCTCTTCCTAAAAGGGACCATCAATGGTAAATCCGTAACCCTAGCAAACGTTTATAGCCCAAACACGTCTCAAGTCAAATTTTTTCGAGAGACAATCAATCGACTATCCTCCTTTCATGAAGGTCTTTTAATTTTTGGTGGTGATCTAAACGTGCCCCTGGAACCAATCCTAGATACTTCCTCAGGTACCTCCCATCTCCCTTACAAGGCCATTAAACAAATAAGAAAAAGTCTCCAAACTCTCTTACTTCATGACACCTGGAGGACGCTTTTCCCCCAAGAAAAAGATTATACTTTTTACTCTGCACCGCACAATAAGTATTCGCGCATAGATGGTATCTTTGTTCAACAAGAAACTCTGGATTTCGTATACTCAGCCACAATTGAACCTATGACCTGTTCTGACCACCATCCGGTCTCAGCAACACTTGTTTTCCCTGAGGAGAGATCCGGCAAATATATCTGGAGACTAGACACAAGCATTTTATCTGACCAGGTTAACACATCAGACATTAGGGAATGCCTGACGAATTATTTTAGAGAAAATGACACGCCTGATGTTTCCCATCTAACACAATGGGAGGCTCACAAGAGTGTGGTTAGGGGAAAGATCATCGCTATAGCTTCAGCAATTAGGAAAAGGAAAGCAGCTAATCTAGCGACCCTATTCTCCAGACTTAAATCTTTAGAAGCCACACACAAACGCACTCTAGCGCAAAACACGCTCTCAGAACTTTTGGAAGTGCGCTCTCTCATCAGGGAAGACTTAGAGCTCAAACTGAAACGAAAGTTTATTCTTACAAAAAAACTTTTTTATGAATTCGGAAATAAATCGGGACATCTCTTAGCCCAGGCCCTCCACACAAGGAAAGCAAAACACACAATTCACTTACTTCACTCCCCGAAGGGTAAACCTATTACGAAAAATCAGGAAATTGCACGAGAATTTGAAAATTATTACAAATCTCTATACAACCTTGACAGTACCAAACCTGACAACCTCCCCTCCCGACTGATAACAGATAGATTGCGTTCTCTCCTTGAAAATCCGTCTCTTAAAAAGATTTGCCCAACTATTGTAGACACTTTAGACGCCCCTATCACCATTCCGGAATGGACACAAGCGGTGAAACAACTAAAACCTGCAAAAAGCCCAGGCCCGGACGGCCTCACGGCGGCCTATTATAAAACATTTACGGACAGCCTACAAAATCCTTTTCTTAAAGCTTTTAATTCGATAGCTTCCACTGGATCACTCCCCTCTGGGCTTCTGGAAGCTCACATTGCGGTAATACCGAAACCAGACAAGGACCCCACTAACACAGGGAACTATAGGCCAATCTCGTTACTAAACGTGGACCTAAAGATTTTCTCAAAGATTTTAGCGAATAGATTACTACCCCTGATCCCAGATCTCATCTCAAACGACCAAGTGGGCTTTGTCCCGGGACGCGAAGCTAGAGACAATACACTCAAGGCCCTTAATCTACATCACCTTATCACTCACTCGGGCCAAAAGGGGTTTTTTCTGTCCCTAGATGCAGAAAAGGCGTTTGACAGAGTGTCATGGGATTACATGGAAGCTGTGCTCCGCGCATTGGGTATGGGCCCCAACATGTTAAATTTTATCTTAGCATTATACTCTAACCCAATAGCTAGAGTAAAAGTTAATGGCACTCTGTCAGACGCCTTTCACATACGCAACGGCACCCGTCAAGGATGCCCGCTGTCCCCCATCCTTTTCATATTAACTCTAGAACCCTTTCTTGAGCAGCTAAAAAACAACCCGAACATCAAAGGGATAAACACCAGATTTAAAGAATTTAAGTATGCCGCCTTCGCGGACGATATCCTACTTTTTTTATCTGAACCTATAACTACCCTCCCGAATCTCCTAGCCGAATTCCAGTCATTCCAATCTATATCTAATCTCAAAATTAATTTCACAAAGTCGTACGCACTTAACATTTCCTTAACGCAGGACACGGTACTACAATGCGAGAGTAACTTTCCTTTCAAATGGAGATCTGACCACATAACATATCTTGGTATTCAAATTCCCCACAAACTGGTAGATTTATATTCCAAGAACCATTTACCCTTATTGAACAAGCTAATCCTGGACCTTCAACGATGGAATAGGCCGGTTTTTTCATGGTTCGGCAGGGCGGCCATCCTCAAGATGAACGCTCTCCCGAGACTTCTTTATATCTTACAGGCAGTTCCTATCCGAATCCCTTCAACATTTTTCAAAACGTATAGATCTATTTGCTCCAGATTTCTCTGGAATGACAGAAGACCTAGGATTAGCTTCCAATTTCTAACACGCCCAAAAGCTCTAGGTGGTATAGGCCTACCTGACATACTTAACTACTGCTACGCGGTTCACATGTCTCGAATTGCTGATTGGAATATACATGCTACCTCAAAAGATTGGGTATCCATAGAATCATCCTTCTCACAGGCACCTTTGGGCTCCACTCCATGGTTCAACCCGAACAAAATCCCATTGACGATGAAGGGTCATCCATTAATAGGCCCGACTCTACATTATTTCCAACTAATTTGCAAACGATCGCGGATTTCATCTATCCCCGGCCCATTAACGACATTCAAGCTAAACCCAGACTTTCCTCCAGGTTTATCCACCCACTATCTGAGCCCAGACTGGACACCAACCCAAACTAGAGCAGGTAACTTTTTTTCCGGAGATGACCTACTATCTATATCAGATATTACTGAGAAATTGGAGATGCCCCCCATCCCTCAATGGCCGTATATCCAAATCTCTCATTTCCTTCGCTCACTGAACAAAAATCGTGACTGTTCCCGTACACAAACCCCCTTTGAAAAATTATGTTCTCAACAGTCCCCACAAAGACACCTGATAGCTCTGACGCATGCAATGCTCTTTGACCATTTAAGCCCTAGGGACTACGTTGCCTACAACCGTTGGGAAGAGGATCTAAACCTCTCCTTAACTGACGAACAATGGAGGAACATCTTCTTAACCACACATAAGGGCACATTAAACGTTAGTTCCCAAGAGAATAATTACAAAGTCCAAACTAGGTGGTATTATACACCAGCGAAACTAAACAAATTGTTCCCGAATTCACACAATAAATGCTGGAGATGTCTCTCAGAATCGGGCACATTTCTCCATATATGGTGGTCTTGCCCCTTGCTGGTCCCTTTTTGGAAAGAAGTTTGCGACATAACTACCCAGGTCACTACATACAATATCGAACCTTCCCCAGCTCAGTGTTTATTGCATGTCTCCTCCGGATCTCATAACACTTACCATAAATCATTAGCTATGTTTATGATAAATGCAGCTAAACAATGTATCCCGACCAAATGGAAATCCACCCAGATACCCACCGTCAAAGAATGGTTTTGTAGACTTGATCACGCGGCAAGGATGGAAGAGTTGATCCACATTGCGCGTGATACTCCTTCAAAATTTAGTTCAAAATGGGCCTGTTGGATCCACTTTAAAACTACTACAGCCTACACTACTCTTTTGACTGGTCGTCCTTGAGAACTGCAAGTACAATAGACTCGCAGGATGCTCTACCTTCTTTTGGAATCGCTAGAAACACAATTTTTAAAAAATTTTTTTTTTTTTTTTTTTTAGGAGCCATTGGCGATTTGAAGCAATCCCGGGAGGCAATCCCTCTAACTTTGCCTCTATTTATTCTATACGTACTATTCTTTCCCCACTTTCTCTACACTCTTCAACTATCCTTTCCTATTCTCCCCACTCTTCTTCCTCTGATCCCATTCTTCTGAACATATGACTCTCTCCTTATGCACGTTCATGACCCGCCCCAGTCAGCTTCCTTGGAATGATCTCGAATCTCTTGCTGATATTCATTGCAACATAAGACCCGACTCAATCTTAACTGGGCGACTTCTGTCTTTTGTTTCTAGCTGAAACACAGATAACACTTACCCTTAACTCCATATACTAAGGATTCAAGGGTCTCATGACTGGTAGCTGGGAATTTGTAAGGCTGTCTTCCCCTTGAATCCGCATTCTATAGCGAATATAGTATATACACAAAATCTACTATTCCGATTGGAGATAGCCCTGGGATTAAAGCCTGACTATTGGGCTCACCTAATTTCATCGGGTCCGAGATGTTTAGTTTACTCTTGCTTCTGCTAGCAATGATATTATGATTTGAACTGATGTGGTCGATATGCTCGCTTAATTCCCTTGATTGAAATTCTAGCTTTGCTGTATTAACAATAATTAACAATACTTGATATTTTGTTTAACACAGAAGAAATCTGTTTGTCTGTATATTATCGTTTTCCGCATGTATTGATATAAACTTTAATAAAATATTGAATTAAAAAAAAAAAAAACGTTAATAAAACATTACCTTCTCTTCTTTTTGTTCATGATAAATTTCTTCAGCGTCTCTCCCCTAATAGCACATACCTTTTCCACCTTTATATAATACTGAAACATCCCCCTACAGCATGTGTGATTTACCTGCCTTTCTATTCACTCATCCCTAACTTATGCTGAAATGCCTTTTCCGTGGTACACTTAATGGCACATAGAAAGAATAGTTACTTTTACTGAATGTTCTCTATTGTATGTATCTACAATACCCTTGCCGTCTTTACTTGTACAATCGTGACTGTTCTGGCCATTAAGGTTACTCTGCTTACAATCATAAAAAAAAAAAATGATCAGTACAATGTTAAAAATTTTGACAAATAATTTGAAGTATTTTAAAAATCATTGCAATAGATAGCTAGATAGCTTTGCCTAGGATACTAAAATATAGTTATCCATTGTCTACATTTTTACATCTTCTCTAAAAGCTTAAAGCCATGTTTTGGAAAGCCTGCCTGAGCATGCCCATGGCTGATTGTCTACATAATGATAATAATTACTGCCCTTCAATTAAACCATCCGGCAAAAGAAACATTCAGCATCGTAAACACAGAGACATTACAGATGAACTCTGTAAAACAAGTTAACATGTCATGAATTAAACATTCAAAACCAAAAAACAAATGTAACAGATGTAAGTGTTTAATTAAAGTCTGAAATGAAATTAATTCTGGAGGGTGCGCTTTGTGTGTGAACTGTTGCTCTGAGAAGTGGTAATGTAAGTAGCAGTGTCACGTTTATATTCCCAACTAACACTTGCTAAGTAATGCCCTTATTACAGTTAGTCATGAGACAAAGATAGATTAATTCAGTAGCACAGAAACAGTGAGAGACGCAAAACATGTTTAAAATGCAGATTAGCAGATGCTAAACACAAGACAGGACTTACTATTTTGTTTTTGTTTTTTAGCTCAAAACAATATGGCACATGGGATGGAATGATTTGCTAAAGATAGTTTTAGAATTAAAATGGTGGAATGATTTATGAAGCAAAGGATGTAGATTGCATGTATTGTTTTTTTTTGCAATATTCTTTTACATTTATATATGTACCAATATTCTCATATTCTGTCTATACATTGCTATATAAACATATACAGCATTATTCCTAACAGACCACTAATACATTATGAACATCGGTAGACCAATTCAGAAAGTAGACCTATCATAATAGACAGATGTCACCGGAGACAGGTGTCCTTACTGGAATTATATTTCTTCACCTTCTTCACCTGCTTAGTGACAACTGTAAATAAAAAGAGGGAGACTTTTTCCCCTAAAGGGACACATACAGCAATCAATACTTGAAAGTCATTATAACCCTTCCCTTCCATGTTATAGAAAAAAAGAATGGGCTAGCTAGAGATTTACGGTACTTTAATTGTAACAAAGTCATTACCGATTCATGGTACTTAATAAACAAAAGTCTTCTAACTCAAGTTCCCTAAAGCACATGCTTTGTCAGCAAAAACTGTTTTCAATAGAGAGATGCAAAAAAGGTAAAAGACTGCATTTACCAGTGTTTGCTTTTTGTGTTTTTCGTTGCACTATTTGAAACAAAAAAGTTCCATAAGCTCATGGGGCTGAGTAAAAAATTTAGCCCAGCATCCAAATTCTTTGGTCTCAGACAGCTGATCCTTAAAAATAATGCAATTCTATCCAGCCATAGGACTTTGCATGTACACTGTCCCCTTGGCTGAAATTCACTATTTAAAGTGGTTGTAAACCCTTACAGACCACTTTAACCTACAGGTAAGCCTAGATTAAGACTTACCTCTAGGTGCAAGAAATATCTCCTTAACCACTTGCCGATCGCCGCACGACGATGTACGTCCTATTTTTGAAGAGGGATATCTCGGTAACGGCAGCAGCTGCTGCCACAACCGAGATATCCATCTCTTCAGGCGGCGGTCGGCTGTACGATAACGGTGGTCTCTGCGGCTCCGCGAGATCACCGCTATCGGCAGCGGGAGAGGTGCCACCCCCCCTCCCGCCGCCCTCCCACATATTCCGCCGCTTACTGGAGCCGTCGGTAGCGGCGGAGGCGATCGGGTCCTTTCGTTAGCTGGGCATAGAGACAAGTGAGGCTAAGATGGCCCCCACTCGTCTCTATACCATAGGAGGGCGGAAGCGACGTCAAAACATCACTTCCGCCCATACCTCCTAAAGGTATATTTTTTTTAAATGTCAGATTTTCTTTTTTTTTTGCATTTTAGCCCAAATATGAGATCTGAGGACTTTTTGACCCCAGATCTCATATTTAAGAGGACCTGTCATGCTTTTTTCTATTACAAGGGATGTTTACATTCCTTGTAATAGGAATAAAAGTGATCCATTTTTTTTTTAAAACAGTGTAAAAATAAATGAAATCAATTAAAATAAATAAGAAATTTTTTTTTTTTTTAAAAACACCCCGTCACGACGAGCTTGCGCACAGAAGCGAGCGCATACGTGAGTAGCGCCCGCATATGAAAACAGTGGTCAAACCACACATGTGATGTACCTTCTCTGTAACGCAAAAAATGCAACCTGTAGAATTTTTTAAATGTCGCTTATGGAGATTTTTGAGGCTAAAAGTTTGACGCCATTCCACGAGCGGGCGCAATTTTGAAGCGTGACATGTTGGGTATCAATTTACTCGGCGTACAGTTATCTTTCACAATATAAAAAAAAATTGGGGTAATTTTACTGTTGTCTTATTTTTTTATTCAAAAAAGTGAATTTTTTCCCAAAAAAGTGCGCTTGTAAGACCGCTGCGCAAATACGGTGTGAAAAAAAGTATTTCAATGACCGCCATTTTATTCTCTAGGGTGTTCGAAAAAAAACAATATAAAATGTTTGGGGGTTATAAGTAATTTTCTAGCAAAAAAAAATGTTTTAAACATGTAAACACCAAGTCTGAAAAAGAGGCCTGGTCCTTAAGTGGTTAAAGAGGTTGTAAAGCTTCATTTTTTATTTTCTAAATAGGTTCCTTTAAGCTAGTGCATTGTTGGTTCACTTACCCTTTCCTTCGATTTCCCTTCTAAATGTTTTTTTTTCTTTGTCTGAATTTCTCACTTCCTGTTTCTCCTTAGTAAACTTCACACCATCATCCGAGCGGTGTTTAGTCAGCCAGAACAGCTTACTGAACAGCTTACTGAGGAGGAACAGGAAGTGGGAAATTCAGACAAAGAAAAAAACATTTAGAAGGGAAATCGAAGGAAAGGGTAAGTGAACCAACAATGCACTAGCTTTAAGGAACCTATTTAGAAAATAAAAAACAAACCTTCACAACACCTTTAACCTAAACGGTTAAGGAGATATTTTCCTAAAAATGGGCACCGATGTCTACAGGGGCAATGGCGCAGGCTCACTGAGCATGCCGTTAGTGAAGGCGATTATGCCATCACCGACGGCTCCTGCGCGCTGGAGCCAGAGTGACGTCATTGCTGCTCCAGCCAGTCACAGTGCCGGAGCAGCGATACCTGGAAGTCACTCTGGTTATCATAGCGGCGTAGGAGGAGGTGAACGAGGGTCGCTTTGGGGGCTTCAATCTCATGTAAATAATTCATAATGAGCTAGTATGCTATGCATACTAGCTTATTATGCCTTTGTCCTACAGGGTGTTATTTTTTTTTAGATGGTTTAATTCATCTTTAAATAATCAAAATCAAGTGACTGAAATTCGGTTTAAGCTATGGCATTGAATGGCAGCTGATGCGGTATTGATCAACGTTTACAAAGTATTTCAGTCTATTAAATTATAATTCCAGGTAGCACTCCATCGGTTAATGGGAAAATATTAACGGGTGACATTTAGTTTATTAAAACACTGTGGTGTTGATTTACTAAAACTGGAGCATGCAAAATCGGGTGCAGCGCTGCATAGAAACGAATCAACCTCCAGTTCTCTTTTTTTCAAAGTGTAATTGAACAAGCTGAAGTTAGAAGCTGATTGGCTATCCTGCACAGTTGTACTAAATGTTACATTATTGAGTTTTAGTAAATCAACCACTGTGTATAATAAACAATTGTCATGGGTTTTCCCATTAAATATTTTTTTTCAGCTTGTTTTACCATCTCAGTGCTGCTAACCTCCAACAGCTTCTTTCAGCCACTTTCTGCCTCTATGTTCGCTTTTCAACACTGGATGCACTTCATTGCTCTGGACTAGTTTACTGATAGTGATAACAATGGACTATGCTTGTGCAATGTGTCTCAGGGTGATGGCGTATATTCTCTATCAGCAGAACATGCAACAGGGGGACAACGCAGGGGCACAATTAGGAGACCTTAGGAGATTTGTTAAACTAAAACAGGAACTAACTGCACAAGGATCCTTATGGTAGGAACACCTGGTTGCTTAAATGCATATTTAGTTATGTAATAAGGTAACCAGGTTATTTTTTTACATAGGTTGAAAAAAGAAACAGGCCCATCTAGTTCAATCAATAGAAAAAATAAAAAATAAATCACCTCCATATACACACTCCTATACCCACAGGTGATCCAGAAGAAGGGAAAAATTCCTACCTGATCCCCCAGGAGGCAATTGAATATTTCCTGGATCAACAATCTCTGATGCATGCATCCAGCTATTTTTTTTTAAACAATCTACTGGGCTGGCCAAAAGTGGTTCTTCAGAAGTCTATTCCTGCTCTTACTGTGAAGAAGCCTATCCGTATTTGAAGGTTAAATCTCTTTTCCTCCAGATGCAAAATGTGCCTCTTGCCCCGTAGTGAATACCTCTGGTACTGGTCAATCATATGTTGATTTGTCTTCTTTAAAAAAAAAAAAAACAACACCAAAAAAAAAAAAACAGCACTGCCGTTTGGGGTTGTCATGATCACTTAGTGCTCCTGTTCCTCAATCCAGCATCCGGGTGTTGGCTGTTGCTTTTCCCTGTCTGTGTTCACCTGTTAGCTGATTGATTTGGTCAGTCACCTGATATAAGCAAACTGAACATTCTATCTCTCGCTTTTGATAGAGACAGAGACCTGCATTGTTCTGACCAAGCCTCTTGTTTGCCTACCCTGCTTTGCTGTTAGACTTCCCTGAACTAATATTGGACTACCCCTGAACTCAGCCTGCCTTATTACCTTATTACCTGGAACATCTTAGAACCAAGCTGTCTGTCTGCTAAACTGCTGTACTGTTGTTTGCTCTGTTCGCGTCTGCCCGGATGTGCTGGTCAGACACTATAGCATTGTGTTTAAGTCCTGGGGGCAAACAAGTGCCGGTAGGCCTGCTTGTCTTATGCCCTGTAAACAAGGTCGGAAATTCTGACGGAAAAGGTCCGATCGGAATATATTGTTGGAAAATCCAATTGTGTGTGGCTCTATCGGACTTTTTCCTTCGGAAATTCCGACCGTGTTTCTTTGAAAGCAGGATCTAAAATTTTCCGACCAAAAAAAATGATCAGACTTTTTCCGATCGTTTGTAGAGAATTCCAACGGACAAAGTGCCATGCATGCTCAGATTAAATTACGAGACCAAAGCTATTGGCTACTAGCCTCTTCGTAGTCCCGTCGTACGTAATGAGCGTCACCTCTTTCCGAACGATCGGATTTTCCAACAACTTTGTCCGACCGTGTGTATGCAACACCAGTTTCGGACAAAATCGGTTGGCGGATCTGACGGATCTGATGGATTTTGTGGTCGGAATGTCCAACCGTGTTTACAAGGGCATTAAGGGAAAAGGGGTTGCTATAGGTGAAGCACATAGTAGCCGGCTATAGTGTCTGAGCACCTGCATTTATGTAGATGTGACATTCGTGACAGGGATTCCACCCACACGGCCACGTCATTCATTTACAATGTGAATAAATTAACTACAAGTACTGCCATCCACCCTGGCAGATGGCTTGTCTGAATGAACAGCGAAGGTGCTGATGAAGGCCCTTGTAGCTCATTCACAAGCCCTGTAGTTTTTAAACTGTCAACCCATATGGAGGTACATGCTTAAAGCTGCAGGGCTGTAGGAGCCCTCATTGCACCCCTGATCCACTGATCACGGGCACAGTGCTTTCCAGGCTATTGTAGGAAAAACTAATATATGCACATTTATTTTCTGTAAAAATGTGGATTTATTTTTATTTTTTTAAAAGGTGAACTTATCCTTTAACCACTTACCGATCTTCTGCCGCAGTTGTACTGCAGCAGAATGGCACCACTGGACGAAACAAAGTTATGTAACATCAATTCGCCCTGTGGCCACTAGGGGGTGCGTGCACGCCATCTGCTCGCCCATGGAGCCGATGCAAGTGCCCAGTGGTCGCGATCATCGCCGGGCTCCCGCGATCACTCAGGGCACCCGGGATCTGTGTGTGTAAACACATAGTTTCTGGTTCTCTGAGGGGAGACGTGACAGGTCGGCTGTTCATACAGAGTATGAACAGCGATCTATCTCTTTCCCTACACAGTCCCCTCCCCCTTTCAGTTAGAACACACAATAGGGAACACATTAAAACCTTGATTGCCCCCTAGTGGTTGACCCCTTCACTGCCAGTGACATTTTTACAGTAATCAATGCATTTTTATAGCACTGATCGCTGTAAATATGCCAATGGTCCCAAAAATGTGTCAAAATTGTCTGACGTGTCCGCCATAATAATAAAAATGCCATAAAACTATGACTTATATTGTAGACGCTATAACTTTTGCGCAAACCAATCAATATACGCTTATTGCAATTTTTTTTTTGTCTTACCAAAAATATGTAGAATAATACATATCGGCCTAAACTGAGGGAAAAAATGTTTTTTTATATATTTTTGGGGGATATTTATTATAGCAAAAAGTAAAAAATAATGCATTTTTTAAAAAATTGTCGCTATTTTTTTTTTATAGCGCAAAAAATAAAAACCAAAAGAAAGCTCTATTAGTGGGAAAAAAAGGATGCCAATTTTGTTTGGGTGCAACGTCGCACGATGGCGCAATTGTCAGTTGAAGCGACGCAGTGCTGAATCGCAAAAGTGCTCTGGTCAGGAAGGGGGTAAAATCTTCCAGGGCTGAAGCAGTTAAAGACTGTATGAAATATTAGTGACTGGTTGTAGATCTTCTTTAAGACCTATATTTTGAGATGTAAACAGCTCTGCTGTAGTGACTGTAGAGACTACAGAATGGTTTTGTTTGGAAGAAAGCTCTTCTAAATGGGGGAATTAAATGACTTTTAGTTTAATTTTAAACTCGTTATTCCAGGTCAATGACTCAGAAACTTTTGAAGCCAGAGGGGTCAGTAAGACACCAAGACAACTAATACTTACAAGGTCAGCAATAGCAGCCTGCATATATCCATAAAGCAATTGTTACTTTCTTTAATCATTGATGGTTTATAATTTGTCAGTTTTATTACAGTTTTACTATAATAGACACTTGATTGTTGTGACTGTGGAATGGACAGAGTGTGTCTGGAGTTCCCCTTTAATTTGGGAAGTTGAATCACTTACAGTTGCACTGTAATGTCATGCTGAGTATTTCTGTGTCTCGATAAAGTTGCTGTGAAGATTAACAGCTTGACTGCCTTTTGATGGCTCTCACTTTTTTTTCTGAAATCATATACAGGGCAATGAATCATGCAGAAACTTGCATGAGAAATTCCAGGTCAGCAACACAATAAATTTGGTATATTCTGGTGGAAAATGAAAAAGCAGCTCTTGTAGTCCTTGACATGCTCTGGATTTATTCCTCAGTTTATTTTTATCAGTCCATTTAAGACTGGACTGTCAATCTTGAAAGTATTTGCCAAACTTTTTCTTTTTTTTGGTCAGGATAACAGATGGAAGAAAGAACGGTATGCAGATCATGCAAACAGCTGTTTGAATATTTATGTGATCGAAAATGCATAGCTAGCTTTAAGGAGCTGTTGAGCAAAATAAGAAAATGTATCCTTAAATCTTCATGATAACCTGTCAGGCTTATAGGTGGTGATTTTATTGTCTGCAGCATCAAGTATAAGAGACACAGGAAAAAAAAAAAGTGGAGAAGGAGGTGGGGATGCATCTACCGTGTAATCAACGGGCTTTCTGCCACTTCAGTTACAGACATTTTCTAAAGTGCCTACAACACAAACACTGAAATAAAATTGTATATTTCCACAGGAGCTGAATGACAATGTTTTTGTTTGTTCTAATAACAGGGATTTAGAAACACAATGTGCAAGTACCAAATACTTTGTATGTGCAGTCTCAGGCTTATTAAACTGGCCTTTGCATCAACATGTAAGGTCTGTTTATTGTGTCGATCCCCAACGCCTATGAAGAAAAGCACAGTTAATGTGTATGTGAACCCAAAATCTATTTCTCAGATGGCCCGTACAACAGTAAATGGCTGTGATCTGAGATGTCTATGATGTACAGAACCAGATCAGAGTGTGCCCTGTACCTTGTGATAGCTGTGAATCAATTACAGCTATTACTAAACATGCAGCCCAGTCACAATGAAGGAAGCTTCCCTTAGGCCCCATTCACACCTGAGCGTTTTGTAGCTTGGAGCCTGAAGCTACAAAAGGCTGGAGGGGAAAAAATCTATTATTCTCAATGGAGATGGTTCACATCTCCATGCCAAGTCACCTGAAGCTGAATGCCTGAAGCTCAAACAAGTTCTGGACCCTTTTTTGACGCTCGCAGATTTGGGCGTTTTTCTTCTTTTTACATTGGTGACCTTTAACCCTGCACAAAATCACGGCAAAACGCTGTAAAAACATTGTAAAATCGCACGATTTTCTGCCTGAAACTGCTCAGGTGTGAATGGGGCCTAAGGGCTCAGTTCACACCTATGTGAATTGCACTTATGTTTTGAATCTCATCCGATTTGCATAACATATGAATCCGACTGGCTTCCCACATGTCCGAGGTGGCTGTGGTCCATTTTTGGAAGGAATCCTGTGCAATTTTTGGCCTTGTTCAGGTGAAAATTCAAGTAAAAATTTGCACTTGAATTGCCCGGTGAACGGTGAACAAAGCTGCGCAGGAATTTTTTTAAAAGCTAACTGCAAATGGTAGCCGGACATGTGTGAACCGAGCCTAAGGCACGCTATACATTATCCACTTCAACTCCAGAAGGTTTACTCCTCTTCATGACCAGGCCATTTTTTGCAATACAACACTGCATTACGGCGTTCTGCTTTTATCCTAAACAATCCACAGGTCCCATCCACGCCCCAGAATCCGAAGTGCAGTATCACGTACTAGGTATGTTATCCTGCGCAGGAGAGCTGCCTTGTCACCGTATATATACAGTATGCGGTTGGAAAGCGGTTATGCCATTTTTTTTTTTGCTATTGTGTGCCAATTTTCCTTTGATGATCCAAAAATCACCAAACATTCATTACCATTTACCACACAATCTAAGGTCCTCATTCATTTACTAGGGCCAATTTACCTACCTGCATGTCTTTGGAGTGTGGAAGGAAACCAGAGTACCCGGAGGAATCCCACACAGGCACAAGGAGAACATGCAAACTCCAGGCAGGTAGTGTCCTGGTTGGGATTCGAACCAGCAACCCTTTTTACTGCTAGGTGAGAGTGCTAACCACTACACCACTGTGTATTGGCATAGTTTTACTAATACATGCCGTTGCAAAACCGTTTTCTGGTTTTAAGATTTGTTTTACCTTCTGTCATAAAAGGGGTTAAGTTAGGGATGCACAAACATAAAATGTGCACATTGTCAATAAGTATGTCATTCCATAGGCCATTCCAGGAGACCATTAGTACTAGTAGTACAGCGTACTGTGCATTACGATTCATGTACATAGACTTCATTCTGACTTCACTATGAGCCAATAAATTTGTCCTGAGCCCATGTATGTGCTATTGAAATTATTGAATTAAAAAATGGAATGCAATACCCGCCTACACTTCACAATGGTATAATCAGCCTTAGAGTCAATAAACCATCACAGATGAAAGCACTTCCACTTCAACTCAAGCTTCCCAATAACATACATTCATCCCTTCTAATTACGTATGCTGTACACAAACATCAATATTTGTAAAGAGCCGATAAGCAATGAGTAGAACAGTATTTTTTCTTGTACAGAAACACTTTGCACTACACTTAGAATGACACAAATCTGTAATCAGGGAGATGGCCACTTTTTTATTCCTACAGTCAGAATGTTATTTACTGTAATGTTCCTTGGATCCATAAATGTTATATAATCACCGGCTGTCCCCGAAGTCACAAGTGATGCAGTTATTCTTGTCAGTAAGCCATGCAAGCATTTCAAACTAAGAAAGTTTCATATTCCTAAAAAAATGAACATTTTAACCATCTCAATACAGGGCACTTACACCCCCTTCCTGCCCAAGCCAATTTTTAGCTTTCAGCGTTGTCGCTGTTTAAATGACAATTGAGCAGTGATGCTACACTGTACCCAAACAGAATTTTTCATCATTTTGTTCCCACAAATAGAGCTTTCTTTTGGTGGTATTTGATCACCTCTGCGTTTTTTATTTTTTGCTAAACAAATAAAAAAAGACCTAAAATTTTGTAAAAAAAAAGTTTTTATTTTGTTTCTGTTATAAAATGATGTAAATAAGTAAGTTTTCTCCTTCGCTGAGGGGAAACTGATGAGGCGGAACTGATGGGCACTGATAGGCAGCACCGATGAGGTAGCACCAATGAGGTGGCACTGATGGGCACTGGTAGGCAGCACTGATGGGTGGCACTGATATGCAGCACTGATGGGCATTGATAGGGGCACTGATGTGCACTCATGGGTGGCACTGATGAGCACTGATAGGCGACATTGGTGGGCACTGAAAGGCATTGGGGATGGGTACTGATTGGCAGCTGCCTGGGCACGTATTGGCATTTCCCTGGTGGTCTAGGGTGGCATACCTGGTGGTCCAGTGTGGTGGCCATCCCTGGTGGTCCTGGCGGCATCCTGGTGGTCCTGGGTGGGCATCTGAGGGGGGCTGTGCTGATAAACAATCATCACAGACCCCCCGTCAGGAGAGCAGCCAATCGGCTCTCCTCTACTTGCGTCTCTCAGACACGAGTGGGGAAAAGCCGATCAATGGCTTTTCCTGTTTACATCATGATCAGCCGTGATTGGATATGGCTGATCACGTGGTAAAGAGCCTCTGTCAGACTGACACACCGCACCACCAATGCGCGATGTGCCCCTATGGGAGGGTGAGAATGGTAATTCTGAGAAGCCGTCATATGAAGTCCACCCAGAATGAGAGCCGCACAGCCCCCAGCCGTCATTTGACGGCCGTCAGGCGGGAAGGGCTTAAAGTTGTTAATAAATATATATACACATACATCTGTTCCAGCCTATGCAACAAGTGCATGTTCACACTGGGGATTCCTGTCAGGCAGGGAGAGAGAGGGCGAGAGAAGACCGCACATTACATGGTAAGACCTACCCTGAAAGTAAGCCCTAATGTGTCTTTTGTTGCCAAAATTAATATAAGACCCCGGGTTATTTTCGGGGAAACACAGTAGATGTACAGATTACACGTAACTACTTTTCCAGGTCTTAATAATTAGCATAGTTTTCTTCCATTTTGCATAATGGATAATTTGGTTTCTTAACATTGACTTATACTGTATATTCATGTTTGTTATCAATTTATGTGATTACTAATACATAAGTTGCGTTTGTATAATATTATATAGGTGGTTCTTGTAATGGATCCCTGTTTAAAATATGCTACCTGGAGGAGAACAATCTGTGAGTTCAGGATTCTTATCTATTGGTTTGGGCCCATTTAAAGTTTTGGACTCATTCTATTAGTCCCCCCCCCCCCATTCCATCCCCACCTTTAATGTGGTTTTAATACATCTGCCCCTTTCCCCTTTATTATTTAGCGGTAGGAGGGACATAGGTACATTAGCAACATGAGAATGTATCTTGCATTCCACTGTGGAGCATTTCCAGAAGTGCTATAGGACTAGTGTAACATGTGTATGCTAATGTATAGTATATAATACATATATCTGTATATCTTACATAGCTTTTTTCCCTTTTATAAGATATGATTTACTATATAAATGAAAATGCATTCCTAATGATTTGGACTTTAATCCAAGAAACCCGTTGGATGTACTCTAATGTTCAGTGCATCTTGAGATACCAAATTTGTAAATAAAGTAATATCTTCCTGTTATGTATAAAGAAAGATGGGATGTACCTCCGCATGTGTACTGCATTAAAAAAAATCTATATAAAAAATCATTTCACTATGTATAAAGTAATATTAAATTATACATTTTCTGGAACCTGCTTAACCTTCCATATTTCTGAACTTTTTATACCAAAACCACACAGTAACAACACTGTTTCCGTTTTTTTATGTAAGTAAAGTGCACTCACCCTTATCAAATCTAGGAGTGAGCTCAGACTAGGGCATATTGAAGCGATTGCCCTGGGAGCGCCCACACTTTTGACCTCTGTGAAATCACAGCAGCATGTGAGTAAGTAGCCAAATACAGTAATAAAAAAAAAAAAATCAAAGTTCGGGACAGCAAATCACTCTTCTTTGTTTAGTCATTAATTCCTAGCGCTAAGAACAACTAAAATATATCCCTCCAGCCAACTGACATTTCTTGTATGATACACATGCTTTTTTAAGACATTTAGATCTATCTATGTTTCAGTTTTTAAGAAATGTTTATTTATATTTAATTTTTATCACAAATATCCCTCCCTCTTCTCTTTTTTTTAAGGAATACATACATATTTAGGGGGTACAAGCTAGGCTTTATTTTAGCAATATTGTCATGTAAAACATATGTCTATAGACAAAAATAAATGTATCAAATAATAAACCTCAAATAATAAAGTGTATCTTTTTCTTTTTTTGACAGTGTTAGGTCAAATTTTAATATGTCCAATTTAAAATGATAATTTTTACTTGTAAGGTTTCCTTAACTGATGTTATATGCAGATCAAGGGTCCCCCCTTTGTGTTTTTTTTTATTAAGAAGATCCAGATAGAATACATAAACAGGATAATACAGATATGTTAAAAAAAATAACAATGAATATACAATTAAATAATTTTGGGAATAGTTAACAACAAAAATAAAACATTTAAATAAAAAAAGGGAGAATGGAAGGAAAAAGAGAAGAAATAAAGAAGAGTAGAAGAGGTGGATTGGGATCTGCTGGGTTTAGGTAAATGGTGGATGTAGCCATATCATTTTAGAGAGAAATCAAAGAATTATCAATATTAAGTGTGTTAAAGTCAAACCATGGAGACCAGATTTTTAGTTAGTTAGAATGGTTATCAAGTAAGATAGATAATAATTTTGCATGAATCATGGTGCCCATAATTCTTTGCTTCACTTCTCTAACATTCAGAGATGGAATTCTCCAGGCTTTAGCAATAGTTTATTTTTGATCTACTTGTGAATGAAATAGTAACTACAATGTAACAATATATTACACTCAATTTACTTTAATTTCATTTATTATATAAAAAAAGACCCTAACAGAGAAAATCACAGGACTTTAAAGGTACAAACTCATAATAAAATTATGTAAACTAAGATATTTTATTCACATTATTGGAAATAAAATAGAAGGTAAACGCTGTTTCACATACATATCAGCTTCATATATCATATATCAATTCACCCCAAATATCCTAATACTTGTGTTCAACTATTTTGGTTAATTCACAGTAAATTATTCTATCATTTAGTTCAAATAGGTATCAGGGTATTTTCTTGGGTCAATGACCACTTCTTCAGGAATAATTGGGGGCCAGTAATCTTCTAAACAACAATAGCCCAATATTTTCATTTACACACAAATTAAAAACAAGATGATATACTCAATGGTAAATACATCCAAACAGCATACACGTTAAACCACAGAGGAAGGGCCTCCCCAACCAGCCAAATGGAAAGAAGCATGGATCAGAAAATGGAAAGAAGCATGGACCAGAAAAGGCCTTGTATAATACTCCCAACATTAAATGGATAATGACTCCTCAAAACTATTGTAACCACCAAGCCTTCATGGCAAAGTGTCTTTTGGTGGGAACAGCTCAGAAGCAGGAGGGACCAATGAAGGAAGCTATAAATAAGTTCAACAGTTGACAGCAATGCACTTTTCCATCGCGGCTTGTTGGTTATAACATTTTTAAGGAGTCTCTATTGTCCATTTATTATTGGGAGGTATATCATGACCTTTTTTTATGACTGAAATAGTAAACTTTTACTAAGCTTTATTATTTTTCATAATTAAATTAGTTAGATAGTTCTCATGCCTTATATATAAGTTTATATGTAAGTATAATACTCTCATGGGGATTTTATGTCATTGAGCATCTTCCACCATATCTTAAAATATATATTTTCTATACTATAACATTATAAAAGGCTATTCTGGCTCAAGCTGCTGACCATTTGGTTTGGTTGGTGATGCCCCTCCTCTGTGGTTAACTTTCTGTATGATTGGATATATTAATTGTTGGGAACATTATCTTGTTTTTAATTTGAATATAAATGTAAATTAGGGGTTATTACTGTTCAGTAGGTAGGTCTTTTGGCCCCTATACAAAAATGTATGATATTATGTATTGCTATTTTGTGATACAAATAAGCTGTGATTTGCAAAGCAGGTTGCTTTCCCACAATTATTCTAATATTATAAGTGGGCAGTGACCCGAGAAATGCATTGAATTTTTGATACCCTAATACAGGGATCTCCAGCTGTTGCGGAACTACATGTCCCATGAGGCATTGTAAACCTCTGACATTCATAGGCATGACTAGGCATGATAGGAATTGTGGTTCCTGAATAACTGGAGGGCCATAGTTTGGAGACATCTGCCCAAATACCTATTGGTATTAACAAATTGAATTATGTACTGTGAATTTACCAACATAGCTGAAACGAGTTTTGGGGTATGTGGAGTGAATTGATGTATTTTATTTCCAATGATGTGAATAAAATGTTATTTTATATAACGTTGTTATTAGTTGGTACCTTTTAAAGTGGTTCTAAAGCCTAAACATTTTTTACCTTGCATTCCTTGCATTAAGGTAAAAAATGTTTAGGCATCACCAGGGGGAGCAGGGGCAGGGGAAATAATAGGTGAATGTAGAAGATATATGTCCTATAAATTTTAAGGTTTTTAGGATGTATCTCTTACATTTGAAATCCTAAAGTGATTTCTTACAGGCTGTTTATGCATTTCAAAACATTTAACATTTAGGGCATTAGCGGCTTTATTTTTTTAAGACCCACTTGAGCTAAACATTGTAAAATATAGAAAATTTCTAAATAAATGCACTTTAGCACATTCTTGTAGGGTTGCATAATTTTATTCTACTTAGCTATGAGAATATCTGTAACACTCAATATTAGTTAAAATAAAAATATTTGCTACATTAAATCAAGATAATCACACAATAAACTGAACGAGTATGGTAGACCATAAAATTATACTGGATATCGTGCATTGCATATCTTGCCTGCCTGATGCAAGTTTCAAAACATGCAAACTTTATTATATACCATTTTTAGATGTTTCTCAGCAGTCATTTGACTGTTATAGCAAAGCTTCTGTGTCTGTGGGGTTTCTTTGGATGCCACTGCACAGGTTACAGACATCAAATCTAATGTTGATTTGCAGTTGTGTGAACAACTTGGTTGGAAACTTATGTGCTTTAGGCAATAAAGAACACTGAGGGAGGCATTTGTGTTGTTACCTGTCACCAGAAGGGTGCAGATGCTGGCAGGATCAACAGATATTCCTATGTTCTTATCACCTATGAAATAAAAAAAGCTTGCAACATAATGAAAGGGACCATTGGAATGGAAGGCAATTCAGTTTTTAGATTTTAGAAACAGTAAAAATATTCGTTATACTATGCCTTAAACAGTATGTCAGTTGTTCTTTTGTAATTAAAAAATACAACTAAATGCCAGTTGGCTGGAACATTTTTAGAGAATGTGCTGAGAATGATTTTATAAACTGAAACAGACACTTCTAAAGTCAGTCTTAGAATCCAACAATATGGGGTCAAATCATGCCTATTAACACATCAAATCTCTAATGTCAAAACTCTGCCATTTATTTTGTACGCGGTACAATGGAATCGGCATGATTGAGTGACATGAGATACTGGCACTGCTTTAGGACAAGAACACTGAATTATTCATCCAGGAAAAAAAACTATGCACAATATCAAGAGAAGCCTGGCTCCCTCCAATAGTTTACGCCAACATGATATTGTTTCTGTTCTGCTTAACTTTGTCAGTTCATGCTGAGTGAATTGATGGGAAGTTGGAGGTGATCCTTATTTTAGCAGTGGAGAATCTGAAACCGCAGCAAAATGGAATCTACGCAGCCCAAGATGAATACACAAGGTCAAAACTTTCAGGCTATTCTGTCTGTGTACTCCATTCAGCATGAGGATGTCTCCACACAGACAGGCCAGCATTATTAATGATTCAAAGTCCATTATTCAAACATTTTACAGTAGCACTCTTTCCAGATGTTTGATGTATTCTGAGATCTGAGTTGACATATATAAAAGCAATGAGGGATATGTAAAAGCAGCAGGGGGTGCTGATTAATGTAAGGTATTTACAGTATAATAGCCTGGACCCTCTTTAACAATTGTGCACGCCCCGTCTAGACAGAGCCATCACAGTGCTTCTAATCTGTTGTATGGTATGGTAGCATTAACCAGCTGAGAAGGAAAACAGTATAGTAAACATCTCCTTTTATTCTAGCTCATCTATTTCAATTCAATTTCTCTTTCAGCAAGTGCCTATTACTTTATTTCATCATGCATGCTAAACGCATGAGTAATAATTGGGTCCAAACAGCAGACAAAGTCTACCTTGGTGCAATAATCTTGTACATTCAATGCATGCAGCGCTGTCATCATTTCTTCCCAGAGAGAGCTTTCTCCTCCAGGGAGCTCTAATGCAATATTTATCCTAAACTGTAATGCAGCGAAGCTCCATTATAGTCATGCAAACGGACTGTAAGGCACCTGTAAATAATGCACAAATAGATCAATACTAATTTCAAATGTTTCGATGCACTTTAAATTGACTGTGTTCTTACAAATCCCTTCGTGTTAGAGCTTTTAGATTCTGTCTGATAGGCAAAGAACATTGTGAAATATTCTTTCATTAGTCTGTATTGTGAAAATGCAGAATTTTATAGAAACTGTTCAAAGTTTACTTTCGCATATTCTAGCTTATGATATACAGATGTATCTTACAGTATCTTTACTATAAGAGTGGCAAGGATGTGGAATTCCCTTCCATAGGTGGTGGTCTCAGTGGGGAGCATTGATAGTTTCAAGAAACTATTAGCCCTTATACACACGGTCGGAAATTCCGACGGAAAATCGGACCGCGTTGTCGGATAATCCGACTGTGTGTGGGTTCCATCGGACTTTTTCCGTCGGAATGTTCGACCAACAAAGTTTGAGAGCTGGATATAAAATTTTCCGACAACATGATCTGATCGTTTGTAGAGAATTCTGATTGGACAAAATGCCACGCATGCTCAGATCAAATTACAAGACCAAAGCTACTAGCCTGAACATAGTCCCGTCGTAATGAACAAACGTCATCACGTTCCGAACGGTTGGATTTTCCGACAACTTTGTCCGACTGTGTGTATGCAACACCAGTTTCAGACAAAATCCGTCGATAAAAATCAGACGGATTTTGTTGTCGGAATGTCCGACCCTGTGTACAAGGGCTTAGATAAGCACCTGAATGACCGCAACATACAGGGATATACAATGTAATACTGACATAAAATCAGGCTCACAGGTTGGACTTTATGGTCTTTTTTCAACCTCACCTTCTATGTAACTATGTAACAAAAGTGAGTACACCCCACACATTTTTGTAAATATTTTATTATATCTTTTCATGTGACAACACTAAAGAAATTACACTTTGCTACAATGTAAAGTAGTGAGTGTAAGACCAAATTTGATGCAGTTTCCCGCGTATGGTCTGAGCACTAACAGGCTGACCCCCCCACCCCTTCAACCTCTGCAGCAATTCTGGCAGCACTCATGTGTTTATTTCTCAAAAATAACTTCTGGATATGACACTGAGTATGTGCACTCAGCTTCTTTGGTCGACCATAGCGAGGCCTGTTCTGAGTGAAACCTGTCCTGGTAAATCGCTGTATTGTTTTGGCCACCATGCTGCAGCTCAGTTTCAGGATCTTGGCAATCTTCTTATAGCCTAGGCCATCTTTATGTAGAGCAATGATTCTTTTTTTCAGATCCTTAGAGAGTTCTTTGCCATGAGGTGCCATGTTGAACTTCCAGTGACCAGTATGAGAGAGTGAGAGTGATAACACCAAATTTAATACACCTGCTCCCCATTTACACCTGAGACCTTGTAACACTAACGAGTCACATGACACGGGGAAGGAAAATGGCTAATTGGGCCCAATCTGGACATTTTCACTTAGGGGTGACTGACTTTTGTCAGTGATTTAGACGTTAAAGGCTGTGTCAGTTATTTTGGGGGGACATCACATTTACACTGTTATACAAGCTGTACACTCACTACTTTACATTGTAGCAAAGTGTCATTTTTTTTTCAGTGTTGTCACATGAGAAGATAAATAAAATATTTACAAACATCTGAGGGGTGTACTCACTTTTGTGAGATACTGTAGCTATACTCGGTAGACATTTTTGAAGAATTTTCAGATTACTGCTCTCTTTTGTGCAGTTATTTAACCTTGGCTTGTTGGTTATACTAAAGAACATATATATTTTAAATCCAACCACTAAAATCCTATATAAGTATAACATGTTAATGTCGTTTCAAAAGCCATTCATTAACCACTTCCTCTGTATATATTTATGGACCATTGTTTCATTTCTTTTATGGGCCTGAATATATGGCGATAGCTGTGTCCTTACTTAAGATGACAAAGTACAGCTGTAATACATTGGGAAAATTAACAAGTTTCTTTTTCTGGTATAATGGTACAAAAAGCTGTGTGTGTGCCACAACAACAGCTTCCTGTCTGGGGACTGGCCAGGTATGATAAGCATAATACTAGAAGGAGCGTCATTCTGGGAGGCAGTCACAGTGTCTCTAATCACCACAAGTCACAGAGTCAGGACTCACCAGTACAGTACAGCTAAAACCAGTGTTCTTGATTGCCACCACACCAGACCATTGGAGCCAGCATGTTTTCTCTAAACAAGTGTATGCCAGCACCAGTGTTTCTTTTCACTGCCACACCAGTCCCCTATGTCGTCAGACCAGTGTAAGCCAGCAACAGTGTTTCTGATTGCTGCTACACAAATCCCAGTGCCGTCAGACTGGTGTAGCCAGAAACAGTGTTTCTGATCACTGCCACACCCATGCAGTGTTGCCTCTGCCTGTCAGCTGACTATGCTACTGCAAGACACCGCTACCAGATATCCCCATCAGTCCTGAAACCACAGGAACTCTTTTGCTCTTGCTTTCTTTAGCCTCCTTTACTTCCTGGTTGGTGAACATGGTACTCCTGGGGGCAGCCTAGTTCAAAGACAGAAGGAGAGCAGCGCCATCTAAGTGCAGCATTATTAAGACATTTTATTCCATAAAAGACAATTGGTAACTTACAAGAGGTATGAGATGTCAGCGCATGTCAGATTAATAATACGTTTCATTCGCTCGTGGGGAAGACTATCTTCTCACTGGTGAAGAGGGAGCTGATGGGTCCAGGGATGCCGGTGGTTCCCAGTGCTTCCAGACACTCAAGATGGCTCACAGACAGCAGTGATGGCTCAGATATTGCCTGATGAAGGAGCATGCATGCTCCATCAGTGCTCTCTTCCCCGCTCTCTCTCCAACCGAACGTGACATATACAGGAGGCTAACCCTCCACATGAACTCGATGTGAAAGAGGGTTCTAATTACCCACTCTCTCTTTATTCAGCTGATTGAGCTCACATGATCAAATGTACTTTCTGCAGCCTAATACAAGTTGGTTAATATTGTTTGGCTTATAGGAACAAGTGCTGCTATAGGTTTAGTTTAGTTTAGTACGGTAAGTATTAAAAAAAAAAACTTGTGGCAAAAAATTTAATTTTTAAAAAACTCCCCCTGCCTCTTTAAAAATAACTTGTGTTTACTTTCCAAAATGTGTTTCAACTGTTCTGGCGCTCCATATCCTCCAAAAATGCGATAGGTAGTCAGGAAATTAGATGTGTAATTTACTCCCATAGAACACATGAAGGTGCTCCTTGGATTTTGAGCCCCTCTATGTTGCTAGGTTATGAAAAAGTCTCACACGTATGGCCTCACCATACACAGGAGCAGCAGCAAAATGGAAAAGGGCCGATCGGATTATATTGTCGGAAAATCCGTTCGTGTGTGGGCTCTATCTGACTTTTTCCATCGGATATTCGGATGGAAAAAATTTGAGAGCAGGATCTCAAATTTCCCAACAAAAAAATCCGATCAGACTTTTTCCGATCGTTTGTAGAGAATTCCAATCGGACAAATTGCCACGTATGCGCACATCAAATTACGGACCAAAGCTATTGGCTACTAGCCTCAACGTAGTCCCGTCCTGACGAACGAACGTCATCACGTTCAAAACGATCGGATTTTCCGACAGCTTTGTCCGACCGTGTGTATCCAACACCAGTCTAGGAAAAAATCAGTCAGAAAAAATCTGATGGATTTTGTTGTCGGAATGTCCGACCGTGTGTACTGGGGCTTAGTGTGCCCATGCTGTGTGTTAGAAATATCTGGTTAATTGACGACTTTGAGTTAAAAAAAAATCACATTCCTGCATTTTCCAAAATCTTGCGGTAATAATAAATCAAATTTTCAAAGACTCACTATGCCTTTCAGAAAATACATTGTGGTCATTTTGTGGGTGTTTCTCCTGTTCTGTCACTTCAAGGACTCAAGAAATATGATAGGCAGTCAGGAGATTAGACACAAAATGTATGCTCTTTGAAAACTTAGTGGTGAGCCTTGAATTTTGAGCCCCTCTATGCATCTAGCCTGTGAAAATGTCTCACACATTTGGTATCCCCCTACTCAGGAGTTGGGCTGAATACCTCCCGGTTTGGTTTGTGGAAGAACTCTTGAAAATTTCAAAAGTTCGGACCTGAACTCCGGACTCCAATGAAGCCTATGGGACCCGAACTTAAAAAATTAAAAGTGCCCATTTTGATGGCTTATATGCAAGTTATTGGCCATAAAATGAATACGGGGGCCTGGGAACTGCCTTGGGGGAAATGTATCAATGCAAACATTTTTTTTAAAGGAGCAGGGATTGAAATGATGTTTAACCACTACAGATCCGCGCTATTGCCAAATGACGGCATTAGCGCGGACCTACATTTCCGGGACTACGTCTATTGACGTCGTCCCGGATACGAGCGGCCTGCGCGCCCCCTGAGGGGCGCGCGCGGCGCGCTCTGTGATCGGCGAGTCCGTGAGACTCGCCTGATCACCGATCCGTGCAAGGGGTCGATCCCGACCCCTTATCACATGATCAGCTGTCAGCCAATGACAGCTGATCATGTGATAGAACGGAGCCGGTAATCGGCTATTATTCCTCCTCGCGCTGACAGCGCGAGGAGAGAAAAAAAAGCCGATCACGGCCAGCAATACAGCTGACCACCTGCCCCCTGCCAGTGCCCACCTGCCCACCGCCGTGCCATCCTGAATAAAAGTAAGTGCCCCCCATCAGTGCCCCCCATCAGTGCCCATAGTGCCCACAGTGCCACCCACAATGCCACCCACAGTGCCATCCAGCAGTGCCACCAACAGTGCCACCCACAGTGCCCACAATCTGCCTCAAAGGTGCTGCGACCCAGTGCCGCCCATCAGTGCCCAGCAGTGCCGCCCATCAGTGCCCAGCAGTGCCACCTATCAGAGCCACCTATCAGTGCCACCTATCAGTGCCCATCAGTCCCATCTATCAGTGGTACCTATCAGTGCCCATCCGTGCCACCCATCCGTGCCACTTATCCGTGCCACCCATCCATGCCATCTTATCTGTGCCCATCTTTGCCCATCAGTGCCGCCTTATCTGTGCCCATCGGTGCCGCCTTATCTGTGCCTATTAGTGCCGCCTTAACTATGCCTATCAGTGCCCACCAGTGCAGCCTATCAGTGCCCACCAATGCAGCCCATCAGTGCCCACCAATGCAGCTCATCAGTGCCCACCAATGCAGCCATCAGTGCCGCCTAATCAGCGCACTTCAATGAAGGAGAAAAATGACCCGTTTGCAAAATTTTATAACAAACTATTAAAACATGATTTATTTATTTTTTATTTTTTGCATCTTTTTTTGTTTGTTTAGCAAAAAATAAAACTCCGAGCTGTAACTAAATACCACCAAAAGAAAGCTCTATTTGTGGGAAAAAAATTATAAAAATTTCATTTGGGTACAGTGTTGTATGCCCGCGCAATTGTCATTCAAAGTGCATCAGTGCTGAAAGCTGAAAATTGGTCTGGGACTGAGGGGGGTTTAAGTGCCCAGTAAGCAAGTGGTTAAGGTAAAACAATAAAAATAAAAAAATCCTTTAAATATAGTGCCTGGGAGGTCCCCTTAGTCTGACTGTAAAGTGGTGCATCTGTACCATGTATAGAACCTGCTGCAGCAAAACTGACACTTATAAAGAAAAAAAATTGAAATGAAATTGCCTGAAATACAGTCCAATTGCCAGCAATACAAAAATGTTAACGAAAACTGCGTGGGGGTCCCCCCAATCCATACCAGGCCCTTTTGGGTCTGGTATAGATTTAAAGGAAAACCCCATGCCAAAATTAAAAGAAAAAAAGAACAGCGTGGGGTCCCCCTAAAATCCATACCAGACCCTTATCTGAGTATGCTGCCCAATAGATCAGGAAAGTGGGGACGGGTGAGCGCCCCACCCCCTCCTGAACCATACTAGACCACAAGCCTTCAACATGGTGGTACTTTGGGGCGGAGGGCTCTGCGGAATGTTTGCTCTGTTGTTTGACAGTTCTTAAATAGGTAAGGGGCAGGGCCACCTGCTGACGTCACGTGGTGGCACCGTCCCCTTGTGACAACACCGACCGAACATCCTGCCGAGCACCCCACCGAACAGGCAAACAAGTGATGTTCGGGCTGAAATTTTGCTCGGCTCGAACTGTTTGCTCAACTCTACTCAAGAGGAGTAGCAGAATATGTTGCAGCATAATTAAAAGTATGACCCCCTCAAAATAAAACCCTGGTTAGGGCTTTACTCAACTCAAAATGATATATGATTAAAGCTGACGTGCTATAGTCTACATCTAATACAAAAGAATAGGTTTGTTCCTATATAATTTTGAGTAGAGTCATAACCAGGGTCTTATTTTAAGAGGGTTTGTAAGTGGAATTGTTTTGCTGGTGACTCCTCCCATTTTCATACATTGTATTATTTCTCCAATGGGCTGATAGCACTGGTGAGGTGTAGCCACATTTTTAGGGTGCCTTGTGAATTTTATTTGAGAGGCTATATGTAATTGTAATGCCGTGTACACACGATCAGACATTCTGACAAAAAAATTCTGGGATTTATTCCCGACGGATGTTGGCTCAAACTTATCTTGCATACACACGGTCGCACAAATGTTGTTGGAATTTCCGATCATCAAGAATGCGGTGATGTAAAGCAAGTACGACAAGCTGAGAAAAATGAAGTTCAAAAGCCAGTGAGGCTCTTCTGCTTGATTCCAAGCATGCATGGAATTGTGTGCGTCGGAATTGTGTACACATGATCGGAATTTCCGACAATGGATTTTGTTGTCAGAAAATTTGAGAATCAGCTCTCAAATTTTTTTGTCGGAAATTCAGACAAAAAATGTCCGATGAAGCCTACACATTTTCCGACAACAAGCTCCCATCGAACATTTGTTGTCGGAAAATGTGTACGATGCATAACTATGCTAGTGAATGAAATAACTTGTTAAACTTTGTGAAAAAAATTCACCATGCCTCTTACTAAGTACCTTGGGCGATCTACTTTAAAAAGAGGGTTCATTTAGGGGTATTATACTGTCCTGGCATTTTAGGGCCTTAAGAATTGAGATAGGCAGTCGGTAATTAAGTATAGTTCAATTCTCAAATATATACCATAGTTTTTAAATTCTATAACTTTCCTCTTTAAGTTTCCCTCAGTTGACCATTGTTTGGGAAAGTATTGAAGGGCCATATGGGACCACTTATACCACCTGTGGAACTAGGCTGCCATTAAGACCATCTTATTGTGCCTCTGCCTACTGCCTGTACAGGAATATAAATGTATGCTTGCAAAAGCAGTGCAAGAATGATTGATTATGACGCATACAAAACAAAAATTCCAAATACTGTAAACATATCACTAGTTTATTTAGCAAGCATATGGTATATACAATGCTGTAAAAAAGTATTTGCCCCCTTTCTGATTTTTTTTTTTTTTGCATATTTGTCACACTTAAATGACTCAGATCATCAAACACATTTTATTATTAAACAAAGATAAACTGAGTAAATACAAAATGCAGTTTTTAAATGATGGTTTCATTTATTAAGGCAAAAAAGGCCTGGCTTTATGTGAAAAAATAATTACCCCCTAAACATAATAACTGTTTGTGCCACCCTTGACAGCAACAACTGCAATCAAGCATTTACGATAACTGGCAATGAGTCTTTCACATTGCTGTGGAGCAATTTTCCCCCATTCTTTGCAGAATTGTTTTAATTCAGCCACATTGAAGGGTTTTCCAGCATGAATGGCCTGTGTAAGGTCATGATACAGCATCTCAATTGGATTTAAGTCCAGGCTTTGACTAGGCCACTCCAAAACCTACATTTTGCTTTGTTTAAACCATTTGGAGGTGGAATTGCTGTTGTGTTTCGGATCATTGTCCTGCTGCATAACCCAAGTGCACTTGAGCTTGAGGTCACAAACTGATGGCCGGAAATTCTCCTTTAGGATTTTCTGGTAGAGCTCAGAATTTATGGTTCCATCAATTATGGTAAGTCGTCCAGATCCTGAAGCTGCAAAGCAGCCCCAGACCATTACTCTACCACCACCATGTCTGGCTGTTGGTATAATGTTCGTGTTATGAAATGCTTTATTCATTTTATGCCAGATGTAACGGGACACACAAAATTTTGGTCTCCAGTCCGCAGACTATTTTCCTAAAAGTTTTGGGGATAATTAAGATATTTTTGGGGAAATGTGACATGAGCCTTTGTGTTCTTTTTGGTCAGCAGTGGCTTTGGCCTTGGAAATCTCCCATGGATGCCATTTTCACCCAGTCTCTTTCATATTGTTGAATCATGAATACTGATCTTCCTTGAGGCAAGTGATACCTGCAGTTCTTCAGTTGATCTGGGTTCTTTTATGACCTCCTGGATGAGTCACCGTCATGCTCTTGAAGTAATTTTTGTAGGCCGGCCACTCCTGGGAAGGCTCACCGCTGTTGCAAGCTATCTCCATTTGTGGATAATGGCTCTCCCCTGGTTCACTGGAGTTCCAAAGCCTTAGAAATGGCTTTGAAACCCTTCCTAGACTGATACGTGTACATTACTTTGTTTCTAATCTGTTCTTGAATTTTTTTAGATTGTGGCATGATGCGTGCCTTTTTGTGATCTGTTAGCATGCTTCACTTTGTCACGCTAACACGTTAAAGTGGAGGGCCGGTTATAAAAAAAAAAAAAAAAAAGTCAGCAGCTGCAAACACTGCAGCTGCTGACTTAATAAACACACTCACCTGTCCAGGGCGCCCGCGATGTCAGCCGCCCGAGGCTGACCCGTCCCTCGGCTCTCGGGTCCCGGCGCCGCCATCCCTTGTAAGGGAAACAGGCAGCGGAGCCTTATGGCTTCACTGCCCGTTTCCTACTGCGCATGCGCGAGTCCCGCAGCTACTGCGCATGCGCGAGTCCCGCAGCGCTTTCTGAATGGGACGCGCTGTGTTCTGGAACACACAGTTCCCAGAATACAGCGCGACTCATTACCCAGAAGACGCCGCGACGAAGACAGAAGACAGAAGATCTCCGCGGAGGAGGAAGAGGAAGATTAGGAGAAAGTGCCTAGCAACAGGCATTTCTGGTAAGTAAAAAAAAAAAATGTTTTTCATTTTTTTTTTTTTAGATTTTTTGTAATTTTTAACATTTTTTTGTTTTTCAGGGTGGCCCTCCCCTTTAACTTGATTCAACAGGTCTGGCAGTAATCAGGCCTGGGTGTGGCAAGTTAAATTTAACTCAGCTTTCCAAAAAATTATGGTTAATCACAGTTAATTCATGATTCAGCATGGGAGGGGGCAATTACTTTTTCACATAGGGCCAGACAGGTTTGAACAGCTTTTTTCCCCTAATAAATGAAATAATAATTTAAAAACTGCATCTTGGATTTGCCTGTGTTATCGTTGTGTAATATTAAAATTTGTTTGATGATCTTAACCATTTAAGTGTGAGAAATACGCACAAAAAAAAAAAAATCAGGAAGGGGCAAATACTTTTTCACAGCACTGTACCTTCAAAATTTGCTCTGACTCTTTTTCCAGACTTATAAATCTCTGAGAGCACAAATAACAAACAATCAAGGCACCAAATTCACAGTTTGTTACATCTCCTGCCAAAATTCTGAGTCAGCCTAAACATTACAGTTCTGCTTGTCGAACAGCTAATTATGAATACACCAGTTTCTAATAGTGCAGGTGAAACTGCTGAAATCTATTATTATACAGTCATGGGAAATACTAATTATTCTGTTTATCAGCATATTCTTTGTAGTACACTGCTGGTCAAGCAGTTCCTTGCCATTACTGTTATAATATTAACATTGTCCCAATGGAGTAAAAAAAAAATCATAAAACTAATTACCTGTACAGATGTAATTAACATTTATTCTACTGAAATATCTATGTTATACAATTTTATGGTAGGTGGAATTATATAACACTAATGTCTTATTTATCTCTTTGAGGGTGATGAAAGGTGACTAAAATATGCATAGGTTTGAAATTACTAAGACATTCAAGATTTCCTTTGGGTCAATTAATGTTAAATATTTAAAGGCAGAAGGGTAATACTCTGAAGCATATGTTAAAAAGCTTCTAATACTGGCATATTTTAAACATAATTGTGTACTGTGTTTAGCAAAGGTTAAGTGATTATCCTTTGGGATATTATTATGTCTCAAAAGATGATTTGTAAAAGGTTAGTTTTTAACAAATTTTCATTTGTAGTAAATTTCCTATGTACCTACATCGGTCTTTTTGATAAATTCTGGTAAAAAACAAAAGTAATACCATGTTTGTATGGCTAAATACAAGGTAGAGTTCTATTACTTTTATCACTGACCTTTCCATTGTATTAATATTGTCAAGGTCATTAAAATTTGCACTCTGGTAAACAATCAGAACTCTTTTAACTTCCAATTCTCTAACTGGTTAAACTTAATCTGAACAGCGGAATCACTAAGTGGGCCTGATTTACTTAAAGTGTAACTAACGTCAAAAAAAAAAAAATTACATATATTTAGGCTTCAAGTTCTAATTTTTAATTGCTATATCCTGTTTCTTTAAAATTCTGTATACATTTAGTCCTCATAAATACTTAATTTAAATAATAACATTATTTCAGAGGTCCGCACCTGAATTTATTTCCTTTATGCTTAAAAATCATTCTACTCTCTCCTTGTGTACCCAACCATTTAGATGCACTAAGAACAGAGAGTGTACATGATGACAATGATAAGCCCAAGTGAAAGAACAAATCCTCAGCATCCTTTGATTTGAGTATGTTCCTCTCTGCTAGCCACTGGATGATGCATACTTTAGCTGTACTGAATAGTTGCCTAATTACTGTTCCAGAATCAGGTCTGATAGAATGTAATCATGCAACTGATGGACAGACTACATGACTACATAGCTAAATTCCAAATCCCTCACTGGAACATGCAGATTCAAAGGATGCCTGGGGATGTATTCTATCACATTTCACTTTTGAATTCAGCAGGAAGTTAATGTATCACACTATATAAACCATTACTAAACTTCCCATCGGTTCACAGAGAACATCATGGTTAGCCCCCTGGCCCATCCCCCTTTTTGCCCCTATCTCAAGCTTATCAACTTTGGAAAGTTCTCAGGTATTTAGACAGCTATATGTGTATACATTCATGCACTTACTGCATGTGTCCCTGTCATTTAAGCATTGCCATCATTTAATCCCTGCTCTTCAAAGGAGGCAAACACTTTCTCCCTGTATATGCTCATATGGTTACTTCTGGCTTTTCAAACATTCAAAAGTGAACAGGTACATCTTGGCTTTCTTATAAAGCTAACTGTTCTTTGAAAATAAAATGCAATGGGAGCACACAGCATAAAATATTTATTTGTAAAATAAACACTGAACCCAAGAAATTAGAAAATTAGAAAGCTGATCCCGTTTGACTAAAGTAACCATACTATGTCTGTTAATTCTGCATATTGCTATACAGAAGTCTGTAGCAGAATATATAATTTGCCCCAGCACTTCTTTCAAAACAGGACTCAGCAACTACAGTGGCTCCTGGCTTCCCTTAGTGCTGGGACCATGGATCACTGTTGCAGTGATCCATGGTGATGGATATATATGTATATATCAGTGATTTTATATATTTATATATTGTATATATATTTATACACACACGCGCACACACGCACACACTTAAAAAAAACATACCAGTGAACTTGAAAAGTATCCTATCCTGACTTGATATGACCCTAGGACACATTTGCACCAATCAGTTGAGAACACACATCAGAACATTAATGCACGCAAGATGCTAAGGCAAAACACTTTGGGTGCACATGTGTTGCAATGAACTACAAAGCACGGTAATGCACTATTGTGCAGTGTGATGTGCTTGATGCTTGCCTGCTTTTTTGGTCCCTTTGGTGTATTTGTTGCACATTCTGGATATAACAAAACTGTCATGTGGCTTTCATGAGTTTGGTGCTAGACTTTCTAATATGGCCAGAACATCAGAAAATGATATATATACCAAAAATACCCATGCTACTGACCGCTATACAGTAACAGCTGCTGTGTAAAACACAATCAATGTTCTAATAATTGTTAAACCTCAGTATACACTGCTCAAATGTGTTATCCTGGTGCTATAATCAACTGTGTGAAACAAATAAATTCATTATTCACACATGCACAAGGTCTCTTGTGCATAAATAATTTCAAACAGAAAAAAAATGCAATAGCCTTTCCTATCTAATTAGTGAACCCAAACATAATAATCCATATACAAAGTGTCCAATTGGTTTCCAGTGCTGTTCCTCTGTAAATCAACGTGCCAAAAAATGATATACATATATTCTGTTCTGTTTCTTATCCTCCACTGTGCATCAACATCACACTTGTAAACTCCCCAGATGACTATGACCTCCCTGGAAAGAGTATGGTCCAAATGCGCCTTCCAAAGACATTATGTAACGAAACGTATGGTGGGAATACAGGAAAATATCTGTGCTGAACGAAAGCCTGACACCTGGGAGTGATGAGATATTGTGAACGTCCTGTGCATGCACTGAGAGTTTAGTGGAGCCAGCTGGTTATCCAAAAGCTATTCAACCCAGGTGCAAGGGGAATGCACTTTATAATGTAAGCTTATATATTGATGGTGTTTTAGATTATATTTAAATTAAAAGGTTTTTCTGGACTTCTCCAGAGCCTCTCTCATCCTCTAGAACTCCCTGCCCTGGTATATGCGATCAGCCCCTAACCTATCCACCTTTAGGAGATTCCTGAAAACTCACTTATTCAGGAAAGCCTATCCCACACTCACCTAACAACTGTCCCTGTGCCACCCCCATCAAATCATTCCCCTCCTCTAATACCTTTTTTACAACCACCTCCTCCCTTTAGAATGTAAGCTCTATGAACAGGGCCCTCCTGTCCATTCTGCATTGAACTGTACTGTAATTGTGCTGTCCCCCCTTTACATTGTAGGCGTTATATAAATAGTGTATAATAATAATAATAATAATAATAATTAACACTATTAGAGTTCTCTCTCTCTTCCATTTTATGGTGATAATTACCCTGCAGTGGAAAAGCTGCTGCCTAGGATTATTAACCCCTTGGGTTGAAAAGCACATTTTGATTATACTCTTTCCAAATAGGTCATGGTCATCTGGTGAGTGTACAAGTGTGGTGGCGATGCACAGTGGTGGATAAGAAACACAGAACAGAATATGTGTATGTAATTTTTTGACACTTTGAGCACAGAGCCCTTTGAAAACTGACATTGCCGATTTACAGAGGAACAGCATTGGAAAGCAATTGGGCGATTTTTATATGAACTATTATGTTAGGGTTGACTAATTAGATAGGAAAGGTGATTTTTGTATACTTTTTTTTGTTTGAAATTACTTATGCACAGGAGCACTTTATGTGAAATATGAATTTATTTGTTTCACACACTTGAATATAGTGGAGGAGAAGGAGGAGAAGTGATGACCGGGACATGGAGGAGATGTAGCTGGGATTCCGCCGCCGCAGCCGTGACCTCAATAGGGTAACTGCGGGGCTGACAGGGGGCCTGGCAGGTGAGAAGATTAGCGGAAGACTGGGGGGGGGGGGGGTTGACAATGATTTGCAAAATGGAAATGCACAAGATCAGAGAGAAATCACTATGAAAATAATTGACATGCTTTTCATGCAGGTTTTAGCATCTAGCCCTTTGCGCATTTCGTGAACATGATTTATGACAATGTGTATTGAGCATCAAAATAATGCTGCTTTGGTTCCCTATATACAGATAAGATTGAGTAATGTGTGTTGATTTTCTGCTTTAAAGTGCTTTTTAACAGTTAATGTCAATGATATCAATGCACACTTTCCTGCATGAAAACAATGTAAAATAGCCCCAACAACATTAGAGAAAATCCCATTTTTATTTTAGGTACATCATCATTTGGCTTATGTCTTTTCAATCTGTAGATAGTGTGCTGCTAGCAAACCACATGTGCATTAGCCATATGTAATTGTATGCTGTAAATGTTGTGCATGTTTCTGCACACCAGGCACATGTCGTAATTACAATTAAAGTACTTTTAGGTTGCTCGACCAGCTTTTACAGGCACATCCGTAAAAGTGTGTATGCATTCCAGTAAACCAAGTCCAACGTTCAGTACGCCTTAAATGTTATAAGCCAGCTATTTACCCTAAATCCTATAGCATCCTATATAAAGTATTTACAGTATATAAAGAACATTCTGTACAAGACTGTGACTGTCAAAATGACTGGGAGAAAAAGGTAGTGGTCAGTGGTGGTCGCTCTATACAGGGCACAGGGGCTTCGCTTCTCTAATCCATGCGCCCAGCCCCTAATCTACATGCAGGGCATCGGACACATGAATTCCAATGGAGTTTTTTTTTTTTAAGCACATGATTAGACCCTGAGTCTCTGATTGGCTTCATAAACGGGGGGGGGGGGCTTGGGAAGCAGAGCACTGCACCTCAAGCCCACCCAGTTGTGTGACAATAATGAATTAATATTCGCTATTGTCTTCCTGTGATTGGCCGAGAGAAGAGATCATATTGGCCGGGCAGGGGGGAAGATGTACAGGAAGATCCAGGATTCAGGAGATGTTCTCCCAGAGCAGTCTCTCAGTCCTCTGTACCGGCACCGATTGAGAGCCCGACTGTGTGAGTACCACCCACGGGGTGGTCGAGTGGTTTGTTTGCTGCCCCCACTGATAGTGATTAGAGGGAAGACTAGCGTACAGAAATATGTGTATCTGAATATGGATAATACAATAGCCAGGGGTGGAGTCCAATAAGCCTGGAAGGGATGGACAGTTGAGGACCGGGGAGTTGGTCTAGTATCAACAAAAAACAGTAATGGCAGGGCTGGCTAGTTGACGTAAAAGTTATCAGTTCATAAAAATATTTAGTAGATCTTAGTGTAGTGGTGTTCTTATAGAGTCAGCCAAATGGCAGCAAGGTTTGAATAGGCTTCTGGACTGTTTATTAAGATGCACTGCATCTGTAGAGACCACAAAATCATTGATCAATGACCTGGGCAATTAAGAAAAAAAAAAGAGTGCTACTTTCTCAACTTTAGAGGCACTTTGATCATTTTGCACATATGCTTGCACCACATCTGTGTTCAATGCTTGAATAGGCTTCTTGTATTTTTATTATGATGCTCTGCATCTGTTGAGCTTGCAAGGACATTGACCAATGGCTTGGCCAATTATGAAAAAAACTCCAAAAAATAAATGCTACTTTCTCAACTTTAGAAACACTTCGATCACTTTGCACATCTGCTTGCGTTGTAGATATTTTGTGGCTCAGGTGATGATACCTTAACATTTTTAGAAATTCAAATGTAAGAGCAAAGGGCTTACTGCTTAAAAAAAAAAAAAGAAAAGGAAAAACAGAACTATACACTCCCTTTAATATGAACCTGCTTTGTAAGTTTCCTTTATGAACATACATCTGCTTGCATTGGATGTATTTTGTGGCCCAGGTGGTGTTACCCTGAGAAACATAAAAGTCCAAATTAAGGCCAATGGTAAAAGCTTGCTGCTCGAAAAAACAAAACGGAACTATACATTTTCGTTAATGTGAACCTGTTTGCAATCTTCCTTTATGAATGTAACAGGAGCAACAGATTCCTCTTGGTAACAAAGACTCTCAAACAAACAGACTCCCAAAGACACCCCCAAGTGCCACATGACAATACCTAGGGCTGCAAAGTGCTGGACATTGCAGAGAAGAGGCACATGATATAAATGTACACTGTCAGCTACATGTCGCTAATGTGATTTTCATTATTCACAGGTTTGCTTAAAAATTACACCATCGATTGGTAAACTAAAAACAGAAGCTTATGTATTGTATGAACAATGTGCTAACAAGAACATTTATTGCCACAGCTAACTAAATGCTTTGGGCAAAGGAAACGGTCTTGTTAGTGCATTTTTTATATATATAAGACTCATGATGTGCTGAATAGTGTGTTATAATTTTATCAAGCCAAGTGTGCTAACAAGAAAATTTCTACTTGCCAATAGTAATTAAACCTGGTTTCATTTTTAACTCTAAACTGCAGGACAACAGTTGGAAGTTGATTGATTTCTAAGGGCAACAAGATATTTTTCCTAAAGAACAATTTTATAGGTTACGGTAATTTGCACATTTTACTTGCGCTTAAAAGTATTATGGCTAACACATATATTTACAAAGTTTGCTTTTAGATTTTGGTAAAGCTACCGTTTACTTTTTTTTATGTAGAGCACCAGGGACATAACACACCTCTAAGGATGTGTGTTCAATGTCTGCCTGACTGCCGCATAGTATAGAAATATTCTCCTCACTGCTGCTGGGTCTTCCCCACTATGCTGATCTTCCAGCTCAGCCGGGCTAAGATTAGCCGCTGTTCACTGTGAATGTTAAAAAGTTGTGCCACCCACTTGCCCTCTCCTCCTGCCTTCTCCATTCATAAAACTCATAATATTTTCTCCCAGAATGCAAAGTGGGTTGGGATTTGGTCGGACAATTCCTTTTGTATTTCTGTTCAGCCAGTTGTGATCCAGGCACCCCACCATACTACATTGTCTGGTCTGACCTCCTTTGCAACTGCAGCACTAAACAAGACCCTAATACACACCCATCATTTTTTTTTTTTTTTTTTTTTTTTTTCAGTCGTTCTTCTTACTTCCTATTTTTGCTTTAAAAATCTCCCTAATTCAAAATGAACAAAAAATGTTGCCTTTAGTTCCTCATTAAAGTGAATCTTTCCATTTTCCAGTCAATTAAATGTGTTACTTTTGTATCTGCTCCACCAACCATACCAAACACTCTCTTTTTTTCACCAAGAATGTGCAAAGCAAGCTAAATAGCACTTTTACTAATATGCAAATGTTGGATTTTTTTGTTAATAGCTATGTCCTTATGCCATTTACACTGTTTTAACACACTGTTTTTTTATTCATTGACATACACTGAAGCCCCGTTCACACCTGAGAGACACTAAGCGATGCTGCTGCGTCACTTTTCTTTTGCACGATTTTGTGCTGCATTTTTGGAGCACCACCATTCATTCTGAATGGGCCTCCCTCCTCTCCAAAATAACACCAAATAAGCGTATGTACCATTTTGGCACAGAGTCAGGTACATTTGACATTGCAATTTTTGCCATGACTTTTGCACATTTTTTTCGCATGTCTATCACAGCAAAATCGCATAGCGTTTGGGGTGTCATTAAAAAATAATGGCACTGCAAACGCGTCCCACATTTTGTTGTGCTTCTGGTATCACAAACAGATTTGTGCAATTCTTCCAGTATGCTCAGATGTGGATAGGGCCTGATAGCAGCACATGAAAATGCATGATTGTTGATTGTTATGATGTAAATGTGGGTTTAGTTTGGGATATTTTCAACAAACTTTACATAAGTATGTGCACGCCAAATTCAAACCCTATTGAAATCTATGGGAGCCGAAACCGAGAAATCTGTAAGGTTAATTTTTTTTAGGCAAGGTATTGTGAAAAAATGGCAAGGGGAGCTGGGTACTACTCTGGGGGGGGGGGGGGGGGGGTTGACATGAACCAAAGCAGAAGATATTTGTAAAAAAAATAATTTTGTTGGTGCACAGAGATTTCAACAATGCCTAACGTGAAACCTTAAAAATGCAAAATTCCATGAAGTAAAATGCTTGGTGATGCCCTGAACATGCCAGTGGAGTGGTGCATCTGTATGTTCTATACAACCTACTATAAAACGCGTTTACAAAAAAAAACATGCAATTTAAATTGATGGTTAATTTCCTGGCTGATTGTCTCGGTAGGCAAAGTGGCCAAAAATTCCTTTCATCTATACCAGATCCATATCCTACATGAGGGTCTCTTATACATGTTAAGGGTGGACCCCATGCAAAAAATAAAAAAATGCCCTTAATGCCCCTTGCTGGGGGGGACCCTTCTGGCAAAAAACTGTTTTACCATGTTGATGAAGACAAAATCCACTTACCCACAACCCTGGCCTGGTGGCTATGTGAGTCTGTTGGCAGGTTTCCATTGGCACTGACCTTTGTGTCCTGTCAACTGTCACATAAAGGGTAGAGGTGTCTTTGATATGCAAGCCATGACTGACAGCATGGCTTTTCCTACTCTTTGCTGTGTGAATGGTAATGTGGCAGTGCTCAAAAGACACACAACATAGTCGCAGGGGACAGATGGGAACAGGCTTTTCAATAATAATGCACCACTGAATATACTTTATATCTGGCATCAATGTGCAGTATGTTCATATTGGCAAAATAAAGTGTTGCTTTATTTATTTTTTTATTGAACTAATAACTCCATTAATTTTCTTTTATATCTGCATGGAATTCAGCTTTTAATGGTTTCTCTTTAGCTTTAAACGTTCTTCTTAGATGGCTAGCACACAATAACATTCTGCTGGTTATACATGATACCTATTAATTAAAGATGGTAAATCTAAGTCTCAGATCCCATTGACAGTCTAATTACTTAGTTTCCCTTTATTATGTATGCTTTTGGACACATAATATTTTCAAGTGCTAAAAAACTAATCACATATATCTTATAATAGTCACAATTATTTTTTATAATTAAAACCAGACTATATTTCTACTATTCAAAGATGGAAAAATACATTTTTATTAATCTCTGACCACTGTGATTGGATTAAAAGAAAAAAGGAAAAGCTCTAAATTATTAATAGATTTAAAATTGATTTTTTTCTATGGTGCAGTACTTCAAATATTCCGCTTTTAAAGATGAGGTTACTAAAAGTCGTATAACTTTTTAAAGACTTGATTATGAGTGAAAAAACTTTTATTCAAATGCTATATATTCATTCTACTGTCAATATGTGATATTCATTTAAAAAATAAGGAAAGAAAAATGTGTTCTGTTAGAAATATTATTACATTTAATGTTTTCAGACTTTTCTGGTGCTTGTACAAAAGTTAAAACATATATTTGCTATCAAGCAAATGTTTTTTGACAAAATCAATTTTCTCTTATTACCCAGGGATTTTTTTCAGGGGGAACTTGGTGGAACTCAGTTCCACCACCTCTGGCTCATCCTACCTGTGAACACATGAGGCCGAGAGGCAGCACAATTCTGGACAGGGGGCCGGAGCAAGAGCTGACCAAGTGACTCTTCATATTAACAAGCTGGTGATTGGGTTCTTAGGACTTAACAACCAATCACCTGCGAGTTAACTAGAAAAGTTAATTTGGCCAGCTCCTCCCCTGGCCCTCTGTCCTGAGCTGTGCTGCCTCTTGCTCTACGCTGTTCACTGATGACAGTGGCAGGGGTGGCTGGAGGCGAGGAAAGGACCAAAGGCTCATCGGAAGAGGTGGAGGAAAAGGGAGGACCAGAGAGGACCGGCAGCTAGCAGTAGGAAGTGGGTGTCGGTGGCGCAGACCTGTTCCTGGTCTACCTGTCACCTATCCCCAGTCAACAGGTAGCCTGTGATCGACGGGTTGCCGACCCATGTTTCTTAGGCAAAATGTTTCCTTTCTTTTTAGAAAACATAATATAATAATGTGCTATGTACAGAAATTAACAATTAAAAAAGTTACTTCAGAAAGAAACTATATATTTTTCCAGAGATGTGCAAAACATATAAACAAGGGAGTATTCGCCAACTAGAGACTGGGTAATGGTAAGACAAACAAATGCTGCTGGTTGGTCTTTAGTTAAAGAGGAGGTCCACCTAAAAAAAAAATATTAAAAGCCAGCAGCTACAAATACTGCAGCTGCTGACTTTTAATAAATGGACACTTACCTGTCCCAGGGTTCAGAGATGTCGGCAGCTGAAGCTGATCAATCGCTTGACTCTCAGCAGCTGCCTCCGCCATCCTCTGTGAGGGAATCAGGAAGTGATGCTTTATGGCTTCACTTCCCAGTTCCCTACTGCACATGCATGAGTCGTGCTGCACGTACTAACTGGTCCCCGCTATCTCCTGGGACCTGTGTGTTTCCCAGGAGACAGCATGGGGGGAAGGGGCGTGACTCCCGTGGGAGTCTATTCCCGGAAGTGGGTGCAGATACCTGTGGCATATTAGTGTATATGGTGAAAGGTGCAAAATGTGACACCGGAGTTGGGAGGGTTTTCGAAAAGCAGCGGTTTAATTTTTGTGTGAACCTCCGCTTTAATAAGCTATATAAACTTCCAGCTTGGTCTCACCATGCCTAGTCATGTAAATAAAACTTTGCATCATGTATGGTAATATCAAAAAAGTGGCAACATGGGTAATTGCAATTATCTGTACTTTGGGGCACCAGATGTTAAGAGATTTTATTATTCATAATATTATATTTACTTGAGTGAGAACGTCAAATAGTAGTGAAATTTTTGTTGTCCTAACTTTAGCTAATAGAACTGTTCTGAATCAAGCTTCGTCCATCATCCCAGCTTTCTTAGATCCAGAGTATAACTATTCTGCTTACTGAAGAAGCATGTTAATATATTTTTGCCTTGGGGCCCACTAAGGTCTTAAAAAGGCATGACAGTAGGACACTTGGCTTTAGTGGCCAAATCCCCTGCTGGTCACCAGATGATTGCACACATAGCAAAAGAGTAACCATCTGTGAACTGGGTTTTGGCCATGCCAATTCAAATTTGAAATAACACTGTTAAATGTCTTGCCAGCATTTGTGTTGAATAGCCCAGAAAAGCTGTGGACATTACTTGAAAGTTATACTAGCTTTCTATGATGCAAAACAAAATGACACCTTTATATCTGAGCACTCAAGTGTAATCTTAGAAATATTATTGACTTTACAGTGGATATTCTGAGAACACATCAAGAAGATGATTTCCCTTTTTTCGCCTTTTTTTCTGTGAATAAATGGTTTACTTGACTTCTCTGAAAAATAACTAGAAACGTGCCTTTGATTAGGATACACAATAATCGTTTATTGTCTTTTAACCGCTTGAAGACCGGCCAACGGTGACACAATGGCTCTCCTGTGATAATCGCCGTAGGTGTACGGCGGCTCACACAGGCTCAGTTGCGGGCAGGTGTGCGCTGCCAGTGGTGCGCTTGCTCCCGATGCGTGCTGCAGGAGCGTGCACGTGGGTCGGAAGAACTCGATGTCCCCTGGAGGCCCGCAATTGCCTTGTACACAGGCAGAATGGGGAAATGCAAAATGTAAGCAAGGCATTTCCTCGTTCTGACAGGTGACATGATAGGGATCCACTGTTTCCAGTGTTCGGGAACAGTGATCTCTGTCATGTCCCAGTAAGCCCCCCCCCCCCACAGTTAGAAACACTCAAAGGGGACACAGTTAACCCCTTGATCACCCCCTAGTGATAACCCCTTCCCTGCCAGTGACATTTACACAGTAATCAGTGACTATTTATAGCTCTGTATAAATGTCACTGGTCCCAAAAAAGTGTCAAAAGTGTCTGATTTGTCCTCCGCAATATATATACATAAATGTATTATATATGGTAAAAGGAAATAAATTTACCCACATAGTCTGATTCCATTTACAAAAGGCATTTTATTGAAATAAGTAAACTCACATTTGAGAAGGCATTAAAAGGCATGTGAGTAAAATCAAACATCGCATTGACAGCAGCAGAGCCCGTCCCAACCGGTTTCGTCTCAATAAGACATAATCTGGGGTGCCTGTCCACTGCAGTCACTGCGTATTTATAGAGTAAGAGGATCACCCCTAATGAGAGCCAGCTCCATGGCCGCCGAAAATCAAAGAACCATCACTTCTGGTTTGTAAAGATGGCCGCTTGGCTTGCTTTGTAATGCGGAAGTGATATATTTTTTTTCCGACGGCCTTGGAGCTGGCTCTCATTTCTTTTCTTTTTTACAAGTATTTCATAATGAGCTAGTATGCGATGCATACTAGCACATTATGCCTTTGTCTTGCAGAGTTTTTTTCATGAGTTTACAACCACTTTAAGATTTTGTCACATATATTTTATATATAAATATATATTTTTCAAAATGAGTACTTTGTATGTAGCCACGAGCATTGTGATTGTAACGTGACAAGTCTGCGAATACATAAGAAGTGCTGCTTTGAGGAGTCCAGTTTTTAGGCACCTCCTTTTTTATAGTAAACTGACAGATTGTCATTTCACAACGTACCTATTGCCCCATTCATTTCAATAGGTGGTGCAACACCTGTTAAAATCTACAGCCCGAGTTAAAATTGTCATGATATGTTTGCAGCCCTGTCAGGCTGTACTTTTATAATTCCAGTTAGTGGCCATGGAGCTGGCTCTCATTAGGGTGATCCTCTTACTCTATAAATATGCAGTGACTGCAGTGGCCAGGCACCCCAGTAAAACTCTTGTGGCCCCACTCCTGGCTGGCAGTGTGAAAGATCTCTATTTGAATACACTAGAAACAGGAATATTTAAAAATGCTGCAAAAAAAGAGAAAATTATGGGACTAAATTCCACAAAATGTGATTCAGGCTCAATTTATTAAATATGCCCTTAAGTAGGGAAAAAAAAAATCCCCAAAAAAACATACTGTATAGGAGCTGCTTAAAAACATATATTTCTATACATCCACTCCTGCAATTTACACAGCTCTGAAAGACAGCATAGCCCTTTCTGGCAGGGGAGGGATGCCTGCATTCTCTCTGCTGCAGTTTATTAACCCTTTTACCATATCATAATTATTATTATACAGGATTCATATAGCGCCAACAGTTTGCACAGTGCTTTACATCGTTAGGGCAGACAGTACAGTTACAATACAATTTTTAATACAGGAGGAATCAGATGCAATTAAAGGGATTTTAAATGCACTGTGAACACATTTACAAGAAAATAACAGTCATATAATGTAAATAAAGTTCTGATATATGAATCTGTGACTTGATTTCACCAAGCCTACATGCTGATGTTATTGGCACTATGTCCTCTTGGTAGGAGCGGTGGCTGATTATTATTATGTACGTTTTTGGCCTGTTTTATACTGCAGCTTTTGTACTTTTAAGTTTAATTAACTACAACCCTATATGAAAATCATTTGGGCTCCCATGGGTGAGCTTTTTTTGCATTGTGCTTGACTTTATTAGGGTACACCATCCTACCAATATACCAGGACGAGATGTCTCCTCGCTTCAAAGTAATGACCTAAAGCACATTATCATTTACTATATGGTGAGTGTACAGATTGGTGGTGGTGCACGTATGTAACAAATTGTTCCAAAGCACATGGGGTGATGTTTATTTCATGCTGGATTGTTTCCGCTTTCTGGCGAGTGGTTAGACTTATCATGCACGTTGTTGGAATTATTCTAGGTTACACTGAAATTTGGTGAAATCAAGTCACAGATTCATATATCGGGACTTTATTTACATTATATGACTGTTATTTACTTATTTACTTATCACAGGAAGCGCTGCACATTTCTTGTTTTTTATGATTATTAGAGGGTTGTATGTTCACCTTTTGCGTGTCAGCTGCTAAACAAGTACACCGTGCTCACTTTTTTCTTATTGATATATGCAAGAAAAATTAATGCATTTCAAATAGCTTATTTTACGCCACTGCAGTGCTTTTACATGCATTTAAAAAGTACAAAATGATGCATTTTTTTTTGCACTGGAACTCAAGTCAATATATCACAAATGCAGCAAATTCCACTAAAAGTAAATAAACTAAATTCCAGTAAAAAAAAAAAAGACAAAAGCACTGCAATACAATACAAATGTAAATATGCGCAGAGCGCCACATTGAACGCAGGAATTGTGGTGTAATTGAGCCCTTGGAGCTCTTATTCTTCCCTCAGCCTGTGACTGTAAGGATGAGTAATCACTGTATCACTCTTCTCTCTTTCCTCCCATCAGCATGCTTCTTTCACTGTAGCACAGCTAAATTGGCTTCTTGTGCTGCTTCTTCCTCCCCTAGTCTGAGCTTTGCTTTACAAAAGTTCACCTTTTTATAAAAAATGAAAAGGTGAATTAACTCCGAAAAACCCTCCCCATTCCCCTCTTCACTAGTCCCCATTGCACTTACAGTATCTCACAAAAGTGAGTACACCCCTCACATTTATGCAAATATTTTACTATTTTCTATTACTATTTTCACGGGACAACACTGAAGAAATTACACTTTACTGCAATGTAAAGTAGTGAGTGTACAGCTTGTATAACAGCATAAATTTGCTGTCCCCTCAAAATAACTCAACAAACAGCCATTAATGTCTAAACTGCTGGCAGTTTAGAGTGAGTACACCCCTAAGTAAAAATTTACAAATTTGGCCCAAAGCGTCAATATTTTGACACAATGTTATGCATCTTGGGCATGGGGTTCACCAGGCCGTCCCTGGAGTCCTCTTCCACTCCCCTATGACGACAATCACGGATTTGGTGGATGTTGGAGACCTTGCGCTCCTCCACCTTCCATTTGAGGATGCCCCACAGTTGCTCAATAGAGTTTAGGACATGCTTGGCCAGTCCATCACCCTTACACTCAACTTCTTTAACAAGGTGGTGGTCATCTTGGAGGTGTGCTTGGGGTCGTTCTCATGTTGGAATACTGCCCTGCGGCCCAATCTCTGAAGGGAGGTGATCATTCTCTGCTTTAGTATGTCACAGTACATGTTGGCATTCATGGCTCCCTCAATGAACTGTAGCTCCTCAGTGCTGGCAGCACTCATGCAGCCCCAGACCACGACACTCCCAACACCATGGTTGACTGTAGGCAGTCATGGTCTTTGTACTCCTAACCTGGTTGCAACCACATACACTTAACACCATCTGAACCAAATAATTTTATCTTGGTCTCATCAGACCACAGAATATGGTTCCAGTAATCCATGTCCTTAGTCTGCTTGTCTTCAGCAAACTGCAGGTTTTCTTGTGCATCATCTTTCTGGGACAACAGCCTTGCAGACCACTTTGATTCAGTGTGCGACGTATGGTGTGAGCACTGACAGGCTGACCCTCCACCCCTTCAACCTCTGCAGCAATGCTGGCCACGCTCATATGTCTATTTCCCAAAGATAACCTCTGGATATGACTCTGAGCATGTGGACTCAACTTCTTTGGTCAACCATGGTCAGGCCTGTTCTGAGTGGAGCATGTCCTCTTAAACTGCTGTATGGTTTTGGTCACTGTGCTGCAGCTCAGTTTCAGGGTCTTGGCAATCGTCTTATAGCCTAGGCCATCTTTATGTAGAGCAACAATTCTGTTTTTCAGATCCTCAGAGAGTTCTTTGCCATGAGGTGCCAGGTTGAACTTCCAGTGACCAGTATGAGAGAATAAGAGTGATTACACCAAATGTAACACACCTGCTCCCCATTCACACCTGAGACCTTGTAACACTAATGCCGCGTACACACGTTCAAACTATCCGGCGGAAAAGTCTGGTAGACCAGAGTCGGACAATCCGCCCGTGTGTGGGCTCCGGCGGACTTTTTTTTACCCAAAAGTCCGGCGGACTTAGAAAGTAGTTTTGACTCAAAAACGGACAATACGGTCGTGTGTGTGCTAGGCCGCTGTACTTTTGAAATGAACGGAGAAAAGTCTATTCATTTTGAACGCGGCTCCAGGTAGCTGGGACTAGCGAAGGAAGTCAATGTCGCCGCCTTCGGCGGCGAGATTGACACGTCGCTGGCCCCGTCACCTGGTATGGACTTAAAGGGGAAGCCCTACACCAAAAAAACTGTGTGGGGTCCCCCCAGGTCCATATCAGACCCTTATCCGAGCACGCTACCCGGCCGGTCAGGAAAGGGGGTGGGGACAACCAAGCGCCCCCCCTCCAGAGCCATACCAGGCCACGTGACCTCAACTTGGGGGGTGCTTTGGGGAAGGGGGGCTGTGTGTCCCCCCACCCCAAAGCAACTTGTCCCCATGTTGATGAGGACAAGGGCCTATTCCCGACAACCCTGGCCATTGGTTGTCGGGGTCTGCGGTAGGGGGGCTTATCGGAATCCGGGAGCCCCCTTTAATAAGGGACCCCCGCATCCTGGGCCCCCCACCCATTCACCTGTGAAAAAAATGTAAATAAAACACAACACACAAGGGTTTAAAATAATTTATTGCACAGCTCTGGGGGTCTTCTTCATCTTGGGGGGTCTTCTCGCCGGACTCCTCCGCTATCTTCTGCTCTTTTACTAGGTCTTTTACTAGCAGAGGAGCCTGGCTTTCTTCTTCATCGTCGCTGCCCGGGGGTCTTCTTCCGACTTCCGGGGTCTTGTCCCCCTCTTCGGTTTTTCTTGTCGGGCCTCCGCGCCTTCTTCCTGCTCTTTTACAAGTGGTGGCCCGGTCTTCTTTTGCAGCCGCCTTCTCTTCTTTTTGTTCTTCTTGTTCTTCTTCCTTGAGATGTTGACTCGACGAGCTCTCTGGCCGCAATTGACAGGGACGCAGCGTGCAGCGACTTATATAGAGACATCGCCGGGTGATGTCCCCGCCCATTATGATTTCACATTCCCAGAGTATGCTGGGACTGTGACATCATAATGGGCGGGGACATCACACGGTGACCCCGCCCATTGTCTCTATATAAGTCACCGCACAACACGTCCCTGTCATTACGGCCAGAGACAGCGACGAGTCAACATCTCAAGGAAGAAGAAGTGAAGAACAGAAGGCGGTGAAGACAGCGGCGACAGAAGACTGGGCCACCGCCAGTAAAAGAGCTGGAAGAAGGAGCAGAGGCCCGGCAAGAAGAACCGAAGAGGAGGACAAGACCCCCGAAGTTGGAAGAAGACCCCCGGGCGGCGGTGAAGAAGAAAGCCGGGCTCCTCCACTAGTAAAAGAGCTAGCAGAAGATAGTGTATAGTGGAGGAGTCCGGCAAGAAGACCCCCCAAGATGGAAGAAGACCCCTGGAGCTGTGCAATAAATTATTTTTAACCCTTGTGTTTTATTTACATTTTTTTCACAGGTGAATGGGTAGGGGAACATTGTACCCATACTTATTTACATAGGGTGGGGGGGCCGGTATCCGGGGGCCCCCTTATTAAAGGGGGCTCCCGGATTCTGATAAGCCCCCCGCCTGCAGACCCCGACAACCAACGGCCAGGGTTGTCGGGAAGAGGCCCTTGTCCTCATCAACATGGGGACAAGGTGCTTTGGTGGTGGGGGGCCGCAGGGCCCCCCCTTCCCCAAAGCACCCCCCACGTTGAGGGCACACAGCCTGGTATGGCTCAGAAGGGGGGGGGGCGCTCGCTCGTCCCCACCCCCTTTCCTGACCGGCTGGGCTGCGTGTTCGGATAAGGGTCTTATATGGACCTTGGGGGGACCCCACACACCATTTTTTCAGCGTAGGGCTTCCCCTTTAAGTCCATACCAGCTGATGGGGTGGCGACATTGACTTCCTTCGCTAGTCCCGGGCTACCTGGAGCCGCGTTTAAAATGAACGGACTTTCCTCCGTGTGTGGGCAAGTCCGTTCATTTTAAAAGTATGGCGGATAGTCCGCAGGAAAAGTCTGGTGTGTGGGCAGGTCTGCTCGTTTGGAAATTTGGTGGACTTTCCGACGGTTTGTCTGCCAGACTAAGTCCGCCAGATAGTCTGATCATGTGTACGCGGCATAACAAGTCACATGAGACCGGGGAGGAAAAATGGCTAAAGGGGCCCAATTTGGACATTTTCACTTCACAGGGGTGTACTCACTTTTGTTGTCATCAGTTTAGACATTAATGGCTGTGTGTTCAGTTATTTTGAGGGGACAGCAAATTTACATTGTTATACAAGCTGTAAACTCACTACTTTACATTGTAGCAAAGTGTCATTTCTTCAGTGTTGTCAAATGAAAATATATAATAAAATATTTACAAAAATGTGAGGGGTATACTCACTTTTGTGAGATACTGTAGCTAGTCTCATTGAAAATACTCCGACTTCTCCTGCCAATTGCTATAGCCACACACTCAGAAACTTTACAACACAGATCTGGCAACTGTGCAGTATAATAATGCAGGCAATGGAGTGTGGTGATTGGTCAAAGCAGTCACTTCCCTGCACTGACCAATGACTTTCACTCCATTCGTTAAGGACCAGGTCCTAGAAAAAAGAAACCTCAACAGAGATTCTTATTGGTCAGAGCAGTCAGGTCGCCATGTTGACCAATCGCCTTTTGCCATGCGTAACCTTTAGGGCTGTATTCATGAATACAGTTACATTTATTTATGTATTTAATATGTGCCTGGAGTTTGGCTTTAAGCCAATATTTGGCTAATCATTTTGGATAAAATTAGTATGATTTAGCCTGTCATAAAGAATTATAGCATGACTCATCTGAGGAACAAAATTACTTTTTTTCTTTGTAACCCCTTTATATACTATTACACCCTTATAATAAACCTTTGTTTTTTCACGAGGAGAAGACAGAGCAATGCCACAGACTCAAGTTTGCCATACATGCATGGATTTCTTTCATTCAGGCTGAACAAAAGAAATCTAATAGCTACCTCCATCCATGCTAAATGGTAGATGGTTGGATCTTCCATGCCTGCTATTGTATTTTGACAGCTGACACCTTCTGCTGGCAGAAAAATCATCAACAATTTTCCCAGCTGGTTCCAATGGCAAAAGTAAATTGGACAATTTACTTTTTTCAATCTAAGTGGTGGTGGTGGTTGGTACACATGACTTTATTTTGACCAAATCTGCATGAAGCTATTGAAATTTGAGAAGTGTATGGCAGCCTTGACTATGATATTAACCAGGGCTTGTTACCTGCTATGCCAATAAAACCACCCCCTTTGCTCTAATGACCACACCACCCATAACTGGAGTAAATTGACCGTCTCAGCCAATTTATTAACCAAATATATAAATAACCAATAATTAAGATATCAATAACCGTTTAAACATAACATACAGTTTATTAACGATAATGGAACCCAAGGTCCCAATAAGCATAAACCAGAACCGTACCTGCTAGTCACTTCTAAGGCCTCCAGTCGCGAACCCCCAACTCGGAGACAACTAGCAGGTACCCATACCAACAGGGAGCCATACCTCAGATGGGTCGCTATCAACAGGGAGCCGTACCTCAGACAGGTACCTCCACCATACCTTTTAAGTGCCCATATGACCTAAAAGGACCTTGCACCCCGCAACCAAGGCTCAGACCTTACACCTTAGGTTTTAGCGGACCTCCATACCCTCAGGGTCTTCTGGATATAATCCTTCACCCCAGACACCACAAATCTATACCGGCAGCATCCAAATGAATGCTGTCCCCTCGTAAATATCGCCATGGTACATCTTCCAACCATGATGCGTACTGCCAAGCCCCCATTGGGAATAAGAAAGTGCGCAACCTCCCGATTAACCTTTTCCCTGGCCTTGTTGATGACCTCCACTGACCTAGCCCCACCTCCATTGTGTATGGACCAAATAAAGACCATACTAACAGTAAGTCCACGTATTCTGATTGAACCTAAAAAAATCAAATTTGACGTTCCTCATTAGCTCCCTCATGGACCGTAGCCCTAAATCATTCCCCCCAGCATTTACCACCAAAATATCAGGGGCTCTATCCAGCCGAACATGACGCTCGAACTCGAGAACTATTCTTCTCCACAATAGTCCAAGCATCCCGACCCAACAAACCCTGCCTCCTCCCTAGGGGTGACCAATTGACATCCAGCAGGCCGAACATCAGCTCAACTCTCACCCCAATGGACGAATGAGTGGCCCATTGTCCAGATCAGGCAGAAGCCCTTCCCTGTAAAGAAAAACAAAAACACCACACACATATAATAAATTAAGAATGCCACACCATCCTCGCCCCCCCCCCCCCCCCACCAGCAGAGGGGACAAACAGGTCAACATTCAGGCTAAAATCCCACATAAACAAGCTAACTCCTAGCAAATGAGAAGGTGCCTACAGGCGCTATCACCGAGGTTTCCACCTGACCCGAGATTCTCAAGCGGCGGGGAGGGAAATGGCATGCCATGTGACCCAGCTCGACCTCTCTCACCAATTTTGCAGACACCACTTTTAGGGGAGCCAACGCCTCCTTCAGGTTGTCCACAGGTTGTGGGGGACTGGGGAGCCTACCAGAATATTAAAGCTGTCCGTCGCTTCCCGGTTTGCATACCTACCTAGAAATGGAAGCATCCTTGCTATGCTCACTAGAGTCCTCCTTTTTTCTCCCAAGCACCCCAGTTCTGCCCTTACCTATTTGTGTGCATCTTTTAAGAGAGTGGGAGCCCCCGCTGCCAGAGCACTCATATTTAAATTTGCATGACGTTCCGCACTTGCAAGTCCCTTTGTTGAAGGCCTAGCAACACCCCTTTCCCTTGGTGTTCGGCTATCCAGATGAAGAATATCCGCTAGCCCAGTCTGAAAAAACAAAGTCATGAGATGCATCCAAGGACTAATGCCTTTGTGGTCGCAGCGCAAGGCCGGATGTAATGCCTAGCGCTGCCATAAGTGCTAATCATACCTTAGCCATGCCAGACACTTGTATATTCGATAAGCTTCCCTGATCGCATCCAAATAACAGAAGAGAATTGAGCAATTCTCTGGCGCCCTTTTCCCTATACCGCTGGCCAAATTGCAAATGCCTGAAGTCAATTAGTGACAACCGGGGAATGCGCCTATAACGACTTTTCTCTTCCCCCCCTTCTTGTTATCATCCACTTACCTCCATCCAGATTAAATTTCTCCAGTGGAAGGAGGGAAAAATTATGACATACTCACCGACATACTCCAAATTTTTTGACCCATACTTCCTGCTTCAGGTGTGCTCCCAGTGGCCTTGCAAAACAAACATACCCTCACATTTCACTGAGTCAACTAAACGGACCCGGTCCACCTCCTTATCCATGCCTTACCTTGTCAGCCGCGACGTCGTCCCTCGCTGGCGGTATCTGTCCTACCATGGGTACTGAGGAAGTAGCCCCCCTCTTTGGCTGTCTGCGTCAGACTAGGCAATGTTCCCCTCCCTGTTGACCACCACCTGTCCACCAGCTCAGGAACTCGCTGGAGGAATCCAGGCCACCATGGGAAGCCCAGCATCTGAACAAGGATCCAGCCCCCTGGAACATCCCTCAAACACACCACGGCTGCCCAGCCCCTGCGCGCGAGACCCTGCTCGCTCAGCAACCCCAGTCCCTAATGACACATACCCCGAATGCATTCAACATCCCCCCAGCCACCAGGCACACACAGATGACAGAGATTGTAGGCCCGAAGGCTGCTTACCAGGCTTCAGCAGAATTGGACCTCCACCAGCTGTCATCGCGTGTTCCGCCACTGTTGGCACCACCTTTGTTTCTCCGTCACTCTCTTCTTCTAGCTCCCCCTTGACAGGGAAGTACCTCGTGATTCACTGTACTGACCCGGCCCATTGCTCTGGCACCTGCTGAGCGCCATCTTGGCTGCCCATGAGGTCCTTGACTGCCATTTTCCACGAGGGCCCAGGCCATTCCCCATTGCTGACACGCCTGGCACTCACCCCCGCTGAGCAGGATGCGGCTGCTCACCCACTGCTCTCGCCTTCTGACCACTCAAACCGCCCTTGTCCACACAGTCATCCGGTCCCCCTCTCCACCATCATGACTGGACTGAGACCCCAGCTACTGCTGGTGACAGGCCGGTACCTGTTTTTCTAATGCTCCCCCACCGAACCGCCCAGGTGGCCCCCGAGCCATCCCTGGGTGCTGCACTAGTAGCCTGCAGAAGGGCGGGCCGCACCGTCCGTCGCAGCCCCAACCCGCGAGTCCTGCTGAGGGATAGAATTCCTCCTGGGCCTTCCCGCCATCACTTGAGCCCGACACTAAGGGGCTCCTCGGGCGGTGCTGACCTGTGGGGAGAACTCCAGGCTGAGGCACTCTGGAGCCCTAGTCCTCCTAGCGCGAGGTACGTGGGGTCGTGGGAATGGCACCCCCGGCTCGGCTCCCACCATCAGTCCCTGACTCGGGCGTGTAGGCAGTCAGTGCCATGCACCACTGTTGCTTCCTGCAGTTGTGTTAGCCAAACCTCCCCTTCTTATTTGCAGATGATTGAGGAGCCTGGGTGGGAACAAGCTGTTCCTCTCTTTTTCCCCTGCAGATTGATGCCGCCTCCCTTCCTCGTCCTACATCACTTTCCCCCTCCAGGGCTCCGTCCACCTAAACACCCACTACACTCCCCTGCTTCCCTAACCTCAGGTACCTAAAGCAACATTAACCCCTGCCGGCCCTCTGTTATGGCTTCGGGTTGTACTCCAGGCCTCTTTTTAGAGTGTTCATGCATGTTTATTTTACTTTAGTTTTTGATCTGTTTTATTCTCTTTGTTGTTTTATAAAAGTATAATAAACACAGCACCACAAGTTTAACTCTCTGCCTCTGTTTGTCCATATGAGAGCTAGGACTGCTTCATCTTTGCTTCATATTTTATTTCCTGTTTTACAAATATAACATATTGTAGTGTGCACGCTTCGTCCTGCTGATTCCTGACTTTTTATGCTGTAGTCAATAGGAAACAGACAACAAGAAAATGCAGGGTAGCCTTTCATCCCATTTTTAGTCTGCTTTGAATCCATTTTTAGTCTGTTTTTAGTTTTTTCAATGGCTAGAGAAAAAAGCAAGTAGAAAATGAATGGACTGAAAACAAATTGAAGACAGAACTGAACTGAACTGTTATCATTGTTTAAAAAGAGGATTAAAAACGGAATAAAGATGGGATACAGAAGAATGAATTTTCTTTTAGCCTCCCTACTTGTTCTGCCAGAAAAAATATGTCTGTGTGCAAACACTATTACTCCAGCAGTGCAGAGCATTGTTTTTAAAGCATTGCTAAACCCAGGACCCTGCAATCACTATATCTGGTCTCCCACCATACACAGAACATGGAAATGCAATAGTTTTAGTAAATAGAAACTGCTATATACCTTTTCTCAACAGCAGTATATAACAGTCTTGTGACTTCTATCAGCATACCTCCCAGCATTTTGAGGTGTAATGAGGGACACCTCATAGCAAATGTATGTAGGCATAGGACATGTCGCCTGCCACAACCCCTTAAATGACAATTAACCAAAAAAAAGGTTAATTAAATCCACAAGGGCTTTTTTTTACCACTACTATTCCTTTATATTGGCTTTTAAAATTTACAAATGCAGCAATTTAGAAATTGGATGAAAGGTTTAGTGCTGAAAAATACTTTTTGAAAGATAAAAAGTGAATTTTATACACAATTATATAGATCAGACCAAAATGAGGGACAAATAAGGAGGAAAGAGGGACAGATGGACTTTGTTTAAAATGAGGGATATATCTGGGTATACGTGCACAATTTCACCAAGACTCTTGTTGGAACTTTTACTGATTGTGTTTGTATGTACATTGGATGTATATACCATTATTCTTTTCTCATATAAAGCCTGTATTTCCATACTGGTGTGTATCCTTAATGTTATAGGTTGGTTGCAGAAGCTAATCTGCTCCAAATTATTTTGATTAGATTACTGGTTCATTTCCCAGGAAGGGGATCCCCTCTGTTCAAAGAGACCCTTTCCACTGCCAACTTTATGATTAAACTCACACTTACAATTAGCAAAAATTCTGGTTCTCTTATTTATCTACAAGTTTAGTGTGTTAACTTGTTTGTGGAGGGTCTTTTTTCAGACCCCCCCCCCCCCCCCCCCAAAGAGGGCTACATAAGTATTTTACCCCTGTGTTGGTCCCCATTAGAAAGATTTCCAACCCTAGTGACACAACAGGAAAAATCTGCAATTAAAACATTTAGCTCATGGACGTTGGGTTTGAAAATTTTGGCTGTTGACCCCTTTATTTCCTATTCCAGGGATTCTCATAATGAGTACTGTGTCAGCAGAACAGTAAGTGTAGGGAAATCTCTCCCTCGAGAACAAAAAACACTGATTGAAGGTTTTAACCCCTTTCCACTCTATCCAAAACGAACAAAAAAAACTGAACAGAAGTTCCACTATAAATGCATATATGTGTGTGTGTGTGTATATGTGTATGTATATATATATATATATATATATATATATATATATATATATATATACCCTCACATTTTTGTAAATATTTTATTATATCTTTTCATGTGACAACACTGAAGAAATGAGACTTTGCTACAATGTAAAGTAGTGAGTGTACAGCTTGTGTAACAGTGTACATTTGCTGTCCCCTTAAAATAATTCAACACACAGTCATTAATGTTTAAACCACTGGCAACAAAAGTGAGTATGCCCCTAAGTGAAAATGGCCAAATTGGGCCCAAAGTGTCAATATTTTATGTGGCCACCATTATTTTCCTGCACTGTATTAACCCTCTTGGGCATGGAGTTTACCAGAGCTTCACAGGTTGCCACTGGGGTCCTCTTCCACCCGCTCATGACGGCATAATAGAGCTGGTGGATGTTAGAGACCTTGTGCTCCTCCACCTTCTGTTTAAGGATGCCCCACAGATGCTCAATGGGGTTTAGGTCTGGAGACATGTTTGGTGAGTTCATCATCTTTATCCTCAGCTTCTTTAGCAAGGCAGTGGTCGCCTGTGTTAGGAATCATTATCATATTGGAATACTGCCCTGCAGCTCAGTCTCTGAAAGGAGGGGCTCATGCTCTGCTTCAGTATGTCACAGTACATGTTGGCATTCATGGTTCCCTCTATGAACTGTAGATCCCAAGTCTGGCAGCACTCTTATAGCCCTGGACCATGACACTCCCACCATTCTTGACTCTAGGCAAGATACACTTGTTTTTCTACTCCTCACTTGGTTGCCGCTGACACACGCTTGACACCATCTGAACTAAATAAGTTTATCTTGGTCTCATCAGACCACAGGACATGATTCCAGTAATCCATGTCCTTAGTCTGCAGCAAACTGTTTGCATGCTTTCTTGAGCACCATCTTTCGAAGAGGTTTCCTTCTGGGATGACAGCAATGCAGACCAATTTGAAGCAGTGTGCGGTGTATGGTCTGAGCACTGGCAAGCTGACCCCCCACCCCTTCAACCTCTGCAGTAATGTTGGAAGCAGTCATACATCTATTTCCCAAAGACAACCTCTGGATATGACGCTGAGCACGTGCACTCAACTTTGGTCAACCATGGAGAAGCCTGTTCTGAGTGGAACCTGTTTTGTTTAATTGCTGTATGGTCTTGGGCACCATGCTGCAGCTCAGTTTCAGGGTCTTGGCACGCTGCTTATAGCCTAGGCCATCTTTATGTAGCGCAACAATTAATTTTTCAGATCCTCAGAGTTCTTTGCCGTGAGGTGCCATGTTGAACTTTCAGTGACCACCAGTATAAGAGAGTGAGAGTGAGAACACTAAATTTAACACACCTGCTCCCCATTCCCAACTGAGACCTTGTAACACTAATGAGTTACATGACACCGGGGAGGGAAAATGGTTAATTGGGTCCAATTTGGACATTTTCACTTAGGGGTGTACTCACTTTTGTTGCCAGTGGTTTAGAAATTAATTCTTGTGTGCTGAGTTATTTTGAGGGGACAGCTAATTTACACTGTTATACAAGCTGTACACTCACTACTTTACATTGTAGCAAAGTGTAATCTCTTCAGTGTTGTCACATGAAAATATATAATAAAATATTGACAAAAATGTGAGGGTGTACTATATGTGATGTATGGAGATACTGTATGTGTGTGTGTGTGTGTGTATATATATATATATATATATATATATATATATATATATATATAAATCATTACACTTTTTTGCATAAATGCTACCTTAGTTTGTCCTGTTTTCCTCCTGAAGACTTGTGGAATTTCCATCTACATTGGAAGGGCCACATACCGTTTAAGTTGCAATGTCTGCCACTGTGCAACTCTTCTTTTTTTAAATACAAGAAACCTTTCATTATGAAATGAGCAGTCTTTATCTTGATTTGACAAAGTGCTGTGTCAGACTGGAAAGCACAAAGCCCAGAATGATGCCCATGCTTACCAGGGAGTTTTCAGTAAACACCGGGAAGAAAAATGTAATTTGAAAGCAATTTTTTCATTGTTTAGCTGTGAATCCCAAATATACTTGAAACATTGGCAATCGGATTACTTCAGAGAATTCAGCTTTTTATGTGGCATAATCTGACTTCAAAACAAATCCAGCATTACAATTGCCTAAAAGGCACAAGCATCTGTTCAGCTGGAATTATGAATACCTTGCTTAGAAGCAGCCGTTTATATTGGATACTTGTTCAAAACAGTTCTCAACAGGGAAAATAAGGCATAGGCTTTGCCTTTTAGAAGAAAAAGCATTCTGTATAGTAAGGAAGATGCCTTGTCTAGAAAGTTTTTCCAAGTGGAGAAATAAATCATGAAATTGGAATGTAATTCAGATTTATGATTGGTGTATAGGTAGTTTTACTCAAATGTAAAGTTGAGATCTAGGCAAACAGCTAAATACACACCTGTCTTACCTACTTATGCCTCATACAAACTAGATTTAAAAAAAACATAGCTTTTGTGGGCATTTGACTTTTTTTGTACTTTAACCACTTCCTGACCAGCGCACGACGATGTACATCGACAGCATGGCACGGGCAGGCATATTGGCATACATGTACGTCCAATATTCGTTGCCGCCGTGCCATCGGGAGCGCGCCGCCGGCGGCGCGCTCCCGCGCTGGTCGGGACCCCCGTGAGTCCGGTCGCGGGACCCGCGGACTCGATCGCCGCGGGCATCCCCGCGATCGTCTCACGGAGCGGCCGAATGGAGGAAATGCTGTATAAACAACATTTTCCCATTCTGCCTAGCAACTAGTGACGCTGATCTCTGCTCCATGTGATTGGAGCAGAGATCAGTGTACACTAAATGAAAGCCCAACCCCCCCACAGTTAGTAACACACCCCTAGGAACACTTAACCCCTACACTGCCACCCACTGGTTAACCCTTTCACTGCCAGTGTCATTTACACAGGAATCACTGCATTTATATAGCAGTAATTACTGTATAAATGACAATGGTCCCAAAAATGTGTCAAAAATGTCCGATGGGTCCCCAACAATGTCGCAGTCACAATAAAAAATCGCAGATCGCTGCCATTACTAGTAAAAAAATAAATAATAAAAAATTATTAATAAAAATGCTATAAAACTATCCCTATTTTGTAAATGCTATAACTTTTGCGCAAACCAATCAATAATCGCTTATTGCGATTTTTTTTACCAAACATATGTAGAAGAATACGTATCGGCCTAAATTGAGGGAAAAAAATGTTTTTTTATATATTTTTGGGGGATATTTATTATAACAAAAAGTAAAAAATAATGCGTTTTTTTCAAAATTGTCGCTCTATTTTTGTTTATAGCGCAAAAAATAAAAACCGCAGGGGTGATCAAATACCACCAAAAGAAAGCTCTATTTGTGGGAAAAAAAGGACGTCAATTTTGTTTGGGAGCCACGTCGCACGACCGCGCAATTGTCAGTTAAAACGACGCAGTGCCGAATCGCAAAAAGTGGTCTGGTCTTTGACCAGCAAATTGGTCCGGTCTGAAAGTGGTTAAAGTCTCCTTTATTTTATATTTCAATATTTTTATTGACAGAATATCAAAGTCTAAAATTACCAGACATATTGACAGAATGGAGTAAATTTTTCAAATCGTCAACATCACAATACAGAGAAATTGAAGGTATGGCTATAATACATATCCATCATCTATCACAATAACAGAACGTAACGTGTGATATGTATCTAAAAACCAATGGGCTGTAACAGTAGTCTCCCAGCTATGATCCGGTGTACCCCTATATGAAAGGATGGTAGAGATCCAGAGTCACTGGGAATTCCAGACGTGATCCCTGAGACAATCTCAGGACTCACGGTTGTATGAGGCCCCATGTGTGATCATCTGTATTGTGTATAAAATTTCTAGAAGAGTAAACAAGTAATGAAGAGAAGAGAAGAGAGAAGAGGGGGAGAAAGAAGGAGAGAAAGAGAAAAAAAAAACCCACGAGAGAAAAAGAGGGAGATGAGGAGAGAGAGACGGTCCTCCTGGAGTTCACTACAGAATTGAAATGTAATCGATTCACGGATCTCATATCTTGTTAAATTTCTTAGTTTTATTACAAAGTATAAGGGTGAGTTTATCATTAATCATAATCCAATTGAGTTTACTCTAAACCTCTTCAAGAGGAATTACAGACTGTTTCCAGTGTCTAGCAATTGTGATTCTCGCCACCAACAATAAATCGGCAACCGATTTTTTGGGTGTTTCGTCAAGTAAGATTTTTTTGGGTGTTTGGAGATCTGCGAATGTTTACCCCCATTACTGAGTTGATGAAATTGAAAATCCTAATCCAAAATCTAGTTACGAGGGGGCATTGCCACCAGATTTGGTGCATCATCCCCAACTATCCACATCATTGGACGCAAATTGACGAAGTAGAAGGATGCATCTCAGCTACCCTAGTGGGTACCATGTAAAGTCTCCTTTATTTTAAACATAAAAGAAGAAAGAAAGAAAGGATTACAAAAAAATAAACACATTCTCATTTATTTTATATATATATATATATATATATATATATATATATATATATATATATATATATATATATATATATATATATATAAATGGATAGGTCAAAGAAAATAAAAGGAAATTATTTTCTTTGCTCCATAAGTAGGTGCAAGGGAAAAGCCAATAGAAAACACAGTAGGGAAAGACATAATATGTAGTAATCAAAATAAATGCTATGGCTAAGAGAATGTACAACAAAGGGGAGGAAAATGGAATTTGGCACATTTGTGGCAAAGAGGTACTTGTCTTGTTTTGAGTCCTTAGTTCCCAATGCGCCTGAAAATTGGTGAGCTGAAGCTGCCCTTTGGCAAAGGCCAATTCCATACTGTAGTGTTGATTGATAAAATGTATAGTGTCTTAAAGAGTTGGGGGAAGGGGATTTTTAAATTTTCTGGAGATTGTAAGTCTCGCAAAAATGAGAATATGCGTTAAGAGCTTACGGTGTTTGAGAGGCCAGACCTCTAAGCCAACTCCCAAAAAAGCCAACTGAGAGGGGAGAGTTAGAGGAGATTCAGTGAAACGCGTGGCCTATCGAATACACACTTCCATTACAGACGGCGGGGAAGCCGAACGGAACGCTCCCAGCTCCATTACAGACGGCGGGGAAGCCGAACGGAACGCTCCCAGCAGCTTCCATACCTTTCACATTGCATCCTTTATACTGTATCCATTTATGCTATTACTTCTACCAAAAGTGTGAGTAGTTTTAAGTATCTTCTTAAATAAATTGATTTATACGGTATCACACTATGGATGGTCCTCTCTTTTAATATATATATACTGTGGCACACTCCACCTGGAAATAACGAGGGATCCTCAGCAGCCCATTTGAAGCAAGCCAGAGAGCGACACAGTAGCTCATACTGTGGAGGCTGATCCACCCCGGACGGGGTTATTTTTCTGGTGAGAGTACAACCTAGAAGTGTCCACAATGCATGAAGAATAGTTTGGATCCATCACATCCCTTCCTTCACCCACGGGAAATCCCCCACTAATTGCACTGCACTAGAGACTTCTTGCTTGTCTACTTTTTATCTTTTATATTTTTAGACTTTTTCCGGGACAAATATTTAATTTTTAATTTTTATTTTTATTTATTTTTTATTTTATTTTTATTTTTATTTTTATTTTCATTTTTATTTTTGAAAAACAATTTTTATTTTTATTTTTTCAGTCCCAATATTTGACATGTTTCACTTGATGTACTGATATTTATCACATATTTTTTGCACATTTTATTATTGCATGCATAGACCTTATTGCCACATCTGTGCACTCTAAATCCAATTACTGGGTTATATTTTTTTGCGGTTCATATTTTATTTGTATAATTCTTATCCAATTGATCACTAATATATTAAGCAGTTCACAAGTTTAAGGTATTTATATGTTCTAGAGTTTAAGAAGTGATCACTATTTCAGGTTTTTTATTGCACCCAAGCTAATCTTACATTTTATAACCAGCACGCTGGCAAATACTTACCAACGCGACAAATATTCTATACACACACTTTTTCGTTTATAGTTCATATATTTATATTTTTATTTCAATACTAGAATTATTTATTGCACATTGGCACTTACACACCAGTTTGATATAACACTTTTAATTTAGTACACTATTAAGTTTTGGCAACATATATTTTCATATATAGGTATAGCGCCAGATCTATTCATAGTACTCCCCATCTAACATTCTCCACCCCACCAGGTGGATAGTAATAGAGGCAGCTCTTACCTATTTTTTCCTTCCCCTATATATTTTTTATCTACCCTGTATTTTTTACATAAGTTCCATAGCGCAACCTACTACCTTTATACTTCCTGTTTCTTGTCTGGAAAAAATGTCTAGGCTTATGACATCATATACAGCTCTCTCTCTCTCTCTCTCTCTCTCTCTCACTCACTCTTGTGAGAGTTTGCCAGGAAGGGGGGGGGGGGGGTGAGTCATAAGAGGGCCAATGAAAGCTGCAGAGCTGAAGTTGTGCCTCTGTGTGTCTGTGTAAATTCAGGAAGTGAACCGGCAGCAGCTTCAGATGCCCACAGTTAAAATAATTGCAGCCAGACTCAGTGCAGGGAGATTTCTGCAGCATATTTGACAAGTACAAAATCACAGTATATATAAAATATTATGCAAAGTGGTTGGAGGGAAGCTTCAGAATGGCAAAGATGTTTTTATTACAAATTATGTGCTCAGACCGCAGTTCCTCTTTAAAATCAATACCAGATTCAAATAGACTGATATGCATTTTGAGGGGGACTGTGTGCATTTTTTTTGTCATTCTTGTTGTAGGATGTGCTACAGCAAAAGATAACATTTACAAAGAAAAAAATGACACACACTTAAGGGTCTGATATGTATTTTGTTGGCAATTAAAAAACAAATTCCTTTATAAATGTCAGTGCTAAAATATCACTGTTCCTGGCTGCATGAAATGTTTAAAAATGTTTTAGTCGCATTGGTACATGTTCCCCATGACAGTGCCCAGCCCCCATGCTATTTTTTTTTTACACTGCATTGCCTATTAGCCTATAAAATGGCCATGTTAATTTGACAGATTTGGCTCACATTCATTTCAATAGTGATCTGGCTTTAGCTTACAAACTCCTTTGAAGGTCATCAAGCCCTGCTGAAACAGAACCCAGGGTAGTTTGGCTCATCAATCCTGAAAAGCCAGTATCCCCTCAACCTGAGATAGCAGCACGAAAGTTTACTGGGGGTATTAGGGTAGAAGGAGGTTGATACTGTGGGTAATGCTGTAGGGGGGTGGGGGGGGGGGGGTGGTAGATACTAAAGCAAGAATCTGAGGTCATTAAGGGGAAACAGAGTAAGCATTGGTGCTGTTGTGGTAAGAGAGCATGGGTCTAGAGGTATTGGCTAACCTATAGCCTATAAACAGTATACAGTATATAGCCTATAAAACAGTGTTTTTTTTACATTGATTTGTATTTTACAGTAGACTTCTTACCCATCCTTTAAGTCCCTTCCTTTTTAAGTGCAATTTGGCAACATGCATCATTCTGCACTCTGCACTAAAGAACTCACCATCCTGGCTACTAATCCTACTCACTATTCGCTTTGATGCATTTTTTAATTTAGTAATTTGTTTGGAATTCTGCCTGTGTTCAGTTTAAATTTTATGGTCCATGAGCTATTTATAGAACATTTATAATTATCGGAATAATGAAGTGTTATTGATTGTAGCCAAGAAAGACAATGCTTGTAGGTGATAAAATATAATGCTATCATGGGTTAATATATGATGACTTTCATTAATGTTGTCATTTTCTCACTTGATTTCAACCCATACATAAAAGGTTTTCTTTAAAGTGGTTGTAAACCCTTACAAACCACTTTGACCTACAGGTAAACCTAGATTAAGGCTTACCTGTAGGTCCAAGAAATATCTCCTAAACCTATAGGGTTTAGGAGATATTTACCCGAAGACAGCCACCGCTGTCTACGGCGCATGTTCCCAAAAGTCCGGCGGACTTAAGAAGTTTTGATTCAAAATTGTTCGCCGGTCTCGGCAGTCCGGCGGACAATCTGGCTGTCTGTGTGCTAGTCTGCTGGACTTTTGAAATGAACGTGACTCCAGGTTTTCCAGACTTAAAGGGGAAGCCCTACGCCAAAAAACAGCGTGGGGGTCCCCCCCCCAGAGTCCATATCAGACTCTTATCTGAGCACGTAGCCTGGCCGGTCAGGAAAGGGGTTGGGGGACGAGCGAGTGACCCCCTCCTGAGCCGTACCAGGCCGCGTGCCCTCAATATGGGGGGGGGGTGCTTTGGGGAAGGATGCTGGGACTGTGACATCATAAGGGGGTGGGTCACCGTGTGACATCACCTGGTGACTCAGCCCCTTGTCCCTATATAAGTCGACTCACAACGCGTCCCTGTCATTGCGGCCAGAGAGAACATCGAGTCAACATCTGAAGGAAGAAGAAGAGGAGGCGGCGGCTGCGACGGAAGACCAGGCCACCGCTAGTAAAAGAGCTGGAAGAAGGAAGTGGAGGCCCAGGAAGAAAAACCGAAGAGGGGGACAAGACCCCCGAAGTCGGAAGAAGACCCCAGATGGGGGCGGCAACAAAGAAGAAATCCGTGAGAAGACACCCCAAGACGGAAGACCACCGGAGCTGTCCAATAAATCATTTTAGATGTGTTGTGTTTTTTTATTTTCACTTTTTTTCACCAGGTGAATGGGTAGGGGTATATGGTACACCAATACTCACTCACATAGGGTGGGGGGCTCCCAGATTCTGATAAGCCCCCCACCGCAGACCCCGACAACCAACGCCAGGGTTGTCGGGAAGAGGCCCTTGTCCTCATCAACATGTGAGCCCCGTCGCCTGGTATGGATTTTAAGGGTAACCCCCTATGCCTATGCCTATGCCTATGCCGAAAAAATGGCGTGGGGGTCCCCCCAAGATCCATACCAGATCCTTATCCGAGCACGCAGCCTGGCCGGTAAGGAAAGGGGGTGGGGATGAGCGGTGGGGACGTGGTGACTCCGCCCCTTATGATGTCACAGTCCCAGGGCATGCTGGGACTGTGACGTCATAAGTGGCAGGGTCCCCGGGTGACATCACCCAGTGACCCTGCCCCTTATGCCTATATAAGTAGCCACGCACCGTTACATTACAGCAGGAGAGAGCATTGTGTCAACATCGGAAGAACAAAAGAAGGAAGAAGAAAAAGAAGAAGGTGGCGACGGCTACGACGACAACGAAGGAGAAAGCCAGGCTCCTCCGCTAGCAAAAGAGCAGAAGATAGCGGAGGAGCCTAGCAAGAAAAGCGGAAATCGTGGAAAAGTCAGAAGAAGACCCCCGAAGTTGGAAAAAGACCCCTGGAGCTGTAATAAACTACTTTAAAAACCTGTGTAGTGTGTTTTTTTTTTGTTTAATACATTTTTATTGAAATAAAATGAAAATAACAGACGGAGGATGAACATGTAACATATAACATGTGGTGCTACAGCAGAAATACAATGGCCTGTCTCAGCAGAGTACAACCTTCAAACATTGTACAAGGTCCCATGCACAGGAGAAGTCCTTCATCTGCCTAAGGGACACTGGGGAGGTCTGGGTTTGCACTCTAATAGGGAATCAAGACTGCAGAGGCGCATGTGAGAACCAGGGAAAGAGAGAAGAGCAAGAAAAAGTAAGGGTGTAGCAGGGAGGGGTGAGGAAGGGGGGGGGGGGACGTTGGCCTGCGTGGTTATAACACCGTGAAAACACTTGACTAAATCATAGAACACATAGATCTCACAAAAAACAGAAGCAATTTTGAAACCTATGGAAACTAATCTTACAGTAATAGGTTGTCAGGCAAATCGCTCAGAGGAGGTGGGCACCGTTTCCGTGTGTCTGAGTTATGAGTTCCTTGTAGCAGGGGGTGGATATGAATTCTAACCATGGGGTCCAGGTTAGAGTGTGTCCCTGGTAGGTGTTCCTGTTTCGGTGGGTGATATCTTCCATGAGGTGCACTTCTGCAATTTTTTCCATCCAGGTTTTTAAGGAAGGAATCTTGGGTTGTCCCTAGAGTGCAGGTATGAGAGCCTTAGCAGTGTTGAGCAGGTGAGGTACGAGTGAGCGCTTATACGTGCCAATGGATTCTTTGGAAAAAGGACAGTCCAAGGGTCATTAGGTAGGCTAACGCCTGTGGTTCGTTGTATGAGCTGGAGCACTGAAGACCAGAAGGGGCGGATATTTGGGCAAGACCACCAGATGTGCGCGTGGGTGGCTGTGTTACCACAATTCCTCCAGCACAATGGGGAATTAGTGGGGAACATCCGATGTAGTTTTGAGGGCGTATAATGCCATCTGGTAAGCAGTTTGTAGTTGACCTCAGCCATTTTAGAAGCAAGCGACGATGCGTGCGTTAATCGTAGAGTTTTGTCTTTCTGGTGTTTAGGGAGAGTGGTGTCGAGGTCCGATTCCCATTTAGCCAGAAAAGACGGGGGCACGTCCGTTTGGAGTGCAATAAGGGGTGTGTTTTTTTATTGACACTTTTTGCCCCAGGTGAATGGGTAGGGATACGATGTACCCCATACTTATTTGCATAGGGTGGGGGGCCGGGACCTTGGGGCCCCCTTATTAAGGGGGGCGCCCGGATTGCGATAAGCCCCCCGCCCGCAGACCCGACAACCAACGGCCAGGGTTGTGGAGAAGAGGCCCTTGTCCTCATCATCATGGGGACAAGGGGTGGGGGGGGCGCAGGGGGGGTGCCCCCCTTCCCCAAAGCACCCACCCCCCATGTTGAGGGCATGCGGCCTGGTATGGTTAAGGGGGGGGCACTCCCCAACCCCTTTCCTGACCGGCTGGGCTGTGTGCTCAGATAAGGGTCTGGATATGGATTTTGGGGGGACCCCCACGCCATTTTTTTCAGCGTAGGGGGTTCCTCGTAAAATCCATGCCAGACCTAAGGGCCTGGTGTACAGTACCCTGTGGCCAAGAACCTATCACGCTGGAAACATTCTCACAGGCAGGTGCTGTAGTTGCCGTTGCATCGTAGTTGGTCCGTCGGACCAGCATATAGACGAGCAGACTTCCCAACAGGAACTGGGTCCGGCGGACTATCGGGGGAAAGATTTAAAACATGTTTTATTTCTAGGTCTGCTGGACTTTGGGGAAGAAAAAGTCAGCTGGAGCTCACACGCGATCGAATTGTCCAAGTGCTCTGGTCCGCCAGACCAAGTCTGCCGGAAAGTCCGATCGTGTGTACGCGGCATAACAGTGCCTTCTTTTCCTGTTCTCATCAGATGTTCAGTGCAATCTTTGTTTAGGCATCACCCAGGGTCAGCATTTATATCCCAGACTAAAATGCTGAAAAAATGCAAAGCAATTTTGTGAATGGTGACTGTGCTGAGTGGGCAACCTCCTGTGTTCAGTAAGTAGCAGAGCAACCACCTGGCACGGGACCCAGAAGCTAGTGGAGATCACGGCAGTAGGGATGCCTACCCCAGTGATTTTCAGCTTCCACGGTATGGTATTTACATTAATGTAAGCTAGACTAATGTAGCTACGGAAAAATATCCATACCTGAAATTTATCTTATGCAAATAATTGCAATGGTTTGTTCCTTTAAAAAGAAATGGGAATTTTTTTTTTAAAGGAGTAAAAGACGCATTACACCAGAAGGACATGAATCACAGGTCTACTGGTTCCCTTACTGCTCTGCACTGACAAGTAGGACTAATGACCTTCATTTTCCAAGCTGGATTTTAATTCCAACATGTCTATGCTCTCAGTGTGGCTATTGTTAATACACCTGCAGTTACTCTCTCAATTTATATTGCTGTCAACAATTATTATTCCAAAATTCTGTATTAATCTAACATACATTTAAAAATGTACTAAATTCTCAGCTACTGCTGAGCTGTGTACCAAACTACAGATAATTACTTTCCAGTGGAAGCTTTTACTTGTGTACAGTACATTTTTTGGACTTATATAAAAGAGTATTGTGTATTACTATTCAGACAGAAAAACTAGTTACATATTTCATGTACTCTGTCTATTAAAGAGAATAAAAGACAAGGAGATAAACCAAAAAAGCCCGTATCAAATGACCTTGTCCTATATAGGTCACTGTTTATTTAGGAATGTAGAAAATCAGGGAGGTATCAACTATCAAACTAGTTATCTGGTACCAAACGTATTCACAAAGCCTGTTCTAAAAACCCTAGGTCATTTATAGGAGTATAGGGATTTTTTGATCTCCCCACCCTTTAGTTTAATGTTGAACAACAAGATAAATACAAAGATGAAATACATATATTAGAGTCTTTTTACCTACCAAATGTGTTCTAATTCTATCCAAGTCCTGGGATTTACACTGCTCTGCCACACAGTACTTTCTTGCATTGCAGGACACAAAACCTGATTTTTCTCTGCTGTTAATTAACACTAAAGCCCCATATACACGATCAGAAATTCTGACAGCAAAAGTCAGATGTGAGCTTTTGGTCAGAAATTCCGACCGTGTGTATGCTCCATCGGACTTTTGTTGGCAGAATTCCAGCCAGGAAAATATTGAGAGCAGGTTCTCTATTTTTCGGTCGGAAAAAGTTCCGATCGGAAATTCCGATCATCTGCAAAAATTCCGGCACGAAAAATTCCTATGCATGATTGGAAACAATTCGACGCATGCTCGGAAGCATTGAACTTCATTTTCTTGGCTTGTCATAGTGTTGTACGTCATTGCATTCTTGACTGTCGAAAGTTCCGAGAACTTTTGACGACCATGTGTATGCAAGCCAAGCTTGAGTGTAATTCCATCTTAAAAACCATCCAAGTTTTTTTCCCACAGAAAATCGTATGGGGCATTACAGGTATTGTCCCTCCCCAGGAGCAGCCGGTCCATAAGGGGTGCAGGAGCACCGCTCCCCTAGTTTGCATGCGGGAATGCATGCCGGGTGCCGGACTCATAGGTTTCTATGAGTTTGACTTATGACAAGAACAAATCTATATACGCTATTGTCTTCCGGCTTTTCCTCCCGGCCAATCAGGATGGGGGGGGGGGATCAGGTTGACTGGGAGAAAAAGCCAAGGAAGCTGTGGTGCCGCGACCGTGGAGGTGTGAGTGTGGACCAATTGTGACTGGACAATGACAGGAGAAGCTGCAGAATGATACGCTGATCTCTATGTCACTCTGCTCTGTCCTTATCTATATATCACAAAAAGATATCTGGCAGGAGACACCGACCAAGGGTTACGTATGAAAGCAGAAGTCTGATCATAATAGGGTAACTTACTCTTATGATCAGACTTCTGCTTTCATATGAAACCCTTTCCCAGGGTCTCCTGCCGGGTATCTTTTTGTGATATATGCCTTCTTTGGTTACATTACCAGCACCCCACATGGTGAACGATCTATGATTGACCACTCTATATGAGGGGATAATTTTGTGCTAAGCCTGTGTCTTGTTGTTTTTCTGTCCTTAACTGACTGGCTAATTGTGCTGCCTCTCTCTCCCTGCCTAAGCTCTACTTTAGGCCGGTATCAGAGGCTTATACCAGAGCACATTTAGTTACTTATTTGTTAAAGGATATGCAAAGGTTTGTTTTAAAAAACAAAAACAAAAATGTTATACTTACCTCCTCTGTGCAGTTGGTTTTGCACAGAGTGGCCCTGATTCTCCTCTTCTGGTGTCCCTCAGCTGCGCTCCTGGCCCCTCCTCTTCTTGAGTGCCCATTGGAGAGCCGCTCTCCCTCGGGGCATTCGTGTGGGTGCTTTCCAGTTGCCTGCTGCTGCGTCTATTGACACAGATAGCAGTACTCGCCCCTGACTCCTGTGTTGTTGGATTTGATTGACAGCAGCAGGAACCAATAGCTGTGCTGCTATCAATCTATCCAATCAGGACCCAAGACACCGGATGGAACTAGTGTGCTCATCCCCATTGGAAAGACCAGGTTCAAGTAAGCAAAAGATGGGGCTCTGGGGGGTGCTGCATCACAGAAGATTTTTCACCTTAATGCATAGAATGCATTAAGGTGAAAAACCTTGAGATTTTACAACCCCTTTAATTGTTCAGTTCATGAAAATATACTTATAAATATATTAATGATGATTACAGAGATGCATTGTTGTGTGAAAATTCCTGTCCCTTTCAAGACAGGAAGTGAGGGAACATTTTGCCATTGGGAACAAAGGCAAAAATAAAAAAACTGTCAGAGGTTCTATCCTGCAAAAGAAGAGAGAGACAGAAAACAACAAATAAATGTCTAGAATTGTTTTTTTTAGAAAGGAGATTAAAGTGACAGCCAATCTTTTGACATCATTAGATGGAGGTCACCAGTGACAGCCTTTTTTTAGTACAGGTTTATTTTATTGTGTTTTTAAACAGCTTGCTGCCCGCCCACCGTCAAATGACGCGGGACAGTGTAGCCCTCTCGTGCGCCCGCAGGGGCGCTCAGCATGGTGATCGTGGCCGTGCTGTGTTGCTAGAACACGGCGCAACCCCAATCTGTGTAAAGAGACACGTCCACAGCTCTTTAACCATGTGATAGGCTGTGACCAATCACAACCTGTCACATGTAAACAAGGAGATGTTGGTAATTGGCTCTCCTCGCCTCACACTGACAGAGTGTGAGGAGAGGAGAGCCGATCAGTGAAATCTCCTCACAGGGAGACTTCTAGGGATGTAATCAGGGTACTGATAATTAGTGCCCTGATTACAATAAATAAATACAGTGTCACAAACAGTGCCCACAATTGCCCACCAATGCCAGCATATAGTGCCCACCAGTGGCAGCAATCAGTGTCCACCACTGCCCACAAGTGCCACCAATCAGTGGCCATTAGCGATGCCAGTCAGTGCTGCCTATCAGTGCTGCCCATCAATGCCCATCACTGCTGTTGCTCAATGCCCATCAGTGTCACCCATCAGTACCAACCATCAATGCTCATCAGTGCCCATCTGTACCACCTATCCGTGCTGCCTATCTGTTCCCACAAGTGCCGCCTATCCGTGCCCACCAGTGCCACCTATTAGTGCCCATCAGTGCCGCCTATCAGTGCTCCTAATGCCACATATCAGTGCCCAAAAGTGCATTATATTAGTGCCTCCTCATCAGTGCCACCTCATCAGTGCCCATCAGTGCCACCTCATCAGCGCACATCAGTGAAGGCGCAAAATTACTTAGTTACAAAATTTACGGAAAAAAGTAAAAAACATTTTTGGTCTTGTTTTTTTTAGTTTTTTACAAAACAAAGAGCAGTGATTAAATACCACCGAAAGAAAGCTCTATTTGTGTGAAGAAAATGATAAAAAAAATTGTTTGGGTACTGTGTAGCACGACTGCACAATTGTCATTCAAAGTGCGACAGCTCTGAAAGCTGAAAAATGGCTTGGGCAGGAAGGGGGTGTAAGTGCCTGGTAGGCAAGTGGTTAATAAAGTTGCTGACATATGTGTGGCGGTTCATTGAGCAAGTATGGTACAGAAGTGCTGGTCGGTGATAGAGGAAGTGAAGGCCAGTGCTGCGACAGTAAGTGAGAAAGTCCATGTTGATAATTTGGGAAGTGTGTGTTGGGGCAGAAAGGGAAGGTAAGGAAGTGTGCCTTGATGTAGGGCCTGTGAATACAGCAACACTGAATAGTTGAATAGTATAATTACTGAATTGTTCAGAATTTACTACTGGTATGAAGTGTAGGAAATTATAACTTTTCACACAGCATGCAAAGTTCAGTGGTTTTTGGCGCATGTTGTGCTATCACATTAGCTACAGTTAGTGAAACAGTCAGCATTGTACTTTGGTGCAGAAGCTGAAATGCACTGGTTTAGTGGCAGCCATTGGATATACATATGTGGGTGCTCTATATGTACCATTGCATTGGCAGTAAGTGGAGAAATGCAAATGGGTACAGTGGTTGGCTGTGTGGTGTATCTCAGTGCACTATTGGCATTCATGTGCAGTGGTGATCATTACATGGGACCAGGGGTGTTCAGTGGAGCAGTATGCAAATTCTGGGGCATTTAGTTGAGAGGTACATGAGTGTGTTCAGTGGAGAAGTACATAGGAGCAAGCATTCAGCAGAGATGAATGAAGGTGCAGAGGCATTCAGTAGAGAATTAGGCAGGCATAGGGGGTTTAGCAGAGAGGTAAGCAGGTGCAAGGGGTTTCAGCAAAGCATAAACATGTAGGGGCATTCAGGGGAGAAGAACCCAGGTGGAGGGGCATTCAGGAGAGAATTACATGGGTGTGAGGGACTTTAACAGGAATGAATTTGAGTGCAAGTGCTTTTCAGTATGTGTATGTAGGGACATTACAAGGGTTGTAAACCCTTGTTTTTTTTTAAATAACAACATGTTATACTTACTTACACTGTGCATTTCGTTTTGCCCCGATCCTCGTCTTCTGGGGTCCCTCAGCGGCGCTGGTGGCTCCTCCCGGCATCAAGTGTCCACATTGGAGAAGGCTCTCCTAAGGTGGACACCCGTGCAGGCACACTCCCGAGTCCGGCATCTGTGTCCATTCACACAGAATGCAGGACTCGGCCCAGCCCCCCAGCGCAGCGTCATTGGATTTGACAGCAATGGGAGCCAATGGCTGCGCTGCTATCACTCTATCCAATTAGAACACGAGACACCAGCTAGATCTGGTGTGCTTGTTCCCAGACAGAAGATGACAGCTTTCAGGTAAGTTGGGGGGCTGCAGCACTGCAGAAGGTTTTTCACCTTAATGCATACAATGTGGGTAGGTGCAGGACATTCAGCAGAAAAATATGTGAGTTCAGGGGAGTTCTGTGGAGAAGTACTCAGGTGCAGGGTGGTTCTGGAGAGAAGTGCATGGGCACAAGGGTGATCAGCAGAGAAATATGCAGTGCATGGGGTTCAGCAAAAAAGTACACCTGTGCAGGAGTGTTGAGTTTAAAAATTATTGGGTGCAGAGACATTCTTCAAGTGAGTGGGTGCGTGGCATTCAGTGAAAAGAATGTGGGGACAGGAAGCAGAAAGAATCTGAGTGCATTATGAATTTATATCAGTTTCACAAAAAAAAGGAAATCCTTTTAACGAATGTCAGTTGTCTTTTTTCCTTTCTTACTGAGACAAAAGAGAGAACACATAATAAAGTTACTTTTGCAAGTTATTGTTGAATGCAATGGGGTCACTAAATGCAGTCACATCCATTGACCACTGAGTGGGGAGTACACAAAAATGATTCATTTGTAAAGGCATTTGTATTGTACTGGACATTGTTCTATGAATTACACTATTTATTTTGAGTTATAACAGTTTTTTTTGTTTGCATTTGCACAAGCTTTACGTAAACTTAGATTTGGCTATATTGCAGAGCATCTTTTTAGCCACAACATAACAATATTCCAGTCCCTATTTTGCGCATACAAGGCAAGGAACCCATAGTGGACAAGGCAACACTATATTATTATTATTATTTTTAAGTAGGCATCAGACTTAATAGTCTGGTTGCATGACAGATTAGATACTACTAGGGACTAAAGCCCTATACACACTATCAGATTTTCTGCTAATTTTTTTCCTTCAGATTTACCAAAACCATATAATATGAGGTCAAAACTTAGGAGTTTCAATTTGTATGCAATCAGGCAGGCCCTTGCACTACATGGTTTTGGTAAATCTGAAGACAAAAATCAGCAGAAAATCTGATAGTGTGTATGGGGCTTTAGACACAGAGAAGAGTTGACTGAGTAGGCTGACTCAGAGCTCCAGTGTAGCACAATGGTTTCTGCTAGTGAGAATCTGCATTCTAGACATGTGCAGTTCATTTTGTTGTGAATAAAAATTCTGACAATTTTTTTGTTATTTGGAGTTTTGGATGTATCTGGATCTCTGAATTACAGTACAAACACATTTTTACCAAATTCTCAGGATAATGAAATGAAATTAGTCAGAATTTCCAAAAATTGAATTGAAATTTGCATCGAACTTCAAATTGAATTGCATTCAAATACAAAAGGAAATTCAAACTGAAAAAACATATTGCTGAAAGTAAAGACTGATGGGTTGATTTACTAAAGGCAAAAAGGCTGTGCACTTTGCAAAAAATATGCAATCACATGCAGAGAATTTTTTTTTTTTTTTTTAAACAGCATTTTTACTTGCACGTGGTTGAATGATGGAAATCAACAGAGCTTCTGGTCATTTAATAAGCTCTGAAAAAACGACACTTTGCAAAGTGCACAGTCTATTTGCCTTTGGTAAATCAACCCCTGTCTGTCTTATTAGTGTACCGATTCAAAATAATGCTGTTTTTAAGCCAAAGGTGATTTAGAGATTGATTTTAATCATTTGGTAAAGATTGTTCTTGTTTGTTCACTTTGCATGTATACAATTGATAAAAAGAAACCAGTAAAATACATACTTGAAATCATTTGTACTTCACATTATTTGTTCTCACCCGACAAAAACTTCTGCACAGTATTGTACATAGTAAAATGTTGAAAGTAAGATATTACTTTTATTAATTAGAACACTTCACATATTTTGAATAAAAGTAGTAATACAAACAAGATCAATGTGTATAAATAACAACCAAATGTTTGGTCACTCATGCATAGAATGCATTAAGGTGAAAAACCCTAAAGTGGTTGTAAACCCCATTCATAAAATCTGACCTAGGCACATACAGTATATCTGTAGTGTTTACAGGCATACCCCACTTTTAAGTACACAATGGGGTTTATTTACTAAAGCTAGAAAGTGCAAAATCAGGCTCACTTCTGCATAGAAACCAATGAGCTTCTAACTCCAGCTTGTTCAGTAAAGCGTTGGTAATAAAACCGGGAAGCTCATTGGTTTCTATGCAAAAGTGAGCCTGATTTTTCCCTTTCCAGCTTTAGTAAATAAACCCCATTGTGTACTTAAAAGTGGGGTATGCCTGTACTTATCTCTCTCCAAAGCGCTGAGTGCCATTTCTCTCTGGTGCTCAGTTCCTTTGTTAGAGTCACTTCTGATAAGTTCTCTGACACAGGAGATAACAGCTTAAAATTTGTGTTGGGAGCTTAGCGGTAGATTAGCAGAGAGCTTGTCTATTTAGACTACAGCTCTGCATGTTCCTTCATTCCTCTGTCTATGTGGAGCGTGGGTGTGTCCTTTTCCTCCAATCAGCTCACACGCAGTATAAGCCCCAACTCCACACCCACTGCTGTAAGAGGAAGAAAGATTTCTAACACAATCTGCACTTAAATCTGTTAGGCTGGCCATACATGGTCGAATTTCAAAATGATTTTATTTTGAAAATCAGAAAATTTGTGAGTTTTGTGATCCGATGGTGCCACCATTGATTTCAAAATTTGTCCAAGCAAGCCTTGAATTTCACCTCATGGTGCTACAGAAAATAATTTTCGTGCCTGGGAATCTTCTTTTCTTTCCGGGAATTTTCTTTTCATGCACATGCGCATTTCTTTTTCGATTACATTTCTTGCACGATTCTCCCATCATTGATTAGAAAATCGTTCATTTTTCCAAAAATTTACAACATGTACAATTACTCAAATTTGATTGCCGCACAAAAATCGGCTGTTGCTGGAGCCCACTAATGGTGCAAAATACGAACAAAAATTCTTAGATAAGATTTTCGAAAGAAAATTCTTTCGAAATTTGACCCACGCCTTAGTGAGCACTTCTTCTTAACCCATCCACCTCACAGGTGTGGCATAACAAGATGCTAATTAGACAACATGATTATTGCACAGGTGTTCCTTAGGCTGGCCATAATAAAAGGCCATTCTGAGGCCTCATACACACGGACGTTATAAAAAAGGGCCTGTTAAGCTAGTTACAACGTCTGGAAAAAATCTGGTTAAAAACACAATTTTATTGGCATTTTGCTCTGGCGTCAATGCGCATTTAACGATGTTTGTAATCGTTAATGCTAAGGAGCGTTTTTTTCAAAAAAATATCCCATCACATTATAAACATTTTTACAGCTCAAAAACGCTGACCCTAAAAAACGTCGGTATAGCTTTAATGCACGTTAATGCGTGTTTTTACGCATTCATTTCAAAACTGCTCTGTCGCTGGTCCTTGTTTTTTTTTGGAGCTTAAAAACGGCCATGCCTGTTACAGCTCAAAAACGCCATGGTGTGTATGAGCCCTTGAATAACATGGAGTTGCCTTCTTAAGCAGCAAAAAAAGTTCAAAAAAGCCGCTGTAAAAACGTCCGTGTGTATGAGGCCTTAGATGTGCAGGTTAGGAATAAGACAAAATATAAATCTGAAATTGGGGTGCCACACCATCATATCTGAATCCAAAGTAAGGTTGAATTCCAAATATTGCTAAAGTATAAGATTAAGGACCACATATTGCCTCCTTTATCATGGCTGCAATTACAATAAGAATGTAAATAAAAATAGTTTTGTTTTTGGTGGCAGTACCCTAAGGCTCGGTTCACACAGGGGGCGATGCGAGGCGACGCGACTTGCCTCGCCGCGACCTCAGCGGCGACTTGCAAATTACTTCTGTATAGAAGTCAATGCAAGTCGCCCCGAGGTCACCCAAAAGTAGTACAGGAACCTTTTTTCTAAGTCGGAGCGACTCGAGTCGCTCCTCTTAGAACGGTTCCGTAGTACAGAACGGGGGCGACTTGTCAGGTCGCGGCACGGCAAGTCGTGTCGCCTCGTGTCGCCCCCTGTGTGAACGGAGCCTTAGTAATCATGTGTATTGTCTTTACACCTTTCGTAGATATAAATGTAGGAAATATTTCTTCAGATTCATATCTAAACGTTCTTGTTATAGAAATACCACCAAGAATCAAATCTTTTGTTACTGCTGTTGGTGAACCTGGTAACAGGGCATGCACTAGTTAAATGGTGTAAGGATTAGGTAAATGAGACGGCATGCTTCAGTAGACAGAGAAAGCAGGCTCTCTGTTTACTTCCCATATGCCATCTTGGAAGGAAGCTTTGTTTTGCCCTCATGTAGTAAATAAAGCAGGTTCACTGACGGCTGTTCATCGGGGGCCTCCATACTCTTGCTTCTAAGGGACAGAGCAGGATGTACAGAAAAGCTGCAATTTGTATTAGGCAATCTTACATAGACTGTTTGACAAATAGAATCTCCAGGGATGCGACAATATGTTATTATGTCCCTAGCGCATTCAGTTTTTTGCAATTAATCATGTGTAGTGAAACCTTTCACCTGTGTGCATGTGTTTGAAATTGCATATATGTGTGTGTGTGTATATATATATATATATATATATATATATATATATATATATGTATTCTATAATTGAATTTTATTCTAATTTTAAACAATAGGTTAAGTTACAGCTTTAAAGCAGAAATACAAAATGAACAGGATTACACATTACATTGCATAATAGTGATAACTATCTGAAATACAATGGAGCAAAGTAGAAAATCCCTTGGTAGATTTTGTAGTAGTACTAAGAATAAACTGTGGGAATATATTTTGAAAGTAGAGCAGTCAGAACGTCATTTGATATATATAGTTAGTAATATATAGCATAGAAATATATTTTTAAAGAAAGAAGAACAGAAAATCATAACAGTAGACCTTTGCCAATGTGTAATGTAGGATTTTTCTATAGTAAGTGCCCGTTCACACAGGGGCGACGCGACTTGCAGCGCGACTCACAGACGCGACCTGCACACGATTTCAGCGGCGACTTGCAAAATGACTTCTGTATAGAAGTCGATGCAAGTCGCCTGTCGCCCCAAAAATAGTACAGGAACCTTTTTCTAAGTCGGAGCAACTTGAGTCGCTCCTATTAGAACGGTTCCATAGTACAGAACGGAGCGCGACTTGTCAGGCGGCTAAGTCGCCTGACAAGTCGCGGTAGTGTGAACGGGCACTAAGTGTATACCTGATATATACAATCAATACTATAAAGTAGTTGGCTCGAAGGGGTCCTAAGGATTTGGAGAAATGCATACATATGTTCTGTCCCACAATCTAGCCCAGGCACCCTGGGTGCCTTCAGGTTGTTTCAGGGGTGCTTTGGCAAAATGCTTAAAAATTGCCCAAAAATTACATATACGCCAGCAGCTCAATCTAGCCTTCCTTTTACTTACACAAAGTCACAAGTTTTCATTGTGCACCATTATAACCTTCTACTCGTTGGCATACTAACAACCTGTGACATCATTGGTTGGAAGACATCGGGCATCTACATAGCATCTAAGTGTGCCTGTCACTTGCCCCTCTCCATCAGCACTGGGGGTCACATTAGCTGAGTGATGGAGAGAAACTGAAGGAGAAGAGAAACACTGGATAACTAGTTAGTACCAGTCTTCTATGTTTTGTTAGCTTAGGATGAATAAATCACCTCTAACGTTGAGTGTCCTATGTGTCTGGATGTTGCTGCATTATGAAAAACTGGTAATTACATTTTTTCACATTTTAGAATGGGGTACCTTGAGATTGAGCAGAATTTTAAAGTGTGCCTTGACTGAAAAAAGGTTAAGAAACACTGCTCTAGCTATTATGTCTTCAAGCTTTCTGACCTCTAATAATATTAATGATCATATCCACCTGGGAGGAATTGTGTATCTTCTCCACCTGAGAGGGATCTTTAGCCTGGCGGCTGTGAGAATATGTTCTGCTAACCTCTTAGTATGTTTGAAATGCTAGTAAAAGTCAAAGAAGGCTGAGACGATAGAGTAATGGGTTCAGAGGAAACTTAATTTTTTACCTTTTTTCTCCTTTTCTTGGATTGTAGCACTATTTATCCTCCCAGCCACTTCCTGTCTACAGCACATAATTACCATAGAAGCCTTCCCATAATTACTCTTGGCCAATATGCAGATAGTAACAACAGTGGAGCATGCCTGTGTAATTTGTGTCTACATGGTTGCTTGTAGTACCCGACAGTTGCACATGCACAGTCACAGGTTGTGCTTGAACATGACCTTTATGGTAAGATCATAAATGAAAGATGCAAAAAAAGTATGAAAACAACTCTTGAAATTACTGTATTCAAGCCTATATGAAGTTTAATCAAATTTAAATATACTTTACTGTGAACATGTAGTAACAAAAAATATGTGCACTGTCATTACTGGGTCCATGTAATAGAGCATATATCAAGTCACAGTAAATTGCTCTTGAATAATAAAAAAAACACTACAGCTGTATTTTATATAATCCCTTGCACATTCAGTAGACTTCTCACATAGTTTCTGAATTGTGCTGTAGGTCTTGTTTAATGATTCTTACTCTACAGCATACCTCTTGTGTTTTAATATATGGGACAAGGGCCGAGGAAGGGCTGGAAACAGAGAATACACTAGCGTACATTTTAACTGGCTTAAATTCAGTGCAATTTAGATAATAAAGGTGCCAGCAGCAACGGGGGATTTAGCTAGTGGGGCAGCCAAGAGCTAAAGATGAATACAAGAATAAAAGTTAGAGACACTCAGCGGGTTGGTTATGTCCCCTGAGTAAGTTTAAAGGCACAATGTTCATGTTTCACTGGAGTATACTTTGAGGATATATTTTAGTGGTACGTGTTAGGCTAAAAACACTGCTATAAAAAGTTAGTAATAAATATGCCCGCTCAGCTTCTTCGCCTCTATGCTGATATTGAACACAATATTCCGGGACAGATGGTAGCTCCCTTTAGTGTTATAGATTTGTAATGGATATGATACTCTAATCATTGCACACAGGGCATCAATGCATATTTCTCCAGAATAAAGTGTCACATATTATTGTAACACAAGTCAATGCAAAAGTTAATGAATTTTCCAAGCAAATCATGCCTCGCTATTTAAGGAATAAATATTCTGATCCCTCGGCTGTATTTAAAGCCTACCATCAGTGTATGTGATGTGAATTATTCAAACACCCATTAACAAACTGTTCTCTTCTGCTTGGCTTACTGCAGTGCACCTGGGTCTGATCTGTACTCTCTCTGTTCTCTCCTGGGCAGCTCGAAAAAACCTCATAAGGCCTTTTTTTTTTTTTGCATGTTGGCTGCCAGTGGAGGAACAAGCTGCAGCTGATTTGTCATGCACCCGTAGAGAGAGCACAAACAAATCAAATGCGCTGTCTACTGCGTTCAGTGTCCCTCTTAGTTATTAGAGAAGATCACATGCTATTTTAATGTACAGGCCCACACAATTAAATATTCAGACTTGTTCTACCATATCTAACCCTTTATTAAATCTTTTATGATCTGGAATATGTTATTCTGTCACTCCAGAGGACTTGCATTCTTATCTGCTGATAAAAATAAAAACCATGTCTGGAGCTGTGGCGCTAGTTCTGGATTACAGTCTATGCACATCTTACATAACTGAGTAATTTGGAGACTGTATTTCTGCAACACACATACACACAACTGTGAATAGTTACTAGATTATAGTTATAGATAAAACTGTCAGCAACATTAATTAGAACCCATTTGCAGGTGATATGTCTATTTCTGGTTATGACATTCTGTATTGCCTGCTAAATCAGTTTTTAGTAGGTGAGAACAATTGTCAACACCTGTCCAAAAATAATATGTATGACTCAATCACATTTTTACTTCTCTCTGGGACTCTAGTAATGAGTGGTCCACAAAGTAGTTTGTGTTATGGACTCTCTAACATTGCTCAAACAAAGGTGTAACTTTTTTAAACATGGATTGAAAAAATATATTTTTTCACATTATGCAATTGTAATAGTATTTCACATTATGTTATAGTAAGGTTAATGTCTATAGGGTTAAGGAAGAACATCCCTATGGTTTTCGAAAGTTCTAAGAAGTTTCCATGATATTTAGGTTGATAGCAACCACACAATACTGTGATAAAAAAACTTCATTGCAACCAATAGCCTATTGGTAACCAAAACGTATAGAAGTAGGGCTTTATTGGAGAAGGATTTCATAATTTCAGGTCAGAATGTTTTGATTTTTTTTTTTCAAAGTGCTTTGAGAAACAAAAAGCATATATGGATGCAATGCATACTGTTGTCACTTTTCTCATTCATTACTGAAATATCGGTTCTACTTTTACAGTGAGTTATGTAACCAATAGCACAAATAACACCTATGGTTCATGATGAGGAGGGAGGGTTTTTGGGCTCACATCAAAGGGAAAGCCCTCTCCAGGGGGAAATTAGACCATGGCAGTAGGAATTCTCTTTCAGATGGTTCTATGCAAACAACTCACACTACAGCTCCCCAGGTGGATCTCATAAACTCGTGGGTCACACTTGGGGTGCCCAAATCTACAGTGCATGTCTTCCTTTGTTACTGTATGGACAGGTATTTGACCTGCATTTGACCTCCACTATTGCCTCTGCACCTTCTAATTTTTAGGACATAACTAGGACAGGGGTTTATCAGCACCCTGATGCATTTTCCAATGAGAACAACAGACCTTTCAATATCACTACATCTGCTTGAATACAGCCAGGCTCTCTGACTCTTACTGCTTCTCCAGTGGTTCTGTTTCCTTATGACTTCCACACTTTCAATTTATCTGTAGAACCCCATTCTTATACTGAAGGATTTGCATTAACTACTGGTCAAGTGTTTTTAATTATGAGTAAAAAGTGTTCCATAGCCACACAATTATAATCAACTTTCAAATTTTCTTTCATGAAGCATTTTGCTCAACAATCTCCAGAGGAAGTACAGCTAACGGTGCCATCATCTCCTGGGTGGGTAGAATCGGAAACCTGACTGCATGACACCTTCTTATGCACAGATCACTCAAGGGAAAACATGGACACAACCTTTGACACTCAAAGCCCCCAGGGGTATTACACAAAAGCTTGTCATGCACACTGCTGTGCTCTTTCTACATAATCTTTCTTCATAATTAAGAAATCATAATTAAAGCAGGACACATAATGCTCTGTAAGAAAAATTACCAGCATCCCCTTTAGGATCCCTTTACATGCACATTGTTACACATTTCTTGTGACTGTGAGTAACTATTGGTCTGCATACGAATATTGCAATTTACAGTGCCTTGAAAAAGTATTCATACCCCTTGAAATTTTCCACATTTTGTCATGTTACAACCAAAAACATAAATGTATTTTATTGGGATTTTATGTGATAGACCAGCACAAGTGAAACATGTAGTGCTGGTATCCTTGTCTTCTGATGTGTATTAGCAATTATAATGAAAGTCTATGGATGGTTCTATAGCTTAGTGGTTAGCGCCATCTAGCGGCCAAATACTGAAAGTGAACTTAAATGATATTTGGCTTTCAAGCATTGAACTATTTACAGGAAGTGACTGTTATTTACATTGGAGAGTTGACCCTTTTACCCAGGATGCAGAGTGACCTACCCATGGACACCCTCTCTTCCATTGCATGCTGGGTAGGAGATAAAAGGACCCTGAGTGGCCATTTTCGGTCTCTTGGGGATGCATGGCCTGCCTGTGAGGAGTTGTGTGGAGGCCTACCGGAGGAAGCGCCCCACTGCCCTTGCGGAACGCAACCCTGCTCGGTTGTGTGAGTGATCTGAAGTGCCAGAGACACAGTGATCAGATTAAGAGGATCCAGAGACACTCATTTGAACATCAGAAGACCAGGTCCACCTGTCGGAATGAGATGGAGTGGCGGAGCTGGCTGAAGCAGAAGCAAACTGCAACCACCGGACCATAGTCACCATTCCAAGTTTCCGATCCAGTTGGTGAGCGGGTTGCTACCCCCCGTTTGCACCTAGTCAGACTTATATACAAGCCTCGCTGGAATACTTAGTCCCATGGAGGAGGAGTATAGCAACTTACACTAGGCAGGCATAAGGCCTACTTACTATCACACTTCAAGCACTGTGTTATATTTGCGGAAGAAACACTAGGATCATCCTTAATTCAAATTTGACTTTAAGATCAGAAGATAAAGACTGAGTACTTTAAAAGAGATCTCACGCATAACTATAAAAGTAGGAGGAGCTCCCATATATATATATATATATATATATATATATATATATATATATATATATATATATATATATATATATTGTTTGTAACTGTTTTATCAAAGTTCATTGTCCTGTCAATCTATGTTGGATGACAGTACAATTGCTGTAATCACCTATCTACAAATATATATATAGTAAAATATACTTTGGTTAAGTACCTCATTGTGTGGAGTGTTTTTTCCCATCCCAGCAGGTGGAGCCAGTGGATCCTGAGAGGACAATACAGGTATATTGTGATATATTATATTGTACTGTATTGTATTGCACCACAGCTGTGTCAAGGGGACTGAGGCAAGTTAGTTGGATTTTGTTACTAGAGTGCAGGCCCAAATCAAATCAGCCACTCCTTTGGGGGTCAGTGCTACACACATAATTGTGAAGTGGAAGGAAAATGATACATGGTTTTAAAAAATGTTTACAAATAAATTATGTGAAAAGTGTTGCATGCATTTGTATTCAGCCCCCCTGAGACAATACTTTGTAGAACCCCCTTTCGCTGCAATTACAGCTGAAAGTCTTTTGGGGGATGTCTCTACCAGCTTTGTACATCTGGAGAATTAACTTTTTGCCCATTCTTCTTTGCAAAATAGCCCAAACTCTGTCAGATTGGATGGAGAGTGCCTGTGAACAGCAATTTTCAAGTCTTGAAGCAGATTCTCAATTGGATTTAGGTCTGCACTTTGACTGGGCCATTCTAACACATGAATATGCTTTATCTAATTGTTCCATTGTAGCTCTAGCTGTATGTTTAGGGTCATTGTCCTGCTGGAAGGTATACCTCGGCCCCAGTCTCAAGTCTTTTGCAGACTCTAACAGGTTTTCTTCTAAGATTGCCCTGTATTTTTACTCCATCCATCTTCCCAGCAACTCTGTTTCAGCTAAAGAAAACTATCCCCACAACATGATGCTGCCACCACCATGTTTCACGTGGGGATGGTGTGTTCAAGGTGATGTGCAGTTTTTTTCTACACATAGCATTTTGCTTTTAGGCCAAAAAGTTCAATTTTGGTCTCATCTGACCAGGGCACCTTCTTCTACATGTTTGCTGTGTTCCCCACAGCTTCTCACAGACTTCAAATGGGACTTCTTATGGCTTTTTTCAACAATGGCTTTTTTCTTGCCACTCTTCCATAATGGCCACATTTGTGAAATGCATGACTAACAGTTGTCCTGTGGACAGATTTGCCCACCTGAGCTGTGGATCTCTGCAGCTCCTCCAGAGTTACCAAGGGCCTCTTGGCTGCTTCTCTGATTAATGCTCTTCTTTCCCAGCCTGTCAGGTTAGGTGAACAGCCATGTCTTGGTAGGTTTGCAATTGTGCCATACTCTTTCCATTTACGGATGATGGATTGATCAGTGCTCCGTTAGATGTTCAAAGCTTTGTACTTTTTAATATAACCTAATTCTGCTTTAAACTTTTCCACAACTGTATACCTGACCTGTCTGGTGTGTTCCTTGGCCTTTATAATGCTGTTTGTTCACTAAGGTACTCTAACAAACCACTGAGGGCTTTCCAGAACATCTGTATTCATACTGAGATTAAATGACACACAGGTGGACTCTATTTACTTATTAGGTGACTTCTGAAGGTAATTGGTTACTCCACACTTTTCACATATTTATTTGTAAAAAAATTTGAAAATCATTTATCATTTTCCTTCCACTTCACAATTATATGACACTTTGTGGTGGTCTATCACATAAAATCCCAATGAAATACATTTACGTTTTGGGTTGTAACATGACAAAATGTGGAAAATTTCAAGGCGTATGAATACTTCTTCAAAACACTGTATGTTTAAGGTGGCTAACTGCTTTAGATTGATTACTCTCCTCCTGCTGTGTCAGTTTACACAATATTAACATTATATGGTCATTTAAGTACAATATGTACATATAAGCAGTTGGTATTTCGCTGGTAGAGTGGGAACTAACCAGAGAATGATATAAACCTATAAACAACATGGCACAGTACATCAGGAAAGAAGCAAAGCATAACATATACCATCTGTAGTCCCTTTTCCTTTTCTTCTTAATGTATATGGACAGCTGTGTGCACTAATTAATAAATCCAGCACTAAACTTCAAAAGGGTAGGGTGCAACGGATGTTGATATAGATAAATAATTAGATGTCTAAATGTAGCCCCACTATTATGATACCAACTAACAGATATGATATTTTATTTTGTTTCTATTACCAGGTTATCCTACAGGCGTAGATGCTTTCCTTTTCCTACACTGGGGTTGATTTACTAAAGGCAAATAAACTGTGCACTTTGCAAGTGCAGTTGCTCCTGATCTTAGTAAATGAGCAGAAGCTCTCTTGACTTTCACCGCCCAATCATGTGCAAGCAAAAATGCTGTTTTTATTTTCTTTGCACATGATTGGGTATTCTTTGCAAAGTGAAGCTTTACCTCATTTACTAAGCTCTGGAGCAAAAACACTTGTGGAGTGCAACTGCACTTTGCCAAGTGCACAGTCTATTTGCCTTAGTAAATCAACCCCAAAGTGTTCTCTTTTTACAAGATGAACTATACTGTATGTAGAGTCAAGCATTCTATGATTTTGTTGCTGTAATGAGGCTTCCTATCTAACTAAATGAATATTCCTTCAAGTGAACCTATATCTCAGAATACTGTGTATACCCCTAGAACCAGTGCACTACCAGATAAAAAATTAATATACATAAATGCAATATATAATGAATAATTAAAAAGTGCAACTTTAACTAAATCAATAAGTAAGTGCTAATTTAAGAACAAGCCGATATAAAATGTTTGTGAAAAATACAAAAAAGTTCAAAACATTGTCACTATACCTATTTAAACAGCAATTCAAGCAACAAGACAAAATGATTAGGGAGTTACTAATGCTGTTGTACAATAAATACCAAAGCTATAATAAATTCAGAAACTCAATATACCCTAACTTGTATAATTCCCTACAGATGGATATGCATAGACAACCTAAAAGAGTCAGTGGAAATGTACTTTTTGAAGCTTGTGCATGAATACATTTTTTTCTCTTCTTTTTCTATTTTCAATTACAATGAGACTTCCAGTGCAGGTTTGTATCTTATTACTGGCTGTGAGAAAACTCATAGTATTCACATTATTTGCTACATCATGTTTTCTGTACATGACAGATAGAAAATAATCTGTACCGGGTGAGTTTGAGAATTTTTCTCATTCAAAAGCATGTGTTTTCAGATCCAAGATTAGTAGCAAAAATGAGTGGGGTGGACAGGAGCACTACAGCAATGCCTAGAAGTAAAAGTGGCATATTAAGTGGTTAGGCTGTGCTCTTTGTATGCTACTGGAGTGTATATTTAAGTTTAAAACCTATCGTTATTTTATGTTCTGTATATTATTTAAATCAGTATTATAAACCCGCTAAAAAGTATTAAACTGGGTCCTTCCTGTCCTGAATACCTTATTTATCTACTTACACGTATTAGCTTGAGTCCATATAGATACACAGTGAAGAGCAAACACATTGCTCCTCAAGAGACTTCTTTAACAGCCAAGTCAGAATTTTTTCAATTTTTTCATTACATCATTTTCATTTGAGTTAATAGGACACCTAACCTGTTTTGCGTGTCTCTCAACACCTTTATAGCCTTGGTAGGGGGGGATAATCTATAGATTTTGCGGCACTGGGAAATAAGCTACAAGCATTTTTTTCAGTTTATTATTATTTTTATTATTTTAGATTTTTGGATACAACATCATACACATTAGGTATGTTTTAATGATATGTGGCACATGACTTGAAGACAATTGCTTCTATTTAAAATCTTCAATTCTGTGTTCTCTTTACAGCCACTGAGTACCGCCCTGAGCAGCTGTCTTCCAGCACTTTTAAGGTTAACAGCAGCGCCTCTGCAGAAGGTTGCGCCGCTCTCCCAATCCTGTTTCTTCTACCATTCATCTTACTACACTTCCATGAGGCATCAAGTTTTAGGAATGGGTGGAAGAGATGCTGTCATTCAACTCCTCCTCCATTCACAGAACTTGATGCATCATGGGAGTAGTAAGAAGAATTCTATGAAGAACAGAGGAGGGAATAGGGATTGGGAGAGCAGCACAACTTTCCTAATTATGAGCCACTGCTGTTAACTTTCATTGCTCTAAAGGGGACACAGCACAGAGGATTCTGAGCAGAAGAAGCCACCTGCGGATTGTGGAATGTACACTATTACACATACTTTATTTATGTGGTGCTGCATCTCAAAAAAAATTTTTTTAACCACTCGACCTCCAGCAGGTTTTACCCCCTTCATGACCAGAGCATGTTTTGCTATTCAGCACTACGCTACTTTAAACTGGTTGTATACCTGCAAAAATAAATAATAAAAACCTGTAAGGCAAAGGCCTAATGAGCTAGTATCCACCACATACTAACTGATTATGAAATGCTTACGTTAGAACGAAGCGCCAGCATCACCTCCTGGTCACTGCTGACAGGGCTGACATGTTCCCTTTGCGTTTCTTCCTAGTTCATGGCTCCAGCGATGTGAATGGCTGGAGCCACAATGATGTCACTTTCTGGCGAGGAACTCTGATTTTCCAGCAGCATCTGCCGGACCTTCAGAGCACAAATGCCGCTGAGGTCAGTGGCTGCCTGCAAGGTGAATATCTCATAAACTGCACAGGTTTAAGAGATATTCATTTTACCTACAAGTAAGCCTTATTATATTAATAATATATTATATACATTATTAATATTATATATAATATTATAAATTATATTATATTATTAATATATTACTATATTATATAAATTAAAAAGAATTACTGCGCTTATCTGTGAAAAAGCAAAAAAGAGCTGCTACATAGGAATGTGAAAAAAATTCATGCAAAAAAGGAGATAAAAATGTAGCGCTAGTGTCTAGAACAATATTAGTGTAATATAAATAACATAAAGGACATGTGCTCATGTGACATGGTTTACCATGTGACCATTTCCCCCCTATCATGGAATGTAGTTTACCAATTATTGATGGAGAATTGTGATTGGTGTAGACTCTTCAAAGTTATTTATTTATATATGAGCAATATGTAGACATGTGCAGAGTAAAATATTTCGTTTCGGAATTTCGTTTTCGTCTGAAAACTTAATTTATTTAGTTACTCCCGAAATTCGTTTTTATTTATTTCGTTTTTCGTTCAAAAATTGCATTCGTCCGAAAATCCACATGAATCACGGTCGAATCTGTCTTTGAAGGCTTATGGTGTCTGTCGAATGTATAAAGAAGATTTGACGGAGCTAGTATATAGCATACTTTAGAACCCTATTAAAGTCTATGGGACTCCAACGTTCAAAATCTAAAGTGCTCATTTTAAAGGCTAATTTGCAAGTTACTGTCCTAAAAAGTGTTTGGGGACCTGGGTCCTGCCCCAGGGGACATGGATCAATGCAAAAAAAAGTTTTAAAAACGGCCGTTTTTTCGGGAGCAGTGATTTTAATAATGATTAAAGTGAAACAATAAAAGTGTAATATTCCTTTAAATTTCGTAGGGGGGGGTTGTCTATAGTATGCCTGTGAAGGGGCGCATGTTTCCTGTGCTTAGAACTGTCCCTGCACAAAGTGTCATTTATGCAGGAAAAAAAGTCCTTTAAAATCACTGGCAGCTATTATGAATTGTCGGCTCCCGTAATACAGAGAACACTCATTGAAAGTCATTGATAAAAAAAAAAAAAAAAAAAAAAAAAAAGCGTGGGGGTCCCCCAAATTCAATTACCAGGCCCTTCAGGTCTGGTATGGATATTAAGGGGAACCCTGCCTCAAATTTAAAAAAAAATTTGACGTGGGGTTCCCCCTAAATATCCATAACCAGACCCTTCAGGTCTGGTATGGATATTAAGGGGAACCCCGCGTCAAATTTAAAAAAAAATTGACGTGGGGTTCCCCCTAAAAATCCATACCAGACCCTTTATCCGAGCACGCAACCTGGCAGGCCGCAGGAAAAGAGGGGGGGACGAGAGAGCGGCCCCCCCTCCCTCCTGAACCGTACCAGGCCACATGCCCTCAACATTGGGAGAATGCTTTGGGGGTCTGTGACCCCTCAAAGCACCTTGTCCCCATGTTGATGAGGACAAGGGCCTCATCCCCACAACCCTGGCCGGTGGTTGTGGAGGTCTGCGGGCGGGGGGCTTATCAGAATCTGGAAGCCCCCTTTAACAAGGGGACCCCCAGATCCCGCCCCCCCCCCTGTTTGAAATGGTAAGGGGGTACAAAAGTACCCCTACCATTTCACAAAGAAAGTGTAAAAAATTGTTAAATAAAACAAACACACTTTTGAAAAATTCCTTTATTAAAAATAAAAAAATTAAAAAAAGATTCCAGCGGCGGTAATCCACTCTTGCTATCCAGCAACGGACGATCATCTCTCCAGCGATGTCTCATCTCATCCAGCGCAGCGATCCATCCTTCTTCTGTCTCCGTGGAGGAGACACTGCAAGGATTCCGGCGGCTGATGTTTCTTATATACGGAGGGCGGGGCCACCCGTCACCTGACCCCGCCCCCTCTGACGCAAGGGGAAACCCGGGGTTCCCCGTGACGTATAGGTGACCCCGCCCCCCTCTGATGTAACGGAAACCTGCCTGTGTTTGCTTTACATACCACCTGCTTTATGAGCCTGTTTGATCTCCTTTGGGTGATATATTGTTTGGTGGCCATTCCTTTACCTCCTGAATTCCATTGTGAGAGGATTTGGTTTCCTGAGTAGATCGCAGATTGGTCCACATTGATGGAGGGATCATCCGTGACCTGTCGCATTGTTTCCGAATGGTCGTGGCTCCATCCCTTTATGCTCATTTGATCTGGTGTCGCTGACACGCAGGTCCATCGGCTCTGGTAAGAGTATCCATCTTTAACCTACTATTGATGCCTTTACCTTCAGATGTTCATTCAACTGCTGCTTGCTTCTTTCCATCAACTGCTGTGTTTGCGGTGGATCTACCAAGTATTGGGGCTGACCCTTTTTTGGGACTTAATTTTTACATTATTACATTATTGAATTATTAGTAATTATTGACCCGTTTATTGAAGTTGATGGTTATCTTTACACTTTGTTATGAGCACATGTCGTTTATGTTATTTATAGTACACTAATATTGTTCTAGACACTAGCGCTACATTTTTGTCTCCTTATTATAGGCTTATCTGTAGGTAAAAATGTGAATGCGGGGTATACAACTGCTTTAACTAGCCATTGCGCGGTCATACAACACTATATGCAAATTAAATGTATTACTTTTTTTCACACAACTAGTGCTTTCTTTTGGTGGTATTTGATCACCACTGGGTTTTTTCCTTTTTTCTTTTTTATTATATACGTGAAAAAAAATTGAAAGAAAACTATATACATTAACCTCCCTGGCGGTATGATTATTTCTGATTTTAGGTGCTGAAAGCGGTATAATGTTTTGTATGAAAATTTGGCATTTTATATTGTAGGCCTGCAATTCTTAGGAATAACTCACTTAAATATGTCCAAGCCAGAGTCTAGTAGACATCCCGGGTATGATAAAGTTTGAAACACAAAATCATAAATTATAATATAATAAATAACTATAAATAATTATACCAAATTATAATATAATGATAATAAAAATTATTCAATAATGTAGTCAAATCAAAAACACTGAAATTTGCTCAGTTGCAGAATTGTCGCTGTCATTAGATTTAGTGTTTGATGATGAATTTCCCCACAATTCGCTATTGCTCAATTCTGCAAGTGATTCTGATTTATCATTGCTGTTTTCTAGCTGGTCTAAAATCACTTTTGACATAAAGGGACACTTTTTGGTTGCTATGGACAATGTCCAAATTCCAGGCAGAAAAAACAGTATTTATAATATACAACTGCATGCAGGGCACTGAACAGACCACTAGGGACAAAGGGGATGCGTCATTTTTTATACAGTACTGTAATCTGTAAGATTACAGTCTACTGTATGTGTATTGTGTTTTGACTTTTTTGAATTTGGCGCCGATCTCCGCTCCTGTGTGTCGCAGCGTCGCAGGGAACGGCGGCACTTGGCACTGTGTGAATCGAGCGAGGAGACAGCTCGCACACACAGCGGGGAGACATTGCAGGATCCAGGGGACAAGGTAAGTAACTTTCCCTGTATCCTGCGATGCGATCCGATCCCGAGTCTGGCTCGGGGTTACCGCTAATGGTACTAAAATTCCACCCCAACCCAGACTCGGGAATACCGACCAGGGAAGTTAAAGTTATAGGCATTGATTTACTAAAGGCAAATAGTGCACTCTTCGAAGTGCAGTTGCACTCTGAAAAAGAAGTTGCTCCAGAGCTTTGTAAATGAGCAGAAGCTCTGCTGACTTCCATCATCCAATCACGTGCTAGCAAAAAATGCTGTTTTTTTAATTCTCCTTCCACTTGATTGGATATTATTTGCAAAGTGAAGGTTTACCTCATTTACTAAGCTCAGGAGCAACTGCACTTGCAGAGTGCAACTGCACTTTGAAAAGGGCACTGTCTATTTGCCTTTAATAAATCAACCCCTATGTTGTACATTATGGCATATTCCAGACCTTAGTTTACTATGTCAGCTGGCCACAGAACACTTCCCAGGTCCAGAATCCTGGCACAGCCTTTGATGTGACGCAGTCGTTTAAACAAGACCATGTGGTGAAGATAGCCTGGAATGTCACCTTTAGGCACTAAGCTCTGCATTGTGCCACTTTCCAGACCTGTATGCACTGTGCCATTTAGCCACAGATTGCTCCTCAAATTCAGAGCCATGATATAGTCTCTGCTGTATCTCAGTCTTTGATTACTCCCTGTGTGAGTAAACCTCTCGAAGTGCTGAAGATAGCCTGGTACATCATCTTCAGACATAGGGGGTTATTTACGAAAGGCAAATCCACTTTGCACTGAAAGTGCACTTGGAAGTGCAGTCGCTCTAAATCTAAGGGGTAGATCTGAAATGAGTGGAAGCTCTTCTGATTTTATCATCCAATCATGTGTACGCTAAAATGCTGTTTTTTATTTTCCTTGCATGTCGGATCTACAGCGACTTTACTTCCAAGTGCACTTGCAATGCAAAGTGGATTTTCCTTTAGTAAATAAACCCCATAGTGCTTTGCCTTGTGGTGTTTTCCAGACCCTTGTGTACTGTGTTAGTTAGCCGAGGAGTGCTCTGCAGTTTCAGAGCTATGGTACAGCTACTGTTGTGACCTAGTCTCTGCAGTCTCAGTCTCGAAGTGCTCTGATTGTAGCTAACATAACCTAATATGTGACTTTTAAGCAATGAACCCTGCTTTATGGCACTTCTCAGATCTTTGCGTACTGCATGAGTAACCCACAGATTGCTTTCCAGTTCTAGAGTTGTAGCTCAGCCTTTCAGCAAGACCTAGTCTCTCATAACTCATTTAGAATGGCACATGGCTCATTATATATATATATTTCTTTATTTTCTGACCTCTACAGCACTTCAACTGAGTGAGCAATTCCTCATCTTCAGAGAAAATTTGAGCACTCCACCTTGACAAGGTTGACAGTGTCATTAGTGTCCACGCTATTTCCATCTAGCAACATCCTGGACATCAAGTTTTGTTTTTGGATCTCTGTGTCTGATTTTCTCCACAAACAATGAAGGTGTTCATCAAAAGTGCATCAAGAAAATATCTATCTTCTTAGTTATTTACTCACCTAAAAATAGTAATCAGACACGGCACTCTGTTACCTAGCGGCTGATTTTCCCTATGTGGGAAAGTCCAGAGGTCATTATGGGTCCAATTTACAGGAAGAAAGACTGATTGTTCACATATATTCAGGTATATAATTAGACTGCTTGTATTGTGGATTTATATAACTCTAAAGAATCGAAAGGTGTTGAAGTATAGGAGTTTGACAGTATCCTTCTCTTCCCTGTATGTCTATTACATTATAACATATCTTCGTCTAGCCTCTCCTTTTACATATGTGTGTGGGTTTCACCGCCTCTTCTTAGAAGAGACATGGGGGGTTATTTATGAAAGGCAAATTCACTTTGCACTACAAGTGCAAACTACAAGTGCACGTGAAATTGCACTAAAAGTGCACTTGGAAGTGCAGTCGCTGTAAATCTGAGGGGTAGATCTGAAATGAGGGGAATATATATATATATTATGAGGGAAATATATATATATATTATAGACAGGAGAGAGTTAGAGTCACATTTTAAATGCTGTCTGTGTCCATGTTAGGGAGACACTCTCTCTATAATAACCCTGATCACTAATATACCTGGAATGAAAATATGTGTAAATTCGAAATTTTGAGTAGCTTTCAAAAAAAGGAATAGAGAAACTCTTATAATGGGGAGACATTTTCCTGTGACAAATGTTTAAGAGGGGTTATTTCTCACAATGCAAAGATATCCTCCCATATACTGTTCAGCCTAAAGGACAGGAAGTGAATAGAAATCTCTCTGATAAGATGCAGATGGCAAAAAACAAACAAAAAAAAACAAGCCTGACACCAGTTTAAGACCCTTTCACAACGAGGGCATTTTGCAGGCACTATAGCATTAGAAATAGTGCCTGCAATCCAAAACCGACGCTGTGGGTGGCGCAGTGTGAAAGCCCCCTTAACCCTTTCATAATCTATCAAAAAAAGTTTTGGCTTTTATATATACTTTAACTTCATGCCAGCTGTCCTCCAGGCATGTGAAAGCAAGGCTTTACATAGGTTGGGATTCTTACTATTTGATTATCAGTCTCTCTTACCAAGTGTGTGGGATTTTATTTTACACTTGTTTTAAATAATAAACAGTGTATACTATGTCAAATCCTTTGTTCTTTGATGCATACTGAGCAACTATGAGCCTTGGATGGTGGCGTCTGTGGAGGTCAGGTATTAGGAGGTTGGAGCCATATGAGGGTGCTTGGAAGATTACCCATATTTACCCCAGTGGAAGTGAAGCATAAAAAAAAATTGCTTGGACTCTTATGGCTGTAAGGTCACAGGGTCAAAGCCCTCTGGTGAGTCGGGAGACAGCTTCAGGGGTCACATTCCTCGGGTGAAGCAGAAGTGGTAGATCTGAAAATTTGCATCTCAAACTTTCATGTGTGCATGCTTATATAGAAACGGTTGTATGCTATGTTGGACTCTTTGTTTTTGATGTGCATTGAATGACATAATCCTTGGATGGTGATATCTGGAGTGGAGGTTGGATACAGGAAACTGGAGCCATAAGGGGACCACCTGGAGGACAGCTCCCCCTATCTAGTTGTGAAAATATAACAAAAACAATTTAGAATCAAATGGTCTTATGGTTATAGGGTTAAAACCTTCTGGTGAGTGGGGAGACACTTATAAGAGGGCATATTTCATAAAAAAATATATGTAAAGAGGAAGTGGTAGGAAGGTTGAAGCACGGAACGCATGATTTTGAACATTGAGATGGACTATACACACTGTGATAGATGTTGAATGGGCGAAGATTCACAGTGGACACTGGGTTGATATTTATTGGCATACTTTATTGGTTATTATTGGTTTTGAATGATTATTATTTAGGATGTATATATAATCATATTACCATTCTTGTAATTAACCAATATATTTATTACTTATTTTCTGGCCAAATACAAATTAGGACAGCGCTGTCACTTATTTCCTTGAGTTTTAAAAGGAAATCATAACTTTTAAATAGCAACAGTTCAAAAATAGTTATTATTATTATTTATTATTATTATACAGGATGTTTATAGCACCAACAGTTTACGCAGTGCTTTAAAATATAAAGGGAGACAATACAGCGACAATACAATTCAATACAAATTTGTTAGAAGGACCTTTCTCCTGAGAGCTTACAATCTAATAGAGAGGAGCTGGTGAAACAAAACGTAATAACTGTGAGGGACGAACTGATGGGAGGAATAGAAGATTTGGTTATTAGCTGAAGGCAGGGTAGGAGATAGCTGGACAGATTGGGGTAATGAGTTTCGCAGGATGGGAGAAGCTCTAGAGAAGTCTCGGAGATGAGCTTGGGAGGAGCAGACAAGGGGGCTAGAAAACAGGAAGTCTAGGGAGGTTTGGGTAATATTTGGAAACAAGATTGGTGATGTAGCTCTGGGCAGAGTTGTAAATGGCATTGTATGTTATTGTTAGTGTTTTGAATTTTTTATGTTGGCCCATGGGAAACATGGATTTTTTTTTTACCACAAGATGTTTTCCATCTACCAATAAAGATGTTTATTGTGAGCCCTAATCTTTCAACACAGATCTGTTCCTATATGATCTACAGCCAGGTATCTATGCAGATCATATGACGGCCTCCCTGGATAATATTTTGTGTTGGGTCGCATTCACAGCCATCTAGGGCCACATGCGGCCTATGGGCCACAGGTTGGACAACCCTCCATTAGAACTTCATTGTAAGAAGTGGCTTAGGTAAGTTGCAAAACATTACAGAACAAAGGCATTTAAATGTGGCCAACTATTACTCGCTATACTTTGATGTGTATAAATGAGCTTCGCAAACACTATACGATAGAATTGACAAAAACTATGTACGCATATTTTTAAAGGTAAACTTTATTAATCCTAGGTATAGTTTATGATTAGATATACTAAGTCATTTCAAATATCCAATAAAAAAAATATGGAAAACATCAGAACATTTACATAGATTTGATCAGATGGTTTTAGACCATTAGTCAGTGCAGTTTTAGCATCCAAACATATTTAACTGCAAGTGTCTAGCTACAAAATCTTATGCAGAAATAAAAACAAGCAAAGCAAAGTCTTTGTGTGCTGTACATTTTATGTTACTGTAAATGATGTTAGTTAGTGGAAGTGAGCACATATTGCATTATACAACTCTGATTTAATTAAAATGGTACTGCGATTGTATCTTGGAGTTCGTCTAATCAGGAAAGCAGGCTTATACTAGATGTGGAAGATAGCTGTTGTAAACTGATCTGTTCATTGATTCCCCAGCACAGTCATTTTTGCATAAATTCCCCATCAGTGGATGCTTTGTAAAGTAACCATCTGCCTAACTGAAGTGGTTTAATGGGCTGCATCTCATTATAGAGCTTGTGGTACTTTACCAGAAAAAAAAAAAGAATCTAAAAGTACATTTGGAGTATTTGTCTGGATTGTAAAAAAAAAAAAATGCAATTTTAAAGTCAGTGTACTTATTTCAATTTCTTTCAATTTTTAGATGAATATAATAAATTATTTTTCTAGCCTGATGAGAATAAATCCTTCTCACGGTTACATCTTTGAAAGAAAACCAGAAAGTTTTAAACCAGAATGATAGAGTGGGCAGACCCTGGATTTTCATAAAAATTAATTGGATTTGAGCCCAGGACTGCACCATGACTATTCATTTTTTAAATTCATTTTTTTAGATTTACTCATTTAACCTCTCTGGATTAAGAACAGGCATCTAAATCTCCTAAAGCTTCCCTGAACAAGAACGTTCTCATTCTGAGAACATTCAGGTTTAGTCTGTTAAGCAGGGTAGGGGAGCTGTTCTAAAAAAGCCTCTGGTACAGCCTTATCTAAAGGGAAATAGTAGATGTTGGACAGTATTTCTAATATGATCAACTGCTTCCCCTGTCAAAGTGTCTCAGATGCCAGTTTCTGCTGGCACTCAGAAAACATGATAGATGGACATCTAATGTCTATAGAAACTTTGGGGTTGATTTTAAGGAAAATAAAGGCATACCCCACTTTTAAGTACGCAATGGTGTTTATTTACTAAAGCTAGAAAGTGCAAAATCAAGCTCACTTCTGCATTGAAACCAATGAGCTTCTAACCAATGAGCTCAATTAAGCTTTGGTAAAATAAACCTGGAAGCTGATTGGTTTCAATGCAGAAGTGAGCCTGATATTGCACTTTATAGCTTTAGTAAATAAACCCCATTGTGTATTTAAAAGTGGGGTATGCCTGTAGACTGTACACTTTGGAAGTGCAGCTGCTCCAGAGTTTAGTAAATGAGTAAAGCTTCAGAATGCCCAATCACAAGAAAAAGTAAAAAAAAAAGGAGCATTTTGGGCTTGCACATGATTGGATGATGTAAGTCAGCAGCAATTTCCCTCATTTACTAAGCTCTGGAGCAACTGCACTTGCAATGTGCACTGTCTGTTTGTCTTTAGTACATTAACCCCTTTATAATTCCTTCCAGTGGCAGTTGGTCCATAAGGGGCGCAGGGATGCCCCTCACTAATCTCCAGGCACTGCCCCCTAATCTCCATGCGGAGCCAGAGGCTCTAATTGGCAGTGCACCCCAAACCCACCCACTTGTGACATTAGCGAATAAATATTCGCTATTGTCTTCCATCGTTTCCTCCTGCCCAATCGGGACAGGAGGCGGATCTTAAGTCCGAATTAGCTGGGAGGAGAAGCTGCGGAAGTGCAGACTTGGCGGGGGGGTTTGTTTGCTGCCCCCCCCCCCCCAAAAATGGAGCACCAACTGCCATTGGTTCCACTGGTTCCATCTATTATACAGCTCACTCAACAAATCCTTTTAGATTTAGCGTTCAAAATTATTGCACTAAGCTTGATTTTACTAGGTGCAAATATGTCTTCAGCATAGACTGCTTTAAAAACAGTAGAGTCTGTTTATATTGAAGTTGCAAACTGAAATGAGTATACAGTTTCTTGTATCACTGATTCTTTTCATTGACTTCACCAAACCATTCCCCAAATATTTATGAAGCCATAATATAGGCTGACAAACTAAAAACTAAACTACTGAACTGGAACAATACAGCAACTAAAATCAGTCAGAGGAGATTAAAACATTCTTCTTTGTGTATAGTTGATGCAGTTAGAAAGAGATAAATTGATTTTAGGAAGTAGGGCTGGTGTTCAATACCACCGCAATAAAATTTTGTAATTGTTTTCCTGTTTTGTAACGTTAACTGTGCGCTTGTGAGCATTGTCATAGAGACGTTCCCATTGTTCAGGAGTTAGGGCAAGTTTCAGGTCTTGTTCCCATGTTTTACAGGCTTTCCCTTCATTGGACAGCATGTTATGAAATAACAAGCTGTGCGTCGTAGAACTTACGTGTTGTTGTGGTGAGTTTGCAGAGCACAGGTGTTCAAATGGGGTTAATGGTCGAGATATTGTGGATGTGCGGTCTAGGGATCACAGGAAATGGCGCATTTGCAGACTCGTCCAAAAAGGTAGGGGGGTATTGGATAATTGACGTGTTAGTTTGTCTTGTGTAAGCCGCGTACCATTCTGAAAAAAATTGTGTGCAAAGGTGGTAGTACTGGGTTCCACATTTCAAAGAAAGTCATTGCACATTCCGGTTGGGAATTCTGGGTTTAATTGTATCAGTGATTGCAATTGATAGAAAGGATGAACCACCACTCCAAAGTAATCCTCGAGGACTGAAGCTCTGTCTCCTATTGATGAGCCCCAGGTGCTGACCATTACATACACCATGAGCAAACAAGCAGGACAAAACTCTGGATAGCCGCACACTGAAAAAAGACTTGAAATCCCATCTTTAATTGAAACAACGTGGGTCACATCAAAACAAAATAAAAAAATTCACAGCAAAAGAATAACATAGCTATGAGTAAACACTCATTACGGTGCGAAACGCGGCAGTTTTTCCTGTACCCTGTTATTCTTTTGCTGTGGATTTTTTTACTTTGTTTTGATGTGACCCATGTTGTTTCAACTAAAGATGGGATTTCAAGTCTTTTTCCAGTGTGCGGCTATCCAGAGTTTCGTCCTGCTTGTTTGTATCAGTGTTAGGGGGCTTGGTGTTGAAGACAGTCTGAATTTTTTTCATACCTCTCAGAAACATACGAGAGTTGTGTTTATGAGAGGATGATTTCTCAGGGTGTTTGGAATGTGTTGAGTTTGCAACCATGAAGTAGACCTGAGGCGTAATGGAGAAAATGAGTCTTGAGCTGAACCCAGTCTTTGATTTGGTGATGGACAGACCAGTCTACAATCCTAGATAAGTGGCATGCCCTGTAATAGTTACATAGGTCTGGCCACCCAATACCTCCCTTTAGTTTCGGAAGGGTAGCCTGTTCATAACTTATACGTGGATGGCCTTGGTGCCATAGGAAAGCTACACATAATCTTTTATAGGAGTTAAAAAATGTAGTATGTATTTTAATTGGGATTGTCTGTAAGACGCATAAGAAGCGAGGTAGGATGTTCATTTTTAGGATGGTCGTGCGTCCAAACCATGAAAAGTTGCAGTTATCCCATCTGCGCATATCCTCTGTTACATTCTTCAGAATGGGTAGAAAGTTTTTAGAGAATAAATCAGAGAGGTGTGTGGGTAGTTGGATACCTAGATAGGTTTGGAGTTGGTTTTCCATTTAAATGGAAAATTATTTTTGCATTAGGTAACTACCATTCAGGGTAGGGTTACATTGAGGGCATGGGATTTGTCAAAGTTTATTTCGAAATTAGATATGAATTCAAAGTCTTTCAATAGGGTAGGGAGTGAAGTATGTGATTCTGTAAAAAAAAGTAGGATATCCTCATCAAATGCGGCTAGCTTATAGGATCGATCCTTAACTGTAATTCCCTTAACATCACTTTTTTTTCCTCACACTAGAACCATTACAATGACACATCTGAGATAACAGTATCGGGGAAAGGGGACAACCTTGCCAGGTATCGTTTTGTATATGGAAGGCATTCGACAGTTGGTCATTGACGCATATTTTAGCGGTTGGAGTGGAATATAGCAACATGATGAAATTAAACATGTGGTGATGGATACCAATTGAGTGGAGTAATGCCTCCATGTAGTCCCAGGCCAGCCTGTCGAATGCCTTCTCTGCATCTAATGAAAGAAAGAATCCTTGCTGTTTAGTGGAAGTGAGCCAGTCATGTAGGTTGATTGCATTGACGGTATTATAACTAGCTTCCTTACCAGGGATTAATCCTACCTGGTCTTTCGCTATTAATGAGTTAAGAGTTGGTAGCAGACGGTTTGCGAGGGTTTTGGCAAATATTTTTATGTCAATATTTAAGAGGGATATCGGGCGGTAGTCGGTGACTGATGTGAGGTCTTTTCCTGTTTTTGGGATACCTGATATGTGAGCTTCCAGTAGATTGTGAGTAGGAGGGTGGGTTGAGGAGAGTGAGTTTAATGCGCGTAAGAAGGGTTCTGTTAGAAGATCCTGGTATGTTTTGTAATAGATTGCAGTGAATCCGTCTGGGCTGGAACTTTTTGACAGCTGATTTCTATTGCACATGCTTCGGAGGAAGAAATGGGTTTAGGACAGTATTGTGTGAGAAAATCTTGAATCATGTTTGAGCGAGATCTGGATTCGTGGCCGGGGGTAAGATATATAGGTTTGTGTAGTATACCTGGAATTGTGATATAATGTCTGTGGAGGCTTCTAAGATACGGCCTTGTTGGGTAAGAATAGTGTATACAGTATTGGCTGCTTTTTTAGCTTGCAAGGCTTTAGCCAGAAGTTTGCCTCTCTTGTTGCCTTGCTCGTAAAATAGCTTTTGGGCGAGTGTATCCTTGCATTTTTGTTTTCTGGCCTAAAACCTCACACTGACAGTGTCGCCTGAGCCTGTGAGAGTTCTTGGTATGTTTGCTGTGCTTATGATCGCTTGTGTTTTAACTCCAGGGACTTAACCTTGATGGTAAGGTCATTAGGTTGCATTCAACAGTTTTTTTTTCCTAGAGACTGAGAGTGCCATGAGCGTGCCCCGGATTACTCATGTCTGTGTTTCCCATTGCGTAAGGGGTGTCGTGTCTGGAGTATTATTTTCTGTGAAGAAGCTTTGAATGTCTGCTTGGATTTTGGTATTGCTCAGAGGGTTTGTCAAGAGGGATGAGTCTAATCTCCAGGTTTGAGTGAGGGGGGAGTTATTTGAGAATGATAGGGTCATTGTGATAGGGTGGTGGTCAGAAAGGAACATGGGTTCTATAGAGGCTTTTGTAAGGTGTGGGAGATCTTTCTGTGTAGATATAATCAATTCTAGATATAATCAATTCTACAGTACCCATTCTGTAATGGGGAGAAAAATGTAAAATCTCTCTGTCCTGGGTGCAGGGTTCTTCAGGTGTCATGCAGCAATAGTTCTTGTAGTTGGATTTAGCGCTACATTAAAATCTCCACATAGGATGGTGTATTCCCACATGGAAGCTAGCAAGTTTAGTTGTACGTTTCCGAAATAAGCCTACTTGAGTTTTGCTGGGCCTGTAGATGTTGGCTAGAGTTATTGGTTTGCCTTGGATGGAACCCTTGAGAAAGAGGTAGTGGCCTTCCTCATCCGCAAATGATTCAGAGATTTTCACCTGTTTTTTTTGGAGACTAAATTGGATACATTTTGCAGCTGCGTCAGTAGCATGGTGGACTGTCGGGTACTAATGATCATATAGTTTAGGTATGCAGTTAGAGCAAAAGTGTGTCTCTTGTAAAAAAAAAAATCAGCTTTAATGCTGTGCATATAAATCAGAAGTTTTGAAAGTTTTTCGGGAATATTGAGCTCCCTGGCATTAAGGGAGAGCAGTTTGAAAGTGGTTTGATGCTTTGTATGCTGGGCAGAAGTCATGTTGTATGAGGTTAGCCTATTGTAAACTCATAGGTCAAAGTTTAGTGGGCTTATGCGAGTGTGTCTTTGGGGGGAGGCACTGTAGGGATCTCCTGGGTGGGTAGGTGTGCTGGGACAGGAAGGGCGGACAGGAGAAGGGGAAGTGAGGAAGAAGAGAAAAAAAGAGCAAGAAAAAGGAGGGGGGGGGGACACTAGCCACGTGGAGAGATAGAGGGGCGGTATACAGGCATGGAAGGGTTTTAATTACAGTGCGGAGGTGAGGGTAGGCCAGCTATCTCACGAAAGACCTAATTATAGTCCAGAGATGTTAAGCTTTTTCAGCAAGAATTGACTGAATTGGCTGGGTGGGGAAGTGGTTGAAAGCGGATTTGGGTATGCTAATGGGGGGGGGGGGGGGTGAAAAATGAGATCAGTTTACGAGATCATCATAGCCTCAGATGTAACAGTCTCAACTGTGGGCTTTCCCAGGTTCCGAGACTGCCACAAGGAAGGGCATAGAAGGAGGATAAGTTGTGGCAACCCAAAACATTATCAACAGGATATCTAAGCTTATTGTGATCATAGTATGGATGGTATGGATTGCCCACCTGTTCATCTGAGTCCCATTTATGCATTTTGAACATAGACATAGTCATACAAATAAAGATAATGATAAAGCGCATTGGGGATATGGTGTAATGAAAGCAGATAGTTAAGGCTATTAGATGGATGGGCAGGTAAACCAGGAAGGTAGCTTAGCTGCCATTCATCTAGTCTGTGCAAAACCACTGCACAGAGCAGGTAAGTGTGACGTGTTTGTTATTTTTAAAACGAAAAAAAGGAGACTTTCGTATCACTTTAAATGTTGTGTCTGCATCCTTTTTTTTTTTTTCAAGAGTTTGTTGCATTATTTTAACCTGGGGATCCTGCCAATGACACGTTTACTGCCCTAGGGTGACAACACCTACTCCTTGTACCAACTGTGGAGGAGCAGCGTTGTCACTTTAAAACAAAACTGACTATACTGTAACTGAATAGATCTCATTTTGTATCTTTGGTGCAGTTTCATATATTTTTACCTGTACTAAAATGTATATATTTGAACTGAGCTCAGACCATTCTGTTGATATAGAAACACATATCAAATAGTGATACTAAGTTCAAACTAAACAAACTGGAGTGCAAAATCTGGTGCAGCTCTGCAAAGAAAACAATCAGCTTCAAGGTTTTGTACTCAAAGCTTAATTGAATAAGCTGAATTTAGAAGCTGATTGGCTACCATGCACAGCTGCAGCAGATTATGGACAGTTTTACTAAATCAACCTCAGTGTTTGCTTTTTACCCTGACACACAAATACAATTATTATTATAATTATTATACAGGATTTATGTGGTGCTAACAGTTTGTAAAGAAAGACCAAACACTTACAATACAATTCAAAACAAGAGGGTTGGGAGGGCCCTGCACTTGAGAGCTTACAATCTAAAGGCAATACATGTATTCTACATGGGGTGGCCACCTCATCCCTTTAAAACTGAACACATATAAATTACTCAGGTTCTGAGGCTAATTTAACCTCTTTGCGGCCGTGCTATAGTCGAAAGATGGCTACAGCATGGGCCTAAATTGCCAGGAAGGCATCCTTGTACGTCCAACCGAGAAAGCGATGCCTGCACGCCCCCTGTAGGGCACAGGCGGCACGCTCTGTGATCAGTGAGTCAATGAGACTTGGCTGGTCACAGATCAGAGTAAGGGGCCGATCCTGGCTCCTTACCACATGTTCAGCTATCAGCCAATGACAGATGATCATGTGATGTAAACAAGCAAGTAGTCAGCTTTTTTTCCCTCACACTGACAGCGTGAGAAGAAAAAAGAACGCAGATTACTGGCTTGTGTAAACGGGACATCGGTCCCAAACACAGAGAGTCACTCATCAGTGCCCACCAGTGCCACTTATCCGTGCCCATAAGTACTGCCAAGCAGTGTTTACCAGTGTCACCTATCAGTGCCCACCAGTGCTGCATCATCAGTGCCACCTATCAGTGCTGTCTATCACTGCCACCTATCAGTACATATCAGTGCCATCTATCAGTGCAGCCTCATTAATGCCTCTAGATCAGTGCCCACCAGTGTCACCTCATCAGTGCAGCTTTATCAGTGCCCATCAGTGCAGTCTATCAGTGTCCATCAGTGCAGCCTCATCAGCGTACATCAATGAGAGAGAAAAATTTATTTTTTGCTAAATTCTCTAACAAACTATGAAAACATTTTTTTTTTTAATTTTCAGTCTTTTTTTGTTTGTTTAGTAAAAAATAAAAACCCCAGTAGTGATTAACCACTTGCCGACAGCTGCACGCCGATATACGTCGGCACAATGGCAACGGTGGGCAAATGGGTGTACCTTTACATCCCCTTTTATTGGTGGGCATGCACCTGCCGCGTACAGCGTGACCGTGCCCACAGGACCCATGGACTCAATGTCCGCCCGTGTCCCGGCGATCGTGTCACGGAGCTGCAGAATGGGGAGATAAACAAGGCATTCTGCCTAGGGACATGACAGAGATCACTGCTCCCTGTCATCATTAGCAGTGATTGCTGTAATGTGAGTGGTAGCCCATCCCCTTACAGTTAGAATCACTCCCTAGGACACACTTAACCCCATGATCGCCCCTAGTGTTTAACCCCTTCCCTGCCTGTGTCATTTACACAGTAATCAGTGCATTTTTATAGCACTGATCACTGTATAAATGACAATGGTCCCAAAATAGTGTCAAAAGTGTCCGATGTGTCCGCCATAATGTCGCAGTTACGATAAAAATCACAGATTGCCGCAATTACTAATAAAAAACATTATAATAAAAATTCCATAAAACTATCTTCCGGGGCTGAAGTGGTTAAATACCACCAAAAGAAAGCTCTATTATGAAGTGTGATAAAAATTTAATTTGGGTATAGTATAGCATGACCACACAAATGTCATTCAAACAATGACAGCGCTGAAAGCGGAAAATTGGCCTGGACAGGAAGGGGATTTAAGTGCCCAGTAAGCAAGTGGTTAATGCAGATAAGGCACTGAATGAGATTAATTACCACCTTAATCAGCCACAGGACCTTTGGAATTTATGTGTTCGGTTTTAAAGGGATGAGGTGGCAACCCTAATTCTACGTACATTGAAAAAATGTTCATAAGTGTCTCTGTGGTCCATGTATAACATATACAGTAGCTGAACAGAAGAGAAGGACCTCTTAGAACCTCATCCTATAGTTCCTGTATTGAGATCCAGGGACCATACTTCCTTTGAAATTAAACTGTCAGGATAGAAATATGGGTTTATCCTATACTGGCTTGTTTTTGAGGTTGTAAGCACTGCAGCTATCATCCTCATACTTGCTTCATTACTCTTTATGCCACTGAGCCAGAACAGTTATTTGGACAGTGAAGCTGGAACTGCTCACCTGCAAGCCTGTTCTGGGTCAGTGATGACAGGATAAGGATGACAGCTTGAAAGACAAGTTGAAAATGGCAGCACCCTTTTTTTTTCTTTTTATTTATGCTCTCTTCATATCTTCTCACCTATTTTAGAAAGTAAAACTGCAATTTGTCACTGTTTTTAGAGCAACGTATCCTCATTTAGCTCCATCTAATTTTTATACCAAGATTCCTATATAGCGTCATAAATTGTATATGTCACCACTTGGAAGATTTGCCTTCTTGGTCCTAGTGATTATTGTTTCGAGAACAGTAAGCGATAGGAAATCCAAAATCTTTGAGCTGTCATGGGGGCACAAGGTGAAGGGAAATATATCAAAGGGTAAACATGTTCCGGTGACAATGGTCTAAGTGATATTGGGGGTTATTTACTAAAGGAAGATACACTTTGCACTGAAAGTGCACTTGGAAGTAAAGTTGCTGTAGATCCAAGGGGGACATGCAAGGAAAATAAAAAACAGCATTTTGGCTTGCACATGATTGGATGCTAAAATCAGCAGAGCTTCCACTCATTTCAGATCATCTTCATGCACTTCCAAGTGCACTTGCAGTGCAAAGGCGATTTGCCTTTCGTAAATAACCCCCAATGTCTCACTGAAATCTCCCCGACAGTATACAGGTAGCATATACAAAAGGCAAAAAGCACACACAAATAGATTCTTAACTATTACCTGCTCTATCTACAAGTACAAAAACATGTTTTCTCTTTATATGAAGATGGGAAGATGGGAGCACAGTTTGGTAGTTAAGCACTGGAATAGAAATCAGGCTTCTTGATTATGATGTCAGAAATCTAACAACTGCATTTTGTTTGAAATGTATACAAAAAAGTATTCCAAACAGTGCAATGAATGTGCACAGACACACTTACTAACATTTCAGATGGTTAAAGTGAAGCGTTCCTTTGTCAATGCAGGGCAAAGTAACATGTACCCATAGTAGTACATACTCACCTTTCCATACCCCCTGCCACTCTGGGCCAAAAGGCAGCTCCTAGCACTGTCACATTGGAGATGGGAAGTGAGCAACATCTTCAACCATGCCGAAAGTGTGGGGTATTTTACTTTGTTCTTTGCTCCACTTTGTGGCCATAAGGAACTAAAGTAAGGGGATGTGAGTGCTTGTTGCTTGGGATGGGAGGAATCCAGTAATCCCTGAGGAAGATAAGTGATTAGCCCTGTGTCGCCACATGTAGGGGCAGGGCCAGGACGGCAGAGGAGCTCTCATACATGCTTGTTTGTACAAGCTGCTGACACATACAAGTTAGTAAGTCGTTTGGCGAGGAATCCTATGCTTAATGCTTAAGCAGACCTTTTTCGGTCATGTCCCTTCAACAGAAGCTGGCCAAACGGTTGGCTTCTGTTGGACCAATGCTGTGAGGGCTGCAGCACCTATAGTTGATACAGCTTATGTATTCATTAGACTCATTTGTACAATAAAAATTACTAATAAAAACTGGAGGAATACTTATAAGTAAGAGAAATGCTAGTTTTCTGTAAGAAAACACTGGCTATAAAAGCACACAATATAAATGTGTTAATCTTGGTTTAGTGTCCATGGTATGGCAATGGCAACCAATTTAAATTTCAAAATTTCAAAAGCTACGCCAACAAAGAAACAGTTTATATTAGCTACCCTAATGAAATATAAAAAAATTGAAAGTTCTAAATAAATATCACATTCACTATACATTCAATGAAAAAGAATAACGAATATTGTGATTTCTCAACTAAAGAGGAAGGAATGAACAAAGTTCATCAAAAGTCCATAAGAAATCATCAGTTGCGATCCTTATCAGAACACCACGGTGATTCCACTCAAAAAAATTGCACACAGGTGCCCGTCACCAAGAAGTGAGTGCGCTTACCAGATGGAAGCTTAATCAAAGCCTTGTACGCAAATCCTCAGTATCCTCCTCCTTACAACTTGTGTTCATAGATCAGCTAACCACAGTGAAAGGCAGCGTTCACATAAATATATATCTCGTTCAGCGATCCCAAAAAATGGGACCTTTTTGACGAGCATGCATCATTTTTTTCATCATTCAGCTGGCAGCAATCTTGGAAAAGTTCAACTCCATGGTTGAAATTGTGAAGACAGATGTTCCCTTGATTCCAGCCATTGATAGCATTTTTTGGGATCGCTGAACGAGATATATATTTATGTGAACGCTGCCTTTCACTGTGGTTAGCTGATCTATGAACACAAGTTGTAAGGAGGAGGACACTGAGGATTTGCATACAAGGCTTTGATTAAGCTTCCATCTGGTAAGTGCACTCACTTCTTGGTGACGGGCACCTGTGTGCAATTTTTTTGAGTGGAATCACCGTGGTGTTCTAAGGATCGCAACTGATGATTTCTTATGGACTTTTGATGAACTTTGTTCTTTCCTTCCTCTTTAGTTGAGAAATCACAATATTCGTTATTCTTTTTCATTGAATGTATAGTGAATGTGATATTTATTTATTACTTTCATAATTTTTTATATTTCATTAGGGTAGCTAATATAAACTATTTATTTGTTGGCGCAGCTTTTGAAATTTTTCTATTGCTTTTGGGTGTGTGTATCTCACTTATAGCTGCGGCCTTCATTTTAGATTATTGTGCATCTTCTATTGTTTCACTCAAGCGCGGTTTATTTTCTTTCAATTTCAATTTTAGCTCTCACATCTTTATTTTCCTAGGCTTATTAATTAGCAGAACCAATTCCTATTATTAATGCTCATGGGCTAAAACTATATTGAATATACTTGTTTCCATTGGAGTCTTGCAGCGCATTGCATCAGACGATACCTTATACCAATTTGTATTATGTACCTACAATATTCATAACAAAGAGGAAACTATGAACAGAAGGAAAAAAAGACTGTTAGCAGGACACAGAGTAAGGAGTAGTCATTCTTCATGCCCATGGTAGCATGGTAGCTCTTTTTTATTTTAAATATGTGAATATTGAATTTGAATTCCTCCTCATAAATAAATAGAAGGAAACAACACAATAATCATTTTTTGAAAAACATACCTTACATAGTCATATTACCAGGGGGAGACGTATTAAAGATAGATTTATTTGCTTACACTTTCTCAGACAAGTGAGGTAAATACTATGTAAACTTGTTTTATTTTAGAAACTAGGGAGGTGCGTAACATACTAGGGTTTGGTTTGGAGCGAGTTCACAGGACATGCATAAAGTTCAGGTGCTGAATCTAAGCACCATTAAAGTCAATGGGACCTAAATGTGTAAAAAGCAGTGATGGTAATTTTGTAGGCTAATAGGAGAGGGGTTGTCAATCTAATGGAACTAAGTACTGCCCTGGGGGACATGTATCAAAACCTCCCCCAAAAAAAACAATTGCATTGGCAGAAAGCAGCTTTTTTTATAATGGTTTAAATTGAAAGTGATACTAAAGTCTTGTTTGCTTGTTTTTTGTTATAAAAAAAAACATGTTATACTTACCTGTTCTGTGTAAAAAATTTTCCACAGAGCAGACCAGATCCTCTCCTTTTGGGGTCCCTCTTTGGTGCTCCTGGCCCCTCCCTTCTGTTGAGTGCCCCCACAGCAAGCAGCTTGCTATGGGGGCACCTGAGCCAAGCTGCAGCTCCGTGTGTCCATTCAGACAAGGAGTTGTGGCCCAGCCCCACCCCATCCCCTCTCTCTCCTCATTGGCTCACTGACTTTGATTGACAGCAGCAGGAGCAAATGGTGCTTCAGTGCTGTCTCAGCACAAGTCTCTCGTGTAACATCGCTGGCTTGAGATTGGGCTCAGGTAAGTATTGGGGGGCTGGGGGGAGCTGCTACACACAGAAGGCTTTTTATCTTAATGCATAGAATGCATTAAGATAATACAAACCTTCTGCCTCTAGAACCACTTAAAGGCCAACATTAAAAATGAAAAATTCCTTTAATTATAATGACTTGGGGTGCTAGTTACCTGCCTGTGAAGTGGTTTATCTGTACGATATATAGCAAAACTGACATTTGCAAAGACAAAAAATGTTGTTTCAATTGCTAGCAAACTATAACTTTTGCCACTTTACTTCTATTTGAAAAACAAACAGACAGGGATCTCTTTCATCTAATTCAGACTTTTGTCCTAGATGAGGGTCTAATATAGATGTTAATGGGGTACCCTCCTACACTCAAAAAAATGGGGTTGACCCTAAAAGTACATAACAGATCCATATTCATTATGAGGCTTTGGTATGTATTTCAAGGGGCACTCCGTGCAAAAAACAAAAACAAACAAAAAAAATAATTCAAAGAGAATTCCCAAGAAAAATATAGAAAAAATATACCAGACTCTTTTCAGGACAGGCAGCCTGGCAGGCTAGGAAATGGGGGATGCGGGGGGTGAGAATGTGAATCAGGCCGGAACAGTCAAAATTAGGCCCAAACTTGTGTTTGCACCAAACTTTGACCTTATTCAACACTTTCCCACTTTTTTCAAGGCTAGACATACATAGACAGACATTTTTTTGGCTTAATATACCCTTTAAGTTTTGTTCTGCTTTAACACACATTCTGATTGGCACTGAATAGGCACTTGGATAGCCACTTACCTGGCTTTGTAAGTCCAGGATGTTTTACTCTTCCTCTGCCTAATGGTAAATGTAGCACATCAAATGTCTGCAGTTAAGCTTGAATACATACGTTAAGTAAAGCATATATTATATGTTGTGAGAAGGTCAACAAAATATTGGCAGTTCAATATTTGCTATGTGTGTGTGCTGGTATATAATTATATTTTTTCTGAGAACAGCAAGTAATTATTGATGGTGTAAAATTAATTACAACAACAGCCATAGGCAATCAGAATTACTGTTAGAAATGTAAATTTTGACAGTTTAATAAAAAAAACATAATGTCTTTACAGTTATGTGACTCGAATAACAGCTTGGTTAATAAAAATAATTAGAGATTAGGTTACCTACAACTATAGTTTGCAGGCATGCAAGAGTTGAGCGCTCGTGGCGCTATGTCTCACTCTTATTGGTTTGCTTTGAATTGCAAAAGCTTTTGAACTCTTTGAGGTGCTGTAATAAAAAATATGCTTCTTGTCTTAAATTTAAGAAATAAAATTAAGAGAAATTGCACTTTCATAATTTACATGCACAAAAAAAAACTTACAGGAGACTGTCGAAGAAGCAAGCTACAGGAAAAACCTCAGGATTTGACCAACATGCTCACGATTAATGGACATTTATGATTCCTGACCAGGTGATCAAGCCAAACAATGTTCCTACTAATGTTATGCAAACAACAAATGATTTGTTTTAACTTATCATCAGGCTAGAGTAGTCAGAACAAGGAAGGACCTTGCACATTGAAGGTAAAATCTAATAATCAGAAACAAACTTGCATCTTAGCATTAATAGATGGATCTTACAGATGATGGAAATGCTAAATTAAAAGAAAATATACTCCCAGGAATTTATAAAGACTGGCACAGGCAGATTTTGCGAAAGTGTCTATGGTACTACATTCTAAAAATGGTGAAAAATGTGACAAATTCATATACCAGTCTAGAACCTATACTTGAGTTTGGCTCATGCTGTACCACTTTTAGAATGCACTGGTGACACTTTCACAAAATCTATCTGAGCCAGTTTTCCTCTCTGTACACCAAAACAGAGTCAGTCTTAATTAGCTTCACTTTTACATTTGGAGCATTTAATGTTAGAACTACTTGAATTTGGTGTACAAGTCACTGTCAGAACTAAGGCTGTTTTCATATGGGCAGTCTCTGTAATGCACATCTGCCTGCTCAGCAAGCGATCCCTCTGCTGATCCCCGCTGAGTAGGTGGATGACAGCTCCATGTCCACTATTCTCTATGGCAGTGTTTCTCAACTCTAGTCCTCAAGGCACCCCAATGCGTCATGTTTTCAGGATTTTCCTCAGATGAAACGGCTGTGATAATTACTAAGGCAGTGAAAGTGATCAAATGACCTGTGCAAAAATAATGGAAAGCCTGAAAATATGACCTGTTGGGGCGCCTTGAGGACTGGAGTTGAGAAACAATGCTCTATGGGGCTGTCTGATGATGGAAATGTCCCGCCTGTCTGCTTCCATTCAACTGTAATCTGATCTGATCCACCGGATGGATGGGGAAGGGATCCCCTGTCCTTTCATATTTGACGGACAAGATGGGATGCCGGCAAGGTGTTAGCGGACACATGTCCGCTGACATCCGTCGCTCCATTGAGAGCTATGGATGGTCCAATCAGGTCATAAGGAAAACTGACAGGTGGACCTGATTGGAGAGTCTGTGTGAAACCAGTCCATGTGAAACCAGCTCTAAATGCTTTATGAATTTGGTTCAATACATTAACACGAGGGATTAACACCAGGTAAGTGGTGCCACAGCTTTACTGAAATCCCCCCCAGTGTGTTTTTAGTGATCGTATATATTTGGAGTTCTAATTGCTGTGTTTTGATGTGATATTTACAAGTAACATTTTTTACAAGTTTATGGGGCCATATTTATGTTTTTGTATTTTTTTTATAACAAATAGGTAAAGCTCATTGAAATTAACCTCTCTTAACAGATGAGATCAGCCATTAGGAGAATAAGTTGTTTTCGGTAGGTTATCCATTACGGATCAGTAAAGTACAACTAATGTGTAAAACAGCAAACAAAAAAATCTACATTGTTGTATTTTGTATTTTAGCTTTTTTCAAACTAAAAATACTGATTTAGGTATGTGCATGTGCTGTTACTTTAAGACCCAGGCAGATCGGGGGCACATTAGCTGTTAAAATGATGATATTGTGAGTTGCTGTTAGAGCCTGTTATTAAGTCCTTTATCATATGTTTCATTTGTGCATGAATTTTAATATCTATCCTGTTGTGAAGTCTTCCATGTAGGCATTTTCTCCATATTACAAATTTTGTGTTTTTGCTCCCTGTCCTAACCAGAACCCACACCTCAACAATTATTGATCTTTAGTACAACAGATGATATGGGAACATGAAATACATGAAATGATACAACAGACCATATGGTGTCAGAGGCTAACACTCCATGGCTTTCAGAAGATGGTATGCACAACGGAATATATGCCTATTAAGAAATAATGTGTGGGAAAATCTGAGTGCAATGGATCCATATTAATCATTCATATGCAATGAAGATAGATTACATTCCTTGTAATAGGAATACAAATGATAAAAAAATAAAGAGACAGTGTAAAAATAAATAAATAAAATAAATATATATTTTTTTTTAAATAAATATGAAAGCACCACATTCTTTCAGCTTCACAGCCGGTTCCCTACTGTGCATGTAGGAAACACGTGGCACTCTTTGAATAGTCCGACAATCGAAGAAGGAGGAGGGGGGCTGAACGTTCGAGTGAAACCCGCCGCGGCGAGATCTCTTGGAAGTGGGGGCGGTACCTGTTAAGAACAGGTACCTGCTCCAGCCTCCCCTCCGAAAGGTGTCAAATGTGGCACCGAGGGGGGGGGGGCAGATAAGCAGAGCTTCCACTTTTTGAGTACCGTATTTTGTCACCATTCCACAAGCATGCACAATTTTAAAGCATGGCATGTTGGAAATTAACTCGGCTTAACATCATCTTTCACATTATACAAAAAAAAATGGGCTAACTTTACTTTTTTTTTTTTTTTTATTCATGAAAGGTTTTTTTTCCCAAAAAATACAGTGTGACATATATAATGTTTGAGGGTTCTAAGTAATTTTTACTGATTCTTACTTGTAAACAACAAATGTCAGAAAAGGCCTAGTCTAAAGCCTTGTACACACAATCTGGTTGGCAGGGGATTGTGTGATGACAGACTGTTGGCCTAAAATCCGACCGTTAGTACGCTCCTTCAGACAATTGTTGTCCAACTTTCGGCTAACAAATGTTGGATGGCTGGCTAGTAAATTTTCGTCGGACAGCAATCTGTTGTCAGATTTCCATATCATCTGTACACAAGTCCATCACACAAGTCCAAAGTACAAACACATTAGCAGAAGGTGCCCAAAGGGTGGTGCCCAAGAGATGAAATTCCTCGTAGTATGTCACTATGTTCGTGTTTGTTGGCCGATAAGTGTGTGCTGTTAGTATGCAAGACAAGTTCCTGGCACACGCCCATTTGACAAAAGTCTGACACTCGGTTGGGCAGCAGTCTGACAGGGTGTACCAGGCTTTAAAGTGGTTACTGCAGCTACACTTATATTGTACTGTCCCATGCCTCTAGCAAGTCTTAAACTCCCCTGTCCTTGATCTAGGAAAAATGCCCAAAAAGCTGTTGAGATGCTTGTAAAAATCTTTTGCGTACATAGGGATTACTTTCTCTATTCTTGTACAGAGTTCAAATTACCTTTTCCGATATTCCAACAAAGTATGAGCTTTCCATACAATTATAAGTAGAGTGTTCTGCACAGGCCCAGTGTAGAAAATTTTGACAAGTGGCTTGCTTGCTTCACTGACCTGAAAAAATGATTCAGCTGTGAAAGTCAGAGCGAATACAGAACACCTAATGCACATACATCTTCTTGGACTTAAATTATTTATGATATTGGATCACCTTGGTAGAAAGGTGACTAGTAAGTAGAGAAGTAGAGGTCAGTAATGGTTTAAGTATACAACACTAGTTAGCTTATTTGTACTACTTACTATGCTGTATATTGCAGTCACTTAGATATTAGGTAATTGTAAATGCAACCAATGTCTGTGCCTCAACTTGTTTAAAATATGTTTTCTCTTCTCCAATCAACTACATGGCAGTACTTAGAACAAGAAAGGAAAGGTTTTTAGGCTTCAATGCTGTTCACATATGCTGAAGGAGAACATAATGACATCAGGAGAGAGCAAAGTGAGCAGAGGAATGATCTGATTAGTTTGCTGCTGAGTGATCTCTGTCCAATCACTGTCCTTAAAGTAGAACTATAGGCAAAACTTATTTTTTTTTTTTTGGATCGAAAAAGGGATGATTATAACCCCTGTCAAATTGTTTTCACTATCTGTGTACCATTTCTTAGATTTCCCTTCACTTCCTGTCCCATATCCAAACAGGAAGTGAGAGGAAATACTTGCAAATTAAGGGAATTCCTTGTAGACCCTGGAGTCACCAGAACTAGTCTCCCCATTGGAAGATTTCCCCTGTCTTTCTTTTCTGGGCACAACCTAAAATTTGGGATTTTCTTTTAATTTCACTTTAAATGGTAATGGTAAACAGGACAAATGGAGAGAGTATATCTCTCTAATGGGGACAGAGACACCAATAAAAACTGACAGGCATTCTAATTCCACTCCACTCTATCCAAAATGAAAGAAAAAGTTTTGCCTTTAGTTATACTTTAACTACTTAAAGGGTAAGTTCCGTAAGGTGAACTTACACAGCCCCCCACCCGGCCCCACTGACCTGGACTGCGGCAATCTCCCATTGTGAGCCACAATATATCCACGTCAGGAGTCCGGGGCTTAGAAATCCCCTCAGCATCCACGCGTCTTCTTCCTAGCTCACAGAACAGCTATGTGGCTTCTGATTGGTCAGCACCGCCAATTAGAATGCTCCGAAGCATCCCTCCTGATGAGGTACGTTTTGGACATTCAGCTGAGGGGATTTCTAAGCCCTGGACTCCTGATACAGATATACCAGGGCTCAGAATGGGAGATTGCAGCGGACCAGGTCAGTGGGTCGGGGGGAGGGGCAGGTGAGGAGGAGGTCCTGTGTAAGTTCACCTTACAGATTTTTCTGTAAAGGTGAATTTACACTTCAAGGACCACCCCATGTACATTTACTGCGGCAAGGCGGCAAAGAGCAAAATCATGTAACTGTACGCAATTCCTGTTGTTGGCTCTGGAGCGCACATGGGGGGGGGGGGGGGGTGGAAGGCACAGGGGGGCACTGTGGGGGTGGAAAGCACAGGGGGGCACTGTGAAGGGGGTGTAAGGCACAGGGGGACATTGTGGGTGGGTGGAGGACAGTATAATATAACTTGAAGCCACAGAATCAGTGTAATAGCAAGGCAGTGAAAATTTTCAGAAGGAGGTTAATTAGGACAATTTCATGCTCCCAACTTTGTAGGAACAGTTTGGGGATGGCCCCTTCCTGTTCAAACATGGCTGCTCACCAGTGCATAAAGCAAGGTCCATAAAGACCTGGATGAGCCTGTTTGGGGTGGAGGAACTTGACTGGCCAGCACAGAGTCCTGACCTCAATATAATAGAACACCTCTGGAATGAATTAGAGCGGAGACTGCGTGACAGGCCTTCTCATCCACATTTTTGTCTGCCGGACCAAGACTGGGATGCCATTAACGTTCGTGTGTGTGTGTGTGTGTGTAAAGGCAGGCATTCCAATACTTTAGACAAATATGCGTATATGAGGATGTAATCTGGTGTTTTCTTTAAACCAGAACTCTACTGTGGTAGGGAAATTATGTTTACCATTTAGGATCAATGATTCACCGGCAAAACAGCTACTACCTGTCTATATTCTTTCATACCAACAAAATTCAAACTATCTTATTCCATCTAGCTTTTATTTTCCAATGCATTTATAAAAATATTGCTTGGCATGAGATAACACAATATTGTTTGTTTATGGCAATGGCTAAGTGTATGGCCCATAGGCCTAGCACGCTTCTTTACTTGACACCTCTACTTTTATGAGCTGTAAATGTGCTAGCAAATCAAAGAGTGGAGAAAGACAACAATCTAAGGAACTGTGGCCGGCCCCTATTGCATACCTCCCAACTTTTTGACATGAGAATGAGGTACACCTATCAGCAGAAGTATGCAGTCATAGGACACACCCCTTGCCACGCCCCCCTTAAAGGAGAATTGTACAAAAAAAACAAGATTGGTTAAACCCACAAGTGCTTTTTTTTACCACTACTATTTGTTTATATTGGCTTTTGGAAAGTACAAAAGCAGTCATTTAGAAATCAGATGAAAGGTTTAGCACTGGGAAGCACGTTTTGAAAGATAAAACATGCATTCTATATACATCTATATAAATTAGACCAAAATGAGGGACAAATGAGAAGGAATGACGGACAGAGGGACATTGCTCCAAAAAGTTGGGAGGTATACTACTGTATTATAGAGCTGTAAAACTGGCAGTATTCAAGGGAATATTTAGCCCACTCCCTTCTCTGGCTCCAAGGGCAAGACAAAGTAACAATAGGCATTGAATTATTCTGTATCTTTAAATTAATGCATAAAAAAGCATACATGAGAAATAAAGAGAATTCTAAGTCAAAATGCTAAAAGTTACATATAGCAGAGGAATAAGAATATAAATTATACATACAGACAAAAGTACTCCGCATTTAATTTTCCACAATGTACTTGCAGTCTGTTTAATTCAATCTGGAAAGTTCATACCTAGACATCTGGGGAAGTATTTACATAACAGTCAACTGACTTGTGTAGGCCGTCTGCCTTCCATGTGATTGATTAACATTTGAAAGACTTGTCTGTCAGAGCGCTATGATTTAGAGCAGATTCTCTGCTGAAATACATTCTCCCATGCTAGTTTCTTATCTAGTACAAGATGAGCAACACTGGACAAGTGACAGGCCTCGCTGCATCAAAATCTGCTGCTAGAAATAAAATCAGCAACTTACGGGGACAAAAGAACCTTCTTGTGGAATGGCATTTAAACAAGAGTGTCATCTTCAAATGGATGACCACAAGGTGTTTGATACTTAAAACTTTGGAATTAAAAAAATCATATACTGTATGTTTGAAGTGCGTTTCCACTGTTGCAGCCAAATCGGAATAACACCTACTCACATAGCACAACATACACAAATATTTAAAAAATTCACCGTAGCTTTTTTAGATGCTCTATTCTGAACCCTCCATCAACAAAAAAAATACTAAAAGTCTTTCTTGTTTACGTGGGGGCAGCTGTGCTAGCCCCACTTAAACCTGTCTGTTCTGTGCCGACAGATCTTCATTATCTTTATTATCAATTATAACTAGATTTGAACACTGTCTGTCCTAACAAAGCATAGGCTGTCTATATATGAAAATACAAAATCTTCGTAAGGAACATTCATATTTTTCTACAGTGGCTGCTCGTCCATTCTGGGCACAGGGGCGCCCCCCTAATCCATGCATCCAGCCCTTAATCAACATGCAGGGTGCCGTATGCATGGATTTCAACTGGGTTTTTTTTTTTTTTTTTAGAAGCATGGGATTACAGCCAGAGGCTCTAATTGGCTTCAAAAAAGGGTGTGCCCTGAGCCCACCCACTTGTGTGACAATAGCAAATTAATATTCTCTATTTTCTTCCTGATTCTCCTCCCGGACAATCAGGAAGCCGGTCCTGAGACCAGATTGGCCAGGGAGTCTTAGGACTCCCTAGCCAATCGTGTCTTAATCAGGACACACTTCCTACTCAGCCAGGAGGAGAAGCAACGGCCCACCTCTTCCTTATCCCTGTCTCCTAAGGTCAGTCTATCTAATGCCAGAGCGGTTGGTGGCAGCCTGCCGTGATCACTGCCTTCCCGTCTGCCATCCGTCAATCATCCAATTATGTGCAAGCAAAAATGCTTTTTTTTTTTTCATTTTCCTTGCAAATGATTGGGTATTCTTTGCAAAGTGAAGCTTTACCTCATTTACTAAGCGTTGTAGCAACTGAAATTTGCAATCAGCACAGTCCATTTGCCTAAACGCCTTTTTTTTCAAACACAGCAGCAAAAAGCATGTATACTTACTGGAAACAGCACAAAGATTATACACTTGTAAAATTGGAGAAGTTTACACTTTGTATCTTGCACACAAAGTTTGTAAACACAGAACTCTATGTGTGATCATCCGTAGACGTGATGTATCTGGATTTTGAAAAAGCATTTGATACAGTTCCCCATAAATGTTTACTGTACACAATATGTCCGTTGGCATGGACCATTGGGTGAGTACATGGATTTAAAACTGGCTACAAGGGGCGAGTTCAGAGGGTTGTGATAAATGGGGAGTACTTGGAATGGTCAGGGGTGGGTAGTGGGGTCCCCCAGGGTTCTGTGCTGGGACCAATCCTATATAATTTGTTCATAAACAACATGGGGGATGGGATACACAGTTCAATCTCTGAATTTGTGGATGATACTAAGCTAAGCAGGGCAATAACTTCTCCGCAGGATGTAGAAAACTTGCAAAAAGATCTGAACAAATTAATGGGGGGGGGCAACTACATGGAAAATGAGGTTTAATGTAGAAAAATGTAAAATAATGCATTTGGGTGGCAAAAATAGCAATGCAATCTATACACTGGGGGAGAACCTCTGGGAGAATCTAAGATGGAAAAGGACCTGGGGGTCCTAGTAGTTGACAGGCTCAGCAATGACATGCAATGAAATCCAAGCTGCTACTAACAAAACAAATAGAATATTGGCATGCATTAAAAAGGGTATTAATTCCAGAGATAAACCGATAATTCTCCCACTCTACAAGACTCTGGTCCAGCTGCACCTAGAGTATGCTGTCCAGTTCTGGGCACCAGTCCTCAAGAAGGATGTACTGGAAATGGAGCGAGTACAAAGAAGGGTAACTAAGCTAATAAAGGGTCTGGAGGATATTAGATATGGGGAAAGGTTGCGAGCACTGAACTTATTCTCTCTGGAGAAGAGATGCTTGAGAGGGGTATATGATTTCAATTTATGGGTGGCCCCACAATAGGAGTAAAACTTTTTCTTGAAGGGAGTTTAACAAGAGACGTGGCCACTCATTAAAATTAGAAGGTTTAACCTAAACTACTTACAACTTTACTGTAAGAGCGGCAAGGATGTGGAATTCCCTTTCACAGGTGGTGGTATCAGCAGGGAGCATCGATAGTTTCAAAAAGCTATTAGATAAGCACCTGAACGACCACAACATACAGGGATATACAATGTAATACTGACATATAATCACACACATAGGATGGAGTTGATGGACTTGTGTCTTTTTCAACCGCACCTACTATGTTTGGATAAAGCTGATCCACTGATTTCAGCCACTGCATTTCTAGCAAGGTCAATAACTATTTTCTGTAATGCTGAAAATGTTCTTCAAAAAAGAAAACGAATACAGTCACCACATCTAAAGACTTGTCAGCTGCTTGATTACATTTTTGGTCTTGGATTTAGTCATCCCTAAAAAAGCTGTCCATCATGTTGCATTAACTCAACTTAAACACCTAACATCAACAGCAAAAACACAAGGCAGAGAATAGTTAACAAACACAGACACTGATGTTTCCCACAGGCTAAAGGTAAATCGTTGAAACATTTTTTTAAAGAAAAATGTGAAAAAAAAACCCAGAAAGCTATAATAAAAGTGTGAACATTCTATGCATCTGTCAGGCTGCCTGCCAAACTATTACTTGAAATAATGGGAAAGTCTGTATAAAGGAAGCAACATATTAACTATGAGAAAATGAATATTTGATTTCCACACTGATTTAACAAAACAACATTAGCCATTAGAATGAGAAGTAGTTTCGGAAGCAAGTAAATGTGGGAACATTGTAAAATTATTACTATGCATTTTACAGAAGCCTGAAATATGAATTAACCTCCCCCCCCCCCCCCCCGCCACCACCACCAATTTAGCTTTAGCTATATAAAATTGTATCTTAGAAATCAGAAAGAATCTAGTTAGGCAGACATGAATATCTTCAGAACGGAGAAAGGTGTAAATCTGTAGAAAAAAAATTGGAACCGCTCTTTAAAAGTTGATTGTAAGTGGTTTAATTATGTTTTCAAAAGTTTGGTCAGATGATGCAGGGCAGCTACAAAAAAATTCAAAAAATGACAAACTATGTGTGTGCATCACAAGTTTCCTGCATTTTTAATTTTTTTTTGCCTAAAATCTTTCGCAATTAACTAACTTACTAAATGACATATCAGCTTGGATGTCACATCACTTCCTCAAACTCAATCTTTCTAAAACTGAGCTTATAATTTTTCCTCCTGCCCGGGACCCCACCCAACTTCTCCATCAAGATCAATAATACAACCACGAGTCCCTCCTCTCATGCCAAGGTACTAGGTGTAATCCTAGACTCGTGCAGACTTTACCTCCGAAACATCTCCAAAATATGCCTCTTTCTAACCGTTGACACCACTGAGCAACTTATTCACTACCTTGCTATCTCTCGCCTTGACTATTGTAACTCCCTCCTCATTGGCTTACCTTTCCGCAATCTATCCCCTCTTCATTCTATCATGAATGCCGCTGCCAGAGTCATCCACCTTACCAACCGTTCAGTGTCTGTCTCTCCTCCACTGGCTTCCCATTGCCCAACGAATAAAATAACAATAACGTACAAAGCCATTTACAATTCTGCCTCAAGCTACATCACCACTTTTATCTCTAAATATCACCCAAACTCTCCTCTCCGCTGCTCCCAAGATTTTCTGCTCTCTAACTCCCTTGTCTCCTCCTCCCATGCTCATCTCTAGGACTTCTCCAGAGCCTCTCAGATCCTCTGGAACTCACTACTATAATCTTTTTGGTTATCTCCTACTCTGTTCACTTTTAGGGGGCCTATCCTGCCTTCAGCTGACAACCAAAACTTTTACTTCCCTCATCAGTTCATTCTTCACAGTCACTACTTTTTTTTCACCAGCCCCTCTTAGATTGTAAGCTTGCAGGAGCATGGCCCGTCTAACCTTCTTGTTTTGAACTATACTGTTGGTGCATTTTACTTTATATTGTAAGTGCTGTGCAAACTCATGGTGCTTTATAAATCCTGTATAATATTAATAATAATAATCACATGGGGCTGCACGGGTACTCTGAATTGGGTGGCATTTCGGTTGAACCATGTACAATAATACTATAAAAGGCATATAAAACTGTCCACAGTCTGGATGTCAGACAAAGGGCAGAGGTTTTAAGGCATGTGTCAGATACAGTACACAATGCTTTAAGTGCATCTAAACCCCTGAACAAAAATGCAACATTCCAACTTACCAGTTCTTGATGTAATTGCAGTTTTTTAGACTTTTTATCCATTTATTTTCATCAGTTTTTATCCCGCCAGTATCACACATCCTGCCCCATGGTGACAACATTCTCTTACTCTGCTATATCTTTATAGAAGCAGCGTTGTCATCCAGAATACACTTCAGAACACCTCCCCCTCTCATCTTCTCCATAACGGAGTAGAAGAGTGTTCTAGTCCGAAGAGATAATGAGGAACAATGTAACTGATAAAAGTGGGGCACAGGCTGAAAGTGCAGAAAGTTATCTGACAAGATTTATGGCAGAATCAACACACATTTTTTGCACTTATCAATTTTTGATATATTTAGCAGAGAAAAAAGGACCAAATAAGAGGTGCATTGCTGGAGATTACATACACTTTCACTCTGCCCACCTGGAGCACAGAATACATGGTCAAGCTTGATGGCTTCAAGTAGGAATCTAAGGGGGTATTATGTGACCTGCTAATTCTTGTAGTGCAACTCTAAGCAATAAAGGGGTATATAGTCCTGTCAGTAATTAGGTATGGGGAGCTGGCTGAAAACATCACCATCCAGTAGTGTGTAGCATACTTACAAAAAGTGCCTGTCCAGTCTATGTGGTAAAATGGCCTTAGCCTTGCACTACTTCCCCCTGACATGTTTCAGCCGACACACCAGGGCTTAGTCATAAAGGACCTCTATACACTTAAGCACCGGTGAATGGAGTGAAACTTGTCAGAGGGAGCGTAGCTTGTGAAGGGAGGACATTATGGTACACAAGGAAAAATAGCCTGGAGAAAAATTTTCATAAAGTGTTACTAAATCCACAACAGCAAAATCAGTCTGTATTTGCAGTAAAGCATGTTTGTTATACTCACTGTGGAACCTAAGGAGTTCATCTTCTTCATTGTGTATAAAGGCTGTGTGATCCTGTCTCTCTGTTCGTTCCCTTTTTGTACTGACTCCAATCCATCTCGTGATAGAACAGAGCATTAGGGGACAAGCTTCACCTGCTCAGTTTGGTGTGTATTGCTAGAGTTTTTTTTTCTTTTCTTATGAGAGTGCATGTGATTAGCACAGGGCCAATCAGCACTGTCCAGATAGAGAGTCAGGGGTCCTACAGCCTCATAGGACAATCAGATGAGAATGAAAACTCCTCCTACAAGCATTAACCAGGCACTGATATAAGTCGAAAGACTGCTATGTACTGCTGATGAGAAAAGGTATTTAGCAGCTTATATTTGTTAAAACTATTACATTTCTATGTTCTGTGTACTGTGGGAGACCAGATTCGGTGAACACAGTATCCTGGGTTTAGTAACACTTTAACAGTGAGCATCTATGCCTTCAAAGTTTTTTTGCCATTCACTAAAAAATGCTACTAAAATACAGTTATTGGATAGAGTTATTTTATAAAGTCATGCGGTATTTTAGTAGTAAGAATATGCAGTAAGTTAATACATGGCGGTAGCCAGCATGTTTGTTGCCAGTAGTGAATACTACATTGTTATGGAGCGGGCAGCCGCTGCATCCTTAACAATCCCTAACAACCGACGAGTCATCAGCTGTCAGCGGTGTTTGCTGCTGACAGATGAATATGTAAAAAAACTGCCGGCAATGAAAAACAAAGAAAAAAAACGGCTTGGTCCCCAACCCCTAATCCATACCAGGCACTTCAGGTTCATCCAGTAATTTTTGTTTCTAAAGATATGACACTTCTTTAATCATTACATAGCACATGCACATTTTATGGTAGGTTGAATGTTGTCTGGAGTTCATCTTTAGTAAAACTTTTGAAATTATTAAAATATGATAGAAACTCTGCCTGTTTGTTTTACATACTATTCAAGCATAAATAAAAGGTGCCATCACGTTGTTAGAATCGCAGTAAATGTATGTGGTGTCAATATATATATATATATTTATATATGATTAAGGAAATATTCCATACGTATACTAATATTTGTATTTCTGGGCAAGTGAACTACCAATTAAATTCCATATACACCAGTGGAATGGATGTGTGTGCACCGATCAGTTGTAGATCACATCCAATCATAGTGCCTTTTACTTACTGTACACAGTTCTTTTCTCAGCCACTTGCTCTGTGTTATAAAATCTCACTCTACTTAGCAATGCCCAGTGAATTTGCAACCCTTTTAGTGTTAATGATATGTGTGCTGAAGAATTAACAGACCTGAGACAGCAAAGAGATAAGAGCAGAAACTTCCAACACAGAGTGTAGATGAGGTTTTATTAGGAGGTGTTGCAAATGTAAGTGCCATGCTTTTTTGTGACTGCTGACTGTGACTGATCAGCAGTATCACAAAAATATTGGTAAGATGTTAAAGTTTCAGAAACAAGATATGTATTATGCATATCTAAGTAAGGCATTTATGTGGTCCAAATTTTGATTCCAGTGAATAATAGAATTCTGGCAGATCGACTTCAGTTATTATACTTTTTCTTTTAAAAATATAATTTTTTGCAACATGTGGTATATTAAAGTGGTAATAAACCCGAATATGAAAATGTACTACAATGTATATTGCATACCTCCCAAATTTTGAACTTCAGAATAAGGAACACTTACGGGAGTAAGCTACCGACAGCACATTACAAGCATCACGGCCAAACTCTTAAGAGTTGGAGGGGCCTAGTGGGCACAGAGTTTAGGAGAGTGCTAGATACAGAGTGTGGGGTTCTGGAGTGTGTTATGCATGGGAAGGTGCATTCTGGAGTGTGCTATGTACAAAATGCAGGGCTCTGGGGTATGTTATGCACAAGGTGCAGGGTTTTGTAGTGCATTATATACAGAGTCCAGGAGATTGCTAGGCACAGAGTGTAGGGTTCTGGAGTGAGTTACATACAGAGTGTAGGGTTCTGGAGTGAGTTATATAGAGAGTGCAGGGTTCTGGAGTGAGTTACATACAGAATGTAGGGTTCTGGAGTGAGTTACATACAGAGTGTAGGGTTCTGGAGTGAGTTACATACAGAGTGTAGGGTTCTGGAGTGAGTTACATACAGAGTGTAGGGTTCTGGAGTGCCTTACATACAGAAAGGTGGGTTCTGGAGTAAGTTTCGCACAGGGTGCAGGGTTCAAGTCCATTCATCTATTTACATTTCACTTATTACACCTCTCCTCTTTTATAACCTCTACACACACACACATAAACACATACAAACATACAAACACACACACGTAAAAAACACACACATACAAATCCCACATATACAAACAACACACATACAAACACCTGTCCTCTGTCGCCCCCTTCCTGAAAGCTCTACCATCTTCCACTTGGTTACCTATGTAAAAGTACCTTTCTGTAGCTGTTCAGCAGGAACTGGCCGAGATTCTTACCATTAATGGGCAGGCTGAGTGTATCAAGTTGATTGATCAATCAATTTTGGTACAACTTGCCTTCTGGATTCACTTGTGATTATCGCAAGCGGCTGCTATAGCTGCTAGCGATAATCATTGTCTTGTCCTGACTGGGGTGGCTTCCTCCACCCTTCCCCACCTCCCCACTAGGAGAAGACAATAGCCCGGCAGGAGGGATTCCCACATCAACACTGTCTATGTTTATGGGGGAATCAAGCAAATGTCTTTCCTGCAACCCTTAGTTGCAGGAATGAAATTTGCTCCGTGTATGTCCGGTCTTAGTCTAAATCTGCAAGTGCATCCAAATGATAGTGTCTCCCGAAGTTGACAGCACTGTGGCTCAAAGGTGTCTCTGTTGTTCCTCCATCCAGAATGGAGGCACCCTAAGACAAGAAGTGTGTTAGGCTGCTTTCACACTGGGGTGGTATTCAGGCATTACAGCGCTAAAAATAGCGCCTGTGTAGCGCCTGAAAAAAACCCGCCCCTTTCCCTCCAGTGTGAAAGCCGGAGGGCTTTCACACTGGAGCGATGCGCTGGCAGGACGGTGAAAAAAGTCCTGCTAGCCGCATCTTTGCAGCGGTGAAGGATCGGTGTATTCACCGCTCCTAAACCGCTCCTACCCATTGAAATCAATGGGACACCGCGGCAATACCGCCGGCAAAGCGCCGCTGCAGCGGCGCTTTGCGGGCGGGTTTAACCCCTTTTCGGCCGCTAGCGGGGGTTAAAACCACCCCGCTAGCGCCCGCACACCGCCGCTAAAACGACGGTAAAGCGCCGCTAAAAATAGCGGCACTTTACCGCCGACGCCGCTCCCGCTGCAGTGTGAAAGCAGCCTTACTGGCTGGACCACCAAATAAAAACGAACGAAAAAAAACCCTAAAAAATGAATGTAGCAACCACAAATAAATTCAGAATTGGTAAGCTGCAATATATTACATGTTTGATTTGGGGTTTAAAGTGGTTGTAATTTTATAATTTTATATTAATGCATTCTTGTCAGGGCTGGGATCAGACTTTCCTTTTCTGAGTTGGCTGCTCAGTTGTCGGCTAATTGTCAGCTCATATCTCTCCACAGTTACTCACCTGTTAATGATATCCTGCTCGTCACGCCTGCCTACTTAAGCCGTCCAGTCCAGAGGATCTCTGCCTTTGCCTTGGTCAACATCACAGAGACTACCTCCTGCATTCCGGTTTAAAGACTTGCTTGGCGGACATCCCTTCTGGCTCCAGATCCTGCTTGGTGTTCCACTACACTGATCCGTGACCATGTCCTGAATCCTGGCATGGCTGACTATCCTTTTCGATTACCGAACTTTGGCTATGTTTTGACTATATTTGTTCTATTTACTTTTATTATTAAACAAGTGTGATTTAACTGTACTTCTGTCTCAATCTGATTTGTGGTTTCTGACAATTCTATGCATTAAGATAAAAAACCTTCTGTGTGCAGCAGCCCCCCTTAGCCACCCTAATATTTTCCTGAACACCATATCTGTCCAGTGATGTCCACAAGTGTCTTGGCCCTCCTGATCCTCTGACTGACAGCAGCAGGAGCCAATGGCGCCGTGGCTGTGTCTCAAAGTCAGTTAGCCAATCAAGAGAGAGAGGGAGATGGACACACAGAGCTGTGACTCAGCCCGGGTGCCCCAAAGCAAGCAGCTTGCTGTGGGGGCACTCGACAAGAGAGAAGAGCCAGGAGAGCCAAAGAGGGGTCCGAGAAGAGGAAGATTCAGGCTGGAGAAGGATCCAGGCTGCTCTGTGCAAATCCACTGCACAGAGTGGGTAAGTATAATATCTTTACAATCGCTTTAATACCACTTTAAGGGTTTATAAGTAACAGTCAAAATCCTTACCACAAATGCCTAAACAGGCTAAAAACCAAACAGATTATTTGAATGCCTGACTGTTTCTATATGTTTTCATATGTCAGCTGTATGTGTGACGGGACTGGAAATGGATCTTTGACTGTCCCCTGATACTTACGTCAAGTCAGATATTTGAAAAAAAAAACTGATCTTCCTTATTCATCAACAAATGTGTAGAATTTAGACAACAATACTCATAGCCTCAAGGCTCTAGAGAAAAATAATCAAATAACTATTGATCTGATATTAAAATTTTCACATATCAACAAAGAGATAAAGCTACCATGACAGACCCAGCTAAATATGCAAAATGTCTCTTTCATCAAGGTTAAGTCAATTACAGCGGAATGCCAATAAAATAGTCTAATAATAGCCTAATAACACAGCCAACATCATGAAGTCTGGGCTCACATTTCTCCTGGACTGAGCCCATTGCTGCCACTGAGGAAGAATAGGAAGGATTCAGAAATATCTGGACTAGCAATAAGATTGCCAAAAAAGTAGGTGTAATGGGATTTAAATGTGGCAGGGGGACAGGAGACGGGACAGGAAGTTAGCTGTAGAAAGGTACAGTTTAACTTTAAGGCCCAACTCCAGCCAAAACATTTTATTTCCTTTGGACAATTTGGAAAAGGGTTAGACCCCCCTTAGGTTTTTTTTTTTTTTTTTTTTTTGTATTGCCTTCTTGTACAGCTTGGGTTGAATTTTGACAAACTATATTGAAGTTACTCCAGGATTGTAGTGTATGTAAATCATGCCTTCTTAAGCAAATCACTTTTTTTGAATCCGTTGCAAAGTTCCTTTTTACCAGAAGATCCCACCAGTATGAGCACTTTTTGCTGCTGTTTGACAACGGTAAACCACTAACTCACAATTAGCAATGGTATTGTCAGTCTGTCACACAAGCTTCTTCACTTGGCCTTTGGGCCTCTATCTGATAGACATGATAGGCATCTCAATGGCCAACTAAAGAAGCACATGTAGGCTGACTGCATTGCTGCTAATTGTGAGTGGCTTAGTGTTATAAACTTGCAACAGGAATTGCAGTACTGGCAGGATCTTTGTGACAGATTCCCCAAAGAATCTGCTTAAGAAAACTGTGTACTATAAATCAGGCTGCCAAACACATTGCTAGCTTTTGGTGTTTGCATACACTTTAACCAGCTCAGCTTCGGAAGGTTTTACCCCCTTCACAACCAGACCATTTTTGCTATTCGACACTGCGCTACTTTAACTGGCAAATGTGTGGTCATGTAACGCTGTAACCAAACAAAATTTATATCATTTCTTTCTTTTGGTGGTATTTGATCACCACTGGGTTTTTTATTTTTTATTCTATAAACCCAAAAATACCGAAAATGACGGAAAAAAAAAATTTTTTTTAACTACTATGAAACATAAAACATAAAAAAAAAAAAAAAAAAAAAAATTCTTCATAAATTTTGACCAAAATCTATTCTGCTGCATGTTTTTGGTAAAAAAAAAATCCCAATAGGTGTATATTGATTGGTTTGCGTGAAATTTATAGCGTCTACAAACTGTGGTATATACAGTATATTGTCATTTTTATTTATTATTTTTTTTACTACTAATAGTGGTGATCAGTGACTTATAATGGGACTGCGATAATGCGGTGGGAAATCTGACACTAACCTACACTGAGCGGGATCTGCCTAACTGCCACTGACATCCCCAGTGACACTAACAGTGATCAGTGGTAATACTATACACTGTCACTGTACTAATGACACTGGCTGGGAAGGGAGTTAAACATGTGCCTAGCAAGTGTTAATTTATTTAATGTGTGTTGCTTTTTTACTAGAGATCACTAAAGAAACAGAGAGATCGTTTCCTCTTTAACCTCCCTGGCTGTATTCCCGAGTCTGGCTCGGGGTGAATTTTAATTACCATAAGAGGTATTCACAAGCCAGACTCTGGATCGCATTGCTGGATCCATGGAGGGGGTTACTTACCTTGTCCCCTGGATCCAGCGATGTCTCCCCGCTGTGATCAGCGAGCCACCGCGTCTCGCTCGATCTGTGACAGTGCCGAGCTCCGTTCCCTGCAAGCGTTGAGATGCACGGGGACGGAGTTCGGCGCCAAATTCAAAAAGTAAAAAACACAGTATAGATACAGTATACTGTAATCTTACAGATTACAGTACTGTATCAAATAATTACACGTCCCCTTTGTCCCTAGTGGTTTGTCCAGTGTCCTGCATGCAGTTTTACATTATAAATACTGTTCTTTATGCCAGGAAACTGGAGATTGTCCATAGCAACCAAAAAGTGTCCGTTCATCAAAAGTGGTTATAGGCCAGCTAGAATACAGCGATAATAAATTAGAATCACTTGTAAAATTGAGCGATAGTAATTTGTGGAGAAATTCCTCATCAAATACTAAAAGTGATGCCAGGGACAATTCTGCAACTCAGCACATTTGATTTTTGATTTGATTACATTATTGAATAATTTTTATTATTATTATTTGTTATAATTATTTATAGTTATTTAATATATATATATATATATATATATTATAATTTATGATTTCAGATTTCAAATGTTATCATACCTGGAAACGCAGAGGGGACATGTCAGCCCCCTCAGCGGTGACCGGGCACTGCAGTAGATTAGTTCTAAGGTAAGTATTTCACAATGTGCTAGTTTGCGATGCATACTAGCATTTTATACTATTGTCTTGCAGGTACAGTGAAGCTTAAAGGGGTTGTAAACCCTCATGGTTTTTCACCTTAATGCATATGCTGGTGAAAAACCTTCTGTAGTGCAGCACCTGATAACCTGAACCTGATAATTCCATTGACGGGGACGAGCACAGCAGCTCCAGTCGCTATCTCGTATCCTCATTGGATAGATTGATAGCAGTGCAGCCATTGGCTCCTTCTGCTGTCAATCAAATCCAGTGACACGGGAGCTGCACGAGTGCCCCCATGGAAAACCGGTTTACGAGGGGGCAATCGATGTGGGGAGGAGCCAGGAGCGCAGCTGGAGGACCCCAGAAAAGGAGGATCAGGGCCACTCTGTGAAAAACCTTTACACAGAGGTAAGTATAACATGTTTATTATTAAAACAAAAAAATTTACCTTTACAACCCCTTTAATATGTCTAAAAGAGCACCGGATACTGATGCTTGATCAAGGTAATTCTAAAGGGACGCTGTCACCTTGCTCATAAAGAGTGAAGTGACAGTGTCACTGAAAAGCCCACCAACCTATTACACTTAACTTGGTTGCACCTCCTCACCACTAGTGTGAGCAGTAACTTCACTGACAACTGACTGCTAAGCCCGAGCGCTGTCACAACGGAGGGGTTCACATGATTCCCCAAAGAGGTATGGTGAGATTTTATAAAGGTGAGCATAAAGAAGATGGGGGAAGGGGTCTTTAGAGAAACACTGAGGAATTTATCAAAACTGGTGCAGCTGTGCATAGTATTCAGTCAGCCTCTACCTTTAGCTTGGTCAGTTAAGTTTTGAAAATGAAAGGTAAAAGTTGATTGGTTGCTCTACACAGATGCTGTAGTTTCTAGTAGTCTTTTTTCCCCTTTGTGCCAGGGCCTCCTGACCCTTTAAAGAATTGCAGATGCCAGAAGGTGGGGGTTTATGATCTTGTGACTTGGCTGTCACAGTAGTCACATGATCGGAAAGCTTTCAGTTAGCTGCCGGTAACTGTGTCGGGAGCAAGCAGAACGCTGACTCTCGGCACAGCTGTGTTTGCGGTGTGGTATGCAAATGTGCAGCCGATCGGCTGCACATTTGCGTACTGTTGGCGTGAAGGGGATAAAGAAAAAAGGCAAAAAAAGTGCAACAATTTTGAAAAAAAAGCAATATTTTTTACTTTTTGCTATAATAAATATCCCCAAAAAATATAAAAAAACGAATTTCTTTCTCAGTTTAGGCTGATATGCATTCTTCTACATATTTTTGGTAAAAAAAAAAAATCCCAATTAACGGATATTGATTGGTTTGCACAAAAGTTATAGCGTCAACAAAATAGGTATAGATAGATGTATGCATTTTGGCATTTTTATTATTCTTTTTTTTTTTTTTATTAGTAATGGCGGCGATCTGCAATTTTTATTGTGACTGCGACATTATAGGGGGCACATTGGACACTTTTGACACTATTTTGGGACCATTGTGATTAATACAGAGATCAGTGCTATAAAAATGCACTGATTACTGTGTAAATGACACCGGCAGGGATGGGGTTAAACACCTAGAGGGCGATCAAGGGGTTAAGTGTGTCCTAGGGAGTGATTCTAACTGTAGGGGGGATAGGCTACCACTGACATAACAGAGATCACTGCTCCTGATCGCTGGGAGCAGTAGATCCCTGTCATGTCACTAGGCAAAACGGGGAAATGCCTTGTGTACATAGGCACCTCCCCGTTCTGCTGCTCCATGACATGATTGCAGGACACCGGCGGACATCGAGTCTGCGGGATACGCGGACACGTTAACGGAGTATGCGGCGGGGCACGCTCACAATGCCCTGTCTCAAATTGAACGTACCCATTTGCGCACCCATGCCATTGTGCCGACGTATAGCGTCGTGCACTGGTCGGCAAGCGGTTAACAAGTACGCAGCAAGTGAAGTCAGAATTCGTGAACTGCATACCTGTTCTGGGTTGGTGACTATAAAAAATGAATCACGATTGCAAGCATTTTTGTGCAGAAAGAGGCAGCAGAAACTATTTTTCTCTGCACAAGTTTCCTTCCTTTCAAAGTTTCCTAGAGCAGAGGGCTTAGAATGCCTCTAGGTACCGTACTGCACTATATACTGTGTAATTAGAATTTTGGAGATTTCATTCTAAATGGATGCATTTTAAAAGAGCAGTGGGTGTTTTAAGGTCGAAGATGTGCTACATTTTCTTACACTGTGTGTTCACATATGAGGTTGTTTGCCAATAATGTTTTTTTTTACTGCTAGAGTAAGTTCTTACAATTTAATTTTTGCTTCTGTTTTCTTTTGTTAGCTAACCATTAGAGCTTGTTTCTGTTTGATCGTGATTTACAAAAAAAAAGAAGAAAAAGAAAAACACAATTTAAATTATAGTTGTAGTGCTAAGATACGTCATTGCACAGCATTTAAATGTAAAAATCACACTGACATTGGTTACACCTCTTACAGAAATGACTTTCCATTTTAAGATGTTGTGCTGTGATAAGCACAAACCATTTCCAATCCATTTTGTCTGGTGAACTGTACCCGAGCAAATCATATTATATTTTACAGAGTCTTCATGTGTTATTGTTCAGCTTGATTACTTCTGCTTTTACAGGCCCCCGTACTAACCAACTACATTGCTTCTTGTACATTTATTTCCGCTTTCATATGTAGATAATATATTGGTAGCACAAAGGCATGTTACCTTCTTACATGACTTCCTTGGTTCCTTCAACTAGAAAAGCTTGGAATATAAAAAGATAAAAAGAACCATCAATGTGGATAACCTAAAAATACATTTCCATTCCTAGAGAAGACTGTCAATGTGGGCTCTTTTGTACAGCATGATGAGCATCCCCTGAAGATGGTCTTACAGGGATATTCTGAACCCAATAGCTTCTCCACTTGATACTTACCAGAACTTGAAAGAGAATCTCTAATTTACCTATGAAATACAATCATGAAAACACTGTACTAGAAGCTGCTTAAAATATGAAATGCACATCAAAAATATTTCAGCTAAAAATGCTAACAGCTTAACTACTTCAGCCCTGGAAGGTTTTACCTCCTTAATGACCAGGCCATTTTTTTGCAATACGGCACTGCGTTACTTTAACTGACAATTACGCAGTCGTGCAATGCTGTACCCAAATAAAATCAATGTCTTTTTTATCCCACAAATAGAGCTTTCTACTGGTGGTGTTTGATCACCTCTGTGGTTTTTATTTTTTGCAGCACAGGCGTTCCCCTAGTTACAAACGATCCTTACTTACGAACGGAGGGAGACAACAGGAAGTGAGAGCAAATCTACCAGTTTTTCTGCTGAGTTTTTCCTTCGGATTTACCAAAACCATATAATATGAGATCAAACCTTAATGCCTTGTACACACGGTCGGAAATTCCGACGTAAAAGGTCTGATCGGATTATATTATCGGAAAATCCGATCGTATGTGGGCTCTATCTGACTTTTTCCACCGGAAAAAAATTTGAGAGCAGGATCTCAAATTTTCCGACCAAAAAATCAGATCAGACTTTTTCCGATCGTTTGTAGAGAGATCCAATCGGACAAAGTGCCACGCATGCTCAGATCAGATTGCGAGACCAAAGCTATTGGCTACTAGCCTCAACGTAGTCCCGTCGTAACGAACGAACGTCATCACGCTCCGAACGATCGCATTTTCCACTAACTTTGTCCGACCGTGTGTAGGCAACACCAGTTTTGGACAAAATCCGTCTGAAAAAGACGGATTTTGTGATCGGAATGTCCAACTGTGTGTACGGGGGCTTGGAGTTTCAATTTGTATGCAATCAGACAGGCTCTTGCACTACATGGTTTTGATAAATCTGAAGGAAAAAATAAGCAGAAAAACTGATAGTGTGTATGGGGCATAAGAGTTATCATGGGAAAAAGGTACCTCCACTGATGCTTTATCCTCAATCTTTGATTCCACAATAACCCAAAATTTTCAAAATCCAATTGTCATTGGCACAGAATGTGAGGTGAAATCTTCTGATCAGGGATATAGACAGCAAAACAAACAGGACAGTGGTATTAACCTTTCCCTAATCAAAAAGCTTAATTGTTTTTTTTTGGCTGGAGCTACACTTAAAAAATTTATCTTTTTTTCGACTTACATACAAATTCAATTTAAGAACAAATCCACAGACCTGATCTTGTTTGTAACCCGGGGACTACCTGTATAAACAAAAAAAGAGCGACAATTTTGAAAAAAAAATAGATATTTTTTTTTTACTTTCTGCTATAAAACACATGTAATAAAAAAAGTAAAAAATCTAATTTCTTTATCAGTTTAGGCCAATATGTATTCTCCTACATATTTTTGGTAAAAAAAGAAATCTCAATAAGTATATATTGATTGGTTTGCACAAAAGTTATTGCATCTACAAACTATGGGATATTTTTATGGCATGTTTATTTTTAATAGTAATGACGGCGATCAGCGATTTTTAGCAGGACTGCAACATTGTGGCAGACAAATCGGACACCTAAATTACACTTTTGACACTTTTTTGGGAACCAGTGATATTATTACAGTGATCAGTGCTAAAAATATGCACTATTACTCTGTTAATGACACTGGCAGGGAAAGGGTCAACATCAGGGGCGATCAAAGGGTTAAATGTGTCCCTAGGGGGTGCTTTCTAACTATGTGGGGGATGCTCTAACTGGGTGAAGACAGAAACCTTAGCAGGAACACAAGATCCCCATATTCTTCTCTGTCAGAACGGCAATCTGCCTTGTTTACTCTGGAACGTTTGCGGGTGGCAGGTGGACACCAGGTCCGTCAGACCCGCTGATTGGCTCCCCCTCTGTCCAATCAGCGTGCAATCGCACCTCCGGCGGCACACGCGCCCCCTAGTGTCTATCACACAAAATGACATACAGGTACGTGATTTTATGTAATAGAGCCGACCTGCTGCAGTACAAGTATGTTAGGTGGTCGGCAAGTGGTTAAAATGTGCACTAACAAATGACATTATAATGTCTCTCTAACCCCACATTACTGCCACGTAGGGAAGGTAATAAAATGTCCTGTAAAAGAAAGGTATGATTGTTTTCAGCACTGAAAAAATCCATCACCAGGCGTAATTGTAATAAAGCAATTAAACGCCATTGACATCTTGACATTAGCTTTTCGATACTTAATACTACTGTATATATCAATATATAATTCTTAGCAATTATAGCTATCAATGCCAAGTCCCAGTGGTGTCTTATTTAATTTGAATGTATAACTTGCTTTCAGGAAACTATGATTCCCACCATACTTGGCAGGCAAATATAACTAGAAGAGTAGGACAATATAAATGCTTGAGTGTTGTATTAACTTTAGTTTAAAATGAAATGCTGATGCAAATAAAAGTTATGTGTATATTCTCATGTAAATATATGCAAATGAAAAATGTCATAGATAACTTTACATTCATGAAATGTAATGCCAATTGGCCACCCTCACCTGCCTTAGATCAGGCAAAATATATTCTCAAAAAAAACAAAATGTCTATAAAGATGTGTGGGCTACAATATGACAGGACCAGACCTCATATGCTGTGTGACAGGTCTCTGATTCGGTCAAGCTCTCCTAATTAACCACTTGCTGACCGCCCTATAGCACTGTGACAGACCTAGCCAGGACAGAGGCTTTTGGAGGGGACTGAATTCTAGCCTCTTGCCCACCGATCATGGGCCCTGGCATTTGGGAGAATGGTGCTCTTTGTGAGCTGTATGCCTGGGGACCCTGGAGGAGGTGTTACTTTGGATTCAGGTCCATATCCCCCCAAGACACACAGACTCTGGGAACCCTGTAATTTGCCATATTATAAATAGTGACTGATTCACAATGTTGGGGCTAATAGAAGATGCTGATGTCATCAACTCTGTTATTGTGAGAAGGTTTTCTTGGATTTGCCCAAAGACTATTCTTGGTTGTTAATTATGAACAATACATGATCATTTAAACAGCTGATCACATTGACCTCCGGAGACAGACTGTCTGGTCACCTAGGCTGCCTTAAGTGCTGCGTTAATTAACATGTTAGTTATTTAATTGTCTTTTAAAGCGGGAATAAACCCACAGATGTTTTTTTTCTACCTGCAAAGGAAAAGGCATAATGAGCTAGTATACACTGCATACTAGCTCATTATGAAATACTTACCTTAGAACGAGGCCCTGACATCTGGTCCGATCCACGCCGAGGGAGCTGACATGCTCCCTCTGCGTTTCTTCTGGGTATCGCGGCTCCGGCGCTGTGAGTGGCCGAAGCCGCGATATCGTCACTCCCACGCATGAGCTTGGGAGATTTCATCCCGGCCGGGTCCGGCCACTGCCGGGCTTTCAGCCGAGAATCCCCTTGTGCGCATGGGAATATCTCCTAAACCGTACAGGTTTAGGAGATATTTTTTTTACCTACAGGTAAGCCTTATTATAGGCTTTCCTGTAGGTAAAAGTTAAAAAAATTAGTATACAACCACTTTAAGTTGTTACTAGAGGGGAGGGGGGAGTATCCATGAGCCAGCCCTACCTCGTTATCTAACCCCTTGTGTTAAAAGTCTATCAAAATAAAGTATTCTGTCCAATAAATCATTCAAGATTCTACAAGCTATTTCCAGCTAGACTTGTATTCAATGCAGCTGTAATAATATATCTCTATGGTCAGACTGGAGGAAGCGGTATTACTGACGGAAGCACTCAGCGGAGTGTGGGATAGGATCCATCACAAGCACTTTTACTGCTACCAAGTGGCAGCTGTGTGCAAGAATAAGTATATATGTGTATATATATATATATATATATATATATATATATATATATATATATATATATATATCTGCGAGTAACTGGGACTCAATGTCCTCCAGCACCCGCCGAATGTAAGTAAAACACAGAGAACTGAGATATGCCAATGTAAACAAGGCTTATTAACCTCTTCGTGCCCGCCCTATAGCCGAATGACGGCCGTAGAGCAGGCGCTTTCATCCGGGAGGCCGTCCCTGGACATCCTGTTGTTTACTTCCGCAATGTGCGCCGCCACCGGCGCGCATCGGGGAAGTTCTGTGTTTGCCGTTTCCCCCGGAGACAGGCAAACGTAGATCGATGTAAACGGCCAATCACAGCGGCCGTTTACAGCGCGATCGGCGTGTCCAATGTGAGATGATCTCATATGTAAACATATGAGATCATCTCTCAGCGCTGCTCTCCCTCCTCACACAGACAGAGTGTGAGAGGAGAGAGATGAATGGCTGCAGCGGCCGTAAGTGTAAAAAAAAAAAAAGTTAAAAAAAGTGCCATCCTCCCCCAGTGCCATCGTCCCCCAGTGCTATCCTTCCCCAGTGCTATCCTGCCCCAGTGCCATCCTGCCCCAGTGCCATCCTGCCCCAGTGCCATCCTGCCCCAGTGCCATCCACCCCAGTGCCATCCTGCCCCAGTGCCATCCACCCCAGTGTCATCCTGCCCCAGTGCCATCCACCCCAGTGCCATCCACCCCAGTGCTACCTGCCCCCAGTGCCACCTGTTAGTGCTATCTGTCCCCGGTGCCACCTGTTGTCAGTGCCATTTGTCCCCAGTGCCATCTGTCATCAGTGCCACGTATAAGTGCCATCTGTCATCAGTGCCACGTGTCATCAGTGCCACATAGTGCCATCTGTCATCAGTGCCACATATTAGTGCCATCTGTCATCAGTGCCACGTATCAGTGCCATTTGTCATCAGTGCCACCTGTCAGTGTCACGTGCCATCTGTTGTCAGTGTCACGTGTCATCAATGCCACTTATCAGTGCCATCTGTCATCAGTGTCACACGTCATCGGTGCCACGTATTAGTGCCATCTGTCATCAGTGGCACGTATTAGTGCCACGTATTAGTGCCATCTGTCATCAGTGCCACGTATTAGTGCCACGTGTCTTCAGTGCCACGTATTAGTGCCACGTCTCATCAGTGCCACGTGTCATCAGTGCCACGTATAAGGGCCATCTGTCATCAGTGCCACATATTAGTGCCATCTGTCATCAGTGCCACGTGTCATCAGTGCCACGTATAAGTGTCATCATTGCCACGTATCAGTGCCATCTGTCATCAGTGTCACGTGTCATTGTCCTGGTGCTCCAGGGCCTTCAAAAGTGTAATAAGTAGTAAACAAGTTAGATGTGTAATGTATGCTCCTAGAACACATGATGGCGCTCCCTGCATGTTGGGCCTTTCTATGTGGCCAGGCTGTGAAAAAGTCCCACACATGTGGTATTGTAATACGCAGGAGGAGTAGCAGAATTTTTTTGGGGGTGTCATTTGTGGTATACACATGCCATGTGAGAGAAATAACCTATTACAATGACAATTTTGTGGGAAAAAAAAATTAAAAAATCTTAATTTTGCAAAGAATTGTGGGAAAAAAATGACAACATAAAAAAACTCACCATGCCTCTTACTAAATACCTTGGAATGTCTACTTTCCAAAAAGGGGTCATTTGGGGGTATTTGTACTTTCCTGACTTGTTCAAGTCACAAGAAGCGAGATAGGCCACCAGTACATCAGATGTGATCAATTTTGTGCGATTCGCACCACAGCTTGTAGACTCTCTAACTTTCACAAAGACCAAATAATATCCACTAATTTGGGTTATTTTTACCAAAGATATGTAGCAGTATAAATTGTGGCCAAAATTTATGAAGAAAAATTAATAATTTGCATAATTTTATCACAGAAACAAAGAAATATGTGTTTTTTTTTCCAAAATTTTCGGTCTTTTTTCATTTATAGTGCAAAAAATAAAAACCCCAGAGGTGATCAAATACCACCAAAAGAAAGCTCTATTTGTGGGAAAAAAAGGACAAAAAACGGAAAATTCTATACTCACCTTTCCGTAATTTTCCTTTCCTGACGCATCTTCATGGCACCACACACTGGGTTGTGACTCCGCCCCCACAACCTGACAGGATTGGTTAACTATAAATTTGAAGGGGAGACCTCCCGCTGCATTCTCTGTAAATATCATCATAAACTAAACAAACGGGAGGGATTTGTGTGGTGCCATGAAGATGCGTCAGGAAAGGAAAATTACGGAAAGGTGAGTATAGAATTTTCCGTTTTCCTGACGCCTTCATGGCAGCACACACTGGGAAATAACTCGCCAGACGGGTGGGTAAATGCAAAATATATTTAATTCCTATAATGCCGAAGAGTTGGCTCTAATAACAGATCTACCAAACTCTGCCAAGGACAAAAGGGCAGAATTCACTCTATAGTGAGAAATGAAAGTATGTTCAGAAGACCATGTAGCTGCCCTACAAATCGTCTCTGGAGAAACTCTGCAATATGCCGCCCAAGAAGTAGCCACTGCCCTAGTAGAATGAGCCCTGATGTCTTCTGGAATCGCCAAATGTTGCGTGGAATATGCCTTTTTAATGGCCCTCACCAACCAGGCCGCAATAGTGCGTGAGGAAGCTGGGAGCCCGCGTCTAGTTCCATGAGGAATAATCAAGAGAGAGTCCGTTTTTCTAAAAGAGGTCGTAGCTGACAGGTAGTTGGTGATGGTGGATTTAATGTCCAGCGGATGAGGATCTCCCTGGTCGTCAGTGAAGGATGGAAGGACAATATCTTGGTTATAGTGAAAGGAAGAAGCCACTTTGGGTATAAAACGATCTGAGGGTCTAAGAACTACCCTGTCTGGAAAGAAAACCAGATAAGGCTCTGAAATAACCAGGGCTTGAATTTCCGACACTCTTTTGGCTGATGTTATGGCAATTAGAAAGGCAAGCTTCAAAGTCAAGTCCCATAGTGAAATAGATTCCACAGGAATAAACGGTGGACTAGAAAAAGCATGGAGAACTACCGATAGATCCCATGCCGGAAACATAGGCTTCCTAGGAGGCTTTATCTTCAGACTAGCCTTAAGAAATTGGATGACCAGGGGATGAAAAGCCCATTTTGTGCCTGTTTTAGCAGAGAGAGCCGAAACCTGCACCTTGAGGGTGCTTGAACTGAGGCCTTTGTTAATTCCCGACTGAAGGAACTCCAGGATTGAGGCGGTCCCGGAGCAAGAGGGTTCCAACTTCTTTCTCGGGCCATAAGGCAGAACTTTTCCCAAATTCTAGTATAGATGGAATTCGTGGAAACTTTCCTAGCCTGCATTAAGGTAGAAATGACCTCCTGGGAGCAGCCTTGCGCCTTCAACCTAGACCTTTCAACTTCCAGGCCATCAAATGTAACCTCTCGGGAGCAGGATGAAGAAACTGCCCCTGTGAGAGGAGGTTTGGTTCTAGTGGCAGAGCAATTGGTGGCTGGACACTGAGTTGTAGAAGAGTTGTAAACCACGGCCTCCTCGGCCAGAACGGAATTATTGCGATTACTGTTACTGAGGACCTCCGAAGTCTGGACAGGAATCTCGCAATTAGAGGAGTAGGCGGGAATATATACCCCAACCTGAAACTCCATGGATGTGTCAGGCAGTCTATTCCCTCGGCTGACGGAAACGGATTCCTCGACAGGAACCTGCGACATTTGGTGTTCAAGGGAGTGGCTGCTAGATCTATCTCCGGTGTCCCCCAGGTTTCCGTCAGGAAAGAAAAAATTTGAGGACTCAAAGACCACTCGTTGTTGGACAACGGCTTCCGACTCAGATAGTCGGCTAATGCATTCTGCGTTGCTGGGACATATACTGCTCTCAAGTCTGCTAGGTGAACTTGGGCCCATTCTAAAATGGGACGAACTTCCTCCATCAAGGTAACACTTCTTGTACCTCCTTGTCTCTGCACATACGATACTGCCACCTTGTTGTCCATCCTGATAAGCACACTCTTCCCCGAGAGCAGAGATGTGAATGCCGTTAGGGCATGGAAGGCTGCCCTGAGCTCCAAAATATTGGAAACTACTCCTAGGGCTTGGAACTGCCACTGGCCTTGGACTGCTAGATCCTGGTAGTGTCCTCCCCAGCCGCTCTGGCAAGCGTCCGAAGTCACCACTTCTGGGTCTGGAGGGACTATTGGCTTGAATTTCTCTAAATTGTTCTGATGTGTCCACCACCATACTGATCGTTTCACCGACTTGGAAATGACAATGGTCTGATGCATGGACACTCCATTCCACTGCCTGAGAAAGGAGATTTGTAGGATCCTCATGTGCCATTAGGACCATTGCACCATGGGTATGGTGGCTGACATGGATCCCAGCATGCTTAGACAGACCCTGGCTGAAAGATGACTTGCTGACAGCAGTCTCCGCATCTTTTGAATTAGGAGCTGAATCTTTGCCTGTGGTAACTGAACTCTGTTCAGTTTGGTGTCCAGATGTGCTCCTAGAAACACCATCTTCTGCGTAGGTTGTAAACTGCTTTTTTTGAAATTGATGATCCACCCGAAGTTGTGAAGAGTTGAAAGAATAATTTCCCGATGCTGAAGTAATAACTCTCGACTTTTTGCTAACAGTAGGATGTCGTCTAAATAATGGTGAATTCGAAGACCTTTCCCCCTCAGGAACGCTACTAATGGTAGGAGAGTTTTGGTAAAAGTCCTGGGAGCTGACGAAATGCCGAATGGAAGGCATCGAAACTGGAAATGGGAATGATTGATGGCGAACCGAAGAAATTTCTGAAAGGCCGGATGTATTGGGATGTGAAGATAGGCGTCCGATAAATCTACTGACAGCATCCAATCGCCCAGATTTATTGCCAAGAGTATGGACTGGAGGCTCTCCATTTTGAAGGCTTCTATTTTGATGTTTCTGTTGAGCTTCTTGAGATCCATTACTGGACGAAAATCTCCTGTCCTCTTCTTTACCAAAAATAACGGGGAGTAGAAACCTCTCCCTCTTTGAGTTGATGGAACCTCCACAATAGCCCCCTTCTGTTTTAAATCTGCTACATATTCTATCAGGAGGTTTTTCCTGAACAGTGTGGAAGGCAGTCTGGTAGGCTGAAAGTGGTTTCCTGGAAGCCCGTTCAAGAATTCCCATTTGTGCCCATACCTGATTGTGGACAGTGCCCAATTGTCCTGTATATGTTTTGTCCAGATCTGCAGAAAACCTCTTAGCCTGGCGCCCACCTGGGCTGGGTGAGCGGGCAAACTTTCAAAAGGACTTTGGATGCTCCCCTGCGGGCGCAGCCTTGGTCTTCTGCATTCTCAGAAAGGAAGGCTTGGTATTCTTCCAATCCCTCCTGAATTCTCTGCCGGGACGATAGGATCTGGATTCTCTATACTTGTCCGGAAGATTTCGCCTAAAAGAAGGCCCTTTGTAAGCTTTGGGTCTTCTGTCGGAGGGAATCAGGCCAGATTTCCCTCCTGTGACTTTGGAAATAGCCGAATCCAATTTGGCTCCAAAGAGATTAGAACCATCGTAAGGGATCTTGCACCAATTAATTTTGGAGGCTGTATCGGCCATCCACGGCTTCAGCCATAGGGCCCTCCTAGCTGTTACTGATGCCAACATTGTTCTGGCCGAGGATCTTATGATGTCCACTGAGGCCTCTGCTACAAAGTCACCTGCCAATCTAATCTCTTGCAGGGAAGAGACTAATTTCTCCATTTCTGCACCTTCTAGCAGATCCTTCTCCAATTTAGTAGCCCATCCAGAAATAGCTCTTGCCACGGCTGCCGTAGTAATAGCCGGTCTGCAGGAGCCCCCTGCCATGGAATACGCTTTCTTTAGCTCCAAGTCCATTTTACGGTCCAGTGCGTCTTTAAAAGAGACCGCATCTTCAATGGGTAAAGTGACATGACGGGCCAGGCGCATCAGGGAGGAATCCACTATGGGAGCATTAGTCAAAGGTTTAACCTTTGATTCGTCCAGGGGATACATTTTAGCTAATCTGTTAGCTATGCTGGGTCGTTTGTCTGATTCCCACTCATCTTTAATAAGATCTCCGAGTTCCTCAATAAATGGGAAGGACTCTGGTCGTCTTTTTAAATTGGGAAAGTACTTGCGGGTCTTCTGAGGCTCAGGAATAACATCCTCCCAGCCGATAGCCTCTTTGACCGACTTTGCAAATGGTTCCACCAAAGAAAAATCAAATCCTGCAGACATTTCCTGGCCGTCATTATCTGAGGATGATTCCGAAGCTTGGGAATGATATGTGTGTGCAGTGGATGTGCTAGGGCCTGCCACCTCCATAGCGGGTGCTGTTGCCAAAATAGATTCACGCACTGATTCCCTTATGAGGTCAGTCGCAATTCTGGCATCTGCTTCCTTCTCTTTAGTTGCTTCATTGAAGCAAGAGCGACAGGCAAGCTTCTCCGGAAGGGCCGGTGCGCCACATATCCAGCAGGCGTTAGCTGCGGGTCTGGTGCGATGGCTGTGATGAGAGGAAGGAGACCTGTGGTCCGAGCGGCTATGCCGAGGGCGACCGTGGTGGGAGCGACCATGTCTCTGACGAGATGAGGACCTGGAGCGACTTCTGTGCGATCTCCTACTGGAAGTGCGACTTGAGCCTCTTCCATGCCTGGAACTTGCTCCTCTTGATCTGGTAGGGCTGCAAGAAAAGCAGCATCTTTAGCAGTCGGCACTCTTTTTTCTCCCCTTCAATACTCACCTACGACGTTTGTAGAGCCTCTTACCTTTCCGGCTGTCGATGGTCTGCGCGGGCAGTGGACTCCATGAAAAAAGGTAGACAGAGTAGACTGAAGGGAAGAAAAAAAGAATTTTCCTTGCGATACCGATAGTAGATAAATAATTAAAAAAAAAACACACATTTTTTTTTTTTTTTTTTTTTTTTACAACCCTGCCCCTTTAAGAATTTAGCATTGCACAACAGCTGGTAGAATACACACAAAAAACAACTATGCAGATAGTAGAAAAAGAAAAGGAATATTCTTACCTTATCCAGCCGATAACAGAAATACAGGGCAGTGTTTTGTAAACAGCAGCATGCAGAAGCATACAGCTGTGATTTTAAAAACGGCGCCATAGCGGCGCCGAATGACGCTCCGCGCATGCGCAGAACGGCTCGAGGATACCGGCGCCATCTTGGAAGAGGGAAAAACCCTCTCTTTGGGAAGAAAAACAAAAACCAGCTGCAAACAGACATGCGCAGAGCGGCGAGGACACTAGCGGCGGCCATGACAGCTGTCTGGAGGACAGCAAGACCCAGCCACTCCTGCAGAAAAAAAGGTATTTTCTTAAGTAAGAAAAAGGATAGGATACATAAAGGGGAGCCCACTGCATAATAAGAAGCTTATTTAAAGCTTATAAAAAATTCCGTGAGATGTCCCCTGAGACCACCAGAACGGGGATTCCCTCCATAAAGCTCATTTAGAGACTGTACAGGAGGGACTTCCAAACAGGAGAGGCTTGAACCTGCTGGGGTGAGGCGGTAAGAGGCTTATTCATCTGTAGGTATCTTAGAAACTCGAACGCTCCAACCTGTCAGGTGAGGATAAAAAAGAGAATGCAGCGGGAGGTCTCCCCTTCAAATTTATAGTTAACCAATCCTGTCAGGTTGTGGGGGCGGAGTCACAACCCAGTGTGTGCTGCCATGAAGGCGTCAGGAAAATTCATTTGGGTACAGTGTTGCATGACTGAGTAATTGTCATTCAAAGTGTGAGAGCACCGAAAGCTGAAAATTGGTCTGGGCAGGAAGGGTGTTTAAGTCCCCAGTAAACAAGTGGTTAAAGTTCTGACAGGGGGGAAGGAAAGATCCTGTGTCTCTGCAAAGCAGGGACTAGAATCAATCTCTTCCCTTAATGAAAACAGTAAACTGTGTGCACAAAAACACTGGCTAGGCACACAGAAAACCCATTGATCACTCTAGATGTTTAAGCACTGATCACTCTATAGAGGTACAGGAAGAAAGCTAGAAGGCATTTCTGCATGAGCTTGACATTGCATCCATGATTCACTGATCCTGTGCAAGAATTAAAAATTGCATATTTTTTTCTGCAAAAATGTATGGATTTTTTAATTTTTTGCAGAAAAGCAAACTTAGTCTTTAAGAGATTTATAGCATTTTTGTATATGGTCTCCTTGTTTTTGGAACTATGCATGATCTCCAGTGATAGAGAGTGACTACTTTAACAGGTTGTTCACAATATATTTTTGCTTCAATCATTTGTGTTGTTTTTCATAAAGGGTATAACAAGGCACAGTAACTGTTCATCAAAGAACAATTGTAACAGACAGCTGTAATTAGGTGCACAATGAGGTTGATTTACTAAAGACAAAATAGACTGTTCACTTTGAAAGAAAATTTGTACTTTGCAAAGGTACTTTGCCCCGGAGCTTTGTGAATGAGGTGAAACTATGTTGACTTTCGCCATCCAATCATGTGCACGCAAAAATGCAGTTTTTCTTTTTAGAATTAAAGCATAATAGCAGAAATAAACAAAATCTGATGGAAAGTGCAAGAGCCAATCGTAATATCTACTATGTTTTAATTTAGGAGAAATGTTGACAAATGTTGAAATAAGGAAACTAAGGAAGGGAAGCACCACTCATTGGCGTTGCTATGGGGGTGCGGCGGTGCGGCAGAGGCCGACACCCGGCTCAGACTGACACCAGCCCCGCATTGAGAGGGGCGCCACGGCTCCCTCCTTCCCTTCTGGGATCTCCTCTCCTCTGCTCCTCTGCTCCATGCGATCTGTGGGGAGAGTGGGGGAGGAGGGAGTGAGGCAGAGATAGACTGGGTGACTGTCCCCACACACACCTCCACATGGCGTGGCCACAATCAGATCTCTGTTGTCAGCGGCTGCACTCACTCAGTGGCATTGCTATGGGGGTGCAGGGGGTGTGACCCTCACCCGGGTGACACCCTCCAGAGGGTGACATCCGGCTCAGACTGACACCAGTGCCGCATTGAGAGGGGCACCGCGGCTCTCTCCTTCCCTTCCTGGATTTCCTCTCCTCTGCTCCATGCAATCTGTGGGGAGAGTGGGGGAGGAGGGAGTGAGGCAGAGATAGACTGGTTTCTGTCCCCACACGCACTTCCACACGCCGTGGCCGCAATCAGATCTCTGTCCCCAGTGGCTGCACTCACTCCCGCTTCCTCATCGGCTCTGACGTGTACACAGGCAGGGAGGAAGAGCCGAGGATGTGGAGGGACACCATCCACACTACAGCACCTGCCTTGAGGTATGCAACAGAGTATTGCAGAGGAGGGGGGCTTAGTGGTTGGGGCATTGGCAGGTAACAATTATGCTGACGGGAGTGATTTTAGGGGGGTTAGAGAACAGGTGCTAGGGGGTGCTCTTTGTTTTGGGTTAGAGAGGACTTGTACTAGAAGTAGGAGGGGGGAGATTTGAAGTTTGACCTTCTCCCCCAGTGCAATTCCTCTCCCTTCCCAAAGCACCCCCTAGCACATATCCTTTCACCCCCCCAAATCAAAGATCCCACCCCAGCTCCATCCACCCCCCCAATCCCATCCTGGCTCCATTCATCCCCCGGTCCCATCGAGCTCAACCCACCGCCCAATCTCACCCGCTCATCTATCCCCCCTGATCCTGATCTCATCCCAGCTTCATCCAACCCCCAATCCCATCCCGGCTCCATCCATCCCCCCCGATGCCATACCTGCTCATCCATCCCCCTGATCCTCATCCCATCCTGGCTCCATTCATCCCCCCAATCCCATACCCGCTCATCTATCCCCTGATCCTGATCCCATCCCGGCTCCATTCATTCCCCTGATCCCATACCACTCATTCATGCCCCCTGATCACCTCTGATCCTCCCATTCATCCTCTCCGCTCCATCCATCCCTGATCCAATTTTGGCTCCATCCATCTCCACTGATCCCATCCCAGCTCCATCCACCCCCGATCCCACCCAGGCTCCATCCACCCCTAAATCCCTTTCCTGCTTAATTCATCCCCCCTGATCCCATACCTGCTCCATTCACCCCCCGATCCTGTACCCACTTCATTCATCCCTCCAATATTATCCCCGCTCCATCCACCCCCCCTGATCAGATCCTGGCTCCATCCATTCCCCCGATCCCATCCCCCCTCCATCCATTCCCCCCAATTCGATCCTGGCTCCAGCCATTCTCCCGCTCCCTTCCCAGCTCCACCCAGCCCCCGATCTCAAACCCACTCCAGCCACCCCTCCAATCCTGATCCAATTATGGATCCATTCATCTCCTCAATCCCATCCTGGCTCCATCCCCCCGATCCTATCCCTGCTCAATTCACCCCCCTGATCCTATACACACTCCATCCGTCCCCCCTAATCCTATCCCCATGCCATCCACCCCCTGATCCCATCCCCACTCCATCAATCCCCCCTGATCCAATCCCGGCTCCATCCCCCCAATCCCATCCCAGCTCCATCTATTGTGGTAGTTTAAGGGGGAAGAACCGCATCGACCCACTAGCCTGCTTAGTGCCGGGGGTGGGGGGTGACATCATGTATTACCGCACCAGGTGACACGAACCCTAGTTACATAGTTACATAGTTAGTCAGGTTGAAAAAAAGACACAAGTCCATCCAGTTCAACCACAAAATAAAATAATAATATCATACAATCCCATATACCCAATTCTAAGCCCACAGTTGATCCAGAGGAAGGCGAAAAACCCCAGTAGAGCATGATCCAATTTGCTACTGCAAGGGAAAAAATTCCTTCCTGATCCCACGAGAGGCCCGGATCAACTTTACCTATAAATGTTAGTACCCAGTTATATTATGTACATTTAGGAAATAATCCAGGCCTTTCTTAAAGCAATCTATTGAGCTGACCAGAACCACCACTGCAGGGAGTCTATTCCACATTTTCACAGCTCTTACTGTGACGCCTCTGGCCCCACTATTGCTTGTACAAGCCAGCCCCATGTAGAAATTAGTGTTGGGCAAACGGTTTGGCCCAAGCATGATTTCAGGGCGAACATTTGTCTGTTTGGCCGTTTGCCGAACACTTGAATTTGCAATGTGTACGCCGGGTGTTCACCTAGCCAAACAACTTGCAATGCACTGCACTCTGTGCCCTGATTGGACAAAGGTTTGCTCAATCGGGGCACAGTGGAAGCTGGTTTTTAAGGAGTGGGGCCATGAAGCGGGCCGCCTCATCCTGAACAACTGATGAGTCATCAGCTGTTAATAGGCTTCTCCATTGACAGCTGAATAAAAAAAAGTGGCAGGTAAAAAAAAAAATATATATATATAGTGCTTGGGGGGCCCTTAGTCTGCCTGTAAAGTGGTACATCTGTAGCACACACACACACACACATATATATATATATATATATATATATATATATATATATATATATATATACATGCTACAGCAAAAATTATATTTCTAAAGAATCACATTTAAATTGACTAAAATTGACTAAAATGAAAGAAAAAAATGACGTGGGGTCCCCTCCCAGTGCAAACCAGACCCTTCAGGTCTAGTATAGATTTTAGGCGTCCCCCCAAAATCCATACCAAACATTTATCCGGGCATGCAGCGTGGCAGGTCAGGAAAGGGGGGGGCAAATTAGTGGCATCCCCTCCTGAACCATACCAGGCCACATGCCCTCAACATGGGGTGGGTGTTTTTGGGCAGGGGGCTCTGTCACCCCACCCCAAAGCACCTTCTCCCCATGTTGATGGGGACAAGGGTCTCTTCCTGACAACCCTGGGCTGTGGCTGTTGGTAGGGGGCTTATTAAAATCTTGACTTGGTCCTCAGAACCCCCCTATGTAAATGGGTATGGGGTATATAGTACCCTCTATCCATTCACCAAAAACCACCCATTCACCAAAAAAGTGTACATAAAAAATAAAATCACAGACAATTTTTGACAAATCCTTGTCTATTAAAAAAAAAAAGTGTGTCTCGTTGTAAATCCATCGTCTCATCACGCCGCACTGCCGACCCAAAAATAAACAAAAAACACTCCTCCTTTTAAGACAGCTGCTGGCCGATTGCCTACCCTGCACATTGACAGTTCTTATATAGGTAAGGGTAGGGCCGTCTGGCAACATCACTTGTTGGCCCTGCCCCTTGTAACATCATGGACCTATGCATGCTAAGAGAATTGGACAGGCGGCCGTCTGACAAAGCAGATCGTTTTTGGGGGGTTTTCAGGTTCGGGGTGTGGCAGGCATCATGATTGGTGATGGATTTACATTGAGGGACACTGTTTTTTATTTTTAAAGGATTTGTCCAAACTTGTCCCCTGTTTTTACTTTTTTGTATAATTTTCCGGTGAATGGGTAGGGGTACTATGTACTCCATTCCCATTCACAACTGGGGGCCCCCTTGTTAAAGGGGTCTTCCAGATTTTGATAAGCCCCCCGCCCTGCTATCCTTGGTCTCTGTTTGCTTAGTGAAGCCTACAGCCTCACATTGATCACAGCTGCTGGGTCTCAGGTGTTCCTAATACATGCTGTTTCATGGTAACTTCTATTTAAGTTTGCTGCTTATTTTAAGAAAGTTATTTTTTGTTTGATACTGACCTCAGCGCTCTGCTGTTCCTTTTCTTCTGCATTGGCTTTATTTTATATTAATAGGACCTAAATTGGGTTAAACATCTTTTTCCTTCCAAGCTTCCCATACAAAGTAGGCTTCTGCTTCTGGGGTGGTATTTTAGGTTTTTATTTCTTTTGCGTTTTTTTTTTTTTTCATTTTTATTTTATGTTTGATATTGCTTTTTTTCAAAGCTACTGACATCTGTTTTTTGAGCTGCATTTTATTTGCGGCACACGTCATTTAAAAGAAAACAATATATAAAATAAGTGCAAGAACATTGTGCACATAAAACATCTCAAATTATGTCACTCACATTTACCCCTATCCTCATTGATAAAATAAAAGTTAGGCACACACCAGTTAGGCCTGTTATCCCTGATTAAAGCTGTCCTACTGCTAGCCAATTTTACACTGCTATACATATTGCAGTATCTTAATTCTTGTAGTAAACCTCAGCCTATGCTCTTTGTCTATAGTAAATTTTGGCCTGTTCATTAAAATGATCCTGCTGCTGGCCATTTTTTTACTACTGTCTCATTGGCAGTCTCTTAATTCTTTTAGAAAGTATCTGCCTGTACTCTTTGTTTCTAGTAAATTTTTTCTATTTTTCCTTTTATTGAAACTGTCCAGCTTCTGGCTAGTTTTATACTGCCGTCTCCTCTGCAATAGTGATAACAGGCTCAGTCACAGTTAACTACTGGCCAACTTTTATATGTCTAAGGGATCTTTCACACGTGTGATCCGTCCGGCGGACTCCGCTTTGCTCGGCGGGGGGAACGCTCCGATGAACCCCGCTGAGCAGGTGGATCACAGGTCCGTCTCCACTCAATGTTCAGAGACAGACCTGTCAGAGCCCCGCTATCCTTTATGGGGGGATCAGATCCACCAGACGGATGGAAAATAGGGTCTCTATCCATCTGGATTTCAGACAGGGTTGGATAGCAGCAGGTATCAGTGGACATGTCACCGCTGACATCTGTGGGTGAATGGAGGTAAATGGAGTGTCCGATCAGGTCCACCTGAAAAACTAACAGGCGGACCTGATTGGAAAGCCTGTGTGAAAGAGGCCTAAATGGGTCTATTACCACTTGATGAACCTTCTTTGCCAATGATGCTAAAGCACTCCAAACTTAGCTAACATATTATTCAGTGTGTAATTCCAGCCTCTCTCAAGGCAAAACTGTGGCCAAGAAAAATCCAGCTTAATAACATTCCCCCATGAAAGCATAAACAGGGGATGTCTTTTGCTTACACACATATAAACAAAAAAAATGTTTTCTGATATCTGTATGTACCTTTAAATATATAAATGCCCCACAAATGTGTGTGAGGGACTTTAAATTGTAATAGATCTCCAGACCTATAGATCCTAGAGGTAAGGGTCAAAATTCGTTCACTGGGCTTGATTGGTGGACTATTTTTTTCCATGGGATATTTCACCATACTGTCTATGATATGATATAAAGTGTGGCCATCTGACTGGCCAATAGCAATATCAATCCCATGGCAGCATTAGCAGCAAATACAACTGTGTAACAACCCAAAGAAAAGCAGTATCAATTGCTGATTTCATGTTTTTGGACGGACTGTTGAGCAAATAGACTGTCTGGAAAGGAGATATTATCTAGTAGTTAGATTGCTTCCTAATGTCTGACTGATACTTAGATGAAGAAAGAAGAGTTGGTCTACTAGCATGATGTCAATTGTCAAACATAACAATAAAACTAAAATAACAAAGAGCAGATGAAGCAACTGGGATAACAAATTCATTCTGCCCCCATGCTTGGCTACAAATCATAAATAATTGAGACAAAATTGAAATGCTCCAAATTGCAGCCACAATTCATCTGTAGAGATTTGCAGTTATTTGCACTCCATAATGTCTTGAATCTTTGGTCTAATGTGTTTAGAATACATTGTTACTTTTGCATCAGTTCTAAAACTCATCAGTTTCTGGGCTACCAGCAGGATTACTTGGCTTTATTACCGGAAAATAAATTCTCTGCGCTCAAAAACAATTTGCTCATCTTCCCAAACAGCAGGGACATGGGAAATAAAAGCATTATTTTTTACAGCAATAAAAAGACAAATAAAATTGATTATGCTATTGCTCAGAACACATAGCAACAATTGTGGGTCTTGTGGGTCTCCTATCACTAGATATGAAAATAACAATATTTACTCCCCAGGTGCAACAAAACATTTCTTGCAGAGCAGGACATTAGCTGCCACTTCAAGAGACATCATGTAAAAGTGTGCCCAAGAGCTCTGCCATAAGGACCTTGCAGTTAATTGCAGCATCCATTATGGCACTCTCCTTGGCACAAACATCTGCCTTAACTTGTTCAAATATTAATGCTCGGGGCCTACTTTAGAATGACTCTTCCTTCTATATTGCTATGTAGTCAAAGTGCATAAAAACAAATATATCCCACAATAGTAAAATATTGATGCACTCATATTTCAAAAGCTTGTGTAACAAATACACATGCTTCCAAAACAGAACATCCATTTATTTTACTATGAACTGTTAAATAAAATGAACAGGATCAATCTGCACTGCAGATTACCCAAAAATATTGCCCATAATAGTGTCTTCAGAAGTCACAAAAAGTGACTCAAAACGAAGTCCTACACATATATACTTTGTAACTAACTATTTAAACACCTGGAAAACTGTTTAGGCTTGTGTGTTATATTCTGTTGGGTACAAAATTAGAACTGTGTTAAAGCGGTTGTAAAGTTCGCTTTGTGGTAGGCCTATAATAAGGAAAAAATTAATATCTCCTAAACGGGCATCATTTAGGATATATTCACCCTGGATGCAGCTGGTAACATCACTGGCGCATGCGCTCTGAAGATCTGGCATACTTTGCCAGACTTTCAGAGTACTGTGCCACAACCGAGAGACCCTGTGCGCATGTGTGGGAGAGACGTCATCCTGACTCCGGCCACTAACACAGCCGGAATCTGGGAACCCAGAAGGAAGATGGACACCCTCAGTGCTGCTGGATGTCTTTGTTTTAAGGTAAGTATTTTGTTAATTCGTATTTGTATTTCCTTAATATGCTAGTATGCAATGCATACTAGCACTTTATGCTATTATTTTGCAGGAGATTTTTTTTTTTTTTTATTGCAGCAGTTTACTACCGCTTTAAACCATTCAACGTACTGTACTAATATTTGCTAAAAGGTATATAAATTGCTGCATAATATAAAAAAAAAAAACTATGCATTTGCTCAAGCTACTGTTGCAAGCAATTGTTATAAACAGAAAGTCAGTGGTTTGGTGTTTTATTTTTTTTTTATTTACATTTCTATTACCATAGTAAAACTTGATATAGGTTTAGATATTCTAAGCTACTACTCTGTGCCTTGACGACACCTGAAGCAGTTGTTCAAAATAAAATAGCAAAACACAAACTAGTCTTTACACAGTATATGAAAATGTCGGGCATTGTAACCTTACATTTGAATGCACTTTAATTGTAATTTTTGAGAGCACAGGGTCTTTTAAGCTGATGCAGGGACTTATTACATTGGTTACTGAAATGAGCAGTCTAAGCCTTTCTAAAGCAGGAGCTAAACTGAGTATAAAGAAACTGTTAAAATCTCATGTCCAGACCTCCAGGAAGGTATTAAGAAAAGAGGGGAGTGATATTAAAGTGTGCAAACACTATGATATGATTAGCCGGGTTCAGCTCTAAGTGATCCAAGGGAAGCATGACCCATACCCCACAGGGATTAAAACATTAATCATTTTAGAACTCTAAAGTAATAAAGATGACTATTATTAGTATTATACAGGATTTATATAGTGCCAACAGTTTGCGCAGCGTTTAAGGGATAAGTTCACCTTTTCTAACATGTTACATGTTACTCCCATATTCAGGGTGTAACATATTAGATATGCACCAGCCCCTGCTCCCCCTCCCTGAACCTCCAGTCTGACAGCTAGCAGGGCATCTTCTCCCTCCTGCTAGCTGTAACAATCTGTAAAAGATGCGGCCGTGCTGGTTTTCTGCCCACCGGCCGCATCAGCCGTTCACAGTGTTCTTCCAATCAGAAAACGACAAGGTCTGACATGTCGGCTTGTAGTTCTCAATGAACTATCATGGCACTGTTGAGTGCTGTCGTAGTTTATCCTGCAAGTGTATAACTGCTTAGCCGTACAATGTAGAGCCCTGCATAGCACCCACTGATAAGCTAATCGTGGGTTCAATGCTTTTCAGGCTCCAAAAAAAAAATGCACATTTTTTTTTACCTGCAAAAAGTTGTGCATTTATTATTTTTTTGTAAAGGTTAACCTATCTTTTAATTTGTATTAACTGTCTTATTGTAGAAAAAAATAAATATATATATCTATATATATATCTATATATATATCTATATATATCTATATATATATAGATAGATATATATATATATATATATAGATAGATAGATAGATAGATAGATAGATAGATAGATATATATATATATATATATATATATATATATATATATATACCAAAATAGCCCCATCCACATTTTCTTTTTCAAATGTGGGATTAGGGAATAATAGCTACAATCTAACAGGTTGCTAAGGGAAAATGTCCTGTTTCTTCCTTGAAAAGTCAGAAACACTGTCTCTTTGTGTTAATAGTAGTGCCAGAAATATGCATCAGGCAGAGAGAAGAAAATAATACAACGCAATTAGTTCAAGCGAGATTACAATAACTATAGCAACCAGTCATCTAAGGGAGGTCTCCCCTCCCATTCCATCACAGGTAAACCACCACAATAGAGGTCTTCTGGAGATAAATATCGCTGCGACAATACCCATGGGACTCTTAATCCCATGCTTGATTCCAGCTCTATGGCAGAACACAAGTAAGCAAGGCATGTTTTGTCAATTAGTAGTGCTGACAAAGAAGACCAGCTATGTCAGAGGACTACTTATTTTCAAAATGAATAATATGTATTTGCACCTAGCATACCTATTTTTTTTTCAAAGCAGTTGATTAGACAAGAGATTACACATAATAATTACCTCACTTCATCATGACTACTGTGCTATGCCCTTTTACAGCATACTATTTAATTAATTTGTGCACTAGAATTCTGCTTTAACCATTTGCTTGGAATTGTTGCTCCTAAATACCCCTCATGGCTTCACAGTCATCAGAGCTGAATAAAACTCTTGTAGTCTTTACTTAGATAAATGGTTACAAAGAGAAGTTCATTGCAAACTGCTAAGCTGTGTTACTAATAGGAAATCACGTACCTCCTGCATTACCCTATATATATATATATATATATATATATATATATATATATATATATATATATATATATATATATACACACACACACACACACGCACACACGGGTGTGGGTTGTGTGACCTTATAAGATCCGTCACCTCATCCCTTGTATTGGTAGAATGCAAAATGGGGATTGGATAGGGATTATAACAGTGCCCAAGTATATAGAAGCTACAATTATTACTTAAAAGATATGCATTTTATTACATGAATATATGGAAAATAACAATCATAAGGTCATAAAATATAAGCAGGGTAAATATACAGACAGTGGTACTGGCCAAAATATCCATATGCATGGAATGGTCACTGATGCTAGTCCCTACATGTTTCGACATACAATGGGGGGATTATATAGTCACCAGTATTCAACAGTGGCTCTGATAATAATAAACACATAATCAAAATTACAGTAATCAAAAATAAAATAATATTATAATCTAATATAGTGTGTCAAAATCTAAACAAATCGAGTGTCATGGCTCAGACTCTCCCACCCCACAAATCCCACCCAACTCACCAAAGGGTGCCCCACAAAAGGGCACACAACTGGGCAGTCCAACAACCACGGCAAAGGGAGGTTGTGTTCATGTGACCACAGGGGGCATACAGGGGCCAGGCTATATAAAAGTTAAAGAGAAAGAAATGAAAAGAATGATGTACCTTATTGTACATACCACAGTCTAAAATTAAGGTCTAACAATTATACTTACATAGACAAGCTGACCCCCCACCCCTTCAACCTCTGCAGCAATGCTGGCAGCACTCATATGTCTATTTCCCTGAGTGCGTGCATGGCCACCATGCTGAATCTCAGTTTCAGGGTCTTGGCAATCTTCTTATACCCTAGGCCCTCTTTATGTAGAGAATTTTTTTTTTTTTTCAGATCCTCAGAGAGTTCTTTGCCATGAAGTGTCATGTTGAGCGATAGCACCAAATTTAACATACCTGCTCCCCATTCACACCTGAGACCTTGTAACACTAGCAAGTCACATGACGCCAGGGAGGGAAAATGGCTGATTGGGCCCAATTTGGACATTTTCACTTAGGGGTGTACTCACTTTTGTTGCCAGCGATTTAGACATGAATGGCTGTGTGTCATTTTGAGGGGACAGTACATTTACACTGTTATACAAGCTGTACACTCACTACTTTACATTGTAGCAAAGTGTAATTTCTTCAGTGTTGTAACATGAAAAGATATAATAAAATATTTACAAATATGTGAGGGGTGTACTCACTTTTGTGAGATACTGTATATATATATATATATATATATATATATATATATATATATATATATACACACACACACACGCACGCGATTAAAGAAACAGCTGTAATAATGTGATTGATTAACTACAGGTGAATTGACTATTAACTTTGCAAAGGAAGTAGCACTTTGCATGAGGATGTTCCCCAAATCCTAATGAATGAGGTGAAGCTCTGCTGGCTTCCATCATCCACTCATGTTCAAGCAAAAAAAAATCAATTTTCTTGCACATGATGGTTATTTATTGCAAAGTGAAAGTTTATCTTATTTGCTAACCTCTGGTGATAACTTCAATGCAAATGCAAATTCACTGTGTAAACATCATATTTGCTTTTAGTAAATTAACCCTAATTAGTGATGGACGAACTTCCGACGGGACGTTTCGCGAACGCGAAATGCGAACGGACCCAAACGTTCGCGAAACCGAACGTTCGCCGCGGGCCCCATTGACTTCAATGGGAGGCGAACTTTGCAAACCTTCATGTCGAATTTGCGGCCACGTGGTAATTATTAGGGGGTAAAACGTAGTCCCACCATCTGGACAATGACATAATACATGTATGAGGTGAATTTGGGATCGATAACTACAAGCATTTTTATTTTATTTGGGAAATTGTTCTAACAATTCAGGACTATGGAGCTAATGAAGGCAATGGAGGAGAGGGAAGGTCAGGGACCAGGGTAGGCAAAGAAGAGGGTGCAGGAGATGATCACCAGCAGCGTGACATACCGGAATGACACATGCACCGTGATAGAGGCATCTGACAGCAGCACCGTAATACAGAGCACTGACAGCAGCACCGTGACATACAGCGCTGACAGCAGCACCGTGACATACAGCGCTGACAGCAGCACCGTGACATACAGCGCTGACAGCAGCACCGTGACATACAGCGCTGACAGCAGCACCGTGACATACAGCGCTGACAGCAGCACCGTGACATACAGCGCTGACAGCAGCACCGTGACATACAGCGCTGACAGCAGCACCGTGACATACAGCGCTGACAGCAGCACCGTGACATACAGCGCTGACAGCAGCACCGTGACATACAGCACTGACAGCAGCACCGTAAGCAGCCCCAGGAGGAAGTCAGCACAGCACAGGGATGGTGTGATCCCCTCATAATAAGAACCCCCAGGAGGAAGTCAGCACAGCACAGGGATAGTGTGATCCCTTCATAATAAGAACCCCCAGGAGGAAGTCAGCACAGCACAGGGATATCATAAGCAGCCCCAGTAGAAATATGACACCGCTCAACCTCTTCAAAGAGGAGGGTAGGGGCATATAGTACGGTGTGCTTTTTTGGGTCAAGGAAGTGAGCCAAATGAATTAAGAAGGTCTGTGTGCTTGATTAAAAAAATAGTTTATAGACATATACATGGTCTACTGGTCACATGTGTTGAATTCCTCCGAGATCCATGCCTCATTCATTTTTAGAAATGTGAGGTAGTTAACACTGTGGTGAGCTAGGCGAGTACGCTTATCGGTCACAATCCCCCCTGCTGCGCTGAACGTCCTTTCGGACAGGACACTGGATGAGGGGCAAGCCAACAGTTCGATTGCAAATTGGGCAAGCTCTGGCCAGAGGTCAAGCCTGCCCACCCAGTAGTCTAGGGGTTCATCACTCCTCAGAGCGTCCACATCGGCCGTTAACCCAATGTAGTCGGACACCTGACGGTCTAGGCGTTCCCTGATGCTGGATCCGGATGACACCTGTCGATGGGTCGGCTGAAAGAATGACCTCATATCCGAAGTCACCAACACATCTTCAAACCGGCCTCTTCTTGCAGGCGCTGTTGGATTGGTACCCGCAAATCCTTCTCTGGGAGTGGGAATTGCTCCTCTGCCAGCGCACGCAAAAGCAGAATGCAGCATTTCTCGAAGCAAGGCCTGGAAGTGCTGCATTCTGACAGCCCTCTGCGACGGCGGTAACATTTCCGCCATTTTGTGTTTGTACCGGGGGTCTAAGTACGTTGCCACCCAGTACTGGTCCTTGACCCTCATGCTTTTTATACGGGGGTCCCTATTAAAACACTGGAGCATGAAGGCCCCCATTTGCACTAAAGTGGAAGCGGTGTGGTGGCCTGGCTCCTGCTCATCATCCAGGATAATGTCGTCCTCTTCATTCTCCTCTCCCCATCCTCGCACAACAGGGATCCCAGAAAGGTTTAAAGCATGCTCTTCTTGCTCCTGCTCATCCGCCCCGGCACCATCCTCCTCTGACTCCTCATCAGACTCCTGTTGTTGACTTGTCTCAGATAGAGTAGCCCCCCCTGGGAATTCATCCAGCATTGCGACTTCCTCATCTTCCCGCTCCTGCTCCTCCACAGCCTGATCAATGACACGACGCAATGCACGCTCCAGAAAGAAGGCATAAGGTACCATGTCACTGATGGCGCCATGGCTGCGACTGACCAGTTTGGTGATCTCCTCAAATGGCCGCAGAAGTCTGCATGTGTCGCGCATGAGCAGCCACTGGCGCGGTGAAAAAAAAACCCAGCTCCCCAGAACCGTTTCTTTCGCAGAGTTCATACAGGTAGACGTTAACTGCACGTTTCTGCTGGAGCAGCCTATCAAGCATATAGAAGGTTGAGTTCCATCGCGTCGGGCAATCGCAAATAAGACGTCTGACCGGCAGATGGTGTCGCCGCTGAATGTCAGCAAGGCGAGCCATGGCCGTGTAAGATCTTCTGAAATGGGCCGAGATTTTCCTTGCCTGCCGCAAGATGTCCTGGACCCCAGGGTATTTGACAAGGAATCGCTGCACGACCAAGTTTAAGACGTGTGCCATGCACGGCACGTGCGTGATTTTGCCCTGTTTCAATGCGCTAAGCAGATTGGCACCGTTGTCACACACCACTTTACCAACTGTCAAATTGAGCGGTGTTAGCCACTCATCTGCCTGTGAACGCAAAGCTGAAAGGAGTGCCGGGCCAGTGTGGCTCTTTGCTTCCAGGCACAACAGACGCAGCACGGCATGGCAACGTCTCACCTGGCATGTGGAATAGGTTCTGGGGAGCTTGGGCGGTGCAGTGGAAGAGACGCTAGCAGCGGAAAAGGAGGAGGCAGCTGAGGAGGAGAGGGAGGAGGATGGAGTAGGAGGAGGAGAAGAAGAGTCAGGCCTGCATGCAATCCGTGGCGGTAAAACCAAATCTACACGGGTGCCACGGGTTACATGCTTGACGGCCGTCAGAAGGTTCACCCAGTGGGCAGTAAAACTGATATACCTTCCCTGCCCGTGTTTGCTAGACCACGTGTCTGTGGTCAGATGTATCTTGGCACCGACACTGTGTGCCAGAGATACATTCACTTGCCGCTGAACATGGCCATATAGCTCTGGGATGCCCTTCTCTGAGAAATACTTCCTTCCTGGGACCTTCCATTGTGGTGTTCCAATGGCCACAAATTTGCGAAAGGCCTCCGAGTCCACCAGTTTATATGGCAGTAGTTGGCGGGCTATGAGTTCTGACAAGCCAGCCGCCAACCGTTGGGCAAGAGGGTTATCCGGCGTCATCATTTTTTTACGCTCAAACATTAGGCCCACGGAAGCCTGCCTTTTTGCAGAAAAATGTGAGCTTGGCGTGATGGAAGGTGGAGTGGAGGACAATTGTGAGGAGAGAGGAGAAGGAGAAGTAGAAGACGAGGCTGGACGGTGAGAGCCTGCAGTGTGGCTTTGTGTGTTCCGTTGCTCCCACTGGGCTCGGTGATGGCTGCTCATGTGCCTTCTTAAGGCGGTCGTCCCTAGGTGAGTATTGGGCTTACCGCGACTAACGCGTTGACTGCAAAGATTGCAGATGGCAACGCTATTGTCAGCAGCGGACACGTTAAAAAAAGCCCACACTGCGGAGCCATGTGCCGGTGTCCTGGGAGCGCCAGATGTGACCGTACATGGTCGATGACTCGCTCCTGATACATTTGCAGTCTGCTTTGTCCCTGCTGTGCAATGTAAGTCATTGCTGCTTCTCCTCCCTATCTGCTGGTCCATATCTCCCTCTGAACTCCCCTCCTCTTCCTCTCTTGTGGGCACCCACGTGACATCACTAGACACGTCATCATCAACGTCACCTTCCCCACCGCTATAAGTAGAGATCTCGGAGTAGGCAGCAACACCGGGGACCAACCTCCTCCTTGGGCTGATCTGGGTACTGGCGTCAGACTGCTGAGTAGCGCTTGTTGCTACCTCCTCTTCCTGATCCAATACCAAGAGTGGCTGCGCATCAGAAATGTCCTCTTGATATGGATCGGAAAATAATTCCAGTGACTCAAGCGGAAGGTATGTGGTGGTGGTGGTGGTGGTCGTGTTGTTGGTGGTAGTGTCTTTGGGGGTGCACATAGCAGAGAGTGAAGAAGAGGGTGCAGATCGAGAGGATGAGGAGGGTGCAGAAGAGTAAGGCTGAGCGAGCCACTCAACCAAGTCTGGTGCATCCTTTAAAGTAATTGAACGCACCTTCTGCAACTTCCCACTTTGGCTCAAGCCTGTTGCTCCTGCCCTACCCCTACCACCCCTGCGGAAGGGCCTGCCTCTTCCTCTGCCTGTCATTTTTTAAATGACCCTGTGACAAAACTCTTAGTCCCTATACCGATGAAGGACTGCTGCAGTATAGGGCAGCGGTCAGCAGTGGTGCACGTCAACCCTATCTATTGTGGACCGATAGCGGTCCTTACAGAACAGCAGACTGTACCGCACTCAAGCCTATGTACCGTAGCACCCTATACCAAGTTACCAGTCCTTATAAGAACTTTTGTGGACCAAGCAGGTTGTGTATTAGTGTTTAGCAGACTGTACGTCAGTCCCTATACCGCTGAAGGACTGCTGCAGTATAGGGCAGCGGTCAGCAGTGGTGCACGTCAACCCTATCTATTGTGGACCGATAGCGGTCCTTACAGAACAGCAGACTGTACCGCACTCAAGCCTATGTACCGTAGCACCCTATACCAAGTTACCAGTCCTTATAAGAACTTTTGTGGACCAAGCAGGTTGTGTATTAGTGTTTAGCAGACTGTACGTCAGTCCCTATACCGCTGAAGGACTGCTGCAGTATAGGGCAGCGGTCAGCAGTGGTGCACGTCAACCCTATCTATTGTGGACCGATAGCGGTCCTTACAGAACAGCAGACTGTACCGCACTCAAGCCTATGTACCGTAGCACCCTATACCAAGTTACCAGTCCTTATAAGAACTTTTGTGGAACAAGCAGGTTGTGTGTTAGTGATTAGCAGACTGTACGTCAGTCCCTATACCGCTGAAGGACTGCTGCAGTATAGGGCAGCGGTCAGCAGTGGTGCACGTCAACCCTATCTATTGTGGACCGATAGCGGTCCTTACAGAACAGCAGACTGTACCGCACTCAAGCCTATGTACCGTAGCACCCTATACCAAGTTACCAGTCCTTATAAGAACTTTTGTGGACCAAGCAGGTTGTGTATTAGTGTTTAGCAGACTGTACGTCAGTCCCTATACCGCTGAAGGACTGCTGCAGTATAGGGCAGCGGTCAGCAGTGGTGCACGTCAACCCTATCTATTGTGGACCGATAGCGGTCCTTACAGAACAGCAGACTGTACCGCACTCAAGCCTATGTACCGTAGCACCCTATACCAAGTTACCAGTCCTTATAAGAACTTTTGTGGACCAAGCAGGTTGTGTATTAGTGTTTAGCAGACTGTACGTCAGTCCCTATACCGCTGAAGGACTGCTGCAGTATAGGGCAGCGGTCAGCAGTGGTGCACGTCAACCCTATCTATTGTGGACCGATAGCGGTCCTTACAGAACAGCAGACTGTACCGCACTCAAGCCTATGTACCGTAGCACCCTATACCAAGTTACCAGTCCTTATAAGAACTTTTGTGGACCAAGCAGGTTGTGTATTAGTGTTTAGCAGACTGTACGTCAGTCCCTATACCGCTGAAGGACTGCTGCAGTATAGGGCAGCGGTCAGCAGTGGTGCACGTCAACCCTATCTATTGTGGACCGATAGCGGTCCTTACAGAACAGCAGACTGTACCGCACTCAAGCCTATGTACCGTAGCACCCTATACCAAGTTACCAGTCCTTATAAGAACTTTTGTGGAACAAGCAGGTTGTGTGTTAGTGATTAGCAGACTGTACGTCAGTCCCTATACCGCTGAAGGACTGCTGCAGTATAGGGCAGCGGTCAGCAGTGGTGCACGTCAACCCTATCTATTGTGGACCGATAGCGGTCCTTACAGAACAGCAGACTGTACCGCACTCAAGCCTATGTACCGTAGCACCCTATACCAAGTTACCAGTCCTTATAAGAACTTTTGTGGACCAAGCAGGTTGTGTATTAGTGTTTAGCAGACTGTACGTCAGTCCCTATACCGCTGAAGGACTGCTGCAGTATAGGGCAGCGGTCAGCAGTGGTGCACGTCAACCCTATCTATTGTGGACCGATAGCGGTCCTTACAGAACAGCAGACTGTACCGCACTCAAGCCTATGTACCGTAGCACCCTATACCAAGTTACCAGTCCTTATAAGAACTTTTGTGGAACAAGCAGGTTGTGTGTTAGTGATTAGCAGACTGTACGTCAGTCCCTATACCGCTGAAGGACTGCTGCAGTATAGGTGAGCGGTCAGCAGTGGTGCACGTCAACCCTATCTATTGTGGACCGATAGCGGTCCTTACAGAACAGCAGACTGTACCGCACTCAAGCCTATGTACCGTAGCACCCTATACCAAGTTACCAGTCCTTATAAGAACTTTTGTGGACCAAGCAGGTTGTGTATTAGTGTTTAGCAGACTGTACGTCAGTCCCTATACCGCTGAAGGACTGCTGCAGTATAGGGCAGCGGTCAGCAGTGGTGCACGTCAACCCTATCTATTGTGGACCGATAGCGGTCCTTACAGAACAGCAGACTGTACCGCACTCAAGCCTATGTACCGTAGCACCCTATACCAAGTTACCAGTCCTTATAAGAACTTTTGTGGACCAAGCAGGTTGTGTGTTAGTGATTAGCAGACTGTACGTCAGTCCCTATACCGCTGAAGGACTGCTGCAGTATAGGGCAGCGGTCAGCAGTGGTGCACGTCAACCCTATCTATTGTGGACCGATAGCGGTCCTTACAGAACAGCAGACTGTACCGCACTCAAGCCTATGTACCGTAGCACCCTATACCAAGTTACCAGTCCTTATAAGAACTTTTGTGGAACAAGTGAGTTGTGAATGTTTAGCAGACTGCAGCAGAAGGGCAGCAGTCAAGTATAATATCCTTTCTATATTTGGAAGAAAGAATATTATACATGTACAAGCCTATTACTGTACCACTGATACCAGTCCTGAAAAGAACCTTTGTGGAACTAATAATAACAGCAAGTCTTTAAAATTACCCTCACTGCCTGACAACACTGCTTCCTTCCTGTCCCTATACAAATTGGCAAAAAAAGAGAACGATTAGTGGTTACTGGAACAGCTCTTTTGTGGACCTTGATAGTAACAGCTAATGATGATGATGATGATGATGATGATGAAAGACTAATCTGGCTGTCCCTGTAGCATACACCGTCCTTTCCCTTTCTCTAAACTAACAAAAGACACTCAGGCTGCTGCAAGAATCAGCAGCACAGCAAACCTATCAACACCTAACACCTATACCAGTCCTGAAAAGAACTTTTGTGTACCAAATAGCTAGTGGTTTATCTCTCCCTACTCCACACAGGAACCTGTCCCTATCGTAACAGAAGAAAGAATGTAAAATGGCCACCGGATCGGGTGTATTTATAGGTTAGGGGGAATGTACAAGTGTCCATGTGCTGTCATGTCTCAATTGGCTGTCCTGTATCACATGATAAACGTGTCACCAAAGGTTAAAGTTCTTGTATACATTAAACACGTAAGTCCGCCGCGGCGAACGACGGAAAAAGGCGTTCGAACGTGCGGACCGCGAATGTCGGAAATTCGCCGCGAAACGACCGCCGGGCGAAACGTTCGTCCATCACTAACCCTAATGTTCCTCATATAAAAAATATATATCTGAAATTTAATATGTAGGGAACCACCACAGTTCCAAAAGGAATAATTCGCAAAACCGCTGGTGCTTCTGTTAAAAAAACAAAAAAACAAAACAAAACTAAAAAACCTGCAAAGTTACTTAACTAACTGAGGCTGATAGAAGTATAGAGGCGGTGGTTGCTGATCTCGCCTTCTAAAAATGCTAGTTGTCTGATTGTAATGCTCATTCATTGACATTACAACGACGGTCAGTGACTTATAAAATACTGAAGCAAGAGACAGCCAGGCAACTAAAATTTTCAGAAGGAGGTCAACAATAGAAACTGAAATATTCATCTAAAAAAAAAAAATAGATTACCTTTAATTATGACATCATATGCCAAACATAGAAAAAATGAACAGGCAAAGGTGACCATCAGTCACCAGGAGGGTTAGACAATTAAAGCATAGGCTTAAGGAAGCATTCCCAAAATGAATGCTCAAAATTTGGGATTTCTAGGATAAAGGCTCAACATAAAAATGTACCTTTTTAATATCCCAAAGCTAAAATTTATGGAAAGGTTGCTATTCAGAAACTGCTTGTACTCAACAACAAAACCTAGGCACTTTGAGAAATGGAAAAAAGTAATTTGAGTAATCATTATTACCATCTTCCTTACATCTAGACACATTTAAAAAAAAAAATAAAGGATGCTTTGAATTAGCAATGTTTGTTTCTCAACTATCAAACCATATTGGGGTAACCATAATGGTTTGGGCAGCTGGTGCTCGGGAGACATTTGATCTGATAATTATCTGCATGGTCATATGTCAGACACAAACTGTAATTGAAGGCTAGTTTAAATGACCAGGTGAAAACCATAGTCACAAGCACTTTAAAATCATAATGTTGCTAAAATGCAGGATATGCAACCACAAACCCATTTAGGACTAATTTTGTGACACCAAAATGAAATGTAATTCTTTCCATGAACCAGAAAATTTTAAATTTAAATTCACTGATATTTTTGAACATGTTGGAGCACAGAGTTCCAAGTAGATTTCTCCTTCTTTCTTACCACACAAAAACTGGAGGGGGTGCTTCTTGAAGAACTAGCAGGACAACATTAATAGAACTGAATCTGTGCTGTTTTGTCTGTAAACAGCTAATAAGCAGCTGGCCACTTCTGTGAACATCAGCACTGACTGTTGTTTATAATATCCTCTGCCTGATCAGTTTGCTTACTGTAGGAGTACTTTAGACTACCTTTAATATTCTGCCATTTTATGCAGCCCTCTGTCAACACTGTCTGTGCTGATGGAGGAATCTTGCACATTTCTTTCCTGCAACCTGCAAATTTGCACCATTTATGGGCTGCCGTAGGCAGTGATCCATTAATTCCTTTTTTTTGTTCACCCAGTGGGTTGAATGAAAACACTGTCCCCATCCACACATTTTAGTTGGATGAGGGAATCCTCCAGTGTTGGCCCATCCATTAGGAGCGCTCGGGCGTTGCCCCTCTCTCCAGGCCACACCCTATATATCCACGGCTGCCGTGGCCACCCCCTATTCATACATCTTGCCCCTTTCAGGGCACATGCATTTCAGCGGCCAGGATTTTTTGATGCACCTGATTAGAGTCAGAAGCTCTAGTAGGCTTCAAAATAGGGTGGGCTCCAGTCGCAGAGAATGTGACTGGAGCCCACCCAGCTGTGTTACAACAGCGAATGAATATGTGTGAGACCCGTTTTCCATTTAGCCGGAAAGTGAAGACTCCCGATTTGCCACTGAGGAGGAGGGAGGAAACGGAAACCGCAGTAATGATAACCCGTGGAGAGCAGGAGAAGGGGAAGCTGCCAGTGATGGATTAAATGCTACCGACCAACCAGGGGTGGGGGGAGTGGGGGGTTGTTATACTGTTTGCCACCCCCCCAAAAAAATTCCACCAGCCGCCACTGGAATCCTCCCCATTGAGATATTATATCCTGACAGTGGGGAAATGTCCCCATGATCCGAATACACTGATCAGCTGATTGAGTGGGGAAACTCTGACAGTGTGATTATACAGAAGTCAATGAATAGATTGACTTCTGTCACAGTGCCCATACATGGTTTAAGCACTTTCCGACCAGCGCACACCAATTTACGTTGGCAGAATGGCACTGGTAGGCAAAAGGGTGTACAGGTACGTCCCCCTTAAGAAGTGGTGTCGCGCGGACTCGATATCAATATACTCTTATTGCAATTTTTTACCAAAAATATGTAACAGAATGCATATCGGCCTAAACAGAGGAAAAATATTTTTTTTATAGATTTTTTGGGGATATTTATTATAGCAAAAAGTAAAAAATATAGATTTTTTTTTCAAAATTGTCGCTCTTTTTTTGTTTATAGTGCAAAAATTAAACCTGCAAAGGCGATCAAATACCACCAAAAGAAAGCTCTATTTGTGGGAAAAAAAGGGCATCAATTTTGTTTGGGTACGACATCGCACGGCCGTGCAATTGTCAGTTAAAGCAACAAAGTGCCGAATCACAAAAAGTGCTCTGGTCAGGAAGAGGGTAAAATCTTCCGGGGCTGAAGCTGTTAAAATTGGGCAGATTCTGCTGAACCATCCAAATTTCTAATTTCAATACATGTATGTCCAACTTTACTCTAACTTCCTGCTTAGGTGATAAAGTCAAAAGAAATCTCCTCATTTGGGACACAACATTAACTTGTGTGTGTATATATATATATATATATATATATATATATATATATATATATATATATATATAATTTTATTTTCTGTATATACAGTATATGACAAAAAAAAACATTTCTAGAATATTTATATCTGCTTGAGAAGTCTCATGTTCCTCCACATTCAGTATAAGCTCTTTAAAGATGTAACAGTTTTAGCATCCTTGCTTTTTTTTTCCTGAATGTGTTACATTTAATGTAAGTAATAAGATATTTTTTTCACAATGCTGAAATTCATAATCCCCAGAACTGCTTCACAGTATCTCTAAGGATTTTCTTAATATATAATTTAAAAAGAAATTGGTTGCATCAGCTTTGACAAGACTTTTTAAGTACACTTGCTAACATATTTAGAAATGTTTCTCATGCAGCTGTGTCATCATCCTCCATTATGTGACAAAGATAGCATAGCATTCATCTAACACACTAGATGATGACACAAATGATAATTATTAATGTAATTTGTAGCATATTAAGAAAGCAGTAGGAGATGTGACTTAATAGACGCAGACTCTATGATTATGCATATAAATAAGACTCTAATGCAATTTTTGCACTGAGTTTACTCATGTCACGGGTAACTGACAAGATTCTGAAATATTTTCTTCAACAGATCCATCATTATCTGAGCTTCATGCCTGAATTATGTTGGTAATAGCGAGAAAGATTTTTAGTGTAAGGAGGTAGTGCTAGAAAATGAATGAAAGCAGGAGTTACAGAGCAATAACTATTCCGCCACCAAGAAAAGTTAGCTAGACAGCAGAAAATAAAAAAAACTGGATCAGCAATTTGTGCTAAGAATGATTGACTCAGTTGCTGGACCTAACCTATCATTTAATGTGTGACTGAAAAATGAGAAGTAGAGAAACACATGACAAAAAAAGTTGCAAAACTGTACTGCTATCAATGTGTGGGACAAAAATGTATTTGTATTTGTAACGAGCCCCGGCTCACTCGGTTCCACTCTCCCGATACTCCTCTGCGGCTATTGAATCAGATTGCAGATTGCAACGTCTGATGGTTCGGTCATACGATGCTCCGGGATTCTAACTACAGCTATGTGCCATTCCAATCCATTTGTGATAGCTCAGAACAAACACCAGGCAGGCTGTATGTAAGTTCAAACAGGAATCTCACTTTTATTGGATGCACACAACACACTTTTATACATAGCAGTTTGAACACCCCGCCTCAAAAAACACTTTCATATCGGTCAATTGTAAAGTACACTCTAGTTCTCACTTAGGCCGCGTACACACGGGCGGATTGTCTGTCCAACTTAGTCTGCTGAACAGTGTTTTAGCGGACAATCTGCTCGTGTGTGGGCTTCAGCGGACTTTTTCAGCGGACAGTCTGACGAACAAAGTCTTACGGAATTTCCGTAAAACAGTCCGTTCAAACTTGGTTTTGTCCGTCCAAACTTGGTTTCAGCGGACAGTCCGCTCGTGTGTAGGCAAGTTGGACGGACTAAGTATGGCGCATGCTCAGAAAGGGTTTACACGGCCGAAGGTTGCATTGCAGTGTATAGGACGTCGTTTTTCTAGTCCCGTCGTACGTGCTGTACACGTCATCACGCACGCTTTCAGTGGACTGTCTGTTCATCGTGTGTGGTCAAGTCCGTTCATGCAAATTTTGAACGGACTGTCTGTCGGATTGTCTGCCGAACTTAGTTGGGCAGACAATCCGCCCGTGTGTACGCGGCCTTAGGTCTTCTTGGCCATGCAAATGAGGACTTGAAATAGGGTAAGCAGGCATTGGTCCTATAGCTTTAATAGGAGGACTGATATGTGTAATGGCACAGAAAAGCCCCAGGGGGTAATTAAAGTACATAAACCAATGGTCAAACACAGAACGCATTCCTTCCAGACCATGGAGCTGTCTGAAGGAGGTTAGCCTTAAGACAAGGCAGAAGACCCACCACTGTGTAATAGAATGAAAGGAAAAATACTTCAGTATTCCAAGGTTCATGACAGTATTATGCAAAGAAGAACTCTGGAACTGCAGCACTTTTAAACATGTGCTGGCTTATAAGTGGCTAAGTCCAACGAGGTGTATGCTTCCTTGTGCACCCTTTGGTTCTCTAAATTTGGAGCTGCTTTGCCTGCCCCTCCTCTCCTCATGCTCAATTTCAGAAGGCTGTGCATTTTGTGACTTAATTTGTTATCAATACTGTATGAATCAAAGTATTCTGTGAAGGGACAATGGCGGGAGGGCCAGGTAGAGCAGCTTCTGTGCAGAGGAGCACATCCCTCCTGTTAGCATTTGGGGAGTATAATGATAGCTGTATTACCAATACTATAGATGTAAATAGTAAATAAAAGTATATAAGGTGGCATACACCTCGTTGGATGTAACCCCTTATAAACCAGTACATTTTTTAAAGGACTGTACGTTCAGGAGATCTGCTTTAGAGAGACACTAGCGCATCAAATTGTTCCCTTTCTTTTACTTAACTTTATTTGAAGTGTACAAAGTGACACTTCATTCATGTTACCGCACAGCAGCAAGGTGACATTCAGTGCCATCCAGTGCACTGCAATAAAATGCATCATGTCTGCATTTTATCGCAGTTCATGATACTGCATCTCTGCAGAGCAAACAGGGCACATTTAAACAGTTCTTTTCTATGTGCCTTAACAGTGATTGGTGTTCTTCCAGTGAGCAAACATGACAGTCACCCCACTATGTGGGGCCCTAAAATGTTAATTTAATATTTATATCCATTGAGTACAGGAGAATGATTTTCATTTGGAAAGTTCAATTAGGATATTTCAAGTAATGTCCTCTTCCACTACTAGATATATTTCCTTCACATATAAAGCAATTATTAACCCGTAGGCGCCGACTGCACACAAATATAGCTGGGCCTTGGCTCAGTGACTGGCAACTCATAAAAAGCTCTGGATCATTTCTAACGATCGTGAGTTTTCCGATCATGTGACCACCAGGATATTAGCCGATGGGTGCCCGTGGGGGCACGCATCGTGGTGATCGTTGGTGCGATGTGTCACTCTGACACGCAGCAACACCAATCTCTCAAGGAGGCTCTATACTATGTAATTAGCCATGTACAATCACAGCTGATCACAGTGTAAACAGGAAAAGCCGTGTATCGGACTGTCCTCACTCGCATCTGACAGAAGCGAGTAGAGGAGAGCTGAACACGGTCTTTCCTGACGGGGGGGGGGGTCTGCTCTGATTATCAGCTCGACCTCCCCAGAGGATGCCTACACTGGACCACCAGGAATGCCACAGGACCACCAGGGATGCCCACAATGGATGGCCACCAGGTATACCACCCTGGACATCCAGGGATGACAGTCAGTATCCAGACAGATGCCAATTAGTGCCCAGACAGATGCCAATCAGTGCCCAGACATATGCCAATCAGTGCCCATAAGCAATGCCTGCCAGTGCCATCAGTGATGCCTATCAGTGCCATCTATCAGTGTCCATCAGTGCCACCCATCCTTGCTGTGTGGTTTGAACACCGTTTTCATATGCGGGCACTGCTCATGTATGCGTTTGCTTCTGCATATGAGCTGGGCGGGAGAAGGTGCATTTTAAAAAAAATGTTTATCTTATTTATTTTACCTTTTATTTTATTTTTTTTATACAAAAAATTGTATCACTTTTATTCCTATTTTTATTCCTTGTAATAGAAAAAAAGCTTGACAGGACCTCTTAAATATGAGATCTGGGGTCAAAAAGACCTCAGATCTCATATTTACACTAAAATGCAATAAAAAAAAATGTAATTTGAAAAAAATAAATAAAAAATTAAGAGCTATGGGCAGAAGTGACGTTTTAACGTCGTTTCCATCCTGCAGTGGTATGGTGGCGTGTGTGGGACATCTTCCCCTCACTCATCTCCATACCACAGAAGTGACAGGGCTCCGGTAAGCGGCAGAGGGCACCGAAGCACGGTGGGAGGGGGGCCTCTCTCCTGCCATGGATAAAAGTGGTCTTGCTGCAAATCCGCCACAGAGACCACTTTTATCTGAAAGCGGATCGCCTGCTGAAGAAGAGTACACTGGGGTTATGGCAGCTAGCAGCAGGGGACCCGAGAAATGGAGGATGGTGCTGCTCTCGGCAAAACCACTGCACAGAGCAGGTATGTAAGTATAACATATTTGTAAAATCTTTTTTTTTTTTTTTTTTTTTTTGTTAAAATAACAATCACTTTAATGAACCAGGCATATGGCCTTTAAGGTTGACTCATATTATTCAGCAACCCACTCAGCTTAGTCAGCCCTTTTTCCAGTGACGCAAACGCATATATCTCCCGAGTACTCATAGATCTCCAGCTAATAAATTACAGTAGATTAATTGTGAGCTGATTTTCATTATTTGTGCCTCCTTTAAATCAATTAATAAACATACTAAAAAAATAATAACAATACATTCTCTAACATAGAGTATATCCATATAAAATACATACAAGTAAAAAGCAAATATAAAACATATGCACAACTATCCATACAATAACAGGAATAAAAAAAACTAAAAAAAAACGTTGTTCATGCCTAATTTAAATAAAAAATAATAATCAACTTTTCATGAATTATGCTGGAAGCAGGTTAATTTGGGGGGGGGGGGACTTTTTATTTTTAGATACAAAAAAATATTTTTGAACGTATTCTCACTGATTTTATTTTAACCCATTTTACCTACTAAATATCTCAGTTTTTATGATCATTCTGTATTATTTATATACATTTTACAATAAAACTAGCACATGTAAATATAGTTTAAAAATATAACACAAGCAAGCCTTTGTGCATAAACCTAATATTAAGTGGTGTGGCTGCAAGACACAGTCTTACTTAAAAGGTTGAGATTTCTTCGCCACACATACCACCTGCAGAATTAAATGTTTATGTATGCATTCCACATTTTCTATACATCCTACAAATGTATAAATGTATCTGGTAAGGAACAGTGAATCAGAATAATTCCCAATACCCACTTCAGTGCCCCAGATGACTGCACTCCAACGTTATGCTTGATTCCCCTCTAGCTCTATGGCCTAGATTCATCAAAGAGATAAATATTTAAACTACCCTATATTTTATTTTGTTTTATATAACTGCCTTCATTTTTATTTTGTACTGTAACAGCACAATCTAGATTAAAGAACGTGCATACTTGTTGTAAGGTTCGATATAAACAATTAATTTGCAGTTACATATTAATGTAGAAAATATTATAAAATGTTATAATAAAAGAATGTCTAAGGTCACAGATGGGGCACCAAGACCATATTAGAAGCACAATGTTCAAACAGGATATGGAACCTCTGATGCATCAAAGTTACTTGTATGAAAATATGCTCATTATCATTTGCTTTTCCTTCACAAAGCCTCTGCTGTCAAATCCCTTAGCTTTACACACTGTGTAAATTGTGTGTTTATTTTATTCTTTATTAATTTTTTCAACAGAATTTTTTTCATATGCATAAATACTGTGCATTATATTTTTCCATATAACAATTGTTAAAACATTGCAAGCCTTTATTTCTCATTGATAAGGAAAGGGGAGTGAGATTTCAGGCCCAAATCCCTTAGCTTTACACACGGTGTAAATTGTGTGTTTATTTTATTCTTTAATCATTTTTTCAACAGAATTTTTTTCATATGCATAAATACTGTGCATTATATTTTTCAATATAACAATTGTTTAAAACATTGCAAGCCTTTATTTCTCATTGGTAAGGAAAGGGGAGTGAGATTTCAGGCCCAAAAATTCTCAGCTGAAGATCTCCTATGAGGAGGACAGAAATCTTTTCATATATTTAGGCCAAACACACACTCATTCACCGGCCAGGTAACACATCAGATATGGCAGAAGCTCTTTCAAAATACTGAAATGGCTTTTTAAGAACACTTCACAAATGCAGTATAACATTTTTATAAAAATTATGTTCCATGACATTATAAATCATTTTTTCTCATAAAATGTCATTTTGTCCCCACTTAAAATGTTCTTCTTTTTAATATGGATGGGCAGAATGATTTGGGTAAAATACATATTTTTTGGTGTGTGCGCTTTTGATTGTTGTATGTATTTATTTTTATTTTTTTAAAGTCTGTCTTCTTTTCTGTTTGTGTAAAAAAATATAAAAATAAAAATATAAAAATAAAATAATAAAATATTGGAGGCTGATGAGCTGCGTCTTGTGGCATAAGAACAGTTCCTGGATAGTTGAAAGGAGCTTCTCTAACCCACAAGAGACCAGTAAGAGCCAAGTGAACATTACAAAACATGTTATTTTTGCCTTCCTTATTGACTATCGTGCATTGAACTGAAATGGTGAAATTTTGCTGAAATTTCCCTATTTCCAATGAAATGTCAGGGAAATATAATTATCTTAATTTTGCTTATGAGTATATTTCAATTCAAGGCTCCCAGACACTCATAATTATAGCCTCTTAGAAGCTAAGTGTATTTAGTAGCAAAACCTTTTTTAAATTGTTATTGAGTCGGCTTTTACATAAAAATGACCACCAAAATCAACAAAAGTTCATGCAGTTAATTTAATTGATCCATTGAATAAAGCCTTTAGTGGATTGAAAGCATAATTTTTGAGCATAAAAATGCATAATAATAAGAATATTGCTGTATAATTCATCAAAATCCACTGGTACTCTTGCAAGATCATGCTTACTGAACCACTGCAGTGTTAAGCTCCTCTGCATGGAACCCAACAATGAAGTCTGGTCTCCATAACACAAACCTGGCCAGAATCAGAGATACGATATATCATCAAAAGATGAACTTTAATGGCATCCCAGTCTTAGTCCATAACCAGGGTTCAATATTGAGTTGGCCCACCCTTTTTAGCTATAACAGCTTCAACTCTTCTGGGAAGACTGTCCACAAGGTTTAGGAGAGTATCTATGGGATTGTTTGACCATTCTTCCAGAAGCGCGTTTGTGAGGTCAGGCACTGATGTTGGACGAGAAGGTACTAGCTCACAGTCTCCACTCTAATTCATTCCAAAGGTGTTTTATCTGGTTGAGGTCAGGATTCAGTCAAATTCCTACACCCCAAACCTCATGCATGTCTTTGTGAACCTTGCTTTGTGCACTGGTGCGCAGTCATGTTGGAACAAGAAGGGGCCATCCCAAACTGTTCCTACAATGTGGGGGAACATGAAATTATCCAAAATGCCTTGGTATGCTGACACCTTAAGAGTTCCCTTCATAGCAACTAAGAGATCAGGCCCAACCCCTGAAAAACAAAAGCACACCGTCATCCCCCTCCACCAAATTATTTTGACCAGTGTATAAAGCAAGATCAATAAGTTGTATTTGTTAAAGATTACACTAACACTGTATCTTTAATTTATCACTCCCGGTGTCCCTGGGCTCTGTTTTATATCCTATAAGGATTAATCATCATATAACTACCCCAATAACCTATTAGGCCATTTGTATCCATATAAGGGAACACAGTACATCGGCTGTGTATAGATTATCCTCTGGTCCCATTATTATCAAAGGACTCCATCAAAATGACCACTAAGGGCTAATTTGTCATAGAAAAAATAGTGAGGGCAGTTATTATCCCTGGACCACAACAAAATGGCCACCATTATAGATATCAATTGGCTATTAGAAAAGGGCCTCCATCATTAACAACAATACTAAGCCATATAAAGACATCAGGTAGACCTACCGCTATGCCCTGAAGAAGTCATGTGGGCATGACGTAACGCGTAGGGTGTGAGCAGTGGCAGACCAGAAGTGACGTCATCATGGATACGAGTTCAGCACTTGTGCATTTTCATGTGTTTTTACTTATTAAATGTGAGTAATAGCTGTTTATACTTAATAAACTTTTAAAATGATGCCATACTATGAGAGTCTCTTTTACATTTGCATAACTATGGATGGTATGGAGAGAAGACCCCCAGGACCACCACAGAGATCCCATCTACCATAGAGATTAGCCGGCTGGGAAGGACAAATAGAGAACCTTGAGAGAAGAGCGGATGCAACACTACCTGATCAGAGATCATTATTACATGTTTTAAATTAAGCTGTACTGAGGTGAGAGGCTAGATAGCACAGAGGTGACACCACAGTGAAAAAGGGAAGATATTACACCTTCATGGAGACATGCAGTTAATGATGAAGGAATGTACCATTAAAGGACATTTACACAGTTGGATTGGATATTCAACCTTCATGCCACTATTTTTTGTGAATTACTTTTCATATTGTGGACTTTGAAAGGTTCCACCTGTATTATTGCAGTTTTATGATATGATCACAGGCACAATAGCATATATGCACATTGCGCATTTGCACATTTTTATATATTAATAATTTGCATGGATTTCATTTATGTGTTTGTTGGATTTGGAAGATATATGTGTGCGTAGATCAGCATGCTTTATAAATACCCATTCTAATTTGCATACTTTTTTTTATTGTCATGCAGCAGAAGACTACACCGGGTGCCACTCCTGTCAGTTAACAGGAAACGGAGGCTAAAATTCACACAGGCTCACCAAAATTGGACAATAGAAGATAGGAGAAACATTGCCTGGTCTGATGAGCCTTGATTTAAGCTGCAACATTCAGATGGTAGGGTCAGAATTTGGCATAAACAAAATGAAAGTATGGATCCAGCCTGTCTTGTAACATTGTTTTAGGTTGGTGGTGTAATGTTGTGGGAAATATTTTCTTGGCACACTTTGGGCCCCTTAGTACCAACTGAGCATTGTTGAAACGCCACGGCCTACTTGAGTATTGTTGCTGACCATGTCCATCCCTTTATGACTACAGTAGGGATTAGCCGAACACCCCCCGCTTCGGTTCGCACCAGGACTTTCGAATGGACCGAAAATTCGTACAAACTTTAGAACCCCATTGAAGTCTATGGGACTCGAACGTTCGAAATGAAAAGTGCTAAATTTAATGGCTAATAGGCAAGATACTGTCCTAAAAAGGGTTTGGGGACCTGGCTCCTGCCCCCGGGGACATAGGTCAATGCCTAAAATGTTTTTAAAAATGGCCGTTTTGGTGGGAGCACTGATTTTAATGCAGATTAAAGTGAAAAAAAAGTGATATATTCCTTTAAATATCATGCCTGGGGGGGGGGGGTCTATAGTATCCCTGTGAAGTGCCACGTGTTTCCCGTGTTTAGAACAGTCCCTGCACAAAATGACATTTAACGGAAAAAAGTCATTTAAAGCTGCTTGCGGTTTTATTGTAATATCTGGTTACGGCAATATGGATGAAAATCATTGAGAAAAATGGCATGGGTAGCCCCCCCCCTGCCCATTACCAGCCACTTTGGGTCTTGTACGGATATTAAGGGGAAACCCGTACCCATATTAAAAAAAGGAAAGACGTGGGGCCCCCAAGCCCTATATACTCAGAACAGCAGTATACAGGCGGTGCAAACAAGACAGGGACTGTGTAGATTTGTTGTAGAATCTTTGTGTAATTTTGAACTGGTCCATTTTTAAAGTGTAGCTCCAGTCAAAAAATCTATTTTTAAGCTTTTTGGAAAACATAGGGAAGGGTTATCACCCCTGTATAATTTGTTTTGCCGTCCGTCTTTTTTCATCTCACTTCCTGTTGTCTCCTTCCGTTTGCAAGTAGGAGACGTTTGTAAGTTGGATATTTGAAAGAAGGGGGCCTGCCCTATATGCTCTTCAGAAATGGCGGAACAAGGTGTTGGTGTTGCCACAACATTGTAAGCCCTCAAAGTGACTCTTGGTGGGTGCTGGAGTGCCCTGCTGTGAACGATTATATCAAGAATTGTAAATACATGCCATTATTGAACAGTGGTAGAAAAATTGACCTTTAGTGGTTGTGGTGCTGGTGCCACAACACTATAAGTCCTCACAGTTACTCTGGGTGGGCACAGGAACGGGCCCTCCTGTGAAATATTATATCAAGAATTGTAATTACATGCCCCTGTTAAACAGGGGCAGAAAAATTGGGCCTTAGGCACTGGTGCTGGTGCCACGACACTGCAACCTCTCCCATATACTCTAATTGTGGTGCAGGAATGAGCCCTGTTGCAAAGCATTGCATCAAAAATTTTAATTAAATGCCCCTGTTAAACAGGGGCAGAAAAATTGGGCTGGTGGCATCACCCAGAACCAGAAATGTTCTTCCAACATATCAGCGGAGGAGAAAGAGGGTAGACAATCAACATAACAGGACAGTCACTCAGCATCAGCATAGGCAGTCTTGAAGGGATGTGATATTTCAAAAAAAATTATTCGGTTACATCAGCTTCAGGTACTTGGTAGCTGTGGGTGATCCAAGATGAAGGTCAGCCGATCAACTGAGTAGGTGGACAGGCGCACCCTGTGATTGGTAACAAAGCCACCAGCAGCACTGAAGGTGCGTTCCGAAAGAACGCTGGATGCAGGACAGGCCAGTAGCTCAATTGCATACTGTGCAAGCTCTGGCCAGTGATCCATCCTCAAGACCCTGTAAGCCAGAGGATTTTCGGTGGGAAAGGTGTCCAAGTCTGACCTTGCCCCTAGGTATTCCTGCACCATGTAAATCAGACGCTGGCGATGGTTGCTGGAACCGATCGTACCATGTGGCTGCGGACTAAAAAATTGTCTGAACGCATCGGTCAGACGGCCACCTTCTCCACCGCTCCTTCTGACTGATGCCTCAGCAACACGTTGTCCAGGACCAGGAGTTTGTGACCTCCCAGTCCCTGGGAACGCATTGCACAGACCTTTCTGCAAGGCCTCCCAGAGATGTCTCATCCTCTGCTCCCTCTGCGACGGCAAGATAAGGTCGACATCCGTACCCTTGTACCGTGGATCAAGGAGAGTGGCCAGCCAGTAATGGTCCCTCTCCTTGATCCGAAGAATACGAGGATCCTTTCGCAGGCTTTGCAGGATCAGGGAGGCCATGCAGCGTAGGTTAGCTGAGGCATTCGGTCCGGAGTCCTCTGGATCACTAAGGACAACATGATCCGCAGCTACCTCCTCCCAGCCACGTACAAGCCCACGGGTTTCTTGGGACTGTAAATCATCCATACAAGACTGCTGCTGCTGCTAATGCTGAGTGCCAGCCGCCACCTCCATGCTGACACAATCATTCTCCTCCTCCTCCTCATCCTCTTCCTGTGTGATGGGTGGCACAGCAGGAACACTGTCTGGATAAAGGGGGCTTTGAGAGGCAAGGAAATCCTCCTCTTCCTGCCTCTGTTCTGTCTCAAGTGTCCTGTCCATTATTCCACGCAGCGTCTGCTCCAAGAGGTGGAGAAGAGGTACAGTGTCACTGATGCATGCACTGTCACTGCTCACCATCCCTGTGGCCTCCTCAAAAACGGTGACAGGACAGTGCATGCATCCCTGATCATGCCCCACTGGCGTGGTGAGAAAAAACCAAGCTCCCCTGACCCTGTCCTGGTGCCGTAGTCGCACAGGTACTCATTGATGGCCCTCTGCTGCGTGTGCAGCTGCTGCAGCATGGCCAACGTTGAGTTCCACCTGGTAGGCATGTCACATATAAAGTGGTTCTTGGGCAGGTTCAACTCCTTTTGGAGCTCAGCCATCCGAGCACAGGCATTAAATGACCGTCGGAAATGCACACAGACTTTCCTGGCCTGCTTCAGGACATCCTGTAAGCCCGGGTACCTGCCCAAGAACCGCTGCACTATCAGGTTAAGGACGTGAGCCACACAGGGCACATGGGTCAGTGGTCCCTGTTGGAGGGCGGAGAGGAGGTTGATGCCATTGTTGCAAACCACCATTCCTGGCTTAAGCTGGCATGGTGTCAACCACCTCTCAGCCTGCCCCTGCAGAGCTGACAAAGTATCTGCCCCAGTGTGGCTCCTGTCCCCCAAACAAACCAGCGCAAGCACGGCATGGCATCGTTTTGCCTGCGTACTTGCGTAGCCCCTGGAACACCTACGGAGCACCGCTGGTTCTGAGGACAGAGCACTGGAAGAGGCCATGGAGGAAGAAGAAGAGGAGGGGGTGGAGGAGAGAGGTGTATCACAACTAATAGTAGCATTTTGGAGGCGTGGTGGCGGGACAACCTCCAACACTACTGCACCTTGTCCTGCATCCTTCCCAGCTGCCAGAAGAGTGACCCAATGGGCCCTGAAAGACAGGTAACATCCCTGTCCATGCCTGCTGGACCATGAGTCAGCGGTAATATGCACCTTACCGCTGACCGCCCTGTCCAGTGAGGCAAGGACATTGTCTTCCACATGCCGGTAGAGAGCCAGAATCGCCTTCCGTGAGAAAAAGTGGCATTTGGGGACCTGCCATTGAGGAACAGCACATTGTACAAACTCACGGAAGGGGGCCGAGTCTTCCAACTGAAAAGGCAGCAGTTGAAGTGCTAGCAATTTAGCCAAGCTAGCATTCAACCGCTGGACATGTGGATGGCTGGGAGTGAACTTCTTTCAACGGTCCAGCAGCTGGGGCAGGGAAATTTGCCTGCTATAATCGGACGTGGGTGTACTGCTAGCAGAGTGCCCAGAAGCACTTGGCTGTGACACACCTAATTCTACACCTTCATTCCTCTCAGAGCAGGTTTCAGAGAGGACTGAAGGTCTAGTGGGGTTGGAGATCCCAGCTGATGACGAGCAAGGAGAGGTCCGCTTTGTTCTTTGGTGAGGGTCTTTGAGGTACGCTTGCCAATGAGCTGCATGGCAGGTCAGCATATGTCTGGTCAAGCATGTGGTGCCCAATCGGCTGATGTTTTGGCCACGCGAGATATGCTTGAGAAATATGTTGCAAATAGCAGCGGTGCGATCTGATGCACTCATCTAAAAAAAAGGCCCGCACCAAAGAACTTTTAGAATAACACGCAGAGGCAGTGCCCTGCACAGGTGGAGCTCTTATTGCTCATGATTCTCGATTATAAAATGGAGAAAATTAAAGGCTAATTTGGATTCACAAAGTTAATTCGCTTCTATCCTTTTCTGTAACAGACACACTTTTTATTTCTAGAAAACAGGACACAGAGAAAATCAACTCAAAAAGGCAAATAGCCTGTTTGTTTTGGAAAGGTACAAAATAATAACTACGTAAAAAGTTATACAGAGGGCTCTTTTCTGCTGATTCAAATAAAAAAAAAGTGAAAAGAGCTACGCTTCCAAATTCCATTTATAAACCCTTGATTTATGTTTATCCCGTGAGGTGCCTATTAGCAGTAGGGTGCCAGAATATACTGCAGTTAGCTTTATGGATCTACAGTCATAGGTTTCTTTTTTTCCATTCCTCTGGAAGATCTGAATTTTTAAACATGAAAGGCAAAAAGATCAAATTATGTTCTATAGCTGAACTAGATAGCTAAATAGGTATATGACTTGTCAGTTTCAGACTAATTTTGTAACTACACCCCTTTAACCACTTACAGACCGGGCCATTTTGCTGGTCAAAGACCAGACCACTTTTTGCGATTTGGCACTGCGTCGCTTTAACTGACAATTGCGCGGTCATGCGACGTGGCTCCCAAACAAAATTTACTTCTTTTTTTTCCCACATATAGAGCTTTCTTTTTGTGGTATTTGATCAACCCTGCGGTTTTTATTTTTTGCGCTAGAAAAAAAAGTAGAGCGACAATTTTGAAAAAAAAAAACGCATTATTTTTTACTTTTTGTTATAATAAATATCCCCCAAAAATATATAAAAAAACATTTTTTCCCTCAGTTTAGGCCGATACGTATTATTCTACATATTTTTGGTAAAAAAAATCGCAATAAGCAATTATTGATTGGTTTGCGCAAAAGTTATAGCGTTTACAAAATAGGGATAGTTTTATGGCATTTTTATTAATAATTTTTTTTTTACTAGTAACGGCGGCGATCAGCGATTTTTATTGTGACTGCGACATTATGGTGGACACATCGGACATTTTTGACACATTTTTGGGACCATTGTCATTTATACAGCAATCACTGCTATATAAATGCAGTGATTCCTGTGTAAATGACCCTGGCAGTGAAGGGGTTAACCAGGGGGTGGCAATGTAGGGGTTAAGTGTTCCTAGGGGTGTGTTACTAACTGTGGAGGACTGGGCTTTCATTTAGTGAACACTGATCTCTGCTCCAATCACATGGTCAAAATTGGCATCCTATTTTCCTCCACAAATAGAGCTTTCTTTTGGTGGTTTTTGATCACCTCTGTGTTTTTTATTTTTATGCGCTATAAACAAAAGCAAAGCGACAATTTCAAAAAAAAAAAACACAATGGGGGTTATTTATGAAAGGCAAATCTACTTTGCACTGAAAGTGCACTTGGAAGTGCAGTCTCTCTAAATCTAATGGGTAGATCTGAAATGAGTGTTAGCTTGTACATGATTGGATGATAAAATCAGCAGTTTTTTTATATTCCTTGCATGCCCCCCTCGGATCTACAGCGACTTTACTTCCAACCGCACTTGCAGTGCAAAGTGAATTTTCCTTTACAAAATAACCCCCAATATCTTTTACTTTTTGATATAATAAATATCAGAATCACAGTTTAGGCTGATCTGTATTCTACATATTTTTGTTAAAAAAATTGCAATAAGCGTGTATTGATTGGTTTGCACAAGTGTTATAGCGTCTACAAAATAGGGGATAGATTTATGGCATTTTTATTATTATTATAATTTTTTTTACTAGTAATGATTTTTATTGGGACTGCGATATTGCGGCGGACAAATCTGACACGTTTGACACATTTTTGGGACCAGTGACATTTATGCAGCAATCAGTGCTATGAAAATGCACTGATTACTGTATAAATGACACTGGCAGGGAAGGGGTTAACACTAGGGGGCGATCAAGGGGTTAACCGTGTTCCCTAGTGTGTGTTCTAACTGTAGGGGGGTGGGGCTGACTAGGGGAGGAGAGAGATCGGTGTTCATGCTTAGTATGAGCACACGATCTGTCTCTACTCCCCTGAAAGAACTGGGAGTTTACACACACATCCTCAATCTCATTCGGTAAACAAGCAATCATGTGTGTCACTCGCATTGACTCCAGGGACACGATTTGGATGCGCGCCGCCGGAGGCGTCTTAAGGAGCCGACGCTCAGCTGCGATGGCTCGCTCAGGGGAGCCAACCTGCTGCATTATAAATGCAGCGGCTGGTCTGGAAGCAGTTAAAAAAAAAACAAGGATTTTAGCTCAGACATCAATGTATTTAGCTATTGTCTATGTAGGTCTTAACTTTTCCAGTAAGTCCAAAAAAATTAATAAAAAAAGTGAGTAAGTTTTAACACTAATCAGGTCTAGTTTATGATGGTTTATCTTACAGTAAAAAAGATTGACAGATCTTTTCATTAGAACATGTATATGTGTTTATCAGGTAGTACCTATGTCATCAAGAAAAGGAGAAAAAACCCTTATGACAATAGCCAAAACACTGTCTGAATTAGTCTGTTATTCCCCATAGGCAGTCCAACTGCCATCTGATGCTGTCGAAATCCCAGCAGTCAAGGAACTGTCTACAGTCAAAGCACATTACACCTATTCAGATACAGACAACTACCTTCAGTGTCTCAACAGCAAATCTTTTCAAGTTTACAAAACTCTTCATTTTTTAAGCAATTTTGATCCTATAATTTCTTTCATTTACCGAGTACAGGCTCATGTTTATGACTGCACCTAATGAGAATACATTTAAAACCTAAATGCAAACCTGTAATAATTCCTTTCTGTGAGGGCCGGAGGTGATGAATTACTTCTGATTGTTTATGATCAGGATTTTGTGTTGTTTTTATAGTATGTTGGTATTGTGTTGGTTATTATCTGGGGTGGTGTTAGAGAAAGCAGTGTATTTTTTGAATTTGGTAGTTTGCCTGTTATTTTAATATGTGTTATTTTCTATGTTGTATTTTAATTGTATGGATGTTTTATTTGTAGTGTACTTTTAGTTTTGTTATTTTGTGTTAATGGCTGTTATTGGTAATTTTGTTGTGTTTTTGCATCTTGTTTAGTCTATTGTTGTGATCTTGTGTTGTCTTTGTTAAGTGCGTCTGAGTCGTAACAATTTCTCAGGTTCCCTTTGGGATTAATAAAGTATTCTGCATTCTGTATGTAAGGTGGAAAAAAGGATGATACAATATAATCTATATAATGTTGCCTGTTTTATTGCTGACGGAAACTACTTACAGAAGAACTGACACTTTTCTATTATGAAGTTAATAGTTCTTAGTTCCGAAAGACAGACTGTTATGGCTTACAGGTATTTAAAGTGACCCAGATTCCTCTTGCTAACAAAACCTGTGCATAGGTGCTATTGTAAGCTCTTTGTTGCTTCCACTCTTATGTCACTGCTCTCTAACAATCCCTAGATAAATGTGAAAACTCAGTGTATAAATTGGCATTGCATTCAACATTCTGTCTGTTAAGTCTGCCTCCCTTCCTAGCCAATAAGGAGAGGAGAGATGAAGGAAGTAAAAAAATGAAAAGAGGCAACATGGATTTGTGCACATAGATTTCACAGCTTTTATTTCGGGATTGCGGGGCAAGAGAAATGGAGCATTAAAAGTTTACAACAAACTCCATGAACAGCAACATTTAAATGAGATAGCAAGAGGACTGACATGGGTCCATTTAGGGCTGCAGAGTACTAGGGACTAGCAACAAAGCTAAAAATAATGCAGCTGCTCCTCTTGACTACATACTGTATATATATTATAAACTGCCACTTAGTATAATTTAGCCACTTGCCTACTGGGCACTTCCACCCCCTTTCTGACCAGGCCAATTTTCAGCTTTCAGTGCTGTTGCATTTTGAATGACAATTGTGCATTCATGCAACACTGTACCCATATTAAATTTTTATTATTTTCTTTAGACATATAGAGCTTTTCTTTGGTTGTATTTAAGTATCACTTGGTTTTTAATTATTTGCGAAACAAATGAAAAGAGAACAAACGTTTTGAAAAAAAAACTTTTTTCTTTGTTTCTGTTATAAAATATTACAAATAAGTAATTTTACTTCTTAACTGATGTGCGCTGATGAGGCTGCACTGGTAGCCTGCACTGATGGGCACTGATAGGCACTGATAAGGTTGCACTGATGGGCTGAAGCCCTCTGTCGTCCAAAGTCACAGAGCTGGTCAAGGCTGGGATCCACCCAGATGTCTGGACCAGCACCTGGCTCAGCCTCTAAGCCACTGAAAGCCTTAGCCAGCCACTCCCGTTCCCTTCACAGTCCAGTGTGTGTGTGTGTGTGTGTGTGTGTGTGTGTGTGTGTGTGTGTGTGTGTGTGTGTGTGTGTGTGTGTGTGTGTGTGTGTGTGTGTGTGTGTGTGTGTGTGTGTGTGTGTGTGTGTGTGTGTGTGTGTGTGTGCGCGCCGGGGGGGCAGAGCAGACAGGGGTGACTGACAGTTATCAGCTCTCTGCTCGCGGAGCATAGAGACCTGAGCAATCAGGGGACAAGATGGAGCATTGGATTGATGACACATCCACCTAGGTAAGTATGATTTCAAAAAAAAAAAAAAGTAGAACCCCTATATTGTTTTGTACCTACAGGTAAAACAGTAAAAATCTCCTAAATGTGCTACCATTTAGAAGATATTTTGATGTAAAGCAGCCAGTGACAGCATTGGTGCAAGCGCACTGCACTCTCAATGGACAGTAAGGTGCGTTTTCCCGCATCGCATTACTCCCGCCGGCAGTTCACACTGCCCTATGCGGACGGCTGGGAGTGTCAATGATATGTTAATGACACCCCCAGATCCGTCCGCATATCGCAATGCGATCTGCCGACTCGCACAGGAATCGGATCGCATGGTGTGAACACCCATGCGATCCGATTCTGTTGCAGACCAAAAAAAGGGTCCCGTGCGAGTTTGCTGCGGGAGCGATGCGAATTCAGCCATACTATCTGTATGGCTGATCTCGCATCGCTACGGAGATCGGATGCGAATCACATCCGGATCTCCCCCCGCAGCAGTGTGAACCCAGCCTAAAGGTGAAAAAGCTGTGCCGTGGCTACAACTCATGTGTGGAGGTAACATCATTGCAGCTCAGCCATTAAAGTGGCCAGAGTCTGCCACCCTGGAAGGAAGATGGATTACCTGTCAGTAATGACAGAGCAGCACTGGAGAGATCTGTTTCACAAGTATGTCTATCATAATGTGCTAGTATTCATACTAGCACAGTATGACATTACCCAGAGGGGGACCTTTTTTTTTAATATGGTTTACTACCCCTAAGTTTGGTGGTAACATGCATGATACAAGTAACAATAGCTATATACAGTAGGGATTTTTTAATAGAAAATTATTGTTATATTGCAGCTTCTATAATAAAGATAATAGGAATCTTGCTGTAATAGTCGCTAAACTAAAAAAGAATTAGCCATTAGCTGCACATGTTTCTTAATGATTTCTGATACTGAAGGTCAATTGGCAGTATTCAGATCTGTCATAACTGCAATGACAAGTGAAACATTTTTCATAAAATGAGATGACTAATGGCAGGCAAGGCCAGCAACAGTTTGCTCTTTGAAGGTAATGGTGCCACCGTCGCAGCATGTGATGTTTTCTGTGTTATTGATACAGTCAGATTTAATAATGACCTCTGAGCGAGCAGCAGAATAGCAATTATAAATCGCAAATTAATATATCTGCTCAGTAGAACTCTTCATTGTCTGCACTCTTCCATGTCTACACTTGTCAAAACATACAAAATCTTGTCATCGCACACAAGGTAGTCAATCAATTATATCATTTCTGAACATCATTTCTTGTAGGGATTAATTGGGGAGATGAAAGTTGAATTATTTAGGAAAAGTTCATATTTCTTAACAATAGGGTAAATAAAACTGTTCTTTTGACCATGCAGGACAAAGGGACAATGGTGACCTAACTCCCCTGCCACCCATTAGATTGTCCTCACCTTTCCTTGCTCCCATATAGATTAAGAACAAAGTGAAATAACCAAGACTTCTGGTATGGGTGAATGTATATCCTTTACAGTTTTAAGTAGCTGCCCTCTTTGCTTCCGTTTGAAATGCAATTGCCATGGTGCTGCACATCAGTTATGGCACCAGCCATTTGATGGCTTGACAGTTAGGTTGAGAGAACAAGCAACTGTGACAGTTATCATTCATGACTTGAATGTAACTTTTTTCGGAAACAGTTAAATTAATAGGTTTACTTCCACTTTAATGCAGCTTTGTAGTCGTGAATACATAACCAAACTTATTTTTTTTAAATGTAAGTAGTGTAAGGATAAGGATAAGGTAAGGATAAGGTAATTTGACCCATTAGCAACCTTTTTCACTCGATGTATAGTGGAGCGAAGGGGTCAGGAGAAAGATACTGGCAAGGAGCATGCCGATAGGAAAATAAAAAAAGAGTAACAGAGAGATTTGGTCCTCATTGTACTGTTTCTTTTTTTGCTGTCCAGTCACAGGCTGGGGTGGGTCCAGGGTGACCTATGATCAGAAAATCTGGTTGAATTCTGCTTTATTTTTTTTTAAAGTGACCCAGTCAAAATAAAAATGTCCAAAAAGATCTACCTGCAAAAGATCTACCTGCAAAAGATATCCTGCTACCTGCAATTCTGAGCACACCACTCTATTGAAATCTTCCTCAGAAGTCTTCATAGAAACTGACACTTTTAGAAGTATCAATCTCCTATGTTCCCCACTGCGTTCAGTGGTTCCTCTTGCCAGCTTCCACTTCTTCACTACAAGTCACAGTAGTAACAAGGAGGTTAGCAGGAGGAATCAGCAGGAAAACACTGGAGATTGACACTTCCAGAAGTGTTGGTTACTCAGTAACATTCAACGGAATGGCATTTGGTGGCACAAACTGCAGAGTCGCTATAACTTTAGACAACTTTTAAAATTATTACTGCTATTTACTATTTGTATTTTTAATATTTAAATACAAAATAATTATAGAGTACATCCATGACATAGGACTCACACAATGATGTGGGTTTCTAATTAGAGAGAGCACAGGCACCTCATGGACCGCAAACTAGTTTGCTCCAATAATGGAAAAAAATCTTTACTGAATCCAGTCAGATAACCCCATATCATGTATTCTGTATCACCCATAAATGTAAGTAGTAATTTATGTTTTGCATTTTTATGAAAGCATCCACACATTTTTTTGAAGCAGCCTATTGAAACTGATATAACCAGTTCCTGTGATTTCATTACTCTTCTAGTGAAGAACCCTTCACATATGCAGAGGTTATACTGCATTTTGCAAAAAGTGCCCTTAATCTTTTGCAATGAGTGTCCTTATGTGCTTTATGATAACTTTAGTGAAATTAACTGGTCTACCTAAATTAGAATACAGTCTGAATAATGGCAGCTGATGGGACAACATAGAATTCTAAGGGTCTGCATTGATGGGCTTTTGTTCACTTTTGTTCAGAACATCTTCTCTAACAATTCAAGTCTATGAGAATGCAAATGCAGTTCAAATGCAGATTAACTACACCTGCAATGAATTCTGAATGATCTCAGAAGTGTCTCAAGCTGGTGACACAAGCACACTGCATTTGCCCATTGAAGCCTGTTGTCATAGGCCCTAAGAATGGTCGGGGCCTAATCTGCCATGAAACAAATGGGCCACTGCATATTAATGTTGTCCATGAAGAGGCTTTATATCACTTTATTGGAAGCCTCCTTACATGTGCACACACACATGCCTCATGTTTTAAGAAAAATTGCTTGTGACTGTGTAATTGGCCCATTTTAAGCAACTAGTGGCAGGAGAAGGTCAACCAGTGCCCAGGGTAATAATGTCAAATTGCAACCCTTCCCCAGATGCAAGACTAACCCCCCGCATTGCAGTCAGTGAATGCATTAATAACCCTCAAAACAGTTGTCAGTGGATGCATTAATAACCTCTAAAACTGACAGCACAGATGTCAGTGCATGCAATAATAACCCTCAGCATTGATGTCAGTGAACACAATAAAACCCCCAGCACGGGTATTAGTGTACACAGTAATAACCCCCAGCATCTGTGTCAGTATTACTAACCTCCTCCCCCACATTGGTGGTCAGTGGCATTGAAACTGAACACCTCCCATGACCACCAATGTAGGGGAGAGGGTTAACTTTAACAGGCATGACCGAAAATGTAGGAAAAGGGGGTCTTAGGTTAACAATTCACTGCCATGAGGACCAATGCAAGGTGGGGGGGTGGGGGGTTAACATTCACTGCTACTGACCACCAGTGCAGATGGGGAATGGAGAGTAAATATTCACGACCACTGACTACTAATGTGAGGGTGGGGGGAGGGTAGTGGCAGTGAACTCTCCATCTGTACATTCCCCACCTGCATTAGTGGCAGTGGCAGTAAATGTTACCCCTCCCCCTGTTTCTGCAGTCCTGCAACAGACAGAAACTGCTGGCAGGGGTAAGGGAAAGAGATTCCAGTCCAGCAGCTAGAGGGAGGACAGAGCAGAATCATGACATTATTATGACGTTAGATTACTGATATATAAGTATATGTGTGGATAGATTTTTATTAATGCTTCTAAAACTTCAGAGAGTTTTGTGACACCAGAATACACTCATTGGTTACTTTATTAGGTGCACCTCTCCAATTGCTTGGTAACACAAATTGTTAATCAGCCAATCACATGGCAGCAACTCAATGCATTTAGGCATCTAGATGTGGTGAAGACAACTTGCTGAAGTTCAAACCGAACATCAGAATGGGGAAGAAAGGGGATTTAAGTGAACGTGGCATGGTTGTTGGTGCCAGATGGGCTGGTCTGAATATTTCAAAAACTGATGATCTACTGCGATTTTCATACACAACCATCTCTAGGGTTTACAGAGAATGGTCTGAAAAAGACAAAATATGCAGTGAGCGGAAGTTGTGTGGATGAAAATGCCTTATTGATGTCAGAGATCAGAGGAGAATGGGCAGACTGGTTTGAGATTATAGAAAGGCAACAGTAACTCAAGTAACCGCTCATTACTACCAAGGTAGGCAGAATACCATCTCTGAATGCACAACACATCAAACTTTGAAGCGGTAGGGCTACAGCAGCAGAAGACCACAATGGGCGCCACTCCTGTCAGCTAGGAACAGGAAACTGAGGATACAATTTGCATAGGCTCACCAAAAGTGGACAATAGATGATTGGAAAAATTTTACCTGGTCTGATGAGTCTCTTTTTCCACAGTGACATTCAGATGGCAGGGTCAGAATTTGGCGTAAAACAACATGAAAGCATGAATCCATCCTGTATCAACAGTTAGGTTGCTGCTGGTGGTGTAATGCTGTGGGGGATATTTCTTTGGCACACTTTGGGCCCTTTAGTACCAATTGAGCATCGTTTAAATGCCATGGCCTACCTGACTATCGTTGTTCACCATGTTCATCCCTTATCTTCTGATGGCTACTTTCAGTAGGCTAATGCACCATGCCACAAAGCTCAACTTTTCTCAAGCTGGCTTCTTGAACATGATGCTCAATCCAATAGAGGATTTTTGGAACGTGGTTGAACAAGAGATTCTCATCATGTATGTACAGCCAACAAATCTGCAGCAACTGCGTGATGCTATCATGTCAATTTGGACCAAAATCTCTGAGGAATGTTTCCAACACCTTGTTGTATCTATGCCATCTAGAATTAAGGCTGTTTCTGAAGTCAAAAGAGGGTCCAACCTGGTTCTAGCAAGGTGTACCACATAAAGTGGCCGATGAGTTTAGTTTCAGTATTAGGAACAACTACTGCACAACCATAATAGCTGGTAGATTCAGTGTAATTGTAAATTGACATGCTTATGCTTGCAATATACTTATGCTTCCAAATATCGGCCTGTTCCTGATGAACCTGCTGAAATTCACTTATTTGATGGCCTTGTTTTCCCTTTCCACCCAACATCCTATGACTGAAAAAAAAAGAGGAAAAAAAGCAGGGCAGAAAATTGTAGGCCAAACTGTTCAGGTCTCTGTTAAAATCCCAGGGGAGTGATTTGTTCATCCATAGATGTAGGAAGACTGTATGTTAGGTTTTTGTTCTTTTATCCAGTATTTTCAACAAAATATGTCTATCAGTCTAGTGCCAGCCTTTGCATCTTGCCATGTAATATTGAAAGAGAGGAAGTATACTTCTATGTCCAACACTTTAGGAAAGTATGCTTTATAGAATAAGCATGTACAAAGACAACTTCATAAACTAATATCAGTAGAACAAGCAATAGCTGAAATGTCTTTCCCAAGATTCAAATTAATGCAGCTTTTGATTAGCTTGTTAAATATTTAGAATGTTGTTAAGCATCATTTCTTATTCTGATCACATAAATGTTTAACTTCTTTATATTTTAATACATGGAGGGCTTGTAGTTACAAGCTTCAATACGAAAATGTAAGATTCTGTTTCTATGATGTAAAAAAAAAAAAAAAGCACTTTTAAGACATAGTTTAATCTACATTTTATTATATTTATTTGCATAGTCTATGATACTGTGATATTTAACTTATCCCCGATCAATACTCTCAAAGAAAGCTTTCTTAGAGAGCAAAGGTCACACGTTCTGGTATGATATACAGTCAAAGTGTTCAATTCCCATGCTATTCTTCCTTTCTGAATAGAAGTGACTCTTGAACAATATCAAGCATAGCACAGGTTGTGCCTAGAAGAGATAGATCCCCAGCTGTTAGTGAAGCAAAGGTAAAATGACTAACAATGTTTCATAGAAGCAATTTTTCTTTATCAATCCTGATTTCACCCCTGTCCTCAAAAGATGTTTTCAACCTGCACCGAAAATGTAGCAGGCAGATAAATCTTAAGTGCTGATTTTTTATTTTTTTTTCATGGTTGTAATATAAAGTTTTTTTGGGCAGAAAAATAACTTTTTAACATATTGTTGGTTATGGCTTTTGCTGTCTGTGTTCCATTAGGGCGATTTTTCTTTACTTTGTGTCCTATAAATATAGCAGGAAGCGGGAGGAAGTCTCTCCAAAGTGAGGGGATTTCCCCTCTTAGCCCTTGTACACACGGTCGGAGAATCCGGCGGAATGTGTCTTATCGGACTGTGTTGTCGGATAATCCGACTGTGTGTGGTATGCATCAGACTGATTCCGTCGGAATATCCGTCGGATCCAATTTTCCAACTTGTTGGAAATATTTTCCGACAAACTGGTCCGATCGGACATACTCCCATCATGTGTAGAGAATTTTGATCGGACCAAGTGCCACGCATGCTCAGATCAAACTCCTACATCAAAGCTAATGGCTACTAGCCTGAATGTAGTCCCCTCGTAACGAAATTACGTCATCACGTTCTGAAAGATTGGATTTTTCGACAACTTTGTCCGACCGTGTGTATGCAACAGTTTCGGGCAAGATCCGACGGACAAAATCCGACGGACAAAATCCGACGGACAAAATCCGACGGATTTGGTTGTCGAAATCTCCGACCATGTGTACAGGGGCTAAGACATTTGTCACTATACCCTCATCTTTTTTCCTGGTGACACCTGCAACATTTTTTTAATTTCTCATCACTTTTTGTCTATGTAACAATGGTCAAAGGGACAAATACAGGGAGTATTGACCTGATCCTGATGTAAACCTGACCTGATCCTGATCAAAAAACTGACCTGAAACGCTGAACAACTACTTTGTCAAATACTGTAGCTGTGAAAATAGATGCTTCAATTCGCACCATGCATGTTTGAACCTAGCCTTTTATGTAGTTTGTCTCAAAGTGAATCTGATTCCAGAACATTTAAGTTTTGAACAACGTATGGAGGGGTTGGAACCCCTGTCAGCTTTTTATTGGTACCTGTCCCTGCTGAGGAGATTAGCTCTCTATATTTGTCTTGGTGGCAATTGTAACAGCATAAAAAGTGATAAAAAATTCTAAATGTTATGATTGCTACTGGAACTTGAGGTGAGGGGTAGTCTTCCAATAGATAAACCTGTTCTGTTTTTAACTATCCAAGGTGGGATTTCCCATCACTTTGAAGATATTTCCACTTTCTATGGGACTCCCCAATGGGATAAAAAAAAACTAATAAAAAATAACAATGGTGGTTGTAAACATTCCTTACCTTATCTAAAACAAAAAAAAGAAATTCTGCATTAGAGGTAATTTTTTAATTAAATTGTATTTCTACATGGAGCATATTGCTGTTCCAATAAAAGGTCACAGTTATAGGATGTTCTATTGGATTGCAACAAAAATGATTTTTCTTTAGAGTTTTGTTCTACAAGTGCCTATCATACCACAGGCACAGCAAGTGTTACCTGTAGTGCTGTCTTAATGAGAGGGCACACCTGGGCACTGCCCAGGGGCCCCAGCTGCACGGGGGGCCCTGCACTTTCCCCAAAGCAGCTAGTCCTTGAGCCCACGCTGCCCCAAAATTGGGGTCCCCATGATGGCACTGAGAGTGATGTATACACAGGGGAGGCAGGCTGGCAGCAGTGCACCATGCTGTGCAGAATGATACCTATTATTTCACAGCCAGCAGGGAGGGGCGGGGCCGGAGTGCCAGTGATGCTCTGACCCGTCCCATGCAACTTCAATGTTAGGGACTCGAAGGCTACGGGGTAGGAGCTGGAGTGGGAGCTGCTGAGTCAGCAGCACTGAAAGCCCACCTACGGAAGTAGCATTGTGGATGGTGTCATGAAGGATGTAGAGAGGCTACAGTGTAGAGGGTATCAGGGATGTAGTAGGGTCACAATACAAGGGGTATCTTGGTATATGGTTACAATGGTGGGGGGGATATCTAGGGTGTAGAGGGATAAGCGTGCTGGGGGGATATCTGGGGTGTAGAGGGGTCAGAGTGCTGGGGGGTATATGGGATGTAGAGGGGTCAGGGTGCTGGGGGGATATCTGGGGTATAGAGGGATCAGAGTGCTGAGGGGATATCTGGGGTGTAGAGGGGTCAGAGTGCTGAGGAGGCATCAATCTAGCAGATATATTATATTCAAAGGACAGCTTTGTTACTTTATGTATGTAGTATTTTCCCACTGTTGGCCACTTTGCTGTACAGAATGGTTTTTCATGTAGTTAATGCGAAGCTCCACCCAAAAGGGGAAGCTCCGCTTTTCTGCCTCCTACCTACTTGATGTCTGTTTACCTGCACTGTCTCCATTGTAGGGGCCCCAGACTATTACTTTGCCCAGGGGACATTGGTGCTAGTAAGATGGCCCAGGTTACCTGCCATCATTGTTTGGATACTAAAGATATGCAGGCAATAGGGGGAATTTACTAAGAATGGAGCAAGTATGCATGGCAATCAGTCAGCTTCTAGCTTTCGTTTTCAAAGCTTAACCAAACAAGCAGAAGATAGAAGCTGGGGGCACATTTAGAACATGCTATGTAGGCCACAGAGCTCTAGCTCCACCTTTTAATGTACAAATGCGTACTAGTAACCATAACATTGTTTGGTTTAATTTTTATTCATGTTAGGCATAAAGAAATAAGAAGGAATTTTGATTCAACTCGCTGGACATTTTATATATATATAAAGCAAGCGAGGCAAAAAATATGCAACACTCTTGCTAGCAATGATAACCTAGCAAGTCAGAATATTAGGCAAATATCGCTTATAATGTTTTTTTAGGACATGGTACAAAATTTACAAAAACTCAATTACTGAGAAGGTGATCCTAAAGAGTATAAAGAACAGGAAGCCATCTCAACAAAATCAAAGATAGGTGAGAAATCTGCTTGTCCTGAAACTGCTACAATGTGTGGTAAAATTTTTGACCCTTGGTCTTGGTCTTGGTTCTTAACCACTTAAGCCCCGGACAAATTTTCAGCCAAAGGACCAAGCCCCTTTTTGCGATTCGGCACTGCGTTGCTTTAACTGACAATTGCGCGGTTGTGCGACGTGGCTCTCAAACAAAATTGGCGTCCTTTTTTTCCCACAAATAGAGCTTTCTTTTGGTGGTATTTGATCACCTCTGCGGTTTTTATTTTTTGTGCTATAAACATAAATACAGTGACAATTTTGAAAAAAATGCTATATTTTTTACTTTTTGCTATAATAAATATCCCCAAAAATATATAAAAAAACATTTTTTTCCTCAGTTCAGGCCGATATGTATTCTTCTACAGATTTTTGGTAAAAAAAAATCGCAATTAGCGATTATTGATTGGTTTGCGCAAAAGTTATAGTGTTTACAAAATAGGGGATAGTTGTATAGTATTTTTATTAATATTTTTTTTACTAGTAATGGCGGCGATCAGCAATTTTTATTGTGACTGAGACATTATGGCAGACACATCAAACATTTTTGACACATTTTTGGGACTATTGTCATTTATACAGCAATCAGTGCTATTTAAATGCACTGATTCCTGTGTAAATGGCACTGGCAATGAAGGAGTTAACCACTAGGTGGCAGTGTAGTGTTATGTATGACGTTATGTGCTTTTTTTTATTGTAGGGGCATGGCCTGGCATGTGACATCACTGATCGTCTTTCCCTATAAAAGGGAAGAGACGATCGGTGACAGCCACAGTAGGAAGCACGGGGAGAGTTTTGTTTACACAGACCTCTCCTCATTCTTCAGCTCTGTGACCCGATTGCGGGACACCAGTGGTGATCGGGTCCGCTGGTCCACGGCCACGGTCACAGAGCTCAGGAACGGCCGGCGGCGCACTCCCGAACCACGGCTGGGCACTTAAAAAGCAACGTAGAGGTACATGCTTGTGCCCAGCTGTGCCATTCTGCCGACGTATATATGTGCAGGAGGCGGTCCTTAAGTGGTTAAACTAAGATCCATAAAACCCTAAGTGGTCCATGGATGGGTGTCAGGGGGGTCCATGAAAGGTCAGATAAACAATAATATTTACATTCACTATACACTCCTCCCCCTTGTCCCAATCAATAGTTTCCCATTGAAACAAATGAAAGAAAATGCACCCTGACACTACTTATAGCGCTGACCACTAAGCGCCTCTTGACTTGTTGTTGGCCCATTTTTACCATTTAAATTTGTATCATCATTCTATGCACAACTGCCATCTTGTGCCACTCCATAATAGCAAGTGCTTATTTTCTAGTAGTAAAAGTAGATTTAAGCAGAATTAACATTGTTTTGTTTAATGTACACAAGATACAGTAATTGTTTTTTGTTAATGTGTGGTCATTACTTTTTGCATGAAAAGGAGTGAGGTTTTGCAAAGATTGTTTAAGCCATATTTGTATGATGTAATCAAATTTCAATTAAATAAAGTACATAGTGTACATTTATTGCAAGCAAAGTAGTATTTAAATAAATATTTATTGATGGGGGTGGGGGGGGTCCATAGTTTTCATCAGTTTCTTAGATGGGTCGATGACTGAAAAAAAGTTTAAGAACCACTGGTTTAGATCAAGTTATTGATGAGGGTTACCTAATTCACATTCATAAGAATATTTCACTGCTAAGGTGATAAATGCCAACAATATTTTTGTATTCCAGTTGTATAGTTAAAAAAAAAAATCACGTGTACATTATGGCAATGTTTCAATGCTAATATAAAAGCTGCTTAAGCAAATTACAGTCGGTTGTTAAAAAAATATACAATGCAATATTGCATCATATCATAATTAAATCTACAACTAATTTACATATGTATCAGACCGACACAACTAACACAATATTAGTACAGATAAAAAAACAGTTATCAAATATTTGCATTCATGTAAAGGGATTTTTTTGACAATAATAAAAGCCAGATCATGATGTTACTTAAGGGATTATCATTCAAACTTTTACTTACTGCACATCTCGCAATAAATGTTCTCCTTCTAAAATAACATTTCTATAAAATGAATATGTCAATTGAAAGTTACTGCAAATGATTACCAGATTCCTGATACCAAAACCCCCATCTATTTTTATATTAGTGGTAGTCATGTGATCTGTGTAACGCTGTTAAACCCAGTGAACACACAGTATGTAGAATTACAGTGTATAAATGTACTTAAAGATCTCAAACGGTTCACATTAAAAATGCTGTATATTGCATCCAAATGCAGCATGGAGCCATCGTAGACCCAAAAATATACCTCAAATATAAGCGAAACATAAGAATCTACTTCTGAATTAATATGCTATACTTATAATTGCATCCGTCGGCATAATGTATGCTTCCCAAACAGATCCAGACGGAACTATAAATCATATAGTCACTTGTGCATTCCCTCTAGGCAATGGAGCACCTGAGTTGTACTTATGCCATGTATTTATATGTGAACTGTGCACTATTTACTCTACTGCATTTACATATGCTGTGTCCTGGATGTACTTTAAAACCCCTTACACAGCTTTGGAGCATATTACAGCAACCTGAGCTCTAAGAACAACCAGCAAATGAAAAGCAGCTCTGTTTTGTTAACACCCATTGTTATCCAGATAAAGGTATTGCTGAAGGCAACTTGCTGCCCGTCATTACACACAGTATGTATATACCATCAACATAAAATAACAAGCCCAATTCATACACAATTACAACGCACAGCAGATTTCATACACGGTGTGAGCAAAACAATGGATATTACCAGGAAGGACAAACCCAAGGCAAAGCTGACTCTTTAGCAATACAAAAATATATAAAGTGAGAACATACACAATAAATTACATTTAAGCACAATTACAATATCAATTGTTTCATATAAGCATGGTTTGACCTTTAGAGCACATGTACATTGATGATACTATTCAAATACAGATATTTTTGCTTTAATCTTTTATATGATGCATGAGCAAAATATTTCACCTGTGGTCATAGCACTTTGTGGCACTGGAAAAGTTGCTTTCTTATTGTGGGCCTAAAGCCATAAACCTCAAATGCCAGTTAGAAGATCTGATTGTGCAACTGTGATTTGAGTATGGACGCTTGTCGGGAAACATCTACATTCACTCCGGTTAATTGACACCTGAATGGCATGACACCCAGATGACAGGGACTACACATTTTTCTCATCCTCACACAACAAATCTTCTCATATTTATTTTATTTTTTTAATACTCAGCGTGATTTCCCCAAATTATGTCAAGCAAGTATGAGCTTCCAATGTCTAACCAATTCCAGACCATGTACTTATAGCTATATCCTTGGCCCCTTCTTGGGAGAACAGTACATGCTGGAAGTATGGACACTTGTTTCATTTTAGCCTGCATATTTATGCATTGCTCAGACACCCCAGACATCAGCCTTATTTAGGGGGACCTGTAGTGTCCAGATGGGAAAATCTGTTCAGAATGAATGATTTGTTGTGAAGCTGAAAACAGGTTTGCTTAGGGCCAGAGGTTCTCTCTGAGACATGGGGTTGATTAACTAAAACTAGATAGTGAAAAATCTGATGCAGCTATGAATGGTAACCGATCAGCTTCTAACTTCAGCTTGTTCAAAAGAGCTTTTGACAAAAAAAAACAAAAAAAAAACTGGAGGCTGATTGGTTTCTGTGCAGAACTGCACTAGATTTTGCACTCTCCAGTTTTAGTAAATCAACCCCACAGTCATAGGAGTGCGCACAGGGTGTGCCAGTTGTGCCAAGGCACACCCTAAATCAACCTGTCTGATGCAGATTCCCCCCTGTTTAGACCCCTGATGTTTCATCAAAGACCCATAACAGGGTTCCTCTGCTGACACTGTCAGTATATATATATATATATATATATATATATATATATATATATATATATACATATACACACGTTCACACACATCCAAATATGTTTGAGCTTTGGGGTGCACACCCTGATGCAACAGACTGTGTACACTTATGCCCACAGTTGTTTTTGGAATAATTAATAACTATCTAGACGGTTCGACTTACGTCCATAGACATTTTAAGACAATCAGAAGTTGTGGAGGAACTACAATCCCCAGCATGCCCTGCTGCATGAAAATTGTAGTTCTACCACAACTCATGAATGCCTGTGTAAGTCATTAGAGAAGAACTAATTGCAACAGCACACAGCAAAACACAAGAAAAGTAAAAAAAAAAAAAAAAAGGATAACTGTGTCAATGTGTTTAAAATCTTGAGTGCAGAGAAATCTGATAAATATGGAAAAACGCAAGCAGCATGAGCAGTGCATAATTCAATATTATTACTTCTTTAATAATAAAAGTAACGCTATCATGGATCAATACTTCTGTGATAAATACAAGGCTTAAATCAATGCATAAAGAAGCTTAAAGGATCATTCCTTAATAGCATTATACACATTATAATCATTTCGAAGACAAGTGTCAATATATGTTCTTATACAATGTAGTATCCTAACTAACATCCTAGAGCTACTAGTTTCATGAGATCAGTAGTGGACCTAGCAGAGAGTGGCCAGGTGAAGCTACACTGACCCTTTTCCAACTGCTCTACCAGTGGCAGTTATAGCATTTCATATGACTCTTACAAACAAAATAAACCACATCTAAAAACTGAACAATCCAAGCTAGTCCAACTCTTGAAATGTGACAATTCAGACAACTGCCCATACTATAGAACAAGCCCCTATAGGCAACAAACCTATGTGAAATGACCTCTGCATTTAGGTTTATAAATCATCCCCCAAGTACAAATAAAATCTTCAATATCTAGCTCTAAATATAAGTCTATAGATGTCTATATATATATATCCTAGCCCATAAAGAGTGCAGAGCAGAGCGTTTGTCTCCAGGATGTTCTCACTTACCAGCAATCCTTAAGTAAGAGAGAGCGGAGCCCCAGCATATGGTTGATGCTGATGCTGCTGCAGCCTGTATCCTAAGAAGATGCTGATGTGAGAATATGTGCGGAAGGAGTGAGCAGAGGAGCTGAGATGTGACACATACACACGCCAGGGCTCCGGATTCGCTCTCTGCACATCCCTGGGAGAGTAAAGCCAGGTGCAGGGCACACTCCTGCAGAGAAGCACACACGTCACTCAGCTAGCATGAGCTTGGCCAGCCTCAGCAAGCCACAATCACTAGCTGACTCTCAGAGGAAGGGAGGAGGTGTCTTTTCACAGTCAAGCCTCTGACACTGTCATGCTCTCTTAGCTTACTGAAACTTCCAGGGGACAGTCCTTACTGGATCGATATACGATTTAGAAACAGAAAAGTGGCGGCAAAAAAAAAAGACCAAGTGGTCCATTGAGTCTGCCCTTATTGTATATATGTGTGTATATATATATACACACATATATATACAGTATATATAATTTTATTAAATAAAAACTTGTTAGTTATGCAGAAGATCTTGTAAGAAAAATAGCAAACCCCATGCTTTATTAGCAATCAAAGTAGATAATGGCGTTAATCTTGTGAAATCAGTGTAACACAAGCAATTGCCTTTTTTTTTTTACATTTTTACAAACACAATACTTTATAAAACTGAGCTCATAATTTTTTCCTCCAGCCCGTGACCACCCACCTCCCTCCCCTCCCTGACTTCTCCATCAAAATCATTAATACAACCATCAGTCCCTCTCATCATGCCAAGGTACTAGATGTAATCCTAAACTCCAATTTGTCCTTTCAGACCCAAACCCAATCACTGTCCAAATCGTGTAGACTTCACCTCCGAAAACATCTCCAAAATACGCCTCTTTCTAACTGTTGACACCACTAAGCAACTTATTCACTCCCTTGTTATCTCTCGTCTTGACTATTGTAACTCCCTCCTCGTTGGCCCCATAAACCTCCTCAAAAACTTTCCATAAGCTATCCCCTCTTCGTTCTATCATGAATGCTGCTGCCGGAGTCATCCACCTTACCAACCATTCAGTGTCTGCCACTCATCTCTGCCAATCCCTCTACTGGCTTCCCATTGCCCAACAAATAAAATTCAAAACACTAGCAATAATTTACAAAGCCATTTACAATTTTACCCCAAGCCCCAAGCTACATCACCAATCTTATCTCTTAATATCACCCAAACCGTCCTCTCCGCTCCCCCCAAGACCCTCTGCTCTCTAGCTCCCTTGTCTTCTCATTACCCCAATCTGTCCAGTTATCTCCTACTCTGTCCACTTTTAGGTAATCCCTGAAAATTCATCTCTTCAGGGAGGCCTATCCTGCCTTCAGCTAACAACCGAATCTTCTAATTCCCTCATCAGTTCATCCCTCACAGCTACTACCTTTTGTTTCACCAGCCCCTCCCTCTTATGCCACGTACACACAATCGAAATTCTCGTCGGAAAAAGCTCTGATGGTTTTTCCGACGGAATTCCAACGGAATTTGGCTCAAACTGTCTTGCCTACACACGGTCACATCAAATTCCGATTGTTTGTAACGCGGTGACGTACAACACGTATGACGGGACTAGAAAAAAGAAGTTCAATAGCCAGTAGCCAATAGCATCCGTGATTTTTGGCATGTCGGAATTGCATACACGCGATCGGAATTACCGATAGAAAGCTTTTCCATCTGGAAAATTGAGAACATGCTATAAATTTTTGGCTGGCGGAAATTCGGATAGCTAAATTCCGATGGAGCATACACACGGTCGCATTTTTCTATGAAAAGCTCTCATTGGTCTTTTTCTGGCCGGAATTCCGATCGTGTGTACGCGGCATTAGACTGTAAGCTCGCAGGATGATGGCCCTTCTAATGCCCTCTACACACGGTCGGAATTTACAATGGAAAATGTGCGATCGGATCGTGTTGTCGGAAAATCCAATTGTATGTGGGGTCCATCGGACTATTTTCGTCAGAATTTCCAACACACAAAGTTTGAGAGCAGGATCTAATATTTTCCAACAACAAATTCCGATTGTGTGTAGACAAATCCAACGCACAAAGTGCCACGCATGCTCAAAATAAATTACGAGATGAAAGCTATTGGCTACTGGCCCGTTTATAGTCCAGACGTACGCGTTGTACGTCACCTCGTTAAGAACAATTGGATTTTCGGACAACTTTGTCTGACCGTGTGTATGCCAGACAAGTTTGGGCCAAAATCCGCTAGAAAAATTTCAAAGGATTTTGTTGTCGGAATGTCCGACCGTGTGTACAGAGCATAAGTTCTAACGGTCTTGTATTGAATTGTATTGTTGCTGTATTGTCTCCCTTTATATTGTAAAGTGCTGCGCAAACTGTTGGCGATATATAATTCCTGTATATTAATAATAATAAAATATTTTTCCTTTTTTCATTCTTGTCTGCATCTTAGTGCTGCTGATTTACTGCAGTTTATTTGTAGCTACTTGCATGCCTACATGCATGCACTCCAGCAATGACTGTGTGACATTACTTACACCATGTTTCCTGCAGGTGACAACAATGAACCATGACTACACAATTAAAGCAATATTAAAGGCAGATTTTTTTGGGGGGGGATTGTAGGCCACACCCGCCCCCCAAAAACATCAATCCCCAAATACAATCATATCAGTAATGAGAAACATAGACAAGGAGATTTGGCAAAGAATGGCTGTGGCACTTTATTGGTTTACAGTATATACAGTATATAAATCAGCCAAATTCAAAATTTATTAACAGTATAAAAGTCATCATAACAACATTTTATCAGTTATTAGAACTCAAGCAGTATAATACAACTTTTAATTGAAAATAAACATCACCACAGGAATCCAGGGTGACCCAACCACATAACAGTGCTCACGACTGGGACGGGGGAGCTCTACTGCTGCACAGGGTTAAAGAGGAAATTCCCAGCAACAGTAGCCTCTTTTATAGATGATCCCAAGCGTCTAGATTTTTCTGGGTATTTTAATTGGTTCCCTTTGGATATCCTATTTACATACTTAAAGTGACAGGACCATCTTTAAACCACCTATACCCCTTAACATTAACAGCCAGTAATAAATACCAAATAGGGCTGGGGTGGCCACAATCTCAGAAAAGTGTGTCCAAATAAGTACCCCCGTTTATTATTCTTTCAATAGCAAACATGTCATACTTACCTGCTCTGTGCAGTGGTTTTGCACAGAGCAGACACTAGGCTCCTTTTTTGGGCCCCCTGCAGGTCCTCCAGGTCCCTCCCACCCTGCCTAATGCCTCCATAGCAGGCAGCTTACTATGGGGGCACCTCAGCAGGGCAGGCTCGCTGCCAAGTAGATGCTCAGTGTGTTCATTCACACACAGAACGCAGCTCAGCCCTGCCCCTGCTTTCTCCTAATTGGTTCAATGGCTGTGATTGACAGTTGTGGGAGCCAATGGCTATCACTGCTGTCCCAGCCAATGAGGAGGGAGAGACCCAGGAGAGCCAAGGTTCCTGTGAAAATCGCTAGACCGAGATGGGGCTCATACAAGTTTTAGGGTAGCTAAAAAGGTTTTTTACCTTCATGCATAGAAAGCATGAAGGTAAAAAAAAAAATCTTTTCACCTTTACAACCACTGTAAAGCTTCAATGGCCGCTTACAGCCTCCATCAGAAGCCCAGGTAACATCGCATGAGCACAATTGAGAGACCCATACATCATACACCTGATGAAGGGGAGGAGCCAGGAGCACCGACGTGGCACCCCACAAGAGGCTGCTCTGTGTAAAACCCTTGCACGGGAAGATTTGTGCTCAGAGGGGACATTTAAGGGATAGAGGATTTGTACCAGGAGGGGGATTTTTTTTTGTCAGGGGGTTGAATTTGTGCTGGGGGCATATGGGGAAAGAGAGGATTTGAGCTAGGTGGGTTGGAAGCTTCAAAGATTCATGCTGGGAAGGGAATTTTAGCAGGAGGTGGATTTGTATTGGGAGAAGGGGGAATTTATGCTTAGGGGGTAAACAGTCAGATTCATGCTTGATTTCAGTTTTTTCTGACACATAATGAGATTTTTTTCTGACACATAATGCTCATACATCTTGGGAGAGGCATAATTGGGCATGTTCGCCCTGGGCTCTAGATGATTTTGTCCCCGGACTGCTTGTGCATCACGTTATAGTTAGATTTGGTACCTGTTCAGGCAGAAGCCTTTAGATCAGTGATGGTGCGTCCATAAGGGCGCACGGGCACCGCCCCCTCTCTCCAACCACCCCCTCTATGACCAATGGATAGATTCATGCATTGCATGAAACTATCCATGGCTGCCACGGCAACCCCCTATTCAGGTGTCTGTCCCCTTTTGGGCACCTGAATTACAGTGGCGGGGTGTTTTTTAAACACCTGATTAGAGCCATAGGCTCTAATAGGCATCAAAAAAAGTGAAAAAATGTATATTCACTTTCTTAACACTGAACCTCCTCTCAGCCAATCAGGTGCTCAGGTCTGTTACCCGTCACCTAATTGGCTGAAATGACAGGCGCTGTGATTGGATGCCTATCAGGAGAAGGGGAGGAGAGGATGGGGGGAGAGGGCAGTTGCAGCATTTGATGGCTCAGTGGCAGAATTTGATGGGCACAGTGGTGGCATTTGATGGCACAGTGGAAGCATTTCATGGGCACAGTGGCTCCATTTGATGGACACAGTGGTTGCATTTTATGGGCACAGTGGCAGCATTTGATGGGGCACAGTGGGGGCATTTAATGGGCACAGTGGCAGCATGTGATGGGCACAGTGACAGCGTTTGATGGCACAGTGGCAGTGTTTGATGGGCACAGTGACTGCGTTTAATGACGCAGTGGCTGCTTTTGAATGCACAGTGGCTGCGTTTGATGGGCACAGTGACTGCCTTTAATGGTACAGTGGCTGCGTTTGATGGGCACAGTGGCTGCGTTTGATGGCACAGTGGCTGCGTTTGATGGGCACAGTGGCTGCATTTAATGGCACAGTGGCTGCATTTGATGGCACAGTGGCTGCTTTTAATGGTACAGTGGCTGTATTTGATGGCACAGTGGCTGCGTTTATAGGTACAGTGGCTGCGTTTGATGGGCACAGTGAGGCTGCAATTGGTGGGTTTTTTCCGAATTTTTCAGTTTGTTTGCACCCCCCCCCACCCCCCCAAAAAAAATTTGAACACCAGTCGACACTGGTTTAGTTTAATAAAAATCTGCACATTTGAAAATATTGCAGAAATGATTTTTGAAAATATGTTAATACGTTAAAGCTTATATGAAATCTTGAGTCTGGATTTACATAGACGTTAATAATATGACAGCTGCTTAGCATCCTACCAATAATATATTACTTTTAATAATGCTAGATATGCATTTTCATCAGGTTTGTGGTAGTAGAATGTAAAGTAAGTGTTAATGATGAAAACATTGCTATTCTGAATTTCTGATTGAAGTAAAATATGTAATAATGTACAATGTGAGCTAGTTTTAATCTTTGTGTTGTGCAGTAAACAGAAAACAAGCTGCTGATAATGTTGGCAGAGGCAGTGTAGAAGAAATAGTGTTCTGATCGCCCCCTAGTGTCAGCCAAGCATTCATAGAGCTACACTGTTATATGATGCTGACATATACCAAAGGGCTTTAGAAAATGTGGAAGCATTCTTGTCTGTTCTTACTCCTGAAGATTTGAACTTTTAAAGCCTATATCACAGTCTTGCTAAATAGGGATATTGCAGGCTGAAGCCAATGACATTTGTGTATTTTGCATAGATCAGCTAGGTGGGAAGGTCATCAAATATCCTTGTATATGTGTCCTAGCTGAACACAGGATGCCAGCTCTTTGCTAATCAGCTATATTGCTTAAATTGCCCCATTTGTCTGCCTAGTTTATTATATAATTTGCTTGTCGTTTTTCACAAATGAAACTTGTACAAGAAACACAATTGTATTTATAGAGATGTAGCTATATATATTCTTTATAGTGTTAACACACGTCAATTTTTATTGCTAGATCAATTATCACCCTTTATCTCCCCACGATTATTTGCTAATGATTGCTGCATGTGGGGAAAGTAAGTGTAGCATGCCCAAACGTTTAATTGCTAATAACACAATGCTCCAAATTTGTGAGATCAATCACTACTATATGCAACTGCACGTATAGCAATCACTGGTGATAAATCAAAGTCATTCATGTTCAGTTTTAGTAACATGATCACTGTAGCAAAAATGTCCTTATATACTGTATACTGTGGCACTTTGCAGAATGAAAAGCGTGCCTGTGAACACTGCTGCTCTTAGGCTTTCCTGCAACTGTCAGGGGCTTTTGTAGGCTGCCAAGAGACTCGCTCCAGCTTTCAAGGTCCACCACCAAACAATGCACTTTCAAGCACAATAAAACCTTATATATACATGCTAGAAGATGGCCTGTAGGTGTGTTCTTTGAAGCCTACATTTGCAGAGTACAGTGACCACTTCATGTTAGTCAGAGCTCCTAAAGACGTTATGTATGCCTACTTAAAGCTGGATTTTCTTCTATGTGGCCCATGGACACATTGGTATTACATTTGTGGTCAGTATAAATTCCTTATATTATATTGGAGGTCAGTATTAATTTCCCTGGTACCTTGATGGTTGGCACAAAATCCTTTATTACATTCATGTTATATGACAGAAGGGCTCTGTTATGTTGTTGGTCATTGATGTGCACAAAGTCATTAGTCTTCAATGGAAGAATGGCCCATGATATTGGCATTGTAGCCAGAAGCTGGTTAGCATTGCCTGCATTATCAGGAGACAGTCTACAGCAGGGGTAGTAAATATCACACACTCTGATAATACTCTGTAAAATGTAAATGTCCCCAATAGTGTTCCCCTTAACATCAAGTGCTCCTACCAGCGTAATTCATTACATTGGGTGCCCCCATCAGAATACCCCCATAAATCAGTTGCCACCATCAGAGTATCCCCTTATATGCGGTGTCCTTATCAGAGTGCCCCCTTACATCAGTTGTTCCCCTCAGAGTGCCCCTATACATCAGGTGTTCCCATTACAGTGCCACCTTACATCAGGTGTCCCCATCAGTGCCGCTTTACATCAGGAGTCCCCATCAGAGTGCCTCTTTACATCAGGTGCCCCATTACAGTGCCAACTTACATCATGTGTCCTCATCAATGCCACCTTATGTTAGGTGTCCCCATTACTATGACACCTTACATCAGGTGTGCCCATTACAGTGCCACCTTACATGGTGTGTGTCCATCAGTGCCCCTTTACATCAGATGTGCCCATTACAGTGCTACCTTACATCAAGTGTTCCCATCAGAGTGCCTCCTTACATCAGGTGTCCCCATCATATCAGGTTTCCCCATCAGAGTTCCCCTTAACATAATATGTGCCCATCAGCGTGCCCCCTTAACATGTGTGCCCATTAGCATGCCCCCACTAACATATGTGCCCATCAGTGTGCCCCCTTAACATAAAATGTGCCCATCAGCATGCCCCTTTAACATAAATTATGCCCATCAGCATGCCCCTTATTTTACGTTAAGGGGCACTCTGATGGGTACATTTATTTTAGGGGGCATGGTGATGGGCACATTTTGTTGTGCTTATCAGAGTGTCCCTTAACATAAAATGTGCCCATCAGTATGCCCCTTTAGCATAAAATGTACCCATCAGAGTGAACCCTAAGATAAAATAAGGGGCATGTTGATGGGCACATTTTATGTTAAAGGGATATGCTGATGGGCACATGTGTTAGTGGGGGCATGCTAATGGGCACATATTAAGTTAAGGGCGCACGCTGATGGGCACATATTATGTTAAGGGGCACTCTGATGAGTACAAGAAAACGTGCCCTTCATTGTGCCCCGGAAACAATTTCTGCCCATCAGTGGGCACCATAACAAATTCTGCCCATCAGTGTGCACCTTAACAAAATATGCCCATCAGTGTGCACCATAACAAATTCTACCCATCAGTGTGCACCTTTACAAATTATGCCCCCCCATATCTTGAGTCATCACATTTGGCAAGCTGCTGGGGGGCAAAAACTGTGAGAGATACATCGCAAGTGAGAGCCAAGAACAGGGAGCATGGAGCCGTGAGTAGTAGGGGGGCGGGGTGCACATGGGAGGTCACGCCCTGCCGGGAGTGAGAGTGAGAGCCAAGGTCAGGAGCAGGAGGCGGGGTGCACACACGCAATGTCACTGGTTGTTGGGAAAATTCCTTGAGCCAGACTCTGCAGAGACCTGTTGCAGAGCCCTCACACCACTCTTCAGTACCAAGAGTCGCTATAACTGGTGAGCTCATCCTCTTATACAAGGGACATTGCATGCAGACAACGTCTTTTTCTTTTGCCTAAACCTATAGGACCTTGTGCTACACTTACAAGAAATGTCGCACTAGGTGAGTGACCGAACCCAAGGCGCTGTGCAGCTCAACTGTGAGATTCAGAAATATTAGTAAGCGCTGACTTTTATATGTTCCTGTCATACCTGTGATATGATTTTAATGCTTCAATAAAGATACTATGGAATGCAGCAATATTCCGGATTTTGCACATTACTACACTTACTCCCTGCTGAGTAGCGACAGTGTTAATCCTGCTTAAGGACACCACAAGCATACTTTAAACCACCCTGCTTGCAAGGACACACCAGCCTACTTTGCTTCACTCTATTTATAAGGATATCTTAAGTATATCACTAAAGAGTTAGCTGACAATGCAAGGCCTTCTTTTCTTCTGAGGGACTACAACATATTTCTCCCATTACGGGATTAATGCCATTGGTGGCATAAAGGCCCATAATTTCATCCAGGTCTCTATTTAGTAAGTGAGCGGTTCTAAAGACTCAAAGGTTAAATTGTTTGCATTGAATTAAATACAATGGTATACATTTTCTGGGCCTGTGGTGTTGGGGTACCAAAGGGAGTGGTCTGACACGAGCAGGTCATTCCTCTGCCCTCCACCTGCCACAGACCCCAATTCTAACAGATTTTGTTGGGTTTGTGTAAGTGTTTATATCATACTGCAACTGTTGGCACTCTGAGGCCGCGTACACACGCGCGGACTGTTCGCCCAACTTTGTCCGCTGAACAGTGTTTGGGCGGACAGTCTGCTCGTGTGTGGGCTTTCAGCGGACAGTTTCAGCGGACAGTTGGACGGACAAGGTTTTTCGGAAATTCCGAAAAACTGTCCGCTGAAACCTTGTTTGAGCGAACAGTCCGCCCGTGTGTAGGCTTGTTCGTCAAACTAAGTTGCGCGCATGCTCAGAAAGGATTTTCACGCCGAAAGCTATAATGCAGTGTATAGGACGTCGTATTTTTCGTCCCGTCGTACGTGCCGTTCACGTCATCGCGCACGGTTTCAGCAAACTGTTCGTTCGTCGTGTGTGGACATGTCCGTCCATGCTAATTTTGAGCGGACTGTTTGCCGAAACTGTTGGACGGACAAAGTTGGGCGAACAGTCCGCGCGTGTGTACGCGGCCTGACTGTTTCTGCTGTCAGGGTTATTTGTTGTAGTAAATCCTTAATAGAATACCATTTTATGTTACTGAATTTCTTTGCTATCAATCCTTCCATAAATAAGATTCAATTGCTTTACTTTACTGTCTGTGTCTCTAAAAATCTTTATCACCACAAGAATGTCATAACCCAGAGTGCCAGAGGTGTCAAAGGACTTGCAAGGTCAGGACAACCAGTGGGGTACGGATTCTATTGGCGGCTCTCATGGGGGTATCGCTACAGTATAATTTGGTGAAAGGCCCCCTGGACATTGGTGTCAGTGAGGAAAGAACCCCATTCATTGGTGGTTACTTACCTGAAACAGGAGATTCTGTCAACATGCTGATTCCCACACAATTTGTGCTGAAACAGTCAAATACTGTTAGACCATGAACCAGTGATTGCCTTGAACCCTGGCTATCATCTAATAACTTTTTTTTTTTTTTTGCTTGTTTATCCCTAATGCTGATTAAAATGGTATTCTAAAGTTGTTTCACTCTAACAAATGCATTGCTCAAACAAATGCAGTTTTCTATTAGCATTTATCTGTAACCAAAAACAGGAGTAGAGGGTACATTTTCTAATGGGAACCCATTTCCCATTTCCGTGCCAACTGTCTAATGGCGCGTACACACAATTGGAATTTTGGTCAGAAAAAGCTCTGATGGTTTTCCAGACGGAATTCCGATGGGATTTTGCTCAAGCTGTCTTGTATACACGCGGTCAAACCAAATTCCGATCGTCAAGAATGCGGTTTACAACATGTACAATGGGACTAGAAAAAGGAAGTTCAATACCCAGTAGCCAATAGCTTCCATCTCCTAGTTGAATCTTAGCATGCGTGAGTATTTTTGCTGGCAGGAATGTGGCCAGCTAAATTCCGATGGAGCATACACACGGTCACATTTTCAGATGAAAAGCTCTCATCTGTCTTTTTCTGGCCGAAATTCTGATCGTGTGTACGTGGCATAAGAGGGGACCAGGCCAAATGATATAACAGTCCAAAATAATTTATTCGTTTGCACTAAAAAAACAGCCAATGTGTTTTGGGGGGTCAGAAAAAAACTCCCCTTTCATCAGTACTTCAGTTAAAATAGCAATATTGAATAGACTTAAATCTAATTTCCCTACACAGATTCACATAAGGAAAGCTCTATTTTCTGGATCAGGAGAGTTACTGGTCATCGGTATCTGCATGAGCAATCAAGATGAAAGCATTGTTGACTCTTTTATCAATAGGTCTGGTGCTCCTTCCATTTGTGCCTGTTTTTTTCTGGTAACCTGCTGGGGTACCCACTGGAGGGTAGCCTTGTCTGTTGTGAGCCGTCTAACCTAAGCCAGTCAGCTCTTCAAATGTCTTTGTCCTCTTGCTACTTTATATGAACTCACTTCAAAGTCCCAGCACTTCCTGGATGCATTTTTCTTCACAAGGGTTTTAACCATTTATCCAAAGTGTAAAAAAAAAAAGCTTTGTTTTTATATATACATTAACCACTTGACCACTGGGCACTTAAACACCCTTAATAACCAGACCAATTTTCAGCTTTCGGTGCTCTAACATTTTGAATGACAATTACTCAGTCATGCAACACTGGACCTATATGAAATTTTTGTCCTTTTTTTCACACAAATGGAGCTTTCTTTTGGTGGTATTTAATCACCGCTGGGTTTTTTATTTTTGTGCTATAAAAGAAAAAATACAGAAAATTCTGTAAAAAAATGAATTTTTCTTTGTTTCTGTTATAAAATTTAGCAGGTTAGTAATTTTTTCTTCATACATTTTGGCCAAAATTTATACCACTACATATCTTTGGTAAAAATAAGTACAAATTGGTGGATATTATTTGGTCTTTGTGAAAGTTATAGAGTCCACAAGCTATGGCGCCAATATCTGAAAATTGATCACACCTGAAGTACTGACGGCCTATTTGAATTCTTGAGACCCTAACATGCCAGAAAAGTACAAATACCCCCCAAATGACCCCTTTTTGGAAAGAAGACATTCCAAGGTAGTAAGAGGCATGATGAGTTTTTTGAAGTTGTCATTTTTTCCCACAATTCTTTCAAAATCAAGATTTTTTTTACTTACAAAATTGTCATATTATCAGTTTATTTCTCACACAGCATATGCATACCACAAATTACACCCCCAAACACATTCTGCTATTACTCCCGAGTACGGCGATACCACATGTGTGAGACTTTTACACAGTGTGGCCACATACAGAGGCCCAACATGCATGGAGCACCATCAGGCGTTCTGGAGCACCCAGGACAATTCTGACATTTCTCTCCTACATGTAAAAATCATCATTTATTTGCTAGAAAATTACATAGAACCCCAAAACATTATATATGTTTTTTTTAGCAAACACCCTGGAGAATACAATGGTGGTCGTTGCAACTTTTTATCTCGCACGGTATTTGCGCAGCAATTTTTCGAATGCTTTTTTTTGGAAAAGTTTTGTGCTTAAAAAAAAAAAAACACAGTAAAGTTAGCCCAATTTTTGCATAATGTGAAAGATGAAGTTACACTGAGTAAATCGATACCTAACATGTCACTCTTCAAAATTGCACAGGCTCGTGGAATGGCGCCAAACGTCGCTATTTAAAAATCCCCATAGGCGACGATTTAATATTTTTTTACTGGTTATATGTTTTGAGTTACAGAGGAGGTCTAGGGCTAGAATTATTGCTCTTGCTCTAACGTTCGCAGCGATACCTCACATGTGTGGTTTGAGCACCGTTTTCATATGTGGGCGGGACTTACATATGCGTTCACTTCTGCATGCGAGCACATGGGGACAGGGGCGCTTTAAAAAAAAATTATTTTAGTTTGACATTTCCCCCCCCCCAAAAAAAAATTTTGATCACTTTTATTCCTATTACAAGGAATGTAAACATCCCTTGTAATAGGAATATGGCATGACAGGTCCTCTTTACAGTGAGATATGGGGTCAATAAGACCCCGCATCTCACCTCTAAGCTGGGAAGCCTGAAAAAAAAAAAAGATTCTGGATTTGATCGTATTGGCGAGTCGGTAGAAGCACCGGAGGGCAGCGGGAAGGGGGGGGGGGTGTCTATGGGTGGGTATTGCAGGGTATCACCGACTATGGCTGGGTATGGCTGGGTATCTCAGAGTATGGCTGGGTATCTCAGAGTATGGCGTTGCAGAGTATTGCGTTGCAGAGCATTGCGTTGCAGAGCATTGCAGGATATTGGAGGGTGTTGCAGAGCATTGCAGTGTTGCACGGTATTGGCGGGTGTTGCAGAGCATTGCAGAGTGTTGCAGGGTATTGGTGGGTGTTGCAGAGCATTGCAGAGTGTTGCAGAGCATTGCAGAGTGTTGCAGGGTATTGCAGAGTGTTGCAGGGTATTGGTGGGTGTTGCCGAGCATTGCAGAGTGTTGCAGAGCATTGCTGAGTGTTGCAGGGTATTGGCGGGTGTTGCAGAGCATTGCAGAGTGTTGGTGGGTGTTGCAGAGTGTTGCAGGATATTGCAGAGTGTTGCAGGGTATTGCAGAGTGTTGCAGGGTATTGCAGAGTAATGCAGAGTGTTGCAGGGTATTGCAGAGTGTTGCAGGGTATTGCAGAGTAATGCAGAGTAATGCATAGTATTGCAGTGTAATGCAGAGTATTGAAGAGTATTGCAGAGTGTTGCAGAGTGTTGCAGAGTGTTGCAGAGTAATGCAGAGTGTTGCAGAGTAATGCAGAGTGTTGCAGGGTAATGCAGAGTAATGCAGAGTAATGCAGAGTATTGCAGAGTAATGCAGAGTATTGCAGAGTGTTGCATGGTATTGCAGAGTAATGCAGAGTATTGGCAGGGTATTGCAGAGTATTGGCAGGGAATTGAGGGGTTAATTTTCGGTGAGCAGCGATGTGGGCACTGCAGATGCAGCCCACATCGCTGCTGACACCGATCTCTTCCCCCTCCGCTGTTCTGATCGGTACAGAGAGGGGGAGGGAGGAACCGGTGTCATAACATGACGCCGGTTTGTTTACAAGTGATCACTCTGTCATTTGACGGAGCGATCACGTGGTAAACGGCCGCTATGAGCGGCCGTTTACCGTGATCCGTGATGCGCCGGGTCCTGTGGACCCGGCGGTCACGGATGCTCTCGAGTGCGCGCCCCAGGGGGCGCGCGAGAGCGGAATTCTGGGAGGACGTCATATGACGGCCTCCCAGAGATAAGAAACCGCCCTGTAGCCGTCATTTGGCTATAGGGCGGTTGTTAAGTGGTTAAAGTGAAAATATGGGAAAAAATCTAAAAATATATGCATCATGCAGTCTGTCAATTGCATTAACAATTTTTTGTTTTTATTAATTCCCTTTAACCATGTGGTGTCAGGGGTCACAGGGGTCACAATGGCGACTCCATGGGGCTCCAGGGAACCTGTGTGGCCTCCCTATCGCACTGGGGGCATCATGTACTAGAGCTGAATACCTGTATTTCTCTTGCAGTAGCTGATTGCCAGGTTCTCCTCCTCTACCACCAACATTCAGCTGTTGCGGGAGGAAAATACAGGTAATCCACATATCTTGGAACCCAGTGGTGGAACAAGTTTCGGAACTTGGATCCATTAACCCACCTGACATGGGTGTCGGTGCGCTGTCACGGGAAACCAACTGCATCTGCCCGGGGTCCAAAACACCACAATAGCATCTTTTTATGGCAGCTGGTAGACATGGGCGCCGTCAATAAATTCGTTTAGTTCTGTTCCGTTTCGATTCGTATTAAAATTAATTCGTACTTCATATTTCGTGTCCGAAATTCTGTTTCGTTTCGTACGAAACACGAATTGTCGTTAGGTTCGTTAACGTGTACGAATGTTCTTTACGATGAATTTAAAGGCAAAAATATACCTCAATATGACAGTCGATGCTGATGGAAGTTTGATTTTTATCCGAAATACGAAATTCCGTTGAAGAATTTCCTATCCGAAATACGAAGTTTCATTAGATGAGAAAGAGAGAAACGGATTGTCTGCCATTGTAGTGTCATATTTTGCTCCCCATCATAGAATGCTCCGGAAGTGACGTTGCGGCCAGAAATGTTGCACTGCACATGCGCGATGTGTTCCAAATGCTTGCACCATGCGTTCCAGAGGATTTCCGACAATGTAGTTCAGTGAAACCGTCAGATAATGTCACGGGAGTGAGGGGAGGTAATCATGACATTAACTTTAGACAGAGCAGAGAGCGGTGGAGAGATTACCTCCCCTCACCTATCTGACATTATCTGACGGTTTCACTAGTCTGCATTGTCGCAAATCATTTGGAACGCATGGCACAAGTGTTTGGAACGCATCGCGCATGCGCAGTGCTAAATTTCTGGCTGCAACGTCACTTCCGGAGCATTCTATGATGGGGAGCAAAATATGACACTACACCATGCACCGCTGGTCCAGTTAGCGCCTGCTCCTCCTGGGGCTGCTTATTATGAGGGGCTCCCACCATCCCTGTGCTGACATAAGCATAATGACGACAACTGATCCGAAATTCGTAAACAAAAGTTCGTATTGCGTACAAAATTCGGACGCATGGCAATTCGTATTTCGGATCCTCACGAATGTACAAATTTGGGGAAATTCGTACGAATTTGAGATTCGTACGAAACGAATCGTACATGTCTAGCAGCTGGCATTCATCTCCTTGGTGGCTTCCTGTATAAGCACTCAGTACAAAGTGGACTAAAGCCACCTCCTCTTTGAACAGGGCAGGAGAATGAGCTGGGAAGGAGGGACAGTGGCCTGCATCCGCACTGATCACTGATCTGAGGTCTGTAAGAGGTTTAATGCACGCTCTTTCTCCTCTTATCTTTGTCCTCATCCCTTGTGCCACTACTCAGATGCCTCAGAGCAAACCCTGATATTAATGGTGTCTCAATAGCTCACCATACCTACAAGTTAGCCACTTCTGGGATGATATTCTTCTTCTTCTCACAGAACCACCTACAATGATCCCAAATTTTGCTACTTTTAAAGCCTTAAACAATCTTCAAATCAACGTTTCGAAATCCAATGCCCTAAATGTCACACTGCCACAGGAAACATATCAGCAATGTCAATCTAATCTTCCATTTAAATGGAACAATCACACAGTTACATACCTTGGCATTCGATTACCTTCCTCCCTCGCAGACCTTTATTCTAAGAACTACTTACCGTTACTGCAAAACATACATCCTGATTTAAAGCCATGGTCTGCTGGTCTCTTTTCATGGTTTGGCAGGGCAGCAATTGTCAAAATGAACATACTTCCTAGAATCCTTTACTTATTAATCTACAAACCATTCTGACAAAGCTTCCACCTGCCCTTTTCTCAACGTACGAGAGGGCCGGTACTAACTTTCTATGGGGGGCCTCATGTCCAAGAATCAGTTATTCTAGGCTGATGATTCCTAAACGTAAAGAAGATATAGGACCCCCAGACCTCCAGAAGTACCATAGAGCCTGTCAATTAACGAGGATAATTGATTGGAACATTCACTGAAGTCAAGGCATGGGTATAGCTTGCTATGTCCCCTTCCCCGCTACACCAGTTCCCCTGGATCACCCCTTCATGCCTAGACATACTCCGATGACCTGCAAAAATCAGCCGTTACTACACCCAACACTAATTTCCTTCCAAGAAACTTGCCGTAAACACAAAATATCCTCAATGTTAGGCCCTATGACACCAATTCGCCATAACCCGGATTTCCCACCAGGAACCTCTGTATCATTCCTTTCATCACATTCGAGCAGAAAAATTATATGCAAAGGGTCGCCTCCTCACACTATCGACACTATCCCCCCAGATGACAAATCAATTATTCCCACTGTGGTCTTAACTGCAAATTCAACACTTCCTTAAAGGGATCAAACCCTGACTTGATTGGTCCCGACAGCTCACTCCATTCAAATCGGTATGCCTGAAAATGGAACCACAGAGACACCTCATGTCTAACACATATGCCTTGCTATTCGCCAAATGCTACCCCAATTCCAACTTAGCCAGTCAAAAATGAGAACAAGAACTCTCTATTGACTTATCAGTGAAAAGCAGCACATAAAACAAACAAACAAAAAAAAGGGGGGGGGGGCAAGATCAACTGTTTGTGTACAAGGCAGGAACAGAGGAACAGCTCAGGCAGGTTTGTCCTGCATGTTATTCAGTAAGACAGCAAACAGTTTCAATGCAAGAAGGCTTTGTGTTGCAAGTTAACAGCATAAAACAATCAAATTGTTGCTTGTCAGAGCAACTAATTAAAGTCAACCTAATTTCAGGCTAACAGGGTATCCACTAATGGATTCCTCAATACCAACAGGCGCCTCATGTACCTTTTTAGCATTCTGTCAGCATTCAGCCACTGCAGCAGGCTCCCACAGCAAATAGAGCAAGAGAGAACTACTCTGTGCATCAGTCAGCTTACATACATAGGCCTGTACACAGTTGGGATTAATAATGAGGTCTGGCTACCAGTTATAATGTGGACACAGGAATGGAGGATTATTCACACCCAAAACTCTACAATGTCTCAGAGCACCAGGACCCAGACCAGAAATTATCAAGATTCTGAGAAAACAAAAAGTTTGCTTCCTCCACATTAGTCATCAACCCTGGTACCCCTTACCATATGTGGGTGAGAGACCTATGTGACACACATATGCTGTCCACAATACTGCCAGGTAGTGCCTTGATGAAATCTATAAAACCCTACATGGCTAGCTGTTTTGTCAAGATCTCTTTTTCTAAAGCCAAATAAGATTTTATTTAAAAATGTATTGGCTCATGTGGCATCCAGTTTGGCTGTGGTGAGATTTACATGAGTGGATTAATATCTGTCTTGACCTTGAAGGCTGCATTTACAGTAGACATGTGCACAACAAAAACATTTGCTTCGTTTCATTTTGTTTCTTTACATTTCCGTTGATTCGCAACTATTCGTAATTTCGTAAGACATGAGTTTTCATATTCCAATTCCTTCGTATTTTTGTAACAGATATATTTTCGTTGATACAAAATTATTTGTAATTCCAATAGTCTAATGATTTGTTAATTCATAAGACACAAGGTTTCATATTCGCACTCGTTCGTATTTTCGTAAGTTATATTTTCTTGATACTAAATGATTCGTAATTCCGTCTAACTTTCTTTGATTCGAAATTTGTAATTTTGTTAAATAATAATTTTCTGGTTTTTTTGGTACACTACTCATAATTTAGTAATTGTTACTTTTATTAGATTGCCTTTTTCGTGGATTCGTACTTTTTGTAGGAAATAAAGAATGATAATCCTATGCTTGCTTTTCTAATAAGTCCTGTACTTAATCCAGCCCACTCCCTCAGTCACAGGACCTGACTCAGTCTTCTCCTCAACTTAATCTAAAAAGATTCAGGAATGTAGTGTGACTCAGACACAAAAGGGATAAGCCAATTGGCTAAAAATATTAAGTAATCACTCACTAATACAATGCCCATCCGAAAGAACGATTTGAGAACACAAAATTACGCACATACGAAATTATGAGCATACATGTGTAACCATGGTGTTATCACTACTGACAAACAATCTGCAAATAACCCCACTGCCAGACTTCATGCATCCCTTCCAGAGACAATGAACAGTCATTTGCAAGCTTTGTTTTTGTTGTTTTATTGGGGTGTGCAACTTCGATAGGGATTGGGATATGGGATGTCCATAGACTTAATCATTGCCATCATATTTACATATTTCAGTATACTTTGATCATAGTTAGAGCCTAAAGAATGAATGTGCACAATTGACTAAGTAGACATCTTCTCCTGCAGCTCCCTGCCGACTGTTACTCCCTCTGCATCTCCATGCAGACTATTGCTCTCTCTGCATCTTCCATGCAGACAACTGTTCCTAAGAGTTCTCCATCAGTTACCGTGTGAGGGATAGAAACATCACTTTTGACCGTGTAAAAGCAATGGTCTTAGATCTCTTCACCTCCTGCCAAAACTTGGTTCTCTTTGCACACTTGGTTTCCTCCTGCACAACTTGTAATTACATTTGAAATATATAGCAAATCCTCTTCTAATGGGTATGAAGAACTCACTCTGAATAAGCCACTCTACTGATGGCTCTGGTGACTCGCTGTTACTAGGCCTGAGGTCTGCAGAACCTCTCCCTGGAGGCCTAGTAGGTTAAAGTCTATGTTTTTGGAAATGGACTACTGCTACCAGCAAGTCCAAATTGAAAACCCCGTGCCAGACTGCTACATTGATTTGACACACATCCCCACATGATTGTATAAAGGCAATGTTCCCTCACAGTTCTCCCTGGGCCTCCTCCTGCGATCGCTACACCCCCCCAGATGGGGGTGTGCTCCTGCGGCTGTCTATCACTCTAATGCCAGTTAGGGATTTGTCAGGGCTCCCATATGTGCTGCCTGCCACTCCAGCTCTAGGCCCAGCCTCCTCTTCCAGAACATTCTCCCTGGAAACAGGGGAGGCACCTCAGACTGGAGCACAGGTGGTCACACCCACTGCTACTCTAACCACTCCCAGCCCCAAGATCAAAATAGACAGGCCTAGCTTGCAGCATAGGCCTGTCTAAATGTGCCTGTGCTGAACAAACCTAGTAAAACAACCCTTACTAGCACCTACCTTCTGGTAGAGGGTGCTACACATAAGATACCCTTACATTGTCCATTCAAAATAACGATTTGAGAACAGATGAAGAAACTAAATTACTAACACATGAATGAAAACAAGAAATTATGAACAAAGGATTGAAAATATGAAATGCAAATCATTCGTTATAGATGTAATTTTCTTCCTTTTACTGTTTCGGAGATTCATACTTTCGTAAGTTTGTCCGTTCTTAAGTTCATATGTTTGCGTGTTTGCTATTTTGCTTATTCTTAATTGCGTAGTTTTAATATTTTGGTTCTTTCAGCTATTCGGATGTTCAAATTAATCAGAATGTACAAATACTAACAAATTCGTACAGAAATCTATTTATTACGAACCAAATCGCACATGTCTAACCACTTCAATACCGGGCACTTAAACACCTTCCTGCCCAGACCAATTTTGAGCTTTCAGCGCTGTCACACTTTGAATGACAATTGCGCGGTCATGCTACACTGTACCCAAATGAAATTTTTATCATTTTTTTCCCACAAATAGAGCTTTCTTTTGGTGGTATTTGATCACCTCTACGGTTTTTATTTTTTGCGCTACAAATAAAAAAATACCGAAAATTTTGAAAAAAAAAATGTTTTTTTTTGTTTCAGTTTCAAAACTTTGTAAATAAGTATGTTTTCTCCTTCACTGATGGGCACTGATGGGGCTACACTGATGGGCACTGATAAGGTGGCACTGATGGGCACCAATGTGGCACCAATGAAGTGGCACTGATAGGCGGCACTGATGGGCGACACGGATGGGCGACACGGATGGGCGACACGGATGGGCGACACGGACGGACACTGATAGGTGGCACAAATTGGCACTGATAGCTGGCACGGATGGGCGGCACGGATGGGCATGGATAGGCGGCACAGGTGGGCATGGATAGGCGGCACAGGTGGGCATAGATAGGCGGCACAGGTGGGCATAGATAGGCGGCACAGGTGGGCATAGATAGGCGGCACAGGTGGGCATGGATAGGCGGCACAGGTGGGCACTCAGGCGGCACAGGTGGGCACTCAGGCGGCACAGGTGGGCACTCATAGGTGGCACAGGTGGGCACTCATAGGCGGCATCGGTGTTATAGTAATGGATGCCAATCAGTGCCAAACAATAATGCATGCCAATCAGTGATGCCCATTGTGGCCACTGATTGGCATCCATTATGGGCACTGATTGGCACCCATTGTGCTGACTGGCACCCTGGTGGTCTAGGGAGGATTATGTATTTTTATTACCTTTTCCCTGGTGGTCTAGTGGTGTCCCTGGTGGTCCAGTGTGGGCATCCTCGGGGGGGCTGTGCTGATAATCGATCAGCACAGACCCCCCCTGTCAGAGGAGCAGCCGATCGGCTCTCCTCTACTCGCGTCTGACAGACGCGAGTGAGGGAAAGCCGATCACCGGCTCTTCCCATTTACACTGTGATCAGCCGTGATTGGACACGGCTGATCACATGGTAAAGAGTCTCCGTCGGAGACTCTTTACCGAGATCGTAGTTGCCGGGTGTCAGACTGACACCCCGCAACAACGATCGCCGCGATGCGCGCCCCCGGGGGCGCGCAGCGGCTTATTATCCTAATCACGTCATATGACGTCGGGTTAGGATAATGAAACCACTTTGCCGCCGTCAATTTGTAATAGGGCGGGCGGCAAGTGGCTAATCTACAGATAATCCTTTAGCTTGTCCACCACTGCCCGCTTAAAGGCAAGGAATTCCAATTCGAGTGGGATAGTTATTTTCAGCAGGGGTAAGGCTTGTGCTCACATAGGCAACAGGTTGCAGGTATCCGACACCGATCACCTCACCTAGTCCATCTCAGCTGGCATCCACATGTATTTCATAGAGCTGAGTCAAAATAGGCCATAATAGGGGCATTAATCAGCAGCAGGTGTTCTGAGTGAAGATGTTCCCTCTCTCAACATGTGGGGCCTTGAAGTCTAATGGCTATGTGGATCTGAACATCACAACACTCACCTGAGCAGGGAAATAGGAAAGAGTCTCCCACTGACCCTGGTGCACAGTCCTTCATTTGCAGGTCCCTCTGCTCCAGAGCATTGTCTTTTGTATGCACTCAGCAATTCCTTTGGTGGAAGCAATCACTGGACAGGTGTAGCAGATCAGATTCCCTACAGCAAGACACATAACACCAGTACCTCTCTCTACACCTCCATTAGGTCTCATCACAACCAGCTCTCTCATCTGACTCATAACATGAGGATGATCACAGCTCAGGCTTGTTCCAGTCTTCATCTCTTGCCTCACAACTCCTTTTTTTGGGACTTGTAGTCCTACACAGTCTATACTTCTTTCAAGCTGCTTTCCTGGGGACTACATTTCTCACCAGTCTTAGCAGTGCCCAGCAGTTTTTCCTAAGCTTGTGGGCTAGTTGATCCTCTTCAGGCTGTGGCTGCCCTATTCTTTTTCTTTAGTCCGGTGGTGGATGGAGCCTCAGTTGTGACTTCTGACATTCTCTCTCCTCTCCTCCTCCCCCACTCAGGTGCTTCGAATGGACACTCCATTCTCAGTGCAGCTGAGCTCCCTCCCCACCTCTACAGCTGTCAGACACAGACAGTGCAGTTACCGACCAAGGAGAATAGTAGCTGTGTGGGCAGAGCATTATTGAGATTCAGAGACACTAGTTTCCTATCAGGTCCTCTTTCCTTTTACTTGACAGAAGATAATGTGTGAATTTCATAGTCAATAGTCAACCTGCTTTTGACTATAGAATCCATCCACTGTCGACTGTCAATCACAAGGACAGAGGGGACCTGATTGGGAACTAGTCCCTTAGCTTTCCCTTTAGGCTCTGCCCAATGTCAACAACACTGCTTGCTAGGAGCCTGTCAGCTGTGAAGCCAACAGTGTCCTTGACAACCAGTGATGGTATGGGAAGGGGCAGTGGCAGCTGGTGCTCCTTCGGTCTGGGAGGTGGGGGGCAGACAGATCTGACCACAGACCCCCCGTCGCCCCAGCCTGCCACCCCACACTAACCCCCCTGTCGCTCGAGCCCGCCACTGCACACCATTGACAACACCGCCCACCCTGGTCGCCGGCTCACCCTTTCAGCCGCCAGGCCCCGTGAGTCCAGGCTGTGGCTGTGGCTTCCCCCTCCGTCTCTTCCATGTCCCAGCTGTCGCTTCTCCTCCCAGCAAATAGGGTCTTCGGACTTCCGGCCAATGATGCTTTAGGACTCCCGGCCAATGGGGTCTCAGGACCTGCTTCCTGATTGGCCAGGAGGAGAAACAGGAAGACATTAGCGAATATTAATTATCTTGGCAAAGGAGAAGTGCTCACTAACACAGATTTAGACAGATTTGTGAACAATATTTGAGAGAAATAGGCCTTTTGTGTACATAGAAAAAGTTGTAGATCTTTGAGCTCATGATAAATAGGGGCAAACACAAAAGTGTTGCGTTTATAATTTTGCTCAGTGTATATATATATATATAATACAAGGGGTTACATCACAATAAGCATATCTTATATCAAAGAATAATTGTCTTCTTATATATGTCTTATATGTATATATATGTATATATATATATATATGTATATATATACATATATATATATATATATATATATATATATATATATATATATATATATATATTGTGGCAGCAGGCAGGTAAAGTCACCTGGTTGTATCCAGGATGGTAAATATGTGTGTCCTAGATTCAGGCTTTATGCAGACTTTTACAATTAGAGGGGAAGAGTTAATGAGCCCAGCTGAAGTAAGTGGGCTCATTAAGACCTCTACAAAAAACCCCAGCATGCTTAGGGAGATGCTCCATCCTGGAACCAGTTTTGTGTGTATAGACTGGGGAGTCTGAGATCTGTTCTGTGCGGTGAGTTAACGCCTGTGTGGCAAACCCCTACAATAGAGATAGGGACTGGGGCAGCACAAGGCTGCACCCAGTTGTTAGACAGGGAGTCTACGTGTGTAGTTAGAGGTCAAGCTGACCAGGATTTATTTTCTTGTTTTATTTTGTTTGGCTGTTATATGTATCACTGCATGTAGCCTAAATAAACCGGATCTTTTGTTTTTTGAACCTACACCGCTGTCTGCTGTGCCTGACTTTGTGTTGTGAACCCATCCAGGGGGTCACACACACCCGCTGCCGAGCTAACCCCTCACAGTTGGTGGAGAATTTTGGCACTTTTTTTTTTGTTAAGGCCAGCATGGAGGAGATACTGAGACAGCTGGCTCTAGCAAATGCAAACCAGCAACAAGCAAATGCAAATCAGCAGCAAACAAATGCAGGTTTACAAAAGAGCCTTGCAGCCCAGCAGCAGATAAATGCAACTTTGCAGCAGAGTTTGGAAAATCAGCAGAAGGCTCACCAGCAGAGTTTGGAAGCTCAGCAACAAGCCCAGCAGCGATCTGAAGCCCGCTTCATAGACCTGTTGCAGAAGCAAGAGCAGAATTTTCAACAGAAAATAGAGACATTAATACAGCAACGTCCGCAGACCAATGAAGCAAGTGGTTACAATAATACTGCATCCTTTGGTGTGAGCCGTTTACTGACAAAAATGACTGGAGAGGATGATCCGGAGGTGTTTTTGACCACATTTGAAAGGACTGCTGAAAGGGAAAAGTGGCCTAAGGAGCAATGGGCTGGACTGGTGGCCCCTCTGTTAACTGGGGAATCGCAGAAAGCTTATTATGACCTAGAGCCTGACCAAGCAAAAGACTATGTGGTGCTAAAAGCAGAAATATTGGCACGGCTGGGTGTCAACCCTGGCCGTCCGGGCTCAGCGTGTGCATAACTGGACTTTTCAGGTTGGAAAACCTCCCAGGTCTCAAATGTATGATTTCATTCACCTGAGCAGGAAGTGGCTGCAGCCAGAGACTTTGACTGCACCAAACATTGTGGAACGTGTGGTTATGGATCGTTTCCTGAGAGCTCTTCCTACTGCCATCCAAAAATGGGTAAGCCATGGAGACCCAGAAAATGCAGATAAACTTGTGGATCTGGTTGAGAGGTACTTGGCTACAGAGAACCTGACCACCTCTTCCAGGGACTCACGGACTTTCCCCCCTAAGACCAGATCATCCCCAGTGACGGGTAAGATGACTCCAAGGGGTGAGGGTGGAGAGAGTGAGAGGGTGGGAGTTCTACCTAAGGTCTGGCGGGAGCAGCCCAGGAAGCCCATGCTGCAAGAGGCAGCGAAAAAGATTATTTGCTACCGCTGCCGGCAAGAGGGACATATTGCAGCCAATTGCCCAGTTGTGGATGAGCCTATGCAATGTGACTTTATAAGGGAGAGACGTCAGTCGCTGTTTGCGACAGTTGCATGCACTGCCATTCGGGGACCTGAGAGACATTTATGTAAAATGTGTATTAATGGTAGGCATGTTGATGTGTTGGTAGATTCAGGTAGCCTGGTAACATTGATAAAAGCTGAATTAGTTACTACAGAGGTCTCTGGGAAGAACAGGGTGTCTGTTATTTGTGTGCATGGGGACACCCGAGAGTATCCTGTAACTTCAGTGTTTTTTGAGACCCCCAAAGGTAACCTCTCTCATCAGGTGGGGTTAGTGTCTCACTTACCACATGATGCTATTGTGGGAAGGGATTTTCCAAAATTCTGGGAACTCTGGGATTGTCCTGAGCCCCCCACTGGTGCCCCTATAGACCAGGAAGATGACCAGAATTCCTCTGGGAGTGGTGAGGACTCTCCTGAATTTCCCTTGTCGGTATTGGCGGGGGAAACTCGAGAAACTGGGGAGGAGCCAACATCCTCAGTTGAAAACATGCCGTCTGTGGAGTTTTCGGACCTTGAGGTTCACAGGGAAAATTTTGCCACAGAACAGTTAAAAGACCCCACCCTAATAAAGGCACGGGAAAATGTGGTGAAAATAGATGGCGAGTTAGTGAACCCAGATAAGACTTGCACTTACCCGTACTTCACTGTGGAAAGGGACCTGCTGTATCGAGTGGCTCAAAGGGCAGAAGAAACCATTGAGCAACTTGTGGTGCCCAAACCTTACAGGAAGTTGGTGTTAGAATTGGCCCATGGGCACATTCTGGGAGGTCATCTGGGGACCGAAAAAACCAGAGAGAGGGTACTGCAGAGATTCTATTGGCCTGGGGTCATGAAGGAAACAGAAAATTATTGTTCCTCCTGCCCTGTGTGTCAGAAGTCGGCACCTATGCCACATTTCCGTAACCCGCTGGTACCTCTTCCTATCATTGAGGTCCCCTTTGAAAGGATCGCAATGGATTTGGTAGGTCCGATAATGAAGTCCGCTAGGGGGCAACAGTACATTTTGGTTATATTGGACTATGCCACCCGTTATCCGTAAGCAATTCCTCTTCGAAATACCTCGGCCAAAACCATAGCCAAAGAGCTATCTCTTGTTTTTAGCCGCATGGGTATTTGTAAGGAACTGCTTACGGACCAAGGTACACCCTTTCTGTCCCGGGTTATGAAAGAATTATGCAAGTTGTACAAAGTGAAGCAATTGCGTACATCTGTGTATCACCCCCAAACAGATGGGTTGGTTGAAAGATTCAACAAAACCCTAAAACAAATGTTAAAGAAGGTGGTGGATAGAGATAGAAAGAATTGGGATTGTCTAATACCCTATCTGATGTTTGCCATTAGGGAGGTACCCCAATCCTCTACGGGTTTCTCACCCTTCGAGTTGCTCTATGGGAGACACCCAAGAGGGCTGCTGGATATCGCCAAGGAAACTTGGGAAAATGAGAGTTCTCCTCACAGGAGTGTGATTGAGCATGTTGCCCTGATGCAAGATAGAATTGCACAGGTAATGCCAATTGTAAAGGAACATTTAACCCAAGCGCAGTTAGCACAGCAGAGAGTGTACAACCGTGGGGCCAAGACACGTACTTTTTCCCCGGGGGATAGGGTCTTGGTGCTAGTCCCTACGGTTGAAAGCAAATTTCTGGCCAAATGGCAAGGTCCATATGAAGTAATTGAAAAAATTAGTGAGGTGAACTACAGGGTTAGACAGCCAGGAAGGCGAAAGCCGGAGCAGATCTATCACGTCAATCTGCTGAAAGCCTGGAGGGATAGGGAATCCCTAGTCGCAGAGACTTTGTCACAAGTACAGCCTGATTGCTTAGTTCCTGAGGTTGGAATAGCAGACACCTTATCGAAAGCCCAACAACAGGAGGTTAAAGAGTTTGTACTTCGTAACAAAGAGATTTTCTCTGAGCTTCCGGGACAAACATCTGGCGTAGAGCATGACATTATCACCCCGCCAGGAGAAAGGGTAAAACTAAAACCTTATAGAATACCAGAGGCCCGACGGGAGGCAATACGTGGGGAGGTTCAAAGGATGTTGGATTTGGGTGTGATAGAGGAGTCCCAGAGTGACTGGTCCAGTCCTATCATACTAGTGCCCAAACCTGATGGGAGCTGGCGGTTTTGTAACGATTTTCGACAATTAAATAAAGTTACAAAATTTGACACCTACCCCATGCCGCGTATAGATGAGTTGATTGACCGGCTGGGAACAGCCCGATATATGACAACTCTTGATCTCACCAAAGGGTATTGGCAAATTCCCCTGGCCGAGTCGGCCAAGGAGAAAACTGCGTTTGTAACCCCAGATGGGGCATTCCAATATAAGAGAATGCCGTTTGGGTTACAGAATGCACCGGCAACATTCCAGCGGAAAATGGATAAGATTCTGAGGCCCCATCAGAAATATGCTGCAGCTTACCTGGATGATGTGATTATCCATAGCACAGACTGGGTCTCACATTTGCCAAAAGTACAAGCAGTCCTAGACTCTATCCGGGAAGCTGGGTTTACGGCCAATCCAAAGAAGTGTACCATTGGACAGGAGGAGGCCAAATATCTTGGGTACACTATTGGGAGGAGGGTGATAAAACCCCAAGTCAATAAAGTCGAGGCCATACAGAGTTGGCCACGTCCCAACAGCAAGAAATAGGTACGAGCCTTTCTGGGAATCGCTGGCTATTATCGACGATTCATTCCCCATTTTGCCCCTCACCAACCTGACAAAAGGGAAAGAGTCGGTTATGGTTAAATGGTCCCCAGAGGCTGAGGAAGCATTTCAGTCCTTAAAAACAGCCTTATGTAGCCAGCCAGTGTTGTACTCACCAGACTTCTCTAAGGACTTTGTTGTACAAACTGATGCATCAGACGTTGGGTTAGGAGCAGTGTTATCCCAGGTCTGGAACGGGGAAGAGCACCCAGTCATTTACCTCAGCAGGAAGTTAAAGTCCCATGAGGTAAATTACTCCACGATTGAGAAGGAATGTTTAGCAGTGAAGTGGGCTCTAGATTCCCTTCGGTACTATCTGCTAGGTAGGCACTTTGACCTGGTGACTGATCACGCTCCTTTAAAGTGGATGGCTCAGAACAAGGAGACCAATAGAAGGGTAAATAGGTGGTTCCTGGCCCTACAGGAATTTAACTTTACAGTTAAGCATCGCCCTGGTGTTAAAATGGGGAATGTGGATGCTTTGTCTCGGATACATGCGTGTCTGACTGCTGGTGTTACAACCCCAAGGTTGAAACAAGAGGGGGGGTATGTGGCAGCAGGCAGGTAAAGTCACCTGGTTGTATCCAGGATGGTAAATATGTGTGTCCTAGATTCAGGCTTTATGCAGACTTTTACAATTAGAGGGGAAGAGTCAATGAGCCCAGCTGAAGTAAGTGGGCTCATTAAGACCTCTACAAAAAACCCCAGCATGCTTAGGGAGATGCTCCATCCTGGAACCAGTTTTGTGTGTATAGACTGGGGAGTCTGAGATCTGTTCTGTGCGGTGAGTTAACGCCTGTGTGGCAAACCCCTACAATAGAGACAGGGACTGGGGCAGCACAAGGCTGCACCCAGTTGTTAGACAGGGAGTCTACGTGTGTAGTTAGAGGTCAAGCTGACCAGGATTTATTTTCTTGTTTTATTTTGTTTGGCTATTATATGTATTACTGCATGTAGCCTAAATAAACCGGATCTTTTGTTTTTTGAACCTACACCGCTGTCTGCTGTGCCTGACTTTGTGTTGTGAACCCATCCAGGGGGTCACACACACCCGCTGCCGAGCTAACCCCTCACAATATATGTATATGTATATGTATATATATATATATATATATATATATATATATATATGTGTGTGTATATATATATATATATATATATATATATATATATATATATATATACAACACAGGAGATGCAAAGAGGTATAACCACATATTTACCCATTTGAAGCAAGTTCTTGTTTATAAAAAGGGGGATTCTTAGTTTGCATATATTGCAATGAATGTTCCAGCTGCCCAACTCCATCAAAATGATCCCCCTCTGGTCAGTCTACTCTGTCTTGCAGATTGTTGTAGTTTGAGGGAAATTTTTAGTATGCATTTATTGCAATGAATGTTCCAGTTGTTCAACTGCATCAAAGTGATCCCTCTTTGGCCAGTCTACTCCATCTTGCAGATTATCAACCTCTCATTTGCTAATATAGTGTACTATTAAGAGCGTGGATATAGAGTGCCAATATGGGGCAAACAGACACAGCTGGAGATGAAATGAGCTATAGTTTTAGGCTACTATCACACTGAGGCACTGGCCAGGTTGACGGCTTTTAACCCCCCGCTAGTGGCCAAAAAAAGTTTAAAACCACCCACAAAGTGCAGTGCAGAAGTGCCACTGCAGAAGTACTTTGCAGGCGCTTCGGCAGCGCTGGCCATTGATTTCAATTGCAGGGGTAGTTGAGGAGCAGCGTGTACACCCCACCGCTCCGAAGATGCTGCTCAAAGGACTTTTTTCCCATCCTGCAAGCGCACCGCCCCAGTGTGAAAGCACTCAGGCTTTCACACTGGGGCTGCAGAAAAGGCAGTTTACAGCAGCTTTTTAGGTGATATTGTTAGCGCAAAAATGCCTGTAAAATGCCTAAAACTGAGTGATGAATGCCCATAATGACAAAATACACAAAGTTTAGGATATGCATGCAACCAGGTGTGTCCTCAAACAAAAACCTAAACAAAGTAAAGTAAAATACAAGGGGGTTACAGCACAGTGAGCATATCCTATATCAAAGAATATAGTAACTTCAAGCATCTTTGTCCTTTTTGAATACTAACTTGCACTATGCAGATGTGTGCTCAGGTCCTAAATAGCTTCTATATATACAACTCATGAAATACTAAAGAAGTGTAGCCATTTATTACCCATTTATAGCAAACTCTTATAAAAAGGGGGATTCTTTCACATGACAGAAGTATCTAATCTGATAATGGAAAAGGAACAGCCGTGTGGATACAACCTTGTAGCTGGCAATAATTAATGCATACAGAAACCATTTTGCAAGTGCATTTAGCCTGTAGGTATAAGACAAGAGGAAAATATATTTTGTGTAGCTCTTATATTTTGTAAGTATGACGTTATATGCATGAACTGAGTTTTGATATTCAATTTCTTACATCCTTGACTTAATCCATATGATAAATAAAACTAGGCCCCTACTATAATTATTCTGTAAACCCCCCTGATCAACTGATCCTGCTTTAAGAGCAAATCAATATTACATTTCATGTTCAGGAAAAAAGCATTGCTCTTTTACAGTGAGAAGTAATATCACTAAGAGGGCCCAGCAATCCCTCAAAGAATAAGACTTTATACATCCCTTTTATTTTGGGGTTAATAAGTCACAATCCTAATAAATCCTTTACTAATAGAAGATAGTTTCAGTTTTTTGTACAGTCTGACAAAATCAACATGGTAATGTAACGTATGAATTTTATTAAGCTGGGATAATCAACTGTGCCTGGGTTGGGTTTGTGGGCCGTAATAATAATAATAATAATAATAATAATAATAATAATCATTAATTCTGCCATAACATACACTGAATGTGTAAATAATTTGTTTGGTAACATGTTGCACATAATTACCACTGCATTTGAAGATACCCTTCGTCAGAACCTCCCCACACAGCCATCAGATCATTCTGCGCACCCCCACGACACAATGGGACACCCAGAAGAGGACGAGGATCCACTCAATGCGGCTTACAATGAGTCACACGTAAACAAATGCCCCCCACCAAAGCGTCCCAGAGGGGGCGGGGCCAGAACCTACGGCAATTACCAGAGCGCTAGCTCATGGGCAAAACCCATATCAATTATAGTGTATTGAATTTAATTCATATAAATTGAATACACTATACACAAAGGGTTAAGGCATCATTATGAATAAACCTTTGCATTTACGTCGGGTAAAATAGAAGCCCATGACATTGCATGGAATAGCTGAGCAATGTCATAGGCTTCTATTTTACCCAGAAATCTAAACTTTAAAATGTCGACTGTAACATGCTAATTCTGTGGCTTTAAGCAAAAAAGCAATCTTTGGGCGGCACAGTGGTGTAGTGGTTAGCACTCTCACCTAGCAGTAAAAAGGGTCGCTGGTTCAAATCCCAACCACGACACTACCTGCCTGGAGTTTGCATGTTCTCCCTGTGCCTGCGTGGGTTTCCTCCGGGTACTCCGACAATCCAAAGACATGCAGTTAGGTTAATTGGCTTCTGTCCAAAATTGGCCCTAGTATATGAATGGGGACCTTGGATTGTGGGCTCCTTGAGGGTAGGGACCGATTTGAGTGTTCAGTGTACAGGGATAGGGGCAATTGTAGACACTCACTCAGGTTGAACTGGATGGACTGGTGTCTTTATTCAACCTTACTAACTATGAAACTATGAAACTATGAAATCTCGTTTATTCTCATTTCGTGGTGTTAGTTTAAATATTCTTCCTTCCTTTGAGTTTTCTTATGATTTTATGTTCTTCTGATTTCATTGAATATTTGGTATCTTCACTTGCAATTTTACCTAATGCACAGCTTCAGGAGAGTTCAGTGTCAAATAGAAAGTGCAGGGAATGGTTATAGTACCCTTTATGATAGTTGTGAGATTTTCTAATTTCTAACTTTTATGTATTTTCAAGTCCACAGTTGGGCTAGGCAATACCAATTGTTGACTATTTCGATTGCATAAATATTGTGATGTGCTGTGTACATTTAATGGGGAGCTGCTCTAAATTTGTAAAAAAATAATTAAAATGTGACCCCAAGAAATTAATTCACCAAAAAAATAAAAAAAATATTAATATTATTTTTGTTAAAAACCCAACACTGATAAGTAGATCAATGTGAATCAAATGAATATAAATACATTATAAAAATTTAGTGTAAAAAATTTGATGTGTCCGATAAATAAACAAACATCAAAAATTCACTGTGAATTTTTGATGTTTATTTATAGGACACATCAAATTTTTTACACTAACTTTTTATACTGTATTTATATTCATTTGATTCACTTTGATCTACTTATCAGTGTTGGGTTTTTAACAAAAATAATATTAATAATTTTTTTTTTTTGTTAATTAATTTCTTGGGGTCACATTTTAATTATTTTTGTACACATTTAACGCAGCTCCCCATTGTATACAAATATTGATTGTCGTTAGTATAACGATTTGCCGCTTAGCCTGTAGTTTCTCTCTTTTTTCCGTTCCTGTGTACATTTAAGCTTTAATAAAAACTATATAAAAAGAAAATATCCAGCATTAGGATAGTGTGTAGTTTTTAATATATTTTCTGTGGACAGTCGCATTGTGGTCTGCAGCTTTTGCCTGCAGTATATCAGCCTACCGAGCCTGCAGCATGATAAAAGTAATAGTCAGTTGGTTACCACATCATACGTCATATCAAAAGCCCACACACCCAATCAGCACCCAGCCATCCATAGCACGTGGCTCCAGGCATGGGACTGGCTTGGCCAGTGGCTGGGGAATTTTCCTTCTTTGTGAGACCTGTCAGCATATATAGGACAGAGAACAGTGGTGGCTGCATTCAGACCGAGTCAGCCTCCCACACAGATGGCTGTAGCTTATACGGAGGGAGGATTATAGTAACTGGGTGTGCAACATTGCAATGGGGGAGATGTGGATGACAAGCCCATTTATCTTTTGCTTGTGAATGTACTGATTTTAGTTTTTTTTTCACTTCATTAAAGGGTAATACACCAGAGCCTGAGTGCTCTTCTTTTTGTTTGTGTGTTGTGTGCACATTGGTTATTAGAGCTGCGAGGTGGTGTTGTAAGTGACGAATAAACCTTTGAAAGCTGGAGTACTTTCAAATTTCTGGACTCTCTTGTGTGCAAATAATTTTTGGCATTAGTGCAAGTACTGTTTATTATGAAGTTGAGTACCACATGCATGAGGAAACACATGACTCTGTAGCAAAAAGCAGGAGCAGTACATCAATGTGACAATTTGGCCACAAAAAGCACACAATCCTCCTCCTCAAGGGCAAACAGCAGTCACTTTCTTTTGGATTCCACCATTTTTGTCCTCCTCTGTAAGGATGAGCTGAACACACCTTAATTCAATCCACAAAGGTTTGGCCAAACATATAAAAAGTTCAGCTGAATCCAAACCTCATTGAAGTAATTGGTAAAATGTACATGGGGATTGGGCACTGTCCCAGGGGACATAGTGAGGAGGACAATGGTTGGCGTCGGTGGCAATGAGGAGGAGTAAATTTAAGGGCAGCATCAAGGGGGACGTTTTATTCCTGGCCAATACAGGGGTACAGTCATTACAGTCATGCAATGATCTACTCTCACCATCCAAGATTAAGCACAAAGTGCCCACTCTGAAAATGCAATGCAAAAAGGCTACTTGCTGCATTTCTTGATAGTGGTTGGATCCATCCAACTGTAGGAAAAGCTGAAGAAAGAAAACCTAATAGAAAAAGGTGACATATTTTTTTCTTTAAAACATGCAAAGTTCCCCTTTTGTGTCTTCACACTTACAGTATGTGCAACAATGAATGATCCAAAGCAAGCCCTATTTTTTACCTTCATTTATCATACTTGCTATTGCATGTTTTTAATATAGTGTTTGGCTCCACCACACTGGAGACATGGCTGCAGGAGGAAAACAAAAGTGCACAAACTGCCTGCACTCACATAAGCAACTTTGATTTGCCACTAACATAGGTAAAGATGCTCCTTATGTGCTGCACATCACTAGATACTCTCTGTGTGTGTTACAATGGTGATGGTGAGCCTGTATGGATTGGCACAGTGAGTCTGCATTCATGGGCACAGGCTGAAATGGTGGGCACAGTGAGGCTGCATTCACGGGCACAGTGAGGCTGCAATGGTGGGCACAGTGAGGCTGCATTCATGCCACAGTGAGGCTGCAATGGTGGGCACAGTGATGCTGCATTCACAGGCACAGTGAGGCTGCAATGGTGGGCACAATGATGCTGCATTCATGGGCACATTGGAGCTGCAATGGTGGGCACAGTGAGGCTGAATTCATGGGCACAGGCTGCAGTGGTGGGCACAGTGAGGCTGAATTCATGGGCACAGGCTGCAATGGTGGGCACAGTGAGGCTGAATTCACGGGCACAGGCTGCAATGGTGGGATCAGTGAGGCTGAATTCACGGGCACAGGCTGTAATGGTGGTCACAGTGAGGCTGAATTCATGGGCAAAGTTAGGCTGCAATGGTAGGCACAGTAATCCTGCATTCAGGGGCACAGTGAGGATGCAATGGTGGGAAAAATGAGGCCGCATTCACGGGACAGGCTGCAATGGTGGGCACAGTGAAGCTAAATTCACGGGCACAGTGAGGCTGCAATGGTTAGCACAGTGAGGCTACAATGGTGGGCACAGTGATGCCACATACACGGGCACAATGAGGCTGCAATGGTGGGCACAGTGAGGCTGAATTCATGGGCACAGGCTGCAATAGTGGGCACAGTGAGGCTGAATTCACAGACACAGGCTGCAAAGGTGGGCACAGTGAGGCTGAATTCACTGGCACAGGATGCAATGGTGGGCACATTGAGCCTGAATTCACGGGCACAGTGAGGCAGAATTCAAGGGCACAGTGATGCTGAATTCATGGGCACAGTGATGCTGCATTCATGGGCACAGTGAAGCTGCATTCATGGGCACAATAAAGCTGCATTTGATAGGCACAGTGATGCTGCATTGATGGGCACAATGAGACTGCAATGATAGGCACAGCAAGGCTGCATTGATGAGCACAGTGAGTCTGAATTCACAGGAACAGTAAAGCTGTATTTGATGGACAGTGAGGCTGCAAAGATGGGCACAATGAGGCTGCAATTGATGGGCATAGTGAGGCTGCATTTGATGGACACAGTGAGGCTGCATTTGATGGGCACAGTGAGGCTCTTCAAATGTGCTTTAAAATAAAGGCAGTCCCAGAGTTACGAACTTTAAGTTGCGACTTACGAACGGATGGCAGCATGATGTCTCTGCCAATCTGCTCATTTTTCGACAGTGGGCACTTTCGATAGAACATTGGAAAACTACGTCTCTGTAGTTCTGTGTGTGCTGTTCTGACTTACGAATATATTCAACTTAAGAATAAACCTACAGTCCCTAGCCTGTTCATAACTCGGGGAATTTCCTGTACATCGTTTTCCCTTTCATGAACAAGAAAGTTATGCTGTTGTGCTAGTATAATAATGCTATGGGGCGGGTATGACATTTTTTCCAGGGTTGGTTTTTAGTCCCAGTCAGGCCCTGCGCTTACCCCGGTTAGCTCTTCCTTTTTTCTCCCTCTGCCTACACTTCAGTGTGCAGTAACTCCGATGCTTTCACACAATACAATTGGATCCTCCTCCCCTCTCCACTGATTACTTTATGTCCCTTTCTTCTGCTTTCTGCACTCCCCTCCATAAATCTGTACTGCAAAGATCGCTGCAGCCTCCCATCTCCACTAGTACACATGCATCTGTCTTGCACCCTTTCCAGCCCAGCTCACTTTTTATCTCTGCCAATTGTCCTGTAGATTAGCACATTTTCTGCAACTCTATTTTATCTACAAAATTCCAGTGGTCATGGGACTTTGAATGAGACAGGACACTTAGAAATACATGAGTACATGAGGTTGTGCGTTTGTTATTTTTAAAAATTTTTCCATATTGTAACATTTCATAATCATAGAAATGCATAATGGCAATTCCCAAGTGTGATAAAGTCATGTAGTAATATTAGAGCGCTAACATATACAAAACATAATGGAATACATTCATATTGTTCTGATACATAGTAGTAGAGTATAACAAATATATTTTTTATTTTATATATGTACCACTATGTATCAGAACAATATGAATGTATTCCATTATGTTTTGCATATGTTAACGCTCTCATTTTATTACATGACTTTATCACACTTGGAAATTGCCATTATGTATTTCTGTGATTATGAAATGTTTACAATATGGAAAAAAAATAAAAAATAACAAACGCACAACCTCATGTACTCATGTATTTCTATAGTGTCCTGCCTCATTCAAAGTCCCACTACCATTGTAATATTGTAGGTAAAATTATGTCCTAACCACCTTACAACAACCACAAGTCTAAATGAGGCTGGTAAAAGCAGGCACTTGAGCAATGGCTTTACCACCCTGACCACCGTTCTCTCAGTCCCTTTCTCTGTCTCAAAAGTGAGACTTCAGGGGTCTGTTCAGACCCCTGATATTTCACCAATGACCCCCCCCCCCAACAGCATTGTGAAAAACATGTTAAAAAATGGTAACAACATTTTAAAAAAAATCAGACTAAAAGTTCTAATCAGACTAAAAAGTCACACCCGATAAGTAGCATATTTAAGCCATACCCACTGTTTGCCCAGGTCACCATCTCCCTTATAGGGGCCCCAGTGCATTACTTTGCCCAGGGGCCCATTATGCTATTAGGATGGCACTGACATCTCTGAACTTTGCACCACTTACCACTGAACCCCTGCACTCTGCTTCTATTTTAACCACAGCTAATATTCAGCACAATAAAAACCGTACCCACAGCCTCACTTTTTTTTTCTTTCTCAGGGGTGCTCAACATATGGTTCTGCACACAGGCCCTGTTACTTTCTATATCACTGTTACCTCATATTTTACTTTGGAATACAATGCTGAATGCTACATGTTTCAGCACAGTGTACTGCATCCCACACCCTACTCTCCAAACCAACCCACCCCTCCCCCCAGTTGGTGGCATATACACCCTGATATGACCTTGCTCCACTATGTGATGGGGGGGTGCCAAACTGAGTTTTTGCATCATGTGACACAATGACTAGCCTCGCCACTGATCATACAATCATTCCATGAACACATGCCACATACACTGCATATTTAATTTGAGCAATATATGCTTTATAAAGTAGTTTACCATTTGCCAATAAAATAAATAAGTCCCCGGATTTCATTTTAAAAACTGGTCACCTTATTCTATACAAATATTGAAAAATTGGTTCTGTGCAAAATAAGACAGCCAGCTCAGTCATTGACCTTGCAGAGGTGATGACTACAAAGAATCCCATCTTGTAGCTGAGAGCAAAGCTAGGAATATTTCTAATGTTGACACACAGTCAGATTAGGGATTCTTATGCAAGGAGTGAGAGCAAACTGTCTCAAAAAGGGCAGAAACATGACCTATGTATGTGCCGAGAGCCAAACACAGGTCTAGATCTACCCATTTTCCCACTCATCAATAGTAATTTTTTATGTAATTCATTTTAAACAATATATCAATATTAAAATGTTTTATATAATTAATTTTTGTTTTCTTCCTCATAGGGCCATCTATGCCCTGGTCAAGCAAACAGAGCAGGCATGTGCATTAGGGTTGTAAAAAAATTGCTTGCAAGCAGTCATATTTATGAACAATTGGGTGACATCTCTGCACCACTGCCTGGAGGTGGCCCAATATGCATTTGAGATACCAGCCTATCCTGTTGCAATTGATATGTCTGAGATGGTCTTTACTACATCTAGGGGTTTGTGACTGAGATGCTGTAATTTCATCCCTGGGGTGGGGGTGTGTGGTGCTTTAGGTGCACACTTTTATATTGATAACATTTGTGAACAAATTGGTGGAAAGGCTGGAGCACTGGTTGGAGCAGGCCCTTTAAAAACAAACCTTTGTGGTTGCATGTGTTATGTCAGAGCAGGTATTCACTAAACAGGGGTGAATTTGTGACTGCCTTTTAATAACATGCATTTTAATAACATGGGGTAAGAGTGTTTTTAAATTATTTGGGTAGTTTCAAAGGATGGAGTGAGGCGTTGGGACAGAAATTGCAGGTCTTGCACAGACTGTAAGCAACACCAACAGACTGATGCATTCTTTTAAAACCAAAGCTAAAAGTTATATTTTAAATTATGAATAAAAATTATGAATACAGTTATGTAAATAAAATAAAATAAATGATAAATTAGAGATAAAAATTAGGATGCATCTTTTCAGAGGCAACAGTCAGAAAAATTGAATAGACTTGCTTCACAGTATGTAAGCACTTTTACAAGTCCCCAATTTACTGTAAGAGGGAGAATCCAAGTAGGTTTAATCAAGAAATTAAATGTAGTGTATTATTTAAAAAAAAAAGGCAAAATACTTTTTCAGTCCATGCACATAATAGGATCTATTTATAAATACATTTGCTGTACAAATGCCTCAGCCTTTGCACAGCCATTGCAAATAATCCCCATTATGTCTAGAATATGTATTTCCTATGATCGTGAACACCATCTAGTGGCCATAATATTACCTCTCTATGGCCACTTGATTGAGCTCACAATCATAGAAATACACATATTAGGTACATTATGGGGATCATTTGCAACATTTGCCTAAGCATTTTCTCACCATTTTTTTTATACATAGACCCCTATGGGAGGTATTTTAAAAAGCCTTTTTAGTTTCCCAGGGAAACACCAAGCAGGTTTAAAATCAAGGACTTAATATTAGTTTATTTATTCAGAGAAAAAATGCATTTTAAAAAGGAGATACACAATTTCTTCATGTGGAATCCCTATTTACCCAAATAAAATAAAACACAGACATGGGCCAAGCTACCTTTGGGGGTCATGGCCATAGTAAACCTAGTTACAATGGTACTGCTACCAAAAATCCTATATATTATATTACATTTCCCAGTGTATCTACCTTTGCGTATGGCAGCAGCAGACATAAACTAAGACCTTAAAAAACCCAGTGACCCTGTTAGGAGTAGCCTTGCCTGACTTTAATAGATACTACTTAGCTCAGCTCTCCCATTTTTACTACTTTGACAAATTAGATATAGTACAATATCAAACCCAAGCCTGCAAGCTGACTGCCAACCCTGCCTTTATGTCCTTGTGAACTTTCCTGCAAGGGTTACGAGGCTCGGCTGCACCTCAGGATTGGATGAGCTTGACTCACCATCAACACATCCTTGGAACTGGCTATGACCAAACTGAGTGCTCCCACATTCCACTCCCACATGCCTTTCAGATTTAACAACCATCTACTCAAGCATTTCTCCCTACAAACCTCTGGTCCCCCAGGCAGACCATCTATCTACATTATGTTCAATTGGCATTGAAAAGAATCACACCCACCCCCCATGTAAAATAATCACATTGTGTTGCTTTGTAACATGAAATGAAGACAGACATATTTTGTTTTATCCAGCTGTATTTACTCAGTGCAAGCTATAACATACCAGTGAAAGATATAACACGTCAGAAGAAAAACTATTCAAAAACAGAGTTGGAAAAAGGATCACCCCCTTGTGTCAGTATTTTGTTGAACTGCCTTTTGCTTTAATTACAGCCTTTAGTCTGTTGGGATATCTCTCTAATAAGTTTGCACATCTAGACTTTGCAATATTTGCCCATTCTTCTTTGCAGAATTTGATGCTGGCCATTTGTGGATTGCAGTCTTCAAGTAATTTCACAAATTTTCAATGAGGAATCCCCCTATACTCCAATCCTCGTTGATGTATATACACTCTACTATCCCCTACAAAAAGTAAATATATAAACCCAGAGGCTGTCCTTCTAAGTATAATAAAATCTGAGATTGATGGTTGGAACACTCTGCCACCAGTCAGGCAAGTGACATGTGCTCACCCAAGGTGTGGAGTCTAAGCAACAGACAGTTTTCACCAGCACTCCTGGTGTTTTAAAGAATGCTGGTACCAGCTCATGCCCCACCAAGGTGTGAGTGGGGTCAAGATGTGAGACTATGGGGACTGTATACCAGGGAGTGACCAGAGAAGAAGCAGGTTCAAGCAAAGGTTGGCAATGGGGGAGGCAGCAGAAGGGTTTTCAGGACAATTGGCAAGACTATAGAAGTGTGGTCAGGACAAGCTGGGTCAGCAGAAGACAAGCAAGGCAGCACACGAGAAGTTAGATTCAAATGGAGGTCACAGGCAAACAGCAGGCACAAGCACAGTCGTGTCAACATTTTCCACAAATCAGGGTTTCTAGGAAAAAGACACAGCACCAGCCACTTCCAGGGATAATGCTTAAATGCAATTGTGGGTCAGAGGAAATGCCCAATGTCATTTCAGGGTGCTCTGGAAATTCTAGCAGGATATTCTAAAAGCATTGTTGGAAGTACTAGTAGGGATTCTGTAAAGTACTATAACACGGTATCTGTGGACTTTCATTAGGCTTTTGAAAAGGAGACACACCTGACTTCTTTGAATAAAAAAAAAAAATCAACAGTGTAGTGTAGTCATTTCACAGTCTAAGTGCAAAATATTGTTGTAACTACATACACAGTCAACTTTTACTAGGCTGAATTTAAAAAAAGAGTGTCAGAAGGTAGTTAAAAAAATAAAATAAATAAACGGTAGAGCATGATTATTTTACAGTAAAAGCCAACAAATGATTGTAGTGACTCTATGTGCAGTTTTTAAAGTGGTTCTAAGGTCAAAATGTTTTTTTTTTACTTTAATGAACTACTTGCATTAGGGTAATAAAACCTTCCACTACCTGTTCCCTCCACCAAATACTTACCTGACTCTTCTCTCGATCCAGCACTGTGCCTGTCTGCAGCAGCGCTGGTCTCTCTTTCTGCTCTCACAGGACAGACTGAGAGCAGCGGGAACCATTGGCTCCTGCTTCTGTCAGTCTATTCCTGTGAGGAAGGACTGGGAGACATGGTTGAGCCACGCTGCATCTAGGGAAGCACACAGCCTGGCTCGGGAGAACATCCGCATGGGTGTCATATAGCACAAGGCTTGCTACAGGGGCACTCAGAGAAGAGGAGGAGTGAACAGCGCTGGTGGGGAAACCCCAGAAATGGAGGTAAGAGGGGTAAAGGGCCATTCTATGGAATATCCTTACACAGAGCATGTAAGCATAAACCTCTTATTTTAGGAATCAAACCTTTAGTATCATTTGAATCAGTTTTACTAGGCTACATTTGGAACAGGGAGACAACAGGCAGCTATACATTGAAAAATACACACTATAGTGCATTTCACTGAAAAAAACACAAACAAAATATTGTTGTGACTCCATGCACAAGTATTTTACTGACCACATTTTAAAAGGCAAAGACAAAAGCCGGCTTTTAATCAATCAAAAAGTCAACGATAGTGTGTAATTGTCAGTAAAATATTTTAGTGACTCTATTCAAAGCTTTTAATAGAAAAACAAATAACATTATAGTGTTATTTCACAAAAAAAAAAAAAAAACTGCAACATATTGTAGTGACACCATGCACACCATTTAAGAAATTTTTTTTGTTTTTGTTTCATAAAATTTAGGAACTTTTACTACACCTCATTTTCTGGCTGAGAGACCAACCAGGTTTTAATTAAGAAATTACAATTATAGTTTATTTATCAGAAAAAGACAGAAATTGTATCAGACATAACTCATGCTATGTAAGAAGCTTTAGTAGGCTGAATTTATAAAGGGATAGATCAGGCAGGATTTATCCTGAAATAAAAATTAGAGTGTACAGTGAAAGTAATGCCAGTGGTTCAGCCTAGACATTCAATAGTCAATGGTTTATGCTGCTTTGCCCACACTAGCGGTGAACCTCTGTTTCTCCCTTTAGGCCTGCTTAATATTATGACTACAGGTAATTTCTGGCTTCTGTCAGACCGGCTGCAGCACAAACGGGCCAAACGTCAGCCGGTTTCTATTGAACCGGCCAATGCTGCCCAACATGTGGCCCAAGTGTACTAGACTTAAGAGGTTTGAGGATTTTGTGCTTTGGTGCACTTAACCATGTGGTGAATTTGGTGTACTAAATTGTACAGCACAACTCTAAGAACCCTGACTTTTATAGGCTGAAACATAAAAAAAAACATAACCACAGTTCAGAAATTAGGCAGTGTATGGTTGAAAATTGGTTGATATAGATTCAAATAGCCACATTGGTTTACCATTTTCCTAAACCACAAAAAACATAAGTTTGAGTCTGAACGGCCGTTCGTCTACCAGACATGTTGCGAAGTCGGAGGAGATAATGTGTTATTTATCGGCCTTGGAGTTATTGCTTTGACATTTTTTTTGGTTGAATAATGATTTGATTAGGTACAGTATATTTTCTATATTTTTGAATGCATAGAATGCACTTTTTGGTTAAGTCCTATTGGCAGATAGCATGTCTATTTTTTTTTTTAATGCACAATTTAAAAATTGTGTAGAATAATACTTGGCTATGTGTTTTACTTCAAATGACAGTTTGGGAGTAGGCAGTTACATTTAAAAAAATACAATGTAAAATTGACAAGGGACACCAACATAGTTGTATCTTTGATCTTATAAACTAGGGGATACTGGTGTAACTTGCACAAATAAAACATAATAATATTATTCTTGATATCACTAGATAAAAAAAGCCTTTGAAAATTTGTTTGCAATAACCCCATCAATATCACCAGCAAAGCAGCTTCATTATTATCCCATTAAAGAAGAAGAGAATTGTGCGCTGCATTTGGAGATTTCATAATTTGCCACGTCACAAATGTTAATTCTCCATTACGATTGCTAGTTTACAAGATACAATTCAAGTTTACAATAACAAAGCTGCTTTGCTGGTGATACTCATGGAGTTATTGCAAACAATTTTTTTTCTAGTGATATCAAGAATAATGTTATGCTTCTTTTTTTTGGGTGAGTTACCACAACACCATTATCCCATCGATTATGCAGGATTTATATAGCACCAAAGGCACTTTACAATGTTAGGGAAAACAGTACAGTTACAATTCAATTCAATACAGGAAGAATCAGAGAGCCCGCTCGTTAAAGCTTACAATCTAAGAGGGAGAGTCAAGTGATACAAAAAGTAATAACTGTGGGGGATGAGCAGGATAGGTTTCTCTGAAGAGAAAGGTTTTCAGTGATCTCCTAAAAGTGAATAGAGTTGGAGATAGTCGGACATATTGGGGTAGGGAATCCCATGGATGAGAGAGACTCGGGAGAAGTCCTGAAGGTGAGTATGGGAGGAGATGATAAGGGAGCTAGAGAGCAGGAGGTCTTGATAGGAACAAAGAGAATGATTTGGTTGGTATTTAGAAACTAGGTTAGTTATGTTGCTGGGGATAGAGTTTTGGATGGCCTTGTAAGTTATTTTTAGTATTTTGAATTTAATGTGTTGGGTGAGTGGTATCCAATGGAGGGATTGGCAGAGAGGGGTAGCAGACACAGAGTGGTTTGTAAGGTGGATGAGTCTGACAGCAGCATTCATGATGGACTGACTAGGTGATAACCTATTTAAAGATAAGCCAAAGAGGAGGGAGTTGCAGTAGTCAAGGTGAGAGATAACCAGGGAGGGAATTAGGAGCTTTGTGGTTTCATTGGTTGGGAAGGGGTGTATTTTGGAGATGTTGCAGAGGTTGAGGCAGCAAGCTTTGGAAAGTACTTGCATATGGGGGCAAAAGAAGAGTTCAGAGTCCAGGATAACACCTAGCACCCTGGCAATGCTAGAATGGTTGTGCCATTGCTCTTGACAGATAAGTCAGGGGAAAGGGCACCAGGGGAAGAAATATCATTAGCTTGGTTTTGGAACATATTGAGTTTGAGGAAGTGGGGGTGACATCCACACAGATATGTCTGTTAGTAAATTAGTGATGTGTGAGAAGATTGATGGAGTGAGGTGAAGAGTTGGTGTTCATTCTCTTTTCCATCTGTAAAGCCTCGTACAAACGATCAGCGTGTGTGATGACAAGCTGTTGGCGGAAAATACGACCGTTTGTATGCTCCATCAGGCAATTGTTAAAAAAAAGTCAGTCGGACAAAAGTCCAAAGTACAAACATGCAGAAGTTGTATTATGCCCTGAAGAAGATTCAGTAATTGTGAACCACGCTGAATATCCCTCTCTGCAGTATTCCTTGTCAGAAATCAGGATTTAAGGGAACAGCAAGTAGATTTGGATTGCTACTTCATGTATCAAACAGCTAAATGTGCAATGTTTGCAAATTTTATTCATACAATGTGCAATGTTGATAGCGCTATTCTTACGATGGTTTGTACTATTAACATGAGATCTTTTATACAATTTTTTCTACAATAAATTCAATTTTCTATATGTGAAGTTTTCTATATGTATATATTTTTTTATTGCCCATAAAATCCCACCTTTTGAGGTTTATTTCATGTAATATCAAGGGATGGTGGCAATCTACATGTGTGGTCCTGTGAGTCACTCAAATTACTATATACAAGGTTGGATAATACACCCACTCCTCAATTTGATTTACATTACCACAGATGGCCCAAATTGATGTTTTTTTCTAGTTTATAAAATAATGTGGAACCTTGTTTACCCTTTTTAAAGAAACAGGTTCTTCTTGTTTTGTTTCAGATTAGCGCAAATTAATTTTTCTCCCTTATTCTGATTCAATCATTTTGTCATTTAATCTTTTTGTTTTTCATCTCTTTTTCTTGATATATTATTCATGTCATGGGAGACCTTTACGGAAAAGAGTGGGGGGATCTAATGTCTAGCATCCAGGCCAGTTACCAATCAAAGGAGCAGGTTCAATCTGATTTATTATATTGTTTTTTAATCTTATTAAATTCCTAGAGAAAGAATCAGCCTTGACAGATATATTAACCTCCCTGGTGGTATTCCCGAGCGTGACTCGGGGGTTTATTTTCTATGCCAGGAGTGGTAACCCCGAGTCACGCTCGGGGTAACAGTGCAGAGCTGCCAACGGAGCCCCTTACCTTCTCCTGGCGATCCAGCGATGTCTTCCGCTGTCCTCCGCTGTGATCGCCGGTGAGATCGGCGGTGACATCACCGGCATCTGACTTCCTGGTTCCATTCCCTGTGAGCAGCAGTGGCGCATGGGAGCAGAACTGGGTGGGAAATTTTAAAAGTGAAACACAAACACACAAACATAAAAAGAGGTGATTGTAATCTGAGAGGATTGCACTGTATCATCTCAGATCTGATATTGATCAATGCACAGTGCCCCTTGCCTCCATTGTACTGTAATTTGTACACATAAAATATTTATAACATGGCATCAAAAAAGCGCCACTTCGCTACAAAAGCACTTTTGGACCAGTTGAGTGACAGCGACAGTGACACAGAGTTGCTCGCAGAACTGAGCGATAGTGAGTCGTGGGGAGATTTGTCGTTTGACACTGACACTGATCTGGCAAGTGACAACGGTGATGATCCTGCCCCTGACCTCAGCCATGTGGCACTTGGTGCCCTATTGACTGCGATACGGACCAGATAGCACCCCCAAGATTCCCCTTCACTGGATCACCTGGGATAAAGGTAGATGTTGAGCGTGACAACCCTCTGGCATACCTGCAATTATTCCTCACTGAGGAGGTAATTGAAAAAATTGTCACAGAGACAAATCGCTACCAAGAGCAGCAATCCGCTATACTGCATGCCAGGTTTTCCAGAAGCAGAAAGTGGGAACTGGTGACCAAAGAGGACATCTTTCAGTTTCTGGGACTCATCATTCTTCAGGAAGTGGTGGGTAAACCACTCCAGAAATGGTACTGGACCACCAATAAATTACTGGCCACACTTTTGGCACCGTGATGTCAGAATACCGGTTTTCCCTCATCATGAAATATTTCCACTTCACGAACAATGAAGAGTTTGATGAGGCCACGCATTCTGCACCCAAACTAAAAAAAATCTGGGAGGTATGCCAAATTATTGTAACCAATTTCCAGCAGACCTACGTGCCAGAAAGGGACGTCAGTGTGGATGAAAGTTTGATGGCCTACAAGGGATGCCTGAGCTGGATACAGTTTATTGCATCCAAGAGAGCGTGGTTTGGCATCAAATCCTACATGCTCTGTGAGCATCTGGAATTCGGTCATTTACACCAGTAAATTCACGAAGTTCAACCCCAGGTACAGCGGCTATGGGATGGCCACATCATCTGTCCTTACACTGCTGGAACCATTGCTAAACCAGGGATATTGTGTGACCATGGACAATTTCTACACGTCTCTGGAACTGTTTGAGGTTTTGCTACGAAACAAGACTGATGCGTATGGTACCGTTAGGCCTTACCGACGTGACATGCCATCTATGTTTTCTAAGAAAATTAAAAACTGGAGAAATGGTTGCCTGGCTGAAGGGTAAGATGATGGTAATGCGATGGGGAGACAAGAAGGACGTGTGTCTCATGAGTACTGTGCACTGCCATGGTCCACACAAAAGGTGGGAAAGATGTGCTGAAGCCGCAAATCGTGATAGACTATAATAACACTATGGGAGGTGTGGACAGAGCCGATCAGGCAATGACATTTTATCTGGCTATGTGCAAACAGCAAAAAAAATATTATAAAAAGATTTTTAGGCATCTTCTGGAACAATGCCTTTGGAATGCATATATCCTGTACAGAGTAAACAGTGACAAGCCTCTTGTTCATTCTGATTTTATCTGGAAGGTGGCTAAGCAGATTTTTGTCAAACACCAGACACCATCAGTAGCTGTGAACAGACCTGCACGACGTGCTGTTGACGTTGCCAACCCAGAACGCCTAACAGGTCATCACATTATGGACTACATACCGCCAACCGCAAAAAAAGCAGAACCTACGAGGATGTGCGTGGTTTGCTGTTCAAAGAGAGATAGCAATGGAAAGAAAGTCCAAAAAGAAAGCAGGTTCCATTGTCCGGATTGTGACGTTGGACTGTGTGCTGTACCTTGTTTCAACATTTAGCACACTCAGGATGTTTATTGAATTTTCTTTGTTTGACAAATTTCATTATTTTGTATTACATTATTGAATACAATTATATTATTTATTAGATTATAATTCATGATTTTGTGTTTCAAACTTTATCACATCTGGGATGTCTACTAGAGTCTTGTTTGGTCAGGTTTAAGTAAGTAATACTAAGAATTGCAGGCCTATAATACAGAATACCAAATTTCCATGCAAAAAATTGTACCACTTTTGGTACAAAATTCCTGACATAATCATACCGCCAGGGAGGTTAAGGAAGACATCTATTGGATTGAGGGTCCAAATTTTCCCTATTTTGAAACATATTTTAATGATCTGAAAATAAAATAAATTGAGAAAATAAATTAAAAGACTGTTCCAGGAATTTAATGTTGCTATTGCAAGATAAATATAGTTAACAATCGCCAACAATGCAAGATGAATATCTTCAACAATCCATTAAACTCAATACTGATCTTGATACTGATATTGGGGCATTATATGCCAAACTGACACCATTAAAAATACATGAGGATTATGTAAAATTTGAAAAGAAATTAAAGGAGCATTTGGAGGTATATGGGAAATCAATACTGTTGAAAAAAGAAAAGAAATATTGGAGGGATGAAAATGCTTTTGGTGAATGTAGGGCATGCAGATGGAATTAAGAGAAAAAGTATCCAAAAGGAGAATCTCAACAAAAATAAGGACTATTTGTCAGATACACCCTCAAACTCATCATCTTCTGTCTCATCTCTTACGGGCCGTGAATTCCGAAAGAGAAAAGGCCCTTTTTACAAACAAAATGAGATAGAAGGTCATGTACAACAAGTTAATAAAAAATGTACCACAGAAGCACAGTCAATAGAATCTTCACGGGGGAATAAGAGTAATGGGAACAATATCACGAGACACAACAACACACCAATAAGTGGCACTAAGAATTCTAACACAATTTGTAACAATCCAAATAAAGCAAGTAAAAATCAGGGAGCCATCCCTAAGATATCAACAACTCAACTAGATGATTTTTTTTGAGAAAGCCAATCCACTGAATTCACAAATAACACAGAAGAAAGTAGATTCGCCGACAAACTCAATCATGCACGAGGAAGATTGAATATCATCAACCTTTCATCACACACACTTACACCAATAGAAGAGCAGGTATTGTGTTTGGGCCTGTCTTACAGTCCAAATAAAAGATGATAGATTTGAGACAACCAAGGATATAAATGTATTTGCCAGGAAATTATTATTTAAAAGTAAGTACTTAAGACAAAACACAAAGAAAGAGGCAGAAGTTGTGCCAAATCTTACAGCGGCTCAATTCAGAGATATTCGAAACCTGAATTTGCTGTTACAGAAAAGTGATGTTTCCTGGGAGATGGACATGGATGATGAGAAACAAAATGAGGAAAGTTCTGAAGTGGATAAACAACAACTTCCAAAAAATTCAAAAGAAAATCTGATAAATTTCCACCTTTGAACCAAAATCCCACACTGGCACTATTTCTGAGGCAGACAATGAGAGAAATAGAAAACATGAAAAATGACAATGTCCCGAGAAAAATTTGGCACTCAAATCTTTGAAAAACAATTTTGGAATAACAATAAAGGCATCTGATAAGGGAGGCAATGTTGTCCTAATGGACAACGAGATGTATGAGAATATGTGTTTAAATATTCTTAAAGATAAAAAATGTTATCGCAAAATTTCTTCATCCCTACTTGATAGGTTTAATCAGGATTTCTATCGGCTGGTTGATGAAGCACATTGTGAGGCTGTCATCTCGAGAGATTTATGGGATTTTGTACACACAAAATACCCCCGTATACCAACTATGTATGCATTGCCAAAGGTATACAAAGATCTATACAACCCATCTGGGAGACACATCATCTCAGGCAACGGTTGTGTCTCTGAAGCCATGAGTCAGGTAATTGATGACCATCTGTGACTGCATGTTATGAATCTAACCTCCTACACCAAGGATACAATTAATCTGTTACAGATTTTAGAAACTCTAGAAATTCCTAGTTCATCATTGTTGTTCACGATCGATGTGGAGTCTCTCTACAACAGTTTTTTCCACATGATCTGGGTGTGTTGGCTGGAGAGCAAAAATTAACACATGAATGGAAATATAATAAATTCATACTTACTATGTTTGAATTTGTTTTGAAACACGTTCTTCTCTATAAAGGCTCCCACTACCTCCAGGTACAGGGTGTAGCTATGGGAACATGTTTTGCCCCCTCCTACATCAATCTGTACCTGGGGGAGTGGGAGAGGGAATTCTGGCCAGTGAGGAGAATTCTACATATACACAGCATATCGCCATGTGGCAAAGATATATTTACGATCTGCTGTTGATATGGGATGACCCTGAAAGTAAATTGGTGAGTTGTCTCAAGCATATGAGTAAAATACATACATCACGGGACACAGAGCCTTCATTACTTAATGGGTTAGACAGTCACCTGTGGTGATTGGACACTGGTTGACCCTAATTAAGGAGAGTTTGTCCTCTATATAACCCCTCCCTTATGGGGAGCACCTCAGTTTTTTCACCAGTGTCTAAGGTGGTTGGTCACGTAAAACATGTGCAAAGTAGAGAGCTCTGCTTGATGATCCCTGCAGGAGTCTAGGAGCTATACAAACCGGATCCATATCTTGGGCCTGTAATTTGACACCCAAGATGGTATGGTACCCGGGCCACGTGGTCGAAAAAAAATAGGTTTTGCCTGTAATGTCTCTCTTTGGAGGACTGGGGTCTGGGAGAACCAGACTTGGCACAAAAGTTTCTGGCAGAGTCTTTTACAGGTCCAGGTAAGAGGATCCTGTAAGAGGGACCCATAATCCCTGAAGGTTTTGGTGAAGGCTGGAATCTGTCTGTTTTCAGCAGTTCCTGCGGCGAAGACAGGTAAGTGAAGATAATCCTATATATATTACATATTATGGATTTCTTCTAAGAGTAGTTATATATATTACCTGGTTTCCGCCACTAGAGGGAGTAAGAGGCAAACCTGGTGTATACATACATACCATCCAGGATACACGCTCAGTGAAGTTGGTTTGTCAAGCCGCTCACCTCCTCCGCTGCAGGCTCTGCCACATCTGCATACAGCAGGGAGCGTGCTTTGTGGGTAGCTCGGCCTGAAACAAGGGAGGGCGTGGTTGCTGTGCCTTGCACTGTGCATCAGTGCGCAGGCACTAGGCAGAAAGTTTGAGCGTCAGTGCCCCTGTACGGGAGGACACAGAGCTGTGGGCTGTAAGCATCTAAAGTGATTGGATTCAGGCAAACCTAAGACACCTACTCAGCATCAGGTTGTGCGGTATTAGCATATATTTTTTATTGCTGCTTGCAGCTTAGGACTATGTCTTATCATAAGAAGACTTCAAAGGGGGGTAATAAAGGCACTAAGGCATCACCGCCTACGTCTAGGGGTTTTAAAAATGCCTGTAGGTTACCATCCCCCCCTGCAGGTCAAGTTTTGCAGCCTCTCCTAATATAGCAGTCCCTGTATATGTCACATAAGACTCATTAAAGATTGCTTTGGAGGGTTTGGAAGGAAGGATAACTAGCCTTGTCACAACTTCCTTAAAAGATAGCAGGAAAATGGGTAGATCCCCTCCCTCTGTGCTAGCTTCTCACTCAGATGATTCTTCTGATAAAGCGGAAAGATCCCTATCTGAATTGGTGCATGCCACATTTAGATTGCCCCCCTGCTGAGGCTGCCTCAACCTCTGTTTCCTCCCTAGGGACCCAAAAATCCCCTCAGGCTGCATATACCTTTCCAATTCATCCTTTGATGAACCGAGAAATGGGGGGCTCCAGCCATTGATGCGGCCATTTCTTGTGTGAATAAGAGCCTAACCTGTCCTCTGGACAATGCTCAGGGACTCAAAGATCCAACTGATAAGAAACTAAAAACTTTACTGAAAGCCGCCTTTTCAATGACTGGCGCTGTCATCCAACCTACAGTCGCAGCAGTTGGCATGTGCCAGTTCCTCAAGGAGCAAGTTAAGCAGATGCTTAGCCTCCTTCCCAGTGATGAAGTGGAGAATTACAGAGACCTTCCTAAGGTTCTGTGTTTTACAATTGATGCCATTTTGGACTCTGTTCAGCAGGCATCATGTCTCTCCCTCATGCTGGTACATATGCACAGGATCCTTTGGCTTAGGCATTGGACAGCTGAAATCTCATGTAAGAGATATTTAACCGGATTCCCGTTTAAAGGGGAGCACCTATTTGGAGATGAGCTGGATAAATACATCCAGAAAATAGCCAGAGGTAAGTCCACATTTTTACCGGTTAAAAAGACTAAACGTCCATCTTTTAAATGTTCTCTTTCTCCTGCCCCTGGAGCCTCAAACTCCAGGCAGTGGCGATGGTCTCCCCACTCTCATACTAGAGGAAAGGCCCAAGGCCGCGCCCAAGGGCAAAAGAGGTCTTGGGGCCAAAAATCTAGTAAACAGAGCCCCAAGGCCTCCTTATGAAGGAGCGCCCCTGCTCGGCTGAGTGGTGGGAAGGCTGCTGAAGTGTGCAGAGGCCTGGCAGGAAGAGATTCAGGACAGACTCCATTGTATCTCTGGGCTACAAGCTGGAGTTCCCGAGAGCTTCCATCTTCTCGCTTCCTAAAGTCAAGGGTCCTCAAAGATTCAGTAAAGAGAAGGCCTCTGTTTCGGGCCTTAGATCATTTGTTATCCCAAGGAGTGATAATATAAATAGAACCAGAGGAGCAGAACTCAGGGTTTTACTCAAACCTCTTTATGGTTCCAAAATCAAACGGGGATGTCAGACCCATCCTGTATCTGAAAGACCTGAATCAATTCCTGCACATCTGACCTTTCTGCATGCAGTCAATCCATTCAGTAATCTCCACCCTTCAGGGTGGAGAATTCATGGCATCGATAGACATCAAAGATGCATATTTGCATGTGCCAATCTTTCCAGCTCACCAAAGATATCTAAGGTTTGCGGTAGATCAGCATTTTCAATTTGTGGCCCTGCCTTTGCGTCTCGCTACTGCTCTTCGAGCGTTCACAAAGTTGTTAGGCCCTCCTTTGGCAAACCTAAGGGCCCAGGGCATAATGGTGGCCGCTTATCTAGTTGATTTGCTACTCACAGAGCAATCCGTAGCTTGCTTGAACCACAGCGTGCTCAGCACCGTGGAATACTTGGAACACCTATGTTGGGTTCTCAACCTCGAAAAATCCTCATTGCAACCTCTTAAAAGGTTAGAGTACCTGGGCATGATCATACACACTGATCAAAGCAAGGTGTTATTACCTAGAGCAAAGGCCGAAACCATATAAGATCTGGTCTGGCTAGTCATAGCAAAGGGGAATCCCTCCATTCAGCTATGTATGAGGCAACTAGGGAAGTTGATCGCCTCTTTCGAAGCTGTTCCTTATGCTCAGTTTCATTCAAGGCAAAGAGATATCCTCTTGGCCTGGAACAAAAGGGTTCAAGCCTTAGATCTTCCAATGTGCCTATCCCCAGGGCTACGCCAAAGCCTCAATTGGTGGCTATGGGCCAGAAATCTCCACAGATGCCAGCCTGACAGGCTGAGGAGCGGTCCTCAAAGAAGCATGCACCTAGGGAAGATGGTCTACAGCCGAGAAGCTCTTACCCTTCAACATTCTGGAAATCTGGGCAGTTTATCTAGCCCTCAAAGTCTGGTCTTTCAGACTACAGGGTCATCCTGCCTGGATACAATCCAAGCATTCACCAAGGAGTCTGGATGCCCGAAGAGAGGTAAATCGCATTCTTGTCTGGGCAGAAAGGCATATTCCTTGCATATCTGCAGTCTTTATTCCAGGGGTGGAAAATTGGCAGGCAGACTTTCTAAGCTACCAGCGACTGTATTTAGGAGAATGGTCTCTACACCTCAACACATTTCAGATCATATATCAGAAGTGGGGTACCCTGGATGTAGACCTCTTCACGTCAAGATTCAACAGGATGCTAGACAACTTTGTGTCAAAAACTAAAGATTCACTTGCTCAAGGTCAGATGCCTTAATGGCGCCATGGGATCAGTACGATCTATGCATTTCCTCCAATTCCGCTACTTCCGCGGTTCCTTTGGAGAGTCAAAAGGGAAGTAAAGTTAGTCATTATAGTTGCTCTGACTTGGCCCAGACAGCCCTGGTATGCAGAGATCGTGAAGAACGGCAGTAGGGAAGCTTTGGGTTCTTCCTCTATGTCCAAGCCTACTCTCACAAGGTCCAATATTCCATCCTGCCTTACAAAGTCGAAATTTGACGGTTTGGCTGCTGAGACACACATTCTAAAAGGCTGTGGGCTCTTGGATTCAGTCCTTTCAACTTTGGTTAATGCCAGAAAACTGGCTTCCATGCTCATTTACTACAGAATCTGGATAGCATATGTCTTCTGGTATGAATCCAAGGGGTGGCATCCTAGAAAGTATGCCATTAGCAGGATTCTTGCCTTTCTTCAGTTAGGCATAGAGATGAAGTTGGCTTTGAGCACTATCAAGGTCCAAATCTCGGCCTTGTCAGTTTTTTCCCGGAAGCCACTTGCCTCACATTCCCTAGTCAGGGCCTTTGATCAGGGGGCGCTGCGCTTAAATACGCCAGTCAAATCTCCTGTATGCTCATGGGATCTAAATTTGGTTTTGTCCACTTTACAGGAACAACCTTTTGAACAATTGCACCGTGCTTCTTTAATTCTTTTAACTAAGTTGGTCTTTCTGGTAGCCATATCCTCTGCTAGGAGGGTATCAGAGTTAACAGCTCTTTCTTGTAAAGAGCCATATTTGGTTATTCACAAAGACAGGGTGGTGCTGTGGCCTCATCCTACCTTTTTACCCAAGGTAGTTTCAAGATTCCATTTGAATCAAGATATGGTCCTACCGTTCTTTTTTCCAGATCCGCAGTCAGCAGAAGAAGAATCATTACACACTCTGGATGTTGTAAGAGCAGTCAGTATCTAACTGCAGGCGACCGCTCAGTTACAAAAAACTGATTGTTTATTTATTCTACCGGAGGGCCCCAAGAAGGGCCAGGCAACATCAAAGTCCACTATTTCTAGATAGATTTGACAAGTCATTTTTCAGATGTATGGTCTAAAGGGGAAGATCCCTCCTTTTCAACTTAAAGTGCACTCTACTAGGGCTGTTAGTGCCTCTTGGGTGGTGCATCACCAGGCCTCCTTGGCTCTGATTTGCAGGGCTGTGACTTCCATCTATACATTCACTAGATTTTATCAGGTAGATGTAAGAGGGCAAGAGGATGCTGCCTTTGGGCGCAGCGTACTGCAGGCTGCAGTTTAGTTCCTGCAGTCTGTCTGCGGTCTGTGTTTTCTGATTTGTGTCTCCCTCCCCTCATTTGGGCATTGCTTTGGGATGTCCCACTAAGTAATGAAGGCTCTGTGTCTCGTGATGTATGAACAAGAAATTAGGATTTTTTAGTGCAGCTTACCTGTAAAATCCTTTTTTTGGGAAATACATCACGAGACACCGGGCTCCTGCCCCTCTATGGGTTTTACGTGGAGACTCATTGCTTTGCTACAAAACTGAGGTGCTCCCCATAAGGGAGGGGTTTTATAGAGGAGAAACTCTGCTTAATTAGGGTCAACCAGTATCCAATCACCGCAGGTGACTATCTAACCCACTAAGTAATGAAGGCGCTGTGTCCCATGATGTATTTCCCAAGAAAATGATTTTACAGGTAAGCTGTATTAAAAAATCCAATTTTTTTTACAATGAAATATGATTCGCAGAAGGTTGATTTTTTAGAGATCAGTATTCTAAAGGACAAAGAGGGTAAAATTACCAGCAAACTATTCAGAAAGGACACTAATGGCAACACATTGTTACATGCCGACAGTTTTTATCCCATGGCATTGAAAAAATCCATACCTTTTAGTCAGTACTTACGCATCAAACGCAATTGTTCTACAGACATTAACTTCCAAATTGAGGTCAATGCTCTCACTATTAGACTCCTAGCTAGAGGCTATACAAAAAACAGCCTAAAAAAAGCTTTTAATCATGTTAAAAATATTGAAAGATGTGATCTAAATTTCAATAAAATTATTAAAAGGGGCAAAATAGTAATATGGAAGAGACTAATACAACCAGGATAATCCTATGATATTCAAATGAACATGAAAAAATTAGGAAAATTCTTACCAAATGCTGGCCAACTTTAACTGAGACAAAACCTTCAAAAAGCCAGGTTTGATTGCTGGAAAATGTGTTCAAAACTAATATAAAGGGGATTCAAGGGGAGACCATTGTAAGACCTGGGGAACCTTTCCATGTGGGTCATGTTCTCAGTGCCCAACAATTGGAAGAAGGACACTATTTTTTTTGCCCAATGGTGATCTCTTACATGTGAAACATTTTGCCAATTGCAAAACACGAGGGGTGGTGTATGTTATGCAGTGTCAGTGTGGGGCTTTTTATGTAGGTAAATCAAAACAAAAATAATGTCAACAAGTTGCCAAACATATGTATAGTATGAGTATTGGTAACCTTTTTTTGCCACTGGGGTGACATGTGGCCAAGGAGCATAATTATAGGATACCAAAAGTCAACTTTACTGTCAACTTTACTGTCTTGGACAGAGTACACATTCCGACCTGTGGTGGTGATTGGAATAAGATACTACTCCAGCGAGAAATGTGCTGGATTAGGTCTCTTAGGACAACCACACCTTCAGGTCTCAATGAATGTGAAAGTTATAGAGCTTTTTTGGAAAAAAAACTAGGGATGTGGAAATGAAAGATTAATTCCTCGATTAATCAATACATTTTTTTGATCGATCAAAATTCTTTTGATCAGTACTCACCTCTCCACTGGCTTCCGAGTCTTCAGGGAGTTCCGTTGGAGATCCAGTGACGTCATGGACATCGATGTGACTGGACTCCTCCCCCTTCCCCAAGTGCCTCCTCCTGCTAACGAAGAGAAGGGGGAGGAGTCCAGTGATATCGTAGTTCTGATTGAACATAACCTGTACGGGGAAGAAACTACGCATGATGTCACCCGCTGCTGCCCTACAGAACTAACACGATTGTTGGCTTTACATGCTGTGTTTTTTTCATCTTTATGTGAGTAGTTTGTGTTTGAACACAAAAATTAAATCTTCTACTTAAGTGGTGAGCACTTACATCTTTTCTTTCTACCCATAACCTGGCGTCCTTGCTGAGATCTATGGAGACATGAGAGAAGTTTATGGTCTGTGTTAACCCTTTTGATAGCCGCTTGCCTGACCACCTGTTTGCACAGGGGTCCATGCCATAAGGTGAGAGTGATTAGTTAGACCGGAGGTGGAGGGATTGTCACGCTACTGTGTAAAGAGAAATTACTTACTTCAGTTTTACAGTTTGAATTTAAAACATATTTGTGTGAACTGTGAAGTTAAGTCATGGATTGTGGAAACTAACAAGTGTCGGGTGATTCTATATAGTGTATACCATATTTACCACTGACTAATGCAGAGTTACAATGCAAGGAGATCAGCTAAAAGTAGTTGGATCTGTATGTGCGTTATAATTAATCAAAATTAGTTGATTAATCGATTAAAAAAGAATCGATTAATCAAACACAAAAATTTTAATCAGTAACAGCCCTAGAAAAAACACATCTCTCTGGGTCTCTTTTGCCTCCCTATTCCATTAATTACATTTTGATGCTGATTTAATCTGTTGTTCTTATCTCTTTTTTTCTTCTGTTTTATGCTCTATCACAATTCAATGTCATTTGTGTATAAATTACTTGGTAATTCATGGACTCTGGAAATTCATTTTCCTCCACTCATCCCTTTTCTTCTTTTGCACTCCCTAGATAATGGGTTGCGTATTTTGAATGAGATGATTCATTTTTTTAGTGGTTTGCTTATATGATATTTTTATAGCTTTAATTAGTCCATATCTTTGTGTATTGTATATAAGTGTACAGGCATTTTTCTCCATCAGGCATGGATTTTCCCCCTTTCCAATCGGGTTTTGTTAAAATTTGCCAATTCAAACTCCATGTTGTAAAGGCTTGGCCAAGGCAGAGGATACGTGGCTGCGTCTATTGATGTGTGCTGCATCACCTCCGCATTTGTATTACCACCTGCGCAGAAGCGGAAGTGATAGTGATGCGGCTCCGCGATATGACGAATATCGCATCACTTCCTCCCACACATGCACATTATATCGTCGTGTCTCTGTGCACCATTCCTGGCTGGTTTGTTCACTGTGGAGCCACGCTGCCTCCTGTTCCCAGACCACCAACCTTGGGAATCCTTTTTTGGCTATTTTAATACCCTAATATGGGACCTTTGGATCTGGATCTGTTTTGATCTATAAGACATTTCAGGTAAGCAATATTTTATTAGGTATGGGGCCAGCCTTATGGGGAATAACACTTCAGGCTGACCCTTATCTCCTGGAATTGAGACTTATATTCTTCCCAGGGATTTATCATCTCTTTTTCTGCTTCCTTTCAGCCCATGGTGCCCATATTCTAATTCCTCTAAGGCAATCCATATCTGGCACTCTCTGGATGTGGACATCTGGCATCCACTTGGGGTAGGCCTTTAATGACCATAATAGGACATCCATGCTTTTTGGAGGAACGCTTCTGCTAAATATGCAAATTTGTTGTAAGTGTATGTTAATGACAAATTAGATGCACATTTATAGGTATAAATTTGTATCAATGTTTTACTAATATAAGCTGTTTTTTCAGAAGTGGTATTATTCCCTAAAGAAGATTCATAACAATAATTTTGAGACTTGTTAGATATCCCTCTCTGCAGCATTGCTTGTCAGAAATCACGATTTAAGGGAACAGCAAGTAGATTGGAATTGTCACTTCATGGTTCAAACAGCTAAATGTGCAACGTTTGCAAATTTTTTTCATACAATGTGCAATGTTGATCGTGCTATTCTTACGATGTTCTGTACTATTAACATTAGATCTTTTTATATAATTTTTTCTACAATAAATTACATTTTCTATATGTGAAGTTTTCTATAGGTATATATTTTTTATTTCCCATAAAATCCCACCTTTTGTTGTTTATTTCAAGTAAAAACATGCATGCTCGGAAGCAAGGACGAGCCGGTAGCGGTCGGTCTTGTAAACTAGCGTTCATAATGGAGAATTAACATTCGTGACGTGGCAAATTATTGAATTTGGAAATGCAGCACACAATTATCTTATTTTTAATGGTATAGTAATGAAACTGCTTTGCGGGTGATACTGATGGAGTTATTGCAAACACAACTCTTATGATAGATTTTCAAAGGCTTTTATTTTCTAGTGATATCAAGAATAATATTATTATGCTATTTTTTTTATTTTTAGGCAAGTTACCACAACACCATTATCCTGTATTTTTTAAGATCAATGATACAACTATGTTGGTGTTCCTTGTCAATTTTACATTATATTTTTTAAAATTTAACTTCCTACTCCCAAACTCTCATTTGAAGTAAAACAGATAGCCAAGTATTATTCTACACATTTTTTTTTTATTGTGCATTAAAAAAAGAAAACAAATACAATTAGACATGCTATCTGCCAATAGAACTTACCGTATATACTCGAGTATAAGCCGAGATTTTCAGCCTCTTTTTTGAGGCTGAAAGTGCCCCCCTCGGCTTATACTCGAGTCATCGCTGTCTGCCCGCTCGATCAGCGTGTCGAGCAGACAGACAGCGGCCATTCTAGAATTCAAAAGCCGCGCCTCCGGCTCCGCCTTCGCCTGTGATAGGCGGAACACTGAATTTCCCAGCAGCCTGTGTTCCGCCTATCACGGGCATCGTCTCATCCTCGTACTACGGACGAGGATGAGACGATGCCCGTGATAGGCGGAACACAGGCTGCTGGGAAATTGAGTGTTCCGCCTATCACGGACATCCGATAGGCGGAACAGCAGTCAGTGGGAAATTGAGTGTTCCGCCTATCACCGACGGAGGCGCGGCTTTTGAATCCTAGAATGGCCGCCGACGAAGAGCTGAAGGACGGAGGCTCGGCTCGGGACGGGTCGGGCCGGGCCGGGACGGGCCGGGACGGGACGCAGGCTGGACGGGACGCAGGCTGGACGGGACGCAGGCTGGACGGACACAGGCAGGCTGGACACAGGTAGGCTGCACGGACACACACACACACACACACACACACACACACACACACACACACACGGATGCATGGACACACACACACACACACACACACACACACACACACACACACGGATGCATGGACACACACACAGGGATGGATGGACCCACAGGGATGGACGGACACACAGGGATGGACAGGCATGTCTCACCCTCGGCTTATACACGAGTCAATAATTTTTTCCAGTTTTTTGGGGGTAAATTGGGGGCCTCGGCTTATATTCGGGTCGGCCTATACTCGAGTATATACGGTAACCAAAAAGTGCACTTTATGCATCCAAAAATATAGAAAATATAACAAATCAAATCATTATTATTCAACCAAAAAATAAAATAAAAGCCTTGTGCATGTGTCCTGCTTCTTAATATAGGGGGTCAACAATGCCAAGAGTTGGTGAAAGCAGGGGTCCGTCATCTGGAGATAATTCCAAAAATCATCTGGATTATTCTCCTGGAGCTCCTGCAGCAAAGTCATATGTCATAATTGGTCACGGTTAATAAAGCAACCTATTTTTGGTCCGAGAACTCTTCCTCCTCCTGTTCCTGAACTGGCCTTGGATCAAAGAAATAACTTCAAGGCCACTATTAAATAACATGTTATCTCCTCCGATTCCGCAACATGTCTGTTTGGCGAAAAGCCATTCAGAAATTAACTTAAAAGCATGAAATGAAAAGGACGAAATGAAAAGCACTATATGAAAAGTGTGAAGTGAAAAGCGCCAAATGAAAAGAGCCAAATGAAAAGCACAAATCAATACTCACCAAACTTCTACTAACATGAAATTAGCAGAAGGGGCCCAAAGGGTGGCACTAAAGAGCTAAAAGACCACGTAGTATGTCAGTACATTTGTGTTTGTTGGCTGACAATTCCTTGTCTGCGGAAAATCCAATCATGTGTATGAGGCTTTAAAGACCTTGCCTTAACGTACTTGGTGTGTGGAAAATTGCACTCCAAACAATACCAAACAACACTCATTGCAACAAGTACTTCAGGTAAGCAGTAAGAGGGATGCAGCTAAGTATTGGGGAATATCTACACTTTTTAGACTGTACATAACCACAGGCCATTGGGAAAATTTGCCACAAAGTCTGCCAGTGTTGAAGCCTTTTAAACTTCACAGTAGAGCACTCAAATTTCAAGTGAAGGTATTACACAAAGGTGAACATATCTTTGCAAAGTGTCCCGAAACAGTGAAAGTGTGGGAAAGTCCCCTTTAAGAAAGCTCTGTCTTTCATAGTAGTGTCCCTGAATAAGTATTTCCAAAGTTCTGCACAAAAATTAGCAACCAGAAACTGCTCAGCATTCCGACATCCCATGAATGTCCACCTGGAAACAGTCCATCCTCTGATGGTTATGGGTGTGTGAGAAGTAGTCAATGTTGTCTTTGTAACACAGTGGTAGAGGTCTGCATCCAGGTCTTACAGTCCCCCCTTGTTGCTTAGTGTGTTCTCTCTCCCTCTTGCAGCATTTACCTAACTTCTTCAGTTCTCTCCTCTGGCAAACTGCCCCTCAGTACTGACTGTCATTTATTCTGGACTGGAAACATCAGTTTTTGAGTGCATGTCACTTGTTAGTGGCTGTAAGAAAAGTCTATTGATAGGGTCTTAATGGGGTCCTGAAGTCTTCAGGTGGCAACGGCATTACATCCAGATGAAAGGATGCAGCAACAAGACCTTTTTGTAGGCCTGGACTGCAGTAGTGGATCACCGGTCGCTAATACCAGAAAAGGTACTGCAGTTTGTCACATAATGATGGACCCAGTTTAGTAAAAGTGTATGTTTTGAAGGACTTTTCCATGAATTAGTGGGAATTGCTAGAAATAAAAGCAGGGAATTAATTTTGTCCATAAAGGGACATTGAAGAAAAACTTTTAGCACCGGCACTGGACCTCTTCAGCCCCTAGTCCCTGCTATACTTACATCTGGTGATCCTGAGCTGTCAGGGCTCCCACAGCCATAGATACGGTCTGGGGATTTGAAATTCCCACTGTTCTCCCTCTTCTTTGTCAGCACTTTCAGGATGGACCAGATGGATTCTGATTGTGAGCACCGTCCATGTGAGGTAGCTCTCTGAGGGATTTCCTTTAGGGAGAGAGGTTTTTTAGATATATATAGTACATAAAAAAGAGAACAACTTACTTTAAACACTCTTATCAATATATTTTACTGTATTAAAAAATGGGTTTTAGTGTGTAATTTACAAATATACATACGGTACATATATATTGGCTTCTATATGTGCTTATGACATATGCACACAATAGCTCTGTTGCACTCTTCCTTCTCACAACACAAGCCTATTAGTCAGCCTACTCACTGAAAACAGTGCACTTTCACCTCACAATAAGAATTAAGTTAAGACAAAACTAATAAAACATTAGAAGAAAAAGGGTACCTTAAACTTACAACTTGTTTCCTGTAGGCAAGAGGGACATCACTGGGCCTTCTCCATTGATCCTGGGAATGCCAAGGTGTTCAACTCTTATGATAGATTGCTCTAACACTGTGCAGGAGCAGATTCTTGCGAGAAACAAATATCATGGTCTCAAAAGGAGAAAAAATAAATGAAATGTCTTATTTTGTCTTCCATGTTTTTTTAGACAGTACATTGCACAGTGATATTACTAACATCATCAGTGCTTATGCTACTTTCTTTAACCTTAAGAGAATTCCATCTTTCAAAGTGTAGAGTTGTCACTTTGGCATGCGGGGGAGAGAAGCTCCTGTGCTTCAAAGAAATATACTTATTATTCCATCTGCATGCTACAACTCTCAAAGGCATTAATTATAAATGTGATGTAACTTTTTTTTTTATTCTTTGTTTCCCTTTTCTTCTTTACAACATGTTATTTGGTGTTTTTATATAGATTTTTTTTTATTTGCAATTTACATTCTGGTTTACCTAAAATGTGTCACACTTTCCCCTTTCATTATTATTCTTACAATGTAACAATAAAACATGATTTTTTATTATACCTTTGCTTTGTGCTTTAATGAAACAATTGTTATTTTTTTTAGTCTTTATTTTCCACATTTGCAAAAAAGGAAAAATACAAAGATATTAGAAAAAGAAACATTCTGATGCTCATCAAAACATTGCTTCCAACAGTGTTCAGTCAAAATAGGGGGCATTCACCACCAGCATAGATGGAATTATAAAGTAATAATCTATTGCAATAAAAAACAATGTGCCCTTATTTATTTTAAGTTCATGTTGCATTTTGTGGGGCATTTTTGTGAAGGCTCCACCCTGTTTTTTAGGATTTTTTTAACTTAAATTGCACATTGGATTTACTGTCACGTGTCTATCTTTCAAATGGATGCCTACAGTGGTGTGAAAAAGTGTTTGCCCCCTTCCTCATTTCCTGTTCCTTTGCATGTTTGTCACACTTAAGTGTTTCGGAACATCAAACCAATTTAAACAATAGTCAAGGACAACACAAGTAAACACAAAATGCAATTTGTAAATGAAGGTGTTTATAGGGCCTGGGGGCCCCACTCCTTTCCCTTTTTTAATTTGGGTACAGGGTTCCCCTTAATATCCATACAAGACCCAAAGGGGCTGGTAATGGGCAGGGGGGGCTATTTTTCTCAATGATTTTCATCCACATTGCCGGGACCAGACATTACATTAAAACCGTTTTTTAATTTCTCTTTTTCCTTTAGAAATGTAATTTTGTGCAGGGACTTTTCTAAACACGGGAAACATGTGCCACTTCACAGGCATACTATAGACACCCCCCAGGCATGATATTTAAAGGAATATTTCACTTTTTTTTCACTTTAAGCATCATTAAAATCAGTGCTCCCGAAAAAACGGCTATTTTTAAAACTTATTTTTGCATTGATACATGTCCCCTGGGGCATGAGCCGGGTCCCCAAACCCTTTTTAGGACAATAACTTGCATATTAGCCTTTAAAATTATCCCTTTCGATTTTGAATGTTCGAATTTTGTAGACTTTAATGGAGTTCTAAAGTTTGCGCAAATTTTCGGTCCGTTCGCAGGTTCTGGTGCGAACCAAACCGGGGAGTTTCAGCTCATCCCTATTGATAAATATGATGGCAAAGTAATTTGTTCTATGGGCATCCCATATCTCCTTTACCCCAACCAAGTTATATCCCCCCAATAAACAAAAACAAAACAAAGCAAAAGACTTTTTATTGTCTACAAGTGTGTCATATGGATGGCTGGCAGCAGGGTGAATTTGTGTGGATGTTTGTAAGAATTTGGTGGGATGGCCAGTGGGCAGATTCGGTGGGACAGCCAGTAGGTGGGCTCTGGGGTATGTTGGCTGGGGAGGCCCTGGGCCAAAGCTGTGTAAGGGATGCCAAAATTTCTGACAGCTCCCCTGCCTACCAATATGAAAATACATTTAATAAACATTTTACAAAGCTGCAAAGAGTTTAAATATTTATTTGACCCCCTTGTCTACATAGGCTATGTTTTGGAAAACATGAATTTAGCCTTTAAACAGATTTGTCAGGGCCTGTTGATGCCTTCTAGAAAACCGAGCTCTAAAGTAGAACCACCTGAGTCACTGATTCTCTATGTTGTGCCGTAACTGTAAAGTCAGGGGCAGAAGAATGCCCAAACAGAAAGGGCTTTTTTGTTTATATGAGCTCTGTGATTTCCTTTTTAAGACCTGAACATGCTTATTTCATTAAAAGAAAAAAAAAATTCAGCTCCATTACTTAATGGACCCTCTCCAGTCACACCTCTGTCTGCCCACCCTAGCTGTCACAAATGCACAAAACTGGCCTTAAAACAAAACTAGACATGCCTTGAATGATAACTGTAATACCCCGTACACACGATTGGACATTCCGACAACAAAACTGTGGATTTTTTTCCCGAAGGATGTTGGCTCAAATGTCTTGCATACACATGGTCACACAAATGCTGTCAGAAATTGAGAATGTCCAGAACGTGGTGACGTACAAAACCTACAACGGGACTTTAAAAAGGAAGTTCATGGGGGGCGGAACCGGAAGCCGAGGAGGAAGGTCGCATCCGAGAGGATCGCCGCGGATACCTCTCTCTATCCACCGCCATCTGCGATCAGGGCTTCGCTAAAAGGCTCCCAACCCGCCCATCCTTGTTCCTGGAGTTACCCGCTACATATTGCGGGCGTTTTTGCTCAGCCTCGGCGCCCCTGCATGCTCCGGACCGACTGGAGGTCGCGGACGTGTCGAGAGACCCATCGCCGCCATCTTGCGGCCTACCTCCGTTCCATTGTTCCCGGACACCGCTATAGCAGCCATCAGCGGGCCTTCCACCCACCGCACGCACCAGCGGACAACTCCGCCTGAGACCAGGGGACTGTGGTTAGTTGGCGGCAGGCAGAACGGCGATCGAGGCCTAGGGACCCAGGGTGTTCGCCGGCGGCCATCTTGGTACACCCTAGGCCGGCCGCAACACTCCCTCTCCAGATCCGGAGCCTGGATCTACCTCCTGAAGCACCATCCTTCCCGGGACCACAGCCGCAGATGCAGTGCAGCATTCCCCGGTGTCGCTCGTGCAGCCAGAGCCCTTCTCACAGTAGCCCACCGTCACGAGGCTCGGATTGTCAGCAGGCGCCATCTTGGGGCCCTTGGATGGGCCTCCCTACGCCGCATCTCACCTCCATATGCGCAGCATAGCAGGAGATCACCTCCCGAAGTTGAGGAGAGCGGAGTCCCTGGCCTGCAGCGTCACCACACAACCTCCTGGGCTCAGAGTGAGTACAGCACCGCTCCCCCCCCCTGTTGTCAACTGCTGTCTGGCACCCTGACTCCCACTGGTACATATATCCTGGGGAGTGCCCCCCTCCACCCGGCACGTCAGGACCTGTGTCATTTACAGCTCGGGACTAGTCTGTGGGACAACACATCCCAGCAAGCCCACAGATAGAAAGCCAGCAGCCATCTTCCTACACCTACTTCGGCTCACCCCCCTCCACAGAGGCCGCATACGCGGCTAGGTACAGGATGGACGTTTGAGTTTCCAGATCTGCTCCGTCCGGGACTTCAGCCTATCCCCGAGGGCCGTTAACACGATTCGCTCTCTTTTCTTACATCACCCCTTAACCCGCAGAACCTTGGTGCATGCCGGCGAAGAAAAAAAAAGCACGGGGCATCGCTCAAAAGACCCTCACACAGTATCTTCTCCGTTCCCAGGAACAATCTAGCATGGAGCGGGATGGAGCCATCAGAGGCGGCCTCTCCCCGGGTCCTGCCACCTCTCCACGTTCACCAGGTCCATCCTCACTTGCTCCATCGTCGAATAGTGAGTGCCCTAGCACCCTCTCTAAAGCGGACCTAAAGGACAGTCTGGAATCCATGTACAACAGATTGGCGTCTAAATTCCAATCAGAACTACAAAAGACTTCACATGCACTCTCACAAGAAATCTCTGCCCTGGGCGCGAGGACGGAGAGGTTAGAGACTAAGCATGATGAGTTGGCGATAGCTCATAATGACCTTAGCAGAGAACATGAAGCACTATCCTCTACGGTCCAGCTGCTGCAGACTCAGATCGAAGACCTTGACAACAGAAACAGGCGCAATAATCTGCGCCTCCGTGGAATTCCTGCGTCCGAATCTGAGCTCATCCCGGTGGTGATTAGGTTGTTTAAATCCTTGCTCCCCGACCATGATTCCAACATGTTCAAATGTGATCGTATCCATAGGGCTCTTCGCCCCAAACCCCCGGAGGACAAGCCACCTAGGGATATCATCCTTTGCATGAAGGATTTTCTAGTTAAGGAAGAAATATTGAGAGCAGCCCGCAACAAGCAGAGGATAACCCTTGATGATCACTTTATCCAGATTTTTCCTGATATTGCACCGGCGACTTTGGAGAGGAGAAGGAACTTGAAGGAGATAACCACTGTCTTGCAATCGGCCCGTATCAGATACCGGTGGGGATTCCCGTTTCGTCTGGTGATCCCCCATAATGGCACGACGTACTCCGCCACCTCCGTCCTGGAAGGTCAAGAAATCCTGGTAAAACTTGGCTTATTGGATGCCTCTGCGATTCGCAGACTTCCCTCCACTCCCAGAGCTACACCTATATGGCAAACACCCCCTACCAGGAGAGACAGACGTAGGATCCGGTATGGTGTTGGGGACCGGGTGGAAGATAGCCCTCGTTAATGGTACCTTACTCCGGCTCATCTTGAGGTTCTATATGCGGTTAACATTGACTCCCAGAGGACATACACACTATGCTTTTGTTTGTTTTTTCGAGGGTAGCTTTTTTTTTTTTTTTTTTCCCTCTCTCTCTTCCCCTCCACTTTTTTCAGGGGGGGGGGAGAGAGGGAGGAGGAGCATATGTTTTCCGCGGTCTTCTACCCACTCATTTTACAAGTCCCTAGGAGCTGTATTATGGCTCCCCTTTCCAGTGGTTGGTTGCTTCTCTGGTGGGTGCTCCCTACCACTGCGCAACCCTACTGGGCGCGAGACCTAGTTGTCTCGGTATTCGACTTTTCCTTCGATGTGGGAACTCTCTCCCACACGCTACCACATCTATCATTAATGTTGTTTCTCAGGCCTATGTCAGAGGCTGGGATTGTTTTTTCAAATGTTAGTTTTATTTTTCTATGTTTTTTGGTTCTCTCTTCTATAGGTCGATCATTTTTCAAATCCTATGATTCTTCTACAGCATATGTTTTTTTTATACTCAGGTTCTGTGATCTAATTTTACTCTTGGTGTTACTGCATTGTACCCTATTTCTGGGGATTCTGGGAGATGCTGTGAGGGTTCCCCTGACATTCTTGGACTTGATGGACGAGTGCTCCTTTGTGACTTCCCCCTCCCCCCCCCTCCATCGGATCTGATCCCCCAACTATCTACGTATTTTCTCATATACCATGGCAATAACATGTATCTCACATAACGTTAAAGGATTTAACTCCCCTTCCAAACGGCGCAAAGCCTTTACCTTTTATAAACAACTTGGAGCTAAAATCCTTCTTCTCCAAGAAACGCATTTCTCCCGCTCCTCCCATCCCAAATTTTTCCATAAAGATTTCCCTCAAGCCTTTTACTCGCTCCACTCGTCCAAGACCAGGGGCGCCGCCATACTCCTCCACTCTTCCCTCCCGATGGAGGTTAAGCAAATATTCAGGGACCCTGAAAGTCGTTATATGATTGTAAAAGGGATTGTCCACAACAGGGAACTTACTATTGCCAGTGTTTATGCACCCAATGAAGGCTCAGCAACCTTTTTTAGGTAATTTTTTGAGAAATTGGCACAACACCACTCCCCTCATATGATCATAGGTGGCGATTTTAACTCAGTAGCCAATGCCACTCTAGACCGCTCGTCGACTACGGTCGCATCTAGAGCATTCCCGAAATCTCTCACTGGTGGCCTACGGGATCTGCAACTCACTGACACCTTGAGGGCACATAACGTAGGCTGAAGAGAGTTTACCTTTTTCTCCCATCCTCATAACAGTTATGCGAGATTAGACTACATATACACTTCTCCAGTCATGCTTGCTAATTCTTTAGCGGCCTCCATCCACCCCTGTGTATGGTCAGACCATCAGGTTACATCCTTCACTACGGGGTTTATTAGGCTCGCCCCCACGCCCCATTCTTGGAGATTGAATGAGTCCATTCTCTCTGACTCAGCGGTAGATTCCCAAGTGGCCCAATCTCTGGAAGACTATTTTTCTCTGAACGCCCGCCCAGATATTCAGCCCTCACTTCTCTGGACGGCACATAAAGCTGTCATCAGAGGGAAAATTATTAGTATTTCTGCTGCCCGTAACAAGTCCAATAGACTCAGAATAGTGGAGTTAACCAGGGAACTAGATCAATTATATAAAAATACGTCTTTGTTACACTTGGATTCTACCAGACATTCCATTGAACAAAAACGCCTAGAACTAGACTCCCTGTTGTCGTCCAAGGTAGAAAAGACGCTACGTTGGACCAAAGCCCGCTGTTTATTATTAAATAACTCAGCATCGACTATGTTTGCTAGGAGATTGTCTAACTCGATTCGCCCTCCTCATTTATACCGGCTGTCTAATAGAGACGGATTTGTGTCTTCACATCCCAAGGAGGTACTCAAAATCTTTGAGCAATCCTATACCAAGCTCTTAGAGCCCCCCCACACTCTCCCCTCCCCTGAAGACCTGTCCTGGCTGTATGACATCCCCCTCCCGACACTTTCCACCTCACAACTTGAAGAACTCAATGCCCCTATCACAATCCCGGAACTCTTAGGGGTCATCAAATCCCTGAAAATGGGTTCTGCCCCAGGCCCGGATGGCTTTTCGGCCCTTTATTACAAAAAGTACTCCATGATCCTAGCCCCTAGAATGGTACACCTCTTCAACTCAATCCTACTTGGCAATAGCTTCCCAGAGGAAATGTTGTTAGCCAACATGTCACTAATCCCTAAGCCCAATAGGAATCATAATTTACCCCAAAATTTTAGGCCTATCTCGGTTATAAATAACGATATCAAAATATTTAGTAGAATTTTAGCTGACGGACTGGCAAAGTTTATCCCCTCCTTGATTTCCCCCTTCCAATCTGGATTTATCCCACATCGCTTCATAACAGACAACATCCGCTTAGCAACAGACGTTATCCAAGACGCCAACCTATTTTCCCGCAAGCTCCTCCTGTTAAGCCTAGACATACAGAAGGCGTTTGATAGTGTTACATGGGATTACATCAACACACTTCTACCACGCATGGGCTTTCAAGGTGGATTCCTGGTAGGTTTCAAAGCCCTTTACGATAACCCTATGACCCGCATTAAGCTACCTGGCTGTTGCTCTGAATTCTTTCCAATAGGTAGAGGCACTAGACAAGGGTGTCCCCTTTCCCCCTTAATCTTCGCTTTAGCCCTAGAACCCCTCGCGATTGCTCTTTTGAGACATCCTGACATTGCTGGTTACACTAAGGGTGACGAAATGTACAAATTTTGCATGTATGCTGATGATGTTCTGATGTTTATAACCAATCCTCATGTCTCACTTCCCAACCTTTTTCTAACACTGTCGCACTTTGCGAAGGTCTCTGGTCTTTCCATTAATGTCTCCAAATCTGTGGCCCTTCCTATAGGTTTTGCTCCCAACGATTTGGCCCTTATTAAACAAAATTACTCCTTTACTTGGGCCACTTCCCACATTCCCTACTTGGGAGTAGGACTGCCCGGGAATTTCCGTGATCTCTTTGGGGTTAATTACCCCCCATTGATTAGTAAACTTAAAAATACTATTAAAAGCTGGCTCTCTTTACATATCCCCTTTATAGGAAGGATCACAGCGCTCAAAATGGTCATCCTCCCCAGGCTGTTATATCTGTTTCGCTCCCTACCGGTTAAGCTATCCAAATCTTTTCTCCTCAACCTTCAATCCCATTTCAACAGATTTATTTGGAATAATCGATCGCCCAGGTTTGCTAAGGGGGTCCTGTACAGCTCTATGAGAAGTGGAGGTCTGGGGGTTCCTCAAATTTGGTTGTATTATCTTACCTGCAGATTTACGCAACAAGCACAGTGGTCGATCCCTAACTCCAGAGTCCCTTGGGTGAGGTTTGAGAGTGATTCGATAACGCCCTTTTATCTCCCTGGCCTTATGTGGTCAAAGCATTGACCTCTCTCTACTTTATACAGGCTTAATATTATAGTTGCGGACAGTCTACTACTGTGGCACCGCTACAAACACAAATACAACCTCACCTCGGAGAGCTCTATGGGCGCCTCTTTCCTGGGTGATCCTAGGTTCCCCCCAGCCTATCCCCATACTGAGTCTTTCGGATTGTGGGTACAATGTAAACTTACTCAGTTAAAGGACTTTGTGACGGGTTCTGACTTCATTCCCTTCTCGATATTACAGACCCAGCACCAACTCCCGGACTGTGAACGTTTCAGATACTTACAAATCCGCCACTTCTTTCTCTCCCATTACAGGCTCCGGTCCCAGACCCAACTCACTATCTTTGAGGATTTATGTTTTAACTTCCCACGCCAAAAAGGCCTGATCTCCCTGATCTACAAAGCTCTTGAAGGACATACTGTGGATCAGACTCTGCGGTATAGATCACAATGGGAAAAGGAGTTGGCGCTGGGGACCGGTGTGGTAGACTGGGAAGAGGGATGGGACAATATGCGTAAATGCACTAGATCCTTAACAATCAGGGAAACGGCTATTAAAGTAATCACCAGATGGTACTACACTCCGGTACGTTTGCACCAGATCTATGCCCATACATCCCCTAACTGTTTTAGAGGTTGCAATCACCTGGGCACCTTTGTTCACATCTTTTGGGACTGTGGTTTAATTCGTCCAGTCTGGCAAGAGGTTTTAAGGCTGATGGACAGGCTCGCTGGCCGGGCATTGTCCCTCACTTATCACCACTGTCTTCTCTTCCAAACCCCGCCTGACACCCCAAAACACTTTGTAAGGCTTGTTCACTCCATATGTGTCTCTATGCTATGGACTATAGCACTTCACTGGAAGTCCCCGTCGATCCCTTTATCTCAAGTTCTCTCACGCATTGATCAAGTAATGCTGACTGAAAAGATTTTCCATAGTCTGCAGGACACGACTCATATATATGACCTAAAGTGGAACCCATGGTTCCTATTCCGTTTACTAAAATGATCACACCTTGGGTTTTTTCTCTTGGCCATCTGCAATTTTTTCTTTTTTTTTATTTCCTTTCTGAACTTTTCTCCTCTCTTTCTCTGTATGGTCTATTCTTATACATTTTAGATATGAAGGTCAGAACATTGAATGTTTTATCTTTTCTCTTTCTTGCAGTCTTTTGTTGGATGTAAGATCTACACTAATGTTTATAATCTTTTGTTTGGTCTGTAGAGTCCTACGGTCTGTTTACCACTTCATTGCAAACTTGTCATCCAACTGCTTATGCTGTATATGTCATCTGATCCTTTTTGCTGACACTGTTTTCTATTTATCGCTTTAATAAACTTTTTTGAAAACAAAAAAAAAAGGAAGTTCAATAGCCAGTGCTCCACCCTTTGGGCTCCTTCTGCTAATCTCGTGTTTATCTCGTTTTAGTAGAAGTTTGGTGAGAGACAATTCACGCTTTTCAGCCTTCTGCTTTTCAGTTAGTTACTGCTTGTCAGTTTGTGCTTGTGGGTTCGTATCTGTTCTTCAGTGCGTGTTGTCAGCCCGTTCCTGTCTTTCAGAGTGTTCTAGTTAATAGTTCGTATCTGTTTTTAAGTTTGTTCTTGTCCGCTCGTTTCTGATTTCAGATCGTTCTTCTCGGGTCCTTTCTGATTTTCAGTACGTTCTGTCAGTTCATTCTGACCAGCCATTCGTTTTCAAGCCTTTGCGGGTACTAGACAATGTCTAAAACATGTTTTTAATAATTTTTTTATTTTATAAAACTGAACTCATATTTCATTTGATTTACTGCTTGTGTCTCTTTTAGCTTTCCTCGGTTCTCCAATGTCCTTTTATTTCAGGCCATTTTCTTCAATAGTGCAAAACGTAATTTTGTTGATACATGAGGTGACAATCTTTTCTTCAGCTAACTATTATGTTGTGGGTCTGTTACACACACACATTGGGGGTTTTTTACTAAAGGAAAATCCACTTTGTACTGCAAGTGCACATGAAAGTGCACTTGGAAGTAAAGTTGCTGTAGATCCGATGGGGACATGCAACGGAAATAAAAAAACAGCATTTTAGCTTGCACATGATTGGATGATCAAATCGGCAGACCTTCCACTCATTTCAGATCTACCCCTTATATTTAGAGCGACTGCACTTCCAAGTGCACTTTAAGTGCACTTTCAAGTGCACTTGCATTGCAAAGTAAATTTGCCTTTCATAAAATAACCCCCATTGTTTTTGTTGTAATGTATGTAATGCATTAATGATAAAAAATAATTATCCTTTTCAGCTCCATGAATTCATTGGTTTGAGTTCCTAAAATGGCCTGGGGGGGGGGGGGCACTGTGGGGGTTATTTAATAAAGGCAAATCCACTTGAAAGTGCACTGAAACTTCACTAAATACCCCCATTGTCACTGAACTACACCAACTTACTCCAAAACTGGTATTGAGCATTGAAAGAAGAAGTCCCACACTGTAGAGCATAACATTTTTTACTGTGTGCACATTCACATGTTTGTTAGAAAAGGGTTTATTAATAAACCAACATGGGAATGCCGGCCGCACCTACCCTCCCCGAATACCAAAACTTATATAGCCTATTTAAATAATAACTCAGCACACTTATTGGCAAATAATTGGCCTCTTCAGTTTTATTGGTATATTCAAATCAATAAATAATTAATAACCATATTCTGATAATTTTATTGCATCATAAAATTCTTATATTTCAAACGATCAACTTCAAAACAGCTCAGTCTTAAAGAACTCGAGCATACATAAATCTTTTAACCAAAGTCCCCCCTACATTACGTAGGGTGACAGACCACATAACCGTGCTTAGCGACAAGGGAAGGGGGGGTGGGAAGCTTGTTGCACCTTCACTGCCGGGCTGGGAACAGGTGTGAGTGCACCTGTAAGAGAGTCCTATATATAATAAGCCCCTTTGCAGAACATTCCTCATAGGTCACATGACCATTTGGGATATCACCAATAGCCTTGCGACCCTTAACCCCGTCCCCAGCCCAATTTTCCATTCTCTTAAAGGGACATTAACCCAAATACATTAACCTGTATATAGCCCTAAATATTTACACTATTGCTTGTATTCTCTTATTAATAAAGGGAGGGGCAACCACATGCCCATGCTTTGGGGCTCAAAGCCTTAAGCCCTCCTAGTTCATGGGAATGCAGGCCGCACCTACCCTCCCCCGAATACCAAAACTAATATAGCCTATTTAAATAATAACTCAATGCACTTATTGGCAAAGAATTGGCCGCTGCACTTTTATTGGTATATTCAAATCAATAAATAAATAATAACCATATTCTGATAATTTTATTGCATCATAAAATTCTTATATTTCAAACGATCAACTTCAAAACAGCTCAGTCTTAAAGGACTCGAGCATACATAAATCTTTTAACCAATGTCCCCACATGCTGGGTTTGAGAATTTCAAGCCCGGCCTACCCCACAACCACGGCCAATTCAATGCAGTTTTGCAATCCTACATTAAATATATCTAAACCTATATCGAACAGGTGAACTCCATCTGCTCTATATAATCCAGGAAAACCACCCTCTAGATCAATGTGTCTATATGAGAAACCTCCAATGCGCATAAATAATAACCATATTCTGATAATTTTATTGCATCATAAAATTCTTATATTTCAAACGATCAACTTCAAAACAGCTCAGTCTTAAAGTACTCGAGTATACAGAAATCTTTAACCAAATGCGCAGCATACATTTTTCCATAGACCTGTTCAACCTCTTGCTAATTTTCTCAAAATTTTTTAAATGAGCTTCTTGGAGCCATACTACCTGAGGGATTATCTCCGAAAAGATAATTCTGGTATTCGGAAAAGATAACTTAACCCTAATTAGGTCACGTCAAAACAACGACATGAGGTCCAGAGTTCTAACTTTCCCCACATAATTTCCCCCTAGGTGTACTGTTAATACATCCGGAACTGGCCATGACTCAATCAACCTAGAGACATAAAAAATAAATAAATAAATAAATAATAAATAGCCCATTGAAGACCTCTAATTACTTTCCAGAAAATTTTAATTTCTCCAGGATCCACAGACAAATTGGACATATAGCAGCGCTTCTTGGCTCTTTTATTAGCCCAGTATACAAAAGAGTGGCCCAGGATCCAAACATATCTTCTATTACCTAGAATTTAAAGAAAAAGACCAGGTTTGACATAAATCTGAAAACATTGAGATTCCCATCTCCCAACCGTTTGATTATTGCATCATCAAATCCCATCCTAGCAGCTTCCGTAGCTGCCCCGATCCTGAAAGAATGAAAAGTAAACCTAAATTGATGCAAATTAAATTTTCTCAAGCAAGCCTTTAATATGTAATTGAATTGATAATGAGTAAGAGGGGACCCATGAGCGTCAATCAAAAAATTCCCCTCTCCTATTGGCCTAACTGCCAGGTAACCATTTATGACTCTAACTGGACATATATCCTCATCTCCACATCGACTTAAAGGTACCCAACTGCCTTTTCCTAACCTATCCATTTTTTTACACCGGGTGAACAATTTGACCCAGACAATCACATTCTTTTTTCGTAAACCCACCATTACCTTTTTGTTTTTTGGCAGCAACTCAGATATTCTGAGAGCCCCAAAAGGCTAGTACAAATGCAGTATTAAATAATATAGCTGTAAGTTGTTAATTTGAAGAAAAAAGATAAACCCGCCATGATTTCGGAAATGTGACTATGTGACCACTCTAACTGCATTAAACTACATAGAAACATCTAAATGTCTGTTTCAGAAGGAGAATCAAATTGTATATCCATTTCCATAGCAAACTTACACCACCTATACCATGCAGTTGAGTACTCAACTCATGTATTTTCTGCCACAGAGTGTCTTATTGCATTTGTAAAGAACCTCTAAATTAGGCTCCACAGATGTTCTGGACACACATAATCTTCCTTGTCTGCATTCGGCAGGAGTTGGCGAAATCAGTATGCCTGAAATCGAAAAAATGCATCCGCAATGTGATTCTCCTTCCCTGGGACGTGCCTGGCCTTTAACCAAATATTAAATTTAAGACAAAGAAATACTAGGTATCTTAGTAATTTGACCACTTGTATAGATTTGGCTGACAAACAATTCACAGCATATATGACCCTTTTATTATCCGAATTAATCAGGATTCTTTTATTTGCAAATTGCTCACCCCATATTTCTATCGCCACCACTAAAGGGAAAAGCTCCAACACTACTATGTTTTTGGTGCCTTTATTCGTCTCCCAACTCACAGGCCACTTACCACAGCACCAGTGAGTCTTCCAAATAGCTGCAAATCCATATGAGCCTGCACAATCTGTATATAGCTCAAGGTCGGATGAGGACACAAATTGTTCCTGAAAAAATGATCTGCCATTGTATATATCAAAGGATTTAAACCAAACTGACAGGTCCACCTTGAGGTCAACTGTCAATTTGATGTGGGAAAATGGTGATTTCATTCCTGACATGGCCAAGTACAAGCGCCACGAGAAGATTCTGCCAACTGGCATAATCCTTGTTGCGAATCCCAGAAGGCCTAATAAAGATTTCTTTTAAAGAGTTCTTTTAATAACACTTTTTTACGCCTAATCAACACTGAAATTAAAGCTTTAATCTTAATCTGATATTTCAGTTACCTGAATCAAAAATCTTTAACAGTGTCAATCTTGACACCTAGGGATTCTATAATTGAGGAAGGAAAAACTGTTTTCTCTCCAGCTAATGGGATACTGAAATGATGCGCTACTGCACTAAACAGATGTAACATAAAATAACAGACAGGAGATTACTCTGGACCAATAAAAAGTCAAATTTTTCAAAATATGCACAAGATATGGTACATCCCATAGGGAGGTACATATCAAAATAGTATTTGCCCTCAAAATACATACCCAAGGAGTTTAAAGCTACTGGGTCCATCGGTAGCAGCCTGAAGGCCGCCTTTATGTCTGCTTTCGCAAGCAACGCACCTTTCCCAAACTTCCTAATTTGCTGAATAGCCTCTTCAAATGTGCAATATGATACTGGTGACATGCCGGCATCTATTTCATCATTTAACAAGCTACCTTTTGGGAATGATAAATGGTAATGATAAATGGTGGATTAGGCGAAAGGTATTTGGCTCTTTTTTAAGTATGATGCCTAACGGTGATATCCTAAAAGGTGAGAAAGGAGGTGAATCAAATGGACCTGCTATCCTACTTTCCTTAATTTTTCCTTAATCTCCTTAATTAACTCCTCTTTAACAATGTATGCGTAAGTATCCACTGACTTTTTTAACTGGCTCACACCCTTCACCCTGAAATACTGGCAAAGGGAAACCTTTGGAGAAAATTTCAATTAGGAACTTGGCTGTCTCCTGGTCTGGATATATGTCCAACCATTGCTGCATACTTGCTAGTTTCACTGGGGTGTGAGCTTTTTGCATAAATATCACTCTGGGAGCTTTGAAGATTGGAATTCCTTTTGAAACACCTGATCAAAGGGTGGGGTCCAGAAAATTTTGAGCCCTAATGCTTGTACTTGCACAACCCCCCCCCCCCCCCCCCCATTTACACAGGTTCTCATTGTAAGCAAAGCAGTATCCCCTCTTATAAGGGGACACTGTAGATTGTGACTGCTGTCTAATGAAACCCATTTTTTGTGGCACCATCAGGTTAAGCCACAACCCGTTGTCCTTATTGCCCCACTTCAATGATGGGTAGATTGATAATTTTTGTCTAAATGCCTCATCATATTGAAACCATCCTAGACCTCCAAAACTTTTATACGCTTCTAGCACATGCTCCATATGTTGAAACAGCCCGCTTCAATGCTCCGGGTGCTTCTCACCTAGCACACTGGAGTATATTGCAAATGACTGCCACCAATTATTAAAAGACCCTGCCACAGGTCTTCTCCTATCATCCTCATCTTGCTCATCTGATTTTTTTGTCATTTCTGTTGACAAATTCTTTTTTTTTTCCGATGGAATAAGCGACAGAATATCTACGAATTGATCTTTCCATATTTTTTCCTTAGTCTGAGGAGAAAGGTGGTAACCTAACAGCGAGATCTCACATGGTAATGTCTCTTTAAAGCACACTTCTTGTACCGATGCACTAGATATATTAATCTCAGCTGATAATAGATATTGCAAATTAACATTAGCTGGCTGAATGTTATTAACATTACCTATATTGCCTAAGCTGACAGAATGTCTATTTTGATTAGACCATACATTACCATAATTACTATTTTCAATTGCAGGTGTATTCATAGTGTCAGCTAATCTGTTAATGGATTCCATAATGCTATTAAGTGTGTGTGCTAACGCACCTATACTGCCAGGGGGCGCTGGGGCATTTGTTATATCTGAAGCAGCATAATGCTGCTCTCTATTGCCTCCAGTGGCCATCCGCAGGATGTCTGTTATACTCACACTGCTTGCAGCCTCAAGCTGCAATAATGATACACTGGGCAGGGTTTGTCTCTCCTCACTTACAACCATAGACACTGCCTCTGTCCTCTGTATAGATGGCGCTCCTCTAGCCCGCCCAGCGCTGCCTCTGGGCGGTGACAGGGACCGAACCCTCCTCTTTTTCTTTTCTCTCAAGCTGACCTGACGCTGCATAGTGGCTGCTGGTTCTTCTAGCCGTGCTGTGATGCTGTCTTCTCTGTCCTGTGACACCGGCGGCCGCAGAGAAGGGTTCATGGCGACGGGACTGGCGCTTTTGAATGTCATTAACAGCTGTGCTACCTCTGACTTCCGGGGAATTGATAGGCAATACCACAGGACACTGTACTGAATGTACCTCAGCCAAAACACTTTGCTCATTATCATTCTCTGCCAAAGCCAGGCATTTCCTAAGCCATTCTTCTCTACCTTTATCCCCAGCTTTCTCCAACACTTGCCTCATTAAGGTTTTCATAGCCATAACTGAAGTACTTCAGGAGCCTGTTTTCACCTTCACTGAGCTTGTTGCAGAGCTTGTTGCACCTTCACTGCCTGGCTGGGAACAGGTGTGAGTGCACCTGTGAGAGAGTCCTATATATAATAAGCTCCTTTCCAGAACATTCCCCATGGCTCACATGACCATTTCGAATATCACCAATAGCCTTGCGACCCTTAACCCCGCCCCAGCCCAATTTACCATCCTCTTAAAGGGACATTAACCCAAATACATTAACCTGTATATAGCCCTAAATATTTACACTATTGCTTCTATTCTCTTATTAACCACTTCCCGACCAGCGCACGACGATGTACGTCGACAGAATGGCACGGGCAGGCATATTGGCGTACAGGTACGTCCAATATTCAATGCCGCCCTGCCATCGGGAGCTCGCCGCCGGCGGCGCGCTCCCGCGCTGGTCGGGACCCCCGTGAGTCCGGTCGTCTGATCGTCTCACGGAGCGGCCAAATGGAGGAAATGCTGTGTAAACAACATTTCTCCATTCTGCCTGGCAACTAGTGACGCTTATCTTTGCTGTATGTGATTGGAGCAGAGATCAGTGTTCACTAAATGAAAGCCCAACCCCCCCACAGTTAGTAACACACCCCTAGGAACACTTAACCCCTACACTGCCACCCACTGGTTAACCCTTTCACTGCCAGTGTCATTTACACAGGAATCACTGCATTTATATAGCAGTGATTACTGTATAAATGACAATGGTCCCAAAAATGTGTCAAAAATGTCCGATGGGTCCCCCACAATGTCGTAGTCACAATAAAAATCGCTGATCGCCGCCATTACTAGTAAAAAAAAAATAATAAAAAATTATTAATAAAAATGCTATAAAACTATCCCTATTTTGTAAACGCTATAACTTTTGCGCAAACCAATCAATAATCGCTTATTGCGATTTTTTTTACCAAAAATATGTAGAAGAATACGTATCGGCCTAAACTGAGGGAAAAAAACGTTTTTTATATATTTTTGGGGGATATTTATTATAACAAAAAGTAAAAAATTATGCGTTTTTTTTCAAAATTGTCGCTCTATTTTTGTTTATAGCGCAAAAAATAAAAACCGCAGGGGTGATCAAATACCACCAAAAGAAAGCTCTATTTGTGGGAAAAAAAGGACGTCAATTTTGTTTGGGAGCCATGTCGCGCGACTGCGCAATTGTCAGTTAAAGCGACGCAGTGCCGAATTGCAAAAAGTGGTCTGGTCTTTGACCAGCAAAATGGTCCGGTCTGCAAGTGGTTAATAAAGGGAGGGGCGACCGCATGCCCATGCTTTCAGGCTCAAAGACTTAAGCCCTCCAAGTTCATTGGTTTTGTAACATTTATGTATGACACTATATACCCTTTTTTGGCTAATCAGGCATGTTTAAAATCATACACTACTCAGGAACTTACAAAGTTCAACTTTGATAAATTGAAGGCAATATGTGACATTAGTATGTCCAAACTGTGTTGATCTTGGCTTCATCAGATGGGGTGATGTCACCCCTGCAAAAGCCAAATGCACACAAATTGGGAGTCAAAATGTGGATTTCCCTCCTGATCCCATGCCTTATGTCAACATGTTCTAGCTCCCATCATGGGGGATCAATGGATGTGTTTCAGGGGTGCAACCCCTTACCCTCATCTACTTTAGTTGCAAGGAAGAGGTTGCACCCACAAAACTCGTACATTGATATCCCGTGATGGCAGATAGCACATGTTGACACACTGTGTGCATCTTCAAAATTTGGCTTTTAAATTACTTGAAAGCCAAAAATAAAAAATAAAAAAACGACAAACTGTCAAAAATGTTTGTATGTTTTAGATTCTTCCTAAAACATCAATGACGTTGTTGAGTCTTTTTTCAACATCATTGATGTTTTCCTTGATCTTCTCTAATTCCCGATTGCACACCATTATCTCCCTGATGAGTACCTGTGCATTTGCACTGTTGAAATTAGTTTCTTCTTCCACAACATCCACATCACCTAAAAAAAAAAACACCATGTATTATAATGATAAATTGAATGACCATGACTTCTTCCCCAACTTAATTGATAAGTTCAGGGAGCTGCCCTGTCTGTGGCAAGGGAAACACTAATTTTGTAACAACAAACTAAAGAGGAAGGCAGTGCTGGATCAACTGTTGGAATTGTGAAGTCAGTGATTTCCACGGTAGACATCAACTATCTGAAGTGCAAAATTAGTGGCCTGAGGAGCACATATAATATATATATATAATATATAATAGGGAGCGCAAAAAGGTCCAGGATTCCATGAGATCAGGAGCAGCAGCAGATGACGTTTATGTCCCCAGACTCTAGTACTATGACAGACTGTGTTTCTTTTCAGAGCAGAGTAAACCCAGGCCATAACTCTCACCCCTTCCTTCCACTCTTCCGTCCACCTCAGATTAGGCTTCCGATGTACAACCTGGGCCTTCCACCCAGGAAGATGCGAAGAGCCCAGCTTGAGCCAAGTATAGCATTGTTCAACATATTTCTCCTCAAAAAATTATTGATGTTAACTATATGTTATTATTGATCACTAATTTCTGATTTAACAAAGTGGTTTACATATCAATAGACAGTACCATTTTCATACACAGGAAAGTGGCAGCCAGGAGGAGGCCATGGAAAGTGGCAGCCAGGAGGTGGCCATGGAAAATGGCAGCCAGGAGGTGGCCATGCCCAGTAGCCTGACTGAATCCCAGGTTCTTCCCCTCCAACTTCCAACAAAAAAGATCAGGAAGGTGAGGACCTTAGGACAAGCTTGTCTTGTCTCTTGTTTCTGGTGAACCTTAAAATCTTTGCTCCTCCCATGAACTTTCTGATTTAAGCTACATACCTGCACTTCCTGTTTGCCAGATTATTGTGCTCTCTCCAGCTGATATCTTGCTCCTTTGCATACCTCCAAGCTGCCTTTATCTTCTCTACCACTCGCTACTGACTTTTGGCTTGTTCTTCAACTAAACTTCCGCTTGATCCTAACCTGCAACCGTTTAGTATTGATCCTTGACTTGTTCCTCAACTAAGCTTCTGCTTAATTCCAACCTGCAACCACTTGCTTTATACATTTGGCTTATTTATTGACTACGCTTCTTCTTGATTCCCCACTGCTATATCTACTACTGGACCCAGGCTTGCTCATCTCCTGGTGAGGCAATCCTGATGACTGACACACAGCAAAATCCATCTCCATCATCAGGAGATTTGGTGAATACCAGTTAGTTCTTAGACCTCGCACCTCAGATGAGCCTGCATCATCCATCAGGATAACCTGCTTGTGTACTTATCCTGCTGGTTGATGGAAGTCTTTATACTGCTTTAGCTACTGGTCTCCAAGCCTGACCCCTGTATGTAGCAGAATAATCTGGTCCAAACAAGAAGGCTGCTATAGCAAATGCTGTGGCTCCTTTCAGACAGCAAATTGCAGAGCTGCAAAAGTTCAGTCTTACCAACTGAGAAAGATTTTCCTAACTGGAAAGTGTGGTAAAAGGACAACAGGAGGATATCCATGTTCTACAGTCAGATTACAGAGGTTTCATTAACTAATGTTGCATTTATTTCTAAATGCAACCTGCTGCATTTACTTCTGAGAAAAGAAGGTATTGTTTGTTATCAAACTCCTTGTGGGGAGGTGCAGTGTGGTGCGGCAGCAGTAAACACTGAGTCCAGTTGCAGAGAACAGAACTTGTGTTAATATAAGCAGTTTACAACGAGAAGGCCCCTGCCTGGGAACACTCACAAAATGCAGCAGCAATGTGTAGCAGAGCAGATCTCATCGTGCTGACAGCATCTGTTTTAAGGGGCAGAATGTAGCCTGGCTGATTTGTACCCAAATGGAAGGATGGCATGTCCATGTCCTTTCCCTACTTGTTTGGAACCTCTCCTTGCTGCTAGTTACTGTCACTGTCAAGGGGAAAACCTGTCTTTACACTACCTACATGTGCAATGCACACCAAGTCTGGGAGCCATGAACCTAAATAGGCTTTGCCTGACCCAAGATGGCTGCCATAGTCACATCGGGCGGCAGGATCCTATTGGATAACTTTCCTAGTGACCCAGGAAACCATACAGGAACCATGTTCCTCTTGACTTCCTCTCCAACTGCAATGCTATTGTTGATGAGCGCCACCTGCAGTGGAGTAAGTAGACTGCATCTGCCTACTTCCCGACTTTGGAAGCCATAGCTTGCTCCTCCCATAATGTAAAACACAACAGCACAATTCTGAATAATTTTTAGACTTGTGTGACAACGAATCAATTAGGTTTTTGATTATTCCAACTGCTGCGCTACTGCTGAAGAAATTATGCATACTGTAGTTTGTGACAGGGCAGGTGCTCTGTTGCTGAGTACACAGCTGACTTCTGACATTGGATCTCAGATACCACTTGGAACTAAGAGTGCAATATCATTGGCTCCGCCAAGGGCTTTCTGACCAGGTAAAAGATGAGCTCACCAAAGTGGGGACTCCTAATGATTTGGAAGCTTTAACCATGTGTCCAAATTGATCAAAGACTTACAGAAAGAGACTGCGAGTGTTTGTAAGTAATGGTGGTATGTGTTCCACTGCTAGTTGGTTCATTTGCAAGGGTCCAAAAGTTTCTCTGAAATATAACACTCCCAAACCTATACAGATTGATGCTATTAATAATTTAATTTCTACTCAGGACCAATAGAGAGGAGGTTTGGAGAGCTCATGTCTATATTGTAGGGACTCTGGGCATTATGCAGTTAATTGTCCCTACTAAGTCAGAAGAACAATTGCTGTGACTGATATTATAGTGCCTAAACAAATAAACTCCATTACCCAGTCTATCTCCCCATTGATCCATGAGGAAAATAAATGTAGTTCTCTACCCTCTCATTTTTTGTCCCTTTCAAACATATCACTCAGGACCATGACATTCTGTGTACTGCTATGCTGGACTCCAAGTCCTGGGGGAACTTTATGGATGTAGAATTCACCCACAGCATTAATATTTAAACAAGAAATACATTTACCCCTATTGATACTTAGACAGTTGATGGTTCACCTTTATCATCAGGGCCTGTTACCCATGAAATGGTTCCTCTGGTACTCCAATTTGAGGCTAACCATTATGAGACTATCAGCTTTCAGATGATTATATCACCCAACTTTCCTGTCATCTTGGGCATTCCCTGGTTTTCTACCCATATTCTTCCAATTAACTGGGGAGCATAGACTATAAGTTGTATTTCCCCCCATCGCAAGGAACATTGTAGAGAACTTTGTGGAATAAGTTGTCCACCAATCAAGGAATAATAACACGTTGATGTGGTAACTAAGCATTCATATGACAACTGTCTTAACAATACCATGCGTTCTGGAATGTCTGTGATAAAAAAATACCAATCAATTACCTCCTCATCGCCCATATGATTGTCCCATTGAATGCTCCCAGGGGCAGAAATATTGTTTGGTCATCTTTTCATTCTATCAGATCTTGAATTAAAAGAGAGAGGGGCTCGATTAGAATTTAGAGAAAGGCGTTATTAGATACTGAACGTCTCCTGCAAAACCTTCCTGATAGTAGGAAGATTCACCCTGTTTTTCATATATCCCTACTCAAGACATTTCATCAAAATCTTTTTTCTGAAGGAATTCTTCCACAACTTCACCTAATGAGGTACAGAGTGAAGAAGAATTTGCAGTCAAAAAAATGATTGATTGCAGGATCTTTAGGAACAAATTACAATATCTGGTTCAATGGGAAGGATATGAACCAGAGTAAATTTTTTGGGAACTGAAGGAGAACAGCCATGCTCCCATGCTGACAAAAGAGTTTGACAAGAGTTTTCCACATAACCCTGGCCCTAAAATGTCCAAGGGCCATCTTGGAAGGAGGGAAGTACTGTCAGGGTCCAGATCTGAACCTGCGACCTCTGTGGTGGTTGGCTGTAATATCAAGGGACAATCAAGAGATAAACTGTGGGCCTAACAAGTGTAATGTGTGCTGCTTTTACTTACAGATCTGGCTGCTTTTTTCCCCTGAACTCAGAGTTGATTTCAGGGAGAAGAAACAGACAGATAGCTGTCTATGTACAGAGTTCTATATGTTTATCAACACAGAACTCTGTACTGTGTTTGGCCACAGCCAATCAGCAGGTTTCAGCTAAAATCATTGGCTGAAATTTGCTGACAAACTCATGCTGTGTCCAATGACAGCACAGGTCAGCAGGTACATGTATGCTGCTAAACCAGGAAATACACTGTGACATAGGAGTGTATCGCAGTGCTTGGCTGTGTACTCGTTCGCAATATGTCTACTGTGAATGGGTGGCAAGGAGTTAAATAATGCCAAGGTGAATTACACTTACCTTTATATCTATAGGAGAGCAACGTGGTCACCCTTGCACAGCAACATTGTCAACCTATGGAAAGAGTAGTGTTAGATGGACTTTACATAAGCCATCAACTAATTAAAGACAAACTCCAGTAAACCCGCGTTTTAGGCAATTACGAAAACAGGTTTTAACTAAATGAATACAAGCTGATGATTGTAAGCACCCCTGTCAGTTTTATACAGTTTGTCTCAACCATCTCATTGCTACTTTTCTCAATAGCTTGGTCTGATAATGGGAAAAAAATATAGATTTACTGGCAGGATTAACGGGTAATAAAGCTAGGCTACAGTGGGACTCAGAAAAACAAAAACTCTTGTGGTAATGGTTTTGACAGATAGAATCATATATGCCATTTTTGGTTTTGTCTTTAGTTCCACTTTAAGTAGTTGTCTAGCTCAAATTCAAAATGTCAGATTGATTTTGCTGCTGAGACCACAAAGACAAGCTATACTGTATATCTTTGGAGCAGAAAACTTTACTTTTATGTTAGCCCTTGTACACACGGTCGGAGATTCCGACGGAATGTGTCCTATCGGACCGTTTTGTCGGATATTCCGACTGTGTGTGGTCTGCATCGCACTGTTTCCGTCGGAATATCCGACGGACCAAGTTTTCCAACTTTTTTCCGACAAAATGCTCCTATCACACATACTCCGATCATGAGTAGCCTACTCTGACGGACAAAGTGCCATGCATGCTCAGATCAAATTCCTAGACCAAAGCTATTGGCTACTAGCCTGAACGTAGTCCCGTCGTAACGAAATAACATCATCACGTTACGTACAATCGGATTTTCCGACAATTTAGTCCGACCGTGTGTATGCAACATTACTTCCAGACCTCTTCCGGAATTAATCCGTCGGAATTACTCCGGCGGAATTGGTTGTCGGAATCTCCGACCGTGTGTACAAGGGCTTAGAAGAGAGTGAGAAAAAAAACACACACCCAACACAGTTGTTATCTACTGACCAATTGATCAATAGCAACACAAAATGAATTGTATGCATACATTTTCACACAGACAGATGTATTGGCCAGATGTATTGGTCTGACTGTACCAGTGGCTGAAGTAACAAAGTGTAAATCCTAACAATGAACTTCTCTTTTTGTTACTTCTTTTTTTTTTCTTGTTTTTAAAAAAATATTATCAACCAGTTTTCTACCAGAGCAAATTTTTCCATTTTTGCATACATGTTAAAATTCACATTTTAGGCCTGTAAATTAGTTAAACCGCCCAAACGTCCAAACAGTATATATTTTCTGAAAGTAAAGACCCTGGGAAATAAGATGGTGGTAATGGTGGTTGTAATTCTTTATGTCAAGTGATAATGCAAATTTCCCCCAAAATTACATTTTAACTTTAGTTCACTGAAACACAATATATTATCCAAATAAATAGTTATCCAACACATCAAGCCTTAAAATCATGCACATTGTGAAACAGCACCAATCTTTGGTACCTACCTATGTACGGAAATGACAATTTTGCTACACATGTTACATATAGCCACAAAATGTCAGAATGAGAGTATTAATTCTAGGTCTATCATCCCTACTTTCCATAATCAAATTGAAACCTCCTGCTTTGATTTTATCTTTGATTTCATCTTGCATAATCCATGATCAGATCTCCCGGAAAAAGTTCTGAGGAGCGGAATTTGGAAAATATAATTGATACATTGGTATTATTTTACAAGAAATTTGTAAATAAATATGGAGCATTCTTTCCTTATCATCCTGTATTTTAGAGAGAACAGAATAGTTTAATGATTTATTTCGAAGAATCGTCACCCCTGCCTTTCTACCCACCGAGGAGTTACCAATGATCTCAGTATATTTACAGCCTATAAAAATCTGTAACAGATAGATGCATCTCTTTTAACAGGGCCACAACCACCCTTAAAGTGGTTGTAAAGCCTAAACATTTTTTGCCTTAACCACTTAAATACAGGATATTTATACACCCTTCCTTCCCAGACCAATTTTTAGCTTTCAGTGCTCTTACACTTTGAATGTCAATTACTCAGTCATGCAACACTGTACCCAAACAAAATTTTTATAATTTTTTTCATACAAATAGAGTTTTCTTTTGGTGGTATTTAATTACCACTGGGTTTTTTTTAATTTGTGCGACATAATTGAAAAAATTGCGAATATTTTGGAAAAAACAACAACTTTTTTTTAGTTTCTATGATATGATAAAATTTTGCAAATAAGTAATTTTTGTTCATAAATTTGGACCAACATTTATAAGGCTACATCTCTTTTGTAAAAATAACCCAAATTAGTGGATATTATTTAGTCTCTGTGAAAGTTATAGAGTCTACAAGCTATGGTGCAAATCATTGAAAATTGATCACACCTGATCACACCTGATGCACTGACGGCCTATCTCATTTCTTGAGGCCCTGAAATGTCCGGAAAGTACAAATACCCCCCAAATGACCCCTTTTTGAAAAGTAGACAGTCCAAGGTATTTAGCAAGAGGCATGGTGAGTTTTTTGAAGTTGTCATTTTTTCCCACAATTCTTGGGAAAATTAAGATTTTTTTTCACAAAATTGGCATAATAACAAGTTATTTCTCACACACAGCATATGCATACTTCCAATTACACCCAAAAATACATTCTGCTACTCCTCCCGAGTATGGCGATACCACATGTGTGTGACTTTTACAAAGCCTGGCCACACAGACAGGTCCAACATGCAGGGAGCACCGTTAGGGGTTCTAGGAGCATAAAATTACACCTCTAATTTCCTAACCACCTATTACATATGTGAAGGCCCTGGAGCCCCAGGACAGTGGTATTACCCACAAAATGAGCCCATTTTGGAAATCAGACACCCCAATGTCTATTCTATGAGGCATAATGAGTCTTTTTAATGGTTAATTTTTTTCCAAAAGTCTTCGGGAAATGTAGAAAGAAAATTAAAACATATTTTTTATTTTTGTTTACACAAAGTGGTCAGTTTATAAGAAATTTCTAACTCAAAGCATGCATATAGCAAAAATGACACCTTAAAATATATTCTGCTACTCCTCCCGAGTATGGTGATACCACATGTGTGAGACTTTTACACAGCTTGGCCACATACAGAAGCCCAGCATGCAAGGAGCACCATCAGATGTTCTAGGAGCATAAATTACACCTCTAATTTCCTAACGACCTATTACAGTTTTGAAGGCCCTGGAGCACCAGGACAATGGAATTACCCACAAAATGACCCCATTTTGGAAAGCGGACACCCAAACGTCTATTCTATGAGGCATAATGAGTCTTTTGAATTGTTCATTTTTTTAAACAAGTCTTCAGAAAACGTGGAAAGAAAATAGAAATATCTTATAAATTGACAAGTTTGTGTAAAAAAAAAAAGATTTCCAACACATAGCAGGTATATAGCAAAAATTACACCCCAAAACACATTCTGCTACTCTTCCCAAGTATGGTGATACTACATGTGTAGGACTTTTACACAGCCAGTCCACATACAGAGGCCCAACATTGAAGTAGTACCTTCAGGTGTTCTAGGAGCATAAATTACACATCTCATTTCATTCCTACCTATCACACTTTTGAAGGTCTAGGAGCAACAGGACAGTGCAATTATCCACAAAATTAAAAATAGAAAACACCCCAACATATATTCTGTAAGGCATGGGCTGCAGGTAGGTACTCAGGTACTCTGCTGAGCTGGTGACAGGTACTTGGGTACTCTGATCAACTGGAAATAGATACTCGGGTGCTCTGATGGCCTGGGGACAGGTACTCAGGCGCTCTGATGGTCTGGTGACAGGTACTCTGTCACTCTGATGGCCTGGTGACAGGTACTTGGGTAATCTGATGGGCTACAGATAGGTATTCGGGTACTCTGATGGACTGGTGACTGGTACTCAGATGGGCTGTGACAGGTACTCAGGTACTCGTGTACTCAGATGAACTGTGACAGGTACTCGGGTACTCAGATGAACTGTGACAGATATTCGGGTACTCAGATGGACTGACGGGTACTCAGATGAACTGTGACAGGTACTCGGTTACTCAGATGAACTGTGACTGTTACTCGGGTACTCAGATGGACTGTGACAGGTACCCGGGTACTTGGGTACTCACATGAACTGTGACAGGTATTCAGGTACTCAGATGGACTGTGACAGGTACTCGGGTACTTGCATGAACTGTGACCAGTACTCGGGTACTCAGATGGACTGTGACAGGTACTCGGGTACTCAGATGAACTGTGACAGGTACTCAGGTACTTGGGTACTCAGATATACTGTGGCAGGTACTCAGATGGGCTGTGACAGGTACTCAGGTACTCAGATTTACTGTGACAGGTACTCAGATATACTGTGACAGGTACTCAGATGGGCTGTGGCAGGTACTCAGATGGGCTGTGACAGGTACTCAGGTGCTCAGATGGGCTTTGACAGGTACCCCGATATACTGTGACAGGTACTCAGTTACTCAGAAGGGCTGTGACAGGTACTCAGATGAACTGTGACCAGTACTCGGGTACTCAGATGGACTGTGACAGATACTCAGGTACTCAGATGGACTGTGACAGGTACTCAGGTACTTGGGTACTCAGATGGACTGCGACAGGTACTGAGATACTCGGGTACTCAGATATACTGTGGCAGGTACTCAGGTACTCAGATGGGCTGTGACAGGTACTCAGGTACTCAGATTTACTGTGTCAGGTACTCAGATATACTGAGACAGGTACTCAGATGGGCTGTGACAGTTACTCAGTTAATCAGATGGGCTGTGACAGGTACTCAGATATTCGGGTACTCAGATGGGCTGTGACAGGTACTTGGCTACTCAGATGGGATGTGACAGGTACTCAGGTACTTGGGTACTCAGATGGGCTGTGACAGGTACTCAGATACTTGGGTACTCAGATGGGCTGTGACAGGTACTCGGGTACTCAGATGGGCTGTGACAGGTACTCAGGTACTTGGGTACTCAGATGGGCTGTTTCAGGTACTCAGGTACTCAGATGGACTGTGACAGGTACTCAGGTACTTGGGTACTCAGATGGACTGCGACAGGTACTCAGATACTCGGGTACTCAGATATACTGTGGCAGGTACTCAGGTACTCAGATGGGCTGTGACAGGTACTCAGGTACTCAGATTTACTGTGACAGGTACTGAGATATACTGAGACAGGTACTCAGATGGGCTGTGACAGTTACTCAGTTAATCAGATGGGCTGTGACAGGTACTCAGATATTCGGGTACTCAGATGGGCTGTGACAGGTACTTGGCTACTCATATGGGATGTGACAGGTACTCAGGTACTTGGGTACTCAGATGGGCTGTGACAGGTACTCAGATACTTGGGTACTCAGATGGGCTGTGACAGGTACTCGGGTACTCAGATGGGCTGTGACAGGTACTCAGGTACTTGGGTACTCAGATGGGCTGTTTCAGGTACTCAGGTACTCAGATGGACTGTGACAGGTACTCAGGTACTTTTGATGGGTGGTGACAGGTACTCGGATAGGCTGTGATAGGTACTCAGGTACTCGGGTACTCAGATGGGCTGGGACAGGTACTCAGGTATTTTGATGGGTCGTGACAGGTACTCTGATGGGCTGCGACAGGTACTCAGTTACTTGGATGGGCTGTGACAGGTAATCAGGTACTTTGATGGGTGGTGACAGGTGCTCTGATGGGTGGTGACAAGTACTTTGATGGGTGATCAGATACTCTTCATTGGGGGGCAATCAGTGTGTTTTGGTGTGTACTGTAAGCGGTAACAATATGTTACCGCAATCTCCTTCTCACATACGATCGGTGTGAGGAGAACCCAGTAACATTTCGTTACTGCGGATCATTTACATTCTGTGACCGGCTGTGATTGGACACAGGCGGTCACATGGTAAACAGCCAATTTCATTGGCTCTTTACTGCGATCGGGGTTGGGCTGTGTCAGGGTGACAAGCCGCATCCCCAATCGCTGCTCTGTGCATGCCCTAGGGGCTTGCATGAGCACTGTGCATGTGGGCAATGCATGTGACCGGCTGTGATTGGAGCCGCATCCCCAATTGTTGCTCTGTGCGTGCTGTAGGGGCGTGCATGAGCACCCTGGAAGTGGGCAATGCATGTGACAGGCTGTGATTGGATACAGCCGGTCACATGGTAAAGAGCCATTTGTTATTTGCTCTTTACCCAGATCAGGGATGGGCTGTGTCCGAGGGACACACCTCATCCATGATCACCACTCTGAGGGCCACCAGGGACCCGCAGGAGCGTTAAGATATCAAAGGCATCATATGAGGCCTGCCCAGGATGGGTGATCCCATATGACTGTAGCCCGGTATTGAAGTGGTTAATGCATTCCTAAAAAAACATGTTTAGGTATCAGCATCCTCCCCTTTACTTACCTGAGACTTCATTCGATCCAGTGCTGTGCACATCTGCAGATCTTCTCTCCACTCACTTACAGGTCTTGCTGGCTTTGCTGGGGCGCCGGGTGCCATTGGCTCCCAGTGCTGTCAATCAAAGCCAGTGACGAGGGAGCGGGGGCGGGGCCGAGTCCCACTGTCTGTGTCAATGGATGCAGCAGTGGAGCTCGGATGCGAACATCCATGAAGGCCCCCTGTGGAAAGCGGCTTCCCATGGGGGTACTGGACAGAAGGGAAGGGCCATGAGTGTCGCCGGTGGACACAAAAAGAGGAGGTTCGCAGCTGCTTTGTGGAATTCTATTGCATAGAGAAGGTAAGTATAGACATGTTTGTTAATTATAAAAACAAAAAAATTCCCTTTACAATCACTTTAAGTGTTTCAAATGCCAGAGCACCATATTACGTTTAGAGGGGGACCGCAAACCATTTGCATTGTAAGAAATCACCTTCATGTATGCACTAATCTCAAAGTATACAGATTAATAAAATGTGTGGAGATTTACGATAATTTACTAGATAAAAATCGATCTGAATATCTGGCATTTCAGCCCAGAATTCAAGAGAGTTATGTGGCAAGTATGGTGTGATATTATAATTCACCACTAGCATTTATACACAAAACAAAAAACACACAAAAGACAAAAAAAGAAAAAACAATGCAAAAAAAGAAAAAGGCATTTCTTACTGACTTCCATTTTTTCTGTGTTGTGAGCCACAATTGTTATCTTTTGCTCCAAACAGCTTAGAGGTTTTGAAAAGAGAAAAATGGACATGGTTTTACCTCATAGCTGCTTTCCTTATCTCACTTTTTTCATACAGGTTATACTTATCGATATACCATGTTTTGCTACACCTCGTTTCCTACAAAATTTAGCAAAATTAGCTAGCACACAGAACAGCACCCTTAAGCAGTCCTCAAGTGAGATAAATACATTGCTATTTATCTTAAGTGTTTCTTAACTGTTTCAGCAGAGTTGGACTTCAACTCAGGTGATGTATCAATGTTTTGATCGTTCTTATTAGATGTTTGTCGTTATCTTCTTAGAAAATAGAATCTCCCAGACTTTATCTACTTTACATTTATTGATGTCATTGGTGCTTATGAGCCAAAAATTTACAAGCTTCCTCCTGGTTGCATGTTGCTTGTCATCCGGAGTCTGTAAACAAAGTATAGCTGTTATATGCCAATGTAAAATTAATCTTCTTCTGAAAGAGCATTGCACAAATTTGTTGAAAGGCTTTTTTCTTTCTCGTTACTTCCAGCGAACATTTGTGTCACAATATACCCCCTTTCAATATTAATAATTTGTGGCCATCCAATATAGAGCAGGAAAACCAGGTACAGATTTCATATGATTGTAAAGCCGCGTACACACGTAGCGGTATGTCCGACGTACTTAGTCTGGCGGACTTCCCACCAGACTGTCCGTCGGACTTTCCGAACGGGCTACTTACCCACACACGGCACTTTTTGAGCGGACTAATACGGCGTACTAAGTCCGCTGTACTATCCGCCCTACTTTTGAAATGAACGGACTCGCCCACACACGCAGAGGAAAGTCCGCTCATTTCGAGCACGTCTCCAGGTAGGCGGGGCCCGCGAAGGAGACGTCGCTGGCCCCGCCGCCTAGTATGGACTTAAAGGGGAACCCCAACGTCCCCCCAAGTCCACAACAGACCCTTGTCCGAGCACGCTACCCGGCCGGCCAGGAAAGGGGGGGCGAGCGAGCGCCCCCACCCCTCCTGAGCCGTACCAGGCTGCGTGCCCTCAACATGGGGGGTGCCTTGGGGAAGGGGGGGCCGCGCGCCCCCCCACCCCAAAGCACCTTGTCCCCATGTTGATGAGGACAAGGGCCTCTTCCCGACAACCCTGGCCGTTGGTTGTCAGGGTCTGCGGGCGGGGGGCTTATCGGAATCCGGGAGCTCTTTTACAGGCGGTGGCCCGGTCTTCTGTCGCCGCCGCCGCCTTCCGTTCTTCTTCTTCTTCTCCAGGAGATGTTGACTCGACGATCTCTCCGGGCCGCAATGCCAGGGACGCGCTGCGCTGCCACTTATATAGGGACAAGGGGCGGTGTCACATGGGTTGGTTTTACATGGTGACCCCGCCCCCTTACGATGTCACAGTCCCGGAGGATGCTGGGACTGTCGCCATGTGACATCAACCCATGTGACCACCGCCCCTTGTCCCTATATAAGTGGCAGCGCAGCGCGTCCCTGGCATTGCGGCCGGAGAGATCGTCGAGTCAACATCTCCTGGAGAAGAAGAAGAAGAAGAAGAACGGAAGGCGGCGGCAGCGGCGGCGACAGAAGACCGGGCCACCGCCTGTAAAAGAGCTATGAGAAGGCGCGGTGGCCCGGCAGAAGAACCGAAGAGGGGGACAAGACCCCCGAAGTCGGAAGAAGAGGCCGGCGGCGAGGAAGAAAGCCGGACTCCTCCGCTAGCAAAAGAGCTACAAGAAGATAGCGGAGGAGTCCGGCGAGAAGACCCCCGGAGCTGTGCAATAAGGTATTTTATCTTGTGTGTTGTGTTTTTTTTGTACTTTTATTTTACAGGTGAATGGGTAGGGGTACATTGTACCCCATACTCATTCACATAGGGTGGGGGGCCGGTATCCGGGGGCCCCCTTATTAAAGGGGGCTCTCGGATTCCGATAAGCCCCCCGCCCGCAGACCCCGACAACCAACGGCCAGGGTTGTCGGGAAGAGGCCCTTGTCCTCATCAACATGGGGACAAGGTGCTTTGGGGTGGGGGGGGCCGCACGGCCCCCCCTTCCCCAAGGCACCCCCCATGTTGAGGGCACGCGGCCTGGTACGGCTCAGGAGGGGGGGGGCGCTCGCTCGCCCCCCCCTTTCCTGGCCGGCTGGGTAGCGTGCTCGGACAAGGGTCTGTTGTGGGCTTGGGGGGGGACCCCACGCTGATTTTTTCGGCATTGGGGTTCCCCTTTAAGTCCATACCAGGCGCGGCGGGGCCAGCGACGTCTCCTTTGCGGGCCCCACCTACCTGGAGACCCGCTCAAATTGAGCGGACTTTTCTCCGGGCGGGAAAAGTCCATTCATTTCAAAAGTACGGCAGACTGGCATACACACGGCCGGATTGTCCGCCGAAATGCGAGTCCGGCGGGAAGATTGGAGTGCAACACGTCATTCTAAGTCCGTCGTACTTTCGCGTCAAAAAAGTATGCCGGAGGCTACACACGGGGAATTGTTTGGCGGACTTGAGTTTGCCGGACTTTTCCACCGGATTGTTTAATCGTGTGTACGCGGCATAAGACCGCTTTGCGCTCTGTATAATCCAAGTATTGTACAATCATCGGTGAAGAGCTTTTGTGGTCTGAGATATTAACCACTTAAGGACCGTCGCATGGCAATGTACGTCGGTGCAATGGCACCGACAGGCGCAAGCACGTACATGTACGTGCTCGCCTTCCAGCGGGTGGGGGGTCCGATCGGACCCCCTCCCGCTGGATGCGGCAGTCCGTTTTGCTGCAAGAGCAATCTGGGATGTGGGGATGGCCGTTGGTTTCTGGCCATCCCCTCTCGATCGCTCCTGGCGAATGAGAAGCTTCCTCCCACTGTGTATTGTATACACAGACAGGGAGGAAGTGATGTCATTCTCCTCGGGGCGGTCTTTTTGACCGGACTACGAGGAGAACACTGAAAGTAAGTGTGCACCAATACTACACTGACATGTAGGCACACATAGGCACACAACCCCCCCCCCCCCGATCACGCCCCACCCCCCCTCCCCCTCCCAGTCACAGTGTCACTGATTGCAGTGATTATTTATTTACTGATCACTGCATTTAGTGTCAGTTGAGACAGTAAAAAGTGTCAGGGCAGTTAGTGTTAGGTCCAGGGTAGCCCCCTACCCCCCAATAAAGGTTTAACCCCCTGATTGCCCCTAGAGTTAACCCTTTCACCCCCTTTTTCCAGTGTCACTAAGCAATCGTTTTTCTGATCGCTGCATTAGTGTCACTGGTGCCGCTAAATAGTTAGCTAGTTATTTTTTTAGGTTCACCGCCAGGTTTTTATAGCGCTAGGTACCCCAATATACTACCCAATAATGGTTTTAACCCCCTGATTGCCTCTAGTTAACCCTTTCACCCCCTTTTGCCAGTGTCACTAAGCAATAATTTTTCTGATCGCTGCATTAGTGTCACTAGTGTCGCTAGGTAGCTAGTTATTTTTTTAGGTTCACCACCAGGTTTTTATAGCGCTAGGTACCCCGATATACTACCCAATAATGGTTTTAACCCCCTGATTGCCCCTAGTTAACCCTTTCACCCCCTTTTGCCAGTATCACTAAGCAAATGTTTTTCTGATCGCTGCATTAGTGTCACTGGTGCCGCTAAGTAGCTAGTTATTTTTTTAGGTTCACCGCCAGGTTTTTATAGCGCTAGGTACCCCTATATACTACCCAATAATGGTTTTAACCCCCTGTTTGCCCCTAGATAACCCTTTCACCCCCTTTTGCCAGTATCACTAATCAATCGTTTTTCTGATCGCTGCATTAGTGTCACTGGTACCGTTAGGTAGCTAGTTATTTTTTTAGGTTCACCGCCAGGTTTTTATAGCGCTAGGTACCCCGATATACTACCCAATAATGGTTTTAACCCCCTGATTGCCCCTAGTTAACCCTTTCACCCCCTTTTGCCAGTGTCATTAAGCGATCATTTTTCTGATCGCTGCATTAGTGTCACTGGTGTCGCTAGGTAGCTAGTTATTTTTTTAGGCTCACCACCAGGTTTATATAGCACTAGGTACCCCCATATACTACCCAATAATGGTTTTAACCCCCTGATTGCCCCTAGTTAACCCTTTCACCAGCGATCACCGTATAAGTGTCACTGGTGATGCTGGTTAGCCAGTTAGTTATTTAGGTTCCCTGTCAGGTTTTTATTTAGCGCCAGGGACCCCCATATACTACCTAATAAAGATTTTAACCCCCTGATTGCCCCTAGTTATCCCTTTCACCAGTGATCACCGTATAAGTGTTACGGGTGACTCTGGTTAGTTAGTTTGCTTTTTATAGCATCAGGACACCCACCATTTATTACCCAATAAAGGTTTAACCCCTGATCACCCAGCGGGTGATATCAATTATGTTTTAGGGTCAGGGTTTGCGTCGCCCCAGGCAGCCCTAGGTTAGTGCCAGTACCGCTAACACCCACGCGCAAAGCATAAACCTCCCGTAGTGGTATAGAATCTGAACAGATCAATATCTGATCTGATCAGATCTATACTAGCCTCCCCAGCAGTTTAGGGTTCCATAAAAATGCATTGTTAGCGGGATCAGCCCAGATACCTGCTGGCACCTGCGTTTTGCCCCTCCGCCCAGCCCACCCAAGTGCAGTATCGATCGATCACTGTCACTTACAAAACACTAAACACATAACTGCAGCGTTCGCAGAGTCAGGCCTGATCCTTGCGATCGCTAACAGTTTTTTTTGTAGCGTTTTATATTTAAATCCGGAAGGCAGTGCTTGGTTCTCGGGGTCCCGTACGTGGCTAGGCTCCCAAAAAGTCCCCCACACTAGGGAGAAGCAGCAGAATTTATTTTGGGGTGTAATTTCACTTATGCCCATAGCATGTGTGAGCAATATATCATTTAGTGACAACTTTGTGCAAAAAAAAAAAATTTAATATTCCTGCAACTTGTGGCAAAATATAAAATATTTCATGGACTCAACATGCCTCTCAGTAAATAGCTTGGGGGTGTCTACTTTCCAAAATGGGGTCATTTGAGGGGGTTTTGTGTTATTTTGGCATTTTATGGCCTTCGAAACTGTGACAGGTAGTGAGGAGTGAAATCAAAAATTTGCACCCTTAGAAATCCGGAAGGCAGTGATTGGTTTTCGGGGTGCCATACGTGGCTATACTCCAAAAAAGTCCCACATATGTGGTATCCTCGTACTCAGGAGAAGCAGCAGAATATATTTTCGGGTGCAATTCCACATATAACTATGGCATGTGTGAGCAATATATCATTTAGTGGCAAGTTTTTGTAAACTTTTTTTTTGTGTCATTATTCAATCACTTGGGACAAAAAAAAATATTCAATCGGCTCAACATGCCCCTCAGCAATTTCCTTGGGGTGTCTACTTTCCAAAATGGGGTCATTTGGGGGGGGGGGGGTTTGTGTTATTTTGGTATTTTATGGCCTTCGAATCTGATAGGTAGTGAGGAGTAAAATCAAAAATTTGCACCCTTAGAAATCCTGAAGGCAGTGATTGGTTTTCGGGGGGCCGTACGCGGCTAGACTCCCAAAAAGTCCCACATATGTGGTATCCCCGTACTCAGGAGAAGCAGCAGAATATATTTTGGGGTGCAATTCCACATATAACTATGGCATGTGTGAGCAATATATCATTTAGTGACAACTTTTTGTAAACTTTTTTTTTGTGTCATTATTCAATCACTTGGGACAAAAAAAATATTCAATGGGCTCAATATGCCCCTCAGCAATTTCCTTGGGGTGTCTACTTTCCAAAATGGGGTCATTTGGGGGGGGTTTGTACTGCCCTGCCATTTTAGCACCTCAAGAAATGAGATAGGCAGTCATAAATTAAAAGCTGTGTAAATTCCAGAAAATGTACTCTAGTTTGTAGACGTTATAACTTTTGCGCAAACCAATAAATATACGCTTATTGACATTTTTTTTTTACTAAAGACATGTGGCTGAATACATTTTGCCCTAAATGTATGACTAAAATTGAGTTTATTCAATTTTTCTTATAACAAAAAGTAGAAAATATCTTTTTTTCTCGAAATTTTTGGTCTTTTTCCATTTATATCGCAAAAAATGAAAAATCGCAGAGGCAATCAAATTCCATCAAAAGAAAGCTCTATTTGTGGGAAGAAAAGGACACACATTTTGTTTGGGTACAACATTGCATGACCGCGCAATTACCAGTTAAAGCAATGCAGTGCGAAATTGTAAAAAGACCTCTGGTCCTTAGGCTGACAATTGGTCCGGGGGTTAAAGTGGTTAAGTCCAGTTCTATGGACCCATTCCACTTTTACATACTGTAGATTTGAAAGTCTCAGTATATACAGGATTTTATTGGAATACTTTAGATGGATGGCAACTTGCTAGCTTATTAGGATTCTAAATCCTCAGTTCTATCCATCATTACTTTCATTTGACTAGTAACATCCTCAATGTCCTTTAGCTACTTTTCTGCTTCAGAGTATCCACACAGTCCTCCACCACGCTGTGCCTGTTTTAATAAAGGAGAAGTACAGCCAAAGCTAATCTGACTGTACTCTTGTGGATCACAGGAGTGCAGATGGTTTTGCACTCCTGTGACACATTTTCAGCAGAGATTGGGCTGAAGTGCTGACATCACAGAGCCGGTCCTGGCCCAGGCAAGATCACGACAATGAAGTCAGGATCTGTCCACATGCCTGGACCAGCACCCAGGTCAGCCTCTCAGCGAGCCGCTGAGAGCCTGAGCCAGCTGCTCCCACCCTCTCTACAGCCCAGAGCTCCAGTGAGCGAGGAGGGGGCAGAGCAGAGAGCTGCTGACTAACAGTCAGTAGCTTTTTGCTCAGGGAGCTGTGAGAACCAAGCAATCTGCGGTGTTAGATTGCTCGGTTCTCAGTGTTAAAGTAGGCAGGGGACAAATACACCATCCAGCTAGGTAAGTATGAAAAAAAATGGATACCAATACTTCTCTTTAAGTCCTGTATCAGGGCCTGCATACCCTTAACTACTGCTTCACTAACCGCCTCTTGCGTTGAATGGTTTGAACTGCTACAGCTGCTGCTATTTTTGTCTGGCTCAAAGAAAGCTCAGTGTCTTTGTAAGCAGGATAAAGATGGATATCCGGTAGCAACATTGTATGATCCAATTTAGCCATGCCAGGGTTGACTTGTGACATATGTCTCTCAAAATTGTTAGCAGAACGACTATCCTTGATTTTATCCATTTCAATAATACCTGCCCAGGTCAGGTTTCTCAAAAGCCATTTAGTTGGAGTTGAAAAGATTTAAATCTCAAATAGTCTTCTTACAGGAAACTCATTTTAAAAAGGATAGGATCCCTTGGAGTAAAGGTCACTATTTCCCCTGGGTATATCATAGCACCTCACAGAACTCGAAATCCTGTGGGGTATCTATTTTAATAGCAAGACAGACACCATGGAAGGAACAAGGGGTATACATGGATGAGGAAGGTCGCCTCCTGATAGTAAAAGGTACATTGGGCTGCCAAAAAGTGACATTGGTAAATATATATCTGCCAAATGAAAACCAAGTAACCTCTCTAGAAATCTATTTACAGATTATTCAACAACATAAAGAGGGAATACTAGTGTTAGGAGGCGACCTAAATATGGCTTTGGATCCAATAATAGACACATCAAAAGGCTCGTCTCATCTATCTTATGTCAAATTAAGGAAAGTAAAGAGAATGATGCAAGAACTGCAGCTGATCGACAGCTGGAGGGCTGTTCACACACAGAGCAGAGATTATACTTTTTTCTCGGCAAAATATAAATCTTACTCTAGAATTGACTATATTTTAATCTCCCAGAATGTGATTACATCCCTAGTGGAAGCCTCAATTGGCCTATTTACACTATCAGACCACGCCCCGACGAGTTGTGTGATTGAATTAGGGGAAGCTGAACCAAGGGAATGGCAATGGAAGTTAAATGAAACATTACTAAAGGATAGTGAATATAAGGTAAAATTAGAACAAGAACTGGATGTTTTTTTTGCAACAAATAAAGTAGGAGAAACAACACCTTTTTGTATATGGGAAGCACATAAATGTGTCATGAGAGGAATATTTATATCCATGGGAGCACATAGAAAACGCAGAATGAATGAAACGATTGATAACTTGCTTAAAGAGATTAGGGAACTAGAAACAGTACATAAAAAATCACAAGCACAATTAGTAGAACAGAAATTAGAGGGTCTGCGTGAAAAATTAAATCTCCAATTAATAGATAAAGCGAAAGCAAAGCTAACTCGAGGGAAACGGAGATTCTATGAATTTGGGAATAAACCAGGGAGACTGTTGGCAAACGCCCTCAGAGAAAGCACAACTAGGAATTCAATTACACAAATTAAGACACAGAGAGATGAAATGGTTAATACATCGGAGAAAATTGCTCAGGTATTCAAAGAATACTATGAGAAGCTATATCAGTTGGAAAAGAAGCCTACGTTGGCAGAGGAGTTAAAAAAAGGAGAGATCGCTAGAGAATATATTGAAAGGACAGAAATGCCAAAAATAACAGAGGAAATGGCCAGAGAAATAGATGTACCAATCACTCTAGAGGAATTGCAAAAGCATTAAAAATATTGAAATTAGGTAAATCACCAGGTCCAGATGGATTTACTTTGTCATATTATAGAATGTTCGCGGAGAAACTGGCTCCGAGATTCGTGGAAGCTTATAATTCAATACGGGAAGGGAAGCAAATTCCAACAGAAACGTTACTGGCGCATATAACAGTAATACCGAAAGAAGGAAAGGATCCCTCTCAGTGTCCCAGCTACCGACCTATTTCGTTGTTGAATGTGGACCTTAAATTGTTCACAAAAATATTAGCCATGAGATTGATAAATTTGATACCGGAACTAATACACCCAGATCAAGTGGGATTCGTCCCAGGGAGAGAAGGAAGAGAAAATACGCAACGAGTGGTGAACACAATTTACCTGGTACAAAAATTGCATAAGTCAATGGTGATAGTATCTGCGGATGCAGAAAAAGCGTTTGATCGGGTGGATTGGATATTCTTAAAAGCAGTACTACAACATATAGGCCTGGGGGAGGGGATGCTGAGATGGATCCTAAACTTATATTCAAAACCAAGTGCTAGGGTGAAAGTGAATGACAGATTATCAGAGCCATTCTCCATTTTAAATGGAACACGCCAGGGATGTCCCCTCTCACCCCTGATATTCATTTTGACAATAGAACCTTTTTTAAGGAAAATACGTGCCAATGTGGATATCAGGGGGGTAAAAATAAAAAATGAGGATCAGAAGTTGGCAGCTTATGCAGATGATTTGATCTTTTTTGTAACGTCCCCAATTACATCTCTCCCATCTTTACTAATGGAGCTACGAGAATATGGGAAAATATCCAACTTTAGAATAAACTATGGAAAATCGGAGGCAATGGGAGTAGAGATGGATTCGCCTCAGTTGCAAGCAGTGTCCACGCAATTTGATTTTAGATGGACGAATTCATATATAAGTTACTTAGGAACAAAAATGTCAAAAAATCTAAATGAACTGTTTGAACTTAACTATATCCCACTGGTAAGACAGATCAAAAGTGATCTTCAAAAATGGGACAAAGAGATTTTTACATGGTTCGGGAGAACCAATATTATTAAGATGAATGTGATGCCCAGACTGTTATACATAATTCAAACTATACCAATTAAGATCCCTTCAAGTTTGTTTAAGGATCTTAGATCAAGATTTATGAAGTTCATCTGGGCTGGGAAACCAGCAAGAGTACGCCGAGATATTTTAGTACTCCCCAAAGGAAAAGGAGGGATAGGACTTCCAGATCCAATAAAATACCAGGAGGCCTCACACTTAACTAGAGTAGTGGAATGGTGTAGGCTTAAAAACGAAAAACCGTGGATACAGACAGAACAAGCAGCGACAGATATCCCATTGGAAGGATTAGTGTGGATTCCAGATACAGAAATACCAATGGGATTGAGAAAACATCCAATACTAGGGGAGACATTACGAATAACTAAAAGAGTATTCAGGAAAACATCTATTTCAAGAATTCCCAGTCCGCTCCTTCCTATCCTTGGTACCCCAGCATTTCTACCGGGAATGACAGATCCAAAGTTTAAAACAATACAAGATAGAGGTATGAGTAGAATTTGTCATTTCTCGGTAGGCAACCGGTTAATGACTAAAAAAGATATTGAAAAAGGAATGACATTAGGATTAGACCCTTTCAGAATGAGGCAATTAGAAGCCTTTATTAGATCTAAATCAAAGGTATACGTAGAAATAAGGGCATTGACTGAGTTTGAAGAGATCTGTTTGAAAGGAGAGGAACTGAGACATCTGATGTCTTATTTTTATAGTATGTTAATAGAACAGGAGACCTCACAAGATTTGCCCTTTTTACAGGCTTGGGAAAGAGATTTAGGGACTACGTTTTCCCCAGAACAAAAGGATAAGATGCTGTGGTTTAATCAAAAGGCCTCGATGGCAAGCAGATATCAAGAAGGGGGATATAAGATCCTTACTAGGTGGTATAGAACACCAAAAGTGTTACATCAAATTTACCCCCAGATATCAGAGACATGTTGGAGATGTCATGGAGCAGAAGGAACATTATTACATATATTTTGGGAATGTCCAAAAATTAGAGTGTTCTGGGAGATGGTAGCCGATACTATTGTAAGGATTACAGGAATTGACCTGGGAGATAAACCGGCAACTTTTCTGCTGCTGGACATCCCAATGGCAATAGAAAGATTCAAAAATTCTTTGCTGAGACATTTATTGATAGCAGCAAGGGCATGTATCCCGGTTCTGTGGAAAAAAAGCAACCCTCCAGCTAGAGCACAGTGGTTTCAGAGAATTGCAGAAATCCAACAAATGGAAAATTTAACAATGACAATGAGAGATCAAGACGAGAAATATCAGAAGATCTGGGCTCCATATCTAAATTATAGAGAAAGTATGATGTGAAACATTTCGAAATATGATAGAGCAGGCGGGTGGTGGTGGGGGGGGGGGGAGTGAGGGGGGGGATTATAGTGAAAATTCAAATTTTTTTTTTTTTTTTTTTTTTTTTTTTTTTTTTTTCTCTTGTTTGTATATTTATTTATTTATTTTTCTGGGAGGGAAGGGTGAGGGAGGGGGGAGGATGACATGGAATTGAGGTACGGATTGAAATATTATAAGACTGTTATAGCTGTTAAAGAAGTTGTAGATGTAAAACGAAATGTAATGTGAAATCTATGGAAAGAAAAGATGAAAAAATAAAGAATTTATAAAAAAAAAAAGCCATTTAGTGGTTTCCAATATACGTAAGGTATTAGCTTCTCTTAAATGTGTGAAAAATAATCCAAAAAAAGAAATAGCTTTTATAACAGCTGACTCTGAAAGGCCCGGTTAGTTCAAGTTCTGCAAAATATTAGAATTCAAGGACAATTTATGCACTTTCTATCAACTATGTATAAAAAACAGTTGCTAGAGTATAGAGTTTTCCTCTTTCTAAATGACCTAGACAGGGATGCCCACTGTCACTACTATTGTTTAATTTGGCAATGGGGCCTCTATCTAGATTATTGCAATCTACTTTAGAGACCTCAGGCATTTCTATAGGGGCCAAACTTAAAACATGCCTTTTTGTGCATGCTATTATACTTTTTACGACAAATTCAAATGATTATATTCCTAATTGACAGTCTGGCCAATGTTACCTTTACCTCACGTTATGCTAAATTACTCTATGCATTACAGAAAATGCTATTTCTTATTAAGCATAAAGGCATGAATGTGGTGAACTCGGCATAATGTAAATTAATTTGGCAAGGTAAGAAATCTTGGATCGCATTTAAAAATTAAAATTAAAATGTAAAAATTCTATTTACCTAAGAAAGATGAGGGAATGGCTTTACCCAATATACCATTATACAACCTATCATGTCTGCTGAGATATGCCATAGATTGGATTGTGGGTAGATCCAGGTTTTCAAATATTGAGTTGGAATCAAATATGAAAACACATTGGAATCTAACAGCTCTTTTGGTTTGTCCACTGGTGAAATTGCATATATTGAGTTGCCACTAAAATACACCCCTGAAAAAGGAATGAATATATTTCTGAAACGCAGCTGGTGATATTGTGATGTTTGGCCTTGGTACATGTATCCCAACACCTATCAGAATGTCGTAGAACTCAATGTTATACATTGTTCATGCTATGTATTTTGTAGATGCACCAATTAGGACATCAGCTGCTTCTTTGTTTTTTATACGTACCTTTCAATAACATTTATTTTAATGTTATATTGTTGACAGTTTCATATACACAATGACACCATACCCACATATATGGCCTAAAAAGCCCCTTTGGGGTGTTTATTTTTGTTTTATAGTGCTTGTAGTCATTCCTCATAACTGAGGTCCTCCAGTCCCCTTATGAATTTTGTTGTCATTGGCTGGACTCTCCAGTTCCAGCACATCCTTTCTGAGGACTGGTGACCAGAACTGGATGGAATACTCCAGATGTGGCTGAAACAAACATACAAAACCCCCTTTATGGGACTTTTAAGGCAGGTATGACAATCATGTGTATTTCAATAAAAGGCCAGTGTGCCAAATTTACTGGAATGAAGGACTCACCGCTCAAGGTGGATAAATTAGTGCCTAATAAGTATGTCCAACCAAATGCTAGTCCCAGCCAGCCTCACTGGGTAAGTAGATAAAGGAAGAAATGGCTGCACATCGACTGGAATCCAAAATGTTGTTTATTGATCACCACGATGACATCAAAAGATCCACAGAGTATACAAACACACACAAAATACTGTGTGAATGTTTTTGCATAAAGACAGCTAAAAATCTTAAAACCCCATGTGTCCATAATATATAAAAACATTTTTGTAGTATGCCTGTCATGGCATAATTTTTTTGTATAGACATTAGGAGAAAACCCAACACGTTTTGGAAACACTCCTTCTTCAGGGAATAAAGCAGGGGTATGCTGTGTCTAAGAAGCAATCATATTTTTAAATATATCAATCACATTATCCAGATAGTAGCAATACAGTATCATCAGCATGCAGTCTTATTACATAGTCCATGCTATTGTTACATAATAAATCAATAATAACAAATAATGGTTGAATATAGATGGTTGCATCAGCGAGAAGAATGACAAAACAGAGCTTTGTCTATGTAAACAAGACTCAGCTCTGTCCTGTCAGTGAGGATGTGATCGATTTTGTTTACCAGTCAGTGTCATTAGTGCAGTGACAGTGCATATTTTTAGCACTGATCACTGTATTAGTGTCACTGGTCCCCACAAAGTGTCAATAGGTTCAGTTAATGTCAGCTGAAATATTGCAGTCCCACTATATATCGCTATTCGCTGCCATTACTAGTATAAAATATAAATAAAAATTCCAATATATAGACCATAGTTTCGCTTATGCTGATTTTTTTTTTTTACCAAAAATATGTAGCAGAATTATTAATGGTCTAAATTTATGAGGAAATGTTGATATGTTTTGTAGCAGAAAGTAAAAAATATTGTGCTTTTTTCAAAATTGTCTGTTTTTTGTTTATAGCGTAAAAAATAAACAAAAAACCCAATGGTGATCAAATACCACCAAAAGAAAGCTCTATTTGTAGAAAAACAAAAGACACAAATCTTATTTAAGAACATCGTTACATGACCGTGCAATTATCAGTTAAAATATCACAGTATCATATAGCAACGACGGGGGGAGGTCAAATGGTTAACAATGGCTTGCAATACCAAGTTGCAGTTTCCAAAACAAGCAAAACCATTTCTTGTATTAAAAGTGGTATGTACTGCAGAGAGAGAGATATAATTTTTCCTCTGTACAAATCATTAGTAGGACCTCATTTAGAATATGCAGTTCAGTTTGGGGTACCAATTCACAAATAGGATTTTGGGAAACTGAAGAAAGTGCAGAGAAGGGCAAATAAACTGATAAGAGGCATGAAGGAGTTCAGCTACAGTATGAGCAAAGATTAGCTGAATTGAATTTATTCTCTATTGAGAAGAGTAGAGATTAAGGGAGGATATGATCAACATGTATAAACACATAGTTGGTCCATATAATGAACGTGGTGTAGAGTTATTTACTTTAAGGTCATCATAGAGGACAAGATAGCACTCTTTATGTCTGGAGTAAAAGAGATTTTATCTCCAAATACAAAAAGGCTTCTTCAGAGTAAGATCTGTGAAAATGTGAAATTGACACCCTGTCAAGACCTGGTTAAATTGCTGGTGGCACTGTAATTCTCTGGACTGAAAGCTGTAGTTCCAGTGACCTCCAGCGGGTATATCCCAGCGGTCCGCAGGATCCTGCAATCAGTTCCACCTGGCCCCAGCTTGTGAGAGGGTACTTAAGTCCCACCTTTGCTATTACAACCTGCGCTAGTGTTTGCATCCTGTACCCTGTTGCTTACTCCAGCTCCTTGTTCCTGTACCAAGTCTTGATTCCCCCCTTCCTTCCATCGCTGGTATTCCCTGTTATCCGTGCCCCTCATTTTGTATATATTTTGTATATAGTTATTTGTTAGGTCTCTGTTGGTTTAGGTGTCTTGTCACTGGGGTTTGTTCGTGTTTACTGTTTGCTGGGGTGTGATTGTCTTTTGTTTCACTGTAAATACATCTGACTTTAAAGATATATACATATGGTCTGGTTCCAGTTTCTGTGTGTAGCTACATATATCTGGTCATCTCCTGTGTGGGCTCCAGACATAGCACTGACATCACTATGGACCAGATCAGATACACCTGGAAACTGGGAGTCATTTGCTTTGAGTATTTGCTTTCCTTTTTGTCAAGATGTCAAGTGTAGATTATTTGTCATGCACAAATTGCATGAGCAATTAAGATTTTTGTCGCTCATTTTGGCAGGATCTCACTGCTGAGGAACTGTTGTGAAGCATTCTGACAGCACATGCTTTGATTGATGAGGGCAGGTTTTCACTTAGGTCTGTTTTAAATTGTTATTTCCACTTTCCTCTCAGGGCCATGGTGTTTTCATTCCTCGGTTAAATTCCTAGGATGGTTGCTGAAATATTGTACAGGTACCTTTCTCCAACAGTATTCAGTTTATTCACAACGGGTGCTGTTGGATTGTGTTGCTGCTATGTACTCTTTGGCTGAGCAAGGGAAATGCAAACTGACCTTAGTTCAGCCTCTGCTCCAAGCCTGGTCAGAGATTCTATCCCCAGTGTTAGTTGATTCACACAAATTCAGATCTGTCATTAAACATCAAGAATCTATTTCTGTGTTACCCTTAGCAACCACAGCTGCCACTGAATGTTCTTTACCTCCTGTAGATCAGTACCCTGCTATCAGTAACCACACATTCTCTGCATGTAATCATTTGAAGGCTCTCTCGCAGTACTGTTACCAGTGGCGGTTCTTCCATTAAGGGCGCACAGGTGCCACCCCCTCTGCCACACCAACCCCTCTATGTAAAATGGACAGATTCATACTTTGCATGAATCTATCCATGGCCACTGTAGCCACCCCCTATTCAGACATCTGGCCCTTTTTTGGATGCCAGGCACCTGAATTACAGTGGCGGAGGTGTTTATTTGAAGCACCTGATTAGAGCCATACGCTCTAATCGGCTTCAAAAAAGGGGGACATGGAGTGCAGAGCATTTCGCTCGCAGTCCACCCAGGTGTGTTAGAAAAGCAAATGAATATTTTCTTTTCTAACATTCAACCACCTTTCAGCCAATATATAAATTTCAGCTAATACCCGTCACCTGATTGGCTGAACGGAATGGAAGAAGAGACCCATGGGAGGACAGAGAAGCATGGAGGATGCAGGAGCCGTCACCTGACCCACTGCATGTCCTGAAGCTTGCCGCCGTCACCCACTGCCTAACCTGCCAGCAGGATGGGGGTCACAGTGGCTGCATATGATGGACACAGAAGCTGCATATTATGGGCACAGAGGCGGCATATGATGGACACAGAAGCCGCATATTATGGGCACAGAGGCTGCATATGATGGGCACAGAGGCTGCATATTCTGGGCACAGAGGCTGCATATGATGGGCACAGAGGCTGCATATGATAAGCACAGGCTGCATATGATGGGCACAGAGGCTGCATGTGATGGGCACAGAGGCTGCATATGATGGGCACATTTTATGAGCACAGTGGCTCCATATGAAGGGAACAGTGGCTGCATTTGATGGGCACAATGGCTGCATATGATGGGCACAGTGGCTGCATTTTATGGGGCACAGTGGCTGCAATTGATGGCACAGTGAGGCTGCAATTGACGAGTTTATTTTTTTCAGTATTTTTCTGAATTGTTCAGTTTGGTTGTGCCCCCCCAAAAATTATGAGCACCAGCGGCCACTGACTGTTAGCCATAGCAACCTCTCAGACCTCTTCCTGTACTTTTGTTACTCTTCCTTTTATGCTCCCCAGTACTGTTACTACTTTTTCATCAGCAGTACTGTCTGGTCAGCACCATGCAATTACTTGCAGGACTCCAGTATATAAGCCAAAAAAGAAACAGAATTGTTCTCCTGCTCATACAACTCTGCCACTGCCCATGTCACCTGCTGATGGGGTCCATTCTTGCTTCATGCTTCCTGCTGATGGGGTCCATTCCTCTTCCATGCTGCCTGCTGATGGGGTCCATTCCTCCTCCATGTAGCCTGCTGGTGGGGTCCATTCCTACTTCATGCTGCCTGCTAATGGGGTCAGCCTGCCTCTATGCTTGCCAATGGGGGTCAGGCTGCCTCTATGCTTGCCAATGGGGTTCAGCCTGCCTCTTTATTGCTTGGTGATGGGGTTCAGCCTGCTGCTGGTGCCCTGCTGTCCTCTGCCAAGCCTGCCTCTGGTGCCCTGCTGTCCTCTGTCAAGCCTGCCGCTGGTGACCTGCTGTCCTCTGCCTTGCCTGCTAGAGTACCTATCTGCAGCCCATGCCTCATAGAATATATGTTGGGGTGTTTGCTTTCCAAAATGGGGTCATTTTGTGGGTAATTCCATTGTCCTGGTGCTCCAGGGTATTCAAATGTGTGATAGGTAGGAATGGAATTAGATGTGTAATTTATGCTCCTAGAATGCCTGATGGACCAGTGTTCTGCCTATCACAGGAGCTGATCCAATGCTGATGATGGATGCGGGACTGTGTATGTGACTGCTGACTGAGAGCCGAGTAAACAGGAGATGAGCTTGGTGATTTCCTGCGAGAGATTAGAGATAGTGAATCAGGCAGCTGCATTGATAGGGGAGATGGGCGCAGATCAGGCTGCAGATGAGCGCAGATCAGGCTGCAGATGGGCACAGATCAGGCTGTAGATGGGCACAGATCAGGCTGTAGAAGGGCACGGATCAGGCTGCACTGAAGCTGCAGATGGGCACAGATCCGGCTGCATTGAGGCTGTAAATGGGCACTAATCAGGCTGCATTGATGCTCACTGACCATTATTTTGCTTCAAAGTGGTTTATTTAAAAAATATATATTTTCCTGAAACTTCCCTCTTAAATTGGGGTGCATGTAATACGCCTGTGCATGTTATACACAGTTAAACACAGTACTTATTTTCAACATTACAAAAAAATTAAAAATAGAAACTAAAAAATTGTGAGGATGTCTATTGACGTCCTCTCAGCAAAGTAGGTCCACGCTGTAGCCATCATTCGGCTATAGTGTGGATCTGAAGCGGTTAACATGGGAAAAATGTGCCTAGTAAGAGCGACAGATATTGCTTTACCATTGCATGATATTTCCCAGTACTGAACATGTTGCTTAGTATGGTTCAGCAATAGGGATGAGCTTCGAGTTCGAGTCGAACTCATGTTTCGACTCGAACATTGCCTGTTCGCCTGTTCAGCGAACAGTGAACAATTTGGGGTGTTTGCGGCAAATTCGAAAAGCCACAGAACACCCTGTACAAGTCTATGGGAGAAATCTAAAGTGCTAATTTTAAAGGCTAATATGCAAGTTACTGTCCTAAAAAGTTTTTTGGGGCCTGGGTCCTGCCCCAGGAGATATGGATCAATTACATATTTTTTTTTTAAAACAGCCGTTTTTCGGGAGCAGTATTTTTAATAATGATTAAAGTGAAACAATAAAAGTGTAATATTCCTTTAAATTTCGTACCTGGGGGTGTCTATAGTATGCCTGTGAAGGGGCGCATGTTTCCCGTGCTTAGAACTGTCCCTGTACAAAGTGTCACTTCTGCAGAAAAAAAAATTCATTTAAAATCACTTGCGGCTATAATGAATTGTGGCTCCTGTAATACAGGGTCTGGTATGGATATTTAGGAGGAACCCCACAAGAATTTTATTTTTAAATTTGACGCGGGGTTCCCCTTAATATCCATACCAGACCTGAAGGGCCTGGTAATTGAATTTGGGGGAACCCCACGCTTTTTTTTTTTATCAATGACTTTCAACGAGTGTTCTCTGTATTACAGGAGCCCGACAATTCATTATAGCCGCAAGGGATTTTAAATAATTTTTTTTTCTGCAGAAATTACACTTTGTGCAGGGACAGTTCTAAGCATGGGAAACATGCGCCCCTTCACAGGCATACTATAGACACCCCCCAGGTACGAAATTTAAAGGAATATTATACTTTTATTGTTTCACTTTAATCATTATTAAAATCACTGCTCCTGAAAAAACTGCAGTTTTTAAAACTTTTTTTTGCATTGATACATGTCCCCTGGGGCAGGACCCAGGTCTTTTTAGGACATTAACTTGCATATTAGCCTTTAAAATTAGCACTTTAGATTTTGAACGTTCGAGTCCCATATACTTTAATAGGGTTCTAAAGTTCACATGAAGTTTAGGTCTGTTCGCAGGTTCTGGTGTGAACCGAACCGGGAGGTGTTCGGCTCATCCTTATTCAACAAGGTGGGGGCACACACTTGCTGTTGCCACCCAGACTACATGCCTCAATAAAGGTGTGGTTGGACACTGCATCAATACACAATAAAGATAACCTTGTAACTATAAAGCAAACACAAACAGTACATGCAAGAAAAAATTGTATTGTACTGAGAAAACAATACTTCTGAGAGTGTCAATCTCTTTGGTTACCTGCTGTGATCTACTGGTATCTTTTGCTGGCCTCAAGGCCATTACTGTGTGCTGCAGTGATATGGTTGTAGACAGGAAGAATAAAAGTGGTGGGAGGAGCAAAAAATGTCCCTGGCCACCACATATGGGATGCTGGTAGACAGAAAAATAAATTTAAAATGCATATTAATAACAGTCAGTTGGTTTACTTACCTTTGATTTGCCAAAATGCTTTTTAGCGGTCCTGGCACGAGTTTAAAGCCTATAAAAGAAAGAAAAATGCATCACAACATCACAGTCGCCCGGATCAAGAGAGAAGATCACATCCCATGTCGCAGCTTATATTATGAGGTTTTTGTCCTTTTCTTCGAAAAGGGACTGTGTTTTGTAATTGAATTGGCTTGAGCTTTAATAGCTAAGCTATGACATTGTTGTTGTTGTTGGTATGTTATTGTCAATTTATGATATTAAACAAATGAAATATATATTTAAATATATTATATATTATATACCTATAATAAAAGGTCGCAGCCATTAAACTCCACACACACATATGAGTCCAGTGTTTTTAATGTTATTTTAGATATATTAAGTTTATATATAGTTCGGCCTAGCATACCATTAGTGAGAGCTGAAGAGAACCTAGATCGACATACATTATATAAGTAAGAGTATGTTTCCCAGCTGACTTCAGGAAATCATTTCTCAGCAATGGAGCAGGCCAGGGTTCAGGGGTGTGGGCTGCGGGAGAGGTAAGGCCCAGGGGCGTACCTAGAGCATTTGGCACCCGGGGTGGATCCTATATTTGGCACCCCCCCCCCATTAAAATGTAAAAAATACCCCACTGTGCCCCCTGCATCCTTCAATTTCTCTTTGTCACTACTGCCTACCCCCTCTCCACAACTGCACCTCTGGACCCCTTTACATTACACAGCACCCTGCATCTCTGGGCCCCTTTAGATTACATAGCACCCTGCCCTTCTGGACCTCTTTACATTACATAGCACCCTGCACCTCTGGACCCCTTTACATTACACAGCACCCTGCACCTCGGGACCCCTTTACATTACATAGCACCCTGAACCTCTAGACCCCTTTACATTACACAGCACCCTGCATCTCTGGACCCCTTTACATTACACAGCACCCCCTCACCTCTGGACCCCTTTATATTACACAGCATCCTGCACCTGGGGACCCCTTTACATTATATAGCACCCTGCCCTCCTGGACCCCTTTACATTGCATAGCACCCTGAACCTCTGGACCCCTTTACATTAAATAGCACCCTGCATCTCTGGACCCCTTTACATTACACATCATCCTGCAGCTCTGGATCCCTTTACATTACACAACACCCTGCACCTCTGGACCCCTTTACATTACACAACACCCTGCACCTCTGGACCCCCCTGGACCCCTGTACATTACACAAGACCCTGTACCTCTGGACCCCTTTACATTACACAACACCCTGCATCTCTGGGCCCCTTTACATTACACAGCTCCCTGCACCTCTGGGCCCCTTTACATTACACAGCCCCCTTCGCCTCTTGGCCCCTTTACATTACACAGCCCCCTGCACCTCTGGGCCCCTTTACATTACACAGCCCCTTCGCCTCTGGGCCCCTTTACATTACACAACACCCTGCAGCTCTGGACCCCCTGCATTTTACACAGACCCCCCCTTCAGTGCAAACCCCCCCTTTAGTGTAGCCCCCATTCAGTGCAGACTCCCTCTTCAGTGTAGCCCCCCCATTCAGTGCAGCCCCCCTCTTCAGTGCAGCCCCCCTCTTTAGTGTAGCCCCCCGTTCAGTGCAGCCCCCTCTTCAGTGTAGCCCCCGTTCAGTGTAGCCCTCCTCTTCACTGTAGCCCCCATTCAGTGCAGCCCCCCTCTTCACTGTAGCCCCCCATTCAGTGCAGCCCCCCTCTTCACTGTAGCCCCCCATTCAGTGCAGCCCCCTTCTTCAGTGTAGCCCCCTTCTTCAGTGTAGCCCCCTGTTCACTGTAGCCCCCTTCTTCAGTGTAGCCCCCCGTTAATTGCAGCCCCCCTCTTCAGTGCAGCCCCCCTCTTCAGTGAAGCCCCCCATTCAGTGCAGCCCCCCCTTTAGTGTAGCCCCCTTTAGTGCAGCCCCCCTCTTCAGTGCAGCCCCCCATTCAGTGCAGCCCCCCTTTAGTGTAGCCCCCCTCTTCAGTGCAGCCCCCCTTTAGTGCAGCCCCCTTTAGTGCAGCCCCCCTTTAGTGTAGCCCCCCTCTTCAGTGCAGCCCCCCTCTTCAGTGCAGCCCCCCTTCCTCAGTATAGCCCCCATTCAGTGCAGACCCCCCCCATTCAGTACCTCAGATCAGCACGGCGCAGTGGCACATGCTCAGCAGATCCCCTCCCCCTGTTTACACATAAACAGAGAGGAGGGGGAGGTGGCTGCTCGGCTGTGCCTGCCTGTGTGACATCAGTGATCACACAGACAGACAGCCCGCGGCCGCGAGAGGAGGGGATGGAAGGTGCACCTGTGTCACCCTGCACCCCCCGCACACCCCCTCCCCCTTGTTGCATCACAGCGATAGCTCGCCTCTCCTCTCCCTGCCTGTGCCTATCACTGTGTGCTGCCGCCTAATCCCGCAACGCTGGCACCGCTATAATCGCGGAGGGGGGTGCCGGCCTGACACCCCCCCAGTGTGTAGTACCCGGTGCGGCCCGCACCCCCCGCCCCCTACTTAGTACGCCTCTGGTAAGGCCCCATTTATGCATATTGTAGCTTGAAGCTTGAAGCTCGAAGCACCAAAATGCTGGAGAAAAAAAAAACAATTCTCTATGGAGTTGGTTCACATCTCCGATCAAAGTCGCCTGAAGCTCAAAAAAGTTCTGGAGCTTTTTTTGTAGCTCAAATTGGTCAGATTTGCGTGTTTTTGCCATGTTTTTCTTCCCATAGAAATGAATAGAAACCTGCCATTTGTGCATTTTGTCACGTGTTTTTTCATGATTTTATGCTCTAATGCAAAATAAAAAATAGTAATAATATATGACTAAATAAATGTAAATTAAATACATAACTAAAATACATAAATAATATACAATACATAATTAAATAATAATTAACCCCTAACCTTAAAAATATACAAAATAAATTATTAATAAAATAATAATACTAATAATAATAATAATAAATAAATAAATACATAAACACCCAACCCCCAACAAACAAATATTTATTATTTATGATTATTTTTTATTTATTTGTGTATTTACTACATGCATTTATTCATTTATTAGTATTATTATTAGTAGTAGTATTAACATCCTAACCCTAACAAAAAAATAAACAAATAAATAAATAATCCTAACCCTAACCCTAACCCTAACCTTAACTATAAACCCTTACCCTAACAATAAAAAAAAATGAATAATAAAAAGAAAACAAGAAATAAAAGCTGATGGAAAAGCTAAAAAAACTGACAAACCTAGCAACAAAGGTTGCAACAAATTATAGTTCTCTCTATTGGCTAATAATGAAACAGCAAAGCTCAAAAACGCTGTATAAAAACATGCAAAGACCACCAAAAAATGCTCAAAGATGCTACGCTCAGGTGTAAATACAGCCTAAATTATATGAGGCTGAATTTTTAGAGGCTATCATAAATAATTGCCATAACTATTTTGTTCAGCAGTGAAAGTCGATGAGAACTGAAAATTACAGTCAAGTGGGTGAAAATAATGATTGGTTGATAACAGTTTAGTGAATTGATAAGTGAATAATGATTAGTTTAGTGAATACAGAAATATTTTTTATTCCTCAGCAAAACTGCAGCTATCCTTTAAATAACTGTTCTAAGAGCAAAAGAGTAAGAGCTGTTGACTGGCCCCAGTTGGCAATGTGCTGTAAAAGTCACACTTATCAGTACAGCAGTGCATGTACATATGTCATATATCTTAACTTTTCATAAAGAAAGAAAATAGTTCTGAGCTCCTACACCCTTTATCCATAAAGTAGTTGCCATATAGATTTATCCAATTTCTTTTGTACCTTTTCATGTATTCATTAAATGATAATCTTAAAAGTTTATATTTTTTTATGCAGAATATAACTTAGCACTGCTGTACCCTTACTACTGTTTATTCCCATTCAACATTAACATTAATCCCTCATGTAAAGGGTTAGACAGCTTGTCCTGATCAGAAAATTATTATCATTGATTTCATGGGTTTTATTAATAAAAAAATATCATTGCTCATCTAGGTAAATTTTACCAAACTGAATAGAGCTGTCTGATTCCTCTGAATACGTTTTAGTGCTTTAGAAGGGCTCATAGTGATGGATGGAATTGGAGAGAGCAGATAACAATACAGATGAGTCCGTTGTGTGTAATAAATTTTGTGTCTACTTACAGCTTCTTTTCCTTAAAATATATAGATCACAAAACACTAGTTCTGGCACTTTTTATTGTTTGAAGACAATGCTGTATAAGGCAGAATTCCCCTTTAATACTTTAAGAAACTCCCATGGATGTTTCTAACATTATTTTAACAAAATACCTATTCTCTGCAAAACCATTTAAATAAATAAGATATAGTTAAATAATACTCATACGGTATGTCTTTTATCAACCCACATTTGTTTTCCCATTTGAGGCCGCGTACACACGCGGGGACTGTTCGCTCAACTTTGTCCGTCAAACAGTTTCAGCGGACAGTCCGCTCAAAATTAGCATGGACGGACTTGCCCACACACGACGAACGAACAGTCCGCTGAAACCGTGCGCGATGACGTGAACGGCACGTACGACGGGACTAGAAAACGACGTCCTATATACTGCAATGCAAACTTTGGCGTGTAAATCCTTTCTGAGCATGCGCGGAACTTAGTTTGACGAACAAGCCTACACACGAGGGGACTGTTCGCTGAAACAAAGTTTCAGCGGACAGTTTTTCAGAATTTCCGAAAAACTTTGTTCAGCAGACTGTCCGCTGAAACTGTCCGCTGAAAGCCCACACACGAGCGGACTGTCCGCCGAAACACTGTTCAGCGGACAAAGTTGAGCGAACAGTCCCTGCGTGTGTACGCGGCCTAACACTTTTACACCTGGGATTATATTCAAACATTTTCAGTTCACTTACTTTAGCTACTCAACAGTGCCAAATCCCAAAGTGGATTTTCAGAGAGTTGTGGTTAGAAAAAATATATCAGCCCATTGGACTTTCTTTTTAGAGATTTTATTAAATAAAAACATACTTAGGAGAATGACACAGAATATGAGGATACTTAAAATGCTAACAGCGTAAGGCAGGCATTCTTACTTTGCTAGCTGGACTTGGGTCCCTATTGGGCACATTCGCAGCAATGTCCCTCCAAGAGCAAAAGTTCTAGTATATGCTTTATTGTAATTAGAGCCTGCCATTGTTTTAACTAATTAGGTGGCACTATTCTGTTTTAGCTAACAACCATCAGAAAGTTGCCTATCACAGGGATGACCTTAGGTAGGTTATATCTATGGCTGAGCTTTTTTGCTTGGTAACACAGATCAAAGGGGCAATTACATCAAGCAATATGCTGCATACACACGACAGGACTTTCTGGCAGAAAGGGTCCGATGGTCTTCCAGACGGACTTTCAATGGAGTTACGACAGACTTCCAAATGAATGGACTTGCCCACACACGAACGGACTAAAGTCCATTCGAAAGTCTGTTTGCTTTGAACGTGATGACATACGACAGGACTAAAAAAGGAAGTTCAATAGCCAGTAGCCAATAGCTGCCCTTGCGTCGTATTTGGTCCGTCGGACCAGCATACAGACAAACGTTTTTTCCAATAGGAATCGAGTCTGTTGGACAGATTTGAAACATGTTCTATTTCTAGGCCAGTTGGATTTTTAAAATGAAAAACAATCGAATTAGCCCACACACGATTGGTTTGTCCGATGGACTGATTGCATCAGACCTATGCCAGAAAGTCCGGTCATGTGTACGAGGCAATAGAAGTAGAATAGTAATGCAATAGAAGTAGAATAGTAATAGTAGAATAGTAATGCATTCACATAATCAACAGTATTAATACCAAGCTCCTCTAGATGGCAGCCTTCTCATTCACCTGGACAGTACACTGAAAGATGGAATTTCCTCTGTGTCTAATGGTGGGTAGACAATTAGTGTTTATTTGGGGTGGCCAGATATCAGGAAGTATAGTATGCCGACAAAGCGAGGGCACCAGCTCTGCAGGCTCAATGGACTGCACAGAAGTGAAGTGTCATGATGATGTCATATGTCATGAAGTGGGGGTGGCAGCACTTTTTTAGGTGGGGAGACCCTTTCTCCGCACCCCTAAGCTTGTTGCCACGCCCGCTTCCTGACTTTGAAGTCATCACAATGTTTCATTTACTTTGCTCACTTATGTGTGGTCCATTGAGGCTGCAGTGCTGGCGCTTTCACCTTGTAGGCATACTACATCCTTGCTACAATGCTACACTGAGAGTGGCACACTCTGTTTTTTTTTTCTATATTTGTGTTTGCTTGTCAGTGGCAGTTCTTTAGTTCCTGCATAACAGGAGAGGCTGCATATGCTGTCAGTGGAGCTTCCCTTTGATACAAGACTTTTTGCCCTGATTACATCAGAATCCATTTGGAGACATAGTAGTGTTGCTGTTGTGCCTGAAGGCTATATATATATATTATTAATGTATATTCATTGTTGCTTTAAAGGTTGAAGGGATGCATTAGGAGGCAGGTAAGTGAATTTTGTCTCTAATAGCAAACTCCATGTAGAACTGTTTTTTTAAGGCTCACATGGTTGATGGAAAGTTAAATCACATGTTCACTTCTATTGTCTCTGGAAAACTAGCATGGCAAAATATCTCTATCAGAATTTCCAAGGAGGGTGGGCCTTTAATATGGCCTGGAAAAGAAGCAGGAAGGGAACATGCTACTGTTCGTTAGTATTTAAGCACTTGCAGACCGGACCATTTTGCTGGTCAAAGACCAGACCACTTTTTGCGATTCGGCACTGCGTCGCTTTAACTGACAATTGCGCGGTCGAGCGACGTGGCTCCCAAACAAAATTGACGTCATTTTTTTCCCACAAATAGAGCTTTCTTTTGGTGGTATTTGATCACCCCTGCGGTTTTTATTTTTTGCGCTATAAACAAAAATAGAGCGACAATTTTGAAAAAAACGCATTATTTTTTACTTTTTTTTATAATAAATATCCCCCAAAAATATATAAAAAACATTTTTTCCCTCAGTTTAGGCCGATACGTATTCTTCTACATATTTTTGGTAAAAAAAATCGCAATAAGCGATTATTGATTGGTTTGCGCAAAAGTTCTAGCGTTTACAAAATAGGGATAGTTTTATAGCATTTTTATTAATATTTTTTTTTTTTTTACTAGTAATGGTGGCGATCAGCGATTTTTATTGTGACTGCAACATTGTGGGGGACCCATCAGACATTTTTGACACATTTTTGGGACCATTGTCATTTATACAGTAATCACTGCTATATAAATGCAGTGATTCCTGTGTAAATGACACTGGCAGTGAAAGGGTTAACCAGTGGGTGGCAGTGTAGGGGTTAAGTGTTCCTAGGGGTGTGTTACTAACTGTGGGGGGGTTGGGCTTTCATTTAGTGAACACTGATCTCTGCTCCAATCACATGGAGCAGAGATCAGCGTCACTAGTTGCTAGGCAGAATGGAGAAATGTTGTTTACACAGCATTTCCTCCATTCGGCCGCTCCGTGAGACGATCGCGGGGATGCCCGCGGCGATCGAGTCCGCGGGTCCCGCGACCGGACTCACGGGGCTACCGATGGCAGGGCGGCATTGAATATTGGACGTACCTGTACTCCAATATGCCGGCCCGTGCCATTCTGTCGACGTACATCGTCGTGCGCTGGTCGGGAAGTGGTTAAATGCAACTATTACCAGCTGAATCTTAAAGAACGAATAAACTGGTAAGTATTTAGTAATGTCAAAGTAGAACCTAGCAACCCCACAGCAGATCCCCTAGCCTATAGGAATCAAACATATAAACATAATTCAAGTACTTATATCATCTTTATTTTTACATGCACATTGAAGGATTTTTAAAATGAATGAATAGATTCAGTTCCAATTTTTATTTCTGTCTGGAGTTCAAAGTAAACCCTATGCCAGTGGTATAAAGAAGAGAGCTTAACCACAGGCCAGAGAAAAGGAAGGGTTAGGAAGCAAAAGCAGAATTGATGAAAAAATGAACTTATTATGGTGCTGCGTTCTCTTTTTAGGCCTCATGTATACTGCTGCTGCTAAACGGACGTTTAAGAGCAGTTGGGTATTTTTTTTTCAACTGCTCCTGAACTCTCCTCTGTTATCTTATCAGTACATGTACACAGGGTTGTTTATAGTCGTTTCTAGGCAGTTCAATTTAGAGGCTTTTTTTGGAATGAAAAAAATGGTTCAGACACGGAATTTAGAGGCATTTCAAACACCAAACATTTCTAAATGCGGCTAAACGCGGTAACTCGCATTTAGCTGCATTTCGTTTACAGGCATTTTTCATTTTTGCCTATTTTGAAAAAAAAAAAAAAAAAAAAAAAAAAAATTATATATATATATATATATATATATATATATATATATATATTTTTTTTTTTTTTTAATGCTTATAAACACAAACGCGGGTGAACCCGGCATGTAAACACGACAAAACAGACGATTTAAATGTGGGTTACTCTCTGTCAAGTTAAAACGTTCAGGAGAGGTAGAAAAAATGTCCCGTGTACATGAAGCCTTGTACACACGGTCAGAAATTCCGATGGAAAATGTCCGATCAGACCATGTTGTCGAATAATCCGACCATGTGTGGGCTCCATCTGACTTTTTCTGTCGGAATGTCCGACCAACAACGTTTGAGAGCTGGATCTAAAATTTTCCGACAACATGATCCGATCGTGTCAATTACGATCATCTGTAGCCTAGTCCGATGGATAATGTGCCGCGCATGCTCAGAATAAATTCTGAGACAGAAGTGCTCGGTCAGGTAAAACAAGCGTTCGTAATAGATATAGCACATTCATCACGCTGCAATGTTAAAAATTGTTTAATGCAGCACATTCTCTTTTTCTTTATAATGCTAGAAGACGGAAGTTGTTTTGCTGCTCATATTCACACAGACTTCTCCAAAACTTATTTCTTTATTCTTTTTCCTGATTTCATGAATAGAATATTTTTATTCGTCAGATCTCCCCAATCATTTTTTTTTGTTTAAATTTTGTGGTTGCTTTTTTAATCAAGATCTTTTTTTTTTGACATTTTGCTCATCTTCGTAATTATTTTGGTGTGTTTTGTGTGTCAACTTACCACAACACCATTATTATCTTTTTTTATTGTTTTTTTTTTTTTTAATCTCTAGGAGGGTGTTTGGTGTTGGTGCCCCTTGTTAATTTGACTTTGTATTTTTGAAATATACCTGCCTACTCACAAATAAACTGTCCTTTTTGAAGCAAAACACATAGGCAAGTATTTCTTGAACCAAAAAAACCCTTTATTAGGTGTCATAAACAAATAAAGAGGGAGGCAACACTGGAGAAACTGGGGAAATTGGCGAAGCCTTTGGCCCCCAGGGCACACATCAATTATTTAAAGGCAAAAATTGGTGGCCTGAGGAGTACATATCTAAGGAAGAACAGTCTGGTCGAAAAGTCCAAGAAATCCGGAACAGCGGCAGATGACATCTATATCCCTAGGCTGTGGTAATACAAGAGCCTGCATCTTGTATTCTGTCAGACCAGGTCCCAGGTCATCAAATTCTGGTCTTCCTTCCACGCTTCCTTCCAGGCTGTGGCTGTGGTGCTGGAGGTAGTGGCAGAAGGAGGAGGAGGAGCATGGTCCAAGTCGCACAAGCGTGTTGTTTGTGTCATTTGACCCAACAACCCCTTATTTAAAGTTTGGAAAATTATTTCCTCACCCATGAGGCATTGCCCCTCCTCCATTTAGTCCAGTTTGCATGCAGCCAAGGTGGCAAAGGCCTCTTGATATGTGGGGGTGGCTTTGAGGGCTGCATAAGCCTCCCCAATTAGCCTGAGTGCCGACTCCTCAACATTCCCCCCCTTCTGCCCCTTTTGGGTGGAAGGTGGAGGGGAGGGACCTGTGACTGGGTCAGGCTCCTAGGCCTGCCCACCTCTTGGCTGCCACTTATCCCTGCCTCCTCCTGGCTGCCACTTTCCACAGCCACCTCCTGGCTGCTGCATTCCACACCCTCCTCTTGGCTGAGGTCTTCCTGAAATGTATGAAAAAGGGACATAGTTTTAGTTTTTGGTTCATCAAACACACACAATTTCCAGCTCTTGACTGTGGCAAATTGTTAACAAATAGAAAAGACTATCATTCTGAGCCTAGCATTTTTCATTCTTGGCCCAAATAGTTTGGCCACTACTGTCTATTTATATGTAAAACACTTTATAAAATAAGCAATTAGTGAGCAAAAATCAAGTTAACAGCATTAATTTTTACTCAAAAAATATGTAGAACAATAATATACCTGGCTCAAGCTGGGCCCCTCCACACCTTCCTGACTGGAGGCCCAGGTTGGGCATTGGAAGCCTCAGCAGGGGTGGAATGAAACGTAGAAGGAAGCGTGGAAGGAAGAGTGGAGAAGGATTCCCTGACCTCAGTCTGGTCTGACAGGAAATGCAGCCTCTCGTAGTACCACAGCCTGGGGACATAAACTTCATCTGCTGCAGATCCAGATTTCATGGACTCCTGCACCTTCTTGCGCTCCCTCAGATATGTACTCGTCAGGCCACCAATTTTCATTTTTAAATAGGTGATGTCTGCCCTGGGGACAACCGGCTTCACCAACTCAAGCAGTTTCTCCATCGCTGCCTGCCTCTTTAATTTGTTGCTGTAGTGGGGATGTTTAGCTTGCCACAGACAGGGCAGCTCCCTGTACTTGTCGATGAACAGGGGGAGGAAGCTGTGGTCATTAAACCCATCCATATTATCTGCAAGACACAACACAAGACAAACCCTAATGTCAGGCTAAACTCTCCTAATCTTGTCCCAATATAGGGCTCAATCTAGAAGCAGTATAGGCTAGTGATGTACCAAATTAAAATTGTACCTTCGTTCGAACAATCAGCGTGTCAGCTCCTCCCTCTGCTCACAGATCACGACCCGCGCGTGTAGCGTTTTATATACAGTGCGCATGTGTGAAACTCTGCCCGCCCCTGATGTTCTTTCTAGTCTATTAATGTCCTCTTCTCTTTTGGTTCAGTGGGGAGAGCACATGGCAGAGAGACAGCAGGTGCGCACTAAGTATACCACTAATGAGGAGGAGGAGGACGAGGAAAGCCTGAAGCCAGAAATGTCCCGATCCCGGAGGAGAAGATTTAAGGCCTCAAATGTGTTTTTTGGAGAGATGTTGGAGATGGTGGGCATATTGAAGAGGAACGACTATGATGGGAAGTATTGACCTTGCCCAAACCCAAATTTCAGAAAGGCCAAGATCATGACTAAAGTTGTGAAGAGTCTTCAGAAGAATTTTGGGGTACGACGTTCTAAGGATCAACTGATCACCCTTTTTATTAGGGTGTCCCACACACGTGGATACTATAGGGGTGTCTCCATCTGTCAAACTTTAGCAAAACAGGTAAGTATTCCAGCTTTAAAAAGTGTCATAAATAATGTTTTCAGCTTTGAACTCTGCCAAAAAAACAATTGTACGACACTTCCAAGCAATGTTTCATATTCCTATTTCTGCCCTCAAATATCAGTGTGCTAAGTATTCCTTTTTTTACCTTCTCATAGGAGAGAGAAGATTCTGGACGTCTGAGGACACCAGGGACCCCACACCTCCCAAAGAAGGGGAAATACCAACACCAGAAGCAGAGGAGGAGGAAGGAGAGGTTGTAGAAATTGGCAAAATTGGCACCACAACAGGTGAGTGTCTGAAACCACAGCTTCAGGTAAGCTAATCAATGTATGCCTGCATATTTATAATACACAGTGTTTTTTTTTGGTTTATTTTTAGGTGATGTGGATGTTGTGGAAGAAGGATCCCATTTTACCAGTGAAAGTGCCCAGATCATCATCGGGGAGATAATGGAGCGCAAACGCGATTTAGATAATATCAAGAAAAATATCAATGATGTTCAACAAAAAATGAAGAACATCATTGATGTTTTAGGGAGAATCTGAAACACCCAAAAATAGCTAGCACCCATTTTCATTTTTAAAAAACAGTTTTATATTTTTAGAAAACCCAAATTTGGAAGATGCACACAGTGTGTCAACATGTGCTATCTACTATCATGGGGGATCAATGTACACGTTTTGTGGGTGCAACCCCTTCCTTGCTACTAAAGTGGCTGAGATAAAGGGGTTGCACCCCCAAAACACGTTCATTGATCCCCCATGATGGGTGATAGCACATGTTGACATTAGGCATTGGATCAGGAGGAAAATGCCCAGTTTGATTCACAATTTGCGTGCATCTTACAAATTTGGCTTTTACAGGGGTGACACCCCATGTGATGAAGGCAATATCAACACAGTTTGTACATACTCATGTCTGATATTGTCTTCACTTTTTAAAGTTTAAGTTTGCAAGTTCCTGAGTTCTGTATGTTATGCTTTGATACATGCCTCTTTACACAAAAACAGCAAGTTATATCAATGTTACCAAAAATAATGTTATATACACAAAATATGTTGGTTTGTTGTAAAACCCTTTTATAAACACACATGTGAATGTGCTGTGAGTAAAAAGTTTAATTATCAACAATGTGTGGCTTCTTTTTTCAATGCACAAAAGCAGTATTTGTAGTAAAGTTGTTGTTTTCTGTGACAATGGGTGTTATTTACTAAAGGCAAATCCACTTTGCACTTAAAGTGCAGTTTTAGGTGTACTTTTACAGTGCACTTGTAGTGCATAGTGGATTTGCCTTTAGTAAATAACACCCACAGTGCTTTTACATTTTCCCCAATCACGCCATTTTCATGACTCTACACATTTCTGTCATGGTGCTGAAAATGACGAATATTTTTGTCAGTAATGCACTATATACATTAACATCAAAAACAAGGTGTGTGTGTAGCAGACCCACAACATAATAATAATATTATCTGAAGAAGAGACTGTCACCTCATCTCGCACAGAAATTTGTTTTGCACTGTTGAAGAAAAAGGCCCAAAAAATAACCAAAAAAAAAAAAAGCTAGGAGACACCTAAAACAAACCCAAGCAGTAAATGAAAACAAATATTATTGCAGTTTGAAAGAAAAATGTATTAAAAAATGCCTTTCAGACATTGTCTGGCATATCAATGGCCCCCCTACCCACAAAGTACTCCACATATCTTGTTCTGACTTTGCGGTCACTTTGGGGGGGGGGGGGGGGGCAAGCCAGGACAGCCAACTTCAAGGACCATCAGGTTGGCACGTTCAGGTAAGTCTGCATCAGGCCCAACTGAGGTCACATAGTTCGGTGAGTGTTTCTTGAAAAAATTGTGCAGAATGCAGCACGAAAGCACAATATGATTGAGTTTATATTCCGCCATGTGGATTGGAGTCAAAAATAGGCAGAAACTGGCTGGCCATTATCCCAAAAGTGTTCTTCACAACTCTTCTGGCTCTGGCCAGCTGGAAATTAAAGACCCTTTGGTCCGGGGTGAGGGTCCTCATCGGGAAAGGCCACATCAGATGGTTTGCCACTGCAAATGCCTCATCCGCGATGAAGGGGAGTCCTTCCACATTCTCCTCTGGAGGTGGCAGGCCCAGACTGCCACTCTGGAGACGCCAGCAGAACTCCGTCTGCCCGATCACTCCACCATCCGACATCTGCCCATTTTTCCCCATGTCCACATACAGGAAGTCCTATGTCGCTGACACCACCGCCAACATCACAATACTATTATACCCCTTGTAATTATAATAGTAGCACCCTAAGATGGGGGATGGGACGATGCAGACGTGTTTCCCATCAATTACACCTCCACAATTGGGAAAGTTACAATGGGTGGCAAAGTGGGAGGCCACAGTCTGCCATTCCTGTGGCGTTGAAGGAAACTGTGGAGTCAAACAAGAAAAAAAAAATCATTTTGCACATCAGCATTGCAAGCAGATTAGACACAAACATTTTTGGCCAAGATGAGTATAATATTTTTGGAAATTTGTGTTTAAAGCCAAAAGTATAAGGTCCCCTTATCAGATTCCTCACCCCCCCATTCCCCCCATCTGATGACCCATGGCAAAAAAATAGGGGGGGGGGGTGTTTTGGACAGGTAACCCTCTCCACTTCATTGAGAGCTGAATGCATAAATAATGTGTGATACTTTGGCCAGACCCTCCTTACTTACACTATTGGCAGCCCACCGGACAGGTAAGAAGTGTCATAATACAAAAAAATAAAAATAACAAACGGAAGCACATTTTTACATTCTGCTATTACCTATCAACATAATAATAGGAGAAAAAAACTTAAAACAGTAGCATTTGAAAGTATTGAGGCAGGCCCTTGCACTACATGCTTTGGTGAATTCATCCATAAATCTGACCACAAAAGAGGTAGTTATAGTGTGTATTGGGTTAGGCAAAGTCAGCAGATAGAGGATTGGTATCATCTGACCTAGCAGTTGGGGGAGGGGGTTCCTAATGTGTTTGGCCCACCAAAAACAAACCTCTGGCTCTCTGCATGATATTAAGGACACGCATAACATTTGTACACATTTTAGAGGGTGTTTAGGGGAAAGCAATACTATGGAGGTGACAAAATACATTGCTAAGTGACTAGGCTAGAGGTGTATGGGCCCAGAAGAGCATGCTGGGGAGGTTAGTGTAGGCAAATATGCATGAAGGACAAAAGAATGCCAGCATGCATGAGGACAAAGGGGCACAGCATATCAATTGCGGCATATTACAATCATGGTCATTAGGGAATGATGAAAGAAATACAACACATTAGCAAACCTTAAATACATAGAATGTGATGTTAAATGAGAAATCTTACCTTAATATAGTCCTTCTGCAGGACCTGTACGATGGCAGAACAGGTCTCTGGAATAATGATCCCCAGAGCCTGGGGGTAGATGCCTGTCGAGAACTTGAGGTCCTGAAGACTTCTCTTTGTCGCCAAGTACCGCAACGTGGCAACTAGCCTCTGCTCCGGAGTGATGGCTTGCCGCATGCAGGTATCCTGCCTGCTGATATAAGGGCACAGCAAAGCCAGCAAACGGTGAAAAACGGGGTCCGTCATCTGGAGATAATTCCTGAAATCATCAGGATTATTCTCCCTGATCCCACGAAATAAAGGCATGTACAAGAATTGGCCACGCTGGAGCAACCAAATTTTGCTCCATGAAGTCCTCCTCGCCCTGTTCATGGACTGCGTTTGTGTGAAAGCTAAAAGCCCAACACCAAGCCCCTGCACAGCATGAACTCTGTGATGAGTACGTACATGCAACATGGCTTCAAAACGGTCAACTGGTCAGAACGGACTAATAGAAAGCACCGATAAACAGCAAGGCCTGAAAACCAGAAACGAGCAGACAATAAGCACTGAAAATCAAAGCGTACTATATACAATATAGGCCGCAATGACAAACAAATGCGAACTGACTACACGCACTGATAAGTAGATATGCACCCACAAGCACAAACTGTAGAACAGTAATGTTCTGAAGCACAAGTCTGAAAAGCGCTAATCGTCTCTAACCAAACTTCTACTAACATGCAATAAACATGGGATCAGCAGAAGGAGCCCAAAGGGTGCCGGATGTGGTGCTGAACTTCCTATTTTATAGTCCCATCGTACATGGCTTACGTCACCGCATTCTTGATGACCGGAAATTCCGACAACTTGGTCCGACCGTGTGTAGGCAACACCAGCAACGGACAAAATCCATCAGACATTATCAGACTGATTTGGTTATTGGAATGTCCGACCGTGTGTACGGGGGCTTACAGTCCAATAACAGGCTGGGCCAGGCCCAGGATGACCTCGGCTCAGAGAAGGTAGGCTGAATGGTGCTTGCCATCAGACTGAGGACATCTAGTGAAAAAAAGTACTGCAGAAAAAAGTCTGTCGCCAAGTACCGCAACGTGGCAACTAGCCTCTGCTCCGGAGTGATGGCTTGCCGCAAGCAGGTATCCTGCCTGCTGATATAAGGGCACAGCAAAGCCAGCAAACGGTGAAAAACGGGGTCCGTCATCTGGAGATAATTCCTGAAATCATCAGGATTATTCTCCCTGATCTCACGAAACAAAGGTATGTACAAGAATTGGCCACGCTGGAGCAACCAAATTTTGCTCCATGAACTCCTCCTCGCCCTGTTCATGGACTGCGTTTGTGTGAAAGCTAAAAGCCCAACACCAAGCCCCTGCACAGCATGAACTTTGTGATGAGTACGTACATGCAACATGGCTTCAAACCGGTCAGCTGGTCAGAACGGACTAATAGAAAGCACCGATAAACAGCAAGGCCTGAAAACCAGAAACGAGCAGACAATAAGCACTGAAAATCAAAGCATACTATATACAATATAGGCCGCAATGACAAACAAATGCGAACTGACTACACGCACTGATAAGCAGATATGCACCCACAAGCACAAACTGTAGAACAGTAACGTTCTGAAGCACAAGTCTGAAAAGCGCTAATCGTCTCTAACCAAACTTCTACTAACATGCGATAAACATGGGATCAGCAGAAGGAGCCCAAAGGGTGCCGGATGTGGTGCTGAACTTCCTATTTTATAGTCCCATCGTACATGGCTTACGTCACCGCATTCTTGATGACCGGAAATTCCGACAACTTGGTCCGACTGTGTGTAGGCAACACCAGCAACGGACAAAATCCATCAGATATTATCAGACGGATTTGGTTATTGGAATGTCCGACCGTGTGTACGGGGGCTTACAGTCCAATAACAGGCTGGGCCAGGCCCAGGATGACCTCGGCTCAGAGAAGGTAGGCTGAATGGTGCTTGCCATCAGACTGAGGACATCTAGTGAAAAAAAGTACTGCAGAAAAAAGTCATTTTTTTTTTTTTTGATTTTGTATGTAGCATTACTTAAATCTGATATATGTACACTGTAACCTAATAATTAAATGTTTTAATTTCCTTTTTTTTAATTTAAGGGCTTAAAATAATTTAGAGATTTATTTAAGGTTCAGGTTTGAGCTGTACTAGTTCTTTCTTTAAATTATATTTCCTTTGTGCAACAAACAATTTGATCTCTGAGCAAAAGGCTATCAATTCATGACACAGGTCTTGCTGAACGTCATTCATTTACTGACATTTGACTCTAGAACTGTTTGTTTTCACTCTCAGTAGTCTGTTTTTTCAGTTATAAAGTGCACACATTCAATTATGCAAAAGCCAACCCTATCTAACAAGCAGTTCATGAAAAGGTGCATTTATAAAAGAGATGAGATGGCTTTGCCATGTCATATTGCATTCTATTTGTAAAACTTAAAAGCTTTAAAACTTGTAAAATGTAATGTAAGATTTTTGTTACATTGCTGGCATCATAATTTACTTAAATAGGAGCTGTGCAACAAATAAAACCCTTTTTTTTTTTTTTTGCAATATTTACTTTAATGTGGATCCGTTTTTTGGGGAGCAAGAAAGAGGTGCAGAGAATTTTGCACAATGCACTCTGCTACTGAGATGTTTTCAGGCTATGTTTTGTTATTATTGGTAAAAAATATAGTTATAATTGAGATTTCATTATGATGCTTATGTTTTAGGACAATTAAAAACTTAAAGGTAACGTTAAGGGTTAGTGTTGGATTAAATTTAAGATTGACACTTGCTGCAGCTGCGGCTTACAGCAGAGTGGTCTAGTACGTTCCTGTACGCCGATCCAGGTGTGAGTCAGTTTAGAATTTCTGCCTGAATTCACACCTGATTCGGAACCAAAGATGCACAGGACCCTTTCCCAGTGAGAACCGCAGCCACCCCAGAGCTGTGTGAACCAGCTCCATTGAGAGCCTATCACAGTCTCCTGACATGTGAATTGGATGCAGCGAAATCTGCATCCAATTCGCATCAGTGTGGACCCAGCCTAAAGGTTAAGTGGGTTAAGTTTAATATTGAAGGGGTTGTAAAGGTAAACATTTTTTCACCTTAATGCATTCTATGCATTAAGGTGAAAAAACATCTGACAGTGCCGGCCCCCCCATCCCCCCTGTTTTACTTACCTGACCCCTTGAAAGTCCCGTGCTCGCTTCCGACATCCTCTTTGCCGCTCAGTCCGGCCGTTAATTGGCTGGAGTGGATGGATTGAAAGCAGCACAGCCATTGGCTCGCGCTGCTGTCAATCACATCCAATGATGCTGCGCTCCGGGGGGAGTACACGAGTGATACAGTGAGCAGCAATAGCCGCCGGCTGTATCATGGGAGCGAGCCTGCAAGTGCTTCTCACCATGCGAGGGAGCTTGCATGAATGTGGGAAGTACTTGCAGGAGGGAGCCAAGACAGCCACCGAGGGACCCCAGAAGACCAGGTTCGGGGCCTGTGCAAAAAGGGCTGCACAGTGGAGGTAAGTATTACATGTTTGTTATTTAAAAAAAAATTCTCTTTACAACCCCTTTAAGTGTTGTATTTAGTGGACTGGAGTTAGGTTCAAGTTTTAATGTGAACCAACATTATATATATATATATATATATATATATATATATATATATTTATGGTGTGGAGCCCTCTGACCGATACGGATAAGGATGACAAACAAGGTTAACATAAACTCGCTTACTTGAAATGGACCTGAAAGTGTGCCCTGGTCTGACGTACGGTATACCAAAATAAGGGGGCATACCTTAGATAGAAAGTGGGTGATAAATGAAATGAATATGAATGGAGTGAAATGAGTACTCTCATGAGGAGTATGATGCTTGAGAAATGCCCTGAAAAAGGGGATGGGTGGGTGGGTATCGCGCACCGGAACCGACGAGGAAGATAGACGAACGGGCTGGTTATATACTCCACCGGGCTCCTCCCATAATTTCAGGCCACCATACTGGCCTTTCTATTTATGGTGTGGAGCCCTCTGACCGATACGGATAAGGATGACAAACAAGGTTAACATAAACTCGCTTACTTGAAATGGACCTGAAAGTGTGCCCTGGTCTGACGTACGGTATACCAAAATAAGGGGGCAAAAACACTCAGGTAGGGGTTGCATTTTATTGATCCAAGTTTGTTACTGGGTGAGCTCGACAAAGGCCTGGGTCATCTCCGCTTGCGGATTGGGTATGTAGCGGGCGAAACAGATGGACCTCCATCTGCCCAACTTCTTGATAATGTGAGTAGGACAGAGGTGAAGGATACCCGGGAGTATCCTGACACGTTCCACCGGGCAGCGTTCAGAGGTTTAGTGAGAAATGGCAGAAGAGGACTAATTCCTGGTTGATCAGCCAAAAGGGTCAACAGGCGCGTGAGAATGGCGACCGGGTACCAGCGGTTGTTGGACTTATAGAAGTGTATGTCCGAACCCGAGCCAAGCTGCTGCGTCTTGGAGACTGCTAAGTGTAAGACGAAATGGTCTTCGTATCGGACCAGGTAGTGCTCGCACAGCATGCGTGCTGTGAGGCTACAACAAGTAAACTCGCTTGGCCGTAAGAAGCCGTAAAAGGCCAGGTGTATGGCTGCTTGTAAATGACACTAATGTGGAGACCGAAAAGGTGAAGTGGCCAGGATATCTGACATATTTCTAAACGTCCCCTGTGATAGGCAGTCGTTTTGGTGCCGGCCATCGGCTGGCGCTTCTGGATACCGCGCATAACAGCCCGAACGGCGTGGTAAGAAAATAGGAAGGGTACGGTAGGGTCCTGGAGGGACGTGAAATGTTGTACACCGGTCAGGTATAGCCGGATCGTATTAAAGGATAACGCCAACTGCGAGTGGCAGCAGGAAATGAAGGCTATGACTTGCTTGACACGGGACGTCTCTGTACCGTGATACGTGATGAAGTTGGTTAAAGGCCCTCCAGGCTGATTGATAGGCCTTGAGGGTATTGCGGGAAAGGGAGTGATCAAATGAGTTGGGTAGCCGCTAGGAGGTGAGGGGCTAATCCAGGGTCAGTTGAGACCAGTGCGGGATAGCTGCTGATGTTGGTCCGGCTCCGGGTACCTGAACGAAAACGAGACAAGGTTAAAAAGCGGGAGAGGGCGTCTGCTGCCTGATTGAATTTACCGGGGATAAAGGAAGAATGGATGTTGAACTGAAACAACAACAAGAGCTGGACCAGTCGACGTAGGAAGGACATAACCAACAGAGAGGACGCCTTGGCGCAGCCAGGAATTGCCAGTAACTGGGGAGGCCAGGGAGCTGCGAGCCAGAGGTGGCCAAAAAACAGCCGCAAGCCCGTGGAGGCCGCTGCGTTGGTCATCACCTGGGGAGAAAGGGAAGACACGGAGGGAATGAACAGGGAGACGTCATTCCCAGACGATAGGAATTCCTCCCGCATAGCCAGGACTGCTATTGCCGCGGGAACCCGGCTGAGGACTTGCTCTGGATCCTGTGAGAGGGACAGTAAAACCAATAAGTGTGACACAAAGGCGCGACCCTGAGGGATGATGCGCATAGCGAACTCAACATGCCGTGTAGGGACTGTAGGTGTCTTTTGGACGACTAGACTGGAGAATATGCGAGGATATAATATGCCCCTAAAGATGGCAGTTGTGATGGCGAGCGTTTGCCGTTGGCTATGGGCTGATGCCTCTGGATGCCCCGAGGTGGGGATCTTGCTGTATGGGCCGTAACGACAGATGGCTCTCCGTGCACTGTAAGGATAAGAAATGTTGAACGCTGGCTAGAAATAGCCTGGGCGTGCTACAGGAAGAAGCCAGTTGCGTGTGACTACATGATCCTGGTGCGGGACGGAAGCTGAACTCAACTGTCCTAAGGAAGAGACGGATAGACAGACAACAGTGAATGGTTTGTAAGAAAGCCACGGGAGACGAGAGGCCAATTAAGTGCTGCTGAAAATGACGTGTAGCCAGTTTGTGTGCCACTGAGAACGTGCTTGCCAATGAATGATTGCAAGAAGTTATGCTAAGTCATGAGCCTTGGCGTGACTAAAGTTGTGTTTAAACATGTGCTTGCGACAATTGCCCGGGAGTTTGTCACTGGAGATGTATACGTAGTGACTGTGAGCCATTCGTGTTACCGCATGTGCACTGCGAAGACTACAGGAGTTGTGCTTGAATGCATGTTTGGATGCGTGCTTGCGATGGTTGCAAGATGTTACCCAGGATGCGTGCTTGCCATGACTGCAAGATGTTATGCTAGGATGCGTGCCTGCAACTAATGCAAGGAGTTGTGCCAGGACTCGTGCCTGCAACGACTGCAAGGAATTATGGTAGGCTTCATGGGTAGCCAGGCCGGAAAAGACAGAAGTCCATCCGGTCCAACCAAATCGAAATAAATAAGGTATCACACAACCCGACACCCAATTCTACGCCCGCAGCTGATCCAGAGGAAGGCAAAAAACCCCCAACAGAGCATAGGCCAATTTGCTACAGCTGGGGAAAATTCCTTCCTGACCCCTCGAGAGGCAATCGGATTTTTCCCTGGATCAACTACACCTATAAATATAAGTACCCCGTAATACAACGTACATTTAGGAAGGTATCCAGGTCTTCCCCAAAGCAATCTATTGAGCAAGCCAGAAGTGCCTGCCAGCAATGATTGCAACAAGTTGTGCCTGGACACCTGCTTGCAACGATTGCAAGAGGTCTATGCTCAAATGCGTGCTTGCCATGATTGCAAGAGAACTATGCTCGAATGCGTGTTTGTAATGAGTGCAAGAGGTCTATGCTCGAATGCGTGCTTGCAATGATCGCCAGAGGTCTATGCTCGAATGCCTGCATGCAACGATTGCAAGAGGTCTATGCTTGAATGCATGCTTGTAATGAGTGTAAGAGGTCTAAGCTCGAATGCGTAATTGTAATGACCGCGAGAGGTCTATGCTCGAATGCGTGCTTGCAGCGATTGCAAGAGGTCTATGCCCGAATGCGTGCTTGTAATGAATGCAAAAAGGTCTATGCTCGAATGCGTGCTTGCAACGATTGCAAGAGGTCTATGCTCGAATGCGTGCTTGTAATGACCGCGAGAGGTCTATGCTCGAATGCGTGCTTGCAGCGATTGCAAGAGGTCTATGCCCGAATGCGTGCTTGTAATGAATGCAAAAAGGTCTATGCTCGACTGCGTGCTTGCAACGATTGCAAGAGGTCTATGCTCGAATGCGTGCTTGTAATGACCGCGAGAGGTCTATGCTCGAATGCGTGCTTGCAGCGATTGCAAGAGGTCTATGCCCGAATGCGTGCTTGCAACGATTGCAAGAGGTCTATGCTCGAATGCGTGCTAGTAATAAGTGCAAGAGATCTATGCTCGAATGCGTGCTTGTAACGATTGCGAGAAGTCTATGTCTGGATGCGTGCTTGCAACGATTGCAAGAAGTCTACGCTTGGATGTGTGTTTGCAACGATTGCAAGAAGTCTGTGCTTGTATGTGGAGAAAACAGCGAGACACGCCTAAACGAAGCTGTGTTTCCCTTTTGAAGGCAATCTATAATGAAATGAGGCCGAGGAGCAAGGCCCCCCGGCAGGCATCCAAACATTGAAGAATCAACTGGACCCAAGCCGGGAAGCGGTATGTGACAGTGAAATGAGAGAACCTGCCATGACAGAGATCCGGATCGCCATGCCACAACTTGCGACCGAGCACGAAACGGATTCTGGAGCATGTACTGAAATGAGGCCATTCCTGGGGCAAGCCGAGATGAATTTGGTACACCGATGTGACTATTCGTACCGGAACGTGATAGGTGAAATGAAATGAAAAACCCATGACAAAGACAAGAATCAGAGGACGAGCCCTTGAACCAAACAGATGAATCCTGTCTTTGGAGCATGTACTGAAATGAGGCGTAGCAGCTGGGCACACCAGAACGAATCGGTGCATAAGGAATGCGACAGGATTCGAATTGGTGCGTAATAAGTGACAGAAATGATATGCCATGACAGAGACAAGATTCAACGACTGGACTGATGGTTACAACAAAGAATCCGTCTCTGGAGCATGTACTGAAATGAGGCGTAGCAGCTGGGCACACCGGGACGAATCGGAGCATAAATAAACGCAACAGGATTCGAATCGGAGCGTAATAAGTGACAGAAATGATATCCCATGACAGAGACAAGATTCAACGACTGGACTGATGGTAGCAATAAAGAACCCGTCTCTGGAGCATGTACTGAAATGAGGCGTAGCAGCTGGGCACACCAGAACGAATCGGTGCATAAAAAATGCGACAGGATTTGAATTGGAGTGTAATAAGTGACAGAAATGATGTCCCATGACAGAGACAGGATTCAACGACTGGACTGTAGTTTACAAAGAATCCATCTCTGGAGCATGTACCGAAATGAGGCGTAGCCGCTGGGCACACCAGGACGAATCGGTGCATAGAGGAATGCAACAGGATTCGAATTGGAGCGTGATAAGTGACAGAAATGGTATGCCATGACAGAGACGAGAATCAGGGACCGTGCGTGAACCTGCGAGTGATTCAGTCTCTGGAGCATGTACAGAAATGAGGCCGAACCCTGGGGCACTTCAAAGCGAATCGGTGCACCAGAGGTGCGACAAGATTCGCGCCGGAGCGCGACTAGTGACAGAAATGATTTGAAACGGTAGAAATGACTGGGAGTGAAATGATTTGACATGAGATAAAATAAGATACATAACATAACTGCATGAATGAAGAGACATATATTCGAACTGGAGCAGACAAAGTGAAACGTGTGGACTGCTTGCCTTGTCGTAACAAGCAGTCGGCTGTGAGTCGAATGATTCGACCGATACTAATAGAAATGCTCGGGCAGACGAATGGTTTCGAATGCCGTACCTGCGAATGAATCGCCTGACGTGGCGTAATCGAACGTGTCGAAAAGTGACAACGACTACATCGAAAATAGAAAATAGTGACATGCGTACGAGGGCCACAGTAAAACATTCGATTCAAAAGAAGCGAGCGAGTCGAGAGTACAGGGAATGTTGATGGTACATCGAAAAACATAATTGAAAAGGGGATGCCGAAGCCAAACCTGCGACAGCCGGCCCAACGTGAAACGACAAATTCGATGGGTACGACGACACTCCGACGGCGAAACCCACGGACGCTGATGTACGGGAAGACGAGTTGTCAAGACGGGAACGAATAACGCGGGAACTCACGAACAGGCTCACTGCATCTGGTCTGGATAGTCGGCCCTTGATGTCTGACGTATCAGATATCGCGCACCGGAACCGACGAGGAAGATAGGCGAACGGGCTGGTTATATACTCCACCGGGCTCCTCCCATAATTTCAGGCCACCATACTGGCCTTTCTATATATATATATACAGTATCTCACAAAAGTGAGTAGACCCCTCACATTTTTGTAAATATTTTATTATATCTTTTCATGTGAAAACACTGAAGAAATTACACTTTGGTACAATATAAAGTAGTGAGTGTACAGCTTGTATAACAGTGTAAATTTGCTGTCCCCTCAAAATAAGTACAACCCTAGGTGAAAATGTCCAAATTGGGCCCAAAGTGTCAATATTTTGTGCGGCCACCATTATTTTACAGCACTGTCTTAACCCTCTTGGGCATGGAGTTCACCAGAGCTTCACAGGTTGCCACTGGAGTCCTCTTCAACTCCCCCATGACGACATCACAGAGCTGGTGGATGTTAGAGACCTTGCACTCCTCCATCTTCCATTTGAGGATACCCCACCGATGCTCAATAGGGTTTAGGTGTGGAGACATGCTTGGCCACTCCATCACCTTTTCCTTCAGCTTCTTTAACAAGGCAGTGGTCTTCTTGGAGGTATGTTTGGGGTTGTTATCATGTTGGAATACTGCCCTGCGGCCCAGTCTCCGAAGGGAGGGGATCATGCTCTGCTTCAGTATGTCACAGTACAAGTTGGCATTCATGGTTCCCTCAATGAACTGTAGCTCCGCAGTGCCGGCAGCACTCATGCAGCCCCAGATCATGATACTCACACCACCATGCTTGACTGTAGGCAAGACAAAATTGTCTTTGTACTCCTGAACTGGTTGCCGCTACACATGCTTGACACCATCTGAATCAAATAGGTTTATCTTGGCCTCATCAGACCACAGGGCATTTTTTTTAAATTTTGGTTCGGGGTTCCCCTTAATATGCATACCAGACCTGAATGGCCTGGTATGGAATTTAAGGGGACCCCCACCCAATTTTTTTTTAATTTTGGTTCGGGGTTCCCCTTAATATGCATATCAGACCTGAAGGGCCTGGTATGGCATTTGGGGGGACCCCCATCCAATTTTTTTTTTAATTTTGGTTTGGGGTACCCCTTAATATTCATACCAGACGCAAAGGGCCTGGCAGTGGACTGGGGGGATCCCATGCCGTTTTTCTATGACTTTTATTTGTCTTGCCGAGACCCGACAATTCACTATAGTCGCTATTACTTTTATTGACTCGTTTATTTGCATTGATACATGTCCCCTGGGGCAGGAGCCGGCTCCCCAAACACTTTTGTTGACAATAACTTGCATATTAACCCTTAAAATTAGCACTTTTGATTTCTCCCATAGACAATTCACTATAGCAGGTATTACTTTTAAATTACTTTTTTTTCCTTTAGAAATGTAATTTTGTGCAGGGACTTTTCTAAACAGGGGAAAATGTGCCACTTTACAGGCATACTATAGACACCCCCCAACTATGAAATTTAAAGGAATATTTCACTTTTATTGTTTCACTTTAAGCATTATTAAAATCCCTGCTCCCAAAAAAACAGCCATTTTAAAATAAAAAAATCATTGATACATATCCCCTAGGGCAGGACCCGGGTCCCCAAACACATTTTATGACAATAACTTGCATATTAACCTTTAAAATTAGCACTTTTGATTTTTCACGTTCGTGTCCCATAGACTTTAACGGTGTTCACGCGTTCGAACAAATTTTTTAACTGTCCGCATGTTCTGCTGCGAACCGGGGGGGGGGGGGTGTTTCGGCCCTTCCCTATTCTTTGCATTATATCACTGGAACCATGACATAAAGTGAGTGATGTGAAGTGCTCATTTAGTATTTTATGTGTCTAACAATAATCACATAGCAGTATCTTAGACAGTAGCATTTTGCAATCTTTTAAAATGTTTTTCTGTTTAAACTGTAAAAAAGTTTTATATTTGCTGTATTTTGTATTCATTTACAGATAAAATATATTTCATATATCTTTATTATTTACTAGAATTCTATACCATTTTCTGAAGAAACACAGACTGTTACACCAAGGGTGGAAGAAAAGAAAAGTGCTCAATTCCCCCATCAACACAGTCAGTGTTGGTGAGGGAATCCTGTCTATAGCTATATTGTTTTCTGCTGGCCTTCCCTGCTGCTATAGCCATCAGCAGTGATCACATGAAAAAATTCTGACAGGCTGGTTGTACTGATTCATGGATCGACTTCAGTACAACTAGCTTGCTCATAGATGTATCGAGATTTGATCCATGTATGGCCCGCTTTAGTTTTATATTAATTTGTATGACCAAAAATGCTGATTTGAAATTAAATTTTTGCAAATATAATGTTTTCTGCCATTGCTCTTTTTTGCAGGAATTGTTTATATTTTCTACAATTATGCAGTTTTACAGAAAGTCTTTAAAGATGTATTTTAATACAATTTTTATTTTCCAGATTACACTCCATTTGGCTCAGAAGGGATAATCAAAAATCATGTGACCATAGATACAGTACTGCTATAAAGCAATGTAAAATTGAAACTTTACCAACCTTGGCAAGCTTTATTGCTGCTTACATTCAGGCTAAGAATAATAGAAGCTCTCAAGGAAACAACTACAAAGATATCATCTTGTTTGCGACTAAATATCTTTGTGCTGTTGAGGAGTTGAGTCTTTTGTGAACAGAATTTCATGAAAGTACATGACTGCCCTTGAAAAATATCCTGTAACATTTTTTTTAGATTTTTGCTTGGTAGGGTCCTAAAATGTGGCATAGCCAAAACAATACATAAAGTCATACTCATTTAACAAAAAATACATTAACCTCTGGGAATACAACATAGTGAAAAAAAGATAGCTGCCAATTCAGGTAGAGTTTTTAAAGTGTTTAACTAAAGTAAAGAAACAATAACAGGGATACATTGCTATGCTATGATTGCACTACAAGCTTACCTAAGTGTGTGGATGTACGCGTGCTCATATCAAATGCTATCCATGACCTGATAAATGTTACCATACGTATGCAAATATGTACTCATGTTTAGTGTGTTGGGTCCTAGTTTGCTGTCATGAACATCTAAATAAAGTTAGACCACTGCTCTAAGTAATGTGAAAGAACTAGTTGGTCACAAATCCCTACAATGCAAAGTCTTTGAGAGAAGACTTCTGCTGACAGATGTGGCTGTTACTCAACTATGCCAGCATGGGTCATTGCAGTGGGGAAGCAGTTAACTGTATTTTAAGAGAAAAAACTATTTTATAGCATTTCCTAACAAAAATCAGTTCCAAATCATTACATGTGGGGTACAGGACTATAAAGAGATAAAAAAGTGTGAGACTTTCATTGGGCTTAAAGTGGTTCCTCAGACTTAAAAAACAAAAACAACATAAATACTCATGGCCCTTCCTCAAGTTGCGGATTCCTGACGGCAGATCCTAAATGCCCCTATCTCCACAGAAGAGGTTGTTACAGCTATTAAGGTGCTGAAAACCCCCAAATAACCTGGGCTGGATGGATTTTCTGCCTCCTATTACAAATGCTTCCCAGATATTCCCACTTCACTACTAAGAAACACCTTCAACTATCTCTATGACAGGACTTCTTTTGGGCAGAATCTGTCTAGGTGTCCAAATCCATGATCCCTAAACCAAACGCTAATGACACCTAGTGCTGCAACTTCAGGCCAATATCTTTCTTGAATGTAAACATCAAGCTGCTAGCCAAAATTCTCATTTCTGTACGGCGCTATTGGTCTGTGTATACAGATCTATGTGCATACAACTAAAAAAATAAATATATATTATAAAATAAAGTGCAAAAATAAAGTGTCAGTTTATCAAAATTTGCAGATATCTCCAACAAATTCAGGCTCTATGTCCTTGATACAGTGTCCATATCATGGATCCCAAAAAAGTCCTCTCATGTTCACTTCTTGAATACATGCAGACAAATAATGCAGTGCGCCAGTGATCCTCCACTACCAACACAGAAAACTCACCAGATTTACATGACAACCCACTAAAGATAAGTCAAAAAACGCTTGTTACACAGGTATTAAACACCACCCACTTTCCTCTTGGACCAACTCTTTTTCTCTCCTCTTGCTGGTGCTATAATCATATAGACTCATACAACATAAGGTAGAAATAGAGGAAGACCTCCAATGTCTGAAACCTTAAAAAAACTTTATTTTGCCATAAGACCACTTCTACATTGCTTACGCACATTAAAAAGTGCTATACCTTGTACATTCGCTTGTTTGCTGACATCAAGAGTACTATGGTACCTGATCCATGTGCTGTAGCTATGGGTGATCCCTTCTTGCTCTTCCCTGAGTGTATAATGCGTCAATTCCAAGTGTACAGTGAGGGATGCCATCAATTCCAGGCCGCCATCTCATGGCGTTTCATCGTCCTGACATTTTCAGTAGGCATATCAGGAAGCCCTCATCCCACTCTCTTATATACCACACTATTAACACTTAATTAATCCTCGCTCCTGTCAGATCCCATCAAACATTGGCTGTGCATGTATGGGCATGTATCTGTTGCTCAAAACATCTCAAACAATTACACCTTATACAGAATCTGTTTATTATTACTGAACCAAAAATATTCTGTATGCTTTGTTACTCCTCTTTTTTAGACCTAATAAATATTATTTAACAAGAAAAAAAGGACACTCAACTTTCCAATGATCCAACACTGTCCTCACCCGTCTGGTTCTTCGCCATTCCTCAGCTCCCTGACACCAGCTGTTTAGTGTGGTAGGCTGGTTGTGACTCATTGCAGCTTCATAGGCGGCGTGTCACTGTGCATGTGTGAGTCACGCCACACTTTGTGAATGCACCCGCAGATTTCTGCGAGCTGTGATGTGTCCCAGAAGGTTGCGGGCAGAGGGAGGAGGGGGAGAACTTCCGCTCTGATCACCTAGGCAGTTGAAGAGGAAGTACAAGCAGGTACCTGCTCCTCAAAAACAAAAACAAAAAAACTCCAACAGTTGGAGAGAAGGGAGGTGTTAAAGCAGAACTTCCCTCTTAGGATGAAGTTACGCTTTATAAGTATAAGCTAGTTTTTCCCTCTCTCCAGCAATTTATTATTTTTTTAAAAAAAATAAGCGCTATTATTTTTCTCTACATTGTCTTCTTGTCTTTTGTTTTCAGCTATGTTGTCATACACATTTTATATGTATTCTTTCAGTTGTTTAGAAATGTGTTGTAATTAAGCCTTACTGGTTATCTAAAGTCATGGTATACAAGGTAGAATACTCACAGACTAGAAATCAGATGTTAGTCTTCAGTGACACCTGCACTGTTTCTCTCCTAATTACCTTCCCCGATCCCTTTGTTTTGACAGTCAACATGGAAAACTGTGGTGTGGAGGTCAGTGAATAAAAACACTAGATATTCTGATAAAAGTACACAAAGGTAGGAAAATGTACCATTTCAATCCAGAACCTATTTATATGCAGTGCTGGGTTATATAACATTCCTGCTTATATTGAGTTCTTGAGTAGTGCAACAATACAACCTAGTGTTTGGAAATACCTCTGCCTTTTTTGAGTGGAAGTCCAAGTATTCATAGGTTTCATTGTCATGAATGTAACACCTGACAGATTTTATTAGTGGACTAAACATATCCACAAACCATTGCTAGCAGTCTGAAAGTTTAGCTCTTAATCTTAGTTCTAATTTGTATCCCCGACCCCTACTATATATGTTTTATAAATTCCCATACTATATGGTATTAGGTATATCAATTATTTATACATTTTTATGATTGCTTAAAGCATTTGTTAACCCAAAATATACATATATGTATTGATCCGGTTTCTTTAAAGCATGTCATACAGCACAGTGCTTGTGCTTTGTAATTTGGCCCCCTGTAACATCTGTAATACCCGGCTGATTCTGCCTGGCTATACCCTCCCCCTTGTAAACTGACCACGATAATCATCGCACCATGGTCAGTTTACTTTCCTCTGTCATCCACAGCCTGCTGACCTGTATCTGTGTCCTCCTCCCCTTCCCCTCTCTGCCTGTCAGATGCCTGATCCACCTAACCTGCTCTAAATATAACAGTGTTTTTCTTCTATAGTTCATGCTAATATATAACACTAAGCTCCCGAGTGGATGTCATTCATAAAAATATGTGGTATAATAGCTTACCTCAGAGCGCCGTTCAGCACTCACGTGACTGCCCGCCGGTCTACTCCCCTCTTCTCCTTGTCTTGACTGACGTCAGCCGTGGTTTTCCAGCATCTCCCCCTGTAGCTATTGCATCAGTCTAGAGACTAGTGGGCAGTTAGTTGTGAATGACACGCAATGGGGAGCTTAGTGTTATATATCAGTATGAACTATAGCAGAAAAAATGTACCTTAACAAACACTTGGGAGCTGATTACGTGACCAGACCAGAATGCCCTGAGAATAGGTAAGTATATGCATCTTTTATGTACAGGGTAGTTAAAACATTAGAATAGTTAGCATAGGGGTGGGAACAGATTTAGAATTAGATAAGTTTAGCCTAGACTTCCACTTTAACCGTTTAGCAACCGCCCACTGTAGATTTACTGCGGCAGGACTGCCGCTCTGAGTCAGATCACGTACTTGGTATGTGATCTGACAGTTCAGGGTCTGGAATGGATTGGCATTTTGGTACATAAACAAAAACAAGAAAAATCGCCAACTGTTATCTGTTTTTGATGATGTTTTAATCTGATACACATATAAACTCTTGTGTGAATGTTTACATTCATAACTTGTAAATGGACATGAACATATGCACCACTGCCCAATAAGTGAATGGCCTTAGAAAGATGTGAGCATAAACAATGTATAGTTAGTGGCACAGACACAGAATGAGTTTGGCTTTCAGTCATTGTGAATGACTCAAGGCGTAGGTCAATCTACACCGGCCCTGTCTGCACTTTGCTGATGTTTACACCTCCCCCTGGCCCTGAATGAGTGATTTACTAGGCAGGAATGCAGGCACAAAATAACCTTTGACTTCAGTAATTCAGAATTAGAAGAAAAACAGAAATGGAAGGCGTGCACACCTAGTGCATTACCAAAGATAATTTAATAATAACAATGCTTTATATAAAAGTGGGTACTCACAAAATGCAGCTGACAAAAGGCCATAAAAACAATGCATGGACATGCACAGAACACGGGGTACAGCTAACGCGTTGGGGGGGCGCACCACCTTCCTCGGAGCTAGGCCTAGCCTTCCATTTCGGTTTTTCTTATAATTCCTTTCAGATTACCTCATCTGAGGAAGGCAGCATTCACCCAGTTTTGAATACCATATATACCTTTCACACCGCCATTTTATTTGACATCTGTTACTCCACACCTTGGAAGACCTATTAGCACTGGAAGTGACTGTGTATTTTGTATCAGTAATTTAGAATGTCTAAGGCCAAAATCATTCTGTGTCTGTGCCACTACCACTGCTTTGTAAGGGACTCATTCAGGACTGGGTGGGATGTAAGCATCAAAAATGTGTAGACAGCAGCAGCGTAGGTGCGGAATAACCACAGTCACAGCCAGTCATTCTGAATTAAGCACTTTGTCCTGTTCTGTCCATCCTGGGTTAGTTAAGGAGAGTGTTTAGACATTTCACTAATGCTGCGTACACACGTAGCAGACTATCCGGAGGACTTAGTCTGGCAGACTATCCGGCGGACTTAGTCTGGCGGACTTTCCGCCGAACTGTCTGCCGGACTTTCCGAACGAGCTACCTGCCCACACACGGCCCTTTTGCGGCGGACTAAGTACGGCGTACTAAGTCCGCCGTACTTTTGAAATGAACGGACTCGCCCACACACATGGAGGAAAGTCCGCTCATTTTGAGCGCGTCTCCAGGTAGCCGGGACCAGAGAAGGAGGCTTTTCTGGCTCCGTCACCTGGTATGGACTTAAAGGGGAATCCCTATGCCGAAAAATCGACGTGGAAGTCCCCCCCAGGTCCATATCAGATCCTTATCCGAGCATGCTACCTGGCCGGCCAGGAAAGGGGGTGGGGATGAGCGAGCGCACCCCCCCTCCTGAGCCGTACCAGAGGATGCTGGGACTGTGACATCATAATGGGCGGGGACATCATCCGGTGATGTCCCTATATAAGTCGCCGCACACCGCATCCCTGCCATTGTGACTGGAGACAGCGACGAGGCAACATCTCCAGAAGAGAAGAACAGAAGAACAGAATAAGAGAAGAACAGAAGACAGCGGCAACAACGACAGAAGACCGGGCCACCGCTTGCAAAAGAGCTAGAAGAAGGTGCGGGGGCCCGGCAAGAAGAACCAAAGAGGGGGACAAGACCCCCGAAGAGGGGGACAAGACCCCCAAAGTCAGAAGAAGAGGGTTGCGGCGAGGAAGAAAGCTGGGCTCCTGTGCTAGTGAAAGAGCTAGCAAAAGAGCAGAAGATAGCGGAGGAGTCCGGCGAGAAGAACCCCAAAGACGGAAGAAGACCCCCGAAACTGTGCAATAAACTATTTTAAACCTTGTGTGTTGTGGTTTTTTTTTTTACTTTTTTCAAAGGTGAATGGGTAGGGGTACATTGTACCCCATAATCATTCACATAGGGTGGGGGGCTAGGATCCAGGGGCCCCCTTATTAAAGGGGGCTCATGGATTGCGATAAGCTCCCCACCTGCAGACCCCGACAACCAACGCCCAGGGTTGTCGGGAAGAGGCCCTTGTCCTCATCAACATGGGGACAAGGCACCGCCATGTTGAGGGCATGTGGGGGCAGGGGGGGCGCTCGCTCGTCCCCACCCCCTTTCCTGGCCGGCTGGGTAGTGTGCTCGGATAAGGGTCTGGTATGGACCTAGGGGGTACCCCCACGCCGATTTTTTGGCGTAGGGATTCCCCTTTAAGTCCATACCAGGTGATGGGGCCAGCGACGCCTCCTTCGCTGGCCCCAGCTACCAGGAGCTGCGCTCAAAATGAGTGGACCTTTCTCCGGGCGGGAAAAGTCCGTTCATTTCAAAAGTACGGCGGACTGACACACACGGCCGTACTGTCCGCCGAAATGCGAGTCCGGCGGACAGATTGGAGTGCAAAAATACTTTCTTAGTCTGCCGGACTTTTGGGTAAAAAAAGTCCGCCGGAGCCTACACACGGGCGGATTGTCCGGCGGACTTGAGTCCGCCAGACTTTTCCACCGGATTGTTTGATCGTGTGTACGAGGCATTACTCTTCCCCCACTGCTGCGCAGGAATGCTGATAGCAGGGAAACTAATTTTGAAGAAGGCTAATTGCCAGCACTTATCTCTGGCAGCACAGAGGAGGAAAACAGCATTATTAAACACAATGGGGATGAGTCAGCTTCATCCACAACACAAGCACAAGTAAAAGATCAGTAAGCTCTGCAGGTCTGTGTGATCCACTCTATCTGCCTTTGCAGTGTATGTTTACTAGCAAAAGTCAGAAAAATTTCACATCCTGATAGTGCTGACTGATCATTAGGTATTGAATATGTAAATCAGGGGTATTGAATTAAAATTCATCGAGGTTCGATTAAAAAAAACATTTCCACCAGCAGAGGTCTGAATCGCAAATTTGTGCAATGACCCAGGTTCTTCATTTCACAGCCCCCTTTTTCTTATATTTCACTTACCTTCTTACATCAGTATCCTCAGCCCAAACCAAAAGGTTCTGCTCACTGCCAGCATAAACATGTTGCACAACAGGGTTTAAAGTTCCCACCTGCTTCAGGGGTCCAAAAAAAGTTCACAGGAGATCAATAGAATAACTGCCCACAGCCCTCTTGCAATTGTGTCCACACCACACCTCAGGTACACATGTTAGCTGCTTCCTACACGTTTTTAGCCCTCTCTCACAGGTGGGTGGACTACCTCAGGACCAAAGTACACGTATTCAGGATTGGAAGCTCTCTTCCACTCAAAATCTTTCCAAGCTTGCAAATTTTGGGACCACTTATCAGGACTTAATAATCTTGGGAAAACTGCCGGTCAGTTTTCTACGCTTTCTCAAATCTCCCTAGAACCCTGCACGATCAAGAATCCCTGGGTAGATCACACTGTTTCCTGCCACTCCCTTAAGAGACCACAGCCCAAAGGAAACACATACAGTACCTCCATTTCAGGACCCTTCCCCGACATCCTGTACAACAGTCTGCGCTGTGTGGCTATATAATCTATCTTCCAGCTGCTAGTAAATATACACTGAACCAAAGATAAAACACGCATCCCAGTAGCACACCCCAATTGTATACTATTATAAATGAATAGTCAGCACTGTTTAGGCTGTTTGATTTATCTTCTGGTTATTGATGTCGGCTGCTGGTAAATATACATGGCACTGGCAGATCTATCAAACAGCTCAGCAACTGCCGGCTTTTCATTCTCAATGGTATATGATCTTTCAGTGCTGCGGGGCTGTGGGATCTATCTCTCAGTGTCATCTATCAGCCACTGGCAACCGGCAGCTCTATCACACATCCTCATAGGGTCAGTGCCTAGAGCTGTGCTGTAGTTCCCCTATAGGAATGTTCATAAATTGGGGTTCAGCCTGGAGTAGAGCTACAGCACAACATAAAAAGATGCAGAAATGCTTATGGATTAGTGTACATAAGTATCCCAAATACAGCCAGAGAGTATCAATGGTAGGTATCAGCCCCAAATTTTGTATTAAGCACAAGAAACAAGGAACATGGGGAATGGTGAGGAGCACTGGGGCTTTTTGATACCAAAGAAGTGAATATAAATACTAGACATGTGCATTTGTTTTTGTCCGAATGCATTTTCGTCAGAATTTCAGGTATTTTCGTTATTGTTTTAACAAACGATAAAGTGCAGAATCCGAAAAACAAAAGATCCGACATAAATAAATGCTATATTTTCGTTTTCGTTGTGACAACTGTTCGATATAGATAGGAGATTCGACATGACACTGACAATAACAATCTGTGTCTATCTAACCTGTGGTCGAATGTTCCTACCCTTAACTATTAGTCCAGGATTATTCTAAATAGAGAGAAAAGATTTGACATAGAGAGAAAAGATTTGACACAGAGAGAAAAGATTTGACAGAGAGAAAAGATTCAACAGAGAGAAAAGATTTGACAGAGAGAGAAAGGATTTGACAGAGAGAGAAAAGATTTGACAGGGAGAGAAAAGATCACTGCTGGAATTGGGTGGGGGAAGTAAAATAAAAATAATGATGATGATGAATGTTATTGGCTGATTGTAACCAAAGAGGAGGAGCAGTAAAATAGCTATAAGTACACACTTACAGCCAACTTACTTACGATTGCTAGCAGAGAGAGACACACACACTGAATCATTTCAGTAGACAAGTCAATCTTAGCTGGAATTTTAGTCAGAGAACCTAAATTATTTAGCAATTAAGCATAAGCACAGAAGCAGAACAATAGTGAGGCAAGCTACAGTTCAACTTAACTTTTTCATAATAATCTGCTGTTATTGTGTTAGTGTTGTGAACCTGATAGTGATACTAGTGTTGCTAGTGTTGTGACAGCCCGTGTTGTGTGTGTGTGTGTGTGTGTGTGTGGGGGGGGGGGGGGGTTTATTATTATAGATTCTATATTATAGATTGAGATTTTATGTAGATTTTATATACCCTATCTTGTTACCTGTCTGATCAGTGATCACTATCACCAGTCCATTTTCTGTTTGAACTATATACATTCAACATGAATCACAAAGATTCGACAAAGCAGAGAAAAACATACAAACGTCGAATCTTTGGCTTATGGTGTCTGTCGAATGTTCAAAGAAGATTCGACAGAGCAGCTAAACTGTATGACTCCATATAGTTTTGCTGCTCCGTCAAATCTTCTTAGAACTTTCAACAGACACCATAAGCCTTCAATGACAGATTGGACCTTAATTCATTTGGATTTTTGGACAAATTTTTAACCAAAACAAAATAAATAAAAACGAATTTGTGGAGTAACTAAATAAATGTATTTTTCGGACGAAAACTAAATTCCGAAACAAAATATTTCAGTGTGCACATGTCTAATAAATACAGAACTAGCATATAAAACAATATTTTATTGAAAAAGCTAAAATATCCCCTCTACATGTAAGTCAGGGAAATGGCTAAACATTAAAAGGTGCATCACATGGAAAATGTGCAAAACAAATAAGAGAATGGTCTTCTTCAGGGATTTGCCCTTGGGTAGCACATCAAGGATTTTCTAAAGTAAACACACATAATATAATAATATTATAATAATAATACAATTTCAGTAATTTTATATTGGCCTTTGTCCCCATTAACAAGGTTCCCTTCCAATGTGTGGGACATGTGGCCTGGTATAGTTTAATGGAGGAGAGTGCATATGCAAGCCAATCTCCATGCGCAGATAAGGGTCTAGTATAGGTTGTTATGGAACCCCATGCTGTTTTGTTTTGTTTTTTTGCATAAGGTCCCCCTTAAAAATCCATATAAGAACCCTTCCTAAGAAGACTGACAATACAGGAGCATATCCCAGAGACTGGTCTGGTATGGGTTTTAAGGGGCCCACAGTATTTATTTGGCTTGTTTTTTGTTTTCTTTTTTGCAGGGCATGTGACCTGGTATTTGGCAGGAGCTGAGGGAACAAGCATTAATCATGTTGTCTTGGTATGTAGATTCAAGTCAATCATTATGACAGCTGTCCAGTTGACATGATAATTCTCTCCCGATACACTCCTGCTTCAAATGACAGCAACCCAGTCAGTTGTTGATTCTCATTAAACCATCTGGAAATGCTGGTTGACATTGTTGAATACATATGGTCATGACCATATGTGGTTAATGATGTCACCCAGGATCCTCTGAACAATTTGTTTACAAACTGAAGCAGGCAGGGAAGTAACCATCGTTTAGCAGCAATTGATTTTCTTTTTTTCTTCTTCACTTTTAAAGGAGCCCACTTCATGTGCAGCTTTACCCACTACCCAAAAATGGGCATACCTGCACATCCTCGGATTTCAGTGGTTCTTCCAGATCCCTATACACATGTCGAGCTCCAACTGGTCTATGCAAAGAGAAACATAATTAAGGACATCTAGCCACACACACACCAGAGCTGTGGAAAGTTTTATTTTGCTCCCTTTTGGCATAAGCCATAAAAGATCAACTACATCTGGTGAGTCTGGACCCATTGGGGCCGGGGCATGGCGCACATGGAGTGACTTGAAGTGGAATAGCACTGCACTTTAAGAGCACTGACATTATTAGAGAATGTGATTGATCTATACATTAATTCATTTTTTCAATGAAAACTGTGCACTTGTTTATCACAATGGACTTTCTTGCTTGAATGTTTAAGCACTTACCGACCAGCTACTGTCATTATACGACGGCAGGTCAGCATGTTCCTGCAAAATGCCATAGGTGTACGTTGGCTCCTTTAACCACTTCAGCCCCGGAAGGTTTGGCTTCTCAATGACCAAAGTATTTTTTGAGACACGGCACTGCGTCGCTTTAACTGACAATTGCGTAGTCGGGCAACGCTGTACCCAAACAAAATTGATGTCCTTTTTTCTCCCCACAAATAGAGCTTTCTTTTGGTGGTATTTAATCATCTCAGTTTTAATTTTTTGCGCTATTCACAAAAAAAGAGTGACTTTTGAAAAAAACACAATATTTTGTACTTTTTGCTATAAGAAATATCACCATTTTTTTTAAAAAAAAGCTTTTTTTTTCAGTTTAGGCCGATGTGTATTCTTCTACATATTTTTGATAATAAAAATCGCAATAAGCGTATATTGATTGGTTTTCGCAAATGTAATAGCGTCTACAAAATAGGGGATAGATTTATGGCATTTTTATTATTATAGTTTTTTTACTAGTAATGGCGGAAATCTGTGATTTTTATCATAACTGCGACATTATGGCGGACACATAGGACAATTTTGACACATTTTTGAGATGATTGACAACTATACAAATGCACTGATTACTGTATAAATGTCACTGGCGAGGATGGGGTTAACAATAGGGGGTGATCAAAGGGTTAACTGTGTTTCCTGACTGTGTTTTTTAACTATAGGGGGAGGGGACTAAATATAGGAGATGACAGATAGTGGTTCCTAGCTATTAGGAACTCACGATCTGTCTCTCCTCACAGAACAGAACAGGGATTTGTGTGTTTACACACACACGTCCCTCTTCTGCCTCTCGTGCCCATGATCGCTCATGGCCAGTGGTCACCCTGTTCGCCCCTGCTATCCGGCTTAAAGGAGCCAAAGTATAGCTATAACAACTCGCGGGAACATGAAGACCGCCACAGTATAATGATGGCAGTTGGTCGCCAAGTGGTTAAGGAGTCGTAGCAGGTGAACGCATGCCAGCTGTATGGCGGGGGACCCAATGCGTGTAACGCGGGCAGACGCATTGTCTGCCGGCCACCAGAGCCAGAACGGGGATCTGTCAATGTAAACAGACATATCCCCATTCTGACAGGGGAGTTAGAGAGAGATCTGCTGTTCCTAGTGATTAGGGATGAGCCGAACACCCCCCGGTTCGGTTCGCACCAGAACTTTCGAACGGACCCCAAATTCGAACGAACTTTAGAACCCCATTGAAATCTATGGGACTCGAACGTTCGAAATGAAAAGTGCTAATTTTAACGGCTAATATGCAAGATACTGTCCTAAAAAGGGTTTGGGGACCTGGCTCCTGCCCCAGGGGACATGGGTCAATGCCTAAAATGTTTTTCAAAATGGCCGTTTTGGCGGGAGCACTGATTTTAATGACGATTAAAGTGAAAAAAAAAGTGAAATATTCCTTTAAATATGGTGCCTGGGGGGTGTCTGTAGTATGCCTGTGAAGTGCCACGTGTTTCCCGTGTTTAGAACAGTCCCTGCACAAAATGACATTAAACAGAAATAACACCATTTAAAACTGCTTGCGGTTTTAATGTTATAGCTGGTTCCTGCAATATGGTTGAAAATCATTGAGAAAAATGGCATGGGTAGCCCTCCCTGCCCATTACCAGCCCCTTTAGGTCTTGTACGCATATTAAGGGGAACCCCGTGCCCATATTAAAAAAAGGAAATGCGTGTGGCCCCCAGGCCCTATATACTCAGAACAGCAGTATACAGGCGGTGCAAACAAGACAGGGACTGTGTAGGTTTGTTGTGTTAAGTTGAATCTGTTTGTAATTTTCAACTGGTACATTTTTAAAGTGTAGCTCCAGTCAAAAAAACTATTTTTAAGCTTTTTGGAAAACATAGGGAAGGGTTATCACCCCTGTATAATTTGTTTTGTCGTCCATCTTTTTTCATCTCACTTGCTGTTGTCTCCTTCCGTTTGCAAGTAGGAGATGTTTGTAAATTGGATGTTTGAAAGTAGGGGCCTGCCCTATATGCTCTGCAGAAATGGCGGAACAAGGTGTTGGTTTTGCCACAACATTGTAAGCCCTCAAAGTGACTCTTGGTGGGCGCTGGAGCGCCCTGCTGTGAACGATTATATCAAGAATTGTAATTACATGCCATTGTTGAACAGTGGTAGAAAAATTGACCTTTGGTGGTTGTGGTGCTGGTGCCACAACACTATAAGTCCTCACCGTTACTCTAGGTGGGCACAGGAAGGGGCCCTCCTGTGAAATATTATATCAAGAATTGTAATTACATGTCCCTGTTAAACAGGGGCAGAAAAATTGGGCCTTAGGCACTGCTGCTGGTGCCACCGCACTGCAACCTCTCCCATATACTCTAGTTTTATTGCAGGAATTAGCCCTGCTGCAAAGCATTGCATCAAAAATTGTACTTAAACGCCCCTGTTAAACAGGGGCAGAAAAATTGGGCCTTAGGCACTGGTGCTGGTGCCACCACACTGCAACCTCTGCCATATACTCTAGTTTTATTGCAGGAATTAGCCCTGCTGCAAAGCATTGCATCAAAAATTGTACTTAAACGCCCCTGTTAAACAGGGGCAGAAAAATTGGGCCTTAGGCACTGGTGCTGGTGCCACCACACTGCAACCTCTGCCATATACTCTAGTTTTATTGCAGGAATTAGCCCTGCTGCAAAGCATTGCATCAAAAATTGTAATTAAACGCCCCTGTTAAACAGGGGCAGAAAAATTGGGCCTTAGGCACTGGTGCTGGTGCCACCACACTGCAACCTCTGCCATATACTCTAGTTTTATTGCAGGAATTAGCCCTGCTGCAAAGCATTGCATCAAAAATTGTAATTAAACTCCCCTGTTAAACAGGGGCAGAAAAATTGGGCCTTAGGCACTGGTGCTGGTGCCACCACACTGCAACCTCTGCCATATACTCTTGTTTGATTGCAGGAATTAGCCCTGCTGCAAAGCATTGCATCAAAAATTGTACTTAAACGCCCCTGTTAAACAGGGGCAGAAAAATTGGGCCTTAGGCACTGGTGCTCGTGCCACCACACTGCAACCTCTCCCATATACTCTTGTTTGATTGCAGGAATTAGCCCTGCTGCAAAGCATTGCATCAAAAATTGTACTTAAACGCCCCTGTTAAACAGGGGCAGAAAAATTGGGCTGATGGCATCAACCAGAACCAGAAATGTTCTTCCAACATATCAGCAGAGGAGGAAGAGGATAGATAATCAACATAACAGGACAGTCACTCAGCATCAGCATAGGCAGTCTTGAAGGGATGTGATATTTAAAAAAAAATTATTCTGTTACATCAGCTTCAGGTGCTTGGTAGCTGTGGGTGATCCAAGACTGATTCATCTTGATGAAGGTCAGTCGATCAACTGATTCGGTGGACAGGCGCACCCTGTGATCGGTAACAAAGCCACCAGCAGCACTGAAGGTGCGTTCCGAAAGAACGCTGGATGCAGGACAGGCCAGTAGCTCAATTGCATACTGTGCAAGCTCTGGCCAGTGATCCATCCTCAAGACCCAGTAAGCCAGAGGATTTTCGGTGAGAAAGGTGTCCAAGTCTGACCTTGCCCCTAGGTATTCCTGCACCATGTAAATCAGACGCTGGCGATGGGTGCTGGAACCGATCATACCTTGGGGCTGCGGACTAAAAAATTGTCTGAAAGCATCAGTCAGACGGCCACCTTCTCCACCGCTCCTTCTGACCGATGCCTCAGCAACACGTTGTCCAGGACCAGGAGTTTGTAACCTCCCAGTCTCTGGGAATGCGTTGCACAGACCTTTCTGCAAGGCCTTCCGGAGATGTCTCATCCTCTGCTCCCTCTGCGATGGCAAGATAAGGTCGGCAACCTTACCCTTGTACCGTGGATCAAGGAGAGTGGCCAGCCAGTAATGGTCCCTCTCCTTGATCCGAAGAATATGAGGATCCTTCCGCAGGCTTTGCAGGATCAGGGAGGCCATGCAGCGTAGGTTAGCTGAGGCATTCGGTCCGGAGTCCTCTGTGTCACTAAGGACAACATGATCCGCAGCTACCTCCTCCCAGCCACGTACAAGTCCACGTGTTTCTTGGGACTGTAAATCATCCCTACAAGACTGCTGCTGCTGCTGCTGCTGATGCTGAGTGCCAGCCTCCACCTCCATGCTGACACAATCATCCTCCTCCTCCTCTTCCTCCTCCTCATCCTCTTCCTGTGTGATGGGTGGCACAGCAGGAACACTGTCTGGATAAAGGGGGCCTTGAGAGGCAAGGAAGTCCTCCTCTTCCTGCCTCTGTTCTGCCTCAAGTGCCCTGTCCATTATTCCACGCAGCGTATGCTCCAAGAGGTGGACAAGAGGTACAGTGTCACTGATACATGCACTGTCACTGCTCACCATCCTTGTGGCCTCCTCAAACGGTGACAGGACAGTGCATGCATCCCTGATCATGCCCCACTGGCGTGGTGCATGGCCAATGTTGAGTTCCATCTGGTGGGCATGTCACATATAAGGCGGTTCTTGGGCAGGTTCAACTCCTTTTGGAGCTCAGCCAGCCGAGCACAGGCATTAAATGATCGGCGGAAATGCATACAGACTTTCCTGACCTGCTTCAGGACATCCTGTAAGCCGGGGTACCTGCCCAAGAACCGCTGCACCACCAGGTTAAGGACGTGAGCTACACAGGGCACATGGGTCAGTTGTCCCTGTCGGAGGGCGGAGAGGAGGTTGGTGCCATTGTCACAAACCACCATTCCTGGCTTGAGCTGGCGTGGCGTCAACCACCTCTCGGCCTGCCCCTGCAGAGCTGACAAAACATCCGCCCCAGTGTGGCTCCTGTCCCCCAAACAAACCAGCGCAAGCATGGCATGGCATCGTTTTGCCTGCGTACTTGCGTAGCCCCTGGAACGCCTACGAAGCACCGCTGGTTCTGAGAACAGAGCACTGGAAGAGGCCATGGAGGAAGAAGAAGAGGAGGGGGTGGAGGAGAGAGGTGTGTCACAACCAATAGTAGCATTTTGGAGGCGTGGTGGCGGAACAACCTCCAACACTACTGCACCTTGTCCTGTATCCTTCCCAGCTGCCAGAAGAGTGACCCAATGGGCCGTGAAAGACAGTTAATGTCCCTGTCCATGCCTGCTGGACCATGAGTCAGCGGTAATATGCACCTTACCGCTGACCGCCCTGTCCAGCGAGGCAAGGACATTGCCTTCCACATGCCGGTAGAGAGCCGGAATCGCCTTCCGTGAGAAAAAGTGACGTTTGGGGACCTGCCACTGAGGAACCGCACATTGTACAAACTCACGGAAGGGGGCCGAGTCTACCAACTGAAAAGGCAGCAGTTGAAGTGCTAGCAATTTAGCCAAGCTAGCATTCAACCGCTGGGCATGTGGATGGCTGGGAGTGAACTTCTTTCGCCGGTCCAGCAGCTGGGGCCGGGACATTTGCCTGCTATAATCGGACGTGGGTGTACCGCTAGCAGAGTTCCCGGAAGCACTTGGCTGTGACACACCTAATTCTACACCTTCATTCCTCTCAGAGCAGGTTTCAGAGAGGACTGAAGGTCTAGTGGGGTTGGAGATGTCAGCTGATGAGGAGCAAGGAGAGGTCCGCTTTGTTCTTTGGTGTGGGTCTTTGAGGTACGCTTGCCAACGAGCTGCATGGCAGGTCAACATATGTCTGGTCAAGCATGTGGTGCCCAAGCGGCTGATGTTTTGGCCACGTGAGATACGCTTGAGACATATGTTGCAAATAGCAGCGGTGCGATCTGATGCACTCGTCTCAAAAAAGGCCCACACCAAAGAACTTTTAGAATAACGCGCAGAGGCAGCGCTCTGCACAGGCAGAGCTCTGCGGTGTGATTCAGTCGGTGTGCTGTCCCTAAGCTGGCCCCCGGAGGGCATCCTGCCTCGTTGGACATGTGCCTCCTCCCCTTCTCCTCCTCCTCCTCCTCCTCCCTCCTTCCAGGCACCCACGTGGAGTCAGTGCCCTCATCATCCCCTCCCTCTTCATCGCTGTAGCAAACCTGGCAGTATGCTGCAGCTTGTGGAACATGACTGCCAGATTGCTGTCCTTCTTGAGCATCCCCTCTCTCTGCGCTCACGCTACTGCCTTCCTCTAGCTGAGTGTCATCATCAGAGCCCACAAAACACTGGGCATCCTCCTGGAGCATGTACCCAACACTGTGCTCAAAGAGTTCAGGAGACTCCTCAGGAGGACGTGGTGGGTCTAGGGAAGGAGTCACTGATGATGACATTGAGAGGAGGGAAGGCGATGCGTTGGCAGCTGCTTTACTAGTACCCTGAGACTGGGTGAGAGAGGATGAGGAGGATGAAGAGGGCTTGGTCATCCACTCTACCAAGTCGTTGGCATGTTGCGGTTCAACATGTCCAGCTGCCGAAAAGAAGGACAAGCGTGTCCCATGGCCACGTGCTGATGACAATGCACCGCGTCCACGACCAGCACTGTTGTCTCTAGACACAGAGCCTGCTTGCCCTCTTTTATCGGCTCGCGCCTGTCTGCCTCTCCTTGCTGGCCTTCCAGACATGGTAATGGCCTGAAGGGAGTTGGGTAAAAAAGCAGTTGGGTAGTGTATATTGTGCTAGAGGCACACAACACCCACTAACTCCTGCAGATGCCTTTATTATAGAACACCATAGATAAAGGGGTATATACAGATGTATACTGTGCTGTGCTGGAGGCACACACAACTTCCAATAACTCCTGCAGATGGCAAGTGGGCTCAAATAGAGAACAGCTATGTAGGTGGATATAGCGGTATGTACTGGGTACAGAGCACGCAGACAGCACACACTATCTCCTAACACTACTGGGTACAGAGCACGCCGACAGCACGCACTATCTCCTAACACTACTGACTGCAAGCTCTATTATAAAAGATAGATCACTAGCTATATAGGTGAGGTGAATATAGTGGTGTATACTGCGGTCAGGGCACGCAGACAATAACCAGAAAACAGCAGAGTTAAAGGGCTATATACAGATGTATACTGTGCTGTGCTGGAAGCACACACAACTTCTAATAACTCCTGCAGATGACGATTGGGCCCAAATAGAGAACAGCTATGTAGGTGGATTATAGCGGTATGTACTGGGTACAGAGCACGCAGACAGCACGCACTATCTCCTGACACTACTGACTGCAAGCTCTATTATAAAAGATAGATCACTAGCTATATAGGTGAGGTGAATATAGCGGTGTATACTGCGGTCAGGGCACGCAGACAATAACCACTACACAACAGCAAGATCGCAAATCGGCCGAAAACGATCGGTGTGTACTGTGTTGAAGGTACACAGAACACCCACTGCTTCAGACGCCAACACACTACACGAGGCCGCCGCGCTGGCGGCCTTATATAGTGTGGGGCGTGCACTACACAGCCTGAGCTATGATTGGCCACAGGCATCCTGCCTGTGGCCAATCATGGCTCTCCTCGCTGCTGGCCCTGCGATTGGCCAAGCATGCGGGGTCACAGTGCATGCTTGGCCAATCATGAGCCAGCAATGCACTGCGCCATCGCAGTGCATTGTGGGCCGTGAGCACCACACGAATTTGACGTGAACAGACCAAAATGTTCGGACTTCGCCGAACGGGCGAACAGCCAATGTTCGAGTCGAACGTACGTTCAACTCGAACACGAAGCTCATCCCTATAAGCAGATATGCACCGACAAGCACAAACTGAAGAGCAGTAACAATCTGAAGCACAAATTTGAAAAGCGCGAATCGGCTCTAACCAAACTTCTACTAACACGCGATTAACACGAGATCAGCAGAAGGAGCCCAAAGGGTGCCGGACATGGTGCTGAACTTCCCTTTTCTAGTCCCGTCATATGCAGCTTACGTCATCGCGTTCTTGGCAACCGGAAATTCTGACAACTTAGTCCGACCGTGTGTATGCAACACCAATTCTGACAACTTAGTCCGACAGATTTGGCTGTTGGAATGTCCGACCGTGTGCACAAGGGCTAAGCCCTTGTACACACGGTCGGACATTCTGACAACCAAATCCGTTGGATTTTGTCTGACGGATTTTGTCTGAAACTGTTGCATACACGCGGTCGGACAACGTTGTCAGAAAATCCGATTGTACATAATGTGATGACGTTATTTCGTTACGGGACTGCGTTCAGGCTAGTAGCCAATAGCTTTGGTCTATGAATTTGTTATGAGCATGCATGGCTCTTTGTCCGTCGGAGTAGGCTACACATGATCTGAGTATGTCTGATCGGAGCATGTTGTCGGAAAATTTTATAGACAAGTTGGAAAACTTGGTCCGTCAGATATTCCGACGGAAACAGTCCGATGGAGACCACACACAGTCGGATTATCCGTCAATACGGTCCGATCGGACACATTCCGTCGGAATCTCCGACCGTGTGTACAAGGGCTTAGAGTTAGCCTGTATTTCTCCCATGATTGAGAAGTGGGATCTTTAATTCTATGATTAGTGTGGGACCCACTGAAAATGGGATATTTTGATGTAGTAGTGGGCTTAAGCACTGTATGGCCATATGGTGTGACCAAATCCTCATATTTGCTTATTTGCCTATTTGCTTTTTATGTTCAGGTGCTTTAAATAGCCTTGTAGGATTTAAATGATATTTTTGTATGTGTGTGCTATAATCTTGTGTTCTACCCTCTACACCAGATATGTTGCATAGCACTATTTGATTGGAACTAGCTTCCTCATTCTTATCGTTGGCTGAAGTTATGCCATAATGCAATGATCTTATGCTTCTCAAATGTTCCTGATTGAAAAAAATTCTGTCTTATATATTAAAATGTAGACAGACAATGAGAGTTAATGTGAGAAGGGCTGAGGTAGTGTCTCAGTCCCAAATTAGTATGTACAACACATAAAACACAGAAAAAAACATTTTGCCCATGGGACTTTTAAAGAGTCACACCTCAGACAGTAGATGTAAAAATATGAAAAATTTATTCTGATACATTTAAAAACATGTGCATCACAATAATAAAGAAGACATAAATGATGAACATGAATGGTGCTGCATAGAGTTCATATGAAAAAATTTGATATGCGGGACCTGAAGGCACCATACAGATACCCCAATTGATCTAGAGCTGCTGCACGACTGATCTCTTTGTGTTTTGTGAGGTAATTCTCACTTCCTCAGGAGAGGCACAGGTAGGTATCTGGAGAAAAAATTGATCAATGAATGATAATAATAACAAAAAAATTGGAAAAATGGAAAGGGAGGAAAAGGTGGTAGGGGGTAGGGGAAAGGGCAGGAGGAGAGCCATATATGTATGAGTATATCTCAATATCTGTAACTTACAAGTAGTGCCAAATACCGGTCAACTCTCACCAGAAAAGTTATCTGGTTGGCTAAAGAAGGCAAGCTTATGTGTAGTAATATATATGGTAACATACAGAGAGTCTCCCTCTGGCGTGTTCAGAAGTCGACTCCTTGTCCCCATGGGAGCTATGAAGATGGTAACAACCTGGTGTGTTTACAGATCTGACATCCTGGTGGTCAATGTAAATGCAACCAAAGGAAAGAAAAAATGCCACACACCTGTAAACATAATGGTGTTGTTTAATATATAGGTAAAAAACTCGCTAATGACAAAAAGGAGAAAAAAATCAGTGAAATGATAAAAAAAAGTTTATATGTGTCACCAGTAAGGATAGAGAAATCCCAATAGGTGATGAAATAAACACAACAATCATGGAAATACTACTATCCCATACATGCCTGATTGGTTACCTCCTTATTATCAATGTAACGGGGCATAATAAGTGTAGCAAACACTATATACCTATTAAACCAACACCCGGTCCTCAATTGCTGAAAGTTGTACATATATATATATATTTCTTGATCATACATCACTGGACACAGGAGCTTCATTACATAGTGGGTTATATAGGCACCTCTGGTGATTGGACACTGGTTAACCCCAATTTAAGGAGAATTCCTCCCCTATATAACCCCTCCCATATGGGAGGCACCTCCGTTTTTTCGCCAGTGTCTAAGGTGGTTGGTCACGTAAAACATGTGCTATGAAGAAAGCTATGTGCAGGTCCCTGTGGGGGTCTAAGGGCTATGATAACCGGATCCATATCTTGATATTTGACTCCCAAGATGATATGGTACCCGGGCCTCGTCATCCAAAGAAATTAGGTTTTGCCTGTAAGTCCTCTCCTGTTGGAAGACTGGGCTCTGGGAAAACCAGACTTGGTGTACTATTTACATAGTGGCACGAAAGTTTCTGGCAGAGTCTTTTACAAGGTCCAGGTAAGAGGTTCCTCTGAGAAGGAACCCAAAAAATCCTGAAGGTTGTCACAACTGTGCCCACCGTGATGGGTGAAGGCTGAAATTTGTCTGTTTTCAGCAATTCCTGCGGCGGGGACAGGTAAGAGAAGTTAATCCTATATAAATCATATATTATGGATTTCTTCATGTGAGTAGTTGTATGTCTTACCTGGTTTCCACCACTAGAGGGAGTAAGAGCAGCCTGATGCATACTTACATGCCTTTCAGATACACACGCGCAGTGAAGCCTGTTTTTTTCAGATGGCTCACGTCTCTGCTGCAGACTCTGCCACAATAGAGGTAAGAGAGGGGTCCCACGTAGTCTAGGGGTCCCGCGCGGCTCCGTAGGTGATTCTCTCCCCCTTGGACGACCGGCAGTCCTCGTGCATGCACGTGCACGCATGCTGGGCGCGCTCCCATACTATTGGAAGGAGGGGGGTGTGGTTGTGGGCCGTGCATGCCAGCGTGCACGGCGCTTTACTGCGCAGGCGCCAAAGCGGCAATTTTAAAAAGCCCAGAGCACCAGGGGGCTGTAAGTGGAAGACACAGGAGCTGTGGGCAGTAAGCATCCTAAGGGATTGGATCCAGGCAAACCTAAGACACCTACTCAGCATCAGGTTGTGCAGTTTAAGCATATATATTTATTGTGAGACTTGGAGCACAACAGTGATTGCACTTTGTACTAGTACCTCTGCTTTGTAGCTTAGGACTATGTCTCCTCGTAAGAGGGTCTCAGGGGGAGGTAACAAGGGCACTGGTAAATCACCTCCTAAGTCTAGGGGTCCTAAAAATGCCTGTAGTTTACCATCACCCCCTGCAAGACTGGAGCCAGCCTCACAGGATGAGTCAGTGCCCCTGTCAGGTTTTGCAGCCTCTCCTAATGTTTCAGCCCCAGTGTATGTCACTGAAGACTCCCTTATGGCTACATTGGAGGGTTTTGAAGGGAGAATCATGAATTTTATTTCAGCTTCCCTAAACGATAGCAGAAAAAGGGGTAGATCCCCTCCCTCTGCTGAGATTCCTTTCAGATGACACCTCTGACAATGAGGAGAGATCCATATCATGGGATAGGGATCAAGAGCAGTCGGATGAGTCAGAGGAAGAGGAGAGAGTCCCCTCCTCCCAGGCACTCAGAAAACAAGTTCAATATTATACTGAGTTGGTGCATACCACATTCAGATTGCCCGCTGCTGAGGCCGCTACATCCTCTGTTTCTTCCCTGGGGGTCAGGAGAATCCCACAGACTGCCTTTTCCTTTCCAATTCATCCCTTAATGGATAAATTGTTGTATGAGGATTGGGGACATCCCGATCAACTGTTTGCTCCTCCTAAAAGGTTTTCTATGCTTTATCCTCTGGAGGAAAGTTTCACCAAGAAATGGGGGGTCCCATCTGTCGATGCGGCTGTTTCTTGTGTGAATAGAAACCTGACCTGTCCTTTGGATAATGCTCAGGTATTTAAGGATCCAACTGATAAGAAGCTGGAAACATTATTGCCTCCTTTTCAATGGCTGGCGCTGTAGTGCAGCCTACAGTCGCAACTGTGGGGTTGTATCAGTTCCTCAAGGTACAGGTTAAGCAGATGCTTGGCCTTCTTCCCAGTGAGGAAGTGGAGAATTATGCAGAAATTCCTCAAATTCTGTGTTTTATGATTGATGCAATTTTGGATTCGGTCCAACAAGCATCTCATTTGTCTCTCCTGTTGGTACACATGCGAAGGGCCCTATGTCTAAAAAATTGGGCAGCTGAGCTATCAAGTAAGAAGTATTTGATTGGATTCCCGTTTAAGGGGGAACACTTATTTAGGGAGGAATTCGATAAATTCGTCCAAAAGATTACAAATCTACTCTCCTTCCAATCAAAAAGAGCAAACGTCCATCATTTAGGCATTCTCTTTCTCCCGGAGCATCAAGCTCTAAGCAGGGGCGACGGCCTTCCCAACCTCCTTCTACAGGAAAGGCCCAAGGCCACGCCCAGGGGCAGAAAAAGACTTGGGGGCGAAATCCTGCCAAGCAGAGCCCAAAAGCTTCCTTGTGAAGGAGCGCGCCCATTCGGCCAAGTGGGGGGAAGGCTCCTGCAGTTTGCAGAAGCCTGGCGGGAAGAGATCCGGGACAAGTGGGTAATCTCCTCCGTATCTCTGGGCTACAAGCTAGAGTCTCAGGAGATTCCACCTTCTCGCTTCCTAAGGTCAAGGATCCCCAAGGATCCAGTAAAGAAAAAAACGCTACTTCTGGCCTTAGATCACTTACTATCCCAGGGGGTGATAGTGGAAGTGGATCCAAAAGAACAGGATTTCAGGCTTTTACTCAAATCTCTTCACCGTTCCAAAGCCAAATGCCAAGTTTTTGCGCATCTGGTCTTTCCGAATGCAGTCAATGCGTTCTGTGGTCTCCTCCCTGCAAGGGGGAGAGTTTATGGCATCAATAGATATCAAGGATGCATATCTTCATGTGCCAATTTTTTCCGCACACCAAAAGTATCTAAGGTTCACGGTAGATCAGCGCCATTTTAAATTTGTGGCCTTGCCGTCCAGTCTCGATACGGCTCCTCGAGTCTTCACAAAGATTCTAGACCCTCTCTTGGCAAACCTAAGAGCTCAGGGTATAACCGTGATGGCTTATCTAGACGATTTACTTCTCATAGAGGAAACAGTAGCACTCTTGAACCGCAATGTTACCAGAACGTTAGAACACCTGGAACGCCTAGCTTGGATTATAAACCTAGAAAAGTCGAACCTACAGTCTGCTACCAGGTTTGAGTATCTGGGCATGGTCATCGACACCGCTCAGGGTGGGGTGTTTCTACCAAGGCAAAAGGCCATGGCTATAGAGGATCTGGTGTGTCTAATTCTGGGCAGAAGATGTTCCCCATTCGGTTGTGTATGAGACTGTTAGGGAAAATGGTCGCCTCCTTCAAGGCCGTTCCATTCGCCCAGTTTCACTCAAGGCCTTTGCAAAGATGCATCCTTGTGGCTTGGAACAGGAAGCCCCAGACCTTGGACCTTCCTATGTGTCTATCCCCAGGGACACACAAGAGTCTCGTTTGGTGGTTACAGACCAAGAATCTGCTGAAAGGCAAAACTTTTCTTCCTCTTCCATGGAAGATTATAACTACAGTTGCCAGCCTGACAGGCTGGGGAGCAGTGTTGGGGGAGTCGTGCTCGCAGGGGAAATGGTCTGCAATTGAGAAGCTATTGCCCATAAATGTTTTGGAAATCCGGGCAGTTTATATGGCTCTCATAAACTGGTCTTACAGACTACAGGGTCTCCCTGTTTGAGTTCAGTCCGACAATGCCACAGCTGGCCTATATCAATCACCAGGGTGGCACTAGGAGTCTGGTTGCACAAAGAGAGGTGAATCGCATACTTGCTTGGGCAGAAAGGCATGTTCCATGCCTTTGTGCAGTCTTCATTCCAGGAGTGGAAAATTGGCAAGCGGACTTTCTAAGCCGCCAACAGTTATGCCCAGGAGAATGGGCTCTACACCCCGACGTATTTCGGAACATATGTCTCAAGTGGGGCACTCCGGACGTAGATCTGTTTGTTTGCGTCTAGATTCAACAGAAAACTTGACAAATTTGTGTCAAGGATAAGACATGTACTTGCTCAGGGGTCAGATGCTCTGACAGTTCCCTGGGATCAGTACAATCTAATTTATGCCTTCCCACTATTCCCGCTTCTGTCACGGTTCCTGGGAAGAGTCAAGAGGGAAACAAAGTTGGTTCTTTTGGTAGCCCCGGCTTGGTCCAGGCGACCTTGGTACGTAGAGATATTGAAGTTGGCAGTAGGCAGGCCGTGGATCCTCCCTCTCCGGCCAGATCTACTCTCGCAGGGTCCAATTTACCATCCTGCTTTACACGGTCTAAGTTTAACGGTTTGGCTGCTGAGACCCACATTCTGAGAGATCTTTCGGAGCCAGTCCTTTCTACTCTGGTCAATGCCAGAAAGCCGGCCTCCAGGCTTATTTACTACAAGATGTGGAAGGCATATGTTTCCTGGTGTGAACACAGGGGATGGCATCCTAGAAAGTATGTCATTAGCAGGATCTTGGCTTTCCTCCAGTCAGGCCTAGAAATGAATTTGGCCGTAAGCACTATCAAGGTGCAGATTTTGGCCTTGTCAGTGTTTTTCCAGAAGCCACTTGCATCACATTGCCTTGTGCGGGCTTTCATCCAGGGGGCTATGCGGTTAAGGCCGCCAGTCAAACCTCCGGTATGCCTATGGGATCTGAATTTGGTTCTCTCGGCATTGCAGGGGCAACCATTTGAACCTTTGCATCAGGCTTCATTAGTTCGTTTGACTAAAAAATTGGTTTTCTTGATAGCCATATCCTAGGCTAGAGGAGTGTCAGAACTAGCAGCTCTCTCAAGCAAGGAACCTTATCTAATTATTCATAAGGACCGGGTAGTAATGCGTCCTAATAGGTCCTTTCTGCCTAAGGTGGTTTCAGGATTCCATTTGAATCAAGATGTAATCCTACCATCCTTTTTTCCGGATCCACAGTCCGCAGAAGAAGAGTCTTTGCACACTTTAGATGTGGTAAGGGCAATCAGTATCTATCTTCAGGCAACTGCTCAGGTAAGAAAAACGGATTGCTTATTTATTTTGCCGGGAAGGCCCTAGGAAGGGCCAGGCGGCATCAAAATCCACTCTCTCAAGGTGGATTAGACAGGTTATTTTTCAGGCCTATATTGTAAAGGGGAAGAGTCCTCCTTTTCAAGTGAAAGCGCACTCAACGAGGCCTGTAAGTGCTTCTTGGGCAGTCACCAGGCCTCCCTGGCTCAGATCTGTAAGGCTGCAACTTGGTCATCAGTCCACACATTCACCAGATTTTATCAGGTGGATGTCAGAGGGCAAGAGGATATTGCCTTTGGGCGCAGTGTACTGCAGGCTGCAGTTTAGATCCTCTGGTCTATGGTGGTCTATGATTCTGATCTGTGTCTCCCTCCCCTCAAACTGAGCATTGCTTTGGGACATCTCACTATGTAATGAAGCTCCTGTGTCCCGTGATGTATGATCAAGAAAATAGGATTTTTATATACAGCTTACCTGTAAAATCCTTTTCTTGAGAGTACATCACGGGACACAGGGCTCCCGCCCTTCTTGGGTTTTACGTGGTTTCTTATTGCTTTGCTACAAAACTGAGGTGCCTCCCATATGGGAGGGGTTATATAGGGGAGGAATTCTCCTTAATTGGGGGTTAACCAGTGTCCAATCACCACAGGTGCCTATATAACCCACTATGTAATGAAGCTCCTGTGTCCCGTGATGTACTCTCAAGAAAAGGATTTTACAGGTAAGCTGTATATACAAATCCTATTATTAGCAGTATTCCATTAATACCATAATACCAATACCGTACCAGTTAATTCATAAAAGTGAAAAGCTTGGTCAAATATATATGTATATATGTGCCATTGATAGCAGGCGGGTGTGGCTAAAATTAGCCCTCAATAAATAAAATAAATTGGCATAGAAATGCTATCTAGATAGCCCCAGTGTATAATGAAGACTTCAAATGGAAAGGGGATTCCATCTGAACAACAAAACACCAAACATGCGGTTAAACCCTGACCGCCCAACAGACACAAACAGTGAACACTAATTACAAAGTGAAAAGGTACAGCATAAATGTCAACCATGGATGAACTTCCTAAAGTGATTTACCCCTAGGGGAAGAAAGAGCAATACAGAACAGCCAAGTTCTGTACTGTTGGAAGCACAGCACTGAACCCATGTTAGAGCCTGGACTAAATAGTCCTGGTCTCAAAATGGGCCCCGCCCTTTCAGCATCATCATGGTTGAAATCAACCAATGGGCTTGCAAAGTGTGAGGGAATGGGGCATGCCCCTAGATCCCCACCCATAGTTGCGGCCGATGAAAATCAGTCTCACCACATAAGCACAGCTGAGAGTATCAGCTTGCATAACGTGGTGGACCTGGCCCAATACTGCGTATCCTCGCTGCCAGGAGAGCAGCAACGTGATGACGCAGGACATGAGGGAGCCAGATGTGTCAGGAAATGCTGAAGATGATGCCAATCCCTCTTGGCTCTAAGGGGGTGGAAGCATAAGGAGGTATGAACTACTCCATCTAGTGCTGGGGACACTGCTGCCATGGGGAACATCCAATTTGCATCAGTGTGAACCTAGCCTAAAGGTTAAGTGGGTTAAGTTTAATATTAAGTATTGTATTCAGTGGACTGGGGTTAGGTTCAAGTTTTAATGTGAACCAACATTATATATAAACAGTATCGCACACAAGTGAGTACACCCCTCTCATTTTTGTAAATATTTTATTCTATCTTTTCATGTGACAACAGTGAAGAAATTACACTTTGCTACAATGTAAAGTAGCGAGTGTACAGCTTGTATAACAGTATACATTTTCTGTCCCCTCAAAATAACTCAACACACAACCATTAATGTCTAAACCGTTTGCAAAAAAAGTGAGTACACCCCTAAGTGAAAATGTCCAAATTGGGCCCAAAGTGTCAATATTTTGTGTGGCCACCATTATTTTCCAGCACTGCCTTAACCCTCTTGGGCATGGAGTTCACCAGAGCTTCACAGGTTGCCACTGGAGTCCTCTTCTACTCCTCCATGATGATATCACAGAGCTGGTGGATGTTAAAGACCTTTCACTCCTCCTTCCATTTGAAGATGTCCCATAGATGCTCAATAGGGTTTAGGTCTGGAGACATGCTTGGCCAGTCCATCATCTTTACCTCCAGCTTCTTTAGCAAGGCAGTGGTAGTCTTGGAGGAATGTTTGAGGTTGTTATTATGTTGGAATACTTCCCTGCGGCGCAGTTTCTGAAGGGAAGGGATCATGCTCTGCTTCAGTATGTCACAGTACATGTTGGCATTTATGGTTCCCTAAATGAACTGTAGCTCCCCAGTGATGGCAGCACTCATGCAGCCCCAGACCAAGACACTCCCACCACCATGCTTGACTGTGGGCAAGACATTTGTCTTTGTACACCTTACCTGGTTGTCGCTACACATGCTTGATACCATCTGAACCAAATACGTATCTTGGTCTCATCAGACCACAGGACATGGTTCCAGTAATTCATGTCCTTAGTCTGCTTGTCTTCAGTAAAATGCTTGCGGGCTTTCTTGTGCATCATCTTTATAAGAGGCTTCCTTCTGGGACGACAGCCTTGCAGACCAATTTGATCCAGTGTGCGGCGTATGGTGTGAGCACTGACAGGCTGGCCTCCCACCCCATTCAACCTCTGCAGCAATGCTGGCAGCACTCATATGTCTATTTCCCAAAGACAACCTCTGGATATGATGTGGAGCACTTGCACTAAACTTCTTTGGTCAACCATGGCATTCTAGCCACTCTTTATTTCACCTCTCACTCCACCCCATGCACCTCCCATTTCCTTTCCATCCCATGCACTCCCCCTTCCCCTCCCCCACCCATTTTTTGTGGATCCCTATTCATTTTCCTTTTTCATTGGGTAGATATTGGCCTTTGGCCTTATCCCTGGGCTCCTCCTGGCCAGTTCTCTGTGTGCAGCTCAGTGTCCGTCTCTCTATATTTGGCTCAACATCAGTGCGCAGCTAAACACTGGTTGGTGGGTGGCTAATGAACATTGGCTTTGGATGGTCAATGGCACGTTCTTCTTTACCTCTGCATATTGTTTTGTATGCTTTTAACTGTATTTTGTCTTATGCAGTGACACATCTACTTTTGTCTCTCAACAAACATCCCCTGAGGAGGGCGAAACATATTGGGATACTATTGCTGAAAGACCTTTTTCATCTGCTTACTAGATAGGTACCCACGTCTGCGTAATGTTTGTATAGCCAATATTATTGTTTTGTTTTTTTCTAATTGTTCTTTTTTCAATAAATTTTGATATATTTTTATATTTGTTGGTGTATTATCAGTTCATTCTATTTACCAGGCACCTTGAAAATCAAATCACCCCTCTATATATACACATAATAGGGGATGGTGGTGCCTTCTTGTTGACCCTGTCGCCTATCCATATCAACTACTATATATCATTGTATATATATATATATATATATATATATATATATATATATATATATATATATATATATATATATATATATATATATATTAATGTACATACAATCTTATCCATCTCTGCATTTAAAAATATCGGTTCTCTGCACACTAAAGTTCCAAGGCTGCCAAGGATCTGATTAATAAGTATGTCTGGACAGACCTTCCCCCTCCCACATGAATTAATAACATGAATATAGCTCCATGTTATTGTGTAAATAATTGTTTTTATTTAATGTCATCATTTCAAGATTCCTTTATATATATATATATATATATATATATATATATATATATATATATATATATATGTATGTAGTATGTATGTATGAACAAATACAAAAGAAGGCTTTAATGTTTGTCAGCATGGTAACCATATTCATCATTGACTTATTGCACCAAGCTCTATGTTACTATATTTACTGTTGACAATAATATTTTCATCGGACCAAGTGCCACGCATGCTCAGATCAAATTCCTACATCAAAGCTATTGGCTACTAGCCTGAATGTAGTCCCATCGTAACGAAATTACATCATCACGTTCTGAAAGATCGGATTTTTCGCCAACTTGGCCCGACCGTGTGTATGCAACAGTTTCGGACACAATCCGTCGGACTAAATCCGACGGGCAAAATCCAACGGATTTGGTTGGCAAAATCTCCGACCGTGTGGGCTTACAAGTCCCCTATAGAGTATCTGCTACTTTCTGTATGTGTTAAAGTGGAACCACACTGTATGTGAGCACCACAAACCCTCCTTCTTCTCCTTCAGCCTTCTGGACACATTACAGGTGGGACCCTTTGCAAAGCGTAACGCAGCTCACACATGCTCAGTAGGACACCGGTGGTGAATTCAGAAGGCTTCACTGCCGGTTTCTCTTACCTAAGGTGCCAGGGCCTGAACCCAAAGCCGATAGAAGAATTGGCTTGGTGAGGACATTGCAGGATCCCTGGACAGGTAAGTGTCCTTATATTAAAAGTCAGCAGCTACAGGTGACTTTTAGCTTCTGAATTTTTATTTTTTGGTGGGCACTGGAGCCTATTTAAGGTCATGCTATATAACAACCCACCCAATTTAGTTGATATTTATTTTTGGAAAGGGTGGCAACTTTATCCAGAGATCCTGTAAACTCTATAGTGAGGTATTATAAACGTTCGTTAGGAAAGAGTGCAGAACCTAGACATGCAGAAATTCAGTCATCACATTAAGTGGCATACTTTCAGTGTAGATACAGCTATGCTAAATAAATATTTAAATGATGATACAATTGTCATTACTGTATATATTCTTGCATACATATTTATATAAAACATTTTGAAACGGTTGAGTTTTCACTTATATTTCTGCATTGTCTCAGTCTGTAACGCTCTATAACACTATGATCTTTTGATTTACCTAAAACACGATTTATTGTCTAAAATTGCTTTATAATCTATTCAATTATTTATTATGTTAGCTTTATCATCAGTAGCTATATGTGCTTTTCTTCAACGGATAAATAAGAATTCAAATATATGTTGCTTGTATTGCAGTTAAAAAACGGTGAAACCGAGGAGAAAAAAAAGAGGAAGTCCACAAAGCAAAACCTGAGGAGATTTTTTTTTTTATCTTAATGGTCTTATTTGAAGCAGCCTCACAGTTATAGATAAATCCTCCAATTATCAAAAAAGTATCCATATGTAAATTATAAATTAGCTGGTGATTTCTTTCTTCTGTAGCCTGGATGACTGGATTGTTTGTGGCATCACTCAGAAGTCAGAGAGACTTGAATTCCTCAGATGGACTTGACAGTGGTACCATAAAACTCTGTCTTATGTACCACACCAGCTAGGGCACTTGGAGAAAATAATAGTGCTTCTCCACTCTTACTATTATTGATTATCCCGGTTGTAGATTTTCACCTCCATTGGCTCTTGGGAACTATCTATTCATGGATAACGATGGCGGCAGTGAGCCATCACTTACAGCTATGGATTACAAACACAGTATTGAAGTCTCCATAATGCAGATGGAACTTCACAGATGGGAGTAAATTTACCTCTACCATTTTTAAACAGCGTAACAATTTTCAAAGTTAACTAGCAGTGTAAGCTGGCAAGACAAATATTCACAGAAAATGTGTATATATCTATTTAATTCTGTGAAAATGTGTATCTATTTTTTAGGGGCACCAACAAAGCCAGTAAATTTAAAAGGTTTGGAAACCCTTGTTTTTTTTTGTTTTTTAAATAACAAACATGTCATACTTACCTCCACTGTGCAGTTCGTTTTGCACAGTGTGGCCCTGATCAACATCTTCTGGGGTGCCCCGGCGGCTCCCCACATTAGTAAACCCCCTAGGAGAAGCGCCCTCCCAGGGGTTACCTTGCGGGCATGCTCCCAAGTCCAACATTTGCGTCTATTGACACAGGATGCAGGACTCGGCGCTGCCCCCCTGCACCCATGTCATTGGATTTGATTGACAGCAGTGGGAGCCAATGGCTGCGCTGCTATCAATATATCCAATCAAGAGCAGAGAACCCCAGGCAGAGAGGAAGAGCGTGTCTCCGCCGTGGGAACAAATGGGCTCAGGTGAGTAAAATGGGTGGGCTAGGGGGCTGGTCAGTGTCAGAAGTTTTTTTCACCTTAATGCATAGGCTGCATTAAGGTGAAAAAAACACAAGGGTTTACAACCCCTTTAACAGACCTTCTATCTTTAGGGTTCATCCAGTTTACAGTAGGATGCAAACACCAGATGATTTTTTATTTATATAAATATGAATCCATGCCTTGATAGCTATGTAGTCCTATGTTCCCATCTCTAAGTGTACCAGCTGTGAGTGTTGCCTTTCCAAAAGGGTATGAGAGGTAAAAATGATATACCTTTTTTTAACGTTAAATTCTGTGAGTACAAATTGGTTACAAAGGGTGTGCTAAGAAGGATGCCATGTTCAAGATTTTTTTAATCAGATACGTTTTTCATTGTAATTTTAATTTTTTTTCTTTTAGTTACATTCAAACCATATCAATACATAACAACCAGTTTAACTTCTACAGTTATGTAAGTAGTGTTCCAATTGGTAATATTTATGTGTACTACATAGTTTAACCAATATGACCACAATGTTGCAAACCCTAAGAAACATTCAAGTTTTAACAGAACATGTTTTTTGACATATACCTCAATAAAGAATTCACAATGTTACATAAACATGTTTGTTCTCGCTATTCAAAAAAATAATACCAGTGTTGTAGTGCTTTTACAGGTAAGGGTAACTTTATGTCCTCTCAACAGGAGATATGATGCATGGTTCTTTGTATCCCTATTCAAGACAATAACCTGTGTACTAGGGAAGGTGATACTAGGCCTGGAGTTGCTAGTCACAGATTCCATATTTTCTAGACATGTGCATTCGTTTTTGTTCGAATGCATTTTCGTTCGAATTTCTGTTATTTTCGTTATCAAACATTTTCGTTAACAAACAATAACGAACATGCAGAATCCAAAAACTGAAATATCCGACATAAACAAATGCTTTATTTTCATTTTCGTTGTGACAACATTTCGATATAGATAGGAGATTCGACATGACACTGAAAATAGCAATCTGTGTCCATCGAAACTGTGGTCGAATGTGCCTAACCTTAGCTCTATTAGTCCAAGATATTTCTACATAGAGAGAAAAGATTTGACATAGAGAGAAAAGATTCGACATTATAGAGACAATAGAAAAAAATGTTGAATGTGCCTAACCTAACTCTATTAGTCCAAGATTATTTGCTATAGAGAGAAAAGAAGATTTGACAAAGCAATCGCTGTGAGTGGACATAGGTTAGAAAAGAATTCTAATGTTGGTTGACTAGTAATAATAAATAATAAAAATTAGTATTACTAGTGTTATACAACATTAGAATTCTACTACAGCTTATAGGCGGAACATTTGACCGGAAATGTATGATTGCGACGTTGTACAGTTTATCTGCTCCATCGAATCTTCTTAGAACATTCGACAGACACCATAAGCCTTCAATGACAGATTTTTTAACATGCATTTTTTAACAAAACAAGATAAATAAAAACGATTTTTCAGGAGTAACTAAATAAATGTATTTTTCGGAAGAAAACAAAATTCCGAAACAAAATATTTCAGTTTGCACATGTCTAATATTTTCTCATATTTATAGAAATAATTTCTATGTTAAAATACCATTTTTTTTATAGACAGAGTAGTTCTGACTGGATTTCTCAATTTTTCTAGGAGATATTCATTTTTTAGCAATTAGTTTACGTGCTTGAAAAAATAATCTAATAATTGGAGCATATGTGTTTTTAGGTAAAGATGCCTCATTCAATTTAAAAAGCGGACACTCCGGATGTATAGAAGAATTACATGAAAGATTAGAATAATAGTATTTTTGATACTCTTCCAGTATCTGCAAAGTTCAGGGCACCTCCCTAACAAATGTATTAAGTCAGCTGCTCCTCTATTACTGTACATTACTGTACATTTGGTGCAGTTTGGGGACTTTATATGGTACCCATTGAAATAGTTTTTCCGGTGTATGATATATTTTGTGTAACATGAACCATTGTATGAATCGGTGTGTAGGAGAGAGGGAGACCAGATTTAGTGTGGACAACACTGTCTCCCATAAGTCCTCCGATATGGAACCCAAACCTTCCAACCCTCTTTGATTAGTACCCCGATCTTTTCTTGTGTTTTGGCATGAAGTACTCCATTTGTCTATTAGATAAGCCCTTTCTTTGTTTCACATTGTGACAGAATAGTTACTATGGGGATAGACTGTAAAAGAATAGTATGCATACGTGGTTGCCATACTCTTGTTTTGCATAGACACCAAGGCCAGACTGTAATCAGATTATATAATGGCTTTAGACTAATGTTCATGCCTGAAATATACCACAATCATTAGCACTTTTTCTTTCCTCCTAGTCCTGGACCACCTTCCATAACAGATTCCATAGGTGTTAAGGTCATTCCTCCCTGGTCTTGACCTGTACTCAAAGAACACTTGTTGTAAAAGAAGTAAAGGGGCTGCTATTCTGACCGCCTTCTGAAAGTGAGAGTAACTTGGCTGTATCTGGCTTCAATGTTTTCTGCATTTGAAAAAAGTCAATATTCCTTATCATGACAACTGAAGCCAGAGCATACAAACAGATAATTCCATTCTCAATAGAAAAATGTGTATATCAGTGATTTTTTTTCCTCATTTTTTCCTATTAATCTAGACAAAAACACATTCCCCTTGAGATGGACTTTTTAGGCACTAATTCGATCAACTTACTATTTTTGAAAAGACCTCCCAGTAATCCACTCTGGGATTATAGGCAGTGGAAAATACTGAGGTCAAAGATGGACAGGGACCTGTATTGCACTGCACAGAGAGAGGAAAGATAACGGTCTCCTGTTAAGGAACCTCCTGCTGAACCCAGGAGGGATGCATGCACAAGCAGGAGTTCGTTCTGCGACAGGACACTGGATGTGTGGAGGAAGGTCATACTATCATTACTAAACAGGAGACCATTATCTTTACTCTCTCTTTGCAGTGAAACGCAGGTCCCTGTCCAACTTTGACCTCAGTGTTTTACTCTGCCTATCATCCTGGTGGGGATTACTGGGAGGTATTTTTCAAAAGTAGCAAGTTGATTGTACTATGCAACTATGAGTCATGGGAGCAGGAATATCTCAGACACAGTTCCTTTCTATGTCCTTTTTTTCTTGATTTTAAAATCCACATGGAACGTCTATCTGTGATACTATTTGAATATGAATATGTGATCAACTCCTAAAATACATCCCTGAAGAAGATGTTTATGCTCTGAAAAGCGTCAGTTGAAGGAGAATCATATTCAATTACTCTTGATGGTGTAATTTTAGACAGACTTTTTCACAATCTATGTTCAGTGTTGTTTAATGCTTGTTTAGTAAACACTATATTTTACTATAATTTTTGTTATTGATTTAGTGCCTAAAAAGTCCATCTCAAGGGGAATGTATTTTTGTCTATTCTCAAAAGGAAAGGTTGACAATAGCAGCCTAAGTCATTTCTTCATGACAGGTGTACTTTATGCTGTGGTGGTGGATCTAAAAGCCTCAGTTTAGTATTCTGCTTACAGTGGGTAAAATAAACAAGTATGTGTTTCTGTATACTGAGCAGCACAGTGTGGGCCGTCTGACATGAAGCAGTCTCCCATGACCAGAGATGGGCTTGGGCATGTTTGAAATGCCCCCACATTCCTCATCCTGACACAAAGCCAACGGTGCACACGGCTAATCATAGGCAGTGAGACATGTACCGCAGCTGCACAGATCATGAAATGTCTCACTGCCCCTGATTAGCGGTGTGCGGTGTCGGCTTTCTAGCGGGATTGGGTATGTGGAATTTAGAACACACCCGACCCAGCTCTACTCATGATCCACCCAGCTAATACTGCTGTAGCACAGAAAAGTCTTTTTCCCACTTATTTTTTTCTCAGCAGGTTGCAATGGAAGAAACATTTTTTACACTTTAATTACAATTAGGTGAACATGCACAAAGCTGTGAAAATAAGTAAATAAGATTGCGCTATGGACAGATATAATGCCTATACACTGCAAAACTGAAAGAAAAACAGGTGAGAATAAAAATGAGATAAAAAGTAAACTCGAGAGGTTGAAGCTGCCTGTGCTTAGAATCTACCCCTTAAAATAAAGGAGTAGGTCAGAGATAAAGTATGAATTAAGCTGTGGCGCTAAAACCTTTTCTAACAAATATCCTGGTGTCAAAAAGGTGTGTAGAGATCTAATCCGTGTAATAAATAGATGGCCCTGTTTATTGCCCCGGAAAATAATATAAATAAATACTGTGAATTGATGTGAAATGTGTGGTCTCCTGAGGACCACCTTATAGGTGGTACCTACCAAATATTATATATATACTTCTTATAAATGCGTGTTGTGTAGAAAAGACAATTTTTTCCTATTGGCATGCAACTCAAAAAGTACACATGTGTTATAACCAAAGAATAGTGAAAATATTTCATAAAAATGTAAATAAATAAACCATATATGCTAAGTGAGAGAGATCATATGCAAACCACAAGCCACTATATTAGTGGTCTGTAAACTGTGCTCTATATTATGAGTCCCAAGAGTGACAGTCCAAGAACAGCAAAAACAAAAAGAATTCTTTCAATGCCCAAACAAATTTTTTCAAATCGCATCACACAGTTGCTCGAAAAAACGCATAAAGTCTCTTCAAGTAAAAAGGGTAGACCAAAGTGACTAGTGCAGAAAGGTTAGGAACAATCTTCTCCGGTGCGCCACTCAGTGTCAGAGAAATAATTGCGCTCACCAGACAGAGAACCCTGAAAGGGTTAGCCGAGCAGTCACAGTATAAGCCACTGTGCAGCTTTCCTTGGGCTCTGCTCCTGCTGTGCTGGGGGAATGTTCGCCCTTTTGCTTCCGCAAATAGTCCGTTTAGCAAGTGCATGAGGGAGGAAACAGAAGTACAACCATAGTGCAACACTGTTTGTTAACGATTTATTTATCTAAAATCCAAACTACTCACAATATTTCATAAAACAATTCGCCTTTGAAATGGCAGGCTCCAGATGACGTCGCTCTGACGAAACGCGTAGGGCGTGGCCTAGGACGTGCACCTCATACTGCTATACAGGCAGCAACGCCAGCGCAGCCATTTCAAAGGCGAATTGTTTTATGAAATATTGTGAGTAGTTTGGATTTTAGATAAATAAATCGTTAACAAACAGTGTTGCACTATGGTTGTACTTCTGTTTCCTCCCTCATGCACTTGCTAAACGGACTATTTGCGGAAGCAAAAGGGCGAACATTCCCCCAGCACAGCAGGAGCAGAGCCCAAGGAAAGCTGCACAGTGGCTTATACTGTGACTGCTCGGCTAACCCTTTCAGGGTTCTCTGTCTGGTGAGCGCAATTATTTCTCTGACACTGAGTGGCGCACCGGAGAAGATTGTTCCTAACCTTTCTGCACTAGTCACTTTGGTCTACCCTTTTTACTTGAAGAGACTTTATGCGTTTTTTCGAGCAACTGTGTGATGCGATTTGAAAAAATTTGTTTGGGCATTGAAAGAATTCTTTTTGTTTTTGCTGTTCTTGGACTGTCACTCTTGGGACTCATAATATAGAGCACAGTTTACAGACCACTAATATAGTGGCTTGTGGTTTGCATATGATCTCTCTCACTTAGCATATATGGTTTATTTATTTACATTTTTATGAAATATTTTCACTATTCTTTGGTTATAACACATGTGTACTTTTTGAGTTGCATGCCAATAGGAAAAAATTGTCTTTTCTACACAACACGCATTTATAAGAAGTATATATATAATATTTGGTAGGTACCACCTATAAGGTGGTCCTCAGGAGACCACACATTTCACATCAATTCACAGTATTTATTTATATTATTTTCCGGGGCAATAAACAGGGCCATCTATTTATTACACGGATTAGATCTCTACACACCTTTTTGACACCAGGATATTTGTTAGAAAAGGTTTTAGCGCCACAGCTTAATTCATACTTTATGCACAAAGCTGTGCCCACCACCTATAAATCCCAATATAAGTCAATAGGATTCTAATAAAAATAAGCAAATGCAAATAATAATTATAAATGTTATAAATTATATAAGTGCATACATAAATACAAAAGATTATGTTCAATAACTGGGTAAAGGTAATAAAGAGTCCAAATATTGCACAAACAGTCCTTTGTTATCCACAAACAATCTGTGATCTCTCTTAGTAATGCCATATAATGAGTTTCTTGAAACCAAAACAGCCATTCATATAATCAGGGCTACGCACATACTTAATTGGAATCTAAATATGTAGAAACAGCTCAATTGAAACCTCTTTCTATTGAAACACACCAGATGCCATGACTTCTGCAATACCCTCTCCTAGCAAAATCTTTTCAAAACCTGCCTTAATAAAAAAAACTTCCTTATATTTGACTTTGGATATCCAAACCCTAGTTCTAACATCTTGCATGATCAGAAATAACAATTGCTACAACCTCTCCTCGTCAGAGAGACAACCCAAGTTATAGCAAATTAAAAACTAAAACTCATCTCAAGATGTTAAACACACTGACCATGATCCAGGCTACTACCCTATTTATATCTGCCAAAGATGACTGGGAGAAGTTATCCTCTATTGCTCTGCTTCTGGAGCAAACTTCCTTAATCTGTTCCAGTACAGACATGATGGCAAATAAACATTAAGAATGCTAACAGCTTGAACAAACTAATTAAGATATAAACAGAGGAAGAATTAAAGACTGAATATATGCCTGGGTGGTTGGGCTAGGGTCAAGTGGCTGTAAGTGAGGCTGCTGTAAATTTTCAGCTAAATAGTGACTATGGGGTTGATTTACTAAAATTGGAGAGTGCAAAATCTGGTGAAGCTGTGCATGGTAGCCAATCAGCGTCTAACTTCAGCTTGTTCAATTAAGCTGTCACAAAATAAAATGGAAGCTGTTTTTTATGCAGATCTGCATCAGAGTTTGCACTCTCCAGTTTTAGTAAATCAACCCCTATGTTTATAGTATCCAGGAAATCATCCAAGGAGGGATTTACTGAGCACTGGTCGCCACAAGAGGATTTAACCCATTCTGTGATCCAAACAGGTGTGTGAATACAAAGTGGTTACAGTTTTGATGTGAAATTAAAGATCATATATACTAATCATGAGGTAGAGTTTGCTTCTGATTACATAGCATTTTGTCCACATTATCTTAGAAGCTTGGGTTGCAGCCAAGAGGATAGCTTTATGCCTAACTATGAAAGGGTATACTCAGTGGCTGTGGAAACTTTGGAAACTTAGGTGAGATTGAAAAGGTAGGTAGATTTACCCTTCAAAAACACTGTGCTCACTGTCATCCCCTTATAAGTTTGTTGAATAGCATACGGTAATGTACTTCGCACAATTTTTAGTATATATCAGTCATGTGTATTATTTCAGAGATATACATTTGCAGCTCTGTCGCACACACTACTGATGTTAAGTTAGTAAATTTATATAGACAGCTCCGTCCCACACACTGCTGAGGAGAAGTTAGTAATTTATATAGACATGCAACTTGTGTGACTCCTAAAGAAAAGGACAAAAGCCTACAAACACAGAGAATTACAATTTCTATTGCCAACCATATATCCAATGATGGGACATAAGTATCTGTAATATGTTAGATTTGTTAGGAATACAGCAACATAAGCTCTCAGATTTAAATGGTGTGGTTGGAGTCAATTTGGGGAGATGTTGAGGACTGGTACCCTTTTAGTTTTCATTGTTATCTCCCAGTTGGAGGATAGTCATTGGAGCAATGTATGCTATTTTAAGGATTGTGAAGTTTAAATAAATAAATGGCATTACTAACAGTGAACATTAGTTTGTGTTTTCATTGCTACACAGCTAGATGGATGTGGCTGACCATGGTAAAGAATACATTCCCTACAAAATTTGGGAATTCCGAACACACATTTTTTTAATGCTCTATATTACAACATTGCTGTGTGGAAGATATAATCACTCTGAAAATGATTGATTTCCCATAAAAGGGATAAATATATCAGGCATGTTTGTTAAAACAATAGGATCATCTCGGTATTCTTTGAGATTATCCTAATTCCAAGGTTTGATGTCTTTTCAATGAGGATTTGTAAGAACAGCCCCAAGTAAGTAGAGTGAAATTACAACACAGGAGCTTTAAGAACCCAACTCTATGCAAAGGTCAGTTAAGGGTCCAATCATGAAGCCAGAGAACTATACCAATAGTGTGTGAGAGTTTCAAATTCTATGGAAATACTGGCTTTCATAAAGTTGGTGCTTGCATAAGATTTTCTGGTGGCATGTTGGGAAAATAAACTTATGTTAATATGTTCTTTTTTTTCAGATTTAGATTTCTTAACTGTAACAATAGGAACTTTGCTGAGTTCCTGTAGTAATGAGCTACTATTTGTTAATAATTTTATAGATTCTATTGTGGTATATATTTTTAAGATCTTGTGATTTTGAATTGTTTCCGAACTGGAGGAAACTGTCTTTTCACAAAATGCTATACAAATCTCTATTCACCTGCAGGTTATCCATTGGAAAACAAATAATTCCATACCTTATTCTTTTCTTTCCTGGTGTTTTCAGATTCTTCAGATCATACTGAAGGTTTTACCACTTTCAAGTGGCCCTCAAACTCAGAAGCATCCCGTATATTGAATGCTGTCCACTCTCATTGCTAGGAAATTTAGAAACTGCATGGAGAATATTATAGTCTTGCTAAATCTAGCCTTGTTTATATTCCTACTAGGACATTCCCTGTGTCTGCATGTATTTTCTCTGGGACTGTGGTTTCCTCCTAAAATCCATAAAGGTACTTAGAGGTGTATGTGACAATAATAATAATAATAATGATTTATTATTTTTATTACTATACAGGATTTTTATAGCACCAGAAGTTTGTGCAACATGTTACAAAAAATAAAAGATGGTACAGTACATTACACTTCAAGCCAAAAGAGTTAGCAGAGCTCTACTCATGAGAGCTTATAATGTAAAGGGAAGGGCAAGTGATACAAAACGTAGTAGCTGTGTGTTGATGAGTTGGTTGAGACGTTAATATTCATTTGTTAGCTAGAGTTGGGATAGGCTTAGAGATTAGAGATAAGCTTCAGGGATCTCCTAAAGGCTGACAAAGTAGGAGATAGCCGTAAAGGTCAGAGAAGCCCTGTACATGGCTTTTCCAGGGGAATAAGGAAGAGGAAAACCCAGGCGGCAGCGTCATGACGTAGGGGGCGTGGCCGTGGAGCTCGTTCCTCCGTGTCCCCCCTGCTCTCCCTCGCTACCCTTCACCTCACGCCGCATGGAGCGCGGCGTACTCTTCAGCCTCTCAGACCGCACGAACGGACCGGACCGCTGACATCGGCGATACGGTCTCTGGACGGAGAAAACGAGCGGACCGGACCGGGAAGCAGGCACAGATGCTGGGGCCATACCAAGATGACCGGGTAGGATCCCACCGCTCACCGTCCGCTGCTAACTCTGCATAGGCTGGCTGATTCTCCGTGCTTTAACACCCTCGCTGACCCTCGCTACACCAAGCTGCTCTGGGATGAAAGAGAGCCTTAGGAGGTCAATGCTGATGTCGGGACGCCGGGACTAACTCCTCAGGGCTGCACCAGGGAGGTGGTAAGCGTATCAGCCTGTGAGGGCTAAGACAGCTGCACAATATCTTTGCTTGGTGATATTGAGGAACTTGTTATATTGGTGAAGCTCTGAGATCGTATATGTGCTGCGGGCCCCCTCATAGTAAACAGTGGGGAGATTATGGACCGTTCTACACCTATTCAGTGTTGAAGTAATAGCAATAATCCCTGAATGAAAATCAACAGTGACTGGTATTATGCTCCGCAATTTCTGCTGGAGCTGTGGAGTAGCGGTTTAAAAAACATATGAGATATATGGACAGCATACCAGACAGGGAGATACCCCCCTGGCTATAGCTTTGGCTTATTTGTTTCTACCCCCCCCCCCTCCTCTATGGAACAAGAAGGCTGTTTTTGAACGTGGACCCCCGAAGGACAGTATTCCCCTGCACACTCCAAACCTGCATTAATTAGGCTCTAAGAGTACTTGGAGAGGGGGAAGAGATAAGAGATAAGAAGAGGAAAAGTTATAATTTGCTTGCTGCTGAACCTGCTTTATCTGCTAAAACCCCCCCCTTTTTTCTTCCTGAAACATAAAGAATAGCTGAACAGATACGTACATAACCAAAAGGGGGAAGATTGTACTGAACAGTAGCCATTGGATGCATCTTGATGTTTAATATCTGATGTTAGAGTCTTTCTGGCGGGAAAAGCTGGAAAAGGCATTTAAAATCTTTTACTGTAGTGGGTCGGTTTTGCACCTTCCCAGTCAACAGTTAAAGGTCTGAAGTTATTTGATACCATTCCCTGCTTTTCGATTTTTGGGTGGGATAACTTACTACCAGTATAAGATGTACTCATTATAACAGCTATAATAATATTAATGTTAATATCTCTCCACTGCCTAGTTTGGGACGCTTTAGGTAACTCAAGGAGATATACGGTATGAACTTGGACAGATGACCTACTTGCGGGGTGGAAAGCATTTGAACTAGCTTCCATCCTTTCTGTTTTTTTTTTTTTTCTTCTTCTCTTTTTTCTGCTCTTGATATCTCTGATTTAATTGTTCATCATTGAGGGTGGTATTAGCCCCCTGGGATATCTCTCAAGGCCTGGGAGAGAGGTATATTAGGTATATTAGATTAGGGTGGAGATAGGGGGGAAGGAAGGAAAAGGGAGGGGGAAAACAGTAAAGAGAATAACTTGGCGATCGATAGATAGTGAGAGGTGGACCTGGGTCTGGCCAAAATGAAGGGAAAGGCAGGTAAGGCAAATAAGACGATCACCCCGGCGGCAAGCCCGGTTGGAATCCAAAAATACATGGCTGCAAATTCTAGTATCAGAGAGGATGAAGAGATCGGTAGCCCTAGAATAGAAAAACCATCCCGCTCGGGCCCAAATAGACAGAAGGGGGAAGAGGGTAGGGGGGTAAAAAACCCTACCATAAAGTTAAGTGAGGTTAAAAAAAAAAGCGGAGTAAACCCACAAAATGAAGGAGTAGTCCAAAATAATCCCCAGGGAGCGGTGGGGATGGGTAACAGAGAGGCAGAAGAAATGGTCTCGGATAGTCATAAAGAAATCCCCCAGTCCCCACAAATTAGGGAGATGCTCTCTGAGATGTTCTCGAGAATGGAGGTCTCTCTAAGGGCGGATATCGCAACAATAAGAAGCGATATAGGCTTGGTTTTAGGGAGAGTGGAGGAGATAGAAAATAGAGTTGAGAACCAAGAGCGTAAGATAGACGGAATTGTAGAACAGATAACAGCCCTCCGTAGGTCAAATAGATCAATTAGATATAAGTTAGAAGATCAAGAAAATAGAAGTAGGAGGAAGAACATACGGATAAAGGGTCTCCCGGAGTCACATAGCGGTTCCGCCCTGGGAGAGTTAGCTCAACAGATTTTTGGCCCTCTAGTGGATAAGGAAGTTACAGCCCCATTGAAAATTGATAGAATACATAGAATGACACGCCCCCGGGGGATCAGATCAGAAGCACCGCGAGACGTTATAGTGCGATTTCACAATGTAGCAGAAAAAATGCAGGTAATGAGAAGAGTGAGAATACAGTCTGGGGTGGTCCATGAGGGCACGGAACTGCAGATCTATTCTGACTTAGCGGGGGAGACATTGGGAAGAAGAAGATGTTTAAAACCACTCACGGAATTATTGAGAGCGGCGGACATCCCATATCAATGGGGATTCCCAGCATGTCTCATAGGGAAGAAAGAGGGACGATCTGCAGTTCTACGCTTCCCAGAAGACCTCCCAGATTTTTGTGACCAGTTAGGTATACACCCTGCCCCAAAGATTGAATGGGGCTGGGAGGATGTATTAGGGGGTCAGGGGAATAGCACCCAGGGGAGGAAATGGCAGGATGGGCCGAGCAGTAGGAGATGAAAGTAGAATACTGGAAATGAGCTGAGGGAATGGGCAGCGCTGAGAGCTGAGGAGTGCGGGAGGAGGGGGAGGGAAGGTGGGGGGTGGGACGGGCGGATAAGGGTACGAGCCCTAGGGATACTATGGGGGTGCCGCGAACACAAATATCGGCCCACCAGTGCCATGGGCTTAACGGGAAGGGGGATGTCCTACCCAGTCTCATAAGACGTTCCGTTATAGGACAAGGGGGAGGTAGGGAAGGGATAGGGGGGGAGGGAGGGAGAGGGTGGGAGGGGGGTTTTGGTTGCTTTTTGGGGCTCTCACTCGGTCCTCCCATGGGGTTAAGGGGGACAGGTACCACTGGATCCACTAGGCGCTTCAAGAAGGAAAGAAAAACGGAAAGCGAAGTAGAAGGGAAAGAAAGAAAAAAAAAAAAGAAAGGGAGAAGAAAGAGGGGGTATTACCCCGTGTAGAGAGCTATGGTAGTCCTTAATGTTATCACTTATAATGTAAGGGGGTTAAATTCAAAAAGGAAAAGATATAGGATAAATGACGAACTGCAGTACATGGAAGCTAATATAGTATGCCTTCAAGAGACGCATATAACATGCACTTCTGGGGTTAGATTGAATTCGGCTAATTTTCCGGTGTGGTTTTATGGGGATTCCCCATCCCCTTACGCGAGAGGGGTTGCGATAGGGTTTAGTAGCACAATGAGGTTTAACCTAGAAGAACGTCTAGTGGATCCGGAGGGTCGTTACCTGTGCCTAAAAGGCAGGCTGTTGAATGTTAAATGTACAATTGTCAATATCTATGCCCCAAACAAGAATACGGATAGATTCCTGAAGAAAGTATTAAATAAAATAGAAGATTTTAAAGAAGGGAAATTAATCCTGGCGGGGGATTTCAACTGGAGTATGAACCCTAAAATAGATACTACAGGGGCGGGCCCTAGGATATCTGAGCACAAACAGAAAATGCTCTTAAGGGCGTTAACGGCATGTCAACTATACGATACCTGGAGAACACTGCATCCAAAAGATAGGGATTATACATGTTTTTCCTCGGTCCATGGGTCTTTCTCCCGAATAGATTATATTTTTCTGGAACATTCATTTTTAAGGGCACTTGGGAAGGCCGAAATAAAGATAAGAACAGTTTCAGATCATGCACCTGTGCTGATCCAGTTGGAGATCGGGGGGGATCTGGGACCGAGGATAAATTGGAGATTGAATGAATCCCTATTACAGGATAAAGATACAGTAGACAGGATCGAGCACGAGATTACACAATTTTTTAATCTGAATGACACACCGGAAACCTCTAGCCCTGTATTATGGGAAGCGCATAAGGCAGTTATAAGAGGGGTACTAATAGGGATTGGCGCAGGGAAAAAGAGAGAGAGGGAGAGGAGGAAAACCCTATTATATGAGGAAATTCAGAGATTGGAACAGATGGGGAGACCATGGGGGCTTCGGGACACCCAAGATTTAATAACTAAAAAGCGAGAGTTAGATGAGTGCTTGGAGCAGGATAGAAGAACGGCCTACCATATTCTGGGAAGAGAAAGGTACCAATGGGGGAATAAATCAGGTAAATGGTTGGCGAGGAGAGTGAAGGAAAAGAAAAATAGAACTTTTATCCCAAAAGTAAGAAACGCTGAGGGGGACATACAAAATATGCCAGATGATATTATGAATACATTTTTTTCATATTATAGGGGCCTTTATAACATCGGGCGACAGGATAAGGTAGAGAATCGAGTAGGGGAGGAAATAAAAGATTATTTAAATCAGATAGATATCCCCAGGGCCAAGCAAATAGAAATGGACGCACTAGAAGCCCCAATATCAAGAGGGGAAGTTGAGAGGGCGATTAAAAATACACGATGGTTTCCCGATCTCATACTATAAGCAATTCCAAAAACAGCTAGTCCCAAAACTATGCGATTATTTTAACGCAGTAGGGAAGGGCGGAGAATTCCGCGAGGAAACACTTTTGACGCATGTGGTCCTGATCCTCAAAGAGGGAAAGGACCCAACGGCAGTGGAGAGCTATAGGCCAATTTCCTTGCTAAACTCAGACATCAAACTGTTTGCAAAAATTATTGCTGAAAGATTAGGACCGCACGTGTCGGAGTGGATCCTGCGGGATCAGGTTGGATTTATTGAAGGGAGGGAGGGTCGGGATAACACACTAAAGACCATCATGTTATGCCAAGAAGTGGTAAGACGGGGGGCCCCCACGGTACTCATGTCAATAGATGCGGAAAAGGCATTTGACAGAGTGGGGTGGGGGTTCCTGTTTGAAGTGCTGGAAAGGTATGGATTAGGGGAGAGGATGAGGGGCTGGATAGAAGCCCTATACACCCACCCGAAAGCTAAAATAAGAATAAACGGAGCCCTGTCTCGCCCCCTTGAGTTGCTCAATGGGACAAGACAGGGCTGCCCGCTATCCCCATTATTATTTATATTGTCGCTTGAACCCCTGCTGATGGCCATTAGAAAAAATCGGAACATTCATGGGATATTGGCGGCCGAGAGGGAGTTCAAGGTCGCTGCGTTTGCGGACGATCTTTTGCTTTATGTTTCTAACCCTGGGGCTTCTATACCAGCAATAATGGAAGAATTATTAAAATATGGGAAGGTCTCTAATTTCAAGGTTAATATATCTAAATCGGAAATTTTGAATTTAAATACGCCAATAATAGAGCAAAACATCCTCCAATCTAAATTTCCCTTTAGATGGTGTGGGAGGGAATTGGCCTATTTGGGAATAAGGTTGACAGCAAGGATGAGTGATCTGTTTGAGGCCAACTATATGCCCATACTAAATAAAATTAAACAACAATTGGAAAGGTGTCAATATAAAGCTCTATCATGGACAGGTAGAATAAATGTAGTCAAAATGTTTATTTTACCAATCTTCACCTATACGTGCCAAATGATCCCAATAGTGTTACCACAGGCTTATTTAAATAAACTAAAAACTTTGATTAATAGGTTTATATGGAAAAAAAAAGCGGCGAGGGTGGCACTGAATACCCTGATAAGAAGTAAAGACAGGGGAGGGTTGGCAATGCCGGATTTTAAAAAGTATTATGAGGCCATAGCAATTTCACGAATCCCGGATTGGATACACAATAAAAAGGGAAAGGATTGGGTTGAATTAGAAATTAAGTTAAGCAGTAGGGAATTAGGGGAAATAGTATGGATACCTGCAAAACATAGAGAATTAGGCCATAGCACAAACACACTGACAAAAAATTTACTTCAGATATGGGACACAATAAATAAGAGACATAACTGGGGACATAACTCACCACTAATGCCACTATTGGACACTAAATTTTTTATCCCAGGGCAAGAGGAATACTTATATTATAGTAGATGGGTTAAGAAAAATAACATTAAATTACAGGAGGTGATGGAAGGAAATAGGATGTGCACATACGAGGAAATTATAGGGAAATGGGGTCACAAACCATTAGATAAATGGAGATATCATCAATTATATTATTTTATTCAGTCTCTACCACAGCCACTACGGGGTAAGGAACAACTTAGACCACTGGAGAAGCTATTAGTGAACCGTCAGTGCCTCGAAAAAAGGATCTCAAAACTTTATAAAATCCTAATAGAAAGAATAGAGCAAAATTACCCCCCCTGTCTAGAAAAATGGGAAAGTGAAATCGGGTCCTTAAGTAACGATTATCATAGAAATAAGATAATTAGGCGTACCTACTCGGTTGCCGTAGACTCACAAACACGAGAGATGTCATATAAACTTTTAACAAGATGGTACATAACCCCACAACAAGGAAACAAAATATGTAGTGCGACCCCCCGGGCATGCTGGAGAGGCTGCTTGGGGGAGGGGTCATTTGCTCATATATGGTGGCTTTGCCCTAAGATACAGACATTCTGGGGTAAAGTAATCGAAACTATTTTTGAAATAACTGGGGAAAGGATCAGGAGGGATCCATGGGTATGTTTATTTCATGATATAGAAAAAGGGGAGAGGGAGTATGGGAATTCCTTGATCCCCTGTTTATTAAATGCTGCTAAATCACTGATACCGCTAAGATGGAAAAGATCGGATCCCCCCTCAATGAGGGAATGGGCAGAAAGACTAGAAAGGATACGAATTATTGAAGAGTCAATGTATAAACTGGATAATATGGAGGAGAGGTACCAGAATAAATGGCATCTCTGGGTATTATTTGGTAAAACTGAAAATTATTTGAAGATGGTGGAAGGTTAATCAAAAGAAATCCCATGGAGCAGGATCGAGTGAGAGAGGGGAGGGGGGGGGGAGGGAGGGTAAAGGAGGATAACCTTTATAAGCACTGATGCTGTATTTATTATTATGTGGAATGGTTTATATATGTTTTATAGCTGTTTGTAAATTTTGGATAACTTCAAAAATAAAGAATTTTAAAAAAAAAGAGAAGCCCTGTACATAAGCATTAAAGGAGTTGATGAGGGAATAAGCAAGCAGGAGTTCTTGGGTGATAAATGACAATAAAAAACACAGCCCCTAATAAAGTTCACTAGTCCATTAACAGTCACTTATATGATGGCTGCAGCTCCTTATAGAATCACAATATGGGAGAACCTCTGTTTTACGGAAAGCAAGAACAGACAAAAGGGAGCATCATCTAAGTGTATACTTATTTAAAAAAAAACTGGCTAAAATATATAAATTACACTCAGATGTAAAAAGTAATAGGAAGGCACATTATCCTACTTGACAGCAATACCAAGATGCAGCTGTATAGTGCATGCAGAGTTCACCAGGGAAGCAGCTGGATGTACAGAATAGCTCCTGGAAGTGGCTGTAGTGAATTGCTTGGTAAACTAGCTTGGAAAGCTCTGCAAACCCGGAAACCATGTGCTGAAACCGGTAGTACGATGACATCAAAGATGTGGGTGTAGGTATGCATTTTAGGGTCAATCACCAACCCTTTCTCAAGTCTCAAGCCATAATATGTGAGAGGAATACATGTAGTCACATGGAGTGACTACATCTTTTACATGGGCAACCCATTAAGTATTATTACCACAACAAAAATACAAAACAAAATATACATAAAAAATACAAATAAAAAGAAAGACAATTAGGCTGAAAAATAAAAGAAACATATTAGGACAATAAATAATGGAACATAATGATGCAAAAACAAGGATGCAATGGGGCAGAAATAATAAATAAAATATAACATATAATAAGGCAAGACCATATTAAATGGTATTATACGGTACAATCATTCTATTATAAAACTGAACAATAAAGAATAGAAAAATGAACAAAAAAATATTTTTGGGTTAATTAAACCAACTGTGTTGGTTTCTACAGTATTTCTTTGTTTAACCACTTTGGGGACATGGTATTTAGAGAAAAATCCCAAGTGGTTTATTGTTCACAAAGCTTCTTAAATCTCTCGGCTTTGGAACAGGCATTGGAGATGTGATCTATTATCCACACTTGTAAACCTTTTGTCCATTGCCAGTGTACCACTTTAAAATGTCTTGGTACACTTTAAATCATGCTCCTTCAGAATTTTTCATTACATCAACCTGAAGATTTTTCCTTTTTTCTTTTCAGAAATTTCTATACTGTAATATATTTTTGTATTATTATTTTACTATTGTGTGCTTCCATGGATTATACTAAAATGTTTCTGTAAAAAAGAAAAAAAACACCTTGTTTAATTATTTAGCTATTAGCACATCTGGACATCCATTTGTACAGGATACACAGTTACAATAATGAATACTTGTGTGACAATAAATATAAGGACTTGTTAGTCAAAGGTCTCTAAGGAAGGCATGAAATAGTCCTTTCAGTGAGCACAATAAATTGCTTCTATTGTCATTGAAAGCCATGTTTTGCCTGAGTCCTCATTGGTAAATTGTTTGAAAAATGATGTAAATTTGACCAGATATGTCAAAACAAGATTAAATATTGGGACAGGTCTAAGCCTGTCACATCTTTTCCATTCAAGCTGAGGCTACTTAAGTGCTCTTATGTTTAGCACATAATGCATATTATATTCCCAAAGGATCTGATCTTAACATGCAACTTAAGTGGAACATCAAGGGAGAGAGAGACAGGAATAGTTTTTTCCTGTTACTTTATCATGCCTGAATTGGCATGAACAATGACAAACATTCTGCACACAGACATCTCATTTTGTGTCTGAGTGCAGCTATCAGCCTGCAGTCTGGACACTGATTTATGCAGCTGGAGTTTGCGGTTATAATTTGTTACAGTTTATGCAATTTCCCAAAATTATATACAACAAAAATAGATTTACATATTATTTAAAATAATCCAGGCACAAAAAAATTTAACCTGAGATTAGTATGAAAAAATACATAAGCAGAGGCTAACTTCAGTTAGAACTTCTTGTGATATCGGCTGAACCAGAGATATAAGCAACTGAATTTATATTCATCTATTTTACTGTAAAAGTTAAACTTAGCCCCACTCATGTTTAACTACCAAAATTTCTATTGATTGTCCTAGTGAAGAACAGCCTTGTTGAAATGGGAAAAGTGGGAAATTATTGCTATTGACGCTTTACAATCATGCCTTAACTGGCCTGTAAATGCCATGTTTACAGCATGTTTGCAACACAATGAAGGTGGTTGCAAAGCGAATATACCAAACTCTGCAGGCATCATTATTTTGCTATGTGTGCACCTCCATCCACTTTTTTTAATAGCTGTGAGTTGTATTGATAGGCAAGTGGGAAGCAGTAAAAATGTGACCCAACGTCCTATTTTTTAGTCTTGTTAGAATGGGGTCTTACTGCTGCAAGGGGAGACCAGCTGAGATACTGAGACTCTGGGATTTCAATTATTTTACAAAGGCAAATAGACTGTTCATTTTGCAAGGCAAGTTGAACATTGCAAGGGAATTATCCCCAGAGCTTAGCTGAGTTCCATCATCCAATCATGTGCCAGCAAAAATGCAATATTTTTATTTTCCTTGTACATTATTGAGTACGTATGCTTTGCAAAAGGACATTTTCACCACATTCACTAAGGCATTTTTTAAAGCTCTTTTACTGCATTTAAAGATTTTGAAAATACTTGAATGTCCATTAACCTCCCTGGTGGTATGATTATGTCAGATTTTTGATGCTGAAAGCAGTACAATTATTTTGCATGGAAATTTGGCGTTTTATATTGGGGGCCTGTAATTCTTAGGAATAACTCACTTATATCCGTCCAAATCTAGTATCGAGTCTAGTAGACATCTCAAGTATGATAAAGTTTGAAACAAAAAATCATAAATTATAATATAATAAATAACTACAAATAATAATAATATAATAATAATAATACGTTTATTCAATACATTTTAGACAATAATATAATCAAATCAAAAACATTAAATTTTTTTGGGCCAAACAAGAGTGCAATATTACTAGTCATATTGCTTCAGTAAACATCCCAGGTATGGTATATTTTGAAACATGGGACTGCACAAAGTCCGACATCACAATCAGGACAATAGAACCTGGTTTCCTTTTGGAGTTTCCTTCCAGTGTCATCACGCTTTGAGCAACAAACCATGCACATCATTGTGGGTGCCGACTTTTTTTCAGTTGGTGGGATGTGGTCCATGAAGTGATGACCAGTCAGGCGTTCCAGGGTGACAACACCAGCAGCATGACGTCCAGCTCTCTTTACAGCCGTTGGTGTTTGGTTGTTCAGAAAGATCAGTTTGTCAACTTTCCAAACCAAGTCAGCATGAACCACAGGCTTTTCACTCTTTTTTTTTTTTTTTTAGCAGAATGAAGGAATTCCACAAGCATTGCTTAAGAAGTTGCCTGAAGATCTTCTTGTAATACTTTTTTTGTTGTTTTCTCATTTCTGGATAACATGTCATTGCCTGGTCGTCTCTGTCAACACCTCCCATGGTGTTTTTGTAGTCTATCACCACTTGTGGTTTCATGATGTCTTTCCCACCTTTTGCGTGTACCATGACAGTGGAGGTGTTATGAATTGTACTCATTAGGCACATATCTTTTTTTTTCACGCAATCGCAGTGCCATCATTTTGCCTTTCTGCCAGGCGACCATTTCTCCTGTCTTGAGCTTCTTATTGACAAAGATTGGTGGCATGTCACACTGGTTAGCCCTAACAGTTCCATAGGCATCTGGTTTGTTCTGTAGAAGGAACTCATAGAGTTCAGAAGATGTGTAAAAGTTGTCTGCAGTTAAACTATAGCCTTGATTTAGCATTGGCTCAAACAATGAAAGAATTGAAGATGTTTCCATTCCATAATTACTGTATTTTTTGGTTGAATTTGGTTCCTTTTCCAGTGTTTAGGACAGAATTCCAAATATAACCAGTGCTCGATTAACATAACATGAAGGATTTGATGCCAAATCATGTTCTCTTTGACGTCATATATTGCATCCAGCTGAGCCTTCCCTTATAGGCCATTAGACTTTATACTCTGATATGACCGTGCAAAAGAAGGGAGAGGCTAGTAATTTATTGGTTGTCCAATACCACTTCTGCAGGAATTTCCTCACCAGTCCCTGAAGAATTATTAGGCCCAGAAATCTCCAAATGTCCTCTTTGGTCACTGGTTCCCACTTTCTGCTCCTTGAAAACCTCTGATGCGTAGCAGGTTTTTGCTTCTGCTACTGTTTTGTCTCCGTAACTATTTTTTCAATAACTTTATCAGTCAAAAATAGTTGTAGGTATGACAAGGGGTTGTCATCTTCAACATCCACTTTGATAGCAGGTGCTCCAGTAAATGGGAATCTTGGGGGTGCTGCGTGATCCATACCGCAGTCAATAGAGCACCAAGTCCGCACATCACAGAGGTCAGTCGCAGGATCCTCGCTGAAATCAATTTCTGTGTCTGATGACGAATTTCCCCACAAATTCCTACCACTCAATTCTGCAAGTGATCCTGTATTGTTCTCACTGTTTTCCAGCCTGTCATAAACCACTTTTGAGGTAGATGCACGCTTTTTTTATGCCATGGTCATTCTCCAGTTTCCAGGCATAAAGTACAGTAAAACTGCAGGCAAGGGCACTGGACAAAGCACTGGGGGGCAAACTGAGGTCAAATTATTTTATTCAGTAATGTAATCCAATAAGATTACAATGTATTTTGTGTGTTGTGGTTTATACTTTTTGAATTTAACACCGATTTCACCCCTCTGTGTCGTGGCGCTCGCAGGGAAGGGAAGCCGGAACACACAGAGCATTGGGCGGAAGGTCCGGCCACCATACACAGTGGGAGTACATTGCGGGATCCCAGGGACAAGGTAAGTCACCTCTTCCAGGATCCAGTGATGCAATCCTGTGGGTCAGTGCTACCACTAATGGTACTGAAATTTCATCCCGAGCCACACTTGGGAATACCACCAAGGAGGTTAAAGTAACTCAGCCACACCTCAAAGCTGAACTCCAGGCAGATGTAAAAGGGCACAATTGAATTCAGATATATATTCATTATTAAATCGTTAAATGTATTTCTTAAATACAAATTAGTATCTGTGCCTTATATTTGACAGTATAAATCTCTTTCCCTTTAGAACAGCACACAGACTGGGAGAGATAAAGGCAGCACTGGGAGCCAATTAGGTGTGTTTTATACAGAATTATTGACAAGGAACATTCTGATAGGAGGGGGCAGCAGATTAACAATCACAGTTCTTTTGTTTGAATTTAACAGAGAAAGTGGCATCATCTTCCTGTCTGTTCTGTAGCAGAACGTGTAAAGCTGAGAAAAATAGTATATGTACACTATATTACCAAAAGTATTGGGACACCTGTCTATACAAGCACAAGAACTTTAATGGCATTGCAATCTAAGTCAGTAGGGTTTGATATTGCGTTGGCCCACCCTTTGCAGCTATAACAGCTTCAACTCTTCTGGGAAGGCTATCCACAAGCTTTAGGAGTGTGTCAATAGGAATGTTTGACCATTCTTTCAAAAGCGAATTTGTGAGGTCAGGCACTGATGTGGACGAGAAGGCCTGTACATAAACTGAGTTCATGTACAACATACATGAACATATGGCTACAAGAACAATTTTTTTTCATGGCAGGTACTGTATGCTGGGATAGTCTTTTGACTGGCTGGGAGCACAGTCTTAGAGGTGGTGAGGGCAGGTGACACTCAGTAGCATAATTTAACCACTTGCTTACTGGGCACTTAAACCCCCCTCAGTCCCAGACCAATTTTCAGCTTTCAGCGCTGATACACTTTGAATGACAATTGCGCGGGCATACAACACTGTACCCAAATGAAATTTTTATCATTTTTTTCCCACAAATAGAGCTTTCTTTTGGTGGTATTTAGTTACAGGTCGGAGTTTTATTTTTTGCTAAACAAACAAAAAAAGATGCAAAAAAAAAAAATCATGTTTTAATAGTTTGTTATAAAATTTTGCAAACGGGTCATTTTTCTCCTTCATTGAAGTGCGCTGATAAGGCGGCACTGATAGGCTGCATTGGTGGGCACTGATGGGCTGCATTGGTGGGCACTGATAGGCTGCATTGGTGGGCACTGATAGGCTGCACTGGTGGGCACTGATAGGCATAGTTAAGGCGGCACTAATAGGCACAGATAAGGCGGCACCGATGGGCACAGATAAGGCGGCACTGATGGGCAAAGATGGGCACAGATAAGATGGCACGGATGGGTGGCACGGATAAGTGGCACAGATGGGTGGCACGGATGGGCACTGATAGGTACCACAGATAGATGGGACTGATGGGCACTGATAGGTGGCACTGATAGGTGGCTCTGATAGGTGGCACTGCTGGGCACTGATGGGCGGCACTGCTGGGCACTGATGGGCGGCACTGCTGGGCACTGATGGGCGGCACTGGGGTGCAGCACCTTTGAGGCAGATTGGGTGGCACTGTGGGGTGGCACTGTGGGTGGCACTGTGGGTGGCACTGTGGGTGGCACTGTGGGCACTATGGGCACAGACGGGGGGCACTTACTTTTACTTTTATTTATCCTTCAGGATGGCACTGCGGGAGGCAGGTGGGCACTGGCAGGTGGCATGTGGTGCCTTGCATTGCTGGCCGTGATCGGGACTGATGTCCCGATCACGGCCGCCGGTGATCGGCTTTTTTTTTTTCTCCTCGCGCTGTCAGCGCGAGGAGGAATAATAGCCGATTACCGGCTCCGTTCTATCACATGATCAGCTGTCATTGGCTGACAGCTGATCACGTGATAAGGGGTCGGGATCGACCCCTTGCACGGATCGGTGATCAGGCGAGTCTCATAGACTCGCCGATCACAGAGCGCGCCGCGCGCGCCCCTCAGGGGGCGCGCAGGCCGCTCGTAACCAGGACGACGTCAATAGACGTAGTCCCGGAAATCTAGGTCCGCGCTAATGCCGTCATTCGGCAATAGCGCGGTACCCAAGTGGTTAAAGTGCAGGGAGGGCAGCAATTAGTAAGATAACATGAAATCCAGTCAGAGAGGAAATTTGTCACCTGGCATGGGGTCAAGTAGGTACAAACAGTCCAGAGATAAGACACTAGGTGCGGGATTCAGGAGGTCAACGCTATCACAAGCCCAGGGCCCTAGGCAGATGATGTGCAACTAGATTATTGAACCATATACACCAGGGGTCTCAAACTGGTGGCCCTCCAGCTGTTGCGAAACTACAATTCCCACGAGGCATTGCAAGGCTGACAGTTACAAGCATGACCCCCACAGGCGGAGGCATGATGGGACTTGTAGTTTTGCAACAGCTTGAGGGCCACCAGGTTGACAACCCTGATATACACTGTATTACCAAAAGTATTGTGACACCTGTCTTTACACCCACATGAAGTTTAACGGCATCCTGGTCTTATGCCCCATACACACGGTTGGAAATTCAGAAGGAAAAAGTTTGATTGGATTATGTTGTCGGAAAATCCAATCGTGTGAGGGCTCTATCAGACATTTTCCGTCGGATTTTCAAAGTTTGAGAGCAGGATCTAAAATTTTCCAACAACAAGATCCGATCGTTTAAATTCCAATAGTGTGTAGACAATTCCAACAGCAAAGTGCCACACATGCTCAGAATAAACAAAGAATAAACTAAGAGACGAAAGCTATTGGCTACTGGCCCGTTTATACTCCCGACGTACGTGTTTTCGATCCGAACGATAAAATTTTCCGACAACTTTGTGTGACCGTGTATATGCAAGACAAGTTTGTCCCAAAATCCGTCGGAAAAAATCAGATGGATTTTGTGGTCGAAATGTCCGACCGTGTGTATGGGGGCTTTAGTCTTTAGACCAGTGTACAAAGCAAGTTCCATAAACGTGAATCAGTGAGTTTAGGGTGGAGGAACTTGACTGGCTTGCACAGGGCCCTGACATCAACCCTATAAAACACCTTTGGGATGAATTAGAGCGGAGACTGCAAGCCAGGCCTTCTTGTCCAACATCAGTGCCTGACCTCACAAATGCGCTTCTGGAAGAATGTTCATACATTCCCATAGACACATTCCTAAACCTTGTGGACAGTCTGCTCAGAAGAGTTGAAGCTGTTATAGCTGCAAAGGGTGGGCCAACTCCTTATTTGAATCCTAAGAACTAAGACTGGGACGCCATTAAAGTTCATGAGTCCTGACCTCAACACGATAGAACACCTTTGGGAAGTGGAGACTGCAAGGCAGCCCTTGTCATCCACATCAGTGCCTGACCTCAGAAATGCACTTCTGGAAGAATAGTAAAACATTTCCATAGACTCACTCCTATACCTAAAGACTTAGACTGGGATGCGTCTAAAGGCAGGTGTCATAATACTTCTGGTAATATAGTGTATATATATATATATATATATATATATATATATATATATATATATATATATATATATATATATATATATATATATATATATATATATATATATATATGTATAGAGAGCTTGAATCCTAACAAAAAAAACTTGTACTGTAAACCAGCAATAAGAGTTTCTGAAAGCCTTTTTTTCAACACAAATTTGCTTTTTATCTTTTCAAGTACCAAAGAATATGCAACTAAAAAGGAAGAAGAACTTCACTTATACAGTATGCCTTTGAATGTATTATAGGATTATTGAAGGTCACAAGTTAATTTGATGTATTGTGTATACACTCAAATTCTAAATAACACAAACAAATCCCAGTTTTAATGACAAGGTTTCCTAGCATTGTTTAAGCATGTATTTCCATTGTTAATCTATGTGAAAACACTGTGAAAAATATTCTCTTTAAGCATACATTATCACTGTTGATTTATGAGAATTATTCAACTAAGCATAAATTACAGTTATTGATTTACGTGAAAACACAGAAGTCTGCACATTATATAATAAGCCAGGTCCATAACGACAGGGACACCTCTCAAATAAAGCACTGCAGAGATTCAAAGTTTTAGATAAGAGCATTGTCCCTGCTACAATGTAAATGTATTATGCAATATTATTTAAAAAGAAATTCAAACTTGCAATGATAAATTAGGTAACAATGTGATTATTTTCATTTTTTGCTAAAAAAAAAGTTCCAGGTTTGAGAAGAACCTGGCAGATTGGGGGATATTGTTGAGCTAATCACATATAATAATTGTCACAGTAGAGGACATATAAGCTGGCACGGTAGTACAACCGGCAAATAGAGTTTCTGCACTTCATTTTCTACAAACAAGACCTATGCGCTTAACTGCTACTGTAAAGAACTATTACGTTGTTTGTGCACATTTACATTATCAATACAAATAAAGACATTTGTTGTGTATATTTGGCCAGTATATTATTATTATTATTATTAGTAGTAGTAGTAGTCACAATTTATATAGCGCCAACAGTTTACGCAGCGATTTACAAAGTATATGAGGCATCTTTTAAATCCAATAGCTTTCTCCTTGAATTTTGTAAGATTGGTAAGGGAGATACAATCATTGGCACATATACTGTACAGTACAGTATGTGGCTCTTTCTTTATTACATCTATAGCTCCTTAAAGGGAGCATATAGTGATTCTATACTGTTTATAGTCATATTTATTATAGTAAGGCCTAACAACTAAATTTAAAAATGTTTTTCTTTTTTTAGTCAGTTAAATATGCAATGTTACATATTCATATTTTTCCTTTTGAGCCAACAAAGCTTTGGGTTCCTTTTAGTTTGTTATCCCGTTGGTGACCTTGGCGAGAGCTGGACCTGCAATTGGTGACATCTGCTGGGCCTTAAATAGCTACCTTCTCCTATTGGGACCTGTGATCAAAAGGCTTGGTAGAAGGAAGACTAGCACTAACATCCTTTGCAGCTCACAGCTATTGCAAATGTTACATGACTGAATGCAAAAGCTGCAACAGAAATCAGTTGTGAAAGGCCATGATAACTGTTTTAAAATGCCAGCAGGTAACTGATCAGAATCAAAAATCACTCGCGAGAGCCTGGAGGACACCTACCTTGCATATAGCTGAAACCAAACACAGAATTACACAGGCAATGATCCATGCTAAGATAGAAGCAATAACCTTAGATAAGATCCCATTGTTTAATAAAATATGGCAACCCTGGGTAGACCATTTCCTACCGAAAGACTTCGATACTCGCCTTATGGCCCCTTAACTCAGAAAGGACAACGGTTTGTGGTCCGTGGTTCCCGTGGGCCTTCCGACCATATTCTTCCCCTCTTCCCTCCTTTTCTTTGCCCTCTGATATCCCCTCCCTTTCTTCTTGTGTCCCTATCTCTTTTTTCTCCTCCTTCCCTTTTCTCTTTTCTACATCCTTTCTTCCTTACTCTCTTTTCTATATATGTAAAAATTCACCAAGCGGAACTTCTTTTCTCCACCATTACCCTAGGTAATGGTTGTTAGTGTAAAAATGTTTGTTTACTGACTTTTCTTCTTTGGAATCCGTTGGCCTGCTTCTGCCCGGCCCCTTCTTTAACCACTACAATACAGGGCACTTTCGCCCCCTTCCTTCCCAGCCCAATTTTCAGCTTTCATCGCTCTAGCGCTTTCAGTGACAATTGCGCGGTCATGCTACACTGTACCCAAATGAAATTTTTATCATTTTGTTCGCACAAATAGAGATTTATTTTGGTGGTATTTATTCACGACTCCGTTTTTTATTTTTTGCGATATAAGCGCAAAAAAGCGGAAATTTGGAAAAAAAACAATATTTTCTTTTTTCTATTTTAAAAGAAATCCAATAAAATCAAATTTTGTCATAAATTTAAGCCAAAATGTATTCTGCTACATGTTTTTGGTAAAAAAAATTCCGTTAAGTGTATAATAATTGGTTTGTGTGATCACGGACATATGTACGCAAATGATCATGTACATATGTGTGCAGGTGATCACGTACATATGTGTGCACATAATCATTGGGACAAGTGATTTTAGTGGGACATATGTGGGGGACATGTTTTTATTATTAGGGACATGTGTTTTTATTTTTTGGGGACATGTATGTTTTGGGGACATGTGTGTTATGGGGACATATGTGGGGACTGTGTTTACACTGTGTGGTGTGTTGTGTGTTTACACTAGACTGAAGATCAGTGAGTAAAAAGCTGTAAAAAACAGCTCATACTCACTGATCATCAGCCGGCTGCAGCAATCTGCTCTCCCCTCCTCAGCGATGACTTCTGTGTGAGGAGAGGAGGAGCCGATTGCCTAGCAACCGGCTGTTTGTTTACATCACATGACGGCCGTGATTGGACACGGCCGTCATGTGATCAGGAGGGCCAATCACAGAGCCATCCTGCCGATCTGAGATGCGCCGTGTCCCGGTGACACGCGTGCGCGCGATCCCGCTCCTCCTGATGGACGTTCCTGAACGTCCTATCAGGAGTAGACGGCTCCCACCCGGCCGTATATGTGCATTGGCCGGGTGGGAAGTGGTTAACTATTGTAACTTCATCCTACCTCACACATGCAGGATCCATGGGCCTACCTTAAGATTGTTCGGATATATTCACTCTTATAAAGCTTAGGTAGCAGCTTACTTGATTATTTTCCGTCACTATACCCATTGTAAATTGTTCTGCTTACTTTACTGTACCCTGTTTGACTTTTCAATAAAAATATTTGAAACAGAATCAAAAATCACTGATCTATGCTAAGACAATAATTACCGTATATACTCGAGTATAGGCCGACCCGAGTATAAGCCGAGGCCCCCAATTTACCCCCAAAAAACTGGGAAACCTATTGACTCGTGTATAAGCCGAGGGTGAGATATGCCTGTCCATCCCTGTGTGTGTGTCCATCCATCCATCCATCCCTGTGTGTGTGTGTGTCCATCCATCCCTGTGTGTGTGTGTGTCCATCCGTGTGTGTGTGTGTGTGTGTGTGTGTGTGTGTGTGTGTGTGTGTGTGTGTGTGGCCTTGTGTGTCCAGCCTACCTGTGTCCCGAGCCTCCGTCCGGTCCCGAGCCTCCGTCCGGTCCCGTCCCGTCCCGAGCCTCCGTCCGGTCCCGTCCCGTCCCGAGCCTCCGTCCGGTCCCGTCCCGTCCCGAGACTCCGTCCGGTCCCGTCCCGTCCCGAGCCGAGCCTCCGTCCGGTCCCGTCCCAGGATCACCGCTCTTCGTCGGCGCCCATTCCCCTGTTCAAATGCCGCGCCTCCCTGTCTGTGATAGGCGGAACACAATTTCCCAGCAGCCTGTGTTCCGCCTATCACGGACATCGTCTCATCCTCGTCCGTAGTACGAGGATGAGACGATGTCCGTGATAGGCGGAACACAGGCTGCTGGGAAATTCAGTGTTCCGCCTATCACAGGCGAAGGCGGAGCCGGAGGCGCGGCTTTTGAATTATAGAATGGCCGCTGTCTGTCTGCTCGACACGCTGATCGAGCAGGCAGACAGCGATGACTCGAGTATAAGCCGAGGGGGGCACTTTCAGCCTCAAAAAAGAGGCTGAAAATCTCGGCTTATACTCGAGTATATACGGTAATGTCTAAATGAGGGTGCAGGCTCAATATACAGTATATGTATGTATATATATATATATATATATATATATATATATATATATATATAGTGCCTTGAAAAAGTATTCATACCCCTAGAAATGTACTACATTTTTTCATGTTACAACAAAAAAAGTTACTGTATTTTATTGGGATTTTATTTGATAGACCAACACAAAGAAAGGGAAGGGAAATTATATATATTTTTCAAAATTTTTTACAAATAAATATCTGAAAACAGTTGTGTGCATTTGTTTTCAGCCCCCCTGAGTCAATACTTTGTAGAACCACCTTTCACTGCAATAACTGCTGCAAGTCTTTTTGGGGATGTCTCTACCACGTTTGGACATCTAGAGAGTGATTTTTTTTCACGTATTCATCTTTGCAAATTAGCTCAAGCTCCATCAAATTGGATGGAGAATGTCTAAATTGGATTTAAGTCTGGAAATTGACTGGGCCATTCTAATACATGAATATGCTTTGATCTAAACTATTCCACTGTTGCTCTGGCTGTATGTTTAGGGTCATTGTCCTGCTGGAAGGTAAACCTCCACCCCAGTCTCAAGTACAAAGGCCAGATTTGTGGAGTGCATGACTAATAGTTGTCCTTTGGACACGTTCTCCTACCTGAGCTGTGGATCTCGGCAGCTCCTCCAGAGTTATCATGGGTATCTTGGCTGCTTCTCTGATTAATGCTCTCCTTGCCTAGCCTGTCAGTTTAGGTGAACGACCATGTATTGGTAGGTTTGCAGTCGTGCCACACTCTTTCCACTTTCAGAAGATGGATTAAACAGTGCTCCGTGAGAGCAACAAGCTTGGGATATTTATTTATTTTTTTGTAATTCAAGTTTATTGAGGATTTTACATATGTAACAGGTTACAAAGCAAACACTGAATAACATACAGCTATACAGGTGGTGGTCAAGTTATTACATCAACCTAGTGTTGGGAGTTAGCTAAGTGGAAGTTCATTCATGGGGGGTATGCATTTAGGGTGTTTGAGCCAAAGGCCCTAGTTCTTTTGGAATCTAGGAAGTTGTAAGTAGGCTTTGACGTGCATAAATTCCATTAGACAGTGGTTGTTCAAGAGGGCAGTTATTTCGAGGGGGAGTTGGGAGATTTCCAATTTTTGACAATAGACAAGTGTGTTGCAATAAATACATGGGAGATGATTGTGTGTGAGCAGCAAGGTCATAGTTCCATGTCTAGGCCTAAGAGTACCATTTGCGGTGTTAGGGGTACAGAATCCACTAGAATGGAAAAGAGGTGTTTGGAGAGCATACTCCACAATGTGGTGAGGATTGGGCAGTCCCACCTTATGGGGAGTGGGGTTCTCGGGGATCCACAATTTCTCCAGCAGAGATTAGCTGAATTTGGGTAGATCAGGGCAAGTTTAGATGGTGTGAGGTAGCAGTTGTGAAATCATTTTTTGACAGTTTCCCAGTGGAGGAGACATCTGGAGATTTTCAGAGATGCCTGTAATGAGCTATGCCACTGTTGGGAAGTGTAGGAACATTGTAGTTTTTGCTCCCAGTGTAGCATAGTTGGTGATTTAGAAGTGTGGCCGGTGTCAGTAAGAAGTTTATAGCAAAAGGAGAATCCACGTTGTCGAGGCATTTTGAGGTTGAGGAATGTAATTATATGCCATGGTAGTAGGTCATCAGTCCATTGTACCTTAGAGAGGATCGAGCGCATCCTGAGGTATTTAAAAAAATCTTTGTGTCTAATGTGGTAATCAGTTTTTGGAAAGAAATAAGGGCGGAGCCTTGATATAGGATGCCAATGTTGGAGATGCCTTTGATGATCCAGTCAGAGACCTTGATGTTGGGTGTGAGAATGTGGAGGGCTTCCAAAGGTATTTGTTTGAGTAGACATAGTAGTGTACCTTGAGAGGATTGTATGGTGGTGTTAATAGTGTCAAGGTATGAGTGAGTCCCTGGATGTTGCAGAAGAAGGGCACAGAGAGTTAGTTTGGGATGGGACATTAGTGCTGCTCTTTCTATTTGAAGCCAGGTGGTTTGTTGCATAGGGTTCCACCATATTCTGGCTTGATCAAGTATGGTTGCTTTGTAATAAGCTATTAAGTCCTCTATGTTCTCCACCTGCTGACGTGCTCATTGTAAGACACAAACACCCCGAAGTGACAGACGCCACTGGAAGCAACCGGGGTCTGATCCCCTACTACAGCCCAGCAAGACACACCGGATGATAGCTGAGGATGGCCACGGATATCTATTATGACTGTTTTTATCTACTCAAATGTGAGTGCATATCTTTTAAATTATAAATAAAGCCATGTTTTAATAGACATACTACTGTCAGAGCGGCGCTGCTCTACCTCTCTTTTCTCCTATTAAGTCCAGTGCTCCCATCCCTCCTGATGTGACTGGCTTGCACAAAGTGTTGCTTTTGAGACGGGATCATTTTCCGCCCCATATGAAGGTTGTGGTGAATAGATTGTAGCTGCAGCAGTTGTTGTTTGAGAAAAGGTATCGGCAACGTCTGGAATGTATACAAGGCATGGGGTAGAAGATACATTTTGTTGAGAGCAATTCTTCCTGCCCAAGAGGCAGTAGTATGTTGGATGTCTTGTACAGCTTTCTGGAGCTTGATTACAAGTTATTAAAGTTGGTGGAGCATAGGTAGATTGAAGGTGCGGTTAATTGTATGCCCAGGTACGGGAGTATGGAGTTGGGAGCCCATGGGAAAGACACGTGGTTGGTAATATCAGTTTTGGTGCGTTGGTCTAGTCCTATACCAAGCATGCTGGATATTTGAAAAGTTGATTTTATATAGTGAGGCCTTGCTGAATGCGTCTAATATGTGATGGAGAGCAGGGAGTAAGTTGGTAGGGTCAGTCAGGGAAATGATGGCATTGTCAGGGTACAGGCCCATCTTGCGATTGTCATCTGCGGTGTATATCCCTGAAATTAGTGGATTGTGTCTAATTGATTGGGCCAGGGGTTCCATGACAAGAGCAAAAATCAAGGGTGAGAGTGGGCACCCCTGACGTGTCCCATTGGAGATGTGGAAGGGGTCCGAGAGTAGTGCAGAGGTCATTACTCTAGCATTGGGTGAGGAATAGAGGGAGAGTATAGCTTGCAGGATGGTCCCTAAGAAGCCAAATTTCTGAAGGACTGCCTGTAGGTAGGACCAGTCTACTCTATCGAATGCCTTCTTCACATCAAGAGAGATAAGCTGAGCTGACAAGGCATTCTCTGGTGTCCCATTCATTGTATCAGGTCTATGAATCTATGGGTACCGTCCAATGCTTGTCTGCCAGTCACAAAACCCACTTGGTCAATATGCACAAGTTGTGGGATGATGTCTGAAATTGCGTGGCCAAGATTTTGGCATATAGCTTGGTGTCAGTGTTTAGCAGGGAAATTAGTCTGTAGCTGGCAGGCCCATCGGCCGGTTTGCCTGGCCTAGGAATAGTGACAATAGTGGCTTGAAGGGATTCCAGTGGGATGGAGCCGGTACTGGCAGTGAAGTTGAAGGAGCAGCATGGGGGAGGGGGGGTGAGGAGCTTAGAGAATGTTTTGTAGCATTCATTGCAGAACCAGTCAGGACCTGGAGCTTTATGAAGTGGTAGGGCAGCAATGGCTGATTCCACTTCCGTAAGGGATAACGGGGTGGACAGTTGGTGTAGTTGGTCTTGTGAAAGTGGGGGGAGATGTATGCCTTTGAGGAAGTTAGTAATGTCGGTAGAGGAGGGAGGTGGAGCAAGGTTGGAGCTGGTAAGGTTGTATAGTTTAGAGTAGTAAAGACTAAATTGGTCCGCAATGTCTTTAGGGTTGGTGTGTTTTATGCCGCGGTGGTCTGTAAGGTACGGTATTTTAGTTTGTATGATTTTGCATTTGTCTCGCTAGTAATGCTCCATGTTTGTTGTGTTGGGAGTAGGATTGTAGTCAGAGACGTTTAAGGTGGAAATCAAAGTTTGCGTGTAGGTGGTCACTGAGGACCTGTCTAGCTGTGTGCAGTTCAGAGCTGAGTAGAAGGGAAGGTTGAGGTTTTTTTTGCTCGCTCTAGCAAGCATATTTGTTCTAGGAGTTTGTTTGTGGTGGCATTGTGCTGTTTTTTCGCATGGGCTCCCAATTTAATCAGGAAGCCTCTTATGCAAGCCTTGTGGGTGTTCCACGTGTGGTGGAGCTGTCTACTGATCTGGTGTTGGTTTTGAAATACTGTTGCAGCTTGGATAAGATCTGTTTTTGATATAAGGGACGTGCGATAATGGAGGTGTTGAGCCTCCAAGTGGTGAAGTTTTTGTGGGTGCTGGAAATAGTCTCATTGATATTGGTGCGTGGTCAGACCACGTAATAAGTCAAATTTTAGACTCCTGTTCCATTTGCAGGGTATGTTTGTCAGTCAAAAAGAGATCTATCCGAGAGTAAGTGTTTTGTGTGTGTGTGTGAAAAAAGGTGTAATTTCTTTCAGTGCCGTGGAAGCATCTCCAGGGGTCTTACAAATCTTCAGAGTGGAGTAGGAAGGAGAGTGAGGTAGAACGTTTACAAGTAGGATTAGAAGTGTCTAGTGAGTCATCAACAATTTGGTTGAAGTCAACGCAGATAACTAAGGGGCCCTGTCTGAAAGGTTCCATCTTCTTTAGTATGGTCTTGTAGAAGCGGTGTTGTTTGGTATTAGGGGAGTAAATGTTAGCGATGGTGATGTTACGATTATTAATAGTGGTGTTCAAGATTATAATTCTACCCTCAGGGTCTATCTCAGTGTGGAGCAGCTGGAGTGAGACCATGGAGCGTATAGCAATCATAACGCCTGCTTTTTTTTTGTGGAGTTGGCAAAGTAATAGTGCGGGTAATGTTTATGGGAGCAGGAGGGGGGTTTGCTGGAGGCAAAGTGAGTTTCCTGTACACACAGTATGTCAGAGGTGAGGGCTAAAGCTTCTTTCCATAGTAAATTTCTTTTGTAAGGGGAGTTTAAGCCTTTGACATTGATCCGGGTGATGGTGAATGTCATTTTGAGAAGTGACTAGTGGGGGGGGGGGGGGGGGGGTATAAGATTACCATGGATAAGTATTGCGCAGTTAGTACATATAGGTGGGGGTAGACCAGTGATGGTGTTATCCAATAAGCAAAGTGGTAGCCAATGATTTAAGGCAATCAAGTGAACAGTGTTGTAAAAGTACGAGCTATGAAAAACAAAGGTAAAATTAGAAACGTAAAGGATATAAACAAGAGACAACAGAAGATTTCCAAAGTGCATGGCACTTTCTTTTCATTGGGGGAAGAGTGAAGAGCATAACAGGTGGTGCGCTCATTGGGGACATTGTTAAAGTGTGTGATTGCAGAATTGGCATAGTAAAGGTTTCCAATGTGCATCCGATGATTGGGGCTAGAGGAGATGGAGGAAGTCTTTACTTGCGAGTGATGTTAGGAGCATAACGCCTGGGATCCTGGGTGAAGGTTGAGGGCCTTTGGAGTAGGGGTTCAGGTGGAGGTGAGGAGATTAGGCCCCAGTTGAGCATGCGTTTGATTCCATCCTTGGGAGCAGGAGCGGATCCAGAGCCTAGTCTCCGGCGGGGTACTGCCAGAAAATTTTGAGGCCAATTTGTCTGGGCAATGGCTCGTATTAGTGCTTCAATCATCACAGCGCCATGGTTGATATGGTGTCAGGATGATTGAAGTGCATTATTTCTATTATTACATTGTAATATAAAATTAAATAGTTCAACTCACCATAATGCAGAATCAGTGGGAGCCCTGAGTGTGTCACTTGCCACGTTGCCTGCCACCAGATGCAGCGTGTTACTTGCCACGTTGCCTGCCACCAGATGCAGCGTGTCACTTGCCACATTGTTTGCCACCAGATGCAGTGTGTCACTTGCCACGTTGCCTGCCACCAGATGCAGCGTGTCGCTTGCCACATCACCTGTCAACAGATGCAGTGTGTCACTTGCCACCGTTGGCTGCCACCAAATGCAGATTGTCACTTGTCATGTCACTTGCCACATCCCCTGCCACCAGATGTGGATTGTCACTTGCCAACGTCACCTGCCACAATATGCGGATTGTCACAAAGTGATGTTGCATTGCGGCCATCCTTGTACACCTCCACTTGTCTGCAGTAAGCTGAGAGTTAGAAGTTGGCGAGAGGACATCTTTATACACCCAAGGAAGTCTTGCTTTTCACAGATATTTTTAACAATAAACTCAGTTTATTTAGTGAAATATAAGTTGAGTTTACTTTTAAAAATACCTGTGAAAAGCAAGACTCCAGTGGGTGTATAAAGATGTCCGCTTGCTGACTCATAACACTAGGCTTACTGTGGACGAGTGCAGGAGTATCAAGATGCAACATCCCTTCAGTCACATATTCAGATGGGTAGCGGCTTCCTGACAACACCTGCCTGCTTGCTCAGTCAAACGCCAGCCCACCGGCATGATTGCCCGTCTGTGCTCTCACCCACTGGCCTGTTCAGTCAGCCACTCATTATTTTCTCGGGGGGAGCAATTGCCCCATTGCCCCCCCGGATCCGCCCTTGCTTGGCAGTCAGGATATTGGTGTTCTGGTTTTGGTATGTGACCACTAGTTTAGTAGGGAAGCCCCATTTGTATGGGATGTTGTGCTTTCTGAATGTAGTGGTGGTCTGGGAGAATTCTCTTCTCTTTTGGGCAGTAGCAGCAGAGATGTCCATATACAGGGACACAGTAGAGTAGGGGTCAGATAGCAGAGAGGTGGACCTGGCAGCCACCATGATCTTTTCTTTCATGTGAAAGAAATGGATGCGAGCTAGAATGTCTCTAGGTACTGAGGCAGGGAGATGACTAGGTTTGACAATGCGGTGCACCTGGTCAATAATCATGTCATTTTGATGCAATTCAGGGATAAGTGTGAGGAATAGTTGCTGAATGTAGGGGATCAGTTTGGGAGGCTTAACGGATTCCGGTACACCTCTAAATTTAATGTTGTTCCTCCTCGAATGATCCTCTAAATCTGCGACTTTGACGTGCAAACAGTTAATCTCCTCAGTGTGCTGATCATGGGCATCCGCCATTTTGTTATAGGCTGCAGTGTGCTCAGTGAGCATTTTGTCAATGTCATCAGTGCGGTCCTCCACTTGATCTATTCTGGAATGTAACATGGAAATGGAGAACTGTAATTCATTACGCATATCATGCTGCAATGACATTAACATAAGTTTGAGTGTGTGTTCAGATGCTGGCTGGTCAGAGGCAGGTAGTGAGGCTAGTCACAGTCCCAGCATCCTCCAGGATTGTAACATCAAAAGGGGGCAGGTCACCATGTGGCATCATCCGTGACCCCGCCCATTGTCCCTATATAAGTCGCCACACAACGCATCCCTGTCATTGCTGCCGGAGAGAGCGTTGAGTCAACATCTCAAGGAAGAAGAAGAGAAGAAGAAGAGAAGGTGGTGACAGAAGATCGGGCCACGGCTAGTAAGAGCTGGAAGAAGAAAAAGCTGAAGTTGGAAGAAGAGGTGGCGGTGACAGGAGACCGGGCCACTGCTAGCAAAAGAGCTATAGGAAGATAGCGGAGGCTCGGCAATAAAAAGAAGAACCGAAGAGGGGGACAAGAAGATCCCCCAAGACGGAAGACCACCGGAGCTGTGCAATAAATTATTTTAAAAACATGTGTTGTGTTTTTTTCTTTACACTTTTTTTCACCAGGTGAATGGGTAGGGGTACATGGTACCCCAATACTCATTCACATAGGGTGGGGGGCCAGTATCTGGGGCCCCTTATTAAAGGGGCTCCCAGATTCCGATAAGCCCCCCGCCCGCAGACCCCGACAACCAACGGCCAGGGTCGTCGGGAAGAGGTCCTTGTCCTCATCAACGTGGGAACAAGGTGCTTTGGAGTGGGGGGGCCGCAGGGCCCCCCCTTCCCCAAAGCACCCCCCATGACAGCTTCACCTGTCCCTCTGCTCCAGGAGTTCCTCATCAATGACTGTCAATGCCATTCTCCACTTCACCTGGCCAACAACTCCCCCCAGTGGCATGTTACCTCAGCCTATATAGGAGGCCGCCCCCTGCCAATACCAATTGGGGATTAGTCAGGACTCCCACATGGGCTGCCTGACACTCCAGTTCTAGGCCCTGCCCCTCTTCCAGAACATTCTCTCTGGAAGCAGGGGAGGCACCCCAGAACTAGAGTACAGATGGTCACACCCACTGCTACACTAACCACTCCCAGCCCCCAGATCAAAACACAGACCTAGCCCAAAGCATAGGCCTGCCTAAATTAACCTGTGCTGACAGTCTCCCTAGTAAAAAAAAATCTCTTACTAGGACCTACCTATTGGTAGAGGGTGCTACATATATACACACACACACACACACACACACACACACACACACACACACACACACACACACACACACACACACACACACACACACACACACACACACACACACACACACACACACACACACACACACACACACACACACACACACACACACACACACACTATATTACCAAAAGTATTGGGACACCTGCCTTACACATACACATGAACTTCAATGGCATCACAGCCTTAGCCCGTAGGGTTCAATATTGAGTTGGCCCACCCATTGCAGCTATAACAGCTTAAATTCTTCTGGAAAGGCTGTCCACAAGGTTTAGGAGTGTGTCTATGGGAATATTTGACCATTCTTCCAGAAGCACATTTGTGAGGTCAGGCACTGATGTGGATGGGAAGGCCTGACTCACAGTCTCCGATTCATCCCAAAGGTGTACTAGTGGATTGAATTCAGGATTATGGAGTGGGGTTGTCTTTCAGTTGTTGGGCTTGGCCCCTTAGTTCCAGTTAAGGGAACTCTTAAGACGTCAGCATACCAAGACATTTTGGACAATTTCATGCTTCCAACTTTGTGGGAACAGTTTGGGGATGGTCCCTTTCTGTTCCAACATCACTGCACACCAGTGCATAAAGCAAGGCCCATAAAGACATGGATGAGTGAGTTTGGGGTGGAGGAACTTCACAAATTCCAAATTTTTCCCATGTATGTCTACTATTTTTTATTAAAACTAATTATACGGGTCTTCATAATTATTTTCATCAGATTATGCATTCGGTGGTTCTAGTGTGAAGCTGTGAGATTTTAAACAGATTGCAGAATTGCTTAGTGACTCTAGTCATGAAAGATGTGTCCACCCCCATCAGCCCAGGTCCTCCACTGCACCCTCCAGTCCAGGGCCTCCTCTAATCCCCCTTCCAGTCCAGGGCCTCCTCTGCACTCCCTTCAGCCTTGGACCTTCACTTCACCCCCAGTCCAGGGCTGCCTCCACACCCCCCCTCCCTGTCCAGGGCCTCCTCTTCACCCCCCAGCCCAGGGCCTTCTTTGAAGCCTTCCCTTCTTTGGGATGCCTCACGCAGAAAAGACATAGACTATTTGGGCACATGGCACACCACTGCCAGCCTGCTTCCCTGTGTATCCATCACGAATCCCACACCAACTTGAGTCAGGCAAATTCATGTTTGAAAACAGCATCAGCTTGCTGTCAGCCCTTTGACATGGAAAGTTCGCACGTGTCCCTTACCTAACAATTCTCCTAAACCAGTGGTGGCCCGTGCACTGTGGCTGCATGGGCGCCGCCCCCCCATCCATGCGCCTGGCCCCTTTCAGGATACCGGAAGCATGGATTCCTATGGCGGGTGTGGGAAGGGGTGGTACTTTTTGAAGCACCTGATTAGAGGCAGAGGCTCTAATAAGCTTCAAAATAGTGTGGGCTCAGGGTGCAGAGAGTGCTCCCTGATCCCACCCAATTGTGTGAAGACAGCAAATAAATTTTTGCTATTTTTACACTTAGCTTCCTCCCCACCAATCAGTAGGCAGGGCATCATACCTGTTTCCTGATTGGCCAAAGCGCCAGGCCACCCTATTGGTTGCCTGGCATTTAGGAAGAGGAGACACTCTGGGGGAGCTGCTCTGGGAAGTCCCCCCTGCCAGAGCTGCACACGTGGGGGGGGTTTGGTGCTACAAGAGCCACATGCACGGGGGTTGGGCTGCTGCCAGAGCCGCACGTGCAGGGGGGATGCTGCCAGGGACGCGTGGGGGTGGGAGTTGGGTGCTGTCAAAACCGCAAATGGGGGGTCGGTGTTCATAGTGGCTGCATATGATTGGCACAGGTGGCTGAATTTGATGAGCACAATGGCTGCATATGATGGGCACAAGTGGCTGCATTTTATGGGCACAAGTGGCTGCATTTGATGGGCACAAGTGTCTACATTTGACAGGCACAAGTGGCTGCATTTGATGGGCACATTGGCTGCATATAATGGGCACAAGTGGCTGCATATAACGTGTACAAGTAGCTGCATTTGATGGGCACAAGTGGCTGCATATGATGGGCACAAGTGGCTGCATTTGATGGGCACACTGGCTGAATATGATGGACACAATTGCTGCTTTTGATATGCACAAGTGGCTTCATATGATGGGCACAAGTGACTGCATTTGATGGGCACACGTGGCTGCATATGATGGGCACAAGTGGCTGCATATGATGGGCACACTGGCTGCATATGAAGGGCACAAGTGGCTGTATATGATGGGCACACGTAGCTGCATATGATGGACACAAGTGGCTGCATATAATGAGCATATGTGGCTGCATTTGATGGGCACAGTGGCTGCATATGATGGGCACAAGTGGCTGCATATGATGGGCACATTGGCTGCATAAGATGGTCACAAGTGGCTGCATATGGTGGGCACAAGTGGCTGCATTTGATGGGAACAGTGGCTGTATATTATGGGAACAAGTGGCTGCATATGATGGGCACAAGTGGCTGCACTTGATGGGCACACTTGGCTGCATATGATGGGCACAACTGGCTGCATATGATGGGCACAAGTGGCTGTATATGATGGGCACACATAGCTGCATATGATGGGCACAAGTGGCTGCATATGGTGGGCACAAGTGGCTATATTTGATGGGCACAGTGGCTGCATATGATAGGCACACGTGGCTGCATATGGTGGGCACAAGTGACTGCATTTGATGGGCACAATTAACTGCATTTGATGGGCACAGTGGCTGCGTTTGATGGGCACAGTGGCTGTATATTATGGGAACAAGTGGCTGCATATGATGGGCACAAGTGGCTGCATTTGAAGGACACACTTGGCTGCATATGATGGGCACAACTGGCTGCATATGATGGGCACAAGTGGCTGTATATGATGGGCACACATATCTGCATATGATGGGCACAAGTGGCTGCATATGGTGGGCACAATTTGCTGCATTTGATGGGCACAGTGGCTGCATATGATGGGCACAAGTGGCTGCATACAATGGGCACACTGGCTGCATATTATGGGCACAAGTGGCTGCATATGATGGGCACATTGGCTGCATATGATGGGCACAAGTGGCTGCATATGGTGGGCACACGTGGCTGCATTTGATGGGCACAGTGGCTGCATATGATGGGCACAAGTGGTTGCATATGGTGGGCACAAGTGACTGCATTTTATGGTCAAAAGTGGTTGCATATGATGGGCACAAATGGCTGCATTTGATGGGCACAGTGGCTGCGTTTCATGGGCACAGTGGCTGTATATGATGGGCACAAGTGGCTGCATATGATGGGCACAATTGGCTGCATATTTTGGGCACACGTGGCTGCACATTATGGGCAGAGTGGCTGCATATGATGGGCACAAGTGGCTGCATATGGTGGGCACAAGTGGCTATATTTGATGGGCACAGTGGCTGCATATGATGGGCACAAGTGGCTGCATATGGTGGGCACAAGTGACTGCATTTGATGGGCACAAGTGACTGCATTTGATGGGCACAGTGGCTGCGTTTGATGGTCACAGTGGCTGTATATTATGGGAACAAGTGGCTGCATATGATGGGCACAAGTGGCTGCATTTGATGGGCACACTTGGCTGCATATGATGGGCACAACTGGCTGCATATGATGGGCACAAGTGGCTGTATATGATGGGCACACATAGCTGCATATGATGGGCACAAGTGGCTGCAAATGGTGGGCACAATTTGCTGCATTTGATGGGCACAGTGGCAGCATATGATGGGCACAAGTGGCTGCATACGATGGGCACACTGGCTGCATATTATGGGCACAAGTGGCTGCATATGATGGGCACATTGGCTGCATATGATGGGCACAAGTGGCTGCATATGGTGGGCACACGTGGCTGCATTTGATGGGCACAGTGGCTGCATATGATGGGCACAAGTGGTTCGTATGGTGGGCACAAGTGACTGCATTTTATGGTCAAAAGTGGTTGCATATGATGGGCACAAATGGCTGCATTTGATGGGCACAGTGGCTGTGTTTCATGGGCACAGTGGCTGTATATGATGGGCACAAGTGGCTGCATATGATGGGCACAATTGGCTGCATATTTTGGGCACACGTGGCTGCACATTATGGGCACAGTGGCTGCATTTGATGGGCACAAGTGGCTGTATATGAGGGGCACATGTGGCTGCATATGATTGGCACAATGACTGCATATGATGGGCACAGTGGCTGCATATGATGGGCAGAGTGGTTGCATTTGATGGGCACAATCACTGCATTTGATAGGCACAGTGAGGGTGCAATTGATGGGGGCGGGGTTCAGTATTTTTCTGTTTTTTTGCGCCCCCCAAACATTTTGAGCACCAGCCATCACTGTCCTAAACCTTTTGAGGCAGTCATTCATAGTTAGGTACCCTGGCTTTCAGGATGTCTTGCAGCAGGGAAGGAGGGAAGGAGATTCTAACCCAAGATATAACAGAAAATGGCCCCATCCATTATCCCTTTGATGCGGTGAAGTTGTACTGTCCACTTAGCATAAAAACACCACTAAAGCATAATGTTTCCACCTCCATGTTTGATGGTGGGAGTGATGTTCTTGGCGTCATAGGCAGCATTCCTCCTCCTTCAAACACTGCTAGTTGAGTTGATGCCACAGAGCTTGATTTTGGTCTCATCTGACCACAACACAAGCTGTGGTCTCATCTGACCACAGCTTGATTTTGGTCTCATCTGGACCACAGTACGCCAGACAATTCGATCATGTGTGGGCTCCAGCGGACTTTTTCATCGTAAAGTCGGACTTGGCTTTCAGCGGACAATCCGTTCCTCAGTGTGCTAGTCCGGCGGACTAAGAATGACGCATGCTCTGAAGCAAGTACGAGAAGGAAGCTATTGGCTACTGGCTATTGAACTTCCTATTTCTAGTCCCGTCGTACGTGCTGTACGTCATCGCGTTAGAAATCGCTGTGTGTGGCCAAGTCCATTCGTTATAAAGTCCGGCGGATTGTTTGCCGAATTGTTTGCCGGACCAATTCCGCCAGACCATTCAATCGTATGTACGTGGCATGACAGTTATTTTGTGTTTCTTCCATTTACAAATAATCTCACCAACTGTTGTCACCCTCTCACCAAGCTGCTTGGCGATCATTTTGTAGCCCATTCCAGCCTTGTGTAGGTCTACATTCTTGTCCCTGACATCCTTGGACAGTTCTTTTGTCTTGTCCATAGTGGAGAGATTGGAATCTGATTGCTTGCTTCTGTGGACAAGTGTTTTTTATACCGGTAACAAGCTGAGATTAGAGCACTCCCTTTAAGAGAGTGCTCCTAACTACAGCTCATTACCTGTGTAGAAAACACCTGGAAGCCAGAAATCTTGCTGATTGATAGGGGATCAAATACTTATTTCACTTGTTAAAATGCAAATCAATTTAAAACTTTTTTGAAATGCGTTTTTCTGGATATTTTGGTTATTATTCTGTCTCTAAAGCCCCATACACACTATCAGATTTTCTGCTGATTTTTTCCTTCAGATTTACCAAAACCATGTAGTGCAAGGGCCTGCCTGATTGCATACAAATTGAAACTCCTAAGGTTTGACCTCATATTATATGGTTTTGGTAAATCTGAAGGAAAAAATCAGCAGAAAATCTGATCGAATGTATGGGGCTTCACTGTTAAAATAAACCTACTGTTAAAATTATAGACTGATCATTTCTTTGTAAGTGGGCAAATGTACAAAATCAATAGGGGGTCAAAAATGTTCCCTCACTGTAGATACCTAAAATGTTATACTTTAAAATTTCAAATGCTCATGGAATGGCAACAAACTACGAAACTTAAAAATCTCCATAGGCGACGCTTTGAAAAGTTTTACAGGTTACCTGCTTGGAGTGTATATGAAAAATATGTGGAAAAAACTGTGCTGTCTTATACAAGTATTGATAGCTGCCAGCACATCAGATAATCTGTAGATAAGTGAACAAATAAAGTAATATAGTGCAGCGCTGATGAAAAATAAAATAAACAATGAGATTATTTCCAATAAAAATCTAAATATATAAATGTGCAGATAAATACACAACAAATTAAGATTGCCCAACAATAATGAAAAATTTAAGCAACCCAACAGCGTTAGTGTATATAAAGTGCATATAGTCCATATAATATGGCAAAGAATAATGTGGCTGTGAATCTGGGTGAAATGGTTGTCTGTAGATAATCTACCACCGTAAGGAAAGAGGCTTACCAGACAGGTTGAACCCAGCTAGGCGTACCAAGCTTTTGGTGTAACACACCCAAGGAAAGGTACAGCAACCACGACTTCAAATACAGTCCAATCTGGTATAATGACCGAAATTCATAAGCGGTTCCTCCCAATATGACATACGGCAAAAGGAGAAAAATTGGTCCACATAGTGTGATTCCATTTTAAATGTAAAACATTTATTGAAAAAATGATAAAATGATAAACGTGAGTGACCATTTTATTATTTTTTCAATAAATGTTTTACTTTTAAAACTTAATCTGTCTGGGGCTCTATGCAATCAAACCCAAAATTTCCGTAAAAACACATTCAAGTGAATTCTAGGGCAAACAAATAAACTACCCAAATTATTGTTAAAATATAAAAGATGAGATTGCATCACGTAAATAGATACCCAACATGTCAAACCTTAAATTAGTGTGCACCCCTTAAAATGACGACAAAGTTCAGTACCCTATATTTTCTATAGGCAATACTTCAAAAGCCCCCTATAGGTCATCAGTTTAGTGTTACGGAGGAGGTCGTGTGCTAGAGTAATTGCTCTCACTCCTGCGTCAGCAGTGATATGTAACATGTTTCATAGTTAGTCAGGTTGAAAAAAGACACAAGTCTATCTAATTCAACCAACTTTTTCACAGGTAGGCACCCCGGACATGTGCGTTTATGTTCATATGTGCGTATATGTGGGAGTAGGGTGCCTCAACATTTGTTTGGGGGGGATTTTATGTGCTTGGGTGTAACTTTATTTCTTGCAAAGGCAAATGTGCATAGGTCACATCAAGAAGGGGGGGAGAGCAAACAAACCCTCTACCCACCAGCATCCGCCATTTCGGTCCCGGGCACGCAGCCATTGGATTGTGTGTGAAACCCCCCATTGTCAGGTCCGTACTACGTATGGACCTGGCAGCGAAAGGGTTAAAAGGTTAATTGCTTAATTAATTTAACCCAGTGACAATTGTTCTAAGGCTGCTGGCACCTAGATTGTGGTCCCGTGAGCTGGAAAATCTTTGTGCAGGGTGCAGCTGAGAGTTGTTGCATAAGTGACAGCGTGGCGTGAGATTAGTTAGTCCTTTCCCTTGGTGAGAAGGACAGGGATCTGATATTTGTATTCATCACACAACAGGGTGGAACAGGGTGCTGGGTGGGCATTAGAAAAAAAAGTTTAGCAACCTCCTCTATGGTAACAGGGTTAAAAGAGGGAAGTGTTTAATGTGCAAATGGGCAAAGAATGTTAGGTGGGGGAGATATCTATACAGTGGAGATCTCATTTCCAATTGCATAATCTTATTTAAGAGGTGATTGGCAATATCTTGGGCTGTGAGTGAGTGAGTGAGTGGGTGGAGGCAGTGGTGGATGAAGTGGAGATTTAAACACAGAAAAGAGTTGATGGGGACCGTGTGAGAGGGTGTTAATGAGAGTGGTAAAATAGGTCTGTTTTACAGTGTGGAGGAAGGAATGGTATTTTGGGAAGGCAGACTGGACAAAGTCTTGCTGGGATTTGGTTTTACGACACAAATGTTCAAGACTGTGGTTATGTCTTTTGAGACTTCTGTTGTCTGTTTGCCAATCTGGTGTCATCTGGTTTCTTATGTGCTAGGTCAAAAGAGGTGATTAGGCTGAGAAATTTATCAGTATCTTAAAGCTTGGTTCCCACTGGTGCGTTACGAATCGAGCACGGGTTCCCGCATCACACCCGACTCGCAGGCAGTTCACACTGTCATGTGAGAACTGCTGGAAGTGTCAATAAAAACTGAATGACACCCCCAGATCGGTTTGGATATCGCAGTGCGAACTGTCAGTTCGGACATGAATCAGATCGCATGGGTGTGAATACCCAGGCAATCCGATTCTGATGCGGACCAAAAAAAAGAGTCCTGGGCGACTTTGGTACAAATGTGATGCAAATTCAGCCATACAATCTGTATGGCTGAATTCACATAACACAGATATTGCATGTGATTTGCCTTGCAGTGCGGTATCGCACAGCTCACCAGTGTGAACCGGGACTAAGTGTTAACATTAATAAAGATGTTGAAGTCAATAAGAAGGATTGAGGGAATTTCAGAGGAGGAAAAGTAGGGTAGCCAGGCAGAGAAGTCATCAAGAATTATGCTGGTGCAAGAGCTGATAGAACACAGCAATCTTCAAAGAAACTAAAGAAAATAGACAAATACAGTGAGATTCAAGTGAGGAAAGAGACAGAAAGGGAAGTGAGGGAAATATCTGAAAGGTGCATTGTGGGGATAGAAGGATGTATCCATTTCACCCACTGGGTCTGGGATAGTAAATTAAGTGGAGTCCGCCATGGGAGAGGGTAGCTGGAGAGGCAGAATCAGATTCTTGAAGCCAGGTTTCGGCAACAACTAGTAGGTTAACCTCCCTGGCGGTATTATTCAGTCTGGAATTAGGTGCTGAAAGCGGTACAATTATTTTGCACGGAAATCTGGCTTTTATTTTGTAGTCCTGTAATTCTTAGGAATAACGCTCTTAAATCTGTTCAAACCAGAGTCTAGCAGACATCCTGGGTATGATAAAGTTTATAATATAATAAAGAATAATAAAAATTATTCAATAATGTAATAAAATCCAAAAACACTGAAAAATTTACACTTTTTGGTTGCTATGGACAATCTCCAAATTCCAGGCAGTAAAAAACTGTATTTATAATATAAAAGTGCATGCAGGGCATTGCACAGATCACTAGGGACAAAGGGGGTGTGTATTTTTTAATACAGCACTGTAATCTGTAAGATTACAGTGCTGTGTGTGTTTTTACTTTTTTGAATTTGCCACCGTTCTCCGCTCCCGTGCGCCGTAACGTCGCAGGGAACGGAGCTCGGCGGCATTCGGCACTGTGAATCGAGCGGAGGACAGCAACGGGAGTAACGCTCCCTGTGTCCTCCCCTGCATCGAGCGAAGCCATCCCGAGTCTGGCTCGGGGTTACCGCTCCTATCAGTATATTCCTACCCCGAGCCAGACTCGGGATTACCGCTAGGGGGGTTAAAGGAGTTTGTGAAAAAAGGTCATAGAGAGAGGTGAGTTTCTTACAGACTGAGTGGGCATTCCAAATGGAATATGAAAAGATGTAAAAAATTTCTTTTTTAGTATAGGAATTAATTGTATTTAAATACTTCTTCAAGATGGTACTTAGACAAGGCAAGTTTGAATATACCAATGCAAACCCTCCCCTGTGCTTACTCCATAAAGATGGTCTAAATTGAGACTGTGAGGAAGTGGGGGTAGTACTTGTCTATTAATCAATCAGGTGTTCTTAAAAGACACATGGCTAGTGGAGCAAACTCTGTTTAAAGTAACGTTCCATCCAAAAGTGGACCTTACACTCATTTGTCTCCTCTCCCCTCCAGTGCCACATTTGGCATCTTTGGGGGGGGGAGCGGATACCTGTCTTTGACAGGTACCCTTGCCCCACTTCTGGGCGACCGTGCCGCGGTGTATTAGGTCAGCAGCACGGCTCCCTCCTCTTCCCTCCTCTTTCCCCTGCCACCGGGCCAGTAGGAGAGCGCAGCAGTGCCTCGCACATGCGCAGTAGGGGCCCTGCATGAAGCCGCTTCGCTACCAGGTTCCCAATGGCGGCGGGAGCACCCGACAGGAAACAGCAGCTGTTGTACCAATATCACTGGACTCCAGGACAGGTAAGTGTCCTATTATTAAACGTCAGCAGCTGTAGTATTTCTAGCTGCTGACTTTTAAGTTTTGCAGGGGTGGGCAGACCTCTGCTTTAAGGTAGCAGTTGAACACAGAAGTGATTACATGTGAGGGGACAGAGAAGAGGTGATCAGATGATGGCACACTCATTTTTATTTCAGGATAAAAACTGACTCATTTCTTGAACTGTAGGTTTATGTTTTTTTTCGTTTCCATAACATTTTATTAAGGATATTCAAGGTATGTATACAGAGGAGGGTGGGTTTACAATACCAGAATTTACATGGACCCAGCGGCCTGAAGGTATACATGCAAACTAAAACCATAACAGTGGTTTATTGTTCAATCCAAATATAATGACAAAAAGTTGTATAACAACTTTACAGTGCACTTAAGGAAATACAGCGGAGTAGTATAGGTTATATGGTGAGTGATAACAAACTTTGTAACTCGCAAGCCCAAAGGGACCTAATTTGTAGAGAAGTCAAATCCGTGTTGGCGTTGACTGTGTTATGAATTAGACTGGCTTCTTGAGATAAGAGAGATTGGTTGGGGGAGTCTCTGCATAGAGGTGGATGAGCATAGTCTACGGAGTGATAGGTTACATGGGGTGGTATTTATATGTGTGTGGGGGATTTCCATGGTTGGCAGAACTGTTGACAGCCAGGGTTAGGTACATTAGTTGGTTTGGGGTAGTAATGATGTGTGGTAAGGAGGGTGATGGGACAGGAGAGGGTAGAGAAGGGATTGTAAAGGAGGGTGTGAGAGTGGCAGGAGATATGGGTGGGGTAGACCAAAACAAGGGAGCATATGCCTCCTATCTGACCCTGGTTTACTGTCTATCCCTGGGGCTTTATGTAGGGTAGTTTGGTGTTAGGTTACCCAGAGAAGAAAAAAAAAGGGTAAGTCCTGGGTAGTTTCCCTCTTCATTAAGGTTTGCAGTCCATGGTTTGAATATATTCAGAGGTGGATCTGAACTGCAACCAACAAGACCAGGAAGTAGTGTGTTTAGAGATTATGTCATGGGAGATGGCTATGAGCTCTTTCATTTTGGTGAGTTTGTCAATTCTCCGAAACCATTCTTTGATTGAGGGGGCGTGGGTTTTGCCCCACAAGGTAGGGACACATAGCTTAGCAGCGTTCAGCATGTGCATAGCAAGAGTAGTATAGTGGTATGGTGTAAGAGAAATTGGAAAGGAGAAAATTCTAATGGAAATTACGTCATGGACTTCGCTCCAGAATTTTTGAATGATGGGGCATGACCACCAAATGTGAAAGAGAGAGCCTGGTTTGGATTTGCATCTCCAACATAAGTTGGATATCGCTGGTGCAAACTTGTGAATAAGCATATCTGTACCACCTAGTAAGTATCTTTTCCTGGGTTGACACATTTATTGAGCCCTTGAGGATATTTTCAAATATTTGCTCCCAGTGTTGATCTGTAAGGTCTAGGGATAGTTCTTTCTCCCAAGATTGACATGTTTTATTTTTCATGGGGTGTCATGGCAAAGAGTAAGGAGTAGATGGTTGAAACCACATGTCTCTGTGGTGTTCTCTGAGCATAGTGATTCTAGGGGAGTAAGTTGACGGGTCCAGTGAGGTTTTGGGTTCAGACCATAAGAGAAGATGTTGTATTTAAAGATATGTCCATAGTGGGAATTTGAGATCTTTCATTTGGGAGGCTAGTTCTTTGCACCTTATGCCGCATACACACGATCAAACAATCCGGTGGAAAAGTCCGGCAAACTCAAGTCCGCCGGACAATCCGCCCGTGTGTAGCCTCCGGCGGACTTTTTTTACCCAAAAGTACGGCGGACTAAGAAAGTATTTTTGTACTCCAATCTGTCCGCCGGACTCGCTTTTCGGCGGACAGTACGGGCGTGTGTGTGCTAGTCCGCCGTACTTTTGAAATGAGCGGACTTTTCCCACGCGGAGAAAAGTCCGCTCATTTTGAGCGCGTCTCCAGGTAGCCGGGGCCAGTGAAGGAGGCGTCGCTGGCCCCCTGACCTGGTATGGACTTAAAGGGGAACCCCTAGGTCCACATCAGACCCTTGTCCGAGCACGCTACCCGGCCGGCCAGGAAAGGGGATGGGGACGACCGAGCGGCACCCCCCTCCTGAGCCATGCGAGGCCGCGTGCCCTCAACATGGGGGGTGCCTTGGGGAAGGGGGGCCGCGCGGCCCCCCCACCCCAAAGCACCTTGTCCCCATGTTGATGAGGACAAGGGCCTCTTCCCGAAACCCTGGCCGTTGTTTGTGGGGTTCTGCGGGCGGGGGGCTTATCGGAATCCAGGAGCCCCCTTTAATAAGGGGGATCCCCGGATACCGGCCCCCCACCCTATGTGAATGAGTATGGGGTACAATGTACCCCTACCCATTCACCTGTAAAAAAAAGTTAAAAAAAACACAACACACAAGGGTTAAAATAGTTTATTGCACAGCTCCGGGGGTCTTCCGTCTTCGGGGGTCTTCTCGTCTGACTCCTCCGCTATCTTCTGCTAGCTCTTTTACTAGCGGAGGAGCCTGGCTTTCTTCTTCGCCACCGCCCCCTCTTCTTCCGACTTCAGGGGTCTTGTCCCCCTCTTCGGTTCTTCTTGCCGGGCCACCGCGCCTTCTTCTAGCTCTTTTACAGGCGGTGGCCCGGTCTTCTGTCACCGCTGTCGCCATCTTCTGTTCTTCTGTTCTGTTCTTCTCTTCTTTTCTTCTCTTCAGATGTTGCCTCGTCGATGTCTCTGCTCACAATGATGGGGACGCTGTGCGCGGCGACTTATATAGAGACATCGCCGGATGATGTCCCTGCCCATTATGATGTCACAGTCCCAGCGTATGGTGGGACCTATAAGCAGGTGATCAAAAATAGTGGATGGAATGTGTTTGGCCAATAGCCATAATGTGGTGGCTAGGAGTAGCAAGGATATGGATTTTTCTAATGTAATCCACTGCTTTGTAGATGCATGGATGTTCCAGTCCACTATTTTGGTGAGAAGGCATGCTCTATAGCAGCTTCATATATCTGGGATACCTATGCCTCCTTTGATTCTTGGAAGCACAAGGTGTTCATATGTAATGCATGGATGTTTGTTGTGCCATAGAAATTTTGTACAGATGGCTTTGTAAGTGGAGAAAAATATGGGTGGTAGGTGAATGGAGATAGCTTGCATGATATTTTGGAGACAGGATAGAACATTCATTTTTTGTATATTAACCCTTCCGAACCATGAGAAGGGGATATCCCACTTTTGTAAGTCTTCTTTTATCAAAGTCAATAGTGGTGTAAATTTCAAGGAGTATAGATAGGCCAGGCGTATTGAGAGTTGGATACCTAAATATGTAATTGCCTTGGTTTTCCAGATGAAAGGGAAATTATTTTGGCAGTGTGATACTGTATCTTTTGACATGGAAAATACTTAGGGTATACAATTTTTCAAAATACATTTTGAGGTTAGAGATATGTTGGGTGGGTGATGTGTAGCTCAGAGACGGACAGTAAGATATTATCTGCAAAGGCTGCAATTTTAAATTCCTGTCTGAGACTGATAGTTCTCTGACATTTGGGTTTGAGACGGTGGAGAAATGGCTCTAGCGTAAGTATGTAAAGAAGTGGGTATAAGGGGCAACCATGGTGAGTTCCGTTTTGAACAGAGAAGGCATTTGACAATCGGTCATTGACTTTCACCTGTGCCGTAGGACATGTGCTAGGATCAGATTAAGCATAATATCCCCAAGTCCAAGGGATCATAGGGTTGCAGCCATGTAGTTCCAGGCCACCCTGTTGAATGCCTTCTCCACATCTATTAAAAGGAAGAAGGCGCTTTGTTTAAAGGAGGATAGCCAGGAATGAAGGTGAACGATTCACTTGATCTGTGGAAACCAATGACGGGATGAGTAGGAGGAGGCGCTTAGACGGGAATTTGGCAAAGAGCTTGGTGTTCACATTGAGGAGGGAAATGGGGCGGTAATTAGAGACTCGAGTGTGATCATTCCCTTCTTTAGGTAATACAGTTATGTGGGATTTTAGAAGGTGGTGTGGTGGGTGTGTTGGCGATAGGGATGAGCCGAACACCCCCCGGTTCGGTTCACAGCAGAAAATGCGAACAGGCAAAAAATTTGTTCGAACATGTAAACACGCTTAAAGTCTATGGGACACGAACATGAAAAATCAAAAGTGCTAATTTTAAAGGCTTATACGGCCATTTTTTCGGGAGCAGTGATTTTAATAATGCTTAAAGTGAAACAATAAAATTGAAATATTCCTTTAAATTTCGTACCTAGGGGGTGTTTATAGTATGCTTGTAAAGTTGTGCATGTTTCCTGTGTTTAGAACAGTCCAAGAGCAAAAGGAAAAAAAAGTAATTTAACCACTTCCCACCCGGCCAATGCATATATACGGCCGGGTGGGAGCCGTCTACTCCTGATAGGACGTTCAGGAACGTCCTTCAGGAGTAGCGGGATCGCGCGCCGTCATGTGATGTAAACAAACAGCCGGTTGCTAGGCAATCGGCTCTCCTCTCCTCACACGGAAGTCACCGCTGAGGAGAGGAGAGAAGAACGCTGCAGCCGGCTGATGATCAGTGAGTATGGGCTGCTTTTTACAGCTTTTTACTCACTGATCATCAGTGTAGTGTAAACACACAACACACCACACAGTACAAACACAGTCCCCACATATGTCCCCAAAACACACATGTCCCCAAAACATACATGTCCCCAAATAATAAAAACACATGTCCCTAATAATAAAAACATGTCCCCCACATATGTCCCACTAAAATCACATGTCCCAATGATTATCTGCACACATATGTACGTGATCACCTGCACACATATGTACATGATCATTTGCGTACATATGTCCGTGATCACACAAACCAATTATTATACACTTAACGGAATTTTTTTTACCAAAAACATGTAGCAGAATACATTTTGGCTTAAATTTATGACAAAATTTGATTTTATTGGATTTCTTTTCAAATAGAAAAAAGAAAATATTGTTTTTTTTCCAAATTTCTGCTATTTTTGCGCTTATATTGCAAAAAAAAAAAAACGGAGTCGTGAATAAATAACACCAAAATAAAGCTCTATTTGTGCGAACAAAATGATAACAATTTCATTTGGGTACAGTGTAGCATGACCGCGCAATTGTCACTGAAAGCGCTATTGCGCTGAAAGCTGAAAATTGGGCTGGGAAGGAAGGGGGTGAAAGTGCCCTGTATTGTAGTGGTTAAAGGTACTCGTGGCTATAATGAATTGTCGGTCCCGGCAACACACATAAAAGTCATTGAAAAAAATGGCATGGGACTGCCCCACTGCCCCAGATTACCTTCGGGTCTGGTATGAATATTAAGGGGGTCCCTAAACCAAAATAAAAAATAAAAAAATTGTGTGGGGGTCCTCCCAGATTCCATACCAGGCCCTTCAGGTCTGGTATGGATATTTAGGGGAACCCGTGACAAAATAAAAAAAAAAATGGCATGGGGTCTCCCTCATAATCCATACTAGACCCTTCAGGTCTGGTATGGATTTTAAGGGGAACCCCGCACCAAATTTTTTAAAAAAATGGCGTGGGGGTCCCCCCAAAAATTCATACCAGGAAAAGAGGGGAGGACGAGAGAGCCCCCTCCTGAACCATACCAGCCCATATGCTCTCAACATGGGGAGGGTGCTTTGGGGTAGCTTTGGGGTCCCCATGTTGATGAGGACAAGGGCCTCATCCCTACAACCCTTGATGGGTGGTTGTGGAGGTCAGCAGGCGGGGGGCTTATCAGAATCTGGAAGCCCCCTTTAACAAGGGGACCCCCAGATCCTGGCCTCCCTCGTGTGAAATTGTAACGAGTACAAATGTACCCCTACCATTTCACAAAAAAAGTGTGAAAATGGTAAAAATTACATGACACGGCTTGGGGACAAGTCCTTTATTTAAAAATAAAAAAATAAAACTGTTCCACAAAGTCTTCTTCTTCTTCTCTTGCTCCGCCTATAAGCCCCCCCACCCACAGACCCCCATTACCACTGGGCAAGCGTTGTGGGGATGAGGCCCTTGTCCCCATCAACATGGGGAAAAGGTGCTTTGGGGGCTACCTCAAAACTCCCTCCCCATGTTGAGGGCATGTGGCCTGGTATGGTTTAGGAGGGGGCGCTCTCTCATTCCCCCTCTTTTCCTGTGGCCTGCCAGGTTGCATGCTCGGATAAGGGTCTGTATGGATTTTTGGGGGGACCCCCACGCCATTTTTTTTATTTTGGTTTGGAGTTTCCCTTAATATTCATACCAGACCCAAAGGGTCTGGTAATGGACTGTGGGGGAATCCCATGCCACTTTTTCAATGACTTTTATGTGTATTGCCAGGAGCGAGAATTCATTATAGCCGCGAGTGCTTTTAAATGACTTTTTTTTCCTTTAGAAATGTCATTTTGCTCTCGGATTGTTCTAAACACAGGAAACATGCGCCACTTTACAGGCATACCATAGACACCCCCCAGGTACGAAATTTAAAGGAATATTTCACTTTTATTTTTTCACTTTAAGCATTATTAAAATCACTGCTCCTGAAAAAACAGCAGTTTTTACAACTTTTTTTTTAATTGATACATTTCCCCTAAGGCAGGACCCAGGTCGTCAAACACTTTTTATGACAATACCATGCATATAACCCTTTAAAATTAGCACTTTTGATTTCTCCCATAGACTTTTAAAGGGTGTTCCTTGGCTTTTGAATTTTCTGCGAAAACCCCAAATTGTTTGCTATTCAGCGAACACCTGATGTTGGTGGTGAGCCTGTTGTGGACAGATTGCGTCTTCTCTGTGGTCTGGGTTCTGTGGTACCGAGATGCGTTGGTCACTGTACCAGTAAGGCAAGGGTGGTAGTGGGATATCCACGGTAGCACAGAGCTGTGGCAGGACCCAGAGCATAGCAGAGAGCCCAATTGCTGAGGCTGAGAGACAGAAGGGAAGTTTCCACCTGTAGGAGATGTTGCATGATTGGAGAAGATCCAGGAGGGGGCGAAGATCCCTTCTGTGTTGTAGTGTGATGTGAGTAAATCTTGAAAGAGCTTGATTTCAGCTCCCCCATGGAGAACCTGATGTCTCTCTTTGGCATACTTGAGAATATCTTCCTTCAGGGGGAAGCTCACTAGGCAGCAGATGACATCGTGTGGAGGGTCAGAGTCTCTTCCCCTGGGGCGTAAAGCCCTATGTATACGTTCCATGTCTATCATGGAGTCTGTCGAGCAAGTTATTAAATATAGACTGAATACATTGGTGAAGGTTACCAGGTTTCACAGTCTCAGTGGGCCCTCTCACTCTAATGTTATGCCTGCATCCCCTATTGTCTAGGTCTTTCAGGTTCCTGTGCATTTCTCTCAGTTGGAGAGAGTGTGTTTCAGTGACCTGCTGGTTTGTGTAATGGCAATCTCTTGCCTGCTTGTAGCAGCTTCCACTCCCTCCAGCTGGGTAGCCACAGACTGAATGTCAAAGCAGAGGTCAGCTATGACAGCTGATAATGTGTTTTTAATATCCAGTGCTATGGTTTGTATATCCCCTAAGCAAAGGAGCAAAGAGGTTGTACCTGACTGGTTGCTGGTGTGTGTGCAGGAAAGTTGTACCTGTCACAATCAGTCTCACTTTCCTGGGATCAGTGGAAACCTGGTTGTGGAGTTGTTCCTGCCGCCTTTGCCCATTGTGACTGACTTTATCTCTGCTTATTAGTAGCACTGGGTCCTTGGTTAGCGGGAGCTGAGGAGTCATGCAGACATTTTCTTCCAGCGCCAATCTACGCACCCCAGAGTTATGGTTTTTAAGTGTTTTTGTGAACTCTGTATTATATTCAAGGTTTAATAAAATGTCAAAACAGTGTGGTACAGACAAAAAATAAGATCACAAGCTATACTATAACTCTCTATACTTTAATTCTTTTGCCGCTGAAGAATTGATAGGAAATAGAGGGTTTTAGGTTACTTTTTTTGTAAACGTTCCTTTAGCTTTCAGATTTTTTTTGAATACTAATCTACAGTACAGTACCACTGTATAATTTAGGCCTATCACACCTTGAAAAAAAAATAAGATGCCACAGCCAGGGCTACCTAAAAAAAAACTTTTTACAGTTGAAATTATTCAGAATGTTTTGCTACAGCTTCCGAAGACTTCGATGTGGTTCTGAATAAAGTTTAGCATTTTCAGACTTTAGGATACATTTGACAATCAGCCTGTGAACTCTAGGCCACTCCTTCTATTTAAAAAAGGCATCAATTACTTCTCAAAGCTTCTCATTGTAAACAATTACCAATCATGTACTGGCCTAATTATACACTTGACAGATGATGTGTTCTATAAAGTGTAGGAATAGCTGCTTGTTTACTGTGATGTTTTATTGATGATTCACAGTTCAATATGTTAATAAGTATCTTATTTTCTCTGTCATAATATTTTTATTTTTTTATTTTTTTTTGTGCTAGAAAGTAATTTAAACATAAAGAATGTACCATTTAGTAGTCTTTAGGTTAATATGATGATTGCTGGTAATTAATACATTAAAATGAATAATTCTAGGTCAAGTTTAAACTTCAGTTACTTTTTAAGTGGAAGATAAAATTATCATATTAAATTCAATTAGTTTATGGGTTCCTTAAATAGATTAATTGCTTAAGGAAACATAACCAATTAGAAATGGCTAATATTTAAAAATACCACTAAAGCTAAATGCAATGTGATTTATTAAGGCCAATAGCATAGAAATTTCCTGTGCCAACTCTTAAAGGATGGGGGTATACATACTATCACTGATGTAAGTAACTCAGTTACTTAACGCAGTTACTTTAGAGGGTAACGAGTAATATAACTGATTACTCTTTCCCTCATGGTAACTCAGTTGCCATTACTTGGGCGCCATTACTGCAATTACATCTAAGGCCCGCCGTGGTCACGCTGCCTGGCCATTCATTCCGCCGCGAGGAGGGGGGCTTTCGCCCGCTGAGCTGAGATGAGGCTGAGACTCAGAGAGACTGCCTGGACCTCCCCATCCCGCCCCGCCTATCCAGAGAGAGAGAGAATGTAGGGAGGCAGGGTGGACACTTAAAAATTAAGTCAGCTGACCAGTTGACACCAATCGAGTGAAGGGGAGGGTCTCTCTCTCTCCCCACGAGGAAAGGCATTCAAGAAAGTGACTGTCTGATGATTTGAATTGCAGTGCAATCGATCCATCCCAAGTCCTCCACCACCTCTGCTTCTTGCTGATCCCATCCCTACCCACCCACTATCATTTCTACATAGGTAATGGGGGAGATGCGGTAGGGATGAGATCAGTGGTGGTGGGGGATAGGATCAGTAAGAGGCAGAGGTGGTGGTGGGAGAGGATGGCACCACCACCGCTGCCACCCCCCAAGTACCACTGCTGCCTGCCACCCCCCCAAGTACACCACTGCTGCCACCCCCCCAAGTACCACCGCTGCCACCCCCCTAAGTACTGTACACCACCACCACTGCAACCCCCCAGTACCACTGCTGCCACCCCTCAAGTACCACCGCTGCCACCCCTCAAGTACCACCGCTGCCACCCCCTCAAGTACCCCCGCTGTCAGCCCTGTCACAGTTACATTGCTGAGTAACTAATTACTTTTCCAATGTAGTAACCGAGTTACTAACGCAATTACTTTTTGGGAAAAGTAATTTGTAACTTAACTAATTACTTTTTTAAAGTAAGATGACCAACAATGCATACTATATTAGGCTGTTTATGTATTAACTGGTTGCCGCCCGGCCACAGTACTTTTACTGTGCCAGGGCAGCATGGGCGGGCTGGATCACGCACATGTATGTCATCCAGCTGAGGGGTGCAAAACGCACCATACCCGCTGCTGCTGTGTCTACTAGACACAGCAGATTGTGACTCCCAGCACCTGCCCGCTTTGAGCGTCCAGGGGATCATGTGATTACTAGGTGTTCGCATGATCACAATGCCAACAAAGCTGTTATGAATGAATTTTATTCATAATAACTGTGACTGCTATGATTATATTGTGATAGACTTACAGCTATCACATGAACCAATTACAGAAAGCTGTACCATGCAATATATGTGGGTGTATCAAAGAACAAAATATTAAATCACAGCTGTTATGAATATAATCCACTCATGACCACGCAATACATCATCAGTGTAACAGCAATCAAAGTGTAAAAAAAAAAAAGAAAAAAATCCCTGATCACCCTCCAAAGTAGTACAGTGTCACTATGTATTTTTTTTACTTTTTTTTTTTTAACATACTGTCACCAGTCAGTATGCAGATCACCGCCACACTCATCATATGATGATGCTGTACTGTACTGGTGACAGTATGTGAAAAAAAAACAATTATGAAAATGTTTTATTTTATTTCTTCATTCTCCAATAAATTGCAATTGTAACATTTACAACTTCAAAAAACTTGCCATGCCTCTTACTAAATACCTCAGACTGTCTACTTTCCAAAAAGGGGTCACTTGGGCAGTATTTGTAGTGTCTTGGCATTTTAAGGGCCTTAAGAACTTGGATAAGCCAACAGTACATAGAATTGATACATTTTTAAATACATATACATATTTTATTTTTTACCAAAGACGTAACAGAATACATTTTGGCCTAAATTTATATTAAAAAAATGATTTTTTGGATATTCATTTATATAACAAAAAATAAAAAACCCAGTGGTGATCAAATACCAGCAAAAGAAAGCTCTATTTGTGTGAAAAAAATATTTTAAATGTTCTGTATTAATCAAAACCATCTACACCCTACACTTTGCAAGGGTAATATTGTCTTTGAAGGCTAATCTAACAATTATCAAGCTGCTTTACTTTTTTTGTTGATCGATCTTACCCAGATTTGGGCATGCAATTGTTTAATTTTAAAAAACAAAACATTAACGGAATCAGCCAAAGATCTGAATCATATGAGAGACAAATGCTTGGCAGATTTAATCAACATAGATCCTTTAGGAACCATCCAGCAGCTTATCAGGAGGTTTTACTTCTTTGTAGAGGTCTGTTTGTATGTTCAGCTATAAATATGTGTACATGCCAGGCAACTGCATTTTATTTCTATGTAATTGTTATTTGCTATCTGTGTGGTAACAAAAGTGGTATACAAATAGCTAAATAGCTTAAGCATGCAGGCTTGCTTTTTGATATCAGTCCATAAGCCATTTACAAGAACAGAGACCATTTTTGATATCAGTCCATAAGCCATTTACAAGAACAGAGACCAAAGCAAACTAAATTATCATCCCATCTCATAAAAGCACCAGCCTGTTACTGAGGTGAACTCAAATCTTTCACATGTACATGCACAATACAGATGTTGGTTGGGAAGTTTTTCTAAATGTTTATCTATCTTTATTGGTTGTCATTTTTATTTTCAGCCCCTGGCTCTAAAATAAGTAAAATAGTGTTACCAGTAAATTATATTTGAGATTTAATATCTCTCGGATATGAATTGGGTTAAATGAAAGTTCTTTGACCATGAGTGAAAGCTTTAACACAATAACAAAAATGTATTGGTATATAGTAAGCAGTTCTGAACTAATAAACAGCAATCTATCTATTTGTACAGGAAAGGCTAAAATCATGGATTACATGAAGGGAATACAAAGTATATTCCTTAAAACATGAATCTACAAACAGTAGGACAGAAAAGTTACAAAGTAGTTACCAGGCTATGGCCCACAAAGGTTACATTCATGTTACCGCTCTACCAGAGAGTGTGTGCTTCCCTCCCATCTAGTCTGTGTATATCATTACAGGCTGATGCCTTATTGGTTGGCATGACATGGCTCTGATTGATGGGCCTCCCTATTAAGGATTGGCTAAATCTTCAATCCCTAGAGTTAGCATAGCTCAGCCCCATTTAATGTGAATGCTTGGCACAGACTTTTTTACATGAAATTTAACCTTGTATGTAGACATTTTCAGGGAAATTAAGTATTCATGATGGGCTGGCCACGACCCTCATTGCATATCTAAATAAGGGATCCTTTGAAGTGAATATTTGTAGAACAAAAAGGTTTGGGTCTCTTTGTTATACAGACAACTCGGTGCCTAAGCTTGTATGTCTAAACAGAGACTTCTGTGATGCTAGCTAACACACCCACATTGATACAAGTCTAAATGAAATATATTCATATTTACAATTATTTTAGAACTTAATGGAGATTTCATGTAAACTCATAAGGCCTTCATTGCATATCTAAATAAGGGATCCTTTGAAGTGAATATTTGTAGAACAATAAGGTTTGGGTCTCCTTGTTTAGACACACAAGCTTAGGCACCGAGTCGTCTGTATAACAGAGACTTCTGTGATGCTATCTAACACACCCACATTGATACAAGTCTAAATTAAATATATTCATATTTACAATTATTTTAGAACTTAATATAGATTTCATGTAAACTCATAATGCAACAATAGTAACATTTGTGTTTATTGAAGTTGGTTGAACAGTTAGAGTATTTACAGCAGGTTTTTTTCAACCTTTTGACTCTCCTGGGCCACATTGGAAAAAGAGGATTTGTCTTGGGCCGCACATGAAAACCACCAACAATAAAGTCCCAGTCACACTTCACATTTTTGAACTGTGGGAAGAATCACAATGATTCTGCCTCTGATTCCAAAATGCACTGCAATCGTGGCAAAACACACCACGCATGTTCGGGTGCCATTCATTCTTAATGGCACTTCAAAAGGTGGTGCAATTTTCCCACAACTGTTATATACCGATCACAGAAAAAGGCATCACATGAATCTATCACCCAGAATAAGCTCCTGTTCCTTTTTGCGCAAAAAGCTTTGTGCAAGATGAATTTTGCCATGATTGCCATGTAACTCTGTCTCCTGACAATCACAGCCAAATCGCACCGCGTTTAAGGGGCCATTAAGAATGAATGGCACCCAAAATGCATGGAATGTTTTGTCACGATTGCAGTGAGACCTGGAATTGCAGGAAGAATCTTATTGATTTTGCCTGCGATTCAAAATCGTGAAGTTTGAATGTAAGCCTAACGATAGCCGGTTAGCAGAAAAAGTCGGGCAGATGATCAGATTTCAACTATGTGCTATGTGTTCAGCCTGTGTGGAAAACAGCTAGGTACAGTGTCAGTGGTGTGGGGGGGGGGGGGGGTGAGGGCAGGGGGCTTTGGAAGAGGCATAAATTAAATCTGGGGGGGGCCCAGCCTAATCCAGCATCCCCTAGATCTGATCATGTGGCACTTACTTGGCTGGCACTAGCTAGCAGGAGTCCCTGTATGTGCCGCCGGTGCTACTGCAAACACGGCATCCCTGGCATCCCTTCAGACAATCTTGGGCTCTCTTAGTCTGTGCAGGGGAACCACCATGGGTGCTTTGCCAAACACGCCATCCCTGGCATTCGTCCAGTCTCGTACATTCATAGCCACAAGTTTACAATTATGTGTTGACCCGCAGGGCTGGACACCCCTGATTTAAAGTTTTCTTGTTCTTTATTTCTTCTCATTAAGTATATTTTTACAAATATTCCTTTTGTTGACATGTTTTAAATAACAGTCTGTTTGAGTTGTTGATCATACATTATATGCATATTTTATGTTCTTTTGATTGATCCCAGATACATTTTTTTTTTAGCATTATAGTTTTTTATGTCTTGACTGACAGCATTATATAAAATATTTAGTAGAAAAATGTCAGGAAATTCAGTATGTCAGATAAAAAGGTCACAGAATCTATATAGTCAATAGTGGCTTTGGGCAAAAATGTCTTTCACACAGGACAAACACTCACACTCTTACGTTCTTGCTATTATCATAGGTTAGAAAACTAATAGAGAGCCTATTTTGTTAACACTGTGACACAGTTCTACTGGTAATGCATTTCTACTATAGTGCACTCCTATACAGTACATCAAGCATACATTGAATACATTGTTCTACTGTTTTCAGACAATTTTGTTTATATAATCTAATGCCATTTTAATGTTGGTTAAATATCAAAAACATCACAAGGTTTTATTTATCTGTTTACATCAGTGTTACTAAACAGTGATTTCAAGTGCAACTATTGACACTGCTTTATAATGTGTTATAAGGGAATATGTTAATAAGGAAATATATCTAAATGTTTTCTGACGATATGTTCTGCACCATGTATTGCTGTAGGCGGATTATTTCAAACGTGTCATAATCTCTTGAGATGCTGATTTTGATTAGCCAGGGTAAACTTGGAGATAATAACTTTAATTTGAAGATAACTCCTTTACCAAAGATGTACACAGAACAAAGATTAAACTGCATGCAAAGCAACATTAGAATTAAAACTAGAACTCTAACAAAACTGTAAAATTTACAAGCATGGAACCCAGAGTTTTCGTAGTGCCATCTCACTATAGCACATTTTCAAAAGAAAATCTTTCCATACACAGCATCCACTTGTCATACGACCTAAATAGATTGAGACTGTATTGTGGCAGTTAAATTGTAATACATTGAAATATTTTAAATATAAATAATTTGGGTGACCCTGGTGGTGCGCCTCTATGTTTTACATATGCACCTTTTTTTCTCTTCTTCTTCTGCTATTATATGTCTTATGCTGCGTACACACGTATCAGACTATCCGGCGGACTTAGTCTGGCGGACAAACCGCCGGACTGTCCGCCACACTTTCCGAACGAGCTACCATCCCACAGACCCCGACAACCAACGGCCAGGGTTGTCGGGAAGACATGGGGACAAGGTGCTTTGGGGTGGGGGGCCACGCGGCCTCCCCTTCCCCAAGGCACCCCCTCATGTTGAGGGCACGCGGCCTGGTACGGCTCAGGAGGGGGGGTGCGCTCGCTCGTCCCCACCCCCTTTCCTGGCCGGCCGGGTAGCGTGCTCGGATAAGGGTCTTATATGAACCCGGGGGGACACCCACGCCATTTTTTCGGCATAGGGATTCCCCCTTAAGTTCATACCAGGTGACGGGGCCAGCGACACATCCTTCGCTGGTCCCGGCTACCTGGAGCCACACTCAAAATAAACGGACTTTCCTCCATGTGTGTGGGCGAGTCTGTTCATTTCAAAAGTACGACGGACTAGCACACACACGGCCGTATTGTCTGCAGCCGAAATGCGAGTCTGGCAGACAGATTGATGTGCAAAACTACTTTCTTAGTCCACCGGACTTTTGGGTAAAAAAAGTCCGCCGGAGCCCACACACGGGTGGATTGTCCGGCGGACTTGAGTCCGCTGGACTTTTCCACCGGATTGTTTGATCGTGTGTTCGGGGCTTCACATTGCCTTTATTGATTGGCATCCATCTTTGGCTTTCATTCAGCCTGCCAAACCTGCATATGTTTTGGATTTCTTGTTGCTATGTTGTACTGTAAGCATTTTTATTGGTTGTCTATGGCTACACTTTGTACCATGGTGTATTTTTTTTTTCTGTTGTTATCTGGAAGTAATGGATGGCAGCTTTTTGATAAATTAAGAATTAAAAAAAAAAAAACCCTGGGTGAAAATATAAAGTGGGTGTTGCTATCCAATTCCTTTCTGCATTCTGTTGATAGTATGGGGAAAATACCTACGCCTTGCTCTCTGTTCATTTGACTTGTGTTGTCTATGTTTATATTGGGTGAAGTATTATCTTTTGAAGGATTGAATTATACTGTTAACATAGCAATTTCTAGTAGCTTAGGCTTGATAACCTCTGTTTCACTGCTCATTACTTTAAGCAGCCATCTTTCAGGGATGTTTTATTTGCATGCATGATCCAGACATTAGGTGCTCCCAGAAAATATTCTTTGTGAGTCTTGGCCAGGCGGCACTAGCTGAATTGTGCCAAGTTAAGCTGGGGGGGGGGGGGGGTGCTTAACAGCAGGGTTGTGACAAAAGCAGCGTCAGATCCGATTTGTTACCACCAATATGTTATGAATAAAGCAAAAATCCCCATGCTATGGGTATCAACTAAATGCAATAAATAAACAAATACTGATCCACAAAGTGTGTTCTTTTTAACCACTTGCTTACTGGGCACTTAAACCCCCATCCTGCCCAGACCAATTTTCAGCTTTTAGTGCTCTCACACTTTGAATGACAATTACTCAGTCATGCAACACTGTACCCAGATGATTGTTTTGTCTTTTTTTCATACAAATAGAGCTTTCTTTTGGTAGTATTTGATCACATCTGAGTTTTTTATTTTTTGCGCTATAAATGAAAAAAGATCGGAAATTTTGAAAAAAACATATTTTTCTTTGTTTCAGTGATAAAATTTAGCAAATTAGTAATTTTCTTCATACATATTGGCCACAATTTATACTGCTACATATATTTGGTAAAAATAACCCAAATTAGTGGATATTATGTGATTTGTGTGATATTTATAGAGTCTACAAACTATGGTGGATAAAAAAATTATCACATCTGATGTACTGAGGCCTATCTCATTTTTTGAGACCCTAACAAGCCAGGAAAGTACAAATGCCCCACAAATGACTCCTTTTTGGAAAGTAGACATTCCAAGGTACTTAGTACGAGGCATGGTGAGTTATTTGAAGTTGTTATTTTTTCCCAAAATTCTTTGCAAATTAAGATTTTATTTTATTTTTTATTTTTTTTCACAAAATTGTCATTGTAATAGCTTTTTTTTCTCACATGGAATGTGCATACCACAAATGACCATCATTTGGTCATTGAAGTCGACTCCCCCCATGAACAAATTATATTCATAAATGCATTTTTTTTTTTTATGGGGCCATTCCTTCTGGGGATTTCCACAAACGTATCATTTTGGATAGAAGACAACATGAATACATCCCTTCTGTCCCTCCACTTCACTGGCAGAATCTGTTGGTTTCGCAGACTTGCCGTTTCTCCTTTTCTCAACTTCTTATTGACAAGACTTTGAGGAAAGCCCTTCTGATTCTTTTTTACAGTGCCACATGCTGGCGTCTTCTTCTGGTGAAGATTGTGGAACAGGGGCAGAGATGTTTAGAAGTTGTCTACATATAGGTGGTAGCCTTTATCCAGTAGGGGGTATATGAGGTCCCAAACAACTTTCCCGCTGGATCCCAAGTAGTCCGGGCAATTAGGGGGCTGCAGCTGGGTGTCCTTCCCTTTGTACACTATGAAGGCATATGTGTACCCTGTGGCTCGGTCACATAATTTTTACACCTTCACCCCATAGTGGGCCATTTTTCTAGGGATAAATTGCTTAATTTTAAGCCTGCCGCTAAATTTAATAAGGGACTCATCCACATATATGTGTTGGGCCAGGGTAAACAATTGGGGGAATTTTTCTGAAAAATAATTAAGTATTGAACTAATTTTATAAAGCCTGTTGTAATTTGGGTAATTTTGGGGAGGCACTGGGTACTGTCACTGAAATGTAGGAACCTCATGATCATCAGATACCTGGTTCTGGCATTACCGTAGAGAAGAACGGCATGTGGTGGAGGGGGTGGGTTGACCAATAGGAACGCAATTGATTTTTTTTGTTGAGTCTCATATTAAATGTGAGGCCTAAAAGGAGCCTGAACTCCTCCACTGTTAGGTCTCTCCACTCGTAGGGACGAGCATAATAGGATGTTGGATTTTGTTAAATAAATTGTTGTGCATACAGGTTGCACTGGGCTACAATTGACACCAACATGTCCTCCGTAAAAATTAAATGAAAAAAATGTATTGGGGTAAAATTCTCCGTGTCCACCTGGACTCCAGTGCAGTGAAAGGGGAACGTTGGCTTCTCCTGAATTAGGAGGAAGCCACAAGGGGTTCTGAAGGGCATAGGGAAGGCTGGCATGGGTCCTAACCCTTTGGGGCTGAGGTCACACCACACTGGTACTTGGCTTTTCTTGCCAAGGCACTGCGGTGCTGGTGGATGGCACTGCGGTGCTGGTGGATGGCACTGTGGTGCTGGTGGATGCCACTGCCTCCTCACTAGAACGCCTTAGTTTGGTGGGCCAGATATCTTCCTCCTCTGAGTCACTCAGTGTTTCACTACTGAGGACTGGCCCATAATTTATGTCAGATTCAGAATCCAAATTTGAAAGGGACTCTGAAAAAGAGAGCTCCCCGTTGCTCTCGTTGGGCGTGGAAAGAATTTGGTACACCTCCTCTGTTGAAAAGCATCTTTTAAACATGGTGGGTTGCTGGTGGTGATGAGACTGCACAGGTATGTGCTAAGCCTGCAGTGATGGGCACTGATGAGGTGGCACTGATGTGCACTGATTGATGCCACAGATGTGCACTGATGAGGCAGCACACATGGGTACTCATCGCACAGATGTGCACTGATGAGGTGGCACAGATGTGCACTGATGAAGCAGCACAAATGTGCTCTGATTGATTGCACAGATGTGCACTAATGAGGTGGCACAGGTGGGCACATAAATGCACTGAGGTGGCACAGATGGGCACTGATGAGGTGGCATAGATGGGCACTGATATGCACTAATGAGGTGGCACAGATGGGCACTGATGAGTCGGCACAGATGAGCACTGATTTATTGCACAGATGTGTACTGATTGTACAGATGTGCACTGTTGAGGTGGCACAGATGGGCACTGTTGAGGTGGCACAAATGGGCATTGTTGAGGTGGTACAAATGGGCACTGTTGAGGTGGCACAAATGGGCACTGATGGGCGGGCACTGGTTGATTGCACAGATGTGCACTGTTGAGGTGGCAGAGATGGGCACTGTTGAGGTGGCACAGATAGGCGCTGTTGAGGTGGCACAGATGGGCACTGTTGAGGCGGCCCAGATGTGCATTGATTGATTGCACAGATGTGCACTGATGAGGCGGCACAGATGGGCACTGCATGGTACAGATGGGCACTGATTGGCACAGATGAGCACTGATTGCAGACAAGCACTGATTGCACAGATGGGCACTGATGTGCACAGATGAGCACAGATGGCCATAGACGGGCACGGATGGGCACAGATGATGCACTGATTGCATAGATGGGCACTGATATGCACTGATGAGGTGGCACACATGGGCACTGATGAGTCGGCACAAATGAGCACTGATTTATTGCACAGATGTGTACTGATTGTACAGATGTGCACTGTTGAGGTGGCACATATGGGCACTGTTGAGGTGGCACATATGGGCACTGTTGAGGTGGTACGAATGGGCACTGTTCAGGCGGCACAAATGGACACTGATGCGCGGGCACTGGTTGATTGCACAGATGTGCACTGTTGAGGTGGCAGAGATGGGCACTGTTGAGGTGGCACAGATGGGCACTGTTGAGGTGGCACTGATGAAGCGGCACAGATGTGCACTGATTGATTGCACAGATGTGCACTGATGAGATGGCACAGATGGACACTGAATGGTACAGATGGGCACTGATTGGCACAGATGAGCACTGATTGCAGACAGGCACTGATTGCACAGATGGGCACTGATGGGCACAGACAGGCACAGATGAGCACAGATGGCCATAGACGGGCACAGATGATGCACTGATGGCACAAGGGGGCACTGATGCGCACAGTTGGGCACATATGGTACTAGATGTATACTAATGGGTCACTGTGGGCACTGATTGGGCACTGTTTGGGCACACTTGTGTTTTTTTGCAGCAGATTTAACTCACAGATTCTCTCTCTCCTCAGACGCTGTCTCTGTGTGAGGAGAAAGAGTCGGTAATGAGAGATGATCTCATATGTATACATTTGAGATTATCTCTCATTGGAGGCAGCAATCATGCTGTAAACGGCTGCTGTGATTGGCCATTTACAGTGATCTGTGATTGGCTGTGTCCAGGGGACATGGCCAACACAGATTTTCCCCGATGCGTGGGGAGCCAGGAAAGGGGACCACATCAATAGACATAGTCCTGGCAATGTAGATCCGCGCTGTAGCCGCCATTCATGTCACATGTTCAGTGTCGCCACACTATAGCGCGGATCCCAGGAGGTTAAACCACACAAACTGCTGCCACCTCCAAACGAAATGCAATAATCTCAAAAATGTTTTAAAGTGAAAATATTTCAAACAGTAGCACAGTGCTTGATTGATAAACATAAGATTACTAACATATGTTATTAAAAACAAAATCAAAATATCATTAATGTGTTCCTCATATCACAGTGAAAAAAAAGGAGAAAAAAACTGAAAAAAATAAAAAATGTTTATGTATTATATATATATATATATATACACACACACAGTTTCTCACAAAAGTGAGTACACCCCTCACATTTTTGTAAATATTTTATTCTTTGGGCCCAATTTGGACATTTTCACTTGTTGCCAGCGGTTTAGACATTAATGGCTGTGTGTTGAGTTATTTTGAGGGGACAGCAAATTTACACTGTTATACAAGCTGTACACTCGCTACTTTACATTGTAGCAAATTGTAATTTCCTCAGTGTTGTCACATGTAAAGATAGAATAAAATATTTACAAAACTGTGAGAGGTATATCTATATCTATATCTATATCTATATCTATATCTTGAATTTCTCCATAGGGAATAATGGAAACTCAAATGATTTGTTCTACAACCATTTATTCATAAGTTCTCCAGTTTATAGTCCATATAAAAAAGCAATGTGATAGGTTGTGTAACATAAAATGTCCATCCACAAATGGCAGCCCCCACAAGGGGATTCGACACAAAATTAATCAGGAGCTACAGAGTATAAAAGAGAAGAGAGGCCCCTCTAAGTGTAGCAATATTGTTACATTTAATGAAGGTAAAACATTTAGCAACTCACGTGGTTGATGATTAAAAGAGGCACATCTAAGTATGCAGGTATCTGGGGTAAATCTGTCCACATAGACCATCCCCCACAACGCCGGCTCTCACCAGTCTGCAATCATGACCAGGAAAGACTACCCTGTAGTAGAGCGATCTGAAAGCACGGCTTAAACCGCTCGTGGAAGAGATGACATCAATGGCAGTGAGGAGGATGGTCTATGTGGACAGCTTTCCCCCAGATGCCTGCATTCTAAGCTCCTGTACACACGGTCGGACATTCTGCCAACCAAATCCGTTGGATCTTGTCCGACGGATTTTGTCCAACGGATTGTGTCCGAAACTGTTGCATACACACGGTTGGACCAAGTTGGCGGAAAATCTGATCGTTCAGAACGTGATGACGTTATTTTGTTACAATGGGACTACGTTCAGGCTAGTAGCCAATAGCTTTGGTGTAGGAATTTGATCTGAGCATGCGTGGCACTTTGTCCGATCGGAATTCTCTACACATGATCGGAGTATGTCCGATCGGACCAGTTTGTCGGAAAATATTTCCAACAAGTTGGAAAATTGGGTCCGACGGATATTCCGACAGAATCAGGCCGATGCATACCACACACAGTCGGATTATCCGACAACACGGTCTGATAGGACACATTCCGACGGATTCTCCAACCGTGTGTACAAGGGCTAAGATGTGCCTATTTTAATCATCTATTGCTAAACTTAGGGGGGCCTCTCTTCTCTTTTACACTCAGTTGTGATATGACGCTACTTGTATATCAAGACATAGCTTGTATATCTAGTCAAAACCGTTTTTTAGCAATGTTGCTTGTCTTGCAAAACACTTGCAAACCAAGTTACTCTCAAACCAAGGTTTTACTGTATCAATGCAAAAGTCCACCACAGAGTGATAAAAAGAGTGTCCAAATCTTCAGATATGTGATTGAATTCCGTCACATACCCCTTCACATGAGTACACACAAAAACAATTGCCTACCACTCTCATGGTTGACACGCCTAGCAAAAACCGATGTCCTGTTGTTAAATTCAGGGTTGTTCATATGTGGCTCCATGTTAGTGCAAATGGCGTATGAAAAGGAAAAAAAGATAGACTCCAATGGTACAGTAACCAAAAAAGATCCACAATTTTATGAAAAATCCAGACTCCAAACTACTTACATGATACAAAATCAAAATTTGCATATAATGTAAAATCATGCTGTGGCATCAGGTGTATAGTAATGTCTCCTTTTTAGGCTCGATTCACATCTACGCATGTTGCTTTTGAGCATTTCTGCAGTGCCACATTTTTACAGAGATTCTGCTGTGATTTGTGTTTGCATTTTTTATGTTACACTGCATATAGCCGGTTGCTAAGGAGGGGCTGGGAAGCCGGCCATCGCATCCTTAACAACCTGATGAGTCTTTAGCTGTCAGTGTGCTTTCCGTGAAAGAATTACTGGCTAAAAAGAAAAAAATTGTGAAGAAACAGCGCGGGGTCCCTTCAGGTCCACACCAGGCCCTTGGGTCTAGTATGGATTTGGAGGGGACCCCCAACACCAATTTTTTTTTTTAAATGGCATGGGGTCCCCCCAAAATTTATAACAGACCCGTATCTGAGCATTCAGCCTGGCAGGTCAGGAAAGGGAGGGGACGAGCGAGCGTGCCCCTCCTGAACCATACCAGGCCGCATGCCCTGAACATGGGGGATGGGTGCTTTGGGGTGGGGGGGCTCTTTGCCCCTCACCCCAAAGCACTTTGTCCACATGTTGATGGGGACAAGGGCCTCTTCCCAACAACCCTTACCTGGGTCTGCAGGCGGGGGCTTATCGGAGTCTGGAAGCCCCCTTTAACAATGGGGCACCCAGATCCTGGCCTCCCTCCTATGGGAAGGAGTATGAGGTACATTGTACCCCTACCCATTCACCAAAAAAAAAGTAGTGTAGTGTGGAAAAAATACAGTAGAGAGTTTTTGATTAAAGTCTTTTATTAAAAATATATTTTTCTTCCCCGATTCTTCCTCCAGTCTTCCTCCATCTTCTGCCACTTTTTCTTCCTCTGGGCTTCTCCTTCTCCCACTCTTCTTCTTTCTCCTGTCTTTGTCCTTTCTTTGTCTGGCGTTCTTCTTCCTCTGCTGCTGCTGCCTACCCTCCTCCGATGCTGTGTCCCTCTGATCTGTCTGCGCCGGTGTCAAGCATGTCTTAGATAACAATGGGGTCATCAGATGACCTCATCTGGAGGTCACACCCCCTTGTGATGTCATCACCAGGGGAATGATGGGTCCGTGATGTTACACGGGGCAGGGCCTCCGGATGACATTATCTGATGACCACACCCCCATTGTTATCTAAGAAATGCTTGACATCAGCCCAGATAGATCAGCGGGACGCAGCATCGGAGGAGGGTTATCGGCAGGAGCGGCAACAGAGGAAGAAGAACACCGGACAAAGAAGACAGGAGAAAAAAGAAGAGCGGAAGAAGAAGCAGGAGAAGGAGAAGCCCAGAGGAGGAAGATGCGGGAGAAGATGGAGGAAGACCAGGGGAAGAACAAGGGAAGAAGAAGATATTTTTAATAAAAGACTTGTCAAAAACTGTCTACTGTATTTTTTCACACTACACTATATTTTTTTTTGGTGAATGGGTAGGGGAGCAAAGTACCCCCTACTCATTCACATAGGAGGGAGGCCCGGATCTTGGAGCCCCATTGTTAAAGGGGGCTTCCAGATTTCGATAAGCCCCCCACCTGCAGACCCCGACAACCACCGGGCAAGGGTTGTCGGGAAGGGTTGTCAGGAAGAGGCCCTGTCCCCATCAACATGGGGGCAAGGTGCTTTGGGGTCTGTGGTGTGCAGAGCATTGATGTGAACATGTTCCATAGGAACCCGTGTTAAAAAATGTCCCTGCATTTCTGCATCAAAAAACGCATTAGTGTGAATGGAGCCTTACTTCCCGATGCCCTCAGCTGTTGCCATGTGACCATCCATGTGGATCTTTTTTGGTTACTGTACCATTGGAGTCTATCTTTGTTTCCTTTTCATAGGCCATTTGCCGTCATGCACTAACATGGGGCCACATATGAACATCCCCTGAGTTTAACAGGTTACAATGGAGATTTGGAAACTCGTTTTATCACTCTGTGGTGGACTTTTGCAATTATATAGATCTATATATCTATATATATATATATATATCTATATATATCTATATATATATATATATCTATATATATATATATATATATATATATATATATATATATATATATATATATATATATATATATATATATATATATATATATGTATGTATATATATATATATATATATATATATATATATAAAATATCTTTTTTCTCTCCATTTTTTTCACTGTGATATGAGGAACACATTGTTTGATATTTTGATTTTGGTTTTAATAACATATGTTATTAATCGTATGTTTAGTAATTAAGCACAGTGCTACCATTTGAAGTTTTTGCACTTTAAAACATTTTTGAGAATATGTTATGAATGCTGGGTCAGTAACCTGACACTAAAACCAGTATGTGACAATGCTACTCATACTCACCCTGCACCCAAATTCTTTAGCTTGGGGACAATATTATAACTTAAGTTCCAGCAAACAAAGTAATTGTAAGTGAGGTGGGTTTAACTCTGTAATTAACCCTTTATACACACAAACTGCTGCCATCACTTGTTTTAACAAAAACTATTTACTATCCAAAAATTCAAAGCATCTGCTGTAACAATTCCGATTCTTAAAAAAATGCAGGCTGTCATGCTAGACAGGAAATTGATAGAGATTAAAATATAGCAGTGGTCTTTAAAGAAGCACATTTGTGCATTAAAGGTTAGGAAAGAGCATAAGGTTCAGTTTGCCCTTGGCTGTTCAGGTGTTTGGGAGCTGAACGTCATGTATAATAGTTTTACTTCCGCTATTATACATAACAGCTTCCCGCTGTTAATGGTTGTAGCAACAGGATCAGATGTCAACAGTTTTCTTTTTTTTTTTCTCTTGCTGAGTCAGTGGGCATCATGATTGACATGGATCGACATCACTGGATGATGTTATTGATGATGAATATGCCTCATGGGACTTTTTTGGGGGTTTACGTTTATTAAAGGAGCTTATGAAAACACTGTGTGTCCATTTCTTTTTTGAATGAATATGGCTATTATGTACCCTCAAATAAGGGTGGCTGGTATCTGGAAACCCCTTTAACAAAAACGGTACCCCCAGATTCCAATATGGTCCCGCAACCACTGGGCCAATGTTGTGGGGAAGATACATATTAACTGGGGACCACATGCGTTTTTTTTTATGTGGGGTTCCTCATTATTAGACATGTGCACTGCCAAAAAATGTGTTCGTTTTTGTTTCATTTGTTTGTTTTTTTAATTTTGGGTCATTTGTTATGATCGAAATTCGTTATTTTGAATAAATTCTATACTTCAGAAAAACGTTGTTATGTTCCATTCGTTTAGATGTGGTATTTGCAAATTTGAAATTTTGTAAATTCAAAAATTCAGAAATTCAAAAATTCGAAGAGCCGTAAATTTGAAAATTCGGAAATTCAGAAATTCAAAAATCCAAAAATTCAAAAATCTGAAAATTAGAAAATCCAAAATAATAACTAACTAACTAATAATAACTAACTAGTAAATTATAGGTATTGGAATTTCCTTTCAAATTTGGCTGTTTATGAACAAATTAATAATAATAAGTAGTATTAATAATAATAATAATAATAATAATAATAATAAAACGTTTTTATTATTATGAGTATATTTATTATTCTTAATTCATTACGTTCCATTCGTTTAGATGTGGGATTCATTATTTTGGATAATTTGTAACTTCGGAAACATTTGTATTTGTTACATTTACTAACAGCTCAATTTGAAACAAAATTCCAATACCTATCATTTTATAGTAAGTAATAGTTATTATTATGTATGAATGGGAGTTAGGGACCTTAGATTGTACATTCACATCAGTCCCTACCTTCAAGGAGCTTACAATGTACAATGTATATGTAAAAGCACTGCGTAAATTGATGGCGCTATAGTAACTGAAATAAATAAATAAATAAATTATTAGTTAGTTAGACAAAAAAGGAGGAAGTAATGGGAATTTGTATGAGGCATGTCACTGAATTAGTTCATATTGATCATTGGATTATTTATTGATTACAAATCAAGTTAACAAGTGCCAATCTTTAGTAAAGGACACAATATTCTATAAATAACAATTCTCTTGTATGAATATACAGTTATTATACAAAACAAAATATGGCATGATTAGCAGTACAATGTCATAAAACGCTCATCCATTGATAATAATTAAATAAACATAAGCAATTGCTCTTAGTGAGCCAAACTTGTCTGGTCATCAGTTTGATGTATACTCGACACACGTTTCATGGCTCACGGCAATCGTCAGGAGTAAAATGCTCAGAAATGAAATCAATAAAATATCTATAAATATAGGATACCCTTTAAACAGAGAACCATCTCTCAAAAAAGGTCTATAACTTATAATGCAGCCCAATGGTGACACCTAAACTGTGTCCAAGGGAGGACAGGGGACAGTAACGATGATCTCCCCCGGGGCTGAGGTGAGGAATCGCTTCCAGACCAGAGACAGCAGCCAAGTGAAGACCAGGCCACCATATCATGACCATGTGTATCTTGTGTATGCTTGACAGCCCATACTGCTCAGCAGGGATATGGGGATGAAACCATGTGAAATTAATAAGCTGTTAATGGAATGAACCTATGCCAGTGAGTGAGTGAAGGTGATAAATAATGTATAATTACTGCAATGATCTAAAGTGTGCTAGCTAAAGGGACTACAGCCAAGGGAGATGTGTATGCATATACCCACCAGAAAATATACTAAAACCAAACCCATCATGTGATGACTATGTGCACACCACCGTGAACTATAAAATGTGAAACTAAAAGGAACCTGAAGAGTGTTATGTGTAGATATGAGCGAGACTCAGTTACCGTGTGTGTGATTCTGTGGATGTGGGCATGCCTGAGATCCCTCTTGTATGAATGGCCCATGTAAAATGGTCAGCTAGCCAGCCCGAGCCGCTTTTATCTCCACCAACGTCATGAAAACCCGCCAATGCAGCGGGAAATGGCGACAAGCTTTTGCTCCATCAGCGGCATGTAAATCCACTGCAGAACCAAGCAAGTCACAACCCCAACTAGATAGAAAGGGGGAACACACTCCATGCTCAGGCATGATGATGCCCTGAGTAGGACATCAAATCATGAGGCCGATGCATAGGAGGCAAAGCCCCGTCCCCAAGCCTGTTTAGAGGGAAAGGGGGGAGAGACTGCCATGCATCGCAACCCTGGGGTCAAATAACCATCCTGTCGCCCCCTATCTCTCCCGAACAAAGGGCCTCACTCAGGGCTGAAGGAAGTATACTTTAGTTCATTTTGGATTTTCAAATTTTCAGTTTTTTCGAATTTTCAGATTTTCGTTCTTTTCGAATTTACGGATCTTCGAATTTACGAATTTTTGACTTTGGGTGCAAGGTGAGTATGAGTAGCATTGTCACATACTAGTGTTAGTGGCAGGATACTGACCCAGCATTCATAGCATATTTTCAAAAAAAACTGAAAATATTTCAATTGGTAGCACTGTGCTTAATTAATAAACATAAGATTAATAACATATGTTATTAAAACCAAAATCAAAATATCAAACAATGTGTTCCTCATATCACAGTGAAAAAAATGGAGAGGAAAAAAAAAGAAAACATGTGTGTATATATATATATATATATATATATATATATATATATATATATATATATATTTATATATATATATCAAGCAGGGGTTTGCACAGGCTGGGATTGCATTGGCAACCATCATCTAAGCTCACTGTCTTCGTCTATTTTCTCCAGTTTCATTTAGAATTGCTGTGATCTATCTGCCCCCCTGGACCGGTATCAAACTTCTCTTCTTTTTTCTGCTACAGATTGTCTCTACGACAAAATCTCATCCTTGTCCTGCCCCAACTTGGACACTTCTGTCTACAACAGTTCACTGTCATCCATCCTGGATACCTTCACCTCCTCACTATGCACAGAATCAGGCTCCAACCGCTACAACCCTGGCAGGCAGACAATACCAGAATCCTCCAAAAAAGTAGCCGCGCTCTTGAGCGTCTGGCGTAAAACTAAGTCACAGCAAGATTTCAGCCAATATAAATCTGTCCTCCAAAAATACCATTCCTGCCTGCACACTGCCAAACAGACCTACTTTATCAGTCTGATTAGCACCCTCTCACCAGTCCCGTCAACTCTTTTCTAACTTTACCACAATTCGTCTCGAGATCTCTGCTTTACAGAAATCTCCCTCATTTTACACTCCTTGTCCTTCTGCACAATCAATACTTCCCTCTTTTAACCCAGCTACTATAGAGGAAGTCACTAAACTTTTTTCTAATGTCCACCTAACCTCCTGCCCCCTGGACCCTGTTCCTTCTCAAATACTATAGTCACCATCTGACTCAATCCTACACTCCTTAACTCATATCTTCAAGCTCTTACTCTCTACTGGCATCTTCCCCAACCCTGTAAAACATGCGCTAGTCACTCCCATACTGAAAAAGACCAATCTTAACAACCTAAGACCCATCTCTTTACTCCTTTTTGCCTCCAAACTCCTTGAACGTTTAGTCTAGACTGAGTGACCACTTCATTGAAAATAACTTTCTTGATCCCCTTCAGTCTGGATTTCGTCCACAGCACTCCACAGAAACTGCCCTCCTAAAACTCACAAATGACTTACTAACAGCCAAAACCAATGGTCATTATTCCATACTCTTACTCTTGGACCTTTCTGCTGCCTTTGATAGAGTTGACCACCCACTCCTCCTCAAAAAATTCTATTTTCTTGGTCTCCATGGCTGCACTCTCCATTGGTTTGAATCTTAACTATCTCATCGCACCTTCAGTGTCACTTACAAATCCAACTCCTCTTACCATTGGGGTCCCCCAAGGTTCTGTCCTTGGAACTCTACTATCCTCGAACTACACATCCTCCCTGGGTCAGCTGATAGCCTCCCATGGCTTTCACTACCATTTATATGCTGATGACACCCAAATCTATCTCTCTGCCCCTCAGCTCACCCCATCCCTCTCCTCATGCATCACTGATCTACTAACAGACATATCAGCCTGGATGTCAAACCACTTCCTCAAACTGAATCTATTTAAAACTGAGCTCTTAATATTTTCTCCCCATGTGCCCACTCCCCTGACTTCTCTGTCAAGATCAATGGAACATCTATCAGTCTTTCCCCACATGCCAGAGTGCTAGGGGTAACCTTAGACTCTGAACCCTCCTTTCAGGCCCACATACAATCCATGTCCAAATCATGCCGCCTTAGCCTCTGCAACATTTCCAGAATATGCCCCTTTTTAACTGACACCACCAAGCTTTTATTCACTCCCTGGTCATCTCTTGCCTCGATTACTGCAATTCCCTCTTCATTGGATTACCTTTATATAGACTATCCCCCCTTGAGTCCATAATGAATGCTGCTGCAAGACTCATCCACCTTACCAACCATTTTCTACCCCTCAGCTAAACCCATCAATCTCATCACGCATCACTGAACTACACCACCGAACTTCTAATTCACTCCCTGGTCATGTCTCGCCTCAATTACTGCAACTCCCTTTACACAGACTATCCCCCCTTCAGTCCATAATGAATGCTGCTGCAAAACTCATCCACCCTACCAACCATTCAGTGTCCTCCACCCCTCTCTGCCAATCCCTCCATTGGCTTCCACTCACCCAACAAATAAAATTCAAAGCACTAATAATAATATACAAAGTCATCCATAACTCTGCCCTCAGCTACATAACTAATCTAGTCCCAAAATACCAACCAGGCCGATCTCTTCGGTCATCCCAAGGCCTCCTTCTCTCTAGTTCCCTTGTCACCTCTTCCCATGCTCACCTGCAGGATTTCTCCAGAGCTTTTCCCATCCTTTGTAACTCCCTACCCCAATCTGTCCGATTGTCCCCTAATCTAGCCATCTTTAGGCGATCCCTGAAAACTCTTCTCTTTAAAGAAGCCTATCCTGCTTCTAACTAACACTGTTTTACTTCCTCCATCAGCTCATCACCCCACAGCTATTACCTTTTTATATGAATTGACCCTTACTTTTTAGATTGTAAGTTCTAACGAGCAGGGCCCTCTGATTCCTCTTGTACCAAATTGTAATGTAACTGCATTGTCTGCGCTCATGTTGTAAAGCTCTGCGCAAACATTTGGCGCTATATAAATCCTGTATAATAATAAATAATAATAATATATATCAATGCAAAAGTCCACCACAGAGTGATAAAAAGAGTATCCACATCTTCTTCAAATGGCCTATGAAAAGGAAACAAAGATAGACTCTGATGGTACAGCAACCAAAAAACATTCACATGGATGGTTACACGGCAACAGCTGAGGGCATCGGAAAGTAAGGCTCCATTCACACTAATGCGTTTTTTGATATGTATATATCTATATACCATAGCTTGGCGACGCTATAACTTTTGCACAAGCCAATCAATATACGATTATTGGGATTTTATCAAAAACATGTAGCAGAATACAGATTGTAAATAATGAAATTTCTTCATACATTTAAGCCAGTTTTTTATTGGATATGTTTTATAGCAGAAAGTAAAAAATATATATATATTTTTTTAATTGTCATTTTTTTTGTTTATAGCGCTAAAAATAAAAAAATGCAGAAACGGAATGTATCGGAAACCTGCATTACATCAGAGGGGAGTGGGGTCACCCGTACGTCACTGGAGAAGCCTGGCTTTCCCCTTGCATCAGAGGGGGGCAGGGTCAGGTGACGGGTGGCCCCGCCCTCCTTAGATAAGAAGTGTCAGGCTGCCGGGATTCCCGCAGTGTCTCCAGTGGAGACAGAGGATGGATGCGCTGCACTGGAGGGAGAGATCACCCATCGCTGGATCACATCAGCCATCACAGGATCCCGGAGAGATGATCATCCGTCGCTGAATAGCAAGAGTGGATTACCACCGCTGGAATCTTTTATAAAGGACTTTTGCAATGGTGTGTGTGTCTTTTTTAACTATTTTTTACACTTTCTTTGTGAAATGGTAGGGGTACTTTTGTACCCCCTTACCATTTCAAACAGGGGGGTGGGATCTGGGGATCCCCTTGTTAAAGGGGGCTTCCAGATTCTGATAAGCCCCCCACCCACAGACTCCCACAACCACCGGCCAGGGTTGTGGGGATGAGGCCCTTGTCCTCATCAACATGGGGACAAGGTGCTTTGGGGGGACCCCAAAGCATCCTCCCAATGTTGAGGGCATGTGGCCTGGTACGGTTTAGGGGCCCCCCTTTTTTCCTGCGGCCTGCCAGGTTGCGTGCTCGGATAAAGGGTCTGATATGGATTTTTAGGAGGAACTCCACGCAATTTTTTTAAAATTTGGCGTGGAGTTCCCCTTAAAATCCATAGCAGAGCTGAAGGGTCTGGTATGGCTATTTGGGGGGAACGCCACATCATTTTTTTTAATTTGATGCAGGGTTCCCCTTAATATTCATACCAGACCTGAAGGGCCTGGTAATTGAATTTGGGAGAACCCTGTCCTCTGTATTACGGGGACCCGACAATTCATTATAGCCGCGAGTGCTTTTAAATGACTTTTTTCCTGCAGAAATGCCACTTTGTGCAGGGACAGTTTTTTTTTTTCAAATATACATTTTTATTTATCTCCGGTTAGGACAAGACCCCACAATACAGGCAGAAAACAATCAGAGCTATGAGTACAGAAAGCATTGTGGTACAAAGAGAGAGCAACAACCCGAACAGCGCGATGAACAAGTCATGGTAAATTAAGCGTGTGTGTAGGAGATCATTGCTTCCATAAAAAGTAAAAACAGTGGGTGTGAAAGCTCATTCAAATGGTACAGGAGTGGGGTACAGTCTCTGCGTTCCCTCCTTCTAAATAAGGGGAGAAGACTCAGAGTTGCCAGAGTATGGGGGGGGGAGGATTTAGGAGGGAAGGGAACAGAGAGAAAAAAGGGAAAAAGAGGGGGAGAGAGGCGGGAGACAGACAGAGAAAGAATAGACCGATAGACATGGCGGTGGTTCAGGTCGTCAGCTCCACAGAAGGGACGGTGGAGAATCAGGGCCTTAGCAAAGATTGGCCTTCATTGGAGAATATGAACAAACACCAGATGTCCCAGGTCTTTTTAAAGATTTCTTGTTTGTGTTGTGCAGTGAGAATTAGGTCCTCCATTTTACTTACATCTTCTATTTTCCGCAGCCAATGCGCCACAGTCGGGGGGGAACGTTGTTTGCAGTGAAAGGGGATACACACCTTAGCTGCATTGAGGAGATGGCATATAAGTGATTTCCTATATTTTTTTAATGGGGGTTACTGAGAGAGGAAGTAAAAAGAAAGCGGCATCATCCGGGACGGGGTAGTCTGTGAATTTCTGGGAGATGCGACAGACCTCATCCCAAAACGTCCGCAACATGGAGCAGGACCAAAACACATGAAGCAGTGTACCCTTTTCCTCATTACAGCGCCAGCACCGATCCGAGGACAAGGGGAAGCACTTGCTCAACCTGGAGGGTGTCAGGTACCAACGGGTAAGGATCTTGAAGTTGGTTTCCTGAATTTTGGTACAGGGAGAGGATTTAAGGGCCAGGGTGATAATGTGTTGCGTTTGTAGTGGCGAGAATTTACGGTTGAGGTCCTGCTCCCATTTGGTTAGGCAGGGTAGACCAGACGGGTCTGCCAGCGAAAATAACAGGGCATAAGTCTGGGAAAGTATGTGAGCCAACGGGTCAGTCGTCGAACATAGTCTCTCAAATGGAGTCAGGTGTTGCGCGAAGTCCCGGGGTCGCGGTAGTGATTGTAGGAAGTGGTGTAATTGTAAGGCTGTCCAGAAGGGGAGACGGTATGTTCCTGATGTTACAGTGAGCTCGGTCAAAGAGGGCCATCTCCCCTCAGTCATAAATTTGGCGGCATAGTCGTGGCCGGAGACGACTAGAGACGCATAGGTAGCATAGTGTAGACCCGGTTCGAAACTTGGGTGGCCCAAGATTGGGAGCAGGGGAGAGACTTTAGAGATAAGGGAGGTTCGGATGGCGGCTCCATGGCTATGTTTCAGTGTTGTACCAATGAGGGGGTGCATTTTCAGGGGTGTCGGGAGCTCCTTACAGCACCACAGCGCTCCGTTCAAGGGTATATGGACCTGGGCCTGCTCGATCTGCACCCAGAGTTTAGATGCTTTATTACGCCTCCAATCAATAATCCTACCTAAATGGGACGCCAAATAGTAGCTACATATGTCGCGAAGTGCAAGGCCCCCCCATTGTTTGGGGAGTGTTAGTTGCGCGTGGCATAGCCTTGGCTTCGTACGCGCCCAGACAAACTTGGTAAAGAGGGACTGCACCTGTCTAAAAAAAAGGGGTGGTATATGAATGGGCAGGGCCTGGATGAGATAAATGAATTTGGGTAGGATATTCATTTTCAGGAGATTGCATCTCCCAAACCAAGAGTGAAGTCTTCCCTGCCACTGTTCAAGGAGCAACCGGGACTTAGTCAGTAGGGGTGGAAAGTTAAGGTCGAATGTCCGGGTAATAGTAGCTGGGATTTTTGTGCCCAAGTACGTCAAAGCCTTATCAGTCCATTTAAAGCTGAAATTGGCCTGTAAGTCAGAAAGGGTTCGGGGCGGTACTGCTATACCCATGGCTTCGGACTTAGTAAAGTTTATTTTCAGGTGGGAGATCGCACCATATTGCTGGAGGTTCGGTAATGAGATTCTGGGGTTTGTCAGCGAGAATAGAAGGTCATCTGTGTATGCAGATATTTTGTAATGGGAGTCACCAGACCGAAGTCCTGAGATGTCAGGGTTACGTCTAATAGTGCAAAAAAACGGTTCCAGGGAGAGGGCAAAAAGCAGGGGGGACAGGGGGCAGCCTTGTCTGGTCCCGTTCCCGATGGGGAAGGGGCTCGAGAGGACTCCTTTCGCCTTAACTTGGGCAGTAGGGGCTGAATAAATATTGGTGATCCATCGCAACATTTTTTCCCCTAAACCTATATGGCGGAGGACAGAGAACATATAGATCCAGTTGACTCTGTTGAAAGCCTTTTCGGCACCTGTATTAACCAATACACAGGGTTTTTTGGGGGTTTTTGCTATGTAAAGCAGGTTCAACACCTTTATGGTGTTGTCTCTTGCTTCTCTAGTGGGTATAAACCCCACCTGGTCTAAATGGACAAGGGACTGGATGTGTTGTGCTAGTCTGGTGGCAATAATTTTGGAGAACAGTTTCAGGTCTAGGTTTAGGAGGGAGATCGGTCTGTAGCTACCACAGTGGCTAGAGTCCTTCCCTTCATTGGGGATCAGGGAAATATATGCCCTCAGAGTATCTCTCTGGAAGGAGGTGCCTGAACCTAATGCATTGAAAAAGGTCACCAGGCGCGGGCCCAATATTGGAAAGAGGGTTTTATAGTACTGGGCTGTAAAGCCGTCCGGTCCTGGTGCCTTATCCGCCTTCAATGCGGTGACTGCCATTTGTAGCTCCGCTAGAGTGATTGGACCCTCTAGAAGTGCTCGTGTCTCCGATGGAAGTAAGGGGAGCTGGGAGTTCACAATGTACTCATCTATTTGGGACTGGCTACGGGTGGAGCCCGGCAGATTGTATAAACCCGTATAGAAATCTCCAAAGGCGCTAGAAATCTGCGTTGGAGTAGAGACTCTCTGGCCCTGTGAGTTAACTATCTGTGGAATATACGATGCCGATTTAGTAGCCTTAACCGACTTGGCCAACGTCTTCCCACATTTATCTCCACTTTCATAACATATGCGTCTGGAGAATTGTACCGCCGCTTTCGCTTTGTAGTGGAGAGTCTCGGTTATTTGTGTGCGGAGGGTCAACAGTTCCGTCTCCAAGGGTTGCGTGGGGGCATGTTTGTGTTTCGCTTCCACCGTAGCTAATTTGGCAAGCAAGTGTGTGAGGTGTTCATTCCTTTTCCTTTTAATAAGGGCCCCATGCTTAATAAGTGTTTTCCGAATGACCGTTTTATGAGCCTCCCAGAGTATCCCAGGTTTGCAGCCCGGTATGTCATTGTCCCTGAAATATAAGCTAAGTTCATTAGTAACATCTGCGAGAACTTCGGGTATTTGTAAAAGGCTCTCGTTGAGCCGCCAGTAAAGGGATCTAGGTGAGGGGCGGTCATTGAGGGAGTAAGTCATATAGATGGGGGCATGGTCCGACCAAGTAATCTAACCTAGAGAGGTAGAGGACACTAGATGTAGCTGGTCGTTGGGCACCAAGAAAAGGTCTATTCTGGAATAGACTTTGTATGGGGTAGAGTAAAAGGTATAGTCTTTCTCACTGGGGTGTTGAAGCCGCCACACATCCCATAGTTGGGTGTCGTGTAAGGTTTGGGCAATCCGCTTCCTGCAAGTGGGCGATGTAGATGAATGCCCTGATGACGTATCAGAGGAGGGAGAAAGCGGGACATTAAAATCGACGCCTAGGATCAGTTGGCCCAACTTAATATCCATTAAATGTGTTAAAGTGCGTCTGAGAAACCTGTCCTGGTGGTCATTAGGGGCATAAAGTGAGGCTAGTGTGAATTGCACATCTCCAATCAGGCCTTGCAGGAAGAGAAAACGTCCTTCAGGATCTGCTGTAACCGCCTGGCATTGCCAAGGCAGTTTGCTAGAGATCAGAATGGACACCCCCCTAGATTTAGAGGAAGGGTTAGTTGAATGGTAAACCCTGGGAAAGTGTCTATTCCGAAGTAAGGGAAGCTTATAATTCCTAAAGTGAGTTTCTTGGATGAAGACGATATCCGCATGCACCTTTTTAAGGTCATGGAGCAACATCCGTCTTTTCTCGGGGGTATTTAGGCCCTTGGTATTCAGAGATACTATTTTGATGGAATCCACCGCCATGTCTAAGAAAGGGAGAGGGCAATGATAGGAGGGGGCTGAAGAGCAGAGGGGAGGTGGGGAAGAGGGCAGGGAGAAGGAAGGAGGGGAAGAGGTGGGTGGTATATAGGTGGAGGGCCGAAACCGCGTACCACCTCAGCACCCTGTGTGGGGGATAGAGTAACGAACTAAATTGAAGACACAGTCTTCATAAGTGTACAACCCCGAAATTCCGGGAGTACATAACGGCCTACGTGGGGTGAAGGTAGACAGGGGACCGCTATCGAGGTCCCGGTCCCCTTGCCCACCCCGGCATGGTATAGTATAACTGCCAGTATAAGTCGGTAAGGCAAAAAACAAAAAGTCTAGTAACATGTAAACCTGCAAACAAAATAAATGCAAGGAGCAGACAACATGGAACAATCATTATTACAGCCCAACAGGGCAGAACATAATGCGTCAGATTCGTAGAAAGAATAGAGGTGCCCTATTTCCCACAACACCAATGATATTGGCATCTCCCGTCCAAAAAAAAAAGAAAAAAGGAAGCACATCCCCCCTCCCCCCACTACCGCATCAACGGGCCCCCAGAGAAGTAGTTCCAGGGGATGCCTCAGTTGGTTCAACATAACAGCGTATAAACCGCGACCACCCTCACGCGGCCCCATAAATCCCCACCCGGCGGGTCACCCTGGTGACAGCGCCGAAGGGTAGGGTAGAGTAGAACCCCCCTAGTCATAAGAACGGGTAGTTGCTGGTACACCTGTGACAGTTTCAAGTTCGACAATTGGGCCAGTGTCTCCTTCCGGTTGTGTGGGGGATATCCCGTGCAGTGAGTACTTAGCAGGGGGGAGTGGGACCCCCAGCAGCTCCCCCACTACACCAACGCCCTCCCTCCACAACCCCTCCCCAAGGCATCCCTCCCCCCCACATAACACACAAGTCACTCTAAGGTCCAGGATGGGGGGCAGCAAAGGGACCATACAAGAGGTATATAGGGACAACTTATGCAACTTGGCAGGGTACAGCAGGAGCCCGGTCCCCCTACATCCCCCCCCCTCGACCAGACGCTCCTCGGCACGGTGGCGGGCCACCCCCAGCAAACAGCACTCCTTCACCGGGTAGAGACGGCAGGCTCAGTGCAGTAATTTAGGAGTACCTGTGGGGGGTGTCGAGAAGCCGGGCGGTCGTCCGTTGATGGGGAAGGTTGTCGGCAGGCAGTTCCAACGTTGCACGGTCCTCTGCGGCCGTCCAATCGTCGCGGGTTTCCAAGCCAAGGAGGGGTCTTCCAGATCAGCTGCACAGGATGGGGCATGGATTAACACTGCCGGGACCGAGGGGCCTCGGAAGGTGATCACTGCACCTAGATCCAGCAGGGGGTCAGGTCGGGCATAGCAGACGTGTCAGAAGGGGCGCTGTTCCGTGTTCATGCCGAAGAGGTCCACTTGTAGAGGCCGATGGAGGCAGATTCTGATGCAGTGAGCTCCTAGGTACACACGCTGGGAGGGACGGAGTGCAATAGGATCAGGAGAAGCAAGGCGGGCAGATCATAAGGTGTCACGGGAATGTCGGGCTATGCTGGTCTACACCTCCCAGTCTCCCTCTTGTGAGAGGGCTCGGGGACGTCTGCCCCCTCTCTGCGTTCTCCGCGGCAGCGGGGCAGAGGACCCCGAGACAATCGGGCGTCCTTATGTCCAGGGCAAGTAGGCCAACCAATTAGGGACATCTATGGGATCAGGGTCCAGAAAAGTGAATAGCTCTGGTAGAGCCTCCGGTGACCTCAGCATAAAGGATCACTGGCTTTTAGTGAAAGTAACTGAGATAGGGAATCCCCAGCGGTAAGTGGCATTGCAGCGCCTGGCCAAGTCCAAGAGAGGTTTCAATAAAGCACGCCGGTACAGGGTCGGTCTGGAGACATCAGGGAGGATCTTTATGCGAGCCCCGTCAAAGTCTATGTCGCCCGTCTCCCAGGATCTGCGTGCAATAATGTCCTTGTGTGTATAATGGTGCAGACGGCATAGCACATCTCTGGGTCGGGTCGGGTCTAACGATCTAGGGCCCAAGGCCCTGTGGACCCTGTCCACCTCCACTCTGTCCGGTAGTTGGTCACCCGCTACTTGTCGGAAGATCGCTGTGACTGTGGCTAGGAGATCCCCCGGGCCAGTGGCCTCCGGGAGGCCGCGGAGCCGCACATTGTTCCGGCGGCTCTGGCCCTCCATTTTTTCCCAGGCACTGTACCTCCTGTTGGATGTCTGCAATCTCCTTCCTGTGGGCCGCTTCCAATCTCCCGATGATGGCCTCTATGTCTGCTTTAGTTGGGAGCACCTGTAAAATGGCCTTTAGTTCCGGGTCCGTCTGGTAGATTGGTGGCAAGGGTAGAGAGTCACCCGGGTCTGTGGACGGTGCCGCCGGAGAGCCCGGGTACAGTATCGGGCTCCGCGATCCTTCCGACATGGAGGGTTCCTCCACCACCTCTGAGGTCGGGGAGTCCGAACCACCATCTTGGGCCCCGAGGCGCCCGCACTCGAGCGATGAAAAAGCCTTTGTAGCTCGCCTGAGGCTTGGGAAGTGTTGGCTCGATTGTTCTTCTGCTTAGTGCGCTGGTTAGCCCGCTTCTTAGATGACATTATACAGGGCGCAACGATAGTAAAAAGCCAGGGTGGATACACTTCTTCACCCGGCCATTTCCAGACCACGCCCCCGTGCAGGGACAGTTTTAAGCATGGGAAACATGCGCCCCTTTACAGGCATACTATACACACACCCCCCAGGTATGAAATTTAAAGGAATATTACACTTTTATTGTTTCACTTTAAGCATTATTAAAATCACTGCTCTCGAAAAAACTGCCATTTTTAAAACTTTCTTTTGCATGGATACATGTCCCCTGGGGCAGGACCCAGGCCCCCAAACACTTTTTATGACAATAAATTGCATATTAGCCTTTAAAATTAGCACTTTTGAGTCTGAATGTTCGAGTCCTATAGACTTTAATAGGGTTCTAAAGTTCACACAATGTTTAGGTCTGTTCGCAGGTTCTGGCGCTGGCGGAAGCAAGGTATTTGTGCCTGAATGTCTAGGTATTACCATTTTGGGTCTGTGTCATGATCATCCCCTAACAGGTCATTTTGTGGTGCAAAAGATGCTTGATCTCCTGAAACGCACATTCTGGTGGCCAGACCTGGAAGAAACCTGTAAAGCCCCGTACACACGAGCGGACTTATGTCCGACAGACTTCCGAAGGAGTTCTGCCGGAGTTCTGCCGAAGTTCCGACAGAGTTCTGATGGACTTTTCGAATGAGTGGACTTGGCCACACACAATCACACCAAACTCCGACAGATTCGAACGTGATAACGTACGACTGGACTCGAATAAGGAAGTTCATAGCCAGTAGCCAATAGCTGCCCTAGCGTCGGTTTTAGTCCGTCGGAATAGCATACACACAAGCAAATTTTTCGGTAGGAACTGGGTCCGGCGGAGTTCCGTCTGAAAAATTTGAAGCATGTTCCATTTTCTAAAGTCTGTCAGACTTTTGCGAATCAAAAGTCCGTTGCAGCCCACACACGATCGAAAAGTCTGACGGAATCATTCCATCAGACTTTGGATGTCGAAAAGTCCGCTCGTGTGTACGGGGCTTTAGAGATACGTGAATTCCTGTGCAATCTGCAACCGGAGCAAGGGTATAAAGAACCGAGCCTGGGGTCTACTTCGGCCACTGCCAGTCCCTGACAGACCATGGAGAACGATAGCCATGGATTTTATTGTGGAACTTCCCCCATTGGAAGGATGCACAGCCATCTTCATGGTAGTGGACCTATTGTCCAAAATGACCCATTTCTTGCCTCTGAAGAGTACTCCCTCAGCCATGGAAATGGCTAAAGTGTTTATCAGAGAGATTGTTAGGCTTCATGGAGTCCCTATGAACATGGTCTCTGAATGGGGGGGGGGGGGGGGGGGGTTTAGTTCACTTCCCGATTCTGGAAAACTCTGTGTGAAGCCCTTAAAATTGAAAGATCCTTGTCCTCCGCCTACCATCCCCACACTAATGGACAGACAGAGAGGACCAATCAGACGTTGGAGCAGTATATCCGATGCTTCACCACTTTTGTCCAGGATGACTGGGTATCGCTACTACCACTGGTGGAGTTCGCCTACAATAATGCCACTCATTCAGCCACAGGTCAGTCACCCTTCTTTGAAAATTATGGTTTTCACCCATCCTTCTTGTCCGACTGTATTCCAGAGACCACAGTTCCTGCTGTCCAAGACACAGTGGATTTCCTCAACCGCAACAATAAGTTTCTTCAAGAAGTGGTTACCAAGGCACAAGCAGCAAGCAAGATGGCCTTTGACAAGAAAAGAAGGGGTGAACTCATTCTCTACCCGGGAGACCAGGTATGGCTGTCTACTATGAATTTCAGGTTGGCATGCCCAGCAAAGAAACTGGCACCTAAATTTGTGGGACCATTCCCAGTCAAAGAGAAACTTAATGAGGTTGCTTATGAATTATCTTTACCTGATTCGCTTAAGATACATCTTGTCTTCCATGTTTCTCTCTTGAAACCCACAGTCCCTGACTCTTTTCCAGATAGAGTATCCAGGCCACCAGAACCTTTGGCCATCAATGGCGAGGAGTACGAGGTAGAGGCCATCATAGACTGTAGGAAAAGAAGGAATCAGGTACAGTACCTAGTTAAGTGGAAAGGTTATGGCCAGAGGATAACTCTTGGGAGACTGAACAGAATGTACATGCCAGAGACTTGGTTAATGACTTTTTTCGCAGTCATCCACAGAAGAGAGACCTGTTGGGCACCCGGAGGTTGCCTGTAAGAGGGGGGCAATGTCATGGATTTGCCACCTAGGGGTTAAAATAGTGCAGACTAATTTCAGTGATTGGCAACAGGCTGCCTTATTTAAACACCTCAGCAGCACTGTGTCTTTGCTGTCTGATCTGCAGCTCATACCTGTTCCCGTGACTTCCTGTTCCTGTGATCCAATCTGTTTCCTGTGTTTGACCCGGCTTGTTTGACTACGATTGATCTCTGTTATCCTGACCTTGGCCTGCCTTGTAACCACGCTCAGCTCTACACTGCTTAATATCCTGTTGCCGAACTTTGCCTGTATCCTGACCATTCTCTGCCTGTTGTCTGTATCTACATCTGATCATCTGTTACAAAACCCAGCTTGTCTGACTATGAATTCAGTGTCTCCCCAGCTTACCAGCCGGCTTCCTGTTTCCTGCTGCACCAGCTGAACTGACAAGACCAAAGACGAACCAAGCAACCATATACCACCAGGCTCTTGCGACCACTGTTGCAACACCGGTGGCCCTTGAGCCGGGGTTGTATGAGACAGCTTTCCCACTGCACGTCAGGCTCATCTGGCAGGTACGTAACAGGCATGCTGTAAAGGAATTCAGGAAGGCCTGCTTATTGAATAAGAAACACAAGTTGGATAATTTGTCACAAAGCTACGATTACGCAGGACAATGGCTTATTTGCCACTTGTTTTGGAGGATCTCAGACCTCATTATTATGCATGTGATCAAAACAGTGCCAGAGGGAACCCAAAGAGCAGCTAATATGCAAACCAGGGACAATGCTAGCTATATGAAGTAACCTAGGATAACCAGAGCCTAATGTGCAAAAGCAGGGCAAATAACAATGTTGAAGACACTAACAACAGAATAAGTAAAGTTCAAGCAAGCTCAAGTCAAGCAGAATTGGCAAAAAAGGTCAAATCAAGAATGAGAATTGAACTCACAATGTTTCACAGTGGGCAAACAGAAGTTAAATGATCAGATATGAACTTGGAGACCATACTAATCAGATAGTGCTAACTTCTTCCCAAGTACATAGTATAGCTGAAAGCTTAAAGCAGAACTAAAGGCAATACACTTAGCTTCTCTTTAACAGTCCAGGTCCATCACTGTTAGCATATTCTCCCTGGGTGTTGGTCTTATGGAATCTCCATTAGCGGGTGCAGGGTGATATATCTCCTGCACTTGCATGAGAGTCAGTCATCCCAGCACACAGAGACCTTGTTGGCAAAGTAAGCTGAGCTGCAGAAGACTGTGAGTAAATGTACTTTTCTACATACTTTTTTACAGACAAGACATTGCTTGCTCTCAGCCTGTAAAATGCCTTCAATTCTGCTGTAATGAGAATTCACCTGGAAAACAAGAGGAGTCCAAAATCCAGAGGATGCAGTATTGATCCCTAGCTGATCATACAATATCTAATAACACCGCTGACAACCACCACAATTACATTCTTGACACTTGAAGTTCATTTAGTCTTGATGGCTATTATATAATCAGAATTACATTGTTTAATTCAAAAGGTTTACATAGAATAAATCCCAGCTTTAACTTTATGAAGCTTTATGAAGCATCAAATACATTCAAATAAATGATCAGAGCTGCACATGATGTGCAGTGTATATCATTTGTTGACAAAGGATCAGTGATAAATTGGTGATTTATAAGAAGTAGGTTGCTAAATAGTGAACGGGGAAGGTTTCATTAGAAAAAATGTTTACCTCCCTCTGTCTCCACATGGATTCTGTACTGAATAAAAGCAGGTAACATAGTGTTAACTGTGTAATGGAACATGACTGTCAATACTTCAGTGACAAGACTTTTTTTACATTAGACACAAGCAATCAATCTGGACAAGCAGTATGCACTCTGAAATGTTGACACACTAATCCATTTATGTACAGGCATACCACTAAATGCAGTGTTTAGATATGAGTAAACTAATCATTATTTACTTTATTTGTGCATCTGTTTACTTTGAAAACCAAAGTGAAATATCCCAAGAGAAACATCTAAAGAGTATTGTATTTTAATTATTGCTGTCTACATCATTGATGACTTGCGCCCCCTATCAATGTTGTGGATTTTAACGTAAAGTAACTGTGCATACCAACGCGGTATAGTCTAAAATACTGCAAAATTGTGAATGTTTAAAAAAAAAAAGAGAGAATAGAATAGGTTCTTTATTTACCAACCATCATTACTTAAAGTGGAAGTAAACCCATGGATTTAAACAGTAAAAAAAAAAAAAAAGGCATGCCGGGAATGCTAACTACACATTGGTTGTGCTCTCAGCCAACCAATCAAACCATCCAATGGCTGGTGTCATAACGAATCACATGTGCAGCACCATAGCAGTTGAAGATTAAACAGAGGCAAAGATGGCAGCTTCCTTGGCTGAAAACGATAGGGGAGTTTACTTCCACTTTAAAGACGTACCACTATTTTAAAATTTCATTTTCATAAGACAAAATCAAAATCACATACATAGACTCATACAAAGCAGTCCTACAACCAAATATGTAAGAATTAACAAGAAAATTACACATAGGATATGCGAAGATGCTAAATTCTTTATAACAAGTAAGAAGCTCCCTTTTAAAAATCTCTATAAATTAAGTTATCTGTAGCCTTGTCAGCCTTTGGGAAGCATTAAAGAGTATGTTTATGCTGATAGCCAACTTAGCTGATGATATTTGCAAGATTTTAACTTTATAACATCTGCTTTCTTTCTTGAGAATTATTTAATTTTTAAACACATTGCTCCCAACCTTTACTTTTCTGCAAACCAACCTCATTAATTATTTATTTATCTTTATTTCCTGAAGGCAAACTAGACATAAGGTCTCCTATAAATATTTAACAGTGTTTCTGGAAAATAACTGAAACTTTGACTTAACTTTTAATTGCACTCCCAATATACAACGATGGCCAAAACTGAAATATAAAAGTAGCCTGCATACTAAAAAGCAAGTGTCTTTATTTTGCCATTCCATCCTCTGTGATCCTGCTTCCACTTAAAGTTTTTTCCTCTCTTTATTTATTTATTTATTCCTGTATTTATTTTTTGCTTGTATATTATGATTGTTGGTACATTTCTTTGTAATATAGAATAAATGCACCTATTACTGCTCCAGATATGTCTATTATGGCTCATTTGGCACAGTACAATAGCCTTGAATATCTTGCTAAATTGTCCTGAGGCTAAAATAAGTATCTCATAGATACAGAAGCAAGAAGCGTATGCTGGCTCATTTTGTTGCTGGTCTTATTTTGTGCAATGAGCAAGCATTTCATCACTTGCAAAAGATCAAAGTAATTTTACTGAATTCTTATCTTGTTTAAATTCCTATTAAGATCAAATTGTAAAAAAACAGTTAAATGTGCCATATCCCATTTGTATAAATATATTTCTATAGTACAACTTTATGCAGTAAATGTAAATTAAAGTTTAATATCAGTCATACATCACAATGTCACAAATTACAAACAAGCCAAACTGAATTCAAAGCATATCATGATAATAATGTTGAAGATTTATGAAATTGCCGTAAGTATATTTTGTGGGATGCAACAGGAAGATAGAAACAAATCACTCAACAAAGAGGGTAACTCCACTCTTAGGCAGTTAAAAAAGAAAATGTGTTAACACTGGAAGATTTCCCCTCTTTTTTGCTGCATTTACAATTGAAATATTTGGATTTTTCTCACTTTTAGTCACATTGACAGTTGTCACAAGTACAAATAAAGTGGGGGAACCTCCTTAGTGGGGACAAAGCAATAGAAAGCAATACAAAACATACACGTGTGCTAATCCTTCCCTACATTCTCTGAAATGTATCTAAACCCTATTTGTTTTCTAGTTTTAAAGAAAAAGATTTATCATAAGTTATAAATCCAATCTGAATCCCCAGGAGACCCAGGGCACATAGCGCTTGGTCCAGTTCAAACGTGTGCAGTGGTTGCATTGCTGTTTGACCACGCTGGATGAAGGACACAAATCTATTATAGCTTTGACTGCACCCAGAGAGTAGGGGGGATGGTAGACAGTGCAAACAAAAAAAGGTCCAAATTGTGTGCATGTATTTTTCTTTTAATCACAAATTCTACTTTGTGCATTAAAAAGGCGCAGTAGGGATTGTAATTATTACACACTCAGCTTCACCCTGCAAAGAGATTTTCTAGCTCATGAAACAACATTCTGAGCACCAGCAGACAGTGTGATTATTATTGGAGTAGGTTAACTGAGCAGTTAATCCATTACACACACACAATGTAGCAACCACCACACATGGTAATGGTAACGCACACTGTTCACAGCAGTCACTGATGCAATTCTGACCTTTAGAAAACGTTAGCACTCGTTGCATGTTCTAGACAGGAATACAGCAAAAAAAAAAAAAAAAAAAATTAATTCATCCATGACTGCTGCACGATTGTGTGTATTTTCTTTTACATTTTTTGGACCAAAGAAAGAATTTAGAAGGTGTTTTTTTCTATTGATAAAGGAATGTAACAAAGCTTGCCCTATGGTAGCTTTTTCACAGAGGCAGTTCATTTGTTTTTTAATTTCTAGTTAGAACATTCAGAGATCCAGCTTTCAGGGTAAGTTCACCTTTACAGAAAAAGTCCCACTGACCTGGAGCTCATCGATCTCCTGCTCTGAGCCCTGCTATAGTCACGTCACTGGTTCAGGGCTTAGAAATCCCTGCAGCCTATTCTCTAAAATTTACCCCATCAGGAGGTATGTTTCGGAGCATTCTAGTTGGTTGGCGGCATTTCATGGGCGGCACTGACCAATCAGAACCTGCGTAGCCCCTTCCTGTTAGCGGGGAAGAAGAGTGAAATCCAAGGGGATTTTTAAGCCCTGGGCTCATGACGCAACTATAGCAGGGCTGAGAATGGGATATTGTCACACTCCAGGTCAGCGGGACTGGGGGGGTGAGGAGGGGGTCTTGTTCAAGTTCACCTTACAGATTTTTCATTGCAAATTCCTTCCTTTTGTTACTCTGAATAAATCCCTGTGTGTTTGTCTGTGTCCATGTGGAAAGTGAATTTAATGGAGTGATTTCATAATTATCATTCAGCTGCTGCACCTGCAGGGCTCTAAGGTGTAAAATTGCAGGGCCTGCGCCCCTTAGAGTGATTTCCTATTGGAAGTATCTCACCAAAGATTACATTTTTTGTTGCAGGGGATGCCGTAAATCTGACTTGTATCTTAGTGCAGACTTCTGAGAAAATTAGCCAACCACACAAGAAGGTAATTATGTTTCTGGGGGGTGCTCTGTATACATTCTGTGTACAGAACACCTCCAGGTAGCCATATTGCAGATTGAAGAGGAATGGTAATTTTTAATAACATTCGATTACAATATGACTTGTGTCGCAATTGTATATACCATTTTTATTTGCTATTTTTACCCTTTAATTATTTTCATTTTAAACAATTACATTTTACTTATGTCTATTTCGTACTATGTTTTCTGTAAATATTTCCTTCCTCATACTTTGTGCATTTCATTTCATTTCAAAAACATTAAGTAGAGTTTGCCTAGTGTTTAGTCTATTGCAGAATAAGTCCAAGCTGATATAGTATTCTTTTATAGTTTGAGTATCAAATGAGAGCTCCAGTTGCCAAATAAAGCAGCTTATTATTTCTCCTGGAGATGGTGCCACAGAACTAACTTTACCAAATCAAATGCCTCGTACATACGATCGGATTGTTGGCCAACAAAACTGTATTTTTGTCCGAAGGGTGTTGGCCCAAATTTGTCTCGCATACACACGGCCACACAATTGTTGGCCAACAATCACAAACATAGTGACATACTACATGTTTTTCCAGCTCTTTAGTACCACCCTTTGGGCTCCTTCTGCTAATTTCGTGTTAATAGAAGTTTGGTGCATTTCAGTTTGTTTCTGAATGGCCATTTGTCAACCATTTGTTGCGGAATCGGAGGAGATAACATGTTATTTATTATTGGCCTTGGAGTTATTGCTTTGACATTTTTTTGGGTTGAATAATGATTTGATTTGGTATATTTTATATATTTTTGGATGCATAGATTTCACTTTTTAGTTAAGTTCTATTGGCAGATAGCATGTCTAATTTTGTTTTCTTTTTTTAATGCACAATTAAAAAAATTGTGTAGAGTTTGGCAGTAGGCAGTTACATTTAAAAAAAAAAAAAATATTTAAATTTGACAAGGGACACCAACATAGTTGTATCTTTGATCTTAAAAATGACAGATAATGGCAATGTGCTTGTCCCCCCACCACTAAAAAAAGAGCATAATAATATTATTATTGATGTCACTAGAAAAAAAAAATCTTTTGAAAATTCTTTTGAAATAACTCCATCAGTATCACCAGCAAAGCAGCTTCATTATTATCCCATTAAAGAAGAAGAGAATGTGCGCTGCATTTTGAGATTTAATAATTTGCCACATCACGAATGTTAATTCTCCTTTACGAGTGCTAGTTTACAAGACCGACCGTTTCTGACTTGTCCTTGCTTCCGAGCATGCGTGTTTGTACTTTGGATTTTTGTCCAATGGACTTGTGTACACACACTCATAAAATCCGACAATAGACATTTGTTCATGAAAGTTTTTAAAACCTGCTATCCAACATTTGTCTGCAGAAAATCCGACAACAATTATCCGATGGAGCATACACACGGTCTGATTTTACGCCAACAGCCTGTCATCACACATTTCCCGTCGGAAAATCCGATCGTGTGTACAAGGCTAAAGGTTCTGAGGGGTGTGTCATAGGTGTGCTGGAGTAATTTATTATGCCCAGCAGGCACATTCTTAAATTCAACAATACGTAGTTACATACTGTACATAGTTACATACATAGTCAGTCTGGTTGAAAAAAAACAAAGACACAATCATAATCTGACAATTGATCCAGAGGAAGGCAAAAAAACCTTGTAAAACATAATCCAATTTGCAACAGCAGGGGAAAATCCCTTCCTGATTTCCCAGGAGGCAATTGGATATTCACTGAATCAACTACTCCTGATGCTAATACCAATTTTAAAATAATCTAATGAGATGGACAGAACTAGTTCTTGAGAGAGTTTATGCTACATTTTCACAGCTCTTACTGTGAAGAAGCATGTGAAGAAGCATAAATCTATTTTCCTCTCGATGTAAAGAGTGTTGCCTTGTCCTTTGTAATGACCTGAAAGTGAAATCAACTCAACTCTCTCGTGCCTCTTCTATACCTCTTTTTATACAATTAAGTATTTTGCTAGCTTTAGACATTGTAGTTTGGCATTGCATTCTATTATTATCAACTTCATCCCCAGGAGATTTGGCTGCTCAATGTCCAGAAGACTTTTTGCGATACGGCACTGCGTCGCTTTAACTGACAATTGCAATGCTGTACCCAAACAAAATTTACGTCCTTTTTTCCCACAAATAGAGCTTTCTTTTGGTGGTATTTGATTATGTATTAGGTTTTTATAATAATACATAATAAATAATAATAATATTATATATCCCCAATAAATAAATAATAAATATCTCCAATTATTATTTTATTTTTTTAAAAAGCTATTTTTTTTCTCAGTTTAGGCCGATATGTAGTCTTCTACATACTTTTGGTAATAAAATTCACAAGCGTATATTGATTGGTTTGCTCAAAAGTTATAGCGTCTACAAAATAGGGGGTAGATTTATGGTAGTTTTATTATTATTATTTTCTTACTAGTAATGGCACGATCTGCGATTTTTATTGGGACTGCAATATTATGGCGGACACATCGGACACTTTTGACCCATTTTTGGGACAATTGGCAATTATACAGTGATTAGTGCATAAAAATGCACTGATTACTGTAAACATTTATGAATGTGACTGGCAGGGAAGGGGTTAACACTAGGGGGCAATCAAGGGGTTAACTGTGTACCCTGACTATGTGTTCTAACTGTAGGGGGTGGTGACTGACTATAGGAGATGAGAGATCATGGTTCCTAGCTATTAGGAGCTCAAAATCTGCATCTCCTCTCCTCACAGAACAGGGATTTGTGTGTTTACACACACACGTCCCCATTCTGCCTCTCGCGATGACCGCCAGCCACAAGCATCTGCACCCCCCGCAGTGCAGCGGGAGCATGCGTGCACCTGCTATCCCACTTAAAGGTGCCAACGTATAGCTATGACGGCTCGCGGGATCTTGCCGACCTGCCACAGTACAATGAAAGCGGCTGGTTGGCAAGTGGTTAAAGCAGATATCCACCCATTTGTTAATGTCCTTGCAAGATAATGCCCATCCACAGAACAGTTTGTAATGACAATATTTTTTTTCAATTTTTATTTCTAAATACCTTATTTTTCTCTGTGAACTTTGCACTTCCTGCCTAGGCGACTTCATAATTAGGCGATTCCCTAGGCCTTGGGTTATCGGTATCATCTATTCCAGAAGTCTTAGCCCCCATACACACGGTCGGACATTTAGACCACAAAATCCGTCTGATTTTTTCCGACGTATTTTGTCCTAAACTTGTGTTTCATACATACGGTCGGGCAAAGTTGGCAGAAAATCCGATAGTTCGGAACGTGGTGACGTTCGTTCATTGCGATGGGACTATGTTGAGGCCAGTAGCCAATAGCTTTGGTCTCGTAATTTGATAAAATATTTTTTCCTTCATTTTGGATAGTAAACAAGTGTTTCACTATTATTAGCACTCAAAATAAGTAACATAGTACTCTCTTAGTGCTACTCCCTTATAGTACTAACCATCTGCCAACCACTCACAGTAAAAATATTGAAAGTGGGAGGCAGGTACAGGCAGATTTTGTCTGAAGTCAGCTGATCAGCTGTGTCCAATCACACACACAGAGTTTTGTGTTTACAAAAACACAGAACTCTGTGCACAGGGAATATCGATCTGGCTGTTTCTTCTCTCTACAAAGCAGGGCAAGAAAACAACCAGATAGTAAAGTAAAAGCAGCACACATTACACTCATTACACATTTTTAACCACTTGCTTACTGGGCACTTAAACACCATTCTGCCCAGACCAATTTTCAGCTTTCGGTGCTCTCACAATTTGAATGACAATTACTCAGTCATGCAACACTGTACCCAAATGAATTTTTTGTCCTTTTTTTCCCACAAATAGAGCTTTCTTTTGGTGGTATTTGATCACCTCTGGGGTTTTTATTTTTTGCGCTATAAATGAAAAAAGACCGAAAATTTTGAAAAAAAACGCATATTTCTTTGTTTCTGTGACAAAATTATGCAAATTATTAATTTTTCTTCATAAATTTTGGTCACAATTTATACTGCTACATATCTTTGGTAAAAATAACCCAAATTAGTGGATATTATTTGGTCTTTGTGAAAGTTAGAGCGTCTACAAGCTGTGGTGCGAATCGCACAAAATTGATCACATCTGATGTACTGGTGGCCTATCTCGCTTCTTGTGACCCGAACAAGTCAGAAAAGTATAAATACCCCCCAAATGACCCCTTTTTGGAAAGTAGACATTCCAAGGTATTTAGTAAGAGGCATGGTGAGCTTTTTGATGTTGTCATTTTTTTCCCACAATTCTTTGCAAAATGAAGATTTTTCATTTTTTTTATTTTTCTCCACAAAATTGTCATTGTAATAGGTTATTTCTCTCACGTGGCATGTGTATACCACAAATGACACCCCCCAAAAAATTCTGCTACTCCTCCTGAATATTACAATACCACATGTGTGGGACTTTTTCACAGCCTGGCCACATAGAGAGGCCCAACATGCAGGGAGCGCCATCACGTGTTCTAGAAGCATAAATTACACATCTAACTTGTTGACTATTTATTACACTTTTGAAATACCAGGACAATGACACGTGACACTGATGACAGATGGCACTAATACGTGGCACTGATGACACGTGGCACTGATGACAGATGGCACTAATATGTGGCACTGATGACAGATGACACTAATATGTGGCACTGATGACACGTGGCACTAATACGTGGCACTGATGACACGTGGCACTAATACGTGGCACTGATGGCACGTGGCACTAATACGTGGCACTGATGACACGTGGCACTAATACGTGGCACTAATACGTGCCACCGGTGACAGATGGCACTAATACGTGGCACCAATGACGCGTGACACTGATGACAGATGGCACTGATAAGTGGCATTGATGACACGTGACACTGACAACAGATGGCACGTGACACTGACAGGTGGCACTGATGACAAATGGCACTGATACATGGCACTGATGACAGATGGCACTATGTGGCACTGACACGTGGCACTGACACGTGGCACTGACGACACGTGGCACTGACGACACGTGGCACTGGGGGCAGGTGGCACTGGGGGCAGGTGGCACTGGGGTGGATGGCACTGGGGGCAGGTAGCACTGGGGTGGATGGCACTGGGGGCAGGTAGCACTGGGGTGGATGGCACTGGGGGCAGGTAGCACTGGGGGCAGGTAGCACTGGGGTGGATGGCACTGGGGGCAGGTAGCACTGGGGTGGATGGCACTGGGGGCAGGTGGCACTGGGGCGGATGGCACTGGGGCGGATGGCACTGGGGCAGATGGCACTGGGGCGGATGGCACTGCTGGGGGTGGATGGCACTGCTAGGGGAGGATGGCACTGCTAGGGGAGGATGGCACTGCTAGGGGAGGATGGCACTTTATTTTATTTTTTTACTTTTTTTTCTTTCACAGTCAGAACGGCTGCCGCTGCAGCCGTTCATCTCTCCCCTCTCGCACTGTCTGTGCGAGGAGGGAGAGCGGCGCTGAGAGATGATCTCATATGTAAACATATGAGACATCTCCCATTGGATACGCCGATCACGCTGTAAACGGCCGCTGTGATTGGCCGTTTACAGCGATCTGTGTTTGCCTGTCCCCGGGGGACACGGCGAACACAGAACTTCCGCGATGCGTGCCCGCGGCGGCGCGCATTGCGGAAGTAAACATCACGCCGTCCAGGGACGACAACCCGGACGAAGGCGCCTGCTCTACTGCCGTCATTCGGCCATAGGGCGGGCGCGAGGAGGTTAAGCACATAGTTGTCCCTATATGTTAACCCCTTCCCAGCCAGTGTCATTAGTACAGTGTCAGTATTGGAAGGGCTGTTCCTCTAGTGGGACTTTGGAAGGTAAACTACTCTTAAGTAGAAGCATAAAGTATAAGTATAAAGATTTTATTAGAAAAAGAAAATATATTCTACATGCAGACAGGTGAGAATACAAGAATAACAGTAATATAGGCGATGCACAAAATCCGGTAAAACATATTGAACATGCAATACATGGGATACAATCATTATTTCTGTTGTATAAGGTTATACAGACAAGAAGACCCAATGTTTCCAGTTTTAGAATATAAAATACTCTTCTTCAGGGGTATGAGATTGTATCCAAGACGGGAAATACATCTATGAATTAAAATTAAAAAGAAGAAACATAAATGCAGTGTAATAGCAAGGTACAAACATTGGGTTTATTTACGAAAGGCAAATCCACTTTGCACTGCAAATGCACTTGAAAGGGTACTTAAAGTGCACTTAAAGTGCACTTAGAAGTGCAGTCACTCTAAATCTAAGGGGTAGATTCGAAATGAGTGGAAGCTCTGCTGATTTTATCATCCAATCAAGTGCAAGCTAAGATGCTGTTTTTTTATTTTCCTTGCATGTCTACCTCGGATCTACAGCGACTTTAGTTTCAAGTGTACTTGCAGTGCAAAGTGAATTTTCCTTTAGTAAATAACCCCTACTGTGTATATTCATTTTTTTATAAATAAAAAGCATTAGCACTGGCCAGGGAAGGTATTGCTTATGAACTCAGAAGTTTCTGCATCCACTTTGTTTTTTAAAAAGAAATGGGACCAGGGAGATGGAGATGGGGCGTCACTGTCCCATGTGATACTGTCTCCAAAGTGTCCTGAGCAGGGGGTGACAACGGTGGGAACCCATGAAGAAAATTACCCCACAGAGGGCGGCAGTGACCCAATCGGTGTAGCCCCAATCCAGAAAACAAATACTAAGCGCTGAAAACAGCAAAGGGGAACACATTAATGTGCCAAAATTTGCACAAGACCAAGGGATTACAATGAGGCCCCTGGAGAGACCATGACACCCCTAATAAAGTAACACAGTAAAAAAGTAAAGAAATATACTTGATGAGCTAAAGGACACAGATGCCACTATTTGCTGGGATGAATGTTTGTGGTGTGAGTATGAGAGCACACACAGAGAAGACCAAAGACCCCGACAGGCTTTCTCAGTTGATGAGGGAGGCAGGTGAGCGGATGTCAGGTCTGCAGGAGCATGCAGTCAGTGTTAAACAGACTGCTAACAAGTCCTGTGTGGGAGGGAGCGTGAGGTTGTCAGTGCTTGTAGGAAAATATTTTCCTTGAGCAGAGAGACACGATCTGGGCTGAAATGGCCACAGTCCATGACAGGGGGAGCAGACCTACCTGAGTGTCCTGGGATGGCAGCAGAGATGCTGTGGCAGCCCGTGTTGGTGTCCAGCCTGGCGGTATCAGACTGTGGTGGCTTTAAAAGTACAGTGTCAGTGTACAGTATTATCACTGGTCACTGTATTAAAGTCAATAGCAACATCAATGTCAGTTAGTGACCCTCCCAGATGCAGTCTGTCAGCACCAGATAGCCCACCAGTCTCTCACAGTCACACCAAAAGTTGCTGATCACTGACATTACAGTATAGCATCTTAGCAATGTAAATTCCCATATATACTGTGTACTATAGTTTGTAGACGCTATAACTATTGCACAAACCAATTAATATATACTTATTGGGATTGTTTACCAAAGGTATGTAGCAATACACATTTTGCTCTCAATTTATGAAGAAATTAGATTTAAATTTTTTCATTGGATGTTTTATAACAGAAAATGGAAAATATATTTTTTTTTTTTTCAAATTGTTCTTTTTTTTTGTTTATATACTTTATCAGAAAAATCAAAAAACTAGTGGTGATCACCACCAAAAGAAAGTTCTATTTGTGTAAAAAAAAAATACAAATTACATTTTCATACAGTGTTACATAACTGCACAGTTGTCAGTTAAAGTAGCACAGCGCTGAATAGCAAAATGGTCTGGTCATGAGGGAGGTAATACCTTCTGGAGGTCAAGATCTTAATGTATGACAACCTAAAATCAAAACATTGCATGCATCATATAATACAGTATATCAAACCATACATAAAGTTTATACTATATACTGTATCTAGTATCACATTTGTGCAATAAGTGTGAATAATATATTTTTCCAACTTGTGAAAAACATCACATTATGTGTTCCTCCACTGAGTGCCACACAACAAGGCTTACCAGAAAAGCTTGACCCTCTAACCATAAAAGTCAACTAACTCTTAGTTATACAGTGGATGTAGAAAATAATCCCCCCCCCCCCCCGCTTCAATATAATCACATTTGTTGCTTTGCAGCCTGCAATGAAAACAGACACAGTTTTTGTTTTATCCAGCTGTATTTACTCAGTGAAACTTATAACAATCAAGTGAAATATAGAACACCAACATGTCAGAAAAAATCAAAACAGAATCACTGAGTTGGAAAAGGGATTACCCCCTCCCAAAAAAACTCAATCAAGTGCACCTAAAAACTTCTCAATGGCACACAAAGCCATTTGGCCTTTAACTGGGATCAATTGTGGTCATTTTGATTAGTTCAGCATAAAAGAGCTTTCTTGATGCATTTCAGTCCCTGATAGTGAAACTGAAGTAAACAATCAACAATGGGAGGCAAGGCACTGTCAAAAGATCTCTAGGATAAAGTTGTGGATAGGCATAAGTCAGGAGATACAAAAAAATGTCAAAGGTTTTATCAATGCCTAGAAGCACAGTGAAGTCTATTATTAAGAAGTCAGAAGGTATTTGGTATAACACAGACAATCCCTGAATCAGGACTTAGCTCCAAACTGAATGAAAGAGCCAAGAGAAAACTAGTCAGAGAGGCTACCAAGAGGCCTATAGCAACTTTTCTCTGAAGCAGTTGCAGGAATTTAAGACAAAGAGTGGTCATTGTGTGCATGTGGCAACAACATCACAAATTATCCACAAATATGGCTTGTATGGAAGGGTTGCAAGAAAAAAGCCACTCCTCGAGAAAGGTCAAATGCAGTCACGACTTAGCTTTGCCAAAATTCTCCTTGAAGATTCTGAGGCCACATGCAAAAAGCTGTTATGGTCAGATGAGACTAAAATTGAATTATTTGGCCTTAACACCAAAAGATATGTCTGGAGGAAATCCAATATAGCTCACCATCCATATAACACCATTCCTACAGTAAAGCAAAGTAATATCCTTTTATAGGGGTGTTACTCTCCAGCAGGGACTGGAGCACTTGTCAGGATAGAAGGAAAAATGTATGGGGCAAAACACTGTCAAATTCTTGGGGAAAATCTGCTGCCCTCTGCCAGAAAGTTGTCAATGGGAAGAAGGTTTACCTTTCAACATGACAATGTCCTAAAGCACATAGCAAAAATGACCATACCGTGGTTGAAGGAGAAAAAGATAAATGTCCTGGCATGGCTTATGCCGCGTACACACAATCGGAATTCTTGTTGGAAAGAGCTCTGATGGTTTTCCTGACGGAATTCCACTCAAGCTGTCTTGCCTACACGCGGTCACACCAAATTCAGATAGTTTAGAAAGCGGTGACGTACAACACGTATGCCGGGACTAGAAAACGGAAGTTCAATAGCCAGTAGCCAATAGCTTCAGTCTTGTATTTGAATCTGAGCATGCGTGATTTTTGGCGTGTCGGAATTGCATACACATGATCGAAAAAAAAAGTTTTTCTATCGGGAAAATTGAGAAAATGCTATCAGTTTTTGGCTGGTGGAAATTCGGACAGCTAAATTCCGATGGAGCATACACACGGTCGCATTTTCCGATGAAAAGCTCTCATCTGTCTTTTTCTGGCCGGAATTCCGATCGTGTGTACGCGGCATTAGTCAGAGCTCAGACTTAAACCCTATTGAAAATCTGTGGAATGATGGTTACCATCAAATTTAACTGAACTTGAGCAGTTTTGCAAAGAAGAGTGTGCAAATATTGCAAAGACTAGATGTGAAGAGTAGATTAAAGGCAGCAATAAAAGCAAAAGGTGGTCTAACAAAATACTGATGCAAGGGGTTGATCTTTTATCCAACTCAGTGATTCTGTTTTTGAATTTTTTTTTTTTTTTTGACATGTTGGTGTTATATCTTTCATCCGGATATTATAAATTGCACTGAGTAAATACAGCTGAATAAAACAAAACTGTGTCTGTCTTAATTTCAGGCTGCAAAGCAGCGAGGTGATTATTTTAAAAGGGGTAATCCTTTTCTATACACGCTGTAATTGCATAGAGCATGGTTGTGCCTTTAAAATGTATACCTAATTGCACCATGTATGAATCTCACTTCCGATTCACAGAAACACATACAGTATAAGAAAATGAGAAGCAAAACATACCACATAGCATAAAACCACTCAGGAAAATAATTATTAAAAACAATGCAAACTGCTTACAAAGTTAAATGGCAAAACAGCGCTGTATAAAGAAAGCAAGTCCTGAGGTAATGCAAGCTGCCTCTGGGTTCACAATGCAGGGGGACATCACCTACGTTGGCTCTGCTCTACACATTTCATCATAAATGTCATCAGCGGGGGGCTTCATTTTGGATACAATGGGGAATGGTTAAAAGCCCTGACAACTTTTTTTGCTTTTTGCTTTGTGTGAGAGAATTTCCTTAATTGCCTGTTGTGGAAATGTAAGCACCTTAAAGACAGTGTGGTGATAAGTGCAGACTGGATTCCAAGAGAAGTGTGGAAGAAGGACTAACAATATGGCATAAATAGTTTCTGTTGATGGGATGCCAGCATATTTGGTGATGCAGCTGGGAAGCACTGGAGGTGGGGGGGCAGTCCGACTAGTACTACTATAGGCATAAATGAAAATACATGGTGGTTGATTTAATAGAGGTGTTGAAATATTGTACTTAAAAAAAAAACTATAGATTTACTTCAATTATATAATTATCTAATTATATGAAAAGCCGATATCTGTTTATTTATTTCATCTGCACCTATTCGGATAATTAAAGTGATTCTCGACTCTTTTAGTAAATCAGATGATGTTTCTCTAGCGATCTATCTTTATGGATCTTATAGAACATAACAAGCCTGTACCTATGAACTAGTGAATGGTAAATGAGTAAACAAGTGAATAAGTGCTTGTGTGCTCTTTCAGTTTAATTTAATTATCTTATTAAAACCCTTTTTTTACTGTGTATTAACGTGTCTATTAGGTTTAATCACATTAGCTTTTTTCAGTGCTAAATCAACTTTGCAACTAATTTATATGCACAGCAGACTGATATATATGTATAAAAAAAGATAGATTAGTCTTAGCACAGATGTTGATGTGCTAGAAGAGAAATATACATGCAAAACTTCCCTAATTAAAGTAGACAGCTTTATGCCAGAACACGTGACTCAGTCAATAGACCTGCAATGGAAGGGCTGCAAGGCTTGACGGTGCCAGCAGATGATTCTCCAGATGTTTTTCTCTGAAGATATCTGTCTGTTATTTGAAATGTTAAAATTCGGGGTAAACATTACTACTATTAATTGCCACTGACATATACCATAATTACAGGATTGCATTATCAGTGAAAATATTGAAGATCCCCTTTAGTTAAATGATGGTGTCTGTTAACCACTTCAGCCCAGGAAGAATTTACCCCCTTAATGACCAGAGCATTTTTTGTGATACGGCACCACGTGGCTTTAACCGACAATTGCACGGTCATGCAACACTGTACCCAAACAAAATTGACATCCTTTTTTTCCCCACAAATAGAGCTTTCTTTTGGTGGTATTTGATCACCTCTGTGGTTTTTATTTTTTGCACTATAAACAATAGAAGAGTGACATTTTTTCTCAGTTTAGGCCGATATGTATTCTTCTACCTGTTTTTTGTAAAAAAAATTGCAATAAGCGTACAGTATATTGATTGGTTTGCGCAAAAGTTATAGCGTCTACAAAATAGGGGATATATGTTTGGCATTTTCATTATTATAATTTTTTTTTAGTAGTAATGGCGGCGATCTGGGATTTTTAATGGGACTGCCATATTTTGCGGCCGACAAATTGGACACTTTTGACACAATTTTTGGGACCATTGACAATTATACAGCGATCAAAGCTATATAAATGCACTGATTACTGTATAAATGTCACTGTCAGGGAAGGAGTTAACACTAGGGGGCGCTCAAGGAGTTAACTGTGTTCTCTAGGTGTGCTCTAACTGTGGGGGGGAGTGGGACTAATTAGAAGAAGAGAGAGAGATTGATGTTCATACATAGTATGAACACACGATCTGTCTCCTCTCCCCTGAGAGAACCGGAATCTGTATGTTTACACACACAGATCCCATTTATGGCTCTGTCACGAGCGAGCCTGTTTCCTCCATGGTCATCGTGCCTGCCGGGCACTCGCATCGGCTCTTGGCACATGCTGTGGGTGCACACGGGCCCCTAGTGGGCAAAAGGCTAAGCATCGTAAGGTAATGTTATTTTGCCCAGCCGTGCCATTCTGCCACAGTAAAACTGTGGTGGCTGGTCCGAAACCAGTTAAAGTGGAAGTAAACCCATGGATTTAAACAGTTAAAAAAAAAGGCATGCCTGGAATGCTAACTGCACATTGGCTGTGCTCTCAGCCAAACTATCAAACCATCCAATGGCTGGTGTCATAACGAATCACAAGTGCAGTACCATAGCCGTTAAAGATTAAACAGAGGCAAAGATGGCAGCTTCCTTGGCTGAAAACGATAGGGGAGTTTACTTCCACTTTAATTAATGTAAAACTGAACCTTGAAGTATATCTAAACCAGAGTAAAACATGCATGAGTTGCAGCTTACAGATATAGTACTCGTTCCCTAAGGAGCTGCTGGATTTTTGGGGAATTCCTTGTTTTAACAGTGATGTGGCCTACAGCTGCCCCAAACAGCTCACAAATCCACGAGCAGTGACCTAATGACAGACATCTATTCAGTCAACTTTTTTTGCAAATATGTATTGGCTCAGGAGAATGAAAGATATGTACACAGTATACCCAACAATAGCATTAAACATCTATCCCCTCAGTAAAATCTTGTAGTATATTTCCTTTGCCAAAAGCTAATATGGAACTAGATACGCCAAATGGACAGCTAACTTGAAATATCAAAGAAAGACCTGCTCCAGGTGTCTGATAACAACGGATATCCTCCCCCTTCAGATGTGGGTGTGGCTCAATATTCAACCATATGCAGAAAAAACAAAAAACAAAAATCCAGATGGCCTCACTTCGATGAAATATAAATTCTTTATAAGTATCAATCCATACAGCAAGGAATAAAAAACTCTAAAGCGTTTCACACCGTCAAACCAGGTGCTTACTCATAGCTAAGTTTTAAAATACTGACAATGACATATATACATATCATTACAGAACCAAAAATTGGCTTGATATTATATATATATATATATATATATATATATATATATATATATTGATTGATTGATAAAATATCTGAGGAGTTTTCAGATAGGGTACCCTATTCACACCTAATGTAAGTATCTTTAAAACATATATAAATGTTGATAAAATGTTGCTTTTGTGTGCGCATACATGAGAGAAAAGACAATTAACAGTTATTCTCTGTCCATACTCCTACAGATAAGCGGGACTCTCACAACACAAAAAGAGAGAAACTGTCTTTATCTTATGCCCAGTATTTCCATATGAATAACATTATAATAACCTTAATTGATATGGATATACATTTTACTTTGTGTGGGCATACAAAGCACATTTCAGAACACACTTTTCATTGATGATCCAAGGACAGAGAGGAAAAAGAGGCTTTAGTAAATATAGATATTCCAAAAAGCAATAAATATTCGCAAATCTTCATACGCCATGTTTCTGTCTGTCATGACACCTTATGACTGATATTACCCCATGAATAGTCTTTTTCTAAAATTAACCAAAAGCCAGAATCAAACAAATGCAATGACAACAATATGCTAACAAAACAACTAATGAATGTTCTTTTCATGCCGCTATATTCTCATGAATGTCTAATGCCCTGTACACACGGTCAGACATTCCGTCGACAAAATCCGTCAGATTTTTTTCCGATGGATTTTGGCCCAGACTTCTCTCGCATACACACAGTCGGACAAAGTTGTCGGAAAATCCGATCGTTCAGAACGAGGTGATGTACAAAAAATATGACGGGACTATAAAGAAGGCAGTAGCCAATAGCTTTCGTCTCGTAATTTATTCTGAGCATGCGTGGCACTTTGTCCGTCGGAATTGTCTACACACGATCGTAATTGGCACGATCGGATCATGTTGTCAGAAAAAAATTTGAGATCCTGCTCTCAAACTTTGTGTGTCGGAAATTCAAACGGAAAAAGTCTGATGGGGCCCACACACAATCGGATTTCCCGACAACACGATCCGATCGCACATTTTCCGTCGGAAAGTCCGCCCGTGTGTACAGGGCACAAGCCTAAAGTGTGACCATGTTTGATGAACAAACAATTAATGCTACTCATAAAAATGGTAAATATTCCATTCATGATTGATACCGCTCGGCTTTCTGGTATTGAAAAAGAAAATCTAACACAACTGTCTCTTGCATAACACTCTAAACCTTTCTCCTCCTCTAGCTGGGATGACAATCTTCTCAACTGCCAGAATCCCCACACTAGAAATATCCTTCTGGTGTACCACATTCCAATGCTTAGCTACATTGGTATTATGATCTTTCTGTATGTCATACAGATGATCATAGAGGCGATCACACAGTCTGCCTGTAGTACACCCAACATAACTTGAAATATCCTCAGCCCCTTTCACAGGCTGGTAGTGGACCTTATAAGACCAACAATCTGTAATTCTGGACTTTTACACCAAGACCAGCAATTGACTGAACGGAACTCTTCTGAAAGTACCCCCTCTTAGTTTTCCACCTTTCTGTAATTCCAGGCAAACTTCCAATCCTTAGGCCTTGGCTCTGGAACTCCCCAGACAACAGGCCTAAGAGGCAATAGCTGGATTCTTCACATATATCTGCTCCAGGCAGAACCTGGGAGTGAAGGACCCATCTAGAAGGTCGCCCCAAATATGCAACCTCTTCCCCAGCACAGATTTCAGCAACAAACCCCCTAGTGATTGACCAGAATGAAATACATTTCCATAACCTACAACATTGTATCTTCTCACTCTCTCCACTGGAGAACACTCCCCAGTATCAGACAGAAGTAAACAATGTCTTGAACTTAGGGAAAAACCAAAAACCCAGATAACAAAACCAATAACTCAGACTGGCTACAACTTAGATGCCAACACTAAATTTAGAATAGACACATCCCAGCTTATAATAGGTTCCCTACACTTGATGTGGTCACCTTATTCATTTTTTTCAGTCCTTTTCTCTTTATTTTTACCCGATAATCCTGACAATCACACATTTCCTGTCCTTAAATGACCTATAACCGGAACTCTGTCTTTGGAGGTACCTACCGCCACTCTAGACTGCTCACTCACTCAATGATTTAAACAACGGAACCCTGTTACACGAGTTAGTGGCTTGATGGATTTCTGGCATGATCAACAGGTATTTTTGCACTTTTTGAATGAGAGTAACAAAATCCATTTAGTGGTATTCAATAAACCAAATGCGAGCAAATGTAAGAAGTTCATTATTGGGTTCACAATTTAGTTTCAACATGTAAACAAGAAAATGTGAGGCATGCTCGAAATTCAGGGACATCATGTTTCAAGCTTTTATACATTGTGTTTATTAAAGTTTGCAGTTCACAGGAAACCATAGGGTAAGAGAGAAGGAGGATGGGAGGAAGAGGTGTATGGGTAGGAGATGGGTAAAATGGAATTAGAGTGGAGAAGGGGGATCTTAGTCTGTTAATAAATAAGTGAAGATTTTGGTTGGCAGAAGGGGAGGAGTGTTGCATATAGTTGGAGGTCAAGGAGACTAGAGGAGAATGGTTGGAGAAATGCAAGGGGAATACTTTCAATTGATGGGGAACAGCTATAGTATACTAAAGGATGGACTTGGCACTGGCTGCCTGGCAGGATGGGAGTGACAGTGTTCAGGGGTGTGTGGAGTGAGGTATTCAGCCAAAGGAAGAGGCTACGACCTCTGCAGTATTTGTGTATGTGAAATGTTTTGAGAGAATGAGCAGGTAGACCAGGAAGGAGCAAGTGGGGAGAGGATGGATTGGGAGGGAGGGGGAGTGGGAGAAAGTGAACTGGAGAGACTGCTTTTTAGAGTTGTGTCAAGAAAGGGATGCCAACTCGAGAAAGAGGTTAAAATTCAGCTGGGCTGCTATGCGTTGGTAAACTGGTTGGGTGGGAGAAGGGAATGAGGATGGCTGGATTGGTGAAAGGATTAGAGGGAGCAGGATGGGATAGTGGCTGAGGCCGTGAGGAAGATTCTGGGGAGGTTAAAAGGATGAAGACAACTGGAGATGCAAGAGACAAGGATGTTAGAGCTGACCTGTGGGTAATAGAAATGAGCAGGGCAAAGTGAGCGAAAACCGCTGCGGGTTTATTTACATAGTTACATAGTAGGTGAGGTTGAAAAAATACATAATCATACACATAGGTTGGACTTGATGGACTTGTATGTCAGTAATACATTGTATATCCCTGTATGTTGAGGTTGTTCAGGTGCTAATCTAATAGTTTCTTGAAACTATTGATTCCCCCCGCTGAGACCACCGCCTGTGGAAGGGAATTCCACACCCTTACCGCTCTTACAGTAAAGAACACTCTATGTAGTTTAAGGTTAAACCTCTTTTCTTCTAATTTTTTTGAATGGCCACGAGTCTTGTTAAACTCCCTTCTGCGAAAAGTTTTATCCCTATTGTGGGGTCACCAGTATGGTATTTGTATATTGAAATCATATCCCCTCTCAAGCATCTCTTGCAACCTTTCCTCATAACTAATATCCTCCAGACCCTTTATTAGTTTTGTTGCCCTTCTTTGTCCTTATTTTTTCGCTCCATTTCCAGTGCATCCTTCCTGAGGACTGGTGCCCAGAACTGGACAGCATACTCTAGGTGCGACCGGACCAGTGTCTTGTAGAGCGGGAGAATTATCATTTGGAGTTGATCCCCTTTTTAATGCATGCCAATATTCTGTTTGCTTTGTTAGCAGCAGATTGGCATTGCTGAGCCTATCATCTACTAGGACCCGCAGATCCTTTTCCATCCTAGATTCTCCCAGAGGTTCTTCCCCCAGTGTATAGATTGCCTTCATATTTTTGTCACCCAAATGCATTATTTAAAATTTTTCTACATTGAACTTCATTTGCCATGTAGTTGCCCACCCCATTAATTTGTTCAGATCTTTTTGCAGGGTTTCTACATCCTGCAGAAAAGTTATTGCCTTGTTAGCTTAGTATGATCAGAGGTTGAACTGTTTACCCCATCCTCCAGGTCGTTTATGACCAGATTTGAACTTGACAAGGGGACGTGGATCCAGTGACAATTTCGTTTTGATAATTTTTATTGATTTTTTTTTTAGTTACCATATGTAGAAAAGTCACTACAGAGTCAACATTAAATTAGTTGGGTAATTAAATAAGTGTTAGATAGCGTTTTTTTCGTTTGGGTAAATATGCAAAAACATTGACTTGCAGTATATTACAATAGTACAATGAAAGGACATAAAGTGCATGAGGTGGATATATGATGTGCCTGTCATCTGGACAAGGGATGCTTGGCAAAAGCAGTAGTACCCCAACATCCCCTACTCAGTCCTATAACATGAGATAATAGGTCTATACCAACATTAATAACAATATTAAAGCGGAATTCTGCTCTCCCCCTCCTCTCTGCGGCACCGGCATTGTAACTGTGGGTGCCCGCGCGAGCAGCACCACGCACTATGACTGGCCGGGCAGTCATCTGGCACTTGTGACATGTCCCAGATGATTGCCGAGAGGGAGAGATGATCTCCCTTCCCGTGCCGCAGTGCACCAGGAGGAAGTGGGAGCTGGTACCCGGGTGCTTTGTTCTCAGTGTGAGACCAGCCGTCACTTCCAAAAGATGGCCGCCACCATGAGGACTAATCCCCTTGTGTTCAGTGGAGAGGGGTGGCCCCTCCCCTCTCCACTGAACACATGGAAAAAGCCAGGAACTAGCTGCCGCTGAAGGGGACAGAGACAGATGCAGCATGAAAGAGGACTTTGCTGCCGGGGACACATGTAAGGAGGACTCTGCTCTTCTGCTGGGGACCCATGTGAGGAGGACTCTGCTTTGCTGATGGGGACACATGTGAGGAAGACTCTGCTGCTGATGGGGACACATGTGTGAAGGACTCTGTTGCTGATGGGGACACATGAGAGGTGGACTCTAATGCTGATGAAGACACATGTTAGGAGGACTCTAATGCTGATGGGGACACTGATGTAAGTAGGGACTCCGCTGATAGGGACACAGATGTAAGATGGGACTCCGCTGATAGGGACACAGATGTGAGGAGGACTCCGCTGCTCTGATGTAAGGAAGGACTCTGCTGGGGGCATTTGATGTAAGGAGGGACTCTACTGGGGGCACCTGATGTAAGGATGGACTCTGCTGGGGGCACTCTGCTGGGAGCACCTGATGTAAGGAGGGACTCTCCTGGGGGCACCTGATGTAAGGAGGGACTCTGCTGGGGCACTTAATGTAAGGATGGACTCTGCTGGAGGCACCTGATGTAAGGAGGGACTCTGCTGGGGCACCTGATGTAAGGATGGACTCTGCTGGGGGCATCTGATATAAGGATGGACTCCGCTGGGGGCACCTGATGTAAGGACGGACTCTGCTGGGTGCATATGATGGCATCTGGTGGTAGGCAACGTGGCAGGTGACACACTTGGGGCTCCCACTGATTCTACATTATGGTGAGTTGAATGATTTAATTTTATATTACAATGTAATAATACAAATAATGCGCTTCAATCATCCTGACACCATAACAACCATGATAAAGTGCTAACACCAGGTGTTTGGAGTATCTTTATCTGCTGATTGTTAAACTTTCTAGAATACATATATTTCTAGTATTGTGTAGGATCTGGGTCTGCTGTACCTCCATCTCTCTCTCCCTCTCTCTCAATCACTCGTTCATCTCAAATGCTAACCACACCCCCTTGGAGCCACACCTATTAAGTCATGCCCACTATTTCACTGAAACCATGCCCATTTTTGGCAAATGGGAGGGGTCAAAAAGGAAGGGCAGGGTCTGGCGCCCCCCCATCCTAAAACTTCACAAGCCGCCACTGAAAACAATGCAAAGGCATTTAGTTTGGCCCGTATAATAAATGGTGTAAGTCTCATACTCCCGAATTCTGAAACGGTTTAGAAAAATGGTAAAGTCTTCAATATAGCATCATTCACAGAAAAGGAAATACTTTGGAGTTCCCCAAATTCCCCAAGTCAATAGACGTCGTCCCGGAAATCTAGGTCCGCGCTAATGCCGTCATTCGGCAATAGCGCGGTACCCAAGTGGTTAAAATCACTTCTCCCGAAAAAACGGCCGTTTTTAAAACTTTTTTTTGCATTGATCCATGTCCCCTGGGGCAGGACCCGGGTCCCCAAACACTTTTTAGGACAGTATCTTGCAGAATCTTTTCTCTCTGTCAAATCTTTTTTCTCTGTCGAATATTTTCTCTATATAATCTTGGACTTGTTCTATAGACACAGATTGTTGTCAGAGTCATGTCGAATCTCCTATTCTATATCGAACTGTTGTAACAATGAAAACGAAAATAAAGCATTTATTTATGTCGGATCTTTCGTTTTTCGGATTTTGTGCTTTCGTTATCGTTTGTCAAAACGAAAACGAAAATAGCTGAAATTCGGACGAAAATGCATTCGGACGAAAACGAATGCACATGTCTATCAATTGGATCGCTCTGCAAATGCTGTCTCATGTACCCCTTAAATGGACAAAGCCTACTTGATCTTTATGCGCAGCCACTGCGCCCATCAAGCGCAGCCACTGTGCCTATCAAGCGCAGCCACTGTGCCCATCAAACGCAAGTACTGTGCTCATTAAACGCAGCTACTGGTGCCACTAGCGGCTGGTGCTCAAAATTTTTGGGGAGGCGCAAACAAACAGAAAAAAGAAAATCAATTGCGGCCATTGTGCCATCAAACTAAGCCACTGTGCCCATCAAGCCCAACCACTGTGTCTATCAAACGCAGCCACTGTGCCCATCAAGCGTAGCCCCTGTGCCCAGCAAGTTCAGCCACTGTGCCCATCAAATGCAACCACTGTGCCCATCAACCACAGCCACTGTGCCCATCAATTGCCACCACCGTGCCCATCAAATGCAACCACTGTGTCTATCAAACGCAGCCACTGTGCTCATCAAGCGCAGCCACTGTGCCCATCAAATGCAACCACTGTGCCCATCAAACGCCGCCACTGTGCCCATCAAATGCAGCCACTGTGCCATCAAACGCAAGCCACTGTGCCCATCAAATGCTGCCATTATGCCAATGAAACGCAGCCACTGTGCCCATCAAAGGCAGCTACTGTGCCCATCAAGAGCAGCCATTGTGCCAACTACCATACCTATCAATTGCTGCCAGTATGCCCATCAATTTCTGCCAGTGTACCCATCAATTGCCGCTCCTGTGCCCCATCAAATGCTGCCAGTGTGCCCATCATTTGCCGCTGCAACTGTGCCCCATCAAATGCTGGCAGTGTGTATCACCCCGGCACTTGCCTGTCTCGCAGCGGGCCAGTGGCGGTGTCCTGCGTGCTCCTTGATGTCTTCTTCCGTCCTCTCTATCAGGCGTCCAATCACAGCGTCTGATGTTTCAGCCAATCAGGTGACAGATAACAGACCCGAGCACCTGATTGGCTGAGAGGTGGTTCAGTGTTAGCAAAGTGAATTCCTTCGCTTTGCTAACAAACAATTGAGTGAGCAGCAAACGCACAGCATTGCACCCGCTGTTCACCTTTTTGGGTGCCTATTAGAGTCTACGGCTCTAATCAGGTGCTTCCCAAAAAAAAAAAAAAAACATCACTATAATTCAGGTGCCCAGCGCCAGAAAAGGGGCCAGACACCTGAATAGGGGGTGTCAGCGGGGACTATAAATAGATTCATGCAAGGCATGAATCTATCTATGGTGATAGAGCGGTGATAGAAGAGAGGGGGCAGCGCTCCTGCGCCCTTTACGGACGCACTGCCACTGTATGCTATACTTTTCATTTAAAGCCCCTCTCAGAGATAAAATCCACACCCCTGCCTGTTGTAGCCACTTCCTATTGGATGGGCTATGGTAAAAAAAAGGTGGACGTCAGCAAAGAGGATTGGAGGAGACTGGTGGTCCCCTGGGTCGGTGGTACTCCTAACAGTGGGGATGTGGGATCTAGTTTGGGGATTTACGTGGGTATATCTGGCTTCACACAGTAAGGGGGAAAAGGCCTAATAGAAAAAGATAGTGGGTATTTAAGTCAAATAATGAAGAGGTAGAGAAAACATTTTGGGAGCCCAATGGATCCAGCAAATTATGCATTCTAATTATTTTCCTATTGCATTCTTCTTTCTTTTCTCCAGTACCACTACATTAAACTCCCACTTAAATTAATATTTTATTGCTTCATAGGCAGAACAAATGTCATTTGTAATTATATGGCAGAGGTTGCAGTGTGGTGGCACCAGCACCAGTGCCTAAGGCCCAATTTTTCTGCCCCTGTTTAACAGGGGCGTTTAAGTACAATTTTTGATGCAATGCTTTGCAGCAGGGCTAATTCCTGCAATAAAACTAGAGTATATGGAAGAGGTTGCAGTGTGGTGGCACCAGCAGCAGTGCCTAAGGCCAAATTTTTCTGCCCCTGTTTAACAGGGACATGTAATTACAATTCTTGATATAATATTTCACAGGAGGGCCCCTTCCTGTGCCCACCCAGAGTAACGGTGAGGACCACAACCACCAAAGGTCAATTTTTCTACCACTGTTCAACAATGGCATGTAATTACAATTCTTGATATAATCGTTCACAGCAGGGCGCTCCAGCGCCCACCAAGAGTCACTTTGAGGGCTTACAATGTTGTGGCAAAACCAACACCTTGTTCCGCCATTTCTGCAGAGCATATAGGGCAGGCCCCTACTTTCAAACATCCAACTTACAAACATCTCCTACTTGCAAACGGAAGGAGACAACAGCAAGTGAGATGAAAAAAGATGGACGACAAAACAAATTATACAGGGGTGATAACCCTTCCCTATGTTTTCCAAAAAGCTTAAAAATCGTTTTTTTGACTGGAGCTACACTTTAAAAATGTACCAGTTGAAAATTACAAACAGATTCAACTTAACACAACAAACCTACACAGTCCCTGTCTTGTTTGCACCGCCTGTACACTGCTGTTCTGAGTATATAGGGCCTGGGGGCCACACGCATTTCCTTTTTTTAATATGGGTACAGTGTCCCCCTTAATATGCGTACAAGACCCAAATAGGCTGGTAATGGGCAGGGAGGGCTACCCATGCCATTTTTCTCAATGATTTTCAACCATATTGCAGGAACCAGATATAACATTAAAACCGCAAGCAGTTTTAAATGGTGTTATTTCCGTTTAATGTCATTTTGTGCAGGGACTGTTCTAAACACGGGAAAGACGTGGCACTTCACAGGCATACTACAGACACCCCCCAGGCACGATATTTAAAAGAATATTTCACTTTTTTTTTTTTCACTTTAATCGTCATTAAAATCAGTGCTCCCGCCAAAACGGCCGTTTTTAAAACTTTTTTTTGCATTGACCCATGTCCCCTGAGGCAGGAGTCAGGTCCCTAAACCCTTTTTAGGACAGTATCTTGCATATTAGCCGTTAAAATTAGCACTTTTCATTTCGAACGTTCGAGTCCCATAGACTTTAATTGGGTTCTAACATTCGTTCGAACTTGGGGTCCGTTCGAAAGTTCTGGTGCGAACCGAACCGGGGGGTGTTCGGCTCATCCCTAGTTATAACTGTCCAAGTAAAAAATATGTCCAAAATAGAATGGAAAAGTAACTTTCCCTGAACAAGCCTGCTGCGCCTGCAAATACACTTAGAACTGCGCAAGGTGAATTTATGCACTGCGCATGCGCAAGCGGCATTTGCACACATTCAAGTGCTTTGGTTCACTGTGCCAGCAAAATGACAAGCCACGTAGATGCATTTGCATGAGTTGAACAGGCGCACCTCTCAACTTGACTTTTCTTTGTGCTGGTTCACTTTTATGTTTTTTTTAAGGCACAATTTGCACACAGGTCATGTTAGCATTAAGAAAAAAAAAGAAGAAAAAAAATGCATGGGGCCCCCCCAAAATTCCATACCAGGCCCTTCAGGTCTGTTATGGATATTAAGGGGAACCCTGCGCCAAAAAAATGGCGTGGGGGTTCCCCTCAAAATCCATACCGGACCCTTATCCGAGCACGCAACCTGGCAGGCTGCAGGAAAAGAGGGGGGGACGAGAGAGAGCGCCCCGCCCTCCTGAACCTTACCAGGCCACATGCCCTCAACATTGGGAGGTTGCTTTGGGGGTAGCCCCCCAAAGCACCTTGTCCCCATATTGATGAGGACAAGGGCTTTATCCCCACAACCCTAGCTGGTGGTTTTGCGGGTCTGCGGGCAGGGGGCTTATCAGAATCTGGAAGCCCCCTTTAACAAGGGGACCCCCAGATCCCAGCCTCCCCCCCTGTGTGAAATGGTAAGGGGGTAAAAAGTACCCCTACCATTTCACCCAAAAAGTGACAGACAGTGTTTGACAATTCCTTTATTAAAGTCTTCTTCTTTCATCTTATTTCTTCTGGTCTTATTCCTTCTTCCTTCCTTCATTCTTCGGTTTCTTCCTCTATCTTCTTCTTCCTCCATCTTCTTCTTCCTCCGATCCTCTGCTTCTTGCTCCGGTGTTCTCGTCCGGCATCTTCCTCCACGGCGTCTCTTCTTCCTCACTTCATTCTCGGGTCGCTCTGCACAATGGGAGGCTCCCGCTGTGTGACGCTTCTTGTCTTCTGACATTTATATAATGGAACCGTGCGTCAGAGGGGGCGGTTTCACCGGGTGGTCCCGCCTTCCGTTATATAAGAACTGTCAGAAGAAGAGAAGCTTTACAAAGCGGGAGCCTCCCATTGTGTGGAGCGGCCCGAGAACGAAGGGAGGAAGAAGAGATGCCGTGGATGAAGATGCCAGGCGAGAACATCGGAGCAAGAAGCAGAGGATCAGAGGAAGAAGAAGATGGAGGAAGAAACCAAAGAATGAAGGAAGGAAGAAGGAAGGAAGAAGGCAGAAGACCAGAAGAAAGAAGATGAAAGAAGAAGACTTTAATAAAGGAATTGTCAAAAGCTGTCTCTTGTCATTTTTAACACTTTTGTAACTTTTTTGGTGAAATGGTGGGGGTGCTTTCGTACCCCCTTACCATTTCACACAGGGGGGAAGGCTGGGATCTGGGGGTCCCCTTGTTAAAGGGGGCTTCCAGATTCTGATAAGCCCCCATCCTCAGACCCCCACAACCACCTGCCAGGGTTGTGGGGATGAGGCCCTTGTCCTCATCAACATGGGGACAAGGTGCTTTTGGGGTTACCCCAAAGCACCCTCCCAATGTTGAGGGCATATAGCCTGGTACAGCTCAGGAGGGGGTCCACTCTCTCGCTCCCCCCTTTTTTCTTGCGGACTGCCAGGTTGCTTGCTCGGATAAGGGTCTGGTATGGATTTTGAGGGTGACACCCCCGCCATTTTTTTTTCTTTGGTGCGGGGTTCCTCTTAAAGTGGTTGTAAACCCTTACAAACCACTTTGACCTACAGGTAAGTCTAGATTAAGGCTTAACTGTAGGTCCAAGAAATATCTCCTAAACCTATACGGTTTAGGAGATATTTACCTGAAAATAGCCACCGCTGTCTATGGCGCATGCGCCGTAAACAGCGGTGCGCAGGCGCACTGGGTAAGCCGCAGAACGCGGTGATATGCCGCGAGTGTCGACTCCCATGTGCATGCACGGGAGTGACGTCATCGCTGCTCCAGCGAATCACAGCGCCGGAGCAGCGAGACCCACGGAGACCCACCAAGAAGATGGATGCTCAGAACTACAGGGGACAGCGGTGACTTCGCTGGATCCTGTGTCAGGTAAGTGACACATAATGGACTGCTATGCGATGCATAGAAGTCCATTATGCTTTACCTTTGCAGGGAATCAAAGAGGAAATAAACCCATCAGGGTTTACTTCCTCTTTAATATCCATACCAGACCTGAAGGGCCTGGTATGCTCTTGGAGGGGAACCCATGGCTTTCTGTTTTTTTAAATTAAAGTCACCTGGCCTGGAGGCGACTTAAAGTTGTGTTGTAAGTCACCCCAAGTCATGTTGTAAGTTGCTCCAAGTAGCACTGTGATTCACACTCAAGTTGTGTCCAAGTTGCCTCCCAAAGTCACGCTAGAAGTTGTGTTGCCCCAGTGTGAATGGACTGTTAATGATACGGCATGCGCTATTATCAATGGCATATCATTATCGCGTCTGACGGCATATTATCTGTTGTGATTATGCGTGCGCCAGTTCATACACTCATTTATTAATTTATCTGGTGTACAAATTAAGGTATGAACCAATGCAGCGCATTCATCTTAGTAAATTACCCTGCATGTGCAATGTGTTCCTTTTTAAAAAAAAAGAACAGTACCTTGACAGCCAAGAATGCAAAATGTCTGCTATTCATTTTTGGCAAGAAAGGCATCTGTTGTGACCCTCTCTGGTTTAGTTTCTCACTGTTACCACAAGCTGACATTCCTTAATACTATTCCTAAGCTACATATTTGCCATTTTGCACTGCTCAGTGAGAGTGCCCTTACTGGTACCTTACTGAATCCCTCTTAATGGATAGTGGAATGGCAAATAGCTAAATTTAATGGCTCAAAAAGGTAAAAGCTATTTTGTTGTGTCTACTCCCAGGCATTTCATTTACTTTTAAAAATATAAAACTGAGCATACATCATGTTCTCTTTAAAAGGAACCTGGCAGAATGGAAATACAGAAACAACTATTCCTGAGACAGAGAGTCAGAGTTCACAAAAAGTCTATCAGTTTCTGGACTGTCAATTTCCTGAATGTCTTCCTTTTCTTGTGAGTGTTCAGTGTGTGAGCTCAAGCAGTGGATAAGCAGATGCTGTCCTTGACATGCCAACTAAGTGTCAGATATGGGAAAAATAAGTAGAGCTGAATAAAGTGAAAAATGTAAATCCTTTATATGTAAGCCTGCACAACTGTAATAATTAACCACTTCACACCCTGGTATCCAACTTTTCAGTCAGTGATGGATTTTCCTGTAGAGGTGATTAGATTGGCTCTACAGCCACCTGATCACTTCTTTGGGGCATGGAAGGGAGCCTCCGCCATCAGCTCCCCCTTCCACCATTCCACCATTCCCCAGGCTCTATGGTGTAATCACAAAGCCCAGGAACACTGCTGTCTGTGTGTCCTGGAGAGCACATAGGGGAAGAAAGTACATCTGTACCCATCTCCTTTCTGTGACATACGAAACCAAAAGCAAAGGTTGTCACTTTTGCTTTCGATTTGCTGTTTACAAGTCATTACTGGCTTTTAGAGCATCTGATCAAACTGATCTTGGTTTGATAAGATGCTTTTGAAGGCATAGGAGAAATCTAGGGTCCAATTTCCGACCAAAATGTACGATCTGATCATGTTGTCGGAAAATCCGACCGTGTGTGGGCTCCATCAGACTTTTTCCGTCTGAATTTCCGATGCATAAAGTTTGAGTGCTGGATCTCAAATTTTCCAACAACATGATCCAATCGTGTCAATTCCAATCGTGTGTAGCCTTGTCCGATGGGCAAAATGCCACGCATGCTCAGAATAAATTATGAGACGGAATCGCTCGGTCAGGTAAAACCAGCGTTCGTAATAGATATAGCACATTCGTCACGCTGCAATGCTAAAAATTCTCTTTTTCTTTATAATGCTAGAAGAATTAAGTTGTTTTGCTGCTCATATTCACACAGACTTCTCCAAAACTTATTTCTGTATTCTTTTTCCTAATTTCATGAATAGAATTTTTTATTCGTCAGATCTACCGAATCATTTTTTTTTTTATGGTTGCTTTTTTAATCAAGATCTCCTTTTTTTACATTTTGGTCATCTTTGTCATTTTTGTTGGTGTGTTTTGTGTGTCAACTTACCACAACACCATTATTATCTTTTTATTTTCTTGTTTTATTTTTTAATCTCTAAGAGGTTGTTTGGTGTTGGTGTCCCTTATTAATTTGACTTTGTATTTTTGAAATGTACCTGCCTACTCACAAATAAACTGTCCTATTTGAAGTAAAACATTTTTCTTTCATCTTTTAAAGTAAAGCATTTTTCATTCTTGTCTCAATCATTTTTGGTCACTACTGTCTATTGATATGTAAAACACTTTGTTAAATCTGAACTTACTGATCAATAATAACATCTAGTTAACATCATTAAATGTACGACAATAAATATGTTGAACAATGATCTACCTGTCTCTAGCTGGGCCCCTCCACATGTTTCTGCCTGGAAGGCCCAGGTTGGACATCGGAAGCCTGGGGGGGGGGGGGGGGCTTGAAGGAAGATGGTAGAGTGCTGGCATGGGTTCACTCAGGTCTGCCAGAAAATGCAGCCTGTCCTAGTACAACATCCTGGGGACATAAATGTCATCTGCATCTCCTGATCTCATGGACTCCTGGACCTTCCTTGCTCACCCTCAGATATCTACACCTCAGGCCACCAATTTTGGCCTTCACATAGGTGATGTCTGCCGTGGGGACCATCGTCTTCACAAAAGCAAGAAAGCAAAGTTTCTCCAGCGCTTCCTGCCTCTTTCTTAAGTCCTTATAAAGGGGATTGATCATCTGCCACTGGCAGGGCAGCTCCCTGAGCATATCAATGAATAGCCCCAAATGTGGTTCCTTGAAGGGATCCATATTCTCTGTAAGACACACCAAAAGACAAACCCTAATGTCAGGCTAAACTCTCCTAATCTTTTCCCAATATAAGCCTCAATCTAGAAGCAGTATAGGCTAGTGATGTACCAAGTTAAAATTGTACCTTCGTTCAAACGATCAGTGCTTCAGTTCCTCCTTCCTCCGCTCACAGAACATATGTATGACGCATGCGTGTTACGTTTTACATACAGTGCGCATGCGTGAAACTCCACCTGCCCCTGACGTTCTTTCTAGTCTATTCCCCGCCCCTTCTCTTTCAGCGCAGTGGGGAGAGCACATGGCGAGACACAGTAGGTGCACACTAATTATTCTACTAACGAGGAGGAGGACGACGAAAGCCCAGAGCAAGAAATATCCTGATCCCGGAGAAGATTTAAGGCCTCAAATATGTCTTTTGTAGAGATGTTGGAGATGGTGGACATATTGAAGAGGAACGACTATGGTGGGAAGTATGGACCTTACACAAACCCAAATATCAGAAAGGCCAAGATCATGACTAAAGTTGTGAAGAGTCTGCAGAAGAATTTTGGGGTACAATGATCCAAGGATCAACTGAGGAAACACTGGTCAGACCGGAAACTGAGGGAGCACGATCAGTACAGAAGGATCAAGCGAGTTCTTAAAAAAGTAAGTAGTTGTTGTGTGTTCATATTATTATTATTGCTTGCATACTGCTCCATGTGCTTTTATTTAATGTTGTACAGTTTAAAATGGCCACTTTCATGTTCATGGGTTCAATCGTTCATAGTAAACATCATTCGTTCGCCCACTTCAAATACAATGTTTTGTCAGGTTGCAGTTAACTACATTTGTTCAGGCCTATTTCTAGTTAAAGGAAGTTTGTTTTCTAGAGGGCTTTGTAATAGAATGAAATGCAAACTTGATTCAGTGTAAAGGAGAGGACACTCAGTAGCTGTTTACACATCTGGACTCAGGCGCACTAGTGGAACACCAGAACACCCTTTTTATTAGGGTCTCCCACACACGTGCTCCAGTGGATACTATAGGGGTGTCTCCATCTGTCAAACTTGCACAAAACAGGTAAGTATTCCAGCTTTAGAAAGTGTCAAAAATAATGTTTTCAGCTTTGAACTCTGCCAAAAAAGGCAATTGTACAACACTTCCAAGCAATGTTTCATATTCCTATTTCTGCCCTCAAATATCAGTGTGCTAAGTATTCCTTTTTTTACATTCTCATAAGGCAGAGAAGACTCGGGACATCTCAGGTCACAAGGGACCCCATGCCTCCCAAAGAAGGGGAAATCCCAAAAGCACAAGCAGAGGAGGAGGAAGGAGAGGTTGTTGAAATTGGCAAAATTGGCACCACAACAGGTGAGTGTCTGAGACCACAGCTTCAGGTAAGATAATCGATGTATGCCTGCAGATTTATAATACACAGTGGGTTTTTTTTTTGGTTTATTTTTAGGTGATGTGTATGTCGTGGAAGTAGAATCGCATTTTACCAGTGAAAGTGCCCAGATCATCATCGGGGAGATAATGGTGTGCAATCGCGATTTAGATAATCTCAAAAAAAACATCAATGAGGTTCAACAATAAATGAAGAACATCATTGATGTTTTAGGGAGAATTTGAAACACCCAAAACTAGCTAGCATCCATTTTCATTTTTAAAAAACAGCTTTATATTTTTTTAAATGACAAATTTGGAAGATGCACACAGTGTGTCAACATGTGCTATCTCCCATCATGGGGGATCAATATACGCATTTTGTGGGTGCAACCCCTTCCTTGCTACTAAACTGGCTGAGATGAAGGGGTTGCACCCCCAAAACACGTGCATTGATCCCCCATGATGGGAGATAGCATATGTTGACATTAGGCATGGGATCAGAAGGAAAATGCCCAGTTTGATTCACAATTTGTGTGCATCTTCCACATTTGGCTTTTACAGGGGTTGCACCTCATGTAATGAAGGCAATATCAACACAGTTTGGACATACTCATGTCTGATATTGTCTTCACTTTTCAAAGTTGAACTTTGTAAGTTACTCATTTCTGTATGTTATGCTTTGATACATGCCTGTTTCCACAAAAACGGCAAGTTATATTAATGTTACCAAAAATAATGTTATATACACCAAATATGTTGGTTTGTTGTAAAATCCTTTTATAAACGCACATGTGAATGTGCTTTGAGTAAAAAGTTTAATTATCAACAATGTGTGGCTTCCTTTTTCAATGCGCAAAAGCAGTATTTGTACAAAAGCTGTTGTTTTCTGTGACAATGGGTGTTATTTACTAAAAGCAAATCCACTTTGCACCCCAAGTGCAGTTTCAGGTGCACTTTTTTTTTATAATTTTTATTGAGTTTTAACATATATCAGAGTATACAGCAAGGTTTAACAATACAAAAACAGTTATTATTAATTATTATTATTAACGGAGCCTCCATATAATATATTGTCTCGAAACAAGGAGATGATCCTATAACTGCGATGAATCTCGTATTGTTCTTATATATTCCTAGGGGAGGTAGGTGCCTACTCCCTGCCCCACGACACCCCTACTGGGTACTTGCTGTATCAATGGGGCTGAAGTCTGCTGCCCACCTCCAGCTCCTCCATCATGCCATACATCAAACCCTATATACTATTTATTCACATTACATTCACTGTGACAGATATATACAAGAAACAAAATTCTGCATATGGAAGACTATGACAATTACCTCTCAATAGTTACTTTTTATACCACTCTTTCCAGCATTTCCATCTCTTATCAAAGATTACGCAAGAGTTGTTCCTAATGGCTAACAGTCTCTCAAAGTGATAATTAAGGTTCACTTGGGCTACCACTTCTGATGGATTGGGGGAGAATTTACTTCTCCAAGGCCTTGCTAACACTAGTTTAGCCGTGTTCATTAAGTGAACCAGTACTGTTCTGCACTGTGATGGATATTCATCAATTTCCAGAAGAAGAATGGCTAGTGCAGGTTCAGGGGCTTTAAAAATTCCTGTGACTTTGGATGCTATACTGAAAATTTTCCTCCAATCTGGAGAGATTTTTGCAATTCCAGAAAATATGGTAGATCGTACCCGGATTACCACAGTCTCTCCAGCACAAGGAGGAGTGTGTTGGATATATCCTGGCGAGTTGGTTTGGGGTCCTGTACCATCTCGCCAATACTTTTTGTGCTAGTTCCCAGTGGTTAATACAATGCGAGGAAGAGTATGTGATTTTTAGCATTGTTGACTATTTGTCGGGGCTGAAGTCTTGGTTGAGGTCTTTTTCCCACGCCTTCATGGGAGGGGTTTTAATAAGCTCCTGTTTCTGTTGAAGTGTGTTGTAGAACAAGCCTATACCTTTCCTTTTGTATTCAGGTGTTGTGTAAAAATGCCATATTGTTGGATGGATACATAAAGGAGGTGGATAATGAATAATGAGGTAAGTTGTCTGTGTAAATATGCGCTGTTGCCAGGAAGATCGTATTTCTTCTGTAAGGAATTAAATGGTATAAGAGAATCCCGCTCTATCAGTTCGTCTACCCAGTGTAATCATTTCTCTTTCCATTTGGTGAAGGAGCTGTAAGGGAGGAGGATGTTTAGTGTTTCCAATGAAATTCTGATGGGGGGGTGTGGAGGACTCGCAGTTTGTATGGGAGTTTAAATATCTCCATGGAAGTATTGACGCTTGTATGGTAGGGGAAAAACGTGTTAGATTGGATGATTTCCAGCTATCAGCCAGCAGTAAATGACCTATATTAGTGACCTTAGTAAAGGCCAATTCTATGCCCACCCAATGTGGTGTATCCTGCGTTTTAAACCCTTGTTTGAGTTGAGTTAAGAGATTGGCCCAGTAATAATCTTTCATTTCTGGCATCCCTATTCCACCTGTTTTCCTATGCTGGATAAGGTGAGTGTGGGGGCAACGCACACTCTCTTCACCTGCCACACATAATGTTTGAGCAGTTTTTGGAGTTCATTGAGTTGTGATGCCTTGAATGGGACTGGGATTGTACGAAAGATATATAACATTTTTGGGAGGGCCAACATCTTGAAGGCTGCAATTCTTCTGACCCAAGAGACCTCTGTTTTCGATATTCGAGCCAAAGATGCTCGAATATCGCTTATGAGCGGTTTGATATTTGCGTCAGCTAATTGATATACTTTGGCTGTGATTGTAGTTCCTAAGTAGGAGATGGAGTCTTCTGCCCAACTATACGGGAGTTGTTGTTTTAGGTGGGTGCGAGTGTGTAGGTTTATTCCTAAATCCAAAATAACCGATTTATTGAAGTTTACCTTATAATACGAAATATTACTGAATGTGTGGAGGACTTCATGTGCGAAGGGAAGCGACACTAATGGGTTAGATAAAAGTAAAATAACATCATCCGCAAATAAGTTTATCGTATGGGAAGTTTGGTTGATCTTAAAACCTGAGATATGTGGGTGTGACCTAATAGTTTCCGCCAGGGGTTCCATCATCAGGTTAAAGATAGACGGTGAGAGCGGGCACCCCTGTCGGGTTCCATTGGTAATCATGAATTTTTTTGATAGTAATCCAGAAGTAAGAACTTGTGCTGATGGGCTTGAATATAAGGCCAGAATAGCAGATAAGAATTGGTCTCTAAAACCAAACTTGTGGAGAACTTTTTCCATATATCCCCAGTGTATCAGGTCAGCTAAATGAATGATGTTAATAAGGCGTCTTGTGGCGTCTGTGGCTTGTCATCCTTTGGTAAAGCCTGTTTGGTCCTGGTTAGAGATGGTAGAATGTCATACAGCCTATTAGCTAATGTTTTAGCATATAGCTTAATATCGGTATTTAGAAGGGATATTGGGCAAAAATTAGCTGGCACGTCTGGGTTTTTTCCTGGTTTGGGAAGGGTGATTATATAGGCTTTTAACATCTCCTCTGGTAATTTGCCTGTAGTCATTATTTTATTGAAAAGAGAGTTAAATTGGGAAGAAGTGTTTGTCTGAATGTTTTATAATAAGCATTGGTTAGGCCATCTGGCACAGGGGCTTTATCTGAGGGCGATGAGAGGATTGTCTTTTCTATTTCCGCTGGGGTAAACGGGGCATTTAGCGAATTTAATTGAATATCTGATAGAGTTGAAAGTTTTAATTGAGATAGAAATTGTTCTATGCCTTCCGATAAGGGCTGAGGTGTGTCGCGGTCTGAGTTTAGGTTGTACAGTGCTGAGTAATAATCTGCAAACGCATCAGTTTTCTTGTGGGTTTATTAGTTTAGATGATGTGGTGGGGTGGAAAATGTGGGGTATTCTAGTTCTAATTCTTAGTTTTTTCAACCGGTTAGCTAGCAGTCTACCCGCTTTATTATTATTTGTGTAGTAATTAAGTTTTAGTTTTCTCATATAGTGGTCGTGTTGAGTACTCAGAATTTCTCTTAAATTATTTCTTAAGTCTGATAGTGTGGATGCTAAAGATAGCATGTCTGATTTTGTGTTTCCAATGTTTTAATTTTGCTAAGAAGCTCTGATAATTTGGATGAGTATTTTCGTTTCAGCCTAGCATTGATTTTAATAAGAATGCCCGCATAAACTCCTTATGAGTGTTCCAATTGGTGAACGTACTAGTAGCCTCATCCGTATTAAATGTGAAATAATTTTCTATGTTTTGGGAGATTTCACTGTGGAACTCCGGATCTCGTAACACTCTGTTGTTGCATCTCCAAATGTGGGATGCGGCAAAGGAACTCCCCCCCCAATTTGGATCGAAATTGGAGCATGGTCAGACCATGTTATTCCCATTATTTCAGAGTTGGAGATCCTCTGCAACAACACCTTGTCAACCAGAAACAGATCTATTCTTGAATAAGAATTGTGTCTGGGAGAATAAAAAGTATATGATTTATCGTTAGCATTTTTACACCTCCATACATCAAAATGCTCTTCCCTTGTGAGGAGAGCCCCAAATTGGGGATACTGTCTCCTCGTCAGAGAAGTGGTGTCCATCTTACCGTCCAATATTGTGTTGAAATCCCCACATATTAAAATGTTCCCCTCTCGCACCTGGTAGATTTTTTATGAGTTTTCTAATAAATTTAATTTGGTGCGAGTTTGGAACATATACATTGGTTAAGGTTACAGGCATGTTATCAATAGTGCATAGTAAAATTATGAAGCGACCCTCAGGGTCAACAACTGATCGCTTGAGAACAAAGGATACTGTGTCCCTTATAGCCAACATCACTCCTCTTTTCTTTGCTTGGGCTGAAGCTTGGAAAATATGCGGAAAGTTTGGATGGGAACACTTCGGAGTGGCTAAAATGTGGAAGTGGGTTTCCTATATAGCCAAAATGTCTGCTTTGTGAGAGGTAGCTTCTTTCCAAATTGATCTCCTCTTGGCTGGATGGTTTAGGCCTCTTGCGTTTATCAATAAAACCTTAAGTTCCTGATACGTTGACTCATATGTTGTCGATCGCTGCCTTCAAATATGCTGTGATGAAAGATGGAATTGTCTGATGGTTTGGATTGGTATGAGATTTATCCGGTGTCTTGAGGGTTGCGATGCAAGGGTAAGTAAGGTCACTATTGCTCTCCTTGTGTCCATTCAATATGCTTTGATTGAGCCAAAGTTGAAAGTTCCACTGTTTAGATACACGCTGAGAAGAAACTACTACGTTCCCAACGAGGAACGTGAACAACGTTGTAATTAGCCAAAAACATGGGCAAAAAAAGGAAGGATAACTAAGAAAGGTCCAAAGGACAGGCATCTTTTGCCTAATTCAATGGGGTCTCGGTACTGTGTTAAGTACCACAATAATTCGTCCGCTGGGGGAATAATAATGTGAAGGTTGAAGCACTTCTAACCCGGTTTGGGTCTGATCATTTGTGTCTAGTTGATGATTTGCGTTGCAGTATGACTTTCCAGTCTGGCAAAATCTTCCCAGTAGTGGGTTGGTGATGTGGAGTTGTGAGCGATTCCTGGTTTTGTTCCGGAATCAAAATTTGCCATTTATTTAAAAGCTGGATCCCCTCGTCCAGGGAGTTGACAGTGTGATTGGAGCCTTTGTAAGATATGATGAGCTTGGCTGGGTATTTCCATCTGTAAATCAACTTGTTGCTTCTCAAAGCTTTGGTGAGCGTCACCATGTTGCAGCGTTGTTGGAGTGTATGCTGTGACAGGTCTGGCAAAACTTGGATATTGGCGGCCTGGGCCGGCAAGTTCTCTGCTCTGCGAAAGGCCTCTAGAATTTTTTCTTTCGCTTGGAAGAAATGTATTCTTAACACGTCCCTGGGTATCTCTTGGGGAAGAAATGCAGGTTTTGGAACTCTGGGGATCCTGTCGATCGTAAGATCTGTTTGAGTGAGGGATGGAACCACTGCGTGAAACATATCCTGTACAAACTGCGGGAGTTGTTGTGCAGATATAGATTCAGGAATTCCTCTGAGCTTCAGGTTGTTTCTGCGAGAACAATCTTGGAGGTCTGCCAGTTTGGTAAGTATTTTTGAGATCGTTTGTTGCTGTGCTGAGTGTGAGTCCACAAGAGTATTAAAAGAGGACGTAACGTCACACATGCGGGTTTCAGCCTGGTGCACTCTGTCTCCTATATCCCGTATTTCCTCTCTACATTGCTGTACACATGCTATCATATCCTATTGAATGGATGATCGTAAAGAGAGCAGCATCTCTTTCATGGTACTGTCCAAGAGTGGTTGACCTGTGGTGAGGAATTGTGCCATGGGATCTATTTGGGCTCTAGCATGTGACTCCTGTTATTGTGTACCACTCACCTCCATTGCTAGTGTGGAATCTGAAAAACCCTGCTGTGATTCATTATCCAGCCTGGGCTTGGATTTCACTGGGCTCCTTGTTTGTGGCGATCCACAGGGAGAGGAGGCTGTTGCTGAGGACCATGCTGCACCACTGGGAAGAAATCAGGCAATTCCGCCACTTGTGGCTGTTCAGGCTGCCTTATCCCCATACTCAAATGATCGTGGGATACTTCCGCGGGCAGTAGAGGTGGATGCCACTTGCAGTGCTTCCTATAGCCGTTGTGTGGTTAAGGATTCCCCCAGCGTCAATCGGAGCTTTCTCCTATGCGGCCATCTCGTTCAGCGGTCACCACGCCCCTCAGGGGCACTTTTGCAGTGCACTTGTAGTGCATAGTGGATTTGCCTTTAGTAAATAACACCCACAGTGCTTTATAATTTTCCCCAATCACGCCATTTTCATGACTCCACACATTTCTGCCATGGTGCTGAAAATTAGGAATATTTTTGTCAGTAATGCACTACATACATTAACAACAAAAACAAGGTGTGTGTGTAGCAGACCCACAACATAATAATAATATTATCTGAAGAAGAGACCGTCACCTCATCTCGCCCAGAAATTTGGTTTGCACTGTTGAAGAAAAAGGTCCCAAAAAAAAAAAAGAAAGAAAGAAAGCTAGAAGACACCTAAAACAAACCCAAGCAGTAAATGAAAACAAATATTATTGCAGTTTGAAAGTGAAATTTATTAAAAAAATGCCTCTCAGACATTGTCTGGCATATTAACGGCCCCCCTACCCACAAAGTAATCCATGTATCGGTTTCTGACCTCACGGGCGCTTTGGGGGGGGCAAGCCAGGACGGCCAGCTTCAAGGGCCATCAGGTTGGCATGTTCTGGTAATAGTTCTGCGTCAGGCCCAACTGAGGCACATAGTTCAGAGAGTACTTTTTTAAAAAAATGTGCAGAATACAGCAGGAAAGCACTATATGGTTCAGTTTATATTCCACCATGTGGATGGGTGTCAAAAATAGGCGGAACCGGCTGGTGTTCTCCACTACTCCACCAATCTTCTGGCTCTGGTCAGCCTGAAATTAAAAACCCTCTGGTCCGGGGTGAGGGTCCTTATCGAGAATGGCCGCATAAGATGGTTTTTCAGCGCAAACGCTTCATCCGCGACGAAGACGAAGGGAAGTCCTTCTGCATTCTCCTCTGGAGGTGGCAAGCCCAAACTGCCACTCTGGAGACGTCAGTAGAACTCCGTCTGTGTGATCACTCCACCATTCGACCATTTTTCCCCACATCCACATACAGGAAGTCGTGTGTCACTGACACCACTGCCAACATCACACTACTATTATACCCCTTGTAATTATAATAGTAGGACCCCGAGTTGTGGGGTGGGACAAAGCGGACATGTTTCCCATCAATTGCACCTCCACAATTGGGAAAGTCCCAACGGGTGGCAAAGTGGGAGGCCACAGTCTGCCATTCCTGTGGTGTTGAAGGAAACTGTAGAGTCAAACAAGAAAAAAAATAGTAATTTTGCACATGAACATTGCAAGCAGATTAGACATTTTTGGCCAAGATCAGTATAACATTTTTGGAAATTAGTATTTAAAGCCAAAAGTATAAGGTCTCCGTATCAGATTCCTCACCCCATCTGATGGCCCAAAAAATTAGTGGGGGGGGGGAGATGGTTTGTACAGGTAACCCTCTCCACTTCATTGAGAGCTGAATGCATAAATAATGTGTGATACTTTGGCCAGCCCCTCCTTACTTACAGTATTGGCAGCCCACTGGACAGGTAAGAAGTGTCATAATCCCCAAAAAAATAATCAATGAACAAATGGAAGCGCATTTTTACATTCTGCTCTTACCTATCAAGATAATAATAGGAGAAAAAAAAAATTTAAGTAGCATTTGAAAGTATTGAGGCAGGCCCTTGCACTACATGCTTTGGTGAATTCATCCATAAATCTGACCACAAAAGAGGTAGGTATAGTGTGTATTGGGTTTGGCAAAGTCAGCAGATAGAGGATTGGTATCAGCTAACTTAGCAGTTGGGGGAGGGGGGTTCCTAATGAGTTTGGTACACCAAAAAAAAGCATCTGGCACTCATATGGATTGCATGAATTTAAGAACACACATAACATTTGTACACACGTTAGGGGATGTTTAGGGGAAAGCACTACTACCCTGTTTCCCCAAAAATAAGACCTAGCGTGATTGTCGTGTTGGCTGCAATATAAGCCCTACCCCCCAAATAAGCCCTAGTTAAAGTCCTTGTAGGTCTTATTTTCAGGGTAGGGCTTATTTTCGGGAAAACAGGATATGGAGCTGACAAAATACATTGCTAAGTGACTAGGCTATAGGTGTTTATGGGCCCAGAAGAGCATGCTGGGGAGGTTAGTGAAGGCAAATATGCATGAAGGACAAAAAAGGAACTTTAAAAGCTTCCAGCATGCATGAGGACAAAGGGTTACAGCATATTACAGCATATTCCAATCATGGTAATTATGGAAAGATGAAATACAATACATTAGCGAACATTAAATACATATAATGTGATGCTAAAGGTGAAATCTTACCTTAATATAGTCCTTCTGCAGGACCTGAATGATGGCAGAACAGGTCTCTGTCTGGAATAATGATCCCCAGAGCCTGGGGGGAGATGCTTGTAGAGAACTTGAGGTCCTGAAGGCTTCTCCCTGTCGCCAAGTACCGCAACGTGGCAACAAGCCTCTACTCTGGCGTGATGGCGTGCTGAAATCATCAATATTATTCTCCCGGATCTAATGAAGCAAAGGCATGTGCAAGAATTGGTCACGCTGAAGCAACCAATTCTTGCTCCATGAACTCCGCCTCGCCCTCTTCATGGACTGGGCTTGGGTCAAAGCTAAAAGCCCAACACCAAGCCCCTGCACAACACGAACTCTGCGACAAGTACGTACACGCAACATTGCTTCAAATGGTCAGAACGGACTAACAGAAAGCACCGATAAACAGCAAGGCCTGAAAGAACGAACTGAAAACCAGAAACGAGCCGACAATAAGCACTGAAAATTAAAGTGTACTATATAAATATAGGCCGCAATGACAAACAAATGTGAACTGACTACACGCACTGATAAGCAGACATGCACCGACAAGCACAAACTGTAGAACAGTAAGGATCTGAAGCAAAAGTCTGAAAAGCGCAAATCGTCTATAACCAAACTTCTACTAACACACGATAAACACAAGATCAGCAGAAGGAGCCCAAAGGGTGTTTACGTCACCGCGTTATTGGCGATCGGAAATTCTGACAACTTTGTCCGACCGAGTGTATGCTACACAAGTTTCGGACAAAATCTGTTGGAAAAAATCTGACGGATTTTGTGGTCGGAATGTCCGACCATGTGTACAAGGCATAACACATCACTCAGTAAAAAATGTGTGTCACTGCCTGTTCTATCACATGGGGTGTTTTGCATTCCCTGTGATAGCAATAAAGTTGATTAAAAACAATAGACAGTGTAAAAAAATGTAAACAAAATAATGCAACATAAAGTGCACCCATCCTCCCATGCTTATGTGAAAATGTGGATACACACATAGGTCCAGCATGCACATGTAAACGACGATCGCCTGTTTAACCTCCTGTTTAACTCCAAACTGGTAAGCTATAAAGGTTTTTAAAGTGTCCCCTATGGATAATTTAGTGTACTGTAATTTGTTGCCATTCCACTGGTGTGTGCAATTTTAATGTGTGACATGTTAAGAATTAATTTATTCAGCATAACATCATATTTTATACTTTACAAAAATTGGGTATTAAATTATGTTTGTGTGCAGTTAAATTCATTAGAGCGTATTCTTTCCAGAAAATCTGCATTTTAAAACTGGCTACACAAATATTGTGTGACATAAAAAATGAATGTATTTTATTGAGATTTTATGTCATTGGCCAACACAAAGTGGCACATAATGTGAAGTGGAAGGAAAATGATAAATGGTTTTCATTTTTTTTTATTATAAATAAATATAATAAATATCTTAAAAGTGTGACGTGTATTTGTATCCAGCCTCCTTTACTATGATACCCCTAACTAAAATCTAGTGTAATCAATTGCCTTCAGAAGTCGCCTAATTAGTAAATAGAATCCACCTGTGTGTAATTTAATCTTAGTATAAATACAGCTGCTTTGTGAAGCCCAGAGAGGTTTGTTAGAGAACCTTAGTGAACAAACATCATCATGAAGGCCAAGAAACACACCAGAGAGGTCAGCAATAAAGGTTTGGAAAAGTTTAAAGCAGGGTTAGGATTTAAAAAAATCCCAAGCTTTGAACATCTCACTGATCACTATTCAATCCATCATCCAAAAATGAAAAACACGTGACACAACTAAAAACCTCCCAAAACATGACTGTCCACCTAAACTGACAGGCCTGGGCAAGGAGAGCATTAATCAGAGACGCAGCCAAAAGGCCCATGGTAACTCTGGAGAAGCTGTAGAGATCCACAGCTCAGGTGGGAGAATCTGTCCACAGGACAACTATTAGTCGTACACTCCACAAATCTGGTCTTTATGGAAGAGTGGCAAGAAGAAGCCATTGTTGAATGAAAACCATAAGAAGCCACATTTGTAGTTAGAGAAGCCATGTGGGGGACACAGCAAACATGTGGAAGAAGGTGCTCTGGTCAGATGAGACCAACATTTTACTTTTTGGCCTAAACCCAAAATACTATGTGTGGTGGAAAACTAACACTGCATATCACACTGAACACACCATCCCAACTGTGAAACGTGGTGGTAGCATCATATTGTGGGGATGCTTTTCTTCAGCAGGGACAGGGAAACTGGTCAGAGTGGATGGGAAGATGAATGGAGCCAAACACAGGACAATCTTAGAAGAAAACCTGTTAGAGTCTGCAAAAGACTTGAGAATGGGGCGGAGGTTCACCTTCCAGCAGGACGTCGACCCTATGGAAATAGCAACAGAAAAGGATTGTCATGGCATGGGTCATTGCACTTGTGTAACTTTTTTTTTGTGAATGAATAATAAGGGGTATTATGTATCCAGTATTCATCCACACAGGGAGGAGGGCCATATATTATTTTAGAGGGGGCTTCGAGATTCTGACAAGTTCCTCCCCCAGACCCCCACATCCATTGACACACAGTTGGGAGGATGAGGCCTTTGTCCTCTTTAACAAAGGAACAAGGTGCCTTGCTAGGGATGAGGGGGAGGGCCCATGCAAGATATCCTCCCAATGTTAAGGGCATGGGACTTGGTAAAGTTCACAATGAAAGTGGGGATTCAAGCTTGCTGCTCTGCCTTTCCTGGCCAGCAAGGCTACATTCTAGACATGTGCGATTAGTTTTGTACGAATCTCAAATTTGTACGAATTTCCCTAAATTCGTACATTCGGGAGGATCCGAAATACGAATTGCCATGCGTCCGAATAATAATGCGTCCGAATTGCAATGTGTCCGAAATACGAACTTTTGCTTACGAATCCGAAGGAGGAAGTCAGCACAGCACAGGGATGATGGGAGCCCCTCATCTAACGAAAATTCGTATTTCGGATAGGAAATTCTTCAATAGAATTTCGTATTTCGGATAAAAACCAAACTTCCATCAGCATCGACTGTCATATTGAGGTGTATTTTTGCCGTTAAATTCATCGTAACGAACATTCGTACAAGTTAACAAACCTAACGACAATTCGTATTTTGTACGAATTGAAACTGAATTTCGGACACGAAATACGAAGCACAAATTAATTTTAATACCAACCATAACGGAACAGAACGAAAACAAATTTATTGACGGCGCCCATGTCTACTACATTCTTGGATGACATAAATAAGGGGGGCACCAGATATCCAGACTTCCCCCTACAAGAATGAGTAAGGGGTCTATCTATCTTCTATTGATATTCTATCATTTTAGTGCTAATTCTCTGGCTGCTCAAATAATTTTCCTGAAGAAGCCCAATCCGGGTGAAACATGTTGAATGATTGCAGCTCTCCTCTTCGTTTTTCCTGTATGGTTAATTTAAATCTTGGTCAATTTTGTTAACACGCCTGTTCATGCACCAATAGGCAAAATTATTGTTTTTATGAATGTTTAATCTATATCAAAAAAATGTTTTTGCATAATATTAATAAAATTATATTATTTTATTTTAACCTTTTGTTAATGTTTTGATTTGATACCCTAAAAGTCCCAGGGGTTGGTGATTCCCCAGCCCCTTTTTGGCCCTTTATTTTTTCTGTGTTCAATAGGTGTTTAGGTAAAGATTTTTGGCACCACATCTTTCATAGTGGTGAGAGACAGCCAATATTTGTTATAACAGCCAAGCATTCATATTTTAATTTGAATTTGGAATAGCCACAGCACTTAAAGATTAAAGTGGTAATAAAATCAGTCACCCAGTATCTAAGTAAACATCAGGGCAATCGCTGAAGCCACCACAAGATACATTGCTATATCAGCTGCTTATAAATATATTATCATATATTTTTACCTTTCTTTTATTTTCTCTGATGTCTGCAGAATTGATGCCTTATTGACTCCCTCTTCCACATCCAGCTCATGATTGCTTCCTCTCTCCTTCTATGCCACTGGCTAATCTCATGCAAGTGCAGCAAGATTTAGCCAATGCCTCGTTTTCATTCTCAGTTACTAACTCAGCCAAGCATCAGCAATCTTGCGATATTGTGCTGCAATGCCACACGTGGCGATGACCTTAGGACAGCAGGTGGCCATCTTAACTGATGGCACACTGATCGTGCCGTAGGCGAAAGAATAATTGCACATGCACCGGTGGGGCTACATCTTTTGACAGGATGATGTGTGGAAGATATAAAGGACATGGGACAGTAAGTTACTTTGCACTATTTCTATTGAACTAAAGTATGCATTGTGAGTAGGGTTGAGTGGACACCTGGATGTTCGGTTTTGACGGGTTCGGCCAAACTTCGCAAAAATGTTTTTGAGTTTGGGACCCGAACTTGACCCCGAACCCGAACCCTATTGAAGTCAACAGGGACCCAAATTTTTAAGGACTAAAATGGCTCTAAAAAAAGTAATGGAAAGGGCTAGAGGGCTGCAAATGGCAGCAAAATATTGTTAAGAGCATGGCAAGTGCTCTTCAAACAAATGTGGATAGGGAAATAACTTAAAATAACATAAAATACATAAAAATAAAAAATAATATGCTGGAGGCCCTCTTCTCAGAGGAAGAGGTACAGGAAGTCATTAAGAACTTCAAATCAGGTTCTGCTCCAGGCCCGGTGGTCTCCCTAACCCCTATTACAAGACATTTACCACCACCCTGACTCCACATTTGACACAATTTTTTAACGTAAAGACACAGGGAACCCCACTTGATCCTCACCAAAACACAGCCTACATTGCAGTAATACTGAAACTGGATAAAAACCCGGAAGAAATCAGTAATTATAGACCCATCTCCCTCATCAATAGCGACTTAAAAGATCCTTACCAAACTTCTTGAAAATCATCTAGCTTCCTTCATTAACCGTTATGTTCATAAGGATCAAGTGGGGTTCATCCCAGGCAGACAGGGCCCTGATCAGATCAGAAGAGCCATAGACATAGCCTCCATCCTCCAGACAAACTGGCCAGGAGGTCCAAAACAATCAGGCATGCTTTTATCACTGGACCTTCAAAAGGCCTTAGATTCGGTCTCCTGGCCACACATCTTTACAATCCTTGAACGTTGGGGCTTTGGCGACAAGTTTATTGGCTGATCCGAGCGCTTTATTCAAATCCTAAAGCCTATATTAGGCTTCAAGGCCACTAATCCAAACCAATATATATAGCCAAAGGCACCAGACAAGGCTGTCCTTTATCTCCGCTAATCTTTGCAATAGCAATTGAGACACTAGCCATCTCCATTCGCCGGCACCCCAACATACAAGGTGTTCAATGTGGCTCTCAGATTCACAAATGTGGCCTGTTTGCAAATGACAAACACTGATGCCTAGTCACGGATTCCTATCATAGGGAAAAAGACACATGGTCATGTCTGTCCCTCTCCTTACATTCACACCTAGGGGTCGGTGGTTAAGTTCCTCCTCTCAGGCACAGCTAGCTCCCATTGGGGGTGTCCAGGGAGGCGGTACACCTGCGACAATTAACAGGAATACCAACCCTTCACGCTAATACTACCATGTTTGTCTAAAATGATTTTACATTTTATATCTCTGACGTGTTACACTCGATTTATCTTGTTGTGCTGCCTGTAACCTTTCTATGTTTTGACTGAATCAATATTCTGAATGTCACTTTCAAATGTATTATTCTTGTTGTGATACAAAATAAAATACTTTGAAATAAAAAAAATAAAAAATAATAATCTTGACCTAGGAGGTTGAGGCCCATATGGAGTAGGAGGTTGAGATGGCGGTGGATGTGGCGGTGTAGGTGAAAGCGGCGGTGGAGGAGGACGAGGTAGCCAACACTGGTTTTTGTTTTTAATTATTATTTTTTTTAATTAGGGTACACCCCAAAAGAGTGAGAAAGATCAAAAATACAACAATGGCTGGGTAAGGCCGGTATACATGTCTATTCTGCACAAGGTACGGACAGGTCCTGTGGAATCCATGCCTGGTTCATTTAAATGAACGTGAGCTTGTCCACATTGGCTCTGGACAGGCGGCTGCGCTTGTCTGTGATAACTCCCCCTGCTGTGCTGTGCACACATACTGCTCCACTATGTTGGTGAAATGCTGCCTCCTGCTAAAACGTTCCATAACAGCTGGTGGTGCTGGTTCTTGTGGCGTGCTGACAAAGCTTTTCCACATTTCGGCAATGCTAACCCTGCCTTCTGAGGTGCTAGCGGTGCCCCGGCTGCGTGTTAGCAGGAGGCAGCATTTCACCAATATGGTGGAACAGTATGTGTGCACATGCCTACACGTACTGAATGACGGGTCTGCCCCCTTCAACTTCTGGGAATCCAAATTGGACACATGGCCTGAGCTTGCCCTTTACACCTTGGAGGTGCTGGCCTGCCCTGCAGCCAGTGCATTATCTGAATGTGTATTTAGCACGGCAGGGGACGTTATCACAGACAAGCGCAGCCACCTGTCCAGAGCCAATGTGGACAAGATCACGTTCATTAAAATGAACCAGGCATGGATCCCACAGGACTTGTTCATACCTTGTGCAGAATAGACATGTATTCCGGCCTTACCCAGCCATTGTTGTATTTTTGATCTTTCTCACTCTTTTGGGGAGTACCCTAATTTAAAAATAAAAATAAAAATAAAAAACAAAAACAAGTGTTGGCTACCTCATCCTCCTCCACCGCCGCTTCCACCTACACCATCACATCCACCGCCATCTCAACCTCTTACTCCATATGGACCTCGTCCTCCTAGGTCAAGATTATTATTTTTTATTATTTTTTATTTCAAAGTATTTTATTTTGTATCACAACAAGAATAATACATTTAAAGTGACATTAATGCCCCGTACACACGAGAGGACTTATGTCCGACAGACTTCCAAAGGAGTTCCGCCGGAGTTCCGCCGGAGTTCCGACGGAGTTCTGACAGACTTTTCGGCCGAACGGACTTGGCCACACACGATCACACTAAACTCCGACGGATTCGAACGTGATGACGTACGACCCGACTCGAATAAGGAAGTTCATAGCCAGTAGCCAATAGCTGCCCTAGCGTCGGTTTTAGTCCGTCGGAGTAGCATACACACGAGCGGAGTTTTCGAAGGGGACCGGGTCCGGCGGAGTTCCTTCGGGAAAATTTGAAGCAGGCTTCATTTCTAAAGTCCGTCAGACTTTGGCGAATCAAAAGTCCGTTGCAGCCCACACACGATCGGATAGTCTGACGGACTCGGTCCTTCGGACTTTGGATGTTGAAAAGTCCGCTCGTGTGTACGGGGCATTAGAATATTGATTCAGTCAAAACATAGAAAGGTAACAGGCAGCACAACAAGATGAATCGAGTGTAACACGTCAGATATATAAAATGTAAAATCATTTTAGACAGACATGGTAGTGTTATGCTGCGTACACACAATCAAACGATCCGGTGGAAAAGTCAGAGAAGAGAAGAACAGAAGACGGCGACAGAAGACCGGGCCACCGCCTGTAAAAGAGCTAGAAGAAGGTGCGGTGGCTCGGCAAGAAGAACCGAAGAGGGGGACAAGACCCTCGAAGAGGGGGACAAGACCCTCGAAGAGGGGGACAAGACCCCCGAAGTCGGAAGAAGAGGGCGGCTGCGAAGAAGAAAGCCGGCCTCCTCCGCTAGTAAAAGAGCTAGCAGAAGATAGCGGAGGAGTCCAGCGAGAAGACCCCCGAAGATGGACAGAAGACCCCCGGAGCTGTGCAATAAACTATTTTAACCCTTGTGTGTTGTGTTTTATTTTTACTTTTTTCCACAGGTGAATGGGTAGGGGTACATTGTACCCCATACACATTCACATAGGGTGGAGGGACAGTATCCGGGGCCCCCCTATTAAAGGGGGCTCCCGGATTCCGATAAGCCCCCCACCCGTAGACCCCGACAACCAACGGCCAGGGTTGTCGGGAAGAGGCCCTTGTCCTCATCAACATGGGGACAAGGTGCTTTGGGGTGGGGGGCCATACGGCCCCCCTTCCCCAAGGCACCCCCCCATGTTGAGGGCACGTGGCCTGGTACGGCTCAGGAGGGGGGGGCACTCCCTCGTCCCCACCCCCTTTCCTGGCCAGCCGGGTAGCGTGCTCGGACAAGGGTCTGATGTGGACCTAGGGGGGACCTCCACGCCGATTTTTCGGCGTAGGGATTCCCCTTTAAGTCCATACCAGGTGACGGGGCCAGCGACGCCTCCTTCGCTGGCCCCGGCTACCTGGATACGTGCTCAAAATAAGCGGACTTTCCTCCGCGTGTGGGGGCGAGTCCGTTCATTTCAAAAGTACGGGGGATAGTCCGGCAGACTTAGTACGCCATATTAGTCCGCTGAAAAAGTGCCGTGTGTGGGCAAGTAGCTCGTTCGGAAAGTCCAGCGGACAGTCCGGTGGGAAGTCCGTCAGAGTAAGTCCGGATAGTTGGCTACGTGTGTACGTGGCATTAGAGTGAAGGGTTGGTATTCCTGTTAATGGTTGGAGGTGTACCTCCTCCCTGGACACCCCCAATGGGAGCTAGCTGTGCCTAAGTAGAGGAACTTAACCACCGACCCCTAGGTGTGAATGTAAGGGCTGGGACGGAAATGACCATGTGTCTTTTTCCCTAAGATAGGAATCCATGACTAGGCTTCAGTGTTTGTCTTCTGCAAACAGGCCACATTTGTGAACCTGAAAGCCACATTGAACACCTTGTATGTTGGGGTCCCGGCGAATGGAGATGGTGAGTGTCTCAATTGCTATTGCAAAGATTAGTGGAGATAAAGGACAGCCTTGTCTGGTGCCTTTGTCTATATGTATTGGTTTGGAGTAGTGGCCTTGAAGCCTAATATAGGCTTTAGGATTTTAATAAAGAGCACGGATCAGGCCCATAAACTTGTCGCCAAAGCCCCAACGTTCAAGGATTGTAAAGATGTGTGGCCAGAAGACTGAATCAAAGGCCTTTTGAAGGTCCAGTGATAAAAGCATGCCTGATTGTTTTGGACCTCCTGGCCAGTTTGTCTGGAGGATGGAGACTATGGGGCTGATTTACTAAGATGAAAGCGCTGGGCCGGTTCATACCTCCATGCGCCAGATAAATTATCAAGTGAGCGTATGAACCAGCGCACGCATAAGCACAACACATAATATGCCGGCGCAATTCATAATAGCATACACCGTATCATTAACAGTCCATTCACACAGGGGCAACACGACTTGCAGCGAGACTTTGGGAGGCAACTTGGACACAACTTGAGTGTGAATCACAGTGCGACTTGGGGTGACTTACAGGCCCAGGTCAGGCGACTTTAATTTAAAAAAAAACGGCATGGGTTCCCCTCCAAGAGCATACCAGGCCCTTCAGGTCTGGTATGGATATTAAGGGGAACCCCGCGGCAAAAAAAAAATGGCGTGGGGGTCCCCCTCAAAATCCATACCAGACCCTTACTCGAGCACGCAACGTGGCAGGCTACAGGAAAAGAGGGGTAGACAAGAGAGCGCCCCCCCTCCTGAACCGTACCAGGCCACATGCCCTCAACATTGGGAGGATGCTTTGGGGTCCCCCCAAAGCACCTTGTCCCCATGTTGATGAGGACAAGGGCCTCATCCCCACAATCCTGGCTGGTGGTTGTGGGGGTCTGCGTGCAGGGGGCTTATCGGAATCTGGAAGCCCCCTTTAACAAGGGGACCCCCAGATCCCGGCCTCCCCCCTGTGTGAAATGGTAAGGGGGTACAAAAGTACCCCTACCATTTCACCAAAAAAGTGACAAAAGTGTTAAAAATGACAAGAGACAGTCTTGACAAGTCCTTTATTAAGTCTTCTTTCATCTTCTTTCTTCTGGTCTTCTTCCTTTTTTCATCCTTCGGTTTCTTCCTCCATTTTCTTCCTCCATCTTCTTCTTTCTCCGATCCGCTTCTTCTTGCTCCTGTGTTCTCATCCGGCATCTTCCTCCATGGCATCTCTTCTTCATTCTCGGGCCGCTCTGCACAATGAGAGGCTCCCACTGTGTGACGCTTTTCTTCTGACAGGTCTTATATAACGGAGGGTGGGGCCACCGGTTCCCCGCCACCCTCTGATGCATGGAACCATGCGCAACTTACCTACGTGGCTTGACATTTACTAAGATTTCGCCGGCGCAGTGAACCAGAGCACTTGAACGGGTGCAAATGCCGCTTGCGCATGCGCAGTGAATAAATTGAACTAGCGCAGTTCTGAGTGTATTTGCAGGTGCAGCAAGCTTGCTCAGAGAAAGTTAATTTTCTATTTTTGGGCATAGTTGTTACTTGGACAGTCATATATTCCTCACATCACCCCCATAATATTGGCACTTCCAGCTTCTTTTAATTCTGAGTTGAAGATGCCGTGCGCCAGGTCTATAACGGCACACAGTTCGCGGCTGCCCGTGCGCTGGCATTCTCATAGTAAATGGGGAATTGTGCTGTGTTACAGGCGCGAATGCTTTGTGAATACGAAATTGGCATTTGTGCACCGGCGCGCGCCGCAATTCATGGCGCAAATGCTTTGTAAATCAGCCCCTATGTCTATGGCTCTTCTGATCTGATCAGGGCCCTGTCTGCCTGGGACAAACTCCACTTGATCCTTATGAACATATTGGTTAATGAAGGAAGCTAGGCGATTTGCAAGGAGTGGTTAGGATTTATAAGTCGCTATTGATGAGGGAGATGGGTCTATAATTACAGACTTCTTCCGGGTTTTTATCCAGTTTTGGTATTACTGCAAAGTAGGCTGTGTTTAAGTGAGGATCAAGTGGGGTTCCCTGTGTCTTTGTGTTAAAAAATTGTGTCAAATGTGGAGTCAGGGTGGTGATAAATGTTTTGTAATAGGGGTTAGGTAGACCATCGGTGCCTGGAGCAGAACCTGATTTGAGCTTCTTAATGACTTCCTGTACCTCTTCTTCTGAGAAGGGGGCCTCCAGCATATTATTTTTTATTTTTATGTATTTTATGTTATTTTAAGTTATTTCCCTATCCGCATTTGTTTGAAGAGCACTTGCCATGCTCTTAACATTTTGCAGCCCTCTAGCCCTTTCCATTGCTTTTTTAGAGCCATTTTAGTCCTGAAAAGTTTGGATCTCCATTGGCTTCAATGGGGTTCGAGTTCGGGGTCAAATTCGGGTCCCGGACTCAAACTTTTTTGCGAAGTTCGGCCGAACCCGTCGAACCCGAACAAACAGGTGTCCGCTCAACCCTACTTAGAATACTTTTTAAAATATAAATGTCATCATGGAGGCACATTCTCTATATTTGATTTTAAATGAAGGGTTTTGGTCACTAATAGAACAGAATACAAAATATTGAACATAAATAGACAGTTTAGTAGGGAAAAAAATGCTATAGTGGTTAGCAGGAAAATATGCTATAGTGAACTACAACCTTAATTATCTGTACTTTGTATCTTGAAGTCCAGCTTTTATAGTTCATTATATTAGAAGTAAGGCCAGACACAAAATAACACTGACCTGTAAGATGTAAGTAAAATGCCCAGCAGCTCTTAAGTTGTCTGAAAAGTTATTATCCTATTATCTGTACTCAGATGCTGAGTCTGCTAAATTGTTATCTGTATTATTTTTAAAAAGATGAATGGAAATTACTTTTTGTTACTGTAGATGCACCTTATATTTTGCTAGCAGATGGCTTTCAAGATTGCTGGAATATGAATTGAACTGTGCATTGTGGTGTCTTTAATTAGTCTAGGAGACATTCAAGCACCAGAAGAAGTTTACTGTGTAATTATCAGCAGTCAGTTGCATTGAAGTAGGTTCTTAAAATGGCTTAGTGATTATAATACCATATACTCAAAATTTCAATATTCAGGGCACTTTATTTTTAAAGCACACTACATAGCAAAGTCCTATAATTTGTATTGGTTTATATTGTTTTCTCCCCCTAAATTTCATGCACAATGATTATATTTCTGTGTTCGTATTTATAGAAAAACTTACTAGAGAATATATTTTACAATAGACCTGATTTTTTGATCAAGTTCAAGAGAATCCCAGGAATTCAGAAAAAAGTGTCATATAATCCCTTTAAATTTGTGTTGTGTTTTCGTACCACAAATGTAGGTTCCTGCAAAACTGAAAGAGGTACATGAACTTTTTACATCCTTGGTTGCTATGTCACTGTCAGCTGTACAGTATCATTGGTTGCCAAGACTTTGTTGGCTGTGCAGCTGACAGCACAGCATCCTAGCAAACCAAAGACACATCCTCAAACCAATTCAGCTGCCAGCTGGGAGTCATTAGCCAACACCAATTTGTTCATATTCAGCTGTCAACTTAAGAATCTCCAGCCAGCAGATAAATGGGGTGAAGAAGTGTCATTGTTTGTTAGAATGCCGGCATCTTAGCAACCCAGGAACCCTGAATGGAAAGCTGTTACATTCATGACAGATTCCCAGCACATACATGTCATACTCTGAGCACTGATGTCTCTTTGTATGCCATCTCAGTTACTTTTAATTACCACTAGTTTCTTAATCTGCAAACTAGCAGTATTTATTGTTCAATTTTCAGCCATAACAATAGATTCTTAAAGTGGCACAGTTAAGAATTACATATATCTGTTGCATGCGTTGGAACTCTTAATAAATCTGTTACAAGGATTCATGAATTAGGTTTTAAAGTTAAAATAACTAGAATTGTTTTTTATTTCATGGGACTTAGGAGTTCTGCAAATTAAAGTTAATTAGACTACAGTAAACATTTTTTTTTTTTTTTTTTTTTAGGTGTTTAACACCGATGCACAAATGCCATTTTCGTATTCACAAAGCATTTGCGCCTGTTACTTAGGGAATGTATTTAGGGTATTTGAGCAACAATGCAAACCTGTTGGGGTCAAACACAGTGAACTGACAGCTATTTTAATCACCTACATTTTTCATTTAGAACTATATTCAATCGTGAAATGATAGCTTTGATGACAATAAAAGATTTCTGTAGGTTGTTAAAGCTGGTCTTCTCAAAAGTTCTTAAAGTGTATTTAAAAGATGATTGTAGTTCTGGATGGAGTAGATAAGATTTAATACCTCTGTGAAGGGTGTTTAGTTACTATTCACCACGTTAACTGTTAGTGCTGGTTCACACAGGGGTGGTTTCAAAGTCGTCTGACTCTAAAGCCGCCCCCCCCCCCCCCCCAGCGCAACCTCAATGTGGCTTGGAAACAACTTCTTTAATAGAAGTTAATGCAAGCCGCTCCAATGTCGCCCCAAAGTAGTACAGGATTCTTTTTCTAAATTGGAGCAACTTGAGTCACTCCTACTAGAACAGTTCCATTGCTCTGAATGGAGGAATGGAGCGCAACTTGTCAGGAGGCTAAGTCACCTGACAGGTCACCCCTGTGTGAACCGACACTTATCAAGACAGAGAATGAGATAAAATCAAAACGTTTTGAATTGTCACCAAAACAAGAGAAGAGGGGAAATCCTCCAAAAAATGCACTTGTTTCCATAAAATCAAAAACTATTTTTGGGCTATGCAAATATTATTCATTTTGGAGTATCAAGATAATACATGACCCTTTTTTAAAGAGACAGAATGAGGGTAGAATTATCAGGTAGGATATCAAAATTGCAAAGTTAGAAGACTTTGAAAACAGCTACCTAGTACTGTTATAATAAAAGTGTAACACACTACAAATTAAATGTAAATTATACACTGTCCAATAAGACACTCTCCTATTTAATTTGGATTCCACTCCATTTAAGCCCCTCATCATTGAGCCCTTCTCTGACATACTCGCTCAAGGTATGAGGCTCTAAAAATAATCTAGAGGCATTATCTCACTTCCTCTACCCCTGTTGGGCTTGGTGAGATGCCCCAGTTTCCATCTCCTTATCTTCTAATAGATAAAAACGGTGGATTCAAAAGGGCTTTAAACATGTATATTCTCTTCTTACCATGTATGACTTTAAATCTTTTCAATATTTTAGAGAAAAACATGAAGCATTAGCACAGGAACTTTTCTGATATATACAGCTACACTAATAAATGGATAAAGAAGTAAAAATGTATGGGACTTTATATGAGGCATAGGAGCAATGAATAGCTCCCACTCTCCATCCCTAAATTGCAAGACTAAATGGGAGAGGAAGATTTGTGACTTTATATGAAGCATGCGGTGTAAATGGGTTACAAATATGTCTGGCAGGTAAATCATAGTAATATAAACCACTATAAAATGGTACAATATATACAGGGACTCATTTTATATAAAGATAAAATGTTTTATTCCATACATGTAATACATACAAGCATCATAGCAAAATAACATAGTAATACATGGTAGTGCCAGACTTTTTTGATCCATATGGATACATAAAATATTAAATATATACAATGGTACAGTATGATACAGTAACATGTTGAGAGCAGTTCCTAGAATGTAAACATGTGGGTAGCATCAAGTAGCTTGACACATTTTGTGGAATAACTCCACTCATCAGGAGCAGATGCGGTGTAAGGATCTAACTATATTAATAGATAAAGATTATTATCAATGGGTATCAGCATAGGTAACATGGAAGGAGGGCAATGACCAAAGTAATTCCTGCTGTGGAACAAGTAGGAGTCTAGATGTGAAGCGATGAAGGCTAAGGTCCAGCCGAATTGTTCATAAATCCCAGGAGCTGAGGTGGTATAACCCAAGGTGTGGTGATGGCAAGTCAGCAAGAGACAGGCCTTCTAGGGAGTGTGATATCCCATGGACAGAGGTGACATCATAATAATAATTTTCTGTGAATAAATAACATGGATAAGAATATGGATGTGACAGTTACCAGTCTAGTGTACCTAATAGAAGTGTATATGATAAACCAATAATGGTTTAAAAGATAATAGAAAGTGCACATGACATATTATAATAAGTGAAGCCTAAATTTAGTTGAGAGATAGATATTGTAAAGAGTAACATAATATAGCCTAAAACCAGAAAGGAGACCAAGCTCCAACCACTGTGTGGGAAACCAAGTAGGAAAGAAAAGGGAAGGGGCCAAAGTATTACCTTGGAATTTAGATTAAATCATGATCGATAGAAACACAGTATCCATAAGAAAGAACAGCCACAAGGATTGTCTGAACAATCACATAGGCACATAGTGGGAGGGGAGAGACCAATACCTAGATGGAAAATCGCTAGGCATTTGCCACCAAAATTCTCACAAGGAATGCTTCATATAAAGTCCCAAATCTTCCTCTCTCAGTTAGTCTCGCAATTTAGGGATGGAGGCTGGGAGTTATTCATTGCTCCTATGCCTCATATAAAGTCCCACATGTTTTTATTTCTTTATCAATTCAATAGGGATAGAAGTATGCACTCAGTTATGTATGGTTTATTCATTAATTCACAGCACTTTGTATATTCATTTTTTTCAATGTTAATTTGTCTATGGTGTGTTAACATGGGCTAGATCTAGGTGAGGGAAATTATGTTACTATACATAGCCCCACCCCTAAAGGCTTATGGTCTTGTCATGGTTGTCTGTGAGGGAAGTGAGTGTTCAGACACTGGCTGGCTATCACAGTCCTAGGAGCTGTGAGGCACACCGGACATCGGCCATGCTGACGTAATGCGCTGATGTTGAGTTTGTCCACCTGGCGCTTCCTTGTGAGGGTTTTGGCACCAAAGGCCTAGCCGTTTTCCATCTGGGTATTGGTGTCTCCCCTCCCAATATGTGCCTTGCGTGACATTGGTGGTTACCTATTGGTTGGCAATTGAGTACTTATACTCCTCTCAGTGTGTTCAGACAATCCTTGTGGCTGTTCTTTCTTGTGGATACTGTGCACCTATCAATCATGATTTGATCTAGATTCCAAGGTAATACTTTGGCTCCTTCCCCTTTCTTTCTTATTTGGTTTCCCACACTATGGGTTAGAGCTTGGTCTTCTTTCTGGTTTTAGGCTTTATTATGTTACTCTTTACAATATCTATCTCTCAACTACATTTAGGCTTCACTTATTATTTTATGTCATCCTCCCTTTCTATTATTTTTTTAAACCATTATTAGTTTATCATCTACACTTTTAGGTACACTAGACTGGTAATTGTCACATCAGTATTCTTACCCATTTTATTTATTCACAGAGAATTGTTATTATGATGTCACCTCTATCCATGGGATATCACACTCATTGCCCTAATTTCATATTACCCCCTCTCCTATGCTGATACCCATTGATAATAATCTTCATCATCTATTAATATATTTAGATCTTTACACTGCATCTGCTCCTGATGAGTGGAGTTATTCCACAAAACGCGTCAAGCTACTTGATGCTACCCACATGCTTACATTCTAGGGACTACTCTCAACATTTTACTGTATCATACTGTACCATTGTATATGTTTCATATTTTACCTATACATATGGATCAAAAAAGTCTGGCACTACCATGTATTACTTTGATATTATACTATGATGCTTGTATGTATTACATGTATGGAATAAAACATTTTATCTGTATATAAAATTATTATTATACAAGATTTATATAGCGCCAACAGTTCACGCAGTGCTTTACAACATTAGAGCAGACAGTACAATTACAGTACAATTACAGTTCACGCAGTGCTTTACAACATTAGAGCAGACAGTACAATTACAATACCATTTAATACAGAGGGAATCAGAGAGCCCTACTTGTTAGCGCTTACAATCTAGGAGGGAGGGTCAAGTTATACAAAAGGGTAATAGCTGTGGGGGATGAGCTAATGGAGAAAATAGTGCAGTTAGGTGGAGGCAAGATAGGGTTCTCTGAAGAGGAAAGTTTTCAGGGATCGCCTAAAAATGGATACATTTGGAGACAGTCTAACAGATTGGGGTAGCGAATTCCAGAGGATGGGCGAGGCTTGGGAAATGTCCTGGAGGCAGATATGGGAGGAGGTACTGAGGGAGCTGGAGAGCAGGAGGTCTTGGGAGGAATGAAGAGGGTGATTAGGTTGGTATTTTGAGACTAGGCTAGTGATGTAGCTGGGGGCAGAGTTGTGGATTGCTTTGTAACTTATTGTTAGCATTTTGAATTTAATTTGTTTGGCAAATGGCAGCCAATGGAGGGATTGGCAGAGAGGGGTAGCAAACTCTACGGTTTGTAAGGTGGATGAGTCTGGCAGCAGCTTCATGATGGACTGAAGGTCATTGTTTAGAAAGCGACGTCGTTTAGAGATGTTGCGGAGGATAAGGCGGCAAGCTTTGGAAAGTGATTAGATGAGGGGCCGAAAGGAGAGTTCAGAGTCCAGGATAACACCTAGCACGCTGACATGTGGGGATAAGTCAGGGGAAGAGGCACGTGGGGGAGGAAATATTATAAGTTCGATTTTGGACAAGTTGAGTTTGAGGAATTGGTGTGACATCCATACAGATATGTCTGTTAGTAAGTTAGTGATGCATGAGCAGACTGATGGAGTGAGTTAAGGGGTGGAGAGATAGATTTGTGTGTCATCAGCATAGAAAGCATATTGAAAGCCGTGAGAGGGCTATCAGCTGACACAGAGAAGAGGTGTAGATTGAAAATAAAAGAGGTCCAAGAACAGAACCTTGGGGGACCCCCACGGAGAAGGGAAGAGGAGTGGAGGAAGTAGAATTGTAAGTGACACTGAAGGTGCATTGGGATAGGTAGGATGAGAGCCACTGAAGAGAACAGTCACGGAGACCAAGGGAGTAAAATTTTGTGAGGAGGAGGGGGTGGTCAACCATGTCAAAGGCCACTGAAAGGTCCAGATGTAGGAGTATAGAATAGTGTCCGTTGGTTTTTGCAGTAGATCATTTGTGAGTTTTAAAAGAGAAGTTTCTGTGGAGTGTTGAGGGCGAAATCCAGATTGAAGGGGATCAAGAAGGTTATTCTTAATGAGGTGGTCACTCAGTTGGTTGTAAACCAGGCGTTCAAAGAGTTTAGAAGAAAAGGGGAGCAAGGAGATAGGGAGTAGGTTGTTAAGATTGGTAGGGTCCAAAGATGGCTTTTTAAGTATGGGGGTGACCAATGCATGTTTTAGAGCATTGGGGAAAATGCCAGAGGTGAGGGAGAGATGGAAGATGGGAGTTAGACAGTGTAGGATAGATTCAGAGGGCGACCGTAGTGTTTGAGAGGGAATAGGGTCCAGGGGGCAGGTGGTTAGGTGGGCGTTAGAAAGGAGTTTAGCAACTTCATATGTAGTAGCAGATTTGAAGAAGGGTCAATTGTACCTGTTGTAATGGAGTGTTAACTTTGGGAGTTTCCTGTAGAGTGGAGATTTCATCATGGATTGTATCAATCTTGATCTTGTTTTTGAAATGATTAGCAATCTCCTGGGCAGTGAGTGAGTCAGTGGGTGGAGGCGGTGGAGGATGAAGTAGAGAGTTGAAGGTAGAGAAAAGTTTACGGGGAAATGGACGAGAAGGTGTTAATAAGAGTTGTAAAATAGGTCTGCTTGGCAGTGTGGAGGAAAGAATAATATTTTTGGAGGGTAGATTTGTATTGGTTGAAGTCTTTGAGAGACTTGGTCTTGTGCCACAGATGCTCAAGAGCGCGACTACGTTTTATGAGAATTTTAGTGTTGTCTGTTTGCCAGGGTTGAAGGGGTCGAGGCCTGATTCTGCGTGTTGTGTGGGGAGCAAGCTTGTCCAGGGTGGAGGACAGGGATTTATTGTAGATGGAAGTGACTTGGTTGGGGCAGGACAGGGGGAGATTTTGTCATAGCCTTTGTACACACAGTCGGAGAATCTGTCGGAATGAGTCTTATCGGACCGCGTCGTCAGATAATCCGACTGTGTGTGGTATGCATTGGACTGATTCCGTCCGAATCTCCGTCCGATCCAAATTTCCAACATGTTGGAAAAATTTCCCGACCAACTGGGCCGGACGGACCTAATCCGATCATGTGTACAGCATTTTCATCCGACCAAGTGCCGCGCATGCTCACATTCAAATTCCGACACGGAAGTGCTCGTTCAGGTAAAACTACTGCTCGTAAGCGATATAGCAAAAAATCAGTCATCAAGCGCATTCTCTTGATCTTTAACAATGCTGCAAGAACGAACTTCTTTTGATGCTCATAGTCACACACACTTCTCCCGAACGGATTTCATTACTCTTTTTTAACCATTTCAGCAATACAATTTTAGTTTAAGTCACATCTACAAAATGTTTTTTTTTTTTTTGGATGTTTTTTTTTTGGGGGGGGGGGGATTCCCTAAAAAACTCATTCAAAGACACTGGTCATTTCTCCTTCTTTGAACTTTTTATTTTTGGGTGTAAACTTATAACAACAACATTATTGTATTTTTTAGATTTTATTTTTTTATCTACAGGAGGTTGTTTAGTGTTGGTACCCCTTGTTATTTATTTTACTTTGTATTTTGGAAATGTACCTGCCTGCTCACAAATAAACTCTACTTTTTGAAGGAAAACACATTACACAAGTATTTCATCAAACAAAAATAAAATTTATTTTTTTTGCTCCCCCGACTGAGGTCTTCCTGTGTATGAAAAGGGGACATAGTTTTAGTTTTTTGATCATCAATCACAACATTTTGTGCTCCTGGCTTTTGCTATTTGACTGTTACCAAATAGAACAGACTATCATTCTGACACCAGCATTTTTCTTTCCCGTTCCAATCATTTTTGGTCACTACTGTCTATTGAGATGTAAACTACTTGGAGAAATCTCAACTTACTGATCAATAAGAACATCTAATCTAGTTAACATCATTAAATGAAACACAAGAAATTTGTTCAACAATGCAATACCTGTCTCAAGCTGGGCCCCACCACATGGTGCTGCCTGGATGGCCCAGGTTGGTCATCAGAAGCCTCAGCTGGGGGTGAAGGATGCCTTGGAGGAAGCATGGAGAGTGGTGGCCTGAGTGGTGGCCTGGGTACCCCCTGGTCTAACAGAAAATGCAGCCTCTCAAAGTGCACCATCCTGGGGTAGTAAACAGCATCTGGATCTCCTGCTCTCAAGGACTCCAGGTGCTTCTTCCTCTACCTGAAATATGTAAGCTTCATGGTCACAATTTTGCGATTCAGATATGTCATGTCTGCCGTGGGGACCCTGATCTGCACCAAAGAAAGCAGTTTCTCCAGTGCTGCGTTCCTCTTGGATCTGTCATAAGAAAATTTGTTGTGGAACTGCCACAGGCAGGGCATCTCCATGTATAGCTCGAGGAAGAGCCCCATAAAGTTGGGATTGGTGAATGGGTCCATTTTCTCTGCAGGACACAACACAAGACAAACCCTCAAATATTAATAATGCAATTAAAATCCCTCCTATTCTTGTCCCAACAGCGGCCTAGATACAAGCAGTCTAGTCTAGTGAAGCACAAATTTAAAAATGTTACCTTCGTTTCGACGTTTGCCGCGTCCGTGCCTCACACTCTCCTCCCAGATCGTATGGACGATACACATGTGTGGCGTTTTATATACAGTGTAGCGTGAAACTCCGCCCGCCCCTGACGTTCTTTCCAGACTATTCCCCGCCCCTTCGCTTCCCGCACAGTGGGGAGAGCACATGGCGGAGAGAACGCAGGTGCGCAATAATAGTTCCACTAACGAGGAGGAGGGTGAGGAAAGCCCGGATCCAGAAACGTCCCGATCCAGGAAGACAAGATTTAAGGCCTCAAATATGTCTTTTGGAGAGATGTTGGAGATGGTCGACATATTGAACAGGACTGACTATGATGGGAAGTATGGACCTTACCCAAACCCAAATATCAGAAAGGCAAAGATCATGAATAAAGTTGTGAAGAGTCTTCTGAAGAATTTTGGGGTACGCCGATCCAAGGATCAACTGAGAAAACGCTGGTCAGACCTGAAACTGAGAGAGCACGAGTAGTACCTAAGGATCATGTCGTGTGTTCATATCATTATTCTTGCTTGCATACATGCTCCATGTGCTTGGATTTCATGTTGTGCATTTTAAAATGGGCACTTTCAAGGTCATGGTTTCGTTCGTTCGTATGAAACATCGTTCTGCAGGGAAGTATTCCAGCTTAACAAAGTGGCACCAATAATGTTCTCACCTTGTAACTCGGCCCAAAAAAACAATTGGACAACACTTCCAAGCAATATTTCATATTCCTTATATTTATATATTATATTTATGCCCTCTGTGTGCTAATTAATCTTTGTTTACATTCTCATAGGGGAGAGAAGACTTGGCAAGTATGAGGACACCAGGGACCATGAGGACACCAGGGACCACACCCCTCCCAAAGAAGGGCAACTTCCAAAAGCAGAAACAGAGGAGCAGGAGCAGGAGGAGGAGGAAGAAGGAGAGATTGTGGAGGTTGGCCAAATTGTCACCACAACAGGTGAGTGTTGGAGAACACAGCTTCCGGTAAGCTCATCAATGTATATCACCATATTTGGATTACATGGTGTGTTTGTTTGTTTTTTTTCTAGGTCATGTGGAGGAAGATTCCCGTTTTACCAGTGAAAGTGCCCAGATCTTGATCGGGGAGATAATGGTGTGCAATAGGGATTTGGAAATTGTACAACAAAACATCAATGATGTTAAAAATAAAATGAAGAACATCAGTGATGTTTTGGGGAGAGTGTGAAAATGAAAAAACTAGATAGGGTTTTATTTTTATTTTAGAAAATAAAAAAGGTGGATTTAGCATAATTCCAAATTTGGAAGATGCACAGAGTGTGTAAACATGAGCTATCTCCCATCATGGGGGATCAATGTACATGTTTTGTGGAAAGTGTCTGAGATGAAGGGGTTGCAGCCCCAAAGCATGTACATTGATCCCCCATGATGGGAGATAGCACATGTTGACACACTGTGTGCATCTTCCAAATTTGTATTTTTCAGGGGTCACACCCCATGTGATGAAGGCAATATCAGCCCAGTTTGTACATACTCATGTCTGACATTGTCTTCACTTTTCCAAGTTGAACTTTGTAAGTTCCTGTGTTCTGTATTTTACGGTTTGATACATGCCTGTTTACACAAAAAAACAACTCAAAAATAAATATTATTAAACTGGGTTTTGGATACCCAAAATATCTTGGTTGTGTTGTAAAAACCTTTACTAAACGCACATATGAATAGTGATGGACGAACGTTTCGCCCGGCGGTCGTTTCGCGGCGAATTTCCGACATTCGCGGTCCGCACGTTCGAACGCCTTTTTCCGTCGTTCGCCGCGGCGGACTTACGTGTTTAATGTATACAAGAACTTTAACCTTTGGTGACACGTTTATCATGTGATACAGGACAGCCAATTGAGACATGACAGCACATGGACACTTGGACATTCCCCCTAACCTATAAATACACCCGATCCGGTGGCCATTTTACATTCTTTCTTCTGTTACGATAGGGACAGGTTCCTGTGTGGAGTAGGGAGAGATAAACCACTAGCTATTTGGTACACAAAAGTTCTTTTCAGGACTGGTATAGGTGTTAGGTGTTGATAGGTTTGCTGTGCTGCTGATTCTTGCAGCAGCCTGAGTGTCTTTTGTTAGTTTAGAGAAAGGGAAAGGACGGTGTATGCTACAGGGACAGCCAGATTAGTCTTTCATCATCATCATCATCATCATCATCATTAGCTGTTACTATCAAGGTCCACAAAAGAGCTGTTCCAGTAACCACTAATCGTTCTCTTTTTTTGCCAATTTGTATAGGGACAGGAAGGAAGCAGTGTTGTCAGGCAGTGAGGGTAATTTTAAAGACTTGCTGTTATTATTAGTTCCACAAAGGTTCTTTTCAGGACTGGTATCAGTGGTACAGTAATAGGCTTGTACATGTATAATATTCTTTCTTCCAAATATAGAAAGGATATTATACTTGACTGCTGCCCTTCTGCTGCAGTCTGCTAAACATTCACAACTCACTTGTTCCACAAAAGTTCTTATAAGGACTGGTAACTTGGTATAGGGTGCTACGGTACATAGGCTTGAGTGCGGTACAGTCTGCTGTTCTGTAAGGACCGCTATCGGTCCACAATAGATAGGGTTGACGTGCACCACTGCTGACCGCTGCCCTATACTGCAGCAGTCCTTCAGCGGTATAGGGACTGACGTACAGTCTGCTCACTTCCTTGACCCAAAAAAGCACACCGTACTATATGCCCCTACCCTCCTCTTTGAAGAGGTTGAGCGGTGTCATATTTCTACTGGGGCTGCTTATGATATCCCTGTGCTGTGCTGACTTCCTCCTGGGGGTTCTTATTATGAAGGGATCACACTATCCCTGTGCTGTGCTGACTTCCTCCTGGGGGTTCTTATTATGAGGGGATCACACCATCCCTGTGCTGTGCTGACTTCCTCCTGGGGCTGCTTACGGTGCTGCTGTCAGTGCTGTATGTCACGGTGCTGCTGTCAGCGCTGTATGTCACGGTGCTGCTGTCAGCGCTGTATGTCACGGTGCTGCTGTCAGCGCTGTATGTCACGGTGCTGCTGTCAGCGCTGTATGTCACGGTGCTGCTGTCAGCGCTGTATGTCACGGTGCTGCTGTCAGCGCTGTATGTCACGGTGCTGCTGTCAGTGCTCTGTATTACGGTGCTGCTGTCAGATGCCTCTATCACGGTGCATGTGTCATTCCGGTATGTCACGCTGCTGGTGATCATCTCCTGCACCCTCTTCTTTGCCTACCCTGGTCCCTGACCTTCCCTCTCCTCCATTGCCTTCATTAGCTCCATAGTCCTGAATTGTTAGAACAATTTCCCAAATAAAATAAAAATGCTTGTAGTTATCGATCCCAAATTCACCTCATACATGTATTATGTCATTGTCCAGATGGTGGGACTACGTTTTACCCCCTAATAATTACCACGTGGCCGCAAATTCGACATGAAGGTTTGCAAAGTTCGCCTCCCATTGAAGTCAATGGGGCCCGCGGCGAACGTTCGGTTTCGCGAACGTTTGGGTCCGTTCGCATTTCGCTTTCGCGAAACGTCCCGTCGGAAGTTCGTCCATCACTACATATGAATGTGCTTGTATTAAAAAGTTTCATTCTCAACAATGTGTGGCTTCCTTTTTCATTAGGATTACAATGTATTTGTAGTCAAATTTGAGTTTGTGCTGAGGAGTGTGATTTACTAAAGGCAACTCCACTTTGCACTCCAAGTGCAGTTTCAGATGTACTTTTGCAGTGCACTTGTAGTGCATAGTGGATGTGCCTTTAGTAAAAAGCACCCACAGTGAGGTGTAAATTTGGACAATCATGCCATTTTCCTGCCATGGTGCTGAAAATGAGCATGATTTAGATCAGTAATGCACTACACATTAGTTAACAAAAAGAAGGTGTGTGTGTAGCAGACCCACAACATAATAAGATTATCTGAAGAAGAGACTGTCCCCTAATCTCACTCTGAACTTGGGTTTGCACTGTTGCTGAAAAAGGCACAACTTGTCAAAAAATGGCAAAGTGGGAGGCCACAGTCTGCCATTCCTGTTGCGTTGAGGGACACTGTGTAGTGACACAAGAAAACAAACTAGTAATTTGACAAATCAAGATTGCATGCGGATTAGACACCCACATTTTTGAAGACAATTAGTATCACATTTTTTAAAATGAGTATTGAAAGCCTAAAGTATAAGGTCCCCTTATGAGAGTCCTAACCCCCCCACCCCCCCCCCATCTGATGGGCCTTTGATAAAAAATGAGGGGGGATGTTTAGGACAGGTAACCCTCTCCACTTGATTGAGAGATGAATGGCTAAATAATGTGTGATACTTTGTGAAGCCCCTCCTTAGTTACACTATTGGCAGCCCACCGGACAGGTAAGAAGTGTCATAATAACAAAATGGAAGGACATTTTGACATTATGCTATTACATAGCAATAAAATGAATATGTTTAAAAAATAAAACTAGCATTTGAAAGTATTGAGGCAGGCCCTTACACTACATGCTTTGGTGAATTTGTCCATAAATGTGATCATGAAAAAAGTATTTAGAGTGTGTATTGGGTTGGGTCAAGTCATGAGATAGAAGATTGCTATAAGCTGAGGTAACAGTTTGGGAGAGGGGGGCTACTAATGAGTTTGGCACAACTCCAAAAAACAATAAAAAGGTCACTTTGCATGAATTGAAGCACCCACATCACATTTGTAGAGATTTTAGGGGGTGTTTAGGAAAAAGCAATACTATGGAGCTGCCAAAAGACATTGTCAAGTGACTAGACTCTAGTTTTAGGAGCCAAGAAGAGCATGGTGGGGAAGTTAGTGAGGCAAATCCGCATGAGGACAAAGGGGCAGCGTATATGAATTAGAGCATATTGCAATGATGGTAATTAGGCAATGAGGAAAGAAATGCAAGACATTAGCAATCATGAAATACATAGAATGTGATGTTTACGGTTAAAAATTAGCATAATATAGTCCTTCAGCAGGAGCTGAATGATGGCAGAACAGGTCTCTGGAATAATGATCCCCAGAGCCTGGGGGGGAGATGCCTGTAGAGAACTTGAGGTCCTGAAGGTTCGTCTACGTCCTCATCGTACAGTTTGTGCTGTGCAGGGGTTCTTACTTTGACTTTGACACAAGCCCTTTGGCTTGTGTCAAAGTCAAAGTAAGAACCCCTGCACAGCACAAGCTGTACGATGAGGACGTAGATGAAACATGTTTGGAAAATGGTCGGGTGGTCAGAACGGCACCAGAAAGCAACGCTAAACAGCAAGGCCTGAAAGGACGACCTGAATAGCAGAAGCAAGCAGACAATAAAAAATGCCTTTCAAAGCGTACTATACCAAGATAGAGTCCACAATGAGAAGCAAATACTTAATGACTGCACGCACTAATTATCAGATACGCAAAGACAAGCAGAAACTGAAGAGCGGTAGCGATCTGAATCACTAATCTGAAAAGCGCGAATCGTCTTTCACCAAACTTCTACTAAAACACGAGATCAGCAGAAGGAGCCCAAAGGGTGCCGGACGTGGTGCTGAACTTCCTTTTTCTAGTCCCGCCATACACGGCTTACGTCACCGCGTTCTTGGCAACCGCAAAATCAGACAACTTGGCCCGACCGTGTGTATGCAACAGTTTCGGGCAGAATCCGTCGGACTCAATCCGATGGGCAAAATCTGATGGATTTGGTTGCCGAAATCTCCGACCGTGTGTACCTGGGCATAGAGGTGGCCAGTAGCAGAATAGAGGAGAGAAGACTTGAAGTTGCGAAAGTTTCTATGGGTGGTGGTTAGGCGATTGAAGGGAAAGGTGGTGGAAGACAGGGAGAGAGAGAAATTAATAAGATGATGGTCGGAGAGAGGAAAAAGGATTGTTTGAGAAGTTGCATGAAGTGCAAAGGTAGGAGAATACAAGGTCAAGGATGTTGCCATCAGAGTGTGTAGAAGCCTGTACCCATTGCTTCAGGTCAAATGAAGAGGTTAGACTAAGAATCTTAGAAGTAGTAGGAGTGTTTGTATTAGCAGGGATGTTGAAATCACAGAGAAGGATTGTGGGGATTTCTGAAGAGAGAAAGTAGGGTAGCAAGGCAGAAAACTCATCAAGGAAAGTCGATAATGGTCCAGGAGGTGGTAGATTACAGCAATTCTTAGGGAAGTAGGAGAGAATAGACAGTGAGCTTCAAATAATGAGAGGGAAAGAAAGGGAGGGGAGTGAATAACCTGGAAGGTGCTTTGGGGGGGATAAGAGGAATCCCACTCCACCTCCCTTGTGTCCATTAGGCCTAGGGGAGTGAGTCCAGTGAAGGCCACCCTGGGAGAGGGAAGCAGGAGAAGGGGTGTCAGATTCATGGAGCCAGGTTTATAAAATGGTTCCCTGTATATATTGTAACATGTTATAGCAGTTTTATACTACTATGATTTACCTGCCAGACACATTTGTAACCCATTTACACTGCCTGCTTCATAAAAAGTCCCAATTCTTCCTCTCCCAGTTAGTTACACCACCAAATCACTTATATTTTTTTTATCTAATACTGAAATCCCACTTGTTCTTACTTTTAAATGCCAAGCTGCTCCCAATTCTCCTAGACTCATCTGTTGCATACAAGCATCTATACATCTATACTCCTCTATAACACCCTCTAAAGTTAATTATATATTACGATGGAAAGTAAAACTAAACACAACCATCTCAAGTGAGGACTGGATGGAAATCTGGTCTTCCACAGGGAAGGGTTCTTTCCATTTTCTGGCTCTAGAGAATTCTTATAACATTCAGTATCACTGGTATCTAACCACTGCTTGTATTTCTAAATATGGGGCCAATTATTCACTCCTCCTCCTGAGAGCACAATGCTACATATCTGGTGGTCACGTCTCAAAGCTAAAAGGCTCTAGATTAGAATTCATTCTTTAATATGCACAGTTTTGAATTGTAATCTGACGTCCCTTAAATAAGCCAATTCAGGATATCTAATGTAACATGGCAAAAATGATTGGATTTATATTAAGTGTCACTAAATCAAGCATATCTTAATCATAGAAATTACCCACACTCAGAAGAGGTTAAACCATGACTAAATGGCACAATGATCAATGAAGAAAAAAATGAATGACTGTCTTATTAAAAGAGACGTATAGGTTTCCTTTTTTTTGTTTACATCTATTCTATGTGAGCTGCTGATATCTATAAATCCTTCCAGCCCTTTCGGAAGTGGCCCCATTCTCTTAAAATGAAGTGGTATACAGTGTAATACTGAGAATGGTCTGGCTCTGGAGTCTGGATCCACCCACTTTCCTGTCATTTTGCTTGATTGATGTCCACTCTCTGCTTGTTCCTGAGACTTCACAGGGTGTAGATGCTCCTCCCTCCATTCTCTCTCCTCCCTCCTCCTTCCCTTCTCCCCTGCAGAATGTTTCAATGGTCAGAAGCGTCTGCAGTGATAACAGCACTTCAGTCAGTGACTAAGGTAGGAGAAGTCACTGATAGTGCTGTGTATGTAAATGTCCTCTACATATTACTATCTACAAGAGTGAAAACAATATATTTGTAAAGCAGAATAAATATATGGATGTGACAGCAAACAGGCACGCCATGCATTACTGGTTAAAAAAATTAAATAAAATCAGAGCTAACATTGTGAATGAATCCTTTTATTGACAATCTGGATTTTTATATGAGACAATGCAACCTTCCATTCACATCTACTTGTATTTTTATACTGAAGCCCATAGCTTCTCAAACATGGACAGAGCTTTGCTCCCCTATAACTAGTGTATTACCTAGTACCCCTATAGTAAAAATGGTCCCTTCATTGTAAATAGTCTAGACGAGTATTATAGGATCACATGCCGTATAGTGCCATCTAGGGATGAGCCGAACACCCCCCTGTTCGGTTCGCTCCAGAACCTGCGAACAGACCTAAACTTCGTGTGAACTTTAGAACCCTATTAAAGTCTATGGGACTCGAACGTTCACAATCTAAAGTGCTCATTTTAAAGGGTAATATGCAAGTTACTGTGCTAAAAAGTGTTTGGGGACCCGGGTCCTGCCCCAGGGGACATGGATCAATGCAAAAAAAAGTTTTAAAAACGGCCGTTTTTTCAGGAGCAGTGATTTTAATAATGATTAAAGTGAAACAATAAAAGTGTAATATTCCTTTAAATTTCGTAGCTGGGGGGTATCTATAGTATGCCTGTGAAGGGGCGCATTTTTCTGGTGCTTAGAACTGTCGCTGCACAAAGTGTCATTTGTGCAGGAAAAAAAGTCTTTTAAAATCACTTGCGGCTAAATTGTCGGGTCTCCGTAATACAGAGAACACTCAATGAGTGTTCTCTGTATTAGCCGACAATTCATTCATTCATTGATTAAAAAAAAAAAAAAAAAAAAAAGCGTGGGGGTTCCCCTAAATTCAATTACCAGGCCCTTCAGGTCTGACATGGATATTAAGGGGAACCCCGTGTCAAATTTAAAAAAAAAATTGACGTGGGATCCCCCCAAATATCCATACCAGACCCTTCAGGTCTTATATGGATATTAAGGGGAACCTCGCATCAAATGAAAAAAAAAAATTGACGTGGGGGTCCCCCTAAAAATCCATATCAGACCCTTTATCCGAGCACGCAACCTGGCAGGCCGCAGGAAAAGAGGGGGGGACGAGAGAGCGGCCCCCCTCCCTCCTGAACCGTACCAGGCCACATACCCTCAACATTGGGAGGATGCTTTGGGGGTCTGTGACCCCTCAAAGCACCTTGTCCCCATGTTGATAAGGACAAGGGCCTCATCCTCACAACCCTGGCCGTTGGTTGTGAGGGTCTGCGGGCGGGGGGCTTATCAGAATCTGGAAGCCCCCTTTAACAAGGGGACCCCCAGATCCCGCCCCCCCCCCCCCTGTTTGAAATGGTAAGGGGGTACAAAAGTACCCCTACCATTTCACAAAGAAAGTGTCAAAATGGTTAAATAAGACAAACACACTTTTGAAAAATTCCTTTATTAAAAATGAAAAAAAAAAAAAAAAAGATTCCAGCAGTGCTAATCCACTCTTGCTATCCAGCGACGGATCTCCGGGGTCCAGCGATGGATGATCATATCCAGCGACGGGGGAATCTTTCAGTCCAGCGCTGTCCATGCATCCTTCTTCTGTCTCCTCTCCGGAGACACTGCAGAGAGCACAGCGCTGACGTTTCTTATATTGGGAGGGCGGGGCCACCCGTCACCTGACCCCGCCCCTCTGACGCTGCAGAGGGAAGCCAGGGGTTCCCCAGTGACGTGTGGGTGACCCCGCCCCCTCTGATGTAATGCAGGTTTCCGTTACATCAGAGGGGCGGGGTCACCCACACGTCACTGGGGAACCCCTGGCTTCCCTCTCCAGCGTCAGAGGGGCGGGGTCAGGTGATGGGTGGCCCCGCCCTCCCAATATAAGAAACGTCAGCGCTGTGCTCTCTGCAGTGTCTCCGGAGAGGAGACAGAAGAAGGATGCATGGACAGCGCTGGACTGAGAGATTCCCCCGTCGCTGGATATGATCATCCATCGCTGGACCCCAGAGATCCGTCGCTGGATAGCAAGAGTGGATTAGCACCGCTGGAATCTTTTTTTTTTTTTTTTTCATTTTTAATAAAGGAATTTTTCAAAAGTGTGTTTGTCTTATTTAACCATTTTTACACTTTCTTTGTGAAATGGTAGGGGTACTTTTGTACCCCCTTACCATTTCAAACAGGGGGGGGCGGGATCTGGGGGTCCCCTTGTTAAAGGGGGCTTCCAGATTCTGATAAGCCCCCCCCCCCCGCAGACCCTCACAACCAACGGCCAGGGTTGTGAGGATGAGGCCCTTGTCCTTATCAACATGGGGACAAGGTGCTTTGAGGGGTCACAGACCCCCAAAGCATCCTCCCAATGTTGAGGGTATGTGGCCTGGTACGGTTCAGGAGGGAGGGGGGCCGCTCTCTCGTCCCCCCTCTTTTCCTGCGGTCTGCCAGGTTGCGTGCTCGGATAAAGGGTCTGATATGGATTTTTAGGGGGACCCCCACGTCAATTTTTTTTTTTAATTTGATGCGGGGTTCCCCTTAATATCCATATCAGACCTGAAGGGTCTGGTATGGATATTTGGGGGGACCCCCACGTCAATTTTTTTTTTAATTTGACACGGGGTTCCCCTTAATATCCATGTCAGACCTAAAGGGCCTGGTAATTGAATTTACCCCCACGCTTTTTTTTTTTTTTTTTAATCAATGAATGAATGAATTGTCGGCTAATACAGAGAACACTCATTGAGTGTTCTCTGTATTACGGAGACCCGACAATTTAGCCGCAAGTGATTTTAAAGGACTTTTTTTCCTGCACAAATGACACTTTGTGCAGCGACAGTTCTAAGCACCAGAAACATGCGCCCCTTCACAGGCATACTATAGATACCCCCCAGCTACGAAATTTAAAGGAATATTACACTTTTATTGTTTCACTTTAATCATTATTAAAATCACTGCTCCTGAAAAAACGGCCGTTTTTAAAACTTTTTTTTGCATTGATCCATGTCCCCTGGGGCAGGACCCGGGTCCCCAAACACTTTTTAGGACATTAATCTGCATATTACCCTTTAAAATGAGCACTTTAGATTTCTCCCATAGACTTGTATAGGGTGTTCCGACTTTTCGAATTTGCTGCGAACAGCCCAAATTGTTCACTGTTCGCTGAACAGGCGAACAGGCAATGTTCGAGTAGAACATGAGTTCGACTCGAACTCGAAGCTCATCCCTAGTGCCATCACATGCCATACAGAGTCATCACATGTCGTGCAGCGTCATCACATGCTGTACAGTGTCATTACATGTTGTACAGTGCCTTCACATGCTGTACAGTGCCATCACATGCTGTACAGTGCCCTGCCATCACATGCCATGCAGGGTCATTACATGCTGTACAGTGCCATCACATGCAGTATACAACCATCACATGCCATACAGAGTCATTATATGTTGTACAAATGTACAGTGCCATCACATGCCATGCAGAGTCATCACATGCCGTACAGTGCCATCACATGCCACACAGAGTTATCACATGCCATAGAGTGTCATTACATGCTGTATAGTGCCATCACATGCTATACAATGCCATCACATGCTGTACTGTGCCATCACATGCTGTACAATGCCATCACATGCCGTTCATAGTCATCACATGCTATACAGAGACATCACATGCCATACAGAGACATCACATACCATACAGAGTCATCACATGCAGCACAGTGTTATTACATGTTGTACAGAGTCATCACATGCAGTACAATTTCATTACATGTTGTACAGTGCAATCACATGACGTACAGAGCCATCACATGCTGTACAGTGCCATCACATGCCGTGCAGAGTCATCACATGAAGTACAGTGACATTACATGTTGTACAGTATCATTACATGTTGTGCAGTGCCATCATATGCCATGCAGGGTCATTACATGTTGTCCAGTGCCATCACATGTTGTACAAAGCCATCACATGCCGTGCAGAGTCATCACATGCCGTACAGTGTCATCACATTACATTTTGTACAGTGACATCACATGTCGTACAGAGTCATTACATGCAGTACAGTGTCATTACATGCTATATAGTGCAATCACATGCCGTACAGAGCCATCACATGCTGTACAGTGCCATGACATGCCTTAAAGTGGCACCACATGATGTACAGTGCCATCACATGCCGTACAGAGTCATTACATGTTGTACAGTGCCATCATATGCCATGCAGGGTCATTACATGTTGTCCCCTGCCATCACATGCCGTACAATGCCATCACATGCTGTACAGTGTTATTACATTTTGTACAGTGACATCACATGCCATACAGAGTCATTACATGTTGTATAGTGTGATCACATGCTGTACAGAGTCACTACCTGTTGTACAGTGCCATCACATGCCATACAGAGTCATTACATGTAGTACAGTGCCATCACATGCCGTGCAGGGTCATTACATGTTGCACAGTGCCATCACATGCCGCACAGAGCCATCACATGCTGCACAGTGTCATTATATGCCGTACAGTGCCATCACATGCCATACAGAGTCATCACATGCCGTAAAGAGAGATTACATACTGTGCAGAGTCATCACATGACGTCATTACATGAATCAAAATAAAAAGTCCTGCGCAAATCGTGCCACTGAGAAAATGGATGATAAATATAAATGTGAAAAACAAAAGTCAATGAAAAAATCATATAAGTAGACACACCAATATGTGTAGGCGTATGGTGAAAAAAACTTGAGAAAGAACAGGACCAAGTGTTCCAAAATATCAGGCTCTCAGAACTCTCACCTCAAAGATGGAATAATCAGGCAAAATGAAGATAATTCCAATAAACTTCTCCTTTACTTCTCTGTGCACAATGACCAAGTAGTATAAACTTCTGCCACTAGAGGGCCAATTCAACCTCTTGTATGTAATACTGCAGCACTTGTATTTCCGTGGTATAAAACTTGAAGAGAACACAGAGGGGAGGAGGGAAGGGAGAGAGAAAGGGGACTCCAATCGTGTAGTGGTTTCAATAACTAAACAGGTTTATTAAGAGAAAGCAATAGACTCTCACATTTAAAAAGAAAGTTCAAACAGATAGAGATCTGGCGTGTACCGCCAGTCTTACGCTAGTTCCGGTTTGTCCTACGGCCACTCCCTACGCGTTACGTCACCACGTGACTTCTTCATGGGGATAACGCTAGACCGTTCATAATATACTTATATACGAAGAAACCGGAAACGAACGGAACCGGAAACGTCCGAACGACCATTTTGGAAGAGGTAAAGAAAGATAATCTAGGCCGGATATAGTAACTCCGCCATCTTACTCCTCCTAAATGGTGGAAAGGAAGTGTATATACCACCATTTTTGACCGGAAATAATCCCTCGGCCATCTTAATAATCATAAATGATGTAGAAGGAAATACACATTCTCCCATTGAGGAACAAATGGATCCGAACGGAATATAATTTAAAAACCATAAAATAGAAAAAATGTATGTATCTGACAGTTAATAGCCTATATTAAAATATACGAAAAAACGGCAATAAACATCAATGTATGAATGTCATGATACACAAATAGAGGTATATTGACAATATGGATAAAAAATGTATTAAAAATATATCCTAGCCATTTAAAATGCTACGTCACTATATAAAAATATAGAGTATAAATAGCGACAGTACCAACTCAACAGAAAAATGATTAAAAAATATAAAAATATTGTTAAAAAATATATAATAAAAATATAATAAAAATAATAGATATGATGAAATATAACAATACACCACCAGAATGTTCACCAAATTAAATGCCTAAAAGAATTATAGGCATACCGGAAATAGAGCAAGACTTTACATCAATATATCCTATCATAATAGTCATCACATGCCGTACAAAATCATCACATGCTGCACAGTGTCATTATATGCCGTACAGTGCCATATCATGCCGTGCAGTCATCACATGCTGTACAGTGTCATTACATGTTTTACAGTACCATCACATGCTGTACAAAGCCATCACATGCCATACAGTGCCATCACATACCGTACAGTGTCATGACATGCTGTACAATGCCTTCAAATGCCGTACAGAGACATCACATACCGTACAGAGTCATCACATGCCCTACAGTGTCATTACATGTTGTTCAGTGCCATCACATGCCGTACAGAGCCATCATGTGCTTTAAAGTGTGATTACATGTTGTGCAGTGCCATCACATGCTGTACAGGAGTCATCACATGCTGCATAGTGTCATTACATGCTGTACAGTGCCATCACATGCCGCACAGAATCATTCAGGCCCGGACTGGCCAAAGGGCATGTCATGTCTCCCGAATCTCAGCTGCTTGGGCTGCTTGGGCTGCCCCTGCTCCTCCACCCTAGGCCTCTCTGTGACCAGCTCCGTGGCTTGTTCCTCGGCTGATTCCATGGAGTCAGCCACATTTCTTTCTGGCAGCAGGTGGGCTGCTCCTTGTGTCGGTGCCACTCACCACGGCCCGCTCCGCGGCAGTCCAGCCAGCCTCCTATTCAGCTGAGAATGGAGAAAATGAAGAGGTCAGGTCATGTGATCGTGAAGGGGAGGAGCTGCAGGAAATCCCCTCTGCCAGAAAATAAAAGGACCTGGACTGCTAGAAAGGTAATGCCGCGTACACACGACCAGACTTATGTCCGACAGACTTTCGAAGGAGTTCTGACGGAGTTCCGGCAGAGTTCTGACGGACTTTCCGAATGAGCGGACTTGGCCACACACAATCACACCAAACTCCGACGGATTCGAACGTGATGACGTACGACTCGACTCGAATAAGAAAGTTCATAGCCAGTAGCCAATAGCTGCACTAGCGTCGGTTTTAGTCCGTCGGAATAGCATACACACGAGCGAATTTCTCGGTAGGAACTGGGTCCGGCAGAGTTCTTGCGGAAAAATTTGAAGCATGTTCCATTTCTAAAGTCTGTCAGACTTTTGCGAATCAAAAGTCCGTTGCAGCCCACACACGATCGAATAGTCTGCCGGAATCATTCCGTCAGACTTTGGATGTTGAAAAGTCCGGTCGTGTGTACGGGGCTTAAGTGTCACTATGCCAGCCTGTCAATGTTTTTTTTTTTTGTATCTTGCCTGACAAGTTTTTTTTTTTTTTTTTATCCTGCCTGCCAATATTTTAATTATTCATAATAAAAGCATGCTTTGATCACTCTCTCTTAGAGACCCCTTTTACACTGGGACGGTGCATGCATTTAAGGTAAAGTGCAGCTAGTTTTAGTGGCACTTTATTGCTGTTATAGTGGTTAAAAGAACCCACTTAGCGCTGGTTTCAAAATCGTTTTTCAGGCGCTTTGAAATCGGTAATGGGCAGGGCGGTGGAGGAGCAGTGTATACATCGCTCTCACACTGCCCAAAGATGCTGCTTGCAGGACTTTTGTCCTGTCCTGTAAGCACACTGCCCCAGTGCGAAAGCACCGAAGAGGCAGTTTACAGGCGCTATTTTTAGCGCAAAAACGCCTGTAAAGCGTCTCAGTATGAAAGGAGTCTTACACAATGTGAGTGATGCTGAACAAAGGTTGAAGGACCCCTTTCACACCTAGACCGCCCCATGGTAGAGGTAAAGTGCAGCTTGTTTTAGCGGCACTTTACCAGGGCTGCAGTGCCACTTTGCAGGCAGTAGCGGGGCACTTTTAACCCCAAAGAAGGGGTTATCAAGGGTTTAAAAGCATCCGAAAAGCGGCGCTGCCGAAACACTTTGCAGGTGCTTCGGAAGAGCTGCCCATTCATTTCAGTGGGCAAGGCATTCACACTCGGGAGGCTTGAAAAGCGCTTTTCAGGCATTATTTGTAGCGCTAAAATGCATGAAAAGCACCTCAGTGTGAAAGAGGTCAAAGTGATGGCATCAGTCAGGCATTGTATGAGAGAGGGATAGTTTTTGTGCCCAAAATGTGTCCTGCATTGAGCCCACGTTCACATTGGGCCGATTTGGCATGTGATTTGACATGTCTAATCGCATGCCAAATCGGAGGCTATTGCCGACAATAGTACTGTCTGAATCTGTTTTACGCCAACTTTGCTGCACCGTGCCGATTCCCAAAAGTAGTTCCTGTATTACTTTTGCCACCTTTGGGGGAGATTTGAATAGACATCTGTGCATGAACTTGCACAGATGTCTGTTAAATCTCCCCAGAAGTCGGACTGCATTGCCAGTTTGAAATTGTGTGAGTCCAGCTGATCTTGCAAGATTTCAAACCAGCAAGGCAGCCCGACTTCGGGACACCTTTTTGGTATATACCCCCCTCCCACCGCTGCCTTCACCAGGCTCTCCTGTGTGAATGGGGAACCCGGTAAGGATGCAACTGATGGCATCCAGATCTAGGCACACAGTGAGAGGAACGGATGTTGTTCCTCTCACTGTGTGATGTCAGAAACAAGAAGCAAGGATTAGACTTGTGCACAACGGAAAATTTTGTTTAGTTTTGGTTCGTTGTCATTCGTAAAATACATCATTTCGTTCTGTTATATTCGTTATGTTACGTTAATACGTTTTCTGATAATTCGTTATTATTCGTAGAGTGTCGAATTCATTCGTTCGTATTCATTAAAATTCGCTATTTATGTATATATAGACATTCGTGATAATGATTTGTAGTTTGGAAAGTCGTTTGTTTATTGAATCTTTTAACACACACAATGACAACGTCTCTTCTCCTTGGCTCAAATACAATACAACACCCTTCTAACTCAGTTCTCAGGAATGCACTTTGCCAGTAATCCATCCTTCGGCACAAAATTAATTAGCTGATTGGACTATAAGATTTACTTTGAGCTCACCTTTTGTTTCATTAGATCTTTAAAGAATTACCGAATCATGTCGAATTCATTCAAATGTATTCGTTATATTTCTTTCGTATTCGTTGTTATTCGTTATTTTTTTAAGCTAAATTCGGCCGAATTTCGATTCGATACGAAATGAATTGCACAAGCCTAGCGAGGATTTAGTCACTTCCTGTTCCAGCTCTTTGATTGCCTGGCTGTTATTGATCAGACTGATTGTCTTCATTGGAGGCCAGAGGACAGATTTGGTGTCTAATAGACCCGAGATCTCTCCATAAAGAGGAACTGTCATGACCCATGCTATTACAAGGGATGTTGTTCATGCCTTGTAATAGCAATAAAGTTGATCAAAAAAAGTTAAAAAGGTTGAAAAGAAAAAATTAAATAGAAAAAAAATTCCAAAATGTTTTAAGTGGCCCTGCAGGCTACACGACCACCTGGCCTCAATGTCTGTATCAGCTACCGACCCTTTTTGGAAGGCTTCATGTCAGGTACTTGGGAAGGATTGGGGTGACAATATTTACAATTTAACCACTTTCAGACCGGAGGTCTTTTTACACTTTGGCACTGCGCTGCTTTAACTGGTAATTGCGCGGTCATGCAATGTTGTACCCAAACGAAATTTGCGTCCTTTTCTTCCCACAAATAGAGCTTTCTTTTAAAGGTATTTGACTGACTCTGCGATTTTTATTTTTTGCGATATAAACGTAAAAAGACCGCAAATTTTGAAAAAAAATGATATTTTCTACTTTTTGTTATTAGAAAAATCCAATAAACTCAATTTTAGTCATACATTTAGGCCAAAATGTATTCAGCCACATGTCTTTGGTAAAAAAAAAGTCAATAACTGTATATTTATTGGTTTGCGCAAAAGTTGTCACATCTACAATCTAAGGTACGTTTTCTGGAATTTACGCAGCTTTTAGTTTACGACTGCCTATCTCATTTCTTGAGGTGCTAAAATGGCAGGGCAGTACAAAACCCCCCCAAATGACCCCATTTTGGAAAGTAGACCCCCTAAGGAAATTGATAAGTGGCATGTTGAGCCCATTGAATATTTTATTTTTTTGCTTCAAGCGATTGAATAATGACAAAAAAAATATTTTGGGGAGCTTTTTGGGAGCCTAGCCGCGTACGGGGCCCCGAAAACCAAGCACCGCCTTCAGGCTTTCTAAGGGCGTTACAGTTTTGAAGGCCATAAAATGCCAAGATGGCACAAACCCCCCCCCCAAATGACCCCATTTTGGAAAGTAGACACCCCTAAATTTACGGGTACACTAGTGAGACTAGGTAATAAATGGCGGGTGCCCTGAAACTATAAAAAAAATAACTAACCAACCAGCGTCACCTGTAACAGTTATATGGTGATCACTGGTGAAAGGGTTAACTAGGGGGCAATCAGGGGGCTTTATGCGGTAGTATATGGGGGTCCCTGGCGCTATAAAAAGCTGCGGCGAACCTAAATACCTACCTGCCTAACTAGCGTCACCTGTGACACTAATACAGCGATCAGAAAAACGATCGCTTATTAGGCTGGGTTCACACTGGAGCGATGCGGGAACGCCACGAATCCGCGGCGGGTTCCCGCATCGCATGCCTCCCGGCGGCAGTTCACACTGCCCTATGCGAACTGCTGGGAGTGTCAGTGAAATGTTAATGACACCCCCAGATCAGTTCGCATATCGCAGTGCAATCTGCAAACTCGGATCGCATGGTGTGAACACCCATGCGATCCGATTCTGCTGCGGACCAAAAAAAGGGTCCCGTGCGAATTTGCGGCGGGTGCGGCGAATGGCTGAACTCGAATCGCAGAGATCGGATGTGATTTGCACTGCAGTGCGGTGCGAATCACATCCATTCTCATAAACCGCTGCAATGTGAACCCAGCCTTAGTGACACTGGCGACGGGGGGTGATCACGGGGTTAAACCTTTATTGGGGGGGTTAGGGGGTACATTAGAACTAAAGGGGGCTAACCTTAACTGCCCTAACAGTTATTACAGTCACAAATGACACCAATGCAAAAAAAAATAAAAAATGCATTGGTGTCACTGTGACTGGGGGGGGCAGGGGTAATTGGGGGGGTGATCGGGGGGTAAAGGGGGGGTGTGAGTGTGCCTGGCATGTTCTACTGTGAAGTGTCGTGTTGGTGCAACTCACCGATCCTCTCTCCTCGGTGCCGGAACGAAAAATACCGACACGAGGAGAGATTACATCACTTCCTCTGCCTGTGTTTACATTACAGGAGAGGAAGTGATGTCACAAAGGATTTCCATTCGTCGGGAGCGATCGCGAGGGGGTGGCCATGAATGTGAATGAATGGCCGCCCCCTCATCCCGGATCGCTCCCAAACTAATACCGACCGCCGCAGGCACCGGGGGGGGGCCCGATCGGGCCCCCCACCCGCGGGAAGGCAGGGACTTATATATACGCCCATATGCCTGCCCGTGCCATTCTGTCGATGTATATCGTCGTGCGGAGGTCGGCAAGTGGTTAAGGTCTAGCCAGTATTTCCCCCAACAGGGTGTGGGGACTGAGGATGTTAGTAGTCTGGTAACTTTGTTGGTGATTTATTACATCGTAGATTTTTTCATATATATTATATGGAATTTCTAACTTTTATTTTTAATTTTTTTGCTATCTTTCACCCTAATTAGTGATTTGCACAACATGTGTGGGCTGCTCCCAGAACGTCATTTCCCACATGCCCCTTGTGGATGGGTGTTTTCTCCCCTGGATGGTCATCGCCTGCCATGATGGAGTACAATTTCTCTTTAGGAGATCATTCCTTTGAGCACAAGTTACTTGGTATGTGACATGTGACTTATACACTAGATGGCGATGTTTGCTTTAGGGGCTGCCTCTTTGAATAGAAGTTACTTGGTATGTGACATCTGTCTATACCTGCTTTATACACTAGATGGCACTGGATGGTCTACATAACTTGTCCCTGTTCACCTGGGGAACAACCGCCACGGACCAGAGAGGTATTTCCGCCATGGTCCTGCGTGATATGGATGGATGTAATTGTGCCTCCTCCCTTCTTATATTTATCAGGAGTTTGCAGCGCTGTTTTGTAGCTAACCTAGCTTTATTGCGCCGTTTGCATAGGTGCGTTTATAGATGCACGTTTATAGATGCACCATGGTGTTCTTTGTGGGACCCTCTTTGTGGGCATGCGCGCGTGCGAGAGTGCGCCGGTGCACGAATAAGCGTGTGTGCACATGCACGCACTGCCTATGCAAATGTAAGGGTTAATGGGTGCACACACAATCGCATCATAATTTGGTGTGGGTGTGTGCGCTTTTGGCCACCATACTACACTTGCAATACATGTTTGGGAAGGTCGGTTATAGTGAATATGTTTTCATATGTGCTTTGGCTGTGATGCTGTTGCCCCATCACTGTTCAAGCTGAGTAGGATTAGATCCATATACCCATTACCCCCCCCCCCCCCCAGAGATAACCCTTATTTATACTCTGGGTGTTTCTGGGGGTGTTTTGTTTTTGTTTGTTCAAATACTGGAACCTCTTACCTACTTTCATACTTTTATTGTGTGTTACCAACAGAGGTAGCGGATCTCTAACTTAATTTCCACACCAGCTTGCATACTCTGCTGAGGGGTGCACCAGTCTTTGGGGTGTCAGTCACTAGGGACCTTGTTCTGGGGTCCAGCTGCATCTGCATCTGATATGTTTATATCTCATTGAGGATTGGCTCCATCGTGGTATGTAGGAGGTGTTGGTGGTCTGTCAAAGTCCCATCTAGGGGGTTATTCTTGGTCTATATATAGGGATGGGACCACCACACTGCTATCGCTGACACAGTGGGAGCCCTCTTTTTCTTAAACACACATGTTCTGCATGCATATGTAAATGCCGATAGCACCACACATGTAAGGTATCACCGCAAGCATAGTTAGAGCAATCCTTCTAGCACCAGACTTCCTGTGTAACTCTAAACTAGTAACGTAAAAGCGTTGCCTATGGAGATTTTTAGGTACCGTAATTGGCCCTTTTCAATGGCCAGACACAATTTTAAACTGTGACATGTTTTGTATCTATTTACTCAGTGTAACATCCTCTTTTATAATTTACCAAACAGAAGGGTATTATATTGTGTCTTTGTGCATCAAAAACCTTTAAAGTGTATTTTTTTACAAAACATTTGCATTTGTAAAATGGCTGCACAATATCATATGGCATAAATATATGCAACACAAACTATTTTAGTGTCTAGGGTCTCTGAAAAAAAATATATAATATTTGGGGGTTCCAAGTTATTTTCTAGGAAAAAAATTTTTTTTACATGTAGGGGAGGCCTGGACTGAAAATTTACAATTTGGAATTAGGAGAATGTTTACTTGACCAAGCTGTTGCTGGCCTTTCACTGCCTTTCATTGTCCAGTCATAAGCTGGGATATTTGAGGTGACCATGTTGTGTTGCTTAACGGCAGCATAGAAAGATCAAGCTGACTTTGCTATATGGTAGGGCTGTGTAAATCACAGGAGTGCATGGATACAAATTCAAATCCTTTGCAACAAAAGGCTGGTCCTTATTATATGCAGTTCAGCTGGAGTTCAGCTTAAACTTTGAAAAAGTTGAAAGTGGTATGTTTAAATGCATAGTTGATGAATCTCGAAACGGAAAACTGTATACTCACTTTCCGTAATTTTCCTTTCCTGACGCATCCCCATGGCAGCACACACTGGGTTGTGACTCCGCCCCCACAACCTGACAGGCTTGGTTAGCTATAAATTTGAAGGAGAGGCACCCCACTTCATTCTCTGTAACTATCATCCTAAAGAAGGGGTGGGATGCTGTGTGCTGCCGTGGGGATGTGTCAGGAAAGGAAAATTACAGAAAGGTGAGTATACATTTTTCCGATTTTCTGACACATCATGGCAGCACACACTGGGTAATAACTCGCCAGTCAGGTGAGTGCAAGTTAAAGTAGTGTTTATTATATAGCTTAAGAAATGGCTCAAACTACGGCTCTTCCAAAATCTACCATTGATAACTGAGCCGAATCCACTCTATAATGGGACATGAAAGTATGCCTGGAGGACCAGGTATCTGCCCTGCAAATTGTCTCGGGAGACATTCTGCAACACACTGCCCAGGAAGCTGCCACTGCCCTTGTTGAATGAGCCCTGATGCCTCTGGGTACCGGCAGATTCTGAATGTCATAAGCTTTCTTGATTGTCTTGACCAACCAAGATGCGATGTTGCGGGATGATGCCATCTGGCCTCTTCTCCCCCCATGGGGAATCACTAGTATACTTTCTGTCTTCCTGAAAGAGACTGTAGCTGATAGATAATTTCTAATAGTAGTCTTAACATCCAAAGCGTGTGGTTGACCTTGATTATCTGTAAATGATGGAAGATTGATTTCTTGATTGTAATGGAAGGATGAGAACACCTTTGGAGTGAATTGGTCTGAGGGTTTCAGTACCACCCTGTCTGGGTAAAAGACCATTTATGGCACTGAAATCATTAACGCCTGTATTTCCAAAACTCTTTTAGCAGAAGTGATAGCTATAAGAAATGTTAGTTTTAAATTTAAGTTCCATAGTGTTAATCAAAAAAATGCATCTCACACAGAGTGGTGCTGTGGATACACAGAAGTACAACAAGTGCCACGTCCCAATTAAGATCTTATAATTATGATATTGTTATGTTATATACTTTCTTTCCTTTTTTTTGGTTCATGGTGATTGCAGAGAGTTGGGGTTGGGGATCGCTGTCCGACTTAGGGTGGGGACACAGAGTTTTGCCACAATGCGACCGCTTGCGCCGTGACTGACTGGGTAAAAATTGTTCCCGTGCCAGCCACGGCACTTTGATTGTCTGGGGGGATGGGTTGGACTCCGGTCCCCCGTTTGCATTGTTTGACTATGGTTGCCTGGCTCCCCGACGTGTACTACACACTGGGGAAAGTGCGTTGCCTAGGCTTCCACTGTCCTGTGGGAGGGGGAGCAGTCTCCTGTGTCTCCTGTGTCTCTTCGCCGGCCAATCATAGGACGCTCTGTGGATTTTTCGACCTAACGTGTTGTGCGCTTGCGTGCGACGCGGGCGGCGAATCTGCACAGTGTCCATTCGGCCGACTTGAATGATGTCACATCGAATGAGATTCGCATGTTGACCACAAGGTGGGGTATGTATTCTTACCAGCAAGCCTTGTGAAAAGCTCGGCACAGCTGTCAAATGATGAGATAATTAAAACAGTTTATTAACCAGCATGCTCTGCACTTACTTTGCACAGCTGATCTGGGAAGCAAACACTAGGCTGAAACCTTTAGAGGACTGCAGAAGTAAGCGTCTGGCAACATCTCTATTTTTTTTCTTTAATACCTGGAGAAAGCCTCCAAATTTTTAACCTTATTACACCACTGTTACAGATTACTGGCTCTGGTGCAACTACACAGGGAAACTTTCTTGTCCGAATCGGATGTTCCACACGGTTTGAGACAACTACTGATTCATACAGTCTCCTGATTTCAGGCTTACAAACACTAGATGTTTGCAGGAGAGGCCATACTTTATGGTGTGGTGAGTGCTCCTAATATAACATATTTTATTTATATAATTTTTTTCTATTATGATTGCCCTTGTAACCTACTAAATAATTGGTGGCTCTCTTACTCTTAGGATATCATGACCAAAAAGTAAAACAAGATAAAATAAAAAACCTTTCCCCTGAACTGGAGGCATTGATGCGTGCGTTTAGGTGCTATCAACCATTTGAACATTGAAACTGCAGCAGTCTTCTATAGGATTGGGAACCAGCCTTTTGGGGTCCCTCGTTTTGAACCCACTTTTTTGAGTGAGTTTTTTTTCTTTCTCTTTTTTTACCTCTTGTTACTATTGAAATCTAGTTATTATGTTTTACATGTCCCCATGGTGACCTATATATACGCTGCTGCCCTCCCCCTGGTTTTGACAGTGTGATCCCCCATTCCTGTTATTAATCTGCAATACATCATATGTTGACTTATGTTGTTTAGTTCCTATTTTGTTAGGTATATGATGTTGTATAATCTAATATTTTTGTATGATTAATTAATAATAATTTTTTTGTTAGTTTACTAGTCACACAAACCTCTCGCTCCAGAAGAAGCGTGTTAAAACACGCGAAACATGTAGAGCTTTCTCCTTCTCAAGCAGTACACTTAATACCGTGAGTAGAATAATCATATTTCTGAAGATTATGTATTAAATGTTTACTATCTATTTTCAAAAGTGAAAATGTGAAATGGCGGTATAGTCTGTATATTATGGAGGATATGAGTCCTGTTGTGATTAGATGCTCTTTTAGTAATCTCTGTTGTCTAGTACAATGAAAAAATATGTTCTTAATAAAATGTTGATTTTTTTATCCTTATTCTATGATTGTTATTGTATACATGGTGCCTAAAAAGTCCAGAAGCCCCACCTTTTGCCTTTTTTTGTAAGTTCCATAGTGTGATTGAATCAGCTGGATGGAAAGGAGACTCTGATAGGGTTTTCAGAACTATCGATTAATCCCATGCTGGATAAACCTGCTTGAAGGAATTCCAAAACTTGCCGCACTTCCGGAGGTAAAGGGTCCTAACCATTCTGCTGGGCCATGGACGTGAACTTGTCCCATATTCTGTCATAAGTGACATTAGTCGTGTATTTCCTAGCCTGGAGTAATGTTGAAACAACCTCCTGTGAGCAACCTTGCTCTAGGAACCTAATCCTCTCAACATCCAGGCCATCAGATGGAGCTTCTCTGGGGCTGGATGGAGGAACTGACCTTGGTGAAGAAGATCTTGTGATAATGGAAGAGATAGTGGGTCCCCAGACTGAGCTGTAGCAGAGTTGTAAACCAAGGCCTCCTGGGCCAAAAAGGAATGATCACTATCACTGATGCCGAAGATCTCCTGAGCTTCAATAGGAACCTCGCAATCAAAGGCGTTGGTGGAAATACGTACCCCAATTGGAAGTTCCACTGATGGGGAAGCCAGTCCACTCCCTCCGCAGATGGGTATGCAGCTCTCAATAGGAACCTCTGACACTTTGTGTTTGAGGGTGTTCCTGCCAGATCGATTTCCTGAATTCCCCAAGTTTGGGTCAGGAGATTGAAGACTTGAAGGTTCAGCGACCATTCGTTGTTTGATAAGAACTTCCTGCTCAAACAGTCGGCTAGCAGGTTCTGAGCTGCTGGGACATATACTGCTCACAGATCTAATAGAAATAAATATCTGGCCCATTCTAGGATGGGACGGACTTCCTCCAACAATGTACTGCTTCTGGTACCTCCTTGTCTCTGTATATACGTTACTGCCACCTTGTTGTCCATCCAGACTAGAACACTCTTCCCCTTCAAGGATGGGCCAAAGGCCAGGAGGGCATGAAAGGCTGCTCTGAGCTCTAGGACATTCGATGCCAGATCACTTGCATTGTCCTTGAGCCGCCTGGTTCTGATAATGGGCTCCCCAACCTGACTGGCTGGCATCCTAGGTGATCACCTCAGGTTCTGCGTGGACTATCAATCTGTGTCTCCTTAGATTGTCTGTATGCATCCACCACCAAATTGACTGCTTCATGGTTCGATGAATGGTGATCGAGTGGAGCATTGATGTTCCCAATCCACTGGGTAAGGAATGAATACTGCAATGTCCTCATATGCCATTGTGCCCACTGGATCATCAGTAGAGTGGCCGACATTGGCCCTAGAATGCTCAGACAGATTCTTGCTGGAAGTTATCTTGCCGCCATTAGCCTCCTTATCTTCTGTAATAAGGGCCCTATCTTTTCTGACTCTGTTTAATAACGTGTCGAGTTCCGCCTCTAAGAAAGTCATATTTTGAGTGGGCTGAAGACTGTTCTTCTTTCAATTGATCAACCACCTGAAACTTTGAAGCGTATTGATCAGTATATCTCGATGAAGAATCAGTGTTTCCTGACTGTCCGCTAAGAGCAGGATATTGTCTAAATAATGATGGAGCTGCAGGCCTTTCTCTCTTAGGAATGCGAAGACAGGGAGAAGAGTCTTGGTAAATGTCCTGGGAGCGAAGGAGATACCGAACGGGAGACATTGAAACTGGAAATGTTGGTAGTTGTCCATTCTCTCGCACTTAACCTTTTTTTTTTTTTTTTTTTTTTAATTTAATTTTATAGTTTCCATCGTACAAAAGGAAAAATATACATCACAATAAAAATTACCCATATCCTTTATTTCAACAACCCCCGAAACATCCCCCCCTACACCAATGACTCTATTAACAATGTCTCCTCTCCTGGCCCTTTCACCACTGGACTTCTTCTCTATTTCTCCTAACTCCTCACCTCTCTCCAATCATTGTCTTCTAATTCTTTTGGTTATCTCAATCATATATCTCCAGGAATTTTTAAATGTGTCCCACTTTTCCCATTTATCCTTCCGATCATCCTTCCCTATACGATCCTCCTTCCTTTCCTCTTCCTTCTCTAGTTTTTGTATCCTTTCCACACCAAAAATCCAATCCCGAATTGTAGGACTTTCAGTTTCCTGAAATCTTTTGGGAATTTAGCTCTTTGCTACATTAAGCAAAATTGGGATTATCGAGGCTTTATATTGCCTCACTGATCTATCAGTCCCATGGAATAGACACATCCATTGGTCCGCTGGGATTGTTTCATTAGTAATTAGCTTTATAAGGTCCAATATCTCCAACCAATATTTTTTAATAATGGTACAGTCCTACCAAATGTTGAACATTGTACCCTTATTTTTACACCCTCTCAGTCTCCAACACTCAGAAGGCCTGTCCTGCTGGAAATGGCTGAGTCTATCAGGCGTGAAATACCATCTTGCCAGACATTTATAATTTGTTTCTGCCATCTTTGCATCTACTGTGGATCAATTTCCAAATTTTCCCAAATCTATGTGAAGTGCATTTGGTCCCTATTTCCCTTTCCCATAATTTGACATATGGGGGAACCACCAGTCCTTCTCCTTCGGAGAGAATTTTATACAAACATGATATGTTATTTTTGGAGTTCTCCTTCAAGATCCATTTTTCTATCGGGGTATACTCTTCTCCAGATCTAATTGGGGTTGGTAGTTTCTCTACAAATCATTTCAACTGGATGTATCTCCATATGTCAATTTTCATCATCTCAGTGTCAAGTTGTAGTTCTTGTAAAGTGCATATTTTACCATTTTTTTTTTTTTTTTATTTTTTTTTACTATCTCTTTCACTTGCACGTCTTCTTTTTTTAATCCAGTTTCCCCCCACTTCCCACCTCCCAGGCTCAAAGTATTCATTTTCTTTTAAGCAGATAAAGGGTGAATTAAACTTCTATTTTTTGTGAATGTGTAACCTGTCCCAAACCCTCAGTGTTGTGCATGTAATATGTGTATTTTGGCCCAATGTTCTATATTGGGGTGGATTCCAAATTATATGACCTAATTGTGAATTACTAAGTGTGTATTCTAACTTTGTCCATCTTTTATCACTAACCACTTTTGACCATTCTATTATACGTGACAGTATCACCGCATTGTGGTTTCTTATAATCTGGCATGGCTAAGCCGCCCTGATTTTTCTCTAAATTTAAAATCGTGGCCGAGAGTCTGAGTTTTCTATTACGCCATATAAAACTAGATACTATACCTTTCAGGGTTCTAAAAAAAGATTGCGGGATTGTTAAGGGGAGCATCTGGTATTTGTATAGGATTTTGGGGGTTATAACCATTTTAACAGAATTTATTCGTCCAAACCAGGACAACATGCTAGTTGAAATTTTTTTGACTTCTCTCCTTATCTCATCCAGTAAAGGTATGTAATTTATCATATATGTTTTCCATAAGGTGTCAATTAGCCTTATTCCTAAATATTTAATATCCTTTCTCCATGAGAAGTGGAATTCCTTTGAGAGATTGCCTTCCTCTGTTTTCCTTAGATTAATGTTTAATATTTCTGATTTATTCGGTTTTATTTTAAAATTTGAGATTTCTCGGAATTTTTTAAGACTTTTAACAGGTTGGGAATCGTTATCCTAGGCTTCGTAATAAAGAAGAGCACATCATCAGGAAATGCTGCTAACCTGTGCTCCTCCTCTCCCACCCTAATCCCCCCAATGTCCGCACTGGCCCTGATATATGCCAATAAAGGCTCCAGGGACAGTACGACCAATAAGGGGGACAGTGGGCAACCCTGTCTAGTACCATTTTTTTCATTGGAAAGGGATGAGAAGATACACCGTTCACTTTTACCATCGTCTGGGGGTTCCTACATAGCACCCTTATCCAGCTGACCATCCTGGGACCAATTCCCATGGCCTCTAATGGTTTCGGCATACCAGGTCCAAAGCCTTTTCGGCATCTATCAACAGGAGTAGGCTGGGGTCACCGCCGATCCTGGCCACCTGTATGAGCAGAAGTGCACGGACACCATTGTCCCTTCCTTCTCTACCCACTATGAAGCCAACCTGGTCTGGATGAACCAGCACGGACATCTTATCCTGCAATCTGTTAGCCAAAACACTTGCAAATAGTTTAGTACCGGTATTTAATAGGGCTATAGGTCTGTAGCTAGAGCAAAGACTACTGTCCTTACCTTCTTTTAATATCAAAGATATGGATGCCAACAGCACGTCTCTTCCCAATTCGCATTCTATTCCTAATTTATTCCAGTAGTGGCGTGGAGTTTTGGGACCAATATTTCTTTGTACTTTTTATAATATCCCATCGTAAACCTGTCTGGTCCTGGGCTTTTGCCCGAGGGTGCCTTTTTTTTAAAGCATCATAAATTTCTTCCTCTGTTATTGGTCCCTCCATACTACTTCTGTCACTCTCTGATAATAAAGTTAATGTACCATTATCAAGGAATTCTCTCGTTATGCCTTCTTCTGCCTGCACAGACCACTCCTTCTTCTTGACTGTATAAAGTGCCCTATAGTAGTTCCAAAATTCTTGGACAATCTCATTTGTGGGGTAAAGTATCTCTCTGGCTTTGTTTATTTTTTTTCAATAAAATTTACTTCCCTTTTTTTCTTCACCTGCCTAGATAAATGTTTACTTGATTTATCCCCCCAGTAATGTTTATCTTGCATAATTCTATTTATCTCCTTTCTGGATTCACACTCCATGATGTCATTGAGCTCCCATCTTTTCTTTACTAAGGCATGGTACACTTCCTGCTGTTGACCCCTAAGCTTTTTATGTTCTTGTCCTAGACTGGAGATTTCTTCTATGAAATGTTTACCTTTTTTTTTTTATTTCCCTTTGCTCTTTTTACCCCTGCCCCGATAGAGATGAGGATCCCTCTAATATATACCTTGTAGGCCTCCCAAAGCATAGCATCCTAAACATCTCCCGCATCGTTCGACTTAAAATAAAACTCAATTTTTTTTGTTTTTTTCGGAACTTTCTCCGCCACCTCCTCCTCTTGTAACACTTTCATTTAACCGCCAGGTAAATGGCGTTCTTTGGATCCCCGGGGTCCTCAACTTCATTGAGACCGGAGCATGGTCTGATATAGACATTGTTTCTATCTTAACATCACTCACTAGTTCTATCATTGTATGTTCCACAAATATGTAGTCTAATCTAGAACAAGCCCCATGCACAGGGGAGAAGAAGGTGTAATCTTTGATTTTAGCGTGTTTCACCTTACAGATATCTATAAATTGAGCTTGATGCAGTTTAGATTTTATCGCGTTTAATTGTACCTTGCTTGTCCCATGCGCACGGGATGTACTATCCATTGAGGGGTCCAAGTCGATGTTAAAATCACCCGCTAAGATAAGCTTCCCCTCGTTAAAATACTCCAAGCGATTTAACATGTGTTTCAGGAACTCAATCGGATTTTTATTTGGGCAGTAAAGGTTAGCCAGAGTGTATATTCGCTCGCCCAATCTGCCTTTTAGAAATAGGAAACGTTCATCTGGGTCAGACACTCTTTCAGTTCCCGTAAATTTAATTTTCTTCGAAAACCCAACTGCGACCCCCTTTGCCCCCCTTATAGGGGAATCACTAATACCAGATGGGGAAATCTGTTGAGAAGTTTTTAATATTCGTTTCCTGAGTCAAATGTGTCTCTTGTAAGAACACCACGTCTGCCTGACATTGTTTGATATCTCTAAGAATCTTATGTCTCTTAATCCAGGAATTGAGTCCCTTCACATTATATGTCAAAAAACGAAATTCCATCTTCTACTTTAGTTTTATACAGGAATACGCAAGAGTAGAAACATTACATTCAAATCTTATAAATCCCTTCAGTGTGTTTGGTGTATCCCCACCCCCCTCCTCGCCCACTCCCCCATCTGCCCTCCTCCACCCCCCCCCCCCCCCCTCCGGCCATAGCTCAGCCCTGTGCCCAAAGCTGGGCATCTGAACTGACCCCAACTTGGACACTATCTCCTGAGGGTGAATCTCAGGTCATGACGGCCAGGATACACCCCCCCTTTAGGGAGGGGGGGGGCAGATTGTGTACAGCTTTACCCACCTCCAAACCCAACAGCCACTTCGGATCCCCCCCGCCCAGTGAATTATCCCAGTACTTCTCCCTCTGTTCCCAAAAACTAGAGTCTAATAGCTAGCCCCCAAGAGAAATCAGAGCCACCAAAGAGAGAAAAAAAAAACAGTCCTTTAAAGTAGTAAAATGACCATTATGAGACATCTTGTGCTTGCTTGCCAGCTATTTTCTCCGCTTCCTCCACCCTCCTTAACAGATGAGCCATATCTAATCTTATCTATTAAATCAGAGATCAATAATGTATTTCTAGTTTGTTAAACATTTCCATTATTTTGATTTTTCATGGGGATCTGTGCCATGTCTCCTATTTCAACTGGGTCCTTTAATGCCTGTGCTCCCTCAAGACTTATTTCCTCCCGTCTCTTCTCCTCCTGTTCCCCTCTTTGTCTCTCCAACTTCTTTTTTTTTTCCTTTGCTTTTTTTCCATTCCAGGGCTTTTTAAACTCCCGTCCTTAAGATATTTCTGGATCGAGCTAGTGTTTAAGCTATCCCGTGCATTCTTAGGTTCCGTCCCTCTCTGAGAACGACCTTACATAATTGGTCAGCTTTATCAGAAGTGCATGCTCCTAGCCTCTAGAGCTCGTCAATCCTTTTATGGAAAAAAGGGCAGGTAGACCATTTATGCCACTGCGCCGTGTTCTAATTGTAACGACGCATATAGTTACCTCCCCAGTGAGGAGAAAAAGGGGGAGAGAGATTTAATAAGTTCAACGATCTGTGCCCGCAGGGATATAATACTCAGTCACTGTTCATCATGTGACATACACATGTCTGTCCGGAAAGCTTACTATTAGAGACACAGCCCCCCTTAAACTAAGGGCCGAATATGATCCACAAGTGTCTGTTTAAACCACTATGCAGACTTTGTCCATTTCAGACTTCTTAGTCATACCTGAGAGGTGGCATTTATACACTGAAGCAAGCGTCCTTTACCTTGAAAAGGTTTCCATTCCCATTCAGGTGGCTTGTACCTTGCATGCCTGTGCGAGGTGCATTCTTTTATCTATTCAAAAAGCACACAAGGCCTCATGGGGGATCCTCCTCCGGGCTCAGCCAATATCCCTCTGTTTTCATCCACCGAGTGTTCCCACGGTGAGTGGATTTGTGTGGGGTTGGTGAGGGCCCGTGGCTGAGGACTTCTCAGGGGGCTCGCGCTACTCCGTAGGATCCAATGCAGGACTTGTGTGAGCTCTCACACCACACAGCTTCCTCCCGCTGTTCCTCCAACGGGTCCCCTTCTCTCCACGCTGCACACTCACTGGCCGTCACACCCCGGCCCCTCCAATTGTCTCTAGCGCGTCACGTCAGCATGACATGGATCTCGGCCTTGCCCTCTTTCTCCCACTCATCCTTGAAGAGATCTTCCAGTTCTTCGATAAAGGGAAAGAACTCTGGTTCCCTCTTATTAGGGATTAGGATTAGGGAAATACTTCCGAACATTGCGAGGGGTCTCTTTTGCCTCCTCCCATCCTATGGCTTCCTTCACTGACTTTATGAAGGGCTCCACTAGAGTAAAGTCAAATCCAGTAGTGGTCTCCGCATCAACATTGTCAGAATCTGAATCCGAATCTATGGCTGGATTTTAAGCTACAGAAGATGTGCTCGAGCCGGCCTTGTCTTGTTCAGGAAGTGATGTCTCCAAGATAGTCTCCCGTACAGACTCTCTGATGAGGTCAGTCACCTCTCTTACATCAGATTTAGGGTTGGGCAGACACCTGGATGTTCAGGTTCAACGGATTCAGCCGAACTTTGCAAGTTCGAGTTTGGGACCCAAACTTGAAGTCAATGGGGACCCCAACTTTTGAGGACTAAAATGGCTCTAAAAAGGTAATGGAAAGAGCTGGAGGGCTGTAAATTGCAGCAAAATGTTGTTAAAAGCATGGCAAGTGGATAGAGAAATTAAAAAAAAAATACAAGGATAGGGAAAATACAAAAAATAAAAAATATGCTGGAGGCCCCCTTCAGAAGAAGAGGTACAGGAAGTCATTAAGAACCTCAAATTACTGGCCGAGGATGCGGAAAAAGCAATCCGCAGGTCGGCACACACGGTCTACACCAAAGCAAACAAGCCTGACACCTTTTTAGCTATGCGCTTGCGACAACCCGAGAGATCTTACAAGCCCATTAGACTACGGCTAGCAAAAGATGAACTTTCTAGGGGGGCGTGGCTTGGCTGAGCTCAATGGCGGACGTCTAACTGAATACCTCCGCTGCCTCAGGACGAATACTTCAGCCTACAGAGGTGTTTTTAACCTGCTATCTCCCTGCGAAAGATGGGAACAGCTTCAAGAACATCCTCCACATCTCGGTCCCGCTCTCCGCGCAAAAACTCCAGCGGACACAGTCAACAAATACCGGAGATGTTCCGCACACAGAGGGGAAACATGGCGCCGTCCCGCCATAACTCCTCACAAATGCTGTCTACACGGTCACCACAGCGGGAGGCTATCATTTTGACAGAAATGGGACTCGGGGAATCTCGTACTACCGGTCCTAATGGCCAACAACTCCCTGAGGTAAACCCATCTTCACACATCAGTATGCAGGACCTAAAACTGATTGCCTCAGACATCAAGGACACCCTCTCGACGGCCATTGCTGAACTACGAGTGGACATTAGGGTCCTATCTGAAAGGGTACTACAGGTGGAAAAACTTTCTGACCAACACGACCTGATTCTCCGCAAGTCCACTAGGAAAATTGACGGACACACGGAACAGATGAGAGATATGCAGAGACATTTGGAGGATTTGGACAATAGGGGGAGGCGGCACAACCTTCGTGTCAGAGGTCTCCCTGAGTCAATTGAGGGAGATCAAATCCCTATAGCAGTTGCCTCCATCTTTAACGATGTATTGGACCGGCCTCCACAATCGTGTAGAAATGGAAAGAATCCACAGGGCTTTAAGACCCAAAGGCAGGGATAATGACCCCCCTCGAGACATTATCTGTTGTCTAATCAACTACCAGCTCAAAGAGGATATACTGAGGGGTGCTAGAACAAAGCAGCGCATACTTTATGACAATACCCCCATACAAATATTTCAAGATCTCTCGGGCATTACCCTGCAACACCGGAGAGACCTTAAACCTCTATTAGAGGTACTGAGGAACAGGAACATAGTCTACAAATGGAAGTTTCCTTTTTGCCTAGCTGCCTCCAATCTTGGACGTACTGCTCACCTCAGAGTCCCGGAAGATTTACCCACATTTTGCAGAACCTTGGGAATCCCAATAATAGAGGTTCCTAACTGGTACTCCAATTTTCATCCTCTACATGGTAAATCAGAAAAGCCCCAGCCTGAATTGATGGAAGCTCAAGAAGCGGGATATCGCATTGTCCCCATCAAGTACCCGGCACACCGTCATTCTGACAATCCTCCGAGGGATTACAGCCCATCCGTATCCCCCAGATCGCGTAGAGCGAGGAGAGATCACTAATGCGCTGAAGACCTCTCATTGTCTGCAAGCTGTTGCATTGCTCTTCAATTGAGAATTAATGCTACCCTTCTTTTTCCTCGCCTTCTTTATCCCACGGTTATGGGGGTTATGTTAACAATACTTTATACATTCCAGAAGTTTATGCACTGTTGGTGGATACCCCACCTTTCTTTTAATTTTGATTTGCCTACTATACCGCTAGACTTGCTCTATTTGAATCTGACCGTTCTACATTATAGGATTTAAAAAGACGAGCTGAAACTACATTTCCCAGCACACACCTGGGGCAACGTACGCTGTGTTGACACAGGATTCTCTTTTGCGCAACCTCATGGATGTTTCATATCATGTCATGTGACTCCCGTCACGTGTCCCGGTTGCCCCAGTGGATTCTAAACTACACAAGCGGCACTGTTTTGTTTTGCTTTATTTTCACATAACCTGACGACTTTAGAACTACCAAGCGGACCGTACGGACCTATCTAGTGCTCGAGCAGTGAGTAACCTCACATTACGGATTACGGTCATTATCATTTTCTGCCTTTTGTCCTTTTTCACACGCAGACTGCTATTACTGATATTACTGTATGCCACCGTATGCTTATACTAAGCGGGGCTCTCTTACTCTGGCTCCAGGTGGTTGCCGGGACTTAACCATTGCCATCGACTCAATGCCAGTAACGACATGTAGAAAAGATTTATCTTGCTTCAGCTAAGCTGCATTACGTCAGATGCGACATGGACTGAGCTTGACTCTTGCCCTTTTTCTTACAGGGAGTCTTTCCTTCATCCTCGACTACACAAACATTCTAATGTCTGCCTCTACTGATCTCCATTGTTTAAAGGTCTGTTTGATATATAGCTCTGCTTTAGAATATTATCTGCTGCCCCGGGATACAATAACTGCAATCTTGCCTTGCTACTTCCATACAACGTGCTGACAGCAGATGCTTATTTGTTCTATAAACTGCACATGGTCTGTATATGGCTAGTTCTAACAGCACATGACTTGTTTTGCAGATTAAGAGTTCTGGCACTTGCCTTGTTTTTTCTTTTTTTTTTTTGATAAGTTATGGGTTATGATGTCCTACTTTCTGGTTAAAAGTTATGGAAATTGTTCTACCCCATGCCTCGCAGAGATCTATTCTTGCATTGTATTTTCAAGTCATGTTTCTATATTGCAAATAGAAAATGCATCCTAGAAATTCTACTCTCTTATTTTTAGATCGTTGCTACATATATTTTGTCTTTACCTGACATTACATGCTCAACATAGGTTAACAATCTCCCATAAAATTGAATGACAACTCCTCGACAGTTTACCCTGTCTTCATAGTCCTAGATGGCGGAGTTACACGCCTTGATTTACCTCTACCTTAGTCTTTCATTGGTCTTGGTATCAGCCAACCCCCACGTAGTGGCGGCTGAGAGTGAGTGTACACTGTTTGGGTGTTTACTCTCTCTACCTGCCCGACACTATATTGATTATTTTGTCACATAACCAGTGACCCACACGCCCTCTCCCCTCCCTTGCCTAAGTCTGCTCTCTCTCCGGATTCTCCCCTCCACCTGATTTTCTAAACCCCCCCCCCCCCTTTTTACTGAGTATCCCACCTCCTTTCCCCTACATTGGCTCCTTCTCCCCCCCTAACATGTCGGATCCAACCCCAGTTGATGGTAACCCACCCCTTACGGGTCCTACCCCCTCCAACCCTTAAACTATACTCTATGAACATTAGAGGCTTGAACATCCCTGAAAAAAGATCCAGACTTCTGTATACCCTACAAAGAGCAAAAACGCACATAGCCCTTTTACAAGAAACACATTTTAGATCTGATGCCGTCCCCAAACTTTACAATAAACAATTTCCCACAGTGTACCATGCGACCAATGACCACATTAAATCTAAAGGAGTTTCTATTTTAATATCAAAATCTTGCCCCATTACTATTTCAGACGTACTAAGAGATCCTCAGGGAAGATACTTGTTTGTCAAAGGACAAGCACATAATCACCCTATTACGATAGCTAACATTTATGCCCCCAATTCAAAACAAGTGTGCTTTTTTAGGGAAACCATGGCCCTCCTTACCACATTTCAATCAGGCATCCTCATCTTGGGAGGAGATTTCAATGTTCCTTTGACACCCTCCCTCGATACTTCCAATGGCACTACCTGCTTGAAATACTCTGCATTAAGGGATATCAAATCACAACTACAAACCCTAACCCTTCATGACACATGGCGCACGCTTCATCCGAACACTAAAGACTTCACGTTCTCCCCCCCCCCCATTCTAAATACTCCAGAATTGACCACTTCTTCCTTTCACAAGCGGACATTCAGTATTTGGCCAATGCCACGATAGAACCCCTACTGCTTTCTGATCACAATCCCATCACAGTTACCCTTACATTTACACAATGTAGCCCTAGATCTGTTGTCTGGAGGCTTGATGACTCTTTACTTCTTGACTCAGAAAATAAGGCCTCAATCGAAGAATGTCTGTCGCACGATTTCCATGAGAATTCCAACCTCGAAACACCACCCGCATCGGTCTGGGCGGCGCACAAATGTGTCGTACGCGGATTGATCATTTCCTTGGCAGCTAAAAGACACAAATGCAAGAAGGCAATTCTAGACTCTTTATATTTACGCATTCAATCTCTCGAACGCTTGCATAAATGTACTCTAGCTGATACTCACCTTAATGAACTTATCGCTGCCAGGGAACTTCTTTTGGAAGAACTCCAAAAAACTCTTCGTCGTAAATTCGCCCTATCTAACAAAATCTTCTATGAATTTGGAAATAAGGCGGGTAAGTTCCTAACGAGAGCCCTTCAGACTAAAAAAGCAAAACACACCATACATAGAATAGTGACGCCCAAAGGAGACTCTATAATAGAAGCAGATGCTATTGCGGAACAATTTGTGAAATACTTCCACTCGCTATATAATCTTCCGTAAACTTTCTCCGACTGATGCTGTGGGAGACAGATCGGACAGAATACCGGCCTTTCTGTCTAAATTCTCCCCACCCCCTATTGAACCTTTGGACCAACAGGTGCTGGATTCCCCCTTGTCTAAGGAAGAAGTGCTCTTCGCCCTAAAACAACTTAAAGCTGGCAAAAGTCCAGGCCCAGATGGATTATCTGCGGTGTATTACAAAACATTTTCGGATCTGTTGATTCCTCACTTACTGAACGCCTTTAATAACCTTACATCACGTGCTCAATCCACTACTGACCTCCTTCAAGCACACATTACAGTAATCCCCAAATCTGGAAAAGATGACACACTGATCCCTAACTACTGCCCTATTTCCCTACTCAATGTGGACATTAAGTTATATGCAAAAATTTTAGCAAACCGCATCATGCCCCTTCTTCCCCACATCATATCGACTGATCAAGTAGGTTTTGTCCCCGGCAGGGAAGCCAGGGACAACACTATCAAGACCTTAAATATACATCATTGGTTGACCACGTCACAGAGCAAAGGTTTCTTTTTATTGTTGAATGCTGAGAAGGCGTTTGATAGGGTGGCATGGGACTATATGTTATCCGTTCTACAGCATATCGGTGTACCCTTGCGACTGACTCATATGATAGCGATCTTATATTCCACCCCCACCACTCGCATACGAGTCAATAGCCGCCTATCGAACGCCTTCTCCATCAATGATGGTACACGTCAGGGATGCCCACTTTCACCGATCATCTTTGTTTTAACCTTAGAACCACTGCTCCGTATGCTCAGAGAAAACCCAACCATCCAAGGCATTAATGTCAACGACAAGCAATATAAAATTGCCGCTTACGCTGATGACATCATGTTGTACCTTTCGGATCCCATCACTACTCTGCCAAACCTATTGAAAGATCTTGATGCCTTTTCTACAATCTCTAACCTGAAAATAAACTTTGATAAATCAAAAGCTTTAAACGTATCTTTACCTGCAAGATTAGTATCGCAATGCCGCCTCAATTTCCCCTTTTGTTGGGGAAAATGATGCTTTAACTTATTTGGGGATTAAAATCCCCACCGATCTGTCACGGTTATATGAACTAAATTTTGCCCCTGCACTCCTTCGGCTTCAAACAGATCTCAAAAAATGGCATGGAGGCCCTTTCTCCTGGTTTGGTAGAATAGCCATTCTAAAAATGAATGTCCTCCCTAAATTACTATATTTGTTACAGGCCATCCCTATAGCAATTCCCAAATCCTTTTTTCACTCATACAAAGCTCTATGTAGAAACTTTCTTTGGTCGCACAGCTCCCCCCGACTGAGTTGGGTCAAACTCATCCTCCCCCAAGCAATGTGGAGGCCTGGGATTACCTGATCTCTATACCTATTCCAATGCGACTCTCCTGGATAGAGTAGTTGATTGGCATATACACCAAAAAGACAAAGCATGGATACCATTGGAAAACGTCTTTGCTCCGTTCCCTATATCCCATCTACCTTGGATCTCCAAGCAGGCCACTCCTCTATCTTGCTCCCAACACCCTTTAATAAGCCCTACCATTACTGCTCTACGACAAACATGTAAATCTCTACACATTAATATGCCTCATGGCCCACTGACTCCTCTCTCCTCAAACCCAGACTTTCCTCCGGACCTTACCGTTCATAGATTCGGAGACGTCCTTCCCAGAAACATCTATAGAGCTTACCAATTTTTCGACCAGGGAAGGCTGATGACATACCCTGCTATGGTCGCTAAATTCCCTGAGCTACGCCTACCATTTTTTAAATTTCTTCAGATCCGACATTTCTTTACATCGACGCAACCATTATCACAATGGAATACTGCCCTTACTCCGTTTGAATGCTTATGTTCCAGCTCGGAACCACAAAAACATGTGATTTCCATTATTGTAAAGCTGTTAAGCTCTGAGCTCACCCCACAGAAACCCGTTCTACAACAATGGGAAACGGATTTACAGGCTACTCTGACCACAAAACAATGGGCCTTGATATATGAACACATACACAAGCGGTCTGTTAACGTATCGGCACAGGAAAATCGTTACAAAATTTACTCTAGGTGGTACCGCACACCTGATAAGATTCACAAATTCTTCCCAAATGTCCCCCCATCCTGTTGGCGTTGCAATGCTCCACTTGGCAACTTCTTACACATTTGGTGGGATTGCCCCATGCTCCAGCCCTTTTGAAAGGAGATTCACGAAACTATAATTAACATCACTACATATCACCCAGAATTCTCACCAGCACAATACCTGTTACACCACACACCCCTTTCAAATAAAACGTATAAAACTTCGATAGTCTTACATTTGATTAATGCAGCCACTCAATGCATTCCACACCGTTGGCGCTCTGCAACACCTCCATCTATTGGGGAATGGCTTCGACAGTTGGATAAAATAGAGGAAATGGAAAGATTAATTCATCAAGCGCATGACAAACATGAACAATTTTCCCATAAATGGGCTTGCTGGATAAATTTCCGTGCCTCTAAATCCCCTATCGATGTTATCACTCCTACCTAACGTGATTTAGTAACGATCAGGACCCCCCCCCCCCCCCTTTTTTCCCTTTTTTTTTTTATTTTTTATTTTTTACCCTAGACTGTTTCTTCTTGGCTGTTTCTTGACAACCCTTCCTTGGTGCTCCTACCCCACTCTCTCCCCAGGGAGATTATGACCGATTATAATCTACCCTACTTCACCCCACAATGTATGCTCCCCTTTTAATCCCTATATGTTACCTCTCCCCCCTTCCCCTACGCCTATGGGACTGCCAGTGCTGGTCTCACCTCCCCCTCATTTCTTTTATACATACCTACGACTGTGTTACCTATATCGTATACAATATAATTTCTTTCCTAGCCTCTTTCGGATCTCCTCCCATATCGCACCGAGAAGTTTTCACATCTCGACCATCCACAGTGTGATCCCATTTGGGGTGGATGGCTGCACAGGAGATTCAATAGGACGTACAACTATTGTACGGCTCTTTGTTCAGGTTTATATGTTCACTGTAATTGTTCTAAATAATTGTTTTGCTGTAATAGCCTTCCCCATTCAAATTGTACGCTATTCCCCTGATTGCCCTTTTTATTCTTCAATTGTTGTTCAATGGGAAGTTTGTTATTACGATCTTATTATTATCGTTGTACTGTGATACACGTACATACTATGTTTGTATTCTGTGATTTTTCAATAAACTTCTTTTGGGAAAAAAAAAGATGAACTTACTAGTGATGGACGAACTTCCGACGGGCTGTTTCGCGAACGCGGCCGATAGTTCGTGAACCATATCGTTCGCGGCGGGCCCCATTGACTTCAATGGGAGGCGACCTTTACAAACTTATAGGTCAAATTTGCAGCCACAAAACAATTACTAGCTGTGTCCACATAGTCCCACCACATGGCCAATGACATAACACATGTATGAGGTAAATCTGGGATCGACAACTACAAGCATTCTTTTTTTATATGTGAAATTGTGACAATTCAGGACTGTGGAGCGCATGAAGGCAATGGAGGACATGGAAGGTCAGGGTAGGCAAAGAAGAGGGTGCAGGAGATGATTGCCAGCTGCGTGACATACAGCAATGACACCTGCACCGTGATAGAGCACTGACATCAGCAGCGTGACATAAAGCAATGACACCTGCACCGTGATATACAGCACTGACACCTGCACCGTAAGCAGCCCCAGGAGTAAGTCAGCATAGCACAGGGATGGTGGGAGCCCCTCATAATATGCACAGCAGAGGTACAGCCCCAGGATGAAGTCAGCACAACACAGGGATGGTGGGAGCCCCTCATAATAAGCAGCCCCAGGAGAAAGTCAGCACAGCAAAGGGATGCTGGGAGCCCCTCATAATGAGCAAAGCACAGGGATGATGGGAGCCCCTCATAATATGCACAGCAGAGGTACAGCCCCAGGAGGAAGTCAGCACAGCACAGGGATGGTGGGAGCCCCTCATAATAAGCAGCCCCAGGAGGAAGTTAGCACAGCACAGGGATGGTGGGAGCCCCTCATAATAAGCAGCCCCAGGAGGAAGTTAGCACAGCACAGGGATGGTGGGAGCCCCTCATAATATGCACAGCAGAGGTACAGCCCCAGGAGGAAGTCAGCACAGCACAGGGATCTGGGTCTATCACACCAGTTACAATACTTTTTTTTTGGATTGCATTTGTCACTCTTTGTAGTATCGCTGCAGAACCGCTCAGCAGTCACAATGCTGCACAGTGGAAACACACAATACTATGCTTTCTATATGTGCAAGTATTTTATACGTGTATTACACAACTATATACTGCACACCAAATAGTACACCCTTACCAGTCCTTATAAGGACTTTTGTGGAACTAGTAGGTTGTGATTAGCAGACTGTACCTCAGTCCCTATACTGATAAAGGACTGCTGCAGAATAGGGCAGCAGTCAGCAGTAGTGCACCTCAACCCTATATATTGTGGACCTATACCAGTCCTTAAGGATTAGCAGACTGTACCTCACTCAACCCTATATACTCTAGTACGCTATACCTTACCAGTCCTTAGAAGGACCTTTGTGGAACTAGTAGGTTGTGATTAGCAGACTGTACCTCAGTCCCTATACTCATAAAGGACTACTGCAGCAGAAGGGCAGCAGTCAAGTATAATATTCTGTCTATATTTGGAAGAAAGAATATTATACGTGTACAACCCTATTACCATACCAGTCCTGAAAAGGACCTTTGTGGACCTAATAGTAACAGCTACTGATTAAACTGACTGTCCCTCACTGCCACACACAGCTTCCTGCCTGTCCCTATTTAAACTGACAAAACACAGGCTGCTGCAACAATAACTTGAAAAGCACTCAAAACTATATCCTGTACTACTACACCATACCAGTCCTGAAAAGGACTTTTGTGGACCTAATAGTAACAGCTAATGATTAAACTGACTGTCCCTCTCTGCAACACACAGCGTCCTATCTGTCCCTCTCTCAGCACTGACAAAAGACAATCTGCTGCAACAATGACTTGAATAGCAGTGCCTCAAACCTATATCCTGAACTACACATATACCATACCAGTCCTTAAAAGAACTTTTGTGGACCTAATAGCTAGTGATTTGGGTCACTGCAGTCTCTCCCTGCTCCACACAGCAACCTCTCCCTATAGTGACAGTAGAAAGAATGTAAAATGGCCGCCGGATCGGGTCTATTTATAAGTTAGGGGGAATGTCCAAGTGTCCATGTGTTGTAATGTCTCAATTGGCTGTCCTGTACCCCATGATGGATGTGTCATCATAGGTCAAAGTTCTTTTACACAGTAAACACGTAAGTCCGCCGGGCGGACCGCGAACAGCCGAAATTCACCGCGAACAGTCCGGCCATCCCTACTAGTAACCCCATAAAAATTCTTTCTGAGTTCAGTACGCAACTGGCTAAACTATATGAACCTAAAACCCCCTTCTCTAGCGCCCGAGCCGATTCTCCCACAATTATCAATATAGATAGATGGTCCGCTGACCTCAGTATAGATCTTGATGCCGACAACTGGATGATGATCTGGACCAAAACTAATAAAGCTACCCAAAATGTTGTTGCCTCAGAGGCCAACTTTAAAATCCTCATGCGATGGTACCTAGTCCCTGCCAGGATAGCCAAGTTTGTCTCAGGCTACCCTGCAACATGTTTTAGAGGCTGTGCCAAAGTGGGCACCCATGTCCATATTTGGTGGACATGCCCAATAGCCCAACGCTTCTGGACAACGGTATTTCAGATGGCATCGATATTGTTGGAAGACTCCTTTATTACCTGACCCCTCGTTAGCACTACTTAACCTAGCACCCCGCAATTGCACCCGAAATCAGCTATCCCTCTTTCTCCAACTAACCACGGCAGCAAAACAAACAATAGCAAGAGACTGGAAAACATCAACACTCCCCATAGCTGAGCTAAAAAATAGGGTCACCCAAGCAAAGATCCATTGCAGGATCGAAGCAAAAATTCTAGACCGCATTCCCCCGATTTAATAAAATATGGCAACCTTGGATAAAGCACTACCTACCCCCCGACTTAGATCCCAACCTTTTTAGAGCCTTGAACACATCTCCATAGTGAAATCTCCCCACTGCTTAACGACCTGGGCCTGTGCGGGCCAGCCCACCAACTCCCCCCACCCTTTTCCCAAACCTCACTCTCCTCTTGTTTCCCTCCTTGCTCTTTTCTTAGTTTCTAGTCTATCCTCTATCTCCATTCTACTTCTCCATATCTAAAAAACACTGCCCTCGCAGTACCTGTACTCCCATGTATGCCACAAATCTCAATCCTGGAAGTAACCTATTTCCCCAACCCCGGGGATTCCAGGTTGCCGGTTCTTCATTGTTCTTGTTAGAATCTACTCTCCTCCACGATCAGACCTTCTAGATCCCAATTTACACCTGACTTTAATATTTGGGGACTTTGTCCCAGTGCTACTGTTTTCATGATGCCTAACCTAATGATTTTTTATCTTATGACTACATTGTACTGTGTTATCACTCTGTTTATTGATAATAACATTTTTTGAAAAAGAACCTCAAATCAGGTTCTGCTCCAGGCCCGGATGGCCTCCCTAACCCCTATTACAAGACATTTACCACCACCCTGACTCCACATTTGACACAATTTTTTTAACGCAAAGACACAGGAAACTCCACTTGATCCTCACCTAAACACAGCCTACATTGCAGTAATACTGAAGCCGGATAAAAACCCAGAAGAAGTCCGTAATTATAGACCCATCTCCCTCATCAATAGAGGCTTAAAAATCCTTACCAAACTCCTTACAAATCGTCTAGCTTCCTTCATTAACCGATATGTTCATAAGGATCAAGTGGGGGTTCATCCCAGGCAGACGGGGCCCTGATCAGATCAGAAGAGCCATAGACATAGTCTCCATCCTCCAGACAAACTGGCCAGCAGGCCCAAAACAATCAGGCATGCTTTTATCACTGGACCTTCAAAAGGCCTTTGATTCGGTCTCCTGGCCATATATCTTTACAATCCTTGAACGTTAGGGCTTTGACGACAAGTTTATGGGCCTGATCCAAGCTCTTTATTCAAATCCTAAAGCCTATATTAGGCTTCAAGGCCACTACTCCAAGCCAATACATATAGCCAAAGGCACCAGACAAGGCTGTCCTTTATCTCCGCTAATCTTTGCAATAGCAATTGAGACACTCGCCATCTCCATTCACTGGGACCCCAACACACAAAGCATTCAATGTGGCTCTCAGGTTCACAAATGTGACCTGTTTGCAGACGACAAACACGGATGTCTAGTCACAGATTCCTATCTTAGGGAAAAAGACACATGATCATTTCCATCCCTCTCCTTACATTCACACCTAGGGGTCGGTGGTTAAGTTCCTCCTCTCGGGCACAGCTAGCTCCCATTGGGGGTGTCCAGGGAGGAGGTACACCTCCGACCATTAACAGGAATACCAACCCTTTACTCTAACACTACCATGTCTGTCTAAAATGATTTTACATTTTATATCTCTGACGTGTGAAACTCGATTCGCGCTGCCTGTAACCTTTCTATGTTTTGACTTTGAATGTCACTTTCAAATGTAGTATTTTTGCTGTGATACAAAATAAAATACTTTGAAATGAAAAATAAATAAATGATAATCTTGACCTAGGAGGTTGAGGCCCATATGGAGTAGGAGGTTGAGATGGCGGTGGATGTGGTGGTGTAGGTGGAAGCGGCGGTGGAGGAGGACAAGGTAGCCAACACTGGCTTTTGTTTTTAATTTTTTTTTGTTTTTTAAATTAGGGTAAACCCCCAAAGAGTGATAAAGATCAAAATACAACAATGGCTGGGTAAGGCCGGTATACATGTCTATTCTGCACAAGGTACGGACAAGTCCTGTGGGATCCAAGCCTGGTTCATTTTAATGAATGTGAGCTTGTCCACATTGGCTCTGGACAGGCGGCTGCGCTTGTCTGTGATAACGCCCCCCTGCCATGCTAAATACACGTTCAGATAATACACTGGCTGCAGGGCAGGCCAGCACCTCCAAGGTGTAAAGGGCAAGCTCAGGCAATGTGCCCAATTTGGAGACCCAGAAGTTGAAGGGGGCAGACCCATCATTCAGGACGTGTAGGCGTGTGCACACATACTGCTCCACCATGTTGGTGAAATGCTGCCTCCTGCTAACACGTTCCATATCAGCTGGTGGTGCTGGTTCTTGTGGTGTGCTGACAAAGCTTTTCCACATTTCAGCCATGCTAACCCTGCCTTCTGAGGTGCTGGTGGTGCCCGGCTGCAATGGCGACCTCTTCCTGCTCCTCTGCCTTCGCCTTGTGCTTCCACTGTGCCACTGGTAATGCCACCAGCAGCGCGTCTACCAGCCTGCGCTTGTACTCACGCATCATATAATCACATTCCAGTGAGGGAATTAAGGAAGGTATGTTGTCCTTGTAACGGGGATCCAGCAGCGCGGCCACCCAGTAATCAGCATCAGTTAGAATGCGGGCGACTTGGCGGAGACACTGCAGCCTGTAATCGCTCATGTGAGCCAGGCTGTCCAGAGGCAACGAAAAACCTGTTCTCTGTGGGAGGTGTATCGTCTGTGTCCTCTGTATCCGCCCAGGCATGAACCAGTGATGGCCATGAGCTGGTCTGGGTGCCACCCTGCTGTGAACATGGTTCCTCTTCCTCCATCTCCTCCCCCTCATCCTCCACCTCGTCATCCTCCAGAACTGTGCCCTTGTTGGACAATTGTGTACCTGGCGTTTGTTGGTGCAGGATTGCACCCTCAGAGCCACTTGTGAATGACTGCCCTGAATGCCTTCGAAATGATCCCTCTTCCTCCTCCTCCTCCTGTGCCACATCCTCTTTCATCATCGCCCAAAGCGTTTTTTCAGGGAGGCAAAGAACTGGGATAGTAACGCTGAGAACAGCGTCATCGGCACTGGCCATGTTGGTGGAGTACTCAACACAGCGCAACAAGGCACACAGGTCTCGCATGGAGGCCCAGTTATTGGTGGTGAAGTGGTGCTGTTCCACAGAGCTGTTTTTGCCCCAAATGGGTGTTTTTAGAATAGCAGAATAGAGCAACAGTATCTAAACGGTGTATCTCACACATACAGATATGCAGAAAGCGCACCAAAAAATATATATTTTGCCATATTATTTTTTTTTTTTTTTTTTTGGAATAGAAGAACAGTATCTAAAGTGTGTATCTCACATGTACAGATATGGAGGAAACACTGCAAAATATTGTTTTTTCCCCTAAATGGGTGTTTTTAGACTAGCAGAATACAGCAACAGTATCTAGACGGTGTATCTCACACGTTCAGATATGAAGTAAATGCTATTCAAAAAAAATATTTTTGCCCCAAATAATTTTTTTTGGAATAGAAGAACAGTATCTAAAGTATGTATCTCACACGTACAGATATGCAGGAAACACTGAAAAAAATATATGGGTGTTTTTTAGAATAGCAGAATAGAGCAAAAGTATCTAAAAGGTGTATCTCACAGTAACATATGCAGTGCTGGTGCACTGAGCTTGCATAAAATGCCTGCCGATGCCAACCTAACTGACGGATTAAAGTTATATTTTCTCTGGCATTGGGCTCAGGGCAGTGTAAAAAGAGTGTGCACTGCACTCGCACAACTAAATCAAGATAGATTGTTGAGTAATTAGATTTCTGAAGCAGGACTCCCATCTAATTCTCTTCCTCAAAACAGCAGCAGCAACCTTTCCCTACACTATCTAAGGCAGAGTGACGTGCTATACTGTGTGCCTCTAGCTTATATAGAGGCTGGGTCACATGCTGCACTGGCCAATAATAATGGCATGGCTGTGATGGCTTCTAAGCGCGCACAAGTTAAATGAATGTTAATTGGCTGCCCTGCAGCTGTTAAAAAAGCGACATTACATTACCGAGCCCGAACATACTGTAAATTGGGACCGGGACCCAAAAACCCAAAAGTCCAGGACGAACCCGAACTTTACAGTTCGGGTTCGCTCAACTCTAATCAGATTCCTTTTCTCTGGTTCACGCACCCAGCAGGCGTTTGCTGCAGGGCGGGTGTGATAACTCCTTTCGTGATAGGGAGAAGGTGACCTTCTATAGGAGTGACTCCAGTGTGAGCGACCAGAGTGATGATGGCGAGATTAAGATCTTGAGCGACTTCTCCTAGATCTCCCATGACTCGAAGTATGACCGGAGCATCCGTGATGCTTGGAATTGGTAGATTTAGACCCAGAAGGGCTACCAGAAATCGTATGATTTGTGAATATGCACTATTTTTTTCTCTTCTTCATACCTACCATAAATGCTGGCACCTCTTACCTCCATTTGATGAGGATGGTCTGCTTGGGCAATGGCTTCCTTGAAAACTGTGCACCAGAAGACAGTATCTAGAAAGCATATAGTATATGATTGCACAAGTAGTCACAGGCATAAAAATATCACTTATTAACACAAGCAAAAGAGATGTGGACTTCCCTGAGACTAAGGGCAGCAAAAACTCTTTTTGTAATATGCCTGTATAACCGGCAGCAAGCACTGACAGATTACAAGGCTTTTTAAATTCCCTTCCTCCGTCGCGCCGGAAATTACATCACTGCACATGTGCAGTAGTGCTGTGTAGTCCCGGGAACCATCTTGGAGAAGGGCAAAAGTTCCAGTAGTATGACCTCGCTTCCCCCGGCACCTGTGCAGAGAACTGATGAGGATACTGCAGCCATCTTGGAGTCTCCCCTTGCCTGTGGCGCTATGGAGCCCAGCAGAACTTTAAAACACACAAAAATGAAAGGAAATGACACACTTACAGGAGTGGAGACAGGTAGGAAGCCACTGCGATTTTTTTTTTTTTTTTTTTTTTTTTTTTTTTAAGCTTCTTTAAATCTTGTATGTGCCACAAAATCTCTTTATGGGCTCTCTCCATAAAGACTCCTTTAGAGGCTGAACAGGAGAGACTTCCAGCCAGGAGAGGCTAACCTGGTTGGGCAAATACGGTAAGGGTGCAGAGTCCTGTCTTTCCAATCTTGGATGAGGAAAAAAAAGAGAATGAAGTGGGGTGCCTTTCCTTCAAATTTATACCTAACCAATCCTGTCAGGTTGTGGGGGCGGAGTCACATTCTATTTTCCTGATGCATCATGGCAGCACACACTGGGTTGCAAGTTCACAAGTAGTAAGAGCATACATAACCAAATAAGTCACATACTACTTGCTTTTTATAAAACCCAAAGGAATAAAACTCAAATGATGATAGTGGCAGCTATTTCCTATAGTCCTTCAGGGAAAACGGACATACCTATTCTAAGGCCTGGACTGGCCATAGGGCACACCAGGCATTTGCCCCCCTCAGTGCTGCCACTGATCCCACCCCCACCCCCTCTAGCAACCAGCCAGTGAGCGGTAATGGTGTGCAGTAACCTCTAGCAACCAATCAGTGAACCATAATGTGTGCTGTCATTTCTAGCAACCAGTCGGTGAACGGTAATGATATGCTGCAACCTATGGCAACCAATTGTAATCACTGCCTGGTCTACTGCTGTAAACTGATTTTGAGTCTAGCTGCTATTTATTGTATGTCTCAGAGCTGGTGGAAAGCAAAATTGCATAGGGGGAGGGCTGGGAAAATGTTTGCTCATGATCCAATCAACATTAAAGACAGCCCTGAATGTGACAGGGAGCTCCAGAGGGTGAGAACCGCAACATAAAATATGCAATTATATTGTATATATCATGCACCTGGCTCTCACCCGTGGGTCTATGTCCTTTGAAACCATGTCGGGATCTAGGGAGTGACACCGACCTCTCGGACTGGTTCTCCCTTCGGCTTCACCACAGAACATGTTGACACCGCTTAGTGTTAGCTGCCTGTAAAAATCCGGTGGTGGAAGTCAGAAAACAGAATCTGTTACGCGATGTGCATAGCCAGGTTCTGTTTTATACTTCTATAGTGAGTCTGGTGCAGGCCTCCATGGAGGAACTATGGCATGGACAGGAACTTACTCTGCTTGAGTAATGCTCTGCTTCTGTGGGTCACCTCTCGTGGCGCTCAATAGAGATGCCAGCGTTCAGAGAGGGGCAGTAGGCTTCTAACCCAGGCAATCCTTTGGAGGGGGGATAAAGATGTATCTGGCAGGATATGCAATGTGCTTAGAATACACTATGGGCACCGCCAGATACTGTCTTTATTCTTCATCTCTGGTACTGTGCTGGCCTGCTGCCCTCAAATAAGCTGGCAGGGGGCTTGGTCCTCCTCTCACAGTAAGTTTGTGAGAATTATCTTCCCTGCCAACTGCCCAGAATGATTGACACTTTTTTTTTTTCTTTATAATTTTATATTTTACTTTAGACGTCTCCAAAAAAACAAAAAAGAGGAGCAGAAAAAATCAGAGAGAAACATACGAAGTCTTTGGAACGTGATGCTCAGAAATGTGCTAAAATTTCGGATATGTTCAGTCCTCATGCACAGAGTTCCAGTGATCCCATGGCAGGGCCAAGTAGAGAGGCAACAAACAGAACAAAAAACAATAGAAGGTGATATAGTGGAATCTGTTGATGAAACATCAGAATTATCCACTGAAGAACATAGAGAAATGGGGCACACTGAATTATCAAGTAAACAAGTTTATTATGGATGTTTCAGAGTGCCAAACTGAAGACAAAGATATATAATTTAATTCGTTTGCTCCTCCAAGTAAAAATGAGCTTGCTGTCTTTTTCAAATATCATCCACAGCAGAATACTCCAGATCCAGTGGTAAAAAATGCAACACAATGTAAAGATGGAACAAGTCGCAAATGGCTCACCTACTACAATGAAAAAAAATCGATGTTTTGCTCTGTTGATCTGGCTTTTTCAAAGTCACAGGAAACAAATTATTTTATTGAAGGAATGACAGATAAGCGTCATGTTCATCAAAGAGTCGAAGAGCATGAGAAGAGTGTAATGCACAACTTGTGTGCCGAAAGCCTTTTTTGTGAAATCCAGCAGTGCTGGAGTTGATGATCTACTTTTGTATAAGCAAATTTCTGTAAGGCAAGAACAAGTGAGAAACAGGTGGCAAGTACTACAGCGGGTTGTAGATGTAATAAGTTATAGGAAAGCAAAGTTTGAGTTATAGGGAAGATAAAGATGAGGCTGCCTATAATTTAGAGGAAATAACAAAAGACCATGTTAATTTTTTAGCAGTCATTCTTCTAGTCAGCAAGTATGACATTTGTCTGAAAGATCATGTAAACAAATGTATTGAAAACAGCAAGAAACTGCAGTTTTCTGGAGGAAAAGGAAGAGGATTATTGATAAACTTGCTCTCAAAAACAATTGTTAACAAAGTAATACAAGCTATTCGGATTCTTATCCAGGAAAATATCTCAAAAGAAGTGAGGGAACCCGGGATGTTTTAAATTCAGATTGATACAACTGAAGACATCACTTCAAAAGATCAATGCTACATAATTGTTTGCTATGTGACTGATTGCATCAATGAAAAACTTCTTGCAATTGTTGAGTGTGAATCTTCAACGGGGCAAAACCTTTTTATATTACAAATTGCATTGGCAATTTAACTGATAGAGCAGCAAATATGCAAGGTCAATACAATGGTTTCTCATCCTGGACGTCAACTGATTTACCAGGACAAATTCAGATCTGGTGCTATGCACACATTCTGAATTTAGTACTTGCAGATACAACAAAGGTGGTAGTTGAAAGTCCATCACTGTTCAGATTGTTGAATGACATTGCTGTCTTTATTCGTGTTTCTTATAAGAGCATGAATACCTGGGAACAAGTTAGCCAGGACCCTCACCATTGAAGAATTTCAGTAATTGAGGAAACGCATTGGTGGTCAAAAGAAGCTGCTCTAAGAAAAGGGTTTGGGGAATTTTCAAATTCTGATTCTGCATTGTTTCTTAGTCTACTGTACACTTTGAGCAGAATCAAAGACAGCGTCTCATCGAAACCTGAGGTGCGTGTTAGAGCAAAATCTTATGCAGAATCTTTACTCAAATATGAAACCATTCTTACAGCTCAAATTTTTCGGAGAATATTTGAATTGACAACACCATTGTCCAAATATTTGCAAACAACTCAGATGGATATCTCAAAAGCTATTCAAATGGTATAAGGAACTTGATAAAGTTAAAACAATTACACAAGATTTTGATTCCATACACATGACTGCTGAAGTTTAAGTGGGCAAATTACAACAAGAAAGTTACCATCTAGAAGCACAGACCACTTTGCCTTGAAAAAAGAATAAGAAAAAGAAAGTGAATGGCTGATGATACTGTTGACAATGTAACAGTTTCTGATGCTGTTTCAGCTTATAAGATCCATGTGCACAATGTAATCTTGGATACGGTCACAGAGAGCATGAATTTCGGCTTCCTCTCCCGTGGGACTCTCTATGCTGACTTAGCTTGCTTGGAGCCAAACAGCTTTTCTAATATAAAAAAATCTGGACTTCAGGTATCAGCAATGGAAGAACTCAGCAAGCGATTAGTTTGATTTGATGAGGGAGCAATGTCTGAAAATTTGCGTTCCCAACTGGCAAATTTTGAAATATAATGCAATGGGACAGGCTGAAATAATCATCTCTTGAAGAATTTTGTATTGTAGAAGATGTATCTATGGAAAACCAGGAGAGCAAATTAACAGAAACAAAACTGGTCAACAAATCTTGCATGGCATATAAGAATTGTGCTATTTGATGCTATAAGATTCTGCATTGCTATAATTTGTTAACTGATGCCTATAATGTCATTGGTTTAGCCTACAAATTTTTGCTTACACTATCTTTTACTTATGTCGCCTGTGAAAGAAGTTTCTCCACATTGGAGTTTAATACAACCCATCTAAAAAGTTCTGTATCTCAATAGCATGTGTGCTCTTTGATACTGATGGCAATCAAAAAGTATATACCATAGGGATGAGCCGAACACCCCCCGGTTCGGTTCGCACCAGAACTTTCGAACGGACCCCAAATTCGTACGAACGTTAGAACCCCATTGAAGTCTATGGGACTCGAACGTTCGAAATTAAAAGTGCTAATTTTAACGGCTAATATGCAAGATACTGTCCTAAAAAAGGGTTTGGGGACCTGGCTCCTGCCCCAGGGGACATTGGTCAATGCCTAAAATGTTTTTAAAAATGACCGTTTTTGGCGGGAGCACTGATTTTAATGACGATTAAAGTGGAAAAAAAGACTTCCGGTTCCGGCGCCGCATGGAGTAGCTGTGCCTCTCACAGCTCCCGCAAACCGCCCTCCACATCGGCCTAAAAAATCGGCGTTTTCCGCCCCAAACACCCCCATCAGCCTTCTCCACGTCCCCGGCCACGGGATGGACCGGTTCCTTGAAAAAACCGGGCCGCGATCGTACGCGGCCGCCGCCGCGCGGCCGGCCCAGCCGCAAATCGAGGCCCCGGCTTCGGCCTACACGGATCCGGCCTGTGCGGCCCAGCCTGAGGAGACGTCGCCTGCTATGGAGGTAGGGGGACAGCCTACTCATCCATCCAGTATCAGTGACTCTATACCACCACAGATCCAGGCCCCCCCTCCTCCATCTAGCCCTGAATCATCTACCTTCATCCAGCAGCCACAATTACCTCCACTGCCACGAGACCATCACACAGAACTCCTGGCACAGGCTGTGGCTGCTCTCCTCTCCCCTATGATCGCTGCATCAGTGGAGAAAGCTGTCAGCTCAGGCATGCAGAAAGTCCAAGCCCAGCTGGGGGAACATGCATCCAGACTGAATGAAGCAGAGCATCGCATATCCACCATTGAGGACGAGCTTTACCAGACGCAATCCCTGGAACATGCACAGGACAGAACGAACAAATTTATTCTGGAAAAACTCGATGACCTCGAGAACAGGTCCAGGAGGAACAACCTGCGTTTCGTAGGTTTCCCTGAATCGCTCCATCAATCTGCCCTAATGGAAGTATGCGCTCGTCGCATCCCTGAAGCTCTGGGTCTGGGAGGCCCGTGTATCGTGGAGCGCGCTCACCGCATGGGGGCTTTCAACTCGGAACGCAAGTTACCGCGCCCGATCATAGCCAAATATCTCAACTACTCAGACAAAGCCGCCATACTGCAACAATACCGGCAAGCAAGATCCCTACAGATAGAAGGAGTCCGCATCCTGATCTTCGCCGATTATTCGGTAGATGTTTCTAAACGACGCAAAGCTTTCCAGCATGTTTGTGCAGAACTTCACCAACGGCAATTCAAATTCACATTGGCATTCCCGGCTACCCTACGGATCAAAACACCCTCTGGTGAACAACTGTCCTTTCAAGACCCGGAGGAAGCATCTGCCTACTTGAAATCGTCGCGCTCAGGATCCCTCCTCAGCCCCACGCCTAAGGCCCCACCACTCAACCGGGCCCTGGATCAAAGGAGCCCGCGCAAGGACTCTCCCAAACGCTTCAGGGCCTCGGGTCCAACTCATCATGGCCTCACTACACGCTGAGGGACACGCACTGGCCCCGCTGTTTCCACACGCAAGTGTTCCTTTCTTTATGGCTCTGTTTGGCCTTCCTCCCTACCTAGTTAAGGTGTTCTGAACTTTGGACTCTCCCTCCTGGACAGTCCACACCTCACAGGTAATATCTGTTACTACTTGTTCAGACCTGTTGTTCTGTCTGCATACATCTTGAACTGACTCTTTGCGGACGAACCTTTTTGTTTAGTTCTATTTTAGTTGTATTTTTACCCTTCCTCAGTGGTTCATGGCTATAGAGGTATTCTGCTTAACATGACAACTTATGTACAGTAATTTGTGACATATATATTTTCACTTTTGTACACATTCGTACCCTCTTCCCCCTGGGTTCTTTGTGCAGACCTGCGACCATATGCTGCTCTCCCACATGCCCTGCCGCTGCCTTGTACCCCATCTCTAAGGGGCGGAAGCCTCTGACATGATACAGGGCTGGTTATGGGAACTGGTCTTCGCAGTGATCCCCATGCGGAAAAAAGAGAAGTTAGTTAGCGATTATGTTTACTTCTGCTTATCTTATCTTTGGCTACTGCGACAGTTTCATCCTTCCCCCTCCTCTCCTTTTCCTCTACCCGATAGGTTCTCTATTAGTGCACGCATACTTATCACCCCCTTTTTTAGGGCTTTGCTCCCATGCTCCAGTATGAATAACTACTGCTCACTACACTTAACCACACACATCCGAATGATTTCACTACTAGCACATCATATCCCCATCCTAATCCCATCATGCTGCGAATAATTTCATGGAATGTGAAGGGCCTTCGTTCCCCTGCTAAGAGAATGAAGGTTCTTCGCCATCTCAAACGGCTCAAAGCAGATATAGCTTTGCTTCAGGAGACACATCTTTCCTCAACCGATTTTGTTCGGATGAAGAAACTCTGGGTGGGGGCGGTGGCGGGCTCAGAAGCTCTCGGCCGTAAAGCGGGAGTCCTTATCCTTATCCATAAAAATCTCCCTTGTACCATACTGTCAACGGATACGGATACTCAGGGCAGATTGCTCTCTATTCGTATCCGCATTGGGACAAGAGAAATAGTGATATCCAACATATACGCCCCAAACAGTCCTACGAAGCAATTCTTCACCACACTGACCACCTGGCTCCTGCGCTACCCCTCCTTACCTCAAGTCGTGGGGGGAGACTTTAATTCCGTACTACACCCACTAGCTGATAAATCTTCGAAACAACGACGTGACTCGTCCTCGACACCGCCCAACACTACATTGTTAGCGGACACAATGGAATCCCTTCGTCTACTTGACCTATGGCGCATACACCACCCGACTGATAGGGATTTCTCCTTCTACTCCCACCCACACAACTTATTCACTAGAATTGACTACATATTTAGCTCACATGACCTACTCCCCTTCATCCCAGACGCGGAGATACATGATATTGCTATCTCTGACCATGCTCCTATATCTATATCTCTAGAGACTCCTGATATTCATCCGAATCCCAAAATTTGGCGATTCCCCGCCTTCCTCCAGCACAACGCGGACTTCCACACCTACATCACCAAAGAATGGCGTTTATACGCACAAACTAATGCGGACCATGCGGACAACCCCAATCTGCTATGGGACGCAGGGAAAGCTTTCCTCCGAGGACGCATTATCTCCTATGCATCCTCCTTCAAAAAGAATGCACATCTTAACTATACTACGGCCAGTTCCAAACTCCATCAGGCTCAGCGTACACTCTATACCCATGACACACCTGAAAACCGGGAAGCTTGGCGAATAGCCAAACAATCCTTTGAAACTTGGGCCGACACACTAGAATCGATCAAGAGAGCTCACTTTGATGCCACTCTCCACAAATTCGGGAACAAAGCCGGTAAACTGCTAGCCAGACTATGTAAAGGAACCTACCGCCCAACTATCATACCTGCTATCCGGGAACCCGACGGTTCTATAACAACGTCGCAACAGGGCATAAATTCTGCCATGTTGCGTTACTATACGGCCTTATATGCGGCAGACCCTATCGACGAGCAAACGGCACACGAATTTATAGGCAAAGTAACCCTGACTCAAATATCCCCCTCACAACTAGACTCCCTAAATGCCCCCATATCTCTCGCGGAAATAACCAACACGATTCGGACTCTAGCCTCTTCCAAAGCCCCTGGTCCAGACGGACTAACGGGCGAATTTTATAAATCACTTAATTCACTCCTAGCACCCACACTTGAAAGGGTGTATCAACACATATGGACAGGGGGCCCCTATCTACCCACAGGCAACCAGGCGATAATAAAACTTCTAGAAAAAAAGGGGAAGGAACCTACAGAACCAGGCTCTTATAGGCCCATATCGCTCCTAAATCTTGATGTCAAGATTTTATCCAAAATCATAGCCACAAGGCTAGCTAACATCATCCCTTTTCTGATCCATCCTGCCCAGTCAGGCTTTGTGAAAGGCAGAACGGCGACGATCAACATCAGAAAGGTGATGATGGCACTAGAGCACGCTAGATGCAACCCGAACGGGGACTTTGCCATCATTACTCTTGATGCCGAAAAAGCTTTCGACAATGTTAGTTTTGAATGGCTGTCTCTGGTTCTGAACAAAATGGGTTTCACCGGCCCTTTCTTACATCTAATAAAATCTATGTATACCTCTCCGGCCGCTAGATTGGTTGCAGCTGGCCTGCTCTCAAATGAATTTCGCCTCCATAAGGGTACGAGACAAGGCTGCCCCTTATCCCCTCTCCTCTTTAATTTGGCCCTGGAACCACTATCTAGGTTTTTGTCCACAGTAGCCCCAATCCATGGCATTCCGATAGGCGAATTACAACTGAAGACGTCTCTCTTTGCAGATGACGTCCTCATATTCTCCGCAAATCCTTCCGCAGATATGCCCACGATCAAGAACACATTTGATCTATTCCGAAAATGCTCCGGTTTACGCATAAACTATTCCAAGAGCGAGATACTGCCCCTCGGTTCCCTCCCACCTCCGGCCTGGTCTCACAATTCCATCTTCTCGATAGCTAAATCACACATCACTTATCTGGGTATTAAAATAGGGAAGCTTCCCTCCTCACTTTATCATCTAAATTATCCTCCCCTTTTTAGCAAGCTCACTCAGGAACTTGAAAACTGGATGGATCTGCCCCTCTCGCTCCTGGGAAGATGTCACCTGATAAAAATGGTCAGTTTCGCACGCCTGCTATACCCTCTTCAAACGATACCTCTACTCATCAGACACAAAGATATTCAAATTCTAAACTCTGCAATATCAAAATTTCTTTGGCGAAACAAAAGACCGCGCATTGCCTTCTCGAAACTTCATCTTCCCAGGACCGAAGGCGGTGTTAGTCTTCCGAACGTTAGACTGTATAATTTAGCATGTCTCTTGAGGGTGAGTCTAGATTGGATTACCCAAAAATCCCAATGTTCAAATTTTCACTTGGAAACGGCAATGGTCCATCCCTATTCCCTTACTGCCCTTCTTCACTGCAAGTGGAAATCTCTAGCAACTCCGCATCAACACAACCTCCTGCTAAGGGACACTGCCATTGCCTGGAGGGAGGTAAGGAAAAGTCTCCGTCTCTCTCCTTTCATCTCTAAATTTCTTCCAATTCAAGGGAACCCAAACTTCACTCCAGGTTTGGAACGACAACCTTACGATGAATGGCGCCAAAAGGGTCTTGCTACATTTTTCTCCATGTGTGAGCCAGATTCTGGCAGGGTGCTGCCGTTCAGCTCCCTAGCAGCAAAATTTTCTCTTCCGGATGCCTCAAACTTCCATTATCGCCAATGTGTCAGCTTTCTTCAAAAAACCTGCAGGACCGAATCCGTCAGATTCACTACATCATTCATGGAAACTCTCATCCGGAACGACACCTGCAAAATTTCTGACATATACAAACCATTACTTTTGAAAATTACTCCATCCTTAGCCTCGTCATCAGTGCTGAATTGGGCGAAGGACTTTCCAGAGGAGGACATAGTAGACAAAATCCTGCAAGGCCTCAATTCTGTGTACAATCTGATCCCTAATGAATTATGGAGGGAAACCCAGCTAAAAATCGCCCACCGCGCCCATATTCCTTTTCTACCCACTCCCAACCATTCTTCGGCCTCTCCCTCCCCCTCACTGTGCCCAATGTGCCAACAACCCAAACCTTCTCTCGTACACCGGTTCTGGACTTGTAACTTTATTGCTACTTTCTGGGATCAAGTTCTGGCTTTTATCTTCAGGATTACGCTGTTGAAACTCCCCAAGAATCCGCTCCTCCTCATCTTTGGGCATTGGGACTACACTCTACTTCCCTGGTCTACCGCCCCCAGCCCACCGGGAAAGGACTGGTCCTTGATCTGCCTCCTATTAGCCAGAAGGGCCATACTGGCCAACTGGACCTCCGCATCCACGCCCTCCATTTCACAGGTCGAAAGGGATCTCTTACAACTCCTTTTTCGGGACAAAATCAATGCCAACCTGGACCACCAGAATGCCTCCAAACGCTTTCATGACAGATGGGACCTTTTCATTTCGATACACCTCTCTCCACACGACCGCACGCTCCTTGATAAACACGCATTTGTGTACAAAGATCCTCAGCAAACATGAACTCTTCCACTATTGGATGTCTTCCTTCCATGGAGTATTGGACCTAAGCCCACTATCCCCCCCCCTCCCCCCTCTTTCCTCCCCCCCCCCCCTTCTCCCAGCCCCTCTCCTGTTTTTGCCATATTTGGTTAGTTCCATGAGGTTACATTTTAGAGCCTCCGGGCTAGTTAGATCCATCCAGTTATAGTCTCCTCATATCTGTCTAATCCTATGAGGGAGTGGATTAGCGTCTGCTCTCGTTCAGGTTTTTAAGTCTCTTGTTTTTCCTTTCTTTTCTTTTCTTTTACACGCCTTCAAGATGATGAGAGTCTCGTCTTGAGTTATAGTCTACTTTGTACACTGTACTTATATAAACAAGAAAACACTTGTATCTGCTGATATGATTTTATGTACTGTTCTATCACTTTTTCAATAAAAATTTATTCAAAAAAAAAAAAAAAAAAAAGTGGAAAAAAAAGTGAAATATTCCTTTAAATATGGTGCCTGGGGGGTGTCTGTAGTATGCCTGTGAAGTGCCACGTGTTTCCCGTTTTTAGAACAGTGCCTGCAAAAAATGACATTTAACGGAAATAACGTCATTTAAAGCTGCTTGCGGTTTTAATGTTATATCTGGTTCCTGCAATATGGTTGAAAATCATTGAGAAAAATGGCATGGGTAGCCCTCCCTGCCCATTACCAGCCCCTTTGGGTCTTGTACGCATATTAAGGAGAACCCCGCACCCATATTAAAAAAAGGAAATGCGTGTGGCCCCCAGGCCCTATATACTCAGAACAGCAGTATACAGGCAGTGCAAACAAGACAGGGACTGTGTAGGTTTGTTGTGTTAAGTTGAATCTGTTTAAAAATGTACCAATTGAAAATTACAAAGTGTAGCTCCAGTCAAAAAAACTATTTTTAAGCTTTTTGGAAAACATAGGGAAGGGTTATCACCCCTGTATAATTTGTTTTGTCGTCCATCTTTTTTTCATCTCACTTGCTGTTGTCTCCTTCCGTTTGCATGTAGGAGATGTTTGTAAGTTGGATGTTTGAAAGTAGGGGCCTGCCCTATATGCTCTGCAGAAATGGCGGAACAAGGTGTTGGTTTTGCCACAACATTGTAAGCCCTCAAAGTGACTCTTGGTGGGCGCTGGAGCGCCCTGATGTGAACGATTATATCAAGAATTGTAATTACATGCCATTGTTGAACAGTGGTAGAAAAATTGACCTTTGGTGGTTGTGGTGCTGGTGCCACAACACTATAAGTCCTCACCGTTACTCTGGGTGGGCACAGGAAGGGGCCCTCCTGTGAAATATTATCAAGAATTGTAATTACATGTCCCTGTTAAACAGGGGCAGAAAAATTGGGCCTTAGGCACTGGTGCTGGTGCCCCCACACTGCAACCTCTCCTATATACTCTTGTTTTATTGCAGGAATTAGCCCTGCTGCAAAGCATTGCATCAAAAATTGTACTTAAACACCCCTGTTAAACAGGGGCAGAAAAATTGGGCTGATGGCATCACCCAGAACCAGAAATGTTCTTCCAACATATCAGCGGAGGAGGAAGAGGATAGACAATCAACATAACAGGACAGTCACTCAGCATCAGCATAGGCAGTCTTGAAGGGATGTGATATTTCAAAAAAAATTATTCGGTTACATCAGCTTCAGGTGCTTGGTAGCTGTGGGTTATCCAAGACTTATTCATCTTGATGAAGGTCAGTCGATCAACTGATTCGGTGGACAGGCGCACCCTGTGATTGGTAACAAAGCCACCAGCAGCACTGAAGGTGCGTTCCAAAACAACGCTGGATGCAGGACAGGCCAGTAGCTCAGTTGCATACTGTGCAAGCTCTGGCCAGTGATCCATCCTCAAGACCGAGTAAGCCAGAGGATTTTCGGTGGGAAAGGTGTCCAAGTCTGACCTTGCCTCTAGGTATTCCTGCACCATGTAAATCAGACGCTGGCGATGGTTGCTGGAACCGATCATACCTTGGGGCTGCGGACTAAAAAATTGTCTGAAAGCATCAGTCAGACGGTGTCACGATCGTTCCACCATCCCGACCGTACATAGGAGACTTACCCGCAGGTTTCCTGTACAAGAGAATCGTCGGTGCCCTCGGACGCGGGTTGGCGCTAACGAACGCACGCGAGTGCATGTAGTCCCTAACAGGCGCACGCGGGTGCGTGTTGACACGAGCGGGCGCACGCGGGCGCGCGACAAGCCGAACGGGCGTACGCGGGGTCACGAACGGGAGCACGGTTACCCGCGGGGGTACGCAAACCTACCGTGCGACCGTTCTTGGCGCCCAACAAGCTATTTAAGGAATCAGCTCCTGTTCCCCAGTGCTGTCCTGTCTACAGTGTTCCTGTGACTTCTGCTGCCAGTTCCTGTGTGTTCCTGATACTGTACCCGGCCTGTTCCTTGACCTTGCTTGTTTGCCGCCTGCCTCCGACCCTTTGCCTGATTGACCTCGCTTCTGCCTTCTGCTCTGTACCTCTGCTGCCCGATAGTTGCCGACCCGGCTCGCCTCTGACCACGCCTGCCTACCCACCTGAACTTCAGCACCAACTTCTCCTGTGGTTCCTGCCTGACTACCTGTGCCAGCTGTTTCTGCAGTTCCTGTCCGGCTTCCAGCGCTGGTTGCACCTTCCATTCCAGTCAGCTACCTGTTCCCGCTGTGCCTGCTATCTGCTACCCTTCATCCTCTGCCTGACCTCCTGCACCAGCTGGTGGTATCTCCGTTGCTGCTACCCGGCCTGGCACTTGTGTCCTCCGGACTCCTGAATCCCTGTTTCCACCTCCAGGGGCTCTCGAGCCGGAGGCTTACGAGGCGCCGCTCCCTGCACGTTTGGGCTCTCCAACCAGGTACGTGACAGACGGCCACCTTCTCCACCGCTCCTTCTGACCGATGCCTCAGCAACACGTTGTCCAGGACCAGGAGTTTGTAACCTCCCAGTCTCTGGGAACGCTTGCACAGACCTTTCTGCAAGGCCTCCCGGATATGTCTCATCCTCTGCTCCCTCTGCGATGGCAAGATAAGGTTGGCAACCTTACCCTTCCTCTGGATCAATTGTGGGCATTAAATTGGGTATCTGGATTGTACGATTATTTTTTATTTTATTTATTTGTTTTTAAGGTTGAACTGGATGGACTTGTGTCTTTTTTCAACCTGACTAACTATGTAACTATGTAACTATGTAACCCTTGTACCATGGATCAAGGAGAGTGGCCAACCAGTAATGGTCCCTCTCCTTGATCCGAAGAATACGAGGATCCTTCCGCAGGCTTTGCAGGATCAGGGAGGTCATGCAGCGTAGGTTAGCTGAGGCATTCGGTCCGGAGTCCTCTGGGTCACTAATGACAACATGATCTGCAGCTACCTCCTCCCAGCCACGTACAAGTCCACATGTTTCTTGGGACTGTAAATCATCCCTACAAGACTGCTGCTGCTGCTGATGCCGAGTGTCAGCCTCCACCTCCATGCTGACACAATCATCCTCCTCCTCCTCTTCCTCCTCCTCATCCTCTTCCTGTGTGATGGGTGGCACAGCAGGAACACTGTCTGGATAAAGGGGGCCTTGAGAGGCAAGGAAGTCCTCCTCTTCCTGCCTCTGTTCTGCCTCAAGTGCCCTGTCCATTATTCCACGCAGCGTATGCTCCAAGAGGTGGACAAGAGGTACAGTGTCACTGATGCATGCACTGTCACTGCTCACCATCCTTGTGGCCTCCTCAAACGGTGACAGGACAGTGCATGCATCCCTGATCATGCCCCACTGGCGTGGTGAGAAAAAACCAAGCTCCCCTGACCCTATCCTGGTGCCGTAGTCACACAGGTACTCATTGATGGCCCTCTGCTGCGTGTGCAGCCGCTGCAGCATGGCCAACGTTGAGTTCCACCTGGTGGGCATGTCACCTATAAGGCGGTTCTTGGGCAGGTTCAACTCCTTTTGGAGCTCAGCCAGCCGAGCGCAGGCATTAAATGATCGGCAGAAATGCACACAGACTTTCCTGGCCTGCTTCAGGACATCCTGTAAGCCGGGGTACCTGCCCAAGAACTGCTGCACCACCAGGTTAAGGACGTGAGCTACACAGGGCACATGGGTCAGTTGTCCCTGTCGGAGGGCGGAGAGGAGGTTGGTGCCATTGTCGCAAACCACCATTCCTGGCTTAAGCTGGCGTGGTGTCAACCACCTCTCGGCCTGCCCCTGCAGAGCTGACTAAACATCCACCCCAGTGTGGCTCCTGTCCCCCAAACAAACCAGCGCAAGCACGGCATGGCATCGTTTTGCCTGCGTACTTGCGTAGCCCCTGGAACGCCTACGGAGCACCGCTGGTTCTGAGGACAGAGCACTGGAAGAGGCCATGCAGGAAGAAGAAGAGGAGGGGGTGGAGGAGAGAGGTGTGTCACAACCAATAGTAGCATTTTGGAGGCGTGGTGGCGGAACAACCTCCAACACTACTGCACCTTGTCCTGCATCCTTCCCAGCTGCCAGAAGAGTGACCCAATGGGCCGTGAAAGACAGGTAACGTCCCTGTCCATGCCTGCTGGACCATGAGTCAGCGGTAATATGCACCATACCGCTGACCGCCCTGTCCAGCGAGGCAAGGACATTGCCTTCCACATGCCGGTAGAGAGCCGGAATCGCCTTCCGTGAGAAAAAGTGGCGTTTGGGGACCTGCCACTGAGGAACCGCACATTGTACAAACTCACGGAAGAGGGCCAAGTCTACCAACTGAAAAGGCAGCAGTTGAAGTGCTAGCAATTTAGCCAAGCTAGCATTCAACCGCTGGGCACGTGGATGGCTGGGAGTGAACTTCTTTCGCCGGTCCAGCAGCTGGGGCAGGGATATTTGCCTGCTATAATCGGACGTGGGTGTACTGCTAGCAGAGTGCCCGGAAGCACTTGGCTGTGACACACCTAATTCTACACCTTCATTCCTCTCAGAGCAGGTTTCAGAGAGGACTGAAGGTCTAGTGGGGTTGGAGATGCCAGCTGATGAGGAGCAAGGAGAGGTCCGCTTTGTTCTTTGGTGTGGGTCTTTGAGGTACGCTTGCCAACGAGCTGCATGGCAGGTCAACATATGTCTGGTCAAGCATGTGGTGCCCAAGCGGCTGATGTTTTGGCCACGCGAGATACGCTTGAGACATATGTTGCAAATAGCAGCGGTGCGATCTGATGCACTCGTCTCAAAAAAGGCCTGCACAGGCGGAGCTCTGCGGTGTGATTCAGTCGGTGTGCTGCCCCTAAGCTGGCCCCCGGAGGGCATCCTGCCTCGTTGGACATGTGCCGCCTCCTTCTCCTCCTCCTCTCTCCTACCAGGCACCCACGTGGAGTCAGTGCCCTCATCATCCCCTCCCTCTTCATCGCTGTAGCAAACCTGGCAGTATGCTGCAGCTTGTGGAACATGACAGCCAGATTGCTGTCCTTCTTGAGCATCCCCTCTCTCTGCATTCACGCTACTGCCTTCCTCTAGCTGAGTGTCATCATCAGAGGCTACAAAACACTGGGCATCCTCCTGGAGCATGTACCCAACACTGTGCTCAAAGAGTTCAGGAGACTCCTCAGGAGGATGTGGTGGGTCTAGGGAAGGAGTCACTGATGATGACATTGAGAGGAGGGCTTGGTCATCCACTCTACCAAGTCGTTGGCATGTTGCGGCTCAACATGTCCAGCTGCCAAAAAGAAGGACAAGCATGTCCCATGGCCACGTGCTGATGACAATGCACCGCGTCCACGACCAGCACTGTTGTCTCTAGACACAGAGCCTGCTTGCCCTCTTTTATCGGCTCGCGCCTGTCTGCCTCTCCTTGCTGGCCTTCCAGACATGGTAATGGCCTGAAGGGAGTTGGGTAAAAAAGCAGTTGGGTAGTGTATATTGTGCTGGAGGCACACAACACCCACTAACTCCTGCAGATGCCTTTATTATAGAACACCAGAGATAAAGGGGTATACTGTAATGGAGTCACACAACACCCACTAAGCCCTGCAGATGGCTCTATTAGAGAACAGCGATAAAGGGTAGATACAGGTGTATATTGTGCCGGAGGCACAAAACACCCACTAACTCCTGCAGATGCCTTTATTATAGAACACCAAAGATAAAGGGGTATATACAGATGTATACTGTGCTGTGCTGGAGGCACACACAACTTCCAATAACTCCTGCAGATGGCAAGTGGGCTCAAATAGAGAAGAGCTATGTAGGTGGATATAGCGGTATGTACTGGGTACAGAACAGACAGCACGCACAAGCTCCTAACACTACTGACTGCAAGCTCTATTATAAAAGATAGATCACTAGCTATATAGGTGAGGTGAATATAGCGGTGTATACTGCGGTCAGGGCACGCAGACAACAACCACTACACAACAGCAAGATCGAAAATCGGCCGATAACGATCGGTGTGTACTGTGTTGAAGGTACAGAACACCCGCTAACTGCTTCAGACGCAAACACACTACACAAGGCCGCTGCGCTAGCAGCCTTATATAGTGTGGGGCGTGCACTACACAGCCTGAGCTATGATTGGCCACAGGCATCCTGCCTGTGGCCAATCATGGCTCTCCTCGCTGCTGGCGCTGCGATTGGCCAAGCATGCGGGGTCACAGTGCATGCTTGGCCAATCATGAGCCAGCAATGCACTGCGCCATCGCAGTGCATTGTGGGCCGTGAGCGCCACGCGAATTTGGCGCGAACGGACCATAACGTTCGGACTTCGCCAAACGGGCGAACAGCCGATGTTCGAGTCGAACGTATGTTCGACTCGAACACAAAGCTCATCCCTAATATACCAATGAACCTTGATTCTGATGATGTCATTGACAGAGTTGCAGAAAACAGTAAACTTCTACAAAACTTGCTGAATCCCTAGTGCAGTTATTTTGTTCTGTGATTTTGACTATAAAAAAAATATATGCCAAAAAATGTAATATATTTTGCTATTTGTCATTGTATTAAATTGTTCATTAAAGATGTTTCACCTTATATATTGCATTCATTCTATCATGTATTTACATAATTCCAAATGACTGACAAGTTACGGTGACTGAAGCAGCTAAATACTGTATAACTAAAATACATTGAGAAACTGGCTGTCATTTTTTTCATTATTTGTAATTCGTTGTTTTTTTTTTATAGCACTGTATACATTTCAGAGAACAGACACAGGGCACAGGTCACTATGCTCCTCACCATGTCTTCTCTTCTGATAGCACTGTGTTATATGTGTAGAGAGATTACCTGTGTTCATTGCTGAACATGAGAAGTGACTCTCCCCCCTCCCCCCATTGGCTGGAAGAGACTCTGACATGAACTTTGAATGAGTGAGAGGAGGGGGGAATTCAGAGGACACAGGAAGGAACATCAAAGCCCAGGGGATAGTTGTTGGATTCTCTCAGAGGAGAGCTTGCAGATAACAGCCAGAGAAAGGTGAGGAGACTTCACTGTTTGTATCACACTGTCTCTGCTTCTGGAGTTTAGCTGGGGACATGCTGCCATGGAAACAGAGACATGTGAAGAACGTGCCTGTTCTAGATAGCAGCCTGGGTGTGCACCTCTTTACCAAACACACCCACTTGTCCTCCATAGGGAGGGAGTGATGGAGTGACTGGATTGTGGAGATGTTTCCACCCCCTGGAAACTTTTGAACTGAGAAAGAACCATTAGAGGCTGATTCTGGAAACTTGAAAAGACTATTCTGCAAAAACTAAAGGACTGGGGAAAGAAAGAAATGCAATGCAGTTATGAGGGTAGCATGTACTACCTTTTTTTTGCATTCCCACACTTCTCCTTTATACTAACATAAGAAAATCCAAAAAATGTGGTCTCCGTGGATAGCCTACACAAAATCTAATCGGAAAGTCTTGAGTATATGATAGGGGATTATTTATCCTATCCCTTTAAATGTGCCCCCCCCCCCCCCCCTGTAAACCCCCTTCCTTGCTTTCTCTAGTCTTTGTGGATTTTCTTTAGTCTTATCTATTACTTTTCTAAATCATTCTTCTGTTCTCTCCTTTTAATTCCTTACAGATAATAAGATACATTAAATGATCATACCAAAACTGCTTAGAGCCCTTTTAGGGCCACCCCTAGCCCTACCTTGCTAAACCTGTAAAGCAGTATTAAAAACCAGATTAGCATATGTTATAGCTCCTATAACTGCAATACCCCTGGATATCCTACCTGCTAATGCTAACCTCATTCTCTGTCATTAAAAAAGGGTAATGTATTATTTGATACTCCATAATTGATTGGCCTTGTACTGTTGTACTGAGTATGCGTATGTATTTATCCACATTACTTTGTATTTGTCAAAACTTTGAAAAGACTTATTGTACAAGAAATATAAACAATTAAAGTACACCACTAAATAAACAATTTCTTAGTCCTGCAAAATAAACCTCAAAGCCCTGTCATATCTTTTAAATCACAAAAACAACAGCTGAACTATTGTTGTATTCTGACAGTGGGGTGCCCCTCCCCCATCAGAATACACAGATCAGTGCTACTGATTGGCCATTGGCTGTAGCAGCTAATCAAATGCTGTTTTTCCAGCAGGACCATTTGACAGAAGCTTCTGTTGAACAGAGAGAGGTACACACAGACAGAAAGGAGCAGGAATCAGCTGAATTTCGATAAGTGTATACTAAAGTATGAGTTATACAATAAAGTTGTACTATGGTATTCTGACAGAGGGGTGACTCCCCTGCTGTCAGAATACACATATCAGAGCTGAAACCCGATTAAGCAGATTTTACCTAACAGGGTGGTTGAAAAAACTTGATCAGTAGATTGACTTCTGTTCCACTGCAGCAGCCACACATGAATCCACATTCGGGCAGTCTCTGCTGAACCAGCTGTATTTTAATTCATGTATGAGCAACTTAAGGGGAATTCTGTTTACTTTTGAGTGTTTTCATCTCATTTCCTGTTTGGTTTCCAGGATAGAGAGTAAAGGTCCATGCACATTGGCTTAAAAATCACTGCTTCTTCAGGAGTTTTGTGTTTTTCCTGTAGAAGCTGCTCATAGTTATCCTACATGTACATGCAGATTAGAATGATTAGAGGCATATTTTGAGCTCAGCCTTTAGAGGAAGGAAAAAGAAAACCTTTCTGGTTTATGTTTGTGATTGGAGCTTTTTGGCATAAAAAAACGGTAAGCTCTCCTAAACGCACTTTTTTAAGGCCAGTGTGCATGGAGCCTAAAATTGAATCTCCCTAGTATATCACAGACATTTAAAATATCCCAAACAGCCCACTAGTGGGAGTTTCTACCTGCATTTTAACAGCTGCCACCACCCCATATGGAAGCAGAACAATCCTAGTGGAAAGTTTAACAGACTGAGGAGAAATTGTACAAAAGTGGACGACAATGTCACACAGGGTAGCTTGATGATAAAAAAAATGTGAGGAAAAGGGATATCTACGGGAGCTAGTTCAAGATGCTTTCTTGTCCCACATGAATCCCCCTTCCAAAAAGAAAATTCCAGCTGAATTGAATGTCAAGTTCGTGTCAAGTTCATGTCAACCTTTAATGACAAGTTCAAGTTTGTCTTCAGAATAATAAAAAAAACTTTATAATATTTTATTAATACGGTAGGTCACCGTCTGGCCCCTGAGTTACCAGAAGTTTCCCAAGTAACCTTCAGAAGAGCATGGACTATGAAAAATTTATTAGCACCAAGCAAAATGATAAATAAGTCCACCAGATCCCCCTAGACATTATATCATACTTTGACAACAGGACAGGCATTTTTCAGTGTAAAAAAAAAGGATGCCTGGCCTGTCAATTTATCACTCATGGCAGCAATAAGATCACCACTAACATAAGTAAAACTTATATAATCAAACAATTCATCACATGCACTACAGATTTTGTTATATATGTTTTACGGTGTCTCTGCAGCCTTTTATACATGGGTCGAACTATACTTCATGCGCAAGAATTGGTGATCACCATAGACTCATTAAGAAAGGGATATGATGAACATGGCGTTCACACGCCATTTTCATTGTATGCATAATGATGATATTAAATGCCTGGAAGTTTTTGTCATAGAGACTATCCCCAAAGGAACCTTGACTGCAAATGAGAGATTTTCCCTATTATGCAAGAGGGTAAAGTATTTTGGATATATATGTTTGACTCTCTTGCCCCCAAAGGATTAAACGAGGAATTAGAAACATGCAGCTTTGCCTACCGTATTTGCCGGCGTATAAGACGACCCGGCATATAAGACGACCTACTAAAAACCTGCACAGTTAAAATGTTTTGCCCGTACTCACCGTTTAAGACGACCCCCGATTCCGAGGCTTCCGACGCTTCATATCCCTCTTCTTCTTCGTTCTTGCTGGAGCCATTTCCTTCTTCCTTCTGGTGCTGGAGCCAATCACGGCGAGCAATGTATTCTATTAATGAATACAAAGCCTGCTGGGATTGGCGGAGGCTGTTACATCATCAGCCCGCGCCTCACTCTCAAAGCCAATCGGAGCAGGCTACTGTGTGTAGCCTGCTCGGATTGGCAGAGATTGCTGCTCCAATCCGAGCAGGCTCTGTATTCATTTGAATACATCGCTCACTGGGATTGGTTCAGTGGTATATACTGTATGTAGCCGAAGCTACATACAGTATTACCGGACAGCCAGAAGGCATCCCAGCAGCGGACCCGGCGTATAAGACGACCCCTCCTTTTTGCTCAGTTTTTTTAAGTGTAAAAGGTCGTCTTATACGCCGGCAAATACGGTAGTTCCTTTTATAGCTTTGTCCCCCCCCCCCCTTTCTTCATTCTCCTTTTCCCCGTTTTTTTTATATTTTTTAATATACGTGTTTACATTAGGAATTTATTAATTTGGGATTTTTTTTTATTTTATTTTATTTTTTATGCTTTTATTCTTATTATTAAGTTTTTGGAATTACTTGCCCATTACATATATATATATATATATATATATATATATATATATATATATATAAACACTAATGATATTCTGATCATATAAAACTGTTTATATTCTTAATGTTTATCTTGCGAGATAATAGGGGTTAACGTCAAATTGCCTTGACCCATTGCTCCATTGCTCTGTTAACTCCCTGCCCCTAGACACTATTTAAACCTCCTGGTTGCCCACTCTCAAGACTCTGAAAAATCGCATGTGTGCGAAACGCGTCATCTAGGCAACCGAGAAGCTTGTCTCTCTGGTCCACGAGGTGTCTCAGTCATCACAACCTCCAGCAACACTGACCATCCTCCATGCCAGCCAACCCAGCTTTGGTTTTCATCCGCCTGGATATTGCATCACCCCAGGATCACCCCAGGACACTCCCACACAGCGGTGAACAGCAACCAATGTGTCTGGTTACACAAGGAGAGAGCAGAGGGAACTCATCTGCAGCATTGCAGCACTTTCTCTCCCTCCTGTCAGACTCCTGCTGGTCTGGTGTCCCTGACACGTGAAGCACAGAGTCGGGGCTCTTCACCTTCCCGCCGACTGCTGCCACCGCCTCCTCCTCCAACACGTCCAGCCACTCTCCACATGCTGGTGAGTGGGTCTTACATTCGGCTGCAACACAGCAGGGACATTGGCACCCCTCCTGATGAGAGGGTTTTCCCAATACCCAGATGCCGTCAGCTCCTCGTTGCTCTGTGGTTCCAGGGTGATATCATATGCCTTTTACTTTTTATCACTCCCCATTATTTCTTGCTTGACAACAGGATTGGATCTTATGATTATCATTGATTAAACTAGCTGTATTTAAGTTCCATTGTCTGTTGTGAGACTGCTTTTTCTACTAACCCATTGAGCACTGGATTGTTTTGTTGAGTACTATTATATTTATCTGACCCAAGCCAGCTTTTAAGAGATACGAATGGAAGAAGGAATTTAAAAATGTTCATTGGCAACAGGCCCTGTATCTGTTTTTCATAAGGATCGTTAAAAATAGTCCCAGGCAATATTAATTGGTGATATAGTTGTGGTCTATATTAAATTTGTGTTTTGAGTATACAAGTAATAAGGTGTGCAAGCTACCTATGGAAATAACGGCTGCTCCAGGGCACTCCAATGTTTGACACCCCAAAGCACCCACCCCCAAATATTAAGGGCATGTGGCTTGGTACGGTTTAAAAGGGGGTGGCGCTCGCTCGTCACCCCCCTTTTCTGACCTGCCAGGCTTGGATAAGGGTCTGTTATGAATTTTTTGGAGACCCCACGCTGTTTTTTTGTTTTATTTGGTGTGCCACTTTTCAGGCAGACTAAGGGGACCCTCCAGCACTATATTTAAATATTTTTTCATTTTTTTTCTTGCAGTTTAAACATCACTAAAACCACTGCTCCTGTAAAAATTGTCTTTTAAAATTTTTTTATTGATATATGTCCCCCAGGGCAGTACCCAGACCCCCATACTATTTTTATGGCTAAATACTTGCAATATAAGCCTTCAACAAAGTGAGACATTATCTCTGATGCAGACTAGGAGATCATAGCCCTTGTACACACGGTCGGAGAATCCATCGGAATGTGTCCTATCGGACCGTGACGTGTGTGGTATGCATCGGACTGATTCCGTCAGAATATCAGTCGGACCCAATTTTTTAACATGTTGGAAATATTTCCCGACCAACTGGGCCGATCGGACATACTCTGATCATGTGTAGAGAATTTTGTTCGGACCAAGTACCACACATGCTCAGATAAAATTCCTACATCAAAGCTATTGGCTACTAGCCTGAATGTAGTCCCATCGTAACGAAATTACGTCATCACGTTCTGAAAGATCGGATTTTTCGCCAACTTTATCTGACCGTGTATATGCAACAGTTTCGGACAAGATCCGACGGACAAAATCCGACGGGCAAAATCCAACAGATTTGGTTGTGGAAATCTCCGACCGTGTGTACAGGGGCTTAGAGTCATCTTTCAGATTATAAAGTATACTATGGTAAGTACAGAATGCATATGCTATTTCCTGTGGATTGTAGATTTTCTTGCCTGCAAATGGATGGAATAAATAGGGCAATTTTTGTTTAATGGCCTTCTGTTCAAGTTATGCTAGAAGTCAGCACAACAGTTTTGTCAGCTTTATTACCATTACCATGATAACAATTTGAATTCAGAGCTGTAAGATGCTGATTGTGCTGGGAAATTAATAAAGCTCGCAATTCATGCCTGGCATGTTGTAACTTCAAGCTAATGGTCTGAGGGGGCATTTGTTTGAAGGTCCTAGCAACTTTTTCTGAAATAGAAGCCTGCTCAACTGCTGCATCCTCTGCTTTCTAAAAATGCTCATCTTTATAAGAATGCCAGATTCTGCAGTTGGGACATTAATTGAGCATATGCCACATATTCATATTACCCCCAATGCGTACCCTACCAATGACACAAGAGCGTAATCGGACTATGTAATATCATGAATTTCAGATTTAAGAACATTTTGAAGCAGGCACCTTGTTGTCAATATTACATCAACTTTTGAGTATATGAGATGAGTAAAAAAAAAAAAAAAATACGAAAGCCCTCTTCTGCTGAGACACATCTAGTAATTTATCTCATATTGCACTTAACTTCGCAAAGGAGTAGTTGGCCTTGATTTACTTTACTCACTTATTTCCACACTTTTTTAAGAAGGCAAGTTGTCTTAAATTAGAAAAATAATCATTGACAACTGTGTATACCGTATTATTGATCTTACAGACCAAAATGATGAATCTGCCAGAGTCATCGATTACCAAACTGTTGTGTTTAAATGGAAATAAGTCTTTGACCGTAATCATGGGTTCCCTTTTTTTGAGAAGTTAGACATATAGATGTTGGGCTTATGTGCTTCCCTCCAGACCCTGTATCTCTTGATTGAACTATTGAGCCCTTCTACGTTTACAAAGGAGATTTTAAAATGCATACAAAAAAATGGGACAGTTGTGGTAGAACAATAGTCCTCCAGCAAAAGAGAAGAGTATTTGTATGGAAGCAAGAGGGGACATTTTTTAGAAGGCATCAACATTTTTGATAAAAGTTGACAAAGTAGTAGAAAGGTACACTGGTCTTACCCTTGAATGAGGCCATGAATCTTCGATACAAGGAACATGCAGTTGAGGTTGATATACCCTTAAGGCAGAAAGATGTAACAGACAAACAGTCAACACATGTAGATTAGCAGCATAAAAGAAAAAAAAAAAGAAAAAACTCCAGCATCATACATAAAAACAAATAATCCTGTAAGAGAATCTGGATGGTTGTGGGCAAAAGTAACACCATAACAAAGTGCGCTTCAAACGCTCACTGGAGCACACAATGCTGTGCAATCATAGTGTACATGAACTGCATCAACCCTTGTTAGCAGAGGTGGGGCCGACTACACTTTAATCGGGATAGACACTTTTAGGTGAGGGTGTATTTTTGCAGACAGTGTCCTCTGCATCCAATATATGCCACTCTAATAAAGCAAGGCAATCCTCCAAAGTGTTTATGATGAAAGTTTTGCCTTCTCGGGTAACAATCAATTTAATTGGATGCCCTCGTCAACAGAAGATTTTGTTTTTGTGCAGAAGTTTAGTATGTTTATTAATGGTGGCTAAATCTTTTCATTGGTGTAGTTATGCTGCAAAAGGTCTGCAAACAATGATAGGCCAGCAAGGCATGCAGTAATTTTATCCGCATGTATGGTCAAAGCCAGAAGCCTCTTTTTTTAATATGATAAAAGTGTATGAGTTCCAATGCATCAGCTTTGTGGAGAGGTGGGTTGGTTTTGTAATTTTGTAGATTCAATCATTTATCAGTTCCTCAGCAGGTACATCAGGTAATGCTTCTGCAAGGATTTTAAAGAAGTAGCCTTTTAATTCAGCAGGCTTTATGGTTTCTGGAACACCTCTAATTTTAATGTTACAATGCCTAGAGCGGTCCTCCTGATGAGCCAACTTGACCTTTTGGCCATGTGATCATCCTCCCTATCATTTTGTGCATCCACCAGGTTGAAAGTATTTGTGAACTCTGTCATAACTCTATCACCCATATCATGCATCTCCGCCTTAAATTATTTTATTAAGAACATGATATCAGAATGTACAGAGCTTTTCAGAGACAATAACATATCCTTTAATGTGGTATTAAGAACTGGCTTGTTAAAGATGAAGAATGGCAGTAATAAATTCTGCAGCATCCTGGTGTCATCTAGTGAGAAATCAGACGCAGATCTGAAGGTGCAGCTGACATCTGACTCTGTTTTGATTTAGCTGGGCTGCTAGTGAGAGAGGGAGCTTGTGAGGCGGTCCCATCCAGCAGTGTACAGCGGTGGTGGTCCTCTGGGTGGCCCGGCGTCCAGGTGTCTCCTTCCATGGTAGAGTGGCTGTGCAAGGAGGAAATGGAGCCACTGGAATTTTGGCTAGTATAGCAGAGCAGCATGGGGAAGAAATCAGTGAACTTTCCTGACCACCCATGCTTTTTTCTCTTGTAGCGCATTCCCTATGTAGGCATGGGGTGAGAAGGAGATATTCTGCCGCTGTAGGGTGTGCGGCATCGGTGTTGAGTGCTCCAGTGAGCTAAGGCAGCACAGAGCTTCACACTGAAGCAGCTATATCTGCCAGCAGCTAGCCACGCCCCCCACATTTCACACTTTTGTACACCAGTTTCTTTGCATCAAGTGAAATGCATTTTGTATAAATGAAATAAATGTATTTAAAAAAAATAATAATAATAAAAATACACATACCTGTTTTTTTTTTGTTTTTTTATACAAAACAAATAAATGTGTTTCACATAGAAACATGAACTTATTTACTGTGTGAATAACACCATTTTGATGTTACACCGTTTTAGTACACTGGGCATTATCACAGCTACATATTTCTATGAATGAGGAGGGTGTGTTTTAAAAGTAGCAGAAGTTAGTGATTTTCTTTTGTAAAAGTTTTTGCTGCATGCATGTATGACAAGTTTTTATTATACTTTTGTCATAGAGTTAGTACTCCTTCGTAACATTTTATTTGATAAAGCATAGCTATGTACATTAAAGATGCTCTTGGAGAAAATACGTTGGAAGAAAATGGTAAATGAAAAGTGGAAGGAATGTAATTTATTTTCATTTGCTGTGCAGCATGAGATTACAGCTGCAGGGTCTACAGCCTATGACTGATCTCTTGTGGGTGTTAAACTTCAAACGCAAAAGCTTATCTTCAACTACACATCGGTTCACTTTTTTTTTCTAACTAAGAAAAAAAGTATGTAAAACTAAAAAATAAAAAAAAAAGAAAATGGAAATTATTGTATGACACACGTAAGTTGTGTTTCTTTAAATATATCGATTTTAAACGGAGTCTGTTATAAGGAAGATACAAGGGTTGACCTGTTGACCTGATTGCATAGGTATTTACTGAGCTACTGGCCCTGAATGAGTATGCAGATCACAAGCACTGACTTTACTTTGATTTGCATCACTGTAGTTTTGTTACCGATCTACTACGTAGAAGTATTGATGGGCAAATCTGTCTGGGTTTGATTTGCCAAAGGTTCACAAGATTTGAAGTTTGGAAATCCAAAACTTTGCAGGGAAACCCAAGTAAAAGCTGTTAAATTCTGCCCATTTTTTTAGATAATAAATAAAATATTGTCCAACAATGGGAATGAGAAGCTGGGCACTGCAACAGGAAACAAACAAAAGGAAGAAAAATTCTGTACAGTTAGGAAAGGGTTCTGTAAATGTAACTTTTAACCACTTGTTCTCTGGAAGATTTTCCCCCTTCATGACCAAACCATTTTTTGCTTTTCAGCACTGTGCTAATTTAACTGGAAATTACTCAATCATGCAACACTGCAAACAACTGAAATTTATATAATTTTTTTCCACACAAATACAACTTTCTTTTGGTAGTATTTGATCACCACTGGGTTTTTTATTATTATATAAATGGAAAAAAAATTAAAACTTTGAGATAAAAAAACTAAATTTTCTGTTATAAAACATATCCAAGAAAATCTAATTTCTTCATAAATTTAGACCAAAATACGCAATATTTTGCTACATGTCTTTGGTAAAAAAAATCCCAGTAAGTGTATATTAATTGGTTTGTGTGAAAGTAATAGTGTCTACAAACTATGATATACAGCATATACTGGAATTTACACCAGTTTTAATCAGTTCTGAATTTCTGACTTCCTATCACATTTCTTGAGGCGCTAAAACTCCAAGATATTTTAAACACCTCCCACCAATGACCCCTTTTAGGGTAGACATCCCAAGGTTTTTTGCTGAGAGGCATGTGGAGTCCGTGGAAGATGTTAATTTTTCCCACAAGTTTTTTTTTTTGTTTTTTTTTACACAAAGTTGTCACTTAGATATTTCAGACACATGCTATGGGTACATGTAGCATTACGCCCCAAAATCCATTCTGTTACTTCTCCTAAGTATGGGGATACTAAACGTGTGAGACTTTTTGGGAGCCTAGCCTGTACGGGACCCAAAATCCAAAGAGCACCTTCAGGCTTTCCTATTACAGTTTTGGGGGCACTAAAAAGGATATTACAAACACCTCACAAATTACCCCTTTTTGAAAAGTAGATACTCCAAGCTATTGGCCTAGAGGCATGATGAGTATTTGCACATTTCATTTGTTGCCAAATGTTTTTGGAAAATGCATTTTTCATTATCTATTTTCATTTTTCAAAACCTTGTGACAAAGAGTGAGATTTGCAAAATACTCACCATGCCTCTCATCAAATACTTTGGAAAGTCTACTTTTTGGGGTTTATTTTGTATAATCCTGGCATTTTAGGGCCTCCAAAACTGTTATAGGTAGTCAGGAAATGAAAAGTACAAGTTACTACAGTGCCTTGAAAAAGTATTCATATCCCTTGAAATGTTCCACATTTTGTCATGTTACAACCAAAAACGTAAATGTAATGTATTGTAATTTTATGTGATAGACCAACACAAGTGGCACATAATTGTGAACTGGAATGAGAATGATAAATGGTTTTCAAAATGTTTTACAAATACATATGTGAAAAGTGTGGCGTGCATTTGTATTCAGCCCACCTGGGTCAGTACTTTGTGGAACCACCTTTTCGCTGCAATTATAGCTGCAAGTCTTTTTGGGGATGTCTCTACATGCTTTGCACATCTAGAGAGTGACATTTTTGGCCATTCTTCATTGCAAAATAGCTAAAGCTCTCTCAGATTGGATAGATAGCATCTGTGTCATTCCATTGCAGCTCTGGCTGTATGTTTACGGTCGTTATCCTGCTGGAAAGTGAACCTCTTCCCCAGTCTCAAGTCTTTAGCAGACTAACATGTTTTCATCTTCAGTTGCCCTGTATTTGGCTACCTTTTAATCTTTCCATCAACTCTGACCAGCTTCTCTGTCCCTGCTGAATATAACCATCCCCACAACATGATGCTGCCACCACCATGTTTCACAGTGGAGATGGTGTGTTCAGGGTGATGTGCAGTGTTCATTTTTCGCCACATGTAGCATTTTGCTTTAGGCCAAATAGTTAAATTTTGGTCTCATGTGACCAGAGCACCTTCTTCCACATGTTTGCTGTGTACCCCACATGGCTTCTCATAAACTGCAAATGGGACTCCTTATGACTTTCTTTCAACAATGGCTTTCTTCTTGCCACTCTTCCATAAAGGCCAGATTTGTGGAGTGCACAACTAATAGTTGTCCTGTGGACAGATTCTATCACCTGAGCTGTAGATCTCTGCAGCTCCTCCGGAGTCACCATGGGCCTCTTGGCTGCTTCTCTGATCCTTGCCCGGCCTGTCAGTTTAGGTGGAAGGCCGTGTCTTGGTAGGTTTGCAGTTGTGCCATACGCTTTCCATTTTTGGGTGATGGATTGAACATTGCTCCGTGAGATGTTCAAAGCTTGGGATTTTTTTTTTATAGCCTAACCCTGCTTTAAATTTCTCCACAACTTTATCCCTGACCCGTCTGGTGTGTTCCTTGGCCTTCATGATGCTGTTTGTTTACTAAGGTTCTCTAACAAACCTTTGAGAGCTCCACAGAACAGGTGTTATTTATACTGAGATTAAATTACACACAGGTGGACTCTATTTACTATTTAGGTGACTTCTGAAGGCAATTGGTTCCACTAGATTTTAGTTTTGGGAATCAGAGTAAAGGGGGCTGAATACAAATGCACACCACATTTTTCAGATATTTATTTATAAAAAATGTTGAAAATCATTTATCATTTTCCTTTCACTTCACAATTATGTGCCACTTTGTGTAGATTTATCACATAAAATCCCAATAAAATACATTTACATTTTTAGTTGTAACATGACAAAATGTGGAAAATTCCTAGGGGTGTGAATACTTTTTCGGGGGGCACTGTATACACCCCTAGAAAACCTGATGGTACTCATTGGATTTTAGCTGCCGTACACAGCTAGGCACCCAAAAAGATTCACACATGTGGTATCCCCATGCTAAGGAGAAGTCTCATCAGAATGAGTTATGGGGTGTAAAGCCACATTAACTCATGATGTGTATGGAAAATATTTCAGTTAAGTGACAACATTGTATTTAAAATAGATCTAATATCTATTTTCAATATCTTTCAATTTCCAAAAACTTGTGGGAAAAATAAGATCTTCCAAAGACTCAAAATGCCTCTCAGCAAATACCTTGGGGTATCTACTTTTCAAAATTAGGTCATTTTAGGGGGTGTTTATACTGTCCTGGCATTTCAGGACCTCCAAAAATGTGATATGTAGTCAAGAAATCCAATGCGTAATTAACGCCTCTTGAAAGCCTGAAGGCGGTCATTGGATTTTGAGCCCCTGTACATTGCCAAAAAGTCTCACATATGTGGGATCTCTATACTCAGAAGAAGTAATAGAATGTGTTTTGGGGTGTAATCCCATATAGATTCATGGAATGTGTGCAAAATATGTCTTTAAAGTGGCAACTTGGTGTAAAAAAACTAGTAAAAAAATAAAAAATTTCCATGGACTCAACGTGCCTCTTAGCAAATAACTTGGTGTGTTTACTTTCACTGGGGCTGTTTGAACTCTCCTAGCATTTTAAGGCCTCTAAAAACATTAGGAGATACTGCCACACTCCTAATGTTGGGCATACGTGTAATAATCTTTTTTCGTTCAGCCTATCAGATTCCTCCATTCACATTGATCATTGAAGAAATCTCTGCCAGAAAAAGTGTATGATATGCCCAACATTAGAAGCCTCCACACATCCACACACATCCGATTCTATAATGTTGGGTATACATGTAATGTTCTTTTTTTTTTGTTCAGATTCCTTCATTAACATTGATATGGATGAAGAATCCTCCGCCAGCAAAAAGTATATGCAGAAACATATGAGCTACCTTTTTTTGCAAAATAAATAACTTTTCACAATAGCCTTTCCAGCCTTTGATTTTAAGGTTTTTGACAGTTTACTAACTATCCAACATCTTTAAAGAACATTCTTGTGCAGAATTGTGTGCCGTGCTGTACCCCAGACTGTGCTATACCCTAAACTAATAGTCCACAATGGTGTGGTAGTGACGTCCTTGATGCAGAGGCTAGGTTGGCCAGGACAGGAGGGACCAAAAAAAAATGGATGTCATGTTTTTGTTTTGTGCTTACCACACACACTACATCCTTTTTTGGGTTGAGTTGTGTGTTGGGGTAGGTCGGAGGACATAGGGAAAATGCCTCCTGTGCAGTCAGCTAACTGCATCTGGATTTGGGCTTTGGGCCACAGCTCCTGCTGGATACAACAGGGCTGAGATGATTGTTTCCTGAAATTTTATGAAGGGTCCATTTCTTCAAGTAGCTTTATAAAAATACATTGAATAGAGCCAATTGAAATAAATTTATAGACACTTTTTTGTATCGGAGTCTAGCTCTATGGGCAGTAGCACACAGCTTCATCATTTGGTTGTTGAAGTCTATACTGTCCAAATTGAAGGAACACATGTCTAAACAGTGGCACACTTGAATAACACGTACAAATGGTACCCCATACAGAACTAGAGTGATGAGTCCCACACTATCTTTCCACTGCTCCCCATGTAGTCTGGGCATTCGGGGGGCTCCACTTGACTCTATTTTTTTTTCTTTTTTCTAAAGCAGGATGTATAGTCTGTGGCCCTCTCACAGAGCTTATACATTTTGACCCCATATCTGGCATGTTTGCTGGGGAGAGATTGCTTAATTGCAATAATGTCAGTAAAATACACATGGGACTCATCTATGCAGATGTTCTGTATACATATCTGTACATTTCTGAGACAAGTAATTTATGAGGGATGGAATTTTTGAGAGCCATAGTCAGGGAGAATCATAGAGAATCATAGTCATGGTCACCCTGAAATGCATAAACGACATTAACGTTTTATATATTTTCCTGGCCATTGTAGCAGAGAACACGGGTATCTGATGACCTGGGACTGTGGACCAATATGACCACAATTCATTCTTTTTTGTAATACCCATGTTAAGGGTTAGGCCCCAAAAAGTTTTAAAATTCATAAACCGTGATAGGTTTACACTTGAATGGCCTGGCAAGGTGTGAATTTGGATTGGCAGCGATGTACTGTTGGGCACATTACATTGGTCCACGATCAAAATATAGAGGTCTTCGGTCAAAAAAAAGCTCAAAATATTCAGGGAGAATTGTTAAGTTGGCTGTTGCCATTCTAGGCTGAAAAATAATACTGAAACCTGCTGAATTTCGGGACAAGCAACTCTGAAGGGGGCTCTACAGACCTGTGATCAAAATTCTTGGTGGCTGTGGTTCCATTACTCTACTAGGGCTAGACACCTTACTAACATGTGCTGTTTCTCGAAATATTGCTGTGCTGGTGTTTAAAAGGCCAGAATGTATTACGATGGTGCTTACCAGATCACCAAAAAGTAGTGCGTTGCTAGTACTTGCGCCATGCTGCATTTGTAAGTCTGGTTTTACAGGGGACCTTTTCATCATCCAAGCTAGCAAATTAATATTCTGATCCTGATTCTGACAGAGAGGCTTCCCCTGCACTTTCATTGTTCAGATGTTTGGTGAACATCTGAACCTCCCGGGTTGTTCGCCTCCTCCCGAACCAACCTAACTACCAGTTTAACGGCATATAGTTTTTTGTGCGTTACTGCCAGTTTAACGCCATATCGTTTTTTGTGCTTTACTGTTAGTTTAACATCACATAATTTTGTGTGCGTTACTGACAGTTTAATGCCATATAGTTCTGTTTGCGTTACTGACAATTTAATGCCGTTTAATTCTGTGTGTGTTACTACCAGTTTAATGCATATAGTTTTGTGTGTGTTACTGACAGTTTAATGCCCTATAGTTCTGTGTGTGTTACTGCGAGTTAAACGCCATATAGTTCTGTGTGCTATACTGCCAGTTTAACACCATATAGTTTTGTGCATTACTGCCAGTTTAACACCATTTATTTCTGTGTGCATCACTGCCAGTTTAATACCATTTTCTTCTGTGTGTGTTACTGCCAGTTTAACGCCATCTAGTTCTGTGTGCGTTACTGCCAGTTTAACGCTATTTTGTTCTGTGTGTGTTACTGCCAGGTTAACACCATATAGTTTTGTGTGCGTTACTGCAAGTTTAATGCCATATAGTTTTGTGCATTACTGCCAGTTTAATGCCATTAACTTCTTTGTGCGTTACTGACCACAATGCATTGCAGCACTGAACAGTGCATTGCAAGCCCTGATTGGCTGAAGTAATGAAAGCTGTCAGAGTCATGATTGGACACTGTCATCATGACTTTATCCAATCATGTCTCGTTCCCGCCCCACAGTATAAAAGTATTCTTTTAATGGTAGCCATTTTCAGTGTGATTTCAGTGTGGAGAGATATAGAACAGGGTTCTGTTCAGATCTATTATTTAGTTAGGGTGCTAGTCTGTGCTATTTTACTTCAGTTGTCAGTGTACAATATTAGCTTAGTGTCAGTCTAGGGATAGTGTGAGTGTAGTGAGGTGGACAATCATTCAGCTTTGCATAGTGTGCAGCTAGAGTAGGGACAGCTCAGATAGTTTCAGTGTAGTGTAGTGAGACCGTGTCATTCATACATACATTAGTGTATAGCTAGAGTAGGGACACTTCAGGGAGTGTCAGTGTAGTGACAGTTGAATACAGTCTATTTGATTACGTTGCTGCCAGTTTAACTCCATATACTTCTGTGTGCGTTACTGCCAGTTTAACGCCATTTACTTCTGTGTTTGTTACTGCCAGTTTAACACCAATTATTTCTGTGTGCATTACTGCCAGTTAAATGCCATATAGTTCTGTGTGCACTACGGCCAGTTTAACACCATATAGTTTTGTGTGCGTTACTGTCAGTTTAACGCCATATAGTTCTGTGTGTGCTACTGCCAGTTTAACGCCATATAGTTTTGTATGTTACATGTGTTACTGCCAGTTTAACGCCATGTACTTCTGTGTGTGTTACTGTCAGTTTAATCTCATATAGTTCTGTGTGCATTACTGCCAGTTTAACGCTACATAGTTTTGTTTGCATTACTGCCAGTTTACCGCCATATAATTTTGTGTGTGTTACTGCCAGTTGGAATCTATAGGGCCACGGGTCTGACAATCTGGCTTTTTGTGCCTCAGGTACCTTATCCAAAAATATCCTTCTTTATGGGTGTGCAATATGATGCCTGAAAGTGAATCCCCTGATACTGCTTCCACCTATTCTAATGGTCTTTGTTACACAATTTGTGCTATATCATACTTTTATCATTGGCATATATTATGATGAAGCATTAGAAAGTGAAATGCATTAATCCTGCATGTGGTTCACCTTTGTAAATTAGCCAATCGTGTGTTATACATTATGATATGTTTTTTTAAATATATAAAGTTCTGTATATGTTTGATTTCTATGCAAATACCTTATATCCCTAGTTTTTCATTTTAAAACAAAATAATTAACTTAATGCATAAAGCAAATGAACACTAGAAAATACTTTGAAAAACACTGTACAGACTACAGGTTACACTTGGTGCATCCCCCTCCCTTTCTATAGTACAGATCTGAAGAGGAAGAAGAGCACTTGTGCCTGTTTACATTATAGCACTATCACAATTTGTTGAGAAGAAGGAAGTTGTAATGCAGCAGCTGGTGTGAATGAATCCTTACTTGCCAGATCACCAACTGAAAATAAATAAGGAAAGCCTAAAAAGAAAACAAATCCAGCCATCACAATTGATTGTCGAGTAAGGACCCTGGATCCCTGTGACTATCTAAGTCCATCTGCTCCTTAGTCGTGCTTGGAGGCTGTGGTGGTTAGATCTGCCATTTGTTTGCTAGCCCTAGAGAAAAAGGCCCTGGCCAGGTATTATCCACAAGCGAGTCATCTTGTGCAAGCTGGTAAGCGTGCACTCTATGTGGTGGTGGATACACACTTGTCTGTCAATGTGATTGTGATATTCACAGGAGGAGGACTTTAACCACTTGCCGACCACTGTACACTGATATACGTTGGTACAATGGCAGCAGTGGGCAAATGGGTGTACCCGTACGTCCCCTTTAATAAGCGAGGTTAGCGGGCACGTGTGCACACGCTGCCCCGCGTACAGCATGAATGTGCGCACGAGATTGGCAGACTCAATGTCCACTGGTCTCCCGGCGATTGTGCCACGGGGTCTCAGAACGGGGAAGTGCCTATATAAACAAGGCATTTCCCCATTCTGCCTTGTGTCATGACAGAAACCCTGCTCCTTGTCTTTGGGAGCAGTGATCGATGTCATGCGAGTTGTAGCCCACCCCACCCCCCCACAGTTAGAATCACTCCCTAGGACACGGCCCCTAGTGGTTAATCCCTTCCCTGCCAGTGTCATTTACACCGTAATCAGTGCATTTTTATAGCACTGATTGATATATAAATGAAAATGGTCCCAAAAATGTGTCAAAAGTGATCGATGTGTCTGCCATAATGTCGCAGTCATGACGCAGATCCCAGCCATTACTAATAAAAAATAATAATAATAAAAATGCTGTAAAACTATCCCCTAATTTGTAGACACCATAACTTTTGCTCAAACCAATCAATATATGTATGCCTTATTGCAATTTTTTTACCAAAAATATATAGAAGAATACAAATCGACCTAAACTGAGAAAAAAAAGTTTTTTTTTTTATATATTTTTGGGGATATTTATTATAGCAAAAAGTAAAAAGCAAAAAATATTGGGTTTTTTCAAAATTGACACTCTTTTTTTTTTTTGGTTATAGCGCAAATAATAAAAATCGCAGAGGTGATCAAATACCACCAAAAGAAAGCTCTATTTGTGGAACAAAAAAGACATCAATTTTGTTTGGGTACAACATCGCACGACCGAACAATTGTCAGTTAAATTGACGCAGTGTCGAATCACAAAAAGTGCTCTGGTCAGGAAGGGGGTAAAATCTTCTGGGGGGCTGAAAATGTTAAACACCTTGTGCACTGATTGCCATACATTATTCATCTCAAAGGATATATCTGCTTTAGTTCTATATACCATCATTGGGTTTAGCTGATATATATTGCCACTCAATAATTGCGTCATTGTGCAATTTGTTGAATTATGTTCACTTTTGTCACTTTTGTGTCACTATGCAATATTTGTATTTTACACTATATTAGATATGAGAGTGCAGCTCCTATTTTATAAATTTTATCTTTTGTGTATATTTCACATTTGAGTTGTGGCACAATTTTCTTCTTTTACACAAGAAAAAAAAAAGTATGCATTTTATATTTGTGTCTCTCTCGGTATAAAACTGATGGCACATTTAAAGTCCCTCTTCTCACTCCACACATTTATATTTAATATCAAAAGACAAGGGGGCACTCGCAGTCTCTCCCTTCTGAAGGAGGTGAGTCCAATCATGTCCTGGGCCCAGGCGAACTTGACGGATCTGACGGCGGTGTATCTTCCTGTAGTTCAAAATGTTCAGGCGGATTTCCTTTCAAGAACCGCCTTAGACAACAACGAATGGCCTCTCCACACAGAGGTGTTCGACTGGATCCTGTCGCTAGGAATGATTCCGGAGGTGGATTTATTAGCATCCCCCTGCAATGCCAAGATGAAGAGGTAATATACGAGGGGTCGTTGTCCCCAAGCGACCGAAGTAGATGCTCTCATGGATCAGTGGAGGTTCCACAAGGCGTATGCTTTTCCTCCAGTCCCGGTCATTCTTTGGTTTCTTTCAAGGCTCAGACAGGAAGTAGCCGAAATAGTGGCAATCATCCCATATTGGCCCAACAGGCCATGGTTTCCTTTCCTGTTACAACTGAGTTACCGGGACCCAGTTCCGCTCCCTTCCAGGCCGGATCTTCTTCTACAGGGAAAATCCCTTCATCCATGCCCATCTCCTCTCCATCTGATGGTCTGGTGGTTGAGAGGAAGAGGCTGGAGGCATTAGGATGCCCAAGTTCTGCATTGTCTACCTTGTTAAAAGCCAGGAGACAGGGTACGAATAAGGTTTACCAGAGAATCTGGTCTAAATTCATGGACTTTGTCTCATCTTCCGGTGGTTCTTTTAACAACCCAGAAATTAAGGATGTCTTAGGTTTTCTCCAATCGGGTTTGGATCTGCCTTTGTATGTTCTCTACGGGTCCAAGTGTCTGCAATTTCTGCCTTTACTGGTATCTCTTGGGCAAGACATCCTCTTACCAGGCAATTCTTTAGAGGAGCATCAAGACTTAGGCCTCAGAGAAAGCCAAGGTTCTCCAAATGGGATCTTCCCCTTGTTCTGGATTTCCTCTCAGAAGAGTCATTTCAACAATTGGATCAGCTCTCTATGAAGGACATTTCTCTTAAAACAGCGTTTTTAGTGACTATAACATCAGCTAAGAGAGTATCGGAGATCAGTGCCTTGGGTTCTAAGGAGCCCTTCCTTACCTTCTTCCCGGACCGAGTGGTTCTGATCCCAATGTTAGGATCAAATCCTAAAGTGACATTGGTTTTCCACGAGAATCAAGAAATTGTTCTTCCAACCTTTCAGTCAGTCTAATCTTCAATTACCCATCCTCTGGATGTTGGGAAAGTTTTGAAGTGCTATCTGGAAGCTACAGCATCTTTTAGGAAGTCGGATCATTTGTTTGTGTATTTTTACAGAAAAAACAGAGGATTGCGTGCTTCCTCTAGAACCATTGCGGGCTGGATCGTACAGACTATCCAAAGGGCGTAGAAGGCTAAGGGGTTGGCTCCTCCAGAGGCCATGACGGCTCATTCCACCAGAGGAGTATCGACGTCGTGGGCAGCTTCCCGCACGTGTCAGCAAAAGTAATCTGCAAGGCGGCTTCCTGGTCATCGATAAATACTTTCATGAAGCACTATTGTATTGAGCCAGCGGCTCTTTCTTCTGTTAATTTTGGTTTAAATGTTCTATCTGTTTGAACGGTGCTAATTAAACCTTACTTTTTGTTGAACCAGCAATTTGTGCCCACCCGGGTGTGTATGGCTAGTTTTTTCCCATACGTAGGCTGCCATGGAGTCTGTCAGGAAAATGGAAAAATTATATCAATACTTACCGTAATTTTCCTTTCCTTTTCCAGGAGTTTCCCTCCCATTTGCTGGAGTAGGCTAAGTTACTGTCTCTGATTAGGAGCAAAGATTTATGGGAGTGGGGTCCTATGAGGTATGAGAGGCGAGATTAATCCATACGTAGGCTGCCATGGAGTCCATCAGGAAAGGAAAATTACGGTAAGTATTGACATAAATTTTCAGTTTTCTCTCCTCCCTCTCTCTCTTTGTCTATCATTTATTTTTGGTATGGATTTTTAGGGGACCCCCACGTCAATTTTTTTTTTTTATTTGACGCGGGGTTCCCCTTAATATCCATACCAGACCTGAAGGGCCTGGTAATTGAATTTGGGGGACCCCACGCTTTTTTTTTAATGTAGAGAGAAAAGGGAGGGGGGCCAAAAAGAGGGGCTGGGGAATCACCAACCCCAGGGACTTTTAGGGTATCAAATCACAGAATTAACAATAAAATAGATAAAAGGGTATAATTTTATTCATATTATACAGAAACAATAACATAACTTTGTTGTTACATTCATAAAAGTAGTTTTGCACATTACAGCGTGGAAAAGCACTCCAGGATTACCCAACTTTGTCCATGCAGGGAATAGAAAAAAGCTGCGATTTTCAACATGTTTCGCTCAATTTGAGCTTCTTCAGGAAATTTAAGAAGCCAATAATTAACACTAAAATGATAAAGGTATACAGTAAATGTTTAGTTAATTACTACAATTAGATAAGATAAATGTATCAAAAGTACAAATTAAGGCATAAATTGGTCTATAGAAAAGATAAAATAAGATAATGTCAGTGTTCAGTAAATACATATTTAGGTTCAGTTACGATTATAGATTGGATATAGTACAGTATAGTATTTCCTTTTCTCTTTTTCAGTCATTATATGAACCCCTAACAACTTTTAGTTCTTGGATGACCCTGACACACAATTTAATGCTACCATGACTTTGTGGCATTTGTATTGATTCAATTAACCTTCTCAGGTAACTAATACTGATTCCGTTGCCTATTCCATTTTCTCATTTATTTATTCTACCTATAAATTTCAGTTGAATTTATCTGGCTTTTTCATTTCTGGTCAGATACTATCTATTTAACTATTTACTATTTATTATTCTTCTCTGCAGACCCAAATGGCGATACACTCTCTCTTTCTTGGTCATGAGCCACTATAGGCTTATACCCAAATCTAATTGATTTTCCAATGATATCACATGAATTTATTATCGATACGAGGAGTCCTGGCGATTTTGGTGAGATCTCATTATCATGTACTTTGTACTATATCCAATCTATAATCATAACTGAACCTAAATATGTATTTACTGAACACTGACATTATCTTATTTTATCTTTTCTATAGACCAATTTATGCCTTAATTTGTACTTTTGATACGTTTATCTTATCTAATTGTAGTAATTAACTAAACATTTACTGTATACCTTTATCATTTTAGTGTTAATTATTGGCTGCTTAAATTTCCTGAAGAAGCTCAAATTGAGCGAAACATGTTGAAATTCGCAGTTTTTTTCTATTCCCTGCATGGACAAAGTTGGGTAATCCTGGAGTGCTTTTCCACGCTGTAATGTGCAAAACTACTTTTATGAATGTAACATATCTCTACATAATTACTGGGACGTGGTATCCTCAATGATTTGATTCCTTTTCTCTCAAAATTTTCTCTAAAAAGCTTTTTTTTAAATGTATTTATTTATTTTATCAATGATTTTCAATGAGTGTTCTCTGTATTACGGAGCCGACAATTCATAATAGCTGTGAGTGATTTTAAAGGACTTTTTTTCCTGCATAAATGACACTTTGTGCAGGGACAGTTCTAAGCACCAGAAACATGGGCCCCTTCACAGGCATACTATACACACCCCCCAGCTACGAAATTTAAAGGAATATTACACTTTTATTGTTTCACTTTAATCATTATTAAAATCACTGCTCCCAAAAAAACTGCAGGACCCAGGTCCCCAAACACATTTTAGGACAGTAACTTGCATATTAGCCTTTAAAATTAGCACTTTAGATTTTGAATGTTGGAGTCCCATAGACTTAGGGTTCTAAAGTTCACACGAAGTATGCTATATACTAGCTCCGTCGAATCTTCTTTATACATTCAACAGACACCATAAGCCTTCAAAGACAGATTCAACCGTAATTCATGTGGATTTTCGGACGAATGCAATTTTTGAACAAAAAACGAAATAAATAAAAACGAATTTCGGGAGTAACTAAATAAATAAATTTTTCGGACGAAAACGAAATTCCAAAACGAAATATTTTACTCTGTACATGTCTAGTGAAGACTTTCGGCTTCACTCCTGGTTCCCTACTGCGCATCCACGAGTAGCAATACATGTCCCTGCTGTCTTCTGGGACTCTTGTGTCTCCTAGAAGGCATGGGGGGAAGGAGGAAGGGGCATGTCGTAGTTCACCTCAGAATGTGTAGCGATCTATGCCCGAAAGTGGGAGCAAACACCTGCAATTGAAAGGTATCTGCTCCACCCTCAACCCCTGATTGGTGCCAATTGTGATACGGGGGGGGGGGGGTGGGGAATCTGATAAGTGGAAGTTCCATTTCTGGGTGGAATTCCACATTAAATATTAAGACAAAAAAATAAAAAAAAGCTTTTTTCCTGATTCTTTTTCTTTCAACAGCTTAGTAGATGCCCCCTGCCACTTATAATGCTATCTTTAAAGAACACACGCACCAGATAATTTAGTAAGACAAACAAAATGCATTGTCATAAACTAAAGTACGCAGGTAGGCAGAATGGAGTGAAACTAATAGAATAACAATGGTAGTAATACGCTTAAAATACAGGATAATTACAAGTAACAGGGCTTAGGTTTTACCAATCAGCAGTCATCTAGAGTCATAAGGAAAGTCAGAAATTGATAGAATAAACCTGAGAAGGCTATGTTACCCTAAGCCCTGCAGTGACTTTGCTGGGTTCAAATCTGCCTGCAAGTTTCAGTATTCCAGGTTCTGTGTGGCTAAAGATGCTATGGCTCAGCACTCTAGCCTGGAAGTCTGCTTCCTTCCCTGGTCTGGCACCAAGTTCTCCTCTCTTGCTGGCTCTTGAATAAAAAGAGTGAACTGACAAAGGTCCTTACCCCTCAGGATCATAGAAACACAGAAATATGATGGCAGAAAAAGACATTGAGTCTGCCCTTCTTTTTTTTTTTTTTATTCTTTTTTTTTTTTTTTATTAACTTTGTTGTCCGACTACAGATCTATGTTTATCCCAAACATGTTTGAAGCCATTTACTGATGACTGTCTACTACCTCTGCTGGTAGTTTATTCCAAGCATCAACTACCCTTTCAGTAAAATAATACTTTCTAAGATTTGTTTTGAAATTCCTTTTAGTTAGTTTGAGGTCATGTCCCCGTATTCTTGATTTTGGTTTCAAATTGAAAAAAAAAACCCTTGATGTATTTAAAGGTTTCAGTCATGCCTCCCCTTTTCCTTGTTTCCTCCAGACTAAACATATTAAGTTCCTGAAGTCTCTCTTGATATGTTATATCCCCCAGACTTTTCACCATGTGTATTACCAATGTCTGGACTCGTTCTACCTTATCAATATCTTTTTGTAAGTGAAGTCTCCAGAACTGGACATAGTATTCTAAATGAAGTATAACTAAAGATCTACAATGCCTTAAAAGAGTATTCATACTCCTTGAAATTTTCCAAATTTTGCACATCTAGTGGAACCAATTGCCTACAGTACCTTATTAGTAAATAGAGTCCACCTGTGTATAGTTTAATCTCAGTATAAATACAGCTGTTCTGTGAAGCCCTCTGAATTTTTTTTTTTCAAATCGTTTTTATAGAAAAGTTTTCAATTTACATCACAAAACATTCTGGTACAAATTATACAGGGTGCTTTACCAAAGATAGTACTTGTATCTAAGTAGTTGCAAAAACAGGCTATACTCTCTCAAGTACATGCGAGTAACATATAACAGATGGAGTAACTTGCCTTATCACCCCATCAGTTGAAGGAGAATATGAACATGGTTAGGATCTGAGGAGTCAGTCAACCTCTCAGCTGTCAGGGGCTGGTAACCATCGTAGTCTGTGTTGTAAAAGAGAATACCCCGGCCCCAGCCAATCTCAAGTTGGGGTGGGGGCAGGCACAATTTAACAAGGTATGTACCTTCAAAGCGAAAACTAAAACTCATTCATATACTTAAACTCAAACGTAGGCATAAACATAAACACATGGTCCGTCCAGGGTCCGAAGTGGAATGACTGGATAGTGGGGTAACCTCAAGGCTAAGGCCTAGATATTCAGGAAGCTATCTCATAGAGTCATATTGAAGCAGTTTGTCCAAATTTACCACTGTCTATCAAACTTTTTCTTGTCGCCATTTTTTTTTTTCCATAAAAGTTTTTATTTTCAGAAATGAATGTCGATACAAAGTGTACCGAGTGTACAAACAAACAAGTTCTGTTCAGATAACAGAAACTACTATAGTCTTGATACATTCTTACTCTCATATCGATATCCTTAAATTAGTAGTTAATCAATGTTAAGAAAGTTCCCCTTGTTCTGAGAACCTTCACTGAGATCAGGGTTGTGGTTGTTGGGGGTTAAGTGTCTGTGATGTCAAGCCTGATGCCTCAGCCAGGTCATCTTACAGAGGTGTCAGTCCATCTGTTTGGGGAAAAGTAGGGTATTGTCTGTACTGTGGGGCGGTCTCTTCTGAACGTCTAGTGTGAGGAGCAAGACATATAGGCGTTAAGTTGAATTGAGGTGGTCATATGACTTTGAGTCTGGAATATCTGCATCTGACTGGGCAAAATAAGGCTAGGGGGAACTGCGGGGGTATGGAGAGGGACACGGGGAGGGAGGGGAAGAAGGTGGGAAGGGGGATAGGGCATAGAGGGGGTCATGGGGGGGCGAAATGAGGGTGGGAAGTGTGGGGCAATAGACTGCGGGGGCTATCTCTCCGGGCTCCACCACAACAGAGGGAAGTTGATGAGATTGAGAAGCGGTGGCTTTATCTGTGGTTGTGTGCCCCTGATGTTAACCTCAGGGCATTTTTGGGAAGCCTCTTCCATTCTCAAGTATAACAATATGCCAGGCGGGAGTATAACAAGATTTCTCTCAGCCGTTTGTGAGATCGGGGGTATCTATCCTCATGCTAGCTCTATACCTTTCCGTGGAGCGAAAGTGGGTCCATCTTTCCCATATCTGGGCATATCTGTGGGGGGGAGTCTTGTGCGATATGGATAAGTTCCTCCATTTCGGCTATCTTTCCCACTCTATTCAACCATTCAGACGTGGTGGGTGCATTTGTAGAGCCCCAGTGATCTGGAATGCAAAGCTTGGCTGTGTTAAGAATGTGTAGTCCCTAGGGATTTTCTGTAAGAGTGTGCTGGAGTAGGCGAGTGATGGAGAATGAGCCGGGCTGGTGTGGACTATCTGGCAATTAGTAACTTGGGAGGGGATTTCATGGACCTGGACCCAAAAGGTCTGGATTATTGGGCATGTCCACCATATGTGTATAAATGTCCCTGTTTCATTTAAACACCTCCAACATTTATCTGACACGCCTGCGTTAAATTTGTTTTATAGTTCGGGTGTTCGATACCACCTGGATAAGGCTTTGTTGTTTTTCTCATTGACATTTAGGGAACCTTTGTGTGCGATTGTTAGGATTCTTTCCCAGCTTGCGTCTGAGAACTTAGTTTATAGATCCCTTTCCCATGCTTGGCAAGCTTTCCCTTCTTTAAGGGAGATCGGTATGAATAGCATAGAGTGTATGTTCGAAATCAGGTGTTGTTGTGCTGTGGCTTGGGAACAGAGGGTCTCAAACGGGGTCATCGGACGTGATAAAGCTTCTTCTAGGTTCGTTGCTCTGAGGAAGTGGAGTATTTGAAAATAGGTCCAGCAAGGTAGGGAATCTCTGTCTGAGTTAGTGGGAAGATCTTTATGGTCTAGTAAGTCCTCAACTTTGTAAAAGTGGTGGGCTTGTATGTCCTTGTATGGCCATATAGTCTTTCAGAAGTGGCTAGACATTCCGGGTGTGAAGGCTGGGTTCAGCCGTATGGGTGTGAGTGGTCCAGAGTTTGATGAGAGTTGGAATTTTTTGCACACCTCTCTGAAGCTGCGTAATTTGGCTTCTACGAGGGGGTGTTCCCTTAACGTTTTAGGTATGTGAGAAGGGAGAATCCAGGGTATAGTCTTGATACTGTAGGTAGGTTTGAGAACGAGTCTTCCAATTTAGCCCAATCTTTAGCTCTCCCATGAATTGCCCAGTCTACGATTCTACCCATCTGGCATGTTCTTGAATAGTTTTGTAGGTCTGGGAGGTCAATTCCCCCCTTGTTTTTGGGTTTTGCAAGTTGGGTGAAGCTTATCCTAGGGTGTTTGTTTTTCCACAGGAATTGTAGGGACAATCGTTTAATGGTCTGAAAGAATGATGTTGGGAGCTTAATAGGAATTGTTTGTAGTAACTAGAGGACATGTGGAAGGATATTCATCTTTAGGATGGCTGCACGGCCAGACCATGAAAAGTGGGGTTTGTCCCATTTACGTAGATGGTTTTCCGCGATGGTGCAAGACAGTGGGAGGTAGTTTTTCGAGTGGAGGTCTGGTAGGTGTGTGGGTAGTTGGATTCCTAGGTAGGTTATAGTATCATGTTTCCAGGAGAATGGGGAGATACTTTGGCATTGTGTAACTAGATCTTTTGGGAGGGAGATATTCAGGGCATTGGATTTAGAGAAGTTTATTTTTAAATTTGATATGCGTCTAAATAATTCAAAGTCTTTGAGTAGGTTGGGGATTGAAGTTAGCGGATTTAGGGATGCTGTTTGAACAAAAGAGGGTTTCCTATAAAAATATAACGTCAAGTTTAGACATCAAATTTAGAATCTGGCTTCGCTTTTCAGGTATATTTAATCCTTTAACATTTTGAGAGACTATTTTAAGAGTGGCGGGTTGCGATTTTGGGTTTGGTTCTCAGATTGTATGTGGATATAGTCCTTGGTGTGTGCCGGTTCTGTTTTTCAAGATCCTGGTGTACTTGAGATTGGCAGGCTTAGAAGGAGTTGAGGTTCCTTGGGGAGTCCCCAGTCTATTAAGTGTTAGGTGTTGTGGTGGAGACCAAAGAGACCACGGCCCAGGGAGTGTGGGAGCAGAAATGGAAGGGAGGTGATGGGGGGGTAAGTTAGAGGGGGTATAGGGGGTAGGAGTCGATACGGAAGGGGTCAGTCAAGAAGGGAGTGGTGTAGAAATCAGAGGGATGTGTAGCAAGGCTACCTTACCCTAGTTTGAGTTGTGTGGTCCGGAGTGGGTCAATGGTCGATTCACTCTCCTGTTGTGTGAAGGCGTGGAAGGTAGTCCGATGTAAGTCTGTGTGACGTCTGGTCCAATAGGAATTCTTGTTGATCATTTTGAGTATCAGATTGGAGCCTACTACATAAAATAATATAAGGGGGAGATGTTAGGCACGGTCAATTAAGGATTTCAGGACATTGTGGATACATGTTAGATCAACAACAACATTGGAATATTAAACAAAAACAAGAAGTACAAAAAGAGTACAGGCAATTTACTTTTTACTCATTACTCAAAATAGTGCTGGAGGATACTACTCTGTGATGGTTGAGTATGAGACAAAGAGAAGGGATGGGGGCCCTTCACAGTTAACTTTCGAGTAAACATGTAACTGGATACTTAGCAAACTATATAACATAACGCGGTATCCTTTATGCAGAACTCAGCTGTATATCTTTAGCTATAATATTAATTATTTGTGAAAAACTTGTTGTTAGTGTGCTGTCGTTCAGTTCTGGTGTGGTATAAGCGTTGGATATATTACGTGAAATTATGCGATTAAGCATATGTGTACTAGTCGATTGTTATATAATCTAGTCATGGTCAATAAGGGGGCTCATGTGAGAGCAGGGTCTGGAGTTGGATTGGGTTTTAGCACATCTTTGGGGTTCAGTCTTTTCTCCGATACTTGTCAGTTCAGCTGTCTAGGGTATCTTTTTCATGAGGGGGGAGGCACGTTCCCCTGTGTCTAAATCTGTCAGAACTCTTCTACAATCCGGTAATATTATAGGGAGCTCCTCTGGTGTTGTTAGGGTTGGGATATGTCATCTTGCAGAGGCTTACTCCATTTGTGTTCTGTCGGGTTGGGCTGGTTCTGTGGTGAGGAGACATATATAGAGGTAAGTATTCTCTTTGTTTGCTAGGATCTCCTTATTACTCGTATGCAAAAATATGTTGTTTGCCCAGTTATTACCTGATCTCATTCCTGCCTCCATCCAAGGCTCTCCTCCTAGAGGTGTTGGTAAAAGGAGGGGGGAGGACAAAGGAGAAAGGGGGGAGGGGAATGGGTCGTGGTAAGGATGGGATGTTGGGAGGAGGTAGTATCCATGGGTGGATGGCAGGACGAGTCTACTGTACACTGAACACTCTGTGATAATCATGTATCGGAGCAAAAAAGAAGGGGGATCCTCAGTCAAATTTTATCTGGCACTGTCTTATGGCTATAAGTAAGTCCCAAGCGACCTTCAGCCTTGGATCATCTGGGCTGCTAGACACATTTCGGCCAGCTTGCTACAAAGTTCCCAAATGGGTTTTAGATAATGTGCAGGGTCTTCGGGGTTCCTTATGGGATAGAGTAATAATCATTTCACCAGAGGGAAGGATTTATTGGAGTCTCTGTAGCTCATGGTGCACATGAGTTGGGTATGGGATACAGCTGTCTATGTATAGCCATGTGGATCCGTGTTCCTCTGTGGAAAATGAACCAAGTGGGTATATGACTTGAAAGGCCTGTTGATCGTCACAGGGCCAATGGTGTTTGTGGGTCAAACCTGGGCTGTCTCAGAGGGTCTGCAATTTGTAGGAGAAAATTTTGCAGATGTCTGGTTTTCCTGGGGACAGTCTAAGAACTGTCTGGCCTGGCCCGCCTGTGCACTGGGGATGCTGTTGGGCTTGGGCATGGTTTGTCCCTCTGACCCCTTTGTGGAAGTGGTCTCGGTGAAGAAGATCTGCGTCCCCTGATGTGGAAGCCATCTCTTTCTGGTATGGCATCCATGGAGTTGGTTCTTTAGAGGTGTGTGGTATGGAAAGCTTTATACCAATCTGGGAGCTCTACTGGAGGTGCTTGAAGCGTGCTGCAGAATCCTCTGAGGTCCTCTGGGACTTTCAGGTTGGTGGCGCATCCTGACACTGATGCTGAAAGGCAAAATGGAAATTTCTATCGGTATTGAATCCCTTTGTGGGGTAGGATGTCAAGCAAAGGATGCAAATCTCTTCTGTTTTGAAGGGCTATTGGAGACAGGTCTTGAAAGATTTTTATCTCTGTTCCCTGGAAAAGCAGGTTGCGGCGGTCCCTGGCTCTTCTCAGGATGTCTTCTTTTAGTTTGAAATTCACAATGCAACAGATGACATCTCAAGGGGGTCTGTATCTCCGCCTCTGGGTTTAAGGGCCCTGTGCAATCTCTCGCATTTGATGGGTGGTCTGCCTAGCAGATCGTTGAAAATTTGTATAGTGACTTGTGAGAGGTGGGCTTGCTCTATATTTTCGGGGATTCCTCTTATCCACAAGTTGTGGCAGCGACCTCTGTTGTCCAGGTCTTCCATGTGCCTGTGTAACTCTCTCAGCTCAGTGTTGTAAGCCTTGGAGGTTTGCTGCAGCTGCTGGATGGCGGTGTCATGGCGGTAGTTGTTTCCTCTAGGTCCGACATCCTCATGTGCATAGAGTGAATGTCCCTTCTTAACTCTGAGATTGTGGCTGTGAAGGAGTTTTTTTTATGTCTGCTACCACTGACCTGAGATCAGCCATTATGAGAGTGTGGGTATTAGGCAGGCTCTCCACTCTCCGTGAAGCTCTGTCCTCTGACTTGGAAAGCGTGGCTCCGTTTAGGCCTGATGTGAAGCCTCGGCCTCGCGTACGGGGGTCCTAAAGATTTACGGGATGTTGCGCCCGGATTGCGAGTCAGAGCCTTTTGGGGATCTGAAACGGGACTGCGACCCCTTGTCTCTCACTTTCCCCATGTTTAGTGGGCAGAATGGCTCCTAAGTAGCAGCGGTGAGGCTTCCTATGGACAGAGCTGAGCAGTTAAGTGGCCATCTTGTCTCGGCACCAAGCCACACCCCCCTGCCATTTCTACTAGCTAATACTGATTCATACATATAGTGTGAGTGTGTGGTTTTCAGGACTTCCGATGCATTAGGTGTTTCATCTTTCTTCCAGTATTTTGCTATGAGTGTTCTGGCTACTAAGAGAATGTGGGAAATTATAGTCCGGAACTCTGCAGGAAACTTCTCAATTCCTAGGTTCAGGACTGCCAGGGCTGGATTTGGAGGCGTAAGAATATATTATTCCAGAAGCTGGTCAGATGCTTGCATTTCCAGAACATGTGCAGAAGGTTGCCTACCTCCCCACAGTTCCTCCAAAAAAGTGGGGAATTGGCTTGGTTGAACTTGGAGATTCTATATGGGTAAGATACCATCTAAGGGCGTTTTTTTGTGCTATTTCCCAATGAGTTACACACTTAGAAGCTTTGTAATTGGCCCCAAGTGCCTGGGTCCACTGTGGAGTGGTAATAGCGATTCCCAAATCTGATTCCCAAATCTGATTCCCACTTACCAAATGGGCGTGATTTAACAAAAGTGGTTTTCTGTTGGAAGAAATTGTAGAATCTGGTTATGCCTTTGAGAGGGGTGGGGGATGTATTAAAGAATTTCTGGATTTCTTCTGCAAGGGGTATTCAATTGGTTTTGATCGTTTTCAGTAGGTGGTGAATCTGGCTGTATTTAAAAGCGTCATTGGGTGATAAATCGAATTGTTGTTGTAATGTTGAGAATGGTATAATAGATTCCTCCTGAAACAGATTAGCTAGAAATTGTATCCCTCTATTGGACCACTCTAGGGTTGTGAGGTTTGGAATCATGTGATCCAAAACACTGGGAGGGATAGGGACATCTACCTTAGTTAAAATCTGTGGCGTGGGTTTGAGAAGGTCTCTCCATGCTGACAGAGAGGCCTGAAGAGTCTCTGGAAACTTCTGTATAGGAAGAGGCCTTAATGTATCTAGGAGTAGTAAGAGCTGTAAGTTTTTAGTTGGACTAAGGGCTTGTTCTATACTAGTCCATAAGATATCTGGGGAGGGACAAAATCAGTATTTGATTTGGGTAAGTACAGAAGCTCTAAAGTAATCGTTTATGTCAATCATTCCCATTCCTCCCGTGAGTCTATGCTTGACTAGGAAGGTTTTGGAACATCTTGGCTTTTTAGAGTTCCAGATAAATTGCATCATTAAGGCGTTGAGTGATTTAAGGTGGTTTTTAAGTAGGGCGCTAGGCAATGTTCGAAAGATATAGAGTATCTGGGGCAAAAGCTTCATCTTAAATGAAGCAAGGCGGCCAGACCAGGATAGTTTCACTTTGGCGATTCTTTTTGTTTCCTTAGTAAGTTTATCAATTAATGGGAGATAATTTGCATCTGCCAGCTTCTGAAGGTCGGGAGTAAGTTGCAGGCCTAGATATGGAATACTAGATTTGCTCCATGTGTAAGGAAATTTGGCTTGCAGTCCGGTGCGTAAGGATTGGGAGATACCTGAATCAAGTATAACTGACTTTGTGAAATTGACTTTATAGAATAAAATACGGCTAAAGTCATTCAATACTTTGTGAGCATAGGGGAGGGAGATATCAGGAGTGCTAAGGAACAGGATGATATCATCCGCAAATAAATTAATCTCATGAAGTCTGTCCTTAAATGAGAAGCCCATTATTTTAGTGTGAGTCCTGATCCTCTCCGCCAATGGCTCTATCAGAAGATTGAAAATTGATGGGGAGAGGGGGCACCCCTCTCTCGTGCTGTTAGAAATTAAAAACGGAGATGAAAGCATATTGAATGTGTAAACTTGTGCAGAAGGGGTTGAATAATGAGCCATAATGGCAGCAAGGACCTGTCCCATGAAGCCAAATTTTTGTAGTGTATATTTCATATAGCCCCAGTGAATTCTGTCGAACACCTTCTCCGCATCCAAAGAGAGGAGCAGAGAAGGCATCCAACAGGCTCTTGCATACTGTATAATGTTGATAACTCATATCGTAGCGTCAGAGGCTTGTCTTCCCATGGTAAATCCCGTTTGGTCAGGCTTAATTAGGGTGGGCAGAAACGGTAGTAGTCTGAGTTATAATTTTGGCATAAAGTTTAACATCTGTGTTAAGTAATGAAATGGGTCTGAAATTAGAAGGGGTGTTAGGCTCTTTTGCAGGTTTGGGGGTGGTTACTACATATGCTCTAAGCATCTCGGAGGGAAATGAGGCAGAGGACATAGCTTCAGCAAAGACCGACTTCAAAGTTGGGGAAAGAATGTTCGAAAAAGTTTGGTAGTAGTCGTTCGTTAACCCATCTGGCCCTGGTGACTTGCCTGATGGGAGGGTTTTAATTGCTTATGACATTTCGGGTTCTGTGATGGGGGCATTAAGTGACTACAGCTGTGTGCATGACAAAGAAGGGAGATTAATAGTAGAAAAGAAGGTATGCATGGCCTCTTCTGTAGGTTGTGGTGTGTTGGGATCTGATTTGAGGTTGTATAGCGAGGAGTAATAGTCGGCAAATTAATCAGCTATTTCCTTTGGGTTATATCTCTTTTTGTTGTCTAAGGGGTGTATTACATAGGGGATTTGGGTCTTTATTCTGGAGCTTCGGAGCCTTTTGGCAAGAAACTTGCCTGCACGATTGCCCGAAGCCTAGTGGGTTAGTTTGCTTATAGAACAGTATGACAACCACGTTCACACACTCAAACGTCTAAGATCATAGCATAGTTGGGAAAGCTTATCAGCATTTTTGGGATCTGCAGACTTTTTGTTCATATATTCTAAGGATTTAATGTCCTCTAGGATCTAGTCTAGCTTTTGTGTCCTCTGCCTTTTCTCCCTGGCACACAACTGTAAAATCATTCCTCTAATGAAAGCCTTTGGTCATTAAATGAGAAGAATTTGGTTAAATGCTGGCTTAGTGTGTTCACATGAGTAGGTTTCTGGAATATGCGTGAATTGGCCTGCCACAGATAAGCAGGGCTAGGTGCCACTATATTGTAACTGGTGCATGGTCAGACCATGTAATATCATGGATGGTGGAGGAGGACACTGCTTGTAGTAGTTGCTTATCTACCAAAATCATATCAATCCTGGAATATGAAAAGTATAGTCACGCTAGTCAACATGTTGACATCTCCAGACATCATAAATATCCTCAAAAGAGTTCAAAAGAGGCTGAAGTTTGGGCAAAGGTTCCTTGGCATTAGACATGGTATCCATTGAATAGTCAGCTGTGATATTGTAATCACCACAGATAAGCAAAGAACCCCTTTTGAGTTTGGATATTATGCGAAAGAGTCTTTTTAAAAAGGGAATTTGATGTGAGTTAGGTGCGTATATATATATATACGCGATTGTATAGGGTTTGTTGTTGAGTAATTAATATTAGGTATCGGCCATCTGGATCAGTTAGAGTTGATTAAAGAGTGAAGGCCACAGAGTCTCTTATAGCAATAGCAACTCCTTTCTGCTTTGTCAGGGTGGAGGCCTGAAATATATGAGGATAATTCTTATGGTGGAAGGAGGGTGTATCCGACACTGAGAAGTGGTATTCTTGTAGGTATAGGACATCAGCCTAGAGCTTAAGAGCTTCTCTCCAGACCAAGGACCTCTTCGTGGGGTGGTTCAGGCCATTAACATTAAAAGAGACAACCTTAAGCATCATTTAAACAAATGTCAGCAAGGATTGATAGTACCTTAGAAATTATCTCTGGGGGCATCGCAGGGGAAGTCCCTCCAGGAGAGATGCGTTGTGAAGGTCCAGAATCCAGGCATCGAGGCAGGCCATACACTTCAGATCCAGGCCAGACCAGTAAAAAGGAAAAAAAACGTGGTAAAAGAAACAAGAAAAACTTCAACTGAGAAACACATACAAAAAGCAGTAAAAACGTGGATTCTGTTAGGAATCTGGGGGCAGGGAAGCTGCCCATTCCGTGGGGGGAACCAAGTGCGCTAGGGCTCCTAAGTACTCCAGGGATCCAGAGTTGGGTAGATTGGTATGTTAAAGGGGAGGAATTTTAAGCGTTCTGTTTCGTATTCTTCTTCTTGCATGACACCGTTTCCCAGTTGTCCTGGGTGTCCAGCCGTGCAGAGGGGGAGGGGTTCTCCTGTTGTTGAGGAGGTAGAATGTCTATGGAGCGGAGTAGTTCCAGACCTTCCTCCACGCTAGTAATTGTAGAGGCTTTCTCCTCGTGGGTGATGGTCAGTTTTGTTGGAAATCCCCACCGATAAGGGATGCTATGGTTACGCAGGGCTTTGGTTATTAGTAGCAAGGATTTTCGCTTTTGCATCGTATATTGGGACAAGTCTGCATACAGTTGCAGGTTGGAGAACTTCTCCAGAGGTTATGTAGAGTTACAGAAGGTGGACATCAGCTGTTCCTTGGCATGAAAGACATGTACCCGCATAAGGACATCCCTAGGGGTGCTGTCTGGCAGGTGGGATGGTTTGGGTAGACAATGTGTCCTGTCTATTACCATGTCAGATTCAGGCAACTATGGTAAGAATGCTTTCATGAGATCTCTGGCGTATTGCTGCAGTTGTGCTGGGAGCACCGCCTCGGGGATACCGAAGATCTTGACGTTATTACATCTGGACCTATCTTCCAAGTCCGCTATTTTGGACTTGAGCCAGGAGATGTCCTCAGTTTGGTCATTATGAGCGTCTACTAGCGTGTTATGCACTGACGCAAAATCTCCCAACTTTTTTCCACATGATCCATGCGACCTCATAATTCTCCTACTTCCACTTTAAAGTTGCTAATACACTGCACCACGTAAAGATGTACATAAGGAGATTAGCATGTCCTTTAATGTGGTGTCTGATAAGGGTTTGTCAGAGGTAGGGAATTCAGTAATGAACTCAGCTAGCTCCCTCGTGTCCTCCATTGAATCTCTGCAATTGCTCACCTGTTGTGCTTCATCCGACAAGCGGGGTCTGGACTTTACAGGGCTTCTGGAGAGTGGAATGGATGTCCCTGGGGATTGCTGACTGGATCTGGCTTGTAAGTTTGGGCTCAGCGAGGCCACAGGAGAAGAGCCATCTTGGCTGGAGCCACGGGCCGGCGGCGGAAAGAAATCCAGAAGATTCTTCAGTTGGGTGCTTTCTTTCCATTTTTGGGACATCACCTTTAAGTGAGGAGGTCCTGAGGCAGATAGCGAGTGGTGTGTTGCGAAATATTCCCCAAAGAGGAAGGAATCCCGTTGCTGTAGCGGAGAGCTATGTTCAGGCTGCCATTCAGCCGCGTGCGCAAGACACGCCCCAAGCCCTCAGAATTTTGTTAGCGAACCTTAGTGAACAAACAGCATCATGAAGGCCAAGAAACACACCAGACAAGTTGGGGATAAAGTTGTGGAGAAGTTTAAAGCAGGGTTAGGTTATAGAAAAATATTATCTCATCATCCATCATCTATCTATCATCTTGAACATCTCACAGAGCACTGTTTAATCATCATCCGAAAATGGAAAAGTGTGTACATGTGACCCATGCTGCACTTTAAGAGGGGCGGCAACAGGGGCACACTGCCCAAGGACCTGAGGCTCCCTTCCTATATTGTGCAGTGTCATACTTGTCCTGCGCTGTACTGCATCACCACTGTCACTCACTGTCCTGGTGGACTCCTGGCTGGCGGAGACCCAAGTTGTTCACCAGCCGCCCCTTGCTCCCTGTCAAAACTGGTTGCTAGCTGCTGCCCACCTGGTGTCTAGCAACCAGTGAAATCACAAGGAGAAGGAGAGAGAGGCCCCATCGTTCAGAGCATAGAAGGATTTAACTTCCTCCACCTCCACTAGCTGCACCCAACCCCTCCCTGTATGTTCTCTGAAGGCATGCAGCTGAAACACTACACTGCACAGAGGGAGAGAGAGCTAGAGCAAAACCTTTAATGAGTTTAGGTAAAAAAGGCAAATCAAAGCACTTACAAACAGATGAGATATCAGGCTTAAAATCATCAGTCAGGTCTCCCCCAGCAGCCAGCATTCTGCATTAAACTATCAGCACTGCAGAGCTCAGGGGGTATATGTCTTTGCACTGAGAGGCTTGCTAGTGGCTCCAGGCTGATTGCAGAGAGGATGGTCAGCAGATGAGTATGCTGGCAGCAGAGGAGAGGACAGATAAGATGATGCCCTGGGAGGGGTGGGAGGAGGACACATTCTTAGATATCAGAGCAGGGCCCATACTGGAACTTGTAGTTCTTCACTTTTGGGGTATGTGAATGTGAAGCACTACAAGCACCTGGATGAACCCCTAAAATCTAAAGGACATGACGTCCCATTACCAATTCACATGGGGGAACAGGATCTGGGGGTCCCCTTTTTAAAGGTGGCTTCCAGATTCCAATAAGCCCCCCGCCCGCATACCCCCACAACCATCGGGAAAAGTTTGTGGGGATGAGACCCTTGTCCCCATCAATATGGGGACAAGGTGCTTTGGGGTCAGAACCCAAACCACCCTCCCCATGTTGAGGGCGTGAGATCTGGTACGGTTCGGGGGGCCCTCTCTCATCCCCCCTCTTTTTCTGCGGCCTGCCAGGTTGCATGCTTGGATAAGGGTCTGGTATGTATTTTGGGGGGACCCCTACGCCATTTATTTTTAATTTTGGTGCAGGGTTCTTCTTAAAATCCACATCAGACCTGAAGAGATTTTGGGGAGACCCCTATGCCTTTTGTTTTCTTAATTTGGTGATGGGTTCCCCTTAATTTCCATACCAGACCTGAAGGGCCTGGTATGGATTTTGGGGGACCCCCACGCAATTTATTTTTTCATTTTTGGTTCGGGGTTCCCCTTAATATTCATACCAGACCCAAAGGACCTGGCAATGGACTGGGGGATCCCTTGCCCTTTTTTCAGTGAGCTTTATCTATACTGGAGAGTAGGGACTAGCTTGGTGTTCGAGTCGAACACATGTTCGACTCGAACACCGGCTGTTCGCCCGTTCGGCGAATACCAAACGTTATGGGCAATTCAGGCCAAATTCATGTGGCACTCACGGCACACAATGCACTGCGCCATTGCAGTGCATTGCTGGCTCATGATTGGCCAAGCATGCACTGTGACCCCGCATGCTTGGCCAATCACAGCGTCGGCAGCGAGGAGAGCCATAATTGGCCACAGGCATGCCGGCAGCGAGGAGAGGGCAGGATGCCTGTGGCCAATTATAGCTCAGGGGGTTTAGTACATGCCCCACACTATATAAGGCCTCCAGCGCGACGTGCAAGGATAGGCAGGGACAGTGTGTTCTTTTCTCAGGCATCTGCAGGAGTTAAAGTGGGTGTTGTGTGTCTCCAGTACAGTATACACCTGTAGCTACCCTTTATTGCTGTTGTTCTCTAATACAGGCATCTGCAGGAGTTAAAGTGGGTGTTGTGTGCCTCCAGCACAGTATACACCTATAGCTACCCTTTATTGCTGGTGTTTTCTAATACAGGCATCTGCAGGAGTTAAAGTGGGTGTTGTGTGCCTCCAGCACAATATACACCTGAAGATACCCCTTATTACTGGTGTTCTGTAATGCAGGCATCTGCAGCATTTACAGTGGGTGTTGTGTACCCCCTGCACAGTATACACTACCCAATTGCTGGTTTTCCCATCTCCCTGCAGGCCATTACTATGTCTGGAAGGCCAGCAAGGAGAGGCAGACAGTCATGAGCCAATAAAAGAAGGCAAGCGGGCTCTGTGTCTAGAGGCAACAATGCTGGTCGTGGACGCGGTGCATCATCATCAGCACGTGGCCATGGGACACGCTTGTCCCTATTTTCGGCAGCTGGACGTGTTGAGCCGCATCATGCTGAAGCCTTGGTAGAGTGAATGACCAAGCCCTCCTCATCCTTCTCATCCTCTCTCACCCAGGCTCAGGGTATTAGCAAAGCAGCTGCCAATGTTTCCTCTTCCCTCGTCTCAATGTCATCATCAGTCACTCCTTCCCTAGACCCACCATGTCCTCCTGAGGAGTCCCCCGAACTGTCTGAGCACATTGTTGGGTACATGCTCCAGGAGGATGCCCAGCATTTTGGAGGCTCTGATGATGATACCCAGCTAGAGGAAGGCTGTAGCGTGAGCGCAGAGAGAGGGGATGCTCAAGAAGGAGAGCAATCTGGTCATGTTCCACCAGCTGCAGCATACTGCCAGGTTTGCTCCAGTGATGAAGAGGGAGGGGATGATGAGGTCACTGACTCCACGTGGGTGCCTGATAGGAGAGATGAGGAGGAGGCACATCTCCAATGAGGCAAGATGCCCTCCGGGGGCCAACTTAGGGGCAGCACACCAACTGAATCACACTGCAGAGCCCCGCCTGTGCAGGGCACTGCCTCTGCGCAATATTCCAAAAGTTCTTTGGTGTGGGCCTTTTTTGAGACGAGGGCATCAGCTCGCACCACTGATATTTGCAACATATGTCTCAAGCGTATCTCGCATGGCCAAAATGTCAGCCGCTTAGGCACCACATGCTTGACCAGACATATGTTGACCTGCCATGCAGCTCGTTGGCAAGCGTACCTTAAAGACCAACAACAAATAACAAAGCACTTGCTCCTCATCAGCTGGGATCTCCAACCCAACTAGACCTTCAGTCCTCTCTGAAACCTACACTGAGAGGAATGAAGGTGTAGAATTAGGTGTGTCATAGCCAAGTACTTGCGGGCACTCTGCTAGCAGTACACCCACGTCCGATTGTAGCAGGCAAATTTCCCTGCCAGCTGCTGGACTGTCGAAAGAAGTTCACTTCCAGCCATCCACATGCCCAGCGGTTGAATGCTAGCTTGGCTAAATTGCTAGCACTCCAACTGCTGCCTTTTCAGCTGGTAGACTCGGCCCCCTTCCGTGAGTTTGTGCAATGGGCGGTTCCACAATGGCAGGTCCCCAAATGGCACTTTTTCTCACAGAAGGCGATTCCGGCTTTCTACCAGCATGTGGAAGTCAATGTCCATGCCTCACTGGACAGGGCGGTCAGCGGTAAGGTGCATATTACCGCTGACTCATGGTCCAGCAGGCATGTGGACAGCGACGTTGCCTATCTTTCATGGCCCATTGGGTCACTCTTCTGGCAGCTGGGAAGGATGCAGGACAAGATGCAGTAGTGTTGAAGGTTGTTCCGCCACCATGCCTCCAAAATGCTAGTACTGGTTGTGACACACCTCTCTCCTCCACCCCCTCCTCTTCTCCTTCCTCCATGGCCTATTCCAGTGCTTTGTCCTCGGAAACCAGCGGTGTTCCGTAGGCGTTCAAGGGGCTACACAAGTATGCAGGCAAAAAGATGACATGCTGTGCTTGCGCTGGTTTGTTTGGGGGACAGGAGCCACACTGCAGCAGATATTTTGTCAGCTCTGCAGGGGCATGCCAAGAGGTGGTTGATGCCACGCCAGCTTAAGCCAGGAATGGTGGTTTGCGACAATGGCACCAACCTCATCTCCGCCCTCTGACAGGGACAACTGACCCATGTGCCCTGTGTGGCTCACGTCCTTAACCTGGTGGTGCAGCAGTTCTTGAGCAGGTACACGGGCTTACAGGATGTCCTGAGGCAGGCCAGGAAGGTCTGTGTGCATTTCCGCCGATCATTTAATGCCAGTGCTCGGCTGGCTGAGCTCCAAAAAGTTGAACCCACCCAAGAACCACCTTATATGTGACATGCCCACCAGGTGGAACTCAACACTGGCCATGCTGCAGCAGAGGGCCATCAATGAGGACCTGTGTGACTATGGCACCAGGGTCAGGGGAGCTTGTTTTTTTTCATCACGCCAGTGGGGCATGATCAGGGATGCATGCACTATCCTGTCACCATTTGAGGAGGCCACGAGGATGGTGAGCAGTGACAGTGCATGCATCAGTGACACTGTACCTCTTGTCCACCTGTTGGAGCATACGCTGCATGGAATAATGGACAGGGCACTTGAGGCAGAACAGAGGCAGGAAGAGGAGGACTTCCTTGCCTCTCAAGGCCCCCTTTATCCGGACAGTGTTCCTGCTGTCCCACCCCCCCACACAGGAAGAGGACGAGGAGGAGGAAGAGGCTTGTGTCAGCATGGAGGTGGAGGCTGGAACTCAGCATCAGCAGTCTTTTAGGGATGATTTACAGTCCCAAGAAACATGTGGACTTGTACGTGACTGGGAGGAGGTGGCTGCGGATCATGTTGTCCTTAGTGACCCAGAGGACTCCAGACCGAATGCCTCAGCTAACCTACGCTGCATGGCCTCCCTGATCCTGCAAAGCCTGCAGAAGGATCCTCCTATTCTTCAGATCAAGGAGAGGGACAAATACTGGCTGGCCCCTCTCCTTGATCCACGGTACAAGGGTAACGTTGCGGACCTTATCTTGCCATCACAGAGGGAGCACAGGATGAGACATCTCCGGGAGGCCTTGCAAAAAGGTCTGTGCAACGCGTTCCCAGAGACTGGGAGGTTTCAAACTCCTGGTCCTGGACAACGTGTTGCTGAGGCTTCGGTCAGTCACAGAAGGAGTGGTGGAGAAGGTGGCCGTCTGACTGAAGCATTCAGACAATTTTTTAGTCCGCAGCCCCAAGGTATGATCGGTTTCAGCAACCATTGCCAGCTACTGATTTTACATGGTGCAGGAATATCTAGTGGCAAGCTCAGATTTGGACACCTTTCCAACCGAAAATCCTCTGGCTTACTGGGTCTTGAGGATGGATCACTGGCCAGAGCTTGCACAGTATGCAATTAAGCTACTGGCCTGTCCTGCATCCAATGTTCTTTCGGAACGCACCTTCAGTGCTGCAGGAGGCTTTGTAACCGATCACAGAGTGCACCTGTCCACCGATTCGGTTGATCGACTGACCTTCATAAAGATGAATCAGTCTTGGATCACCACCAGCTACCAAGCACCTGAAGCTGATGTAACCGAATAATTTTTTTTTGAAATGTCACATCCTTTCAAGACTGCCTATGCTGATTCTGAGTGACTGTCTTGTTATGTTGACTGACTATTCTCTTCTTCCTCAATGATCCTGCTGATAGCTTGGAAGAACATTTTTAGTTCTGGGTGACGCCACCAGCCCATTTTTTTAGCCCCTGTTTAACAGGGGAGTGTAATTAAAATTTTTGATGCAATGCTTTGCAGCAGGGCTCATTCCTGCACTCCAACTAGAGTATGTGGGAGCAGTTGCAGTGTCGTGGCACCAGCATCAATGCCTAAGGCCCAATTTTTCAGCCCCTGTTTAACAGGGGCGTGCAATACAATTTTTGATGCAAAGCTTTGCAGCAGGGCTCATTCCTGCACTCAAACTAGAGTATATGGGAGCGGTTGCAGTGTCGTGGCACCAGCACCAGTGCTTAAGGCCCAATTTTTCAGCCCCTGTTTAACAGGGGCGTGTAATTACAATTTTTGATGCAATGCTTTGCAGCAGGGCTCATTCCTGCACTCCCACTAAAGTATATGGGAGAGGTTGCAGTGTCATGGCACCAGCGCCTAAGGCACAATTTTTCAGCCCCTGTTTAACAATGAACATATTTTACTTTTTTTCACTTTAATTGTCATTAAAATCAGTGCTCCCAAAAAAACGGTTGATGAATTTTGGCATTGACCCATGTAGCCTGGGGCAGGAGCTGGGTCCTCAAACCCTTTTTAAGACAATATCTTGCTTATTAGCCATTAAAATCAGCACTTTTTATTTCAAACGTTCGAGTCCCATAGACTTCAGTGGGGTTCTAAAGTTCGCACAAATTTTCGGTCCGTTCGAAAGTTCTGGTGCGAACCGAATCAGGGGGTGTTTGGCTCATCCCTACTGGAGAGGCCCCACGATTCATTACAGCCGCAATCAGTTTTAAATGACAATTTTTCCTTTAGAGATGTAATTTTGAAAATTTTACAGGCATACTATAGACACACCCAGGCATGATATTTAAGGAATTTTTCATTTTTATTGTTTCACTTAACCAGTTGCCGACCAGCGCATGCCGATGTACGTCGGCAGAATGGCACGGGCAGGCAAATGGGCATACCTGTACGTCCCTTTAAATTTGCCGCTCTGCCATCGGGAGCGCGCCAGCGGCAGCATGCTCCCGCGCTGGTCGGGACCCCCGGGAGTCCGGTCGCTGGACCCGCGGACTCGATGGCCACGGGCCTACCCGCGATCGTCTCACGGAGCGGCCGAATGAAGAAATGCCGTTGTAAACAGCATTTCTCCATTCTGCCTAGCAACTAGTGACGCTGATCTCTGCTCCATGTGATTGGAGCAGAGATCAGTGTTCACTAAATTAAAGTCCAGCCCCCAACAGTTAGTAACACACCCCTAGGAACACTTAACCCCTACACTGCCACCCACTGGTTAACCCCTTCACTGCGAGTGCCATTTACACAGGAATCACTGCATTTATATAGCAGTGATTGCAGTATAAATGACAATGGTCCCAAAAATGTGCCAAAAATCTCCGATATGTCCGCCATAATGTCGCAGTCACAATAAAAATCGCTGATCGCCGCCATTACTAGTAAAAAAAAAATATTAATAAAAATGCCATAAAACTGTCCCCTATTTTGTAAACGCTATAACTTTTGCGCAAACCAATCAATAATCGCTTATTGCGATTTTTTTTTTTACCAAAAATATGTAGAAGAATACGTATCGGCCTAAACTGAGGGAAAACATTTTTTTTTATATATTTTTGGGGGATATTTATTATAACATAAAGTAAAAAATAATGCGTTTTTTTCAAAATTGTCGCTCTATTTTTGTTTATAGCGCAAAAAATAAAAACCGCAGAGGTGATCAAATACCACCAAAAGAAAGCTCTATTTGTGGGAAAAAAAGGAGGTCAATTTTGTTTGGGAGCTACGTCGCACGACCGTGCAATTGTCAGTTAAATGGACGCAGTGCCGAATCTCAAAAAGTGGTCTGGTCTTTGACCAGCAAAATGGTCCGGTCTGTAAGTGGTTAAAGCATTAAAAAATTCACTGCTCCTGAAAAAAACAGCCATTTAAAAAAAATGTTTTGCATTGATACATGTCCCCTGGGGCAGGACCCAGGTCCCCAAACACTTTTTATGACAATAGCTTGCATATAAGCCTTAAAATTAGCACTTTTGATTTTTCATGCCCTATAGACTTTAACAGTGTTCCGGCAGCTTTCGAATTTGCCCCCAAACACTGCATATTGTTCAGTGTCCGCCGAACATCCAGAACAACCAAAGTTCGGCACGAACTTATGCTTGGGCTGAACCGTTCGCCCATCCCGAATGCTCAGAATAGGGTCTGGTATAGATGGTTTCCCCTTTAACCACTTAAGGACCGGGCCTTTTTTTTAGATGTGATGTTTTTTTTTGCTACAAAATTACTTAGAACCCCCAAACATTATAAAAAAAAATTACAACCCCTTAGAGAATAAGATGGCGATCATTGCAATACTTTCTCTCACACCGTATTTGCACAGTGGTCTTACAAGCGCACTTTTTTTTGAAAAAATACACTTTCTTGAATGAAAAAATAAGACAACAGCAAAGTTAGCCCTTTTTTTTATATTGTGAAAGATAATGTTACGCCGAGTAAATTGATACCCAACATGTCATGCTTCAAAATTGCGCCCACTCGTGGAATGGCGACAAACATTTACCGTTAAAAATCTAGGCGACGTTTAAAAAAATTCTACAGGTTGCATGTTTTGCATTACAGAGGAGGTCACTACTCACGTATGTGTTCCCTTGTGCATGCAAGCTCAGTGGGACGGGGCACGTTTAAAAAAAAAAAATGTCTTCTTATTTATTTTACCTTTTTATTTTTTATTTTTACACTATTTAAAAAAAAAATGGTGTCACTTTTATTCCTATTACAAGGAATGTAAACACCCCTTGTAATAGAAAAAAAAGCATGACAGGAACTCTTCAATTTTAGATCTGGGGTCAAAAAGACCTCAGATCTCATATTTACACTAAATTGCAATAAAAAAAAATATAAAAAAATGGCCCTTTAAGAGCTATGGGCAGAAGTAACATTCTGACATCGCTTCCGCCATGCAGTGTCATGGAGACGGGTGGGGGCCATCTTCCCCTCACTCGTCTCTATGCACAACCACGGGAAGGATCCAATTGCCTCCGCCACTGCCGATGGCTCCGGTAAGCGGCGGAGGGGACAGAGACCACTTTTATCTTTTAGCTGACCACTGTCCGAACACAGCTATACCAGGATTATGGCACCTAGATGCTGCCATAACAACAATATCTGTCCTCAAAGTGAGGACGTATATAGTCGTGCGGCAGTCCAGAAGTGGTTAAATCCAATGGTGGCTGATGGGTTTTTCTCGGAGTGGCACTAAAAAACCCCCCCCCCCCACACTCTCAGGTTGCCAGCGGCCCGGCACTTACCTGATCTATGTGATGGGCTGTGATGTCCTCCAGTATGGTCCTTGCAGGCGGTGGGGTGCAGGCGACGGGGTGCAGGCAGGGGCTCTGGTGTCCGCTCCTCTGCTGTGTGTCTCCTCTCTCTTCTGCCAAAGCACTAGGCATCCAACAGTATCATCAGATGCTTTGGCCATTCGGGAAACAGGTCTCATGACCTGCCTCCTGATTGGTGGGGATGAACTTTAGTGTGAAAAATAGCAAAAATTAATTTGCTATCATCACACAACTGGTTGGGCATTGTGCTCCAAGCCCACTCTTTTTTTGCAGCCTATTAGAGCCTCTGGCTCTAATCAGGTGCTTCAAAAAAACACCCACCCCGCATTGGAATCCATAGTCTGGTGCCCTCATATGTAGATCAGGGGGCCAGATGCATGGATAGGGGAGGCGGCACCCGATAACCCTCTATGGATGGGGCACTATTGCTTAAATCCATATCAGACCCAAAGAGTCCAAACCAGAAGGATTAGGTGTTTGGTACATTTATCACAATTAGGAGTCACTGCTTACATCCACTTTTTTGAGTGACTTAGGTCTGTAAAATTAAAGAGGGGAGATATTAAAGGATAATTAAAGCCAAGAAAAAATGTAATATAACCCTAAACAGTCCTTAGATGTTGTGGATGCATTAGGTTTAATTTTTCTCTCCAAAAACATTTTTAGCAATTAAACTAATAATCTCCCCACCCCTTATGAAATGGAGATAAATAAAGGCAGACATGTTGGTAATCCAGTCTGGGTGGCATCCATATGTCCCTCCATAGATACAGTGAAAGAGTGAGTGTAGCCACCCAAGGACAGGAAGTGTGTTATTGGCAAAATTACCAGGTGAAAATAAGGGCAAAAAACAAAACTGATGTAGCCACTTCTGCATTATAATATTACTGATTATAAAGTTTTATTTCTGTTGGATTCAGTAAGACAAAATAAACAAATCTCCTAAAACGTAATATAATGTTAAAAATCATACATCTTTAAATCTGAGATAGAAGATTTTTTTTTGATTAAACATATTTTGATCCAAAGGCCTGTCTATTTAAGTGCATAGTGTTTTTTTTGTTTTTTTACTCTGACCTTTACTGTGTGTGTATTATGTTTTTCATTCTTCATTGTATTCTCGTGGTGACTTGTGAATTATGACTAGTTTTATGACTAATCATTCAGTAATGCAAGAAAACATTCCAGTATTTCTGATTCATTGGATGGAAAAGAGAACATTTATGGACTCCATACTGTATAGTGTTACATTTATAAGAGGTTCTACACTATGAGGAGAGAATCATTTTACTTTAAGGAGTGTTATATTTCTTTATTATTTTATTTCTATTTTTTAAATTTATCTCCAGATAAATTACATAAAATAAAACATTACTACTAATTATTATTACTATTAATGAAAATAAGTTGTTTTTAGGCAACTTTAAATTGCATTTATAATTATGCTATTACCTAGGAGATGCTTTAACAACATATTGACAAGATCATAAATCTACAGTACGTCCTTCCTTGCAGTGTATTCCCACACTAGAGCAAAAATATGTGCCCTCCATTTTAATTAACTCAAGGCACATATAAAATCTCCCACAATTGCGAATCCAATTTAACTGTATTCATGTGCATTGTTGTGACCAAGCTATTGATGCTGAGAGGAGAACACACTACAACTGCTCTCTTGCAGCAAAAATCAGCTGATACATGTTTGCCCTGAACAATAATCTTATGAAGATTGTTGAACATCTAAATTCTGTCTGATGAACAAGTTATTATATTTGCTTATGCCAAGAATAAAGGCTGTCTGACTCTTAATACCCTGGAGTATCCTTAAAATTTATGGTAGCAGTTCCATATATTTTTTTCAAAAAATGGTCATACTTTCCCCTGGAAAGTAAGAATTCTAAATATGTTTTTTTTTTTTTTTTCTTTTCATAGAGCAGGGAAGAACAGGAGCCTCTGTTATGCTTTTTTTGCTGTCTGTGTCTCCATAGGTAAAGATTTCACTCCCTCCCTGTCTCAGTGACAATGTTCCCAATTAGGAATGAGCCGAACACCCACCGATTCGGGTTTGCACCAGAACCTTTGAACGGACCGAAAATTCGTAACTTTAGAACCCCCATTAAAGTCTACGGGATTCGAACGTTCGAAATTTAAAAGTGCTAATTTTAAAGGCTAATATGCAAGTTATTGTCCTAAAAAAGGGTTTGGGGACCCAGCTCCTGCCCCAGGGGACATGTATCAATTCAATGTTTTTTTTTAAATAGCCGTTTTTTTGGGAGTGCTGATTTTATGACGCTTAAAGTGAAAAAAAGTGAAATATTCCTTTACATATCATACCTGGGGGGTGTCTATAATATGCCTGTGAAGTAGCACATGTTTCCTGTGTTTAGAACAGTCCCTGCACAAAATGACATTTCTAAAGGAAAAAAAGTATTTTAAAACTGCTTGCAGTTTTAATGTAATGTCTGGTTTCGGTTCTGCCCATTACCAGCCCCTTTGGGTCTTGTATGGATATTAAGGGGAACCCCGTACCCAAATTAAAAGAAGGAAAGGCGTGGGGCCCCCAGGCCCTATATACTCAGAACAGCAGTATACAGGCAGTGCAAACATGACAGAAACTCTGTAGGTTTGTTGTATTAAGTAGAATCGGTTTGTAATTTTGAACTGGTACATTTTTAAAGTGTAGCTCCAGTCAAAAAATATATTTTTAAGCTTTTTGAAAAACATAGTGAAGGGTTATCATCCCTGTATATTTTTATTTTTTTTGCCGTCTGTCTTTTTTCATCTCCCTTCCTGTTGTCTCCTTCCATTTGCAAGTAGGAGACGTTTGTAAATTGGATGTTTGAAAGTAGGGGCCTGCCCTATATGCTCTGCAGAAATTTGGGCATAAGGTGTTGGTGTTGCCACAAAGTGACTCTTGGTGGGCGCTGGAACAGCCTGCTGTGAACAAGTATATCAAGAATTGTAATTACATGCCATTGTTGAACAGTGGTAGAAAATTTGGGCCTTTGGTGGTGGTGGTGCTGGTGCCACAACACTGTAAGTCCTCACAGTTACTCTTGTGGGCGCTGGAATAGGCCCTGCTATGAAATATTATATCAAGAATTGTAATTACATGCACCTGTTAAACAGGGGCTGAAAAATTGGGCCTTGGGCACTGGTGCCACAACACTGCAAGACCTCACAGAAACTCTAGTTGGAGAGCAGGAATGAGCCCTGCTGCAAAGTATTGCATCAAAAATTGTAATTACATGCCCCTGTTAAACGGGCTGAAAAATTAGGCCTTAGCCACTGGTGGCGGCGCCCAGAACCAAAAATGTTTTTCCAAGCAGGATCATTGAGGAGGAAGAGGATAGTCAGTCAACATAACCGGATAGTCACTCAGCCCATAAGAGATGAGAATACTTTAACACCCATAGAAAAATTATGTAATTCTAAAGCAAAAGTAAAGCACTGTATGTCAAGAGTGTATGAATTTTTGTCGGAAATTGAGGCACAAGATGGTATACCAGCAATAGAAAAATGTGAAGTAGACAAGGGTATCAAATTAGAGGAGAGGCAGATGATGCAGTCAATATATAGGCAGGTGTCAGATACAACGTCTAGAGAGGTTGACTACAAGTGCATGATGAGATGGCAGTTAACTCCTGTTAGACTGCACAAAATAGATCCCTCTAGATCTATGTACTGTTGGAGGGAGTGTAAATCCCCTGGAACAGCATTTCACATTTGGTGGGAATGTCCAGAAATAAAGCTATATTGGCAGGAGATCTTAGCCTATATAGAAATAATAACCGGAGAAAAAATACCATGCTGCCCGTTGAAATGTTTGTTCTATGGAGTAGAGGATACAAGTGGTAATTCACAAATGAAAAATAATAAAGGAAAAAATAAAAAAATTAATACGTTGGTAGTTTTTTTGCTTAATGCAGCAAAAGCCTTGATACCGGTAAAATGGACACAAGTCAAAAAACCCACTATTAGAGAGCGGGTGCAGAGAATTGAACATATTAACAATATGGAATATTTGGTTAAGATGGAGAATAACCAAATGAACAAATATTGGGCAGTATGGAAAAAAATGGAGATCATTCAAAAGGACTGAAACCTACATCCAAGTATTAATAGAATAAATTGAGGAGGAAGGGCCAACAAATATGTGGGGAGGTTGGGTGGGGGGTTAGGGTATATTTTGGGAAAGCGGCGGGGAGGGAAGATAGGAAATATAAGGTAAGTAAGTAAGATAAAAGGTCACTGATTGTATTGTAAAGAACATTAGTTTTGCATGCTTGTTGTTTTTTTCATACATTGCATTGGTGGCTTGTTAGTATTTGTAACATATTTTTTCCTTTTTCGTTACTCTCCCTGCTTGTTTTTTAACTGTAAAATCCAATACAATTTAAATAAAAAAAAAAAAAAAAACAGGGGCTGAAAATTGGGCCTTAGGCACTGGTGCTGGTGCCATGACACTGCAACCTCTCCCAGATACTCTAGTTGGAGTGCAGGAATGTAAAGTATTGCAAAGTATTGCATCAAAAAAGTACCAGTTACTTACCGGTAACTGTCTTTCTGGGAAATCTTCCAGGACGGCACACCTGAGAGATGAGAGGCTCCTCCCTACAGGAAACACAATCAATCGACAGCTGTTTTAAGTCCCCACCCTTCCCCTTGATCCTCAGTTTGTAGAGAAGTAACTCCTGAACCAGGTTCACAAGGGAAATCATTCCTCATAGGTACTCACCTTCTAGTGTTCTAGAATTTTCCCTCCTCCAACGGGCGGGAAGTAGGCCTGCCGTCCTGGAAGATTTCCCAGAAAGACAGTTACCGGTAAGTAACTGGTACTTTTCTCAAGTCATCTTCCAGGACGGCACACCTGAGAGGATAAACAAGTACCTCAGGCCTACCTTAGGGTGGGGCCACTGCAAAACCCTCTTGGCGAACCTTGGCTCTGCAGTGAGCTTTACCTCCATTCCATACGCTCATATGCTTGATGAAGGCATCTTAGCTGGATCATGCGGCTGATCTGCAGGTCTGCTCCACAGATGTTCCTGCCTTTTCCGCTTCAGATGCAGTATCTAGGTGAAATGGGCTCTTAAAAATGGAATCAGAAAACATGTTAAACTTGTAGGTTAGCAATGTTGCCTATCTCACACATCTAACAACCATGGCCTATTATGCCTGTAGGTGCTACTTAGAACCACTAAAAAGATAAATAAGAGACCTGTGTAAGACAAGGACACTACATTAATCAATAAGAGGGCCTGTCTTAACACTATCCTGTTGAGGGAAATAAAACTGCTTCCTTTTTATCTTTATGTCAGCAAAAGACTAAAGGGAAGCCTACTTAAGGGAAATAGATTAACAGAAGCTTGAACCCTGGGTTTAAGGCACGCCCAATCTATGTCCTTACTTACGCCTGAAAGCCTTCTTCAGGAGATTAAAGTCCCTAGCAGGAGTAGACTACCCATATTGCTATGTCTAGTTTTGCTAAAAGGGCAAAATGAAGGCCATGCACCGAGCCGAAACCTATTCGATCGGGTATACATCTTTATACTTCATCCTTAGGCCCTAATACTCCTCTGAATAGAACTCTCCAAGTTCTTACTAAACAGGGCGAATCATTATCCCCTTCCTCCAGTGTCCCATAACCCTACAGGGCTTCAACCCTAGGAAATGGTTCTGGCATCCCTGAATGCAAGTGGTCAAGGTTTTCTGACATGTGGCAGCTGCAGCCCGAACTCCTGGCCCCTCCATGGAAAAGAAGGCTGAAATACAAAAAGGTGATACATGCATTATTAATATCACAAATAAAATGATCATAGATTGTGGGCACGGCACAATAGATTTAGACAGAAAGGACACAAGCATAGACAACAATGTTGTGTGCCTGAGTGCGACTAGCTAAACCAATATATCAAATATGGGAAGAGACCCAAATCTGAACCTCAACGTAGACAAACAGTCCTCATAGTCTGGTTTTCTGATGTGCTGCCAAGACGTAAAAACATTAAGACTCAAGCAAACCCTAAATGCTGCGTATTTCTTTAGTGCAGCTAGCTAGGTCATAACTGATATATAAATACGGAAAGGACAGGAACCCCCTTTACTGTTGTGCTTTACCTATGTACAGCAAAACAAGGCTATAAAGACAGAAAGACCCAAACTATGTTGTGTATTTCTGACAAACCACCACAGTTATAAGATTAATATGAACACCAACTCCCGTGTTGTGCATTTCTGCTATGCCACAGGGAAAAATATGGAACACAAGACAATCCTTTCTGTCATGCACTTCTGTAGTGTAGTTCAGATAGAACCAACACTGAGAAAGGACACAAGCAACCTGCAGCATTGTGTTTTTCTGAAACAGAAAGCACCAACAAGCTTCAATCTTGAGTATTTCTGCTGTGCAACAACATAAAAGCAGACACTGAGGAAAAAGACAGACAGCTTTTACAGCTGCAATCTTTCTGGTCTGCTGCAAAATAAAACAATAACGTCATGATGAGTATTCCTGCTGTGTAGCAAAACCTCAATCAGAAGGGACAGATAAGTTTAGGGTTCCCACACCCGTGCGACCCAACCTGCGACTTGGGACTGCAAGACGCATGAGAAGTCATATACTATGGCTTCCAATGGGTACCATTTGTGTCTGTGCGACACCAGCAGTCCCTGATTCCTGGATCCACAGACCTCAAGATTACACAGGTCGCAGGGAAAAAAAAAACAAATAGCAATTTTCAGGTCGAACAAGTAAGGGGTCCCCAATGCTGTGACTCCCTGGAGGATTGCAGCCAACAAACCCCTGCTGTGTATCCCTAAGATGCAGAAAGGTAGATCCATGAGAAACACTGCTTAGCCTGATATACAAACGATAAGGCAGTAAATATAGGACATACAGGACACAAACATTCAATCTTTGTGTATGTCTGATGTGTAGTAATATACCAATACTGAGCAGAGAGGCCACCATCCTCAATGTGTCTCTCAGCTGAGCAGCAAAAACAAAATCAGAAAAAGACAAGCAACCTTCACTGCTGTGTCCTTTCTGATATGCAGCCAATAAGGCAGTATATGCAAGACATAAAAGGACAGACAACCTTCAATCTTGTATATGTCTGATGTGCAACAATATAACAATTCTGAATAGAGATAGCACATCCATATTGAAGCGATTTGGCCTTGCGACTCAACATGTCAAATCGCATGGCTAAAATCAGCACAACACCACTTTGTGGTGCTACATGGATTACCAAAGGCAGTATATGTACTACACCTGGCAGGGGTTCAATTTGTATTTCTACTATGTAGCCCAACAAATTCGAACCATCAATTTTCACTGCTGCCTTTCTGATAAGGCAGTAATACAGGACACAAAACCTCACAGACCTTAATGCTGTATAAATCTGATGTGCAACAATAAAACACTATGAATAGAGATAGCACATCCATATTGAAATGATTTGTCATGCGACTCAACATGTCAAATCGCATGTTTAAACTCGGCAGCCATTGCTGTTAATAGCACTGTCTGAATCAGCACAGCGCCACTCAAATCAGGACCATCAGACTTCACTGCTGCCTTTCTGATAAGTAACCAACAAGGCAGTAAAACAGGACACAAAGCCCCACAGACAGACCTCAATCTTGTGTATGTCTGATGTGCAGCAATATAACCATTATGAGCAGAGATGTCACCAGACTCAATGATGTGCATTTCTGCTGTGCAACACAAAACCAGAAAGTACAGACCCCCTTCACTGTTGTATTCTTCTGATCTGTAGCCAAACAAAGCAGTACCTTTAGTATATAAAGGACAGAAAACAAGCTTCAGTGCAGTGCATTTCTGATGTACAGCAATATAGTCCTTATTAAGCAGAGATGTCACAAATCTCAATGTGTATTTCTGCTGTGCCACAAAAACATCCCAGCAAGCACAAACCTTCACTACTGAGGTCTACTGGTGTGCAGCCAATGAGGAGTCATGGTCTATCCCTTTATGAAATAACCAACAGGCAATTTATTTCATAGGCATAGCCTGGGCTGTAGATACTAAACCTTCACCACCAGAGAAGGAACAGATCCTAAAATGGTTGGACACCCTACTATTAGTAGTAGTTGTTGTCCTACCTTACCTCCATAGACTGAGCAAACGCTAGCCAGCACATATCCAGGTGGTGCTGATTAGCAACTAAAGTCTCAATGAGCCCTGCCCTAGAGACCAATTTAAGACCTCTCTAGAAGAGGTGGTTACCAGTTTAGCCTGGGAGGTAAATAGCTATTTGCAGGCTTCAAGCAATCAATTATGTAGCTCTTGCATAGGTTTGCACAGAAAATCCTCAATTAAAAGGATGTAGGGAGCGATCTATGGTCAATCGCCTTTAGATCTGCCACTGAGTGGATTGTAGCCCAAACCAATAAAAAAAAAAAAAGTTTCTTCTTACCTCCTACACTATAATATAAACACAGTGTAAAGGTGGAGTGGGAGGTTGGAGCTTATGAAAGTTAACTATAGCAGGCAACCTCCAAAAGGAGGATCTGTGACAAGGGAACCCCTACTGTGCCACACAGTAGCTTGGTCTCTGCCCCTCCTTGAACGTTAGGTCAGCTTTTAAACATTGTGAAGCAACTTCAGATTCCTAGCAGCTGGGCTAATAGGGCCGGTAACCTAGTGCACCTGCTGACCAGGGGAGCTTCTGAATCCACCAACCACTGCCCAATTAATAACCTGTTCAGTGGTATACCTGGCCTGTAAGTAACTTTGTATCTACCAGGTCCCCTCTGTACGCTATATTCATCCCTACTAAATGTACCACAACTGGGCATGTAGGGAGAGGCTGGCAACCTACTGCTGCGATAACCACAGTGTCTCTGCTGTAAGAGGGAGCTGTGGCTGGTGGTTTTAGCAGTGGCGTCTGCGCTATTTGTATCCCGACCCCAAGTTCTGCACTGCACCAGTCAGTATATTCACGGGGAAGGGGGAGCAATGGCCTACCTACCTCTTTCTCATCTGAGGTGGTTTAGGCACACTCGTTCCTCTGCACCACCTGTCCACCATACAGCTTCTCTGATGTAAGAGGGGCTGCAGCTGGTATTTTTAGCAGAAGCTTAAGGGCTATTTGAATCCAGACCCCAGGTGAGATCTCAAATGCCCAGAAACCCTCTGGCTGGAATTGGGGATTTTGCAGCTAATTTCCCACGGCAAAAGGAAAGTAAAGTACTCACTGTTGTCGTCTTCCTCTTTTTGCCACAGCCAGCGGGCTTGCTTTTCCATCCTTATGGTCCACACGCAAGGAGGATAGCCGCCAAAGTGCTCCCCCCCCCCCCCAACTGCTGTCCCCATAGGGAGGTGCTAGGTTAGGCTGTGTCCTGCACTGTACCAGTCAGTCAGTCTATATACATGGGGGGGGGGGGGGGGGCAATGCCTTCCATTCCTCATTCCCATCTTCATATCTGAGGTGGTTAAGGCAGACATACACCGTAGTAAACTGGTGCCTCCTCGCTCTAGAGAAAGGAGGATGTGGGCGCCTGCTCCTACTGACTCTCAGCCTTCCCTCCTGGGTAAGAACGCCGCTGCCATTTTCCCGAAGTTTGAAAATGACGCGGGTGCTTGTTGCCACGCCCTCTCCGGCAGCCCACGCGAGCTACCGGGGACCCAGGAGTCGGGGACAAGATCCCCCTGGAAAGAACCGATGGCCAGCACCCCCGTCTGAACAGCCACCTGTACAGGTAAGGAGGGGGAGACAGGATAATGGCCCCTGAAGTTCTGGGTACACCACTGTACCCAGGGTCCTTCAGCTCTCAGGGGGGCTCTTCCAATTTCTGCTGCCCGCCCTGAGGAAAAGATAGGGGAACCCCCCAGGAAGGACAAGAATATCCTACCAGACCCAGAGGCTTCCCAGGCTTGTGGTCCGGCTCCCAGGGGGAGACCACCAGCCCCAGGCTTCGGGTCATTTGGAAAAAAACAAACAGTTTCGCTGTGTAGGGAGAAACACAATCAAAAACTGAGGATCAAGGGGAAGGGTGGGGACTTAAAACAGCTGTCGATTGATTGTGTTTCCTGTAGGGAGGAGCCTCTCATCTCTCAGGTGTGCCGTCCTGGAAGATGACTTGAGAAATTGTAATTACATGCCCCTGTTAAACAGGGGCTGAAAAATTGGGCCTTAGCCACTGGTGGCGGCGCCCGGAACCAAAAATGTTTTTCCAAGCTATCAGCAGGATCATTGAGGAGGAAGAGGATAGTCAGTCAACAGAACAGGATAGTCACTCAGCATCAGCATAGGCAGTCTTGAAGGGATGTGTCATTCCAAAAAAAATAATTCGGGTACATCAGCTTCAGGTGCTTGGTAGCTAGTGGTGATCCAAAACTGTTTCATTTTTATGAAGGTCAGTCGGTCAACCGAGTCGGTGGACAGGCTCACCCTGTGATCGGTTACAAAGCCTCCAGCAGCACTGAACATGCATTCTGAAAGAACGCTGAATGCAGGACAGGCCAGTAGCTCAATTGCATACTGTGGAAGCTCTGGCCAGTGATCCATTCTCAAGACCCAGTAAATCAGAGGACTTTCGGTGGGAAAGGTGTCCAAGTCTGACCTTGCCCATAGGTATTCCTGCACCATGTAAATCAAACGCTGGCGATGGTTGCTGGAACTGATCCTACCTTGGGGCTGCGGACTAAAAAATAGTCTGAATGCATCGGTCAGACGGCCACTTTCTCCACCGTTCCTTCTGTAACTGACCGAAGCCTCAGCAACACGTTGTCCAGGACCAGGAGTTTGTAACCTCCCAGTCTCTGGGAACACGTTGCACAGACCTTTCTGCAAGGCCTCCCTGAGATGTCTCATCCTCTGCTCCCTCTGTGATGGCAAGATAAGGTCCATAACCTTACCTTTGTACCATAGATCAAGGAGAGTTGCCAACCAGTAATGATCACTCTCCTTGATCCGAAGAATACAAGGATCCTTTTTCAGGCTTTGCAGGATCAGGGAGGCCATGCAGCATAGGTTAGCTGAGGCATTCGGTCCGGAGTCCTCTGGGTCACTAAGGACAACGTGATCCGCAGCCAAGTCCACATGTTTCTTGGGACTGTAAATCATCCCTAAAAGACTGCTGCTGAGTGCCAGGCTCCACCTCCATGCTGACAAAATTCTCCTCCTCCTCTTCCTGTGTGATCGTCGGGACAGCAGGAACACTGTCTGGATAATGGAGGCCTTGAGACGCAAGAAAGTCCTCCTCTTCCTGCCTCTGTTCTGCCTCAAGTGTCCTGTCCATTGTTCCACGCAGCGTGTGCTCCAACAGGTGGACAAGAGGTACAGTGTCACCGATGCATGCACTGTCACTGCTCACCATCCTCGTGGCCTCCTCAAATAGTGACAGGACAGTGCATGCATCCCTGATCATAGCCCACTGGCATGGGGAAAGAAAACCAAGCTCCCCTAACCCTGTCCTGGTGCCGTAGTCACACAGGTACTCATTGATGGCCCTCTGCTGCATATGCAGCCGCTGCAGCATGGCCAACGTTGAGTTACACCTGGTGGGCATGTCACAGATAAGGCGGTTCTTGGGCAGGTTCAACTCCTTTTGGAGCTCAGCTAGCTGAGCACTGGCATTATATGACAGGCGGAAATGAACACAGACTTTCCTGGCCTGCCTCAGGACATCCTGTATGCCCAGGTACTTGCCAAAGAACCGCTGCACCACGAAGTTAAGCACGTGAGCCACACAGGGCACATGGGTCAGTTGTCCCTGTCGGAGGGTGGAGAGAAGGTTGGTGCCATTGTCGCAAACCACCATTCCTGGCTTAAGCTGGCGTGGCGTCAACCACCTCTCAGCCTGCCCCTACAGAGCTGACAAAATATCTGCTGCAGTGTGGCTCCTGTCCCCCAAGCACACCAGTGCAAGCAGGGCATGGCATCTTTTTGCCTGCGTACTTGCGTAGCCCATTGAACGCCTACGGAGCACTGCTGGTTCCGAGGAAAAAGCACAGGAAGAGGCCATGAAGGAAGAAGAAGAGGGGGTAGAGGAGAGAGGTGTGTCACAACCAGCAGTAGCATTTTGGAGGCGTGGTGGCGTAACAACCTCCAACACTACTGCACCTTGTCCTGCATCCTTCCCAGCTGCCAGAAGAGTGACCCACTGGGCCGTGAAAGATAGGTAACACCCCTGTTCATGCCTGCTGGACCATGAGTCAGCGGTAATATGCACCTTACCGCTGACTGCCCTGTCCAGCGAGGCATGGACATTGCCTTCCACATGCCGGTAGAGAGCCGGAATCGCCTTCCATGAGAAAAAGTGGAGTTTGGGAACCTGCCACTGAGGAATCGCACATTGCACAAACTCACGGAAGGGGGCCGAGTCTACCAACTGGCAGCAGTTGAAGTGCTAGCAATTTAGCCAAGCTAGCATTCAACCGCTGGGCATGTGGATGGCTGGGAGTGAACTTCTTTTGACGGTCCAGCAGCGGGGGCAGGGAAATTTGCCTGGTATAATCGAACGTGGGTGTAGAGTGTTCGCAAGTACTTGGATGTGACACACCTAATTCTACACCTTCATTCCTCGCAGTACAGGTTTCAGAGAGGACTGAAGGTCTAGTGGGGTTAGAGATCCCAGCTGATGAGCAAGGAGAGGTCCAGTTTGTTCTTTGGTGTGGGTCTTTAAGGTACGCTTGCCAACTAACTGCATGGCAGGCCAACATATGTCTGGTCAAGCATCATCCCCTCCCTCTACATCACTGGAGCAAACCTGGCAGTATGCTGCAGCTGGTGGGACATGACTGCCAGATTGCTGTGCTTCTTGAGCATCCCCTCTCTCTGGACTCACGCTACGGCCTTCCTCTAGCTGGTTATAATCATCAGAGCCTTCAAAACGCTGCGCATCCTAGGATCTGAGGAACACCAGCAATTGGGGTAGCTTCAGGTGTACACTGTGCAGGGGGCACAATACACCAACTGTAACTGCTGCAGCTGCCTGTGGTATAGGACCATAACAACACCAGCATTTGGGGTAGCTTTAGGTGCACACTGAGCAAATGACACAGTACACCGACTGTAATTACTGAAGCTGCCTGCCTGTGGTATAGGATCTGAAGAACACCAGCAATTGGGGTAACTTCAGGTGTACACTGTGCAGGGGGCACAATACACTGACTGTAACTGCTGCAGCTGCCTATGGTATAGAACCAGAACAACACCAGCAATTGGGGTAACTTCAGCTTCAGCTTCAGCTTCTTCCTGCCTGTGGCCAATTATGGCTCTCCTCACTGCCGGCGCTGTGATTGGCCAAGCATTCGGGCCACAGTGCATGCTTGGCTAATCATCAGCCAGCAATGTACTGCGATGCTGCAGTGAGTGGATCATGCTCTGCTTCAGTATGTCACAGTACATGTTGGCATTCATGGTTCCCTCAATGAACTGTAGCTCCCTTGTGCCGGCAGGACTCATGCACCCCCAGACATGACACTCTCACCACTTTGCTTGACTGTAGGCAAGACACTTGTCTTTGTGTGGCGGCAACCAGGTGAGGAGTACAAACTTGACACCATCTGAACCAAATATGTTTATCTTGGTCTCATAAGATCACAAGACATGGTTCCAGTAATCCATGTCCTTAGTCTGCTTGTCTTCGGCAAACTGTTTGCAGGCTTTCTTGGGCATCATCTTTAGAAGAGGCTTCCTTCTGGGACGACAGCTATGATGACCAATTTGATGTAGTGGGCAGTATATGGTCTGAGCACTGAGTGTCCCCAGCCCTTTAACCTCTGCAGTAATGCTGGCAGTGGATCCTGTCCCGTTAAACCTCTCTATGGTTTTGGCCACTGTGCTGCAGCTCAGTTTCAGGGTCTTGGCAATCTTCTTATAGTCTATGCCATCTTTATGTAGAGCAACAATTCTTTTTTTCAGATCCTCAGAGTTTTCTTGCCATGAGGTGCCAAGTTGAAATTCCAGTGACCAGTATGAGATAGTGAGAGTGATAACACCAAATTTAACACACCTGCTCCCCATTCACAGCTGAGACCCTGTAACACTAATGAGTCACTTGACTCGGAAAATGACTAATTAAGCCCAATTTGGACATTTTCACTTAGAGGTGTACTCACTTTTGTTGCCAGTGGTTTAGACATTAATGGCTGTATTTTGAGTTATTTTGAGAGGACAGCAAATTGACACTGTTATACAAGCTGTACACTCACTACATTGTAGCAAAGTGCCATTTCTTCAGCGTTGTCACATGAAAAGATATAATAACATCAGCTCGGTTCTTTGAACTGTCAGTGGGTCTTCACTGTTGACAGCCAAAGCGTTAAAAAAGTCCGGTAATTGGAGCTGTGAAAAAAAAGCAGCTGGAAATGTTTATTAACAACATTGCTCAGCCACTGAAACACTCTTTCTTTCTTTTTTTCTTTTTCTGTTTCTTCATCTGCAGATCAAAGGGATGAATAAATGTTCCTCTGTTTAATCCCTTATAACCCTTAATTTACTCTAATCAGCCTTAATTAACTCCCTATTTCCTGCTTTTTTTTTCTGTTCACGTCTATTTTATACGTCATATGAAATAATATATACATAAAAAATAGATAAAACTTCAAAAAGTCCACAGATTAAATATATATATATAGCAGCGCTCAATACACAAAATCTTATTCAGATGTTTGTTCATATGTGCTCTTGAAAGAATGGTGATAGAGTCCAACACGTGAAAAGAAGAAGAGAGATCGAGACCACCTTCCACCTGGCGTTCTTCAACCTTATGTGCTCTCCAAATACAAGCCCCCCAAGGGGATGCACTCACCAGAAAATCAAGGATATAAAAGCCTTCAATATACCAAACCACTAAGTTCTTTGTTCGTGGGAAATCAAGGATATAGGAGCCTTCAAAACATTACATTCTTTGGTCGCTAGATGTCACCATAATGGGGTGGTCCGAAGCTCATAAAGGAAACAAGATCATACTGACATAGCGTGATACTGTTTAAAAAACCTTTATTATAGACCCCCCGTACAAAATAGGCGTACCAAATATATTAAAACAAATCGCATTAGCTAAGCGTACTGTGCCTTGTTTCTCGTGGTGAGCCCCTTCGGTTACCGCGAACGACCACTCTGTCCGTTCGGTTTACTTCCTGGTACCTTGGTTAGTTCACGATCGAGTAACTGGAACGCACACGTCACTTCCGGTGTGTGTTATTTACTGACGCGTTTCGTCATTTCCGACTTCATCTGAGGGCGTAACACACCACACCGGAAGAGAGTAGATATACACACTGGGAACCAATGATAGCGGATATTCGCTGAGAGTGACAAGAGCTAGATCCCACCTAGATTAACATATTGTAATCTGGATCCTTCGTCGCTCTACAGTCACCACAAAGAACAGTCAATGGACCCAATGTGTAGCTAAATAGCATGAGATCAATGCAATCTCACGAATGTGTGTGTGTACACGAAATCACTTTACACATACACCCACACATCGCGAGCGCAGTGAAAAAAATTAACAAGACCATACCTATCAGCATAAAAACTAACAGATAAAACCATAATATATTATATGCAAATTTCTTAACATACAAATTTAAATAAATCAAGAATTAAAAACATCCAGCAATGCTTAATAAATGTATAACAATGTATCTATACATACATATATATATGTGTACCAATTAATGTCCTATATCTACCTACTGGTACGATCTAATTGATCTTATATAAATCCTATTCTATATGGGGCATATTCAATCTTTAAGGTATAAAATATCCTTTTATATGAATGTGAAATAAATAAAGATAAAATAAAAAATAAAATAAAAATAAAAATAAAGATAAAATAAAAAACCAGCAAAAGAATGTATATAGAAAAATGGAAATAAAAATAAATTAACAAAAATAACAATAACAAAAAAAAAATAATAAAAAAATAAAAATAAAAAAAAATAAATAAAAATAAAAATAAAAATAAATGAAAAAATAGTAAAAATAAATATAAATAATAAAAATAAAAAATAAAGAAAGTAGAAAAAATAATAATAAATAAAACTAATAATATCTACAAGAGTTATTCAATCAGAAGCTTAAGTATCACTAATAAAACAATTTATATCCAGTTCAATGTTTAAACCTTTTGGATTTAAAACGTCTGTTAAAAATATCCAATGGGTTTCCCATTTTGACAGTTCACGGACCCTATTAATTCCCCTCCAATAGGGTTTAACCTGCTCAATCCCCCAAAAAACGCAATTCCGTTGGGTCCCTATTATGGTGAAGATTAAAATGAAGGGATACATTGTGATCTTTATAACCTATCTTAATGTTATGTATGTGCTCTGCTATCCTAACCTTTAATTTCCTCTTTGTTCTTCCAATGTACATTAGGCCGCATGGGCACGTAAGGGCATACACAACATGAGTACTATTACATGTAATAAACTGCTTCAGGGTAAATTCTCTTTTGTTCGAAGATGAGGTAAATTTAACAAGGTTCCTGGTAGGATTCCTGATTTCTCGACATGCTTTGCACCTACGACAGGCAAAGAAACCGTTTTTATCCCAGAATGTACGAGGAGGAGCCGGTGGATCTATAACTTTTTTTATTATTTTATCACCAAAACTTGGCACTTTCCGGTAAATAAATTGTGGTCGAGTCGGTAGCGTTGGATTCAACTTTTTGTCTAACAAAAGAACAGGCCAATGTTTTTTAAAAATATTTTCCACTTCTTTATATTGTATGTGGAAATTAGAAATATAACCCCATTCTTTATTGTTTATAGGGCTTATTCTCTTATTATCTACCGTTAATGGCATCACTAAATGCTGTTCTTGTAGACATTCTGTTCTTGGGATCTTCCCCACATCATCAATAATTTTTTGCATGTCCTGGGGATTATACCCTCTGGTAATAAATGTATTACTCAGAACAGTGGCCTGAGATACATAATTATCGAAATCGGTACAATTCCTGCGGACCCTCATTATTTGGCCTTTAGGAATATTTCGTAGCCAATTTGGATGGTGTCCACTAGATATGGGCAAATAACTGTTCTGATCTGTTTTCTTAAAGAAAACTTTTGTTTCAAGTTTATCCCCTTTACGGTATACAGTCACATCCAGGAAATTGATCTCATTTTTATTAGATTCTGAGGACAGAACAATATTATGGCTATTATTATTCAAATTATTGAGAAAACCATCTAATTGGACTTTGTTACCATTCCAAATAAAGAACAGATCGTCTATGTATCGTTTATAAAAAAGTAATTCCACGGGTCTATTATTAAAAATGACCTTATCCTCCCACTCTGACATAAAAAGGTTAGCTATGCTTGGTGCAAACTTTGCCCCCATAGCTACACCTCTTTTTTGTAAATAAAATTCTCCATTATACCAAAAATAATTATGGTTCAGACAAAAGTCTAAAGCATCTCTCAAAAAAACTTTCTGGGCATGAGGGAGATCGTCCCTTTGACATAGTGCCCAGTTTAGTGCCAATAAGGCATCATCGTGCTGGATAATGGAATACAAGGATGATGCATCCGCTGTGACCAAAAGAATATTGTCTTTGGCTTTAAGGTCTACTGCATCTATGAGGTTTAGAAAACTTTTCGTATCTCTCAGATATGCCTTAGTGCAAGTAACACTTTTCTGCAAAAAGGTATCGAGATATTGGCCCAGTCTAGATGAGACAGACCCTATGCTGTTTACTATAGGTCTTGCAGGGGGATTTTCTGAGTTTTTATGTACTTTAGGTAGAGTGTAAAGTGTGGGAATACGGTTACTTAAGGGGAGTAAGTACTTTGCTTCTTTATTAGTAAGAACATTAGCTTTTTTGCCCAAGTCCACTAACCTCTCTAGGTGATTCTGATAAGGGCCTGTGGGATCTGTTTTCAATTTAACATAAGTTTGATCATCAGATAGTAATGTCACTATCTGATTGTGGTAGTATTCTTTAGTGAAAATTACAACGCCCCCACCCTTATCAGCTGGGCGGATTATAATATCTTTGCGTTTCTCAAGCAATTTAATCCCATCATTTATATGTTGATGGTGTGATGTTTTTACTGGCTTTAATGCTTCGAGGTCTTTCAACACAAGACCTTTAAAGACCTCAATCTGATGGTTTGGATGGTTAGGGGGATTGAAAAGAGATTTATTTTTCAATCCACTATTTATTGCCTTATTGCTATATGTTGTGGGAGGATCTACACGGGGATTACTCCCCAAAAAATATTTTTTTATGTTTAATTTTCGTATATATTTATGTACGTCTATATATACGTCAAATTTATTTACTGGTTTCTTTATCCCACATTTTAAGCCCAAATTCAAAATATTTTGTTCTTTAGGGGTTAATGTTACTTGTGCCAAATTAAAAATCCCTTCTACTCCAACTCGCGTCTTCTTTTGTTGGATCCTCCTGCCTGCTCTTTTACCTTTTGGTTTAAATCCTTTCGTATTGGTACCAGTTTGGTGTTTGGTGGTGGATACTTTTTTGGTGATTGATTTTTCTGTAATTGATTTCCTCCTTCCCTCCTGTTTTCTGTATCCCTGTATGGGATGTGTCTTTGTGGGGGATACGGAGGTTTCCCTCTGTAAGGGAAAAAACCCCGGCCTCTCCAATGGTTCCCCCTGCCTCTCCCTAAAAAAGGAGGTTGAGGGTGGTAACCATAATTTTCATTTGGTTGATATAGGGGTTGATACCTATTTGAAGTGGTCATATTGTAGGGACCCCTTCGTGATGTGTTTAAGGTATGACCTTGGTTATTATGCTTATTATAAGATGATATTCGTGGATGATTGTCATATTGACCCTGAGTATTTTTACCTCTAGATGTCTTAAATTTACCCTTATTTTGTTTCATGGGGGTAGAGGAATGTACCGGGGATTCAAAATAGGAATTTTTTGGAGGATTCAATACTTGTGTAATTAACGGAATCTCTCTGGGTTTTTTATTTACCTGTTGTTGTGAGGGGGTTGGTAAATCTACCTCTAGACCCTCATTTTCTTTATTAATTGCTTGTTGTTGCCATGAGTATATTATATTACTTTTAAAATCATTCAAATCACGGTGATATTTCTTAAGCTTCTTTTTCTGCGTGTCTTTATCTATTTTTTCAAGTTTTTTGTGTACCCTATCGTTAAAATCCCTAATTTCTTGTGAGTCTTTAATAGGATCTAATTGTTCCTGTAAACCTTTAATTTTACTCTCAATGTTAAGCATTTTTCGTTTTTTTCTTTGTAAAACCAACTGTTGTAACTTAAAACCTACCCCATTAAAAAAATCTAACCATTCTTGCATTGATCCTGGATCGTTTAGACCATCTTGGGGGACTACATCCCACCGTAGGCTTCTTAATATTATGTTATCTTTAGCATATTGTTCTAAAATACAAATATCCCACCAAGCCCGCACCTGTTTTTCCAGTGCGTTACTCAGTGCGGACATGACTCCATTATAATTAATTTCATTAAAAATCGGCTCAGAATTTGTGAACAATGATTGGATATCAATGTTCCTATTATTTAAAAATTGTAGTACATCCATAGCTGCTGAGATAATTGACTTAAGTCACTAAAAATATTTCAAGCCTGCGTGCTGAAAATTTATCGTCCCCAACTGCAAATTGCACACTGCTCAGCGCTTCAGGATTCCGATTTAAAAGAAAAGAAAAGAAAAGAAAATAATAGCAATCTTTAGACCAATCCTTATGATTACTAAGCAATTCAATTAGATCAAAAGAATAATAATGCTAGCTGCTGCTTGTTTAAAATACACGTCATATGAAATAATATATACATAAAAAATAGATAAAACTTCAAAAAGTCCACAGATTAAATATATATATAGCAGCGCTCAATACACAAAATCTTATTCAGATGTTTGTTCATATGTGCTCTTGAAAGAATGGTGATAGAGTCCAACACGTGAAAAGAAGAAGAGAGATCGAGACCACCTTCCACCTGGCGTTCTTCCACCTTATGTGCTCTCCAAATACAAGCCCCCCAAGGGGATGCACTCGCCAGAAAATCAAGGATATAAGAGCCTTCAATATACCAAACCACTAAGTTATTTTTTTTCGTGGGAAATCAAGGATATAGGAGCCTTCAAAACATTACATTCTTTGGTCGCTAGATGTCACCATAATGGGGTGGTCCGAAGCTCATAAAGGAAACAAGATCATACTGACATAGAGTGATACTGTTTAAAAAACCTTTATTATAGACCCCCCGTACAAAATAGGCGTACCAAATATATTAAAACAAATCGCATTAGATAAGTGTACTGTGCCTTGTTTCTCGTGGTGAGCCCCTTCGGTTACCGCGAACGACCACTCTGTCCGTTCGGTTTACTTCCTGGTACCTTGGTTAGTTCACGATCGAGTAACTGGAACGCACATGTCACTTCCGGTGTGTGTTATTTCCTGACGCGTTTCGTCATTTCCGACTTCATCTGAGGGCGTAACACACCACACCGGAAGAGAGTAGATATACACACTGGGAACCAATGATAGCGGATATCCGCTGAGAGTGACAAGAGCTAGATCCCACCTAGATTAACATATTGTAATCTGGATCCTTCGTCGCTCTACAGTCACCACAAAGAACAGTCAATGGACCCAATGTGTAGCTAAATAGCATGAGATCAATGCAATCTCATGAATGTGTGTGTGTACACGAAATCACTTTACACATACACCCACACATCGCGAGCGCAGTGAAAAAAATTAACAAGACCATACCTATCAGCATAAAAACTAACAGATAAAACCATAATATATTATATGCAAATTTCTATTTTATAGATGATAAACAATTAATATTTTTTTTATTTGCTTTTTTTAGAGAATATTTTTGCACATATATATTAACATATTTACACATATTTCACATTGAAAAAGCACAAAAGGGAAAATAAAAATCTATTTAATTTGTAAATAACTTTTCAATGCTTTGTACCATTGCTGACAGCTGAAGTGAAAACAAAACAAACTGTTGCGGTAGGTATCGGTAATTGGTATCCGCAAGTACTAAAAAAAAAGTATCGATACTCGTAAAAAAAATGGTATCCGTGCATCCCTAATAATTACCGCATTTATTGGCGTATAACACATACTTTATTCCTCTAAAAACAGAGGGTAAACCGTGCCTGCATGTTATATGCCGATAGTTATTTTTATTTGCCAATGGGGGCAGGGATCAGGCAGTCTGCCTTGGGTGCCACCCATTGGGAGGGTGCCCCTCTCTTCCTGGCCCTTGGACAGTGCTGCCATACTTAAAAATACCACTGCCAGCCCCCTCCCACACACCACCCCCCGCATCACCCCAATGCAAGCGGGAGCCTGAACGAGCAACGCCGCTCGTTCTGGCCGCTCTCCTCCTCCTTTTAAGCCTCCTCCTCAATTGTAGCTTTTGATTGGAGGAGAGCAGTCATGTGACCATCAATGAAACAGCAGAAGAGAGTCACATGACCGGGTACACGAGAGAGCGGCATCAATTGAGGCACACAGAGGCCCCCATCCACTATGAAAGTTTTTTGAAATCCATTTATCATTTTTCTTCCAGTTCACAATTTTGTGCCACTTTGTGGTGGTTTATCATATAAAATCACATTTAAATACATTTAAGTTTTTGGTTGTAACATGACAAAATGTGGAAAATGTAATAATAGGGCCCTAGGCGCTACCTCAAAAGGATGTTTTATGAGCTAGACCCGTGAGTTTATGGGGATCCTCTAAACCCTCTCTATTAGACAAGATCAATGACCCAGCCACAAAATCCCCTCCAGTAGTGAGAGCACACTAGTATGTCTTATCGGGCTACAGAATCTAATTGAGGCTACCAAGATTGTGTACAGTATTTCCCTATCTTGGGTGCATATACAGTAGGCACTAAGAATAGAATAAAGCAAAAATAAAAATAAAAATAACAGTAAACAGGGGAAAACCCCCCCGTGCTCTACATACACCCTATTATTATGAACCAATACTTGATATTGGAATGAATTAAACCAGTGAGATGTGGTACATAATTATAAACACAGATGAAAAATCTGAAACACAAAAAGTCTGAATTACTGTGTGAGTCTAATCATAAATGTGAAAATTCTCAGTCAAGGTGTTTCATTAAGTCCACAGTGGATATGTCCAAAAAAGAGGACAAGAAAGTGTCAATAATACCTCCAATATGGCACTAAAGTCCAAATAGTGTCCAATGTGTGCAAAAATGTTTTTTTTTTTAAAAAGTACAAAAAAATGTGCAAAAAATACAAAAATTGTGCAAAAAAAATGTGCAAAGGCTCCCAGATACAATACTCAATATTACTTCAAGTGCAATGTGCAAATTATGCAAAATATGAATGTCGAGGTAATTATAAAGTGCACAGTCAGTTAATGACAAATCTTCAAACAGATAAAAAAGAAGTAACTTTGGTGCTCATTCAAACAAATCCAGTGACTTCCGTGCTCATCCCCTTTTGGGTCCCCATTCACCAGATCTTTGTCCCCCTGGCGGGTTGCGTGCATGTAGTGTCTCGGTCTCCAACCACTTTACGCCAAATTCCTCCACCTTCTTTCACTGTTTTATGTCTCAGATGGTTCCCCTTTCAAAAAGGTTTGAAGCAGGCCAGTGGATCCTCAGAAGGGAAAGAAATCAGCTCCCATAGTGCAGTACGTTTGTCACCAAAAAATTCATTTTATTGTTAAAAAAATCTTATACAGATCAAAACAGAAAAGGATCAAGGCAAAAAATATTTTACAAAAAAATAAATAAAAAATATATAGAAAATTATAAGAAAAATTAAAATAATATATAGTGACCAACAGTCACATTAGCAAAGCAAAAAACCAGTATGATGTATGAGGGCAACGACTGAAAACAAATGCACCTAATTGGGTCCCGAGAACTTAGACTGATAGCCCCATATCTCAGCATCCTCTATAGGAGTGCTATGAAACAGACAAAAAGTCCTCATACAATAGGTAAAAAATCTATGGGCGAAAAAGCTAAATGCTAGAAATCCAAGCTATACTGCAAGATCTGTTGAGGAGCGGCATGCGTTCCAGCTGCGCTCCACATGATCTGCAGACAGGAAGTGATGTAGTGTGCGTAGCTCTGTCGTACGCGTTTCTAAATAGACGTCCTCAGCGACGATGCCACGCCATCACACACTGCCGTCTATGAAGGCGGACAAGTCAGAGGGTGGTATTACAGGACACTGGAAGATCAGGAGGAGCACCAAGGATATACAGAACAGCGCATCCCCAGGGGGAATTGGGACAACAACTATAGGAGGAGAACGAGACCTACACAGAGGTATGGAGAAAGAGGAAACGCAACAGGGGATGCCGAGGAGGAAAGAACAAGAAAAAGAAGAAGAGTATAATAGGGAAAGGGATATATAATTTAAGCCATGTAGAGTTTACTAAAGAAGAATTGAAAGTTTTAGACCTAGGGTTAAAATTTGCTCCAGAGAAGTCCATAGATAAATTCGAAACTTACATAGACCTAACAAAAATTTTAAGAAAGCTTAATTTGAAGAAACACTTTGCATTAAATACAGAGGTGAGAGCGAAATATGTATCGACATATCAAAACAGATCTGAAGAATAAATCCATTTTTAATCCAAACACACTAGGCAACCAGTGTTTAGGAGCATTCAGTAAAATGGTAGAGAATGAGCTAAGGAAACTTGAGAAACATAATATGAGGAAAGCAAAAAATATATGGAAAACGATTAAAAACCTAGGAGATAAAAAGGAAGTCATCATAAGGCCGGCAGACAAGGGAGGGTGCCTGGTTATCCTGGATAAAAAAGATTTCCACTTTTAACAATTCTCCATTTCTTCTTGGTAAACACCTATAGGAAGCTACGGCAGAATCCTAAATTAGAGTATGAAGAAAAATTGAAAGAATATGTAAAGAAGGGTACATCAACTGGCATTCTTAACACTAAGGAAGCCGAATACCTAATTTCTAATTCCACAAAAACCCCAGTTATGTACTACACTCCCAGAATACACAAAAGGCTAATTAACCACTTCAGCCCCGGACCATTTTGCTGGTCAAAGACCAGACCACTTTTTGTGATTCGGCACTGCGTCGCTTTAACTGACAAACAAAATTGACGTCCTTTTTCCCACAAATAGAGCTTTCTTTTGGTGGTATTTGATCACCCCTGCGGTTTTTATTTTTTGCGCTATAAACAAAAATATAGCGACAATTTTGAAAAAAAACACATTATTTTTTACTTTTTGTTATAATAAATATCCCCCAAAAAAATATAAAAAAACATTTTTTTCCCTCAGTTTAGGCCGATACGTGTTTTTCTACATATTTTTGGTAAAAAAAATTGCAATAAGCAATTATTGATTGGTTTCCGCAAAAGTTATAGCCTTTAAAAATAGGGGATAGTTTTATGGCATTTTTATTAATAATTTCTTTTTACTAGTAATGGTGTCGATCAGCAATTTTTATTGGGACTGTGACATTATGGAGGACACATCGGACATTTTTGACACATTTTTGGGACCATTGTCATTTATACAGCAATCACTGCTATACAAATGCAGTGCTTCCTGTGTAAATGACACTGGCAGTTAAGGGGTTAACCAGTGGGTGGCAGTGTAGGGGTTAAGTGTCCCTAGGGGTGTGTTACTAACTGTTGGGGGCTGGGCTTTCTTTTAGTGAACACTGATCTCTGCTCCAATCACATGGAGCAGAGATCAGCGTCACTAGTTGCTAGGCAGAACAGTGAGATGCTGTTTACAACGGCATCTCTCCATTCAGCCGCCCCGTGATACGATCGCGGGTATGCCCGTGGCGATCGAGTCCGCGGAACCCACGACCGGACTCACGGGGGTCCCGAACAGCACGCTAGTGCGCTGGCGGCGGTGCGCTCGCGATGGCAGGGCGGCATTAGAGATTGGACATACCTGTACGCCAATATGCCTGCCCGTGCCATTCTGCCGACGTACTTCGGCGTGCGCTGGTCGGGAACTGGTTAAGCCTCCAGGAAGACCAATTATTAGTGGGATAAATTCGGTCTTCTCACGGCTAGGGGAGTACTTAGATACATTCTTGAAACCATTGATTCCTAAAGGTAGGTCATACCTGCGGGACAGCTCTCAGCTTATAGAAGAACTACAAAGCATCAAAAGGACACAGAATTATTTTTTGGAGACTATAGATGTGAACTTGCTATAGACTAGCATTGTACAAGAAGATGGGCTTGTAGGTGTGGAGAAAGCACTGTATGAACATACTGATATGAAGCAGGACCAGGTTCAGTATATCATTGAAGGGTTGCGTCTGGCCATGGAATGTAATTTATTCATGTTATGGACACCATTATTATGTACAGACAAAGGGAGTAGCAATGGGGGCACGTTATGCCCCAAGTGTGGCCAACCTCCTCATGAATATGTGGGAGGATGAGTACATATATTCAAAGAACATACCACAATTAAAAAAATTTTCGGAGGTACATAGATGACCTCATAGTACTGTGGGATGGAACACCTGATTCCTTCAAATAATTCCTCAATAGCCTGGATAACAAGAAATATGATCTAACCTTCAGTGGAAGATGCAATGAATACAAAATAGAGTTTCTAGATCTGGAAATTTTTTAAAACGAAGATGTCCTCAACACCAAGACATTCTTTAAAGAAACAGATAGAAATGGTTATATACCAATCTCTAGCTGCCATCACCCCAAGTGGAAGGGAATGTTTCAAAAAAGGGCATCTACTAAGGCTTCGAAGAAATTGTGATTCATTGGAGGATTTTTCCATACAAGCTGACAGACTGATAACACAATTTTTGGAGAAAGGCTATAAACAGGAAGTACTAGAAAATCTGAAGAAAACTATCGGAAATATAGACAGTCAAACTCTATTCAAAAAATCAAAGAAGGAAATAAGAAAAATGGATCTGGCATTCATTACAGGGTATAGTACACAATACCATGACATTGAGAAAATTGTGAAGAAATATTGGCCCATCCTACAGGAAGGAAATGTTTTAGCCAACATCCTCCCAAAGAAGCCCAGCTTTGTATACAGAAGAGCCCCTACCCTGCGAAATCTTTTGGTGCACAATTTGATTGATCCACCTAGGCAATACAGTTTTCAGCGAGTTGAAAGGATTCTATAAGTGTAAAAAAGGCTTGGCATGTTGGGTTAGGAAACCCCAACCTCGTAGGAAAGAAATATTTAAATCAAGGACAGATCATAAAGGGTATAAGATACAAGAGTTTATTACGTGCCGTAGCACTCATGTCACATACGTAATCGAATGTCCATGTAATCTACAGTATGTGGGCAGAACCACGCAGCCCCTATATGTACGTATACAAGAGCATATTAACAATATCAAAAAAGGTTTTCCGAAACACAATCTATCCCTTCACTTTGACATATTCCACCAACGAGACCCATCGTTTCTCGTTTTCTACGGGATAGATTGTATAAAACACAATTGGAGAGGAGGCAATATGAACACCCTTATATCTCAAAATGAAACAGCCTGGATATACCGACTTGGGTCCCTTGCCCCTAGAGGGTTGAACTTAGATATAGATTTAAATTGTTTTATAGCCAACCCATAGGAATACCAATCAAGTGGGGGGCCTATATATATATATATATATATATATATATATATATATATATATATATATATATATATATATATATATATATATATATATATATATATATATATATATATATATATATATACACACACAGTACATTATACGATCTATTTACTAAAAATTGCTCTGAAACTAAGCATCTTCAGTTTGAAGTAATAATAACAGATGATTAAATTAGCCTAAAAATGGTTAGATAATATATTCATATTAGGAGAGGCATTTTTAGTTAGTAGATTTAGATACATAACATATAATAAAAAATAAAAAATAAAATTCTCTCTTACCTACAATTTATCTTCTTACTATAAGATAAAGAATTCTTCCTTTTTTTGTCTTCTCTGTTCCCCTTTAAATTAATGGGGTGGAACACCACCATAATATATATATCCCTATAGATCTCATGGGGATTGGATCGCACCCTAACTTGATTTTTAGGGGACATGCCTGTACTATAATCTCTATTATATATCTCTCACAGTGCTTTATAACTTTCACTTCTTATGGTTTCCTGTGTATAACACGTTGGACTGACAATCAAAAGTTAATTATTGATGTAACAACGCACAAACCCTATATATGGGTAAATAGTAGGTAATGTGAGGAGTAAATATAGATAAGTGTAGTCCTGAGGGGTTAAACAGTTACCCTAAACATGATACACAGAAAAAGAGGTGTCCATGAAAATTACCCCCATATGGTACCTAAGTGACCGAATAAGGTAGAATACAAGTAACAACTCTTATGTGTGCCCAACTTGAAATAATAGGCGTTTGCTATGGCTATTTAGAGTACCTATGTATTCAAACGCCAGGAGAGAGCTGGTTCCAAAAACATGTTTTATATTAGTTTTACATGGTAATATCTGGCGTATATGGTAAGCCCCTTAACATAATTAGACTAATGTAGCCGCATAATGATAGACCCATGTGCTGGTGAATGACCAGTAGGGGCGTTTTGAGCTTACCTATGTAGTATACTTAGGCAAACTGGGAAAATGGAGTACTATATAGGTCCCTTATATGTTTTCTCTAGGGTTCTCTAAGGTTACCTGACATTTTATATGGGCTTCTTATATGTTCCCTCTAAGGTATCCAGTGTCCTATTTTGGAACGTGCTTCTGAAGCTCCAACAACTTGATTGGCGGGGTAGGAGGAGGAGGTGACTTGTCCTCCTTCATAGACGGCAGTGTGTGATGGCGTGGCATCGTCGCTGAGGACATCTATTTAGAAACGCGTACGACAGAGCCACGCACACTACGTCACTTCCTGTCTGCAGATCGTGTGGAGGGCAGCTGGAACGCATGCCGCTCCTCCACAGATCTTGCGGTATAGCTTGGATTTCTAGCATTTAGCTTTTTCGCTCATATATTTTTTACCTATTGTATGAGGACTTTTTTTCTGTTTCATAGCACTCCTATAGAGGATGCTGAGATATGGGGCTATCAGTCTAAGTTCTCGGGACCCAATTAGGTGCATTTGTTTTCAGTCGTTGGTCACTATATATTATTTAAATGTTTCTTATAATTTTCTATATATTTTTTATTCTTTTTTATTTATTTTTTTGTAAAATATTTTTTGCCTTGATCCTTTTCTGTTTTGATCTGTATAAGATTTTTTTAACAATAAAATTAATTTTTTGGTGACAAACGTACTGCACTATGGGAGCTGAATTCTTTCCCTTCTGAGGATCCACTGGCCCGCTTCAAACCTTTTTGAAAGGGGAACCATCTGAGACATAAAACAGTGAAAGAAGGTGAAGGAATTTGGCGTAAAGTGGTTGGAGACCGAGACACTACATGCACGCAACCCGCCAGGGGGACAAAGATCTGGTGAATGGGGACCCAAAAGGGGATGAGCACGGAAGTCACTGGATTTGTTTGAATGAGCACCAAAGTCACTTATTTTTGATCCTTTGAAGATTTGTCATTAACTGACTGTGCACTTTATAATTACCTCGACATTCATATTTTGCATAATTTGCACATTGCACTTGAAGGAATATTGAGTATTGTATCCGGGAGCCTTTGCACATTTTTTTTTTTGCACAATTTTAGTATTTTTTGCAAAATTTTTGCACTTTTTAAAAATGTTTGCATTTTTGCACACTTTGGACACTATTTGGACTTTAGTGCCATATTGGAGGTATTATTGACACTTTCTTGTCCTCTTTTTTTGGACATATACACTGTGGACTTAATGAAACACCTTGACTGAGGATTTTCACATTTACAATTAGACTCACACAGTAATTCAGACTTTTTGTGTTTCAGATTTTTCATCTGTGTTTATAATTATGTACCACATCTCACTGGTTTAATTCATTCCAATATCAAGTATTGGTTCATAATAATAGGGTGTATGTAGATCAGGGAGAGGTTTTCCCCTGTTTACTGTTATTTTTATTTCTACTTTATTCTATTCTTAGTGCCTACTGTATATGCACCCAAGATAGGGGAATACTGTACACAATCTTGGTAGCCTCAATTAGATGATGTAGCCCGATAAGACATACTAGTGTACTCTCACTACTGATTTTGTGGCTGGGTCATTGATCTCGTCTGATAGAGAGGGTTTAGAAGATCCCCATAAACTCAGGGGTCTAGCTCATAAAACATCCTTTTGAGGTAGCGCCTAGGCCCTATTATTATTATATAAAACTGTTGTATATCCACAGCCTTCAGGTGGGGGCTGAGGACTTGGAGGGCGGCAGCAACTTATCATACACCTTAGCGCGGTTTTCCTAGCATTTTTTTCTGAATTTTTTTTTCATAGAATGTAAGAAAACAAAGTTGCCTCTGTTGATACTTATTTCTGTGTCTACATGGATTATATCAGAAAAACAAAAACTGGAATATATTTGTTGCTATGGACGGCAAACTTTCTCATTCTAGTTTTTAACCACTTCCCACCCGGCCAATGCACATATACGGCCGGGTGGGAGCCGTCTACTTCTGATAGGATGTTCAGGAACGTCCGTCAGAAGGAGCGGGATCATGCGCGCGCGTGTCACCCGGACACGGCGCATCTCAGATCGGCAGGAGGGCTCTCTGATTGGCCCTCCTGATCACATGACGGCCGTGTCCAATCACGGCCATCATGTGATGTAAACAAACAGCCAGTTGCTAGGCAATCGGCTCCTCCTCTCCTCACACAGAAGTCATCTCTGAGGAGAGGAGAGCAGATCGCTGCAGCCGGCTGATGATCAGTGAGTATGAGCTGTTTTTTTTACAGCTTTTTACTCACTGATCACTAGTCTAGTGTAATACACAACACACCACACAGTATAAACACAGTCCCCACATATGTCCCCAAAACATACATGTCCCCAAATAATAAAAACACATGTCCCTAATAATAAAAACATGTCCCCCACATATGTCCCACTAAAATCACATGTTCCAATGATTATCTGCACACGTATATACGTGATCACCTGCACACATATGTACATGATCATTTGCGTACATATGTCCGTGATCACACAAACCAATTATTATACACTTAACGGAATTTTTTTTACCAAAAACATGTAGCAGAATACATTTTGGCTTAAATTTATGACAAAATTTGATTTTATTGGATTTCTTTTAAAATAGAAAAAAGAAAATATTGTTCTTTTTCCAAATTTCCGCTTTTTTGTGCTTATATCGCAAAAAATAAAAAACTGAGTCGTGAATAAATACCACCAAAATAAAGCTCTATTTGTGCGAACAAAATGATAAAAATTTCATTTGGGTACAGTGTAGCATGACCGCGCAATTGTCACTGAAAGCGCTAGAGCGATGAAAGCTGAAAATTGGGCTGGGAAGGAGGCGAAAGTGCCCTGTATTGTAGTGGTTAATGGAAAACTTTCTTCATTAATTTGTTTATGTGTTTTTATTTTAAAATATTTTAAGAAAAGGCACTATGGCTTACCTAAAGAGAGAGCACAGTAATATTTGTTTTTCTTTAAGACTCATTGAAACCTTGGACAGAACTGCATTACAGAGGGGAATATGGGGGATGAGTCACAACACGCTTGTGTGTGAAGTTCATCCAAATCTCCTATGAGGAAATAACTAAGCTTCCTGCACTATTATAATGGTGCAGAAAATTGTCGAGCATGCACCACAAAGTAACAACAAAGACCTATTTCATGTATATTTGCGCCACCAATGCCACTTTCTATTTCAGAATAAAATAGAAATTAGTGCAGGTCTGCCTCTGACTAACAGAGGGAATACAGCAATATTCCCTTTGGAAACTGCCGCAAATTCCTGCCAGGTGTGACTTTGTTGTATGGTATGTAAACTGTCGGCATCTCTCTCTCTCTCTATGCCCGTGCAGTGATTACACAGCACGAGCAGATACTGCACAGGGTTAACACTCTATTATCCCTCTATTCTGTGCTGTGAGATTGGAGCATGCAGCTCCATTTTCTGTGCTCTGTGCTTTGCCTGTCACAGCTTTAGAACAAAGAACAAATTGCTCCTAATTAACTATTATAAATTACCTATTAATTGTTATTAGGAGCAGCAGATGCTTCAAGGTCTCAGTTTAGAAGATTTGTACAAACATTGTGCTTGCACGCATCTTTGTTAAAACCAGCACCCCCCATCTTGTAAACAGGCTTTTTACAACAAAAGGTAAGAAGATACAGGAAAATGCATATAAAAAAGCATTAAGCTCCACCTGCTGGCTGAAAAAAAAGGAATAGCCAATAATAATATGCAGAATTAAATTTACCTGTCAAAAAATAAAAAAATAAAGAGGTGTTAATATCCTATTTTTAAACTTGACCGTGTGAACAACAACACATTCAGGTTAAAATGTTATCAATATGGTTACTAACTATTAAGTTTAAAATTTAGTTTGGTTTAAAGGATAGTTCACGTGTTACTCATATATGCTTCAGTTTCAGTCTTGAATATCTCACGTCATATTATGCCGGTTATATGCCATAGAGAAGTAAACCATGTTTAAGCATTTTCTAGGAATATAGAGAAAAAGCTCAAAATCCTGTCTTGATTAAATCATGATTTTGTTGAAATGAAATTGCAAATCCCGCTGATCCAGTAGTATATGGTATTGTATGTGTTACCAAGGTAAAGAATAACCCCAAAGACACAGTTCTGGGAATTTATGTTTATTATTACTGCATTTCAATGAGTTATAATTCTAACTATATGGTTTGAAAAATAGGATCTATTGTATTATCTCACATAATTAACTTGTTTGAACTTTTGCAAAGACAAAAGCGCCTTTATTTGTCTTCAAGAAGAGATATAAATTACTTGATTAATGATTTCTTTGTAATCATTCTTCTAATAAGATAAAACAAAGTGACCGTTTCATTTAGACTGAATTGCCTTTCACAGTTAATTGCTCTTAGAAGTACTGCTTACAGTATACCGGTACCCTAAATTTCCTCACTTCATGAGAATAATATTTGTTGCTTTGTTACAATGTTCAGCGGTAGGGCCATTCATAAGGCCTCACATGGGTTTTTAATGTGCCCACTTGTACTGACCAGCTATGCGTGTCTAAACACGTAGCAGACACCCTAATGCAAAGGATGGATGGAAAGGGACATACACCAATAGTGTCTCCATGATTAAAGACTAAATTCACAATTGTTCACCTTTTTTTTTTTCAAAATTACAGCTCCCTTATGTACCAATATATTATTAATGTACTTATTTTGCAAAAATAGAACAGCTTTCCTTTAATTCTACACAGGCTTACCTCACTTTCTTCATAGCTGTTTAAACACACTGCTCGATTACTTCTGCCTTGCTTCCTGGTCAGACTTTAGGTCATGACACAGGAAAGAGTTGACCAGCTGATCTCATTAGCACACACTCTGCATCATCTACCCTTAGCTGGTTAACTCTTTCCTGTATCATGACCTAAAGTATGACCAGGAAGTAAGGCAAAAGTAATCAAGCAGTGTGTTTAAACAGCTATGAAGAGAGTTAGGTAAGGTGATATTGAATTAATGGAAAATGGTTTTATTTTTGCAAAATAAGTACATTAATGCTTTATTGATACATAGGAGAGCTGGAATTTCGAAGAAAAAAAAAAAGATTAACTTAACCTTTAAGCCATTTTTAACCACGGTGACCACATCTGCATGCAGATTTTTCCTTCCTTCCAGATGCATTGCTACAGAACGAGGATGTACTCTGGGATGAGCATCAGATGCAGACTGGAAAACCGAGAAAGGAATAAAGGTTTTTGGAGAAACATTGTTTTCTGTCAATTACCCTAATGCAAAGATTATATTCTGGAACACATTATTTTGACCAGAAAAATGAAGACCATCAGCAGACGGGAAGTTTTCATACCACTGCTGGAACACAGTGCTGTATACTGTATGTATACAGCTGATGCTATGTACAGTTTATACTGTTATGCTACACTATGTGGTTATTATCATTTATCTGTAATCATAATTTGGTTTATCATTGCTCCATGTCACATCTCTTACCATACATCTGTATATTCCACCCCCGCCCCTCCTTCTCTCTGGAATTATTCTACTGTTTCCTGTCATGGTGTAGACATCTTTCCATGTGGCTTACATCATCAAAATTTTCTATATATGAGTATCCTTCATTAAGGAAACATTTGAAAGGCTTCATCACCTGTCTCCTCAATGTGAGTTTATTCATTGAGTTAAAGGGGTTGTAAAGGTAAATTTTTTATTTTCTACATAGCTTCCTTTAAGCTAGTGCATTGTTGGTTCACTTATCTTTTCCTTCGATTTCCCTTCTAAATGTTTTTTTTTCTTTGTTTTCTTTGTCTAAATTTCTCACTTCCTGTTCCTCCTCAGTAAGCTGTTCAGTAAGCTGTTCTGGCTGACTAACCACCAGCTCGAATGATGGTGAGAAGTTTACTGAGGAGAAACAGGAAGTGAGATATTCAGACAAAGCAAAAAAACATTTAGAAGGAAAATCAAAGGAAAAGGTAAGTGAACCAACAATGCACTAGCTCAAAGGAACCTATGTAGAAAATAAAAAAATTACCTTTACAACCCCTTTAAGCTGTCTGAATTGATGCAAGGGATAAATATATCACCAGGTTGTAAAAGCCCTATATGAAGCTGGAGATAAAGATTATGGCCTTGTAGTTGAGTCAGAACAGTAAAAAAAAAAACGTTCACAGACTAATTACAATATTTCTGGGTGACAGTACTGATATAGACAAGATGTACTGCCCTCATGGCAAGAAAGAACAATAGAGCAGCACATGTAAGCCTCATAACCTGAGTCCAAGCTGCATGGTTTTATATTATAGAACACACAGCTACAGCTATCCTGCTTATCACTCAGTCATCATCTGCTTGTGTCAGTATGAGTTACAAAGGCTCCTCACACACAGAAACACAAGACCTTGAGCCAGCTGAGTTACCCAAACACTCGGTCAAAACAACTTGGAAAGTAATAGAGAATTATGAAGCTTTCAGATCTGAACTGACAACAAGCCAAAAGTTATTATGCAAAAAGGTTGTTACTCAATCTAATACACTGTCTGTTGAATGTAAACTACTGCCACTAGAGGGCACCATTAACCGATTGTCAACCAGCCGCAGCAGTTATACAGGTTGGCTTGGCTGCACGAATCGCCGTAGCTGTACATTGGTCTCTTTAGCAGCTATAGCAAGCTGGTGCCGATGCATGGCCAGCAGCCGCGATTTCCACCGGCTACCCACGATCAATCCACAGAGAGCCAGAACAGGGATCTTTCAATGTAAACAAACATATCCTCATTCTGACAGGGAAGTACATAACAATTGTCTGTTCCTAGTGATAAGGAACAGTGATCTCTCTGTACTCCCTGTCAGTACACTCCCTCCCACAGTTATAAACACCTCCCTAGGGAAAACGTAACCCCTTGATCGCCCTCTGGTGTTAAACCCTTCCCTGCCATTGCTGTAATAATGTAACTGGTCCCAAAACAGTGTCAAAAGTGTCCGATCTGTCCGCTGCAATGATGCAGTCCTGCAAAAAATTGCTGATTACCACCATTACTATGGTCAAAAATGTGGGCAGTGGTCAGCTCCAAACTAATTGGACATAATATGGTACCAACATCCCTGTACAGTTCATTTCCTTGGAGCCTGCCTTGGACTTGTGCTTCCCTTATTTTCTTTAACTCATAAATATATAATATATATTTCAGACATTACTGCATGTTTCTGAATATCAGCTTCAATACATCCCTCCCTATGGGAGATCTGGCTATTTCTGGATTGAAGTTGAGTGCACGGTTGATCTTCCACTTGAACATATTCTCATGCCCCATCCTTTGAGGTGGGGTGGGTCTATTCATTTGGTTTTTACTTGATTCATGAATGATTCATAGCCACGTGTGCGCATATTTGTATTATAAAAGCTGTAGGTATATTGTGTATTAACACTGTTTTCTTCTCTTTTTCATATACACCTAAAGTTGAGCGAAATGTACTCCTTTACACGTGTTAATTAAATTCTTATGTCCTTTTCCTGACGAAGCCACACCGGCAAAACATGTCAAATTATTTGGACGTGATATCAATATGCATGTGACTACAGTATTTCACTGACAATGATAGGCAATGTGTGTGTGTACCTATGACTGTGATTCAAACTGCATTCCTTACCTTTTATTAGCTTTTCAATAAATAATTTATACTTTTTATATTCAATTTGAGTGATTTTCTATATTATGTGCCTTTAAAGTCCCATATCTCCAATTTATCAATTCACCACCATTACTAGTAAAATATAAAAATGCCATAAATATATCCTCTGTTTTGTAGATGCTATAACTTTCACGTAAACCAAGCTATATACGCTTATTGTGATTTTTTTTTTACCAAAAATATGTATAAGAATACATATTGACCTAAACTGATGAAGAAATTATTATTTTTTGGATATTTAAAAGTAAAATTTTATTTTATTTTTCAAAATTGTTTGTGTATTTTTTTGTTTTTAGCGCAAAAAATAAAAACCGTAGAGGTGATCAATTACCACCAAGCTCTATTTGTGGGAAAAAAGGACATAAATTTTGCTTGTGTACAGCATCGCATGACCGCGCAATTTTAAGTTAAAGCAATGCAGTGCCATATCACAAAAAATAGCCTAGTCATTAGGGGGTTAATCCTTCCAGGCTGAAGTGGTTAAACAACGTTCTGCCTCATATGAGCTTTATCAGCTTACTAGTAACAAGCTTATTAACCTTTTATAAAGTATAAACACAAAAGATTCACCGAAGGAATTGAAAAGCTTGCAGGTTCTTCATCTAGAAAGAGATAATTTTATCCAGCAAACCAAATTAAAGGCAGAAGCAAAGATAGAGCTGCTACAGGACACTGTATCTCACAGAAAAGTTTCCACCAGACATTCCAAAAAGTCCTCTAAATCCAATAGTTCAGGATACTCAGTACTCAATGAGCGACTTAATAGTGCCCACACTGTCAAACATGTCAAACCAGCTAAGTGCAGATCGCATATGCAGAAAAAAGAGCAGAGTTGGAAACTGTGTCAATGCTTTAGACAACACATCAAACTGCAGCAATAGAAATCTTAAACAAACAGTGTGAACATGGTGCAGCTATGGCAAAGCTAAGGGTCCTAGAGCAAGCTATCAGTGCAGACAAAGGTGCAAGTGAGAAAGACATCAACCTAAACATAGCAGATATAGAAGATCCCCTCAAACACACTAAAGACTATGTCCTAAGCCACTGCAGTGTACACTCTATTGTCTCCAATACTCTTGACAACATAAAAATACTTTTTCACAGCGTCAAGTTAAAGTGGGTCCAGCAACTTCTTGCATGCAAAATCACTCCAGTGCCTTTCCAGTGTGCCTACCTAACCTTGCTTTGTGCACAGAGCATCAGAGCAAGCTGCAAGCAAGTCATCAATCTTCTGTCATCAGTACAACCTCAAAGCAACCTGCTGTTGAAACAATCAACTTCAAGCAAGCAACTCACCTGAATGCATGTGCTGCAGCATATTTCCCTGTGTCTTTTATGTCAAAGTTAGCTAGATCAGCACCATTCAGCCAACAAAGTTTTTCATTAAGTCAGAGACAACTGAGACAGAAGTGTTTGTGAGGTACATACTTTGCAGAGAGCTCACAAAGACTGGTCTTACAAGTTTTGATGACCAACCTGAAAACGACATAAGTTGTAAATGTGCCTCCATAACTGCAGTTAGTGACGTTGACATTACAGCTGCTGAAGAATTGGATCTGCTGATCAGATGGCTTGGTCCCCTATCTGCTGCAAATGTTAAGCCATTAAGATAAGTTTTCATGGACAATCCTACAGCAGGCCTCATATCGACTAGAGCAAAGTTATGGCAGTCCGGAAGCTATAACAAATGCTTTGTTCAAGCGTCTGAAAACTTTCCTAAATATATCAGGTAAGGAAAACAAGGAGTTCCAGCGAATGAGTGATACCTTCTTGAGCTTTAGCTAGCCAAGGCAGACCCAAAACTACCTGGACTCAGTTGCCTGGACACTGCCAGAGGGCTAAACCCAATCATCTCCAAGCTCCCGTATGGTTTGAAAGAAAAATGGTCTGCACTAAGGGTCATCATACAAAAAAGAGAACAATGTTTCCTTCCCTCTATTCTCTTTCTTCTGCAAATTCATCAGGAATATTGCAGATACCAAGAATGATCCAAGTTTTTCCTAAGGTCACTTTTCACCCTTTCCTAAGAGTACCAGTCCTCAGGGCAACCATAGGAACTCTAGAGGGCCAATATCTGCGAAAAAGACTGAAATCCTTCCCATTCCTACTACAGTTGTGGCCGCAGACAGAGTAGGAATATTGAAAACCCATAACGAGAGTGTTCCATTCACATTAAGCCACACCCCCTCAAAAAATTTATCAGCTTTAGAAAAAGGCCTCTTAAAGAGCGTAAGGAGCTTTTGCAGACATGAGGGGTATGTTGCAGGTGTTGTGCTTCTACTGAACATTTTGCTAATGACTGTAATATGCCCATAAAGTGCATACAGTGTGGGTATGAAGAACACGTGCAAGCCCTCCATCCGCTTGATCCTAGCTCTGCACAGCCTGCTAGCTCTCCTCCCAGGAAAATGCATGGCGGGGAGAATACAGATCAAGTGCCTAATTCCACTATAATATCATCATCCTGCACTGAAGTTCGTGGAGAAGACCGCTGTCATAAGTTCAGTGCTAAATTATGCTTGGTGAACATATACCACAAGGATCAACCAGAAAAGACTCTAAAGGCATATGCTATCTTATATGATCAGAGCAGTAGATCACTTGCCAAATCTGAACTGTTTGACCTGTTTAAAATAAAAAGTGAAGCTCACCCTTGCACCTTGGGTACTTGTAGTGGAACTATAGAGGTTTCTGGAGGAAGCGCTCAAGGACGCATGGTATCTTCTCTCAAAGGTAATCTGCAATTACCCCTACCCACACTTGTTGAGTGCAATCAGATACTTGCTAACAGGGAAGAAATCCCTACTCCAGCTGCTGCCTTCCATCAAATTATTCTAATTATTTTGACCGGAAAAATTAAATCCATCAGCAGACAGGAAGTTCTTGTACCATTGCTATAAGCCCTATATAAAGCTGGAGATAAAGCTTTTGGCCTTGTAGTTGAATCAAAACATATACAGTACTGACAGTGGTCACATCAATTAGCAAACAAACTATTTAAAATAAAGGTAAACCTGGAGTTTGGCTTTAAAGACAGGTTTATCACTGTATATCTCTCCTTTATTGGAGACAACTGAAGCTGCAGCACTTCTGTCAACCTCTTTTCCTGTTGAATCTGCCATTCCCCCCATGCTGCCCCAGGGCAGGGCAGCAGCAGGCACTTTTTCCAGGCAAACTTGGTGGACAGTCACAGACCTCTGTCAAACAAAACTAAAAAAAAATTCCCAGCTCAGCTCAGGACCAGCCTGCAAACAACCAAATCATTCTATCTAACAGATTGCGCTAAAAACAGGGGTTTAGTTTGCACACATTTTCAAAATACATGTGCAAGCTGCAAAGCCATTGGCACCCCAGTATTATCTGCAGTCCTAGCTCTACATATTTTTTTGAGAGCCTCCACAGTTGTATAATAACGGATAGATAGAGGGCAGGTAAGCCTGGAGGGAGCCCACCCCTCCTTAAAAGCACATGGGCACACTAGACACCCAGCATATAGCACAATGGCAGAAAAGGTGTCCAGTGCATCCTCAGCAGTAATCCAACAATACAAACAAATGACCACTGCCCACACCTACAACTTACCTTCAGAGCAAGAAGCATATGAAAGAGCAATGCATATCAAACAAACAAATAAACCAAAGAAAATTCCCAGCTCAACTCACTGACCAGCCTGCAAACAACAAAATTGTCTTGTCTAACAGTTTGCGTTAAAAACAGGGGTTTAGTTTGCACAAATTTGCAAATACATGCGTAAACAACAGCACATTCCAATAACAGTAGATTTTCTCCTTTATTAGAATATGACTTAAAGTATACACTTGTTATAGACATTGTGACCTTAGCACCAAAGGGGCAGTAGCAATTTTTGGATCATGCTCCTTGGATACTCTGTATCCACCAAGCATAAACTGTTATAGATTATGCTGTAGAATCTAAACAGTTTAGTTCCTTGACATAGTGTTGATTCCCAACTGCCATCACAATAATGCCTGCTGGTATCTGCTGCAGCCACTTCATTTTAAAATGGGGCTGAAAAGTGGATGCTTACAAAAAAAAAAAAAATGTAACTGTCTTGCAAAACCTATTTCTTATGTCTTTCATTTTGTCTATAGATTTAACATAAGGAAATAATTTCCTACCTTTTAAAGAAGCACTATAAAACCATTTTTTGTTTTGACGTCAATATTTGCATTATTTTGCTCTCAGCAAAAGAAAAAAACTATTATGTTCTGTATTGTAATATACTGTTATTAGGACAGATTTGAAAGCTTTCATAGTAATGTAATATATATATATATATATATATATATATATATATATATATATATATATTGTAATTTGACATGATTCATAAATATTCACATCAGGGTGTCTAAAAAGCCTTTAAGATTTTAAGAATATCCAAATAACTGACAACAGGGAAAATCAAAACTGCTTTGTTCACATATACATGTCAACAGATTAATTATGAGCTATTTTAAATCACTTCAGTAGTACAGGAAATTATAAAGATATCTAGCTTACAATGGCATGTTTACTTAACATGCATAAACGTTTTGTTGTAAAATTCCATGCAAGTGAGTGTGAGAAGATGTTCTAATACCTTAAAGTAGGCCCTTCCTCATACCAGCACTTTACTGAAACTAACAACAGCAATGCAATCTTTATTTAAAAATCAATAAATCTAGTTGCTTACCTTTTTTTTGTCTTTTTTTTTGTTTCTTTGTTCTTTCCCACTTTCAGAGGTCGAACCCATGCTGCCATTAAAAAAAATAAAAAAGGGCAGCTTATTAGTAAGTCCCAGGTCGTGCTAAATTTCGTTTGGCGCATGTATTGTACATGATCTGGTGTAGCTTGTTATCGTTAAAACCACCCCAGGTCGTGTACGGTGCATGTACAATAACTGACTGTAAAAACTACTGTAACCACTTTAGCCCCGAAAGGTTTCACCTCCTTCCTGACCAGAGCATTTTTTGCAATTTAGCACTGTGCCATTTTAACTGGTAATTGTGCATACATGCAACACTGTACCCAAGCAAAGTGTATGCACTTTTTTTCCCCACAAACTGAGTTTTCTTTTGGTGGAATTTTATTACCTCTGCGGTTTTTATTTTTTGCGCTATAAACAAAAAAATACTGACAATTTAAAAAAAATAAAAAATGTTTTTACTTTCTGCTATAAAACATTTCCAATAAAAAAATGTAAAAAATCGAATTTGTTCTTCAATTTAGGCCAATATGTATTCTGCTACATGTTTTTGGTAAAAAAAAATCCTAATAAGCATATATTGATCAGTCTTGGCAAAAGTTGTCACGTCTACAAACTATTGGATATTTTATTGGCTTTTTTACTTTTACTAGTAATGGTAACAATCAGTGATTTTAGTGGGACTATGGTACTGCAGTGGACAAATCTGGCAATAAGTGACACTTTTGGGGACCAGTGTCACCAATACAGTGATCGTGCTAAAAATAATGCACTGTCACTGTATTAATGACATTGACAGAGAAGGGTTTAACATCAGTGGCAATCAAATGGTTAAATGTGCTCCTAGGGGGTACTTGCTAACTGTGTGGGGGATGCTTTGCCTGGAGAAAGAGAGAAATCTGTGTTCATGCTTAGCAGTACGCGGTCCAGAAGCGCTTAATGATGTGTATGAATGTGAATGCTGCATGCACCATGAATTTTTGTGTTTGGGAATAAAGGCCCACTTTAAAGATTTAGCAGTGCAATTTATAAACTGTTTACTGTTATTTTTTTTTAATTTAAGATTTTAATGTTAGGATGTTAGGAAAATGTAGTATTTTGGACTCCTCTTTAATTATTGGAGCAGTTGTTGATTTTTGTTTGATTACTCTTTCCTGCCTCCAAGAAAGTTCTGGAACATACTGAGTGGAGCAAGGCTCATGATCAGCATGAATATGCCAAACATATGTGACACAGCCAATTCCTGGGGAGGTAGGCCAAGAATGTGGCTGAGGAGCACATACATAGTCTGAGCTTTATAACAGCAGTCTTCCCGTTCAAGGGATTCTAACTGTCAGACTGGGAGTGGGAGTGCCTACCCCCATCCCCCCAAGCTGTTCTTCTTATTCAAAGAGTCATTCATCGAGGTCCCAGCTGTGCCAGAGCAAGAAAGCCTACACCTGAAAGCACCTCTGATACCCCAAGACTTCACCTAAGGACCTAGATTGCACAGCATCACTGAAAGGAACTTAGAGGAAGCTGAATGGGCAAAGCTGCTCCCATGTGACTACAATTCTACTACAGGATCCTGGTGACTGTGTACTATTGGGATAACTGGGCCACATAGTCCCTCTCCTGAGGGGTTCATACCTCTGGCCTTCCCTAGTCTCTCATGGGAAGACTGTAATCTGAACTTGAGCTAAGTAGTTCCTCTCCTGAGGGATTCATATCTATGGCCTTTTCTGATTTCTCATGAGAGCGTTGTACTCTGAGCTTAGCAGAAGTTCTCTTCAGGAAATTCACAACATACACTAGTGTGTCCTTTTGTTACTGTTTCTGGAGTATCTGATACTACCTTACACCCCTCCTTCACTATTGCAACTCTCTCCTCATGTGCCTACCTCTCCATAAACTATCCCTTCTTCAGTCTATCAGAACGGCTGCTGCCAGACTCTTCTACGTTACCAACCGTTCAGTGTCTGCCACCCCTCTCTGCCAATTCTTTCACTGGCTTCCGATCGCCCAGCAAATAAAATACAAAATACTAAGCACAACATACAAATTCACGACTCAACTTCGAGCTAATTCACCAATCTTGTCTCCAAATATCACCTAAACTGTCCCCTCCACTCCTCTCAAGACATCCTCCTCCTCTGAAGCTCCCTTGTCTCCTCCTCCCTTGCTTATCTCCAGGATTTTTCCAGAGCCTCTCCCATCCTCTGGAACTCTCTGCCTTAATCTGTCCAGCTATCTCCTACTTTAGCTGCCTTCAGGCGATCCCTGAAAACTCATCTATTTGGGGAAGCCCATCACACCTCCAAATAATCTTTTACTACTTCTATTAGCTCATTCCCCTCAGTTGCAACCTTTTGTACCTCCTGCCACATCCTAATAGATTGTAAGCTCTTCTGAGCAGGGCCTTCTTAACCCTCTTGTATTTTATTGTATTGTAGCTATATTGTCTCCCTTTTATATTGTAAAGTGGTGCATAAACTGTTGGTGCTAAATAAATTTTGTACAATAATAATAATAATAGTAAATAACAAATAATAATTAAAAAATAAAATAAAATAATACAATCACAAACAATACATTCTCTAAACTGCTTTCTGTGTCAGTGTGCCTAAACCACAGCCTTTTAAAAAGAAAAAACCTGCAAGACAAGGGCATAATGTGCTAGTATGCATCGTATACTAGCACATTATAAAATGTTTACCTTAGAACATAGCCTTCCAGAGGCGCACTATCCCTGCAGACAGGGCATCCATCTTCACCCATTTGATTGGCCAAGTTACAATAATGTCATCCCCACGCATGCACATGGGAGTCACAGATGCAGAACCGAGCTTTGAAGGGATGGCACGGGTATGCCGTCCCTTCAAAGTGTGCTAGTGATGTTACCGGCTGCATGCACTGTGAATATCTCCTAGACAATGCATTTACATTGTTTAGGAGATATTCACTGTACCTACAAGTAAGCCTTATTACAGGCTTACCTGTAGGTACAAGTATAAAAAAAAGACGTTACTACCACTTTAAGGCAGCATTCAATTGAATAGCTCACAAATGCACCAAGGTGCCGAAAAAAGGCATGCAACACGCACGTCATTGTACAGTAATGTTTTGTGGTGGGCTGCAAGGCATGTATTTCAGAGGTGTGTTGCCTCTGATGCACCTCCAAATGCACTAGACATGCATTATATCAGTATAATGAAATAATGCAGGTATGATGCATTGATGTGCATTGTGGTAACATACAGTGCATCCAGAAAGTATTCACAACTCTTCACTTTTTCCACATTTTGTTATGTTACAGCCTTATTGCAAAATGGAAAAAATTCATTATTTTCCTCAGAATTCTACAAACAATACCCTACAATGACAGCGTGAAAGAAGTTTGTTTGAAATTTTTGCAAAATGTATTAAAAATGAAAAAAATCACATGTACATAAGTATTCACAGCCTTTGCTCAATACTTTGTTGAAGCACCTTTGGCACCAATTACAGCCTCAAGACTTTTTGAGTATGATGCTACAAGCTTGGCACACCTATTTTTGGGTAGTTTCTCCCATTCTTCTTTGCAGGACCTCTCTATCACGCTCCATCAGGTTGGATGGGGAGCGTCATTCAGACTTGAACCTGTTCAATCAGGTTCAAGTCTGGGCTCTGGCTGGGCCATTCAAAAACATTCACAGAGTTGTCCTGTAGCCACGCCTTTGTTATCTTGGCTGTGTGCTTAGGGTCGTTGTCCTGTTGGAAGATGAACCTTTGCCCCAGTCTGAGGTCCAGAGCACTCTGGAGCAGGTTTTTATCAAGGATGTCTCTGTACATTGCTGCATTAATCTTTCCCTCCATCCTGACTATTCTCCAAGTTCTTGCCGCTGAAAATTATCCCTACAACATGATGCTGCAACCATAATGCTTCATTGTAGGAATGGCCAGGTAATGAACAATGCCTGGTTTCCTCCAGACATGATGCTTTCCATTCAGGCCAAAGAGTTCAATCTTGGTTTTATCAGACCAGAGAATTTTGTTTCTCATGATATGAGTCCTTCAGGTGCCTTTTTGGCAAACTCCAGGCAGGCTGTCATGTGCCTTTCACTGAGGAGTGGCTTCTGTCTGACCACTCTACCATACAGGCCTGATTGATACAGTGCTGCAGAGATGGTTGTATTTCTGAAAGGTTCTCCTCTCTCCACAGAGAAGCACTGGAGTAACCAGCGGATTCTTGGTTACCTCCCTGAATAAGCCCCTTTTCCCTCGATTGCTCAGTTTAGATTGGTGGTCTGCTCTAGGAAGAGTCCTAGTGGTTTCAAACTTCTTCCATTTACAGATAATGGAGGCTACTGTGCTCCTTGTGATCTTCATCGCTGCAGACTTTTTTTCTGTACCCTTCCCCAGATCTGTGTCTCGGAGGTCTACAGACAATTCCTTGGACTTCATGGCTGAGTTTGTGCTCTGACATGCAGTGTTAACTGTGGGACCTTATATAGACAGGTGTATGCTTTTCCAAATCATGTCTAGTCAACTGAATTTGCCACAAGTGGACTCCAATCAAGGTGTAGAAACATCTCAAGGACGATCAGTGGACACAAGATAGACCTGAGCTCAATTTTGAGTGTCATGGTAAAGGCTGTGCATACTTATGTACATGTGATTTTTTTGATTTTTTTTTTACATTTGCAAAGACTTCAAACAAACTTCTTTCATGCTGTCATTATGGAGCATTGTTTGTGGAATTTTGAGGAAAATAATGCTTTTAATCCATTTTGCAATAAGGATGTAACATAATAAAATGTGGTAAAAGTGAAAAGCTGTGAATACTTTCCGGATGCACTGTACATGTTACTGCACAGCAAGTGACAGGTTTGAATAGTCCTTTAATAAATCAACATTAATATTTATATTTGCAATTATTGTTTGTAAAATCCCCTAGCAATTGTCACACAGGTTCTAGCTATGGTAAACATAATTTTATATGATATGAATTTAAGTAATTTTGGGTTTATTTACTAAATTAATAGCAACTGTTCACTTACCAATGTTAAAGTATTGGGAATTGTTTTTTCACTTGGTGAAGTAAATTCTCATTTTGTTAAGTTAAAGTGGTAGTAAACCCGCAATTTTTTATTTTTTTTAACAACTGCAAAGCAAAAGGCATAATGAGCTAGTATGCACCGCATACTAGCTCATTATGAAATACTTACCTTAGAACGAGGCCCCGACATCTGGCCCGATCCACGCCGAGGGAGCTGACATGCTCCCTCTGCGTTTCTTCCGGGTATCGCGGCTCCGGCGCTGTGAGTGGCCGGAGCCACGATATCGTCACTCCCGTGCATGCGCGCAGGAGATTTCATTCCGGCCGGCCGGCCACTGCCAGATTTTCAGGCCGAGAATCCCCTTGTGCGCATGCGCCGCTGCAGTCAGCGGCGCATACCGAGGGGAATGTCTCCTAAACCGTACAGGTTTAGGAGATATTTTTTTAACCTACAGGTAAGCCTTATTATAGGCTTTCCTGTAGGTAAAAGTTAAAAAATTGAGTATACAACCACTTTAATGAATGTTATGAATCCACTTTATGTCCAGGAGATCCATTGCAAACACAGTTATTACTATATAAAAGAATCAGTGACATCATCACATAGCCTGTGCAGAGATGTGGAAGTGACCAAGCAGGTCCACCCACTGAAGGTTGCCTGCATAGAACTACAGGATGGTGTAGATCCATAGTTTGTCACCTTGCAATGACCGGTCTTTATTACAGGAAGCTCTTGCACAGAGGCAAAGTTTCAAGATGGATTACTGCACAGATCTGGAAGAAATACACAAAACTCTTCAAGATTCAATTAAGTATACACACCTCTTGTAATTAGACAATATCTCAGATAGCAAGGATTACTTGCCAAAAATGTGTGGCAGTGTTGAATTGTAAGTCTGTTAATTTGCTGCACATTTTCACTGGCAAGTTGTACACTTGCAGAGCACTTGAAACACAAGTTCTAGTTGACACTTTTAAAATTTGTAGCAAATTTGCGTGGCAAGTCTCTAGCAAGAGCAAAGTTGCAGTGGTGAGTCTACAGCAAGAGCTCTGCAAGACACAGTGACCTCTGTCGTGGGATGACTATTACCCAACATAACTGAACCAGAACTTGCAGTAGACTTGCAGAATGTTTGCAAAGAAAGTTGATATGGAGACACGCAATGCAGACTTGCTGAACTTGTGCAACAAACTTGTAAAGCCTGACAAGTCTTGCAAAAGCTTAGCAAGTCATTTTCAAACTTGCAGTTCAATTGCTTGCTATCTGGGATTTGCTTATCCTGGAGTTAAGCTATAAGACAACTCCCATCTTTCACCATGTTCTCCAATCACTGTGGAATATTTTGTATGCTGCCCTTTTAGCCCACAAGAAATGGTTACTAATTCCAGCCCATTTGTGCCCAATTCTAACTTTACCTGCAGAATACTTGTTTTAAAGTGGTTGCATACCCAAATTTTTTACTTTTACCTACAGGAAAGCCTATAACAAGGCTTACCTGTAGGTAAAAAAAATATCTCCTAAACCTGTACGGTTTAGGAGATATTCCCCTCGGTATGCGCCGCTGACTGCAGCGGCGCATGCGCATAAGGGGATTCTCGGCCTGAAAATCCGGCAGTGGCCGGCCGGCCGGAATGAAATCTCCCACGCACATGCGCGGGAGTGACGATATCGCGGCTCTGGCCACTCACAGCGCCGGAGCCGCGATACCCGGAAGAAACGCAGAGGGAGCATGTCAGCTCCCTTGGCGTGGATCGGGCCAGATGTCGGGGCCTCGTTCTAAGGTAAGTATTTCATAATGAGCTAGTAGGCGGTGCATACTAGCTCATTATGCATTTTGCTTTGCAGGTTTAAAAAAAAAAAAAAAATTGCGGGTTTACTACCGCTTTAAGCCAGTGACTCATAGGGCCCTCATTCGCTAAACAAAAATTTAAGAGCAATAAGAAATTGCTATGAAAACAATAGTAATGCCAGGTTCTCGTAAGCACAAAAGGGACTATGCATCCAGCTAATGTGAACATTTAAAGCTGACGTCAGAACCAGCTACAGACCAGAAAGCTGTGTCCAAAAATGTCAAGCTGAGGACAAAGGACTAGTCACCCCTTTTGCCCAGGCTACCTGCAACTGATCTTTTTTGCCAATACTGACAATATTGTTCATGCTGTCTGTATGTGGAGGCAGTCATCTTAGCACCTACATTTTGCTGTGCTTCCTCCTTTCATAGCAGTCTTCCTGATGATTGATGACCGGAGAAGGAAAATTTAAAAACAATAGGAGAAGTTTGTAAAAAAATTATACACAGAATGAATGAAGCGGAAGCAGGGTAATCCCTGCCCAACAGCTTTCTCTTCAAGGAGAACAGTGAGCAGCACAGTAGTTACATCACTAGATCTCAATCCATATTGTGTGAAACTAGCAATCAGCGGTGCAGTGTCTCACACTGCAGATACATAGCTATATGTCTTGGCAGCTGGTAAGCCTCACTGAATTTGGTGGTGGATAAACCTCTTTCCTCTGGGTGCACCTGCTACATGCGTGAAGGGTGGTTTTGTAGTCACTGAAATGGACTGAGATTCATCATCCTATCTATCTTTCATCTTCTTCGGACTGTTTATATATTTGAAAATTATTGTTTCATTGAACTTTTTTTGCACTATTTTGCAACCTTCGAGATTTTTGCAAAAAATAGGAAAGATTACGTCACTTTATAATTTTGGTTTCTTATAAGTTTTAGCGCAGCTGTTTCTTTAAGAACATAGCTATAAAGCTGTAGGCACATGAGTGACTATACGCAGAGATGGCACTGCTATTTTCTTTTCCTTTTAGGAGAAATTCAACACAAAAGATAGTATTTTAATTTTACATTCTAAATGCAACAAATCTTCACCTTTAGAATTCTACTTTAAAATCGCTCAGCAATGTTGTTTTACAAAATGCAGCACATAAAGCACCTGACTGACATTCATGCCTTTTTTCCTAATTGTTAGAGAATATATTTTGTACAGAGAAGTATTAGTATTTTACGTGCATTAGAAAGTAGCATATTATTACACATTATATACAGTACATATACATTTTTTAAGATAACTTTGATATTTAGCCATAGCCTGATATAAGTATTGTTCAAAGCCTCTAATTATACCACTACACTTCAGACAAAGGTTTCAGTATCTTCTCATAATGTCAGGAAAGCCTGTGGGATCTTTCGCTTAGATTGGGTATATTCTTGACATTTCATGTCACAAATTTTCCAGCTGGTGTCTACTTTGTCCTGTGTGACACAGACACTTGCTTTGTATTTATGACAAATTTGACCATAACCTGCAAACAATAAGCAGCACTGGGAGCTTAAAGCATTTTGTGACCCACAGATTAGATTTGAATGAGAAGAGTGATGAGCCTTTGCAGACACAAACAGAAAACAGTGCTTCACACCTGTGACTATCTCTTTAACAAAGACATAAATTGATGGAACCAAATACATCACGGCAATTTCCTTGCAATTTAAATTGCCATAGTATCAACGGAATTAGATTTATTGATGAAGCTTGCTACATAAATCAACCATTAATGTCTGCAAAATGCTGTAATTGAAAGTTACTGTCACAATGACAGAAAAGATTTGATAACAATTTAAAACAAGCATTCCCCTAAAACGCTAACAAGATGCTGTTTTGCATGTTTTCATTTTAAAATGCGATTTGGTGGATGGTTACTCTGCTTAAAGTGAGATTTGTTCATTTTGTGACAATTCAACCAAAAACAAACAAAAGTAATTTATGTAAATTTCAATGTATAAATTTCAAAAGTAAATGCGTAATTTGTGCAACCCATAGCAACTAAAGTCTAGTCTTCTGCCCTCAAAACATTCAAAAAGTATTTTAGATTGTTTACTGGTATTTACTGTATTGTAATATCTCTGTCTCTCTGTCTGTCTGTCTCTCTCTCTCTCTCTCTCTCTCTCTCTGTCTCTGTCTCTCTCTTTTTTTTTTAATACAAGAAAGTATTTTGTTTGCTTATGTCTAAAAAATGAAAAATCTGACTTGAACCTTTTTATTTTTCAATGACGCTCACCACAACATACACATATGGGCTGAATAAAAAAAAAAAAACTAACTAACTAAACTAATTTCTCTATCCTGGCTATACAATGCATATGAATGAATTTTCCACTGTAGCTATCGTATTATGACAGCTGGTCCTGGCAGCTGTTAGAATACCCAAACAGTGGTTGCAGACACTGTCCAGCTCAAAATTATTGTTTTTTTTTGTGTGGCTTCTTTAATCAAAAGATGTCAGTCAGGAAAGGGTAAGAGGGCCATCCATGTAGTGCCGGTCGGCCGGTTCATCAGAAACTGGTCACAATTTGCATAGTATATGGCTAGCCCAATTTGCACTAATCTATGACAACCAGTCAGCAATCATCTTCCAGTTTTCTAACTGCTTTTCCAGAACAAACTATATAGTCCTCATTTGCCTTTGTCATTTAATCATCTTATCTTAGGGGTAACAGTGCATCTACTTGAACATTTAGGCCCCTTTCACACTGATGGACCGACCTGGTCCTCCTGACAGTTTTTCAGGTGGACCCGATTAGGACTATCCATTGCACTCTATGGAATGACGGATGTTAGCGGACATCCAATCCGATACTGTCCGCTAAAAATAGACCAGACGGATAGGAATCTATTCTGTACAAATAACTAAGAGATAGCAGCATGGAATCCTCATTATAATAATGCAGTAATTTATTTCATGAAAACAAATAGTATACTTACATATCAAATTCTTGGTAGTCAGCACAGGTAGAAAATGAGAACATCATGGGGCTGTCAGTAGGTTGATAGATGGATAGACTGTAAAGCTGTCAGTGGATATAAGCCAATCCTATCTCTCTGGCTGGCTCTAGAGAGATCAGATTATGACAGATGTCAAAGGCCTGCCTGAAGTCAGCGTTTTGCTCGGGAGCAGTCTGCCTCATGGCAACCTCTATCATGTCAATGAGAAGTGAAGGGTGTTGCTGGGGGGCTGGATAATGTGTTTCAGAGGTTTTCATCAGATCAAATGACAGTCAGATGTAAAGGACAGGCAGTTGGTTTCCATCCAAAAGCCAATAGAGGAGAGCAGGCTGTGTCCATGTCTACAGACTGGACAGGGACCTGTCATCTGCACGCTCAACGGGGATCAGCGGAGAGTTTCCCTGCTGAGCTGAGCGGGTGGTTCTGCTGGTGGACTTCGCAAGTGAGAAAGGGGTTTCAGTCTGTGATTGTAGATTTAACTAGCAATGTTGCAGCTGTTTAACAATAAACCTAAAATAGCCAGTGCTGTTCATGAAAGCAGAAACATTTTTTAGTGTTAACTAAAAATGAGAGAGCAAGTTGCTTGCCAGGATTGTAGATCCTACAACTGAAGTGCTGGAAGCCTACATTTTCTTAAAACTCTTTACACATCCATCCTCCCTTCCTGTATGAATGTTCCAGTGACCAACCTGATATGGCACCTGCATCTCACAATGCAATGTGATTGCCATAGAGCAGCAAAAGTAAAAGTATTTTTGGAAGGCTATTGGCCTCTATCCTAGCAAACCATGTAATATGGTTAATGTGTGTAAAATTAGTCAAGTTTACATCTCCAGGCTGAAATCTTCTTTAGCATTTGCTGGGATTTCACATTCAGCCCTTGAAGGCTTGAATGAGGAGACACTCTGAGCATCTCTTGTCTTGGGGTATGGCCCCATGTAAGTCTATGAAGACAGTTAGGTGGGAGGTCCCTAGGTTATTTTATGTTAGGGAACTAAGAAGAATAGACAAATGTATTTTATTCTAGCAGTACTAGGGATGTTGGTTCGAATCCCAACCATGACATTATCTACCTAGAGTTTGCATGTTATCCTCGTACCTGTGTGGTTTACCTCCAGGTACTCCAGTTTCCTCCCACGCTCCATAGACATGCTGGCAAGTTAATTGGATCCTGTCTAAATTGGCCCTAGCATGTGTATGTATAAAGGGGAGTTAGGGACCTTAGATTGTACGTGTCTTGAGAGCAGGGACTGATGTGAATGTACAATATATATGTAAAGCCTGCGTAAATTGACAGTGCTATATAAGTATCTGTAATAAATAAATAAATGTGAACTTGTCCTTCAACTGTACAGATTTACATCTTGTTTAAAGACTACTAGTACTTTGTTCATTCTAACATCATTGCACAATGTCAGTTTTGTTCATTAGGCTGCCAACGCTGCTTTCATTGTTTAGTAAAGATTAAAATTATATGGACATGGATTAATCACCAAGAGATTTTGTTTTTGATTTATACAATACCAAGCCATCCAATAAAAGTTAATTAAATAGCTAATATAAAATAGACACAAAGCACTAAAGAATCAAAGTACATGCCTAAAACCCTCCTGACACTTGTATAAATGACCTCCAAATGTTTTTAAATGATTAGCTAAGTATTTTTGTTAAACAATTACTTTGCTACATTCAAGGTGCTTGTGCATGTACTTTTTAAACTTTAGTTTAATTTGTTAATAAAATATACTCCATCTGTCTTTTTTTTTTGATGGCACATAAATACATGTTATTTACAGATAGGGATAGACATTTTTCATCATCTTCCTAATAGTAAGTTGCAAATCATGATTGTTTCAAGAATATAAGCCAATAACAACACTCACTAGCTGAGTTAGTACAAAGCATTTCCCAACAATAGATTTACAATACTGATAAATAACAAATACAAGTGTCAATTTTATTTTCTAGTATCTAATATTTGTGAGACACATTTTTATATAATTGGTATTGCTATTGTTTTTCTAAATAATTACAGTCTACAGTGCCTTGAAAAAGTATTCATACCCCTTGAAATTTTCTCCATTTTGTCATGTTACAAACAAAAACATAAATGTATTTTATTGGGATTTTATGCAACAGACCAACACAAAGTGGCACATAATTGTGAACTGGAAGGAAAATTATAACATTTTTTACAAATAAATATGTGAAAGTGTAGCGTGCATTTATATTTAGCCCCCTGAGTCAATACTTTGTAGAACCACCTTTCTCTGCAATTATAGCTGCGAGTCTTATTGGGAATGTCTCTACCAGCTTTGCACATCTAGAGAGTGAGATTTGTGCCCATTGTTCTTTGCAAAATAGCTAAAGCTCTGTCAGATTGGATGGAGAGCATCTGTGAACAGCAATTTTCAAGTCTTGGCATATATTTTAACCACTTCCCGACCAGCGCACGACGATGTACGTCGACAGAATGGCACGGGCAGGCATATTGGTGTACAGGTACGTCCAATATTCAATGCCGCCCTGCCATCGGGAGCGCTCCGCCGGCGGCGCGCTCCCGCGGGACACGCGGACTCGATCGCCGCGGGCATCCCCGCGATCGTCTCACGGAGCGGCCGAATGGAGGAAATGCAGAGTAAACAGCATTTCTCCATGGTTAACCCCTTCACTGCCAGTGTCATTTACACAGGAATCACTGCATTTATATAGCAGTGATTACTGTATAAATGACAATGGTCCCAAAAATGTGTCAAAAATGTCCGATGGGTCCCCCACAATGTCGCAGTCACAATAAAAATCACTGATCACCGCCATTACTAGTAAAAAAATAAAAATAATAATTATTAATAAAAATGCTATAAAACTATCCCTATTTTGTAAACGCTATAACTTTTGCGCAAACCAATCAATAATCGCTTATTGCGATTTTTTTTAACAAAAATATGTAGAAGAATACGTATTGGCCTAAACTGAGGGAAAAAATGTTTTTTTTATATATATTTGGGGGATATTTATTATAACAAAAAGTAAAAAATAATGCGTTTTTTTCAAAATTGTCGCTCTATTTTTGTTTATAGCGCAAAAAATAAAAACCGCAGGGGTGATCAAATACCACCAAAAGAAAGCTCTATTTGTGGGAAAAAAAGGACGTCAATTTTGTTTGGGAGCCATGTCGCACGACCGCACAATTGTCAGTTAAAGCGACACAGTGCCGAATCGCAAAAAGTGGTCTGGTCTTTGACCAGCAAATTGGTCCGGTCGGAAAGTGGTTAAATTGGATTTAGGTCTGGACTTAGACTGGGCCATTCTAACACATGCATCTTCCCATCAACGCTGACCAACTTTCCTGTCCATGCTGAAGAAAAGCTTCCCCACAACATGATGCTGCTACCACCATGTTTCACTTTGGAGATGGTGTGTTCAGGGTGATGTGCAGTGTTAGTTTTCTGCCACACATAGCGTTTTTCTTTTAGGCCAGAAAGTTCAATTTTGGTCTTATCTGACCAGAGCACCTTCTTCCATATGTTTGCCGTATCCCCCACATGGCTTTTAGCAAACTGCAAACAGGACTTCTTATGGCTTTCTTGCAACAATGGCTCTCTTCTTGCCACACTTCCATAAATACCAGATTTGTGGAGTGCACGACTAATAGTTTTAATTTGGACAGATTCTCCCATCTGATCTGTGTTCAGGGTGATGTGCAGTGTTAGTTTTCTGCCACACATAGCATTTTGCTTTTAGGCCAAAAAGTTAAATTTTGGTCTTATCTGATCAGAGCACCTTCTTCCACATTTTTGCTGTGTCCCCCACATGGCTTTTAGCAAACTGCAAACGGGACTTCTTATGGCTTTCTTTCAACAATGGTGGCTTTCTTCTTGCCAGTCTCCCATAAAGCCCAGATTTGTGGAGTGTACGACTAATAGTTTTCCTGTGGACAGATTCTCCCACCTGATCTGTAGATCTATGCAGCTCCTTCAGAGTTACAATGGACTCTTGGCTGCTTATCTGAATAATGCTTGTCTTGCCCAGCCTGTCAGTTTAGGTGGACAGAAATGTCTTGGTAGGTTTACAGTTGTGCCATAATGTTTCCATTTTTGGATGATGAATTGAACAGTACTCCATGAGATATTCAAAGCTTCTGATAATTTTTTATAACCTAACCCTGCTTTAAATGTCTCCACAGCTTAATCCCTGACCTGTCTGGTGTGTTTCTTGGTCTCCATGATGCTGTTTGTTCACCAAGTTTCTCTAACAAACCTCTGATGGTTTCACAGAACATCTGTATTTATAGTAAGATTAAATTACACAAAGGTGGATTATTTACTAATTAGTAGGGATGGGCCGAATGGACCCCTGTTTGGTTCGCACCAGAACTTTCCAACACTGCTAAAGTTCGGACCCGAATAACGAACCCCATTAAAGTCAATGGGACCCACACCTCAAAAATCCAAAATGTCCATTTTGAAGGCTTATATGCAATTAATGGGGCATACAATGGTTATAAGGGTCTGGGTTCTGCCCTGGGGGACATGTATCAATAAAAATAACGTTTTTGAAAAAGGTCATTTTTAAGTGAGCAGTGATTTTTTTATTTTTAAAGTGAAAGCATAAAAATGAAAAATTCTTTCCAATATAGTGCCTGGGGGCCCCCTTAGTCTACCTGTAAAGTGGCAGATCTGTACTGTGTCTAGAATCTGCTGCCGCAATAATTGCATTTATAAAGCCAAAAAAATGCCATTTTCCCTGCAAGTTGCCTATTTTTCTCAGCAACAGCTGGGAAGCCAGTGTGTACTATGAAGCCACAATGTAGTGCATTGAGAACAAGATTAGAGATTTTTTGGATACATTCTGGTGTCACTTTGACTTTGGATAAAAGTAACGGGTGCATAAAAATTGGTCTTTGGGTGGCGGTTGGGCCTTCCCACCGTAACTCTATAGAGGTAATCTCGATGAAAGCAAGAATTGGCCTTGCTGTAAAAAATTGCAATGATATGCACCTGTCAAACAGATTCTGAGAAATTGGTCTTTGGGTGTTGGTGCCTTCCCACCGTAATCCTATAGAGGTACTCTAGATGAAAGCAAGAATTGGCCTTGCTGTAAAAAATTGCAATGATTTGCACCTGTCAAACAGGGGCTGAAAAATTGGTCTTTGGGTGTTAATTGTGCCCATAAAACCTATACCAAAAACATTCGTCCAGATGAAATAATTGAACACCCTTAAAGCTAGGCAGCCTCAAAGTCCTGCAGAGATTCCACATCCCAAAAAGACTTAATCAGTGATATCGCATCAGGGGTTTCATAGCTGGTAATCCAGGACTGATTCATTTTTTTAAAAGTCAAGCGGTCCACAGAGTCTGTGGACAGACATGTTCTATGACCAGTAACAAAACCCCCTGCAGCACTGAATGCCTGTTCTGAAAGCACGCTGGATGCAGGGCAGTCCAACAACTCAATAGCATACTGGGAAAGTTCTGTCCAGTGGTCTATTCTCATGACCCAGTAAGTCAGGATCATCAGTTGGAAAGCTCTCTATCTCTGTTTTGGCCCCAAGGTAATTGTCAATCATGTGATGCAGACACTGCCAATGGGATGTGGAAGCTGACAGCCCTGGACGGCGAGGACTAAAAAAATTCTGAATTAAAAAAAATTCTCACTTAGGCAGACTAATTCTCCAACGCTCCTGTCTTGACCAACAGAAGACTCAAAATGACATTTTCCACATCACTGTAACCTACTGGAGTTAAGGAAAAACATTCAATAAAATCCTCTTTAATGTTTCCTCAAGAGATATTATCTTCTGCACTCTCTGCAAAATAGAAGCTTGCGGGACTCTGGGCAAGTTGGAACAACTTGCATACATCAGATCTATGCGGGATAGAGTCTTATAGGTGGCAGAGTGGCACGTGAAGGACCTGTCAAGGTAATGTCTCCACCTCCCCAAATCCATTACCCCTTAGGCCTCTGCCCACCTGGAGAGGTCCAAAGTAGAACCCCGCCCTTGGAAGCAAAGCGGTCAAGCTCAGGGTTAGATGGCAAATTAAAATCCTCCATAACAAGCACAATGTCTGTAGCGTACTTGTCAATGAGAATTTATCTTATGGAGCAACCTAATCGAAGCTGGAGGAGTACAGACCCACCAGCACAAATTCATAACATTCCACCATAGCATGAAATACAACTGTCCATCTGGGTCAAGTACAAGATTCAAGAGTCTAAAAGGTAGGGATTTGCATATCAGAACACTGAAACCTCTGGAAAAATTGGAATAGCTTGAGTGATACTGGTGTTCCACCCAGGCTTTTTTAAGACTGAGGGTTTTTTCCCCACCAAGTGATTCTCCTGGAGGACACAGATATGAAGATTATAGGACTTCAAGAAACAATGACACAATAACCAAAAAACAGAACACCCCCACAGCCCGCCAACCCCCCAAAACTGAGGGTGGCATATCTTCCCAACATAAGCACGGCAAGTCGCCATGCATTGAAGGCAATGTGTGCAAAAGGCATACAGTAGTACATAGGTCTGCTAACCTATAACAACTAGGGTCATCCAAATGATAAATCACCCAGCAAGCTGGGGGTACAAAACGTATTCTAGTCAGGAGCATCCTGAGTATAGTATAGTGTACTGGAAGGGAACTGGGAGCTCAAAATCAAAAAGGCAGCAATAGCTAGACAGGCACACTTGGACAAACAGGATCAGATAAACTTAGGAGAGCATGGCCCTGTTCCCCTGGAGGGCTTGTTGAGGTTGAGAATAGCAGTCCCCCCTCCAGAGTAATCCCAGTCCCAGGGGAGATACAGATCATCACCATCAGAAATACCAAGTGGCAACAAAAAGATGCATCATAGTGGGATGTCGCCATCATCCCATGTGGAACATATACAGCCAGGAGGAGGCCTCCTCAGGAGATGTGAAAAAGCGCACCCGCTCCCCATCTTGATTTCAGAGTCTTGCCTGGAAAAGCATACTATACTTGATGATTTTAGCATGCAGGCAGGTACAAACATGGTCAAATGACTTCCCTAGGCATTGTGTTTCAATGAAATAGTCCGGAAATATAAGGAGCTTAGCGTTTTCATATTTCGTTTTCATATTTCAGCTCACCCAGATTTATTGCCTCTCTCAGGATCAGGTCACGATAACGAAAGTTAAGTAATTTAATTATGAAGGTGAGTGGGGGTGCTTCCTGAGGCCCCCTGACAGGGGGGACCGAGTGGGTATGCTCCACCATCAAGTGAGATGAGAATGAGGCACAAGGTAGGAGAGAGAGCAGCAGTGTTTCAGTAAAAAGAGTAGTATCATTGCCCTCCGCTCCCTCAGGCGGCCCCAGTATGTGCATATTATTGTGTCTACTATGATTTTAGGCATCTTCAGTCCTCGATTCCAAGTATTTCAGTTTAATTTTCAGAGTATGGAGGTCTGCCATGTGTTCCTGCTGTATATCCTAAGCCAAGGATACATGCTGCTCTACCCCAGTCACCTGACCCATAAAGGTGTCAATGTCTTCCCTAATCAACCCCTGTTCAGTGTACACATGGTCCATTTTCTCTTTCAGGGCCATTTTGCAGACATTTATAGCCTTCACGAGGGCTGTGTACTCTGGAGGAGCCGCAAGGAGCTACAGCCACCTGGCTCACCTCTTTCGTCTGAGAGGCCATAGTAGTGAGGGTTATGGCGGGGGCCTTACCCTCAGCATGCAGAGAGTTCCCTTTCTTGCTTTGTTTCTGTGAGGAGCCACCCTGTCTGTATCTGGGCATGGGCGGTCAAATCTGGGCAGCTAGGAGCACCAGACAAGGTGGGTGAGAGTCTTTCTGCACCTCGTTTACACAGGATAAGAGATCTGGACAGCAGAGCAGCTCTAAAAAAAGGCTGCTCCGGTCACCATCTTGGACACGTAAATAAGTGCCCCCCGTCAGTGCCACCCAGCAGTGCCCATAGTGCCACCCAGCAGTGCCCACAGTGCCACCCAGCAGTGCCACCCAGCAGTGCCCACAGTGCCACCCAGCAGTGCCCACAATCTGCCTCAACAAAGGTGCTGCACCCCAGTGCCACATATCCGTGCCCATCAGTGTCATCTACCAGTGCCCAGCAGTGCCGCCCATCAGTGCCCAGCAGTGCCACCTATCAGAGCCACCTATCAGTGCCACCTATCAGTGCCCATCAGTCCAATCTATCAGTGGTACCTATCAGTGCCCATCCGTGCCACACATCCGTGCCACCCATCTGTGCCACCCATCCATGCCACCTTATCTGTGCCCATCTTTTCCCATCAGTGCCGCCTTATCTGTGCCCATCGGTGCCGCCTTATCTGTGCCTATTAGTGCCGCTTTTACTATGCCTATCAGTGCCCACCAATGCAGCCCATCAGTGCCCACCAGTGCAGCCTATCAGTGCCGCCTCATCAGCGCACTTCAATGAAGGAGAAAAATGACCCGTTTGCAAAATTTTATAACAAACTATTAAACATGATTTTTTTTTTTGCATCTTTTTTTGTTTGTTTAGCAAATAATAAAACTCCGAGCTGTAATTAAATACCACCAAAAGAAAGCTCTATTTGTGGGAAAAAAATGATAAAAATTTAATTTGGGTACAGTGTTGTATGCCCGCGCAATTGTCATTCAAAGTGCATCAGCGCTGAAAGCTGAAAATTGGTCTGGGACTGAGGGGGGTTTAAGTGCCCAGTAAGCAAGTGGTTAAACTGTATATACATGCACAGTATACACACACACAACAATGTCTAATACAATGGAGAACAACATCTCTTGACTTTCTTTGACACTCTCTCTATTCTATAGTTTAGTGTGAAAGAAAAGGTAGTAAAACCCTTTGCTGGCCACTTAGTTTAGCAGCATCTGTCACATTCCTTCGACATTCACCCATTTTTGTAAAATCAGAAACCTGTGCTCCCCCGCCACATGCTATGGTTCTAAAAGGGTTATTGCTTGTCTCCCCAGTGTGGAGATTTCCAATAATTTCCTGCCCAAGGGACACCCTGTATGTCCTTTGGATAAGTACATTTATGTCATTACTTTGATGTTAAATACTAGCTGCCATAAACCCGGTATCCTTTTGTACTGTGGGTGATTCACTTTCAGAACTGTCGGTAAACCTGGAGCCGATCCAATCCAATCCCTGTGGCACCTGGACAGGAAGCCGAGTGAGAGCAAGATCATATGGCTGTCAAACAGACAGGCTCATATGGCTCTATGCCCTTGGACGTCACGTCCACCTCTCGGGCTTAAAGGAATGATTTTTTAAATTTTTTTGTTAAAGGCAAAGTGTAATTTTGTATTTTTTTGCTTTTAAGGAAAATGAGAGATCTGGGGTCTTTTTGATCCCAAATCTCTCAATAAAGGGGACCTTCTAGAAGCCCATACACACAATCAGACTTTTCGACAACAACGCTCCGACTGACCTGTTTTATCGGATAATCCAACTGTATGCTCTATCGGACAATTGTTGTTTTTTCAACCAACAAATGTTTGCTGTGCATGCGTTCAAACTTTTCAAGAACAAATAGAGGATAATCTGATGGTGTGTACACAAGTCCATCAGACTAAAGTCCAAAGTACGAACACGCATACTCAGAACCAATGCTAAACATCAGCCAAGAATAGCAGAAGTTGCCCAAAGGGTGGAGGTAAAGAGCTGAAAAACCACATGATTTGGTGAAAGTTGGCTGAAAATGTTCTGCCGTGTATATGCAGAACAAGTTCACGGCCAACGCCCATTTGGACAAAAATCCACGGAAAAAGTTTGATGGAAGTTCAATTGTGTGTATGAGGATTAATAGGACTAAAGGTAAAAAAAGAAAAAAAAAAAAGAAGAAGGGGGCAGTGTAAAAAAAATAGATAAAAAGTAAAATTTAAAAAAAGTCACGCTGCATATGTAAACAAAGAGTGCCAATTTTGAGAAAAATAGACCAATATATATTCTTCTACATATTTTTGGTAAAAAAAAAAAACGCAATAGGCGCATAGTGAATGGTTTTGGCAAAAGTTATCACGTCTACAAAATAGGGGATAGATTTAGGGACTTTTTATTTTTTTATTGTTTTTACTACAAATGGTGCCAATATGAAATTTTTAGCGGGACTGCAACATTGCAGCGGACAAATCTGACCCCAAATTACACTTTTTGGGGACCAGTGACATTATTACATTGATCAGTGATAAAAAATGCACTGATCAATGTAAAAATGTCCCTGTCAGGGAAGGGAATAACACTGTTCCTGATCACTGGGAACAGAAGATCTCTGACATGTCACTAGGCAATCATGGGTCGCATTGGGAAATTGAGTCCACCTGACCCGCGGGCACGCTTCCGCAATGTTCAGCGGAAGTGAGCGCTGACCGCCTGTGGCGTGCGCTCATCCTTACAGCTACGACGATTCGTGCAGGAGTGGTTAAGTACTGCAGTTTGTCGCTATTTCACGAGCATGCGCAATTTTAAAGCATGATATGTTAGGTATCTATTTACTTGGCGTAACATCATCTTTCACATTATACAAAAAAATTGGGCTACCTTTACTGTTTTTTTTTTTTTTATTTATTAAAAAAAGTGTATTTTTCCCAGAAAATTGTGTTTTAGAGACCACTGCGCAAATACGGTGTGACATAAAATATTGCAACGATTGTCATTTTATTCTCTAGGTTCTCTGCTAAAAAAAAAAAAAAAAAATACAAGTAATGTTTGGGGGATCTAAGTAATTTTCTAGCAAAAAATAATAAATTTAATTTAACTTGAAATCAAAAAGACCTGGTCTTAAAGCGGTTAAATTGACTTTAATTGGAAACAATGGGGTTGAAGTATTAAGAGTATTAACTTAGAGCATGGGGTAAGCTAAGTAAATTATATATAAAGTTGGCAGTAGATAAAAAATGGTGTATATTCACACCATTGTATTATGCATTTAGGGTCCATTAACATGCTTCACAATTTTTGAACTTCAGAATGAGGGACACTTAAGCGAGAAAACGATCAGTGGTGCGCTACGTGCAGCACTGCAAAAGTGGGTGTGGTCAAACTCCTAACAGTGGGAGGGACTTAATGGACATGGTTAAACAAAACACAGGCTTCTTTGTACCTAATATGCTTTGATTGCTGCGCTTTAAGCAGGAGTCTAACGGACATATACAAACCTCAGCACAATTATAAAAAAAAGAATAAGAAAATTCCATTACAAACAGTTTTGCATAAACTATGAAAGTATGCGTTACACAAAAAGTGGAAGAATTCAAAAGTATTATGCATTATGCATAGAGTGCAGGGTTCAGAAATGCGTACAGAAAAGAGGGTGCAGGGTTCAGGAGAGTGCTAGGTACAGAGTACATGGTATAGGAGAGTGCGAGATACAGAGTTTGGGGTCCTGAAGTGCGTTATGCACAGGGTGCAGGGTTCAGGATAGTGCTAGGTACAGAGTGCAGGGTTCTGGAGTGTGTTATGTGCAGGGAGGTGGGTTCTGGAGTGTGCTATATACAATGTGCAGGGTTCTGGGGTGCGTTACGTACAGAGTCCAGGGTTCTGGAGTGCATTACATACAGAGTGCAGGGTTCTGGAGTGCATAATGTACAGGAAGGTGGGTTCTGGAGTGTGTTACATACAGAGGAAAGGGTTGTGGAGTGCGTTATGTACAGAGTGTTGTGTTTTGGAGTTGGTTATGTAAAGGAAGGTGGATTCTGGAGTGCATTATGTACAGGAAGGTGGGTTCTGGAGTACGTTACATAAAGAAGGCAGGGTTCCGGAATATGTTATGCACAGGGAGCAGAGTTATGGAATGTGTTATGCATAGAGTGCAGGGTTCAGGATAGTGCTAGGTACAGAGTGCAGGGTTCTGGAATACATTGTACAGGAAGGTGTGTTCTAGAGTACATTATGTACAGGAAGGTGGGTTCTGGAGTGCGTTACCTACAGAGTGCAGGGTTCTGGATTGGGTTACGTACAGAAAGGTGAGTTCTGAAGTGTGTTACGTACAGAGTGCAGGGTTCTTGAGTATGTTATACCCAGAGTGCAGGGTTTTGAAATGCATTATGTACAGAGTGCAAAGTTCTGGAGTGTGTTACATACAGAGTTCAGGTTTCTGGGGTGCATTACGTACAGAGTGCAGGGATCTGGAGTGTGTTATGTACAGGAAGGTGGGTTCTGGAGTAAGTTATTCACAGGGTGCAAGCTTCAACAGAGCGCTAGGTACATTCATCAATTCACATTTCAATATTGCACCTCTCGTCAACTGTAACCTCTACACAAACACACACACACACAAAAAATATATACACACACACACACACACACACACACACACACACACACCTCTTCTCTTGCATCCTCTTCCTCAAAGCTCTACCATCTTCCACATAGTTACATTTGTAAAAGCATGTTTCTGTAGCTGGCTTTGTCACAGCTTTGTTTTCCTTTTCAGTTCACTAAATGCACACTCATCTTGTTTTCGTCTCCTAAACTCCCCGACCAGGGAGGAGATAAGGATTATGGGGCAGCTCACCCTCCTCCTGCCCTTGAACATGCTGCACTATTTTTAGCACTGCTTTGCCATCATTTTAGTGGCACTATTGTTTACAGCAGGTGAGTGTTAAAACAATCTTCCCCAGGTGTCACATTTTTAGAGCCCTTTCACACTGGGTAAGGTGGGATTCGGAGGTAAAGCGGCACTATTTTTAGAGCCGCTTTACAGTAGTTCGGCTGCTAGCGGGCCAGTTTTAACTCCCGTTAGCGGCCGAAAAAGGGTTAACCACTTAAGCCCCAGACCATTTTGCTGGCCAAAGACCAGACCACTTTTTGTGATTCGGCACTGCGTCGCTTTAACTGACAATTGTGCGGTTGTGCAATGTGGCTCCCAAACAAAACTGACTTCATCGTTTTCCCACAAATAGAGCTTTCTTTTGGTGGTATTTGATCACCCCTGCGATTTTTATTTATAAACAAAAAAGAGCAACAATTTTGACATAACATATAAAAAAAAATGTTTTTCCTCAGTTTAGGCCGATACGTATTCTTCTACATATTTTTGGTAAAAAAAAAAAAATATGCAATTAGCGTTTATTGATTGGTTTGCGCAAAAGTTATAGCGTTTACAAAAAAGGGGATAGTTTTATGGCATTTTTATTAATATTTTTTTTTTTACTAGTTTATGGCGGCAATCAGCAATTTTTATCGTGACTGTGACATTATGGCAGAAACATCGGACATATTTGACACATTTTTGGGACCATAGTGCATTTGTATAGCACTGATTGCTGTATAAATGACAGATTCCTGTGTAAATGACACTGGCAGTGAAGGGATTAACCACTAGGAGGCAGTGTAGGGGTTAAGTGTGTCCTGGGGCATGTTTCTAACTGTGGAGGGGGTGTGGCTGTGTGTGACAGGCTGCTGATCTCTGCTCCGGTGACAGGGAGCAGAGATCAGTGACACTGTCACTAGGCAGAATGGGGAGATGCTTGTTTACATTAGCATCTCCCCGTTCTTCATCCCTGTGAGATGATTGCGGGTCCCCCCGCAGTGATCGAGTCCGCGGGACCTGCGATTGGACTCACAGAGGTCCCGAGCGGCGCACACGCGATGGCACAGTGGCAAATTTAAAGCGACATACAGGTACGCCCATTTGCCTGTCCATGCCATTGTGCCGACGTATATCGGTGCGCGCCGGTCGGCAAGTGGTTAAAGCCGCCCACAAAGCACCGCTGCAACGGTGGTTTGCCGGTGCTTTGCCCGTGCTGCCCCATTGTTTTTAATGGGCAGGGGTGCTTTAGGAGCGGTGTAAACACCGCTCCTACAGCTCTGCAAAGATGCGGCTTGCAGGACTTTTTTTTACCGTCCTGTTAACGCACCGCAGAGACAGGAGAGGCTCTTTACATGCACTATGCAGGCGCTATTTTTAGTGCGGTAGCGCCTGTAAAGCGCCTCACTGTGAAGGGGGATTAAGTTATTCCATATTCTTTACTCTTCTTATTAAAGATTTCCACAATTCATGAATCATGCTGATATAATGTAAGCTGTAGGTCTAATTATTTTTAGCAGGTGTTCCCTGAGACCTGAACATTATTGCAAGGGTTTTTCTAGGGTAAAAGGTTGAGAAAGGCTGACCTATATCTGCACAATCTCTGTTTGTCATTAATTCTGAACACCAGCAGATTGAACCATTGACTGCACAATTAGTATGGGTGTATTTTCTGACAATAGCTGTATTTGTGTAAAATGCTACAAAAACTATAACTTTCAACTTGTGGTCATGTAAGTATTTAGGCTTATATATGTACATAAATCCACACCAATGCGTTAATAGTATTTCAACAGTACAGCCATTACAATTTAAGAGTAGATAAACTAATATTGTAAATACTTATATATTATACATTTCCTAGTCAGAGCATCTGTGCGTGATACAGTTAGCTATCTGTGCCTCCATCTGCTAAGGTTTCACATTGGGAACACTTTCATGTCCTGTCCATCTGTATGTCTGGATATTACTGACTCTCAGCATGCCCATTTGTCTGTATGACCCTTTGATACATTGCCATATATCTCTTGACTGTAGACAAGCTTGTTTGATTAACAAGGTAGTCTAGCCAGCCTTCCTCATTTTAATAAGGGAACTATTAAATGTTGATGACTTTCATTGCAATGTCCCTGTTAAAAGCTGCTCAGCACTTTGACAATTGACAACTTGCCTAATTCAGTTATTGAACATCATTATGGCTTTACCTGTCTAGCAAATAAAAAGAATATAGTTTATTAATGTGTCAGTGTAATTTTAAGTTTGGATCATTTTGCTTGCATAATCTTTAAATAAAACATTAAATACAATATAGTAAAATCTAATAGGCTGGTTTCTATCAATGGACTATATTTATATCAATGGCGTATATTAACCTGTTTCTGATCACCTCGCGTACATTTACTGCAGCAGGGTGCCCGTCTACACGAATCACGTACCTGTATGTGATTTGCACCTGTGGGCAGGGGGTGTTCAGGCCCGCTGGCCCGGCGGTGATCAGATTAGATTCAGAACCGATCAATTATCAGGTCCAGGTCAAGATTTATGGCCTAGACCTGCTGTTCGGTTCTAATGAATAGCAGAATGTCCTGTCCCTGTGTAATGTAAACATAGGCACAGGAAGTTATATAAGCTTCTCTTCTGGACTGAGAGACGAGAACATCTACTGTGAGAAAAAGCACTACACTGAAATCAGAACACACAGATACGTTTAACCCCTTGATCCCTCCCTCAGTGAACATTTTCACTCCCTGTCACAGTGTTACTGGCACTGATCACTGTATTGGTGTCACTGGTGATGCTAGATAGCATTAGCAGGAGGTTTGCATCAGTCCCAGATAGGGTCGGGGTACCCGCAATATATTCTCTAATAAAGTTTTAACCCCCTGATTGCCCCCAGTTAACCCTTTCACTGCCCTGACACAGTATATAGATCTTCTGATCACTGTATTAGTGTCACGCGTAATGTTGGCTAGTGTTAGCGTCAGTTAACGTCAATACCAGACAGCGTCAGATTGCCTGCAACATTTTCACTAATAAATGTTAACCCTTTTATTGCCAGTAACACTAACACACACACACACACACACACACACACTATACACCTCTATTACTAGTAAAGTCTGAACAGATCAATATCTTTGTACTATACTAGTGCCCCTATAGTATTCCCAAAATGTCAGTGTTAGCAGGATCAGCCCCGACACCTGCCAGCAACTGTGTTTAGCCTGCCCCCATCCCAACAAGTGCAGTGTCAGTAGATCCCTGTGATGATGGAGTAGTGGTCTCTGCTAATGTCAGGCGTACCTGACCCTATTCCCAGATTTCTGAGGTGCTACAATCGCATTCTCATTCTCATTGGCAGCAGAGTATCAGAACTAGTGCTGTTCTACCTTCTGGTGAACTGGTGAGCACCAGCAGCCTAGTACATCCTGGTTGTAGACAAACCAGCACTGCAGTAACAGTTGGTGATATGGCAAGTCCCATAAGTACAGTTCAAGCTAGTGCAGAAGCTAGCACTAGTATTGTCTCGCAGCCACCAAGAATTCAAACACAGGCCCATAGAGCCCATAGTGTCCTTCCTGATGCCCTTGTAAATCCTGATTGTCAGCCCACAGATTATGCAGTGCTGTACTCCCCCCATTCACTGGCCAACCCGGAATTCAGGTGGAGACAGCAGATTTTATGCCCCTTAATTTTTATGAACTGTTTTTCACTGAAGATCTGTACAGATCTATTGTGAACCAAAGATATGTATATGCTGGTCAATTTATCTGCCCAAATTTGACCCTTGACAGACAATTTGCATTGAAACCTATCACAGTTTTTCTGGGCCTATCCATCAACATGGCAATTACTAAAAAGAATGAGTTTTTGATCATATTGGTCCATTGACCCAATTCATCATATGCCCAGGTTCTCTGCTGCCATGGCCAGGACTAGATATGAAATCTTGCGGTTTATGCACTTTATCGACAATGAACTCTGTCATCCTCAGGTGACCCTGAATATGACTTGCTCCACAAAGTACGGCCCCTCGTATACCACTTCAACCAACAATTTTCAGCCTTGTATACGCCCCAACAAGCTGTCTGCATAGATGATGTGTAAGCTCTGTGACAGGGCAACAGGCTATACATGGACATCCTGGTTTACGAGGGAAAAGATAGCAGCGTGTAGCCCACCCTCCCCAACTGCCCAAACTACATAGGGAGCAGCAGCAAGATTGTATTGGAAATGGTGTCACCCTTATTTGGAAAGGGGTACTACTTGTACGTGGACAATTTTTACACAAGCGTGTCACTTTTTAGATAACTTTTTGAATTTGAAATTGGTGCATGTGGCACCAAGCAACCTAATCACTGGGGCTTCCCCCAACGGCTTGCAAATTCCTGAATTAGATGAGGGAAGAGAGCCTGCTTGATAAATAATGAATTACTTGCAGTTAGATGGAAGGACAAATGCAACATTTTCGTTCTGTCATCCATTCACTGGGATACGACAGTCCAAACTGCAACAGCAACTGCTATTGTTGAGAAGCCCCTCTGTGTCCACAACTACAACCTTAACATGGGAGGGGTGGACTTCAACGACCAGATGATGGGGCTGTAGTTAATTACCCTAAGGCCAGACGCTAGTACATGAAAGTGTCTGTATAGTTATTCCAGTTGGCTATGTTTAACCCTTATGTTCTATACAAAGCGTCAGGAAGAAGTGGATAATTCCTAAAATTCCAGGAAGAGATCATCACAGGCCTTTTGTATCCAGAAGGTGCTGTGGCCCAATTTCCCAATCCAGATGCAGTGAGAAGGCTGCATGAGAGGCATTTTTCAGATGTCGTCCCTGGTACCCTAACCCAAAGAGCACCCCAAAAAAAGATGTTGTATCTGTAGCAAACATGGATATAGGCGTTACACCCATTATTTTTGTCCCTCCCATCCTGGCTAACGTGGTCTCTGCATCCAGGACTGTTTTTGTCGCTACCACACACTAGCGGATTATTAGAATAGGATACAGCATGGCACAGTCTAGGGCACATATTCACATAGGGTTTTGAAAGATGTTAGATGCCTATCACATTTTCAGAGACCCTGGCCTGGAACGTTAAAGGTTTTTTATAGTTACAAAAAAAGTGTAAAAAAATTCAAATAAAATAAAAAAAAGCCACAATAATTGTTGTTTTATTGAGTTAATGTTCTGTTCTTACTGTTTTACTGTACTTTATATACCATACTGCTATACTGTAATGCTTTATTGTTACTGTGTTTTAGGCCGCGTACACACGGGCGGACTGTTCGCCCAACTTTGTCCGCTGAACAGCGTGTGTGGGCTTCAGCGGACAGTTTCAGCGGACAGTCTGACGAACAAAGTTTTTCGGAAATCCCGTAAAACTGTCCGCTGAAACTTGGTTTGAGCGGACAGTCCGCTCGTGTGTAGGCTTGTTCGTCAAACTAAGTCTCGCGCATGCTCAGAAAGAATTTACACGCCGAAGGTTGCATTGCAGTGTATAGGACGCCGTTTTTCTAGTCCCGTCGTACGTGCCGTTCATGTCATCGCGCACGGTTTTAGCGGACTGTTCGTTCATCGTGTGTGGTCAAGTCCGTTCATGCTAATTTTGAGCGGACTGTTTGTCAAACTGTTTGACGAACAAGGTTGGGCGAACAGTCCGCGCGTGTGTACGCGGCCTTATTGTTAACCATTGTTTGCTTTGCAGGTACGCCATTCAGCTGCAGCATTAACCTGTTTATTCTGACAGCAACTGGGTTTGCTCTCAGCATATGTAAATCAGTGACTACAGCACTGTAGAAGGTGATTTCACCACTGCAGTTAAAAAAAAAGAGCATATATGGCGCAGCATGGGGTGGATAGAGGGTGGATCCCTATGCTGTGCCATATAATTTTACTCTTTTTTGCCACAGATTGCAATAAAAAAAAGTTGTTGTTTTAGTGAGTTTTTTATTGTTACTGTGTGCTATTGTTAACTGTTGTTTGCTTTGTAGGTACGCCATTCAGCTGCAGCACTGATCTGTTTATTCTGATAGCAACAGGGTTTTCTTTTAGCATACGTAAATCAGTGACCCCAGTGCTGTAGGAGGTTGGCATTTCAGGGTATCTGAAACTGTGATAGGTAGTGAGGAAGTGAAACTAACAATTTACGCTTTTAGAAAGCCTAAAGGTGGTGATTGGGTTTTGGGTTCCTGTACGTGGCTAGACTGCCAAAGATTTTCTCACATGTGGTATCCCCATACTCAGGAGAAGCAACAGAATGTTTTTTGGGGTGTAATTCCACATATACCCATGGCATGTGTGAACAATATATTATTTAAATTACAACTTTGTAAAGCATAGGGGCATGTTTGAGCAATATATAATTTCTTGATCATACATCACGGGACACAGGAGCTTCATTACATAGTGGGTTATATAGGCACCTCTGGTGATTGGACACTGGTTGACCCCAATTAAGGAGAATTCCTCCCCTATATAACCCCTCCCATATGGGAGGCACCTCAGTTTTTTCGCCAGTGTCTATGGTGGTTGGTCACGTAAAACTTTAGCTCTGTGCAGGTCCCTGCGGGGGCCTAAGGGCTACAACAAACCAGATCCATACCTCGGGCTGATATTTGACTCCCAAAATGGTATGGTACCCGGGCCTCGTCAGCCGAAGAAACGAGATTTGGCCTGTAAGTCCTCTCCTATTGGAAGACTGGGCTCTGGGAAAACCAGACTTGGTGTACTGTTTATACAGAGCGCACAAACGTTTCTGGCAGAGTCTTTTACATGGTCCAGGTAGGAGGCTCTTCCGAGAAAGAGCCCCAGATAAACCTGAAAGTTGGCTAACACTGCCCGCCGTGAAGGGTGAAGGCTGGAATTTGTCTGTTTCAGCAATTCCTGCGGCGAGGACAGGTAAGGGAAGTTAATCCTATATATATATAATTATATGATGGATTTCCTGGTCTTACCTGGTTTCATCCACTAGAGGGAGTAAGAGCAGCCTGATGCATACTTACATGCCTTTCAGTACACACGCTCAGTGAAGCCTGGTTCTCCAGCTGTCTCACGTTTCCACTGCAGTCCCTGCCACAACAAGGTAACACAGGGGTCCCACGTAGTCTGGGGGTCCCACGCAGCTCCGGTGGAGTTCTCCTTTCCCCCCATGAATCCCGCGGTCCTCGTGCACGCGCGTTCCTGGCCTAATGGAGGAGGGGGGAGTGTGGTTGTGAGCCGTGCACGTCAGTGTGCATGCCGCTGTATTGCACAGGCGCCAGGCGGCAGATTTAAAAAGCCCAGAGCGTCAGGGGGCTGTAAGTGGAGACACAGGAGCTGTGGGCAGTAAGCATCTGCGGAGATTGGATCCAGGCAAACCTTAGACACCTACTCAGCATCAGGTTGTGCAGTTTAAGCATATATATTATTGTGAGACTTTAAGCACAACAGTGATTGCACTTGTACTAGTACCTCTGCTTTGTAGCTTAGGACTATGTCTCCTCCTAAGAGGGTCTCAGGGGGAGGTAGCAAAGGCACTGGTAAATCACCGCCTAGGTCCAGGGGTTCTAAAAGTGCCTGTAAGTTACCATCCCCCCCTGCAAGACTGGAGCCAGCCTCTCAAGATGAGTCAGTGCCCCTGTCAGGTTTTGTAGCCTCTCCTAATGTCCCAGCCCCGGTTTATGTCACTGAGGACTCCCTTAGGGCTACATTGGAGGGTTTTGAAGGGAGAATAATGAATTTTATTTCTGCTTCCCTGAAAGATAGCAGGAAAAGGGGTAGATCCCCTCCCTCTGCTGAAATTCCTCTCTCAGATGATTCTTCTGAAAATGAGGAGAGATCCCTATCTTGGGACAGGGATCATGAGCAGTCGGATGAATCAGAGGAAGAGGAGAGAGTCCCCTCCTCCCAGGCACACAGAAAACAGGTGCAGTATTATACTAAATTGGTGCGTACCACATTCAGAATGCCTGCTGCTGAAGTCGCTACATCCTCTGTTTCTTCCCTGGGAGTCAGGAAAGCCCCACAGACTTCCTATTCCTTCCCAATTCATCCCTTAATGGAGGAATTGTTGTATGAGAATTGGGGACATCCCGATAAACTCCTCCTAAAAGGTTTTCTATGCATTATCCTCTGGAGGAAAGTTTCACCAAGAAGTGGGGGGTCCCATCTGTTGATGCGGCTGTTTCTTGCGTGAATAAAAACCTGACTTGTCCCTTGGATAATGCGCAGGTATTTAAAGATCCAACTGATAAAAAGCTGGAAACCTTATTAAAAGCCTCCTTTTCCATGGCTAGCGCTGTAGTGCAACCTACGGTCACAGCCATGGGGTTGTGTCAGTTCCTCAAGGAACAAGTTAAGCAGATGCTTGGGCTCCTTCCCAGTGAGGAAGTAGAAAATTATGCCTCATATTTTGTGGTTTATGATTGATGCGATTTTGGATTCTGTCCAACAAGCATCACGTTTGTCTCTCATGTTGGTACACATGCGAAGGGCCCTATGGCTAAAGAATTTGGCAGCTGAGCTGTCATGCAAGAAGCATTTGATTGGGTTCCCGTTTAAAGGGGAACGTTTATTTGGAGAAGAATTAGACAAATTCATCCAAAAAATCTCAGGAGGTAAATCTACTCTCCTTCCAGTCAAAAGGAGCAAGCGTCCTTCATTTAGGCGTGCTCTTTCTCCCGGAGCATCAAGCTCTAAGCAGTGGCGACGGCCTTCTCAGCCCTCCTCTACAGGAAAGGCTCAGGGCTGAGCCCAGGGACAGAAAAAGACTTGGGGGCAAAAGCCTGCCAAGCAGAGCCCAAAAGCTTCCTTGTGAAGGGGCGCCCCCGCCCGGCCGAGTGGGGGGAAGGCTCCTGCAGTTTGCAGGAGCCTGGCGGGAAGAGATCCGGGACAAGTGGGTGATCTCTTCGGTATCTCTGGGCTACAGGCTAGAGTTTCTGGAGATTCCACCTTCTCGTTTCCTAAGGTCAAGGATCCCCAGGGATCCAGTAAAGCAAAAACCGCTATTTCTGGCCTTAGATCACTTACTATCCCAGGGGATGATAGTAGAAGTGGACCCAAAAGAACAGGGTTCAGGATTTACTCGAATCTCTTCACCGTTCCGAAGCCAAATGGAAGTGTCAGACCTATCCTAGATCTGAAGGATCTGAACTGGTTTTTACGCATCCGGTCCTTCCAAATGCAGTCAATCCGCACTGTAGTCTCCTCCCTGCAAGGGGGAGAGTTTATGGCATCAATAGACATCAAAGATGCATATCTCCATGTGCCAATTTTTCCCGCACACCAAAAATTTCTAAGGTTCGTGGTAGAGCGGCGCCATTTTCAACTTGTGGCCTTGCCGTTCGGGCTTGCTACGGCCCCTCGAGTCTTCACGAAGATTCTGGACCCTCTCTTGGCAAACCTAAGAGCTCAGGGTATAGCCGTCATGGCTTATCTAGGCGATTTACTTCTCATGGAGAAAACAGTAGCGTTCCTGAACCATAGCGCTTACCAGAATGCTACAACACCTGGAACGCCTAGGTTGGATTATAAACCTAGAAAAGTCGTCCCTACAGCCTGCCACCAGGTTGGAATACCTGGGTATGGTCATCGACACAGCTCTGGGCAAGGTGTTTCTTCCAAGGCAAAAAGCCTTGGCCATTGGGGATCTGGTGTGCCTAGTTCTGGGCAGGAGATCATCCCCAATTCGATTATGCATGAGACTGTTAGGCAAAATGGTCGCCTCCTTCAAGGCCGTCCCATTTGCACAGTTCCACTCAAGGCCTCTGCAAAGATGCATCCTTGCGGCTTGGAACAGGAAGCCCCAATCCTTGGATCTTCCTATGCGTCTATCCCCAGGGACACGCAAGAGTCTTGTCTGGTGGTTACAAACCAAGAATTTGCTGAAGGGCAAAACTTTTCTTCCTCTTCCATGGAAGATTATCACGACAGATGCCAGCCTGACAGGCTGGGGAGCAATGTTGGAGGAGACGTGCTCGCAGGGGAAATGGTCTGCGATCGGGAGGCTATTGCCCATAAATGTCTTGGAGATCCGGGCAGTTTATATGGCTCTCATAAAGTGGTCTTACAGACTACGAGGTCTCCCTGTTTGGGTTCAGTCCGACAATGCCACAGCAGTGGCTTATATCAATCGCTAGGGCGGTACCAGGAGTCTGGTGGCCCAAAAAGAGGTGAATCGCATACTTGTCTTGGCAGAAAAGCATGTTCCGTGTCTTTCTGCAGTCTTCATTCCAGGAGTGGAAAATTGGCAGGTGGATTTTCTGAGCAGCCAGCAGTTGTGCCCAGGAGAATGGGCTCTGCACCCCCGACGTGTTTCGGAACATATGTCACAGGTGGGGTACTGCAGACGTAGATCTGTTTGCATCCAGGTTCAACAGGAAACTGGACAATTTTGTGTCAAGCACAAGAGATACACTTGCTCAGGGGTCAGATGCTCTGACAGTTCCCTGGGATCAGTAAAATCTGATCTATGCCTTCCCCCCGAGCCCGCTTCTGTCACGGTTCCCGGGAAGAGTCAAGAGGGAGACAAAATCGGTCCTTTTGGTGGCCCCGGCTTGGCCCCGGCGACCGTGGTACGCAGAGATCATGAAGTTGGCAGTAGGCAGGCCATGGATCCTCCCTCTCCGGCCATATCTGCTCTCACAGGGTCCAATTTACCATCCTGTTTTACACAGTCTGAATTTGACGGTTTGGCTGCTGAGACCCACATTCTGAGAGACCGTGGCCTTTCGGGGCCAGTCCTTTCTACTCCGGTCCAGAAAGCCGGCCTCCAGGCTTATTTATTACAAAATTTGGAGGGCATATGTTTCCTGGTGTGAACTTAGGAAATGGCATCCTAGAAAGTATGTCATTAGCAGGATCTTGGCCTTTCTCCAGTCAGGCCTAGAAATGAATTTGGCCATAAGCACTATCAAGGTGCAGATTTCGGCCCTGTCAGTGTTTTTTCAGAAGCCACTTGCATCGCATTCCCTGGTGCGGGCTTTCATCCAGGGGGCCATGCGGTTAAGACCGCCAGTCAAACCTCCGGTATGCCCATGGGATCTGAATTTGGTTCTCTCAGCTTTGCAGGGGCAACTATTTGAACCTTTGCATCTGGCTTCGTTAGTTCTCCTGACTAAAAAATGGGTCTTCTTGGTAGCCATATCCACGGCTAGAAGAGTATCAGAACTAGCAGCTCTATCCAGTAAGGAGCCGTATCTAATTATTCATAAGGACCGGGTGGTCATGCGTCCCAACAGGTCCTTTCTACCTAAGGTGGTTTCGGGATTTCATTTGAATCAAGACGTAATCCTACCATCCTTTTTTCTGGACCCACAGTCCGCAGAAGAAGAATCTTTGCACACTTTGGATGTGGTTAGAGCAATCAGTATATATCTTCAAGCAACTGCTCAGATAAGGAAAACTGATTGCTTGTTTATTTTGCCAGAAGGCCCTAGGAAGGGCCAGGCGGCGTCAAAATCCACTCTCTCAAGGTGGATTAGACAGGTTATTTCTCAGGCCTATAGTGTAAAGGGGAAGATTCCTCCTTTTCAAGTGAAAGTGCACTCTACTAGGGCTGTAAGTGCTTCTTGGGCAGTGTATCACCAGGCCTCTCTGGCTCAGATCTGTAAGGCTGCAACTTGGTCATCAGTCCACACATTCACCAGATTCTATCAGGTGGATGTCAGAGGGCAAGAGGATATCACCTTTGGGCGCAGTGTACTGCAGACTGCAGTTAAGGTCCTCCGGTCCCTGGCGGTCTATAATTATGATCTGTGTCTCCCTCTCCTCAATCTGAGCATTGCTTTGGGACATCCCACTATGTAATGAAGCTCCTGTGTCCTGTGATGTATGATCAAGAAAATGGGTTTTTTATATACAGCTTACCTGTAAAATCCTTTTCTTGAGAGTACATCACAGGACACAGGGCTCCCACCCCTCTTGGTTTTTACGTGGTTTCTTATTGCTTTGCTACAAAACTGAGGTGCCTCCCATATGGGAGGGGTTATATAGGGGAGGAATTCTCCTTAATTGGGGTCAACCAGTGTTCAATCACCAGAGGTGCCTATATAACCCACTATGTAATCCCGTGATGTACTCTCAAGAAAAGGATTTTACAGGTAAGCTGTATATAAAAATCCCATTTTCAGTGACAACTTTGTGTAAAAAGTTTTTTTTTGTAATTTTTCAATCACTTGTGACAAAAAAATTAAATATTCAATGGGCTTAACATATATAAATTATGATATAGCGCTTTTAAAAAATGAATATAAAGTTCAAATTATTGATGTACGGATTCCAGGAAAGTGATCTGGTCGAAATGGTTGTCTTTGAATTCATATGAGGAACAAAAGGAACCACCACCAACACCCAAAATTACTGACTCTTACCGTCAGTCTGCAAATCAAACGCATGTAGGAATGTATCAAAGAAGATCATATCTCCCGACCTCTCCTTAACACCACGTAATTGATCCACTTTAAAGAAAACCGTCCAAGGGCCAAAAGGGAAAATCCTTCACCTGCTCGTTTGAAACTCCGCTTCTCAAGAGTTCCTTAAAAAGCGTTTCTTTAGAAAGAATAATTCTCCCAATGGCCATATAAAAAATATAAAAAGAATGGTCTCATTGCGCAGACTTCATGATAAGTCAATACCTCTTTAATAGATAAAATTTTAAACTCACATTTCAGATGAGATAAAAACAGCATCAAATAGTATTTAGCAGCATACAGCAATGAGGATAGAAACCACTCCCGTGCTCCTTCTAGTGTCACAAGTCTCTCATTCGCCTGACGTTCCGTCACAAACGTGCGTCTTCAGGGGTATGACCGTGACAATAGAGAGAGAGCTATATATAAGAAACTTAGAGGCAAATAATCAATTACAGAAAATTAACCTTTTGCAGGTGTAGTCATTAAACTGTGAAGGAAACCGCCATTTCAAAGTGTATATTCCCGCCATGTTTAGCGTGCGTTCCAACACATAAAGAATGAATAAAACAAACCAAGTGCAAGACCTCCGGTCCGCCATGCGTTCCAACATCCGGAACTTCCGGTTTGCCATGCGTTCCAGCGGCCGGAAGTCACTTAAGATACGGAGAGCCATAAATTGTAATTCACCCTGATATTCAAATATCTAAATATCATCCACCGGAATACAAGCACTATCTCTGGATAAGGGTTCCATTTAGAAAGGCTTACATCCTGAGACATCCACCGGAAATATCGGTACAGTCTCACCGGAAGTGACGTGTGTTCACCTTGTGTGGGCCTTCCGGTTTCATCCTGCGTTCCAACGACCGGAACTCCCGTCCAGACCGTCAGCCGAGAACTTCCGGTCGGTCATGGACCTCCAATCCAGGGCAAAGTACAAGCCCCAAATCAGCCAATCCATCTATAGACGTTCCCTAGATCCCTCCCCCCCAGGAAACAACACAAACAAAAGGGGAAGGTCTGGAACATCACACACACCGAATCCTTAGCAGTGCGGACTTCTCCCTATGAACATCACTCACAAAATTTTTCACATAGAAGGGAGCATCACTAGAAAGTAACTAATAAAACAAAGTATTCAGTGAAATGTATGCTTTTTGGAAATATGGCCACTTTGCTAAAGTCACAAAATCCCCTTAATTGTCTGATAAACCCATGCAGCCTTACTGTGAAGTACTTTGAATGTGCCTCTATGTACAGCTATAGTCCCTTGCCAGTCATAATTTGCTGTGCAAACTGCTCAGTACCTCATAGCACATACAGTTGCAGTTTTGTGAAAAGGTCACAAAGGAGATGTTTAAAGGGCCAGATCTCTGTGGTTCAAAGGGGCGCAGGGCTGTAGGCCAACCCTTAGGACAACAGGCAGGGGTGTACCAATAAGGGGGCGGGGGGTGCGGTCCGCCCCGGGTGCCACACTTTGGGGGGGGGGGGTGTCAGTGGCCAAGTGACTTTGATATGGGGGTGAATTCCACACCTAAGTAGGGGGTGACACGTCAGATCATATCAAGGGCATCCCTGCTGTCTCTGGTTGCTCATTTTCCCTTTATTGTTTTTTAGAACACCCCCCCCCCCGTGCCATGGCCACAATGGACTGTTCCATACTGTTCAGTGAGTGACTGTATTCCCTCCTGCTAGCTCGGCCTCCACCCACCACTGCTGCTGCCTGTGTGTGTCTGTCTCATCTCTCTCCGCTGGGGCGGCTGCTTCCACACAGTGAATACAGAGTCCTCCCTAGCTGACTGAGAGCCCGAGGTGGTGAGCGGGGGGGAATTGATGTAAGAAGAGGCTACCCCTGTGCTGGTCTAAGATGGGGGGTCAGTGACTATGATTGACATGTCCACCACTCCCTCCCCCTGCCATGTGTATTGTGTAGCTGTCTGACCTGATTGGGGGGGGGGTTGATGTAAGAAGGGGCTGGAGGAGTGTGTCTACCCCTGCCATGTGCTGGTCTGGGGGGGGGGGGGTCAGGGTGATTGCTGTGTCCCCCTCCCCCTGCCATGTGTATAGTGTAGCTGATTGGGGGGGGGGGGTTTGATGTAAGAAGAGGCTGGAGTATTGTGTCTACCCTGTGCTGGTCTGAGGGGACTGCTGTGTCCATCACCCCCTCCCCCTGCCATGTGTATAGTGTAGCTGACCTGATGGGGGAGGGGGGATTTCAGAATGCAGATATGTCCTATATACAGGGTGCAGAATGTAGATATGTGCTATATACAGGGTGCAGAATGTAGATATGTGCTATATACAGGGTGAAGAATGTAGATATGTCATATACAGTGGTGTGAAAAAGTGTTTGCCCCCTTCCTCATTTCCTGTTCCTTTGCATGTTTGTCACACTTAAGTGTTTCGGAACATCAAACCAATTTAAACAATAGTCAAGGACAACACAAGTAAACACAAAATGCAATTTGTAAATGAAGGTGTTTATTATTAAAGGTGAAAAAAAATCCAAACCATCATGGCCCTGTGTGAAAAAGTGATTGCTCCCTAAACCTAATAACTGGTTGGGCCACCCTCAGCAACAACAACTGCAACCAAGCGTTTGCGATAACGTGCAATGAGGCTTTTACAGCGTCCTGGAGGAATTTTGGCCCACTCATCTTTGCAGAATTGTCCTAATTCAGTTACATTAGAGGGTTTTCGAGCATGAACGGCCTTTTTAAGGTCATACCACAACATCTCAATAGGATTCAGGTCAGGACTTTGGCTAGGCCACTCCAAAGTCTTCATTTTGTTTTTCTTCAGCCATTTGGTGGTGGACTTGCTGGAGTGTTTAGGATCATTGTCCTGCTGCAGAACCCAAGTTCGTTTCAGCTTGAGTACACGAACAGATGGTCGGACATTCTCCTTCAGGATCTCTTGGTAGACAGCAGAATTCATAGTTCCTTTTATCACGGCAAGTCTTCCAGGTCCTGAAGCAGCAAAACAGCCCCAGACCATCACACTACCACCACCATATTTTACTGTTGGTATAATGTTCTTTTTATCAAATGCAGTGTTCCTTCTACGCCAGATATACTTGGACACACACCTTCCAAAGAGTTCCACTTTTGTCTCATCGGTCCACAGAATGTTGTCCCAAAAGTCTTGGGGATCATCAAGATGTGTTGTGGAGAAATTGAGACGAGCTTTGATGTTCTTTTTGCTCAGCAGTGGTTTTCTCCTTGGAACTCTGCCATGCAGGCCATTTTTGCCCAGTCTTTTCCTGATGGTGGAGGCATGAACGCTGACCTTAACTGAGGCAAGTGAGGCCTGCAGTTCCTTGGACGTTGTTGTGGGGTCTTTTGTGACCTCTTGGATGAGTCGTCGCTGCGCTCTTGGGGTAATTTTGGGCGGCCGGCCACTCCTGGGAAGGTTCACCACTGTTCCATGTCTTCGCCATTTGTGGATAATGGCTCTCACTGTGGTTCGCTGGATTCCCAAAGCTTTGGAAATGGCTTTATAACCCTTTCCAGACTGATAGATCTCAATTACTTTCTTTCTCAATTGTTCCTGAATTTCTTTGGGTCTCGGCATGATGTGTAGCTTTTAAGGATCTTCTGGTGGACCTTACTGTGTCAAGCAGCTCCTATTTAAGTGATGCCTTGATTGTGAACAGGTGTGGCAATAATCAGGCCTGGGTGTGGCTAGAGAAATTGAACTCAGGTGTGGACAACCACAGTTATAGTATGTTTTAACAAGGGGGGCAATCACTTTTTCACACAGGGCCATGATGGTTTGGATTTTTTTTCACCTTTAATAATAAACACCTTCATTTACAAATTGCATTTTGTGTTTACTTGTGTTGTCCTTGACTATTGTTTAAATTGGTTTGATGTTCCGAAACACTTAAGTGTGACAAACATGCAAAGGAACAGGAAATGAGGAAGGGGGCAAACACTTTTTCACACCACTGTATACAGGGTGCAGAATGCAGATATGTGCTATATACAGGGTGCAGAATGCAGATATGAGCTATATACAGGGTGCAGAATACAGGTGCATGCTATATACAGGGTGCAGAATACAGGCACATGCTATATACAGGGTGCAGAATACAGGCGCATGCTATATACAGGGTGCAGAATGCAGATATGTGCTGTATACGGGGTGCATAATGCAGATATGTGCTGTATACGGGGAGCAGAATGCAGATATGTGCTGTATACAGGGTGCAGAATACAGATATGTGCTATATACAGGGTGCAGAATGTAGATATGTGCGATATACATGGTGCAGAATGTCGATATGTCCTATATACAGGGTGCAGAATACAGATATGTGCTACATACAGGGTGCAGAATGCAGATATGTGCTACATACAGGATGCAGAATGCAGATATGTGCTATATACAGAGTGCAGAATGCAGATATGTGCTGTATACAGGGTGCAGAATGCAGATATGTGCTATATACAGGGTGCAGAATCCAGGAGCATGCTATATACAGGGCGCAGAATGCAGATATGTGCTATATACAGGGTGCAGAATCCAGATATGTGCTATATACAGAGTGCAGAATGCAGATATGTGCTGTATACAGGGTGCATAATGCAGATATGTGCTATATACAGGGTGCAGAATCCAGGCGTGTGCTGTATACAATAAATATTCTTGAGAAAATAAAAAATAAATTGTGGGTGTTTTTTCATGTAAAATTTGGGGGGGGGGGGTGCCAGATATAGGATCCGCCCCGGGTGCCAAATGCTCTAGGTACGCCCCTGACAACAGGGATAAGGGAGCAGGAAAAAGGAAAAAAATCTTCAGCAGAGATAATCGTAAGGTGTGGTTTAAAGAAAGGTTCAGACTAAACCTTGGCTGTTTGGGTGTTCTGATGAGTGCCCAAACATTTAACCATTAGGCGGGAGTTGACTTCCTGTGATGTCATTGGAGATATTTAGTAATATTCATATGCACCAATCAGCCATAGTATTTTTATTCTCCTGGTCTGCAGTAATTAGGACCTACCAAATGTGGTCCAAAGAAGAAACACAGTGAACTGTCAACAGGGTCATCCAACGCTAAGGCTCATTGTTGCAACTGGGGAGTGAAGGTTGGTCCATGTAGCCCAATTTAAAATAAGAGCTATTGTAGTTCAAATTGCTGAAAAAAGTTATTGTTGGCTCTGACAGAAAGGATTCAGAACACAGAGCACATCACAGTTTGTGTGTATGGGGCTGCACATCCACAGACTTGTCTGGGTACCCATGCTAACCCATGTCTGCAGCCAAAAGTTTCTACAATGGGCATATGAGCATCAGAACTGGAGTATAGAACAATGAAAGAAAAGAAAGTGCCCTGGTCTGATTTGAGGTGTTGACTTGACTTTCAAAATCTCCAGATCTCAATCCAATCGAGCATCTGTGGGGTGTGCTGGTAAAACAAGCACAATCCATGGAGGCCCCTCCTCAAATCTTACAACACTTAAAGGATCTGCTATGATGACTTGATGCCAGATATCACAGCATACTTTCAGAGGTCTAGTGGAGTCCAAGCCTCAACAGGTTATGATGGATGGTCATAATGTTCTGCTGATCGGTGTATGGTCAAGGACATCAGCTAGAAGACCCTGGCCCTTTGTTTATATTAGTTGTCATCTGCCGGAATTGTAATTTTGTGGCAGTAAAATGAGGGGACAAGATGTGCATTGACGGTAGGCTTTTTCTCTTTCTGTGGGTTGAGGGGTATCAGGCATTATGAGTGACATGTATCTGATTGCTACATGACATGATTTACTATGTACATCCAATGTCATTGATGATGCCCAATGCATGTCGACCCGCGGAAAGTAATAAAAAAAAAAAACACACATCTGATCCCATCATTTCACTCCCGCTAACAGCTCTGGCACTTGACAGCTTATATAAACAAAGGGGTGGGGTCTCCTGGTTGACATCATTAACTACATATGTCAATAATGCCACATAAGCCCCATGAACATTAAATAACTATACATGTACATCAAATTCTCTTCCAATGTCCATAGACTTCAACACCACATGTTTGTTTTTATCATTATTTTGAGTGAATCTATAAAAATATAACTGTACTACTATGTATGATTTTGAAAATATATATGTGGGCTAATAGGCAGTGTAAACACAGAGGAAGTATGGCAAACAACTTAAAAATGCCTCTGATCATTAAGAATAAAGCTAAATAAACTGGTTCAAAACCCTTGCATTACAGAAATATTGATTAGAGAAAATATTTACTAGCAAAAATGCTAATATCAGTTATAATTACAAAAACACACATTGAAATAATGTGTTGACATTTTAAGGTAACTCCATTAAGTTGCAACTGTTGTAAAAAGAAAAAAAAGCCTATTATTCATAATTTGTATAAAATAATAATCATAAAGCGTTATGGGGCTGAGTAAAAGTTTAGTTGTTGCCAATTACAAGCCACCAGACTTCAAATTTCATTTTAATAAAAAATGTGATTGTTCTGATTAGCATTCATGGTCAACAATTCCACTTCTGTGCTCATATGTTTATATAAGGTAAAAAAAAAAAAAAGACAATGACTCCATTGAATAATCATCATGTTCATAACCTAACAAATGTGAAGCAAAACATGAAACCTAACAAAAGGTTCACCTTGGCTAAGTGATCACATCTAATTATTGATATAAGCAATGTAAATCACAGTGTTATCAGAACAATTTAACTACTTTGCAGAGTCCAGACATTGTACTAGTGTAGCTTGTACCAAGGACAGATGTATGTGTTTATTATTTATTCAGCTTATGTCTTTGAAAAATACCTACCACAAATTTGTGAAGCCAGTAAATGTTGGTAACATTTTACAATATAAATATAAAACTTCTATTCTATCTGTGAAAAAATAGACTTTAGGATCCAACTGGTGGTAAAAGGAGTCCCTGGCATATAAAATTTACCAGTTCACAACTATATACTTGACCAAACTTAGCAAGCCTAGTGCAGTAGTAACCACAGCCAAATAATTACCACTGTGGTGTGTCGGGACTGGATTTCTGCATAGCCAATGCTGCCTAGGGGAGCACCACTGACTTTTTACTTCCACCAATTTAGCATTACAATTATGGTTTTAACCACGTCAGCCCCGGAAAGGATTTACCCCCTTAATAACCAGGCAATTTTTTGCGATATTGCACTGCATCACTTTAACTGATGATTGCACGGTCATGTGTTGTTGTACCCAAACAAAATGATATCCTTTTTTTCCCCACAAATAGAACTTTCTTTTGGTGGTATTTGACCATCTCTCCGGTTTTTATTTTTTGCTCTATAAACAAAAAGTCCACCAATTTTGAAAAAAACAAAACAAAAACAATATATTTTACTTTCTGCTATAATAAATATAAAAAAAAATGATAAAAAAATGTATTCATCAGATTAGGCCAATATGTATTGTACATATTATTAGTAAAAATAAATCGCAATAAACGTATATTGATTGGTTTACGCAAAAGTTATAGCGTCTACAAACTATGGAATAGATTTATGGACTTTTATTTTTTTATTGTTTTTACTGGTAATGGTGACGATCTGTGATTTTTTGTGGAATGCGACATTGCGGCGGACAAATCTGACCCCAAGTGACACTTTTTGGGGACCAGTGACATTACTACAGTGATCAGTGCTAAAAGAATGCACTGATTAGGGATGGCTGAACGGTTCGCCCGGCGGTCAGTTTAATCATTAGCTGTTACTATTAGGTCCACAAAAGTGCTATTCAAGTTATTGTTCCAGCAGCCTCTGTTTTGTCAGTTTAAATAGGGACAGGCAGGAAGCTGTGTGTGAGCAGGGCCGGCGTCACCATTAGGCAGGTTAGGCAGCCGCCTAGGGCGCCAGGATGGAGGGGGCGGTAAAATCCTGGCTAACACAGTGACCCCGCACTGCTGGCTGCTATCACCCGCCCTCCCGCACCGAGCAGATTGAAGTTATATTGCGGAATGCGGGGTTACAAGCCAGATCATGAGCAGGGCGGGGATGAGGATAAGCAAGCTCTGCGGAGCAGGGGGCGGAGTCTGTGTGGGCAGCTGTGGGAGGAGAGTCTTCTCCCCCCAGGCAGCAAGTCATGTACAATATGGATTTGAGATCAAGGATAGCTCTAGCTCCGGCACTCCACAGCCTCTGGCATCCTGTCACAGTGATACAGAGAGAGCGTGGAAATCCAGCTAGCTTTTGCAGGAGTTGGGCTGTGTTCTGTCTCCACTGTCCTCCTAACACCTCCCTCACTACACTGCTTGTCCAATCCAATATTCCGCCCTCCAGTTGTGCCCGCCCACACTCCAGTCACATGCATGCAATTTACTGTGCTGTGAGGGAAGTTCTGTTTTCAAACAATAGCTGCCATAGCCCTGGGGGAGACCAGACTGAATGGGAGAGAATAATTGGTGAGTGAGACCCCCCTCTCTGTTCCCACCCCTTTGTGCTATGCACCTTCTCCCCCCCTCTATTCCTCATGATCATCACCTTCTCTCTCTCCCCCCTAGGCTAGAGCCTAGCCTGTCTGTATAACGTCCTAACCTGCCTGTATACCATCCTACCCTGCCTGTATACCATCCTACCCTGCCTGTATACCACCCTAACCTGTCTATATACCATCCTAGCCTGCCTGTATACCGTCCTAGCCTGCCTATATACCGTCTTAGCTTGCCTATATACCGTCTTAGCCTGCCTATATACTGTCCTAGCCTACCTGTATACCACCCTAGCCTGCATACCATCCTAGCCTGTCTGTATACCATCCTAGCCTGTCTATATACAGTTCTAGCCCTTCTATATACCATCCTAGCCTGCCTGCATACTGTCCTAGCCTGCCTATATACCGTCTTAGCCTGCCTGTATACCGCCCTAGCCTGCCTGTATACCGCCCTAGCCTGCATGTATACCACCCTAGCCTGCCTGTATACCGTCCTAGCCTGTCTGTATACCATCCTAGCCTGCCTGTATACTGTCCTTGCCTGTTTATATACCGTCCTAGCCTGTCTATGTACCATCCTAGACTGCCTGTATACAGTTCTAGCCCTTCTATATACCATCCTAGCCTGCCTGCATACTGTCCTAGCCTGCCTATATACCGTCTTAGCCTGCCTGTATACCGCCCTAGCCTGCCTGTATACCGCCCTAGCCTGCATGTATACCACCCTAGCCTGCCTGTATACCGTCCTAGCCTGTCTGTATACCATCCTAGCCTGCCTGTATACTGTCCTTGCCTGTTTATATACCATCCTAGCCTGCCTGTATACAGTTCTAGCCTTTCTATATACCATCCTAGCCTGCCTGCATACTGTCCTAGCTTGCCTATATACCGTCTTAGCTTGCCTATATACCGTCTTAGCCTGCCTATATACTGTCCTAGCCTACCTGTATACCACCCTAGCCTGCATACCGTCCTAGCCTGTCTGTATACCATCCTAGCCTGTCTATATACAGTCCTAGCCTGCCTGTATACCGTCCTAGTCTGTCTATATACCGTCCTAGCCTGCCTGTATACTGTTCTAGCCTTTCCATATACCATCCTAGCCTGCCTGCATACCATCTAGCCTGCCTGCATACTGTTCTAGCCTGTCTATATACTGTCCTAACCTGCCTGTATACTGTTCTAGCCTGTCTATATACCATCCTAGCCTTTCTGTATACAGTTCTAGCCTTTCTATATACCATCCTAGCCTGTCTGTATACAGTTCTAGCCTGCCTGCATACCGTCCTAGCCTGCCTGTATACCATCCTAGCCTGCCTGCATACTGTCCTAACCTGCCTGTATACTGTCCTAACCTGCCTGTATACTGTTCTAGCCTGCCTGTATACCGTTCTAGCCTGCCTGTATACCGTTCTAGCCTGCCTGTATACCGTTCTAGCCTGTCTGTATACAGTTCTAGCCTGTCTGTATACCATCCTAGCCTGCCTGTATACTGTCCTAGCCTGTCTGTATACCTGCAGACCACGGCTGGTGTGAGGAAACGAGCCGGTGCAGCCACTATTTCTCTTCAGGCCAGGTGCAGAGGTGCAGGTGTGGGCCTGCGGACCACAGCAGAAGTAGTAGTGGAGAGGCGCCGCAAACATCTCCCCTGCCACCTTCACCGTATACATGGGCATGGCAAAGGGGTGGAGCCAGGGGAGGAGCCATTTGGGCGGAAAAATTAGGTTTCGCCTAGGGTGTCAAAAATCCTTGCACCAGCCCTGTTCACACTGAGATTTAAAAAAAAAAACAAGTGTGGTGAAATCTGCCTCAGACAGCAGAAGAAATCCCCAGGGGTTCTAATCCTTCCTCACTATATATTTTTGTTCCTGCAGCCTATGTTTTGTCAGTTTAAATAGGGACAGGCAGGAAGCTGTGTGTGAGGCAGTGAGGGACAGTCAGTTTAATCAGTAGCTGTTACTATTAGGTCCACAAAGGTTCTTTTCAGGACTGGTATGGTAATAGGCTTGTACACGTATAATATTCTTTCTTCCAAATATACTATAGAAGTTTTCCCCTTAAAGAAGGCGGGACTTTTTAGGCATAGACTGTGACACCAATTGATTTGGTAAAAATATATAAAAAAATAATTTTATTTCAACATAGAAAGAAAAAACAAAGAATAATATATTAACATACATTTCCGAACAGGAGAAAGGGACACATTACTTCCTCCATGTGCATGTATTTATAGAACCAGAAAACATTTGCTTCCTACATCTTATTCCAAAGGAACAGACTTCTATGACATTGTATATAGGCGTATTCAAAGCATTCTACAAACAAGGTCAAATTGCATTAATATTGTGCATCCAATGTAACCTACGCGTTACGGAGTTATCTTACTCCTTCTTCAGGGATGATCCATTTTAGCACACTTAAATTTACAAAATAGTAGAATCTATAAAAAACATAAGAAATAATTATATATATATATATACGTACAATTTAAAAAAAAAAGAAAAAGAAAAAAACCACAACGTACCACTAAAACGCATCACCTATATATACGATCTTCACTCCAAGATGCAGGTCTAGGCTCATAATAAGGGGGGGATGTTTGACCACCTTCTTGGATGGGAACCGCGACCGCAGTGATAGGCGGACTGTAAGGGAGGAGGTGTACAAGTAAAGTAAATGCATGTCAAATTTTCACATGCCTAGATTTTAAATAAGTATTGCATGTATTTTACTACAGCGCCAATAATGGCAGATAAAGGTTCTATCTGTTAGCCCTCTTGTATGACTTCCGTCATTACATTTGTACTAAGAGGGAAACACCCCTAAAGAAAGGGGGGAACTTTATCTAAAAAAAGCTATCTCATAGTGATCATTCTAAAAGATAATAATATTGCAAAATCTTTTAAAAAAATCTTACCCAAAAGCGTTTCATAGAGTAGTTTGCTGTGTCCCGAAGGGAAAACACCTGAGATTCCTATGCTAGAATTGTTAAAATGAGATGCCCAAATGTTGCAACTCTTTTAAATGTTTAAGGCAATCTATTTGGCTTAAAGTCGCTGCAATCTCTCTGTAGTCCAAGGATTTTGGTGCTATGGGAGAAAAAGATTCCCCCCAGAGATAGACGTGTCAGGTCCAGCCTAAAATGGGAAGGGGAAGGACAGTTATATCCGTTAATTCCCCTTCATTTTTCAATAAGGCTGCATACAGACCGACATAAAAAAGTATATATATTTCCTTACCTTAACCACTTGCTTACTGGGCACTTAAACCCCCCTCAGTCCCAGACCAATTTTCAGCTTTCAGTGCTCTCACATTTTGAATGACAATTACTCAGTCATGCAACACTGTAACCAAATGATTTTTTTGTCCTTTTCTTCATACCAATAGAGCTTTCTTTTGGTGGTATTTGATCACCTCTCGGTTTTTTATTTTCTGCGCTATAAATGAAAAAAGACCGAAAATTTTGAAAAAAAATGAATTTTTCTTCGTTTCTGTGACAAAATTTAGCAAATTAGCAATTTTTCTTCATAAATTTTGGCCACAATTTATACTACTACACATCTTTGGTAAAAATAACCCAAATTTTTGCATATTATATGATCTGTGTGAAATTTATAGAGTCTACAAGCTATGGTGCAAATCATAAAGATTTGCAAAAAAAGATCACATCTGATGTACTAAGGCCTATCTCCATTCTTGAGACCCTAACAAGCCAGGAAAGTACAAATGCCCCCCAAATGACCCCTTTTTGGAAAGTAGACATTCCAATGTATTTAGTAAGAGGCATGGTTAGTTATTTTAAGTTGTCATTTTTTCCCATAATTCTTTGCAAAATTACGATTTTTTTTTTTCACAAAATTTTCATTGTAATAGCTTATTTCTCCCACACGGAATGTGCATACCACAAATAACACCCCAAAATACATTCTGCTACTCCTCCTGAGTATAACGATACCACATGTGTGAGACTTTTACACAGCCTGACCACATACAGAGGCCTAATTTTGAAGTAGCACCTTCAGGCATTCTAGGAGCATAAATTACACATTTCATTTCTCAACCACCTATTACAGTTTTGAAGGCCCTGGAACACCAGGGCAATGGAAACGTCCAGAAAATGACCCCATTTTGGAAAGCTAACACCCCAACGTATAATCTATGAGGCATAATGAGTCTTTTCAATGGTTCATTTTTTCCAGAAGTTTTCGGAAAATGTGGAAAAAATGAAAACGCATTTTTTTTTACACAAAGTTGTCCGTTTATAAGATATTTCCAACGCATAGCATTTACATAGCAAAAATAACACCCCAAAATACGTTCTACTACTCCTCCTGAATATAACAATACCAAATGTGTGAGACTTTTACACAGCCTGACCACATACAGAGGCCTATTTTTGAAGTAGCACCTTCAGGCATTCTAAGAGCATAAATTACACATTTCATTTCTCAATCACCTATTAGAGTTTTGAAGGCCCTGGAACACCAGGGCAATGGAAACGTCCAGAAAATGACCCCATTTTGGAAAGCTAACACCCCAACGTATAATCTATGAGGCATAATGAGTCTTTTCAATGGTTCATTTTTTTCCAGAAGTTTTCGGAAAATGTGGAAAAAAATGAAAACGCATTTTTTTTTACACAAAGTTGTCGGTTTATAAGATATTTCCAACGCATAGCATTTACATAGCAAAAATAACACCCCAAAATACGTTCTACTACTCCTCCTGAGTATAACGATATCAAATGTGTGAGACTTTTACACAGCCTGACCACATACAGAGGCCTAATTTTGAAGTAGCACCTTCAGGCATTCTAAGAGCATAAATTACACATTTCATTTCTCAATCACCTATTACAGTTTTGAAGGCCCTGGAACACCAGGGCAATGGAAACGTCCAGAAAATGACCCCATTTTGGAAAGCTAACACCCCAACGTATAATCTATGAGGCATAATGAGTCTTTTCAATGGTTCATTTTTTTCCAGAAGTTTTCGGAAAATGTGGAAAAAAATGAAAACGCATTTTTTTTTACACAAAGTTGTCGGTTTATAAGATATTTCCAACGCATAGCATTTACATAGCAAAAATAACACCCCAAAATACGTTCTACTACTCCTCCTGAGTATAACGATACCAAATGTGTGAGACTTTTACACAGCCTGACCACATACAGAGGCCTAATTTTGAAGTAGCACCTTCAGGCATTCTAAGAGCATAAATTACACATTTAATTTCTCAATCACCTATTAGAGTTTTGAAGGCCCTGGAACACCAGGGCAATGGAAACGTCCAGAAAATGACCCCATTTTGGAAAGCTAACACCCCAACGTATAATCTATGAGGCATAATGAGTCTTTTCAATGGTTCATTTTTTTCCAGAAGTTTTCGGAAAATGTGGAAAAAAATGAAAACGCATTTTTTTTTACACAAAGTTGTCGGTTTATAAGATATTTCCAACGCATAGCATTTACATAGCAAAAATAACACCCCAAAATACGTTCTACTACTCCTCCTGAGTATAACGATACCACATGTGTGAGACTTTTACACAGCCTGACCAAATACAGAGGCGCAACATGCAAGAAACACCGTCGGCGTTCCAGGGACACATAGCCTGCACATACCAAGAATTACACCCCCAAATACATTATGCTGAGCAAAGGGTAAAGAAAAGATTACCTGTGGTTTTAGAAGCGCAGTTGTCCACAGGAGGATATCACTGGTCCAGGCAGCAGGCAGGGACTTGGTCAGCAACAGCGAACACAGTTTTTCAGGCAGCAGGCAGGGATACTGTCCATATTACAGTCCAGGGTTAGTGCAGAGATGTCAGCAGTGCCAAAAATATTGGTCCTGGTAGTAGGCAGGTCCTTGTGGTGTGGTCAGTGCGGCATGATGGCAGTAAGTCCTACAGGCAGCAGACAGAAGTAGAGCCTCGTTCAGGACAGAATGGGGATAGGGGTAGAGGCTTCTCCCTCCCAAATCTCTTTGAAGCCTCCGAGTCTCCAGACCCTAATCTAGGAATAAGAAAACAAAGAAAATTGTTTTCTTCTTCCAGAAAAACTATACTGGAGCCCCTCACATATGTGAGACCCCGTGTTGAATCCCACTAGTCCAGTTGCAGAATACAAGATCAGTCCAAGAGGCAGGCAAATATCGTGGTCAAACAGTCCAAGGTCAGTTCCAGATCAGGCAGAGATATATACAGAATCGTTAGACGGAAGCGTGGTTGAATAACAGTCCTGGGTCAGTTCCAGATCAGGCAGCGGTATGTACAGAATCGGCAGGCATAAGAGTGGTCAAATAACAAGCCAGGGTCAGTTACAAAGCAGGCAGTGGCATAAGGGGTGTGAAGGTGTATGAAGGCAGGAACTGAGGATTATGTTTACCATACTTCACTAAAAATTTATTGAAGTATGGTAACGCCGAAAACAGTCGCCTATGCAGAGGCCTGGTTGGGAAGGACATTGTGCACAATAATAAGATGTGTCTCTTCTGACTCCTGCTTTGGTACACACCTTACATCTTTTTTGGCGTCTTTTGCCTGTTGGTGTGGGGGGAATTTTATCCGGAAAGTAGCGCTCGGAGAGTCGACTAACAACGTCTGATCTGATATTTTCTGGTGGGCCGTTTGGGAAAATAAGGGCTGTGAAAACTTCCTCCTGGTAGCCAAAGAAACGTTTGGGGTTTTGGGTGGCGTTGCTGTAAATTACATATGAATTGTAAATGGCCAATTGAAAAAAATAAATTGCTACTTTTTTGTACCAATGATATGTCCGTCTTGAGACCAGATATGGTTCCATCATTTGGTCGTTGAAGTCGACTCCTCCCATGAACAAATTATACTCGGAAATACATTTGGGTTTCTTTACGGGGCCATTCCTTCTGGGGATTTCCACGAAGGTATCGTTGTGGATAGAAGATAACATGTACACATCTCTTCTGTCCCTCCACTTCACTGCCAGAACCTCCTTGTTTCTTAGACTTGCGGTTTCTCCTTTCCGCAGCTTCTTGTTCACCAGACTTTGAGGAAAGCCCTTCCGGTTCTTTTTTACAGTGCCACATGCTGGCGTCTTCTTCCGGTGAAGGTTGTGGAACAGGGGCAGAGATGTGTAGAAGTTATCTACATACAGGTGGTAGCCTTTATCCAGTAGGGGGTATATGAGGTCCCAAACAATTTTTCCGCTGGATCCCAAATAGTCCGGACAATTAGGGGGCTGTAGCTGGGTGTCCTTCCCTTCGTACACCTTGAAGGAATATGTGTACCCTGTGGCTCGGTCACATAATTTGTAGACCTTCACCCCATAGCAGGCCCTTTTGCTGGGCATAAATTGCTTCATCCTAAGCCTGCCACTAAATTTAATAAGGGACTCATCCACACATATGTGTTGGTCCGGGGTAAACAATTTGGGGAATATTTCAGAAAAATAATTTAGTATTGGTCGAATTTTGTAAAGGCGGTCATAATTTGGATCATTTCGTGGAAGGCATTGGGAATTGTCACTGAAATGTAAGAACCTCAGGATCATCTGATATCTGGTTCTGGGCATTACCGCGGAGAAGAGCGGTGAGTGGTGGAGGGGGTGGGTTGACCAGTAGGTATGTAATTGTTTTTTTTTGTTGAGTCCCATATTAAATGTGAGGCCTAAAAAAAGCTCGAACTCCTCCACCGTTAGGTCTCTCCATTCGTAGGGACGGGCATAATAAGAGGTCGGATTTTGAAAAATAAATTGTTGTGCATACAGGTTGCACTGGGCCACAATTGACGCCAACATGTCCTCCGTAAAAATTAAATAAAAAAAATAGATGGGGCTAAAATTCTCCGTGTCCACCTGGACTCCTGGCTGGGCGGTGAAAGGGGGAACATTGGCCTCTCCTGAATTAGGAGGAAGCCACAAGGGGTTCTGAAGGGCATAGGGAAGGCCAGCATGGCTCCTAACCCTTTGGGGCTGAGATGACACCCCACTGGTACTTGGCCTTTCTTGCTGGGGCACTGCGGTGCTGGTGGATGGCATTGCGGTGCTGGTGGACGGCACTGCGGTGCTGGTGGACGGCACTGCCTCACTAGAACGCCTTCGCTTACTGGGCCGGATATCTTCCTCCTCGGATTCATCAGTCAGTGTTTCACTGCTGAGGACTGGCTCATAAGTTACGTCTTCAGAATCCGAATCCGAAAAGGAATCGGAAGAGGAGAGCTCCCCGTTGCTCTCGTCGGCCGCGGAAATAATTTGGTACGCCTCCTCAGCGGAAAAGACGCGTTTAGCCATTGTACCACTGATGGGCACTGATGAGGTGGCACAGATGGGCGCGTTTGAGGTGGCACAGATGGGCGCTTTTGAGGTGGCACAAATGGACACTGATGGGTCGGCACAGATGTGCACTGATTTATTGCACAGATGTGCAGATTTGTTGCACGGATGTGCACTGATGAGGCGGCAGATGGGCACTGCTGAGGCGGCAGATGGGCACTGCTGAGGCGGCACAGATGGGCACTGCTGAGGCGGCACAGATGGGCACTGCTGAGGCGGCACAGATGGGCACTGCTGAGGCGGCAGATGGGCACTGATGGGTCGGCACAGATGTGCACTGATTTATTGCACGGATGTGCACTGATTTATTGCACGGATGTGCACTGATGAGGCGGCAGATGGGCACTGCTGAGGCGGCAGATGGGCACTGCTGAGGCGGCAGATGGGCACTGCTGAGGCGGCAGAGATGGGCACTGCTGAGTCGGCACAGATGGGCACTGCTGAGTCGGCAGATGGGCACTGATAGGTCGGCACAGATGTGCACTGATTTATTGCACGGATGTGCACTGATAAGGTAGCAGATGGGCACAGATGGGCACTGCTGAGGCGGCACAGATGGGCACTGCTGAGGCGGCACAGATGGGCACTGCTGAGGTGGCACAGATGGGCACTGCTTAGGCGGCACAGATGGGCACTGCTGAGGCACAGATGGGCACCGATTGGTACAGATGGGCACCGATTGGCACTGGCAGGCACTGGCGGGCACTGGCGGTGCACAGATGGGCACTGGCGGGCACTGGCGGGCACTGGTGGTGCACAGATGGAGCACTGGCGGTGCACAGGTGGGCACTGGCGGTGCACAGGTGGCCACAGGTGGGCACAGGTGGGCACAGGTGGGCACAGGTGGGCACAGGCGGGGTAGATCTGGGCACTGGCAGGGTAGATCTGGGCACTGGCAGGGTAGATCTGGGCACTGGCAGGGTTTAGAAGTATTACTGGCACTTTTTTTTTTCACTGACAATGCAGAGAAGCTCACTCACGGTTTGCTGTGTCCTCACACGCTATCGCTGTGTGAGGAGACACATTCGGCAATGGGTGATGATCTCATTTGTTTACATTTGAGATCATCACCCATTGGAGGAGGCGATCGCGCTGTAAACGGCCGCTGTGATTGGCCGTTTACAGCGATCTGTGATTGGCTGTGTCCAGCGGACACGGCCAACACAGATTTTCCTCGATGCGCGCTCCCGGGAGCGCGCGGGGAACTCTTAAAGGGGACGACGTCAATAGACGTAGTCCCGGAAATTGAGATCCGCGCTGTAGACGTCATTTTACTATAGCGTGGATCTCAAGTGGTTAAATTGTATCTCTCAGCAAGTCACCTCCTCCATGGCCATTGCAGACTGATAACAGACTGCTCCTGGCCCATTAAAGTATCTCACCGCCCCACCTCCTTCCCTCCCCTTCCAGGTGAAGTAAATATTACTCACCTGTGAGTCCTATCATTAAATTGTACGTATATATATATATAATTATTTCTTATGTTTTTTATAGATTCTACTATTTTGTAAATTTAAGTGTGCTAAAATGGATCATCCCTGAAGAAGGAGTAAGATAACTCCGTAACACGTAGGTTACATTGGATGCACAATATTAACGCAATTTGACCTTGTTTGTAGAATGCTTTGAATACGCCTATATACAATGTCATAGAAGTCTGTTCCTTTGGAATAAGATGTAGGAAGCAAATGTTTTCTGGTTCTACAAATATATGCACATGGAGGAAGTAATGTGTCCCTTTCTCCTGTTCGGAAATGTATGTTAATATATTATTCTTTGTTTTTTCTTTCTATGTTGAAATAAAATTATTTTTTTATATATTTTTACCAAATCAATTGGTGTCACAGTCTATGCCTAAAAAGTCCCGCCTTCTTTAAGGGGAAAACTTCTATAGTATTTCATGTTGGGATGTTGGCTACTATTAAGCGGATCTTAATTTATACCTCACACAATTCTGATTTTTATCTTTTTGGGCAGTAAATGCCAATCCTTTCCCCGGATAATCGAGGTATACCGCTTATAATATATTTTTTGCAACACAAAATTATAATTTAATTCTTGAGTTATATATTATAAGAAATATTAAGCCCCTATTTTTGGGCTATATTTTTCTTCCAAATATAGAAAGAATATTATACTTGACTGCTGCCCTTCTGCTGCAGTCTGCTAATCATTCACAACCTACTTGTTCCACAAAGGTCCTTATAAGGACTGGTAAGGTCTAGGGTGCTACAGTACATAGGGTTGAGTGAGGTACAGTCTGCTATTCCTTAAGGACTGGTATAGGTCCACAATACATAAGGTTGAGGTGCACTACTGCTGACTGCTGCCCTATACTGCAGCAGTCCTTCATCAGTATAGGTACTGAAGTACAGTCTGCTAATCATTCACAACCTACTTGTTCCACAAAGGTCCTTATAAGGACTGGTAAGGTCTAGGGTGCTACAGTACACAGGGTTGAGTGAGGTACAATCTGCTATTCCTAAAGGACTGGTATAGGTCCACAATACATAGGGTTGAGGTGCACTACTGCTGACTGCTGCCCTAGACTGCAGCAGTCCTTCATCAGTATAGGGACTGACGTACAGTCTGCTAATCATTCACAACCTACTTGTTCCACAAAGGTCCTTATAAGGACTGGTAAGGTCAAGGGTGCTACAGTACATAGGGTTGAGTGAGGAACAGTCTGCTATTCCTTAAGGACTGGTATAGGTCCACAACACAAAGGGTTGAGGTGCACTACTGCTGACTGCTGCCCTACTGCTGCAGTAGTCCTTTATCAGTATAGGGACTGAGAGTTTTGTCACAGGGTCATTTAAAAAAATGACAGGCAGAGGAAGAGGCAGGCCCTTCCACAGGGGTGGTAGGGGTAGGGCAGGAGCAACAGGCTTGAGCCAAAGTGGGAAGTTGCAGAAGGTGCGTTCAATTCATTTAAAGGACGCACCAGACTTGGTTGAGTGGCTCACTCAGCCTTACTCTTCTGCACCCTCCTCATCCTCTCGATCTGCACCCTCTTCTTCACTCTCTGCTATGTGCACCCCCAAAGACACTACCACCAACACCACCACCACCACATACCTTCCGCTTGAGTCACAGGAATTATTTTCCGATCCATATCAAGACATTTCTGATGCGCAGCCACTCTTGGTATTGGATCAGGAAGAGGAGGTAGCAAGAACCGCCACTCAGCAGTCTGACGACAGTACCCAGATCAGCCCAAGGAGGAGGTTGGTCCCCGCTGTTGCTGCCTACTCCAAGATCTCTACTTATAGCGGTGGGGAAGGTGACGTCGATGATGATGTGTCTAGTGATGTCACGTGGGTGCCCACAAGAGAGGAAGAAGAGTGGAGTTCAGAGGGAGATATGGACCAGCAGATAGGAAGGAGAAGCAGGAATAACTTACATTGCACAGGAGGGACAAAGCAGACTGCAAATGTATCAGGAGAGAGTCATCGACCATGTACGGTCACATCTTGCGCTCCCAGGACACCGGCACATGGCTCAGCAGTGTGGGCTTTTTTTAACGTGTCTGCTGCTGACAATAGCGTTGCCATCTGCAATCTTTGCAGTCAACGCATTAGTCGCGGTAAGTCCAACACTCACCTAGGGACGACCGCCTTAAGAAGGCACATGAGCAGCCATCACCGAGCCCAGTGGGAGCAACGGAACACACAAAGCCACACTCCAGGCTCTCACCGTCCAGCCTCGTCTTCTACTTCTCCTTCTCCTCTCTCCTCACAATTGTCCTCCACTCCACCTTCCATCACGCCAAGCTCACGTTTTTCTGCAAAAAGGCAGGCTTCCGTGGGCCTAATGTTCGAGCGTAAAAAAATTATGACGCCGGATAACCCTCTTGCCCAACGGTTGACGGCTGGCTTGTCAGAACTGATAGCCCACCAACTACTGCCATATAAACTGGTGGACTCTGAGGCCTTTCGAAAATTTGTGGCCATTGGAACACCACAATGGAAGGTCCCAGGAAGGAAGTATTTCTCACAGAAGGACATCCCAGAGCTATATGGCCATGTTCAGCGGCAAGTGAATGTATCTCTGGCACACAGTGTCAGTGCCAAGATACATCTGACCACAGACACGTGGTCTAGCAAACACGGGCAGGGAAGGTATATCACTTTTACTGCCCACTGGGTGAACCTTCTGACGGCCATCAAGCATGTAACCCATGGCACCCGTGTAGATTTGGTTTTACCGCCACGGATTGCATGCAGGCCTGGCTCTTCTTCTCCTCCTCCTCCTACTCCATCCTCCTCCCTCCCCTCCTCGGCTGACTCCTCCTTTTCCGCTGCTAGCGTCTCTTCCGCTGCGCCACCCAAGCTCCCCAGAACCTATTCGACATGCCAGGTGAGACGTTGCCATGCCGTGCTGCGTCTGTTGTGCCTGGAAGCCAAGAGCCACACTGGCCCGGCACTCCTTTCAGCTTTGCGTTCACTGGCAGATCAGTGGCTAACACCGCTCAATTTGACAGTTGGTAAAGTGGTGTGTGACAACGGTGCCAATCTGCGTAGCGCATTGAAACAGGGCAAAATTACGCACGTGCCATGCATGGCACACGTCTTAAACTTGGTCGTGCAGCAATTCGTTGTCAAATACCCTGGGGTCCAGGACATCTTGCGGCAGGCAAGGAAAATCTCGGCCCATTTTAGAAGATCTTACACGGCCATGGCTCGCCTTGCTGACATTCAGCGGCGACACAATCTGCCGGTCAGACATCTTATTTGCGATTGCCCGAAGCGATGGAACTCAACCTTCTATATGCTTGATAGGCTGCTCCAGCAGAAACGTGCAGTTAATGTCTACCTGTATGAACTCTGCGGCAGAACAGGTTCTGGGGAGCTGTTTTTTTTTTCACTGCGCCAGTGGCTGCTCATGCGCGATGCATGCAGACTTCTGCGGCCATTTGAGGAGATCACCAAACTGGTCAGTCGAAGCCATGGCGCCATCAGTGACATGGTACCTTATGCCTTCTTTATGGAGCGTGCATTCCGTCGTAACATTGATCAAGCTGTGGAGGAGCAGGAGCGGGAAGACGAGGAAGTTGCAATGCTGGATGAATTCCCGGGGGGGGGGGCTACTCTATCTGAGACAAGTGAACAACAGGAGTCTGAAGAGGAGTCAGAGGAGGATGATGCCGGGGCCGATGAGGAGGAGCAAGAAGAGCATGCTTTAAACCTTTCTGGGATCCCTGTTTTGTGCGTGGATGGGGAGAGGAGAATGAAGAGGACGACATTATCCTGGATGATGAGCAGGAGCCAGGCCACCACACCACTTTATTGCAAATGGGGGCCTTCATGCTCCAGTGTTTTAATAGGGACCCCCGTATAAAAAGCATAAGGGTCAAGGACCAGTACTGGGTGGCAACGTACTTAGACCCCCGGTACAAACACAAAATGGCAGAAATGTTACCGCCGTCACAGAGGGCTGTCAGAATGGAGCACTTCCAGGCCTTGCTTCGAGAAATGCTGCATTGTGCTTTTGTGTGCGCTGGCAGAGGAGCAATTCCCACTCCCAGAGAAGGAGTTGAGGGTACCAATCCAACAGCGCCTGCAAGAAGAAGCCGGTTTGAAGATGTGTTGGTGACTTCGGATATGAGGTCATTCTTTCAGCCGACCCATCGACAGGTGTCATCTGGATCCAGCATCAGGGAACCCCTAGACCGTCAGGTGTCCGACTACATCGGGTTAACGGCCGATGTGGACACTCTGAGGAGTGATGAACCCCTGGACTACTGGGTGGGCAGGCTTGACCTCTGGCCAGAGCTTGCCCAATTTGCAATCGAACTGTTGGCTTGCCCCTCATCCAGTGTTCTGTCCGAAAGGACATTCAGCGCAGCAGGGGGGATCGTGACTGATAAGCGTACTCGCCTAGCTCACGACAGTGTTAACTACCTCACATTTCTAAAAATGAATGAGGCATGGATCTCGGAGGAATTCAACACATGTGACCAGTAGACCATGTATATGTCTATAAACAATTTTTTTTAATCGAGCACACAGACCTTCTTTCTTCATTTGGCTCACTTCCTTGTCCAAAAAAAGCACACTGTACTATATGCCCGTACCCTCCTGTTTGAAGAGGTTGAGCGGTGACATATTTCTACTGGGGCTGCTTATTGTGAGGGGCTCCCACCATCCCTGTGCTGTGCTGACATCCTCCTGGGGCTGTACCTCTGCTGTGCATATTATGAGGGGCTCCCACCATCCCTGTGCTATGCTCATTATGAGGGGCTCCCACCATCCCTGTGCGGTGCTGACTTCCTCCTGGGGCTGCTTATTATGAGGGGCTGCCACCATCCCTGTGCTGTGCTGAATTCCTCCTGGGGCTGCTTATTATGAGGGGCTCCCACCATCCCTGTGCTGTGCTGACTTCCTCCTGGGGCTGTACCTCTGCTGTGTATATTATGAGGGGCTCCCACCATCCCTGTGCTATGCTCCTTATGAGGGGCTCCCACCATTCCTGTGCTGTGCTGACTTCCTCCTGGGGCTGCTTATTATGAGGGGCTCCCACCATCCCTGTGCTATGCTGACATCCTCCTGGGGCTGCTTATTATGAGGGGCTCCCACCATCCCTGTGCTGTGCTGACTTCCTCCTGGGGCTGTACCTCTGCTGTGCATATTATGAGGGGCTCCCACCACCCCTGTTCTATGCTCATTATGAGGGGCTCCCACCATCCCTCTGCTATGCTGACTTCCTCCTGGGGCTGATTACGGTGCAGGTGTCAGTGCTGTATATCACGGTGTTGGTGTCTGTGCTGTATATCATGGTGCTGGTGTGAGTGCTTTATGTCACACTGCTGATGTCAGTGCTCTCTATCACGGTGCTGGTGTCAGTGCTGTATATCACGGTGCTGGTGTTAGTGCTTTATGTCACGCTGCTGATGTCAGTGCTCTCTATCACGGTGCTGTTGTCAGATGACTCTATCACGGTGCAGGTGTCATTGCTGTATGTCACGCTGCTGATGTCAGTGCTCTCTATCACGGTGCTGCTGTCAGTGCTGTATATCACGGTGCTGGTGTTAGTGCTTTATGTCACGCTGCTGATGTCAGTGCTCTCTATCATGGTGCTGGTGTCAGATCACTCTATCATGGTGCTGCTGTCAGTGCTGTATATCACGGTGCTGGTGTTAGTGCTTTATGTCACGCTGCTGATGTCAGTGCTCTCTATCGCGGTGCTGGTGTCAGATGACTATCACGGTGCAGGTGTCATTGCTGTATGTCACGCTGCTGATGTCAGTGCTCTCTATCATGGTGCTGCTGTCAGTGCTGTATATCACGGTGCTGGTGTTAGTGATTTAAGTCACGCTGCTGATTTCAGTGCTCTCTATCACGGTGCTGGTGTCAGGTGACTCTATCACGGTGCAGGTGTCATTGCTGTATGTCACGCTGCTGGTGATCATCTCCTGCACCCTCTTCTTTGCCTACCCTGACCTTCCCTCTCCTCCATTGCCTTCATGCGCTCCACAGTCCTGAATTGTCACAACAATTTCACATATAAAAAAAGAATGCTTGTAGTTGTCGATCCCAGATTCACCTCATACATGTGTTATGTCATTGGCCATGTGGTGGGACTATGTTTGCACAGCTAGTAATTATTTTGTGGCTGCAAATTTGACCTGTAGGTTTGCAAAGTTCACCTCCCATTGAAGTCAATGGGGCCCGCCACGAACGTTACGGTTCGCGAACTATCGGCTGGTTCGCGGTCCGCGTTCGCGAAACGTCCCATCGGAAGTTCGTCCATCACTAGCACTGATCAATGTATAAATGACACTGGCAGGGAAGGGGTTAACACTAGGGGCGATCAAAGGATTAACCGTGTTCCCTGGGTGTGTTCTAACTGTGTGGGGGATGGGCTTAGTGGGACAACATGGATCTGCTGTCCTTGATCACTAGGAACAGCAGATCTCAGTATTGCCCCCTGTCAGAACTGGGATCTGCCTTGTTTATATTCTGCCTCTCTGTACTGTGACCCGAGGGCGCGTGCCCACTATATCTCATGCACAGACCGTCATATAGGTAAGTCGGTTTGCGCAGCTGAGCCGCGTTGCTGTAGTATATATGCGGAAGGTAATCAGCAAGTGGTTAAAAAAAACATCTGTAACACACACTGTCACCACAGACAGGTATATTTAGAGATTTATTGTTCAGTAGCACTCTTTAAGAGACATAAGGCAGAATTCTCGGCTTCCCCCTTTTTCTCTGCAAAGGGGTGTTGACAGATGCCTTCTGACCAATAAATGTCTAAGCCCTTCTACACACGGTCGGAAAATCCGATGGAAAATTTCCGATCGGACCGTGTTGTCAGATAATCCGACTGTGTGTGGGCTCCATCAGACTGTTTCCGTCGGAATATCCGACCAACAAAGTTGGTTGGATATGAAATTTTCTGACAACATGATCTGATGCGCGTAAGTTCCGATTGTGTGTAGCCTAGTCTGACGGACAAAGTGCCACGCATTCTCAGAATAAATTCTGAGACGGAAGCACTCAGTCAGGTAAAACTACCGTTCGTAATCGATATAGCACATTCGTCACGCTGCAATGTTAAAAATTCTTTAATGCAGTTTATTCTCTTTTTCTTCATAATGCTACACGAATGAAGTTGTTTTGCTGCTCATATTCACACACACTTCTTCAAAACTTATTTCTTTATTCTTTTTCCTCATTTCATGAATACAATATTTTAATTAGTCACATCTCCCCAATCTTTTATTTATTTATTTATTTTTGTTTAAATTTTGTGGTTGGTTTATTTAATCAAGATCTAATTTTTTGTAATTTTGCTCATCTTCAGAATTTTTGTGGTGTGTTTTGTGTGTCAACTTACCACAACACCATTATTGTCTTTTTTATTTTATTGTTTTCTTTTTTGATCTCTAGGAGGTTGTTTGGTGTTGGTGCCCCTTGTTATTAATTTGACTTTGTATTTTTGAAATGTACCTGCCTACTCACAAATGAACTGTCCTTTTTGAAGTAAAACACATAGGCAAGTATTTCTTGAACCAAAAAAAAACCTTTATTTAGGTGTCAGAAACAAATAAGGAGGGAGGCAGCGCTGTAGAAACTGGGGAGATTAGTGAAGACTTTGGCCCCCAGGGCACACATCAACTATTTAAACGCAAAAATTGGTGACCTGAGGAGTACATATCTGAGGGAGAACAGTCTGGTCCTGAAGTCCAAGAAATCCAGAACAGCAGCAGATGACATCTATGTCCCCAGGCTGTGGTCATACAAGAGCATGCATCTTCTGTCAGACCAGACTGAACCCAGGTCATCACTCTCTGGTCTTCCTTCCATGCTTCCTTCCAGGCTGTGGCTGTGGTGCTGGAGGTGTGGCAAAAGGAGGAGGAGCATGGTCCAAATCACACAAGTGTGTTGTTTGTGTGATTTGGCCCTTCAACCCCTTATTGAGTGTTTGGATAATTAGTTCCTCACACATGAGCTGTTGGCCCTCCTCCATTTGCTGGAGTTTGCAGAGTCCGCCTTGGCTGCCTGCAAACAGATATGTGGGGGTGGCTTTGAGGGCCGCTGAAGCCTCCCCAATTAGCTTCAGAGCTGACTCCTCCACATTCCCCCCCTTTCTGTCCGTTTTGGGTGGATGGCGGAGGGGAGGGACCTGTGATTGAGTCAGGCTCCTAAGCCTGCCCTCTGCCCTCCTCCTGGCTGCCACGTTCCACAGCCACCTCCTGGCTGCTGCATTCCACACCCTCCTCCTGGCTGAGGTTTTCCTGTGTATGAAAAAGGGACCTGGTTTTAATTTTTGGTTTATCAAACACACACAATTTTCAGCTCTTGACTGTTGCAAATTGTTAACAAATAGAAAAGAGTATCATTCTGAGCCCAGCATTTTTCATTCTTGGCCCAAATGTTTTGGCCACTACTGTCTATTGATATGTGAAACACTTTCTAAAATCAGCAATTAGTGAGCAACAATCAAGTTAACATCATTCATTTCTACTCCAAAAATATGTAGAACAATACTATACCTGGCTCAAGCTGGGCTCCTCCAGTTCTTCCTGTCTGGAAGGCCCAGATTGGGGCGTCGGAAGACTCAGCAGGGGTGGAATGAAACGTTAGAAGGAAGCGTGGAGGGAAGAGTAGAGAGGGATTCCCTGACCTCAGCCTGGTCTGACAGAAAATGCATCCTCTCATAGTACCACAGCTTGGGGACATAAACTTCATCTGTTGCTGCTCCAGTTTGCATGGACTTCAGCACCTTCTTGCACTCCCTCAGATATGTACTCCTCAGGCCACACATTTTATTTTTTAAATAGGTGATGTCTGCCCTGGGGACCACCAGCTTCACAAACTCCAGCAGTTTCTCAATTGCTGCCTGCCTCTTTAATTTGTTGCTGTAGTGGGGATGTGTAGCTTACCACAGACAGGGCAGCTTCCTGTACTTGTCAATGAACAGGGGGAGAAAGCTGTGGTTGATAAACCCATCCATATTATCTGCAAGACACAACACAAGACAAACCCTAATGTCAGACTAAACTCTCCTAATCTTGTCCCAATATAGGCCTCAATCTAGAAGCAGTATAGGCTAGTGATGTACCAAGTTAAAATTGTACCTTTGTTTGAATGATCGGTGCGTCAGCTTCTCGCTCTGCTCACAGATCGTATGTACGACACACACGTGTTGCGTTTTTTATATAGTGGGCATGCGTGAAACTCCACCCGCCCCTGGCGTTCTTTCTAGTCTATTCCCCGCCCCTTCTCTTTTGGTGCAGTGGGGAGAGCACATGGCGAAGACACAGCAGGGGCATGATAAGAATTCCACTAACGAGGAGGAGGATGAGGAAAGCCCAGAGCCACGTCCCGATCCCGGAGAATATTTAAGGCCTTTTGGAGAGATGTTGGAGATGGTGGACATATTGAAGAGGAACGACTATGATGGGAAGTATGGACCTTACCCAAACCCAAATGTCAGAAAGGCCAAGATCATGACTAAAGCTGTGAAGAGTCTTCAGAAGAATTTTGGGGTACAACAATCCAAGGATCAACTGGGAAAACGCTGGTCAGACCTGAAACTGAGGGAGCACGATCAATACAGAAGGATCAAGGGAGTTCTTCAAAAAATTAAGTAGTTGTCGTGTGTTCATATTATTATTGCTTGCATACTGCTCCATGTGCTTTGATTTAATGTTGTACAGTTTAAAATGGCCACTTGGATTCAAACGCTCGTAAAAAAACATCGTTCGTTAGCCCACTCCAAAGAAAATTTTTTGCCAAGTTGCACTTAACTACATTTGTTCACACAACAGGTAAGTATTCCAGCTTTAGAAAGTGTCAAAAATAATGTTCTCACCTTTTAACTCGGCCAAAAAACACAATTGTACGACACTTCCAAGCAATGTTTCATATTCCTATTTCTGCCCTCAAATATCTGTGTGCTAAGTATTCCTTTTTTACATTCTCATAGGGGAGAGAAGACTCGGGACATCTGAAGACACCAGGGACCCCACACCTCCCAAAGAAGGGGAAATGCTAACACCAGAAGCAGAGGAGAAGGAGGTGGGAGAGATTGTAGAGTTTGGTGAAATTGGCACCACAACAGGTGAGTGTCTGAGACCACAGCTTCATGTAAGCTAATCAATGTATGCCTGCATATTTATAATACACTGTGTTTTTTTTGGTTTATTTTTAGGTGATGTGGATGTTGTGGAAGAAGAATCGCATTTTACCAGTGAAAGTGCCCAGATCCTCATTGGGGTGCAATCGCGATTTAGAGAATATCCAGAAAAACATCAATGATGTTCAGCAAAAAATGAAGAACATCATTGATGTTTTAGGGAGAGTCTGAAACACCCAAAACTAGCTAGCATCCATTTTAATTTTTCTAAAACACTTTTATATTTTTCGAAAAGCCAAATTTGGAAGATGCACACAGTGTGTCAACATGTACTATCTCCCATCATGGGGATCAATGTATGCGTTTTGTGGGTGCAACCCCTTCCTTGCTACTAACGTGGCTGATATGAAGGGGTTGCACCCCCAAAACACGTTCATTGATACCCCATGATGGGAAATAGCACATGTTGACCTTAGGCATGGGATCAGGAGGAAAATGGCCACTTTTTGATTCACAATTTGTGTGCATCTTTCAAATTTGGCTTTTCCAGGGGTGACACCCCATCTGATGAAGGCAATGTCCACATAGTTTGTACATACTCATGTCTGATATTGTTTTCACTTTTCAAAGTTGAACTTTGTAAGTTCCTGTGTATGTTATGCTTTGATATATGCCTGTTTACACAAAAACGCCAAGTTAGATAAATGTTACCAAAAATAATGTTTTATATACACCAAATATGTTGGTTTGTTGTAAAACCTTTTTCTAAACGCACATGTGAATGTGCTTTGAGTAAAAAGTTAAATTATCAACAATGTGTGGCTTCCTTTTTCAATGTGCAAAAGCAGTATTTGTAGTAAAGTTGTTGTTTTCTGTGACAATGGGTGTTATTTACTAAAGGCAAATCTACTTTGCACTCCAAGTGCAGTTTCAGGTGCACTTGTAGCGCATAGTGAATTTGCCTTTAGTAAATAACACCCACAGTGATGTTTAAATTTCCCCAATTAGGCCATTTTCATGACCCCACATATTTCTGCCATGGTGCTGAAAATTAGCAATATTTTTGTCAGTAATGCACTACACATATTAACAACAAAAATAAGGTGTGTGTGTAGCAGATCCACAACATAATAAGATTATCTGAAGAAGAGACTGTCACCTCATCTCGCTCTGAAATTGGGTTTACGCTGTTGTAGAAAAAGGCCCAAAAAACCCCAAATAAAACCTAGGAGACACCTAAAACAAAGCCAAGCAGTAAATGAAAACAAAGATTATTGGAGTTTCAAAGAAAAACGTATTAAAAAATGCCTCTCAGACATTGTCTGGCATATCAATGGCCCCCCTACCCACAAAGTACTCCACATATCTTGATATGACCTCGCGGGAGCTTTGGGGGGGGGGGCAAGCCAGGACGACCAGCTTCAAGGGCCCATCAGATTGACATTTTCCGGTAAGTCTGCATTGGGCCCAACTGAGGCCATATATTTTGGTCAGTGTTTTTTCAAAAAATTTAGCAGAATGCAGAACGAAAGCACAATATGATTTAGTTTATATTCCGCCATGTGGATTGGAGTCAAAAATAAGCAGAACCGGCTGGCCATTTTCCTGAAAGTGTTCTCCACTACTCTTCTGGCTCTGGCCTGCTGCAAATTAAAGATCCTCTGGTCCGGGGTGAGGGTCCTCATTGGGAATGGCCGCATCAGATGTTTTGCCAGAGCAAACTCCTCATCCGCGACGAAAACAAAGGGGAGTCCTTCCACATTCTCCTCTGGAGGTGGCAGGCCCAGACTGAAGATGCCAGTATAACTCTGTCTGTGCGAACACTCCACCATTCGACATGCGGCCATTTTTCTCCACTTCCACATACAGGAAGTCATATGTCACTGACACCACTGCCAACATCACAATACTATTATACCCCTTGTAATAGTAGGACCCCGAGTTGAGGGTGGGACGATGCGGACATGTTTACCATCAATTGCACCTCCACAATTGGTAAAGTCGCAACGGCTGGCAAAGTGGGAGGCCACAGTCTGCCATTCCTGTGGCATTGAATGAAACTGTGGAGTCAAACAAGAAAAAAAATAGTCATTTTGTACATCAACATTGCAAACAGATTAGACACAAACATTTTTGGCCAAGATCAGTATAACATTTTTGGAAATGAGTATTTAAAGCCAAAAGTATAAGGTCCCCTTATCAGATTCTTCACCCGCCCATCTGATGGCCCATTGCAAAAAATTAGGGGGGGGGGGGGATGTTTTGGACAGGTAACCCTCTCCACTTCATTGAGAGCTGAATGCATAAATAATTTGTGATACTTTGGCCAGCCCCTCCTTACTTTCACTACTGGCAGCCCAGCGGACAGGTAAGAACTGTCATAATACAAAAAAAGGAACAAATGGAAGCACATTTTGACATTCTGCTATTACCTATCACGATAATAATAGGAGTAAAAAACTTTAAACAGTAGCATTTGAAAGTATTGAGACAGGCCCTTGCACTACATGCTTTGGTGAATTCATCCATAAATCTGACCAGAAAAAAGGTAGGTATAGTATGTTTTGGGTTTGGCAAAGTCAGCAGATAGAGGATTGCTATCAGCTGACCTAGTAGTTGGGGGGAGGGGGGTTCCTAATGAATTTGGCCCACCAAAAAAAAACCTCTGGTACTCTGCACGAATTTAAGCACACACATACCATTTGTACACATTTTAGGGGGTGTTTAGAGGAAAGCAATACTATGGAGCTAACAAAATACATTGCTAAGTGACTAGGCTATAGGTTTATGGGCTCAGAAGAGCATGCTGGGGAAGTTAGTGAAGGCAAATATGCATGAAGGACAAAAAAGGAACTTTAAAAGCGTCCAGCATGCATGAGGACAAAGGGGCACAGCATATCAATTACAGCATATTGCAATCATGGTAATTAGGGAATGAGGAAAAAAATACAATACATTAGAAAACGTTAAATACATAGAATGTGATGTTAAAGGAGAAAACTTACCTTAATATAATCCTTCTGCAGGACCTGTATGATGGCAGAACAGGTCTCCGGAATAATGATTCCCAGAGCCTGGGAGGAGATGCCTGTCGAGAACTTCAGGTCCTGAAGACTTCTCCCTGTCGCCAAGTACCGCAGCGTGGCAGTCAGCCTCTGCTCCGGAGTGATGGCTTGCTGCATGCAGGTATCCTGCCTACTGATATAAGGGGACAGCAAAGCCAGCAGATGGTGAAAAATGGGGTCCATCATCCGGAGATTATTCCTGAAATCATCAGGATTATTCTCCCGGATCTCATGAAGCAAAAACATGTGCGAGAACTGGTCACGCTGGAGCAACCAATTCTTGGTCCACAAACTCCTCCTCACCCTGTTCATGGACTGGGCTTGTATCAAAGCTAAAAGCCCAACACCAACCCTTGCACAGCATGAACTCTACGATGAGTACATAACGCAACATGGCTTAAAACAGTCGGCTGGGCAGAACAGACAACAGAAAGCACCGATAAACAGGATAAACCTGGATGTCCATCTTGAGATCCGCAAAAACACGGCCGACAGGGTGTTTGTGATGTCAGATGCCACTCTTTGCAGGTCATGTAAGCTCAACGATGGATTTGAGTGGATTCTCTGTGTCTCCCCGTCAGGCTGTGAATCAGATCTGCTGCTTGGGGAGTGCGGCCCTGAGGCCTGTGAGGCTGTGTGGTCGTCAGAGTGTAGGGTCCGAACCAGCTCAGGGATGTTGTGACTGAGCTGTGTTCCAGTCTCCTTGGATGAGCGGGATGCCAAGGTGCTCCTATTTGGTTCACCCATGGTGGAAAGGTGCGATAATTTCCCCAGAAGTGTGCAGAAGATAAGCAGAGAGCTCCTGCAAGCCGAGGATTAAGCAGCCATCTTCAGTCCCAGCCAAACCATGCCCTTGTCATTAACTTTCTATTGACACCCACAGCGGTTTGCATAAGGCGGTATGAACTGCCTGCGAGTCCTATGCGATGCGGTAACCGGCACTGGAATCACGCTAGTTTGCGCATTGTGCTAGTGTGAACCGGCACTGAGTGATCAATTTTTGAATGCTTTCACACACAACTTTCACACAGGATTTATGCATTTCTCTAATTAAATTTAATACGAAAAATGTGTGAATCCTGGGTGAAAATTCTGTGAATTTTTGTGAAAACAGGTATATTTATAGATCTGTAGAAATTGGTTTATTTATTTAAAAAAAAATGTTCAGAAAAGGTCCAAAGCATTCGTCCAGCCTTCACAAATTCTGATTGTATTTTTGTTATTTATTTATTTCCCATGATCGTCAGCTTCATCATATTTATGTATTTTTCCTTAGACATCTCAATCAAGAAAATATCACATTATGGTCTCGAGATGGAACGGAGGATCATAGGAAAATCAATGTATTAGGCTAAATAAGGTCAGAATTTGTGGCAAGTGGGTAAATGCATGTGGCATTCATCCATCAAATTTTTTGAAACACAAAGCCCCTAGTTTTAAACTCACACTAATAAAGAATTTATTTGAGATGCTAAATGATTACATAGCATAACACATCTAAGATGCTGACCTGACTTTTCAGCATATTGTTTACCTTATAGGTCGGCAGGTAAGAAAAAAGAAAGCAAACAAGTACAGAATCAGGTATACTGTACTTTGTTTTGGGTAGTGGAACATTACATTAACAATTTTAAAATACTTTTTTTTGCATATATTTACTGAGCAGTGTTGTGTCTGGGTGTGCTTTGGGCATATCAGAGAAAGAAGAGGTTGTAAGTAGCAGAAAAAAGTGAGGATGATTAATGTAAACTACCTTACATGAAGAATTAATGCTATGACAGACACCATCTAGTCAGATGTGACCTTTCATTCCATTAGAAAAAAGAAGCATGGAACTTGATTGGTGTCTGTAGGGAATGGTTACATCTTTCCCTAATTCACTTTTAAAAATATAGCCTCACCGGTACAAACTGTATGAAGTGCAATTCTTTCATTAAAATACAGATGCTAATTATGGATATTCCTCATGTCTGCTTTTCTTTCCTTTTTAATACTGAATGCACCATGCCGTCTGAGTCTATTAAGACTACAAAACATATAATCAACAGTTCATTTATTTTACTGAGGTCACTAGGAGGAAAAAAAATATGTTTTAACACTTTTAAATTAAATCAGCTATATTATCCACTATGACAACATGCAAATTAATTTAATGCTTGCAAAAGCCAACATGATAATTAAAATGTGACCTTTTCACAGCTCAAAGAACATTATCTATAAACATTGTGAATGTCGTTTTCAGGTACGTATTATTATGTCTTTGAAAACAATATAATTGTTAAAATGTGAGTTACCAAAGAAAGTCTAGATTTATTTGATAATTCTGATGGCTATCAAAAATAGTAAACCAATCAGCAACTCATAACATACATTCCTGCTTTAATGGATGTCAAAGTAATGGGAAGTGATAGGGGAAATTGTAAAGAAGATCTCAAGGAATTAATTTTTATAAATCGAAACACGTCTGATGAGGTGCATATCACTCTATGCTTTACTATCTTTAACGTTTTATTATTTCCAGGAAGTATGGCTCTTTCTATACTTCTGGCTCACTGCAGCTATGAAAGCTGCAGCTCTCATACACAGCATGAGATGCACTCCACCTTCCATCATGCCATCCTCACGTTTTTCTGGAAAAAGGCAGGCTTCCGTGGGCCAAGTGTTCGAGAGCGTAAAAAAATGATGACTCCGGATAACCCTCTTGCCCAACGGTTGACTGCTGGCTTGTCAGAACTGATAGCCCGCCAACTACTGCCATATAAACTGGTGGACTGGGAGGCCTTTCGAAAATTTGTGGCCATTGGAACACCACAATGGAAGGTCCCAGGAAGGAAGTATTTCTCACAGAAGGGCATCCCAGAGCTATATGGCCATGTTCAGCGGCAAGTGAATGTATCTCTGGCACACAGTGTCGGTGCCAAGATACATCTGACCACAGACACGTGGTCTAGCAAACACGGGCAGGGAAGGTATATAACTTTTACTGCCCACTGGTTGAACCTTCTGACGCCCGTCAAGCATGTAACCCATGACACCGGTGTAGATTTGGTTTTACCGCCACGGATTACAATCCTGGCTGTTCTTCTCCTCCTCCTACTCCATCCTCCTACTTCTCCTCCTCGGCTGACTCCTCCCTTTCCGCTGCTAGCGTCTCTTCCGCTGCGCCACCCAAGCTCCCCAGAACCTATTCGACATGCCAGGTGAGACGTTGCCATGCTGTGCTGCGTCTGTTGTGCCTGGAAGCCAAGAGCCACACTGGCCCTGCACTCCTTTCAGCTTTGCGTTCACAGGCAGATCAGTGGCTAACACCGCTCAATTTGACAGTTGGTAAAGTGGTGTGTGACAACGGTGCCAATCTGATTAGCTCATTGAAACAGGGCAAAATTACACACGTGCCATGCATGGCACATATCTTAAACTTGGTCGAGCAGCGATTCATTGTCAAATACCCTGGGGTCCAGGACAACTTGCAGCAGGCAAGGAAAATCTCGGCCCATTTCAGAAGATCTTACACAGCCATGGCTCACCTTGCTGACATTCAGCGGCGACACAATCTGCCGGTCAGACGTCTTATTTGCGATTGCCCGACGCAATGGAACTCAACCTTCTATATGCTTGATAAGCTCCAGCAGAAACGTGCAGTTAACGACTACCTGTATGAACTCTGCGGCAGAACAGGTTCTGGGGAGCTTGGTTTTTTTCACCGCGCCAGTGGCTGCTCATGCGTGATGCATGCAGACTTCTGCGGCCATTTGATGAGATCACCAAACTGGTCAGTCGTAGCCATGGCACCATCAGTAACATCGTACCTTATGCCTTCTTTATGGCGCGTGCATTGTGTCATGTCATTGATCAAGCCATGGAGGAGCAAGAGCAGGAAGATGAGGAAGTCGCAATGCTGGATGAATTCCCGGGGGGGGGGGGCTACTCTATTTGAGACAAGTCAACAACAGGAGTCTGAAGAGGAGTCAGAGGAGGATGGTGTCGGGGCGGATGAGGAGGAGCAAGAAGAGCATGCTTTAAACCTTTCTGGGATCCCTGTTGTTGTGCGTGGATGGGAAGAGGAGAACAAGGAGGATGACATTATCCTGGATGATGAGCAGGAGCCAGGCCACCACACCACTTCCAGTTTATTGCAAATGGGGGCCTTCATGCTCCAGTGTTTTAACAGGGACCCCCGTATAAAAACCATAAAGATCAAGGACCAGTACTGGGTGGCAACGTACTTAGACCCCCGATACAAACACAAAATGGCGGAAATGTTACCACCATCACAGAGGGCTGTCAGAATGGAGCACTTACAGACCTTGCTTTGAGAAATGCTGCATTCTGCTTTTGCGTGCGCTGGCAGAGGAGGAATTCCCACTCCCAGAGAAAGAGTTGCGGGTAACAATCCAACAGCGCCTGCAAGAAGAGGGCAGTTTAAAGATGTGTTGGTGACTTCTAAAATGAGGTCATTCTTTCAGCTGACCCATTGACAGGTCTCATAAGGATCCAGCATCAGGGAACGCCTAGACCGACAGGTGTCCGACTACATTGGGTTAACGACCGATGTGGACGCTCTGAGAAGTGATGAACCCCTGGACTACTGTGTGGGCTGTGTGGGCCAGAGCTTGACCAATTTGCAATGGAACTGTTGGCTTGCCCCTCATCCAGTGTCTTGTCCGAAAGGACGTTCAGCGCAGCAGGGGGGATCGTGACCGATAAGCGCACTCGCCTAGCTCCCGACAGTGTTGACTACCTCACATTTATAAAAATGAATGAGGCATGGATCTCGGAAGAATTCAACACATGTGACCAGTAGACCATGTATATGCATAACTCTATAAACAATTTATTTAATCAAGCACACAGACCTTTTTTCTACTTTTGGCTCAATTCCTTGTACAAAAAAAGCACACCGTACTATATGCCTGTACCCTCCTGTTTGAAGAGGTTGAGTGGTGTCATATTTTTGGGTCCCGCAGTGAGTTGCTGGTATCAGTGCTGGTTTCAGTGCTCTCTATCTCGGTGCTGGTGTTAGTGCTCTCTCTATATCGGTGCTGGTGTCAGTGCTCTCTATCACGGTGCTGGTGACAGTGCTCTCTATCACGGTGCTGGTGTCAGTGCTCTCTCTATCTCTGTGCCGGTGTCAGTGCTCTCTATCATGGTGCTGGTGTCAGTGCTCTCTATTTCGGTGCTGGTGTCAGTGCTCTCTATCTCAGTGCTGGTGTCAGTGCTCTCTATCACGGTGCTGGTGTCAGTGCTCTCTATCATGGTGCTGGTGTGGTGTCAGTGCTCTCGATCTCGGTGCTAGTGTCAGTGCTCTCTATCACAGTTCTGGTGTCAGTGCTCTCTCTCTATCTCAGTGCTGGTGTCAGTGCTCTCTATTACGGTGCTGGTGTGGTGTCAGTGCTCTCTATCTCGGTGCTGGCGTCAGTGCTCTCTCTCTATCTTGGTGCTAGTGTCAGTGCTCTCTCTCTCTATCTCGGTGCTGGTGTGGTCTCAGTGCTCTCTATCACGGTGCTGGTGTCAGCGCTCTCTATCACGGTGCTGGTGTCAGTGCTCTCTATCTTGGTGCTGGTGTCAGTGCTCAGTCTCTATCACGGTGCTGGTGTCAGTGCTCAGTATCTATTGTGGTGCTGGTTTCAGACAGTGAGGGAGATAGCAGCGGAGAAGCCAATCAGCAGGCAGTGCCAGCACCATGGCTGAGGATCAGCACTGGACTGGCACCTCCGGACCACCACAGTGGAGCCCTGCATAGGTGTGGGTAAGGGCCGGGCAGAGGGAGGGGCTCAAGCACAGGTTGGCACACTGGCACAGGACTGCGCTGCCCTGACTCTGGCACTGATCATCTCCTGCACCCCCTTCATAGCCTGCCCTGACCTTGCCTCTCCTCCATGGCCTTCATGCGCTCCTGAATTGTAAAAATTTCACAGATAAAAAAAAGAATGCTTGTCGTTGTCGATCCCAGATTCACTTAATACTTTTGTTATGTCAGTGTCCATGTTGCGGGACTATGTGTACACAGCTACTAAGTATTTTGTGGCTGAAAATATAACCTGGAAGTTTTTAAGGTTCGCCTGCCATTAAAGTCAATGGGGTCCGCCGCGAACCTTGGGGTTCGCAAACTTTTGCTCGTGTTCGCGGTTTGCGTTCGCAAAACGTCCCGTCGGAAGTTCATCCATCACTACCCCTTGGTCGCTCAATACCCCTACCATACCCACACACAATGTCCACTAAAATTGTAGGGTGGGAGTGTGGGAAGTTCCTTACCCTATCTCTTCCTCCTGGTAACTGTTTCCTCCCCTTCCTTTTCATCTCACTTCCCCCCAGCTCCACCCCCTTCATGTAGAGCTGCCTGCCCTGCTACATGTACCCTCTCCCTACACTTAACTCCATTTAACAAGCCCCTATTAACCCCTGTCATGCCCGCCCTCTGCTGAATTACCTTTGGTAATATATACTGCCTCCTTCCTTGTGGATGCCTCATACAGAGAAACGCAGCATCGGGCGAAGCTAGCTGACAGGATGTCACGCTACACCTCACACCAGCCAGCTGGTGTGAGCCGTGGCTGTGTCTTTCACTTAGAAGTACCTGCTTGTTATCTGTGGCACAGTGTTGTATTTTTTTTGGAACTAAAAGAACTTCGATTTTATACAATATTTACTGCACTATGGAGCCCTCATTCTAAATTTTTTGACTCACCATCTGAAAGCCCTTAACCCCAAATGTGAGCACCATGGAGTGGATCGGAAGTTCAGCTTTACCAGTGGAGGAGAGGATCTGGATGGATGGATATCTGAAGGTGCCGTCCCTGCTTGAATGATCCCTCCTATTTGTGCCAGCTTGATCTTCGTAATAGAGATCCTATGGCTCTGGTAAGCAGCCACCTGGCATTTATTAATCCGTGGCTATAGGGTGGGACTATGCTCTGAGAAGAAACCCGGTTGTTTATGGTCAAGGATTCTTTTTCTGGACTATTGTGTACACCTCAATATTTTTTGGATATATATATATTTTTTATATATCACGGTGTTGGACTAACTCAGGTTTACATGTATGCATACAGATGAATATTTACTTTGTTTCTTTTTAAACATAACTGCATGTTTCACTTAGTATATCAATTGTTAATTTAGTTTGTACACATTGTTTCTCTTTTTTTGGTAGCGCATCTATCTGCAATTTACACATACCTTTGGTAATACTCCGGGCCTCTCTTTCTCTAAAATTGGTCATCCTTTCTCTTCATTTAGGCAAATGTATAGTTAACAAATGCACTGTAAATATGTTCTTTAAAGAAGAAGTAAACCCTGATGAGTTTACTTCCTCTTTCATTCCCTGCAAAGGTAAAGCATAATGGACTACTATGCATGACACAGGAGCCAGCAAAGTCACCGCTGTCCCCTGTAGTCTGGCGCATCCATCTTCTTGGTGGGTCTTCGCTGCTCCACCGCTGTCATTCGGCGAAGCCGCGATGACGTCACTGCCGCGCATGCGCACGGGAGCCGCCACGTGCAGCATTTTCGCCGTTGGCGGTGCTGCGCTCAGTGCGTCTGCACGCTGCTGTCTACGGCGCATGAGCCATAGACAGTGGGGCCTGTCTTTCAGTAAATATCTCCTAAACCGTGTAGGTTTAGGAGATATTTCCTGGACCTACAGGTAAGCCTTAATCTAGATTTACCTGTAGGTCAAAGTGTGTTGTAAGGGTTTACAACCACTTTAAAAAGAAATCTAGAAAGTAATGTTGATCAAACATAGCTAACCCAGTCTGTTTCTTTATGGTTATTGAGGAAAACATAAGTCAAAAAAATGAAGAGTATAGACACGTATTCTGTTCTCTAACTCTCCAAACTGCAAATCACTACTTGGAGTGGAGGAGGAGCAATGAAGTTTGGGAGAGCAGCAGTAACATGAATGCATTGTTTTTCCCTGCACGAGAAACCACATCTTGGATTTAATATAGGCAAAGGAGAGAAAGGTATGGTAAAAAAAAAAATGCAACTTTAAATATGCACAAAACAAAAGAATCCTGCAAGGAAACAAAATCCAAATATCTTCTTTACAGGATTAAAAATAATGTAGCCTTGCAGTTCAGTGAAATGTCAGGGACGTATGAGAGCAAGGGAATGAATATTCAATGAACAAAAAATAGGCTGTTTTGAAAGAGAAATCACCCATTCAAGCTTGTATACTACTTTTCACTTACTGAATCTTTATCACACTGGAGAAGATTTCCATGCAGAAAAACTTCATGCAAAAAGTTGGTTTTTAGAGATGGCCTCATGCTAAGGCAATTGTTTACTTCTCATTTTAGACTTTTGTTTGCTAGGCTTGAGGATATACAAGATTTTTTTCCAAACAACATTTTCTTTTTTCTGAAGACGACCTTGCATAAAAATGAGAAATGACTGGTTGAATAAAGATGGGTACATACTAAAAGTATTGGTTTCTGTTGGACCGGGAGGACTACACACAGATCGAAATTCAACCGGTCCTTGCTGTACTGGCTGAATTTCAATAAATGTGCACCCAGTTTAAGCCCTTAAGCACCAGTAATGCATACATTTTTTTTTCTGCATTGAAGCAGGCTGCTTTTAAGCAGATATTTTATTTAGAATAGGTTGGAAACAAACCCTAACACATGAAAAATGTGCATAATTTTCAACAATGCTGTGCACCACATTGCGTGGTAAATACATTGGCAGCTGTATATTTGCATGGGGGTGCCAATCTAAATGCAATGCAATGCACTTAGTAATGTGCGTTGCAGTAATGTGTGATAAACAATGCATTTTACTGAACATTACCACATTGTACATATTGTATGTGATGCTAGCCTTATGTGTTGCAGGCACTTTTCCTTAAAGCACCAAGATAATCTAAGGTATATCTGCTAATATATATGTATAGCTCTAATCCTCAAACTCCACACTGTGACTCATGACCAGTCTCCTCAGGGGGTACACCAGAGAACGGATGTGTCTATTAGAATTGTAGCAGTGGGATTGGTCAATTCTCCGTGGCTTAGATACATTCGGCTGCTGCCTCCGGCGATGTTTTTCCGGTCGGGGGGGGCAGTCTGCCGGGGGAGAAGCAGACAAGCGGGCACCAGTGCGGGAGTTGAGGCAGCTGGGGGCTTACCTCGGGGAGTCTCCATCTTGGCTGCTGGCAGTGTGCAGGATCGCGCCAGGGCTTCACGTCGGTCGGGAGGCCCCTGCCTCCAGGCTCAGTGAGGGTCCTGGGAGGGCTGGCCATAGGAATGCCTGTGCGGTGGACGGGAGTGTGGCGCGGCTTGATGACATCACCGTTTTGGCGCCAATTTCGAATCCTGGACAGAGCACTCAGAGGAATGTCAGCTTTTCTCCTGTGCCCAGCGCTGCAGTGCCCAGGGGCAGAGGAGGCCCTGAAGGACATCAGCAGTCTCAACGATCGGTGGACCGGGCTGGCAGCAGCAGTGAGGAGGGAGAGCTGTCTGAAGATCCCCAGGAGGCTGCAGGAGTATCCGGTGGGGCGGCTGGAGGTTCCTATCGCCTGGGACAGCCTGGTGAGTGCTCACATTCTGCATTGTCTTGTGGGGTGGGGGGGATGTAAGGGGGGGGAGTGGGGACGTATTGGGGGGGGGGGCCTTAGGGGGAGGGAGCGTGGAGTTTGTGGGGGGGAGAGGGATGGGGGAGGGCAGTGCTCAGGCCGGGCAGGGGGTGGGGGAAGGGTCTCAGGGGTTGTGGGAGTCCCTCAGGGAGCTGCTTCGGCGATTGGACGGGGGGGAGGTGAGACCCCCAGCTCCGGTGACGCCGTGGGTTCTTCCGCCTGCGGTGGTGGGGGGCCGCCAGGTGGGGGGGCAGCGCAGAAGGTGTCGGTGACTACGGAGACGCAGACGGAAAAGGACGCCGGGGGTACTAAGACTGGATCGGAGGCGGGAGACAAGGATTTGGACAAGGTGCGTTTAGCGGACGCAGTGCGTTGTGAGGTATACGTGTGTTTTGAGGGCCCGTTAGGGGCTCACTTGAAGAAGGAGGTGCGGGAAAAGATTTGGAAGGACGAGTTTGTGGAAATTTTTTCCCTGCTCCCCTTGGAGAAATTTAATTTAGATCGGGTGAAGCCGGATGAGAGTAAGAAGGATGAGGAAGAGAAGAGGAGGTATAGGTTAATCCCGCGCAAATTTGCAAACTGGTTGCAGGCGTTTGCGATTTTTGCAAGTGTGATCGGGGAAAAGGCCCCGGAAGATTGCTCCGCACTGTTTTGCTATCTTGAGGCGATCAGTGAGGCTCATAGGGTTTATGGGGGTTTGGCATGGCTTTGGTACGACGAACAGTTTCGTCAGCGGAAGGCAGTTCGCCCCTCCATCAGATGGGATCACAAAGACATTAGTCTTTGAATGAAGTTGATGACATCTTCGAGGGGGTCAGGTCAGTTTTTTCCAGGGGGGGCCGGCGGCGCTTCCTCCGCAGGATCGCCGGCCCCTAAAAAGAAAGGGGTCTGCTGGCAGTTCAACGAGGGAAGGTGCCGTTTCGGGTCAGCGTGCAGATACAAGCACGAGTGCTCAGGCTGTAGCGGGAGCCACCCCTTCCTGCGTTGCTTTAAGCAGGGCAAGGGTCGGCCAGGGGACAACGCTGGAAAAAGGGATGACGCCGGTGAGTCTGGTAAGGATGCTTCCTTTTCTAAGTAGGTATCCGGACAGGGCGGCAGCGCAGTTTTTGGAGATTGGCTTTAGGGAAGGGTTTAGGATTCCGAGTATGGTGCGGGAGGTGCCACCGATCTCGGATAATTTGAGGTCGGCCCGTCTCCATCAGGAGGTGGTGTCGGCCAAATTGGCCAAGGAGGTGGCGTTAGGGCGGATGGCGGGCCCGTTCGTGGATCCTCCGCTGCCAGGTTTAGTTGTTTCCCCGTTGGGTGTTGTTCCAAAAAAGGAACCGGGTCAGTACAGGATGATTCATCATCTGTCCTACCCTAAGGGCGGCTCGGTTAATGATGGTATTGACCCGCAGGCATGTGCGGTTACCTATACATCATTTGATGCGGCAGTAGCGTGGGTTAGAAGATATGGTAGGGGATCGCTTATGGCGGAAACCGATGTGGAATCGGCTTTTCGTTTGTTGCCGGTACACCCCGAGAGCATGTGTTTGTTGGGTTGTTGCTGGCAGGGGGAATACTTCGTGGACAGGTGTCTCCCGATGGGATGTTCCATTTCTTGTGCATATTTTGAACAGTTCAGCTCATTTTTTGAATGGGCAGTTAGGGAGGTTGCGGGGGTGAGTTCTATTATCCACTATTTGGATGATTTTTTATGCATAGGCCCCCCGGATTCTCGTTGTTGCGGCATTTTACTCGGGACAGTTCAGCATTTAGCGAACAGATTTGGGATCCCCCTGGCGGCGGATTAGACCGAGGGCCCAAAATCGACTTGATTTTCCTGGGAATCACGATTGATTCGTTGGCGATGGAGTGTAGATTGCCGGAGGACAAATTGGTGGCTTTGAGACAGGAGGTGTGTGGGGCCAGCGGCAAGCGTAAGCTTCGCTTGAAGGAAGTGCAGTCCTTGCTCGGCAAATTGAATTTTGCTTGCAGGATTATCCCTATGGGGCGCATTTTCTGTAGACGATTGGCGGCGGCCACGGCGGGGTCGCGCATGCCGAATCACTTTGTGAGGTTGACGAGGGAGTTGCAGGAAGACTTGAAGATTTGGGATTCCTTTCTGGCGGAATTCAATGGGCGGGCCATTTGGCAGGTTGGGCCGGTCGGCAATGCTGATCTGGTCCTGTTCACGGACGCGGCCGGTTCGGGTGGCTATGGCGCTTACTGTCAGGGTAGGTGGAGCACGGGTCCATGGCCGGAGAGTTGGAGGGATGCGGGTTTTCTCAAAAACTTGGTCTTGCTGGAATTATTCCCCATCGTTTTAGCTGTGGAGTTGTGGGGGGGGGTCTTTGAGAACAGGAAGGTGCGATTCAATTGCGACAACATGGGGGTGGTGATGGCCATTAATAACATCTTGGCCTCTTCTCCCCGGTGATAAGGTTGTTGCGACGCTTGGTGCTTTGCTGTTTGCGCATAAATGCGTTTATATATGCTGTGCATATCCCTGGGGTCGACAATGGCTTAGCGGATGCTTTGTCTCATTTCCAGTGGGACACGTTTCGCAAATTGGCACCGGAGGCACATCGGGAAGGGGAACTGTGCCCGCAGGAGCTGTGGACGGTTGCATTGGAGTCGCCGCGGGATTGATCAGACAGTCTCTCAGCGCAGGAACGTGGAAGGCTTATCAGAAAGTTTGGCAGGAATGGTTGGTCTTGGTGAATGAGGTAGGAGGTATGGGGGGCCCGGAAGGTATGGAGATGCTGGTGTTGATCTTTGTATGTGCTAATCATGCAAGGGGAGTGTCTGGGGCAGCCATGGGACGGAAGATGGCTGCGTTGGCCTTCTGGTTTCAGATGGAAGGGAGGGTGGATGTCACAAAGGCATTTTTGGTCCGCAGGGCTCTGCGGGGTTACAGAAGGGGTTCCCACAAACGCGACTCCAGGCGCCCAGTTTCTTTTGCGGTGCTGGGGTCTGTTCTGTCAGGGTTGGAGGAGGTGTGTTCAATGGGTTACGAGGTAGTACTGTTTAAAGCGGCATTTGTGCTGGCGTTCTTTGGGGCCTTTCGGATTGGGGAGCTGGTCTCGCCGTCCAGGAGGGTAGCTGGTGGACTGCGGTGGAGTGACGTCCAATGCTCGGGCGGCAAGGTAAGGATCTGGGTTAGGAAGTCGAAGATGGATCAGGAAGGCAGGGGGGCCTGGGTAGAGTTGTTTCCTGGGGTGGAGGGGCAGCTTTGTCCAGTTACGGCTATGCAGCGGTTTTTGGCACTCCGCCCGCCGGGGGAGGGGGCGTTGTTGGTACATCAGGATGGATCCTGCCTGTCCAGGTTCCAATTTTCTGCGGTTTTTCGGAAGTGTCTGGAGGCGGCTGGTCTTCCTTCGGGTGAGTATGCTTCCCACTCTTTTAGGATAGGGGCGGCTACTGAAGCAGCTCGATGGGGACTTCCGTCGGAAGTCATTAAGAGGATTGGTAGGTGGGAATCAGCTAGGTACCGGTTATATGTTAGGCCACAACTGTTGTGCTGATTTGTTTTCTTAATTTTGTCTATTACTAATGTTGATGGGTTTGAATGTTTTTCCTTTGGTTATGTCTTTTCAGATCCCCCAAGATGTCTCGTTTGGATAATGGGACATTCTTTTGTTTTTGGGGGGCCAGGAGGGCAGATGTCAGGCCTGAAGGTAGACAACTCAGGGTGGCCAGGGAGGAAGGCACGGTCAGGTGGATTGGGATTCCGGGGATGATGTGGCATAAGGTAGTCCCCGAGGTACATCGTTTTGCTGCTTTGGATCGGTCCCCGGATATTTTGGTGCTCCATGTTGGGGGCATAATCTGGGGGTCCGACCTATCCGACAGGTGATCAAAGATATCCAGTGGGATTTCTTGCGGCTCCATACCACTTTCCCAGATATGACGGTGGTGTGGTCGGATGTCGTGGAGAGGGGCTCGGTCCTGGGAAAAACTGAACAAAACCAGGATTAAGGTAAACAAGGAGGTGGGTAGGTTTGTGGCCCGGAATGGAGGGGTGGTCATTCGTCATTGGGAGCTGGAGGTGGACACCTGGAGGTATTTGAGGGGTGACGGGGTTCATTTGAACCCTGTGGGCATTGATCTGTGGGCCTTAGGGCTGGAAGATGGAGTACACCGGGCTTTGTTGGCGTGGCGGCGGTCACAAGTGTAAGGTTTCACACTTGTTCCGCGGTGGCGTTGGGTCCTTGGCGACTGCTATATATATATATGAAAATATATATGTAGAAATGCATGGGTCATTTGAAAAAGGTTGGGACCCATGCCAGAGATGGAGTCATTGTGTTTGGGCTGGTGTCAGTCCAGATTAATGGCTAACATGTGTTGGGGGTCTGTGGTCAGTTAGTGAGTCCTCGAGGCAAGTTTTGGCGGCTGGGGACAGATGCTGACGAAGAGGGGATCACAGGCTCAAAATAATAAGGGGTCGTCAGGGACCAGCCAAAAAGCACTTAGGGTCTTTTGGGTAACTGGAAGTTGTTACAAGTTTTTTGTATTATTAAAATATTTAAAATAAAGTTTAGTTTTTTATTGTTATTTAAATAAAGGCCGTTGAGGCCATTTTCATCCAAGCAGGTGTCCGAGTATTTATTTAAGGTTAATGGTTAAGGTTACATGTATTGTTGGGGAAGTAAGTTATCTGGCTACCCTAGTCAAGTTCCCCCTCTCCCCCCTCCCCCGAGTACTACGCTGCATTGTCTTAAAAGTATAATAAAATGGAAAAGCAAAAAGTGTACATATCACACATCCTCTACTGTGAGTGTGGTCTTCTAGTAGAGGAAGAATAAATTAAGTGGTTCAACATGTCCCCTGTCCATCACTTCAGTGCTGTGTCGTGCTTTTGATTGATTCACGGGGTAACGGGCATGTCAGATAACTGGAGACATAGGCCGTTATCTTTTTTAACTTTAAAGGTCCGACTCTTTAGCATTCTGCAAAAAAAAAAAAAAAAATACAAAGATATTTATTACAGTATTTTTAGACTGACTGACTTGACTTTTTATCTCTGACTTTGACTTGGTATCAGCTTCTTGTAGTCACCTTTTAAAAAAAAAATAAAAAATAGGGGTGTTTTGCTCCTGTTCGTAAAAGTCCACAGACAGGAGCAATGGCAGTAAAAAAAGTCCCCCTCTACCAGTCACATAAACACTGCACATTTGCAGTTCCGGAACCAGACAATTTGAGCTCAGCTGAGCTTGGGCATTTCGTGAGTCAATTAAATTGGCTGGCCCTGACATGTGACATCATTGAAGAAAAGGGAATCTATTGAGTGGTGTTAGTTTTTGAAAGTCCTGCTGTGCTGCGCTGTGACAGTAGCTATGTGCTGATGTAAAACGATGGCCTTTGCATACCCATTAGCCAGCAGACTGTGCTTCCCTTCACCCTGAGCTTCCTCTACTACTGGCTTAATTAAAGACCTCTTGTCTACCTATAGATGTACTCTATATGTTAATTGTATGTTGCTTACTCCTGATCTGAGTCCAAATCCCCCTGAGCTATCCTGTGTAGAAGCAGTCAAAGCGGACAGCCAATCATAGGCAGTGGTGGTATTCCCCACCCTGCAGCCTCATGTATACATACCTTGCATAGGTGTGGCTGCGGGAAATGCTTCTGAAGCTTATGATTTGCTGTGCACTTTGACACCTTCCCTGAGCTATATCACCAGAAGCTGTCAAAGTGAACAGCCAATCACAGGCTTTTGAGGCATTCCCCTCTTCACGGCTGCACTTATACACCCCCCTTGCATATGTGTAGCTGTGGAGCGAGAAATGTCTCCACCACCTATGATTGGCTGTCCACTTTAACAGCTTTCCCTTGAGCTAATCTGCTGGAAATCTATCAACGTGTGCAGCCAGTCAAAGATGGTAGAGGCATTCCTCACACTGCAGCCACACATATATACGCAGTTGTAGGGTGGAGAATGCCTCCCCTGCCTATTATTGGTTGTCTACTTTGACATCTGAATGCACTTGAGCTCATCCCTGCTCCTGATCCCTGACTGTCCAATCACAGTGTCATGGTCGTTCCCGAAATCCAGTGGCTTATGGAAGGCCTGCCCACGGAATCCCCTCGTTGAGAATTAACAAGTATCCATGGGCGCGCGTTGGCGCGAACGGACGCACGCGGGTGCGTGTTGGTACGAACGGGCGCACGCGGGTGCGCGATGTTGCGAACGAGCGCACGCAGGTGCACGATGGCACGAACGGGCGCACGCGGGTGCGCGGGGTCACAAACAGCTGCACGGTTTCACGAGGGCACACGCCGTGCGACCGTTCTTGCCGCCCAAAGGGCTACTTAAGGAACCTGTTACAGTGCCTCTGTGCTGTCCAGTCTACAGCGTGTCCGGTTATTCTGCCTTCTGCCTACCTGATTGTTCCCTATTCTTGTTACCTGGCCTGTTCCTGACGACGCCTGCTTGCTGCCAGCCTCTGACCTTCGGAATGTTTGACCACGCTTCTGTCTCCTCCTGTGTTCCGTTGCTGCCCGCCTGTTACCGACCCGGCTTGTACCTTGACCTCGCTTCTGCTACCAGCTGTTCCAGTCTGACCACCTGTACCTGCTGTTGCCTGCTGTCTGCTACCAGCTGTTCCAGTCTGACCACCTGTGCCTGCTGTTGCCTGCTGTCTGCTACCAGCTGTTCCAGTCTGACCACCTGTGCCTGCTGTTGCCTGCTGTCTGCTACCAGCTGTTCCAGTCTGACCACCTGTGCCTGCTGTTGTCTGCTGTCTGCTACCAGCTGTTCCAGTCTGACCACCTGTGCCTGCTGTCATCTGCTGTCAGCTCAAGGTCTGGATCTGTCCTTCACCAGCTCGGCACTTGTGCCCTCTGAACTCTAGAATTCCTGTTCCCACTTCCAGGGATTCTCGAGCCAGAGGCTTACGAGAGGCTGCTTCCTGCATTCTGGGCTCCTCTACCAGGTACGTGACAGTACTGGACAGCCATGTCTGAGCCCACGCAGGGAGCCTCTCCTATGGACGAGCTCTGCCACCATCTTGCTGGACTTACTGAAGCGGTGAAGAACCTTCAAGAAGGCTATAGTCAGTTGAAGGAACGAGTCCAGGCCCTGTCTGCATCCACACCAGCTGTTTCCGGGGCTTCTGCTGCACCTTCAGTGGTGATGTTGCCGCCAGAGCCTAGGGTACCCACACCCGAAAGATTCTCAGGCCACCGGGGAAGGTTCAGGGCTTTCCGTAACTCCTGCGAACTTTTCTTTGCCCTAAAACCTAGGACCTTCTCCCTTGAATCCACCAAAGTGGGATACGTCATCTCCCTGTTGACAGGCGAACCCCAGTCCTGGGCTCATCGTTTATTGGAGAAGAAGGATCCTTCTCTCGGTACTCTGAGCACCTTCTTGCAGGCCATGTCCCGGCTATATGAAGATCCGCAATTAACTGCTACCGCTGAAGCAGCCTTGCGTACACTGCAGCAAGGCCGTAGACCCGTGGAAGACTATGTATCGGAGTTCAGACGTTGGAGTGCTGACACAAACTGGAATAATGCGGCACTTCATTATCAATTCCGTATGGGTCTTTCAGAACCCCTGAAAGATGAGTTAGCCCGAGTGGGCACCCCTGAGACTTTGGAAGCTCTAGTGGATTTGTCAATCCAAATAGACAGACGCCTAAGAGAGCGTCGTTTGGAACGTTCCACAGCAACCTCCCGTCCAGTGTGGATGCTACCTCGGGTACCTAACTTCCCCCATCCTGCCTCTTCTAATTCCACTGCAGTGAACCAGGACCCTCCTGAACCCATGCAGCTGGGCTTACTTAGACCTTCCCTGACACCTGAGGAACGCCAGCGCCGTCGGGCAGGAAACGTCTGTTTGTACTGCGGAGAACCGGGACACTTCGTGCGCACTTGCCCTGCAAAGCTCCGTAAGTGCTTTTCCATGTCTCCTGCCCTTACTCCTGACCTGCCAAGTAGTACTTCCCATCTGACTGTACCCATTCTTTTGCAGCTCCCAGGAGGAAACATCCGAACCAGCGCAATTATTGATTCGGGAGCTTGCAGTGGCTTCATAGACTTGTCCTTTGCCTCAAGATATAACATTCTCCTTTGGCCTAGGGCAAAGGAACTTTCCGTACATCTGGCCGATGGTTCAACTCTCAAGTCTGGTCCAGTAACTCAAGAGACTATGCCTCTGTTTACCACCATTGCCGGGACTCACCAGGAGTTATTGTGTTTATTTCCTATCATATTAGGCATGCCCTGGCTGAGAGCACATAACCCCCAAATTGATTTGGGGACCGCTGGAAAGATGAAATTCCTCTCACCCTACTGCCTCCAACATTGTTTGTCGGGAATCCTCCTCTTTGCTCTGCCTGGAAATAGACGCAGAAACTCGTCAAGCCGTGCCCCAAGTTTACCACAGCTTCCTGGACATTTTTAGCAAAAAAGGTGCTGAGACTCTACCTCCTCACAGGCCATACGATTGCCCGATAGAATTGCTTCCGGGTGCGGAAATTCCTTTTGGGAGAATCTTCCCATTATCAGAAACAGAATTGGTAGCCCTGAAGACCTATCTGGACGACAACTTAAGGAAGGGATTCATTCGTCCCTCTACCTCCCCGGCAGGCACGGGAATCTTCTTTGTGGAGAAGAAGGACCAATCCTTACGTCCCTGTGTTGACTATCGGGCACTCAACAAAATTACCATAAAGAACCGTTATCCTTTGCCGCTTGTGCCTGAACTGTTTCAAAGACTGGGATCCACAGCAGTGTTTTCCAAGCTGGATCTTCGGGGTGCCTATAATCTCGTTCGCATTCGGAGTGGAGACGAGTGGAAGACTGCTTTCCGCACTCGCTTCGGGTATTTTGAGTATTTGGTCATGCCTTTCGGCATGTGTAATGCCCCCGCCACGTTTCAGCATTTTGTAAACGATATTTTTATAGACTATCTGGATCTATTTGTTATCATCTATTTAGATGACATTCTGATCTTCTCTCCTTCCCTGGTCGAACATCGGGAACACGTCAGGAACGTTCTATCACGACTCCGCCTTCATGGATTATACGCCAAGCCGGAAAAATGCATCTTCGAGCAACAAAGTATTCAGTTCCTTGGCCTGATCATTTCTGTAGATGGCATTGAAATGGACCCCCAGAAGGTTTCTGCCATTCGAGATTGGCCTGCTCTTACGGACAAGAAAGGGGTCCAACGGTTTATAGGTTTAGCAAACTTCTATAGGAAGTTTATTAGGGGACTTTCCACCATCATTTCTCCCATCACAAGACTAACCAAACAGGGCCTGAAATTCCAGTGGACTCCCGAAGCTCAAATGGCCTTTACCACTCTGAAGGACTTGTTCGTTTCGGCCTCTATTCTTAAGCATCCCGACCCAACTTTGCCATACATTCTGGAGGTCGATGCCTCCGAGATAGCGGTTGGGGCAGTACTTTCTCAGAGACATGGACCAAGATCTCTTCTGCACCCAGTTGCGTTCTTTTCTCGCAAGCTATGCGAGGCAGAAAGCAATTATGATGTCGGAGATCGGGAACTATTAGCCATCAAGGTGGCTCTTGAAGAATGGTGTTATCTGCTGGAAGGAGCAGCCCATCCAATCCTTATTTACACTGACCATAAGAATCTGGAGTACCTGAAGTCTGCCAAGAGATTAAGACCACGTCAGGCCAGATGGGCACTTTTCTTCTCCAGATTCTCCTTCCACATAACTTACCGCCCCGGGTCAAAGAATACTAAGCCGGACGCTTTGTCTCGTATGTTCAACGAACCTGAAATCTCCTCGCATCCGGACACCATTCTGCCCTCAGGGAACTTTCTTCTGCTTCAAGGAAATTTGCTGTCCCAGATCAGGCAAGCATCCGTTAGTACTGTTCTACCACCTGACATCACACTTCTGGCCTCGGACGAACTCTTCTGGTATAAAGACAAGATTTTCGTTCCTCAGGAAGTACGAGTTCCGGTCCTCAGCTCTTGTCATGACCATTTGCTGGCTGGCCATTTTGGAGTTCATAAGACCTCCGAACTGCTTCAACGAATATTCTGGTGGCCACAGTTGAAGTCGGATTGTAAGAAATATGTGGAGGCATGTGTCACCTGCATCCAGAACAAAGGCAGTAAGTCCAGGGCTTGGGGTCTGTTAAAACCACTACCTGTCCCAGAAAGACCCTGGCGGATGATCTCCATGGACTTCATTGTCGAGCTACCACCTTCGGAAGGCTGTTCCACGATCTTTGTGGTTGTGGATAGGTTATCTAAAATGGCCCACTTCTTACCAATGAAGGGTACTCCCTCCGCCGCAGAAACAGCCAAGATGTTCTTTAAGGAAATCGTGAGACTGCATGGCATTCCTGCGAATATCACATCGGATTGGGGAGTACAGTTCACGTCTAAGTTCTGGAGGGCACTTTGTGGGGTCCTGAAGATCGATCTCTGTTTCTCATCTGCCTACCATCCTCAAACCAATGGGCAACCTGAACGAACGAACCAGACGTTGGAACAGTACTTGCGCTGTTTCTCTTCATTCTCTCAGGATGATTGGGCTCCCTTATTACCTCTTGCCGAGTTTACATATAACAACTCCGTCCACTCAGCCACGAAGCAATCCCCGTTTTTCGCAAACTACGGTTTCCACCCTCTGTTCTTGTCCAACGATCTTCCAGAATGTCCAGTACCAGCGGTTCAGGAAAATCTTAACTTTTTCAGATCCAACAACAGGCTTCTGCAGGAGACCATGACGAAAACCCAGAACTATAATAAAGAGGTGTTCGATAAGAGGAGAAGGGGAGAACTTAATCTCAAGGTCGGGGATCAGGTCTGGCTATCCACTCTGAACCTGAAAATGGCCTGCCCATCTAAGAAGTTGGGTCCAAGGTTTGTGGGTCCCTTTCCAGTTGTGAAGAAGATGAATGACGTGGCGTATGAACTAAAGTTGCCAGAATCGTTTCGGATTCACCCTGTCTTCCACGTAGCCTTGCTCAAGCCAGCCGTTCCAGATCCCTTTGACAGCCAGAAGGTTGCTCCACCTGAGCCCGTGATCATCGACGGTGAAGTCGAATACGAGGTAGAATCCATCCTGGACTGCAGGCGAAGAAGCAATCAAATCCAATTTTTGGTAAAATGGAAGGGGTACGGGCCTGAAGAAAACTCCTGGGAGCCTGAGTCCAATATCCATGCCAGGAGACTGATACTTGCCTTTAAGAGGTCTCATCCAGGTAAGATGGCTCAATTGGGCATCCAGGGGCTGCCCCTTAGGGGGGGCAATGTCATGGTCGTCCCCGGAATCCAGTGGCTTATGGAAGGCCTGCCCACGGAATCCCCTCGTTGAGAATTAACAAGTATCCATGGGTGCGCGATGTTGCGAACGAGCGCACGCGGGTGCGTAATGGTACGAACGGGCGCACGCGGGTGCGCGGGGTCACGAACGGCTGCACGGTTTCACGCGGGCGCGCGCAGACACGCCGTGCGACCGTTCTTGGTGCCCAAAGGGCTACTTAAGGAACCTGTTACAGTGCCTCTGTGCTGTCCAGTCTACAGCGTGTCCGGTTATTCTGCCTTCTGCCTACCTGATTGTTCCCGATTCTTGTTACCCGGCCTGTTCCTGACGACGCCTGCTTGCTGCCAGCCTCTGACCTTCGGACTGTTTGACCACGCTTCTGTCTCCTCCTGTGTTCCGTTGCTGCCCGCCTGTTACCGACCCGGCTTGTACCTTGACTTCGCTTCTGCTACCAGCTGTTCCAGTCTGACCACCTGTGCCTGCTGTTGCCTGCTGTCTGCTACCAGCTGTTCCAGTCTGACCACCTGTGCCTGCTGTCTGCTACCAGCTGTTCCAGCCTGACCACCTGTGCCTGCTGTTGCCTGCTGTCTGCTACCAGCTGTTCCAGTCTGACCACCTGTGCCTGCTGTCATCTGCTGTCAGCTCAAGGTCCGGATCTGTCCTTCACCAGCTCGGCACTTGTGCCCTCTGAACTCTAGAATTCCTGTTCCCACTTCCAGGGATTCTCGAGCCAGAGGCTTACGAGAGGCTGCTTCCTGCATTTTGGGCTCCTCTACCAGGTACGTGACACACAGCTGGTCATGGTATAAACAGGAAGAGCCATTGATTGGCTTTTCCTCACTTGCGTCTGACAGATGCGAGTAGAGAAGAGCCGATAGGACCACCAGGGATGGCCACCCCACTGGACCACCAGGTATGCCACCCTAGACCACCAAGGAAATGCCACTCAGTGCCCAGGCAGCTGTCAATCAGTTCCCAGGCAGCTACCAATCAGTGCCCATCCCCAATGCTTGCCAGTGCCAGTGACATCAGTGATGCTTAACAATGCCATCTATCAGTGCCACATATCAGTGCCCATCAGTGCCACGTACCAATGCCCAGAAGTGCCCACTATCAGTGCCCATCAGTGCCCAGCAGTGCTGCCTGTCAGTGCCACCAATAAGTACCCATTAGTGCAGCCTTTCAGTGCCTAACAGTGTCACTTATCAGTGCCCATCAGTGCTCACCAGTGCCACCCATGAGTGTCCATCAGTGCCACCTATCAATGCCCATCGGCGCTGCATATCAGTACCACCCATCAGTGCAGCCTACCAGTGCCCATTAGTGCCGCCTATCAGTGCCCATCATCAGTGCTCATCAGTGCCACCTCATCGGTGCCACCTCATCAGGGCCCATCAGTGAAGGATAAAACTTACTTATTTACTACATTTTATAACAGAAACAAAAGAACATTTTTTTTCAAAATTTTTGTTTAGCAAAAAATAAAAAATGCAGAGGTGAGCAAATACCACCAAAGAAAGCTCTATTTGTGGGAACAAAATAATAAAAATTCTGTTTGGGTACAGTGTAGCATGACTGCTGAAAGCTGAAAATAGGCTTGGGCAGGAAGGGGGTGTAAGTGCCCTGTATTGAGTTGGTAATGTCAGACAAAGTGACGTATTTTTGTGTGCAGAAGGTAATTGAAACATTTAATAAAAAAAAAAAAAAAATTGTCCTGATATTTTTGTGTGTCTGTGAGACTTGTGTCACAATAATTAAGAGTATTTTGTGGGTACAGGGACTGTGATATATAAATGCAGAGTATACAGAGACTAAGCTCAGGTTCTATTTAATCATCCCTCTTTAAATCACCACCTGACCATAACCGTCATTTGCTGATGCTCAAAGACTTCTTTTTTGGCTCCATCCTAGGTCTTTCATAATCATAGTCATGTTCACGTTTGTCTCATTGTCTTGACTATTTTATTGTTATGGGTATTATTAAAAGTATAAACAATATTTTAACATTAATATGAATTCTCTTTGTTTTTAATAGAAATGACTGTCATATTTCGGGATGTCAGTAAAAAAAGTGCTCTGACAGTAACTTTTCCATGTTTTGTCAGTAAAATATTGACAACAACACTAACTCTGCTGGAGAAAATAGGAGGAGAGAGCTGAGTGACAGGAAGATAATTCATCCATCTGCTGCTTCTTCCTACCTGTCTAATCACACTTTGGGGGCAGAAACAAAACCTAGTTGTTGGACAGTGTTCCCAGAAGAGTTGAAGCTGTTATAGCTGCAAAGGATGGGCAAACTCAATATTGAACCCTACAGACTTTTGACAATATAGTGTCATTTCTTTTTTTTAAACTAAGTGGGAGACTCTATTTCAAAAATAGAGCTTTGATTGGAAAAAATGTAGGAGAAGATCACTTCCATGTTACACAAGAAAAAACATGTGCGAGATGCAATCAGCTAATTTTTTAGGTCAGCCTTTGTGTGCCATTTTGGTGTACTGGAAACTGGTCATTAAGTGTTTGACTTCAGAAGTAGGAAGTCTACGATTAATTAATCTATTGCTGAAAAAGCTTTTGTTCAGAGAGGAGTTATTACATTTGACATCTTCATTTTGAAACGACCCCATGAGACATTGCAAGACCCTGACAATCACAGGCATGACTCCTAGAGGCAGAGGCATGATGGGATTTGTAGTTTCACCACAGCTGGAAGGCCAAGGTTGCCTACCCCTGCTCTAGGACAACAAATAGATGTGCACCCACATTGGAAATGGAAGGTTGGGCTCATTTCCCTCTGTGGGTACTTTCATTTCATAGTTGAATAGTAGCAAAAGGGGTTTTTCATGACTGTTGTATCAGTCACCGTGTAGATATAGTTGATGACTTGGTCCCAAAAATAACAAAGTCACAAGGCAGTGCCATAAATAATAGGATAGCGAAGGACACTTAGTGTGGACACTTTGAAAAAAAAATAATCTTGACTGGGCAACCCTCTCTCTTCGAAAAACATGTCCAGAAAGTTTAGCTTTCACAGTTTTGATTTAACATGATGAATGCTGTAGCTGGGGTTACAGAGCCTTAGACTACACAAGGTCTGCAGAAATAGATATTTTGGATCTATATTAAGAAGTGTTTTTAATGAAGTTAAAAGGAAAGTCCTGGTTCCTTTTCCTAAAGGACCCCAAAACACTTAAAATGCTATGGTAGTTGTTTTCCCATCAGAAATCCTAAATATATTAGGCCATTGCTGTCTCTTTGTCCAAAAAACATTCTACAAAGGGATGATAAATATATTAATCATACAATTTTAATTAGGCATTACAATTGTAACCAGATCTCTATGTATAATCATTTGTGTTCATGCTTTCCAGAAATAGGATTGCAACAATATATTGCATGCTTAATTCACATTACAATTTATTAGGAGCCAAGTTCACAGAAAACTTTATTATGTGAATTGTAAATCTATTTGGCAAGAAAATTGCCCGGGAAGAAAATACTGCAATAAATGAAGAAACATGTCAACGATTTATAATGTTTACTAAATAAGCTGACAGAACATAATTTAAAAGAAATCTTTTTCTCTCATACATTTCCTGGAATTATCTTGTCAAGATAAACAGCAATTAAGTGTAATTCTTTCTCATTATAAAACGGGTAATAGTGTATCTATTTTGCAAATACCCACTAAGTAGAAAAATTCAGATTTACAGATTACACAAAAATGTAAATATTTATAAAACTTATGATATAGGATGTTACAATTACTGCATTGTCATAATCATAGGCTTAAGTAAGTACAGCAATGAAGAAATATTTATGTTATATTACTCATGAGTCAATAATTAATTAGACAGAAAGCTACTGTACAAAAAACAAAATAAGCTATTGTGTATACTGAGAAAAATTAAATAACATGCTTAAAGTGGAGTTCCACCCAAAAATGGAACTTTCGCTTTTCTGTATAATCCAGGTATTGGCTCCCACTTTCGGGCATAGATCACCACAGTATCCATGGCTATCTACGCCAAGTCCGGCCCATTCTCCCCCAGAAGACAGCAGGAACCAGTGAGATCACGCAGACGACTCGCGCATGTGCAGTAGGGAACCAGGCTGTGAAGCCACAAGACTTCACTTCCTGATTCCCTTACCGAAGATGCAGGCACCTCCACTCGGGAGCTGAGGAACAAATCAGGTTCCGGTGAGGACATTGTGGGTGCCCTGGGCAGGTAAGTGTCCATATATTAAAAGTCAGCAGCTGCAGTATTTAATTTTTTTACATTTTTTTTGGGCTGAACTACACTTTAAGACTCTCACAGCTGCACAAATGATTTTTTTTATTGCAGCTTGGGTAGTTTTAATGTAATAGGTACACTGCATAATTACATTGGAATTGATGACCCTCATTACTGATAAATATTTCTTCTAATTCAAAATGGAAGGATGGAATAATTGGGTGGATGATGAACATATCTGCGTGAACATTTGGATGCTGTTGAACCCCCTTACAATATCCTTTTGAACTTCAACAGACTTGGCCAATAGGTACTCTATATCATACATACACACTTGTTAGCAAACGTATGTACACATAAGGCTAACCCCCCACCACCACCACACTCCTTTCAAATTTAGCTCAGCTGAAATGAATTGCCGTATTTAATCGGCATAAAACACACCCCGGCGTATAACACGCACCCTGATTTTAAGAGGGAAGAAAAAAAACTTTCCACAGCCCCCTGCAAAGTATAAGACTCCTGGGACAGCCCTGCCAGCATAACTTTAGGGGTTGAGAAGCTCCTCCTGTGTCTCACTCATTATCTATGGGGGCTTCTGTGTGCCTCAATTAATTGGCGCTCTCTTGTGGAGCTGGTCATGTGACTCTTCTCTGCTGTTTCACTGATGGTCACATGACCGCTCTCCTCTTTCAATCAAAAGCTACAATCGAGGAGGAGGGAGGAGGCGGAGCGGGAGGAGAGCAGTCATGTGACCATAAATGAGCAGAGGAGAGTCACATAACCGAGTACATGAGAGAGCTCAATTGAGGCACACAGAAGCCGCCTCCTCCAATCAAAATCTACAATCAAGGAGGAGGCGGAGCGGGAGGGGGAGAGCGGCCAGAACGAGTGGCCAGAATGAGCAGTGTTCCTTAGGCTCCTGTTTACAGGTAAAGGCATTGGGAGTGACGCGGGGGGGGGATACGGTGTGTGGGAGGGGGCTAGCAGTGTTATTTTCTGAACCAGGGCCAGGAAGGGCAGGCTGGCTGGCCTGACACCCTCCCAATGAGGCGGACCGCCCGATCCCTGCCCCCCCCCATTGGTAAATATATATATATATATATATATATATATCGGCGTATTACACGCAGGCACGATTTACCCTCTATTTTCAGGGGAAAAAAGTGCATATTATACGCTGATAAATACGGTAGTTAGATCAACCACACTTCTACCCACAATAAGGGTTATGAGAATATCTGGTCATGTTCACCTTTAGTTTTCATGGTAGACTTCAACATACTAAGAGAGGTAAATAAACAAGGCAGTGACATGCTGTAAAACTACAAAAACGTAATTTAAAAAAATTGCACTTACTCATGTGCACATTTTAAATGTACTTACATTGGAAATGTGTTTTTATTTTAAGCTTAAATAAGAAGTTTTTTGCAATGTCAATGCCTTGTTTGTTTTTGTCACTGCATATGTTGGAACACTGAAAGGGAAGCTTAAGATGTACAAGACCAGATCTATCTTAACTCCTGTTGTAATTACAAGCTTGGTTGACCTAACTGATTACTTGAGGGCTATTTTAAAGGATACGTTTACCTTTGGAATATTCTATATTCCACTAATTTTTAGGGTGGAACATGTAACATGTTTCAGCAGCTGCAGCCTCTCATCCCCAATTCCCTCTCCCTATGACAGTGGATCTTCTCGCTGCACCCGCTGTCACAGTTTGAAAATAGCGTTCCTGTGTTTGCTGTAATGTTTCCTGTGAATGAATGTCTACAAATATAACCAGCCATAGAAGGCTTCTAGTTCTAAATAAACTATGAGGGTGCTAGTGAGCGCTTTAATAGTTAATCAATTCTTTCTGCTCTCCGGTAACTGCCTTGCCCATACTGCTCATCACGAGTGCAATGCTTTGCAGGCTCCATTAAAAAACAAATAATAAATGCACATTTCTTTTACCTGCAAAAACGTGCATTTTTTTCTTTTTTTAAGATGAACTTATCCTGTAAAGGTTAGCTTGAGTGTGTGGGGAACATCGCTGGATTCACTGATCTCATTGTTTATATGGATCACAATGTAGCTCACCTAGGCTGTTATGTTGATTTTTTGGATTCAAAGCTTTTGTGTTTATGATATAATGTGAACTTTGTGTGCACTGATCACTTTGTGAAGATCTTTTATGAACTGTGTTTGCAGATTATAGATGTTTGTGTATCTGAAACACTGCACTTTAAGTATTGTGATTTGTTTGCACTTGACTACCTTTTCATGGTTATATTTGTTTAGGCATAGTTAGTGGTCATTGAGCACTGTACCAGCCTTACATAAACATATTTTAGTGGTTGTTTCCAACTAGATGCTAGTAGTTTATGGCAATTAACCAGTTCTGGACCAGCCACCGCAGTTATACTGCAGTTATACTGCAGCAGGTTGGCCCGGCTGGGCAAAGTGTCATAGCTATATGTCGTGAGAGTGCCCTCCTGGTGTGCGCACGCACCCCCTAGGCGGCCGTGATGATCGGATTCACTTCAGAACTGCTCAGTCTCCAGGCCCAGGCCAATGATTTCTGGCCTGGACCTGGTGTGCGGTCCTGGCGAAGGATGTCATCTCTCCTTGTGGAACTCTTTTCCGTTCCAGAGAGAGGAGAGAAGGCATCTCAGAGTAAGTGTACCAACACTACACTGACACCAGTTCACGTAGGTACACTTGTCACCCCCCCCCACCCCCAGTTAACCTCTTCACCCCGTGTCACTGTGATCACTGTACTGGTGTCATTAGTGACAAAAATCTGTGTTAGGGTACTTAGTGGTAGGCCCAGATAGGTCTAGGGACCCCCCAATCCCCCTAATAAAGGTTTAACCCCTTGATCACCCCCTGTCACCAGTGATGACTGTATTAGCATGGGTGATGTTGGTTAGCTAGTTTTTTTTATAGAGTCAGGGCACCCGCCGTATATTACCTAACTAAAGGTTTAACCCCCTGATCACCCAGCGGGTGATATCAGTTAGGTTTTACTGTCAGATAGGGTCTGCGTCACCCTAGGCAGCCTCAGATTAGTGTCAGTAGTGCTAAAACCCACGCACATACCATACACCTCCCTTAATAGTATAGTGCCTGAATGAATCAATATCTGATCTGATCAGGTCTATACTAGCATCTCCAGCAGTTTAGGGTTCACAAAAATGCAGTGTTTGCAGCCCAGATACCTGCTAGCCAAAGAATACACCAAAGAAGATGTCATGTCTGCAGAAAACGCAGATTTATGCGTGACACCCGCTTTTATTGTCCCTCCTGCCCTGACCAACCTGGTCTCTGCATCAGTGACCGTTTCAAACGCTACCACACACTAGTTGAGTATTAGCAAAGGGTACAGAACTGCACAGTCCTGGGGCACACTAACACAGGGTCTCGAAAGATGAGATGGCCATCACATTTTGAGAGATCCTAATCTGGAACGTTCACAGTTTATAGTTTTTATAAAAGTGAGAAAAAAAACACACAAAAACACAAAAAATATAAAATAAAAAAGCCAAAAATAGATGTGGTTTTATTTTACTTCTCTCTCTTCTCTCTGGCTGATAGGCATGTTGAGTCCATGGAATATTTTAGATTTTGCCACAAGTTGCGGTAAAATTAGAATTTTTTTTTTGCACAAAGTCGTCACTAAATGATATATTGCTCAAACACGCCATGGGCATATGTGAAATTGCACCCCAAAATATATCCTACTGCTTCTCTTGAGTACAGGGATACCACATGTGTAATGCCCTGTACACGGTCGGACATTCCGACCACAAAATCCGACTGATTTGTTCCCGACGGATTTTGGCCTAAACTTGTGTTGCATACACATAGTTGTATAAAGTTGTTGGAAAATCCTATCGTTCAGAACGAGGTGACGTTCATTGCGTACAACGGGACTACTTAGAGGCTAGTAGCCAATAGCTTTGGTCTGGTAATTTAATCTGGGCATGCGTGGCACTTTGTCCGTCGGAATTCTCTACAAACGATCAGAAAAAGTCAGACTGGACCTTTTCCATCGGGATTTCCAACGGAAAAAGTCCGATAGAGCCCACACAGGATCGGATTTTCCAACAACATTATCCAATCGGACCTTTCCCGATGGAATTTCTGACCATGTGTATGTAAAATACGACTTTTTGGCGGCCTAACCGCATACAGGACCCCCGAAAACCAATCACTGCCTTCAGGCTTTCTAAGGGCGTACATTTTTTTTTACTACTCACTGCCTATCACAGTTTCTGAGGCCATGAAATGCCCAGATAGCATAAAACCCCACCAAATGACCCCATTTTGGAAAGTACACACCACAAGCCCTTAGAAAGCTTGAAGGAGGCGATTGGTTTTTGGGGTCCTGTAAACGGCTAGGCTCTCAAAAATTCTCACACACGTGGTATCCCTGTATTCAGAAGAAGCAGCAGAATGTATTTTGGGGTGTATTTCCACATATAACCATGGCATGTTTGAACAATATATCATTTAGTGAAAACTTTGTGCAAAAAAAATTGTAATTTTTCCATAACTTGTGGCAAGATATAACATTTTCCATAGACTGAACATGCCTCTCAGCAAATAGCTTAGGGTGTCTACTTTCCAAAATGGGGTCATTTGGAGGGGTTTGGATTGTGCTTCCTTGGCATTGTATGGCCTTCAAAACTGTGATAGGTATTGAGGAGTGAATTAAAAAATGTACGCCCTTAGAAATCCTGAAGGCGGTGCTTGGTTTTCTGGATCCTGTACACTGCAAGGCTCCCAAAAAGGCTCACACATGTGGTATCTCCAGACTCAGGAGAAGCAGCAGAATGTATGTTGGGGTGTAATTTCACATATAACCATGGCATGTGTGAGGAATATATCATTTAGTGACAACTTTGTGCCTTTTTGTTTTTTGTCATTTTTTAATCACTTGTGACAAACAAATTTAATATTCAATGAGCTAAACATGCCTCTCAGCAATTTCCTTTGGGTGTCTACTTTCCAAAATGGGGTTGTTTGGGGGGGGGGGGGGTTGCACTGCCCTGCCATTTTAGCACCTCAAGAAATGATCATGGTCATAAACTAAAAGCTGCGTAAATTCCAGAAAATGCATTATAGTTTGTAGGCAATATAACTTTTGCACAAACCAATAAATATACATTTATGTCTTTGGTAAAAAAAAATGTCAATATGGCTGAATACATTTGGCCTAAATATATGACTAAAATTGAGTTTATTGGATTTTTCTTATAACAAAAAGTAGAAAATATTTTTTTTCAAAACTTTCAGTCTTTTTCCGTTTATATCGCAAAAAATAGAAATCGCAGAGGCAATCAAATACAATCAAAAGGAAGCTCTATTTGTGGGGAAAAAGGATGCAAATTTAGTTTGGGTACAACATTGCATGTCCGTGCAATTAACAGTTAAATTAGCGACTGGCCAATCTGTTGGATTTTTTTGATATTTCTATAGACAATTATTTATGATTTATGGACATATGAATTAATTTTTATTAATTTTTTATTGCACATTTATATGTTAATATTGATTTCGTTTGAATGCCACTTTATTTTGGTTTTGGATTGTCACCATTTTTGCACGTTTCACTTGTGCGATTATTTAATCATTATTTATTGAACAAGCGCTGCACTTTATTTTTTTCTTTTCATTTCTGTGCCCAGTACCCGGGTTATGGCGTTCAGCTGCTGTTAGTTGTTTAAGTTTAACTGAGCGCGGATATTTACCTACTTTCTGAGCAGATGAGACTATTTTATGTATGTTCTAGAAGCCTTTAAAAAAAAAAAAAAAGAAGAAAAATAGTAGTCCTATAGAACATCTAATTATAGGGGCCCTTGAAAACACAATGTACCTCTTTCCATAATACTAACCAAGCTCCATTGACCAGGACTAGAAGAATTCCCTGGGCTATTCATTTTTTTATTGGTAATTTTTGGCTGGAGTTCTGCTTTAAGGAACTTTGCGTCTTTTAGTCTAAGAGGTAGAGTAGCTATAGAGTCGTTTTATTAATAAGTTCAGGCATTCATAAAACATGCACAGCCTTCTGATTATATCATATCAGTGACACAGAAAATGCAATTAAAGTAGAACTAAAGGCAAATATTTTTTTCATTTTTTGATAGAGAAAAGAAGGGTTATAATACCTGGCAGTTTTTTTTTTTTTTTTTTTTTTTTGCTATTTGAAAGTAAAAGTCTCATAGAGGAGATTTCCTGTCAATTCTTGTCCCATTGCCAAAACAGGAAGTGAGAGGAAATCCCTCCAAAATCAAGGAATCCCTGAGTGTCACAAGGGTCACCAAACCTAGTGTCCCTATAGGAAGATATCCACTCTTTTACTGTTCTGGTGTCAACCCAACATTTGGGATTTTCTTTTACTTTCACTCCATGATAACAGTAAATGGGACAATTATGGAGGACAAATCTCTTTAATAGGGATTCAGATGGCAATAAACACTGACAGGTGTTCTAACTCCTCTCCCATCTAAAACTAAAATGTAAAAAAAAAGAATTGCCTTTAGTTACACTTTAACATGTACAGAATGTGCCAAATCTCAATAGTCACACCTACAGGCCAGGGGTGAATACCACAGAACTGTTAAATTTTATTGTCAACTTGCTAGTTCTGTGCCCAACCTTCCTTCCCAGTGATAGGTTAGAACTTGTTATGGTGGGGTCAGAATTTAGGATTGGAGACAGTTGTGTCTGTTTAGCTGGTTAGCATAACATTATGATTATAAGTTGTAGAAGGAAATTAGACTACTGGATGCAGCTGGGGTCCTAAGGGTGGAATTGTAAAAAAAGTGGGCGAACAATTACGCTGCCTCAGTGTTGGCTATAGATGTGGACTGTGGCTGAATCTGACCTTAGATTAAACAGAAGTTTACTTTACCTCTGGTGGCTGAACAGAGTGATGGGGGAGTGAAAAAATAGGCATGCTACAGGAGAGGGTACAATTAAATTGAATCAGGTTCACCTTAATGATTTAGGTGAAACACACTGAACAGTATTTGTGCATATTGCATCTTTTATGTCACCATGATGAAATGCCCTTCTGAAATGTTATGTACGTTTTTTTTTTTTTTTTTACACTGAGAATATGGATATAGATTTCAGAAACACGGAAAAGATGTAACAACTATTGAAAATGAAATTTTCCAGTACAAACATATTCTTTAGTTTGTATTTTTGCAATAAATTCTCAGATATCTAGGCTACTGTTATACAAATTGACTCATTACATTTCTTTTGTGTCTGCGATTTAATATACTGATGAGCAAAAGTATGTCTGTTTCCTAATCTCCTACAGAATGTGCCCTTCACTGTTCTCACACAGATGTAGGGACTATGGAACAAAGCTATACTTAGAAGAGAGAATATCTTCTTAATTTTCTGAGTTTCCTAAATCAAAATTGAATGTGGTTATAAATGGTTGCCTGGAGGACTATTAAGCAGTAGAAGAAAGAAGCATTAAAATAAAACATTTACATTTATAAAACATTACATTTGATGAATGTAGTGTAATTGTGGTAGCTTTTTAAAATAGAATTAAGGCCCTCCTTCAGCCAAAACTTTCATATTTGGTCTTGGATGGAGTGGGAAAAGCATAGAACCCCTATCATGTATGTATTGTATTCTTTACATACTTTACATATATGGTGCCAGTAACCCCTCACTTAGGACATGATGTGATGGGAATTCTCACCTGTAGGGATACCATACTGCAACAAAACACATATATGGCAGCATACGAGTTATAGAGCACTGCCCTATCACCCATTTACAGAACCATTGAGCTTCTTTAAAAGTGAATGTAAAGACCCCCCAGCCACTTCTTTCCTCAGACCTCTGGACTAATAACCAATGAGTACACGTCTGTTAGTGTCTCTTAAGTGCAGCCTCAGTTCTTTGGCTAATAAATGTACTTAGACTCATGAGAAGAGGATGTCAACATTATTTTAGATGCTGTACCCTCTCTCAGAGACAGATGTAAATGACTTCAGTGGTAGATGTAGCAGCCATGTGCTTCACCAAGGACGTCACATTACCTATGGAAAATTTCGCTTCTTAGGACATTATTGACAGAAAAAATTTATCTAGACCTAAAGAGGTCCAACCAGAGAGCCACTGCAGCAGGCAGGCCAGTTGTCACCATTACTTTATTGTCCTATATCAGAAATAGGACCCAAGAATTTGAAAGTGGCCATCAAGACTTGCCTAAAGAAGACATCGCTCAAACCTTGGATGAACTAAAACCTATGACACACTTCAAGACTGAGGTGGCAATTGACACCATCAGATGTGCCTTTAGATCAGTGGTCCGCAAAATTTTCAGTACAAGGCACACACTGCATATTTTAAAATTGTTTGTGGGATGAAATAAAATCTTTGTTTTTTAAAATTATGATCATTCATTTATAAAAAAAAAGATTTTCCAAGTTTGAACTTCACACCAGAAGCCCCCCTCCTTTTACATCAGAGTCCCCCCTTCAAATAATAGCTCCTTTTGCACATCAGAGCCCCCTTTACATCACATTACAATCTTCATTAAAGCGGCAATGCGGCACAGGGCAGGAGGCAGATCTGGATTAAGGGTGGGAGGCAGAGCAGGTACTCTTCTGAATGCTAGGATGGTCCTTAAAGCCATTGCTCTGGATCAGCATCAGGCATTTCTAGTGGGGACCAGCCACAAGAACCATAGCAATGAATGACACTGTTCTGGCCACTCAGCATCATTGGTAATTCTGGCACTGGTGAATGGTCTGCCTGCACCCTAAAAACCCATGCATGCAAATACAGGACAAGTTGCAACAGGCCAATTAAAATCTTATAGCAAGCTGGATGTGGCCTATGGGCTGTAGTCTGGAGAGCCTGCTCTAAATAAATGCTTTATTTTCTTACAATCAAAATAACTTTTTGGCTAAAACCTTGGGCTGCAGATCCCTCATCAAAAAACACAGTTGGTGCAAGATCACATTTGACAGCAAATCTTTATTTGGTGCAAAAATTTGACTTATAAAGGAAGTTATAAATGGCCATCTCTAGGGTCACTGGTGAAAAGTTTAGATTATCACTAAAGCAAACAAGTGCAGTACAATTTCAGGGATTCTCAAAAAGGTAAATAATTTAAAATAGGCTAAAAAGGCACTCCAGACATTTTCTTGAAATACCCAGGTTTCTTTGAAGTCTTTTTTCCTGCCACTCCGCTTAAACAGGTGCAGTAAGATCCAAGCTAAATTGTTTTGCGCAGGTTTAGATGGAACAATGCAATAAACCCTAGGGTAGTGTTGCCTGTCAAGTTTGGCCACTTGTAAAAATTTTACAATATTTTTCATTACAACAAATGTTTTGAAGTCACTTCAAATAGCCTCAATTCTCCAACAATATCTGTTTGCAGCTTCAACAAGCTGTTATCCTTGTCCCCTCCCTATGAGAGGTTCACATGGTTTTTCTCCCCACTCTTTCTTGCAAAAAATAGCAGTGACTGGAAACCAATAATAGATCTGAAAAAAAAAAAATCTAAATTGTTTCATCCATCTCGATAAATTCAAAAAGGTATCCCTACTATTTTCTGTAGATTTACAAGACACATACCTACATATTCTGTTTACAAGAGATACTAGAGGGCAATTCCATCATTCTAAATATACATTTCTGGGTGTATGAGTCTGCTAGTTACTGTCAGCATGCATTTTAATGAATTCCTAGGTGCACTGGCATCTAATGCCACGTACACACAATTGGAATTCTCATCAGAAAAGCCTTAGATGGTTTTTCCAATGGAATTCCACTCAAGCTTGTGTTGCCTACACATGGTAGCACCAAATTCCGACCGTCAAGAACGCAGTGACGTACAACACTACGACAAGCCGAGAAAATTAACTTCAATGCTTCCAAGCATGCATAAAATTGTTTCCGAGCATGCGTAGGAATTTTGCACAACGGAATTTCCGATCAAAACTTTTTCTGTTGGAAAAATTGAGAACATGCTCTCAATCTTTTACTGGACACAATTCCACCAGCAAAAGTCAGGTGGAGCCTACACATGGTCAAATTTTCAGATGAATAGCTCTCATCTGTCTTTTGCTGGCCGAATTTCCGATCATGTGTACGCGGCATAAGACAGTTCAAGTGGGGGTTCCTTACCCAATGGAAAATGAGTCTCAAACAATATGCGCAAGAATCACTGTTGTACCTATTGGGGCCAGTGCCTTGGACAAGTGACAGCCCAGACTCCCTCTCAAAGGGTTGAGGGCCCTGCACAACAGAAATTACAAGCAACATGGCCACTAAGGCCATGGTTTCTCCTGGTTGTACAGTTTAATGTCTGTCCTCTAATCCCTCTCCCAATATATCCTTAACTCCTATCTCAAAGAGAATTTCTACATCCAGGTCTAGACAGGCTGGTTGTAAACACTAATTTGTTCCTTATTGAACACACACAAAGCCCCCATTATTGCCATTTTCTCTAGTTTGGGACAAGTTTGGGTCATTTGCTACAGGTCTAGATTTTGACCATATATCTCCATTATTCAAATAAAAAGAAACTACATACAGAACTGGAGTACTCTCCTGTGGTGGTTAAAGCTCACTCTACAAAATATATGGCAGCTTTTCTGGGCAACATGTGCCATTGTATCATTGGAAACAATGTGCAAGGCAATAATTTAGTCTTCTCACCACCATTTTTAAGGCGCTGCAGATTGGACTAATTGCCTTGATGACAATCAACTTTGGTTGGAGAATGATTCAAGCTTTTGTTTTTTCTGCAATCCTTTAAACCACCTTGTGTTATTTATCATTAGTATGCTGTCATGTAGGCACCAGGAAAATTGTATCAATAATTATAGTAATTTTCCTTTCCTGGTGCCTGTTTATGGCAGCTTACATTTCCTCCCTCTTAATATTTTTTATGAGAATTCCTGGTGGGAGTCTATACTCTTACTTTTAAATATATTTACTGTTTCTGTAGCAAGGGATAGGAGCAGGGCTCTATCAGTAGTATTCTGCCATGAATAGGCAACAGGAAAGGAAAATTAGGTAAGGATTGAAATATTCAGTTTTTCTGTAAAGTGGGGAAGGGTTAGAAGCTTGGTCAGATTATTATTATTATTATTATTGTTTTGAGCTTACTGCTCTGTTAATAGATGCTTCACTCATTCACATTCTACCAGTTGTCAGGCATAGGATCACAGACAGCAGGTTTCCAGAAGTATCAGCAAGAGGAGGGGGTTACCTGGGGAAGTGTATGTGCAGGTGGGTTCCTTGATGGGGGGGGGGGGGGGGGCTGTTGCTGGTGGAAGAGGGTTTACTAGCATGGGACTGTTTTTTTGAGCAGTGATGTTTTTCTGGGGGAAAGGGGTATTTTTTCTGGGAATGGGGAAGGCAAAGGAGAAGAATTTTTTGTACCATATAGTGTCACAAATGCCTATTGTCTGCATATTGTCACACGTTCTTGTATATTGTCATGAATACCTGTTTGTTTTTTCATATTTTCACAATTGTCAATTTGTTGCCCCATATAGTCATGTTTGTGTATTTGTTCTCACTCGCATGCTCTCTCCATGAAGTGTAATGATTTATTATTTGCTGCCTGCATATCATAACTGTTGACAGATTGTTGCCAGTGCATTATATACAATAACCCATTTGGACACTATTTTTGTATTATCCAGACAATATATAAAGTGCAGCGGAACACATTAATGCTTTGAATTATAATATCTTTAAGTGTATAATATCTTAAGTGTAAACAAATCTTGTCCATAAACAACTTATAAAGTCCAAAATTATATAGGACAATAAGTGAATGAAAAACTACTCCACAAATTCTTCAGTTATCTTCTAAAATATATAACTTCAGTGCTCTCCCATCATCAGGTGAATTAAATACCTCCCAACAATAGGTAACTCACTTATCTCTTTGGTAGCTGCTGCTGTATATCAAGCAAACCAACTCCTCGATCCCTCTGTTCAATAGAGAAGCTGTCTCCTTACTCCTCCTCTCTGGCTCCTGCTTTCATGCAGAGTCACATGCAAACAAAAAAAATACAAACATAGAGGGTTATTTACTAAAGGAAAATCCACTTTGCACTGCAAGTGCACTTGAAAGTGCACTCAAAGTGCATTTGGAAGTAAAGTCGCTGTAGATCCGAGGGGTACATGCAAGGAAAATGAAAAACAGCATTTTAGCTTGTACATGATTGGATGAAAAAATCAGCAGAGCTTCCACTCATTTCAGATCTACCCCTTAGATTTAGAGTGACTGCACTTCCAAGTGCACTTTCAGTGCAAAGTGGATTTGCCTTTCGTAAATAACCCCCATAGTGTACTTCTGCACATAGACTTTATTAGCCCCCAAGCATAGTAATACATACAGAGTTCAAAAACCAACACAGCATGAGATGTAGTACTTGTCCTTCACCAACTTACTACCTCGGTCAGTGCGTGGCGTGATGTCACAGGCTCGGCTTCCCCTCCAATACTTGTTGCACCCTCTGATTGGGCTTCTTCAGTAAGCCTTCAGTCCTATTTGGTGTAATTATTTGGTCATACATAAATTATTTTTTTGGTTGCACATATATCAATTGATTAGCAGCACTGATTACTTTTCTGATTTCTTTTAACACTGGATATTGTCAGGATAGACATTTCTGCCTAAGTATTTGACATCACAGCAGTTAGAGGGTCATGTTACTATATTTAGTTCCCTGTGACGTTCACCATGGTGCTTTGAATGTACCACTAATATAACCTTGAATTTTATTTCATATAACATTATCCTTATGTTTTGCTGTGGTGCACTATACATGCCCCTATTTAGACCTTGTATTTTATTTTATTTAGCAGAAAATAATTTCCTCTTTTTTCCCCATGTCTTTAAATCTTCCATTATATTTTTTTCTTACCAACATGGTATATATTAAACAATCAAATCAAGAAAATATTTATTGTTTCCATTTTTTCAAATTAGTATTACGGTAATTTTATGCTTACTACTGAAAATACTTTTGACGTATAGAGGAGCATATGTGTGTGTGCGCATATGTGTCTGCTTATGAGAGAGGGGTTATAAATTCAATCTACTCTCAGTGTCAACTTTGCTAGATAAAGACAATAAAAAATGCAGTGCTAAGGGAATGCAAATACCCCCAAGGGACACCTTTGGGGTGAGTATTCAACTGGTGTATAATAGGTGATAAGTGATAATACAAATGTACAAAAATACACTAAAAGTGTCAAGTGCATGAACGATGATGAGTGAACTCACGTGTACATGGCACACACAAGTACTTAGAGTCCATGTAGTCATATGAAAAAAGGCTGATCAAGATGACAATAAGCCTGTGGTAAACAAAAAACAAATCCACAAACTCCTCTGTGTAAAGATATATAGTCATATAGTCTGTTGGAGAAGGCAGTAAATAATGTTCATTCTTATGATGAAATATATATATATATATATATATATATATATATATATATATATATATATAATATAAGAAACGACTTCCACACATGTCAATCTGGGATGTGCATCAAATACGAACAGAGGGAATGGATACTCTTACCCCTAAGCGTGGACCCACATGCCAGTGGCGGTGGGTCAATCGAGCATGAAGCAATCATTTCCAGCAAACTCTCTAACTGGAACTGTTGAAGTTAGATGATGTATACCTGCATCTATATCCAAGAGTAGCAATGGTAGATATTCACAGTATGGGCTCCAGCCGACAGGTGTTTGTAGTCATCTAACCGACATCCAATTGACAGCGCAAATCGTGGGAAGAAAGAAAAAAAGGGCCTCCACATAGTGCAGATGAATCCAGGATAAAAAAAAATGTATTCGATAAAAACAAAATAAAAAAATGTACAGACCATCAATCAAGATGTGTACTTAAAGTGATTACAAAAATATGGTAAGGACAGCATGGTATAAAACACACATCAGGCTATGTACCTGACATGTTTTGAACTAATGTTCTTCTACTTGGGCATAAACTTGCTACTGAATACCACGCCAATATATAGAATTGTATGAATCTAATAGTAATTGCTATAAGCCGCAACAGCTGGTATTTGCTTGCATTCTGGAATACAACATCCAATCACGAGTCTGGAAAAACCTGGCATCTCCTCATCATGTCATGTGACATTTCACTCGAGACTAGGCAGCCAATCGGGAGCGGGAAGTGCCGACACAATGTGATCTTCTCATCCCGTTGCGGCCACATGACGTTATCGCGCACCGATACCAATGGCGTTTGCGTTCCAAGCCTCCTGTTGGCCCCGTAACCTGTAAGTCACACATAGGTTGGCTGGGCAACAGGATACTACCCAATAGCTGCACCCACGACCCCTGATGAACATCACATGATGACTAGGGTCATCAATGGTTGCGTCTGCATTGGAAAAAAAGTTCCTGCAGACATAAGTCTCACATGGATGCTATACCAATGTGAGCATACACAACATGATCAAAGAGTGCAGAATGTTGGCCACAATAAATTACCAGCAGTAAGCGGTCTTTACAAAGAAAAATACACGTTAAAAAACAATAAATGAACATCTTAAAATGTGATAAAATCCGAAAAATAACAGAGTGATGGCATAAATCTTGGGGGCAATATATAATGCCAATAAATACTAACAATTTAATATATGTGCATATCCAAAAGAATGATAATATCCCAAGGACCCCTGGAATAATACTTACCCCAATGACTCTATATGGGCCAATCAAAACTCATCTATGGGGCATAAAGAACCAAAACTGGTATTCCCCTAATTCAGTGCAATTAGCGGACCTCCAGCTGTTGCAGAACTACAAATCCCATGAGGCATAATAGGACTCTGACAGCCACAAGCATGACACCCAAAGGCAGAGCCATGATGGGACTTGTAGTTTTGCAACAGCTGGAGGTCCGCTAATTGCAGATCCCTGCCCTAATTTGACCCTCCAGTTTCTATCATCACATACTGTTAGACAAAGCTAATAACAAATATGGAGAATGCATAGAATATAACAAAACAGGGAATCTATCAAATGACCAAGAAAAATATAAATATAATTAAATGATCAACCTCAAAAGGGGTATTATCATAATTCAAGACTTATTAATGAATGCATTAATATACCACTCAATGTTCAACCCATGAGGGCAATAACACTTGAGCTGGTATATCCAGAAGGTCTCTAACTTAGAGACCCCCCCTAATGCGTGATTCCCCCCTCCAGTGTGGGATAAATTTATCAATCACTTGGAATTTGGTACCGGTGGGGTTATTATCGTGAAAATGTCAATAGTGTCGTGGAACACTGTGATTGGTAAGACCTTGTTTAATACAGGCAATGTGCTCATTGACTCTGACAGAAAATGATCTAATCATACATCCCACATACTGCGTTCATGCACTTGACACTTTTAGTGTATTTTTGTACATTTTGTATTATCACTTATTATACACCAGTTGAATACTCACCCCAAAGGTGACCCTTGGGGGTGTTTGTATTCCCTTAGCGCTGCATTTTTTATTATCTATTCTATACACAATTTGTCACATTGTTGATGCTGACTGCTGATTCTTAATACATTTTTCTTGTGTCATTAGTAGCGCAACTTTTTTCACATTTTTTTATGCTAGATAAAGCCTAGTACATATGAGCAGAATTTCGAGCAGCATTGGCTGGTTCAATAGAAACTGGCCGACATTCGGTGTACAGCGCTCGACACAAGCCGGCCATCCAGCTGGCTTCTCTCAAAGGGGGCATGAGCAAAAATGGTCTGCCGATTGACTCCCACACTGACTGGATTGTTCTGGTGGGGGGGGGGGTGGCGTCCCCCTGTTAGAACACAATAGAACAGCAGGGGACATCGTTAGTACAGCGGCTCCTCCTGAGGTGTTGGTTTTTTTTTTCATTCAGCTCTAAGAGGTTGAAAAAAAAAATGCTAGTGTGTAAATGGCTTAAGCCTCAGCTTTTGAGTACACCTATCCTGAGAGCAATGTAGGTGTGCCCTTCTTATGTGTCACAACCAGATCAAGCATACAACAATTGAAAGCAAGAAAAGGTCTGAATTTCTTTACCTCTAATATTGTTTCAGGTCAGAGACACAGAATGTGCTGTAGACAGGGCATAAATATGAAAGCCAAGTATCATGCATTTTTAGAAGCAGTGGTAGTCTACACAATTCTTTCTTGGCAGGTTTCTGTCAAAGCAAAGTCATTTAGTAAATCTTAGATGTTTCTGCAAGTTTTTAAAAGACTAAAGCAACAATGTTACTACAAAAAAAATGGGCTGAGGTATAAACTGCAGGGACCTTAGGTTTCCTACCCATACTTGCATTAGCCTCCAAGTTCTGTCACTACAATTGAATGCCAAGTTTTCAGATGGGCAAAACAAAGACACTTTCTGATAGTGAAGAAGGATGCTTGCTTCCCCCTTCCCTCAACATATTTCTATTGGCTTACCACTATTGACCAATGAGAATGTAAATGATGCAGGATCGGACAGGTGAGTTTTGTCACTACTGGGAAGTGTTGGAGCTTTAGCCATCAGAATGGCCCAACATTTGGGCAGGGCTTCAAAGCTGCTGCCTTTTTCCTGTTCTGTAGAGCTTTTCTGTTCTTTCATCAAAAATCACTGTGCAAAGAAAGAGGGCAGTATGCATGACAACCAGGGTGTAATACATAAAACGCTTAACTTGTACTATATGTTTACCAAAACGAGGAATTCAACACCCTGTCCGAAACAATATCTTTGTTTATACATTTAAGAAACCTGGCATACGTCAAGCTCCCTTGGCTGAACTAAGGCAAATGCCTTGAATAGCAATGTTCCATGTCAGTGTCTGGAAGGGTGAAGATTTTAAATCCCTGGACTGCTGCTTTGGCTGCAGTGTGCACTGATAATTCATCACCCAAGCAAGTCAGTATAGTAGATACTGGAAGGGTGAGGAGGGTGTACAATGGTAATTCACCTTTTTAATTTTTTTCTTTGAAGGGGAACTTAGGCCGCGTACACACGCGGGGACTGTTCGCTGAAACTTTGTTCGTCAAACAGTTGCCGCAACAGTCCGCTCAAAATTTGCATGAGCGGACTTGCCCACACACGGCACTTTTTGAGCGGACTGTTTCAGCGAACTGTTTGCCAAACAGTTCGCTCAACTTTTAAAATGAACGGACTCGCCCACGTAAGGCGGAGGCAAGTCCGCCCATTTCGAGCGCGTGCACAGGTAGGCGGGGCCCGCGAAGGAGACGTCGCGGGCACCGCCGCCTGGAATGGACTTAAAGGGACACCCAACGCCGAAAAAAATCGGCGTGGGGGTTCCCCCAAAGTCCACAACAGACCCTTGTCCGAGCACGCTACCCGGCCGGCCAGGAAAGGGGGGGCGAGCGAGCGCGCCCCCCCCCCTGAGCCGTACCAGGCCACGTGCCCTCAACATGGGGGGTGCCTTGGGGAAGGGGGGGCCGCGCGGCCCCCCCACCCCAAAGCACCTTGTCCCCATGTTGATGAGGACAAGGGCCTCTTCCCGACAACCCTGGCCGTTGGTTGTCGGGGTCTGCGGGCGGGGGGCTTATCGGAATCCGGGAGCCCCCTTTAAGAAGGGGGCCCCCGGATACCGGCCCCCCACCCTATGTGAATGAGTATGGGGTACAATGTACCCCTACCCATTCACCTGTGAAAAAAAGTACAAAAAAAAACACAACACAGGGTTAAAATATTTTATTGCACAGCTCCGGGGGTCTTCCGTCTTCGGGGGTCTTCTCCGGACTCCTCCGCTATCTTCTTGTAGCTCTTTTGCTAGCGGAGGAGTCCGGCTTTCTTCCTCCCCGCCACCGGCCTCTTCTTCCGACTTCGGGGGTCTTGTCCCCCTCTTCGGTTCTTCTGCCGGGCCACCGCGCCTTCTTCTAGCTCTTTTAGAGGCGGTGGCCCGGTCTTCTGTCGCCGCCTTCCGTTCTTCTTCTTCTTCTTCTTCTTCTTCTTCTTCTCCAGGAGATGTTGACACGTCGCTCTCTCCGGCCGGAAAGCCAGAGCCGTGCTGTGCTGCCACTTATATAGTGCCAATGGGGCGGTGTCACATGGTATATGTCACATGGGTTGGTCACATGGGTTGATGTCACATGGGGACTATGACATCGTAAGGGGGCGGGGTCACCATGTGACATCAACCCATGTGACCAACCCATGTGACATATACCATGTGACACCGCCCCATTGGCACTATATAAGTGGCAGCGCAGGGCGGCTCTGGCATTCCGGCCGGAGAGAGCGTCGTGTCAACATCTCCTGGAGAAGAAGAAGAAGAACAAGAAGAAGAAGAAGAACGGAAGGCGGCGACGGCGACAGCGGCGACAGAAGACTGGGCCACCGCCTGCAAAAGAGCTACAAGAAGGCGCGGTGGCCCGGCAGAAGAACCGAAGAGGGGGACAAGACCCCCGAAGTCGGGAGAAGAGGCCGGCGGCGGGGAGGAAGAAAGCCGGACTCCTCCGCTAGCAAAAGAGCTACACGAAGATAGCGGAGGAGTCCGGCGAGAAGACCCCCGAAGACGGAAGACCCCCGGAGCTGTGCAATAAAATATTTTTTCTCGTGTGTTGTGTTTTTTTTTTGGGTACTTTTATTTTACAGGTGAATGGGTAGGGGTACATTGTACCCCATACTCATTCACATAGGGTGGGGGGCCAGTATCCGGGGGCCCCCTTATTAAAGGGGGCTCCCGGATTCCGATAAGCCCCCCGCCCGCAGACCCCGACAACCAACGGCCAGGGTTGTCGGGAAGAGGCCCTTGTCCTCATCAACATGGGGACAAGGTGCTTTGGGGTGGGGGGGCCGCGCGCCCCCCCTTCCCCAAGGCACCCCCCATGTTGAGGGCTCGCTCGCCCCCCTTTCCTGGCCGGCCGGGTAGCGTGCTCGGACAAGGGTCTGTTGTGGACTTTGGGGGGACCCCCACGCCGATTTTTTTCGGCGTTGGGGTTCCCCTTTAAGTCCATTCCAGGCGGCGGAGCCCGCGACGTCTCCGTCGCGGGCCCCGCCTACCTTCACATGCGCTCGAAATGAGCAGACTTTCCTCCGAGCGGGAACAGTTTGCTCATTTCGAAAGTAGCCTACACACGGGCGGACTGTTCGCTCAAACAAAATTTCAGCGGACAGTTTTTCGGAATTTCCGAAAGACTTTGTCCGTCAAACTGTCCGCTGAAACTGTCCGCTGAAAGCCCACACACGGGCGGACTGTCCGCTGAAACACTGTTCAGCGGACAAAGTTGAGCGAACAGTCCACCCGTGTGTACGCGGCCTTACACTTTAAGCCCACTATACATATAGAGTAGATCCATAATATGATACAGCAACACCAAACATTTTTTTGTAATTTGTAACAATCTGACTCATAATATTAGTACTTCATCTCAGAATTCAAATACAGAATGTTATTGCACTTATACAATTACTTAGGTATGTATAAAATAATATATATATGGCTTTGTATGCATTACATAATGGAAACAGGAGCATAAAAAGGCTTATTGCATTAATTATACCTAATGGAATCCAATGCAATCCTATATAATGAATTCATTGTATGAGTGCATTTGATGCAAATAACTATTAATTACATTAGTATATGAGTTGATTGTAGTGCACACCATTAGCTTTTCATTTAGTAAGCACTTCTTTAGTATTTTATTTTCTTAATTATATGGTTTGCCACATTTTATTTATTTCAGGAAAAGGCATAATGTGTCTATACAGAGCACTGAGATCTTTGGGCTTCCAAGTATAAATAAGAAGCATTTACATGTTAAGGTCAATATTTGAAAAGAAGCTTGGATAATAGGCGCACATTACCCAGGAAATACAATTCACTGATTCAGCCAGTGACTACCATAGTCATTTTTCCAAGGTCTGTGCAATTCCTAAATTTAGATTAATAGAACATTATGCTGTGAAAAATTATAGTTAGCTTTTAGCATCCAAGCCCTCTTTTGGCATTATTTAGTATAATACTTTTATATGTGGTACTGTGCAGCAAGCACCAACTGTTCCTTGTACATAGGTGTAACTTAGTTATGGTGGCCCCATCACATTATGCAAAATATAGTATAAATCACACAAATAGGAAACATAAGGGGAATACAAAGACACTGAATTTCAAATAAGCCAACTTCCCTAAACTACAATCCTTGCTAGAAGATAATAATTGGGATCAAATCTTAGGAACAAAGAACACGGAGTAAAATGGGTATGCTTTAAGAGCATATTAAATAAGGGCCAGTGCATCCCATTGGGAAATACATTTAAAAGAGCAAATACAAGTCCTGGGTGGCTTAACTCCAATGTAAAAATGCATATAAAAGCAAGGGAGAAGAAGGCCTTCAAAAAAATAAAAGGCTGAGGGATCATCATCAGCATTCCAATTGTACAAAGAATACAACAAGAAATGTAAGGGTGCAATCAGGGTGCCTAAGATAGTACACGAACGGCACATAGTGGAGCAGAGTAAAAAAAATCCCAAGAAATGTAATCTATTAATCTTCTATGAGGAGGTGAGGTGCCATCTAGATAAAAGAAGGCCCATAGACGTGTTATATCTGGATTATGTAAAAGCATTTGATACAGTTCCCCTTAAATGTTTACTGTACAAAGTGAGATCCGTTGGCATGGACCATAGGGTGAGTACATAGTTCAGAGGGTAGTGATAAATGGGTAGTACTCATAATTGTCCCGGTGGAAAGTGGGGTCCCACAGGGTTCTGTCCTCAGACCAATCCTAATTAATTTATTTATAAACGACCTTGAGGATAAGATAAACAGCTCAATCTCCGAATTTGTGGACAATACTAAGCTAAGCAGGGCAATAACTTCTCTGCAGGATGTGGAAACCTTGCAAGAAGATCTGAACAAATTAAAGGGGTGGGCAACTACATGGCAAATGAGATTTAATGTAGAAAAATTGAAAATAATGCATTTGGGTGGCAAAAATATGAATGCAATCTACTCACTAGGGGGAGAACCTCTGGGGGAATCTAGGATGGAAACGGACCTGGGGGTTCTTGTAGATGACAAGTTCAGCAATGGCATGCAATTCCACGCTGCTGTAAGAAAAGAAAACAGAATATTGGCATGCATTAAAAAAGGGGGATTAACTCCAGAGACAAAACAATACATTCTCCCACTCTACAAGACTCTTGTCCGGCCGCACCTGGAGTATGCTGTCCAGTTCTGGGCACCAGTTCTCAGGAAGGATGTGCTGGAACTGTAGAGAGTCCAGAGAAGGGCAAAAAAACGAATAAAGGGACTGGAGGGCCTTAGTTATGAGGAAAGGTTAGGAGCACTGAACTTATTCTTTCTGGAGAGGAGGCGCTTAAGAGGGTATATGATTTTAATGTACAAATACTGTACTGATGACCTCACGATAGGGATAAAACTTTTCTGCGAAAGGGAATTTAATAAGACACATGGTCATTCACTAAAACTAGAAATAACAGCAGTTTAACCTTAAACTGTGTAGAGGGTTCTTTACTCTAAGACCCCTTTCACACCACGCCGCCCATAGTGTCGGCAGTAAAACGCCGCTATTATTTAGTGGCGTTTTACCGTCGGATTTGTGGCAGAGAAAGGGTTAAAACCGCCAGCAATACGCCGCAATAGCAGCGTTTTGCCGGCGGTATTACAGCGCTGCCCCATTGATTTCAATGGGGAGCAGTGGTGGAGGAGCAGTAAACACACCGCTCCTTCACCGCTCCAAAGAAGCTGCTGGCAGGACTTTTCCCTGACGTCCTGCCAGTGCGTACTACAGACAATGGTGCAGCTTTTTTAGGGTGGATTGCAGGCGCTATTTCTAACGCTATAGCGCCTGCAAAATGCCCTGGTGTGAAAGGGGTTTTAGAGTGGCTAGGATGTGGATTTCTCTTCCACAGGCAGTGGTTTGAGCTGGGAGCATCGATAATTTAAAACTATTAGATGAGCACCTGAATGATCACAACATACAGGGATATACAATGTAATACTGACATAAAAATCACACACATAGGTTGGACTTGATGGTCCTTTTTCAACCTCGCCTATTGTGTAACTATGTAATGAAAAATGAATATTAAGTCTACCCTCTCTTTAAATGCTCTGTTCATCTTTTAATGTAGTCTCATCCCCTTTCTATTGCCTTCTGAAGCATTACTCCAGGGTCAGGAAAATGGGTGTGGAAAGGACAGGCACCCCCCCCCCCCGGCATAATAGTTCAATAAGAAAAGGGGGGGCACTGGTGGAGTCAAAAACTGCAAGCAGTGCTGCTGTCTAACACTGCAATGCAACACACTGGCATCTTATTCTGCTTCTTATTCCCCTAGCTTGGACTCTGCTATACAGGGATTGTATGACTGATACCAAATTGCTACCCCTTTAGGCTGGGTTCACACTGCAGCGGTTACGAGAACCGGATGTGATTCGCACCGCACTGCAGTGCAAATCACATCCGATTTCTGTGCGATGCGAGTTCAGCCATACAGATAGTATGGCTGAATTCGCATCGCACGCGGCCCAAACTCGCACAGGACCCTTTTTTTTGTCCGCAGCAGAATCGGATCGCATGGGTGTTCACACCATGCGATCCGATTCCTGTCCGAGTTTGCAGATCGCACTGCGATATGCGAACTGATCTGGGGGTGTCATTAACGTTTCACTGACACTCCCAGCAGTTCGCATAGGGCAGTGTGAACTGCCACCGGGAGGTATGCGATGCGGGAACTCATCGCGGATTTGCGGTGTTCCCGCATTGATGCAATGTGAACCTAGCCTGAATTTGTCACTGAAATAATGCATGTTATAATATTTATTTTCAGATGCAAGCATTTCTAAGAGAAAAATCAAGACCTGTGTAATTTTTATACACTATTAGTGGCAAGGTACAAAAAACTCCTAGTACCAAATACAATTTTAAAACCCTTTTTAGCAACCACATTAACACTAAAAATTCTCCACAATGCTATGGACTAGTTCTCAGCTAATATTTCAACTCAGAACTTTTATCCTACTATCAAACCTTGAATCTGCCATGTATTCGAATTTATCTAGTAAATTGTCAACTTAAAAGCATTTACATGTCTGTAACAAGGAATTCATTAATGTTCTTCAGTTTATGCAGCATTACATGTAAAGGACCACGACTGCTGTTCTGCTACTTCTGATAATTAGAGATAGAGGAAATTAATCACATAGAAATGTGCCACATTTTGGTTAAATAGTTAACTACACTTAATTTGGTTATGTGGTTTGGCTGTTATCAGTATAATGCCTGATGATACATCTCCCATGATTTATGTGGCCAACGTTTGCTTATCCCAAGGGCACTCTCAGTGAAGCATCATTATTTCTTTATTAAATACTCTACCTTTGCCTGCTTGCACTCGACAAACAAATCTAATGGTATGAAAGAATTCAATTTCAGAGCTGAATGATAATTTGTCAGGCACTGTTAATTCACATAATTCAAAGTTAATTATGTTTGAGATATTAGGCTGAACTATAATTTGGTTTAATTCGACAATAGATTCCTAACAATTTACCAGTTGTGATTAGGACAACAAAATGTGCTTACTGCCATGACTGGGCAAATAAGCTCTCTCTCATATACAGTATTTCTATATATATATATATATATATATATATATATATATATATATATATATAATCTGTATATACAGTGCCTTCAAAAAAGTATTTATACCCCTTGAAATGTTCCACTTTTTGTCAAGTTACAACCAAAAATGTTAATGTATTTTATTGGGATTTTAATTGATAGACCAACAAAAAGTAGCACATAATTGGCCTGTATTTGGCTACATCCATCTTCCCATCAACTCTGACCAGCTTCCCTGTCCCTGCTGAAGAAAAAGCATCTCCACAACATGATGCTGCCACCATGCCACCATGTTTCACGGTGAGGAGGGTGTGTTCAGGGCGATGTGCAGTGGCCAAAAAGTTCAATTTTGGTCTTATCTGGCTATAGCACCTTCTTCCACATACTGAGTCCCTCACATGGCTTCTCACAAACTGCAAACTTGACTTCTTTCAACAATGATAGTAGAAAGAGAGAGCTCCAGATCATCTCATAGGACCACAGTACTTTGTAAATGCAAAGCCCAGTAGAGTCAGAGGTACAGACTCGCCCTATAGGTGGTACCCTTTCCTTATATCCCAAACTCAAATAAACATGTGAGAAAAAGGGTTTGGGAAAGGACCCGAAGAGTTTGGTGGGAAAAGGATTAGGCAGACAGCGGTCTCCTCCTGGATATCCCAAAATGCTTTATTGGTATCAAAAATGTAAAAGGTAGTAAGCAGACTACATAAACAGTAAAAACATTAAAACCAACGTTACCACAGACACATACACGCCCAGATATAATTGCACAGATGATATGATGAGCCGACAGCGGTCACAAAAAATTTAAAACTAGAATAATATATACTGTATCATTAGTAAATATATATATAAAACTATACTTATGAATCCACCCTCTATATTTTCTACCCCCACTGCGTCAAGTAAAAATAAGTGATATAAGTGAAGCTGCTACTTAACTATAAAAATGTGTGAACTTTAATTAAATCTATAGATTAAATATCAATAAGTAAACTAGTAGCGCTAATGTAATAAATCACAAAAATAAATATGATGAAAAAGCAAAAGCACCCAGTGATAAGTGACAAAATGTAAGAGATAAATCAAAACAGTCCTAAATTGGTAGTATGATCCAGACACTCTTCATAAATTCTTGAATCTTCCACCACACCGCATGCTTGTGACACCTCTCCCTCTGAAGTGCACACTCACTGACTTTCAATGCCTCCCACTCTCGTGTTCCGCTCCTACCCTATAAAACCCACACCTGGGATAAAAGGCGACCATCCACTTGATACACGTGCTAACTCAACAAGGTGACTCCATATGTAAAGAAAGTAAATAAGTGCTCCACATAGCGTGATAACGTTACAACCAGTTTATTAAATCACACCAACACTCCAATGATTGCACTCACATTTCACATAGTAGTAAAAAGCCTTAAGTGTAACACACAGCAAACAGCCAATGGTACAGTGGCGTACTGCGGCCTCGGCGGACCAGAGGTGTGCGCTCCAGCGTAATCTCTCATCCACTCCTTGGTCATTGCTTTTAGTGGCAGTGTAGCTTCTCAGTTGAGCGGCGTCTCACGTCAGTGCAATTGATTGTCCTGTAGCCACGCCCCCGCAACAAAAAGGCTTTGGAAATTTGTTTGCAATAACTCAGTATTGGTATCACCAGCAAAGCAGCTTCATTATTATCCCATTAAAGAAGAAGAGAATGTGCGCTGCATTTTGAGATTTCATAATTTGCCACATCATGAATGTTAATTCTCCATTATAAATGCTAGTTTACAAGACCGGCCAATTCACTTCTGGCTCGTCCTTGCTTTTTGTACTTTGGACTTTTGTCTGACAGACTTGTGTACAAACACTCGGAAAATCGTACAACAGAAATTTGTCCGGGGAAAATTTTAAAACCCGCTATCCTACATTTGTCCATGGAAAATCCGACCACAATTGTCCAATGGAGCGTACAAATGGATTTTCCTCCAACAGCCTGTCATCACACATTTTCCAACAGAAATTTCAATCATGTGTAAGAGACGTTAGGCCTCATGCACACTAGGCTCTTCTGAATGCTTTTCTCCTGACAGGAGAAATGTAGCCTTAAAAAGGTGCTTGAAGCTGCATTTTTCAAACAAGTTTGGGCATTTATTAATTTAATTGACTGGAATATTAATTTATAATGGTCATTGAAATGGATAAACACTCAAGAGCTATACTCACCTATCGTTTAGACTCATTTAGGCATGCTGGATGTTTTTTCTGTACAAACGTTGCTCTTCTGAATGAAATTTTGGTGCCTTCAGACTTCTGCCCCTAAATGCCCCTGCCTCTAAACTCCTCTATAAGCCTATGTGTTCATGGACAAATAGGCTAACATAGAGGGGTGTTTAGGGACAGAAAAAGAAACATCAATTGCCTGAAAAATGGCCCTTTGACAGATGCGGTGTACATGAGTCCTTTAAGCGACCTGAAACTAACCATTGAGATATTTTTATATCACTATTATATCTCATCCTAGGTGTCTCTTCTACATGGGGGAATACGTTTCATGCCTGTAGTTATTCCTCATAGTCCATCCAATCTTGTTAATAGCTTTGTTGCCCTTCTCTGGTCTCTCCAGTTCCAGCAAATCCTTACTGAGGACTGGTGACCAGAACTAGATGACATACTCAAGCTGTGGCCGGAGCAGAGTTTTATACAGTGGTAGAATTATAATCTTATCTCTTCAGTTAGTAACCAAAAAGATTACTAACTCAATAATAATTCTACCATGCATGCTAATATTCCGCTACTTTTGCTTGCTGCAGTTTGGAATTGCAAGCTATTTCTGAACCTACTAGGACCCCCAGATCCCAGATTCTTTTTCATCCTGCATTCCCCAAAGGTTCTCCCCCTAGCTAGTAACTTGTTTCATATTTTTGATCAGCATGCCCATAGATCATTCATACTGCCTACAGCTTAGCAACTGTCTGCCCATAATGAAGTACAGGCACAGAGCTCTAGGCAGTGTGTGCAGGATTCTGACATTGCACCCACGATCTACACATTTAAAAACAAAGTCCATATTTATATTTTTAAGTGAACTTATAAATACTATCTCATCTGTGCCTGAAATAAGCATATAAGCCCATGCAATGTAGTGATAAGTAAATAAATGCAAATGCATATATAAATCATTTTCATACTGGCTATAGTCTGTTAAGAACATAAAATTGTATTCTTTGGCATTATATTATTCTGCTTGTGCTATAGGCCTTAGTCACATTGCTGTATTTTACTAGAGGTGCCTTGCATATAGGGAACTGATGAGACAAGCGGATTTATACCTGTATGCTTTTTTTTCTGTGTCAGCCTTTTCGGAAGCTATTTATCCACAACTCACATATCACATTTCCTCAGCTCAGCAGCATGTTTCCTCAGCAGTGCCTTGTTCACGATTGTGCTGACTGCCTTTCCCTTCTACTATCTTCCTGCACACCTGATAAAAATCTCTGCCAGGTAACAAATGGATGAATCAGTAAGCCATATGATGCAACAGTTGTATATGTAATATCTTCATCCATGTGCTTAATCCATTCAGATATATTACAGGCATCTTCAAAGCCAAAAAGTCAATAGTTAAAAAAACCTAGCAATTCTAGAATAAAAGTATAATTACATTTTTTTTTTAAAGATAAACCATCCATTGTAGCTCAGTTATGGTGGCTTACTCCCTGGGGTCCATTTATAGCTATTGTTTGTGTTCCACCATAAAATATAACATTAATATTTCTATATTTTAGGATTACATTTTTCACTAATTATGTTGCTTTTATTGCAGTTAGAAGTTGGCACGAAAAATTCTCTGGTATGGTCTGTGCTGCTAAAGGGACAAATATAAGTACTTGTAATACAAACTTCAGTTAATTTAATAAAATTTTATTGTTTCAAATTACACTGTGGTTTTCAAAAAAATGTTTAAACAGTCCATTCATTTGTTTTTGTTTTTTGTCCACATCTTCTCTTTTACTGCTTTATAAATTATGGAAACTAAATACTTAAAATAAATAAATAGATGGCATTGTGAACCAAAACCTGTGTGCAACTTCATTAAAGGTTAAAAGTTGGGGGGGGCGTGGCCATTGGGAACTCTCACATAAGATCGCCTTGAGGTGGTATCTCACTCCATATAGAATTTCGAAGTTTGTACCATCACATTCCCAATGTGTCGGATGGGCTGTGGGCACATGGGACAAATAATGCATATTTTTTGGTCATGTAAGAATTTAACAAGTTTCTGGAATAAGCTATTTAGTAAGATTTCTGAAATAATCATGATAATTACTCCCCCCACGGCAGCCTTAGTGATCCTTAACATTGGCATAGACTCTTTTCCTTTTGACTGTCGTAGAGTAGTCACTCATATCTTACTAGCTGCAAGGACGCTTATTACAAGGAAATGGAAAACAAATCTAGGGCTAAATGTATCAGAAGTCATAGACTTGGTGAAATATAATTATACCTTTGAACGCATCTTAGCTTTTAGACAAGGGGCAAAATGGTCATTTGATTACCACTGGAAACTTTGGTCATGCTGGGTAGAGCACCGCTATTTGGCCTAGCAAATGAGAGAAGTATGAACTTCCAAGGTTGCCTATGCAGATTTCCAATTCAAGATGTCGAGACTCATAAGTAATTATTTTTTGTTATTCTTTTTTTTCTATGTTTTGGTTATGACATTAAGTATGCCATGTTGTCTTCAATCTCTCCTTCCACATTTCATGCATCATTTACTGTTTGATAAGTACACTGTGAAAAACATGCTATAACATCATATGTATATTTATACGTATGTGAAAACACATGTTAAGCCTCTATGTCAACGGCTTTATTAATGTATGCACAAAATTTTCTTCTGCATATAGTCTTAAAATATGATATATATAAAAATAATACTAAGAGGCCTATTTAAAAAAAAAATATGGTCAAATGTCTTAAGTAGGGATGAGCCAAATGCCCCCTGTTCGGTTCGCACCAGAACATGTGAACAGGAAAAAAATTTGTTCGAACACACAAACACCGTTAAAGTCTATGGGACACGAACATGAATAATCAAAAGTGCTAATTTTAAAGGCTTATATACATGGTATTGTCATAAAAAGTGGTTGGGGACCTGAGTCCAGCCCCAGGGGACATGTATCAATGCAAAAAAAGTGAAACAATAAAAGTGTAATATTCCTTTAAATTTCATATCTGAAGGGTGTCTTTAGTATGCCTGTAAAGGGGCGCATGTTTCCCGTGTTTAGGTCTAGGATGTTTCCCATGTTTAGGCCCTTCAGGTCTGGTATGGATTTTAAGGGGAACCACGCACCAAAATAAAAAAAAAAAAATGGCGTGGGGTCCCCCCAAAAATCCATACCAGACCCTTATCTGAGCACACAACCTGGCAGGCAGCAAGAAAAGACAGAGGCACAAGAGAGCGCCCCCCCCCTCCTGAACCGTACCAGACCACATGCCCTCAATGTTAAGGTGCTTTGAGGTAGCCCCTTAAAGCACCTTGTCCCCATGTTGATGGGAAGAATGGCCTCATCTCCACAACCCTTGCCCAGTGATTGTGGGGTCTGCGGGCAAGGGGCTTATTGGAATCTGGAAGCCCCCTTTAACAAGGGGACCCCCAGACCCTCCTCATGTGAATTGATAACAGCCCTACCATTTCACAAAAAAAGTGACAAAAAGGTTAAAAAAGACAAAAGACAGTTTTTGACAAGTCCTTTATTAAATTCTTCTTCTTTGCGCTTCTTCTTTCATCTTCTTTCTTTTGGTCTTCCTTCTGAGTTGTTCTTCTTCTCCATCTTCTCCTTTTTCTTCATCTTCTTCTTCATCTTCTTCTTCCTCCGCTCTTCCCGTCCCGCATCTTGCTCCGGCTTCTTCTATGCACCGTCCGCACGATCCGCCTCTGTGGGAGTCTTCAGCAGTGTGATGCTTCACTTCTTCTGACACTTCTGAAATAACGTAGGGCCGGGTCACTGAGTGGTGACCCCGCATGGGAACTTCCCTATGGCTTTCCCCATGTTGTCAGAGGGGGGCAGGGTCACCCGTTTATGTAAATGAAAACGTTACAGTGCGGGGGTCCCCTTAATATCCATACCAGACCTGAAGAGCCTGATATGGAATTTAAAGGGACTGCCACGCATTTTTTTTTAATAAATTTTGGTTTGGGGTTCCCCTGTGCGGAAATCCCCATGCCGTTTTTATCAATGAAATTTTATGTGTATTGCGGACTGACAATTCATTATAGCCGCGAGTCGTTTTAAATTACCTTTTTTTTCCTTTAGAAATGTAATTTTGAAGGAATATTACACTTTTATTGTTTCACTTTAAGCATTATTAAAATCACTGCTCCCGAAAAAACTAACGTTTTTAAAACTTTTTTTTGCATTGATACATGTCCCCTGGGGCAGGACCCGGGTACCCAAACACTTTTTATGACAATACCATGCATATAACCCTTTAAAATTAGCACTTTTGATTTCTCCCATAGACTTTTAAAGGGTGTTCCGTGGCTTTCAAATTTTCGAACACCCAAAATTGTTTACTGTTCGGCGAAATGGCGAACAGCTAATGTTCAAGTCTAACATGAGATTGACTCAAACATAAAGCCCATCCCTGGTCTTAAGTAGGGATGAGCCGAACACCCCCCAGTTCGGTTTGCACCAGAATTTTCGAATGGACCGCAAATTCGTACAAACGTTAGAACCCCATTGAAGTCTATGGGACTCGAACGTTTGAAATAAAAAGTGCTAATTTTAATGGCTAATATGCAAGATACTGTCCTAAAAAGGGTTTGGGGACCTGGCTTCTGCCCCAGGGGACATGGGTCAATGCCTAAAATGTTTTTTAAAATGGCCGTTTTGGCGGGAGCACTGATTTTAATGACGATTAAAGTGGAAAAAAAAGTGAAATATTCCTTTAAATATCATGCCTGGGGGGTGTCTATAGTATGCCTGTGAAGTGCCATGTGTTCCCCGTGTTTAGAACAGTCCCTGCACAAAATGACATTTAACGGAAAAAAAGTCATTTCAAACTGCTTGCGTTTTTAATGTAATATCTGGTTCTGGCAATATGGATGAAAATCATTGAGAAAAATGGCATGGGTAGCCCCCATGCCCATTACCAGCCCCTTTGGGTCTTGTACGGATATTAAGGGGAACCCCGTACCCATATTAAAAAAAGGAAAGACGTGGGGCCCCCAGGCCCTATATACTCAGAACAGCAGTATACAGGCGGTGCAAACAAGACAGGGACTGTGTAGATTTGTTGTGTTAAGTAGAATCTGTGTGTAATTTTGAACTGGTACATTTTTAAAGTGTAGCTCCAGTCAAAAAATCTATTTTTAAGCTTTTTGGAAAACATAGGGAAGGGTTATCACCCCTGTATAATTTGTTTTGCCGTCCATATTTTTTCATCTCACTTCCTGTTGTCTCCTTCCGTTTGCAAGTAGGAGACGTTTGTAAGTTGGATGTTTAAAAGTAGGGGCCTGCCCTATATGCTCTGCAGAAATGGCGGAACGAGGTGTTGGTGTTGCCACAACATTGTAAGCCCTCAAAGTGACTCTTAGTGGGCGCTGGAGCGCCCTGCTGTGAACGATTATATCAAGAATTGTAATTACATGCCCTTGTTAAACAGGGGTTGAAAAATTGGGCTGCTGGCACTGGTGGCACACAGACAGCACGCACAATCTCCTACAACTGACTGCAAGCTCTATTAAAAAAGAGCAATATAGCTAGCTATGTAGGTGGATATAACGGTGTATAATGCGGTCAGGGCACGCAGACAGCACGCACAATTTCCTACAACTGACTGCAAGCTCTATTAAAAAAAGAGCAAGATATCTAGCTATATAGGTGGATATAGCGGTGTATACTACGGTCAGGGCACGCAGACAGCACGCACAATCTCCTACAACTGACTGCAAGCTCTATTAAAAAAGAGCAATATAGCTAGCTATATAGGTGGGTATAACGGTGTATACTGCGGTCAGGGCACGCAGACAGCACGCACAATCTCCTACAACTGACTGCAAGCTCTATTAAAAAAGAGTAATATAGCTAGCTATATAGGTGGATATAACGGTGTATACCTCGGTCAGGGCACGCAGACAGCACGCACAATCTCCTACAACTGACTGCAAGCTCTATTTAAAAAGAGCAATTTAGCTAGCTATATAGGTGGATATAATGGTGTATACTGCGGTCAGGGCACGCAGACAGCACGCACAATCTCTAACACCCACTAACTCCTACAGAAGCCAACACACTACACAAGGCCGCTGCGCTGGCGGCCTTATATAGTGGGGGGCGTGTACTACACAGCCTGAGCTATGATTGGCCACAGGCATCCTGCCTGTGGCCAATCATGGCTCTCCTCGCTGCTGGCGCTGTGATTGGCCAAGCATGCAGGGTCACAGTGCATGCTTGGCCAATCATGAGCCAGCAATGCACTGCGATGGCTCAGTGCATTGTGGGTCATGAGTGCCACATGAATTTGGCTTAAACGGCCCACAATGTTCGGTATTCGCCGAACGGGCAAACAGCCGATGTTCGAGTGGAACGTATGTTCGACTCGAACACGAAGCTCATGCCTAGTCTTAAGCATCAACACAGCTGACATAAATTATACCCATAATTTGAGTAACATGTTTTATTCTTATGATAATCAGCTCCACTTAGTGGCCATAATATGCTATTTTCCTGAAATACCCTATCCAGGAAAATACCACCTAATGGCTGCTAGATAGCGCTAACAACTTTAGGAAGTAAAGATAATATTCAAATTATGGGCATAATTCATAACAGCTGTGTGAATGCTTGAGACATTTGCACAGTGATTTCTTTTTGTTTATTATTTATATAGATAGGCCCCTGTTTTTTTTGTTGTAAAGCTTGTTTGGGACTTTAATTTGCTGGTTTGTTTTAGTGAAACAATACAAAAAATACAAGGCTGTATTATTTGAAATCTTTATGAAAAATGCTATCAGTCTAGTTATTTTCGGACGCAAATAGACTGTGCACTTTGCAAGTGCAGTTGCTCCAGAGCTTAGTAAATGAGATGAAGCTTAAGTTTGCAAAGAATACCCAATCACGTGTATGGGAAATAAAGCTTTTTTTGCTTGGATATGGCTCTCGCTGCTGTGTCTCAGCCAATACATTTGTAAATTAAAGCTAAATATCTCAACTTTGTCACAATTGCCAGTGCCAAAATGTCAACTCAGAGTGCACAAAAACATGAAAAAAAAACACAACCCCATATTCCAGAGACGAGACAATTATTACAGAGAAATAAAAGGTACAGAGTCATGTTTCGGAGACAGTGATCAAAACATTTCGCACAGCACCTGGAGAGCTTGTCAGCAGCTTGACTGGACAGCGATGTAAAAAGACAAAACAAGGAAGGTTTTAAAAATCTAAAATAACAATTACAGTAGATTATGTAAGAGACAAGACATAGAAATGTTGCAGAGATGCAGCACATCATGTAAGCCCTAGTGGGTTACATTTGAAGAGGTAGATGTGAGGCATTTATCAAGAAATAAAAATTACATTGTATTATGTCAGATACACATGGTAGAAGTATTACACAAACACATGTAAGACGTTTTTTAATAGGTCACATTTGAGGTATGAGTGATGAGGCACTTTTTATCCAGGAATAACAAAACTGTGGATAATGCAGAAGTATAATTCAGAAATATTTTACAGTGTACTGAATTAGTTGGTGTAGGATACATGCATAAAAGGAGAAACAACGTGAAGTTTTTTTAACCCTACAAATCCACAAACAAGGGTATATGTGGCACAGAATTATTTTTATTGTACACACCACATAGACAGCATTTCAGCTGTTGTAATAGGCAGTAAGCTTGAAATAAAACATGCAACTGCTTAAGCCAAATACAATGAACAGTATTTTCATATGATATGGCCTCATGCAGACTGGGTATTTAGTCCAGTACATGAGATCCTGACTTTTTAGTGTGGGTAGAAGGCACAGGCACATTGCAAGTCTCTTTTTTTTTTTTTTGTCTCTGACTTGAGTAAGTGACAAGTTTAGCCATGAAACATGTTTTGTAAAACACTAATACACAAACTCTCCCCCTGTCTCCTGTGTATCACCACTGCGCTAAAAAGCACCCTAAACTCTAAGCCGCCACTTTAAAAAATATAGAATGTGTATACTGTTCCTTTAGCAAGTGCTGAAACAAGTGGTGCTAAATATAGTGTGTATTTCCACCACAAACCCCATGATTAAGTCAATTGAATGACGAAACATGTCGGGCGTGGCTACTAGGCGAATGAGACAAGCATACACCGGACGCTGAACATCCTACACTTATCCTTACCAAGGTGACGGTGAAACTAAGGAGCGGTGAGAGACTATAAAGCAATCCCGCATATGCTGGGTCCGCCGTGACCATTGATGCTTTAGCAAACAGCTGTGTAAAGTGTGTTGTGGCTTAACATTTAGCGTGGTCATAATTTTTTTAAATGTGAGTGCAATATGATAAGAGTTTTTATGTGTGATTAAAAAGGTTTTTAAACGTTATCACTCTATGGGAGCAAATCTTTTTTATGTTGCATGAGGGCATCTATATGAAACTGCCAAGAAAGCCGGCTCTTTTTTCTCTGAAGTGAAGGTTAAGATTTTCTAGTTACAGCCCTGCAAAAAGGGGAAAAGCGTGTCTAGCCAAACATGAACGCGGGAGGCTTATACAGCTGGTGAGTCTATTCACATAAGGGGAGAGGAATCATATTCACGGCGGTGTGGTGAAGGACTGTAGATAGAAGCTGTTTTCTAGTCCAAGAGACACTGATCATCGTGGTTTTCACTACTCCTATTCATGTGGAGCATGTTTTGAAGATCTATGGACTACTAGTTTACTTTGTAACACTTTATATTTACATTGTGAAGTGTTTTGTTAATTGTAAAATTGCCATAGGAAGTGGGTTTGTATATGATTAATTTTGTGGTGTGGTTACTTACTTGGTCACAGGTTGTTTTTTTAATAGATTATTATTTTTTTATTTCAATTTGAAGGTTATCTTTTCATGAGATAATTCGTTATTTATTTATTTTTAGTTTTGAATCACTGAACACTTATGCCGCGTACACACGAGAGGACTTATGTCCGACAGACCTCCAAAGGAGTTCCGCCGGAGTTCCGACGGAGTTCTGGCGGAGTTCTGGCGGACTTAATCGACCGAACGGACTTGGACACACACCATCACACCAAACTCCGACGGAGTCGAACGTGATGACGTACGACTGGATTCGAATAAGGAAGTTCATAGCCAGTAGCCAATAGCTGCCCTAGCGTCGGTTTTAGTCCGTCGGAGTAGCATACACACGAGCGGATTTTTCGAAGGGGACCGGGTCCGGCGGAGTTCCGTCGGGAAAATTTGAAGCATGCTTCATTTCTAAAGTCCGTCAGACTTTGGCGAATCAAAAGTCCGTTGCAGCCCACACACGATCGAATAGTCTGACGGACTCAGTCCGTCGGAGTTTGGATGTTGAAAAGTCCGCTCGTGTGTACGGGGCATTAGTGAAGTATTATTATTTTCATTGATATAGATTTATAGGTTGTAGTGGTGAAAATAAACACTATATTCAGCGCCACTTGTTTCAGCACTTGCTAAAGGAACATTATACACATGAATATGTTTTATTTGGTGTATATATATATATTATAATATTTTGGTGAATATTTTATTTAAATTAAGTTTACGACTTCTACCTATTTTTACAAATACTATTCCAGAAGCCTCTGCTGATTAACCTACAAGCATTCTGGGTTCCAGGTGCACTGTTAAAGCGGACCTCCACCCTGAAGTGGAAGTTCCGCTCATCTGATCCCTCCCCCCCTCCGGTGCCACAATCGGCACCTTTCAGGGGGGAGGAGGGTGCAGTTACCTTGATAATCCAGGTATGTGCACCCACTTCTGGGACAAGACCGCCGCAGATGCCCCACCCCCCGTTGTGTTCTGGGAAACACACCGTTCCCAGGACGCAGCGGGGACCAGCAGAGACACGCAGCGCAACTTGCGCATGCGCAGTAGGGAACCGGGCAGTGAAGCCACAATGCTTCATTTCCCGATTCCCTGACAGAGGATGATGATGGGGGCAGCAGAGAGACGAGCGATTGCTCATCATCTGCCACTGACATTGCTGGACCCTGGAACAGGTCCCCTTGAGCCACATCAGCTTTCAGTCTCTCATGAAGGTTAAATGCCAAGTGTGCATGAGACTTAAAAAAACAAAAAGGAATATTGTGCATACAGTACTACTAGATATTATATCTACCATTTCTGATGGGCATTTTTGCTTAAACAAAACTAGGCTTCCTAGTTTATATCTAATTTTTGTTACCTCATTGACTAATCCACATCCCCATTTAGCTTTGGATTGTCCAAACAACAGTTAGATTTTTATCATAGCCGTTAAATAGCTATGGAATCCGCACATGGACCTCTGCTGTCATTGACGTGGGAGGCAGCCCTGATGGGGAACTAGATTAAGAGTTCCAAAACAGACTCTGTCCATCCAACAACTCAACTTCACGGCTGCTGTCCTCCTTGGTGTATGAAGGTTGATCCCCAGTTGTGCCTCAGCCACATGTCTAAGTTAAAGGTACTTAAATTACCATGCCTCAGTAAAGAAAAGTTTTAAAGTGTTTTGTGAGTATAGTTGGTGAAAGTATTTCAGACCTTTCATGCCCATCTAACCCCATAAGGCAACAACTGAAAATGTGGGAGTGCAGGTTTATATCAGAGGAGACAACATTGGGAAACAGAAGTGTAAGCTTGTAAGCTTGTAAAGACCTACCTAAAACAGAAATGCCTATTTTAATGTGTAAATGGTGCCTGTATATAATATTTGATAGTGTTTCATATGAATAAACAATGGCAGCTTCTGTAGCTGTTGCAGTATTTATTTAAGATTTTTTTTCTTTTGAAACTGAAATAAATTAGCTACAACCATGACCCAGATAGCACCGCTTCCACCTGAGGATGTACAGGTACAGGCTAAGAAAGGGACGACGCTAAAAGATTGCTGGTTTTTTCATCTCACCCTCAAAAGCTTCAAAGAGCCCTCTCCACAATGTGCATTAAATAAATAATAAAATATAATATCTTTGTTGTTGTCTTAACAGTCCCCAAAAAAAATACCGTTATACATGTTAGGTTTTATGACAAGAAGTCTTGTTTTCAGCAATACTGCCTGCAGTCTCTGAGCTTGACTTGTAACAAAAGACTATTAGAGACTGTTCATGCAAAAGATTGTCAGATACTGCTCCTATGTTAACACACACCAGTGTTCACTCACAGACATAGATATTGTTTTTTTGCTAGTTGCTAAATAAATATATTTATAACACTTACTGCTCCTGCCTAGGACCTCAGCATCATCAACAATCCGCAAGTGGAAATATACACTGAGAAGATATAGAGCCCACGCTCCCCTAATGTATACCCTAAACACATATGCTACAGTCATTGTAACCACAAAATACACTAAAGACTATGCCACAAGCAAGCATGGGACATTCATAAGACAAAGAATATGTTTAAAATATTTGATATGCTTTTCTGTACACAGAATAAAGATAAAGAGCTCCTTGTCCGCCTTGTTTTATCCTACCATAAATTAGATATTCATTAAAATATTCCTTGAGTACTGCTTAGCAACAAGCATTTGTTGATAAAATAAACATTTTGGTCAGGACTACATAATATAGCATTTTGGGCTAAAGTTGGGTAAAGACAGATCAAAATTAGTCCGGTACAGCAGGCAGTAGCCAAATTTCAATCAGTCTGGGGCTCTTACTGTTTGACAGAGGTCGATCATTAGACTGGCTTCTGTCAAACAATCACGCTGGCAAATTTGATCTGATCAGTGTATTCTGACAGCTGAAAGTCCTGCTGCCAGAGTACAATATCCCAGAAGGAGGAATTCCTCCTTCTAACTTGCTTGTATGGATGAGCAAATCCGTGTCACTTTTTCAAGCCCTCATCCATCAACCCACTGGGCGAACAAAAAAAAACTGTCTATACCCAGTCCTAGTACAGCTTATAGGCACTAGGGATCAGATATATTTAAGTCAAAACAAAATGTAAATAGAATGCAACAGTCAATAGTATGGGACATGTAGCACTACATATTGATTGCATGTGGATTATGGGAAGAAGGCTACCTCAGCAATAGTGTCTGTGGGAGGAAGAATGTCCCAGTATTGGCGTCAGTGATTACTTACCTGAGAAGATGTTCTGTGTTCCCTGCTATGTGATGTCAACACAAGATCTATGGAGGGACATCTAGAAAGACCTAGGATGACCTACTGTAGGTGTTGCTACCCTTTGAAAGCATGCAGGAGACCTTGAAAATTTCCCAAGGTATTTGGATCTAAGAATACTTCTTGAACAGCACAATATATGCCTCCTGGGCCTAGGGCCTCTACTCCACTATTATTACTATAGGTAAATCTGTTCCATGGGACTTAAAGTGATTGTAAACCCTCACCTTTTTTCCCTTGTTTATAAGTGATCACATTACCTCTGTTCTCAGCTGCATAAGAGCCAATGGAAAACAGCAGTACACTGATCTTCCTAGTGAAAGACTGTGCAGGGGATGTCAGGACAAGTCTGATCATTGTAGGAGAGTAGACTAAGTTCTCAGCATAGCTAGAGAACTGACTACAGTGTGTTCTCCTGCTTAGTGTAGTCAGTTTTTAATAGGAAAGCAGAGGGACAGACAAGAACACCAGGGATTTCACACAAAGGAAGCAATGCAAATAGAACCGGATAAGAAAACTGCAAGTACATGGTACAGCAGGCATATTAGGAATATTAGCTTCTTTTCATCCAATCAGACTAACAAAACCTATACAATTATTTGATTAAATGCAACACTAAAAATGTTGTGTATATGATACAGGCATACCCCACTTTTAAGTATGCATTGGGGTTTATTTACTAAAGCTGGAAAGTGCAAAATCAGGCTCACTTCTTTATAGAAACCAATGAGCTTCTAACCCCAGCTTGTTCAATTAAGCTTTGGTAATAAAACCTGGAAGCTCATGTAGAAGTGAGCCTGATTTGGCACTTTCCAGCTTTAGTAAATAAACCCCATTGTGTACTTAAAAGTGGGGTATGCCTGTAATTTGCCTATGTGGCTACCAGTATGTCAGTAGGACAATAATGAAATTTCAAACCCGTTTAAAAGAGCATATTTCAAACATTAAGGCAGGTGTTGTAAATCAAAGTGTGCCTAAACATTTTGCCAGATGCCATCATAGATACCCCATTGGTAATAACTTTTTGGCCATTGATACATTTTCTCCACATTGGAGAGGCAATAAAACCAGGAAGGAAATTTCTCGCATAGAAACAAAGTGGATTTACAGCCTGAAGACTCATGCGCCATTTGACATGAACGTTATTTGGGACGTGAATTGCTTTGTTAACCACTTCAACCCCGGACCGGAGCATTTTTTGCGATACAGCACTGCGTCACTTTAACTGACATTTGCGCGTGTGTCGTTGCACCCAAAAAAAAATGTACGTCCTTTTTTCCCCACAAATAAAGCTTTCCTTTGGTGGTATTTGATCACCTCTGTGTTTTAAATTTTTTGCGCTATAAACAAAAAAAGGCTGACAATTTTAAAAAAGTAATATTTTTTTACTTTTTGCTATAATAAATATTTCAAAAAAATATAAAAAGATACACATTTCCTTAGTTTAGGCTCATATGTATTCTACATATTTTTGGTTAAAAAAAAGATCACAATAAGTGTATATTTTTTACCTTTTGCTATGATAATCATCCCCCAAAAATATATAAAAAAACGAATTCTTTCCTCAGTTTAGGCCAATATGTATTCTTCTACATATTTTTGTTAAAAAATCGCAATAAGCTTACTGTATATTGATTGGTTTGCACAAAAGTTATTGCGTCTACAAAATAGGGGATAGATTTATGGCATTTTTATTATAATTTTTTTTATTAGTAATGGCGGTGATCAGCGATTTTTATTGGAACTACGACATTGCAGGGGACAGATCGTCACATTTAACACTATTTTGGGACCATTGACTTTTATACAGCTAAAATAGCCACTGATTACTGTATAAATGTCACTGGCAGGGAAGGGTTTAAACACTAGGGGGCAATCAAGGGGTTAAGTGTGTTCCCTCAGTGTGTTCTAACTGTAGTGTGATGGGCTCACTAGGACATGACAGAGATCTCTGCTCTCGATGACAGGGAGCAGCAGATCCCTGTCATGTCATTAGGCATGGAGATGATGGGTACGCTCATTTAACCACCCGTGCCATTCTGCCGACATACATCATTGTGCAGTGGTCAGCAAGTGGTTAATAATGGCTGACCTACAATTTTTTTTCCCATGATGGTGTCAATAATTATTCTGTATATGCACTCTCCATTCACCAATGGTGAGGCATGGGTGATTTTAGACCTATGGATGTCTTTTATTGTATAATCTCTTTTGGTATACTTTGGCCAGTTTGTATATTCATGCTCCTGTTCCTATGTAGTCTTGCTCAAACAATGGCAGCAGGCTGTTTATTAATTTCTCTTAAAGCGGGGTTCCACCCTAAAGTGGAACTTCCGCTGATCGGAACCCTCCCCCCCTCCGGTGTCACAATTGGCACCTTTCAGGGGGGAGGGGGGTGGAGATACCTGTCAAAGACAGGTATTTACACCCACTTCCGGGCATAGACTCCCGTGGGAGTCTATGTCATTTCCTGTCCTGCCGCACTGTCTGCTGGGACACACACGGGTCCCAGAGACAGCGCGGACAATTCCTATTGCGCTGCGCGACTCACGCATGCGCAATAGGGAACTGGGAAGTGAAGCCGATTCGCTTCACTTCCTGATTCCCTCACCTAGAATGGTGGCGGCAGCAGCCGAGAGCCGAGCGATCGATCGGCCTCGGCTGCCGGTATCGCTGGACCCCGGGACAGGTGAGTGTCCATTTATTAAAAGTCAGCAGCTGTAGTATTTATAGCTGCTGGCTTTTAATTTTTTTTTTGTAGGGGGAATCCCTCTTTAACTAGTTAATTTTAAATAAAAAGTTTCTCCATGTAATATGGTGCTTTTCCACTAGATGGAATTCTTCAGCCATTGAGTACTTTCACACTACAAGGTGGCTTTTGTTTCCGTTCTCTAAGAAGTGCTGCGTTACAATAATGAGCACTTCACAGTCTGCGTTGGTTGCCTGGTTATTAGCAGGCATTTAAAAACGTCTAGTGTGGTATACGATGTGTAAGCCAGTCCCCCGGTGACATCATCTCTTTGACGAAACTAGTTGGGCATGGTTATGATGCTTGCTGACCGGCAGGAGAGTGCAGTGCAGCCACACAGCCTGCTGCTTTTTTGGAGAGCAATTGTATCTGTTTTTATTGCTATATGCAAGTTTTCTAAATCTATTGCCTAAGGATTTGCTTAGTGTGATTCCCTTTGCAATTTTCACTTGTTATTTTCTTAATAAAGGTTTTTCATGGGATACACTATGGGCTTATATGCTTTTTATTTTTCCTCCTGCCGATGAACCAACCCAGACTGGATCACGTTTGGCGCTTTGCAGTTTCTCTTCATAAGGAGATGTAACAAGCACATTTGACCATACTATATGATGGTCCACAGGATCGGGTAAAAGGCTTTAATACTTGGTGTCACCTGGTGGCGGAAGCACTACGAATTGTGATTGTGGGGACACTGGTGGAGTAAATGAATCGTGGATGATTTGTTTCCTTTGGACTTTCTTGTTTCACGTATTTTTTTTCTTGTTAGCCCTTGTGAACATATGGACACTTATTTACATATTTGCTGTGAATTCTTTATACGCGTTTTTTTACCTAATAAGTTTGATGTCATATTGATTCATTTTTGTGTTTTCACAATAATGAGTTACATTTTTTAGCATTGCTTCATACATTTATCACATATCAGGAATATGAAATGTTGGGTTTACATATTCTTTAAGAGACATAAACAGTCTAGAATAATGGAGTTTTTCATTGAAATGCTTCAAATAATGCATTGTTTTGAATGTGCTGTACTAAATATTCACTTATATATTGGAAATAAATTTAGTGAATTTAAACAAAAAAAGCAAAAGCAAAAAAACACAAAAATATTTTTTTAATGTATTTTTTATTTTTTTTTTCCAAATTTTTTTTATTTTCAATAGAACAAGGTACAGAGAATTACATCTTCATTCCGTACAATCATTATAAAAAAAGAGGTGGACAATTATCTTGTTGTTTCTCATTTAGCAAACATTTCAGTTATAACATATAATCGCCTCTATGAAACTCAGCGTAAGTAAAGAAAAGTTCAATCAAAAACAGTTTATGGTTCTATCCAAAGCCAAATTATGAACTCTATAAGTATGTATAATGATATTGATATACTGTTTTATCGAAGTTGATAAAGTCAAAGTCAAACATAGCTATATAAAGGGTATAGCTGAAAGAGGGGTAAGGTAATAGGGATGTATGATTCCCATTTAGAATGTAATCATATTGATAAAGGAAGAGAAAAAAAAAAAAAAGGGGGGGTGGAGGGAGAGGTAGGAAAAGAGTGGGGGTGATGTTTACATAGAAGGAGAGAAAAGTGAGTGAGACCACATAGAAATTTAGGAATTGGGAAAGGGATGGGGACAGAGCTATAAATAGATACTCCGCCACTCGTCGATAACAGAATCTAGCTCATGTGAAATTGTCGCCTATAAATCTTTGCAGGGGGTCAAAAGTGTCAAGTACTGATAGGTGAATTACTTTCTCTGATAGATATCTTAGAGATGCACAGATAATGGGTGTATCCAGACATTATTGACAAACAGACTATGCAATTATGATTATTGTCGTGTTATGTCGTGAAAGGCATCAGAGGTTATGAAGAGTTGCCAAGGAGCCCATTTCGAGCCAAATTTAGTCGGCTCGTCTTTATTAATATGTATTAATTTTTCCATATTTGCAATTTTGTCAACTCTTTGTAGCCATTCTTTAGTGGAGGGAACATTAGAAGACTTCCAATGGATCGGAATGCACTGCTTGGCTGCACTGATGAGATGGAGTGTTAATGATTTGCGATAAGATGATTTTAGGGAAATATTATGATGTAAAAGGTATTGGGCCGGAGTAAAGGGAATGTCCATGCCTGAAATCTTATTGATTAGTTCATGTACTCTCTGCCAAAAGGGTTGTATGACTGGGCAGGACCACCACAGGTGTAGGAGAGTGCCGCAGTGGCTTTGGCATCTCCAACAGGTATCTGGGGTCTGAGGGTCCCAAGTGTGAAGTAAAACTGGAGTTCGGTACCATCGACATTGAATTTTGTACCCGTTTTCCTGTGTGGAGACATTTAGTGTGCCTTTATGGATGTTGAGCAGTATATTTTCTCAGTCTTCACAGGAGAAGGATGTTTCTAGGTCTTTTTCCCAAGCCTTACAGGCTAAAGAGTTTGCGGGGTGGTGTCCTTGAAATAGGAGAGAGTGTGTTAATGAAATAAGATGGGTTATGGGTGTTGTGGAGGAGCAAAGTTTCTCAAAGGGGGTCAATGGTCTAGAATAATCTGAGTGTTGTGCAGAGTGTTTTATAAAATGTTGAATCTGTTGGTAGGTCCACATGGGTATAGGTGGTGACCGCATAACTATCGCTAGTTGGTCAACCGTGAGCATCCGCCCATTTTTGTAAAGGGATTTCACCAACATTGGTTCTTGTGACCAATGTTTAGCAAGAAAGGACTCGTGCATGCCTGGTGGAAAATTTGGATTCATTTTCAGTGGAGTCAAGGGTCCTGATATGGATGATATGCGATTTTGCACACATGACGTGTAGAAGCACTGTATAGTAGAAGCGATAAGTGGGTGAGATTTAACCGTGGGCATCATATTAGAATGTTGTATCCAAGGCAGGGATCGCAATGGAGAAACCATGATGGAAGCTTCTAGGGCCACCCAGTCTTTAAAAGGCGAATGAATATTCCAGTCAATAATCCTGGTTAAATGAGTAGCTTTATAATAATTACTGATGTCTGGAAGGCCTATACCCCCTTTGTCTTTAGGAAGAGAAAGTTGGGAGAAGCTGATTCTGGGTCTACGCATATTCCACAGAAAGTTGGTGCATGTCTGCTTGTAAGATTTAAAGAAGGCTAATGGAAGTTTTATTGGCATGGCTTGTAAAAGATATAGGATGCGTGGCAAAATATTCATTTTTAAAATGGATGCTCTTCCGAACCAGGAGAAAATTGGTTTATTCCACCTTTTTAGGTCTAGTATGATCTTATGTAAGATAGGTAGATAATTTTTTTGCATATAGATCGTCTAAGTTTTTTGTAATTTGAACGCCCAAGTATGTGATGGCCTCATCAGTCCATTGGAAGGGGAAATTAATTTTACATTGTTCTACCTCTGCAGAAGGTAAAGAGATGTTGAGGGCGTAAGATTTCCCGAAGTTTATTTTGAGGTTGGAAAGGGTATTGAATAAACGGAATTCTTTTAACAGGGAGGGGATCGTTACGCGAGGGTTAGTGAGGAACATTAAAATATCATCCGCATACGCGGCAATTTTATATTCTTTCAATGTGGATTGGACACCATTGATATCTGGGTTCTCCCGTAAACTATTTAAAAAAGGTTCCAGAGTAAGGATGTATAGTATTGGGGATAGAGGACAGCCTTGTCGGGTCCCGTTTTGTATGGAGAAGGCACTCGATAGGGTGTTGTTTACTCTAATCCTCGCTCTTGGGTGTAGATACAACAAGTTCACGAAGCTAAGTATTTGAGGTCCCATACCAATGGTCTGGAGAACACATTGCATGTAATCCCATGCCACCCTATCGAATGCCTTCTCCGCGTCAAGTGAAAGGAAGAAGCCTTTCTGTCCAGTAGATTTGATCAAGTGATGGATATTGATTGCTTTAAGCTTATTGTCCCTTGCCTCTCGGCCAGGGACAAAGCCCACTTGATCAGAAGAAACTAGCTTGGGAATGAGTGGGAGAATTCTGTTAGCAATAATTTTTGAGAATAATTTCAAGTCAACATTAAGGAGGGAGATAGGTCTATAGTTTTCAGTCTTGGTCGGGTCTTTGTCTCCTTTTGGTAGCACTACTATGTGGGCCTCAAGCATGTCTTGATGAAGAGGCATAGTGTCAGATACGGAATTGAAGGCTCTTCTGAAAGGCTCTTGAAGAACTTCTGAGAAGGTCTTATAATATACAGCAGGTAGGCCATCTGGGCCAGGGCTTTTGCCACTCTTAGTCTGTTTAAGGGCATTTGTCCATTCTAGTTGAGAGATAGGACTATCCAGATCTGACACTATGTCTGGGTTGTTTATTTTGGGACAGAATTTTTCTAAGAATTCTGTTATTCTACGTTTTCTAAGAGGACTAGATGAAAGGGACGGATCAGATTGTTCAATGTTATATAAGTTAGAATAAAAACATTCAAACTCTTTGGCTATGTCTTTGTTGGATGTGAGCTTTTTACCGGTGGGGGTATGTAGGGCGTGAACAGTGTTTTTAGATTGTTTAGCCTTCAGAGCCTGAGCTAGAAGGTGACCGCTCTTGTTGCCAAATTCGTAGAATTGTCTTTGAGCAAGTATGTATTTCTTTTGAATGGATTTCCCTAGCTCCTCTCGAATGGAGGTTCGAACGAGTTGAAGATCGTGTAGAGTATGGGAGGCTAGTGTACATTTGTGAGTTGCTTCGAGAACCTTGAGTTTTGCATATAGATCTGATAAACGTTGTTTCCGATCCCTGTTCAGCTTGGCTGTGATAGATATCAATTTCCCCCTTATCACACTTTTGTGTGCGGCCCATTGGGTAATAAAGGAGGTGTCCGGCGTGTTGTTGTCTGTGAAATAATCATGTAGACATTGTCGTATTTGTGATGTCCGTTCATTGTCAGTCAGGATGGTAGGGTCTAGTTTCCACGTATGCGTGCGGTCTTGAAGTGCAGGCATCGTCAGTGTGATTGAGATGGGATGGTGATCCGATAGGATCATAGGCTCTATCGTAGCAAGCTTGAGATACGGAAGGTCAGGCTGAGTCAACAGTAAATAGTCGATTCTAGAGTACCGGTCGTGGGGATTAGAATAGAATGTATAATCCTTCCCAGTTGGGTGTAGGGTCCTCCAAGTGTCGTGGAGTAAAAGTTGTTGAAAAGATAATTTGATCTGTTTAAGGGCTCTATAGGGAAGATGAGATGTACCTGTTGATGTGTCCAAAAGAGGGTCTAGGGGGATATTAAAATCGCCACCTAAGATCAGTATACCAGATTGAAAGGCCGCTAAATGGTTCGTGATTGATCTGAAGAAGGGGACCTGTGTCGTGTTAGGGCTATAGATGTTAGCTAGTGTAATGGGTTTGTTGTGCAGTACGCCCTTGATGAAAACATATCTGCCATGGTCATCTATTGCAGAGTCTGTTAATTGAAAAGGAGTATTTTTGGCAACCAGAATGGAAACACCTTTTGTCTTGGAATTTGGAGTAGTCGAGTGATAACCGTGTGGATAGTGGTAGTTGGATAATTTGGGTGTCGCTTGAGAGCTAAAGTGGGTCTCTTGAACGAAGACGACATCAGCTTTCAGAGATTTCATATGCGCTAAGAGGCGAGACCTTTTTTCGGGTGTGTTTAACCCTTTAGTGTTCAAAGATACTATCTTTAGTGAACTAGAATTTGGTATATTAGTATGTACTCTAGAGTGCATGGTGGGAGAGAAATGTGCAGTATTGCAGAAATGTAGACGGCGAGTGGCGGAGCTCTAAAAAAAAGATTGAAAAAAGGGGGGGAGGAGGAGGGGGAGGGTTACAGTGGGGAGAAGGTATAGGGATGAGAAAGCAAGACCAAAGTAGAGTCAGAGATGTGAGTAATTATGGCAACAATATGTAGATTGAGTAATAACGTGGAGGAAAGGTATCTCACTGGGGTCGGGAAGTATATTTAGAGTCTTCCCGACTTAAAACAAAACCAGTACAGGTCAGGATAATCTCACAGAGATTTCCGATGTGGAGAGTGATCGATGACCGAAACAAGATGAATGCGATCTCGTGTTTCCTTGAGGTCAGAGAGGGGGGTGTGGAGGATACCAACTAGGAGGAGTGGTCATAATAGATAGGGAGGAGAACAGAATAGCTAGATTTGAAAATGGTACTACATGGGGAGCGAGCTGGCCCTAAATCGGGGGGCCATATATGATTGGTAATGTCAGGTAAAGGACTGATTATTATATATGTGTGGGCATAAGACCCAAATAATAACATAGAACTATGGTAAATAGGTGTCACCCATCAAGTTATGATAACTTAACAAAATATATGAGGAATTAGAGGAGTCTTAGTGATATGGATAATAGTGACCCTGAGACAAAATTGTAACAATACGCTACGCATACCATGTATTCAGCACAGTAGCCAGGCTGATGGTCACATTAAATCTGCACATAAGACTATTACTGATATGTAATAAGTACGAAAATCACGGAACCCTTAAATCTTCATTGTAATATTAATAAGTCTACTACATAACCAGGAAACAGCTACAGGAATAAGCAAAGCGTGCCATTGGAGTCAAGTAAGAGGGGTAATGAAGATATTGAGTACACTGAATATACAGAATATAAACCCTCATGTAAATGAATGAGCAGATGGCTATTGTGAGTCTTCCCCCTCCCCTGTTCCCGTTGTTATAAACCTGACTATGAGAGATAGTATCACCAGAAGGGATTAATATCTATATGCTAACAATCTAAAGGTCAGGTGTAAACGAGCAATCTAGCAGGGTAAGTAAGCAACAAAGCAATTTGGCATAAAGCTAATGAAAATACCAATACTGCGCTGCATGAGCAGCAAGCGAGGTTTTCCCAAATGTCTTCCTATCAGGGATTTCAAGAAGTTGTTGGAATGTGACATCTTGGGAGTATCTTCTCCAAATGTGAGGGTAACGATACCTCGCGGATACTGCTATCTGTCTCTGATCTGGGAGTATCCTGCGTGTCAGATCAGGGAGCTGTCATAACGTTGAGGCAGAAAGTTAATAGCAAGAGCATGTTCCATCTATACTGCCATGTCTCTACCAAGGAATGGATTAAGCAGACCCTGGGGCACGGTCGTTTGCATAGCCATTGTTAGTCCCAGAAGGATAGGGGGGAGAAGGAGGCTCCATCTTCAAAACCGCTCCTGAGCTGGAACAAGGTAACAACGATTAACCAAAACTGTGAGCAATAAACAGGGTAAGGGTACACATGTAACCAAAGAGTGAAAGAGGTTAGGATCTTCGTGGTTTTCTGTGATCCGGTGAAGCAGTGGGGCTGTGATTCCGATAGTTGCCTCGAGCTTTTGGAGAAGATGGAGGAGGGTGAGCCCTCCTGCGTCTGCTGATATTATAATTTCCAGCCTCTGTTATTCCATCCATGGAATCTGCCCTCCGCAACGTTGGTAGATGGAAATCACTGTACCAGTCAGGTACTTCTACAGGTGGTAGGTATGTGTGCTGCAAAAATGCTCCAAGTCCTCCGGTACCCTGAGATTAACGGTATGGCCGTTATAGGTGACAGAAAGACACAGAGGGAACTTCCATCTGTATGGGATGGCACGGGCCCTCAGCACATCCAGAATAGGTCTCAGCTCCCTTCTTCTCTGTAAGGTGATGGCTGATAAGTCCTGGAAAATCTTTATTTCAGCTCCCTGGTGATGTAGCCGCTCTCCATTCCTGGCCTTTCTCATTATCTCCTCTTTTAAGATAAAGTCAGTGAGGCAGCAAATAAGATCCCTGGGGGGGTCAGTCTCCCTTCCCCTGGGTCTCAGGGCCCTGTGGATTCGTTCTAGAATGACGGGTGTGTCAGGGGGTCTCTCTAATAGGCCATTAAATATGGCCGTAACAGAGCGGGACAGTTGGGACGGTTCGATGGACTCTGGTAGACCTCTTACCCTTATGTTATGTCTCCGTCCGCGGTTGTCAAGATCTTCCAGGTGGCGATTCATATCCCGGAGGTGGATCGCATGAGATTCGGAATAATTGCTGGATTCTGCAAAGGGTGACATCATGGCGGGCTTGCGTCTCCTCCACTTCCTCCACCCTCAGGACCATAGCCTGAAAATCCGCACGCAGTTCAGAAACTGCTGCCGATAGTGCCCCCTTAATGTTCGCTGTCATTGCCTTCAAGTCTGCTAGGCTAAGTGCCTGGGATGGCAGCGGGTCTAGCGGTGAAGCCTGTGGGCTTCTGCTCCTGGATCTATTAGATCCCCTTCTATGGGGGGACGTCTCATGCGGTGTGGCCTGAGAGTCTGTCGCCTGTCCTCTAGGCCGCACTCGGAAGATCTCCGGGATATGTTGATTTCCATGGGTGTCTTGGCTCCTGGAAGATCGGGAGGACATCCCTGACGGATTCTGCGGTGTGCTCCCCATTTTTGTCGTATAAGAGGTATCCGATTGATTAAAAGCAGGACCTCTGGGAGTGAGAGCTCAGCAACTAGCGTCCATCTTCCTCAGACACCAAGCCACGCCCCGTATTTTATGTTTTTATTTATATATCACAAATAATACAAAAGGAAAAGATGAAAAAAAAAATGCAGGTTTCTCAAAATAACATGATAATAATAATATAATAATAACAGACACTTTTTTTCTTTTTTTTTTAAAGTAATATTTAAGTAATATCCAGCTTTAGAGATGACTAATAAATTTTGGCTTTTTATAGCCAGCTATAAAAAAAAATCCAAACCTGATGCTAGCTTTCAAGTATCACCATTGCCAAATTATGGCTGTATATAATGGCTGAATGAGTGCTATGGTGCTGTCTAACCATCTGCTTTAGCACAATTTTTCAGGGTGAATTGTCTTTAAGTAACTGTTCCAAATAACCATTGTCTCTCAAAGTCCCTGTTGTTTAGTGATGGACGAACTTCCGACGGGACGTTTCGCGAAAGCGAAATGCGAACGGACCCAAACGTTCGCGAAACCGAACGTTCGCCGCGGGCCCCATTGACTTCAATGGGAGGCGAACTTTGCAAACCTTCATGTCGAATTTGCGGCCACGTGGTAATTATTAGGGGGTAAAACGTAGTCCCACCATCTGGACAATGACATAATACATGTATGAGGTGAATTTGGGATCGATAACTACAAGCATTTTTATTTTATTTGGGAAATTGTTCTAACAATTCAGGACTATGGAGCTAATGAAGGCAATGGAGGAGAGGGAAGGTCAGGGACCAGGGTAGGCAAAGAAGAGGGTGCAGGAGATGATCACCAGCAGCGTGACATACCGGAATGACACATGCACCGTGATAGAGGCATCTGACAGCAGCACCGTAATACAGAGCACTGACAGCAGCACCGTGACATACAGCGCTGACAGCAGCACCGTGACATACAGCGCTGACAGCAGCACCGTGACATACAGCGCTGACAGCAGCACCGTGACATACAGCGCTGACAGCAGCACCGTGACATACAGCGCTGACAGCAGCACCGTGACATACAGCGCTGACAGCAGCACCGTGACATACAGCGCTGACAGCAGCACCGTGACATACAGCGCTGACAGCAGCACCGTGACATACAGCACTGACAGCAGCACCGTAAGCAGCCCCAGGAGGAAGTCAGCACAGCACAGGGATGGTGTGATCCCCTCATAATAAGAACCCCCAGGAGGAAGTCAGCACAGCACAGGGATAGTGTGATCCCTTCATAATAAGAACCCCCAGGAGGAAGTCAGCACAGCACAGGGATATCATAAGCAGCCCCAGTAGAAATATGACACCGCTCAACCTCTTCAAAGAGGAGGGTAGGGGCATATAGTACGGTGTGCTTTTTTGGGTCAAGGAAGTGAGCCAAATGAATTAAGAAGGTCTGTGTGCTTGATTAAAAAAATAGTTTATAGACATATACATGGTCTACTGGTCACATGTGTTGAATTCCTCCGAGATCCATGCCTCATTCATTTTTAGAAATGTGAGGTAGTTAACACTGTCGTGAGCTAGGCGAGTACGCTTATCGGTCACAATCCCCCCTGCTGCGCTGAACGTCCTTTCGGACAGGACACTGGATGAGGGGCAAGCCAACAGTTCGATTGCAAATTGGGCAAGCTCTGGCCAGAGGTCAAGCCTGCCCACCCAGTAGTCTAGGGGTTCATCACTCCTCAGAGCGTCCACATCGGCCGTTAACCCAATGTAGTCGGACACCTGACGGTCTAGGCGTTCCCTGATGCTGGATCCGGATGACACCTGTCGATGGGTCGGCTGAAAGAATGACCTCATATCCGAAGTCACCAACACATCTTCAAACCGGCCTCTTCTTGCAGGCGCTGTTGGATTGGTACCCGCAAATCCTTCTCTGGGAGTGGGAATTGCTCCTCTGCCAGCGCACGCAAAAGCAGAATGCAGCATTTCTCGAAGCAAGGCCTGGAAGTGCTGCATTCTGACAGCCCTCTGCGACGGCGGTAACATTTCCGCCATTTTGTGTTTGTACCGGGGGTCTAAGTACGTTGCCACCCAGTACTGGTCCTTGACCCTCATGCTTTTTATACGGGGGTCCCTATTAAAACACTGGAGCATGAAGGCCCCCATTTGCACTAAAGTGGAAGCGGTGTGGTGGCCTGGCTCCTGCTCATCATCCAGGATAATGTCGTCCTCTTCATTCTCCTCTCCCCATCCTCGCACAACAGGGATCCCAGAAAGGTTTAAAGCATGCTCTTCTTGCTCCTGCTCATCCGCCCCGGCACCATCCTCCTCTGACTCCTCATCAGACTCCTGTTGTTGACTTGTCTCAGATAGAGTAGCCCCCCCTGGGAATTCATCCAGCATTGCGACTTCCTCATCTTCCCGCTCCTGCTCCTCCACAGCCTGATCAATGACACGACGCAATGCACGCTCCAGAAAGAAGGCATAAGGTACCATGTCACTGATGGCGCCATGGCTGCGACTGACCAGTTTGGTGATCTCCTCAAATGGCCGCAGAAGTCTGCATGTGTCGCGCATGAGCAGCCACTGGCGCGGTGAAAAAAAACCCAGCTCCCCAGAACCGTTTCTTTCGCAGAGTTCATACAGGTAGACGTTAACTGCACGTTTCTGCTGGAGCAGCCTATCAAGCATATAGAAGGTTGAGTTCCATCGCGTCGGGCAATCGCAAATAAGACGTCTGACCGGCAGATGGTGTCGCCGCTGAATGTCAGCAAGGCGAGCCATGGCCGTGTAAGATCTTCTGAAATGGGCCGAGATTTTCCTTGCCTGCCGCAAGATGTCCTGGACCCCAGGGTATTTGACAAGGAATCGCTGCACGACCAAGTTTAAGACGTGTGCCATGCACGGCACGTGCGTGATTTTGCCCTGTTTCAATGCGCTAAGCAGATTGGCACCGTTGTCACACACCACTTTACCAACTGTCAAATTGAGCGGTGTTAGCCACTCATCTGCCTGTGAACGCAAAGCTGAAAGGAGTGCCGGGCCAGTGTGGCTCTTTGCTTCCAGGCACAACAGACGCAGCACGGCATGGCAACGTCTCACCTGGCATGTGGAATAGGTTCTGGGGAGCTTGGGCGGTGCAGCGGAAGAGACGCTAGCAGCGGAAAAGGAGGAGGCAGCTGAGGAGGAGAGGGAGGAGGATGGAGTAGGAGGAGGAGAAGAAGAGTCAGGCCTGCATGCAATCCGTGGCGGTAAAACCAAATCTACACGGGTGCCACGGGTTACATGCTTGACGGCCGTCAGAAGGTTCACCCAGTGGGCAGTAAAACTGATATACCTTCCCTGCCCGTGTTTGCTAGACCACGTGTCTGTGGTCAGATGTATCTTGGCACCGACACTGTGTGCCAGAGATACATTCACTTGCCGCTGAACATGGCCATATAGCTCTGGGATGCCCTTCTCTGAGAAATACTTCCTTCCTGGGACCTTCCATTGTGGTGTTCCAATGGCCACAAATTTGCGAAAGGCCTCCGAGTCCACCAGTTTATATGGCAGTAGTTGGCGGGCTATGAGTTCTGACAAGCCAGCCGCCAACCGTTGGGCAAGAGGGTTATCCGGCGTCATCATTTTTTTACGCTCAAACATTAGGCCCACGGAAGCCTGCCTTTTTGCAGAAAAATGTGAGCTTGGCGTGATGGAAGGTGGAGTGGAGGACAATTGTGAGGAGAGAGGAGAAGGAGAAGTAGAAGACGAGGCTGGACGGTGAGAGCCTGCAGTGTGGCTTTGTGTGTTCCGTTGCTCCCACTGGGCTCGGTGATGGCTGCTCATGTGCCTTCTTAAGGCGGTCGTCCCTAGGTGAGTATTGGGCTTACCGCGACTAACGCGTTGACTGCAAAGATTGCAGATGGCAACGCTATTGTCAGCAGCGGACACGTTAAAAAAAGCCCACACTGCGGAGCCATGTGCCGGTGTCCTGGGAGCGCCAGATGTGACCGTACATGGTCGATGACTCGCTCCTGATACATTTGCAGTCTGCTTTGTCCCTCCTGTGCAATGTAAGTTATTCCTGCTTCTCCTCCCTATCTGCTGGTCCATATCTCCCTCTGAACTCCCCTCCTCTTCCTCTCTTGTGGGCACCCACGTGACATCACTAGACACGTCATCATCAACGTCACCTTCCCCACCGCTATAAGTAGAGATCTCGGAGTAGGCAGCAACACCGGGGACCAACCTCCTCCTTGGGCTGATCTGGGTACTGTCGTCAGACTGCTGAGTAGCGCTTGTTGCTACCTCCTCTTCCTGATCCAATACCAAGAGTGGCTGCGCATCAGAAATGTCCTCTTGATATGGATCGGAAAATAATTCCAGTGACTCAAGCGGAAGGTATGTGGTGGTGGTGGTGGTGGTCGTGTTGTTGGTGGTAGTGTCTTTGGGGGTGCACATAGCAGAGAGTGAAGAAGAGGGTGCAGATCGAGAGGATGAGGAGGGTGCAGAAGAGTAAGGCTGAGCGAGCCACTCAACCAAGTCTGGTGCATCCTTTAAAGTAATTGAACGCACCTTCTGCAACTTCCCACTTTGGCTCAAGCCTGTTGCTCCTGCCCTACCCCTACCACCCCTGCGGAAGGGCCTGCCTCTTCCTCTGCCTGTCATTTTTTAAATGACCCTGTGACAAAACTCTTAGTCCCTATACCGATGAAGGACTGCTGCAGTATAGGGCAGCAGTCAGCAGTGGTGCACGTCAACCCTATCTATTGTGGACCGATAGCGGTCCTTACAGAACAGCAGACTGTACCGCACTCAAGCCTATGTACCGTAGCACCCTATACCAAGTTACCAGTCCTTATAAGAACTTTTGTGGACCAAGCAGGTTGTGTATTAGTGTTTAGCAGACTGTACGTCAGTCCCTATACCGCTGAAGGACTGCTGCAGTATAGGGCAGCGGTCAGCAGTGGTGCACGTCAACCCTATCTATTGTGGACCGATAGCGGTCCTTACAGAACAGCAGACTGTACCGCACTCAAGCCTATGTACCGTAGCACCCTATACCAAGTTACCAGTCCTTATAAGAACTTTTGTGGAACAAGCAGGTTGTGTGTTAGTGATTAGCAGACTGTACGTCAGTCCCTATACCGCTGAAGGACTGCTGCAGTATAGGTGAGCGGTCAGCAGTGGTGCACGTCAACCCTATCTATTGTGGACCTATAGCGGTCCTTACAGAACAGCAGACTGTACCGCACTCAAGCCTATGTACCGTAGCACCCTATACCAAGTTACCAGTCCTTATAAGAACTTTTGTGGACCAAGCAGGTTGTGTATTAGTGTTTAGCAGACTGTACGTCAGTCCCTATACCGCTGAAGGACTGCTGCAGTATAGGGCAGCGGTCAGCAGTGGTGCACGTCAACCCTATCTATTGTGGACCGATAGCGGTCCTTACAGAACAGCAGACTGTACCGCACTCAAGCCTATGTACCGTAGCACCCTATACCAAGTTACCAGTCCTTATAAGAACTTTTGTGGAACAAGCAGGTTGTGTGTTAGTGATTAGCAGACTGTACGTCAGTCCCTATACCGCTGAAGGACTGCTGCAGTATAGGGCAGCGGTCAGCAGTGGTGCACGTCAACCCTATCTATTGTGGACCGATAGCGGTCCTTACAGAACAGCAGACTGTACCGCACTCAAGCCTATGTACCGTAGCACCCTATACCAAGTTACCAGTCCTTATAAGAACTTTTGTGGAACAAGTGAGTTGTGAATGTTTAGCAGACTGCAGCAGAAGGGCAGCAGTCAAGTATAATATCCTTTCTATATTTGGAAGAAAGAATATTATACATGTACAAGCCTATTACTGTACCACTGATACCAGTCCTGAAAAGAACCTTTGTGGAACTAATAATAACAGCAAGTCTTTAAAATTACCCTCACTGCCTGACAACACTGCTTCCTTCCTGTCCCTATACAAATTGGCAAAAAAAGAGAACGATTAGTGGTTACTGGAACAGCTCTTTTGTGGACCTTGATAGTAACAGCTAATGATGATGATGATGATGATGATGATGAAAGACTAATCTGGCTGTCCCTGTAGCATACACCGTCCTTTCCCTTTCTCTAAACTAACAAAAGACACTCAGGCTGCTGCAAGAATCAGCAGCACAGCAAACCTATCAACACCTAACACCTATACCAGTCCTGAAAAGAACTTTTGTGTACCAAATAGCTAGTGGTTTATCTCTCCCTACTCCACACAGGAACCTGTCCCTATCGTAACAGAAGAAAGAATGTAAAATGGCCACCGGATCGGGTGTATTTATAGGTTAGGGGGAATGTCCAAGTGTCCATGTGCTGTCATGTCTCAATTGGCTGTCCTGTATCACATGATAAACGTGTCACCAAAGGTTAAAGTTCTTGTATACATTAAACACGTAAGTCCGCCGCGGCGAACGACGGAAAAAGGCGTTCGAACGTGCGGACCGCGAATGTCGGAAATTCGCCGCGAAACGACCGCCGGGCGAAACGTTCGTCCATCACTACTGTTGTTTCATCAGTTCAGTTAAAGCAGTGTTTCTTAAATGATATTACACAATTCACTTTATCATTCAGACAATATAGACCCAGTCTATTTGATACTATTCTATGGAATATCAAAAATGTATTTCACTAGCATTACTTGTTAAATAATATACTTGTTTGAAAACAACGATTAGGAAATAAGTAAAAAAAAAAAAATCTGATGCCTTCATCAAAAGTCTTTATGACATAAAGTTGGTTCTCTAGCAACCATGTATTTTACTATATATTATATATAGTGGTGTATGATGCTATATTTTACAGATTTTACTGACATTTTGTCTTACCAGCAAATTTAAAGACATTAAAAGGAATTGTGAAAAGTGCAATATATGAGATACTTTGGATTTTATTTATAAAAAGTTTGCAGAACTATTCATTCTGTGCTAATGGGGTGAAAATTAATATTATTAATCTCTTTTCTCTGCAGGTTGAATATTTTTTATTCATACAGAATAGTGACTCAAGAAAATCCTGCATTATGTCCCCTAGATAGTGCTGACAATCATATTGAATAAGTAGTTTCCTATGAACACCAGCTCCATCTAGTGGCTAAAATGTAGTATTTTCCTGATTTACTTCAGAAAAGAAAATTTGACCTGGAGCGAAAATTTAGTTGTGACCCCTGTGAGGGAGGGTGTGGGTGGAACAGAACACATGCACAGATCAAGAGAGATTTTAGGGCCCCTGGCCAAGGGGTTCTTTATTGTGGGGGACTGAAAAAATAGGGAGTCAGACAAGGGAAAGGACGCAGGGCAATAATTCCTACACTGTGAGAGACAAGCAGAAATTTAACAGGGTGGCAATAGGGCATATCAAGGGATAAGTCTAGAGGCATAGGGCAGCAATCTAGTACAGCAGGGACTTAGTCCAGAGTCACAGGGCAACAATCCATGCACAGTGAGTAGTAGGCCACAATGTGGTACAGCAAAGGTTATGTCCAGGGGCACAAGGCATAGGGCAGCAATCTTGCACAGCAGGAACTTAGCCCAGAGTCACAGGACAGCAATCAATGCACAGTGAGTAGCAGACCACAATCTGGTACAGCAAAGGTTCAGGGGCACTGGGCAGCAATTTAGGGGCTCACCTGACAACCAGTGCTGCCAACCTACCAGATTGAAATTTACTGACACAACACCCAAAATGTAACAGTCAAGTTTTTGCTGACATTTCCAAAAGTTACAAAATTTAATTTTTAAGTTCTAATTAGAGTATTTAAGCTGCAAACATACAATATACAAATAGCAATATGTTTTAAGGTAGATAATAAGGCAAAAAACATATTTCTTATTTTATTTTCGATATAGTAAGTAAGTAGCTCAGGGACAGGACTCAGGTGGGCAATAAATTAGAATGGGTGGCACACACACATACAATTGACTCTCACAGTGACACTGACAGCAGTGTGCAGCAGCACAGATGAGGATGAGATCTCACTGACACAACATGTCCCATCTTGAGTCCCCGTGACAGTCTCTTTCCAAACCAAGTGGTCCCTTTAGTCCACTCCAGTCTAAAAAGCACTGACGGTCCCTGCCTGTTTTGCTCCCATTCCACAGATCCGTACACGAGGCTCTGCCCGCTCTGCTTGGCTCCATTGCACCGCCTCCGCCAGAGCCGCCCGATCACACTGTAGAAATCACTCGGATGGTCTCAGCCGGCTCCTGACCAAGTAGAGTGTCACTGTCATATTTTTTACTGGCAACCTTTTACTTTTACTGGCATTTACTGGCAGGAGAAAATTGGCTGTTTTTTACTGGTTGCCAGTAAAAACACTGATGGTTGGCAACACTGCCGCCAACAGTGGCCTCAGGCGAGGTAGTCCAGGCAGAGTGTCAAGGAAAAGGGGGTCCAGAGGGCAGAGGTCCTTCACAAATCCATCACGGGTCCTCGGAGGGCTGTGTGTCTTGGCCTCCAGTTCAGGGCCAGACAGGCGGCAGTTGAAAGAAGAGCAGAGGATAGAGTGACGTCCGAATGTCCATAACGCCATAATGTCTCGGCAGTTCCATGTATTTTCCTCTCTCCTTCTAAGGAGACCTACAGTCATGAGCTCCTCTGTCCATCTCAACAGTCTGACACCCTTCATTGTTATCTGTGGTACTTTGAACTCTGCCACATGCCTCAGCTAAAATCCCCCAGTGTCAAGGTGTCTGGATCTATCCTGAAGCAGGTTACAATTTATGCGCTTCTTATTGAGGGCAGACTCATGTCTTACCCCCTGTGAGGACACAGGAACTCACAAATCAAATGATGTAGATAAGTTGACTTTGTTACATATTGCATCTGGATTAGAAATTGTAAATTTTATAAAACAAAGAGTCCAATATATCTGACCTCTGTTACAGCTCCCATTTGCACAGAACTAACTCTTGTTACTTATACACTGTTTGAACAATTTGCCATTTTTTCTTTTTCTACATTTAGTATTATCACGTACCTGATATGAAGAGAGGGGCTCCCTTTGTGGCTAAGTGCAGTATACCCCTGGAAGTGGAACATTGGGTTTAGTGCCCAAAGTAGCACAGTTTGCTTGCAGGGTCTGGATGAGCAGAGTGGATAATCATGTGGAGACTGTGGAGGATCGCTGTGTAGGTAGCAAAGTAAACATCTCTGTAGGAGCTTCAGCTGTGCTGAAGCTAATCCGTGCATTCAGAATAAATAGATAAAAGCCAGGCCAAGGGTCATACACTGAGGGTGGGGCCACACTGTGACGTTGCCGGGTGACCACGCCCAAGCCGGGCAAGGGCAAGCTGGTAATAAATAGCAGAGTCCATGAGGCAAGCAGGGATCATACACAGGTGATCAGTTAGTAAGTAAAAGCAGAGTCTGTGAGGCAAGTCGGGTCATACAAAGGTGATCAAGCAGCAGGATGGGCATTGGAACAAGCCAAGGGAAATGCCAGGAGAGGAGGTCAAGCAAGTCTGGAACAAGCTGGATCAAAACTGGAATTTGAAGGAATAGACACAGAGGTACAGGAGCACAGTGAAGCAGATGGCAATCCAGCAAGGTGGAGGAGACAGCAGCAGCCTTTTATAGGCCAGCAAGAGAGCCCATTTGTCACGTTATGTTAACGCAATTGCGCATGTGCTTGCACTGTCCACGCCGTCGAGTACCTTTGTGCGCCAATTCGTGTTAATGATGATTTGCCAAACTTCTACCAGTGCACATGCATGCAGGGATGCACTTGTAGCACTCATTTCTGTTACTGCCAAGATTGCCAGTTCTTCCACTGCCATTTCCCTGACAGGTATGGCCTTAGGACAGGTCTACATTTGCTCTGAATGATTCTGATCCTCTTAAGTCCTTGCCAGAGGGCTAGGCTAATTTCCTGATAAACTTTGCACTCAATGTTCTGTTCAAATGTTGATCTATTTTTTTCTTTCAGTTTTGAAAAGAATCAGGAAAGGTAAAATCCTCTGTCAAGTTTTATTGTGGTTTGTGTTCCCCTTGAGGAGATTTAAAGTGATAATAAAGAATATTTTACTCCAACATTTCATCTTACTGATATGTGTTGGTTGTACCATGTACTTGTTTAAAAAGTATCCTCTTCTCTTTGTATTTCTTCCTTGGTGTAAAAATACCTGGTGATCCTGCCAGGACCCTGCTATTCAAACTGACCACGATAGCCATGAGAGCAGATCCTTGTCAGCATGGTCAGTTTTGTGGCTGTGCTGGGATAACAGCCTGCATATCCCCCAATGATCAGATTTGTGCTTACAAACCCCATGCACAGCCATTCACAGCCATTGGAAAGATCAGTGTGCTGATGTCTCTCCTCCCCATCTCTCTAACCACTTTTTGCAGCTGAGATATAAAAAAATAATAATCTTTATAACGATAAACACAAACATTCTAATTTAAATCATATGGGTTGTTTTACATGGTAAGGGCTCACATATGCAGTACTTTAAACCCAAACGCAAACATTAACTGTATTGTAGCTTATCAATTCTTAGATTTGATGGTCTCATTCAGTTTCTTTTTTAAGCTTTCTTTCTTCTATTTTCATCTGGTGATCTAGCCAGTAAGTCTTATCTTTTTCAAAAGAACAAACTCTCCAGTAGAATGTATCACTTACAGAGATGAGACAAATCATTAAACATTGGCACAGGTGCTTACAATGATCAGCTTTTATTTATTTATTTATGTAAAACCTTTATTTCAAAAGGAAAAAAAAAACAGCTGTTAGCTGTTACTGTCTATCAGGGATGAGCCCGACTCGAACATTAGGTTTTCGCCTGTTTGCCGAATAGCGAACAATTTATGGTGTTCGCAGCAAATTTCAAAAGCCGCGGAACACCCTTTAAAAGTCTATGGGAGAAATCAAAAGTGCTCATTTTTAAGGCTTATATGCATGGTATTGTCATAAAAAGTGTTTGGGGACCTGGGTCCTGCCCCAGGGGACATGTATCAATGCAAAAAAAAAGTTTTAAAGTCAGGGGCATCAGAGGGGGCGGGGCTACCCATTTACATGACCGGGTGGCCCCGCCCCCTCTGACTACGGGAAGCAATAGGGAAGTCCCTGTGCATCAGAGGGGGTGGGGTCACCCGGCAATGTCACAGTGTGGCCCCACCTTCAGTTATAAAATAACTGTCAAAGCAAAGACACGTCATGCGGCCGGTGCCTCCGATGGAGGCCGGTCTGTTGCATTTTTTTTCTTTTTCGGTCCATCGGTGGAGCAAGGGAAGAAGAAGATGACTTTGTGGGACACCTTTTTTTTTTTTAATAAAGGACTTGTCCCAAGCCGTGTCATGTCATTTTTACAATTTTCACACTTTTTTTGTGAAATGGTAGAGGTACATTTGTACCCCGTTACCATTTCACACAGGGGGGAGGCCGGGATCTGGGGGTCCCCTTGTTAAAGGAGGCATCCAGATTCCAATAAGCCCCCACCCACAGACCCCTACAACTACCGGGCAAGGGTTGTGGGGATTAGGCCCTTGTCCCCATCAACATGGGGACACGGTGCTTTGGGGGGCTACCCCAAAGCACCCTCCCCATGTTGAGGGCATGTGGCCTGGTATGGTTCAGGGGGGCGTCTCTCATACCCCCCTTTTCCTGCGGCCTGCCAGGTTGCGTGCTCGGATAAGGGTCTGGTATGGATTTTTGAGGGGGACCCCATGCCTTTTTTTTACATTTTGGTGCGGGGTTCCCCTTAACCAGTTGCCGACCGCCGCACGCCGATGTACGTCGGCAGAATGGCACGGGCAGGCATATTGGCGTACAGGTACGTCCATGCCTTCCCGCGGGTGGGGGGCGCCAGCGGCGGTCGGATTCCGTGCAGGAGCGATTCGGGATGAGGGGGCGGCCATTCATTCATGGCTACCCCCTCGCGATCGCTCCTGGCGAATGAAATGCTAGCACTACATCACTTCCTCTCCTGTATTGTAAACACAGGCAGAGGAAGTTATGTAATCTCTCCTCGTGTTGGTCTTTTTCGTTCCAGCACCGAGGAGAGAGGATCAGTGAGTTGCACCAACACACTACACTAACAGTAGAACACGCCAGGTACACTCTCACCCTCCCTTCACCCCCCGATCACCCCCCCAATCACCCCTGCACCCCCAGTCACAGTGACACCAATTGCATTTTTTTATTTTTATTTTATTATTGCATTGGTGTCATTTGTGACTGCAATAACTGTTAGGGCAGTTAGGGTTAGCCCCCTTTAGCTCTAGGGTACCCCCCTAACCCCCCCCAATAAAGGTTTAACCCAGTGATCACCCCCGTCGCCAATGTCACTAATAAGCAATCGTTTTTCTGATCGCTGTATTAGTGTCACAGGTGACGCTAGTTAGGCAGGTAGGTATTTAGGTTCGCCGCAGCTTTTTATAGCATCAGGCACCCCCATATACTACCGCATAAAGCCCCCTGATTGCCCCCTAGTTAAGCCTTTCACCAGTTATCACCATATAACTGTTACAGGTGACGCTGGTTGGTTAGTTATTTTTTTATAGTTTCAGGGCACCCGCCATTTATTACCTATTAAAGGTTTAACCCCCTGATCCCCCGGCGGGTGATATAAGTTTGAGGTTCAGATAAGGTCTGCGTCGCCCCAGGCAGCGTCAGGTTAGTGCCAGTACCGCTAACACCCACGCGCAAAGCATACACCTCCCTTAGTAATATAGTATCTAATCAGATCTATATTAGCGTTGCCAGCAGTTTAGGTTTCTCAAAATGCATTGTTAGCGGGATAAGCCCAGATACCTGCTAGCACCTGCATTTAGCCCCTCCGCCAAGCCCAGCCCACCCAAGTGCAGTATCGATCGATCACTGTCACTTACAAAACACAACACACATAACTGCAGCGTTCGCAGAGTCAGGCCTGATCCCTGCCATCGCTAACAGTTTTATTTGTAGCGTTTTGATACAGTCGCTGACAGCCTAGGTGCTTTTTTACCTGTGAGTCTCACTAGTGTACCCCTAAATTTAGAGCCCAAAATAGCAAAGCGAAGGTTCACTAGTGAAGAGGCCTACACGTTTCTGAGCATGACAGATAGTGAAGAGGAAGTCACTCATCTGTCAGATTCAGGCTCAGAATACGATCCTGTAGAGGACAGCGGCTCCATGACAGATAGCTCTGACGACGGTGATGAGGTCCCTGTTAAGGGCAGGCGTACCCGATCCCGAACTTTTTCTGTTGTTGAGGTGCAGGAACCGCAGGTCCCTCGTATGGAGCAGAGACGTACTAGAGCCGCTCATCCTTCTGGTGAGCTGGCAAGCACCAGCTGCCTAGTACACCATGGACGTACATCCAGCACTGCAGTATCACGTGGTGACGTGGCGAGTCCCATAAGTGCAGTTCAAGCTGGCGAGGTGGCAAGCACAAGTAGTGTCCCGCTGCCACCAAGACGAAGACAAAGACAGGCCTGTCGTACCCATAGTGCCCTTCCTGCAGAATTCGCCAATCCTGATTGGGTGCCCACCACTTCTGCAGAACCCGTACTTCCCCCATTCACTGGCCAACCTGGCATTAACGTGGAAACAGTTGATTTTATGCCACTTGATTTTTACTCACTGTTTTTCACCGAAGATCTCTATAGATCTATTGTGGACCAAAGCAATTTGTACGCTGGTCAACACATCGCCACTATTCCCCAGTCCGCCCTTGCCAGACATTGAAAACCAATTACGATTTCCGAATTTAAGATCTTTCTGGGCCTCTCCCTCAACATGGGCATAACCAAACAGAGTGAGTTGCAGTCATATTGGTCCACTGACTCAATTCACCATATGTACGTGTTCTCTGCTTCCAGGTGCTGTTCAGGGCATGATACGAGCAGATTTTGCGGTTCATGCACTTCAGCGACAATAAACTCTGTCGTCCTCGTGGAGACCCTGCATGCGATCGGCTCTACAAAATTCGGCCCCTCATAAACCACTTCAACCAACGTTTTGCAGACTTGTTTACTCCCCCTCAAGTTGTCTGTGTTGATGAGTCCTTGATTAAGTTTTCTGGTCGCTTGTCATTCACACAATACATTCCCAACAAGCGTTCCAGATATGGGGTCAAGATGTATAAGCTCTGTGACAGGGCCACAGGCTATACACGTAGTGTTATGGTTTATAAGGGTAAAGATGGTCACGTAGAGCCGGAGAACTGCCCGGACTACTTAGGAAGCGCTGGCAAGATAGTGTGGGACATGGTGTCACCCTTATTCGGAAAGGGGTACCATTTATATGTGGACAATTATTACACGAGCGTAAAAATGTGGCACCGTGCAACCTAATCGCCGGGGCTTTCCCCAGCGGCTTGTAGATTCTTGTCTTAGGCTGGGGGAGAGAGCCTGCTTGCGGTGTAATAATTTGCTCGCTATGAAGTGGAGGGATAATAAGAATGTTTTTGTTCTTACCTCCCTTCATGCAGACACGACGGTCCAAATTCCTACGGCGACTGGTATTGTGGAGAAACCCCTCTGGGTCCACAAATATAACCAAAATATGGGAGGGGTGGACCTCAATGACCAGTTGTTGGCGCCGTATCTAGTTGCCCGTAAGGCCAGACGCTGGTACAAAAAAGTGTCTGTTTATTTATTCCAATTGGCTATGCTGAATGCTTATGTGCTACACAAAGCTTCAGGACGGACTGGATCCTTCCTTAACCACTTCCCGACCAGCGCACGACGATGTACGTCGACAGAATGGCACGGGCAGGCATATTGGCGTACATGTACGTCCAATATTCGTTGCCGCTGTGCCATCGGGAGCGCGCCGCCGGCGGCGCGCTCCCGCGCTGGTCGGGACCCCCGTGAGTCCGGTCGCGGGACCCGCGGACTCGATCGCCCCGGGCATCCCCGCGATCGTCTCACGGAGCGGCCGAATGGAGGAAATGCTGTATAAACAACATTTTTCCATTCTGCCTAGCAACTAGTGACGCTGATCTCTGCTCCATGTGATTGGAGCAGAGATCAGTGTACACTAAATGAAAGCCCAACCCCCCCACAGTTAGTAACACACCCCTAGGAACACTTAACCCCTACACTGCCACCCACTGGTTAACCCTTTCACTGCCAGTGTCATTTACACAGGAATCACTGCATTTATATAGCAGTGATTACTGTATAAATGACAATGGTCCCAAAAATGTGTCAAAAATGTCCGATGGGTCCCCCACAATGTCGCAGTCACGATAAAAATCGCAGATCGCCGCCATTACTAGTAAAAAAAATAATAATAAAAAATTATTAATAAAAATGCTATAAAACTATCCCTATTTTGTAAACGCTATAACTTTTGCGCAAACCAATCAATAATCGCTTATTGCGATTTTTTTTACCAAAAATATGTAGAAGAATACGTATCGGCCTAAACTGAGGGAAAAAAATGTTTTTTTATATATTTTTGGGGGATATTTATTATTACAAAAAGTAAAAAATAATGCGTTTTTTTCAAAATTATCGCTCTATTTTTGTTTATAGCGCAAAAAATAAAAACCGCAGGGGTGATCAAATACCACCAAAAGAAAGCTCTATTTGTGGGAAAAAAAGGACGTTAATTTTGTTTGGGAGCCACGTCGCACGACCGCGCAATTGTCAGTTAAAGCGACGCAGTGCCGAATCGCAAAAAGTGGTCTGGTCTTTGACCAGCAAATTGGTCCGGTCTGAAAGTGGTTAAATTCCAGGAGGATATCGTCAGAGCCCTTCTGTATCCAGACGGTGCTCCACCTCACCTTCCCCAACCAAATGCAGTAAGCCGGCTGCATGAGAGGCATTATCCTTATGTCCTCCCGCTTACCCCTACCCAACGAGCCCCCCAAAGAAAATGTCGTGTCTGCAGGAGGCGCGGATATAGGCGTGACACCCGTCATTATTGTCCCCTCTGTCCTGACAATCCTGGTCTTTGCATTGGTGAATGTTTTGAACGCTACCATGAACTAGTTGAGTTTAAGAGTAGAGTACAGCATTGCACAGGCTAGGCACACGTTCACAGGGTCTCCCAAGATGCCATCGCATTTTGAGAGACCCAAACTGCTGGAACCGTTACAACAGAACTGTTAAAGTTACATAAAAAGTGTTTAAAAAAAAAAGTAAAAAAACAAAAAAACCAAAAAAAATAAAAATAAAAAAAACAAAAATAGTTGTCGTTTTATTGTTCTCTCTCTCTCTCTATTCTCTCTCTATTTTTCTGCTCCTTTGTACTGTATTCTATTCTGCAATGTTTTATTGTTAACCATTTCTTGTTTTCAGGTACGCCATTCAGCTGTAGCGTGGATTTATTTATCTTGACAGCAACAGCGCTTGCTCCCACGATACATAAAACCGCGACTCTAGCACTGTCGGAGGTGATTTCACCACCACAGTTAAAAAAGAGCATATATGCTGAAGCATGGGGGCAGAAGGGGTGGAGGAGCGATTTGCTCCTACCTTTTGCGGGACGATGCCCCCATGCTTCAGCATATATATATTTTAGGCACAGATTGTGTTAAATGTGTTATTTTTTGCAATTTTTTTTTGCATTTGCTTTGCAGGTATGGTAAGTCCTACTGTTATTCTGTAATGTTACTTTGTTTTATTGTTAACCATCATTTGCTTAGCAGGTACGCCATTCTGCTGCAGCACGGATTTATTTATCTTGACAGCAACAGCGTTTTGCTCCCACGATACATGAAGCCGTGACTCCAGCAGTGTCGGAGGTGATTTCACCACCACAGTTAAAAAAAGAGCATATATGCCGAAGCATGGGGGCAGAAGGGGTGGAGGAGCAATTTGCTCCTAACTTTTGTGGGAGGATGCCCCCATGCCCCCAAAAACTGTAATAGGTGGTGAGGAGTGAAATCAAAAATTTACGCCCTTAGAAAGCCTGAAGGCGGTGCTTGGCTTTCGGGGCCCGTACGCAGCTAGGCTCCCAAAAAATCCCACACATGTGGTATCCCCGTACTCAGGAGAAGCAGCAGAATTTATTTTGGGGTGTCATTTCACATATGCCCATGGCATGTGTGAGCAATATATCATTTAGTGACAACTTTGTGAAAAAAAGAAAAAAAAGTTTGTAACTTTCCCGCAACTTGTGGCAAAATATAAAATATTCCATGGACTCAACATGCCTCTCAGCAAATAGCTTGGGGTGTCTACTTTCTAAAATGGGGTCATTAGGGGGGGTTATGTGCAATCTTGGCATTTTATGGCCTTTAAAACTGTAATAGGTGGTGAGGAGTGAAATCAAAAATTTACGCCCTTAGAAAACCTGAAGGCGGTGCTTGGTTTTCGAGGTTCCGTACGCGGCTAAGCTCCCAAAAAGTCCCACACATGTGGTATCCCCATACTCAGGTGTAATTTCACATATGCCCATAGCATGTGTGAGCAATATATCATTTAGTGACAACTTTGTGAAAAATAAATAAAAATAAAAAAAGTTTGTCATATTCCCACAACTTGTGGCAAAATATAAAATATTCCATGGACTCAACATGCCTCTCAGCAAATAGCTTGGGGTGTCTACTTTCTAAAATGGGGTCATTTGGGGGGGGGGGGGGGGGTTGTGCCATCTTAACATTTTATGGCCTTCAAAACTGTAATAGGTGGTGAGGAGTGAAATCAAAAATTTGGATTTCGGGGCCCCGTACGCGGCTAGGCTTCCAAAAAGTCGACCACATGTGGTATCCCCGTACTCAGGAGAAGCAGCAGAATGTATTTTGGGGTACAATTCCACATATAACCATGGCATGTGTGAGCAATATATCATTTAGTGACAACTTTGTGTAAAAAAAAATATATATATATTTTTTTGTCATTATTCAATCGCTTGAGGCAAAAAAATAAAATATTCAATGGGCTCAACATGCCTCCTATAAATTTCCTTAGGGTGTCTACTTTCCAAAATGGGGTCATTTGGGGGGTTTTGCACTGCCCTGCCATTTTAGCACCTCAAGAATTGAGATAAGCAGTCATAAACTAAAAGCTGCGTAAATTCCAGAAAATGTACCTTAGTTTGTAGATGTGACAACTTTTGCGCAAACCAATGAATATACAGTTATTGACTTTTTTTTTTACCAAAGACATGTGGCTAAATACATTTTGGCCTAAATGTATGACTAAAATTGAGTTTATTGGATTTTTCTAATAACAAAAAGTAGAAAATATAGTTTTTTTTCAAAATTTTCGGTCTTTTTACATTTATATCGCAAAAAATAAAAATCACAGAGTCAGTCAAATACCTTTAAAAGAAAGCTCTATTTGTGGGAAAAAAAGGACGCAAATTTTGTTTGGGTACAAAATTGCATGACCGCGCAATTACCAGTTAAAGCAGCGCAGTGCCAAATTGTAAAAAGACCTCTGGTCATTGACCAGAAAAATGGTCCGGTCTGAAAGTGGTTAATATCCATACCAGACCTGAAGAGCCTGGTATGGAATTTAGGGGGACCTCATGCAATTTTTTTTTATTTTGGTTTGGGGTTCAACTTAATATTCATACCAGACCCAAAGGGTCTGGTAATGGACTGTGGGGGAATCCCATGCCGTTTTTTTCAATGACTTTTATATGTATTGCCGGGACCGTCAATTCATTATAGCCACCAGTAGTTTTAAATTACTTTTTCCTTTAAAAATATAATTTTGCTCTCGGATTGTTTTAAACACAGGAAACATGCACCACTTTACAGGCATAAAATAGACACCCTCCAGGTACGAAATTTAAAGGAATATTTCATATTTATTGTTTCACTTTAAGCATTATTAAAATCACTGCTCCCGAAAAAACTGATGTTTTTAAAACTTTTTTTGCATTGATACATGTCCCCTGGGGCAGGGCCTAGGTCCCCAAACACTTTTTATGACAATAACTTGCATATAAGCCTTTAAAATTAGCACTTTTGATTATTCATGTTCGTGTCCCATAGACTTTAATGACTTTAATGGTGTTCGCTTTTCAAACTAATTTTTTGCCTGTTCGCATGTCCTGCTGAGAACCGAACTGGGGGTGTTCATCCCTACTGTCTATATAAAGCATTAGCTGGAGTTTGGCTTTAATTTAATTTAAATCTGCTAGTACATCTAGCACACCCCTTCTGCCAGATTAAAAATTCTGCTTTTTACATGTTCCCCCTATGCTTCTTCATTAAGAGTTGGGGCACTCTACTATAGGAGGTGGGTTACTGGCCAGATTACCAGGTGAAAACAGAGGGAAAAAGCCAAAGAAAAGAAAAATGAATACAGCCACCATGTCCAATGATTGTTAAGCTACAATATAATACATTTTTGTTTTTTGGTTTAATACCACTTTAATCTTCTGTTTGTAGTGGTTACCAAAGACAACAAAAAATATCATGGCTAGAGTTCTGCCTAAAAAAAAAAAAAAGTCAGCAGCTACAAATACTGCAGGCTTTTAATAATTGGACACTTACATGTCCCAGGGTCCAGCGATGCAGGGGAACAAATCCCCGCTCGTCTACCCCACCTCTCTGCGGTGACGGCATTGTAACTGTGGGTGCCCGGCTATGGCTTCTCCCACTGTGCATGAGCGAGCCACGCCGCATGCCGTGACTGGCTGGGCAATCATCTGGGACCTGTGACATGTCCCAGATGATTGCTGAGAGGGAGGAGGAAGAGGTGATCTCCCTTCTGGTGCTGCTGTGCGCCGGGAGGAAGTGAGAGCTGGGACCCTCTAAAAAGAGGGTATCCGCTCCCCCCAAAAAAATGACATGCCAAATGTGGCAATCACTAACTGTCTGTGATAATAAACCTATAAACGTTTTTGGCAGGTAGAGTAGAACTAGTAGCACTTGATGCTTTAATCACTGTGGTAAGTTAGTAATTTTAAAAAGGGAGAGTAGGTACCTCATTGGTTTCAATAGGTGGGCACCCTTCTTTTATGATGTTTCATTGGGGAGACCACCATGCCTCAGGTACACCTCTCAGTTCTGTATCCTTGTACCCCTTCTTGTAGTTCAGTTATCTTTCTTTTTAATGCAAATCAAAAAGGCAGTTTTTTTTGCATATGATGAGAACTTGATTGCTTTTTGGAGGGAGCAATGGCAGCCCGTCCATAGGAGGTGCCCGGGTGCCGCCCCCCCCCCCCCCCCCTCCTGTAGTCACAAAATAAAGATAAAAAATCTTTTAAAATGGCCCCTTTAAGAAAAAAAAGTGCATTTAGTGACAGCTGACAGCTCACACCCCTTCCTCTGCCCTTTCACTGATTATACTACATGAGCATAGCATGCAGGGTTAAGAACCCTCCTCTTCTCAGCAATAATAATAATAATAATAATAATAATAATAATTAAAGAACCCTCCCCTTTCTCCCTCTCTGAGCTGAGTGGAGGAATTGGGACAGCCAGAAAGAGGAGAGTATGCAACTCCAGCTCTCCTGTTCTCTGTCCCATATCTGTCAAATCTGCTCTACCTTGCCAGACACCACCAGTCACATCTCCAGCCACATCATTTTGACTCCAACCATAAGATCCATAAGGCACATCCAGATATCTGGTGATGGATACAATCATCCTTAACCCTTGATGTTTTGGGTGGTTTAATAATTTTTGATACACACATCAAACGAACCTGTATCAAGGGGAAAGTACTATTCTACCTCTCCTCTATAGCTATGGTCTATATAGAGTTATACCACTAGGTTATGCAATAAGACCATCCCACAATATACAGGCCCCTGGCTGATGTCATTCACGTTCTCTGTTGCTTGTGTGCTGTTCTGATGGACATAGCTTTCTTTTAATTTTTGAGTTATGTTTTTTGTCTTTATGGGTGGAGCATCAACATTTGGGATATAAGCTACAGAACCCGCAAGCCCTCTTCCCCTGAAGATCTGCATTTTGTTTTTCGAAGTGCGTTGGCCGTTCTGTCTGACAAAGCTCTGGGGTTTTTCTTGCAGTTGGTTTGCATTTCTGCTCCCAATATGTGTGTTTGTTGCTTATATCCCCATGTTCATGTTGCTATATATTATCAATGTGAAATACATTTTGAGTATTTTTTTTTCCATCAAACTGTTTGTGGCCCTGTTTAAAGTCCCAATCTGAGGAATTTATGTTTTGACTCAAATCCACAGTAGAACAGAGAACTGATTGCTCCTAATAAATAAAAGAGCTTGCACAGCGCTGTATCCAGGTCTAGGGCAGCACTTTACGGGGGGGGGGCAATAAAAAAGCTGCTCACTCCCCCCAACCTGCACAAAAAAAGCCCCTTCTCCCGGCTCCCACACAAAAACATACAGCTCAGCCCATACAAACCAGTGATAGGCTGGCAGCAGTTGTCCACTGGTATTCCAATGTAATCTCACATGGAGCAATTACCTGGGGGGCAGGACAGATGATCACTCCAGGACCCAACCGCTTGTGTCCAAGGACAGTCATCTGTCCCTCACCATAGATAATCATTCTATAAAGGGATTACATGTAAACATCGAGGATGGCTGCGGCTGCTGTCAGCCTTTCATTGCTTTGAACAGCCTGAGCAGCTTCAACTGTCTTCAAGCACCTGAAAATCCAACTGCAGAAGTGGTGGAGCTCTAAGAGCAAAAGGTGGAGCATCAAGAGGAAGGGGTGTGGTTTACAGATGACAGGGTTGGAATTAAACAGGAAGGGGTGTGGCCTTGGCAGGAAGGGGTGGGTCATATTTAAATTAGGTGGTGCACAAGTTTAGTCAGGCTTAAGGCAGCACAAAACCTAAATACACCACTGGGCTTGTACCCCTTTTGTTAATTAGGAGCAGTATATGTTGTTTATGTTTATATGCATTATAGTTGCACCAGTCTTTGTTAATTCTCCAACTGTGTTTTGCACACTCCTATAGCAGATTTTGCTTTTGTTTGTTTGCTGCATGCCCTGGTTAAAAAAGGGGCGCTTTAATGTTTAGTGAAAATGTTTAAAGACTATGCACATCCTCACTAGTATATTTTGGGGGGCTTTTTCAGTAAAAAATGAATAAATTGTAAAGTCATTTTATTTTTTAATTTAAAGCTTGTTGTTGTGGGTTCTGTTTAGAAATGGGCTTATTGATTGTATTTATAGACCATGCACATACTCACATGCTCAATTTTTTGTGAACTAATTATACTCTAATGTTGATTTCTTGATGGAATATAAAGATGGAATAGAAAGGTACTACAATATTTTGGAAGAGTTTTGTGCTGATAAAATACACTCTAATGTTAATTTCTAGCTTTTTAATGGTTGCTGAGCTTCCTGCTTTACATTAGAGCCTAGTACAAGTAATTAAATACATAGGCACTGCATTAAAATTATAGCTTTTTCTGTGGCTAAATTATGCGCTAATGTTTATTTATTAATTTAAAAAAAGGCTAGTAAGGGACCGGTACCGTTACAAATGAGGCCTAATACAACTGTTTTAATACTGCACGTGTAGACAATACAATATTTACACTTTAATGTTGATTTCCTCATTATAAAATGGCAAGTAAATAAATAATATTTTGGAGGTTTTTCAGTGAATAAATTATAATCTATTGTTGAATTATTGAGTTTTACATGGCTGGTGATGGTCCTGTTCAAAATTGGGCCTAGTGCATGTGATTTATTACTGCACACATAGTCACAGCAATATTTTTGGGGGCTTTTTTCTATCAATAAACTAAATTATGATGTTGATTCCTTGATGTTAAAATGGCTGGTAGGTGCCCTGTTCAAAATCTGATGCAATATAAGTTATTTAATATTGTTATGCAGGTAGCTGCAAAAAATATTTAGTTGTTTTTTTCCAGTCAATGAATTACATTTGAGTGTTGATTTCTAGATTTAAATAGACTTGTGAAATAATGTCCATATATAAGATAGTGGCAATATGGCTGAACCAACAGGCAGAATAATTAATGGCTGCTAGTTGCAGTGGACATGGACACTGAGAAAGCACAGGATGTGCCTCATGTGTGTGAAGGACCATGGCATTATTGTGCACTAAACATAAGTGTGGTGCATGCATGACATTTTGACTCCACAAATCCACCACTAGTTTCACAATAGCAATGAAAGGCTGTATATTGCTATATTCACCCAGTGGAGCCTGGTAAATGCAACTTACGAGACAAGAAAAATAAAGTATTGTAAATATATTGTTAACTGCACCCCAAACATAGATCACCATCACAGTGCTTTGCGGCCACCAAAGTGCATGATACTGTAGTACCATAAGATTTGGTGTGGCACGTTTTTTATAAGTAGTGCATATACATATTTTTTTCAGATTCAGATCTGAACCAGCCCTAAAAACAGGGGTATTTTTTATCTCAAACCACAGCTGAGTCTATGCTGCGTCTTGCTAAACAGTGAATATTCTAGCCTTATTCTCACCTCCTTGTTTCCTAGATATTGAATTCGGGAGGAAGGGTCACACATTCTGACATCACCGCAGTTATCTTGTTGTATGATCGATGTTTTATACATTGTTTTATACAGAGTGCTTTACTTTGCACTTGTGAACATGTACGAGACTTGTAAGTGTGATTTTAATCTGTTATATATAAAGTACTTTTTAGCAGAAAGCAATATTTGTCCCTCTCTTGATTTTTTTATATATACTTGACATATCTTACACATCTAAGGATTAATCAGTCTGGAACAGAGTTACCATCTTAAATGTTACCCTTGAAAGGGAAAAGCGTTATATGACTGTCCTGTAAAAGTGATTGTAAAGTCTTGTTTTTTGTTTTGTTTTATTCAATGAAAATAACAAGCATGTTATACTTACCTGCTCTATGCAGTGGATTTGCACAGAACAGCCCGGATCCTCCTCTTCTCAGGTCCCTCTTCTGTGGTCCTGGCCACTCCCTCCTGTCGAGTGCCCCCACAGCAAGCGGCTTGCTATGGGGGCACCCGAGCTGAGTCACAGCTCCCTGTGTCCATTCAGACACAGAACTGCAGCCTGGTCCCGCCCATATCTATCCTGATTGGCGGACTGACTTTGATTGACAGCAGTGGCAGCCAGTGGTGCCACTGCTGTGTCTTGGTCAATCAGGAGGAAGAGTTTCAGACGGCCAAGGGACTAGTGGACCTCGTTAGACAGATAGAGCTCAGGTAAGTATTAGGAGGGAGGAGGGGGGCTGCTGCACACAGAAGGTTTTTCATCCTAATGCAGAGAATGCACTTGGATGATTATCATGTCACACTTTTGATACACTGCAGTTCCTATACCTTCGCTGGTGTTCCACTTTCTTATGAAGATTTTCTTATGAACGTTATTGCGCTGCACTTTTTATGAACATTAGATAATGAACTGCCTAAAACCAAGGATTCCATTAAACTGAAGTGCAAACTGAGAGACATCACATACACCAAACCTGTCAATCTTATGTTACCACAACATAAAAAAAAATGGAGTGTAAAATGTAATCACAAATGTGATCACAGATACAGTAAGCGTGTGACGTGTCCCTGTTCCTCATTCTTGTCTCTCCAGGTAACATAGACTGCTGTGCTGTGGCTTGGCTCCTGCCTGAATTTGCATTTTCACAAACGCACTTAATTCACTTGGCACTAGAAACAAAAGTATTAGAAAGAAAATATACAGTAAGGTATTCTCCACAATTTAGAAAACAGATGGAGATATCTACGTAGTCAGAGAATGAAGAAAAGTATCTGAAGAATATGAGATAGTGAAATGAAACACTAGAAAAAAAGCTGACTAGATAGTAGGAGCAGAAGAGACATTTATATTGTATGCAGAAATCAGAGAGAGGAGAAATTGACCTCAAGAGGAAGGAAAGATTTTATCAAATTTTATCTATTTTTATCTATATTTAGCTGGTTTCTGTCAGAAACATTTTTTCAGGTCTGTGCAATATTTTAGAAGGAAAAATAAAATTATTTTATAGGAAAAAAATAAAAAATATATTTTAGATTGGTTGGCTTTGCTGATTAGAGAAGTGCAGCACTTCCACCAGAGTGTTATACTAATTCTAATAAGAAAATGCAAAATATTATTATGGCAACAATCCCAGTTCACTTATACTGCTCATCTCAAATCTGTACAGTTGAGGGTAAATCCATCAGCGGAAGTTTTATTGGGGGACTGCGAAACCTGTGGAGTGGAGTCAAATGACTCTAGCTCAATTAATGTGGTTGTAAAGGCATATATATTTTTTGAAATATATATACCTTAAAGCGGTAGTAAACCCGCAATTTTTATATATTTTTTTTTTAACACCTGCAAAGCAAAAGGCATAATGAGCTAGTATGCACCACATACTAGCTCATTATGAAATACTTACCTTAGAACGAGGCCCCGACATCTGTCACGATCCACGCCGAGGGAGCTGACATGCTCCCTCGGCGTTTCTTCCGGGTATCGCGGCTCCGGCGCTGTGAGTGGCCAGAGCCGCGATATCGTCACTCCCGCGCATGCGCGCAGGAGATTTTTTTCCGGCCGCCGGCCACTGCCGGATTTTCAGGCCGAGAATCCCCTCGTGCGCATGCGCTGCTGCAGTCAGCGGCGCATACCGAGGGGAATATCTCCTAAACCGTACAGGTTTAGGAGATATTTTTTTTACCTACAGGTAAGCCTTATTATAGGCTTTCCTGTAGGTAAAAGTTACAAAAAAGGGTATACAACCACTTTAATGCAGTGATTCTCAACCAGGGTTCCGTGGAACCCTAGGGTTCCTCCAGAGGTTGCTAGGGGTTCCTTCAGCATTGGGCAATTTCTGCCTCTCAGCTAAGTCCCCACTCACACCATTGATCTTTTTAGCTACCTGAAAGGAGATAATTCTTCCCAATGACCACAAGTGTAAGGACCATTCTTCCCACTGACATCACACTAATGTATCATGAGTTGTAGATTTCAAATTTTTAGCAGGGGTTCCCCGAGCCCAGAGAACTATTTCAAGGGTTCCTCTGTGTTGAAAAGGTTGAGAAAGGCTGCCTTAATGCATTGTCTGCATTAAGGTAAAAGAACCTTATGTGATCAGCTCTGTCCCAGGCCCCTTAAATACTTACCTAAGCCCTATCTCGATTCAGCGATGTGCTCCCTCCTCAACAAATTCTGTGAGAAGGGAGCAGGGGGTGTGGCTGAACTGCATGGTGTTTGTTTTGCTATGGGGGGCACTCAGAAGGAATAAGGAATTAGGAAAGCCTACAAGGGACCCAAGAAGAGGAGGTTTGGGGCAAAACCATTAGGTATAACATGCTTATTATTATTTAAAAAAAATTGAACATACACAATCACTTGAATATGCAGTCATTTTCTTATCTGTAGGCTTGAGTGGTGGACCTTTTCAATAAATGACAGATATGCATTTAAAAATGACAATATGATGACTCTAGTAATGCATTATTGCTATAATAATTATGATAAATAATCATGTGCTATGGTTTCTGACTATTGGGGCGAGCCTGCATAAGGAAGGATGATGTATGCTTCTTGGATCTCTATATTATCCAACTATAGCCCCTGATAACATTATATTTTGAGTCATTAAACAGTTTCTAAAATTGTTTCCCCCCCCCCCCCCCCTCCATTTCTTTCCCTTTTCTCCCTTTTTTTCCTCTCTATATGGGGCTCACATTTTTTCTACAAGTGTAACTTTCAGGCACAATTGTAAGATGAAATAATGTAATGTACAATTTTGTAATTATTGCTTTCTCATTGTAGACATTGTACTCATATTTTGATATAAAGAGCTTGTGGATCCTGAAGAAGCACTGTATTTATCTTAAAGCGTTGGTCCACTAGACTCAACATTCTGTACTCTATATACTTATATCATGCAAATATGGATCAATTTTTAATAAGGATGAATGTATTTCAAATATTAATAAAGTTGTTGTATGTCTTTTACAAATGTATTTTATGACACGTATTGTATTGTGTATTGCATGACACGCTAACATCCTCTACTCCAGGTTCCTTTGTTGGGGACTTGGATTCCTATTCTTTCTTCAGTTTTGTAATTTCTAAAGTGTTTTTTGTATAATCAAAGGAATTACATTTTGCTGCTAGCAAATATCTGTGTACTAGAAACATTTTACCTCTTTGTATTTGATCCATAATGCTTAATCATCGATGCAGATGGACAATGCCATGTACCTAATATGACTTGTTTGTTTTCAGCTTTGCAATTGAATATCTGATAATAGAACACTTTCCAAAATATGTTCTACCATCTGTTACTGAATCATCTGTTGAATTGATATGACTGCTAATACATATTTTACCACTTTGTTTTGTGATAAATAAGTGTGAGGAAGATATATGCAATGTAAGTTTATTAACATGATTTAAGCTTTATTGATCTTGTCAATGGTGTTCTAGTCAAATACTGCCTTTTCCATTCATACTTATGGAGGTGTATTTGAATGGAAAATGCAGCATTTGAAAAAAAAAAAAAATGCACTTGACCTTCTTTGCCTGCTTTTCAAATGCACCTTAATAGAAAACGATTTAGTCAAAGAAGCACAGTACAAAGCAAAGCAGGTTAAACGCAGCCTCAGAACTGCCTTGTGTACTGCTCAATAAAAAACAATAGGATTTTGCTGATCTGCATTTGGCATATGTTCCAAACACATCTCAACCACCTGAAAACAACATTCATAGACATGAGCCCTTAAAGGGATACTAAAGGTTTTTTTTTTTTTTTAAAGCAAACATGTTATACTTACCTCCACTGTGCTGTTCATTTTGCACAGAGTGGCCCCCCGATCGTCGTCTTCTGGGGTCCCACGGCGGCTCTCGCGGCTCCTCCCCACAAGAGTTAACCTTCTCTGGGAAGCTCTCTCCCAAGGGGGTTACTTTGTGGGCGCGCTCCTGTGTGATATACTCAGCGGCCATAGCCACTACGTTTATGACTCGGCCCCACTCCGGCGCGCCGTGTCATTGATTTGATTGACAGCAGCGGGAGCCAATGGCTGCGCTGCTATCAATCATCCAATTAAGAGCCCACTAGAGCTCGGGGAAAGCAATGTGGGATCACGCCCAAGGAGATTCGGGTCTCAGGTACTGTAAGTAAAAAGGGGGCTCGACTGCAAGGTGTTTTTTAACCTTAATACATAGGATACATTAAGGTGAAAAAACACAAAGCTTTACAACCCCTTTAAGCTAAACAGAAGCTATTTACATAAAGCAGATGGAGTGTGAAAATACTGTGAGAGGGAATTAAAGTTGAAGGTGCCTTTAAGATGAACCCCATAAACTTAGCTCTGAAGTTAGGAAGGTCATGCCCATGGGCGTCCGCAGAACTTTTTCCAAGGGGGGGCATCATTTTAAGGCCGCTCATGCTCCGCCTCTTTTTGACAATCTCATGAAAATCTTTGCACTGGTAATACATATGTGTTATATAACAGATAATTCATCTTCACTTTGTATTGGAAGTTACTCTGGCGGCTGTGTTCCATGCCCATATAGCCTAGAGAATGTACATCTTTTTACATTGCAATACATCTGTTGTGGCCATATTTTGATCTCATACTGTCACTGTATAGGCTGTTTTCATAAAGATAAAAATATGGCAACAACAGATGTATTGCAATGTAAAAAGATGTATATTCTCTAGGCTATATGGGCATGGTACGCAGCCATCTGAGTAACCTTGCGGACGCCCATGCTTTCAAAAACCAGCCCTAGAAAAAATTTAATACCAGCCTCACAGCATTATTATACCAACCCAACAGCATAACGTCATTATTTTCTTGTTCATGAAAGGGAAAACCATACATTTTACCAGTTAATAGTGGTAAGTGATCAATCATCAAGGGGGACCCCAGGAACTCAGAACGTGGGGGAGGGACCACCTTCTGCAGAAAGAATACTCAAAGGTAAGGGGGGATGGGTTACTAATATAAGGAGGAAACCCTTTAAATCAGTGCCCCTTACATTATCGTATTCACTCCCCCCTTACATCAATAACCCCCCCCCCCCCCCACCGAGTGGCCTGGCGGTGCTTTCACTGACCTTCTCTCAGGTGCACTGTGCAGGGCTCAGTCAGTCGGCTCCAGCTTGGTGGTTCTGGTTTTATCCTATAGTCTCCTGTCCACAGTCCACACAAGTCTGAGTTCTCCCATGACCCCCATCCTGGCGGTGCTCTCACTGTTGACTCCTCTCCAGACTCCCTACAGGAGATGGTCAAAGACTGCAAACTTGATGCAAGAGCTCAATGCAGCCTCACCAGTGCCCATCAAATGCAGCCTCACTGTGCCCACCAATGCAGCCTCTCTGTGCCCATCAAATGCAGCCTCACTGTCTCCATCAAATGCAGCCTCACTGTCTCCATCAAATGCAGCCTTACTGTGCCGTGAATGCAGCCTCACTGTGTCCATCATTGCAGCCCCTCCTGTGCCCCATGTCCCAGTCTGCAGTCCCTGTCTGTGGGGAGGTGTGTTGTTGATGCTTGGTACGGTACCTGGCATGCCAGCAGGATATCCATGATGGCCAGCAGCAGGCAGGGTCTGTTCTCGTTTTGGATGGGGATGGTGCTCCTTCCAGAGGATCTGTCTGCTGTGAGATGAAGTGGTCCCTGGCCCCCTGTACCTTCAGCTGTCCTCATTTTCCAGCCCCAGTCAGCCTCTGGTCCTGGGGAAATGGAGAGCACTGGGTGGGAGTTGGAGAGAAGGGAGAGCAAAGAGTACTGGCGGGGGTTGGAGAACACATGGGTGGGAGCAAAGAGCGAGGGGGAGTGGAGATCACAGGGGTGGGGAGCTGAGAGCGCTGGGGGGAACTTGAGAGCACTCGGGGGCCAATAAGAACAGGGGTAGAGAGCACGGTAGGCTGAGAGCACTGGGGGGGCTAAGAGGTGGGGTAGTGAAGAGCACTGGGGGGGAGAAAAACAGGGGTGGAGAGCACGGGGGCTGGAGGGTACTGGGGGGGGGGTAAAAAGAGCAGGGGGGAGTGGAGAGCAATGGGGGGGGGGCTTGAGAGCACTAGTGGGGGCCAGAAAGAACAGGGGTGGAAAGCACAGGGGACTGGAGAGCACTATGCGGGTGGAGAGCACTGGTAGGGTTGGAGAGCACATGGGTGGGGGCAAAATGGAGGGGGAGTGGAGAGTACAGGGGTGGAGAGTTCTGGGGGGGAGCCAAAAAGAACAGGGGTGGAAAGCACGGAGGGTAGAGAGCACTGGGGAGGCTGGAGAACACCAGGGGGGCAATAAGAACAGGGGTGGGGAGAATGGGGGGCTGGAGAGCACTGGGTTGGGGGCTGGAGAGTGATGGGGAGAGCTGAAAAGCACTGGGGGAGAAAGAACAGGGGGGAGAGCACTGGGAGGATTGGAGAGCACTGGGCGGAGAGCACTGGGGGGAAAGAACAGGGGGGAGCACTGGGGGGCAGAGGAGAGCACTGGGGGGAGGAGAGCACTGGGGGGAGAACAGGGGAGAGAACGGAAGGGAGAGGACTGGGGGGAGTGGAGAGCACTGTGGGGGGGGGGGGCGGGGGGGAGCACTGGGCGGAGTGGAGAGCACTGGGGGGAACAGGGGGGAGAGCACTGGGATGGGACAGGGGGGAGAGCACTGGGGGGGACAGGGGGGAGAGCACTGGGGGAATGGGGGGAGAGCACTGGGATGGTGGCTAGAGAAGGATGGGGAGAGCTGGAGAGCAGGGGGGGCAGCAAGAACAGGGGAGGAGAAAACTGTGGGGGGGGGGGCAGGAGAGTGTGGTGGAGGAAAGCACTGGGGGGACAAGGGGGAGAGCACTGTGGGGGGGAGCACTGGGGGGTGAACGGGGGGAGTGGAGAGCACTGGGATGGTGGCTAGAGAAGGATGGGAAGAGCAGGGGGGGCAGAAAGAACAGGGAAGGAGAGAACTGTGGGGGGGGCAGGAGAGTGTGGTGGTGGAGGAGAGCACTGGGGGGGGGCAGGAGAGTGTGGTGGTGGAGGAGAGCACTGGGGGGCAGGAGAGTGTGGTGGTGGAGAAGAGCACTGGGGGGGCAGGAGAGTGTGGTGGTGGAGGAGAGCACTGGGGGGGCAATAGAGTGTGGTGGTGGAGGAGAGCACTGGGGGGGCAGGAGAGTGTGGTGGTGGAGGAGAGCACTGGGGGGGGCAGGAGAGTGTGGTGGTGGAGAAGAGCACTGGGGGGGGGCAGGAGAGTGTGGTGGTGGAGGAGAGCACTGGGGGGGCAGTAGAGTGTGGTGGTGGAGGAGAGCACTGGGGGGGGCAGGAGAGTGTGGTGGTGGAGAAGAGCACTGGGGGGGGGGGCAGGAGAGTGTGGTGGTGGAGGAGAGCACTGGGGTGGCAGGAGAGTTTGGTGGTGGAGGAGAGCACTGGGGTGGGGGGGGAGAGTGTGGTGGTGGAGGAGAGCACTGAGGGGAGGGCAGGAGAGTGTGGTGGTGAAGGAGAGCACTGGGGGGGCAAGAGAGTGTGGTGGTGAAGGAGGGCACTGGGGGGGGCAGGAGAGTGTGGTGGTGGAGGAGAGCACTGTGGGGAGCAGGAGAGTGTGGTGGTGGAGGAGAGCACTGGGGGGGGGGGCAGGAGAGTGTGGTGGTGGAGGAGAGCACGGGGTGGGGGCAGGAGAGTGTGGTGGTGGAGGAGAGCACTGGGGGGGCAGGAGAGTGTGGTGGTGGAGGAGAGCACTGGGGGGGCAGGAGAGTGCGGTGGTGGAGAAGGGCACTGGGGTGGTAGGAGAGTGCGGTGGTGGAGGAGAGCACTGGGGGGGGGCAGGAGAGTGTGGTGGTGGAGGGGAGCACTGGGGGGGGCAGGAGAGTGTGGTGGTGGAGGAGAGCACTGGGGGGGGCAGGAGAGTGTGGTGGTGGTGGAGGAGAGCACTGAGGGGAGGGCAGGGGAGTGTGGTGGTGGAGGAGAGCACTGGGGGGGGGGGGCAGGAGAGTGTGGTGGTGGAGGAGAGCACTGGGGGGGGCAGGAGAGTGTGGTGGTGGAGGAGAGCACGGGGGGGGCAGGAGAGTGTGGTGGTGGAGGAGAGCACTGGGGGGGGGCAGGAGAGTGTGGTGGTGGAGGGGAGCACTGGGGGGGGCAGGAGAGTGTGGTGGTGGAGGAGAGCACTGGGGGGGCAGGAGAGTGTGGTGGTGGTGGAGGAGAGCACTGAGGGGAGGGCAGGGGAGTGTGGTGGTGGAGGAGAGCACTGGGGGGGGGGCAGGAGAGTGTGGTGGTGGAGGAGAGCACTGGGGGGGCAGGAGAGTGTGGTGGTGGAGGAGAGCACGGGGGGGGCAGGAGAGTGTGGTGGTGGAGGAGAGCACGGGGGGCAGGAGAGTGTGGTGGTGGAGGAGAGCACGGGGGGCAGGATAGTGTGGTGGTGGAGGAGAGCAATGGGGGGGGGGCAGGGAGCACAAGGTGAACTGGGGACAGTAAAATAAGTTGGATATGAGAATTGGCAGGGGGCCCCCCTGCAGCCCCCCCCCCTCGATCCTCCTATCCAGGCACTGTGGCACACAGGGCGGGCTGTACCTGCAGCATCTCCTCCTATGGATAAAAGCGCTGGCTGGCTGTGTACGGCGGCCGCTCTGTAACATGCCCCCCCCCCCCAGACCGGCTCATGTGATAGGCGGAACGTTGATTCTCTCTACTATCACACAAGCAGGTCTGGGGGGGGCAGGGCCATGTTACAGAGCAGCCACCGAACACAGAGGCAGCCCGCTCTGTGATGCAGAGGAGAGAGCGGAGGATGCAGCCACTGGCGGACTCAGTAAAAAAATGCAGCATGGCGGCGGCTGCAACACCTTGGGGGTTCCGGGGGGGGGGGGGCACTTGACCCCCCTTGCCCCCTGCTGCGGACGCCCATGGTCATGCCTTTACTAATGCGGTGAAACTTGCTTCTTAGAGGCACACCAACAAAGCTGGAATGGTACTGAAATCATAATTTGGTCAAATTAGCCCTAAAACCCAATTGTGGTTTCAGGAATATTAATTTTCAAAAGCATATAGAGCATGTTCATCAGGAGCCAGCACTATATTTATAGAGATTATTTATGTACATCACTTCCTGTCACTGTGTGTCTGGGTCAGAAACTCCATAAATAGGAAGAGAGAGAGAGAGAGAGAGAGAGAGAGAGAGAGAGAGAGAGAGAGAGAGAACTGAGCCACATTAACTTATACACACAGGGGCTACTATTGGTCCTGTATCTTCACCCATACCAGAAGCAGACACTATTAGGCAAGTAATCCTATACTCTAATCCTTAAACTGCAGATCCCCATCATTTCTTGAGTGTGTATCTAAATTCTTGTGACAGAATAAAACTGAATATACTGTCACAGTCACTGTGCTGTATGTTAGTAGGTGAACCTGTTTAATGCAGTATAGTTTATATTCAGTTCCTGTTGTTTTAGTTAACCCTGTCCTTTCTAGTCTGAGATTCTATAGCTTGTTTTAGCTCAGGGCACAGTAACCAGCTAGTTCTACGTTAGACATCTGATGGCCGTTTCTGGTAGTTAGAAGTCCAGATACATGTCAGACTGGAAACTACTAAGGACTACAGAGCAGAGTAGATTGTACCACACCACTGTTTCTGCCAGTGAGATGCTGCATTCCAGGCTGGTTGGAGAATGGCTAGAGTGTCTCCCCATCACCACTGATCTTGTCTTCAGGTTTCTGACACAAAGACAGACACCGCAACTTTGTTATCAAACACTCTCTTCCAGTTAGTGAAGGTTCTGTTCTCTTATTTACCTACAGGTTTAGCACAATTCCCTGTTTAAGGGAGGGTCATTTCTCATAGCCCCCAGGGACACATTTGGAGGCACTGCTGGGATTCACCTGTTTCTAAAGGATGTAACCCTTTCCTAGATGCAATGGTAGACTTATGCCCTGTACATACGTTCGGACTTTCCAACGGAAAATGTGCGATCGGACTGTGTTGTCAGCAAATCCGATTGTGTGTGGTCTCTGTGGGACTTTTTCTGTCGGAATTTCCGACACACAAAGTTTGAGATCTGGATCTAAAATTTTCCGACAACAAAATCCGACCGTTTAAATTCTGATCATGTGTAGACAATTCTGACGCACAAAGTGCCACACATGCTCAGAATAAATTACAAGACAAAAGCTATTGGCTACTGGCCTCTCTTTATAGTCCCCTCATTCTGAACGATCGGATTTTTGGACAACTTTGTGCGACCGTGTGTATGCAAAACAAGTTCGGGCCAAAATCTATCAGAAAAAATCTGACGGATTTTATCGTCGGAATGTGCAACCGTGTGTACAGGGCATGTGACTGTACTTTCTGGCCGGTGCACGTAAAAAGAAGAACCAGTATTTACAATGCATTAGCTATTTTCATACGATGGATAATGATCATAGTTACATAGTTAGTAAGGTTGAATAAAGACACCAGTCCATCCAGTTCATCCTGAGTGAGTGTCTACAATTGTCCCTACCCTTGTACATTGCACACTCACATTGGTCCCTACCCTCAAGGAGCCCACGGTCCAAGGTCCCCATTCATATACTAGGGTCAATTTTGGACAGAAGCCAATTAACCTACCTGCATGTCTTTGGAGTGTGGGAGGAAACCGGAGTATCCGGAGGAAACCCACGCAGGCACAGGGAGAACATGCAAACTCCAGGCAGGTAGTGTTGTGGTTGGGATTCGAACCAGCGACCCTTCTTACTGCTAGGTGAGAGTGCTAACCACTACACCACTGTGCTGCCCAAGTCCTGTGGGAACACATGGGAACACATGGGAACACATGGGAACGGAGTTCCCTTACTTTTTCCACAACAGGAACTCAGTTCCTGTTAGCATCCATGTCCTGCAAGACTTTGAAGTATGCAAGCTGAGTGGCAGGTGCTACATCAGCAGCTGCCGATACAGCAACTGCCGACACAGCTCGCAATAGTAAGTGCCGCACACCTGACAATTCAGGCATTGCCAGCAGGGGGCCCCATGACTGTTCCACTTCAATCTACCTGCCAATCACAGCTAGTTGATGGGTAGATCAGGTCCCTGCTGCTAAGAGATTGTATTTAGTCAGACCTTTCGTGATGCGCTCCTCCCCACCGGCCCATCCTGATTTTCTGTCTCCTCATCTCCCCCCCCCCCCCAGTCTCCTGCATACTTGCTCTGTGTGTCTCGCTGAATCCCCCCCCCCCTTCTATCTTCAGTGCCATATGATGAGAGAACCCAGAGGAGGAGCACAGCTATTCTGCTCACAGGACATGCAAGGAGAGAGGTGAGCTGAGGGAGGAACATCAGTTTGGAGTGGTAAGCTGAGCACAATACCTGGCAAAGTTTAATGCCAGGAGGGAAGTTTACCGGTATGTGGAAATATGTGAAGGGTTGGAATAGCAGCGAGTGTGTGTTGGAGCCCTGCAGAGTTTGCAGCCCCCCAAGCTAACATACATCTCCTAAGCAGGAACACATCACTATCTCCCCAAGCATTCTGTCCAGATAATGTGCAGTTAATTTATGACCTTTCCGTTTAACCCTGTGTTATCCAAACTCTGTTCAATGAAAAGTGTAAACTCACCACATTAAAGATCAGAACATGATGTTCACATTTGCATGGAAGCACAATTGAATGAATGCTGATTATTCAGAGAATTACCGTATTTATGTCTGTTGAGGATTGTTTTTTTTATGTACTAACAGTTAAGCTTCATACACACAATATGAAAACTGGATGAAAAATACCACTTTTGAAGCATTTGTGTATATGACCGTATCATTTTTTATTTTTTTTTGGTGGGGGAGTGGATCTTGGGTGGGAGTTCCCACACTTTTTTCCCCAGGACTTGACCCCTGATAATGATAATGAACACCCTAGTGACAATGCAAGTGGTAGTTTAACCATACTGACTGTGATGGCACAGGGTTTACAGGAAGACCATTAAAGTAAGTTAAGTGTTTTCTCGTATTGTTCCTTGGCCATAATGAGAAAAAGTTTGGAAATCTGGAAAGAGCACACTCTCCAATGTTTACGGGTGTGATCCTGTTCAGGAGAAGGCAATTAATGGGAATTAAAGTGTTTGTAGGTTTTTCACCTTGATGCATTCTATGCATTCTATGCATTCCCTGTTTCTTACCCGAGCCCATCCGTTCCAGTGATGTGCATGAGTTCAGTGACTCCAGCTGCTGTCGCCATCCTCTTTGCATAGCTGTATAGCAGCAGGAACCATTGGCTCCTGCTGCTGTCAATCAAATCCAATGACATGGGTGTGGGGGGAGTGGCCTCATGGAAAGCAGCTCTCCATGGAGGCACCCAATGAAGAGGAGAAGTCAGGAGCACCATCGGGCACCCCAGAAGAGGAGGATCAGGACTGCTCTTATACTTACCTGCAAGAGCAGGTAAGTATAATATGTTTGCAATCACTATGGTATGTTGTACCATGTACAGTACGTGTATTAAAAGGTATCCTGTTGTCTTTGTATTTTTGTTTTAATTACCTGGTGATCCCGCCAGCCCCCCTGCTTTCCTATTGTAATCTGACCACACTAGGCATAGAAAGAAGCACATCCATTCCAGCATGGTCAATTTTCTGGCTGTGCTGGAATCACAGCCTGCCTGTCCTCCAATGGTCAGACTTGTGCTGATACACCCCCTGCACAGTTCTTCACTGGAGAGATCTGTATTGAGACACTCACAAGGGAGTAAGTGCAAAAGACTATATACAGGTACTGTCTGTTCACTTTGAGCCATACTATGATCACAATCAGATGGTTGCTGACTACCGTATGCCTTCTCAAAAAGAAGGGGAAGATGTTTCCACCTTTATTAATCAATTACAGTTACTTTTGGCACATTAAAGGGGTTGTAAACCCTTGTGTTTTTTCACCTTAATGCATCCTATGCATTAAGGTGAAAAAATACCTGGCAGTGACCGGCCCCCCAGCCCCCCCAGTGTTTTACTTACCTGAGCCCCGTATTTCCCTCGACAGAGACGCGCTGTCCCTCTCTGCATGGGATCCTGACTATTGATTGAATAGATTGATAGCAGCACAGCCATTGGCTCCCGCTGCTGTCAATCAAATCCAATGATGCGCACTATGGGCGGGTGGGCCGAGTCCAGCATTCGTGTTTATGGAAGCTGAATGCTGGACTCGGAAGCATGCCCGCCAGAAAAACCCCCAGGAGAGTGCTTTTCCATCAGTGGACCCCAGAAGAGGATGATCGGGGCCACTCTGTGCAAAATGAGCTGCACAGTGGAGGTAAGTATGACATGTTTGTTATTTTAAATTAAAAAAAGGACCAGTAACTTAGTAATAGGCTTGCTACCATATCGTCCTCTTACACAGCTCTTCAAAATTGTGTTATCTGACAGAATTCTCTCTTTCCATGAGTTAATAAAGTTGGTGAAAAAATAGGAGGCTAATATTACGTTTTGTACTCCTAAGGTGAAAAGTGTTTGAAAAGAGGATCACTCTCCCCAAAAAGAATATCCTGAGCCTTACCATCTCAAATCATCTGTGGCTCAGCTAGTTGCTTCAGAGAAGGATCCTCTAAGGTGTTTCAGATGTGGTCATACTACTGACCATTCAGGAAAACAATTTCATGAGGACTCTGGGGAAACAGAGCTAAAAGTGGCCTTCCCCTTACAGACGGAGACAAAAATGGGGAAGCTCCACTTTTTTGCACCCTCCACTGTTACATTTGACACTTTTGGGGGGGGGGGGGGCAGGTACCTGGTTTTGACAGGTACCCGCTTCCGGGTAAGATTGCCATGTGGTGATCTGTGATATATCCAGTCCCTCCCCCCCTGCTGCCCTCTGGGACCTGTGTGTGTCCCAGAAGATGGTGGGACTATTCAGAAAGCGCAGCACAACTCGTGGTAGTTTCCCTTACTTGCAATGGATGGATGAATCGACTTGGGGTGCCAATATCATGGAATCCCTGGACAGGTAAATGTCCCTATATTAAAAGTCAGCAGCTTTAGTGTGTGTAGCTGCTGATTTATTTATATTTTTTTCAGATGGAGTTGAAAGCTTGTCAATGTCGACGGGCATACAACCCCAGCTTTATGGATTTAGAAGACAAGGGTATTCTTCCTATGGAGATCATGACGCTTGTCTGTCCTGACACAGGTGATTCACATGCTGCTCCAGTGATACTGAGCACTAATTGTAAAGCAGTACGTAATGTCTTCCAGAAATTTCTTGAATGGTGTTGCATTGTTTCTTCTTAGAAAGTTGTTATCCTATCTGAACTTCAAGAGCTCTGTGATGTCCTCTCTGTTAGCTATCAACATGTAATGTTGTATCACGTCAGTGAGAGCCCAGTGGATATTCCAACGGGAGGAGAGAGACTGCTGATAGTAGCCTCCAGTATTGCCCTTGAGCTACTCAAGGATGGAAGTTGTCCTCATGGAAACTCCTGAAGTGATGATGAACAAAGAATGGTGGATGGTGATTCCTGAGAGAAAGGACTAGAGAGCCAGAGTGGAATTATTAACAGGTATGACTGTAAAAAATTGTTCTCTCCAATCTGTCATAATTGGTCATCACCGAGTTGTAGCTTGGTGATTACCAACATTTCCAGAATTGGCTTCTGTTACTGAAAACAGTGAATTGGAATATCTCCTTGGTCCCAGCATTGGGTTATGTGGGCTATAGCTACAATAAGTAAAGATCAAGTGGTCTTTTCTGAGGTGTGGCTCATAGGCTCCATAGGAGGTGGACTGGAAACTGTGTCAGACATGTTTGCCAACCCTTCTGGCACTGGGGTCCTTTGAGAGCTGTTCCATATCTCCACAGTGGACGATCAGGAGTCAAAAAGCTGACCTCCTAATTGGACCTTTGTATAGGGCTGTGAGTGTCATGTTACACTGTGTTTCTTGTTTGTCATCACTTGTTTTATGCAACATATATATTTTTTCACATATTCTTGTGTTCACTGGATGGGTTGCACTCTATAGGATCGGTTTGATCCCCCTCCTTTTTTGCTTAAGACCCCGTTAGTTATATTTTCAGGATACTCATCTCCTGGGTCACTTTAATACAAGGTAGTTATTTGGTGGTTCTTGGCCAGTATATTTACATGGTATTCACTCACCATTCACCTTTCACATAAACACTTAATCATTTAGCAGTTTTACTAGTCACTGTACTCCTCTTTTCTATTTTGTTACAATTTTATTTTATATGAGACTTCACTCTCAGTACACTAAGGCACTGCTATGTCTTGTGAACAGCTGTGACATCCTCTCTCATTGAAAGCTTAATAGGATATTCTATAACTTCAGGACCTGTGCAGAGCTTCAACTGCACCCTTGGGGTTGACTGGGGAGCTTACCCTGATAGCGTTTGGTCTCTCCCTCCTCCTTAACTCCCTGGGGGAACTTTTTGGACCATTGGGTGTTTCCTGTCCGGCCTGTGATGTTGAGCTATATTTTGGAGGATCTGCCAAGTTTATATTCTTTTTTCCACCGGACTCCTGTACTTATGTGGAGGCCTTTTGTCCATTACCTTTTAACTGTAAGTTTATATTGGTTGGCCTGACATATGTGTGTTTTTTATTTATTTATTTCTGCTTACCACTCTGTCTCTATCTTCAGATATTCATTTGGGCTTCTCCTGAGGAAGCGAGTTTTAACTTGTGAAATGCGTAGAGAGAAAATAAGCACAGATCATTCATATGTAATGAAAGGTTTTCAATTTTAAAGAGGAACTGCAGTCTGCTCACAACATTTGTAATAAAGACATCTTTGCCATTCTGAAGCTTTCCTCCAACCACTTTGCATATTATTTTATTATTATGTAGAATAGTGCTGCACAAAACGAACTGAAAAAGGGGTTAAAATGAGCAAAAGGTGCTAAAGAAAGTGGGAAAAAAATGTGGAAAGGGGGGGAGGGAAGTTACGTGACCGTGACGAACACGCGTCGGAGAATGAGACACCGGAAGTGACGTTTTACGAGCTCGCCGCTCGTCTGTGTTTGTGCTTATTGTTACTATTTGAATGTGAGTACCCTGTGAATTATTTTAATAAAAGTCTAAAAAACGATATCACACTATCAAGCATCCCTCTTTGCCCTGTTCATGAGGTCCACCCACTATATTGAGGAGAAAGGAGAGGTTGTCCCAAATACATCCAGAGATGATCAGCTATCAGTATAATCGCCCAGGGGATACCCCCTGTGGGGATTTTTTTTTGCTGTAACCTTACAGCAGTAAGGTAAGGGTTCATTTATTCACCTAAATGGAAAGAAAAGGAATATCAGACCCCCCCCCCCCCTTCTCTTTGTTGGGACACCATTTGGGAGCACCAGCACTTTATGGGAAATATCCCAAGGCATTTGAAGGACTTTATAATATTTTATGCTGCTTGCACGGACACTTTTAATCTCATTATTTTGTGATTTTGCACATTGTTTGCAGTGTTTATTATTGGCACTTGCACTTTATCACAACATAATAATTTATATGGTATCAGTGCACATGAATTTTGTTGAGTCTCATATGAAATGATTTGTGATTGGAGACTTTATTGCATAGATTTTCATTTATCTATTGCTTTCTTTGCATTGTTTGCACTTGTGTTATTTATATAGATAGGTAGTGAATGGTATACTACCCATACCCTTGCGTTATTGATTTAAATTAGCCTCTGATTTGACACATTATTTTTCAACTCCCCCTTCCCCCCCCCCCTCCACATTTTTTCCCACTTTCTTTAGCACCCTTTGCTCACTTTACCCCCTTTTTCAGTTCTTTTTGCGCAACACTATTCTACATAATAGTTATTACTTTTGAGTAAGAATAGCTCTTTCCAGTTCATGCAACAACATCCTCCCCTATCCTTCTAACTGGCCAGCGCGGAGATACCTCTATCTGATATTATTTTACATTTACTGTGATTCTATACTTGCCAAATATGCTGCAGAAATCTCCCTCCCCTAAGCTTGGCTGCAGCCTTTTTAACTGTGTCATAAGCCTAGGCTAGACGGCCAGACAAGAAACAGGAAGTGGGCTGTTTAAGGTATTTACTGGCAGAAAAAAATGTTTTACTATCCAAAGTTGAAACAACAAGGCAGAAGATTTAATAGATGGAACAAATAATTGAAGGTCTGCTTTACGTATATTGTATACTTATATATATATATTTACGCATATTGTTTACTTATGTACTCCTATTGTCGGTGACTAGATGTGACAATATGTTTTTTTAAACGTATGTAAACTTTCTTATATGTTATAATAAATTTGTTCATATTTTCTATACCTTTTGGGGTGTGACTCGTTAATAAATCCCATGGGAATGGCGGGGGCGTGACCGGATGGTGATGGCGGCGGCAGCGTGTGAGGAGTGTGAGGAGTGAGAGAGGTGTGTGCTCTCACCGCTATGCCGATGGCTGAAGCCTGTGCGTGGCTGACTGTATAGCAGCCTGTGGTGTACTGTCCTCGGGAAGGGAAAGAGAGAGGCTCATGCTGTTCTAGCCAAATTGCTTCCAGAACTTTATTTCATACCCCCTGAAGTCCTTGAAGCGCTGGCCGTACTTGGTGTGTGGAAACCCCTCGGTTGTCGTGGTGCGGGGGATGCCGGTCTGGCTCGGAGACCGTAGCGGCGCTGCTGGGAGGATCGCCTGAGGGTCTGTGCAGAGCTGAGAGCCCGGAACGCCGAGATCTCGCGAGACCTTGGTCTTGGTGAGAGGGAGACCAGGAGGTGAGAGATTGATGAACAAAGCAGTCCAGGCTTAGAACGCCGGCTCATGCATTAAATATCTTGGCCATCAGCAGATTAAACAAAGAAGGGAGACCTCTGGAGGATACTTGCATTACAGCCCGGCATTCAGTGTATGTATCGTTTTTTTCTACAGTAATACATTAATAATGTGGAAAGTCCCTGAGAGTCGTTTCTCCCTATCTTAGTTTCATATGACTGTGAGTTGCTTACTGTGCTTTAAGGGGAGGAAAGAACGCACGGAGGAGTGAAACCCGCATTGCACTGTTAATTCTTTTATATATATTTTTTTTTTTTTTTTTTTTTTGTATCAACCTGCTAACCAGTGCTAACCTATGGATAATGTTTTGATCGAACTTTGAAAACCTGCTGCATTTGCCGCAGCGGCTCCTGTTGATGAGAGGGAGGGACTTTGGCTGGACAGCGGAATTGCAGTAGTTATCGGAGGTTATATACTTATAGTAAACCCTCATTGTGGTACTGTGGTAACTGTGGTAACTGCGTCTGGGAACCATCTTTCCCTCCCCCCCCTTTTTTTTTTTTTTTTTTTTGGACTATATATTGAATTAAATTATGGCAGCAAGAAGGAGAGGAGAGGAGACTGCAGGACAGGAGAATGTCGGGATACAATCCTTAAGGTCAGCTAAGGATAAAGATAAGGAGAAGGGCTCCCAGGCCACAGCAACAGGGACATCAGCAGCAGCAAAATTAGAAAAGTATGCTCATACCCCAGATCACACGCCAATTAAGGGAGCACAGGCAAAAACATCAATGGATAGAAAGAGCCAAGGGCAATCAGCACTGGCGGGAGGAAAGAATGTAGCCAAACAAATGGCAGGTGCAGTAGGAAGATCTGAAACAGTGCTTATACAGATCCCCCTGACTGATGGAGAAGAAGAGCCAACATTAAAGGAGGTGTTGGGGGCAGTTAATATATGTAAACAATCTCTGGTAGAGCTGTGTGACCAAACAAGAGGCATTAAGGAGGAGATAGCCTTGATGCGGCAAGAACTACAAAACACAATTGATAGAATATCAGCAGCAGAAGGGAGGATATCTCAGATCGAAGATGAGGTATACCCATTGAATCAAGAGGTCAAAGACCTAAAAACACAGATGGGGAAGTTCGTAGGGAAATTGGATGAAATGGAGAATCGACTCCGGAGGGACAATGTGAGGCTGGTAGGTCTCCCTGAAAAATGTGAAGGCCCTGACCTAATTATATTTCTGGAAAGATGGTTTGTTGAAATTTTTGGAAGAGAAACTTTTTCCCAACAGTTCGCAATAGAAAGGGCGCATAGAGTTCCGATTAGAATCCCGAACCGAGGGGGCAAGCCTAGATCTATTCTACTGAAATTCTTGAATTACAAAGACAAAGCAGCTGTGCTCCGAAAGGCCAGAGAAACGGGAAGTATCACTTATAAAGGGACTAAAGTTTCATTTTATTCAGATTTTTCTCCAGATCTGCAGAGGCGCAGAGCAGAGTTTATTGAATCTAAGCATAAACTTCAGAAACTGGACGTTACATATGCTCTGCTGTACCCAGCTCGGTTACGTGTTGTAGCATTGGGAGAGACCTTATTTTTTGACTCTCCAGCTGGCGTATTAGCCTGGGTGGAGGAGAAAGGGGACCGGTTGATAAGGAGATGATGGGTTAGAGGGGAAGGGGGATAACTTCAGCCCCCCTTCCCCTCCTCTTCTTTGTTCTTATTTTTTGTCTTTGTGTGTTTTCTTCTTTTTTTTTTTTTTTTTTTTTTGCTTCTTTTTCTTTGCCCCTTCCCTTTCTCTCTCTCTTCTCCCCTGACCTCCCCTGTTGGGGGGAGGGGGAGGAGGGACAGGGGGATATAGTGGGTACAGTGCACTCGTATTTTGGGCACAATGTATATGTTTACGTATTAGTGGGCGGTGGGACACATACAGGATAAGGGAATATATGAATGAGATTAAGAAGGGGAAAAAATGAGATACAGGTTGAGTTTAAAAGTAGGGAGGAGGGGAGGGGGGTAGGGGAGAAAGTATGGGAGTGGAAGGGAGGGAGGGGGGAGTATGAAGGTATGGGTGGGGATGTTTCGGTCACAGGAAAAGCCCCTAGGGGTAACCTAGAAGGGTACATGGGGGGGAGGGGGGGAGGAATAAGGAATAAATGGGGAAATAATGTACAGGAAAAGGAAGAAGTTTTCATAGATATAGAGGATAAATTAAAATTTGGAATATACAAAAAGTTTATATTTTTCTCACAGATGGGAAGTTTAGGTTGGAATGTTATCACAATATTTGAGAGGACACATAAAGACGTTATAATTTTTATTTTGAGTAAGTTTTTCTCTCTCCTTCTGTTCCCTCATATCTCTCATTTTCTTTTAGATGGGGCGCAGAGAATGTACCCATGAGATTAACTATAATATTGAGACATCTTCCTCTCTCTGTTTTTGCTGCCTTTTTGGAGAGGGTAGGGGGGAGGGAATAGGGAAAATGGAAGCACATAAACTTCAGGACAAGGTAAAGCGTAATACTTGCACAGTTATAGATGATAAATTAAAAGAAATGAGTAAACACGGGGGAATAGTTTGTATAGATAGAAAGTTTAGATCTCACCCTCACAAGGGGAGACTGAGAAGGGATGACACTATGAAGTATAAACGATTGTATAACTCTATTAAAGTATTCACTGAGTGGGATTGCACTTTTTTTTTTTTTTTTTTTTTTTTTTTTTACATCCCCCTCTTGCACTCTCTTCCTCGTTATGAACTATAGGGGGAGATGCAGGGACTATCTCTGCTCAACGTCAGGGAATTCAGGGAATTTAAATGTTAAGTTTGAGCCTCCAGGTTTTATTCTTTTTACGCTCTTCATCTATCTTTTTCCGCACTTCCTAGAGTCATGCAGTCTAGAGTTTTGAATATCGGCTCTTGGAATGTCCGAGGGCTGGGAGCCTCTGTAAAAAGAGCAGTAGTGTTTGACACCCTGGAAAGATGTAAGGTAGGATTGATCTGCCTACAGGAGACACACCTAACTGAAGAAACCAAATTAAAAAGTCAGAGTAGGAAATTTCAAGCCCAGTACCATTCAGTCCACACCTCCTATTCGAGGGGAGTGGCCGTGCTGGTTAGGAGAGAGGTGGCGTTCTCCTGTCGGCAGATCAATATAGATAAGGAAGGGCGGTTTATCTTTTTACACTGTGTAATTGAAAATCAGGAGTATGTTTTTGCAAATGTTTATATTCCTCCCCCATTTAAAATGGAAGTTCTATACTGTTTGATGGAATTTATAGTGGATAAATCGGGGATCCCTGTTATAGTAATGGGAGATTTTAATGAGGTTATAAATAAAAACCAGGATAGGTTTCCGCCAGGAATATATATGCAAACGGAGGCTGAGACTCGGCTGTCTCGATTTTTGCTGGAGGGGGGCCTGTTTGACATATGGAGAATGCGTAACCCGGACCAGTTGCAATACTCATGCTTCTCAAGCTCATACTCCTCACTCTCAAGGATAGATTTAGTCCTTGGGAATGAGGAGGCAAGCCGTGTAGTAAGGGAAATAGTTTATCAACCTAGAGGGGTGTCGGATCACTCATTAGTGACAGTATCGGTAAACTTAGGGGGGATAAAACCCCCAAGAGTATGGAATATGAATCCAGTATGGTTTGAGTTAATCGGAGACCCCGATACGGTGCTATTTAAAGTGGCAGAGTTTATGGAGTTTAACAGTGGGTCTGCAGAAGTAGGAGTAATATGGGACGCATTGAAGGCCTATCTTAGGGGTATTCTTATTCAACAGGTAGCGAATGTTAAGAAAACATCTAATGAATTGGAGAACAGGGTTAAAAGGGACCTAGTAATAGCAGAGAGAGCATATATAGAAAACCCCACCCCAGAGAAAAAAAAAATATGGTTAGAGAAACAACAGGAACACAAGGTAGTGGTCACCAGGAAAATAGAGAATAAAAGATTGTTCCAGAAACAAGTGGAATATGGGGAAGGGGAAAAAGTAGGAAAGATGCTGGCACAGATTGTAAGAAGTAACTCCTCGCCATCCACTGTCCCAGTGATAAGGACTGAGAAAGGAGAAATTTCAGCACAGAGCTCAGTGATTACTGATACTTTCAGGGTATTTTATGCCAAACTGTATTCTTCTCGGGGGACAGAGGTTGGCGAGGATATGGATAGGTTCTTTGCGAATATCAAAATGCCGTCCCTAACAAAGGAGGAGAGTGAGATAATGGAAGCCCCATTAACAATTGAGGAAATCCAGTGCGCAGTAGCAGAAATGGCCAATAAGAAATCCCCAGGACCAGATGGTCTTCCTGTGGAAATTTATAAATATTATGGTAAAATATTGCTTCCAGAACTCCTTAAAGTATTTAACTGGGCAAAAAAGGAGGGGAGATTGCCGACCTCAATGACTGAGGCAACAATAATAGTCTTGCACAAGGAGGGGAAAGATCCATTGGAAACACAGTCCTACCGACCCATTTCCCTTCTCTGTGCGGACGCTAAAATATTAGCCAAAGTATTGGCTATCAGATTGAATAAAATTATTTCCAGGCTGATACATCCCGATCAAACAGGTTTTATCCCGGGCAGATCTACAAGCACGAACATAAGAAGATTATACCTTAATATGCAGGTACCTATAGAGAACGAAGGTAATAAGGCAATAATGGCTTTGGATGTAATCAAAGCCTTCGATAGTTTAGAATGGCCCTATATCTGGCGGGTACTGGGGGAATTTGGGTTTGGCCCTAATTTTATTGCTTGGGTAAAAACCCTGTATAACGGCCCGAGTGCTAGAATTAGGGTGAATAATGAATACTCAAATAGGATTTTCTTAGAGAGGGGGACAAGACAGGGGTGCCCCCTGTCACCCCTGGTCTTTGCCCTGGCAATAGAACCATTAGCTATTGCAATTAGATCTAATAGGGATATGGTCGGTTTTCAAAGGAGGACGAGGGAAGAGAGGATAGCGCTATATGCGGACGATATTCTTCTCTTCCTGGGGGACACAGAGCAGTCCCTCAGACAAGGGATGAAACTTATTACAGATTTTGGGAGGTTCTCAGGCCTGGAGATAAACTGGGAAAAATCAGCTCTTATGCCATTGGATAAAAGTAGGGACCAAAGCCCAGGGATAGATGCGCAGCTGGAAGTAGTGGAGCGTATGAAATACCTGGGGATACACATACAAAGAGATCCTAATAAATATATAAGTGATAACGTGGTCCCATTAATAGCTAAATTTAAAAATAAAATCGAAATCTGGAAAAGACTACCATTATCGAATGCAGGGAGGTGTAATTTGATTAAAATGGTATGGATGCCTCAGTTATTGTATGTGTTACACAATTCCCCGATTTGGGTAGATATAATGTGGTTTAGGAAAATGGAGGTATTATTTCGAGAGCTTATATGGAAAGGGGGAGTATCCAGGATTGCTTTACAAACTTTGCAATCACCCACAAGAAAAGGAGGAATGGCAGTTCCACACCCAAGGAGCTACTTTTTGGCTGCTCAATTACAACACTTGGGAATGAGTGAGGAGATGGGTGGGGGAACTAACAGGGCCCTAATACTAATGGAGACACCCCATAAGAACATGGTAGAAGCCCTGGAGGCAAATTCATTTCCCAAAAAAAAAATACCTACAATAAAATTAGTAGTAAAAGTGTGGAAGGCAGTTAAGGCGATTAAAGGCCTGGGAGGCTTAACTCAGTATACCCCACTGTGGGATAATCGGAACCTACAGGAAATGGAAGAAATAGGGGTATATAAAGAATGGGAAGTTAAAGGGATAGATAAGCTGGCCCAGTTATACACAGGGAAAATATTAAAAACATTTAGCGCTTTAAGATCAGAGTTTGATATATCAAAACAATCTTTTTATAAATACCTCCAAATTAGACACGCTCTAGGGAAACAATTCAATAGGCAAGGTCCTGTGTGGAATAACTCCCCTATTTTTAGTAGATTAAATGCCCCAGTAAGTTCAAAAGGATTTATAGCGGATGTATATCCAGTCATATGTGAAGGTAGTATAGGAAGCCCAGAAAGGTTTAAATGCAGAAGGAAATGGGAGGAGGAGTTGGGAATATTTACGGACGAACAGTGGATGAAAATACTGGAGGATGGTTATTCAATCTCAGTCTCGCCTGCCCAGAAGATGTCTCACTTAATGCTGCTACATAGAGCCTATTATACACCAAAAAGACTGTTTAGGTTTGGACGTAGAGCAGATGACAAATGCCCTAGATGCCAAGAGTCTGGAGACCTGGCACACATGTTCTGGCGATGCCCAAAATTGTTTCGCTACTGGTCAGAGATTGTTATCATCCTGAATGAAACATTTGGTGTGGCGATCAAGGGGGATCCCAGGATATGTGTGCTGGGCCTGGGAGAAGCAATAGGAAGATCGCGACACATAAACAAAGCAATACTGAGATGTCTGTTTCAGGCAAGAAAATTGTTAGCTCAAAGGTGGCAAGCAAAAAATGCCCCTTCAGTAGCGGACTGGCAGTTAGTGATCATGGAAACAATATGGAAAGAGAGGGTGATATATTTAAGGAGAGGAAATTTTAAAGAATTTAAAAAGATGTGGAAACCCTGGCTGGATAGAATGAGATATCCAGAATGAGGCAAGGGAGAGGAGGAGGACGGGTAGAGAGAGAGGAAGTAGGAGGGGAGGGAGGAATATTTGAGCTATGAGTGAAAAGTGAGGTTAGATAGAAGAATTATTGACACATTATGGATAGGAATGTTTTCTAAAGGTTTTATTCCGTTCTATAGTATTACTGTATCTGTAACGGTGAAACAAGTGTTATACGTGTTATAGAGAATGTTTTTCCTGCTTTTATTATGTAAAAAAAAATGTTGAAAATGAATAAAGATTATGAAATTAAAAAAAAAAAAAAAAAATCCCATGGGCAATGAGTTGTGGTTTTGTATGTACAATTTGGGACTGAGACACACCCTTATTCCATGTATACTGGCCTTTTGTATAAAAAGCAAGTGGCCTTTTCTGAGGTGTGGCTCATAGGCTCCATAGGAGGTGGACTGGAAACTGTGTCAGACATGTTCGCCTACCCTGCTGCACTGGGGTCTTTTGAGAGCTGTTCCATATCTCCACAGTGGAAAATTAGAAGTCAAAAGGCTGACCCCCTAATTGGGCTGTGAGTGTCAAAGAACATTAAGTGTTGAGAAAGGTTTTACCTGCTGAGTATGTTCTGCTCCTAAGAGATTGGGAAAAGTTTAAGATAGACAAAGGACTTCTATATCATGTAGCATTGTATCATGACCACCCTGGGAGATTAACTGGCTCTACCATATTGTTTCTAAAAGATGTTCTTTAGAAGTTAGCATGATCAATTCGCCATGGTTATTGGGGAAAACACTTACGGCCTAGTCCAAGACCATTTCAATTGGCCCAGGATTTGAGTCTGTATATATTTTTGTTCTGTAAAAACAGGGGAGAACAGCGGCACTAGATATGGTGATAACATAAAATTATATAGCAACTGGAATATAGGTATACATGAAATGTGTGTGTGTGTGTGAATAAGCACACATAATATTAAAAAATTTGTTTAAAACATAATGTCCTTAAATGATTCGAGATCTTGTATGATTAGCACCTGGAGGCAGCTCCCTTAGAGTGAAGCGATGGGCTCTGTGTAGAAATGGGAACAGAGGGGCACCAGACTGAGTGCAGTATAAATCATATATTTAATAAAAACAAGTAGTAACTCGCAGGTTAAATTGGAGTTCAGTATGTGGTGTACAACCGTCTACCTCTTTAAATCTGTCTATTTGATTGACAGGCTGGCCAGCCCATCAGATCTCTCTATTTCCTCTGTATTTAAGATTGCCAGGTTTGCCAGCCAATCATGGTCTGATGAAGAAGCTGTAGCTTTAAAATGCATTACTATTCCTTGCCACTGTGAATAATCACATTTCCTGTTCCTGTGAAGTCACGACCAGCTGCTTTTCATTTCCTGCCTCCTGGTTCCCAGCATTTTCTGGATCCCTGTAAGATCACACCAGTGCCCCAGGCTGCAAAGCGAAGACATTTATGAGACTCCAGGACTGGCGATTTGCACCACATACTGAGCGCATCTAAGTTAACCTGTGAGTTACTACTTGTTTTTATTAAATATATGATTTATACTGCACTCAGTCTGGCACTCCTCTGTTCTCATATATTTTTTTCTGAACTGACAATGATTTAAGAGGAATTGGAAATGTACTGGTGGTGACTGAACACGTTACCTGATAAGCCCAAGCCATTTCTACCAAGAATCAAATGACAGTTACAGTCTCGAGAGTGCTTTGGGAAAAATATTTTATCCATTTGAGTTTGATTTACTAAATCAGGAGAGTGCAAAATCTGGTGATGCTGTGCATGGTTGCCAATCATCTTCTAACTTCAGCTTGTTCAACTAAGCTTTCTATGCAGAGCTGCACGCGATTTTGAAATCTCTAGCTTTAGTAAATTGACCCATTTGAGAGCATGTGATAAAGCTAGAAAGATCACTCAGTTTACTTTAATCTGGCTTTCAATACATAGGGGGTTATTTATGAAAGGCAAATCTGACTTGCACTACAAGTGCACTAAATGTTGGACGTGCAGTCACTGTAAATCTGAGGGGAAGCTCTGGTGATTTTATCATCCAATTATGTGCAAGCTAAAATGCTGTTTTTTATTTTCCTTGCATGTCCCCCTCAGATCTACAGCGACTGCACTTCCAAGTGCACTATAAGTGCACTTGCAGTGCAAAGTGGATTTGCCTTTAGTAAATAATCTCCATAGGTATTGAAAAAATTAAACATAACAAGTCAGGACATTTATACCTAGCAGGAGTAGGTTAGGAAAGGTGCAGATAAAGGAAAAAAGATATTGCTTATACACAACATTTTGAAATAAGATAGCATGGTTATATTTTAATACGAATTGCACAATATAATACTGTAATTTAAGCACAACTATAAGTATATAATGTATACAGTATAGTATAATATAAATAATTTTTTATCCTGCAGTGTTTGGGTATTAAAATGTATACATTTTTTGTCATTCTTACACTGTACTGCGAAGAAGTTAGTTATATTGTTAGTCTTGTCATGTACAATGTGCAGAGCGAATTTAGCAAAGATTATATTCTCTCTCTCATATATATATATATATATATATATATATATTAGAACACAAATAAATTAAACACAGTGAAACTGTAAAATATTGAACACAATCAAATACTTTCAAATAAAGTTGTGCTTTACTGGGTTCTGAAATTGAATTTTGTGCTGAGAAAATTAAATTAAGGGATCAATAGAGATGAATTATATAGGAGGGAAAACTTAGATTTATGTGAACTGACAAAAATGTACATTACAAGTGTCTATCTGTATTCATTGTCAAAATTACATATATTTGATAATAGCAATGTGCCAACAAAATGTGGCACAAATTAGATCTTTTAAATCTGTTACTATGTATCAAGAATCATATTTTTTAATCAAGATATAGAGCAGTTGCCAAAGCATAATAATATGCATTACTCTTCCTTTCTTTTTTTGTTTATTTGTATTAATCTGTTTGAATTGCAAGCAGGTTTACAACTCCAAGTTACAGATGTATAAAATATATGAATAGATTTTCTTCAGTAAAGGTAACAGATGCCAAATCAGTGTTCACAGGATTTCTGTGACTCTTTTCACTCTGCAAGCATCAAAACATAAGCTCTTCTGGGTCACAGAAGTGCACTTAGTTCTATGCATCTGTGACCCAGATTTAGCCAACAGCTGGCTAAAACCCGCTGTCGGCTGACATCACAGGGTTGGTGCAGAGCTGGTATTGTTCAGGAGGGGGTGGGCATTCACTCAACACCCCCCAATCCTGACCTGCCAGGCTGTGTGCTCGAATAAGGGTCTGATATGGATTTTTGGGGGATACCACGCCATTGTTTTTACTTCCGGCCTTCTCAAAAGAGTCTGGTATGGACTGGGGGGGGGGGGGGGGGCACGCCATTTGTTTCTTTCTTCTTTTCTTTTAATAGCCGGGTGCTGGCAATTGCAACTACGAGTCAATTTAAATTTGACTTGTCCTTTTTTTTTTTCTTTAGAAATTAAATTTTTTCCTGCAGCATGTTCTGTACATGCTACAGGTGCAAAACTTTACAGGCAAACTATAGGGGACCCACAGGCACTATATTTAGAGGATTTTTTTTTCATTCTTATTGATGCACCCATTCCTGTAGTTGGTTCAGGGTGCAACAGGAGATACAGACCTAATCCGCAATCTGATCTTAGGCTTGGTTCAGACCAGAGATGGGCTGAACACACCCTGCCCCAAACACCCCCCTGCCCTGAACAGCACTGCTCCTGAAAAAAAGATTGCTTTTAAAAAAAATGTTTGTATTGATACATGTCCCCCAGGGCATTAGCCAGACCCCCATTCCCCTTTTATAGCCAATTACTTGCATATAAGCCTTCAAAATTAGCAAGTTATACTCCCATAGACTTCAATGGAGTTTGCTGTTCGGGGAGGAGGGGTGTTTGTCCCATCTCTAATCTGAACCAAGCCAACTCCATTCCCTAATGCAATCTCAGCAGGCTAGAAAGCTTTCACTCATAGGTGTGTGCAGCCTATTGCATTAGGCTGTGCACCCCAAAGCTCAAACACACATCCGTATATATATATATATATATATATATATATATATATATATATATATATACACACACAGATACACACAATCTTTTCCACACTTCTCTTATAGGCAGTCGCCTCTTAGAGGGCAATGTACAGGTACGTTAATTTGCCTGTACGTGCCCTTCTGCAGCAGTATATCAGCGTCAGGCTGTTGGGAAGCGGTTAAAGAAGGAATGCAGATATTAACTATTAACTATGTGAATGATCATTCATGTGCAGGAGAGTGGAGGGTATGAAAAAAGTAAAATTTCAAAATTGCATGTTTTCCCAGCATGCACAATGATTGTATGAATATAACAAAGTTATGAAAGCAGCAGGATGGAGGGGGCGGGGAGCAGAGCTTTTTTTTTTTTTTTTTTTTTTTAGGGTTACAAACACTTTAAGCAGACACATAGCAGTGCCATTAATTGTTATTGGAACCCCTATGCACCTGCAAACATGTGCGCCAAACTACATGGTTCCGCAGCACCCTGTGGTTTTGTGTGGCACGCTTTTGGGAAAGATTCAGCATTTCTGCAGTGCTACCCTGTTTCCCCTAAAATAAGAGTGTGATTGTCGGTGATAGCTGCAATAAAAGCCCTACTCCCCAAATAAGCCCTAGTTAAAGTCCTTGTAGGTCTTCTTTTCAGGGTAGGGCTTATTTTTGAGGAAACAGAGAAGGGCTTATTTGGGTGGTAGGGCTTATATTGCAGCCAACACCGAAAATCACGCTAGGTCTTATTTTAGGGGAAACAGGGTAGTGCGTAGGGCAGCTCATTGAAATAAATGGGCTGCCCTACACATGATGCATGAAAAACACGCCTGCGCTTTATTGCACTTGTGTGTTTGAACCAAACCTAACTGTAATTAGATACAAAATAACAATTCCCAATCAAAATAAATGATTTTTTAAAGTGTAACTCCATTTTTGTTGAGAAAAAAAACTTTCCCCATAACAACCTTTGCTGCAGGCTCCTACCTTTTGTTATTCCGAAGAAATCCATGTGTGTTTGTCTGTGCCTCTGTTATGAGTGAGTGTATTGGGAGTGGTTTCATAATTAATGGTCAGGTGTGGAGCTGAAAGGCACATTAGGAAATCTGCTGGGCCTACATCCCTTTAGATGGGTTCCTATTAAAAATAGCTCTCAAAAAATTACATTTTTGTTGCAAGGTATGCCTGAAATCTGATATGTATCTTAGGCAGACTTCTGGGAAAATTGGTGAGCCAATCACACAAACAGGAAATGGTGCTTCACTTTGTGTACAGAACAACTCCAGGCAGTCATCTTGCAATGTATTCTCAGAAAATTAAATTTCACAAGCGGATCCAGGGAGAAGCAACAGGGCAATTGCTCCTCCCAAGAAAATAATCAGCGGGTGAGCTGGCGGGTGACTGAGCGTGCCGGCGGGTGAGTGAGTGGACGGGCAGGCTGGTGAGCAGGCTGGTGAGTAAGCAATCATGCTGGTGGGTGGGCCAGTGGGCGGGAGTGTGACTGAGTGAGTAGGTAGGTGTTGCCAGGAAGCCGCTCCCCTCCTGAATATGTGACTGAAGGGACGTTGCGCCACGGCCATCTTGGTACTCCCATACTCGTTCATAGTAAGCCTAGTGTTATAAGTTGGCAAGTGGACATCTTTATATACCCACCAGAATCTTGCTTTTCACAGTTATTTTTAACAGTAAACTCAACTTATATTTCACTAAATAAGCTGAGTTTACTGTTAAAAATAACTGTGAAAAGCAAGACTCCGGAGGGTGTATAAAGATGTCCGCTTACCGACTTATAACTCTAGGCTTACTGCTGACCAGTGGGGGTGTACCAAGGTGGTCGCAATGCATCATCACTTTGGTTGCATATTCTGATGAGTAGTGGCTTTCTGACATCTTCTCTCACCCTGCATCACCACAGCTCAGCTTCTGACAGAACACCGCCATCACTGTGCAGGTGTGGGCAGCAGAGAGATTACATTATCTCTCACTGCCCGCCCTCACTCTGGGACACAGCTACTGGCAAGTGACAATCCACATCTTGTGGCAGGCGACACTGGCAAGTGACATACCACATTTTGTGGCAGGCGACACTGGCAAGTGACAATCCACATCTGGTTACAGGGCATGTGACAAGTGACATGGAAAGTTACAATCCGCATTTGGTGGCAGCCAACAGTGGCAAGTGACAAGCTGCATCTGGTGGCAGGAGACGGTAGCAAGTGACACGCTCGGGGCTCCCACTGATTCTGCATTATGGTGAGTTGAACAATTTAATTTTATATTACAATATAATAATAGAAATAATGTGCTTCAATCATCCTGACACCAGATAAACCATGGAGCTGTGATGATTGACGTGCCAACACCAGCCATTGACCCGACAAATTTCCTGCAAAATTTTCGGGCAGTGCCCCTCCTGAGGCTAGGCTCTGGATCCGCCCCTGCATTGACTGCAGATTGAAAAGGAAAAGTAATTTTTAATAACATTCATTCACAATATGACTTGTGTCGCAATTATATGCACTATATTATTTTTTCTTTATTTGCTATTTTTTTCCCCACGAAAGTGGAGTCACCCTTTAAATAATCAGTATTCATACAATAATGCTACCATGTAAATAGCTGTGAACACTGCATTCTGCTATGCTTATTAAGGAATGTTATATTGTAAATAGGGTGTTTAGTTTATGAGATCAGTTTAGACTTTGATTGTAGAGGTTGGATAACACAGAGTTAAATGGAATGGTCACAAAGTAACTTCTCATTATCTGGACATAGACAGAGTGCTTGGGGGGATGTTCATAGAGTCATATGTGCCAGCTTGGGAGATGTCTGTTAACTGGTGGTTCTTTTATTCTATGCTGTTCCACTCATTTTATTGCACTATATATAGTTCTGTCGGCAGGAGTATAAGACTATCTCTTGTCTATTTGCAGACTTAAGACCACTCTGGCCCTATGGAAACATATTAATGTGAAGGGCTGTACTATAAAGGTCACCACTTCCAAGTCACTTTACCACTCATTATTTGAGTGTTTTCTTTTTGGCTCTATTGTCCAATGTGGACCCATTGGAAATTGGCTATAGGTATATATACATTATTTTACTTTTTGCACTACTGTGGTCACGTTGTGATATTCTGAAGCTGCTACACCACTTCACTTTCTTTCCCCATTCACTTTTTTCTTCAGTTACGTTCACTGTTTGTTCATTCTTGTAGTTTTGTTTGGCACGTGTTCGCAGCCACTTCACCTCCCTTTCCGTCTCTGCTTCTTTTCCCTTTTCAATTTTCCACTCTTCCCCCCCTTTCCCACTTTCGCTGTACATGGTGTCTTGGTTTGGCGTTGGTCTTCTCTTTGGGGTTTTTCTTTGGGCATTTGCTTACACCCCAACCGAGTGAAATATTCCACTCTGAAATGGTAGGATTCACTTGACATATGCGTATCCTAGACATGTGTATACTATTGACACTGCATGCGGGCATGTCCTATCTCTCTATACAGAGGTGATAGCTTTCTAAATAGGGCCCCTCTTCATATATACATGTATATATATATATATATATATATATATACCCATGTCTTATATTCTTTCTTTTCCTGTAGGTTGCCCTCTCTCCTAATCCCGCTTACCCATACCCATACCTTCCTCCATTATTATGTTTTGGAGGTGATAACAGTGATGTGATCCCTTGTAAGCTTTTTTTACCCCTTTGGATCCATTTTCCTTGCTCTTTCCCCCTTTGTCCGGGCAGAGCCAGCCACTTTTTCCATCTGCATAAGGTCGGCACATCTATGAAGACTATGGGAGAATGTACGGAACCCTGTCCGGTCCTTTGAAAGAGGATTTCTTTTGTGATCAATATAGGTATTTATTGTTACAATATGTATCGCTTGATTGTTAACTGTGTAATCTTACAATGTTTTGATATATACTCTGTCTACAACAGATTATTTTTAGTACAACACAGTGCATCATGTATTGTGATATATATTTATGCTTGTCTTTTCTCTATTCTTTCATAAATAGATAGTAACCTTCTGAAGAAGACCCCTGGGAGGGTTGAAACGCGTAAAGGGTTTTTACTATCTACACGCATATATCTCTTACTGTACTGATACTATGTTTCAAGCATCACAATTCTATGTATATGTGTATTTCTGTTCATACATGTAATACTATACATTTTTACCTAATTTGTGGAGCTCAGTCCTTGACTACTGCGTGACCCATTTTATCCTCTTTTTATTATTAATAAATATTTACAATATTAGTTTACTTTTCTACATGTCAATGTTATTTATATTACACAGGTTAAACTTTGCTGGCAAAAAGCCCCGTTCCGGGGACACCATTTTCTTTTCTTTTTTTGTTTATAACATACCAGGGGTGATCAGCGCCCTCTGACCCCAATTTTGGGGGTGTTACCGTTCTCTCTGTCTAGTTAACTGTGAGAAAGGCAGCAGATTCAGCAAACTCCCTCACACACACTTACCCCTCTTTTTATCCTCCTTATAAGCTGAACCCTTCTCATGCCCCCGCAAATAAATCCTCCTGAGTCCTGACATGAAACTGCCAACTTACCTCTCCAAATAGACTTTCATCAAAACACTGTCTCAGCTAAACTTTCTCCCTGCACAGCATCAGCACACCCCAAAGTAGCTGTGCTCCACCTCCAGGTTCTCTCAGCATACGGCATTGGAGATTGGGGAAGAGGGGAGGATCTGAGTGAAGGAGGGCACAGATCAAGATTACAGGAGACTTCCGTGGAGATAAAAGATACTGAACTTGTAAAATACACACACAACCAGGTGGTGTATGTATTTAAAAGTAATGATAGTGCTGCTCTCCTCACAGCCATGGTTCCAGGGCTAAGCTGTAGCAGGACCCCGGGACAATAACTTCAACCAAATGAGGTACAGGTACATGATTTTGCGTGAAGTGGTTAAGTTGGCCCACCCTTTGCAGCTATAACAGCTTCAACTCTTCTGGGAAGGCTGTCCACAAGGTTTAGAAGTGTGTCTATGGGAATGTTTGACCATTCTTCCAGAAGCACATTTGTGAGGTTAGGCACTGATTTGGACAAGAAGGCCTGGCATGCAGTTTCCACTCTAATCCCTAAGGTGTTCTATTGGGTTGAGGTCAGGACTCAGGCAGGCCAGTAAAGTTCTTCTACCCCAAACTCGCTCATCCATGTCTTTGTGCACTGGTCCAAATCATTTGATGGAGGGGGGATTATGGTGTGGGGTTGTTTTTCAGGTGTTGTGCTTGGCCCCTTAGTTCCAGTGAAGGGAACTCTTAAGGCGTCAGCATACCAAGACATATTGGACAATTTCATGCTCCCAACTTTTGCGGGAACAGTTTGGGGATGGCCCCTTCCTGTTCCAACATGATTGTACAGAGTGGAAACTGTGAACGAGGCCTTCTCGTTCACATCAGTGCCTGACTGCACAAATGCGCTTCTGGAACAATGGTCAAACGTTAACATAGACACACTCCTAAACCTTGTGGACAACCTTCCCAGAAGAATTGAATCTGTTATACAGTAGCTGCAAAGGGTGGGCCAACTCAATTGAACCCTATGGACTAAGACTGGGATGTCATTAACCACCTTCAGACCGGACCATTTTGCTGGTAAATGACCAGAGGTCTTTTTACACTTTGGCACTGCGCTGCTTTAACTGGTAATTACGCGGTCATGCAATGTTGTACCCAAACAAAATTTGCGTCCTTTTCTTCCCACAAATAGAGCTTTCTTTTGATGGTATTTGATTGCCTCTGCGATTTTTATTTTTTGCGATATAAACGTAAAAAGACCGCAAATTTTGAAAAAAAATGATATTTTCTACTTTTTGTTATTAGAAAAATCCAATAAACTCAATTTTAGTCATACATTTAGGCCAAAATGTATTCAGCCACATGTCTTTGGTAAAAAAAAAGTCAATAATTGTATATTTATTGGTTTGAGCAAAAGTTGTCACATCTACAAACTAAGGTACGTTTTCTGGAATTTACGCAGCTTTTAGTTTACGACTGCCTATCTCATTTCTTGAGGTTCTAAAATGTCAGGGCAGTACAAAACCCCCCCAAATGACCCCATTTTGGAAAGTAGACACCCTAAGGAAATTGATAAGTGGCATGTTGAGCCCATTGAATATTTTATTTTTTTGCCTCAAGCGATTGAATAATGACAAAAAATTTTTTTTTTTTTTTTTACACAAAGTTGTCACTAAATGATATATTGCTCACACATGCTATGGGCATATGTGAAATGACACCCCAAAATAAATTCTGCTGCTTCTCCTGAGTATGAGGATACCACATATGTGGGACTTTTTGGGAGCCTAGCCGCGTACGGGGCCCCGAAAACCAAGCACCGCCTTCAGGCTTTCTAAGGGCGTAAATTTTTGATTTCACTTCTCACTACCTATTACAGTTTTGAAGGCCATAAAATGCCAAGATGGCACAAAACCCCCACAAATGACCCCATTTTAGAAAGTAGACACCCCAAGCTATTTGCTGAGAGGCATTTTGAGTCCATGGAATATTTTATATTTTGCCACAAGTTGCGGGAAAGTTACAAACTTTAATTTTTTTTTATTTTTTTTCACAAAGTTGTCACTAAATGATATATTGCTCACACATGCTATGGGTATATGTGAAATGACACCCCAAAATAAATTCTGCTGCTTCTCCTGAGTATGGTGATACCACATATGTGGGACTTTTTGTGAGCCTAGCCGCGTACGGGGCCCCGAAAACCAAGAACCGCCTTCAGGTTTTCTAAGGGCGTAAATATTTGACTTCACTCCTCACTACCTATTACAGTTTTGAAGGCCATAAAATGCCAAGATGGCACAAAACCCCCACAAATGACCCCATTTTAGAAAGTAGACACCCCAAGCTATTTGCTGAGAGGCATGTTGAGTCCATGGAATATTTTATATTTTGCCACAAGTTGCGGGAAAATTACAAACTTTTTTTTTTTTTTCACAAAGTTGTCACTAAATGATATATTGCTCACGCATGCCATGGGCATATGTGAAATGACACCCCAAAATAAATTCTGCTGCTTCTCCTGAGTACGGGGATACCACATATGTGGGACTTTTTGGGAGCCTAGCCGCGTACGGGGCCCCGAAAACCAAGCACCGCCTTCAGGCTTTCTAAGGGCGTTACAGTTTTGAAGGCCATAAAATGCCAAGATGGCACAAACCCCCCCCAAATGACCCCATTTTGGAAAGTAGACACCCCTAAATTTAGGGGTACACTAGTGAGACTAGGTAATAAATGGCGGGTGCCCTGAAACTATAAAAAAAAAACTAACCATCCAGCGTCACCTGTAACAGTTATATGGTGATCACTGGTGAAAGGGTTAACTAGGGGGCAATCAGGGGGCTTTATGCGGTAGTATATGGGGGTCCCTGGCGCTATAAAAAGCTGCGGCGAACCTAAATACCTACCTGCCTAACTAGCGTCACCTGTGACACTAATACAGTGATCAGAAAAACGATCGCTTATTAGGCTGGGTTCACACTGGAGCGATGCGGGAACGCCACGAATCCGCGGCGGGTTCCCGCATCACATGCCTCCCGGCGGCAGTTCACACTGCCCTATGCGAACTGCTGGGAGTGTCAGTGAAATGTTAATGACACCCCCAGATCAGTTCGCATATCGCAGTGCGATCTGCAAACTCGGATCGCATGGTGTGAACACCCATGCGATCCGATTCTGCTGCGGACCAAAAAAAGGGTCCCGTGCGAGTTTGCGGCGGGTGCGGCGGGTGCGGCACGAATTCAGCCATACTATCTGTATGGCTGAACTCGAATCGCACAGAGATCGGATGTGATTTGCACTGCAGTGCGGTGCGAATCACATCCGTTCTCATAAACCGCTGCAATGTGAACCCAGCCTTAGTGACACTGGCGACGGGGGGTAATCACGGGGTTAAACCTTTATTGGGGGGGTTAGGGGGGTACCTTAGAACTAAAGGGGGCTAACCCTAACTGCCCTAACAGTTATTACAGTCACAAATGACACCCGCCGGGTGATCAGGGGGTTAAACCTTTATTAGGTAATAAATGGCGGGTGCCCTGAAACTATAAAAAAAATAACTAACCAACCAGCGTCACCTGTAACAGTTATATGGTGATCACTGGTGAAAGGGTTAACTAGGGGGCAATCAGGGGGCTTTATGCGGTAGTATATGGTGGTCCCTGGCGCTATAAAAAGCTGCGGCGAACCTAAATACCTACCTGCCTAACTAGCGTCACCTGTGACACTAATACAGCGATCAGAAAAACTTTCGCTTATTAGGCTGGGTTCACACTGGAGTGATGCGGGAACGCCATGAATCCGTGGCGGGTTCCCGCATCGCATGCCTCCCGGCGGCAGTTCACACTGCCCTATGCGAACTGCTGGGAGTGTCAGTGAAATGTTAATGACACCCCCAGATCAGTTCGCATATCGCAGTGCGATCTGCAAACTCAGATCGCATGGTGTGAACACCCATGCGATCCGATTCTGCTGCGGGCCAAAAAAAGGGTCCCGTGCGAATTTGCGGCGGGTGCGGCGGGTGCGACACGAATTCAGCCATACTATCTGTATGGCTGAACTCGAATCGCACAGAGATCGGATGTGATTTGCACTGCAGTGCGGTGCGAATCACATTCGTTCTCATAAACCGCTGCAATGTGAACCCAGCCTTAGTGACACTGGCGACGGGGGTGATCACGGGGTTAAACCTTTATTGGGGGGGTTAGGGGGGCACATTAGAACTAAAGGGGGCTAACCCTAACTGCCCTAACAGTTATTACAGTCACAAATGACACCAATGCAAAAAAAAAAAAAGCAATTGGTGTCACTGTGACTGGGGGGGCAGGGGTAATTGGGGGGTGATCGGGGGGTAAAGGGGGGGTGTGAGTGTGCCTGGCATGTTCTACTGTATGTGTGGTGTGTTGGTGCAACTCACCGAACCTCTCTCCTCGGTGCCGGAACGAAAAATACCGACACGGAGGAGAGAATACATCACTTCCTCTCCTGTGTTTACATTACAGGAGAGGAAATTATGTCACGGGACATTTTCATTCGTCGGGAGCGATCGCGAGGGGGTGGCCATGAATGAATGGCCGTCCCCTCGTCCGGGATCGCTCCCGAACGAATACCGACCCCCGCAGGCACCGGGCGGGGGCCCGATCGGGCCCCCGACCGGCGGGCAGGCAAGGACGTACATGTAAGCCCTTATGCCTGCCCGTGCCATTCTGTCGACGTACATCGTCGTGCGGCGGTCGGGAAGTGGTTAAAGTTCATGTGCATGTAAAGGCAGACATCACAATACTTTTGGTAATATAGTGTATATTACAATATAGAAACTATATTAACTTTAGTTTACAATTTAACTTTTTATTGTTTAAACATATTGGAGGTTATTTACTAAAGGAAAATCCACTTTGCACTGCCAGTGCACTTGGAAGTTAAGTCGCTGTAGATCCGAGGGGGACATGCAAGGAAAATAAAAAACAGCATTTTAGCTTGCACATGATTGGATGATCAAATCAGCAGAGCTTCCCCTCATTTCAGATCTACCCCTTATATTTAGAGCAACTGCACTTCCAAGTGCTCTTGCAGTGCAAAGTAAATTTGCCTTTCGTAAATAACCCCCATTGCATATGAAGATATGTTTTGATCAAAATATTTGCCAATTACTTCTGTTCAAGGAATGGGTACATGTTTTTAGTACTGAGAAAAGAATGTAGAAATGTAATGAGCACCTGGCACTACAAATAATCTTGAATATGTACTAATTGACCAATTAGAAGAAAACATATCAACTCTGTCAGTGTTCAGACTATATTTATTATGCAATACCTCATCTGAATCAAACTAAATGATATGGACAATTCTCTGCAGGGCAGTGCCCACACCATGCTGCTTCAATATACAGTAGTTGACAGTACAGTAGCTCCTAAATCATTAAAAAAACATCAAAATCAATTTTTTTTTAAATTCTGATTATTTAGCACTAGGTCTTCAGTTTTCAGTGGATCCCAGGATTCTTGATCAGGCTGAACTATGAAATTTTGGCTGATAAACTTCTGTCATAAATTAGGAACAATTCATAATGCACAACTTAGCCTAATTAGCTGAGTCAAAAGAGAAAGACTATAAAAGAGTGAGCTCACAGCAGCCATGTTTGCTGGAGCTGCTAGCAAGCTTACAAGCATGTGTAATGAGAGTGTAGGATGATATAGTGTGCTATATTTTGGATTGCAGTGGTTGGTTATAGATCCTTTAATCAGGAGCGTCTGGAGCTCAAAATTTGGGGGGAGGGGGGGGGCGGTAGGTGCAAATTAACTGAAAAATACTGAAACACCCCCCTCATCAATTGCCTCACTGTGCCCATCAGATGCAGCCACTGTGCCCATCAATTGCAGCCACTGTGCCCATCAATTGCAGCCACTGTGCTTATCAATTGCAGCCACTGTGCCCATCATATGCAGCCACTGTGCCCATCATATGCAGCCACTGTGCCCATCATATGCAGCTACTGTGCCCATCATATGAAGCTACTGTGCCCATAAAATGCAGCCACTGTGCCCATCACATGCAGTCACTGTGTCCATCATATGCAGCCACTCTGCCCATCATATGCAGCCACTGTGCCCATCATATGCAGCCACTGTGCCCATCATATGCAGCCACCGTGCCCATCATATGCAGCCACTTGTGCCTATCATATGCAGCCACTTGTGCCCATCAAATGCAGCCACTTGTGCCCATCATATGCAGCCACTTGTACCCATCATATGCAGCCACTTGTGCCCATCATATGCAGCCATTTGTGTCCACCAAATGTAGCCACTTGTCCCTATCATATGCAGCCACTTGTGCCCACCAATTGCCACCACTCTGCCCATCAATTGCCGTCACTGTGCCCATCAATTTCTCCCACTGTGCCCCATCAAACACAGCCACTGTGCCATATTAAATGCTGCCAGTGTGCCCCCGCCAGCCTGCCATCTGCACTTACCTGTCTCGGTGGGACAACTCCTCGATGCTTTCTCCAGTCTTCTCTTCCCATCCTGTGCTATGATTGGATGCCTTGCATCCAATCACAGCACTTGACGTTTCAGCCAATCAGGTGACGGGTAACAGATCCGAGTACCTGATTGGCAGAGAGGCGGTTTAGTGTTAGAAAAGCGAATGAATATTTGCTTTCCTAACGCAGCTGAGTGATTGGGTGCTCACAGGTCACCTTTTTGGACGCCTATTAGAGCCTTTGGCTCTAATCAGGTGCTTCAAAACCACCCCTGTGGCTGTAATTCAGGCGCCCTGCGCCCAAAAAGGAGCCGGGCCCCTGAATAGAGAGGGGGCAGGAGAGAAGGGGCGGCACCCGTGCTCCTATATGGACTTACAACCACTGCCTTTAATACACCCTCCCCCTTTCCCTTCAAAGTTCTATAGACCCAACAGTCCTACCTAGGACTACTTTTTTGTGCCAGCAAGATGTGTACTTGCTTGCTAGCTGCTAGCTCCACCCTTTGCACTTTTTTAATTATTATTGGGTTTCTTTCATTTAACATTTTTCTGTTATATTTTACTACTTTCTGCTAAGGTTAAAAATATATAAACTTTGCATTTGTTATTGGAGATTAGTCCTATATGTTTTTTATTTTTTGGAGGGTTATTTTACTTTATGCTGCAGTAACTTTTTTTTAAGTTTGGGGTGTGCAGCATACACTTGTTGCCGACCGATTGTTGGAGCTGTCCTTTGTATGCAAAATACCATTGCCTGGTAAATAGTGTGCACCAAAAGCAACACATGTACCCCCCCATCATCAGAGTTTAAATAAAAGCTAGGCATTCCATTGACCTTTAAAAATATTCTAGAACAGGCAGGTCAAAAATGATGCAGTTTAAATTGAAATGAATCAGATTTGGCTAATGCTGCTGTAACTAAGATAACAAAAGGAAAAAGCCACGCACATACATAAATACTATAAATACAATTAAATATAAACACCTATGAGTGATTAATTAATTGATTGCAATAGTAGTGAGAAATAACCACTCTAATAAATCAAACATACCATAATTTATAAAAAGAATTATAAATAACAACGAGTGTTAATAATGAAATTCGAAAAATCCCAGTGAAGTGATAAAAAAAAGTCCAATAAATGAAAAATAGTCCAGTGAGAACTTAATAAATACCTAAATTTCATAGGAATTCATAAATATATATATATATATATATATATATATATATATATATATATATATATATATATACTTTTTCCTTTTGTTTTTGGCTGCTGTAAGCTATTTAAGTTAATAAACCCTTGGTTGTATGAAAAGCCTGTGTCCTGCGATCTACCTGGTCCCCCGAACATTACTATATATATATATATATATATATATATATATATATATATATATATATATATATATATATATATATATTAATAATTAAAAAAAGGTGATAATAATGAGTGTAATAATAATGTAAAAAATAAAATAAAAATAAATAAATAAAATAAAAAGTGTTCAATGTTCTGTGCAACCAAAAAACACCAAGGATCGTGACCACCACCACAAAAAATATGCGCTTACCAAAAGGCAAGCAATTTCATGCCCATAGTCAATCTCCACAGCACCTCCTCAGACCATGATCACAGTAGGCTCCGTTATTGAATAAAATAGGCCGGGACCGTCAACAGCAGCATGCGAAGCAGAAAGGCAGTAATTGGGATCCCAGGGAAATGGAAAGAAGACTCACCACAGCATAATTCCGTATAACTTATTTAATAAAAGTAAAGAAATACACTTACATATAGAAAGCAGTAAAAACGCCCATAAAAAATGCTGGCCGGCATGCAATTGCAAATCCAACCTACGCTGTATCGTGATGACGTCAGCACGTCTGCCACCCGACGTACGTTTCATCATAAAAATACTTTTCGTGGGGACCTGCACATAAGCCAAGCTAGTTGTAAATAAAAAAAATAAAAAATTCCCCAAGCCAAAACACCTCTGTCAGAGTTCACTGTTGCTGAGGCTGCCCATACATTTTTTCTCTTTCATAACACTCTATACAGCGTTAAGGCATGTCCAAGTCTGTAATTTAAAGGTTCGTGCATTTTCAGTTTCACCCTAGTGGCTACATAAAGGCCTCTCCCCACTGCACAGTGTTTATTTTTTTCAATTCCAGCATTCGTATATGTTCCAACGTGGCAATGTATTTTGTTTTACAATAGCTTGCTTATTAGTCCTAATAATGTTCAGAATTTAAAAATACCTTCTAGACTTCTATTGGGTTTGTCTCAAAGATCAAATTTGATACATTTTCAGCATGAGTGTTTACAAATTGAACCAAGGCTGTTTCATTATCACTTTTCTTGATATGTGAGTGTGCCTAGGTACTCCTGTGCCTATAGGATCATAGCTGCATATCTGCAAGATAAGATACATTACACTGCTGCCTGTGACTTATAGTCTAACAGGATTTGGTGAAGCCACTACTGTATTGATATCACATACTGGGCATACAAAAAGCTGTGTCTGATGGCCATGTTTTTCAGGAATTATAGGTCGGCCATGGCGGTTTTGTAGAACAGTTCACATTGCAGCAGCTAGGAGTGCACCTCTATAGCCTTTTAACATAGTCACATTTTAAAGAGCCTGTAATTTCAATTTAGGGACAGCAGACACCAGTAAACAGGTCTGTTCATTTCTACTTACCATAAACATCTACAGATTATCACTTCCCTCTGACCCATCGTAAAATGGTCACAAAAATCCTTTAGTTCTGTCCCCATGGTTTTTAGGGCAATTAAATCCATTAGGAATACACAACATGCCATAAAATGTCTACCCAAGGCTAAAGAATATAATAAAAGCCATTCATAGCCAGAGGCAACCTTTTAGAGACCTTTGCCTCATTCGCTATTTAAAGAATCTACACAAAATTCCTAAAAGCAAACTGGAGCAAGACACAAAAAAGGGTCTCAAGAGTGCCCAATTTACATCAGGTTACCCAAAGTCCACCACTTGTATCAGTGTCTTCAAAATCCCACATACATCCTGGTTCCCATAGTCTCCTTATATAATAGTCTGTGTACTCCGATGTAAGGGGAGGTTCTGGTGACCACCGTATATCAGAGTTTCTACAGCAACCCCCCCCTTATAACATGGTCCACAGCATTCCCCTTTACATCAGAGTTCCCCGTTGCACTGTAAAGGGGGCCCTTGCAGACTCTGATATAAGAGGGAACTCTTTGGACTCTTGTCTAAGGGGGAGTGGGAGCTCTGGTGACCGGACACCCCCTTACATCAGTGTTTGCCTTTACATCAAGGTCTGCAGAGTTCCTCCTTACACTGTAAGGGTGTATCCTGCAGACTCTAATGTAAATGGGAAGTCTGTGGACTCTGATGTAAGGGAGAACTTTGGTGGCTGTGATGTAAAGGGGAACTCTGTGGAGTCTGATGTAAGGGGGGATTCTGCAGTCTGTGATGTAAATGGAAGCATTGTGGACTCCTGTGTAAGGGGGGCTCTGGTGACCAGAGACCCCTTACATTACTTTTCCTTTACACCACAGTATTCCCCCTTATATCAGATGCCACAGATGTCTCCTTTACATCACAGTCCACAATGTTCCCTTTCACATAAGGGGACACAGACTCTGATGTAAGGGGGAACTCTGTTTTGTGTTATATCAACCTGACCTTCATCTAAATAGGGAAATAGGTTTTCTGCCTTTTGTTATTCCTTAAACATGTTACTAATAGCACTAGCTACATTTTTGTAGCTTTTATATTGATATTTGTACTGTAAATTTCATGTGCTGTGTCAGTAAAAAATTGATGATGTCAGTAAATTTGTGGCGTCCCGTTAGTAACTTTCACTTGGGGAGGTTGGCAACACTGCCCAGCACCCCCCTAGATCTGGCCATGTCCAAGAAGAGCATGCAAACTGCATGCACATAGTGCCCTATATGGGTTTGGATCCAAGGACCAGCTTAGCTGTTAGACAAAAGTGCTAACACCTATCTACTACAGATTACTTTTCTTTTTCATTTAAAACATAAAACCAAATTTGTTTCTTTAGTCAACAATTACATTTTTGCTCTAATATGATAATAAATCAGTCCCGTCATTGTTTCTATATGCTGCATAGCACACGCTATGTTTTCAGCATTCAGAGTTTTATTTAGAGAAGATGTTTCATAATGGTTTCCTTTCATACTATATGCTTCCTTGACTTGCTCCTGTCTGTCATGCTCACTTTGACTTTCTTGACAGGGTTAAGAAATCCCTTGGTCAGTGCTGTCAGGAACATTTATATTGTTCTCTTCAGACAAAACAGCATCATATTGTCTTGCGCCTCTATCCCAAAGTATCACTCAGTATAATTTTATTTTACCATTTGACAATATGGATAAATATATCTTGTTTTATTATTTCTAAGTTTTAGACCCTTCTCTTATTTAAGCATTTTAGATCATTCCGTTAATGTAAAAAAAAAAAAAAAAAAAAAAAACGTTCACTAGAATGGTACAGAAAATGCAATTTCCTTATTTTTGCACCAGTTGTCAAATTAATTTTACAAATGGGGAGCATAGCAGCTAATGGTTAACAATCCTTTTTTGTATTTCTGGGACCCGGATTTGAGTCACACCTAGGAAATTGCCTGTAAAGAGCTTACTTATTTGTTTCCTTTACCAATCCAAAACCATACTAGAAGGTGAGGTGGAATTTTTAGAAACTGAACCCTCATATATATGAGCTCCTTTGAGGAGAAACAACTCATGTAAATGATTCTTTGTACTCTGTAAAGTACAGCAGATATAAGTGCTATATTGTATATACAGGAAATTAATACCTTTTTCTACAAGTATATCTAGGATTTACATCAAGGAATTAAATCCCCTATCACCTCATTGACATGGCAGATAATGTTTATTAATCCCAAGTATTTATACATTGAGACAGGCCTAAAGGGAGAGATAGGGGTTTTGCATGTGCAGTTAGTAGCGGGCAAGCAGGTTCTTCATCTGCAAATGAAAACATGTGCCTAAACCACATGACTAATGCCCTGTACACACGGTCGGACTTTCAGATTGAATGATATTATTTTTTCTTGCTTTCTACTGTAAAATGCTAAACTCTTATTGGGATTAAAACATGCACGTGGTCTCTATCTCTATAGGCTACAAAATGAGCTCAGATTGTGTGCATCAAATTTGAAAATGTTTTGCTGATTTTACTGTGAAATAATCAGTATAGTTTCTGATGGATTTTTTGTTAAGTAATTCACTCTAATTTTAATTTATTGATTAAAACCTGCCTGGTGTCTCCTTTTTGTGTTACTAAAGATGCTTACATAGTGTACATGGATTCTATACAATATTTATGGAATTTTTTTCTGTGAAATAATACACTCTAATATCTATTTCTTGATTAAACCTTGCTGGTGTGTTCCTTTAAATCTGCAGCTTACAAACATTGCTTACATATTATGCATTGTGTCAGTAGAATTTATATGGCCTTTTTTTCTGTCCAAAAATTAACTCTGATGTTACTTCCTTGATGAACCTTTTCACAGTCCATTTTTGCACAAATGTTTAAAAAATGTTAGACCTGAAGATCATTTAAAACCCCAACCATTATATATTTTCTGATAGCAGACTTGGTAGAAAATGAAATAATGATAGTTCCCATATGTGATAATTCTTTTTGGTGACAAATTCTTTTTAAAAAGACATATAGCAGTATAGCAGTGGTTGGCAGGCCTTCAGAAGGTTATTCTGTCACCTCCTGAATGTCTGCTTCTTTTATTCAGCTCCAATGGGGGGTAAATCGCATTACAACAGTAAGTTGAGCATGTGGATTGTGGTTGCAGTGCATTCTCACTGAACTTAAGGGGAGAATTCGAAAGAGGGTGCTCAAGTTAAAAATTCCATGGCTGTGAAGTACCACATTGCAACCATGCCATATGTACAGCCCTGTCAGGCCGAAATAATAGCACATAGGTGGGATTAAAAGGGATTAAAACCACGGCTCCTGAAAAGAAGGGAAAACTCAAAGCTTTAAAAACTGTTCAGTTTGTCCTGCTGCTGCCCAGAGGACCACAACAATATGGTGGCCATGCTACACAACACGTTAGAGGTTCTCTGGCTGCAGGCTCCAGCTCAACCACAACACACAGGTACACCAGTGAAAGGCCCTATGCAGGGTCTCTCCAGCTCTGGCTCCACCACACCATCCACGAGAAGTCCGGTGATGTCCAGGCCTGGCAAGACTCCAATGGCGATCTTGCTGTGGACCTGAATATGGAGGTAAGTAATCATCAGGACCCAAAAAGCTTTAACATAGAATCCACTGATCCAATATCAACCTTCCCTATGTCTGATTAGCCTGTTTCAGATACCAAAGTAACATACCAACGGATATGTTACCATCCATAAGACTTTCTTTATAGATGGATATATTATCTTTTATCCAACAAAAATAAGGCACAGGTGCAGGACTTCAACACCCTGATCAATACACACACAGCACAAAGTGAGGGTCTGACCTGGTTTAAAGCTAAAGTAACCAACTTAGAGAACAGGTCACACGTAAATAATATCAAGATTCATGGCGTAAAGAATCTGTCCAAACCTCACAATTACAATAATATGTACACAATCTCTTTCTATCTGTGCTACCATTTCTTACAACAGCTGAACTCATTATCGACAGGGTACATCACATACCTGAAACAACATATATGCCCCCCCCCCCCCCAATATCCCATGTGAAGTTCTACTATGAATCCATTTCTACCATGTTAAAGTAAAGAAAATTGGAGGCCTTTCGCAGATAAGACCAAATTCCTGAGCAATTTTCAAGGCTGAAGATGCTTTCCCAACCTTTCTCAATGTAGAAAACAACAACACAGAAACCTTCTGACCATAACCAAAGCCCTCAGGAATCACAAGATTGTGCACAGATGGAAGTACCCATTCAAACTTGTAATCACACACACACACACACAACAGTGTGTACTTTTGTTGATGAAGGTTTGCAACTTCTTTAGCAATGGGACGTTATTCCGCACCCCCCAACATCCTTCTAAACTTCAGCACCTGCATTTGACATCAGACTGGCAGGTGGTGCCTTACAAGTGCCCACCCAAGAAAAACCATCAGGATGGCCAGTAACCATTCTTCAACCTGTTTATCTATCATTTCATAATCCCCAGATGAGAGAGTAAATGCCATCTCACTCTATCCCCTACTACCTTTATCACAGTATGATCTGCACCCAGTTCTTAAACCTTCTTTTTATTTGTTTTTACTTTTCTCTGTTTATATGTCAATTGAACTTGGCTTGAGTTGTTTGTTGCATTTTGTTCAACCTTGTTCTGGGTAATGGACATTTCTCTCTTCATGCAGTTATTTTTTGTACTACTTATGTGGACACAACTGTAAACGATACAATCACAGAATGTGCCTTGTATTCTACAGTTGCTCCCCAACCTTCTGGGTATCCAGAAGTCCGCAGTGAGTTAACATGTTTTCTTTATTCTCTACTTTACTAATCTGTCTATATCATTATCTTGTGCTCACCAAATTCTAAATCAGTTTAATAGCCTGTCCTATTACAAAGGTATTTTTACCAAGTCATTATTAGTAGATTTAGGTGTCCACAAGACAACAAAACATTCGCCACAGTAGAGACTCCCTTAAGGCTGACAAAGGAATTCCATAATTGGCTAATAATCTGACCCCGTATATGGTATCCATAGCAACTTCTAACTATAAATCTTTCTTTTAAACTAGGTAAGCACTTAAACATCTCTCTAAATTCAAACATTTGGGAAGACTGGCCGTCTTAAAAATGATGATACTCTCCTAGATTCTATATCTTTTCTAAACTTTGCCCACCCCCTTTGAATCCTCATACTTTGTGCTTGTGCATGTATTAACCTCAGCGTCCTGCTTTTTGTTGAATCCTCATTATGCAGTCTTTAACTACCTTACTCAAAAATATGTATGGGAAAACAAAAGAGATAGATGCTCTTATGCTAACTAATTAAATGCAGGAAAGCTGGAGGTATGGGCTTAGTGAAAATCATAGATTATTTTATAGCTACCCAACTTGACCATTTTAAACACTGGTTTCAACCTACATATACTACCTTATGGCTAGATATGGAATTGGCCTTGATACTGGCCCCAGGCCTGTACACACTTTTATTGGCAGATCTGTGGCAACTATTAGAGCTCTGGAAACTCCTTCTCCCAGCCCATGCTTCCCTTTTGGCATGGGAAACCACCCACAGCTCATCTTTAAATACCCATCCTAAAAAGGATGGATGAATACCTATTTTGATTTTAGAATCTCTTATTTCACATCTTTAAGTTAGGCTTCTGGCCCACCATAGTATAACCACTGTTGATGATATGTTGCTTGGACACACATTCAAAAGCACAGATGAGTTGATGGAGGAATTTTGGCTACCAAAATCTGAATATTTTATGCTCATTCACATCACTCAATTTCTCTCCTCCGACCCCCTTTCGTACCTACTGCCCACCCTAAAGTCTGGCAGTTTTTCACCTCCCCCTCCCCGCCTATTAAAATTTTATAATTATTTTACAATTTACTTCAAGACAAAATAAATATTCTCTAAGACTGCACCTCATTTAAAATGGAAAGCAGACTTTAAAATACCTTTACCACCTCTCTATGGCTCAGAGCCTTCCATTCCATGTGAATAGAAAATAGTGTCTTGTTGGTACTATATCCCATACTGCCTAGCCAAATTCTCCATTTCGAACTCTCCATTTTGCTAAAAAAATGTTTTAGAGCAATCATTTTGCTCAGGAGCTTAAAGATGCTTAAAGTGCAACAATTAAAAATGAAAAATTCCTTTAAATATAGTGCCTGGGGGTTCCCTTAGTCTGTCTGTAAAGTGGCATGTCTGAAGCATATATAGAGAATTCTGCAGCAAAAGTAAAATTTCTAAAGAAAAAAAAGAGTCAAATCACATTTAAATTGACTAGTGGTTGCAATTGCTGGTGTGGGGTCCCCACCAAAATCCATACTAGACCCTTATCTGGGCATGCAGCCTGGCAGGTCAGGGAAGGGATAAGCGAGTGCCCTCGCCCCCCATACTGAATCATACCAGGCCACATGCTCTCAACATGGAGGGGTGGGTGCTTTGGTGCCCCCTAGCTAGTGGTTGTGGGGGTCTGCAGACAGGGGCTTGTCAGAATATGGAAGCCCCCTTTAGCAAGGGGGCCCCATATTCCGACCCTCCCCCCCATGTGAATGAGTATGAATGAGAATGAGGTACCCCTACCCATTCACAAAAAAAGTGTCAAAAAGAAAAAAAAAACAGACAATTTTTGACAATTCCTTTATTACAAAAATAAAAAAAACAGCGTCCCCAATGTAAATCCATCACCAATCATGCCGCCTGCCGCACCCGATAAAAAGAAAAAAATAACGCTCCCACCGACCATGAAATCTGGCCGCCGTTTTACAGTTCTTATATAGATAAGAGACAGGGATACCTGGCGATGTCACATCACAGTGCATTGCAGGGCATTCAGTGGGGTGAACACCTGCAGAATACCCTGCAAATTCGGGTGTTGGACGAATGGGCCAAACAGCCAATGTTCGGCCTGAACTCATGCTCTGGCCGAACCATTCATCTAAAACTAACAATGACCATCAACTCAATCTCTTTGCGGAAGATGTTATCCATATGATTTCCAAGTCACATATTTCCCCCCTTGAACTGCAACATACCCTTACTCATTAAGACCCCTTTCACACCACACCGCACCTTGCGTCGGCGGTAAAACGCCGCTATTTTTAGCGGCGTTTTACCGCCAGACTTGCGGCAGATTTGCGGCGCATTTTGGCCGCTAGCGGGCGCTTTTACCCCCCGCTAGCGGCCGCGAAAGGGTTAAAACCGCCGGCAATACGCCACAATAGCGGCGTTTTGCCGGCGGCATTACAGCGCTGCCCCATTGATTTAAATGGGCAGCAGCGGTGGAGGAGCGGTAAACACACCGCTCCTTCATCGCTCCAAAGAAGCTGCTGGCAGGACTTTTTTCTGATGTCCTGCCAGCGCACCGCTGTAGTGTGAAAGCCCTGGGGGCTTTCACACTACACACAATGGTGCAGCTTCTTTAGGGCGTTTTGCAGGCGCTATTTCTAACGCTATAGCGCCTGCAAAACGCTCTGGTGTGAAAGGGGTCTTAACAAAGCCTCCTATTACAAATTGAACCCAACTAAATCCCCAAATTTGGGCCTACACATCTTCTCAGACAGTTTACCTATATTCCGGCTCCTGAAGTCAACTGATAAGAGTTCCTAAAATTCTCTATATATTTAGAACTGTTACTATACCACTCCCTTCCTTATACCTTACCGCAATACAGAGAGCCTTTACTTACTTTATATAGGGAAGTAAACCTCCTAGATGTCCTCTTCATGTAATGACCAGGCACAAAGCTAATGGCAGTATGGGACTACCTAATGTTGTTCACTATTACAAAGCCTGTATTCTGGAACAAATACAACATTAGTGGAACTCCTCCCTGCACAAAAGAAGTCCTTCTCCTTCAGGGATAAAAATCCTCACCTCACACTCCTAACACCTAAATTAGGATTGCCTTACATACCCTCCAACTGCTCTATTATGTAAAACATGATCTGAATTCTCACTGACCTTTGCTAGCTTCCACACACATCCATAGATTCTTCTGAACTATTGATTTTCCATAACATTTTCCTCCGAACCTTAACCTACACATCTGGAAATCAAAAGGTATTACCCAATTATCTGACCTTTACACTGATCAAATTATATACGTCTTTGAGTCGCTTTGTGACAAATACCATTTAATGTCTTTGAATTATTTCCAATATATCCGCATCCATCACATTTTTAGGAAACACCCTCTGCCCCTACATATCATATAGCTGTTCCCATTTACCTATTTTTCACTGACAGAAATCTATCACTGTGTGAAAGTGAGAGTTTGGCATCTCCCACGCTGACTCCTCCTGGAAGTTGGCATTCATCACAACCCATAGGACTTCTATAAATCAAAAAGTTGTTCACTGATGGTACCTCACACCCTTGCAAAATTGTATCCCTCACACTTCTCTGCATGTTGAAGATAATATTGTGAAATTTACCGACTCTTTAGCTCATATACTATGGAGCGACAAGGCTATCCATTCATCTTGGAATACGATTTTTACCTTGGCCTCTAATATTTGGGGACCTAGGTTACACCTGATCCCACATTTGAATTATTGCAGGTCATTATTAAACATTCTCCCCCACAAAATAAAGCTATCCTCATCTACTTGTTTTTGCCAAAAAGCTTAGTATTGTTAGACCAGTGTTTCTCAACTCCAGTCCTCAAGGCACCCCAACAGGTCATGTTTTAAGGATTTCCCTCTGATGAAATGGCTGTGGTAATTACTAAGGCAGTGAAACTGATCAAATCACCTGTGAAAAATAATGGTGAGCCTGAAAACATGACCTGTTGGGGCACCTTGAGGACAGGAGTTGAGAAACACTGTGTTAGACTTTCAAATTCCTTAAAGTGATTATAAATCTTCCTTTTATTTTTATTTTTATTTTTTTAAATATCAAACATATCACTGTGCAGTGTGACCCTGAACCTTGTCTTCTGGGGTCACCGGTGGCGCTCACTGCACCCCCTCGCATCAGTAAACCCCCTGGGAGAAGCGCACTTCCTGGGGGCTACTTTGCGGGCTTGCTCCCGAGTCCAGCATTTGCATGCATAGACACAGAATGCCATACTCGGCCCAACCCCCTGGCGCCCGCTTCATTGGATTTGACTGAAAGCCACGGGAGCCAATGGCTGCTATCAATCTATCCAATCAAGAGCCTGGAACCCCAGCAGAGAAGGTGAGCACGTCTTCGATGAAGGTACAAATGAGCTGGGTGAGTAAAACGGGGGGGGGGGGGGGGGGGGCTGGTCACTGTCAGAAGTTTTTTCACCTTAATTCATAGTATGCATTAAGGTGAAAAAACACGAGGGTTTATAACCCCTTTAACCCCCCCCCCCCGCTGTATTGTTGATACTTTGCATGTCCTAAATCACCAATGTGATATGGAAAGACTATTGACATCTAAGAATCTAACCATTACTAAGTTTTATAGCATCTGGTCCTTATGGTCCCATGACCCTAATGGTACACTCAAGACTGATACCTGTTGAATGCTTTTCTAATGATGACTGGATTTTTTTTCTTTCTCTTCTTTTTGGTTCCTGTGGGTAACAATATGTTTCACTAGCTGTTCATTTCCCCCTTCCCTCCCAACCTGCACCTTCCCTTTTCCCAGTCCTAGTACCTGTCCCCCATCTTCCTACCTTCTCCCCCTACCCTTCCCCTTTCCCCTCCACATGTTCTTCCCATGGCATGAGCTTTTTGATTACTTATATGCATCATCTCCTATAAATCATCACAATTCTATTATTGTATTGTAGTATTGTATTATTATTGTATACTGTATGACCTTATTTGTTGTATGAATGTTGTACAATAAAGAAATATTGAAATTAAATAACCTTATATTGGTGAAAATCACAGCTGTTTGTTGAACTACATTCAAGCTAATGAGCATACTGAATAATGTCCTGGCTAACAAGCTATGCTAATTAACATTATTAACTGGTACGGAAAATATATTTAGCTTCTTCTGTTATATTGCATGTACATTACAATCACTGATTGAAATAAAAGCTATCATGAAGTTTTTTCTTCCTCAATGTTGAACAAAAAATGATTAATTAGGACAGTTTACATTACATACTGCTGTTACCTTTTTTTTTTTTTTTTTTTTTTTTTTTTACAACTCACTAATGTTTACTCATTAGGGAAAACATGACAGATAGGACTGCTCAAAAAATGATCATGTTGGTTTTTACTAATGCTAATAGACATTCTTATCTAATATGCTTTTTGTTTTCTTTTAGTTTAGTTTAGTTTATGATTATAAAATATAAAACTTATATACAGTATATGATTATATATAAAAAATATCTATCTATCTTTCTATCTATCTATATTCATATGTTCTGACTTGCTGTCTAGGATTATTAAACTATGAATTTTTAAATAAAGAGGTTAATACACTGGTTGGCCTATACTTGTGTTTCTCTTTTTCTTTTTCTTTTTTTTTCTTTTCTTTTTTTTTTTCTACTTGTAAAAAATAGAGGCTAGTATGTTTATTCCTTAAAGTCTTTGTAAACTCTCCCCCACAACTTTGTCCCATGTAAATCAGCATAAAAACCCTAATGAACACTGCTTGTAGATATATCCTTACTTGTTTAGTATTGTTGTAATCCTTTTTGTTCTTTAGAATGATGTCACTGACTATGCCCAGATCTCCCCTGATTTATGGCACACTATCTATGTGCTTGTCTATCTGTTATTAGGACTTCCTGCAGCACACCACTGAAATCCCGGGAGGCTGCATAATCACTCGGAGCTTCCTCCTACACCCCATGTGACAATGTGACAGCATATGCTGTGTAAATCTGGCCATTACTGAAGCTGATAAGACTGACACAGGCAAACATTAGACAATCGGCACAAGTAAATACTATGGAATAAAACATGTCAGCTATGAACAGGGATGCAGGGTTGCCATAGAAATGTTGAATTAAGAAGGAGGCTTGGTTAACAGTACAGGAAGTGCTCAATGTAAGGGCGGAAATACACTCCACTATAGACTCAGAAAACAATACTTAAGATGGCGCTGCCTAACCCCTGGCAATTCGTTTTTAACGTTTCTTTAAACAGTAAGTAATATGCGATTTGGGCTGGATTACAGTGGCTATAGTTTGATAATTACTTATTATAATGAAAAAAAACAAAAAATGCGGCTCTAAAAGTGAAAAAATTACCTACTTGTGAAAAAGGTGAAAACATTTTTGCACAGTGGCATAGCATAAGCCAAGCATAATAAAAATAACACAAATGCAATATGTATAGATAAACAATACAGAGATCCACGTGAACAATGTGTAAAGATCCCCACAATATATGTGGATGAATAATAAAGAGATCCACGTGAACCGTACCACGTAGACCAAACAAATAATGTGAAAACAAAAAACAAAAAATGATCCTATGACATGTAAGAAAATAATCGTCCCCTTAAGCAACAAATAGTTCCTCTTCAGTAAGGAGTGATTCAAATTGACAGGGGTGCCCAACTTCCAGTAAATGTAAAATGGAACACTGAAGGTACCATCATAGCGACACCCTTCCAAAGCTCCTCATGCAGGTAATACAGCGTACTGGATAAACAGAGATAAGTAATTTTATTTACTGGAAGTTGGGCACCCCTGTCAATTTGGATCACTCCTTAGGCCGCGTACACACGCGCGGACTGTTCGCCCAACTTTGTCCGCTGAACAGTGTTTGGGCGGACAGTCCGCTCGTGTGTGGGCTTTCAGCGGACAGTTTCAGCGGACAGTTGGACGGACAAGGTTTTTCGGAAATTCCGTAAAACTGTCCGCTGAAACCTTGTTTCAGCGAACAGTCCGCTCGTGTGTAGGCTTGTTCGTCAAACAAAGTTGCGTGCATGCTCAGAAAGGATTTTCACGCCGAAAGCTATAATGCAGTGTATAGGACGTCGTATTTTTCGTCCCGTCGTACGTGCCGTTCACGTCATCGCGCACGGTTTCAGCAAACTGTTCGTCCGTCGTGTGTGGCCATGTCCGTCCATGCTAAGTTTGAGCGGACTGTTTGCCGAAACTGTTGGACGGACAAAGTTGGGCGAACAATCCGCGCGTGTGTACGCGGCCTTACTGAAGAGGAACTATTTGTTGCTTAAGGGGACGATTATTTTCTTACGTGTCATAGGATCATTTTTTGATTTTCACATTATTTGTTTGATCTACGTGGTATGATTCACGTGGATCCCTTTATTATTCATCCACATATATTGTGGGGATCTTTACACATTGTTTACATGGATCTCTGTATTGTTTATCTATACATATTGCATTTGTGTTATTTTTATTATGCTTGGCTTATGCTATGCCACTGTACAACATTTTTTTCACCTTTTTCACAAGTAGGTGATTTTTTCACTTTTAGCGCCGCATGTTTTGTTTTCTATGCAATTGTATCATTGTTGATGCTGGCTGCTTTATACATTGTTTCTATTTGGTATCGCAATTTTATATATATATATATATATATATATATATATATTGGGAATACTTATTATAATGGACTAAATGAAAAGCATCAGACTGAGGCTGCTTCCACCTGTACAGATGTTACAGGATTATCGGTGATCTGAGTGCAAAGTATGACAAAGATGCAGCCTGCAGTATCTGTATCAAAGAGGAAACTCAAACCACTGTTGCTCACTTGCTTCCCAGGTTTAATGTTTTAAACAGAAATGGATCAAATTACACAGATGATTACTTTCTTTATAGTGGCAGCACAGGCCACATGGAAAAGCACATCAATTTGTATTAGCGAGTTACCAGTACTAACATATAAGATACTAACAGAGAAAATAAATGTCATAATAAACACAAAACTGAACAAAGGTAGCATAACATAATAAAGTGTGACTAACTTGTATCCAAGAGGAGACATGAAACACTATTTCTCACTTGCTTCCCAAATTTAATGTGAACTTGTTGGTTTCAGTCTCCTGAAATCACACTACTAATCATTAGCGCTCCCTCTAACTGCAGCTTAGAAATAGCATTTATTTACTTGCTACTCAAATCCACAGTATGTAAGGCATTAGACAGACTCGTGTCCAGCCAGAACCCATTGCAGAAAACACCAGATGGACGAAGCCCTTGTACACACGGTCGGAGATTCCGACAACCAAATCCGTCAGAGTTATTCCGACGGATTAATTCCGGACAAGGTCCGGAAGTGATGTTGCATACACACGGGCGGACCAAGTTGTCGGATTTTCCGGTTGCCAAGAATGCAGTGACGTAAGCTGCGTACGGCAGCACTAGAAAAGGGAAGTTCAGCACCACGTCCGGCACCCTTTGGGCTCCTTCTGCTGATCTCGTGTGTATCGCGTGTTAGTAGAAGTTTGGTGAGAGACAATTTGCGCTTTTCAGATTAGTGATTCAAATCACTACTGCTCTTCAGTTTCTGCTTGTCTTTGCGTATCTGATAATCAGTGCGTGTAGTCAGTAGGTATTTGTTTCTCATTGTGGACTATATCTTGGTATAGTACGCTTTGATTTGCATTGCTTATTGTCTGCTTGCTTCTGCTATTCAGTTAGTCCTTTCAGGCATTGCTGTTTATCGGTGCTTTCTGTTGTCTGTTCTGACCAGCCGATGGTTTTCAAACCATGTTTCATCTACGTACTCGTCGTAGAGTTTGTGCTGTGCAGGGGCTTCGTGTTGGGGTTCTTACTTTGACACAAGCCCGGTCCATGAACAGGGAGGGGGAGGCGTTTGTGGACCAAGAATTGGTTGCGCCAGCGTGACCAGTTTTCGCGCATGCCTTTGCTCCGTGAGATCCGGGAGAATAATCCTGGTGATTTCAGGAATTATCTCCGGATGACGGACCCCGTTTTTCACCATCTGCTGGCTTTGCTGACCCCTTATATCAGCAGGCAGGATACCTGCATGCGGCAAGCCATCACTCCGGAGCAGAGGCTCATCGCCACGTTGCGCTACTTGGCGACAGGGAGAAGCCTTCAGGACCTCAAGTACTCCACAGGCATCTCCCCCCAGGCTCTGATAAGGGGACCTTATACTTTAGGCTTTAAATACTCAGTTCCCAAAATGTTATACTCATCTTGGCCAAAAATGTTTGTGTCTAATCTGCTTGCAATGTTGATTTGTAAAATTACTAATTTTTGGTCTTGTTTCACTCCACAGTGTCCTTCAACGCCACAGGAATGGCAGACTGTGGCCTCCCACTTTGCCAGTCGTTGGGACTTTCCCAATTGTGGAGGTGCAATTGATGGGAAGCACGTCCGCATTGTCCCACCACCCAACTTGGGGTCGTACTATTTTAACTACAAGGGGTTTCATAGTATCGTGATGTTGCGACCTATGAGTTTTTGTATGTGGACGTGGGGCAAAATGGACGGATGTCGGATGGTGGAGTGTTCTCATGGACGGAGTTCTACTGGCATCTCCAGAGTTGCAGTCTGGGCTTGCCACCCCTCAGAGGAGAATCAGGAAGGACTCCCGTTCGTCTTCGTCGCGGATGAGGCGTTTGCCCTGGCAAACCATCTGATGCGGCCTTTCCCGATGAGGACCCTCACCCCGGACCAGAGGATTTTTAATTTCCACCTGTCCAGAGCCCGAAGAGTGGTGGAGAACACCTTTGGAATACTGGCCAGCCGGTTCCGCCTTTTTTTTAACGCCTATCCAGATGGCAGAATACAAACTAAATCACATTGTGCTGGCCTGCTGTGTTCTTCACAATTTTCTAAAAAGACATTATGCAAACTATGCGGTCTCAGTTGTCCAAGAAGCAGACTTGTTGGAAAATGATAACCTCACGGGCCTTGAAGCTGCTCATCCTGGCTTGCCCCCCCCAATGCGCCCGTGAGGTTAGAACCCAATGCATGGACTACTTTGTGGGTAGGGGGTCCATTGATATGCCAGACAATGTCTGAGCAGCATTTTATGAATACATTTTTCTTTCAAACTCCAGTATTTGTTTACATTTACTGCTTGGCTTGGTTTTAGGTGTCTCCTAGGTAAATCTATGTTTTTTCTTGTTGTGCCTTTTTCACCAACAGTGCAAACCCAAGTTCTGAGCGAGATGAGGGGACAGTCTCTTCTTCAGATAATGTTATTATGTTGTGGGTCTGCTACACACACACCTTGTATTTGTTAACTAATGTATGTAGTGCATAACTTACCAAAATCTTGCTCATTTTCATCACCATGGCAGAAAAATTGCATGATTGAGAAAATTAACACATTACTGTGGGTGTTATTTACTAAAGGCACATCCACTATGCACTGCAAAAGTTCACCTGAAACTGCACTTGGAGTGCAAAGTGGAGTTACCTTTAGTAAATAACACCCATTCTCACCGAAAACAACAATTTTAGTCCAAATACATCATTTGCGCAATGAAAAAGGAAGCCACACATTGTTCATAATTACAATTTTTAATGAAAGCACACTCACATGTGCGTTTAGAAAAGGGTTTTACAACAAACCAACAAATTGGGTGTATCAAAAACATTATTTCAGGTAATTTTTGTTTACTTGGTAAACCTGGTTTTTGTGTAAACAGGCATGTATCAAAGCGTAACATACAGAACACAGGAACTTACAAAGTTCAACTTTGAAAAGTGAAGACAATATCAGACATGAGTATGTACAAACTGGGCTGATATTGCCTTCATCACATGGGGTGTCACCCCTGGAAAATTCCAAATTTGGAAGATGCACACAGTGTGTCAACATGTGCTATCTCCCATCATGGGGGATCAATGTACATGTTTTGGGGCTGCAACCCCTTCATCTCAGCCACTTTCCACAAAACACGTACATTGATCCCCCATGATGGGAGATAGCGCATGTTGACACACTCTGTGCATCTTCCAAATTTGGATTTTTTTAAAATACAAAAGTTATGGTTTAAAAGCCAAAAAGTAAAACCCTAGCTAGTTTGGGCTGTTTCTCCCCAAAACATCAATGATGTTCTTCATTTTATTTTTAACATCATTGATGTTTTGCTGTATATTTTCTAAATCCCGATTGCACCCTATTATCTCCCCAATCAGGATCTGGGCACTTTCACTGGTAAAATGGGATTCTTTTTCAACATCACCTACAAAACAAAGTAAAAAAACACACCATGTATTATAAATATGATGACATACATTGATGAGCTTACCGGAAGCGGTGTTCTCCGACACTCACCTCTTGTGGTGACAATTTGTCCAACTTCAACGATCTCTCCTTCCTCCTCCTGCTCCTCTGCTTCTGGTTTTAGATTTTGGCCTTCTTTGGGAGGGGTGTGGTCCCTGGTGTCCTCATACTTGCCGAGTCTTCTCTCCCCTATGAGAATGTAAAAAAAGAATAATTAGCACACAGAGGGCAGAAATAGGAATATGAAACATTGCTTGGAAGTGTTGTACAATTGTGTTTTTTGGCCGAGTTCCAAGGTGAGAACATTATTGTGGACACTTTGTTAAGCTGGAATACTTACCTGCAGAACGATGTTTCTTACGAACGAATGAAACCATGAACTTGAAAGTGGCCATTTTGATATGCACAACATGAAATCAAAGCACATGGAGCAGTATGCAAGCAAGAATAATGATATGAACACAGGACAACTACTTACTTTTTTGAAGAACACGCTTGATCCTTCTGTACTGATGCTTCCTCAGTTTCAGGTCTGGCCTCTTGAAGAACCACATCCTGGGGACATAGATGGCATCTGCTTTTCCTGATCTCTAGGACTTCTGGACCAGACTTCTCTCCCTGAGATATGTACTCCTCAGGCCACCAATTTTTCTTTTTCTAATTAGTTCATGTCTGCCCTGGGGGCCAAAGGCTGCGCCAAAGTAACAAGTTTCTCCAGCGAGATGTTTATGAAAAAAAAAAAATTATTGACCCAAAAAAGAATAAACAAACAATAAAATTGTGTGGATGTGACGAATTCAAAAATTGTATTGCTGAAATGAGAAAAAAAGAGTCAGGAAATACGTTCAGGAGAAGTGGGTGTAACTATGAGCATCAAAAGAAGTTCAGTCTTGAAGCATTGTAAAGAACAAGAGAATGCGCTTCATGAAAGAATTTTTAACGTTGCAGCGTGACGAATGTGCTATATCGATTACGAGCAGTAGTTTTACCTGAGCGAGCGTTTCCGTGTCGGAATTTGATTGTGAGCATGCGTGGCACCTTGTCCGTTGGAGCAGGCTACACATGATCGGAGTATGTCTGATTGGAGCATTTTGTCGGAAAATGTTTCCGGCAAGTTGGAAAAGTTGGTCCGTTGGATATTCCGATGGAAACAGTCCGATGCAACCACACACAGTCCGAATGTTTCCGATCTGAGCGTTTTGTCGGATATTCCGACGGAATCTCCGACCGTGTGTACAAGGGCTTAGAGGAGCTTGAGTGCAGTGCAGACCTTAAATTTTATGAGGTTACAGTATTTATAGCTATGCCATCACCCATTTCTTCACATATTACAACCATTGGTGAACTCCATCAAGGTTGTTTCTAAATTAGACATAAAACAATGTATAAGTGTATATATACTGTACATAATTACTACACATACATACACCTGCATAGGTAAAGTACAATCAGCAAGACATAATACATTTTACAAACATGTTCTGGTAAACATAGTAAGTAAAAATACATCCCTGGGACAAAGGCAGATATCATTTACACATCTGAGCTCAAAAATTCTCCTCTTACCTAAATTGTTAAGGCTGTATGTTTAGTTTCTATTCATTCTCAATGCCATAATGATGGTACACAGTGTGAGCTACCATCTTCATATCCATGTTATGCATAACACTGTAGTACTGGCCAGGATATCTTATGTCTATACTTGCACATTACCTGTTTGTATATTTTGCATTGCTCTTAAAAATATAATAAATATGACAAGGTTGCAGGCGTGGAGTCAGGAATGGCGGATGCTTAACCCCTTAGCTCGCCAGTGTAGTGGCCAATTTCCAATGAATTCAGAAGCTATAGAGGACCCAACAGATCCCTGTCAGTGCACAGAGACCCCTCCATACCTATACACTTGGCAGATTGCCAAAGGCAAACCCAAGCAGCCCACAAACACCCACCTGGAGACTTAGACACCAACATCTTCTGTTGAGAACATGGTGGCTGCTGCTTCCCTCAGTGTACCGGCACAGAGCCTCCCTGGACAGCAATCTGAAATATATGATATATGTTATTAAATAGACATTAATACAAAAATACATCTCCAAAGTGAATCAAAGGTAAAATTGCATAGAACACAAAACAGTGAGCAATAAGAGGTCACTTACCAAGGAAGTATCAGTAACCCAGACAAAGTGGGAAAACGTAGGAGGGTTCCCATGTATCAAAAGGATAGGACAATATAGATAAACATACTGCTATCAAAAAGGCCCAAAAATGTGTCCAGCAAGGATCACTCAGCGAAGGACTGGAGAAGTCTCCAAACAAAAATCAGATCGAATGATCTGAAAAAGGAGAAAAAATATCAGGATTAAATATTATGCTTTGCACATGTATGGGCAAGAAAGCATAGAGCAAGTTCGGCATACATACCTAGGCGGTGGTACATGAAAAATATCACTAGGTAACATCCAGTGTTTTTCAAATCCCAGAAAGTTTTGGCTGGAAAACAATAATAGCCAGCCCAGGAATAGTGCCTGTAGGGATGGATATTGGATAGTAGAGAGTGAGGGCATAAGTAAAGCCATATACCAAAATATCAAAGGATCTAAAGGTATTTTACATTACCTCCATCTGGAAGCATGCCAACACGAGGCGTTGATCAGAGCCATCGCAACCGTGCTGACATGCTGCTGACGGCTCCGATAACGATCCAAACGTCGTCCATGCATGCGCATCGCTGCACAAACGTCATGACACAGGCCCAGTGACGATGAGTCACTGCTTATGCGCATCCACTGGACAACCCGGACCAACTGTTCCCTAAGCACAGGGAGCCACCCAAATAGGCGTGACAGCAGCCTGCACTCGGGGAACACGGACACACACTCACAGCCATGGTAGAGCAGAGGGGAAGCCTCGCTCAAACAGAAGCCAAGAAGAAAAGAAGGGGCATCAGCGCATGAAGCGCTTAAACCCCCCCCAGTGCGCTGGGAGATAAATCAGTGGGGACAGGGGCCAAAGTAAAACAAAAAGGATGGCTAAATATCAAAAGAGAGAAGGAAAAAAGAGAAAGAAAAGGGAGGGGGGAGAAAGGACAAACAAGAAAACCACTGTAGAAAAATTATAAAACACATAATATAAGAAGGCATAAAGTTTTATCCAAACAGAGAGAATACTCTGTTAGAGAGCATATATACCAAAATACCTCATATTGAATCATAACACATAAGCAGAAAATATTTGTTAAGCTGGGGAGAGTAAAAAATAAACACAAAATAGTAAAAATTGTCAAAATCATAGCTAGTGAATATCTGAAAAAAATGTGTCTATTCTTCCCAACCCCCAGATGAAAAAACCTCCAGGAAAGGTTGATAACTGACCATATCATTAAGGCCAGGAGGTAGAGTGGCATTAAGATTTATTATCAAGCGTGTTTCACGCTGTAATAGAATTCTATTCCAATCGCCACCTCGAGGACGTGGATGTATTCTGTCTAGAATTAAAAACTTTATCTGACAAATTTTACTTCTGTGGATATCTCTCACATGTATACCTAAGTGGGAGGTCTGGATTGCATTTTTTCATGCTCAAAATATGCCTATAAGCTCTTTTATGGAATTCTTGCTTGGTTTTACCTATATAGAATGAGCCACATTGGCAAAGCAACATATAAACTACCCCTGCAGTTTTTCAGTTCACAAAGTGTGTCGGTTTAAATATCGTTATCAGATCTTTATCAGAGCCGTCAGCGGTGTGTCAGCACAGCTGCGACGGCTCTGATCACCGGCTCGTGTTGGCGTGCTGCCAGATGGAGGTAATGTAAAATACCTTTTGATTATTTGATATTTCAGTATATGGCTTTACTTTGTGCCCTCACTCTCTACTATCCAATATGCATCCCTACAGGCACTTTCTAGGATGTGCAAAACACTGGATGTTACCTCAGTGATATTTTTCATATACCACCCGCCTAGGTATGTACGCCGAACTTGCCCTATGTTTTAAAGCATGATATTTAAGCCTGATATTTTGTCTCCTTTTTCAGATCATTCGAGCTGATTTTTGTTTGGAGACTTCTCCGGACCTTCGCTGCGTGATCCTTGCTGGACACATTTTTGGGCCTTTTGATAGCAGCTTGTATCTATATTGTCCTATCCTTTTGATACATGGGAACCCTCCTAAGTTTTCCCACTTTATATTCATAAATGTCTATTTAATAGCATATATGTGGTTTTTTTTATTAGACATCTGGCTCTGTATGTTAAAAAAAGGACATTCAGCCGCAAACGTTGGGTTCATTCATTAGCCTACATGTTTCTGTATTGTATCAATTTGCGCTATTGTTGATGTGCTTCTTTGTCTTTGATGACTCAAATTCTTTTATTGTATATACTACTTTGTAATAAACTCTCGTTTTATACGACAAAAAAAATATTGTTTTCAGTCACTTTCAAAGTCCCACCTATCCAAGGGGGTTTTGTGTTTTTCCATACATTTTTAAAGGTGCTATTGACATGAAATGTTCACCACATGTTGGTAGCAACCCATGCAATCCATACAAAAAAACTAAGTTATGCATAGTAAAATTAAATGACACAGGGAAGAAGTATTAAACACATGAAGAAAGGGAGGTAAAAAAAAGGCATGGAGAGGCAAGACACCAGCTGAAATCTATCAGTAATTAACTTGCACTGACAAGGGGCAGGATTGCTTTCTAATATCAGCTGGTTCAGTCTCAACTGATGGCCTATAAAAAGGTGTCTCATTACCAAGGTGTCATGCAAGAAACATCTTATGATGGGTAGAAGCAAAGAGCGCTCTCAAGACCTTTGCAACTTTATTGTTGCAAAACACATTGATGGTATTGTTTACAGAGGGAGTTCTAAACTTCTGAATGTTCCAGTGAGCACTGTTGGGGCCATTTTCCTGAAGTGACATCCTTTCACCATAAATCAGCCATGACCAAGTGTTCCTCGCAATATTTCTGACATAGGAGTGAAAAAAATGATCAGAAGAGTTTATCAGAATGACAACTCAATTGCAGGGGAATTGGACACAACATTGCTGATCTGTTCTGTTGTTTGGTTAATTTGGTTTATGCTTACACGTCTATCAGGTATACAAGCCAACTTATACCCTTGAATCAACTGTAGCTTTTCTTTCCTCTGTCAATGCATCATTTGATATGGGTACTACTGTTATACTATGATATTTCAATCTGGTATTGTTGGCCATGAGCTGGGCCGCAACCATAGTTCCTGAGATCATATTGAGATAGCCTGCTCACAGTTTGTTCCCGATCGGGGTGACAGGCTCTTTGTGACATCTATTCCTTTCTGAAATACCTCCTCAGGCACTCCTGTAAATGTTAGCCCCTGTACACACGGTCGGAGATTTCCACAACCAAATCCGTCGGATTTTGCCCCTCGGATTTTGTCCGTCGGATCTTATCCGAAACTGTTGCATATACACAGTCGGACAAAGTTGGCGAAAAATCCGATCTTTCAGAACGTGATGACGTAATTTCGTTACGATGGGACTACATTCAGGCTAGTAGCCAATAGCTTTGATGTAGGAATTTGATCTGAGCATGCGTGGCACTTGGTCCAATCAAAATTCTCTACACATGATCGGAGTATGTCCGTTTGGCCCAGTTGGTCAGAAAATATTTCCAACATGTTGGAAAATTGGGTCGGACGGATATTCTGACGGAATCAGTCCGATGCATACCACACACAGTCGGATTATCCGACGAAATGGTCCGATAGGACACATTCCGACGGATTCTCCAACCGTGTGTACAAGGGCTAAGTGTAATTCATTGGTATTGTACTGCACCAACAGTACCTAAAAGTGATTGTACAACTGAATATGCAATGTATTGACATTATTGTACGACTGGCTTGTATATATGTATTCAGAAAAATAATAAAAATCTTTGAGTTAAAACAGAAGTTTACCAAGGCTCCATCACAGGATGGCACTGTGGGAGTTCTAGCGATAGAGCAGTGCCACGTCCTATAAGTCAATTTTAAATCAAGATAAAGTGCAGAAAAAATTGACTTTGTAGGCACCAATTATAAAAAATTACATAATAGTTTATTAAACACATAATTGTACAAACAATCACATTTAAAAACTTTTTTGCATGCATTTTTTGTCTTAGAGAGATGTCAGTTTTGCATTTTTTATTGCAAAAAAAAGTTTTTAAATGTGATGGTTTGTACCATTATGTGTTTAATAAACTATTATGTATTTTTTTTTTATAATTGGTGCCTACAAATTCCATTTTTTTGCACTTTATCTTGATTTAAAATTGAACAGAAGAGTTGTCCAAGAGCCAAGGACCTCTTGGGGAGAGCTTCAGAAAGAATTAGCAGGTACAATTTTTCAAAGAAAACAATAAGTAATGCACTCAACCGCCATGATCTGTATGTATACTCAGCAATCAAGACTGCATTGCTGAAGAAAAAGCATGTTGAAGCTCATTTAACGTTTTCTGCACAACATTTAGACAAGCCTGTGAAATACTGGGAGAATATAGTCTGGTCTGATGACCAAGACCAAAACTTAACTCTTTGGATGGCATAATATACACCATGTTTAGAGGTCAAATGGTACTGCACATCACCCCAAAACCACCATGCCAACAGTGAAGTTTGGAGATGGGAACCAGGATGATGAAGATAAAACGAGGGTGGACATTTCAGCAAGACAATGATCCCAAACACAAAGCCAATGAAACTCTCAATTAGTTTCAAAGAAAGAAATGAAATGGCCCAGCCAATCACCTGACTTGAATCCAATAAAAAATCTATGGAAAGAACTAAAGATCAGAGTTTATGGAAGAGGCCCATGGAACCTTCAAGATTTGTTTATGTGGAAGAATGGGCCAAAATCACACCAGAGCAATGCATGTGACTAGTTTCTCCACACAGGAGGCATCTTGAAGCTGTCATTACAAACAAAGGATTTTATACAGAGTATTATCATGGGATTTCTCAACCTCTCTATGCCCCTACATCCCAGAATTTTTTTTTAGTTACTGTGTTTCTGTAACATTGATATGTGTTTGCATATTTTTTGTCTTGTTGATTATACCTTGCTTATCCAAGCATATGTATGTGTATATTCTATTTACACAATGTTTTTTTATGTCTAATCTAGAAACTACCTTGATCACTGAAAAGAGTTCTTCTATGAAAAGCGTTGAGACACAAATACCTTGTATCCACTACCTAATTAGTGAATGCAATATGTTATAAGCTAAACTAAACGTAAATGGTTGTGATTTATGAAGACATGTAATGGTGTAGCTATACCTGTTTCAAATAGGTGTTGGAAGGAAAGTGACTTTGTGATTAAGAATTTATAGCAATTGTGCCTTGGAAACATTCAGTAATGAGAGGGGGAGTTTGAGACTTTGAGTGAGGCACATAAAGTAAACGGATGTAGAAAAAAAGATATTTATTGAGTAATCATAAAGTTACATGGTGTAGCCAAAATCTATTTTACAATAGATGCTGGTAAAATAGGCAGAGACAATTGCATGACCTCACGTACAAGGAAAATAAAATAAAGATGAACGTGCAGTATCATTTGTTACTATTGCTCCATGCACAAGATCATGTTAATACATATTGACAAGGAATAAATGTCCTCACAGATAAAGCCATATGGGTGTGCATCTTTGAAAGCTCTATACATTTCGGGGGATTTATACCACCTCATCAGGAGCTGATGTGTATGAAAATTCTGTAGAAAAAATTGTATAAAAATTCATCATATGGGGGGGCATGGCCGGAAGCTGAAGAGGACGGACGTGTCAGAGAGGAGCTCCGCTAGTGCCTTTCGCTATCCACGTCCATCCTCCCCCACAATACACTTTTAAGCCCGCTGGACCACCCATCCGCGCTGCGGGACACCATCGCTTCTGGGCTGGGGCCGCTTTTGACCGACCTCAGTACTGCGATCCGGCTCGAGGCCGCGAGCAGCGCAACAGGCCGGGCACCGCCATCTTGCGGCTTACTCCGCTCTCCGGGACCTCCGGACGGCAGATCTCGAGCCATCCCACCGACATCCACTACCGCTGGATTTACAGGACACCCCCGCCTGTGACCCTGTGGCCGACTACCGGATACCTGCATATCAGACTCAGAGGTGAGCTCCGGCGACCATCTTGCTACACCCAGGGCCTGCTACAGATCATCTGTTCACCCCCTCCAGCTCCAAGCTTACTTTCCTCTTGAGTAAAGGCATTAACCCCTGCCTCAGCGGAGTCTGACTATCCCTGAGAGGCTGCCTACCCGCACCTTACGTGCCTCCACACCCTGGGACTGACCTTGGCCTAGCCAGCGGCCATCTTGGACCACCTAATCCCTTCCCCTGCTCCCTGAGGCCTTCATTTGCCCTTCCTTCATCCTGGTTCTTGCCTTGAACCTCTCTGCTAGCTGGTTTGGCCATATATGCAAGGGTCACCCCACTTATTTTGTGCCGCTGCTGTCTATTCAATACCCCCCCATTGGCTTGTGATCTCTATTCTGCAACAACCTATTTCGGGGTCACAGCCCGGGTCTCCTCAATTGACAGCCATGTGATCACTCTACGTTGACCTTTGCGGCCTTCCTATGCTCCCCTACCGCAAACAGTCGCTACCTCCGCATGGGAGACACTGCATATAACTAATATATACCTAGTCCCAATGCCTCATGGTGAAATACGGGCCGAAACACCTTCCTCAGTCTTTGTCTCCGGATCTACAGTCCTCACAAACTCTAGACCGCTTTCTGAGCAGGTCAGCATCCCCGTCCCCTTCTCCAGGCTCTTCTCCAGGCACAGGTGGCCTCCCAATTGTCAGTACAAGACAGTCCACAAACCCTGACGGGCAACCACTCGGACATAATGTCTGCCCCTGTGACAGTTGAAGTGCTCAATGACAAGCTGCGAGTTCTCCTGCAAGACCTGACAAGCAATGTCTCTAAGGAAATGGGTAAACTTGCTCATGAGTTGCGGGGGGAGCTTGCTCAAATTGGTGAACGGACTGACGTCCTGGAAACTAAATTTGATGACAAGATACAGTATGTGCACATTCTAGAAGAAGACAACGCCGATTTGAAGCAATCTGTCTCCCAGCTCTAGTCCCAACAAGAAGACCCGGAGAACCGGGAACACCGCCAAAATTTACGCATTAGAGGAGTTCCTGAAGCCGTCAGCGAGGGAGAGATCAAACCGTATCTACTCAGTCTCTTTAATGTTGTCGCTCCTCGAATCCCAGATAAAGATTGGAGACTGGATAGAGCACACAGATCCTTGGCCCCCTGCTGGAGCTAACCCTAGAGATATCATAGTACGCTTCCACTACTACGACAGCAAATAAGCTTTGACCATGGCCACCCGCAACAAATCTCGCTTGGAATTTAAGGGAGCCAAGATTCAAATTTTCAGTGACTTATCCCCAATCACCCTAGCTAAACGTTGCAGCTTCCGCCCTGTAACTACACACCTGCAGAATCACCAGTTCCCGTATCGCTGGGGTTTCCCCTTTCGTCTCTCGGCTACTAAAGATGGGATTCAATACTCCACGAGGGACCTCCAGGAAAGTGAAGCATTCATCCGCAACCTGGGTCTATCACCGTTACCTGACGAAGATCCCACCCCACTCCCGACGACACCCAGGCCCACGTCTATTCCAGGCAGGATTTGGACCCCTGCTCACCAGAAATCGCAGAAGTCCTTCTCTACTCCCCAGCGTAATCCGTTTCCCAGGCTCCCTCCTTGAAGAGATCTTCCATATGTTGTGTCTGGTTAGCTCCGGCCTCGGCCCTTGTGTCACCATGTTTTTCCCCTGACAGGGGGTGTTCACACCCATACCCATGGGTTGTAACTTTTCTTCTATCCCTATTTTTGATTTTTGGGACTACAGTATAACATTCTTGCTACCTATTGCTATTGCTGGAAGGTGGCGGGGGTCACTCCAGACGAGCTGGAACCCCCGATGTGCCTCCTTTTGCTCCACAGCTATGGCTGTGGACTCCTGGGTGGTTTTTACCCCCCATGCTCTTTTTATACAATTTGTGGTTTGTTTTTCTATTTTTTGGGCCTTTTTTTTGGCCTTTTTTTTCATTTTTTGCTCATTTTGGTTATTTTCTTTTTCACTCTTTAACTGCATTGTTGTTATTATATGCTAATACCTGCTTTCTGTCCCCAGGATACACCATGGAAACCAGTACTTTTTTGGTCTGTACGGTTATCTATTGGCTAATGTTTGTTTATTATGGCTACCTGGAGCTAAAGCTATTTTATAAATGATGGCCTTGAGGGTACTTACTTACAACGTTAAGGGCCTGAACTCTATTCATAAGCGCTGGTTAGCTCTGAAGGAGTTCAAGTCCTCCAACGCAGACGTGGTCCTAGTCCAGGAGACTCATTTCCGCTCAGGGGGCTCTCTTAAATTTGCTGCCAAGCATTTTCAGGTTTCTTTTTTTTTTTTTTATTGTATTTTTATTGAAAATATAAAGATAACAATGACAAAGTGTCTTATGCTTGCATAAATGCACAGGTAAACAGTAAGTCCATCATATAAGACAAATCAGAAACAGAGAGGGGAGGGGAGGAAGGAGAGGGGAGGGAAGAAAGAGGAGGGGGGGGGGCAGGATATTTCAGCACATTCAGTATATCCTCACATAAATTAACAATTATTTGCGGTACAAAACAGCAATCGTCACAATCAAATAGGCATAGGACAGTGAGCAGGAAATGTGGAAACTTCATTCCTTTAGAAGGGCATGAAACAGTGTGAACGGTCAATTTGAGCCTTAAACTCAGCGTAGGAGGTCCAAAATCAGAAGACTATATTAAGTAGCAGCATATAGTTTAGAGCGATACCACAGATCCCAAATCATAGAGAACTGAGGCATAGTGTCATGGACTATGGCTGTAAGCTTCTCCATTCGGCCGATATGTTCTAGGTTCTGCAAGACTTGGGGGAAAGTGGGCGGAGTACGTGATAGCCACCGTATAGGGATAGCTCTCTTAGCTGCTAACAAAATAAAGGTGGCGAGCTTCTGAGCATGTCTAGAGAGTCCAGGAATCGGTAACCCTAGTAGGAAATACAGAGGATCTAATGGGAGGGAAATCTCAAACAAGTCTTGGATGAAGGATTGTATTGTAATCCAAAATGGGCGGATCAATGGGCATGCCCAGAAGATATGGAAATGGGAACCTATATCCCCTCGACATCTCCAGCACGTCGCAGGGGTCTTGGGATCATATTTATTAAAAATTTCAGGCGTTCTATACCAAAAGAGCAGAATCTTGTAAGCCGTTTCCTTCTGTTCCACACAGCGGGATGACTTAGAGACGGCTTCCCATATTCTCTGCCATTGTGGGAGTAGGATGGGATGTTCTAACACTTGCGACCACTTACGCATATATGAATGAGAAGATTCCGTAATGGGCACCGATTCATGGAGTATTCTATAAATGTCAGAGATTAAATGGGCCTGATATGGGCCCTGAGCACATAAAAATTCAAATGGAGTTGGCTTGTCAAGACAGAGTGTGGGGGATTTAGAAGCAAAGTAGTGTCTGATTTGCAGATAGGAGTGGAAGAGTTGTTTGGGAATTTGGTGCTGTTTCTGCAATTCCGCGAATGATAGAAGCCTCCTGGTGAGCGGATGCACTATATTGCGGAGTTGAAACAAACCAGCGTCGGACCAAGGAATCACTCTATCATATGCTAGGCTGTCTGGGATATCTGGATTAAACAGTATGTTTAGCAAAGGAGGGCATTGGGAGGCCAGAGGAAACAACTTTAGGCATTTCCTCCAGATTTCCAAGGAAAACAGCATCGGGGCCAGACAAATGCTACGAAGTGGACCCATGGAGGTTTTAAGGTCTGCCCAAAGCATGGCACAGATGTGTGCAGGCCCAGTGATGCTCATCTCAATTTCAGCCCATACTGTAGGGGCTTTCCGGGATGACCAGGTAATAACTGGTTTAAGGTGTGTAGCATAGTAATATTTGATCAGATCTGGGGCTCCCAGACCTCCACGCCATTTAGGAGCCAACATCACCGGACCTGCAACCCTATGCGCTCGATAATGCCAAATGAAGTTAAGAAAAGCTCTTTGGACAGCCTTAAGTTGGGACATAGGGATTGGGATCGGAAGAGTATCAAAAAGATAGAGGAGTCTAGGCATCACTGACATTTTTAGGACATTAATACGGCCCAAAAGTGAGAGGGGAAGCGAATCCCATTGCTTCAAAAGCCTAGCAATGTCACGAAAAAGTGGGGGGTAGTTAGCCAAGTATAAGGTCGAATAGGAGGGAGTGATGTTAATCCCCAGGTATTTAATGGAGTCTGTGCACCAGTGAAAGGAATAGTTGTCTTGCAGTATTGTGAGAGCAGAAGAGTGAATGTGTATAGGTAAAGCTTCAGTTTTACTGGCGTTAATCTTGTACCCTGATATCGAGCTAAAGTCTTTCAGCAAGGACAAAAGGTTCGGAAGTGAGATATGGGGATTGGTCAATGTCAGGAGGATGTCGTCTGCAAATAGGGACATTTTATATTCCCTGTGGCGTAGGCATATCCCTCTAATGTCTGGGTGAACACGGATGGCCTCCGCCAGGGGTTCCAGGCAGAGGATAAAAAGAAGAGGCGACAGGGGGCAGCCCTGTCTCGTGCCGTTGCTCAAAGGGAAGGAGGATGATAGGTAGGATGCCAATTTGACCTGGGAAGAGGGGCAGGAGTAAAGGGCTTCAAGAGCTGAAACAAAAGAGCCTGTGAAACCATATCTTGTAAGAGTAGCAAACATATACGGCCAGCTAAGCCTGTCGAAGGCCTTCTGAGCGTCTAGACTAAGAATAAGGGCTGGACGGGAGGTTTTGTTCAATAAATCAATCAGGTCTATTGTGTGTCTGGTATTATCACCTGCGTGACGAGTTCGTACAAAACCAACTTGATCTCTATGGATGAGTGTAGGGATTATATGGGTCAGCCTATTAGCCAGGATCTTTGTAAAAATTTTATAGTCTGAATTTAATAGCGCTATAGGCCTATAATTGTCAGGTAGGGAGGGATCTTTACCAGGTTTTGGTATGACGGAAACATGAGCGTGTAGGAATTGGGCATGTGGAGTGGAGCCTTTAAGTAGGGAAGTATAGAGCGAGATCATGTGGGGACTCAGGACAGGTAGGAAAGTTTTGTAATAGGAATAGGGTAACCCGTCGGGGCCCGGGGCTTTTTGGCTGGGGAGTTGTGTGATTACTGCTTCAAGTTCGTCGGGTGATATTTTCAGGTTTCTTTTATGGCCTCCGACCCCTCTGGTAAAGCAGGGGTTGCGATCCTGATTAAAAAAACTTGCCTGTTATGGGTAAAGCCCTCATTTGTTGACCCACAGGGTAGATACATTCTCCTGGACTGCGACTGCCTTTCCTGTTCTCTTACTGTGATTAATGTTTATGCTCCCAACTCGGGTCAGATTCAATTCCTCACTGAAGTTCTTGGGAATCTGGGCACATATGCTCAGCCCTTCATGATTATCGGAGGGGACTTCAATATGACCATGTCCGCTAGAAGAGACAGACAAACCCTGTTCTCAGATAACCCCTCCTCTAAAACGGAACATCAATCTACTGCATTTCGCAAACTCATTAGGTCTCACAATTTATTGGACATATGGAGGATTAAGCACCCTACACACAGGCAGTTCTCCTTCTACTCCCCACCACACGAGATGTACTCCAGATTGGACTATATCTTTGTTACGGCACCCTTACCAACGTCCGCAGTGGCTTCGGAGTTGAACCCCATGACGTGGTCTGACCACGCTTCGGTTCAACTCAACCTTACACTCTCCTCCTCCACACCCAGAACCTGTCACTGGAGACACAACGATTTTCTCCTACGCGATCCGATTACTGAAACCCATCTGTCCCAAAATTTAGCCAAATTTTTTCAACTAAACGAAGGGTCTGTGCGGGACGTGTCCACCCTTTGGGAGGCCCACAAGGCCTTTTTTAGAGGATTGTGTATCTCAGCCAGCTCCTGCCTTAAGCGTGACTCGGCTGCACAGAGACTGGACATTCTCTCGCAATTGCGAAAAGCTGAAGCTCTGCTCTTGTCCTCCCCTACGGTGCCACGTCTTCGCACAGTGACCTCCCTACGTGAACGGTTAAAATCCTTAGATATGCATAAATGCTCCAAAGCCCTACTTTGGGCAAAACAAAAGTTTTATGAGTTTGCCAACAAACCTCATAGGATGTTGGTGAACAAGCTCAAACCCCGCCTGTTCCACTCCTATCCTGAACTCCTTATTCAGACAGATGGCACTCCAACTTACTGCCCCTTAACAATGACTAAAGTCTTTGGTGCATTTTACAAAAAACTCTACAACTGCCTAGCTTCCGACCCCAAACATCTGTTCTCTCAGGAAAACTTTGATGCTTTCTGTACCTCTTTAAAATTACCAGTGTTGTCCTCATCCCAAGTTGATTCCCTTAATGCTACTGTCACGCCAGAAGAACTGGCAGTGGTTGTGAATGAGCTCCCATCCCATAAATCCCAGAGGCCCGATGGACTACCCTATCTTTATTATAAAACTTTCCTCCCGACACTAAGCCCCCACTTGCTGAACCTTTTTACCTCCCTACAGAAAGGTATTATACCCCATTCCCAGTTTCTACATGCACATATTACAGTTATCCCGAAACCGGGTAAATCACCTACTTTACCGGACAACTACAGGCCCATAGCCTTACTTAATTCCGATTATAAAATTTTTACTAAAATTTTAGCTAATAGACTTTCCTACCTTGGTCCATAACGACCAGGTGGGGTTTGTCCTGTGTAGAGGGGCAGGTGACAATACCAGATGTACCTTCGAGCTCATAGACCTACTCGACAAAACATCTCGCCCTGCTATTATCCTGAGTTTAGATGCGCAGAAGGCATTCGACAGGCTAGGATGGCCTTATATGTTTGCCACACTCAAACGTTTTGGTTTTTCTGGTTCCTTTCTGTCGGCCCTACAGGCTTTATACTCTCTTCCCACATCCCAGGTCCAATTGGCATCTTATATGTCCCCGCTTTTTACACACAGTAACGGCACTAGACAGGGATGCCCTCTTTCCCCCTTAGGCCGCGTACACACGGGCGGACTGTTCGCCCAACCTTGTCCGCTGAACAGTGTTTGGGCGGACAGTCCGCTCGTGTGTGGGCTTTCAGCCGACAGTTTCAGCGGACAGTTGGACGGACAAAGTCTTTCGGAAATTCCGAAAAACTGTCCGCTGAAACTGTGTTTGAGCGAACAGTCCGCCCGTGTGTGGGCCTGTCCGCTGTACTTTCGAAATGAGCGGACTGTTCCCGCTCGGAAAGTCCGCCCATTTCGAGCGCGTGTACAGGTAGGCGGGGCCCGCGAAGGAGACGTCACGGGCTCCGCCGCCTGGAATGGGCTTAAAGGGGAACCCCAACGGCGAAAAAAATCGGCGTGGGGGTTCCCCCCAAGTCCACACCAGACCCTTGTCCGAGCACGCTACCCGGCCGGCCAGGAAGGGGGGGCGAGCGAGCGCGCCCCCCCTCCTGAGCCGTACCAGGCCGCGTGCCCTCAACATGGGGGGTGCCTTGGGGAAGGGGGGGCCGCGCGGCCCCCCCACCCCAAAGCACCTTGTCCCCATGTTGATGAGGACAAGGGCCTCTTCCCGACAACCCTGGCCGTTGGTTGTCGGGGTCTGCGGGCGGGGGGCTTATCGGAATCCGGGAGCCCCCTTTAAGAAGGGGGCCCCGGATACCGGCCCCCCACCCTATGTGAATGAGTATGGGGTACAATGTACCCCTACCCATTCACCTGTGAAATAAAGTACAAAAAAAAACACAACACAGGGGAAAAAAATATTTTATTGCACAGCCGGGGGTCTTCCGTCTTCGGGGGTCTTCTCGCCGGACTCCTCCGCTATGTGTGTGTAGCTCTTTTGCTAGCGGAGGAGTCCGGCTTTCTTCCTCCCCGCCGCCGGCCTCTTCTCCCGACTTCGGGGGTCTTGTCCCCCTCTTCGGTTCTTCTGCCGGGCCACCGCGCCTGGTCCGGTGGCCCGGTCTTCTGTCGCCGTCTTCCGTTCTTCTGTCGCCGCCTTCGGTTCTTCTGCCGGGCCACCGCGCCTTCTTGTAGCTCTTTTACAGGCGGTGGCCCGGTCTTCTGTCGCCGCCGCCGCCTTCCGTTCTTGTTCTTCTAGTTCTTCTTCTTCTTCTTCTTCTCCTGGAGATGTTGACTCGACGAGCTCTCCGGCCGGAATGCCAGGGACACGCTCCGCTGCCACTTATATAGTGACAATGGGGCGGTGTCACATGGTATATGTCACATGGGTTGGTCACATGGGTTGATGTCACATGGGGACTATGACATCGTAAGGGGGCGGGGTCACCATGTGACCAACCCATGTGACATATACCATGTGACACCGCCCCATTGTCACTATATAAGTGACCGCACAGCGCGGCTCTGGCATTCCGGCCGGAGGGAGCGACGTGTCAACATCTCCTGGAGAAGAACAAGAAGAACAAGAAGAACACGAACGGAAGTCGGCGGCGACAGAAGACCGGGCCACCGCCTGTAAAAGAGCTACAAGAAGGCGCGGTGGCCCGGCAGAAGAACCGAAGGCGGCGACAGAAGAACGGAAGACGGCGACAGAAGACCGGGCCACCGGACCAGGCGCGGTGGCCCGGCAGAAGAACCGAAGAGGGGGACAAGACCCCCGAAGTCGGGAGAAGAGGCCGGCGGCGGGGAGGAAGAAAGCCGGACTCCTCCGCTAGCAAAAGAGCTACACACACATAGCGGAGGAGTCCGGCGAGAAGACCCCCGAAGACGGAAGACCCCCGGCTGTGCAATAAAATATTTTTTTCCCCTGTGTTGTGTTTTTTTTTGTACTTTATTTCACAGGTGAATGGGTAGGGGTACATTGTACCCCATACTCATTCACATAGGGTGGGGGGCCGGTATCCGGGGCCCCCTTCTTAAAGGGGGCTCCCGGATTCCGATAAGCCCCCCGCCCGCAGACCCCGACAACCAACGGCCAGGGTTGTCGGGAAGAGGCCCTTGTCCTCATCAACATGGGGACAAGGTGCTTTGGGGTGGGGGGGCCGCGCGGCCCCCCCTTCCCCAAGGCACCCCCCATGTTGAGGGCACGCGGCCTGGTACGGCTCAGGAGGGGGGGCGCGCTCGCTCGCCCCCCCTTCCTGGCCGGCCGGGTAGCGTGCTCGGACAAGGGTCTGGTGTGGACTTTGGGGGAACCCCCACGCCGATTTTTTTCGGCGTTGGGGTTCCCCTTTAAGCCCATTCCAGGCGGCGGAGCCCGCGACGTCTCCTTCGCGGGCCCCGCCTACCTGTACACGCGCTCGAAATGGGCGGATTTGCCTCCTCCTTACGTGGGCGAGTCCGTTCATTTCAAAAGTTGAGCGAACTGTTTGCCCAACCTTGTTCGTCAAACAGTCCGCTCGTGTGTGGGCAAGTCCGCTCATGCAAATTTTGAGAGGACTGTTTGCCCAAACTGTTTGACGAACAAGGTTGGGCGAACAGTCCGCGCGTGTGTACGCGGCCTTACTGTTTATATTATGCCTTGAGCCTCTAGCCGCAGCCATATGGGAGAACCGCGACATAAGCGGAGTCACCCTTAGACAGGAGGAGTACAAGTTGTCTCTTTTTGCAGACGACATACTCCTCACCTTGACGAAACCTCACATCTCCCTCCCCAACCTTCACACCCTTTTAGACACATTCAGCGGACTCTCGGGATATAAGGTTAATACAACAAAAACTGAAGCGCTTCCCATCCACATACCTCCCTCACTCCTCGCCTCTTTGAAACACAACTTTCCCTATCACTGGTGCCCTGATTCCCTCAAATATCTTGGCATTAATTTAACCGCAACATACAGCTCTCTATACGAAGCCAACTTTATCTCCCTAATCGCAGAAACACATAGCTTACTTCAGGGTTGGACAACCTGCCCTTTGTCTCTCTTGGGCAGGATTAACGTACTAAAAATGGCCATACTCCCTAAATTCCTATATCTCTTCCAAACTTTACCAATCGCTATTCCCATGCCCCAACTTAGGAATATCCAACGGGCCTTCACTAAATTTATCTGTGGGAATAAATCACACAGAATCGCCCATACAGTGGTTTTTGCTCCACGTTCCTATGGAGGACTGGGAGCTCCTGTCATTGTGAAGTATTACTATGCAACTCATCTTTTGGCAACTATCTCCTGGTCGTCGTATTTCGCTACCAGTAGATGGTCGGAGCTGGAAATGAGTGTCATCAGCCCTGTCCATCCTTGTTCTATGCTGTGGTCAGACCTATCCTCCTCCATAGCTCAGCTTAGACGCATAAATCTTGGGCCAATGCTCTTTACACTGTCCATATGGAGAAAATGTCATAGGAAGTTTTCTCTCTCTTCTCCATGCCCACCTCTGTTGAATGTCATCTTCAACCCGGATTTATCAGACAGCCTCTCTGTGGAGAATATGTTCCCATGGTTTAGATCGGGCATCTTTCAACTCCGCCACTTGGTGCAATATCCCGTAAACTTCTATCCTTTCCAGAGCTTCAGAATAAATATGACATTCCGAATCAGCTCTTTTTTTCATATCTCCAATTTAAACACTATTTTCATTCCAGATCTCCTGCCTTGACCTTAGCCAACCCTAGCGCCTTTGAGACTTTGTGCACTCAGGGCCCTTGTCAGAAAGGCCTCATATCCTCTATATATAATATACTCCACAATTCGATCTCCCCTACAATAGATTCCCACCTCTATATGAAGAGATGGGTCAAAATCCTACCAGTTTCTCTAACTCTTTCTCAATGGCAGGAGATCTGGACGTTCACTTCTAAAGTTTCTAGGTGCATGGAGCAGAGAGAGACGGCCTATAAGGTACTGATGTTTTGGTACAAAACCCCGGAAGTGTTACACAAATATGATCCTTCTGTATCTAGACTGTGTTGGAGGTGTCTACGGAATGAAGGCACCCATTATCATATATTCTGGAGCTGTCCTTTAATTGTACCTTTCTGGTCCTCGGTCCAATCCCTACTCCATTCTGTGCTAGGGATGGATATCCCTTTAGACCCTAGGCTCTATCTACTAGGCCTGCCTAAACACGCCAAGAAGTTGGCAGCTTTTATTCTTTTGGCTGCCAAGAGAGTAATTCCTGCCCTCTGGCTGTCTCCCACCCCCCCTATCCACTCACAGCTAATCTCTGCTATTGCGCAAATGTGCAGGATGGAACACATGACTGCACTGGTACAGGACTCCCTACCCAAGTTCTCTAAGATATGGGATAGGTGGGATAACTCCACATTCAACCCGGAGACAGCACCCTGATACGATGATACGAATTCCCAGGAATGTTTTACTAAGGTTCGGTCTGGGATTCAAATTATATATCCCTTTTACAACTTATAGTTTTTACTTTAACTATGTAACTATTGTGGTCGAACCTGTGGTGTATCCTCTCCCCCCCCCCCTTCAACTGTGATTTATACATGTCTTAACAATTTATATCCCGCCTGCGGCAGTTCTTGCTGTTATATTTGTAATGACAATTCTGACTATCTATACCAAGAGTATATTTTTTCTGTTGTGTAAAAAATCTTTTTTCAATAAACATGCATTTAAAAAAAAAAAAAAATTGATCATATATTAACACCAATAATAGAAGAAGTAAGGGGGGAAGGAGCAAGAAAGGGCAGGAGGAGGGAAAAATGACCATCCTCTTATTTACTTGAGGACTCAACATGCCGTGGCGGGATACTGAAGTACCAGGAAGCATATCAAATGTCTATACCGGGAGCTGAGGTAGTAAGGGTCCCCAGGACAGACCATACCCACAACTCCCCACCGGGACAAGGAAGCTCATGCTGTCACGGCTGGTGATGTCTAATAATGACTCCAAGGTATCTGTGAAAAGGATATATTTAAAGTAAAATAAATGGTGAATAACCATATTTGTAATGATACAAAGTGAGTAGTGATAGTGACTTGGAAGCAAGTGTAAAGAGGGTATATGATAGCCATAGTAAAAACAGCAAAGCTGGGTGCAAAGAAGTAGAGAAAATATGGAAGATACAGGTGGATATAACTTCCCAGAAAAACTGTGAAGAAGATAATTTGTGTAAAAAAATGAAGTAAATAAATGTGAGATAAATAAAAAAGGAACAAAGGGTGCCTGAAAACACGACTAGATGTAGGAAATATACCTATTTTTCAATGGAAAAGTGTAGAGAGCTGCAGCAACCCACAGACAGCAACCACGAACTGGTGAGCCAACTGATCCAAACAGTGATATATATATATAGGCATCACGCTGGCATGATACAATTAGATGAGCACTTCCGCCAGAGTGGCGACCATCTCCCACAATAGCGTGTGAAGGCTCCTCCCGACCCAGCCACAAGGTGGAAAACACAAGCCAGTGCTGCAAAGCAAGGAAACATTCAGAAGAAATCGTAAATGTTGTAATAGACACCCTTTAGAATTCTATCATTGTACAGCGCTGCTTGTGCACGGTTCTTCTACCTGTCAGAGACAGGTGCATAAATCTGTCGGTGCCTTCATTGAGGTCAGATTTTTTATACTGTTCTCTCTTTCCTTAGTGTAAACAAATTCCTTCCTCCTTATGTTCATTACATTACATGACAGCAACACATACATGCCCCCTTTGAGTACCGATGTAGCTCTGTACGCCAGCTCACAGCTGATTTTAATTACAGTCTGTTCTCCAATCTGAGAACTGGTGGTAATTCTTTAGAGATCATAATGTATTCAATTATTTTAATAAAAAAAAAAAAAAAAACAGACACTTTAATATCACTTCATGAATTTGTCGCTGCCACAGTGATGGATTTTTAAATTGGTGGTAGTAAGAACTACCTGAATTTGTCACGTGTGTTGATATTGTTACCAACACTAGCACACATGTTTGACTGAATTAGGTGCAGGTAGTTCTTGTCTAAACTACCTTTAGAAAATTGTCATTATAGCTTGTCTTTTAATTTTTGTTATTAAATAAAAAATTGATCTTAAACTCATGCTGAATGTGTCATTGTGGTACCTTAAGAGCCATTATACCTTGTATTCTTTTATGTAGTAATCATTTCGGATGTAGTGTTTCCCCTTACAATAGCCTACACCCTCTTTTTTAGAATGAGACATCACTGACCAAATATGATGGTGACCATATTTGATCAATGTCGTCACTCAGTCTGCTCTGCCAGTTTGTTGACATTCGGCATGTGTCTGAGGAACTGTCATTTGCGATAAGATTAGATTGACATGCAGTGCAAGTCATCATGTTGGTGAGTTATCTGAGAGTATCTTGCACACCTGGCAAGATACCATCCCAATGTTGAGGGCATATGGCCTGGTTTGGTTCAATGGGGGGGACGAACACTCACTGCACCCCTTTTCTGGCCAGACTGGCTGCATTTCTGGATAAGGGCCTGGTTTGTATTTTTAGCAGAGCCTATGCCTTTTGCTTTGTATCTTTGTCACCTTTAAAAACATATACCATACTCCTAACTAGCAGAAGGTCTTGCTGCAAATGTTAAAGGGGGACATGTTTTTTTTCTTCTTCTGCAAGACAAGTGGCCTAGTAAGTTTTGGGGAAGGGGGGGGGGGGGGGGTACAAGTTTGCTATCTCTTCATATCTAAAATGGTGGGGTTGTCCTGCTTAGAATTCATGCTAGACCTATTTTGACGGTGACGCCCAAAATAGAGTACATACCAGATCCTTATCTGGGCAGGTAGTTTGGCCACCTAAAAAGGGAAGGGGCAGTGAGGGTTCTCCCTTCCAAAACATACCAGACCAAAAGCACTCAACATTGATAGGATCCCTTCTTTCTTGGTGAGGCACCTTGTCCTTGTGTTGATAGGAGCAAGGGTCTTATCACTACATCCCTGGCTTGTTGGATGTGGGGGTGTATTGGATCACTTGTCAGAATCTGGAAGCCCCCTTTAGCACAACTACATACACTAGTGTACACAATACCCTTTAAACATCAGGCTGATTGCCCTGCAGAGGAAGAAACATAATAATAAAAGAAAAAAAATGGCGTGTAACCCCCCCCCCCCTTTAAAATTTCTACCAGGAACTTTTGCTCGAAGTAAGATTTTTTTTAATGGGGACTCCTGCAAACCCCCCCCCCCAAAAAAAAACATAAAATAAATTGTCCTTTGGTGTAAATTTTACATCAAACACATTGTCTAGTGATGTGGATCCAATATCAGTTATGATGAATGATGCCAAGATAACCTGGTGCTACTCCATAAAAAATTACTGCTCCCCAGTTTTCTGCTGAGAGTCAACAAACCAGTTAAGGACCCTGAGTAATGTCATTGAGTAATATAGTCATGATGCTTTTTTTTTGTTTTGTTTTTGCCTGGGGTCCCCTCAAAATAATACCAGACCGTTATGAAGAATATAGGTTTGGTAAGAATTTTGTGAGAGACCCCAAATCATCTTTTTCATAAAGACACAGTCACAATTTTTTGTGAACAATGTGTACTGTCCATTTGCAAACAACCTGTGCTCCCCCTTATAACCCATGCCCGATCCTTATTTACTGGATACAAAGGAGAAGTAAATCACAACCTATGTGCAGCATGGAAAAGCAGGGCCCACAGCCCATGACTGCAGTAAGCAATCTTGGCTACCCTGTACATATACAATTACAAATTATATATAGACTTAGGGCTTTTAAAACATTAAAATATATTGATGATTTTTTATATGAAGCTTACATCGCTTGGATGCATATCTGAAAACTAGTCATGAGATGAAATATTCCCCTTAAAGTTTTCCCAAAAGTTTTTTAGTTCTCTTAAATTATAATTGGATTATGTATAATTAGGCCATTTTTAGCTACAAATATAGCTTAGCAGACTACAAGCAACAAATATCAGATATGTTTTTTTCTGGGATTCCCCACTATTTTTTCACTTCTGTATTAAATATTGAATATCATACATAACTCATAACTATCAAGCAGTAACAATCAAATTCACTTGAATTATTCTTGAGTATCAGTTAAGATTTATGTACTTCTGTACAGAATCAAAATTTCAGGAACCTTTCATTTAGTGCTCAAGTTTATGTGTGCTTAGATTCTAAAAAGTTCAGGCATATTATTGTCTTGGGTGTACTTAGTGAAATGAGACATTGTTATGCTACCCTGTGGAAGATTTTCCTCCCAGCTAAGTATAAAGTATTGCTACATTATACAAAGTCTATTTTTTACCAGTGTGTTAACCCAGGGTTTTGTAGGAAAATAGTTGTTTTTTTGGGAAATCAGTAATGTATGGATTTTGTGATAATAAACATATTTTACCTATTTACAGTGAGAGGTTACCCTAAAACTTGATAAAGGCATTCAAATTAGAGACATACTTCCAAAAATGTTTAATATTAAACAAGAAAGTAAGCATCATACAAGATATTATTTTAGATATAAAATCACAAATAATGTAACATCTTACAAAAATAACTATAGTATTTGCAAAATAACTAATCCATGGATAATTTTACCAAAAGCACATTTTTCAGTTTTGGGTGAACACTAATGCATTTCGTTTTCCACAACTACATACTGTATTTTTTCGGGTAGAGCTTTACACACAGGCGGCCAGAAGGTGGTAAAAACAGATGGTTGGGCCATGAAATGATCACCTCACAATAGCCCAACTAAATTCTATCATTGTAGTAAGACAAAGTTGTACACATGCAATGGACACGATGCTTTGCTTCACAACTACAACAATTTTACCTTGGCTTGCAGAGTTTGACAGACAGCATTGTCTTTCAAACTCATCCATTACGGTCAATGGAAGAACACTGCAATGGAGAGCCAAATGCTTGAGGTGCATTATTTTAATATGATATCCCCTTGGGATTGTTAAAAAAAAGACATTCAAGAGGTGGCAGGGTCACCTCCTGGACTCCTGGCAGCTACTGCTCTACAGCAAATCACTTTTCAGAGGGACACTGCAGCTCATGTGAAGGAGCTCTAAGCCCACGTACACACGGTCGGAGATTTTGGCAACCAAATCCGTCTGATTTTGTCCGTCGGATTTTGTCCGACGGATTGTGTCCGAAACTGTTGCATACACACGGTCGGGCCAAGTTGTCTGATTTTGCGGTTGCCAAGAATGTGGTGACGTAAGCCGTGTACGGCGGGACTAGAAAAAGGAAGTTCAGCTCCACGTCCGGCACCCTTTGGGCTCCTTCTGCTGATCTCGTGTCTATCGCGTGTTAATAGAAGTTGGTGAGAGACGATTCGCGCTTTTCAGATTTGGGATTCAGATCGCTACAGCTCTTCAGTTTGTGCTTGTCGGTGCGTATCTGATAATCAGTGCGTGCAGTCAGTAAGTATTTGTTGAACATTGTGGACTATATCTTGGTATAGTACACTTTGAAAGGCAGTTCTTATTGTCTGCTTGCTTCTGCTATTCAGGTCGTTCTTTCAGGCTTTGCTGTTTATCTGTGCTTTCTGGTGTCCACTCTGACCAGCCGACCGTTTTCAAACCATGTTTCCTCTACGTACTCGTTGTAGAGTTTCTGCTGTGCAGGGGCTTCGTTTTGGGGTTGTTACTTTGACACAAGCCCGGTCCATGAACGGGCAGGGGAGGCGTTTGTGGACCAAGAACTGGTTGCGCCAGCTTCACCAGTTCTCGCACATGCCTTTGCTCCGTGAGATCCAGGAGAATAATCCTGATGATTTCAGGAATTATCACCGGATGACGGACCCCGTTTTTCACCGTCTGCTGGCTTTGCTGACCCCTTATATCACCAGGCAGGATACCTGCATGTAGCAAGCCATCACTCCGGAGCAGAGGCTCATCGCCACATTGTGCTACTTGGCGACTGGGAGAAGCCTTCAGGACCTCAAGTTCTCTACAGGCATCTCCCCCAGGCTCTGGGGCTCATTATTCCAGAGACCTGTTCTGCCATCATTCAGGTCCTGCAGAAGGACTATATGAAGGTAAGTGTTATCCTTTAACATCACATTCTATGTCTTTCATGATTGCTAATGTCTTGAATTTCTTTCCTCATTCCCTACTTACCATCATTGCAATATGCTCTAATTTATATGCTGTGCCCCTTTGTCCTCAGGCATATTTGCCTCACTAACTTCCCCACCATGCTCTTCTTGGCCCATACAACTAGAGTCTAGTCACTTAACAATGTCTTTTGTCAGCTCCATAGTATTGCTTTACCCTAAACACCCCCTAAAATGTCTACAAATGTGATGTGTGTGCTTCAATTCATGCAGAGTGTTTTTTTTTGGGGGGGGTTGTGCCAAACTCATTAGGAACCCCCCTCCCCCTAACTGCTAGCTCAGCTGATAGCAATCCTCTATCTGTTGACTTTACCAAACTCAATACACACTATACCTACCTTTTTGATGCTCACATTTATGGATGAATTCACCTAAGCGTGTAGTGTAAGGGCCTGCCTCAATACTTTTTTTGTTTTTTGCTTTTAACCTATTAATTATCTGGATATGTAATATGAGAATGTCAAAAAGTGCTTACATTTTGTTTAATTTTTGTTATTCTGACACTTCTTACCTGTCCGGTGGGCTGCCAATAGTGGGACTAAGGAGGTGCTTCCCAAAATATCACACATTATTTAGCCATTCAGCTCTCAATCAAGTGGAGAGGGTTACCTGTCCTAAACACCCCCCCCTCATTTTTTAGCAAGGGCCCATCAGATGGGGGGGTGATGACTCTCATAAGGGGACATTAGACTTTAGGCTTTAAATACTCAGTTCTCAAAATGTTTAACTAATTTTGTCACAAAATGTTTGTGTGTAATCTGCTTGGAATGTTGATTGGTCAAATTAATATTTTTTGTTCTTGTTTCAATCCACAGTGTCCTTCAACGCCACAGGAATGGCAAACTGTGGCCTCCCACTTTGCCAGTCGTTGGGACTTTCCCAATTGTGGAGGAGCAATAGATGGGAAGCACGTCCGCATCGCCCCACCACCCAACTCGGGGTCATACTATTTTAACTATAAGGGGTTTCATAGTATCGTGATGTTGGCGGTGGTGTCTGCGACATATGAGTTTTTGTATGTGGACTTGGGGCAAAATGGATGGATGTCGGATGGTGGAGTGTTCTCACGGATGGAGTTCTACTGGCATCTCCAGAGTGGCAGTCAGTCAGAGGAGAATCAGGAAGGACTCCTGTTCGTCTTCGTCGCGGATGAGGCGTTTGCCCTGGGAACCATCTGATTCGTCCTTTCCCCATGAGGACCCTCACCCCAGAGCAGAGAATTTTTAATTTCCGCCTGTCCAGAGCCCGAAGAGTGGTGGAGAACACTTTTGGTACACTGGCCAGCCGGTTCCGCCTTTTTCTTACGCCTATTCACATGGCAGAATACAAACTGAATCACATGGTGCTGGCATGCTGTGTTCTTCACAATTATTTGAAAAAAGTTTCTGCGAACTATGCGGTCTCAGTTGGCCAACAAGAAGCAGACTTGATGGACAATGCAGATAGCCTCACGGGCCTTCAACATGCTCATCCTGGCTTGCCCCCCCAAATCACCCGTGAGGTTACAACACAATACATGGACTACTTTGTGGGTAGGGGGGCCATTGATATGCCAGACAATGTCTGAGCGACATTTTAAAAATACATTTTTATCTGAAACTCCTTCATTTACTGCTTGGCTTGGTCTCGTAGGTATAATTAGGTTTGATCAAGTTGTGCCTTTTTCACCAACAGTGCAAACCCAAGTTCAGAGCGAGATGAGGGGACAGTCTCTTCTTCAGATAATGCTTTTATGTTGTGGGTCTGCTACACACACACCTTCTTTTTTGGTAACTAATGTATGTAGTGCATTACTGACCCAAATCGTACTCATTTTCAGCACCATGGCAGGAAAATGGCATGATTGTCAAAATTTACACATCACTGTGGGTGTTTTTTTAGTAAAGGCACATCCACTATGCACTACAAGTGCACTGCAAAAGTACACCTGAAACTGCCCTGGGAGTGCAAAGTGGAGTTGCCTTTATTAAATCACACTCCTTCTCAGCACAAACTTAAATTGTACTCCAAATACATTTTTGTTGCCATGAAAAAAAAAAGCCACACATTGTTGCTAATTGAACTGTTTAATCCAACCACATTCACATGTGCGTTTTGAAAAGGTTTGTACAACCAACCAAGAAATTGTGTGTTTCCAAAACTTAGTTTATTCAAAATTTGGTTTAATTGTTGATTTTGTGTAAACAGGCATGTATCTAACTGTAAAATACAGAACACAGGAACTTACAAAGTTCCACTTTGAAAAGTGAAGACAATATCAGACATGAGTATGTACAAACTGGTCTGATCTTGCCTTCATCACATGGGGTGTCACCCCTGAAAAATCCAAATTTGGAAGATGCACACAGTGTGTCAACATGTGCTATCTCCCATCATGGGGATCAATGTACATGTTTTGGGGCTGCAACCCCTTAATTTCAGACACTAAACACAAAACACATACATTGATCCCCCATGATGGGAGATAATGCATGTTTACACACTCTGTGCATCTTCCAAATGTCGAATTTGGAGAAATACAACATTTTGTTAGTAAAATTCCAAAAATAAGACCCTATCTAGTTTGGGGTGTTTCACACTCTCCCCAAAACATCAATGATGTTTTTCAAATTTAAATTAACATCATTGATGTTTTGCAGAATATGTTCCCAATCCCCATTGCACCCCATTATCTCCCCGATCTGGGCACTTTCACTGGTAAAACGGAAATCTTCTTCCACATCACCTACAAAACAAAACAAAAAAAAACATGTAATATAAATATGGTGACATACATTGATGAGCTTACCGGAAGCTGTGTTCTCCGACACTCACCTGTTGTGGTGACAATTTGTCCAACCTGCACGATTTCTCCTTCCTCCTCCTCCTCCTCCTGCTCCTCTGTTTGTGCTTTTGGAAGTTGTCCTTCTTTGTGAGGGGTGGGGTCCCTGGTGTCCTCATACTTGCCAAGTCTTCTCTCCCCTATGATATAAAAAAAAAATAAAGAATGAACACACAGAGTGAAGAATTAACAATATGAAACATTGTTTGGAAGTGTTGTTCAATTGTTTATTTTGGCCGAGCTTCAAGGTCATAACATTATTGGGGACACTGTGTTAAGCTAGAATACTTACCGGAAGAATGATGTTTCCTACGAACTAATGAAACCATGAACTTGAAAGTGACCATTTTAAAATGCACAACATGAACTCAAAGCACATGGAGCAGTATGCAAGCAATAATAATCATATGAACACACGACAACTACTTACTTTTGGCAAGAACACGCTTGATCCTTATGTACTGCTCGTGCTCCCTCAGTTTCAGGTCTGACCAGCGTTTTCTCAGTTGATCCATGGATCAGTGTACCCCAAAATTAGGCAGAAGACACTTCACAACTTTATTCATGATCTTGGCCTTTCTGATATTTGGGTTTGGGTAAGGTCCATACTTCCCATCATAGTCGGTCCTGTTCAATATGTCGACCATCTCCAACATCTCTCCAAAAGACATATTTGCAGCCTTAAATCTTGTCTTCCTGGATCGGGACGTTTCAGGCTCCGGCCTTTCCTCACCCTCCTCCTCGTTAGTGTAATTATTAGTGTGCACCTGTGTTCTCTCTGCCATGTGCTCTCCCCACTGCGCTGGAAGCGAAGGGGCGGGGAATAGTCTGGAAAGAACGCCAGGGGCGGGCGGAGTTGCACGCATGTGCACTGTATATAAAACGTAACATGCGTGTGTCGTCCGTACGATCTGTGAACAGAGGGAGAAGCTGATGCGACGAACGCGCAAACGAAGGTAAAATTTTGAACTTGGCACATCACTAGGCTACACTGCTTCTAGATTGAGGCCTGCATTAGTGGAGTTTAGCCTGACATTAGGGTTTGTCTTGTGTTGTGTCTTGCAGACATGGACAGGTTTAATGACTACAGCTTCCTCCCTCTATTCATCGATAAATATCGAGACATGCCAGTCCTGTGGCAAAACACGCACCCTTTCTATAGTAGCAGACCAAAGAGGAAGGCAGCACTGTTGGAACTGGTTGAGTTTGTGAAGCCGGTGGTCCCCAGGGCAGATGACAAATATATCAAAAAGAAAATTGGGAACCTCAGGAGTACATATCTGAAGGAGAGGAATAAGGTGCTGAAGTCCATGAAATCTGGAGCTTCAGCAGCTGAGGTTTATGTTCCCACCCTGTGGTATTATGACAGGATGAATTTTCTGGCAGACCAGGCTGAGGCCAGAGAATCCCTCTCTACTCTTCCTTCCACGCGTCCTATGCTCCATTCCACACCTGATGAGTCTTCCGACGCCCAACCTGGGCCTTCCACTCAGGAAGAACTGGAGGAGCCCAGCTTGAGCTAGGTATAGTATTGTTGTACATATTTGTGGAGTCAAAATGAATGATGTTAACTTGATTTCTGATCCCTAATTGGTGAGTTTAGAAAGTGTTTCACATATCAATAGACAGTAGTGGCCATAACCTTTGGGACAAGAAAGAAAAATGCTGGGCTCAGAATGATAGTCTTTTCTATTGGTTAACAATTTGCAACAGTGTTGATGTGAAAATTGTGTGTGTTTGATGAACCAAAAACTCAAACTATGTCCCTTTTTCATACACAGGAAGACCTCAGCCAGGACCAGGAGGGTGTGGAATGCAGCAGCCAGGAAGTGGCTGTGGAAAGTGGTAGCCAGGAGGAGGTGGGGGTAAGCGGCAGCCAGGCGGTGGGCAGCCAAAGGAGCCTCACCTAATGCCAGATCCCTCCCCTCCTCCTTCCATGCAGAAGGGCGAGAAAGGGGGGGAATGTTGAGGAGTCGGCCCTGAGGCTGATTGGTGAGGCTTCTGTGGCACTCCAAGAAAAACCAACCTACCAAGAGGCCTTGGCCGCCTTGGTTGTATGCAAGCTTGAGAAAATGGAGCAGGGGCAACAGATCTTGTGTGAGCAGGTTATTCTCCAAACCCTCAACATGGGTCTGTTGGGCCAAATGACACCAGAAACACTTGTGTCATTTGGCCCATGCCCCTGCTCCTCCTCCTCCTCCTTCTGTCACACCTCCAGCACCACAGCCACAGCCTGGAAGGAAGCGTGGAAGGAAGACCAGAGTGTGATGACCTGGGTTCAGTCTGGTCTGCCAGAAGATGCAGCCTGTTGTAGTACCACAGCCTGGGAACATAGATGTCATCTGCTGCTGTTCCGGGTTTCATGGACTTCAGGACCAGACTTCTCTCCCTCAGATATGTACTCCTCAGGCCACCAATTTTTGCTTTGAAATATTTGATGTGTGCCCTGGGGGCCAAAGGCTTCACAAATCTCCCCAATTTCAACATTGCTGCCTCCCTCTTTATCTGTTACTGACACCGAAATAAAGGTATTTTTTGTTTGGATGAAATACTTGCGTATGTGTTTTCCTTCCAAAAGGCCAGTTTATTTGTGAGCAGGCAGGTACATTTCCAAAAAACAAAGTGAAATAAATAACAAGGGGTGTTAACACTAAACAACCTCCTGTAGATTAAAAAAGAAAAAAAAAAACTAAAAAATCGAATAATGTTGTTGTAAGTTTACACAAAAATAAAAAAAATAAAAATAAGGAGAAATGAGCAAAGTGTCTTTAAAGGAGATTTTTAGGGAATCCCCCCACAAAAACATCCAAAAAAGAAAAAACATAATCTAAAATTGTGTAGATGTGATGCAAACTAAAATTGTATTGCTGAAATGGTTAAAAAAGAGTAATGAAATCCGTTCTGGAGAAGTGTGTGTGACTATGAGCATCAAAAGAAGGTGGTTCTTGCAGCATTGTAAAGAACAAGAGAATGCGCTTGATGAATGAATTTTTAACATTGCAGCGTGACGAATGTGCTATATCGCTTACGAGCAGTAGTTTTACCTGAACAAGCGCTTCCGTGTCGGAATTTGAATGTGAGCATGCGTGGCACTTGGTCCGATCAAAATGCTCTACACATGATCGTATTAGGTCTGACCGGCCCAGTTGGTCGGGAAATATTTCCAACATGTTGGAAAATTGGGTCGGACGGAGATTCGGACGGAATCAGTCCGATGCATACCACACACAGTCGGATTATCTGATGACACGGTCCGATAAGACGCATTCCGACGGATTCTCCGACCGTGTGTACAAGGCATAAGAAATGTTGGATCTGTTATATAAATATATGGAGCCCCTCTGTGTACACTCACAGTATTCCTATAATACAGAAACTTTTTCCTGTAATTTTGGCAATGGGACAATGTGGGGATGAGACAAAGATTTAATGCTTCCCAAAGTGTTTTATATTTACTCTAATCTGGGATTTTATATTTCACAATCAGCTACTTAAAACAATTGCATTTTATACAGCATCACATGCTGTTTCACATTACTGTCCATACTGTTGCAGCTGTGAGATTGATAGCTTGGTTTTAGTTAGAGCAGTTGCTTGAAATCTGATGGATCCTTTTTATTAGACAAGAGCCGAACTGCCCTTGGTTCAGTTTGGATACAGAATCAGTACCCCATTGTAATTAACTGGAGCTGAATCTGTCAAATAAAAAATTACAATTTCTAGGCTAATAGGCAAAGGGTTGTCAAAAAACAAATAAATAAATAATTTTGCAAAAAGATTTTTTTATTTTATTTAATTTGGCCAGGAATAGTACTTTTTTTTTAAAACTCAAAACGGATTTTATTGGTTTAAAATTACACAAAGTCAATCACATAACCACCATAACATACATGTTCAAGCAGCATACAGAGAAAGGCACTTTTCACTTAACAATGTCATGCACCACAATTGACATAAGTTATCTCCTATCATAACAGCATACCACATTCAAAAATTAGTACGGTCCATTCGGGCCACAGCCCCTGTGCAACCTGGCCTGCCCTTACCACGTCAGTTGTTGTATCTCTATAACTCTATATCCCCCGTTATATCTCCCCTTACACTCCCTACATAAACAACCTACCCATAACCAGCTCCAGGGGGGACAGCCCGGGGGTATCAAGCCAGGGATCCCATAATCGTTCAAATCTTCCCGCCCGGCCCCTGTGTTGATAAATGTACTTTTCCATGCTTAACATGTTCCCCATCTGAGTTATCCATTCCTTCAACCTCGGGGGGTCGCTCGCTCTCCAGTGTTGAAGGATAAGTTTACGTGCCTGAAAAAGGGCTCTACCGATGGCCTCCTTAAAAGGCACCTCCAACGGGAGATCGTCCATTATACCAAAAAGGTAAACCTTTGGATCCTGTGGCAGCTTTACCCGGAAGGCCCCATTGAGAGTATCAATGACCCCCGACCAATATATATGCAATTTGGGGCAGCGCCATAGCAAATGAATGAGGTCTCCCCTGTCCCTAGCGCACCTGGTGCATTGGTCCCCCTCCTCAATCCCCATCTTATACAGTCTAACCGGCGTGCGGTGCACCCTCATTACAATGTACAGTTGTGATAATCGCTGTGCCGTGTTCAGCGAGCAACCCTGTATTGCCTGTAGGGCCTCAGCCCATTGGTCCTCCTCAAATGCTCCCACATCCCTTTCCCATGAGGCAATTATCCTTGCGGGGAAACCAGGCACAAATGCATTAAGCAACATATTGTATGAACTGGATATAAAACCCTTGAAACTGGTAACTTCTGTCACATAACAAAAGACTGGGGTGGGAGATTGTATCCAGGGATTATTTCCTGCCTGTGCCTTGACGGCATGTCCCAGTTGTAAATAATAGAAATACATACCCTGGGGGATGCCATATCTTTCCTTCAGCTCTGCAAAAGAGAGCAGTTTACCCCCAGAAAAAATATGAGTTCAGCACAAGTCAGACCAAGCAGCTCCCCATAATACCTATTGTTTCATATTGGACTGTACTCCGTGAAGCCCTCCACATTTTGTAATTGACGTGTTTTATTCCATATTTTTTGAATTAGGGCATACATCGGGAACAGCTTGTTAGACTTGGCGAACGATAAGGTTTCTAGGCCGACCACCACCCCGCCCGAGCCCATGACGTGGTTTAGGAGAGCAGTGGCGGGATCACTTCCCCCTCCCCCAGTCTCCCGTCCATTTGCTATGGCACGGGCAATGTGTTGCAGCTGTGCAGCTAAATAATAAAGCCATGGGTTGGGAAGGGCCAGCCCTCCCGCCTCCTTGGGTTTCTGAAGCTGTTCCAATCTTATTCTGGGAGGTTTGTTAAGCCAAATGAATGCTCTAAATAAGGAGTTAATAATTCTAAACATTTTAAGCGGAATTACCATTGGAGTGTTATGTAAAATATACAATAATTGTGGCATAAAAATCATTTTGATAAGGTTTACTCTGCCTATCACCGACATTTTTAATTTACCCCAAACTTTCGTTTTATCTCTGATCCTACTCAATAACGGGGAGAGATTCAGTGGTATGTATTCGCAGGGCCGTGGGGTGACCCATATCCCAAGGTATTTAAATTTTATAGCAACCGGGATATCGTGCAGAGTGGGATCCTGCGGGGGGGGGAGAATCTAGTAACATAATGTGTGATTTGCTCCAATTAATCACTAGACCTGAGAACGACCCAAAGTTCTTAACCACTTTCATGGCCTCATCCAGGGACCCAGACGTATCCCCCAGTAGCAGCATGGCATCGTCAGCATATAACATTAATTTTTCATGCAGCTGCCCATATTTAAAACCCGTTATCAAGGGGTTACATCTCACCAAGGCTGCCATGGGCTCAATGGCAATAGAAAAAAGTAAAGGGGACAGAGGGCATCCCTGTCTAGTCCCTCTAAATAAAGGAAAAGGAGCGGACACCCTTCCAGCTTCCCTTATTACTGCAGAGGGGGAATTATATAATAGTTGTACCCATGATAAAAAGCCAGGTCCAAACTCAAATTTCTCAAGAGTCACCCATAGGTACCTCCATCCGATGCTATCAAAAGCCTTATGGGTGTCTAGCGATAGCAGCGTCCTGTCTCCCACATTATCTGCACGGGACTGCACATTAAGAAATAAGCGGCGGAGGTTGATTGCCGTAGACCTTTCAGGTATAAAACCCGATTGATCCGGATGGATGATAGAGGATATCACAGTATTTAGTCTCCGGGCTAGCACTTTGGCAAGAATTTTAATATTCTGTAAGAGCGAGATCAGCCTATACGAACCGGGGTCTAGCGGGTCTTTCCCTGGTTTGAGAAGCAGTACAATGCTGGCTCTTCTCATAGACTCCGGGAGGCAGTGTGACTCCCTTGCTAAGTTCAGGGTGCGGAGCAATTGAGGCAGTATTACATCTCCAAACTGTTTATACACCTCTATCGGAAAGCCATCATCCCCCGGGGCTTTATAATTGGGGAATGAGTTGGTAGCTATCAACATCTCCTCTATCGTAATGGGCGCCTCAAGAAATTCCACCTGGGGCACCGCTAAGCACGGTAGCTCTATCCCCTGTAGAAAATCCCGAATCTCCTCCATAGTACGTGTCAACTTGGACTCGTAGAGCTCAGAGTAGAAGTCCACCAACTCCTGCACCACCAAGTCATAGGTCCCTGATAGGGATGAGCTTCGTGTTCGAGTCGAACGTACGTTCGACTCGAACATTGGCTGTTCGGGCGTTCGGCGAAATCCGAACTCTTGGTCCGTTCGCGTCAAAATTCGCATGGCGCGCGCGGACCACAATGCACTGCAATGGCGCAGTGCATTGCTGGCTCATGATTGGCCAAGCATGCACTGTGACCCCGCACGCTTGGCCAATCGCAGCGCCAGCAGCGAGGAGAGCCATGATTGGCCACAGGCATCCTGCCTGTGGCCAATCATAGCTCAGGCTGTGTAGTGCACGCCCCACACTATATAAGGCCGCCTTTGAGGCGGCCTCGTGTAGTGTGTTGGCATCTGAAGCAGTGGGTGTTCTGTGTACCTTCAACACAGTTACACACCAATCGTTTTTGGCTGATTTCCTATCTTGCTCTTGTGTAGTGGTTATTGTCTGTGCCCTGACCGCAGTATACACCACTACACTATATTCACCTCACCTATATAGCTAGCTAGTGAGCTATCTTTAACCACTTAACAACCGCCCATTGCCGATTAACGGCTTCAGGGCGGTTGTTTAACTCTGAGAGGCCGTTAATTAACGGCCTCCCAGAATTCTGCTCTCGCGCGCCCCACTCGAGAGCATCGGATCACGGTAAACGGCCGCTCGTCGCGGCTGTTTACCACGTGATCGCTCCGTCAAATGACGCCGGTTCCTCCCTCCCCTCTCTGTACCGATCGGTACAGCGGAGGGGAAAGAGATCGGTGTCAGCAGTGATGTGGGCTGCATCTGCAGTGCCCACATCGCTGCTCACCGAATTTAACTCCTCAATTCCCTGCCAATACTCTGCAATACCAGTGCATACTCTGCAGTACCCTGCCATTACTCTGCAGTACCCCCCATTACTCTGCAGTACCCTGCCTTTACTCTGCAGTACCCCCCATTACTCTGCAGTAACCCCCATTACTCTGCAGTACCCTGCCATTACTCTGCAGTACCCCCCAATACTCTGCAGTACCCGCCATTACTCTGCAGTACCCCACCATTACTCTGCAGTGCAGTACCCTGCCATTACTCTGCAGTACCCCGCCATTACTCTGCAGTGCAGTACCCTGCCATTACTCTGCAGTACCCTGCCATTACTCTGCAGTACCCTGCCTTTACTCTGCAGTACCCTGCCATTACTCTGTAGTACTCCCCAATACTCTGCAGTACCCTGCTATTACTCTGTAGTACCCCGCCAATACCCCGCCAATACTCTGCAATACCAGTGCATACTCTGCAGTACCCTGCCATTACTCTGCAGTACCCCCCATTACTCTGCAGTACCCTGCCTTTACTCTGCAGTACCCTGCCATTACTCTGTAGTACTCCCCAATACTCTGCAGTACCCTGCTATTACTCTGTAGTACCCCGCAAATACCCCGCCAATACTCTGCAATACCCTGCCATAAATTGCCATACCCAGCCATACTCGGAGATACCCAGCCATACTCGGTGATACCCTGAAATACCCAGCCATAGACGCCCCCCACCCCTCACCGCCCTCCGATGCTTCTACCAACTCGCCAGTACGATCAAAGCCAGAATCTTTTTTTTATTTTTTATTTCAGGCTTCCCAGCCTAGAGGTGAGATGTGGGGTCATATTGACCCCCAGATTTCACTGTAAAGAGGACCTGTCACCCCATATTCCTATTACAAGGGATGTTTACATTCCTTGTAATAGGAATAAAAGTGATCAAAAATATATTTTTGGGAAAAAAAATGTCAAACTAAAATAAATAAAGTAAAATGAACAATAAAAAAAAAATTAAAAATTAAAGCGCCCATGTCCCCATGTGCTCGCATGCAGAAGCGAACGCATGCGTAAGCCCCGCCCACATATGAAAACGGTGTTCAAACCACACATGTGAGGTATCGCCGAGAACGTTAGAGCGAGAGCAATAATTCTAGTCCTAGACCTCCTCTGCAACTCAAAACATGTAACCAGTAAAAAAAAAATTATGAAGAAAAAATTACTAATCTGCTAAATTTTATAACAGAAACAAAGAAAAATTCATTTTTTCGCAGAATTTCCGGTCTTTTTTCTTTTATAGCACAAAAAATAAAAAAAACTGAGAGGTGATTAAATACCACCAAAAGAAAGCTCTATTTGTGTGAAAAAAATGACAAACATTTCATATAGGTCCAGTGTTGCATGACTGAGTAATTGTCATTCAAAATGTGAGAGCACCAAAAGCTGAAAATTGGTCTGGTTATTAAGGGTGTTTAAGTGCCCAGTGGTCAAGTGGTTAATAATAGAGCTTGCAGTCAGTAGTGTTAGGAGATAGTGCGTGCTGTCTGCGTGCTCTGTACCCAGTACATACCGCTATAATATAGGGCAGGCCCCTACTTTCAAACATCCAACTTACAAACATCTCCTACTTGCAAACGCAAGGAGACAGCAGCAAGTGAGATGAAAAAAGACGGATGGCAAAACAAATTATACATTTGATAACATTGGGTGTATACAAATGATAACCCTTCCCTATGTTTTCCAAAAAGCTTAAAAATAGTTTTTTTGACTGGAGCTACACTTTAAAAATGTACCAGTTGAAAATTACAAACAGATTCAACTTAACACAACAAACCTACACAGTCCCTGTCTTGTTTGCACCGCCTGTATACTGCTGTTCTGAGTATATAGGGCCTGGGGGCCACACGCATTTCCTTTTTTTAATATGGGTACAGGGTTCCCCTTAATATGCGTACAAGACCCAAATAGGCTGGTAATGGGCAGGGAGGGCTACCCATGACATTTTTCTGAATGATTTTCAACCATATTGCAGGAACCAGATATAACATTAAAACCGCAAGCAGTTTTAAATGGTGTTATTTCCGTTAAATGTCATTTTGTGCAGGGACTGTTCTAAACACGGGAAACACGTGGCACTTCACAGGCATACTACAGACACCCCCCAGGCACCATATTTAAAGTAATATTTCACTTTTTTTTTCACTTTAATCGTCATTAAAATCAGTGCTCCCGCCAAAACGGCAGTTTTTAAAACTTTTTTTTGCATTGACCCATGTCCCCTGAGGCAGGAGTCAGGTCCCCAAACCCTTTTTAGGACAGTATCTTGCATATTAGCCGTTAAAATTAGCACTTTCCATTTCGAACGTTCGAGTCCCATAGACTTCAATGGGGTTCTAACGTTCGTAACGAACGTGGGGGCCGTTCGCAAGTTCTGGTGCGAACCGAACTGGGGGGTGTTCGGCTCATCCCTACTTCCTGACTTGTTGCAGAAAGCCCCAATAGATGGGGAAGATCGTTGAGAGTGCACTATCGTTGCTAATAGCGTGCCTGTCTGCTCTCCCTCCTCATAAAAAGCCAACTTATTGAAAAACCTTTTTTGGATCGCTTTGGAAGCATCCATTCTATTAATGGCATCCTGTGCAGCTATCCATGCTTCCTGGGTGGTCCCACCCGAGTCAGCAATATACTCCGCCTCCAGGCGTCTTACCAACTGGTCAGCTTGTTCCCTCTGGGCAGACGTATTGTGCTTAATGGCATTGACCTCATTTATGAACAGCCCCCGCAGGAAGGCTTTAAAAGCGTCCCAGGCGGCATTCGAATCAGGATACTCTGCATGTCTCTGCCAGTAAGCCACAATGTCCGTTTCAATTGTGTTGGTGGGAGGGAGAAGGTGCAACCAGAAGGCATTAAGCTTCCATGGGGCTCTCTGCAGAGTGGAGGCCGGTTTAACCGTTACGTGAACCAACAAAGGGGAGTGATCAGAGATACTTCTAGTTAGGTACTCTACCCTGTCCACATGCTGAAACGCTGAGGCCGAGCACAGGCACAGGTCAATTCTAGATAAGGAACAATGTGTCTTAGAGAAGCATGAAAATTGGCGTTCGGTTGGGTTCCTATGTCTCCATGGGTCTGTCCAACCTACCTCTCCCAGAAACCTCGCCAAGGCCGTAATGTTCTTACTACCACCCCCTGGAGGAGGAGGGTGTTTATCCAAACTAGGATCTATAACACCATTAAGATCACCCACCACCACCAATGGAGTCCCCGGGTTAGCTAATTGAAACATTAACAGGGCACGTAAAACCATGGGACTGAATGGAAGGGGTATATACACCGCTGCAAGAATAAATTGTAACTGCGAAACTCTACACATCAAAAATACATATCTCCCCTCCTGATCAACCACCAAATCAATCATCTGAAAGTCGAGGGTACGATGCACCATCACACTCACCCCCCTAGAATAGGAGGTGTGGGTGGAATGGTACGCCCACCCCACCCATGCAAACCCCAAACACGACACCGTTTCCGGCATCAGGTGTGTCTCCTGCAGCACACAAATACCCGGCAGATGTTTTCTAATGGCCGTGGAGACCAAAGTATGTTTGAGGGGGTCCCCTAGGCCCCTCACATTCCATGAAATTATAGGAATACACGCCATCATGTCATATCAACAGAATGAGTATTACAGAATAAATCACTATCCTCTAGAAACATATTATACTTTACTCAATATATCCAGTTCTTACACACCCCGGACTCCCTCCTGTCCCGTTTTCGGGGACACCATGAAGTACAGTCCCGGAATATCTCAGAGATCAGATAGTGCCCCCAACTGTAGATAATATCTGAACCCGAGCCATCCTACCCAAATGCTGTGTGGTAGTCCTTCTGCTGGGCTTGACCCGTTGCACTCATCTTTGTGATTCGTCCATAATGCTGTTTTGATGTCCCCTTGCTCCCCACAGGAGCAAAAATATCAATATAGAAGAGAAAAATAACCTTCAGAAACTGAACAAAAAAGAACCTTTGGGTGTAAACAAAACCCCACACCGGCCCCTGTTGCAACAGGCATACCGTGACCGGTGTCTCACCACATAGGTTGTACTCCACCCGTAGGGGTACTCTCATTGAAAACTTGGATTGCGCTCCTAGTCTGTTAATTCGTTATATATGTCTCCCGACTGAACATACTCTTGAACTCAAAACAGCCAATAGTCCTTAGAGTACTCAAATAGGAGTATTTTTTGTAATCCACAGGGTTCCAGTAGGGGCCACTATCGAATACTTCATAGGATCAGTCTGCCTCCTCCTCATTTCTTCATTTCCTCATTTCTGGCAAAGGAGATGTTCATTCGCCTCCAACCACGCAGCTTCTGCCGCAGATTCAAAGAATTGTGCCCGACCCTCCGCTATCACGCGGAGCTTAGCAGGGTATAACATGGCGTATTTGGCTCCCAGACGTTGCAGCCTTCTTTTCACATCCCAAAATTTCACTCTGCGCCTCTGAACTTCCACTGAGAAATCAGGGTAAAAGGAGACTCTCGCCCCATTATATTGAATACTTCTCTTCTCCCTGGCCAAACGCAGTATAATCTCTTTGTCCTTATAATTAAGTAGTTTTGCCAGCATGGTGCGCGGAGGATTGCCCGGTGGTAAGGGCCTGGGAGGGACCCGGTGCGCCCTCTCAATTGAGTAAAAAGGAGAGAACGCCTCGCGGCCGAAAACTTCCAACAGCCAGTTCTCCACAAATTCAGTAGGATCTCTGCCTTCCATTTTTTCTGGCAATCCTACAATGTGGATGTTGCTCCTTCTCAAGCGATTCTCAATGTCCTCATGTTTGAGCTCATTAGCATTTGCAATTCTGGCAGTGATCTGCAGTTCCCTGACCATGGGCACCATCCTGTCCTCCACCTCGCTGATCCGTCCCTCCACCGCCATCGTACGCTCTCTGATTTTCTGCATGTCATGTCTAATCAGTCCCACCTCCTCCTTCAAGCTCCCAAAGTGCTCCTGCAGTGTCTGCACCGAGGTGGTGCATTTTTGCACCGCTCGCAGTATGTCAGCAAGAGTGGGTTGCTCAACGGCGTCCCCTTCCTCCAACACATCCATCTCTGGAGTAGGTTGCTCCTCCACTAACTGCTGTTGCTGATTCCCCTGTCTGCTGTGTATGAAAGATAGCAGGGGTAGCATCCAGTGCTTCATCCGCCCGGGGTCCCTCCACGCCTTTCAGTTTTTGTGCATAATACACCATATCCTTCCCCTGGGCTTTGGGTGTTTTAGGAAGCGTCTTACCCTGATCTTTCCTGTCCCCTCGTGCGCGCTGGGGCAACACGGCGCCATCTTGGATATCTTGTGAGAGGCCTTCATCTCCCTTCTGCTGTTTTCGGGCCGGCATGGCGAGTCCGTAGCAAATGGAGGGTCCGGAAGGTGCCTGCCGGGTTCCCGGAGGCGGCAGTGTGTTCCAGTGCCCAGTACAAGCCCCGGGTCGGTCGGGAAAAGGATCGTTAACAGGATATCTACAGGGAGCTCTGTGAGACACGTCCGCTCACATGCCGCTCTTGGCAGAAATTACTTTAAATTGCCTGTAATGACATTTCCTTTCTGATTTCTATTTAAAAAAAAAGCACATCAGACTTAGGGACCTTTGAAGGGATCAGTGTGCCTTTAAAAACAAAACAAAAAAACAGCAATGAAATGTCATTTGCCAGCAATTTTAACAGTATGTGTTTTTTTAAATATCACGTTTGCTGTAGCATACAGAATAAAAAAATGTGTCCCCCCAAGATGCATACTAAACCTTTGGGGGGGGGGTTTATTAGAACTGGCGCGTGCAAAATTCAGTGCCGCTCTGCATAGAAACCACTCAGATTCCAGGTTTTATTGTCAAAGCTTAATTGATAATCTCAAGGGTGCCAAGTTAAGCTTGCCCACAATCATGAATTCTGATTATATTATGCATTGCCTGCATTTATTATGATAATGTTTATTTGATTTGCATGTTTATTTTACTTATTGTCATTGCTTGTATCAATCATGTCTATTTATCATTGTTATTAAATATGTTATTATTATTATTATTATTATATTTATTATGGTTTCTCTCATATACCTCATGCATTGTATATTATTTATATTATGCATTATATATCACATTTATTCAGTTTATCAAAATTATTAATTTATTATGTTTTCATGGACTACCCTTTGGGGAATGTGACAGTCAATTAATATATAGTTATGTATCTTATCATCTACAAAAACATTTCTTCTGTAAAGTCCCATATCTATTTTTTTCCTTTATTCCAAAGCTTAGTTGAATAAGCTGAAGTTAAAAGCTGATTCACGACCATGCAAAGATGCACCAGATTCTGAGTGCTCCAGTTTTAGTAAATCTCCCTCTTTGAGTCTGACATTGATTTAAAGGGGTTGTAAAGATTTGTGGTCTTTCACCTTAATGCATCCTATGCATTAAGGTGAAAAAATACCTGGCAATGACGACCCCCCAGCCCCCCCGTTTGCTTACCTGAGCCCGTTCACCTGCTGTGCGCGTCCCCTGGAGTCCTCTTCTCCACGGAGTCTGGCTGTTGATTGGATAGATAGGATAGATTGATAGCAGCGCAGCCATTGGCTCGCACTGCTATCAATCACATCCAATGATGCCCAAGCCCGTCTCTGTGTCTATGGACACAAATGTGTGAAGTCCCCAGGAAATCAATATCAAACCTATAATCTGAGCATTTAGCATGCCTGATCAGGAAAGAGGGGAACAAGTGTGCCCCCTACCCTCCTGATCCATACCAGACCATATTCCCTCAACATGGGGGTGTACCTTGTCACCATGTTCATGAGGACCTCTTCCCCACAACCCTGGCCCTGAAACAAAGACTTGATAAGTCCTTTATTAAAAGAAAAAAATCCCCAAAACTGTTTCTTTTGGTAAATTCATTGTCAATCATGATGCATAAGCCTGCCAACTCGCTGATGTCAGGTCACCTGTGGCCAGGTGACAGATGCACACCATTGGGGTCAGGAGTGCACCGCTAAGGTAGTGGAGCTTTGAGTGGTTAAGGAAAGCAGGTCCTCTGTAGCACCAACACTGATCCCACTTGGAGATAGAGCATGAGGTTCTTGAAGGGCACAGAGTCTAAGAGCCAGCAGGTGTTCACCAGAGCCTCTAGTGATGGGGATGGACTTTGCTGCAACTGGCTCCAGGTCGCAACCCAGAGGGTCTCCCAGCTCATGCTTACAGTAGACTACTAGAGGATAGAGAGGAAGCAGCAGACTGGGACAACAAGGGGTAGTCAAAGAACACGCTAAAGGTCAGGATATGAAGCAGATAAGGTTAGTCAAGAAAAAGCCAAGGACGGTAAACGGAATCAGACACGAGAAGTACATAGAAAGCCACACACAATATTGATTAGCAAGTCTTGGCTGCAGTGCACATGTTAATATAGTGTTCCCTGTTAGAGACTGGGGTGGAGCCAAGCTTGAGGGAAGATCACTTAAGCAGACAGGTGAACAGGGTCAGTCTCTAATCTGAACACAACAGAGAAGTAAGCAGACAAATATGAACATTACTGCAGACTCATGACAGCTGATAGTAAATACACGATAGACCTGGACCATGCAACTGATCCCAATGGTACTGCATATTGAATCCTGAGCTGTCGTCTGCTATATAAAGGAATGGATGGGGATAGTAGTGACATCACAAACCAAATATAGCCATGGCCCTATTAGATAATTGTCATTGCCCAAATATAGGCAGTGACGTGATTGCTTTCCCTGGCCCTTACTAGCTGTGACTGTAGATTCTGACAACAGCAGTTACTAGGGATGCAGCGGGTGCCAGCACCCACTATGTCCTTTGAATCCATTAACAGAAGGAAGCTGTCATATACAGAAGTGGGTAAAAATATGGTCTATATATGATGCTCAGCACCCACCAAACAGGGGGCTGAATGGGCAAAAGGTTGGGCATTATTTTATATTGGAAAGAACACACTGCTGACAAGAGCAAGAAGGGTGCTGCTCACCCCTATAAATCAGAAAAATAAAACAAATTCCCCCACCAACGGGATTTTTAGGCAGCAATAAACAATAAGCGTAGCATACTATATAAAAAAGATTACTTTATTGTGTGGTAAAAACATGAGCTTCACCCAGGTATTTAAAATAAAAAATATAAATAGAACCAAGCTTGTATATACAAAAATTACAATGACAATTGGGCATACACTAAGCAGACCTAACTATAAATATACTGTATAAGATTAGTAACAGCAAAAATAATTTTTTTTATAGTCCTAACGCGTTTCAACCACTAGGGTCTTCTTCAGAGATAGTCTGTTGATAGAGAGACAAGATACAACTTAATAAATCTATCGAATAGGATTAGTATTAAACATATTCTAGATTTGTTAGTGTAGTTACCCAGTATGGTATTGCCGAAAGGTTCATATGAATTATAGTGCTTAATGGTGGAGTTTACCCAGGTTCATGCTTGGACGTCCTTCACAAGTTAAGAAAGATATATGGTCCATACATCTCGCCACGGGATCCAGCAGTGGGGTGAGGGTCGGAAGCCCAGAAGCGCGGCTCACGAGCGGTCACACGACAAAAACCCTATGCCCCACAAAGGTTGTAGGGAATAGGTGCAAACGTAGGCAGCCTGCCTGTATGGTAAGCCACGCCTGTGATGGAAATCCCAACATAATCGAAATTAGACATATATATTTGTATATTTGTTTTTTATATATTCTATATTGTATATATAGGCCCACATATGGGGTATGAAGATATCTTATATATGATTTGTGTGCATATAAAGGGAATATCCCCAGATATCTGTGTTCACATCCAAAAAAAAAAAAAAAAAAAAAAAAAGGGGGGGGAAAGGGGAGGGGAAGGGGGGGATAGAAAAACAAAACTCAAAAACCAAACACGCGTTGAAAAGAAGGAACAAAACAACAAACGTAGTTCAAGTCAAAAGAAGACAAACGTGAAATGACATGTGGTAGGGATGGTGTGTGTAATGACAACCCAATATTGGGTGACTGGAGTGAGTGAGTGAGTGAATGATGTGCAGGGGAAGTGAGTAGTGAGGTGAAAAAATGTGGGTGTTGGTGTGATGAAAAGAGTTGGAGGGATAACATATTAGGAAATCAGGGTGACAATGGGAAGAGTGCATAGGGGTGCTAGTGACGGATAAAAATAAGAATGAAATTGCATAGAAATGCTAATGTTGAACTAGGGAGAGGTGACAAAAAAAAAAAAAAAAAAAAAAAAAAACATTCAGATGTGGTAAACCATGTTTATACTAAGAGTGATAACAGTTACCTGGATAGCTGGGCTGAACAAAAGATTCCCAAGGTGGAAAAGGAGAGACAGTAGCTGGGAAACTATCCCGGGAAGAGTGCCAGATACGGTCAATAACTCCTAGTCCATAGGGGCACCCCCATCTAAAAATGAATAGAATGATAAAGCGAGCTAGCTGTTAGAAAAGCTAGTTTTTCAGAAGTTTGTTTAAATAAAATGGGGGCATGTCAGCCAGGTTAGCAGATAATCAGACTTACCAACCAGGGATTCAGAGATACGAGAGTCCTTGTTTGTGTACAGGAGCTGATGTTTGCTGCCAAGTGTACTGTGTTATATAGTGCCCCGGGATTGCATCACAGGCATGGCCGCCCACTCATTGGCTGGTACTGCCTATTATTGCTTGGCCGCCTAAACAGGTCGACCACGTGTGAACGCCCCGGCGTCCCGGAAGGTCGTAAAGCGACCCCGAAACAACGTCACTTCCGACGCAAATGCACGACGCGATTGCGTCACGTCCGTCCGTACGAAGGGTCAGACGAACGTGAGGCACGTCCGGAAGTGTTCAGGGACGCCGCCGACAAGGAAATACGTGTCTCCAATGGCTGGGCGGGACCAGCCCGCACCAGTCATATGGGGAGACATCTGTGGAGAGAGCCCTGCATGTGCACAGACAGGGGTCCCTCCTACCCTTGTCGGGGAGTCGCGCAAAAGAGGCAAACAGCCCCCCACACACCACCTCCTCCACATAAAAGCGGAAGGGCATTGGAGGCAATGTGCAGAGGGACCATAAAAGTGGGGGACAAGCATACACCCGGGTCAGGTCAATGTGGGGATATGCCGCCACTGTCCAATACCTCCCCTAACCCCCAGAACAGGGATGGGGTGAGGGTGTGTGGGTAGAAGGCGGGGGGGGGAAAAAAAAAAAAAAAAGGGGGGGGGAAGGGACAGGCGACCGATCCCAACACACCATTAGCTAAAAAAGCCATTTGCTTAACCAAAGACAAGAATAAAATAAAATCTTTTTCAGATTATTACATATGCACATATAGCATGCATGTCCCGACGTGCAAACGCACGTCTTTATTCAAGGACAGACAAAGTAAATATATAGCTAAGTGAATATATACAAACGGCAAAAATGAAGTGATAACATAATTATACAATAAATCACAGAAGAATATGGTGTTCAGTTGCGAACACTATACCATGGTACCCTGTTTAGTTGTAATCATAATAATTAGAGACTATCAACAATTTATAAGAGGGGCATGGTCAGGAGATGTTCCTAGACACTTACTAAGGAGTTAGAGAGTAGTGATGGACGAACGTTTCGCCCGGCGGTCGTTTCGCGGCGAATTTCCGACTTTCGCCGTCCGCGGGTTCGAACGCCTTTTTCCGTCGTTCGCCCCGGCGGACTTACGTGTTTAATGTATACAAGAACTTTAACCTTTCGTGACACGTTTATCATGTGTTACAGGACAACCAATTGAGACATGACAGCTCATGGACACTTGGACATTCCCCCTAACCTATAAATACACCCGATCCGGTGGCCATTTTACATTCTTTCTTCTGTCACTGTAGGGAAAGGATCCTGTGTGGAGTAGGGACAGAGAAAACGCTAGCTATTTGGTACACAAAAGTTCTTTTCAGGACTGGTATAGGTGTTAGGTCAGCAGCCTGAGTTTCTTTTGTCAGTTTAGATAAAGGGACAGAGCGCTGTATGCTGCTATTTTAGGGACAGCTCAGCCAGATTAGTCTTTCTTCATCATCATCATCATCATCATCATTAGCTGTTACTATCAGGTCCACAAAAGAGCTGTTCCAGCTAATCGTTCCAGCCTACTCTTTTTTGCCAATTTGTATAGGGACAGGCAGGAAGCAGTGTGTCAGGCAGTGAGGATAATTTTAAAGACTTGCTGTTACTATTAGTTCCACAAAGGTTCTTTTCAGGACTGGTATCAGTGGTACGGTAATAGGCTTGTACACGTATAATATTCTTTCTTCCAAATATAGAAAGAATATTATACTTGACTGCTGCCCTTCTGCTGCAGTCTGCTAATCATTCACAACTCACTTGTTCCACAAAGCTCTTTATCAGGACTGGTAACTTGGTCTGTCTAGGGTGCTACGGTACATAGGCTTGGGTGCGGTACAGTCTGCTGTTCTGTAAGGACCGCTATCGGTCCACAATACATAGGGTTGCCGTGCACTACTGCTGACCGCTGCCCTATACTGCAGCAGTCCTTCAGCGGTATAGGGACTGACGCACAGTCTGCTAAACACTAATACACAACCTGCTTGGTCCACAAAAGTTCTTATAAGGACTGGTAACTTGGTATAGGGTGCTACGGTACATAGGCCTGAGTGCGTTACAGTCTGCTGTTCTGTAAGGACCGCTATCGGTCCACAATACATAGGGTTGACGTGCACTACTGCTGACCGCTGCCCTATACTGCAGCAGTCCTTCAGCGGTATAGGGACTGACGCACAGTCTGCTAAACACTAACACACAACCTGCTTGGTCCACAAAAGTTCTTATAAGGACTGGTAACTTGGTATAGGGTGCTACGGTACATAGGCCTGAGTGCAGTACAGTCTGCTGTTCTGTAAGGACTGCTATCGGTCCACAATACATAGGGTTGCCGTGCACTACTGCTGACCGCTGCCCTATACTGCAGCAGTCCTTCAGCGGTATAGGGACTGACGCACAGTCTGCTAAACACTAATACACAACCTGCTTGGTCCACAAAAGTTCTTATAAGGACTGGTAACTTGGTATAGGGTGCTACGGTACATAGGCCTGAGTGCAGTACAGTCTGCTGTTCTGTAAGGACCGCTATCGGTCCACAATACATAGGGTTGCCGTGCACTACTGCTGACCGCTGCCCTATACTGCAGCAGTCCTTCATTGGTATAGGGACTGACGTACAGTCTGCTAATCACTAACACACAACCTGCTTGGTCCACAAAAGTTCTTATAAGGACTGGTAACTTGGTATAGGGTGCTACGGTACATAGGCCTGAGTGCAGTACAGTCTGCTGTTCTGTAAGGACCGCTATCGGTCCACAATACATAGGGTTGCCGTGCACTACTGCTGACCGCTGCCCTATACTGCAGCAGTCCTTCATTGGTATAGGGACTGACGTACAGTCTGCTAATCACTAACACACAACCTGCTTGGTCCACAAAAGTTCTTATAAGGACTGGTAACTTGGTATAGGGTGCTACGGTACATAGGCCTGAGTGCGTTACAGTCTGCTGTTCTGTAAGGACCGCTATCGGTCCACAATACATAGGGTTGCCGTGCACTACTGCTGACCGCTGCCCTATACTGCAGCAGTCCTTCAGCGGTATAGGGACTGACGCACAGTCTGCTAAACACTAACACACAACCTGCTTGGTCCACAAAAGTTTTTATAAGGACTGGTAACTTGGTATAGGGTGCTACGGTACATAGGCCTGAGTGCAGTACAGTCTGCTGTTCTGTAAGGACCGCTATCGGTCCACAATACATAGGGTTGCCGTGCACTACTGCTGACCGCTGCCCTATACTGCAGCAGTCCTTCAGCGGTATAGGGACTGACGCACAGTCTGCTAAACACTAACACACAACCTGCTTGGTCCACAAAAGTTTTTATAAGGACTGGTAACTTGGTATAGGGTGCTACGGTACATAGGCCTGAGTGCAGTACAGTCTGCTGTTCTGTAAGGACCGCTATCGGTCCACAATACATAGGGTTGCCGTGCACTACTGCTGACCGCTGCCCTATACTGCAGCAGTCCTTCATTGGTATAGGGACTGACGTACAGTCTGCTAATCACTAACACACAACCTGCTTGGTCCACAAAAGTTCTTATAAGGACTGGTAACTTGGTATAGGGTGCTATGGTACATAGGCCTGAGTGCGTTACAGTCTGCTGTTCTGTAAGGACCGCTATCGGTCCACAATACATAGGGTTGCCGTGCACTACTGCTGACCGCTGCCCTATACTGCAGCAGTCCTTCAGCGGTATAGGGACTAAGAGTTTTGTCACAGGGTGATTTAAAAAATGACAGGCAGAGGAAGAGGCAGGCCCTTCCGCACGGGTGGTAGGGGTAGGGCAGGAGCAACAGCCTTGAGCCAAAGTGGGAAGTTGCAGAAGGTGCGTTCAATTACTTTAAAGGACGCACCAGACTTGGTTGAGTGGCTCACTCAGCCTTATTCTTCTGCACCCTCCTCATCCTCTCGATCTGCACCCTCTTCTTCACTCTCTGCTATGTGCACCCCCAAAGACACTACCACCAACAACACCACCACCACCACATACCTTCCGCTTGAGTGCAAATGGGGGCCTTCATGCTCCAGTGTTTTAATAGGGACCCCCGTATAAAAAGCATGAGGGTCAAGGACCAGTACTGGGTGGCAACGTACTTAGATCCCCGGTACAAACACAAAATGGCGGAAATGTTACCGCCGTCGCAGAGGGCTGTCAGAATGCAGCACTTCCAGGCCTTGCTTCGAGAAATGCTGCATTCTGCTTTTGCGTGCGCTGGCAGAGGAGCAATTCCCACTCCCAGAGAAGGATTTGCGGGTACCAATCCAACAGCGCCTGCAAGAAGAGGCCGGTTTGAAGATGTGTTGGTGACTTCGGATATGAGGTCATTCTTTCAGCCGACCCATCGACAGGTGTCATCCGGATCCAGCATCAGGGAACGCCTAGACCGTCAGGTGTCCGACTACATTGGGTTAACGGCCGATGTGGACGCTCTGAGGAGTGATGAACCCCTAGACTACTGGGTGGGCAGGCTTGACCTCTGGCCAGAGCTTGCCCAATTTGCAATCGAACTGTTGGCTTGCCCCTCATCCAGTGTCCTGTCCGAAAGGACGTTCAGCGCAGCAGGGGGGATTGTGACCGATAAGCGTACTCGCCTAGCTCACGACAGTGTTAACTACCTCACATTTCTAAAAATGAATGAGGCATGGATCTCGGAGGAATTCAACACATGTGATCAGTAGACCATGTATATGTCTATAAACAATTTTTGGAATCAAGCACACAGACCTTCTTAATTCATTTGGCTCACTTCCCTGACCCAAAAAAGCACACCGTACTATATGCCCCTACCCTCCTCTTTGAAGAGGTTGAGCGGTGTCATATTTCTACTGGGGCTGCTTATTATGAGGGGTTCCCACCATCCCTGTGCTGTGCTGACTTCCTCCTGGGTGTTCTTATTATGAGGGGCTCCCACCATCCCTGTGCTGTGCTGACTTCCTCCTGGGGGTTCTTATTATGAGGGGATCACACCATCCCTGTGCTGTGCTGACTTCCTCCTGGGGCTGCTTACGGTGCTGCTGTCAGCGCTGTATGTCACGGAGCTGCTGTCAGTGCTGTATGTCACGGAGCTGCTGTCAGCGCTGTATGTCACGGAGCTGCTGTCAGCGCTGTATGTCACGGAGCTGCTGTCAGCGCTGTATGTCACGGTGCTGCTGTCAGCGCTGTATGTCACGGAGCTGCTGTCAGCGCTGTATGTCACGGAGCTGCTGTCAGCGCTGTATGTCACGGAGCTGCTGTCAGCGCTGTATGTCACGGAGCTGCTGTCAGCGCTGTATGTCACGGAGCTGCTGTCAGCGCTGTATGTCACGGTGCTGATGTCAGTGCTCTGTATTACGGTGCTGCTGTCAGTGCTCTGTATCTCCTGCACCCTCTTGTTTGCCTACCCTGGTCCCTGACCTTCCCTCTCCTCCATTGCCTTCATTAGCTCCATAGTCCTGAATTGTCAGAACAATTTCCCAAATAAAAAAAAAATGCTTGTAGTTATCGATCCCAAATTCAGCTCATACATGTATTATGCTATTGTCCAGGTGGTGGGACTACGTGCTACCCCCTAATAATTACCCCGTGGCCGCAAATTCGACCTAAAGGTTTGCGAAATTCGCCTCCCATTGAAGTCAATGGAGCCCGCGGCGAACGGTCGTTTTCGCGAACGTTTGTGTCCGTTCGCGTTTCGCGTTCGCGAAACGTCCCGTCGGAAGTTCGTCCATCACTATTAGAGAGGAGAAAAAGAGGGAGCATAAAGGAGAACGGGCTCACAGAGTAAGGGGGCAGGTACACCCGGTCTCTACTGTGTCCTCCCTGAGGAGAACCCCTTTAGGAAGGGAGCAAAAGAGACCGATTCGTTCAGGCCTGGGAAAGAGGTGGCATCCAATTTGTGTATCCACCTCTGTTCCCGTTGTAATAAGGTCTTATTCCAGTCGCCCCCCCGAACAGGTATATGTATACGGTCCAGGGCAGTAAATGTAAACTTAGGCATTCTATAGTTGTGTATTTGCACGACGTGACGTCCAATCGGCAGGTAATAGTTGCCTATTTCCATGCTATACACATGTTTGGACATTCGGCGATGGAATTCCTGTTTTGTTTTGCCTACATAGTACGCCCCACACTCGCATTCTAAGAGGTAAACCACACCCCGTGTCTGACAATTCACGAAGTGTGTGGGTCGAAAGTTGGCACCGTTTGGTAGACAGAAGGTTTTATCACGTCTAATGTATTTACAACACGAGCAGTGATTGCAAGGGAAGGAGCCAAGAACTGAGCAGTGTTTGGACCTTTTGTTCTCATTCCTATATTCGCTCTGCACCAGTTTATCGTATAGTGAAGAAGCCCTTTTGAAAGAGATAGAGGGGCGTACTGGTACCAGGCAGCCGATCTTAGGATCGTCTTTTAAGATCGACCAGTGTTTTTGGATAATACCCAAAATAATATTGTGTTGTTTACTGAAGCGCATAATGATCCTCAGTGGGTCCGCTGTAGGGTCACTGCGTTCCTTTTTAGAGAACAGGAGGTCCCTGCGTGGTAACACTGCAACTTTGTTGTAGGCCCTGCGAAGGCAGGAGCGACTATATCCTCGCGCAAGGAATCTAGTCTGAAGTTTCTGTGCCTCTTCTTTAAAGAGACTGTCATTAGAACAGTTTCTGCGGAGGCGGAGATATTGGCCGTAGGGTATAGACCGTTTTAGGGCCACAGGGTGAAAGCTATCTGCGTGCAATACCGTGTTGCCGGCAGTGCTTTTTCGGTATAGAGAGGTGAAAATGGAATTATCTGGGGTACGTCCTATAGTGACATCTAAGAACGTAATGCTCTGAGTGTCATATGTCACAGTAAACTTGAGGTTATATGTGTTTATATTCATGCAGGACATAAATTCCAACAGGGCAGCCTCCGATCCCTCCCAGATGACGAGGACGTCATCGATATACCGCCGCCACATAGCAATGTGGCGCGTGTATTCGAGGAGGCCCTCGTCATCCAGGAGGGACTTCTCCCACTCCCCCAGGTACAGGTTGGCGTAGGCCGGGGCACAACAAGTGCCCATGGCCACGCCCTGCACCTGGAGGTAGTGGGAGTCATTGAATAGGAAGAAGTTGTGATGTAGGATGTAATCAAGTCCGTCCACTATGAATTCGTTAACTTCAAATTTATATCTCCCACTTAGTTGAAGTAGATTTTGTATAGCCTTGATCCCCTTCTCATGTGGGATCGAGCTATACAGTGCCTCCACATCAATTGCCACTAAGATGGAGTTAGCAGTTAAGGTATGGTTCTCAATGGTTTGTAGTAGATGCGTTGTATCCTTCACATATGAGGGCATACTCAAAACAAATGGCTGTAGAAATGAATCAATGACTTTGCTAAGATTTTCAGTTATTCCCCCTTTCCCTGAAACGATCGGCCGGCCAGGAGGTCTTGTTTGGCATTTATGGATCTTTGGTAAACTATAGAAGGTGGCAGCCTTAGGGTATTTAATTCCAATAAAGGCATGTTGGTCCTTTGTGATGCCACCCTGAGCCAAGGCTGCATCTATTAGCTTGTAAAATTTATTGTAAAAAGTCTGTATTAATGTACTCGGGATAGTCCTATACCATTCTTTGTTATCTAGAATCTCTTGACACATGCGTACATAGTTTGAGTTGTCCATAAGGACAACATTACCCCCCTTGTCAGAGGGTTTTATTGTGATGTTAACATTGTTTGTCAGCATGTGAAGAGCTTTTATTTCTTCTGCATTTAAGTTGTTAGGGTGAGATTTCCTAGATGGCAATTTACGGATATCCCTTGATACTTGTTTGACAAATGTATCAATATTTGAGTTTAGACTTAGAGGTGGAAATTTGCCTGAGGGTTTTTTGACCATCGACCCAGGGGTGTTGGGGGGTTCATTCGTTGTATCCAATAGCATATCCAGATCTATCTGGTCTATGAGGTCCAGAGTATTGTTTTCCTCGTATAGAAGTGTCAGATCTCTCAAGGCCTTAAATTCTCTCATACTGAGTTTAGGGTAATCAATGGCATTGATATCAGTAGCATTCCTAGTGTGCAGGCTCTTTAGCAAAAGCCTGCGTGCAAAAAGTTGTATGTCTGTGATGGTCCCAAAGGGATCACAGTTTTCTTGTGGGCAAAATGTTAAACCACGCGCCAGAACCGCAGTTTCCACTGGTGATAGCGCGTAGGACGAAAGGTTGATCACACTGAAGGATTCGCTTGGATCCGTGTAACAAATGCGTCCAAGTTTCCTACTCCCTTGTTTAGTCGGGGTGAGGGAAATCCCCGCTTCGGGTTTAAAGAGTTCTGACCAGTTTCCAAATCGGATACATGGTTTTCCCTATTCTTGCCACTGCTTGTCCCATTAGTATTGGTGACGTCAGCCTTCTGGCTAACTTCCATAGGTGATAGCATGATTTCCCTTCCTCTCTCATTACATGTCCCATTGCTGCGGACGGGGTCGGCCATCTCATCAAAATATGTGTGCGAGGGGTCTTGCGATGCCAACACGGCATGTGATGTGGCTTGCAATTCCTTGTATGTATTTAAACTTTCTGTTGGAATGTTGTCAGTGATACGTTTTTTACTATTTCCTTCCGGGGAGTCCTTATTGCTTCTATTTCTTTTAAATTTGCCCCGAGGTTTCTGCATAGATTTAGCTCCTTCATTGGAGTTGGGCATGGCTTTAAATTTGGTGGTATTTCTTGTAGCGGGATGCAATTTCCCACTAGTATTATTATGAGATGGTATATTCGTGTTCCATTTGTATGCTCGTCCTTCTGAGAAGGCAAATTTATCCCTCCAATATTTGGCCTCCTTCTTGCCCAAAATGCTCTTATTGTGGAAAGATAAATCAGCACGGAGTTTAGTCCGGGATTCCACAAATAGAGCATGAGAGGCAAACGGTTGTAAGGCCTTTTCTAGGATACAAATCTCCTTGTCTAGGAGTGCGATTTGCCTGGTATACTCTTTGGTGAGGATAACCATCATTTGCTGTGAGCAAGCATTCAAGTTTGCCTCCCATTCCGTTTTACATTCACTACTAATTGAATCTACATTAGGAAAGATTTGGACCCGAAGGCCCAAAGGGTTAATTTTCTCCTTGTTGTATCTATCAAAAGATTTTATGTGCCAAAACAGTGCTGATTTTTTCTCAAGTAATTTCATCAATTTAAAAGTGAGAGTGGTAATCTCTGTGTCAGCTCGATCGTTCTTCTCAAACTCAGTTTCATACCCTAACATCAAAGTGTCCCATTCATGACCTTGAAACATATTCATATTCACTGTAGACATATTGTGTACATAACCAGAGTATATATATATATATACACCTCAATCACATCAAAATACTACTAAGTCAAGCTCATGTTTAAACCCTTGAGTGTTCAATTGCGGGGGAGGGAAGATCGAGAAAAGAAAAAGGAGTATAAAAAAAGCATGAATAAGAGAAAAAAAGAAATGGAGAAGAGAGAAGAAAAACGAGAGAAGAAAAAGGGTGTTTAACCACCTAGTTTAAATAATATTGGAAAGAACACACTGCTGACAAGAGCAAGAAGGGTGCTGCTCACCCCTATAAATCAGAAAAATAAAACAAATTCCCCCACCAACGGGATTTTTAGGCAGCAATAAACAATAAGCGTAGCATACTATATAAAAAAGATTACTTTATTGTGTGGTAAAAACATGAGCTTCACCCAGGTATTTAAAATAAAAAATATAAATAGAACCAAGCTTGTATATACAAAAATTACAATGACAATTGGGCATACACTAAGCAGACCTAACTATAAATATACTGTATAAGATTAGTAACAGCAAAAATAAAATTTTTTATAGTTCTAACGCGTTTCAACCACTAGGGTCTTCTTCAGAGATAGTCTGTTGATAGAGAGACAAGATACAACTTAATAAATCTATCGAATAGGATTAGTATTAAACATATTCTAGATTTGTTAGTGTAGTTACCCAGTATGGTATTGCCGAAAGGTTCATATGAATTATAGTGCTTAATGGTGGAGTTTACCCAGGTTCATGCTTGGACGTCCTTCACAAGTTAAGAAAGATATATGGTCCATACATCTCGCCACGGGATCCAGCAGTGGGGTGAGGGTCGGAAGCCCAGAAGCGCGGCTCACGAGCGGTCACACGACAAAAACCCTATGCCCCACAAAGGTTGTAGGGAATAGGTGCAAACGTAGGCAGCCTGCCTGTATGGTAAGACACGCCTGTGATGGAAATCCCAACATAATCGAAATTAGACATATATATTTGTATATTTGTTTTTTATATATTCTATATTGTATATATAGGCCCACATATGGGGTATGAAGATATCTTATATATGATTTGTGTGCATATAAAGGGAATATCCCCAGATATCTGTGTTCACATCCAAAAAAAAAAAAAAAAAAAAAAAAAAAAAAAAAAAAAAAAAAGGGGGGGGGAAAGGGGAGGGGAAGGGGGGGATAGAAAAACAAAACTCGAAAACCAAACACGCGTTGAAAAGAAGGAACAAAACAACAAACGTAGTTCAAGTCAAAAGAAGACAAACGTGAAATGACATGTGGTAGGGATGGTGTGTGTAATGACAACCCAATATTGGGTGACTGGAGTGAGTGAGTGAGTGAATGATGTGCAGGGGAAGTGAGTAGTGAGGTGAAAAAATGTGGGTGTTGGTGTGATGAAAAGAGTTGGAGGGATAACATATTAGGAAATCAGGGTGACAATGGGAAGAGTGCATAGGGGTGCTAGTGACGGATAAAAATAAGAATGAAATTGCATAGAAATGCTAATGTTGAACTAGGGAGAGGTGACAAAAAAAACAAAAAAAACAAAAAAAAAAACATTCAGATGTGGTAAACCATGTTTATACTAAGAGTGATAACAGTTACCTGGATAGCTGGGCTGAACAAAAGATTCCCAAGGTGGAAAAGGAGAGACAGTAGCTGGGAAACTATCCCGGGAAGAGTGCCAGATACGGTCAATAACTCCTAGTCCATAGGGGCACCCCCATCTAAAAATGAATAGAATGATAAAGCGAGCTAGCTGTTAGAAAAGCTAGTTTTTCAGAAGTTTGTTTAAATAAAATGGGGGCATGTCAGCCAGGTTAGCAGATAATCAGACTTACCAACCAGGGATTCAGAGATACGAGAGTCCTTGTTTGTGTACAGGAGCTGATGTTTGCTGCCAAGTGTACTGTGTTATATAGTGCCCCGGGATTGCATCACAGGCATGGCCGCCCACTCATTGGCTGGTACTGCCTATTATTGCTTGGCCGCCTAAACAGGTCGACCACGTGTGAACGCCCCGGCGTCCCGGAAGGTCGTAAAGCGACCCCGAAACAACGTCACTTCCGACGCAAATGCACGACGCGATTGCGTCACGTCCGTCCGTACGAAGGGTCAGACGAACGTGAGGCACGTCCGGAAGTGTTCAGGGACGCCGCCGACAAGGAAATACGGAAAGGGCTTCTTCACTATACGATAAACTGGTGCAGAGCGAATATAGGAATGAGAACAAAAGGTCCAAACACTGCTCAGTTCTTGGCTCCTTCCCTTGCAATCACTGCTCGTGTTGTAAATACATTAGACGTGATAAAACCTTCTGTCTACCAAACGGTGCCAACTTTCGACCCACACACTTCGTGAATTGTCAGACACGGGGTGTGGTTTACCTCTTAGAATGCGAGTGTGGGGCGTACTATGTAGGCAAAACAAAACAGGAATTCCATCGCCGAATGTCCAAACATGTGTATAGCATGGAAATAGGCAACTATTACCTGCCGATTGGACGTCACGTCGTGCAAATACACAACTATAGAATGCCTAAGTTTACATTTACTGCCCTGGACCGTATACATATACCTGTTCGGGGGGGCGACTGGAATAAGACCTTATTACAACGGGAACAGAGGTGGATACACAAATTGGATGCCACCTCTTTCCCAGGCCTGAACGAATCGGTCTCTTTTGCTCCCTTCCTAAAGGGGTTCTCCTCAGGGAGGACACAGTAGAGACCGGGTGTACCTGCCCCCTTACTCTGTGAGCCCGTTCTCCTTTATGCTCCCTCTTTTTCTCCTCTCTAACTCCTTAGTAAGTGTCTAGGAACATCTCCTGACCATGCCCCTCTTATAAATTGTTGATAGTCTCTAATTATTATGATTACAACTAAACAGGGTACCATGGTATAGTGTTCGCAACTGAACACCATATTCTTCTGTGATTTATTGTATAATTATGTTATCACTTCATTTTTGCTGTTTGTATATATTCACTTAGCTATATATTTACTTTGTCTGTCCTTGAATAAAGACGTGCGTTTGCACGTCGGGACATGCATGCTATATGTGCATATGTAATAATCTGAAAAAGATTTTATTTTATTCTTGTCTTTGGTTAAGCAAATGGCTTTTTTAGCTAATGGTGTGTTGGGATCGGTCGCCTGTCCCTTCCCCCCCCCCCCCTTTTTTTTTTTTTTTTCCCCCCCCGCCTTCTACCCACACACCCTCACCCCATCCCTGTTCTGGGGGTTAGGGGAGGTATTGGACAGTGGCGGCATATCCCCACATTGACCTGACCCGGGTGTATGCTTGTCCCCCACTTTTATGGTCCCTCTGCACATTGCCTCCAATGCCCTTCCGCTTTTATGTGGAGGAGGTGGTGTGTGGGGGGCTGTTTGCCTCTTTTGCGCGACTCCCCGACAAGGGTAGGAGGGACCCCTGTCTGTGCACATGCAGGGCTCTCTCCACAGATGTCTCCCCATATGACTGGTGCGGGCTGGTCCCGCCCAGCCATTGGAGACACGTATTTCCTTGTCGGCGGCGTCCCTGAACACTTCCGGACGTGCCTCACGTTCGTCTGACCCTTCGTACGGACGGACGTGACGCAATCGCGTCGTGCATTTGCGTCGGAAGTGACGTTGTTTCGGGGTCGCTTTACGACCTTCCGGGACGCCGGGGCGTTCACACGTGGTCGACCTGTTTAGGCGGCCAAGCAATAATAGGCAGTACCAGCCAATGAGTGGGCGGCCATGCCTGTGATGCAATCCCGGGGCACTATATAACACAGTACACTTGGCAGCAAACATCAGCTCCTGTACACAAACAAGGACTCTCGTATCTCTGAATCCCTGGTTGGTAAGTCTGATTATCTGCTAACCTGGCTGACATGCCCCCATTTTATTTAAACAAACTTCTGAAAAACTAGCTTTTCTAACAGCTAGCTCGCTTTATCATTCTATTCATTTTTAGATGGGGGTGCCCCTATGGACTAGGAGTTATTGACCGTATCTGGCACTCTTCCCGGGATAGTTTCCCAGCTACTGTCTCTCCTTTTCCACCTTGGGAATCTTTTGTTCAGCCCAGCTATCCAGGTAACTGTTATCACTCTTAGTATAAACATGGTTTACCACATCTGAATGTTTTTTTTTTTTTTTTTTTTTGTTTTTTTTGTCACCTCTCCCTAGTTCAACATTAGCATTTCTATGCAATTTCATTCTTATTTTTATCCGTCACTAGCACCCCTATGCACTCTTCCCATTGTCACCCTGATTTCCTAATATGTTATCCCTCCAACTCTTTTCATCACACCAACACCCACATTTTTTCACCTCACTACTCACTTCCCCTGCACATCATTCACTCACTCACTCACTCCAGTCACCCAATATTGGGTTGTCATTACACACACCATCCCTACCACATGTCATTTCACGTTTGTCTTCTTTTGACTTGAACTACGTTTGTTGTTTTGTTCCTTCTTTTCAACGCGTGTTTGGTTTTCGAGTTTTGTTTTTCTATCCCCCCCTTCCCCTCCCCTTTCCCCCCCCCCTTTTTTTTTTTTTTTTTTTTTTTGGATGTGAACACAGATATCTGGGGATATTCCCTTTATATGCACACAAATCATATATAAGATATCTTCATACCCCATATGTGGGCCTATATATACAATATAGAATATATAAAAAACAAATATACAAATATATATGTCTAATTTCGATTATGTTGGGATTTCCATCACAGGCGTGGCTTACCATACAGGCAGGCTGCCTACGTTTGCACCTATTCCCTACAACCTTTGTGGGGCATAGGGTTTTTGTCGTGTGACCGCTCGTGAGCCGCGCTTCTGGGCTTCCGACCCTCACCCCACTGCTGGATCCCGTGGCGAGATGTATGGACCATATATCTTTCTTAACTTGTGAAGGACGTCCAAGCATGAACCTGGGTAAACTCCACCATTAAGCACTATAATTCATATGAACCTTTCGGCAATACCATACTGGGTAACTACACTAACAAATCTAGAATATGTTTAATACTAATCCTATTCGATAGATTTATTAAGTTGTATCTTGTCTCTCTATCAACAGACTATCTCTGAAGAAGACCCTAGTGGTTGAAACGCGTTAGAACTATAAAAATTTTTATTTTTGCTGTTACTAATCTTATACAGTATATTTATAGTTAGGTCTGCTTAGTGTATGCCCAATTGTCATTGTAATTTTTGTATATACAAGCTTGGTTCTATTTATATTTTTTATTTTAAATACCTGGGTGAAGCTCATGTTTTTACCACACAATAAAGTAATCTTTTTTATATAGTATGCTACGCTTATTGTTTATTGCTGCCTAAAAATCCCGTTGGTGGGGGAATTTGTTTTATTTTAAAGGTTGGGCATTTAGCATTTAGCTGTACACACAAAGAGCCAAAGTTTAGCCCAAACCTTAGCTTAGACCTAACTGTTGGATTATGCTCTGACAGCTTCCAACTTTTACTGGTTCTTAAGGGGTACACCTGTCATGCCCCTAGGAACCACTGTGCATTGGTTTACATGACTGGGATTCCCCAGTCACATAAGCAAAGGGACAGCATTGACATCACTGCCCAAATGTGAATGAATCTGGGAGCCTCCTTATTATTAAAGTGGTCTTCCAGATTCCAATAAGCCCCCTGACCACAGATCCTCACAACCACCAGTCCAGGGTTTTTGGGAACGAGGCCCTTGTCTTCATCAACGAGGGGACAAGGTACTTTGGCAGGGGGTACCAAGCTGTTGAGGGTATATGGGGACTGGCATGGCATGGTTTAGATTTCTTGACAAGCCAGGCTACATGCCTAGATGAAGCATTTGGCATGGATTTTTAGAGGGACTTCATATTTTTTTGTTTTGCATGTACATCACCTACTGCATTGTTAGGTTAAGCATCTGAACTTCTTTTAGGTTAGCCGAACAATGCTTGAAACAACCCGAGGCAGTTTGGCTCGTTTCTAATCTCTATTTGGCAATCTATGGCTGTCTTTGTACATTGCACAGTACAGTCTTAGCAGCTGTTTTTATCATAAAATACAAATTAGAGATGCTTATTTCTGAGACAGCATCCAAAATATTATACAGGCTCATTGAATACAGTATTTCAACTATATCTTGCAGGCCCCATTGACTAAACCACATCCCTTTTGACCAAAAAGCTAATTCCATATATGTCATATGTAAATATATACTAAAATATGTAATATGTAAAGCAATATGTCATACAATGTACAGGTATTATTTAAATAAACTCTTGTAGACCTCATTGGCTAAACCACACCCCTCATTTAGCTTAGGAGAAAAATAAACATTTTTCACATTAAAACAGAAGTAATATGGCACACTGTACACTGCTTGATATTATTTTAATAATTTCTTGTATTCCTCAATGGTCAAACTATATCCCTCCTTCACATTTGTAGAACAAATTAAAGTTTATATTTTCTGATAAACCACTTCTAGTACAGGGCCAATTCTGACATTCCTCTCCTACATGTAAAAATCAGTACTTTTTTTGTTAGAAACTACTTAGAGCCCACCAAACATTACATATTTTTATACAGAGGCCCTAGAGAATAAAATGGTGGGTGTTACATATTTTTTTGTCATACAATATAATACCAAATAGTTTGGTATAATATAACAGATGATGTTACGCTGAGTAAATAGGTAACAAACATGTCACACTTTAAAATTGTGTATGACTGTGGAACGGCACCAAACTATGATACCCCAAAACCTCCATAGGAGTCACTTTCAAAAACCTTTCAAGGTTGCTAGTTTAGAGTTACACAAAAGGTCTGGCACTAGATTGATTGCTCTCACTCTGATGTTTGCAGTAATACCTCACGTGTGGTAAGATCATTGTTTTCATATGTGTGTGGGAACGACACACACTTTCACATTTGAGCATTAGCATGAGCTGATGCCTTTTATTTATTTATTATTTAAGTATGTATTTATTTATTTAACACTGTACCTTTTTATTATTTTTATCAATTGTATTGCTTTCACAAAAAAATAAACACACCCTGTGATGTTATGAGTTATGACAGGTCCTCTTTATGGAGAGATCTATTAGACCCTATATCTCTCTTCTGGCTTCCAAAGCATGAGATCAAACTGAGATTGTTTGATTGGATGCTTTTTCCCCTGGCAAGGCAGCCACCCCATGTTGAGAGCATTTGGCCTGGTAGGATTCACAAAAAGCACACACTTGCCTCTCCTTTCCTGGTCAGTCAGACTGCATGCTCGGGTTAAGGCTCTGGTATAGATTTTTAGGGGAACTTCACACATTTTATTGGTTTTATTTATTTCTTTTGCGTGTGAAACTTCTCGTAAGTGCAAAATGTAAATCTGGTATGGAAATCAGGTCTGGTATGGATATTAAGGGGAACCCTGCGTCAAATTTAAAAAAAAATTGACGTGGAGGTCCCCCTAAAAATCCATACCAGACCCTTTATCCGAGCACACAACCTGACAGGCCGCAGGAAAAGAGGGGGGGGGGGGCGAGAGAGCGCCCCCCCCTCCCTCCTGAACCGTACCAGGCCACATGTCCTCAACATTGGGAGGATGCTTTGGGGGTCTGTGACCCCTCAAAGCACCATGTCCCCATGTTGATGGGGACAAGGGCCTCATCCCTACAACCCTGGCCGGTGGTTGTGGGGGTCTGCGGGCGGGGGGCTTATCAGAATCTGGAAGCCCCTTTTAACAAGGGGACCCCAGATCCCGGCCGCTCCCTGTTTGAAATGGTAAGGGGGTACAAAAGTAGCCCTATCATTTCACAAAGAAAGTGTAAAAAATTGTAAAATAAGACAAACACACTTTTGAAAAATTCCTTTATTAAAAAAGAAAAAAAAGGATCCAGCGGTGGTAATCCACTCTTGCTATCCAGCGACGGACGATCATCTCTCCGGGGTCCAGCGACAGCTGATCTGAATTAGCGCAGTGAATCCATCCATCTTCTGTCTCCACGGAGGAGACACTGCGGGGATTCCGGCGGCCTGACGTTTGTTATATGCGGAGGGCGGGGCCACCCATCACCTGACCCCGCCCCCCTCTGACGCAATGGTAAACCCGGGGTTCCCCGTGACCTTTGGGTGACTCCGCCCCCCTCTGATGTAACTGAAACCTGCCTGTGTTACATCAGAGGGGTGCGGGGTCACCCATACGTCACGGGGAACCCTGTGTTTCCCCTTGCGTCAGATGGGAGCAGGGTAAGGTGACGGGTGGCCCCGCCCTCCGCATATAATAAACGTCAGGCCGCCGGAATCCCTGCAGTGTCTCCTCTAATAGTTATATTGATTGTTTTAGAAGTGATACCTGACGTGAGAACTGTGGCAAACGGAGTGGAGTAAAAGGAAAGGATAGCGGTCTGCAGCCAGAAACTGATACCAAACATGTCTAGTACGGCTTTAAGGTATCCCCAGTGGACCATATCAAACACCTTCCCTGCATCCAAGGAGAGGAGCAAAGAAGGCGTTTGAGAGGATCCCGCCTGAGAGATTAGGTTGATGAGGTGTCTAGTTCCATCTGGGGCTTGGTGGTTTGGAACGAAGCCCACTTTATTGGGATGGACAAGGAAGGGGAGGATTTGTTGTAGTCTGAGCGCTAACAGTTTGGTGTATATCTTTACATCTGTGTTAAGGAGTGATATGGGCCTGTAGTTAGATGGGCTAGTGGGGTCTTTATTTCGGTTTAGAGATGATTACCATCACAGCTCTTTACATTTCAGGGGGGAAAGAGCCAGAGGAGGAGGCGAAACTGAAGACAGATTGTAAATGTGGGGCAATTTCACTGACAAGGTACTTATAATACTCATTCGAGAAGCCATCATCCCCTGGGGATTTATGATTTGGAAGCTTATTAACCACTTTCAGACCGGACCATTTTGCTGGTAAATGACCAGAGGTCTTTTTACACTTTGGCACTGCGCTGCTTTAACTGGTAATTGCGCGGTCATGCAATGTTGTACCCAAACAAAATTTGCGTCCTTTTCTTCCCACAAATAGAGCTTTCTTTTGATGGTATTTGATTGCCTCTGCGATTTTTATTTTTTGCGATATAAACGTAAAAAGACCGCAAATTTTGAAAAAAAATGATATTTTCTACTTTTTGTTATTAGAAAAATCCAATAAACTCAATTTTAGTCATACATTTAGGACAAAATGTATTCAGCCACATGTCTTTGGTAAAAAAAAAGTCAATAATTGTATATTTATTGGTTTGCGCAAAAGTTGTCACATCTACAAACTAAGGTACGTTTTCTGGAATTTACGCAGCTTTTAGTTTACGACTGCCTATCTCATTTCTTGAGGTGCTAAAATGACAGGGCAGTACAAAACCCCCCCAAATGACCCCATTTTGGAAAGTAGACCCCCTAAGGAAATTGATAAGAGGCATGTTGAGCCCATTGAATATTTTATTTTTTTGCCTCAAGCGATTGAATAATGACAAAAAAAAAATTTTTTTTTTTTTTTTACACAAAGTTGTCACTAAATGATATATTGCTCACACATGCTATGGGCGTATGTGAAATGACACCCCAAAATAAATTCTGCTGCTTCTCCTGAGTACGGGGATACCACATATGTGGGACTTTTTGGGAGCCTAGCCGCGTACAGGGCCCCGAAAACCAAGCACCGCCTTCAGGCTTTCTAAGGGCGTAAATTTTTGATTTCACGCCTCACTACCTATTACAGTTTTGAAGGCCATAAAATGCCAAGATGGCACAAAACCCCCACAAATGACCCCATTTTAGAAAGTAGACACCCCAAGCTATTTGCTGAGAGGCATGTTGAGTCCATGGAATATTTTATATTTTGCCACAAGTTGCGGGAAAATTACAAACTTTTTTTTTTTTTTTTTTTTTTCACAAAGTTGTCACTAAATGATATATTGCTCATGCATGCCATGGGCATATGTGAAATGACACCCCAAAATAAATTCTGCTGCTTCTCCTGAGTACGGGGATACCACATATGTGGGACTTTTTGGGAGCCTAGCCGCGTACGGGGCCCCGAAAACCAAGCACCGCCTTCAGGCTTTCTAAGGGCGTAATTTTTTGAGTTCACTTCTCACTACCTATTACAGTTTTGAAGGCCATAAAATGCCAAGATGGCACAAAACCCCCACAAATGACCCCATTTTAGAAAGTAGACACCCCAAGCTATTTGCTGAGAGGCATGTTGAGTCCATGGAATATTTTATATTTTGCCACAAGTTGCGGGAAAATTACAAACTTTTTTTTTTTTTCACAAAGTTGTCACTAAATGATATATTGCTCACGCATGCCATGGGCATATGTGAAATGACACCCCAAAATAAATTCTGCTGCTTCTCCTGAGTACGGGGATACCACATATGTGGGACTTTTTGGGAGCCTAGCCGCGTACGGGGCCCCAAAAACCAAGCACCGCCTTCAGGCTTTCTAAGGGCGTTACAGTTTTGAAGGCCATAAAATGCCAAGATGGCACAAACCCCCCCCCCCAAATGACCCCATTTTAGAAAGTAGACACCCCTAAATTTAGGGGTACACTAGTGAGACTAGGTAATAAATGGCGGGTGCCCTGAAACTATAAAAAAATAACTAACCAACCAGCGTCACCTGTAACAGTTATATGGTGATCACTGGTGAAAGGGTTAACTAGGGGGCAATCAGGGGGCTTTATGCGGTAGTATATGGGGGTCCCTGGCGCTATAAAAAGCTGCGGCGAACCTAAATACCTACCTGCCTAACTAGCGTCACCTGTGACACTAATACAGCGATCAGAAAAACGATCGCTTATTAGGCTGGGTTCACACTGGAGCGATGCGGGAACGCCATGAATGCGCGGCGGGTTCCCGCATCGCATGCCTCCCGGCGGCAGTTCACACTGCCCTATGCGAACTGCTGGGAGTGTCAGTGAAATGTTAATGACACCCCCAGATCAGTTCGCATATCGCAGTGCGATCTGCAAACTTGGATCGCATGGTGTGAACACCCATGCGATCCGATTCTGCTGCGGACCAAAAAAAGGGTCCCGTGCGAGTTTGCGGCGGGTGCGGCGGGTGCGACACGAATTCAGCCATACTATCTGTATAGCTGAACTCGAATCGCACAGAGATCGGATGTGATTTGCACTGCAGTGCGGTGCGAATCACATCCGTTCTCATAAACCGCTGCAATGTGAACCCAGCCTTAGTGACACTGGCGACGGGGGGTGATCACGGGGTTAAACCTTTATTGGGGGGGTTAGGGGGGTACCTTAGAACTAAAGGGGGCTAACCCTAACTGCCCTAACAGTTATTAGTCACAAATGACACCTGCCGGGTGATCAGGGGGTTAAACCTTTATTAGGTAATAAATGGCGGGTGCCCTGAAACTATAAAAAAATAACTAACCAACCAGCGTCACCTGTAACAGTTATATGGTGATCACTGGTGAAAGGGTTAACTAGGGGGCAATCAGGGGGCTTTATGCGGTAGTATATGGGGGTCCCTAGCGCTATAAAAAGCTGCGGCGAACCTAAATACCTACCTGCCTAACTAGCGTCACCTGTGACACTAATACGGCGATCAGAAAAATGATCGCTTATTAGGCTGGGTTCACACTGGAGCGATGCGGAAACGCCGCGAATCCGCGGCGGGTTCCCGCATCGCATGCCTCCCGGCGGCAGTTCACACTGCCCTATGCGAACTGCTGGGAGTGTCAGTGAAATGTTACTGACACCCCCAGATCAGTTCGCATATCGCAGTGCGATCTGCAAACTCGGATCGCATGGTGTGAACACCCATGCGATCCGATTCTGCTGCGGGCCAAAAAAAGGGTCCCGTGCGAATTTGCGGCGGGTGCGGCGGGTGTGGCGGGTGCGGCGGGTGCGGCGAATGGCTGAACTCGAATCGCACAGAGATCGGATGTGATTTGCACTGCAGTGCGGTGCGAATCACATTCGTTCTCATAAACCGCTGCAATGTGAACCCAGCCTTAGTGACACTGGCGACGGGGGGTGATCACGGGGTTAAACCTTTATTGGGGGGGTTAGGGGGGTACATTAGAACTAAAGGGGGCTAACCCTAACTGCCCTAACAGTTATTACAGTCACAAATGACACCAATGCAAAAAAAAAAAAAAAAAAAAAAAAATGACATTGGTGTCACTGTGACTGGGGGGCAGGGGTAATTGGGGGGGTGATCGGGGGGTAAAGGGGGGGTGTGAGTGTGCCTGGCATGTTCTACTGTGTGTGGGATGTGTTGGTGCAACTCACTGATCCGCTCTCCTCCGTGTCGGAACGAAAAATACCGACACGGAGGAGAGAATACATCACTTCCTCTCCTGTGTTTACATTACAGGAGAGGAAGTGATGTCACCGGGGATTTCCATTCGTCGGGAGCGATCGCGAGGGGGTGGCCATGAATGAATGGCCGTCCCCTCGTCCGGGATCGCTCCCGAACGAAAACCGACCGCCGCAGGCACCGGGCGGGGGCCCGATCGGGCCCCCGACCCGCGGGAGGCAAAACACGTACATCTACGTGCTTATGCCTGCCCGTGCCATTCTGATGACGTAGATCGGCGTTAGGCGGTCGGCAAGTGGTTAATGACCTTGCATATCTCCTTGGTCCTTGTTCAGACTGGGAAGCTTCATTTCTTTTAAGAAGTCATTAATAAGCTCCTGGGTAGGTTGGGGGGGGGGGTATTTTTATCTTTAGACAGATCATAGAGTGATTGATAGTAATCTGCAAAGGCATTAGCAATGTCTTTTGGGTTAAACAGGGCCTTATGTGATGTGGGGTGGTTAAGTGTTGCTACTTTATGCTTAAGCTGCAGCTGCTTGACTCTTTTAGCTAACCAAGCACCCGCTTTGTTATGTAGACCATAATAATTAGCCTTGAGATACTTCAGGTGATTTTCAAACTTGTACATTAATAGGGTTCTTAATTTTTGCCTCTCCTGAAGGATATCTTCTGTTAAGCTATGGGTTGTGTTAAGCCGCGTACACACGGGGCGGACTGTCTGGCCAACTTAGTCCATCAGACAATCCGACGGACAGTCCGTCATACTTTCGAATGAACGGACTTGACCACACACACCACTTTTTGAGCGGACTAATACGGCGTACTAAGTCCGCCCTACTTTTGAAATGAACGGACTCGCCCACACACGCGGAGGAAAGTCCGCTCATTTCGAGCGCGTCTCCAGGTAGGCGGGGCCCGCGAAGGAGACATCGCTGACCCCGCCGCCTGGAATGGACTTAAAGGGGAACCCCAACGCTGAAAAAAATCGGCCAAAAAAAAATCCCCCAAGTCCACAACAGACCCTTGTCCAAACACGCTACCCGGCCGGCCAGGAAAGGGGGTCGAGGCAACATCTCCTGGAGAAGAAGAAGAAGAACGGAAGGCGGCGGCGACGGCGACAGAAATATTTTAATATTATAATATTTTATCTCGTGTGTTGTGGTTTTTTTTGTACTTTTATTTTACAGGTGAATGGGTAGGGGTACATTGTACCCCATACTCATTCACATAGGGTGGGGGGCCGGTATCCGGGGGCCCCCTTATTAAAGGGGGCTCCCGGATTCCGATAAGCCCCCCGCCCGCAGACCTCGACAACCAACGGCCAGGGTTGTCGGGAAGAGGCCATTGTCCTCATCAACATGGGGACAAGGTGCTTTGGGGTGGGGGGGCCGCGCGGGCCCCCCTTCCCCAAGGCACCCCCCATGTTGAGGGCATGCGGCCTGGTACGGCTCAGGAGGGGGGGCGCTCGCTCGCCCCCCTTTCCTGGCCGGCCGGGTAGCGTGCTCGGACAAGGGTCTGTTGTGGACTTGGGGGGGACCCCCACGCCGATATTTTTCGGCGTTGGGGCTCCCCTTTAAGTCCATACCAGGCGGCGGGGCCAGCGACGTCTCCTTCGCTGGCCCCGCCTACCTGGATACCCGCTCGAAATGAGCGGACTTTTCTCCGGGCGGGAAAAGTCCACTCATTTCAAAAGTACGGCGGACTGGCATACACACGGGCGGATTGTCCGCCGAAATGCGAGTCCGATGGACAGTATTACGGAAATTCCGAAATACTTAGTCCGCCAGACTGCACGCTGAAAAAGTCCACTGAAGCCCATACACGAGCGGACTGTCCGCTGAAATGTGTTTCGGCGGACTAAGTTGGCCAGACAGTCCGCCCGTGTGTACGCGGCTTTAGTTTTATTGTTACTTTCTTTGATGGAAATAGTTTGGAGCAAGTCAGCAATCTGCCTCATTCTCTGTTTCTTAGTGTAAGAAGCTAGTTTGATTAAAACCCCTCTCATATAAACCTTGTATGTATTCCACAGGGTGCACTTACTAATTTCGGGTGCATCGTGCATATTGGAAAAAAGTATGGTGCTCCTGTACTATGGATTGGTACAATTTCTTGTTCTCCAGGAGAGAGGTATTTAGCCTCCGGGGAGGGGGGGGGGAGTTACGAAGATTGTCATCAAATTCCAGAGTGATTGGTGCATGATCCGACCAAGAAATTGTACAATGTCAGCACGGATAACATTTTGCAAGGATATTTTATTGGTTAAGAAAAGGTCTATATGTGAATAGGAGGCATGAGCTGCCGATATAAAAGTGAAGTCCTTCTCCGAGCCATGAAAGCATCTCCATATGTCGAAGAGTTCATGCATGTGTAGAAGTGGAGCTCGGTTCTTCTAGTGGGGGTAGTAGAGTCCATGTCCGGATTAAGAATGGTATTAAAGTCTCTGCCAATAAGTATGGTGCCTTGTTTTTCTTCCAAGGCCTTAGTGAGTAGTGGAACTAGGAATCTCCTCTGTTTTACGTTCGGGGCATAGAGGTTAACGAATGTGAAAGTTGCTTGGCTTATCTCACATATGAGAATGAGGTATCGTCCCAGAGGGTCTGATATTGTGTGATTGTGGCGAAAGGCGACAGAGTCCCTGACGGCTATGAGAACTCCACAGGCTTTTTTTGGGCCGTTAGCCAAAAATACGTGGGGGAAATTTGGAAGTTCAGTCGTGGACATTTGTTAATTGCAAAGTGCGTTTCTTGAGCAAAGATTACGTCTGCTTTGAGGGAACAAGCTTCTTTCATCAGGGCAGCACGTTTAAATGGGCTATTGAGTCCCTTCGTATTGAGAGACATAATTTTCAAGGGCATGGTAGACATTGGTTATCAGCTATGGGGTTGCCATGGATTACTGCATCGTGTGGGAAAGAGAAAGGATGTGATGAGATCACCATCTTCACGGGTACTTCATATGTAGCATAGCTGAATGGATTAGACCTCTTTGGTAGACCAGATATGGGTGTTACAGATTGAGGAAGTAGTATGTTCATCAGAGTCCATGGGTAGAGACCTTCATTGGAATCTTCAGCTTCCAGTGCGGTGACTAGGAAGGAAGGAAGAGTCAAAACAAGGGGTAGGTGGAGCAGGAACAAGAAAAACATGTTTAAGAAATTCCTACCAATGCAGGCACAATGGGCAGCCGAGGCTGCTATTGTGTCATGGGTAAAGAACATTCCTGATCTGTGTAAGCATCCACAAGATCATTGTGTGCTGTATAGAGCTCTGCCATTTTAGCTTCCAAATGCTGAATTTTCCCTGTATGGTTCTGCACTACATCGTTTAAAGGGGCCAACATATCTGTAAAGTCACTATGGAACGTTCTCCTGAGCAATAACATCATTTTCATTGTGCTCTCTGAAATCGGTTGTTCTGTAGCTGGGAATTTTTCTATCAGGGCCTCCTGTGGAGCATCCTGTGACACGGCCTGTGGAGCAGCCTGTGGAGCGGCCTGCTGCAGCCTAGGGGAGAATTCATCTCCTTATCTGCATAATCTGCTTTTGGCTGGGCTACCTGTGGTGGGGGTAGAAGGGGGGGAGAAATCCCCTTGCTCTTCAGGCAGTGTGGCATTCTGTCCCCCTGCAGCCGCGTACAGTGACTGTGAGCGGGCCGCGTTTCTGGAACTCTCGCTGGTGCCATGTTGTCTACCTTACGGAGGAGCCGCCGGGTAGAAGTCGGTGTGCCTCTGTGGCGGTTTATTCGCCTTTCTTCTTTTGGACATCTCGTCCACTGTGTTCCACCGTGTAGGGTGCTTTGTTTGTGCTGCTCAATCTCTCTGCCTGTCGTCGCTGTGAGCCGCTAATGCTGTGTGGTATCAGGAGCTCCCGATCAAGCGGCCATCTCCGTTGCCAGCCGGACACGCCCCTCCCAAAATGGGTGGTTTTAATTTGACATATTTAGCTTTCAATGGGGTTCGGGGTTGGCATCGAAACTTCTTTGAAGTTCACCGAACCGAGCCCAGGGCAGTTTGGCTCATCACTATTTATCACACTAGGACAGGAAATGTGTTTAGGTAAAAAAAAGAAAAAATAATCTGCAATTTAACCACTTAGGGACCAGAAGGATTTGCCATTTTTTTTGCTATACAGCACTGCGTCACTTTAACCACTTTCAGACCGGACCAATTTGCTGGTCAAAGACCAGACCACTTTTTGCGATTCGGCACTGCGTCGCTTTAACTGACAATTGCGCGGTCGTGCGACGTGGCTCCCAAACAAAATTGACGTCCTTTTTTTCCCACAAATAGAGCTTTCTTTTGGTGGTATTTGATCACCCCTGCGGTTTTTATTTTTTGCGCTATAAACAAAAATAGAGCGACAATTTTGAAAAAAACGCATTATTTTTTACTTTTTGTTATAATAAATATCCCCCAAAAATATATATAAAAAAAATTTTCCCTCAGTTTAGGCCGATACGTATTCTTCTACATATTTTTGGTAAAAAAAAGCGCAATAAGCGATTATTGATTGGTTTGCGCAAAAGTTATAACGTTTACAAAATAGGGATAGTTTTATAGCATTTTTATTAATAATTTTTTATTATTTTTTTTACTAGTAATGGCGGCGATCTGCGATTTTTATTGTGACTGCGACATTGTGGTGGACCCATCGGACATTTTTGACACATTTTTGGGACCATTGTCATTTATACAGTAATCACTGCTATATAAATGCAGTGATTCCTGTGTAAATGACACTGGCAGTGAAAGGGTTAACCAGTGGGTGGCAGTGTAGGGGTTAAGTGTTCCTAGGGGTGTGTTACTAACTGTGGGGGGGTTGGGCTTTCATTTAGTGTACACTGATCTCTGCTCCAATCACATGGAGCAGAGATCAGCGTCACTAGTTGCTAGGCAGAATGGAAAAATGTTGTTTACACAGCATTTCCTCCATTCGGCCGCTCCGTGAGACGATCGCGGGGATGCCCGCGGCGATTGAGTCCGTAGGGGCCCGCGACCGGACTCACGGGGGTCCCGACCGGCGCGGGAGCGCGCCGCCGGCGGCGCGCTCCCGATGGCAGGGTGGCATCGAATATTGGACGTACCTGTACGCCAATATGCCTGCCCGTGCCATTCTGTCGACGTACATCGTCGTGCGCTGGTCGGGAAGTGGTTAAATGACAATTGCACGGTCAAAATATCTGTCTGTATTTTTCCCCACACAAATGGTGATATTTGATCACCTCTGCTTTTTTTTTTTTTTTTTTTTTTTTTTTTTGCGCTATCAACAAAAAAAGAGGGTCAATTTAAAAAAAAAAAAAAAAAAAAAAAAAAACGATATTTTTCACTTTTTGCTATAATAAATATCCGCAAAAAAATGTATTCATCAGTTTAGGCCAATATGTATTCTTCTACATATTTTTGGTAAAAAAAAAATCACAATAAGCTTATGTTGATTGCTTTGAGCAAAAGTTATAGTGTCTACAAAATAGGGGATAGATTTATGGCATTTGTATTATTTATTTATTTTTTACTAGTAATGATGGTGATCTGTGATTCTTAGTGGGACTGCGACATTGTGGTGGACAGATCGGACACTTTTTTGGGACCAGTGACATTTATACAGGGATCAGAGCTAAAAAAATAGCTACTGATTACTGTATAGATGTCACTGGCGGGCTTAACACCAGCGGCGATCAAGGGGTTAAGTTTTCCCTAGGGAGGTGTTTCTAACTGTGGGGGCAGTGTAATGGCAGGAGGAGGAGAGAGATTGCTGTTCCTAATCACTAGGAACAGCAGCTCTCTCTCTCCTCCTCTGTCAGAACGGGGATCTGTGTGTTTACATATGCAGATCCCGGTTCTGGCTCTCCGTGGAACGATCGCGAGTGGCTGGCGGACATCGCGGCCGTTGGCCATGCGCATTCACTCCAGTGTCACACTTAAAGCAGCTGTCGTACAGCTACAGCAATTTGCGCAGGGGAGTCAACCTGCCACCATATACCAACGACGGCTGGTTGGCAAGTAGTTCATCTCTTTATTTTTGTTCTTGGATGTTATACTTTGTATATAAGCATGCAATAATTATTAAGCAATATTTAACTAGTTAAAAATAGAGCTACAAACTGTATGATTTTTGAATTGAAATACAGTAGAGATAGCACAAATAAGCTATGTAGGATGTAGAGAATAAATCCCACATGAAACACATCAGGGATTTCAGGCCGGCCACCATGGAAACACATGGTAAAGCAAGATATCTTGTGTGCTACTTTTATCTCACCTTTCTTAGTTTAGTAGACTGCTGTGTAATTATAGAAAAGATAGTAAAGACAGGTGTAACACAGTTCTCAGGGGTAATCTAATTTTTCATACATTGACAACAATAATAATACTTAATGAAGTAAAAAGTACAAGATATAAATAAGTCTTCTGAGAACAGGGTTATTAGCACTACATACATTATTACAGTCTGATTGCATAAATCGTAACTGAGATTGCGCAACTAATAGATATTATTATCTGTGACTGAAATTTGTGTATTTTACACATCAGTGTAACAGATATTGCAGAGAATTATTGTCATTTTCTGGTTCATCCATGGTTAACAAATGTCAATATAAACAAAAAATTCCATGCTGGTCTTGATGTTGGAGTCACAGTTATGATTACACAATATTACAGGGAACGCATTTTGTCATGCTGCTAGTCAAATTATTTATTCCTAATCATATTCAAACATCTTGCAAATTTAGCACAGAGGCAAACCTTAGCCCTTGTACACACGGTCGGACATTCCGACAACAAAATCCGTCAGATAAATTCCGACGGATTTAGTCCGGAAGTGGTCCGGAAGTGGTGTTGCATACACACGGTCGGACAAAGTTGTTGGAATTTCCGGTTGCCAAGAACGACATAAACCGCGTACGACGGGACTAGAAAAGGGAAGTTCAGCACCACGTCCGGCACCCTTTGGGCTCCTTCTGCTGACCTTGTGTTTATCGCATGTTAGTAGAAGTTTGATAAGAGACGATTCGCGCTTTTCAGATTTGTGTTTCAGATCGTTATTGCTCTACAGTTTTCACTTGTCGGTGCGTATCTGCTTATCAGTGCATGTAGTCAGTTCGCATTTGTTGGTCATCGTGGACTATATCTTGGTATAGTACGCTTTGATTTTCAGTGCTTATCGTCCGCTCCTTTCTGGTTTTCAGTTCGTTCTTTCAGGCCTTGCTGTTTATCGGTGCCTTCTGTTGTCCGTTCTGACAAGCCAACCGTTTTCACATGTTTCGTGTACGTACTCATTGTAGATTGCGTGCTGTGCAGGGGCTTGGTGTTGGGCTTTTAGCTTTGACACAAGCCCGGTCCATGAACAGGGTGAGGAGGAGTTTGTGGACCAAGAATTGGTTGCTCATGTGTGACCAGTTCTCGCACACGCCTTTGCTTCGTGAGATCCGGGAGAATAATCCTGATGATTTCAGGAATTATCTCCGGATGACGGACCCCGTTTTTCACCGTCTGCTGGCTTTGCTGTCCCCTTATATCAGCAGGCAGGATACCTGCATGCGGCAATCCATCACTCCAGAGCAGAGGCTTATCGCCACGTTGATAGTTGGTGACAGGGAGAAGTCTTCAGGACCTGAAGTTCTCGACAGGTATCTCCCCCCAGGCTCTGGGAATCATTATTCCAGAGACCTGTTCTGCCATCACACAGGTCCTGCAGAAGGACTATATTAAGGTAAGTTTTCTCCTTTAACATCACATTCTATGTATTTAATGTTTGCTAATGTATTGTATTTCTTTCCTCATTCCCTAATTACCATGATTGCAATATGCTGTAATTGATATGCTGTGCCCCTTTGTCCTCATGCAGGCTGGAAGCTTTTTTGTCCTTCATGCATATTTGCCTTCACTAACTTCCCCAGCATGCTCTTCTGGGCCCATAAACCTATAGCCTAGTCACTTAGCAATGTATTTTGTCAGCTTCATAGTATTGCTTTCCCCTAAACACCCCCTAAAATGAGTACAATGTTATGTTATGTGTGTGCTTAAATTCATGCAGAGTGCCAGAGTTTTTTTTTTTTTTTTAGGTGAGGCAAACTCATTAGGAACCCCCCTCCCCCCAACTGCTAGGTCAGCTGATAGCAATCCTCTATCTGCTGACTTCGCCAAACACAATGCACACTATACCTACCTTTTTTCTGGTCTGATTTATGGATGAATTCACCAAAGCATGCAGTGCACGGGCCTGCCTCAATACTATCAAATGCTACTGTTTACAGGTTTTTTTTTTCCTATTATTATCTTGATAGGTAATAGCAGAATGTCAAACTGTGCTTCCATTTGTTCCTTTTTTTTTGTATTATGACACTTCTTCTTCAGTGGGCTGTCAATAGTGTAAGTAAGGAGGGGCTGGCCAAAGTATCACACATTCTGCATTCAGCTCTCAATGAAGTGGAGAGGGTTACCTGTCCAAAACACCCCCCCCCCCCCAGAGGAATCTGATAAAGGGACCTTATACTTTAGGCTTTAAATACTCATTTCCAAAAATGTTATACTGATCTTGGCCAAAAATGTTTGTGTCTAATCTACTTGCAACGTTGATGTGCAAAATGACAAAAAAAATAGTTTCTTGTTTGACTCCACAGTTTCCTTCAACGTCACAGGAATGGCAGACTGAGGCCTCCCACTTTGCCAGCCATTGGGACTTTCCCAATTGTGGAGGTGCAATTGATGGGAAACACGTCTGCATCATCCCACCCCCCCAACTCGGGGTCCTACTATTATAATTACAAGGGGTATAATAGTATCATGATGTTGGCGGTGGTGTCAGCGACGTATGACTTCCTGTATGTGGACGTGGGGAAAAATGTCCGTATGTTGGATGGTGGAGTGTTCGCACGGACAGAGTTCTACTGGCATCTCCAGAGTGGCAGTCTGGGCTTGCCACCTCCAGAGGAGAATGTCGAAGGACTCCCCATTGTTTTCGTCGTGGTTGAGGCGTTTGCTCTGGCAAATCATCTGATGCGGCCTTTCCCGATGAGGACCCTCACCCCAGATCAGAGGATCTTTAATGTGCGGCTGGCCAGAGCCAGAAGAGTAGTGGAGAACCCTTTCGGGATAATGGCCAGCCGGTTCCGCCTATTTTTGACTCCAATACACATGGCGGAATATAAACTAAATCATATTGTGCTTTCCTGCTGCGTTCTGCACAGTTTTTTGAAAAAAACATTCAGTAAACTATGTGGCCTCAGTTGGGCCTGATGCAGACTTGCCTGAAAATATCAACCTCACGGCTCTTGAAGCTGCTCGGCCTGGCTTGCCCCCCCCCAAAGCGCCCGTGAGGTCAGATCCAGATATGTGGAGTACTTTGTGGGTAGGGGGGCCACTGATATGTCAGACAATGTTTGAGAGGCATTTTTTCTCTAATAATCTTTGTTTTCATTTAATGCTTGGCTTTGTTTTAGGTGTCTCCTAGGTTTTACTTGGGGGTTTTTTGGGCCTTTTTCTACAACAGTGCAAACCCAATTTCAGAGGAATATAATCTTATTATGTTGTGGGTCTGCTACACACACACCTTGTTTTTGTTGATAATGTATGTAGTGCATTACTGACAAAAATATTGATCATTTTCAGCACTATGGCAGAAATATGTGGGGTCATGAAAATGGCGTAATTGGGGAAATTTAAAAAAAAGGAAAATCCATTATGCACTACAAGTGCACTGCAAAAGTGCACCTAAAACTGTACTTGGAGTGCAAAGTAGATTTGCCTTTAGTAAATTACACCCATTGTCACAGAAAACAACAACTTTACTACAAATACTGCTTTTGCGCATTGAAAAAGGAAGCCACACATTGTTGATAATTTAACTTTCACATGTGCGTTTAGAAAAGGGTTTTACAACAATCCAACATATTTGGTGTATCTAAAACATTTTTTTGGGTAACATTTTTATAACTTGCTGTTTTTGTGTAAACAGGCATGTATCAAAGCATAACATACAGAGCACAGGAACTTACAGGAACTTTGAGAGCAAACAAGTGCTGGTCCTACGCGTTTCGACTTCTAAGTCATCAACAGGGGCATAGCCTGTTGATGACTTAGAGGTTGAAACGCGTAGGGCCAGCACTTGTTTGCTCCCCACATTGCAATTGTTTTTATTTTTATGTATCACGTGATTTTATACTTTTAAGTTCTGTCTATCATAATTTTTTCAATAAACCATCATTGGTTGTATTTCACCATGCGAGGCGTTTTTTTATGCTTTGTCCCTTTTATGGTGAACCCTCACGAGACTTCTGGCACCAAGCTCTACAGTAGTTTATGGTACGGAAACCCTACTCATCTTCCCCATCTGGATACCGCAAGGAACCCTAAGAGGAAAATAACATCTGGTCGGTGCACTGGGGTGAGTGGCTGGAGCCCCCCATAAACTTGCAAGACACACTACTATACTTTGGATGTGTCCAACCTATCCGGTAAGAGTATCTACCTTCTCTACTTGCCTATAACCCATTCTCAAGAAGCTTTGAAGTCTGAGAACGTGACAAGATATTTAACCTTGAATGCCATCTGAGGACTTTAACTAAGCTCTTGATGCACCAGAGTGATTCATTTTGGGACTGTTCTTAAATATTTTATGGACTTTCCATTCACTTGTTTGTTTGTCAGATATGCACTTTTTTTTCACCTATTTAAATAGGTGCCTTTAAGCGCTGCACTAATTTATATATGATAGATGACTGTGTCCAAATTCCCAACAAATGGCCTCTTCCCAACAACCCTAGGGTGAGGGTCTGCAGGCAGAGGGCTTATCGGAATCTGGAATCCACCTTTAACAAGGGGGCCCCCAGATCCTGGTCCCCCCATGTGAACAAGTATGGGGTACCCCTACACATTCATCAAAAAAGTGTCGAAAATAAAGAGACAGTGTTTGACAATTCCTATATTGAAAAAACAAAAAACAAAACAATGTTACAATGTTTGCTGGTGTAGATTCAACATCAATCATAATGAACCCCCCCCCCCAAAAAAAAGGAGATGCACACCCATTGCTGGCTTCTGCTGTCTGACAGTGTCACAACGGGCTGGGTCGATGATGTCACAAGGGGGTGGGGTCACCCGGTTATGTCATTGGGTGGCCCCGCCCCATAGCTATTTAAGAACTGAAAGATGGCGGAGCTGGATAAGAGTCTGGTACAGATTTAGGGGGGACCCCATGCCTTTTTTTACATTTTGGCATAGTATTAACCTTAAAATTCATACCAAGCCTTAGGGTATGTTATGGATTTGGAAGAGAACTCACAACTTTTTTTTTATTCGTATTCAAAACTGAGGACATATGCGATTCATAATGCATACAATTTGCATATATGTGAACAGAGACTTAATGTATACATCCTTAATAGTATTTCTAAATGCAAACAATGTAACCAGGGCCACCAGTGAGGGGGTATGGGCAATACTCCCATAGCAGGCATAGCTGTCGCCTTGCTGCTACTTCTGCTGCCAGGCCCTAGTCTGTATTGCTCCTCACCTCACCCTGGGTTCTGTCTTATCTCAGGATAACTACAGTATTTCAAGCACATAGACGAGCAGCAGGCTTTGAGGGGCCCCTACGATTTTTAATGGTGGCCCTGAGTGAAAGTGTCCAAATTTGACTTGATATCCACCTTTTGCCATCCTTGTACATGCAAATACAACACATGGGGCCCCACCTTGTCTCAGAAGTCGGCAGCAGAGAGGAGGAAAGAACTCCTCCCCCAGATCCTGCGCTTCTCCATATAGCTGCAAAGAGGCTTGTCTTTGCCCCCTCTTCCCAGTTTCAGCTATCAGCAGCAGACAGGACAGAACTCCTCCTACAGGTCCTGTGCTTCTCTGCGCAGCTGCAGCACCCCCCATCTCCCCCTCCACTGGTCTCAGCATTCAGAAGAATCCAGTAGCTGACTCCAATACTCCCACTTGTCCCTGCAGATTCTGCTCCCAGCTCTTCAAAGCAGCAGCACAAGGTAAGGGGGTGCACTGTGATGTAACAGATGGTGGGGGACTCTTGACTTCTGATGGTGGGCGACTCTTGACATCTGATGTAAGGGGGGTTGGGCCCTCTGAACATCTAGTCTTACAGATTTAACTGGCCTTTTGAGGGCAACCATAATGCTGATGGGGCCCACAATGAAATCGAGTCTGACACCCCTGTTGTAATGGCTAGGGAAAGAGAGCACTAAAACCGTAAGTGACAAAATCCTCAACGTTTCTGGCTTCATTCATCACAGAGGAGATCAGGGAATGTGCAACTCCTTCAACTCCTCTGTGGGAAGCTGACCTTATTGCTTACATCAGTCCAAGGAACCATGGCGGGCGGAGCTGGGAAGAGGTAGGGAGGCTCAGCAGTGCTGTAAAAGTGATTGGGCAGTTTTAAAACAGCTCAATCACTTTTACATGAAAGCCCCCAAAGCATGAACTATGGAAAGGTGCTAAAAAGCTACTTCGCTCAGGTCATAGCAGCTTCACGATCTCCATAGCAAACCAGGATCCCAGGCTTACTCCCCAGTGATTGCAGGAGATCGGGCACAGAGCATCTGTGATTTTATCTCAGTATAGAGTTGTCCTTTATCTTAAGTTGCAAGCTTTTTTATTTAGAAAGTTTTACTATCCCCACATGGGTAGGGCCCCTTTTTCAATACTGCATTTAATTTCCCAATTTAACCTCTAGATGGCACTGTTGTATCATACATGCCATAGGTCACATATGTCAAAAGGTCAAGCTATGTTGACCTCATTACCTGACTGCATCGTCTAAACAGAATACAATGAAAACATTTAACTGTCAACTGACATATGCCCAACATACAATATGCAGCATTCAACAATCGTATGTACAGGTATGAGTAAAGGTTTATCAACAGCATTTGTTTGAGAAGTGTCCGCTTAAACACTATATATATTTTACTATATCTTTTCATGTGATAAAAACACACCACCAGATGACCACTGCCTTGCCTGAGGGTAAAGATGATGGACTGGCCAAGCATGTCTCCAAACCTAAACCCTATTGAACATCTGTGGGCATCCTCAAACGGAAGGTGAAGGTCTCTAACATACACCAGCTCTGTGATGTTGTCATGGATGAGTGGAAAAGGACTCCAGTGGCAACCTGTGAAGCTCTGGTGAACTCCATGCCTAAAAGGGTTAAGGCAGAGCTGGAAAATAATGGTGGCCTAACAAAATATTGACACTTTGGGCCCAATTTGGACATTTTCTTTTTTTAACTGCTTTCTTTTTATTATATTTTCCTTTCTTTCCATACATATAATAAATACTCTCCAAAGGCTCATACAATTCAACAAAGAAATACAGAAAAATAAACATTTTACCAAACCATTTTTGCCTCACCTCATCAGTTGGCAGAGCTGGGCAAACCATATATACCTTAGAGTGAACCCATTGCTCTCTGCCCAACCTCCGTCAACCGATGCAAGGAGCAATTTGTTATAAAGCATATCAGGAGATGATCCCTTGAACAGGAATGGCAAAACAAAATTGATATGCTGTTCTTGTGTTTTCTTTCCCACGGTTAGTGCCAATTCCCTATTTATATCCCCTCCCACCTTCCCGTGCATCCTAAACTCCAGTCTATCACATTATTCGTTGTTTGCGTTTCAGTAGAAGTAGCGTATATTAATTTCCTGCACTCTACCTCCTATCCTCCCACCCCAGTCCCCACCATGCCCCGCTTTACATCTCTTTCCTCACACTTTCTTTAGGAATAATCTCCCTTCCCCTCTATAATGGGCACCCCATTTTATCCAACCAGGGCTTCCACATTTTTAAGAATTTATTCAATGTCAATGTAAATGCCACTCTTTCCCTCCATACATTAGCATTCATCACCCTCCCCCATTCTTCAATTTGGACATTTTCACTTAGGGGTGTACTGACTTTTGTTGCCAGCGGTTTAGACATTAATGGCTGTGTGTCGAGTTATTTTGAGGAGACAGCAAATTGTTGTACAAGCTGTACACTCTCTACATTGTAGCTAAGTGTCATTTCTTCTGTGTTGTCACATGAAAAGATATAATAAAATATTTACAAAAATGTGAGGGGTGTACACACTTTGTGAGATACTGTATATATATATATATATATATATATATATATATATATATATATATATAGTTAGTTAGTAAGGTTGAATAAAGACCAGTCCATCCAGTTCAACCTGAGTGAGTTTGGGTGTGTGTCTACAATTGTCCCTATCATGTCTCATTAAGATGCTCATCTATTATTATTATTTAAGGTACTCATATAGTGCCATCAATTTACGCAGTTCTCCACACATACATTGCACACTCACATTGGTCCCTACCCTCAAGGAGCCCGCAATCCAAGGTCCCCAACTCACACCCATATACCAGGGCCAATTTTGAGCCTATCAACCTACCAGCATGTCGTTGGAGTGTGAGAGGAAACCGAAGTACCCAGAGGAAACCCACGCAGGCACAGGGAGAACATACAAATTCCAGGCTGGTAGTGTTATGGTTGGGATTTGAACCAGCAACCCTTTTTACTGCTAGGAGAGCGTGCTACCCACTAAAGCACTGTGCCGCATATATATATATATATATATATATATATATATATATATATATATATATATTAAATGTAACACATAATGGTAAAAGTAAAAAAAAAAAATGTCTTAGTTACCTATTCTGTGCAATGGTATTCCACAGAGCAGCCCTGATCTTAATCTTATTAGGTCCCTTGCCAGTGCCCTTGGCTCCTCCCACCTGTTGAGTGCCCCCACAGCAATCTGCTTGCTTTGGGAGCACTCATGCATGAAAGTAAAAAAACCTTCATCCTTTAGAGTTACTTTAGGGATGAGTTGGTCCACAGTGCCTGCGGCTACAGAGACATGGGCAAAGACAGGAAAGTTTTGCCAAGTTTGGCAAGTTTGGCATGTATAAGACATAAATTAATAATCTTTTTTATATATGCCTGGAATGTGTTAGCTATTAAATTCAATATAATCTCTATGCTACTTGACTCAAAAAACTGTTCAAAATACATTTACATTTCTTGGTAGGTCAAAAGCATACACTTATCTGTAACCAAAGAGATATAAAGATTTGGAACCATTCTGTCTCCTGGAGCCTTCATAGAAATTCACTAAATGAATTACGTCTGTGTAGAAATTGGGCTGCTTGGTAGAATCATGAATCTTCTCAGCAATTTATCTTGTTATTTTAATAAGCCTGTCTAGAAAGACTGTTTTACAGGGAAGGAGGAAGAATTCAGGGACCCTGAAAAAGACAAAGAGAATAAATCCTGTTACCACAGTGATAACTGGCAAGAGCACACAGCCACTGAACTCTGGTGACTATTAATTCTGTTTTGAAAGAAGGAGCAACTTAGAGAAGTAAATTAAATTGAAGCATACCAAGGACAGATGCAAGAGAAAGATTTCTGAGAAATATGTTCTCAGCACTTTCATCTGGGGTGTCCATGCTCAGACTGTTACTTTTGACATCCGCCTTTATTATTAGAAATAGCAACATCACAGGGTTAGACCTCACGTGTTTATGTTCACAGAATGCATAATATTAAAGGCAAGAGATGTTATTAAAGCTTGTAGTATATTACACCTATTGACAACTCATTTCATTTTCCCTTTCTGACTCTTTAAGTGCCTTAGCAATGACCAATAAGGAGGCAGATGCAACCATTTTAAACCAACTCAGCTAAGGTTATACAAGTAGAAAAGACACTTCCACTTGACACTTGGCTCCCAAACACCTATTTTACAGGCATTTAACTTTTTTTTCTACATCTAAACGCCCCTCCATTTTAGCCCGTATCCATGCAGACATAGGTTTTTACAGGAATACAGAGATAGGAATGTTTGGAGGCAGAAAAAAATATGTGCCTAAGTGCAAGATGCGTTTAGTGCTTCAGTGGATATTCATTTCAATCGGAAGAATACATTTATATTCTTGCCACTGAAATTAATGAACAGCCCAAGTTTCTGACAAGTCTAAGGCTGGATTCACACCTATGCATTTTTAGTGCTTTTTGCATTTTGCAGATTTGTTCTTCAGAATGTGTTCCATAGGAAACAATGTTAAATGGACTGTAGTGCAAATCTGCAAAATGCAAAAAGCACTAAAACTGCATAGGTGTGAATCCAGCCTAAATGCATTTGCAAAAATGTGACTTAGGGCTGGTTCACACCTATGCAGATTGCTTCTGATCCATTTCTGCAGTGCTTTTTGCGGTGCATTTTACATTTTTACACAAGCATTTTTGATGTGTTTTTCACCAATTTTTTCATGCGTTTTGCATTTATTTTTTATTTTTTGGGGGCCAATTTACTGTTGGGCTGATTAAAAAAAAAAACACAAATTCTGGCACAATCACAGCAAAAATGCACTACATGCTTTTCTGATTCTTCGCCATTGAAGTCTATTGGACTAACAATGCACTATTTTGCATTTAAAAAAGTCCCTGACCCTTTCCAAAAACACAGCAGCTGAAAAAAGCATAAATGTGAATGTGTCCCATAGAAAACCATGTTAAATGGACTGTAGTGCGTTTCTGAAAAAAACACATAGGTGTAAACCAGGCCTTATAGGTGCATTTTTAAGCTGCTTTTGTCCAGCCAGGAGAAGAGCGTTTAGAAGAGCCCACACCTCATATATTGTTCCCTTAACAATTAGGGATGGGCGAACATCCCACGGTTCGGTTCGCACCAGAACATACCAAGCAGGCAAAAAAATCAGCACAAACCATTAAAATCTATGGGACACGAACATGAATAATCAAAAGTGCTCATTTGAAAGGCTTATATGCAAATCATTCTCATAAAAAAAGTGTTTGGGGACCCGGGTCCTGCCCCAGGGGACATGTATCAAAGCAAAAATGTTTTTTAAAAACAGACGCTTTTTGTTAGCAGTGATTTTAATAATGCTTAAAGGGAAACATTCCTTTAAATTTCATACCTGGGGGGTGTCTATAGTATGCCTGTAAAGTGGCACATTTTTCCCCTGTTTAGAACAGTCCCTGCACAAAATGACATTTCTGAAGAAAAAAGTAGCACAGGGACTTCCGCATGGCTTTCCATGGACATCAGAGGGGGGCGGGGCAACCGTTTACGTAAACGGGTGGCCCTTCCCCCTCTGAAGCCACTGGGAAGTCCCCCTGCGTCAGAGGGGACGGGGTCACCCGGGTAAGTCACCATGTGGCCCCGCCCTCAGTATAAAAGAACTGTCATCTGCGAGGATACGGCAGGTGCCTCCCATGGAGACAGATCTGTGTCAGCTTGTGGGTTTTTTCTTTCTGTCCGTCGGCGGAGTGAGAGAAGAAGATGAATGGACTTCGTGGGACATTTTTATTTTTATATAAAGGACTTGTCCAAAAGAGTGTCTTGTGTTTTTTTTTAAGTTTTGACACTTTTTTGTGAAATGGTACGGGTACAATGTATACATTACCATTTCAAACAGTGGGGACCGAGATTTGGGTGTCTCTTGTTAAAGCCCCCCATAGACCTCCACAACCATCGGGCAAGGGTTATGGGGAGGAGGCCCTTGTCCCCATCAACATGGGGACAAGGTGCTTTGGGGGGTTATGATGGAAATTCACACATTTTTTAATTCACAAATTCATAAATTTGAAAATTCTTAAATTTCTAAATTCATAAATTTGAAAACTTGAAAAAATTCAAAAATAACAAAGAAAATCCGAAAATTTGAAAGAACAACTAACTAACTAGCTAACTAACTAATAACTAACTATTAAATTATAGGTATTGGACTTTTCTTTCAACTTTGGCTGTTAGTGAACATAACGAATAGAAATGTATCCGAAAATTACGAATTTTCCAAAATAACGAATTCCGCATCTAAATAAATGGAATGGAACAGATGCATAATAAATAATAATAATAATAATAATAAAATAATATAATTAAAATAAAATGTTTTTATTATTATTATTTATTATGAATTAATTACAGTGGGGATCGAAAGTTTGGGCACCCAAGTAAAAATGTGTATTAACGTGCATAACGAAGCCAAGGAAAGATGGAAAAATATCCAAATGGCATCAAATTACAGATTAGACATTCTTATAATATGTCAAAAAAAGTTAGATTTTATTTCCATCATTTACACTTTCAAAATGACAGAAAACAAAAAAAATGACATCTGCAAAAGTTTGGGCACCCTGCAGAATTTATAGCATGCACTGCCCCCTTTGCAAAGCTGAGACCTGCCAGTGTCATGGATTGTTCTCAGTCATTCTCTGGGAAGACCAGGTGATGTCAATCTCAAAGGTTTTAAATGGCCAGACTCTTCTGACCTTGCCCCAACAATCGGCACCATGGGTTCTTCTAAGCAGTTGTCTAGAAAACTGAAACTGAAAATAGTTGACACTCACAAAGCTGGAGAAGGCTATAAGAAGATAGCAAAGCGTTTTCAGATGTCAATATCCTCTGTTCGGAATGTAATTAAGAAATGGCAGTCATCAGGATGGAACAATGGAAGTTAAAGCAAGATCTGGAAGACCAAGAAAAATATCAGACAGAACAGCTTGCAGGATTGTGAGAAAAGCAATTCAAAACCCACGTTTGACTGCACGATCCCTCCAGAAAGATCTGGCAGACACTGGAGTTGTGGTACACTATTCCACTATAAAGAGATACTTGTACAAATATGGTCTTCATGGAAGAGTCATCAGAAGAAAACCTCTTCTACGTCCTCACCACAAAAATCAGTGTTTGAACTTTGCAAATGAACATATAGACAAGCCTGAGGCATTTTGGAAACAAGTTCTGTGGACCGATGAGGTTAAAATAGAACTTTTTGGCCGGAATGAGCAAAGGTACGTTTGGAGAAGAAAGGGCACAGAAATTAATGAAAAGAACCTCTGTCCAACTGTTAAGCATGGGGGTGGATCAATCATGCTTTGGGGTTGTATTGCAGCCTGTGGCACAGGGAACATTTCACGAGTAGAAGGAAAAATGGATTCAATACAATTTCAGCAAATTTTGGATGGTAACTTGATGCCATCTGTGAAAAAGCTGAAGTTAAAGAGAGGATGGCTTCTACAAATGGATAATGATCCTAAACACACCTCAAAATCCACGGGGGATTACATCAAGAGGCGTAAACTGAAGGTTTTGCCATGGCCTTCACAATCTCCTGACCTCAACATTATTGAAAATCTATGGATAGACCTTAAAACAGCAGTGCGCGACAGACAGCCCAGAAATCTCAAAGAACTGGAACACTTTTGTAAGGAAGAATGGGCAAAGATACCTCAAACAAGAATTGAAAGACTCTTGGCTGGCTACAAAAAGCATTTACAAGCTGTGATACTTGCCAAAGGGGGCAGTACAAGATATTAACTCTGCAGGGTGCCCAAACTTTTGCAGACACCATTTTTTTGTTTTCTGTAATTTTGAAAGTATAAATGATGGAAATAAAATCTAACTTTTTTTGACATATTATAAGAATGTCTCATCTGTAATTTGATGCCATTTGGAGATTTTTTTCATCTTTCCTTGGCTTTGTTATGCACATTAATACACGTTTTTACCTGGGGTACCCAAACTTTCGATCCCCACTGTATGTTCCATTTGTTTAGATACAGCATTTGTTATTTCGGGTAATTTTTAACTTCGGATAAATTCGTATTAGTTACGTTCACTAACAGGCAAATTTGAAAAGAAAATCCAATACCTATAATTTATTAGTTAATAATATAGTTATTAATAACTATTATTAGTTCGATATTATTTGAGATTTTCGAATTTTCAGGTTTTCAGATTTTAGAATTTCAAATTTCTGAAGTTATGATTTTAAAAACATTGGAATTTACAAATTTACGAATCCAGAAATTTTCAAATATTCAGAAACATTTGTTAAACAGGTTTTCGTTAATTTGGATATTTCTGAATGAACTAATTTGTTGAAATTTGTTAAAAAAATTATTTGGAGCAAAACAAATTAGATAACAGTAAAATTCTGTTCCTAAAAAAAGAATGTATTCTGGGAAATTTTACTACATGTCTTTAACCACTTGCTGCCCAGGCCAATTTTGAAATTTCTCACGTACATGTTAAAATTATTAATTAAAATTGGATTGCTTCAGTTCGTCTGTCTAGGGGACAGGAGCTACACCAGAGCAGAGATTATTGCTGCTCTGCATGGGCAGGCCCAGAGGTGGTTAACGCCATGCCAACTGGAGCCAGGAATGGTGGTGTGTGCGATAATGACACAAACCTTCTGTCCGCCCTTAGACAGGCAAAGTTGACACATGTGCCACACCTGGCACAAGTCCTCAATTTGGTAGTGCAGAATTTCTTAAATAGGTACCCAGGGTTGAAAGATCTGCCAGTGCTCGGTTGGCTGAAATTCAGCTGGAATTTTACTTGCCTGTATGCCACCTAATTTGTGACAATCTAACCAGGTGGAACTCAATTTTGGCAACACGGCAGCAGATACACATGCAGCACAGGGCCATCAATGAGGAACTGTGCAGGTATGGCATAACAAAAGGGACAGGCCAGCTCATATACCAGCAAACCGCTGGCATAAGACCACAGACTCCTCTTTCCTGTAAGCTACACAGCTTCATACTGTGAAGGTGAAGTACCTCCTTGTGGGGTGAATAATAGCGATGAGTGCATTTCCTATGGGGCACCTTTTAAAGAAGCACTGAATAATAGTTGAAGAGCACTTTTGCCACTTTTTTACCTGCATCTGCACTTTTTTCACTTGCATCTGTACTTCATAGTGCATCAGCACAGTTTATTTAAGGATTTCTATATTCATATTGAGCCCAGTATAACACCACTTGCAACTATCGCACAGGAATATATTTAGCTACTTTTGTGCACTATTTAATGGTTTATTTTCATATTGTGGCCCTCTGGGTAGTAGGCCCATGTCATTACAAACACAATTAGTAGTATTTAAGAGTGGGCATATTACATAGTTTTTTTTTTGGCTTTCTTTGTGTTTTTGCAATTTTTGTTTATGTGCAAGTTATCTCAGCAATAGCACATTAGGTTGTCACAATCATTTAGAAATTGCACTGTAGTACTTTTTGCACATTTTGCACATTTTTCACATGGTATTTTTCATGTGTACAGGAGCAATACTAGGAACATACTACTTTTAAAGGGTTCTGAGCACCCCATTTTAGAACAGCGCCACTTCTATCTTCCTTCTCTCTTACTTAACCACTTAAGCCCCAGACCAATTCTCAGCATAAGGACCAGAGGTCTTTTTACAATTTTGCACTGCACCCAATTGTACCCAATTGAAATTTGCGTCCTTTTCTTCCCAAAAATAGAGCTTTCTTTTGATGGTATTTGATTGCCTCTGCGATTTTTATTGTTTACGATATAAAAAGGAAAAAGACTGAAAATTTTGAAAAAAAAAGATATTTTCTACTTTTTGTTATAAGAAAAATAAATACATTTAGGGCAAAATGTATTCAGCCACATGTCTTTAGTAAAAAAATGTCAATAAGCGTATATTTATCGGTTTGCGCAAAAGTTATAGCGTCTTATATATTTTCTGGAATTTACACAGGTTTTAATTTATAACTGCCTATCTCATTTCTTGAGGTGCTAAAATGGCAGGGCAGTACAACCCCCCCCCCCCCAAATGACCTCATTTTGGAAATAGACACCCAAAAGAAATTGCTGAGGGGCATGTTGAGCCCATTGAATATTTTTTTTTTGTCCCAAGTGATTGAATAATGACACAAAAAAAAAAAAGTTTACAAAAAGTTGTCACTAAATGATATATTGCTCACACATGCCATAGTTATATCTGGAATTGCACCCCAAAATATATTCTGCTGCTTCTCCTGAGTACGGGGATACCACATATGTGGGACTTTTTGGGAGCCTAGCTGCGTACGGCACCCGAAAATCCAATCACTGCCTTCAGGATTTCTAAGGGTGCAAATTTTTGATTTCACTCCTCACTACCTATCACAGTTTCGAAGGCCATAAAATGCCAAAATAGCACAAACCCCCCCCCCCCCAAATGACCCCATTTTGGAAAGTAGACACCCCAAGCTATTTATTGAGAGGCATGTTGAGTCCATGGAATATTTTATATTTTGCCACAAGTTGCGGGAATATTACAAACTTTTTTTTTTCTTGCACAAAGTTGTCACTAAATGATACTGTATATTGCTCACACATGCTATGGGCAGATGTGAAATTACACCCCAAAATAAATTTTGCTGCTTCTCCTGAGTACGGGGATACCACATGTGGGGGACTTTTTGGGAGCCTAGCCGCATACAGGACCCCAAAATCCAAGCACCGCCTTCAGGATTTAAATATAAAACGGTACCAAAAAAAACTGTTAGCAATTGCAGGGATCAGGCCTGACTCTGCAAATGCTGCAGTTATGTGTTTAGTGTTTTGTAAGTGACAGTGATCGATCGATACTGCACTTGGGTGGGCTGGGCGGAGGGGCAAAACGCAGGTGCCAGCTGGTATCTGGGCTGATCCCGCTAACAATGCGTTTTTTTGGAACCCTAAACTGCTGGGGACACTAGTATAGATCTGATCAGATCAGATATTGATCTTTTCAGATACTATACCACTACAGGAGGTGTATGCTTTGCGCGTGGGTGTAAGCGGTACTGGCACTAACCTAGCGCTGCCTGGGACGACACAGACCCTATCTGACCCTAAAATCTAATTGATATCACCCGCCAGGTGATCAGGGGGTTAAACCTTTATTGGGTAATAAATGGTGGGTGCCCTGATGCTATAAAAAGCAAACTAACTAACCAAAGTCGCCCGTAACACTTATACGGTGATCAGTGGTGAAAGGGTTAACTAGGGGCAATCAGGGGGTTAAAACATTTATTAGGTAGTATATGGGGGTCCCTCACGCTATATAAAAATCTGACGGGGAACCTAAATAACTAACTGGCTAGCCAGCGTCACCAGTGACACTTATACGGTGATCGCTGGTGAAAGGGTTAACTCTAGGGGCAATCAGGGGGTTAAAATCTTTATTAGGTAGTATATGGGGGTACCTAATGCTATAAAAACCTGGCGGTGAACCTAAAAAATAACTAGCTACCTAGCGGCACCAGTGACACTAATGCAGGGATCAGAGAAACGATCACTTAGTGACACTGGCAAAAGGGGGTGAAAGGGTTACCTGGGGGCAATCAGGGGGTTAAAACCTTTATTAGGTAGTATATGGGGGTCCTGAACGCTATATAAAAACGGGGAACCTAAATAACTAACTGGCTAACCAGCGTCACCAGTGACATTTATGCGGTGATCGCTGGTGAAAGGGTTAACTCTAGGGGCAATCAGGGGGTTAAAACCTTTATTAGGTAGTATATTCGGGTCTCTGACGCTATATAAAAACCTGACGGGGAACCTAAATAACTAAATAACTAACTGGCTAACCAGCGTCACCAGTGACACTTATACAGTGATCGCTAATGAACGGGTTAACTCTAGGGGCAATCAGGGGGTTAAAACCTTTATTAGATAGTATATGAGGGTACCTAACGCTATAAAAACCTGGCGGTGAACCTAAAAAGTAACTAGCTACCTAGCGGTACCAGTGACACTAATGCAGCGATCAGAAAAACGATCACTTAGTGACACTGGAAAAAGAGGGTGAAAGGGTTAACTCTAGGGCCAATCAGGGGGTTAAACCTTTATTGGGGGTAGGGGGCTACCCTGGACCTAACACTAACTGCCCTGACACTTTTTACTGTCACAACTGACACTAAATGCAGTGATCAGTAAATAAATGATCACTGCAATCAGTGACACTGTGAATAGGAGGGGGGGGATCGGGGGGGGGGGGCGATCGGGGGTGATTTGTGTGCCTATGTGTACCTACGTGTCAGTGTAGTGATTGGTGCACACTTACTATGTCCTCTCCTCGCAGTCCGGTCAAAAAGACTGCCCCGAGGAGAGTGACATCACTTCCTCCTGCCTGTGTTTACACTACACAGGCAGGGGAAGCTTCTTATTCGCCAGGAGCGATCGAGAGGGGATGGCCAGAAACCAATGTCCATTCCCATTCCCTTATCGCTCCTGAAGTGAAACGGACCGCCGCAGCCAGCGGGAGGGGGTCCGATCGGACCCCCCACCTGCTGGAAGGCAGGCACGTACGGGTACGTGCTTGTGCCCGTACATGCCATTCTGCCGACGTATAATTACATGCGGCGGTCCTAAAGTGGTTAAGAGGCGCCTGCTTCCTGTTTTCTCTTTACATGTCTGGAGTGTGCTTCAACTCGCCCTGCAAGGCTGCCTTGCCATCACAGAGAGCTAGATAGCTCAAAGGACTTTTGTATGGACTTATATTTCTTTTTTTTTTAACTTATTTTTTATTGAATTTTTGCACAAGAGATAACAGCAATATAAGACTTACATTGTCGTGTAGCTGTAGCCGTTGCTTCCAGTCAGGAAGCTTAGTCTAGCAAGAGCAAGCATATTGAAAACATAAATGAACATGGTTAACATTCAACAACAATTCCTGAGAGGATGAGAGTGCCATCAGTCAGCCCCGAACACTCCTACTGGTTACTAGCTGTGTCTGGGGGAGAGAGACGGCGCTGTCCATCCCTGGGCTTTAGTGAGTATAACAAGTTGCGAAGGTAGGGGTAGAGACAAAACAAACACAAAAAAAAAAGAGAGAGAAAGAAAGGGGGGTAAAGTCTTTGCATCGTATTCAGTTTATCCTGTTGCTTTCCTACTTCTCCACTCCGGTTCCTCGGTGTAAGAAGGATGAGTATCAAATTCTGGGGACGAGACGTGAAAAGTCACAATGGGATACAAGAGGATGTGGATGTTACTGGAGTGGGGGAACAGACCGACTGAACACATCTGGGGTCTTTAATCCATGGGTCCCAGTTCCGGAAGAATTTGCCTGTATTGAGATGAACCTTGGCAAAACTATATTCCATCTTGAAGTTATCGTTAAGTATTGTAATGACGTCTTGGACAGTAGGAGGAAGAGTCCTTTTCCAATTTCTAGCTATTGCCAATCTTGCCGCAATGAGAATGTGGGTGGCCACGGTTTGGGATTTTTTGGGCCACATAGGGACCATCAGGCACAGGAGGAGATCCGCCGCAGATAGATTAGTTGTTGAGGGGAAGCTCACTTTGAGAAGGTTGGTCATTTGATCCCAAAAGACTTTAAGCATGGGGCATTCCCACCAGATATGAATGAGAGATCCTGGGAGGCCGCAATTTCTCCAGCAGAGATTAGAAGAGGCAGGGTAGATTTTGGCAAGTCTACTGGGGGTGTAGTACCACCGATGAAAAAGTTTTTGCGCGGATTCCCAGTGAGTGGTGCAATGGGAAAGTTTTGAAGGTAATGATAACGCTGTATGGCATTGCGATTGTGGCGGGGCATGTGGGATATATACGTTCCATTTTTCTGTTTGAGCATGGATGTGCTTTTCTGCATCATGGGAAAGTAGACCATATAGGTATGAAATACCTTTGGAAGAGGGTTTTCTTAACCGAAAATGTTGTATGACCGGTAACAGCACAGTGTCCCGATTGGACCATGTTATCTTAGCGAGTAGAGATCTGATCCTGAGGTATATGTAAAAAGTTCTCGATGAAAGCCCGAACTTGGAGCTTAGTTGAGCAAATGACATTAAGTTGTAGGAATGGAAGAGATGACCGATAGTATGAACGCCTGCCTCAAGCCAAGATGTCAGTTGAAGGTCCGGGAGTAGCAATAAGACAGCCGACAGCGGTATATATTGTAATATGGCATGTGGTATTCCTTTCGATAGTTGAGGAAGGGATGTCCACACCCTGAGAGATGCTGTTATCAAGTCCAATTGGGAGTGCGTGGGCACAGGAGCTAGGAGAGCTGCTCAGAGGTATAGCTGGAGGTCCTTGGCCAAAACAGATGCTTCTATCTGTGACCAGTTGTAGATTGTGTCAGTGTTCCACCACTGAGTAAGTTGGTCCAGTATGACAGCTTTATAATACAGGCCAATGTTGGGAGACCCCATACCACCCACTTTCTTGGGGGCCATTAGGTTGTTCTTATGTAGTCTGGGTCTTTTGTGTTGCCATATGAAGAAGTTGATTATAGCTTGAAGAGATCGTAGTTGCGATGAGAGAAATGGCATTGGCATCGTACGAAATAAATACAAAATATGTGGGAGGAGGTACATTTTTGCAAGTGCTATTCTTCCAGCCCATGATACAAAGGGAAGATTTAAATTAGCAGACAGTTTTTTGAGCCTTTCTACGAGGTCTGCTAGGTTGATGCGCAGGATATTTTTACTGGGTGAGAGCAGGCAAATCCCTAAGTATGTAATGGAGGAGTCTTTTGACCAAGCGAATGGGGATTGTTCAGAAATCTGTTGTTTGGTGGCTTGGTCTAATCCAATCGCTAGCATAACTGATTTACTATGGTTCACCTTCTATAAGGAGATTGTACTAAATTGGTCGAGAATATTTTGCAGCGCCAATAAAGAATGAGTTGGATCGGTAATGGAGATGATTATGTCATCTGCATAGAGTCCAATTTTATGTTCCGTCTGCCCTACTATTATTCCTTTAATTTTATTTTCTGTTCGAATTTTCTGAGCTAGGGGCTCCATGACCATGGCAAAGATTAGGGGTGATAGCGGGCACCCTTGTCGAGTACCATTTGAGATACTAAATGGGTCAGATGTTACTCCCGAAGTCCACACTCTCGCTCTGGGATTCGTGTATAAGCCAAGTATGGCAGTTAATAGTGTGCCTGATAGGCCAAATTTGCGCAATACTGCTTATAGGTATGTCCAATGCACCCGGTCGAATGCCTTCTCTGCATCCAGAGATAGGAGCAGAGAAGGCATTCGAGGATTTTCTGCCCACTGAATGAGGTCTATGAATCGACGGGTTCCGTCAGACGTTTGCCTTGGGGGTATAAAACCCACTTGGTCGATATGTATTAGGTGATGTAGAACTGAAGAAATTCGAAAGGGCTAGTAGTTTGGCGTATAATTTAATGTCTGTATTCAGAAGGGAAATGGGCCTGTAGTTTTCTGGAACGTCATGGGGTTTGCTGGATTTGGGGAGGGTCACTATAAGGGTTTCTAAATATTCTTTAGTAGTGATGGCCGAACGGTTCGCCCGGCGGTCGTTTCGCGGCGAATTTCCGACATTCGCGGTCCGCACGTTCGAACGCCTTTTTCCGTCGTTCGCCGCGGCGGACTTACGTGTTTAATGTATACAAGAACTTTAACCTTTGGTGACACGTTTATCATGTGATACAGGACAGCCAATTGAGACATGACAGCACATGGACACTTGTACATTCCCCCTAACCTATAAATACACCCGATCCGGTGGCCATTTTACATTCTTTCTTCTGTTACGATAGGGACAGGTTCCTGTGTGGAGTAGGGAGAGATAAACCACTAGCTATTTGGTACACAAAAGTTCTTTTCAGGACTGGTATAGGTGTTAGGTGTTGATAGGTTTGCTGTGCTGCTGATTCTTGCAGCAGCCTGAGTGTCTTTTGTTAGTTTAGAGAAAGGGAAAGGACGGTGTATGCTACAGGGACAGCCAGATTAGTCTTTCATCATCATCATCATCATCATCATCATTAGCTGTTACTATCAAGGTCCACAAAAGAGCTGTTCCAGTAACCACTAATCGTTCTCTTTTTTTGCCAATTTGTATAGGGACAGGAAGGAAGCAGTGTTGTCAGGCAGTGAGGGTAATTTTAAAGACTTGCTGTTATTATTAGTTCCACAAAGGTTCTTTTCAGGACTGGTATCAGTGGTACAGTAATAGGCTTGTACATGTATAATATTCTTTCTTCCAAATATAGAAAGGATATTATACTTGACTGCTGCCCTTCTGCTGCAGTCTGCTAAACATTCACAACTCACTTGTTCCACAAAAGTTCTTATAAGGACTGGTAACTTGGTATAGGGTGCTACGGTACATAGGCTTGAGTGCGGTACAGTCTGCTGTTCTGTAAGGACCGCTATCGGTCCACAATAGATAGGGTTGACGTGCACCACTGCTGACCGCTCACCTATACTGCAGCAGTCCTTCAGCGGTATAGGGACTGACGTACAGTCTGCTAATCACTAACACACAACCTGCTTGTTCCACAAAAGTTCTTATAAGGACTGGTAACTTGGTATAGGGTGCTACGGTACATAGGCTTGAGTGCGGTACAGTCTGCTGTTCTGTAAGGACCGCTATCGGTCCACAATAGATAGGGTTGACGTGCACCACTGCTGACCGCTGCCCTATACTGCAGCAGTCCTTCAGCGGTATAGGGACTGACGTACAGTCTGCTAAACACTAATACACAACCTGCTTGGTCCACAAAAGTTCTTATAAGGACTGGTAACTTGGTATAGGGTGCTACGGTACATAGGCTTGAGTGCGGTACAGTCTGCTGTTCTGTAAGGACCGCTATCGGTCCACAATAGATAGGGTTGACGTGCACCACTGCTGACCGCTGCCCTATACTGCAGCAGTCCTTCAGCGGTATAGGGACTGACGTACAGTCTGCTAAACACTAATACACAACCTGCTTGGTCCACAAAAGTTCTTATAAGGACTGGTAACTTGGTATAGGGTGCTACGGTACATAGGCTTGAGTGCGGTACAGTCTGCTGTTCTGTAAGGACCGCTATCGGTCCACAATAGATAGGGTTGACGTGCACCACTGCTGACCGCTCACCTATACTGCAGCAGTCCTTCAGCGGTATAGGGACTGACGTACAGTCTGCTAATCACTAACACACAACCTGCTTGTTCCACAAAAGTTCTTATAAGGACTGGTAACTTGGTATAGGGTGCTACGGTACATAGGCTTGAGTGCGGTACAGTCTGCTGTTCTGTAAGGACCGCTATCGGTCCACAATAGATAGGGTTGACGTGCACCACTGCTGACCGCTGCCCTATACTGCAGCAGTCCTTCAGCGGTATAGGGACTGACGTACAGTCTGCTAAACACTAATACACAACCTGCTTGTTCCACAAAAGTTCTTATAAGGACTGGTAACTTGGTATAGGGTGCTACGGTACATAGGCTTGAGTGCGGTACAGTCTGCTGTTCTGTAAGGACCGCTATCGGTCCACAATAGATAGGGTTGACGTGCACCACTGCTGACCGCTGCCCTATACTGCAGCAGTCCTTCAGCGGTATAGGGACTGACGTACAGTCTGCTAAACACTAATACACAACCTGCTTGGTCCACAAAAGTTCTTATAAGGACTGGTAACTTGGTATAGGGTGCTACGGTACATAGGCTTGAGTGCGGTACAGTCTGCTGTTCTGTAAGGACCGCTATAGGTCCACAATAGATAGGGTTGACGTGCACCACTGCTGACCGCTCACCTATACTGCAGCAGTCCTTCAGCGGTATAGGGACTGACGTACAGTCTGCTAATCACTAACACACAACCTGCTTGTTCCACAAAAGTTCTTATAAGGACTGGTAACTTGGTATAGGGTGCTACGGTACATAGGCTTGAGTGCGGTACAGTCTGCTGTTCTGTAAGGACCGCTATCGGTCCACAATAGATAGGGTTGACGTGCACCACTGCTGACCGCTGCCCTATACTGCAGCAGTCCTTCAGCGGTATAGGGACTGACGTACAGTCTGCTAAACACTAATACACAACCTGCTTGGTCCACAAAAGTTCTTATAAGGACTGGTAACTTGGTATAGGGTGCTACGGTACATAGGCTTGAGTGCGGTACAGTCTGCTGTTCTGTAAGGACCGCTATAGGTCCACAATAGATAGGGTTGACGTGCACCACTGCTGACCGCTCACCTATACTGCAGCAGTCCTTCAGCGGTATAGGGACTGACGTACAGTCTGCTAATCACTAACACACAACCTGCTTGTTCCACAAAAGTTCTTATAAGGACTGGTAACTTGGTATAGGGTGCTACGGTACATAGGCTTGAGTGCGGTACAGTCTGCTGTTCTGTAAGGACCGCTATCGGTCCACAATAGATAGGGTTGACGTGCACCACTGCTGACCGCTGCCCTATACTGCAGCAGTCCTTCAGCGGTATAGGGACTGACGTACAGTCTGCTAAACACTAATACACAACCTGCTTGGTCCACAAAAGTTCTTATAAGGACTGGTAACTTGGTATAGGGTGCTACGGTACATAGGCTTGAGTGCGGTACAGTCTGCTGTTCTGTAAGGACCGCTATCGGTCCACAATAGATAGGGTTGACGTGCACCACTGCTGACCGCTCACCTATACTGCAGCAGTCCTTCAGCGGTATAGGGACTGACGTACAGTCTGCTAATCACTAACACACAACCTGCTTGTTCCACAAAAGTTCTTATAAGGACTGGTAACTTGGTATAGGGTGCTACGGTACATAGGCTTGAGTGCGGTACAGTCTGCTGTTCTGTAAGGACCGCTATCGGTCCACAATAGATAGGGTTGACGTGCACCACTGCTGACCGCTGCCCTATACTGCAGCAGTCCTTCAGCGGTATAGGGACTGACGTACAGTCTGCTAAACACTAATACACAACCTGCTTGTTCCACAAAAGTTCTTATAAGGACTGGTAACTTGGTATAGGGTGCTACGGTACATAGGCTTGAGTGCGGTACAGTCTGCTGTTCTGTAAGGACCGCTATCGGTCCACAATAGATAGGGTTGACGTGCACCACTGCTGACCGCTCACCTATACTGCAGCAGTCCTTCAGCGGTATAGGGACTGACGTACAGTCTGCTAATCACTAACACACAACCTGCTTGTTCCACAAAAGTTCTTATAAGGACTGGTAACTTGGTATAGGGTGCTACGGTACATAGGCTTGAGTGCGGTACAGTCTGCTGTTCTGTAAGGACCGCTATAGGTCCACAATAGATAGGGTTGACGTGCACCACTGCTGACCGCTCACCTATACTGCAGCAGTCCTTCAGCGGTATAGGGACTAAGAGTTTTGTCACAGGGTCATTTAAAAAATGACATGCAGAGGAAGAGGCAGGCCCTTCCGCAGGGGTGGTAGGGGTAGGGCAGGAGCAACAGGCTTGAGCCAAAGTGGGAAGTTGCAGAAGGTGCGTTCAATTACTTTAAAGGATGCACCAGACTTGGTTGAGTGGCTCGCTCAGCCTTACTCTTCTGCACCCTCCTCATCCTCTCGATCTGCACCCTCTTCTTCACTCTCTGCTATGTGCACCCCCAAAGACACTACCACCAACAACACGACCACCACCACCACCACCACATACCTTCCGCTTGAGTCACTGGAATTATTTTCCGATCCATATCAAGAGGACATTTCTGATGCGCAGCCACTCTTGGTATTGGATCAGGAAGAGGAGGTAGCAACAAGCGCTACTCAGCAGTCTGACGCCAGTACCCAGATCAGCCCAAGGAGGAGGTTGGTCCCCGGTGTTGCTGCCTACTCCGAGATCTCTACTTATAGCGGTGGGGAAGGTGACGTTGATGATGACGTGTCTAGTGATGTCACGTGGGTGCCCACAAGAGAGGAAGAGGAGGGGAGTTCAGAGGGAGATATGGACCAGCAGATAGGGAGGAGAAGCAGCAATGACTTACATTGCACAGCAGGGACAAAGCAGACTGCAAATGTATCAGGAGCGAGTCATCGACCATGTACGGTCACATCTGGCGCTCCCAGGACACCGGCACATGGCTCCGCAGTGTGGGCTTTTTTTAACGTGTCCGCTGCTGACAATAGCGTTGCCATCTGCAATCTTTGCAGTCAACGCGTTAGTCGCGGTAAGCCCAATACTCACCTAGGGACGACCGCCTTAAGAAGGCACATGAGCAGCCATCACCGAGCCCAGTGGGAGCAACGGAACACACAAAGCCACACTGCAGGCTCTCACCGTCCAGCCTCGTCTTCTACTTCTCCTTCTCCTCTCTCCTCACAATTGTCCTCCACTCCACCTTCCATCACGCCAAGCTCACATTTTTCTGCAAAAAGGCAGGCTTCCGTGGGCCTAATGTTTGAGCGTAAAAAAATGATGATGCCGGATAACCCTCTTGCCCAACGGTTGGCGGCTGGCTTGTCAGAACTCATAGCCCGCCAACTACTGCCATATAAACTGGTGGACTCGGAGGCCTTTCGCAAATTTGTGGCCATTGGAACACCACAATGGAAGGTCCCAGGAAGGAAGTATTTCTCAGAGAAGGGCATCCCAGAGCTATATGGCCATGTTCAGCGGCAAGTGAATGTATCTCTGGCACACAGTGTCGGTGCCAAGATACATCTGACCACAGACACGTGGTCTAGCAAACACGGGCAGGGAAGGTATATCAGTTTTACTGCCCACTGGGTGAACCTTCTGACGGCCGTCAAGCATGTAACCCGTGGCACCCGTGTAGATTTGGTTTTACCGCCACGGATTGCATGCAGGCCTGACTCTTCTTCTCCTCCTCCTACTCCATCCTCCTCCCTCTCCTCCTCAGCTGCCTCCTCCTTTTCCGCTGCTAGCGTCTCTTCCACTGCACCGCCCAAGCTCCCCAGAACCTATTCCACATGCCAGGTGAGACGTTGCCATGCCGTGCTGCGTCTGTTGTGCCTGGAAGCAAAGAGCCACACTGGCCCGGCACTCCTTTCAGCTTTGCGTTCACAGGCAGATGAGTGGCTAACACCGCTCAATTTGACAGTTGGTAAAGTGGTGTGTGACAACGGTGCCAATCTGCTTAGCGCATTGAAACAGGGCAAAATCACGCACGTGCCGTGCATGGCACACGTCTTAAACTTGGTCGTGCAGCGATTCCTTGTCAAATACCCTGGGGTCCAGGACATCTTGCGGCAGGCAAGGAAAATCTCGGCCCATTTCAGAAGATCTTACACGGCCATGGCTCGCCTTGCTGACATTCAGCGGCGACACCATCTGCCGGTCAGACGTCTTATTTGCGATTGCCCGACGCGATGGAACTCAACCTTCTATATGCTTGATAGGCTGCTCCAGCAGAAACGTGCAGTTAACGTCTACCTGTATGAACTCTGCGAAAGAAACGGTTCTGGGGAGCTGGGTTTTTTTTCACCGCGCCAGTGGCTGCTCATGCGCGACACATGCAGACTTCTGCGGCCATTTGAGGAGATCACCAAACTGGTCAGTCGCAGCCATGGCGCCATCAGTGACATGGTACCTTATGCCTTCTTTCTGGAGCGTGCATTGCGTCGTGTCATTGATCAGGCTGTGGAGGAGCAGGAGCGGGAAGATGAGGAAGTCGCAATGCTGGATGAATTCCCAGGGGGGGCTACTCTATCTGAGACAAGTCAACAACAGGAGTCTGATGAGGAGTCAGAGGAGGATGGTGCCGGGGCGGATGAGCAGGAGCAAGAAGAGCATGCTTTAAACCTTTCTGGGATCCCTGTTGTGCGAGGATGGGGAGAGGAGAATGAAGAGGACGACATTATCCTGGATGATGAGCAGGAGCCAGGCCACCACACCGCTTCCACTTTAGTGCAAATGGGGGCCTTCATGCTCCAGTGTTTTAATAGGGACCCCCGTATAAAAAGCATGAGGGTCAAGGACCAGTACTGGGTGGCAACGTACTTAGACCCCCGGTACAAACACAAAATGGCGGAAATGTTACCGCCGTCGCAGAGGGCTGTCAGAATGCAGCACTTCCAGGCCTTGCTTCGAGAAATGCTGCATTCTGCTTTTGCGTGCGCTGGCAGAGGAGCAATTCCCACTCCCAGAGAAGGATTTGCGGGTACCAATCCAACAGCGCCTGCAAGAAGAGGCCGGTTTGAAGATGTGTTGGTGACTTCGGATATGAGGTCATTCTTTCAGCCGACCCATCGACAGGTGTCATCCGGATCCAGCATCAGGGAACGCCTAGACCGTCAGGTGTCCGACTACATTGGGTTAACGGCCGATGTGGACGCTCTGAGGAGTGATGAACCCCTAGACTACTGGGTGGGCAGGCTTGACCTCTGGCCAGAGCTTGCCCAATTTGCAATCGAACTGTTGGCTTGCCCCTCATCCAGTGTCCTGTCCGAAAGGACGTTCAGCGCAGCAGGGGGGATTGTGACCGATAAGCGTACTCGCCTAGCTCACCACAGTGTTAACTACCTCACATTTCTAAAAATGAATGAGGCATGGATCTCGGAGGAATTCAACACATGTGACCAGTAGACCATGTATATGTCTATAAACTATTTTTTTAATCAAGCACACAGACCTTCTTAATTCATTTGGCTCACTTCCTTGACCCAAAAAAGCACACCGTACTATATGCCCCTACCCTCCTCTTTGAAGAGGTTGAGCGGTGTCATATTTCTACTGGGGCTGCTTATGATATCCCTGTGCTGTGCTGACTTCCTCCTGGGGGTTCTTATTATGAGGGGATCACACCATCCCTGTGCTGTGCTGACTTCCTCCTGGGGCTGCTTACGGTGCTGCTGTCAGTGCTGTATGTCACGGTGCTGCTGTCAGCGCTGTATGTCACGGTGCTGCTGTCAGCGCTGTATGTCACGGTGCTGCTGTCAGCGCTGTATGTCACGGTGCTGCTGTCAGCGCTGTATGTCACGGTGCTGCTGTCAGCGCTGTATGTCACGGTGCTGCTGTCAGCGCTGTATGTCACGGTGCTGCTGTCAGCGCTGTATGTCACGGTGCTGCTGTCAGCGCTGTATGTCACGGTGCTGCTGTCAGCGCTGTATGTCACGGTGCTGCTGTCAGCGCTGTATGTCACGGTGCTGCTGTCAGCGCTGTATGTCACGGTGCTGCTGTCAGCGCTGTATGTCACGGTGCTGCTGTCAGCGCTGTATGTCACGGTGCTGCTGTCAGTGCTCTGTATTACGGTGCTGCTGTCAGATGCCTCTATCACGGTGCATGTGTCATTCCGGTATGTCACGCTGCTGGTGATCATCTCCTGCACCCTCTTCTTTGCCTACCCTGGTCCCTGACCTTCCCTCTCCTCCATTGCCTTCATTAGCTCCATAGTCCTGAATTGTTAGAACAATTTCCCAAATAAAATAAAAATGCTTGTAGTTATCGATCCCAAATTCACCTCATACATGTATTATGTCATTGTCCAGATGGTGGGACTACGTTTTACCCCCTAATAATTACCACGTGGCCGCAAATTCGACATGAAGGTTTGCAAAGTTCGCCTCCCATTGAAGTCAATGGGGCCCGCGGCGAACGTTCGGTTTCGCGAACGTTTGGGTCCGTTCGCATTTCGCGTTCGCGAAACGTCCCGTCGGAAGTTCGTCCATCACTATTCTTTAGGTATTACCCCAGTGGAGGCAAATTGGTTGAGTGTCTTACATAGATGAGGTGTAAGTATGTGGTGGAAATGTTTAAAATATTCATTAGCGAATCCATCTGGGCCTGGGGCTTTATGTAATGAGAGGGACTGGATGGCTCTATTAATTTCCTTGGTGGTAAATGGGGTAGAAAGAGTTGTTAGTTGTTCCTGAGTCAGGCTAGGGATTTGGATGGAGTCTAGAAAGGCATTTATGTCATTGGAGTGTGGGGGGGCGGAGCCCTCTGAGGCCTGTAGATTATATAATTTGTTATAAAAGGTCGCAAATGTGTTGGCTATGTCTAATGGGTTAGTCATCCTAGCTCCCTGTGAATTTAACAGGAGAGGGATTTTGGTTCTGACTTGTTGTCTTTTGACTTGTCGAGCAAGAAAGGCACTAGATTTGTTGTTAAAAGAGTAAGAATGCAATTTCAATCTTTGAATATAAAATTCAAAGTTGTTATGTAGGTGCTCGCTCAGTTTACGTCTGAGGTCAGTTATTGCTGTGAGTGTCGCCTGAGTAGGTGAGGTTTTGTTGATATTTTCGAAATGTTTGCGTTGTTTAAGTAGGGATTCTGTCTTTTCCAATCTCTTTTTTCTCTCTTGCGCTCCAAGTTTGATGAGAAGACCCCATAGAAAGGCTTTGTGGGCCAACCAGACCATGGAGTAGTCATCAGTAGAACCACAGTTAGTTTCAAAGAAGCCCTCAATCTCGGACCTGATCTTCTCCTCATATTTTAGATTATTTAAAAGAGAAGTGTTCATTCTCCAAGGGGGACGCATGGTTAAGTTGTGCTGTGGGAAATTTTTTAAGGTAATCGGGGCATGGTCTGACCAAGTGATAAGACCAATTTGCGTTTCTGAAATCGACAATAAAGCTTTTTTGTTGGTGAGGAAAAGATCGATCCGAGAGTAAGAGCCTCCAGTATGAGAGTAAAAGGTATAGTCGCGTTTAACGTCATGTATACACCTCCATGGATCATAGAGATCTTCATTGGCCATAAAGGATGAGAGAGCAGAAGTTGCCCTCCTGCGTGGGTTAGTAGAGTCTAGGGAGGGGTCTGGAGTGTCATTGAAGTCACCACAGATAATTAGGGCGTTATCCATATACGGGTCTAATTTGGCTTTGAGTTTTCTGAAAAACGATTTTTGGCAGGTATTGGGTACATATACATTAACGAGTGTCATGGGGTGATTATTAATAGTGGTGGAGAGGATGATAAATCGTCCCTCATCATCTGTTTCCATGTGATGAAGGGTAAAGGGGGTGGTAGCATTTACTGCTATCATGACTCCACATTTTTTTTACTATGGTTCGAAAAAAAGTAGTGTGCAAATTTTTTATGCTTACAATTTGGTGGATTTGTTTTGTTAAAGTGTGTCTCTTGGACACACAGGATATCAGCTTTAGACGCGAGTGCTTCCTTCCATAAGAGATTCCTCTTGAAAGGGGAATTAAGCCCCTTTGCATTAATTGATGTAATGTTGATAGCCATTTGTGAATAGTTGAGTACACGTTATATCCTGATGTTTACAGTAGTCACGGGTGAAATATAGAAGTTGAACGGGACTAAAGCTTTTAGAATTAATATATACAGCCGGTCAGGATGACAACAATTGCTAGGAAGGGAAGAGATTAACAAAAAAAAAAAAAAACCCTCTTAGAAAAAACACAGAAGACGATATAGGTCAATAACAGGTACCTGTGAAGTTAGAGGCGAGAACTGCTTATGTTTTCTACAATGAATACAGTAGCAAAAGAAATACAGTAAGAAAATGTTAAACCTAATGTGCCTGGCACACTTTAATCCTGGGGAGTGAGAATCTGACATGTCGCCCGAGCAGGGGAATTCTGTGCTGGGGACATGTAAGCAATCGCAACTATCAATTATCAGGCTTTATCCACTTTGTCCTTGCGGTGGCGAGGGTGTGAGGCTGAGGAGGCATTCTGACCATTATGTCCGCGATGGGTCGAAGTAATAGGCAGTAGACCCCAGTTAGTCAGTTTCTTGTAACCATCTTTAGGAGACATTATTGGGACAATTTTTTGCTCATAGGTCACCAGGAGCTTCGTAGGATAACCCCAATGGTAGGTGATTTTGTTCTCTTGGAGAACTGAAGTGACCGGCGCAAATGCCCTGCGTAGCTCCATTGTGGCTGGTGAAAGGTCAGCATACAGGGTGATTTTAGTGTAAGGTGAAGGAAGGGGTTTTAGATTTCTGGCCGAGTATAGGATTTGTTCCTTTACGTGAAAAAAATGAATTCTGGCCAGGACGTCTCTGGGTGTATCTGCTGGTAGGTGGTCCGGTTTAGCGATTCTGTGTGCACGATCTATAGTTAAGTTGTGAGCAGATAAGTTGGGGATCAGAGACGTCATGAGTTGTTGTATGTATTGTTTGAGTTCAGTGGGCGGGACTGCCTCAGGGATCCCCCTGAATTTTATGTTGTTCCTTTGGGCCCTGTTTTTGAGGTCAGCCATTTTACGTTTTATTTTATGTATTACAGCTGCATGATGCTCATGAGCATCCAATAGCTCATTATGTGCTTTGCTCACTTCTGACATGTGTTTCTCTGTTATGTCCACTCTGTCCTCCAGGCAATCAAGTCTGTCATGAACTTGTGAGAGAGACATATGCAGTCCTCTGTGCAAGTCCTTTTGTAAAGTAAGCAGCATTGACTTTAATGTACTTTCAGAGACAGGGTTGTCTGTGACAGGTACAGTAGCTAGGGATGACATAGGAGCCATGCTGTGAGAAACTAAAGTTGGTGCTGTGCCCTGGTGCTTTTTGGCCTGATGAGCTTTAGTGGTAGAGTTGCAGGGGGATAAGGCAAGTCTCTTACGTCTGTCCTGCTGGAACGCTGCGGCCTCCCTGTCAGGGGGTGGAAGATTGTCCATAGGTTCAGGCTCTCTGCCATCCTGGATCTCCTCAGCGATATGCTGCTGTGGGTAGTGAGGCTGTGTCCCGCCGTGGTGCGCTCCGGTGGAGGTTGGCCGGCGCCATCTTGGAGATTCCTCTGCTCCATTCGGTCAAAGTATTCGGTCAGGTGGCGGGGATGTGATGGTGGATTCCGCCTGCCTGACATGCCCAAGGGTGTCCTGCGGCTCTCCTCTCCCTTTCCGAAGAGAGGGGAGCTATCTGTCGCTAATTCGCCGCTCGTATCCCCCTGCTCTGGAGCGGAGCTGAGACACTACGCGTCCACCTTGCTCCGTGGCTGGCCAAGCCCCCATGGACTTATATTTCATTTTACATACTATAACCTGTACCACTATCTGCTGGATTTTTTTGCTGGAAAACATAGTTATGAGGCTTCTGCTGTTCAAGCGGTGGAGAAGGGGGGGCATTTCAGGGTGGCCTTTCACAATGTTTTTAGTCCTTTGGTGCCCAGAGCTGTCACCTTTACATCCCATTGGCAGCATCTGCATCATTAGGTCATAAATCTAGGGGCGAAAACAGACATGGAGAGCTTTCCAATTGAGTTACTAGGTAATGAGTATTGACCACTAGCTAGAACTTGCCCGGTATTCAATTGAGTTGCTGGGCCACCTTGCATCCAGAGTACTTTCCAAATAGGCATTCAGTACTGCCAGAGGTTTTGTGACAGATAAGAGGGCGCATCTGTCCACAGAATCCGTGGGCTGGCTGACATTTATCAAAATTAATCAGTCATGGATTAGCAGCAGCTATCAAGCTCCTGATGCTGATGTTGCTGATTACGTGCTTTCTGGATCTGGAATATCTTAGACTGTCTAGACTGCTTAGCTTTGTGGGTGCTGATTTAATTTTTGGTGTAGGTTTCACGGGCATAATTAACACCCAAAGACCAATTTTTCCACTGTTTTACAGGTGCATATCATTTTAATTTTTGACAGCAAGGCCAATTCTTGCTTTCATCAAGAGTACCTCTATAGGGTTATGATGTGAAGGCACCACTGCCACCCAAAGACCAATTTTTTCGCACCTATTGATGGGTGCATATTATTTAAATTTTTGACAGCAAGCCCAATTCTTGCTTTCTGTAAGAGTACCTCTAAAGGGTTATGGTGTAAAGACACCACCCGAAACCCAAAGCCAATTTGTCCACACCTGTTATTGCTATCCAAAGTCTGCAAAAGAGACACCCGAATTTTCCAAAAAAATCTTGTCTCCAGTGCACAAAATTGGGGCCTCCTCATACAGACTGGCTCCCCAGTCCGTTGTTTGTAGAATAAAGAAAGCTTGAATGGAAAATGTAATTTTTGTTTGCTTTATCAAAATCATTATTGCTGCAGCAGTCTCCATACATGGTGCAGATACGCCACATTACAGGCAGACTAAGGAGACGCCCCAGGAACTATATTTAAAGACATTTTTTGTTTTTTATTGTTATTTCTCATTTTGATGGTTTCACTTTAAGCATCAGTAAATCCCTACTTATTTAAAAATTATGTATTTTACCAACTTTTTTTCATTTATACATATCCACCAGGGCAGTGCCCAAACCCTCATATCCATTGTATGCCCAATTACTTGCATTTAAACGTAAAAATGGGCACTTTCATTTTTCAAGTTCGGATTCCATAGACTTCAAAGGGGTTCGTTATTCAGTTCTGAATGTTTGCGATGTTCGAAAGTTCTGCTTGAACTCACTAGGTGGTTGTTCGGACCATCTCACCTATGATGCACTTTTAGAGGAGTTAAACAATTACCTGTTCAGTCTGCATGTTGCAACCCTGTCTAGATATCCTATGATGTGCTTTTAGAGAAGTTCAAAATTGGGTAATACCAAGATTGGACAGTTACCGGTAGTCAGGATTATATTTTGCCTTTTGCCTTACCTTTCTATGGGGTCTTTCAAAGAAGGTCATAAGCAAGAGATCAAGTCCAATATGAGTACATTTTCTTATCCAAAAATGCATACTTTTGCCAATAGTTCTGGCAGCTCAGTGGCTGTAACAAAGTTATATAGCATCCATATGTGACAGCTTTTCACAGACAAAAATATACTTGTGTACTTTTCATGTGCTAACATAGTTAAATGACATCCATATGTGACATATGTCCATAGCTAATTCATATGCATTGGCTCATAACCTATTGAATGATATTTCAGGAAATGTTGACTATTGACAAGAATAAAGTTCTCCCTAAAGACAACTTTAGTGTGGGAGATACAGTTGTACATTCTTTCCTCAACAGAAATTGTATTACACAGCATGCCTGTGTCCGCTATCATTGCACCCACTGCGCTCTCTGAAGAATTCCATTCCATTAACCAGTATGCAGTTTTCAAAATTCACATTCCAAATAAAAGCCACTTATGTATTCAGAAAATCCATAACAGGTAGTTATACAAGCAGAACACAATTTCTTAGAAAGATTATAGATTTATTTTCCACAATTATTGCCACTAGTCTGTGCACTAAATAATCACATACTGTTTACTTTTTTTCCACTTTAAAAAAATTATTTTTGCTAGGAGCATACTAGTTATGTAGCAGCTGACCTGTGTAGATTTGCAAGAAAGTAAAGATTGGAGTTGTTGGTGACAGGTAGGTATTATTAGTCTTTACATATCAATTTTTGTTCAGATTTTATTGGTGTCAGAGTTGTTTCAAAATATTCACATTATAAACAGATATTTCTTGTGTGTTCAGCGACACCTAACTGTTGGGTTCTTTAAATACAGACTGCAACATGAGTCTGCTTAGAGAACAAAGCTTAGTCATTATAAGGATGGAACAAGAATGGCTTTCATTGCTAAAATGTTCTTGATGAGAAATTAAATTCAAATAACACCCTCCATGCTAATATCATTTTTAAAGAAAGCCTCAAAACACCTTTGTGACAGTTGAAATTTTCTGACATCTCAAACATATGCAATAAGCCTTTTGCCTAGGGAGCGACTTTAGTACCTAACATCTGCAGCTGCTCTCTGTTATCTGGCCACTATCTGCATGAGCGCAATCTGCCAATGTTGCCTGCCCCCCCCCCCCCAAAAAAAAAGAAAACCCTCTAAAATGCTATAATAATTCATGTTGCTAATTTACGGATTTGCAGTTCAATGTTTTACCATATGAGCAAGCTTTGGGTTCAAAACCTGCAAATTGCTATCCGTTCTTGAAAGCATTTCCTGCATTTAGCACTTACTTACTAACTTATTAAGGGCTATCTTCATTGTGTTATAATTTCTGACTTATTGTAACCTAGGTCATGTCAGTACTTGCATAGCTTCTGAAGCGGAATCGTCTTCTCTAATGATAGACAAATTACATCCCTGAGCTTAGAGTATAGAAATGACCATATGAGATTTACCTATGAAAGATAGTAAGCTTTTAGAAGTTTTTTTGCAAGTATATACTACCCTAAGAAAAGTGTTTCCATAGTAACTATAGTAATTTGTTTGAAAATGGAACTAACAGTAATTTGAAGCTTTTGTAAAAGAAAAATATCAATCTGCTTTAAAAAAAAAAAAAATCAATGCATTAAGGAAGAGTTTATACAAGTACTTAGAACACATTCGAACTGTTACTTGGATAAGAGCTGTACTAGGCTATTTTGGAATTAATTAAACTCGATGATTGCATGTTTTAAAGAAATCAATAAGCAAAGAATTACACCAATCAATGTCTGTATATCAAAAACATTAATCAAAACTGCTTTGAGAGTCTGATTAGAAAAGGGGCCCATATTTTAGCTACATTACATAAATGAAAGCCATATCTCACACATTTGTATAATGTGCCGACTTAGCAAAATGGCTTAACTGCCAAAGATGATATTTTAGAATTTTGCTAGTGTATCTCTACAGTGTACAACTCATTGAGGTATCTTTATAAAATTTGAACAATAACTTATTTTAAATGATTATGTTCTTTGTAATATGCTGCAGCAAAATAAACAGTGGTAGGCAAACTCATACATATGAAATTGCTTATGAATTTCAGATTTTTTTTGTCTGTGGATTTTAATTGATTAGACAGTTGAGGAAGAATGATATCTCCAGTAGACTAAAAATAAAATGATACTACATTGTCTGAGATATGCCATTTGCTGTAACAAAATTCAGAAGAACAGTCAATTGAAGAAAAAACATCTGGCTTTTTAAGCATTAACAATAACATGATATATTTTTGTATTTTAAACTTCTCATAAAATATGTCCCTCTGATTCGTTTTAATAGACTTGAAGTGGTTGTAAAAGAATAAAAGCTAAACTAGAACTCTATACATAAGTCATATTCTCAATCTCAAAATCTAGGTATTCCACATAGGAGCACTCCATATAGATGCCCTACCTTACTTTTTGCAACGTCTATGTGCCTACAACAACATTTCCAAAATAAAATCATGGTAGTGGTTAGGGATGAGCCGAACACCCCCCGGTTCGGTTCGCACCAGAACTTTCGAACGGACCCCAAATTCGTACGAACTTTAGAACCCTATTGAAGTGTATGGGACTCGAACGTTCAAAATTAAAAGTGCTAATTTTAACGGCTAATATGCAAGATGCTGTCCTAAAAAGGGTTTGGGGACCTGGCTCCTGCCCCAGGGGACATGGGTCAATGCCTAAAATGTTTTTAAAAATGTCCGTTTTGGCGGGAGCGCTGATTTTAATGACGATTAAAGTGAAAAAAAAAAGTGAAATATTCCTTTAAATATCGTACCTGGGAGGTGTCTGTAGTATGCCTGTGAAGTGCCACGTGTTTCCCGTGTTTAGAACAGTCCCTGCACAAAATGAAATTTAACGGAAATAACATCATTTAAAACTGTTTGTGGTTTTAATGTTATATCTGGTTCCTGCAATATGGTTGAAAATCATTGAGAAAAATGGCATGGGTAGCCCTCCCTGCCCATTACCAGCCCCTTTGGGTCTTGTACGCATATTAAGGGGAACCCCGTACCCATATTAAAAAATGAAATGCGTGTGGCCCCCAGGCCCTATATACGCAGAACATCAGTATACAGGCGGTGCAAACAAGACAGGGACTGTGTAGGTTTGTTGTGTTAAGTTGAATCTGTTTGTAATTTTCAACTGGTACATTTTTAAAGTGTAGCTCCAGTCAAAAAAACTATTTTTAAGCTTTTTGGAAAACATAGGGAAGGGTTATCACCCCTGTATAATTTGTTTTGTCGTCCATCTTTTTTCATCTCACTTGCTGTTGTCTCCTTCCATTTGCAAGTAGGAGATGTTTGTAAGTTGGATGTTTGAAAGTAGGGGCCTGCCCAATATGCTCTGCAGAAATGGCGGAACAAGGTGTTGGTTTTGCTAAAACATTGTAACCCCTCAAAGTGACTCTTGGTGGGCGCTGGAGCGCCCTGCTGTGAACGATTAAATCAAGAATTGTAATTACATGCCATTGTTGAACAGTGGTAGAAAAATTGACCTTTCGTGGTTGTGGTGCTGGTGCCACAACACTATAAGTCCTCACAGTTACTCTGGGTGGGCACAGGAACCGGCCCTCCTGTGAAATATTATATCAAGAATTGTAATTACATGTCCCTGTTAAACAGGGGCAGAAAAATTGGGCCTTAGGCACTGGTGCTGGTGCCACGACACTGCAACCTCTCCCATATACTCTAGTTTTAGTGCAGGAATTAGCCCTGCTGCAAAGCATTGCATCAAAAATTGTAATTAAACATCCCTGTTAAACAGGGGCAGAAAAATTGGGCCTTAGGCCCTGGTGCTGGTGCCACGACACTGCAACCTCTCCCATATACTCTAGTTTTAGTGCAGGAATTAGCCCTGCTGCAAAGCATTGCATCAAAAATTGTAATTAAACGCCCCTGTTAAACAGGGGCAGAAAAATTGGGCTGATGGCATCACCCAGAACCAGAAATGTTCTTCCAAAATATCAGTGGAGGAGGAAGAGGATAGACAATCAACATAACAGGACAGTCACTCAGCATCAGCATAGGCAGTCTTGAAGGGAAGTGATATTTCAAAAAAAATTATTCGGTTACATCAGCTTCAGGTGCTTGGTAGCTGTGGGTGATCCAAGACTGATTCAACTTTATGAAGGTCAGTCGATCACCTGATTCGGTGGACAGGCGCACCCTGTCATCGGTAACAAAGCCACCAGCAGCACTGAAGGAGCGTTCTGAAAGAACGCTGGATGCAGGACAGGCCAGTAGCTCAATTGCATACTGTGCAAGCTCTGGCCAGTAGACATGTGCAGAGTAAAATATTTTGTTTCGGAATTTCGTTTTCGTCCGAAAACTTAATTTATTTAGTTACTCCCGAAATTCGTTTTTATTTATTTAGTTTTTCGTTCAAAAATTGCATTCGTCCGAAAATCCACATGAATTACGGTCGAATCTGTCTTTGAAGGCTTATGGTGTCTGTCGAATGTATAAAGAAGATTCGACGGAGCTAGTATATAGCATACTTTAGAACCCTATTAAAGTCTATGGGACTCCAACGTTCAAAATCTAAAGTGCTAATTTTACTAATTTTACTAATTTGCAAGTTACTGTCCTAAAAAGTGTTTGGGGACCCGGGTCCTGCCCCAGGGGACATGTATCAATGCAAAAAAAGTTTTAAAAAAGGCCATTTTTTCAGGAGCAGTGATTTTAATAATGGTTAAAGTGAAACAATAAAAGTGTAATATTCCTTTAAATTTCGTAGGGGGGGGGGGGGGTGTATATAGTATGCCTGTGAAGGGGCTCATGTTTCTGGTGCTTAGAACTGTCCCTGCACAAAGTGTCATTTATGCAGGGAAAAAAGTCCTTTAAAATCACTCGCAGCTATTATGAATTGTCGGCTCCGTAATACAGAGAACACTCATTGAAAGTCATTGATAAAAAATAAAAAATAAAAAAAAAAGCGTGGGGGTCCCCCAAATTCAATTACCAGGCCCTTCAGGTCTGGTATGGATATTGAGGGGAACCCCGCGTCAAATTTAAAAAAAATTTGACGTGGGGGTCCCCCTAAAAATCCATACCAGACCCTTTATCCGAGCACGCAACCTGGCAGGCCGCAGGAAAAAAGGGGGGGGGCGAGAGAGCGGCCCCCCCTCCCTCCTGAACCATACCAGGCCACATGCCCTCAACATTGGGAGGATGCTTTGGGGGTCTGTGACCCCTCAAAGCACCTTGTCCCCATGTTGATGAGGACAAGGGCCTCATCCCCACAACCCTGGCCGGTGGTTGTGGGGGTCTGCGGGCAGGGGGCTTATCAGAATCTGGAAGCCCCCTTTAACAAGGGGACCCCCAGATCCCGCCCCCCCCTGTTTTAAATGGTAACGGGGTACAAAAGTACCCCTACCATTTCACAAAGAAAGTGTAAAAAATTGTTAAATAAGACAAACACACTTTTGAAAAATTCCTTTATTAAAAATAAAAAAATTTAAAAAAAAAGATTCCAGCGGTGGTAATCCACTCTTGCTATCCAGCGACTAGTGATGGACGAACTTCCGACGGGACGTTTCGCGAACGCGAAATGCGAACGGACCCAAACGTTCGCGAAACCGAACGTTCGCCGCGGGCCCCATTGACTTCAATGGGAGGCGAACTTTGCAAACCTTCATGTCGAATTTGCGGCCACGTGGTAATTATTAGGGGGTAAAACGTAGTCCCACCATCTGGACAATGACATAATACATGTATGAGGTGAATTTGGGATCGATAACTACAAGCATTTTTATTTTATTTGGGAAATTGTTCTAACAATTCAGGACTATGGAGCTAATGAAGGCAATGGAGGAGAGGGAAGGTCAGGGACCAGGGTAGGCAAAGAAGAGGGTGCAGGAGATGATCACCAGCAGCGTGACATACCGGAATGACACATGCACCGTGATAGAGGCATCTGACAGCAGCACCGTAATACAGAGCACTGACAGCAGCACCGTGACATACAGCGCTGACAGCAGCACCGTGACATACAGCGCTGACAGCAGCACCGTGACATACAGCGCTGACAGCAGCACCGTGACATACAGCGCTGACAGCAGCACCGTGACATACAGCGCTGACAGCAGCACCGTGACATACAGCGCTGACAGCAGCACCGTGACATACAGCGCTGACAGCAGCACCGTGACATACAGCGCTGACAGCAGCACCGTGACATACAGCGCTGACAGCAGCACCGTGACATACAGCGCTGACAGCAGCACCGTGACATACAGCGCTGACAGCAGCACCGTGACATACAGCGCTGACAGCAGCACCGTGACATACAGCACTGACAGCAGCACCGTAAGCAGCCCCAGGAGGAAGTCAGCACAGCACAGGGATGGTGTGATCCCCTCATAATAAGAACCCCCAGGAGGAAGTCAGCACAGCACAGGGATAGTGTGATCCCTTCATAATAAGAACCCCCAGGAGGAAGTCAGCACAGCACAGGGATATCATAAGCAGCCCCAGTAGAAATATGACACCGCTCAACCTCTTCAAAGAGGAGGGTAGGGGCATATAGTACGGTGTGCTTTTTTGGGTCAAGGAAGTGAGCCAAATGAATTAAGAAGGTCTGTGTGCTTGATTAAAAAAATAGTTTATAGACATATACATGGTCTACTGGTCACATGTGTTGAATTCCTCCGAGATCCATGCCTCATTCATTTTTAGAAATGTGAGGTAGTTAACACTGTGGTGAGCTAGGCGAGTACGCTTATCGGTCACAATCCCCCCTGCTGCGCTGAACGTCCTTTCGGACAGGACACTGGATGAGGGGCAAGCCAACAGTTCGATTGCAAATTGGGCAAGCTCTGGCCAGAGGTCAAGCCTGCCCACCCAGTAGTCTAGGGGTTCATCACTCCTCAGAGCGTCCACATCGGCCGTTAACCCAATGTAGTCGGACACCTGACGGTCTAGGCGTTCCCTGATGCTGGATCCGGATGACACCTGTCGATGGGTCGGCTGAAAGAATGACCTCATATCCGAAGTCACCAACACATCTTCAAACCGGCCTCTTCTTGCAGGCGCTGTTGGATTGGTACCCGCAAATCCTTCTCTGGGAGTGGGAATTGCTCCTCTGCCAGCGCACGCAAAAGCAGAATGCAGCATTTCTCGAAGCAAGGCCTGGAAGTGCTGCATTCTGACAGCCCTCTGCGACGGCGGTAACATTTCCGCCATTTTGTGTTTGTACCGGGGGTCTAAGTACGTTGCCACCCAGTACTGGTCCTTGACCCTCATGCTTTTTATACGGGGGTCCCTATTAAAACACTGGAGCATGAAGGCCCCCATTTGCACTAAAGTGGAAGCGGTGTGGTGGCCTGGCTCCTGCTCATCATCCAGGATAATGTCGTCCTCTTCATTCTCCTCTCCCCATCCTCGCACAACAGGGATCCCAGAAAGGTTTAAAGCATGCTCTTCTTGCTCCTGCTCATCCGCCCCGGCACCATCCTCCTCTGACTCCTCATCAGACTCCTGTTGTTGACTTGTCTCAGATAGAGTAGCCCCCCCTGGGAATTCATCCAGCATTGCGACTTCCTCATCTTCCCGCTCCTGCTCCTCCACAGCCTGATCAATGACACGACGCAATGCACGCTCCAGAAAGAAGGCATAAGGTACCATGTCACTGATGGCGCCATGGCTGCGACTGACCAGTTTGGTGATCTCCTCAAATGGCCGCAGAAGTCTGCATGTGTCGCGCATGAGCAGCCACTGGCGCGGTGAAAAAAAACCCAGCTCCCCAGAACCGTTTCTTTCGCAGAGTTCATACAGGTAGACGTTAACTGCACGTTTCTGCTGGAGCAGCCTATCAAGCATATAGAAGGTTGAGTTCCATCGCGTCGGGCAATCGCAAATAAGACGTCTGACCGGCAGATGGTGTCGCCGCTGAATGTCAGCAAGGCGAGCCATGGCCGTGTAAGATCTTCTGAAATGGGCCGAGATTTTCCTTGCCTGCCGCAAGATGTCCTGGACCCCAGGGTATTTGACAAGGAATCGCTGCACGACCAAGTTTAAGACGTGTGCCATGCACGGCACGTGCGTGATTTTGCCCTGTTTCAATGCGCTAAGCAGATTGGCACCGTTGTCACACACCACTTTACCAACTGTCAAATTGAGCGGTGTTAGCCACTCATCTGCCTGTGAACGCAAAGCTGAAAGGAGTGCCGGGCCAGTGTGGCTCTTTGCTTCCAGGCACAACAGACGCAGCACGGCATGGCAACGTCTCACCTGGCATGTGGAATAGGTTCTGGGGAGCTTGGGCGGTGCAGTGGAAGAGACGCTAGCAGCGGAAAAGGAGGAGGCAGCTGAGGAGGAGAGGGAGGAGGATGGAGTAGGAGGAGGAGAAGAAGAGTCAGGCCTGCATGCAATCCGTGGCGGTAAAACCAAATCTACACGGGTGCCACGGGTTACATGCTTGACGGCCGTCAGAAGGTTCACCCAGTGGGCAGTAAAACTGATATACCTTCCCTGCCCGTGTTTGCTAGACCACGTGTCTGTGGTCAGATGTATCTTGGCACCGACACTGTGTGCCAGAGATACATTCACTTGCCGCTGAACATGGCCATATAGCTCTGGGATGCCCTTCTCTGAGAAATACTTCCTTCCTGGGACCTTCCATTGTGGTGTTCCAATGGCCACAAATTTGCGAAAGGCCTCCGAGTCCACCAGTTTATATGGCAGTAGTTGGCGGGCTATGAGTTCTGACAAGCCAGCCGCCAACCGTTGGGCAAGAGGGTTATCCGGCATCATCATTTTTTTACGCTCAAACATTAGGCCCACGGAAGCCTGCCTTTTTGCAGAAAAATGTGAGCTTGGCGTGATGGAAGGTGGAGTGGAGGACAATTGTGAGGAGAGAGGAGAAGGAGAAGTAGAAGACGAGGCTGGACGGTGAGAGCCTGCAGTGTGGCTTTGTGTGTTCCGTTGCTCCCACTGGGCTCGGTGATGGCTGCTCATGTGCCTTCTTAAGGCGGTCGTCCCTAGGTGAGTATTGGGCTTACCGCGACTAACGCGTTGACTGCAAAGATTGCAGATGGCAACGCTATTGTCAGCAGCGGACACGTTAAAAAAAGCCCACACTGCGGAGCCATGTGCCGGTGTCCTGGGAGCGCCAGATGTGACCGTACATGGTCGATGACTCGCTCCTGATACATTTGCAGTCTGCTTTGTCCCTGCTGTGCAATGTAAGTCATTGCTGCTTCTCCTCCCTATCTGCTGGTCCATATCTCCCTCTGAACTCCCCTCCTCTTCCTCTCTTGTGGGCACCCACGTGACATCACTAGACACGTCATCATCAACGTCACCTTCCCCACCGCTATAAGTAGAGATCTCGGAGTAGGCAGCAACACCGGGGACCAACCTCCTCCTTGGGCTGATCTGGGTACTGGCGTCAGACTGCTGAGTAGCGCTTGTTGCTACCTCCTCTTCCTGATCCAATACCAAGAGTGGCTGCGCATCAGAAATGTCCTCTTGATATGGATCGGAAAATAATTCCAGTGACTCAAGCGGAAGGTATGTGGTGGTGGTGGTGGTGGTCGTGTTGTTGGTGGTAGTGTCTTTGGGGGTGCACATAGCAGAGAGTGAAGAAGAGGGTGCAGATCGAGAGGATGAGGAGGGTGCAGAAGAGTAAGGCTGAGCGAGCCACTCAACCAAGTCTGGTGCATCCTTTAAAGTAATTGAACGCACCTTCTGCAACTTCCCACTTTGGCTCAAGCCTGTTGCTCCTGCCCTACCCCTACCACCCCTGCGGAAGGGCCTGCCTCTTCCTCTGCATGTCATTTTTTAAATGACCCTGTGACAAAACTCTTAGTCCCTATACCGCTGAAGGACTGCTGCAGTATAGGTGAGCGGTCAGCAGTGGTGCACGTCAACCCTATCTATTGTGGACCTATAGCGGTCCTTACAGAACAGCAGACTGTACCGCACTCAAGCCTATGTACCGTAGCACCCTATACCAAGTTACCAGTCCTTATAAGAACTTTTGTGGACCAAGCAGGTTGTGTATTAGTGTTTAGCAGACTGTACGTCAGTCCCTATACCGCTGAAGGACTGCTGCAGTATAGGGCAGCGGTCAGCAGTGGTGCACGTCAACCCTATCTATTGTGGACCGATAGCGGTCCTTACAGAACAGCAGACTGTACCGCACTCAAGCCTATGTACCGTAGCACCCTATACCAAGTTACCAGTCCTTATAAGAACTTTTGTGGACCAAGCAGGTTGTGTATTAGTGTTTAGCAGACTGTACGTCAGTCCCTATACCGCTGAAGGACTGCTGCAGTATAGGGCAGCGGTCAGCAGTGGTGCACGTCAACCCTATCTATTGTGGACCGATAGCGGTCCTTACAGAACAGCAGACTGTACCGCACTCAAGCCTATGTACCGTAGCACCCTATACCAAGTTACCAGTCCTTATAAGAACTTTTGTGGAACAAGCAGGTTGTGTGTTAGTGATTAGCAGACTGTACGTCAGTCCCTATACCGCTGAAGGACTGCTGCAGTATAGGGCAGCGGTCAGCAGTGGTGCACGTCAACCCTATCTATTGTGGACCGATAGCGGTCCTTACAGAACAGCAGACTGTACCGCACTCAAGCCTATGTACCGTAGCACCCTATACCAAGTTACCAGTCCTTATAAGAACTTTTGTGGAACAAGCAGGTTGTGTGTTAGTGATTAGCAGACTGTACGTCAGTCCCTATACCGCTGAAGGACTGCTGCAGTATAGGTGAGCGGTCAGCAGTGGTGCACGTCAACCCTATCTATTGTGGACCTATAGCGGTCCTTACAGAACAGCAGACTGTACCGCACTCAAGCCTATGTACCGTAGCACCCTATACCAAGTTACCAGTCCTTATAAGAACTTTTGTGGACCAAGCAGGTTGTGTATTAGTGTTTAGCAGACTGTACGTCAGTCCCTATACCGCTGAAGGACTGCTGCAGTATAGGGCAGCGGTCAGCAGTGGTGCACGTCAACCCTATCTATTGTGGACCGATAGCGGTCCTTACAGAACAGCAGACTGTACCGCACTCAAGCCTATGTACCGTAGCACCCTATACCAAGTTACCAGTCCTTATAAGAACTTTTGTGGAACAAGCAGGTTGTGTGTTAGTGATTAGCAGACTGTACGTCAGTCCCTATACCGCTGAAGGACTGCTGCAGTATAGGGCAGCGGTCAGCAGTGGTGCACGTCAACCCTATCTATTGTGGACCGATAGCGGTCCTTACAGAACAGCAGACTGTACCGCACTCAAGCCTATGTACCGTAGCACCCTATACCAAGTTACCAGTCCTTATAAGAACTTTTGTGGAACAAGCAGGTTGTGTGTTAGTGATTAGCAGACTGTACGTCAGTCCCTATACCGCTGAAGGACTGCTGCAGTATAGGTGAGCGGTCAGCAGTGGTGCACGTCAACCCTATCTATTGTGGACCGATAGCGGTCCTTACAGAACAGCAGACTGTACCGCACTCAAGCCTATGTACCGTAGCACCCTATACCAAGTTACCAGTCCTTATAAGAACTTTTGTGGACCAAGCAGGTTGTGTATTAGTGTTTAGCAGACTGTACGTCAGTCCCTATACCGCTGAAGGACTGCTGCAGTATAGGGCAGCGGTCAGCAGTGGTGCACGTCAACCCTATCTATTGTGGACCGATAGCGGTCCTTACAGAACAGCAGACTGTACCGCACTCAAGCCTATGTACCGTAGCACCCTATACCAAGTTACCAGTCCTTATAAGAACTTTTGTGGACCAAGCAGGTTGTGTATTAGTGTTTAGCAGACTGTACGTCAGTCCCTATACCGCTGAAGGACTGCTGCAGTATAGGGCAGCGGTCAGCAGTGGTGCACGTCAACCCTATCTATTGTGGACCGATAGCGGTCCTTACAGAACAGCAGACTGTACCGCACTCAAGCCTATGTACCGTAGCACCCTATACCAAGTTACCAGTCCTTATAAGAACTTTTGTGGAACAAGCAGGTTGTGTGTTAGTGATTAGCAGACTGTACGTCAGTCCCTATACCGCTGAAGGACTGCTGCAGTATAGGGCAGCGGTCAGCAGTGGTGCACGTCAACCCTATCTATTGTGGACCGATAGCGGTCCTTACAGAACAGCAGACTGTACCGCACTCAAGCCTATGTACCGTAGCACCCTATACCAAGTTACCAGTCCTTATAAGAACTTTTGTGGAACAAGTGAGTTGTGAATGTTTAGCAGACTGCAGCAGAAGGGCAGCAGTCAAGTATAATATCCTTTCTATATTTGGAAGAAAGAATATTATACATGTACAAGCCTATTACTGTACCACTGATACCAGTCCTGAAAAGAACCTTTGTGGAACTAATAATAACAGCAAGTCTTTAAAATTACCCTCACTGCCTGACAACACTGCTTCCTTCCTGTCCCTATACAAATTGGCAAAAAAAGAGAACGATTAGTGGTTACTGGAACAGCTCTTTTGTGGACCTTGATAGTAACAGCTAATGATGATGATGATGATGATGATGATGAAAGACTAATCTGGCTGTCCCTGTAGCATACACCGTCCTTTCCCTTTCTCTAAACTAACAAAAGACACTCAGGCTGCTGCAAGAATCAGCAGCACAGCAAACCTATCAACACCTAACACCTATACCAGTCCTGAAAAGAACTTTTGTGTACCAAATAGCTAGTGGTTTATCTCTCCCTACTCCACACAGGAACCTGTCCCTATCGTAACAGAAGAAAGAATGTAAAATGGCCACCGGATCGGGTGTATTTATAGGTTAGGGGGAATGTACAAGTGTCCATGTGCTGTCATGTCTCAATTGGCTGTCCTGTATCACATGATAAACGTGTCACCAAAGGTTAAAGTTCTTGTATACATTAAACACGTAAGTCCGCCGCGGCGAACGACGGAAAAAGGCGTTCGAACGTGCGGACCGCGAATGTCGGAAATTCGCCGCGAAACGACCGCCGGGCGAACCGTTCGGCCATCACTACCAGCGACAGACTCTCCAGTAATGGCTTATCTGAATCTGCGCAGCAAATCCATCCTTCTTCTGTCTCCACGGAGGAGACACTGCAAGGATTCCAGCGGCCTGACGTTTCGTATATACGGAGGGTGGGGCCACCCGTCACCCGTCCTCCTCCTCCTCCTCATCCTCTTCCTGTGTGATGGGTGGCACAGCAGGAACACTGTCTGGATAAAGGGGGCCTTGAGAGGCAAGGAAGTCCTCCTCTTCCTGCCTCTGTTCTGCCTCAAGTGCCCTGTCTATTATTCCACGCAGCGTATGCTCCAAGAGGTGGACAAGAGGTACAGTGTCACTGATGCATGCACTGTCACTGCTCACCATCCTTGTGGCCTCCTCAAATGGTGACAGGACAGTGCATGCATCCCTGATCATGCCCCACTGGCGTGGTGAGAAAAAACCAAGCTCCCCTGACCCTGTCCTGGTGCCGTAGTCGCACAGGTACTCATTGATGGCCCTCTGCTGTGTGTACAGCCGCTGCAGCATGGCCAACGTTGAATTCCCCCTGGTGGGCATGTCACATATAAGGCGGTTCTTGGGCAGGTTCAACTCCTTTTGGAGCTCAGCCAGCCGGCACAGGCATTAAATGATCGGCGGAAATGCACACAGACTTTCCTGGCCTGCTTCAGGACATCCTGTAAGCCCAGGTACCTGCCCAAGAACCGCTGCACCACCAGGTTAAGGACGTGTGCTACACAGGGCACATGGGTCAGTTGTCCCTGTCGGAGGGCGGAGAGGAGGTTGGTGTCATTGTCGCAAACCACCATTCCTGGCTCAAGCTGGCGTGGCGTAAACCACCTCTCGGCCTGCCCCTGCAGAGCTGACAAAACATCCGCCCCAGTGTGGCTCCTGTCCCCCAAACAAACCAGCGCAAGCACGGCATGGCATTGTTTTGGCTGCGTACTTGCGTAGCCCCTGGAACGCCTACGGAGCACCTCTGGTTCTGAGGACAGAGCACTGGAAGAGGCCATGGAGGAAGAAGAGGAGGGTGTGGAGGAGAGAGGTGTGTCACAACCAATAGTAGCATTTTGGAGGCGTGGTGGCGGAACAACCTCCAACACTACTGCACCTTGTCCTGCATCCTTCCCAGCTGCCAGAAGAGTGACCCAATGGGCCATGAAAGACAGGTAACGTCCCTGTCCATGCCTGCTGGACCATGAGTCAGCTGTAATATGCACCTTACCGCTGACCGCCCTGTCCAGCGAGGCAAGGACATTGCCTTCCACATGCCGGTAGAGAGTCGGAATCGCCTTCCGTGAGAAAAAGTGGCGTTTGGGGACCTGCCACTGAGGAACCGCACATTGTACAAACTCACGGAAGGGGGCCGAGTCTACCAACTGAAAAGGCAGCAGTTGAAGTGCTAGCAATTTAGCCAAGCTAGCATTCAACCGCTGGGCATGTGGATGGCTGGGAGTGAACTTCTTTCGCCGGTCCAGCAGCTGGGGCAGGGACATTTGCCTGCTATAATTGGACGTGGGTGTACTGCTAGCAGAGTGCCCGGAAGCACTTGGCTGTGACACACCTAATTCTACACCTTCATTCCTCTCAGAGTAGGTTTCAGAGAGGACTGAAGCAAGGAGAGGTCCGCTTTGTTCTTTGGTGTGGGTCTTTGAGGTACGCTTGCCAACGAGCTGCATGGCAGGTCAACATATGTCTGGTCAAGCATGTGGTGCCCAAGCGGCTGATGTTTTGGCCACGCGAGATACGCTTGAGACATATGTTGCAAATAGCAGCGGTGCAATCTGATGCACTTGTCTCAAAAAAAGGCCCACACCAAAGAACTTTTAGAATAACGGGCAGAGGCAGCGCCCTGCACAGGCAGAGCTCTGCGGTGTGATTCAGTCGGTGTGCTGCCCCTAAGCTGGCCCCCGGAGGGCATCCTGCCTCGTTGGACATGTGCCTCCTCCTCCTCCTACTCCTCTCTCCTACCAGGCACCCCCATGGAGTCAGTGCCCTCATCATCCCCTCCCTCTTCATCACTGGAGCAAACCTGGCAGTATGCTGCAGCTTGTGGAACATGACTGCCAGATTGCTGTCCTTCTTCAGCATCCCCTCTCTCTGCATTCACGCTACTGCCTTCCTCTAGCTGAGTATCATCATCAGAGCCTACAAAACACTGGGCATCTTCCTGGAGCAGGTACCCAACACTGCGCTCAAAGAGTTCAGGAGACTCCTCAGGAGGACGTGGGGGGTCTAGGGAAGGAGTCACTGATGATGACATTGAGAGGAGGGAAGACGATGCGTTGGCAGCTGCTTTGCTAGTACCCTGAGACTGGGTGAGAGAGGATGAGGATGAAGAGGGCTTGGTCATCCACTCTACCAAGTCGTTGGCATGTTGCGGCTCAACATGTCCAGCTGCCGAAAAGAAGGACAAGCATGTCCCATGGCCACATGCTGATGATGACGATGCACCGCATCCACGACCAGCACTGTTGTCTCTAGACACAGAGCCTGCTTGCCCTCTTTTATCGGCTCGCGCCTGTCTGCCTCTCCTTGCTGGCCTTCCAGACATGGTAATGGCCTGAAGGGAGTTGGGAAAAACAGCAATTGGGTAGTGTATATTGTGCTGGAGGCACACACAACTTCCACTAACTCCTGCAGATGGCAGATGGCTCAAATAGAGAAGAGCTATGTAGGTGGATATAGCGGTGTATACTGGGTTCAGAGCACGCAGACAGCACACACAAGCTCCTACTGCTGACTGCAAGCTCTATTTAAAACGAGCAAGATAGTTTGCTATATAGGTGGATATAGCGGTGTATACTGGGTTCAGAGCACGCAGACAGCACGCACAAGCTCCTAACACTGACTGCAAGCTCTATTATAAAAGATAGACATATTGCTAGCTCTATAGGTGAATATAGCGGTGTATACTGCGGTCAGGGCATGCAGACAACAACCACTACAGAAGAGCAAGAACGAAAAATCGGCCGATAACGATCGGTGTATACTGTGTTGAAGGTACACAGAACACCCACTAACTGCTTCAGACGCCAACACACTACACAAGGCCGCCGCGCTGTGATTGGCCAAGCATGCGGGGTCACAGTGCATGCTTGGTCAATCATGAGCCAGTAATGCACTGCGCCATCACAGTGCATTGTGGGCCATGAGCTTTGGTTTCATGCTGTGTGTTCCCCCCGCCATGCACCGTCACCTAAGTGTGTGTTCCCCCGCAATGCGCTGTCACTTCCCCTCGTCCGGGGAACTTTGATACACGTCACCCGTCCTAGGATTGGATTGGTGATCTGACAATCAAAGTCCAGAAAAAAGAGGAGGGGCTTATGTGACAGCGAATGGTGGGGAAACACACAGCTATTGGAAAGGGGCCCATATTTTAGCTTCATTACATAAATGAAAGCCATATCTCACACATGAAAGCTGTGATGTTCCCTACTCTGATCATCCAGCTGGCAGCTCTCCTCTCTTCCCCTCTGTGACCAGCGGTGCTCACCCCCCCCCCCCAAGCTCCCAGGCAGCCCTTCTTGCCAGCCCCCAAAATTCACTTGCAAAGTGCGAGTGTGCAAGTGTAATTTTTGAGGGCTGACTTTATCAATTTAAAGTGATATCCTGCCCTCTCCCGCTTCTTGGGAGTTTTACCCAAAATCTGGTGTGTGGTCCTGGTGCTGCACTGCAGTATATAACCCCCTGGGTTGGTCTATACCCCTCAACATAAGAGTGAGCATCCCTGAACTCCCTTCCACTTCACTTGAATGACCTCCTAAGGAAGCTAAGTCTAGCGAAATGCGTATAGATCATAATCTTTGTTTGGATCCTCCTTCATTCAGCCCATTGATACCTGTATATCAATTTGAATACTGATTCTTCAATATTAATGTACCATATGTAAATGTCTGGATTAGATATTGTAGTTATGGAGGTTATAGGAGTTCAGTATACTCCTTATGGGATGTTGTCACACATACTATATGGATATTAATAAAGTTTTAAAGTATGCTTAATAAACGTTGTATATTTTTTTTTACTATACTATATTATATACTCTATACTTTTCTTTTTTCCTTTACATTGGGGTTATGAGTGACAGCCTTTAAAGTCCTTTCTATCTCCATCTCTATAGAAGTTTTTTACATATAACCTAACAAGTTATTGCTTTATGGTCCAGTTATAGAATATGTAAATATTCCTGTTATGTGCATGCTGTACCATGTACTTGTACATGAAAAAGTACTCTTTCCTCCATATATTACTTCCTTTGTGTGCAATACTTGGTGTCCCTGCCAGCCCCCCTGCTTTCCTATAATAAATACTGACCACACTTGGCATGGGAGCACATCAGATGATCAGACTTGTCCTGCACCCCCCCCCCCCCCTTAATCCACCAATCCACCCATCCACCCAGCCATTCACTGGGAAGATGTGCTATTTCTCTTCCTCTCTGAGCTCCTTATGCACCTGAGACCAGAGGGTATAAGGCAACTAAGATGTATTTTATAGCTCAATATTATAGCTGACCAGTTCCATTTTATGGTTTTTTCGATCGTCAACCTTGAGTTCAACGTATCTCCTGGACTGTAACTGCTTCATCAAATACTATATAAAATAATAAAAAATGACAGTTGAACATTCATATAATACATAATTAGTTGACAAACCCCCAAAAAATATCCATATATTGCAGCGATTTACCTCTTGACCCACCAGGTTACAGTCTGGGAACCCCTCTGAGCTCAAGGTGGAGTTCATTTAACAAACTGAATTACTTTTAATGGTTGATTTGGATGAATAAAATTTGCTATATTTTTCTAAAACAAACAATCTGTGAGTATGTAGTGCCTCAAAAGTCCAACCATTTTCTAATGCTTTATAAATACATGATTGGATAAACGAGTTTCTTATATTTTCATGGAGTTCCGTTTTAAATAGTTAATGTCATCAGATACAATTTTTCTGACTGCTCACATACTGTACATAAAATGTTTGAAATTAGCAATCCATGTTTTTTATGTTTTCCATTTATATCCTTGCAGCTTTTTTTTCCACTGGCTCTGACATCATCAAGATGACTGGCTATGAAACATGCAACATCTAAAGCTGTGTGTGAGAGAGTGCCTGAACATTATCAGTGACAGTTTCAATGTTCAGCAAAAATAGAAAGAACTGCTTATTCTTCACTGTCTTAGAGTGGTGAAGGCTTCACGAGTAGCAGCTGGACAACATGGTGGGCCAGGAGCAGGGAGGGAGAGAGCAGTAACTACTGACAAAGATCATAATGAATTGCTATGCATGGGCACATGTGTACTCATTCAGGATGAGCCGAACACACCCCCCCGGTTCGGTTTCCACCAGAACCTTCGAACAGACCTAAACTTTGTGTGAACTTTAGAACCCTATTAAAGTCTATGGGACTCGAATGTTCAAAATCAAAAGTGCTAAATTTAAAGGCTAATATGCAAGTTACTGTCCTAAAAAGTGTTTGGGGACCTGGGTCCTGCCCCAGGGGACATGTATCAATGCAAAAAAAAGTTTTAAAAACTGCAGTTTTTTCGGGAGCAGTGATTTTAATAATGATTAAAGTGAAACATTAAAAGTGTAATATTCCTTAAAATTTCGTATCTGGGGGTGTGTATAGTATGCCTGTGAAGGGGCGCATGTTTCCTGTGCTTAGAACTGTCCCTGCACAAAGTGTCATTTCTGCAGGAAAAAATAATGGAGGGACTGCGCTGCGCTGGACGGAGAGATGACCCGTCGCTGGATCAGATCAGCCATCGCTGGAACCCGGAGAGATGATCATCCGTCGCTGGATAGCAAGAGTGGATTACCACCGCTGGACTCTTTTTTTATTTTATTTTTATTTTTAATGAAGGACATTTTCAAAAGTGTGTTTGTCTTATTTAACAATTTTTTACACTTTCTTTGTGAAATGGTAGGGCTACTTTTGTACCCCCTTACCATTTCAAACAGGGGGGGCTGGGATCTGGCGGTCCCCTTGTTAAAGGGGGCTTCCAGATTCTGATAAGTCGCCCATCCGCAGACCCCCACAACCACCGGCCAGGTTTGTGGGGATGAGGCCTTTGTCCTCATCAACATGGCAACCCCAAAGCATCCTCCCAATGTTGAGGGTATGTGGCCCGGTACGGTTCAGGAGGGGGGGTGCTCTCTCCTCCCCTCCTCTTTTCCTGTGGCCTGCCAGGTTGCGTGCTCGGATAAAGGGTCTGGTATGGATTTTTAGGGGGATCCCACATAATTTTTTTTTTGATGCGTCCCTTTAATATCCATACCAGACCTGAGGGAAGGTCTGGCATGGATAATTTAGGGGGAACCCCACGTATTTTTTTTTAAAATTTGATGCGGGGTTCCCCTTAATATCCACACCAGACCTGAAGGGCTGGTAATTGAGTTTGGGGGAACCCCACTCTTTTTTTTTATTTTATCAATGACTTTCAATGAGTGTTCTCTAGTGATGGCCGAACGGTTCGCGGTCATTTCGTGGCGAATTTCGGCTGTTCGCAGTCTGCCCGATCAGCGGACTATTGCCGCCGTTCGCCCGGCAGACTTCCGTGTTTACTGTGTAAAAGAACTTTGACCTATGATGACACATCCATCATGGGGTACAGGACAGCCAATTGAGACTTTACAGCACATGGACACTTGGACATTCCCCCTAACTTATAAATACACCCGATCCGGCGGCCATTTTACATTTTTTCTTCTGTCACTATAGGGAGAGGTTGCTGTGTGGAGCAGGGAGAGATTGCAGTGACCCAAATCGCTAGCTATTTGGTACACAAAAGTTCTTTTCAGGACTGGTATAGGTGTTAGGTGTAGTTCAGGATATAGGTTTGAGGCAGTGCTGTGCTAGTGATTGTTGCAGCAGCCTGAGTGTCTTTTGTCAGTTTAGAGAAAGGGACAGGATGGTGTGTGCTGCAGGGACAGTCAGTTTAGTCATTAGCTGTTACTATCAGGTCCACAAAAGTGCTATTCCAGTTATTGTTCCAGCAGCCTCTGTTTTGTCAGTTTATATAGGGACAGGCAGGAAGCTGTGTGTGAGGCAGTGAGGGTCAGTTTAATCAGTAGCTGTTACTATATTAGGTCCACAAAGGTTCTTTTCAGGACTGGTATCAGTGGTATGGTAATAGGCTTGTACACGTATAATATTCTTTCTTCCAAATATAGAAAGAATATTATACTTGACTGCTGCCCTTCTGCTGCAGTCTGCTAATCAGTCACAACCTACTTGTTCCACAAAGGTCCTTATAAGGACTGGTAACCTGGTGTAGGGTGCTACAGTACATAGGGTTGAGTGAGGTACAGTCTGCTATTCTGTAAGGACTGGTATAGGTCCACAATACATAGGGTTGAGGTGCACTACTGCTGACCGCTGTCCTATACTGCAGCAGTCCTTCATCAGTATAGGGACTGAGAGTTTTGTCACAGGGTCATTTAAAAAATGACAGGCAGAGGAAGAGGCAGGCCCTTCCACAGGGGTGGTAGGGGTAGGGCAGGAGCAACAGGCTTGAGCCAAAGTGGGAAGTTGCAGAAGGTGCGTTCAATTACTTTAAAGGATGCACCAGACTTGGTTGAGTGGCTCACTCAGCCTTACTCTTCTGCACCCTCCTCATCCTTTCCATCTGCACCCTCTTCTTCACTCTCTGCTATGTGCACCCCCAAAGACACTACCACCAACAACACCATCACCACCACATACCTTCCGCTTGAGTCACAGGAATTATTTTTCGATCCATATCAAGACATTTCTGATGCACAGCCACTCTTGGTATTGGATCAGGAAGAGGAGGTAGCTACAACCGCTACTCAGTAGTCTGACGACAGTACCCAGATCATCCCAAGGAGGAGGTTGGTCCCCGGTGTTGCTGTCTACTCCGAGATCTCTACTTATAGCGGTGGGGAAGGTGACGTCGATGATGACGTGTCTAGTGATGTCACGTGGGTGCCCACAAGAGAGGAAGAGGAGGGGAGTTCAGAGGGAGATATGGACCAGCAGATAGGGAGGAGAAGCAGGAATAACTTACAGGAGGGACAAAGCAGACTGCAAATGTATCAGGAGTGAGTCATCGACCATGTACGGTCACATTTGGCGCTCCCAGGGACACCGGCACATGGCTCCGCAGTGTGGGCTTTTTTTAACGTGTCCGCTGCTGACAATAGCGTTGCCATCTGCAATCTTTGCAGTCAACGCATTAGTCGCGGTAAGCCCAACACTCACCTAGGGACGACCGCCTTAAGAAGGCACATGAGCAGCCATCATCGAGCCCAGTGGGAGCAACGGAACACACAAAGCCACACTCCAGGCTCTCACCGTCCAGCCTCGTCTTCTACTTCTCCTTCTCCTCTCTCCTCACAATTGTCCTCCACTCCACCTTCCATCACGCCAAGCTCATGTTTTTCTGCAAAAAGGCAGGCTTCCGTGGGCCTAATGTTCGAGCGTAAAAAAATTATGACGCCGGATAACCCTCTTGCCCAACGGTTGACGGCTGGCTTGTCAGAACTGATAGCCCGCCAACTACTGCCATATAAACTGGTGGACTCAGAGGCCTTTCGCAAATTTGTGGCCATTGGAACACCACAATGGAAGGTCCCAGGAAGGAAGTATTTCTCAGAGAAGGGCATCCCAGAGCTATATGGCCATGTTCAGCGGCAAGTGAATGTATCTCTGGCACACAGTGTCGGTGCCAAGATACATCTGACCACAGACATGTGGTCTAGCAAACACGGGCAGGGAAGGTATATCACTTTTACTGCCCACTGGGTGAACCTTCTGAAGGCCGTCAAGCATGTAACCCGTGGCACCCGTGTAGATTTGGTTTTACCGCCACGGATTGCATGCAGGCCTGGCTCTTCTTCTCCTCCTCCTCCTCCTCCTCCTACTCCATCCTCCTCCCTCTCCTCCTCGGCTGACTCCTCCTTTTCCACTGCTAGCGTCTCTTCCGCTGCGCCGCCCAAGCTCCCCAGAACCTATTCGACATGCCAGGTGAGACGTTGCCATACCGTGCTGCGTCTGTTGTGCCTGGAAGCCAAGAGCCACACTGGCCCGGCACTCCTTTCAGCTTTGCGTTCACAGGCAGATCAGTGGCTAACACCGCTCAATTTGACAGTTGGTAAAGTGGTGTGTGACAACGGTGCCAATCTGCTTAGCGCATTGAAACAGGGCAAAATCACACACGTGCCATGCATGGTACATGTCTTAAACTTGGTCGTGCAGCGATTCGTTGTCAAATACCCTGGGGTCCAGGACATCTTGCGGCAGGCAAGGAAAATCTCGGCCCATTTCAGAAGATCTTACACGGCCATGGCTCGCCTTGCTGACATTCAGCGGCGACACAATCTGCTGGTCAGACGTCTTATTTGCGATTGTCCGATGCGATGGAACTCAACCTTCTATATGCTTGATAGGCTGCTCCAGCAGAAACGTGCAGTTAATGTCTACCTGTATGAACTCTGCGGCAGAACAGGTTCTGGGGAGCTGGTTTTTTTTCACCGTGCCAGTGGCTGCCCATGCGCGACGTATGCAGACTTCTGCGGCCATTTGAGGAGATCACCACACTGGTCAGTCGCAGCCATGGCGCCATCAGTGACATGGTACCTTATGCCTTCTTTATGGAGCGTGCATTGCGGCGTGTCATTGATCAAGCTGTGGAGGAGTATGAGCGGGAAGATGAGGAAGTCGCAATGCTGGATGAATTCCCAGGGGGGGCTACTCTATCTGAGACAAGTGAACAACAGGAGTCTGAAGAGGAGTCAGAGGAGGATGGTGCCGGGGCGGATGAGGAGGAGCAAGAAGAGCATGCTTTAAACCTTTCTGGGACCCCTGTTGTTGTGTGTGGATGGGGAGAGGAGAATGAAGAGGACGACATTATCCTGGATGATGAGCAGGAGCCAGGCCACCACACCGCTTCCACTTTAGTGCAAATGGGGGCCTTCATGCTCCAGTGTTTTAATAGAGACCCCCGTATAAAAAGCATAAGGGTCAATGACCAGTACTGGGTGGCAACGTACTTAGACCCCCGTTACAAACACAAAATGGCGGAAATGCTACCACCGTCACAGAGGGCTGTCAGAATGGAGCACTTCCAGGCCTTGCTTCGAGAAATGCTGCATTCTGCTTTTGCGTGCGCTGGCAGAGGAGGAATTCCCACTCCCAGAGAAGGAGTTGCGGGTACCAATCCATCAGCGCCTGCAAGAAGAGGCCGGTTTGAAGATGTGTTGGTGACTTCGGATATGAGGTCATTCTTTCAGCCGACCCATCGACAGGTGTCATCCGGATCCAGCATCAGGGAATGCCTAGACCGTCAGGTGTCCGACTACATTGGGTTAACGGCCGATGTGGACGCTCTGAGGAGTGATGAACCCCTGGACTACTGGGTGGGCAGGCTTTACCTCTGGCCAGAGCTTTCTCAATTTGCAATCGAACTGTTGGCTTGCCCCTCGTCTAGTGTCTTATCCGAAAGGATGTTCAGCGCAGCAGGGGGGATCGTGACCGATAAGCGCACTCGCCTAGCTCCCGACAGTGTTGACTACCTCACATTTATAAAAATGAATGAGGCATGGATCTTGGAGGAATTCAACACATGTGACCAGTAGACCATGTATATGCATAACTCTATAAACAATTTATTTAATCAAGCACACAGACCTTTTTTCTACTTTTGGCTCAATTCCTTGTACAAAAAAAGCACACCGTACTATATGCCTGTACCCTCCTGTTTGAAGAGATTGAGTGGTGTCATATTTTTGGGCCCCGCAGCGAGTTGCTGGTATCAGTGCTGGTTTCAGTGCTCTCTATCTCGGTGCTGGTGTTAGTGCTCTCTCTATATCGGTGCTGGTGTCAGTGCTCTCTATCACGGTGCTGGTGACAGTGCTCTCTATCACGGTGCTGGTGTCAGTGCTCTCTCTATCTCGGCGCTGGTGTCAGTGATCTCTATCATGGTGCTGGTGTCAGTGCTCTCTATTTCGGTGCTGGTGTCAGTGCTCTCTATTTCGGTGCTGGTGTCAGTGCCCTCTATCTCAGTGCTGGTGTCAGTGCTCTCTATCACAGTGCTGGTGTCAGTGCTCTCTATCACGGTGCTGGTGTGGTGTCAGTGCTCTCTATCTCGGTGCTAGTGTCAGTGCTCTCTATTACAGTTCTGATGTCAGTGCTCTCTCTCTATCTCAGTGCTGGTGTCAGTGCTCTCTATTACGGTGCTGGTGTGGTGTCAGTGTGCTCTATCTCGGTGCTGGCGTCAGTGCTCTCTATCACGGTGCTGGTATCAATGCTCTCTCTCTATCTTGGTGCTAGTGTCAGTGCTCTCTCTCTATCTCTGTGCTGGTGTGGTCTCAGTGCTCTCTATCACGGTGCTGGTGTCAGCGCTCTCCAGTGGCGGCCCGCCCATAGGGCTGTCAGAATGGAGCACTTCCAGGCCTTGCTTCGAGAAATGCTGCATTCTGCTTTTGTGTGCGCTGGCAGAGGAGCAATTCCCACTCCCAGAGAAGGAGTTGCGGGTACCAATCCAACAGCGCCTGCAAGAAGAAGCCGGTTTGAAGATGTGTTGGTGACTTCGGATATGAGGTCATTCTTTCAGCCGACCCATCGACAGGTGTCATCCGGATCCAGCATCAGGGAACGCCTAGACTGTCAGGTGTCCGACTACATCGTGTTAACGCCCGATGTGGACGCTCTGAGGAGTGATGAACCCCTGGACTACTGGGTGGGCAGGCTTGACCTCTGGCCAGAGCTTGCCCAATTTGCAATCGAACTGTTGGCTTGCCCCTCATCCAGTGTCCTGTCCGAAAGGACGTTCAGCGCAGCAGGGGGGATCGTGACCGATAAGCGTACTCGCCTAGCTCATGACAGTGTTAACTACCTCACATTTCTAAAAATTAATGAGGCATGGATCTCGGAGGAATTCAACACATGTGACCAGTAGACCATGTATATGTCTATAAACAATTTTTTTAATCGAGCACACAAACCTTCTTTCTTCATTTGGCTCACTTCCTTGTCCAAAAAAAGCACACCGTACTATATGCCCGTACCCTCCTGTTTGAAGAGGTTGAGCGGTGTCATATTTCTACTGGGGCTGCTTATTATGAGGGGCTCCCATCATCCCTGTGCTGTGCTGACTTCCTCCTGGGGCTGCTTATTTTGAGGGGCTCCCACCATCCCTGTGCTGTGCTGACTTCCTCCTGGGGTTGTACCTCTGCTGTGCATATTATGAGGGGCTCCCACCATCCCTGTGCTATGCTTATTATGAGGGGCTCCCACCATCCCTGTGCTGTGCTGACTTCCTCCTGGGGCTGCTTATTATGAGGGGCTCCCACCATCCCTGTGCTATGCTGACATCCTCCTAGGGCTGCTTATTATGAGGGGCTCCCACCATCCCTGTGCTGACTTCCTCCTGGGGCTGTACCTCTGCTGTGCATATTATGAGGGGCTCCCACCATCCCTGTGCTATGCTCATTATGAGGGGCTCCCACCATCCCTGTGCTATGCTCATTATGAGGGGCTCCCACCATCCCTGTGCTGTGCTGACTTCCTCCTGGAGCTGTACCTCTGCTGTGCATATTATGAGGGGCTCCCACCATCCCTGTGCTATGCTCATTATGAGGGGCTCCCACCATCCCTGTGCTATGCTCATTATGAGGGGCTCCCACCATCCCTGTGCTATGCTCATTATGAGGGGCTCCCACCATCCCTGTGCTATGCTGACTTCCTCCTGGGGCTGCTTACGGTGCAGATGTCAGTGCTGTATATCAGGGTGCTGATGTCAGTGCTCTCTATCACGGTGCTGCTGTCAGTGCTGTATATCACGGTGATGGTGTTAGTGCTTTATGTCACGCTGCTGATGTCAGTGCTCTCTATCATGGTGCTGTTGTCAGATCACTCTATCACGGTGCAGGTGTCATTGCTGTATGTCATGCTGCTGATGTCATTGCTCTCTATCACGGTGCTGCTGTCAGTGCTGTATATCACGGTGCTGGTGTTAGTGCTTTATGTCACGCTGCTGATGTCAGTGCTCTCTATCACGGTGCTGTTCTCAGTGCTCTCTATCACGGTGCAGGTGTCATTGCTGTATGTCACGCTGCTGATGTCAGTGCTCTCTATCACGGTGCTGGTGTCAGATGACTCTATCACGGTGCAGGTGTCATTGCTTTATGTCATGCTGCTGGTGATCATCTCCTGCACCCTCTTCTTTGCCTACCCTGACCTTCCCTCTCCTCCATTGCCTTCATGCGCTCCACAGTCCTGAATTGTCACAACAATTTCCCATATAAAAAAAGAATGCTTGTAGTTGTCGATCCCAGATTCACCTCATACATGTGTTATGTCATTGGCCATGTGGTGGGACTATGTTTGCACAGCTATTAATTATTTTGTGGCTGCAAATTTGACCTGTAGGTTTGCAAAGTTCGCCTCCTATTGAAGTCAATGGGGCCCGCCGCGAACATTCCGGTTCGCGAACTATCGGCCGCGTTCGCGGTCCACGTTCGCGGTCCACGTTCGCGAAACGTCCCGTCGGAGGTTCGTCCATCACTAGTGTTCTCTGTATTACGGGAGCCCACAATTCATTCACGAGTGATTTTAAATGACTTTTTTTCCTGCAGAAATGACACTTTGTGCGGGACAGTTCTAAGCACAGGAAACATGAGCCCCTTTACAGGCATACTATAGACACCCCCCCAGGTACGAAATTTAAAGGAATATTACACTTTTATTGTTTCACTTTAAGCATTATAGAAAAAACTGCTACAGAAAAAACAGCAGTTTTTAACTTTTTTTTGCATTGATACATGTCCCCTGGGGCAGGACCCAGGTCCCCAAATACTTTTTAGGACAGTAACTTGCATATTAGTTAAATTTAGCACTTTAGATTTCTCCCATAGGCTTGTACAGGGTGTTCTGCAGCTTTTCAAATTGACCGCGAACACCCCAAATTGTTCACTGTTCACCAAACAGGCAATGTTCGAGTCGAACATGAGTTCGACTCAAACTCAAAGCTCATCCCTAGTACACATGTATATTTCCATACCATTGTTTTTAATGGTCTGGTTCATATTGTATGTTTTGCTCTACATCGCATCATGAAAAATAGCTCAGGTATGTTTTTCCATTTAGCAATGTGCATTATGGGGCCTACTCCTGGCAAAAGGTCATATCCTCTTAGCCTAGATATATTTGGAAAATTACAGCCTCTTCTCACACTTGTCTAGATGCTGAGCACATAATTCAAAAAAAGTACAATAAATCTACATAAGAATGCAGGAAAAAACACAAGAGAACAGAAGAACATAGGTGTGAAGCCTGTCTAAAGGGTTAGCCCATCCAGAATTTTTATGGTAGTTAGGGGAGAATGTTTTTGGAGTAAATCACCAAATTATTTCTTATAGTGAATAGATTTCCTCACAAGATGTCCATCCCTAAGGTAGGGACAACTTCCACAGAGTTGAAGAAACATTATGGCAGTATGATTCAGAAGGGTAAGCCTTGCTTTGGCTTCATTCTCTCTATATATATGTTTTTGAGAAGACATTTGAAAAATCACTGGTAATTGTAAGAAGCCTGTCCATGTATTCTCCTGCTTGTATTTACCATAGATGAGTATAACACTTTTTTGTTAAAACACTTCACACATGTCATTGCTATGTTCCGCTTTCTACGCCATCTTCTGAAATTATGTTGTCATGTTATGGCACGGCAGCAAATTTAAAGGAAAGTACAGGTATTCCCATTTGCCTGTCCGTGCCATTCTGCAGACGTATATCGACGTGCGTCAGTCGGAAAGTGGTTAAATAAAAAATAAAAAATACAACAATTTTTTTTTTAAATCAGTGTCTTTTAGATGGACATCTTAACAATCACAACATACAGAGATATGAGATTTAAAGTTCAATTGAAGCAAAAAAAATCCCCTACAAGGCAATGTCATAATGTGCTATGCATCACATTCTAGCACATTATGAGAGATTTACCTCAAAACAAAGCTCTCCAGCGCTGCTCTGTCATCGACAAGAGAACTTTCATGTTCCTCTGGGTTCACGGACTCTGTCTACATGAGTGGCCAGGGGAGCAATGACGTCACTCCCGCACATGCACGTGGCAGCCACCGTTTACGGCATGGGCTCTGAATGTCATCGGCGCCATTCACCCTGAATATCTCCTAAACAGTGCAAGTTTAGGAGATATTCACACTACCTAAATGTAAGCCTTATTATAGGCTTACCTGTAGGTATAGCAGAGTTTACTACTACTTTAATATTGACATAAAACTCTCTCACACACACACACACACCTCCCAGGTTGCACTGGATAGACCGGTGTCTTTATTCAACCTTACCAACTATGTAACTATGTAAAAAAAAATCTATATATATTCCTGCCTGTGTTGCTGCCGGATGGGGTGTTTTTTTACTTCTCATTCTGGATTAATGTTTTTACATCAAGACAGGAAGTGTGTTACCCACACCATGTTTAAAACTCACTGTGCAAAATCTGTAAAATTCTAGATTTGCATGGCACTTACAAATATCAAAATCAACTTTATGACTTTAGCACAAAAATAGACACTACTCCCAGGATCCTCTCTCTAAAACATTTGCCTCTTACTGGGGCTTAAAGCTGATGTCCAGGTTTACTTTCACTGTAAATAGTTTGTTTGGGCCAAGCCGGTACAAATAAACTATTTCCTTCAATAACATATGTGCCCACTGGGGGTGCTGTATAAACTGTATGTAGCCTCAGCTACATACAGTACATTGCATCAAGTTCTTCCTGAATACAAAGCTATCAATAAATAGCTGAGTGCCACTCAGCTCAACACTGTTTTGTTTCAGGAGTGAGACATGAGGTTCTCATCTCACACCCAAAACTAAGCTGAGGCTACATACAGTTTCTACAGCACACCTAGTGGGCATAAATGTTAGTGAAGGAGATAGTTTGTTTGGGCCAGCTTGGCCCAGATTAACTATTTAACCATTTGCCTACTGGATACTTTTACCCCGTTCATGCCCAGTACAATTTTCAGCGCTATCACATATGAAATGTTTATAAATTTTTTTCACACAAATAAAGCTTTCTTCTGGTGGTATTTAATCACTGCTGGATTTTTTATTTTTTTGCTAAATAAACAAAAAAGACTGAAAATTTTGAAAAAACAAAAACAAAACTTTTTTCATAGTTCATTTTTAAATTTTGCAAACAGGTAGGTTTTCTCCTTCAGCGATGTGAGCTGATAAGTCTGTACTAATGGGCATTGATGAGGCGGCACTGGTGGGCACTGATGAGGCTGCACTAATGAAGAGCACTGATGGGCACTGATGGGTGGCACTTATGGGCACTGATAGGCGGCACTGAAGGGCACTGATAGGTGGCACTGATGGGAACTGACACATGGCACTGATGGGCACTGGTAGGCAGCACTGATGAGGAGGCACTGATGGGCACTAATTGGCAGTATTGGTGGGCACTGATTGGCAGCACTAATGAGCAGCAAACAGCGACCACAGAGCCTGCCACCTGTATGTTTTAGCGGAAGGGCGGTGGGCGCAATCACAGAAGGACATCATGTGACGACCGCCTAGAAATAGCCAGATACGCTGTAGCCATCATTTGGCTCCTTCGTGCCATTAGCAAGTGGTTAAAGTAAAAGTAATCTTGTAGAATAATACAATAAAATACAGCAAGTGGTTAAAGTAAAAGTAATCTTGGAAAATAATAAAATAAAATAAAAAATCCCCTGGTAGCGAATGCATACTAAGGTTGCACATGCATATGTAAACATTGTTTTCTCTACACATATGAGGTATCGCCACAAAAGTTATAGCGAGAGCAATAATTCTAGTGCGAGACCTCCTCTGAAATTCTGACTTGGTAATCTGGATTTTTTTTTAAAGCGTTGCATATAGAAGCATCGCAGTTTGTCACCGTTGCACGGGAGTGTGCAATTTTAAAGGGGGACATGTTAGGTATCTATTTACTTGGTGTAACATCATCTTTTAAATATTAACAATAAATTGTATTATATATTTTGTTTTTTGCATTAAAAGTTTTTAAAGTATATTTTACCAAGATTTTCTTTACCTATTACCCCTAACTTCTCACTCATCCATACATGTTCTGCCTATTATCTATTTCTCTATCACTTTATGACTCTAGACCAGTGATGGCGAACCTCGGCACCCCAGATGTTTTGGAACTACATTTCCCATGATGCTCATGCACTCTGCAGTGTAGTTGAGCATCATGGGAAATGTAGTTCCAAAACATCTGGGGTGCCAAGGTTCGCCATCACTGCTCTAGACCCTCCTACCCCCTCCCGGCCCTTTTTTTTTTGTTTGTTTTTTTTATTCCTGCAACCCATATACCTCGCTATATTTTTTTTGTTTACTTAAAGGTTTTCCATCTTTCCCATTTTCTCTGGGGTTCTCTGTTCCCTTCTTCCTCCCTATAAAAATATTCCATCCTAAACGTGTCATCTATTTTCTCAAACCATTCTTTTATCGTAGATCCTTCCACCTCTCAACATTTTTTCAGGGATCATACTCTTAGCTATATTTAATAGTTGAGGTATCAGAGACTTTTTATATTCTTTTAAGGGTAAGTCTGTCCCGTGGAACAGGCACACCCATGGATTTTTGGAGACTTGCACGTTGGTTATCTCTTTTACATATTTTAATATTTCCTCCCAGTATCTTTTGATCTTAGAGGAGATAATGCGAACTATATTTAATCCCCCGCAGGGTCGAGCGGAAGGAGAGGAGTTAAAAATTGACAGAGTACATCGGATTAAGAAACCCCCCGGGTGTGAAAGAAGAAACTTCCAGAGACATTATCATAAAATTCCACCAATATGAAGATAAAGACAAAATATGGAGGAATCTCAGAGGGAGGTTACAGATACAATACAAGCAAACAGAGTTGCAGGTGTACACAGATCTGTCTGGGGGGACACTGGCCCGAAGAAGACAATTAAAACCACTACTGGAACAACTAAGAGGATTAAATACAAAATATAGCTGGACGTTCCATGGCAGCGTTGGTCGTGCATAGAGAGGGAAGAACAGTAAAATTAAAGTTTTTGGATGAGTTACAGGACTTTTGTAAAAAATTTGAAATTCCGGTTCCAACCCTCCCTGGATGACAGAATGGAGAGGAAGGGCTCAGTGGGGAGGGGGAGTGGCAGAGGGTCTGATGGTTGGGGGGGAGGAGATGAGGGGTGGATAAGCTGTCATATATTAATAAAGAAGGGAGGTGGTGGAGGGGTGGGTGGATGAGTGGGAGCTGGGGCCTTTACGGGGGCGCCACTTTGGACCCTCCCCCCACCCTATTGTTGGGGGGGAGGGCCTGACAAGGGAGGTTCATGATCAGAGTAACACCCCAGGGGGGGCAAGGTATGTGGGTAGGATGGGGAGCTATCCTAGTCCATGGGACTGTGGCCAAGAGGTGGCCATGGGGGGAGTGGGGGGCAGGGAAGGGGGAGAGGGGGAAGGTGGGGGGAAAAAATAGGAAACTGCAAGCTAGGACCTCGAAAAAAAGAGACTCTAAAGAAGGAAAGTACCAAAAGGAGAGAGGAGCAGAAGGAACTACTCATAATGAATGACATAATGAATGACCACTGTTAATTTTTTGATATATAACGTCAGAGGCTTGAATTCACCTGTAAAGAGACAAAGTATTGAATGAGATTCAGCAACTTGGGGCAGGGATTGTCTTTCTGCATGAAACACATTTAAGCTATGAGTCTAAGATCAGATTGTATTCTCTGCGGCACCCCTGTTGGTATTATGCCGATTCAATGTCGAATAAAACAAAGGGGGTGGCCATTGGTATAGGAAAGGAGGTCTGCTTCACCTGGAAGACAGATTGTGTGACCCAGAGGGAAGATACCTCTTCTTAAAGGGTAAGCTTTGGGGAGTGGAGTATACCTTGGCTAATATATATAGCCCCAATAGAGGGCCCACAGTTTTTTTTTTAGGGAAACACTAAATAGACTGTGGGAGTTTAAGAGTGGGTTTGTTATCATAGCCAGTGATTTGAACTTTTGTATGGACCCTGAGCAGGATAGTACATCCCGTGTACAGGGACTAAGAAATATACCGCTGAAAGCAATAAAACATCAGAAGCACCAGCTTCAATTAGTAGATACATGGAGAATTCAACATCCGAGAGTACAAGATTGTACAATTTTTTCCACTGTACAGGGGATGTACACTAGAATTGACTACTGGTTGGTGGAACATAGATTGTTGGATTGGGTGATATCTACAAACATAGAAATAAGATCTTTATCCGATCATGCCCGATGCTAATGAAAATTAAAATTCCCGGTATACAGAATCAGCCATTCTCTTGGAAGTTTAATGAGGAACTATTAGATAAAAAGGGGAGGAAACAATAAAGAGACATTTTTTTTTGATAAATGGTACAGGAGAGGTGGCGGAGAATATAGTCTGGGAGACTCATAAAGCCTATATTCGAGGCATATATACAGTATTTCAATGGGAACTAAAAGAAAGAAAGAAAGACTCAATGAAAGAAAATAACTAATTGAGGATATCTTCAGATTGGAACAATCCCATAAAAAAGAGAAAAGGGGTAATAGAGGACTAGATGGCGAACTGCAACATAAACTAATCACTAAAAGAGAAGTGTTGAAGGAATTAATAGAATTGGAAAGGAGGAAAATGTATAATAAAATAGCAAAAGAAAGATATCATATCAATATCAATAAAAATAGTAAATGTCTAGCCGGAATATTAAGGAAAAAAGATCTATAAATTATATAGAGAAAATCTTAGATGAGGGACCCTGATATATAATACTAAAGATATTGCGGAAGTATTTCGAGAATATCAGGCAGTAATGGGATCAGTAGGAGGAAAAAGCCCAGGACCAGATGGCTTCATAATAGAGTATTTAAAAAAAAAATTGAGAAATCCTAACCCCGAAACTCTGTGCATACTTTAATGGACTAGGAAAGGGATATGGGTTAAGTAAAGAAGCCCTGAGAGCGACAATTACAACTGTATTGAAAGAAGGTAAAGAAAATACAATCTGCTCTAACTACAGACGGATATCGTTAATGAATATAGATACGAAACTGTTCTCTTAGGTAGTGGCAACTAGGATAAAGAAGTTAATGCCGGACTTGGTGCACTTGGATCAGTCCGGCTTCGTAGAGGGGAGAGAATGTAAGGACAATGGGGTAAGAACACTGCTCCTCCTCCAGAAGATGAAAGAGAGTGGAATCCCCAGTCTACTCCTTTTGATTGACGTAGAAAAAGCATTCGATCGAGTAGACTGGGAATTCATGAAGGGTACTCTGCAGACAATGGGTTTTGGCCCTAGGGTACTGGAGTGGATTGAGGTACTTTATAGAAATTCAACTGCAGCGATAAGGGTTAATGGAGTACAATCTCCCCCCTTTGAAATGTTCAATGGAACAAGTCAGGGGTGCCCGCTGTCTCCTCTCCTATTCGTCTTGACATTAGAACCTTTATTGATGACAGTAAGGAATACCCCGATATAGGAGGGGTTAGAGTAGGAGAGGAGATACACAAACTAGCTGCATTCACAGATGATGTGCTATTTTATATCTCGGAACCCCAAATCTCTATGCCTAATCTATTGAAGGTTTTAAAAGAGTATGGAGAGTTATATAACTATAAGATTAACATAGGAAAGTCAGAAATATTGAATATTAATATACGCTCAAAGGAAGAGCAGAGTCTCTGAGTGGAATTCCCTCTCTCATGGAAGAGTACAGGAATAAAATATCTAGGAATTAAGTTAACATCATCTCTTGAAGAGATATATCAAGCAAGCTATATCTCACTATTAAATGAGCTTAAAGAAGAAATTAGGAGAATAATGATGAAACCCCTGTCCTGGTTTGGTAGAATAAACACCTTAAAAATGATAATCTTACCTAGAATACTGTACAAATTCCAGATGCTCCCGATTTATATTCCCCGGCGTATTTTAGAATTATTAGAACTTTAATTTCAAAATTTATTTGGAAAAATCTAGGATAGCCCTAAAGATGTTGCAAAAGAATAAAGATCAGTGAGGAGTAAGTGTGCCAGATTTTAAAAAATATTACGAAGCTGTGATAATAACTAGAGGTTGTAGAATGGACGAGGCAGAGTAGTAAAAAAAGGTGGGTGGGAATAGAACATTGTATGGCAGAAACGAATTTGGGGAAAAGTATTTGGTTACCACCACAACATCGAGCACTAGGACAAAGGTCACTATTAATGCGATTAGGATTTGGGATGAAATGCACAAACACAATAAATGGAAGTATAACTCACCACTGATATATTTAAAAGAGAATAATCTCTTTTTACTAGGTAAAAGGGAATGGGGAGGGAATTGGATAAAAGAGGAAAATGTTCAACTTAGACACATAGAATATGGAGGGAAAATAATTGCACAAGAAAAGTTAAAGAGAGAGAAAGAAATGTTTGAATTAAATGAGTGGAGATACCTCCAGCTCAGACCCCTGGTTTTGGCCTTACCGGGCCCGCTGAGAGGGGGAGAAGAACTTACAGCCCTGGAGCGTATATGCGATGGAAGAACAGCACAGATAGGGACCTCTCAGATCTATAAGATCTTGGTGCGGGAGGATGAGCTGGAGGTACCCTCATACATAAAAAAAATGGAAGAGGGAAATAGGTCCACGGGGGGAGAAACAAGAGATAGGGAAAATATTGAAAATGGCACACAGCTCTTCAGTTAATATAGGGATGACGGAAACAAACTATAAGTGTTTGATGAGATTGTACAGTACACCAGACATCTTAGCAAAATATCAAAAGGGGCAATCTGGGGATTGTTGGAGGAGATGTGGGCAGATAGGATCTATGGCCTACGTATGGTGGAATTGCCCAAAGATCAATAGCATTTTCTACTTGTAAACAAAAAGTGTCGAAAAAGGCCTGGTCCCTAAAGGTGGTGCTGGCATTCAGTAGAGAAACAGAGAAAAACAGCCAAAGGCATTGTCAGATAAAGTGCTGTAAGAGGTAATGAATACCTATAAATGCTACTTGAATGAAAACATGAAAATATAAATTTGATGCTAGGTTCATTAAAACTCCCCAAAGGCTTCACAAAAGACTAAAAAATGTAAATGGTTGAAAACCGACTTGTTAATTTTCAGACAATCCCCTGTCTTAATAATGCTATATCTTCACTGTATGTGCTTTATTTCAAAAATGCCATCCCCAGCTTATTTCCAAGTGCCGTTTCTGCACTCACGTGACCGGCACCTCTCACCTCTCTCGATCTGACAGCTACAGTGGGAGGGCCTGAGAATCTGACGTCAGTCAGGAAGAGAGGCTGAGAGAGGCGGTTGGTCACGTGAGTGCCGAGCGGTGCTAGGAAATAAGGTATAGTCGGCATTTTTTTAATAAATTATAAAAATAAATTAATAAATGTGATTTAGAGCTTGCTGAATGTTTAGGTTGCAGTTGACGAGACATCTCAGACATGATATACATACTACTGCACAAAGCAGGAAAGTGTAGTATGTTTATTATTTGACTTTAAAAAAATAACCTTTACAACCATTTTAAACCAAAGTAGTACATACATACTACTAGTTTCCTTAGATGATGGCTATTGTTAACGACTGCACGCTAAACAGTTTACTATACTTGAGCTGAGACCAAATCTCCTGACCAGAACATCACATTAGTTCCATCATGGTACAAATTATTAAATACACTTAACAAATAGATGTAGTGTTCTTTGCATGTGCACAGGCATAAAGATAGCACAACATCTATTTATGCTTTCAAAATTCATAATTTTGCTCCTGTCATATTAATTCACATTCTCAATCACATATATGGCAAAGAATATTTTACCTCCTACTGAGTTTTGCACAATACACTACCAAATAGCAGATTTTTTCAATACAAAATTCTAAAGCCCCAGCTTGCCATTACTATTATTGCACTTACAAAAGAGCACCATTTCCCAGTGAGATTTTAGAAGTACTCTACTATTACGTTAGTGAGAAAACAACCGTCTTCAAATTATTTTTAGAAAACACATAAAGGGGATATATTAAAAGAGAGAGCAAGATTGGGACTTTAAATGAAGCACACATCAGTAAAAAAAGTAGGTCAAGTGACTATAATATTTATTATATAAAGTCCATGATATGTTATACAAACATTTCGGGTATCAACCTCAAAAATGCCAAGGGCATACAGCCTCCACACGATAACTCATGGACTGTATTACACAATAATTTACAATCGAATACAAATTCATATAAAACATAAAAAGAAATACATACATGTATAAACATATCCTAATGTAGTTGAACCCAAAATGGTCAAGATAACCATGGTAAGTGAATAATAAATTAAAAAAAGTTTTTTGAATAACCATGCCTAAGTAATGAATTATAAGACGGAGAAGATCAAATAAGTCTTGATATTCCATGGTTGAGACAAAGGATAATGGCCAACCGCTCTACGCGTTTCGCGGTATTCCAACCGCTCATCAGGAGCATACAACATGGAATAATTCTGAAAATTATATATAAAATAAAATGAAAATTTGAATTAATTGATAAAAAATTAGCGGAGTAATTTAATTATTATAATTAATTTCAAGGCTGGGCATCAAACTCACATCTGCATCAGCGGGCCAGTAAAACAGCATCTGGGTCCGCAAAAAGAATCGCAGTGTATAGCCACCAGGCACCGAGGCAGCCCGCGGGAAAGGTAACCACCAATGCAGACACTTCCAGGGTGGGAGGATGCAATACCTGTGAAGTGAATGCAAATATCTATCTGAAAAATCTATGTGTGACAGACCAGATAAGGATCTGTCTTTCTGTGAAAATATATTTGTATAAGAAAATAGGGTGAAGAATGAGGGAGCAAGAAAAAAGGGGGGGCACCAAAACATGAAGATAGAAAGTGTGAGCAAGAAAATACCAGACTAAGATGATTAGATAAGTGAACTAAATATCGTGAGAATAAGTGAAAGTTCAGGGAGGAAAAGAGAGATGAATGTATGTAGCCCAACCTGTGAAGCGCCCACAATGGAGAACCATCCTGATCCCAAACACCGGCGCCATGCTGGCGAACACATAAAGGGGATGTTGAAGCTTTAGCCTTAACCCTCTATGGAAACAATGTAAGTAAATTGGAAAGAACACTATTTTATGTCATAATACATAAATCGTAATTATGATGTTTTCTAAGACAACTTAAAGCATTGTGTATAATATGATTCACTAACCAAGAAATTTCCATCTACTGCATTCTATGCTTGTATTAGCCAACTTGTTATTATAGGCCCATTATTTTTAAACTAAGCAAAACAGCCATTACTTAAGCCAAAACGTGACTCAGTAACTGCAATTCCATCTTCAGGAAAAAAACAAAAACATCAACTTATGTTAAAAGTGTATTTTGCTGTGAAAATATTAAGATGACTGAAATGTCATTGAGAACTGAGGGATTCAATAACATCAATCTTGTAAAACATAAAAAAAGTGAAGTGCCTAATATGTTAACCTGATATAGAATGCTGCTTGTACTTCATCTAAAGTAAATGTTTTTAAAAAAACTACAGAAGATGTACAGTTCTAAAAAACCATTAGAACAAAAAAATAACTGTATACTTAACCACTACAATACAGGGCACTTTCGCCCCCTTCCTTCCCAGCCCAATTTTCAGCTTTCATCGCTCTAGCGCTTTCAGTGACAATTGCGCGGTCATGCTACACTGTACCCAAATTAAATTTTTATCATTTTGTTCGCACAAATAGAGCTTTATTTTGGTGGTATTTATTCACGACTCTGTTTTTTATTTTTTGCGATATAAGCGCAAAAAAGCGGAAATTTGGAAAAAAAACAATATTTTCTTTTTTCTATTTTAAAAGAAATCCAATAAAATCTAATTTTGTCATAAATTTAAGCCAAAATGTATTCTGCTACATGTTTTTGGTAAAAAAAATTCCGTTAAGTGTATAATAATTGGTTTGTGTGATCACGGACATATGTACGCAAATGATCATGTACATATGTGTGCAGGTGATCACGTACATATGTGTGCACATAATCATTGGGACAAGTGATTTTAGTGGGACATATGTGGGGGACATGTTTTTATTATTAGGGACATGTGTTTTTATTTTTTGGGGACATGTATGTTTTGGGGACATGTGTGTTATGGGGACATATGTGGGGACTGTGTTTACACTGTGTGGTGTGTTTTGTGTTGACACTAGACTGAAGATCAGTGAGTAAAAAGCTGTAAAAAACAGCTCATACTCACTGATCATCAGCCGGCTGCAGCAATCTGCTCTCCTCTCCTCAGCGATGACTTCTGTGTGAGGAGAGGAGGAGCCGATTGCCTAGCAACCGGCTGTTTGTTTACATCACATGACGGCCGTGATTGGACACGGCCGTCATGTGATCAGGAGGGCCAATCACAGAGCCCTCCTGCCGATCTGAGATGCGCCGTGTCCCGGTGACACGGGCGCATCGGGATCGCGCCACTGTGCGGGCACGCGCGCGTGCGATCCCGCTCCTCCTGATGGACGTTCCTGAACGTCCTATCAGGAGTAGACGGCTCCCACCCGGCCGTATATGTGCATTGGCCGGGTGGGAAGTGGTTAAGCATGTCACCAAATTAAATTACATCCATTTAATTTCCAGATCATGATGATGAATAAATAAATACATTTTACCAGTATTATAGGTGCAATAGTGTTAATAAATGTCCGTGAAAGCAAAATATCATTCACAGTTAAAAAAAAGTGAAAATATGCTTAAACTGTTACCCAGAGCAACATCAATAAAAACCTAACCTGCCTATTAAAGTGTAACTGTGCTAATTACAAACAAAATGCAAAAAAAAACCCAGATGAATAATTTAAAGTCCCTATGGTGACTATTGTACATTTGCCATTTCCTGTGCCAACAATTACAGTTCTAAACATGAATATTTGTGTAGCAACAACAGATGTCAGTGTCCTCCTTAGTGTAAAGCCAGCCATAGATGCAGAAACAACGTGGGAAAACACAGTGATTATTGCTAGTGGCTATAATAACTGCTATCAATAATTGCATGAAAAATCCAACATGCTGATTGTAACTAAGATGATCGCTCCATCATCTTGGGTACATTCATCCTGCCCATCCAATTTTCAAATCTTCTACTACTTCCTTTGCAATCATCCAGTACCCAAGTACTTCCAAATGGACAAAACAAAGGTGTGACTTACAGCCACTCAGCGATGACCCCTTTATTAAGGTGGTCTCACCAAAACTGAATGACCTGTAATCATAAAAAGGTTATTATGGGTATAGCTATTAACCACTTGACCACTGGGCACTTAAACACCCTTAATAACCAGACCAATTTTCAGCTTTCGGTGCTCTCACATTTTGAATAACAATTACTCAGTCATGCAACACTGGACCTATATGAAATTTTTGTCCTTTTTTTCACACAAATGGAGCTTTCTTTTGGTGGTATTTAATCACCTCTGGGTTTTTTATTTTTTGTGCTATAAAAGAAAAAATACAGAAAATTCTGTAAAAAAATGAATTTTTCTTTGTTTCTGTTATAAAATTTAGCAGATTAGTAATTTTTTCTTCATAAATTTTGGCCAAAATTTATACTACTACATATCCTTGGTAAAAATAAGTACAAATTGGGGGCGTGGCTTGGACGGGACCCGAGATGGCTGCTTGAAAGGAGAGCTCCCGCACCAAGGAGAAGAAAAGCGGCTTCCCCAGAGGATACAAGCAAGCACCAACCATGGGCAGGTCAAATAGAAGCACCTCGACCCCCCGCACTGTCAAGGAACCTGTTAAGGATCCCGGGGGAAAACATCTATGCAACAACATCCCGGAGATGTTCCGCTCCCGCCCGGCAGGCCAACACGTGGAGATGCAGGCCTCGCAGGCCTCCCAAGACGCGCAGGCCGCATCCCCGGCCTCGCGTAGATACGCCGCGGACCGGACGCCAGAGCGTCCCGCAGCACTGAGCCTCTTGGACCTCCAGCGAGATCTGCAGAGTGTGGCCCTGGATATCAAACACACCCTGACATCTGCCATCGCTGAACTGAAAACGGATATCCACGCCATGAATCATCGCCTGGCGGTAGTGGAGGATACCTCCCAGCTACAAGCAGCAGCGATCAGGCAAGTACAGAGGTCTTATGATATGCAGATGCCCCACATATTTGAGCTCCACCGTCAAGTGGAAGATTTAGACAACAGGGGACGCAGACATAACCTTAGACTGAGAGGGGTTCCTGAGGGAGTAGATGCGGCCTCCATGCCACAGACAGTATGTGCCATTTTTAATGACCTGCTGGACTGGCCTGCTGATTCCCCTATAGAAATGGAACGTGTTCACCGCGCACTTAGACCCCCCCCCCCCAGGGACTCTGAACCTCCTAGAGACATTATCTGTTGTATTGTCAACTTCCCCCTTAAGGAAGAAATCCTTAGGAAGGCGAGAGAACGGGGACGTATTCTGTTCAATGGGTCAGAAGTAAAACTTTTTCAGGACCTCTCACAAATAACTCTGCAGAACAGGTGCACGCTGCGCACCCTGCTGGACATATTGCGCACACGTAACATCCAGTATAGATGGAAGTTCCCATTCTGTTTATCAGCTACCTCCAGAGGACGCACTGCATTGCTCAGAACCCCGGAAGATCTGCCTACATTCTGTGAACAACTGGACATACCGCTGGTAGACATACCGGAGTGGTGTGCCTTCTACTTCCCTACTGAGCCGTGGAAATCAGTGGTTCTTAATGCATCGCCTAAGAGTCAACGACCGAGCTCCAGACGTCGCAGACTTGACCCCACCTCCCCTGGCGACCGCCAGTCAAGAAGGGATCTTTCTTCACGCAGCGCGCACCTTGCTGACACCCCAAGAAGGGACAGCCAGGATGCCTAAAGTTACCCTACCGCTTCCTTTAGTGTTTCCGCTCACCAACTGAAGGCAACAACATACTTCATCAGCTCCATCCCAAAAGAACGCCAGTTGTAGGAGCTACCTCCTTCCTCCCATTTTTCTTCCCCCCCCCTATTTTTGTCTCCCTCTCCCCCCCCCCTTTTTTTTTTCTCTCTTTTTTTTTCTTTTCTTCCTCTTCCCTTTCTCCAGACTCCTTTAGGCACGAACAGCCGAGGTATTTCAACGCCTTACAAGAACTGCTTACGAGGGTGAATCTTCTGGAACTTTCACTTTGGGCATCCTAGTCTACTTGGATCCAGTATCTTGACTTTGGAAATCTGACGTAGGTGAATCTTCTGGAACTTTCGCTTTGGGCATCCTAGCCTACTTGGATCCAGGTACTGTCCATGCTCCTGCACCTGCCTGCCATGGGCTAGTTTTTTGCGTTAGGGTCCTACCACACATCGAGACTTTACCTCCTCCCACTCTGCTTTCAGGACTGTCCCAATGTTAACGTCAGTACGCTGAGACCCCCTCCATCTGCTTATCACCCCCTTCCCTTCCCCCCCCTCCCTCTCCCCCCCCCCCTTTTTTTTATTTTTTTATTATTTACCTGGTGTTTATGTTTAGAGACCGTGTTATTTCTCCAATGTACAGCTGATCATTTATATTGCTGTTATGTTAAGTTCACGCTTCGTTTCTCCCCTCATGTTTTGGGGATCTGCAACGGATGTGTGCCATGTTATAGATACTTCTTTATGTTTGTTTTCATTCTAAACTAGTATCTTGCCTTTGGAATTCTACATGTGATTCCCATGCTGCCACCCATGACCTGTACACAAGACAGATTCTCTCAAATCCCTCATGCTCGGCTGGCCTTGATCTCCCGTCCCTACGATGCCTGCTCGCTACTTACCCCTGCTTAAGCCAATATAATAGGCAACAGCCGAAAGTGGTGCCCCGCACCCTGCCCTCCTGAGCAAACCCCTGACCACTGCGCGTGCCTAGGTTTCGCCCTGCACGGCACATACATTCCTCTGTCACATCAATTTGCTCTCCTCGTTCTCCTTGGTGCTACTCCTCCGGTCCCTTCCCAGGCTTACTGACCCCACACAGCTGGTCATACGACCTGAGCTGACAGTCCGGCTTCCCCTCACTAGGTCCGCCTCCGGTGTAACCCCTATCAGGGATCTGTTTGGATTCCTAACTACTTTTCTCCCCCTTCTGCTGTTACCTCTCCCCCCTCTCTGTCCTCTCTCTGCTCTGCTCCCCCTTCTTTTTTCCCCCTCTCTCCCTCCCATCTATCTCCCGTTCCCCCTCCTCCCCTCTACTAACAGGGTCGCTCCTCTCCCTGTCCCCCCACTCTCGGGTCATGAGACTGACCCCTACTAAATACAAAACTTCTATCATATAATTACCACTTTTTGCGCCCCTACTGTCCGGACCTCTCAATTAAATACAATGCAGAAGGATTCGAACACTCAGACGCGCCTCTCACTAAAATGCCTCTCCCTCAATGTGAAAGGCTTAAACCTCCCAGAAAAGAGATCACAAATCCTTTCAGCCCTCTCCAAAAATAAGGCTCACTTCCTCATGCTACAGGAAACACATTTCCGCTCGGATGCAATCCCTAAGCTGACGAACCATATATACAAACGAGCGCTTCACTCCACTAATCCAACCTCCAAGACTAAAGGGGTCTCTATCCTTATTTCCAAGTTTGCTGACTTCCAACTGACTGACTCCTTGTATGACCAAGAAGGTAGATATATCTTTATTAAGGGCATGTACGCTTCCAGACCTATTACGGTGGCCAACATTTATTGTCCGAATGAACACCAAGTGTCCTTCTTTAGAAAAACATGTGACCTTCTGTCCTCATTTAAGGAGGGAATTTTGATTCTGGGAGGTGACTTTAACGTCCCACTCAGTCCGATCCTGGACTCCTCTACGGGCACTTCTGCACTCCCCTACCGCGCTTTGAGACAGATTAAGATTCAACTGCAGAATCTGACTCTCCACGACACATGGCGCACCCTGTTCCCGACTGACAAAGAGTACACCTTTTATTCCCACCCACACCAGAAATATTCAAGAATAGACTACCTTTTCCTCTCTCAGACTGACCTCTCTCTCCTTTCCAGAGCTACGATAGAGCCGATGTTCCTCTCCGATCACCATCCCATCACCATGACCCTCAATTTCCCTGAATCTAGACACGTAACCAAAACCTGGCAGATGAACCCCTCTCTTTTAAAAGACCCGGCAAACATTCAAAAATTAGATGCCAGAATTCGCCTGTACTTCCAGGAAAACATCTCCCCTGAAGTCTCACCCATCTCAATCTGGGAAGCACATAAGTGCGTTTTGAGGGGTGAGCTCATCTCTATGACTGCGAAGGCCAAAGGACAACACCAAGAAAGGATCACGTCCCTTATTAACATAATCCAGAGACTTGAAATGGCACATAAGCATTCGGCCTCGCAAGCTACATTGCAAGACCTCTTGTGCGCACGGTCCTCCTTAATGTATGAACTGGGTAAACGCACTAGACGTAGATATGTCCTCCAGCAAAAAGTGTTCTACGAACACGGCAATAAAAGTGGGAGGCTATTGGCCCGTACGATTCAAACTGCCAAAGCTTCATCCCTGATTCACACCCTTCGAGACGGCCAGGGCTCACTCCTTTCTAAAAACGAAGACATAGCGGCACACTTTGAAAACTTCTACTCTGCACTCTATAATCTACCGGACAATAACGTAGGGCCCCCTGACGCACCTGACCGCCTCTCGCGAATTAGAGAATTCCTGGCCCAATATAGTCCCAACTCAATTACCCCACAGCAGGCCGCGACCTTGGACCACCCACTCTCCCTCGAGGAATTGTCCCTCGCTATAAAGCAAATGAAACCAGGCAAAAGCCCGGGTCCTGACGGCTTTCCCCTTGCTTACTACAAGAGCTTCTCCGAGACTCTCTCCCTCCGGCTCCTGACAACACTGAACTCCCTCACAGACCCATCTACCTCTGCAGGGGATATGCTGGCAGCCCACATAGCCGTTATCCCTAAAGAGGGTAAAGACCCATCCCAGGTCTCTAACTACAGGCCTATCTCTCTACTGAACGTAGATATTAAGCTCTATGCCAAGATGATCGCGAATAGACTTTCACCACTTGTCCCTGGCCTCGTCTCCCCTGACCAGGTGGGGTTTGTCCCGGGGAGGGAGGCCAGGGACAACACTATTCGAACGCTAAATATTCAACACTGGCTTTCCACAAATAGGACTGAGGGATTCTTTCTTTCACTTGACGCGGAGAAGTCGTTTGACAGGGTGGCCTGGGATTATATGGGGGAGGTCCTGAGGACCATTGGCCTCCCCTCCCGTATGCTTGCCTATATTAACGCCCTATATACCAACCCTTCTGCAAGGGTGAAGGCCAACGGCCTCCTGTCAAACGCCTTCTCTATACAAAACGGGACCCGGCAGGGCTGCCCTCTCTCCCCCTTATATTTGTCCTAACGTTAGAACCTTTTCTCAATAAATTACGAGCCAACACAGACGTCCAAGGGGTCGTTATTAATCGCACAGAATACAAAATAGCCGCGTTCGCGGATGATATTTTACTGTCTCTGCAGTCGCCCCGGACATCTTTACCTAACCTCTTAAAGGACATTAAGGACTTTGGTTTTATATCCAATCTTAAAATCAATTACTCCAAATCCCACGCCCTCAACATTTCCTTACCCTGACTTGTCCTAAAACCAATGGCGGCATAGCCCTACCTGATCTCTATCATTATTACTTAGCATGCCATCTAACAAGACTGTTGGACTGGAAATTCCATAGGAAGGGGAAGATACGGGTGGACTTGGAGGGTTCCTTCTCGACTTACCCCTTACATACCCTCCCTTGGCTCGCACAGACACACTGGCCCGTCTCCGTCAAGACGCACCCGCTCATCCACACTTCCCTGCTAGCTTTCAAGAAAGCGGTAACCTCTCACCAGATCTCCTCATACCTAGGCCTATTGACACCTCTGAGGGGAAACCCAGATTTCCTACCCGGAGAATCGACAACATTTCTTTCAAGGGAATGGCCACATGCTGATGTTTTAGCACAGCACTTTTTTCATAGAGGACGACTTCGATCCTATGACGCCCTTAAATCCATGTCTTGCACAGAGGAATTTCCTTTCTGGACCTACAGACAATTGATGCATTTCTTCACTTCCAAGTCCCACACCGACATTTGGACAAGACGACTTACTCCATTCGAATCCCTTCACGCCCAGACCACGCCACTAAGACACCTCACATCCCTACTCTACTCTATCCTACAAGACAAAACACGCTCCTCACAGACGGAGTCCTCTAAAGCATCATGGGGTAGAGACCTTTTTACAGAGGAAGACTGGAGTGCCATCGCCACATATGCACACAAAGGGTCAATGAACGTTGTCATTCAAGAAAATGGCTACAAAATAATTACAAAATGGTACAGGACCCCATCCCGCCTTCATAAATTCTCTCCCTCAGTCCCAAATGTCTGTTGGAGATGTAACAATGAAGAAGTCTCTATGCTCCACATATGGTGGGATTGCGCTAAGCTCCAACCATTCTGGAAAGAGGTGCATTTCATAATAACGCAAGTCACCACTTACACACTAGATTTCAATGCTGGTCAGTACCTCCTCCACCACACCTCTCTGCCCAGACGAACATATCACAAGTCCCTGGCCATGCACATGGTCAATGCAGCAAGATTATGCATCCCTGCGCTTTGGCGCTCCTCCCAGATTCCTACTATCAGAGATTGGCTGACAAGAGTTGCTAAAATTGAAGAGATAGAAGAGCTGATTTCTATTTCTCAGGACCGCACGCAGAAATTCTCCGCCACGTGGGCCTGCTGGACACACTTTAAGTCCACAGACAGATACAAGTCTTGCTTTCCACATTAATCACCCGAGTTGAACCCTGGTACTAACTGTGTGACGAGTTGGGGCTGGGGAGAGGAGCGACCCCCCCTATCCCTTCAATTCCCCCTCTGATCCTTCACCAACCCCCCCATAGCCCTACTTTGGCCCCTCTTGGCCCTCACTTCCCCTCTGTATCCCCCCCTCCACCTTCACCCTTTCTCTACTCCTTCTTTATACCCCTCATAAGTATACCCTATCCCATTGGCACACTACCCAACAACGAGGCCCCCCACCTCTGTGTACCAAAGATACTGGGAGGCATTTAATGTTTTTACTCCTTAATACTCCTGGGGGCAAGTCCCCCGACCCTCTTCGGACCATGAGAGGACCCGATGAGGGTGGTCCCCATGATCATTGCTTGATATACACGCACTGCTACTAACCCAAAGCCTCTTGAGATTATGTAACTGTTGGTAGTACATATGCTAGTTTTCTCTGTTTATTGACTACTTAGGCTCAGTACATTCTGTATTCTATTTGTTCTTGCCTAATCAGTCGTGTATAACTGTATGTATACTCTATCAATGTACCACAAAGTCATGGAAGCTGCTTTTGTTTATCCATGTACTATGATGTGTATCTGTTTATGTTATGTAAGAATAAAAACTTTTTTGAGGAAAAAAAAAAAATAAGTACAAATTGGTGGATATTATTTGGTCTTTGTGAAAGTTATAGAGTCCACAAGCTATGGTGCCAATATCTGAAAATTGATCACACCTGAAGTACTGACGGCCTATTTGAATTCTTGAGACCCTAACATGCCAGAAAAGTACAAATACCCCCCAAATGACCCCTTTTTGGAAAGAAGACATTCCAAGGTATTTAGTAAGAGGCATGATGAGTTTTTTGAAGTTGTAATTTTTTTCCCACAATTCTTTGCAAAATCAAGATTTTTTTTACTTTTTTTTTTTTCACAAAATTGTCATATTATCAGTTTATTTCTCACACAACATATGCATACCACAAATTACACCCCAAAACACATTCTGCTATTACTCCCGAGTACGGCGATACCACATGTGTGAGACTTTTACACAGTGTGGCCACATACAGAGGCCCAACATGCATGGAGCGCCATCAGGCGTTCTGGAGCACCCAGGACAATTCTGACATTTCTCTCCTACATGTAAAAATCATCATTTATTTGCTAGAAAATTACATAGAATCCCAAAACATTATATATGTTTTTTTAGCAAACACCCTGGAGAATACAGTGGTGGTTGTTGCAACACTTTTTATCTTGCACGGTATTTGCGCAGCAATTTTTCGAATTCTTTTTATTGTAAAAAAAACTGTTTTGTGCTTAAAAAAAAAAACACAGCAAAGTTAGCCCATTTTTTGCATAATGTGAAAGATGAAGTTGCACCGAGTAAATCGATACCTAACATGTCACTCTTCAAAATTGCACAGGCTCGTGGAATGGCGCCAAACGTCGCTACTTAAAAATCCCCATAGGCGACGATTTAATTTTTTTTTACTGGTTATATGTTTTGAGTTACAGAGGAGGTCTAGGGCTAGAATTATTGCTCTCACTCTAACGTTCGCAGCGATACCTCACATGTGTGGTTTGAACACCGTTTTCATATGTGGGCGGGACTTACGTATGCGTTCGCTTCTGCATGCGAGCACATGGGGACAGGGGCGCCTTAAAAAAAAAAAATGTATTGTTCATTTTACTTTATTTATTTTAATTTGACATTTTTTTCCCCAAAAATATTTTTTTTTAACACTTTTATTCCTATTACAAGGAATGTAAACATCCCTTGTAATAGGAATATGGCATGACAGGTCCTCTTTACAGTGAGATATGGGGTCAATAAGACCCCGCATCTCACCTCTAAGCTGGGAAGCCTGAAAAAAAAAAAAAGATTCTGGATTTGATTGTATTGGCGAGTTGGTAGAAGCACCGGAGGGCGGCGGGAGGGGGGGGTGTCTATGGCTGGGTATTGCAGGGTATCACCGACTATGGCTGGGTATGGCTGGGTATCTCAGAGTATGGCTGGGTATCTCAGAGTATGGCGTTGCAGAGTATTGCGTTGCAGAGCATTGCAGGATATTGGAGGGTGTTGCAGAGCATTGCAGAGTGTTGCACGGTATTGGCGGGTGTTGCAGAGCATCGCAGAGTGTTGCAGGGTATTGGTGGGTGTTGCAGAGCATTGCAGAGTGTTGCAGAGCATTGCAGAGTGTTGCAGGGTATTGGCGGGTGTTGCAGAGCATTGCAGAGTGTTGCAGGGTATTGGCGGGTGTTGCAGAGCGTTGCAGGGTATTGCAGAGTATTGCAGAGTAATGCAGAGTATTGCAGTGTAATGCAGAGTATTGCAGAGTATTGCAGAGTAATGCAGAGTATTGCAGAGTGTTGCAGGGTATTGCAGAGTGTTGCAGGGTATTGCAGAGTAATGCAGAGTATTGCAGAGTAATGCAGGGTATTGCAGAGTAATGCAGAGTAATGGCAGGGTATTGCAGAGTATTGGCAGGGAATTGAGGGGTTAATTTTCGGTGAGCAGCGATGTGGGCACTGCAGATGCAGCCCACGTCGCTGTTGACACCGATCTCTTCCCCCTCCGCTGTTCCGATCGGTACAGAGAGGGGGAGGGAGGAACCGGCTTCATAACATGACGCCGGTTTGTTTACAAGTGATCACTCCGTCATTTGACAGAGCGATCATGTGGTAAACGGCTGATATGAGCGGCCGTTTACCGTGATCCGTTTTATTCCAATACTTTATTAAATAAATTAATTCATAACAGGATGATTATCTTGCCATCAGATATTGTTTCAGCGCATATTATGATTATTCCAAAAGATGGTAAAGATCCCACAGTTTGTTACAGATACTGACCTTTCTCCCTGCTTAACATAGGCACAACATTATCTGCTAAAGCAGTGTTTCCCAACTTATGTCAGTCAAGGCACCCTTAAAATCTTGTGGCACCCCATTCTAAAATGTAAAAAAACAAAGCTAATAGCTTAACATAACGTAGCAACATCCACACATGTTGGACACCAAACGTGATTTATTCTTCCAAAGCAAATACAACTTTAAACACTGGTAAAGACTAGTTCTGAGATGTTTTTCTCCCTCACTCAGCTACTGTAATGTGACCCCAGTGCTGATGGAGAGGGAAAGGGGAGCTGCAAACAAGGATGCTATGCAGGCACCCAACTTCCTCCTTATCAACCTATGACACCATTGCTTGTTAAAATGCCAGTGGCCGGAAGGTTAAAATGGTGCACAATGAAAACCCGTAACTTTATGGAGCTAAAAGGCAGGCTTGATCTTGCTGCCCTTTGTAAAATTTTTGGCCAATTTTTAGGCATTTTGCCAAGGCACCTGTCAGAAACTATGAAATCAAGAAGTCAGGGATCAATGTAGTGGAACAGAAAGAAGGATCTGTAGCCAGAAGGGATGTCAGCAAAGCAAGTGTTGAACAGGATCGCAGGAGATAGTTTCTGTAATGTGACCAAGACGAAGGCAGAGCTCCTCTGGACTGGACAGCTTAAGTAGGCAGGACTGACGAACATATCATCAACAGCTGAGTAACTGTAGAGAGAGGAGCTTGCAATTAGCCAACAGCTGAGCAGCAAGGTCAGAGAAGGAAGAGCTGAGCCCAGCCCTGACAGTACCCCCTCCTCAATGATCCCTCCCCCTCGGAGGACCACCATACTTGAAGGGAAAACATCTATGGAAATCACAGAGGAGGACAAGGGCATGTACATCCAAGGATAAAACCCAGGAGCATTCCTCCGGACCATACCCTTTCCAATGCACCAGGTACTGTATGCGCCCACTGAACCTACGGGGGTCAACAATGGACTGTACTTCATACTGCTCATGGTTCTCAACCTGTACAGGGTGAGGACGTGGCACTGAGGTGCTGAAGCAGTTGCAGACCAAAGGTTTTAATAAGGAGACATGAAATACAGTCAAAATACGCATATTAGAGGGAAGGTCTAATGTGTAAGCCACTGGGTTAATCCTGTAAAGAATATGGAAAGGCCCAATAAACTGAGGGAGGTTTGCAGGATGACAGCCAGACCCTGTCCCCAACCTGGTAGGAAGGCACAGGCAGGTGTCTGCAGTCAGCATGGAGTCTGTACCTATCATTAGCATGTCGCAAAGCCTCCTTGACTTGCGCTTAAGTAGAACAAAGACCATGGAGATGCTCCTCTAACGCAGGGATATTCTGTGACACAAATGAGTCAGGCAACATGGAAGGTTGGAAACCATAATTCACCATAAACAGTCACAATCGGGAAGCAGAATTCAAGGCACTGTTGTGAGCAAACTCTGCCCATGGTAATAGGTTTGACCAGTTGTTATGATGGTCAGAAATATAGCATCGTAGGAATTGCTCTAAGGACTGATTGGCTCATTCTGCAGCCCCATTAGACTGTGGGTGATACGCAGAGGAGAAAGCAAGCTGAATTCCCAACTGTGCACAAAAGGCTCGCCAGAATCGGGACACAAACTGACTACCCTTGTCTGAGACAATCACCTTGTAAGTGAAAGATCTCCTGAGCAAAAATGGAAGTTCCTTAGAAGTGGGCAACTTCTTAAATGGAATGCAATTACACATCTTTGAGAACCGGTCAATCACCATAAGGATAGCTGTGTTGCCCTGGGAGTTGGGTAACTCCACAATGAAATCCATAGACAGGTCGGTCCAGAGCCTCTCTCCATTGGGTATGGGTTGTAGGAGGCCCACTGGAAGGTGTTGTGGAGTCTTACTCTGAGCACACACGGAACAGGCAGCTACGAAGGCAGTTACATCAGCATGTAGACTAGGCCACCAGAATTGTTGGGAAATGGCCCAAAAGAGTTGATTCTTCAGGGTGGCCAGCAACCTTGGGAGAATGGTAAGTCTGGAGCATGGTAGTATGGAGACTTTCTGCAAAAAAGCAGCGGTCACAAGGTTTCTCAGGAGGAACATGGACCTGAGCAGCAAGAATTTTGTCACCCAAAAGAGAAGTGAGACTGGTGTGAACCGTAGCCAAAATACTATTAGGAGGAATCACAGGAACCAGAACCGACTCCAACTTGGAAGAGGAGGAAAATTGTCATGACAAGGCGTCAGCTCTTATATTCTTAGTACCAGGTAAGAATAAGACAATGTAATTGAAACTTGACAAGAAAAGAGCCCATCGTGCCCTTCTTGGAGAGAGACGTTTAGCCTCAGACAAGAATGTGAGATTCTTATGGTCAGTAAGAATGAGAACCAGCAGAGTGGTACCTTCGAGGAAAAGTCTCCATTCTTTCAGGGCTAAAATTATCGCCAACAGCTCTCTGTCACCAATCTTATAATTGCACTCCGCAGCTGACAATTTCTTGGAAAAGTAGCCAAAGGATGCATAGCGCACTCAGAGGTAGAAAATTGAGAAATAAGGGCTCCAGGGCCGTAGATATTTTTTTTTTCCTGGGGGAGGGTTCAGGTCTTTCAAACTCAATGGCATCATTTACACTTTTATGTTGAGGGATGTACAGTAAAAGCATGTGACTGCACGGTGGGGCCATGAGGCTTTGCAATGCAGTGCAGCAAAAATGATCCCCATTCAACTGAATAGAACGCAATGCACGCAGTTGTGGTGGTCATTAGTACAGCGAGCTCCTCCTAAGCTCCCTAGTTAATCTTACCGTGTGAACCAGGCTTCAGATCTCATTCATATGTTCTAAATGGCCATGGAATGGCAAATATACCATGAATACTTACAGCTTTTTGTCAGCTGCTCCGCCTGTTCACCTGAGTGATGGGCTGAAAAGAGCCACTGCTGTTAACATGTAATTGCACATCCAGTGGTCCCCATGTTTAAGCTCCAAGGGACAAAGCAAAACACGTTGGGGTGTGACCTGGCAGGAATCCGGGCTGAGGTTGTCTTTCCCATTACTGCTACATTACCATAGGACGTGGATGTGCAGCACCCGAGTTTTTTTCTTTCTTCCCTTCAGTGACTACTGGAGCTGGAATGAGCTCCATCCCTCGCCGGCACTCCTGCAGCACATGCAGTATCATCTACATTACTCCCTACATCGATTAAGCCTGAGCGACACACTAACAAACCGTGGGTAACAGTGATTACCTGCTTGCAAATTTCTGACCCTGGATGCAGAGAGATTTTATCCAAGGGCAAAAATGTATCCCTACCTGCAGGTAACCACTGGGTGTGCAGATACAGGTAGATAGATACATGTTTACAGCAGCAGGCAGCCCTGGCTCTTTTCAGCCCATCACTCAGGTGTACAGGCTGAGCCGAGATTGGAACATCTAACATCCCAGGTGCAGATATTTGTAGTATACTTGCTGCACCATGGTAATGTAAGTTGTATGAATGAGACCCAAGACTGGATTCTAGCTAACCTTACTGTGCAAGTTGAGCAGGTGCAAGGGGCAACATATTGTGGTGAGCAGTAAATTCAGTGATTTATTTAAACCTTAAAAAAAAGTGTCCTAAGAAATTTTATGAAATGTTTTAAGATATAAAAATTTTTTTTTTATAATATATATATATATATATATATATATATATATATATATATATATATATATATATATATATATATATATATTGTGCACTGCCTACCACAGGATGGTGCCCTTTGCATCTGGTCAATACAATTGCCTTTTATTCAGTCTTAAACTGTGGTAAAGCCAGCTTTTGAACTTGTAATAACGCCTATAATAACGCTTACCTGTAGGTACAGTGAATATCTCCTAAACATGTGGTGTTTAGGAGATATGGAAAACAGCCGGTGATGTCACCAGTGAATGCGCTCTGAAGGGATGGCATACCACTTGGTTTTAATTCTCCTAGGGGAGGAGTGCAGTTTGTTCTGCACTTTTATGACCCATTTTTATCTGACAGCCAACTATAGCCCTCTGTCAGTTGACATCGCTCGGCAGGTCCAGGCTGTGGAAAGATCCTCACTTTAAAGTCAAGATTACCCTAGATGCCTGGACCAGCAGATCGCTCAGCCTCTCGGTGAGCTGCTGAGACCCTGATCCAGCCGCTCCTGCCCCTGGCATTCCAGTGAGCATGGGGGAGGGTGGGGGCAGAGCCAGGGACTGACAATCACCACCCTTTGCTCACTGAAGGCTGAGAACCGAGTGATCAGTGGTCTTTGATTGCTCTGTTGTTGGTTTGATGCCCCTTACATGAATTTTGCGATGGAAAAGGTCCAATCGGATCATGTTGTCGGAAAATCCGACCGCGTGTGGGCTCCATCGAACTTTTTCCATCAGAATTACTGACGCACAAAAGTTCGAGAGCTGGATCTAAAATTTTCCGACAACATGATTTTGATCGTCTGTAGCCTAGTTAGACAGACAAAGTGCCACGCATGCTCAGAATAAATTCTGAGAGGGACGTGGCCAGGAGCCGAGGAGGAAAGACGCACTGGAGAGGAGCGCCGCTGATACCCCTCTCCATCCACCTCCATCCGTGCTCGGGGCTTCCACAAAGAGCCCCAAACGCAGCCACCCTGATCGAGGGAGTAGTCCGGCATAATTTGCGGATGATACTGCACATCTGCGGCGTCTCTGCACACTTCGGGCCGGTTCGTGCATAGTGAGAGACCCGTCACCACCATCTTGCGGCCTACCTCCAGCCCCGTGAGTTCCAGGCTCCAGTTTGGTGGCTACCGCACCGGCAAGGAGGCGCCTGGAACCCTAAAACCACAGGTGAGCCCCGGTGGCCATCTTGCTACACCCTAGGCCTACTGAGAGGATCCACCCTGGGTGACCACTAGCCTACATAGCCCCACTACCACGGAGTGGCTTGAGGCCTAACAACTGCAAGTGGGAAAACGTGTACCCCTGGGACTGGTACATAACTTTTTGCTGCCACCACTCCTCTCAAAGACTGAGGCCTCGGCCTAACTAGCGGCCATCTTGAGACTCCCAGGGCCCTCTTCCATCCATCCACACAAGCCTTTTTTTTCTGCTTCCTTCCCCTGCCGGCTCCTCAGGTCCCCCTACCTAACTATTCAACACCACCTCCCCCCTTGTTGTCCTATGATCCACATGTTGCAGTTATTACTACTGGGGCCACACATTGGGCTCCTTAAGATGAGGGCCATGTAATCATTCTACGTTGACCCTTGCTGCCTTCTTATGCCCCTCCACAATGCATAACAACCATCTTTACAATGGGGGGCAACGTAACTAATACCTAGTCCCAGTGCCTCATGGTGAAATACGAGCCTACTCAGTCTCTGTCACTGGATTTGCGCCCCCCACAGACACTAGACCGCTTTCTGAGTAGACCTGCATCCCCATCCCTATCTTTGGCTACCACCACGTCCACACAGGGGACCTCCCAAGCCACGGTGCAAAACGCTGCAAGGACCCTGACAGACACCCCCTCAGAAATAATGTCTGCTCCTGTAACGGTGGAAGTACTGGACGAAAAACTGCGGGCCCTTCTGCAAGATCTGACCAGCAATGTCTCTAAGGAGATGGGAAAACTTTCACACGAACTGCGGGGGGAGCTTGCCCAAATCGGTGAACGTACTGATGTCTTGGAAACTAAATTTGATGATTTGATACAATACGTGCACATTTTGGAGGAAGACAATGCCGGCCTGAAACAATCTATTTCCCAGGTCCCTGTCCCCAAAACCTCCAACGGGAGCTAATCCCAGAGACATTATAGTACGCTTCCATTATTACGATAGCAAAGAAGTTTTAACAGCTGCCACTCGCAACAAGTCTTGAATTAAAGAAAATCTAGAATTTAAGGGGGCAAAGATACATATCTTCAGTGACTTATCTCCAATTACTCTTGCTAAACGTCGCAGCTTCCGCCCTGTGGCCATGCATCTGCAGAATCTCCAATTCCCATATCGCTGGGGGTTCCCCTTCCACCTGTTGGCCACAAAAGACTGGATCCAATACTCCATGAGGGACCTGCAGGAAAGTGAAGCATTCATCTGCAATCTTGGCCTTCCACCGCTAACAGATGAAGACCCCACACCTCTTCCAACGACGCCTAAACCCGTGTCCATCCCAGGTCGGACTTGGACCCCTGCTCATCAAAAGTCACAGAAAACCTTCTCCACCCCCCAGGGCAGTCCGTTTCCCAGACTTCCACCCTGAGGGGAACCCAACCACACTACCTGGCTAGATCCGGCTTCGGCCCATATGTCACCATGTTTCCCCTGATTTGGGGCGTTCACACCCATACACATGGGTTTCCATCGTTCTTATGGACTAGAGAAAATTTTATTTTTTGTTGCCTTCAGACGCTGCTGGAAGGTGGCGAGGGTCACTCCAGATGAGCTGGAACCCCTTGTGTGCCTCCTTTTGTTCCACGGCCTCGGCTGTGGACTTCTGGGTGGTTTTTACCCCCAGGCCTCTTTTCTACAGTTTTTTTTGCCTTTTTATAGGCCTTTTTTTTGGCCTATTTTCCAATTTTGACTTGCCTAGCTCACAGTTTTATATATCCTCATTTCTCATTGTTGATGTTGTATTCTTTTCTTTGCTTTGCATCCACAAGATACACCATGGTACATATTGCTTGGTTAATCTGTACGGGCATTTATGGTTTGGAGTATTTGGGAACGTGTCATCATCAGGTATGCCTACACAAGGCCATATAGAAACCCCCAACTTTGCTAAAGAGATGTTGGTAAACCCTCCTCAAACCAAAGTCACTATCTGGTATGCATTCATCTAGTTATAAGGCCCAAATCCGGTGGTAAGGAAAGCTAAAAGTGGTCATCAACCATATATACCGAGCTGGTATTACAGTATTATTCTCAGTTGAAATTTGAAAGTAAACATAAAAAGGAGAACAAACAGGAGTAAAAGAAAAAAAAAACCTAAGTAACAGATGTAAGGTAGAATTAGATCCTCTGACTAGGCAGAATAATGTTGCATATGTCTCTCTGAATTTCAGCATATTTTTTGGAGTATCAGAACGCTATCCATGGAGACCAAGTAGCATGAAATTTTTCCACAGATTCGTTGGCCTGGGCCACCGTTTCTTCCAATGAGTGTGTGTCTGCCACTCTGTTCAACCATTCAGCCAACGTGGGGACTCTGGAGGATCGTCAGTATACCGGCACCAGCGCTTTGGCTGCATTAATGAGATGCTTAAGCAGTGAATGTTTATATCTCTTCAGGGGAACATCATTAATGTGCAAGAGACAACAAGCCGCATCCAATGTGGTTGGGGTATCTGTAATGTGTACTATCAAATTTCTCACCTCATCCCAATAGGGCGTCAGCTTAGCACAACTCCACCAAATATGCGTAAGAGTACCCACATCCCCTTGGCATCTCCAGCACACTTCTGGGACCTGCGGAAACCATCTATGTATTTTGTCAGGTGTGTGATACCAATTGGTCAATAGCTTGTAGCATGTCTCTTGTGTTTTTGTGCTTATAGAGCACTTGTGGGCCAGTGTGCAGGCACTCCTCCATTGGGAATCTGTAATATCCCTCTGCAGTCCAAGAGACCACTTTACTCTGGATCTGTCAGCAACATGTCTTGTTAGCTTTTGCAGCCAACTGTAGGCCACTGAGGTTGCCCTCTGTAGTTTCTCACCAGACGCACAGATCATCTCCAAGTCGGTCATCGGTCTATTGAAGTGTTTTTTATGTTTTGTGGAGGTGACAAAGCTTCTAGTCTGGAAGTATACCCACATGGGAAATGAAGGTTCCTCCCAGTCCCTCCTAAGAGTGTCCAAATCTTTCATTTTGCCCCAGTCTAAACAGTCTTTCACCACTCTTGAGATAGTAGCATTTTTCTTATGAAAGAGAACATTCCCCATACCTGGGGTAAAGTCAGGGTTGTCCCGAAGCGGTGTCAGAGGACTAAGAGGGGACGTCACAGCAAATCGTTTCGTGTTGGCATGCAGTATAGTCAGCGTCGTCTCTGTCAGAGGGTTTAAACTCCGCTCAAGGTAGTCCAAGGTGAAAAGCGCAGTCTATTTTCTGATAGCATTCCCTCCAATCTCACCCAGTCTTTGTCCGCTTCATGACAATGCCAGTCAATTATCCTAGTGATGTGCGCTGCCAGCTGGTATTTCTTAAAGTCTGGCAGCCCCATCCCTCCCTGCTCTTTAGGTTTCGTGAGTAAAGCAAATTTGATCCTTGCTCTCCCTTTATGCCAAAGGAATCGCATGGCCAGGGAGTTTAGTTTAAGGAAGAAACTTCTAGGAATGTGGACTGGTAGAGCTCTAAACAGGTAGATCAACCTTGGTAAAACAGACATTTTCAGGATTGCTGCCCGGCCAAACCAGGAGAACCATCCTACATCCCAGGATCTTAAGTCCTTCTCAATGGTTTTCAAGAGCGGGGTAAAATTGAGTGCAAACATTTTTTTGGTATCCGGGGAAACCCAAACTCCCAAATAGTTAAGAGCCACATCCTCCCATTGGAAGGGACAATTAAGTTTAGTTCTATTAAGCTCCTCTTGAGTCAGATCTACATTTAAGGCTACCGACTTAGAGTAGTTTATTTTTAAGTTTGAAATATAGCCAAATTTTGCAAATGCTTCCATTAAATTGGGGATTGTCGTATGTGGGTCTGTCAAAAAGAACATCAGGTCGTTGGCGTAAGTTGCAACCTTGAACTCCCTGTCCCGTATCCTAAATCCTCTGATCGAGTTATCGTTATTGATTGCTCTGATAAACGGCTCGAGGGACAAAATAAACAGGAGGGGTGACAAAGCACAACCTTGTCTGGTTCCGTTCCTAATGTTCACAGGTTTCGACAAGGAGCCATTAGTTCTCACTCTGGCCGTGGGGTTTTGATAAATTGCTGATATCCAGGACATCATCCGAGCCCTCAATCCCACCTTTTCACACGTGGCCATCATATAATCCCACGCCACCCGATCGAAGGCCTTCTCCGCATCTGTGGACAGGAGAAGGCCTCCGATCTTTTCCAACCGTGCTTTCTGCGTCAACAATAATGTTTTTATAATGTTATCTTTGGCCTCCCTCCCTGGCATAAAGCCCACCTGTTCTGGACCAATTATTTCCGACAAAAGTGGGCTCAATCTATTAGCCAAGATCTTGGTCAGGATTTTAAGATCCAAATTTAAGAGGGAAATTGGTCTGTAATTTGCGCACGAAGATGGGTCTTTATTGGGTTTAGGTATCACCGCTATGTGGGCCGACAAAAACTCAGGAGTAACCGCTCTGGGCGAGGACAGGGAGTTCAAGGCTGTTTTAAGGGGGTTAGAGAGAATATCCACGAAAGTTTTATAGTAGATGGCCGAGTAACCATCAGGCCCCGGGCTCTTCCCTGTCTTTAAGTCAGTTATAGCTCGTTTAATTTCTTCGTCTGAGATCTGTACATCGAGTGATAGGGAGTCATGTTCCTCGAAGGCAGGGAGTCCGCTTTCTCTTAAAAAATCACTAATAATTTGGGCTCTATTCCCATCTAGGTTCTTGGGTCTATGTTGTGGGGGTAGGTTATATAACCGCGTGTAGTATTTGTGAAAGTGGGCCGCGATATCATCATTTTTCACATCTAAGGTACCCTCCGCATTACGAATGCCGCTGATGACCTGTCCTGAATTGTGTTCTCTCAGAGCTCTGGCTAGCAGTCTGCCTGCTTTATTTTCCCCCTCATAGTAGATTTTTTTTTTTAAAGAAGAGTAGACGTTTGGTTTTCATGTGTAACAAGTCCTGCAGTTGCTTCCTAGTGTTCAGTAAGTCCGTGGCCGTACGTTCACATAATGTGCGTTTGTGCAGTGTTTAAAGTCCGGCTATTTTCTCAAGCAAACCCGCCATCTCCTTCTCTTGTGCGCGTTTACGTCTAGCCCCAAGCTTGATCAATACCCCCCTAATAGTACATTTGTGCGCTTCCCATAGCACTAAAGGATCCGTCTCTGGGAGGTCATTAAGCGTGAAATACTTCTTGATGGCTGTCACGATTTGGGGTAAGGTCGTAGGGTCTGTCAGAAGGGAAAGGTTCAGTTTCCATGTGTTGCTTCCCTGTCTCTGTCTGCTGAAATCCATAGATAAGGCAATTGGGGCATGGTCAGAAATGGCCTGTGTGCCTATGTGGGCTTCGACAATCTCCGTCAGGTCACGTTGGGTCACAAATAAATAATCAATACGGGAATATTTATTATGTGGGCTCGAATAATATGTATAATCCCTTCCCTCTGGATTTAATAGGCGCCACAAATCTACCAAATACAGGGTCTGTAGGAGTTTTTTGATCTTCTTCAAGATTTGAAATGTGACACATGACCTGCCGGAGGAAGTGTCCACCAGAGGGTCTAGTGGGATGTTAAAATCCCCTCCCATAATGATACAACCCGATGCAAAGCCTTGTAGTTCCCTCACCAGGTGTCTGCAAAATTGGAGATGACTTGTGTTGGGGAAATAAACGTTAGCTAAGGTGAGAAGTCTGCCCCTGTAGGAACCCCTCAGAAAAACGTATCGCCCCTCCGGGTCTGACAACGTTTCAGTCACCTCAAAAGAAGTATCCCTACCCAGGAGTATTGAGACTCCCTTCGTCTTAGACAGGTTATTCGTTGCATGGAAAGCTCTGGTGAAAAATGTATTTGTCAGTCTGTGTGTCTGGTGAGAAATGAAATGTGTCTCCTGGAGGAAGACACATTGTGGCCTACCTTTCTGTCATTCTCTGAGCAAAGTAGATCTCTTTTCCGGGATGTTCAGTGCCTTCACGTTGTGCGAAATCACCAAAGGTGCGCGTCCCAGTTTAGCATAAGCCATTCCTTAAACTATATGAGTCGATAGCACTCAATAATTTAGTCAGTAAAATCCAGTCTACAACGGTATAAAATACTAGGTTAGTAGACAACAGTGTAAAAAACAATCCACACTAAGTGTCACGATCACCCTGGCGTTTCGGCCGTACACAGGAGACTTACCCGTAGAAACCTGTCGTGGAGAACCCGTCGTTTCCCCTTGACGCGCGCTAAAGCGAACGAACGCACTCGCGTCAACATGAACGTGCGCACGCACACACGTGGGGTCACGAACGGGTGCACGTCTACTCGCGGGGGCGCGCTGACCCGTCGTACGACCGTTTTGGCGCCCTAAGGTCTTCTTAAGGCACTTGCTCCTTCCCATCCGTGCTGTCCAGTCTACAGCGTGTCCGTGACCTTGCTTTTTGTACCTGTACCTGTTACTTTGGTTCCTGATACCCGTCTTGTTCCTTGACCCTGATCCGTTGCTTCCTGCCTACGACCTCTGCTTGTCTGACCACGTCTCTAGCTCATCCTCTTGTACCTTGCTGATCGATCCCTGCTGACCCGGCCTGCACCTGACCCTGCTGTTCCTGCTTACCCGTTGGGGTTCCTGTATTTCCTGACGTCCACCTGCCCGCCAGTCTATCCACTTGTGCCTGCCTGCTACAGTCAAGTACCATCAGCTCTACCTACTCGCTGTCGGTGCCCTGCTGCTTATCCGGACCGGTCTCCATCCGCCAGGCACTTGTGCCCCCTGAACTTTTGAATACCTGTCTCCATCTCCAGGGGTTCATTAGCCAGGGGATACGAGGGGCCGCTTCCTGCATTCCAGGCTCAACTACTAGGTACGTGACACTAAGGCTAATTTACTCCTTGACTATGTAATCCTCATAAAATGTTAATAGTAGAGTATAGAAAGACAGAACAAAAATGAAAGAGGGGGGGGAGAGGAGAAAGTGCGGGGTGAAAGAGAAAGAAAAGAGTTGAAGAGAAGAAAGAGAGAGAAAAAGAAAAAGAAAAAAAAAAGAGGGGGAAGGGAGGAAGAAAAGAGGGAGGGGGGATGGATGGGCAAGGAAATAATAGAAGATAGTAAGGAGGGAACAGCTGAAAGTAGAGAGCTGTCCCCAACTAGTAAGAGACTTCTTATATAACCCCTGTAAGTTGAGCCCAACTAACAGGGTGGTTAACTAGCCTCTCTGAGGCCGGGAAAGAAGAAAAAAAAAAAAAAATTCCCGGCCCAGAAAGGCTTGGCAGGGACGTGGTTCAGGCCAGATAGCGTAACCTGCTATCTAAGGATCTGACCAGATTAGGCGGCTAATCGCTCACTGAAACAGAAATAATAAAAAAAAATCTAAAAAATAAAAGAATATACTCCCATCAAATAACTAGACAATTCGGGTACAGAGTAGAACAGAACAGGAAAATGTCAGTAATAACTACGCTGGGAGTGGGGAGAGAATCAGCAACTAGTCAACCAATCAATCAATAAAAGCTTAACCTCCCACATGAAGTGGGGATACCAAGTGTTCGATGCAGCCGTTAGCTGTAAGTCACTGGTCTTCTGGGGTTGTAATACATGGAACAGAAAAACGAATAACAGGACCCAGTCATTTGAAGGCAAATGGGATGAACAGCTAAAGTTTGATGATTTATATGGGTAATAGAAGAATTCCCCGAGAACAGTGACCACTCATAGGGCCCCTTGGAAAGTTGGGAGGACTCTTATCGTTTAGCGGCCTCTGGAATTCCTGGTACCAGTCCGGCAAAGGCACCAGGTCTATATGCAGGGCTTCACAAAATCCTGGAAGGTCATGGGGAGTGCGGAGAGAAATCTGTTTCCCTCCCTGCATGACTACCAAAGCGAATGGAAAGCGCCATAAGTACCGGATCTCTTTTTCCCTGAGGACCTCCAGCAGGGGGCGCATAGCTCTTCTGTTGCGCAGTGTAATTTGCGATAGGTCTTGAAAAAGCATAATGGAGGCGCCATTAAAAATTATGCGATCATTCCTCCTGGCTCTTCTCATTATGTCCTCCTTGAGGGGAAAGCTCTGGAGGCAACATATGATGTCTCTGGGGGGTGCGGAGTCTGGGCCTTTCACCCTAAGTGCTCTGTGCGCCCGAACAAATTCTATTACAGTATCTTCTTGTCTGTCTAACAGGCTGTTAAAGAGTCTCTGCAGCGCTGGGGCAATTTGTTCTGCTTCCACTGACTCGGGTATCCCCCGTACCCTAATGTTATTCCTCCTCCCCCTGTTATCTAAGTCCTCCAAATGGCGATTCATGTCAATGAAGTGTGATGTATGTACCTCCGCCACTGACTCCAGAGTCCGTATCTCTCTATCTCTTCGCTTCCCTGCCGTCTCTGCTGCCGAGATCTTTTCCGTAAGGACAAGCAGATTTGATTTTAAGTCTGTAATGGCGGCCGAAAACGTGGACTTTATGTCTGCTGCAAAGCCCGACATATGTTCATACGTGAGAGGTTTGGAGGGAGGTGGAAGACTCCTACCTGCGTCTTCTGTAGCGGACTGTGAGTCTTCACTGAATTCCTCCTCCTCGCCATGCTCCCACTCCATCTTGTCCGGCCCGCTCTGTCGCTGCATGGATTGAGAGCGGAAGGTTTCATTGATGTTCCGAGCGGTACCGCTGGACAGGGTCCGCCGGGCACTTGAGTGCGGGGTGAGCTGGGTTTTCCGACCCATATTAGGCTGCTGGTGTGTGACAAAATAGGCTCTTTGGCGACTCTCTCCCCGGAGCTCAGCTAACGTGCCGCCATCCTCGCCGCTGGCCAAGCCACACCCCCATTATGTGTTTTTTATGGTTACCTTAAGCTAATGCCAACCCATAACGATGGCTTTACGGGTCCTTACCTATAATGTTAAAGCCTTGAACTCTATCCACAAGTGCTGGTTAGCTTTGAAGGAGTTCAAATCTTCGGCTGCGGACGTAGTACTGGTCCAGGAGACTCATTTCCGTCCCGGGGGCTCCCTTAAATTTGCTGCTAAACACTTTCCAACTTCCTTCATGGCTTCCGATCCCTCTGGCAAAGCAGGGGGTCGCAATCCTGATTAGGAAATCATGCCGTTGAGGGTAAAATCCTCATTTATCATTCTCCTGGACTGCGATTATCTCTCCCGCTCTCTCACTGTGATTAATGTTTATTCTCATAACTCGGGTCAAATTCAATTTCTCTCTGAACTACTGGGAAGCTTGGGCAAATCCGCTCAATCCTTTATGATTATACGGTGTACTTAATGACTTTCTTCTATGCAACCCTGTCGTTGAGGCACAATTGTCCCAAAATGTATCAGAATTTTTCCAACTAAATGAGGGTTCTGTGGCAGACGTGTCCACCCTATGGGAGGCTCACAAGGCGTTCTTTAGAGGCCTGTGTATCTCAGCCGGCTCCCGCCTGAAGTGGGGCTCAGAGACAGGACATCCTCTCGCAACTACGAAAAGCAGAAACTTTACTTCTGGCCTCCCCTACGGTGACACATCTGCGCAAGGTTACCTCTCTACGTGAACGGTTAAAGTCCCTCGACATGCAAAAATGCTCCAAGGCCCTAATCTGGGCAAAACAGAAATTTTACGAGTTCGCTAATAAGCCCCACAGGATGCTAGTGAACAAGCTTAAACCATGTCTATTCCACTCTTATCCTGAGTTCCTCCTTCAGGTTGCTGGTACTCTGACACATTTCCCACTAACAATGTCCAAAGTTTTTGGAACGTTTTATAATAAACTATACAACTGTTTGGCCTCCGACCCTAAATATCTATTTTCCCAAGAGGAATTTGACTCTTTGTTCCCCTCTAAAGCTGCCCAAATTGTTATCGTCTCAGGTAGCCACCCAGCAATGCGGCTGTTACACCAGAAGAGTAATGCCGCGTACACACGGGCGGACTGTATGGCGTACTTAGTCCGTCGAAACACATTTCAGCGGACAGTCCACTCGTGTGTGGGCTTCAGCGGACTTTTTCAGCGTGCAGTCCGGCGTACTAAGAATTTCGGATTTTTCGAAATTCTGTCCGTCGTACTTTGGTTTCAGCGGACAATCCGCTCGTCAGTATGCTAGTTCAATGGACTAAGAATGGTGCATGCCACATAAATCCCCTGGCCCCGATGGCTTACCCTATCTATATTATAAAGCCTTCCTCCCAATCTTGAGTCCATATTTACTAAATCTTTTCTCATCCTTGCAGAAAGGTAATATCTCTCATCCACAGTTTCTACACGCCCATATCACAGTTCTCCCGAAACCTGGCAAATAGTGATGGACGAACTTCCGACGGGACGTTTCGCGAACCCGGCCGAAAGTTCGCGAACCGGAACGTTCGCGGCGGGCCCCATTGACTTCAATGGGAGGCAAACTTCGCAAACCTACAGGTCAAATTTGCAGCCACAAAATAATTAATAGCTGTGCAAACATAGTCCCACCACATGGCCAATGACATAACACATGTATGAGGTGAATCTGGGATCGACAACTACAAGCATTCTTTTTTTATATTTTGAAATTGTTGTGACAATTCAGGACTGTGGAGCGCATGAAGGCAATGGAGGAGAGGGAAGGTCAGGGTAGGCAAAGAAGAGGGTGCAGGAGATGATCTCCAGCAGCGTGACATACAGCAATGACACCTGCACCGTGATAGAGTCATCTGACACCAGCACCGTGATAGAGAGCACTGACATCAGCAGCGTGACATACAGCAATGACACCTGCACCGTGATAGAGTCATCTGACAACAGCACCGTGATATAGAGCACTGACATCAGCAGCGTGACATAAAGCACTAACACCAGCACCGTGATATACAGCACTGACAGCAGCACCGTGATAGAGAGCACTGACATCAGCAGCGTGACATAAAGCACTAACACCAGCACCGTGAAATACAGCACTGACAGCAGCACCATGATATAGAGCACTGACATCAGCAGTGTGACATAAAGCACTAACACCAGCACCGTGAAATACAGCACTGACAGCAGCACCATGATATAGAGCACTGACATCAGCAGCGTGACATACAGCAATGACACCTGCACCGTGATAGAGTCATCTGACAACAGCACCGTGATAGAGAGCACTGACATCAGCAGCGTGACATAAAGCACTAACACCAGCACCGTGAAATGCAGCACTGACAGCAGCACCGTGATAGAGAGCGCTGACATCAGAAGCGTGACATACAGCAATGACACCTGCACCGTGATAGAGTCATCTGACAACAGCACCGTGATAGAGAGCACTGACATCAGCAGCGTGACATAAAGCACTAACACCAGCACCGTGATATACAGCACTGACAGCAGCACCGTGATAGAGAGTACTGACATCAGCACCGTGATATACAGCACTGACACCTGCACCGTAAGCAGCCCCAGGAGGAAGTCAGCATAGCACAGGGATGGTGGGAGCCCCTCATAATGAGCATAGCACAGGGATGGTGGGAGCCCCTCATAATGAGCATAGCACAGGGATGGTGGGAGCCCCTCATAATGAGCATAGCACAGGGATGGTGTGAGCCCCTCATAATAAGAAGCCCCAGGAGGATGTCAGCATAGCACAGGGATGGTGGGAGTCCCTCATAATAAGCAGCCCCAGGAGGATGTCAGCACAGCACAGGGATGGTGGGAGCCCCTCATAATAAGCAGCCCCAGGAGGAAGTCAGCACAGAACAGGGATAGTGGGAGCCCCTCATAATAAGCAGCCCCAGGAGGAAGTCAGCACAGCACAGGGATGGTGGGAGCCCCTCATAATGAGCATAGCACAGGGATGGTGGGAGCCCCTCATAATGAGCATAGCACAGGGATGGTGTGAGCCCCTCATAATAAGCAGCCCCAGGAGGATGTCAGCATAGCACAGGGATGGTGGGAGTCCCTCATAATAAGCAGCCCCAGGAGGATGTCAGCACAGCACAGGGATAGTGGGAGCCCCTCATAATAAGCAGCCCCAGGAGGAAGTCAGCACAGCACAGGGATGGTGGGAGCCCCTCATAATGAGCATAGCACAGGGATGGTGGGAGCCCCTCATAATGAGCATAGCACAGGGATGGTGGGAGCCCCTCATAATAAGCAGCCCCAGGAGGATGTCAGCATAGCACAGGGATGGTGGGAGCCCCTCATAATAAGCAGCCCCAGGAGGAAGTCAGCACAGCACAGGGATGGTGGGAGCCCCTCATAATAAGCAGCCCCAGGAGAAAGTCACCACAGCACAGGGATGGTGGGAGCCCCTCATAATATGCACAGCAGAGGTACAGCCCCAGGAGGATGTCAGCACAGCACAGGGATGGTGGGAGCCCCTCATAAAAAGCAGCCCCAGTAGAAATATGACACCGCTCAACCTCTTCAAAGAGGAGGGTACGGGCATATAGTACGGTGTGCTTTTTTTGGACAAGGAAGTGAGCCAAATGAAGAAAGAAGGTCTCTGTACTAGATTAAAAAAATTATTAATAGACATATACATGGTCTACTGGTCACATGTGTTGAATTCCTCCGAGATTCATGCCTCATTCATTTTTAGAAATGGCGTTCCCTGATGCTGGATCCGGATGACACCTGTCGATGGGTCGGCTGAAAGAATAACCTCATATCCGTAGTCACCAACACATCTTCAAACCGGCCTCTTCTTGCAGGCGCTGTTGGATTGGTACCCGCAACTCCTTCTCTGGAAGTGGGAATTGCTCCTCTGCCAGCGCACGCAAAAGCAGAATGCAGCATTTCTCGAAGCAAGGCCTGGAAGTGCTCCATTCTGCCAGCCCTCTGTGGCGGCGGTAACATTTCCGCCATTTTGTGTTTGTACCGGGGGTCTAAGTACGTTGCCACCCAGTACTGGTCCTTGACCCTTATGCTTTTTATACGGGGGTCCCTATTAAAACACTGGAGCATGAAGGCCCCCATTTGCACTAAAGTGGAAGCGGTGTTGTGGCCTGGCTCCTGCTCATCATCGAGGATAATGTCGTCCTCTTCATTCTCCTCTCCCCATCCACGCACAACAACAGGGATCCCATAAAGGTTTAAAGCATGCACTTCTTGCTCCTCCTCATCCGCCCCGGCACCATCCTCCTCTGACTCCTCTTCAGACTCCTGTTGTTGACTTGTCTCAGATAGAGTAGCCCCCCCTGGGAATTCATCCAGCATTGCGACTTCCTCATCTTCCCGCTCCTGCTCCTCCACAGCTTGATCAATGACATGACGCAATGCACGCTCCATAAAGAAGGCATAAGGTACCATGTCACTCATGGCGCCATGGCTGACCAGTTTGGTGATCTCCTCAAATGGCCGCAGAAGTCTGCATGCTTCGCGCATTAGCAGCCACTGGCGCAGTGAAAAAAAAAACAGCTCCCCAGAACCTGTTCTGCCGCAGAGTTCATACAGGTAGACGTTAACTGCACGTTTCTGCTGGAGCAGCCTATCAAACATATAGAAGGTTGAGTTCCATCGCGTCGGGCAATCGCAACTAAGACGTCTGACCGGCAGATTGTGTCGCCGCTGAATGTCAGCAAGGCGAGCCATGGCCCTGTAAGATCTTCTGAAATGGGCCGAGATTTTCCTTGCCTGCCGCAAGATGTGCTGGACCCCAGGGTATTTGACAAGGAATCGCTGCACGACCAAGTTTAAGACGTGTGCCATGCATGGCACGTGCGTGATTTTGCTCTGTTTCAATGCGCTAAGCAGATTGGCACCGTTGTCACACACCACTTTACCAACTGTCAAATTGAGCGGTGTTAGCCACTGATCTGCCTGTGAACGCAAAGCTGAAAGGAGTGCCGGGCCAGTGTGCCTCTTGGCTTCCAGGCACAATAGACGCAGCACGGCATGGCAACGTCTCATCTGGCATGTCGAATAGGTTCTGGGGAGCTTGGGCGGCGCAGCAGAAGAGACGCTAGCAGCGGAAAAGGAGGAGTCAGCCGAGGAGGAGAGGGAGGAGGATGGAGTAGGAGGAGGAGGAGAAGAAGAGTCAGGCCTGCATGCAATCTGTGGCGGTAAAACCAAATCTACACGGGTGCCACGGGTTACATGCTTGACGGCCGTCAGAAGGTTCACCCAGTGGGCAGTAAAAGTGATATACCTTCCCTGCCCGTGTTTGCTAGACCACGTGTCTGTGGTCAGATGTATCTTGGCACCGACACTGTGTGCCAGAGATACATTCACTTGCCGCTGAACATGGCCATATAGCTCTGGGATGCCCTTCTCTGAGAAATACTTCCTTCCTGGGACCTTCCATTGTGGTGTTCCAATGGCCACAAATTTGCGAAAGCCCTCCGAGTCCACCAGTTTATATGGCAGTAGTTGGCGGGCTATGAGTTCTGACAAGCCAGCCGTCAACCGTTGGGCAAGTGGGTTATCCGGCGTCATCTTTTTTTTTACGCTCGAACATTAGGCCAATGGAAGCCTGCCTTTTTGCAGAAAAACGTGAGCTTGGCGTGATGGAAGGTGGAGTGGAGGACAATTGTGAGGAGAGAGGAGAAAGAGAAGTAGAAGACGAGGCTGGACGGTGAGAGCCTGGAGTGTGGCTTTGTGTGTTCCGTTGCTCCCACTGGGCTCGGTGATGGCTGCTCATGTGCCTTCTTAAGGTGGTCGTCCCTAGGTGAGTGTTGGGCTTACCGCGACTAATGCGTTGACTGCAAAGTTTGCAGATGGCAACGCTATTGTCAGCAGCGGACACGTTAAAAAAAGCCCACACTGCGGAGCCATGTGCCAGTGTCCTGGGAGCGCCAGATGTGACCGTACATGGTCGATGACTCGCTCCTGATACATTTGCAGTCTGCTTTGTCCCTCCTGTGCAATGTAAGTTATTCCTGCTTCTCCTCCCTATCTGCTGGTCCATATCTCTTTCTGAACTCCCCTCCTCTTCCTCTCTTGTGGGCACCCACGTGACATCACTAGACACGTCATCATCGACGGCATCTTCCCCACCGCTATAAGTAGAGATCTCGGAGTAGGCAGCAACACCGGGGACCAACCTCCTCCTTGGGCTGATCTGGGTACTGTCTTCAGACTGCTGAGTAGCGGTTGTTGCTACCTCCTCTTCCTGATCCAATACCAAGAGTGGCTGCGCATCAGAAATGTCTTGATATGGATCGGAAAATAATTCCTGTGACTCAAGCGAAAGGTATGTGGTGGTGTTGTTGGTGGTAGTGTCTTTGGGGGTGCACATAGCAGAGAGTGAAGAAGAGGGTGCAGATCGAGAGGATGAGGAGGGTGCAGAAGAGTAAGGCTGAGTGAGCCACTCAACCAAGTCTGGTGCATCCTTTAAAGTAATTGAACGCACCTTCTGCAGCTTCCCACTTTGGCTCAAGCCTGTTGCTCCTGCCCTACCCCTACCACCCCTGCGGAAGGGCCTGCCTCTTCCTCTGCCTGTCATTATTTAAATGACCCTGTGACAAAACTCTCAGTCCCTATACCGATGAAGGACTGCTGCAGTATAGGGCAGCGGTCAGCAGTAGTGCACCTCAACCCTATGTATTGTGGACCTATACCAGTCCTTATAGAATAGCAGACTGTACCTAACTCAACCCTATGTACTGTAGTACCCAATACCTTACCAGTCCTTATAAGGCCCTATGTGGAACAAGTAGGTTGTGTGTGACTGATTAGCAGACTGTACGTCAGTCCCTATACTGATGAAGGACTGCTGCAGTATAGGGCAGCGGTCAGCAGTAGTGCACCTCAACCCTATGTATTGTGGACCTATACCAGTCCTTATAGAATAGCAGACTGTACCTCACTCAACCCTATGTACTGTAGAACCCTAGACAGACCAAGTTACCAGTCCTTATAAGGACCTTTGTGGACCAAGTAGGTTGTGTGTGAGTGATTAGCAGACTGTACGTCAGTCCCTATACTGATGAAGGACTGCTGCAGTATAGGGCAGTGGTCAGCAGTAGTGCACCTCAACCCTATGTATTGTGGACCTATACCAGTCCTTATAGAATAGCAGACTGTACCTCACTCAACCCTATGTACTGTAGTACCCTATACCTTACCAGTCCTTATAAGGACCTTTGTGGAACAAGTAGGTTGTGAATGATTAGCAGACTGCAGCAGAAGGGCAGCAGTCAAGTATATTATTCTTTCTATATTTGGAAGAAAGAATATTATACGTGTACAAGCCTATTACCATACCACTGATACCAGTCCTGAACAGAACCTATGTGGACCTAATATAGTAACAGCTACTGATTAAACTGACCCTTACTGCCTCACACACTGCTTCCTGCCTGTCCCTATATAAACTGACAAAACAGAGGCTACTGGAACAATAACTGGAATAGCACCTTTGTGGACCTGATAGTAACAGCTAATGACTAAACTGACTGTCCCTACAGCAGACACACCGTCCTGTCCCTTTCTCTAAACTGACAAAAGACGCTCAGGCTGCTGCAACAATCAGTAGCACAGCAAACCTATATACACCTAACACCTATACCAGTCCTGAAAAGAACTTTTGTGTACCAAATAGCTAGCGATTTGGGTCACTGCAATCTCTCCCTGCTCCACACAGCAACCTCTGCCTATAGTGACAGAAGAAAGAATGTAAAATGGCCACCGGATCGGGTGTATTTATAAGTTAGGGGGAATGTCCAAGTGTCCATGTGCTGTAATGTCTCAATTGGCTGTCCTGTACCCCATGATGGATGTGTCATCATAGGTCAAAGTTCTTTTACACAGTAAACACGGAAGTCTGCTGGGCGAATGGCGCCAATAGTCCGCCGAACGGGCGGACCGCGAACAGCCGAAATTCGCCGCAAAAGGACCGCCGGGCGAACCGTTCGGCCATCACTACTGGCAAACCCCCATCTTTGCCAGACAATTACCATCCCATAGCCCTACTCAATTCGGATTATAAGATCTTTACTAAAATCTTAGCCAACAGACTCTCCTCTATGATTCCCACCCTCGTTCATAGCAACCAGGTGGGCTTTGTTTTGTTTTAGGTAGGCGAGCTGGCAACAACACCAGACGTACCATTGATTTAATTGACCTGCTCGATAAAACTTCCCGCTCCGCCCTTATCCTCAGCTTAGATGCACAAAAAGCATTTGACAGGCTCGGTTGGCCCTACAAGTTTGCCACACTTACGCGTTATGGTTTTTCAGGCTCTTTTGTATCGGCCCTCCAAGCCTTGTATTCCCGTCTTACATCACAAGTTCAACTGGCATCCTTTATATCTCCAATATTCACACACAGCAATGGCACTATTAATGGCATTATTTATCCTGTTCCTTGAACCCCTAGCTGCAGTTATCCGAGAGAGCCCGGATGTAAGCAGGGTTTCCCTGAGACGGAGGGAATACAAGTTGTCTCTATTCGCAGACGACATACTTCTCACTCTAACGAAACCACACATTTCGCTCCCCAACCTACATGCCATATTAGACACATTCGGCAAACTCTCGGGTTATAAAGTTAATAAAGCTAAGACAGAAGCCCTCCCCTTTCATATCCCTCCTATGCTTCTTGCTTCCTTACAAAACAACTTCCCATATCATTGGTGCCCTGTGTCATTCAAATACCTGGGCATTCACTTAACGGCATCTTACCGCGCGTTATACCAAGCTAACTTTCTTTCCTTAATCTCGGAAACGCACGGCCTACTCCGTAAATGGATGGACTGTCCTTTGTCTCTCCTGGGTAGGATAAACTTTCTCAAAATGGCTATACTCCCAAAATTTCTGTATCTTTTCGAAACCTTGCCAGTTGCACTCCCTATGCCTCAGCTTAGGAATATTCAACGGGCCTTCACTAAATTCATATGGGGAAACAAATCACATAGAATTTTCCACACAGTTGTTTTCGCCCCGCGCTCACACGGAGGTCTAGGAGCACCCGATATTGTAAAGTATTATTATGCTGTCTACCTATCGGCAACCGTCTCCTGGTCATTAGGCTTTGCAACAAGTAGTGTTCATCCTTGTTCCATGCTATCATCTGATTTATCTTCTTCCATGACACAACTTAAACGCATAAGCCTAGAACCAATGCTATTTACCTTATACATTTGGAAAAAAATGCCACAAGAGGTTCTCTCTCTCTTTCCCATGCCCGCCCCTTTTAAATGTTATTTGCAATCCAGACATAACTGACAGCCTTTCTTCTGGGACTATGGCTCCATGGTCTCAAGCGGGCATTTTTCAACTCCGCCATTTGGTCCATCCAGTGACCCGCAAACTAATGTCCTTCCCAGATCTCCAAAACAAATTTGAAATCCCACAACAGTCCTTTTTTACTTATCTCCAATTTAAACATTATTTCTGCTCCATATCTCCTGCCATGACCTTAGAAAAACCTAATGCCTTTGAGGTCCTGTGTACCCATGGTCCTTACCAGAGAAGTCTCATATCCTCTATATACAGGATCCTCCATGGCTCATTGCCACCAACATTGGAATCTCACCTTTCCATGTGGAAGTGGGCCAAGACTTTACCCACTCCTATATCTCTTCCTCAATGGCAGGGGGTCTGGACTTCCATTTCTAAAGCCTCTGGGTGCGTGGAGCAGAGAGAGACAGCCTACAAGGTTTTGATGTTCTGGTACAAAACCCCGGAAGTTTTGCATAAATATGACCCCTCACTATCCCGACTATGCTGGAGATGCCTGCAGGATGTGGGTATGCATTACCATATCTTTTGGGATTGTCCATTGATCATACCTTTCTTGTCCACGGTTCAATCCCTGCTCCAATCAGTATTGGGGAAAGATATTCTGCTGAATCCAGCACACTACTTATTGGGCCTTCCAGTCCCAGGTATCCCTAAATATGCCAAAAAACTGATGGCCTTTATACTTCTAGCTGCCAAAAGAGTAATACCTACCCGCTGGCTGTCTCCTGTTCCTCCAACACAAGCCCAAGTAGTCTCAACCATTGCACAGATGCGTAGGATGGAACATATGACGGCAGTGGTTCAGGACTCCCTACCTCAATTCTCTAAAATATGGGATCCCTGGGACAACTCCTTATTCAACCCGGAATCCATTCCTGCTTCCATTGCCAGTCCCCCCTAGGGCGACTTACTGTGGTTTCGCATCAGTACCTTTATCTCTTACTTACATAACATGTTTTATCACTGTGCAGTCATTATATCCAGGTACATGGTGTACCTCCCCCTTCTTTTTTTTTCTCCCGTATGTTACTTGTATATGTTTCTCTTCTCCTTTTTTGTAACATGAAGGATGATTACAATGCTGTGCTTTGTCGATAATAACAATTATTGTAACATTTTTGTTGTTCTGATGTTTTGCAAAACTTTTCAATAAACACACATTTAAACAAAAAAGAATACATTCTGAGACGGAAGTGCTCGGTCAGGTAAAACTAGCGTTCATAATGGATATAGCACATTTGTCATGCTGCAATCTTAAAAATTGTTTAATGCAGCACATTCTCTTTTACTTTATAATGCTAGAAAAATGAAGTTGTTTTGCTGCTCATATTCACACAAACTCCTCCAAAACATATTTCTTTTTCCTGATTTCATGAATAGAATATTTTTATTCGTCAGATCTCCCAAATCATTTTTTTTTATTTTTGTATTTTTTTTAAATTTTGTGTTTTTTTTTTTTAATCAAGGTTTCCTTTTTTTAATTTTGGCGATCTTCGTAATTATTTTGGTGTGTTTTGTGTGTCAACTTACCACAACACCATTATTATCTTTTTATTTTGTTATTATTTTGTTATTTATTTTTGACTTGGTATTTTTTTAATGTACCTGCCTACTCACAAATAAACTGTCCTTTTTGAAGTAAAACACATAGGCAAGTATTTCTTTAACCAAAAAAACCCTTTATTAGGTGTCTTAATCAAATAAAGAGGGAGGCAACGCTGGAGAAACTGGGGAAATTGGTGAAGCTTTTGGCCCCCAGGACACACATCAATTATTTAAAGGCAAAAATGGGTGGCCTGAGGAGTCCATATCTTAGGAGTACAGTCTGGTCCAGAAGTCCAAGAGATCAGGAACAGCAGCAGATGACATCTATGTCCCCAGGCTGGGGTCAGACAAGAGCCTGCATCTTCTGTCAGACCAGACTGAACCCAGGTCATCACACTCTGGTCTTCTTTTCATGCTTCCTTCCAGGCTGTGGCTGTGGTGTTGGAGGTGTGGCAGAAGGAGGAGGAGGAGCATGGTCCAAATCACACAAGTGTGTTTTTGTGTAATTTAGCCCAACAACCCCCTATTTAAAGTTTTGACAATTATTTCCTCACACATGAGGCGTTGCCCCTCCTCCATTTTGTGCAGTTTACAAGCAGCCAAGGTGGCAAAGGCCTCTTGATAAGTGGGGGTGGCTTTGAGGGCCGCAGAAGCCTCCCCAATCAGCCTGAGCACAGACTCCTCCACATTCCCCCCCTTTCTGGCCCTTTTGGGTGGAAGGCGGAGGGGAGGGACCTGTGATTCAGTCAGGCTTCTAGGCCTGCCAACATCTTGGCTGCCACTTACCCCTGCTTCCTCCTGGCTGGCACATTCCACAGCCACCTCCTGGCTGGCACATTCCATGCCCTCCTCCTGGCTGAGGTCTTCCTGTGTATGAAAAAGGGACATCGTTTTAGTTTTTGGTTCATCAAACACAAACAATTTTCAGCTCTTGACTGTTGCAAATTATTAACAAATAGAAAAGACTATCATTCTGAGCCCAGCATTTTTCATTCTTGTCCTAAATATTTTGGCCACTACTGTCTATTGATATGTAAAACACTTTATAAAATCAGCAATTAGTGAGCAAAAATCAGGTTAACATCATTCATTTTTACTCCAAAAATATGTAGAACAATACTATGCCTGGCTCAAGCTGGGCTCCTCCACTTCTTCCTGGCTGGAAGGCCCAGGTTGGGCATCGGAAGCCTCAGCAGGGTTGGAATGAAACATAGAAGGAAGTGTGGAAGGAAGAGTGGAGAGTGATTCCCTGACCTCAGTCTGGTCTGGCAAAAAATGCATCATCTCATAGTACCACAGCCTGGGGACATAAACGTCAGATTTCATGGACTTCTGGACCTTCTTGCGCTCCCTCAGATATGTACTCCTCAGGCCCCCAATTTTCGCTTTTAAATAGGTGATGTCTGCCCTGGGGACCACCGGCTTTACAAACTCCAGCAGTTTCTCCAGCACTGCCTGCCTCTTTAATTTGTTGCTATAATGTGGGTGTTTTGTTTGCCACAGACAGGGCAGCTCCCTGTACTTGTCTATGAACAAGGGGAGGAAACTCTCCTAATCTTGTCTCAATATAGGCCCCAATCTAGAAGCAGTATAGGCTAGTGATGTAACAAGTTAAAATTGTACCTTCGTTCGAACGATCGGCGCTTCAGTTCCTCCTTCCTCTGCTCACAGATCGTACTTATGACGCACGCGTGTTATGTTTAAAATGGCCACTTTCATGTTCATGAGTTCAATCGTTCGTAATAAACATTGTTTGTTCACCCACTTCAACTACGATGTTTTGTCAAGTTGCAGTTAACTACATTTGTTCAGGCCTACTTCTAGTCAAGGGAAGTTTGTTGTCTAGAGGGCTTTGTAATAGAATGAAATGCACTTGATCAGTGTAAAGGAGAGGCACTCAGCAGCCGTTTACACATCTGGACTAAGGCGCACTTGTGTGGGACAACAGAACACCCTTTTTATTAGGGTGTCCCACACACGTGGATACTATAGGGGTGTCTCCATCTGTCAAACTTGCACAAAACAGGTAAGTATTCCAGCTTTAGAAAGTGTCAAAAATAATGTTTTCAGCTTTGAACTCTGCCAAAAAAGACAATTGTACAACACTTCCAAGCAATGTTTCATATTAATATTTCTGCCCTCAAATATCAGTGTGCTAAGTATTCCTGTGTTACATTGTCATAGGGGAGAGAAGACTTGGAATGTCTGAGGACACCAGGAACCCCACACCTCCCAAAGAAGGGGAAATACCAAAAGCACAAGCAGAGGAGGAGGAGGAAGGAGAGATTGTTGAAATTGGCAAAATTGGCACCACAACAGGTGAGTGTCTGAGACCACAGCTTCAGGTAAGGTAATTGATGTATGCCTGCATATTTATAATACACAGTGTTTTTTTGGGGGGTTTATTTTTAGATGATGTGGATGTTGTGGAAGAAGAATCACATTTTACCAGTGAAAGTGCCCAGATCATCATCGAGGAGATAATGGGGTGCAATCGCGATTTAGATAATCTCAAGAAAAACATCAATGAGGTTCAACAAAAAATGAAGAACATCATTGATGTTTTAGGGAGAAGCTGAAACACCCAAAACTAGCTAGCATCCATTTTAGTTTTTAAAAACCACTTTTGTATTTTTTGGAAGATGCACACAGTGTGTCGACATGTAATTTCTCCCATCATGGGGGATCAATGTATGTGTTTTGTGGGTGCAACCCCTTCCTTTCTACTAAAGTGGCTGAGATGAAGGGATTGCACCCCCAAAACACATACATTGATCCCCCATGATGGAAGATAGTACATGTTGACTTCAGGCATGGGATCAGGGGGAAAATGCCCAGTTTGATTCACAATTTGTGTGCATCTTCCAAATTTGGCTTTTAAAGGGGTGACACCCCATGTGATGAAGGCAATATCAACACAGTTTGTACATACTCATGTCTGATATTGTCTTCACTTTTCAAAGTTGAACTTTGTAAGTTCCTGTGTTCTGTATGTTATGCTTTGATACATGCCTGTTTCCACAAAAACAGCAAGTTATATTATTAATGTTACCAAAAATAATGTTATATACACCAAATATGTTGGTTTGTTGTAAAACCCTTTAATAAACGCACATGTGAATGTGCTTTGAGTAAAAAGTTTAGTTATGAACAATGTGTGGCTTCCTTTTTCAATGCGCAAAAGCAGTATTTGTGGTAAAGTTGTTTTCTGTGACAATGGGTATTATTTACTAAAGGCAAATCCACTTTGCACTCCAAGTGCAGTTTCAGGTGCACTTTTGCAGTGCACTTGTAGTGCATAGTGGATTTGCCTTTAGTAAATAACATCCACAGTGCTTTTTAATTTGCCCCGATCATGGCATTTTCATGACTCCACACATTTCTGTCATGGTGCTGAAAATGAGCAATATTTTTGTCAGTAATGCACTACATACATTAACAACAAAAACAAGGTGTGTGTAGCAGACCCACAACATAATAATAATATTATCTGAAGAAGAGACTGTCACCTCATTTCACACAGAAATTGGGTTTGCACTGTTGAAGAAAAAAGCCCAAAATAAATAAAATAAATAAAAAGCTAGGAGACATCTAAAACAAACCCAAGCAGTAAATGAAAACAAATATTATTGCAGTTTGAAAATTAAATTTATTAAAAAAATGCCTATCAGACATTGTCTGGCATATCAATGGCCCCCTACCCACAAAGTACTCCATATATCGGTTTCTGACCTTGCGGGCGCCAGTTTCAAGGGCCACCAGGTTCTGGTAATAAGTCTGCATCAGGCTCAACTGAGGCCACATAGTTCGGAGAGTACTTTTTGGAAAAATTGTGCAGAATGCAGCATGAAAGCACAATATGATTGAGTGTATATTCCGCCATGTGGATTGGAGTCAAAAATAGGTGGAACCGGCTGGCCATTATCCCGAAAGTGTTCTCCACCACTCTTATGGCTCTGCCCAGCCGGAAATTAAAACCCCTCTGGTCCGGGGTGAGGGTCCTCATTAGGATTGGCCACATCAGATGGTTTCCCAGCACAAACGCTTCATCCGCGACAAAGACGAAGGGGAGTCCTTCCACATTCTCCTCTGGAGGTGGCAAGCCCAGACTGCCACTCTGGAGACACCAGTAGAACTCTGTCTGCGCGATCACTCCACCATCTGACATCCGGGCATTTTTCCCAACGTCCACATACAGGAAGTCGTACAGTAGGTGCCAGCGATATTGTGCTTTTATCAGCGAGATTGACACCCTGCCCTGTCACGGGAGCCAGCGCCGAGCCGGCTCGCATCAGGAAAGGAAAAATCTTCTTTCTTTTCCTTTCCTGATAAGCGACAAGCATCGCTGACATTAAGGCCGGCTTTACACTGGTGTGGGGATCCAAATTGGATTCCCGCCAATACCAGGCACTGTATTTGGTATGAATCTTACAGGAGAACTCCCCGCCAAATTTTAAATAAAAAACCGGCATGGGTTCCCCCTCTGGAAGCATACCAGGCCCTTAGGGCACCGCCTTCCCCCAAAGCACCCCCCCCCCCATGTTGAGGGCACGTGCGGCCTGGTACGGCTCAGGAGGGGGGGCGCTTGCTCATCCCCCACCCCCTTTCCTGACCGGCCGGCCTGCATGCCGGCCTGTAGGGGTCTGGTATAAATTTTGGGGGGACACCCCACGCCGTTTTTTTCGGGTGTAGGGGTTTCCCCTTAAAATCCCTACCAGACCTAAGGGCCTGGTATGCCCCTGAAGGCATGCAGGTCTCATGAGGCGACATTTTCGCTGATCTCCCTCGCTCGCTACTATAGGAGCCAGTGTGAGAACTAGCGCGACGGGATCGCGCTGGTTAGAGAAGCTTGTCGCCGGGAACCAGCGCGACAGGATTGCGCTGGAAACGTAATATCGGCGGCACCTACTGTATGTTGCTGACACCACTGCCAACATCACGATACTATTATACCCCTTGTATTTATAATAGTAGGACCCCAAGTTGGGAGGTGGGACGTTACGGACATGTGTCCCATCAATTGCACCTCCACAATTGGGAAAGTCCCAACGGTTGGAAAAGTGGGAGGCCACAGTCTGCCATTCCTGTGGCGTTGAAGGAAACTGTGAAGTCAAACAAGAAAAAAAATGAGTAAGTTTGCACATCAACATTGCAAGCAGATTAGACCCTAATGAGTTTGGCCCACCAAAAAAAAAAAAAAAACCTCTGGCACTCTGCATGAATTTAAGGACACACATAACATTTGTACACATTTTAGGGGGTGTTTAGGGGAAAGCACTACTATGTAGATGACAAAATACATTGCTAAGTGACTAGTGTCTGGGCCCAGAAGAGCATGCTGGGGAGGTTAGTGAAGGCACATATGCATGAAGTATAAAAAAGGAAATTTAAAAGCTTCCACCATGCAGAAGAAATACAATACATAAGCAAACATTAAATACATAGAATGTGATGTTAAAGGAGAATTCTTACCTTAATATAGTCCTTCTACAGGACCTGTATGATGGCAGAACAGGTATCTGGAATAATGATCCCCAGAGCCTGGGGGGGAGATGCCTGTGGAGAACTTCAGGTCCTTCTCCCTGTCGCCAAGTACTGCAACTAGCCTCTGCTCTGTAGTGATGGCTTGCCGCATGCAGGTATCCTGCCTGCTGATATAAGGGGACAGCAAAGCCAACTGACAGTGAAAAACGGGGTCCGTCATCCTGAGATAATTCCTGAAATCATCAGGATTATTCTCCCGGATCTCACGAAGCAAAGGCATGTGCGAGAATTGGTCACGCTGGAGCAACCAATTCTTGCTCCATTAACTTCTCCTCGCCCTGTTCATGGACTGGGCTTGGGTCAAAGCTAAAAGCCCAACACCAAGCCCCTGCACAGCACAAACTCTACGACGTGTACGCACATGCAACATGGCTTCAAAACGGCCGGCTGGTCAGAACGGACTAACAGAAAGCACTGATAAACAGCAAGGCCTGAAGAATGAGCTGAAAACCAAGCACTGAAAATCAAAGCGTACTATATAAAATATAGGCCGCAATGACAAACAAATGCAAACTGACTACACGCACTGATAAGCAGATACGCACCAACAAGCACAAAGTGTAGCGCAGTAACGATCTGAAGCACAAATCTGAAAAGCGCAAATCGTCTAAACAAACTTCTACTATCACCCAATAAACATGAGATCAGTAGAAGGAGCCCAAAGGGTGCCACAAGTGGTGCTGAACTTCCCTTTTATAGTCCAGTCCCTCGATGATCGTAAATTTGTCTGACTTTGTCCGACCGTGTGTAGGCAACACCAGTTTCCTACTTCATTCTGCTTTGAACTGTGCTCCAGCCGACATCTGTGCCACTTCCTGGCTGTCTCTCAGACATCTGCGTGGTGGCTCTCCAGAGACTTGAAAAATATCAGGATATCTTCGAGATAAACCACCACACATAACTGCAACAAATCTTGGAGGATATCATTAATAGATTCCTGGAAAACTGACAGGCGTTACAAAGGCCAAAAGACATTATGAGGTACTCATAATGGCCTGTTCTGGTATTAAAGCGCAGTTTTCCACTTGTTGCCCTTCTTAATCCTCACAAGATTGTAACCCCCTCTCAAATCAAGCTTTGTGAAAACCGTTGCTTCCTTGAGGCGGTCAAATAATTCCGTTATCAATGGAATCGGATAGGCATTCTTAATCGTGAAATGAATGAGATCCCTATAATCAATACAAGGTCTCAGTTCACCACTCTTCTTCTTCACAAAGAAGAAACCAGCACCAGCAGGAGCCGAGGATTTGCGGATACAACATACTCCTCCATGCCCTTATCCTCCAAGACCGACAAAGGGTAAACCCAGCCATGAGGGGGTATGACAGCAGTTTGAAGATCAATTGCGCAATCATACGGCCGGTGTGGAGGAAAACTACATGCTTGAGGAGAGTGAAGAGGTACACAGGACCTTGGCTACCTTCTGGAAGCATGTCTCACTGCATTGTGGTGACCAAGAGAGAACCTCAGCACAGAGCCAATCAAAAGAGGGGTTGTGCCTCTGTAACCAAGGATAACCAATAACCAGCGGAAACCTGGGTGAGGAAATAACTTGAAATTGGATTAACTCATGGTGAAGAGCCTCTACGGCCATGGATAACGGAACTGTCTGAGTCACATGGGCAGGCTGTAGAGGTCTCTAAACCTCAATGGCAAGTGGAGTGTCACGCAGCTGCAGCGGAATCGAGTGCTTCAATACAAAGGCAGCATCAATGAACAGGTCTGCAGCCCCAGAGTCGATTAGAGCCTGTATCTCGACAGACGACTCAGCCCATGAAAGGGTGACCAAAACCGAAAGCCTATCCTTCTGGATAACTGGGGATGAAACAACGCCACCTAAGGTCTGTCTGTGACAGGACCTCAAAGTTCAGGCTTTCCCTGAACGGGTAAGACAAGACTTCAAAAAGTGGCCTGCCTGGCCACAATAAAGGCACAATCTCTCCCTACTCATAAAGGCTCTCTCATCTGCAGAGAGACATATGAAGCCCAAGTGCATGGGTTCATCTTCACAGACTGACTCAGTACCAGGAGGCACGTCTGGGACTGCAAAGCTCGGAGACAAACATACAGGAGGCTCCCGCAAGCGCTCCTTAAAAGAGAGTCTTTCTCTGAATCTTGAGTCAATGAGGATGGCAAACGTGATCAACTTATGCAGCTCAGTGGGTATATCTCGAGGTGCTATCTCATCCTTGATGATATCCAAGAGAAAAAGCAGACACAAGCACCTCATTGTTTCACGCAACCTCTGCTGCCAGAGTACAGAATTTAATGGCGTAGTCAGCAACAGTTCTCGTACTCTGTTTGATGGACATGAGGCACTTGGCAGCAGAAGTGGAGGGTGCGTGAACATCAAATACCCTTTTAAACAAAGCCATAAACTCAGGGCAGCTCAAGACAACAGGTTTTTGTGTCTCCCATAGAGGGTTTGCCCCAGCCAAGGCTCTCTTAGAAGCAATGTAAGTTTCATGATATCTTTGCTTTCTGTCTGTGGGAAACTCCTGGGGCAGCATCTCAAAGTATATCTTACAGGGGGGGAACAGCGGCGCTAGATATGGTGATAACATAAAATTATATAGCAACTGGAATATAGGTATACATAAAATGTGTGTGAATAAGCACACATAATATTAAAACATTTGTTAAAACATAATGTCCATAAATGATCCGAGATCTTGTATGATTAGCACCTGGAGGCAGTTCCCTTAGAGTGAAGCGATGAGCTCTGTGTAGAAATGGGAACAGAGGGGCGCCAGACTGAGTGCAGTATAAATCATATATTTAATAAAAACAAGTAGTAACTCGCAGGTTAAATTAGATGAGTTCAGTATGTGGTGAAAATCGCCAGTCCTGGAGTCTCATAAAAGTCTTCCCTTTGCAGCCTGGGGCACTGGTGTGATCTTACAGGGATCCAGAGAATGCTGGGAACCAGGGGGCAGGAAACAAGAAGCAGCTGGTCGTGACTTCACAGGAACAGGAAATGTGATTATTCACAGTGGCAAGGAATGGTAATGCATTTCGAAGCTACAGCTTCTTCATCAGACCATGATTGGCTGGCAAACCTGGCAGTCTTATATTACAGAGGAAATAGAAACAGAGAGATCTGATGGGCTGGCCAGCCCATCAATCAAATACACAGATTCAAAGAGGTAGATGGCTGGAGACCGAAGTGAATGTAAATATGAGTAAGAAGCTTGCTTATTAATAGTGGAAGATAAGTTTATAACGTTTGCAGAAATCGATCAATTCACGAATTGATTAAATACATAAATATAAAATGTATAAATATACCTCAAATTTAAAATTAATACATTTTTATAAGTAAATTAACTAAAAAATGAATTAAGAAAATTATTAGCAATTTGGAAATCAATTGATTATTATAAATTATAATGAATTAATAAAATGGTGAGAATGGAGGAAAGAGAGGACTCTATGCTAGGTATAATATTAAAGTTCTAAGTTATATCATGACCAAAAATACTTCTCAAAAGGATAAAATCGAATCTTCAGATAATAAATGGTTAATGGATAATGCTGGTGATACCCACTGTGTATATATGTGTGCACATATACACACACACAAATATAATAACAGCTCATGCATACCCACATACCTGCACGTACACGACTGACATCCACATCGGCCAATCCAGCCCTGGTTGGAAGTCACATTCATTGGGCTTCAGATGCTGTGAACATATAGGGAGTTATTCACTAAAGGCAAATCCGCTTTGCACTGCAAGTGTTTAAAAGGGAAAAATCTGCGCTAACTGGTGATAATTGATTAACGAGGTACAAATGACCTCAAATAAACACAATGTGCAGCAATGTACAAAGATATGTGGAGAAAATATTTTTTTTTTTTTAGTACATAAACTCCACCTAAAACAACACTCAAAGGTGATAAAACATTGCCAGGTGTTGCAACTGAAAAACCTGAATATAGGGTTAAGTGTAAGTGAAAAAGAGCTTCAATTGCGCGACCTAGGTGAGGTTTAGTGAGATAATATAAATAAATAAATCGTCAAATATTATCAACAAATCAATAAATATAATAAGTGACAAATAGTGTCGTTCATCCCCTAAGGGGGAAAAAAATTTAATTCCTTTTTTCTTTTCTTTTTTTTTTTCCCTTTTTAAATTACCCAATGACTGAATCCATAAATAAATAAACAAACAGTGTTATGTGAATAAATTAAACAAATGTCTACAGCGTGTGAACACACAATTATATGAATTAATGGTGGCTATGGTTATAAGTCCATATGTTCTGCAGGGTCAAAGCAAAAAACTTCAAAGAATTCCTTCCCAAATGGTGGAAAATAAGCAAACTTTAACTGAACGGCAACAGTTTTTCTTTGCTCTATTTTTTCTAATGTACACACGACCAGACTTTTCGAGGGACTAGGTCTGACAGTCTTTCCGACGGACTTTCGGCGGAGTTCCGACTGACTTTCCGAATGAACGGACTTGGCCACACACAATCACATCAAAGTCCGACGGATTCGACCGTGATGACGTATGACTGAACTAGAATAAGGAAGTTCATAGCCAGTAGCCAATAGCTGCCCTAGCGTCGGTTTTTGTCCGTCGGACTAGCACACACACGAACGGATTTCTCGGTCCGGCGGAGTTCCGGTGGAAACATTTAAAACATGTTCTATTTCTAAAGTCCGCTGAATTTTTGGCAAGCAAAGGTCCGATGGAGCCCACACAAGATCAAATTGTCCGACAGACACGTTCCGTCGGACCTTTGCTGTCAAAAAGTCCGGTCGTGTGTACGCGGCATTATACAGCCTCCACATGTAATTCCACAAGCTATATATGAAAATTACCAAATGGCCGCTTACCAGATCCAAGGATCAAACGGGCATATATCAGAATGAATCCTCCACACTGAGCGATATCCCACTCTCTTCCTCAGCAAGGACAATCTGCTCTCCAATCAAAGGTGATCACTCTCCTGCTTCATGCTCAGCTGTTTTCCATCCACACTACTCGCCTTGCTTCACTGGCTGTGAGTGCACCAAAAAACTTCCTCCGTCCACCATATAGGGCAAAAAAATCGTATATAGTGCAATAGCTTTTAACACATCAAAGCTTCTTTATTAAAAAGCTCACACATGGCCAACAACCAAAGGGGTATGTAAAAAACACAGCAACACTGCAGCATACAAAAAGGTTTTTGTTTCTTAAAAAAGGTAAAAAAAACGGTGTATTAATATAAACTTCTATATGTTCAGCTGCTCATGCAGACTGTACCATATGTCTGGTCCTTGGCTCCACCAACGCGTTTCTCTTTACAAAGCCTCTACTGGGAAAGGAGACCTCAAAGTGCACTTGGAAGTAAAGTCGCTGTAGATCTGAGGGGGACGTGCAAGGAAAATAAAAAAACAGCATTTTAGCTTGCACAGGATTGGATGATAAAATCAGCAGAGCTTCCCCTTTCCTTAGACTAAGAGCAACTGCACTTCCAAGTGTGCTTTCAGTGCACTTTCAAGTGCACTTGCAGTGCAAAGTGGATTTGCCTTTCATAAATAACCCCCATAGTGTCATCCACACTGCAGAAATGCATCTCTCTCCCTTCCATCTGTCAGTACGCCAGCGGACTTGGGGGGTTATTTATTAAAGAAAAATACACTTTGCACTGCAAGTGCACTTGAAAGTAAAGTCGCTGTAGATCCGAGGGGGACATTCAAGGAAAATAAAAAAAAAACATTTTAGCTTGCACATGATCGGATGATAAAATCAGCAAAGCTTCCACTCATTTCAGATCTACCTCTTATGCCCCGTACACACGACCGGACTTTTCAACATCAAAAGTCTGACGGAATGATTCCGGCAGACTATTCGATCATGTGTGGGCTGCAACGGACTTTTGATTCGCAAAAGTCTGACAGACTTTAGAAATGGAACATGCTTCAAATTTTTCCGCCAGAACTCTGCCGGACCCAGTTCCTACCGAGAAATCCGCTCGTGTGTATGCTAGTCCGAAGGACAAAAACTGACGCTAGGGCAGCTATTGGCTACTGGCTATGAACTTCCTTATTCGAGTCCAGTCGTACGTCATCACGTTCAAATCCGTCTGAGTTTGGTGTGATTGTGTGTGGCCAAGTCCGCTCATTCGGAAAGTCAGTCAGAACTCTGTCAGAACTCCGTCAGAACTCCTTCGAAAGTCTGTCGGACATAAGTCTGGTCGTGTGTACGGGGCATTAGATTTAGAGCGACTGCACTTCCAAGTGCACTTGCTGTGGAAAGTGGATTTGCCTTTCGTAAATTACCCCCTTGGTGTCCCAGCCACGGGCAGCTTACATTTCAGGTCTTCCTGCTGTCAATCATTTTCACTTTCTCCTCCTGCACGTTCAGCTCTTCCCCACACGCTGGTGAGTGTGTTCCACATTTGGTCACAGTGCAACAGGGGCATTGGTGCCCCCCCCATGCTGCAGGAGGTTTTAAGTAACCCCAATGCTGTCAGCTCCTTGTTGCTCCATGGATCTTCTGCAAAACTGTATTCTGTTGATTTCTTTTTTACCTACCTCATATCCCTTCCTGTCTGACAACAGGATTGTTCTTTTACATGCACTACTGAATAAACTAGGACTAATCATGTTCAACTGTGTGCTGTGGGACTTTGTTTATTTCTCAACCCATTGAGCGCTGGTCTGTTTGTTTTGTTTCACACACAATGTAGTGGTCCAAGGCGTCCCCACACCAAACACTGCTCCAATCAAAAATGATGCTTAGGGAGTGATAGTTCTGTTGATTAGAGCATTTTCCAGAGAGGAGTGCTGGACTGCTGGAGAGCTAGGTCATCATGATGGGAGAGAAGTGGTCTGCCTCTTCAGTGTGATGATGCAAGGGTAAAAATACCTTTTGCGAACAAAAACCCACAAGCATATGTTTTACTGTATACGTTGCCTGACTGTATTTAAGTAATAAATGACAACGGTTTAATTGGGCTTTATTTAATTGGGACTTTAAAACAAATGCATTTGTGTAGATTTATTGGTAAATAAAACTCCAGTAAAATGTTCAAATTGTTTAAGGCTCTATTACACTTGCGCGACTTGTCATGAAATTTTGGACACATAAAGTCATTGTTTTCAATGGCACCCATTCCGATACGACTTAAAATTGCAGCAACTTTGAAAAAGGTGCCTGCACTACTTTGATATGACTTGCGGTGCGACTTAGTGCCAGAGAGTGTAAAGTCAGATCAAGGTTGAAGTTAACCACTTGCCGACCGTCTCATGCCGATATACGTCGGCAGAATGGCACGGGCAGGTAGAGTAACGTACCTGCATGCATGATAGTGCCCCCCTGGCTCCTGAGGCGGTCGGCATCGCCCCAGGAGCGATTTGTCCTGAGGGGAGGCCACTTATTCATGGCCTCTCCATCACGGTTGCTCTTGACGAATGAGATGCTTCCTCTGCTTCTGAAACTGTAAACAGAAGCAGAGGAAGTGATACCATCTCTCCTCATGAAGCCTTTTTGTTCCGGAACCCGAGGAGAGAAGACATCACTGTGAGTTACACCAACAGCACACTAACACCAGTACACGTAGGCACACAAATCACCCCCTAATCACCCCCTGATCACCTCCCCTGCACCCCCTGTCACAGTGACACCAATAGCAGTTTTCTTTTTTTTTTACTGATCACTGCATTGGTGTCATTTTGTGACTGTTATAAGTGTTAGGGCTGTTAGGGGTAGGCTCCTTTAGGTATAGGGTACCCCCTTACCCCCTCTAATAAAGGTTTAACCCCTTGATCGCGCCCAGTTAACCCTTTCACTCCCTGTCGCCAGTGTCACTAAGCAATCTTTTTTCTGATCGCCGTATTGCTGTCACGGGTGACGCTAGTTAGCCTGTTAGTTGTTTAGGTTCACCGTCAGGTTTTTATAGCGTCAGGTACCTCCATATACTACCTAATAAAGGTTTTAATCCCCTGATTGCCCCCTAGCTAACCCTTTCACTCCCTGTCACAAGTGATCACTGTATAAGTGTTTTGCGTGATGCTGGTTAGTTAGTTTGTTTTTTATAGCATCAGTGCACCCTCCGTTTATTATCCAATAAAGGTATAACTCCCTGATTGCCCAGTAGGTGATATAAGTTAGGTTTTAGGTTCAGTTAGGGTCTTCGTCGCCCCAGGCAGCGTCAGATTAGTGCCAGTAGCGCTAACACCCACACATGAATGGATCAATATCTGATCAGATCTATACTAGCGTCCCTAGCAGTTTAGGGTTTCCAAAAATGCAGTGTTAGCAGGATCAGCCCAGATACCTGCTAGCACCTGCGTTTTGCCCCTCCACCAAGCCCAGCCCACCCAAGTGCAGTATCGATCGATCACTGTCAGTCGGGTCTGATCCCTTTGATCGCTAACAGTTTTTTGGTAGCGTTTGATACAATTGTTGACAGCCTAGTAGCTTTTTTTCCTGTGAATCTTACTACTGTACCAGTAAATTTAGAGCCCAAAATGGCAAATCGAAGGTACTCTAGTGAAGAAGCCCACACATTTCTGAGTATGACAGCTAGTGAAGAGGAAGTAATTCATCTATCAGATTCAGGCTCAGAATATGATCCTGTAGATGACAGCAGCTTCATGACAGATAGCTCTGAAGACGGAGTTGTGGTCCCTGCCAAGGTCAGGTGTACCTGACCCTGTTCTTCTTCTGCTGTTGTTGAGGTGCAAGAACTGCAGGGCTTTCATATGGAGCAGAGAAGTACTAGTGCCGCTCATCCTTCTGGTGAAATGGCAAGTACCAGCGGCCAATACACCCTGGTCATACATCAATACGTTCAAGCTGGCGAAGTGGCAAGCACAAGTAGTGTCTCACTGCCACCAAGAAGACAAAGACAGGCCCAGCATGCCCATAGTGTCCTTCCTGAAGAATTTGCCAATCCTAATTGGGAGCCCACCACTTATGCAGAACCCGTACTTGCAGCACCAGTACTTCCCCCATTCACTGGCCAACCTGGAATTCAGGTGGAAACAGTTGATTTTACGTCACTTGAATTTTATTCGCTGTTTTTCATGGCAGATCTCTATCTCTATCCCTCCTTATGGGCGTAACTAAAAAGAGCTAAAAAGACCAGGGAGCGATATGAGTAGATCCTGGATACGATCGGCTCCACAAAATTCGGCCCCACATAAACCACTTCAACAAACGTTTTGTAGCCTTGTTTACTCCCCATCAAGTTGTCTGTGTTGATGAGTCCTTGATTAAATTTTCTGGCCGCTTATCTTTCAAACAGTATCTTCCAAGCAAGCGTGCCAGATATGGGATCAAACTGTATAAGCTCTGTGACAGGGCCACAGGCTATACATATAGTTTTATGGTTTACGAGGGAAGAGATAGGCGTAGAGCTGGAGAACTGCCCAGACTACATAGGGAATGCTGGCAAGATTGTGTGGGACTTAGTGGCACCCTTGTTTGGAAAGGGGTACCATTTGTATGTGGACAATTACACAAGCGTGCCACTTTTTAGTCACTTGTTTGATCATCGGATTGGCGCATGTGACACTGTGCAATATAATTGCCGGGGCTTACCCCAGAGGCTTGTAGATTCCCATCTTAGGATGGGGGAGAGAGCCTTCTTGAAGTGTAATGATTTGCTCGCCGTGAAGTGGAGGGATAATAAGAATGTTTTCGTTCTGTCCTCCCTTCAGGCAGACACAAAGGTCCAAATTCCTACGGCGACTGGTGTTGTGGAGAAAACCTTCTGTGTCCACGAATATAACCAAAATATGGAAGGGGTGGATCTCAATGACCAGCTGTTGGCGCCATACCTAGATGCCATAAGGCCAGACACTAGTACAAAATAGTGTCTTTATACTTATTTCAATTGGCTTTGCTGAATGCTCATGTGCTATACAGAACTTCAGGATGGACTGGATACTTCCTTAAATTCCAGGAAGAGATTGTCAGAGCCCTTCTGTTTCCAGACAGTGCTTCAACTCACCATCCCAATCCAAATGATGGTAAGCCGGCTGCATGAGAGGCATTTTCTGTTTGTCCTACATAGTACCCCTACCCAACGAGCCCCCCAAAGAAGATGTGTCTGTAGCAAGTGCGGATATAGGCGTGACACCCAATATTATTGTCCCTCCTGTCCTGACAATCCTGGTCTTTGCATTGGTGAATGTTTTGAACACTACCATACACTTCTGGAGTTTTAGCGTAGGGTACAGCACTTCACAGAATAGAACACACTTTCACAGGATCTCCCAAGATGCCATCACATTTTGAGAGATCTGAACCTGGAACTGAACTGTTAGTGCTCATGCACACGGACGTTTTAAAAAAGTGGCTGCAAAGCTAGCTCCGATGCCTGGAAAAATTGTTGTTAAAAACGTGATTTTTACCGCGTTTTGCATTGGCGTTTTTGCGCGTTTTTTAGCGTTAGCGTTAAGTAGCTTTTTTTAAGAAACACATCTCTTGGCTATAGGACTCAGAAAACAAAGAAAATATGTTGCGCGCTTATGCGCGTTTTTGCGCGTTTTCCCACGATTCGCGTTTTTACAGCTCTAGCTCCACGCCACGGAACGCACTGGTCCTGGGTTTTTTTTACAGCTTAAAAACGCCTATGTCATTTGCAGCTCAAAAACGTCTAGGTGGGCATGAAGCCATAGACTAACATGGACAGCCGTTTTTAAGCTGCAAAAAAAGCTCAAAAAAGCGGCTGTAAAAACGTCCGTGTGCATGAGGCCTTACAGTTACAGTTGTAAAAAAAAAAATACAAATATTTTTTTTAAAACCAAACATAGTTGTAATTTTATTGTTCTCTCTCTCTTTATTCTCTCTATTGTTCTGCTCTTTTTTACTGTATTCTATTCTGCAATGTTTTATTGTTATTATGTTTTATCATGTTTGTTTTTCAGATATGTAATTTTTTTAGATTTTAATGTTTACTGTGTTTTATTGTTAACCATTTTTTTGTTTTCATGTACCCCATTCAGCTGCAGCATGGATTTATTTATCTGAACAGCAACAGCATTTGCTCCCACGATACATAAAGCCATGACTCCAGCGCTGTAGGAGGTGATTTCACCACCACAGTTAAAAACAAAATGGTGAATGAATGCCCATCATTAGAAGTGGATGGATGAAGGGAGGTATTCTAATGGTGGGCATACCCACCAATCAATCTCTTTTTTTTCATTCAGCCCACAGGTTGCATACAAAAATTGTTACAATATATGCACAACAAGGATCAGCAATGTACTGGTATGTTGCTGGACTTTGAGTGGTTATACCAGAATGATGTCTGTGGGTTTAGGTATCATCTTGGTATCATTTTTTTCAGCCAGCAGTCTGCTTTCATGTAAAAGCAATCCTAGTGGCTAATTAGCCTCTAGACTGCTTTTACAAGCAGTGGGAGGGAACATCGTCCCCCTCCCACCGTCTTCCATGGTGTTTTCTGGCTCTCCTGTCCCAACAGGGAACCTGAGAATGCAGCCGATGGTTCCGTCAGCTAACCATAGAGCTGATCAGAGACCAGAATAGCTCCAATAATCTCTATGGCCTAAGAAACCGGAAGCAATGAGTATTTCATGACTTAAATTTCACTGGCTATAAACAGATGAGAAATTTGGAAAGCATTTTATCACACTGATCTTGGTGTGGTCAGATGCTTTGAGGGCAGAGGAGAGATCTAGGGTCTAATAGACTCCATTTTTTTCAAAACAATAGTACCTGTTACTACCTATTGCTATCATAGGGGATATTTACATTCCCTGAGATAACAATAAAAATAAAAATAAATAAAATGAAAGGAACAGTTTAAAAATAAAATAAAAAAAGCAAAATAAATAATAAAAAAAAGCACCCAGGCCCCCCCCCCCCTGCTCTTTCGCAAAGGCGAACGCAACTGGCGGTCTGACGTCATATGTAAACAGCAATTGCACCATGAATGTGAAGTATCATCGCAAAGGTCAGATCGAGGGCAGTAATTTTAACAGTAGACCTCCTCTGTAAATCTAAAGTGGTAACCTGTAAAGGCTTTTAATTTTTTTTTAAAATGTATGTAGTTTGTCGACGCTGCACATTTTGTGCACAATTTTAAAGGATGTCGTGTTTGGTATCCATATACTAGGCCTAAAATCTTCTTTTTTATTTCATCAAACATTTGGGCAATATAGTGTGTTTTAGTGCATTAAAATTTAAAAAAGTGTTTTTTCCAAAAAAATGCATTTGAAAAATCACTGCGCAAATACTGTGTGAAAAAAATATATTTTTCCTGTCAAAGCAATAACTCCAAGGCCAATAATAAATAACACTTTATCTACTCTGATTCCGCAACTTGTCTGGTAAAGGAACGGCCGTTCAGAAACGAACAGGAAAGCACAAAAAGAAAAGTGCGAATCAACACTCACCAAAACTTCTACTAACACAAAATTAGCAGCAGGAGCTCAAAGGGTGGTGCAAAAGAGCTGAAAAAACATGTAGTACGTCACTACATTCATAATTGTTGTGTATTCAAGACAAATTTGAGACAATGCCCTTCGGACAAAATTCCACCGTTTTGTTGTCAGAAAGTCTGATCTTGAAACTGGAGCGGAGGTTCACCTTCCAGCAGGACAATGACCCTAAACATACAGCCAGAGCTACAATGGAATGTTTTACATCAAAGCATATTCATGTGTTAGAATGGCCCAGTCCATGCCCAGATGTAATCCAATTTAGAATCTGTGGCAAGACTTGAAAATTGCTGTTCACAGACGTTCTCCATCCAATCTGAAAGAGCTTGAGCTATTTTGCAAAGAGAGGCAAAAATGTCACTCTCTAGATGTGCAAAGCTGGTAGAGACATTCCCAAAAGACTTGCAGCTGTAATCGCAGCGAAAGGTGGTTTTACAAAGTCTTGACTGAGACTGAATACAAATGCATGCCACACTTTTCACTATTTCACTATTTATTTGTAAAACATTTTGAAAACCACTAATCATTTTCCTTATACTTCACAACTATGTGACACTTTATGTTGGTCTATGACCTAACATCCCAATAAAATACATTTACATTTTTGTTTGTAACATGAAAAAAACGTAGAAAATTGCAAGGGTAATGAATACTTTTTCAAGGCATTGTAGTTGCGTTCCAAAGACTCATTAGAAATCATGTGACTTTGGAGTTGCACAAGTGTGAACAGAGCCTTGCTGGTTATTGTTTCACCTGCAAAACCATTTAATTTTCTGCTTAAGGCCCCTTTCACATGGGCAATCTGATCAGGTCAACTTATCAATTTTTCAAGCAGTTGGGATCAGACCCTCCAGTCTCTTCTGTGGAGTGGCGGATGTCAGCAAACACATGTCCTTTGATACTTGCCACCATCCGATCTGATCCTACTTGCCAAAAACAAATGGATTGGGGGCTTATTCCCCATCCATTTGCCAGATTGGATGGCATCGGATGGAAACAGACATCTGTCTGTTTCCATCCAATTGCCCCATAGACTAGAGTGGGCTGTGTCTGTGTCCACTCTGCATAGTGAATCCTGCTTCACTGAGGCGCCTGTGTGAAAGGGGCCTTAAAGTGACCACTAATTTTCTTAAATTGGACGCATGTGCAGCTACTGGAATTGACAGATGAGTGAGCCCAATGCTCTGTTCCCACTGTCTTCCCGGAACTCCCGCTGATTGATCAGAAGCCCCGGGAGTTACCTCCTCAGACTCTTTAAACAGGTGCGCACCCCAGGGGCAAGATTGGAGACCAAAGACAGACCTATGCCGCAACACTTCAGCATCGGGCCCCCTCCACCATGGATCACTACGTACATAGGCCCTCATCTGCAACCTCAAGTAGCCAGAACGTAGAGCCGGACCCTTCAGAATGCTCCGAGCCTGTGACAGGTACTCTCTTTGATACTGTTCCTACACATGTACAGGGGACACCTCCCCAATTGATGCCAAATTACAATCGTTACTCCAGGCCATTACACATAAAATTGCCCAAGAGGTGGGTAAACTTGCCAAAGAACTGAGGGGAGAAATAGGCCAATTAGGAGAATGCATGGTCACCATAGAAACTAAATTTGACAAACTTGTACAGTATGTTCAAGACCTCAAACAGGACAATTCCACCATGAAACACTCAATCACACAGCTCCAAGCACAACAGGAGGATCTCGAAAATAGGGAACGCAGATAGAACTTGCAAATCAGAGGTATTTCTGAAGCAGTGGAAGACAGAGACATCCGTTCCTATCTTTTAAGCTTGTTTAATTTCAATAGGTTTTTATTGTATCAATAATGCAATGGTACAACAATAAAAGTAAACTCAAACAGGTTCAAGTCTGCATTTGTTTTTTACAAAGTTAACAGATCAACTAAAATAGTGAGTATCCCATAAGGACAATGTTAGTTATCCTGTATATATAGGTAAAGTGACTGAGCCTGTTAATAACCATATATAACACAGATACTTTAAACATAGAAGGAGGGAGGGCGAGAGGTAAGGGAGGGAAGGAAAGAAAGGAAGGGAGAGAGGGAAATAGTCACCATCACAGAGTATACCCATGTTGATAATCTAAAGTTTAGTTTACATTACCTGAGCTTAATTAATGTTATCAGATCTTGACTGTACACTAAGGCCGCGTACACACGGGCGGATTGTCTGCCCAACTAAGTTCGTCAGACAATCCGACAGACAATCCGTCCTACTTTTGAATGAACGGACTTGACCACACACGATGAACAGACAGTCCGCTGAAAGCTTGCGCGATGACGTACGGCATGTACGACGGGACTAGAAATAGGAAGTCCAAGACACAGCAAAGCACCCTTTGGGCTCCTTCTGCTGACTTTGCGTTAGTAGAAGTTTGGTTAGAGACGATTCGCGCTTTTCAGACTTCGGCTTAATTTGTCCGTTTACTGCGGCGCAGTCTGCCTGTGAGGTTTGTATCTGTCTTTCGGTACACGTGGATCAGTTGTACTTGTTGTTAGGCGCTTCTGGTCCGCTCGTTTCTGGGTTTCAGGTCGTTCTTCATAGGTCTGGCTGTTCTTCAGTGCGTTCAGTTGAGCTTGTTTGTCCAGCCGACCGTTTCAAAGTCATGGAGAGTGGACGTACTCGGGAACGAGTTCGTGCTATATTGGGGCTTGGTGTTGGGGTTAATACTTTGACCCGAGCCCAGTCTGTGAACAGGGTGAGGAGGAGTTCATGGACAAAGAATTGGTTGCGCCAGCATGACCAATTCTCGCATATGCCTTTACTCCGTGAGATCCGTGAGAATAATCCTGATGATTTCAGGAATTATCTCAGGATGACAGACCCCGTTTTTCACCGTCTGCTGGCTTTGCTGACCCCTTATATCAGCAGGCAGGATACCTGCATGCGGCAAGCCATCCCTCCGGAGCAGAGGCTCGTCGCCACGTTGCGCTACTTGGCGACAGGGAGAAGCCTTCAGGACCTCAAGTTCTCGACAGACATCTCCCCCCAGGCTCTGGGGATCATTATTCCAGAGACCTGTTCTGCCATTATTCGGGTCCTGCAGAAGGAATATATGAAGGTAAGTTTGTTCTTTTAATATTGCATTATATGCATTGTATGTTTGTATTCATTTCATCATGACTTTTAATATCCATGACAGGAATATGATGTGAATGTCCCCTTTATATGAATGCATGCATTTTTTTTTTTTTTTTTTTTTGATGGTTTTTTTTTTATTGTTTTATTTTTTTTGTGTAATTTTTTTTGAGCTTTTTACCTTTTTGTGTCCCGCGTGCATATTTGCTTTCACTAACATCCTCAGCATTCAATCCTGGGCCCCTATACACCCACAGCCGAGACTGTTTTTCTCTATAATTCATATTGTCAGCTCCATTGTACTATTTTACTGCCCCCCCACCCTTTGTATACTCTTTGTATACACCCTTTGTGTGTATGTGTGTGTGTATGTGTGTGTGTATATATATAGATAGATAGATAGATAGATAGATAGAGATAAATATAGATAGAGATAGATAGAGATAGATAGAGATAGATATAGATATAGAGATAGATAGATAGTAATAGATAGATAGATATAGATATAGATAGATATAGAGATAGATAGTTATAGAGATAGATAGATAGATATAGATATAGATAGATATAGAGATAGATATAGATATAGATATAGATATAGATAGATAGATATAGATAGATATATATATAGATATAGATAGATATAGATAAGATAGATATAGATATATATATATATATATATATATATATATATATATATATATATGGATTGTCTACTCATTAATTAGTCCCCCCACCCCAATCAAATTGGTTGCAGGTATTGTCTACTCATTAATTAGTCCCCCCACCCCACTCAAATTGGTTGCAGGTATTGTCTACTCATTAATTAGTCCCCCCACCCCACTCAAATTGGTTGCAGGTATTGTCTACTCATTAATTAGTCCCCCCACCCCACTCAAATTGGTTGCAGGTAGTGTCTACTCATTAATTAGTCCCCCCACCCCACTCAAATTGGTTGCAGGTATTGTCTACTCATTAATTAGTCCCCCCACCCCACTCAAATTGGTTGCAGGTATTGTCTACTCATTAATTAGTCCCCCCACCCCACTCACCCACCTAACTTATGTCCCCTGGTCCATCAGAGGGCTGAGTAATCTGTGAATTGGGCCGTCTATTTTTTTTTTTGGCAGAATTTTTTTTTCAATATTTCTATTTAACTGTTGTTCCAAAATGTTTTTGATTTTTATTTGTTAGGAATTGTTTTGATTTAATGACTAATTTTTTTTTTCCTGTGTTTGACTCCCCAGTTTCCTTCCACGCCACAGGAATGGCAGACTGTGGCTTCCCAATTCGCTGCCCGTTGGGACTTTCCCAACTGCGGAGGGGCGATCGACGGGAAACATGTGAGGATTGTGCCCCCACCCCATTCGGGGTCCTACTATTGGAATTATAAGGGGTTCCATAGTGTGGTGCTAATCGCGGTGGTGTCAGCACAATGTGACTTTCTTTATGTGGATGTGGGGAAGAACGGCCGGATGTCTGACGGAGGAGTCTTTAGGCAGACCGAGTTCTGCCACCGTCTCATCATTGGTGGCCTGGACTTGCCACCAGATGCCGAGAATGTGGAGGGTCTACCGTTTGTGTTTCTAGCTGATGAAGCGTTCGGTCTGAGTGACCATCTGATGAAACCCTTCCCCCAAAGGACCCTCACCCCAGAGAGGAGGGTTTTTAATTACCGGCTGGCCAGAGCAAGAAGGGTTGTGGAGAGTGCCTTTGGCATTATGGCCAGCCGGTTCCGTCTGTTACTGACAGCTATCAACCTAGCAGAGTATAAACTGAACTATGTAATACTTTGCTGCTGCATTTTGCACAATTTTCTCCGCAAACTTTCAGGGAACCAGTACCTGCAACCTATTGGGCCTGAGGCCGGACTAATATTACCAGAACTCACAGGGCATCATGCCCTTCCTGGCTTAGCCCCCCAAATAGCACGTGAGGTGCGTGACCGCTATGTCAGCTATTTTAATGGTAGGGGGGCTATTCCAATGCCAGCTGACCAATAAAAAATTATTTTTCCTGAAATATGTTCTGTCTTTTTAAATTTTTAAGTTTGTTTCTTGTTTGCTTTTCACGGTGCTTGTCTCCTACATTCTCCTAATTCAGGGATATGCAATTGGCCAACCTCCAGCTGGTGCAAAACTACAAGTCAATCATGCCTCTGGGTCTCATGCTTGTGGCTGTCAGTCTTGCTATGCTTCATGGGACTTGTAGTTCTGCAACAGCTGGATTTCCACTAATTGCATATTCCTGTCCTAGTGCATTTGTATTGCAAAGTGGTTTTTGCCAATAGTAAATAAGGCCCTTTGTGACAGAAAACACAAAATGACTTCCCAAACTGGTATTGAGTATTGAAAGAAGAAGACACACACACACACACATCTTTTTTTTTGGAATTTTTAATAGTGCACATTCCAACCAGTGCCTCTTTTTTAGATATTTTTCTTTTTGTTTTTTGTTTTTTTGGTAATTTTTTTTTTTTTTTGGAAACATATAAATATATAGATATATCTATATATATATATATATATAAAATAAAATTATAAAAAAAATACATAAAATCTAATTTTTAACTATTTACAGAAAACAAGGGGTAAAGCCAAATTTTGAAGATGTGCTATGTCAACATGTGCTATGTACCATCATGAGTGATCAATGGACGTGTTTGGTGGGTGCAATCCCTTCCTCTCACATACTAGAATGAGGAAGGGTTTGCAAACACCAAATGCGTCCATTGCGATCCTCTGATGGCACATAACACATGTTGACACACCGTGTGCATCTTCAAAATTTGGCCTCTAAAAACAATGTTCTAAAAACATTAAAAACTTTTTGACAAGGAAATGAAGAACATGATCTTCCGTTTTAGGGAAAAGGGGCTTAGATTCTCCCTAAAACATCGATCATGTTCTTCATTTCCTGCCTCATAGTGTCCAGTTGTTGTTGCATGGCATGGATTTGGTGTTGCATGGCATGGATGTTGTTCTCCATTAAATCAATCCTACCATTCCAGGCCATGATCTGCCCAATCAGCCTCTGGGCACTGTCTGTGGAAAATGGCTCCGCGGCTTGTCCTTCCACAACCAGATCATCACCTAAAAACATGTGTAGATAAAAAATTGGTTAAAATATACAGCCATTAATTGTTTACCTTAAGCTGGGTTGTCAGACACTCACTTTGTGGGGTGTGTATCTCCACCACCTCTTCCTCCTCCACATCTAGCCCTGGGCTGGGCTGATCCAGCTCGGACACTGGGCTTGGCTGCTCCCTCACGGACACGGGGCTGGGCAGCTCCATCACGGACACGGGGCTGGGGCTAACTGCCCAATCAGGCTGGTGAGGTCGGGGGGTCCTGGGCTGCTCCGCCTCTTGTCTGAGTCTTTGTTCCCCTATGAGAATGAAAAAACAAACAAAAAAAGGTATACTTTTAAGCATAGTGATATTTGATTTCAGAAATTGGAATATGAAACATTGGTTTGAAGTGGTGTACAATTATTAACTGGTTATTACAAGCTCCTAGTTTAATACATCATTAAAATGACATTTTTTTAGTTAGGCTGTGTTCAGACTGCTGCGATGTGCGAACGCTGCAAATCTACTGTGGTTTCACGCATTGCATGCCTCCCGGAGGCAGTTTGCACTGCCCTATGTGACCTGCTGGGAGTATCAGTGGAAAGTTTTATTGACACCTCCAAATTAGTTCTCATATCACAGTGCAATCTTTAAACTCGGACAGGAATCGGACCACATGGTGTGAACACCCATGTGATCCTATTCGGCTGTGGACTAAAAAAAGGGCCATGTAAAAGTTTGGGCCGGATGCGATGCGAATTCAGCCATACTATATGTATGACTGAAATCGCATCACTCAGAGATCACATGTGATTTGCACTGCAGTGTGGTGCAAATCACATTTGATCTCGTACATTGCAGCAATGTGAACCTAGCCTTTAACCAAACTGTGATACTTTATATCTTTTGTCCAAGTTTCACAGACGGACACACTCGAATCATCCCCTGGAGTACCTGTGTGTGATTATGTCAAAAAATGTTCTATGATGTCCCAAACTACACTAAATGATTCCCAGTCCAGATGTTGAACCAGCATTTTATCTATCTATCTATCTATCTATCTATCTATCTATCTATCTATCTATCTATCTATCTATCTATCTAATTTTTTTATTGAGACTACATTGCACTGAATAAATTTATGAAACTTTATTAAAAATTTATATCCTAAACTGAGTGTGACAATTCAGTTTATCATGAACAATACAAAAAAATTAATAACTAATTAAAATCTAATCCAACACCAGATAAATTTACACCATATACAAATTCATGCTATTTACGTCCACATATACGAACAAGCATATTCGCTCATTACATGAACTATTAACTACACGAACGATCAAATTCGCCAGATTTACATATAATACCTATACGAACGATTATGTCCGACAGACACGATCAAATTCGCCAGATTTACATATAATACCTATACGAACGATTATGGCCGACAGTCACGATAAACGCGGAGTTTACTCACTTTTTTTCAGGGCCTTTTTGATGCGATGATATTGGTCCGGCTCCCTGGACTTGATGTTGGACCATCGTTTCCGGAGCTGGTCCTTGCCTCTTCGTACCCCAAATTTGCTCTGCAAAGTTGTGACGACCATATCCATGATGCCGCTTTTGCGGATATTGGGTTTGGGGTACGGGCCATTTTCCCCATCGTAATCCTCCCTTCGGAGTATATCCACCATCTCCACCATCTCTTCAAAGGCCATGTTTGTGGCCTTATATCTCTTCCTTGCTCCGGAAGCATGGGGTTCAGGGCTTTCCTCCGCGCTGCTCACTGAATTTCCGTCCGCCATTTTCACCTATCAATCTCGCACAGCGGAACGAGGGTAAAAGGGGCGGGGAAATACGGTCACACGGAACGTCAGGGGCGGGCGACGCAGGCGGAGCTTGAACGCATGCGCTGTATATAAAGCGTTACCGCGAGGCCGTACGCTTGTCCGAACGGAAGCAGCGAGTGCTACACGCGACGTAAGATAGTTATCTTTTTATTTTAATTTTAAGCCTGCGTTAGGGATGTATATAGTGAAATTTCACCTTATTGATGGTTAATTGATTTTTATGTGGGTTGGTGGTTGAGTGGGGTTGGTGTTTTGTGTGGTAGTGTGGGGGTGGGGGTGGGTGTATGGGGGGGGTAGTGTGTGTGTGTGTGTGTGTGTGTGTGTGTGGGGGGGGGAGGTGGGTGTATGGGGGGGTAGTGTGAGTGTGGGGGGTAGTGTGTGGGGGTAGTGTGTGTGTGTGTATGGGGGGGTAGTGTGGGTGTGTGTGGGGTAGTGTGGGTGTGTGGGGGGGTAGTGTGTGTGTGTGTGTGTGTGTGTGGGGGGGTAGTGTGTGTGTGTGGGGGGGTAGTGTGTGGGGGTAGTGTGTGTGTGTGTGGGGTAGCGTGTGTGGTAGTGTGGGTGTGTGGGGGGGGTAGCGTGTGTGGTAGTGTGTGTGTGTGGGTGTAGTGTGTGTCTCGCCTACATTGTCACAATATAAATAGTGTGCATTTGGTCTGACATTATTTTTTTTGTTTTTTTTTTGTTTTTTTTGTTTTTCAGAAATCAAAATGCAAAAGTATAACCCAGACCCCTTTAAGGAGGAGGCCTTCCTCTCCACATTTATTGATCTAATAGAGTCACACAGGAGCCTTTGGGATTCAAAACACCCACAATATTCCAGCCGTCCTGGCCGGAGGAAGACACTGGAGACAGTTTTGACGTTTGTGAAAACCCGACTCCCCCAGGCAGACATTGACTTTGGGAACTCCAAAATTCAGAACCTGGGTAGCGTGTATAGGCGGGAGCGCAAAAAGATCCTAGACTCCCAAACATCAGGATCAGCAGCAGGTCAGGTCTATGTACCTAGGCTGTGGTATTATGACAGGCTGCGTTTTCTGGATGACACGTCAGAAGCCAGGCAGTCACTTTCCACTCTTCTGTCTACCCTTCCCTCCACCCTTCCCTCCACCTCAGGTGAGCCATCCCTGGAAGATCCAGACCCTTCCTTGCTTCCTTTAGTTTCTAAAGTTAGGATTGCTCAAATATTAATGATGTAAAGTTCAATGTTTGAATTGCTTCCAAATCTAGGATTTCATCACAAATTAAATTAGATATAAGGATACAGTAGTTTCCACAAATGTGGCTCAAATCTTGGTGAACTGATGGAAAAATGATGGTGTCAAAATGATAGCCTTTTGTATTTCAAGACAAATGTATTTGCAAGTGAGAACTGTAAAATTGTTAGTGATTGATGATTTAAAAATATAGACATATTTTATTTATTGATTTCTTTGTTTTTTACACAGGATGATCTCACCCAGGAGGAGGCCGGGACCAGTGGTATGGAGGAGGAGACCAGCCACACGCAGGAGCTAGCTGGGCCCAGCAGGAGTCGGACCGAAAGCCAGGTCCCTCCCCTCCGCCTAGCCAGCAAAAGGCCCAGGAGGATGACACGGACAGAGGAGGAGTCCTTGGCACTTATACGCCAAGCCACCCAAGTGCTGAGCAAACCCCCCAATCCTGAGGAGGCCTACGGTACATACTTGGCAAGCAAGTTGCTAGAAATGGAGAAGGCACAGCGCAACTTGTGCAAAGCCATTTTTTTTATGCCATTCAACGGGGTCTGAAGGGTGAGCTAACACCGACCACCAAACTGTATAACACAGACCCTACTGCTGCTCCTCCTCCTCCTCCTCCTCCTCCTCCTACCACAAATCCACCACCAGAGGCACAGCCTCCAGCGAAGCGTGGAGGGAAGGCTAGACGGAAGAGTTGGAAGTGAATGCCTGGCTTCAGTCTGCTCTGAAAGAAGACGCAGGCTGTTGTAGTACCACAGTCTGGGGACATAGATCTCATCTGCTGCTGTTCCTGGTCTTTGGGATTCTAGACCATGTTGTGCTCCCTATTTACATGTTACACAGGTTCTAAATTTTGGTGGCCACTCACTTGATGTGTGCCTGGGGGACAAAAGGCTTCACAAACGTCAAAATTGTCTCCAGTGTTGCCTCCCTCTTGATTTAGTTTTGTTCTGATGAAAAATAAATATTTATTATTTCCAAAAATATTGTATGTTTTTTTTTGTTATTTTGGCTTAAAAAACAGAGTTTATTTGTGAGTAGGCAGGTACATGTCAAAAGACTCTGGGGGTTATTTACAAAACACACGTTCATGTTAATATAAATATGCTAACTTCAAGTGCAATTTTTAAAGCACTGCAGTGCACTTGGAAGTGCAGTCGCTGTAAATTTGAGGCTTAACATTTGAAATGAGGGGAAGCTCTGCTGATTTTGAACATGCAATCATGTGTAAGCTAAAATGCTGGTTTGGGTATCTATCTATCTATCTATCTATCTATCTCTACTTACATAGTCCTGCTTGGCCAAAAAAAATGCAAGTCCATCTTGTTTCAAACCCCCCCCCCCCCCCACAAAAAAAAAAAAAATGTAAACTGACAATAGTAGTTCCAAAAATATATAGTAATAGATAAATTGTATAATTTTTTTTTTAAATATATATATAAAAAGGCCAGTATGGTGGCCTGAAATTATGGGAGGAGCCCAGTGGAATATATAACCAGCCGTCCGCCCGTCTTCCTCGACGGTTCCGGTGCGCGATACCTGATACGTCAGATATCAAGGGCCGACTATCCTAGACCAGACGCAGTGAGCCCGTTCGTGAGTTCCCGCGTTGTTCGTCTCCGTCTTGACCGTCTTCCCGTTCATCAGCGTCCGTGGGTTTCGCCGTCGGAGTGTCGTCTTACCCATCGAATTTGTCGTTACACGTCGGGCCGGCTGTCGCAGGTAGGGCTTCGGCACCCCCTTTTTCGGTTCATGTATTACGATGTCCCATCAACATTCCCTGAACTCACGGACCGCTCGGATGTTTTACTGTGGCTCTCGTACTCATGTCACTGTTTCTACTTTCGATGTAGTCGTTATCACCTTCGGTCGATCACGCCACGTCAGGCGATTCATTCGCAGGTACGACATTCGAAACCGTTCGACTCCCTGAGCATTTCTATTAGTATCGGTCGAATCGTTCGACTCACAGCCGACTGCTTGTTACGACAAAGCAAGCAGTCCGCACGTATCGGTTGGTCTGCTCCAGTTCGAATATATCTCATCATTCATGCAGTTGTGTTATGTATCTCATTTCATCTCATTTCAAATCATTTCAGTCCCACTCATTTCTACCGTTGCAAATCATTTCTGTCACTAGCCGCGCTCCGGCGCGAATCCTGTCGCACCTCTGGTGCACCGATTCGCTTTGAAGTGCCCCAGGGTTCGGCCTCATTTCTGTACATGCTCCAGAGACTGAGTCACTCGCAGGTTCACGCACGGTCCCTGATTCTTGTCTTTGTCATGGCATACCATTTCTGTCACTTATTACGCTCCAATTCGAATCCTGTCGCATTTTTCTATGCACCGATTCGTCCTGGTGTGCCCAGCTGCTACGCCTCATTTCGGTACATGCTCCAGAGACGGATTCTTTTTTCGTAACCTGCAGTCCAGTCGTTGAATCCGGTCTCTGTCATGGGATATCATTTCTGTCACTTATTACACTCCAATTCGAATCCTGTCGCATTCTTTTATGCACCGATTCGTTCTGGTGTGCCCAGCTGCTACGCCTCATTTCAGTACATGCTCCAGAGACGGATTCTTTGTTGTAACCATCAGTCCAGTCGTTGAATCTTGTCTCTGTCATGGCATATCATTTCTGTCACTTATTACGCTCCAATTCGAATCCTGTCGCATTCCTTATGCACCGATTCGTTCTGGTGTGCCCAGCTGCTACGCCTCATTTCAGTACATGCTCCAAAGACAGGATTCATCTGTTTGGTTCAAGGGCTCGTCCTCTGATTCTTGTCTTTGTCATGGGTTTTTCATTTCATTTCACCTATCATGTTCCGGTACGAATAGTCACATCTGTGTACCAAATTCGTCTCGGCGTGCCCCAGGAATGGCCTCATTTCAGTACATGCTCCAGAATCCGTTTCGTGCTCGGTCGCAAGTTGTGGCATGGCGATCCGGATCTCTGTCATGGCAGGTTCTCTCATTTCACTGTCACATACCGCTTCCCGGCTCGGGTCCAGTTGATTCTTCAATGTTTGGATGCCTGCCGGGGGCCTTGCTCCTCGGCCTCATTTCATTATAGATTGCCTCAAAAGGGAAAACACAGCTTTGTTTAGGCGTGTCTCGCTGTTTTCTCCACATACAAGCGTAGACTTCTTGCAATCGTTGCAAACACACATCCAAGCGTAGACTTCTCGCAATCGATGCAAGCACGCATCCAGACATAGACTTCTCGCAATCATTACAAGCACGCATTCGAGCATAGACCTCTTGCACTTATTACTAGCACGCATTCGAGCATAGACCTCTTGCAATCGTTGCAAGCACGCATTCGAGCATAGACCTCTTGCAATCATTGCAAGCACGCATTCGAGCATAGACCTCTTGCACTCATTACAAGCACGCATTCGGGCATAGACCTCTTGCAATCGCTGCAAGCACGCATTTGAGCATAGACCTCTCGCGATCATTACAAGCACGCATTCGAGCATAGACCTCTTACACTCATTACAAGCATGCATTCAAGCATAGACCTCTTGCAATCGTTGCATGCACGCATTCGAGCATAGACCTCTGGCGATCATTGCAAGCACGCATTCGAGCATAGACCTCTTGCACTCATTACGAGCACGCATTCGAGCATAGTCCTCTTGCAATCATGGCAAGCACGCATTCGAGCATAGACCTCTTGCAATCGTTGCAAGCAGGTGTCCAGGCACAACTTGTTGCAATCATTGCTGGCAGGCACTTCTGGCTTGCTCAATAGATTGCTTTAGGGAAAACCTGGATACCTTCCTAAATGTACGTTGTATTACGGGGTACTTATATTTATAGGTATAGTTGATCCAGGGAAAAATCCGATTGCCTCTCGAGGGGTCAGGAAGGAATTTTTTCCCCGGCTGTAGCAAATTGGCCTATGCTCTGTTGGTTTTTTTTTTTGCCTTCCTCTGGATCAGCTGCGGGCGTAGAGTTGGGTGTGTCGGGTTGTGTGATACCTTATTTATTTTGATTTGGTTGGACCGGATGGACTTCTGTCTTTTCCGGCCTGGCTACCCATGAAGCCTACCATAATTCCTTGCAGTCGTTGCAGGCACGAGTCCTGGCACAACTCCTTGCATTAGTTGCAGGCACGCATCCTAGCATAACATCTTGCAGTCGTGGCAAGCACGCATCCTGGGTAACATCTTGCAATCATCGCAAGCACGCATCCAAACATGCATTCAAGCACAACTCCTGTAGTCTTCGCGGTGCACATGCGGTAACACGAATTGCTCACAGTCACTACGTATACATCTCCAGTGACAAACTCCCGGGCAATTGTCGCAAGCACATGTTTAAACACAACTTTTAGTCATGCCAAGGCTCGCGACTTAGCATAACTTCTTGCAATCATTCGTTGGCAAGCACGTTCTCAGTGGCACACAAACTGGCTACACGTCATTTTCAGCAGCACTTAATTGGCCACTCGTCTCCTGTGGCTTTTCTTACAAACCACTCACTGTTGTCTGTCTATCCGTCTCTTCCTTAGGACAGTTGAGTTCAGCTTCTGTCCCGCACCAGGATCATGTTGTCACACGCAACTGGCTTCTTCCTGTAGCACGCCCAGGCTATTTTTAGCCAGCGTTCAGCATTTCTTATCCTTACAGTGCACGGAGAGCCATCTGTCGTTACGGCCCATACAGCAAGATCCCCACCACGAGGCATCCAGAGGCATCAGCCCATAGCTAACGGCAAACACTCGCCATCACAACTGCCATCTTTAGGGGCATATTATATCCTCGCATATTCTCCAGTCTAGTCGTCCAAAGACACCTACAGTCCCTACACGGCATGTTGAGTTCGCTATGCGCATCATCCCTCAGGGTCGCGCCTTGTGTCACGCCTATTGGTCTTACTGTCCCTCTCACAGGATCCAGAGCAAGTCCTCAGCCTGGATCCCGCGGCAATAGCAGTCCTTGCTATGCGGGAGGAATTCCTATCGTCTGGGAATGGCGTCTCCCTGTTCATTCCCTCCGTGTCTTCCCTTTCGCCCCAGGTGATGACCGACGCAGCGGCCTCCACGGGCTTGCGGCTGTTTTTTGGCCACCTCCGGCTCGCAGCTCCCTGGCCTCCCCAGTTACTGGCAATTCCTGGCTGCGCCAAGGCATCCTCTCTGTTGATTATGTCCTTCCTACGTCAACTGGTCCAGCTCTTGTTGTTGTTTCAGTTCAACATCCATTGTTCCTTTATCCACGGTAAGTTCAATCAGGCAGCGGACGCCCTCTCCCGCTTTAACCTTGTCTCTTTTCCGATCAGGTACCCGGAGCCGGACCAACATCAGCAGCTATCCCGGACTGGTCTCAACTAACCCTGGATTAGCCCCTCACCTCCTAGCGGCTACCCAACTTATCGATCACTCCCTTTCCCGCAATACCCTCAAGGCCTATCAGTCAGCCTGGAGGGCCTTTAACCGCTTCATCACGTATCACAGCACAGTGACGTCCCGTGTCAAGCAAGTCGTAGCCTTCATTTCCTACTGCCACTCGCAGTTGGTGTTATCCGTTAATACGATCCGGCTACACCTGACCGGTGTACAACATTTCACGTCCCTCCAGGACCCTACCGTACCCTCCTTATTTTCTTACCACACCGTTCGGGCTGTTATGCGCAGTGTCCAGAAGCGCCAGCCGATGGCCGGCACCAAACCACCGCCTTTCACAGGAGACGTTCTAGAACTATGTCAGATATCCTGGCCACTTCACCTTTCGGTCTCCACATGAGTGGCATTTACAAGCAGCCATACACCTGGCCTTCTACGGCTTCTTACGGCCAAGCCAGTTTACTTGTAGTAGCCTCACAGCACGCATGCTGTACAAGCACCACCTGGTCCGATACGAAGACCATTTCATCTTACACTTAGCAGTCTCCAAGACGCAGCAGCTTGGCTCGGGTATGGACATACACTTCTATGAAACCAACAACCGCTGGTGCCCGGTCACTGTTCTCATCCGCTTGTTGACCCTTTTGGCCAACCAACCAGGGACTGGCCCGCTTCTGCCTTTTCACACGAAACCTCTCAACGCAGCCCAGTTCATGGAGCATGTCAGGATACTCCTGGGCATCCTTCACCTCAATCCTGCTCACTACTCCAGACATTCATTCCGTATCGAAGCAGCTTCTACTGCCTCCCGCCAAGGGGTCCCGGTCCATGTTATCAAGAAATTGGGTAGATGGAAGACCTCCTGTTTGCCCGTTACATACCCAATCTGCAAATAGTGATGGCCCAGGCCTTTGTCAAACTCACCCAGTGACAGTCTTGATTCAATAAAGTGCAACCCCTACCTGGATGTTTTGCCCCCTTATTTTGGCATACCGTACGTTAGACCAGGGCACACTTTCAGGTCCATTTCAAGTAAGCGAGTTTATGTTAACCTTGTTTGTCATCCTTATCCGTATCGGTCTGAGGGCTCTGGACCATAAATAGAAAGGCCAGTATGGTGGCCTGAAATTATGGGAGGAGCCCGGTGGAATATATAACCAGCCGTCCGCCCGTCTTCCTCGTCGGTTCCGGTGCGCGATACCCGCCCACCCATCCCCTTTATCAGGGCATTTCTCTAAGCATACTCCTCAAGTGAGTACTCATTTCACCCATTTCATATTCATTTCATTTTAAGGTATGCCCCCTTATTTTGGCATACCGTACGTTTGACCAGGGCACACTTTCAGGTCCATTTCAAGTAAGCGAGTTTATGTTAACCTTGTTTGTCATCCTTATCCGTATCGGTCTGAGGGCTCTGGACCATAAATATATATATATATATATATATATATATATATATATATATATTTTTATATATATATATATATATATATATATATATATATATATATATATATATATATATATATTTTATTTTTTATTTTTTTATTTATATATATATATATATATATATATATATATATATATATATATATATATATATATATATATATATATATATATATATATATATATATATATATTATATTTATATATATATATATATTTATATATCTATATCTATATCTATATCTATATATATATATATATATATATATATATATATATATATATATATATATATATATATATATATATATATATATATATATTTTATTTTTTTTTGTTTTTTTTTTATTTATTTTTTAAAATATTTATCTAAAATTGGAAGATTAATCATAGGATGAGGATGAATAAAAACATTTGGTATAACTCTGTGTGAATATAAGCAGCAAAGCTACTTCACTTTTCTTGCATTATGAAGAAGAAAAGAATGGGCTATATTAAAAAAACACAAAATTAGCAGCATGACGAATATGCTAGCTTCAATACGAACACTAGTTTTACAAGACCAAGCGCTTCCGCCCTGTCCGCCCTGTAAATTCTTCCTGGGCATGCGTCATACTTAGTCCGTCCAACTTGCCTACTCACGAGCGGACTGTCCGCTGAAAACAAAGTTGGACGGACAAAATTACGGAAATTCCGAAAGACTTAGTCCGTCAGACTGTCCGCTGAAAAAGTCAGCTGAAGCCCACACACGAGCGGATTGTCCGCTGAAACACGTTTCAGCGGACTAAGTTGGGCAGACAATCCGCCCGTGTGTACGCGGCCTTAGAGTTGCATAGCCATAGATTCCATTTATCTCTGAATGATGCAACTGTAAGGTTAGTGATAGCCAGCAATTTTTCCATTTCACATCGGTGGTTTAATGTGCGAATAGTATCCAAAAGGGGAGGGTGGGTTAGAATTGTTCCACAGTCTCGTAATTGTGAGTTTAGAAGTGAGAAGTAGCTGTGTCGTTATTGCTCTAATGTTGGGTGGCAGTTTCTGGATAGTCAAATGCAAGATTGCTAATTCAGGGCTAGGGGCTATGTGACTGCCTCCTATGTCTGATAGTATGGAAAAGATCTTATTCCAGAATGACCTCAATGATACGCAAGACCATAATACATGGAATAATGTACCAGACTCTCCGCAATTCCTCCAACAGAGGGCTGTATGTGAGGAATAGAACTTCGAGAGTTTAAATGGAGTGAGGTATCAGAAGGTAGTACATTCATGATAAATTTCCCAATGGTTTGCGCATCTAGTCGAAGCATAGCTAATAGAGAACATTTTCTCCCAATAGGTATCTGTGAAGGTTTTGCCCATAATAACCTCCCATTTGGTATTGGTAGTGGGTTTTGAAAGGGGATCTTGTGCATTGAACACTTTACAAAATAGGGAGATCCCTTTCAGTGGTGTTTTTTCTCCCTAAAAAAAAAATTAAAAGTCAGCAGCTACAAATACTGCAGCTGCTGACTTTTAATAATCGGACACTTACCTGTCCCAGGGTCCAGCGATGTGGGGGAATCCCCCCTCGTTCCCCGCTCCGCTCGCGGCGCCGCCATTCTTACTGTGGGCACCCACAGCCCACAGCCAGGCACCCACTGAGCATGTACGAGCGGCGCTGCGAGCTGCGATATGCCACACAGTCATCTGGAACATGTGACAGGTCCCAGGTGACTGTGTGGCACCGAGGGGAAGTGATGTCACCAGCCCGGGCAATGAAGGAGGCAGACTACGAGGGACCCCCTAGCAACAGGCATTTAGAGGTGAGAAAACCATTTTTTTCCAATTATTTTTTTTATTTAATTTTTTATGAATTTTAAGCATTTTTTTTTTTTGGTGGCAACACCACTTTAAGTATTGAGGCTGGTATGTCTAAGTACAAGGGTATGGGATGTCTGTGGAGGAAGGTTCTAATTTGTAAATAGGTGAATTGCACTAAGGGAGGGAGGTTAAATTGAGAGGAGAGATCCTTGGTATAGATCTTTTATTAGGATAATTAGGCTTGTGCAATTCGTTTCGTAACGAATCGAAATTCGGCCGAATTTTGCATCTTTTTTTATTCGGACATTCGGATGCATCCGAATGTCCGAATAAAAAAAATAACAAATTACAACGAATACGAAAGAAATATAATGAATGAATTCGAATAAATTCGACATGATTCGAAATTATTTCAACATGATTCGACATTATTTCAACTGCATTCGAAATGATTTCAACATGATTCGACATTATTTCAACCGCATTCGAAAATATATTGTGACCCGACTTTAGGGCCATGTATCTCGGGGTCATTTGGTGCAAAATGGTCAAATTTGGGGTTTCTAGCTATAAGTGACCCCGAGATATGTGGCCCCAAAATCGGGTCGCAAAATGTCATTCTCTGCTCTATTAACTAACAACATTTTGCGACCCGATTTTGGGGCCACATATCTCGGGGTCACTTATAGCTAGAAACACCAAATTTGGTATGCAAACACAATAGTACTAGCACTACAACATATCCAAATTTGGAGTTTCTAGCACCAAGTGACCCCGAGATACATGGCCCTAAATTCGGGTCACAAAATATTTGCGAATGTGGTTGAAATAATGTCGAATCATGTTGAAATCATTTAGAATCCGGTAGAAATATTTTCGAATTTCGTTGAAATATTTTCGAATGTGGCCGAGTTTTCGAATTCGGTAGAAAACTAAACGAAATCCGAAAACGAATTTAAGGAAGTTAACGAATATAACTAAACGAAATTAATGAATTAATGAATTAAAACGAAACGAAACTAAACAAATTTTTTCCTTTTGCACATGTCTAAGGATAATCCCTCTAGATTCCCATAATTTCAGGTCAATACATGGAATAAAGTACTGGAGTACTGATAGTGGGACAGGGGTCTTACAGAGTGACCCTTTGTTCGGGGATGAGAGAGGAATTTCTATCCACACCTTAATAGATGCCTTGACTGTTCGAACCAGTGAACTGGGTGGCGGGGCTCCTATTTTGAAAGCAATTAGGGCTGTTCCATATCAGACTCCATAAGCGCCCATACTTTATGTTTGGGGGTTGACCACCAGTACTTAATTTGGTCTACGACGCAGGCTTTGTGGTATGCCGTAACATTAGGGACACCCATCCCCCCATTCTTCCTATGTCTCATCATAATGTTGAGAGAGCATCTTGGAGGTTTGTGATTCTACACGTACTGTGTGAAGAGCTTTTGAGTAGATTTAATAAAATTACATGGCAAAGGAATGGGCAGGGTACAAAATAAATACAAAAGTTTAGGTAAAAGTAGCATTTTCAAAGTCACTATTCTCCCTGCAGTTGAGAGTTCGCGTTTTTTTAATTGAAGTAATTGTTGGGGTAGCGATTCCAAGAAAGGCTTATAATTATGTTTGTAGAGCTGAGAGGTATGCGGAGTCAGTTGGATACCTAAATATGATAGTGAGTGCGGGGACTTTTAAGCTTGTTTAATATGGTGGCCCCCAACATTCCTGACATTGACTGGAGTCTAGACAGAGCCCACAGATCCCTTGCCCCTAAACCCCTGAATAGAGCCAACCCGAGGGATGTGATTGTCAGATTTCACTACTACAACAGTAAAGAGGCACTCACTATCGCCAACCAATCTAGGCCAGATTTTAAAGGATCCAAGATCCAGATCTTTAATGATATCTCGCCTATCACACTAGCCAGGCGAAGAAATCTACGCCCGCTGACACTTCATCTTCAGACCTACAAGGTCATGTATCGTTGGGGGTTCCCATTTCACCTCTCTACATCTCGTGAAGGCATACAGTATTCTCTACGTGACCTCCATGAAAGTGACAACTTACTACGTAACTTAGGCCTGCCGCCTCTCCCTGATGAAGATCCTGTGCCACTTCCTGCTACTCCTAAACCACTGACAGCTCCAGGCTGCATCTGGACCCTGGTGTGGCAGAAGACATCTAAATCCAGCGTCACACCCCAGAGGCGCCCTTCTTCCAAATTCCCGAACTGAAGATACATACACATGGCTACAGCCTTGATTACCAATTTTATATGATTTTTTAATGTTCCTGTCTAGCCCATCTCTTTTCAAGTGAGCTTGTTCACCCCCTTGCCCATGGGGTGTATTACCTGTTGTTTTTATGGCACCCTGGTCCGAGAATTTGTTTGTTCCTACAGTTTTTAGTTTGGGTCCAGGCCCTGATGCATCAGAAGGCGAAGGGGGACCGTCCCCTCCATTTTTTTTCAATACAGCACAGTTTTTCTTTTTTCTCTTATTTGTTTTTCTTTGTTTTTTTTGCACTTTTCATTTTTGTTTTTGATTTTTGTTTTCCTAAGGTCTTGTTTCCTGACCTGCTGCTGCTACATTTTCTAGACTGGTCACTTTTCAGTTACAATGTGTGGCAGCACGCAGGTAAAGTCACCTGGTTGTATCCAGGATGGGAAATATGTGTGCCCTAGATTCAGGCTTTATGCAGACTTTTACAATTAGAGGGGAAGAGTTAATGAGCCCAGCTAAAGTAAGTGGGCTCATTAAGACCTCTACAAAAAACCCCAGCATGCTTAGGGAGATGCTCCATCCTGGAACCAGTTTTGTGTTGTATAGACTGGGGAGTGTGACACCTGTTCTGTGCGGTGAGTTAACGCCTGTGTGGCAAACCTCTACAACAGAGACAGGGACTGGTGCAGCACAAGGCTGCACTCAGTTGTTAGATAGGGAATCTAAGTGTGCAATTAGAGGTCAAGCTGACCAGGATTTCTTTTCATGTTTTATTTTTGTTTGGCTGTTATATGTTTCACTGCATGTAGCATAAATAAACCGCATCTTTTGTTTTTTTTGCACCTACAACGCTGTCTGCTGTGCCTGATTTTGTGTTGTGAACCCATCCAGGGGGTCACACACACCTGCTGCCGAGCTAACCCCTCACAAATGCTACTGTTATACTAACTGTTGTTATGTTCTCTTTTACTTACTATATGACCTTTGCACCATGGAATCTCTCATTTAATGTATGTTTTGCAGCTTATCTTATGCTTATCCACCAGGTTGAAATTATGGCATTAAAATTCTTAACTTGTAAAGTGAAAGGTTTAAACTCTATTCAAAAGAATATATGGTTGGCTTTGAAAGAGTTTAAAGATTCCAGGGCTGATGTAATCTTGGTCCAGGAGACTCACTTCCATCAAGGGGGATCCCTTAAATTTGCTAGTAGACACTTCTTGATTTCCTTCATGGCCCTGTCCCATCTGGGAAAGCAGGTGTAGCGATTTTAATTAGACGCGCCTGCCCTTTAAGAGTTAGATCCTCCCACCTGGACCCCCAGGGCAGATTTATTATCCTGGACTGTTCGTTTCTCACTCAATGCCTCACTATAGTTAATGTCTATGCTCCTAATTCTGGTCAGGTCCAGTTCCTCACCAACATGTTTGATAAACTAGACTCATTTTCACAACCCTTTCTGGTAATAGGCAGAGATTTCAATATGACCATGTCACCCAGTAAAGACAGACACGTATTTTTCCCTTCCACAACTTCATCTATGTCTGACTGCCTCTCCAAATCTTTCCGCAAACTCATTAGAGCCAAAAATCTCCTGGACATTTGGAGGGTTAAACACCCCACACACAGACAATACACCTTCTATTCACACCCCCACAAACTTTACTCTAGATTGGACCATTTCTTCATCTCTTCACGCCTTTTGACATCCACGGTCTCCTCTGAAATTAACCCTATAACCTGGTCAGATCACTCCTCTGTACACCTAGATATGTCCCTTTCCTCCTCCCCTCCCAGAACATGTCATTGGCGCCTCAATGAGACCTTCCTTCCTATCCCTGAAACTAGAGACCTTTTGTCCAGCAGCCTGGTTGAATACTTCCAGCTTAATGAGAATACGGTCTCGGGGCCCTCCACTTTGTGGGAGGCCCATAAGGCCATCTTCAGGGGACATTGTGTTGCTACTGATTCTCGTCTGAAAAAAAGATGCAGCATTTCAACACTCCTCTATCCTGTCCAAACTGCGTAAAGCTGAGAGCCTTTTGCTGTCTTCCCCCACGGTGGCTTTTTTATGCCAAACCACAATACCAATCCTAATCCCAGTCAAAGTAGTCCCAAGCCCAAAAAGTTCAACCGCAATACCAATCCTAATCCCAGCCAGAGTTGTCCCAAGCCCAAAAAGTTAAACTGCAATACCAATCCTAATCCCAGTCAGAGTTGTCCCAAGCCCAAAAAGTTCAACCGCAATACCAATCCTAATCCCAGTCAGAGTTGTCCCAAGCCAAAAAAGTTCAATCCTACTTTTCCTAGTCCCAAACTCTCAACCCTAACCCTAATCCCACTTTTCCTAGTCCCAAACTCTCAACCCTAACCCTAATCCCTGGATTATGGTTAGCAGTGGATTTCCAAAATTATTGTAAGCATTTTTTGTTTTTTATTTACCAGATTTGACTTTCTGCTTGACATCTTAACCCCTGACTTGTTAAGACAGGATACCAACTTCAGATTGGCAATATCACCATATGAACATTTACTTATAAAGCTAAGGTAAGTTCTGTATATACTCGAGTATAAACTGACCCGAATATAAGACGAAGCACCTAATTTTACCACAAAAAACTGTGAAAACTTATTGACTCAAGTATAAGCCTAGGGTGAGAAATGCGCAGCAAATGTAAGTGGAAAAGAGGGTCAACAATGCCCAGTTGCAGCCTCACTGTGCCCATTTGCAGCTATAGTTCCTCAAACTTCAAACTCAGTAGTTCCTAGATGCCCCCTAGCTGCAGCCCAAATGTGGGGTCTCTGGACCCAAATTGTCCCGAAATGACATTGCTGCAGATGGACACAGTTGACTGAATTCGTGGCCCCATATCTTGGGCCCACTTGGTGCTATGAACCCCAAATTTGGTGTACAAAACCAGCGTAACTAGCACTACAACTTATCCAGCGCTAAATGGCCCCAAGATATGGGGCCACAAAGTAGGTTCGGAAAATGTCATTCTCTGCTGCAGAAAAGTGCTTTACTCGTGTATAAGCCGAGGGGGGCATTTCAGCGCAAAAAAATTTGCTGAAAAACTTGGCTTATACTCGAGTATATATGGTATATATGAATAATTAAGAAGTGCGCATTTAAACACGTAATAAAATGGCTCTCCAATTTTGAACGGAAAATTTTATATTTTTTAATTCAATCTTATTTTATTGAAATAAGAGAAAGGACATGTTAGAGGAACAAAAGGAAAAAAAAAATACATAATAATCCAACATATTTGTTTCACCGTGATACATAACCAGAAAAACAGAAAAGTCAAACTCTGCTACAATGGGGTCAGACCATCTCTATGTTAATAGGAGTTCTTGGGGATCGGTTTGTGTAGTATGATGTAAGAGCCTGTAAGCCCACAGTGTCTATTACAAGGTAAAGTAAATATGAGCGCACCACTATCCTCTCAATGAGTGATGCCCACTCATTACAATTAAACTAGGGCTGTTGTTCCCATTCTGTCCATGTCTCTTCTTGGGGGGGAGCACTGTATGTGCACCCATCCCAGTCTAATGAACTGGAGGTCTTGAATTAATTAATCAGGTGTGGTTGCCCCATGTATAAGGGAGGGAAGAAAGGGGGAAGAGAGTAAAGGAAGAAAGGTCAGGACAGTAAAGAGCGTCAGGGTTAAAGAAATAGTTATTCCACCCTGGTCACACAGGTGTATCGGTAGAATCCTCTGTGGCCCATGAAATAAATTCTGAGGAATATCGAAACATAGACCACGAGGTCCAGGTCTTGGATAATTGCTCCTCCCTACCCATTTCCTGCGACAACATTTGTTCCAACCTATTAATTCGGTCCACTTCAAGTGCCCAATCCCCCAGGGAAGGCATGTCCATCGACCGCCAATGTCTGGGCAACACCGTTCTTGCGGCCGCCAAAAAGTGGCGCAGAACGTCCTGTTTGATTGACTTAAATGGTCCCGGAAGCAGAGATAGCAGAACTAGCTCAGGAGAGGGTGTAATTGAGGTTGCCATAAGTCTGCAATACAAGTCTAAAATCTTTTGCCAGAACTTCCTCACAGGGGGGCATTCCCACCAAATGTGAAGTAAGGTTCCCCTAGATGACAAGCAACGCCAGCAAGTATCCGGAAGCGCCGAGTTCATCCGGTGCAAAGTCGAAGGGCACCTGTACCAACGGGTCAACAGTTTAAACCCCTTTTCTTGAGACTTGGAGGCTAGAGACATTTTATGAGTCAGTATGAAGCACTTCTGCCAGTCTACAGGTGAGATGGAGTGGCCCAGGTCTTCCTTCCATGCCTGTGTGTAAGGGGGAAGGTCAGGGTTATAAGCCATATGAAAAAGAGAATACATTTGAGAGACTACATGTGCAGGAGGGGTGTCCTGAAGCAGCATGTTCTCCTAGTCCGTTAGGTCAGTGAATAAATTGGGTAACGATGGGAAGGTGCGAATGAAGGATATAACCTGTTGCCTCTGCATCCAATGCCTCGAGATACTAGCAGATGAGTCGGAGGGAATGTCTTGAGTCAGAGAAGGGTCTGAGCGTAGGACTTGAGCAAGTCGCCTATGGTCCTCCTTACACCAAGGTCCAAAATTCACTCCCCTTAGGGCCGGTGGAAAAGCCAGATTCCCAAACAAAGGAATCATGGGTCCCTTCAGGGGAGATAGAGTCTTGGAAGAATTCATTTGGGTCCATATTTGTATGGTTTGTCGGGTGAGGTCGCTCAGGGTTTCCTCTCCTTTCAGGAATTCAGTGGGCGTCCACGGCAATGCACAAAGATCTATTGGGTTAATATGGCTCTCTATCTGCACCCACAATTTGGAGGAGGAATGATGAAACCAGTTAAGTATACGCGTGAGCACAGCTGCTCTATAGTATATAGAGGCGTCTGGAGCTCCTGCTCCGCCACGAGACTTGGGGAGCGATAAAGTCTCATAGCGTATCCGGGGACGAGCCCCTCCCCAGATGAAGGAGGAGAATAGTTGGCGGAGCTTTTTAAAAAACCAGGAGGGTATGGAAATGGGAATTGTTTGGAACAGATAGAGAAACCGAGGGAGGACGTCCATTTTTAGGGCATTCACTCTTCCTAGCCACGATAGGCATTTTTTTGCGTAGTTCGAGAGATCAGTCTTGGTTCTAAGCATGAGGGGTGCATAATTCAGAGAAAATAATTGGGATCTCTATTTGGATTCCGAGGTAGCGGATGGAGGTAGATCCAGTTTTAAATGGATACCTATCGGATACCTGGTGGAGGACCTCCTGGGACAGGGAGATGTTCAGGATTTCTGATTTAGTATGGTTTACTTTAAAATTGCTCAACTTGCCAAACCTCGGGAATTCCTGCATTATATGTGGTAATGATATGTGGGGTTGGGTTACAAACAATAGCAGGTCATCCACGAAGAGTGCCAGTTTAGAATGAGTGGGACCTGTCGATACACCGGAGATGTTGGGGTTATTGCGTAAGGCTATTGCTAGGTGTTCCATGACAAGGACATAGAGAAGGGGGGATAGAGGACATCCCTGTCATGTCCCATTATGGATGGCAAATGTAGGAGACAGTGAACCATTGACCCGAATTCTGGCAGAAGGTGAGGAGTAAAGGGACATAATTCGGGAAAGCATTTTAGGACCCAGACCTATCTGTTGCAAGGACATCTGAAGGAATTTCCAATTGACCCGGTCAAATGCTTTCTCGGCATCGACCGTCAAAAGGCACAGAGGGATTTCATGGGTGCGGGCATAGTCGGTAAGGAGCAGTGTTTTCAGGGTGTTATCTCTTGCCTCGCGCCCACTAACAAAACCCACCTGGTCTAGATGTATATGGCGGGGGAATAGCGGTTGAATTCTAGTAGCTAATATTTTGGCATATATTTTCAGGTCCACTCCAATTAACTATATGGGCCTATAATTTGAACACAAGGTAGGGTCTTTGTCTGGTTTTGGGATAATGGTAATGTGGGATTCGAGGGTTTGTGGAGGAAACACTGAGCCTTCCGATAGGGAGTTATACACCTTAGTCATAAAGAGGGTCAGTAGAGGAGCAAATGTCTTGTAGAATTTAGGGGTAAAACCATCGGGTCCTGGGCTTTTACCGGAAGGGGTGGCCGCTATCGCCCCCACTACCTCGTCCGCTGTGATTACTTGCTCTAGCTCTTCTATAGTATCACCATCTAATCTAGGGAGCTTGGTTTCCTTGATATAGGACTGTCCGTCAGGTGCAGGGGTGCAGGATGGGCTAGAGGTGACGTCGGACGGTAGGTTGTATAGTGTTTGGTAGAAATCTCTGAATGTTTGCGAGATCATGGAGGGCTCGTTAAGCATTTCTCCAGAAGGGGCCCGAATATGGGGTATAAAAGTGGAAGACGTGTTTGGGTGAAGGGTGCGAGCCAATGGTCTACCGCATTTGTCTCGGAATCGGTACTGATGTAGGGCCAGTCTGTCCGTATAAGTACGAGCTGAGGCCTCATATAGGTCCTTGAGTTGGGAACGGGCCAACGAGACCTCCGTCATAGTCACCTGCGTAGGGGCTCGTTTATGTTGGGTCTCAAGGTCCCAAAGCTTTTGTGTTGCTGCGGTTATTGCAGCTGAACGAGTCTTTTTCAAGCGGGTCCCCTCCTGGATGAAGATTCCTCGCAGGACAGCTTTAAGTGCCTCCCATTGTAAAGGTGGCGAGGTGGTGTCCGTGGCATGATCCGATAAGAAATTAGAGATGGTTTCTGAGACCTTGTGGGAACACTCAGGGTTTGCGAGAAGGGAATCATTCAGCCTCCATGTCCATTCCCTCACTGGGGTGGAAGGGATAGACAGTGTCAGATAAATAGGCGAGTGGTCAGACCAGACCATGGAGTCTATTGCACATTCAGGTGACCAATCTAAGCAGCTGTGGTCAAGAAGAAAGTAGTCGATACGACTATAGGAGTGATGGACCTGCGAGAAGTGGGTATAATTATGAGTCGTAGGAAACAGTACCCGCCAGACGTCTATTAAACGGAGGTCGTACATAGCCCGTTTAAAAGCCCTCAACTTAGTAAAGGATATGGATGAGCGAGAGGTGGACGAGTCTAAGAGAGGGTCCAGAGGGGTGTTAAAATCCCCACCCATGATTAGTTTACCCTCTGCGAATTCTGACAAGATCTTCATGTATCGTAGAGCAGTCGAGATTTGGTTAGTGTTTGGTAGGTATAGGTTGCCTATAGTGAATTTGGTGCCCCATAAGGAGATCTTTTTATTTTATTTTATTTTATTATTTTTTTTATACATTTTTATTTAGAAAAAAAAATAAGGAAATAAGAACATACAAAGGCATACAAGAAGGCACAATCAGTGACAAAAAAGAAAAGATATAAATATCCAGGGTTAGCTCTGGGGCGGGGGAAACCGTGAAACACAGAAGAATTCAGAGAACAGTAATACTATAATAGCATAGGGCAGCAGGGACCAACTGGATGAATCAGAGACAGTTTCGAACCCTAATTAGCACAGGTATTGATATCAGCTCCCTAGCAGAGCAAGTGCCTAAATACACTTTAAAAATCCAAGTAATTAAGAGGGAGGGGGGGGAGGAGGGAGAGGTAGGGAAGGATAAATACAAAAGAAGGGGGGGGGGGGAGATGAGGCAGATTAGGAACAAGGATAACATCTTAAGAAGGGATTCATATGCTATGACCACATAGGAGAAACCTGGGGAGCAAATAAGGACCGAGGCAGTCTAGGCAGTTAAGTAGATCCTGAAGATATATTAGGAGTGAAGCAAGTCATTGTAGGTGAAAGACAATTGATCCATAGCACGTTGATCAGGTGATGACATGGTAGCGGTAATGAACAAACGCCATTTGGCAAAGAAGGCAGCTTTTTGGGAGACCTGAGAAAAGTCAGCCAGAAGCCTCTCCTTGTATAGGAGAGATAAAAGGTCCTTGGGAAGTTGAGAGGCCGGAGGTCCAGGGGGCGAAAGCCAAAAACGAAGTATAAGGCGGCGGGCCAGAAGGAGACATAATAAGATCCAGTCGACTGTAGCATGATGGGAGTGTGGCCCCAAAGATGGGTCCGGCATCTGGCAGTGTAGACCAAGGCAACAGCAAGGGATCCCAATATCCAAAGATTAGGAGCAGAGGGTCCTTGGGTAGTTTCATTAGAGTGATATCGAAAATGAAAGCTATGACCTGGTCCCAAAATGCAGATATTGTTTGGCAAGACCAAAAACGATGAGAGAGAGGTGGCTTTAAACATTGACAGTGAGGGCAGGATGCCCCGTCTTGTTTTGATTTAGAAGACAAAAACGGGACGTAGGCCCTGTGAGCAATCTTAAGCTGGGTTTCCCTCCAGACTTCGTTGGGCGTGAGCCTCATAACTTTGTTGAGCCCCATCATAATCTTGTAGACGATGTCGGGGTCTGGGAAGGCCGAGGACCAGTTTGCAATGGAGGTGGTGGAGGCCGGAGGCGTCGAGCGTTCCAGAAGGGGTTTGTAAATATCAGAGATCTTAAAACACTCATCCTGTATCAGCTGATCCATGAAGCTGGGTTGGAAACGAAGAAGCTCTTCCTTGCAACTCTGGGTAATAAAGCTGACACACTGTTGGTAGTGCAGAAAGTGCGATGCGGGTATGGAGAACAATTTCATCACTGACTGAAAAGGAAGAGGTCTGCCAGTAGCCGGGTCACACAGGGAAGAGAAAAGGGACAGTCCCCGTGCTGACCAGGACGAGAAAGCTCTGCAGTGAAGGCCTGGAGTGAAGCAAGGATTTCCTTGAATGGGCAGGTGAGTAGAAAGGAAAGGTGGGAGTTTAGCCAGTTTCCTAGACTCCCTCCAAGCTATCGCAGTGTCTCTGAGGACAAGGTTATGTTGGTGGGGGAGAGGTACCGACTTCCAACGGCAATGCAGCAGGGCAGTTAAGGAGAAAGGGTGAGCCATAGCAGTTTCGAGATCAAAGTTAGAATACCTGGACGAGTGTGTGATCCAATCTAGGCTGGTTCTAAGAAGACAAGCTAAATTATACAATCTAACATTAGGCAAGCTGATACCCCCTTTGCCCCTGGGAAGGTGCAGTTTTTTGTAGGCAATGCGCGGTCTTTTGCCATGCCATAAAAATTTTGAAATAGCAGATTCCAATGAGGTACCGTATATACTCGAGTATAGGCCGACCCGAATATAAGCCGAGGCCCCCAATTTACCCCCCAAAAAACTGGCAAACTTATTGACTCGTGTATAAGCCGAGGGTGAGACATGCCTGTCCATCCCTGTGTGTGTGTCCGTCCATCCCTGTGTGTCCGTCCATCCCTGTGTGTCCGTCCATCCCTGTGTGTCCGTCCATCCCTGTGTGTCCGTCCATCCATCCCTGTGTGTGTGTGTGTCCATCCATCCATCCATCCCTGTGTGTGTGTGTGTCCATCCATCCATCCATCCCTGTGTGTGTGTGTGTCCATCCATCCATCCATCCCTGTGTGTGTGTGTCTCCATCCATCCATCCCTGTGTGTGTGTGTCTCCATCCATCCATCCCTGTGTGTGTGTGTATCCATCCATCCCTGTGTGTGTGTGTCTCCATCCATCCATCCCTGTGTGTGTGTGTCCATGTGTGTGTGTGTGTGTGTGTGTGTGTGTGTGTCCAGCCTACCTGTGTCCCGAGCCTGTGTCCCGAGCCTCCGTCCCGTGCCTTGCCTCCTTGCCTCCGTCCCGTGCCGTGCCTTGCCTCCTTGCCTCCGTCCCGTGCCGTGCCTTGCCTCCTTGCCTCCGTCCCGTGTCGTGCCTTGCCTCCGTCCCGTCCCGTGCCGTGCCTTGCCTTGCCTCCGTCCCGTGCCTTGCCAGGATCGCCGCTCTTCGTCGGCGCCTCGGCGGCCATTCTAAAATTCAAAAGCCGCGCCTCCGCCTTCGCCTGTGATAGGCGGAACACTGAATTTCCCAGCAGCCTGTGTTCCGCCTATCACGGACATCGTCTCATCCTCGTCCGTAGTACGAGGATGAGCGGATGTCCGTGATAGGCGGAACACTGACTGCTGGGAAATTGAGTGTTCCGCCTATCACAGGCGGAGGCGGAGGCGGAGGCGCGGCTTTCGAATTGTAGTATGTCCGCCGTCTGTCTGCTCGATACGCTGATCGAGCAGTCAGACGGCGATGACTCGAGTATAACCCGAGGGGGGCACTTTCAGCCTCAAAAAAGAGGCTGAAAATCTCGGCTTATACTCGAGTATATACGGTAACATCTTTGTGTTTAAGCAATAATGGGAGAGTTTGCATAGGGTATAAGAGTTTGGCAAAGCTGACCATTTTCACAAGGTGGCACCTTCCCAGGAGCGAAAGGGGCAGATCCATCCAGTTGGTTAGTTCTTGGGAAATCTTAGAGAGCAGGGGAGAGTAATTCAGCTGGTATAATGAGGAAGGTAGTTTCCCAATTTTGATTCCTAGGTAGTGATGGACGAACGTTTCGCCCGGCGGTCGTTTCGCGGCGAATTTCCGACATTCGCGGTCCGCACGTTCGAACGCCTTTTTCCGTCGTTCGCCGCGGCGGACTTACGTGTTTAATGTATACAAGAACTTTAACCTTTGGTGACACGTTTATCATGTGATACAGGACAGCCAATTGAGACATGACAGCACATGGACACTTGTACATTCCCCCTAACCTATAAATACACCCGATCCGGTGGCCATTTTACATTCTTTCTTCTGTTACGATAGGGACAGGTTCCTGTGTGGAGTAGGGAGAGATAAACCACTAGCTATTTGGTACACAAAAGTTCTTTTCAGGACTGGTATAGGTGTTAGGTGTTGATAGGTTTGCTGTGCTGCTGATTCTTGCAGCAGCCTGAGTGTCTTTTGTTAGTTTAGAGAAAGGGAAAGGACGGTGTATGCTACAGGGACAGCCAGATTAGTCTTTCATCATCATCATCATCATCATCATCATTAGCTGTTACTATCAAGGTCCACAAAAGAGCTGTTCCAGTAACCACTAATCGTTCTCTTTTTTTGCCAATTTGTATAGGGACAGGAAGGAAGCAGTGTTGTCAGGCAGTGAGGGTAATTTTAAAGACTTGCTGTTATTATTAGTTCCACAAAGGTTCTTTTCAGGACTGGTATCAGTGGTACAGTAATAGGCTTGTACATGTATAATATTCTTTCTTCCAAATATAGAAAGGATATTATACTTGACTGCTGCCCTTCTGCTGCAGTCTGCTAAACATTCACAACTCACTTGTTCCACAAAAGTTCTTATAAGGACTGGTAACTTGGTATAGGGTGCTACGGTACATAGGCTTGAGTGCGGTACAGTCTGCTGTTCTGTAAGGACCGCTATCGGTCCACAATAGATAGGGTTGACGTGCACCACTGCTGACCGCTGCCCTATACTGCAGCAGTCCTTCAGCGGTATAGGGACTGACGTACAGTCTGCTAATCACTAACACACAACCTGCTTGTTCCACAAAAGTTCTTATAAGGACTGGTAACTTGGTATAGGGTGCTACGGTACATAGGCTTGAGTGCGGTACAGTCTGCTGTTCTGTAAGGACCGCTATCGGTCCACAATAGATAGGGTTGACGTGCACCACTGCTGACCGCTGCCCTATACTGCAGCAGTCCTTCAGCGGTATAGGGACTGACGTACAGTCTGCTAATCACTAACACACAACCTGCTTGTTCCACAAAAGTTCTTATAAGGACTGGTAACTTGGTATAGGGTGCTACGGTACATAGGCTTGAGTGCGGTACAGTCTGCTGTTCTGTAAGGACCGCTATCGGTCCACAATAGATAGGGTTGACGTGCACCACTGCTGACCGCTGCCCTATACTGCAGCAGTCCTTCAGCGGTATAGGGACTGACGTACAGTCTGCTAAACACTAATACACAACCTGCTTGGTCCACAAAAGTTCTTATAAGGACTGGTAACTTGGTATAGGGTGCTACGGTACATAGGCTTGAGTGCGGTACAGTCTGCTGTTCTGTAAGGACCGCTATCGGTCCACAATAGATAGGGTTGACGTGCACCACTGCTGACCGCTCACCTATACTGCAGCAGTCCTTCAGCGGTATAGGGACTGACGTACAGTCTGCTAATCACTAACACACAACCTGCTTGTTCCACAAAAGTTCTTATAAGGACTGGTAACTTGGTATAGGGTGCTACGGTACATAGGCTTGAGTGCGGTACAGTCTGCTGTTCTGTAAGGACCGCTATCGGTCCACAATAGATAGGGTTGACGTGCACCACTGCTGACCGCTGCCCTATACTGCAGCAGTCCTTCAGCGGTATAGGGACTGACGTACAGTCTGCTAAACACTAATACACAACCTGCTTGGTCCACAAAAGTTCTTATAAGGACTGGTAACTTGGTATAGGGTGCTACGGTACATAGGCTTGAGTGCGGTACAGTCTGCTGTTCTGTAAGGACCGCTATAGGTCCACAATAGATAGGGTTGACGTGCACCACTGCTGACCGCTCACCTATACTGCAGCAGTCCTTCAGCGGTATAGGGACTGACGTACAGTCTGCTAATCACTAACACACAACCTGCTTGTTCCACAAAAGTTCTTATAAGGACTGGTAACTTGGTATAGGGTGCTACGGTACATAGGCTTGAGTGCGGTACAGTCTGCTGTTCTGTAAGGACCGCTATCGGTCCACAATAGATAGGGTTGACGTGCACCACTGCTGACCGCTGCCCTATACTGCAGCAGTCCTTCAGCGGTATAGGGACTGACGTACAGTCTGCTAAACACTAATACACAACCTGCTTGGTCCACAAAAGTTCTTATAAGGACTGGTAACTTGGTATAGGGTGCTACGGTACATAGGCTTGAGTGCGGTACAGTCTGCTGTTCTGTAAGGACCGCTATCGGTCCACAATAGATAGGGTTGACGTGCACCACTGCTGACCGCTCACCTATACTGCAGCAGTCCTTCAGCGGTATAGGGACTGACGTACAGTCTGCTAATCACTAACACACAACCTGCTTGTTCCACAAAAGTTCTTATAAGGACTGGTAACTTGGTATAGGGTGCTACGGTACATAGGCTTGAGTGCGGTACAGTCTGCTGTTCTGTAAGGACCGCTATCGGTCCACAATAGATAGGGTTGACGTGCACCACTGCTGACCGCTGCCCTATACTGCAGCAGTCCTTCAGCGGTATAGGGACTGACGTACAGTCTGCTAAACACTAATACACAACCTGCTTGGTCCACAAAAGTTCTTATAAGGACTGGTAACTTGGTATAGGGTGCTACGGTACATAGGCTTGAGTGCGGTACAGTCTGCTGTTCTGTAAGGACCGCTATCGGTCCACAATAGATAGGGTTGACGTGCACCACTGCTGACCGCTGCCCTATACTGCAGCAGTCCTTCAGCGGTATAGGGACTGACGTACAGTCTGCTAATCACTAACACACAACCTGCTTGTTCCACAAAAGTTCTTATAAGGACTGGTAACTTGGTATAGGGTGCTACGGTACATAGGCTTGAGTGCGGTACAGTCTGCTGTTCTGTAAGGACCGCTATCGGTCCACAATAGATAGGGTTGACGTGCACCACTGCTGACCGCTGCCCTATACTGCAGCAGTCCTTCAGCGGTATAGGGACTGACGTACAGTCTGCTAAACACTAATACACAACCTGCTTGGTCCACAAAAGTTCTTATAAGGACTGGTAACTTGGTATAGGGTGCTACGGTACATAGGCTTGAGTGCGGTACAGTCTGCTGTTCTGTAAGGACCGCTATCGGTCCACAATAGATAGGGTTGACGTGCACCACTGCTGACCGCTCACCTATACTGCAGCAGTCCTTCAGCGGTATAGGGACTGACGTACAGTCTGCTAATCACTAACACACAACCTGCTTGTTCCACAAAAGTTCTTATAAGGACTGGTAACTTGGTATAGGGTGCTACGGTACATAGGCTTGAGTGCGGTACAGTCTGCTGTTCTGTAAGGACCGCTATCGGTCCACAATAGATAGGGTTGACGTGCACCACTGCTGACCGCTCACCTATACTGCAGCAGTCCTTCAGCGGTATAGGGACTAAGAGTTTTGTCACAGGGTCATTTAAAAAATGACAGGCAGAGGAAGAGGCAGGCCCTTCCGCAGGGGTGGTAGGGGTAGGGCAGGAGCAACAGGCTTGAGCCAAAGTGGGAAGTTGCAGAAGGTGCGTTCAATTACTTTAAAGGATGCACCAGACTTGGTTGAGTGGCTCGCTCAGCCTTACTCTTCTGCACCCTCCTCATCCTCTCGATCTGCACCCTCTTCTTCACTCTCTGCTATGTGCACCCCCAAAGACACTACCACCAACAACACCACCACCACCACCACCACCACATACCTTCCGCTTGAGTCACTGGAATTATTTTCCGATCCATATCAAGAGGACATTTCTGATGCGCAGCCACTCTTGGTATTGGATCAGGAAGAGGAGGTAGCAACAAGCGCTACTCAGCAGTCTGACGCCAGTACCCAGATCAGCCCAAGGAGGAGGTTGGTCCCCGGTGTTGCTGCCTACTCCGAGATCTCTACTTATAGCGGTGGGGAAGGTGACGTTGATGATGACGTGTCTAGTGATGTCACGTGGGTGCCCACAAGAGAGGAAGAGGAGGGGAGTTCAGAGGGAGATATGGACCAGCAGATAGGGAGGAGAAGCAGCAATGACTTACATTGCACAGCAGGGACAAAGCAGACTGCAAATGTATCAGGAGCGAGTCATCGACCATGTACGGTCACATCTGGCGCTCCCAGGACACCGGCACATGGCTCCGCAGTGTGGGCTTTTTTTAACGTGTCCGCTGCTGACAATAGCGTTGCCATCTGCAATCTTTGCAGTCAACGCGTTAGTCGCGGTAAGCCCAATACTCACCTAGGGACGACCGCCTTAAGAAGGCACATGAGCAGCCATCACCGAGCCCAGTGGGAGCAACGGAACACACAAAGCCACACTGCAGGCTCTCACCGTCCAGCCTCGTCTTCTACTTCTCCTTCTCCTCTCTCCTCACAATTGTCCTCCACTCCACCTTCCATCACGCCAAGCTCACATTTTTCTGCAAAAAGGCAGGCTTCCGTGGGCCTAATGTTTGAGCGTAAAAAAATGATGACGCCGGATAACCCTCTTGCCCAACGGTTGGCGGCTGGCTTGTCAGAACTCATAGCCCGCCAACTACTGCCATATAAACTGGTGGACTCGGAGGCCTTTCGCAAATTTGTGGCCATTGGAACACCACAATGGAAGGTCCCAGGAAGGAAGTATTTCTCAGAGAAGGGCATCCCAGAGCTATATGGCCATGTTCAGCGGCAAGTGAATGTATCTCTGGCACACAGTGTCGGTGCCAAGATACATCTGACCACAGACACGTGGTCTAGCAAACACGGGCAGGGAAGGTATATCAGTTTTACTGCCCACTGGGTGAACCTTCTGACGGCCGTCAAGCATGTAACCCGTGGCACCCGTGTAGATTTGGTTTTACCGCCACGGATTGCATGCAGGCCTGACTCTTCTTCTCCTCCTCCTACTCCATCCTCCTCCCTCTCCTCCTCAGCTGCCTCCTCCTTTTCCGCTGCTAGCGTCTCTTCCACTGCACCGCCCAAGCTCCCCAGAACCTATTCCACATGCCAGGTGAGACGTTGCCATGCCGTGCTGCGTCTGTTGTGCCTGGAAGCAAAGAGCCACACTGGCCCGGCACTCCTTTCAGCTTTGCGTTCACAGGCAGATGAGTGGCTAACACCGCTCAATTTGACAGTTGGTAAAGTGGTGTGTGACAACGGTGCCAATCTGCTTAGCGCATTGAAACAGGGCAAAATCACGCACGTGCCGTGCATGGCACACGTCTTAAACTTGGTCGTGCAGCGATTCCTTGTCAAATACCCTGGGGTCCAGGACATCTTGCGGCAGGCAAGGAAAATCTCGGCCCATTTCAGAAGATCTTACACGGCCATGGCTCGCCTTGCTGACATTCAGCGGCGACACCATCTGCCGGTCAGACGTCTTATTTGCGATTGCCCGACGCGATGGAACTCAACCTTCTATATGCTTGATAGGCTGCTCCAGCAGAAACGTGCAGTTAACGTCTACCTGTATGAACTCTGCGAAAGAAACGGTTCTGGGGAGCTGGGTTTTTTTTCACCGCGCCAGTGGCTGCTCATGCGCGACACATGCAGACTTCTTCGGCCATTTGAGGAGATCACCAAACTGGTCAGTCGCAGCCATGGCGCCATCAGTGACATGGTACCTTATGCCTTCTTTCTGGAGCGTGCATTGCGTCGTGTCATTGATCAGGCTGTGGAGGAGCAGGAGCGGGAAGATGAGGAAGTCGCAATGCTGGATGAATTCCCAGGGGGGGCTACTCTATCTGAGACAAGTCAACAACAGGAGTCTGATGAGGAGTCAGAGGAGGATGGTGCCGGGGCGGATGAGCAGGAGCAAGAAGAGCATGCTTTAAACCTTTCTGGGATCCCTGTTGTGCGAGGATGGGGAGAGGAGAATGAAGAGGACGACATTATCCTGGATGATGAGCAGGAGCCAGGCCACCACACCGCTTCCACTTTAGTGCAAATGGGGGCCTTCATGCTCCAGTGTTTTAATAGGGACCCCCGTATAAAAAGCATGAGGGTCAAGGACCAGTACTGGGTGGCAACGTACTTAGACCCCCGGTACAAACACAAAATGGCGGAAATGTTACCGCCGTCGCAGAGGGCTGTCAGAATGCAGCACTTCCAGGCCTTGCTTCGAGAAATGCTGCATTCTGCTTTTGCGTGCGCTGGCAGAGGAGCAATTCCCACTCCCAGAGAAGGATTTGTGGGTACCAATCCAACAGCGCCTGCAAGAAGAGGCCGGTTTGAAGATGTGTTGGTGACTTCGGATATGAGGTCATTCTTTCAGCCGACCCATCGACAGGTGTCATCCGGATCCAGCATCAGGGAACGCCTAGACCGTCAGGTGTCCGACTACATTGGGTTAACGGCCGATGTGGACGCTCTGAGGAGTGATGAACCCCTAGACTACTGGGTGGGCAGGCTTGACCTCTGGCCAGAGCTTGCCCAATTTGCAATCGAACTGTTGGCTTGCCCCTCATCCAGTGTCCTGTCCGAAAGGACGTTCAGCGCAGCAGGGGGGATTGTGACCGATAAGCGTACTCGCCTAGCTCACCACAGTGTTAACTACCTCACATTTCTAAAAATGAATGAGGCATGGATCTCGGAGGAATTCAACACATGTGACCAGTAGACCATGTATATGTCTATAAACTATTTTTTTAATCAAGCACACAGACCTTCTTAATTCATTTGGCTCACTTCCTTGACCCAAAAAAGCACACCGTACTATATGCCCCTACCCTCCTCTTTGAAGAGGTTGAGCGGTGTCATATTTCTACTGGGGCTGCTTATGATATCCCTGTGCTGTGCTGACTTCCTCCTGGGGGTTCTTATTATGAAGGGATCACACTATCCCTGTGCTGTGCTGACTTCCTCCTGGGGGTTCTTATTATGAGGGGATCACACCATCCCTGTGCTGTGCTGACTTCCTCCTGGGGCTGCTTACGGTGCTGCTGTCAGTGCTGTATGTCACGGTGCTGCTGTCAGCGCTGTATGTCACGGTGCTGCTGTCAGCGCTGTATGTCACGGTGCTGCTGTCAGCGCTGTATGTCACGGTGCTGCTGTCAGCGCTGTATGTCACGGTGCTGCTGTCAGCGCTGTATGTCACGGTGCTGCTGTCAGCGCTGTATGTCACGGTGCTGCTGTCAGCGCTGTATGTCACGGTGCTGCTGTCAGCGCTGTATGTCACGGTGCTGCTGTCAGCGCTGTATGTCACGGTGCTGCTGTCAGCGCTGTATGTCACGGTGCTGCTGTCAGCGCTGTATGTCACGGTGCTGCTGTCAGCGCTGTATGTCACGGTGCTGCTGTCAGCGCTGTATGTCACGGTGCTGCTGTCAGAGCGCTGTATGTCACGGTGCTGCTGTCAGAGCGCTGTATGTCACGGTGCTGCTGTCAGCGCTGTATGTCACGGTGCTGCTGTCAGCGCTGTATGTCACGGTGCTGCTGTCAGCGCTGTATGTCACGGTGCTGCTGTCAGAGCGCTGTATGTCACGGTGCTGCTGTCAGAGCGCTGTATGTCACGGTGCTGCTGTCAGAGCGCTGTATGTCACGGTGCATGTGTCATTCCGGTATGTCACGCTGCTGGTGATCATCTCCTGCACCCTCTTCTTTGCCTACCCTGGTCCCTGACCTTCCCTCTCCTCCATTGCCTTCATTAGCTCCATAGTCCTGAATTGTTAGAACAATTTCCCAAATAAAATAAAAATGCTTGTAGTTATCGATCCCAAATTCACCTCATACATGTATTATGTCATTGTCCAGATGGTGGGACTACGTTTTACCCCCTAATAATTACCACGTGGCCGCAAATTCGACATGAAGGTTTGCAAAGTTCGCCTCCCATTGAAGTCAATGGGGCCCGCGGCGAACGTTCGGTTTCGCGAACGTTTGGGTCCGTTCGCATTTCGCGTTCGCGAAACGTCCCGTCGGAAGTTCGTCCATCACTATTCCTAGGTACGTGATAAAGGAAGGAGCAACCGAAAATAAGGAACCTGTAACCCGGGGGGGTGGAATGGGAGCCTATAGGAAGAATCTCACTTTTGGAATAATTAATGCGAAGCCCTGAGCAAAGTCTAAATTCGTCAAAAATGTCTTTAATAGTGTGGATGTCAGCTGCTGGATTAGAAGTGAAGATAAGTACGTCGTCGGCAAACAGAGATGTGCGGAGTTCCTTGCCTCCTATGTCTATGCCGTGGAGGGAAGCCGTTTGGGTTAGGTGTCTAGATAGAGGTTCGAGGGCAATGTTAAATAGAAGAGGGGATAGAGGGCAGCCCTGTCTGGTGCCTTTGTGCAGGGGAAAGCTGGGTGAGAGGAGGCCGGCCGCTACCAGACTGGCGGACGGGGAGGAGTACATAGAGTTAACGAGGTGTGAGAAGGGGCCTGAGAAACCAAATTTGGAGAGGGTAAAAGAGAGCCATTCAAAGCTGACATTGTCAAAAGCTTTCTCTGCATCTAAAGGGATAATGGCATAGGTGCCCTTAGGGTTTTGTTTGGCCGCTTCAAGAGCTAGAAGAACTTTGCGGATATTTAGAGTGGTTGTTCGCCCCTTAATAAAGCCCGATTGGGCTGAGTGGATTAAGTGGGGAAGGACGTCAGCCAATCTCGTGGCAATGATTTTTGAGAGTATTTTTACGTCTAAATTGAGGAGGGAGATGGGCCTGTAAGAGCCGGGCTGTAGTGGATCCTTTCCTTTTTTTGAGAGGAGTTTAATGACAGCTTGATTCCCTGAGGGGAGTTACGGACCTCCCGCCCAGATAGCGGAATAGACGGAGAGGAGAGTGGGTGCCGTGATATGTGTATGATTTTTATAAAAGTCACTAGTAAAGCCGTCGGGGCCAGGCGCTTTGTGTGAGTTTAGATGGCGGATGGTGTTCTCTATTTCAGGGAGAGTGATGGGGGCATTAATGGCCTCTAATTGCTCCATCGAGATGGAGGGGAGAGACAGAGTATCTAGGAAGTGTCAAGCCTTTTGTTGTATGATGGGGTCTGGGGCGTATAGATTAGTGTAATACCGTAACATTGCATCATTAATGGCTTGAGGGGAAGAGAGTGTGCGGCCCGTGTGGTCACAGAGGGCGGTGATGTGTGTGGGGCGATGACTACCTTTACATAATCTGGAAAGGAGTTTCCCAGCTTTATTACCATACCTGTAAAGGGTGGCATCTAAGTGAGCCTTCTTCGTGCGCTCAAGGGTGTCTGCCCAGTTGTCGAAATTCGACTTGGCAGAGACCCATTCGTCGTGGTGTTTAGGGGTACTGGCGGAGGATAGCTGCCGTTGGGCAGCATGCAATCTGGCGCTTGCCAATTTGTAGTGTTGGAGAGCGTTGCGTTTAAATGATGTGGCATAACTAATAATGCGCCCCCTAAGGTAAGCTTTCCCGGCGTCCCAGAATAGGTTAGGATTATCAGAATGAGTGGCATTCGTGGAGGAGTAGTCGGCCCAGGCCTTATCTAGATACGTGTCAAAATCAGAGTTATTGGTTAGAAAAGCAGGGAAGCGCCATAGGTTAGGGTGAGGAGGGAGATCCAGCCTATCAAGGGAGATTGCTACTGGGGCATGGTCTGAAATCGCAATGTCGTATATTTCGGAATCCGAAGTCAAGGGTATGATACCGTCAGACCCAAAAAAGTGATCAAGTCTTGCCAGAGATCTATGGGGGTTTGAGTAAAACGTGTATTCCTTGTCAACAGGGTGGGATAGACGCCAAAGATCTGTCATATGTAGGGAGTCCATGATGGACGAGAATAGGGTAGGGTTAGATGTGGTCATGTCTGATGTCGGTGGTCTTGAAGTGGATCTGTCTAACGAGGGGTGCATGACGTCATTAAAGTCACCCCCTACCAGATGAGGCAGGCGGGTGAAGTCAAGCAGCCATGTCGAGAGTTCCTTATAGAATTGTTTAGTGGGGTTATTAGGAGCGTATACATTGGTGATGAACAGCTCTTTGGTACCTATCCGTACTGATGCGGTAAAGAAACGTCCTTTATCATCCGAGTTGGTGGATAGGATTGTGCATGGGAGATTTTTGTGTATTAAAAGCAGGACACCAGCCTTCCGTCCCAATGATTCAGCTCCATGAACTGTGCCCACCCACATTTTTTGCATGCTCGAGAAATCGGATGCAAGTAAGTGGGTTTCCTGTAGAAGTGCAATATCCGCCTTGAGGCGTTTAAGATGCCGAAGGATCTTCACCCTCTTATGAGGGGAGCGAAGGCCCTTGACGTTCCAAGAGACTACTCTAAGAGGGGCAATGGTTGGGGGCTTGGAAGGCTGGTGTTCTGGTTACAAGGTGCAGGAAAGATTAGGTGGCCTAGGTTGGAGATAACATGGATCTGAGATGATGAGCCTTGTTCATAGATTCTAAGCGGATGGGGGGGTGAACCCCGGTAAGCAGAGGGGGAAAGAACGGGGGGGGATTTGGGGGACTTAAAGGGGGAAAACGGTGGTAAAAGAAGGGTAACCAAACAGATAAACAAAATCACATACTTCACTTTTTTCCGCATGAGTTCACTGTGTAGAGAGGGAAGCTCCACAGACAGAGCCCCTGGGAGAAAATGGGGTGCCAGCGGTTCGTCTTGAAGGTGCACAGTAAGCACATGATTCAGGGACGAATGGCGCGGCGTGGCGGCCGAATGGTAGCGGTGGAATAGGATACACAGTGGAGTCATGCCAGAAATTGTCACGCGGAGGTCGCAACAGTCGTATAAGACATGGCAGTGCAATACACAAAAAGAAAAGAACAACAACGAGCATAGTGCAAAATAAGACAACATGAGATAATAAACATAACCTGAGTATCCCTACGTGAGTTCGGGGGAGAACAACGAAGGTGGGGCAGAGACAGGAGGTCTGCAGTGCCCAGTGTTCAAGTCCTCCAAGGTCGGCAGGGAATCAGCTCCCAGAATCGGAGAGTAGCAGACCTGGTATCCGGAATGATAGAGGGAGAAAGAGAAAAAACGTTAGGGAGACACGAGTAGCGAGCGACCGCTACTCGACACAACTTGCCTTATGACCTGTGCGGAGGAAGGAAAAAGGATAAATCGTCCTTAGGGGACCGGTGAAGCTTCAGCGTGGAATATTACGGTGTCGATGATCCGGGGCAGATGCTCTAAAGCGCTTAGGTGAGTCCTTCCTGGGGCTCCTCTGATCCAGCGCTCGGATTGAAGAGGCCGGCTTGGAGGGTGTAACTGGCAGCGCATCCGGGCGAAGAGAACGTAGAAACGCTTCTGCTTCCGAGGGGTCCTGGAAGGAGAGCTGCTCCCCTTTGGGGGATTTGAGATGGAGCACTGCGGGGAATGCCAGGGAGAATTTAATCTGAAGTTTAAACAGTTCCGAGCAGATCGGTTGAAAAGCTTTGCGTTTCTTAGACACTTCAATAGAGTAGTCTGCAAAAATGAGAATTTTGACACCATCAACATGTAAGGAAGGGGATTGCCGAAAAGTTTGAAGAATAACGGCTTTGTCTGCATAGTTAAGATACTTGGCAATGATGGGGCGAGGATTTTTGCGGTCAGCGTTGAAGGAGCCCATACGGTGTGCCCTTTCCACTGTAAAAGAGCCCGAAAGTCCCATGGCCTCTGGCACACATTTGGAGCAAAAGTCAGTCAAGTCGGACGTGGGAAGCGACTCGGGGACACCGACGAATCGCAGGTTGGAGCATCTGGATCTGTTCTCCAAATCATCCAATTTCTGGATGATATATTGGACTGTTCTTTCCTGGGACTGCTCTGTGGCCTGGGCCTGATAAAGATCATCTTCCACCTCAGAGACACGGTGCTCAAGGTCATTGAGCCTATGTTCTGTGAGCTGGGCCTTGATTTGCTTCATGCCTGCCTGGATGGCTTTTTCCACTGAAGCAGGGATCATAGGGGACAGCAGGGCCGCCACCACCTGAGCTATGCGGTTAGTATGGCCATCCTCACCGGGGGACGGCAGATTGGTATCCACAGGCATACTTTGAGAGGTCACTGTGGCTTGCCCCCGGGAGTGGAGGGGTCCGGTGAAAGCAGGGGATGTGTGAGAGGCGGTCCCGCTTACCTCCATGGCCGCACCTGGGAGATCTGGAGCCGAGGCCTGTGACGCCGAAGCCGGGGGCTTGATTTGCGGCCGTTCAGGTGGCGCCGCCGCGGCCGCGTACGACCGGGCCCCCGTTTTTTCTACAAACCGATCCATTGTAGCGGGGATCGTGGGGGGGACGCTCGGGTCCAAGGCAGGGTACCGTGTCCGCTGGCAATGGCTTTATAAGCCGATTAGTGAGGCTCTGTGGCGGGAGCTAGGCTGAGACGCAGCTAGCTCATGCGGCGCCGGAACCGGAAGTCTGCATAGGAGATCTTTACGAACACATACCTTCCCTGAGGGTCCGATAGCTGGTCTATCAGGGCAATCGGGAGCATTTTGTGGAAGGCAATAGAAACGCCTTTAGTTTTCTGAGAGGGGTTTGTACTGTGGAACCATCTGTTAAAGTACCTGTTGGAGCAGGAAGGGGTGGAGTCTGTGTGGAAATGTGTTTCCTGTAACAGTAATACGTTGACCTGTTGTTTATGCATTTGGTACAAGATTTGTCCTCTTTTGGATGCAATATTGAGGCCATTTACGTTGTACGAGCAACACTTCAGGCGAGGACGAGATAGTACTGTGTGAGCCATAGTGGAATGAGGATAAGAAACTCAGGGCATAGACTGAGGAGTGGGGGGGGGGGAGGAGAATGGAAGGGGGAATTGAAAAGGTAGCAGAAAGTATCTTAGTACAGAATTAAAGGGAAAAGAAAAAAAAAACACCTAACGAAGGAGGGCACCTAGAGAAAGGAGCCTGGCAAATCTAAAGGGTCCACGAGAACGGGACACCAAGTGAAAATTCACGAAAACAAGCACTATTCGTGCCCGGCCTATTGAGGGTGAGGGGTCGAAGCGGAGAATCTGAGCCGTGGGCCCAGTAGCACGACAGGCATGTAAAACTTCATTGAGGCACATCAATAGAACAAAACATTAATACAGAGCACGCAACAGGTCCTCCATGAGGGGGGGGGTGGCACCAGACGGCACGGGCAAATAGCTCCACGCCGGGCCAGTCCCCCCCCCACAGAGGAGACATCAGTCCGGGAGACACCTCACGAGAAGGGAGCAAACATTTTTAACATATGGCAACCACTTACCCCAACAGGGGGCCCGGAATCTAATCGGGTAATACTTCTGAGAGCGTGGTAGGGTAAAATAATCCAGTGTATAAGAAACCATGACTAGATACCTGTGGAAGCCCACGTGGATATTGGCATGAGACCGTGGACCCGGTCGGTCCATCTGTCGCCTCTCCCTCCATCTCCAGGTGGGCCTCGACCGCTAAACATTCGGTAAGTAGACCTGTACAGTGAAGTATACTAGAAACACAACCTTGACATATCGAAACAAACATTAGCAACCTGCCGTTCTATTGCCTCTCCCGAAACCCAGTCAGATCCAATACACTAACAAAGGGCAGGGAGAAGGTTCATCTCTTCGGTGTACCAGATAATTTGAGGCATTAATGTATGCAACCGACCACCCCATCTCCCATCGTGGCCTATCTAACAGGTTATATGTAGGGACAAGTAAGATGAGAGGAGGGGAGAAACAGCAAAAAAAAAAAACGAAAACTGTCCCAAAAAGAAAAAATACGGCCTGTCCAGGAGACAAGGGGTAGGCATGAAATCAAGATGGTGCTAATCACAGTATGGGCAAGGAGATAAGTCTAAAAGGTTCCATGGGATTACTTTAGTCTTCCGGAGAGGTAGGGTGACGTGGTCCAGAATCAAAAAAGTGCGATGCATACCTCGGAGGTCTGCGGCGTTGCGGAAGAGGGTCACGTGCTTGTACCCTAGTGCAGTCGTCTGGCGGGTCCAGCCAGTTAGGTACATCAGTTGGATCTTGCTCCAAAAAATTGAAAAAGGCTGGAAGTTGATCCGGGTCAGAAAGGACAAACTTATGCTCCGTCCTGGTCACCTTGATACTGAAGGGGTGTCCCCAGGTGTAGGTTGCTCCAGCTTGACGTATCAGATCTAGCAGTGGGCGGACCATTCGGCGCATGTGGAGGGTGTTGCGAGAAAGGTCTGGGTATAGATGGATAGCTGAACCGTCAAAGTCCACAGGGCCCAGACGCCATGCTTTGCGCATAATTTCTTCTTTCAGGGTGAAATAGTGAACCCTGCATAAGACGTCGCGTGGGCGGTCACTGTGTTCCCTCCTGGGCCCCCCCACTCTGTGCACCCGTTCTATCTCAATGGCTTCTCTGCCCAAGACTAGGTTGAGGATGGCAGTGACAGATGGCTTCAAGTCCGTACCCGCCGTGGCCTCCGGTATGCCTTGTAGTCGTATATTATTCCTGCGGCTCCTATTCTCCCCATCTTCTATGCGCAGTTGATGTTGACGAATACGGTGCAGGTGGTCCTTGGAGGCCCGCTCAAGGTACGTAATGCGGGCTGCATGATCAGATTGAGTATCAGTTAGGGCAGAGATTGCCGTCTGATTAGTGGAGACCTGCTGTTGGATGGCCTGAAGGTCCTTGTGGAGCGAGGACTCCATTTTGACCGCCCAGGACTCAAACTCCACTCAGAAGGCCGCTAGAAGAGTCGAGGCTTCGGATTTAGGTAAGCCTCCTGTCGTTGGAGGGGCCAAAGCTCCAAGGCCTGCAGCTGGAAGCGGGACAGTAGAAGTGCCAGATCTGGACGTTACTCTGGAAGGGTCCGAGTGCTGGGTCAGGGGGTCATCGGATTCCTCGCCGCTGTCCATTGTCGGCTGAGTAGGAGGAGGAAGTTTGCTCTTCCCTGGGTTTCGTGCAGGTGCCATCTTGTCTCTGGGAGTGCGGGGATCAGACTGAGATGTGCGGAGCAGGTATCGCTGTATTGTGCCCTGTTGTAGGTCTGCTGACTCAGTAGATCGAGAGCTGTGCGTGGACATGCTTTTCATGGACGTGCAATGGCTGAGGTATAGCCTGTCTGCTATGGGCTCAGCAGGACATTTCTTAGTTAGACATAATCAATCCGTTTTTCTGCTGGAAGGAATGGGTGGAGACCCCAGATGGGCACTTATCTGTTCGGGCTGCGTAGTTGCGTATGTAGAGATCCCGGCTCATAGAAATGTGAAAGCTCAGGATTATGCGTGCATACCACCGCCTGGGTGAAGCAAGATGGCCTCCATTCTTGGGTTCTGGGGCCGTAACAGCAGCTCGTGCATTAACGGGGGGGGGGCAGAACCATGAGGGTATCCCCAGCTATGGTAACAGACCGCCAGGCTAGAAATTTCAGGAGGTGAGGAAGTCCAGGGTGGGGCCCAGAAGAGATGGAGGTGTAGCAAGATGGCCACCTCTCAGAGTCTCAGTAACCAGGGACCCGGCAGCAAATACTGTGCTACACAAGCAATGCCCCCTTAACAGACCCTTGGGGGGTCTCAAGCGATAAGGCCAGGATGTTCTTGAGGGTGGATGGGGGCGGATTGAGCCCCAGGAGGATAGAGAGGTGGCCGGGTGCACCAAGATGGCCGCCGTCACTTACCAGGACCCTCCTGGGTGAACTGCGGGGGGCTCAGCAATATTTACAGGCCCCAGGTGGCGGGCTGGATGTCTCCGGTACTCCGGGGGTGTAACAGCTGTCTCTGGGCCCCGAATTCCGCCGGGGCTCGGCCTCTGGGTGGAGCAAGATGGCCGCCGCTCCTCCGTGCAGGCCGAAGCCTCGGACTTTCCCGCTGGGCGGCCGGAGCTCCGCGGATGGCGCGCCCACTCAACCTGTGTGCCCCAGCGTATCTAGGGCCTCCGGTACGGTCCGCTTTGCTCCGGTGGACGTCAGGGCCCCAGGTGTGTGCTCTAATAGCCGGAGCTCACCCCAGGCACGTCCACTCGGGTCTCCACTCGGCCACGCCCCTAGAAAATTGTATATTTTTTATTGCATATATGATCAAAAATGCACATGTGCAAAACTAAAATTATTTAAGATAGACCATCAACATGTGCATATTACAGATTAAATTATATAAACAAATGTAAAACTTTAATGATATCAAGCAAGAAATTTCATAGATTCTGATAGTTGGAAGCACGGTGTGTCTCCTCTAGAGGGGTGGGAGGGGGAGCTTGGACATTTGGAAAATATGGCTGCACTTCGTAATGTACTCCCTGAAAATGTGGTTGGTTTTGTGTCATTTTAAAACTGGGATATGGGTTTTGTGACATGACTGGAAATCTTGAAGCTGCAGCAGATGGGTAGGATTGTGAGCGTGAGGTACCTGGACCATCGTACCTCCCATAAAAATGATGACTATTGTTGCCCTCATACGGCGCATCTCTATTTTGAGTTGGTTGCTGCTGATAAAAATTAATGCGATGCAATATTTCTGAACACATGTTACATTGATGTTCAGCTGGTACTTTGGCCATTTGTGCAACCAGGCTTCTGGCAAAAGACTCCAATTCTCCTCCATCTTTTTCTTGTTTGCTAAACAATTTTTTGACAACATCAAGGAAGTCCTCTGACATTTGTTGTTTGCTTTTTTTTTTCTTTGTTTTTGTCTTATGGTGGCCAATGTTGCTTCTGTTGTTTTGGCTTCTGTTTCTGAAATTTGAGAAAAGTCTGCTGCATCTACTAATTGGTTGGTCTGCTCTGTATCATCAGGGTCCTCTTCTGTTTCACTCTCCATATTGCTTTCTGTACTGAAAAATATAGATTTTTAAAAAAAAAATCATCAAAATGTAGTTATACCATGCACTCCTCAAAAAAAACAAAAAGATGTTCTACAATTCAATAAAAACAAGATAAATTAACATAATAAATGTTGGTATACTTACGGTCTCATCTCCATGACGGGCTATAGGAACATGAGCTTCTCATAGTGACAATAAACTCTCCCTTTTCTCTTTCCAGCAGAAGCACTCCTTATCTTATTTTGAAGAAGGTGTTCTCTCCTATAATTATCCCTCATAGTCTTCCACCTTTTCTTTAGTACTCGTACTGAAAGAATGTTTTTTTTTTTTTTTTTGAATTACAGATATCTTGGCACTGGAAATACCTCTACATTATTACACAATGAATTCAGAACAGGAATCTCAACTATTGGAGAAATTGTGAAGCTAATGTGTGATGCTATTTGGAAATTGAAAACTACTTTGATGCCAATTCCAAATAAAGAATAATGGAAGAATGTTGCTAAGCAGTTCTGGATCAAAACCAACTTTCCAAACTGCCTGGGAGCAATTGATGGAAAACACATTCGCCTAATAAAACCCTGTCACAGTGGTAGCCGATATAATTATAAAAAATATTTTTCTGTAGTGCTAATGGCTGTGGTTGATGCATACTATAAATTCCTTTATATTGATGTAGGAGCATTTGAGAGTTCAGCAGACTCTTGTTTTCATGAATTCAAGATTTGGGAAGCATCTTCAATCTAATCAACAAAATTTACCTGCCAACCATTATCCGGTAAAGAAAGTCCAGATATGCCATTTGTTTTTGTGGCTGATGAGGCTTTTGCTATCAATGAACATTTAATGAAGCCATACATATGGGGGAATCTGGACACTCATAAGGGAATCGTCAATTATCGCCTTTGTGAGGCACGTAGGCTGGTTGAATTTTCCTTTGGCATTCTTGCCAACAAATGGCAAATATTCCTTAAACCTATCAATCTTAAGGTCGAAAATGCATGCAAATTAATCAAGGCAGCATGTGTGTTGCACGATGTAGTAAGGGATAGGGATGGTGTTAAATTTGAGGACACATTGTCTCACAATTTAAAACCTGCTGATTTCCCTCATGTCCATGGTCCAACAGTAGGTTTCAGAATTAGGGATGAATTAGCAGGTTATTTTATGAGCCCTGCAGGAGCAGTAAGTTGGCAAGAAAATATGATTTAAAAATGATAAGTATCACATTAAAATGATCATTAATATGTTTAATATAATTTTTGTTTTTGATATTGTTATTGATTCAGAAAATGTCTTATTATATTGATTCAAGACAATAAAAACATGTTTACTTTGACCTTGTTTTGACTTACTTTAGGAGTTCACTAATAACAATAATATACAGTATCTCACAGAAGTGAGGACACCCCTAAGTGAAAATGTCCAAATTTGGCCCAACGTGACAATATTTTGTGTGGCCACCATGAATTTCCAGCAATGACCTAACACTCTTGGGCATGTAGTTCACCAGAGCTTCACAGGTTTCAACTGGATTCCTCTTCCACTCCTCCTGACATCATGGAGCTGGGAGAGGTTAGAGACCTTCACCTTATGTTTGAGGATGCCCCACAGATGCTCAATAGTGTTTAGGTCTGGAGACATGCTTGGCCAGTCCATCATCTTATCATTAGCAAGGAAGTGGTCGTCTTGGAGGTGTGTTTTGGGTCATTATCAGGTTGTAATAGTGCCCTACAGACCAGTCTCCGAAGGGAGGGGATCATGCTGTGCTTCAGTATGTCACAGTACATGTTGCCATTCATGATTCTCTCAATGAACTGTAGCTCTCTAGTGCTGGCAGCACCCATGCAGCCCAAGACCATGACACTCCCACCATCATGCTTGACTGTAGACAAGACACACTTGTCTTTGTATTCATCACCTGGTTGCGGTCACACATGCTTGACACCATCTGAACTAGACATGTGCAATTTGTTAAGTTCAGAAGTCATTTTGGAGCAAATTTGGACTAATTAGTTAATTCAGAAATGTATAAAATTTAAAATTTATGACATTTTATAAGTAACGAATTTACGAAATTACAAAATACGAAAATGTAAAACTTAAAAATTCTATACATTCTAAATTAGGAAATTCTTAGGGTTAGGGTGTTAATGTTACAGGGGTAGGAGCTAGGGGTTAGGGTTGAGAGTTGTGGACTAGGAAAAGTGGGATTAGGGTTAATGTTGAGAGTTGCAGTCTAGGAAGAGGAGATTAGGGTTAGGGTTGAGAGTTGCGGACTAGGAAAAGTGGGATTAGGGTTAGGGTTGAGAGTTTGGGACTAGGAAAAGTAGAATTAGGGTTAGGGTTGAGAGTTTGGGACTAGGAAAAGTGAGATTAGAGTTAGGGTTGAGAGTTGCAGACTAGGAAAAGTAGGATTAGGGCTAGGGTTGAGAGTTTTGGATTTTGTGAATAGTCTCAATGGGATGGAATATTATCACTTACGTTGCCATTCTCATCCATGTGTAATTTTTGAACTTTTATGGGTCCTCTCTCAAGTTCTGATAGAGCAACACAAATTGTCCTCTTGAGGAGTGTGTTTGTAGGATGGGATGGATCCAATAGCGATGTTCCTGCCTCTGTTTCTGGGTATGTTTCCAAAACATAAGCACAAAAACTAACAGTAGCTCAGTAAACTCCATTTTCTCTTTATTCAGTCTCTTCACCCACGAAATTCAGGAAGTGTACAGGATGTGATGTAAATGGGGGTGAGTTTTTATACTAACGCTAATGCTTAAAAAAGGTGGCAAAAACGCTTGCACATCACCGCTTATTTTAACAATAACGTGGTAAACGCGCTTCTAAAATGCGGCAATAGTGATAGGCGTTAAATAGGCGTTTTTTTAAATGCCTCAGTGTGAAAGTAGCCTTAGACTTTCTGCACTATGAGACTTAACTAGTGTTGAATGGAAGAACTTAGATTGGGAGAGAGATGGGCAGCCCTGGCTATGTTCTGCAAGAACATGTGCTGATAAAGGACAGACTAACAAAAAGAGAGAATGGGCAGTGTATGGGCAGGCTGAATGTACCCTAGTTGACCGACTGATTAAGTTGGGTATAACCAGCCTTTTGGATTTTACATGTAATTATTGTTAGAGGCTGGTATAGTGATAGGGGCTATCTGATCATTCTCCACTGGTTCCTACATCACATTGACTTTTTTCAATTTGGCTCTGCGCTGGTAATTGCGCGGTCATACAATGTCGTACTCAAACAAAGTTTGCGTCCTTTTTTTCCCACAAATAGAGCTTTATTTTGATGGTATTTGATTGCCTGTGCGATTTGTATTTTTTGCGATATAAATGGAAAAAGACTTAAAATTTTGAAAAAAATTATATTTTCTACTTTTTGTTATAAGAAAAATCCAATAAACTCAATTTTAGTCATACATTTAGGCCAAAATGTATTCAGCCACATGCCTTTGGCAAAAAAAAATGTCAATAAGCATATATCTAATTCGTTTGCGCAAAAGTTATAGCATCTACAAACTAGGGTACATTTTCTGGAATTTACACAGCTTTTAGTGTATGACTGCCTGATCTAATTTATTGAGGTGCTAAAATGGTAGGGCAGTACAAACCACTCCCAAATTACCCCATTTTGGAAAGTAGACACCCCAAGGAAAATTCTGAGATGCATGTTGGGCCCATTGAATATTTAATTTTTTTGTCCCAAGTGATTGAAAAATGACAAAAAGTTGTCACTAAATTACTATTATTATTATTCACGATTTATATAGCACCAACAGTTTACACAGTGCTTTACAATGTATAGGGGGGACAACACAATTACAGTACAATAAAAAAGGTACAGGAGGGCCCTGCTCGTAGAGCTTACATTCTAAAGGGAGGGGGCGTGGTATAAAAGGTAATAGCTGCAGAGAATGGTTTGATAGGGGTGGCTCGGGGACAGTTAGGTGGGTGTGGGATGGTCTTCCCTGAATAAATGAGTTTTCAGGGAACTCCTAAAGGTGGACAGTGTAGGGGCTGATCGGACAGACTGGGGCAGGGAGTTCAAGAGGGTGGGAGAGGCTCTGGAGAAGTCTTGAAGGCGAGCATGAGAGGAGGTAACAAGGGAGCTAGAAAGCAGGAGGTCCTCGGAGGAGCGGAGGGGGCGATTTGGGTGATATCTGCAGATGAGGTTGGTGATGTAGATGGGGGTGATGTTGTGGATGGCTTTGTATGTTATGGTTAGCATTTTGAATTTTACACAGTGGGGTAGGGGGAGCCAGTAAAGGGTTTGGCAGAGGAGTAGCAGTCATGGATTGGTTAGTGAGGTGTATTAGTCTAGCAGCAGCATTCATAATAGACTGAAGGGGGGATAGCCTGCTTAAGGGTAGGCCATTAAGGAGAGAGTTGCAGTAGTCAAGGCGGGAAATAATCAAGGAGTGAACGAGTTGCTTTGTAGTGTCATTAGTCAGGAAGGGTCGAATTCTGGAGATGTTGCAGAGGTGAAGGCTGTAGGATTTAGCCAGTGATTGGATATAGGGGCTGAAGGAGAGGTCAGAGTCAAGGATTACACCCAGGACCCTGGCATGTGTGGAGGGACCAATTGTTGTGTTGTTGATATTAATGGTGAAGTCACGGGGGGGGGGTTCGTGAAGGAGGAAATATAACAAGCTCAGTTTTAGAAAGATTCAGTTTGAGGAAGTGGTGTGACATTCATACTGATATGTCATTCAGTAAGTTGGACATCTGTGAGGAGATTGAGGGGGTGAGTTGAGGAGTGGAGAGATAGATCTGGGTGTCGTCGGCATAGAAGTGGTATTGGAAACCATGGGAGTTTATCAACTGGCCCAGGGAAGAGGTATAGAACGAGAATAGGAGGGGCCAAAGGACAGAACCTTGGGGTACCCCAACAGAAAGAGGAAAGAGGAAGGGGAGCAGAGGAGATGGAGTTGTAAGTGACACTGAAAGTGCGCTGAGATAGGTAGGAGGAAAACCAGGATAAAGCAGATTCGCAGAGGCCAAGGGAGCGTAATTTGCTGAGGAGGAGCAGGTGGTCAACTGTGTCAAAGGCAGCAGAGAAGTCTAAAAGTATGAGTATGGAGTAGTGGCCGTTGGTTTTAGCAGTTAGTAGGTCATTGGTGAGTTTTAGTAGGGCAGTTTCAGTAGAATGTTGTGGGCGGAAGCCAGACTGTAGGGGGTCGAGAAGGTTGTTGTCCATGAGGTAGCGACTCATTTGGTCATGGACAAGGCATTTGATGAGCTTGGAGGCAAACGGGAGCAGGGAGATGGGTCTTAAGTTGTTCAAACAGGTGGGGTCTAGTGAGGGTTTTTCTGAGTATGGGGGTAACCAGTGCATGTTTGAGCAGGGAAGGAAAGGTGCCGGAGGAGAGGGAGAGGTTGAAGATGTGGGTTAGGGAGTTAAGGATAGAGTGGGAAGGTGGTAGCAGTAATTGTGAGGGGACAGGGTCCAGGGAGCAGGTAGTGAGGTGGGCCGTGGAGAGGAGTTTATCAACTTAATTTGTGGTAACTGGGCAAAAAGAAGTATTGAGCGTGGTGTTGGACCTGTTGTGTTGGGTAGGGGAGGAAGTTGAATGCTGGATGTCTCCTTGCGAATTGTGTCAATTTTGCTATTGAAATGGTTGGCAATCTGTTGAGCGGTAAGCAAGTTGGTGGGTGGGGGCAGTGGGGGGAGAAGTAAGGAATTAAGGGTAGAAAAGAGTTGAAGAGGTTTGGATGAGAGGGTTTTGATGAGAGTGTTGTAATAGGTTTGTTTAGCAGTGTGGAGGCAGGAGTTTTATTTGAGAAGGGCAGATTTGTAGAGGGTAAAGTCTTGCAGGGACTTAGATTTACGCCACTCTCGCTCAAGAGCACGGCTGTGTCTCTTAAGACTTCTGGTGTCGTCTGTTTGCCAGGGTTGTGGCAGACAGGGCCTTGTTCTGTGTGTAGAAAGAGGAGCAAGTATGTCTAGGGAGGATGACAGCGTGTTGTTGTAGATGGAAGTGGTTAGGTCTGGGCAGGACAGGGGTGCGATTTTGTCATGAAGGCCATCAGTAGCAGAATGAAGAAGGGAAGGGTTGAGGTTTCGAAGGTTTCTGCGGGTAGTGGTTTGTAGGTTGGCAGCATGGGATGTAGGAGACAAGGAGAGAGTGAAAAGGATAAGGTTGTGATCAGAGAGAGGAAAGGGTGTGTTAGAGAAATTGCAGGGAGTGCAGCGATGGGAGAATACGAGGTCGAGTGTGTTACCGTTGGAGTGAGTGGTGGTTTGTGTCCATTAGACATGTGCGATTAGTTTCATACGAATCTCAAATTCGTACGAATTTCCCAAAATTCGTATGTTTGGGAGGATCCGAAATACGAATTGCCATGCGTCCAAATTTTGTACGCAATACGAACTTTTGTTTACGAATTTCGGATTTCGGATCAGTTGTCGTCGCATCGATGACTCAGTCATTATGCTTATTATGAGGGGCTCCGACCATCCCTGTGCTATGCTGACTTCCTCCTGGGGCTGTACCTCTGCTGTGCTCATTATGAGGGGCTCCCACCATCCCTGTGCTGTGCTGACTTCCTCCTGGGGCTGTACCTCTCCTGTGATCATTATGTGGGGTTTCCACCATTCAAAATGCGATGGCATCTTGGGAGAACCTGTGAAAGTGAGTCCTATTCTGTGCAGTGCTACGCTAAAACTCCACTAGTGTATGATAGCGTTCAAAACATTCACCAATGCAAAGACCAGGATTGTCAGGACGGGAGGGACAATAACACTGGGTGTCACGCCTATATTCACGCTTGCTACAGACAAGACATGTTCTTTGGGGGGCTCATTGGGTAGGGGTACTAGGTGAGGTGGAAACAGAAGTGGTCTGATGATCTCTTCCTGGAATTTAAGGAAGGATCCAATCTGTCCTGAAGCTCTGTATAGCACATGAGCGTTCAGCAAAGCCAGTTGAAAAAAGTATACAGACACTTTTTTGTACCAGCGTCTCGCCTTACGGGCAACTAGCTACGGTGCCAACAACCGTTTGTTGAGGTCCACCCCTCCCATATTTTGGTTATATTCGTGAACACGGAGGGGTTTCTCCACAACACCAGTCACCGTAAGAATTTGGACCGTCGTGTCTGCGTGAAGGGAGGACAGAACTAAAACATTCTTATTATCCCTCCACTTCACAGCAAGCAAGTTATTACACTTCAAACAGGCTCTCTCCCCCAGCCTAAGACAGGAATCTGCAAGCCTCTGGGGTAAGCCCCGGTGATTATATTGCACTGTGCCACATGCGCCAATCTGATGATCAAACAAGTGACTAAAAAGTGGCACGCTCGTGTAATAATTATCCACATACAAATGGTACCCCTTTCCGAATAAGTGTGACACCAAGTCCTACACAATCTTGCCTGCGCTCCCTATGCAATCTGGGCAGTTCTCCAGCACTACGTGACTATCTTTTCCCTCGTAAACCATGAAACTATATGTATAGCCTGTGGCCCTGTTACAGAGCTTATACATCTTATCTTGACCCCATAACTGATATGCTTGCTGGGAAGATACTGTTTGAAAGACAAGTGGCCAGAAAATGAAATCAGGGACTCATCAATGCAGACAAATTGATCGGGAGTAAACAAGGCTGCAAAACATTTATTGATGTGGTTTACAAGGGGCCGAATTTTGTAGAGCCAATCGTATCCAGGGTCTCCACAAAGACGACGACATTGAAGTTCATGAACCGCAAGATCTGCTCATATCGTGCCCTGGTCATGGAAGCAGAGAACACGGACATATGGTGAAAGGTCTTAAATTCGGAAACTGTAATTGGTTTCCAATCTCTGGCAAGGGAGGACAACTGGGGATTAGCGACGAAGAATTGACCAGTATACAAATTACTTTGGTACACAATAGATCTATAGAGATCTTCCGTGAAAAACAGCAAATAAAAATCAAGTGACGTAAAATCAACTGTTTCCACCTGAATTCCGAGTTGGCCAGTGAATGGGGGAAGTACAGATGCTGCAGAAGTGGTGGGCTCCCATTTAGGATTGGTAAATTCTGGAGGAAGGACACTATGGGCATGATGGGCCTGTCTTTGTCTTCTTGGTGGCAGTGGGACACTACTTGTGCTTGCCACCTTGCAGGCTTGAACTGCAATTATGGGACTCGCTATGTCACCACGTGATACTACAATGCTGGATGTACGACCAGGGTGTACTAGGCCGCTAGTGCATGCCAGTACACCAGAAGGATGAGCACTATTACTTCTCTGCTCCATAAGAGAGCCCTGCTGTTCCTGCACCTCAACAACAGCAAAAGAAGAATGGTGTCGGGTACGCCTGACCTTGGCAGGGACCACAACTCCATCGTCAAAGGTATCTGTCATGGAGCCGCTGTCGTCTAAAGGATTGTATTCCGAGCCTAAATCTAACAGATGAGTCACTTTCTCTTCACTATCTCTCATGCTCAAAAACATATAGGCCTCTTTACTAGTGTACCTTCGATTTGCCATTTTGGGCTCTCAATTTACTAGTACAGTAGTAAGATTCACAGGAAAAAAAAGCTCCTAGGCTGTCAGCAACTGTATCAAATGCTACCAAATAAACTGTGAGTGATCGCAGGGAACAGGCCTGACTCTGCAAACGCTGCAATTATGTTCTTAGTGTTTTGTAAGTGACAGTGATCGATCAATATTGTACTTGGGTGGGCTTGGCTGGGTGGAGGGGCAAAACACAGGTGCTAGCAGGTATCTGGGCTGATCCCACTAACACTGCATTTTTGGGAACCCTAAACTGCTGGGGACACTAGTATAGATCGGATTAGATCAGATATTGATCCGTTCAGACACTATACCACTAAGGGAGGTGTATGCTGCATGCATGGGTGTTAGAGCTACTGGTACTAATCTGACGCTACTTGGGGCAACGCAACTGATATCACCTGCCAGGTGATCAGGGGGTTAAACATTTATTGGGTAATAAATGGTGGGTCCCCTGATGCTATAAAAACAAACTAACTAACCAGCGTCACCCATAACACTTATACGGTGATCACTGGTGACAGGGGGTGAAAGGCTTAACTAGGGGGCAATCAGGGGGTTAAAACCTTTATTAGGTAGTATACGGGGGGTACCTGATGCTATAAAAACCTGACGTTGAACCTAAATAACTAACAGGCTAACTAGCGTCACCTGCGACACTAATACAGCAATCAGAAAAAAAAATGCTTAGTGACACTGGCGACAGGGGGTTAACTGGGGGGAAATAAAGGGGTTAAACCTTTATTAGGGGGGTTAAGGGGGGTACCCTAGACTTAAAGGGGCCTACCACTAAAAGCCCTAACACTTATAACAGTCACAAAATTACACCAATGCAATGATCTGTAAAAAAATGAAAACTGCTATTGGTGTCACTGGGACAGGGGCTCACGGGGGGGGGGGGGGGCAGGGGGTGATTGGGGGGTGACTTATGTGCCTATGTGTACTAGTGTTAGTGTGCTGTTGGTGTAACTCACAGTAATGACTTCTCTCCTAAGGGCTCCTGAACGAAAAGGCTTCACGAGGAGAGATGATATCACTTCTTCTGCTTCTGTTTACAGTTTCAGAAGCAGAGGAAGCGCCTCATTCGTGAGGAGTGATCGTGAGGGAGAGGCCATAAATCAGAACTGAAACTGGAATGATGTCGACCACCTCGGGCAACAGTTTATATTTTGTTAATAAATTTTGCAAACAGGAAACTTTTCTCCTTCATTGATGTACGCTGATTAGGCTGCACTGATGGGCACTGATAGGCTTCACTGATGGGCACCAATAGGCTGCATTGATGAGCACAGATTAGGCTGCACTAATAGGTCACTAATAGGCAGCACTGATAGGCACTAATAGGCGGCACTGGTGGGCACTGATGAGGTGACACTGGTGGGGCACTGATAGGTGGCATTGGTGGGCACTGAGAGGTGGCAGTGATGGGTGGCACTGATGGGCAGCACTGAAGGGCATTTATAGGTGGCACTGATAGATGGCATTGATATCTGAAGCTGGCACTGATGGGAACTGATGGGTGGCAGTGATGGGCACTGATCGGCACTGGTAGGTGACACTGATAGGCAGCACTGCTAGGAGTCACTGATTGGCACCACTGGTGGTCATTGATTGGTGGGCATTGGTAGGTGGCACTGATTGCTTGCACTTATGCACTGGTGGACACTGATTCATGGCACTTTTTTGGGCACTGGCAGGTGGCACTGGCAGGCGGTACTGGTGGGCACAGATGAGGCGGCTTCGCCTCTTTCTCTTCAGGACCGATGCCCCTTGCACAGAAGCTGGTGATCAGCTTTTTTTCCCCTTTCTCAGCGTGAGGAGAAAAAAACGATTCCGATCTTCTGTTTACATCACAGGGTCAGCTGCCATTGGCTGACAGCTGATCATGTGGTAAGGGGCTGGGATTGGCCCCTTACTCCGATCTGTGATCACTCGAGTCTCATTATCATCTCGGTGATCACAGTGCGCACTGTGCGTGAAAAGGGGAGGACGTCTATTGACGGCCCCCCGGCAAAGTAGATACGCTCTGTAGCTGTCATTCGGCTATAGCACGGATCTGAAGGGGTTAAAGTGGACAATGGATGGTGAAAATTGCTCAGTGTAGTAAAAATGGCTTGCCTCTTCACTTGATCACTAATACCCCTAATATTCCAAAATACCAAAATTTGCATTAAAACAGTCATAATATAATACCATCTAATTTAGATCCAGGGTACCCCAGATGATGTCTATTCAGATGAAACACATTGGGTCAAGCTCTGTTAGTGCCATTGCGATATGTTAATTGAATTTTAGGTACTTTTTTATCCATGGACATGTAAGTGTTCTTGAGCTTTTTACAATAAATGTTATATCTACGAATTTACACTATGTGGAGTTTCTCAGGTTCTCTTGGATATATCGTCTGCCATCTAGATAAAGTGTTTGCCTTTCGGTCTGCCATTTGCTCTGTCTATCCAACCATCACTGGACTCAGTTACATCAAGGACCCAGGGATTATCTCCCATTTTTGCCAGCATTAGTGGTGTGGAAGTTCCCCCTACTGGTGTGATTACACCTTCTGCTTGGTTGACTCATGGGGCATAAGCCTTACTGAGTCCACTCGCTCCGGTAAGCATTTTCATTGGTGGTGGATCCTCTCACGCATATGATTTCTGCTGTTGGCATTGGGTGTAATCTCCCTCTCTTCCCTGAATACCTTAAAAAAACATTTGTTTTTCACATATGGATGCACTGGACATTTATTCTTTATATTTTTTCTTTGAATTTTGCCTGATTCAAGATATTATTTGTTATTACATGTTTTACACTGTTTAGAACTAGACACATTAAGCACATAGGCACTTTTTAGTGTTTCAGATTACACTGTAGCCATACAGGATTCGTTCTGCACATAACTAGAGTTTTATCTAGAGCTGCATATGCTGTCCATAAATGAAGACAAAAAACCTGAATATTAATTTGCCTGACAAAAATATTTGAAAAATTATAATTGAATTTAATAATTAATAATTAATTGTTCTAAATTGTGGTTTTGTCATCAGTTTGACTGGGCTGTACTAATGTTCTGCCTGGTCACAGGTGTAGTTAACACCTTGGACAGGCATTGGAACGCAGTCTGGTTGGACACATTAGGTACCAATCTCTCTCTCGGAGCCAATCAGTGGGTGCATTGTGTCACTGTGTATTTAGGGAGAGGGTACATAAGGTGCTGAAGTCACGTTGTTCTGGGTTTCCGGTCCAGAAGTATGTTCTGACACCATGGTCCTGGTCCTCCTGACCAGCCCCCAGAGGCCCTCATGGCCTGTGGTGCGGATCCACCCGTTTCCGAGTCTTGGTACTGGCTAGTCCGAGGCACAGTAACTGGAAGAAGGATTCTAAAGTGGTCCGGTGCCGTCTCGGGTTTTGGAGAGGCCCAGCAACTCATCATGCAACCAGGGGAGGACTCTTATGAAGAGGGCCACGCACGAGGCTGGCTGCTCGGTAAGAGCCTGGATGTTGAGCTGTATGGACACTAATTGAATCCACATTTCTTACAGTATTGCCAGACTGGCTGCAAGATATTGGTACTGCAAGAAGGTTCCTATTCCTATCCTTCCGTTACAGCTAAGTTCCTGTGAGAGACTTTCTGTTTCATCTAAATGTTTGCAACCAAGTCTGTGGCAGAGACTTTGCTAAGTTGATTCATGTGTCGGCTGCTAAGTCCCTAAAACCAGGACTTATCTGACAGTGGAAATATCCAGTTGCGAGTGGCTACTCCCAGGATTACCTAGAGAGAGAAATTCATTAAGTGTCAGCAGTTTCAAAGTGCCTGAGCTTCCATACCTATACCCTCTATTCCCAACTGAGAGACTGTGTTTCTGTTCAACAGTTTAAGCAAATAAAACTTCCAAAAAGGAATTCCTGTGTCGGTCTCTGCAGTTATTGGGCCATCAACCTCAGGAACTCCTAGACAAGGACGACGAGTTACAAGGTGGAGGAGGTAAACGGTAAGCCCAAGAAAACCAGGCGCTCCTTCGGGGGTCAGTGCTACAAAAAATACTTCCTAAAAATATTTTTAACAAGTAACAATGGTAACCATTGTCGCTAGGGAGCATTTAAGACCATACCTCAAAACTATAGAATACAAATTTGTTAGGCTTAAAATCTGTAATAACTATAGACAGGTATATTTTTCTTGTTCTTTATTATTTCATAGAAACGAATGCATCCCAGATTCTTTTCTTGGTTTACCTTCTTTGTTTTTGTGTTGGAGAGTTAATAATCATCATTATAAACCTGAACCACATTTATGTGAACTGCATAATCATTTAAAATTTTAGTCCCCGCTCTACAGGTAAGAGCATTAGTTAAAAAAAAAAAAACACACACATTCTGGCTCCGTAATTGATGTACACGTTGTATGTGTGTATCAGCAGAGCACATCCAACTAAGACTGCTTATCTGTAATTTTTGCCTGTACTCTCAAAGAAACATTATGTTAAATATTCTGCTACATGTACAGAATATGTTTCTCACAGAGGAATTTGTAGCCCACTGACATTATCAAATGCAATGACATTTCAAATATTTGCAGTACTCCACAGGTAATAACTCAGTAAAGGTGAACCATTGATGTCTCACTTTTTGGCACAGTATGGAACCTCGGACTATAAACTAACAGCTGCTATAATCAGTTCAAAAGGCAGTTAACTGGCTACTGTGCCAATGTCACAGTTCTCAACACAGCTGTTAATGTGAAGTGGATAGAAAAAAAATATATGAATCAAACCTAATACAATATGGCTCTAATTATCTATACTGTGACACAAGGCTGGTTTCGCTTGTTTAATGGAACAGTAAATAGCCAGTATCATTTGGTCAGCAACAGCAATACCACATAATTAAATAGTTCGATTTCATTAGGCAGACAAAAGGCAATAGACCATCAATTTGAGCTTACAAAAAAGCACCTTAAATTCTGACAACCTAAATTATCAAAGAACCACTTTATAAGGCTTTAAAGGAAATCAGTGTCGAAAAATATTCATTTGGTGCCATTGCTGAACCCTCCTTCCGACATCATTGTTTATATTTTTCCAAACGATTGGGTATTATATTGTGTTTTTGTGCATTAAATTCAATAAAGTGATTTTTTTTTTCCAAAAAAATTGCATTTGAAAAACTGCTACACAAATACTATTGCAATACTCACCATTTTATTCTCTATATCCTCTGCTTTAAAAAAAAGATATATCATAGGTGGTGGTTCTAAGTAATTTTCTAGCAAAAAATGCAGATATTTGCATGTAGGAGAAAAGTGTCAGAATAGGCCTGGTCTTCAGGTAGTTAAACGTTGTTGCAGATACCTACCTTTGGTTATTCTGAAGAAATAGCTGTTTTTTTGCATGTGTCCATTTGAAAAGTGAATCTTATGGCGGTGACTCTATAATATATTATCAATCAGTTGTTACACTTGCAGGGTTCTAATGAGGAAAGCGGCAAAATAAAATAAGATAAGATAGGATAATTTCTTTTATTGTCATTGCAACAAAGCACAATTCAATTTCTTCATATAAAACACTCACATTACAAAAAGTGAAAAACAAACATCAATGACCAAGCACACTTAACTAATTCCCATACCCCCCAGGTGCAGTTGTCACAGCAGATACCTAATCATTACTACTATCTATACATTTATGATAAAAACTTAATTTGTCAACCTAATGGCTCTTGGGAAAACGGTTTGTATTTACACTAATATTCCTGAGCTGTCTGCCAGATGGCAGCAGTTCCATAAGATAATGTCTGGGGTGGGACAAGTCGCTCACTATCCTTTCTGCACTACCAACACAGCAAGAGCCTCTGGAGAGCAGCCTTTTCAACTAACGTACCGTTAGAATACCAGGTCAAATTACAATAAGTTAGCACACTCTCAATAGATGACCTAATAATAAATAATAATTAATAAAGGACTCTAGGACTCTAGACCATGTTTCCTGAGGAGTCTCAAAAAGTATAAGCATTGCTGTTACTTTTAAATAATCACTCTCACATTCGCTGGCAAAGTTAAGTTCTCTGTGATGTGAACACCTAAAAACTTAAAATCAGGGATTCGCTCCACTAATTCCCTTTTATTACCAATTCACACAGGGAGGGGACCGGGATCTGGGGGTTCCCTTGTTAAAGGGGCTTCCAGATTCCGATAAGCCCCCCGCCTGCAGACCCCCACAACCACAGGGCAAGGGTTGTGGGGATGAGGCCCTTCCCTCAAAGCACCCTCCCAATGTTGAGGGCATGTGGCCTGGTACGGTTCTTTTCCTGTGGCCTGCCAAGTTGCATGCTCAGATAAGGGTCTGGTATGGATTCTTGGGGGGACTCCATGCCATTTTTTTTACATTTTGGCACGGGGTTCTCCTTAATATCCATACCAGACTTGAAGGGCCTGGTATGGAATTTAGGGGGGCCTGCACACATTTAAAAAAAAAAATTTTGGTTCGGGGTTCCCCTGTGGGGAAATCCTCATGCCGTTTTTATCAATGAACTTTTATGTGTATTGTGGACCGACAATTCATTGTAGCCCTGAGTAGTTTTAAATTACTTTTTTTTCCCTTTAGAATTGCCATTTTGCCGTCAGACTGTTCTAAACGCAGGAAACATGTGCCCCTTTACAGGCATACTATAGACACCCCCCAGGTATGAAATTTAAAGGAATGTTACACTTTTATTGTTTCACTTTAAGCATTATTAAAATCACTGCTCCTGCCTTTTTTTAAACTTGTTTTTGCATTGATACATATCCCCTAGGGCAGGACCCAGGTCCCCAAACACTTTTTTTTTTTTTTAAATGTATATTTATTGAAAAAAGATTTTTGTACAGCAGATAAATTTGTACAACTAATGTAGACATTCAAGATTGACAATGCAACAGTAACAGGAAAGAAAAAAAAAACGCCGCAGGCGGAATACAGCATATTAACCTCTTGATACATCACATTAAAGGGTAAGGAGGAAAGGACACACCACGGGACCACTGATTAAGATACATGCATAAACCAGAAGTTGTATACGTGGGGGTGGACGTAAGGTCAGAGTCCCGAGAGCAAGCCCGAGGAAAACATACCTGAAGGTAAATAGCCATAAGCTAGAATGTTGCCTCAGGGTTGAACGCGGAACTATCCCATCTGTCCCATACTTTAGAAAACTTGGGTAGGGAGTCTTGTACTAACGCAGTCATATGTTCCATCCTGCGTATATACGCAATTGCGGAAATTAGCTGTGAATGGGATGGGGGGAAGGGGACAACCAAAGAGCAGGAATCACTCGCTTAGCAGCCAAGAGGATATAGGCTGTCAGTTTCTTAGCATGTTTAGATAGCGCCGCAATAGGCAAGCCTAACAAGTAATGTCTAGGGTCTAACGGAGCATCTATCTCTAAAACAGATTGGAGCAGAGAACGGACTATAGACCAAAAAGGTACAATCAAAGGGCAGCTCCAGAAGAGATGGTAATGGGTGCCCTCATGTCGCAGGCACCTCCAACACAGCTTAGACACCGTGTGATCGTATTTATGTAACATTTCAGGGGTTTTGTACCAAAACATTAGTATCTTATATGCTGTCTCTCTCTGCTCCACACATCTAGAAACTTTAGAAGTAGAAGTCCAGATATCCTGCCATTGAGAAATAGTTAAAGGAGTTGGTAAAATTGCGGCCCATCTCCTCATATAGAGATGCGATTCCGCGGTGGGCGAGGTTGAATTGTGAAGAATACTGTAAATAGAGGAGATAAGTCCTTTCTGACAGGGACCTTGGGAGCACAAAGTTTCAAAGGCGCTAGGGTTGTTTAAAGTCAGGTCAGGAGATCTGGAATGAAAATAATGTTTAAATTGAAGGTATGAAAAGAGGAGCCTATCTGGAATGTCATATCTATCCTGAAGCTCTGGGAAGGATAGGAATTTGCGAGATACCGGGTGCACCAGGTGGCGTAATTGGAAGATGCCGGACCTGTACCAAGGAAACATATTCTTCACAGAGAGGCTATCAGGCACGTCTGGATTAAAAATGACATTCAACAGGGGTGAGCATGGAGAAGAGAGAGAGAACCTCTTGTGACATTTCTTCCATATGGACAAAGTAAAAAGCATCGGCCCAAGGCTTAGACGTCTAAGCTGAGCTATAGAGGAGGTCAAATCGGACCACAGCATGGCACAGGGATGAACAGGAGTAACAACACTCATTTCCAGCTCCGACCATCTACTGGTAGCAAAATATGAGGACCAGGAAATAGCCGCCATAAGATGCGCTGCATAATAATACCTCACTATATCGGGGGCTCCCAACCCACCATGAGACCGTGGAGCAAAAACCACTGTTTGGGCTATCCTATGTAGCTTATTCCCCCATATAAATTTAGCAAAGGCCCGCTGGATATTCCTAAGCTGAGGCATGGAGATAGCAACTGGTAACGTTTCAAAAAGATATAAAAACTTAGGGAGTATGGCCATTTTTAATACATTAATTCTGCCCAAGAGAGATAGGGGGCACGACGTCCAACTCCTGAGTAGGCTATGCGTTTCCGCAATTAGAGATACATAGTTAGCTTCATAGAGGGTGCTGTACCTGGCGGTCAAGTTGACGCCAAGGTATTTAAGGGAAACGGGACACCAATGATAGGGGTATGTAAGTTTCAAAGAAGCTAGAAGCGGGGGAGAGATATGAATAGGGAGCGCTTCGGTTTTAGTAGTATTAACCCTATAACCGGAGAGGCTGCTGAACGTGTCTAGAAGAGTGTGGAGTTTAGGGAGGGAGACTTGAGGTTTCGTCAGGGTGAGGAGTATGTCATCTGCAAAAAGAGACAACTTGTATTCTTTCAATCTGAGCGAGACTCCGCTTATGTCTGAGTCCTCCCGTATAGCTGCGGCTAAAGGTTCCAGGCACAGTATAAACAACAAGGGGGAGAGGGGACAACCCTGTCTGGTACCATTACTATGTGTAAAGAGGGGGGACCTGAAAGATGCCAGTTGGACTTGGGATGTGGGAAGTGAGTATAAGGCTTGTAAAGCTGACAGGAAAGAACCAGAAAAGCCAAAACGCTGGAGTGTAGCAAACATGTATGGCCATCCCAACCTGTCAAAGGGTTTTTGTGCATCTAAACTCAAAACGATGGCCGGGCAAGATGTCCTATCGAGCAAGTCTATAAGATCGATGGTGCGTCTAGTATTGTCCCAAGCTCGTCTACCCAGTACAAATCCCACCTGGTCATTATGAACCAGGGCGGGAATCATTAAGGAAAGCCTATTTGCCAAGATTTTAGTGAAAATTTTATAATCAGAGTTTAGTAAGGCTATGGGTCTGTAGTTATCTGGTAAGGTAGGGGACTTACCCGGTTTCGGGATAACAGTAATATGTGCATGGAGGAACTGAGAATGCGGTACAGTGCCCTTCTGCAGGGAAGTAAAGAGATTAAGCAAATGAGGGCTCAGTGTCGGGAGAAAAGTTTTATAATAAATGTAAGGAAGCCCGTCAGGACCCGGGGACTTGTGGGACGGGAGGTTTTTTACAACCGCAGCCAATTCTTCTGGCGTGACGGGTGCGTTCAGGGTGGCTACTTGTGAGGATGACAACACTGGCAGCTTCAAGGGAGCACAGAAATCATTAAAGCTGTCCTGGGAGAACACGTGGTTGGGATCTGAAGCTAGGCAATTGTATAACTTTTGGTAGAAAGCACCAAATACCTTAGGCCGTGTACACACGGGCGGACTGTTCGCCCAACCTTGTCCGCTGAACAGTGTTTGGGCGGACAGTCCGCTCGTGTGTGGGCTTTCAGCGGACAGTTTCAGCGGACAGTTGGACGGACAAAGTCTTTCGGAAATTCCGAAAAACTGTCCGCTGAAACTGTGTTTGAGCGAACAGTCCGTCCGTGTGTGGGCTTGTCCGCTGTACTTTCGAAATGAGCAAACTGTTCCCGCTCGGAAAGTCCGCCCATTTCGAGCGCGTGTACAGGTAGGCGGGGCCCGCGAAGGAGACGTCGCGGGCTCCGCCGCCTGGAATGGGCTTAAAGGGGAACCCCAACGCCGAAAAAAATCGGCGTGGGGGTTCCCCCCAAGTCCACACCAGACCCTTGTCCGAGCACGCTACCCGGCCGGCCAGGAAAGGGGGGCGAGCGAGCGCGCCCCCCCTCCTGAGCCGTACCAGGCCGCGTGCCCTCAACATGGGGGGTGCCTTGGGGAAGGGGGGGCCGCGCGGCCCCCCCACCCCAAAGCACCTTGTCCCCATGTTGATGAGGACAAGGGCCTCTTCCCGACAACCCTGGCCGTTGGTTGTCGGGGTCTGCGGGCGGGGGGCTTATCGGAATCCGGGAGCCCCCTTTAAGAAGGGGGCCCCCGGATACCGGCCCCCACCCTACGTGAATGAGTATGGGGTACAATGTACCCCTACCCATTCACCTGTGAACTAAAGTACAATAAAAAACACAACACAGAGAAAAAATATTTTATTGCACAGCTCCGGGGGTCTTCGGGGGTCTTCTCGCCGGACTCCTCCGCTATGTGTGTGTAGCTCTTTTGCTAGCGGAGGAGTCCGGCTTTCTTCCTCCCCGCCGCCGGCCTCTTCTCCCGACTTCGGGGGTCTTGTCCCCCTCTTCGGTTCTTCTGCCGGGCCACCGCGCCTGGTCCGGTGGCCCGGTCTTCTGTCGCCGTCTTCCGTTCTTCTGTCGCCGCCTTCGGTTCTTCTGCCGGGCCACCGCGCCTTCTTGTAGCTCTTTTACAGGCGGTGGCCCGGTCTTCTGTCGCCGCCGCCGCCGCCTTCCGTTCTTGTTCTTCTTCTTGTTCTTCTTCTTCTCCTGGAGATGTTGACTCGACGAGCTCTCCGGCCGGAATGCCAGGGACACGCTCCGCTGCCACTTATATAGTGACAATGGGGCGGTGTCACATGGTATATGTCACATGGGTTGGTCACATGGGTTGATGTCACATGGGGACTATGACATCGTAAGGGGGCGGGGTCACCATGTGACCAACCCATGTGACATATACCATGTGACACCGCCCCATTGTCACTATATAAGTGACCGCACAGCGCGGCCCTGGCATTCCGGCCGGAGAGCTCGTCGAGTCAACATCTCCAGGAGAAGAAGAAGAAGAACAAGAACGGAAGGCGGCGGCGGCGACAGAAGACCGGGCCACCGCCTGTAAAAGAGCTACAAGAAGGCGCGGTGGCCCGGCAGAAGAACCGAAGGCGGCGACAGAAGAACGGAAGACGGCGACAGAAGACCGGGCCACCGGACCAGGCGCGGTGGCCCGGCAGAAGAACCGAAGAGGGGGACAAGACCCCCGAAGTCGGGAGAAGAGGCCGGCGGCGGGGAGGAAGAAAGCCGGACTCCTCCGCTAGCAAAAGAGCTACACACACATAGCGGAGGAGTCCGGCGAGAAGACCCCCGAAGACCCCCGGAGCTGTGCAATAAAATATTTTTTCTCTGTGTTGTGTTTTTTATTGTACTTTAGTTCACAGGTGAATGGGTAGGGGTACATTGTACCCCATACTCATTCACATAGGGTGGGGGGCCGGTATCCGGGGGCCCCCTTCTTAAAGGGGGCTCCCGGATTCCGATAAGCCCCCCGCCCGCAGACCCCGACAACCAACGGCCAGGGTTGTCGGGAAGAGGCCCTTGTCCTCATCAACATGGGGACAAGGTGCTTTGGGGTGGGGGGGCCGCGCGGCCCCCCCTTCCCCAAGGCACCCCCCATGTTGAGGGCATGCGGCCTGGTACGGCTCAGGAGGGGGGGCGCGCTCGCTCGCCCCCCTTTCCTGGCCGGCCGGGTAGCGTGCTCGGACAAGGGTCTGGTGTGGACTTGGGGGGAACCCCCACGCCGATTTTTTTCGGCGTTGGGGTTCCCCTTTAAGCCCATTCCAGGCGGCGGAGCCCGCGACGTCTCCTTCGCGGGCCCCGCCTACCTGTACACGCGCTCGAAATGGGCGGATTTGCCTCCGCCTTACGTGGGCGAGTCCGTTCATTTCAAAAGTTGAGCGAACTGTTTGCCCAACCTTGTTCGTCAAACAGTCCGCTCGTGTGTGGGCAAGTCCGCTCATGCAAATTTTGAGCGGACTGTTTGATGAAACTGTTTGCCGAACAAGGTTGGGCGAACAGTCCGCCCGTGTGTACGCGGCCTAAGACATCTTCAAGGGGCAGTAAGTCGGAGTACCGTCTGACTGTAGCAGGAGATCGGGGTAGGAATGAAATGGACAGGGTTTTAGCTTATTCACCAACATCCTATGTGGCTTGTTGGCAAACTCATAAAACCTCTGCTTCGCCCAAAGTAGAGCTTTAGAACATTTATGCATATCTAAAGATTTTAACCGTTCACGTAAAGAGGTCACTGTGCGAAGCCGTGGCACCGATGGGGAAGACACAAGCAGAGCTTCAGCTTTCAGCAGTTGCGAAAGAATGTCCAGTCTCTGCGCAGTTGAGTCTCGCTTGAGGCGGGAGCCAGCCGAAATACACAATCCTCTGAAAAAGGCCTTGTGGGCCTCCCAAAGGGTGGACACGTCCTGCACAGACCCTTCGTTAATTTGAAAAAATTTGGCAAGACTCTGTGACAAATGAGTTTCGGTGGTCGGATCGCGGAGGAGAAACTCATTGAATCTCCAGTGGCAGGTCCTGGGTGTAGAGAGGGCGAGGGCAAGGTCAAGCTGGACCGATGCATGATCGGACCAAGTTATGGGATTCAACTCTGAGGCTACTGCTGACATTAGAAGAGGTGCCGTAACAAAGATGTAGTCCAATCTGGAGTACATCTTGTGTGGGGGGGAGTAGAAGGAAAACTGCCGATGCGTAGGGTGTTTAATCCTCCAGATATCTAAAAAGTTATGAGATCTAATGAGCTTACGAAACGCAGTAGATTGACGTTCCGTTTTAGAGGAGGGATTGTCTGAAAACAGGGTCTGTCTATCCTTCCTAGCAGACATGGTCATATTAAAGTCCCCGCCAATGATCATGAATGGTTGGGCATATGTGCCCAGGTTGTCCAAGACCTTAGTAAGGAATGGAAGCTGGCCAGAGTTGGGAGCATAAACATTAATAACTGTAAGGGAGCGAGATAAGTAGTCGCAGTCCAGGAGAATATATCTACCCTGCGGGTCGAGAAATGAAGACTTAACCCGTAGCGGGCAAGTCTTTTTAATCAGTATCGCCACTCCAGCTTTACCAGAGGGGTCAGAGGCCATAAAAGAGACCGGGAAGTGTTTGGCTGCAAATTTAAGAGAACCCCCTGGGCGAAAATGAGTCTCCTGGACTAGGACCACATCTGCGTTTGAGGATTTGAACTCCTTCAAAGCTAACCAGCGCTTATGGATCGAGTTCAAGTCCTTAACATTGTAAGTGAGCACCCTCAAGGCCATGATGGAAAAAACAGTGGAAGCTTAAAGTACCCATAAAACACATACAAGAAACGGATATAACCATACAAACCAAGAAGACATTGGGACCCGTGGTGTGTCCTAGGAGTGAAAAGCAAGTGAAGGCATGTAATAACAATGCATCTATATGGCGTAGAAAAAAGCATCAAATTCACACAAAAAGTGAAAAAAAGGCCAAAAAAAGGCCTAAAAAAAAGAAAAAAACATTAATAGTAGAAAAAAGGCCTGGGGGGTAAAAACCACCCAGGAGTCCACAGCCGTAGCCGCGGAACAAGAGGAGGCACATCAGGGGTTCCAGCTCATCTGGAGAGACCCCGCCACCTTCCAGCAAAAGTTACAGGGAATATGCACAGTATACTGTAGTCCCAACAACCAACAACAGGGGCAGAATACATAACCTGTAACTAAAATTGCAAACACCCCTTATTAAGGAGAAAACATGGTGAGATATGGGCCAAGGCCTAGGTCAGCCGAATATTACACATGGAAGTTATCATCAAGGGGGGAGTCTAGGGTGCAGATTACGCTGAGGAGTAGAAAAGGGCTTCTGCGACTTCTGACGTGCAGGGGTCCAGATCCGAGCAGGAACAGAGGAGGGTCTAGGTGTCGTCTGAAGCGGCATGGGATCCTCGTCTGGTAGTGGTGGTAGACCCAGGTTGCGTATGAAAGCTTCACTTTCCTGTAGATCTCTCATGGAGTATTGAGTCCCATCTTTAGTGGCTGAAAGACGGAAGGGGAACCCCCAGCGATACGGGAACTGATGGTTCTGCAGATGTGTAGTCACAGGGCGAAAACTACGACGTTTGGCAAGCGTGATAGGGGATAAGTCACTAAAAATTTGTATCTTGGCCCCCTTAAACTCCAAGCGGGATTTGTTCCGGGTGGCCATGGTCAAAGCTTCTTTGCTGTCATAGTAGTGAAAGCGTACGATAATGTCCCTTGGGTTGGCCCCGGCAGGGGGCTTTGGGGCTAAGGATCTGTGAGCCCTATCCAATCTCCAGTCTATGTCCGGGATTTTAGGGGCGACAACATTAAAGAGACTGAGTAGGTTTCGTTTGATTTCTCCCTCACTGACAGCCTCAGGGACGCCTCTAATACGGAGGTTTTGGCGACGTTCCCTATTCTCCAGGTCTTCCTGTTGGGATTGGAGCTGGGAGACAGATTGCTTCAGACCGGCGTTGTCTTCTTATAAAGCGTGAACATACTGTAGCAGGTCATCGAATTTGGTTTCCAGTACATCAGTCCGTTCTCCAATCTGAGCAAGCTCCCCCCGTAATTCATGGGCCAGTTTACCCATTTCCTTAGAAACATTGCTTGTTAGATCTTGCAGAAGAACTCGCAATTTATCATCAAGTACGTCAACTGTGACTGGGGCGGACATCGTGATTGAGTGGCTGTGCGACTGAGAGCTTGGAACGTCGTGCGCCGACACTTGGGAGGCCACTTGTGCATATGTAAAGGAACCTGGAGAAGGAGCAGGGGAGGCCGGCCTGCTCAGAAATCTATCCAGAGTCTGTGAGGGCCGCAGATCCGGGGACAAAGACTGAGGAAGGTGTTTCGGCCCGTATTTCACCATGAGGCGTTGGGACTAGGCATATATTCAGTTACATGGGGTGCTTCCCATAGAGAAGTAGCGGCTGCGAGTTGCACAGGAGCATTGGAAGGCGGCTAAGGCCCACGGAGGACGATCACATGTTTGTCAAACAGGGGGGACCCGAGATGAGACCCCAAAATAGTGCGTTGCCGGTTAGAGAACACAGACCAACTGGGAGGGGGGCCGGTGCTGGAGAGCAGGCTGCAGCACTCTCTAACAAACAGGGGTGGGAAGTCCAGATACCACTGCACCCCTAGGCTGTATGGGGAAACAAGGCAGGAGGCAGGGCCAAAAATAATTAAAAAAAAGGAAACCAGGGCAGGTAGCAGGCAGGTGAAGGCTTCAGATGGTAAAAGGAGGAGAAGGGTGGACCAAGATGGCCGCTGACCAGGCCTAGGGCAGTTGCAGGGTAAGAGGGTACGGCTAACGAGGGCAGACAGTCACTCAGGGGGAGGCAGGCTCTGTTGAGGCAGGGGTTAATGTCTCTACAGGGGGCTGCAGCAAGCCAGCCACAGGAGAGGGAGAGCAGCTATACTGCAGAGGGCCGTGGGTGTAGCAAGATGGCCGCCGGAGCTCACCTTTCCAATGCAATTCCAGGCATCTCCTCTGGAATCCAAAGAACGGCCAGCGGGGCTCCGGTGCAGGTGGAGAGCGCTCCGGGGGGTCTGCGATGTGTAGCTCCGGTGGTCCCGGCCGAGATGGGACTCGGAATTCGCCGCCCGGAGGCTTCTGCAGAGCGGTATAGGCCGCAAGATGGCGGCGGCTTCTGGCCTGGTTCGTTGCCCGCGGCCGCGGGAGCGGTTATAGCTTACGAATCTGCCCCAAATAGTGGCTCCGTCCGGAGCTTGGAGGGTCCACCGGCGGGATGGATGGGCCGGTGGGCAGCAAAATCGCGCGGTAGGCGAGGATGGGCACAGATAACGTTAGGCCTCGGCGGAGCTCTGCACTGGTATGTCTATCTCGATCGGCTTCCGGCCACGCCCCCCCCCAAACACTTTTTATGACAATACCGTGCATATAAGCCTTTAAAATTAGCACTTTTGATTATTCATGTTCATGTGCCATAGACTTTCACGGTGTTCGCCTGAATTTTTTGCCTGTTCACATGTTCTGATGTGAACTGAACGGAGGGGTGTTGGGCTCATCCCTTTTCCTGAACTCCCAGGAGGCAAGTATATATTCCATGGATTAACTATCCCTGGCGTTATTACCTCCAAAAATTAGAATCCAGATTTATTTTGTGCATTTAGGAATGCATCCAGCTCTTTTTAAAACAATCTACTGAGCTCACTAGAACTAGTTTTTGGATCTATGTCACATTTTCATAGTTCTTACTTTATATGAAGGCTAAATGTTTTTTTCTGCAGACATAAGGAGTGCCTCTTTGTTCTCTGTAATGACATGAAAGTCAAGTTAAGTCGATACATTTTACATGCTACTGTCTTTAGTGTGGAAACATGCGTGTTACTCCACTTTCTCCAGAATTTATTTAGCCTACACCATGCCTCTTTCCATAGTCTCCTAGATTTTGCCCTGTGGCATCTCAGATCATGCTCTGTTACTACTTCAATCTAAATTGATTCATGATTAGAGCCCTATATATGAGATTTACTGCAGCAATACTGCAATACGAACACACCAATATCAGTACAGTAGAACCACTGATGGTGTGGGATGTTTCAAAGGCCTACATATGTGTAGAATATGCTACTACTAGATGCAAAATGAAAAAACCTGCCCAGGTGTAAGCTTTGGCTGTGAAGCTTGAATCTGCTTTTGTCAGACACCGAGACCAAGCCACATACAATGCTTTGTTGGCCTCCATCCAATAAGTCTCCTAATTTTGCACCGATTAAAAAAAAATGTATTCATGAAACCCAACCCATCTATGAGCAGGGGGAGAAAAATGGTAGACTTCTTGCGAGCTTGGCCACTCAGCAGTCAATTGTATAGCCAGGCGATACAGGTATGTTCCACATGAGCAGTTGATTACTCATCCTAAACTTATCATTAAACAGTTCTCTCACATTTACCAGATGCTATAATCATCACCCACATCCTCTACCTAGAATGAACTAGAGGCCTCCAGAAATACTATCCCACGCCCTAGTTTCTCCCCAACACTGTGAGCTAGGCTGATGACATCTCCATGCTCCAAGTAGGAAAAAACCCAGATGCGCTTTCCACTGAATATTATAAATACTATACAGGATTTCTTGCTCCACAGCTTCATAAAGTATTATAACTTGCCTTCCAAGTCTTAGCCATACTGCCTTCTATGCTAGAGGCTGTTGTCATACCTTTTATCTCCCTAAATACCAGTGGTGGCCCATCCATACGGGGCACAGGAGCGCCGCCCCCCTAATCCATGCGTCCAGCTCCTAATCTACATGCAGGGTGCTGGACACATGGATTCCAGTGGAGGTTTTTTTTCTTTAGAAGCACGTGTTTAGAGCCAGAGGCTCTAATTGGCTTAAAAAAAAGGTGGGCTCGGGGTGCACCTGAGCCCACCCAGTTGTGTGACCATAGATAATTAATGTTTGCTATTGTCTTCCTAATTCTCCTGCCATCCAATCAGGAGGCGGGTCCTGAGACCCCATTGGCTATTGGCCGAGAGAAAAGTCATCATATTGGTCACTGAGGAGGAGAAGACACAGGGGAAGCCATGAAGCCAAGGAGTAGGAAGCGCTGCCCCTGACCTAGATGGGATAAGTGCAGGGCTGGGGGGTGTGATCGACCGACCTACCCACCAGCTGCCACTGCTGACTACCCTTTAGATGTTGATGCAAAAATACTGACAAAGGTTCTACCAACAAGGCTTGCTTGTTTGGTCCTTTCCAGGTAAAGGGTACTGATATAAATATTCACTGCTAGTTTAAACATCTTTATACAAACCATAACAATATCATGAGAGTTATTGCCTCTTTAGAAGCCGAGAAGGCTTTCAGCTCAGTGGAGTGGGCATATCTTTGGGTGACCTGGGTTAAATTTGGCTGTTGTCTGAAGTACATTACAAGCACACAACTACAGTTTTCTGACCCTAAATCCATGTACACTCTAGAAGTTTTTTTGTTCAATACAGTGAGCTGAATGAAAAAAAACTTAGCAATTGGTATAGAAGCACAAGCGATGTTAGTGCAGTGATCTTCTCTGTCATTGCCTGCCAGCTCTGATCAGATGCACGTCAGATGCTGGTTTTCCAGCATGCTGTTTGACAGAGGTGGTTGTGATACCATCTTCTGTAGAACACACAGCTGTACACATGGGCCAAAAGTTTGGCTGTTTTTCAGCCTGTGTGTACAGGGTTTAAAGTGTTTGTTTCCCCAACACTTCATATTCCTGATATGTGCCTGCTGTACCATGTACTTGTATGAGTAAGTATCCTGTCCTATTTGTATTGCTTCCTTTATCTGAAATCCCTGGTGTTCCTGCTAGTCCCCTTGCTTTCCTATTAAAAACTGAGCACACTGTGGTCAGTTGTCTAGCTGCTGTACTCTCTTCCAATGATCAGACTTATCTTGATATGCACCACTATTCACTGTCAAGCTCAGTGTGCTGCTGCTTCCCCCCCAACCCCCCCACCTGCTGCTTATGCTGCTGAGAACAGAGGAACGTTGATAGCGTGAGGAGAAAAAAAAGCTGATCACCAGCTTCTGTCAGAGGGACATTGGTCCCGAACAACTAGAGCCACTGCCGCCTATCTGTGCCCATTAGTGACACCTGTCAGTGCCCACTAGTGCAAATAGTGCTACCAGTGCAAATCCGTGCTGCCTAGCAGTGTCCATCAGTGCCACCTACCAGTGCCCACCAGTGCCACCTATCAATGCCCACCAATGCCACCTATCAGTGTCCATTAGTGCTGCCAATCAATGCTGATCAGTGCCACCTATCAATGCTGCCTATCAGTGACACCTACCAGTGCCAACCATCAGGGCCCATTAGACATGTGCACATTAAAATATGTTGTTTATTTATTCATTTATTTAGTTACTCCCGAAATACATTTTTATTTATTTTATTTTGTTAAAAAATGCATTAGTCTGAAAATCCGAAATAATTAAGGTCGAATCTGTCATTGAAGGCTTATGGTGCCTGTCGAATTTTCTAAGAAGATTGGGCGGAGCAGCTAAACTGTACGACGCTGCAATCATACATTTCCGGTCGAATGTTCCACCTACAAGCTGTAGTAGAATTCTAATGTTGTATGACACTGGTAATAATTATAGTTATTAATTATTATTACTAGTCAATAGGGATGAGCTTCGAGTTCGAGTTGAACTCATGTTCGACTCGAACATTGCCTGTTCGCCTGTTCAGCGAACAGTGAACAATTTGGGCTGTTCGCAGCAAATTCGAAAAGCCGGAACACCCTATACAAGTCTATGGGAGAAATCTAAAGTGCTAATTTTAAAGGGTAATATGCAGGTTACTGTCCTAAAAAGTGTTTGGGGACCCGGGTCCTGCCCCAGGGGACATGGATCAATGCAAAAAAAAGTTTTAAAAACGGCAGTTTTTTCAGGAGCAGTGATTTTAATAATGATTAAAGTGAAACAATAAAAGTGTAATATTCCTTTAAATTTCGTAGCTGGGAGGTATCTATAGTATGCCTGTGAAGGGGCGCATGTTTCTGGTGTTTATAACTGTCCCTGCACAAAGTGTCATTTGTGCAGAAAAAAAAAGTCTTTTAAAATCACTTGCGGCTAAATTGTCAGCTTCCTGTAATACAGAGAAACTTCAATGAGTGTTCTCTGTATTAGCCGACAATTCATTCATTCATTGATAAAAAAAAAAAAAAGCGTGGGGGTTCCCCTAAATTCAATTACCAGGCCCTTCAGGTCTGACATGGATATTAAGGGGAACCCCGTGTCAAATTTAAAAAAAAAATTGACGTGGGGGTCCCCCTAAATATCCATACCAGACCCTTCAGGTCTGATATGGATATTAAGGGGAACCCCACATCAAATTTAACCACTTCCCACCCGGCCAATGCACATATACGGCCGGGTGGGAGCCGTCTACTCCTGATAGGACGTTCAGGAACGTCCATCAGGAGGAGCGGGATCGCGCGCGCGCGTGCCCGCGCAGCGGCGCGATCCCGATGCGCCCGTGTCACCGGGACACGGCGCATCTCAGATCGGCAGGAGGGCTCTGTGATTGGCCCTCCTGATCACATGACGGCCGTGTCCAATCACGGCCGTCATGTGATGTAAACAAACAGCCGGTTGCTAGGCAATCGGCTCCTCCTCTCCTCACACAGAAGTCATCGCTGAGGAGAGGAGAGCAGATTGCTGCAGCCGGCTGATGATCAGTGAGTATGAGCTGTTTTTTACAGCTTTTTACTCACTGATCTTCAGTCTAGTGTAACCACACAACACACCACACAGTGTAAACACAGTCCCCACATATGTCCCCATAACACACATGTCCCCAAAACATACATGTCCCCAAAAAATAAAAACATACGTCCCTAATAATAAAAACATGTCCCCCACATATGTCCCACTAAAATCACTTGTCCCAATGATTATGTGCACACATATGTACGTGATCACCTGCACACATATGTACATGATCATTTGCGTACATATGTCCGTGATCACACAAACCAATTATTATACACTTAACGGAATTTTTTTTACCAAAAACATGTAGCAGATTACATTTTGGCTTAAATTTATGACAAAATTTGATTTGATTGGATTTCTTTTAAAATAGAAAAAAGAAAATATTGTTTTTTTTCCAAATTTCCGCTTTTTTGCGCTTATATCGCAAAAAATAAAAAACGGAGTCGTGAATAAATACCACCAAAATAAAGCTCTATTTGTGCGAACAAAATGATAAAAATTTTATTTGGGTACAGTGTAGCATGACCGCGCAATTGTCACTGAAAGCGCTAGAGCGATGAAAGCTGAAAATCGGGCTGGGAAGGAAGGGGGCGAAAGTGCCCTGTATTGTAGTGGTTAAAAAAAAATTGACGTGGGGGCCCCCCTAAAAATCCATACCAGACCCTTTATCCGAGCACGCAACCTGGCAGGCCGCAGGAAAAGAGGGGGGGACGAGAGAGCGGCCCCCCCTCCCTCCTGAACCGTACCAGGCCACATACCCTCAACATTGGGAGGATGCTTTGGGGGTCTGTGACCCCTCAAAGCACCTTGTCCCCATGTTGATGAGGACAAGGGCCTCATCCTCACAACCCTGGCCGGTGGATTAGCACCGCTGGAATCTTTTTTTTTATTTTTTTTATTTTTAATAAAGGAATTTTTCAAAAGTGTGTTTGTCTTATTTAACCATTTTTACACTTTCTTTGTGAAATGGTAGGGGTACTTTTGTACCCCCTTACCATTTCAAATAGGGGGGGGGGGCTGGGATCTGGGGGTCCCCTTGTTAAAGGGGGCTTCCAGATTCTGCTAAGCCCCCCGCCCGCAGACCCTCACAACCACCAGCCAGGGTTGTGAGGATGAGGCCCTTGTCCAACATTTTTTTTTAAATTTGATGCGGGGTTCCCCTTAATATCCATATCAGACCTGAAGGGTCTGGTATGGATATTTAGGGGGACCCCCACGTCAATTTTTTTTTAATTTGACACGGGGTTCCCCTTAATATCCATGTCAGACCTGAAGGGCCTGGTAATTGAATTTAGGGGAACCCCCACGCTTTTTTTTTTTTTTTTTAATCAATGAATGAATGAATTTTCGGCTAATACAGAGAACACTCATTGAGTGTTCTCTGTATTACGGGGAGCCGACAATTTAGCCGCAAGTAATTTTAAAAGACTTTTTTTCCTGCACAAATGACACTTTGTGCAGGGACAGTTCTAAGCACCAGAAACATGCGCCCCTTCACAGGCATACTATAGATACCCCCCAGCTACGAAATTTAAAGGAATATTACACTTTTATTGTTTCACTTTAATCATTATTAAAATCACTGCTCCTGAAAAACGGCCGTTTTTAAAACTTTTTTTTGCATTGATCCATGTCCCCTGGGGAAGGACCCAGGTCCCCAAACACTTTTTAGGACAGTAACTTGCATATTACCCTTTAAAATGAGCACTTTAGATTGTGAACGTTCGAGTCCCATAGACTTTAATAGGGTTCTAAAGTTCACACGAAGTTTAGGTCTGTTCACAGGTTCTGGTGCGAACCGAACAGGGGGGTGTTCGGCTCATCCCTACTAGTCAACCAACATTAGAATTCTTCTATAGCCTATGAGCGGAGCATTTGACCATAAATGACCACTCGCAGCAACTGCTTCATCGAATCTTCATGTTGAATCTTTTCTCTCTATGTCAAATAATCTTGGACTAATAGAGCTAAGGTTAGGCACATTTGACCACAGGTGCGATGAACACAGATTGCTATTGTCAGTGTCCTGTCGAATCTCCTATCTATATCGAACTGTTGTCCCAATGAAAACGAAGATAAAGCCTTTGTTTATGTCGGATCTTTCGGTTTTTGGATTCTGCATGTTCCTTATCGTTTGTTAAAACGATAATGAAAATACCCGAAAATGCATTCGGATTAAAACGAATGCACATGTCTAGTGCCCATCAGTGCAGCCAATCAGTGCCCATCAGTGCAGCCTCATCAGCACACATTAATGAAGGAGAAAAATTACCTGTTTGCACATTTTATAACAAACTATAAAACTGTTTTTTGTGGGTTTTTTTCAAAATTTTCTGACTTTTTTCCCTTTTTAGAAAAAAATATAAAAAACCCAGCAGTGATTAAATACCACCAAAAGAAATCTCTATTTGTGTAAAAAAAATAAATAAATACATTTTAAGTTGTATACAGTGTTGCATGACTGTGCAATTGTCATTCAAAGAGCAAAAAGCGCTGAAATGGGTGTTTAAAGGCTGTACTTATCATATGGATCATAGGAGTGCAGTTCATTTTGCCCTCCTGTGTCCACGCTCTGCTGATGGCACCAATGTCAGTCCAGCATCATCCTGACAATGGAAGTCTGGATCCATCAGATGCCTGGACTGACACCTGGCTCAGCCTCTTAGTAAGGTGCTGAAGGCCTGAGACGTCCGATCTGCCCCCACCACAGCTCAACGCTCCAATGAGCGAGGAGAAAGAAAAGCAGGGACATTAAAATCAAAAGAATAAATGGGGCGTGGCTACCGCGCGGCTGAATGGAAGCCTGAGCCTGTAGCTCCTCTACACAGCCGGGGATTAGCACGGACAGAGGTGGCGAACCAGCGACCCAAAGCCATATACTCCACCCGACAGCTGCGGAGATCACCCCGGGATGGGAAGAAAGAGGCGAGGCATGGTCAGTATGGGGAAGCTCCCCTATTTCTTCCCCCCTCGCCGCCACACACGCGGCCAAGATGGAGCCGGCGGATCTTCCCCGGGAAGCTCCAGCACGTCGTCCCCGGCGCATCCCAGCTCCGGATCCGCGGGGAAGTCTCCTAGCCCGAGGCAAGGATCTCCAGGTCCTGCAACTCCACTCTCCCAGAGCCCATCCAAGAGCAAGCCCAGGTTGTCGGATGACTCTATACAGGCAGAGGTAAGCCCTGAACGCAACCCTGCTCTAGCTCTCACTGACCTGCCTGACTCATTCCATACATTCCCTGCCTCGAACCAGCCTGTCTCAGAAACAGTGTTAAAAGATATGTTATCCTCGCTGCGAGCTTCTCTTAATACTGACATTTTACAATGTGTGGCTAAAGTTCAAGCTGATGTGACTGATCTAGGTAACAGAGTGGATCATATAGAAAGCAAAATGGGTGAATTTGCTTCTTCACACAACATGCTTATTGACGCCCATAACGACCGGGATGACCAAATAGAATCGCTTACTGCTAAAATCGCAGACCTTGAGGACCGCGCTAGACGCAATAACCTTAAGATCAGAGGTGTCCCTGAATCAGTCTCAGTGAGCCAACTGAATCAATATGCTTGTGATCTGATCCACACAGCTATCCCTAATGTATCTGACACAGAAGTAATCATTGACAGGATACATAGACTGCCTAAGTCCTCTTTCATTCATGATGATGTCCCCCGGGACGTGATAATGAGAGTCCACTTCTTTCACATCAAAGAGCAGCTTGCGGCATGTTTCCGTAAAAAAAAGAACAACTGCCTGAGCGTTTCTCAAACCTCCAACTGTTTGCTGACTTATCCCAATACACATTACAGAAGAGGAAGTCACTCCTGACAATCACAAAAGCCTTGCGGAACAATGACATTTTATATCATAACATTTTAAACTCCATGACATTATTCAAGATGCAGATGGTAGATTTTTGATTCTCATTTGTGATATCAATGGTAGACTTTTTACACTTGTCAATGCTTATGCGCCAAATGAACGTCAATATAGGTTTGCAAGAAGGTTGTTCTCGACAATTTCTAAATTTAAAAAGGGGGCATTGATTATTTGTGGGGACTTTAACTTGACAGCCGACCCAGATGTAGATACTACAGGGAAACATCCACGTTCACTTAAAGCACTCCAACCCCTATTTCACTTAGAGGATGTGTACGATGTGTGGCGCTGCCAACATGCTGAAGAAAGAGACTTTACCTTCCACTCAGCGCGCCACAACTCGTACTCACGGTTAGATATGATCCTGGTGGATAGGGTTTTATTACAGGCGGTGTCCTCCTCCAGCATTCACGACATTACGTGGTCGGATCACGCACCTGTCTCTGTGTCTATCCTGGAGGAGCACTCGCCAAACCCTGCATACCTCTGGAGATTTAACTCTCAGATTTTTAGCTCCCCACAACAAGTGGCGACCATTGAGAAACACCTCCAGAAATATTTCAGGCTGAACTCGCCATCTGTATCAGATCCCTTTGTGCTGTGGTGTGCCCATAAGGCCTTCATCAGGGGTATCTTTATTCAAATGTGTTCACGTATGAAGAGGCAGAGGCTTCAGCTGCTTGATGAGGTACTGAGAGAGATTCGCACGACGGAGGCCAACAACAAATCTAATCCCTCCACGCCCCTAGCTACAAAACCATCTAAACTTCGTACGACACTGAGAACAATGCTTTTAGAACAGCATGACAAACATGTTAAAACCCCTTAAACTGACCAACTACTCCTCGGGTAACAAAGCAGGTAAATTCCTAGCACGTAGATTGAAAGCCAATAAATTACAATCCAAAATAGAGCATCTAATAGACCCCTGCTCAAACACCAAAAGATTAGACCCGAAGGGCATTGCCAATGCCTTTGCGGCTTACTATAGTAAGCTATAGAACTTAAGAGAAGACCCTGAGACTCTGCAGCCAAGGCCAGAGGAGATATTGTCTTTTCTGTCCTCTCTCCAACTTCCTGAACTAACTAACGACCAATTACTGGATCTAAATGCTCCAATCTCCCCTTCATAAATTTGCAAAGCAATTAAGTCACTACCCTTAGGGAAGTCCCCAGGACCTGATGGTCTATCGAATGATTACTATAAACAGTTTTACGAGACACTCAGTGCGAATCTCTCTCCGGTGTTTGCGGCGGCTGCAGCTTCGGCCTCCTTTCCAGCAGAAATGCTACAGGCTCATGTTGTAACCATCCCTAAACCTGGCAAGGACCCAGCCTGTCCAGCTAACTACAGGCCTATATCCTTGCTGAATACCGATGTCAAGTTATACGCAAAAATCATCGCACATAGGTTATCGTTTATATTACACACCCTCATTAACCCTGATCAAAGGGGTTTTCTGAAGGGGCGCCAAGCCTCTGACGCAACTAGAAGAGTCATTCATTTGATACAATATGCTGGGTCCGGTCGGGTGCCTTCTCTGCTCCTCTCTTTGGATGCGGAGAAGGCATTCGACCGTATCCACTGGGGTTATATGAGAGCTACGCTCGAAAAGTTTGGTTTTAGAGGTTCTATCTTGACGGCCATACTGGCGCTGTACTCTGCTCCCTCGGCACGGGTCTACACATCCAACATGTTGTCCTCCCCCTTCCCGATAACAATTGAAACCAGCCAGGGCTGCCCGTTATCCCCAAGTATCTTCAATCTGTTGATAGAACCCTTGGCACAGGCAATAAGATCCACACCCGAGATTACAGGCTTCAACCTGGACTCCGACTCCCATGTTATAAACTTGTTCGCGGACAACATAATCATCTTTCTGACAGAACCAAAAATGTCCCTAGCCGCAACACACCAACTTCTTAATACCTTCATTAGAATCTCTTACTACAAAGTTAACTGTAACAAATCACTTATCCTTAATATAGGTGTTGAACCAGATTTATGTAAAAGCTTGCAGAACTCTTTTGCCTACACATGGAGTGCAGGAGAGATCCCTTATTTAGGGATCCAACTGACTGCCGATGTTACTCAGTTATCTGAAATTAACTATTCCTCCCTGATTAAAAAACTTTCCAGAGAAATCCAAAGTTCCACCAGATATGAACTTTCTTGGATGGGCCGCCTTGCGGCTTTTAAAATGTTTACACTTCCACAAATCCTATACATGTTCAGAACATTGCCTATTCTCCCCAAACATTCCCATTTCATGGCGCTCAACAGGTTGATGAGGGCCCAGATATGGAAAGGCATGAAACCTAGAAGTTCCCATGCCCAGCTGTTAAAACACAAATTTGCTGGTGGTATGGGTATGGTTGACCTAAAAGACTACTGGACAGCCTCGCAGCTGGCCTAACTTAGAAGCTGGTTCCGACCAGAGGTAACCAATAGATGGACCAATATTGAATTAGCTGCTACTTCCACCTCGGCCCTGGTAAACCTACTGATAGCCGATTCATGGAAACCCGGCCTGATTAACAAACCGCTTCTCTCTATCCAGGCTTCTTTGGAAGCCTGGAAAAGCTTTATATCAACTAGCCCACCACCGACGCAACAACACCTTATCTCAACCCCGATAGAGGTTTTAGAGCTACTAATCCCTAACTTGTCTCTTCAAAAATGGAGGGATCAAGGCATTTTAGCTTTGGATCAACTACTCCTAAACAACTCCCCTAAAACATTCCAATCACTCCAAGCGGAATTTGACATACCTAACACGGATCACTATAAATACATCCGCATCCTATATTGTATCCTTTCTTTGAGCTCGACAAAACTGCCAGTATTTGCCCCTGGTTGGCAATACTTTACGAATGCATAACATCCCAAAGCAAAGGGAACTTCACTGTTTTACAACTTTTTACAAAACAAACTTGTTTTTCAAAAAGCCACTCCACACTTAAAATGGGAGTCGGAGTTGGGGTCCTCGTTTACCAGGGCCCAATGGGTTGCAGCCTCGAAATCGGTGTATCAGGCCTCAAAGTGTGCTAATCACTGGGAACTATACCATAAAATTACTTTGCAGTGGTATCTCACCCCTTATAGATTGTCCAAGTTTCTCCCGTCGCAGTCCCCACTATGCTGGAGGGAGTGCGGGGGAGTGGGACAGATCATGCACATTTTCTGGACCTGCAAACACCTGATGAGCTTTTGGAACAAGTTGTTTCGTGTCATCTCAGATAGAACTAGTATTCTCACCTCTCCTACAGCTGCCCTAGCCATTCTTAACATCGGTATAGAACAATTTCCACCTGATTGTCCTAAAATAGTAACTCATATCCTCTTAGCAGCCAAATTACTTATCACTAGAAAGTGGAAAACAAACCAGGCTCCTAGTGTCCTTGAGGTGGTTAATATGGTACAATATAACTACGCCTTTGAGCGTATACTGGCATGTAGACAAGGACATATTCGTACATTTGAACAACATTGGAAACTATGGAATGCCTGGCTATGGAAAGGTAATGGGCCTTAGTCTCGATGATGATGGCCCCGACTACCAGTATCTGATGAAATAATGTACACACACGATCCGTAATGTAACATTGTGAATTTGTACCGGTGGCTCTCTTCTAGGCTCACTTTCTTTTCTCTCTCTTTTATCTTCTCCTTCTTCTCTTCTCCTTCCTCTTTTTCTCTTCCCTTCCCCACTATGCTAGCTGCGGTAAGCACATTTACCTCCTGCCACCTCTTACCTTACACCAGGTAGTTCCTCGACAAACCATGTTGTCAACCAGAAACAAAGCAATTGTCTCGGAGCTACCTGCCCGAACACTGATGTGCCTAAGACATGCTATGTCATCTACATATTCTAATTTTTGTATGTTTTGAAGCTTGTAAGTATGTTCTAATACCTGCATACTGTGCAATGTATGTTACATTCTTTTTCTTTCAATAAAAACAAATGAAACAAAAAAAAATCTAAAGAATAACTTTATTAATGCTACATTTGCGCACAGTTAACCAATAAACCAACAAGTGGGCAGGACGTATACTGGAGGAGTCAACTGGCTGAAACTTTATTAGAAAATATTACTAAAGCTGACCATACATGGATCTAAATTCATCCGGTTCAGCAGGGGCCATCCAAATTTTGATCCATGTATGGGCAGGGAGGTTGTACAGAAGTCAATCTACCGATCGATTTCTGTACAATCGTCCTGTTGGATTTTCTCCTCTTGACCAGGGCTGCATGCTACAGCCTGCAACAATGATCAATGTATTTGGAAGCGGGAAAGCCTCCTCGCTGTCAGAATACAATGGCACAGCAGGGAGGATTCCTTCATTCACCTCACATGTGAATGGTGGAATTGGATACTTTTTTTTGGTTAACCCACTGGTTGAACAAAAAAAACAAAAAAAGGATCCATCTATGGGCTGCCATATTGTGTTGTCAGCATCATATGAGCATGTAATGCTAGAAATGGGTGCATCACTCTTCTGTTCAGAGATACTGAGGTAGAAGTGTGAGGGTGTGGATGCTCTTCAGAATGTCTATCAATGGACTAACATATGTGCAGGATGAGCAGAGGGAGAGAGCGAGAGGGAGCGTTTCCTCAGGTGCATTAGATGCTGGGTCATTTAGAGCAGTGGTTTTCAACCCTGTCCTCAATTTCCCCTAACAGGTCATGTTTTGGAAATTTCTCTTAGATAAAATAGGTGTCCATAATACCAAGCCATTGACTCTGATTTAAAGCACCTGTGCAAAATAAAGGAAAACCTGCAAACATGGCCTGTTGTGGGTACTTGAGGACAGGGTTGAGAACCACTGGTTTAGAGCACAGGATATTATTACCTGTGTATTCATTCCCCCAAAGAAGCATGGATGGTCAGTTAATTTGATCATGTCAGCAGCCATCCTTAGGGTTGATTTTAAGAACAAAATTAGGTTAGGCAAGCCATGGCAAAATCATAGTTCATGTGGAAAAAAGTGTCGTATTTTTATAGCTGATTTAATAAGTGTGCTAGGCTCATAACAGTTGTTTTTAAAACAAAAGTACAGTGAAAATGGTTAAAGTTTTTTTTTTTTTTTTTTTGCTCTCTGTGTTCATGGTAGAAAAATTGCCCTTCTTGTTCTGGTGACATCAGGAAGAGGAAAACCCATCTCCATTTTAATAGAGCCTTTATCAGATTTTTATTACTATTTTTCTTTGTACTTTATCATGGAATTAAGTAGCCAAAGGAAAGGGAATCCTTCTCAGTGGGTATGCAGGCAGCAAAAAAAAAAAAACTCTACAAAATATGATTTGGCTGAACCTCAAATGCCTAAGACAAAATATTCACAATATTTTTTACTTGAGGCGCTGACTGTTTCTTCTTATAATTTGCACAATATTCTAATGTGTTCTTTTATTTGATAACTAAAACTAAGGAGTTTAGAACATTCACATTGAGTATTCAAATGAGGCCTTACTACAACTACTATTATATTTATATAAGCCAAATACATTTTTACTGTCACTGAAAATGTGTTGTACATTGACAGGTTAATTGTGATGATCATTATCAATGTACTTACACTTCCCATCTGTTTAAACTGAAAAAGTATCCTTAATTTTTAGCAGAGGAAAATTGGATTTAGCGCAGAAGAATAATGTATAAGAGATTGGAAAGGCTATGTAGCTGGATCAGGAACTTGGCTCTTGACAAGGAGTCTATCAGCATGGAAACAGGTGGTGATGTCCTGCTGCTACAATACCACAGGGCATGTTTGTTGTGACCACTGGCAACAAGAGAAATATTTCATAGATTAGAAAATTAACCAACCATGGGATAACTGAATATTAAACACAGACCGGTAGGAAAGCACTATTTTATAAATATTCTATAAATAGTATGTGACACTAATTAAAACTGAATCCAGGAATTCACACAATTTTTTAAATGTGGTGGATTACTAAAAGTTAGGTCCAGGTGCATGCCAGCTTATTTAATTGACAATTTAGATATTTACTGAGCTCCAGAAGTACAGCAATCGCTATACTTTTGGTGCCAGTTGCTGGAATTTCTGGTTTTAGCTCCCACAGTTGCAAAGTCATATGAAGCTGCTCTAACCATCCATTCACTCATTCTGCCCTATCACAGACAACTTTGTATTATGTGAACCTATTCACACAATACAAAGCCTTCTGTGAATAGACAGTAGAGGGTGTGGGCAGAGCTGTTGTGTGTGAGAATGCAGCATCTCTCCTGTCCGAGTGCTGGGAGTATAGTGATAGCTGTACCCCAGTGCTCAATAAACCGGTCAGTTGTAAATAAAAGAGCTAAGGCCATGAAGTGGCATGCACCTCTGCATATGTAACCCATAGTAAGCCAACACATTTAAGAAAGTGTCTGAATTCCTGGAGTTCTGTAACAATGCTTAAAATTACATTGGTCAAATAAAGTAAAGGCCATTTCTCCATCTGGTATAGTCTGTTTTGTCTACCATCTACATTCACAATATGGTTGAAATATTAGTTTTAAAGTGATTGTTAAGCCACTACAATAAAAAACATTCCATCCCCTCTGTAACATGACCTTATGGGTCCCTGTATCTTTGTTTATAAAAAGCTGCTGATTTGTACCTATATCAGAATGTCTCCTGGAGCTCACGTGACTCTTCAGCTCTCTCCTCAGCCTGGCTGACATCAATAGTGGGCAGCGCCAAGCACTCCTGCTGACATCAGCCGGGGAGGAGGAGAGGAGAGAGCAGAGAGAGCCAAGGAGTCACATGAGCGCCGGGAGACGCTCTGCTATAAGGTACAGATTGGCAGCTTTTTTATATAACAGACACTGGGGCACATAATGTTAGGTTACCCAGGGATGAGCTGTCTTTATTGTAGTTATGATAGCAGCAGGAGGGGGGGGGGGGTTGTGTACTGACACAGAGCAGACAGGCAGGAGGGAGGAGGACAGAGAAGGACAGAGCAGGACTGCGGATGACAGAGGCATGTAAACAGCCATGATAAACCATGGTGAGTTTACAGGGGGGAGGGTAATGCCAGGCAGTAGGCTTGTGCAATTCGTTTCGTAACGAATTGAAATTCGGCCGCATTTTGCATCTTTCGGACATTCGGATGCATCCGAATGTCCGAATAAAAAAATAACAAATTACAACGAATACGAAAGAAATATAACGAATGAATTCGAATGAATTCGACATGATTCGAAATTATTTCAACCGCATTCGAAATTATTTCAACATGATTCGACATTATTTCAACTGCATTCGAAATGATTTCAACATGATTCGACATTATTTCAACCGCATTCGAAAATATTTTGGGACCCAACTTTAGGGCCATGTATCTCGGGGTCACTTGGTGCTAGACACTTCAAATTTGGATATGTTGCAATGCTAGTATTATTGTGTTTGCATACCAAATTTGGGGTTTCTAGCTATAAGTGACCCCGAGATATGTTGCCCCAAATTCGGGTCGCAAAATGTTATTAGTTATTAGAGCAGAGAATGACATTTTGCGACCCGATTTTGGGGCCACATATCTCGGGGTCACTTATAGCTAGAAACCCCAAATTTGGTATGCAAACACAATGGTACTAGCACTACAACATATCCAAATGAAGTGTCTAGCACCAAGTGACCCTGAGATACATGGCCCTAAAGTCGAGTCACAAAATATTTTCGAATGCGGTTGAAATAATGTTGAATCATGTTGAAATAATTTCGAATGCATTCGAAATTATTTCAACATGATTCGCCAATATTTCAACTGCATTCGAAATGATTTCAACATGATTCAACATTATTTCAACCACATTCGAAAATATTTTGTGACCCGACTTTAGGGCCATGTATCTCGGGGTCACTTGGTGCTAGACACTTCAAATTTGGATATGTTATAGAGCTAGTATTATTGTGTTTGCATACCAAATTTGGGGTTTCTAGCTATAAGTGGCCCCGAGATATGTGGCCCCAAAATCGGGTCGCAAAATGTTATTAGTTAATAGAGCAGAGAATGACATTTTGCGACCCCAAATTTGGTATGCAAACACAATAGTACTAGCACTACAACATATCCAATTTGGAGTTTCTAGCACCAAGTGACCCCGAGATACATGGCCCTAAAGTTGGGTCACAAAATATTTTCGAATGTGGTTGAAATAATGTCGAATCATGTTGAAATCATTTCGAATCCAGTAGAAATATTTTCGAATTTCGTTGAAATATTTTCGAATGTGGCCGATTTTTCGAATTCGGTAGAAAACTAAACGAAATCCGAAAACGAATTTAAGGAAGTTAACGAATATAACTAAACAAAATTAATGAATTAGCGAATTAAAACGAAACAAAACTAAACAAATTTTTTCCTTTTGCACATGTCTACCAGGCAGGATCAGACAGTTTTTTTTAGGTGATAGGAGGGGCCAAATTACACAGTAAAAGCACTGTGCTATCATTCATGCTTTAAGGGAACAAGGTCTGTTTTTTATTTTTTTTATTTAGGGTAACAACCACTTTAATGTATTGCCTTTCTCAAGGTGAATATATAATTCCCTAATATCCTGGGGGGGGGGGGCAGAGAAGGGGAGTGAGAGAGACACTGATAGGGCAGGGTCTGAAAGATGAACTATCAGATGTGAGTGCAGGGACCAATAGGATGTTCTATACCAGGAGGAAGAGGACAGAGAGACATGTGCCCGAGGAGTTAGACCATGGCAATCTAAATATTTACTGTCAGAGCTGCTCCAGAGATGGACAGAGTACTGGCAGAAATGAGAAAGGATCAAGCTATTCATTGCTGGGGAGAGCAGAGTACGGTTCTATTAAGAGTGCTCAGAGACTAGCGAGTGCAGTATAGAGTGCTTATTGACTGTCCTACCAGACAGTGCAGTACAGAGTGTTCAGAGATTAGAGAGTGCAGTGCAGAGTGCTCACTGCTGTCCCTAGAGGACTGGTGACTCAGAGCGAGGTGCACAGGTGAGAGGGGAGGGGGTGCCGCACCTGCCGGGGAGGGTGGGGACTCCTAGAGAGGCAATTATTGTAGTGGACTGTGTGTGATCTCCTCCCGGGATTGGACATATGGTGAGGTGAGCAGAGTTATGGGTTATGTCCTCCCACCCCCTCCCCCCCCCCCCACTTGGGCTCAAAAAGTTTTGCCATCACTGGTAGGGATGAGCCAAACACCTCTGCCCCGTTCGGTTCGCGGCAGAACATGTGAACAGGCAAAACATTTATTCAAACACGCAAACACTGTTAAAGTCTATGGGACACAAACATGAATAATCAAAAGTGCTAATTTTAAAGGCTTATATGCAAGTTATTGTCATAAAAAGAGTTTGGGGACCTGGGTCCTGCTCCAGGGGACATGTATGAATGCAAAATAAAGTCATAAAAACTAAAGTTTTTTAGGGAGCAGTGATTTTAATAATGCTTAAAGTGAAACAATAAAAGTTAAATATTCCTTTATATTTCATACCTGGGGGGTGTCTATAGTATGCCTTTAAAGTGGCGCATGTTTCCCATGTTTACAACAGTCCCTGCACAAAATGACATTTCTAAAGGGAAAAAAGTAATTTAAAAGTACTCGCAAAATCTATAATGAATTGTTGATCCCAGCAATACACATAAAAGTCATTGAAAAAAACGGCATGGGATTCTCCCACAGTCCATTACCAGGCCCTTTGGGTCTGATATGAATATTAAGGGGAACCCTGAACCAAAATGTTAAAAAAAAATGTGTGGGGTCCCCCCCAAATTCCATACCAGGCCCTTCAGATCTCCTTAAAAAAATGTTATACTGATGTCGGCCAAGAATGTTTGTGTCTAATCTGCTTGCAATGTTATGTACAAAAGTAATATTTTTTTTGACTCAACAGTTTCCTTCTGTGGACCAAAGGCTGTCTGTTGGTACTTTCCCAACTGTGGAGTAGCTATAGATGAGAAGCACATCCACATCGTGCCACCACCCCATTCGGGGTCTTACTATTATAACTATAAGGGGTTTAATAGTATAGTGTTAATTGCGGTGTCACATTATGTGGACATGGGGAAGAATGGCCGGATTTCGGATGGAGGAGTCTTTGCCCAGATGGAGTTTTACCAATGTCTCCAGACTGGTGGCCTGGCATTGCCACCTGATGCCGACAATGTGGAAGGACTCCCACTCGTCTTTATTGCCAATGAAGTGTTCGGTCTGGGCAAGCACCTGATGAGGCCATAATCCCAAAGTACCCTCACCCCAGAGAAGAGGGTTTTTAACAATTGGCTGGTCAGAGCAAAAAGAGTTATTCAGAATACCTTCAGGATAATGGCCAGCGTGTTCCGCCTGTTTCTGACAGCAATCCATATGGTGGAATACAAAATCAACCACATCATATTATCTTGCTGCATATTGCACAATTTTTTTTTAAAAAATGCCCAAAATTATATTGCTTCAGGGAAGCCTGTGGTGGGACTTCAGTGACGGGCCTGGATATTGGCTGTCCTGGCTTGGCACCCCAGAGGGCCCATGAAGTTTGGCAGAAATATGTAAATTATCTTAGTAGGGGGGCCATTGCTATGCCAAACAATGTGTAAATATTTTTTGAATAAAGAAAAATCGGATAAAATCTTCAATTTTCTTTATTGCTTGTGTTTGTTTTTGGCTGTCTCCTAGGTTCTCCCTAGTGAACTTGTAGTGCCAAGTGGATTTTCCTTTAGTAAATAAGCCCCATTGTCATTGTAAACACAAAATTACTTCAAAAACTGGTATTGACCATTCAATGAAGAAGCCACACATTGATGATTAGCAATGTTTTTACTCTGTGCACATTCACATGTGCTTTATAAAAATTTGATGTAACATTTAAAAAAAATCTCAGTTTTTTTACAATATTTTTGTATAAATACGCATGTTTAGAAACATAACATACAAGACTCTGGAACTTAAAAGGTCAACGTAGAAAAAGTGAAGGCAATATCAGACATTATAATGTCAAAAATGTCTTGATATTGCCTTCATGAGATGGGTTGATGTCACCCCTGTAAAAGCCAAATTTTGAAGATGCACGCAATTTGGGAGTAAAAATGGGTATTTTCCTAATGATCCCATGCCTAATGTCAACAAGTGCTATCTCCCATTAGAGATGGACGAACTTCCGACAGTACGTTTCGAGAAAGCGAACCGCGAACGTGGCCAAAAGTTTGCGAACCGCAAAGTTCGCGGCGGGACCCATTGACTTCAATGGCAGGTGAACCTTAAAAGCCTACATGTCATATTTTCAGCCACAAAATACTTACTAGCTGTGCACACATAGTCCCACCACATGGCCACTGACATAACACATGTATGAAGTGAATCTGGGATCAACAACTACAAGCATTCTTTTTTTATCTGTGAAATTTTGACAATTCAGGACTCAGGAGCGCATGAAGGCAATGGAGGAGATGAAAGGTCAGGGTAGGCTATGAAGAGGGTGCAGGAGATGATCACCAGCACCGTGATAGAGAGCACTGACACCAGCACCGTGATAGAGAGCACTGACACAAGCACCAGCACCGAGATAGAGAGAGAGTACTGACACCAAGCACCATGATAGAGTGCACTGACACCAGCACCGTGATACAGAGCACTGACACCAGCACCATGATAGAGAGCACTGACATCAGCACCGTGATATAGAGCACTGACACCAGCACTGTGGTATAGAGCACTGACACCAGCACCGTGATAGAGTGCACTGACACCAGCACCGAGATAGAGGGCACTGACACCAGCACCGAGATAGAGAGCACTGACACCAGCACCATGATAGAGAGCACTGACATCAGCACCGTGATATAGAGCACTGACACCAGCACCATGATAGAGTGCACTGACACCAGCACCGTGATATAGAGCACTGACACCAGCACCGTGATAGAATGCACTGACACCAGCACCATGATAGAGTGCACTGACACCAGCACTGTGATAGAGTGCACTGGCACCAGTGCCGCAATATAGAGCACTGACACCAGCACCGTGATATAGAGCACTGACACCAGCACCATGATATAGAGCACTGACACCAGCACCGTGATATAGAGCACTGACACCAGCACTGAGATAGAGAGCACTGAGACCACACCAGCACTGAGATCGAGAGCACTGACACCACACCGAGATAGAGAGAGAGCACTGACACCAGCACCGAGATAGAGAGCACTGACAGCAGCACTGATACCAGCAACTCACTGCTGGGCCCCAAAAATACGACACCGCTCAACCTCTTCAAACAGGAGGGTATGGGCATATAGTGCGGTGTACTTTTTTTGTACAAGGAAGTGAGCCAAATGTAGAAAAAAGGTATGTGTGCTCGATTAAATAAATAATTTATAGAGTTATGCATATACATGGTCTACTGGTCACATGTGTTGAATTCCTCCAAGATCCATGCCTCATTCATTTTTATAAATGTGAGGTAGTCAACACTGTCATGAGCTAGGCGAGTGCGCTTATCAGTCACGATCCTGAACATCCTTTCGGACAGAACACTGGACAAGGGGCAAGCCAACAGTTCCATTGCAAATTGGGCAAGCTCTGGCCAGAGGTCAAGCCTGCCCACCCAGTAGTCCAGGGGTTCATCACTCCTCAGAGCATCCACATCGGCCGTTAACCCGATGTAGTCGGACACCTGTCGGTCTAGGCGTTCCCTGATGCTGGATCCGGAAGAGACCTGTCAATGGGTCGGCTGAAAGAATGACCTCATATCAGAAGTCACCAACACATCTTCAAACGGGCCTCTTCTTTCAGGCACTGTTGGACTGGTACCCGCAACTCTTTCTCTGGGGAGTGGGAATTCCTCCTTTGCCAACGCACACAAAGCAGAATGCAGCATTTCTCAAAGCAAGGCCTGGAAGTGCTCCATTCTGACAGCCTTTTGTGACGGTGCTAACATTTCCGCCATTTTGTGTTTGTACCGGGGGTCTAAGTACATTGCCACCCAATACTGGTCCTTGACCCTTATGCTTTTTATACAGGGGTCCCTGTTAAAACACTGGAGCATGAAGGCCCCCATTTGCACTAAACTGGAAGCGGTGTGGTGGCCTGGCTCCTGCTCATCATCCAGGATAATGTCATCCTCCTCATTCTCCTCTCCCCATCCACGCACAACAACAGGGATCCCAGAAAGGTTTAAAGCATGCTCTTCTTGCTCATCCTCATCCGCCCCGGCACCATCCTCCTCTGACTCCTCTTCAGACTCCTGTTGTTGACTTGTCTCAGATAGAGTAACCCCCCCTGGGAATTCATCCAGCATTGCGACTTCCACATCTTCCTGCTCCTCCATGGCTTGATCAATGACAAAACGCAATGCACGCTCCATAAAGAAGGCATAAGGTACCATGTCACTGATGGCGCCATGGCTGCGACTGACCAGTTTGGTGATCTCATCAAATAGCCGCAGATGAGCAGCCACTGGCGCAGTGAAAAAAAACAAGCTCCCCAGAACCTGTTCTGCCACAGAGTTTGGACAGGCAAACGGTAACTGCAAGTTTCTGCTGGAGCACCCTAACAAGCATATAGAAGATTGAGTTCCATCGCATCGTGCAATCGCAAATAAGACGTCTGACCGGTAGATTGTGTCACCACTGAATGTCAGCAAGGCGAGCCATGGCCGTGTAAGATCTTCTGAAATGGGCAGAGATTTTGCTTGCCTGCCGCAAAATGTCCTGGACCCCAGGGTATTTGACAACGACGTGCGCCATGCATGGCACGTGCATAATTTTGCCCTGTTTCAATGCGCTAAGCAGATTGGCACCATTGTCACACATCACTTTACCAACTGTCAAATTGAGCGATGTTAGCCACTGATCTGCCTGTGAACGCAAAGATGAAAGGAGTGCAGGGCCAGTGTGGCTCTTGGCTTCCAGGCACAATAGACGCAGCACAGCATGGCAACGTCTCACCTGGCATGTCGAATAGGTTCTGGGGAGCTTGGGTGGCGCAGCGGAAGAGAGCAGGGGAAAAGGAGGAGCTAGCTAGTGATTAAACTAACTGTCCCTGCTCCACATAGCGTCTTGTCCCTACACTGACAAAAGACAGGATGAGGAGGGTGCAGAAGAGTAAGGCTGTGTGAGCCACTCAACCAAGTCTGGTGCGTCCTTTGACGTAATCGCATGCACCTTCTGCAATTTGCCACTTTGGCTCAAGGCTGTTGCTCCTGCCCTACCCCTACCACCCCTGCGGAAGGGCCTGCCTCTTCCTCTGCCTGTGATTTTTTAAATTACCCTGTGACAAAAGTCTCTAGAGAAGTGCAGTATGTATGTGGAAGAAGGTATATAACACCCGGCTTTAATTTGTCGTTTTTGGGGGCCACTGGTCTATCAAACCATTTATAATACTTTTTTTTATTGTGTTTGTCACTCTTTGTAGTATCGCTGTAGAACCACTCAGCAGTAGGGATGAGCCGAACACCCCCCGGTTCGGTTCGCACCAGAACTTTCGAACGGACCCCACGTTCGTTACGAACGTTAGAACCCATTGAAGTCTATGGGACTCGAACGTTCGAAATGGAAAGTGCTAATTTTAACGGCTAATATGCAAGATACTGTCCTAAAAAGGGTTTGGAGACCTGACTCCTGCCTCAGGGGACATGGGTCAATGCAAAAAAAAGTTTTAAAAACGGCCGTTTTGGCGGAAGCACTGATTTTAATGACGATTAAAGTGAAAAAAAAGTGAAATATTCCTTTAAATATGGTGCCTGGGGGGTGTCTGTAGTATGCCTGTGAAGTGCCACGTGTTTCCCGTGTTTAGAACAGTCCCTGCACAAAATGACATTAAACGGAAATAACACCATTTAAAACTGCTTGCGGTTTTAATGTTATATCTGGTTCCTGCAATATGGTTGAAAATCATTAAGAAAAATGGCATGGGTAGCCCTCCCTGCCCATTACCAGCCTATTTGGGTCTTGTACGCATATTAAGGGGAACCCTGTACCCATATTAAAAAAAGGAAATGCGTGTGGCCCCCAGGCCCTATATACTCAGAACAGCAGTATACAGGCGGTGCAAACAAGACAGGGACTGTGTAGGTTTGTTGTGTTAAGTTAAATCTGTTTGTAATTTTCAACTGGTACATTTTTAAAGTGTAGCTCCAGTCAAAAAAACTATTTTTAAGCTTTTTGGAAAACATAGGGAAGGGTTATCACCCCTGTATAATTTGTTTTGTCGTCCATCTTTTTTCATCTCACTTGCTGCTGTCTGATGTTTGTAAGTTGGATGTTTGAAAGTAGGGGCCTGCCCTATATAACACGGTAGTGTTTGCATTGGTCCAGCAATGCACCAACACCTTTGCTGCCATTGTGCTCTTGCTGGGTGTTTGGTGTGTTCCTGTACCTTTAAGGAGGGGTGGCTCCCCTTCAGTCCACCTGCCCTCATCTAACCATCAGAATGCATGTGCCTCCACTGTGGGGACACCATGTTAGTGTTAGGACCACAGATACCAGGGTGCCTTGACGTGGCTCTGTGGCTCACGCATGCGTTTGCAAATGCGTGCGGACTAAACCCCTGTTTTTAACGCATACTGTTAGACAGGTTAATTTGGTTGCCTGCGAGCTGGTGGTAAGTAGGCTTTGGTTTTTTCCCTGGGCATTCCCCAGACTTTGTTGTTGCCTGCCCTATATGCTCTGCAGAAATGGCGGAACAAGGTGTTGGTTTTGCCACAACATTGTAAGCCCTCAAAGTGACTCTTGGTGGGCGCTGGAGCGCCCTGCTGTGAACGATTATATCAAGAAATGTAATTACATGCCATTGTTGAACAGTGGTAGAAAAATTGACCTTTGGTGGTTGTGGTGCTGGTGCCACAACACTATAAGTCCTCACCGTTACTCTGGGCGGGCACAGGAAGGGGCCCTCCTGTGAAATATTATATCAAGAATTGTAATTACATGTCCCTGTTAAACAGGGGCAGAAAAATTTGGCCTTAGGCACTGCTGCTGGTGCCACCACACTGCAACCTCTTCCATATACTCTAGTTTTTTTGCTGGAATTAGCCCTGCTGCAAAGCATTGCATCAAAAATTGTACTTAAACGCCCCTGTTAAACAGGGGCAGAAAAATTGGGCCTTAGGCTGAGGTGAATATCGCGGGCACGCAGACAATAACCAGAAAACAGCAGAGATAAAGGGGTATATACAGATGTATACTGTGCTGTGCTGGAGGCACACACAACTTCCAATAACTCCTGCAGATGGCAATTGGGCTCAAATAGAGAACAGCTATGTAGGTGGATTATAGCGGTATGTACTGGGTACAGAGCACGCAAACAGCACGCACTATCCCCTAACACTACTGACTGCAAGCTCTATTATTAAAGATGGATCACTAGCTATATAGGTGAGGTGAATATCACGGTGAATACTGCGGTCAGGGCACGCAGACAATAACCAGAAAACAGCAGAGATAAAGGGGTATATACAGATGTATACTGTGCTGTGCTGGAGGCACACACAACTTCCAATAACTCCTGCAGATGGCAATTGGGCTCAAATAGAAAACAGCTATGTAGGTGGATTATAGCGGTATGTACTGGGTACAGAGCACGCAGACAGCACGCACTATCTCCTAACACTACTGACTGCAAGCTATATTATTAAAGATAGATCACTAGCTATATAGGTGAGGTGAATATAGTGGTGTATACTGCGGTCAGGGCACAGACAATAACCACTACACAAGAGCAAGATAGGAAATCAGCCAAAAACGATCGGTGTGTAACTGTGTTGAAGGTACACAGAACACCCACTGCTTCAGATGCCAACACACTACACGAGGCCGCCTCAAAGGCGGCCTTATATAGTGTGGGGCGTGCACTACACAGCCTGAGCTATGATTGGCCACAGGCATCCTGCCTGTGGCCAATCATGGCTCTCCTCGCTGCTGGCGCTGCGATTGGCCAAGCATGCGGGGTCACAGTGCATGCTTGGCCAATCATGAGCCAGCAATGCACTGCGCCATCGCAGTGCATTGTGCGCGCCACACGAATTTTGGCGCGAACGGACCAAGAGTTCAGATTTCGCCGAACGGACGGACGAACAGCCAATGTTTGAGTCGAACGTACGTTCGACTCGAACACGAAGCTCATCCCTACTCAGCAGTCACAATGTTGCACAGTGGAAATGCACTATACTATGCTTTCTATATGTGCAAGTATTTTATACGTGTATTACACGCCTATATACTGCACACCAAATAGTACACTCATACCAGTCCTTAAAAGGACCTTTTTGGACCTAGTAACTAGTGATTTGCAGACTGTCCCTCAGTCCCTACACTGATAAAAGACAGCTGCAGAAACTAGAAGTAATCTGCAGCACAGCAGTGCACCATAACCCTATATATTGTACACCTATACCAGTCCTTAAAAGGACCTTTGTGGACCTAGTAGCTAGTGATTTGCAGACTGTTCCTCAGTCCCTACACTGATAAAAGACAGCTGCAGAATCGGGCAGCAGTCAGCAGCAGTGCACCAGCACCCTATCTACTGTACACCTATACCAGTCCTTAAAAGGACTTTTGTGGACCTAGTAGTAATAGCTAGCTAGTGATTAAACTAACTGTCCCTGCTCCACACAGCGTCTTGTCCCTACACTGACAAAAGACAGCTGCAATCACCAGCACAGTAGTGCACTGAACTCTATATATTGTACTACACATATACCTATCCTTAAAAGGACTTTTGTGGACCTAATAGCTAGTGATTTGTGTCACTACAGTCTCTCCCTGCTGCACACAGCGTCCTGTCCCTACACTGACATAAGACAGAATGTAAAATGGCTGCCAGATCAGGTCTATTTATAAGGTAGGGGGTATGTCCAATTGTCCATGTGCTGAAATGTCTCAATTTGCTGTCCTATACCCCATGATGGATGTGTCATCATGGGTCAAAGTTCTTTCACACTGTAAACACATATGTCCGCCGGGCAAACAGCGGCAATAGTCCACCGGTTTGGCGAATCGCGAACACCCAAAATTCGCCGGTAACCGACCGCCGGGCGAACAGTTCGGCCATCCCTATCTCCCATCATGGGGGGATTAATGGACGTGTTTTGGGGGTGCAACCCCTTCCTCTCATGTACTAGAGTTACAAGGAAGGGGTTGCACCCACAAAAAGAGTATATGGATATCCCCTGATGGCAGATAGCACATGTTGACACACCATGTGTATCTTCAAAATTTGGCTTTTAAAATGTAAAAAAAAGTTTGGATAAAGTCCAAGAAATGGAAAAATGACATAGCTTTTGAAAGAAATTCAGATTCTACCCAACACATCAATCATGTTCTTCATTTGTTGTTCCATAACAATGAGTTTCTTTCTTATGATGTCAATTTCACCATTCCACACTATGATGTTGATTAGTCTTTGTTCACTGTCACTTGTGAAATGTCCAGCAACCCCCAGGGCACTCTCTGATGTGTGAAGTTGGGGAGGTGTGGGTGGCCAGGCATCCATTGCTACATGGCAGTGAACAACGAGGGGCCGGCAAGGGCAGATAAGCCCAAGAGCCCTTGACTTAGGATAAGAGTTCTACCATGGCACTGCCTCCTCCTTGACCACATCCCCTGACCCCACTTCCCCCAGCAGCCAAGTGGGCACAGCGTATCCCATGCCTCCAGAACATGGACTGCTTCAAGTTCCTTTGCGCGCTCTGATGTGAGGCCTGAAGCTGGAGGACAGACTTGCCACTCACTGGGGGGCACAGAGCTGACACAGAGGACAGGCAGGAGGCACAGGCTGCTGTGGGAGCCGCTGGAATTGGACGGATCAAAGCAGGAGACTGGCATTGTGGTATAGAAGGTGTAAGGGTAGGAAGAGTCACCCTTTAAGCTTATGCTAGGAATACATATTAAGAGCTTCAAGAGTTAAAAGCATATTACTTGTAATTGTTCACGGTGGCACTTGTTTTTGCAGATCTGCAGATGTCTGCAAAAACAGGATGTGTCTGTGGTTAGAAAATTTTATAGGAAGTAAGATAAGTTCATAAGGTGATTTTATAATGTGTTAAAATAAATAGAATCTTAAGGTCATATATAAAAATATATGTCTGTATGTCTGGAAATCTTATATCAGAATTCCCCTAAAAAAGCCCGCTAACTGTATGACGCACTAGAATGTCAACGCTATTTGATTGGTGAATGTTTTGTCTAAATCTCATTGGTTTGTAATACAATGTTTGGAATCATAAAAAGACTGGTAACAGGAAATTAAAAGTGTGTATATTCAGAATCAAACTAGTGTGCGTGTCTGGTCCTTTTTGAATAACCACCCCGATCGATTGAAGAGAGTTTTTCCAGTGAAAGTCCAGCTCGGGCGAAATAAGACAGGGGCGCTCCTCACAGAAGGTACTTTCTGTCATCATACACACCTACAGACAGAGACTGGGACAGAGGTGGGACTGCAGGAACAGGGCTAGGGTCTCTCATCTCTCCTCAACTTCACCTCCCTCTCTCTAAGCCCCCCTTCCCCCTCTCTCAGCCCCCTTCCTTCTCCCTCAGCCCTCCCCTTCTCTCTAAGCCCTCTCCCCTCTCTCTCAGCCCCTCCCCTCTCACCCCCTCTCAGTCCTCCCCTCCTCTCAGCCCTCCCCCTCGAACAACCCCCTCTCTTCTCTTTCAGCCATCCCCCCTCTCTTAGCCCTCCCTATTCTCTCAGCCCCCCTCTCTAAGCCCCCTCCCTTCTCTCCTAGCCCTCCTGTTTCTCTCAGCTCCCCATCTCTATCAGCCCACCCTATTTTCTCAGCCCACCCTATTCTCTCAGCCCCCCTTTCTCTAAGCCCCCTCTCTTCTCTCTCAACCCTCCCTATTCTCTCAGCTTACCTGTCTTATCAGCCCTCCTCTCTTAGCCCTCCCTCTCTCAGCCCCCACGCTCTTAACCCCCATCTCTCTCTGCCCTCCCTCCTACCTCTCTCTCTCAGCCTCCCCTCTCTCAGCCCACCCGTCACTCTCAGCCCAACCGTTTCTCTCAGTCCCCCTCTCTTAGCCCTCCCTCCATTCTTAGCCAGCCCTCCCTCTCTCAGCCCCCACTCTCTCAACCCCCCTTCTCTCACAGCATCCCTTTCTCCCTCTCTCTCAGCCCTCCCCCCTCTTTTTCAGCCCCCTCTCAGCCCCCCTCTCTCTTAGTCCCCCCCATACCCTTCCCCAATTTAGCTGGTCTTGCCTAGTGCACAAAATAGGCTAGCACCGGCCTTGGTACGGTAGGTAAGTGTATGTGTCAGGTAGGTCAGTGTATGTGTCAAGTCACATGTGTTACAAGGGCAAAGTGGGTGGAGTCAGGGGCAGAGCCAAAGTGGGGGGAGGCAAAATTAGGTTTCACCTAGTGTGTCAAAAATCCTTGCACCAGCCCTGTTCACACTGAGATTTAAAAAAAAAAAACAAGTGTGGTGAAATCTGCTCAGACAGCAGAAGAAATCCCCCAGGGGTTCTAATCCTTCCTCACTATATTCTATATATATATGTTTTTTTTTAAGTTTTTGCTAGATGTATATTTTAACAACTAGGGATGGGCGAACAGTTCTTATGCACGGGCTGAACGTTCGTTGTTCAGCATTCGGTGAACAGCCGAACAAACGGGTCGTTTGACCATTTGTTGCCACCCCTCAATTGACAATAATGCATTGTGGCGCTGAACAGTGCATTGCAAGCCCTGATTGGCTGAAGCAGTGAAAGGACACAGATCACTGTCAGAGTCATGATTGCACACTTTCATCATAACTTTATCCGATCATGGCTCATTCCTGCCCCACAGTATAAAAGTATTTTTTCAATGGCAGCCATTTTCAGTGTGATTTTGGCATGGAGAGAGATAGAACAGGGCTCTGTTCAGTGCTATTAGTTAGTTAGTTAGCTGCTATACTGTGCTATTTTACTTCAATTGTCAGTGCAGAATATTAGTTTAGTGTCAATCTAGGGATAGTGTGATATTTGATTGCATTACTGCTAGTTTAACATAATTTATTTCTGTGTATGTTACTGCCAGTTTAATACCATTTATTTCTGTGTGCGTTACTGCCAGTTTAACGCCATATCGTTTAGTGTGTGTTACTGCCAGTTTAATGCCATATAGTTCTACGCAGGGATGGGCTGAAGACCCCCCGGTTCGGTTCGCACCAAAACATACCGAACAGGCAAAAAATTTGGCATAACACACAAACACCATTAAAGTCTATGGGACACAAACATGAATAATCAAAAGTGATAATTTTAAAGGCTTATATGCAAGTTATTGTCATAAAAATTGTTTGAGGACCCGGGTCCTGCCCCAGGGGACATGTATCAATGCAAAAAATTGTTTAAAAAACTGACATTTTTTCGGGAGCAGTGATTTTAATAATGCTTAAAGTGAAACAATAAAAGTGAAATATTTCTTTAAATTTTGTACCTTGGGGTGTCTATAGTATGCCTGTATAGTGGCACATTTCTAAAGGAAAAAAAGTAATTTAAAAGTACTCGCGGCTATAATGAATTGTCGGCCCCGGCAATACAGATAAAATAAGTCATTGAAAAAAACAGCATGGGATCCCCTCAGTCCATTACCAGGCCCTGTGGGTCTGGTATGAATATTAAGGGTAACCCTGAAACAATTTTTTTTTAAATTCCGTGGGGGTCACCCCAAATTCCATACCAGGCCCTTCTGGTCTGTTATGGATATTAAGGGGAACCCCAAACCATTTTTTTTTAAATGGCGAGGAGTCCCCCTCAAAAATCCATACCAGACCCTTATCCGAGCATGCAACCTAGCAAGCCACAGAAAAAGAGGGGGGACGAGAGAGCACCCCCCTCCTGAACCTGCAGCCTGCCAGGTTGTCTGGTAATGGACTGGGGGGAACCAATGCCCTTTTTTCAATGAGTTTTATCTATATTACGTAGACCCAACAATTCATTATAGCTATGATCAGTTTTAAATGACAATTTTCCCTTCAGAAATGTCATTTTGCTGTTGTACTGTTTTAAACATGAGAAAAATGCGTGACTTGATACATGTCCCCTGGGGCAGGACCCGGGTCCCCAAACACTTTTTATGGCAATAACTTGCGTATAAGCCTTTAAAATTAGCACTTTACATTTTTCATGTTTGTGTCATATAGAGGTTAACAGTGTTTGTGTGTTCTGACAAATTTTATGCCTGTTTGCATGTTCTGAATGGATGAAATACTTGTATAGTGCACAATGCGAACTGAATCGCCTCTAGGCGCTGTGGCGAGCTTTGATCATCTGCTAAAAGAGGAAGGTCTTGACTTTTTCCTAAAAAAACAGGTGATTTTCTTCCAGGCGGATGTTGATTGGTAGAGCATTCCATAGCCGAGGCCCTTGGACAGCGAATCTCCGATCCCCCTTGGATTTATACCAGGGTTTGGGCACGAGGAGGAGGTTTTTGTTGGGTGATCAAAGACTGCGGTTTGGTGTGTAATGATTTATTTTCTCCATTAGGTATTCCGGAGCTTCTCTATGCATGCATTTGTGGGTGAGGCAAAGGGTCTTGAACGTGATCCGATTTTTTACGGTTAGCCAATGTAAGCTCCTCAGCGAAGGAGAGATGGATTCTGGTGCAAACCAAACCTTATTGAAGACCAACATGAGTCTGATGGACCCTGCCAGTGTACAATGCTATAATTAGAATTTACAGAAAAAGTAAATACAAAAAAATCATGCTTTCAGATTTATAACACTCTAATTAACAGTAAAAAAAGTAATAAGTTCTTATCAAATAATAATAATAAATTCCATAAAAAAACACAACACAAACTACTTACAGGGTCCATGGGACCCTGCCGGTAGACCGAGGGTAAATATATATGTTACAGGGCCACCAGTTATACACATTTAATTTTTTCAGCTCAGTGTTAAATGAGATGTTTAAAAAATGGTTTTGAAAAAAATGGGTCAAAGATTCCTCACTACTGCCATGTTACTGTTGTTCATTAAATTTGATTATTATGAATTTGAACAGAATCTCATAACAGCACTTCCCTTGAAAAGAGTAACTTTCAAGGGAATTTGATGCTGAACACACTGGAACAGGGCACACACAAAATTATTTAGTAAGGCAAAATGCACTGTAAAAAATGTAGCAGGCTGCAGAAGCTAATCAAAATTCATTTTTCACAAATCTAACACCAGTAAAACCCAACAGCTTCCTATTTGTTACTGCAATTTGAACATTATAATGTTGTTTTTAGTAAATACGTCTGAATGTCAGCTTTTTATGTGTGCAGCAAGGGGTATTGGTGTTATTTTTTTTCAGCATGATTATCATTAACAGCTTAACAATATTTGTCACTCCATTCCTTTTGAATTAACTGTCTAATTGTAGTAGTGCATGGAGACTGCTGTGTAACTTTCCTTTCCAGTTATCATGAGCATGACATCAATCTTTTTCTGATCTAATTAGCAAATTGATGTGGTTTTGTAAACTGAGATGTTAAAGAAATTACAGATGATTATTTAAAATTCTGATTAAATCTAAGAGAAACAGCTATTCTGTCTCAGATTTAATATATATTATGTATGATCCACATGCTGTTTTGATTATATTGGGTAAGGTCACTAGTCTGTTAAATCTATTTTCTAATCATTTTGGAATCCCGTATCCATGTAGAATAATAAGGATGTGTTATACACTTCTTTTGGATACTTTCTAACTTTCAACTTAAAAATAAAAAATAAATTGAAAAAGCTTCTGCCAGAGTAATCATTTGTCAACTGTCAATAACACATTTTGTTCTTGTTGTTACTAACGTGTAACCTTACTTCAGACCCTTCTCTTATTTCCATCTTTCATTAGGTTTAATTCACTAAGGCCTATCATGTCTATTATTTGCCCTACCGATCATTATTTTCAGCCATGTGACTGGTATTTTCAGCAGCCCTTAGCTCTTGTCACTGATAAATAAATGTTGCTATGGCAAACAGTAATCATTATCAATGTATGAGCTAAGGCTATTTTCTCAGAAGTTAAAAAGTCTGTCTGTTCTGTGTATAGTAAACACGTTTTTTTTTACTCCTTGCACACCATGACAGTATTTGTTGGACAAAGCATAAAGTAAGGGAAAATCTCCCCACTTTCTGTCTATATGAGTGTGTCATAAAGAAACAGGAAATAACAGAAAATCCTTGTAATGGGGATGTAGGAAGCAATAACAGTATATATATATATATATATATATACATACATACATACATACACACACACACACACACATATATATATATATATATATTTTTTATATAGTGCATGGACTTAATTGATGTCTTTGTCCCCAAGAGGGAGATTTCCATTACTTGTCCAGGTGAGTATCAGAACAGGAAGAGTTTTAAATAGCTTCTGTAGGGAAACGCGTTATTTACTATTTAACCTCCCTGGTGGCTAGTGGTATGATTTGTTGTGGTTTTAGGTGCTGAAAGCGGTACAATTATTTTGCATGGAAATTTGGCGTTTTATATTGTAGTCCTGTAATTTTTAGGAATAACTCACTTAAATCTGTTCAAACCAGAGTCTAGCAGACATCCCGGGTATGATAAAGTTTATAATATAATAAATAATAATAAAAATTATTCAATAATGTAATCAAATCATAAAACACTGAAAAAGGGACACTTTCTGGTTGCTATGGACAATCTCCAAATTCCAGCCATAAAAAACAGTATTTATAATATAAAAGTGCATGCAGGGCACTGCACAGACCACTAGGGACAAAGGGGTGTGCATTTTTTTATACAGTACTGTAATCTGTAAGATTACAATACTGTGTGTGTTTTGTGTATTTTTACTTTTTTGAATTTGGCGCCGATCTCGGCTCCCGTGCGCTGTAACGTCGCAGGGAACGGAGCTCGGTGGCATTCGGGCACTGTGAATCGAACGGAGGATAGCTCGATTACACAGCGCGGAGGACATCGCTGGATCCAGGAGACAAGGTAAGTAACTTCTCTGTGTCCTCCCTGTATCCAGCGATGCGATCCCGAGTCTGGCTCGGGGGTTACCGCTCGTGGAACTAAAATCCCAACCCGAGCCTGACTCGGGATCACCGCTAGGGAGGTTAATTTGTAAAGTTAACTAAAACGTAATATGAATTATCACTTTTCATCTAGACGTGCAAAAATTTTTTTTTTTCGATTCGTTATTAACATAAATTTGTTTAGTTACATTTTTGGAATGTATTTAATTTATTCAAATTTGATTAGAATTTTCCAAATTCATTCAAAATTATTCTATTCAAAATTCTAATTTTGGAAACTGGTTATAATCTTTCTATTTAATTCTAATTTTCTATAATACTCTATTTTTTTCTATTCTTTTATTCTCTAATCTATTCTTTTCTATTATATTTTATTCTTTTTTATGCTATTCAAATTCAAATGTATTATTTTCAAATTAAAATTTCAGAATATATTCTTTCTTTTTCTTTCTATTCTATTGTTTTTTTTCTATTCTATTCTATTCTATGCTTTTATTTTATTTTATTTTCAATTTAAATTCAAACATAAATTGTGGTGTCTTACATTAATACGATCAAAAACTCTTTCTTCAACCTTTAGAGTTGTTTTAAACTAAATAGAATATATATGCTCCAACAGCAATAAATTAGAAAATTAACCAATTTCCGAAAATGTTGATGAATTTTTAAATGTTATCCAGGTCTGCCACACCTCATTAAACTTCTGTATAGTATCATTATTTTCAGCTACCAGTATTTCCATATGCATTTATTAAGAGTCTCAATCCACTCTGGAATTGTAGGAACAATAGGGATTTCCAATATCTTGGTATCAATTGTCTAACTGCTGATAAAAAAGGCAAAAAATAGATTTTTTGGTTTTAGATAATAGTTGAGGTAAGAAAGAAAAAAGAGATTATATAAATGAATTGCTCATTGTCATAGTCTGTAAATAGAGGAACAAGCCCACCATAGATGGGATAAATTGCCTGTAGCGGCATTACAGTGCCAACATCGATCTCATTGCAATGGAAAAATTTGGTTTAAATTAACTGGAGTGTGGTACCATCTAGATAGCAATTTAAAATTGCACTCTTCTTAGGTGACACAAGCTATTGAAAATTGTTGAGTATTTATAAAAATTTGCAAAAAAAAATAAAAAATTTGCTCCCAATTTTCCTCTTGTGTTAACCTGTTTAATTACAGCTCCTATTTGGACGTGCATGATGGTAAACCAGGTGAATTGAGAGTAGATAATAATGTATATATCTTAGATATATTATGTACACAGCTTCTCAAAATCTGTAAATGGTCGATGGATAGAATATTTCGGAGTCAAGGAGCTGTAAAAACTGCAATTGCAAATAAACAAATCATATACCTTTCCTCTGATCATGTAAAGTTAGAAAATTTACAAATGACATAAAGGTACCCTCCAAAATCATATGTCTAATCTGGGGCTATTTAGATTTGTCCCAGTTTAGGATAGCATTTGAATTAGTACCAATAGAAAGAGAAGGATTATCTATTACAAGAGTGAGTGGAGCTGGAATAGAAGACAAAGGAAATCATTTTAAATAATGATGCCAACACTCCAAAACTGGCTGAGCAAAGGGAACAAAGGCCAAGAAGAACTTAATCCTATATCCTTAATACAAAGTCATAGAGCAGCATTAGGATTCAATGGAGAAGAACCTATTTCCAATTGGACCCATTGTTTATCATCGGGATGATGGTACCAATCCAGAATACGAGAAAATATTGCTGCTTTGTAATAGCACTAAAAATCTGGCAAGCCTGCTCTGCCACGATCTTTGGATCGACTGAGTGCTTTCCAGTTAATTAGAGGTTTAATATTTTTCCAGATAAATTGCGATAATATTTTGTTCAATTTAAAAAAAAATATTTTAGATAATTTAATGGGTAGGGTTTGGAATAGATATAAATACTTTGGAAGAATATCCATCTTAATGGAGTTAATATGGCCAAACCATGATAGAGAAAGCTTTAACCATAATAAATATTCAGCTTGCGTTCGAAGTAGAAGTGGAAGTAACTTTAATTCATAAGCAAGAGTAAGATCTCTTGGAATTTTAACTCCTAGATATTCCATTGCTATTTCTTGCAAGTGAAAAGGAAATAGCGCTGCCAGAGAAGAAATCTCATCTCTACATAGAGAGATATTCAATAAACTCGGGACTCGAGATAATACTAGCAATACTCTTTCATTGATCTCCCTGTCACAGAAACAACAAATTCCGGCATGCCTGCTTTCAATAGATGTTGAAAAGGCTTTCGACCAATTAAATTGGAAATTTCTATTTCATTCACTTCGCCAGATTGGTCTGGGGGATAATTTGATAAATAAAATGATGGCGTGTATACAATTCCCTCTGCTCAAGTTCGTACCAACAATATATTTTCTAATATATTTGAGGTTAATAATGGCACCTGTCAGGGGTGTTCATTACTTTATGTGATTACAATAGAACATTACAATAGAACATCTAGCAATAGCTATACGTAATAATCCCTCTATACATGATATTACTATTACTATTAATGAAATAGATTATAAATCTCACTTTATGCAGATGATGTTTTACTTTATATAACATCATCAAGGATTAGCTGTTTTAAAAGAAATCAATTTATTTGGATATTTAAAGCGGAGGTCCACCCTAAAGTGGAGCTTCCGCTCATTGGAACCCTCCCCCCCTCCGGCGCCACAATTGGCACCTTTCAGGGGGGAGGGGGGTGCAGGTACCTGTACAGTACAGGTATCTGCACCCACTTCTGGCATAGATTCTGCAGAAACTATGCCCCTTTCTGCAAAATCTACGCCCCTTTCCGAAGGTCCCCCGCTGCCTGCTGGGAAACACACGGATCCCAGAGACAGCGGGGACCATCCTTATTGCGCAGCGCGACTCGCGCATGCGCAGTAGGGAACCGGGAAATGAAGCCGCAAGGCCCCACTTCCTAATTCCCATACCCAAGATGGCGGCGGCAGCACCCGAGAGACGATCGAGAGATCGGCTTCGGGTGCCGACATCGCGGGTGCGCTGGGCGGGTAAGTGTCATTATTTTAAAAGTCAGCAGCTGCAGTATTTGTAGCTGCTGGCTTTAAAAAAAAAACAAAAAACGGCGGACTCCCGCTTTAAGTAATTTTAAGGTAAATCTAGCTAAATCTGATTTATTGAATTCAATTTATTATATTCAAATTTTGTGAAATGGTTATATGCTTTCTATTCTATTCTATTCTATTGTTTTTTTTTTTACTATTCTATTCTTTCATTACTATTATAAAGGATTTATATAGCGTCAACAGTTTTTACAGCACTTTACAACATGAGTGCAGTCAGTATAGTTACAATACAATTCAATACAGGAGTAATCAGAGGGCCCTGCTCGTTAGAGCTTACAATCTAAAGGGGGGGGGGGGGGTCAAGTGAAACAAAAGGTGATAACTGTGAGCATGAACTGATGGAGAAAATGAAAATGCAGTTGTTAGGTGTGAGTAGGATAGGCTTCTCTGAGGAGTAAGGTTTTTAGGAATCATGTAAAAGCTAGGAGATAATTGGACAGATTGGGGTAAGGAGTTCCATAGGATTGGAAGGGCTCTGAAAAAGTCCTGGAGGTGAGCATGGAAGGAGGTGACAAGGGAGCTAGAGAGCAGGAGTTCTTGAGAGGAATGAAAAGAACGATTAGGTTGGTATTTTGAGACTAGGTTAGTGATGTAGCTGGGGGCTAAATTGTGGATGGCTTTTAAAGTTGTTCCTAGTATTTCGAATGTAATTAGTTGGGTGAGCTGAAGCCAGTAGAGGGATTGGCAGAGAGGAGTAGCAAACATCCAGTAGTGTGATTGGTAAGGTGGATGAGTCTGGCAGCAGCATTCATGATGGATTGGAATAGCCTATATAGAGGTAAGTCAAAGAGAAGGGAGTTACAATAGTCGAGGCGAGAGATGACAAGAGCTTTGTTGTGTCTTTGGTTAGAAAGGGGCATATTTTGGAGATGTTCAGAGTTCAGGACTACACCTAGGACCTTGTCATGTGGGATGGGATGATAGTTATTCCATCCTTTTGACAGAGAGAAGAGAGATCAGGGGAAGGGGCATGTGGGGGAGGAAAAAATCATAAGTTTGGTTTTGCATAGAATGAGTTTGAGGAAGTGGTGTGAAATCCAGACTGATATATCTGTAAGTAAATTAGTGAGGAGACTGAGGGAGTGAGATGAGGGGTAGAGAAATATATTTGGGGTGTTGTCAGCGTAGAAATGGTATTGGAAGCCATGGGAGGCTATCAGCTGACCCAGGGAGGAGGTGTAGATTGAAAATAGGAAAGGTCCAAGAACAGAACCTTGGGGACCCCAACAGAGAAAGGAAGGGGAGAGTAGGAAATAGAATTGTAAGTAACGCTAGAGGTGCGGTTGGATAAGTAGGAAAAGAATAAGCAAAGAGTACAGTCATGGAGACCAAAGGCATAGATTTTTTTTGAGGAGGAAGGAGTGGTCCACTGTATTAAAGGCAGCAGAGAGGTCAGGGAGTAGGAGAACAGTATAGTGTCCATTCGTTTTTGCCCTTAGTAGATTGTTTTTTAGTTTTAGGAGAGCCGTTTCTGTGGAGTGTTGAGGATGAAATCCGGACAGAAGGGGATCAAGAAGGCTATTATCAGCAAGGTGGTCCCTCAGTCAGTTGTAGACCAGACTTTCAAGGAGTTTGAGTAAGAAGGGGAGCAAGGAGCTGGGGTGAAGGTTGTTAAGATTGGTTGGGTCCGGTGAGGGCTTTTCAAGAATGGGGCTGACTAATGCATGATTTAGAGAGTTGGGGAAGATGCTAGAAGAGAGTGAGATATTGAAGATTAGGGATGAGCTGAACACTCCCCCGTTCGGTTCACACCAGAACATGTGAACAGGCAAAACATTTGTATGAACAAGCGGTCACCATTAAAGTCTATGGGACACGAAAATTAGAAATCTAAAAAATCTTTTTAAAGGCTTATATGCAAGTTATTGCCATAAAAAGTATTTGGGGGCCAGGGTCCTGCCCCAGGGGACATGTATCAATGCAAACATACGTTTTTAAAATGGTTGTTTTTTTGAGGAGCAGTTTATTAATGCTTAAAGTGACAATAAAAATGTAATATTCCTTTAAATATCATGCCGGGGGGGGGGGGGGGGGGGGGCTTAGTATGCCTGTAAAGTAGCACATATTTCCTGTGTTTAGAACAGTACCACAGCAAAATTTAATTTTTAAAGGAAAAAAAGTCATTTAAAATTGATTGCGGCTGTAATGTATTATTGGATCCAGGCAATATAGATAAAAATCTTTGAAAAAAATGGCATGGGGACCTGGGTCCTGCCCCGGGGACATGCATCATTTAAAAAAAAAGTTTGAAAAATTGACTTTTTTCAGGAGCAGTGATTTCAATAATGCTTACAGTGAAACAATAAAAATGAAATATTCCTTTAAATATCATGCCTGGAGGGTGTCCTTAGTATGCCTGCAAAATAGCGCATTTGTCCCGTGTTTATAACAGTACCACAGCAAAATGACATTTCTAAAGGAAAGAAGTCATCTAAAATTGATTGCAGCTGTAATGTATTGTTGGATTCTGGCAATATAGAAAAAATTAATTGAAGAAAACAGCATGGCAGGGAGCGTGGCCTGCGGCTGAGCTGAATGGCAGAGGATTCCGGAGCTCCGGCATCTTAAGGGACACAGCAGCTAAAATCGGCGCTAAACAGACCCCGTTTTCGGTCACCCAGCTGTCGATCTGACGTGGGCACATCTGAGGAGCAGGATGGGCAAGAGGAAAGGGACAACTAAGCCGCAGTGGCTAACGGACTATTTTACACAGCTGCGGCATGGAGGTAGGCAAAATGGCGCTGGACCCTCAGATACAGAATCCCACACAGCAACATCATCCCCTAAAAATTATGATTTCTACAATGATCAACACTCCCCTCAATCCCCCTCACCATCAGGCAGACCAGCCAAAACTAAACTGAAGCTGGATGCTGCTGGATGCAGCCCCACAGCAAGCCCTGCATCTGATTCAGGCGATGAATCTAGGGAGCTCCCTGACTCAATTAATGCCTTCCCTACTATGAATCAGCCTGTACTGGACACTGTTCTCAAGGACATGCTGGTATCCTTGGGAAGTACACTGCAAGCAGATATGATGAATTGTATACTGTCACGTCCGGGTAGGGAGGCCGAGATGCTGAGAGGGCTCCCCTTGCGGCCGAGTGCAGTACAACCCTGAAGGTGACACAGGGATGCAGTGCCCACAGTAGCACAGGTTGCCAGGTAGCAGTAGCCGATGATCAGTCTTGGGGCAACTGTGCAAGGAAGTCCAATGGCAGGGTCAAGGCCAGGCCGAGGGTCAACACGGAAGATCAGTCCAGAGGTCAAAACAACAGGTACCAAGCAGAGAGCCGGAGGGCGGAGGTCAAGCCGAGGTCGGATACTGGGAGCAGACAGGGAGCGTCAGATGTAAGCCAGAGGTCGGAGCCAGGAGAATCAACAGAAGCAGGTCAAACGAGCCGGGTCGGTGAACGGGAGATCAGACAGCAGGAATCACGGGCACAGGTACTCAGGAGAAGCTGACGATAATCCAGCGATGAGGCTCTGTCAGGTGAATGTTTAAATAGGCAGGGTGGCTGGGTTACGTCGTGTGCGCGCCGTAGCGTTCGTACGCCTATGACGTGTAACGGAATGCGTTCGTCCTACACCGCGTACTCGCACTCGATCAGACGCAGCTTGGGACGTTCGTCTCGGAACCATATAGCGCCTTCTTGTTTGCTGACGCGCGTTAACGCGATCGTACCGCGCGAGGTTACGCCTATTTCCCTGACAGTGCCCCCCCCCCAAGGGGCAGCCTCCGGATGCCTAAACGAGCCCATTTTTCAGGGTGAAGGTTGCGAAATCTGTGTATGAGCCTAGGGGCGTGTACAAAACTTGCAGGTTCCCAAGAGTTTTCTTCGACAGAATACCCCTTCCACTTAATTAAGAATTGGATTGTCCTACCTCTCCGACGACAGTCCAGGATAGACTCAACTTCGAATTCCGTATCATCACCAACCTGAATCGGAGGCGGGGGCGCTTCTTCTCTTCCTGAAAAAGGACTGACAGTTATATGTTTGAGAAGAGAGACATGAAACACAGGATGGATTCTGAAAGATTTAGGCAAGGTAAGTTCAAATGCCACAGGGTTAATTTCACGTTTGATCTCAAAAGGACCCAGGAACTTGGGTCCCAACTTCCGAGATGGACATGACAATTTCAGATTTGCTGCTGAGAGCCATACTTTATCCCCTATCCTAAAGGTGGGGTTACTCCTCTTCTTCTTGTCATAGTGCCTCTTATATTCCTCCTGGGCTTTCTTCATAGTATCCTGGAGCATTTGATAATTTGCTTGAATGAAGCTTACCCTATCTTGAACAGCTGGGACGGTAGATTCAGGAATGGTATTTGGTAAAAATGAAGGATGGAACCCGTAATTTGCCCAAAAGGGTGATTGGTTGGTAGAGGCGTGCATTGAATTGTTGTATGCGAATTCCGCACAGGGCAGCAAAGAGACCCAATCATCCTGGGAGAAAGAACAGAAGCATCGGAGGTATTGCTCAAGCGTCTGATTGGTTCTTTCCGTTTGGCCATTGCTCTGTGGGTGATAGGCCGAGGACAGACATATCTTAATTGACAGCAGCTTACAGAGTTCCTTCCAAAACCTGGAGGTGAATTGTACCCCTCTATCTGACACAATGCTGTCAGGTACACCATGTAGTCGGACGATCTCTTTTACAAAGATTTTAGCAGTATCCAAGGCAGAGGGGGTCCCTTTCATTGGCAGAAAATGCGCCATCTTGGATAAACGGTCCACCACCACTAAGATGGTAGTATATTCTTCAGAGGGAGGTAATTCTACAATGAAATCCATGGAGATTTCCTTCCAAGGTTTTTCTGGGACTGGTAGCGGCCTTAGCAGGCCCCAGGGTCTGGCGTTCGACCCTTTGTTACGCTGGCAGACTGAACAGGAGTCAACATACTTCTTATGCCCCGTACACACGAGCGGACTTTTCGACATCCAAACTCCGACGGACTGAGTCCGGCGGACTATCTGATCGTGTGTGGGCTGCAACGGACTTTAGCGAAGCTAAAGTCTGACGGACTTTAGAAATGAAGCATGCTTTAAATTTTCCCGACGGAACTCCGCCGGACCCGGTCCCCTTTGAAAAATCCGCTCGTGTGTGTGCTACTCCGACGGACTAAAACCGACGCTAGGGCAGCTATTGGCTACTGTCTAGTAACTTCCTACGTCGAATCCAGTCGTACGTCATCACGTTCGACTCCGTCGGAGTTTGGTGTGATGGTGTGTGGTCAAGTCCGTTCGGTCGAAAAGTCCGCCAGAACTCCGTCGGAACCAGTCTTGAGCTGGTCAAAGGCGGACTGAGCTGCTGGGGACCAAAGGAACTTGGTATGCTGGCGAGTGGTCTGAGTAATGGGTGCTACAATAGTGGAAAAGTTTCTTATAAATCTTCGGTAGAAGTTTGCGAAGCCAATGAATCTCTGGACACCCTTCTTATCAGAAGGGGCGGGCCAGTCTAGGATAGACTTCACTTTCTGGGGGTCCATGGCAATTCCGCCTGTGGTGATGATGAGCCCCAAGAACTGGATAGATTCCTTTTCGAAGTCACACTTCTCGGCTTTAACGAATAAGCCATGAGTCCTGAGAATGCATAATACTTTCCTAACGTGAATTCTGTGGAGTTCCAGAGTGGTTGAGAAGATGAGAATGTCGTCAAGATAGGCGACAACGAAGTGGTCTAAATACTCCCGGAAAATGTCGTTAATAAAATGCTGGAAAGTTGCTGGGGCATTGCACAATCCGAAGGGCATGACTAAATATTCGAAATGTCCAAACCTCGTCCTAAATGCCGTTTTCCACTCGTCCCCCTCCCGGATGCGGACAAGGTTATAGGCTCCACGTAGGTCGAGCTTGGTAAAAATACGTGAAGTATGGAACCTCTGAAGAAGTTCGGGGATGAGCGGGAGTGGATAACGGTTCTTCAGGGTGACATTGTTTAATTCCCTATAGTCTACACATGGTCTTAAAGTTTTGTCCTTCTTTTCTACGAAGAAGATGCCTGCACCGGCAGGGGACGAAGAAGGACGAATGAATCCCTTGGCCAGGTTCTCGTCTATATACTGTCTTAGGGCCCCAAGCTCGGTTTCGGAAAGAGGAAATATCCGGCCAAAGGGAATGGGAGCCCCTGGTAATAACTCGATGGGGCAGTCATAAGGGCGATGTGGTGGTAGGACATCTGCTTTCTTCTTGTCGAATACATCTCTGAATTCCTGGTAGGCAGCTGGTATGTTGGGGGCTGGACTGGGTATGGGTTGAACGGTCAGGCAACTGGACAAGTCCTTAGATTCGGGATCCAGACAATATTGTTGGCAGTAGGCGGAAGTAAAGGATATCTCCTTCTTAGGCCAATCAATCCGAGGGTTGTGTGCCTGCAGCCATGGGATTCCTAGGATAACGGGAAACATAGGAGAGCATAGGACATCAAACTTAAGGAACTCCCGATGACCCGAGTCTGTGGTCGTTAGAATGGGTCTTGTTTCCCTGGTAACATGGCCAGAGCTAGGTAGGGAGCCATCGGCCAGACGGACAGTCAGTCTTTGTTTCTTGAGGAGTAGTGGGAGAGCGAGATTCTTGGCTAAGGTTAAGTCCAGAAAACAGCTACAGGCCCCAGAATCGAGTATTGCCTGTAAGTGAACTTCCCGACCTGCCACCATCAATGTGACAGGAAGGGTGATATGGGCCGAGGCGGGCTTCGTTACTTGGAGGTGAAGTGGAGGATAGAGGATTGGTTTGCTTGGTCTTGTGGGACAATTGTTTATCAGATGTCCTGGCTCTCCACAGTAGAAGCAAAGGTGTGCCTGTCGGCGGTAAAGTCTTTCCTCGGAGGTTAAGGGGGAACGAAGCAGGCCTTTCGGAGCGGGGGTTGCCGAGGGGCAGACCAAAGGTGGCGCCAGGATAGGAGAAAGGGTCCGAGCGCGTTCAGACTGGCGTTCCCGTAGACGCCTATCCAGCCGAATGGTAAGTCGGGTAAGATCCTCAAGTGTGGGGGGAACCTCTACTCTGGCTAGTTCATCCTTGAGGACTTCAGACAACCCCATCCGGTATTGATATTTCAGAGCTGCCTCATTCCAGCCAGAATCTGCAGACCATGTCTGGAACTCCACTGTGTAGTCCTCCGCAGGCCGCTCACCTTGACGCAGGGAATACAAGGTTGCCTCGGCTGTTGCTGTCCGAAAGGGGTCGTCGTATAGGTGAGCCATGGCTTGAAAAAACTGGTCCAACGTACTGATGAAGGAGCTGCGTTGTTCTAGTAGGCCGTGGGCCCACGTCTGGGGATCGTCCCTTAGCAGGGAGATGGTGAACCCCACTTTGGTTACTTCGGAAGCAAAGGTCTGGGGTTGTAAGGAAAAGTATAAATAACATGAGTGCCGGAAAGATCTAAATTTCCTTCGGTCCCCCTGAAAATACTCTGGTGCAGGGACTCGTGGCTCCGGCGGGGTTGTAGTTATGGTGATAGCACCTTGGCAGGAGGAGTGCTGCAGATGTTCTTCCAGCCGGAGGTACTTTTCTTGGAGTCCCTTAATTGCTGGAGTAAGAGCCATAACTTCCTGTAGGATGACCTCCATCGGGGAGTCGCCTCTGTCGGCCTCGGACATGGCTGGATTATACTGTCACGTCCGGGTAGGGAGGCCGAGATGCTGAGAGGGCTCCCCTTGCGGCTGAGTGCAGTACAACCCTGAAGGTGACACAGGGATGCAGTGCCCACAGTAGCACAGGTTGCCAGGTAGCAGTAGCCGATGATCAGTCTTGGGGCAACTGTGCAAGGAAGTCCAATGGCAGGGTCAAGGCCAGGCCGAGGGTCAACACGGAAGATCAGTCCAGAGGTCAGAACAACAGGTACCAAGCAGAGAGCCGGAGGGCGGAGGTCAAGCCAAGCCGAGGTCGGATACTGGGAGCAGACAGGGAGCGTCAGATGTAAGCGAGAGGTCGGAGCCAGGAGAATCAACAGAAGCAGGTCAAACGAGCCGGGTCGGTGAACGGGAGATCAGACAGCAGGAATCACGGGCACAGGTACTCAGGAGAAGCTGACGATAATCCAGCGATGAGGCTCTGTCAGGTGAATGTTTAAATAGGCAGGGTGGCTGGGTTACGTCGTGTGCGCGCCGTAGCGTTCGTACGCCTATGACGTGTAACGGAATGCGTTCGTCCTACACCGCGTACTCGCACTCGATCAGACGCAGCTTGGGACGTTCGTCTCGGAACCATATAGCGCCTTCTTGTTTGCTGACGCGCGTTAACGCGATCGTACCGCGCGAGGTTACGCCTATTTCCCTGACATATACATAGATTCAGTGGGGAGCTGAGTGCTGTAGAGGCCAGGGTGGAGCATATAGAAAGCAAGATGGGGGAGTACGCTTCCACCATAAACGATCTAGTGGATGCTCACAAGGAACAAGAGGATAAAACAGCATGGATTAAGAATTAAATTGCTGATATTGAAGACAGGTCCAGAAGGAATAATCTCAAAATAAGCGGGATCCCTGAGTCGGTACAGCCTTCAGCCCTGCGATCATATGCGACCAAATTATTCACTTCCCTTCTACCTGATCTTTCAAAAGTGAAACTCACTATTGACAGGATACATTGGCTACCTAAACCCTCACACCTTCCTGACTCCATCCATAGAGATATAATTCTCCACCTGCACTTTTTCCATCCCAGTACCAGAACTTGCAGTTCTACACAGACCTCTCCCAACATACACTACAGAAAAGACAAAACTTAAACAACATCACGAAGGCACTCAGGAACCAAAACATACCCTACAGATGGGGTTGCCCCACAAAACTCACTATCACCAAGCACGACAAAACATACACCGTGGATTCTCTAGACAGGGGTATCTGTATCTGTACAGCCTTACTGAAGGAATGGAAAATCCTACCGGAATCCAGTGAAGTTAATGAAGTAAAGTCCAAACGACGTGCTTTTAGCCCAGATTGGAAAACAGTCACATATAGGAACGCCAAATCGCACAATTGACCGGTTCCACAACAGAGGAGTCAAACAAGTCCATACAAACAGGACCAGGATAGCCTTTAGGCCTGAACTTATCCCCAATTGTTGGAGCAGAAGTTAGCTTCACATGGGTAAAAAATGTTGGAGCCACATGGGGGGCTTCTCTCCCATGGTTCTCGCTCAAGTATAGACCCCTGCAATGTTACCTAACATGTTTTGTTCTATTTGTTCAGTTTTTCTTTCTATGTTTTTCTCTTCTATTTTTCTCGAGTGTGCACAGCTATCCATCAAGCCTCAACACCACTATACCAAGACCTCTGCAATATACGAAATTCACACATCACAAGGATCGCAAAGAAGACACCAGCAAAAAGCCCAAAACCACCTCTAAAAACCACAGTGAGTACCATTTTTACTAACACAGATACAGCATCAACTAAACTGCCCACAGGAGGGAGCTCTTGCTCCATTTATGATGTCATAACCACACACCTCAGCATACCCACATAACCACTCCTATGGCTGTCCAATTTTTGTCTATTAACACTAGAGGACTTAATCACAGTGTGAAAAGGAAATCCCTATGGAAAGAAGCACTAGCAAACAAATCGGATATTTTATGTGCGCAGTAAACGCACTTTTGTAAAGTGTCCGCTCCAAAATACAACCACAAAAACTTCCCACATATTTTCTTTGCTAATGCAGATTCAAAAACTAAAGGAATAATGACAGCCATAAGAGATATGGTGGCGTTTGTATTGCATGCAGAAATTATAGACCCTCTTGGTCGTTATCTCATCCTGGTGTGTGACATCAAACAAATAACATATACTATTGTCAATGCGTACACTTCAAATAAACACCAGATTCATTTTTTCCACAAACTTATGAGGAAAATTAACACCCACCGGAAAGGTCTACTAGTTATATGTGGAGACTTCAATATTGTACCCGACCCAACCTTAGACACAACCACAAAGGTAAAACGCCAAACCATGTCTCTTCAGAAAGCCCTACATAAAGAAGATCTATACGATGTGTGGCGGTGCATGCACGCTGGAGAAAATGATTTTACATCTTTTTCTACCCCACATCGTACCTATACAACACTTTATTTATTTCTGACAGACCACCGAACAAAAATAATCTCCTCTTCTATAAACACTATCACATGGTCGGACCATGCCTCCATGACAATGGCTATCACAGATGCCTCTACAGTCAACTATAGCCTGCTATCGAGAGCTAACTCTTTCCTTATACAACAACCATAAATCAAACTAAATATTAAAGAACATCTCAATTAATTTTTTTCTATTAATGGTCCTTCTATGCAAAACCAATTCACTCTTTGGAATGCCCATAAGGCATATATTAGAGGAATTTTTATAAAATTGGGTGCCAGGGCGAGAAGGCAGCGGCAAAACAAAATAAAAAAAATCACAGACGAGATTTTTAATTTAGAACCAATAAATAACCGACACACACCCTCAATTTCAAAACCAACCAACTGAGATACAATCTTAGCCCCTGTACACACGGTCGGAGATTTCGACAACCAAATCCGTCGGATTTTGTCCATCGGATTTTGTCTGTCGGATTTTGTCCATCGGATCTTGTCCGAAACTATTGCATACACACGGTCGGACAAAGTTGTTGAAAAATCCGATCTTTCAGAACGTGATGACGTAATTTCGTTACGATGGGACTACATTCAGGCTAGTAGCCAATAGCTTTGATGTAGGAATTTCATCTGAGCATGCGTGGCACTTGGTCCGATCAAAATTCTCTACACATGATCGGAGTATGTCCGATCGGACCAGTTTGTCGGAAAATATTTCCAACAAGTTGGAAAATTGGGTCAGACGGATATTCGGACGGAATCAGTCCGATGCATACCACACACAGTCGGATTATCCGACAACACGGTTCAATAGGACACATTCCGACACATTCCGACGGATTCTCCAAACGTGTGTACAAGGGCTTAGACTCTTATTGCTAGAGGAATTTGAAAAAAACACCAAAAGACTCAAAATTACCTACTACACACAGGGCAACAGAGTGGGGAAGCTCTTAGCATATCAACTCAAGGGATATAGAAGGAAAACTAAGATCCCCTATATCCTCCATCATATAAATAAAACCAAAATGCACCATCCACAAGCTACAGTAGGTGCCACCGATATTGTGTTTCCAGCGCCTCCCTCTGGCTGCTATAGGAAAATTACATTTTCCTATTGCAGCCAGCGCAAAGGTATCGCGCTGGTTAGAGAAGCCTGTCGCCGGGAACCAGCGCGATACCGTTGCGCTGGCTGCAATAGGAAAATGTAATTTTCCTATAGCAGCCAGAGGGAGGCGATAATGTCGCCTCACTCATGAAGCCTGCATGCCTTCTCGGGGGCATACCAGGCCCTTAGGTCCAGTAGGATTTTTAAGGGGAATCCCCTTTGCCAAAAAAAACGGGGTTGGGTCCCCCAAAACCCACACCAGACCCCTATCCGAGCACACAGCCCGGCCGGTCAGGAAGGGAGGTGGGGATGAGCGAGCGCCCCCCCTCCTGAGCCGTACCAGGCCGCATGCCCTCAACATGGGAGGTGCCTTGGGGAAGGGGGGAGCGCGTGGCCCCTCCACCCCAAAGCACCTTGTCCCCATGTTGATGAGGACAAGGGCCTCTTCCCGACAACCCTGGCCGTTGGTTGTCGGGGTCTGCAGGCGGGGGGCTTATCTGAATCCGGGAGCCCCCTTTAATAAGGGGGCCCCCGGATCCCAGCCCCCCACCATATGTGAATGAGTATGGGGTACAATGTACCCCTACCCATTCACCTGTGAAAAAAATTTACAAAAAAACACAACACACAAGGGTTAAAATAGTTTATTGCACAGCTCCGGGGGTCTTCCATCTTCGGGGGTCTTCTCACCGGACTCCTCCGCTATCTTCTGCTAGCTCTTTTGCTAACGGAGGAGCCCGGCTTTCTTCTTTGTCGCCACCCTCTTCTTCGGACTTCGGGGGTCTTGTCCCCCTCTTCGGTTCTTCTTGCCGGGCCACCGCTTCTTCTTCCAGCTTTTTTACTAGCGGTGGCCCGGTCTTCTGTCGCCGTCATTGCTGCCGCCGCCGCCTTCCGTTCTTCTTCTTCTTCTGGAGATGTTGACTCAACGCTCTCTCCGGCCGCAATGCCAGGGACACGGTGCGCGGCGACTTATATAGGGGCAAGGGGTGGGGTCACTGGTTGATGTACGATGTCACAGTCCCAGCATCCTCCGGGACTGTGACATCATAAGGGGGCGGGGTCACCATGTGACATCAACCGGTGACCCCCCCCATTGTCCCTATATAAGTCGCCTCGCACCGCTTCCCTGGCATTGCGGCCGTAGAGAGCGCCGAGTCAACATCTCCAGAAGAAGAACAGAAGGCGGCAGCGACGGCGATAGAAGACCGGGCCACTGCTAGTAAAAGAGCTGGAAGAAGAAGCGGTGGCCCGGCAAGAAGAACCGAAGAGGGGGACAAGACCCCCGAAGTCAAAAGAAGAGGGCGGCGACGAAGAAGGAAGCCGGGCTCCTCCGCTAGCAAAAGAGCTAGCAGAAGATAGCGGAGGAGTCCGGCGAGAAGACCCCTGAAGACAGAAGACCCCGGATCTGTGCAATAAACTATTTTAACCCTTGTGTGTTGTGTTTTTTTGTACATTTTTTTCACAGGTGAATGGGTAGGGGTACATTGTACCCCATACTCATTCACATAGGGTGGGGGGCCGGGATTCTGGGGCCCCCTTATTAAAGGGGGCTCCCGGATTCCGATAAGCCCCCGCCCGCAGACCCTGACAACCAATGGCCAGGGTTGTCGGGAAGAGGCCCTTGTCCTCATCAACATGGGGACAAGGTGCTTTGGGGTGGGGGCTGCGCGGCCCCCCTTCCCAAGCAACCCCCATGTTGAGGGCACGCGGCCTGGTAGGGCTCAGGAGGGGGGATGCTCGCTCGTCCCCACCCCCTTTCTGACCGGCCAGGCTGTGTGCTCGGATAGGGGTCTGGTATGGATTTTGGGGGGGGCACGCCGTTTTTTTCGGCAAAGGGGATTCCCCTTAAAATCCGTACCGGACTAAAAGGCCTGGTATGCCTCCCAAGGGGGAACCCATGCCGTTTTTTTTTTTACATTTGGTGTGGAGTTCTCCCTTAGGATTCATACCAAACACAGTGCCTGGTATTGGCGGAAATCCAATTCGGATTCCCGCACCAGTGTCAACCCGGCCAGCGATGCTTGACGCTTATCGGGAAAGAAAAAAAAGAAACATTTTTCCTTTCCCTATGCGAGCCAACTCGGTGCTGGCTCCCGCGACGGAGCTCGTAGGGTGTCAATCTCGCTGTTAGAAGCGGCGAGATTGACACAAAATCATGGTCACCTACTGTATAGCGCACACCTTCAGCAACTATTGCGGCGCCTTCTATAACCTCAAAGATGATGCAGAAACGACTCAACCCACTTCCGCAATGATAACTGATTTTCTGCAAAAAATGTCCTTACCTAAATTGTCCCAGCAACAATTAGAACACCTTAATTTGCCTTTCACCATAGAGGAAATCCATGATACTGTAGACTCAATGTTGGCCAGCAAGTCCCCAGGCCCAGATGGCTTTACAGGGGAATACTACCAAATTTTCAAACTCCTTTTGCCCCCACACGGGTAATGTAATTAATGCAGCCGCTGCCTCCTCTTCCTTCCCACCAGAAATGTTTAACGCTCTAATAGTAACCCTACCCAAGCCAGGGAAAGAAAGTGACACCCCAGCTAACTTCCGCCCCATTTCATTATTAAACACAGATTTGAAACTGTATGCTAAACTTATAGCCAATCGACTGATAGATATTTTACCCCAACTAATACATCCAGACCAGACTGGGTTTACTAAAGGACATTAGACTTCTGACGCTACTAGGAGATTGATCAACATTATTCAATTAACCTGGATCCAGGGAAGGACTTCTCTGCTTCTAGCATTGGATGCAGAGAAGGCCTTCGATAGAGTCCATTGGGGGTACTTATATAGGGTACTGGAAAAATTTGGATTCTCTGGTAATATCCGGACAGCAATAATGACCTTGTACTAGGAGCCCTCAGCTCAAGTATATACTACAGGTGTACTGTCCAAACCATTCCGAATATCCAATGGCACCCACCATGGATGCCCACTCTCCCCCCTGATTTTCAATTTGATCCTAGAACCCTTGGCAACTTATATTAGATCTCATCCAGACATCAAAGGATTCGAAACTCACAAATCAGAACATGTCATCAGCTTATTTGCGGATGACATAATATTGATGCTCACAGACCCAGAAAAATCCCTGGCTTCAGTACGCAACATACTACAAATGTTTAACAAAATTTCATATTATAAAATAAACAAAGCTAAATCGTATATACTAGGTATGGGCATAAACGCACATCTACAGAACAAACTTAGTTCACGGTTTTCATATGTGTGGCGTGAGAAGGGTATCAAATACCTGGGAATTACCTTAACTGCATCTATAGAAGAATTACTCCATGCCAACTATACTCCCTTTCTTACCACTCTTCCATCGAGGCTCCAAGTGTTAGCCAAGGACTCGCCCTATTCCAGTCCCCAATACTTATTTTTTCAAAATTCTATCTTTTATCAACAAATTTCTATGGAAAGGAAAGAAAGCAAGGTGGGCTTTCAAAAACTCAATAGCTTCTAGAAATGCAGGTGGAGTGGGTAATGTCTTGATCAAAGACTACTATACTGCTTCTATTCTAGCACAACTACACACATGGTTCCCCAACTCACCCAATCCCAGATGGCAAGAATTGGAAGAAAATTAAACTCCAAATAAAAATCTCTACGACTATTTAATGACGACCGCATTTATTAACACTCACACTGTATCCCTAGCTACATCGATAAAAGCATCTCTCCTAGCATGGAAGACATTATTGAGACAACAAGCAACCACTCCTTCTATCTCACCTCTACCAATCCCTATCACCCATGGGCGTCCGCAGCAGGGGGCAAGGGGGGTCAAGTGCCCCCCCCTGGAATCCCCAAGGTGTTGCCACTGCCGCCGCCGCTGCCATGCTGCATTATTTTTTTTTCTGAGTCCGCTCTCTCCTGTGTATCACAGCGCTGGATGGCTGGGTTCGGCGGCCGCTCTGTAACACAGTCCCGCCCCCCCAGACCATCTTGTGTGATAGTAGAGAGAATCAACGCTCCGCCTATCACATGAGCCGGTCTGGGGGGGGCGGGACTGTGTTACAGAGCGGCCGCCGAACACAGCCATCCAGCGCTGTGATACACAGGAGTAGATGCCCATGATCTGTGCTACAGTGCCTGGATAGGAGGATCGAGGGGGGGAGGGGGGCTGCAGTGCTCTCCTCCACCACCGCACTCTCCTGCCCCCCCCCCTGCTCTTCTCTTCCACCACCGCACTCTCCTGACCCCCGTGCTCTCCTCCACCACCACACTCTCCTGACCCCCCCCCCCCCCCCCAGTGCTCTCTTCCACCACTGCACTCTCCTGCCCCCCCAGTGCGCTCCTCCACCACCGCACTCTCCTGCCCCCCCCAGTGCTCCTCTCCTCCACCACCGCACTCTCCTGCCCCCCGTGCTCTCCTCCACCACCGCACTCTCCTGCCCCCCGTGCTCTCCTCCACCACCACACTCTTCTGCCCCCCCGTGCTCTCTTCCACCACCGCACTCTCCTGCCCCCCCCGCTCTTCTCTTCCACCACCGCACTCTCCTGACCCCCCCAGTGCTCATCTCCTCCACCACCGCACTCTCCTGCCCCCCAGTCCTCCTCTCATCCACCACCGCACTCTCCTGCCCCCCCAGTGCTCCTCTCCTCCACCACCGCACTCTCCTGCCCCCCCAGTGCTCTTCTCTTCCACCACCGCACTCTCCTGCCCCCCCAGTGCTCTCCTCCACCACTGCACTCTCCTGCCCCCCCCAGTGCTCTCCTCCACCACCGCACTCTCCTGCCCCCCCAGTGCTCTTCTCTTCCACCACCGCACTCTCCAGCCCCCCCAGTGCTCTCCTCCACCACCGCACTCTCCTGACCCCCCCAGTGCTCTCCTCCACCACTGCACTCTCCTGCCCCCCGTGCTCTCCTCCACCACCACACTCTCCTGCCCCCCCCCCCAGTGCTCTCCTCCACCACCGCACTCTCCTGCCCCCCGTGCTCTCCTCCACCACACTCTCCTGCCCCCCCAGTGCTCTCTTCCACCACCGCACTCTCCTGCCCCCCCAGTGCTTTCCTCCACCACCGCACTCTCCTGCCCCCCCAGTGCTCTTCTCTTCCACCACCGCACTCTCCTGCCCCCCCAGTGCTCTCCCCCACCACTGCACTCTCCTGCCCCCCCATGCTCTCCTCCACCACCGCACTCTCCTGCCCCCCCCAGTGCTCTTCTCTTCCACCACTGCACTCTCCTGCCCCCCCAGTCCTCTCCTCCACCACCGCACTCTCCTTCCCCCCCAGTGGTCTCCTCTACCACCACACTCTCCTGCCACCCCCTCCAGTGCTCTCCTCCACCACCACACTTTCCTGCCACCCCCTCCAGTGCTCTCCTCCACCACCACACTCTCCTGCCTCCCCCCAGTGCTCTTCTCCACCGCCACGCTCTCCTGCCCCCCCCCAGTGGTCTCCATCACCACCACACTCTCCTGCCACCCCCTCCAGTGCTCTCCTCCACCACCACACTTTCCTGCCCCCCCCACAGTGCTCTCCTCCACCACCACCACACTCTCCTGCCCCCCCAGTTTTCTCCTCCCCTGTTCTTGCTGCTCTCCAGCTCTCCCCATCCTTCTCTAGCCACCATCCCCAGTGCTCTCCGCCTCTGTTCCCCCCAGTGTCTTCCCCCCCCTCGTGCCCTCCACTCCCCCCAGTGCTCTCCTCTCTCCCCCTGTTCTTTCCCCTCCAGTGCTCTCCCCTCAGTGCTCTCCCCTCCCCCCAATGCTCCCCCCCTGTTCTTCCCCCCCCCCCAGTGCTCTTCAGCTCTCTCCATCACTCTCTAGCCCCCACCCCAGTGCTCTCCAGCCCTCCTTACTCCCCACCCCTGTTCTATCTGCCCCCCTGGTGCTCTCCAGCCCCCCCCAGTGCTCTCTACCCTCCGTGCTCTCCAGTTCCCTGTCCTTTTTGGCTCCCCCTTAGCACCCTCCACTCCCCACCCCTGTACTCTCCTCTCCTCCTGCATTTTGCGCACACCCATGTGCTCTCCACCCCCCATAGTGCTCTCCAGTCCCCCGTGCTTTCCACCCCTGTTCTTTCTGGCCCCCACTGGTGCTCTCAAGCCCCCCCCCATTGCTCTCCACTCACCCCTGCTCTTTGTTCCCCCCCCCCCAGTGCTCTTCACCACCCCACACTCTTATCCCCCCCAGTGCTCTCAGCCTACCGTGCTCTCTACCCCTGTTCTTGTTGGCCCCCCCAGTGCTCTCAAGTTCCCCCCCAAGCGCTCTCCGCTCCCCACCCCTGTGATCTCCACTCCCCCTCACTCTTTGCCCCCACCCATGTGTTCTCCAACCCCGCCAGTACTCTTTGCTCCCCCTTCTCTCCAACTCTTTGCTCCCCCTTCTCTCCAACTCCCACTCAGTGCTCTCCACTTCACTCCACTTCCCCAGGACCAGAGGGCAGGCAGACTGGGGCCAGAAAATGAGGACGGCTGAAGGTGCAGGTGGCCAGGGACCACTCCATCTCACAGCAGACAGATCCTCTGGAAGGAGCACCGTCCCCATCCAAAACAAGAACAGACCCTGCCTGCTGCTGGCCATCATGGATATCCTGCTGGCATGCAAGGTACTGTACCGAGCATAAACAACACACCTTCCCACAGACAGGGACTGCAGACTGGGACATGGGGCACAGGAGGGGCTGCAATGATGTGCACAGTGAGACTGCATTCACGGCACAGTAAAGCTGCATTTTATAGACACGGTGAGGCTGCATTTGGTGGGCACAGTGAGGCTGCATTTGGTGGGCACAGTGAGGCTGCATTTGATGGGCACAGTGAGGCTGCATTTGATGGGCACAGTGAGGCTGCATTTGATGGGCACAGTGAGGCTGCATTTGGTGGGCACAGTGAGGCTGAATTTGATGGGCACTGGTGAGGCTGCATTGAGCTCTTGCATCAAGTCTGCAATCTCTGTCCATCTCCTGTAGCATGTCTGAAGTCTCTGGGGGAGTCTGGAGAGGAGTCAAAAGTGGGAGCACCGCCGGGATGGGGGTCATGGGAGAAGTCAGATTTGTGTGGACTGTGGATAGGAGACTATAGGATAAGACCTCCAAGCTGGAGCCGACTGACTGAGCCCTGCACAGTGCACCTGAGAGGAGGTCAGTGAAAGCACCGCCAGGCCAGTCGGGGGTCACTGATGTAAGGGGGGAGTGAATACGATAATGTAAGGGGCACTGATATAAAGGGTTTCCTCCTTATATTAGTAACCCACCCCCCTTACCTTAGTATTCTTTCTGCAGAAGGTGGTTCCCCCCCCCCCCCCACGTTCAGAGTTTCTGGGGTCCCCCTTGATGATTGATCACTTACCACTATTAACTGGAATTTGAATATATATATATATATTCATGAACAAGAAAATAATGCCGTTATGCTGTTGGGCTGGTATAATAATGCTGTTGGGCTGGTATGAAATTTTTTCCAGGGCTGGTTTTTGAAAGCATGGGCGTCCGCAAGGTTACTCAGGTGGCTGCGTACCATGCCCATATAGCCTAGAGAATGTACATCTTTTTACATTGCAATACATCTGTTGTGGCCATATTTTTATCTTGATGAAAACAGCCTATACAGTGACAGTATGAGATCAAAATATGGCCACAACAGATGTATTGCAATGTAAAAAGATGGCATATGGGCATGGAACACAGCCGCCAGAGTCACTTCCAATACAAAGTGAAGATGAATTATCTGTTATATAACACATATGTATTACCAGTGTAAAGATTTTCATGAGATTGTCGAAAAGGGGCGGAGCATGAGTGGCCTTGAAATGATGCCCCCCTTGGAAAAAGTTCTGCGGACGCCCATGCTATCACCTGTCTAACTGGATTTATACCAGACTTGCACATAACACTGGGTAGAGAAAGGCATTCAGACCATTTCAGACCTTATGATAGGACCCGTAGTAAAAAGGTTTAGAACTCTACAAATTGAATTTGGCCTGGAAAACTCAGAACAATATAGATACCTACAGATAAAGCATCTCCTGTGCACCAACCCCTCATTTTCTATACATCTGCCATGGAAAATAACATTATTCTTTACCAAACATACATCTAACATCAAAGGGATTAATCTCTTCTATAACGCCCTAAATGATAAATGGACATTCACTAAACTCTCCACTATCGAAACATGAGAACCGGATATAGGCGTACTCTACACTCCTGATGAATGGCAGCATGCTCTTAGATCAACCTATGCATCCACTAAATGTATAAATCTATGGGAACTGACACAAAAATCCTACTACATTGGTATCTAACCCCACAGAGAATCTCCAAATTTGAAACCCACGTCTCTCCACTGTGCTGAAGGAATTGCAAATGCATAGGCACCCTATATCACATTCTCTGGAAATGTTCAAAAATAGGTCAGTTCTGGGATGCAGTATTCAATATGCTTGTACACATAGTTCAACATCATATCCCTAAAACTCCAGGAATAGCCATTCTGTCTTTAGGCATAGATATGTTCCCAAAAACCATTAGGGGGATAGTGTCCCAAGATTTATTAAGCACCAGGTTAGCGTTCACAAGACACTGGAGAGATCAGGAACCTCCTACATTAAAAGAAATAATAACGATAACAAACACACATGTAACTTGTAAAATTATGTTTGCCTTCTCCCAGGACAAATATCTGGTTTCACACAATTACTGGAAATCGTGGACTGAATGGTATAAAACACAAAGTTCTACGTACTACTAAATCTAAGGAGCTGCGCACACTTATGTTCTATTAATTTTTTTTTTTATTCTTACTATTGTTTTCATTTTCGATTTTCTCTCTACTATGGCTCTATTTATAGTTAACCCCGTTTTAAACATGGTTTTGTCCGACTCAAAGCAATAGCTGTATTTTCAGTGTAATGGGTAAAATAATAGGTAATACAAAGTTTGAACCACGCATGAGCATAGTGAAAGGGGTATTGGTTCCTCCCCTCTGGGGCACAGCTTGAACCCAAAGGGAGAGCCGGAGGGGAGGGAGCCACTCCATAATGCTACAATGACAAAGATGGAAGAAACAAAGACCCATTAAATAGTATAATGAATCACTATAAGTGACTACATATTGCTTGGTCATATACTAAACTTAGCTTTATGTAACCACGTTTGTATTATTTTGTTATTTTGTTATACCTCTTATGGTATTTTCTGTATCTTAACCTAGAAAACTCATTAAAAGTCATTGAATGTGGGGAGCGTGGCCTGCGAGCGCATGGAGTAGGACGCATCTCACGGAGCTCCGCTCGGTTATCCTGCTATCCACAGCATCCTGCACTCTATAGCCGACAAATACTCGCGCTACTTACCTGACTGCCTTCCCGGTAAGCTAAGCACTATGTCACAGTCAAAATCACAGAAAGCCGCGGCGGCAAAATTGGCACAGTACCGCCATAGAGAATTGGCTGGGCCTGGGGAAGATGGCGGCGGGGAACAGGAGGAGGAGGCGCGGCCTGCTGGAGATACTGCTCTGCTCCTTGAGGCCATCACCCTATGCCGCACTTCGCTCACCTCGCAGATTGAGGAGGTTAAGGTGGATATATCTCACCTCCGCCAGGATTTTCACAAGCTCTGTGACTGAGTGAAAGCAGCTGAGAATCGCTTGAGCGCCGTGGAAGATGCGCTACCTCCATTGCACACCGAGACTGAAGGCCTGCAGCAGCAGATACAGCAACTATTCTCCAAACATGATGAAATGGAGAACAGGCTCAGGATATGCAATTTAAGGCTCATTGGCTTGCCTGAAGGAGCTGAAGGGAAAGACCCGGCTGGGTTCTTAGAACAACTACTAATTGACACCTATGGCAGAGAGGCATTCTCCCCCATGCTGGCGGTTGAGAGGGCCCACCGCATGCCGGCTTAGGCCACCACCCCAGGGGGCCCCACCACGCACATTCATAGCCAAGATGCTTAATCTTAAGGACAGAGATACGGCACTGCGACTAACCAGATTGAAGGGCAACATAGAATTTGGCAATGCCAAACTTGCACTTTTCCCTGACTTCTCCTTAGAGGTCCAGCGTCGCCGCCGCACTTTCCTGGAGGCCAAGTGGCAGATTGAGGATTCACAATTACAAATACACAATGATCTTTCCAGCTAGGCTGCGTGTGGAACATGATGGGAAAGTATCCTTTTTTGATGCAGCAGAGGAAGTGCTTACTTGGCTAGAACATCGCACGGTGGTGGCGAGGAGGGACTGAAGCTGGAGTGAGTATGTTGTTATCCTCCATTTTTACAGTTGGGCTGTTTGACTCGCTCTATATTATAACTCTTTGCCCAGCCTGACAGACGCTGAACTTTTCTCTTTTTTCCATGCCTGGATGCGTGGGGGAGGGGGGGATGATGAGAAATGACACTACATTCTGATGTTGTTTGCCATCTTCCTTGGCATATGAACAAATCACCCTGCCCACACCTCATTATATGGAGATTTTACTGCAACATCCTTATGGGTGCAATACAGTTTCCTGTAAATATTACTACTCTCACTGTAGTCCTCTTGGAGACCGGATGCTCTGCCTTATTATATCCGTGGCGGGAGCCGTAAGAGTGTGAGAGTCCTACCTGACTTGTGTATTACGCAGCGCAATTTACCCCCACTTACAACCTGGATCCTGCTTTTTATTGTTAGTGGATGTGGCGGAATTATACTTATCTTAAAACATCCGTTATATTGGAGCCCTAGGATCCAAAACATCAATGCCTTACTAACATTTCTCATTGTACTACAAGAAACCCTTTTGGGTCTGCATGGATTCCGCCACTACACTCCGTTTCAGAACTTTGTCTTTTTATTAGACCTTGGGTCGGTTGTATTTGTTTGGTTTATGGGTTGATGCCTGCATCAGTTTGGGAGGATGCAGGGCGGGGAGGGGGGTGGGGGGAGCGGGGGGGGGGTAGTTCTACTAAAGGTTCAGATGGTTAAACAGATATGTATGGTACAAAAGGCACAGAATGGGTATTATTGCCAATGGTATGGTACACCCGGCTGGGGGACCCCAAGGGTAATGTTGAAACTAATGTGGGTGCATTGGACTTGTGGTACTGGGGCCCTTCCTGATGGGGGGGGGTACTCGGAGTTACTATCTGATGGCCTATTTCTTGACATATGTTTGGTATGAGTTATGGCATCATTGAAGTTTCTTACATGGAACGTGACGGGCTGAGTGACAAAATTAAGCGTGCAGCAGCCTTCACAGTTCTTAAAAGGTGCAGAGTGGACGTGGTAGTACTGGTTGAAACCCACGTGGAGGGGAGACTTCAGATGGCGCTATGTCGCCCATGGGTGGGTTGGGGATATCATTCAACCTACACTTCCCACTCAAGGGGAGTGTCAGTGTTGATAGCCAAAACGGTTCATTTCAAACTAGGGGAAATTGAGACTGACCCGCTTGGTCGTTATGTCTTTATACATGCAAAGTTTTATGGTGAACCCATGCTTGTGCTGGCCTGCTATGTGCCTCCTTCATTCTGCACCTCAATTCTCTCAGCGGGTTTCTCCTTTATGTCAAGATATGCCACAACACCGGCTGTGTGGCTGGGGGATTTTAATGCTACTATAAATAATTCAATGGATAGATTGCATTCCTCCCATGTCAGGTCTGTCTCATCTGGAGCTAGTGCATTGTCCAAATTAATGACTTCCTTCCAGCTGGTGGACACGAGGCAGCACAAGTTTCCTTCTGCTCGTGCCTTCTCGTGTTTCTCCTCCTCTCATGATACTCTGTCCAGGATAGATTATATTTTTGTCTCCCAAATTCTCACCCCGAGAATACTTGATGCATCCTTTGGACCCCGGACTTTGTCAGACCACAGTCCATATCAAATCACTCTCAGTGTGCCCCTGTGTAAACCTACATGGGCGTGGCATTTGAATCCCTTCTGGCTCACTCTTGCCTGCAGAGGATGAGCTTGGGACGGAATGGGATACATTTTTTGCTGATAATGATCATTTAGCGAGTCTCTCGACTGTCTGGGAGGCCTTCAAGCTCCACGCACGTGCTATCCTAATCTCCTGCATAAACAAGATTAAGGAAAGGGCTATAGAAAGATTGGAGGTAGAGGTGGGGAAGCTAACTGAGGCGGAACACAATCTTATGCAGGATCCTTCGCCCGCTAATGCAGCACATCTTAGGCTTCAAACTAGAGTGGTAGCAACCATACAATACGAAAAGGCTAAACGTAAACAATTTTTTCTTCGGCAGTCGTTTTTGAACATGGGGAAAAGGTGGGCAAACTACTATCATACCTGTCCCGTGGGGAGGATAGGCCCCCGGTGGTTATCTCCCTGCGCAGTCCGGGCGGCACTCTGTTGACAGACCCACCGGAGGGGACACTTAACCACTTGCCGCCCGCCCTATAGGCAATTGACGGCTGCAAAGTGGTTTCATAATCCTGACCTGATCAGGATTATGAGCCGCTGCGCGCCCCCGGGGGCGCGCATCGCGGCGATCGTTGTTGCGGGGTGTCAGTCTGACACCCGGCAACTACGATCTCAGTAAAGAGTCTCCGTCGGAGACTCTTTACCATGTGATCAGCCGTGTCCAATCACAGCTGATCACAGTGTAAATGGGAAGAGCCGGTGATCGGCTTTCCCTCACTCGCGTCTGTCAGACGCAAGTAGAGGAGAGCCGATCGGCTGCTCCTCTGACAGGGGGGGTCTGTGCTGATCGATTATCAGCACAGCCCCCCCGAGGATGCCCACACTGGACCACCAGGGACGCCACCAGACCACCAGGGAAAAGGTAATAAAGGTCATAATCCTCCCTAGACCACCAGGGATGCCAGTCAGCACAATGGGTGCCAATCAGTGCCCATAATGGATGCCAATCAGTGCCCACAATGGGCATCACTGATTGGCATGCATTATTGTTTGGCACTGAATGGCATCCATTACTATAGTATAACACCGATGCCGCCTATGAGTGCCCACCTGTGCCGCCTATGAGTGCCCACCTGTGCCGCCTATGAGTGCCCACCTGTGCCGCCTATGAGTGCCCATCTATGCCGCCTATCCATGCCCATCCGTGCCGCCTATCCATGCCCATCCGTGTCGCCCATCCGTGCCGCCCATCCGTGCCGCCCATCCGTGCCAGCTATCAGTGCCAATTTGTGCCACCTATCAGTGTCCGTCCGTGTCGCCCATCCGTGTCGCCCATCCGTGTCGCCCATCCGTGTCGCCCATCCGTGTCGCCCATCAGTGCCACTTCATTGGTGCCACATTGGTGCCCATCAGTGCCGCCTTATCAGTGCCCATCAGTGTAGCCCCATCAGTTCCCATCAGTGAAGGAGAAAACATACTTATTTACAAAGTTTTGAAACTGAAACAAAAAAAAACATTTTTTTTTTCAAAATTTTCGGTATTTTTTTATTTGTAGCGCAAAAAATAAAAATCGTAGAGATGATCAAATACCACCAAAAGAAAGCTCTATTTGTGGGAAAAAAATGATAAAAATTTCATTTGGGTACAGTGTAGCATGACCGCACAATTGTCATTCAAAGTGCGACAGCGCTGAAAGCTCAAAATTGGTCTGGGCAGGAAAGTGTTTAAGTGCCCTGTATTGAAGTGGCTAAGTTTCAGGAATTTTTTTCTGAGTTATACTCCTCTACAGTGCCCCCGGATGGCGGTCATGTGGATGGGTTTTTGAGCATGGTTGAGTTCCCTCAGCTGTCAGCGAAACAAGCCACTATTTTAAAGGCGCCGCTGGTGGTGGATGAAATTACCACGGCCATTGCGGCCTTTGCATGTTCCAAGGCTCCGGGCTCAGACGGTTTGCCAATAGAATTTTATGCCCAGTTCTCTGAAACTCTCGCCCCTAAACTACTACTGTTATATAATCATCTTTTCCAAACTTCTGAGTTACCTGCCATGAGAGAAGCCACTATAGTCCTGATACCCAAACCGAGAAAGGATCCCCTATTCCCGGAATCTTATCGTCCGATATCACTGCTACAAGTAGACATTAAGATATTGGCAAAAGTCCTCGCGCTCCGCCTTAATCAGGTTATAATTTCACTTATACACACCGACCAAGCGGGCTTTATGCCGGGACGCAACACGTCCTTTAATTTTAGTTGGCTCTTTATTAACCTTCAGGCGGTGCATGAGGAGGTGGGTACGCGAGTAGTTGTGTCTCTTGACACGGCGAAAGCATTTGATTCCGTTGAATGACCCTATTTGTGGAAGTGTCTACAGAAGTACGGGTTTGGTCCAAATTTTCTCAAATGGGTGCAGCTCCTATCATGCTCTGAGGGCTAGAGTGGTGGCAAATGGATGGCCCTCTTCGATCTTAAGTCTGGGTAGAGGCACGAGGCAGGGCTGCCCGCTGTCCCCGCTCTTATACGCCCTAGTGGCAGAGCCTTTAGCCGTAGCTGTTAGAGCAGACCCAGAGATCAGGGGACTGAAAGTGGGACACGTTATAGAGAAGATCAGCCTCTATGCAGATGATACGTTACTGTACCTCACTGATTCAGACTCATCACTAGCTTGAACACTCCTACTTATAGAGCAATTTGGAGCATTTTCAGGCCTAAAAATGAATTGGGACAAGTCCCAGATATTGCCACTAGATGCCTTCCCCCCTATGCATTCTTCTAGCAATCTCCCTCTGCAAAGAGTTGCTATGCTTGAATACTTAGGATTGCACATCTCCAGGGCCTCAAGCGATTATATTGCCCTTAATATTGAACCCCTTTTCACTATGATTAAAAGTAAAACACAGGCATGGTCCCGCCTCCCCCTTGGAGTGTGGGGGCGCATTAATCTTATAAAAATGATTTTATTACCTAAAGTACTATATGTCCTCTGGCACTCCCCGGTCTTTCCTTAAAATATTTTAAGAAACTAGAAGCTCTCCTGAATCCATTTGTATGGGGGCGAAATAGGCATAAACTCCGTTGGCAGGCTCTAAAGTGTCCAACAGACAGGGGAGGCACAGCACTACCAGACTTTCACCATTATTACATTGCAGCGCAGCTCTCTCAATTTTTTCATCTGGATAAATCTGATGGGGAACGATTTATGACAATACTCTGCCCCAATTGGGCCCAACAAACAGGAGACCCCCTGTATGCTATTACTGCAGGTTTGGGAGCCTCCGGTCTGGGTGGAACACATGCTCCTATCCTGCAACAGTATAGACGTATCTGGGATATAGCTACCCGCAGATTGGAGACCCCAACATATAATGATTTTACGCCTTTATGGGCCAATAAACATATGCATGAATATCTTGCTTTACAAAGGCAGGAGGTATGGAGAAAGCAAGGCATATATTATTTACAACACTTACTCCTAGATGGGGCCCTTAAGACCTTTGGTCGTATACGGGAGGAACTTGGGGTCCATGACAGATTGCATTTCTCATACTTACAGGTGCAACACGCGGCTTTGATGCAGTTCTCACGAGGGAGATTCCCACAGCCCACTCCCAATCCTATTATGTCCATAGCAAGAAGCGAAGACCCTAAAGGTCTTATCTCCTCCTATTACGCTATGTTGTCTACCCCTGTGGCAAGCAAATGTGCGTATGCCCTCAAATCACGCTGGGAAAGAGATCTAGGGCCCATTGAGGATGGTGAATGGGAGGAAGCGCTGGAGACGTGCAGGGAAGTCTCCCCCAAAATGTCGGATAGATTGTCCCAAATTTTTATAGTACTCAGAGCATACCTTACCCCTCTCAGAATCATAAGATATAGGAAAAACTTCCAGCTAACTTGCCCAATGTGTAAACTCAGTACGGGTAGCTTCTTCCCCCTCCTCTGGTCCTGCCCCAAAATTCAGGGATTTTGGGAACAAGTAGTACATTTTTTGCATGATACTATGGGTATACCTGTGGGATTGGATCCCAAACAGTGTCTCCTGGGTATCTACCCCGAGGAGCCTACTAGACATGCCAAAACATTTATGCAGGAGACTCTGTTCTCAGCCAGAAAACTCATTGCCAGAAAGTGGATGAGACCTACTCCCCCGACGTTAGCAGAATGGAAAGCGGACATTAATCTTACTCTCCCCTACAAAAAATGTATGTACAGCAACAGGGGCTGCCAAGCCAAATATTATAAAGTATGGGACAAATAGCTAAATGATGCAGACTCATGTGGGTAGACAAGTGATGTATATGCTGCCATGGGCCAGTTGGTTAGAATTGGGCTATATTCCTCATTTCCATGTCTGATGCATAGGTATTGCCCTCTTATGGGGTCACCATTGATCGATGTATGATGTGCTGCAATGTTATACCATGTTGCATGTGCTTTTCGTTATTGTATGTTTACGTAATGTACACCGTGCTTTGACCGTCTGTACCTTGGTTTAATAAAAAACTTTGTTATAAAAAAAATCATTGAATGTAAAAATAAAGGCATGGGTTCCCCCCAGTCCATTACCAGGCCCTTTGGGTCTGGTATGAATATTAAGGGGAACCCCTCACCAAAATTTTAAAAAAAATGTGTGGGGGTCACCCCAAAAACCATACCAGGCCCTTCAGGTCTGGTATGGATATTACAGTGAACCCTGTGCCAAAATGTAAAAAAAAATGCCGTAGGGGTCCCCCCAAAATCCATACCCAACCCTTATCTGAGCACACAACCTGGCAGGCCACAGGAAAAGAGGGGGGGCGTGGCTTGGGACAGCTCGGAGATGGCCGCCTAAACGAAGAGCTCCAGCTACCGAGGTCACAATACTCAACCCAGGAGGCTTTCCGCAGCGTTATGAGCAGCCACACGGGCCGCGGCGAACCAGCGACACGGTCCCGGTCCCTGAGGGAACCGAGAACGCAGTTAAGCGGCACTATTCCGGAGCTGTTCCGCTCCCAGCAGCCGAAAAAAGAAGGCATGGCCGCCCCCGGCAGGAGATCGCGCTCCCCGAGCAGAAGCCCACGCTCGCCACAGGACGAATCCACCACAGGAGGGGGTGAGTCTCGCTCACTGAACTTTCATGACATGCAGATGATCGCCGCTGACATAAAGAATACTCTGTCAGCGCCGATTGCGGACTTGAGGAGAGACATCCACACCATTAATCTCAGGGTGGAGGAGGTGGAGCTCACGACTGCCCGCCATGACGCTTCTCTATGCCAGGTGCAACAAGTGACAGAATCCCACACCACACATCTCAGGGATCTACAAAGACATATCGAGGACTTGGACAACCGTGGCAGACGCCACAACCTCAGAGTGCGGGGACTACCTGAAAGCATTGACCCCAGTAGTCTCCAGCAAACAACGGTGTCCCTTTTTAATGATATCCTGGAAAGGCCTCAGGACACACCAATAGAAATTGAACGGCTTCACAGAGCCCTCAGACCCCGAAGCAGGGAAACAGACCCCCCCCCCCCCCCCCCCCGAGACGTAGTCTGCTGCCTAGTGAGCTTCCCCCTGAAGGAGGAAGTCCTGAGAAAAGCCCGCAACAGGGGACGCATTATGTCACACGGGGCAGAAGTCAAAATTTGCCAGGATCTATCAAATATCACCTTGCAAAGAAGGAAGGAGCTGCGCCCACTGCTAGACCTCCTTCGAGCGAGATCCATTGCTTATGGATGGAAATTCCCATTCTGTCTTTCCGCAACACATCAAGGTCGCACTGCAGCATTGAGAGTTCCAGAGGATCTAGATAATTTTTGCAACATCTTAGAGATCCCCAAAGTGGAGCTTCCCGATTGGTATAGCGATTTCCGTTTTCCACAAGCAAGAAACGCCACATCTATGGAAGGGGTGCACGAAGCTGGCCAAAGAGACCCCAACTGCCGCCGTTCTCTGGCCCCACGCTACCACCCACCGACTGCAGAAGACTCGCCGAGGAATGGCAGCCCAACGGCTTCTCCGGCTCATCGCCGAGCAAGAATTTCTGCATAGGGAAGACAACATCCAACACTGAAACGACACCTGTGGACCAGGCAAGAACTATTGAAGAATTTTTGAACACTCCTAGGCTCACTAACAAAACTGCGATATGGCTAAGCCCCATCATTCGGTACAAGATGCAATTACAAAACCCCGATTACCGCCTTGACAGCCTCCGAAAGAATGACCTCAGCCCAACATCCTGACTTTCCCCAGCTCAACCTTGAGTTTACATTATTCCCAGGGGAGGGCTTTGAACAGTGTGTATTACCCTCTCACTGCAAGTATTATATTTGGCGGGGATGATCCCTGGAAGAGTGCCTTGGCGGGGACAGACATTATTCCTTTGAGGTAATATGCTTACTCCCAGCCCTGCCCCTTTCCCTTACCCCCCCACCGAATACCAACATGCCCATACTATCGAGCCAATTGTTCCCTTAATCCTTAAAGTGATCTGAAATGACAGCTCCAGGTGCAGTGACCCCCCACCCCCCCTTTTTTTTTTCTTTTTTGTTTCTTCTTCTCCCTTTCTTTCCTAACCTGGAAATGACTTGTACCAGCAATCGAATCTAGAGACCCTGGTCCACAGTATGACCCATGTTTCATTTATATTTCTCTTATGCAGTGTCTGTTTCTATAAATACTTCTCTCTTTGTTTTTGTTCTAGTTTATGTTTAAATTTATGCAAAGGTAAAGTTGATCTTGTTCATTCAACGATTAAGCCTGTTTTGTACATATCACAATGAATGATTTACCTGAGGGTCCGGAGAATAGTGGTCTGCAGTTCAATCAGATACCCCCGAGAATACTCGAGCTTAATCAGGGTGAAATAAAGCCACTGTAATTACAGAGACCATACTGAAATCCCTAGCCGCTTAAGCCAGTGGGTTACCTTCTGGCTTCTTGAGAACTAAGAGACCTGCAGACCCTACCAAAGGAACACCTCCCATTCCAATAGAATGATTTGAAATAACAGGAAAGATGCAGACCTAGTTTAAGGCATTTATGTTCGATCTCATTTATTTGTGGCAGCAACAATCTCTGAACTCGTATGTTTAGTTGTTCTTGTAATAAAGGTATACACATTTCAAGATCCATTGTCTAAACCGCCTGATTAGCAGGGAATCCACATAGGTTCAAATCTTTGCCATGTACAATAGTAATCTCCCAGACACACTAGACCCAATAACCTCACACCAACGACACTCTTGTACCTGGAACCTGCTCCTCCCCAGATTCCGACCCAGCTTAGTTTAAATATCCTCCTGCCAACCAATATCCGAAATATCCCTGTACCACTCGCATATGCAATCACCTGGAAGAGACCTGGGCCCCACCTCCCCAGCTCTTTTACACCACGTCTCACACTTAACCGACCAACCAGTCCACATGTCCACACACACATACATTTCCTCAGGTAACAGCCGCAACCCGTAACTTCTGAATTATACAATCACGAGCCTCCATATTAGTACCATAGACCTCCATGTTAGCTGAATTCTCAACCAAATCCGAAACCCTTCTCTACCTTTCCCCAACCCAGCAAACTCTGGTAGTCCCTGCTGACCTGTCCTGGACACACCTGTTTCTCCCTCTGGGTAAGTTGATAGTTCCATACACTTACCCCCGGATACTTTGCCCCCTTTCCCCCCCATCCCACCCCAACTCCCGTCCCCTAGTCACGCTAGATTTCTCCTTTTGAATTACCTGCTAGACGCCCCACCGGACCCTCATCCCCTCTATCCCTTCCTGACCCAGTTCTCCCCTGACTGGCTGCCATCTCTCTCTCCCCCGCAGCCTAGCGCATCACTGACCCTTGAAACTATAGTAGATAGAGTGAATCATACTGAATAGCCCTCCATATACCACATTCCACATATCGTACTAGCCATGACTTCCCCTCGGCCCACAGACAAGCCTCTCTCATTTAAGATTGTTTCCCTGAACACAAAGGGACTCAACAAGCCTGAAAAAAGATCACAGGTCCTAACCACAATGCACAACATGAAAGCGGATATCGTGTTTCTGCAGGAAACTCATTTCAAAACTGGACATGCCCCCAAACTCGAAAATAATTGGTACCCACTATCCTTTCACACAACAACCCCAAACTCCAAAACCAAAGGAGTCTCGATTCTGATAGCAAAGAACTTCCCTCTCCAAATTAGCGACACCCTCCTGGATGACCAGGGGAGATATATATTCATTAAAGGTACGATAAGAGACAAACACATAATGCTAGCTAACATTTATAGCACTTCACAGGTTCCTTTCTTTAGGTCAATCACTCGTCTATTAACCACCTTTCAATCAGGAATATTAATTCTAGGGGGAGACTTCAACGTTCCCTTGAACCCCCTGCTTGACTCATCCACGGGTACAGCCCAACTCCCATTTCGTGCATTAAAACAAATCAGATTAGCCCTACAAGAACTCGCCCTGGAGATCCATGCACCCCCAAACGAAAGACTACACGTTCTTCTCAAACCCCCATAATAAATACACTAGACTAGACTATTTCTTCCTCAGTCAACAAGACCTACCGCTTATTTCGTCCTCGACAATCGAACCCATGACTATCTCAGACCACAATCCGATTACCCTACGGCTATCCCTCCAGCTTATTAACCATAGTACCAAAATTTGGAGACTTGACCCCAACCTACTCACTGACCAAGTTAACGTTCACAAACTGGAAACAACTATAGCCAATTACTTCATAGACAATGACACCCCAGACACCACTGCTCTGACCCAATGGGACGCACATAAGTGTGTGATACGCGGCCATCTCATCTCCCTCGCATCGTCCATAAAACGTGATAAACAAAGACAACTAAATGACATTCTTACCAAAATACAAGTACTAGAAAGAAAACATAAACGCGATCTAGCCCAACGCACCCTTGAAGAACTCTCTGAAACGTGGAGGACTCTCCTAGATATCTTAGGCCATAGGATTAAAAGACAACATGTCCTCTCACAAAGGCTCTTTTACGAGCACAGCAACAAGAGTGGTCATCTACTAGCACAGGCTCTCCGATCTAAAAAATCTAGAATAACTGTCCATCAGTTAAAAACCTCCAAGGGACACACGGTACAAAGTAACCCAGATATTGCACAAGAATTTGAAAACTTTTATTCTCACCTTTATGACCTACGCGCCACAGAACCCCAACAAATAGGGACGTCGGCTAGGACTTCCCTCATTGAAAATTTTCTTCAATCTCACTGCCCCAAAGCAATATCCTCGTAAACCTCAGCTCAATTAGACCTTCCTTTTCGGAAAGACGAATGGGACATGGCCCTCAAAACTCTGAAACCCGGAAAAAGCCCAGGCCCGGATGGCCTGTCAGCGGTATACTATAAAACGTTCACGGAAATTCTATATACCCCTTATCTCAAAGCATTCAACTCAATCTCCTTAGATTGCCCACTTCCCCCGCCCCTTTTGGAGGCTCACATCACAGTAATTCCAAAAGAAGATAAAGACCCCTCAAACACAGCAAATTACAGACCGATATCCCTTTTGAATTTGGACGTTAAGATTTTCGCCAAAATTATAGCAAATCGTATGCTCCCCCTTCTCCCCACTATCATCGAGCATGACCAAGTGGGCTTTGTCCCTGGAAGAGAAGCCAGGGACAATACCTTAAAGGCGATTAACCTACACCACTTCCTGACCTCTACTAACACTGCAGGTTTCTTTCTATCATTGGATGCGGAGAAGGCGTTTGACAGGATAGCCTGGGACTACATGTCAGCAGTTCTGAGATATATGGGACTAGGAAACCGTCTCTTAAGCTACATAATGGCCCTATATTCTGGTCCCACTGCGAAGGTAAGGCTTAACGGCTTCCTGTCAAATGCCTTCCCCATCCGTAATGGTACGAGGCAGGGGTGTCCCCTTTCCCCAGTGCTCTTTGTGCTCACCCTGGAACCCTTTTTACAATGCCTGAAAAACAACCCAGATATTAGAGGGGTTCGGACAACCGATAAGGAATATAAGCTAGCGGCTTTCGCCAACGATATTCTATTATTCCTAACTGATCCACATATCTCTCTCCCCAACCTTTTAAAAGAATTCCACCAATTTAAGTTGATCTCCAATCTTAACCACTTTCAGACCGGACCATTTTGCTGGTAAATGACCAGAGGTCTTTTTACACTTTGGCACTGCGCTGCTTTAACTGGTAATTGCGCGGTCATGCAATGTTGTACCCAAACAAAATTTGCGTCCTTTTCTTCCCACAAATAGAGCTTTCTTTTGATGGTATTTGATTGCCTCTGCGATTTTTATTTTTTGCGATATAAACGTAAAAAGACCGCAAATTTTGAAAAAAAATGATATTTTCTACTTTTTGTTATTAGAAAAATCCAATAAACTCAATTTTAGTCATACATTTAGGACAAAATGTATTCAGCCACATGTCTTTGGTAAAAAAAAAGTCAATAATTGTATATTTATTGGTTTGCGCAAAAGTTGTCACATCTACAAACTAAGGTACGTTTTCTGGAATTTACGCAGCTTTTAGTTTACGACTGCCTATCTCATTTCTTGAGGTGCTAAAATGACAGGGCAGTACAAAACCCCCCCAAATGACCCCATTTTGGAAAGTAGACCCCCTAAGGAAATTGATAAGAGGCATGTTGAGCCCATTGAATATTTTATTTTTTTGCCTCAAGCGATTGAATAATGACAAAAAAAAAATTTTTTTTTTTTTTTTACACAAAGTTGTCACTAAATGATATATTGCTCACACATGCTATGGGCGTATGTGAAATGACACCCCAAAATAAATTCTGCTGCTTCTCCTGAGTACGGGGATACCACATATGTGGGACTTTTTGGGAGCCTAGCCGCGTACAGGGCCCCGAAAACCAAGCACCGCCTTCAGGCTTTCTAAGGGCGTAAATTTTTGATTTCACGCCTCACTACCTATTACAGTTTTGAAGGCCATAAAATGCCAAGATGGCACAAAACCCCCACAAATGACCCCATTTTAGAAAGTAGACACCCCAAGCTATTTGCTGAGAGGCATGTTGAGTCCATGGAATATTTTATATTTTGCCACAAGTTGCGGGAAAATTACAAACTTTTTTTTTTTTTTTTTTTTTTTCACAAAGTTGTCACTAAATGATATATTGCTCATGCATGCCATGGGCATATGTGAAATGACACCCCAAAATAAATTCTGCTGCTTCTCCTGAGTACGGGGATACCACATATGTGGGACTTTTTGGGAGCCTAGCCGCGTACGGGGCCCCAAAAACCAAGCACCGCCTTCAGGCTTTCTAAGGGCGTTACAGTTTTGAAGGCCATAAAATGCCAAGATGGCACAAACCCCCCCCCCAAATGACCCCATTTTAGAAAGTAGACACCCCTAAATTTAGGGGTACACTAGTGAGACTAGGTAATAAATGGCGGGTGCCCTGAAACTATAAAAAAATAACTAACCAACCAGCGTCACCTGTAACAGTTATATGGTGATCACTGGTGAAAGGGTTAACTAGGGGGCAATCAGGGGGCTTTATGCGGTAGTATATGGGGGTCCCTGGCACTATAAAAAGCTGCGGCGAACCTAAATACCTACCTGCCTAACTAGCGTCACCTGTGACACTAATACAGCGATCAGAAAAACGATCGCTTATTAGGCTGGGTTCACACTGGAGCGATGCGGGAACGCCACGAATGCGCGGCGGGTTCCCGCATCGCATGCCTCCCGGCGGCAGTTCACACTGCCCTATGCGAACTGCTGGGAGTGTCAGTGAAATGTTACTGACACCCCCAGATCAGTTCGCATATCGCAGTGCGATCTGCAAACTCGGATCGCATGGTGTGAACACCCATGCGATCCGATTCTGCTGCGGGCCAAAAAAAGGGTCCCGTGCGAATTTGCGGCGGGTGCGGCGGGTGTGGCGGGTGCGGCGGGTGCGGCGAATGGCTGAACTCGAATCGCACAGAGATCGGATGTGATTTGCACTGCAGTGCGGTGCGAATCACATTCGTTCTCATAAACCGCTGCAATGTGAACCCAGCCTTAGTGACACTGGCGACGGGGGGTGATCACGGGGTTAAACCTTTATTGGGGGGGTTAGGGGGGTACATTAGAACTAAAGGGGGCTAACCCTAACTGCCCTAACAGTTATTACAGTCACAAATGACACCAATGCAAAAAAAAAAAAAAAAAAAAAAAAAAAATGACATTGGTGTCACTGTGACTGGGGGGCAGGGGTAATTGGGGGGGTGATCGGGGGGTAAAGGGGGGGTGTGAGTGTGCCTGGCATGTTCTACTGTGTGTGGGATGTGTTGGTGCAACTCACTGATCCGCTCTCCTCCGTGTCGGAACGAAAAATACCGACACGGAGGAGAGAATACATCACTTCCTCTCCTGTGTTTACATTACAGGAGAGGAAGTGATGTCACCGGGGATTTCCATTCGTCGGGAGCGATCGCGAGGGGGTGGCCATGAATGAATGGCCGTCCCCTCGTCCGGGATCGCTCCCGAACGAAAACCGACCGCCGCAGGCACCGGGCGGGGGCCCGATCGGGCCCCCGACCCGCGGGAGGCTAATCACGTACATGTACGTGCTTATGCCTGCCCGTGCCATTCTGCCGACGTACATCGGCGTGAGGCGGTCGGCAAGTGGTTAAGATAAATTTCCCTAAGTCCTACGTCCTAAATGTCTCCCTCCCCAACAGTCTCGTAGTCCAATGCCAGAACAACTTTCCATTCAAATGGAAGGAAGATCATATAGCCAACCTAGGAATCCAACTCCCCCGACATCTGACAGACTTGTACAGTAAAAATTACCTCCCCATTTTACAAAGCCTCACCGACGACTTCAAGAGATGGAACAAACCCATTTTTTCCTGGTTTGGCAGGGAGGCCATTTTAAAAATGAACGCCCTGCCTCGCCTGCTGTACATAATGCAAGCCGCACCAATCCACATACCGATCGCCTTTTTTAGGAACTATAAGAGCCTATGTACCCGCTTTCTTTGGGGGGACCGTAAACCCAGAGCCAGCTTCCAGCTTCTTTCGCTACCTAAAACTAAGGGAGGGATCGGTCTACCCGACATAAGAAATTATTTCTACGCTTGCCAACTTACCAGAGTAGCAGACTGGAACATCCACTGCAGCATGAAAGAATGGGTTCACCTTGAGGCTTCATTTTCCCCACTTCCACTACATTCGCTGCCTTGGATAACCCACAAACACATACCAATTGACGTCTTGTCCCACCCCCTTATCGGCCCTACCCTCAAAGCTTTCCGAAGTGCCTGCAAGACGACACTCCTTTCCTCCAATCCAGGTCCCCTCACACCAGTTTGCCAAAACCCCGACTTTCCACACGGCCTACGCAGTAACTTCTTAAACAATTCCTGGCCACATAAAGATGCGTTAGTATATCACTTCTACTCACAAGGCAAACTCTTACCATGGGACAAGTTACCTTCCAACGATGGATGCCCCCCCATCTCTCAGTGGAACTATTAACTGATGGTCCATTACTTAAACAAGCTAGACAGGGAACACAAGACCTCCAGACCCCTACTACCATTTGAATCTTTATGTTCTACTGGCATCCCGCAACGCCACCTTCTATCGATTACACATTCTTTTCTCTTCTCTAACACCCCACCAAACACAGGCAAGGCCTGCCTGTCCTGGGAGAGAGACCTTGACCTATCACTTTCTCCAGAAGACTGGGTCCGAATCTTTCAGACCATACACAAAGGTTCTGTGAATGTCACAACTTAAGAAAACGGATATAAAATCCTAACACGCTGGTACCGTACCCCTACATTGATCCATAAATATAAACCAGACCTCCCAGATATATGCTGGAGATGTCTAAAAGAGAGAGGCTCGATTCTCCATATTTTTTGGAGTTGTCATTTTGGGCCGAGGTCCACCGAATTATTGAGAAAGTTACCACTCTCACTTTGGAGTTCTCACCAGCCCAATTCCTTCTTCATCATACGCACCACGTAAATAGACTCTATTTCAAGTCTCTGGCCATGCATATGGTCAACGCGGCCAAGCAGTGCATCCCAATTCACTGGGGATCCACTCAAATCCCCTCACCCAAAGAATGGCTCCTTAAGATAGCTAACATTTCCGAAATGGAGCGACTTATTTCCCAGGCAAATGACACACCCACAAAATTCGCATCGAAATGGGCCTGCTGGACCCACTATATCACAACGACAGAATACCTTAACTTGACAGCCCCTACGACGCGACAACCCAACCCTTCGGAAGAAGCTCCACCCTAAGATGACAGTCCCTTTCCATCTATCCTCCTTGATTCGTAATACGTAACTCAGAACTGGTATTTCCCGATCTCCGAATCCACCAACCCGTGTCTGTCCCCTGCGCACTTTACTCCTGTGGATGGAGAGAGAGATGGCACCCATTCAGTTCCCCCTGTTCCTAACCGCCTCCATTCCCCTACCCACCCCCTGTCAATTCATTTCCCTATTTATACCCTCACCGACACCCATCATTCCTATACAGAAGTACGACATCCAATCCAGACCCATCCTAGATAGAATAAACTGTTCCCAAAGGCGTTAAATTTAAAGAACTTTCTCCCAAGCCGCTCCTCGATACACTGCAGACATATGAGCATAAGAGCAAATGAATATGACACATTAGACCCAATGCAGGGGCTAAAACACTCGGACCAGGAAGGTTGATAACTCACATACAAACAGCTCTACAGTGTACCCTACTTCATCTATCACGCTAATATTTCATTCTATCTATGGTTGCTTTCTTTTGCCCACAATGTTGCTTTGTTGCCCAAGAACGTTCTGTCTTGAATAAACGTCATGACCGTACCCTCTGTAAAACTGCTTACTTCTGTAATGTTACTTATTGAGCTGTTACTTCCTTTTTTTTTCTTCAATAAAATATTCATGGAAAAAAAAAAAAAGGAAAAGAGGGGGGACCGGAGAGCGCCCCCCTCCTGAACCCCTGAACAGTACCAGGCCACATGCCCTCAACATGGGGAGGATGTTTTGGGGTCCTCCAAAACATCTTGTCCCCATGTTGATGGGGACAAGGGCCTCGTCTCCACAACCATTGCCCAGGGTCTGTGAACTGGGGAATTATCAGAATCTGGAAGTCCCCTTTAACAAGGAGAGCTGCAGATAACGCCTCCCTATGTGAATGGGTATGGGGTACATTGTATCCCTACCCATTTACCCCCAAAAATTTAAAAATAGTAAAAATGAAAGGAGACACTTTAAGACAAGTCCTTTATTAAAAAAAAAAATGTCCCGCAATGTAAATGCATCTTTGATGATAGCACTCGATGGACCAAAAAAAATAAAATACCTGCAACAACTCTGCCTCCATGGGAGGCTCTCACCGACTGATGGTTCTTTATAACTGCTGTTATATAGCTGAAAAAGAGGATCCACCCGGTGAGGTCAGCGGGTGGCCCCACCCTCACCTATATAACATCGGGAAGAAGCATCAGTCAGCGGGGGCGTGGCCAAGACCGGCATGTGAGAGGAAGCACTTCTCACAGCTCCTGCTTGATCCGTTTATCGATCCTTCCCCGGCAGCCAAAACTTTGCTTTTTCCAGCTCCCCAGCTGGCGACCGACCCCTTGCACCTCCCAGACCCACCGCCGGCCCTCTGTACCCGTGGGAAGACCCGCAGAGGCCCGTTGGAGATGGCGGGACCGGACTCCCAAGATGGCGCCGCAGCATCGGTGGCCATGTCACAGTGCACCCCGCGGCATGCGAACAAGTCCAGAGAGGGAGGCAGCAGGCGGACTTTAAAGACCCAGGGTAAGGAACAGTACCGAGACATTCTGTATTATGCTCAAAAGCTGCAGGGCCCTGAAGCCATTGATACAGCAGAGGAGACACAGGAGGGAGAGAATGACTTGTTTACACAAGCAGACTGGGGACATGATACCGGCGGCAATCCGGGCAGGTCTAAGGAGGATGCAGCTCCTCCACCCTCTCCCCCCCTCATATCTGATACAGCGGAGCCTCCTGAACAACCCACGCTGGCTGCTATATTGAAGGCTGTTCATGTATGTACGGCATCGGTGAATGATAAGAAGGAGCAGTTTGGGGGCTTGAGGGAAGAAGTCTCACTTCTCAGACAAGATTTGCAAAAACTTAGAGAGAGGGTGACGGCGGTGGAGAGCAGAGTGAGTGATATAGAGGATAAGCTACCCCCCCTGCTAGTGAGGCCAGGGCAGTGCACCGCATGGCACAAGACGTATACAATAGAGCCGCGGACACGGAAAATCGCTTACGCAGAAACAATGTCCGCATTGTAGGTCTACCTGAGAAGTCAGAGGGCAAAGACCCCACATTATTCGTGGAAAACTGCCTGGTGGATATCTTTGGCCGTGATTCATTCTCCCCATTCTTTACTGTGGAAAGGGCCCACAGAGTGCTGGGCAAACCCCCCCTCAGGGTGCCCCCCCCAAGTCCATGCTGGCCAAGATGCTTCACTACAGGGACAGAGAGGCGATCCTGAAATGTGCAAGAGAACGTGAAAACATTAAATTCAACGGGGTCCGGGTTTCGTTCTACCCGGACTTTTCAGCTGAAGTTCAATGGGCCAGGGCAAAGTTGGGGGGGGGTGAAGAAACGCCTGAGAGCTTTGCAACTGCCATATGCCATGCTTTACCCAGCCAAGTTATGTGTGACAGCGGAAGAACACGCACAATTCTTTGAATCGGCTAAAGATGCAGCAGCCTGGCTGGATCACAATGAGCAAGCCCTGCGACGTCACAGGGTGCCTGCTGTTGGTGATTGACCCCGCTGTGAAGGTATGAGACCACTAAAACAGTTAAGGCCCGAAGGCCTGCCTAGGCCCTTGCTGTGTATTCCTCAGTGGAGACCCTTGTTTGTTTGACCTACCTTCTTCTGATGGCCCTACATCGTATTGGGCCCCCCCCCCCACTCAGTTTCTTCTTCCCTTTATTTTTCCCTACTGCCGGGGAAAACTGTGATCTTATTATTTAGTGAGGATCTTATCAGTGACATTCAATTCTACGACCACCCCTTTCTGTACACATTTTCTTTTTTCAGGGCAGTATTTTTCATTTTTTGTTTTTCTGGGAGAATGCTGTACCCTAAAGTTGGCCGCCAGTTAGGCCGCACTATGACAAACAAGTTTGCCCTGTTGGCTGAGTTGATCTGGAGACCTGAATCTATGCAGACTGTTTGGCGGCATTACGTTGATGGTGCTTTTTGGGAGTCATTGACTCCCCACGCCGCCTGTGACAGTCCAAGTAATGTGCCTTATTACAACATGCAGTATGGATCATCATGCAGTATGAATGACTTTAGTCATTTGCTTTATGGAAGTCCTGAGGACATGACGTTTTACCCGATTTCTGCCTTCCCCACCCCTAAGGGATACCTACCACCAGGGGGGTATGGGGGACCTGTCTGGCTTACACTCTTCCCTCCATGATGGCGGGGGTAGCAGTAGTCTCATGGAATATTAGGGGCCTGAACTCCCCTCTTAAGCGCACCATGATATTTACCTGTTTAAAGAAGTTTCACCCTGCTATTTTATGTTTACAGGAAACGCACCTTACTGGTGTCACCAGGGGTTGTCTGAGATATCCGTGGATTGGCTGGGCATACCACTCCACTCACACCTCCTTTTCCCGGGGGGTGAGTGTGGTGGTACATAGGTCCCTGGATTATAAAGAATATGCCTCCAAAATAGATTCAGAAGGGAGATTTGTATTTTTACATTGTCGCATTGGTCTTTTGCACTGTGTACTGGCTTGTGTGTATATACCTCCTCCCTTTGACGCACGGGTGCTCCGGCTGCTCCTAGAATTTTTAAGGGAGCGCCCGGACCTCCTGTTACTGATAGTGGGGGACTTTAACAGTTGGTTGAATGCGGGTTTGGATAAACATCCGGCTCATAGCCCTCCGAAATTAACTCCTCTGGCCAGGTTATTGCAGGAGGTGGGCTGGGTGGACATATGGAGGCAGTGTAATCCCTTTAGTAGACAATTCTCCTGTTTCTCGAAAAGTCACGGGTCCTTGTCCAGGATAGACCTGGCGGTGGGGAACTCAACCATGCTCCCTTCTGTTCTGGATGTTACTTATAAACCTAGATGTGTTTCGGACCACTTGTATTTAGTGGTCAATCTGCTAGTCACCCAAACTTCCTCCCTTTCTAGGGCCCCCTGGAATTTTAATGCATTTTAGCTTCAGCTTTTTATAACACCCGAGGTGACGGAAGGGAGCATCCGAGTGTTTTTCACTCAGCAGCCTGATGTATTATCAATACTGAATGGGAAGAGTTTAAGGCATTTCTGAGGAGGCTGCTTAGTAAGGAGGTTACTAAGGTTAAGAGGCGGTCGGAGTCTCTCAGGGAGGCACTTGAGGCACAGGTACATTCTCTGGAGGTGCAATATATTCAGGACCCAACAGAGCCGCAAAGGGGGCTTGGCAGTCGGCTCAATCTGCGTATGACTGCCTGTTGGCCTCCTCTGCGGAAAAAAATATATTTTTCTCGAGGACAGCTTTCTTTGAGGAGGGGGTGGTCACGGGCAGGCTTTTGGCCAGGATAGATAACTCTGAGCAGAGATCTCCGGTTATTGGCAGTATACGCACAAAGGAGGGGAAAATGGTTCACTCCCCTGATGGAGTAATACAGACTCTAGCTGCATACTATGAGGACCTATACCACCCATCCTCACAGTATGGCTCTGAGGAGCTGAAGGCCTATTTAGATGAAATACCGTTCCCGCAACTTTCGGAGTCCCAGTGTGCGGAATTGGATGCCCCGCTCACCCTTGACTAGTTACAGGTTGCAGTGGCGGGGTTCCCCAATTGTAAGGCCCCGGGGAGTGATGGGATCCCTATTGAAATCTACAAGCACTTTTCGGAGATATTGCTCCCCAAACTGCTGAACTTGTTCAAGGCTGCCAGTGAGGCGGAGATTCTGCCCCCCTCGATGTCTGAAGCAACTATTGTTTTAATTTTGAAACCTGATAAAGATCCGGTAGATCCGGCCTCTTACAGGCCGATCTCCCTGTTGCAATCTGATATTAAAATTTTGGCCAAGGTGCTAGCGCTCCGTTTAAATACAGTAATCTCCTCGGTAATACATGCAGATCAGGCAGGGTTTATGCCGAATAAGTCCACGGCAGTGAATCTCCGGAGATTGTTCCTTAACCCTTTCCCGCCGAGCGTACGCAGATATGCGTACTCGGCTTCCGGGGGTTATACCGGGATGATGCCCGCACCTGCAGGCATCATCCCGGTACCGTTTTTTGCAGCAGGCGATTGGCTATCCAGGCATAACAACCGATGCGGCTAAAAGCCGCTCGGCTGTTATGCCGGAGGAGCGGGAGGGGATGTTCCCCCCTCCCGCCGCCTCTCGCCGCTGTTACCGGTGCTCCCGCTCGATCGGGAGCACCGATCAGAGATCCGACGCCTCTGGCTGCTGCGGAGGAACTGGAACGAAGCCGTAATTGGCTTCGTTCCAGTCTCCTCATCGTAAACACGGAAGCGACGTCATGACATCACTTCCCGTTTACTCGGCTGCCAATGGCGCCGGTTTTAAAAAAATATCCGGTATTCAGAATCGCCGTTTTCGGCGATCTGAATACATTGAAGTGTAAAGGAGGGGTGGGGGGTCTTTTAGACCCCCGATCCCTCCATAAAGAGGACCTGTCACCACCTATTACTGTCACAAGGGAAGTTTACATTCCTCGTGACAGCAATAAAAGTGATCAATTTTTTTTTTTTTTTAAACAATTTAGTCATTTTAAAATAAATAAAAAAAAAATAAAAAAAATTTTAAGCGCCCGCCGTCCCCGCGAGAGCTCGCGAAGCAAAGAAAACGCATACGGAAGTCGCGCCCGCGTATGTAAACGGTGTTCAAATTACACATGTGAGGTATCGCCGCGATCGTCAGAGCGAGAACAATAATTCTAGCACTAGACCTCCTCTGTAACGCTAACCTGGTAACCGTAAAAAAAATTTAAAGCGTCGCCTATTGAGATTTTTAGGTACCGTACTTTGTCATCAATCTACAAGTGCGCGCAATTATAAAGTGTGACATGTTTGGTATCTATTTACTCGGAGTAACATTATCTTTCACAGTACGCAAAAAAATTGGGCTAATTTTACTGTTTTTTTTTTTATTATTCATGAAAGTGTCCCTTTTCCCAAAAAGTTGCGTTTAAAACACCACTGCGCAAATACCGTGTGACATAAAATATTGCAACAATCGCCGTTTTATTCTCTAGAGTCTCTGCTAAAAAAATATATATAATGTTTGGGGGTTCCAAGTAATTTTCTAGCAAAAAATATGGATTTTAACTTGTAAACACCAAATTCCAAAAATAGGCTTAGTCATGAAAGGGTTAATATACAGTCAGTGGCTGACAATGTGGGCAGGAGAGCTCTTCTGTCCCTTGATGCTATGAAAGCATTTGTGTGGGGTGGCCATATCTTTGGGAGATACTGAGGCGTTTTGGCTTTGGTGCTGGGTACATATCATGGGTACGGCTGCTTTATTACCACCCGAACGCGGCCATTATGGAGGCCGGTAGGCTATCCTTGCCATTCTGTCTTGGTCGGGGCACTCGGCAGGGGTGCCCTTTATCTCCCCTGCTGTTTGCCCTGGCAATAGAACTGCTGGCTATTAGGATCAGGGAGCACAGAGGCATCACAGGTTTCTGCTACGGGGATAGACAGGAAAAGGTGATGCTTTATGCAGATGATACTATGATTTTGCTGGGAGACTCGGAACAGTCTCTGGAGAACACGTTAGATATAGTGACCTGCTTCGGGGAGTTCTCTGGTCTTAGGATAAACTGGTCCAAATCTGCACTTATGCCTATAGATGAGCCACTATTACAGCAGGGGGGACGGGTGGGAAAGATCCCTATCGCCCTCCAATTTAAATATCTGGGGATACAGGTGACGCCGAAAATCAGAGACTATGTTGCGTTAAACATCACACCGCTGGAATTTGTTGTGTATGTCGGCTGCAGGCAAGGTGAATCTTATTAAAATGATTCTTATGCCCCAACTTTATACATGTTGCACAACTCTCCAGTGGTGATCCCGCTGAAGACTTTCAGGATAGTGAACTCAATATTTTGCGAGCTAATATGGAAAGACCCCCTAGGATTAAATTAGAGCATCTTCAACGCCCGAAGGGGGATGGGGGGCTTGCACTGCCGAACCCCTGGCTGTACTATTTAGCCTCTCAACTACAACATTTAATAGGCACTATGGTCCCTGAGAGTGACCCCACTGGCAGAGTCCCTACCGCTTCTGAGGCCATCATGTTGCACACGGTGGGTGGGAGATCTGTTCCGACTGCCCTGGAGGCTCTGGCCTTCGGCAAACCCCCCCCAAAAAGTTTCCCCACATATAACTTAATACAGAAAATATGGAACAAAACCAAATACTTGCAGGGAGCTACGGGAATCAGTGAATATAGCCCTATATGGGCTAATGAGTCGTATCCTGAATTAGCAAAGCTGCAGCATAAGGACAGGTGGCAGAGGAGGGGAGTGTTTTATCTTACGCAGATAATCAGTAATGGTCAACTGTTACCCTTTGATGCCCTGAGAGCGAGATATCAACTCCCGGCACATATGTACTTTTATTACATGCAACTTAGGCATGCCTTTCTGGCCCAATCGAAGGTTTCGGATTGGCAGCTGGAGGGATTGCCTCTTGTTTCCCAGCTTAAGTCAGCTGACAGCTCGAAAGGATTTATCTCGCAGAGTTATGCTACACTTTTAAGCAGATTCTTGTTGAAACACCCCCTGACGGTTAAAAGGAAATGGGAACTAGATGTGGGGCCCCTGGAGGATGAGCAGTGGGAGGAGGTGCTGCAGTCGGTGGCAGTCTGCTCGCTGAATGTGACGCACAGACTTACCCAACTGTACACCATATTGAGAATTTACTATACCCCCCATAGGCTACACTCTATGGGCCTTGCACCGACACCGGTGTGTAACAGATGTGAAAGGGATCACTGTGACTTAATACACATGCTGTGGCAATGCCCCAAACTTCATGTTTATTGGAGGGGGGTGACGGGCACCCTGAGCACGGTGTTTCGGGTGTCAGTCCCCTGGGATCCTCGGTGTTGCATTCTGAACTTGCTGGAGGAGTTGGAATGGGAATCGCACACTAGAGAGGCTCTGACCAGGGCGCTCTTTATTGCCCGCAATTTGATAATGCTCCACTGGAAATCGGACTCACCTCCATCGGTCCGGGAGTGGACCGCCTCTGTTGGTAATACGCTGAGAATGGAAAAAAATTGTCTATCAGCATAGAGGTTGCCCTGATAAATTTGAAAAACTATGGGGGCCGTGGCTGGATACTCCGGGTCTTGCCCCGGATGATTTAGTTATGGACCGGCTGCTCGGACCAGGGGTGCCCTAGGCGCTGCAATTTACATTTATTTCTATCCGCATGGCTGTGGACTGATGTTTTGATGTATGTACCGATTATTAACATCACTGTGTTATTGATTGGAGGGGGGGAGGGGAATCGACTGTTCTCATGTACTGTATTTTTTCGGGCTGATTGTGTACTGTACTGCATTGTTTTGCACTGACTGCATTTCTTTGGACTGTATGTGCATACTATTGAATAAAGTTTTTCCTGGATAAAAAAAAAAGCATCAGTCAGCGGGAGCCTCTCATGGAGGTGGAGTTGTTGCGCTTTTTTTCTTTTACGGTCTGTTGGGCGCTGCCATCGGAGATGGATTTACATTGTGGGACATTTTCATTTTTTTAATTTTTTAATAAAGGACTTGTCTCAAAGTGTCTCCTGTAATTTTTACAATTTTTTACACTTTTTTTTGGTGAATTCACATGGGGGCCGGGATCTGGGGGCCCCCTTTTTAAAGGTGACTTCCAGATTCCAAAAAGCCCCCCACTCGCAGACCCCCACAACTATCAGGCAAGGGTTGTGGGGAAGGGGCCCTTGTCCCCATCAACATGGGGACAAGATGTTTTGGGGGACCCCAAAATATCCTCCCCATGTTGAGGGCATGTGGCCTGGTATGGCTCAGGGGAGGCAGGGCGCTCTTTCGTCCCCCCTCTTTTCCTGTGTTGTGCCAGGTTGCATGCTCAGATAAGGGTCTGGTATAAATTTTGGGGGGACCCTACGCCATTTTTTGTAAAAATGTTGCCACATGGTTCCCCCTAAAACCCATACCAGTTAGGTCTGGTATGGATTTGGGGGGGGGGCCTTACGTCATTTAAAAAAAAAAATGGTGCAGGGTTTCCCTTAATATCCATATCAGACTTGAAGGGCCTGATATGGATTTTGGGGGGACCCCACGCATTTTTTAAAACAATTTGGTGAGGCGTTCCCCTTAATATTCATACTAGACCCAAAAGGCCTGGTAATAGACTAGGGGGGAAGCCAGGACATTTTTTTCAAATAATTTTTTCTATATTGTCGTGATTCTGACAATACATCCGTGATCAGTTTTAGATGCCTTTTTCCCCCTTTAAATGTAATTTTGCTGTGGTATTGTTCTAAACACAAGAAAAATGTGCTACTTTACAGGTATATTAAGGACAACCCCCAGGCATGATATTTAAAGGAAAATTTCATTTTTATTGTTTCACTTTAATCATTAATAAAATCACTGCTCCTGAATTTTTGCATTGATACATGTCCCCTGGGGCAGGACCCGGGTCCCCATAATATTTTTAATGGCAATAACTTGCATATAAGCCTTTAAAATTAGCACTTTTTTGGTTTTTCATGTTAGTGTCCCATAGACTTTAACGGTGTTCCGCGGATTTTCAAATTTGCCATGAACACCACATTATGTTTGGTGTTCATCGAACAGGCGAACACCCAATGTTCAACTCGAACATCGGTCTCCTCCCTATTGAAGATGTGGGTTAGAGGGTATAGAATAGAGACAGAGGGTGAATGTAGCATTTGCGGGGGAACAGGATCCAGAGGGCAGGTGGTTAGCTGGACAATAGCAAGTAGTTTAGCAAGCTCGTATATAGTGGTGGGGTTGAATGAGGAAAGTAATGATTGTACCTGTGGGCATGAAGCGTAAGGCATAGAGGGTATCTAAACAGCAAAGATCTCCTCACAAATTCTATCAATCTTCTGTTTGAAGTGATTGGCAATCTCCTATTTTATTCTATTCAAATTCAAATTTATTCCATCTGAATCTGAACTTATTCTATTATAACTTTGGAGGATGGTTATATTCTTTCTATTTTCATTTTATTCTATTAGTTTTTTTTCTATTCTATTCTATTCTATTCCAATTTAAATTTACTCTGTTTGAAATTCTAACTTCAAAAGATGGTTATATGTTTTCTATTTTATTCTATTCTATTATTTTATTTTATTTTCTGTTATATTGTATTTTCTATTCTATTTTGTTCTGTTTTACTCTATACTATTCTATTGTATTGTATTTTTTTTTTCATTCTATTCTCTGCCTTTATTTTATTTTCCAGTCGTTTATTTTCTTTACTGTTCTATTCTATGCTAACTCTTTGTTTTTTGTTCTACTTTATTTATTCTATTCAGAAATTTAGATTTACATTTAATTTGAAAACAAATCTAATTGAATTTAAAAAAATCTAATTCAATGCTAATCAGAATTTCATACAAAATCTTGTTTCATTATTTTGGATTTGTTTAAATTCATTACTATTTTATTAAAATTTCATAATAATGAAAAATTCATCCAAATTTTAATTCAAAAGGAAACAAACTGCTCATGTTTTTTTTTTTTTATCAGCTTAAAAGATCTGCATTTTTAAAATAAACATGCAAGGTTTTTCTAAATTGTACTTAGCTTATGTTTTTGTAAGTGCAGTAGAGAGCACTTAAAGTTATTACTTTTAATAACTTGTCGGGTCTAGTCAAGGGCATTATTTATCTACATTTGACATGCGTTTGGAAAGCCCATGAATGCAGGTCAGCAAAATCCCAATGACTTTAACTGAACAGTTCAGAGGCTGTGGTTGAACTACTTTGCATTGCTCTCCATGTTTTGAATGCAGAATGTCCTGTTGAGGTGCATTTAAACAGCAAGTAAAATAGGTCAAATGTAGTTATGTTAGTTGTTAAGCATTGGGGTTGATTTACTAAAACTGGAGAGTGCAAAATCTGGTGCAGCTTTGCATGATAGCCAATCGGCTTCTAATTTTAGCTTGTTCAGTTAAGCTTTGACAAAACCCTTGGTTTCAAAGCAGGACTGCACCAGGCTTTGCACTCTGCAGTTTTAGTAAATCAACTACTGTGCCTATAGTAAAACAGTTAGACAGTATATCAGCCAGTGCTCAACGTCCGTGGGCCTTGTCAGTCCTGTGTTCAGGACTGCGGGGAGGTGTGGCGCCAATGCACAGTGAAGCTGCCCGACCGATCCCCCACCCCCATAATGCGTGAGAATGAGGGGAGAGGGAAGGCATGCAGCATGTATCGCAAGCTCCCATGCAAACAAAACACCAGCCAACCTGTCGGCTCCCGTGCTGGACATAATTATCTGGCTGACCTCCGGCAGGTGGTATCGCATGTTCTCAGTATCAGTTCTTATGGGAGTACTTTCAGTTATGGCCATTTATCTGTTCATCATCATCCTTAATCCCTTCACCCCCCCCCCCCCCCTCATTTGTGGTTATATCAAACTATAATGGTAATTTATAGCCTTTTTTTGTATATGGATGCACTCGCTCCCGATGAGTGGATAGAAGTCCATGAAACGTTGAGCTTATTTTGATGCATCCATTTCATATTTATGATTCTAGATGGTTTTATTGCTTTACCACCCTGATATAATGTTATGTCTACTCCATTTGGGGGACTGTGATGTACAAAATGTATTTTCTGTGTCATGTCGGTGACTATCCTCAATATGTATGTTGATACTTTATATTTTATATGCCAGTGTGCTATTATGCATTTATATGGGTTGATCCATGCCCTATCTTTGGTCTAATAAAGAATATTTTTTACATGTATATGGATTTGTCTGGCTCTACCCCACACACCTCATCTAAAGTCCCCCCTCCCCCCCTCTTTTTTGCATGTCTGTTTACTTGGGGATATGTGGGAAATAGAGTGATAGGTAAGATGCATTATATCATTAAATGAAATGGGCTCTTATTATCGCAAAAGCGAAGAGTGGGTTTTTCCACAACACTGCGCATGTGAAAAGGTAATTCAGTGTGAAAAAAAAAACAGCGCCACAAATGTGAGATATTACCACAAAAAAAAAAGAAACAAAATAAAGGTGTGTTGTGCCACAGTGATTGATATTACAAATACTGAATATATATATATATATAAATAAACAGTCCAGAAAATTCAGTCTCCTAAATGGACCATAATGGTGAAATGACAAAATCCATTATTCAACTGCAGATAAGGTAATCCAATCCCTTCACCAAGTGAACACGCCACCACCACATTGGGTTGGACTTAGTGATGGCCGAACGGTTCACCCGGCGGTCGTTTCGCAGCGAATTTCGGCTGTTCGCGGTCCGCCCATTCGGTGGACTATTGGCGCCGTTCGCCCGGCGAACTTCCGCGTTTACTGTGTAAAAGAACTTTGACCTATGATGACACATCCATCATGGGGTACAGGACAGCCAATTGAGACATTACAGCACATGGACACTTGGACATTCCCCTAACTTATAAATACACCCGATCCGGCGGCCATTTTACATTCTTTCTTCTGTCACTATAGGGAGAGGTTGTTTTGTGGAGCAGGAAGAGATTACAGTGACCCAAATCGCTAGCTATTTGGTACACAAAAGTTCTTTTCAGGACTGGTATAGGTGTTAGGTGTAGTTCAGGATAGGCAGTGCTGTGCTAGTGATTGTTGCAGCAGCCTGAGTGTCTTTTGTCAGTTTAGAGAAAGGGACAGGACGATGTGTGCTGCAGGGACAGCCAGTTTAGTCATTAGCTGTTACTATCAGGTCCACAAAAGTGCTATTTCAGTTATTGTTCCAGTAGCCTCTGTTTTGTCAGTTTATATAGGGACAGGCAGGAAGCAGTGTGTGAGGCAGTGAGGGTCAGTTTAATCAGTAGCTGTTACTATTAGTTCCACAAAGGTTCTTTTCAGGACTGGTATCAGTGGTATGGTAATAGGCTTGTACACGTATTATATTCTTTCTTCCAAATATAGAAAGAATATTATACTTGACTGCTGCCCTTCTACTGCAGTCTGCTAATCATTCACAACCCACTTGTTCCACAAAGCTCCTTATAAGGACTGGTAACTTGGTCTGTCTAGGGTGCTACAGTACATAGGGTTGAGTGAGGTACAGTCTGCTATTCTATAAGGACTGGTATAGGTCCACAGTACATAGGGTTGAGGTGCACTACTGCTGACCGCTGCCCTATACTGCAGCAGTCCTTCACCGGTATAGGGACTGACGTACAGTCTGCTAATCACTCACACACTACCTACTTGGTCCACAAAAGTCCTTATAAGGACTGGTAAGGTATAGGGTACTACAGTACATAGGGTTGAGTGAGGTACAGTCTGCCATTCTATAAGGACTGGTATCGGTCCACAGTACATAGGGTTGAGGTGCACTACTGCTGACCGCTGCCCTATACTGCAGCAGTCCTTCACCGGTATAGGGACTGACGTACAGTCTGCTAATCACTCACACACAACCTACTTGGTCCACAAAAGTCCTTATAAGGACTGGTAACTTGGTCTGTCTAGGGTGCTACAGTACATAGGGTTGAGTGAGGTACAGTCTGCCATTCTATAAGGACTGGTATAGGTCCACAGTACATAGGGTTGAGGTGCACTACTGCTGACCGCTGCCCTATACTGCAGCCGTCCTTCATCGGTATAGGGACTGACGTACAGTCTGCTAATCACTCACACACAACCTACTTGGTCCACAAAAGTCCTTATAAGGACTGGTAACTTGGTCTGTCTAGGGTGCTACAGTACATAGGGTTGAGTGAGGTACAGTCTGCCATTCTATAAGGACTGGTATCGGTCCACAATACATAGGGTTGAGGTGCACTACTGCTGACCGCTGCCCTATTCTGCAGCAGTCCTTCATCGGTATAGGGACTGAGAGTTTTGTCACAGGGTCATTTAAAAAATGACAGGCAGAGGAAGAGGCAGGCCCTTCCGCAGGGGTGGTAGGGGTAGGGCAGGAGCAACAGGCTTGAGCCAAAGTGGGAAGTTGCAGAAGGTGCGTTCAATTACTTTAAAGGACGCACCAGACTTGGTTGAGTGGCTCGCTCAGCCTTACTCTTCTGCACCCTCCTCATCCTCTCGATCTGCACCCTCTTCTTCACTCTCTGCTATGTGCACCCCCAAAGATACTACCACCACCACCACCACCACATACCTTCCGCTTGAGTCACAGGAATTATTTTCCGATCCATATCAAGACATTTCTGATGCACAGCCACTCTTGGTATTGGATCAGGAAGAGGAGGCAGCAACAACCGCTACTCAGCAGTCTGACGACAGTACCCAGATCAGCCCAAGGAGGAGGTTGGTCCCCGGTGTTGCTGCCTACTCCGAAATCTCTACTTATAGCGGTGGGGAAGGTGACGTTGATGATGACGTGTCTAGTGATGTCACGTGGGTGCCCACAAGAAAGGACGAGGAGGGGAGTTCAGAGGGAGATATGGACCAGCAGATAGGGAGGAGAAGCAGGAATAACTTACATTGCACAGGAGGGACAAAGCAGACTGCTAAAGCCGCGTACACACGGGCGGACTGTCTGGCCAACTAAGTCCGTCAGACAATCCGACAGACAGTCCGTCCTACTTTCGAATGAACGGACTTGACCACACACGATGAACAAACAGTCCACTGAAAGCTTGCGCGATGACGTGTACAGCCCATACGACGGGACTAGAAATACGACGTCCAATACACAGCAATGCAACCTTTCGCCGTGTAAATCCTTTCTGAGCATGCGCCATACTTAGTCCGTTGGACGGACAATATTACGGAAATTCCGAAATACTTAGTCCGCCAGACTGTCCGCTGAAAAAGTCCGCTGAAGCCCACACACGAGCGGACTGTCTGTCCAACTTAGTCCGCTGAAACACATTTCAGCGGACTAAGTTGGACAGACAGTCTGCCCGTGTGTACGCGGCCTAATGTATGAGGAGCGAGTCATCGACCATATACGGTCACATCTGGCGCTCCCAGGACACATGGCTCCGCAGTGTGGGCTTTTTTTAACGTGTCCGCTGCTGACAATAGCGTTGCCATCTGCAATCTTTGCAGTCAACACATTAGTCGCGGTAAGCCCAACACTCACCTAGGGACGACCGCCTTAAGAAGGCACATGAGCAGCCATCACCGAGCCGAGTGGGAGCAACGGAACACACAAAGCCACACTGCAGGCTCTCACCGTCCAGCCTCGTCTTCTACTTCTCCTTCTCCTCTCTCCTCACAAATGTCCTCCACTCCACCTTCCATCACGCCAAGCTCACGTTTTTCTGCAAAAAGGCAGGCTTCCGTGGGCCTAATGTTCGAGCGTAAAAAAATGATGACGCCGGATAACCCTCTTGCCCAGCGGTTGACGGCTGGCTTGTCAGAACTCATAGCCGCCAACTACTGCCATATAAACTGGTGGACTCGGAGGCCTTTCGCAAATTTGTGGCCATTGGAACACCACAATGGAAGGTCCCAGGAAGGAAGTATTTCTCAGAGAAGGGCATCCCAGAGCTATATGGCCATGTTCAGCGGCAAGTGAATGCATCTCTGGCACACAGTGTCGGTGCCAAGATACATCTGACCACAGACACGTGGTCTAGCAAACATGGGCAGGGAAGGTATATCACTTTTACTGCCCACTGGGTGAACCTTCTGACGGCCGTCAAGCATGTAACCCGTGGCACCCGTGTAGATTTGGTTTTACCGCCACGGATTGCATGCAGGGCTGACTCTTCTTCTCCTCCTTCTCCTCCTCCTCCTACTCCATCCTCCTCCCTCTCCTCCTCAGCTAACTCCTCCTTTTCTGCTGCTAGCGTCACTTCTGCTGCACCGCCCAAGCTCCCCAGAACCTATTCGACATGCCAGGTGAGACGTTGCCATGCCGTGCTGCGTCTGTTGTGCCTGGAAGCCAAGAGCCACACTGGCCCTGCACTCCTTTCAGCTTTGCGTTCACAGGCAGATCAGTGGCTAACACCGCTCAATTTGACAGTTGGTAAAGTGGTGTGTGACAATGGTGCCAATCTGCTTAGCGCATTGAAACAGGGCAAAATCACGCACGTGCCATGCATGGCACACGTCTTAAACTTGGTCATGCAGCGATTCGTTGTCAAATACCCTGGGGTCCAGGACATCTTGCGGCAGGCAAGGAAAATCTCGGCCCATTTCAGAAGATCTTACACGCCATGGCTCACCTTGCTGACATTCAGCGGCGACACAATCTGCCAGTCAGACGTCTTATTTGCGATTGCCCGACGCGATGAAACTCAACCTTCTATATGCTTGATAGGCTGCTCCAGCAGAAACGTGCAGTTCACGTCTACCTGTATGAACTCTGCGGCAGAACCGGTTCTGGGGAGCTTGGTTTTTTTTCACCGCGCCAGTGGCTGCTCATGTGCGACGCATGCAGACTTCTGCTCCCATTTGAGGAGATCACCAAACTGGTCAGTTGCAGCCATGGCGCCATCAGTGACATGGTACCTTATGCCTTCTTTATGGAGCATGCATTGCGTCGTGTCATTGATCAAGCTGTGGAGGAGCAGGAGCGGGAAGATGAGGAAGTCACAATGCTGGATGAATTCCCAGGGGGGGCTACTCTATCTGAGACAAGTGAACAACAGGAGTCTGAAGAGGAGTCAGAGGAGGATGGTGCCGGGGCGGATGAGGAGGAGCAAGAAGAGCATGCTTTAAACCTTTCTGGGATCCCTGTTGTGCGTGGATGGGGAGAGGAGAATGAAGAGGGCGACATTATCCTGGATGATGAGCAGGAGCCAGGCCACCACACTGCTTCCACTTTAGTGCAAATGGGGGCCTTCATGCTCCAGTGTTTTAATAGGGACCCCCGTATAAAAAGCATAAGGGTCAAGGACCAGTACTGGGTGGCAACGTACTTAGACCCCCGGTACAAACACAAAATGGTGGAAATGTTACCGCCGTCACAGAGGGCTGTCAGAATGCAGCACTTCCAGGCTTTGCTTCGAGAAATGCTGCATTCTGCTTTTGTGTGCGCTGGCAGAGGAGCAATTCCCACTCCCAGAGAAGGAGTTGCGGGTACCAATCCAACAGCGCCTGCAAGAAGAGGCCGGTTTGAAGATGTGTTGGTGACTTCGGATATGAGATCATTCTTTCAGCCGACCCATCGACAGGTGTCATCCGGATCCAGCATCAGGGAACGCCTAGACCGTCAGATGTCCGACTACATCGGGTTAACGGCCGATGTGGACACTCTGAGGAGTGATGAACCCCTGGACTACTGGGTGGGCAGGCTTGACCTCTGGCCAGAGCTTGCCCACTTTGCAATCGAACTGTTGGCTTGCCCCTCATCCAGTGTCCTGTCCGAAAGGACGTTCAGCGCAGCAGGGGGGGTCGTGACCGATAAGCGTACTCGCCTAGCTCACGACAGTGTTAACTACCTCACATTTCTAAAAATGAATGAGGCATGGATCTCGGAGGAATTCAACACATGTGACCAGTAGACCGTGTATATGTCCATAAACAATTTTTTTAATTCGAGCACACAGACCTTCTTTCTTCATTTGGCTCACTTCCTTGTCCAAAAAAAGCACACCGTACTATATGTCCGTACCCTCCTCTTTGAAGAGGTTGAGCGGTGTCATATTTCTACTGGGGCTGCTTATTATGAGGGGCTCCCACCATCCCTGTGCTGTGCTGACATCCTCCTGGGGCTGTACCTCTGCTGTGAATATTATGAGGGGCTCCCACCATCCCTGTGCTGTGCTGACTTCCTCCTGGGGCTGTGCCTCTGCTGTTCATATTTTGAGGTGCTCCCACCATCCCTGTGCTATGCTCATTATGAGGGGCTCCCACCATCCCTGTGCTGTGCTGACTTACTCCTGGGGCTGCTTATTATGAGGGCCTCCCACCATCCCTGTGCTATGCTGACATCCTCCTGGGGCTGCTTATTATGAGGGGCTCCCACCATCCCTGTGCTATGCTGACATCCTCCTGGGGCTGCTTATTATGAGGGGCTCCCACCATCCCTGTGCTATGCTCATTATGAGGGGCTCCCACTATCCCTGTGCTACGCTGACATCCTCCTGGGTCTGCTTATTATGAGGGGCCCCCACCATCCCTGTGCTATGCTCATTATGAGGGGCTCCCACCATCCATGTGCTATGCTCATTATGAGGGGCTCCCACCATCCCTGTGCTATGCTGACTTCCTCCTGGGGCTGCTTACGGTGCAGGTGTCAGTGCTGTATATCACGGTGCTGATGTCAGTGCTCTCTGTCACGGTGCTGCTGTCAGTGCTGTATATCACGGCGCTGGTGTGAGTGCTTTATGTCACGCTGCTGATGTCAGTGCTCTCTATCACGGTGCTGCTGTCAGTGCTGTATATCACGGTGCTGGTGTGAGTGCTTTATGTCATGCTGCTGATGTCAGTGCTCTCTATCACGGTGCTGCTGTCAGTGCTGTATATCACGGTGCTGGTGTGAGTGCTTTATGTCACGCTGCTGATGTCAGTGCTCTCTATCACGGTGCTGTTGTCAGTGCTGTATATCACGGTGCTGGTGTGAGTGCTTTATGTCACGCTGCTGATGTCAGTGCTCTCTATCACGGTGCTGTTGTCAGATCACTCTATCACGGTGCAGGTGTCATTGCTGTATGTCACGCTGCTTGTGATCATCTCCTGCACCCTCTTCTTTGCCTACCCTGGTCCCTGACCTTCCCTCTCCTCCATTGCCTTCATGCACTCCACAGTCCTGAATTGCCACAACAATTTCCCATATAAAAAAAGAATGCTTGTAGTTGTCGATCCCAGATTCACCTCATACATGTGTTATGTCATTGGCCATGTGGTGGGACTATGTTTGCACAGCTATTAATTATTTTGTGGCTGCAAATTTGACCTGTAGGTTTGCGAAGTTCGCCTCCCATTGAAGTCAATAGGGCCTGCAGCGAACGTTCCGGTTCGCGAACTATCGGCCGCGTTCGCGAAACGTCCCGTCGGAAGTTCGTCCATCACTAGTTGGACTCTTACCAGAGAGCCTGGACCCTTTATTACGAAGGGTCAGACAGGCTTGATGAATATGTCATGGTAGGGGTTTTACAAAGGAACCACATCAGGAACAGCTCCAGAGCATCCAGGGGACTTCACCCAAACAACAATCGTATAGCCAGATCCAAATAAAAACATAAAATGCTAGATAGTGTAAAATCTCTTAAGGGTTGCCTTTAATATAAAGTATTGCACTTACACATATCCATAGTAAAAACAGCATTGCATGGTAAAAAAGGAAGGCGGCCGTCACAGAACAGCCAAACATGTAAAATGTACAATAACAGTAACATACAGCTCAGCAAACCAGTTTTGTTGACAAAAGGACTTCTTCCGTGACATGCCGGAGTTCTATCGGATAGTGTCCGCTGTCAAAAAGTGCCCAGGATGTACTGCACATGTGCCACGCATGCGCTGTACGGAACAGTACAACAGCCGATTTTATGATCAGCTATTTTGATGGCGCCTGCACCCAATAGCCGATGGAAGACATTATTCTGTCAGATTGTGCCTGGCACTGGCAAAGCGTGTTCATGTCGGTGGGGGGGGGGGGGGGGGCGGGCAGATTTGTACATGTTGGGGGAAGATTTTTAAATGATGGGCAGTGCTGCAAAGTTGGGGGCGGATTTTGCAAAGATGGCCAGTGCTGCAAAACAAATGTTATTCTGCTATTTTTCCTGGATGCTTGTGGGGCGTGCCCATCTTTTAAAAAGCCACACCCAACATGTAGAAATCTGCCCCTCACCAATATGTGGCATCATTTAAAAATTCACCCCATCTTTAAGCCAGTTTAAGCACTGCCCATCATTTTACAATCATCCCCAGCATTTACCAATCTACCCCTCACCGTCATGAACACGCCTCAGCAGCGTGAGGCACAATCTAACGCAGTCTCGCCATCACAACAGCTAATCGCAAATTCAGCTGATTTGCTGTTCCATACAGAGCATGAACAGTACATCCAGGGTCCTTCTCGATAGTGGGCACTATCCAACAGAACACCGGAAACCGACTAAACCGGTTTTGTCGACTAAATTGGTCGGGCTGAGCGATATGTTCCTGTTATCAAGAATTTTACATGTTTGGATGTTCGCTGTTTTCTTTTTTTACCATGCAATGCTGTTTTTACTATGGATACATGTAAGTGCAATACTTTATAGCATAGGTTCAGGCCGAAATGTAATTGTTCAGACGTTCAAACCAACGGGTCATTCCCCAAACTGACCACAATGTATTGCGGAGCTGTAGAGTGCATCGCAAGCCCTGATTGGCTGAATCAGTGTAATCTTCAGCCAATTAGGGCACAGAGCACTGTCAGAATCATGATTGGACACTGTTATCATGTCTTTATCTAATCATGGCTCATTATCGCTCCACTGTATAAAGGTATTCTTTCAATGGCAGCCATTTTCAGTGTGATTTTGGTGTGGAGAGAGCTAGAACAGGGCTCTGTTCAGTGCTATTAGTTAGTTAGTGTGCTATACTGTGCTATTTTGCTTCGATTGTTAGTGTAGAATATTAGTTTAGTGTAAGTCTAGGGATAGTGTGAGTGTAGTGAGGAGGACCACCATTGAGCTTTGCATAGTGTGCAGCTAGAGTAGGGACAGCTCAGATAGTTTCACTGTAGTGTAGAGAGAGTGTGTCATTCATGCATACATTAGTGCAGAGTAGGAAAAGCTCATATCGTTTCAGTGTAGTGCAGAGAGACAGTGTCAGTAATCTTTACAATAGTCTATAGTTAGAGTAGGGACAGTTCAGATAGTGTCAGTGTAGTCACGGTTGAACACCATCTATTTGATTGAGTTACTGCCAATTTGATGCCATTTACTTCTGTGTGCGTTACTGCCAGTTTAACACTTTTTCTTTCTGTGTTTGTTACTGCTAGTTTAACGCCATATTGTTTTGTGTATAGAAATTGAAAAAAATGCGGCGCTACCTAAAAGTGCTAAACCATATATAATAAATGATACTCCCAAAGAAATAAAAAATATATAACGTGAATCAGATAATATCCACTATATGCAACATAGATAATATATAACATATATCAGTATAAATAATCCAAATAAACGTGCAACCAATATATGTGAAGAAATGATAAATTGAAATCCGTGAAATAATCAAGTGATTAAATAAAATTAATCTGCATTAGTGATCCAAAACCAAACGTACAAAAAAAAAATATATATTACAGTTACTGGGAGGGCATGTAATATACAGCCATACAGTGAAACACTAACAGCGGTGGAGCAGTGTGACTGAATGAATAAGAAGCCAGCAGCTATCCTTATACACAGTGCCTATTTACCAGTTATTGGAGGTGAGAGGCTGGGGGAAATAGTTGGTGCACCCATTAAGCACTGAAGTTTGCAGTGGATTGCCACTTTTTGGGAATTGATCGTTACACCTTTTTGCATGAACTTTATTTTTGCAAATATACCAACCATTAGTGCACGTTATTTTATGGACAATCACGTGTTTATATTTAGTGATGGCCGAACGGTTCGCCCGGCGGTCGTTTCGCGGCGAATTTCCGACTTTCGCCGTCCGCGGGTTCGAACGCCTTTTTCCGTCGTTCGCCCCGGCGGACTTACGTGTTTAATGTATACAAGAACTTTAACCTTTCGTGACACGTTTATCATGTGTTACAGGACAACCAATTGAGACATGACAGCTCATGGACACTTGGACATTCCCCCTAACCTATAAATACACCCGATCCGGTGGCCATTTTACATTCTTTCTTCTGTCACTGTAGGGAAAGGATCCTGTGTGGAGTAGGGACAGAGAAAACGCTAGCTATTTGGTACACAAAAGTTCTTTTCAGGACTGGTATAGGTGTTAGGTCAGCAGCCTGAGTTTCTTTTGTCAGTTTAGATAAAGGGACAGAGCGCTGTATGCTGCTATTTTAGGGACAGCTCAGCCAGATTAGTCTTTCTTCATCATCATCATCATCATCATCATTAGCTGTTACTATCAGGTCCACAAAAGAGCTGTTCCAGCTAATCGTTCCAGCCTACTCTTTTTTGCCAATTTGTATAGGGACAGGCAGGAAGCAGTGTGTCAGGCAGTGAGGATAATTTTAAAGACTTGCTGTTACTATTAGTTCCACAAAGGTTCTTTTCAGGACTGGTATCAGTGGTACGGTAATAGGCTTGTACACGTATAATATTCTTTCTTCCAAATATAGAAAGAATATTATACTTGACTGCTGCCCTTCTGCTGCAGTCTGCTAATCATTCACAACTCACTTGTTCCACAAAGCTCTTTATCAGGACTGGTAACTTGGTCTGTCTAGGGTGCTACGGTACATAGGCTTGGGTGCGGTACAGTCTGCTGTTCTGTAAGGACCGCTATCGGTCCACAATACATAGGGTTGCCGTGCACTACTGCTGACCGCTGCCCTATACTGCAGCAGTCCTTCATTGGTATAGGGACTGACGTACAGTCTGCTAATCACTAACACACAACCTGCTTGGTCCACAAAAGTTCTTATAAGGACTGGTAACTTGGTATAGGGTGCTACGGTACATAGGCCTGAGTGCGTTACAGTCTGCTGTTCTGTAAGGACCGCTATCGGTCCACAATACATAGGGTTGCCGTGCACTACTGCTGACCGCTGCCCTATACTGCAGCAGTCCTTCAGCGGTATAGGGACTGACGCACAGTCTGCTAAACACTAACACACAACCTGCTTGGTCCACAAAAGTTTTTATAAGGACTGGTAACTTGGTATAGGGTGCTACGGTACATAGGCCTGAGTGCAGTACAGTCTGCTGTTCTGTAAGGACCGCTATCGGTCCACAATACATAGGGTTGCCGTGCACTACTGCTGACCGCTGCCCTATACTGCAGCAGTCCTTCATTGGTATAGGGACTGACGTACAGTCTGCTAATCACTAACACACAACCTGCTTGGTCCACAAAAGTTCTTATAAGGACTGGTAACTTGGTATAGGGTGCTACGGTACATAGGCCTGAGTGCGTTACAGTCTGCTGTTCTGTAAGGACCGCTATCGGTCCACAATACATAGGGTTGACGTGCACCACTGCTGACCGCTGCCCTATACTGCAGCAGTCCTTCAGCGGTATAGGGACTGACGTACAGTCTGCTAAACACTAATACACAACCTGCTTGGTCCACAAAAGTTCTTATAAGGACTGGTAACTTGGTATAGGGTGCTACGGTACATAGGCTTGAGTGCGGTACAGTCTGCTGTTCTGTAAGGACCGCTATCGGTCCACAATAGATAGGGTTGACGTGCACCACTGCTGACCGCTGCCCTATACTGCAGCAGTCCTTCAGCGGTATAGGGACTGACGCACAGTCTGCTAAACACTAACACACAACCTGCTTGGTCCACAAAAGTTTTTATAAGGACTGGTAACTTGGTATAGGGTGCTACGGTACATAGGCCTGAGTGCGTTACAGTCTGCTGTTCTGTAAGGACCGCTATCGGTCCACAATACATAGGGTTGCCGTGCACTACTGCTGACCGCTGCCCTATACTGCAGCAGTCCTTCATTGGTATAGGGACTGACGTACAGTCTGCTAATCACTAACACACAACCTGCTTGGTCCACAAAAGTTCTTATAAGGACTGGTAACTTGGTATAGGGTGCTACGGTACATAGGCCTGAGTGCGTTACAGTCTGCTGTTCTGTAAGGACCGCTATCGGTCCACAATACATAGGGTTGCCGTGCACTACTGCTGACCGCTGCCCTATACTGCAGCAGTCCTTCAGCGGTATAGGGACTGACGCACAGTCTGCTAAACACTAACACACAACCTGCTTGGTCCACAAAAGTTCTTATAAGGACTGGTAACTTGGTATAGGGTGCTACGGTACATAGGCCTGAGTGCAGTACAGTCTGCTGTTCTGTAAGGACCGCTATCGGTCCACAATACATAGGGTTGCCGTGCACTACTGCTGACCGCTGCCCTATACTGCAGCAGTCCTTCATTGGTATAGGGACTGACGTACAGTCTGCTAATCACTAACACACAACCTGCTTGTTCCACAAAAGTTCTTATAAGGACTGGTAACTTGGTATAGGGTGCTACGGTACATAGGCTTGAGTGCGGTACAGTCTGCTGTTCTGTAAGGACCGCTATCGGTCCACAATAGATAGGGTTGACGTGCACCACTGCTGACCGCTGCCCTATACTGCAGCAGTCCTTCAGCGGTATAGGGACTGACGTACAGTCTGCTAAACACTAATACACAACCTGCTTGGTCCACAAAAGTTCTTATAAGGACTGGTAACTTGGTATAGGGTGCTACGGTACATAGGCTTGAGTGCGGTACAGTCTGCTGTTCTGTAAGGACCGCTATCGGTCCACAATAGATAGGGTTGACGTGCACCACTGCTGACCGCTGCCCTATACTGCAGCAGTCCTTCAGCGGTATAGGGACTGACGTACAGTCTGCTAAACACTAATACACAACCTGCTTGGTCCACAAAAGTTCTTATAAGGACTGGTAACTTGGTATAGGGTGCTACGGTACATAGGCTTGAGTGCGGTACAGTCTGCTGTTCTGTAAGGACCGCTATAGGTCCACAATAGATAGGGTTGACGTGCACCACTGCTGACCGCTCACCTATACTGCAGCAGTCCTTCAGCGGTATAGGGACTAAGAGTTTTGTCACAGGGTCATTTAAAAAATGACATGCAGAGGAAGAGGCAGGCCCTTCCGCAGGGGTGGTAGGGGTAGGGCAGGAGCAACAGGCTTGAGCCAAAGTGGGAAGTTGCAGAAGGTGCGTTCAATTACTTTAAAGGATGCACCAGACTTGGTTGAGTGGCTCGCTCAGCCTTACTCTTCTGCACCCTCCTCATCCTCTCGATCTGCACCCTCTTCTTCACTCTCTGCTATGTGCACCCCCAAAGACACTACCACCAACAACACGACCACCACCACCACCACCACATACCTTCCGCTTGAGTCACTGGAATTATTTTCCGATCCATATCAAGAGGACATTTCTGATGCGCAGCCACTCTTGGTATTGGATCAGGAAGAGGAGGTAGCAACAAGCGCTACTCAGCAGTCTGACGCCAGTACCCAGATCAGCCCAAGGAGGAGGTTGGTCCCCGGTGTTGCTGCCTACTCTACTTATAGCGGTGGGGAAGGTGACGTTGATGATGACGTGTCTAGTGATGTCACGTGGGTGCCCACAAGAGAGGAAGAGGAGGGGAGTTCAGAGGGAGATATGGACCAGCAGATAGGGAGGAGAAGCAGCAATGACTTACATTGCACAGCAGGGACAAAGCAGACTGCAAATGTATCAGGAGCGAGTCATCGACCATGTACGGTCACATCTGGCGCTCCCAGGACACCGGCACATGGCTCCGCAGTGTGGGCTTTTTTTAACGTGTCCGCTGCTGACAATAGCGTTGCCATCTGCAATCTTTGCAGTCAACGCGTTAGTCGCGGTAAGCCCAATACTCACCTAGGGACGACCGCCTTAAGAAGGCACATGAGCAGCCATCACCGAGCCCAGTGGGAGCAACGGAACACACAAAGCCACACTGCAGGCTCTCACCGTCCAGCCTCGTCTTCTACTTCTCCTTCTCCTCTCTCCTCACAATTGTCCTCCACTCCACCTTCCATCACGCCAAGCTCACATTTTTCTGCAAAAAGGCAGGCTTCCGTGGGCCTAATGTTTGAGCGTAAAAAAATGATGACGCCGGATAACCCTCTTGCCCAACGGTTGGCGGCTGGCTTGTCAGAACTCATAGCCCGCCAACTACTGCCATATAAACTGGTGGACTCGGAGGCCTTTCGCAAATTTGTGGCCATTGGAACACCACAATGGAAGGTCCCAGGAAGGAAGTATTTCTCAGAGAAGGGCATCCCAGAGCTATATGGCCATGTTCAGCGGCAAGTGAATGTATCTCTGGCACACAGTGTCGGTGCCAAGATACATCTGACCACAGACACGTGGTCTAGCAAACACGGGCAGGGAAGGTATATCAGTTTTACTGCCCACTGGGTGAACCTTCTGACGGCCGTCAAGCATGTAACCCGTGGCACCCGTGTAGATTTGGTTTTACCGCCACGGATTGCATGCAGGCCTGACTCTTCTTCTCCTCCTCCTACTCCATCCTCCTCCCTCTCCTCCTCAGCTGCCTCCTCCTTTTCCGCTGCTAGCGTCTCTTCCACTGCACCGCCCAAGCTCCCCAGAACCTATTCCACATGCCAGGTGAGACGTTGCCATGCCGTGCTGCGTCTGTTGTGCCTGGAAGCAAAGAGCCACACTGGCCCGGCACTCCTTTCAGCTTTGCGTTCACAGGCAGATGAGTGGCTAACACCGCTCAATTTGACAGTTGGTAAAGTGGTGTGTGACAACGGTGCCAATCTGCTTAGCGCATTGAAACAGGGCAAAATCACGCACGTGCCGTGCATGGCACACGTCTTAAACTTGGTCGTGCAGCGATTCCTTGTCAAATACCCTGGGGTCCAGGACATCTTGCGGCAGGCAAGGAAAATCTCGGCCCATTTCAGAAGATCTTACACGGCCATGGCTCGCCTTGCTGACATTCAGCGGCGACACCATCTGCCGGTCAGACGTCTTATTTGCGATTGCCCGACGCGATGGAACTCAACCTTCTATATGCTTGATAGGCTGCTCCAGCAGAAACGTGCAGTTAACGTCTACCTGTATGAACTCTGCGAAAGAAACGGTTCTGGGGAGCTGGGTTTTTTTTCACCGCGCCAGTGGCTGCTCATGCGCGACACATGCAGACTTCTGCGGCCATTTGAGGAGATCACCAAACTGGTCAGTCGCAGCCATGGCGCCATCAGTGACATGGTACCTTATGCCTTCTTTCTGGAGCGTGCATTGCGTCGTGTCATTGATCAGGCTGTGGAGGAGCAGGAGCGGGAAGATGAGGAAGTCGCAATGCTGGATGAATTCCCAGGGGGGGCTACTCTATCTGAGACAAGTCAACAACAGGAGTCTGATGAGGAGTCAGAGGAGGATGGTGCCGGGGCGGATGAGCAGGAGCAAGAAGAGCATGCTTTAAACCTTTCTGGGATCCCTGTTGTGCGAGGATGGGGAGAGGAGAATGAAGAGGACGACATTATCCTGGATGATGAGCAGGAGCCAGGCCACCACACCGCTTCCACTTTAGTGCAAATGGGGGCCTTCATGCTCCAGTGTTTTAATAGGGACCCCCGTATAAAAAGCATGAGGGTCAAGGACCAGTACTGGGTGGCAACGTACTTAGACCCCCGGTACAAACACAAAATGGCGGAAATGTTACCGCCGTCGCAGAGGGCTGTCAGAATGCAGCACTTCCAGGCCTTGCTTCGAGAAATGCTGCATTCTGCTTTTGCGTGCGCTGGCAGAGGAGCAATTCCCACTCCCAGAGAAGGATTTGCGGGTACCAATCCAACAGCGCCTGCAAGAAGAGGCCGGTTTGAAGATGTGTTGGTGACTTCGGATATGAGGTCATTCTTTCAGCCGACCCATCGACAGGTGTCATCCGGATCCAGCATCAGGGAACGCCTAGACCGTCAGGTGTCCGACTACATTGGGTTAACGGCCGATGTGGACGCTCTGAGGAGTGATGAACCCCTAGACTACTGGGTGGGCAGGCTTGACCTCTGGCCAGAGCTTGCCCAATTTGCAATCGAACTGTTGGCTTGCCCCTCATCCAGTGTCCTGTCCGAAAGGACGTTCAGCGCAGCAGGGGGGATTGTGACCGATAAGCGTACTCGCCTAGCTCACCACAGTGTTAACTACCTCACATTTCTAAAAATGAATGAGGCATGGATCTCGGAGGAATTCAACACATGTGATCAGTAGACCATGTATATGTCTATAAACAATTTTTGGAATCAAGCACACAGACCTTCTTAATTCATTTGGCTCACTTCCCTGACCCAAAAAAGCACACCGTACTATATGCCCCTACCCTCCTCTTTGAAGAGGTTGAGCGGTGTCATATTTCTACTGGGGCTGCTTATTATGAGGGGTTCCCACCATCCCTGTGCTGTGCTGACTTCCTCCTGGGTGTTCTTATTATGAGGGGCTCCCACCATCCCTGTGCTGTGCTGACTTCCTCCTGGGGGTTCTTATTATGAGGGGATCACACCATCCCTGTGCTGTGCTGACTTCCTCCTGGGGCTGCTTACGGTGCTGCTGTCAGCGCTGTATGTCACGGAGCTGCTGTCAGCGCTGTATGTCACGGAGCTGCTGTCAGCGCTGTATGTCACGGAGCTGCTGTCAGCGCTGTATGTCACGGAGCTGCTGTCAGCGCTGTATGTCACGGAGCTGCTGTCAGCGCTGTATGTCACGGAGCTGCTGTCAGCGCTGTATGTCACGGAGCTGCTGTCAGCGCTGTATGTCACGGAGCTGCTGTCAGCGCTGTATGTCACGGAGCTGCTGTCAGCGCTGTATGTCACGGAGCTGCTGTCAGCGCTGTATGTCACGGTGCTGCTGTCAGCGCTGTATGTCACGGAGCTGCTGTCAGCGCTGTATGTCACGGAGCTGCTGTCAGTGCTGTATGTCACGGAGCTGCTGTCAGCGCTGTATGTCACGGAGCTGCTGTCAGCGCTGTATGTCACGGAGCTGCTGTCAGCGCTGTATGTCACGGTGCTGCTGTCAGCGCTGTATGTCACGGAGCTGCTGTCAGCGCTGTATGTCACGGAGCTGCTGTCAGCGCTGTATGTCACGGAGCTGCTGTCAGCGCTGTATGTCACGGAGCTGCTGTCAGCGCTGTATGTCACGGAGCTGCTGTCAGCGCTGTATGTCACGGAGCTGCTGTCAGCGCTGTATGTCACGGAGCTGCTGTCAGCGCTGTATGTCACGGAGCTGCTGTCAGCGCTGTATGTCACGGAGCTGCTGTCAGCGCTGTATGTCACGGAGCTGCTGTCAGCGCTGTATGTCACGGAGCTGCTGTCAGCGCTGTATGTCACGGAGCTGCTGTCAGCGCTGTATGTCACGGTGCTGCTGTCAGCGCTGTATGTCACGGAGCTGCTGTCAGCGCTGTATGTCACGGAGCTGCTGTCAGTGCTGTATGTCACGGAGCTGCTGTCAGCGCTGTATGTCACGGAGCTGCTGTCAGCGCTGTATGTCACGGAGCTGCTGTCAGCGCTGTATGTCACGGTGCTGCTGTCAGCGCTGTATGTCACGGAGCTGCTGTCAGCGCTGTATGTCACGGAGCTGCTGTCAGCGCTGTATGTCACGGAGCTGCTGTCAGCGCTGTATGTCACGGAGCTGCTGTCAGCGCTGTATGTCACGGAGCTGCTGTCAGCGCTGTATGTCACGGTGCTGATGTCAGTGCTCTGTATTACGGTGCTGCTGTCAGTGCTCTGTATCTCCTGCACCCTCTTGTTTGCCTACCCTGGTCCCTGACCTTCCCTCTCCTCCATTGCCTTCATTAGCTCCATAGTCCTGAATTGTCAGAACAATTTCCCAAATAAAAAAAAAATGCTTGTAGTTATCGATCCCAAATTCACCTCATACATGTATTATGCTATTGTCCAGGTGGTGGGACTACGTGCTACCCCCTAATAATTACCCCGTGGCCGCAAATTCGACCTAAAGGTTTGCGAAATTCGCCTCCCATTGAAGTCAATGGAGCCCGCGGCGAACGGTCGTTTTCGCGAACGTTTGTGTCCGTTCGCGTTTCGCGTTCGCGAAACGTCCCGTCGGAAGTTCGTCCATCACTATTTATATTGATTATTTAAACTATCACCGGATTTTTTGTATATGAACTTTCACCCTATATATATATATATATATATATATATATTTTTTTTTTTGTTTGTACGTTTGGTTTTGGATCACTAATGCAGATTAATTTTATTTAATCACTTGATTATTTCACGGATTTCAATTTATCATTTCTTCACATATATTGGTTGCACGTTTATTTGGATTATTTATACTGATATATGTTATATATTATCTATGTTGCATATAGTGGATATTATCTGATTCACGTTATATATTTTTTATTTCTTTGGGAGTATCATTTATTATATATGGTTTAGCACTTTTAGGTAGCGCCGCATTTTTTTCAATTTCTATACTCAATTTTGGTGCTGAGATCACTGTTTTTATGCTGGCTGCTTCCTGTGTACATTATTTGTGTATTTAGTCTTCCTATGACATAGTAGGTGGAGCGCACTAGTTTTTCCTTTTATATTGTTTTGTGTGCTTTACTGCAAGTTTAATGCCATTTACTTCTGTGTGTGATACTGCCAGTTTAAAGCCATATAGTTCTGTGTGCGCTACTGCCAGTTTAATGCCATATAGTTCTGTGTGCGTTACTGCCAGTTTAACACCATATAGTTCTGTGTGCGTTACTGTCAGTTTAATGCCATATAGCTTTGTGCGTTACTGCCCGTTTAACACCATTTACTTCTGTGTGTGATACTGCCAGTTTAAAGCCATATAGTTCTGTGTGCATTAATACCAGTTTAATGTAATATAGTGTGTTACTGCCAGTTTAACACCATTTACTTCTGCGTACATTACTGCCAGTTTAACACCATATAGTTCTGTGTATGTTACTGCCAGTTTAATGCCATATAGTTCTGTGTACGTTACTGCCAGTTTAACGCCATAGCGTTCTGTGTGCGTTAATGCCTGTTTAACACCATATAGTTTTGTGTGCGTTAGTGCCAGTTTAATGCCATATACTATTGTGTGTGTTACTGCCAGTTTACCGCCATATAGTTTTGTGTGTGTTACTGCCAGTTTAACGCCATTTACTTCTGTGTTTGTTACTGACAGTTTAACGCCATATAGTTCTGTGTACATTAATTCCAGTTTAATAGTAAAAATAAAAATATAGAGGAACCGCGCTATTCAACACCAGGAGTAACTTAAGCCAGATCAATATAAAACCTCTGTATAAATATAGTATACCTGTATGTAAAACACTACATAGGCTGCTGCCCCCCGGAAAAAAGGAATCCCTTAATAGGGTTTCTTTTTAAGAGTGGAATTAATGAAATGGTATCGGGTTAAGTTGCGCTACCTAAAAACAGGTTTCCATTCCAAAGTGGACTCATAGAGGATAAATAGATAGAAATAAAAGCCAAGGTCTTTATCCAAAGAGCCCAATAGCCTCCCTCAGCCTAATGCTAATGAACCTCTATGTTGATGAACCCAGGAAAACAGAAAGAACCTCAGCTTCACCCAGAGAAGGTTATATCAAACAGTGAGTGTAATAAATCTATAGGCCACCAGGGATAGTGGTCACAAAACATAGAATTCTAATATCGGGGACTAATAATCAAGCCCATTACATATTACATCTCCAAAACAGCGGAAATATCAGGAACTGATGGTACTGGCTGTGATATGTCACAGCCACATCTCAGTGTTGGAACAGGCCAGAATACTCCCTTACAAAATATAATAAAACACCCTCAATCTCAGATAAATTATAAGTTTAGGCCAAAAAAACTTGAAAACCATGTGTACCAAACTACATGTACAACCTAATGCGATTATAAATCAAGTCGCAGAAATGCGAGAAAAAGTGTCACTCAGTGGTAAACCTGCTACCTAAAATACCATAGGTCCACTATACCAGTGTAAAGTGATAGAGGTATATATATATATATATATATATATATATATATATATATATATATATATATATATATAAATATATATATATATATATAATGTAACGTTCATTAATAATCAACCTAAAATCACATAGGTATACTAAAACAGTGTTTAGTGACAAAAATATATATGTAAGCCTAGTAACTAAATATAAGGAATGTGTAAACACTTCACAAACCAGAAACCATGGCAATTATAAATAAGAAGTGTGTGTGTGTGTATCTATGCACACGAGGGGTGAAAAATTTAATAATAAATAAACCCCTTAGTGATAAAGGCCAAAAAAAAATGCTCTAAACCATAAAAAATATGTGAAAAGTGCATATACACATAAAAATAAAAGTTAAAAATAAAAATAAAAATAAAGTGCAGAAAAATGCAAAAAATATATATGTGAAGTATACAGGACAAAATATATATATAAAATAAGTCCCAAATAAATGTTCAATGGTGCTAATCCAGAAAAAAATCCTTAAAGTGACTTTTGTGCTTCCTGTGCAGTCTTCACTGTGACTTCTGTGCTCCCCCACCAGGAATCCTACTCACCAGAAGTAAGTACCCCTGCAGGGGTTGTGCGCCTTCAAGATCAATCTCCAGATATCCCGTTCTTTACTTTGTAATAGATGACTGAACATGTATCAGCATGGATTCCATAAGTCCTCATGAGAAAAAAATGGAAGCCTCCATAGTGTAATCCGTATAAAAATGATTTATTAGCACAGTAAATATAAAAAATATATATATAAAAAACAACCATAAGAGGCAAAAAACAGTAGAACAAAAAATCAAAACAAAAAATATAAAAAATAAAAAATACTAAAAATGACCACAACTCTCATAAAGTGAGATATACTGTGAGACCACAGTTCATCAGGGGGTTAGTGTGATGATCCCCCCAAAAAATTCCGGATTGACCCCAGAAAATACCATAAAAAATATATATAGTATTGATAAGAGAACAAACGTTAAATAGAGTCACTATCTAGGGGAAACCAGAAAAAACCTCCCTGTAGAGGTGATGAATCTCAGCTGTGTTCCCCCTGGGATAGAGCCTTTTCGCGTAGTGTTCAAAACAAAACACAATTCTTCCTCGGGAACCGTATGGTGGATACGCGGTTTGCGCTCCACCTGCGTACCAAACACCGACGGTAACCCGGAAGTGACGTAAAAGCGTAGCTCCGTCGGACGCGTTTCATCATAGACGTCTTCAGCGACTTAACCCGATACCATTTCATTAATTCCAGTTTAACACCATATAGTTTTGTGTGCGTTACTGCCAGTTTAACGCCATATAGTTCTGTGTGCATTAATACCAGTTTAACACCATATCGTTTTGTGTATTACTGCCAGTTTAACACCATTTACTTCTGCGTACATTATTGCCAGTTTAACGCCATATAGTTCTGTGTGCATTAATACCAGCTTAACGCCATATGGTTCTGTGTGCATTAATACCAGTTTAACGCCACATAGTTCTGTGTGTGTTACTGCCAGTTTAACACCATATAGTTCTGTGTGCATTAATACCAGTTTAATGCCATATAGTTCTGTGTGTGTTGCTGCCAGTTTAACGCCATATAGTTTCATGCGTTACTGCCAGTTTAACACCATTTACTTTTGTGTGCGTTACTGCCAGTTTAATGCCATATAGTTCTGTGTGCGTTACTGCCAGTTTAATGCCATTTACTTCTGTGTGTGATACTGCCAGTTTAAAGCCATATAGTTCTGTGTGCATTAATGCCAGTTTAATGCCATATAGTTTTATGTATTACTGCCAGTTAAACTGGCAGTAATGTACACAGAAGTAAATGGGGTTAAACACCATATAGTTTTGTGTGCATTACTGCCAGTTTAACACCATATAGTTCTGTGTGCATTAATGCCAGTTTAATGCCATATAGTGTGTTACTGACAGTTTAACACCATTTACTTCTGCATACATTACTGCCAGTTTAACACCATATAGTTCTGTGTACGTTACTGCCAGTTTAACGCCATATAGTTCTGTGTACGTTACTGCCAGTTTAACGCCATAGCGTTCTGTGTGTGTTACTGCCTATTTAACACCATATCGTTTTGTGTGCGTTAGTGCCAGTTTAATGCCATATACTTTTGTGTGCGTTACTGCCAGTTTACTGCCATATAGTTTTGTGTGTGTTACTGCCAGTTTAACGCCATTTACTTCTGTGTTTGTTACTGCCAGTTTAACACCATATAGTTCTGTGTGCATTACTGCCAGTTTAATGCCATATAGTTCTGTGTGCGTTACTGACAGTTTAACGCTATGTAGTTCTGTGTGTGTTACTGCTAGTTTAACACCATATAGTTTTGCGTGTTACTGCCAGTTTCACACTATTTACTTCTGTGTTTGTTACTGCCAGTTTAACGCCATATAGTTCTGTGAGCATTAATTCCAGTTTAACACCATATAGTTCTGTGTGCATTACTGCCAGTTTAACGCCATATAGTTTTGTGCGTTACTGCCAGTTTAACACCAATTTACTTCTGTGTGCGTTACTGCCAGTTTAACGCCATATAGTTCTGTGTGCATTAATAACAGTTTAACGCCATATAGTTTTGTGCGTTACTGCCAGTTTAACACCATTTACTTCTGCGTACATTACTGCCAGTTTAACGCCATATAGTTTTGTGTGCATTACTGCCAGTTTAACACCATATAGTTCTGTGTGCATTAATACCAGTTTAACGCCATAGAGTTCTGTGTGCGTTACTGCTAGTTTAACGCCATATAGTTCTGTGTGCGTTGCTGCCAGTTTAACACCATATAGTTATGTGCGTTACTGCCAGTTTAACACCATTTACTTTTGTGTGCGTTACTGCCAGTTTAACGCCATATAGTTCTGTGTGCGTTACTGCCAGTTTAATGCCATTTACTTCTGTGTGTGATACTGCCAGTTTAAAGCCATATAGTTCTGTGTGCATTAATGCCAGTTTAATGCCATATAGTTTTGTGTATTACTGCCAGTTAAACTGGCAGTAATGTACACAGAAGTAAATGGTGTTAAACACCATATAGTTTTGTGTGCATTACTGCTAGTTTAACGCCATATCGTTCTTTGTGCATTAGTGCCAGTTTAATGCCATATAGGTCTGTGTACGTTACTGACAGTTTAACGCCATATCATTCTGTGTGTCTTACTGCCTGTTTAATGCCATATAGTTTTGTGTGCGTTACTGACAGTTTAATGCCATAAAGTTCTGTGTACATTACTGACAGTTTAACGCCATATAGTTCTGTGTGCATTACTGACAGTTTAATGCCATTTACTTCTGTGTGTGATACTGCCAGTTTAAAGCCATATAGTTCTGGGTGCATTAATGCCAGTGTAATGCCATATAGTTTTGTGTGTTACTGCTAGTTTAACACTGTTTACTTCTGCATACATTACTGTCAGTTTAACGCCATATAGTTTTGTGTGCTTGAGGCGTGCTTTTTTGATGCCATGGTCGTTCTGCAGTTTCCAGGAAAGTACAGTAAAACTGCAGGCAAGGACACTGGATAAAGTACTGAATGGCAAACTGAGGTCAATTTATTAGATACAGTAATGTAATCCAATAAGAGTACAATGTATAGTGTGTATTGTGGTTTATACATTTTGAATCTGCCGTGGGTTCCATGACGCTCGCAGGGAAGCCAGAACACACAGAGGATCAAGCGGAGGATCCAGCCGCCATACACAGCGGGAGTACATCGCAGGATCCCGGGCACAAGGTAAGTAACCTCTTCCAGGGCTCAGGGTTACTGATAATGGTACTGAAATCTCAACCCCAGCCACACTTGGGAATACTGCCAAGGAGGTAAAAAATTTAGGTTTTTACAATTTTTTTGATACATGTCCCCCAGGGTAGGATCCGGACCCTTATAACCATTGTATGCTCAATTGCCTGCATGTAAGCCTTCAAAATGGGCACTTCTGATTTTGGACATTCGGTTCCCGTTGATGTGGTGTTCGAAAGTTCTGGTGCAAACTGAACTGGGGTCTGTTCAGCCCATCCCTATTGATGACCCCTACCGGGACATATTCATCAAGCCTGTTTGTCCCTTCATAATAAAGGGTCCAGACTCTCTGGTAAGAGTCCAACCTATTGTGGTGGTAGTGGCACATTCACTTGGTGAAGGGATTGGATAACCTTATCCACAGTTGAAAAATTGAGTTTGGCATTTGACCATAATGGTCCATTTGAGAGACAGATTTTTCTGGACTGTTTATTTATATATGTTTTCAGTATTTTTAATATCAAACACTGTAGCGCAACATACCTTTAGTTTGTTTCTTAAAGCATGTAAGCCTCACTCCCAGCTGTTGGGCATCATCAAATTATTGGCATTGTATCAGTACTAGATTTCTTGTTCCTGTTCATATTTACGTTTATGAGTATATTGGAATTATTTATATTATTTTTTTATGGTAATACAGGAAGCTGGTGCCCCCCCCCCCCATGTTCTTTTCTAACTATCGAGTAAAACAGTATATATTATTGGAAATTTTGTGATGTAAGATGGTAATTTTCATTTGTTCCTTACATTCCTATATATATGTAAATACAATTTGAAGAGAAAATTGGACAACTTCAATGTGAAATTTAAAAACCCATTGGTTTGTAATAAAAACTCCATACTTTTTATTTGTAACCATTAATATACACTTTGCTGTAAGCAGAAATAAAATGGGCTATTCTGTGCAAGGAGTTGTTGAGCAATAATTATCTAACAAATGAACTACTATTTTTATGAGCTTTTCTAAGACTGATATTTTTTTATGTAAATGCACCATGATGTAGTTACTTTTATTTATACTAAAGAAAATAAGAGAAGAAAAAGGGAGGAAAGAAGAGAAGGAGGAAGAGAAAAGGGAAGGGTGGGTTAGCAGGATTAGGTTTTCTAGGCAGGGTAAACAAATACCTTTGCAAAACAGGATAACAAACAACTGTTCAAAAATCTGCACATGGAGTTGTGCCAAAAATACTAAGAAATTTAAATCGAGGCGGATAATGATGCTAATATTTAAGGATGGCAGCTTACCAATCCTTAGATGTGGTGGCTGCATTAGTTTTCTTTTTTAGATTTTTTTCCCCCTTATTCCATCTAGTTCAACCAATAAAAGGGAAAAAAATATATACAATCCTATACCCATAGTTGATCTAGAGGAAGGCCAAAAAAACTCAGCAAAGCATGATCCAATTTGCTCCAGCAGGGGAAAAAAATCCTTCCTGATCCCATGAGAGGCAATCGGATATTCAACTTTACCTATAAATATTAGTATCCCGTTATATTATGTACATTTAGGAAAGAATCCAGGCCTTTTTTTCAGTGCATTCTACTGAGCTGGCCAGAACCAGCTCCTGAGGGAGTCTATTCCACATTTTCACAGCCCTTACTATGAAGAAACCTATCTGTATTTGGAGATTAAATCCAGACATAAAGAGTGCCCCCTTGTTCTCTGTGATGACCTTAAAGTGAATAACTTAAAACCAAGTTCACTATATGTACCGCTTATGTATTTTTACATATTGATCATAGCCTTCCTTAATCTCCTCTTCTCACTAGAGAATAAATTCAGTTCCTCTAATCTTTCCTCATAGCTGAGCTCCCCCATGCCTCTTATCAGTTTGGTTGCCCTTCTCTGCACTTCCTCAGGTTCCGCAATTTCCTTTTTGTGAACTGGTGTCCAAAACTGAACTGCATATTCCAGATGAGGTCTTACTAATGATCTATACAGGGGCAAAATGATCTCTCTCTCTCTGGAGTCCATATCTCTCTTGAAACAAGAAAGGACTTTGTAAACTGCAGCTTGGCATTGCATGCTATTATTAAGCTTATTATCATTATTAAGCTTATGATCTACCAGAACACCCAGATTCTTCTCCACCATTGATTCACTCAGTTACTCCCTCTAGCACGTATGATGCATGCATATTCTTAGCTCCCAAGTGAATAACTTTACATTTATCAATAGAGTTGGGCGAACAGTTTTGGCAGAGCAAAAGGTTGGCCCAAACATTGCCTGTTCTCCCATTCGTTGAATACCCAAATTTGCAGGGTGGGTGTTCGGGGGTTGTTCGCTCCATTCAACTGTGTGCTGCACCATTCATTCAAGCCTGGATTGGGCAAAGCTGTGCCCAATCAGAGCACAGTGAATAGATGGTTGTTAAGGAGGGGAGCCAGGAAACCGGCCACTGCATTCTTAACAAACGATGAGTCATCAGCTGCCAATGGGCTTCCATGCTGACAGATTGGGGCATGCAGTCTGAAAAGGGGGGGGGGGGGGGCGAGCGAGCACCACATGCACTAACAAGTTGATGCGCCAGGGCCTCTTCCCAACAACCCTGGGTAGTGGTTGTGAGGGTTTAACAGCAATTACTCAAGTGTAACAAAAGACTGCGTGTAACAATAGACTGCTTGCATTTTAAATAAGGATGTCAAACTGCTCACATGGTAATGCACACCATTGTTCTCTCATTGGAATAGACTTTACTAATACCATAAATAATTGTCATATTAAAAAATACACAAGGGGAGATTTACTAAGACCGTTGCACACAGAATTTGGTGCAGCTGTGCTTAAAAACGAATCAGCTTCTAGGTTGCATTGTCAAAGCTTTATTGAACAAGCTGCTTTTAGAAGCTGATTGATTACTATGCACAGTTTCAACAGATTCTATTTGCAACACACGTACTAATACAATAAAATCATTGGGATTATAAATCTTTGTGCTGCCATCAGTTTCTGTTTCTTGAAGAAATAATAAAGGGTTAAAAGTTTAAAAGACAGCGCTCACTGTTATTTAAAACCCAGTATAGTTTAGGCAATCGTGGTAAGATCCCATTTCCACTGTTTGCCAATTTCAGTTTGCCTGCAGTTTGTAAAGAAACCAAACCACACAGAAAAAGCCTATACCGGTAAATTAATATCATCACTTGGGTATATGTATGTGTTTCTGTGGGCTGCAGTTTAGCTAAATGGACTCTGTAGTGATCTTCCTTAGAAGATGCATGCATTTTTTTTTTTTAAATGGCCCAGTGTGTTCACAAGAAGCACAATGAATAAAAAACTAAAAGGAAGTAGAGGCAACCATAGCGTTAACCAAAGGAAAAAAAATGCAAACTGGAAAAAAAAACAAAATCAGAAGCAAGACAGAAATTGGTCCTAGTACTAACTGATTTGTGGAATTTTGTGAGGTTCACAGATTCCAACACCCACTCTATCATGATCAATTGTTGCAACTTGCATTCATTCAATAGAAGCCATTGAAGGGTAACTCCACTTTCATGGGAAGATATAGCATTTACAATTGCTACAGATGTCATATTATAATTTAATTTACAGTTGCTGTCATTTCTTACACTGTGAAATTCAGTGCAATATGGCAAACTGGAGGCATGCAGTTGGTGTACAGAACTCCCCTGGAGGGGCGTGGTTTGGCTCTGCTCTGTGATTGCAGTCTGAACAAGACTCTCCTGCACTACGGAGCTTCAAATCAGGAATACAGGGACCAAACAAGCCATGGGGAAAATCACAATCCATGGGAAACATCCCAGATATCTCTAGCGCAACAAAAAAAAACTTTTTTTACTTACTACCACTGCTCCCTTCTTTAATCTCTCTAGACCAGGTAGGTTTTATACCTGGTAGAGAGGGTAGAGACAATATTATCAAGGCTCTAAACATTCTTCATTGGCTCAATCATAATAAAAAGCACAGACACCTTCCAACTTCACATCGGCACCTGACAGGGCCGCCCCCTTTCCCTGCATCTTTTCATTCTTACTCTTGAGCCACTCCTAAACAAAATAATATTAAACCCAGATATTAAAGGTATTACATGAACATAACATTGCCTCTGGATTTTGTCACATAATGTCAAAATAATTTCCCCGCCTCATGGGCCAAGGATTTAATTACATATCTTGGAATTAAAATCCCAACCTTTTCCGAGACATCTTTGCCCCAGCTCCAAAAGAAATGAGAGAAGATTTAAAAACAATGGAATGTTCACAATGTCTCTTGGTTTGGCAGAGCTTCCCTTCTCAAAATGACCATTATTCCCTGCTTCCTTTACCTATTACAAACCATTCCCATTCACATCCCATCCTCATTCTTTTCTTCCTTCCGGCAAGCCTGTTCCTCCTTCATTTGGAGAAACAAACTACCAAAGAATTAAATTTGACCAACTCAGTCTTCCAAAAAACAAAAAAGGGGGAATAGCACTCCCTGACCTAAGACGCTACTATTAGGCAGCACACCTGGCCCAGATTGTTGACTGGAACATCCATCACACTATAAAAGACTGGGTCATTCTAGAATACTCAGTCACTCCCCAATGCTTAAAATCAGTACAATGGTTGCACCCACGCCATGTATCCTCTCAAACAAAATGTCACCCCTTAATAGTTCCCACACTAACAGCCTTTCAAACTTCAACCAAAGCAACAAATTCCACTCCCTGGCTGAGCCTGATTACCCCATTATGCGCAGACCCAGACTTCCCCCCAGGCACAAACGACAATTTCCTCACACGAATTTGGCCCTACAGAGATGTACTTGCCTTGTTTAACAAAGGCACACTCCTCACAATAGAAGATATTAATGTTAAACTGACCCTTAACCACATACCACATTGGACATACATATAAATTAAACATTTTCTATCTAGGAAGAGAAAATTGAGTACTGTCCGTGATACTTTTTTTATTTGCACTAACATACAATTTTTCAGGACAAGCTTTCGGGGTGTGTCCCCTTCTTCAAGGTCCAAGCAGTACTGATTTACAAATTTTTAAGCAGAAAAACAAAACAAGGAAAAAAAACACCTCTGAGGGAAAGAAGAGAAAAAAAAACAACAAAAAAACACATACAAATCAATGGCAATAAAGATAACAGAAGAGTTAGTGAGATAAGACAGAGGGAGAGCTATGGAATGGAGGGGGGGGGGGGGTGCTAGTCACAGAGGGGGTTGTAAAACTTTAGTATAATGGGTAAGGAAACCTATATCTAAATTCAGGCCATTATTTTTTGTGTCAAAAAGAATTATCATTCTTAGTTCAAAGGTTTTTCTTTCCTGGATAGTTCTGAAATTCCCTTTAAGAACTAAAACATTGAGGTCTTCTATAGTGTGGTCCAGTTGTGAGAAGTGATGTCCCACAGGTGTGCATAAACTGTCTTCTTTATGTTCCTTGATGGTATGTCTGTGTAAAATCATCCTCGTTTGCAACTTCTGTACTGTTTCACCAACATAAGATCCTTTGCTGTACCTTTTGCATTGGATGAGGTACACAACATTACTGGAGGTACAGTTGTAAGATCCCATGATATTGAAGGTCCCGTTTGTGTGTGTGACACTTTTGGATAGATTGATCTGGTTGCAGCGCTTTTTATTGCAGGGTTTGCTTCCATTATTTGTGACTTCATAATCAGAGTTAAGTTTCCTGCTGATTAGTTTGTGTCTGAGGTTGGGTGGTTATCTGAAAGCCAGTAATGGGGATTGTTGGAATATTCCTTTCAGAGTTTCATCCTCTGTCATAATGGGTTGTAAATCTTTGATTATCTTTTTGATCCCTTCTAGTGCTGGGTTGTATGTGGTGACTAGAGGTACTCGGTTATTTGTTTTTTTCTCTGTGTATTGGAGATTTTCTCTTTGGGTTTTCAAGGCTGTGTTTATGCTGTTTTTGATGGTTTTCTATTTGTAACCTTTCTTGTGGAAGGAGTCTGCCAGTGTTCTGAGATGTTTGTCTTCTGGGTCTAAACAAATTCGGTGGTATCTGATGGCCTGGCTGGGTATGATGGCCCGTTTAGTGTGTTGGGGATAAAAACTGGAACTGTGAAGATAGCTGCATCGGTCAGTCGGTTTTCTGTATATCGACGTGTGAAGCTTGTGATCCCTGATGTATACTGTAGTGTCTAGGAAGTTGACATGTGTGTTTGAATAATCCATTTTTAGTTTAATAGATGGGTGAAAAGTGTTGATCAATGAGAAGAATTGGTTTAGATTTTCTTCACCTTCAGACCATATCATGAAGATATCATCAATATAGTGATAATATCTGTATGGCTTTTGTTGTATGCTGTTCAGAAATTTGTCCTCCAGGTCAGCCATAAATAAGTTAGCATATTGGGGTGCCATTTTGCTTCCCATAGCAGTACCCATACACTGTCAGGAAACCGCTGACACTGGACAAGAAATCTGTCCACTCTAGATTTCCTCCAAAAAAAAATCCAAAGACATCACATTTCAACCCTGTACTCCTCCCTATTTAATGTTTTCAGTGTTCTCCAGTAGTGCATGTTCAGCATATGAACAAGATATAAATATAATAATCACTGATCCTGAATGGGAATTAATCTGCTTCTACATACAAAAGGCTCCCTTAATATAGCCACTCAAGAATGTGGATTCAAGAATCTTTTGAGATGGTATAGAACCACTGCATTGCTTCATAAATTCTCAAACGCAATTCCTAATAGATGTTGACGTTGTGATGCTTCAGATGGATCAATGCTCCCCATTTGGTGGTTGGGTTATCCAAACATTTTGGCAGACATACACGACACTATTCTTTTTGTCACATCTGATAATGTGGACTACTCCCCTGCTATATACCTGCTTCATCATACTGCCTTTCCCAAGAAGAGATATCTTTAATCACTAATAATGTTTATGATAAATGCAGCAAGACACTGCATCCTGTGCCACTGGCGCTCTCCAACTGCCCAGACAAAAGAGGAGTGGTATCATAGATTCAACAATATCGAAAAAATAGAAGAACTTATCATTATCTCACATGAAAAGTTACCCAGATTCACATCAACATGGTACAATTGGCAACACTTTTATAACAACAGACGCATATCAGATGAATGACAGATGATCTCTATTCATCATAACAGCTTTAATGAAACGAATGAACTACAAACACTCTACCTGCTATTACCTACGCTGGTCCCTCATATGATCTTGCTGGAAAATTGGGACCAACATACCAACTTCTTATGCTTTAGGCCCATACAAGTTCTTTATTGATCTGTATTAACATAGCTCGAGAGAGAGGGGAGTCTGGAGTCCCCCCCCCCCCCATCCGTCATCTCTTTTTCCCCCTTTTTCTTTTTTTCTCATTTTACTGCATCGATAGTTACGACCTAACATTGTCTACAAACACACACAATAACAGAAACTTTTTTTTGCAAGTTACATAACATGAAAAATGAATTCCTTGTTTGGCAAACAGCTCGATAATGCGGTTAGTATTCACAGGAATATCTCTATGAATGTAAAGTAAACACAACCCATTTAACCAGTCCTCCATCATTTGTGACCAAAGCCAAGTTTTAACAAAATGGATGATTGAGAAAGATCTCTCTGCTGAGGCCACACTTACAGGGAGAGTTGCTAAGTTCACAAGTAAACATCTGATGGTTGGGAAGAGGTCCAGGTCACACTAGTCCAACACTTCAAGAACTGTTTTTGGAATTTCCTTATGTTGTAATAACTTTTGTTCGCACTTTGTAAGCCAGAGACTTAGTTCTCCCTGCAGTAATGTTATGCTTTGATAATGATTGCACAGCAACAGGAACCATGGTTTCCATTTTTTTCCCCAAAAAGTACTGCTGGCATCCAGATTTGAATCTGGAAACACTGCATCAAATTTTCTGGAAAACTAGCTTTTAAATTATTAATAATGTTGTCCAGCAAGGGAATATATGATGTCCTGTAGTATTCTTCAGTTGATTCTACATTATAATTTAATCTGTGCACTTGTCTGCCTACAAGATGTGGCAATTTTAGTTCCACTCCAAGTTCTGATGCCGATTCTTTAGCCTCCATATGCAAAGTGCCATCAGCGTTACTTTGCATATTCTCCAGGGTTGCCATTGTATCTGTAAAACAGTCAGATGTGCTTGTTAAATCAATTGTTGGGGATTGAAGGAAGCGACTCAGAGGAAGGGTTGCTTTCAGAACACTGATGGTTGAAACCAAGGAAAATATGCATTCTGCACTGCACAGAGAATGGATGAGAGCAGATATTGTTGAGCTAGTGCTTGAGCATTTCCATTGAAATATTGCTGATAGTGCACTCACCACTTTTAAAAGTCCATCTCAAAATCTTATAAGAGAATAATGCCGCTCTACCCAGCTACTTTCACAAAGACTGGAAAGTTGAGTGTCTAAAATAAAATGACACTTTGCTGATTGGTTAAAAAATGAAATGGTTGATTTGACCACTGATACTGCATTACAAAAAGCTGACATTTGTGAGGACTTTGAAATTGAATTGCTCAGAGAATGATTGTAACAAGGACATCTGCAACTGTTGGGCACTACATGAAAAATCTCTGATACAGCTCTAGCCCCCTCTGAAGACATAACACTGCAACTGTCTGTTCCAATATCAACACAATGACTGATGTTCAGGAAGAGGTCTTTAATTAGTTGGATAACCATCTGGCCTAAAACCATTCCTGCAAGCATTGGTTCTGAACTTGAACTATCAATTCCTGTTGCCTTCTGAGTTGCAAATTCATAAGCATCTACAAATTTTATAAAATCTATACAAATAGATCCATTTTAGACGTATCTAATGTTGAGTGTAAGTTGTCCTGTATGGAAAATGTCTGTAGTTTCATCAAAGATTTAAAAAAATAGCAATCCTCTTTAAATCAGCAATGTCATTGTAGCTATAATCAATCACCACAACACCTGATTAAATCATTTTGTGTGGATTTGGAAATGTAAGTAGCACAAGAAGCTGCAGTAAGGAGGTGCTTCTCAGTATGGAGGTGTCTCTAGATGCAACTCTTTGCCTTCATTCACCTCTGGAGTGGAGTCATCCAATAAAGCATCATTGTCATGGTAACCACGCAGAGGTATATTTTGTCTACCCAAAAATATAATAGACTCAACAATAGAACAAATTCGCTCTTGGTTCCCTTTAACTTTCTGAAGACGATGCAAGTTTATTTGATTGACAATTTAATTGTCCAGTGAATGGTAGGTTTTTAAAAATGCATTTCCTTCAATTACACTCTCCTGGTGATAAACAAGCCTTGCATGGACTTCCAAATCTCCTTCCTTGCCCTTAAACTTTTTAAAATTAGAAAGGAGCTCCATTACCAATTTTCCAAGGGCCATGCCTTTATTATGACCACCTTTGATATGTTTGAGATGTTTGCGATGCTGCACAAACAATGCGCAGTACAGTAGGTGCCACTGATATTGTGTTTTCAGTCCGATAAGATTGTGCTGAAAAACACAGATGCGAGCTGTGCTTCCTGCAGTTCACTCATTTCTGACTCATTTTTCTGTTTCTATAATTAAAGAACAAATGCGCACACCGCATAAAGTAATTGGCTTTATAGAACAGCACTGCACCCACATTGCTGACATGTACATGTACCATAACTGAACCGAACCGGTGTTTGAATATTGCAATAGTTTGTAAAAAAGCAATTGTGGCCTTTTTTTTTTACACAACCAGACACTTTACAAGAGATGGTCAGAGACTGCAGACATGATACAAGAGATGGTCAATCAATGCAGCCTCATTAGTGCCCATAAAATACAGCCTCACCAGTGCCCATCAAATGAAGCCTCACCAGTGCCAGTCAAATATAGCCTCACCAGTGCCAATCAAATGCAGCCTGTCAGCCATGTCAGCCGATTTCAATTCTGATTGAAACAGAATCCGCCCCATGTGGAAGGGGCCTAAGGTTCTTCCTAAAATAACAGCAACATTGACTGGTTACATTGTTTTCCTTATAAACTCACCAGTTCTGTTTCCTTTAGCCTATAAATTAGTTTTACCACGAAATACCACAAATATTGCACAGAAATCCTGAAAATTTTTGCTCAATGGAGACTATATTTTGTCCATGTCAGTGTAGACACAGATGCTAGTGACTCAATATGACATTTCTGCTAGAAATTAGTACAAAGAAGGATTCATGGCAATTAGGCGATGCATAATCTACAATATGTCTAGAAAATGTCAAAGTAAATACATTCCTGGACTAAATGGCAGTTCAAAGTGTTACCAACCGGCGTGATATACAGTAGTTGAGAAGGTGAGCGTAGCCAGAATTTATGAAAGTGCAACGTACTGTGTTCCTGGCACTTTCATAAATTCTGGCTAGACATATTTTTAAATTAGGCATCGCCTAATTGCTATGAATCCTTCTTTCCATATTATCTGTTTGCTCTTCTGCAGCTCCACATTTAAATCAATACCAAATGTCAATTATAATAAAAAATAAAAATAAATTAAAAAGGGAGGAAGGGGTAGTAGGGGCAAAGGGAAGGGGCAGGAGGAGAGCCATGTATGTATGAGTATATCTCAATATCTGTAACTTACAGGTAGTGCCAAATGCTGGTCAACTCTCGCCAGAAAGGTAATCCAGTTGGAGAGAAGAATGAAGGCACGCTTATGGGTAGCAATATGTGTTGTAACATACAGAGGGTCTCCCCCAGGCATGTCCAGATGTCAACTCATTTTCCCCATGGGAGCTGTGAAGGGGTGAGGAGATGGTAACAACGTGGTGTATTCACAAATCTGACAACCTGGTGGTTCGATGTAAATGCAACCAAAGGAAACGCCACACACCTGAAAACATAATGGTGTTGTTTAATATATGGGTAAAATACAATAAAAGGTGTGTGTGTGTGTGTGTCACCAATAAAGATAGAAAAATCCAAATATGTAACGAAATAAACACAATGATGGGGATACCTTGATAGTAAGTAGGTAATCAATAAGGTTTGTATAAGATAGTAGTAATATGGCATGTTAAGTGTAGCAACAGGGGCGTACCAAGCAGGGGGTGGGGGGGGCGTTCTGCCCCAGGTGCCACACATTGAGGAGGGTGTAAGTGGCTGGGTGCCATTGCTATGGGGTTCACTCTGCACTCAGACAGTCTGACATAATCCTGAAGGGAATCCCTGGCTCTGGCTGCTCTGTTTTTTGTGAGTTTTTCGTGAGCTGGAACACCCCCAGCACTGCGGCCGAAATAGTATGGTCTAGTTTCTGTTTTCCCCTGCTAGCTCCACCCACCACTGCTGAGCAACCGAGCTGAGTGTGTCATCATTCAGCGCAGGGGTGGTTGCTGTTTCACACTGTCCACACCATCTTCTGGAGTCTAAACCTCTCCAGCTGAAGCTGAGAGCCGAGGTGAGCTGGTGATAGGGGATGTGTGAGCTGTGAGAAGACGTTGGAGGAATGTGTCTGTCCTGCCATCCTTACTGTGCTGGCCTGTCATAGAAGGGGGGGGGGGGGGTTGCTGTGTAGTAGGTATAGTGTAGCTGACCTGATGGGGGGGTGCAGAATCCAGGTGTGGGCTATGTACAGGTTGCAGAATCCAGGCGTGTGCTATGTACAGGTTGCAGAATGCAGGCGTGTGCTATGTACAGGTTGCAGAATGCAGGTGTGTGCTATGTACGGGTTGTAGAATGCAGGCGTGTGCTGTATACAGGTTGCAGAATGCAGGCGTGTGCTGTATACAGGTTGCAGAATCCAGGTGTGTGCTGTATACAGGTTGCAGAATCCAGATTTGTGCTATATACAGGTAGCAGAATACAGGCGTGTGCTATGTACAGGTTGCAGAATGCAGGCGTGTGCTATGTACAGGTTGCAGAATGCAGGCGTGTGCTGTATACAGGTTGCAGAATGCAGGCATGTGCTATGTACAGGTTGCAGAATGCAGGTGTGTGCTATGTACAGGTTGCAGAATGCAGGCGTGTGCTATGTACTGGTTGCAGAATGCAGGCGTGTGCTATGTACTGGTTGCAGAATGCAGGCGTGTGCTATGTGCAGGTTGCAGAATGCAGGCGTGTGCTATGTACAGGTTGCAGAATGCAGGCGTGTGCTATGTACAGGTTGCAGAATGCAGGCGTGTGCTATGTACAGGTTGCAGAATGCAGGCGTGTGCTATGTACAGGTTGCAGAATCCAGGCGTGTGCTGTATATTGCTGTGTGTCTACCACCCACCTATAGTAGCTGAGCTGTGATCTTACCTGGTAAGGGGGGGGTGGTGTTGCTGTGTTCACAAACCAGGTATAGAGTAGATGAGCTGGTCTGATAAAGGGGGGGACTTACACCCACATCTTGCAGCCATCAGATCCATCCAGCAAGCAGCAGGTCACAGCGGCATCTTGCCATCTTCCCTGCGGCCATCAGATCCCATCCACGGTCCAGCAAGCAACACGCCTTGTCAGAAGGTCAGTTCCCAAATCTGAATCAAATCATCAATGCCAATGCTGTCCCCAGGGACAGATCCGATCCAGAGATCGCCATACAGTGGGATATCTGGATCAGATCTGTCCCTGATGACAGTAGATATGGGCCATACTTTGTATTGTCAGCTGTATCACTCTGATGTCTCCCTCATAGCAGCTCCAGTCCAGCTCTCCACTTTCTGGACCGCGGCACAATCTGTACAAAAATGTGGCATCTGCTAACACCTGAGTGACTGACACCTCTGTCCTGTCCTGTCTATTGTCACTGGCTACCATGGATGAACAGCATCGGCTGTTATTACAAGGAGCGGGAGGGGACGTCCCCATCCCCCCACAGCTCCGCCCAGGTCTCCCATCCCACCCGCAGACTTGAGCCACCAGCCAGCTGGCCAGAGACCCGAACAAAGCCGAATTTGCCTTTGATCAGGTCTCCGATGTAGAAAACTGGAAGCGACAGCACAGTGTCACTTCCGGTTTACTCGGTAGCCAACAGCGCCATTTAAAAAAGAAAGCAGAATTAAAAAACACTGATCTTGGCAGAGGAGGGTGTTTTTTTGTGGGTGTTTTTACAGTTGGGGGGGGGGGTGCCAGATATAGGATGGGCCCTGGGTGCCAAATGCTCTAGGTACGCCCCTGTGTAGCAAACACTAATACCTATTAAACACATACCCAGCCTAGGGATGAGCTTCGCGTTCGAGTCGAACTCATGTTCGACTCGAACATTGCCTGTTCGCCTGTTCAGCGAACAGTGAACAATTTAGGCTGTTCGTGGCAAATTCGAAAAGCCGGAACACCCTATACAAGTCTATGGGAGAAATCTAAACTGCTAATTTTAAAGGCTAATATGCAAGTTACTGTCCTAAAAAGTGTTTGGGGACCCGGGTCCTGCCCCAGGGGACATGGATCAATGCAAAAAAAAGTTTTAAAGACTGCAATTTTTTCAGGAGCAGTGATTTTAATAATGCTTAAAGTGAAACAATAAAAGTGTAATATTTCTTTAAATGTCGTACCTGGGGGGTGTCTATAGTATGCCTGTGAAGGGGCGCATGTTTCCCGTGCTTAGAACTGTCCCTGCAAAAAGTGTCATTTGTGCAGGAAAAAAAGTCTTTTAAAATCACTTGCGGCTATATTGTCGGCTCCGTAATTCTCTGTATTAGCCGACAATTCATTCATTCATTGATAAAAAAAATTTAAAAAAATAAAAAAAGAAGCGTGGGGGTTCCCCTAAATTCAATTACCAGGCCCTTCAGATCTGGTATGGATATTAAGGGGAACCCCGTGTCAAATTAAAAAAAAATTTGACATGGAGGTCCCCCTAAAAATCCATAGCAGACCCTTTATCCGAGCACGCAACCTGGCAGGCCACAGGAAAAGAGGGGGGGAAAAGAGAGTGCCCCCCCTCCTGAACCGTACCAGGCCACATGCCCTCAACATTGGGAGGATGCTTTGGGGGTCTGTGACCCCTCAAAGCACCTTGTCCCCATGTTGATGGGGAGAAGGGCCTCATCCCCACAACCCTGAGTGGTGGATGTGGGGGTCTGCGGGCCCCCAGATCCCGCCCCCCCGTTTGAAATGGTAAGGGGGTACAAAAGTACCCCTACCATTTCACAAAGAAAGTGTAAAAATGGTTAAATAAGACAAACACACTTCCAGCGGTGCTAATCCACTCTTGCTAACCAGCGATGGATCTCCGGGGTCCAGCTATGGATGATCATATCGAGTGACGGGGGATCTCTCAATCCAGCGCTGTCCATGCATCCAACTTCTGTCTCCACTGCGGAGATCCCAGCGCTGACGTTTCTTATATTAGGAGGGCAGGGCCACCCATCACCTGACCCCGCCCCCTCTGAAGCTGGTGAGGAAAGCTATGGGGTTCCCCAGTGACGTATGGGTGACCACGCCCCCTCTGATGTAACGCAGGTTTCCCTTACATCAGAGGGGGCGGGTCACCCATACAGAATTAGGGAATCCCTGGCTCCCCTCCCCAGCATCAGAGGGGGCGGGGGGTCAGGTAACGGGTGGCCCCGCCCTCCTAATATAAGAAACGTCAGCGCTGGGATCCCTGCAGTGTCTCCGTAGTGGAGACAGAAGACGGATGCATGGACATCGCTGGACTGAGAGATCCCCCGTCGCTGGATATGATCATCCATCGCTGGACCCCGGAGATCCGTCGCTGGATAGCAAGAGTGGATTAGCACCGCTGGAATCTCTCTTTTATTTTTTTTATTTTTAATAAAGGAATTTTTCAAAAGTGTGTTTGTCTTATTTAACCATTTTTACACTTTCTTTGTGAAATGGTAGGGGCACTTTTGTACCCCCTTACCATTTCAAACAGGGGGCGGGATTTGGGGGTCCTCTTGTTAAAGGGGCTTCCAGATTCTGATAAGCCCCCTGCCCGCAGACCCCCACAACCACCGCTCAGGGTTGTGGGGATGAGGCCCTTCTCCCCATTAACATGGGGACAAGGTGCTTTGAGGGGTCACAGACCCCCCAAAGCATCCTCCCAATGTTGAGGGCATGTGGCCTGGTATGGTTCAGGAGGGGGAGGGGGTGCTCTCTCATCCCCCCCTCTTTTCCTGCGGCCTGCCAGGTTGCGTTCTCGGATAAAGGGTCTGGTATGGATTTTTTTTTAATTTGATGTGGGGTTCCCCTTAATATCCATACCAGACCTGAAGGGTCTTTTATGGATATTTAGGGGGACCCCCACGTCAATTTTTTTTAAAATTTGACACGGGGTACCCCTTAATATCCATACCAGCCCTGAAGGGCCTGGTAATTGAATTCAGGGGAACCCCCACGCTTTTTTTTTTCCATAAAGAGTTTATTTTATTAAAGATAATGCAAAATACAACAGAAATATTGCAGAAATAATGAAACAGGTAATTCTGGCACGTTTTTAGTTTCACAAAGAGAGACAGTCACGTACACAATGCAGTAAGATTATACAGCACTTGGTCGTACCCAGATTGAAATCTTGCATCATACTTGTTTTATAACATTATACAAGTGGCTTATATGTGTCAAATGAAGCATGGGTCGAGTCCCCATTGTGTGTCTTTCCTATGGGAATCGGAGCAAAAGGAGGCCCGACCTCCTGGTGTCCTGATGTACAGTCTAATTACAGGGAGATGCGGACCAGGGCCTCCCGAGAGGTCGGTCCCGAGCACCGTATCCCCCATCCTAAAGATCAAATGAAGGGGGGAAAACAGGGAAGGAAGGAGGGGGGGAAGCGGGGCGGTATGGCGGAAAAAAAAAAGGGGGGGAGACAGAAGGGAGGAGGGACATGCGCAGTCTGGCTTAGGGAGGGGGTGGGGCTTCCACCAGCTACCCTCCCCATCCAGTCCTCACAGCATGCCTGTTGTTGATATTACCTCATCCTCTGACTATTCGTTGATCTGAGACAAAGCAGTTACCGTGGAATGTCAGCCATTGTCTTTCAAAAGGTTTTGATATTCCGGTGACCTGCGGAACTTGAACCAATCTTCCCAAATAGCCGTGAAGTGGACAATTCTGTCTTGAGTGGAGAAGATCAGCTCCTCAACCCTTCCTATGCAATCTATGAGAGAGGTCCAATCTTTCATTGATGGGATCACTGTGGATTTCCAATGAACTGGTAGGCAAAGCTTAGCAGCATTGATCATATGCATTGCTGCTGATTTAAAATATCTTCTTTTGGATATTTTTGAGTGGTGGAGGAGATACTGTGCTGGTGTGAATTCTAAAGGGAGTGAAGACACCAGAGTCGTCGTTTCATGCACTTTACGCCAATATGGCTGGATCCAAGGGCAGTCCCACCAAATATGTAGAAAGGTACCTTTCTCCCGGCCGCATCTCCAGCAGCGATCAGAGACTCTGGGTATGAACCTATGGAGTACCTCCGGTGTTTTGTACCAGCGTGTTTTAATTGTGTACCTGTTTTCTTGGGTATGGACATTCAGTGATCCTTTGTGGATATACAACTGAATGCGTTCCCAACTAGCGTGAGGTATTTCTATGCCTAATTGCCTCTCCCAAAAGCCGTGATCTTTCTGCAGGACGCTATATGCGTCCTGAAACATGGAGGCATAAAGTGCAGAGATCACATGGCGCTGGGGGGAGTGGCCCGCTTTTTTTTTTTTTTTAATGAATGAATGAATGAATTGTCGGCTAATACAGAGAATTACGGAGCCGACAATATAGCCGCAAGTGATTTTAAAAGACTTTTTTTCTGCACAAATGACACTTTGTGCAGGGACAGTTCTAAGCACGGGAAACATGCGCCCCTTCACAGGCATACTATAGACACCCCCCAGGTACCACATTTAAAGGAATATTACACTTTTATTGTTTCACTTTAATCATTATTAAAATCACTGCTCCTGAAAAAACTTTTTTTTGCATTGATCCATGTCCCCTGGGGCAGGACCCAGGTCCCCAAAAACTTTTTAGGACAGTAACTTGCATATTAGCCTTTAAAATTAGCACTTTAGATTGTGAATGTTCGAGTCCCATAGATAGTTACTTTAATAGGGTTCTAAAGTTCACACAAAGTTTAGGTCTGTTCGCAGGTTCTGGTGCAAACCGAACAGGGGGGTGTTCGGCTCATCCCTACTCAGGCCACAGTTGCTGAAAGTTGTACATGTGTATATATGTGGTAGTAGTATTCCATTAATCTAACATACCAGTTAATTCATAAAAGTGCAAAGCGTGGTCAAATATATATGTATATATGTGCCAGTGATAGCGGATGGGTGTGAGTAAAATTAGCCCTCAATATATAACATGAATTGGTATAGAAATGCTATCTAGACATCAATCAGGTAAATGAATGAGTGAAGGTGCAAAAATTGTGATGGTGTGTGGCAGCATTCTATAATGAAAGCTTAAAATGGAAAAGGGGATTCCATCTAAACAAACAAAACATCAAACATGCGGTGAAACCCTGACTGCCCAACAGACACAAACAGTGAACACTAATTATAAAGTGAAAAGGTACAGCATTAATGTCAAACATGGATGAACTTTATCATATGACTTACCCTTAGGGGAAGAAATGCCAACAGAAGACAGTGAAGTTCTGTACTGCTGGAAGCACAGCACTGAACCCATGTTAGTACCTGGACTAAATAGTCCTGGTTTCAAAATGGGCCCTGCCCTTTCAGCATCATCATGGTTGAAATCAACCAATGGTTTCGCAAAGTATGAGGGGATGGGGAACGCCCCTGGATCAGCTTCCATAGTTGCGGCCGGAGAAAATCAGTCTCACCACGTAAGCACAGCTGAGAGTATCAGCTGTGCATAACGTGTTTGACCCTGCCCAGTACTGCGCATCCTTGCAGTACCTGTACGCCATTTCATGCAATGAAAAAAGGACATCAATTTTGTTTGGGTGCAACGTCACACGACCGCGCAATTGTCAGTTAAAGCGACGCAGTGCCAAATCGCAAAAAGTGCTCTGGTAAGGAAGGGGGTAAAATCCTCTGGGGCTGAAGTGGTTAAAAAAAATATTATTTTTTTTAGCACTTTTGAGAATATTGCACTCAAGTTTGTATTATGCACTAGCACTTTACAAATACTCTATTATGCCCTGTACACACGGTCAGAGCTTCCGACGTAAAATGTGTGATCGGATCTTGTTGTTGGAAAATCTGATCATGTGTGGGCTCCATCAGGCTTTTTCCGCGTGAATTTCCGACACACAAAGTTTGAGAGCAGGATCTAAAATTTTCCGACAACAAAATTTGATTGTTTAAATTCCGATCTTATGTAGACAATTCTGACGGACAAAGTGCCATACATGCTCAGAATAAATTAACGAGACAAAAGCTATTGGCTACTGCCCTCTTTATAGTCCCGTCATACGTGTTGTACGACACCGCGTTCTGAACGATTGGATTTTCGGACAACTTTGTGCGAGTGTATGCAAGACAAGTTTGGGTCAAAATCCGTCAGAAAAAATCCAATGGATTTTGTCATCGGAATGTCCGACCATGTGTACAGGGCATATATTTATATATATGTATGCAGGGTTTGAAGTATTCACAATTTTAGATTAAAGGGTCTTTCAGAATTTATTGTGCAGACCAGCGCTATCTCTATCACTACACAAGTATGAATGCTTAGGCTCCATTCACACCTTGGAGTTCTGTTTTGCGGGCGGAATTGCTATGATGCCCACGATTCGGAAACACCACAAATTGTGGGATGCCTTTGCGATCCCCACTATTTTAAATGACACCAAACCGGGGTGCGATTTTGCGGCGATTGCGCCCAGCGAATCACAGTAAAATTATGGTAAGAAGCAGAATGTTTGCATGTTCTTACCGCAATTTTACTGTGATTCATTGGGCGACAATCACGGCAAAATCACGCTGCGATTTGGTGCCATTCAAACTAGCGGGGATCGCAAGGGCATCCCACATTTTACGGCGTTTCTGAATCGCCAGCAGAATTGTGTCAATTCCGCCTGCAAAATGTAACGCCAAGGTGTGAATGGAGCCTAAGGGCCGGTTCACACAGCGAGGCGCGGCGAGGCGTCTCCGACTTACCTCGCCGCGACCTGCGGGGAGCTCAGCGGCGACTTGCAGAGGACTTCTGTATAGAAGTCAATGCAAGTCGCCCCCGAAGTCGCCCCGAAGTAGTACAGGAACCTTTTTTCTGAGTCGGAGCGACTCGAGTCGCTCCTCTCAGAACGGTTCCATTGTACAGAACGGGGGCGACTTGCGGGAGCGAGGCGAGGCGAGCCGTGTCGCCTCGCCTCGCCTCGCTGTGTGAACCGGCCCTAAGTGTAGCTGACATTGCAACTTTTCTCATTAGAACCCTGAAAGTGCACCAGGTGTTCATAATGAGTTAATCACTCCCATTCAGAATCAGTCTTGCACAAGATGTAATCTAACTGAGGTGTCTGTATATGAAGCAGTGATCAGTGGAGATCCAGAGGATTGCCGCTGATCACAGCCCATAAACAGTTTATGAACCAGAGATAATGGGGTGGAGAAGTGTTTGAACTTGTTCTCCTGCCGATTATCTCCACACACTGAGAATCCTCATAGAATGACACAGTAACGGCCAGTTTATGAAGCTGCGGTCTCAGCGCTTCACTGGCGATCTGTGTCAGAATTCACACTCCCCGATTCACTAGCTCAGAGGTGGAGAATCGTGGAGTGAAGAGAGAATGTGGGGGGATCTGAGGAGGAAAGAGGAAGATAATTAACTTCCTTATGCCTCGTTCAGATCCCCCAACACTGTAACCATGTCCCCCTGTCATATTTATGTGTATATATATATACATATATATATATATATATATATATATATATATATATATATATATATATATATAATGTGTATATGTATATATATATATATATATATATAATGTGTGTGTATATACATGTATATATAATGTCTGAGTGTGTATACATGTATATATTATGTAGGGGGACTCTTTATTTTACTAACATTAATCACACCGTGTGTCAGTGTATTGAGCTGTGATAATTTATCACTGCTTAATAAATTGACATCTCTGTGTATCGGTGAATTTCTAGTACTGTAATCTCGTAAAGTCTCACGAGATTCCAGTATTAGGGGCCATTCTCCGGTGTTAGAAGCGTTTGTAGATCGCTTCACTCCTCCAAGGGTGAAGCGATCTACTCCGCTTTATAAACTGGCATACAAAGGAGAAAGATCTCCTCTGTGAATGCCGGAGAATGAAGCAGTGAATAGATTTCACTGCTTCATAAAAGGACACCAAAGAGCCTTAATTGCTGATTAACACTTTTTTCAATGCAGTGTTGGAAACCTGTGTTCCGTACGCATTTGCCACACTGCTTTCCAAATCCAAATGTACTGGGTGTGCAATCTGCTAAGGGTGTCAATAGATTCCTAACAATACCCGAAAAGAGGATTGCAAACACAGTGTGTTTACCTGCATCATATCACATGGTATGCAGTACCATGCGATTTGGTTGCAGTGCATTTTTAAAAGTAGTACATGCACTCCTTTAGTGCGATCTAGTATGATTTCACCCCATTCAACCACACTGAATCACACAGGAGCCTGTGGCATGTTGCTTTTGGAGCCAGTGTGAACTGACTCTAAAAGCAAAGACAGGTAGGAATCTGCAACAAAGTGTAGTTAATCTTTAATGTGACATTTGACACAAATGTTGCTTTTTTTAATAATTAGCTTCAGACATTGTTCTTTAACCATTTGCTGACCTTCTCACACCGATATATATGTCGGCAGAATGGCATGGCTGCGCAAAACGACATACCCGTACGTCACTTCTGTATTGGCGTGCCTGTGGGTCCCATGGACTCAATGTCTGCAAGTGGCCCACGATCGTGGCACGGAGAGGCCGAACAGGGAGATGCCTATATAATTAAGGCATTTCCCTGTTCTGCCTAGCAACATGACAGGGATCTACTGCTCCCAGTGATCGGGAGCAGTGATGTCTGTCATGTTCTAGTGAGCCCATTCCCCCTACAGTTATAACACACTGAGGAAACACACTTATCCCATTAATTGCCCCCTAGTGTTTAACGCCTTCCTTGCCAGTGGCATTTACAGAGTAATCAGTGCATTTTTATAGCACTGGTCACTGTATAAATGTTACTTGTGCCAAAATAGTGTCAAAAGTGTCCAATATGTCAACCGAAATGTCATGATAAAATCGCAGAATGCCGCCATTACTAATATTAAAAATAATAATAAAAAATGTAGAAGAATCCATATTGGCCAAAACTGAGGAAGAAATTCGTTTTTTATATATTTTTTGGGGACATTTATTATAGAAAAAAGTAAAAAATACAGCTTTTTTCAAAATTGTCACTCTTTCTTTGTTTATCGTGCAAAAAATATCAAATACCAAATACCACCAACAGAAACCTTTATTATCAGTGCATTTTTATAGCACTGATCACTGTATAAATGTTACTTGTGCCAAAATAGTGTCAAAAGTGTCCAATATGACAACCGAAATGTCATGATAAAATCGCAGAACGCCGCCATTACTAATATTAAAAATAATAATAAAAATGCCATAAATCTATCCCCTATTTGGTAGATACAATAACTTTTATCGCAAACCAATTAATATATGCTTATTGCGATTTTTTATTTTTTTACCAAAAATATGTCGAAGAATCCATATTGGCCAACACTGAGGAAGAAATTAGTTTTTTATATATTTTTTGGGGACATTTATTATAGAAAAAAGTAAAAAATACAGCTTTTTTCAAAATAATCACTCTTTCTTTGTTTATCGTGCAAAAAATATCAAATACCAAATACCACCTACAGAAACCTCTATTTGTGAGGAAAATTTTGTTTGGGCACAACATCGCACAATTGCGCAATTGTCAGTGAAAGCGACGCAGTGCCATATCGCGAAAAAGGGCTTGGTCAGGAAGGGGGTAAATCCTTCTGGTGCTGAAGTGGTTAAAAAAGCCTGATGCAGACCAGATAACTAGTGGCGGCTAGTGGTATATTTTTTGAAGGGCGGCAAACAATGCACCCACAGTCTAGGTTATGACGGCTCCAGGCTTACCCTGCATCTCCTCCTCCCCTGCATCATGCCATGTTTCACCTCCCTCCTCTCCTCCATGCACTGTGGCATCTCCTCCCTCCTCCTGCAATCGGGTTGCCTCTCCTTTTGGCCAATTCAGTGACGGGGCTGTTGTCACGCCTCTGGCTCTAATCATGTGCTTCAAAGAAAAAAAAAAACATTGCAATCCATGTGTCTGGCTCCCCACATGTAGATTGGGGCCGAATGCATGGATAGGTGGGTGGCGCCCCTACACCCCATATGGATGGCCGCCATTGCAGACAAGGTGTGCTTAGTACTAGGACCTTATATACTACTATGTGAAGTAAGGTTAACGAAAGTAAGCTAATGTAAAGTGAACTAATGTGAATGTGAAGCCGGATATACTAATGTTTAAAGCTGGATAAGTGAAGCAAAGTAACAATATATTGTAGTATATTTTACTCAAGCTGAAGCATTTATGCCAGATATTTTTAATTTTTATGATAGGTCTGTGTTAAGGCCTTAAATATATTCCAATGGGACTCTGTAATATTTTATTGGATATCACTAAATTACACTAATGACTATACCCATGCATGGGAACTTCTTGTGTAACCATTTAAGATTTCTGCAAATATAACTGAAAAATCAATTTCTCACAGCCAGCTGTTAAGTGTTCATGTCATGTTCTATGATTAACACAAACCTTTCAGGCATTCATACAATATAGCTGCCACAATAAAACTTTATTGCTTTCAGTACCTGACTGAGAACATTTGCCCATGCACTCTATTATTGCCATGAAATACACAGCATACAAGACCATGCAGCACAATCCAAACTAGTGGAAAACGCAATTTCTCCCCTGCTATAGCCTGGTGCTAGTTTATAACTCTTGTGTCCCTCTGAGCATTGGTAACTATATGATAAATGATCCCCTAACCCTATTTCACACCACATTGCAATTAAAAATGTCTATATTTCCTGGAATTCCTGCTCAGCCTTAGGCACAAAATCTGCTATCTCATAAAAGCAAATTGTGGTTCTCTAATAGCAAAATGGGTGACAACCATGATATAAGTATGTGTGATTCTATTAAAAACTGTTTCTTGACTTGCTTTTTTGCAAAGGCCCACCTCAAATGTCAATATAATGTCCATGTTTTTTTTTTTCTTTTGCTGACAGATATCAGATATTATAAAATCAAGGAAAAAAACTCCTTAGTATAAACAACTGACTCATTTTAGTATAGCTGTGTGAAACCACAAAGGTGTGCTTTTATCCATGTAAGACAATACAGACTGAAATATATAGGCTAACATTGCTGGCTCCTGCTAAAATTTCCAGACGCATGACTGAAAGCAGAAAGGATTCAGAAATCTATCATTTTTTTCTAGTACTTTATTTACAAAATGCTTACTGCTCAACTCCAGCTCTCCCTTCTCCTCTCCTTCCAGCCCTGCACCCCCTTTAGAGTAATCACCTTTTTTTAATTTGAATATACCTTTTTTTCTAGGTGTCTTTGGTGTGGGTCAATGACAACAGGAGTCTTTTTCCTTCCTTTTATCCTCCAGCAATATAGGGTCCTACTGTAAATACTTTGATATGATGTGATGCTCTGCAGCATTCTCCAGTGAGCCAAAGGACAGCTCCAGAGAGGAAGTGTGTATTGTGGCCTTTTTTTGTAATTAAAGTAAGCTGCCATTAGGTTTAAAGTGATTGTAAAGTCTTGTTTAAAAAAAAAAAAAAAAAAAACAGGTTATACTTACATGCTCTGTAGCAGTGGTTTTGCACAGAACAGCCCTGATCCTCCTCTTCTCGGGTGCCTCTTCTGTGCTCCTGGCCCCTCCTCCTGTTGAGTGCTCCCACAGCAAGCAGCTTGCTATGGGGGCACTCAAGCCGAGCTACAGCTCCTTGTGTCCATTCAGACACAGAGCTGCTGTTTGGCCGCACCCCCCTCTCCTGATTGGCTAGCTGAATTTGATTGACAGCAACCTGAGCCAATGGCGCTGCTGTTCTGTCTCTGCCAATCAAGAAGGAGAGTCCTGGATGGCCGATACACTTCTGAAGATCACTGGACAGAGATGGGGCTCCGGTGAGTATTAGGGGGGCTGATGCACACAGAAGGCCTTTTATCTTAATGTATAGAATGCATTAAGATACAAAAAACCTTCTGACTTTACAACTCCTTTAAAGCCAAAGAATCAGAATAACAGCCAGGCATGTTTTCTTAGTAAATGATGTGTTTTAACCCCTTCCCACCCAGCCCCAGCATCCCTTTAACATGATCTATTCCCCTGAAGGGGGAGAAGGACCAGCCAATTACATGACCATAGTGACTGCCACAGTAGTCACATGATCAGGATCTGATCCTACCAACTACCAATCATTAGTAAAGACTGAACTCTGCCTTTGACAGTTTGGTCACTGCACTGGAAATGTCCAGTGAGTATTTTATCAACACAGAAAGCTCTGCTGCTCATGTATGCATACCTGCAACATTTGGGGATTAAAGCTTACCCTGTGATCTGTTGTCCCAAGCTTGCTGCCCTCTAAACCTTAGCCCTGTGAATTCTTCCATGATACCTTTGTTGTGCCCCTATATTGAGCCCTGTGCCCTTGACTTGCCCCAATATTGTGTTATATGGCCTCCCTGTGTTTCTGCTTATTGGCCATTTGCTGTGCTTGGATGGGGATACTGAGGCCTTGGACTAGTATGTTGTGTAATATTGCTCAGTGTATCCAAGGGTGTTACTGAAAGGATCTTGTAAAAAAAAAAGCCCCCTAATGTCTACACTTCTTTGTGTGTTGTTATTAAAACCTAAGGCTTGGTTACTCCTTTAAAAAAATATATTGCTTAAAGAGGAACTAAACCCTTATGGGTTTTACTTCCTCTTTTTCCCCTGCAAAGTAAAAGCATACTTGGCTGGTATGCATCGCATACCAGCCCATTATGTTGTACTTACCTGCAAAGGAAGCCAGTGATGTCACTGCTGTCCCCACTGTGTAGGAGCATGCATCTTCACCCCTCTTTCTTCCGGGGCCATGGACTCTGGCTTTCTGACTGGCCAGACGGTCAGTCACATGACATCACTTCTACACAGTCGACAGTCACGGCACGGGCCCTATAGAAACGGTACAATCGTGCCCTTGCTTTAGTGTGCATGCACAGATGATGTTGACACAAGCGTATATGGTAAATATCTCCTAAACCGTACAGGTCTGTTATTTTGGAAATGTGAGAGACTGCAACCTTTATGATGTATGATTGTGGATATATCTTCTCAGCTGGTGAGACATCCTATAAACCTCACTATATCTCTGTGTGTAATATTTGCCCCGATACCTGACACACCCTAATACTTGGAAAAACGGATCCACGCCATCTGTCGCTATACGCTGGGCAATTGCCTTAAACTATAATTCCCCCATCAGTCTCTTTTCACAAATTTTGTAAAGAGTAAATATTATAATGTTAATAGAAAAAAATTCCACACCCTCTCTGATACAATGCCATGCTTTTCTGACAAATTCTTTGATTGATTTCATATACAATGTGTGGCATGCTCAGTTGCTTTATTATTCTTTTAAATCTATTTTTGTATTCTTTTTTTTTCATTTCTTCGATATCAGTATTTACGAATGCTGTCTATATTTTATATCTTCTGATGATGTCTAAGTGTATAGACATGTTTTGCAATTGCTGGAAATTTTATACAGTATCTGAGATCTGATTTTATAACACCCCTCTCGTGTTTTGGCTGTACATATTTTGTATGCTGTTACTGAAATAAACAGTTTGTAAATAAAAAAGTTTCAGACTTTGTACTTCAACCTACAGAAAGCATGCTAGTCAGATGTAAAGGTTTACACAATCAAGAAAAATGTAAAACAACATAGGAACCTAGTGTTGCCCTACAACAGCCTATTCCAATATGTGCCGGTCTATGATGACCTCACTTATTGTTTTAAGACATATTTGGTACCTGTATTATTAATTATTTATGGGTGCTCACAGTGCCTCTCTCCTGTTTTTGGTTGCTTATTCTTTGTCATGGAATGTTGCGGAGATGATCTGTCTTTCTTTTTTATGATTTAGTCACCTCATCCTTTATATAGTGCTGATTATGTACAGGTTATGACTTTTGTTTTGTTGTTTTGTACTACCTTGAGCCAGGAAATGCATCTAGGCTATGTTTTGTATTTTATACATTTCTTTAAATCAATAAGAAAAATACAAAATACAAATGTACACATGCATCATAAAATATGTATCATCTCTTATTTTAACACAGTGGCCAATTACAAATCCTTGCATAATGCGCAGTGAGTCTGCAATTGTTATGGCTCCAGACTTTGAATTATCATATTCTAATTGTTATTTCTTGAAAAAAAAAGTTAATCTTATATTGCTACCCAGCTTCCCAATCAGACTGCTTACAGACTCCACAGCCACTGTACGATGGCATGACATGTTTGGCTGTTGTGTCTAAAACATTGCACTGTAATTTTTTGTTATTTTGGGATAGCAACTGTCTAATTTCTGGAATGTGAGTTTGTGATTTAATGTGTTTTGGTGCATTCTGTGTTGACATTTTGTAAAACAAATCTGTGCCATGTGTTTTGTTTTGACACTGTTTGGCAATTTGTATGAAGTTGAACTTTTATCTTTAGAATACACCTTAATAAATCAGTTGTCTTTGAAAAAACTACCTAATATTTTAATTTTTTTGTAATTAATCACATTGGGTTGATGTTTCTGTATATAAGCCAATTAATAATGTGAAATGAAAATAAATTATAACACAATTTATGTGACGCAACAATACAATGTCGCTGATGCTTTCACTGGGAATCGTAAATAATTGTATTGCTCTGTAAACCCTTTTTTTTGCCCTTTAAGCTGCCCCTGGGGCCCTATCAAAAATGCTTGTGTCCTTTTTTTGAAAACCCCTTGACTATTAGCCTAGAAAATTGAGATTGAACTGATTTTTAAAGCAATATTGAACGCAAAAGCAAATGCAAATTTATTATACTGCAACTTACCACTTAGAGATGATAGCAGCGATAGTTTGGTTTTTAGGCTCTATTTCTTCTATTTTCACCTGGTCAATCAGCCAGTAAGTTGGCTATTTTTTAAAAGAACAAGCTCGCTTACAGATCTATCTGTTACAAGGAAGAAACAAACCATTTAACACTGATATAGATGTTTACAATGATCATATTTTATTTATTTATTTAAAACCTTTATCCCAAAGGGAAAACAACTGTTTGCTGTAACTGTTTATAAAGTATTAGCTGTTAATGTATTTAAATCTGCTAGGGCATCTAAGCCCTTGTACACACAAGCGAACATTCCGACAACAAAATCCGTCGGATTTTGTCCGAAACTTGTGTTGCATACACACGGTCGGACAAAGTTGACGGAAAATCTGATCGTTCTGAACGTGTTGACGTTATTTCATTATGATGGGACTACATTCAGGCTAGTAGCCAATAGCTTTGGTCTAGGATTTGATCTGAGCATGCGTGGCACTTTGTCCGATTGGAATTCTTTACACACAATTGGACAAAGTCCGATCGGATCATGTTGTCGGAAAGTTTTGAAGCCCAGCTCTAAAACTTTGTCCATCGGATATTCCAAGCCCACACACAGTCGGATTATCCGACAACACGGTCCGATCAGACATATTGTCCGACCGTGTGCACAAGGGCTTGCACTTCCCCCACACTGACCATGCTGCTGTCCAAATGTGTTTCCTGTTCTCATTCATCCAGAGAGGGGGCACTCTAATACAGGAGGTGTGTTACTGGTCAGATCACCAGGTGAAAACAGATGGAGAAAAACCTAAAAGAAAAAGAAAACAAATGCAGCCACCAGATCTAAAAATTGGTAAGTTGCGATATATAAATTTTTTGGTTTTGGGTTTAACACTGTTCTAAAATGTGCATCCCATTGTTTGAATGGTGTTTAGACTCAGCATCCAAACTTCCTGATCCAAATCTGGAAATGTCTGGCATACTTGTTCTAACCTCTCAACATTGTATCAATGCCCTTGTGTTCATAACTGAGGCCATGGATATTTTCATTTATACTTGATGCAGGCGCCCACTAAGGGTTTTCAGATGGCTTAAAGTGGTTGTAAAGCCAGAAGGTTTTTTATCTTAATGTATTCTATGCATTAAGGCACCTGCAGCTATGCCATTGGCTCCTGCTGCTCTCAATTGCAGTCAGTGAGCCAATGAGGAGAGAGAGAGGGCAGGGCCAAGCCATGGCTCCATGTCTGAATGGACACACAGAGCAGTGGCTCGGCTCGGTTTCCCATAGCAGCTACTTGCTTTGGGGGGGCAGTCGGCATGAGGGAGGGGTCAGGAGCACTGGCAAGGGACACAAGAGAAATAGGATCGGAGCTGCTCTGTGCAAAATCACTCCACAGAGTAGGTGAGTATAATGTGCTTGTTATTTTTGAGCAGAAAAACCCCAAAATTTTAATATAACTTTCGGAGACTCAACTGTGTGTTCAAGCATACTGATATACTCTTATTGAGGAAGGAGCCTACTCCAGGTGCACTGTTGCTAAGTTATTAATTGCTGTATATATGTCTCAGTTTGAGTGCTAATATAGATTAACGCAGACCACGCTTTTTAGAAGTGTTTTAATGAGGCATCACATATCAGTTGGACAACCAACTAGGAATCAACCGCCAGATAGCTCAACTCACCAAACACTTGAAATCCCTGAATGTTTTTATTGCATGCAGAAATCTGTGGCAATACAATACAATGCATTAGACTTGATAGAAGCGTTTAAGGCAGTCAAACATGGGTATCAGTGAGGGTGTGGCTTACGCGCTGAAGAAGATGGCTGCTTAAGCCTAGAGCTCTCCACAGCCGTCCGTTTAACAGCAAAAAACAGGCAGGTATTCTCCTCTAAAAACATACCTAAATACTCTGCAGTACTCCTGGGACAGTAGGGGCAATAATGTCTCGCAAAAGAGGACAAGAAAGGGGACCAAAAAAGCTGTCATCATTTACATTTAAACAGAGCAGTGAGCTGACTAAAATCCAAGATGGCGCCACCGGAGCTGTGAGGAAAAATAATAAAACTCACACAAACCTTTCTGAACAGTGAATGAGCTAGTGGATGCATGTACAGAACAAAAAGATAATTCCATGTGGGTCAAGATGAAATTGGCATATCTCGAGGACCGCTCACGTCGAAACAACATTAAAATAAGAGGAATACCAGAGTCAGTTCTACCTATGGACTTACGTAACTATGCAAATACACTATTTTCTACATTATTGCCAGAATGGTTGCCATTCTATCGATCGTATTCATAGAATTTCTAAGCCAAAACATCTAGAATAATCAATTCCCAGAGATGTTATTCTGCGAATTCATTTTTATCAAGCTAAAGAGCAAATTCTCTCCAAAGCGAGGGAGCTAACTACTCTGCCACCACCATACTCAGATATACAATTATTCGCCGATCTCTGGCAATTTATATTACAACTGAGAAGACAGCTCAAAACTGTAAGGAAGGCATTATCTAATCATAAGATCACATTCAAATGGAGACATCCAGCCACTATCTTGACCACTTACAACGGGAAACATTCTGCTATATTTACCATTGACGATGGCATGCAATTACTTCAAACATTGGGTATTATAGTTGATCTTCCACATAACACCCCTGCCTTGAAGGAAAAACCTAATTTGTTCCACTTTGGACAAAAACGTGAACAAAATAGAATTAAATACAAATGACCTATTCCTGCTTGTTAACTCATATGCATTACTGACATATACGGTCTGGTTTGATGCTCAATACCTTACTACTTGAACTTCACCCCCTATCTTGGTCAGCATTCCTTTGAGTGGATTACTGCTGACTCTTGGAAAATATTTTTTTTCTGTACTCTTTTATTTTATTTTTTCTTCTCTCCTTTTTTTTGTAATAATTTTTTTTTTTATTATTATTTTTTTTTTCATCTTGCAATATATATTGCCAAATAACTACTAATAGAGTAATAACTAGTTTTTTCATAGGTTTTAAAAAAAAAATCCACATTGTTGTGTGCATGATTTAACCACTTAAGCACCGGCGCATGCCATTGTACATCATCACAATGGCATGTACAGGCACAAGCACGTACATGTACGTGCTTGCCTTCCAGCGGGTGGGGGGTCCGATCGGACCCCCTCCCGCTGGATGCGGCGGTCCGTTTCACTGCAGGAGCGATCCAGGATGAGGGGATGGCCGTTGGTTTCTGGCCATCCCCTCTCGATCGCTCCTGGCGAATGAGAAGTTTCCTCCCTCTGTGTATAGTAAACACAGGCAGGGAGGAAGTGATGTCATTCTCCTCGGGGCGGTCTTATTGACCGGACTACGAGGAGAAGTGAAAGTAAGTGTGCACCAACACTACACTAACACATAGGCACACATAGGTACACAACCCCCCCCGATCACCCCCCCGATAAACCTCCCGTAGTGGTATAGAATCTGAACAGATCCATATCTGATCTGATCAGATCTATACTAGCATCCCCAGCAGTTTAGGGTTCCAAAAAAACGCATTGTTAGCAGGATCAGCCCAGATACCTGCTAGCACCTGCGTTTTGCCCCTCCGCCCAGCCCTCCCAAGTGCAGTATCGATTGATCACTGTCACTTACAAAACACTAAACACATAACTGCAGCGTTCGCAGAGTCAGGCCTGATCCCTGCGATCGCTAACAGTTTTTTTTGGTAGCGTTTTATATTTAAATCCGGAAAGCAGTGCTTGGTTTTCGGGGTCCCGTACATGGCTAGGCTCCCAAAAAGTCCCCCACATGTGGTATCCCCGTACTCGGAAGAAGCAGCAGAATTTATTTTGGGATGTAATTTGACTTATGCCCATAGCATGTGTGAGCAATATATCATTTAGTGAAAACTTTGTGCAAAAAAATAAATAAATTGTAATATTCCTGCAACTTGTGGCAAAATATAAAATATTTCATGGACTCAACATGCCTCTCAGTAAATAGCTTGGGGTGTCTACTTTCCAAAATGGGGTCATTTGGGGGGGTTTTGTGTTATTTTGGCATTTTATGGCCTTCGAAACTGTGATAGGTAGTGAGGAGTGAAATCAAAAATTTGCACCCTTAGAAATCCTGAAGGCAGTGATTGGTTTTCGGGGTGCCGTACGCGGCTAGACTCCCAAAAAGTCCCGCATATGTGGTATCCCCGTACTCAGGAGAAGCAGCTAAATATATTTTGGGGTGCAATTCCACATATAACTATGGCATGTGTGAGCAATATATCATTTAGTGACAACTTTTTGTAAACTTTTTTTTTTTTTGTGTCATTATTCAATCGCTTGGGACAAAAATAAATATTCAATGGGCTCAACATGCCTCTCAGCAATTTCCTTGGGGTGACTACTTTCCAAAACGGGGTCATTTGGGGGGGGGGGTTGTACTGCCCTGCCATTTTAGCACCCCAAGAAATGAGATAGGCAGTCGTAAATTAAAAGCTGTGTAAATTCCAGAAAATGTACTCTAGTTTGTAGATGCTATAACTTTTGCGCAAACCAATAAATATACGCTTATTGACATTTTTTTTTACTAAAGACATGTGACTGAATAAATTTTGCCCTAAATGTATGACTAAAATTGAGTTTATTCGATTTTTCTTATAACAAAAAGTAGAAAATATCATTTTTTCTCATTGATTGCCTCTACGATTTTTATTTTTTGCGATATAAAATACCATCAAAAGAAAGCTCTATTTGTGGGAAGAAAAGGACGCAAATTTCATTTGGGTGACCGCGCAATTACCAGTTAAAGCAGTGCAGTGCAAAATTGTAAAAAGACCTCTGGTCCTTAGGCTGAAAATTGGTCCGGGGCTGAAGTGGTTAATAGTAACTGTGAACTGATCATATAACAAATACTTAGATATTTAGTTTAAGCGTTATAGTAACTAGAGAATATTCTTTTAGGAATATATAGAATTATAGTAACATCGAATTTTTATATATATTAATATGTCTTTCAAAATATTGTCTCTAAATGCAAGGGGACTGAATCACCCAGCGAAACGAACCTCTATGTGGAGGTCTGCCTTATCCTTTAATTGTGACATATAATGTGTTCAAGAGACACATTTTGCTAAAGATGCATCTCCCAAATGTCAAAATAAACATTTTCCTCATATTTTTCAAACACAATTCTCCAAAAAACAAAGAGGGGTGTTAATAGCTATTAGAGATACTATTACATTTCAATTAGATAATTGTATCACTGACCCTGAAGGTCGCTATATTTTTTTGATTTGTACCATTAACAATATTCAATACACCCTTGTATCTATTTATGCTCCGAATATGAGGCAAATGCATTTCATAAAAAAAACTATAGAGAAGGAGAAGAAAGTTCAAAAAGGACACCTCCTGATATGTGGAGATTTCAATTTTATTCCAAACAATGATATGCTATGCTATGTCCAAACACTATGCTTCTCCCCTTAATAAGTTCATAACTTTGAACGAACAACTTATTTGATGTGTGGAGATGTGGACATGCTAATGAAAGGGATTACACATATTTGTCACCACGGCACAATACCTACTCCAGAATTGACTTATTCTTGACAGATAAATGGCTGCTTGACAAGATTTCATACTCCCATATACATACGGCCACGTGGTCGGATCACGCTCCCATTAGCATGTCTATAACAACCACATTATCCCAACCAAATTAATATATATGGAGAGCTAATAACTATATTCTCCAAAATTAAAATTACTCCACAACACTCCAACAACACCTTACTGAATTATTTTCAATTAATTCAACGTCTATATCTAACCCAATGATATTATGGAATGCTCATAAAGCTGTTATGAGAGGGGTGTTTATGCAATTAGGTTCTAAAGCTAAAAGAAAGAGAACTCAGAGAATGGATGAACTTACTAAGGAGATAGCCAAAGCTGAGGAACACAATAAAAATGATCCTTCTCCTTTCATTAAAACACAAATTTTCCAGTTACGTAATGAATTAAGAACCCTACTTTCTAGAGACACATGAGAAATCCTATAAAAAATGCAGAGCTACCACTTATGCAACAGGGAACAAAGCAGGGGAAAAAATGGCATTACGCATTAAAGGTTATTGATCTAAGACTAAAATTCTATTCCTCTACCATCCTCACACTAATGAAAAATTGCTTAAGCCTTCTTCAATAGCTGAAGCATTTAGCTCATATTATAATGATTTATATAACATTAAGAACAATGGCAATACCCATCAACCTTCTCAGGAGGAGATTGACACCTTTTTGGAGAGTGTCAAACTTCCATCTATTTCCCCACAACAATTAGAATTTCTCAATTCTCCCTTTACTATCCCTGAAATTCTACAAACTATCCGTATTCTTCCTAACTTGAAATCACCTGGTCCAGATGGCTTTATACGGGAATATTTAAACATTTTTTAAAGTACTCTAGCACCTATACTATGTGACATTTATAATTTAGCAGCCAATTCTTCATCATTTCCCGATGAAATGCTGAATGCTCTTGTTGTAACTCTTCCAAAACCAGATAAGGAACCATCTTCACCTAAAAATTTTAGACCAATTTCCTTACTCAATTTAGATGTTAAAATGTATGCGAAACTTATAGCCAAAAGACTAGATAGTTTGTTACCCTCTCTTATAGAGATCAATCGGGTTTCACCAAAGGAAGACAAGCATCGGATGCTACTAGAAGAATGATAAATATAATACACCATGTAGAACTCACCAAATCGCCATCCCTGTTTCTGACGCTGAAAAAGCGTTTGATAGAGTTCATTGGGGACACCTGTCATCAGTTCTGACTAAATTTGGCTTAACAGGTCAAATCAACAAAACAATATTAGTCCTGTACTCTGTCCCCTCGGCTCAAGTGTATACTATGGATTCTTTATCACCTCCATTCCCAATAACAAATGGTACACGACAAGGGTGCCCCTTATTCCCCCTCATTTTTAACCTTGTTATTGAACCCCTAGCTGAGAGTATTAGGTCCAACAAAAAAATACTAGAAGTTACCAATGCTGAACCACAACATAAAATCAACCTTTTTGCAGATGATGTTGTTCTTATGATTACTAGACATGTGTAGAGTAAAATATTTCGTTTCGGAATTTCGTTTTCGTCCGAAAACTTAATTTATTTAGTTATTCCCGAAAGTCGTTTTTATTTATTTCGTTTTTCGTTCAAAAATTGCATTCGTCTGAAAATCCACATGAATTACGGTCGAATCTGTCTTTGAAGGCTTATGGTGTCTGTCGAATGTATAAAGAAGATTCGACGGAGCTAGTATATAGCATACTTTAGATTTTGAACGTTGGAGTCCCATAGACTTTAATAAGGGTTCTAAAGTGCTGCTACTGGCGGCCAGATTATTGATCACTAGAAACTGGAAATCTGATCGATCCCCCAATATTTCAGAGGTTCTTGACATCACTAGACAAAACTACATATTCGAATCCCTATTAGCTGATAAGAATGGATCTCGGGTAAGCTTTGACAACCAGTGGCAGGTCTGGGTGGATTGGTCTAGAGTGAATTAATGTTGGAACAGATCTCTTTTCATGATGCTGATTACGAATATAAACAAAATACTACCAGATTATTGACGAATATAGTGGTAACACTTTCCGTTGGTCTCCTTCTTGCCCATCCAATCTCTAGTTTTCTAACTCTCCTCCGATGCCCTCTCCCGTCTCCCTTCCTTTCCAACCCATCTTTTCTTTCTTTCTTTCTATTCTTGTTGCTTATATGGAGCTACATAATGTAGACAAACTTCTTTGGCTTCTACAATGTAGGACTGTAGCATTATCATCCTCGCTTATATGTATGTCATGATGTTGACTGTACTACACTACCTTTTGCATGTTCATTGTATGCTCTATGTGCTCTTTACACCTGTTGTAAGTATATTTCTGTTAAAACTCTTAATAAAAACGAATTGAGAAAAAAAAAAAATCTAAAGTGCTAATTTTAAAGACTAATTTGCAAGTAACTGTCCTAAAAAGTGTTTGGGGACCCGGGCCCTGCCCCAGGGGACATGTATCAATGCAAAAAAAAGTTTTAAAAACGGCCGTTTTTTCAGGAGCAGTGATTTTAATAATGATTAAAGTGAAACAATAAAAGTGTAATATTCCTTTAAATTTCGTAGGGGGGTTGTCTATAGTATGCCTGTGAAGGGGCGCATGTTTCTGGTGCTTAGAACTGTCCCTGCACAAAGTGTCATTTATGCAGGAAAAAAAGTCCTTTAAAATCACTCGCAGCTATTATGAATTGTCGGCTCCGTAATACAGAGAACACTCATTGAAAGTCATTGATAAAAAAAAAAAAAAAATTTTTTTTTAAAAAGCGTGGGGGTCCCCCAAATTAAATTACCAGGCCCTTCAGGTCTGGTATGGATATTAAGGGGAACCCTGCCTCAAATTTAAGAAAAAATTTGACGTGGGGTTCCCCCTAAATATCCATAACCAGACCCTTCAGGTCTGGTATGGATATTAAGGGGAACCCCGCGTCAAATTTAAAAAAAAATTGACGTGGGGGTCCCCCTAAAAATCCATACCAGACCCTTTATCCGAGCACGCAACCTGGCAGGCCGCAGGAAAAGAGGGGGGGACGAGAGAGCGGCCCCCCTCCCTCCTGAACCGTACCAGGCCACATTCCCTCAACATTGGGAGGATGCTTTGGGGTCTGTGACCCCTCAAAGCACCTTGTCCCCATGTTGATGAGGACAAGGGCCTAATCCCCACAACCATGGCCAGTGGTTGTGGGGGTCTGCAGGCAGGGGGCTTATCAGAATCTGGAAGCCCCCTTTAGCAAGGGGACCCCCAGATCCCGCCCCCCCCTGTTTGAAATGGTAAGGGGGTACAAAAGTACCCCTACCATTTCACAAAGAAAGTGTAAAAAATAGTTAAATAAGACAAACACACTTTTGAAAAATTCCTTTATTAAAAAAAAAAAAAAAAAAAGATTCCAGCGGTGGTAATCCACTCTTGCTATCCAGCGACGGACGGTCATCTCTCCAGCGATGGCTCATCTCATCCAGCGCAGCGAATCCATCCTTCTTTTGTCTCCACGGAGGAGACACTTCAGGGATTCCGGCGATCTGACGTTTCTTATATACGGAGGGCGGGGCCACCCGTCACCTGACTCCGCCCCCCTCTGACGCAAGGGGAAACCCGGGGTTGCCTGGGACGTATGGGTGACCCCGCCCCCCTCTGATGTAACGGAAACCTGCCTGTGTTACATCAGAGGGGTACGGGGTCACCCATACGTCACAGGGAACCCCGGGTTTCCCCTTGCGTCAGAGGGGGGAGGGGTCAGGTGACGGGTGGCCCCGCCCTCCGTATTTAAGAAATGTCAGGCTCCGGAATCCTTGCAGTGTCTCCTCCATGGAGACAGAAGAAGGATGGATTCGCTGCGCTGGATGAGATGAGCCATCGCTGGAGAGATGACCGTCCGTCGCTGGATAGCAAGAGTGGATTACCTTCGCTGGAATCTTTTTTTTATTTTTTTTATTTTTAATAAAGGAATTTTTCAAAAGTGTGTTTGTCTTATTTAACTATTTTTTACACTTTCTTTGTGAAATGGTAGGGGTACTTTTGTACCCCCTTACCATTTCAAACAGGGGGGGGGGCCGGGATCTGGGGGTCCCCTTGTTAAAGGGGGCTTCCAGATTCTGATAAGCCCCCCCCGCAGACCCCCACAACCACCGGCCACGGTTGTGGGGATGAGGCCCTTGTCCTCATCAACATGGAGACAAGGTGCTTTGAGGGGTCACAGACCCCCAAAGCATCCTCCAAATGTTGAGGGTATGTGGCCTGGTACGGTTCAGGAGGGAGGGGGGGCCGCTCTCTCGTCCCCCCCTCTTTTCCTGCGGCCTGCCAGGTTGCGTGCTCGGATAAAGGGTCTGGTATGGATTTTTAGGGGGAACCCCACATCAATTTTTTTTTTAATTTGACGCGGGGTTCCCCTTAATATCCATACCAGACCTGAAGGGTCTGGTTATGGATATTTAGGGGGAACCCCACGTCAAATTTTTTCTTAAATTTGAGGCAGGGTTCCCCTTAATATCCATACCAGACCTGAAGGGCCTGGTAATTGAATTTGGGGGACCCCCACGCTTTTTTTTTTATTTTTTATTTTTTATTTTTATCAATGACTTTCAATGAGTGTTCTCTGTATTACGGAGCCGACAATTCATAATAGCTGCGAGTGATTTTAAAGGACTTTTTTTCCTGCATAAATCACACTTTGTGCAGGGACAGTTCTAAGCACCAGAAACATGTGCCCCTTCACAGGCTTCACAGGCATACTATAGACCCCCCCCTACGAAATTTAAAGGAATATTACACTTTTATTGTTTCAATTTAATCATTATTAAAATCACTGCTCCCGAAAAAACGGCCGTTTTTAAAACTTTTTTTTGCATTGATACATGTCCCATGGGGCAGGACCCGGGTCCCCAAACACTTTTTAGGACAGTAACTTGCAGAATCTTTTCTCTCTGTCAAATCTTTTTTCTCTGTCGAATATTTTCTCTATATAATCTTGGACTAATAGAGGTAAGGTTAGGCACATTCGACCACAGGTTCTATAGACAGATTGTTAGAGTCATGTCGAATCTCCTATTCTATATCGAACTGTTGTAACAATGAAAACGAAAATAAAGCATTTATTTATGTCGGATCTTTCGTTTTTCGGATTCTGTGCTTTCGTTATCGTTTGTCAAAACGAAAGCGAAAATAGCTGAAATTCGGACGAAAATGCATTCGGACGAAAACGAATGCACATGTCTAATGATTACTGATCCTGTGAAATCCTTACCGGAAATTCAGGAAACACTCAATATGTTCAGCAAAGTTTCTTATTACAGGCTTAACGCGAATAAATCTTGTATATTGAACTTGGGGATAGATGAACATACTACTAAACATCTTAAATTAAAATTCCATTATACATGGACTGAAAGTACAATTAAATATTTGGGTATTCAATTATCAAATTCATGTAAAACACTGTTCCAATATAATTATATTCCACTTCGTAATGCATTACAAGAAAATCTCAATAAACTAGCATCCCATGAATTTTCATGGATGGGACGTTTGGCAGCATTTAAAATGCTTCACCTTCCACACATTTTATACTTTTTTAGAACTCTCCCGATTCCAATTCCGTTAAAATTTTTTCAATCCCTTCAGACTCTGTTTTCTAGATTCATCTGGCAGGGTAAAAAATCTAGATGTGCTCATTCAAACTTAGTGAAGAAACGTCAAGCTGGGGGAACAGGGTATGTGGATTTCCAAGATTATTATTTAGCCTTGGTTCTCACACAGTCTAAGGAATGGTTTCTATCTCCTCCATCTACAATTTGGGGGAAGATGGAAACTGCTAAGATCCCAGGAAATAATCTATCAATATGGATTCCTTCCATGGCACTTGGAGCCAAGATACCTTCTCGCATCTCCCCAACAATATTAGCAACACTTAAATCCTGAGTTCGATTTCTGCATCTAACTTCCTCACACCCTCTTCCTACCAAAGTTCAAATTCCGCTAAATATTCTACATAATTTCATGAAGACAACCTCATTTACACCATGGATAGAGAAGGGAATTAAATATCTATCTGATCTACTTGATAATGGGATGATCAAACCATTTCCTACACTTCAAAAGAAATTTCAATTGCCAAATTCAGATTTTTTCCTCTACATCCGAACTAAGAATTGCATTTCCAACCTCCCATCATGGACCTATAATGTTCCCCCATCGGCTTGGTCCTTCCTTAAGATCCCCATACATCAACAAAAAGGGATCTCTCTTTTCTATAATCTTCTTCAACAAAAAAGTGTGTAAATATATGAAGATAATTTTTATATTACTTTTGGGGATTCTCTCCACAATGGATGTATTAATAACCCCCCAATCGTTATCTTTATTATCCCTATTATATTTGAGATAATTAATATGGTTTTCTTTATATTATATTTTTTATTATTTTTGGATACTATTATCTATGTATCTAAATACTGTAACTGATCTGTTATTTAGTCATAATTTCTGTCATTTGTCTTGATAAAAATGTAAACTTTAAAAAAACTATTGATTAAAAATGGGTATCAGTTTTTCCTAGATCCAGTGTGTTTCTTCTAAGAGGATATATAAATCTCAAACATCAGAGGAAGGGGAACGCAAATACAGAAAATAACATGTAATACCCAGTGGTGGCTGTGCTCAAAATGTTTGGGGGGGGGGGGGGTGCAAACAAACTGAAAAATTCAGATCAATTGCAGCCTCACTGTGCCCATAAAATTCAGCCACTGTGCCCATAAAATTAAGCCACTGTGCCCATCATATGCAGCCACTGTGCCCATAAAATTTAGCCACAGTGCCCATAAAATGCAGGCTGTGCCCATCATACAGCCTCTGTGTCCATAATATGCAGCCTCTGTGTCCGTAATATGCAGCCTCCGTGCCAATCATACACAGCCTGTGCCCACCATAATCAGCTTTTGCGCTCCATCATATGCAGCCTGTGCCCACCATATGCAACTTCTGTGCTCCATCATATGCAGCCTGTGCGCATCATATGCAGCTTCTGTGCTCCATTATATGCAGCCTGTGCACATCATATGCAGCTTCTGTGCTCCATCATATGCAACCTGTGCGCCCACATATGAAGCTTCTGTGCTGCATCATATGCAGCCTCTGTGCCCATCATATGCAGCCTGTGCGCATCATATGCAGCTTCTGTGCCCATCATATGCAGCCTCTGTAACAATCATATGCAGCCTCTGTGCCAATCATATGCAGCCTGTGCGCATCATATGCAACTTCTGTGCTCATCATATGCAGCCTCTGTGCCCATGATATGCAACTTCTGTGAACATCATATACAGCCTAAGCCCATAATATGCAGCCTGTGCCCATCATATGCAGCTTCTGTGCTCATCTTATGCAGCTTATGTGACCATCATATGAGCCTGTGACCATCATATGAGCCTGTGACCATCATATGCAGCTTCCATGCCCATCTTATGCAGCTTCTGTGACCATCATATGCAGCTTCTGTGAACATCATATACAGCCTGTGCCCATAATATGCAGCCTGTTCCCATCTTATGCAGATTCTGTGCCCATCTTATGCAGCTTCTGTGCCCATCATAGGCAGCTTCTGTGCCCATCATAGGCAGCTTCTGTACCCATCTTATGCAGCCTGTGTCTATCATATACAGCTCCCATGCCCATCATATGCAGCTTCTGTGAACATCATATACAGCCTGTGCCAATAATATGAAGCCTGTGCCCATAATATGCAGCTTCTGTGAACATCATATACACCATGAATCTATCCATAGTACACAGAAGGGGAGGTTGGAGAGAGGGGGCGGCACCCGTGTGCTCTTAATGGATGCACCGCCACTGGTAATACCAACAACAGTCACAAAGGGGCAGCAAAAAAAAACACAATTAAGCATAAAATGCTGCATGCACAAATACAACTTCATTTTTCATATACTGTGAAGGCAGCACAAAAACTCTGCTCTTTCAAGCTTACATACTTTACATGCATGCCTGTTTGTGGCCAATAATACAGTTCTTCACTGATGTGCTTTACATTTTTTTTGTTTTTTAATAAATTTACATCGCCCTTTTCAGGCACAATATTTAAATGAATCTAGACTATATGAAATATATAATTTAATTTATTTATTCTATCTCTAACAGACATACAAGGTATTCACCTTGTGAGACTTAGAATAGGTAAATGTATTTGCATTTTTGCTGCAGAGCATTCATTGTTGACAGATCCAAAAGTAATGAGTAGACAAATAAACAACAGTTTTGATGTTAAGAACAATTCTTTGACTTTTAAATCTTTAATAGTGACGATGTAAGATTAAATGATAAACCAAATATAAATATTGCAGGAAGTGATAGTTCATGACATCTTTCCCACAATAAGAATCTAAAAATGATTGGCTAGCAGTAATTTATGTGTATGTGAGATTACTCTGAACTTATGTCATCTATATGCTGACCTGTGTGTGGCCTAGGGCTGATCAGTAGCCTACTGTTCATATTCACCATACTGTAAAGGACATCATGAAACCTGAATTCATTTTGTAGATCATGTTACTATATCTCAATCTGCTTTGGATAATACTATTTTTGTGCCTTCTGGCTTGCTGCTATATTGCACTGGTTGGCTGCCCTTTGCAGCTAGGGAAGTTGATTATGGTCATACATCAACTTCCTACTAAAGGATGTCAACTGAATTTAGCTTTTAATATGTATCTGTCATCACACAAATGTACTTTTGCAGTAGGTTTTGTTGAATGTTGATAACTCTACCTGATTACAAATACTGTTTTAAAATACTCCACTCCCTGTAAAAAATAATGAAAAAAAAAAAACTATAATCTTACATTTCTGAATGCCATATTAAACTCCAAAGAAGGAAAAAATAAGTGTGCAGTTTTTATAAGCTCAAGAAAAATTACTTCAATGCTTTTAGATGTTTAAGCTTTGTATTGGCATAGAAAGGTAATGCAGAAAACTTAAAGGAGTTGTAAAGGCAGGTGGTTTTGTATCTTAATGCATTCTATACATTAAGATAAAAAACCTTCTGTGTGCAGCAGCCTCCCCAGCACCCCCCAATTACCGACATGACCTCCTTCTCTTTCCAGCAATGTCCACGATCCCTTCAGCCATCCAGTGCACTCCTCCTGATTGGCTGAGACAGAACAGCGGCACTATTGGCTCCCGTGGCTGTCAATCAAAGTCAGTCAGCCAATCAGGGGAGAGGGGGGGGTGGGGCAAAGTTGGGGCTCTGTGTCTGAATGGATACACTGAGCTATGACTCAGCTTGGGTGACAACCTGTAACAAGCTGCCGGCTGAGAGGCACTCAAAAGGAAGGAGGGGCTAGGAGTGGCAAAGAGGGACCCTATAAGAGAAGGATCTGGGCTGCTCTGTGCAAAACCAACTGCACAGAGAAGGTAAGTATGTTTGTTTTTTTTGTTTTTTAAAGCAAGCCTTTACAATCACTTTAAGTAGTATTAATCCCAATAGCAGGCATTTATTATATTGCAGACTAACAATTATTGAATGTGATAGCTGCAAAGATAAAAATTAATTTAGTTCCTCTCCATTGTAGCTGTGGATCAGCTGATCAGGGAGAGGGGGGGGGGTGTAGGAGAAGGGGGAGAGAATTCCTGTTCAGAACGGAACACATCTGCAAATCAGATGCGCTCCCATTAAAGATTATGTGCCTGCAATTTGCACTGACTGACTAAAATATGCACACAAGAGTGCGGATGCAACACACATATGTGAGCCATACCTATTGAAAACAACATGTTTTCAAATGTTCTGCGAATTGGATGTGGTGTAATCCTTTACCTGCAAAAAGACATGCATTCATTATTTTATTTTAAAAAGGAGAACTTATCCTTTAAAAGGTATGTCAGGGCAAAACAATTATTCAGTACATCTCTAAAATACATGCACATTTCCCCATGTTTTATTCATCTAAACATGCTGCAAGTACAGCAAAATATTTGTTGATCTGATAGCCATTCACTGTGTTACTAAATTCCTCTTTGAATTGACAACACAGTTCCCTCTGTTGCACTAAAACCTTAACCAGGGTTGTCAGCACTGCCTTAAAGACTACATAATAATTTCTATCCCCCCATCCATCTCTGTCTTTCTCCACGTGTCTTCATTGATTTCTTTCCCAGAAAAAAAAAAGCTGCTGCCTCTATTTCCAAGTATGTAGGCAAAGCGTTCTTGAGAGATGTAGTTCTATGGTCAATAGGAAATGAATCCACAGTGGCCACTGCTGTGAGATATTTACAAACCTGGTGATGACATTAAAGTCATAAAAAAAGATATAAAGAAGTAATTAAAGCTGTTGCTTACTACAGGAAAAGAAAAATAAGAAACAAAATAATTCTGTGTATGCTTTAGTGGGGACATGGTGAAACATAGGACATTTATATACAGCAATTTTGAAGCTCACCTGCCACTTAAAATATCCTCTGTCATGTAGAGGGCATCACCTTATTGCCACTTCTGTCCACTGTCCTGATTCCAACTGTAGCCCCTGCTAAGATCCTGTGAAAATATACACTTTCCTCGCCCTCGTCCCACATGACTGTGCTTGTGCTGGTTGATGTTACATTTAGGCACCCAGCATTGTATTATCAGGGGGCACAAAGATATATATTTTTTTAAACAAAACATATTAACATATAAACTCCCTTTAGTAAATTTTCAGTATAATAACTATGAGATCATGGCTTAACCAAAAGTCAAATGTATTGTTTATTATCTGAAGGATAATATATTAGCTTATGTTTTCATGGCACTGCCTCTGAGCAGCACTCAGCAGATGTTTAATTTACAAATCAGGCAATTACTACAGCTCTCGTAAACAGATAAGATCAAATTAGTCACACATGCACATCAACTTTATGATTATCATTAGTTTTATGATGTGTCATGAATATTCACATGAATATTTTGAAGAACCACACATTTGCTACCTTGGTGAGTGCGATTTCACAACCCAGTAATGTAACATGCACTTGTAATTGAATCTGCCATCTCCCAATAATCATAGTGCTGGTGCATTGTGTCAGAAAGGAGCTGAATGGTAAATAGGGCTGTAAGTTGTGCAAAGATATAGGGGGTTATTTACGAAGTGCAAATCCACTTTGCACTACAAGTGCACTTGGAAGTGCAGTCACTGTAGATCCGAGGGGGACATGCAAGGAAAATAAAAAACAGCATTTTAGCTTGCACATGATTGGATGATAAAATCAGCAGAGCTTCCCCTCATTTCAGATCTACCCCACAGATTTACAACGACTGCACTTCTAAGTGCACTTTCAAGTGCACTTGTAGTGAAAAGTGGATTTGCCTTTTGTAAATAATTCCCATAGTCTGCTTAACAGTTACATAGTTTTGAAGATGGAGCACTGTGTCTACAAAGTACCAGCATCCTGCTCTATACAATCCACAGGAAAAAATGCAATGCAATGCATATTAGACACCAGTCTTTTATCACTGAATGTCCTTGTAACATATAATAATCCCTTGTCTAAATTCACTTTGTATAACATGTCTTTATTGACAGATTTCAAATAAATAAAGGAAAAACAACATGTACTGTGCATGCAAACATACAGATAGGGATGGGCCGAACAGACCCCTGTTCGGTTCGCACCAGAACTTCCGAATACCTCAAAAGTTTGGACCCGATTAACGAACCCCATGAAAGTCAATGGGACCAAACGTCAAAAATCAAAAGTACCCATTTTGAAGACTTATATGCAAGTAGTTGGGCATACATTGGTTATGGGGTCCGGGTCCTTCCAATATAGTGCCTGGGGGGGGTCCCCTTAGTCTACCTGTAAAGTGGCAGATCTGTACCATGTCTAGAATCGCTGCAGCAATAAATGCATTTATAAAGCCAAAAAAAAGACATTTTCCCTGCAACAGCTGGGGAGCCAGTGTGTATGATGAGGCCACAATGTAGTGCACTGGGAACAAGATTACAGATTTTTTGGATATATTCTGGTGTCACTTTAACTTTGTATAGAAGTAACGGGTCCGTAAAAATTGGTCTTTGGGTGTCGGTGGTGCCTTCAAACCGTAACCCTATAGAGGAACTGTCGATGAAACCAAGAATTGGCCTTGCTGTAAAAAATTGCAATGATATGCATCTGTCAAACAGGGGCAGAAAAATTACTCTTTGGGTGTCGTGGGCGCATTCCCACCATAACCCTAAAGAGGTGCTCTTGAAGAAGGCAAAAAAAAAAATGCAATGATATGCATATGGTTGATGTTTTTGCCACGTTTAATGTGCCGGAGACAAAGTTTGCAGATAGCAATAGTGCAATGTGCTGCAAATGTGCTGAAAAAGGCCCAGACAGCTGAACTTTGGGGAGTGGGCCAGGATATAACAGCTGCAGAATGTGATGGAATAGGGTGGCTGCTATCTACTCTTTCTTGATGTCGGCCTCCTTGGGGTTGTGCCACCTCACCTTCAGTTTCCTGCTCTGCTCTATCTGGCACCCAAGTCACATCAGTGACCTCATCATCATCATCTTCATCTCCATCTCCATCTCCTGCATCTTCATTATTACCACTGGAGACGACTTGGCAATATGCTGCGGCTTGGGCAACACGAATGCCAATTTGTCTACCAGTGTTCTTCCCTCTCTTAAGGCTCATGTTCCTGTCATCCTCAACCTCAGAGCCAAAATCCAGTAATGGCTGGGCATCATCAAGGAGCAATTGGCTGATGCTCAATTGTTGACTCCTCAATTGTTGATGTTGGGGCTATGGCAGGAATAGATGTGGATAAGGAGGCAGGTTTTTCCACTCTGGCAACTGGAGGGGACTGCACACTTGTCTCTGCTTGCGTGACAGAGGATGAGGTGATTGAGGAAAGTTTAGTAATGCAGTCAATGACCTCCTCTGCATACTGTGACTGGATAGCACGGGCAAACTCACTAAACAGAGAAAATGATGCCCTGCCTGAGGACTGACCAGCACGTCCACCTTTGCCTGTGGACACATTTGTTACTGGCCCCCTTACAGTGCCAAGGGAACGCCTGCCTCTCCTTGTTGTCCTCCCAGACATTATTGGGAGGGAGGGGGCGGTGCTTATAAGCAAATGTAAAGAAGAAGTTGAAATCTGTACGTAGATGCACTTTAATCAATGTAAAGAGGTGTTTGATGCACTTTAATTTGAGTACTCACACTGCACAGACACACTCCATGGATACACAATAATATACTGCACTATAATGCGCCAAATATACAGTGACACACAGAACTATATGGCGTTAAACTGGCAGTAACACACACAGAACTATATGGCGTTAAACTGGCAGTAATGCACACAGAGATAAATGGAGTTAAACTGGCAGCAATGCACAAAACTATATGGCATTAAACTGACGGTAACACAGAAGTAAATGGTGTCAAACTGGCAGTAATGCACGAAACTATAAGGCACTAAACTGGCGGTAATGCATACAGAACTATATGGCGTTAAACTGGCAGTAACGCACACAAAACTATATGGCGTGAAACTGACAGTAGCGCACACAGAACTATATGGTGGTAAACTGGCAGCAACGCACAAAAAACGATATGGGGTTAAACTGGCAGTAACACACACAAAGTGAATGGCATTAAACTGGCAGTAACGCAATCAAATAGATGGTGTTCAACCATTACTACACTGATGCTGTCTAAACTGTCCCTACTCTAGCTATACACTAATGTAAAGATTACTGGCATGGTCTCACTACATGTCAGGGCTGGCTTAGCCCTTCCTTCTCTGAACTGACTGCTCAGCTATCGGCTAATTGCCAGCTCTCATCTCTCGCCACAGTTATCAGTTGTTCCAGATCCTGCTTGTCTGACCTGCCTACTTAAAGCTGTCCAGCTCACTTGATCTCTGCCTACGCCTTGGTCACATCACAAGAAACCATCTCCTGCAGTTCTGTTTAAAGACTGGCTTGCTGCCATCCCTTCTGGTTTCTTATCCTGCTTTCTGTTGCTCAATTTGAATCCCTGACTTCTGGCCTGGCTGATTACTAGATCTGGTTATTGAACTCTGGACTGGCTGACTACTCGAAGGCCAATAATTCAGAAGGTACAGTCAATCCACTTGTTGGTAATATTTTTTACAGGTTGGATGAGCAAGATCACCGCATGGATCAGTTTGTTACAAAAGCTCCGGAGTCACACGGCTCACCTGGTATCCCCCACTGTGGCTGCCTCGGTACAACCTGAGTCACAGGCTGTCCCTGCTGCTGTGCCAGTGTGAGGGCTTATCTTGGTTGGAGTCCATGGTGCAGAGATGTACGCTCACCCATGCAAATACACACAGCCCACGGTAACAAAGGGGTAAGCTACCTGGGCTGTGAATCTGTGCACGGGGGCTTGACAGGAAAAGCCAAGGGATCGTCAAATTAAAGTCATGTCCAGGATTCCAGAAGTCAGCATAAATGATATACAAGCCAGGGTCAGAAGCCGGGGTCAGTCTTGGAACACTGTAACTTGAAAACAGGAACATAGGAACACAGGTACCTTTTTTGACAAGAGACAATGAACTGACAAAGCCCTTAGAGTGAAGCAGTCCTTTATACCCAGCTAATTAGGTAACCTACCACAGCTGACCCAAGAGTAACAGGTACAAACAGAATTGCCCACAGTACTTTATGCAAAACTAGGCACTGCTGGAATGCAGGCAGAATAGAACTGAGTTGTGGCTCAGGGGTAAAAAAACAGGAGCAAGAACAAACAGTCATTAGTTCAATACCACCCACAGCCACTTGGGGCGCAACCACGGCTGGCTGTCTAAAAGACACGGTAGGGACCATGACAGCCAGTCTCTGTGCAGGCACCGGCCTCGAGTATTACCTCCACAAGAGGTATGTCTGGTTCCGCTCTGCTTCCCCAGCAATTTGGGGGTGATACAGTTCAATGCAGAGGGTTTCTCAATCAGGTTGAGATTTACTTCGAGATGCTGCCCCTAGGCGGTTCCCACGGACAGAAGCAAAGTAGGTTTTGTGATATCTGTGCTTTCTGAGAGAGCCTTGGCCTGGGCTAACCCTCTATAGGAGACGCAAAAACCTGTTGTCTTGAGTTACCCTGAGTTTGTGGCCTCCTTTAACCACTTGCAGACCGGACCAATTTGCTGGTCAAAGACCAGACCCTTTTTGCGATTCGGCACTGCGTCGCTTTAACTGACAATTGCGCGGTCGTGCGACGTGGCTCCCAAACAAAATTGACGTCCTTTTTTCCCCACAAATAGAGCTTTCTTTTGGTGGTATTTGATCACCCCTGCGGTTTTTATTTTTTGCGCTATAACCAAAAATAGAGCGACAATTTTGAAAAAAACGCATTATTTTTTACTTTTTGTTATAATAAGTATCCCCCAAAAATATATAAAAAAACATTTTTTTCCCTCAGTTTAGGCCGATACGTATTCTTCTACATATTTTTGGTAAAAAAAATCGCAATAAGCGATTATTGATTGGTTTGCGCAAAAGTTATAGCGTTTACAAAATAGGGATAGTTTTATAGCATTTTTATTAATAATTTTTTATTATTTATTTTTTTACTAGTACTGGCGGCGATCAGCGATTTTTATTGTGACTGCGACATTGTGGGGGACCCATCGGACATTTTTGACACATTTTTGGGACCATTGTCATTTATACAGTAATCACTGCTATATAAATGCAGTGATTCCTGTGTAAATGACACTGGCAGTGAAAGGGTTAACCAATGGGTGGCAGTGTAGGGGTTAAGTGTTCCTAGGGGTGTGTTACTAACTGTGGGGGGGTTGGGCTTTCATTTAGTGAACACTGATCTCTGCTCCAATCACATGGAGCAGAGATCAGCGTCACTAGTTGCTAGGCAGAATGGAGAAATGTTGTTTACACAGCATTTCCTCCATTTGGCCGCTCCGTGAGACGATCGCGGGGATGCCCGCGGCGATCGAGTCCGCGGGTCCCGCGACCAGACTCACGGGGGTCCCGACCAGCGTGGGAGCGCGCTGCCGGCGGCGCTCTCCCGATGGCAGGGCGGCATTGAATATTGGACGTACCTGTACGCCAATATGCCTGCCTGTGCCATTCTGTCGACGTACATCGTCGTGCGCTGGTCGGGAAGTGGTTAAAAGGGTATTTGACGTTCCCGCTCAGCTTCTGCTGCCAAGTGCCTTATGTCCATCAAGCAGAGTACGAGAACTGTTGCCGACTACGCCATTGAATTCCGTACTCTGGAAGCAGAGGTTGCTTGGAACAATGAGGCCCTCGTGGCTGCTTTTTCTCATGGTCTCTCGGATTCCATCAAGAATGAGATAGCAGCTTGAGATATACTTACTGAGCTGGAGAGCTTGATCTCATTTGCCACCCTCATTGACTCCAGACTCAAAGACTGTCTTTTAAGGAGCACTTGCGGAAGCCTCCTGTATGGTCTGGTTCATGGTTTCTGACACTACACTATAGTAAAACTATCTGAGATGTCCCTACTCTAGCTGCACACTATGCAAAACTGAATGATGGTCCTCCTCACTACACTCACACTATCCATAGGCTGACACTAAACTAATATTGTACACTGATAATTAAAGCAAAATAGCACAGTATAGCACAATAACTAACTAATAGCACTGAACAGAGCCCTGATCTATCTTTCTTCATGCTGAAATCACACTGAAAATGGCTGCCATTGAAAGAATACTTTTATACTGTAGGGCGGGTGTGAGCCATGATTGTGTCCAATCATGACTCTGACAGTGCTATGTGCCCTGATTGGCTGAAGCAGTGAAAGTCTTAGCCAATCAGGGCTTGCAATGCACTGTTCAGTGCCGCAATGCATTGTGGTCTGTTCGGGGGGGCTGAACTTTGTATTTTGGGGTTGCTTCTATGAATATGCTACAAAAAAGGTGAGTTTAACTGGATGTGTGGCCAACCAGAACTTTCTTTACATCTTGGAACCTGTGATGGACAATGCCAGCACCTGGTAGTGTGTTAGAGGAAGTAGAGTCGGTAGACTGACCTTGAGTAGTATTTGCTTCTCTGGGTTCGCCCACATGTATTTGCATCAGCCAGTCAGCAGGTAAAATTAATGTGCAGCTTATATAGGTGGTAGAGTGCAGTATTGGCTATTATTTGATCTATGAAGAGGGTAAGAGGTAAGATTTTCTTCTGCCTCTTCAGGTATAGTAGATTTTATAAAAATAAAATAACATTTTCACATAACTTTGGTGTTAAAGGCACAGTCTGCATTGCATACCATATGTTACCATAACCCACCACCACCCATGATTTCAAGGGCTGTCCCCGGATAATAGCACAATCCTAAAGTCCAGCTGATCCCGGAAGTGTCCCACAGCCAAGCACCATCACTTGGCTCCAACCCCTTTAACAAACTGTATGGCAAAGTGATCTCCTGCCTTAACACATAGGTGCACATTTATGGCAGCAGGTGGAGGTTGAGTGAGAGCAGCAGCACAGGATCCCCACTGACCATAGATGTCTTCCTCCCCACCAACAACTCTTCTTCCTGAAATTGGTAGACCAACTCAAATGTATTACTAGTAAGCAGCTATAAACTTTCACCCAGCTGCCTTTGTGAAACACCATGAACATTTTAGAGATATGATACTTCAAATTCTGAAGTGTTTTCCATACCTATCCATATAGCTATATGGCAGCTTATTTAGGAAATCAGTAGAGGGCCAACCACATTACATTAGGTGTCCCCATGACTTTCCATTTCATTCTAGCTTTAATGTTTTTTATATGTCCTAAACTGAATGTGTGCTTTGGTATTGTTATTGCAATGATTGATGCTGCCACTGAGAAACCATTGAATGTTTTAAAACAATCCCTGAGTGCTTTTTTAGCACATGTCATTAATATGTGCTCAGCCTAATGCTGGCCATACACTATAAGAACAATAGGGTGAACCCAATTTCGAAAAACAAACGTTCGGCCGCGAGCACAAACGATGCTGCCATCATGTAATGACCGATCAGTGGACATAAATAAATATATTTTATAGTTCGGCAGAAAATTTCCAAACTTGTCCTTTTTTTTGGCTAAAAAAACGTCCAAACGATTATTGATTTTGTGCCCATTAACTGGCCGAAAAAAACAAATGAACGGTTTAATGACCGAATTTCAGATGTTTTTCGTATAGTGTATGGCCAGCATTACTATTCACTTCTTAGGTAGTGCCTGGCTCCTTTTGTTGGAAACCATCACCACTTTTTAAATATTTGCTAAGAATTGAGCACACACAAACAGGAAGTCTCTGAGTTTATAGCCAACACAAATGAAAGCCAATGAAACCAATGTAGTTCCCCTACTCCCCTAACATAATGTCAGTACCCCCTCTCCCTCCACAGTGTACTTGTATCCCTCTTTTACCTTCACAGAGTACTGGGCCACCCCCTTCTCCCACAGAGCACCAATGTACACATTCCCCCACCAGTGAGCACCAATCCCCCCCCCACCCCCACTCTCAGTGCCATTGCCCTATTTGTGTCCCCGCTGGAGAGTTTTTTCTCTCATTGACAGCAGATATTTTTCCTCCCTCGACCATCAATGTTTGCCATTTTTTCTCCTGTAGGCCACCCAATACCAGCTATTTTTGCCTCTTATTGCACCACTAGACTTGTGCACACTGAAATATTTTGTTTCAGAATGTAGTTTTCGTCTGAAAAATACATTTATTTAGTTACTCCCAAAATTTGTTTTTATTTATTTTGGTTTTTCTTTAAAAATTCATCTGAAAATCCAAATGAATTAAGGTTGAATCTGTCATTGAAGGCTTATGGTGTCTGTCAATTGTTCAAAGAAGATTAGACGGAGCAGCTAACTGTATGACTCCGTATAGTTTAGCTGCTCCATCAAATCTTCTTAGAACTTTCAACAGACACCATAAGCCAAAGATTCGACGTTTGTATGTTTTTTGCTGCTTTGTTGAATCTTTGTGATTCATGTTGAATGTATATAGTTGAAACAGAAAATGGACTGGTGATTAATGATCACTAATCAGACAGGAAACAAGATAGGGTATATAGAATCTATATAGAATCTCAATCTATAATATAGAATCTATAATAATAATGATGACTCTGATAAGGGGACCTTATACTTTAGGCTTTAAATACTAATTTCCCAAAATGTTATACTGATCTTGGCCAAAAATGTTGGATGTCTAATCTGCTTGCTGCTTGCTTGTTGATTTGCAAAATTACAAATTTTTTGTCTTGTTTCACTCCACAGTTTCCTTCAACGCCACAGGAATGGCAGACTGTGGCCTCCCACTTTGCCAGTCGTTGGGACTTTCCCAATTGTGGAGGTGCAATTGATGGGAAACATGTCCGCATCATCCCACCCCCCAACTTGGGGTCCTACTATTTTAACTACAAGGGGTTTAATAGTATTGTGATGTTGGCGGTGGTGTCTGAAACCTATGACTTCTTGTATGTGGACGTGGGGCAAAATGGACAGATGTTGGATAGTGGAGTGTTCGCACGGATGGAATTCTAATGGCATCTCCAGAGTGGCAGTCTGGGCTTGCCACCTCCAGATGAGAATCAGGAAGGACTCCGTCGTGGATGAGGCGTTTGCCCTGGCAAATCATCTGATGCGGCCTTTCCGGATGAGGACCCTCACCCCGGACCAGAGGATTTTTAATTTCCGGCTGGCCAGAGCCAGAAGAGTGGTGGAGAACACTTTTGGAATACTGGCCAGCCGGTTCCTCCTTTTTTTAACGCCTATCCACATGGCGGAATATAAAATAAATCACATAGTGCTTGCCTGCTGTGTTCTGCACAATTTCTTAAAAAGACATTCAGCAAACTATGCGGTCTCAGTTGGCCAAGATGCGGACTTGCTTGAAATTGAGAACCTCACGGGCCTTGAAGCTGCTCGTCCTGGCTTGCCCCCCCAAAGCTCCCGTGAGGTCCGAACCCAATACATGGAGTACTTTGTGGGTAGGGGGGCCATTGATATGCCAGACAATGTCTGAGCGGCATTTTTTTAAATAATTTTTTCTTGGAAACTACAATAATCTTTGTTTTCATTTACTGCTTGGCTTGGTTTTAGGTGTCTCCTAGGTAAATTTTTGATTTTGGTTGTTGTGCCTTTTTCTACAACAGTGCAATCCCAAGTTCAGAGCGAGATGAGGGGACAGTCTCTTCTTCAGATAATCTTATTATGTTGTGGGTCTGCTACACACACACACCTTGTTTTTGTTAACTAATGTATGTAGTGCATTACTGACCAAAATCTTGCTCATTTTCAGCACCATGGCAGAAATATGTGGGCTTAGGAAAATGGCATGATTGTGAAAATTAACACATCACTGTGAGTGTTATTTACTAAAGGCACATCCACTATGCACTACAAGTGCACTGGAAAAGTACACCTGAAACTGCACTTGGAGTGCAAAGTGGAGTTGCCTTTAGTAAATAACACCCATTGTCACCGAAAACAACAATTTTACTCCAAATACTGCTTTTGCGCATTGAAAAAGGAAGCCACACATTGTTGATAATTTCACTTTTTAATCAAAGCACATTCACATGTGCGTTTAGAAAAGGGTTTTACAACAAACCAACATATTGGGTGTATCAAAAACATTATTTCAGGTCATTTTTGGGTAACTTGGTGTTTTTGTGTAAACAGGCATGTATCAAAGCGTAACATACAGAACACAGGAACTTACAAAGTTCAACTTTGAAAAGTGAAGACACAGTATGTACAAACTGGGCTGATATTGCCGTCATCACATGGGGTGTCACCCCTGGAAAAGCCAAAATTGGAAGATGCACACAGTGTGTCAACATGTGCTATCTCCCATCATGGGGGATCAATGTACATGTTTTGGGGCTGCAACCCCTTCAACTCAGCCACTTTCCACAAAACACGTACATTGATCCCCCATGATGGGAGATAGCGCATGTTGACACACTCTGTGCATCTTCCAAATGTGGCTTTTTGTAAAAGACAAAGGTTATTGTTTAAAAACACAAAAATAAAACCCTAGCTAGTTTGGGGTGTTTCACACTCTCCCCAAAACATCAATGATGTTCTTCATTTTATTTTGAACATCATTGATGTTTTGCTGTATATTTTCTAAATCCCGATTGCATCCCATTATCTTCCCAATCAGGATCTGGGCACTTTCACTGGTAAAATGTGATTCTTCTTCCACATCACCTACAAAAACAAAACAAAAAAACACCACGTATTATAAATATGCCGACATACATTGATGAGCTTACCGGAAGCTGTGGTCTCCGACATTCACCTGTTGTGGTGACAATTTGTCCAACTTCAACGATCTCTCCTTCCTCGGTTCCTCCTGATCCTCTGCTTCTGGTGTTGGAATTTCGCCTTCTTTGGGAGGGGTGGGGTCCCTGGTGTCCTCAGACGTCCCGAGTCTTCTCTCCCCTATGAGAATGTAAAAAAGGAATACTTAGCACACAGAGGGCAGAAATAGGAATATGAAACATTGCTTGGAAGTGTGGTACAATTGTGTTTTTGGCCGAGTTCAAAGGTGAGAACATTATTGTTGACACTTTCTAAAGTTGGAATACTTACCTGCAGAACGATGTTTCTTACGAACGAATGAAACCATGAACTTGAAAGTGGCCATTTTAAACTGCACAACATGAAATCAAAGCACATGGAGCATGTATGCAAGCAAGAATAATCATATGAACACACGACAACTACTTACTTTTTTGAAGAACACGCTTGATCCTTCTGTACTGATCGTGCTCCCTCAGTTTCAGGTCTGACCAGCGTTTTCTCAATTGATCCTTGGATCGTCGTACCCCAAAAGTCTTCAGAAGACTCTTCACAACTTTAGTCATGATCTTGGCCTTTCTGATACTTGGGTTTGGGTAAGGTCCATACTTCCCATCATAATCAGTCCTCTTCAATATGTCGACCATCTCCAATATCTCTACAAAAGACATATTTGAGACCTTAAATCTTCTCTTCCTGGATCGGGACGTTTCAGGCTCCGGGCTTTCCTTGCCCTTCTCCTCGTTAGTGGAACTCTGATTGCGCACCTGCGTTCTCTCCGCCATGTGCTCTTACCACTGCGCCGAAAGCGAAGGGGCGGGGAATAGCCTAGAAAGAACGTCAGGGGTGGGCGGAGTTTCACGCATGCGCACTGTATATAAAACGCAACACGCGTGTATCGTACGTACGATCAGTGAACAGAGGGAGAAGCTGACGCGACGATCATGCAAACAAAGGTAAAATTTGAAACTTGGTACATCACTAGCCTATAATGCTTCTAGATTGAGGCCTGCATTAGTGGAGTTTAGCCTGACATTAGGGTTTGTCTTGTGTTGTGTCTTGCAGAGATTATGGACGGTTTCAATGATCACAGTTTCCTCCCTCTGTTCATCGATAAATACAGGGAGCTGCCCTGCCTGTGGCAAGCGACGCACCCCCATTACAGTAACAGACTAAAGAGGCAGGCAGCGATGGAGAAACTGGTTGAGTTTGTGAAGCCGGTGTTCCCCAGGGCAGACATCCACTATTTAAAAGTGAAAATCGGTGGCCTGAGGAGTACATATCTGAAGGAGAGGAAGAAGGTGCTGAAGTCCATGCAATCTGGAGCTGCAGCAGATGAGGTTTATGTCCCCAGGCTGTGGTATTATAACAGGATGCATTTTCTGTCAGACCAGGCTGAGGTCAGAGAATCCCTCTCTACCCTTCCTTCTATGCGTCCTATGCTACATTCCACACTCGCTGAGTCTTCCGACGGCCAACCTGGGCCTTCCACTCAGGAAGAACTGGGGGAGCCCAGCTTGAGCCAGGTATAGTATTGTTGTACATATTTTGGGAGTAAAAATGAATGATGTTAACTTGATTTGTGCTCACTAATTGCGATTTTAGAAAGTGTGTCACATATCAATAGACAGTAGTGGCCAAAACCTTTGGGACAAGAAAGAAAAATGCTGGGCTCAGAATGATAGTCTTTTCTATTTCAGGCGGTGGGCGGGCGGAGGAGCCTGACAGAATGCCAGGTCCCTCCCCACGCCTTCCACGCAAAAGGGCGAGAAAGGGGGAAATGTGGAGGAGTCGACTCTGAGGCTGATCGGGGAGGCTTCAGCGGCCCTCCAAGCCACCCCCATCTATCAAGAGGCCTTTGCCGCCTTGGCTGCGTGCAAACTGGAGAAAATGGAGGAGGGGCAAAATCTCTTGTGTGAGGAGATAATTATACACACCCTCAACAAGGGTCTGTTGGGCCAAATCACACAAGCAACACACTTGTGTGATTTGGCCCATGCCCCTCCTCCTCCTCCTCCTCCTTCTGCCACACCTCCAGCACCACAGCCACAGCCTGGAAAGAGGCGTGGAAGGAAGACCAGAGTGTGATTACCTGAGTTCAGTCTGGTCTGACAGAAGATGCAGCCTCTTGTAGTACCACAGCCTGGGAACATAGATGTCATCTGCTGCTGTTCCGGGTTTCATGGACTTCAGGACCAGACTTCTCTTCCTCAGACAAGTACTCCTCAGGCCACCAATTTTTGAGGTTAAATAGTTGATGTGTGCCCTGGGGGCCAAAGGCTTCGTTAATCTCCCCAGTTTCTCCATCGCTGCCTCCCTCTTTGCATAACAGGAGGGGGAGGGGAAGGGAAAAATAGAACAGGGGATTTTTCAACGGTGCAGCTTATAAGAGAGTAATACCAAGATATAAAAATTCATATTATTTTATCCAGATATATTAAAAATAAATAAAGAAGCATTGGTATAAAGTACAAAGTATGCAAGAAACAATAAATACATAACTATTGGACTATGAGGATCCCAGCAGTAAATGTTGATGAAGTGATCGCACTTCTTCCCAACATGTTTCGCAATGAGCTTCTTCAGGGGAAATGTGCAACTGACAATAAATGTGATAAGAAATTAGTATTCAATACCCTCCCCATTGTGTCCGCATCGAGCCAGTGATGTCAGACTCCGGCTCGATGGATGGGGGACTTATAAGCGGCGCAGTTCAGAGCTCAGTCTGCTTGAGGCATTATACTTGTATTGCCATAACTTCGGATCCTTACTCTTCGGTAATCTGCATTTTTATTCATTTATCTGGCATACTTTATCATCTTTCCTTGGACACTTTTTCATTCATTCTTATCTTGTCTGTCCCCAGGTAAAGATGTATCTTTTTGGTCAACTTGTTATGACTTTCCACATTTGTGAACTTATATTGATACACTTCAGTACATTCTAGTCTTCATCTACTCTTGAAGGTATAAGCATTTATTCATTCTTTTACTTCTCAGTCTTAACTTCTAGCTACTATCTATTTTAGGTATTGTCAGAAAATAGAAGCCAAATGCTGGCTTGTACACTACAAAACAATTTTTTATTTTATTTAATATTGCTGGTATCATATATTCTACTGGTATGGAGGCTAGTGCCCCAGTTTCCTCATATGATTGAGGTTATTATAACGATTATTACATATTATATTTTAGTTCATTATATATATATAAAAACTCCTTTAGTATTTGTTTATTCATTATTCCTGTTTATTTTTTTATTTTTTTTAGTGCCGACTTACCCCCATCTGTGTCCTCCATTGGGCCTGGGCGCCTCTGATTTGGCCTGCTGCTGTTCAAACAATTTTTCTCCATCTCTTGCCGATTCCAGGTTTGCAGTGTTTTTGGTGATTGGGGTAAGCGCCCCTTTTTTAGACCACACACATTGGGATTATTTGTATTTTTGCAAAAAATTATTATGTATTTTTAAATATATTGTGAGATGTACTTTATACGAATGCTTCTTTATTTATTTTTAATATATCTGAATAAAATAATATGAATTTTTATATCTTGGTATTACTCTCTTATAAGCTGCACCGTTGAAAAATCCCCTGTTCTATTTTTCCCTTCCCCTCCCCCTCCTGTTATGCAATTCTAGTTATATTAGGGGATGAGGTGCCTATTTCATTAAGGTGTCACTGGGAAGTTCAGACCAAATAGTTTCTACTGCCTCCCTCTTTATTTGTTACTGACACCTAAATAAAGGTTTTTTTTTTGTTTGAAGAAATACTTGCATATGTGTTTTACTTCAAAAAAGACAGTTTATTTATGAGCAGGCAGGTACATTTCAAAACTACAAAGTGAAATGAATAACAAGGGGCACCAACACTAAACAACCTTCTGTAGATTAAAAAAGAAAAAGAAAATACAAAAAAGAGAATAATGTTGTTGTGGTAAGTTGACACACAAAACACACCCCAAAAAATGCAAAGATGAGCAAACTGTCAAAAAAGGAGATGTTGATGAAAAAAAAACAACCACAAAATCCCCCCCCCCAAATAAATAAATAAATAAATAAATGTGTAGATGTGACGATTTAAAATATTGTATTGCTGAAATGAGTAAAAAAGACTGAAGAAATACGTTCGGGAGAAGTGTGTGTGACTATGAGCATCAAAAGAAGTTCATTCTTGCAGCATTGTAAAGAACAAGAGAATGCGCTTCATGAAAGAATTTTTAACATTGCAGCGTGACGAATGTGCTATATCGATTACAAGCAGTAGTTTTACCTGGGCGAGCTCTTCCGTGTTCGAATTGGATTGTGAGAATGTGTGGCACCTTGTCTGTCGGAGTAGGCTACACATGATCGGAGTATGTCCGATCGGAGCATTTTGTTGGGAAATTTTACCGGCAAGTTGGAAAAGTTGGTCCGTCGGATACTCCGACGGAAACAGTCCGATGCAGACCACACACAGTCGGAATATCCGACAAAACGGTCTGATTGGAAACATTCCGTTGGAATCTCCGACCGTGTGTACAAGGGCTAAGTCTTCTTCCCAAAAGTTACTGCAGGTGAACTACCAGTAGGTCACTTATCCTTGTATTGGCTTCTGACTATGTGGACTGATTGGTTCATTCACCTCTGCAGTTACAGCTTTTAGCTGAAGACATTAAAATGCTGAAATAGTGCCAGGTACTCTAATGTCATCAGTGTTTATATGCTGTATATTTACTGTAGATTGGTAATCTGACCTCTATATCTATCTTCTACTCCTGAGCAAGGTGGAGGTATCCTAGTACCAGAGGAAGGAGAATAATGAGAATGATGACACAAAAGACAAGGGTGATTCTACACCTTCCTACTTTTTCTCTTGGATCTCATTACTACTGTAATCAGGGATAACTATTTTGCTTTCTTTGGTTATTCTGTTAGTCAGTGAAATAATGATTCTACCTTCTTTGCCTTATCAGGTTGATCTATATGTGAAGCACGCTTTGCACAGAAATGCATTCTGTGCAAAACGAAGATTTACAACACATTTACATACACTATTTTCTCTCTGCTCTCATTTTATATGTAAGAACAGAATGCCTTTGACTAGAATAAAATAAAAATGTTTTTTTATCAATCATAGATTTTAAATAATGAATCATTTGCCACTGAAACGTATCTGAAACAAGATTTAGAATAACTGCGTTCCAATAAGGCTATGGCCATAGAGTTATATCACCCTTCTACTCTGCAGAAGTTTTCGTAACAACTCTCTCACAAGTTTTATATGTGCAGTATTTTTAGTGCATATCAGTAACCCACATGGTATTCTTTTATTCTCAATATTAGTCATGATAGATAGGGATAGAGCATTGCCTAAATAGCTATGTCTTCAGGCACTACATCAACCCACGCAGTGGCAGGAAAATGATAAGCTGTTAAAAGAACAGGAAATCACAATTGTAAGGGGAAGTTTGGCATAACAGCACAGCTTTTCTGTGTGTTCTAAATGCTTATCCCATGAGGAGCTGCTAAAGGTGCAATCTTATCATGTTTTCTGACAAAGCTCAATAAAGTTCTTGAAGCTCAGAAAGAACCATTAATCTTCTATAGCTTTTCTTCCAACAATTTATCTTCAAAGGCTTCAAGCAGAGTTAAGTTTGCAGAAAGATTAACAAGCTCTAAGTATTAAATTAACAAACAGACCAGAACATTTGATTTACATAAATATTAATCTATATTTATCCTTTCAAATGCAAGAGAGTTGCAGGGGAAGAAAAATATGTTCTTTTAAATTTGATCAGTTTAAGTCAGCAACTGTGGAAAAATATGTTAATTCAAGGGCAAAAAACATAAGCCTAGTTCAAGTCCAGTATTTTAGTAATGCAGGAAATTCATCTATGAGAAAGCCTCGTGTCACTCAGTTAAGTGCTAGACCTCTACCTTTAATACAGAAAAGTGAAATCATGCCATCTCTTTTTTTTTTCTATACTCAATTTTAATTTCCTTATATTTCCAGAATGGTTTGGACTTGTTCAAATGCGATTTCACCACCTAATCAATTTTTAAATGGGAAATCTTATTAAATATGAGCCTTTCTATACAATATTAAATAAATGACATTTGCAAAGAATATGTTCACAGCATTCCGCCAGGCATTTTAGTGTTGTGTATTATGGGAGAAGTGAAAATGGACTTAGATATAAAAATTAAGAAGTAACATTTCCATTTTCTACAATCTTTGTAGTCTATATAGCTTCCTAAAATAAAATTTATAGAAAATGTGGTTAGTTATTGAAATGTTACTTATACATCTTCAACAGTTTGTAAATTTAATTAATTAAATAATCTCAGTGCTAGGGAGAGCTATAATGTAATATTGTTTGCTTGTAAGCCTGGAGAATATGTGATAAACAGAAACACATAAAGCTAAATTGAAAGTGGCCAAGAAACAGCCAGGAATAAAAATTAGATCATTACACATAGTCAATGTTCAAGAATTCAGTTGGTTGGGGTAGAGCAGTAAAATTAATTTATTAAAAACGGTGAGTGAAGGTGAAAAAGGAATCATAGATCAAGCTATCAATAATTTTTTAGCATGCATTTTTGTTCTTAGCTAAAGTATTAAGCAAAAGAGGAATCTCAGTGGCTGTAATGATGAACTGCACCTATAAAAAACTATCTGATAAATAATATGATTTTTATTAAATGAAAGCAATGTCTACCTGCTAAGAAACAATAGGTCCAAAATCAAAATCAACTGCAAACCTGTATTATTACTCTTTCTATTTACAGTAAAAGATGAATAATAACAGATTTTTACAAAGATCAAAGATTTAACATATTATAAGATACTCAGCAATTTAGGTAATATTGGATAGTCAGTCCAAGATACAAATCTCAAACAATGCGTTCCAGGTAGGATAAGTAAGGTTATTTTAAGTGGTCAGTCCAACATTGATGTCATTTTGTGACATAATTTTTTTGCATGGTATGAGAAATTTTAAAACAGGAAATAAATCCAGTAAAGATGTGAAAGTGTAGAGGAATTAACTCCATGTTCATGAAAATTAGCATGAAGAAAATAAGCTACAATTGTTCTGCATGCATTATTGTATATCCCAATTCCTGATTTTAAAAAAGCTAATCAAGGAGTGGAAGGTGTGAAATGATAGGTGTGAAATGATAGTAACATCTGCTTTTAGCCTAAATGCTGAGGCCCAGAGGCTCTGAATGCTTTTGCAGGTCCAGTATATGTTAAGTATGTTAGCTATTTGTCCATATACACTCCATGTTTCTTGTATCTATAATCTAGGTATAATATCATTTTGTGGTATAGTAATAAAGACTGTCATTTAAATTTGGATGTAGTATTGGTAATTTGTCCTATGGCATATGAACAGTATATGTAATACTTTGTCCCCCAGTACAGGTCAATAAAAATGCCCAAGCTTGTACTACTGAAGTAATGGTAATGTGATAAGGAAATGGGTATTCTGTGTTCAGCATTAATGCTAGCATCCCTTTGAGATAAAAAAAAAAATTGCTCAGTGGTATTCCATTTATGTATAAATCTTGGGTTCAGCCAGGTGTTCAACAGTGCAGATGCATAGGAAAAAACTAGGTCTAAACCAGAGTGTGTATCTGCAGTAACCTAAAACAGTGTACTACAAAGGCAAAGCATTGGTGACAAATCCAAAATAAAGTAAAATATAATCTTTATTATACAATATTAAAATAAATAAAAACATTGACATCCTACCCCAAACATTTAGGGGAAATGATACCCAAGTATTTACTCATTTTTTTCTTGATTTGATTTGGACGAGGTCATAAAGTCTCTTTTTTGTGTTAGTGCAAATATATAATGCTCATTGTACAATTTTCTTCTACAATTTCCCTTAGATTTACAAAACCATACAATACGAGGTCAAGCCTAAACAAATTCAATTTGCACTGCATAGTTGAAGGTAAATCTAAAGGAAATTGAATAAGAAAATTGTTTAATGTATGCCCAGCTTTAATCTCTAAGTTTAGGTGCATACCATGCAACCTACTTTTAGAGGTTTGGTAAGGGTTGTGTGGGAAATTCTGCTGTGAATCCCTTTTTAAGTAAAGCATTTAAATGTTTGTTGGAAATTTATTAATACCTAATAAAACTAAGGGTTCGCCCTGGGACTTTAAATGAAGTGGGTACCGTTTCTGTCAGTAGACAAAACAGTAGTAAATACAGTATATGGTTTATTCAAGTAAAATTGTTTACTTACATAAACATAGTGTCCTCATTTGCATGCCTCCCTATGATGGTAGGCGCCTCCTGTGCTCACATGTCAGCCATCCACACATGGTGTTGGGGCGGAGCTTCCTGGGCTCTTATGGGGTTAAATTGGAGGTCAGGCATGGCTTGGATTTCAATCAGCTGTGGAGGTTGCTTTCTGTGATCCATTACTTTTATACTAAAGATATTCACCATACTCAGGTACTTACTATATCCACCTTTTGATACTTACTATATTTAGGCATACTTGCATATCTTACACACAGTTCATTTTTTGAGCACTTATTTTCTATTTTATTTTTGTTTCTGATATCACAGATTCCACCACACAATCACATTTCACCTCTCTTCCCTCTCACTTTTTCACCTTGTCACTTGCTAGTATCCCTCTGCTATCCTACATTTTCCACCATCTTCATGTCCCTACCATCCTTGGCCCAGGCCTTTTACTTATGTATACACATCTTTATGCCAATACTCATTGATTTTACTTTACTACTACTACTAAAAGTGATACTCAAGCACTGGTGTGGTAAAACTGAAATAGAGTGAAAGAAACAATAATAAAGTGAAGTGAAAAAATAAGAAAATAAGAAAATAAATAAAAGCTGTTCCAATGACACTGATTTTTCACTTATAAAAACTACAATATAACAAATATAATTAGTGTATTTTTAATACTTTTATTAATACTTAGTGTATTAATTAATATCAACAAATATGAGTAAAAATTACTGAGTACCATAATACCTCAAGTATCATACTCCAAACAAAATCCCTGTATCAAAAATTCCGTGTGTATAAAAATTCAAAGTTAATAATCAAAACACCTGCACCTGATGGAAATATATAGTGAATCAAAAATGTCATAGGTTACACCTCCTGTAGCTAAAACTGCGATCAGAAATATCACTCCTCCTCACAGCCTCTCTGTGTATGCGAACACTTGTGGCTGACGTCACTGGCTCCCTCGCTCGACGCGTTGCATCACAGGTCACGTGACATTATCAAGGGAAATGAGCCTGGTGACGCTGGGTGGGAATTTTAAAGCTGCTCTCATTATGTGGGTTGCCATAGTGACTTTATACTGATAATTAAAAATCAGATATAAAACAATTTAGATCAAAATCAATGCTTAGACCCAAAGGACCAAAACAATTGATCTAAAAATCCATCGAGATTCCATTTGGCTTAAGTCTCTGGATTTTTGTTATGTACTTCTGTGAAATGTCGTGAGACACTGTGTTTTGGAAATCCAGCTTTTATGTTCTGTACATGTTCACGCAGTCTTTTCCATAGGGGGGCTTAGTTCTTCCTATATACTGTAAGGAGCAGAAACATTCCAGCATATATACTACCCCCTCTGTACGGCACGAAATGAAATCCTTTATTGCATATTATTTTTTTGTAGTGTTAGATAAAAATTTATTGCACTTTTGTCCCTTCTGGTTTGTGTTGCGACATGTAAAACATTTTTTTGCATGGATAAAACCCCTTGTCTTGGAAGAAGACAGAATTCTGCTTTTTTGGTGGGTCCGGTACATTTTTTACAATCAAATCTCTTAATGTAGGGGCTCTTCTATAGGTAAACCATGGTTTTTCCGATAAAATTTTGCTTAATTCCATATCAGCTTTCAAAAGTGGCCAGTGCTTTCTAATTATCTATTCAATTTTCTTATGCTGTTTGTTGTAATTAAATATCATCGGGGGACCTTGGTTCTTCTCTGTTACCTTTTTCTCTTTATGCAAAATATTTCTCTTGGTATTTCCAACACCTCTTTGATTGTCTCCTATATAAAACCTTCACCGTACCATTTTTCAATAAAATTTTTTCCAATTTGTTCAGCCTGTTCTGCATATACCTGTATACTACTGCAATTTCTCCTGATTTGAATAATTTGCTCTTTAGGGATATTGAGGAGCCATGGATCATGGTGGCAGCTATCTGTTGGAATATAACTGTTTCTTTCCACTGGTTTAAAATATGTTTTTGTTCAGAAACCATTTTTTTTCCAAAGTTATTTCAATATCCAGAAATTTTACACTTGTGTTGCTAAATTCATATGAAAGTTTTATGTTTTTTTGATTGTCATTTAATGTTTCAAAAAACTGCAATAGACTATTTTGATCACCTCTCCAGATGACAATGACAGTGTAGATAACAGGTACTCTGCAGGTTTCTGGTACAAGGTACTTCTCCTCCTTTTTGGTTAGTATACCTTTCATCTTCCCTTTTTGTATCAATTCATTTAGTTCAACCTTATATTCTTTAGTCGGATTATGTTTTAATTTAACCACTTTCAGACCGGACCAATTTGCTGGTCAAAGACCAGACCACTTTTTGCGATTCGGCACTGCGTCACTTTAACTGACAATTGCGCGGTCATGCGACGTGGCTCCCAAACAAAATTGATGTCCTTTTTTTCCCACAAATAGAGCTTTCTTTTGGTGGTATTTTATCACCCCTGCGGTTTTTATTTTTTGCGCTATAAACAAAAATAGAGCGACAATTTTGAAAAAAACGCATTATTTCTTACTTTTTGTTATAATAAATATCCCCCAAAAATATATAAAAAAACATTTTTTTCCCTCAGTTTAGGCCGATACGTATTTTTCTACATATTTTTGGTTAAAAAAAACGCAATAAGCGCTTATTGATTGGTTTGCGCAAAAGTTATAGCATTTACAAAATAGGGATAGTTTTATAGCATTTTTATTAATAATTTTTTATTATTTTTGTTTTTACTAGCAATGGCGGCGATCAGCGATTTTTATTGTGACTGCGACATTGTGGGGGACCCATCGGACATTTTTTACACATTTTTGGGACCATTGTCATTTATACAGTAATCACTGCTATACAAATGCAGTGATTCCTGTGTAAATGACACTGGCAGTGAAGGGGTTAACCAGTGGGTGACAGTGTAGGGGTTAAGTGTTCCTAGGGGTGTGTTACTAACTGTGGGGGGGGTTGGGCTTTCATTTAGTGAACACTGATCTCTGCTCCAATCACATGGAGCAGAGATCAGCGTCACTAGTTGCTAGGTAGAATGAAGAAATGCTGTCTACAACTGCATTTCTTCATTTGGCCGCTCCGTGAGATGATCGCGGGGATGCCCGCGGCGATCGAGTCCGCGGGTCCCGCGACCGGACTCAAGGGGGCCCCGACCAGCGCGGGAGCACGCCGCCGGCGGCGCTCTCCCGATGGCAGGGCGGCAAATTTAAAGGGACGTACATGTACGCCCATTTGCCTGCCCGTGCCATTCTGTCGACGTACATCGTCGTGCGCTGGTCGGCAAGTGGTTAATATATGTGTTTGTATCACTTAATTGACCTAATAGCTCAGCATTGTAATATTCCTTGGACAGTACAACAATGGCTCCCCCTTTGTCTGCTGGTCATATTACAACTTTTTTATTTTCCTCCAGCTCCTTGATACCCCTCTTAATTGCTTGGTGATTTTGTATTCTTTTAATTTAAAATTTTTCAATGTCCTGGATTATTATTATATTTGAACCCTCCAAGTGAATTGGTTTTTTTTAAGAGGTTTATAGATGATTGTAAGCTGGAAAAGCTGGATTTCCAAAACACAGTGTCTCCCAACATTTCACAGAAGTACATAACAAAAATCCCGCTGATTTGGAGGGGAAGCCACAAAATTAGAGAGTTAAGCAAAATGCAATCTCGATGGATTTTTTAAATCAATTGTTTTGCTCTTTTGGGACTAAACATTGATTGTGATCTAAATAGTTTTATATCCGATTTTTAATTATCAGTATACTATATATTTTTATTTTTCCCTGTTTGTGATATTAGTTTATAGATAAGTTATATATATGGGTCCTTTTAAACATGAGCTTCTTAGGCAAGTTTGCTAAAGGGTCTCAGAATGAGGTTTTTAATATGGATTTTAATAAATCAGTTATTACTAGACGTGTGCAGAGTAAAATATTTTGTTTCAGAATTTCGTTTTCATCCGAAAAATAAATGTATTTAGTTACTCCCGAAATTCGTTTTTATTTAGTTTTCATTAAAAAATTGCATTCGTCCGAAAATCCACATGAATTACAGTCGAATCTGTCTTTGAAGGCTTATGGTGTCTGTCGAATGTATAAAGAAGATTAGACGGAGCTAGTATATAGCATACTTCGTGTGAACTTTAGAACCCTATTAAAGTCTATGGGACTCCAACGTTCAAAATCTAAAGTGCTAATTTTATAGGCGGAGCATTTGACTCCTGAAATGTATGATTGCAGTGTCGTACCGTTTTAATGCTCTATCAAATATTATTATAAACGTGTGTGTTTTTCGTTGCTTTGTCGAATCGCCGTTGTTCTTGTTGAATGAATGGTCTAAGCCCTTGTACACACGGTCGGAGAATCCGTCGGAATGTGTCCTATCGGACCCTGTCGTCGTATAATCCGACTGTGTGTGGTATGCATCAGACTGATTCCATCGGAATATCTGTCGGACCCAATTTTCCAACAATATTTCCCGACCAACTGGGCCGGTCGGACATACTCCGATCATGTGTAGTGAATTTTGATCGGACCAAGTGCCACGCATGCTCAGATCAAATTCCTACATCAAAGCTATTGGCTACTAGCCTGAATGTAGTCCCATCGTAATGAAATTACGTCATCACGTTCTGAAAGATCGAGTTTTTCGACAACTTAGTCCGACCGTGTGTATGCAACAGTTTCGGACAAGATCCGACGGACAAAATCCGACGGACAAAATCCGACGGACAAAATCCGACGGATTTGGTTGTCGAAATCTCTGACCGTGTGTACAGGGGCTTAGTCTCACAGTGTCAGGTGTCAGATAGTGAGTGACTGATAATAACGAATATGGCGGCAACCTATTGTGAGAGCGACATGGAGGCATTGGAGGACGTTCCTGGGCCATCTACAAGTGTTTCTGTATATATATTATATACTCGTTCAAACAGAAACTGGTGGACTGGTGATAGCGATCACTGATCAGACAGGTAACAAGATTCTATAATAATAAATCCCCCCCACAACACAGGTAGCCTCTGAGGCTATCACAACAACACCAGCAGCAACACTAGTATCACTATAAGGTTCTCACACTAACACAGTAGCAGCAGATTATTAGGAAAAAGCTAAGTTGAAATGTAGCTTGCTTCAGTATTGTTCTGCTGCTGTGCTTATGCTTAATAATAATTTGGGTCCTCTAACAAGTGACAATTCAAACGGACCAGGTAAGATTGACTGTCTTCTGAAATAATTCAGTGTGTGTGTCTCTCTCTCTGCTAGCAATCGTAAGTGAAAGTAAGTTGGCTGTAGGTGTGTATTTAGTTCTAGCTATTTTACTGCTCCTCCTCTTTGCTTACAATCAGCCAATAACATTCATCATCATCATTATTTTTATTTTACTTCCCCCACCCAATTCCAGAATCTTTTCTCTCTGTCAAATCTTTTCTCTATGTAATCTTGGACTAATAGAGGTAAGGTTAGGCACATTCGACCACATGTTCAATAGACACAGATTGTTATTGTCAGAGAGTCATGTCGAATCTCCTATTCTATATCGAACCGTTGTAACAACAAAAACGTAAATAAAGCATTTATTTATGTCGGATCTTTTCTTTTTCGGATTCTGCGTTTTTGTTATCGTTTGTCAAAACGAAAATGAAAATACCTGAAAATCCGATAAAAATCCATTCGGACGAAAACTAATGCACATGTCTAGTTATTACACACATCCCTTCTTGATACCGTAAATTAGGGATGTAGGGATAGGCTATACACTTGATTAAATCCCTCCATATGTAGATATATAGGTTTTTCAGGTAAAGTGATTTTTTGGGTTTATTTTTGTTTTATTTGACATCTAGGTATTTTGTGCTATGCTGGCTGTATGCATGCTAGGTCTATGGAGGATAGATATGACTATTTGTAAATTTTTAGAATTTTTTTAACAATAAGTTTCAGAGCATGGCACAATTATAAAGAGAAATTTATCATCTTGATGCATATTTTAAAAATATTTTAAAAGTTTGTATTGTGGGTTTTATTTATTTTTTATTTTGTCTATGTGATATATTAAAGGATTGTATGTTTTGTTTAGAATGGCAAACATAATGGTAAATTTGCAACATTTGTATTTCAAGTGATTGTATCTTTTTTCTGGCACACTCTGTTAATGCTTTGAAGGAAACAGCATGATGACACGATTCCTTAAGTCACTATGGCATAATGAGAGTGGCTTTAAAATCCCCCACGAGCGTCACCAGGCTAATTTCCCTTGAGAATGTCACGTGACCTGTTATGCAACTTGTCGAGAGGAGGAGCCAGTGACATCAGCCACAGGTGTTCGCAGACACAGAGAGGCTGTAAGGAGGAGTGAACCTGACTGTTTGCCGCAATTTGATGCTTACACAGGACCGGGTTTGTGAATGTATCGCTGTGTTTATACAAAGCCCATCTTCTAATTTGGAGTAGTGCCCTATTGTCTGTTTCTTTTTCTTTATTTATGGTAAATGGGAGTCAAGGAGAAAGGATCAAGAGGAACAGAGTACACCCTGAGAAGTGGGACATTATTGAAACTGCATCTGACAGGTTTTTTTTTCCCCTGCAGGGTGCTTTGGATTATGTATATGGGACTGAGGGATTTATACCATATATATTTCCTCTTGGTCTTTGTGGTTTTACAGTCTATGTGAGATTTCTGATCACAGTTTTAGCTACAGGAGGTGTAACCTATAACATTTTTGATTTACTATATAGTTCCATCAGGTGCAAGTGTTTTGATTAACTTTGAATTTTTATACACACGGATTTGTGATACAGGAATTTTGTTTGGAGTATGATACTTGAAGTTATACGGTACTCTGCTATCGTATGTTTCTAACCATCTCTATGTCCCTGCCATCTTTGGCCCAGGCCTTTCATTCAGATATACATATCTGTATGTTAATACTTATCAATTGTAGGTCATTACTTTTTTTTTTTTATAAATTAATCTTTATTACATTTTTTTCATCTTTTCCCTACCCCCCCACGAAGAATTACCCTTGATTACTATACCAACATACAATCTTGTTAGCCATCTTATCCATTACAAGATAATAAAAAAGAAAAAGAGAGAGGAGAAAAAAAAAAAGAGAGAAAAAAAGGACAACCCAACATATATTTAAAAACAAAGAGAGAGTAGCCTACCAGGGCCGCATTATACCATTTCTCTGTTTCTCTCCCTTTTCTCCCTCCCCCTCCTCCTTAGAGCTAATAGACTCACGAAAAACAATGGATTTAATATTCCTATCTTATTTCTTAAACCCCTCTCCCCCATTGGCTCCCCCTAAGATTTTTAATTGCTTAGTGAGTTACTATATTTTCCTTTCATCCAGGGTTCCCACATTCTAATAAATGTCATTACTTTAGATGCCTGACAAACATACTTATGTTCACAGCCTATACTCTTTATGGACTAACGAGGTCTCTAGGAATACATCACTAGTTCCATGCCATGCCTGCTCTCCGTTTGGCCCCTGATGGGATCCCATCTGACCCCACCCCTTAGCTCCCTGGTGAGGCATCTGCTGCCGCCGCCTTGAAGCCGCACACCTGTAGCCATGGTCAAGCTCAGTGGTGAGTACGGGGACCCATAACCCCTCCTACCCTGTGCCTTTATAATTAATACTGTGCCATATTGCCAAATATATACTTTTTCATCCTAGGCACATTGTTACACACATCCACCCCTGAAGAGCGAGGTGGATCTCGTGAAACACATCGGGTAATATGATGCAGTGTATTATGACTGCTATTACATCAATGTATCAATATTCCTTGTTTATGTATGTTTTTTAAATTGTTGGTGATATCTATGCTTGTAAACAATTGTACTTGAATAAACCATATACTGTATTTACTACTGTTTTGTTTACTGATGGAAATGGTACCCACTTCATTTAAAGTCCTGGGGCGAACCCCTCATTGTATTATATGTTACAGGGATGGAAGTGGGTTACTGGGGACACCAGACCTTTCCCCCTTTTCTAAATGTATTAATACCTGCCAGTTTTTGCTTGCTATTTTCCAATAAACTTACATACATTGACAGATTTACAGACATTCATTGGCAACAAATTAGCAGATTTTGGTGCCATATTATCAGTGCTGTGATATATTGGTGCGGGAGTGTTAGTTTCCATTACAGATAGTTTCCTTGAGTTAAGTGTACAATTTTTGGGCTTAAAACAGAACTCCAGCCTCACCTGTTTCGATTCCATTTACTTTTGCCTTGGGATATTTAGTGAAAACCCATGCTGTCCTGTAATATTCTTCCCCTCCCCACCTCATTGTGTTCCTCCAAATTTTTTTTGAAGGCCATTACAACAGACACACGTCTGTAGATGTCCTGTCTCCCACAAGATCCACCAATTGTCTTAAACCATCTTTGTGAGGCCCTAAGAGAGAGTGAAGAGGGATTAGAAAAAAGTAAAAGAAAATCCCACATTTTGGGTTGACATCAGGAACAGAGGGGGAATGTTCAAATGGGGTTAATACTTCTAGTAACTCTGGTGACACCCTCTCTTAGTCTATCTGATGACATGGTGTTACTACAGAAATGTAAGGACTCCATCTGACTCCCCCAACAGGCTTGTAAAGAGCAGGATAAAAAGGTCAAACGATGGTCAGGAGAACTCTTTTTGTTTTGCCAAGGCAGTAAAGCAGGGATCTGCAATTAGTGGACCTCCAGCTGTTGCAGAACTACAAGTCCCATGAGGCATAGCAAGACTCTGGCAGCCACAAGCATGACACCCAGAGGCAGAGGAATGATGGGACTTGTAGTTTTGCAACAGCTGGATGTCCGCTAATTGCAAATCCCTGCAGTAAAGTAAGCAAACAGTATGCAGCCCCTGAGGGTGTTTATTTGGATGAAACACACTGGAAAGAGCTTTTTGCACTGAAGTCCAACACACTGTCTCTGGATCTGAGCAGCAGCACACAAGTGAGTGATTTGAACCGACTTCTTTGGGATTTTAATCTGTTACATATTCATTTTAAACAGAACCTTAATGTACTATGATCATTTCTCCATTGTCATGTATGTGAGCAGTGGAGTACACTACCCTAACAAGCATGGGGTTGCATCTGCTGGAGATATCAAGTAATTTCATCCCTGAATAAGCGAGACTGTCTTCTGTGGATCCTCAGATATTTGGTTCCAACGATTTAGCAGTGGAGAGACATATAGTTACTACAACAAGGCAGTTATATTTCTAGTTTTAGAGGTTGAGTTTCTTGTAAGTGTGCAATTCACTTAAATGGTGACAGGACACCACTTACCCACCTCAATACTGAACACTTTAACCTCATTCATGCCCAGAACTTTAACGTTTTCAGAGCTGTCACAATTTGAATGAGAATTACTCAGTCGTGCAATACTGTACCCAAATAAAATAATTTCAAAAAATATTTTTTTTTTTAACAGATGAAGTTTAGTGGTATTTAATCACCACTAGGTTCTTTATCTTTTGCTATATAAACAAAAACTGATTGTTCTTCATAAATATAGACCAAAATGTATTCTGCTATATTTCTTTGATAACAAGTAACCCAAGTCAGTGTATATTATTTAGTCCATGTGAAAGTTATAGAGTCTACGAACTATGATATATACTGTATAATTGAAAATTGTTTAATCCCAATATACTGACTGCCTAGCTTATTTCCTGAGACCCTACCATACCAGGACAGTACAAATACCCCCAAGTGACCCATTTTAATGAAAAGTAGACTGTCCAAGATATTTAATAAGAGGTGTGGTGAGTTAATTTTTAATTTTATGTCAAACTTTTTTGGAAAATTAAGAAACACATTTTTTTCCCACAAAGTTGTCATTTTAACAAGTTATGTCTCACGCACAGTATAGGCATACTTATAACCCAAAACACCCAAAACACCCAGAACACATTCTGCTATGCCTCTTGAGTATGGAGATACCACACATTTGAGACTTTTTCACAGCCTAGATGCATAGAGGGGCCCAAATCCAATGAGCACCTTTGGGCTTTGAAGGTACATACATTATACATAAATGAAGCATCTGATTTCCTCACTACCTATCACATTTTTGGAGGCCCTGGAGCACGAGGGCAGTGGAAACGCCCACAAAATGAACCCATTTTGGAAAGTAAATACTGCTGTGTTTTTTTTTTCTAAGAGGCATAATGAGTTTTTTGAAAATGCGGGCAAGAAAATTAAAATGTATTATTTTTTACACAAAGTTGTCAGGTAATAAAATAATTCTAACACACATTGTAGGCATACTTAAAATGGATGTAAACCCCATATTTTTTTTAAATTAAGACTAATATCAGTTAATTTTATGTAAAAGGATGTCGTTTTATCTGTACCCAGTCTTGCCACAAAGAGTTAATCCAGCTCTGAGCAAGCCTTTTATCTTTCTTCAGTAAGATAAAAACAGAAAGACATAGAAATAGGAGTGACAGCGAGTGTGAGAGAGGCATTCTGTGTACTTCACTAGTGATGGCCGAACGGTTCGCCCGGCGGTCGTTTCGCGGCGAATTTCCGACTTTCGCCGTCCGCGGGTTCGAACGCCTTTTTCCGTCGTTCGCCCCGGCGGACTTACGTGTTTAATGTATACAAGAACTTTAACCTTTCGTGACACGTTTATCATGTGTTACAGGACAACCAATTGAGACATGACAGCTCATGGACACTTGGACATTCCCCCTAACCTATAAATACACCCGATCCGGTGGCCATTTTACATTCTTTCTTCTGTCACTGTAGGGAAAGGATCCTGTGTGGAGTAGGGACAGAGAAAACGCTAGCTATTTGGTACACAAAAGTTCTTTTCAGGACTGGTATAGGTGTTAGGTCAGCAGCCTGAGTTTCTTTTGTCAGTTTAGATAAAGGGACAGAGCGCTGTATGCTGCTATTTTAGGGACAGCTCAGCCAGATTAGTCTTTCTTCATCATCATCATCATCATCATCATTAGCTGTTACTATCAGGTCCACAAAAGAGCTGTTCCAGCTAATCGTTCCAGCCTACTCTTTTTTGCCAATTTGTATAGGGACAGGCAGGAAGCAGTGTGTCAGGCAGTGAGGATAATTTTAAAGACTTGCTGTTACTATTAGTTCCACAAAGGTTCTTTTCAGGACTGGTATCAGTGGTACGGTAATAGGCTTGTACACGTATAATATTCTTTCTTCCAAATATAGAAAGAATATTATACTTGACTGCTGCCCTTCTGCTGCAGTCTGCTAATCATTCACAACTCACTTGTTCCACAAAGCTCTTTATCAGGACTGGTAACTTGGTCTGTCTAGGGTGCTACGGTACATAGGCTTGGGTGCGGTACAGTCTGCTGTTCTGTAAGGACCGCTATCGGTCCACAATACATAGGGTTGCCGTGCACTACTGCTGACCGCTGCCCTATACTGCAGCAGTCCTTCAGCGGTATAGGGACTGACGCACAGTCTGCTAAACACTAATACACAACCTGCTTGGTCCACAAAAGTTCTTATAAGGACTGGTAACTTGGTATAGGGTGCTACGGTACATAGGCCTGAGTGCAGTACAGTCTGCTGTTCTGTAAGGACCGCTATCGGTCCACAATACATAGGGTTGCCGTGCACTACTGCTGACCGCTGCCCTATACTGCAGCAGTCCTTCATTGGTATAGGGACTGACGTACAGTCTGCTAATCACTAACACACAACCTGCTTGGTCCACAAAAGTTCTTATAAGGACTGGTAACTTGGTATAGGGTGCTACGGTACATAGGCCTGAGTGCAGTACAGTCTGCTGTTCTGTAAGGACCGCTATCGGTCCACAATACATAGGGTTGCCGTGCACTACTGCTGACCGCTGCCCTATACTGCAGCAGTCCTTCATTGGTATAGGGACTGACGTACAGTCTGCTAATCACTAACACACAACCTGCTTGGTCCACAAAAGTTCTTATAAGGACTGGTAACTTGGTATAGGGTGCTACGGTACATAGGCCTGAGTGCGTTACAGTCTGCTGTTCTGTAAGGACCGCTATCGGTCCACAATACATAGGGTTGCCGTGCACTACTGCTGACCGCTGCCCTATACTGCAGCAGTCCTTCAGCGGTATAGGGACTGACGCACAGTCTGCTAAACACTAACACACAACCTGCTTGGTCCACAAAAGTTTTTATAAGGACTGGTAACTTGGTATAGGGTGCTACGGTACATAGGCCTGAGTGCAGTACAGTCTGCTGTTCTGTAAGGACCGCTATCGGTCCACAATACATAGGGTTGCCGTGCACTACTGCTGACCGCTGCCCTATACTGCAGCAGTCCTTCATTGGTATAGGGACTGACGTACAGTCTGCTAATCACTAACACACAACCTGCTTGGTCCACAAAAGTTCTTATAAGGACTGGTAACTTGGTATAGGGTGCTACGGTACATAGGCCTGAGTGCGTTACAGTCTGCTGTTCTGTAAGGACCGCTATCGGTCCACAATACATAGGGTTGCCGTGCACTACTGCTGACCGCTGCCCTATACTGCAGCAGTCCTTCATTGGTATAGGGACTGACGTACAGTCTGCTAATCACTAACACACAACCTGCTTGGTCCACAAAAGTTCTTATAAGGACTGGTAACTTGGTATAGGGTGCTACGGTACATAGGCCTGAGTGCGTTACAGTCTGCTGTTCTGTAAGGACCGCTATCGGTCCACAATACATAGGGTTGCCGTGCACTACTGCTGACCGCTGCCCTATACTGCAGCAGTCCTTCATTGGTATAGGGACTGACGTACAGTCTGCTAATCACTAACACACAACCTGCTTGGTCCACAAAAGTTCTTATAAGGACTGGTAACTTGGTATAGGGTGCTACGGTACATAGGCCTGAGTGCGTTACAGTCTGCTGTTCTGTAAGGACCGCTATCGGTCCACAATACATAGGGTTGCCGTGCACTACTGCTGACCGCTGCCCTATACTGCAGCAGTCCTTCAGCGGTATAGGGACTGACGCACAGTCTGCTAAACACTAACACACAACCTGCTTGGTCCACAAAAGTTTTTATAAGGACTGGTAACTTGGTATAGGGTGCTACGGTACATAGGCCTGAGTGCGTTACAGTCTGCTGTTCTGTAAGGACCGCTATCGGTCCACAATACATAGGGTTGCCGTGCACTACTGCTGACCGCTGCCCTATACTGCAGCAGTCCTTCATTGGTATAGGGACTGACGTACAGTCTGCTAATCACTAACACACAACCTGCTTGGTCCACAAAAGTTCTTATAAGGACTGGTAACTTGGTATAGGGTGCTACGGTACATAGGCCTGAGTGCGTTACAGTCTGCTGTTCTGTAAGGACCGCTATCGGTCCACAATACATAGGGTTGCCGTGCACTACTGCTGACCGCTGCCCTATACTGCAGCAGTCCTTCAGCGGTATAGGGACTGACGCACAGTCTGCTAAACACTAACACACAACCTGCTTGGTCCACAAAAGTTTTTATAAGGACTGGTAACTTGGTATAGGGTGCTACGGTACATAGGCCTGAGTGCAGTACAGTCTGCTGTTCTGTAAGGACCGCTATCGGTCCACAATACATAGGGTTGCCGTGCACTACTGCTGACCGCTGCCCTATACTGCAGCAGTCCTTCATTGGTATAGGGACTGACGTACAGTCTGCTAATCACTAACACACAACCTGCTTGGTCCACAAAAGTTCTTATAAGGACTGGTAACTTGGTATAGGGTGCTACGGTACATAGGCCTGAGTGCGTTACAGTCTGCTGTTCTGTAAGGACCGCTATCGGTCCACAATACATAGGGTTGCCGTGCACTACTGCTGACCGCTGCCCTATACTGCAGCAGTCCTTCATTGGTATAGGGACTGACGTACAGTCTGCTAATCACTAACACACAACCTGCTTGTTCCACAAAAGTTCTTATAAGGACTGGTAACTTGGTATAGGGTGCTACGGTACATAGGCTTGAGTGCGGTACAGTCTGCTGTTCTGTAAGGACCGCTATCGGTCCACAATAGATAGGGTTGACGTGCACCACTGCTGACCGCTGCCCTATACTGCAGCAGTCCTTCAGCGGTATAGGGACTGACGTACAGTCTGCTAAACACTAATACACAACCTGCTTGGTCCACAAAAGTTCTTATAAGGACTGGTAACTTGGTATAGGGTGCTACGGTACATAGGCTTGAGTGCGGTACAGTCTGCTGTTCTGTAAGGACCGCTATCGGTCCACAATAGATAGGGTTGACGTGCACCACTGCTGACCGCTGCCCTATACTGCAGCAGTCCTTCAGCGGTATAGGGACTGACGTACAGTCTGCTAAACACTAATACACAACCTGCTTGGTCCACAAAAGTTCTTATAAGGACTGGTAACTTGGTATAGGGTGCTACGGTACATAGGCTTGAGTGCGGTACAGTCTGCTGTTCTGTAAGGACCGCTATCGGTCCACAATAGATAGGGTTGACGTGCACCACTGCTGACCGCTCACCTATACTGCAGCAGTCCTTCAGCGGTATAGGGACTGACGTACAGTCTGCTAATCACTAACACACAACCTGCTTGTTCCACAAAAGTTCTTATAAGGACTGGTAACTTGGTATAGGGTGCTACGGTACATAGGCTTGAGTGCGGTACAGTCTGCTGTTCTGTAAGGACCGCTATCGGTCCACAATAGATAGGGTTGACGTGCACCACTGCTGACCGCTGCCCTATACTGCAGCAGTCCTTCAGCGGTATAGGGACTGACGTACAGTCTGCTAAACACTAATACACAACCTGCTTGTTCCACAAAAGTTCTTATAAGGACTGGTAACTTGGTATAGGGTGCTACGGTACATAGGCTTGAGTGCGGTACAGTCTGCTGTTCTGTAAGGACCGCTATCGGTCCACAATAGATAGGGTTGACGTGCACCACTGCTGACCGCTGCCCTATACTGCAGCAGTCCTTCAGCGGTATAGGGACTGACGTACAGTCTGCTAAACACTAATACACAACCTGCTTGGTCCACAAAAGTTCTTATAAGGACTGGTAACTTGGTATAGGGTGCTACGGTACATAGGCTTGAGTGCGGTACAGTCTGCTGTTCTGTAAGGACCGCTATAGGTCCACAATAGATAGGGTTGACGTGCACCACTGCTGACCGCTCACCTATACTGCAGCAGTCCTTCAGCGGTATAGGGACTAAGAGTTTTGTCACAGGGTCATTTAAAAAATGACATGCAGAGGAAGAGGCAGGCCCTTCCGCAGGGGTGGTAGGGGTAGGGCAGGAGCAACAGGCTTGAGCCAAAGTGGGAAGTTGCAGAAGGTGCGTTCAATTACTTTAAAGGATGCACCAGACTTGGTTGAGTGGCTCGCTCAGCCTTACTCTTCTGCACCCTCCTCATCCTCTCGATCTGCACCCTCTTCTTCACTCTCTGCTATGTGCACCCCCAAAGACACTACCACCAACAACACGACCACCACCACCACCACCACATACCTTCCGCTTGAGTCACTGGAATTATTTTCCGATCCATATCAAGAGGACATTTCTGATGCGCAGCCACTCTTGGTATTGGATCAGGAAGAGGAGGTAGCAACAAGCGCTACTCAGCAGTCTGACGCCAGTACCCAGATCAGCCCAAGGAGGAGGTTGGTCCCCGGTGTTGCTGCCTACTCTACTTATAGCGGTGGGGAAGGTGACGTTGATGATGACGTGTCTAGTGATGTCACGTGGGTGCCCACAAGAGAGGAAGAGGAGGGGAGTTCAGAGGGAGATATGGACCAGCAGATAGGGAGGAGAAGCAGCAATGACTTACATTGCACAGCAGGGACAAAGCAGACTGCAAATGTATCAGGAGCGAGTCATCGACCATGTACGGTCACATCTGGCGCTCCCAGGACACCGGCACATGGCTCCGCAGTGTGGGCTTTTTTTAACGTGTCCGCTGCTGACAATAGCGTTGCCATCTGCAATCTTTGCAGTCAACGCGTTAGTCGCGGTAAGCCCAATACTCACCTAGGGACGACCGCCTTAAGAAGGCACATGAGCAGCCATCACCGAGCCCAGTGGGAGCAACGGAACACACAAAGCCACACTGCAGGCTCTCACCGTCCAGCCTCGTCTTCTACTTCTCCTTCTCCTCTCTCCTCACAATTGTCCTCCACTCCACCTTCCATCACGCCAAGCTCACATTTTTCTGCAAAAAGGCAGGCTTCCGTGGGCCTAATGTTTGAGCGTAAAAAAATGATGACGCCGGATAACCCTCTTGCCCAACGGTTGGCGGCTGGCTTGTCAGAACTCATAGCCCGCCAACTACTGCCATATAAACTGGTGGACTCGGAGGCCTTTCGCAAATTTGTGGCCATTGGAACACCACAATGGAAGGTCCCAGGAAGGAAGTATTTCTCAGAGAAGGGCATCCCAGAGCTATATGGCCATGTTCAGCGGCAAGTGAATGTATCTCTGGCACACAGTGTCGGTGCCAAGATACATCTGACCACAGACACGTGGTCTAGCAAACACGGGCAGGGAAGGTATATCAGTTTTACTGCCCACTGGGTGAACCTTCTGACGGCCGTCAAGCATGTAACCCGTGGCACCCGTGTAGATTTGGTTTTACCGCCACGGATTGCATGCAGGCCTGACTCTTCTTCTCCTCCTCCTACTCCATCCTCCTCCCTCTCCTCCTCAGCTGCCTCCTCCTTTTCCGCTGCTAGCGTCTCTTCCACTGCACCGCCCAAGCTCCCCAGAACCTATTCCACATGCCAGGTGAGACGTTGCCATGCCGTGCTGCGTCTGTTGTGCCTGGAAGCAAAGAGCCACACTGGCCCGGCACTCCTTTCAGCTTTGCGTTCACAGGCAGATGAGTGGCTAACACCGCTCAATTTGACAGTTGGTAAAGTGGTGTGTGACAACGGTGCCAATCTGCTTAGCGCATTGAAACAGGGCAAAATCACGCACGTGCCGTGCATGGCACACGTCTTAAACTTGGTCGTGCAGCGATTCCTTGTCAAATACCCTGGGGTCCAGGACATCTTGCGGCAGGCAAGGAAAATCTCGGCCCATTTCAGAAGATCTTACACGGCCATGGCTCGCCTTGCTGACATTCAGCGGCGACACCATCTGCCGGTCAGACGTCTTATTTGCGATTGCCCGACGCGATGGAACTCAACCTTCTATATGCTTGATAGGCTGCTCCAGCAGAAACGTGCAGTTAACGTCTACCTGTATGAACTCTGCGAAAGAAACGGTTCTGGGGAGCTGGGTTTTTTTTCACCGCGCCAGTGGCTGCTCATGCGCGACACATGCAGACTTCTGCGGCCATTTGAGGAGATCACCAAACTGGTCAGTCGCAGCCATGGCGCCATCAGTGACATGGTACCTTATGCCTTCTTTCTGGAGCGTGCATTGCGTCGTGTCATTGATCAGGCTGTGGAGGAGCAGGAGCGGGAAGATGAGGAAGTCGCAATGCTGGATGAATTCCCAGGGGGGGCTACTCTATCTGAGACAAGTCAACAACAGGAGTCTGATGAGGAGTCAGAGGAGGATGGTGCCGGGGCGGATGAGCAGGAGCAAGAAGAGCATGCTTTAAACCTTTCTGGGATCCCTGTTGTGCGAGGATGGGGAGAGGAGAATGAAGAGGACGACATTATCCTGGATGATGAGCAGGAGCCAGGCCACCACACCGCTTCCACTTTAGTGCAAATGGGGGCCTTCATGCTCCAGTGTTTTAATAGGGACCCCCGTATAAAAAGCATGAGGGTCAAGGACCAGTACTGGGTGGCAACGTACTTAGACCCCCGGTACAAACACAAAATGGCGGAAATGTTACCGCCGTCGCAGAGGGCTGTCAGAATGCAGCACTTCCAGGCCTTGCTTCGAGAAATGCTGCATTCTGCTTTTGCGTGCGCTGGCAGAGGAGCAATTCCCACTCCCAGAGAAGGATTTGCGGGTACCAATCCAACAGCGCCTGCAAGAAGAGGCCGGTTTGAAGATGTGTTGGTGACTTCGGATATGAGGTCATTCTTTCAGCCGACCCATCGACAGGTGTCATCCGGATCCAGCATCAGGGAACGCCTAGACCGTCAGGTGTCCGACTACATTGGGTTAACGGCCGATGTGGACGCTCTGAGGAGTGATGAACCCCTAGACTACTGGGTGGGCAGGCTTGACCTCTGGCCAGAGCTTGCCCAATTTGCAATCGAACTGTTGGCTTGCCCCTCATCCAGTGTCCTGTCCGAAAGGACGTTCAGCGCAGCAGGGGGGATTGTGACCGATAAGCGTACTCGCCTAGCTCACCACAGTGTTAACTACCTCACATTTCTAAAAATGAATGAGGCATGGATCTCGGAGGAATTCAACACATGTGATCAGTAGACCATGTATATGTCTATAAACAATTTTTGGAATCAAGCACACAGACCTTCTTAATTCATTTGGCTCACTTCCCTGACCCAAAAAAGCACACCGTACTATATGCCCCTACCCTCCTCTTTGAAGAGGTTGAGCGGTGTCATATTTCTACTGGGGCTGCTTATTATGAGGGGTTCCCACCATCCCTGTGCTGTGCTGACTTCCTCCTGGGTGTTCTTATTATGAGGGGCTCCCACCATCCCTGTGCTGTGCTGACTTCCTCCTGGGGGTTCTTATTATGAGGGGATCACACCATCCCTGTGCTGTGCTGACTTCCTCCTGGGGCTGCTTACGGTGCTGCTGTCAGCGCTGTATGTCACGGAGCTGCTGTCAGCGCTGTATGTCACGGAGCTGCTGTCAGCGCTGTATGTCACGGAGCTGCTGTCAGCGCTGTATGTCACGGAGCTGCTGTCAGCGCTGTATGTCACGGAGCTGCTGTCAGCGCTGTATGTCACGGAGCTGCTGTCAGCGCTGTATGTCACGGAGCTGCTGTCAGCGCTGTATGTCACGGAGCTGCTGTCAGCGCTGTATGTCACGGAGCTGCTGTCAGCGCTGTATGTCACGGTGCTGCTGTCAGCGCTGTATGTCACGGAGCTGCTGTCAGCGCTGTATGTCACGGAGCTGCTGTCAGTGCTGTATGTCACGGAGCTGCTGTCAGCGCTGTATGTCACGGAGCTGCTGTCAGCGCTGTATGTCACGGAGCTGCTGTCAGCGCTGTATGTCACGGTGCTGCTGTCAGCGCTGTATGTCACGGAGCTGCTGTCAGCGCTGTATGTCACGGAGCTGCTGTCAGCGCTGTATGTCACGGAGCTGCTGTCAGCGCTGTATGTCACGGAGCTGCTGTCAGCGCTGTATGTCACGGAGCTGCTGTCAGCGCTGTATGTCACGGTGCTGATGTCAGTGCTCTGTATTACGGTGCTGCTGTCAGTGCTCTGTATCTCCTGCACCCTCTTGTTTGCCTACCCTGGTCCCTGACCTTCCCTCTCCTCCATTGCCTTCATTAGCTCCATAGTCCTGAATTGTCAGAACAATTTCCCAAATAAAAAAAAAATGCTTGTAGTTATCGATCCCAAATTCACCTCATACATGTATTATGCTATTGTCCAGGTGGTGGGACTACGTGCTACCCCCTAATAATTACCCCGTGGCCGCAAATTCGACCTAAAGGTTTGCGAAATTCGCCTCCCATTGAAGTCAATGGAGCCCGCGGCGAACGGTCGTTTTCGCGAACGTTTGTGTCCGTTCGCGTTTCGCGTTCGCGAAACGTCCCGTCGGAAGTTCGTCCATCACTATACTTCACATCACCCCTCCTTTCTTCTCCAGCCTTCATGTAAACCCACTGATGAGAGTGGGTTTACATTTACTTTAAGTCTAATTTCCTGACTATCTATCACATTTTTGGAGGCCCCGGAGCACCAGGACAGTGGAAACACTCGCAAAATTACCACATTTTGGAAAGCAAACACCCAAGGTATGTTTTTAAGAGGCATGGTGAGTCTTTCGAAGACTTAATTTTTTTTGCAACTTTTGGTTAATGCAGGATAAAATTTAAATTATTTTTTATGTCAATTTAATAAGATAATTCTCAGATAGAGCATGGACATATTTTAAATTATAACTCAAAACGCATTCTACTGCTCCTTCTGAATTTGGAAATACTACACGTATGAGACTTTCAGTTCAGATCAATTGTGTACCAGGCATTTTATCTTGTGTATCGCATGAATCAACCAATTGTATAAAGAGCAATGTACTGTAATGTTCGCCTCTATATGAGTTGATAGAGAATATAGCTTAGTGTAGTATCACCTATAGCCATCCCAGTTCCTAAAAACCTACTGGTACGTGGCCGCCCCCAAGAAGGCCATGTTCACAGGCCAGGGAGTACAGGAGGCTAAAGAAAGGAAGAACAAAATAATTAATGTATTTCTAGGAGCGCAGTTGTCCACAGAGGATGGCAGGGACTGGAGTCTTGCAGGAACATAGTCAGTTGGATGTACAGATAGGTAAGTTCAGGCAGAGCCATGGCCAGCATACAAGCAAAGGATCGGTCCAGGCAACAAGCAGAAATGTGGTTAATAAACAAGTGAATCAGGAACACTAATTCTAGCTACACTGGTCTAGGGACGCTGTGGCTGGTGTGGTGGTGAATGGAGAACTGTGACTAGCTGTACTATTAGGGTTCATTCACATGAAATTAGGGGTGGTATTCAAAGACTCCTCGCTAACCTGGTTTTACCACCCCTCAACTGCTACCGACTTTAGCTGCAGGGGCAGTGGCTGGGGGTGTACACCTGCTGTGGTTGTGATCCTTTGCTTGGCAGTTGTAGAAGTAACTAAACCCCCTGTTCGCCTGCTGATCATCACCCTTTCAAGTGAATGAAGTTGCTTGTGTGGGGCCCAAGGAGTTAAAGCAGGTGGTGATTAGGCGATACAATGACTCCTCGCTAGATGTGGGTTATAAGTGATAAGGGGGCGCTGAATATAATATACCTTAAATAATAACAATAAAGTGCTCTAGTGCTTAATAATACCGCAGGTATCTTACTTAATACATGCTGCAATATACATTGAATACATAAAATCAATCAACTCAAAACATGAACATATACATAAAAAAAATCCATATACATAAAAAATAGTGAAGCCGCTTAGGAGAAATGCACAAACATATCACCCGGTGAATTATGGTAAGTAGCCTACTCACCGACTCACCTTGACCCCTTTATATAAAAAGAAAGGTCAGGTGAAGCTTTAGCAGGTTTAAGGAACTGCCAACCTTGATGGGGAAACTCTGTTTAGGTTTACCAGGAGTATTGTTTCAATCCACATTTGCTCCAAAAAAAATAGAGAGAGAACCGGACCATGGCATAATAACGTTTTATTTAAAATAACATAAAATACAAAACTAGCCAAATGGCCTCGTACTTTAAAAGTGCCATTGCCTCGGCACAAGAGGGAACAAACATATCAGACCGGGTAAGTTGGAATCTAGCCGTGCCACTTCCGCTGCTTGAATTGGCGTGCGTTCCACCCCCTGGATCTCGGGAACCAAAAGTTCGGACCAAATGATGTGACCGGAATGCGCCTCGATGTACATTCCCGACGACTTCATTATGACGAAACGTATGTCGAGGCGTATTCCGGTCACATCATTTGGTTCAAACTTTTGGTTCCCGAGATCCAGGGGGTGGAATGCATGCCAATTCAAGAAGAGGAAGCGGCACGGCTAGGTTCCAACTCACCCAGTCTGATACGTTCGTTCCCTCTAAAAGTGCCATTGCCTCGGCACTAAAGTAAGAGGCCATTTGGCTATTTTTGTTTTTTATGTTATTTTAAATAAAACATTATTGTGCCATGGTCCAGGTTCTCTCTATATTTTTTCTTGAGCAAACGTGGATTGAAACAATACTCCTGGTACACCTAAGCAGAGTTTCCCCATCAAGGTTGGCAGTTCCTTAAATCTGATAAAGCTTCACCTGACCTTTCTTTTTAAATAAAGGGGTCAAGGTGAGTCGGTGAGTAGGCTACCTACCATAATTCACCGGGTGACGTGTTTGTGCATTTCTCCTAAGCGGTGACGGGACACAGGATTTATCCCACTTCAGCTTCATTATTTTTTATGTATATGGACATTTTTTATGTACATGTTCATGTTTTGAGTTAATTGATTTTCTGTATTCAATGTATTGTGCAGCGTGTATTAATTAGTAAGATACCTGTGGTATTATTAAGCACTAGAACACTTTATTGTTATTATTTAAGGTATATTATATTCAGCGCCCCCTTATCACTTATAACCCACATCTCACAAAGGCAAGTTTTGCACTTTGAGGGGAGCAGCTTAAATATTCATTCACACATTTTTTTTTAGTCTAAGCACGGGGTATCCCATTTTCTTTTGGTTTATTCAATGACTCCTCGCTGACCAACCCACCTCCAGGGGAGGCACCCACCATTTTACGCGTCTTCGCTTTGACAGTTCTCTTATTACTGTGGGTGGGGCCACACTGTGATGTGCCCTCTGACACACGGGGCTTCACAATGGCTTCCCTGGGGCGTCAGAGGGGGACGGGGCCACTTGTTTACGTAACCGTGTTGCCCCACCCCTCTCTGACTACAAAACTGATCTGAAGGGCCTGGTATGGAATTTGGGGGACCCCCATGCAAATTTTTTTGTATTCTGGTTCAGGGTTCCCCTTAATATTCATACCCAAACCAAAGAGCCTGATAATGGACTGTGGGGGATCCCATGCTATTTTTAAATGACTTTTATGTGTATTGCCAGGACCGACAATTCATTATAGCCATGAGTACTTTTAAATTACTTTTTTTTCCTTTAGAAATGTCATTTTGCTCTTGGACTGTTCTAAAAATGGGAAACATGCGCCACTTTACAGGCATACTATAGACACCCCCCAGGTACAAAATTTAAAGGAATATTTCACTTTTATTGTTTCACTTTACGCATTATTAAAATCACTCCTCCCAAAAAAACTGCCATTTTTAAAACTTTTTTTGCATTGATACATGCCTGCTGGGGCAAGACCCAGGTCTCCAAACACTTTTTATGACAATACCATGCATATAAGCCTTAAAATTTAGCACTTTTAACTTCTCCCATAGACTTTTAAAGGGTGTTCTGCGGCTTTTCAATTTGCCATGAACACCCCAAATTGTTTGCCATTTGGCGAACAGGCGAACACCCAATGTTCGACTCGAACAACGGGCTTATCCCTAGTGGCCTGGTACCAAGCACTATGATTTTCTGTGTCCATTGGACACAATGATCGCAGATCGCACCACTGTGCACCCCAGGGAACACAAGTGGGAGTATATTCAGGGATATCCTCCCAGGACCTGGAGAGCACTCGGCCAAGTATATAGAAAGGAGATTCATTTTTTCACTTTGGTAATACAGTATGGATTAAGGACTTGTTTACTATTGTTTTCTGCATATTTAGGCAATCTAATTTTTTGCTTTATTGAAGTTGAATAGTTTAATGCTTTATACATTTTATTGTATAATAGTTTGTATTTTTCACCTATGAGCTATGTGGTATAACTATTTTGTGGATATAAGATTGGTGCTGTAATCACATGTCTAACAGAATTTAGTGGCAGGGTATTGAGCAGTGTATAAGAAAAGAAAATGGTGTCCCCGGAACGGGGCTTTTTGCCAGCAAAGTTTAACCTTTGCTGGCAAAAAGCCCCGTTCCGGGGACACCATTTTCTTTTCTTTTTTTGTTTATAACATACCAGGGGTGATCAGCGCCCTCTGACCCCAATTTTGGGGGTGTTACCGTTCTCTCTGTCTGAGCAGTGTATAAGGACAGGGCAGTGGGCAGTATGTAGTGGCAACGTGCCTTCTGTCAGAAGGAGTAGAGGCTGATAGCTGTTGGAGGGAGGAGTCCGCTCTCTCCTGCTTTCAATAGAAGCCTGCTATTAGACATGTGCTCAACAGAAAGATTTGTTTTGTTTCTGTTAGTTTCCGTTGATTCGTAACGATTCGTAATTTTGTAAGACGTGGGTTTTCATATTCAGACTTGTTTGAATTTTCGTAAGAGTTATTTTTTCTTGATTTGAAATGAGTGGTATTTCCGTGAGTCTATTTTTCATTGATTTGAAGTTTGTACTTTTGTAGATTTCATGGAAATGTAGGCCTCACCTATCCCTCCTTTAATACCAAATTTTACCTTTTTAACGAATAAAGACACTTAACAACGTAACTTGGTGTATAATTGGCTGCGACATGGTTATTGGTGTAAACATAACTTAAATCAATTCAATAATTTTATTAATACATAAAATTCTCACTCCCCACATGTCGGGCTGGAATTATCAAGGCTAGCCTACCCCACAACCACGACCAATTCAATGCTATTCTGCAATCCCATTTTGAAAATGTCTAACCCTATATCATACAGATGGACGCCATCTGCCCTGTATAAACCTTCAAAACCTCCCTCTAAATCCCTATGCCTATAAGAAAAACCTCAGATAACTGGCATGAATGTTTCCATGGATCTATTTACATGACACCTGATGTTTTCCAAATTTTTAAATTCAACATCTTAGCCTAATGAGCCTTGGAACTATTTACGAAAAAAATTATAGTGGTATTCAGGGGAGACAATTTGAATGTATGTAGATCACGCCAATATCAGCTCTAAGGTTTTAGCTTTCCCCACGTTTCTCCCCAAGTGGACAATTAGGATACCTAGGACTGGCCACAATTCCAAGAGAGATAAAAAGACAAATGTAACCATTTTAGATCACAAACTCCTCTCTAGGGATGGCCGAATGGTTCACCCGGCGGTCGTTTCGTGGCGAATTTCGGCTGTTGGCGGTCTGCCCGGTCGGCGGACTATTGCCGCTGTTCGCCCGGCGGACTTCCGTGTTTACTGTGTAAAAGAACTTTGACCTATGATGACACATCCATCATGTGGTACAGGACAGCCAATTGAGACATTACAGCACATGGACACTTGGACATTCCCCCTAACTTATAAATAGACCCGATCCGGCGGCCATTTTACATTCTTTCGTATATCACTATAGGGAGAGGTGGCTGTGTGGAGCAGGGAGAGACTGCAGTGACCCAAATCGCTAGCTATTAGGTCCACAAAAGTTATTTTAAGGACTGGTATGGTATAGGGGTTAGGTGTAGTTCAGGATATAGGTTTGAGGCACTGCTATTCAAGTCATTGTTGCAGCAGCCTGTCTTTTGTCAGTGTAGAGAGAGGGACAGGACGCTGTGTGCAGCAGGGAAAGTCAGTTTAATCATCAGCTGTTACTATTAGGTCCACAAAAGTCCTTTTCAGGACTGGTATGGTAAAGTAGTACAGGATATAGTTTTGAGTGCTATTCAAGTTATTGTTGCAGCCGCTTGTGTTTTGTCAGTTTAAATAGGGACAGGCAGGAAGCTGTGTGTGGCAGTGAGGGACAGTCAGTTTAATCAGTAGCTGTTACTATTAGGTCCACAAAGGTTCTTTTCAGGACTTGTATGGTAATAGGCTTGTACACGTATAATATTCTTTCTTCCAAATATAGAAAGAATATTATACTTGACTGCTGCCCTTCTGCTGCAGTAGTCCTTGATGAGTATAGGGACTGAGGTACAGTCTGCTAATCACAACCTACTAGTTCCACAGAGGTCCTTATAAGGACTGGTAAGGTATAGTGTACTACAGTACATAGGGTTGAGTGAGGTACAGTCTGCTATTCCTTAAGGACTGGTATAGGTCCCTAATATATAGGGTTGAGGTGAACTACTGCTGACTGCTGCCCTATTCTGCAGAAGTACTTTATCAGTATAGGGACTGAGGTACTGTCTGCTATTTACAACCTACTAGTTCCACAAAGGTCCTTATAAGGACTGGTAAGGTATAGTGTACTACAGTACATAGGGTTGAGTGAGGTACAGTCTGCTATTCCTTAAGGACTGGTATAGGTCCACAATATATAGGGTTGAGGTGCACTACTGCTGACTGCTGCCCTATACTGCAGCAGTCCTTTATCAGTATAGGGACTGAGGTACAGTCTGCTAATCACAACCTACTAGTTCCACAAAGGTCCTTATAAGGACTGGTAAGGTATAGTGTACTACAGTATATAGGGTTGAGTTAGGTACAGTCTGCTAATCACAACCTACTAGTTCCACAAAGGTCCTTAAGGTATACTATTTGGTGTGCAGTATATAGTTGTGTAATACATGTATAAAATACTTGCACATACTTGACTTCCTCCTGGGGCTGCTTATTATGAGGGGCTCCCACCATCCCTGTGCTGTGCTGACATCCTCCTGGGGCTGCTTATTATGAGGGGCTCCCACCATCCCTGTGCTGTGCTGACTTCCTCCTGGGGCTGTACCTCTGCTGTGCATATTATGAGGGGCTCTCACCATCCCTGTGCTATGCTCATTATGAGGGGCACCCGCCATCCCTATGCTATGCTCATTATGAGAGGCTCCCGCCATCCCTGTGCTGTGCTGACTTCCTCCTGGGGCTGCTTATTATGAGGGGCTCCCACCATCCCTGTGTTATGCTGACATCCTCCTGGGGCTGCTTATTATGGGGGGCTCCCACCATCCCTGTGCTGTGCTGACTTCCTCCTGGGGCTTTACCTCTGCTGTGCATATTATGAGGGGCTCCCACCATCCCTGTGCTATGCTCATTATGAGGGGCTCCCACCATCCCTGTGCTATGCTGACTTCCTCCTGGGGCTGCTTACGGTGCAGGTGTCAGTGCTGTATATCATGGTGCTGGTGTCAGTGCTTTATGTCACGCTGCTGATGTCAGTGCTCTCTATCACGGTGCTGGTGTCAGATCACTCTATCACGGTGCAGGTGTCATTGCTGTATGTCACGCTGCTGAAGTCAGTGCTCTCTATCACGGTGCTGGTGTCAGATCACTCTATCACGGTGCAGGTGTCATTGCTGTATGTCACGCTGCTGATGTCAGTGCTCTCTATCACGGTGCTGGTGTCAGTGCTGTATATCATGGTGCTGGTGTCAGTGCTTTATGTCACGCTGCTGATGTCAGTGCTCTCTATCACGGTGCTGGTGTCAGATCACTCTATCACGGTGCAGATGTCATTGCTGTATGTCACGCTGCTGGTGATCATTTCCTGCACCCTCTTCTTTGCCTACCCTGACCTTCCCTCTCCTCCATTGCCTTCATGCGCTCCACAGGCCTGAATTGTCACAATTTCACATATAAAAAAAGAATGCTTGTAGTTGTCGATCCCAGATTCACCTCATACATGTGTTATGTCATTGGCCATGTGGTGGGACTATGTTTGCACAGCTAGTAATTATTTTGTGGCTGCAAATTTGACCTGTAGGTTTGCAAAGTTCGCCTCCCATTGAAGTCAATGGGGCCCGCCGCGAACGTTAACGTTTACCTTATTATAGGCTTTCCTGTAGGTAAAAGTTAAAAAAAAAAAGAGTATACAACTACTTTAATGGACAAATTTCATCTTCTCCACAACTATAAAGAGTAATCCATACACCTTTACCTGTTTTGTTTGTTTTGGAATTTGCAATAAATATATTAAGTCCTGCCCTGTGAACCATCACATGATGGAACAACAGGCCAGACACATACTTTTTGTTTTTGGGTAACAGTTCAGATATTCTCATAGCACCAAAGAATGCTAATACAAAGGCAGTTTTAAATAAAATCGACTCAAATCACAAGAAGCATACAATTCTGGTAAACTCAAGTGCATAAGTGCAATTTTTGGCTTATACATCAGTTTATTTTGACAATATTACGCTATGTTCTATATTTTTTTCATTTGGGTTGATACGTTTGTGAATCAACGCTTACCTTTTTCCAAGCCTGGGAAGATTTCATTGTTTTTGCTTTCCTTTGCAAAATAAAGGCCTGGGCTGGGTTAAAGCCACCAGCGCATTTGGCTTACCCTCAGGTAAGCATGTTTTCCTTAAGGTGGTGGTGCACTATGTTATGGTAAACTCACTGGTGTGTTTTCATCATTTATCTGGAATATTCAAAGAATCTCTGGATTTCAGCTAGCACACATCATTTTGTGTTATTATTTTTTAGATTACAGGGACTGGTTTCATAATTTTTTTGGGCTGTTATATGACAATTTAATACATATGATAATATCAATTTAATATAATTAATTTATTGGATTTTACATTTAAATGTGTACTGAGCCTCATCAAATAAGGTAATTATATCAGGTCCATACAGACAGTTGTTTAATACAATTAGCGCAGCTTCTCTTATTTTATTCTTTTTTATTTCATTTTGTGCATATCCCACAATACGCCGCTGCTTATTATTTATATATTTTGATCAAGCACAGTTTTTTCCCCTTTATAATACAATTCTGGTAACCCTACAAATTTCTGTTAGCAATGAGATAGAGATGGGCCTTCTAGTATCTGGGAAAGAATGTTTCTTTTTGTAACCTACCAGGGCTTGTTTTATGGAGAAAAAGGATGTACACTAAGGGAAGCCTTGCAATTTAAAGAAAAAGGACACCCCTGCTAGTATTTTAGCAATCCGGCTATAGGATAGTTCTGCCTGCATTAGGGTACATAAAAATATTTTAATGTCGGGGGGGGGGCGTGGCTACCGCGCTGCTGGATGGACGTCTGCTAGCACAGCTCCGCTCCAGCAACGGGAACCGAACGACATACAGACAGCACACCTTACCGATCGTCTAAAGGCCCGGGCACCTTGGTGAGATGTCCAGAAAGCGGAGAGGAGCGGTGGCTCCAAAGAAACTGGACGATTTCTTCCGACGGGAAGGCTGCGATCCGTGGCAAAATGGCGCCGGCCCATGCTCACACGCGGCCTCCTCCTCCTCAGACGGCTCTGCAACAACCAGCCCGGAGAACCGCGAGATGGACTACCGTCGGTCCACGGAGGTCTCCACGCTGCTGTCTCGCAGCCCGGCCAAATCCAAGCCAAGGATGGCTTCGGACACCACACAGGTGAGCACAGGCCGGGATCCATTAGAGGACACGAGGGAGCTCATTGACCCCTTCACTGCCTTCCCCACCACGGACAGGCCTATTTCTGACACAACCCTGAAAGAGATGCTTCTCTCCCTCCGCACCTCCATGCATAATGATATGCTCCATTGCCTTAATAACTTTAAAACTGAGGTAGGAGAACTGGGATCGAGAGATGATCATATTGAAACTAAAATGGGAGACTTTGCCACCTCACACAATGCCCTGATTGACGCCCATAGCGACCAAGCCGAGGAAGTCGCATGGCTCAAAGCTAAAGTCGCAGACTTAGAAGACAGGTCGCGCAGAAATAATATTAAGGTGCGGGGGTCCTGGAGGATGTCCTCCCTGCACAACTTCTGCAGTATGCCCATGACCTACTGAAGGCATTCCTCCCCTCCCTGCCCCAAACAGAATTGCAAATTGACCGTATACATCGGTTGCCGAAACCTGCTTTTCTCCTTGATAATATACCTCGTGATGTCTTAATGAGAGTTCACTTTTTTCAAACAAAGGAGCAACTCATGTCTGCTTTCCGCAAACAACAGAACCCGCCTGCAGAATACGCTCGCATCCAACTGTTTGCCAACCTCTCACAGTTTACTATGCAGAAGCGCAAATCCCTTCTGTCTGTAACTAAGGCCCTGCGTAACCACAATATCCCATACAGGTGGGGTTACCCAGTTAAATTAACGGTCACCCATGAGGGCAAAGCTACTGTTGTCACCTCCATTGAAGAGGGCCTCGCATTGTTGCGGTCATTGGACATTCTCCCTGCCCTGACTTCAGAAGGCACTCCCCCCTCCTCCAGTGATCACTTACAGATGGAATGGCAAAAGGTGGTGCGCAAGAAGAAAAACAAGTGAGGTCAGATCTGAATACACATCAGTGGATGTCATTGTATTCTTTTTCTCAATGATAATGTTCCTGTTGCACTGAGAACCCCACTCAGTGTATCTATCCCCCCCCCCCCCTCAACTATGGGCAGCTGTTATGCCTCCGCGTGCAGGTTTGCACCTACTTTTTTACAGAACTTTGTTTGTTTGCTTTTCCTTTTATCTTTTTTCTCTCCCCCCCCCCCTCTTTGATCCCTTCCTAGAAGGTCTGGTCGGTCTGCATGTCTTCGCACTCCTCACTCTGACAGCGAGTCTTCTTGAAACAACAGGGGACGAATTTTGGGACAATCTGGAAACATACCCGAGGTACCCTCGTTATCTTTTTTCTTCTTTAATGACTATTTATGGCTATTAATATAGTTTCGTTTAATGTCAATGGTCTCAACCACCCGGCCAAGAGGTCTTCTATTTGGAAAGAAGCTGTTAAATTGCATGCCGATGTTCTCTGCATCCAGGAGACCCATTTTGCTGTTGACTGCATACCCCAATTTCGCCACAAAAACTTTCCGCACATTTTCATGGCATCTTGCGCCAAGAAACAAAAGGGCGTACTAATCGCTATCAAGGACTCGGTTGCATTCACTATGAAGGACCCAGAAGGTCTCTACCTTATCCTTGTCTGTGAACTCAACAACAAACCCTACACTTTGGTGAACCTGTACGCACCCAACTCTCACCAACTACGTTTCCTGAAACGCCTCCACAAGAAAATTTCTGCCAGCAAAAGGGGGTCGGTGGTGATTTGTGGAGATCATAACCTGACACCAGAACACGAAATGGACACTACCTCTACAGCTAGACGACAACCACCTTCCCTTCAACCTCTCCTTCATGCAGAGGACTTGTTTGATGTCTGGAGGTGTCAGCACGCAAACGAGCGTGATTATACCTATCACTCTTTAAGGCATAACTCATATTCTAGAATTGACTTGATTTTGGTTGATAAACATCTTTTGCAGGCAGTGTCCTCCTCCACCATACATGATATCACATGGTCTGATCATGCCCCTGTTTCTGTCACGGTGGTGGAGGGGCACACTCCAGGCCCTGCGTATCTCTGGAGGGCAAATGCTCGTATCTTTCAAAAGCCGGAACACTGCAAATGTAGCTGCTAACCTTTCTGAATTTTTCTCCCTAAATGACCAGTCGGTTTCAGATCCAATGTTGCTATGGTGTGCGCACAAGGCATATATAAGAGGTGTAATGTTACAAATCTGTGCAAGAGAAAGGAGGCAGAGGACACAAAAACTTGACCAACTTCTCACTAAGATAAGATCGTTAGAATCACTTAATAAGACATGTGCAACTTTAAAACTTGCCCAAAGTCTTGCCCAACATCGCTCTGATCTCAGGCTTCTTTTGATAGAACAATATAATAAACATGTTAGATACTTCAAATTGTCCCACTATGCCTCCGGTAATCGGGCAGGCAAGTTTCTTGCTCAAAGGCTCAGGACAGCAAGAATTAAAACAAAAATTTCGTACCTTATACATCCTCCAACTAAAAGGAGGATTTATAATCCCAAGGAAATAGCGAACTCCTTTGCTGAGTACTATGCTTCGCTCTACAATCTAAAAGACGACTCCAACACACCTCAACCGAATGAACATACTATAAAGGAGTTCTTAGCAAAAATTAATTTGCCCTCCCTTACCCCTGACTAACTTAACTCTTTGAACTCCCCTATTACGGAGCCTGAGATCAGGAAAATTATTAGAACCCTCCCTCTGGGGAAGTCTCCAGGCCCAGATGGGCTCCCCAATGACTACTATAGGTCTTTTCAAGACAATCTCATACCAACACTTCAGCACGTTTATTCAACAGCAATGCCCTCTGCCTCGTTTCCTGCAGAAATGCTCAAAGCATATGTAGTCACCATTCCGAAACCAGGGAAGGAACCCACTTCACCAGCCAACTTCAGACCGATTTCTTTGCTTAATTCTGATGTTAAGCTGTATGCGAAAATCCTTGCACATAGACTACTCCCGATCCTGCCTGGACTGGTTAGCGCTGACCAGGCAGGCTTTACTCCGGGTAGGCAGGCCTCCGATGCCACGAGAAGAGTTATTAACATTATGCAATATGCCAGGACCTGTCGGGTGCCTTCTCTGCTCCTCTCTTTGGACGCGGAGAAGACATTCGACAGGATCCATTGGGGCTACATGAGACTCACCTTACAAAAATATGGATTCACAGGCCCTATATTCTCAGCCATAATGGCCCTCTACTCGTCCCCCTGTGCGCAAGTGTATACGTCTAATATGCTGTCCACCACGTTTACCATATCTAATGGTACCAGACAGGGGTGCCCCCTATCCCCCACCATCTTTAACTTACTCATAGAGCCCTTAGCGGAAAGGATTAGAACTCACCCTAATATTGCTGGCTTTGACCTTCCACATAGTTCACATGTTATAAATTTATTCGCGGACAATATCATTTTGTTTCTAACCTCACCACGAACCTCCCTCCCCTACGCCCATAGCACACTTACAGAATTTAGCAATATATCCTACTATAAGGTCAACTGCACGAAATCGCTTATTCTCCAATTAGGCCTTCCCTCCCCCCTTTGTAAATCTCTACAGAACGCTTTCCCCTACACCTGGAGCAAAGATAGTATACCATACCTTGGCCTAAAAATTACTGATATCAAGACATTAGCAGACGCCAATTACGGGCCCCTCATAGACAAACGTAATAAAGAAGCCAAACGCTTGGCCAATACTGAATTGACCTGGTCGGGCAGACTTGCTACATTTAAAATGCTACTTCTCCCCCAAGTGCTGTATGTCTTCCGGACCCTACCTATCCCGGTAAAATCGAAACATATCAAAGCTCTGAATTCTTTACTTAAGAATTTCATCTGGAAAAATTCAAGGCCTAGATGCGCAAAACCTTTACTGACCAAACACAGATTGGCCGGGGGGATGGGTCTGGTCGACATACAGGACTATTATAGAGCCTCTATCCTTACTCAACTGAGGAAGTGGATCCACTAACCATCGGACACTCCCTGGTGCAGTGTCGAATGAGCCTTGAGCCCGACCAAGGATCTTAAACAGCTTCTGATGGTCGACGCCCTACATCCAATTCCTATTCATGTACTACCTCCCACTCTCCGTGCCTCCCTAGATGCCTGGAGGACGTTTCTAAAACTTCCTCTTCCATCTGACAGGCTGGCTACCATTCCAATACCCTTATCGACCCTACAACAGGCCATACCCGATATTTCACTCACGAGCTGGCAGGAAAAAGGTATACAACTTATCACTGACCTATATGATGGGAACTCCTTTATCCCGTTCGACGTTCTCCAACTTCGCTTTAACTTATCGTCATCTGATAAATATAAATATAACCAAATCCATCACTTTTGCAGATCCATCACATCACCCACCATTCGTCTTTCAAAGGAGGCCTGGCAATTTTATAATACCACCCCTACATCTTGTAAAGGTATCTCTTTATTTTATAACCTATTCCAATGTAAAATGGACTTTGTTAAATCACCCCCCTATCAAAAATGGGAAGCCGACCTTCAGACGACTTTTACTATTCCACAGTGGAAGGAAGCTTTCAAGTGGCTATATAGAGCCTCAAAATGTGTGAATCATTGGGAACTGTCAAAAAGATTGCCCTTAGGTGGTATCTTACCCAATACAGGATTGCCAAGTTTGGTAGGGATGGCTCACCGTTATGCTGGAGGAAATGTGGAGAAGTGGGCAACTTGCTCCATATGTTTTGGACATGTAAACATCTCACTAGCTACTGGAACTCCATATTCCGCTCGCTCTCCAGCATCACAGGTATTATCACTCCCCCCAGCCCGACCCTGGCCATACTAAACTTAGGAATAGACTCCTTCCCACCAGAATTTAGAGTAGTGGTCACCCACGTATTGCTAATAGCCAGGTCCCTAATCACAAGACATTGGAAGATGGACAAACCCCCGGATGTAGCCGAGGTTTTTACTACTATGCAGACCCATTATACCTATGAGTCACTAATAGCAGCAGCGGGAGGAAACAAAAAACACTTTTATAACAAATGGAAGTGTTGGACAACTTGGTATAGAAGTACGGACTGATCAGTACCCTAGCCATCCAGACCGGACCAGACCCCCTACACCCTTCCCACCCCCTCTCTGATTCCCTTCCTCTTTTTTGCCCCCTATTACAATTTCTTGCTCGCACAATCCTCGGTAGAATACTTTTATAGTTAAATACTGTTATGAATGAGCTTCTGCAGCCCAGGGATGTCGGGTTGCCTGGTCTACGAATTGGTTAATATATATATGATTCATATCCTGATACTCCCCTGACTGCTTATCTGCCGCAATTTGCATTTGTTGGTTTACCTACATCACTGTACCAAGATCTCGTAACTGTTGTTTCTGTTTTTTTTTTTATTTATTTTTTCTTCCCCCTTTGTTTTTTGTGACAGACCTCCCAAGAACCCCCACAGTAGCCCTCCTGAATGCCAATATCCCCAAGATTCCATAATTTAATCGCAAATTAATCCACTTCATCCTACTGGGTGCCAAGTTGACAATTGCCAAGGCTTGGAAACAGCCCAGGGTCTCCTACATAGCTGCCGAGCATAAAATATTGTGGATTATGTGCCAGGAAGAGCTGACCAGCATATCGCTGGACTCAAAAGCTCAGTTTAAATCCACCTGGGAACCATGGGCCCAACATTTTGGTATTGCCCTCATCCCTGGGATACAAGCATAACAAGTAAACATCATTACTTTACCTCCACCGCACATCCTGTTGATTGGCTTCTCTTTCTTCTCCCTTTTCTTCCCCCCATTCTGTGAACCTGTCAATCCCCCCCCCCTTGGTACTCCATCTCACTCATGTACACTGTAGCCTGTATTACACCCTTATTGACAGTGTTGATTAAATGCCTCCAGGTATTTAAGTCTCAGGGCCCCCCTTGGGGCACATAGGCTAGGTGTCCAAACCACTTTACCATACACAAAACTCTTTGTTGGCTGTCTCCTGGTCTGGATACATTTCCAATCATTGCTTCGTGTTTGGTAGGTTCCCCAGTGTGCGAGCCCTTTGAATGGTTATCTCTTTGACCATGTATACTGGTATTCCTTTTGAAACATTTGAGTAAGGGGTGGGGGCCTGAGCAGTGTGAACACTCATGCTTGTATTTTGCATGACCTCCCCCATTTGCACTGGTTCTCCTTAAACAAGCAACAGTAACCCCTTTTATAAGGGGCCACTGAGACCAATGGCTATTGTTTAGGGTATACCAGTTTTTGAGGTACTATAAGGTTTAACCATAGATCTATATCTTTATTACCCCATTTTAATGATGGCTAATTGGATATTTTTTGTCTAAATGACTCGTTTTACTGGTACCAGCCTAATCCACTAAAGCTTTGATTTGCTTCCAGCACATGCTCAAGGTGTTGGAAAAGACCGTTACTGTATTCCGGGTGTTTTTCTTATAGCACACTGGCATGAATGCTAAATGCCTGCAACCAATTATAAAACGGCCTTGCCACGGGCTACGCCTGTCTTCCTCAGGTTTATCCTCAGATTTTTGTCAGTTCTGTTAATAAACTCTTTTGTGGAGGGCAGTAAAAACAAAATGTCGATAAACTGCCCTTTCCATATTTTATCTTTAACCTGAGCAGACCGGTGATACCCGAGTGGTGACAATTCACATGGTAAAACCTCTTTTAGACATGATTCTGGATCTGAACAATTAGCAATATTCAGTTCCGCTGGAAAAGTATTACAGGTATTAGTATTAACCGATGAAATTGAAGAAGTACTGTTGACATTAGACACATTTTTAATCCTATTCCTGGATTAATTAACCCATACATTAGAGTAATTAGAATGACCACTCGATGTCGATGTTACATTAGCTTGCCTAGGAGAATTCAGCAGCTACTGCTCTCTCTAAAACCTCCAGTGGTCACTGTAGATATTACTTGCTCTTGCGCATGAGTGATTCTTGATTGACTGTCACTTTCTGCTGAGACTGCTGCCTCCTCAGCCATCACTGTGGATGCTAATACAGGAGCCCGCCTCCCTCTGTTTCTGGGCGGAGATGGAGATAGTGTTCTCCTCCTCCTTTCCTATCTTAGGCTGGCTTTTCTGGTCCCTGCACTAGAAGCGCCTCTTCCGGCGGCACCATATTTGGTTCTGCTAACTCTGAGGGGGGAGAGGTCACGGTGGAAGCATCGCTGGTTTTGCTGGCGGACTTGCGGGCTGCAAGTCACAAGTCTACCTCTCCTATTAATGGCGCCAGGTGTCGTTGCCGGTCTGTCATCTTTATACACCTGCTCCAGCCGCATGACATTTTCTTCACCCAGGTCCAGGCACCTTCTCAGCCATTCCTCTCCTCCACTGTCCCCTGCCCACTCCAAGACCCGGTGAATGAGGGACCCCTTTATATAGATGATCCCCGCTTCCAGAATGTTTCCACTGGTCATGTGACCTTCTGGAACATTCCAATGCAGTCATGTGACATTCCCAAATCTGCTCCAATGTCACATGACAACCCCCCCCCCCCCCCCATGACCCCATTTTGGAAATTAGACACCCTAAGGAAATTACTAAGAGGCATTTTGAGCCCATTGATTATTTTATTTTTTTACCCCAAGTGATTAAATAATGACAAAAAAAAAAGTTTTTTTTACAAAAAGTTGTCACTAAATGATATATTGCTCACACATGCCATTGTTTATATATGGGATTGCACCCCAAAATACATTTTTCTTCTTCTCCTGAGTATGGGGATACCACATGTGTGAGACTTTTTGGGAGCTTAGTCGCATACGGGGCCCCGAAAACCAAGCACCGCCTTCAGAATTTCTAAGGGCATACATTTTTTGATTTCACGCCTCATTATCTATCACAGTTTTGAAGGCCATAAAATGCCAAGATGGCACAAAACCCAGCCAAATGACCCCATTTTGGAAAGTAGATACCCAAGCTATTTACTGAGAGGCATGTTGAGTCCATAGAATATTTTATATTTTGCCACAAGTTGAGGGAAAATGACAAACTTATTTTTTTTGCACAAAGTAGTCAACTAAATGATATATTGCTCACATATGCCATAAGCATCTGTGAAATTACATCCAAAAATAAATTCTGCTGCTTCTCCTGAGTACGAGGATACCACATGTGAGACTTTTTGGGAGCTTAGCCGCGTACGGGGCCCTGAAATCCAAGCACCGCCTTCCGGATTTCTAAGGGCGTGAATGTTTGATTTCACTCCTCACTACCTATCACTGTTTTGAAGGCCATAAAATGCCAAGATGGCACAAACGCCCCCCAAATGACCTAATTTTGGAAAGTAGACACCCAAGCTATTTACTGAGAGGCATGTTGAGTCCATGGAATATTTTATATTTTGACAAAAGTTGCGGGAAAACTTTTTTGCACAAAGTTGTCACTAAATTATATATTGCTCAAACATGACACCACATGTGTGGGACTTTTTGGGAGCCTAGTTGTGTATGGGGCCCCGAAAACCAAGCACCACCTTCAGGATTTCTAAGGGCTTACATTTTTGATTTCACGCCTTTCACCGTTGTAACAGTTCCAGCGATTTGGGTCTCTCAAAATCTGATGGCATCTTGGGAGACCCTGTGAAAGTGTGCCTAGTCTGTGCAATGCTGTACCCTACGCTAATACTCAACTAGTGTATGGTAGCATTCAAAACATTCACCAATGCAAAGACAGTGGGGACAATAATAACGGGTGCTGTGCCTTTATTTCTGCAGACACAACATTTTCTTTGGGGGGCTCGTTGGGTAGGGGTACTCGAGAGGACATAAGGAAAATTCCTCTCATGCAGCCGGCTTACTGCATTTGGTTGGGGGTGGTGAAGTGGAGCACCATCTGGATACAGAAGGGCTCTGACGATCTCTTCCTGGAATTTAAGGAAGGATCCAATCCCTCCTGAAGCTCTGTATTGCACATGAGCATTCAGCAAAGCCAATTGAAATAAACAGATACTTTTTTGTATCAGCGTCTGGCCTTACAGGCAACTGGGTACGGTGCCAACAACTGGTAGTTGAGGTCCACTCCTCCCATATTTTGGTTATGATCATGGACACAGAGGGGTTTCTCCACAACAACAGTCGCCGTAGTAATTTGGACTGTCATGTCTGCACAAAGGGATGTAAGAACGAAAACATTCTTATTATCCCTCCACTTCATAGCGAGCAAGTTATTACACTTCAAGCAGGCTATCTCCCCCAGCCTAAGACGAGAATCTACAAGCCACAGGGCAAGGCCCCAACAATTAGGTCACACGGTGCCACATGCTCCAATCTGCTGATCAAACAAGTGACTAAACAGTGGCACGCTCATGTACATGAAATAAACTAGTGTTACTTATTTTATGTTTATTTCCATAGAACATTATTCCTTATTATCTATGCCATTGCCAGAGCAGCACCTACCCTTCCCAGAGCTCCATGAGAGTGATACATCTAAACTTATGGCCTACCTTGGCCCTGGTATTTAGAGGTCTTCTTGAGCACCGGGGATCTGAATGCTCACCTCCCTGCAAGGTAAAAACAAATGAAGAAGCGTTACTGACAATGGCCTCCCCCTCATCCCCGATCGCTCCTGAAGATAACCCAACCGCCACAGGCACGGGGGGGGGGGGGGGGGGGGGGCTTTTTTCAGGTTTACACCTTTGGCCTTATTTTTGATGGGAGTTGGGGGGGGGTAGAGAGTCATCCAACTGTCCCAAAAAGTTTTAGGTAAATCAAATGTTCAGGCAATCAATGGTGTGCCACTAGAGATGGGCCTGCCCCACCCCCCCACCCAAAAAAAACATTCAAAGATGTAAACCCCAAAAAGAGATCATTAAATAATATACACTGATACACATATTCATTTTGGCACATATCCTGACATGCACTATATTTGGTTTTGTTATATTTATTATATGGCATCTAATTTTGGAACAGGTTGGATTAAAGATAGCTTTATAAATTTGATAAGAAGTAGTACACTTACTCTGTTTCAAAGCTTAGGTCAGAGTAGCCCAGCTTTGGGAGATTAACTTTGAGAAATGTAATTTGCTCCATCAGCTGTGGGGCCAGATGTGATCTCTGTGGGCACAGAATATTTCCAGTGATGGAAAATACCTGCTCACTTTCGACAGAGGTCGGGTGGGGGGGGGGGGGGAAGCAGCTCTTGGGCCACCACGGAAAGAGCAGGCCAAATACCTCTCTTCTCATCCCAATACTGCAATGGCTCTGTAGTAGAGGCCAAATGTGGTTCTAAAAGATAAAGTTTAACATTATCTGACACATGGCTTTGTTTTATGGTGGGCAGTCTTGTGGGTCTAACTAAAGAATGTAATGCCTCACTCCAAACGCCAAGTGCTTTGGTGAAGTGAACAGCAGTGGTGGTGCCTAAACAATTTTCTGTGACTGTCTTACACCCTCTGAATTAATAGATCCCTATAGGTGGTAAGGGAACTCCTGAGGAGTGCCATTTTTCCCTTGATTCATGGATCGCACATAGAGGCAAGCATTAGCTCAGAGCATGCCTCTATGTGCTTGTTCATCCTTCAATTTAATTGTACGTTCAGCCTCCTTACAAGTGCAGCAACTTCTGCAACTATGCTTCCAGGCAAGATCTCTCTGTTGTTCATAAAGCCATCCATATTATTGACCAGATAGGTGAAGAGAGGGATGACTTGAGCCAGACTTGCATTCCTTTGGCTCAATTTGTCAGTGACCGCTCTAAAAAGGCTAAGCACCGCCACCACCTGACTAATTATTTTCCACTCCTCCCTGCTTCGTGGTCTAGCTACACTGATAACATGTTCATGCGACATGGCATATATTGGCTTTTGTTGTTCCATAGTTCATTCAAGCATCTCTAAAGTGGAGTTCCAACAGTTGACTACATCTACCTTCAAGCGGTGCTGCAGAACGCCAGCCTTACTCTGCTCACGTTTGAGTATGTTACTATCTTTTACACTTCGATGAAAATGGCCTGCTATCTTTTTCGACAGGAGTCTAAGATAACAGACAATTTTCTAGTGCCACTTTCATCATGCACAGCAGCCTTCACAATGAGATGCACAGTCTGTGCAGAGCAATGAGTACCAACAAATCTGCCATCTCACATGACCATATTTGCTGCAGCATCAGTGACTATAAAGCCCATTTTTGGCCATGTGCCTGCCTTCTCCCCAAGCCACTCTGCCACCATTTTCTGAAGTACATGTAAAATATTTTGAACTCTGTGCTGCTCATCCATTACTTCTGCATGCAGCAAGAATGTGTGGTGCCACTGTTTGAGAGTTCCTGCTGCCCCAGCCCCTATGCTTCTTGTTCCTGCTTTTTGTTTTATTGGTTGCGACTCCTTGGTCTGCCAGCAGTGCCCCATCAATAATAAAAAGGCATATTGCCCACTGGGCACCCTCCACAAGTCTGTAGTGAAATGGACTGAGTGGCCAGCTGCTCTGCCCAGGTCCTCTTTCAATAATTCAACACAGGAATTATAAAAAGAGGTTACAATTTTGCGACTAAAGGTAGTACGGCAAGGTAGAATATAGTGAGGTGCAACATAAACGGCTCTCCTTCAACTATATTAAAGGGTGCTCCCCTGACTGCTATAAGTTGCCCTATAAGACAGTTAATTTTAATTGACTGTTGCAGAGACATTCCCCCTTGATTGAAAGCCACTAAAATGTTGAAGCATGGGCTGTTGTAATGGAATGGGATGCCTCATGTCAGCTACACAAGAAGTCCCTTGATCTTCCTTCCCCTTGTCCAGCTTGTTGGTGGTAATGGCAGCAGTTGTGCTGTTTTGTGCTCTCTTTTTACTAGGTGGAGCTTCAACTCCACTTTCTTCTCTCAGCAGAACTGGTGTAGGATACGTTTAGAAATGGTTATTCATTCCTGCATTGGTAAATGCCCAAAGACACTCCCACTGCTCACATCTCTGCTACATATTGTACATTTCACCAGGCACCCGTCACCAACTGAAACAAAATGTTCCCAGATTTTTGATCAGCGGTTGGTCGGTGAAGAATGTTATACAATTTCTTCAGGCTGATGGCTATGTGCAGCTTCCGTGGCTTCAGAAGAACTTGGTGGCCTAACAATGGTGGCAGTGGCACTACTTGAATGGGAGGGAGAGTTATGCAAGACAACTAAGTCGGAAGAGGATTGTAATGGTAATGAAACTCTTTTTGATGGTGAGGAGGACTCGGTAAATAACAGAAGGGAGTAAGGAGTAAGAACTAATACCATCCCGATATTTGTGTACTTGTAATCCCTCACATGGGCATCATTTTAAGGCCGCTCATACTCCGCCCCTTTTCGACAATCTCATGAAAATCTTTCCGCTGGTAATACATATGTGTTATATAACAGATAATTCATCTTCACTTTGTATTGGAAGTTACTCTGGCGGCTGTGTTCCATGCCCATATAGTCTAGAGAATGTACATCTTTTTACATTGCAATACAACTGTTGTGGCCATATTTTGATCTCATACTGTCACTGTATAGGCTGTTTTCATAAAGATAAAAATATGGCAACAGCAGATGTATTGCAATGTAAAAAGATGTACATTCTCTAGGCTATATGGGCATGGTACGCAGCCACCTGAGTAACCTTGCGGACGCCCATGCTTTCAAAAACCAGCCCTGGAAAAAATTTCATACCAGCCTCACAGCATTATTATACCAGCCCAACAGCGTAACGTCATTATTTTCTTGTTCATGAAAGGGAAAACCATACATTTTACCAGTTAATAGTGGTAAGTGATCAATCATCAAGGGGGACCCCAGGAACTCAGAACGTGGGGGGGGGGACCACCTTCTGCAGAAAGAATACTCGAAGGTAAGGGGGGTGGGTTACTAATATAAGGAGGAAACCCTTTATATCAGTGCCCCTTACATTATAGTATTCACTCCCCCCTTACATCGGTGACCCCCCCCCCCCCCCCGACTGGCCTGGTGGTGCTTTCACTGACCTCCTCTCAGGTGCACTGTGCAGGGCCCAGTCAGTCGGCTCCAGCTTGGTGGCTCTGGTTTTATCCTATAGTCTCCTGTCCACAGTCCACACAAGTCTGACTTCTCCCATGACCACCATCCTGGTGGTGCTCCCACTCTTGACTCCTCTCCAGACTCCCTCAGAGACTGCAGACATGCTACAGGAGATGGTCAGAGACTGCAAACTTGATGCAAGAGCTCAATGCAGCCTCACTGTGCCCATCAAATGCAGCCTTACTGTGCCCATCAAATGCAGCCTCACTGTGCCCATCAAATGCAGCCTCACTGTGTCCATGAAATGCAGCCTCACTGTGTCCATGAAATGCAGCCTCACTGTGCCGTGAATGCAGCCTCACTGTGTCCATCATTGCAGCCCCTCCTGTGCCCCATGTCCCAGTCTGCAGTCCCTGTCTGTGGGAAGGTGTGTTGTTGATGCTTGGTACGGTAACTTGCATGCCAGCAGGATATCCATGATGGCCAGCAGCAGGCAGGGTCTGTTCTCGTTTTGGATGGGGACGGTGCTCCTTCCAGAGGATCTGTCTGCTGTGAGATGGAGAGGTCCCTGGCCATCTGGACCTTCAGCTGTCCTCATTTTCCAGTCCCAGTCAGCCTGTCCTCTGGTCCTGGGGAAGTGGAGATCACTGGGTGGGAGTTGGAGAGAAGGGGGAGCAAAGAGTACTGGCGGGGGTTGGAAAACACATGGGTGGGGGCAAAGAGCGAGGGGGAGTGGAGATCACAGGGGTGGGGAGCAGAGAGCACTGGGGGGGAACTTGAGAGCACTGGGGGGAGCAATAAGAACAGGGGTAGAGAGCACGGTAGGCTGAGAGCTCTGGGGGGGCTAAGAGTGTGGGGTGGTGAAGAGCACTGGGGGGGGCAGAAAAACAGGGGTGGAGAGCACGGGGGCTGGAGAGTACTGGGGGGGTACAAAGAGCAGGGGGGGAGCTTGAGAGCACCAGTGGGGGCCATAAAGAACAGGGGTGGAAAGCACGGGGGACTGGAGAGCACTATGGGGGGTGGAGAGCACTGGTAGGGTTGGAGAGCACATGGGTGGGGGCAAAATGCAGGGGGACTGGAGAGTACAGGGGTGGGGAGTGGAGAGTGCTGGGGGGAGCCAAAAAGAACAGGGGTGGAGAGCACGGAGGGTAGAGAGCACTGGGGGGTTGGAGAACATCAGGGGGGCAGAAAAAACAGGGGTGGGGAGAATGGGGGGCTGGAGAGCACTGGGGTGGGGGCTGGAGAGTGATGGGGAGAGCTGAAGAGCACTGGGGGGGGAGAAAGAACAGGGGGGAGAGCACTGGGGGGAGTGGAGAGCACTGGGCGGAGAGCACTGGGGGGGAAAGAACAGGGGGAGAGCACTGGGGGGAGAGGAGAGCACTGGGTGGAGAGCACTGGGGGGAGTGGAGAGCACTGGGGGGAAAGAACAGGGGAGAAAGCACTGGGGAGGAGAACAGGGGGAGAGCACAGAGGGGAGAGGACTGGGGGGAGTGGAGAGCACTGTGGGGGGGAACAGGGGGGAGCACTGGGCGGAGTGGAGAGCACTGGGGGGAACAGGGGGGGGCACTGGGGGGGGGACAGGGGGGAGAGCACTGGGATGGTGGCTAGAGAAGGATGGGGAGAGCTGGAGAGCAGGGGGGCAGCAAGAACAGGGGAGGAGAAAACTGTGGGGTGGGTAGGAGAGTGTGGTGGAGGAGAGCACTGGGGGGGACAAGGGGGAGAGCACTGGGGGGAAGAGCACTGGGGGGTGAACGGGGGAGTGGAGAGAACTGGGATGGTGGCTAGAGAAGGATGGGGAGAGCAGGGGGGCAGCAAGAACAGGGGAGGAGAGAACTGTGGGGGGGGCAGGAGAGTGTGGTGGTGGAGGAGAGCACTGGGGGGGCAGGAGAGTGTGGTGGTGGAGGAGAGCACGGGGGGCAGGAGAGTGTGGTGGTGGAGGAGAGCACTGGGGGGGGGGCAGGAGAGTGTGGTGGTGGAGGAGAGCACTGGGGGGGCAGGAGAGTGTGGTGGTGGCGGAGAGCACTGGGGGGGCAGGAGAGTGTGGTGGTGGCGAAGAGCACTGGGGGGGCAGGAGAGTGTGTTGAGGAGGAGAGCACTGGGGGGGCAGGAGAGTGTGGTGGTGGAGGAGAGCACTGGGGGGGGGCAGGAGAGTGTGGTGGTGGAGGAGAGCACTGGGGGGCCAGGAGAGCGTGGTGGTGGAGGAGAGCACTGGGGGGGCAGGAGAGTGTGGTGGTGGAGGAGAGGACTGGGGGGGCAGGAGAGTGTGGTGGTGGAAGAGAGCACGGGGGGGGGCAGGAGAGTGGTAGTGGAGAAGAGCACTGGGGGGCCAGGAGAGCGTGGTGGTGGAGGAGAGCACTGGGGGGGGCAGGAGAGTGTGGTGATGGAGGAGAGAACTGGGGGGGCAGGAGAGTGTGATGGTGGAGGAGAGCACTGGGGGGGCAGGAGAGTGTGGTGGTGGAGGAGAGCACTGGGGGGGGGCAGGAGAGGTGAACAAGGTGAACTGGGGACAGTAAAATAAGTTGGATAGGAGAATTGGCAGGGGGGCCCCTGCAGCCCCCCCCCCCGATCCTCCTATCCAGGCACTGTGGCACACAGGGCGGGCTGTACCTGCAGCATCTCCTCCTATGGATGAAAGCGCTGGCTGGTTGTGTACGGCGGCCACTCTGTAACATGGCCCTGTCCCCCCAGACCGGCTCGTGTGATAGGCGGAACGTTGATTCTCTCTACTATCACACAAGCAGGTCTGGGGGGGTGGGGCCATGTTACAGAGCGGCCGCCGAACACAGAGGCAGCCAGCTCTGTGATCCAGAGGAGAGAGCGGAGGATGCAGCTGCCGGCGGACTCAGTAAAAAAAATGCAGCATGGCGGCGGCTGCAACACCTTGGGGATTCCAGGGGGGGCACTTGACCCCCCTTGCCCCTTGCTGCGGACGCCCATGATCCATCATCCTCTATATTAAAATCAATTCCTCCTAAGTCAAGACCTTCAAGGGTCAGACTCAAAAGTAATTCTACTTCAGCAGCCTGTTCTGCCTGGTGCCTACTTAGATATACTGACATATTACTTATATCAAAACAATTGCTGCTATCTGTTGTGATTTTGATATCTGGAGGCTGAGCAATTCCCTCCTCCTCAAGCTGTAAACTTTTCATTTTTGTCTGCCTAAAACTATTGACATTAGCAACAGCCTTTGCAGGAACTTCCCGCCTCTCTTGTAAAACGGAGCCAGTGTTACAGTTGGCCTCTTTGTGTTGCTGTGCCACACGGAACATTTTCCTCTGTTGCTTCCCTCATGGGGAGAATGGGATGAGAGGGAGAAGTAGCATCCATTATACAATATTTCTCTTTTTAAATAGTATTATTATGTATCTTTTTTTAAAGAATTAAAAAAAAAAAATTGGATCAGGAAAAGAAAGGGATTGAGAAGGAGTATTATTAATTTACCAGTCCTTACAATTGGTCAGGATTAACATGCAACAAAGATCTACTAATCTACTACAACCATCAATATCTAGTAGAAGCTGCCTGGGCTGGCCTAGTAGTGGCACTGGCTAACACAACAACAAAAAAAAAAAAAAAATTGTGTAGGGCAGACAGACAGCAAGATAATGAAACCACACAGTCCCACACTGTCTCATAAAAAGAAAAAAGAAAAAAAAGAACTGCAGGAGATCCTAGGAATAATAAATAATAGTAAGCTTAATTATAAATGTATAATTTCTTTATCACTCTCTGTGTCACAAGAGAGTGACTCACAAATCCAACACCACCACACCCTGTCTAGAATGCAGTCTGATGGGGGCGGAGCTAGCCGGAGTCCAAGATGGACGCGTAGCAGAGGAGCTCCTGACTCAGCGGGAAAGAAGCGGCTAAAAGCACCCATCCCGATCGCTTTTCCGGGCACCCAAGGTAGCGATCCAGACCCCCGACAGTCGGGGACCTCCACGTTGACATGCCGGGGAAGAAACGTAGGCCGGGAGGGCATGCACGGCTCACGGAATACTTTGCCTATGAAGGAAAGCAAGATGGCGCCGGCCATACCTCCACCACGCCGTCCCTCGCGGCCTCCAGCCGCGGATCGCAGCATGGGAAGCATAAACGAGGCAGCCCTCCGGGCGATCCGAAGTCCCCGCCAGCCACACCATCCTCAGGGAGCCCGGAGAAGGCGCGATTCAAGCCGGATGACGCGGATGGCGTCCATGAGGTGAGCTCCCTCCTAGACTCAGGGGATGACACTAGGGAGCTGCCAGACTCCATAGATACATTCCCCACTATCGGGCAACCGGTCATGGACACTGTGTTAAAGGAGATGCTAGTATCCTTGCGGGGCTCACTGAACTCAGACATGGTTGCGTGTATGCATAAATTTGGGAAAGATCTACAATCTGTGACTGCTAAAGTGACCCATATTGAACATAGAATGGGGGAATATGCTACAACTATTAATGAGCTGGTTGACGCCAATGAGGCGAAGGATGATGAGATAGAAGATATCAGAGCTAAAATGGCAGACATTGAGGATCGGTCTAGGAGGAATAACGTGAAGATAAGAGGGGTCCCCGAATCGGTGCAGCAGCAGGAGTTGAGGGACTATGCATTGCAGCTTTTTACGGCCATTTTGCCTGACAGGAAGGAGCTTGACTTTACAGTGGACAGAATTTATAAACTCCCGAAACCCAGCTACCTATCTGACAACATCCCCAGAGACGTTATTCTCCGCCTGCATTTTTTCCACACAAAGGAAAGACTCATGCTTGTCACTAGGCAGAAGGACCAGATCCCTCAGGAATACTCTCATCTGCAATTCTATGCGGATCTCTCTCACTATACGCTTCAGAAACGCAGAAACATGGTTACTTTAACAAAAGCACTCAGAAATCACAAAATAAGCTACAGATGGGGTTTCCCCACCAAACTGATAGTCACGAAAGATGGCAAGGAATATGTGATGGACTCTATCCCCAAGGGTATGGCCCTATTGAGCTCCTGGGGGATCATTGCGGACACTCAGAAGATTCCCAGACAAGGTAGCCCCTGCGATGAGCAAGATATGGAATGGCGCACTGTTAATCACAAAAACGCCCGTAAGCACAGTTGATCGGGAATAGGGTCCCTTATCTTCCCACCCGCTCAGGAGACATTGTTCCACTCCGTAAAGTTAGATACAACTTTTCCCCCAAGTTTTTACTACTTGGGTGGCATTATGTCACACTTTTTCACATCTTTGTTATGTTTGACTTTTATACTACCTCTGTTTTTTTTCCTTTTACACGGTTGGTGGTACTTATCCACCCAGTTCACTTTTGATTCTCACCTTATTTTTCTCTCCGAATGGTCAGTCGTCTCTTCCCTCCCAGATGCAAGGCAAGCTTTCATCCTATGTCCTCCGAATCTATCAGAACATTGGCATGAGAAACTCCTACGAAATCCACGTTGGCGGTGTGCAACAGTCGTTTGGGTGAGTCGCTCCCGCTTGGTAAGCACCTTCTCCACATTTATCTCCCATGGCGGTTAAATTTTTATCAATCAACGCTAAGGGCCTTAACCACCCCGCTAAACGCAGGTCTCTATGGAAAGAGGCCCTCCAAAGGAACTGTGACATCTTGTGCGTGCAAGAGACTCACTTTCAGAGCACTGCTCCCCCAAAATGCACCTATCCCAAATTCCCCCAGGTTTATTTTGCTAATGCGGACCAAAAGAAAAGGGGGGTGATGGTGGCGGTCAGAGACACTGTCACTTTTAAACTACATAGAATTGAAGAGGACTCTCAGGGTAGATTTTTACTTATGATCTGTGAAATTAACTCTGCACTCTACACACTGGTGAACATTTATGCCCCTAACACAGGTCAATCCAAATTTCTGAATAAACTTATGAGGAAAATTCAGCAAGTACTTAAAGGCTCTTTGATGATTTGCGGGGACTTTAATGTGGCCCCAGACCCCAAGCTGGACTCCACCTCACATCCGAAGAGACCTCAATCTTCTCTTCTCCCATTTTTGTGCAAGCATTCCCTTTTTGATGCGTGGAGATGTCTGAACGCCAACGCCAGGGACTTTTCATTCTTTTCTAATAGCCACAAAACATATAGCAGGATTGATCTGTTTTTGATTGACAAGCGACTACTGTTTCAATGCAAGTCTGCGCAGATTCACGACATAACCTGGTCGGACCATGCGCCGGTGGAGCTACTAGTGGGGAACCCTATGAACAGCAAAAACGCTTTTATCTGGAGAGCAAACCCCCGACTCCTCCGCCATGGTCCGACAAAGGAATATGTTCAGCAACGACTGTCTGAATTCTTTACTGCTAATTTAGGCTCAGTATCAGATCCTTTTATTCTCTGGAATGCTCACAAGGCGTTCGCCAGGGGAGTACTGATCCAGCAGGGGGGCGAGGGCTAAAAGGGAGAGGCAGCAGCGGACCTCAGCTATTATTGAGACATTGAAGTCCCTAGAGGCCCAAAACATGCGAAACACGACTCAAACCCTGACAGACCAGCTCACGCTCCTGAGAACGGAATTAAGATTGTGTCTTCTGGAGGACTTTGGGAAGGCCTCCAGGAAAATGAAATTGACTTACTACACTAGTGGCAATAGAGCGGGGAAACTGCTAGCGCAAAAATTAAAGGGGTATAGGCATAGGACCCACATTCAATATGTACTACACCATAAAACTAAGACTAGACTACAGCACCCTCAGGATATAGCGGATGCGTTTAGCAGCTACTATGGCTCATTGTATAACCTTAAAGACGACCCCACTATAACACAACCATCCACTACCGCTATAGACGACTTCCTACACACACTCAAACTTCCCAAGCTTACGGAGGACCACTTATGCCCCGTACACACGAGCGGACTTTTCAACATCCAAAGTCCGAAGGACCGAGTCCGTCAGACTATCCGATCGTGTGTGGGCTGCAACGGACTTTTGATTCGCCAAAGTCTGACGGACTTTAGAAATGAAGCATGCTTCAAATTTTCCCGAAGGAACTCCGCCGGACCCGGTCCCCTTCGAAAACTCCGCTCGTGTGTATGCTACTCCGACGGACTAAAACCGACGCTAGGGCAGCTATTGGCTACTGGCTATGAACTTCCTTATTCGAGTCGGGTCGTACGTCATCACGTTCGAATCCGTCGGAGTTTAGTGTGATCGTGTGTGGCCAAGTCCGTTCGGCCGAAAAGTCTGTCAGAACTCTGTCGGAACTCCGGCGGAACTCCGACGGAACTCCTTTGGAAGTCTGTCGGACTTAAGTCCGCTCGTGTGTACGGGGCATTACAGGTGCTCAATAGCCCCATTACAGACGTGGAAATTGCCCAGTTAATAAAGGGCCTACCCTTAAACAAATCCCCTGGCCCAGATGGCTTCCCCGGGGAATACTATCAATCCTTTCAAGATATATTAACCCCCCATATGGTGGAGGTGTTTAGGTCTGCTGCTGCCTCCTCCTCGTTCCCTCAGGAAATGCTGAAAGCCACTATTGTTGCATTACTGAAGCCGGGTAAAAGTCCGGACTCACCGCAGAATTTTCATTGTTGAATAATGATGTTAAAATCTATGCTAAGCTTATGGCCACAAGGTTAATGCATATCCTGCCTGAATTGATCGATCCGGACCAATCGGGATTTACTAAGGGGAGACAGTCCTCTGATGCCACTAGGCGCCTGATTAATGTGATTCATACGGTTAATAAGAGGGGAACGCCTTCTCTGCTCCTTGCGCTGGATGCAGAGAAGGCGTTCGATAGAATACATTGGCAGTTTCTTTCTCGGGTGTTGCGGGGGTTTGGCTTTGTTGGTGCAATTTATAGCGCCATTATGGCCTTGTACTCCAGGCCGTCGGCTCAGGCACTTGTGGCAGGGGCCCTATCCAAACCGTTTCAGATTACGAATGGGACGAGACAGGGGTGCCCATTGTCACCCCTGATCTTTAACCTACTGATGGAACCTCTCGCTATCCATTTGCGATCGCACCCACTTGTACATGGAGTAAGCATTGGGGGGAAGGAACACGTTATTAGCTTGTTTGCAGACGATATTATTCTGATGCTCACAAATGTTGAGGAATCTCTAACAGCAGTGCATCAAGCCCTACAGGATTTTAACGATATATCATACTACAAAATAAATGCTAGTAAATCTTACATACTTAACCTAGGAGTCCCGGTTCACTCTAAGAACAAATTGGAGCAGAGGTTCCCGTATATATGGAGTCAAGAAGGGGTCAAGTACTTAGGTATAACTCTTACTTCCAGGACGGATGGGTTGGTAGCAGCTAATTATTCTCCAATGTTAAACAAGCTTGAGGGGAAGTTGAAAGCTATTTCCGTGACAGAATTGTCCTGGTTAGGAAAATTGGCGGCTTTCAAAATGCAGATTCTACCTCAAATATTGTACGTCTTTCGCATGCTTCCTATACCATTACCTAACTCATACTTCCAAGCTATGCAGTCTGTACTGAATAGGTTTATATGGCAGGGGAAAAAGGCTAGATGTGCCTTTGGTAGGATGATCAAACATAAGAGAGCAGGAGGAGTGGGACACATCCATATCCAAGATTACTATTTTGCAGCAATCCTGACCCAACTCAGACACTGGTTGATCCCCAATTCCGACCAGAGGAAACTGTGGTCGGAAATTGAGGGTACTCACCTGTCATCGGGCACGTTGAAAGATTTTTTGCTTACGGCTCATTCACATTCTTTTCTAAATACACAATTGCCGCCTACAATACTGGCCGCCCTGAGAGCCTGGCTGTATTTTAGGAAACACTGTAGAGGAGCGGGTGCTCTCTCTCCCCTGAAATTACCCATGTCGGCGATCAGATATCTGATTCCAGACATTAACTTGAAGTTATGGGAGGATCAAGGCATCCGATACTTAGAAGACATCATGCTAGATTCAAATATTAGGCCATTTTCCTCTATTTCCCAGGAATTTAACCTGCCGGAACGGGAGCTTTACAGATATTTACAGCTTTCACAACTTCTCAAGAAGGACGCTAGCGTTCAGTTTTTACTTCCCTCTACCGTGCATAGCTTCTTTACAGATCCACTCAACAACTCGAGGGGGATTTCCATAATATACATGGGTCTTCAGGGGAAAAACCTGTGCGAGAAATCGCACAATATGGAGGCATGGGAGATGGAGCTGGGAAAGGTTTTTCTGATAGAACAATTGGAGAGAGCTTTTAAACTGACACACAGATCCACAAAAAGCACTAATTTGAGAGAAATGCAACAGAAAATCACACTTAGATGGTACTTAACCCCAAGCCGCCTCTCAAAAATTTATCGCACGAAATCGTCTGCATGTTGGAGGAGTTGTGGGGGATATGGATCTTTGAGTCATATCCTCTGGCAGTGTCCTAAGCTAGGCCCACTTTGGAAACATGTTGAGCGAGCTATCTCTAATATAACAGGTACGCAGGGGAACCTAGCCCCAGAGACGGCGATTCTCTCGCTTGACCTGGATAAGTATCCAAGCACATATCAAACAGTGGTTTCACACGTGCTGTTGGCTACCAGATTAATTATCCTCAGGCACTGGAGAGATACTGCATCCCCGTCCCTCTTGGAAGTTATGACCACGGTACACACCCATAGCCAATACGAAATTCTGCACTCTTCCACTCTGGGGAAATATGAGGAAACATGCGAGTTATGGGCTCCATGGCATAAGTGGTACTTAACCACTTGCTTACTGGGCACTTAAACCCCCCTCAGTCCCAGACCAATTTTCAGCTTTCAGCGCTGATGCACTTTGAGTGACAATTACGCGGTCATACAACACTGTACCCAAATGAAATTTTTATCATTTTTTTCCCACAAATAGAGCTTTCTTTTGGTGGTATTTAGTTACAGCTCGGAGTTTTATTTTTTGCTAAACAAACAAAAAAAGATGCAAAAAAAAAAAAAAAAAAAATCATGTTTTAATAGTTTGTTATAAAATTTTGCAAACGGGTCATTTTTCTCCTTCATTGAAGTACGCTGATTAGGCGGCACTGATAGGCTGCATTGGTGGGCACTGATGGGCTGCATTGGTGGGCACTGATGGGCTGCATTGGTGGGCACTGATAGGCTGCACTGGTGGGCACTGATAGGCATAGTTAAGGCGGCACTAATAGGCACAGATAAGGCGGCACCGATGGGCACAGATAAGGCGGCACTGATGGGCAAAGATGGGCACAGATAAGATGGCACGGATGGGTGGCACGGATAAGTGGCACGGATGGGTGGCATGGATGGGCACTGATAGGTACCACAGATAGATGGGACTGATGGGCACTGATAGGTGGCACTGATAGGTGGCTCTGATAGGTGGCACTGCTGGGAACTGATGGGCGGCACTGCTGGGCACTGATGGGCGGCACTGCTGGGCACTGATGGGCGGCACTGGGGTGCAGCACCTTTGAGGCAGATTTTGGGTGGCACTGTGGGTGGCACTGCTGGGTGGCACTGTGGGTGGCACTGTGGGCACTGCTGGGTGGCACTGTGGGCACTGCTGGGTGGCACTGTGGGCACTATGGGCACTGCTGGGTGGCACTGACAGGGGGGCACTTACTTTATTTCAGGATGGCACTGCGGGTGGCAGGTGGGCACTGGCAGGGGGCAGGTGTCCGTTTAAATTGCTGGCCGTGATCGGGACTGATGTCCCGAACACGGCCGCCGGCGATCGGCTTTTTTTTTTTCTCCTCGCGCTGTCAGCGCGAGGAGGAATACTAGCCGATTACCGGCTCCGTTTTATCACATGATCAGCTGTCATTGGCTGACAGCTGATCACGTGATAAGGGGTCGGGATCGACCCCTTACACGGATCGGTGATCAGGCGAGTCTCACGGACTCGCCGATCACAGAGCGCGCCGCGCGCGCCCCTCAGGGGGCGCGCAGGCCGCTCGTAACCGGGACTACGTCAATAGACGTAGTCCCGGAAATGTGGGTCCGCGCTATTGCCGGCAATAGCGCGGATCCCAAGTGGTTAAAGTATAGCAGCAAGGGCCAGCCCGCCTTCGCTGGGAGTAAATAAGGGAATAGGCAACGCTACTAATATCGAGACTGACTTTAAGGTTTCAAGTTTTATGTTTTGAGTTGTTATAAAAATTGCAGTCGGATAATGTGTTATCGGTATTTTTCAAGTGCACTTGCTTCCACAAGCTCTTCCGCTTTACCTTATATTTATCTAAATGAAGTACAACGGGGGTGAACCCGCTCGGGGGATGCGGCCTCCTAGGAGGCTTGCATAGGTCCACCCGAGCGGGGGGACCCCACATGACGCTCAAGCCCCACATGTGTCTGGTCGACGCACCGGGGGGATCGCTATTTTGTTGAAGTAATGCTACATGTTGGTTGCGGTTCTGTATTTCCAAGTGTAACTGACTGTCGAAGTATATACTGACTGTATTTTGTATACTTTTGTATGTTTTCTATAAAAATTCTAATAAACATTATTTACAGTAGAATGCAGTCTGATATAGGAGAAAACACAAATATGTAAAAGAGGCGATTCAGTTCGCATTGTGCGCTATACAAGTATTTAATTCATTCTTTCATTCAAAGATATTACAAGTATAGAAATTAGAATATAGACAGAGTATGATTAATTACAGTAGAATAGAAAGAAACAAAATATTTCTCTCTCAGTCTCTGTCGCAACTTAACTCACAAATCCACCAAAACAGTGCCACCGACCCCACCACACCCTGTCTGGACTCTGGATGGAATGCACTGCAGTCTAACACAGAAAAACACACAAGGGGATAAAAAACAAGCTCATTGGGGGAAAGGAAAATCTCTTCAAGGGAAGGGACAAGCTTATTGGACAATGTCTAGAAATACTCCAGAACTAACAAATTCATTCTTTCGAATTCTCGATCAGCAGAATTTTTGTTGTTTGGTATTTTCGTTGTTTTGATTTCCATTTTCCAGACATTCATAATTTCAAAGTTTCGTTCATTTTGATTTTCGTTTATTTTGAATCTTTATTCTGTGTTTTCGTTTTTTTTTTTGGTTTGTGTTTTTTTTTAGGATTTTCTTTGCTTCAAATCTTTGTTTGATATTTTAGTTGTTTCTAAGTTCCGTTCTTTCGTATTTTCGTTGTTTATAGTTTTCATCCATCGTATTTTCGTTGTTTCCAATTTCCTTATTTTGTATTTTCGTTGTTTTGCATATTCGTTCATTTCAATGATTCATCGTTCGTTCGAATTTGTAGTAAAACTTTTGTTCATTCGCATGTTTACGAATTAACAAATATAGCAAATTTTGATGAATAACTAATTTGTAACGAAACTAATTGCACATGTCTACCTGCTATTGACAACATACCTTTGTATGAGTGGCAGCACTGGAAAGTTAGGGTGGTCTGCCCTACTCCGTGTCTTCCTTTGATCTGTGAATATCACATGAGCAGAGATGGTAAGAAGGAGATGTTGCATTTTTTCTTGGTGGGTGCTGTGCTAAAAGGTGTGAACTGTGAGTACATGGGGGCATGGGGGGGTGGGCAACTCATCTCTCCTCAGAACATCCCAGGAACCCTTTAGGCTCCTCCCTTCCTTGGAAAGGAAATTTTTCCATTTCACTCTTCACACATAAACGTTTCTGACATTTAAAAAATAACAGTCATACATACAAACAAAATAAAATAAAAGGTCTGCAGTCACCAGTGATACACCTCCATCCCTATATACATATACAAAAAAGGAGAGTCGTCCTAGGACTTTAACCACTTGCCGCCCGCCCTATTACAAATTGACAGTGGCAAAGTGGTTTCATAATCCTGATCGGACGTCATATGACGTGATCAGGATTATGAGCCGCTGCTCGCCCCCGGGGGCGCGCATCACGGCGATCGTTGTTGCGGGGTGTCAGTCTGACACCCGGCAACTATGATCTCGGTAAAGAGTCTCCGACGGAGACTCTTTACCACGTGATCAGCCGTGTCCAATCACGGCTGATCACAGTGTAAATAGGAAGAGCCGGTGATCGACTTTTCCTCACTCGTGTCTGTCAGACGCGAGTAGAGGAGAGCCGATCGGCTGCTCCCCTGACAGGGGGGGCCTGTGCTGATCGATTATCAGCACAGCCCCCTCGAGGATGCCCACACTGAACCACCAGGGACACCACCAGACCACCAGGGATACCCAGGATAAGGTATGCCCCCCTAGACCACCAGGGATTCCAGTCAGTGCCACAATGGATGCCAATCAGTGCCCATAATGGATGCCAATCAGTGCCCACAATGGGCATCACTGATTGGCATGCATTATTGTTTGTCACTGATTGGCATCCATTAGTACAGTATATTATAATACAATACCGCCTATCAGTTCCCATCCGTACCGCCTATCAGTGCCCATCCATGCCCCCTATCAGTGCCCATCCATGCCCACCTGTGCCGCCTACCCATGCCCACCTGTGCTGACTACCCATGCCCACCTGTGCCGCCTATCCATGCCCATCCATGCCGCCCACCCATGCCAGCTATCAGTGCCAATTTGTGCCACCTATCAGTGCCCATCCGTGTCGCCCATCAGTGCCACCCATCAGTGCTGCCTATCAGTGCCCATCAGTGCCGCCTATCAGTGCCACATATCAGTGCCACATATCAGTGTCCATCAATGCCACCTCATCAGTGCCACTTCATTGGTGCCACCTCATCGGTGCCCATCAGTGCCGCCTTATCATTGCCCATCAGTGTATCCCCATCAGTGCCCATCAGTGAAGGAGAAAATGTACTTATTTGCAAAGTTTTGAAACTGAAACAAAAAAAAACATTTTTTTTTTCAAAATTTTCGGTATTTTTTTATTTGTTTAGCAAAAAATTAAAAACGCAGAGGTGATCAAATACCACCAAAAGAAAGCTCTATTTGTGGGAAAAAATTATAAAAATTTCATTTGGGTACAGTGTAGCACGACCGCGCAATTGTCATTCAAAGTGCGACAGCGCTGAAAGCTTAAAATTGGTCTGGGCAGGAAGGTGTTTAAGTGCCCGGTATTGAAGTGGTTAAATGAGGTGGTCACACTTACAGTCATACATAAGCCTTCCAATTCATGGAGTCGGTCAGCTTCTTGATCTGTTGACAATCAACTTTTTGTGCAGCAGCAACCACAGCCTCTCAGACACTGTCCAGAGAGGTGTACTGTTTTCCTTCACAATAAACCTCCCATTTAAGAAGAGCCCACAAGTTCTCAATAGGGTTTAGGTCAGATGAGGAAGGGGGCCATGTAGTTTTTATTTTATCGCTAAGGTCTTTACTGGCTAGCCGGAGTAATTTGATGCATGTGATGGAGTATTTTCCTGCTTAAATATTATGGTCTTCTTGAAAGATACAGACTTTTTCCTGTACCACTGCTTGAAGAAAGTGTCTTCTAAAAACTGGCAGTAGGTCAATCCGAAAAGGTCAAACTAGCTCATCTTTAATAATACCAGCCCATACCAGTACCCCGCTCCCACCTTGCTGGTATCCTAGTTGATGTGGAGCTCTGTGCCTGTTACTGATCCAGCCACAGGCCCATCTATCTGGTCCATTAAGAGTCACTCTCATCTCATTAGTCCATAAAACCTTAGAAAAATCTGTCTTCAGATATTTCTTGGCCCAGTCTTCATTTTTCGACTTATGTGTCTTATTCAGTGGTGATCGGGTTTTAGCCTTCCTTATCTTGGCCATGTGTCTGAGCACTGAGCACCTTGTACTTCTGGGCACTCCAGGCAGGTTAAAAGTCTAGAATATGATAGCACTGGAGGGTAATGGGTTCTTGGTAGATTCACAGTAGATTCTTCTCAAATCTTTGGCAGTTAATTTGCACCTTTTTTTTTTCTCAAAATGTTTCTTGCAACCCTGTTGACTGTTTGTTTGATAGTTCTATGATCATGCCCCAATATCTTAGCAACTTTCAGAGTGCTGCATCCCTCTGAAAGACTTTTTAAATTTTTTGACTTTTCTTCAGGCAAAATGGGCCAAAAAAGAGATTTAATTGACTCTGAAAAGAAGCTGCCTAATAATTATGCACACCTTGATAAAAGGTGCTAATCTCCTTAGGCCACATTCTCCCCAGTACACAAGTACACATCACCTGATATGCTTAAATTCAATAAGCATTCAATTTTATACAGCTTGGAGTTGGACAATGTGCATAAAAATGATGATTTGGTCAAATTGGTCATTTTCCTAATAATCGGGCACACAGTGTATGTAACTCAGACCTCTGTTTTTAATTAGACATAGATAAAACCAACCTTTATCAGAGACTTTATCCACAAAACCTGTCCGAATAAGCCTATCAGATTTCAAACGTCTTTGATAGACAAACTACTCAACAAGCAAAAGTACTCAATTAATGACCTCTACAGACCACTAAATTATTTTTTTTACAAAGCATCTACACCTCACATCTGTGCAATCTTGACGCAATGACTTTCCTGGAGAGGACATCCTGGAGAATATGCTTAAAGGCTTTAACATTATCCAAAAACTGTTGATAAATGAATCCTGGAGGGAAACTCAGTTCAAACTCCTACACAGAGTCTATGTTCCTTTTTTCCAACAAACACTCTACACCTCCGGTGGCAACTTGTACTTGGTGCTCAGCCCTAAGACAATCTTTACTCCATCGCCTTTGGACATGCTCACCCATCTCAGACTACTGGGATTGAGTCCTGTTATTTATCTTTGGAGTAACCAACTACCCAAGGACAACTTAACTCTGCTGTTTAGATGTCCCAAGACATGGAGCCTCTCTGATGGACTTAAAACTTTAAAGCTCTAGCTCCATAAGCTCCATGAGTGTCACCAGTGGACTCTCATATGTCTCCTAGTTGCTTGCTTAAACATCTTTAAGCATGGATCTCTGCAACTATGCCCAGCATCTCGGAAATCAACAGAGCCCTTAAAACACTTCTATTTAGAGAAAAACTGTACACCACAATGCAAAATTCCAGCTATATCAAAAGCTTCAAATCCAGATGATGCTCCTTCAATTCTAAGATTCTAATTACATCTGAGGATTCATCACTACAGTCTCCATTTATTTTGGCACCTATTGAAACCAGAACTCATTCATATATCTCCATACCATTAAATGTACTGACCATCCTTCAAACTCCTGGCCATCAGGCAAGCTTGGGAGGCTGTTGGTTCACAGTATCCTCTCTTCACTTATCCTCTTTCTTCTTTATCTTTTATTCTATACTTTCTTTTACCCCCTATTTCTGATATGTGTAACAACATCCAACAGTTAAAGTACTTGATTTTGACAATACTTAAGGGTCTGAGGCCCCCTGTTTCTTTAATCTTTAACTTTGTAAGAAATTCATAGAATACATTTTTCTACTTTGTCATTTGAAATACCCAGTGATATAACACTGAAATACCCCTGAAAGCTTGTCCTGAAAAATTGTAGGTTAGTGCAAATAAAAAAAGTATCACGGACAGTACTCAATTTTCTCTGTCACAATTGCACTAATATGGCTACAATCACATGAAATACCCAGTAAAATATATATTAAAAAAAAAAAAACAACCTTTATTTCTGGCTAGAAGAGCTGGGTGCCAAGGAATGTACATCATTGTATGCCAGGTTTATTACCCCCATTCATTTTAACTTGCTCACTGGAAATTTTTCTTAACACTTTATCTCTATACCTTTGTGGAAATATAACAAGCACATGTCAAATAAGGCTACAATGTGCATGGGATCAAATAAGTAACATTATTTCTACAGTTTGTTATACCTATAATAGACCACAGTTGTAAATTGTTGAAAGATCTGTTTTCTACAAGTGGATAAGGTGCTAGCTTACACTAATTGTCAAACTGAATTTTAAGAAAGTTGATCAACTCTGGTTTTGAATGATGATTTCTTGTAGATAACAGATAAAGCTTCCATCATCTTTTGCATTTTTCACATCTCACATATATCCAGCAAGGAAGACTTAAAGGTAATCTGTTATTCAGCAGCAAGGCAATAGTCACAGAAAAAAAAAACTGTTCATATGAGGTCCAGTTAAAAGTTCTACAACCCATTGAACAGAAAAACTATTCTCTGTTCGCCAGTGTTAACATGACAAATTACTAATGATGAATCAATCAAGCAATCTTCACTTTGGCTTCACTTTTTGTGAGATTTGCTAGACAGGATATTTATTTAATGTAATTAGTTCTCACTGGCACAAGTGTCATAATGGAAACCAGTATCTCAATATACTGTACATATACAGTACAATAGCCATTGCCTTTGGAATCAGTTAATCATAAAAATGTATCTGTAAAATGAGTTGGAAAGACTTCATAATATATTCCACCTTTGTTTCATTTTTTTAAATCAAAACAAATAATAACTCACTACTGCATTGGAAAACACAATCTCTTTTATGTAACTTATGTTTTTTGGGCTGTAATTTAAACTTTTTTTATGTTAATGATAGTAATGTTTTCATTTGATTCGCTGGGATGATAACAGACTAGTGCAATTTATTTTGTAGTTCATGTGCAGTATAAACTATGCACTACAATTGTGCCTCTGCAAGTTCTTAACCGTGTTATTGTATACATGGAACAGGATATGTTGAATTTACAGTAGTCAATGGCTTAAAAATATGTTTAAATATAGAGAATTAAATAAGGAAAACTCAGATTGTGAGAGGGGGGAACAGCACTAGGAGCCTGTGTGCATGTGATAACAAGGAATATACTTACAGGATAAGAGAGCAGAGTGAGCAGAGAGATGAACATATCCATCTCCTGCTGCTGATTAGATTGTACAGGCAGCAGGCCAGGGAAAGGAAGGTGACCTGTCTAAATTGCATAACTGTGGTAGTGGAAAAACCAAGTTATTAACTTGGATCTGCTATGTAAATTCTAGGACTAGCAAGAAAGAATTACAAATCACTCAGGTGACAGGTGAACCAACTCCCATTTATGTAGTTTAGTTATACCAGTGTGCTTGATGTTCAGCTTTTATAAAGATCCGCAGCTTTCCCTAATAATGACCATTCCACATAACAATGCTGGAGATATATTTTTAGCTTGCTGTGTGAAGCCATTATGTTTTCCAACCCTTACACAATACTCTAGTATCTACTCTAATCTAGTTCATGAAAATACTAAAAAATAATGCAGATCAAGAACCAAAGTATAGGAGCATGTCATACCTATTGGTTATGCAGCATAGAATCAGATTCAGTTTCAGTAGATCTTTCTCTTTGTGGAATTTATATTGAAGACAGTTTACCGCAACAAAATAGTACAAATTTAAAAGACAAACTGCAAATTAATGACACCTGTTGTGGACTTTTCAGCCCCCAGCCCAGAAAGTCCTTGGTAAATTGAAACATTCACTGCATCTTGTAGAAAGTTGAAACTTGCCTCCACTATTGTACCTACAGCACTGATATGTATGCTTATACATAAACCTTGTGCTTGATTGGGCTTGTATACTAATATAGACTAATATACCTCAAGTGCAGGGCGTGTCCAAGAGGGCCACCGGAACAGATGTGTGGTGAAGGAGCTCCTGCATAATCTCCGGCTTAAAGTCCTGCTTCCCTGCAGACCGGTGATCCTGACCAGCCTGGAACGTCTGAGCTGACGGCAGAGAAAGGTATGACCAAGGGGAAAGGCTCCCTGTCCACCCGAAAGTCCCACAAAGTTTCTACCAGTCCCACTGCACTGGGACACCGTCCCGCCACAGCTACCAACATGGGGTCCCAAACTGAGGGGAATGACACTGACCCTGCAGAGAGAGAGCAGTCTAACTATGATGCCCTGATGCAGGAAATCTATATATGCAGTCGTACCTCACAGGTAAAATCGAGCACATGCAGCTAGATAGTCTCATACGCAGGGATATGGACAGCTTTAACTTCGGCCTTACTGAGGCTGAGCGCTGCATGGGGGATACAGAGGACACATTCCAGGACCATGCGATCTCACTCCGCACACTGCAAACCAAATTAAAACCCTGGAAACCGGCGCGGAGGATGCCGAGAACAGGAATAGGAGGAATAACTTCCGCATAGTGGGGCTACCTGAGGGAGTTGAGGGGACTGACCCCACAGCCTTCACGGAGCAACTCCTGCACTCCCTTCTCCCTCATGCAACATTTTCCAACTTTTTTGTGGTGGAGAGGGTGCATAGAATGCCTGCTTCCCAGGGGGCCCCCGGGAGCTCCTCCATGCACTTTCATACTGAAATTATTAAACTAGAGACCGTGATTTAGTCCTGCATGAGTCAAGGAAAGTTGATCAGCTGCAACATGAAGGGACAAAAATGATGATATTTCTGGATTATTCGGTGGACACCCAGAGGCTACGCCGCTCTTTTGACCATGTGAAGCTCAACCTATGCAATAAAAAGATCAAATATAGCATGCTGTTTCCAGCCAGGCTGCGTGTCCAAGATGGTGAGACAGTGCACTTTTTTGCCTCCCCTGAAGATGTATCACACTGGCTGGAGACTTTACTCAGAAGCTAATAAGTGCCAAGAGATATGTGGTATGCCTGAATTACCTTTCTATTACCCTTATAATTGCTAGGCTTCCTTGGCTGCAGGAATAAATTGTGCTTGGACTGTTGTTCCAACTTTACTGGTATATGCTACAAGCAGACATGCATGTACTTGCAGCCGTGTTGAGGCCCAGTTACAGGGTTTCATGCTTGATATGCCTGAGCACATATTACCTTTGCACTTACATTATATGTAGCTGAGAAAAAGGAAACTGTTATACCTTTTGAACTCTGAAATAGTTTAGAACTGTTTTATGCTTTGTACCCCAAGAAATCTTTATAATTCTGGGTGATTTCATATTCTGCAGGGAACGTTGATCCTTTAAATTTCACTGGAGGACTTATTGCATGTACTGTTACACTCGGTGTCCTTCTGTTCATATCCCCCATTGGCAGTTGCCATGGCTATTTTTGGGAGGAAAGCACACCGAAGTTTGGGGGGTGGGGGAGGGATTGGGGGCATTGTTGAAGTATATGTTTTCACTCCCTGTTGGGTGCTATATTTTTGTTGGTTTTTGTACCTATTGTTTTCTCATCAGGAATAAGTGCAGCTCTGATCTCTCTCTGCTAGATGGCGTGGGAGATCTCCCGGTTGGTACTTTAATACTAGTGAATAATGTACTACTATTTTTGTGTATGCTCATAACCTATATGCTACTAATGTTGCTCTGTTGCCCTCACAAATACCCCATAACACTCTAATGACTCCCCTAACTATTTTGTCTTGGAATGTTCGAGGTTTGGACTCCAAAATTAAAAGATCCCCGGTATTTATCTGAAGAAATACAATCCCCATATATGTGTACTGCAGGAGACCTATTTGGTGGGGAGCAGGACGCTGCCACTCCGGAAGCCCTGGGTATGTGCATATTATCACTCAACCTATTCCATTTATTATAGAGGAATCAATGTCCTGGTCTAAAAATCACTGGGATTTACCCTATAGGATCTCCACCTTGACCCATAGGGGAGATATGTGGCCCTCCATGCAATGTGTGATAGATTGGAACTTTTGATTGTGGGACTTTATATACCCCCTAGCCACTGTTTATATTCTCTGGAAGGTTACCCTGCTAATAGCACAATATCCCTTGGCTGGGGTTGTTCTAGCTGAGGATTTTAACATTACCTCAAACCCTGTTTTGGATAGACTCAGTCCGGGACCCCTAGATTACTCCCCCCTGTCCCAGTGGGAGGAAAATTATGGGTTTAATGGTGTCTGGAGGCTGAGACACCCAGGTAAGAAACAATATACCCATCACTCGGCCACCTTCTCCAGAATTGATTTGGTCTATACCACTGACTCATTGCTCTCTCAGATACAGGAGGTGGAGATCCTCTTACATGGCATATCGGATCATGCACCCCTTTTACCTAAATCACAAACCGACTCGCCAGCAGAGCCTGCATTGTTGTGGCTTTCTGGTTTATGAATCACCGATGAGCGGGTGACCCCCCCCCCCCCCCGATTGAAGGAGAGCTGTGAGTATATTGGACAAACAATAAGGGTACGGCTCCCCCACCGGTACTTTGGGATGCCTCCAAGGCTTACATTAATATAAAACGGTGATTGGGAAGGTCAGGAAGTACATGAGTCTCGCATTCGAAGAAGTGGAAAAGAAGGTCCTCCTATTAGAATACAGTTATGTTACTACTAAAGATGCACTGACATATGACGCTATGCAATCCCTTCACAGATAAATTTCCCTGCTGTGGGTTGAGACCACCAAGAAACAGTTACTTTCTCAGTCACAGAGAATTTTTGAACAGGGAGAGAAGATGGTTAGACTACTGGCATGGTTGGCTAGGGAACAGTCCTCCACACCACACATTGTTCATATCATAGAGGACAAGTGGGTGCTACAATCTGACCCTCAATTTGCCAGATATTATGAATATCTTTATATATCTAGAGTGGATTTCACCACGGATAGCCTACACAACTTTCTAGGTCAAATAGAATTCCCAAAGCTCTCAGATGAGGCCCGCAACACCCTAGATGCCCCAATCACTGTCAAGGAGGTCCAGGTAGCAGTAGCAGCACTCCAATCGGCCAAAATCACAGGCCCTGATGTTCTACCAGCAGAATTCTACAAATCTTATAGTGAGCTCCTTGTCCCTAAATTCCACAACCTGCTTCTAACTATGCTGGAGGAGGGATATCTCCCTCCCTCTATGTCAGAGGCGGTGATTGTGGTTATACCCAAACCCAATAAAGACCCAGTGGTTGTTGTAATGGTCCGTTGGTTATAACCATTTCAACTCCAGAAGGTTTATCCCTCTTCATGACCATGGGATGTTTTTATGGAATTTTTATTACATTTTTTTTTACTAGTAATGGCGGTAATCAGTGACTTATAATGGAAATATGACATTTCGGTGGACAAATTAGGCACTAAGTGACACCTTGACATTTTTGTGGGGACCAGTGACACTAATAAAGTGATCAGTGCTAAAAATATGCACTGTAACTGTACTAATGACACTGGCAGGGAAGGGGTTAACATCAGGGGCAATCAAAGGGTTAAATCTGTTCCCTGAGAGTACTTTCTAACTGTGTGAGTGTGGGGGGGGGTGCTTGTTCTGTAGGAAGACAGAGGTCTGTGTTCCTGTTTAGCAGAAACACAAGATCTCTGTCTTCTCCTGTCAAGAACGGCAAACTGCCTTGTTTACATAGCCAGACCACCCTTCTGTCTGCCTCAGGAATGATCAGCAGGTCTCGGCAAACATCAGGTCTGCCGAACTTGCTGATTGGCTCCTGCTATGTCCAATCATAGCGGGAGCAGGTCATCGGCTGCGGTTTGTGTGCCCCAGACCTGGAACAAGAATTCACGTACATATACTGTGGCCACCCTGCCGCAGTATATGCACATGGAGTGGTCCTTAAAGGGTTAATGTTAAAAACTGATACATTGGGGTTGATTTAAAAAAGGCAATTTGGTTGTTCATTTTGCAAGGGAAGTTGCACTTTGCAAATGAATTTGCCCCAGAGCTTATTGAATGAGGTCTGCTAACTTTCATCATCCAATTATGTGCAAGAAAAAAAATAATTGTTCATGTTCCTTACATGTGATTGGGCATTCTTTGCAAAGTAAAACTCCACCACATTCACTCAGCTCTGGGGGAAATTCCCTTGTAAAGTACAACTTCTCTTGCAACTGAACAGCCTGTTTGCTTTAATATTGTTTCAAGAAGCTTAGTACTTAAATCACAATAGACGTGTTTTACAGGACTTACACTGAATCTAAAGAATTACAATTTCCCAAATGGTAAATCTTAAAAAATAAAGCACACTGTTAGGATATCATTATATTTGTCAGTGCTTGGAACAACCTGTTGCTAACATCATTAAAAAAGTGTTAAAAATAGATCTTTCACTTGGAGATTAAAGGCTCAGTCATAACCTTCTTGGCAGTGGCTCAGTTACCAATTCTCAGGTGTAATTGTGTACAGTTTGTTACCTAAGGAGATTTTATATATACAGGTTTAAATTCTAGTGAAGCACGCTATGCATCTTAAAGCAGTCTCATCTAAATGTAGATTTGTGTGCTCTGCGTATATCATTTAGTCAGTTTTTCACATAAAAATACTAGCTGGAGAGGATTTCTAAGACCCTTTTTTGCATATTAAAGAAGTCTTACTTTGTTTTATCAAGTGGAGCAATAAGCAAGAAAATTTGAATTCTAGCCTCGATGGAAATGCCATTCATGATTTTATCGGTGCAGTTTCCTTCTCCCCTGCCTATACAATTTACTGTGCTGACTAACTAAAAGCATTCCACTTTGCAGTGCTTCACTGGAAAATTACATAGGTTTATCTCTGTCACTTAAGCTAAAAAATAAAGCAGTGCAGAGTTAGAACGTATGCTGTCCTTACACTACAACAAATATTCAATGTAACCTAAAAAAAAAGTAAACCTATTAAATCCTTTGCAGTAGTATGCACTTGTACAAAAAACATGCACACTTTCTCCAAAAGTAAACATATTAAATAATCTGCAGTAGTATGTGCTCATATAAAAACTATAAAAAAAAAATGTTTGTAGAGATGCAAAGAAAAAAAAAAAGAAAAGAAAGCAAAGATCGATCTCATTTGCTGATGTATGATAACTATGTATTCAAATAATTTTCCCTAAAGAAAAAAAAACAAAAACATTGCTTGGACAACAGTTTAATGGACACATGTTGTAAAAATAAGGTTTAAGCAGATAAAAACTGGGATAAAAAAAACAACATTTATGTAACATATAGCCAAATTGTAATATTAAGTTTAATGGAATCAGTGAGGACAACAGACAGAACTGATAGCATAAACTAGCATAAGCAGTCGTCTAATACAAAACCAAAAATTGACAGGGTCATATTGCATTGAGAATCAATAAAAAAGGAGAGAAATGAGAGAAATGGGCTATGGACTTTCTATGCACAGCTACAAAAACTTTTTGTTAAAAAAGTATAAATTTTATTTACATAAACAAAGAAAACAATAGATTCAAAGACAATCATAAACAGTCAGGAATTCATACAAAATTGTGTTACCTCTGTTATACTATACTCATGATATGCTTGGTAATAAAAGACAGAGATAACTCTTGAAAATATAAAACTCCAAGACACAGTATATAAAGCATGGTCGCAGGACATCAAAAATAGGTTGAAAGATGGTACTATGCTCGACATGTTTCGTGTGTGTTCACGCTTCTTAGGGAGCTTATCATGACTGACTAATAAGGATGAGCTTGGTGTTCGAACTCGAACAACGGCTGTTCGTCCGTTCGGTGGAGCTAGAACTCTGTGGACCATTTGCGCCAAATTCGTGTGGTGCTCATGGGCCTACAATGCACTGCGCCATCACAGTGCATTGCTGGCTCATGATTGGCCAAGCATGCACTGTGACCCTGCATGCTTGGCCAATCACAGCGCTGGGAGCGAGGAGAGCCATAATTGGCCAATTATAGCTCAGGGTGTTTAGTACATGCCCCACACTATATAAGGCCACCAGCGCAGCGGCCTTGTGTAGTGTTCCGGTGTCTGCAGGAGTTAGTGGGTGTTGTGTGCTTCCAGCGCAGTATACACCTGTATCTACTCTTTATTGCTGTTCTCTAATAGAGCCATCTGCAGGAGTTAGTGGGTGTTGTGTGCCTCCAGCGCAGTATACACCTGTATCTACCTTTTATTGCTGGTGTTCTCTAATACAGCCATCTGCAGGAGTTAGTGGGTGTTGTGTGCCTCCAGGACAGCACAATATACACCTGTGTCTACCCTTTATTGCTGGAGTTCTCTAATACAGCCACCTGCAGGAGTTAGTGGGTGTTGTGTGCCTCCAGTGCAGTATACACCTGTATCTACCCTTTATTGCTGTTCTCTAATAGAGCCATGTGTAGGAGTTAGTGGGTGTTGTGTGCCTCCAGCGCAGTATACACCTGTATCTACCCTTTACTGCTGTTCTCTAATAGAGCCATGTGTAGGAGTTAGTGGGTGTTGTGTGCCTCCAGTGCAGTATACACCTGTATCTACCCTTTATTGCTGTTCTCTAATAGAGCCATGTGTAGGAGTTAGTGGGTGTTGTGTGCCTCCAGCGCAGTATACACCTGTATCTACCCTTTATTGCTGGTGTTCTCTAATACAGCCATCTGCAGGAGTTAGTGGATGTTGTGTGCCTCCAGTACAGCGCAGTATACACCTGTATCTACCCTTTATTGCTGGAGTTCTCTAATACAGCCATCTGCAGGAGTTAGTGGGTGGTGTGTGCCTCCAGCACAGCATAATATACACCTGTATCTACCCTTTATTGCTGTTCTCTAATAGAGCCATCTGCAGGAGTTAGTGGGTGTTGTGTGCCTCCCGCACAGCACAATATACACTTGTATCTACCCTTTATTGCTGGAGTTTTCTAATACAGCCATCTGCAGGAGTTAGTGGGTGTTGTGTGCCTCCAGTGCAGTATACACCTGAGTCTACCCTTTATTGCTGTTCTCTAATAGAGCCATCTGCAGGAGTTAGTGGGTGTTGTGTGCCTCCAGAGCAGTATACACCTGTATCTACCCTTTATTGCTGGTGTTCTCTAATACAGCCATCTGCAGGAATTAGTGGATGTTGTGTGCCTCCAGTACAGCACAGTATACACCTTATTCTACCCTTTATTGCTGGTGTTCTATAATAAAGGCATCTGCAGGAGTTAGTGGGTGTTGTGTGCCTCCAGCACAGCACAATATACACCTGTATCTACCCTTTATTGCTGTTCTCTAATAGAGCCATCTGCAGGAGTTAGTGGGTGTTGTGTGCCTCCAGCGCAGTATACACCTGTGCCTACCCTTTATTGCTGTTCTCTAATAGAGCCATCTGCAGGAGTTAGTGGGTGTTGTGTGCCTCCAGCGCAGTATACACCTGTATCTACCCTTTATTGCTGAAAAAAAAAATTAAGAAGAAAGGATTGAAGAGAGGAGGATACCACATCCCAGAATTCTATATAGAGGACAAAAGAAGGGGCAAAAACGGGTTGGAAAACGCCAACCCCGGGATTTTCAACGGTATCAGATCAAGAGAGTATGCAATCAACTATTAATTGCAAAAATATTTTTATTATTATTATTCAGTCAACATCCATCAAAGATGTGCAAAACAAACAATATACAGTCATAAAAATCAATGGTGAGGCTGGATTAGGTGTAGATCATCTCCAAAATTACCCCACATTGATGCATAAAAACAAAAACGCTACGCTGCGATTATTCAACATGTTTCCCTCTTAACTTGAGCTTCATCGGGAATTGGCACAGCAGCAGATCATAGCTAATAGAGTAAGAAAAACAACATATATTAAATTCATGAAAAGTATATCACAAATATATTATAGTAAGCATTTACAAAACACACATATTTTTGCAGAATGAATATACAGAGGAAAAAGTAATAAAAATATATATATATATATATATATATATATATATATATATATATATATCTCAATAAATGTGAAATATATCCAAACATAAATTCTCTATTACAGGATACAGTAGTCAGCATGTCTAACATAACAACACATATTGATAACTATGTCATTTAATTTAATTTTACCAATTGCATCAGAGTTGCCGCAGGTCTATGCATATATTTGCCGTTAATAATGAGTAAGTAAAGAATTGAAAAAAAGGTGCAATCAATGCACCTGCTGACCAGTAACTGCACAGGCTGGGTAGTGACTCTTCAACCAAAAATCAGGTCTGTAGAGAGGAACATTAAACTTTATATAAGCATGATAAGTTAGTCATAGTGATGTTTGTGTTAGGATAAAAAAACCTGTAGTAGGTGTACAGGAGATCTCAGCATAATGTTACCTGGATGGTTGAATCAATAAGATTGCAGACTGGTTACAAATGACCAATATAGGAAAATGCCAGCAATGTTGCCAGATGACTTATTGAAATAAACGCTGTAATAAACAGGTAAAATGAATACTATCAGTTGAGTAAGGTGGACATAGTCAGCTGGATAAGATGAATGTAATAGACAGGAAAAGGCAATGATAAATTCATCAAGGATAAGTTATAGGAAAATAAAGTGTATAGGTTAAAGCCTACATACCGATCAGTATGTGTACAGAGACACCTGTTGTGGAGTAGCCTGTTCAGCAGTTCATCCTCCTTCAATTGCCAACAGGCAACTGACTGGGGGATGAGATTATAAGTCCTCTCCAGCCGGGCGGCGTCTCACATCACAGCCAGGCTGTGGGCGATTCAAAAAAGGAAACACTTTCACTTGTCATCACATCTAGCTTCCATCTTTAGTTTGGTCAATGCCCTAACTGTGAATGAATTGAATAGGGGATGCCTGAGAATCAACCCACACAGTGTCATATGACAGCCAGCGGCATCAGCAACCACAGCGGGACCCCTAACAAGATGCAAACGCAAAGCTCCACAAAAGAGGAAACACTTTAACTTTTAAATCTAGCTTCCATATCTTACTGCGCATGTGCGGCCGACGCTGATCGCGCCAACGGCCGCCACGCGGCCATCTTTAGTTTGGTAGATGCCCTAACCATGAATTATCTTACTTTATTCAGAACTATGCTGATTTGTGATTCAATAGCCAATTGATATGTATAGAACTATATAATTTTGGTTTATACAATGTAAGATTTTGCAAAGTATTCTACATGTGTTATATTAACCAATTTTTTTTTTCTTCCTTTTTTTTTAAATGGCTAATTACTGTGGCAGCGCTTTTGATGGGTTAATGGATACGTTTCAACAATCTCAAAACACTATCAATTGTGGTTTATCAATGGATAGATTTTTCTTAAGACTGCAACGAATGCTTGAGAGAAAATCTCGTCTCTATTGGAACAAACAATATTTTGCTAAATATGCAGATGAACAAATGACTCCTTGGGGGTTAAGAATCCAAATTTTCCCCACTATTCATAAATTGGAAGCAGTCTTTAAATTAAATTGGGAAACCAATTTACAACATTGTTCTGCGACAATGATGCAGCTTTTATGTGCCCACTACTCTAAAGAACTGACTGTAGTGGACACAGAAATAGAAAAATTATACGATGAAAATAAACAAATCACCATTGATGCACTTTTTGCTGAGCGAGAGGCTTTGTTGAAAGCCAATCTAGAACATTATGTTATGGAATTGTTAAAAACTAAAGAGAAGAAATTTATGAGAGACAAAATTGCCTATGACAACAATCAAGCATATAATTGGACACCTCAAAAAAAATGGAAGGAAAAAGCCTTTCTCAAAAAACACTTCAAATTACACTACCACTCATTCTGAATGTGCAGATTCTGATACTTCTTCACAATCCACTGTTTCCACTTTTTCTTCTCAGGTTTCAGATCAAGCTCCTACTGCTAGACAGCAGGTCACTCAAAGTCGCACGCAATGCACTGGAAAGGAAAGTAGTGGTAAGCCTAAACACCCCACAAGTCACAACCGTACCCCTAGAAACACCCGAGCCACACTGGCCAAATCCGCTAATATGGCCAAAAATAGCCAATTAGACACTTTTGCACTGAATGGCACATCCGATTCAATGCTAACTGCACCTGAATCCAATTTGAGTCGTGCGGCAGCCGTCTCTGAACCACCTTTTCGCATTGCCTCAATTTTCATCCAGCCTGTACATGATCCCAACAACAAAAAACAACAGTGGATACATCAGATGCAAATCCGAAACAACCCAAAACAAATTTGAAATAATTAATTTATCTTCAATTACCCTCACTGAACCCCAAATTTACGTTTTACAATTAGGATTGATCTTCTCTCCCACCCAAGCAATCGACAAATTTGAATTGGTTAAAGATATAAACCTCTTTGCTCGGAAATTGGTTTTCCGCGTTTTGTTTGATCAGTTACAATCGGGCACTACTCAGACACAACAATCCCTAGGACCCCCTTCTCCCTCAGGCTTAAGTCTAAAAGAGATCAAGGCTATGGAAGAACTTATGGAGCTGTGGGACGAGGGGCATATCGACGAAACCGATATAGAGGAAGATAAGGCTCTCTCTCGGGAGGAATTGATTCCACGTCGCTCTGCCCCTCCTCCCCCAGCTCCTACATTGAAAGAATACAAACCCAAATCAAATAAATTTCCGGCTTTGCAAGGTAACCCAAACATTTCGGCCTTTGTCCAACAAGTCACTAATGAAATCCGCCAAACTCATTGGTAGGATCCAAAGATATCGAATTTAACTCACCAACAAAGGGCAGCCTTGATCTCTCTATATAATGAAACAAATATCGTCATTAAACCCTCAGACAAAGGAGGTAATCTAGTCATTATGGATAATATCCATTATGAGCTGATGGTTGAAAAACTTTTGCAGAATAGAGAATGGTATAGGAAAATTCCTGAAAGCCACATAAACTACACTACCACTCAATATAATAAACTTATTAACTCTGCCTACCATCAGGGACTAATTAACAAACAAACGTGGCAGTATTTGAATGTTGAGAACCCCAAAACTCCTACTCTTTATGCGCTGCCAAAAATCCACAAACATGCGTCTAACCCTCCCGGTCGCCCAATAGTATCTGGCAAGGGTTGCCTCACGGAACAGGTAAGTGCCTTGGTGGACGATTTTCTTCGCCCTTATGTTGAGGGTCTTGCCTCATACTTGCAGGACACTAGAGACCTTTTGCGTGCACTTGATGGAATTTGTTTGCCTGAAAGTGCCTGGCTCATCACCCTCGATGTAGAGGCCCTCTACAACTCCATACCCCACGATTTGGGTGTTCGAGTTGTGGATGACTTCCTTTCCGAGGCGGGCGAAGCATGAGTTGGTTATAACCAATTAATTTTACAACTACTTTACTTCATTTTGACGAACAACATTTTTATGTTTGGGCGCTCCCATTTCCTCCAGGTTCAGGGTGTGGCTATGGGGACTAAATGTGCCCCCTCATATGCCAACCTTTACCTGGGGGGATGGGAGCGTCACATTTTCCATCATGACGACTTATCCCCATTTTTCGACCTCATCCCAGTGTGGAGGAGGTATATACTGTAGATATCTTTTTTACCTGGACAGGGACTGAGGAGAATCTGTCTACCTTCGTTGATCTACTGGGAGTTAACACATTTAATTAGAAATTCACCATGGAAAAAGTCGAACCTCTTTAACCTTTCTTTATATTCAAATTTTTGTGAACTCTGATGGCCAAATTGGGACTACTTTATTTAGAAAACCATTGGCTGCTAACTCGGTACTCCATGCTTCTAGCTCACACCCTCCATCTCTAATTGCTAGCATCCCCTATGGGCAATTTCTCAGCCTTAGGAGAAACTGCAGCAATGATATTGATTTTGAGCGTGAGGCAAAAAAATTACAAGCACGTTTGCAATGCCGTGGTTACAGCAATAAATGTTTAAAAAAATCCTATCTAAGAGCAAAGAAACAGAATAGGTCTACTTTGATACACAGTCAAAGACCCCCTAAGATCAATGAAGGTGTTAGGGTGATTACACGCTTTTGTGGTCAGCATTTCCAAGTAAGAAATATTCTAAACAGATACTGGTATCTCCTCAGAGGAGACCCAAAGGTATCTAAACATATTAAAGAACATCCCGAGATCACCTTCAGAAGATCACGTTCCCTCAAAGACACCCTAGTCCAAAGCCATTACACCTCTCGAGTTCAAACAACTACCAAACAACGGGGCTCAAGACCTTGTCATAGGTGCAATTTTTGCAGACATATCCTCTCCTCTAACTCTATCCTATTACCGAACAAGCGCGTCTATAAACCCACATTTTTGGTAAATTGCCAATCGATGGGAATTGTATACATTATGATCTGTCATTGTGACTCTTTTTATGTGGGGAAAACAAAACGTCCGTTCTTTCACCGCATCAGGGACCATGTGTCCCTGATCCGGCCTAAGAAAATGGAAGCCCCTATTAGTCGTCACTTTGGTCTTTTTCATAACTTTGATGACAGCTTAATGCATTTTTTTGCATTAGAACACATAGCCCCAGGGGATAGAGGGGGCGACTTTAATCGAATTTTATTACAGCGAGAGGCCCGTTGGATTTTTTACCTTAAAGCAACTGAATCACCGGGCTTGAACGAGGCGTTCAGTTTTAAGCCATTTCTTTAAATTGGTTTTTCTATGTTGTTTTTCTTATTCTATTAGCTATGATCTGCTGCTGCGCCAATTCCTGATGAAGCTCGAGTTACGAGCGAAACATGTTGAATAATCACAGCGTAGTGTTTTTGTTTTTATGCATCAATGTGGGGTAATTTTGGACATGATCTACACTTAATCCAGCCTCATCATTGAATTTTATGACTGTATATTGTTTGTTTTGCACATCTTTGATGGATGTTGACTGAATAATAATAAAAATATTTTTTGCAATTAATAGTTGATTGCATACTCTGTTGATCTGATACCATTAAAAATTACGGGGTTGGCGTTTTCCAACCCGTTTTTGCCCCTACTTTTGGCCTCTATACCCTTTATTGCTGTTCTCTAATAGAGCCATCTGCAGGAGTTAGTGGGTGTTGTGTGGCTCCAGCGCAGTATACACCTGCATCTACCCTTTATTGCTGGTGTTCTCTAATACAGCAATCTGCAGGAGTTACTGGGTGTTGTGTGCCTCCAGGACAGCACAATATACACCTGTGTCTACCCTTTATTGCTGGAGTTCTCTAATACAGCCACCTGCAGGAGTTAGTGGGTGCTGTGTGCCTCCAGTGCAGTATACACCTGTATCTACCCTTTATTGCTGTTCTCTAATAGAGCCATGTGTAGGAGTTAGTGGGTGTTGTGTGCCTCCAGCGCAGTATACACCTATATCTACCCTTTATTGCTGGTGTTCTCTAATACAGCCATCTGCAGGAGTTAGTGGGTGTTGTGTGCCTCCAGCACAGCACAGTCTACACCTGTATCTACCATTTATTGCTGGTATTCTATAATAAAGGCTTCAGCAGGAGTTAGTGGGTGTTGTGTGCCTCCAGCACAGCATAATATACACCTATATCTACCCTTTATTGCTGTTCTCTAATAGAGCCATCTGCAGGAGTTAGTGGGTGTTGTGTGCCTCCAACACAGCACAATATACACTTGTATCTACCCTTTATTGCTGGAGTTTTCTAATACAGCCATGTGCAGGAGTTAGTGGGTGTTGTGTGCCTCCAGCGCAGTATACACCTATGTCTACCCTTTATTGCTGTTCTCTAATAGAGCCATCTGCAAGAGTTAGTGGGTGTTGTGTGCCTCCAGCGCAGTATACACCTGTATCTTCCCTTTATTGCTGGTGTTCTCTAATACAGTCATCTGCAGAAGTTAGTGGCTGTTGTGTGCCTCCAGCACAGCACAGTATACACCTGTTTCTACCCTTTATTGCTGGTGTTCTATAATAAAGGCATCGGCAGGAGTTGGTGGGTGTTGTGTGCCTCCAGCACAGCACAATATACACCTGTATCTACCCTTTATTGCTGTTCTCTAATAGAGCCATCTGCAGGAGTTAGTGGGTGTTGTGTGCCTCCAGTGCAGTATACATGTGTGTCTACCCTTTATTGCTGTTCTCTAATAGAGCCATCTGCAGGAGTTAGTGGGTGTTGTGTGCCTCCAGCACAGCACAATATACACCTGTATCTACCCTTTATTGCTGTTCTCTAATAGAGCCATCTGCAGGAGTTAGTGGGCGTTGTGTGCCTCCAGCACAGCACAGTCTACACCTGTTTCTACCCTTTATTGCTGGTGTTCTATAACAAAGGCTTCTGCAGGAGTTAGTGGGTGTTGTGTGCCTCCAGCACAGCACAATATATACCTGTATCTACCCTTTATTGCTGTTCTCTAATAGAGCCATCTGCAGGAGTTATTGGGTGTTGTGTGCCTCCAGCACAGCACAATATACACCTCTATCTACCCTTCATTGCTGGAGTTTTCTAATACAGCCATCTGCAGGAGTTAGTGGGTGTTGGGTGCCTCCAGTGCAGGATACACCTGTATCTACCCTTTATTGCTGGTGTTCTCTAATACAGCCCTCTGCAGGAGTTAGTGGGTGTTGTGTGCCTCCAGCACAGCACAATATACACCTGTATCTATCCTTTATTTCTGTTCTCTAATAGAGCCATCTGCAGGAGTTAGTGGGTGTTGTGTGCCTCCCGCACAGTACAATATACACCTGTATCTACCCTTTATTGCTGGAGTTTTCTAATACAGCCATCTGCAGGAGTTAGTGGGTGTTATGTGCCTCCAGTGCAGTATACACCTGTATCTACCCTTTATTGCTGGTGTTCTCTAATACAGCCATCTGCAGGAGTTAGTGGGTGTTGTGTGCCTCCAGCACAGCACAGTCTACACCTGTTTCTACCCTTTATTGCTGGTGTTCTATAATAAAGGCTTCTGCAGGAGTTAGTGGGTGTTGTGTGCCTCCAGCACAGCACAATATACACCTGTATCTACTCTTTATTGCTGGAGTTCTCTAATACAGCCATCTGCAGGAGTTAGTGGGTGTTGTGTGCTTCCCGCACAGCACAATATACACTTGTATCTACCCTTTATTGCTGGAGTTTTCTAATACAGCCATCTGCAGGAGTTAGTGGGTGTTGTGTGCCTCCAGTGCAGTATACACGTGTGTCTACCCTTTATTGCTGTTCTCTAATAGAGCCATCTACAGGAGTTAGTGGGTGTTGTGTGTCTCCAGCGCAGTATACACCTGTCTCTACCCTGTATTGCTGGTGTTCTCTAATACAGCCATCTGCAGGAGTTAGTGGGTGTTGTGTGCCTCCAGTGCAGTATACACCTGTCTCTACCCTGTATTGCTGGTGTTCTCTAATACAGCCATCTGCAGGAGTTAGTGGGTGTTGTGTGCCTCTAGCACAGCACAGTCTACACCTGTTTCTACCCTTTATTGCTGGTGTTCTATAATAAAGGCTTCTGCAGGAGTTAGTGGGTGTTGTGTGCCTCCAGCATAGCACAATATACACCTGTATCTACCCTTTATTGCTGTTCTCTAATGGAGCCATCTGCAGGAGTTAGTGGGTGTTGTGTGCATCCAACACAGCACACTATACACCTGTATCTACTCTTTATTGCTGGAATTCTCTAATACAGCCATCTGCAGGAGTTAGTGGGTGTTATGTGCCTCCAGTGCAGTATACACCTGTATCGACCCTTTATTGCTGGTGTTCTCTAATACAGCCATCTGCAGGAGTTAGTGGGTGTTGTGTGCCTCCAGCACAGCACAGTGTACACCTGTTTCTACCCTTTATTGCTGGTGTTCTATAATAAAGGCTTCTGCAGGAGTTAGTGGGTGTTGTGTGCCTCCAGCACAGCACAATATACACCTGTATCTACCCTTTATTGCTGTTCTCTAATAGAGCCATCTGCAGGAGTGAGGCCGCGTACACACGGGCGGATTGCCTGCCCAACTAAGTTCGTCAGACAATTCGACAGACAGTCCGTCCAAATTTTGAATGAACGGACTCGACCACACACGATGAACAGACAGTCCGCTGAAAACTTGCACGATGACGTGTACAGCACGTACGACGGGACTAGAAAAACGACTTCCAATACACTGCAATGCAACCTTCGGCCGTGTAAATCCTTTCTGAGCATGCGCCATACTTAGTCCGTCCAACTTGCCTACACACGAGCGGACTGTCCGCTGAAACCAAGTTTGGACGGACAAAACCAAGTTTCAGCGGACAAAATTACAGAAATTCCGAAAGACAAAGTCTGTCAGACTGTCCGCTGAAAAAGTCCGCTGAAGCCCACACACGAGCGGATTGTCCGCTGAAACACGGTTCAGCGGACTAAGTTGGGCAAACAATCCGCCCGTGTGTACGCGGCCTTAGTGGGTGTTGTGTGCCTCCAACACAGCACACTATACACCTGTATCTACTCTTTATTGCTGGAGTTCTCTAATACAGCCACCTGCAGGAGTTAGTGGGTGTTGTGTGCTTCCCGCACAGCACAATATACACTTGTATCTACCCTTTATTGCTGGAGTTTTCTAATACAGCCATATGCAGGAGTTAGTGGGTGTTGTGTGCCTCCAGCGCAGTATACACGTGTGTTAACCCTTTATTGCTGTTCTCTAATAGAGCCATCTGCAGGAGTTAGTGGGTGTTGTGTGCCTCCAGCGCTGTATACACCTGTATCTACCCTTTATTGCTGCTGTTCTCTAATACAGCCCTCTGCAGGAGTTAGTGGGTGTTGTGTGCCTCCAGTGCAGTATACACCTGTATCTACCCTTTATTGCTGGTGTTCTCTAATACAGCCATCTGCAGGAGTTAGTGGGTGTTCTGTGCCTCCAGCACAGCACAGTCTACACCTGTTTCTACCCTTTATTCCTGGTGTTCTATAATAAAGGCTTCTGCAGGAGTTAGTGGGTGTTGTGTGCCTCCAGCATAGCACAATATACACCTGTATTTACCCTTTATTGCTGTTCTCTAATGGAGCCATCTCCAGGAGTTAGTGGGTGTTGTGTGCCTCCAGCACAGCACACTATACACCTGTATCTACTCTTTATTGCTGGAGTTCTCTAATACCGCCATCTGCAGGAGTTAGTGGGTGTTGTGTGCCTCCAGAACAGCACAATATACACCTGAATCTACCCTTTATTGCTATTCTCTAATAGAGCCATCTGCAGGAGTTAGTGGGTGTTGTGTGCCTCCAGCACAGCACAGTCTACACCTGTTTCTACCCTTTATTGCTGGTATTCTATAATAAAGGCTTCTGCAGGAGTTAGTGGGTGTTGTGTGCCTCCAGCACAGCACAATATACACCTGTATCTACCCTTTATTGCTGTTCTCTAATAGAGCCATCTGCAGGAGTTAGTGGGTGTTGTGTGCCTCCAACACAGCACACTATACACCTGTATCTACCCTTTATTGCTGGAGTTCTCTTATACAGCCATCTGCAGGAGTTAGTGGGTGTTGTGTGCCTCCAGAGCAGCACAATATACACCTGTATCTACCCTTTATTGCTATTCTCTAATAGAGCCATCTGCAGGAGTTAGTGGGTGTTGTGTGCCTCCAACACAGCACAATATACACCTGTATCTACCCTTTATTGCTGTTCTCTAACAGAGCCATCTGCAGGAGTTAGTGGGTGTTGTGTGCCCCCCGCACAGCACAATAAACACTTGTATCTACCCTTTATTGCTGGAGTTTTCTAATACAGCCATCTGCAGGAGTTAGTGAGTGTTGTGTGCCTCTAGTGCAGTATACACGTGTGTCTACCCTTTATTGCTGTTCTCTAATAGAGCCATCTGCAGGAGTTAGTGGGTGTTGTGTGCCTCCAGCGCAGTATACCCCTGTATCTACCCTTTATTGCTGGTGTTCTCTAATACAGCCCTCTGCAGGAGTTAGTGGGTGTTGTGTGCCTCCAACACAGCACAATATACACCTGTATCTACCCTTTATTGCTGTTCTCTAATAGAGCCACCTGCAGGAGTTAGTGGGTGTTGTGTGCCTCCCACACAGCACAATAAACACTTGTATCTACCCTTTATTGCTGGAGTTTTCTAATACAGCCATCTGCAGGAGTTAGTGGGTGTTGTGTGCCTCCAGTGCAGTATACACCTGTATGTACCCTTTATTGCTGGTGTTCTCTATTTCAGCCATCTGCAGGAGTTAGTGGGTGTTGTGTGCCTCAAGCACAGCACAGTCTACACCTGTTCTACTCTTTATTGCTGGTGTTCTATAATAAAGGCTCCTGCAGGAGTTAGTGGGTGTTGTGTGCCTCCAGCACAGCACAATATACACCTGTATCTACCCTTTATGGGTGTTCTCTAATAGAGCCATCTGCAGGTGTTAGTGGGTGTTGTGTGCCTCCCGCACAGTACAATATACACTTGTATCTACCCTTTATTGCTGGAGTTTTCTAATACAGCCATCTGCAGGAGTTAGTGGGTGTTGTGTGCCTCCAGCGCAGTATACACCTATGTCTACCCTTTATTGCTGTTCTCTAATAGAGCCATCTGCAAGAGTTAGTGGGTGTTGTGTGCCTCCAGCGCAGTATACACCTGTATCTTCCCTTTATTGCTGGTGTTCTCTAATACAGTCATCTGCAGAAGTTAGTGGCTGTTGTGTGCCTCCAGCACAGCACAGTATACACCTGTTTCTACCCTTTATTGCTGGTGTTCTATAATAAAGGCTTCTGCAGGAGTTAGTGGGTGTTGTGTGCCTCCAGCATAGCACAATATACACCTGTATCTACCCTTTATTGCTGTTCTCTAATGGAGACATCTGCAGGAGTTAGTGGGTGTTGTGTGCATCCAACACAGCACACTATACACCTGTATCTACTCTTTATTGCTGGAGTTCTCTAATACAGCCATCTGCAGGAGTTAGTGGGTGTTATGTGCCTCCAGTGCAGTATACACCTGTATCGACCCTTTATTGCTGGTGTTCTCTAATACAGCCATCTGCAGGAGTTAGTGGGTGTTGTGTGCCTCCAGCACAGCACAGTGTACACCTGTTTCTACCCTTTATTGCTGGTGTTCTATAATAAAGGCTTCTGCAGGAGTTAGTGGGTGTTGTGTGCCTCCAGCACAGCACAATATACACCTGTATCTACCCTTTATTGCTGTTCTCTAATAGAGCCATCTGCAGGAGTGAGGCCGCGTACACACGGGCGGATTGCCTGCCCAACTAAGTTCGTCAGACAATTCGACAGACAGTCCGTCCAAATTTTGAATGAACGGACTCGACCACACACGATGAACAGACAGTCCGCTGAAAACTTGCACGATGACGTGTACAGCACGTACGACGGGACTAGAAAAACGACTTCCAATACACTGCAATGCAACCTTCGGCCGTGTAAATCCTTTCTGAGCATGCGCCATACTTAGTCCGTCCAACTTGCCTACACACGAGCGGACTGTCCGCTGAAACCAAGTTTGGACGGACAAAACCAAGTTTCAGCGGACAAAATTACAGAAATTCCGAAAGACAAAGTCCGTCAGACTGTCCGCTGAAAAAGTCAGCTGAAGCCCACACACGAGCGGATTGTCCGCTGAAACACGGTTCAGCGGACTAAGTTGGGCAAACAATCCGCCCGTGTGTACGCGGCCTTAGTGGGTGTTGTGTGCCTCCAACACAGCACACTATACACCTGTATCTACTCTTTATTGCTGGAGTTCTCTAATACAGCCACCTGCAGGAGTTAGTGGGTGTTGTGTGCTTCCCGCACAGCACAATATACACTTGTATCTACCCTTTATTGCTGGAGTTTTCTAATACAGCCATATGCAGGAGTTAGTGGGTGTTGTGTGCCTCCAGCGCAGTATACACGTGTGTTAACCCTTTATTGCTGTTCTCTAATAGAGCCATCTGCAGGAGTTAGTGGGTGTTGTGTGCCTCCAGCGCTGTATACACCTGTATCTACCCTTTATTGCTGCTGTTCTCTAATACAGCCCTCTGCAGGAGTTAGTGGGTGTTGTGTGCCTCCAGTGCAGTATACACCTGTATCTACCCTTTATTGCTGGTGTTCTCTAATACAGCCATCTGCAGGAGTTAGTGGGTGTTGTGTGCCTCCAGCACAGCACAGTCTACACCTGTTTCTACCCTTTATTCCTGGTGTTCTATAATAAAGGCTTCTGCAGGAGTTAGTGGGTGTTGTGTGCCTCCAGCATAGCACAATATACACCTGTATTTACCCTTTATTGCTGTTCTCTAATGGAGCCATCTCCAGGAGTTAGTGGGTGTTGTGTGCCTCCAGCACAGCACACTATACACCTGTATCTACTCTTTATTGCTGGAGTTCTCTAATACCGCCATCTGCAGGAGTTAGTGGGTGTTGTGTGCCTCCAGAACAGCACAATATACACCTGAATCTACCCTTTATTGCTATTCTCTAATAGAGCCATCTGCAGGAGTTAGTGGGTGTTGTGTGCCTCCAGCACAGCACAGTCTACACCTGTTTCTACCCTTTATTGCTGGTATTCTATAATAAAGGCTTCTGCAGGAGTTAGTGGGTGTTGTGTGCCTCCAGCACAGCACAATATACACCTGTATCTACCCTTTATTGCTGTTCTCTAATAGAGCCATCTGCAGGAGTTAGTGGGTGTTGTGTGCCTCCAACACAGCACACTATACACCTGTATCTACCCTTTATTGCTGGAGTTCTCTTATACAGCCATCTGCAGGAGTTAGTGGGTGTTGTGTGCCTCCAGAGCAGCACAATATACACCTGTATCTACCCTTTATTGCTATTCTCTAATAGAGCCATCTGCAGGAGTTAGTGGGTGTTGTGTGCCTCCAACACAGCACAATATACACCTGTATCTACCCTTTATTGCTGTTCTCTAACAGAGCCATCTGCAGGAGTTAGTGGGTGTTGTGTGCCCCCCGCACAGCACAATAAACACTTGTATCTACCCTTTATTGCTGGAGTTTTCTAATACAGCCATCTGCAGGAGTTAGTGAGTGTTGTGTGCCTCTAGTGCAGTATACACGTGTGTCTACCCTTTATTGCTGTTCTCTAATAGAGCCATCTGCAGGAGTTAGTGGGTGTTGTGTGCCTCCAGCGCAGTATACCCCTGTATCTACCCTTTATTGCTGGTGTTCTCTAATACAGCCCTCTGCAGGAGTTAGTGGGTGTTGTGTGCCTCCAACACAGCACAATATACACCTGTATCTACCCTTTATTGCTGGAGTTCTCTAATACAGCCATCTGCAGGAGTTAGTGGGTGTTGTGTGCCTCCAACACAGCACAATATACACCTGTATCTACCCTTTATTGCTGTTCTCTAATAGAGCCATCTGCAGGAGTTAGTGGGTGTTGTGTGCCTCCAGTGCAGTATACACCTGTATGTACCCTTTATTGCTGGTGTTCTCTATTTCAGCCATCTGCAGGAGTTAGTGGGTGTTGTGTGCCTCAAGCACAGCACAGTCTACACCTGTTCTACTCTTTATTGCTGGTGTTCTATAATAAAGGCTCCTGCAGGAGTTAGTGGGTGTTGTGTGCCTCCAGCACAGCACAATATACACCTGTATCTACCCTTTATGGGTGTTCTCTAATAGAGCCATCTGCAGGTGTTAGTGGGTGTTGTGTGCCTCCCGCACAGTACAATATACACCTGTATCTACCCTTTATTGCTGGAGTTTTCTAATACAGCCATCTGCAGGAGTTAGTGGGTGTTGTGTGCCTCCAGCGCAGTATACACCTATGTCTACCCTTTATTGCTGTTCTCTAATAGAGCTATCTGCAAGAGTTAGTGGGTTTTGTGTGCCTCCAGCGCAGTATACACCTGTATCTTCCCTTTATTGCTGGTGTTCTCTAATACAGTCATCTGCAGAAGTTAGTGGCTGTTGTGTGCCTCCAGCACAGCACAGTATACACCTGTTTCTACCCTTTATTGCTGGTGTTCTATAATAAAGGCTTCTGCAGGAGTTAGTGGGTGTTGTGTGCCTCCAGCATAGCACAATATACACCTGTATCTACCCTTTATTGCTGTTCTCTAATGGAGACATCTGCAGGAGTTAGTGGGTGTTGTGTGCATCCAACACAGCACACTATACACCTGTATCTACTCTTTATTGCTGGAGTTCTCTAATACAGCCATCTGCAGGAGTTAGTGGGTGTTATGTGCCTCCAGTGCAGTATACACCTGTATCGACCCTTTATTGCTGGTGTTCTCTAATACAGCCATCTGCAGGAGTTAGTGGGTGTTGTGTGCCTCCAGCACAGCACAGTGTACACCTGTTTCTACCCTTTATTGCTGGTGTTCTATAATAAAGGCTTCTGCAGGAGTTAGTGGGTGTTGTGTGCCTCCAGCACAGCACAATATACACCTGTATCTACCCTTTATTGCTGTTCTCTAATAGAGCCATCTGCAGGAGTGAGGCCGCGTACACACGGGCGGATTGCCTGCCCAACTAAGTTCGTCAGACAATTCGACAGACAGTCCGTCCAAATTTTGAATGAACGGACTCGACCACACACGATGAACAGACAGTCCGCTGAAAACTTGCACGATGACGTGTACAGCACGTACGACGGGACTAGAAAAACGACTTCCAATACACTGCAATGCAACCTTCGGCCGTGTAAATCCTTTCTGAGTATGCGCCATACTTAGTCCGTCCAACTTGCCTACACACGAGCGGACTGTCCGCTGAAACCAAGTTTGGACGGACAAAACCAAGTTTCAGCGGACAAAATTACAGAAATTCCGAAAGACAAAGTCCGTCAGACTGTCCGCTGAAAAAGTCCGCTGAAGCCCACACACGAGCGGATTGTCCGCTGAAACACGGTTCAGCGGACTAAGTTGGGCAAACAATCCGCCCGTGTGTACGCGGCCTTAGTGGGTGTTGTGTGCCTCCAACACAGCACACTATACACCTGTATCTACTCTTTATTGCTGGAGTTCTCTAATACAGCCACCTGCAGGAGTTAGTGGGTGTTGTGTGCTTCCCGCACAGCACAATATACACTTGTATCTACCCTTTATTGCTGGAGTTTTCTAATACAGCCATATGCAGGAGTTAGTGGGTGTTGTGTGCCTCCAGCGCAGTAAACACGTGTGTTAACCCTTTATTGCTGTTCTCTAATAGAGCCATCTGCAGGAGTTAGTGGGTGTTGTGTGCCTCCAGCGCTGTATACACCTGTATCTACCCTTTATTGCTGCTGTTCTCTAATACAGCCCTCTGCAGGAGTTAGTGGGTGTTGTGTGCCTCCAGTGCAGTATACACCTGTATCTACCCTTTATTGCTGGTGTTCTCTAATACAGCCATCTGCAGGAGTTAGTGGGTGTTGTGTGCCTCCAGCACAGCACAGTCTACACCTGTTTCTACCCTTTATTCCTGGTGTTCTATAATAAAGGCTTCTGCAGGAGTTAGTGGGTGTTGTGTGCCTCCAGCATAGCACAATATACACCTGTATTTACCCTTTATTGCTGTTCTCTAATGGAGCCATCTCCAGGAGTTAGTGGGTGTTGTGTGCCTCCAGCACAGCACACTATACACCTGTATCTACTCTTTATTGCTGGAGTTCTCTAATACCGCCATCTGCAGGAGTTAGTGGGTGTTGTGTGCCTCCAGAACAGCACAATATACACCTGAATCTACCCTTTATTGCTATTCTCTAATAGAGCCATCTGCAGGAGTTAGTGGGTGTTGTGTGCCTCCAGCACAGCACAGTCTACACCTGTTTCTACCCTTTATTGCTGGTATTCTATAATAAAGGCTTCTGCAGGAGTTAGTGGGTGTTGTGTGCCTCCAGCACAGCACAATATACACCTGTATCTACCCTTTATTGCTGTTCTCTAATAGAGCCATCTGCAGGAGTTAGTGGGTGTTGTGTGCCTCCAACACAGCACACTATACACCTGTATCTACCCTTTATTGCTGGAGTTCTCTTATACAGCCATCTGCAGGAGTTAGTGGGTGTTGTGTGCCTCCAGAGCAGCACAATATACACCTGTATCTACCCTTTATTGCTATTCTCTAATAGAGCCATCTGCAGGAGTTAGTGGGTGTTGTGTGCCTCCAACACAGCACAATATACACCTGTATCTACCCTTTATTGCTGTTCTCTAACAGAGCCATCTGCAGGAGTTAGTGGGTGTTGTGTGCCCCCCGCACAGCACAATAAACACTTGTATCTACCCTTTATTGCTGGAGTTTTCTAATACAGCCATCTGCAGGAGTTAGTGAGTGTTGTGTGCCTCTAGTGCATTATACACGTGTGTCTACCCTGTATTGCTGTTCTCTAATAGAGCCATCTGCAGGAGTTAGTGGGTGTTGTGTGCCTCCAGCGCAGTATACCCCTGTATCTACCCTTTATTGCTGGTGTTCTCTAATACAGCCCTCTGCAGGAGTTAGTGGGTGTTGTGTGCCTCCAACACAGCACAATATACACCTGTATCTACCCTTTATTGCTGTTCTCTAATAGAGCCACCTGCAGGAGTTAGTGGGTGTTGTGTGCCTCCCACACAGCACAATAAACACTTGTATCTACCCTTTATTGCTGGAGTTTTCTAATACAGCCATCTGCAGGAGTTAGTGGGTGTTGTGTGCCTCCAGCGCAGTATACCCCTGTATCTACCCTTTATTGCTGGTGTTCTCTAATACAGCCCTCTGCAGGAGTTAGTGGGTGTTGTGTGCCTCCCACACAGCACAATAAACACTTGTATCTACCCTTTATTGCTGGAGTTTTCTAATACAGCCATCTGCAGGAGTTAGTGGGTGTTGTGTGCCTCCAGTGCAGTATACACCTGTATGTACCCTTTATTGCTGGTGTTCTCTATTTCAGCCATCTGCAGGAGTTAGTGGGTGTTGTGTGCCTCAAGCACAGCACAGTCTACACCTGTTCTACTCTTTATTGCTGGTGTTCTATAATAAAGGCTCCTGCAGGAGTTAGTGGGTGTTGTGTGCCTCCAGCACAGCACAATATACACCTGTATCTACCCTTTATGGGTGTTCTCTAATAGAGCCATCTGCAGGTGTTAGTGGGTGTTGTGTGCCTCCCGCACAGTACAATATACACCTGTATCTACCCTTTATTGCTGGAGTTTTCTAATACAGCCATCTGCAGGAGTTAGTGGGTGTTGTGTGCCTCCAGCACAGCACAATATACACCTGTATCTACCCTTTATTGCTGTTCTTTAATAGAGCCATCTGCAGGAGTTAGTGGATGTTGTGTGCCTCCAACACAGCACACTATACACCTGTATCTACCCTTTATTGCTGGAGTTCTCTAATACAGCCATCTGCAGGAGTTAGTGGGTGTTGTGTGCCTCCAACACAGCACAATATACACCTGTATCTACCCTTTATTGCTGTTCTCTAATAGAGCCATCTGCAGGAGTTAGTGGGTGTTGTGTGCCTCCCACACAGCACAATAAACACTTGTATCTACCCTTTATTGCTGGAGTTTTCTAATAGAGCCATCTGCAGGAGTTAGTGGGTGTTGTGTGCCTCCAGTGCAGTATACACCTGTATGTACCCTTTATTGCTGGTGTTCTCTATTTCAGCCATCTGCAGGAGTTAGTGGGTGTTGTGTGCCTCAAGCACAGCACAGTCTACACCTGTTCTACTCTTTATTGCTGGTGTTCTATAATAAAGGCTCCTGCAGGAGTTAGTGGGTGTTGTGTGCCTCCAGCACAGCACAATATACACCTGTATCTACCCTTTATGGGTGTTCTCTAATAGAGCCATCTGCAGGTGTTAGTGGGTGTTGTGTGCCTCCCGCACAGTACAATATACACCTGTATCTACCCTTTATTGCTGGAGTTTTCTAATACAGCCATCTGCAGGAGTTAGTGGGTGTTGTGTGCCTCCAGCGCAGTATACACCTATGTCTACCCTTTATTGCTGTTCTCTAATAGAGCTATCTGCAAGAGTTAGTGGGTTTTGTGTGCCTCCAGCGCAGTATACACCTGTATCTTCCCTTTATTGCTGGTGTTCTCTAATACAGTCATCTGCAGAAGTTAGTGGCTGTTGTGTGCCTCCAGCACAGCACAGTATACACCTGTTTCTACCCTTTATTGCTGGTGTTCTATAATAAAGGCTTCTGCAGGAGTTAGTGGGTGTTGTGTGCCTCCAGCATAGCACAATATACACCTGTATCTACCCTTTATTGCTGTTCTCTAATGGAGACATCTGCAGGAGTTAGTGGGTGTTGTGTGCATCCAACACAGCACACTATACACCTGTATCTACTCTTTATTGCTGGAGTTCTCTAATACAGCCATCTGCAGGAGTTAGTGGGTGTTATGTGCCTCCAGTGCAGTATACACCTGTATCGACCCTTTATTGCTGGTGTTCTCTAATACAGCCATCTGCAGGAGTAAGTGGGTGTTGTGTGCCTCCAGCACAGCACAGTGTACACCTGTTTCTACCCTTTATTGCTGGTGTTCTATAATAAAGGCTTCTGCAGGAGTTAGTGGGTGTTGTGTGCCTCCAGCACAGCACAATATACACCTGTATCTACCCTTTATTGCTGTTCTCTAATAGAGCCATCTGCAGGAGTGAGGCCGCGTACACACGGGCGGATTGCCTGCCCAACTAAGTTCGTCAGACAATTCGACAGACAGTCCGTCCAAATTTTGAATGAACGGACTCGACCACACACGATGAACAGACAGTCCGCTGAAAACTTGCACGATGACGTGTACAGCACGTACGACGGGACTAGAAAAACGACTTCCAATACACTGCAATGCAACCTTCGGCCGTGTAAATCCTTTCTGAGTATGCGCCATACTTAGTCCGTCCAACTTGCCTACACACGAGCGGACTGTCCGCTGAAACCAAGTTTGGACGGACAAAACCAAGTTTCAGCGGACAAAATTACAGAAATTCCGAAAGACAAAGTCCGTCAGACTGTCCGCTGAAAAAGTCCGCTGAAGCCCACACACGAGCGGATTGTCCGCTGAAACACGGTTCAGCGGACTAAGTTGGGCAAACAATCCGCCCGTGTGTACGCGGCCTTAGTGGGTGTTGTGTGCCTCCAACACAGCACACTATACACCTGTATCTACTCTTTATTGCTGGAGTTCTCTAATACAGCCACCTGCAGGAGTTAGTGGGTGTTGTGTGCTTCCCGCACAGCACAATATACACTTGTATCTACCCTTTATTGCTGGAGTTTTCTAATACAGCCATATGCAGGAGTTAGTGGGTGTTGTGTGCCTCCAGCGCAGTAAACACGTGTGTTAACCCTTTATTGCTGTTCTCTAATAGAGCCATCTGCAGGAGTTAGTGGGTGTTGTGTGCCTCCAGCGCTGTATACACCTGTATCTACCCTTTATTGCTGCTGTTCTCTAATACAGCCCTCTGCAGGAGTTAGTGGGTGTTGTGTGCCTCCAGTGCAGTATACACCTGTATCTACCCTTTATTGCTGGTGTTCTCTAATACAGCCATCTGCAGGAGTTAGTGGGTGTTGTGTGCCTCCAGCACAGCACAGTCTACACCTGTTTCTACCCTTTATTCCTGGTGTTCTATAATAAAGGCTTCTGCAGGAGTTAGTGGGTGTTGTGTGCCTCCAGCATAGCACAATATACACCTGTATCTACCCTTTATTGCTGTTCTCTAATGGAGCCATCTCCAGGAGTTAGTGGGTGTTGTGTGCCTCCAGCACAGCACACTATACACCTGTATCTACTCTTTATTGCTGGAGTTCTCTAATACCGCCATCTGCAGGAGTTAGTGGGTGTTGTGTGCCTCCAGAACAGCACAATATACACCTGAATCTACCCTTTATTGCTATTCTCTAATAGAGCCATCTGCAGGAGTTAGTGGGTGTTGTGTGCCTCCAGCACAGCACAGTCTACACCTGTTTCTACCCTTTATTGCTGGTATTCTATAATAAAGGCTTCTGCAGGAGTTAGTGGGTGTTGTGTGCCTCCAGCACAGCACAATATACACCTGTATCTACCCTTTATTGCTGTTCTCTAATAGAGCCATCTGCAGGAGTTAGTGGGTGTTGTGTGCCTCCAACACAGCACACTATACACCTGTATCTACCCTTTATTGCTGGAGTTCTCTTATACAGCCATCTGCAGGAGTTAGTGGGTGTTGTGTGCCTCCAGAGCAGCACAATATACACCTGTATCTACCCTTTATTGCTATTCTCTAATAGAGCCATCTGCAGGAGTTAGTGGGTGTTGTGTGCCTCCAACACAGCACAATATACACCTGTATCTACCCTTTATTGCTGTTCTCTAACAGAGCCATCTGCAGGAGTTAGTGGGTGTTGTGTGCCCCCCGCACAGCACAATAAACACTTGTATCTACCCTTTATTGCTGGAGTTTTCTAATACAGCCATCTGCAGGAGTTAGTGAGTGTTGTGTGCCTCTAGTGCATTATACACGTGTGTCTACCCTGTATTGCTGTTCTCTAATAGAGCCATCTGCAGGAGTTAGTGGGTGTTGTGTGCCTCCAGCGCAGTATACCCCTGTATCTACCCTTTATTGCTGGTGTTCTCTAATACAGCCCTCTGCAGGAGTTAGTGGGTGTTGTGTGCCTCCAACACAGCACAATATACACCTGTATCTACCCTTTATTGCTGTTCTCTAATAGAGCCACCTGCAGGAGTTAGTGGGTGTTGTGTGCCTCCCACACAGCACAATAAACACTTGTATCTACCCTTTATTGCTGGAGTTTTCTAATACAGCCATCTGCAGGAGTTAGTGGGTGTTGTGTGCCTCCAGCGCAGTATACCCCTGTATCTACCCTTTATTGCTGGTGTTCTCTAATACAGCCCTCTGCAGGAGTTAGTGGGTGTTGTGTGCCTCCCACACAGCACAATAAACACTTGTATCTACCCTTTATTGCTGGAGTTTTCTAATACAGCCATCTGCAGGAGTTAGTGGGTGTTGTGTGCCTCCAGTGCAGTATACACCTGTATGTACCCTTTATTGCTGGTGTTCTCTATTTCAGCCATCTGCAGGAGTTAGTGGGTGTTGTGTGCCTCAAGCACAGCACAGTCTACACCTGTTCTACTCTTTATTGCTGGTGTTCTATAATAAAGGCTCCTGCAGGAGTTAGTGGGTGTTGTGTGCCTCCAGCACAGCACAATATACACCTGTATCTACCCTTTATGGGTGTTCTCTAATAGAGCCATCTGCAGGTGTTAGTGGGTGTTGTGTGCCTCCCGCACAGTACAATATACACCTGTATCTACCCTTTATTGCTGGAGTTTTCTAATACAGCCATCTGCAGGAGTTAGTGGGTGTTGTGTGCCTCCAGCACAGCACAATATACACCTGTATCTACCCTTTATTGCTGTTCTTTAATAGAGCCATCTGCAGGAGTTAGTGGATGTTGTGTGCCTCCAACACAGCACACTATACACCTGTATCTACCCTTTATTGCTGGAGTTCTCTAATACAGCCATCTGCAGGAGTTAGTGGGTGTTGTGTGCCTCCAACACAGCACAATATACACCTGTATCTACCCTTTATTGCTGTTCTCTAATAGAGCCATCTGCAGGAGTTAGTGGGTGTTGTGTGCCTCCCACACAGCACAATAAACACTTGTATCTACCCTTTATTGCTGGAGTTTTCTAATACAGCCATCTGCAGGAGTTAGTGGGTGTTGTGTGCCTCCAGTGCAGTATACACCTGTATGTACCCTTTATTGCTGGTGTTCTCTATTTCAGCCATCTGCAGGAGTTAGTGGGTGTTGTGTGCCTCAAGCACAGCACAGTCTACACCTGTTCTACCCTTTATTGCTGGTGTTCTATAATAAAGGCTCCTGCAGGAGTTAGTGGGTGTTGTGTGCCTCCAGCACAGCACAATATACACCTGTATCTACCCTTTATGGGTGTTCTCTAATAGAGCCATCTGCAGGTGTTAGTGGGTGTTGTGTGCCTCCCGCACAGTACAATATACACCTGTATCTACCCTTTATTGCTGTTCTCTAATAGAGCTATCTGCAAGAGTTAGTGGGTGTTGTGTGCCTCCAGCGCAGTATACACCTGTATCTTCCCTTTATTGCTGGTGTTCTCTAATACAGTCATCTGCAGAAGTTAGTGGCTGTTGTGTGCCTCCAGCACAGCACAGTATACACCTGTTTCTACCCTTTATTGCTGGTGTTCTATAATAAAGGCTTCTGCAGGAGTTAGTGGGTGTTGTGTGCCTCCAGCATAGCACAATATACACCTGTATCTACCCTTTATTGCTGTTCTCTAATGGAGACATCTGCAGGAGTTAGTGGGTGTTGTGTGCATCCAACACAGCACACTATACACCTGTATCTACTCTTTATTGCTGGAGTTCTCTAATACAGCCATCTGCAGGAGTTAGTGGGTGTTATGTGCCTCCAGTGCAGTATACACCTGTATCGACCCTTTATTGCTGGTGTTCTCTAATACAGCCATCTGCAGGAGTTAGTGGGTGTTGTGTGCCTCCAGCACAGCACAGTGTACACCTGTTTCTACCCTTTATTGCTGGTGTTCTATAATAAAGGCTTCTGCAGGAGTTAGTGGGTGTTGTGTGCCTCCAGCACAGCACAATATACACCTGTATCTACCCTTTATTGCTGTTCTCTAATAGAGCCATCTGCAGGAGTGAGGCCGCGTACACACGGGCGGATTGCCTGCCCAACTAAGTTCGTCAGACAATTCGACAGACAGTCCGTCCAAATTTTGAATGAACGGACTCGACCACACACGATGAACAGACAGTCCGCTGAAAACTTGCACGATGACGTGTACAGCACGTACGACGGGACTAGAAAAACGACTTCCAATACACTGCAATGCAACCTTCGGCCGTGTAAATCCTTTCTGAGTATGCGCCATACTTAGTCCGTCCAACTTGCCTACACACGAGCGGACTGTCCGCTGAAACCAAGTTTGGACGGACAAAACCAAGTTTCAGCGGACAAAATTACAGAAATTCCGAAAGACAAAGTCCGTCAGACTGTCCGCTGAAAAAGTCCGCTGAAGCCCACACACGAGCGGATTGTCCGCTGAAACACGGTTCAGCGGACTAAGTTGGGCAAACAATCCGCCCGTGTGTACGCGGCCTTAGTGGGTGTTGTGTGCCTCCAACACAGCACACTATACACCTGTATCTACTCTTTATTGCTGGAGTTCTCTAATACAGCCACCTGCAGGAGTTAGTGGGTGTTGTGTGCTTCCCGCACAGCACAATATACACTTGTATCTACCCTTTATTGCTGGAGTTTTCTAATACAGCCATATGCAGGAGTTAGTGGGTGTTGTGTGCCTCCAGCGCAGTAAACACGTGTGTTAACCCTTTATTGCTGTTCTCTAATAGAGCCATCTGCAGGAGTTAGTGGGTGTTGTGTGCCTCCAGCGCTGTATACACCTGTATCTACCCTTTATTGCTGCTGTTCTCTAATACAGCCCTCTGCAGGAGTTAGTGGGTGTTGTGTGCCTCCAGTGCAGTATACACCTGTATCTACCCTTTATTGCTGGTGTTCTCTAATACAGCCATCTGCAGGAGTTAGTGGGTGTTGTGTGCCTCCAGCACAGCACAGTCTACACCTGTTTCTACCCTTTATTCCTGGTGTTCTATAATAAAGGCTTCTGCAGGAGTTAGTGGGTGTTGTGTGCCTCCAGCATAGCACAATATACACCTGTATTTACCCTTTATTGCTGTTCTCTAATGGAGCCATCTCCAGGAGTTAGTGGGTGTTGTGTGCCTCCAGCACAGCACACTATACACCTGTATCTACTCTTTATTGCTGGAGTTCTCTAATACCGCCATCTGCAGGAGTTAGTGGGTGTTGTGTGCCTCCAGAACAGCACAATATACACCTGAATCTACCCTTTATTGCTATTCTCTAATAGAGCCATCTGCAGGAGTTAGTGGGTGTTGTGTGCCTCCAGCACAGCACAGTCTACACCTGTTTCTACCCTTTATTGCTGGTATTCTATAATAAAGGCTTCTGCAGGAGTTAGTGGGTGTTGTGTGCCTCCAGCACAGCACAATATACACCTGTATCTACCCTTTATTGCTGTTCTCTAATAGAGCCATCTGCAGGAGTTAGTGGGTGTTGTGTGCCTCCAACACAGCACACTATACACCTGTATCTACCCTTTATTGCTGGAGTTCTCTTATACAGCCATCTGCAGGAGTTAGTGGGTGTTGTGTGCCTCCAGAGCAGCACAATATACACCTGTATCTACCCTTTATTGCTATTCTCTAATAGAGCCATCTGCAGGAGTTAGTGGGTGTTGTGTGCCTCCAACACAGCACAATATACACCTGTATCTACCCTTTATTGCTGTTCTCTAACAGAGCCATCTGCAGGAGTTAGTGGGTGTTGTGTGCCCCCCGCACAGCACAATAAACACTTGTATCTACCCTTTATTGCTGGAGTTTTCTAATACAGCCATCTGCAGGAGTTAGTGAGTGTTGTGTGCCTCTAGTGCATTATACACGTGTGTCTACCCTGTATTGCTGTTCTCTAATAGAGCCATCTGCAGGAGTTAGTGGGTGTTGTGTGCCTCCAGCGCAGTATACCCCTGTATCTACCCTTTATTGCTGGTGTTCTCTAATACAGCCCTCTGCAGGAGTTAGTGGGTGTTGTGTGCCTCCAACACAGCACAATATACACCTGTATCTACCCTTTATTGCTGTTCTCTAATAGAGCCACCTGCAGGAGTTAGTGGGTGTTGTGTGCCTCCCACACAGCACAATAAACACTTGTATCTACCCTTTATTGCTGGAGTTTTCTAATACAGCCATCTGCAGGAGTTAGTGGGTGTTGTGTGCCTCCAGCGCAGTATACCCCTGTATCTACCCTTTATTGCTGGTGTTCTCTAATACAGCCCTCTGCAGGAGTTAGTGGGTGTTGTGTGCCTCCCACACAGCACAATAAACACTTGTATCTACCCTTTATTGCTGGAGTTTTCTAATACAGCCATCTGCAGGAGTTAGTGGGTGTTGTGTGCCTCCAGTGCAGTATACACCTGTATGTACCCTTTATTGCTGGTGTTCTCTATTTCAGCCATCTGCAGGAGTTAGTGGGTGTTGTGTGCCTCAAGCACAGCACAGTCTACACCTGTTCTACTCTTTATTGCTGGTGTTCTATAATAAAGGCTCCTGCAGGAGTTAGTGGGTGTTGTGTGCCTCCAGCACAGCACAATATACACCTGTATCTACCCTTTATGGGTGTTCTCTAATAGAGCCATCTGCAGGTGTTAGTGGGTGTTGTGTGCCTCCCGCACAGTACAATATACACCTGTATCTACCCTTTATTGCTGGAGTTTTCTAATACAGCCATCTGCAGGAGTTAGTGGGTGTTGTGTGCCTCCAGCACAGCACAATATACACCTGTATCTACCCTTTATTGCTGTTCTTTAATAGAGCCATCTGCAGGAGTTAGTGGATGTTGTGTGCCTCCAACACAGCACACTATACACCTGTATCTACCCTTTATTGCTGGAGTTCTCTAATACAGCCATCTGCAGGAGTTAGTGGGTGTTGTGTGCCTCCAACACAGCACAATATACACCTGTATCTACCCTTTATTGCTGTTCTCTAATAGAGCCATCTGCAGGAGTTAGTGGGTGTTGTGTGCCTCCCACACAGCACAATAAACACTTGTATCTACCCTTTATTGCTGGAGTTTTCTAATACAGCCATCTGCAGGAGTTAGTGGGTGTTGTGTGCCTCCAGTGCAGTATACACCTGTATGTACCCTTTATTGCTGGTGTTCTCTATTTCAGCCATCTGCAGGAGTTAGTGGGTGTTGTGTGCCTCAAGCACAGCACAGTCTACACCTGTTCTACCCTTTATTGCTGGTGTTCTATAATAAAGGCTCCTGCAGGAGTTAGTGGGTGTTGTGTGCCTCCAGCACAGCACAATATACACCTGTATCTACCCTTTATGGGTGTTCTCTAATAGAGCCATCTGCAGGTGTTAGTGGGTGTTGTGTGCCTCCCGCACAGTACAATATACACCTGTATCTACCCTTTATTGCTGGAGTTTTCTAATACAGCCATCTGCAGGAGTTAGTGGGTGTTGTGTGCCTCCAGTGCAGTATACACCTTTATCTACCCTTTATTGATGGTGTTCTCTAATACAGCCATCTGCAGGAGTTAGTGGGTGTTGTGTGCCTCCAGCACAGCACAGTCTACACCTGTTTCTACCCTTAATTGCTGGTGTTATATAATAAAGGCTTCTGCAGGAGTTAGTGGGTGTTGTGTGCCTCCAGCACAGCACAATATACACCTGTATCTACCCTTTATTGCTGTTCTCTAATAGAGCCTCTGCAGGAGTTAGTGGGTGTTGTGTGCCTCCAACACAGCACACTATACTCCTGTATCTACCCTTTATTGCTGGAGTGCTCTAATACAGCCATCAGCAGGAGTTAGTGGGTGTTGTGTGCCTCCAGCATAGCACAATATACACCTGTATCTACTCTTTATTGCTGTTCTCTAAGAGAGCCATCTGCAGGAGTTAGTGGGTGTTGTGTGCCTCCAGCACAGCACAATATACACCTGTATCTACCCTTTATTGCTGGAGTTTTCTAATACAGCCATCTGCAGGAGTTAGTGGGTGTTGTGTGCCTCCAGCACCGTATACACCTGTATCCACCCTTTATTGCTGGTGTTCTCTAATACAGCCATCTGCGGGAGTTAGTGGGTGTTGTGTGCCTCCGGCACAGCACAGTATACACCTGTTTCTACCCTTTATTGCTGGTGTTCTATAATAGAGCCATCTGCAGGATTTAGTGGGTGTTGTGTGCCTCCAGCACAGCACAATATACACCTGTATTTACCCTTTATTGCTGGAGTTCTCTAATACAGCCATCTGCAGGAGTTAGTAGGTGTTGTATGCATCCAGCACAGCACAGTATACACCTGTATATACTCTTTATTGTTGGTGTTCTATAATAAAGGAGTTAGTAGTTGCTGTGTGCCTTCAGGGGCTGAGTCACCAAGCACACCACATTTAACACCCATGCAGTAAACCAAATCTAAAAATGTCTAATGATATAAGAACAGGTCATTCCTTTCACATTTGCTGGAATAATCATTTTCTTTATGCACAACTATAAGTAGAATTGTAAATGCCTCTCTAGTTATGTTTCAGTATTCATGTAGTGTAATAAATGCTGATGCTCATCAGAGAATAATACATTTTATTTGACATTTATGAAATGAATAATAAAAATGTGATTTAAAAAAGTAAAAAGATTGTGAGCTTTTTTGCCAAGCCAAAATCAACTCCACAGTCTGTCATAGTCTGTGACCAGTAGAGCACAGCCACTATGATTACTCAATGGTCCAAGTCTGAGACTGTAATGTAGTATGTATTTTTTGCAGCTTGTAGCTTGGATTTTAAAAACAGAATTGACAGTAAGCAAATTAAGAACAGCTGTTTGTGTTTGCTCAAGTAACCAAATAAAGCAAAACCAAACACCCATCTTAAGCAATAGTGCAAAATTGTCAGTTTCAAAATGTTTAGTATGTCAGCATTTTAGTAAAGTAACAAACACAGTTACATAGCATTTTTTGACAATAAAAGCTTTTGCAAAGGCATTGTGTTTAATAAAAATAGCATTAAGCCTCTAAGCCAAAAATTTTAGAGGGCAATGCTACTTTAGATCTTTATACAATATAACCCACAGGTAGAAAAAACACAGATAATAGACAATTTCAAGAGATACTACCTGACTAGCCAACAAGCGCCATACTACTTTCAACCATATACTTTCCTCTCAGCACACTGCAAAAAATGGCTACCTGAGCCTGTGGGTTGGAAACTCTAATGAAATTCTAATCTAATGACCCACACTTGCGCAACATAATGTATAAATGTGACAAAATGGAAAAATTCTATAAGCATCGGACCAATTAATATATATGCGTCTAAAACATGAACCACAACCACAATTATATTACATATACACACATCATCAGACTTAAATAAGTCTAAAATGTTGAAAAATCCAATAAAGAACCAAGGATTAGAATGCATTTTTAGAAAATACATGTGACCAAACAATGTGTCACCAGATGAGAAAGAATATAAAATAAGAACATATACAGCAAAACCTAAACGTCCATAGTAAATAGTCCAGATATGGTGCCCGGGGCAAATAAATAAATAGATCCAAAGGTGATTAACGGTGACACTAAAGGAAAATAGTGCTCTTCCTCTTCAACAAACAGAAGCACACCACACTCACCAGAAATATATGACCCCTTTTTCTTACAACATGCTTATAATATCTCCAACTTGCACTCCCCCAAATATGGCTGCTGACTTCTCAGTTAGCTTATTACTCTATCCATACTAACATCCCATGCATATGGGCGACTGGACACCACCATATATTAAGTAGCACTCCTGCATCTTTGCCAAGCTCTTTACCAAATTCGATTTATGGAGGGTATAAAACCGTGTCCACATTCGTCCCAAAGATGTATGGAAGACTGCTTTCAGAACCAGATATGGACATTTTAAGTCCTTGGTCATGCCCTTTGGACTTTAAAAGTTGCAGGAGCACTGCAAACATTTCATTATTGATGTTTTTTGAGATTTGCTTGGTCAGTTTGTAATAGCACATTTGGATTATATTTTAATTATTTTTTGATAATTTGGTGGAACACCGCAAGCATGTCTGTATTTTCTTTGAGAGATTAAGTCAAAATCAACTTTACATCAAACTAAAAAAATGTGAATTTGAACAAACTCAGATCCAAATCTTGGGATACATCATTTCTTCAAATCCAGATAAGATAAAAGCAGTGGTGGACTGGTGTCCCTAGGAATGTTAAGGAAATGGTTGTTGGATTTGCCAACTTTCATAGAAGATTTATAAGGAATGTCTCCAAGGTAATTGCTTCAATTATGCAGCTGACAAAGAAAGGGGTGCCCTTTTTGTGGTCACCTGAGGAACATGCTGCCTTTAGTAAACTAAAAACTCTCTTCGCATCTGCATCAACACTAGTATATCCAGATCCTGAACTACCTTTCATCATAGAGGTTGATGCTTCAGATTCTGCTGTGGGAGCTATCCTTTCTCAGCGAATTGGAGAAAAGATGCAGCTCAATCCTTGTGCCTTCTAGTGCCTTCAGCCGAGAAGAATTATGACACTGGAAACAAGCAGCAGCTGGTAATTAAGGAATCATTTTCTGAGTGGGGGCATCTGCTGGAAGGGGCTAAGCATCCTGTAACTGTTCTCAAGGATCATAAAAAAATAGAATTTATTAATTCTGCCAAAAGGTTGTCATCTAGACAAGCCTTATTCTTTTACAGGTTAAATTGTGCCACTAGTTCCAAGACATTTTTTGAATCTTCTTAAGGAGGGGTATGAGAATGACTCACTTCTTAATCTCCCTGGCGGTATGATTGTTTCAGATTTTTGATGCTGAAAGCAGTACAGTTATTTTGTATGGAAATTTGGCATTTTATATTGTAGGCCTGTAATTCTGATACCGTGTACACACGACCGGACTTTCCGTCAGACTAGGTCCAAAGGAATCAGTCCGTTGGACAATCCGACCATGTGTGGGCTAATACGATCATTTTTCGTTAAAAAAATCAGACAGAACTAGAAATAGAACATGTTTAAAATCTGCCCGACAGACTCAATTACTATCGGGAATGCTGGTCCGGTAGACCAAATACGACGCAATGGAAGCTATTGGCTACTGGCTATTGAACTTCTTTTTTTAGTCCCGTCTTACGTCATCACGTTCAAAACGAATGGACTTAGTCCGTTCATGTGTGGCCAAGTCCGTTTGTTCGGAAAGTCCGTCGGAACTCCGCCGAAAGTCCGCTGGGAAGACTGTCAGACCTACTCTGCTGGAAAGTCCAGTCGTGTGTACGAGGCATTAGGAATTACTCACTTAAATCTGCCCAAAAAAGAGTCTAGTAGACATCCCAGGTATGATAAAGTTTGAAAAACAAATTAATAAATTCTAATAAAATAAATAGAGTGATAAAAAAACAATATTATACCAACTCTAATTAAAGAATGTGTATATTCAAAAAATAATTCGAAAAAGAATAAAATATTAATTATATTAATTTTCCATATCACCATCTACACAAAAAAGAGTTCATTTCATATAGAAAAAAATAATAGATCCTCTTTGATTGTAGTTCCCACCGTGAAACACACCACACCGGTAAAGGGAAAAGGGTGTCCTCAAAGATGCAGAAAACAGAACTCCACCACCAATATCACTGCCGCTTACCAGCTAGACTGGTCCCATCACAGAGACCAGATATGGCCACACATAAGAAAACACTCCTTCTGCACATGGACCACCAGGAGGATACAGCTCTGTTCAGGCGTTTGGACTGATCATACGGCTACACCACTCATTGCCCGGTACATACAAAAACAAGAAGGGTCGCCATAGTGTAATAAATTCTTAGGTTTAATAAATAAATAAAAGATTGCACTTACATCCAATTAGGAAAATAGGTCGCTGTATAACAAGTAACAATATTGCCGGCCGGCTTCGTGAACGCTGCCCGTTGCTTCCGGGTTCAGCGTGGAACGCGATGACGTCAATACGCCACTCCTCCCTACGCCGTTTCGTCACAACTGACGTCTTCCGTGCCCCTGGAAGACGTCAGTTGTGACGAAACGGCGTAGGGAGGAGTGGCGTATTGACGTCATCGCGTTCCACGCTGAACCCGGAAGCAACGGGCAGCGTTCACGAAGCCGGCCGGCAATATTGTTACTTGTTATACAGCGACCTATTTTCCTAATTGGATGTAAGTGCAATCTTTTATTTATTTATTAAACCTAAGAATTTATTACACTATGGCGACCCTTCTTGTTTTTGTATGTACCGGGCAATGAGTGGTGTAGCCGTATGATCAGTCCAAACGCCTGAACAGAGCTGTATCCTCCTGGTGGTCCATGTGCAGAAGGAGTGTTTTCTTATGTGTGGCCATATCTGGTCTCTGTGATGGGACCAGTCTAGCTGGTAAGCGGCAGTGATATTGGTGGTGGAGTTCTGTTTTCTGCATCTTTGAGGACACCCTTTTCCCTTTACCGGTGTGGTGTGTTTCACGGTGGGAACTACAATCAAAGAGGATCTATTATTTTTTTCTATATGAAATGAACTCTTTTTTGTGTAGATGGTGATATGGAAAATTAATATAATTAATATTTTATTCTTTTTCGAATTATTTTTTGAATATACACATTCTTTAATTAGAGTTGGTATAATATTGTTTTTTTATCACTTTATTTTTCACAAATAATTTTTGGATCATTCTCAGCGCAGCTTTTTTGAAAATTAACTAGGATTTGGTTTGTGGGTATCTCACATAATAAGTTGCTGCTTCATTCACGATATAAATTTCTTTTTTCATATATATTTTCATTTATCACTAATTTATTGAAGAATAGCGCTGTACTTTTTGGGGTTACATTAAATAAAATAAATAACTATAAATATTTATAACAAATAATAATATAACAATAAAAATTATTCAAAAACACTTAAATTTGCTCAGTTGCAGAATTGTCGCTGTCATTACTTTCAGTGTTTGATGACGGATTTCCCCACAAATCACTATTGCTCAATTCTGCAAGTGATTCTAATTTATTATCGCTGCTTTGTGTGCGGAGCAGTAATCAAAGCAAAAGGTGACTACTTTGAAGAACCTAGAATAGAAGACATATTTTCAGTTGTTTCACACTTTTTTGTTCAGTATATAATTGGACGTGTGTTAATTCATAGTTTTGATGCCTTCAGTGTGAATCTACAATTTTCATAGTCATGAAAATAAAGAAAACTCTTTGAATGAGAAGGTGTGTCCAAACTTTTGGTCTGTACTGTATATATATATATATATATATATATATATATATATATATATATATATATATATATATTCAATAAGTCCAATACTGTTAAATGTCCTGAAACCTGTAATGAAAAACATGCAACAAGCAAGCATAAACATAAGTCCAACAGGATTGAAGAATATGTAGTCTGATGTATGATGTCGTCAAAGAATTCCAGAATACCTGTAGATAGCAGCAATGTACTCCCTGCCATACCAACAGCATGGCTAGTCCTTGCAAAAGTCACTCACCTAGCAAAAGGAGTACTAACTCTGTAATTGGTTGAGTAAAGGTTCATATCGATCCTCCCTTGGTTACCTTGACTTCTACCTTCCAGGCCTTGTTATCGTCACTGGGCATAACTTTAGTAATACGATCCCTATGCCACTCATTCCGACAAACTTCCTTGTCTTTTATAAGGATGGCATCTCCGACCTTAAGATTAGGCTTAGATGTTTGCCATTTGAAGGTGATGAATATACTCCTTCCTCCGGAAATGCCAAAACACATTGGTTAGATGTTGCACCTGCTTCCATTGACACCTGTAGATATCCTTGGGTTCGATCTCAGTTGAAAATATTACAGCAGTGCCAATCTTTCGAGTAAGAAGCGAATCTGTAATAAGGATCACTGGAGCATCAGGATCTGAGGATACCGACTCTAAAGGTCTTGCGTTCACTATGGCAGACACTTCAGCGAGAAAGTATCATGGGTGAGTGGTAAAGACTTGTGAGACTGCAGCATGGAGTCAAGAATTCTTCGTGCTACTCCAATCATTTGTTCCCAGGATCCTCCCATGTGTGAAGAATGTGGAGGATTAAACAACTAAGTATATCCATTGTTGGCCAGGGAATTGTTCAATTATAGCTCTTTATATGCTCCAACAAAATTGGTACCACAGTCAGATTGCAGCTACTTAACTGGTCTTCTGACAGAGAAGAATATTTGTAGGGCACAGATGAAGGAAGAAGAATCCATAGACTCGATCACTTCTATGCATATTGCTCGGATGCTGAGACAGGTAAACAATACAGCCCACCTTTTACTATTGGCAGCTCCACCACGAGTTCTCAGAATAATGAGGGACCATGGGCTGAAAACATCTACTCCAACATAGGTGAAAGGTGGATCTGTACTTAGACGATCAGCTGGAAAACTTGCCATTTTTTGCTATTGATGTTTTCCTCTAAAAGTGGTTGTAAAGTCATTTTTTGACTTTTACCTACAGGAAAGCCTATAATAAGGCTTACCTGTAGGTAAAAAAAATATCTGCAGCGGCGCATGCACACAGGGGATTCCCGGAGCCGCGATACCCGGAAGAAACGCAGAGGGAACATGTCAGCTCCCTTGGCGTGGATCGGGCCAGATGTCGGGGCCTCGTTCTAAGGTAAGTATTTCATAATGAGCTAGTATGCGGTGCATACTAGCTCATTATGCCTTTTCCTTTGCAGGTGAGAAAAAATAAATAAGAATTCAGTGGGTATACAACCACTTTAACTTGTGGCACTTGACACACCTGAAGAGCAAGGAGCAGACACACCTTTTCATATCAATGATCCACAAGCCAGGTGACCTGATGGCACCTTCTGTAAACTCATGGTCTTGCTGATTTACCAGTTCATGTTAATGACGAACCAGAAGAGTAGTAACATGATGTTGATCTGATATGATTAGATGATTCTGTTCTTTGCTGCATAAGTCGGATTTCATTATACGGCCACCAACTCTCATCAGCTATTTGGCGTCAACTACAGGGTTTAGATTGAAGAGAGAACTGTTTTTAGACAATTGTGTTCCATTCATGATTCTCCCAAATTCCTCCTGATACACTTCTTGTTGCACACAACCGATAATCACCTCTTCTGCTTGTGAAATATCTGCTGCTGTAAAGTGTCCAGAACAACTGTGCCAACCAAGACACTCTGCCGCAGTGTTCTTCCTAAAGCAGCGAGCAATATGAATTAAGCGAGCAATAGCTCTTACAGCAGATGACCAGGTGGAAAAACGCTCATAACTGAAGCTTCTGTTTTGAATTTACAGAAGTGTGGAGTGAGATGTTCACAGTTCTTATTTCCTTATCATCTTCAGGACTTACTAGCCCATAGGTGTTGTCAGTAGGGGGTGAGTAGGTGTCCTCACACAAAAATCTTGGAGGTGACAGCCATAAGATGTCCTGAAGAACAGCAGATGACACAGCTCTGGTCCCACAGTCAGCTGGGTTGAGTTCAGTGGGAACGTAATGCCATTAAATTGGTAGAGAAAATCTCTTAATATGGTCAACCCTGTTGCTGACGTACAGATAGAACTGTTTTGTTTGGTTGTATGTGTAACCAAGTACTGCCTTACTGTCTGTTAGGGATGAGCTCAGTGTTTGACTTGAACGCATGTTCGACTCGATCATCGGCCGAAAAAATGGTGCCGCCTTATAAAACATATATAAAGAAGGTACCATCATCCCATATAGATTTCAGTAGAAAAAAATGAGGAGCTCAAAAGAGGGCATCTATGAGCAACCAAGGGGGAAAGAGGGGGGACTATTACGGTACCAAAGGAATAGAATAATTTGGAAAAAGTATTTTTCTAAAAACACATTTATTCAAAATATTAATTGACAATGACATCACAGAAAAAGAAAACAATTCTAAGAGACAAACATACATCTCAAAAAGTACTACATAAACATTACAAAGATATATTACAGTAAAGTATAATGCCCTTTCAGAAGAGGCAAAGGTCATTGGATACAGGGTTTTTTGACGTTTTCCTCGACTAGTTTCGCGACAGAGCGTCGCTTTCTCAAGAGGCGTCACCCGTACAATCTAATAAGATATAATAATGATTTATTAAAGAGACATTTTAGTATACAAGGAGCAAAAATAAAATAACAATGTCATTATACAGCAAGGTTTATAAAATCAAATGACTCACCCTCATAGGCCGTTCGTCTGTTCGGCGAATTCAGAACTTTGTGGATCGTTCGCACCAAATTTGTGTGGTACAAATTGCCCACAATGCACTAAGCCATTGCAGTGCCTTGCTGGCTCATGATTGGCCAAGCATGCACTGTGACCCTGCATGCTTGGCCAATCCCAGCGCCGGAAGCGAGGAGAGCCATAATTGGCCACAGGCAGGATGCCTGTGGCCAATTATAGCTCAGGGGGTTTAGTACACGCCCCACACGATATAAGGCCGCCGGCGCAGCAGCCTTGTGTAGTGTGTTCCAGTGTGCAGGGAAAGCGCAAGATAGGCAGGGACAGTGTTATTTTCTCAGGCATCTGCAGGAGTTAGTGGGTGTTGTGTGCCTCCAGCACAGTATACACCTGTATCTACCCTTTTTTGCTGGTGTTCTCTAATGCAGGCATCTGCAGGAGTTAGTGGGTGTTGTGTGCCTCCAGCACAGCACAGTATACACCTGTATCTACCCTTTATTGCTGGTGTTCCCTAATACAGGCATCTGCAGGAGTTAAAGTGGGTGTTGTGTGCCTCCAGCACAGTATACACCTGAAGATACCCCTTATTGCTGGTGTTGTCTGTTGCATATCTTGCATATTAGCCTTTAAAATGAGCACTTTTGATTTTGAACGTTCGAGTCCCATAGACTTTAATAGGGTTCTAAAGTTCGTACGTATTTTTGGTCCGTTCGAAGGTTCTAGCGCGAACTGAACCGGGGGGTGTTCGGCTCATCCCTACTGTCTGTATAGAAGGTGAAAGAATCAATTCTAGTGTCCATTTCACTTCGTATGACTTTGGCAATTTCTACTGCTAGCACGGCTGCACAAAGTTCAAGTCTTGGTATGTGCAGGTTTGGGAGTGAGTTTTGCCTTGCCTAGGACAAAACTACAGTGTGATTCTCAATTCATTTCAGAGGTCTTCAAATAGGCTACTGTAGCAATAGCTTCAACTGATGCATCTGACAAAATATGAATTTCTCTCCGGTTAGCAGTTGAAATGGAACCTGGAACATAGCAAAAGGAGATCTGAAGTTTTTCTAGTGACTTCAAAAAATATCTACACCTATCCCAGTCTAAGTTCTCAGTAGATAACTGTCTTAGCAGAATCTTACCTTGAATGGTAACTGGAGCAAGGAAACCCAGTGGGTCATAGATGCTATTCACCACCGTCAGGACTCCTCTCTTAGTAACGGGTTTGTCACAAGTTGACACTTGTAAGGTGAATGTGTCTTGTTTGATGTTCCGAGACTTCGCTGTACAGGAGGCACATCTGTACCCAAATCAAGGTTTTTTAGACTAGTGGCATAGTCCTCAGAGTGAAGGGCATTCATAAGTTCCTGGCTGTTGGATATAATGTTTTGCAGTCTAAGGTTTGCTGTAGCCAGCATCTCCTTTGTTCTGGTGAGGAGATCAACGTCAACGTAGAAGTTTCTTTCAACAAATTGACAAGCATCAGATCCATATTCTTCTTCTCCAGTCTGAGCTGTTCTCGTTAGCCCATTAGTTACCACCACTGCAGGGGAATGACTGTTACCGAAGACATGTACCTTCATTCGATAGTCTATAACTTCCTTGTTGATGTCATTATCTTTGTGCCATAGAAACCTGAGGCAGTTTCTTTGTCTTCTCTGACAATGAATCAGTGAAACATCTGTTGAATGTTTGCCATTTTGCTACATGCTCTTGTCTGAATCAAGACTCCTATTAGACTGTTGTTCAAGTTGGGCCCTGTAAGGAGCATGTTGTTAAGAGAACATCTTCATGCTGAGCACTGGAATCAAAGACAACTCTGATTTGGTCTGGTTTGTGTGGGTGATACATGCCAAAGGATGGAAGGAATTATAGGGGTCGCCAAGATCGCCATGGGGGGCCCCCTGTACTCTTCCATAGGAGGGGAGGCTGAGAGGAGCTCCCTGATCATCAGCCGAACTGAGATCGGCATTATGCGGGAGCTCCTCACATTAGCCTTTAGTGAAAGCACAGTGTGTGCTCTTTGTCTGGGCACAGCGGCAGAGCTTGATGGGCACAGTAGTGACATTTGATGGTACAGTGGTGGTGTTTGATGGGCACAGTGGCTGTAATTGATGTTTTTTAAATCGGTTCCTTTATATGCGGCCATCCACTCGGGATTGGGCCCTGGTGTTCCACCATCGGGCTCGGAGAAAAGAGCCCTGTCCAGAGGTCGGGGGGGGGGGGGGCCCGCCATGGTTTCCTGCATCGGGGCCCTGAAGGTTCTAGTTATGCCACTGAGAAGGTACCAGCATTCTTCTCCCTAATTTAGTGGAGGTGCAGGCTCTGCATGATCTCTGTCAAATATATTTTGCATAAAGTTCACAAATTGCTTTTGAATCTCTGATTTCCTGCTTAAGTTTCGCTTTAAGGAGCAGAATCTACTGATGGCCTGCTGAAAGTTGTTGAGTAATCTCTCTCTCGGGAGACAAAAAGGTAGGGGTGCTACCTAGTTATTGGAGTCATCTTGAAAGAACTTATTGTCCATTACATTGATGAATTATTTGTCTTCCATTGAAGGAGCCAGTATGTCACTGCATTAAACACTGTAAAGCCAAAGTTGTCATCGTGGCAGGAGAATGGGCTTGTGTTACCTGAGATACCATGTTGCCATTTGTGGCTGGCAATCTTCTCTTTCACCCAGTAGCGATGTGGGCATGGCTTAAAGTAAGTGTTTCGCCCATTTGGCGGAACATTTATCTTGAATGATGAAATGTTGGTAGGTCTCTTAATTTTGCCTATACAGACATTGCCTATAATGACCCAACCTAGATCCATGCGCTGGGCAAATGGGACATCTGGGGTTCCACTGACTTGTCTGTGTACCTTGGGAACTCTAAGCCCCTGTACACACGGTCGGACATTCTGCCAACCAAATCCGTTGGATTTTGTCCAACGGATTGTGTCCGAAACTGTTGCATACACACGGTCGGACCAAGTTGTCCGAAAATCCGATCATTCAGAACGTGATGACGTTATTTCATTATGACGGGACTACGTTCAGGCTAGTAGCCAATAGCTTTGGTGCAGGAATTTGATCTGAGCATGCGTGGCACTTTGTCCGATCGGAATTCTCTACACATGATCGGAGTATGTCCGATCGGACCAGTTTGTCGGAAAATATTTCCAACAAGTTGGAAAATTGGGTCCGATGGATATTCCGACGGAATCAGTCCGATGCATACCACACACAGTCGGATTATCCGACAACACGGTCCGATAGGACACATTACGACGGATTCTCCGACAGTGTGTACAAGGGCTTAGAATGTCTCTTCCTAACAGAAGAAGGATCTGAGCCTCTTTGTTAAGCAGCGGTATCTCATTTGCTTTTACCTTCAGGTGAGGGTGGTGGAAAGCAGCAGCTGGAGTAGGGATTTCTTCCCTGTTAGCAGGTATCTGATTGCACTCAACAAGTGTAGGTAGGGGTGATTGCATGTTATTTGAGAGAAGATAACATGAATCCATGAGCCCTTCTTCCAGAAACCTCTGTAGTACAACTACAGGTACCCGAGGTGTAAGCATGAGCTTCGCCTTTTATTTCAAATTGACAGTTCTGATTTAGCAAGCGATCTATTGCTCTGATTGTCTAAGATAGCATACACCTTTAGAGTCTTTTCTGGTTGGTCCTTGTGGTATATGTTCACCAAGCATATTTTATCACAGTACTTATCACAGCGGTCTTCTCCACATACTTCAGTGCAGGATGAAGAACTTATGGTAAAATTAGGCACTTGGTCTGTATTCTCTCCGCCATGCGTTAACTGGGATGAGAGTTAGCAGGTTGTGCGGAGCTGGGTTCAAATGGATGGAGGGCTTGCACATGTTCTTCAGAGCCACACTCCATGCACTTGATGGACACATTACAGTCCTTTGCAAAATTACTGTAGAAGCGCAGCACCTTAAACATACCCTAAATGTCTTTAACCACTTGGGATCCGCGCTAATGCCGTCATTTGGCAATTGGCAAATGACCTACTTTTCCGGGACTACGTCTATTGACGTCGTCCCGTGCACGAGCGGCCTGCGCGCCCCCTGAGGGGCGCGCGCGGCGCGCTCTGTGATCGGCAAGTCCATGAGACTCGCCTGATCACCGATCCGTGCAAGGGGTCGATCCCGACCCCTTATCACGTGATCAGCTGTCAGCCAATGACAGCTGATCATGTGATAGAACGGAGCCGGTAATCGGCTATTATTCCTCCTCGCGCTGACAGCGCGAGGAGAAAAAAAAAAAGCCGATCACCGGCGGCCGTGATCGGGACATCAGTCCCGATCACGGCCAGCAATACAAGCGACCACCTGCCCCCTGCCAGTGCCCACCTGCCCCCTGCAGTGCCATCCTGAATAAAAGTAAGTGCCCCCCGTCAGTGCCACCCAGCAGTGCCCATAGTGCCCACAGTGCCACCCACAGTGCCACCCACAGTGCCACCCACAGTGTCACCCAGCAGTGCCACCCACAGTGCCACCCACAGTGCCCACAATCTGCCTCAAAGGTGCTGCACCCCAGTGCCACCCATCAGTGCCCAGCAGTGTCGCCCATCAGTGCCCAGCAGTGCCGCCCATCAGTGCCCAGCAGTGCCACCTATCAGAGCCACCTATCAGTGCCCATCAGTCCCATCTATCAGTGGTACCTATCAGTGCCCATCCGTGCCACCCATCCGTGCCACTTATCCGTGCCACCCATCCGTGCCATCTTATCTGTGCCCATCTTTGCCCATCAGTGCCACCTTATCTGTGCCCATCAGTGCCGCCTTATCTGTGCCTATTAGTGCCGCCTTAACTATGCCTATCAGTGCCCACCAGTGCAGCCTATCAGTGCCCACCAAGGCAGCCTATCAGTGCCCACCAATGCAGCCCATCAGTGCCCACCAATGCAGCCCATCAGTGCCCACCAATGCAGCCTATCAGTGCCGCCTAATCAGCGCACTTCAATGAAGGAGAAAAATGACCCGTTTGCAAAATTTTATAACAAACTATTAAAACATGATTTTTTTTTTTTTTTTTTTGCATCTTTTTTTGTTTGTTTAGCAAAAAATAAAACTCCCAGCTGTAACTAAATACCACCAAAAGAAAGCTCTATTTGTGGGAAAAAAATTATAAAAATTTCATTTGGGTACAGTGTTGTATGACCGCGCAATTGTCATTCAAAGTGCATCAGCGCTGAAAGCTGAAAATTGGTCTGGGACTGAGGGGGGTTTAAGTGCCCAGTAAGCAAGTGGTTAAAAGCTCCTCACGCTCTTCAAGAGGCTTTTTCCTAAAGCCGATACATTTTTTGAGGGGGTGTGCCTTCTTGTGAATGGGACACTTTCTCTTAGGACGCGTACACACGCGGGGACTGTTCGCTCAACTTTGTCCGCTGAACAGTGTTTCGGCGGACAGTCCGCTCGTGTGTGGGCTTTCAGCGGACAGTTTCAGCGGACAGTCTGCTGAACAAAGTTTTTCGGAAATTCCGAAAAACTGTCCGCTGAAACTTTGTTTCAGCGAACAGTCCCCTCGTGTGTAGGCTTGTTCGTCAAACTAAAGTTCCGCGCATGCTCAGAAAGGATTTACACGCCGAAGTTTGCATTGCAGTGTATAGGACGTCGTATTTTTCGTCCCGTCGTACGTGCCGTTCACGTCATCGCGCACGGTTTCAGCGGACTGTTCGTTCGTCGTGTGTGGGCAAGTCCGTCCATGCTAATTTTGAGCGGACTGTCCGCTGAAACTGTTTGACGGACAAAGTTGAGCGAACAGTCCCCGCATGTGTACGCGGCCTTAGGGTTTTCAATCTTCCTACTCGGTTTGCCCCCTGGCCACAACTGTGGTAGAACTGGGAAGGGTGTCAGTCTTTTTCACGGATACTGGGCTTCTACAGCTTCTACAGTTGCCCTGAAGACTGGTACTCTTAGGAAAGAAACAGGAGGACTGGGGGCTGGGACTTTAAATGAAGCAGGCAGGTGTAAAAAGTTTAAATTTACTGGAAGTCAGTGATAAGTTACATGAGGGTAATCATGAGTAAACCAAGAAAACTAATATATTTTGTTCAAAGGATAAACATACAGCAATGACAATTAACCATTAATAATACAAATCACATATTACAGGTGATCATTATGTAAATAAAACATATAGTTGGCACTCAGTCTCTGAAACTCCTTGCACAAGGCATTTTCTCTATCTTCTGGACTGCCATAAGTTTGCTATAGTCGATCCCATGCAGCTGTGAGGCCTGCTGTTGGATTGTCCATGAAAACTGATCTTAATGGCTTAACACATGCAGCAGATAGACAACCAAGCCATCTGATCAGCAGATCCAATTCTTCAGCAGCTGTAATGCCAAGATCACTGATTGCAGTTCTGAAAGCACATTTTCAACTTCTGTAGTTCCCAAGTTGGTCATCAAATGACCAGCCTTTGTGAGCTCTCTACGAAGTATGCACCTCACAAACTCTGCTGTCTCAGTTGTCTCTGCCTTTATGCAAGATGTTGTTGGCTGAATAGCGCTGATTGCTCTATCTTTGACATTGTTGTTAAAGGACAAATATGGTGCAGCAGATGCTTTCAGTTGTTCCAATGGTACGTTGATTCAAGGCTGTACCGATGACTGGAAATTGATGACTTGCTTGCAGCTTACTCTGATGCTCTGTGATGTAAAAATGAAGGGCTTAGGTTATAGTATTTAGTGAGTTTGAGGGGATCTTCCATATCTGCTATGTGTAGGTTGATGTTGTCTTTCTCCCTTGCACCTTCCTCTGCACTTGCTCTAGGAATCTTAGCTTTACCATAGCTGTATCATGTTTACACTGTTCGTTTAAGATTTCTATTGTTGCTCTTTGACGTGCTGTGTGAGCTTCCAACTCTGCTCTTTGACGCTGTGTGAGCTTCCAACTTTGCTCTCTTTTCTGCATATGTGACCTGCACCTTGCTGGCTTCCGCTTCAGCTAATAAGTCGCTCACTGAGTGTTGAATATTTTGAACTATGACTTCTAGAAGACTTTTTAGAATGTCTGGTGGAAACAGATCTGTGAGATGCAGTGTCCTGTAGCAGCTCTAACTTTGCTTCTGCCTTTAATTTGGTTTGTTGGATAAAACTGTCTCTTTCTACATTAAGAGCCTTGAAGTTTTTTAATTCCTCCAGTGAACCTGTTGTGTAAGACATTAATGAACTTGTTACTAGTAAAATGATAGAGCTCATATGAAATAGAAAGTTTTTCAATGGCGCCCTCTAGTGTCAGTAGTTCACATTCAACAGACAACGTATTCGATTCAGAAACAATCTTCTCACAAAATAGTTTCAAGTTATTGAACAATACAGTTCTTAGCCCTTGTACACACGGTTGGACATTCTGACGGAAAATGTCCGATTGGACCGTGTTGTCGGATAATCCGACCGTGTGTGGGCTCCATCGGACTGTTTCCATCAGAATATCCGACCGACAAAGTTTTAGAGCAGGGCTATAAATTTTTCCGACAACATGATCTGATCGGACTTTGTCCAATCGTTTGTAGAGAATTCCGATTGGACAAAATGCCACGCATGCTCAGATCAAATTCCTAGACTAAAGCTATTGGCTACTAGCCTGAACGTAGTCCCGTCGTAACTAAATTACGTCATCACGTTCTGAACGATCGGATTTTCCGACAACTTTGTCCGACCGTGTGTGTGCAACACCAGTTTCGGACAAAATCCAACGGATTTTGTTGTTGGAATGTCCGACCGTGTGTACAAGAGCTAAAAGCTTCATAATTCTCCATTACTTTCCAAGTTGGTTTGACTGAGCGTTTTTGGTAACTCAGTTGGCACAGGATCTTGTGCTGGAGTTGCTGTGTGTTCACATTCAGTGTTTTGGTAACTTATGGCAGATAATGGCTAAGGCCTCATGCACACGAGACGCAGATGAAACCTCTGCAGAAACGCGCGTTTTGCCGCGTTTGCATGCCGCGTTTAGGCGCGTTTAGACGCGTTTGCGTTTAAACGCGTTTATAAAGATAACATCATGTAGACCCTCCCCAAGCTCTCAAAGCATTTTTTTAACTATTTCTGCTATTTTGATCAGAGTGAGCAGCAGCAGCATAGAGAGCAGTTGTACACTTGCATTTGCCTCTCTTTCTGTGGTATATATTTTGAAATGGATCCCATATTGAATATATGTCAGGAAATGCTCCTGATGTTGCTCTTGATGAGACAGCAACGTCGTCGCAAATTTCGTGAGAGGTCCAGAGTCAGAGCTCGTCGATATTGGACCCATCCGTTGATGGGACAGCGAATGTCCCTTGGATATTTCACAAACATGTATGTTCAGCTGCGTACCTACCCCGACAAGTTTTTTAATTTTAGCCGGATGACCATTGTCACATTTGATCTGCTGTTAGAAAAAGTACGACCTGGTCTGACATTCGTGGACACCAATATGAGAAACACTGTGTCACCAGAGGAACGTCTGTTGGTAACGATCAGGTATGTGTATATATTTTAAAAATATATTTATCTATAGATGCACAGATAAAAAAAATTCTCTGTCCTTTTAAAAAAAAAATGATGTCTATTTATAGTAAATTATCCAATTTTTTAAAATATCTAAAATTTTATTCTGCCAATTTTTAACATGTTTTCAAAGAATATATTAATATAAAACAATATTAAAATAGTTAATTATTTATTTTTTAATCTTAATATGTTTTTATTCATTTTTTCTAGTTTCAAATTGATTTATTTAAAAGCAAATCTATGTTAATTAGATTTTTTATAATTGTTTTAAATTTATTTGACCAATTTTTTTATATATTTTCATCATGAAATATGTACTGATTAATATATTTAAATTTATTGCTGCAGTATATGGTATTATTATATTTTTTAATGCCTTATTAAAATATCCATAATCCTAACACTAACCATTCATCCTAACCCTAAACAATAACCCTAACACTAACCCTAACACTAACCCTAACCCCTAACACTAACCCCACCCCTAACAGCTAACCATATCCCTTACACAAACCCTAACCCTAAACAACCCTAATCCAACCAAAAAATCATAAACAATAACCCTAACCCTAACACCCAACCCTAATGACCAAATTATATTGCTGCTGATGGTCACAGTTGACTTTGAGGCCATGTATCTTTGATGCAGAAAAGTGCATGACATTTTGCGACCCGACTTTGGATATGTTGTAGTGCTAGATCCACAGTGTCAGCATACCGAATTTGGGGTTCCTGGCAATAAGTGGCCCCAAGATATGGGCCCCCAAAGTCGGGTCTCAAAAAGTCATTCTCTGATGCAGAAAAGTGCATGACTTTTTGCGACCCGACTTTGGGGCCCCCTATCTCGGGGCCACTTAGTGAGAGGATCCTCAAATTTGGATATGTTGTTGTCCTAGATCTACAGTGTCAGCATACCGAATTTGGGGTCCCTGGCAATAAGTGGCCCCAAGATATGGGCCCCCAAAGTCGGGTCGCAAAATGTCATTCGCTGATGCAGAAAAGTGCATGACTGCAGTATAATCCTATGGTGCCATATTCAGCACCAAAACAATGTGCTTTAAAACATTGATTCACGTATATACAGTATTAATTTTATTATATTGAAAAAATATATATTTTTACTTGTTATTAATGAACACATTATATCTAATAAATTATTATTTTTTTAAATTTAGGTTTCTGGCAACCGGTCAATCATATGCATCTCTACATCATTATTTTTTAATGGGCGTTTCCACTATTTCCAAAGTCGTACGAGAAACCAGCACTATACTTTGGGAGGTGCTACACAGAGAGGTAATGCCAGTTCCAACACAGTGTATGTGGCAGAATATAATTAATGAATTTTGTGAAAAAACTAACTTCCCAAACTGTATTGGAGCACTGGACGGCAAACATGTACGCGTCAAAAAGCCACCAAAGTCGGGCTCTATGTACTTTAATTATAAGAAATATTTTTCGATTGTGTTGCTTGCACTAGCTGACGCCAAATCTAAATTTATGTGTTGATGTTGGAGCATACGGCAGTCAAGGGGATTCTCGTATTTTTAGAGAATCGGCCATGGGCCGTCGCATACATGAAGGTTGCTTTGGAATTCCGGGTTGGAGGCCTCTTCCCAACACTACAGAGCCCATACTACCTGCTGTCATTGTGGCTGATGAGGCATTCGGCCTTTCTGAAAATATAATGAGACCATACAGTGGACAAGGACATAGTTATCAAGAAAAAATCTTCAATTACAGACTAAGTCGTGCAAGACGCGTTGTGGAATGTGCATTTGGTATAAGTTCAGGAAAATGGCGGGTACTACTAAGTACAATGCAGTTAGATGTTGAAAACGCTATCCAAGTAGTACTTGCATGCTGTGTTCTCCATAACTTTGTAATTGAAAATGATAGAATATCCACAGATCCTGCCCCTCCCAACACCAATCAGAACCTTCAATACATGGACCTACGCCCAACAGGCAGAGCAATGACCATTCGAAACAATTTTGCAGAATACTTTGTTTCACCTGTTGGTAGCGTGCCCTGGCAGGATACCCATATTTAGTCTGATTGCTAGCTCAAAGTTATTGACATTTTTGAAAAATGCTACTGTGGTCCATTCAGTTTAAATAAAGGATTTTTTCTTTGTCCCAATTTTTTATTATATTTATATTTTTTAATTAAAGCATGTTACTTTGTTTCACTTGGTAATTATTTTTTAATATAATTTCTATGTTACTGTATTATAACCATCGATAAACACTTTAAATTATGGAGAATGGGCATGAATACTGTAATCTCGTAAAACCTTATGGGATTATAATGTCTTAGATTAAAAAAGGGATGTGATAATGTAACACTTCTCTAAATATAGAGCCCCTAAAAATATATATAAATGTATATAAATAAAACATTTCATTACATTTCAACTTAACCACACATCTAATATTCATGGACACCAATTCATAATTTTCAAATATTATTTCTTTATTAAAAGAACATTTAAAATATAAAAATGAAAGAAAATATAAAATGCATTATAACCAAAAAGTGCAAACAGTATCATATTTCTTAAAAATCAAACATTTTACAAACAGTGCAAATATAAAAAAATTAAGTGCAAAAGGATGTGCAAAAGTGATAACTAAGAATATGAACAATAAAGGTAAAAAAACACATTAAATTGTAAACATTAAATTATAAATTGTGATATGTCCCATAGGTATCCTGGGAACTTTCCTCAACGGAGGAAGGATTAGTCATCCTTTGCTGAAGGGGTGGGAGCTGGGACATAACCTGTGGCATAAATGGTGTGGGCATCGTTGATGACATTGCATATTGTGCAGTTGGTCTCTGTGTATGTAACACGTTAGCTGGAACTCCATGGCTATATGCTGAACTTTGTTGGCTTGGTATATCCATGAAAGGAGTCTGCATCCCCCCTTGGACAATATTCAGTGGTGGTGGGGGCCGCGACTGCCTTTCTGCATTAAGACAGGCCACTATATAACAATATATATTTTCACGGCATTGACGCTCGCGGTCTTCAGACAACTGTTCGAGTATAACGTACAGGCTACGGCAAAAAATACTGCGCCCATTGTTTAAGTCCAGGAAGACATCACTCCGATGTCTTTCCTGGCGTAGCTCTTCAACCAAATTTATAATGTTTGTTTCCACCCTGGTCGGTTCCTGGTCTATCTCACGCGACCGACGCCCCCTTGGCCTGCTTCTTGCAGGAGATCTACTGCGATCACCCTAGAATAAAATAAAATACATACAGTTATTGACATATACATCTTGCACTTATATGACCAAAAGTAATGATGATACATTCTTTTTTTATAAAAAATCAGAGACCATAGGTTGTGTTATACCTGTATTGAAACAACAGGTGTTTCACGGTCGCGTGAGATTGGAACAGTGGACAAACTCCCTTGTGACGTACTTGCCACATCCTCCATTTCAGGTACAATATCCTGATGGACACTGCCTTCATCCTCAGAAATGTTGGATGTTGTCCTTTAAATAATAATGTTTAAGTACAGTTAGACATGTGCACAGTTTAAAATGTTATTATTTTTTTCTTCACAACCCTAAGCCTATCCCCTAACACCAAACCCCCACCCACCAACCTAAAAAAAAACCCTAGACATAACACTAACCCAACTACTTAATACAAACCCTAAACCCTAAGTCTTAAGCCTAAGCCCGAAATTAAACCAAAAACTATCCCTAATTGCTAACCCTAAACCTAACCCATTTTTGCTAAACTTAACAATAACCCCGAATTGCTAACCATAAACCCTAATTGCTAACCCTTACCCCTCTTTGCTAACCATAAATAATTGCTAACCCTAACCCTAAACTCTAATTGATAACCGTAACCCCTATTCAGTAAGCATAACCCCCATTTGCTAACCCTAAACCCTAATTGCTAACCCTAACCCCTATTTGGTAAACATAAACCCAAAATGCTGACACTAACCCCAACCCTAATTGCTAACCCTAAACCCTAATTGCCAACCATAACCACAAACCCTAATTGATAACCCTAACCCCGAATTGCTAACCCTAATTGCTAACCCTTAACCCAAATTACTAACCCTAACCATAAACCCTAATTGCTAACCCTAACCCTAAACCCTAATTGCTAACCCTAACCCCTATTTGGTAACCATAAACCCTAATTGCTGACACTAACCCTAACACAAATTGCTAACCCTAAACCTAAATTGCTAACCCTAACCCTAAACCCCAATTACTAACCCTAACCATAAACCCTAATTGCTAACCCTAACCCTAAACCCTAATTGCTAACCCTAACCCCTATTTGTTAACCATAAACCCTAATTGCTGACACTAACCCTAACCCAAATTGCTAACCCTAAACCTAAATTGCTAACCCTAACCCTAAACCCCAATTACTAACCCTAACCATAAACCCTAATTGCTGACACTAACCCTAACCCTAATTGCTAACCCTAAATGTAAATTGATAACCCTAACCCTAAACCCCAATTACTAACCCTAACCCTAAACCCTAATTGCTAACCATAAACCCTAATTGCTAACCCTAACCGTAAACCCTAATTGCTAACCCTAACGCCTATTTGGTAACCATAAACCCTAATTGCTGACACTAACCCTAACCTTAATTGCTAACCCTAAACCTAAATTGATAACCCTAACCCTAAACCCTAATTGCTAACCCTAACCCCTGTTTGGTAACCATAAACCCTAATTGCTGACACTAACCCTAACCCTAATTGCTAACCCTAAACCTAAATTGATAACCCTAACCATAAACCCGAATTGCTAAGCCTAACCCTAAACCCTAATTGCTAACCCTAACCCCTATTTGGTAACCATAAACCCTAATTGCTGACACTAACCCTAACCCTAATTGCTAACCCTAAACCTAAATTGCTAACCCTAACCCTAAACCCTAATTGCTAACCCTAACCCCTATTTGGTAACCATAAACCCTAATTGCTGACACTAACCCTAATTGCTAACCCTAAACCTAAATTGATAACCCTAACCATAAACCCTAATTGCTAACCCTAACCCTAAAACCTAATTGCTAACCCTAACCCCTATTTGGTAACCATAAACCCTAATTGCTGACACTAACCCTAACCCTAATTGCTAACCCTAAACCTAAATTGATAACCCTAACCCTAAACCCCAATTACTAACCTTAACCCTAAACCCTAATTACTAACCCTAACGCCTATTTGGTAACCATAAACCCTAATTGCTGACACTAACCCTAACCCTAATTGCTAACCCTAAACGTAAATTGATAACCCTAACCCTAAACCCCAATTACTAACCCTAACCCTAAACCCTAATTGCTAACCCTAACCCCTATTTGGTAACCATAAACCCTAATTGCTGACACTAACCCTAACCCTAATTGCTAACCCTAAACCTAAATTGCTAACCCTAACCCTAAACCCCAATTACTAACCCTAACCCTAAACCCTAATTGCTAACCCTAACCCCTATTTGGTAACCATAAACCCTAATTGCTGACACTAACCCTAACCCTAATTGCTAACCCTAAACCTAAATTGCTAACCCTAACCCTAAACCCTAATTACTAACCCTAACCCTAAACCCTAATTGCTAACCGTAACCCCTATTTGGTAACCCTAACCCTACCTGCTAACACTAATCCTTATTTGATAACCCTCAGCACTACCCATACCCCATTAGCATAATACTAACCACCGGACCTAATCAGAATCCCTAACCCCTTAACCTTGACCTTAGCTATAACCAATGCCCTAGCCTTACTGTCACCCTTAAGCACTAACCCCTAACATAACTCTAAGGTTTATGGATGGGAGATGGAGAGAAAGGAGGAACTGGAGGAGAGGTGTAGGAAGAAAGAAGGGGGAGGGTGAGGGGACTAGAGTGAGTGAGTGTTAGAGAAGAGCAGAGGGAGAGAGGGAGGTGGAAAGGCCGTGACTCAACTAGAAAGGGAGGAGGGAGTGAGAGAGGGGGAGAGGGAGTAGAACAGCAGAGGGAGAGAGGGAGGTGGAGAGGCAGTGAATGAAATAAAAATGGAGGAGGGAGTGAGAGAGGCAGAGTGAGATAGAATATGAGAAGAGGAGGGGGTGATGGAGAGGGACAGTGGGTTGAGATGCATACATAAATACATACATACATGCATACAAAACAAAATAATGTAACAATTAAATTTAATATATCAACGGATAATATATTATCCAGTCAAAAATTACTCTTCAAAAAAAAAAAAAATTTATAAATGTATTATAATCTATTTTAAACCCAAAAAATTGAGAAAATTATATAAAAAATATACCGAAAAAATTATAATAGAAAAATTAAAAATATAAATAACATATATTAAAATAAAAAAATAAAGAATTTATATCTCAAGTTGAAATTTTAAAAATGTTACTTTTAAAAAAAAATTAATGTTACAAAATAATATAAATTGATAAATAAATTTAAGTTTACTTACGCTCTTGAAATTATACTGTCCCTCAAAAAAGACAATTGGTTGGTCAAGGGGTGTGCTTTGTAGGTGGATTGGGCTCCACTGCGGTTAGAGTCTTTTTCTTTTTTGAGATCTCTCCTGACTCTGTCCGACAAAGATCTCCATCTCTTTTGAAATGATGCCACTGTGCAATGATTAAAAATCAACTTAAAAACTGAAAATACAAATTAACATACCCCAAAATGTTGACCAAATATAGATTGAACTTACCTCTACTTTCTTGCTGGGATCTAGAGAGGTCTTCCCAGTTTGGGGTCAACTCCTTGGCAACATTTTCCCATGTTCTTTGTTTTGCAATTCTGTCTGGGTACAATTCATGGGATTTGTCCCATAATTGAACATGGTTCTGAATCACTTCAATTAACTGGTTTTGGGTCACATCAGACGTCATGTTGAGAGATGTGTCTTCCAAGATGGCAATTCAAGGTGTGGACAAGCCTAGCTTGGGGGAAGGGGGGTGGCTTGTGGAAAAAAGTTTCAGTTTCATGAAGGATGGGTGTTCTACATGGAAACATGGTGGGGGAGGGGGGCTGACTAGACATTAAGTTTTTATAAGACAATGCTATGGTTTGGCCAGACTAGGTGGAGTCACTGATTAGATTAGAAATTGGATGAGTGTTTGGGGCAAAGAAGTGGAGGAATTCCTCATTGTCCAAGCTAATGGAAACACTAGAGATATTATGGGATTGTGTCACAAAGTTAATACGCTCTATGAATTATATAAAGTAATTACAACTTTTTTCTAACATTTTTTATTGTTTTCTATGAGTTTCAATCATATTTCTGAATTTTCAGGTACCAAAAAATGGGTTCCTTTAAAAACGCATATAAACGCAAACGCGGCTAAACGCGGTTGCCGCGTTTAGCCGCGTTTAGCCGCGTTTTGCGTCTGAAACGCGGAAATTTTTGCTTCTGAACGCATTTTTTTGCTTCTGGAAAAACGAGATTAAACGCAACTGCATATAAACGGAAAAAAAACGAGACTGTGTGCATGGACACATAGGATAACATTGAATGAGTTCAGGTGCAGTTGAAAAAACTGTCCAACTGCATCTGAACGCGCGTTTAACTGCGTCTCGTGTGCATGAGGCCTAAGTGATAAGCAGGCAGAAGCTGTGTGCTGTAATATGACACCATACACCAGACACCATGCAGCCTGGACTCAGGTTATGAGGCTTTCCATGTGCTGCTGTCTCATTCTTTCTTGTAACGAGAGCAGTTCTTAGAACATTCGACAGACACCATAAGCCTTCAATGACAGATTTGACCTTAATTATTTCGGATTTTTGGACGAATGCATTTTTTAACGAAACAAAATAAATAAGAATGAATTTCGGGAGAAATTAAATAAATAAATTTTTTCAGACGAAAACGAAAATATTTCAGTGTGCACATGTCTATTTGTTACTGACCTGTGGCTTGTTCCTTAACCGCTAGCCGTCCATCCGCCACTGTTGTACTGCGGCAGCATGGCTCGGCTGTGCGAATTGCCGTTATACTACGTCGGTCCCACTCGCTCTCCGAGCCGATGCGAGTGCCCGGTGGTCTCGATCACTGCCGGGCTCCCACAATCGATCGGGGCACATGGAGAACCGGGAGCTGTGTGTGTGTAAATACATAGTTTCCGGTTCTCTGAGCAGTAAACTGACAGATCGTCTGTTCATACAGAGTATGAACAGCGATCAGTTAGTTTTCCTGCACAGTCCCACCCCCCATTCAGTTATAACACTCCCTAGGATACATATTAACCCCTTCACTGCCCCTAGTGTTAACCCCTTCATTGCCAGTGACATTTTTACAGTAATCCATGCAATTTTAATCACACTGATCGCTGTATTAATGCCAATGGTCCCAAAAATGTGTTAAAATTGTCCAACGGGTCCGCCATAATGTCGCAGTCATGATAAAAAAAATCACTGATTGCCACCATTACTAGTAAAAAAAAGTATTAAGAAAAATGTCATAAAACTATCCCCTATTTTGTAGACGCTATAATATTTGCGCAAACCAATCAATATACGCTTATTGCAATTTTTTTTACCAAAAATATGTAGAAAAATACGTATCGGCCTAAACTGAGGAAAACAATGTTTTTTTTATATATTTTATGGGGATATTTATTAGAGCAAAAAGTTAAAAATAATGTGTTTTTTTCAAAATTGTCACTCTTTTTTTGTTTATAGAGCAAAAAATAAAAACCGCAGAGGTAATCAAATACCACCAAAAGAAAGCTCTATTTTTGGGAAATAAAGGACATCAATTTTGTTTGGGAGCAACGTCGCTCAACCGCGCAGTTGTCAGTTAAAGCGAGGCAGTGCCGAATCACAAAAGTGGTCTGGTCTTTGGCCAGCCAAATTGTCCGGGGCTTAAGTGGTTAACTATGCTTCTGCTAATCCCAACCTGCAATCATTTGTTACTGACCTTTTGGCTTGTTTACTGACTATGCTTCTGCTTGATCCCTACCTGCTATATCTTCTACTGGACCCCAGCTTGCTCACCTCCTGGTAAGGCGATCCAGAGGACTGTGACCTGATACTAACCTGCAGCAAAATTCATCTCCACCATCAGGAGCTCTGGTGAATACCGGTTAGTACCGGTTAGACCCCACACCTCAGATGAGCCTGTGTCATCAGCCAGGGTTACCTGCTTGTTTACCTGTCCCTTGTATACCTGCACCTTGTCAGAGGGTGATGCTTCACTGATACAGTTACTGGCCTCTGAGCCTGACTCCAGACCATGACAGTATAGTTTCAGAGCAGAGAAAACTAAGCTTTTTGGTTTTCCCCAGGTTTTTTGGGATTCCCAGATTAGGCTTCTAAGAGCTTTGGGAGGGAAGTCGCCTCTGCTATGTCCAAATCTTACCTGACTGATCCTAAGCCTAATAGTTCCGCCTGCTGCCTGGACCAATCCTTTGGCTACTTGTTGACCACATCTCTGCCTCCTGCTTGTACCGACTTTGGACTGTTTATGAACTAAGTTCCTGCCTTCTGTCTGGACCACTCCTTTGCCTGTTTGCTGATCACACCTTTGACTGTCACCAGTAATGATCCATTTGCATGTCTCACTGGCTATATTTCTGTGGAGCACCAGTCCCATCAATTCTCTGCAGACAACTGCACTTCTGGAACCACAGGTACACTTATTTACTCTTTGTTCAGTCTCTTGTACATCCTGGCCAGTGAACCTAAGATTGTGCTACTGGGATAGGCATGTACCAATAGGTTAGGCCTGCTTGGCTTTTAGAAACAGGGACTGCTGTAGGTAAAGCTACACTATGCTATATTCACTGACAACTTATACAGAGGGACCATTACAGTACAATGTTTTTGATACAGTGTTTGATTTTTGTGATACACAGGTTGCAGTGTCAGGTACATAATCAGTCCAAACATTGAAAAGGTCCAACACAAACGCTATCCTTATACTCGAGAGGAGTAGCAGAATGTTTCTTGAGGTGTCATTTTACATGTGCCTATCTGTTTTAAATATCTCATAGATTGACAACTCTGTGCAAAACATTGCATTTTAATTTTCTTTCCAGATTTACCAAAAAATATGTGGTACAGAAATTAAATTTTCAAAACACTCACTATACCTCTTAGAAAATGCCTTGGAGTGTATGCTTTCTGAGATGTGGTAATTTTGTGGGTGTTTCCACTGTCCTGTTGCTCCTGTGCCTCCAAAAATGTGATAGGTAGTCAAGAAATTAGATGTGTAATTTATGCCCCTAGAACGCTTGAAGGTGTTTTTTGGATGTTGGGCCTTTCTATGTGGCTATGCTGTGAAAATGTCTCACACAAGTGGCATCGTCATACTCAGGAGTAGTAGCAGAACATGAGGTGTAATTCTAAGCATGCCCATGCTGTGTGTGAGAAATAATTTGTTAAAATTACACAACACATTGTACAACATTGTGCAAGAAAAAAAAGCAAATTTTGTTTACTTTCATCCAATTACATAGAATTGTGGGGAAAAAATGACAACTTCAAAAAATTAATTGTCAGGAGCGTGTAACACGCATCCTGTTTTGGCTAAGCTGCACTCTCCCTGTCTGACTGTCCACCTGCAGGGTAATTAATGTAGACACAGCCTCTGGGTGTAGACCAAACTTGTTTTTTTTTTTTTTTAATACAATTTTATTGAAAAAAGTGCATTACACAGTGACATAATCAGCAGGTACAAGTTTTTTTTTGTATAATGTACAGTGTACAAGTCAGATTAAACATCGAGGTGGGTCACGCAATGTTGTATAGGCACAAATATTTTAAATCGAGAGCGGAGAGTAACCCTCTCCCTAGCAAAACTGAGAAAACATGAGGAGGCCATGACTGGATGAATCTGCTAACAATAAGGCACTGAACTAACCTCATAAGGAGAACAAGGTATGTTACAAATCAAAAGGAAGGCTGAGAAAAAGGGGGGGGGGGAGGGGGGGCAATTCTGTTGTTCTATTGAAGGTAGGCATCCAGTAGTAGAAAAGGTCATGTTCGACAAGAATCATTGTAGACAAAGGAAAGTTTATCAAGGTGTGCTCGTTCATGAGGAGTGAGCTGCGCCACAATAAAAGGGTCCCATCTGTTGTGGAAGCGTTGTGAGGCTTTCTGGTGGGTCAGATTGGCGTTGAGTTTGTCCCGAAAAAGAAGCTGCAGGAGATCTCTTTTAACCTGGGAAATGGAGGGTATGGATGTAGAGGTCCAGTTGGCTAGTATGGCCCTTCTCGCTAGCAGGAGGCAGATCAAGGCCCAGTCATTACCCGGTGGACTGGGAACGGTGGACCAAGGAAGCAGTGAGGGGTCCCAGTGCCCGAAGATAAGGAGGAGCGGGTCCTTGGGGAGCTTTAGCAATGTAATCTGGAATATAAATGCCAGGATTTGGTCCCAAAAAGCAGAGATAAAAGTGCAAGTCCAGTACCGGTGCGCGAGAGAAGGCTTGGGTTGATGGCACAGCGGGCATAATGAGAGCGAGGTTGAGGCTGAACATTGTTTGGAAGTTGGGAGAAAGGGAATATGGGCACGGTGAGCGATTTTCAGCTGGGTTTCCCTCCAAGATTCATTGGGAACCAGGTTGTATACAGAGTTGAGGCCTTGCAGGATTTTGTCCACTATGTCTTCTTCTGGAAAGTCTTTTGCCCAATTCAACACTGAGGACGAAGCCAGAGAGGGGGTTGTTTTCAATAGTAGAGGTTTATATATGTCGGAGATTTTGCAGGTGTCCTTTTGTATGAGTGTCTCAAGGAACAAAGAGGTGAATCTTGTGGATGCGTTCCTGCAGGTTTTTTGAAGAAAGCTAACACATTGACCATAGTGGAAAGCAGAAGCATCTGGGAGAGAAAATTTGGCGGCTAGGTAACTGAATGAGGCTACCCGACTGGATTCAGGATCACACAGGGAGAAAAAGGTATCGATGCCCTTTTGGCGCCACACATCATAGGGCTGGTGTTCCAGACCCGGGGAGAAACTCGGGTTTCCTTGTATCGGGAGGAATTTGGAAATAAATGGAGAGAGTCGGAGACTTTTCCTTACCTCCCTCCAGGAAATAGCGGTGTCTCTCAACAAGAGATTGTGCTGGTGCGGTGTTGGTATAGATTTCCATTTGCAGTGAAGAAGGGCAGTAAGGGAATATGGATGGACCATTGCAGTTTCCAGCTGGTAGTTGGAGCATTGGGATTTTTGGGTAATACAATCCAGGCTTACCCGCAAAAGACAGGCTAGGTTGTACAATCTAAGGTTTGGAAGACTAATACTACCTTCGGTCCTGGGAAGATGAAGTTTTGAAAAGACTATGCGTGGTCTTTTGTTTCGCCAAAGAAATTTTGATGGAAAGAGAAACAAATGGCTTAAAAATGTTATAATAATATAACTAGTAATGTGCGACCTCATCCCATTAAATTTAAATAGAGCAAAGGTATTGACATTTTGGTGAATTTTTTGTGATTTGTATTTTTTATGTTTGTATATAAGTTTTTGAATAAACACTTTTTATGTAATATTAGTGTCTCGATACTAATCTGTGTAAAAAAGATTTTCTGTGCCCCGCAACAGTCCCAAAGAAATTTTGATATTGTAGAATTCAAAGTTTTGATATCCTTGTGTCTGATAAGCAAAGGTATCGTTTGGAGGGGGTACAGCAGGCGTGCGAAACTGACCATTTTTACCAAGTGGCATCTTCCCAGGAGCGAGAGGGGCAGATCCATCCAGTTTTCCAGTTCCAGGGTAATCTTGGCAAAGAGGGGGGGATAGTTCAGATGGTAAAGAGAGGAAGGGAGTTTCCCTATCTTGATACCTAGGTAGGTGATATGTGACTTTGCTATCGTGAAGATGGATTTTTGAGCCCAAGCCGGAGGCGGGAGGGGACCGAGGGGCAATATCTCGCTTTTGGAATAGTTTATGCGTAATCCAGAACATTTTCTGAATTGATCAAAGGTGCTTTTTATCGTGGGCATGTCTGCGGAGGGATTGGCAGGGAAGATGAGGACGTCGTCTGCAAAGAGAGACGTCTTCAATTCCTGCTCCCCTATTTTAATGCCATGGATTGGGGCCACTGTTAGCAAATATCTGGAAAGTGGTTCCAGGGCCAAATTAAAGAGGAGAGGGGATAGAGGGCAGCCTTGTCTCGTGCCCTTATGTAGACGAAATTCATTGGAAAGCAGGCCGGCTGCAACCAATCTGGCTGCCGGTGATGTGTACATAGAATTTATGAGATGGAGAAAGGGGCCAGTGGATCCCATTTTGTTCAGAACCATAGACAGCCATTCGATACTCACGTTGTCAAAAGCCTTTCCGGCATCAAGAGTAATAATAGCAAAGTCCCCATTTGGGTTGCATCTAGCGTGTTCTAGTGCCATCATCACTTTTCTGATGTTGATCGTTGCCGTTCTGCCCTTCACAAAGCCTGACTGGGTAGGATGGATCAGAGAAGGGATGATGTTAGCTAGTCTCGTGGCTACTATTTTGGAAAGAATTTTGGCATCGAGATTCAGGAGTGAGATGGGCCTATATGAGCCAGGTTCTGTAGGATCCTTCCCCTTTTTTTCTAGTAGTTTTACTATTGCCTGGTTGCCCGTGGGTAGGTAGGGGCCACCTGACCATATGTGTTGGTAAACCTTTTCAAGTGTGGGTGCTAGGAGTGAGTTTAGTGATTTATAGAATTCGCCCGATAGTCCATCTGGGCCAGGTGCTTTCGAGGAGGCTAGAGTATGGATCGTGTTGGTTATTTCCGCAAGAGAGATGGGGGCATTAAGAGTGTCCAGTTGTGAGGGGGATATTTGGGACAGCGTCACTCTGTCTAGGAAGTCGTGTGCCGTGGGCTTGTCGATAGGGTCGGCAGCATACAAAGCCGAATAATAGCGCAGCATAGCCGAATTAATGCCTTTTTGCGTGGTCGTGATGGAGCCATCTGGCTCCCGGATAGCGGGGATAATAGTTGGGCGGAAGGGACCCTTGCATAGTCTGGCTAGCAGTTTACCGGCTTTATTCCCAAATTTGTGGAGAGTGGCATCAAAGTGTGCTCTCTTAATCGATTCCAGGGTGTCAGTCCAAGTGACTGTTTGGCTATTTGCCAAGCAGTCCGGTTCTCATGTGTATCGTGAGTATAGAGTGCTCGTTGAGCCTGATGAAGTCTGGAACTAGATGTGTTGTAGTTGAGGTGCGCGTTTTTTTTGAAGGAGGATGCATAAGAAATGATGTGTCCGGTGCGCATGCGCGGCGCCCTGTGATGGCCGCCTGAACACAGGGCTCCGCAACGTCCCAGCCTTTCCGCTCACTTAGCGGCTGAACACTGCCGAAAAACATAGCGCCTTTTACAGCGGAGGTACCCACCGACACAGGGGCACTAGCGGATGCCAAAAGGGAAAGCGAGGAGAGGGCTGAGCACCCGTCTCGCAAGCCTCCCCGGAGCAGCCGACATATCTAAGATGGCGGCGGAGCGGCCGCCTCACGAGGCCCTCACTGAAACAACAGGCTCTTCTCCCTGGCGGGACAGACTCCACGAAGAGGTATGTGGAGGGGGTCTCCCCCAATAGCTCCAGGGAGGTCCCCAGTCCCCTGCCTCCACAATATCGCTTATTCAGCATACACTGGAGGACATTCATGGCCTATCTCCTGAAGGGGATCACAGATCACAGCATGCAGGTGCCTTCATAAATGCAGCACAGCTCATCCCTCAGCCACCCCAGTCCCCTCAGTCACAGGACATGTCTTCTATGTTTTCCAAATTTGCAGAGCTGCTTGATAGGGGGCTAGCGCAGACGGCGTCTAGAATTACCTCTGATATAAAATCTGATCTCCATATGCTGGGCTCCCGCATTGAAAGTATTGAACTTAAAATGGATGCCACGATTGATCGAGTGAACCAGAATTCCGGTCGTTTCCAGGAACTACACGATCAACTTGAGGGGGCTTACGCCAAAATCGACGATTTGGAAAATAGATCCCGCAGACTCAATTTCCGCATCAGGGGGCTTCCTGAATCGGTAACAGATGTACATGACGCTGTCCATTCACTCATAAAGACCCTCATCCCTGACATCAGATCACACCGAATGGAACTGGATCGCGCTCACAGAGCCCTGGGCCCCCCCCTCCAAGATGGTCTCCCACGCGATATAGTGGTTAAACCGCACTACTATAGCGTCAAGGAAGAGGTGATGAAGAGAGCTCGGTTATCACCCCAACTACAAATTATGGGTCACCAAATACAACTATACGCCGACATTTCTCCCTTCACTATCCAAAAAAGGCGATCCCTAAAACCTTTGCTGACGATCCTGACTCAGAAGGACATTAAGTACTGGTGGTTATTCCCATTTGGCTTGAAATTTGATTTTAATGGTAAACCTTTCCGCTTTACCTCACTCCATGAAGGAGAACTGCTGCTCCGCAAGCTAGGCCTCATCCCTTCGGATCCACCGTCCCCCATGCAGGCTACTTCTTCTGGGATGGCCAAACGTCCACCACCATCCAGCCCTCTCACTTCACTCTGGATCTCCCCCAAACACAAGAAAGCTAAAGATGGTCTTCCTCCATGATAATGACACAGTCCTATTTTTGGCACAAAAATGTATTCCTTCTGAGGGACTCCTTTTTCCTTTTTTTTTTTTGTGGAGTCTGAACCTTTTTAGGTTCTTTGGTTTCAGGACCTTCTGTTAATCGTTCTCTCTCATTTTTCCCCCTTTACAACACCTGTGTTGTGTGCAAGTCATATATCACAGCCATTAGTTATGGTTTGCTACAGGTGTTCAGTTTTATCTGTTAATTTTAAACTGATTGCTATTAGGTTGGTGCTGTGGGGGCTGGGACGTTCCTCCTGAGCACTCTTTCCTTTCTGGGTGGGACAGTCCCTGAGGGGCCTGTCTCATCTAGTCTGGACGTCTCCTCCGTTGTGAGGATAGAAATGTTGACTTCCTTCGGTGGGGGGATCCGTTATTATCCCCCACCTGGGAAACATATGTCTTATATGTATTTCTCTCTTGTCTGTTTCATTTTCTTCTTTTTCCTCCTTTCTCTCCCTGATATAGCTTACGAAGCAGACTCTCTTTCCCTTGCGGCTCGTATGGAAGCATGGATGTCCTTCCCGGTGTCTCGCAGTCTGCAGCTGGTAACAAGCGAGAGGGTAGGTCATAATGGTATCCCTACCTTCTGTGCCTTTCTGCTCCATGGCTAACATACCCCACCACAAACCATTACTGCGACTAGCCTCCCACAATGTGCAAGGTCTTAATTCCCCAATCAAACGTAAAAAGATTTTCCAGCATTGTCACACCCTAAAAATTGATATCCTCTTTCTTCAAGAAACACACTTCCCGAAATCTTATCAACCCTCTTTCATTTACGCAAAATTCCCCAAATTTTACTTAGCTAATTCTGACAACAAAACCAATTTTCTTTGGTTTCCGAATTTAAAGACCCAGGGGGTAGATTTATTCTTCTTAAAATTATTATCGATGAACAAATTTACTCTCTTATCTCATACTATGCTCCCAACAAGGGGCAAGCACAGTTTTTCCAATCCATGCTTAGTACCTTGTATCCACTAACGGAAGGAATAGTCATTTACGGCGGTGATTCTAATTTAGTTTTTGACTCTGGGGTGGACAAATCACGTCCCCCCGGAAGGGATAGGGTTCGTCCGACTAATCAGAGCCTTAAGGTAGCCAGACAATTATATCACTATGGTTTGATCGATGCCTGGAGGGAACTTAATCCCAGGGTTCGGGATTATACTCACTACTCTAGTCCTCACCAAACCTTTGCAAGAATTGATAATTTCTTTATCCTCCAACAACATATCCCACTAGTGCGTCGGTCATCCATTAGGGACTCTGCTTACTCGGACCATTCCATGGTCCTTCTCTCCATTCAGGGTGGTTCGATCCCTCGATCCGAGTTTCATTGGCATTTAAATGCCTCCATTCTCAGCAACCCTGTACATGTTACGGAAATAGAACAACATATCCAAGATTACTTCCGCCTCAATGATGTGGAAGACATTTCCCCCTCAACGCTATGGGCAGCTCATAAGGCCACCATAAGGGGAGTCCTCATCCAAATATCTACCAGGTTACGCAAGGCTCGTAAGGCAGAAATACACAAACTTGAAAGGGAATTTTCTTCCCTAAGCAAAAGTCATAAAGCTAACCCCACACAACTCTCTACAGATAGATTGGATGTAGCCCGTAATGCATTAAACCTTGCACTTACTGCGGTAGCAGAAAAAGAACTCAGATGGGAGGGAGGACGCCATTACCAACATAATAATAGTCTTGGTACCCGACTTGCTAGACGTCTTACCCCTAAAACCAAACTATTTTCACTTCCCAAAATCAGAATGAATGATGGTTCACTAACCCAGAATCCCCCTAAAATTTTGGATGCATTTCATGATTTTTATCTCTCCCTTTATGGCAATACAGATAGTGGCTCGCATTCCGACGCCATTCATTCATTCTTACAGTCAATTCAATCCCCACACTGAAGAATCACCACAGGGACGATTTGGAAGCTCCAATTTCTGCAGAAGAAATAGAAGGGGTCATTAAGGACCTTAAGTCGAATTCGGCACCGGGGCCCGACGGATTCTCGGTGCCTTACTATAAACAATTCTCGCAAACTCTTGCCCCATACCTAGCACGCTTCTTTAATCACCTCAGATCTGGCTCTCCCCTGGATAAAGCCCTAAATTCAGCTTTTGTCACGGTTATCCCCAAACCTGGGAAGGACCCCAGTAGCGTGTCTAATTATAGACCCATATCTTTGATCAACAACGATCTTAAAATCTTAACTAAGCTCTTGGCTAATCGTCTCTCTAAATTCATTAGCCTATACGTACATGCTGACCAAGTGGGTTTTATCCCGGGGAGACAAGGCCCGGATCAAATAAGGAGGGCCGTGAACATAATCTCACTGTTGCAGTCCAAGTGGGACGGGGGTCCCCCTCAGCAGGGGTGTCTCCTCTCACTGGATCTAATGAAGGCGTTTGACTCAGTATCCTGGTCATTCCTGTTCCCCACACTTGAAAAGTGGGGATTTTGACAATCTTTCATGAACATCATTCACGCACTTTACTCGACTCCAGAGGCTCGAATAAAGATGCAGGGATATTTCTCGAACCCCTTCTCGATCCTTCGGGGCACAAGGCAGGGGTGCCCCTTATCTCCATTGATTTTTGCCATGGTCATTGAAACACTAGCTATATCAATTAAAGCGAACCCTGACATTAAGGGTATAAGATGTGGTTCGAAAATACACAAGTGTGCTCTATTTGCTGATGATGTTTTGCTTTTCATTTCCTCTCCGACCACCTCGCTCCCAGTAATATGAAAACTCCTTAATGATTTTGGCGATATCTCTGGGTTAAGGGTCAATTATGCCAAGTCCTTAGTGCTTAATATCAACCTTACACCTATACTAGTTTCACAACTTAAACATAACTTCCGCTTTGATTGGTCGGAATCGAATCTCCCTTACTTAGGGATACACCTTTCAGCTTCAATTGACAAATTGTACTCAGCTAATTTCCCCCAGACATTCCGAAAGCTAGAGGAAGATCTGGCCTTCTGGGATACCCTTAAGTTATCCTGGCTGGGCAGAGTAAATTCGGTTAAAATGACACTTCTTCCAAGAATATTGTATCTCTTTCGGTCATTACCTATCCCTGTCCCTAAGGACCGCATTCGTAGTTTTCAGTCCAGAATCCTGAAATTTATTTGGGGATCCAAGGGTCACAGAATCTCTAAAGACACGCTTTTCCGCAATAAAAATCAAGGGGGTCTAGGGGTCCCAAACATCCTTTCGTATTATCAGGCGGCGCAACTCTCCCAACTGTCTACTATTTACTTTAAAACATCCCAGCCAGATTGGGTCCACATGGAGAGACAGGCGATCCCTAACCATACTTTGGATTACCTCCTATGGAGCGCACCTAAGTCCAGACCAGCCGTTATGGCACCTACTCTTTCCCACTCCATCGCCCTTTGGGACTCTTTGAAAAATAATCGATTTATTACTTCACACTGGAAACCACTCTCCCACATATTCAGGAATCCCCTCTTCCTTCCGGGGCAGGATATTATGGCCTTCCATTGGTGGCTAGATAAAGGATTGTATACGATTGGCCACTTTATTTCACCCTCTGGTCCTCTTTGGAACACTATATTAAAAAGCATCACCTGCCCGATACTGAAAAATTCAGATTTAATCAAATTTACCATTTTCTAAAGTATTTGTGGCTTTCTACTGACCCCCCTCTTTCTATCACTGAATACGAACTTTGGTGTGGTCAAGCCATGGAGCAGAAGGGAGGGATATCGGTGATCTATCGCGCTCTTACCAGGGCGGAAGGTAAAACACTTTTTATGCGAGAATGGGAAACAGATCTACAACAACAATGGTCCTTAGAGGATTGGCATACGGCGTCTCTTACAGCCTTCAAAGGCTTTCTGAATGCGACTCTCATAGAAGCTAACTTAAAGATTTTTATGAGATGGTATATGGTTCCTCTGAGACTAGCTAAAATTTATCCGAATGCCTCTCCCCTTTGTTTCCGTAATTGTGGCCATATAGGCTCTATGTTACATATCTGGTGGGATTGTCCGAAAATTAGGAATATATGGAACAAGGTTTTCCACATTATACGGAAGATCACAACCTTCCCCATTCATAAAACACCTCAAATAGCTTTACTCAATTTCCCCTTGCAGGGGGTCCCGAAATTAACTCAACAACTCATTAGATTTATTCTGGTCGGAACTAAACTCACTATTGCCAGGGCCTGGAAAAAAACGACGGTTTCCCTGAGAGTGGTTAAAAGGAAAATTTCTTGGATCATGGTACAGGAAAAAACAGTAAGCATCTTCCTTAATACGGTAGACAAACATACAGCGATATGGGATCCTTGGATCAATTATACCTCTAAGTGTCTACCTTGACCAGGTACTCCAGGTTGCTGTAGGGTGAGAGAGACCCGCTTCCTTCTTAGCTATCTTTTCTCTGTCTACTTTTATTTTCCTTTCTTCTTTTCTTATCTTTCTCTCTTCTTTCTTTTGGTTATATTTTACCTCTGATTTAGTGCTTCTTATGAGGCCTAGTATAGGTACAACGTGAGGTTTAAACCCTCAATAAGATCATAAACCTCTAGCCTCAGATCTGTATGTTGATTTTTCATAATCTTATCTGGTTCACATGGATTAGTTATTTTTAGTCCAAGATTATTCATTGTCCTCCATTTCGGGGCATTTACTTTCCGATACTTATTCTAGAGGATGATGTTTCATAGATTCCAGTTCCTGGGTTAGGTGGGGTCTCAGGGGTCCCGGCACAGCAAGTTCCCATTTGGGGTGCTAGGCCCAGGAGGCTCGACCTCACAGTTCACATATGGGTTCTCTGGAACCAAAGGTTATATAACTATTGATATGTTGTTTCGTTAGAATTTCTTAATTTAAGTTTTACCTGGTTCTCACCAGATAGCTTATGCAGATAAGCCTCGCTCAATAACTCTCAGGGTTTATTTTCTGTCTATTCGGTACTCTATTGACTTTTATAATACAATTGTGCACTGTATAAACAATCATTTGTTTATGTGTTTAAGCTTTCAATAAAAATCTATTGAAATTAAGAAATGATGCGTCCCCGAAGGAAGGTTTTCCCTGCATCCCATAACAGATTTGGGTTCTCAGCATGGTCCGCATTCATTTGTGTGTATAGTCGCCATTCTTTTGTGATGTAGGTGTGGAAATCCGCGTTGTGTTGGAGGAAGGAGGGGAAACGCCAAATTTTGGGATTTGGATGGATATCAGGAGTCTCTAGAGATACGGAAATGGGAGCATGATCGGAGATAGCAAAATCGTGAATCTCTGCGTCTGGGATTAAGGGGAGTAGATCGTGTGAGCAGAATATGTAATCGATACTGGTGAAAATGTTGTGTGGATGTGAGTAAAAGGAGAATTCCCTTTCAGTCGGGTGGTGTAACCGCCATACGTCAAGGAGACGAAGGGATTCCATTGTTGCCGCTAGCAGTGTGGCGTTAGTTGGAGTCGGGGATGGGATAAGTCGTCGTTGCGGGGATTTGTCATCTAGTGGGTGAGCCACGGAGTTAAAGTCCCCCCCAACGACCTGGGGAAGTAGAGGGTAGCGCAGGAGCCAAGTGGTTAGCGTGTTGAAGGACTGCTTCGTGGGGCTGTTGGGGGCATAAATTTTGGATATTACTATTTTCCTTGTCCCTATGAGGACACGAATAGAGAGCAATCTGCCCTGGTTATCCATGTCCGTAGACAGGATTGTACATGGGAGATGTTTGTGAATGAGGATAAGGACTCCTGCTTTGCGGCCTATGGCTCCTGAGCCAGCCACCGTTCCCACCCAGAGTTTCTTCATCCGAACGAAGTCGGGTGAAGAGAGGTGTGTCTCCTGAAGTAAAGCTATGTCTGCCTTGAGCCGTTTGAGATGTCGAAGAACCTTCATTCTCTTAGAGGGGGAACGAAGGCCCTTCACATTCCATGAGATTATTCGCAGCATGGGGAGATTATAGCGGGGGTACGGTGTACAAGTAGTGAAGCCATTGGGGTGTGGGCGCTTGGGAACAGTAGGTAGCAGTAATCTACACTGGAGCATGTTTGTAAGGCCCTAAGAGGGGGGATGGTGGATAAATGTGCACTGGTAGTAGGTTCAGTGGGGATAAGTAGAGGAGAAGAGGGGGAGGAAAAGAACTGGAATGGTAACCAAAAGTAGAATATGCAGAGGTAAACATAATTACTAACCAACTTCGCTTTTTTCCGCATGGGGATCACCAGTTCCCATAACCAGCCCTGTATCAAAATAAGGGCTTCCGCCCCTCGAAGAGGGGATGTGAAATAACATCAGTGCAGGCGGGAGAACCGAGCATGTGAGCAGGTCTGCACAGAGATACCCAGGGGGAAGAGGGCATGAGCGCATGCATGAAAAGATATAATTTTCACAAGTCATTGAACATAAAGTACCTTACTAGCAACATAACCATATGGCTACGATCCACTGGAGAAAAAAAATATAACAGAACATAACGAAAGAACAACAAAAGTCAAGATCGGTATGTAGGTAAAGGTAACCCCATACCCGTTTAAGTAGGAACGGATATTACCTGAGAGGTGTGGACGGTCCAGCAGGGAGAGTCCAAAGTCAGATCACCTTACCCAGGTAGGGAGGGTGACCAAACATGGCCGCAAAGAAGAAGCAATTGTGTATTGAGGCAATGGAGTCATCTTTGCCCCTCAACGTGTGGTCATGCCATGTCGAGTTGGACCCGAGGACCTGAAGCGCTTGGGAGAGTCTTTCCGCGGACTCCTTTGATCCAGGGCTCAGTTGATTGGCAGGGCCTTGGGTGTGGGGCTGAGGTGGGAGCCCGAGCGTGATGATTTCAAGTAGGATGACGCCTCATCAGGGTCTTGAAAGGACAGTTGCTCCCCGGATGGTGTTTTGATCCACAGAGTAGCCGGGAATGCCAGTGTGAACTTAAGTTGTCGCTGGTGGAGTTCTGCGCAGATATGCTGGAAAGCCTTGCGTTTCTTGGAGACGTCCACCGAGTAGTCAACAAAAATCTAAATTTTGACTCCTTCTATCTGCAGGGATCTGGACTGTCGGTACTGTTGCAGTATGGCGGCTTTGTCTGAGTAATTGAGATACTTGGCTTTGATCGGGCGCGGTGATTTGCGTTCTGAGTTGAAGGCTCCCACGCGGTGTGCACGCTCCACGATACATGGGCCTCCCAGACCCAGTGCTTCAGGAATGCGACGGGCACATAGTTATGTTAAAGCAGATTGGTGAAGCGATTCAGGTAGTCCTACAAATTGCAGGTTGCTCCTCCTGGACCTATTCTCGAGGTCGTCGAGTTTTTCTAGAATATATTTGTTAGTTCTGTCCTGGGCATGTTCCAGAGATTGCGTCTGTTAAAGTTCATCCTCAATAGTTGAGATACCGTGTTCTGCTTCATTCAATCTAGATGCATGTTCCCCCAGCTGGGCTTGAACCTTCTGCATGCCTGAGCTGACAGCCTTTTCCACTGATGCAACAATCATAGGGGAGAGGAGAGCAGCTACAGCCTGAGCAAGGAGCTCTGTGTGGTGATCCTGTGGCAGTGGAGGTATGTGAGGCTGCTGCATAAAAGGAGATGTTTCAGAGCTAGATGGAGGAGGGGGGGCCTGGGGCTGTTGAGGCAGTGTGTCTCTCAGGGTAGGCTGAGGTGTGGGCTGGTCTCCTACCTCCATCGCTGGCGCCATCTCCGCAGGCTGGGCCGCACAGGCCGGATCCATGTAGGCCGAAGCCGGGGCCTCAATTTGCGGCGGGGACGGCCGCGCGGCGGCGGCCGCGTACGATCGCGGCCAGGTTTTCTCAACAAACCGGTCCATCTCGTGGCCGGGGTCGTGGGGAAGGCTGCTGAGGTGTTTGGGGCGGAAAACGCAGAGTTTATAGGCCGGTATGGAGGGCGGTTTGGCGGGAGCTGTGAGGGGAGACAGCTACTCCATGCGGCGCCGGAACCGGAAGTCTGACCAAACTTGTTTTAAGCCTGACATGTCCTCAGTGTCATGTTTGTGATAGTGCTTGCAACATGTGCTTCAAATGCCCATTTTTGCCTGCATTTTTCACGTGCCTTGACATTTACCTTCTCCTGAAACCCACCCTGCCAGCTAGTTTGGACTCCCTTGTTTTTGACCTCGGATTGGAATTTGTACTACTCTCTGAATTCAACCTGCCTTTTAACCACAGATGTGATTCTGACTACCCTTTGAATGTTGCCTGCTCTGAACCCAGACTGCCATTGGACAACTCTGCCTGTCTGACAACCCCAAGTACCTCTTTGCTGTGCTTAGTTTGTGCCTGACCCAGCGTGGTAGCCAGGCACTATAACATTATGTATAAGACCTAGGGGCAATTGAGTACCCGTAGGCCTGCTTGTCTTATAGGAAGAACCAGCTACTATAGCTGAAGAACCAGCTATAGTGCCTGACCATTAATGCTAAGGGTAGGTGTGACAGTCATCATGCCTTTTATTAAATACCCTTGAAAGGTTTTTTTGGGGGACTTTTACCACTTCAGCCCCGGAAGGATTTACGCCCTTCCAGACCAGAGCACTTTTTGCGATTCGGCACTGCGTCGCTTTAACTGACAATTACGCGGTCATGCGACGTGGCTCACAAACAAAATTGGCCTTCTTTTTTTCCCACAAATAGAGCATTCTTTTAGTAGTATTTGATCACCCCTGCGGTTTTTATTTTTTGCGCTATAAAAAAACTAATTATTTTTTACTTTTTGCTATAATAAATATATAATTTTTTTTTTTTTGCTCAGATTAGGCCGATACGTATTCTTTTACATATTTTTGGTTAAAAAAAAATCGCAATAAGCGTTTATTGATTGGTTTATGCAAAAGTTATAGCATCTACAAAATAGGGGATAGTTGTATGGCATTTTTATTAATCATTTTTTTAATAGAAATGGCGGCGATCAGAGATTTTTATCATGACTGTGACATTATGGCGGACACATCGGACAATTTTGACACATTTTTGGGACCATTGGCATTAATACAGCGATCAATGCTTTAAAATTGCATTTATTACTGTAAAAATGTCGCTGGCAGTGAAGGGGTTAACCACTAGGGGCGGGGAGGAGTTAAGTGTGTCCTAGGGGAGTGTTTCTAACTGTCTGGGGATGGGCTTGAGTGACGTAGACACTGATCACTGCTCCCAATGACAGGAAGCAGATGATCAGTGTCCTGTCTTTAGGCAGAACGGGGAGATGCTGTTTACATCGCCATCTCCCTGTTCATGAGCTCCGTTACACAATCGCGGGCACGGTCATGGAGCCTGCGGCAGGTGTGCACGCGCACGGGCGGGAATTTCAAATGAAAGCACAGGTACGTTACTCTGCCGAAGTCTCTCAACAAGGGATTGTGCTGGTGCGGTGTTGGTATAGATTTCCATTTGAAGTGAAGAAGGGCAGTAAGGGAATATGGATGGACCATTGCAGTTTCCAGCTGGTAGTTGGAGCATTGGGATTTTTGGGTAATACAATCCAGGCTTACCCGCAAAAGACAGGCTAGGTTGTACAATCTAAGGTTTGGAAGACTAATACCACCTTCGGTCCTGGGAAGATGAAGTTTTGAAAAGACTATGCGTGGTCTTTTGTTTCGCCAAAGAAATTTTGATGGAAAGAGAAACAAATGGCTTAAAAATGTTATAATAATATAACTAGTAATGTGCGACCTCATCCCATTAAATTTAAATAGAGCAAAGGTATTGACATTTTGGTGAATTTTTTGTGATTTGTATTTTTTATGTTTGTATATAAGTTTTTGAATAAACGCTTTTTATGTAATATTAGTGTCTCGATACTAATCTGTGTAAAAAAGATTTTCTGTGCCCCGCAACAGTCCCAAAGAAATTTTGATATTGTAGAATTCAAAGTTTTGATATCCTTGTGTCTGAAAAGCAAAGGTATCGTTTGGAGGGGGTACAGCAGGCGTGCGAAACTGACCATTTTTACCAAGTGGCATTTTCCCAGGAGCGAGAGGGGCATATCCATCCAGTTTTCCAGTTCCAGGGTAATCTTGGCAAAGAGGGGGGGATAGTTCAGATGGTAAAGAGAGGAAAGGAGTTTCCCTATCTTGATACCTAGGTAGGTGATATGTGACTTTGCTATCGTGAAGATGGATTTTTGAGCCCAAGCCGGAGGCGGGAGGGGACCGAGGGGCAATATCTCGCTTTTGGAATAGTTTATGCGTAATCCAGAACATTTTCTGAATTGATCAAAGGTGCTTTTTATCGTGGGCATGTCTGCGGAGGGATTGGCGGAGAAGATGAGGACGTCGTCTGCAAAGAGAGACGTCTTCAATTCCTGCTCCCCTATTTTAATGCCATGGATTGGGGCCACTGTTAGCAAATATCTAGAAAGTGGTTCCAGGGCCAAATTAAAGAGGAGAGGGGATAGAGGGCAGCCTTGTCTCGTGCCCTGTATGTAGACGAAATTCATTGGAAAGCAGGCCGGCTGCAACCAATCTGGCTGCCGGTGATGTGTACATAGAATTTATGAGATGGAGAAAGGGGCCAGTGAATCCCATTTTGTTCAGAACCATAGACAGCCATTCGATACTCACGTTGTCAAAAGCCTTTTCGGCATCAAGAGTAATAATAGCAAAGTCCCCATTTGGGTTGCATCTAGCGTGTTCTAGTGCCATCATCACTTTTCTGATGTTGATCGTTGCCGTTCTGCCCTTCACAAAGCCTGACTGGGTAGGATGGATCAGAGAAGGGATGATGTTAGCTAGTCTCGTGGCTACTATTTTGGAAAGAATTTTGGCATCGAGATTCAGGAGTGAGATGGGCCTATATGAGCCAGGTTCTGTAGGATCCTTCCCCTTTTTTTCTAGTAGTTTTACTATTGCCTAGTTGCCCGTGGGTAGGTAGGGGCCACCTGACCATATGTGTTGGTAAACCTTTTCAAGTGTGGGTGCTAGGAGTGAGTTTAGGGATTTATAGAATTCGCCCGATAGTCCATCTGGGCCAGGTGCTTTCGAGGTGGCTAGAGTACGGATCGTGTTGGTTATTTCCGCAAGAGAGATGGGGGCATTAAGAGTGTCCAGTTGCGAGGGGGATATTTGGGTCAGCGTCACTCTGTCTAGGAAGTCGTGTGCCGTGGGCTTGTCGATAGGGTCGGCAGCATACAACGCCAAATAATAGCGCAGCATAGCCGAATTAATGCCTTTTTGCGTGGTCGTGATGGAGCCATCTGGCTCCCGGATAGCGGGGATAATAGTTGGGCGGAAGGGACCCTTGCATAGTCTGGCTAGCAGTTTACCGGCTTTATTCCCAAATTTGTGGAGAGTGGCATCAAAGTGTGCTCTCTTAATCGATTCCAGGGTGTCAGCCCAAGTGTCGAATGACTGTTTGGCTATTTGCCAAGCAGTCCGGTTCTCATGTGTATCGTGGGTATAGAGTGCTCGTTGAGCCTGATGAAGTCTGGAACTAGATGTGTTGTAGTTGAGGTGCGCGTTTTTTTTGAAGGAGGATGCATAAGAAATGATGCGTACCCGAAGGAAGGCTTTCCCTGCATCCCATAACAGATTTGGGTTATCAGCATGGTCCGCATTCGTTTGTGTGTATAGTCGCCATTCTTTTGTGATGTAGGTGTGGAAATCCGCGTTGTGTTGGAGGAAGGAGGGGAAACGCCAAATTTTGGGATTTGGATGGATATCAGGAGTCTCTAGAGATACGGAAATGAGAGCATGATCTCAGATAGCAATATTGTGAATCTCTGCATCTGGGATTAAGGGGAGTAGATCGTGTGAGCAGAATATGTAATCGATCCTGGTGAAAATGTTGTGTGGATGTGAGTAAAAGGAGAATTCCCTATCAGTCGGATGGTGTAACCGCCATACGTCAAGGAGACGAAGGGATTCCATTGTTGCCGCTAGCAGTGTGGCGTTAGTTGGAGTCGGGGATGGGATAAGTCGTCGTTGCGGGGATTTGTCATCTAGTTTGTGAGCCACGGAGTTAAAGTCCCCCCCAACGACCTGGGGAAGTAGAGGGTAGCGCAGGAGCCAAGTGGTTAGCGTGTTGAAGAACTGCTTCGTGGGGCTGTTGGGGGCATAAATGTTGGATATTACTATTTTCCTTGTCCCTATGAGGACACGAATAGAGAGCAATCTGCCCTGGTTATCCGTGTCCGTAGACAGGATTGTACATGGGAGACGTTTGTGAATGAGGATAAGGACTCCTGCTTTGCGGCCTATGGCTTCTGAGCCAGCCACCGTTCCCACCCAGAGTTTTTTCATCCGAACGAAGTCGGGTGAAGAGAGGTGTGTCTCCTGAAGTAAAGCTATATCTGCCTTGAGCCGTTTGAGATGTCGAAGAACCTTCATTCTCTTAGAGGGGGAACGAAGGCCCTTCACATTCCATGAGATTATTCGCAGCATGGGGAGATTATAGCGGGGGTACGGTGTACAAGTAGTGAAGCCATTGGGGTGTGGGCGCTTGGGAACAGTAGGTAGCAGTAATCTACACTGGAGCATGTTTGTAAGGCCCTAAGAGGCGGGATGGTGGATAAATGTGCACTGGTAGTAGGTTCAGTGGGGTTAAGGAGAGGAGAAGAGGGGGAGGAAAAGAACTGGAATGGTAACCAAAAGTAGAATATGCAGAGGTAAACATAATTACTAACCAACTTCGCTTTTTTCCGCATGGGGATCACCGTGAACACCAGTTCCCATAACCAGCCCTGTATCAAAATAAGGGCTTCCGCCCCTCGAAGAGGGGATGTGAAATAACATCAGTGCAGGCGGGAGAACCGAGCGTGTGAGCAGGTCTGCACAGAGATACCCAGGGGGAAGAGGGCATGAGCGCATGCATGAAAAGATATAATTTTCACAAGTCATTGAACATAAAGTACCTTACTAGCAACATAACCATATGGCTACGATCCACTGGAGAAAAAAAATATAACAGAACATAACGAAAGAACAACAAAAGTCAAGATCGGTATGTAGGTAAAGGTAACCCCATACCCGTTTAAGTAGGAACGGATATTACCTGAGAGGTGTGGACGGTCCAGGAGGGAGAGTCCAAAGTCAGATCACCTTACCCAGGTAGGGAGGGTGGCCGCAAAGAAGAAGCAATTGTGTATTGAGGCAACGGAGACATCTTTGCCCCTCAACGTGTGGTCATGCCATGTTGAGTTGGACCCGAGGACCTGAAGCGTTTGGGAGAGTCTTTCCGCGGACTCCTTTGATCCAGGGCGCAGTTGATTGGCAGGGCCTTGGGTGTGGGGCTGAGGTGGGAGCCCGAGCGTGATGATTTCAAGTAGGATGACGCCTCATCAGGGTGTTGAAAGGACAGTTGCTCACCGGATGGTGTTTTGATCCGCAGAGTAGCCGGGAATGCCAGTGTGAACTTGAGTTTTCGCTGGTGGAGTTCTGCGCAGATATGCTGGAAAGCCTTGCGTTTCTTGGAGACGTCCACCGAGTAGTAGCAAAAATCTAAATTTTGACTCCGTCTATCTGCAGGGATCTGAACTGTCGGTACTGTTGCAGTATGGCGGCTTTGTCTGAGTAATTGAGATACTTGGCTATGATCGGGCGCGGTGATTTGCGTTCCGAGTTGAAGGCTCCCACGCGGTGTGCACGCTCCACGGTGCATGGGCCTCCCAGACCCAGTGCTTCAGGAATGCGACGGGCACATAGTTATGTTAACGTAGATTGGGGAAGCGATTCAGGTAGTCCTACAAATCGCAGGTTGCTCCTGCTGGACCTATTCTCGAGGTCGTCAAGTTTTTCTAGAATATATTTGTTAGTTCTGTCCTGGGCATGTTCCAGAGATTGCGTCTGGTAAAGTTCATCCTCAATAGTTGAGATACGGTGTTCTGCTTCATTCAATCTAGATGCATGTTCCCCCAGCTGGGCTTGAACCTTCTGCATCCCTGAGCTGACAGCCTTTTCCACTGATGCAACAATCATAGGGGAGAGGAGAGCAGCTACAGCCTGAGCCAGGAGCTCTGTGTGGTGATCCTGTGGCAGTGGAGGTATGTGAGGCTGCTGCATAAAAGGAGATGTTTCAGAGCTAGATGGAGGAGGGGGGGCCTGGGGCTGTTGAGGCAGTGTGTCTCTCAGGGTAGGCTGAGGTGTGGGCTGGTCTCCTACCTCCATCGCTGGCGCCATCTCTGCAGGCTGGACCGCACAGGCCGGATCCATGTAGGCCGAAGCCGGGGCCTCAATTTGCGGGGGGGCGGCCGCGCGGCGGCGGCCGCGTACGATCGCGGCCCGGTTTTCTCAACAAACCGGTCCATCTCGTGGCCGGGGTCGTAGGGAAGGCTGCTGAGGTGTTTGGGGCGGAAAACGCAGAGTTTATAGGCCGGTATGGAGGGCGGTTTGCGGGAGCTGTGAGGGGAGACAGCTACTCCATGCGGCGCCGGAACCGGAAGTCTGACCAAACTTGTTTTAAGCCTGACATGTCCTCAGTGTCATGTTTGTGATAGTGCTTGCAACATGTGCTTCAAGTGCCCATTTTTGCCTGCATTTTTCACGTGCCTTGACATTTACCTTCTCCTGACACCCACCCTGCCAGCTAGTTTGGACTCTATGTTTTAGGATTCTTTTTATGGTGAATTACCTTTTTAACCATGTTATGTACAAATTGGCAATTATATGCTTATGTTTTGCAATATTCTGTTCCTGTGTTTACTATACTCTATGTATCCACTGATGTGTGTTTTAGACAATAAATATATATATACCACAGCCACATAGACTAAATAATATAAAATTATTTGGGTTATTTTGATCAAAGAGATGTAGCAGAATACATGTTGGCCTAAATTTATAAATAAAGATTATTTATTTGCAAGGAAAAAAACAATTTTTTTCAGAATTTTTGATCTTTCTTACTTTGTATAGTAAAAAAAAAAAAAAGTGATGATTAAATACCACCAAAAAAGCTCTATCTGTCTACAAGAAAGTATACATTTCATTTAGGTACAGTTCTGCATGACTGAGTGATTGTTAGGGCCGGTTCACACAGCGAGCCGCGGCGAGGCGTCTCCGACTTCCTCGCCGCGACTTGCAGGGGGGGTCAGCGGCGACTTGCAGAGGACTTCTGCATAGAAGTCAATGCAAGTCGCCCCCGAAGTCGCCCCGAAGTAGTACAGGAACCTTTTTTCTGAGTCGGAGCGACTCGAGTCGCTCCTCTCAGAACGGTTCCATAGTACTGAATGGGGGCGACTTGCGGGAGCGAGGCGAGGCGAGCCGTGTTGCCTCGCCTCGCAGTGTGAACCGGCCCTTAATCAAATTTTAACAGAGCTAAAACCTAAAAAATGGCCTGGGAAAAAAGGGGGTTGAAGGTTAAAACCTTGTACACATGACTGGATTTTCCTGACGGGAAATGTGTGATGACAGGCTGTTGACGGAAAATCCGACCGGGTGTATGCTCCATCAGACAATTGTTGTCGGATTTTCTGTGGACTAATATTGGATCGCAGGTTTTAAAATTTTCCGTGGACAAATGTCTGTTGTCAGATTTTCTGTGCGTGTGTACACAAGTCCATCTGACAAAAGTCCAAAGTACAAACACGCATGCTCAGAGGCAAGGACGAGATAGAAGCGGTTGGTCTTGTAAACTAGCGTTCGTACTGGAGAATTAACATTTGTGATTTGGCAAATTATGAAATTTCGAAATGCAGCATTTTTCTTCTTCTTTAACCACTTCAGCCCCAGCCTATAGACATATGACGCCCACAGATGGGGTCTCCCATCCTGGGTGGGCGTCATAGGACGTCATCTGATTCCCGGCCGTCTAGGGGGCACGTGCACACACCCGCAGCATCGCTCGGGGCCCGGTGCGTATGCCCGGTGGCCACGATGTCCGCCGGGAACCCGCGATTGCCCAGGAACACAGCAGGACCGTGGATCCGTGTGTTTCAGAAGAGAGGAGACCGATGGTGTGTTCCCAGTACAGAGAAACACTGATCGGTCTCCTCCGATCAGTGTTCCTCTTGTGAGTCCCCTCCCCCCACAGTTAGAATCACACCCATAGGGATCACATTTACACAGTAATCAGTGCACCGATCGCTGTGTAAATGTAAATGGTCCCAAAAATGTGTCAAAAGTGTCCAACGTGTCCGCCATAATGTCGCATTCACAAAAAAACTCACAGATCGCCGCCATTAAAAATGCCATAAATCTATCCCCTATTTTGTTGATGCTATAACTTTTGCACAAACCAATCAATAATCGCTAATTGCGATTTTTTTTTTACCAAAAATATGTAGAAGAATACATATCGGCCTAAAAATGGGATATTTATTACATCAAAAAGTAAAAAATATTGTGTTTTTTTTTTTCAAATTGTCACTCTTTTTTTGTTTCTAGCGCAAAAAATAAAAACCGCAGAGGTGATCAAATACCACCAAAATAAAGCTCTATTTGTGGGAAAAAAGGACGTCAATTTTGTTTGGGTGCAAGGTCACATGATCGCACAATTGTCAGTTAAAGTGGTGCAGGGCCAAATCGCAAAAAGTGCACTGGTAAGGAAGGGGGTAAAATCCTCCAGGGCTGAAGTGGTTAATGGGATAATAATGAAGCTGCTTTGCTGGTGATAGTGATGGAGTTATTGCAAACAAATTTTCAGTGATATCAAGAAAAATATAAACCAGAGAAAATGTAGTGAAATACTGTGCCAACCCAGGGTGTATGAGCTGCCAACACAACAATAAGACTATATAGTAAATAAGTATGTGAGTGAAAAGTGTAGCGCTGAATGTGTGTAACGTAAGTGTACCTTGTAGAAAAATGTATGTAGAAATAACTATACCATCAGATCCAGTTACAGTAGTCTCATAAGGGACTCTGTATGTGAGCATCACACAATAATAGTGATGCGAGCCTCATGCGATATTAAGTAGCACAAAGTAAAAAGTAATGCAAACCTCATAAAATAGTCGCAGAGAAAAAAAAAAAAGTGATATAAGTGATAATACAAAAATCACTATAGCATAAGTAAATACAGATCAAAAACATACAGGATTTAAACGTGCGTGTGTCCCACCCCAGTTGAAGTGTTTGCGGATGAAACGCAAGGTTAATATGCTGGCTCTAGCCAAGCCTACTGCGCTTTTTAAATGTTCATTTGAACTGTTTTTAAATATATATATATATATACATATATGTTTTTATACATTTATACATATACGTTTGTTTGGAATTTAACCACTTGCCGACCGCCGCACGACGATGTACGTCGACAGAATGGCACGGGCAGGCATAAGGGCTTACATGTACGTCCTTGCCTGCCCGCCGGTCGGGGGCCCGATCGGGCCCCCGCCCGGTGCCTGCGGCGGTCGGTATTCGTTCGGGAGCGATCCCGGACGAGGGGACGGCCATTCATTCATGGCCACCCCTTCGCGAACGCTCCCGACGAATGAAAATGTCCCGTGACATCATTTCCTCTCCTGTAATGTAAACACAGGAGAGGAAGTGATGTATTCTCTCCTCCGTGTCGGTATTTTTCATTACGGCACCGAGGAGAGAGGTTCGGTGAGTTGCACCAACACACCACACATACAGTAGAACATGCCAGGCACACTCACACCCCCCCTTTACGCCCCGATCACCCCCCAATTACCCCTGCCCCCCCCAGTCACAGTGACACCAATTGCTTTTTTTTTTTTTTTTGCATTGGTGTCATTTGTGACTGTAATAACTGTTAGGGCAGTTAGGGTTAGCCCCCTTTAGTTCTAATGTGCCCCCCTAACCCCCCCAATAAAGGTTTAACCCCGTGATCACCCCCCGTCGCCAGTGTCACTAAGGCTGGGTTCACATTGCAGCGGTTTATGAGAACGAATGTGATTCGCACCGCACTGCAGTGCAAATCACATCCGATCTCTGTGCGATTCGAGTTCAGCCATACAGATAGTATGGCTGAATTCGTGTCGCACCCGCCGCACCCGCCGCACCCGCCGCACCCGCCGTGAATTCGCACGGGACCCTTTTTTTGGCCCGCAGCAGAATCGGATCGCATGGGTGTTCACACCATGCGATCCGAGTTTGCAGATCGCACTGCGATATGCGAACTGATCTGGGGGTGTCATTAACATTTCACTGATACTCCCAGCAGTTTGCATAGGGCAGTGTGAACTGCCGCCGGGAGGCATGCGATGCGGGAACCCGCCGCGGATTCATGGCGTTCCTGCATCGCTCCAGTGTGAACCCAGCCTAATAAGCGATAGTTTTTCTGATCGCTGTATTAGTGTCACAGGTGACGCTAGTTAGGCAGGTAGGTATTTAGGTTCGCTGCAGCTTTTTATAGCGCCAGGGACCCCCATATACTACCGCATAAAGCCCCCTGATTTCCCCCTAGTTAACCCTTTCACCAGTGATCACCATATAACTGTTACAGGTGACGCTGGTTGGTTAGTTATTTTTTTATAGTTTCAGGGCACCCGCCATTTATTACCTAATAAAGGTTTAACCCCCTGATCACCCGGCGGGTGTCATTTGTGACTGTAATAACTGTTAGGGCAGTTAGGGTTAGCCCCCTTTAGTTCTAAGGTACCCCCCTAACCCCCCCAATAAAGGTTTAACCCCGTGATCACCCCCCGTCGCCAGTGTCACTAAGGCTGGGTTCACATTGCAGCGGTTTATGAGAACGGATGTGATTCGCACCGCACTGCAGTGCAAATCACATCCGATCTCTGTGCGATTCGAGTTCAGCCATACAGATAGTATGGCTGAATTAGTGTCGCACCCGCCGCACCCGCCGGAAACTCGCACGGGACCCTTTTTTTGGTCCGCAGCAGAATCGGATCGCATGGGTGTTCACACCATGCGATCCGAGTTTGCAGATCGCACTGCGATATGCGAACTGATCTGGGGGTGTCATTAACATTTCACTGACACTCCCAGCAGTTCGCATAGGGCAGTGTGAACTGCCGCCGGGAGGCATGTGATGCGGGAACCCGCCGCGGATTCGTGGCGTTCCCGCATCGCTCCAGTGTGAACCCAGCCTAATAAGCGATCGTTTTTCTGATCACTGTATTAGTGTCACAGGTGACGCTAGTTAGGCAGGTAGGTATTTAGGTTCGCCGCAGCTTTTTATAGCGCCAGGGACCCCCATATACTACCGCATAAAGCCCCCTGATTGCCCCCTAGTTAACCCTTTCACCAGTGATCACCATATAACTGTTACAGGTGACGCTGGTTGGTTAGTTATTTTTTTTATAGTTTCAGGGCACCCGCCATTTATTACCTAGTCTCACTAGTGTACCCCTAAATTTAGGGGTGTCTACTTTCCAAAATGGGGTCATTTGGGGGGGGTTTGTGCCATCTTGGCATTTTATGGCCTTCAAAACTGTAACACCCTTAGAAAGCCTGAAGGCGGTGCTTGGTTTTCGGGGCCCCGTACGCGGCTAGGCTCCCAAAAAGTCCCACATATGTGGTATCCCCGTACTCAGGAGAAGCAGCAGAATTTATTTTGGGGTGTCATTTCACATATGCCCATGGCATGCGTAAACAATATATCATTTAGTGACAACTTTGTGAAAAAAAAAAAAAAAAAGTTTGTAATTTTCCCGCAACTTGTGGCAAAATATAAAATATTCCATGGACTCAACATGCCATTCAGCAAATAGCTTGGGGTGTCTACTTTCTAAAATGGGGTCATTTGTGGGGGTTTTGTGCCATCTTGGCATTTTATGGCCTTCAAAACTGTAATAGGTAGTGAGGAGTGAAGTCAAATATTTACGCCCTTAGAAAACCTGAAGGCGGTTCTTGGTTTTCGGGGCCCCGTACGCGGCTAGGCTCCCAAAAAGTCCCACATATGTGGTATCCTCGTACTCAGGAGAAGCAGCAGAATTTATTTTGGGGTGTCATTTCACATATGCACATAGCATGTGTGAGCAATATATCATTTAGTGACAACTTTGTGAAAAAAAAATAAAAAAAAATTAAAGTTTGTAATTTTCCCGCAACTTGTGGCAAAATATAAAATATTCCATGGACTCAAAATGCCTCTCAGCAAATAGCTTGGGGTGTCTACTTTCTAAAATGGGGTCATTTGTGGGGGTTTTGTGCCATCTTGGCATTTTATGGCCTTCAAAACTGTAATAGGTAGTGAGAAGTGAAATCAAAAATTTACGCCCTTAGAAAGCCTGAAGGCGGTGCTTGGTTTTCAGGGCCCCGTACGCGGCTAGGCTCCCAAAAAGTCCCACATATGTGGTATCCCCGTACTCAGGAGAAGCAGCAGAATTTATTTTGGGGTGTCATTTCACATATGCCCATAGCATGTGTGAGCAATATATCATTTAGTGACAACTTTGTGTAAAAAAAAAAAATATTTTTTTTTGTCATTATTCAATCGCTTGAGGCAAAAAAATAAAATATTCAATGGGCTCAACATGCCACTTATCAATTTCCTTAGGGTGTCTACTTTCCAAAATGGGGTCATTTGGGGGGGTTTGTACTGCCCTGCCATTTTAGCACCTCAAGAAATGAGATAGGCAGTCGTAAACTAAAAGCTGCGTAAATTCCAGAAAACGTACCTTAGTTTGTAGATGTGACAACTTTTGCGCAAACCAATAAATATACAATTATTGACTTTTTTTTTACCAAAGACATGTGACTGAATACATTTTGGCCTAAATGTATGACTAAAATTGAGTTTATTGGATTTTTCTAATAACAAAAAGTAGAAAATATCATTTTTTTTCAAAATTTGCGGTCTTTTTACGTTTATATCGCAAAAAATAAAAATCGCAGAGGCAATCAAATACCATCAAAAGAAAGCTCTATTTGTGGGAAGAAAAGGACGCAAATTTTGTTTGGGTACAACATTGCATGACCGCGCAATTACCAGTTAAAGCAGCGCAGTGCCAAATTGTAAAAAGACCTCTGGTCATTTACCAGCAAAATGGTCCGGTCTGAAGGTGGTTAAAAAAAATAAAAATTCTACCCTCGGATTTACACTATGTGGAGGTTTTCTTCCCTTTTTTGAATCCTTGATACACTGATGCTCATTGGAGGAGATATACCTTGAAAGGCCCTGCTTGGGGACCCTTTTCCTGGTCTGGATCCATCTAATCTGGTCGCCTAGAGTTTGCACTGGTCGATAGAGGAGTGATCGAATAGTCCATCCTGTGACTTGGACCTGACATCCCTAGTTACATGCCTGAATGATCCATCGCCGTATGGTGAGTTGGATCCACTATCTTTGGTAAGAGTATTTATTTCTCTCCCTGATCTTTGGAAGGTGTAGGCACTCCTGAGTGTATCCAATTTATCGTTGATTGTACCTGTCCCAGAGACTGTCCAATACCTGAGCAGTGGCTGGTTTGGCCTCAAATGCCAGGATTCAGTTTGGGATATCATAGCCCTATGGACTATTATGTTTTTACCATCATTTTATTTGGAATTGGCAAAATTTTTTATGCATTGCTTTTGTCATACATATCATTTTGGTGATACATGGACTATTCCCTCTCCAATATACATACAACATTGTGTGCTTCTAGTACTACTCAGAGTCTAATTGTTTAAATCTTGTATATTTTTGATCTGTATTTACTTATGTTATAGTGATTTTTGTATTATCACTTATTTTTGTCCCTGCGACTCACTATTTTATGAGGTTTGCATCACTTTTTACTTTGTGTGACTTTGTGCGACTTAACCAGTTCCCGACCAGCGCACGATGATGTACGTCGACAGAATGGCACGGGCAGGCATATGTCCAATCTTCAATGCCGCCCTGCCATCGGAAGCACGCTGCCGGCGGCACGCTCCCGCGCTGGTCGGGACCCCCGTGAGTCCGGTCGCGGGACCCGCGGACTTGATCGCCGCGGGCGTCCCCGCGATCGTCTCACGGGACGGCCGAATGGAGGAAATGCCGTGTAAACAGAATTTCTCCATTCTGCCTAGCAACTAGTGATGCTGATCTCTGCTCCATGTGATTGGAGCAGAGATCAGTGTTCACTAAATGAAAGCCCAACCCCCCCACAGTTAGTAACACACCCCTAGGAACACTTAACCCCTACACTGCCACCCACTGGTTAACCCCTTCACTGCCAGTGTCATTTACACAGGAATCACTGCATTTATATAGCGATTACTGTATAAATTACTGTATAAATGACAATGGTCCCAAAAATGTGTCAAAAATGTCCGATGGGTCCCCCACAATGTCGCAGTCACAATAAAAGTCGCTGATCGCCGCCATTACTAGTAAAAAAAAATAATAAAAAATTATTAATAAAAATGCTATAAAACTATCCCTATTTTGTAAACGCTATAACTTTTGCGCAAACCAATCAATAATCGCTTATTGCGATTTTTTTTACCACAAATATGTAGAAGAATATGTATCGGCCTAAACTGAGGGAAAAAAATATTTTTTTATATATTTTTTGGGGGGTATTTATTATAACAAAAAGTAAAAAATAATGCGTTTTTTTCAAAATTGTCGCTCTATTTTTGTTTATAGCGCAAAAAATAAAAACCGCAGGGGTGATCAAATACCACCAAAATAAAGCTCTATTTGTGGGGAAAAAAAGACGTCAATTTTGTTTGGGAGCCACGACCGCGCAATTGTCAGTTAAAGCGGCGCAGTGCCGAATCGCAAAAAGTAGTCTGGTCTTTGACCAGCAAAATGGTCCGGTCTGTAAGTGGTTAATATTGCATGAGGCCCACATCACTATTATTGTGTGATATTCTTATGTAACTACTGTAACTGGATCTATTATTTCTACACACATTTTTCTACACGGTACACTTACCTTACACACTTTCAGCTCTACACTTTTCACTCACATATCAAGAATAATACTAATGCTTTTTTTTATTTTTTTTGGGCAAGTTACCACAACATCATTATCACGTTTTTAAGATGAAAGATACATCTATCCCTTGTCAATTTTACATTGTATTTTTTTAAATGCAACTGCCTATTCCCAAACTGTCATTTGCAGTAAAATACATAGCCAAGTATTATCTTCCACAATTTTTATTGTGCATTAAAAAAAGAAAACACATACAATTAGACATCCTATCTGCCAATAGAACTTAACCAAAAAGTGCATTCTATGCATCCAAAATATAGAAAATATATTAAATCAAATCATTATTCAACCAAAAAAAAAAAACAAAGCAATAACGCCATGGCCAATAATAAAAAACATGTTACCTCCTCTGATTCCGCAACATGGCTGGCTGACGAAGGGCCGTTCAGAAACAAACTGAAAAGCGCAAAATGAAAAATGCGAAATGAAAAACACAAAATTAAAAGTGCAAATCAACACTCACCAAACTTCTACTAACACAAAATTAGCAGAAGGCGCTAAAGAGCTGAAAAACAACGTAGTACGTCACTACGTTCCTATTTGTTGGCCGACAATTCCTTGTATGCAAAACAAGTTTGGTCCAACGCCCTTCTGAACAAAAGTCTGCTGTTTTTTTGGCCAACAACCCGATTGTGTGTATGAGGCTTAAGCTGAAGAGACCACAATCTGCACTAATGTGTCCCTAATAAATTTATCAATAGCAATCCCTAAGATTTTACTATTACAGCTATGCAAATTGTCACTATGACTGCTGGGAACCTTGCCTTTTTACAAAAACTGTCACATAACAAAGCCCTCATTATTGTCCATTATAAGCCATCTGACCTTAGTTTAGAGGCCAGGAATTGAATTATTGGTAGCTGGTTGCTATGGCAACAAATAGCCACATTAAATTTATTTTAACAAGTTAAAGCAGAACTTGACCCATAACAACTTGATTTAAAATAATGTTCTTTGGCTAGGAACATACATTCCACATTAATAATTATGCTACCAAAATTAGTATGTGTTGTAAACTGCAAAAACAAAGAAAAATAACACGGCACCAAAGGTTTGGAGAGTGCCATTCACCCCTAATTGCAAAGAAAAAAGAAAAAAGATCTCCCCTATGGTGGGGTTTTTTGACAGCAATATGTCTATAATATGGTAAAAAGCATATATATGCGAGTAGAGTTGCTCCAAACGCAAAAAAAATCGGGCAAGCTTATTATTTCATAATATTTATTGAGTAAAAAAGAGGATATAAATGACCAACATGATAGTCAAGAATTGAACTCCACTTGGTAATAAAAACATATATTATAGATGCACATATATAGACAATATGAGTTATATCACATAAACACTGTACACCTGTATATACAATGTAAAAATGACCCTGACGTGTTTCAAACCTCGCAGGGGTCTTCTTCAGAGAATTTGTCTAATGTGGAAAAGAAAAGACAACTATAAATAGATATAAAACAGAATTGTTCATCATAATGTACTAAGAACAATTTGCTTGTAAGCAATATATACATCTATCATTACAATGTTGTATATTTACCAATTAATGTGCATCATACACCATAAAAGATGTGGTCCACAGTGGGAGTCCTCATCAGAAAGCACATGTGGCCCAAAACATTCCTCTCCTGCCCTGCATAGGTGCACCAAAAATCACACTAGGCCCTTGTCGTTGGAGTCCACCCCAGGAAGGGGGGGGGGAAAGAAGAGGGAGAGAAGGGAGTCCAGGAGTGTGGCTTACGAGAGATCACATGTATAAGACCACCTCCAGTGTACCACACGGAGGGGAATACAGGTGTCAATAGTCAGAGGCAGGATGGGACGCAGCTGCAACAGGACAGGACGTAAAACAAACTGGTTAGGCATTTGTCAATAAAACCCTTTAGAAATGGGGCAAAAGAGATAGCTTTGTTCAGCCCAGGATATGAGAAGCGTTTCATTTTAAAATCCATCTTTGTTTGTGTTGGAGAAGGATCTTATTCCAATCTCCTCCACGATTGGGAATATGTACACGGTCCAATATGGCAAAGGATACCTTAGGCATCCTATAATTGTGTGCAGTGACCACATGTCGCTCTAAAGGGAGATAGTAGTTCCCGATTTCCATACTGTAGATGTGTTTCGCTATATATGGATCACTTTCTGGACTCTTTTAGGCACTCTTGTCTTTTTCATTCTTTATTATGGTCATTATTGATTCTATCACTTTTTCTTACAGACTTGGGTCCCCCGTACCCTATCGAATCATTCAAGGGTGTGGGGTGAGCATACTCTGGACCCCGGAGGTTGGGACCGGATAGTCTCTCCTCTCTTTGCACTGTGGCCATCCTGGCTCATTTTCCTAAAAATCTTTCTTAGATGATATATTCAGGCAAATTTCTTTTTTTTTAAAATAGTTTTTATTGAGAGGCTGAAACAATACAGATATCCATACATAGTAATGGCAGAAAAAAATAACATGCGTATATCATACAAGAAGATCGTCTTCAAAAGTAACGTAACGAAACACGGAGTCTTCATTATGCAAATACAGGATTATTAGCCTCTCTAGTTTATATTCAGGCAAATTTCTTAGTGCACTTCACACTACATCCATAGTTGGATGTTTTTTTCTTCACTTTATGGTACCTTTTTCCAACTTTCCACTTTTCCTTGATACTACTTACTAATAATAATGGTGGTCACATTGTTTATCCAGTGCACTCTTCTATTCTTTACCCATGGTGCTACTTACCAGCTTTAGTCTCCTTGGACACTATCCTGGCATGCTACTCTATGTTCCCTCACCCATCACTAATAGTGGGGGATCTTCTCCATTTCCTTTGGAGTTGACAAATGCCTAACCAGTTTGTTTTACGTCCTGTCCTGTTGCAGCTGCGTCCCATCCTGCCTCTGACTATTGACACCTGTATTCCCCTCCGTGTGGTACACTGGAGGTGGTCTTATGCATGTGATCTCTCGTAAGCCACACTCCTGGACTCCCTTCTCTCCCTCTTCTTTCCCCCCCCCCCTTCCTGGGGTGGACTCCAACGACAAGGGCCTAGTGTGATTTTTGGTGCACCTATGCAGGGCAGGAGAGGAATGTTTTGGGCCACATGTGCTTTCTGATGAGGACTCCCACTGTGGACCACATCTTTTATGGTGTATGATGCACATTAATTGGTAAATATACAACATTGTAATGATAGATGTATATATTGCTTACAAGCAAATTGTTCTTAGTACATTATGATGAACAATTCTGTTTTATATCTATTTATAGTTGTCTTTTCTTTTCCACATTAGACAAATTCTCTGAAGAAGACCCCTGCGAGGGTTGAAACGCATCAGGGTCATTTTTACATTGTATATACAGGTGTACAGTGTTTATGTGACATAACTCATATTGTCTATATATATGCATCTATAATATATGTTTTTATTACCAAGTGGAGTTCAATTCTTGACTATCATGTTGGTCATTTATATCCTCTTTTTTACTCAATAAATATTATGAAATAATAAGCTTGCCCGATTTTTTTTTGCGTTTGGAGCAACTCTATATATGCTTTTTACCATATTATAGACATATTGCTGTCAAAAAACCCCACCATAGGGGAGATCTTTTTTCTTTTTTTTTTTTTTTTGTGTTGTAAACTAGACATGTGCAGAGTAAAATATTTCGTTTCGGAATTTCGTTTTCGTCTGAAAACTTAATTTATTTAGTTACTCCCGAAATTCGTTTTTATTTATTTCGTTTTTCGTTCAAAAATTGCATTCGTCCGAAAATCCACATGAATTACGGTCGAATCTGTCTTGGAAGGCTTATGGTGTCTGTCGAATGTATAAAGAAGATTCGACGGAGCTAACTATATAGCATACTTTAGAACCCTATTAAAGTCTATGGGACTCCAACGTTCAAAATCTAAAGTGCTAATTTTAAAGGCTAATTTGCAAGTTACTGTCCTAAAAAGTGTTTGGGGACCTGGGTCCTGCCCCAGGGGACATGGATCAATGCAAAAAAAAGTTTTAAAAACGGCCGTTTTTTCGGGAGCAGTAATTTTAATAATGATTAAAGTGAAACAATAAAAGTGTAATATTCCTTTAAATTTCGTAGGGGGGGGGTGTCTATAGTATGCCTGTGAAGGGGCGCATGTTTCCCGTGCTTAGAATTGTCCCTGCACAAAGTGTCATTTATGCAGGAAAAAAAGTCCTTTAAAATCACTCGCAGCTATAATGAATTGTCGGCTCCCGTAATACAGAGAACACTCATTGAAAGTCATTGATAAAAAAATAAATAAATAAATAAAAAAAAAAGCGTGGGGGTCCCCCAAATTCAATTACCAGGCCCTTCAGGTCTGGTATGGATATTAAGGAGAACCCTGCCTCAAATTTAAGAAAAAATTTGACGTGGGGTTCCCCCTAAATATCCATAACCAGACCCTTCAGGTCTGGTATGGATATTAAGGGGAACCCCGCGTCAAATTAAAAAAAAAATTGACGTGGGGTTCCCCCTAAAAATCCATACCAGACCCTTTATCCAAGCACGCAACCTGGCAGGCCGCAGGAAAAGAGGGGGGGACGAGAGAGCGGCCCCCCCTCCCTCCTGAACCGTACCAGGCCACATGCCCTCAACATTGGGAGGATGCTTTGGGGGTCCGTGACCCCTCAAAGCACCTTGTCCCCATGTTGATGAGGACAAGGGCCTCATCCCCACAACCCTGGCCGGTGGTTGTGGAGGTCTGCGGGCGGGGGGCTTATCAGAATCTGGAAGCCCCCTTTAACAAGGGGACCCCCAGATCCCGCCCCCCCCCCCTGTTTGAAATGGTAAGGGGGTACAAAAGTACCCCTACCATTTCACAAAGAAAGTGTAAAAAATGGTTAAATAAAACAAACACACTTTTTAAAAATTCCTTTATTAAAAATAAAAAAAAGATTCCAGCGGCGGTAATCCACTCTTGCTATCCAGCGTCGGACGGTCAGCTCTCCATCGATGTCTAATGTCATCCAGCGCAGCGCAGCATCCTTCTTCTGTCTCCTCCACGGAGACACTGCAGGCATTCCGGCGCTGACGTTTCTTATATACGGAGGGCGGGGCCACCCGTCACCTGACCCCGCCCCCCTCTGACGCAAGGGGAAACCCGGGGTTCCCCGTGACGTATGGGTGACCCCGCCCCCCTCTGATGTAACGGAAACCTGCCTGTGTTACATCAGAGGGGTGCGGGTCACCCCTACGTCACAGGGAACCCCGGGTTTCCCCTTGCGTCAGAGGGGGGCGGGGTCAGGTGACGGGTGGCCCCGCCCACCGTATATAAGAAACGTCAAGCCGCCGGAATGTCTGTAGTGTCTCCTCCACGGAGACAGAAGAAGGATGCTGCGCTGCGCTGGATGAGATGAGACATCGCTGGAGAAATGACCGTCCGTCGCTGGATAGCAAGAGTGGATTACCGCCGCTGGAATCTTTTTTTTATTTTTTTATTTTTAATAAAGGAATTTTTCAAAAGTGTGTTTGTTTTATTTAACCATTTTTTACACTTTCTTTGTGAAATGGTAGGGGTACTTTTGTACCCCCTTACCATTTCAAACAGGGGGGGGGGGGGGGGATCTGGGGGTCCCCTTGTTAAAGGGGGCTTCCAGATTCTGATAAGCCCCCCGCCCGCAGACCTCCACAACCACCGGCCAGGGTTGTGGGGATGAGGCCCTTGTCCTCATCAACATGGGGACAAGGTGCTTTGAGGGGTCACGGACCCCCAAAGCATCCTCCCAATGTTGAGGGCATGTGGCCTGGTACGGTTCAGGAGGGAGGGGGGGCCGCTCTCTCGTCCCCCCCTCTTTTCCTGCGGCCTGCCAGGTTGCGTGCTCGGATAAAGGGTCTGGTATGGATTTTTAGGGGGAACCCCATGTCAAATTTTTTTTAAATTTGATGCGGGGTTCCCCTTAATATCCATACCAGACCTGAAGGGTCTGGTTATGGATATTTAGGGGGAACCCCACGTCAAATTTTTTCTTAAATTTGAGGCAGGGTTCCCCTTAATATCCATACCAGACCTGAAGGGCCTGGTAATTGAATTTGGGGGACCCCCACGCTTTTTTTTTTATTTATTTATTTATTTTTTTATCAATGACTTTCAATGAGTGTTCTCTGTATTACGGAGCCGACAATTCATAATAGCTGCGAGTGATTTTAAAGGACTTTTTTTCCTGCATAAATGACACTTTGTGCAGGGACAATTCTAAGCACGGGAAACATGCGCCCCTTCACAGGCATACTATAGACAACCCCCCCCCCCCCCTACGAAATTTAAAGGAATATTACACTTTTATTGTTTCACTTTAATCATTATTAAAATCACTGCTCCCGAAAAAACGGCCGTTTTTAAAACTTTTTTTTGCATTGATCCATGTCCCCTGGGGCAGGACCCGGGTCCCCAAACACTTTTTAGGACAGTAACTTGCAGAATCTTTTCTCTCTGTCAAATCTTTTTTCTCTGTCGAATATTTTCTCTATATAATCTTGGACTAATAGAGGTAAGGTTAAGCACATTCGACCACAGGTTCTATAGACAGATTGTTGTCAGAGTCATGTCGAATCTCCTATTCTATATCGAACTGTTGTAACAATGAAAACGAAAATAAAGCATTTATTTATGTCGGATCTTTCGTTTTTCGGATTTTGTGCTTTCGTTATCGTTTGTCAAAACGAAAACGAAAATAGCTGAAATTCGGACGAAAATGCATTCGGACGAAAACGAATGCACATGTCTATTGTAAACTGCTTCCAGTATTGCTACTGATTTTTCTTGCGGGAAGGCTGCTGTTTAGTTGAAGCCCAGAGCCCTAGCAGTGAATAATAAAGCGAAACTAAATCTATCGATTTAAGCCCCTTTCACACTGCCATGACTTAAAAGTTTCATGATTTCATCGCGATTTTGCTGTAATTCTTGCGGCCGGGATTTTGACGCAATTTCAGGGAATGATTAATAAAGAAATATGTGGCGCTACCACCTATCTAAAATGTATCTATTTATTTATTTTTATGTATTTATTATTATTTAATGATAATTTTTAGATAGGTGTTGGTAGCGCCACATATTTCTTTATTAATTATTTACTAGGGGATGAGCTTCGTGTTCGAGTCGAACGTACGTTCGACTCGAACATTGGCTGTTCGTCCGTTCGGCGAAATCCGAACTCTTGGTCCGTTCGCGTCAAAATTCGTGTGGCACGCACGGCCCACAATGCACTGCGATGGCGCAGTGCATTGCTGGCTCATGATTGGCCAAGCATGCACTGTGACCCCGCATGCTTGGCCAATCGCAGCGCCAGCAGCGAGGAGAACCACGATTGGCCACAGGCAGGATGCCTGTGGCCAATCATAGCTCAGGATGTGTAGTGCACGCCCCACACTATATAAGGCCGCCTTTGAGGCGGCCTCGTGTAGTGTGTTGGCATCTGAAGCAGTGGGTGTTCTGTGTACCTTCAACACAGTTACACACCAATCGTTTTTGGCTGATTTCCTATCTTGCTCTTGTGTAGTGGTTATTGTCTGTGCCCTGACCGCAGTATACACCACTATATTCACCTCACCTATATAGCTAGTGATCTAGCTTTAATAATAGAGCTTGCAGTCAGTAGTGTTAGGAGATAGTGCGTGCTGTCTGCGTGCTCTGTACCCAGTACATACCACTATAATCCACCTACATAGCTGTTCTCTATTTGAGCCCAATTGCCATCTGCAGGAGTTATTGGAAGTTGTGTGTGCTTCCAGCACAGCACAGTATACATCTGTATATACCCCTTTATCTCTGCTGTTCTATAAAAAAGGCATCTGCAGGATTATCTCACCTGTTTTACCCAACTCCCTTCAGGCCATTACCATGTCTGGAAGGCCAGCAAGGAGAGGCAGACAGGCGCGAGCCGATAAAAGAGGGCAAGCAGGCTCTGTGTCTAGAGACAACAGTGCTGGTCGTGGACGCGGTGCATTGTCATCAGCATGTGGCCATGGGACTTGCTTGTCCTTCTTTTCTGCAGCTGGACATGTTGAACCGCAACATGCCAACGACTTAGTAGAGTGGATGACCAAGCCCTCTTCATCCTCCTCATCCTCTCTCACCCAGTCTCAGGGTAGTAGCAAAGCAGCTGCCAACGCATCGTCTTCCCTCCTCTCAATGTCATCATCAGTGACTCCTTCCCTAGACCCACCACGTCCTCCTGAGGAGTCTCCTGAACTCTTTGAGCACAGTGTTGGGTACATGCTCCAGGAGGATGCCCAGTGTTTGGTGGGCTCTGATGATGACACTCAGCTAGAGGAAGGCAGTAGCGTGAGCGCAGAGAGAGGGGATGCTCAAGAAGGACAGCAATCTGGCAGTCATGTTCCACAAGCTGCAGCATACTGCCAGGTTTGCTACAGTGATGAAGAGGGAGGGGATGATGAGGGCACTGACTCCACGTGGGTGCCTGGAAGGAGGGAGGAGGAGGAGGAGGAGGCACATGTCCAACGAGGCAGGATGCCCTCCGGGGGCCAGCTTAGGGGCAGCACACCGACTGAATCACACCGCAGAGCTCCGCCTGTGCAGAGCGCTTCCTCTGCGCGTTATTCTAAAAGTTCTTTGGTGTGGGCCTTTTTTGAGATGAGTGCATCAGATCGCACCGCTGCTATTTGCAACATATGTCTCAAGCGTATCTCACGTGGCCAAAACATCAGCCACTTGGGCACCACATGCTTGACCAGACATATGTTGACCTGCCATGCAGCTCGTTGGCAAGCGTACCTCAAAGACCCACACCAAAGAACAAAGCGGACCTCTCCTTGCTCCTCATCAGCTGGCATCTCCAACCCCACTAGACCTTCAGTCCTCTCTGAAACCTGCTCTGAGAGGAATGAAGGTGTAGAATTAGGTGTGTCACAGCCAAGTGCTTCCGGGAACTCTGCTAGTGGTACACCCACGTCCGATTATAGCAGGCAAATGTCCCTGCCCCAGCTGCTGGACCGGCGGAAGAAGTTTACTCCCAGCCATCCACATGCCCAGCGGTTGAATGCTAGCTTGGCTAAATTGCTAGCACTTCAACTGCTGCCTTTTCAGTTGGTAGACTCGGCCCCCTTCCGTGAGTTTGTACAATGTGCGGTTCCTCAGTGGCAGGTCCCCAAACGCCACTTTTTCTCACGGAAGGCGATTCCGGCTCTCTACCGGCATGTGGAAGGCAATGTCCTTGCCTCACTGGACAGGGCGGTCAGCGGTAAGGTGCATATTACCGCTGACTCATGGTCCAGCAGGCATGGACAGGGACGTTACCTGTCTTTCACGGCCCATTGGGTCACTCTTCTGGCTGCTGGGAAGGATGCAGGACAAGGTGCAGTAGTGTTGGAGGTTGTTCCGCCACCACGCCTCCAAAATGCTACTATTGGTTGTGGCACACCTCTCTCCTCCACCCCCTCCTCTTCTTCTTCCTCCATGGCCTCCTCCAGTGCTCTGTCCTCAGAACCAGCGGTGCTCCGTAGGCGTTCCAGGGGCTACGCAAGTACGCAGGCAAAACGATGCCATGCCGTGCTTGCGCTGGTTTGTTTGGGGGACAGGAGCCACACTGGGGCGGATGTTTTGTCAGCTCTGCAGGGGCAGGCCGAGAGGTGGTTGACGCCACGCCAGCTTAAGCCAGGAATGGTGGTTTGCGACAATGGCACCAACCTCCTCTCCGCCCTCCGACAGGGACAACTGACCCATGTGCCCTGTGTAGCTCACGTCCTTAACCTGGTGGTGCAGTGGTTCTTGGGCAGGTACCCCGGCTTACATGATGTCCTGAAGCAGGCCAGGAAAGTCTGTGTGCATTTCCGCCAATCATTTAATGCCTGTGCTCGGCTGGCTGAGCTCCAAAAGGAGTTGAACCTGCCCAAGAACCGCCTTATAAGTGACATGCCCACCAGATGGAACTCAACATTGGCCATGCTGCAGCGGCTGCACACGCAGCAGAGGGCCATCAATGAGTACCTGTGCGACTACGGCACCAGGACAGGGTCAGGGGAGCTTGGTTTTTTCTCACCACGCCAGTGGGGCATGATCAGGGATGCATGCACTGTCCTGTCACCGTTTGAGGAGGCCACAAGGATGGTGAGCAGTGACAGTGCATGCATCAGTGACACTGTACCTCTTGTCCACCTCTTGGAGCATACGCTGCGTGGAAAAATGGACAGGGCACTTGAGGCAGAACAGAGGCAGGAAGAGGAGGACTTCCTTGCCTCTCAAGGCCCCCTTTATCCAGACAGTGTTCCTGCTGTGCCACCCATCACACAGGAAGAGGGTGAGGAGGAGGAAGAGGAGGAGGAGGATGATTGTGTCAGCATGGAGGTGGAGGCTGGCACTCAGCATCAGCATCAGCAGCAGCAGTCTTATAGGGATGATTTACAGTCCCAAGAAACACGTGGACTTGTACGTGGCTGGGAGGAGGTAGCTGCGGATCATGTTGTCCTTAGTGACCCAGAGGACTCCGGACCGAATGCCTCAGCTAACCTACGCTGCATGGCCTCCCTGATCCTGCAAAGCCTGCGGAAGGATCCTCGTATTCTTCGGATCAAGGAGAGGGACCATTACTGGCTGGCCACTCTCCTTGATCCACGGTACAAGGGTAAGGTTGCCGACCTTATCTTGCCATCGCAGAGGGAGCAGAGGATGAGACATCTCCGGGAGGACTTGCAGAAAGCTCTGTGCAACGCGTTCCCAGAGACTGGGAGGTTACAAACTCCTGGTCCTGGACAACATGTTGCTGAGGCATCGGTCAGAAGGAGCGGTGGAGAAGGTGGCCGTCTGACTGATGCTTTCAGACAATTTTTTAGTCCGCAGCCCCAAGGTATGATTGGTTCCAGCACCCATCGCCAGCGTCTAATTTACATGGTGCAGGAATACCTAGGGGCAAGGTCAGACTTGGACACCTTTCCCACAGAAAATCCTCTGGCTTACTGGGTCTTGAGGATGGATCACTGGCCAGAGCTTGCACAGTATGCAATTGAGCTACTGGCCTGTCCTGCATCCAGCGTTCTTTCGGAACGCACCTTTAGTGCTGCTGGTGGCTTTGTTACCGATCACAGGGTGCGCCTGTCCACCGAATCAGTTGATCGACTGACCTTCATCAAGATGAATCAGTCTTGGATCACCCACAGCTACCAAGCACCTGAAGCTGATGTAACCGAATAATTTTTTTTGAAATACCACATCCCTTCAAGACTGCCTATGCTGATGCTGAGTGACTGTCCTGTTATGTTGATTGTCTATCCTCTTCCTCCTCCGCTGATATGTTGGAAGAACATTTTTGGTTCTGGGTGATGCCAGCAGCCCAATTTTTCTGCCCCTGTTTAACAGGGGCGTTTAATTACAATTTTTGATGCAATGCTTTGCAGCAGGGCTAATTCCTGCAATAAAACTAGAGTATATGGCAGAGGTTGCAGTGTGATGGCACCAGCACCAGTGCCTAAGGCCCAATTTTTCTGCCCCTGTTTAACAGGGGCGTTTAAGTACAATTTTTGATGCAATGCTTTGCAGCAGGGCTAATTCCTGCAATAAAACTAGAGTATATGGCAGAGGTTGCAGTGTGATGGCACCAGCACCAGTGCCTAAGGCCCAATTTTTCTGCCCCTGTTTAACTGGGGCGTTTAAGTAAATTTTTTGATGCAATGCTTTGCAGCAGGGCTAATTCCAGCAAAAAAACTAGAGTATATGGAAGAGGTTGCAGTGTGGTGGCACCAGCAGCAGTGCCTAAGGCCATATTTTTCTGCCCCTGTTTAACAGGGACATGTAATTACAATTCTTGATATAATATTTCACAGGAGGGCCCCTTCCTGTGCCCACCCAGAGTAACGGTGAGGACTTATAGTGTTGTGGCACCAGCACCACAACCACCAAAGGTAAATTTTTCTACCACTGTTCAACAATGGCATGTAATTACAATTCTTGATATAATCGTTCACAGCAGGGCGCTCCAGCGCCCACCAAGAGTCACTTTGAGGGCTTACAATGTTGTGGCAAAACCAACACCTTGTTCCGCCATTTCTGCAGAGCATATAGGGCAGGCCCCTACTTTCAAACATCCAACTTACAAACATCTCCTACTTGCAAACGCAAGGAGACAGCAGCAAGTGAGATGAAAAAAGATGGACGACAAAACAAATTATACAGGGGTGATAACCCTTCCCTATGTTTTCCAAAAAGCTTAACAATAGTTTTTTTGACTGGAGCTACACTTTAAAAATGTACCAGTTGAAAATTACAAACAGATTCAACTTAACACAACAAACCTACATAGTCCCTGTCTTGTTTGCACGGCCTGTATACTGCTGTTCTGAGTATATAGGGCCTGGGGGCCACACGCATTTCCTTTTTTTAATATGGGTACAGGGTTCCCCTTAATATGCGTACAAGACCCAAATAGGCTGGTAATGGGCAGGGAGGGCTACCCATGCCATTTTTCTCAATGATTTTCAACTATATTGCAGGAACCAGATATAACATTAAAACCGCAAGCAGTTTTAAATGGTGTTATTTCCGTTTAATGTCATTTTGTGCAGGGACTGTTCTAAACACGGGAAACACGTGGCACTTCACAGGCATACTACAGACACCCCCCAGGCACCATATTTAAAGGAATATTTCACTTTTTTTTCACTTTAATCGTCATTAAAATCAGTGCTCCCGCCAAAACGGCCATTTTTAAAACTTTTTTTTGCATTGACCCATGTCCCCTGAGGCAGGAGTCAGGTCCCCAAACCCTTTTTAGGACAATATCTTGCATATTAGCCGTTAAAATTAGCACTTTCCATTTCGAACGTTCGAGTCCCATAGACTTCAATGGGGTTCTAACGTTCGTAACGAACGTGGGGTCCGTTCGAAAGTTCTGGTGCGAACCGAACCGGGGGGTGTTCGGCTCATCCCTATTATTTACTTATTGGTGTAGAGATCACTTTTTATGTTGACAGCTTCCCATTATTAGGTATCAAATAGGGTTATTAGTTGGGTGGTGCACATTAGTACTTCTGTTTAAATTTCAGAGAATGCCTGTGTAAATTTGAGGTCTATGGAGCTCAAGTCGCACCAAAGTCGGACCAAAGTAGTACAGGGACTACTTTGAAGTCGGTATGACTTGAAGTCGCACATATATGAATGGGGAACGACGTGTCATGTGACTTTGCAGTCCCAAGTCACAGGACAAGTCGCATAAGTGTGAAAGGTAATGGTTTAAAAATACAGTTACATTCTTGGAATGCTGGGATTGCTAACTGTCACACTTGCGTGTGTCCTCAACCAAACTGTCAATCAAATGTCTGGTCTCATAACTGGCTATAAAGCTTGATTCACACTACTGCAACCTGAAAGTCACGTAACTTAAGGTGTGACTTTGCCAGGTGACTTCCTGGCTATTTGATGGCAACTTGAGTACTACTTTGATATGATTTGATGCAACCTTAGAATTTGACTAGGTAATCTTTCTGTAATGTTGGATCCAAATCACATCAATATAGATGAGGATCCGACTCAGTGGCTACTTCCATTAAAGTCTATGTTCACAAGTGGGATAGAAGTGGCCTTGAAGTAGTAGAGGAACCTTTTCTAAAGTCGGTGCTAATTAACCATTTGCCTACTAGGCACTTTCACCCCCTCCTGCCAAGGCCAATTTTCATCTTTCAGCGCTGTTGCACTTGAATGACAAGTGCACAGTTTTGCAGTACTGTACTGTAACCATATGATTTTTCACACAAGTAGAGCTTTCTTTTGGTTGTGTTTAATTACCACTGGATTTTTTATTTTTTGTTAAGAAAACAAAAAAAGACCAACGATTTTGAAAAAAATATGTTTTTCTTAGTTTCTGGTATTCAATTTTGCAAACAGGTAATTTTTCTCCTTCTCCGATGAGCACTGATGAGGTGGCACTGATGGGCACTGTTGGGGTGGCACTGATAGGCAGCACTGATGGTCAAGGATAGACTGCACTGATGGTAACTGATGAGGTGGCACTGGTGTCGCCATCGTAGATGCTTCTCCTAGCCTGTCAGTGGTGATGTTATCTGAGCCACACCTGTGCAATTCAGACCATATTTACAGCACCTGCTCTATGCCATGGTGAACTGACTCCTGTATCCATGTGCAGGAGTGACGTCATTACAGCCTGGCCTTTCAAGTATCCACAGAGAGCATGTGACAGGAGTAAGTAACACACAGTGTTCAGGGGTTAGGATTAAGTAGCATATAGAGTTCAGGGGTCAGGATTAAGTAACATATAGAGTTCAGGGGGTCAGGCTTAAGTAATACACGGTTTTCAGGGGTCAGGCTTAGGTAACACACAGAGTGCAGAGGTCATAAAATGAAAGTTTAGGGATTAGGTCAGCAGTTTCTAATGCCCTGTACACATGACCGATTTTTCCATTGGAATAAACTCTGAAGGTTTTTCCAATGGAATTCCGCTGAAACTGTCTTGTGCACACACGACCACACCAAAGTCCGATTGTCAAGAACGTGGTGACGTACAGCACATACAACGGGACTAGAAAAAGGAAGTTCAATAGCCAGTAGGCAATAGCTTCCGTCTCATACTTGTTTCAGAGCATGCATCGTTTTTGGTCCGTCGGAACAGCATACAGAAGAGCAGTTTTCCAGAAAGGAATTGGTTCCGACGGAAATATTTAGAACATGTTCTATTTCTAGGTTTATCAGAATTTTCAAAAAAAAAGTCCAATGAGGCATACACACGATCGGAATATACGATGAAAAGCTTCCATCTGACTTTTTCTGTCGGACATTACAGCCACAGATTAGAGTATCATCCCTAGAAGGTACCACATAGTGTTAAGTTTGTAGTGTAAAACCATCAGTCCAAAATAGCATATACAGGGGCTCTAGCAAGACCATTTTTGAGATGCTGCTTTAGCAGTATCACAGGTTGGAGCCTGTGCACTGCAAACTTATGCCGCGTACACACGATCGGAATTCCGGCCAGAAAAAGACAGATGAGAGCTTTTCATCGGAAAATGCGACGTGTGTATGCTCCATCGGAATTTAGCTGTCCGAATTTCCGCCAGCCAAAAATTGATAGCATGTTATCAATTTTCCCGACGCAAAAACTTTCTATCGGTAATTCCGATTGTGTGTATGCAATTCCGACACGCCAAAAATCACGCATGCTCAGATTCAACTACGAGACAGAAGCTATTGGCTACTGGCTATTGAACTTCCTTTTTCTAGTCACGTCATACGTGTTGTATGTCACCGCGTTATAAATGATCGGAATTTGATGTGACCATGTGTAGGCAAGACAGCTTGAGCCGAATTCCATCAGAATTCCATTGGGAAAACCATTAGAGCTTTTTCCGACGAGAATTCCGATCGTGTGTATGTGGCATTACACTACCTGTCAGCTCATGGGAACAAATCAGGGGATGCCCATTTCCCAAGGACAGATCTCTTACAACATAAACTGTCCCTGAAAAATAGGGACGAATTGCAAGCATACACCAGTAGAACAGCATGTTAGGAAACCCCTTTTAAAGTCCATTTCCCCTTTTAAATATCAATGGGAACATTTCAGTATTGTTCAAGTGATAGGCACTCTGCAGCAATGACAGCTTTCACCTACCGATATCAGCCAGATCTACAGCAGTTAATATACTTCTTCTGAAGGGGAGTTTTCTGAATGCAATGGGCCTTTGTGCAAGATCAAAAGTTGGGCCCCCTGTGAGGTCACAACAGTGACTCATCTTACATCAGTGTCCCCCTTGCTTCAGAGTGCCTCCTTACATCAGTTTCCCCTTATATCAATGCCCTCTTACATCTATGTCTAAACTTGCATCAGTTACCCCATTGCTTCTGAGTCCCTCCTTACATTAGTAACCCCCTTGTATCAGAGCCCCCTTACATCAATGTCCCCATTACTTTTGAGTCCCCCTTACATCAGTGTGCCCTTTTACCTTACATCACAGTCCCCCTTACATCAGTTTCCCCTTTATTTCAGTGTTCCTTCTTCCATCAAAGTCTGCCCTACATCAATGCAACACTTTAAACAAATGAACCCCTTTACATTAGTGTCCCTCCATTACGTCGGTGTCCACTCCTACATCAGAGTCCCTCTGAAATCAGTGTCCCTCTTACATCAATGTCTCTTCTTACATCAGTGTCTCCCTTGCTTCAGAGTCCAACCTTACATTGGTGTCCTCTCTTACATCAGAGCCCCCCTTACATCAGTGCCCCCTCTTACATCAATCCCCCCCTTTACATCAATGCTCCCCCTACATCAGTGTTTCAGCTTACATCAGAGTCCCTTTGTTTGACATTTCCCCCTTACATCAGAATCCCACATTTATTTAGATTCCCCCTAGATCAGAGCTTCCCTAGCTTTAGAGTCTACCCTTACATCAGAGCCCCTCTTACATCAGTGTCCCCCTTAAATCACTGTACTCTTACAGCAAAGTCCTCCCTTACATCAATGCCCCACCTTACATCAGTGCCCTACTTTACATCAATGCCTTATCCCCCCTACTTCAGAGTCCCCCCTTACTCCAATGCTCCAATGTCCCCCCGTACATCAATTCCCCCCATACCTCTGAGTCCCCCTTTACATTTTTGCCCTCTCTTACACCAGAGTCCCCCCTTACATCAAAGCCACCCCCTTATGTCAGTGCACCACTATTACATCAGTTTGCCCTTTTAAAAAAAGGTCATCCCTTATATCAGAGACACCCATTACTTCAGAGTCCCTCTACATAAGTGCACCCATTTACATCAGTGTCCCCTCTTACACCAGAGTCCCACATTAAATGTACACCTATTATTACAACAGTGCCCCCCTTATTTCAGAATCTCCCTTACATATGCCCCCCATTTACATCAGTGTCCCCCCTTACATTATTGTCCCCCATTACATTGGTACCACCCTTACATCAGTGTCCTCCTTATGTCAGTGTCTCCTTCTTACATCAATGTGCCTCCTTACTTCAGAGTCCCTAATTACATTAATGTGTCTCCTTTCATTAGAGTATCCCCCTTTCATCAGTGTGCCCCCCTAACATCAATGTAACCCCCCTAAATCAATTTGCCTCCCTTTACATGGGTGTGCCCCTGTTATATCGATGTGCTGCAATACATCCCTGTGACCACCTCTTACATCTATGTGCCCCCTTACATCTATGTGCCCTACCCTCATTGCTGCATCCTCCTTACAGCTTTGTGTCCCCTTACATTAGTGTACCCTCTTATATCAATGTGCCCCTTTACATCAGTGTGATCTCTCTTATGTCAATGTGCCCCCTTACATCAGTGTGTCTCCCTCAGATCAATGTGCCCCTCGTACATTAGTGTGCCCCCTTACATCAGTCTGTCACCCCTTATATTAATGGGACTCAGAAGCAAGGGGGAACTGATGTATGCACATCAAGGTGCTCCCCTCTATGTTTCCCCTTACATCAGTGTGCCCCCTTTACATCAGTGTGCCCCCTTTACATCAGTGTGCCTCCCTTACATCAATGTGCCCCTCCTGCTTACATCAGTGTGTCCCCTTTACAATAGACTGCCCCACTTAGAACAGTATGCTCCCCTTTATATCAGTGTGCTCCCATTACATCAGTGTGCCTCTCCTTACATCAGGGTTCCCCCTCCATATTTGAATGTGTCCCTATGCCTTAAACAGCATGGCTGTAGCTGCACGCAGGAGCTGAGAGGTAAACCAAGTCTGAACAGGGAAGTTCTGTCCTACATTGATACATTGAGAGCTGGAGGTGGGCAAATGATGTCATTAGTTGTCAGGATGCCAGTGATCCTAGAAACCAAGGGCAGTGTATTGTTCAGGGCATTAGAGCATTCTCGTTGGCAATACTGTAGTGGCCACACAGAACAGATCTTTCAGTTGCAGCTGCTCTTGCCACTGTTGGCTGCAGCTCACAGATTGTTCTGTTGGCCACTACTGCACTGCCTAGTAGTGCTCGACCAGGAGAGCATTATTCTCCTTTTCTACAGTGTGGGGGTGGGACTTCAAGAACAGTTTTTTTTTAATCAGGCCAATAGTGGTGAATACAGTTCATTTATTACTACAATGCTACAAAAAAATAGAGGCTGTCTTCTATCTGCCCACTCTTTTGAAAACTAGACCTTTGTGCTGTGCTTTTGCTCATTGCTGCTGGTAGGAATAGTGACACTGCTGTCACATCTCCCATCAGCCTATAGCTGCAGAGTCTGAGGGAGGCTGGGTGGACAGGGACCCATTTTGGTGGGATGGCAAGATTAGAGTCAGAATGCAGAGTGGCCCTGGACATTCTTGAATGGTTGGGAGGCATGCATGGTTTAGACTTATGCCGCGTACACATGACCAGACTTTCTGGCAGACTAGGTCCGATGGAATCAGTCCACCAGACAATCCAATCGTGTGTGGGCTAATCCGATCGTTTTTCGTTTAAAAAATCTGACAGACCTAGACCTAGAAATAGAACATGTTTCAAATCTGTCCGACGACTCAATTCCTATCGGGAAAACTGTTTGTCTGTATGCTGGTCCGACGGACCAAATATGATGCAAGGGAAGCTATTGGCTACTGGCTATTGAACTTCCTTTTTTAGTCCTGTCTTATGTCATCACGTTCAAAACGAACGGACTTTCAAACTGACTTAATCCGTTCATGTGTGGCCAAGTCTGTTCGTTCAGAAAGTCAGTCGGAACTCCACCGAAAGTCCGTCGGGAAGACCGTCGGACCTAGTCTGCCAGAAAGTCCGGTCTTGTGTACACGGCATTAGAAAGCATTAAACTACCTATCCGTTTACCTCATCCACTATAGTAAGGTACTTTCCATTCATTTAGCTCTGCCCAACAAGATGTACAGATAGCACAAAAATAGATATGTCAATGTGGACAGTATTTACTGCTCAAAAAATCAGTTACAGAAGTGTTGTTGGTTGAGATTGCTCATAATATAGTTGACAATTGTTAAGCTTTTAGTAGATTTAAAATCTTACAATTTAAAAATGTATATTTCCCTACTTATTTTTATTTATTTATCATGTGTTGTTATGTGAAGGAAAAAAGTTTTTTAAAAAGCCAAGAAATGCTTTTTCTGTAAAGGCGTGTATTACCAGTCCTACCATCCACTACTGTGAATGCTACTTGGGGGATTCTGCAATGGTTGAATTGTTCTGAGAAAAAAAATCTGAGCTCTTTGTTACAAACAGTTTTTAGATGCCAGTTCTCTACGGTATATCTGTAAACATTTCTGCTTCAAAATTTCAGTCTTTTCCTTTTGTAATGAAAACAATAGTATTTCACACCAGGATACATTTTTCTATACTACGACCACCTTTGTATTCTTGTGGAATAAATATTCTTCTTCGTTTCATTTTTGATACAACCAGAAAATAGCTTCCTTCAATATTGTCAGCATAGTTTAAGCATTTATAGTACATGTGTTTCACAAATGCAATCATATATCAGCTTGTTATATTTTTAGTCTACCATCTTTAATGGAAAATCTGAGTAAAAAATGACTACTTTGTCCTAGTAGCAGAACCAGATGCAAAATATGCAATTAAGCATACTGTCAATAGTATGACATTTGTTATATTTCAGTATGAAGAATGCCCTTGATGCTGGAGAGAAAACAGAGCATAACGTATTACATTTAGAAAAATAATCATATTTTTACTTTTTTCTAAACTATTAATAACCTTTAAATGTGACAGCCAAGGATGATAGAGAATTCTGTTTTCACAATCACAAGACATTCCTTAGGAGTTTTATGTTCTGTTTTATCTAAAATAAATATATAGATAGGCAGATTTTTTGGTACCGTATACTGATCCAAGTGTATTCAATATAACTAATGTATTATGTCAAGTTATGCCATACAATTTCTTTACATGTTAATAGTTAGTTGAACTGGTGCCCAAAACTGAATTCCATATTATTGACAATGTCTTACTAATGTTTTGTACAGGGGAAAAATTATGTTTCTTTTTTTTTTTTTTTTTTTTTTTTTAATAAATCTTTTTATTGAAGAAGTCATGACATACATCAGAAACAGCGGGTACATATAACGTGTTACAAACAAGCCATTACAAGTGCAGTACAATGTCTAATAAACCATCAGTAATAATTGTTAAGAAAATCTAACATAGTTCTTCTCATTGGGGATACGAAGGCTTCCACATCACGATCCGTGTGATCCATAACCAGGTCTGGAAAGGTGATAACCGGAATGTGTCAGATAAAGTTAAATGAAAACATTGGAAGAATAACCGAACTGTTTAATAATTGGTTGCCGTACCCCTGAATTGCTCTATCGTAAGTGTCTGAAATGTTACATCTAATATATGATGACCAGCATCATAACATAAGGGGAAGGAGGGGGGGGGGGGGTCGAAAAGGAAAGGGGAGGACAGGTGTACTTTAGTGTGTAAGAAATAATGCCTAATCCGATCACATCCTATAAAGACCATAGAGGCATCAAGTAGCAACGACTTGCTGAGTATTTCGTTAATCTACCATATACCGTTTGTAATCATCGGTTGTTTGGAAGTGTTTCCAACATGCCCAGGTGTTAGTGAACTTAGGAGATGTGTCAAGGATTCGATGCGTGAGTTCTTCCATGTCCATTATTCTGTTTACTCTACGTAACCAATCCTTGACACAGGGGGTCGTAGTTGACTTCCAATGAACTGGGATGCACATCCTGGCTGCATTAACTAAGTGTATTACAACTGACTTCCTGTAATGGCGCTGAGATAAGGACGTATGATGAAGTAAGTATTGGGACGGTGTAAAATCTAGTGTGAAAGTCGTTATATTAGAAATAGCTTGGTGGATCGTCTGCCAATACAAACGAAGTGCTGGGCATTCCCACCAGATATGTAGGAGGGTTCCCGGAGTCTCGCCACATCTCCAGCAAGCTGGAGAAACCGAAGGGTAGAAGGAATGCAGAATATCAGGGGTTCTATACCATCGGGAATAGAGCTTAAAACCATTTTCCTGCACTGATACATTCCTAGAACCTTTGTGAACATTTATTAGTATCCGTTCCCAATCGTCTGGTGTTAGGTCAATACCCGTGTCTCTCACCCATTTAGAGCGCAATGATGTCACTGAATCGTTCGTAGTAGGAAAGAAAGCAGAGTAGAGTTCTGAAACCAGATGTCTTTGTGGAGTCGTTTCAGTGCAAAGTTGTTCAAACGGGGTCAGATCTCTGCACCACGTAGTGGCTGGAGATTCCTGTAGTAAAAAGTGTCGGATTTTTAAGAAATTAAAGAAAGGTATCTTTCTGTCCGGGAATCTAGCCAGTAGAGTTTGAAATGTAATCATTCTACCTTTGTCAAAGAAGGATCTTGCACGAACGTAGTCTTTGTGTATATCATCAGTGGGGAGTGGAGCTTGAAAACCAGGGGCGAAGTCCGGATTGTGTTCTAAGGAGGTGAGCGGGCCATGCGTGGAGGATATTTTAGTGTTCCGGCAGACTGTTTTCCATATAGTAAGCGTGGTGTTAATCAGAGGGTGATCTGAGATATTCGGAAGAATTGGGGCTGTGCCTATCCAAGGAAGTAAATGTATCGGTGTTTGTACGAACGCCTCTTCGATCGCCACCCAAGCTTTGTGTTGTCTATGTAGGTGCCAGTCCACGATTCTGGTCAAGTGACAAGCCCATTGATATTTGCGTAAGTCCGGGATACCCAGACCCCCCCGCAATTTGGGGAGAGTCAGGGTCTCCCATTTGATGCAAGCTTTTTTGTTCGCCCATACGAATTGGGAGCATAGAGTTTGAAACGTTGCAAAAAAGGTGGGGGGAAGTGTGATTGGGATCGTTTGTAGAAGATATAAGAACCGTGGGAGGACGTTCATTTTAAGAATCGCTGCTCTCCCAAACCACGAAATAGTGGGTATTTTCCATTTCAACAAATCAGAACGGACAGAATTAAGTAGTGGTAAATAGTTGCGAGGATATAGGTCTTTTAGTTTAGTCGGTAATTGAATCCCCAAATAAGTGATAGCGTGCTTTTCCCAACCAAAGGGGAAGTTCGTCTGGCAGTGTGTCAAAACGTCGTCGGGTAAAGTGATGTTAAGGGCCTTCGATTTGTGGAAGTTAATTTGCAGGTTTGCTATTGTCCTAAATTGAGCAAAGTCCTTGAGTAAATTGGGTAAAGTAATAAGTGGGTCAGTAAGAAATAAAAGGATATCGTCCGCGTATGCAGCTATTTTAAAAGTCTCGCCCCGTATTCGTATTCCCTTGACATTGATGTTCGTTCGGAGTTTGTGGAGGAAGGGTTCAATCGTTAAAATGAACAAAATCGGGGATAGTGGGCAACCCTGTCTCGTACCGTTGGACAGGGAGAAGGCGTCCGACAAATGTCCATTAACTTTAATTCTGGCTGTGGGTGAAGAGTACAGTGCCGTGATATATTGTAAGGTACGTTCTTTAAAACCCATTTTCCTCAGGGTAGCCAGCATGTAATCCCAAGCCACTCGGTCGAACGCCTTCTCCGCGTCCAACGATAAAAAGAAGCCCGGACTGTGAGAGGCCGAAAGCCATTTGTGGACATTGATTGCTTTCAGCGTGTTATCGCGCGCTTCACGACCCGGAACGAAGCCTACTTGGTCCAGGGAAATCAGGGAAGGCAGAAAGGGGAGAATACGATTCGCAATGACTTTCGCGTACAGCTTCATGTCTACATTTATCAACGAAATCGGTCTATAATTAGGGACCAAGGCTTCGTCTTTCCCTGGTTTCGGGATCATAGTAATGTGTGCCTCATGGAGATCTGCGTGAAGTGCTGGTGCGTCAGGAAGATTATTAAATAGTTCAGTAACATGCGGTATAAGCAAGTCAGAAAAGGTTTTATAATATACAGTGGGGAAGCCGTCGGGGCCGGGGCATTTACCCGGTTTAAGCTGTTTAAGGGCTGTCAGTATTTCTTCGGTCGAAATTGGTTTCTCCAAGTCTGTGGCAAGATCGTCGGATATAGTCCCGGGGCAGTTCTCGGCAAGAAAGTCTGTTATCTGTTGCGTTCTGTCGTGTTGTGTGGTAGTCGAAGAATGTTTAGGGAGATTGTAAAGATTCGAGTAAAATTTTTTAAAATGTTCCACTATGCCAGATGGTGAGGAAATCTTTAGACCTTGCGGATCTAGTATATGATGAATCGTGGACATTGCTTTTCGCATTTGGATTGCCCTTGCTAGAAACTTCCCTGATTTGTTGCCAAATTCGTAAAAATTGCGGTGCATAAGGGTATACTTCTTCCTAATTGGAATGTTAAGTTCCTCCAGGAGATCTAGTCTGGCCTGTTGTAATGCTTGAAGTGTGTTTTCTGCTAGCGTTCTTTTGTGTGTCAATTCTAACGAGTGGATGGTCTTTGACAGTTTATCAAGTCTGGCCTCCCTATCCTTCTGTCTCTTAGCTGCAAGGGAGATCAGCTCCCCCCGAATCACGCATTTATGAGCTGCCCATCTTGTTATGGGATGGATTTCTGTGGAAGCATTATCCGTAAAGTAGTTCGTTAGACTATTAGAGATAGAACGCACTACTTCCGAATCGCTGAGTAAAGAACCGTCCAACCGCCAAATATAGGGTTTAACTGTTCCGATCGGGAAGGACAGGGTGATCGAGACTGGATTATGGTCAGAGATCACCATAGGTTCGATGGAGGCTACAAGTAAACAGTCCAAGTCCGCCTGAGAGAGAAAGAAGTAGTCGATCCTCGAGTATTTGTTATGAGGGGGTGAATAGTAGGTGAAGTCTCTGGCGGTCGGATATAACGTTCGCCATGTGTCATGTAATGTCAGTACGGTCAGTTGGGATTTTATAGCCCTCAGCGCGCTGTATTTCAAAGAGGAGGTACCGTTTGAAGAATCTAATGCGGGAGTTAAGGCTGCATTGAAGTCACCACCGACCACCAGAGTGCCCTGATAGAAGGCGGTGAGTTTCAACAACGTGGAGTTGAAGAACTGGACATGTTGCTGGTTGGGGGCGTAAATGTTGGCTAATGTGAAAGTTTTGCAATATAGTTCGCCTTTCAGAAAAACAAAGCGTGCTTCCGTATCCAACAACGAGTCTTTCACCTGAAAGGGGCAATTCTTAGATATAAGAATTGACACTCCCTTTGATTTTGCCGATGGGTTAGTAGCATGAAATACTGTTGGATAAAGTGAAGACCGTAAGTTAGGTATTTTGTCAGATCTAAAATGAGTTTCCTGGAGAAACACTATATCCGCCTTAGTTTTTCGTAAAAGTCGAAATAATTGCGATCTTTTTTCCGGCTTGTTAAGGCCTTTCACGTTAAGCGAATACAATTTAACCTGAGAGTCAGGGATAAGAGATTGTCGTTTGTGCATGATGTAAAATCACCCTCTTTACTTAGTGCAAGTGATCGTATAACAGGTCGTTCAAATTGAAAGTGTCCTAGAAGATGTGAGGGCTAGGGGAGGGAGAGGGGAGGGGAAGAGCGGGGAACGTGAATAAGGATAACGGGAAACAGGGATAAACCCTTAGGCGTTCACTGTTAGGATATAGGACCAGCCTCACCCTCAAAGCGAAGACGTCCGGGAAGTGTGCGGTGAGCGCGCGGACAGCGTCCGGAATAATACAGGACACCACCGTACGATCAACCGCAGTGGGGTTGAACCAAGTCTCTCGGTAAGGGTGGATACTCTAGATTCCAGATGCGACCGCGATCCGGTCCAATAATAAGAAAACATACATAGATTCTATCAAAGGAAGCGGACTGGCGCAACCTCTTCTGCGTTCAATCTAAGGCTTGCAATTTTATATAAACCAAGTCGCCCACCTAGCTGAGAGGATGTATCACTTACGAACAGTGCAAGTAGAACAGATCAAGTATACATGGGCCATTTTCACTACATAAAGAGTATGCACAGGCATAGAGGTGGACAGAAGGTGACCAGGAGGATCCTTCAATATTCATATACATCCTTCGTAGAAGCGCCCTGTTAACTGTAATTAACTAATAAATCACTAATACAAAGATCGCTGCTACGGATCTTAGTAAAGGAGAGTCGGGACTGTGCAAGGAGTGGAGGAAAGAGTTCCTCAGGATGTACGATAGGAACGGGCACATTGCTACGTAGGCCTGTCTCTTCTCTCCGAACGAGCCACTCGATGGGGTTGATTTGCATGGGGGGACGAGCAGAATTAGGCCATCCACGTCTGCAAACCAAAACCCTCAATGACCCCTAAAAGTGATGTCAATATCAGCTAAACGTACGGGCGTCTATTCAGTAATAAGATAACTAAAAGGAACGTGGCAATGTGAGCTATAACCCTCCCACCGTATAACAGGCAATAGGAACCTTGCAAACAACAAAAATACAACATTTCGCGAATATAAGGTAGTGTTCAGCAGTTCAGTGCATCCGAAGGTATTTCTCCAGGAAGGAGGTAATAAGTCTAGCTACAGCACGTTTCTACCTATCGGTAAAAATATACTACCTAAAATTACTTTACCGTGAATACGTGGCTAACGAAAAAACTTGCCTATATAAAACTTCAAACCTGTAGGCTACGGGGTCCAATTCCAGAACCGATGTTGGCTAACTTAGGAAAGAAACAGGCCAGCTCCGGACTGGAACATGCTAACTAAGCGTCCCGTAGAGGTATAAACCCGAAGGTATAGTTCTCCGAAGAAGGGGTATTTCACCCAAAAGAAAGAAATGAACAAACTTAGCTGAAGAGTCTCACTCCTGGGGAACGATCCCGATGCTGAGCAGCGTCTCGCCTGGCTCGGCCAGATCGCGGGGAATCCGTCGGACTGCGGTCAGGGCGGGAATCTCTTCTAGAACGATAGGATCGACTTCTAGATTCCGATCTACGCCGTCGGTGCCTGCTGCGCTGAGTATCCATCGGTTCGGCGTGGTCCCGTTCCCTGCTGGGGTGGCTGTAAGTGCGAAAAGCTGCGTACCAATTGGGAACTTCAACCAAGGGAATCTCCAAGGCGTCGCAAAAAGAAGGAAGTTCCTCCGGGACTCGTAGCAGGGCCGTTCGGCCCCGATAGGTGGCCGCTAGGCCGAACGGGAACTTCCATTTGTATGAAATGCCTTTCGCCCGCAGTACATCAAGAAGTGGTCGCAGGTCCCTGCGATTTTGTAGGGTAATGCCCGATAAGTCCTGATAGATGTGGATCGTAGCACTCCCTAGAGATATTTGGATCCTATTTCTGGCCTTTCGTAAAATGTCTTCCTTCAGCCTATAATCCACCAAGCAGCAGACCACATCACGTGGGGGATCTGTATCCCGGCCTCTGGGTCGTAGAGCTCTGTGAATTCTCTCGAAGGCCACCGGGGTACGCGCCGGTCGGTCCAAGAGATCGTTGAATAGATCCATAACTGTCGTCTCCAGTTGATCCGCGTCTACCGATTCGGGGAGGCCTCTCACCCGAATATTATGCCTTCTCCCCCTATTGTCCAGATCTTCCTGGTGACGTTGGAGGTCTCTCAATTGCAGCGTGTGAGCATCCAATTTGTGGGTAACTTTACAAAGGACCGTTTCATGGTGTGTCGTGCGGTGCTCCACTTCCACTACTCTGTCAGCAATGGCGCGCAAATCCAGTCGGAGATCCGCTATGGCTGCCGTGAGAGTCTCTTTGATGTCCGTTGCTACCGATCTTAAATCCATGAGACTCGGTTGTTGTTGAAGAGCGTGTAGTGAAACCTCCTGACCCTGAACAGCTTCGCTGAGAGGCGCGGGAGACTGTGTGGAGGCTGGGGCCTGCGATGAAGTGTGGCGGCAAGACGCCATGTTGTCTCTCTGTGAACGGAACAGTTCCGGGAGAGTTTGACTAATGCCGCCGCGCTGTCGCCTCGGGGATCGCGAACGGGAGGCAGATGATGTTCTTGAGGCGGTTCCCATAATCTTCGAGGTATTGTAGGGTGTTAAGAAGCTTCCTTAACGGCTGTAGGACCGGATCGCGGCAGGAGCTCAGCTCTCAAGCGTCCATTCCGTCCCGAGGTTAGGCCACGCCCCCATGTTTCTATTTCTGATGTCTACATCTCCTTTAATACAACAAAGTATTTTGCTTTACTTTTTTTACACTCTTTGTTTTATTTTAATGTCAAAAAGAGAGGAGTTTTACAGAATTTAAAAAAGTAATATTTCACACGTACAACAATGTATATATATATATATATATATATATATATATATATATATATATATATATATATATATATATATATATATATATAATAGCAGGAAGGAATATTATTATTATTATTATTAAGGTTTTATATAGTGCCAACAGTTTGCGCAGTGCTTTACAACATGAGGGCAAACATTACAGCTACATTACAATTTGGTACAAGAGGAATCAGAGTGCCCTGCTCGTTAGAGATTACATACATTATAATGCGTCAAAAAGAAAATGACATATGAATATACACAAAACCAGGCTTAATATACAATTACACGCCGTCTACCAATAAAGAAATAACAAATTTGAGAGAGAGCTTAAATGTACTAGACTATATTCCAAGAAAATGTTTTCCAAATAGGATGGTTCTGATTTCTGAGTTCTAAAACTCCTAGGCAGTGTAATTGTAGCTGTGTATAGAGAATATTTAAACAGAGAAAAAGTAGAAAGGAAAGAAAAGTAGGAGGAGAGTGGGGACATTTTTACTAAAAAGGTAAGAGAATAAAAGGGGAGAGTAGAGGTTCTCCTTCACAAAGAAAAATTTATGATGTATGGAGAAGGAAAAAGAGAAATCAAGATACAGAAAAAAAACATTAAATTATATTAAACCAAATGCCCAGAAACCAATCCCACCCCTACAAAAGTGGCCTTAAAGTGAGGATGGTACAAAAATATGTTTCAGGGCTCAAAATCTGATTTAATAATTCAAAAGTTTAAGATGTTGTGGGCAAAATCTGAATCAAAGTTTGAATAAAAATCTAAGTAAAAGGGGGTGCCCATATAGAGAGGTAATAAGGGAAAATGAGGGAGGAAGGTTGAAGTAATATAAGTATTGGATGTGTAAAACTCTTAGTCCGTAGGGTTCAATATTGAGTTGGCCCAGCCTTTGCAGCTATAACAGATTCAATTCTTCTGGGAAGGCTGTCCACAAGGTTTAGGAGTGTGTCGATGGAAACGTTTGACCATTCTTCCAGAAATGCATTTGTAAGGTCAGGCACTGATGTTGGACAAGAAGGCCTGGCTCTGAGTTTCCACTCTAATTCATCCCTAAGGTGTTCTTTTGGGTTGAGGCGCAGGCCAGTCAAGTTCCCCCACCCCAAATTCGCTCATCCATGTCTTTATGGACCTTGCTTTTGCCCTATGGACTAAGACTAGGGTGCCATTAAAGTTCATGTGTGTGTAAAGGGAGGCATCCCAATACTTTTGCTAATATAGTGTATACTGCTATAGGGCAGCTGCTCTGTGCAGAATCATTTATATATACGTGATTCTGCACTTTTGTCCAGAGGGCACTAGACATGTGCAAAAGGAAAAAATTAGTTTAGTTTTGTTTCGTTTTAATTAGTTAATTCATTAATTTCATTTAGTTATATTCGTTAACTTCCTTAAATTCGTTTTCGGATTTTGTTTAGTTTTCTACCGAATTCGAAAAATCGGCCACATTCGAAAATATTTCAACGAAATTCGAAAATATTTCTACCGGATTCGAAATGATTTCAACATGATTCGACATTATTTCAACCACATTCGAAAATATTTTGTGACCCGACTTTAGGGCCATGTATCTCGGGGTTACTTGGTGTTAGAAACTCCAAATTTGGATATGTTGTAGTGCTAGTACTATTGTGCTTGCATACTAAATTTGGGGGTTCTATCTATAAGTGACCCCAAGATATGTGGCCCCAAAATCGGGTCACAAAATGTTATTAGTTAATAGAGCAGAGAATGACATTTTGCGACCCGACTTTGGGGCCACATATCTCTAGGTCACTTATAGCTAGAAACCCCAAATTTGGTATGCAAACACAATAATACTAGCTCTACAACATATCCAAATTTGAAGTGTCTAGCACCAAGTGACCCCGAGATACATGGCCCTAAATTCGGGTCACAAAATATTTTCGAATGTGGTTGAAATAATGTTGAATCATGTTGAAATCATTTCGAATGCAGTTGAAATAATGTCGAATCATGTTGAAATAATTTCGAATGCATTCGAAATTATTTCAACATGATTCAACATTATTTCAACCGCATTCGAAAATATTTTGTGACCCGACTTTAGGGCCATGTATCTCGGGGTTACTTGGTGCTAGACACTTCAAATTTGGATATGTTGTAGTGCTCGTACCATTGTGTTTTTTCGGGTCGCAAAATGTCATTCTCTGTTCTAATAACTAATAACATTTTGCGACCCAATTTTGGGGCCACATATCTCGGGGTCACTTATAGCTAGAAACCCAAATTTGGTATGCAAACACAATAATACTAGCAATACAACATATCCAAATTTGAAGTGTCTAGCACCAAGTGACCCCGAGATACATGGCCCTAAAGTCGGGTCACAAAATATTTTAGAATGCGGTTGAAATAATGTCGAATCATGTTGAAATCATTTTGAATAAAGTTGAAATAATGTCGAATCATGTTGAAATAATTTCGAATGGGGTTGAAATAATTTCGAATCATGTCGAATTCATTCGAATTCATTCGTTATATTTCTTTTGTATTCGTTGTAATTTGTTATTTTTTTATTCGAACATTCGGATGCATCCGAATTTCCGAAAGATGCAAAATTCGGCCGAATTTCGATTCATTACAAAACGAATTGCACAAGCCTAGAGGGCACACGCGCACCATGGGCGGTCCACTCCTGCTTGTATTACGCATAGCAGAAGCCGATCTGTGAGTGCAGGGCAATGGATGTCCAATCGTCAATCAGAGACACAGGGCGGAGCTCTGATTATGTAAAGAAGGCAAAGCTCTGTTCTGACAGGGGAAAAGTGATGGACTTTGTGTCCCTGCAAAGCAGCTAAAACAATCCATCACTTCCCCTAGTAAAAGCAGGGCACAATTTACACAAAAATACTCGTTATGCACACAGTTAACTTGTTGATTGCCCTAAATGTTTAACCCCTTCCAAGCCAGTTTCATTATACAGTGACAGTGCATATTTTCAGCACTGACTACCGTATTAGTGTTCTGGTTCCCACAGAGTGTCAAAAATATCAATTAGTGTCCGATTGGCCACCACGATATTGCAGTCCCGCTATAAGTTGCTGATCATCACAATTACTACTATAAAGAAAGTCAATAAAAAATTCTAGTATATATTATATATATATATATATATATATATATATATATATATATATATATATATCATAGTTTGTAGACGCTCTAGCTTTTGCGCAAATCAATATACACTTATTGGTGTTTTTTCACCAAAAATATTTCGCGGAAAGTATATGTATACGTTTTATAGCAGAAAGCAAAAATATATATTTTTTTTTTTCAAAATTATTGGTCTATTTTTGTTTAAAGCAAAAAAAAAAAAAATGCAGTAGTGATTAAATACCCCCAAAAGAAAACTGTATTTGCGGGACAACAATGACATAAATTTCGATACAGCGCTGCATGACCACGCAATTGACAGTTAAAATGTCATATAGCAAAAAATGGCCTGGTCAAGGTGGATAAATCTCCTGGAGATCAAGTGATTGATTTGGGTTAGTTTGTCCAGTGTATAATGGATTCCATGTCATGGATATATTATGGATGCATGTGGTATTAATGAGACGTCTTATGCCCCGTACACACGATCGGACTATCCGGCGGACAATCCGCCGGACTTTGCAGCGGACGTCCGCCGGACTTTATGCAATGAGCAGACTTGCACACACATGAACAGACTTTCCGCCGGACTTTTGGCAGAGGTCCCCCGGACTTTCCAAATGAACGGACTTTCCCACACACGGACTAAAGTCTGTTCATTTTGAACATGACTTCAGGTACGACGGGACTAGAGAAGGAAGTCAATATCGCCGCCTCCATCGGAAAGATTGACACCTTGAAATCCCCATCACCTGATATGGGTTTAAGGGTAACCCCTACTCCGAAAAATGGCATGGGGTCCCCCCAAAGTCCATACCAGACCCTTATCCGAGCACGCAGCCTGGCCGGTCAGGAAAGCGGGTGGGGATGAGCAAGCGCCCCCCCTCCTGAACCGTATCAGGAAGCATGCCCTCAATATGGGGGGTGGGTGCCCTGTGGCTCCCCCCACCCCAAAACACTTTGTTCCCATGTTGATGAGGACAAGGGCCTCTTCCCAACAACTCTGGCCTTTGGTTGTCGGGGTCTGCGGGCAGGGAGCTTATCGTAATCCGGGAGCCCCCTTTAATCCAGGCCCCCCCACAATATGTAAATGAGTATGGATATGAGTATGGGGTGATGTACGATGTAACTAATTAACTAATTTCCTAATCATTATATTATACAGTATATATATATATGTATATATATATATATATATATATATATATATATATATATACACACACACACAGTATAATGATATTGGGGAAGTCAACTCAATTGTGTAAAGCACCTTGCCCCCATGTTGATGAGGACAAGGGCCTCTTCCTGACAACCCTGGTCGTTGGTTGTTGGGGTCTGCGGGCGGGGGGCTTATCTGAATCCGGGAGCCCCCTTCAATAAGGGGGCCCCCAGATCCTGGCCCCCCACCCTATGTGAATGAGTATGGGGTACGATGTACCCCTACCCATTCACCTGGAGAAAAAAGTGTTAATAAAAAACACAACACAGGAGAAAGCGTTGTGTCAACATCAGAAGGAAGAGAAGAAGAAGAAGGAAGAAGAAGAAGACGACAGCGACAAGACCGGTCCAACGCTAGCAGAGGAGTCCAGCAAGAAGACCCCCGAAGACGGAAGAAGACCCCCTGAGTTGTCTAATAAAGTATTTTGAAAACCTGTGTTGTGTTTTTTTATTAACACTTTTTTTCCCCAGGTGAATGGGTAGGGGTACATCATACCCCATACTCATTCACATAGGGTGGGGGGCCAGGATCTGGGGGCCCCTTATTAAAGGGGGCTCCCGGATTCCGATAAGCCCCCCGCCCGCAGACCCCCAACAACCAACGGCCAGGGTTGTCAGGAAGAGGCCCTTGTCCTCATCAACATGAGGACAAGGTGCTTTACACAATTGAGTTGACTTCCCCAATATCATTATACTGTATATATATATATATATATATATATATATATATATATATATATATATAAATAAATATATATATTGTATAATATAATGATTAGGAAATTAGTTAAGGTCTGCGATAACTCCAAATTTTTCTTTGTGTGTTAATCATATGTGTTTTTTTAATCATGTAAGAAAGTAATTTAGAATTAGACTTGTGAATGTCAGAAATTTAACAATTATCACGTATTCTTAAGGAAAGCTGTACAACATTATGCAAATAGAGCAGTGCTTAGACAAATGAAGTACAGTGGTACCTTGGATACGACCATAATTAATTCCAGAAAAATGCTTGTAATCCAAAGCACTTGTATATCAAAGCGAGTTTCCCCATAGGAAATAATGGAAACTCAGATAATCCATTCCAGTGGCACTGCTAGTGTATACGGTACCGCATGTAACCAGAGGAAATACTCGGAGAGCACCCAGAGCCTCACGGATGCACTGGGAGAGGCTCGGAAACTCCAATTGTTTCTGAGTGTTTCTGAGTGGCTCCGAACGGCTCTGAGTGTCACTGGCGCCCCCTCACCTCTGACCAAATGCAATACTGCACACCCCAGAGGCTTGAAGCCTGCTTGTTTTGTGAGAGAACACTCGCAAACTAAGTCACGATATTTTTAAAATAATAGCTCATATTTTGTGAAACACTCGTAAACTGCTTTACTTGCAATCCGTGGTATTACTATTACTAAGGTGCAATAGGGGACTTTGTACAGGTGCCAGGTGGCTCACAATGACACAAAACACATTGTATTTTCACATACAGTATATATACTGTATATATTGGTGGCATGGACAATATATTTGTTTTGGTTTCTACACAAATGGAATATACAAAACGTGGGATAATACATCTGACCCTAATTTAGTATTGTCTTTGCAATAAAATAACTAAAGTCATATCTAGAATATGTGGTTCATTTTGTCAAACTCATTGTAAAAAGGATAATTTTAAAAATTTAATTTGTTCACTTTGGAAAAAAAGCCATTTTAGCAGTAGCTTAAATAATATATTTGAAAATGTATTAAGTCTTCTATTCGTATTTCTAAAGCTTGTCCATGTTGAGTGTGTCAATGCGTACCCCATGTAGGTTCACGTGCATGGCCATGAACGTAAACAGTGTGATTTCGGGGACACACACCAACAACCAAATAGATATCACATTGGGAAAAGTAGACCTGTCTGTGCAGCTGCTGAATTCCAATTGACATCAATGGGACTATCTGCACTGGAATGCACAGAACACCTGTGCATCCACATGAGGGTAATCATGGCTCTCACACAAAGTACATATTGATATTCCTTGTGTGAACGAGACCTGATTGCCTGGCTGTTATACCAGCAGATTGCTCAATTAAAACAAGCATGTAGATTAGGATTAGACTTGGGCTCAGACGTGTTTGGGATCCTAGTCCCAACCCACCTACCTGATCCCACAGGAAGCCAACACTGCACACTGCTAATTACAGGCAGTAAAGCACTTCCTGGTCCATAGCTGCACAGATTGGGAAACGTCTGGATGCATTGTGATTAGCGGTCTGCAGTGTCAGTTTTGCTGGCGGGATCAGGTTTGTGGTTGGGACTAGGATCCCAAACACACGTAATTAAGACTCTTTTTTTTCACTAATTATTATCTGCACACATGTCTGTGATTCTGAAAGTACTGAAGCCAAAGGATGAAGATTACATCCAGGCAACTAGAATTTTCAGGAGCAAGTACAGTGCCTTGCAAAAAGTTTTCACCACCTTGGCATTTTTCAGGTTTTGTTGCCTCACAACCTGTAACTTGGATTGTTTGAGGATTTGCATCATTTAATTTACAGAACATGCCCACAACTTTGAAGATTTTTTATTTATTTTTTATTGTGAAGCAAACAACAAATAGGACAAAATAACAGAAAAAGTCAATGTACATAACTATTCACCCCCGTAAAGTCAGCACTTTGTAGAGCCACCTTTTGCGGCTATCACAGCTCCAAGTCACTTTGGATAAGTCTCTATGAGCTTGCCACATCTTACCACTGGGATCTTTGCCCACTCCTCCTTGCAAAACTGCTCCAGCTCCCTCAAGTTGGATGGGTTGCGCTTGTGAACAGCAATCTTTAAGTCTGACCACAGCTATTCTATTGGATTGAGGTCATTACAAGACATTTACATGTTTCCCCTAAACCACTCAAGTGTTGCTTTAGCAGTGTGTTTGGGGTCATTGTCCTGCTGGAAGGTGAATCTCTGTCCTAGCCTCAAATCACATACAGAGTGATACAGGTTTTGCTCAACTCGACTCTCAACTCAACTCTGACCAGTTTTCCAGTCCTGACTGCTGAAACACATTCCCCACAGCATGCTGCTGCCACCACCATGTTTCACTGTGGTGTTCTTTGGGTGATGTGATGTTTTTGGTTTGCACAAGACATAGTGTTTTCTTTGATGGCCAAAAAGTTACATTTTAGACTCATCAGACAGGAGCACTTTCCTCCATACATTTTGGGAGTCTTCCACATCCCTTTCCGCAAAATCAAAATTTGCTATTTTGTTTTTTGCTGAAAGTAATGGCTTTCTTCTGGCCGCTCTGCCATAATGCCCAATTCTATGGAGTGTACGGCTTATTGTACGACTTATTGTCATCCTATGTACAGTTTCTGCTGTGGAACTCTGCAGCTCCTCCAGGGTTACCTTAGATCTCTGATTAATGCCCTCCTTACCCGGTCCGTGAGTTTTGGTGTTCGGCCGTCTCTTCGCTGTTGTTCCATGTTCTTTCCATTTGGTTATTATAGATTTGATGCCCTTAGGGATCATCAAAGATTTGAATATTTTTTTATAACTTAACCCTGACGTGTACTTCTCAAAAACATTGTCCCTCACTTGTTTGAAGAGTTCCTTGGTCTTCATGGCAGTTGTTTGGTTAGTGGTGCCTCTTGCTTAGGTGTTGCAGCCTCTGAGGCTTTTCAAAAAGGTGTGTATATGTAATGACAGATCATGTGACACTTAGATTGCACACAGGTGGATATCATTTCACTAATTATGTGACTTCTGAAGATAATTTTTTGCACCGGAGCTTTTTATGGGCTTCAAAACAAAAGGGGTGAATACATACGCACATGCCAATTGTCCATTTTTTATTTCTAAAAAATTGTTTTAAGTATATATTTTTCTAATTTTACTTCACCAACTTAGACTATTGTGTTCTGATTCATCACATATAATTCAGATTAAAACAACATTGAACTAAAGGCTGTAATGTAACAAAATAAGTAAAAAGCCAAGGGGGGGGGGGGGGGGGGGGGGTGAATACTTTTGCAAGGCACTGTAGTAATGGAAGCGCCTTATATATCTCTCATGATTCAATTTATGCCGCATACACATGACTGGACTTTTTGACAGCAAAGGTCCGACGGAAAAAATCTGTTGGACAATTCGATCATGTGTGGGCTCCATCAGACCTTTGCTGTCCAAAAGTCTGACAGACTTTACAAATAGAACATGATTAAAAAAAAATTCTGCTTGTGTGTATGCTAGTCTGACGGACAAAAACCGACACTAGGGCAGCTATTCGCTACTGGCTATGAACTACCTTATTCCAGTCCGGTCCTATGTCATCACGTTCAAATCCGTTGGACTTTGGTGTAATCGTGTGTGGCCAAGTCCATTCATTCGGAAAGTCTGTCGGAACTCCACCGAAAGTCAGCCAGGAAGACTGTCAGACCTAGTCCGTCAAAAAAGTCTGGTCGTGTGTACGCAGCATTAGGCTTCCAACTGCTATTGGGAAAGGTACCTAAGCAGTATATGTTTTTGTTGCCTGTCATACAGTTTAAAGCCTTAACAGAAAAGGTGCTGATAAAGTGCTAATATGGCACCATTGGCCATATGAGTAAATGCTTTTTGCTATGCAGGGTCCCTTTATCAAGACACTTTGGCCAGTCTACCCTCATAAAAGGAGCCATTTTTGTTCTGAAGCATTGCTTTTCAAGTGTCGATGATTATGTTGATATGAATAAATTAGTTCTTTAAGCAAGACTGGTGTGCTGGTGAAGCACATTAACTTGTATTCAGAGAACTTGGGAAACATTATTAACTCGGTGAGTCATTACAGAATCCTGATACTTACAATCCTAAGTCTGCTGACTATGTTATACAAGGTGTTATTGAATCTAAGGGAAAATATTTCCTTAATACACTATACTTTTAATTAAAATAAAAACACTCTGTAAGTGAATTCTAAGAACTGTAGTTTCAAAACAACAACAAAATGTTTTTTTTCTGGAAGGTTGTTTAATCTGTGTAAAAGTGCTAACTTGATGTAATTAGCAGAGCTAGGAAGAACATTATCTATGCCAGGATCCCTGTCTGTGCCTGAATTAAATTTACAAAATGCCCTCTTAAGATTAATCATGTTGATGGAAAAAAAGCGAAATAAGATCATTTTAAATTTTGTTAAGCTTAGCCTCAATATATGTGTTTTAATGTTTTAGATAATCTGCAAAAGGTCACCATATGTAAATGATATGGCTGATGAAATAAAAGCAATTGAATGGAGCAACAAACTGTGTTTTTTGACCTTTTAAATATATCAAGGATAGTATAGCAAATCTAGTTATTAACACTGATGCCTCACTTAGAATAGTAATGTTCAAAGAAAGAACTCTTGATATTATCATGGCCAAATTTCGAGTGTACCGTATGTCTTCCAGATCTCTTATTGTGGTACTCCCAATACCCTGAGGCCACACAGTTCATAATAATATTATTTTGAATAATATATACACACATACACACATTTCTATATACATGTTTCTATTTATTTGTATACGTAAAAATGTGATTAGATAATGAAACTAAGGGAAATCTATGAGTTTTGCCTCTCTAGCTCTAGCCTTTATGTGTTTTCCACAATTCCAAATTGAGAAATACCTCCATTAATGATATTTGGATTTTGGATCAGCTTGCTGTATAAAAAATACCCTATTTCAGGAAGAAATCAACCAGATTGTATTCGCATAAGAGTTTAACCACCTCCAGTCAATTGTTTTGCTAGAAAATTACTTAGAACCCCCAAACATTATATACAGTATTTTTTTTAAACAGAGGCCCTGGAGATTAAGCTGGTTGTTGTTGCTATTTTTTATGTCACACATTATTTGCACAGTGGTTTATCAAATGCAGACTTTCAGGAAAAAAAAAACCCTTATTGAAATTTAGTACATACAATATTATACCCATATTTTCAGTAACATATATGAATTATATGAATATCTCTCTAATGTTTCCTCCAAGATGCCAATCAGAGCAAATTAATCAAAAGGTTTATTTGATTCAAAATGTATTTACATTCATCTGCTATGATTGGGAGCATGCTGGAGGAGACCTTAAAGGGATACAGAGTCCATAGAAAGAAAGGCCCATGAATCCATTGATATGTAAATTGTGGCTGTATTCATAGGTATATCAAACTCCCCTGAGCCCTGGTCCACCATCACCTCTGCTGAATATTGGGGATGTAAACGCACCCTGCCTGCCACTGTCATTGAGCCTGCCTTCAGCCTGTAGTGCAAAGATGAGCAGATGGGAGTTGGGTTTCCAGAGGTAACAGAGAAGGGATTAAAAATTGGAGTGTCAACATGAGCAAAGATGAGGTATGTTGGGGATGCTGGGATGCAAACATGAGCAGAGGCATGTAGAGTGCACTCCTCTCCTGCACATACTACCCGCAACCATATACTCTGCACTCCTCTGCTGCACATACAGTGGTGTGAAAAAGTGTTTGCCCCCTTCCTAATTTCCTGTTCCTTTGCATGTTTGTCACACTTAAGTGTTTCGGAACATCAAACCAATTTAAACAATAGTCAAGGACAACACAAGTAAACACAAAATGCAATTTGTAAATGAAGGTGTTTATTATTAAAGGTGAAAAAAAATCCAAACCATCATGGCCCTGTGTGAAAAAGTGATTGCCCCCTAAACCTAATAACTGGTTGGGCCACCCTTAGCAGCAACAACTGCAACCAAGCGTTTGCGATAACGTGCAATGAGGCTTTTACAGCGTCCTGGAGGAATTTTGGCCCACTCATCTTTGCAGAATTGTCCTAATTCAGTTACATTAGAGGGTTTTGGAGCATGAACGGCCTTTTTAAGGTCATACCACAACATCTCAATAGGATTCAGGTCAGGACTTTGGCTAGGCCACTCCAAAGTCTTCATTTTGTTTTTCTTCAGCCATTCGGTGGTGGACTTGCTGGTGTGTTTAGGATCATTGTCCTGCTGCAGAACCCAAGTTCGTTTCAGCTTGAGTACACGAACAGATGGTCGGACATTCTCCTTCAGGATCTCTTGGTAGACAGCAGAATTCATAGTTCCTTTTATCACGGCAAGTCTTCCAGGTCCTGAAGCAGCAAAACAGCCCCAGACCATCACACTACCACCACCATATTTTACTGTTGGTATAATGTTCTTTTTATGAAATGTAGTGTTCCTTCTACGCCAGATATACTTGGACACACACCTTCCAAAGAGTTCCACTTTTGTCTCATCGGTCCACAGAATGTTGTCCCAAAAGTCTTGGGGATCATCAAGATGTGTTGTGGAGAAATTGAGACGAGCTTTGATGTTCTTTTTGCTCAGCAGTGGTTTTCTCCTTGGAACTCTGCCATGCAGGCCATTTTTGCCCAGTCTTTTCCTGATGGTGGAGGCATGAACGCTGACCTTAACTGAGGCAAGTGAGGCCTGCAGTTCCTTGGACGTTGTTGTGGGGTCTTTTGTGACCTCTTGGATGAGTCGTCGCTGCGCTCTTGGGGTAATTTTGGGCGGCCGGCCACTCCTGGGAAGGTTCACCACTGTTCCATGTCTTCGCCATTTGTGGATAATGGCTCTCACTGTGGTTCGCTGGATTCCCAAAGCTTTGGAAATGGCTTTATAACCCTTTCCAGACTGATAGATCTCAATTACTTTCTTTCTCAATTGTTCCTGAATTTCTTTGGGTCTCGGCATGATGTGTAGCTTTTAAGGATCTTCTGGTGGACCTTACTGTGTCGAGCAGCTCCTATTTAAGTGATGCCTTGATTGTGAACAGGTGTGGCAATAATCAGGCCTGGGTGTGGCTAGAGAAATTGAAGTCAGGTGTGGACAACCACAGTTATAGTATGTTTTAACAAGGGGGGCAATCACTTTTTCACACAGGGCCATGATGGTTTGGATTTTTTTTCACCTTTAATAATAAACACCTTCATTTACAAATTGCATTTTGTGTTTACTTGTGTTGTCCTTGACTATTGTTTAAATTGGTTTGATGTTCCGAAACACTTAAGTGTGACAAACATGCAAAGGAACAGGAAATGAGGAAGGGGGCAAACACTTTTTCACACCACTGTACTACCAGCTGCCATATGCCTGCACTCCTCTCCTGTGCAAACTACCCACCACCATACACTCCACACTCCTCTCCTGCACATACTACCCACCATCATATACAATTTACCAGAATACACTCCTGCACTATATACATTATATTGTGCATTGCACACTCCTGCACTATATACACTATATTGTGATTACACACTTCTGTACTATATGTATACTGTATATTACATACTTCTCACATAAGTATTCATTATCTCAACATTTGCTGGTTGTTATGGAGTCCCTGACTATTTTGCTGACATTCTAATTTAGGGTTGACTCAGACAAAGTGTTAACTCACTATTTTCAGTGTACACAATATCATAAATAAAGATAGGGTTTCATTTTGAAAATATTGGTTGTTCTGAGGTTTCTGTATGTCTCTGAGACTCTGGTTTGCAGGGCAGCAATTTCAGCATTTTTTGGAGTACAAGAAGACTTTTGTTTTGTTTAACCATGCCCCTTTAAGCCACTGCTACGCTTATCTCCTTGTGGACCCACCCATGCTACATGCACCACATTACTACTCCACTTAAGCTACCCAAAGGCACCCTCTTTCCCCCCCACTATCTTTTACCCCCTTGCACACCCCCTCTCAACCCCCCCCCCCTTCGCTCACATGCCCTTACCCCCTCTCTATTTAATTTCATTTGTTTTAATAATGAATTTATTTGAACAAAATTAGTTTGTGTTTTCATTTTATTTATTCACAAAAATGGTCCAGCACTAGGCCAATGATGCTCTTAATACAGCCCTGTATACAATGCTTGTGTATCTGATCAATGTAAACATATTGCTTCTGCATTGTGTTTTTACTTTGGAAGTTATGTGACATCATGCACTTCCTTCTAGTACAGAGACTAAAGCAGAGCTGTTTTAGCTAAGTTCAGGATCTCACTGCTATAGTAATCTCTTGTGATTGAGTCCAGAAAATGAGAGGCGAGGTGTTCAGAGAAGCCTGTAAAGGAATTGATGATTGAACATAACTTTTATGATATAAGAAGGCCTTTAATGATCATGGAATACATATAACACTGTCAATGTGTCTTGTGGCCTATGTTGGCCACTACTAGAAGTGAGAGTAGGCAAACTTTAGTCTGGCCCAGGGATACACCTGAGTCACTTAATCTGGGTCAGGGTTATTAGAGGCCAGGGCTGCGTTACCCATCCTGGCAGCTCTCTGGTGTCTCCCCCTGTTTCTAGAATGTTGAAGAATGTTCTGAAAGATAGTGGGTGGAAACTAGGAGGGGTTGCCTTGAATATTTAGGGGTCCTTAGCCAATCCCCAGGAGGGGATCTGGCAGGGAACTAAGAATCCCTTAAATAGACATGAGCCATTCCAGCAGGGGAGTTGGGTAGAAGATAAAAAAGCAGTGCTGAGGAGAGTATGTCAGTGGCCTGTGAGTGACCTCTGCTGGAGAGGAGTTTTACCTCAGGTTGGAGCTTGGGAGGTTGGGCTGGAAGGATCCCATCACAGGAGACAGTTGGAGGGACCCTAACTGGAGAGGCAGCAGAGAAAGCAAGGAAAGACAGTGAGTAGATCAGCATGGTGCAGGGACAGACAAGGGGAGAGACTGACAGCTGTAGCAGTGCTCTCTTGAAGACAGCAATGTCTTCATCCAACCTTGCCCTGGGGAGTCTCCATGTATGTTTGCCAGTCAGGACTGGGGAGAAAAAGCAGACAGATGGGCAAGCAGTAGAACTAGGATCAGTGTCTACAGAGAGTCAGAAGGTTGTGGGTGATGCTATTCCATCTACATGTGCTACTTTACCAAGGGATTGCAGGTTCCTAGCCTGTAATCGGCTTTTGCTGAACTATGCACACAAAATTACAGCACAGAGACCTACAAGGTTTATGCACTTACCCCTGCTACTTAGTGTAGGAGCCCTCCACAAATGTTCATACCAGAAAAAAAAATGAAAAAATAAAAAATAAATATGGACTCAACCCCTACTATTTTACTTAAAGTGATTGTAAAGCTTTGTTTATTTTTTTTCAATAACAAACGTATCATACTTACCTTCTCTGTGCAAGAGTTTTTGGCCCCAATCCTCGTTTTCTGGGGCCCCCCGCAGCGCTCCTGGCTCCTCTTCTTCTCGAATGCACTCATGCGTGTGTGCTTCCGAGTCCTCCTGCTGCTGTGTCCATTGTCAGACATCAGGACTTGGCCCCACCCTTGGCTCCCGTGTCACTGGATTTGTTTGACAGCAGCGGGAGCCATCAATCTATCCAATGAGGACCTGAGACAGCGGCAGGAGCTGCTGTGCTCCTCCCTGTCACTGAAATGATTGGGTTTGGGTAAGAAATAGGGGGGTGGAGGTCTAGGGGGGTGCTGCAGCACAGAAGGTTTTTCACCTTAATGCATAGAATGCATTAAGGTGAAAATCTGTGATGGTTTACAAACCTTTTAACTATTCGTATGACTTCAAACCTTTACAATATCTTAATGGAGGAAGGAGAAAGGGTCCTGGTATATGACAACTCCCATCTGCATAAAACCTTATCTTTATTACAAAATAGTAAAATTATACACAAACAGTATACAACATAGTGTAGATCACAAGACATTATAAAAACACATCCTGTTCACCCGATTCCTATTGTATGACTTATTAGTATAACACGACAATTCTAGAGCTGTTTGCTATGTGGGGCCACCCAACTGACTTGCACTAGCATAAGCAAGTCCATAAACCAATTGGACAAAGTTCATCAACTGGATAGCTTTTGTAACACTAGTAATCTCACTATATTGGAGTGATGGATTAATATTGAAATTGTTTTGAGTATATGAGATACTTTAATATTCATCAAATATACACACAGGATTATCCTTGCTGGGCAAAACCATAAGTCTCAGTATTCATCCAATTGAAACCAGAAAGCATTGCAGATTCTATAGATCAAGGTCAGGCATTTCCCATGCTGGCAAACATTCATATATCTTTGCTGGGAGAAGCCATGAGTCATAAGAGCCATAAGACCAGATAACAGGAAGCAAAGAGAGCCTGAACGATTTCGCATCAGCCTCTGAAGCAGCCGGGGCCCAATGCAAAATCAGTCAGGTTCTCTTTGCATCCTGTCACCTGTTCCTGTGACTCTTATGACTCATGGCTTCACCCAGCAAGGATGATCTGATAAGTATTATGTGCTTTTTCAAGGACTTACCTATATGAGTGTTTGCCACCATGGGAAATGCCTAACCTTGATCTATAGAATCTGCAATCCTATAGAATGGTGTTATACAAATGAGTCATACAATAGGAGCAGGGTGAACAGGATATAATTTTTAATATGTCTTGTGATATATGTAGTATATGTGTACAATTTTACTATTTTGTAATAAAGATAAGGTTTTATGCAGATGGGAGCTGTCATATATCATGGCCAACTCTCTTTCCTCCATTTAAGTGGTTGTAAACCTAGTTACACCACTTGTACCTACAGGTAAGCCTATAATAAGGCTTACCTGTAGGCAGGGCCGGGACAAGGGGTGGGCAGGAGTGACGGCTGCCCCTGGCGCAATGGTCTATTGCAGGGGTAGGGGGCACCCTGACCCTAACCCTAAGGGAAAGGGGGGTGCAGTTTGGCATCTTTGCCCTGGGTGACCTTGTCCCGGCACTGCCTGTAGGTACTGTAAATATCTCCCAAACTGGTTTAGGACTGGAGATATTTACCAAATATGCATGCGCCAATGTCATTGGCCAATGCACACTGAAGAAATGACTTGCTTGTGATTCTATGCAATGCATACTAGCTCATTATGCCTTTGTCTTACAGGTTTTTTTTCTATTTCATGTTTACAACCACTTTAAGATATTGTAAAGGTTTGAAGTCATAGGAATAGTTCCAATTACCCCTGTGCCTCTACACTGAGAACCGATTGATCGAACACCGCCGATCACTCGGTTCTGACAGCTCCCCAAGCAGAGAGCTGCTAACTGTCAATCAACAACTCTCCTCTCTGCCTCCTCCGTGGCTCATTGAAGCTGTGGAGGCATAGGGGGAAGCCAGATCAGACTCTCAGTGGCTCGCTGAGAGGCTGAGCTGGGTATCAGTCCAGGCACCTGGCGGATCCAGACTCCCATTATAGTGATGATGCGGTGGATGGATTGATTTCTGTGACATCAGCAGAGAGCAGGATTCAGCCCACTCTCTGCTGAAAACGGGTCACAGGAGTGCAAAACATATTGCATTCCTGTGACCCATAGGAGAATTGCAGCCAAACAAGCTTTGGCTAAACTTCTCCTTTAAGTAAAATAATAGGGGCTGAGCCCATATCCATTTTTTCTTTTTTTTGTGTGCTGTTGCTGAACTAACTAGATGCTGTTAGTTTTTCCAGGAGTGAATCAGCAGGAACTGTATAAGGGAACCAAGTTTGTGCAAGTGGAAGGAAGAAGCAGACTCTGTAAATATCCCTATATACCCTTGGATGTTATCCCTGGTTTTGATTGTTGGACATTTTCAAGTTGGGCCTTCCATAATCCCTTACCCCATCCAAGTTATCATCCCGAATAAAATAACAAAAACAGGCCAAAGCACTGATTACTGTGTCTAGATGCAAAAAGGTAATGCTGTGTGACTGGCTATGCAGCAGTGGGAACCCTGACATATGCAACCCCTATGGGAGTAGTGCTACATGCAAACTACTTTGTGTAGCTTAACACAAAAATTAAAGAAGTACTGCATCTTTATTGAAATAGTTTGAACATGCCTGTATTTCAGTAATATTAATTCTTCATAAATATTATGAGTTTCATTCAACCAAAATTTCCTTTGACAGGTTATATGATGGGAAAATAAATACATGACAAAATATAAATATACTATGTATTAGATAATAAATATACATACAACTCCTGTCACTCTTAAGCATTTTGCAAGTACGCAGAAAATTTAGCATTTTTTTATGTGTTTAAAAAATTAGCAAAAAGCATGTGTCGGACTTCTGGTACACCTAAAATGTGGTATGCAGAAATGCATTTTTCTATATGTTAAAACACTCAACAAATGTCCCTGGCAGGGAGGCAAGGGACAACACCACCAAGACGATACATCTTATATCCCTGATCCAACGTAAAGGTCTGAGAGCTTGCCTCTTATCCTTCGACGCTGAAAAGGCCTTCGATAGGGTCAGCTGGAGGTTTCTACAGCTTTCTCTGGAACAACTTGGCCTCGGAGCTTCCTTCATATCAAAAGTAATGTCCCTATACTCCCGACCTTCAGCTGCGGTCCTGGTCAACGGTACAACGTCGGCTCCCTTTGATATTGCCAACGGTACTCGGCAGGGCTGCCCCCTGTCCCCCCTCCTCTTTGTCATCATCATTGAGCATTTGGCTTGTGCCATACGACAAAACCCCTCCATTCTTGGTATTCAAACTCCATCTTCCCATCACAAACTTTCCTTGTATGCTGATGACCTCCTAGTGTATATTCAGAATCCACACATTTCCATACCATCCCTACTTAGTGAATTTCAACGCTTTGGTATCTACAGTAACTTTAAGCTCAACATTTCTAAGACGGAAGCCCTTAACATATCCCTCACCCCCTCCACGCTGTCCCTTCTGCAATCCAACTTCTCGTTTAAATGGCAGGCTAAAGGGATCTCGTACCTGGGGATTGTTATCCCCTCCAACCTAGCTGATTTGTTTTCTCTGAATTATATCCCTTTGCTTAACCGTATACGGAAGGACCTCGGGGAGTGGGGGGGATCTCCCTTGCCCTGGTTCGGACGGATTAATATCCTGAAGATGGACACTCTACCCAAGTTCCTATATTTATCTCAAACAATACCCATCCACGTTCCCAAATCATTTTTTATCTCCCTACGCTCGCTGGCAATCAGATTTTTGTGGAACCGGGGCCTCCCCAGGGTTAAATTTAAACTACTAACGCTCCCGAAGACTCTGGGAGGCACAGGCCTCCCTGACTTTGAGACTTACCATAAGGCCGCTCATTTAACTCGCATCATTGAGTGGTTCTCTCGCCCTTCCTGCAAGGCCTCGGTGTCTGTTGAACAGGACCTTTCTCCTGTAGATCTCCGAGCCCTTCCATGGGGTTATAACCTGGCCTACACTCGTATGACCTCCTTGTCCCCTCTGACTTTGGCTTCCCTGGCGACGTGGTACAGGACGGGACTAAACTCCACTCTCTCTTTGGACCCGGGCCCCTTGACGTCCCTCTTTGACCATCCTGCTTTGCCACAAAGTGCAGGGGCAACCTCCCTAGGACCTTTTAAGCGCACAGATTGGCCGCAGGCCCGTACCTTTGTGCACCCCTCTCAGGGGACCCCGGTCTCCGTGACAGACTCTGGAGATTGGCTCACGGCCCTACATGTGTCCGCATTTGCCAAACGACTACACTCCTCCTCTCAGATACATCGCAAGCTTACCAATTTCGAGGAACTGTGTTCGCTTCCAGAAACTCCCAAACACTTACTGTCCTCCTTATATTACCTGCTACAGACTTTAGCACATGCTCAACTCCCACATTACACCAGGCTGTGGTCTGCGGATTTGGGTGAGGACATCTCTGTGCCGGAATGGAATACCTCTTTTCATTTCACACATAAGTCAACAATCTCCTGTTACTCCCAAGAAAAGAATTACAAGCTATTGTCCAGGTGGTACAGGGACCCTGCTACTTTACACAGGATTTTTCCGTCTACCCCGGCCACCTGCTGGCGCTGTGAAGCTTCAGTCGGAACTTACATGCATGTCTGGTGGGACTGTGAGAGGATCCGCCCCTTCTGGACACAGGTTTTTGAATGCTATAATCTCTTGGCTGATACCCCGGTTCCTATCTCTCCAAAAATTGCATTACTCTCTATTCTGCCAGGGTCTATTAAATCGCAGGAACAAAGGTTGCTCCGTTTTTTTATGTCCTCCGCTAGGCAACTGATACCTGCCTATTGGAAGACGACGACCACCCCCCCATTGTCACGGTGGGTATCGATTATGAATGACACCATGAGAATGGAGGAGATGTTGGCACTGGACAATGACACTTACGCCAAATTTGTTTCTCAGTGGTCGATCTGGCTCCGCTTCTCTTCTTCTGACACTTTAATGAACCAAATCTTAAACGCATAAGGCCGCTGTGGGCTCTCCCTTACCCTACCCCCCCTATCCAATTGCTTCCCCCTCCCCCCCTTCCTCCCCCTTTTCCTTCCTCTCCTCCTGCTATTTAGCTTTCCCCTATACTGCCTTGCTCCTCTTTACTTTGCTCTTTTCTCTTCTCTCTTCCTTTCTGTCTTTTCTTTTTTATGTTCTTATCTAAAAACTGCGTCATGTAGTAACCCATGGGTGCTTCTCCCCTACTGTGACCTTAGGGACCGGAGCACAGGCCGTCTTTTCTACCCTCCAAGCTTCCTGTCAGGGACCGGCTATGGCCGATTGTCGTTAGCCGATCTCCTGTAATTGTACCTCTGTCACTGTTCCTGTCTGTATATGCCTCATGATGGTTACTGTTTATTGTTTTTACTTGACATGTCTTAATAAAAATACTTTCAACACTAAAACACTCAACAAATGCGCTAAAATGCACGGCTAAAAAACGCATGAAGCCCACCACTCAAAAAACTACGTGAGCTACTTTAGCACATTTGTCACATGTAGGACAGCCCACTGAAATCAATGGGCGGCTCTAAGCATGTGGTGAAAAACACATACAAAAACATGCAAAAACGTGGCACGATTTTGTGTGCATTCTCGAAATGCCTAGGTGTGAATGCAGCCCAATAAATAATATATAATAAATCATACAATACAGTATATAATAGAAATTATACATATTTAAAAAAAATCAAAAAATCAAGCAAATTAGTTTTTAGTAAAAAAAAAATACAAGTGTTTTCATTTGCATTTCATAGAAAAAAATCAAGAAAATCCATATTAGTTTTTAGTAAAAAAAAAAATACAATTGTTTTCATTAGCATTTTATAGTGAGACACTTGATGATGACTTCATATTGACAGGAGTAAGCTAATGACTACTGTTTAAATAATATATGCAATCAAATGTACATAGTGTCATTTTCTCATGTTCGAGGTTATCTCATAGTTTGCATTATATGAATCAATAAATGAATATTTTTTGTTAGATTGCTGTGATTCATATCTATAGGGAGCAATGAGAGTCAATTGGTGTTCTTTTTGATGAAAGTGTAAATGGAGATAACTGGAAGTCCAGGAAATGGTCTTATATGAAGGAATGCAGAGGCTGGTCATCCAAAATGTGATTAAAGTTATTAGTGCAGAGCTATTGGAAAATTGGCAATTTAAGCATTGCCAAAAACAAAAAAGTAAGATTATGACAATATTACTTTGAAAGAACAACCAGGATTTTTAAGATACTGCCATGAGACTGACAACACCCAAACATATATCATTACATAAAACAATGTTTGTATTGTCTAATAAATATAAACATTGCTTAAAATAAACAAATGCAATTTCTTATGCAAGTTCAAAATTCCCTGCTCAAGTGTATTGTAATCAAAGCTATCATAACCCTTATTACAAAACTATCATTAGCGATATCACTGAGGAGGGATACACTAAATACTCTCCAAATATTTCTCTATCACATTGTTTTACATCGTGGAATAAGAGACTATTACTCAATACTTTGCACAAGGCTTTGTCAGAAGGTTCTGAGGTGTGTGACAATATTGTGCATTTGGTAAAGGCCACAGCATTCAGACCACAACCTGCACCTTACCAACTTGGAGGGGGGGGGGGGGGTGGCACAAATGGGGGGAACCTTCAACAAAATTGCTAAATAATTCTGAAGTGGGGGGGGTTGTGATCTCTCTGGGTAGAAAAACAGAATCTCCTAAATCCTGTTTCCCATATCTCAATATAGATAAAGCTGGAAGGACATAGGGTGTGACCAGAATCCCATTTAGCACATTTTTGCATAAGGTCAACAGAAATGTTTATGCAAGCAATCAGATGGTACCTGTAAATCATGTCCTTTGAAAAAGAACATATAACCCCATGAGTAAAACAGAAGCCCAAATCTGTTCTAGTTCCAGTATATCACTCGTTACCCCAATCCTTCCCAAATTTGCATAACTTAAAAAACTGCTCCTATGCTATTACTATTCTCAATATTGTCTATTTTGTCTATTATTAAACTGGAAGCATGACCAAATCTCTCCTCATGTGTTCAGACTCTTGTCTGAACACATGAGGAGAGATTTGGTCATTCTTCCCTTTTTCCTGCTTGCCTTTTTCAAGGGGCTTTCCACCTACAAGAAGTTAGGACATTTGTTCATTGACAATCTGAAGAGAAAGCTAGCAAGCGAGTCAGCAGTGAAGTTACAGCTGTGCCTAGATCATATGCTTCCCCTGGTCCTCTGTAGTGGGGGATCGCGGCTATCTGGTAAGAAGTGATTCTTTCCATAATGGTGGTGGATTGCACATACTTCTTGTCAATCAGCGGTTGAAGATTTCTCTCATCTGTAAATGGACTTTATTTTATCTTTTTTGCACGGGTGGATGTGACACTTTTCAGCTATTCACACACAGACTGTCTGTTTGTGTATATTATTTAATTTTTATATATTCTTACACAAGGTTTATGATTTATTAATTTATTCACATATTTGCCATTCACATTGAATTGTGGTTGGCCTGCACATTTTTGTGTGCAAGTTAGGGCTTATTAATACATTTTTTGATTATTCACACTGTATTGTGTGTACAACTTACGGTTGATTTCTATTCATATTCATATTCACAGTTTTAGCACATTACTATGTTTTCTTTATATTTTTTTTACTATATTGGTGTTATATAGGAGAATTGCTGTTTCCACCATACAACAAACATACATTAACAACAAAAAACAAGGTGTGTGTAGCAGACCCACAACATAATAATATTTTGCTGAAGAAGAGATTGTCACCTCATGTATCAAATAAATTACATTTGCACTATTGAAGAAAATGTCCAAAAAGAAAAGCCCATCGGAGAACCTAGGAGACAGCTAAAAGATACCCAGGCAGTAAATCAAAGGAAATATTCTTTCAGTTTAAGTTAAAAAATTTTGGATAAAATGTTTCTTAATCAGTTTCTGGCATATCAATGCCCCTCCACCCACAAAGTACTCAACATACTTCTGTCTTACTTCGCAGGCTCTTTGGGGGGCAAGCCAGGACACCCAGCTTCAAGCACCGTCTGGGTTGGTTGTTTAAGTCCGGCCTCAGGCCCAACTGAAGCCACATATTTCATTGAATTTCTCCTTAAAGAGTTGTGTAGAATGCAGCATGCAAGGATTATCTGGTTAGGTTTATATTCTGCCATGTTGATTGGCGTAAAGAATAGGTGGAACCGGCTGACCATTATCCCAAAAGCGTTCTCCACCACTCTTCTGGCAATGGCCAGACGGTAGTTATAAACCCTCTGGTCCGGGGTGAGGTCCTCATGGCTTCAAAACAGTCGGCTGGTCAGAATGAACTAACAGTAAGCACTGAAAACAAAAAGGCCAGAGCTGAAAATCAGATACAAGTGGACAAGAACGCACTGAGAATCAAATACGTAATAGAAATACAAACCCACAAGCACAAACTGAACAGCAGTAACGACTGTAAAAGCAGGAGGCTGAAAAGCGAGAATCATCTTTCACCAAACTTCTACTAACAAGAGATAAGCAGAAGGAGCTCAAAGGGTGGCACACTTGGTATTGAACTTCCTCTTTCTAGTGCCATCGTACGTGTTGTACGTCACTGCGTTCTTGACGTTCGGAAATTCCGACAACTTTGTGTGACCGTGTGTATGCAAGACAAGTTTGAGCCAACATCGGTCAGAAAAAAAATCCATGGATTTTGTTGTCGGAATATCCGATCAATGTCTGATCATGTGTACGGGGCATTAGGAGTGATTTGTTGCTGTATAGCTGCATCAGTAAACTATATCAGGTCTTCCATGAAAAGGTTCAGACCCCCATGAAGGAAAATAAATGTTAAAAAAAAAAGTAAACAAGGCAATGTGTTTGTGTACTCCTTGGGCATCTTAAAGGTCAATTTTCTTAATTTTTTGTCTGATACTAATTTAAACATGATGCCCTCAATACATGTCCCTGTAAACCCATACCTACAGATATGAACAAAGGAAAACAAAATGTAAAAAATATAATTTTTTTTAATAAAAAATAAAATATCTTCCCAGAAAAATTTCCAGGTTCCAATATTCATGTAAGCAGGAATTTTGTTAGTGACCACAAACCTGTTCAAATGTCATCAACATGATAACGTGTGCCCTTGCCAACCCTAATTGATATTATCCTAATGTTAACCACCTTAATACAGATAGCTTTCACCCCCTTTCTGCCCAGGCCATTTTTCAGCTTTCATGACAATTGCGTGGTCATGCAAGCACTTATGGGCATTGATGAAACGGCACTTATGGGCAGTGATTAGGTGGCACTGATGAGGAGGCACTATTATGCCACACTGATGGGTACTGATAGGTAGCACTGATATGCGACACTGATGAGCACTGATAGGTGGCACTGATAGGCGGCACTGGTGGGCATTGATAGGAGGACACTGAGAGGCAGCACTGGTGGGCACTAATAGGCAGTATGGATAGGCGGCACTGATGGGTGGCACTGATGGGAATTGATGGGCAGCACTGATGAGCAGGCATTGATGGGCACTAAAAGGCAGCACTGATTTGCACCAGTAATGGGCATTGATTTGTGTCACTGATTGGTGGCACTCATGGGCATTGATTGGTGGCACTCATAGGCACTGATTGGTGGCACTGCTGGCACTTTTCTGTAATCAGGGCACTGTTGATCAGTGCCCTGATTACCTGCCCTGTTCTCCCCTGCGAGGAGATGCTGCTGATTGGCACTCCTCACCACATACTCTGTCAGTGTGAGGCGAGGAGAGATGATTACCGGCACTTCAATTTACATGTGACCGGCTGTGATTGGACACAGCCAATCACATGGTTAAAGAGCCGTAAAAGCGGCCCTTTAAAGATATTGGTATCGCTCCTTGTCCTAGAAACAGGGTGCAGCCGCGATTGTCGGGCTGCGTGCCCCCTCGGGCACACAGGCACAGCCATTCTGGTGTGCCATAATGTGACGTCCACCCAGAATGAGAGCCACACGTCCATCCATCATTTGATGGTAGGCGGGCAGCAAGTGGTTAAGCTACCGATTTGTGCAAATGTTTTTTCCCTGCGTGCATCTCAATATTGTGTCTAAAGAGGGATAAAGCTCTACTAAAAATGCAAACATTCACTTTGCTGTTTTTATATAAAATTCACAGTTATGTGATATCACTTTAATTGACAGACTCCAAGGCTTACATTTCCTGGGGGGCCACAAATAGCATAAATGTTGCGTTTGGAAAAAGTACTGAAAAATACATTTCTTAATAATTGTTTTTTTATCCCTCAAAAAAACAAACAAACTAGAAAATAAACATATATCTCTGTATACAAATATGCTACCAAAAAACCTTATACCCCCCCCCCCCCAAAAAAAAAGTATGTAACACATAAACATATTAAAACTAAATTTGAAAAAATGCGGGACTGAAAGAGTTTTAAGTGGTTAACATTCAGCATTTCGCATAAATTAAATCTAAAGCTAAAACTTTTTTTTTTCATTTGTCTGTGGAGTAGGGATGGGCAAATGGTTTGGCCTGAGCATAAGTTCGGGCCGAACTTTGGTTGTTCGGACGTTTGGCAAACAAAGAACATTATGCGGTGTTCATGGCAAATTCGAAAGCCACAGAACACCGTTAATGTCTATGGGACACTAACATGAAAAATCAATAGTGCTCATTTTAAAGGCTTATATGCAAGTTATTGTCATAAAAAGTGTTTGGGGACCTGGGTTCTGCCCCAGGGGACATGTATCAATGCAAAAAATGTTTTAAAAATGGTTGTTTATTCGGGAGCATTGATTTGAATAATGCTTAATTTGAAAAAAATAAAAATGAAATATTCCTTTAAATATTGTGCCTGGGGGGTGCCAGTATGCCTGTAAAGTGGCACAGTTTTCCTGTGTTTAGAACAGTACCACAGCAAAATGACATTTCTAAAGGAAAAAGGTAATTTAAAACTGATTGCAGCCCTTTGGGTCTGGTATGAATATATTGAGGGGAACACAAACCAATTTTTTTTTTTAAATTGCATGGGGTCCCCCAAAATCCATACCAAACCCTTACCCGAGCACACAACCTGGTAGGCCACAGACAAAGAGGGGGGACAAGAGAGCACCCCCCTCCTGAACCGGACCAGGCCACATGCCCTTAACATGGGGAGGGTGCTTTGGACCTCCAAAGAACCTTGCCCCCATGTTGATGGGGACAAGGGCCTCATCTCCACGACTCTTGCCTAGTGGTTGTGGGTTTGTGCGGGCGGGGGGCTTATCAGAATCTGGAAGCCCCCTTTAACAAGGGGACCCCCAGATCCCGCCCCCTAAGTGAATTAGTAACGGGTACATTGTACTAAAATATTTTTTTTTAAATGTCCATTCATCACATCGCCTGATGGGGGCAGGGTCACCCGTTTATGTCACCAAGTGGTCCTGCCCTCAGCTATATAACAGCTGTCAAAGCGAAAAGAAGCGTCACTCGGCAGAAGCCTCCCATGGAGGTGGAGCTGTTGCTTTTTTGGGGGGTTTTTTCGGTTCGTCGGGTGGCGCGATAGAAGATGAATGTACATCACTGGACATTTTTGTTTTTAAATTTTGTCCCAAAGTGTTTCCTGTCTTTTTTAATATTTTTGACACTTTTTTGGTGAAATGGTAGGGGTACAATGTACCCGTTACTAATTCACTTGGGGGCAGGATCTGGGGGTCTTCTTGTTAAAGGGACTTCCAGATTTCGATAAGCCCCCATGCCCGCATAAACCCACAACCACCGGGCAAGGGTTGTGGGAATGAGGCCATTGTCCCCATCAACATGGGGAAAAGGTGCTTTGGGGGGCTACTCCAAAGCACACTCCCCATGTTAAGGATATGTGGCCTGGTACTGTTCAGGAGGGGGTTGCTCTCTCATCCCCTATCTTTTCCTGTGACCTGCCAGGTTGCATGCTCGGATGAGGGTCTGGTATGGATTTTGGCGGGCCCCCTACGCCTTTTTTGTTTTTTATTTTGGCACAGGGTTCCCCTTAAAATCCATACCAGACAGGTCTGGTATGGATTTTGGGGGGGCCTATGCCATTTTTTTAAAATTTGTCACAGGGATCCCCTTAATTTCCATACCAGGCCCTTCAGGTCTGGTATGGAAATTAAGGCCCCCCATGCAATTTAAAAAAAATAATTGGTTTGGGGTTCCTCTTAATATTCATACCAGACCCAAAGGGCCTGGTAATGGACTGGGGGAACCCATGCCGTTTTTTTTCAATGAGTTTCAGTTTTAAATTTCTTTTTTCCTTTCGAAATGTCATTTTGCTGTGATACTGTTCTAAACACGGGAAAACTTTGCCACTTTACAGGTATACTATAGACACCCCCAGGCACAATATTTAAAGGAATATTTAATTTTTATTGTTTCACTTTAAGCATTATTAAAATCACTGCTCCCGAAAAACGCATTTTTTTAAAACTTTTTTTGCAATGATACATGTCCCCTAGGGCAGTACCTGGGTCCCCCAACACCTTTTATGACAATAACTTGCATATAAGCCTTTAAAATTAGACATTTCGATATTTCATGTTCGTGTCCCATAGACTTTAACGAGGAGGTCCGCAGATTTTTTTTTTAAAGTCAGCAGCTACAAATACTGCAGCTGCTGACTTTTAAAATAAGGATACTTACCTGTCCAGGGCGCCCACGATGTGGGCACCCGAAGCCGATCTATTCCTTGGCTGTTGGGTGCTGCAGACACCATCTTGCGGCTTCACTTCCTGGTTCCCTACTGCACATGCACGACTCATGCTGTGCTATTCCACTGGTCCCTGCTGTCTTCTGGGACCTGTGTGTCTCCCAGAAGACAGCGGGGGGGGGGGGGCGGAGAAGGTGCCGGAAGTGGAGTAGATACCTGCGGGTGGCTCAGGTATCTATGCCCAGCAGTGGGAGCAAAATACCTGTATTAGACAGGTATCTGCTCCCCCCTCCCCCTCAAAGGTGCCAAATGTGAAACCGGATGGGGGGAGGAACCGGAAAAGCGGAAATGCCATTTTTGAGTGGAACTCCGCTTTAACGGTGTGTGCGTTTTCTTCCAAATTTTTTGCCTGTTCTGGTGCAAACCAAACCAGGGGGGTGTTTGGCTCATCCTTACTGTAGAGGACAGTACCAGGGTTAGGTGAGTTTTGCAGCAAAATCTGGATTTTTTTATTATGTTGAGCTAGTTGATAAAACAATAGTAAACTAGAATTTAACTTTATTTTATGCATGATAACTTCCAGCTTTTGTTGTTCTTTTATTGCTTTATCTTAAATTGTTCAATGTTCCTGTTATTTGCCTGCTGCTGCTTTAGATTGTATGGGATTAATGTTTATCTCCTTTTAAACCGAGAATTGATTTTTGCTTTCTTGTATTTATGTTATTTAAGTATTTTCTAAATTACTTTAGTCTCATATACATCAGGCTTTGCCATTTTCTTTTAAAGATTAGTATTAAAAGAAATAAATCTACCTAGAACAATCTACCCAGAAGGTTTCTTGGTTTTAAACGATGTTGTGTAATAATAAACAGGGAGTGTTTATATATTTTCCTGGATCATTTATGTTAAAAATGTATGTAAAAAGTTATCAAATCAGATCCCAGCTTTAATTTTCAATCTTGCCTTGAATTCTTGAAAAATGAGCCCTAGTGTAAATATTTTCTAAGAAATTAATTTACATTACACATTAGTCCCCAACTCTAGCTGTTAAGAACCAGTAAATGATCATGTTTTCAAGGCCTTCCTCAAACAGAACAGCTCCAAGGCGATGCTCAGCTAAGATATGAGATAAAAAAGCAAATTTCACATTTATTTTTATTTATTTTTTTCACTTTCCTTAAACATGTATAAACTATACATGAGTAATAAATTAAATAAAAAAAAAAAAAAAACAGCTGACATGCGGCCCATGTGTATGTCGGTCTGTCCGAAAACCAGCATCCGGCTGACTTTTGATCAGTGTTCTCAGCCAATACCAGAGATCGTTGATCAAAGTGTTGTGGGTAGATCACTGAACTAACCTTTATGGTTAGTACAGGGGCTCCAACTGGAGCTGTCATAAATTTTTTTTCCTGCAACCTGCTGGATTGCACACAAAAAAACTGTAGTATGTACCCAGCTTAAGGACAATGAGCAGGAGGACAGGCATACAGAAAAGGTTCCAGGGGAGGATGAAGAGGGAAAAGCAAGGAGGATGCAAAGGAAGCAAATAAACATGATCATTCTCCCAATAATCTCTTCTCCCAAGCCTAACTGAAGACTGCCTACTGTACATATATGTTGGCAGCTACAGGCATCACTTTAGTGTTGTTGTTTTTTGAGGATTTTTACATTCCTTTTTTTTTTTTTTAAACTTAATGTTTATTGCAATTACTGAGAGAAAAAACAAAAACAAAGAAGAAGTACATAGACATCACCAAATGGGCATATCCCGGTGTAAGTATAAACAGAGATGATAATAAATGCAAGGTATTCAAGCAATCATAAGGGAATGAGAAGGGAAAAGTAAAGATAGGGGGGGGGGGGGGGAAAGGTAGAGGGGCACAGTTACATACGCGACTAGGGTTAGTCAGTTATCGCCGAACATAAAGAGCAAATAAGTCCTTAATAAGATATAAACGATGGGTATGATCATAGTATAGGAGTACTCCTTGGATTAGTAATCCAGGGCTCCCAGGATTTGCGAAAACGACTTGTGGAATGGTTAGCTTTAGCAAAATAATGTTCCATCTGAAAGTTCTGGTTAAGGATTTGGATGACTTCTTCCAATGTGGGGGGGAGGGCTGTTTTCCATCTTCTCGCAATTGCAAGTCTGGCTGCAATAAGTATGTGGGTAACCGGAGTGCGAAGGTGGTTAGGCCAGGCAGGGATGTGAAGTCCTAGTAGAAGATCCAATGGGGATAGAGGAAGGGTTACTCCAGAGAGTGAGAGAATTAAGCTCTTGACTTTGTTCCAGTAGTTTCTCAATAGAGGGCATTCCCACCAGACATGTAGTAAGGAGCCGATCTGTTCGCAGTTCCTCCAACACTTGGGCGAGGTGTTCAAGTATATTTTGGCAAGTCTTTCAGGGGTAAAATACCATTTGTGAAATAGTTTCTGTGTGGATTCCCAGTGATTGATGCAGCGGGATAAAGGTAGTGGAAGTAGAAGGGCTTTCTGCCATTGTAGCTGCGTCGGTGGCTGGTCTGTAAGGAGAGACCAGTATTGCATGCTGGAGGAAAGAAGATCCGAGTGAGGTTCGGTAAGGAGTTTGTATATCACCGAAATCCCTTTGCTTTTGGGAGTTTCAAGATTGTAATGCGTGAGTAGGGGAAGCGTCAGAGTGTCCAAGGATGAGTAACGTATTTTGGAGAGCATAGACCTGATCCTTAGGTAGAGGAAGAAGGTTTGTTTGGGCAGTTCGTATTGTTCCATGAGACGTGTAAAGGTTTTCAAAGTGGAGCCTTCAAAAAGCGATCCAAGGTAAGTTAGGCCTCGGTTTGTCCATTCTGAGAGGGGTAGATCCGGGGAGAGAAGTTGAAGTGCATCAAGGGGTAGTTTAGGCAAGGTCTCCACCGAGATCCCATTCGTTGACTGTATTAACGCTGACCATGTTTTCCTGGAGGCCGTGATGGTATCAAGTGGGTAGCGCAGGGGAGGGAGCTCAAGCCAGGTGGCTGCAAGCAGAAGCTTAGCGTTCGTGTCCAGTATGGTTGATTCGATCTGTTTCCAGTTTGAATGACAATTATCCGACCACCAAGATTTCAGTTGGTCTAGAATGGAGGCTCGGTAGTAGGCCTGGACATTGGGTGCCCCTAGCCCTCCAGAATGAACTGGAGTCAGGACTATAGACTTTTTAACTCTAGGACGTCTCTGTTGCCAGATGAAACCAGTTATAATCCCTTGAAGTTTCTTGAGTTGGTGTTGCGTCATAGGGAGGGGTATGGTTCGAAAAAAATATAGGATATGAGGCAGCAGATACATTTTAGCCTGAGCTATCCTTCCAGCCCAGGAGGCCGGAATTCGGCTCAGGTCTTTGATGAGGCTAGTAAGTTTGCCCACGAGGTCTTCGAGATTGGTTCTAAGTAGTAGACGACTAGGGGATGTCAAATGAATTCCCAAGTAGGGGAGAAAAGAGTTCGGGGCCCAGGCAAAGGGGAAGGTGGAGGAGATTGATTTTGACGTATGTGGATCTAAACCAAGGTTCAGCATGAGGGATTTGCTATGATTCAGTTTATACATGGATATTCTACTGAATTGATCTAGGACTGCGTGTACCGCAGGAAGCGAGGAGAGGGGGTCAGTCAGGGCTATGATTACATCATCGGCGTAAAGGCCAATTTTGTGATCAGTATCCCCGATTTTTATTCCAGATATCTTTGGGTCTGATCTTATCTTCTGTGCTAACGGCTCCATCACTAGGGCGAAAATCAGTGGGGATAGTGGACACCCTTGTCTGGTGCCGTTGGTGATTTGGAAAGGTTGGGAGACTACTCCCGATGTCCAGATGCGTGCCGAGGGGTGGGAGTATAAGCCCATTATCGCTTTATGAAATGTGCCAGACACTCCAAATTTGTGGAGGACTGCCTCCATATAGGGCCAGTACACCCTATCGAACGCCTTCTCTGCGTCCAGTGCCAGAAGCAGAGAAGGCGTTCCAGTATGCTCCGTCCACTGTATCAAGTCTATAAACCTTCTAGTACCGTCGGATGTCTGCCTGCCAGGCACAAATCCGACTTGATCAGGATGTATGAGTTGGGGAATAACAGAAGATAGCCGTTGTGCGAGTAATTTAGCATACAGTTTTGTGTCTGTGTTGAGAAGGGAGATAGGGCGGTAGTTACCTGGATTGTCTGGGGGTTTACCTGGTTTGGGGATGGTGACTATCAAGGCATCAAGGGATTCTTTCGGCAGTATTCCTGTGGTGGCAAATTGATTGTACATATCACATAAATGGGGGACTAATAGTTGGGAAAACCGCTTGTAATATTCACTAGGAAGTCCGTCGGGGCCTGGAGCCTTATGTAATGGGAGGTTTTGGATCAATTTGTGGATCTCGGAGTGTGTAAAAGGAACTTCCAATTGTTTGAGTTGTGTCGGGGATAGAGAAGGGAGGGAGATAGAGGATAAGAAATTGGCAATGTCGTGTTGGGAGGGGGGTGGAAGCGGGTCTGAGCCTGACAGATTGTACAGTTTCGTATAAAAATGTCCAAATTCATTTGCAATATCTAGCGGGTTAGTCATGCGTCTGCCCTGGGAGTTAGTGAGGTGCGTGATTTTTTTGTTAGCTAGTTGCTTTTTAAAGTGTCTAGCCATATAGGCTCCTGGTTTATTGGCTGCTGAGTATGTCAGCAGGCGTAGTCTTTTAATGTAGTAGTCGAAGTTTTTACGAAGGTGGTCACTAAGCTGGAGTCGGAGGTTTTTGAGTTCCGAGGAGACGGCCTTCGATGGGGATTTCTTGTTGGTGGATTCTAGGGACCTGATTTTAGTCAGGAGGGATTCTGTAGTGCGTGAGTGATTTTTCTTTGCCTGGGAGCCAAGTTTAATAAAAAGACCTCGTAGGCAAGCCTTATGTGCATTCCATACTATGGAGTGATCAGAAACTGAGTTGACATTTTGCTGGAAATAAGTCTCAATCTCGGATCGTATTGCAGTTTCAGAGTTAGGATCGTTAAGGAGGGAGGTGTTGAGCCTCCATACTGTGTGTTTGGGTGTTTGAGAAGGGGAAGCCAATTTGATCGTGACCGGAGCATGGTCAGACCACGATATCGTGCCTATGCGGGAAGATTCAATAGACTGGAGTAAATGTTTGTCTGCGATAAATAAATCAATACGAGAGTAAGACTGGTGGGGGGGGGGGAGAAGAAGGTGTAATCTCTCTCCAAATCATGCATGCATCTCCAAGCATCATATAAGTCCTCACGTTGGAGGAGAGAGGCCAAGGCTGAGGGCCTGCATCTTGAGAGACTGGTAGTGTCTAGCGTATGGTCAATAATTTCATTAAAGTCCCCGCAGATTAGCAGAGGGGAAGATCTGTAAGGTTCTATTTTGGAGAGGAGGGTGGAATAAAACTTTCTCTGGGCGCCATTAGGGGCATAGATATTGACCAGAGTGAGAGGGCGACCGTCAAAGGTGGCTGAGAGGATGATGAACCTGCCATCTTCATCGCATTCACAGTGGTGTAGCGTAAAGTTAACGCTAGCGCTCACAGCAATCATAACTCCCCTCTTCTTTTTCGGGGCGTTAGCGAAGAAGCAGTGGGGGTATTTCTTGTTGCTACACTGGGGTGGTTTGGATTTAGAGAAGTGTGTCTCTTGGACGCAAAGGATATCCGCATGATGACCCAGTGCTTCCTTCCATAGTAGATTACGCTTAAAAGGAGAATTAAGGCCTTTAACATTTAGTGAGGTGATCGTGAGAGACATGATAGGCGTTTGGCCAGGGAGATGCAAGCAAGTGGAGAGAGACCACACCAACCAATGAATACCAAGCAGAAAGAACAGAGAGGTTGAGTAGGCAAAAAAAAAAAGAAAACAATCACAAATAAAAAGAATGAAGATGTCAATGACCTGGTATATAACAAGATATAACAACGTATAACAGTGAGAAATATCACAAAAAATATGTGCGCAGCACACTAATAACCTGGGGGTTGGAGGGAAGAAACAGAAGGTATAGTGCCCAGGCTGGATATGACAGCTCTAGGGGAACTGGGGTATTAGCATAGTCAGGTCTTTTCCGCCACTTTGGTCGCGGCACGTCTGGTGGGTCCAGAGGGTGGGCCGGAGGAGTTAGACTGATCCGTGCCTCCCGGGGGAAGAGGGAGGAAGCCCCAATTGGTCAATTTTTTATATCCATCTTTCGGGTTAAGGATTGGGACAATTTTCTGCTGATGGGTGACCAGTAGTTTGGTAGGGAAGCCCCATTTGTATGTTATATTTTTCTGTTGGAGGATGGAGGTTACCGGGGAGAAGGCCCTACGCATCTCCATTGTGGCCGGTGACAGGTCGGTGAAGAGCTTAATGGAAGTGTAAGGGGCCGGTAAGGACTTCAGGTTTCGCGCGGAAGAGAGTATTTGTTCCTTGACCTGGAAGAAATGTATACGGGCCAGAACATCTCTGGGGACGTCATCTGGGAGACGTGATGGTTTTGCAATTCTATGGGCCCGATCTATGATCATGTCTCGTGCGGTCAGGCGAGGAAGTAAGGACGAGATGAGTTGTTGCAAGTATGGGGTCAGGTCGCATGGCATGACCGATTCAGGAATACCTCTAAATTTGATATTATTTCGTCTGGATCGGTCTTCCAAATCGGCCAGTTTCATTTTTATGTGTCGGAGTTCTTCCGTATGGTGGTCTTGCACATCTAGCATTTCGTTGTGTGCTTTAGAGTAATCCTGAAGATTTTCTTCAAGAGCGTCAGTGCGTTCCTCAATGCAATCAATGCGGTCATGCATCTGGGAAATGGAGATCTGTAGCTCCCTGTGCAGGTCTTGTTGCAATGTAAGAAGCATATTCTTCAATGTGGATTCAGACACTGTGCTGTCTGAGGCAGGCATGGCCGCCAACGAGGGGGTAGAGTGAGAGGTGTGTGTCCCGGCCACAACTGCAGACCAAAGCTGCTTTTTGGCATGTGGGGCTTTGTTTGGGGAATGTGCTGGGGAGGTAGCCAGTCTCTTACCTCTGTCCGCCATGGGGTCACCTGGGGGCTCCACCGGGGGAGGAAGAGTGTCCATGACATCCCTGCAAGCATCCGGAGCGTCCTCCTGTGCTGAGTGCAGTGCAGTGTGGCGGCCCTCTGCCTTTGGGCCTTCTGCATGGCGGCGGCTGTCGGATAAAAATCCGTTAAGCGGCGGGGTTTGGGCGGATTATACCGCGATTTCGACATGCCCCGTTCGTCCCTGCTCCTTCCCCGCTCCGGTGGTGTGGGCTGGGGAGAGGAGAGTCGCTTCGTGTTGCCGATATCCAGGCCGTGGAGCGGAGCTCGGATCTCAGGCAGCCATCCCGGTCCGCAGCAGGCCACGCCCCCCCCCTTTACATTCCTTTTGAGAGCAATAAAAGTGTTTACAAAAAGAAAGAAACTGTGTAAAAATATAACATGAAGTAAAATAAATAATAAAACAAAAAAGTTAAAACCCACCCATTGCCCCGTGCTTGCGTGCCAAGACGAACATGTGCATTGGTCTCACACACATGTGATTGCACCACACATTTAAGGTATTGCCACAAACATCAAAGTGAGAGCAATAATTCTGGCACCAGACCTCCTGTGTTGATCCAAACTGGCAACCTGTAAAGGCTTTCAAAGCATCGCCTATGGATTTTTAAATACGGTAGTTTGGAGCCATTCCAAACTACTTGGTGACATAACAAAAAGTGTCAGAAAATGCCTGGTTTTAAAGTGGTTAGGAAAGCAGAGGTTACTTTTTTCTTTTTTTGGTAAATACCTGTTTGTGGAAAATCAGCAGCTACACTATTTGTAGCTGTGGACCTTTATATCTCACACACTTGGGTGAAGTTCCCCTTTAAGGAAGTCCAGAGATAAAAACTCAGTTACAGGTCTACTTTTTATAGACTTCCTTTTTAGATGCAAATCTACCAGATAAATATTTTAGACATATTCTGTTTAAAAAACATGGACTGCTTTAGAATTCATGCTGCATTATTTCCAGATGGATTGTTAAATACATTGTGGTTACTCATAAAATAGCTTCACTTGCATAGATTGATGCAAGATTTGCATTACGTGTGTAAGCAAGACTGCTGTGTGATGTGTGAGCTTTTAATATGTTTAGAAAGCAAATGTTTACTTGTGAGCTATGACAGTGCACATTTTACTTTGTACTTTCTTTGCAAAAGGCAAATGGAATTTTTGACTTTTTATAGCACTGAACATTTGTATCATCTGAACAACATCAATCAAGCACTATATATGTTTTAAATTACCAATATTTTTCATATATTTTGTATATATTATTTTTGTGCTGTGACAAGAAATCTTTTGGGAGCTCCTGAGGAAGTGGCATATTTCCACAAAATACAGTAGATCTGCATGGTCTACTCTCCTTCACTCTGGTAACATGTTGTCTATGACCACTATAAATACCCTTGCTGTTATGTTGTCTTTGTTAAAGGGATTTTTACTACAGATCTTACAATTTATCTACAATTATTCTTTTTATGTATACTTTTGACTACATCCACACATTTTTGCATCTCAATTTTAATGTCTTTTTCATTTTTTTTTCCTTACACTTTTCTTTTAAATTGGTGTATTCCACAAGTCAGTGACAAAGTTATTAGATTTAAATCATGTGTCTGTGATGAAAAAGTGACAATGTTAAAAAGCAACATATTGAATTACCTTTGAACAAAAACAACACAGAAAATAATTTTAAATAAAACCAGGAAAATTATTGAGAGGAATAATACGGCCAAGAAACACAGCCAGATATATAGCTAAAATTAAAGATAAAAAAGGTGAGATGAAACATTTTACAAGTGATATAAAAATCTTTCAAAAATTTAATCTGCAGTTTTATCATGTGATAAATGCTCAAAACGTTGAGAAAATTCAGTAAGGAAAGTATAAAGTAGATCAATATTTTAAAGAGGCAAAACTCTCTATATTAGCAGAAGAAATTGTAAGTAACTAATTTGGATAGGGAAGTCTGTAAAGAAGTACCGTATTTATAATCGTATAACACGCACTTTTTTCCCCTTAAAATCAGGGGAAAATTGCGGGTGCGTGTTATACGCTGATCCTCCACCATTTTGGAGCCTCTGGGCAGCTTCCAGCCGCCTTCAGCCCTTCTCGTTGGCTTTCGGCCCTTCTCGGCTGCCGAGAGCGGCCGAAAGCTGACGAGAAGGGCCGAAGCAGCCGAAAGCCAACGAGAACGGCCGAAGGTGGCCGAAAGCCAACGAGAACGGCCGAAGGTGGCTGAAAACTACCGAGCGCCGCCGAGATACACAAGACATCTTGGCAGCACCATTTTTTTAAATAAAAGCTGAAAATGACACTGACAAGGGGACAAGGCTGTAACGAGGGACAAGGCTGCAACAATGGACAAGGCTGCAATGATGTACAAGGCTGCATGACAAAGCTGCATATGCCACTGACAAGGGTGCAATGATGGACAAGGCTGCATATGACACTGACAAAGCTTCAGATGGACACTGATGAGGCTGCATTGATGGGCATTTAAATGTAAGCTTTAAACTACCCTCGTAAAAGTTTTTTTCCTTAAAATTTCCTCCTAAACTTGGGGTGCGTGTTATACGCCGATACATACGGTAGTAGAAGTGGTAATTAAAAGTACTAAAGTCGGTAAGAGTCCAGGCCCAAATGGGTTTACGTCTTTGTATTGTAAAAAATTTCAGGCATATATGAACTTTATTGGGGGGGCATGGAGATGCGCTCAGAAACTTTAGGGGCCAATATATCACTTCTCCTCCAGCTTCAGACCAATATTCTTAATAAACAAAGACATTAAACTATATTCAAAAATATTGGCTGAGAGGCTGGAGTGCTATATGCCAGACTGTATAGGATCAAGCAGGCTTTATTCATGCGAAGGAAGCAAGAGACAATGTATTGAGAACTGCAAAAAAAAAGCAAAAAAGAAAAGAAACAAAATTGCCCAAAAAGGAACTTTACAGACCGTACTGGGATTACATGCTCTCAATATTATTACATTTTGGGGTGGGGCCGCGCATGTATAAATGGATTGAGACATTATTTTCTAAGCCAGCTGCACAGGTTCGAGTGAATGGGACCCTGTATTGACCATTTGATTAACATAATGGAATGCAGCAAGGATGCCCACTTTCTCCACTGTTATTTGTGCTATCTCTAGAACCTCTCTTGGTGAGAATATGAGTAAATCAAGAAATACAGGGTATAAAAATGGCTGGGCAAGAACAAAAGGTATCTGCATTCACAAATGATATTATGCTCTATACAGTGGTGTGAAAAAGTGTTTGCCCCCTTCCTCATTTCCTGTTCCTTTGCATGTTTGTCACACTTAAGTGTTTCGGAACATCAAACCAATTTAAACAATAGTCAAGGACAACACAAGTAAACACAAAATGCAATTTGTAAATGAAGGTGTTTATTATTAAAGGTGAAAAAAAATCCAAACCATCATGGCCCTGTGTGAAAAAGTGATTGCCCCCTTGTTAAAACATACTATAACTGTGGTTGTCCACACCTGAGTTCAATTTCTCTAGCCACACCCAGGCCTGATTATTGCCACACCTGTTCACAATCAAGGCATCACTTAAATAGGAGCTGCTTGACACAGTAAGGTCCACCAGAAGATCCTTAAAAGCTACACATCAGGCCGAGACCCAAAGAAATTCAGGAACAATTGTGAAAGAAAGTAATTGAGATCTATCAGTCTGGAAAGGGTTATAAAGCCATTTCCAAAGCTTTGGGAATCCAGCGAACCACAGTGAGAGCCATTATCCACAAATGGCGAAGACATGGAACAGTGGTGAACCTTCCCAGGAGTGGCCGGCCGCCCAAAATTACCCCAAGAGCGCAGCGACGACTCATCCAAGAGGTCACAAAAGACCCCACAACAACGTCCAAGGAACTGCAGGCCTCACTTGCCTCAGTTAAGGTCAGCGTTCATGCCTCCACCATCAGGAAAAGACTGGGCAAAAATGGCCTGCATGGCAGAGTTCCAAGGAGAAAACCACTGCTGGGCAAAAAGAACATCAAAGCTCGTCTCAATTTCTCCACAACACATCTTGATGATCCCCAAGACTTTTGGGACAACATTCTGTGGACCGATGAGACAAAAGTGGAACTCTTTGGAAGGTGTGTGTCCAAGTATATCTGGCATAGAAGGAACACTGCATTTCATAAAAAGAACATTATACCAACAGTAAAATATGGTGGTGGTAGTGTGATGGTCTGGGGCTGTTTTGCTGCTTCAGGACCTGGAAGACTTGCCGTGATAAAAGGAACTATGAATTCTGCTGTCTACCAAGAGATCCTGAAGGAGAATGTCCGACCATCTGTTTGTGTACTCAAGCTGAAACGAACTTGGGTTCTGCAGCAGGACAATGATCCTAAACACATCAGCAAGTCCACCACCGAAGGGCTGAAGAAAAACAAAATGAAGACTTTGGAGTGGCCTAGCCAAAGTTCTGACCTGAATCCTATTGAGATGTTGTGGTAAGACCTTAAAAAGGCCGTTCATGCTCGAAAACCCTCTAATGTAACTGAATTAGGACAATTCTGCAAAGATGAGTGGGCCAAAATTCCTCCAGGACGCTGTAAAAGCCTCATTGCACGTTATCGCAAACGCTTGGTTGCAGTTGTTGCTGCTAAGGGTGGCCCAACCAGTTATTAGGTTTAGGGGGCAATCACTTTTTCACACAGGGCCATGATGGTTTGGATTTTTTTTCACCTTTAATAATAAACACCTTCATTTACAAATTGCATTTTGTGTTTACTTGTGTTGTCCTTGACTATTGTTTAAATTGGTTTGATGTTCCGAAACACTTAAGTGTGACAAACATGCAAAGGAACAGGAAATGAGGAAGGGGGCAAACACTTTTCACACCACTGTATATCTAACCCAAGGCAGACGCTGCCTAATACCCTAAGGGAACTGGAAAGATATGGGGAAATCTAAACATTAATATAGAAAAAGCTGAAATATTAAATATCTCTGTTCCCCAAAAGGAAATTAAGAGCCCTATATCTGTTTGAATTGAAATAAAAAGGTTTGAGATATCTGAGCATAAACATAAAGCATAAACAATCCATCTGGAAATAATGCAGCATGAATTCTAAAGCAGTCCACATTTTTAAAACAGAATATGTCAATGATAATTATTTGCCTCTTCTTAACAAAATCAAATAAGACTTGAATAGCTACCCTGCCGACCAGTTATCTTGGTTGGGTAGGATAGATGTGAGTAAAATAGTGACTCTCTTGAAAGCTCTTTATATATTTCAGGCTCTCCTAATAAATATACCGGGGGGCCTCCTTTAAAACGGTTAGGTCACTACTTTAAAACGCTTAGGTCTGGAAACATAGAGGCCCTTGTATTGCCTAAAAAACTGTTGTAAGACCTAAGTTAACTGGGGGATTGTGCTTACCAGATCTTGAGATTTGCAAAAAAATGAAAATGGGGGTGGGGGGGGGGGGGTTGTGGGACTTTAAATGAGGTGTGTGGCATAACTAGAAGATTTGTAAATATGTGGGGAACCATCACTCACACCTCACTATGCAATGTACTATGCTGTCATTGTGATTGTATGCCTATTTGCATCACAATATGTTATCAATAATTACTATCTACGCACAAACGGTAATGTGTTATGCTGTTTATTGTTTTAGAGAATAAACAAACATAACTTTAAGATATTTATGAAACTTCTACACACACTTCATTTAAAGTCCAATAACTCACCCTCTTTTTTGTATACAGACATAGGGATGGAGGGGTATATATTCCCATATGTTTCATTTAAAGTCCCAATTAATGTCCCTTTTTATTCTACAGATCGTGAGATTTATCATAAGGCTGCGGTCTTGGTGAGAATAGTGGATTGAACACAAAGTGCCCCTTTAAAAAAACTGGGTTCAAGTGGAGGAAACTATAAGTAAAAGATGCCCAGGACAGGCTATCTGGCTGCCAAGACAGTTTAGAGGTCTGTCTAAAGACTTATGCCCTGTACACACGGTCAGACTTTTTTTCCGACTCCCCTCATGTATGTCTGTCACCTGTGTAAGCAGGGACATCATCCTCACATCTTGTCCCCCAAAAGAGATGTCAGAATTTGCAGGGGTAACTTACAAGAATCATGCTGCATGCCCAAGGTCTCTTTTTTTAGTAACTCCCTGTAAATGGAAACATAAAAAAAAAAAACTGATGTAATTGTGTCGACATTGCCTTTTGAGGTAAACTCTTTTCCAGGCCACATTCAAAGCCAATATTTAAATCAAATAAAATTTAGGTTAATTAAAAAATACATTGATTAACCACTTCAGCCCTGGAAGATTTTACTCCCTTCCTGACCAGAGCACTTTTTACAATTTGGCACTGCATTGCTTTAACTGACAATTGTGCGGGCATTCACCGCTGTACCCAAACTAAGTTTGTTTCCTTTTTTCTACAAATGGAGCTTTCTTTTGGTGGTATTTGATCACCTCTCTGGTTTTTATTTTTTGCGCTATAAACAAAAACGTGACAATTTTGAAAAACACTCCAATATGTTTTACTTTATGCTACAATAAATATCACACAAATAAAAAATTAAAAAACAAATTTCTTCATCAGTTTAGGCCAATATATATTCTCCTACATATTTTTGTTTAAAAAAAATTGCACTAAGCGTATATTGATTGGTTTGCGCAAAAGTTATAGTGTCTACAAACTATAGGAAAGTTAGTGGTGTAGTGGTTAGCACTCTCATATAGCAGTAAAAAGGGTCACTGGTTCAAATCCCAACCACAACACTACCTGCCTGAAGTTTGCATGTTTTCCCTGTGCCTACATGGGTTTCCTCTGGGTACTCCAGTTTCCTCCCACACTCCAAAGACATGCAGGTAGGTTAATTGGCTTCTGTCCAAAATTGGCCCTAGTATATGAATGGGGACCTTAGATTGTTGGCTCCTTGAGGGTAGGGACCAATGTGAGTGTGCAATGTACGGGGATAGGGGTAGACACTCACTCAGGTTGAACTGGATGGCCTGGTGTCTTTATTCAACCTTGCTAACTATGAAAGATTTATGGCATTTTCATTATTATTTTATTTTTATTTTTTACTAGTAATGACAGTGATCTGCAACATTGCGATGGACAGATCAGAGACTTTTGACACTTTTTTGGGACCATTGGCATTTATACAGTGATCAGTGCTATAAAAAGGCACTGATTACTGTGTAAATGTCACTGGAAGAGAAGGGGGTTAACACTAGAGGGCGATCAAGTAATTAATTGTGTGTTTCCTCAGTGTGTACTTAGTAGAAACAAACAATATGGCTCCTCTTCCCTGACAGCACAGGGATTTGTATGTTGACACACACAAATTCCTGTGCTAAAACTCGTGCACGCAATCATGCGTGGCCGGCGACAATCATACTGCCAGCCACATGCATCGGGTCCCCCGGCCATGCAGCCGACGCATGCCCTCTGGTGGCCGAACAAGGCAAGGACGTACCCATACAGGATTTTGCCCAGGGGAGCCATTCTGCCCCAGTATATCTACGTGAGGCTGTCAGGAACCAGTTAATAAGTTTTAGGACTTCTGTTAAAAATATATATCTTTTAAAGACCTGAGCTAAACCTTTGTACCTTTTTTACAAAGGCTCTATTGTTCAATGTTTTGACACAAGATTACACATTTCTCACCTAAGATTTATTTTAAAAATGTGTAAAATTTAGTAAAAGTTGAATAGGTCTTCAGTGAAAACATTTCTGAATAGACCCCATAGAATGCATTCAGATTCCTCTTCCCATTTGAGCAATAAAAGCAAATCATCTACAAATAATTATGATGCATTATAAAATAAAAGTACCCATGTATTTTTCTAATTCTAAAACATAATTATTTAGCTAGCCCACTATGCAGAGCACTACTATAGTGAAATGATAGAATTATGGTGACACATGTTAATGAGGTCAACTGTATTTATCTATTCCTCTGATTTAGTTTACTAAAATGGCAAAAAAGAGTAAATCACATAGGAACATTTAGAAATGAAAGCAGGACTCTAAAAAAGAGCATACAGTAAAATAACATGCAGGGACTGCAATGGGTTGATACCAGGTCCTATTCATGGAATTACACTGCTTGCATTTAATGATGAATTAATTATTACAAATATACATTATTTGTGTCTCATATCTGCCAAGAGGTTGTGAGAAGGGAGCTGACATGTCATTCAGCATAGTAGGTAAAGAAGTAGTAAAAAAGCACTGCCAAGGGGTGCATGTGTGAAGCATGAAGCAGAGGCTAGGAGCTCCATGAACGGCCGAGACAGGCGGAATGATCAGCACATGCCTGAATCCAGAAATTGCCACAATAAACTGGCTAAAAGGTCCCTAACTAACTATCTGCTTTGAGTGAGGGAGCAGAGCAACATGTCCCAAGATGGTGCCTGGCCGGAAGAGTCACAGCCACGTTCTCTGGCTGCAGAGGCATCCCCAACACACTCCATAGGAGACAGTGAGTATGCTGTACAACTCACAGTTGGGTAGCAGTAAAAACACAGCTCAACATCTATTTTTTACTGTCCCCCAACCACAAGTGTAAACTAAAGTTGCGGAACACTCTGAAGATCAATCCACAGTGGATCATTTTTTAAAAGTATTTGACAGGTGGAGAGAAGCGTTATCTTTTTGCCTCACCACCAGTTTTTAACCCCTAAAATCCCATGCCACTGTGCTGTAGCCATGTGCATTGCACACAGTTTCTGCAAAGCCCCATTCAGTTAAATGGGTTGAGTTAAGCAAGTGCAGTGCCATAGGCTAGTGGGCTCTTTCACACAGACAGTCCTGCCTGCGGACTCCACTGTGCTCAGCGGGAGATCTATCTGCTGATGTCCGCTGAGCAGGCAGATGACAGATCTGTCTCTGCTCCCTGTGCAGACGGACCTGGCAGAGCCTTGTTCTCCATTTTCATCCAATCCGATCCACCAGACAGATGGAAAATAGGGTCGCCATCCATCTGGATTTCATGGACAGGATTGGATCGCATAGCGGCGGGTGTCAGCAAACATGTCACCACTAACATCCGTCGCTGCATAGAGGTGAATGGAGGCTCCGATCAGGTACGCCTGAAAAACTGGCAGGCAGACCTGATCAGAAAGCTCATGTGAAAGGGGCTTTAGTGTTCAGGTTTGGTTTGAATAAAAGGTAGCAACCCTAATACTACTGCTCCAGGAAACGCATTTTTCATCCCACAATCAACCATCCTACCTAGACAAGTCCTTTAAATAGGGATATTTTACCACGTATGAGTCCAGATTGAGAGGGGCAGCTATACTGATCAAAAATGTGGTCATGTTTAATGTACATCAGACTTATAATAGCAGATTTGTAATAATCAGAGGATCATTTCAGGGTGAGATGGTCACACTAGCCTCAGTGCATGCCCTAAATGCATCCCAAGCTTTCTACTTCAAATCATTCTTCCAGATTGTTGACAGATATAACATAAATTCAAAAAATGGTGCATTGTAAAATAAGTCCATGTACTATATAATTAAATATTGTACAGAAAGAAGAGATGAAGCCACCATGAAATAAAAAAGATCTTCTAATGATATACCAAATTCAAAATGAAAGATCCTTCCACCATCAGTATATCATCAGTATATCGTATAGCAAACAGTTACTTCTCTGAGCAACAGAAGTGCCCTTTTTGCATGCATTCTGCTTGCTGGATTGGCCCTATTGGATAGATATAGCAAATCTTACCCCATGAGCATTAATAGTGCATCTGATCATCAGTGGTTCATCAGATTCCATGCTGCTGGATAGACTTACCTGATTACATCCTGTCTTCATCTGTGGATTGGTGTTGCTAGGTTCATTCATCATGTGTATGGGATTAAGCCTATTTGACCATTTGAATTTTTAGTGGTCCATCAGATTCGGTAAGAGTACCCTATACTGATGGTCTGTCACTTTGAATTTGGTATATCATTAGAAGAGATTTTATCTCTTCCATTACATGGTGGCTTCATCTCTTCTTTCTGTACAATATTTGATTATATAGTACATGGACTTATTTTGCACTGCACCATTTTTTTAATTTATGTTATATATATTGATGAGGTGTTGTGATTTTCTCCTTTCAGTTGTTCAGCTTGCAACTACTTGTCTTTTTTGTGTGTGCACTGATTGCCTTCTTTACTTTTAATATTTCTTGACAGATATCACTCACCTCACCTCCTGATAGGGGGGGATTTTAATTTAGTGGCCCATTCCAAATTGGATAGGAGTCGGGTAGGACCCATAAATAATGTGATCCCTAAGACCCTTCAATATTCCCTTAGATCACACCAACTAATAGACTCTTATTACACATTAGATCCCATAATGTGGCATCCCAAAGATACACATCTTACTCCCAACCTCATGATAGTTACTCCCTACTAGACTACATATTTTGCTCCCCTATTCTAGTCACCAACTCCACATCTGCAGATATACACATATGCCCCTGGTCTGATCACCACACAGTGTCATGTAACCTCGCATGCAAAGGACTCGCTAGCGCAACAGGGTCTTGGAGCCTCAACGACTCTTTACTCACAGACCATAGTTAGCCTTCTATCTGAATGCCTCACTGAATATTTTTGCCAAAATAACATAGATGGGATTTCTCCCACAACTTTATTGGCGGTCCATAAGGCTGTGATGAGAGGTCATCTGATTGAAATAGCCACTACTAGAAAACACCAAAAACAAAAAGACATTCGCTCACTTACATTGGATGTTGAGAAACTTCCCAGACACAGCCAAACCCCTTCTCAGGAATTGCTGAACCAAATCAACAGCAAGAGGAGTGCTCTAGACACCTTGCTTTCAGAGCATGCTGAAAAATCCCTCCGCTGGTCTAAAGCCAGATTCCTCTTTCGCAGCAATATAGTCATGGTAACCCTACCACCCACCCTTAAGACATTTAAAAAATCTTTTCCTCCTACTACCAATCACTTATGCCCCCCCACCACCCCAATCCTGCCATACCCCTCAGAACGGCGACAGAAGACCGGGCCACCGCTTGTTAAAGAGCTAGAAGAAGGCGCGGTGGCCCGGCAAGAAGAACCGAAGAGGGGGACAAGACCCCCGAAGTCGGAAGAAGAGGGCGGAGGCGAAGAAGAAAGCCGGGCTCCTCTGCTAGTAAAAGAGCTAGCAGAAGATAGCGGAGGAGTCCAGCTAGAAGACCCCCGAAGACGGAAGACCCCCGGAGATGTGCAATAAAATATTTTAACCCTTGTGTGTTGTGTTTTTTTTTACTTTTTTTCACAGGTGAATGGGTAGGGGTACATTGTACCCCATACTCATTCACATAGGGTGAGGGGGCGCTATCCGGGGGCCCCCTTATTAAAGGGGGCTCCCGGATTCCGATAAGCCCCCTGCCCACAGACCCCGACAACCCCGACAACCAACGGCCAGGGTTGTCGGGAAGAGGCCCTTGTCCTCATCAACATGGGGACAAGGTGCTTTGGGGTGGGGGGCCTCGCGGCCACCCCCCTTCCCCAAGGCACCCCCCCATGTTGAGGGCATGCAGCCTGGAACAGCTCAGGAGGGGGCGCTCGCTCGTCCCCACCCCATTCCCTGGCCGGCTGGGTAGCGTGCTTGGATGAGGGTCTGATATGGACCTGGGGGGCCCCCACTCTGATTTTTCGGCGTAGGGATTCCCCTTTAAGTCCATACCAGGTGACGGGGCCAGCGACGCCTCCTTCGCTGGCCCTGGCTACCTGGAGACACGCTCAAAATGAGCAGACTTTTCTCCGCGTGGGAAAAGTCTGTTCATTTCAAAAGTACGGCGGACTTGCACACACCCGGATTGTCCGCCAAAATGCGAGTCCAGCGAACAGATTGGAGTGCAAAAATACTTTCTTAGTCCGCCGGACTTTTGGGTAAAAAACGTCCGCCGGAGCCCACACACGGGGGGACTTTTCCACCGGATTGTTTGATTGTGTGTAGGAGGCATAAGAGGAAAAGAGTGAGGAGGCTGACGAGAACCCGGGAACCCCTGCAAGTGGTGGCCAGGACAGACAGTAGGTAAATTGCATTTATTTTTGTAAGTCAAGTGGCAGTGCTCTCAGGCTCAGCATGGATTAAATGCAAATTTTCAGAACATGCATATTGCAATAAAGAGCTCCATGCATGCTCAAACTCATTAAACAGTCCACATTCAGTGAAAGTTCATGTACTGCAAACTTTGTAGTACATGAAATTTCACTGAATGTGGATTGTTTAATAAGTTTGCATAGTTTCCACTTCCAGCATGCATGGAGCACTTTGCAGTACATGAGCTTTCACTGGATGTGGACTGTCTAATAAGTTTGCATAGATTCCAGCATATGCAAAGAGCTCCATGCTGAAATCAATGCAAACCCATTAAACAATCCACATTCAGTGAAAATTAATGCACTGCAAAGTACTCTATGCTATAATCAAAACACAATTAATATACACTAGTAAGCTGTGATATTTTGAAACCGATGAGGCTGCACTGATTATCACTGGTGAGGTGGTACTCCTAGGCGGCATTGGTAGGCTGAACTGATATGCACTGATATGTACTGATGGGCACTGGTAGGCTGCACTGGTGAGCACTGATAGGCGGCACTGATGGGCACTGAGAGGTGGCACTGGGGAGCTGCACTGGTGGGCCCTGGGAGGCTGCATTGATGGGCTGTACTAATGAGCACTGAAAGGCAGCACTGATAGGCGGCACTGGTAGGCTACACTGATGGGCACTGGTAGGCTGCACTGATGGGCTGCACTAATGAGCACTGATAGGCGACACTGATGGGCATTGATAGGCAGCACTGGTAGGCTCAACTGATGAGCACTGATAGGTGACACTGATGGGCACTGACAGGCAGCACTGGTAGGCTGCACTGATGAGCACTGATAGGCGGGACTGATAGGCGGCACTGGTAGGCTGCACTGATGAGAGTATTTTCAGTCTGTACAAATTAAAGCCAGTTATTTTCAGTGTTCTCGTGTGTGGAGATATGTTTATAATTGATCTATTGTAGTAGTCATCAATAAAGGACGAGAATGGTGGTATATGTGTGTGTGTGTGGAAGGGGGAGACGACATTGAAGGACCTGGCCTTGGGGCGGCAAAGGGAGTAAATTCAGGCCTGCTTCCTGGGTGCAATTCAGAATACTTCACTTTAGGTAGAGGCACTAGGCAGGTCTGTCCCCTCTCCCCCCTATTGTTTGCCTTGTCGATTGAACCATTGGCCTGTTCAATTACCTCTAACCTTAATATCAAAGGATAATCGAAAAATAGCCAAGAATTTTAACTGAGCTTATACGCAGATGACGTCCTCCTATTCCTTTTGCATCCTCTAATCACCTTATGTGCAAATAAAAGTGAAATCACTGCTCTAAACCGCATAAGTGTCAAAAATAAAAGTCCGAAACAGAATAAAAAACATATACCTTGTAGCGCTATAAGTGAAAAAAAATAAAATACATAGTGGACAGTGATGTCATGAAATAATGGTGAATAAACACATAAAAAGTCAAAAATTCACTGAAGAGGGCTTGCAAGAAAAGATTCAAGAATATGTCCACCCCATGCTTAACAGCAAATCCTCAATGAAACATGGGTAACACAAACGTTGTGCAAATGACTGTGCATTTGTGAAGAAAACTCAATAAGAGGGATAAGATGGATACTCTAACCAGATATGGTGGACTCACTAACCATTTGGTGATGAGTTAGTCAGGCTTATGTACACCAAATTCCACAGGGTTAAAGTGGTTGTAAACCCTTACAAACCACTTTGACCTACAGGTAAGCCTAGATTAAGGCTTACCTGTAGGTCCAAGCAATATCTCCTAAACCTATATGGTTTAGGAGATATTTGCCCGAAAACGGGCACCGCTGTCTACGGCGCATGCACCGTAGACAGCGGCGCGCAGGCGCACTGAGCGCGGCAGTTCCAAGAATGGAGCTGCCGCATTTGTCGACTCCCGTGCGCATGCGCGGGAGTGACGTCATCGCGGCTTCGCCGAATGACAGCGGCGGAGCTGCGAGACGCCACCAGCAAGATGGATGCGGCGGACTACAGGGGACAGCGGCGACTTCGCTGGCTCCTGTGTCAGGTAAGTGACACATAATGGGCTACTATGCGATGCATAGTAGTCCATTATGCTTTACCTTTGCAGGGAAAAAAAGAGGAAGTAAACTCATCAGGGTTTACTTCCTCTTTAAAGTTGGCTGAAGAGCGGTCACTCTTTAAGTGATGGTTCCACTCCTTGTTTGTGATGATCAGGCCAGTAACCTTAGTTTCCTAATGGATCCTCAACAGAATAAAGTACTTCCAAAGGGACCACCTGGAGGTTGTGGTTGCACACAACCAGACTCAATCGGACTGCTATGAGAGCAAAAGAGAATGGAAGGACTCCATATGGTGTAGGTATGTATTTAAAAAACAGTACATCAAATCAATGAGTACAAATTAGTGATCACAAAAATAGGTCAAAATGAATAAAAAGCAATGTGGGGAGCAAGTGTAGCGAAAGCCGATGTGTTTCATTTCAAAAGACTTCTACTGGGTCATGACGCTTTGAACGAGTGGAACCATACCTTAAAGAGTGACCGCTCTTCAGCCAACTTTAACCCTGTGGCATTTGGTCTACTTAAGCCTGACTGACTCATCACCAAATTGTTAGTGTGTCCACCTTATCTGGTTAGAGTATCCATCTTATCCCTCTTATTGAGTTTTCTTCACAAATGCGCAGTCATTTTCACAACGTTTGTGTTACCCATGTCTAATTGAGGATTTGCTGTTAAGCATGGGATGGACATATTCTTGAATCTTTTCTTAAAAGCCCTCTTCAGTGAATTTTGGACTTTTTATGTGTTTATTCACCATTATTTCATAACACATCACTGTCCACTACGTATTATATTTTTCAATTATAGCGCTGCACTGTATATATTTTTTTTTATTCTCCACCTTAGCCAGATTTCACCAACTTATGGGACTGGGAGTAAATCCATGTAAATGTGTAGCTCTACCTATTAACCTCCCTCAACCCTTAATAACCAATCTCAAAGATAAATGCGAATTTGCCGGGAACATGGGCAACCTACAATACTTAGAGATCAGCTTAGCCCCCTCCCTCAAACTGATGTACACACATAACTATCCCCAAGCCTTCACCAACGTTAGATCCCTACTCAGCCAGTGTTCCTCTTACCACATATCATTTATAGGAAGAATTCAAGCAGTAAAAATGTTGATCCTCCCTAAGCTGTTATTTTTCTTTAGGGCCCTTCCCCTACCCCCACTCTACGATAATGGCGGTACAGTCCGATCTGTTAAATGGCAAAACAAGAAACCCTGAATGAGCCAACAGATGATGTATAGGGCCCAGTCTAGAGGCGGCCTCGGCTGCCCTGATCTATGGAAATATTTCTTAGCTTCACGCCTCATACAATTAGCTCAATAGCAAGCATCTTCCTCCTCTATTCAATGGTTACAGTTTGAATGGACCTCAGCCATTCCCTTCTATCTTCCTGGTCTTCTTTGGCCAAGCTCCATTTCTCCTAAGAATGTTGCACCACTCGATGGAATAGTGGGCCAGTCCCTGTACTTCTGGTCCCTTTACAGGGTAAAATTGAAATGACTTTTTAGTCCCCCACGTATAGCCTCCTTTCTGGGTGATCCCCAGTTCCCCCCCAGCCTTTAACAAAGATAAAGAGTTCTCAAATTGATTATTGCAGGGCCTAGTGACTCTGGACTCTTTGCTACAGGGTTCATCCTTTTGCTCATTTGAACATCTCCAAGCGAATTATGGCCTTCACGGCTCTGAATTCTATAAATACCTACAAATCTAACATTTATTCTCTAATATGTTAAATCAAGTGGCTGATGGAGTTGTAACACCATTTGAGAACCTCTGTGGGGAGGCCTCTAGAGAAAAAGGGACTACTGTATCTCAACTTTATATCAATACCTTAATTGTAGTAATATGCCCAAACCATTGTGACTGATGTGTTGTGATATGCTCTGTCATTTCAGTATACATGATAGCTTAAATCTGAAACTATAAAAGAATGCCTAGAAAGATGCTTACACAAGCACTGTACTCTCTCTCTCTATATATATATATATATATATATATCACTGTGGGTTGGTTTGTCCTTCTCTGTTCTGTAGGCCATGGGACAGGATGCATGACTTATGACTCATAACCAGATGGCATGTTGACCCATGTTAACTCATGATAATGTATCTTAAGGGTCATTGACTTATATAACTATATATTTTATACCAATACATCATTTACTAACCACTCTCCTCTTTCTATTGGTATGTTGAACCATATATAAGCTGTAACACACATAATAAAGACAAACATTTTAAGACTGCACAACCTGCTTCTTGTTTCATGTTGTCTCCAGATATCTGGTGTACCTAAAAGTAGAGTGGTCATCCAGAATACCATCTATTTCCTTTGGTTGACCACAATAGTACAACCAAATCATCAGCCATGCTGGGATGGGAGGCAGAGACTGGCCAGGAGATCTTGAAGGAGGATTGGTATGACATGGTCTCCAACATATATAAATGCACACGCTCCATCACCATTAAGGAAACTGTTGTCAAGCTACATACCCGTTGGTATTATAGCCCCATTAGATTGAATAAGATTGTACCCTTAGTTTCTGACACATGTTTTAGGGGTTGTCATGACTGGGGTACCCTTCTCCATACATTCTGGAGCTGCCCAGTGTTGAAACCCATATGGCAAAAAGCCTGCTCAATGGTGCTTCTTATAACAGGTGCACCTGTGGCCCTGACTTACCAGATGTGCATCTTATTTGCAGAGCTCCCCGAGGTCCCCCCACCCTCACCAAAGCTGTGCCTACACACTTTTTAGTGTCATCCACTGGGCAATTGTCCTAAACTGGCAGAGTCCCTCTGTTTCATGGTCACAGGTGCTCCTTTGCATGGAATCCATTAAACTGATGGATGACTACACATTCATGGATACCATGCACGTCTTCGAGCATAAGTGGTCTAATTTGTCGCCTCATCAGACATAACCTGAGTTTGGAGGGCTTCCCTTTTACCCCATTTGAGTTCTCTAGATGATTGGGTAATTGCGGAAGATAAACGCACCTCGTGTTGTCGTTTCAAGTATATTGAAAGATTTCTGTATAGAGCTTACCTTCTGTGTACTCCATCTACTTATATTGCAGAAACAGCCTTGTTGCTTTATTCAGATTCTTTTATATTCTGAATGTTGTTATTTTATTATTTTTCTTACTCAACAATATTTGGAGAGCTGTTTACCTGTACAATCATATATTGGTTTTTGAATGTGCACTCTATTCTCTCCATTCATTTATATTTTTGTACTTGCTCAAAAAACGTTAATAAAAATGTTTGTAAACTAAAAAAGCACTGCCTTTATACCTTATGGCTGATGCACTGGAGAAAGGTAATACCCCCCCCCTTCCAAGTCACATTGTTTTACCACATTAAATGAAAAAGGTCCAATTTAATTGTCCTGTCCTAAGATTCCTTGCAAACTAAAATCATCTTCAACTCCCTTTCCAGTGACATTGAAACTGTTTCTTCAATTAACATAATGTAATACTGGAAAGAATTAAGTCATTAAAGTCTCATTAGAATAAAATAGCTGCTTATAAAATTGTCTTGGCAAAATCATTATGTTCAGTGTTGCTAATACACTATTGTGAATAAAAATGTCACTGTTTTGCCTGTGGTATAGATAGATCACCCTGCCAGAGGTACAACAGATTTTATGTAGTCTTTACAATGATGTCTGTAGATTACATGCAAGACTCCTACTTAGAGGTTATTTCATACTTTCCATGCTCTTATCAAGCTGCTCAGTCTGCTTTTGCATCATTTTAGTTTTCTTTGCAAAATATTTTTATGCACTACGTTCACTGAAACTTTAATGTTTCAGCCAACCGCAATCTACAATACTTTGTTGCTCTGCAGCCAAGCAAAGTCTTACTGTGCCCATTGTATCTCAAAATCACAGATGAGCTCTTTAAAGATTAGTACAGCTGAACGCTAGGCAGAATAATACTTCTGCATCATCATTTCTATGTGAAAAATGTAGTTTTATTCAGGCTGAATAGTGGAAAAGAAGACAAAAACAGGAATGCAGTATGTTCATCTCCTATCTTTCAAAGCTACAGGTTAAATCTTTTGGTCTCCTATTCTCTTAGGAAATTATGTGTAGCAGCCCCAGTGCCTCAGTTACATTGTATTTATGCTATACATTTTGGTTGCAATCATTTATTGTAGAACAAGAAGATATAGAGTAGGTATTAGGCAGCTCATATTGAAACTGCACTGTTTGCTTTTAGCTGTGATTTTATTCTTAATATGAGAAAAAGAACAATAATTGTGTGCAACACAATCCACAAAACCCAATCAGATTTTACAGTAATATATTCAGATTAGTTAGGATTATATCTGATTGGGTTATTACGGGTCACTGCATATTATCCTATTTCTGAATTAATCACAAAACACATGGAATAAATATACTGCACATTTGTAGTAATTTCCCAACATGCTTTTGGCGCAGTTGAAGAAGAAACATGCATTTATGAAGGTGTAGTTTGGTTAAACTCTAAAATAAATTGCTTTAAGCAAAGACAACATAGCATGAAACCGCATCTGCAGTTACAGTGCCTTGAAAAAGTATACATACCCCTTGACATTTTCCACATTTTATCATGTTACAACCAAAAACATAAATGTATTTAATTGGGATTTTATGTGATAGACCAACACAAAGTGGCACATAATTGTGTAGTGGAAGAAAATTGATAAATTGTTTTACTTTTTATTACAAATAAATATCTGAAATCTGTAGCGTGCATTTATATTCAGCCCCCCTGAGTCAATACTTTGTAGAAACACCTTTCGCTGCAATTGCAGCTGCAAGTCTTTTGGGTATGTCTCTACCAGCTTTGCACATTTAGAGAGTGAAAATCTTTGCAAAATAACTCAAGCTCTGTCAGATTGGATGGAAAGCAATTTTTAAGTCGTGCCACAGATTCTCAATTGGATTTAGTTATGGACTTAGACTGGGTCATTCTAGCACATGAATAAGCTTTGATCTAAACCTTTCCATTGTAGCTCTGGCTGTATGTTTAGGGTCATTGTCCAGATAGAAGGTGAACCTCTGCCCCAGTCTAAAGTTTTTTGCAGACTCTAACAAGTTTTCTTCTGGGATTGCCCAAAATTTGGCTCCATCCATCTTCCTAACTCTGACAGCTTCCCTGTCCCTGTTGAAGAAAAACATCTCCACAAAATGATGCTACCATGTTTGATTGTGGGGATGGTGTGTTCAGGGTGATGTGCAGTGTTAGCTTTCTGCCACACATAGCGTTTTGCTTTTAGGCCAAAATGTTAACCTTTGGTCTCACCTGACCAGACCACCTTCTTCCCCATGTTTGCTGTGTCCCCCACAATGCTTCTCACAAACTGAAAACAGGACTTCTTATGGCTTTCTATCAACAATGACTTTCTTCTTGCCACTCTTCCATAAAGGCCAGATTTCTGGAGTGCACGACTAATTGTTTTCTTGTAGACAGATTCTCCAACCTGAGTTGTGGATCTCTGCAACTCGTCTAGAGTTGGGCCTCTTGGCTGATTCTGATTAATGCTCTCCTTGCCCGGCCTGTCAGTTTAGGTGGATGACCATGTCTTGGTAGGTTTTCAGTTGTGCCATAATCTTTGCATTTTTGGATAATGGATTGAGCAGTGCTCCGTCAGATGTTCAAAGCTTGGGATTTTTTTTTTATAAGCTAATACCAGTTTAAATGTCTCTACAACTTCATCCCTAACCTGTCTGGTATGTTCCTTGGCCTTCATGATGCTGTTTGTTCACCAATGTTCTCGTCTCCTCTGAGGGCTTCACAGAACAGCTGTATTTATTCTGAGATTAAATTACACACAGGTGGACTCTATTTACTAATTAGGTGACTTCTGAAGGCACTTGGTTTGTGTTGGTCTATCAAATCAAATCCCAACACAATACATTTACGTTTTTGATTGCAACATGAAAAAATGTGGAACATTTCAAGGGGTATGAACAGTGGCGTAACTAGAACCTTCAGGGCCCTGATGCAAGAAACCATGAAGGGCCCCCCTGAACCCCAGCCAGGGCCCTTCCCTTCGAGTCCGGCAGTGGAACTCCAGGGCGTGGTCACAGGTATGACCTTTGTGAGCCCTGTAGTTCCACCACTGGTATCAGTAGTTTTTTTATTTTTTTATTTTTATTTTTAGGTGCCCCATTGGGGGACTGTCCATAGGCAGGATGGGGTCCCCGTCGCCAGAAGAGATTAGGTCCTTTTCTCCAGGGCAGATGAAGTTACTGCCCCCAGGTGAGAAGGGGTCCCTGTCCCCAGGGGAGATGGGGGTCCCTGTCCCCAGGGGGAGATGGAGGGGGAATGTAATGGTGTGTGGGGGATGGGGTCCTCTCACTCACCATGTCCAAGCTGCAGGCCGTGCACTCATCCATGTTGGCCTGGGCTCCATCCAGTGTGCTGCACGGGTGATCAGCATATCTCCCAGAAATTGAATAATTGTTGTGGGCTGTTGGCGCTACCTCAGACTGGTGTTCAATCCGAACCTGCCTTAACCGTTTATTATCCCTAAAGGCTATGTGTATATATATATCCTTAATCCAACCAAATGTGACTATACACCACTTCTATTAATTACCACATATAAATTCACTGGTTTCAAAAGAGCTGAAAAACAAAAGCCATACCCAAACCACAGAAAATCAGATACTAAATAATATTCACACTATTCTGTGATGGTGAAAAAAATCCCTATATATATGGGAAGTATAACATCTATACTTCCACTGTACGTGTACAATCCTTGTGCTAATTGTTAAATTATTATACTATAAAGGCCCCCAAGCCTTAATAGCTAAATTTATGTGTACCACCAAAACCTAAAAAATGCAACCTTATTCAAAACCAAAAAAATCCTTATAAACAAAAAAAAAAAAAAAAAAAAAAAAACAAAAAACAGAAAATGTGAAAAAATAAATGTGAACATATACAAAATCATATATATAGTCCAAAGATAGTCTTTCTTCAAGTATTCCCAGAAGTACAATTATTCTGCTTCAAGTGACAGAAAGGTGACTTTTGTGATTATGCCTGTTTACTGGTGACTTCCGTGCTTTTCCCCCTCAAGGGTCCCCACTCCCCGAATCCACGCACCCCCTAGGGGGTTACACGCCTGTAATCTGTGTTCCACTTTATTGAGGATCCCACTGCTTGGCTCTGTCTTCAACAGGTCCTCTCCAGGGTTTTTTAAAAGAGATGGGAGAAAAAACTCCTTTGTCCGCCAGTAGTTCCTCAAAATGAAAAAAATCCACTCATGGTGTAGTATTTTGGTTTACTAAATACTTAAGTTGGGGGGAAGGGGAGCAGGCTACAAAAAAAATTTTTTTACTTGAAAAAAGAAAATTTTTTCTTTATAAGTATGTATATATGGTGGGAGACTGGTAACCACTTAAAACATGCTTTATTGCAGGAAAATTATTACAAAAAATATATAATTAAAAAGCTTTTCCATATGCCACAGAGATTTCTGCACAACACTTTGTACAAAAAAGTCTTTTTAGAATTTCCACAACATTGCAATCTATAACAGTTGCACTGCAAAAAAATTCTTTATCCTTATATATATGTATAGCAGTCATACACTTCAGAAGATATAAAAAATCAAAAAATTCAAAAAGACTGGCAATAATAAAAATAGAAATAAAAATAAAAAATAAAAATATAAAAAATATATATAAAAAAATTTTTTGTATAAGAAAGCAACAATACAGTCCTACTTTATATACTTATGTATAGCAGCGCTGTACTCCGTCATATGAGGCCTATACCCCTAAGTATACACCCTCCTTCTATGGTTGGGGAGCTCTGATCTCTCTTTAGGGGGTAGCGTTTTCCAGGCTCTATAAGGCTACTCATATGCTGAGATTAGTATTGTTTAGCTTTTAGATGTTGGGCATCTTTGCACAAATATAAGCAGAAAAAATGCAAAGGCCACGATGCAAAGACAGCACTCCGGTTTGCGAAAATCCCTCTGAGCGAGCGGCGTCTCGAGACGCCGCTCGCTCAGAGGGATTTTCGCAAACCGGAGTGCTGTCTTTGCATCGTGGCCTTTGCATTTTTTCTGCTTATATTTGTGCAAAGATGCCCAACATCTAAAAGCTAAACAATACTAATCTCAGCATATGAGTAGCCTTATAGAGCCTGGAAAACGCTACCCCCTAAAGAGAGATCAGAGCTCCCCAACCATAGAAGGAGGGTGTATACTTAGGGGTATAGGCCTCATATGACGGAGTACAGCGCTGCTATACATAAGTATATAAAGTAGGACTGTATTGTTGCTTTCTTATACAAAAAAATTTTTTATATATATTTTTTATATTTTTATTTTTTATTTTTATTTCTATTTTTATTATTGCCAGTCTTTTTGAATTTTTTGATTTTTTATATCTTCTGAAGTGTATGACTGCTATACATATATATAAGGATAAATAATTTTTTTGCAGTGCAACTGTTATAGATTGCAATGTTGTGGAAATTCTAAAAAGACTTTTTTGTACAAAGTGTTGTGCAGAAATCTCTGTGGCATATGGAAAAGCTTTTTAATTATATATTTTTTGTAATAATTTTCCTGCAATAAAGCATGTTTTAAGTGGTTACCAGTCTCCCACCATATATACATACTTATAAAGAAAAAATTTTCTTTTTTCAAGTAAAAAAATTTTTTTTGTAGCCTGCTCCCCTTCCCCCCAACTTAAGTATTTAGTAAACCAAAATACTACACCATGAGTGGATTTTTTTCATTTTGAGGAACTACTGGCGGACAAAGGAGTTTTTTCTCCCATCTCTTTTAAAAAACCCTGGAGAGGACCTGTTGAAGACAGAGCCAAGCAGTGGGATCCTCAATAAAGTGGAACACAGATTACAGGCGTGTAACCCCCTAGGGGGTGCGTGGATTCGGGGAGTGGGGACCCTTGAGGGGGAAAAGCACGGAAGTCACCAGTAAACAGGCATAATCACAAAAGTCACCTTTCTGTCACTTGAAGCAGAATAATTGTACTTCTGGGAATACTTGAAGAAAGACTATCTTTGGACTATATATATGATTTTGTATATGTTCACATTTATTTTTTCACATTTTCTGTTTTTTGTTTTTTTTTTTTTTTTTTTTTTTGTTTTTTTTTTTTTTTGTTTATAAGGATTTTTTTGGTTTTGAATAAGGTTGCATTTTTTAGGTTTTGGTGGTACACATAAATTTAGCTATTAAGGCTTGGGGGCCTTTATAGTATAATAATTTAACAATTAGCACAAGGATTGTACACGTACAGTGGAAGTATAGATGTTATACTTCCCATATATATAGGGATTTTTTTCACCATCACAGAATAGTGTGAATATTATTTAGTATCTGATTTTCTGTGGTTTGGGTATGGCTTTTGTTTTTCAGCTCTTTTGAAACCAGTGAATTTATATGTGGTAATTAATAGAAGTGGTGTATAGTCACATTTGGTTGGATTAAGGATATATATATACACATAGCCTTTAGGGATAATAAACGGTTAAGGCAGGTTCGGATTGAACACCAGTCTGAGGTAGCGCCAACAGCCCACAACAATTATTCAATTTCCAAACCCAGGTTGTTGAATGCAGCCTTTGGTTTTCAGGGAGGCAGCAACCTCATAAAAACAAATTACAATTTTTTGCGAAATTAACTATTAAGAGAAAAAGAATCTGGGGGTACATAAACATTTATATATATCACTGTTCGATTGCAGCCTATTCCATAAGCGCGGCTTTTTTTGCATAAAAATATCTCCCAGAAAGACCTTTCATCATCTGTGTATGACGGGGAGGAGGGGGGCTGGCAGACAAGCCTGCAGTGTCCTCCGGGGAGCTGGCTCTCATAGGGCTGCACTGCATCTGTGTGCTTAAAGTTTGTTTACCCGGGAGAAGTATGCAGTGCAGTGTGGGCCAGACTCAGGGGGGGGCGGGACTCTGGCTGGGGAGAACAGACATCGGACTGAGCGGCAATGCATGGAGCAGGAGAGGGGTACTCTGAGGAGCCGGCCGAGGGCACGGGTCATGTGGGGAATGCACAACTAAAAAGCAGCCAGTGTGATAGTCGAGCATGGAGCTCTGCTAGTCACCCTCCACCTCCAGCCACCCGTGTGCATGGTGCACTGGTACCCCTAGCTGCCTATGCTGCTGCTGACCATATGTAGAGGGGGCTGCATGGGCCCCCTGCATCACAGGGCCCAGTTGCGGTCGCAACTGCTGCAACCCCTATAGTTACGCCCCTGGGTATGAATACTTTATCAAGGCACTGTTAATGCCCACAGTAAGCAATGATCTTAAACAAGACCCATAGAAAGCACAATGTTAGTAATCATTGAACGAGAAAGACAGGCATTTTTGTGTAAATCATCCAAACAGTTTATCATAACATATAAGTGTTTGTACAAAACTGATTTGAACATAAACTTTTATAGCATCTTTTATGACAGCTTAAAGCAAGCAGCTGAAATCAACTCCTTCTGTTGGATTTACTAAAGGCAAATATGAGTTCAGTCCATGAGTTCAGTCTTTGTCTTGGAGGATTACAGTCTGCCTTGGTGGTTTGAGAGTGTTCCCACAAGCACATATGACCACTCATAATTTGGAGGTCATAATAAACTGCTAAGCAATATATGTGGGCTGTTTGAATCCCTATTGTCATTTGAAGGACTTTTGGATTCCTGCATCTAACCGCTGGGGTAGAGGTCACTTATGTCTGGAGCATTTATATACCTATAAAGATTATATTAGAAAAAAGTCAATACAGTTTCAGCAGCTGGAAAACTAAGCCCTCCTAGTCAGATGAAATAATATAAAACAGGACCAGTGCTTTTATTAAAGATCCCAGTGACCAATGCAGCCCATAAAGATCTTTTATTCTCTTACCAGAAAAACAGACCCTTAAATTGATTGTAAAGTCTCTTATTTTGTTCTATAAAAATAGAAAACATGTTATACTTACCTGCTCTGTTATAGTGGATTTGCACAGAGCAACCCTGATCCTCCTCTTCTCAGGTCCCTCTTCGGCGCTCCTAGTCCCTCCATTCTGTTGAATGCCCCCACAGCAAACAATCTGCTATGGGGGCATCCGAGCCAAGTCACAGCTCCCTGTGTCCATTCAGACACGGAGACGCGGCCCTTCCCCCTCTCTCTCCTGATCGGCTATCTGACTTTGATTGACAGCAGCGGGAGCCAATGGCACTGCTGCTGTGTCTCAGTCAATCAGGAGGGAGAGTGTTGGGTGACGGAGACACTTGTGGACATCGCTGGACATAGATACGGCTCAGGTAAGTAGGGGGAGCTGGACACAGAAGAATAGAATGCATTCAAGGAGAAATTCAGCCTGAGCTCATTTGGCTGTACTTCTCCTTTGGATCACAGGAGTGCAATTTGTTTTGCACTCCTGTGACCCGTTTTCAGCAGAGAGCGGTCTGAAGTCTGCTCTCTTTGGATGTCACTGGAATCATTCCAGGCACTGCGTCATCACAACAATGAAGTCTGGATCGTCCAGGTGCCAGGACTGATGCCTGTCTCAGCCTCTCAGTGAGCCCCTGAGAGACTGAGAGGGCAGCTTCCCACCCCTCCAAAGCTCAGCGCTCCCTTGAGCATGGAGGAGCAGATGCTGCATCCACCCAAGTAAGTATAATGGGAGAAAAAAAAAACATACTTCTCTTTTAAGATAAAAAAACTTCTGACTTTACAACCCCTTTAATATTACATATGGGTCAAATAAAGTCTCTTGTGACTCACCAGAAAAGAGAGCACATTGTGATTGTTCAAAGAAGATCAGCAATGTGTGTAGCAGTTTGAGAACACTTTTTGCAGTTTGATTTCCACATTATAAATTTGCACATGCTGTTATCTATTACATATACTATTTATGTTGCTTATTATTTACATGTGTGTGAGATTTGTATGCAATCTTTTGGGTATACATTTTTGCCTTACCTTTTAGCTCTGCACTTTTTTGACTTTTAATATTTCATATCCATAGTCCAGATATACCTTGCATGCACACAAACGTCCGTACACAAGTTTTAATTGTTTTTCTGGGTCATTGTTACCAATGGCACTACTATGCATTTATTTCAATTCTCCTAATACCATTTTTTTTGTTTGTGTTTGTTGATTATTATTACAAAAGCAGCAGGGCATACAAAATAAATATCAATTTCTATTAGCAAGCATCAACATAGATTTTTTTTTTAAACCAAGTAACTATTGTAAATAAATCTTCATAAGCTATTACTGGAAAATTATAACATCAAGCCAATCTAAAAAGGGTCACAGATTTTTCTTCCATCTAAAATGTGACATCTGCAATATTAATCTATGTGAAGCAGTAGTCAATGTCTGCATATAGATGGAGCGCTGTGTGTTGATAAATAATTTACAGACCCCAGAAGGCCTTGTAAATCCTGACAAGTGGTGTTGACTCCTAAGTCATTACTCTGTGAATAAATAAACAAATCTCTCTTTGTGCACAATAATCATTGCACCAGTGGCTAAAGCATGACAGAATAGCATATAGAATGTAATCCTAGAAGTTTATTTATAATTTAATCTGCTAAATCTAACATTACACATTTAATTAATACCCTGTTTATGTTATTAAAGGAATAGTAATATGTTTACAGTTTTAAGTGGCATGGCATGGAGTGAGTATCACTCGTGGCAAATATTTAAATTAGCCAGAAGTTTAAGCAACTTATTTTTTTTTACACGCTGATTATTGTATTAATTTACTTCCATGACAAATTTTAGGGCTGATTGCACATTGTGCCTTTGGCTACTTACTGTACAATGCTTGTAGTGACAGGTGGCTGCCAATATGTTCCGTGACAAACAATGTACGCGGCAATCTCCTAATAATGAATGGGAAAAGACATTTGTGTGGAAATCCATTACTTCATTATTAGACCTTGTGGCAGTCTTGTAGTGGTTTACTTTCAATAGATGCAATGTATCATATATCATATACAGTATATAATTTATGTTAGTTCCTCTGTAGCCATAAGCTACCCATGGCACACACATTTATCTTACCTTACTAAGGAATATTCTTATTATTATTATACAAGATTTATATATCATCAACAGTTTGCATAGTGATTTATAAAATGGAGATAAACAGTACAGTTACAATACAAGACAATATACAAGGTATCAGAGAAGCCTACTCATTATAACTTATAATCTAAAAGGAAGGACCAAATGATACAAAAGGTAACAACTGTGGTGGATGAGCTGATGGAGAAAGTAAAAGTATAGTTTATTAGTTAGAGGTAGAATAGATATTTCTGTAGAGATGGGTTTACAGGGATTGCCTAAAGTTTGCTAGAGTGGCAGATAGTTGGACAGATTGGGGTAGAGAGTCCCAGGAAATGGGAGAAGCTCTGGATATGTCCCGAGCATGGGAGGAGATGCCAAGGGAGCTGGAAAGTAGTCTTTTTTGTATTAATAGGAGGAATAGTAAGTCTCTTTCTAAAGGCAGCATTGTTTATAAATGCAGCTGTTTAAATACTTTTCAGATATTACAGACTAAATTCAAACAGTCTCCCAAGCATGCAGATTCTCAGTCTGTCCATATTTTGCTAAACTGTGACTACTTAAAATAACTGTAATGTCTAGGTTTGTTTTTAGGTAAAAATAGCAAACATGTTATACTTACCTGCTCTGTGCAGTGGTTTTGCACAGAGCAGCCCAGATCCTCCTCTTCTCAGCTCCCTCTTTGGTGCTCCTGGGCCCTCCCTTCTGTTGAATGCCCTTTACAGCAAGCAGCTTGCTATGGGGGCACCCAAGCCGAGATGCAGCTCCCTGTGTCTACTCAGACACGGAGCCATGGCCCAGCTGGACCCCATTTTTCTATTCACTGGATCACTGACTTTGATTAACAGCAGTGGGAACCAATGGCACCGCATTGCTGTCTCAGCTAATGAGGAGGGGAGTTCCGGCCAGCTGAGTGTCTTGTGCAACATGACTGGATCTAGTGGGACCTCAGATAAGTATTATGGGGGCTGAGGGTGGCTGAGGGGGGCTGCTGCACACAGAAGGCTTTTTATCTTAATGCATATAATGCATTAAGATAAAAAACCTTCTGACTTTACAATCACTTTTAAGACTTGAAAATCAGTTATGTTCTGTGTATTTATTCCTATGGGACATGGACAGACTTTGCCCAATTTGTCATGTACCAGCTAACTGTTTTATCAAATCGCTGTATTACACACAGTACACTAATTTTAAGATTCCATATTGAATAGGAACATTGGTTTGGAAGTTTTTGTAAAATGAAGTATACTTCAGATAAGAATAAGCATTTAGGCCCTCTGACGAAGTGATGACGAAACGCATCAGTGCATGACCATGAGGCATTCTATGCCATCTGATCATCCATCTACTCAGCCTGGGAACACCGCTCCATGAGAGATCAGCTGAGCAGTGAGAGTTTGACAAAAGATAGTGACGAGAGCTATTGAGATATTGATGATTTCTATGCTTGCTTTGAATTTTAAATTTGTATGTGTGCAATTGTACGGGGGTTTTTATCAACAAATACATTTTACTGGTGTAGCACTGACCCCCTAAGGAGCTGCTGCTAATTGATTGGGCCTGTACTCTGCTCCATCCCCAATGAATTGGCTCAACTCACTTGACACAGCTGTGTAGGGATGAGCCGAATACCCCCCCAGTTCGGTTCGCACCAGAACTTTCGAAGGGACCGAAACTTCGTACGAACTTTAGAACCCCATTGAAGTCTATGGGACTCGAACGTTCGAAATAAAAAGTGCTAATTTTAATGGCTAATATGCAAGATACTGTCCTAAAAAGGGTTTGGGGACCGGGCTCCTGCCCCAGGGGACATGAGTCAATGCCTAAAATGTTTTTAAAAATGTCCGTTTTGGCGGGAGCACTGATTTTAATGACAATTAAAGTGAAAAAAAGTGAAATATTCCTTTAGATATCGTGCCTGGGGGGTGTCTATAGTATGCCTCTGAAGTGCCAAGTGTTTCCCGTGTTTCCCGTGTTTAGAACAGTCCCTGCACAAAATGACATTTAACGGAGAAAAAGTCATTTCAAACTGCTTGCATTTTTAATGTAATATCTGGTTCCGGCAATATGGATGAAAATCATTGAGAAAAAGGGCATGGGTAGCCCCCCTTCCCATTACCAGCCCCTTTGGGTCTTGTACGGAAATTAAGGGGAACTCCGTACCCATATTAAAAAAAGGGAAGACGTGGGGCCCCCAGGCCCTATATACTCAGAACAGCAGTATACAGGCGGTGCAAACAAGACAGTGACTGTGTAGATTTGTTGTGTTAAGTAGAATTTGTTTGTAATTTTGAACTGGTACATTTTTAAAGTGTAGCTCCAGTCAAAAAATCTATTTTTAAGCTTTTTGGAAAGCATAGGGAAGGGTTATCAACCCTGTATAATTTGTTTTGCTCTCCGTTTTTTTTCCTCTCACTTCCTGTTGTCTCCTTACGTTTGCAAGTAAGAGACGTTTGTAAGTTGGATGTTTGAAAGTAGGGGCATGCCCTATATGCTCTGCAGAAATGGCGCAACAAGGTGTTGGTGTTGCCACAACATTGTAAGCCCTCAAAGTGACTCTTGGTGGGCTTTGGAGCGCCCTGCTGTGAACGATTATATCAAGAATTGTAATTACATGCCATTGTTGAACAGTGGTAGAAAAATTGACCTTTGGTGGTTGTGATTCTGGTGCTGGTGCCACAACACTATAAGTCCTCACAGTTACTCTGATGACACGTGGCACTGATGACAGATGGCACTAATATGTGGCACTGATGACATGTGGCCTTTATACGTGGCACTGATGACACATGGCACTTATGCGTGGCACTGATGACACGTGGCACTAATACGTGGCACTGAAGACACGTGGCACTAATACGTGGCACTAATATGTGCCACCGATGACAGATGGCACTAATACGTGGCACCGACGCATGACACTGATGACAGATGGCACTGATAAGTGGCATTGATGACACGTGACACTGACAACAGATGGCACATGACACTGACAGGTGGCACTGATGACAAATGGCACTGATACGTGGCACTGACAGATGGCACTGACAGATGGCACTAATATGTGGCACTGGTGACAGGTGGCACTATGTGGCACTGATGACACGTGGCACTGATGACAGATGGCACTGGGGACAAATGGCACTGGGGACAAATGGCACTGGGGGCAGGTAGCACTGGGGTGGATGGCACTGGGGCGGATGACACTGGGGCAGGATGGCACTGGGACAGGATGGAACTTTTTAAACTTTTTTTTTTTTACACTCACGGCCGCTGCAGCCGTTCATCTCTCCCTTCTCACACGCTGTCTGTGTGAGGAGGGAGAGTGGCGCTGAGAGATGATCTCATATGTTTACATATGAGATCATCTCCCATTGGACACGCCAATCACGCTGTAAACGGCCGCTGTGATTGGCCGTTTACAGCGATCTGTGTTTGCCTGTCTCCGGGAGACACGGCAAACACAGAACTTCCCGCGGCGGCGCATTGCGGAAGTAAATAATAGGATGTCCAGGGACGGCCTCCCAGATGAATGCGTCTGCTCAATGGCCGTCATTCGGCTATAGGGCGGGCGCGAGGAGGTTAAATGAGAGCGTTCTGTGAAACTGTAGGTCTCAGCAACACTGTGAAACTAGTCTATAGCATGCCTACAGTCTAAAGCACTTACTTTATATAAATTCTGGGAATCTGGGAATTCTGGGAGCCCTCTCATGAAACCAGGCCCGGACAATGGTACTGCAGCATCTCTGTGATCTCAGTCCCGATTCCAGGGGGCTCCAACACACTGCACCGCTCCATCAGATGAACAATGGTTCTTGTCAGGCTCCTTCTGGCTTCCTGGATCCTCCGACCCAGTCACACACTGTTCCAGCACTCTGTGTCCGACACTTTGTTTTGCGTCGTACAGGCCGTGCTGGGCCTTTTATTTCCCTACCCAGCATGCAGTTCTTCCACTTGGGCGGTGTGACACGCTATAGTTTGCCTCTCAATCAACATAAGGATACAACTGTGGATTACTGTGTTCGGCCGACGCATCCCTTTTGTTATGCCTTCTTTCACATTAACGCTGTAAGTGTATTTCTTCCTTTTTTATATTTTTAATAAACGGTATTACACTATTTGGAGCATTTTTCCGTTTTATGGTCAACCTTTTCTCGACTCATTGGAACATCTCTGAACTGTGACCTGATCCAAGAGTGGTAACAGAGCTGGGGAATAAGACATCTATGTGGTCTGGCTTGACCTTTTAAGGCGTGATCTACCAGGATGTCTGGTAAGGAGCCATCTTATCCCTTTGGTGGTGGTGCACTACAGTATGGTCTATAAGTTGGAGCGACAATCAGAAAGTTGAGGTTATTTGCAACACGTGGTGTTCTCTTCATGGTCTTACCTAAGGACTATAATTAAGGACTGTTCTTTAAGTGGATCAATTTTGCATATTATATTTTGTAGTTCACTATAGAGTGGCACTTATATTTAGGTCGTCTATTTGCACACATATTTTTGGCATTGTTGCTTTTGTATGTAAACGAGTGTTCTGCACATGTAATAAATTTTTTTGGTGCTCATTAAGTTCACATCTTATACATAGTGGCTCTTTAATCATATGAATTGTCCCTGCATTAAGGGACACTGCACTTGTTTATTAGTGTTTTTTTGAAATTTTAGTCTCTCGGTTGGAGGGACTAAATACCCTACATTAACCTTTAGGGATTGCGCGGTTCTCTTTGTTTTCTTTTAGTTCTTCCACTTGGCCTCATGGGTAGGTAAGTGAGGCACTGTGGGTAAGTAAGTCTTTTCCAGATAAAACTTTAAGTCACTTCCTGTATATGCTTTACAGCATGTTCTGATGTGTAAACAAAGTCAAAGAAGCATAAATGTTCTGGTCACTAGAAGGAGCCACATACTAATCTAATAGCATTACATTATTATATAGCATTAGAGGCAAAAATCCCAGCACTACACTGGATTATGCTATGTGCACATTTCTTTTTTTGTCATGGGCCACACCTAGATGAAGTGATGCAGTGCCTGTTGATAAAAATTGTTTAAAACACAAGCTTAATTCCTTTGTTTATCTGGCAAGACCATCATTTTAGGGGAGTTCTCACACATGATGTGGTGACGGGATTCAGTCAGATTTAACCCCACATTAACTTTTTGGTTGATGGACTTATGATGCATGTATCAAAAGTATTGGATACAATTATTACAGCCTTTGCTGTGACTGTTGTTAGAGAGTTTACTGTAGCACATTTTTTAGATCAATAAGCATTTAGTGTTAACAAATATTCCTTAAACACTTGCCTACTGGGCACTCCCCCCATTCCTAAGCAGGCCAATTTTCAGCTTTCAGTGCTATCGTATTTTGAATTACAATTGCACAGTCATGCAACACTGTACTCAGATTCAATTTTTATAATTTTTTGGAGACAGATAGAGCTCTCTTTTGGTGGTATTTAATGACCACTGAGTTTTTTTAATTTTTGCTGCGTAGGCTGCATTGATGAGCGCTAATGACGCTGCACTGGTTGCACTGATTGGATACAGATGATCACATGGTAAAGGGTCACTGCAATTTTCCCCTTTACAAATCATTAGTACGTACTCATCTGGGATATGCAGTTCAGTTTTGGCTCCAATTCACAAAAGGGATATTGGGGAACTAGAGAAAGTGCAGAGAAGGGCAACCAAACTGCTAAGAGGCATGGAGGAGCTTAGTTATGAAGAAAGAGTATAGGAACTGAATTTATTCTCTCTCAAGAAGAGGAGATTAGGGGGGATATGATCAACATGTATAAATACATAAGTGGTCCATATAGTGAACTTGGTGTTCAGTTATTCACTTTACAGTCATCACAGATGACAAGGGGGCACTCTTTATGTCTGGAGGAAGAGAGATTAAATCTCCAAATACGAAAAGGTTTCTTCACAGTAAGAGCTGTGAAAATGTGGAACAGACTCCCTAAAGAGCTGGTTCTGCCCAGCTCAGTAGATTGCTTTAAAAAGGCATGAATTCTTTCCGCCTCTCATGGTTTAGGAAGGAGGATTATTTTTTGCCCTGCTGGAGTAAATTGGTTCATGATTTGCTTTTTTTCTGCCTTCCTCTGGATAAACTGTGGGTATAGGATTGTATGGTTGTTGTGTTTTTTTTTTTTTTTTTTTTTTATTGTTTGAACTAGATGGACTTTAACTTGTGTCTTTTTTCAACCAGACTCACTATATAACTTCAATCTGTGATTAGCTGTGTCCAAAAGACAGAGTAATCACAGAGCATGCCTGATACATGCCCCGGGGGGGCACAGGGATCAGGCTTCTGGGGGAACATCAATAGATTCCCTCCCAGAACTGGACCATTGTGCTGTAACCGTCTTTCGATGCACAATAGAGTAGCATACATTTTTATCCAAATCCTATTACTTAATACTTAATCCTATAGCACTTTTTTCTTGAGGTGATTATAGCTGTATAATCCACATTTTTTCTACTTTTTAACATTATTACCTAAACTTAAGCCGTAAACACACCCTTAAGCTCAGTGCTAAGGTATTTAAGTTCAATTATAAGTTTAAAATAGTGCAGTGATTGTTTGTGACTTAGCAAACTCATCCAACTGGTCACCTCCATAGTATTTTAGAGAGCCTCTGTCAACTGAAAACTTGCCAATAATAATTAAGTTCCTATATTGGTTGCCTCTGGCCTGCCCCATCCTATATCCCTCACTTTATTATGATCAATGAGATCTCATATTAAACAGATGGGTCAATAATGTGGCACAGGAGATGTAAAGGGGTTTACTAGATCCCATGGCTGCAGTACATGCCCAGCATTTGCATAACAAAGTTCTATGTTTTGGAGGGCCACAAGTTTGCTTTAGTCTTAAACTTTTAACCCCAACTCTAAACCCTAAACCTAATGTTCATGAGACGCATTGAGTTTTAGGATTCATTCCCCCTTTTTATATTGGATGTGTTTTTTGAAACATTCTATAGGACCTAGCTGATATATATTATTTTAGCTGTGTGACTGCCACCAAAAATAAAAAGAGAAAAAGTACCCAAATGTAACCTCAAGAAATGTGCATCAAAGATAGCATTAAGGTATTCCATAAAATCATAGAAAGATAGAAAGCAAAGTGAAAAAGAAAAAAAAGAGGAAAGGTGAAAATGCATAAGTTATCTGATGCTAAACTCAAAAAGAGGTAAAATATGTGGATAACAAACAACTAATTACCATGCGTTATCATGGATGCAGTCCACACATTGAAAACTGAAGCCCAAAATGGAAGAGGAGACTTCTACTATCTGCCCCACCAATTTATCCTGCAGAGCAAACAAGGGCCATCCTCTCCAACACCATGTGTGCCCATAGCTGATGGGACCTAGTCCCAACTATACAAGTCCACTGACCATGCTAGCAAAATGTCACCAAGGCAATGTCCCACAAAAGCCGTGGTGATGTTGTGTGAGCTTGCGTACGCTCTGTTCCACTGCAATGATGATATGTGCTAGGGCGCGCTCTGACATCATGCATCAGAAATGCAGGGTGCCAATGCATGCCTCATTTGAAGTCCCATGGACAAAATAATTGTTTGTCCATGAGTCGACCCACTTTACACCTGGGCATCTGCTTTTTTCTGACAATAAATTTCATCAAATTCAAATTTACCTTAAAATCATATGCTAGCACTACCATTTTTTTATCATTATATGGGAATTGGCCTAGTGTTTCACTTTTCTGTAAACTAAAACAAACTAGATATTTCCATTTGCAGCCGCAAAACTATATAAATTCCAGTATATGATATTTGTTCTTGGAGTCAGATATTGGTGTCACTATATATTACTTGAGCAAAGGGGGTGTGGCCGGCTCGTGACTAAGATGGCAGCTTGAGGAGAGCGCTCTCCACACCAACGGCATCCGCAGCGACATTTGGCGAACCCAAACCGCCTCTCCAGCTCCTGGCATCCTGGGGGAACACCCGCTCCACCTCACGGCGTAAGGACGATCGGCTTCCCCGCAAATTAACGGCTTACATGTACCAGCCGTCCGCGCGAAAGAACCAAAATGGCGCCGGCGCGGACTCACAGAGCACACAGGCAGAGGCCGCAAATCACCAGCCAAGTTGTCCGTCCACCGCGAAGGGAGGAAATATGTAGTAACGTCTCTGCAACAAGGATTACATCTATTACAGAGATGGGGCATCATCCCTGCCTCCCCTGACGAAGCGCCTATGGATCAAAGTAATACGGGCTCTATAATAGCCCAACCTCTGCCACCCACTAGCCAAAATAATGCTTCCCTTTAACATTAAGGAATGGGCCCATGCACTATATTTTCCGTTTGGTGATGCCATCTGCTCACGCCAGGTCTTAAGACTCGTTACCCCAGTTTAGTGTTTCTAGGCGTTGTAGCGCCGAGGTGTATCCTCAACAGAAACACTTTTTACAGTTTACGGTTTTTAGTACCTCAAAGCTTTCCAAGCTAAGACCACTTGCAAATCTCTCTGCTTTTTGGTCCGCCCAGCTACGATTGTGTGTGTTTTTTTTGGTTTTTTTGTCTCTCCCCCTTCCCACTTCTCTTCCTTCCCTACTTGTCTCTCTACCATACACAGCACCCCAGGAGCCTCAATCCACTTGACTGGACGTGCCTATTCTGGATCTACCCCTACCTCCATCACAGCTAACTGAATTCTCGGATCCCTCTAGGCCACCGCCTTCCAAGGTAACAACTTTATCAGTTCTTTTTTGTTTTTTTTGTCACTCGCGCACCCCACATGCCTATCACGATTGTCACAATCAACGCAAAGGGGCTTAACCACCCTGCCAAGAGACGATCTCTGTGGACATTAACCAAACACACCAAGTGTGACATTCTATGCGTACAAGAAACGCACTTTCAAGCAAGCAATCCCCCTGTATGCACTCACAGAGAATTCAGCAATATCTTCACTGCCAAAGTGGAAAAAAAAAGGAAAGGGGTACTTAGAGCCTTCAAAAACACTCTAGCATATCAACTTGTCCAGTGCACTGCAGACCCTGATGGTCGCTATATAATTTTGTCTTGTACCATCAATGGTGCTCCCCATATTTTTGTTACTGTTTATGCGCCTAATACACACCAAACTCGTTTTTTACGTAAGCTATATAAAAAAGTTGAAGCACAAAAACAAGGAGCTACACTATGGTGTGGAGATTTCAATAGCACTCCTGATCCTGACCTGGATTCGACCTACCAGCCCAAGAGGAGTAGGCTAGCGCTGAATCCTCTGTTGAGCGATTTACGACTTCTAGACATCTGGAGATGTCAACACGCAGAAGAGAGGGACTATACGTACTTTTCCCCAGGTCATAACTCCTACTCCCGAATTGACCTCTTTTTAACAGACCCCTGGACTCTTCAAAACATATCCTCTTCTACCATACATCTAACTACATGGTCAGACCACTCCCCTGTGAGTATAACCTTGGAAGACAAAATCAAGCACTCACCAGCGTATCTTTGGAGAATGAATTCCAGGATTTTACAATCGGAACCCTATGCTCAAATACTGAAAGATGAATTAGAGGAATATTTCATTCGTAACAAAGACTCTGTTGCAGATCCACATATTCTGTGGGCCTCGCATAAAGCATTTATGCGGAGAATTTTTATTCAACTTGGGGCTAGGGACGGTAGGCAAAGGAGGCAGCGGATGGACACCCTTCTTACGCGTATCCAAACTGTTGATTTGCTTAACAAAACCCAACCTACCCAGACACTTAGATCTGAACTAATATCACTAAGACTGGAGCTTAGGGCTCTTTTACTAGAGAACCATGACAAAATCCAAAGGAGACACAAAATGAAATGTTATGCTGCAGGTAACAAATCTGACAAACTACTCTCTGTTAGGTTGCCCGTCTTCTCCTTGTGGCCTAGGCTCTTGGAGATGGCTCAGTGGAGGTCCTCGCCGGCGGATAACCAATGACTCATACAGACACAATTGGTATGCTGAAATGGTTACAACTCTTTAATACTGGACTCGCTGTTTTATACTATTTTTACAAAACTCTGCCCCAATTTTGGGGGCCAATCAAAATGATACACATAAATGTTCATTAGCATATTATTCGTCAATGTCTTGTGACCTTAATTTTAACCTCTGTATTTCAAACTATTACAGTTCAATAATTCCTTACTTTCTGTTACCGTCTGCTGACCATGATGTGCCAGCCACAACTTCCTAAAAACCAAATCTAGCCTTTTCATACCCAGTAACAGTGTACAGAGATGAAAACCACAAACAGATGCTTCCTAAGATGAAGACATTTAACAGAAATAGATAGACATGGCAATGAGATAATTCAGTTATTAAGCAATACTGTCATGAGATAACTTCTCTAAAATGTACCAAGAAAGTTTCTTTCAATCACTAAGCAGATAAGCAATCCTGAACTTATATATTCAGGGTGAAAGCAATAATCAGAATCAACAATCAATAATGCAATGTATTATGGAATCTCCTTACAATCCTCCCTTTGACCATTCGATATCATCGAAATGGTCATTCTCTACCTTTTCGTCACGCCTCAAGGATTCATATCCTCCGGCCTCATGTTCCTGATTCTCATACCATACCGTGGGATCTCTGGAAATGGAAGTCAGCTTCATGGTTTCAGAACGTGCTTCGCTACCCTTCCTGCAGAGGCATTTGAGTAACATGAAGCATGCATACAAGAACAATATGAAAAGCAGTATGGTGAAAATAGTCATTGCAGTGTTCTTCAACCATGAAGTGAGACCTCCTAAACTGAACCCTGTAGAGAAAGGGTCCCATGTTTTCCCAATGTCCCTTGCATCCTGTTGTAGCTTGTTTACCTCTTTTCTGTGTTGTGCAATTATGTCATAGTAATCAGGGATCTCGATACTCGTGTTATGTATCCAGGTGCAGCATTCATAGTCCTCAGTAATTTCACAGAGGCCAGTGAGGGCTGCACTCATGCTTTCTATAGCCAGGTCATGTAGCTCTAGTTGTTTTCTAATTGCTCTGGTTTCTAGGTTTAGTTTTGTGATGTCATCAGAGTCCTTTTCCAAGATCTCATCTATGATTGAAGTGTAGTTGTTTAGTTTCTTCATCAAATCTATTCCCCATCCTGTCCAGGAAGGAAACCAGGCCCAGGTCATATCTTTTTCTAGGAACATTTCTCTTTTCACAAGGTGTTTTAGAGGGTATCTTGGGTGGGTACTAGCTTTAAGTAGGTGTCCTTGTCCATTATCCCCCACTACTCCCATTATAGGGACTATTTTAGCAAGATAACACCACCCTTGGGGGTCCTCAGGAATCCATGGGTAACAGAGCTTGCCCCAACAGATGTAGGTTGTGTTGCCTAATGCTAAGGGTCGTTGACTAACAATGGTCCTTGCGCCTTTTGAATGTCCAGATGCCATCAGCAGAGCTAATAACTGTGTGACCGGGGAGTGGGAGCTAGAATTAAAAAGGTCATAGATGGTAGCATTTATCACAGGGTCTGTGGTGTGAAAAAATGAGTTATCGGTAAGGGAAGCCATGGAGACATTAAGTTTCGACCATTTGCACACCTCAGCTCCCCTGGAAATGTTTCCCATTATGAAACACCAATCTGGAGCATGGCTTCTACCCACGATTTGAAAACTGAGGGGCTTGTTGGGACTTTTTCTTATGACATTGGCAAGAACAATAGGGGGTGTTCCATTCAGGAAAGGAGTGATGTTTAAGGGAATGGCCATTAATGGGATTCTGGCTGTACTAGGGTGGAGTTTGCTGCATATCCAACATTTCTCAAAACCAGACTTTTGTGCATAACTGTACTTAAACTTTAACAACAACATTTTGTCGGTGAAACCTGAAGGGGGTTCAGTGGGGTGTATACTTCTTTTATATTTTAAACTAGGTGCATTGGCTGTCTGTGCTTTCCCACATATGCCTTCTAGTAGCCCTGAATCTTCTGGATGGTACACACAATTTGCTATTAACCAAACAGGTATGAATACTATCAGAATCAGACATGTCCAGAAGCATAATGTTTTTCCTGACACAAAAGTGGAAATCATTTTTGTCAGGTACTGTGTACAAAGTTCTGTTACTCGTTTCTTCCTGTGGGTGAGGGATTTGTCTTGTCGTTCAGAGAGATTTGCTTTATGCCTTCTTGAACGTCCTTCAAATCTGGTTGCTGTTCCTGTTCAGAGGAGTCCTGGGGTGCTGGAGGCGGGTCTGGGGTCTGGGGTTGCTGTGGACACTTCTTTAGCCGGCTGGCGTGGATCCAGGTGTTTCCTAGATCGGTCAGTACAGCAGTTCTGGAAACCTTCTCTATCTTCCAAGGTCCAGAGTAGATTGGTCCGATCCTCTTTTTGTGGGCCAGTTGCTTGACTAGCACTTGATCTCCTGGGATGAAGGGGTGTGTCGGCTCTGTGGAAATAGGAGAAAAGGTGACAGAGACTTGTTCGTTCATTTCCTGTAGCATACTTACCAGATTTTTCACGTACATTTCCTGTTGGGAATAGATGTTAATGTCAGTGTTTTGATCTAAGAGGGGCAGCTCTATGTTTGCAGGAACTCCCATCAAAATCTCAAAGGGCGAGAGTTTTGTTCTGGCATGTGGTGTTGTTCTGATCTGAAATAGGACAGAAGGAAGGTAATCCAACCATCCTTTCATGGTGCCCCCCGTAGCCTTTTTTAACTTGTCTTTAATGTTCCTGTTCATTCTTTCCACTACCCCTGCACTTTGTGGGTGGTAAGGGATGTGCAGTTTCCACTGTAAGCCTAGTAGCTTAGCTAAAGTCTGTGTAACAGAGGAGCTGAAGGCAGGTCCTCTGTCTGACCATATGGCCGTTGGTATTCCAAACCTACAAACCCAATGGTTCAGTATGCATTTGGCAGCAATTTTAGCAGTCTCACCTGTACACGGAATACCTTCAACCCAGCCTGACCACCTGCATACGATCACGCAAAGGCATTTCAAATTGCCTTTTTGTTTGGGCATGTGTGTAAAGTCTATTTGTAAATCTGTTAGGGGACCTAGGGGTGGGGGCAGGTGGCCATGTAATCCATGATGTTTCCCTTGGACATTGTTTTGTGCACAGGTCATACAACTGCTGGTGAGGAGTTTTGCCTGTTTATTTAAGTTGTTTGTACAGAAAGACTTTGTGTATATGTTCGTTAGGGCGGTGGTACCTATATGTCCTGGACCATGGAGATAGGAAAATATGAGAACACTGCTTGATTCTGGTATGCCCAATATCTTCCCCTCTTTTGACCAAAGACCTTCTTGGTCCTTGGTCAAGCCATCCTTGACCCAAAAAGAAACATCCTCCTTTGTAGCTAATCCCTGTATTTGTGCCACAATGGTTTTAAAGTTGGGTGATGTAAAATGTTCTTTGAAGAACATTGTTGTGGGGGCTGGCTGACCAATGTATAGGGCAGCGGCCTTTTTTGCTTCTCTGTCTGCCAGCGCGTTTCCTTTGGAAATTCTGCTGTTATTTGATGAATGTGCCTTTACCTTGATGACCGCTATCCGCTTTGGGAGAAGAATCGCTTGCAAGAGTGCTTTAATTTGCGTAGAGTTAGCAATCGGCTTGTTGTCAGCAGTTTTAAATCCTCTATTTGCCCATATTACGCCATAGTCATGCGTGACCCCAAAAGCGTACCTACTATCTGTGTAAATGTTTACCTCCTGATCTGAGAAAAGTATGCAAGCTCTTGTGAGCGCCTCCAATTCTGCTACCTGTGCCGAGGAGGGTGGTAAAGCTTTTGCTTCCAACACCATATCAGGGAGTTGGACAATGGCGTACCCTGTCAGGAATGTTGCATCAGAGGGGCGGGAGCAGCTGCCGTCTACGAAAACGTCCTGTACTCCTGGTAGGGGAATATCAGTGAGATCTGGGCGAGGGCTGGTTATTGCTGCAACCTGTTCAACACAATTGTGTTTCTGATCAGGGTCTCGTGGCAGCCTGAGCAAAGAATGCAAAAGGCGGACAGTGGGATTACTTGGTGGTGCGTGTTTGAGGGTGAGGTTATCAGTATTCAGAAGTGTGATCTCATACCCACTAAGCCTTTGTGCTGTCATATGCTGCGTGTTCATGTTTTGCAGGAGGTGAGTCACTGAATGAGTAGTGTAGAGAGTCAGCTCATGGCCTAATACTGATTTGTTAGCTTCTTGAACTGCCATTGCACAAGCAGCAAGGTTTTGTAGACAAGATGGCATCCCTTGTACTTGGGTAGGCAACTTTTTTGAGAGATAGGAGACTGGTCGGTACCCGGTTCCATGTTGCTGTGTTAAAACTGCAGCAAAAGAATTTCCCGACACCACACAGTATAATTGAAAAGGTTTGCCATATTCCACCAATCCCAGGGCGGGGGCCTGAGTCAGACTTTTTAACAAGGCCTGAAAAGCATGGAGCCTTTCTGTTGTCCAATCTATTGTCTTTGGGGCGGTGGACAAGGTAGCCTCCCTCAGAATGCCATCATAATATGAACAATCTGGGATCCATTGGCGGCAATATACGATTGCGCCCAAGAATGACAGCAAGGTTGCTTTGTCTCTCGGAGGACTGAGAGCCTGCAGGGCTGCGGCACGTTTGGGGGATACTAGCCTGGTTCCCTCCTTCAGAATGCATCCCAGGTATTCTACCTGACTTTGACACCATTGTATCTTCTTCCGCGATGCTAGGTGGCCAGACCTGGCCAGGTGATGTAACAGAGATGTGGAATCGACCGCACAATCTTCAGCAGATCGACTGCACAGGAGCAAGTCGTCCACATACTGTATTAGTACCGACCCGCGCTCAGCAGTCCATGACTTAATTGTCTCATTAAGGACCATGGAGAAGGCTGCCGGACTGTCCACATACCCCTGCGGTAATCTTGACCAGGTCAACTGCTGCTTTTTCCCCCATCCCCATGAAAATGAAAACATGGGCAATACCCCTTCATCGATCGGGATGCTAAAAAATGCATTTGCCAGGTCCACTACTGTGTAGCAAAGGGAATCAGCAGGTATTTTCAAAAAGATGAAAGAAATATCTGCCACCAAAGGTGGCAGAGGTATAACCTGCTTGTTGACGGCCCTTAGGTCCTGTACAAGCCTCCACTCCCCATTTGCCTTTTTCACAGGGTAGATTGGTGTATTCCAGGGGCTTATAATGTGTTTCAGAATCCCTTTTGCTATGTAATCATCGATTAATGGTGTGATGCCTTCAATTTTTTCGAGTGGCAGGGGGTATTGCTTGTGATATTGTACTTTGGCGTCTGGACGCATTTGTGGTGTGTAAGGTGTACAGTTAATAAAACCCACACTCCCTTTGTTTTCTGCCCATATGGCATGTGTTTCTAGAGTGGGTGGTAATGATGCAAAGAGTCCCCTGTAAGTGTGTCTTTTTGGAGCATGTAAATCGCAAAATGGTGAGCTGGCAGTGAGAGAGCCCCCTCTGTCAAATTTAATGGTGATATTCAGTTTTGAGAGTAGGTCCCTCCCCATTAAAGATACTGGACAATCCACAAGGACAGCAAAACTCTGGGTACATAGTTCCTGCCCTTCTGGAGTAGCCACGGGCAATGGTGGAGTGATGGGGTGGGTAATTGATGTCCCATTTATACCAATAGAGTTTCCCTCAGTACAGTGCGGTGTGTCATATATGGCATCATTCAAACTACTGAATGTAGCCCCTGAATCTAATAATAGACATATCAGGTGATTGTCTACCCGCAATAGTACCTGCGGAAGACTTTTCCACGATGGATTATAACACACAAGGCTGAGGGACGGGACATTCTCTTGGCATCCCTATTGTGGGGTCCGCCGAGCGGATGGCCACTGCATCGGAATGCGTGGGGGTGGTCTATGAGGCTGAGGCTGGTATTGGGGTTGTGGTGGGTGAGGATACCTGATATCCTGAAGGCGATGTGGGGTGGTGTTTAGATTCCTACCTCTTCCTCTCTGAGCGTTTGTTCTAATTCTGTAGGGACATTGGGACTTCCAGTGTCCCAGTTCCCCACAGTTAAAGCATCCCTGGTCTGGTGGGTAAGCCTGATCTGGGGGATAAGATTGCATTGGTGGATAAGGTTGCATTGTCATTATGTGGGTGGGCGGAGTCTGGGTTGGTGTCAGGGAGGGAAAAATGCCACCCTTCTGCTCAAATACCCCTGATGTTTCTCGTGACCTAGTATCCTTCATAAATTCATCTGGGGCTTGTTCTGCCCACTTTGGATTAGTGAATTTAAGCAGCTGTGTCACCTTCGTATCGCCACCAGCCATAATGGTGGTGGTGAACAATTGGGGGGTAGCGTTATCTACTGCTTTCCACAAGCCATATACCCGGGTACAAAATTCATAGAATTTTTCCTTTGGTCCCTGTTTTGCTAGGATAAGTTCCTGGAGTGCGGATGAACCCTTGTATATAGTAGACCAGTGATTCCCCATGCCTTTCCAAAAAGATACCCAATCTTTATCTTCCTTTATGTGGGCTGTCCATAAGGCCTCTACGGGATGCCCTTCTGGACTGTCAGGGTCAATTATACTAAGGATCCCTTTTATATCTTCCTTATCCAAGCTTGTCCCTGCACTGTATTTTGCAAGGAAAGCGCCAGCCTCCCTTGGGCTTTTCTTTGGGCTGGGGCATAATTCCTTTATTTTTGACAGTGTGCCTAAAGGTAGGGGAATATGGACTTCCGTCTCCCCTATATGCATAAGTGGTGCTTTAAAGGTGGCACCTAGACTTTCCTGTTCCATGTCTATTTCTTTTTCACCCTGCTCCCTTTCCTCCTGTGGGGGTTTCTGGCTTATGGCCGGTTTCGTTTGGCTTCTGAGTGTGGTGGATGGCTGTGAAATTATCTTTCCCTTGGCCTCCTCAATCCTTCTTGCCTCTTTCTCTAGTTTCCTTTCGTATGCCTCTAAATCTTCCCTTTTCCTCTGTATCCTTTCTTCCTCTTCCTGCTGTCTCTTATTAAATTCTTTCTGTTTCTCCTCCCATTCCTTTTCCCTGGGGCTTAACTTCCCGACTCCTTCCTCTTCCCCCTCTTTCAGGGTCTTTCCATCCCTTTCTTCCTTAGTTATCGCAGAATATTCTCTCATCTCACCTTCCCTCTTATCCAGCTCTCTTTTGTACTCTTCTAGCTCTTCCTCCCTTCTGGACATTTTCTGCTCTAATTCCTCCTTTCTTTCTCTAAGCTCTTTTAACTTCTCTTCTAATTCCCTTTCCTTTGGTTCCATTCTCCTAATCCTCTCTTCTTCCCTTCTTTGTATACCTTCTGCCCGGACTTCCTCTTTCCTGCTTCTACTTTCGTTTTCCCATCGTGTAACTTGTGCCTGATCAGCTGCCCCATACACTATGGTGGCCAACACTGCTGGGTCTAAAGATGGATACAGCTGAAGACATGGACCCAATGTTCCATCTTCCTGTTTAACCATCACATAAGGGGGGGGTGGTGGTGCCTCAGGTTGCTGAGATAGGGCGGGTGAGTTTACAGGCTTTACTGTGGGGACTTTAGTTACATACTTTGTTTTATACTTGGCTAAGCATTTATTCCATGTTTTGTAACAATCTTTCATGTACTGGGTGTCTTCCCATTTCCCAGGTGGATAAGAGTGCTTGTGCACCTGACACACCTTGCTCACCTCTTTCCATTCATCCTCTGAACAGGGACCTAGTGGTCCTGGGTCATGTATTCCTAGCTGTTGGCACCGTTCTCTGACCTGTGTCCAAAAAGGTTCTACCTGTGGCCCCGGTAGTGTGTTTTTAACATACTCATAGGGGGATGGGTTGGCCGTGGTCTGGGTTGCTGCAGAATTCCCCATCTAATAACCTTGGTAGGGTGTGTCTAGTACAGGGACAGAGATGAAAGCAACCTGTTTGTGCTATAATCTGTTCCCTGACTTGGGAATAAGTCCCCTCGTCTGTTATTGCTGTGGGGCTGATATAGCTATGAAGGTTAACCCTCAGTACTCGGTATAGGAAACCCCTCCTCGTGGTTGGATATACTCCCCTTGCACCAAGTCGGTATGAGAACCCAGTTGGTCTAGTGGTAAGCAGGATCCACGTCCTGTCAACACTAAGGAACAGTAAACCAAAGGTGCAATGTGGGCAGGCGGGCGCTATCTCACTACAATCGGGTTCCTGATTTATGTTGTTCATTTAGTGCATATATGTGTAATGCCTTAATAAAACCTTTCAAATCAATACAATACTTTACATTCAGTTGTCATACATATATATACCATACACTTATCTCTAATTCTCTATACACCCTAAATACTTACGGTGGTACCTAAAAGAAAAACAAGCAAAAATCTTATATATATATATATATACAATGGCCAAATAAAGTTACATTATATCAACATGTTATTATAAGTGCACTTTCCAATATTTCCCCAAAAAGATTGGGCGTCCACTCAGCCACTCCTTATACTGCGGGCGTATCCTATACTTCCCGAGTTTTAAACACACTTATATATATATACCTCTACTCAATACAGTCAGACCAGCCTAGTCAGACTACTCAAAAAACCCAAAATACCTGCGAGCCCCTCTAACCTTCCAAGGGGCCAGCCTAGCCCGTTGCGAAGGCACAGTTATGTAAGTGGGTGGATATACAAGGTTATTTGAACAAGGCAAGCACCAACACCAGTTACCAAAAAATAGGTAAAAAGGAGCAGAATGTGTCTTACCTGTTCAAACAAACGCCACACCCCACTTCTTGGTACCAAAACTGTTAGGTTGCCCGTCTTCTCCTTGTGGCCTAGGCTCTTGGAGATGGCTCAGTGGAGGTCCTCGCCGGCGGATAACCAATGACTCATACAGACACAATTGGTATGCTGAAATGGTTACAACTCTTTAATACTGGACTCGCTGTTTTATACTATTTTTACAAAACTCTGCCCCAATTTTGGGGGCCAATCAAAATGATACACATAAATGTTCATTAGCATATTATTCGTCAATGTCTTGTGACCTTAATTTTAACCTCTGTATTTCAAACTATTACAGTTCAATAATTCCTTACTTTCTGTTACCGTCTGCTGACCATGATGTGCCAGCCACAACTTCCTAAAAACCAAATCTAGCCTTTTCATACCCAGTAACAGTGTACAGAGATGAAAACCACAAACAGATGCTTCCTAAGATGAAGACATTTAACAGAAATAGATAGACATGGCAATGAGATAATTCAGTTATTAAGCAATACTGTCATGAGATAACTTCTCTAAAATGTACCAAGAAAGTTTCTTTCAATCACTAAGCAGATAAGCAATCCTGAACTTATATCTTCAGGGTGAAAGCAATAATCAGAATCAACAATCAATAATGCAATGTATTATGGAATCTCCTTACACTCTCCCACCAAATTAAAGGCCATATCACTAGATCTCCCATTCCTTATATCCACCATCCCGACTCTAACTCCAAACTGACTAACCCACAAGACATTGCTAATGCCTTTAGCGTTTATTACGGCAAATTATATAATCTGAAAACTGATCCCAACCAAACCCAACCCACTCATTCGCAGATACAAGCCTTCTTAGACTCAGTGAACCTCCCCCGCCTGACTACACAACAATTGGAGGTACTCAATGCCCCTTTCACGCAAACAGAAATTCAATCCGCTATCCAAACTCTACCTAATGGCAAAGCGCCTGGCCCGGACAGTTTTGTGGGAGAGTACTACAAGCAATTTAGTCCAATCCTCACTGCACACATGACACCCCTGTTTAATTCTGCTGCCTCCTCTGCCTCCTTTCCACAAGAGATGTTGAAAGCGTTAATTGTAACGATACCAAAGCCAGGGAAGGAACCTAATCTAACTCAAAATTTTCGTCCCATCTCACTATTGAACCATGCTATGAAACTGTACGCTAAAGTTATTGCAAGGAGACTGAATGACATATTGCCAATGTTGATCCATCCTGACCAATCGGGCTTTGTTAAAGGTCGCCAAACCTCAGATGCTACCCGGCGCATGATCAATCTTGTCCATCACGCAGTGGCCCATCGGGTGCCTTCTCTGCTTCTTTCATTGGATGCGTGGGAAGGCATTCGATAGGGTTCACTGGCATTACTTAAAATTGACCTTAGAGAAATTTGGATTTCAAGACCATATCCTCTCAGCTATTCTAGCCCTTTACTCTAACCCTTCGGCCCAAGTTTACTGTTCCTCAATGTTATCGACTTCATTTCATATTACAAACGGCACCCTCCAAGGATGCCCCCTGTCACCATTGATCTTTGACCTAATGATCGAACCCCTGGCTGCTAAAATTAGATCCCATCCCAACATTTGCGGTATTAACATTGGCAATACAGACCACAAAATCAGCCTTTTTGCTGATGATGTCATTTTTTCTCTGACTCATCCCACTTCCTCCCTGGCTTCGGTACAACAGGTACTTGATGAATTCAGCCTTGTTTCATATTATAAAGTGAATGTTTCTAAGTCTTATGCACTTCCCTTACTCTTGCCAGAACAACAGTGTCTGTCCTTGAAAGACCATTACCATTATGCGTGGGCCGCTGACTCTCTGACCTACCTAGGTATCACTCTCACCTCTCGTCCTAAAGATTTATTCAAGGCCAATTTCACCCCCTTTCTCAATCAACTCCCATTAGAACTAGATAAATTGTCTAAATTGATGCTCACAAGCTCAGGTAGACTAGCAGCATTTAAAATGCTCCAACTTCCCCGGCTACTGTATCTGTTTAGAGCATTACCAATCCCCATACCTACACCTTTCTTCACACAAACCCAAACATTACTCAGGAAATTTGTATGGCAAGGAAAAAAAGCTAGAATAGCATACAATACCCTATTGAAACACAAGGCGGTGGGAGGTATGGGTTATATTAATATTAGGGACTACTACAACGCAGCCATACTAGCACAACTCAAAGAATGGTTTAATCCTGACCCCAACAATCATTGGAGCTCCATAGAAACCTGCCAAATACCTGGTAAAAACTTACAAACGTGGCTTCTCTCTGCACCTAAAATAAGGGCGAATGATACCCTCCTCTCCCCTCCTATAAGGGCATCGGTGACGGCATTCGCCTATTTGGTCAAACACACACGCACGAACATCAATTGCAATGTTCCTCTACCAATTGATATAATTGGTCTACTGATCTCTGACATGCATCTGCACTCTTGGAAAGACACTGGGATCACAAACATAGCGGACCTTTGTAAAGATGGTTTCCTAAAAACCTTTGCCTCCTTGCAACAGGAATTTAATCTTCCCCCCCGCGACTATTTCAAATATTTCCAAATAACCCACTGCCTAATACGAAATCCCCATCTCCGCATACGTATACCGCGGCCAACCTGGCAATATCTCAAAGATAATAATACATCAGCCAAAGGTATCTCCCTGTTCTATGCCACACTTAACAAAAAGATGTCCTTTGCCAAACTACCCCCATGGTACAATGGGAACAAGACATGGACACCTCATACTCATCGCACCAATGGTCACTTGCCATAAAAGCTGTTAATTCAGCGACCAAATCTGCTAATCTCTGGGAACTCACGTACAAAATTAATCTTAGGTGGTACCTCACCCCAACCCAACTCCACACATACTATAAAACTACAGACTCAGCCTGTTGGAGACAATGTGGCCCTGTCCCAAACTGGTCCCTTTTTGGACAGATGTATTTAATCTCATATCAGAAGTCACGCACATTGTTACCCTACCAAACCCTGCTCTAGCTTTATTCACCATTGGCATTGAGCATTACCCTCACAGGCTTAGATGCATAGTAACGCATATTTGCCTAGCGGCAAGATTAACAGTGGCCCGAAATTGGAAATCCCCCGCCCTGATTTCCTGCGCTGACGTTGTACGAACCACTCACCTGCATGGGTTGTATGAATGTATGTATGTCACTGCAGAGGGACACCTACCCAAAACTGCGAAACTGTGGAAAGCGTGGACAGAGTGGTTCAATAATTCCCAACCCTTACTTATCTGATAATTACGACTCGGCAAAGGCTTCCTTACCCACTCTTTCAACCCTTACTCTGTCGTCTTCCTGGACCTCTCCCCCCCCCCCCCCCCCCCCGACGGGGAGGGGGGGAGAGAGATGGGAGGAGGATAGGGAAGAGAAATCCCCCCCTCCCTCCCCTTTGTTTTTTTTGTTTTTTTTCCTTCCACTACCAAACTCGTAGCTCATTATGTTTGATGCCTACCCACATCCAGGTGCACTTAAGATATCTGTTATTTGATGTTATGTTTGCTTCATCCTGGGTGATTGGATATTTTATCTGTTTCTTCTTAAAATCAGTTTTATGTGATTTGAACCGTTCAATTACAACCTCAGGGATAATCTTTACTGCTACCCTCCTAACTACATGTTGATAGGAGGCTGATCCTCAATCCTGGACACAGTGAGATCCCATATGGGGTGTCTGGAAAGAGGTTAGTCCCTGAGGACTGATATTCACTTTTTCTATTGTTATACCTTAGTATTACATCCAGTCCTAAAATTTGTTGGTTAGTCAATGCACCTACTGTGGACTGTATAGCTACTGCAAGTAATGTTAGCACTGTATCTCTCTTTTACTTTACTTTTTTGTTTCCTGTATTATTACTAACTTCAATAAAAATTATTGAAATATATATTACTTGAGCAAACAATAGAATGCTTAATACAATTCTAATTTCTGCAACTATTTTTATTTGGCAAAACTTGTTTTAGAAAATATTGATTATGTATAAAGAAAAAGTTTAATCCAAGAGGCCCATATTGTTAGGAAGAGAAGAAATGCACATATCAATATTTTATCTTATGACATATTTTATTGTCATGTTTACTGTTCTGAGCATAACATTTGTGACATTAATGTTTTGCTTATGAAGCTCTTGTCCAGGTACATTAATATTGAATATTCCCCATGCCATCCAGCAGGAGGCTAATTTGCATAAAACATGAGAAGCAGCTTTGTGCAGATGTGATTTCATCAGAAATATAAGCATTATGATGAAGAACAGAACTGATACTTTATGCCAATATAGTGTGAAATCATGAATTTTTGGTAAAAAAAAAAAATGTTTTTTGGTTTACTGGTTAAAATGTCAAATGTATGCAGAGCAAGGTGTGCAAATAAATTTTGAAACCTCAAATGTCAAAATGTAATATTTATATTCAGTTTAAAATATGCTCTAGCCTAATATTAAAATATATAAATAAACTGTTTGTTCTAAATGATACTGAGATGCAGATCTGATTTTTGTGTATGAATAACCACATCATTCACATTAAAATAGGTTTGTGTTATTTTAAATGTATTTTCTTTCAGTGTCTATGATCGGGTCATACAAAGTCATTACATGGGTGACAATAGATCTGACACATGTACACAAGCAGAAAGCCAAAAGTATATTCCCATGTGGTAAACAGCCAATGCACATGGATCTCAGAAGAAACCAATATAACACTACCAAATGGGCAAATATGGACCCTAAGCACCATGTAAATTGCCAGACTATGGGGGTAGTGTATTTAATGTTGTGCACCTTATTTTTTTTTTACATTGGTAAGAACAAAAGACAATTTTACAGACACATAAATAATGATGTATACCTGATAGTCAATGGTAAATTGAATACAACAGAGAGCCATCATGTAGGAATGCACCACAATTTTAACGCTTCAGCAATCAAATGTTATGAATTTCAGCATAGCCAAGCCAATAAAAGAGGGAGGCACGTTAAATTGATATTCGCTCCTATGTAGTGAAACCAAGTAATTACAAACCTTAAAGGCTATAGATATGACTGGGTTTAATGAGACTCTGACATACAAATCTATTGTTTAAGATTTGAGTTAAGAAGGATCAGATGTGCATGGCCTATAGATGCATATAAGTTCATATAGTATATTTGATGGAAAAATATAAACCAGTATAACAGTATCTTTTGGATTTGTTATGAGCATGAGTATTTCTGTATATGTATATTGATTTTTTCTTTGAACTATGCCACTTGGGAATTTGTTGAGCATTTTATTGTATCTAAGAAATCAAGAACTGGTCCCCCATATATGTGTTTACATTTATGTTGTTTTATTTATGCTGCAAACTTTGGAGATAGGCGCAATGTAGAGGCTGGTGGGCATGCTCTTCCCCCTTTTTGAGCTAATCATAGGGGCTGTACAGACACAAGGTTGGGGGGGGGGTTCTTTTTTATATGTCCCTCAGAGGACTATCCCCCTCTCGCTCTTCCTTTTCAACATGTTGTGCCTAGATCACTCCTGATTGGCTTTGGCCAAGGGGTGTGATGAAGGAGGGGCAAAATTGGGAGGTGGACAGTATGAATGTAACCTGTGGGCAATGTCTTCTGCTCAGATACATGATATCAGCACTTGAGATGTGTGGTATATGTATTTATATGGCTGGTGATATTAAATCCTTTCAGGCAGGATATGTGGCAGCAGTGGTGGTAATTTTAAATGGAGATGGTGGATGGCAGCCATAGTAGCACATGAAGTTGTAAAGGTAGTGCACTGACTAGCAAATCTTATTGCTGAGGTAAGTGAGAACGTTTGTGGGTGAAATACATCTTTATTTTACTGATACTCTGCTGAGCAATACATCTCCCTTTATTAGAGAGACATCTGTGGATGGAATATCCAGGAGGCATACTGAGGAGTAAAATTAAGGGGACTTGCATTATGCAATTCACAGTCTGGGTTTTCTCTATACCCTGCAACCCTTTTAAGATTGCAAGCACAATTATATTATAACTACAACAGTGAAATACATATAATATTCCAATTTAGAAGAGTCAGACTATACAATATAATATGAATAGTTAATCAAAAAATGTAATGGGAGTATATTCATCTAACTTTGATTTTGGATATAGATTATGGTGCCCACCACTTATCTTCTCCATTTCTTTTCCCCCTGTGGCCCTCACCCAATAGGGGTGGGGGTAATTTGATCCACTGGTTGCACCATGCACTTCTCTAATGGTCCTGTTCGGCAACACATAAGTATGACTGCACTATTATCTACTTCTCTCATATACACTAGAGCAAATCTAAGCCATGACATAGAATCTTTCAACCATCCTACACTATTAGGTGGGTGTTAGGACTAAAATACATTCAATTGCTAAAATGTTTTCATGACAGTGACCACACCAAAAAGTTTGCATCATTTGTTATAACATTGGAGGAAGTATGGCACACTATAGTTAGTATATGAAATCCTTCAACTGAGAGCAGTCATAGAGAAACCATGCACTTGGAAAGTGTAAATATCTCTATGCCCTTGTACACATGGTCAGAGATTCCGACGGAATGTGTCCGATCGGACAGTTTTGTCGGATATTCCGACTGTGTGTGGTCTACATCGGACTGTTTCCGTCGGAGTATCCAACGGACCAAGTTTTTCAACTTGTTGGTAAAATTTTCAGACAAAATGCTCCGATCGGACATACTCCGATCATGTGTAGAGAATTCCGATTGGACAAAGTGCCACGCATGCTCAGATCAAATTCCTACACCAAAGCTATTGGCTACTAGCGTGAACGTAGTCTCGTCATAATAACGTCATCACGTCGGATTTTCCGACAACTTTGTCCGATCGTGTGTATGCAACAGTTTCGGACAAAATCCAACGGATTTGGTTGTCGGAATCTCCGACCGTGTGTACAAGAGCTTAGACACACATATGGCTTATTTACAAAAAGAAAATTGGCTGCTCACTTTCCAAATTAATTTTGCCTTAGCTTAGTGAATGCAGTGAAAATTTCTATTTTCATTTCCATTTTCCATTTCCAATCATGCCCAATCACATGAAAGGAAAACAAAAAATGCAATGTTTTTGCTTGCATATGAATGGATGATGGGAGTTCACAGAGCTTCACCTAATTCACTATGTCGAATTCCCTAGAAATGTGACAATTCCCTTGCAAAGTGGACAGACTTTGATAAACTAACCCAACAGAATCACTAAAAATTCACTAGACTTAGATGAGAAGCCCAAATCACAAGATGATTCAGAAAAAAAATATATTAGTATTTGCATTCTGAAAGAAGTAGTTTATAGCAGGTGGAAGCTCTGCTGTGCCTGTGACCATAATAAACAGAAGATGAGACTCACTTCTTGCTTTACTGCAAAAAAGGTAAAAAGGGATGGAACATATAATGATAGCAAAAAGCAGGACAGGCTTAAAATAGGCTTAAGGTAAGAGGTTGAATCATTGAAAAACTAAAGTGAAAAAATCCAGAAAAAAAAGACTGACAGAAATAGCATTGGTTACACTGCAATTATCAGCACATACTAGATAATACCTGAGGTTGTGGGAGCTCAAAATTCAATGACTGTAGTTACTGTATGCAGTTTAAAAAAAGTATAGAATTGATGCTGATCATTCTCCATCATGAGAATTAAAGTATACTGTGTATGGTCCTAGATTTAGGAAGGATGCTTGATAGTAATATACATGGTCATTTAGATTTAAACTCCAATAAAAATTATCAAATACGTTTCAAGTTACTTTTTTTTAAAAGATGTGGGATAAAACATCAGCATCTGGATGCATTTTTTAATCCTTTTTCTACCAGCTAGTGAACAACTTGCCATCATGTAATGATGTAGCAACATCCAGAAAATCCACACTAGATGAGTGATGATGAAAATGCAAAGATCAAATAAGAAATAATCATCCCAGCATTAACAGCGCTAAGAAAAAATAACTACTGTAGTAGTATTAAGTGCAATTAAGGAACAATCAAATCACACACACAAAAATCAATGCATATGTGAGTCCAAAAAAGTCCTTAGGATAGATGTGGTGCTCCGTGACCATGTGGGATTGATTCCGTTGCAAATTGGTAAATTTCTTAAACACTTTCTGAAGATGAGTGTGATTAGTACGAAGGCCTATTTGAAGGACACTACCAACATCTTACAATTATTGAAAGATGTTGTTTTTTAGGTTTATTTGGTAACAGCGGATGTATCGTTGCTGTATACAATAATCCAACATGACGATGCATTACTAGCCCTTAATTGGACCTTTTGCCAAAGGGAATATATTCCTTAAATTCAGAAAAAGTTTCTTAGTATGGTTTTAGAATTTTGCCTGACGCACAATTATTTTTGGTATGATGGCAAATTCTTTGACCAAAGACGCTGTGTAGCGATGGGCACTAAATTTGCACCCAGCCTTGCCAACTTATTTATGAGTGAGTGGAAAGACAAGTGGATTTATGGTGGTAAGAGGAAAGAACTTATTTTTTAGCAGCGCTACATTGATGACCTGTTCTTTATCTGGCAGGGGTCTGAGGCTTCTTTGATAGAGTTTTCAGAATGGTTGAGCACCAATACTAATAATATCAAATTGGAGTTCAGTTGGAGTAATGAATCAGTTTACTACTTAGATGTGACTGTTATGAAAAGTCAAAACTCATTGCTTACTAAAGCATATTTCAAACCTACCAATTGGAACGCTTTGGTTACATAACATCCAAAAGGGTCAGTTCATGCGAATTCGCAGGAAATGTTCCCGTGATTCGGATTATGCTGTTCAAGCACAGCAGATCAAGAATAGATTTGTAGAAAAAAGATACAGCTCCCTATGTCTGGATAAGGTGATCCATGAGGTCGGAGCTGCAACTCAGGATTCTTGTCTTGAAGCCAGGGTTAAAATTCAGAATTCAAAGCATGAACGGGTCTTTATTAGCAACTTCCGTGAACAGTATAGAGATGTTGAATTGAGTTTCAGGAAGCACTAGTGCATCTTGAAAATGGATAAGAGTTTAAATAAAGACCTTCCAGATGCGCCCCCATTCAAATACAGAAGGGCGTCCTCTTTTGGGGACAAAGTAGTAAATAAGGTTCTGGATCCTCCCACCAGATCTCAGATGTTCTGGGACAGAGACGGTATTTATGCCTGTAGGAAATGTAAAGCATGCCAACAGGTTAACACTCATATCAAAGGACTGAGTAGATTTAGGTCCATGGCCAATGGTATGGAATATGAGGTTAAGGAATTTATTTTGTGCCTCTCTACTCATGTTGTGTATGCGCTAGAGTGCCCTTGTGGCCTAATGTATGTTGGCAGGACCAAAACAACAATGGGCAAGAGAGTCTTTGAACACATTTATAACATTTGATTGTTTATAAGGATCGTAGTGTCTCTCTACACTTTAGACAGAAACATGGTAGGGACCCAGTAGGTTTGATCCACTATAACCATTATATAGGGATTCTTTGAGGGCACACCCCTAAAATTTACATATGCCTCACACTTGTCCTCAATTGTGATAAAATATTCATTAATTCTTGAATTGCCCTCCATTAAGAGTGGCCTTTGTGAATTTATAGGCTATGTGTTATAGGGAGTATGATTTCATATCATAAATGATAACTGCCTCTATTTACCTATTGCACATTTTTAATTTATCAGCTCCATATCATTTATTTTCAACTTATTTATTTGTTTTTATATTGGTTATGGACATACTAGAGATATGCTGTTTTGTGCATGTAAGGACGTGTATGGAACTGGTTGCCACCGTGCAATAATTTTAAAGTGGTCTTTTTAAATTGTTTTATTAAGCCAGCATTGCTGCATGTACTGTGTCTTATTCCGTGCAGTGTTGGCAGTGTGGGAATTGCAGAGTGTGACATTTCAATGTTCTTTATGTACCCACTTCTGCAGTCTTGATGATTTGTAATGTTTGTAATGTTTGATTGCCGTGGTCTACGACGAGGTCCTTGCTGGCACCTGTCGCTCTGGCGGATGGAGAGTTAACTTTTTGCTTGCCAGGTGTATATAGAGGGTGAGCTGTGCTGTGTGACCACGCTCTCTGAAGAAGATGTTTTGACGAAGCGCGTTAGGGCGTGACCACTCAGTTCCCCTGTCTGTCAGTCTCAGTGTGTGTCATCCCGGGTCTCATCAAGGGTACCAACACCAGGAAGTGGTGAGAGTGACATGCGTTGTGCAGTACAGTCTCAATTTTCTCGTAAATATATTTTATATCGTTTGTTGGTGTGTTCCCAAATAAAACAGTATTATGCTATGCAAGTTTCCCCTTTCTTTTTTTGCATGGTGTACTGTATGAGCCATCCTAAGAAACAATTGTTATAAATCAAGGACAAGAGCCTATCCCATACTATGAGGAGACATCAGGTTTGGGTCTTTGTCATTGGTATTGGCCCATGAAGGGTTCAATTCCAGAATAGCAGTCCATCTAATAGTGTTTGGAGATACAAGGCAATTTTATAGCTCCTTTGTGCTAAGTGCATTACCAACTGGGACTACTTGGGCACGAGGAACCTTTTGGTGATGGTATTCAGGCTTTGAGGCTTCCCTATGATTCTGAGGGGTCACAGAGCACCACATCTATCCTAAGGACTTTTATGGACTCTGTCACATATGAATTGATGTTTGTGTGTGGGATTTGATTGTCTTTTAATTGTACTAAATACTAGTTATTTTTTGTTAACACTGTTAATGCTGGAATGATTACCATATTTCTTATTTGCTCTTTGCATTTTTATCATTTGTGTTATTCATATAATAACTGCTATAGTGCCTCAACTTTATTTATCTGTTTGAGCGCTGGTATAAGCAATACATAGTTTTACCAATACTTTTGATTACTAGATAAGTGATGTTGAAATATGAAGGGAATGGCTGAAACTCTGTTAAAATCAAACTGAAGGGACAAAAATGTGTACATGGTCCCCTTCTCAAAAATGTAATGTAAGCCTTAAAACTGCCAATTTGGTAATACATTGTTTTCTTACTGTAAAGACTAACTGCCACTTGTTCCTTCCTATGCCATTATACTCTGTTTTACTGGAAAATAGACTTAGGATCCTGCCATTTCCCTCCCTCCCTTTTTCTTTGTAACAATGCTAGGTATTGAAAGAGATCTGTCCTAGAGTGGTCAGTTGACTTCTCTATTTCTAAATTGGGAGCTTAGGGTGCCCTGACAACACAGTGGGGTTGATTTACCAAAAATTGAGAGTGCAAAATCTGGTGCAGCCAAGCATGGTAGCCAATCATCTTTAAACTTCAGCTTGTTCAATTAAGCTTTGACAAAAAAAATGTAAGCTGATTGATTATATACAGAGCTGATTTTGCACCGTTTTAGTAAATCAACCCCACTGTGCCTGTAGGTACATATTCCCCATGCTTACTACAACATACACTATACATTGGTGCATCTATCCACCTATTTATATTTGTGTACCATATATACTTTGCATTACAAAATTTATATATAAAAAACATTTTTTTTTTCTCTTCTCTCTCTGCCCTCTGACCCAGCATTCTATTTTCAGCCCCAGTGTTTCCCTGCCGTATGGCTCCCCATTTATTACTCTTTCCCTGCTATCTTCCCTTTTTAGTGGTGTACCAGGGTGGACTTTCTTTTTAGTTCAAGTCAGTTGGACTTTCTTTTGGTCTACACTATCCATAGAATGTCTCGGTTACATCTTTACTGTGCTAACGCCACCTGCCCTTTTCTTCTACACCTCCTTGTGGGCTTTGAACACTGGCAAAGTGAACTCCGCATACAAGGTCTTCTACTGTTTTTATTAATACAATATCTCTGTGATACCACCTACCCCGCCACAAGTTCTGTGAGTACTATTTGTAATTTTCCTTTTGTAACTAAATGCCTTATCCTTGTTATTGTACCTATCTGATTACCTCCTGGATCTAACATCTTATCCCTTGTTATTTAATAGATTCCATGTAAATGTTGTATCTACACCCCTGAAGAAGGATATGCTTTATTAAGCTCCGAAACACGTAGGATGACTATACCTACATGGATCACACTATAAACTCAAGTGATGTACATTGCTATTAATTTTATTAATGTCTCTATAATTGTACATTATTTCTTTGTTCACTTTATATAATAAAATATTTTTGTATTGTTTTCTAATTGAGTTGTACGTGCCTTTAAAATCCACCCCCAGGGGATCTCCTTTCTAGAAATGATTTTACTATGTATACAGAAGCCTGTATATGGATCTAAAATGTGCTTTATTCATCATATGTGGCAAGTTGAAAAATATAAAACTATAAAGAATTTAGGTTGTTCACCTCTTTTTACAATCTTCTGATGGATGAAGCACCATGTCAACATGTCATCGTTATCTCTAAAATTTCACTTTCCATCTGAACTGAAAAAAAGAAATAGATTGTAAAAGTGCAGGTGCACTCTACACTTTGCACAGAGTGCAGAGTTTAGGGGTACACTAACTACATACAGAGTTCAGAGTTCAGGAGTGCAGTTTCAGGGAAGTCCTATGTACAGATTACAGATTTCAGGGGTGCTTTTTTTAACTGAGTGCAGTTCCAGGGGTGCCTTTTGCACTGAGTGCAGAGTTCAGGGGTGCACTACGTACACAAAAATGCAGGGTTTAGTGGTGCTCTTTGCACAGTGTGCAACACCCACTTCTCAACTTGCCTGGCTCTAGTAACTCGCTATGTAGGCAAAATGGGTGGGACCTTGTGCGCTGCTAGTGTTGAAACTATAAGATAAAATGTATCTCAGCTGCTGACGCTTCCCACACCTCCCCACAGTGAGAATGACTGAAACCTGAATGTATTATACACCTGTGTGTGTACACAAGTGTCACGCTATTAATCGCAAATTCCTTGCGATTTCCTAATTGTGATGATCTTTAAACTATATAATATATATTCGAAAAATCCATAAACATACAAACATCCTAAACAATGCTTGTGCACACACCTATGTGTGTACACATAAATATAGAGTGTTGCCTTATTAATCGCAAACAACGTGCGATCTCCTAATGGTCATACACTTTAAAAAAAATTACAGTATATGATATATATGTGCAAAATCCTTATACATACAAACATATGCAACTCCTAAAAAGTACTCGTGCATCCATGAATTTCAAACAAAGTTGTAATATGTGCATATATAAACTATCAAGTCCATATATTCAACAAAAAAGTCAGTTTAAACAGATAAAGTGACAGGTGCCTTCATGCATCAGTGCTCTCCTCCCCCATCAGATGTACCCTCACCTTAAGGGCTTCGGATTTAAGCCTGAAATGTTAACAGTGGCTGAACTGGATCTCTCCTTATCCCTGGCTGCTGCACATGGATCCTTCTCACTGTGACTCTCTTTCCACCATAGACTCCACAGCTGTCTCTTAATTATATCCACCAAGCCTCCTCAGATTCACATATAAAAAGCAATACCATAATGTAATACTGCTTTAAAACTTTAATCCTTTAAAACATGTTATACATTCAACTCACATTTCCATGAATAAAAACACTCTTGTAGTACATGTAGCGGTGAGGGGGGATAGGAAAAACCTATACCCTGGATCTGCAGCCCCGGTGTATGCGGTGTGTGGACTCTCCTATTCCTCCTCTCCTCACTACCAAACTCCTCGTCAGACAGTCAGATTCCTACCGGTTTCATCACACACCTCCTGACTTCTTCCTATTAAACCCAAAACCAAACTAATGCAGCCATCACATCTAAAAATTGGTAAGCTGCAACATAGTAAATATTTGCTTTTGGGTTTAATTCTGATTTAATCAATACTTGTAACAAGTAATAACATTACATTCAAGCATATAAAACATTCAATTCAACTCAGCCATAACAGTTCAAGTTGCCATAACACTAAAAATGACTACTGTCCCAAATGCCAGACTCAACTAAAAGGAGCTTGGCATCCCACATGCGCCACAACCAATTCAATGCAATATTTCAGATCCAGGTCAAAGATATTTAATGCAATATCTGACAGATATATATTATCCAGTCTGTAAACAACAGGCATACCCCCTTCAAGATCAACAAGGCAAAAAAACAAGCTGTTAACCGAAGGCATACTGTAAATTTAGCAATTACCCTAACAATACATTTCCATATTTTTTCAGGGGGCTTAAATTCAGGCACAACCAATCACTGTAAATTGGGAACTATTTCTGAAAACACATAAATAGCAATACAAGATGTAAATGGAATGAATAATACTTAATTTGATAAATACAGTAATATGCAGAGTTTCCCTAAAACCAATATCATGACCTTTAAAATAAATGCTATAATATAAGGGATAGACCAGGACAAAGTCTGACATAAATCATAGCATTTCAAGCATGATTTTCCATACTAATTTTAAAACGATTAACAAGCGGAATCACATTAATACCATAAACTCGTTTGAAAACTCTGTAGTTAGCCTAAAAAATTAAAGATCCCATTATCCATACATGGTAGTTAAAACATGTAACTATCAAAGATGTAGATCAAGTTAAACATAAGATTGATAACATGTAAGCCTCCAACCACCCAAATGTTTAATAGCCGTTTCAGGCAAGCCCAATCTAGTGGCTTCTGTCACCATTCTGATACAAAACAAATGGGGCCATAATATTGAAATAAGAGCAAATAAACATTATTTAAGTAAAGCCACAAACTGATGTTTGTTCACTGTGATGGATAAGGTGGTGATTATTAAGTGATAGTATCATTCCTAAAAATTGTTTATTTAATGAAAATGGTCAAATAGGAGACAAAAAGGGGAAAATCCAATGAGCTTAACAGCTATAATAATATGTACTACATTCTAAGTAAATGAGCACTGAGTACAGCATTGCAAACCTTAAAACTCATTCTGGGGGAGTAATACGGAAAGGCAAAAAGGCACAACAAAAACAAAGGACATTTGAAGTATCAAGGTCTCATTAAGATTAAAACAAGTTGTAGCAGCTGCCCAACAATTCTAAGGTAAGAAAACAGGAGTAATACGTAACCAGGAATAAATAGTAAAATGTGTTTTACAATATCACTTTAAAGCCTGTTTGACAGGGAAAAGGTGTGTAGAAGGATGGGTGTTGTTCAATTTAAGGAAAAAAGAAACTCCCAGCAGTATTTTAACGTATGGGAATACAAATAAGACCATAACATTAGACTATTAAGAACCAATAATATCAAGGATTCTGAAAAACATGATGGAACAGGAAAAAAGTTAAAAAAGTCAAAGGAAGCAGTGCAAAAAAGATCACACAGCCAGATTTTTGGGCAACATAGAAGGTGCCACGGTAGCTTGCATAGAACTCTGAATAGGACTTTTTGTCAGTGTCAGTCATAACACACAAATAAAATCAATGAGAGTCAGTGCAGGTCATGGGCCACACTGACCTTTCAGGTGCCAAAGGATTTATAACAAATCATTTGACATTCACCAAATAAATGTGGACAGTCATTGTAATTTGATGACCTAATGAAAAAAAAATGTCTAAATAATGCGCTACAATATTAGAACCAAATAAAAAAACGAACTACCTATTCTAAAGAGTGGAAACATTTTAAAATAATGACAAGACAAGAACAACTCCATAGGTAGACTATTGTCATAAAAATACTTACCAATAGAGTTGGACCGAAACTCCCGCCCCGTTTTGTTTGCTTGAGAAATCTTGAACATTGCAAAAGTTCAGACCCAAACCGCAAACCTTATTAAAGCCTATAACACCTTGAAAAATCAATCCCCATTTTGAAGGCTTATATGCAAGTTATTGGCCATAAAAAGGGAATGGTTACTGCCCTGGGGAACATGTACCAATGCAAATATATTTTTTTTAAATATTGTTTTCTAAAGGAGCAGTGATTTTATGATGCTTAAAGTGAAACAATAAAAATAAAAAATCTCTTTAAATATAGTGCCGGGGGGGGGGGGTCCCTTAGTCTGCCTGTAAAGTGGCGCATCGGTATCGTATATAGAACCTGCTGCAGCAAAACTGACATTTATAAAGAAAAGAAAAAAAGACATTTAAATAGATTTTCCTGGCTGCAAGCTTTCTTTATTTTGTAAACAACGGCTTTGGGAGCCAGTCTGTATGATGAGGCCACAATTTAGTGCACTTGGAACACGATTAGAGACTTTTTGGAAATTTTTTGTCCCTTTGGCAGACTTTGGATGGAAATAACAAGGTTTTGCACCACAGAGAGCAAGCCTTATGCGAAGAAGCCAGATTATAGTACACTCAGGCCAAGATTAACATTTTTTTTTAGCTAAAGCCTTGTGTCTCTTTCGCAGAATTTGGATAGAAGAACCAGATTGGGCTTTGGGTGTTGGTAGTGCTTTTACAACATAACCATATAGAGGTACTCTTGATGAAAGCAAGAATTGGCCTTGCTATAAAAAAAAATTAAATTATATGCACCTGTCAAACAAATATGTAAAAATTTGTCTTTGGGTGGTGGTGCCTTCACAAGGTAACCCTATAGAGGTACACTTGATGAAAGCAAGAATTGGCCTTGCTGTAAACATATTAATTTATATGCACTTGTCAAACAGGTGCAGAAAAAAATTGCAGTTTTTGGTGTTGGTGGTGCCTTTACACTGTAACCCTATAGAGTTACTCTTGAAGAAAGCAAGAATTGGCCTTGCTGTGAAAAAATTCAAATGATATGCACCTGTCAAACAGGTGCAGAAAAATTGGTCCTTGGGTGTTAATTGTGCCCATTAAACCTATACAAAAAAAAATACTTCAAGGTAAAATCTGAAGAAATAGGGACTGGGAACTTGTCACTGTGGTACAGTTCATTCTGTAATTTTACAGAAAGGGATAGACCCCCACCAGACAGAAAGGCATGAGTTGTAAAGTCAGCTATTTGGACCAGCTGGCATTTAGACACTGGGCATGTGGGGGGCAGGGAGTGTATTTTTTTTCCGCTGAAGCAGCTGGGGCAGAGAAATCTGCCTGCTATACTCTACAGCTGGTGGTGTGCTGCTGGCGGACGTGTTACAAGGACCTGTGATACCCTTTGCTATACCATCATTTCTGTCAGTGGAGGCTACTGAAAGGTCATGAGTAGTGATGGACATACTTCCAACAGGACGTTTCGCGAACACGGACCGTGGTCGATAGTTCGCAAACCGTAACGTTCGCGGCGGGCCCCATTGACTTCAATGGGAGGCGAACTTTGCAAACCTACAGGTCAAATTTGCAGCCACAAAATAATTACTAGCTGTGCAAACATAGTCCCACCACATGGCCAATGACATAACACATGTATGAGGTGAATCTGGGATCGACAACTACAAGCATTCTTTTTTTATATGTGAAATTGTTGTGACAATTCAGGACTGTGGAGCGCATGAAGGCAATGGAGGAGAGGGAAGGTCAGGGTAGGAAAAGAAGAGGGTGCAGGAGATGATCACCAGCAGCGTGACATACAGCAATGACACCTGCACCGTGATAGAGTCATCTGACACCAGCACCGTGATAGAGAGCACTGACATCAGCAGCGTGACATACAGCAATGACACCTGCACCGTGATAGAGTGATCTGACACCAGCACCGTGATAGAGAGCACTGACATAAGCAGCGTGACATAAAGCACTAACACCAGCACCATAATATACAGCACTGACACCAGCACCGTGATAGAGAGCACTGACATCAGCAGCGTGACATACAGCAATGACACCTGCACCGTGATAGAGTGATCTGACACCAGCACCGGGATAGAGAGCACTGACATCAGCAGCGTGACATAAAGCACTAACACCAGCACCGTGATATACAGCACTGACAGTAGCACCGTGATAGAGAGCACTGACATCAGCAGCGTGACATACAGCAATGACACCTGCACCGTGATAGAGTGATCTGACAACAGCACCGTGATAGAGAGCACTGACATCATTAGCGTGACATAAAGCACTAACACCAGCACCGTGATATACAGCACTGACACCAGCACCGTGATAGAGAGCACTGACATCAGCAGCGTGACATAAAGCACTCACACCAGCACTGTGATATACAGCACTGACACCAGCACCGTGATATACAGCACTGACACCTGCACCGTAAGCAGCCCCAGGAGGATGTCAGCATAGCACAGGGATGGTGGGAGCCCTTCATAATAAGCAGCCCCAGGAGGAAGTCAGCACAGCACAGGGATGGTGGGAGCCCCTCATAATGAGCATAGCACAGGTATGGTGGGAGCCCCTCATAATATGCACAGCAGAGGTACAGCCCCAGGAAGAAGTCAGCACAGCACAGGGATGATGAGAGCCCCTCATAATATGCACAGCAGAGGTACAGCCCCAGGAGGAAGTCAGCACAACACAGGGATGGTGGGAGCCCCTCATAATAAGAAGCTCCAGTAGAAATATGACACCGCTCAACCTCTTCAAACAGGAGGGTATGGGCATATAGTACGTTGTGCTTTTTTTGGACAAGGAAGTGAGCCAAATGAAGAAAGAAGGTCTGTGTTCTCGATTCAAAAAATTGTTTATAGACATATACATGGTCTACTGGTCACATGTGTTGAATTCCTCCGAGATCCACGCCTCATTCATTTTTAGAAATGTGAGGTAGTTAACACTGTTGTGAGCTAGGCGAGTACGCTTATCGGTCACGATCCCCCCTGCTGAGCTGAACGTCCTTTTGGACAGGACACTGGATGAGGGGCAAGCCAACAGTTCGATTGCAAAGAGGTCAAGCCTGCCCACCCAGTAGTCCAGGGGTTCATCACTCCTCAGAGCGTCCACATCGGCCGTTAACCCGATGTAGTCGGACACCTGATGGTCTAGGCGTTCCCTGATGCTGGATCCGGATGACACCTCTCGATGGGTCGGCTGAAAGAATGACCTCATATCCGAAGTCACCAACACATCTTCAAACCGGCCTCTTCTTGCAGGCGATGTTGGATTGGTACCCGCAACTCCTTCTCTGGGAGTGGGAATTGCTCCTCTGCCAGCGCACGCAAAAGCAGAATGCAGCATTTCTCGAAGCAAGGCCTGGAAGTGCTCCATTCTGACAGCCCTCTGTGACGGCGGTAACATTTCCGCCATTTTGTGTTTGTACGGGGGGTCTAAGTACGTTGCCACCCAGTACTGGTGCTTGACCCCTATGCTTTTTATACGGGGGTCCCTATTAAAACACTGGAGCATGAAGGCCCCCATTTGCACTAAACTGGAAGCGGTGTGGTGGCCTGGCTCCTGCTCATCATCCAGGATAATGTCGTCCTCTTCATTCTCCTCTCCCCATCCACGCACAACAACAGGGATCCCAGAAAGGTTTAAAGCATGCTCTTCTTGCTCCTCCTCATCCGCCCCGGCACCATCCTCCTCTGACTCCTCTTCAGACTCCTGTTGTTGACTTGTCTCAGATAGAGTAGCCCCCCCTGGGAATTCATCCAGCATTGCGACTTCCTCATCTTCCCGCTCCTGCTCCTCCACAGCTTGATCAATGACACGACGCAATGCACGCTCCATAAAGAAGGCATAAGGTACCATGTCACTGATGGCGCCATGGCTGTGACTGACCAGTTTGGTGATCTCCTCAAATGGCAAGAACTCTGAATGCGTCGCGCATGAGCAGCCACTGACGCGGTGAAAAAAAACCCAGCTCCCCAGAACCTGTTCTGCCGCAGAGTTCATACAGGTAGACATTAACTGCACGTTTCTGCTGGAGCAGCCTATCAAGCATATAGAAGGTTGAGTTCCATCGCGTCGGGCAATCGCAAATAAGATGTCTGACCGGCAGTTTGTGTCACCGCTGAATGTCAGCAAGGCGAGTCATGGCCATGTAAGATCTTCTGAAATGGGCCGAGATTTTCCTTGCCTGCCGCAAGATGTCCTGGACCCCAGGGTATTTGACAACGAATCGCTGCACGACCAAGTTTAAGACGTGTGCCATGCATGGCACGTGCGTAATTTTGCCCTGTTTCAATGCGCTAAGCAGATTGGCACCGTTGTCACACACCACTTTACCAACTGTCAAATTGAGCGGTGTTAGCCACTGATCTGCCTGCGACCGCAAAGCTGAAAGGAGTGCCGGGCCAGTGTGGCTCTTGGCTTCCAGGCCCAACAGACGCAGCACGGCATGGCAACGTCTCACCTGGCATATCGAATAGGTTCTGGGGAGCTTGGGTGGCACAGCGGAAGAGACACTAGCAGCGGAAAAGGAGGAGTCAGCCGAGGAGGAGAGGGAGGAGGATGGAGTAGGAGGAGGAGGAGGAGAAGAAGAGCCAGGCCTGCATGTAATCCGTGGCGGTAAAACCAAATCTACACGGGTGCCACGGGTTACATGCTTGACGGCTGTCAGAAGGTTCACCCTGTGGGCAGTAAAAGTGATATACCTTCCCTGCCCGTTTTTGCTAGACCACGTGTCTGTGGTCAGATGTATCTTGGCACCGACACTGTGTGCCAGAGATATATTCACTTGCCACTGAACATGGCCATATAGCTCTGGGATGCCCTTCTGTGAGAAATACTTTCTTCCTGGGACCTTCCATTGTGGTGTTCCAATGGCCACAAATTTGCGAAAGGCCTCTGAGTCCACCAGTTTATATGGCAGTAGTTGGCGGGCTATCAGTTCTGACAAGCCAGCCATCAACCATTGGGCAAGAGGGTTATCCGGCGTCATCATTTTTTTACGCTCAAACATCAGGCCCACGGAAGCCTGCCTTTTTGCAGAAAAACGTGAGCTTGGCGTGATGGAAGGTGGAGTGGAGGACAATTGTGAGGAGAGAGGAGAAGAAGAAGTAGAAGACGAGGCTGGACGGTGAGAGCCTGGAGTGTGGCTTTGTGTGTTCCGTTGCCCCCACTGGGCTCGGTGATAGCTGCTCATGTGCCTTCTTAAGGCGGTCGTCCCTAGGTGAGTGTTGGGCTTACCGCGACTAATGAGCTGACTGCAAAGATTGCAGATGGCAACGCTATTGTCAGCAGCGGACACGTTAAAAAAAGCCCACACTGCGGAGCCATGTGCCGGTGTCCTGGGAGCGCCAGATGTGACCTTACATGGTCGATGACTCGCTCCTGATACATTTGCAGTCTGCTTTGTTTGTCCCTCCTGTGCAATGTAAGTTATTCCTGCTTCTCCTCCCTATCTGCTGGTCCATATCTCCCTCTTCTTCCTCTCTTGTGGGCACCCACGTGACATCACTAGACACGTCATCATCAACGTCACCTTCCCCACCGCTATAAGTAGAGATCTCGGAGTAGGCAGCAACATCGGGGACCAACCTCCTCCTTGGGCTGATCTGGGTACTGTCGTCAGACTGCTGAGTAGCGGTTGTTGCTACCTCCTCTTCCTGATCCAATACCAAGAGTGGCTGCGCATCAGAAATGCCTTGATATGGAACGGAAAATAATTCCTGTGACTCAAGCGGAAGGTATGTGGTGGTGGTGGTGTTGTTGGTGGTAGTGTCTTTGGGGGTGCACATAGCAGAGAGTGAAGAAGAGGGTGCAGATCGAGAGGATGAGGAGGGTGCAGAAGAGTAAGGCTGAGTGAGCCACTCAACCAAGTCTAGTGCGTCCTTTAAATGAATCGCACGCACCTTCTGCAACTTCAAACTTTGGCTCAAGCCTGTTTCTCCTGCCCTACCCCTACCACCCCTGCAGAAGGGCCGGCCTCTTCCTCTGCCTGTTTTTAAATGACCCTGTGACAAAACTCTCAGTCCCTATACTGATAAAGGACTGCTCCAGTATAGGGCAGCGGTCAGCAGTAGTGCACCTCAACCCTATGTATTGTGGACCTATACCAGTCCTTAAGGAATAGCAGACTGTACCTCACTCAACCCTATGTACTGTAGCACCCTAAACCTTACCAGTCCTTATAAGAACCTTTGTGGAACAAGTAGGTTGTGAATGATTAGCAGACTGTACACCAGTCCCTATACTAATGAAGGACTGCTGCAGTATAGGGCAGCGGTCAGCAGTAGTGCACCTCAACCCTATGTATTGTGGACCTATACCAGTCCTTAAGGAATAGCAGACTGTACCTCACTCAACCCTATGTACTGTAGCACCCTAGATCTTACCAGTCCTTATAAGGACCTTTGTGGAACAAGTAGGTTGTGAATGATTAGCAGACTGTACGTCAGTCCCTATACTGATGAAGGACTGCTGCAGTATAGGGCAGTGGTCAGCAGTAGTGCACCTCAACCCTATGTATTGTGGATCTATACCAGTCCTTAAGGAATAGCAGACTGTACCTCACTCAACCCTATGTACTGTAGCACCCTAGACCTTACCAGTCCTTATAAGGACCTTTGTGGAACAAGTAGGTTGTGAATGATTAGCAGACTGTACGTCAGTCCCTATACCGATGAAGGGCTGCTGCAATATAGGGCAGCGGTCAGCAGTAGTGCACCTCAACCCTATGTATTGTGGACCTATACCAGTCCTTAAGGAATAGCAGACTGTACCTCACTCAACCCTATGTACTGTAGCACCCTAGACCTTACCAGTCCTTATAAGGACCTTTGTGGAACAAGTAGGTTGTGAATGATTAGCAGACTGTACGTCAGTCCCTATACTGATGAAGGACTGCTGCAGTATAGGGCAGCGGTCAGCAGTAGTGCACCTCAACCCTATGTATTGTGGACCTATACCAGTCCTTAAGGAATAGCAGACTGTACCTCACTCAACCCTATGTACTGTAGCACTCTAGACCTTACCAGTCCTTATAAGGACCTTTGTGGAACAAGTAGGTTGTGAATGATTAGCAGACTGTACGTCAGTCCCTATACTGATGAAGGGCTGCTGCAATATAGGGCAGCGGTCAGCAGTAGTGCACCTCAACCCTATGTATTGTGGACCTATACCAGTCCTTAAGGAATAGCAGACTGTACCTCACTCAACCCTATGTACTGTAGCACCCTAGACCTTACCAGTCCTTATAAGGACCTTTGTGGAACAATTAGGTTGTGAATGATTAGCAGACTGCAGCAGAAGGGCAGCAGTCAAGTATAATATTCTTTCTATATTTGGAAGAAAGAATATTATACGTGTACAAGCCTATTACCATACCAGTCCTGAAAAGAACCTTTGTGGACCTAATAGTAACAGCTACTGATTAAACTGACTGTCCCTCACTGCCTCACACACAGCTTCCTGCCTGTCCCTATTTCAACTGACAAAACATAGGCTGCTGGAACAATAACTTGAATAGCACTTTTGTGGACCTAATAGTAACAGCTAATCATTAAACTGACTGTCCCTGCAGCACACAACGTCCTGTCCCTTTCTCTACACTGACAAAAGACACTCAGGCTGCTGCAACAATCACTAGCACGGCACTGCCTCAAACCTATATCCTGAACTACACCTAACACCTATACCATGATACCAGTCCTTAAAAGAACTTTTGTGGGGAGTGGCTAGGCTGAGCATGTGAGAGGAGGACGCTGTAGCACTGTGCTCCTGCCGACCATCAGCTGGCAATTAGTGAGGTATAGGGGAAGGATTCACCTGGCTTTCCACTGCTCCACAAGCTGGTTACTGGAGATTTATGTGTCTCTCCGTTTTTTTCACTGATAAGTTGCTGAACTGCTGATAACCCTGACCTAATTATCTTCCTCCTTCAATCCTTACCGGCCACGCTGTTAGAGGAAAAGTTTGTTTTGTCTGAAGTTTGCTGTGTTTGGCTTTTGCTAAGCTAATCTACTGACTACATTTCCCAGTGTGCATCTTGCATCCTGCAGCCTTATCTGGTTACAAGAGCAATGGGGAAGCGTCTGAAGGAGACTGGAACAAGTGGAACAGCAGGAGAGAAAAGTATACAAGAAAGTGCTGTTCAGCCCTCACTCCAGGCAGGGAAAAAGGATAGAGGAAAAGATGCAGCTGCAAGGCTGGAAGGGTTTGCTTGGAGTGTGAACCGGGACGCAAACAGAGTGCCTAATATGCCTGGTATGTCTAATCCATATAATATTTCTGATATAATAAAAAGCAAAGTGAGAGATGAAGTGGAGATGGAGGAGGTGATGAGGATGGAGAGAAATGAAAAGGGGAAGGCTGACTCATGTGAGATAATGGAGGGGGCGATACAAACAGAGCAGAGTGGAGCTGCTGGACGGATGGAAAGAGTAGAGAAAGAAGGGGGGAATGTTTCAGGTGTTGTTGCTCTGCCTGTCCAAGATGAGTTGGGGAGAGAACCAACAATTAAGGATGTGTTCCTGGCAGTACAAAATTGTAACTGTACCTTGACTTCACTATCTACTCAGTTTAACCATCTCAGGGAAGATGTGTCTATTATGCGCCAGGATATGCAGAAAGTACGTGAGCGAACATCTGCAGTGGAGGGGCGGGTGGCTACTTTGGAGGAAGAGATGAGCCTAATGCAGAGGGACTTTAAGGAAATGGGTATGCAGTCGGGTCGCAATGCAAATCGCATGGATGACCTTGAGAACAGACTCAGAAGAAATAACGTGCGAATCCTTGGTATACCTGAACGCCTAGAAGGGGGGAAGCCAACGGAATTCATAGAGCAGTGGTTACTGGAAGTGTTTGACAAAAAAAACTTTACCCCTTTCTTCGCTGTGGAGAGAGCACACCGTATTCCTGCTAGACCCCCACCTCCGGGTAAATATCCAAGGCAGTTTATCCTAAAAATGCTTCATTACAGAGACAGAGACAAAATATTATCACTGGCTCGTATTAAGGGCACCATCGAAGTCAATGGGTCTAGAATTTCTTTTTTTCCAGACTATTCTGCTGAGGTTCAAAAGCAAAGGGCTCAATTTAAAGATGTTAAAAGGCGACTTCGTGATATTCAAGTTCAATATTCCATGCTTTATCCTGCCAAATTAAGGATTATAGCTAGAGGAGAAACTTTTTTTTTTGATAATTCTAAGGCAGCGGCATCTTGGCTTGACAAAAATGAGCAACATATTTCATCGCTTGTTGACAGCACTGATGTTGTGCAAGGAAACTGAACTTTTTATGAATAAATTCAAAGGATAATGATTAAAAATATGATGAAAAATTAAAAATGTGTTAAAAATGCGATAGAAGGTGAAGAAATGCGACTGGGATTTGGAAAAGAACTTTTCTCTGTACTATATGGGGGAGGGGACAGAGACAAAAATGTTTTGTTTTCTAACCTTTAATCTCTTTTTTTTTTTCTCTTCCTTGTCCCCAACCCTGCCCCTTTCCTGCCCCTTCCTTTCCTTGTCCTTTCCTTGCACCCACCTGAGGCATTTTTTTTTCTTTTTTTCTTCCTTCCCTTATCCCTCCCCTTTTATTTATATATATGTATGTGTATGCATGTGTGTGTATATATGTGTGTGTATATGTATGTATATGTATATATATATATATATATATATATATATATATATATATATATATGTATATATGTGTATGTATATGTATATATATGTATATGTGTATATGTGTGTATGTGTATATATATATATATATATATATATATTTTTTTTTTTTAGGCAGGAGCCCCTGCTTTTGCTTTTGTACTTGCAATAGTACAAGAACTCCTCCTCATTAGGGCTCAAGCCTGGATGGATTTTTTCCTTCTCCCCTGTATACACCTTCCTGCGGGAAACAATGTTTTTTTTTTTTTTTTTTTCTGTTTTTCTTGTTTTTTTTTTTTTTTTTTTTTTGTGTGTGTATGGGTGTATGTGTGTGTGTATGGGCGACAATTTACATGTTACTGCTTGATGCTGTTGTATTATTTTGTTTATGTCTATTACAGTACGATACGCTTAAGAGATCAACTGAATGTTGGGCTGGTCAGGTCTGTAACTCTTCAAATGGAGGAAGACCGTATAATGACTTACTGTTGTATGGTTTACCGTATTTTGGGGATCATGTGGACAATATGGGCACCATGTCATGTGTGTGTATATATAATTATTAATGGATAATAAGATCAGAATATGGTCATGGAATATTAGAGGGATTAAGAACCCTATTAAAAAGCGTGCTATGTTCAATAAACTGGTCCAGCATGACCCGTTGATTGTTTGCTTGCAGGAAACATTTAACTAAAGATACTGTTAGCTTATTACAGAATAAAAAGTACACTACTCAATACCATTCAGTATATTCAGCTTACGCAAGAGGAACAAGTATATTAATTTCCTCAAAGGTCCAGTTTTCCTGCAAGCAAGCAAGGATAGATCCACAGGGTAGGTTTGTTTTGCTGGTATGTACACTGTTTTCTACGCAATGTATTTTGGGGTCTATTTATATCCCTCCTCCATATAACAGTGAAGTAATGCGACAGATAGGGATGATATTGGCTGATAATCCAGGGACCCCCATGTTTATTATGGGGGATTTCAATAATGTATGTAATCCCAGCATGGACAGATATCCAGCAGGCCCTAATGTGAATACTACATTCTACAATTATATTCAGGAGCTTGGACTGTATGACATATGGCGGCTTAGGAATCCATCTTTTAAAGAATATTCTTGTTGCTCTGGTACTTTTCAGACCCTATCAAGGTTAGATATGTTCTTGGGAACAGACTCAGCTATTGTTTGGGTTTCTGATGTTTATTATTTAACGAGAGATTTATCAGATCATTCACCGTTAGTAGTAACAGTAGATAAAATAAAGCCTAAAATTAGGTCTAACTGGAGAGTTCCTGCTTTCTGGTTTAAAGTTCCCCATCAGGGGGATGAAATGAGGTTGGCCTTAGTTGAATTTTTTCAAATTAATAATAACTCAACATCACCTCAGGTAGTATGGGACACCATGAAGGCATTTTTGAGAGGATTATTGGTTAAGGCCATAAGCGTCTACAAAAAAGCATGTAGAGAACGGGAATCGCTGTTAGCAGCAGAGGCGCAGCAGAAAGAAGTTCAGTATATTCAGAGTCCTACTACCTCTAATCGTAGGGTGTGGAAGGATGCACAATTATTATATAAACAAACTTCTATGAAAAAGGCTGCGCGGTCTGACTTTTTGTCTAGATGTCGCAGATTTGAAGAAGGGGAAAAATCAGGCAGAATGCTATCAGTAATAGCTAAATCCCAAGAAGATAGTAAAATTATTTCTGCTATTTGTACAGTGGAGGGAGATATTACTTATGACCAGAAGGAAATAATGCGATCCTTTGTTCATTTTTATAGTAATTTATATCAAAATAAAGTTAATTGTTCCGAGACAAGACTTAGAGAGTTTTTAGAACCTTTAAAACTCCCCTCTCTTTCTGAAAATGATAAACAAGAACTGGGTGCTCCTCTGACATTGGAGGAATTGATTAAGGCAGTGGAAGAAAGTCCAAATGATAAAGCCCCGGGTATTGATGGGTTACCCTCAGAAGTATATAAACAATATGGTGAGGTTTTGCTTCCAGAATTATTGAAGGTCCTTAACCAGGCTTTGGAATCATTCAGGCTTCCTGAATCTATGAGGGATGCTTGTATTATTGTATTAGCAAAGCCGGGAAAGGACCCTTTGGCTCCGGAATCCTACCGCCCGATATCATTGTTGAACTCGGACGCTAAGATTTTAGCCAGGGTCCTGGCTAAAAGACTAAGTAGACATATGCAGGGATTGATTCATCGTGACCAATGTGGCTTTATCCCAACAAGGTCTACAGCTATTAATATAAGGAGGCTTTATTTGAATATGCAAATACCAACTGATAATATTGGGACAAGAGCGATTTTGTCACTCGACGCTGCGAAAGCTTTCGACAGTGTCGAGTGGACATATCTGTGGGAGGTGTTGGGTTTGTTTGGCCTGGGGGACAAGTTTATAAGGTGGATCAGGATGCTGTATGCCACTCCGAGGGCATGTATGCAAATAAATGGCACGGTTTCAGAATTTTTCCCATTATACAGAGGAACAAGACAGGGGTGTCCCCTGTCTCCTTTACTATTCGCACTGGCCCTTGAACCACTGGCCGAGGCCGTTCGACAGGCAGAATCTATTTGCGGATTTATTAGAGGAACGAGGATTGAAAAAATCTCCTTGTATGCTGATGATGCATTACTGTTTCTTGGGGATACAGAAGGTTCTTTAAGCTCCTTAATGTCACTAATAAAACAATTTGGATCGTTTTCTGGTTACATTATTAATTGGGATAAATCCGTACTACTTCCCTTAGACAATCCTAGTCTGTCCAGGTTAAAAGAGGCCCCTCAAGTTAAAATAGTGTCATCATTTAAATACTTGGGAATAATTATAAACTCTAGAATAGAAAACTATTTAATGGATAACTTGTCACCTATTCTTAACAAATTTCAACTTAAGAGCATGGCGTGGACCAAATTGCCATTATCGGTGGTAGGCCGTGCAAATCTCATAAAAATGATCTGGACCCCTCAATTGTTATATATACTCCATAATTCACCGATATGGATAACTTTAAAATGGTTCAAAAAAACAGAATCAATATTTCGTAGGCTATTGTGGAAAGGAAAAACCCCGAGAATTAAGTTATCAATTCTCCAGAGGGCAAGGGATTGGGGTGGATTAGCGGTACCACAGCCAAGACTCTACTTCATAGCCTCCCAGCTTCAGCATTTTGCAGGCTGGGGGGAAAGTAATTGGGAAGACCCCATACAGGTTTTACTGTTAAATAACAGTTTTCGATATAATCTTGTGGCTCAGTTGGAATCCGGAGCCCTGGGTAACACCGGTAGGGGTCTAACAACGACACTTATGAATAGAGTCTGGAAGGAAATGAGGAGTATAATGAAATTTGAAGGAGTCTCAAAATACTCCCCGCTTTGGGGGAATAAGCAATACAAAGAACTATATAAATTGGAGGGATTCGAAAGCTGGCACTCTAAGGGGCTTCAATATATAGAACAGATGTTTACACATAACGTTCTGCGCTCCTTTCAGGACCTGCAAGAATCCTTTCAACTGCCTTCTAGTCACTTCTATAAATATTTACAATTACGGCATGCGATTCAAACTCAGTTTAGAAGGGAAAAGATAGTGATAAAACCTACCCCACTTATAACATCATTAGCAAGGGGGGAGGAAAAAAAGGGCTTGATCTCGTCTTTATATGGTCAATTGATGAGACTATATCAGGATAAAGTTGTCAGCCCGGGTAGAACAGGCTGGGAGAGAGACATAGGGGACATCTCAGATGAAAACTGGCAAATTATTTTGAGAAGGGTACCCCTAGTATCATTATCACCGGCTCATTGCCTGACGCAACTATTTATAATATATAGGGTATATAGAACACCAGTTAAATTATTTAAGTGGGGCAGACGCGATTCTCCAGAGTGTCCTAGATGTCAAAAGTCTCCAGCGGATTTAATACACATGATGTGGAATTGTCCAAAAGTGGCTAGATATTGGCAAGAGGTGGTAAATACAATCAATGCTACATGTAATACGCATATCGACAGGACCCCTATGACATGTCTACTGGGATATTTGGACGAGGAAGGTTTCTTTCCCAGGGAGGTGATGATATTAGTTACCAGACTATTGTTTATTGCACGTAAGTTAATTGCTCTAAGGTGGATATCTTCGAATGCACCTTTACTTGAGGACTGGCGTCTTCAGGTAAATGAAAACATCTTGAAAGAACAACAAATTGGTTGCAATAGGGGAGAATCCAATAACTGGATTAAAATATGGAAACGATGGATATCGGATCCACGGGTAGCTCCACCCTCATTGGTAATGGGGGAGTCTGTATTGGGTGGTTAGTATAGTTTTTCTTTTTCTGTTTGAGTGGGACAGTAAAAGCAGTATTCAAAGGAAGATGTGGGTATAAACATTCTCCTCCTTTGTCAGCTTGTGATATATAACTCACTATGGAAACTACGCTATGGATTTTTCGCCCGGAGAGTGCGTGTGTTTTTTATATTTTTTTATTTATTTATTTATTTTTATTTTTTTTTGTTTTTTTTGTGTTTATGTCTGTGTGTATGTTTGTAAATACTTGTGTCTAAAGGATGGTTAGGTAGTATATATGAGAGTGGCAAGTAAGAATAAGAGAAAAATATAAAAAGTTGTTTTGCACGGATCAATTGAAATAAATAGGAAAACGAGAATATGATGTATTAGCGGTATAAGGAAACGAAACTGTAAAATATAAAACTGATATTGTAACTTGGTCTGTTATAACTTGTAATATGTCAAATAAAGAAATAAACAATAAAAAAAAAAAGAACTTTTGTGGACCTAATAAATAGCGATTTGGGTCACTGAAGTCTCTCCCTGCTCCACACAGCAACCTCTCCCTATAGTGACAGAAGAAAGAATGTAAAATGGCCGCCGGATCGGGTCTATTTATAAGTTAGGGGGAATGTCCAAGTGTCCATGTGCTGTAATGTCTCAATCGGCTGTCCTGTACCCCATGATGGATGTGTCATCATAGGTCAAAGTTCTTTTACACAATAAACACGGAAGTCCGCCGGCGCCAATAGTCGAAATTCGCCGCAAAACGACCGCCGGGCGAACCGTTCGGCCATCCTTAGTCATGAAATATAGCCAGGGTAGACATAAAAGATGAGAAGTGAAGAGGAGAAAAATTGTGTGCCTTTTGTGTGGCTTTCAGGTGCTTTTGCCAACAGGCTTAGTGGTGGGAGGTTAAATGCGTTTGCAATCATGTGGTAACAAAATGGCTGGGGTTTTTGTCACACTTGATCTTCTTGTACCCTAGTTAATCCATCAATTATGTTGGTACATTCAGCCTGCCCATTAACGGTTCGAACCTTGCTCAGTTCCTGCTGAACTTGCTGAGATTTGAACCATGTATGGCCGGCCCTAGCCAGTAATTCAGATTTACTAAATTAGCCTAAGCTATTGAAGGCATCATGAAACAAATAATGTGAAATAGAACATAACACGGGGTCAATATTATCATTAAGAAAAAAGCCTTGGGATAGGACAAATTGTGTAAAAATATAAAATCCCAAAGAAAAAATGTTGAAACTAGGAAATGGAGGTGAAGATAAAGAACAAGTTACCCTCCCTTCCCTAACCTCTTTAAATATTTTTTCAGCCACTACATTGATATAATGAGAAGCAGAAGATAAATTATCAAAAATAGTAAATTTACTGTATAACCAAAAAGAGACACTTATATTTAAGGGAGCTATCATCTGTTGGTAATATTTCTTGCTTTTTCACAACAGTGATTTCTTTTGATAAAAAATGTCATTGGGCTGTTTCTGCTTCATGCTAGACAATTTTCTAAAACAATGGGAGGCAGGATGGGCCCTATAACAAAATGCTCATTCATGCTTGCATTTGCAAGAATTGGGCTGGTGACTTTCATTAAAGCTGAAAAAAAACTATTTTTTATCAAAAGTAGTTAAAGTAGGATTCTGAGATTTAGGTCATTGCTTTTGAGATAACAACATATTCAGCCATAATAAAATGTCCTTTGTGCCCCACTGTAAATTCTTGTGAACTGAAAGCCTTTAAAGAAATGATTCTTCATTGAAAAAACTCAATAAAATATTAAAATGATGTAGGAGCATGGCCAACACTAATTTGAGAGGTAGAAATAGTGTTGTTAGGAATAGGGTCCGGTCTTTTATTTATTTTCTCCCCCATCAGCTCTAGTAGGAGATGTGGAAGGAATTTTAGATTACAGCTTCTGGAAAAATGGAATCACCACTCTTGGAAAATGTTCATTTAATTCTTTAATTGTGTAAAAAAAAAAAAATAATCACAGACATGCCTCAAAGCAATTTTATTTAACATTCCAACCTTCTGGCTTTAAGAACCACTTAAAAAATTAAAAATAAATAAATAAAGAAAACTGTAGTCAATTGTTTTTGCAGATCAAGCAGAAGAAAAAAAATGGAATCACTAAATCCTAAGGAAAATAGTATGGAACCACTGAATACTTTAACCCTTTAAGGACAAGTGACCGTGGTTATACTGCAGCAGGTTGGCTCTCCTAGGCAAATCGCTGTCATGGTACTTTGGCCGCTTTAAGACCTCCAGGGGGCACGCCAGAGCCAATGCTGGTGGTCGGCTGCTGCATTGTCCGCCAGGCACCCACGATCACTCCTGAGAGCGAAAAAACAGATATCTGTCCATGTAAATGGACAGATCTATGTTCTGTCAGGGGAGGAGAGACAGATCTGCTGTCCCTAGAGATTAGGAACAGTGATTGGTCTCCTACTCCAAGCAGTCCCATTCCCCACACAACACTCCCGAAGGAACACATTTAACCCCTTGATCGCCCCCTAGTGCTTCCTAGTGTCTGCTGCAAAAGGTGCAGTCCCGCTCAAAATCACAGATCACTGCCATTACTAGTAAAAAAAAAAAAATAATAATAAAAATGCCATAAATCTATACCCTATTTTGTAGACGCTATAACTTTTGTGCAAACCAATCAATATAAGCTAATTTTTCAATTTTTTTACCAAAAATATGTAGAAGAATACATATTGGCACCTTTGGCCAATCACAGCGCGCTCTACTGAGAGAGCCATAATTGGCCAAAGGCAGGGTGTCTTTGGCCAATTATGGCTCAGGGATACTAAATCTTTGGTGTAGATGGACCGATAGCTTAAGTTAGATTAAGCAGGCAGGTTATTTAGTGGCAGTGTATTTGATATACAGTATCTCACAAAAGTGAGTACACTCCTCACATTTTTGTAAATATTTTATTATATCTTTTTATGTGACAACAATGAAGAAATGACACTTTGCTACAATGCAAAGTATTGAGTGTACAGCGTGTATAACAGTGTAAATTTGTTGTCCCCTCAAAATAACTCAACACACAGCCATTAATGTCTAAACCACTGGCAACAAAAGTGAGTACACCCCTAAGTGAAAATGTCCAAATTGGGCCCAAAGTGTCAATATTTTGTGTGGCTATCATTATTTTCCAGAACTGTCTTAACCCTCTTGGTCATGGAATTCACCAGCCCAAGAAGGAGAGAGTGCTATTCCACTCCCCCATGACTGATGCTCAATAGGGCTTAGGTTTGGATAAATGCTTGGCCAGTCCATCACCTTTACCCTCAGCTTATTTAGCAAGGCAGTGGTCATCTTGGAGGTGAGTTTGGGGTCATTATCATGTTGGAATACTGCCCTGCAGCCCAGTCTCCAAAGGGAGGGGATCATGCTCTGCTTCAGTATGTCACAGTACATGTTAGCATTCATGGTTCCCTCAATGAACTGTAGCACCTCAGTGCCGACAGCACTCATGCAGCCCCAGACCATGATACTCCCACAGCCATGCTTGACTGTAGGTAAGACACACTTGTCTTTGCACTCCTCCCCTGGTTGCCGCCACACATGCTTGACACCATCTGAACCAAATATGTTTATCCTGGTCTCATCAGGTAACAGGACATGGTTCCAGTAATCCATGTGCTTAGTCTGCTTGTCTTCAGCAAGCTGTTTGCGGACTTTCTTGTGCATCACCTTTAGAAGAGGCTTCCTTCTGGGATGACAGAAATGCAGAACAATTTTATGCAGCGTATGGTCTGAGCACTGGCAGGCTGACCGCCCACCATTCAACCTCTGCAGCAATGCTGGCAGCACTCATACATCTATCTCCCAAAGACAACCTCTGGATATGACGCTGAGCATGTGCACTCAACTTCTTTGGTCAACCATGGCAAGGCCTGTTCTGAGTGTAACCTGTTATGATGTATGGTCTTGTCCACCATGCTGCAGCTCAGTTTCAGGATCTTGGTAATCTTGGTAATCTTCTTATAGCCTAGGCTGCCACCTAGGCTATAGCTGCCACCCCTCAGTTCAAAGGAACTTGCCCCTATTCCGGAGCAGAAAGGCCAATAGAAGATGACTCAAGAACCTGATGGCAAAATGAAAAAGTTTGTCAACTTTCCTCATGTATTTGATCTTTGCATGTACACTGTTAGCAACTTGTGTAAGGACCTGAGGTCTTTCTGCTGTATACTCGGTAACTCCATGTGAATGCTTGGGGGGACTGCCCCCAGGATTTCCTGGAAAGTGGATACCACTTGGAGATGGACATAGTATCACTAAAAAAGACACAAAAAGGGATCTTTGCAGGAAAGTGCTGCAACCTCCAACATCCTTCTGTCTGAAGCAACTGCTTTACCACTAGGGACCACAATGGAAATTAAGCTATTGGAGCAAAGAATGCCTGTATAAGCGCTTTCAGAACTAAGCCTAGGTCTCATGAAGGCAACAAGAATTTCCTTGGTGGTCGTAAATGAATTACAGCCTGCATGAAGCATTTATTCAGTAGAGCTGTATGCCAGACCAACCTCAAGCGCCGATTGTAAAAATGTCTAGAGCTGGGGACACAGGAGAGTAAACAGAACAAACTTCCTTCATATCCTCATATGTAGCGTTCATGGACTTGTAGTCTTTGCCAATGTCTGAATCACCACGGATGATCCTCCCTGCAGCTCTAGTCCAGTTTATTTAATGGCCAGGCTATTAAGAGTCTCACTGCATTAGGGTGCTGCCATTAATATTGGTATAAAAGATCTTGTTTGATTGGAAACAGGATTGGTGGTGCTGAATGACAGCCAAGGCCTCTATGGCAGGTGGAAAGCACATGAACTGGAAATATATAAATAGGCAACTCCTATCCTCATATTCATTAGTAGTTCCAAATTAATAATAACTACTGCAGTAGGGAACAGACACAAAACATACACTCAGCATCTTTCCAAATACCTGTTCTGCTTTATTATGACACAATTGAAGGTTTTTATACACATGATTACATAGGTATCACATTAATATTACAATTGTACTTTTATGGTAACAACATAGGCAGGCTAATTCTAATCAAGACTCAAAAGAATGCAAACATGTAATGAAAACATTATTAGTGCCATGTGCACAGTGAGGGCAGTGTGCTATACATATAAAATAGAATAAAATTATATACAGTAAACTAAAAATTCTGCTCTTAGGTATGAATGAATCTATCAAAGATACATAGACAATGTGTTTATAGTGTGGGAAGGGACAACAGAATCCTTCCAAAGATTTCTGAGTGACACGAATCAGAACAAGTGTGGTATTTCCTTCACCTGTAAAAGTGATCAGCAGCAGATAGATTATTTAGATTTGCAAATTTTCAAGAGGAATGGTGAGCTACACACCAAGACGGATAATATGGATCAAAATAATCTATTAATGACGAAGAATAAGAGAGAGGATTCCCACATGGATGTAGCTTTTGTTACTGGTTTTAATAGCCAATATCATCCACCTCACATAGATAGATGGTTCTCTAGCTGTTTACTCACAATTTTTAGTCCCTGTGGACTTTGGTAACCCAGTTACCCATTGTGGATCCCTGTCCACTCTAACCATATATCTAGGGGCTCAGTATAGGAGGAACTGTATCTTCAGTTCATATATTTTATAGCGCTCCTCTTGTGCTGGGCATTTTTTGAGTGTCTCTTACCCTTCATTCCCTTACTTAATTTAATGCCCATAATGACTGGCCTTGTCTCTAAACTACTTTATCTAGCAGATGTGTACTACATATACCTGTGAACAGCACTATTTTTCCCTTTCTTATCTATAATACTCTGATGGACAGTTATGACAACATAACATATAACCATCAATCAATACAGTTCGATTAAGGGGAGTAAAATAGGTACCCTTTGTCCCGAAAATGCCTTACCGATCAAGGATGTCTGATAACTCAAATGTAAGCAAAATGCTTACCTCAGCTGACTGATTAGCAGAAATTCCTGGGTGGTCTCAAGCTCTTCATTTTGGATTCTCAGGGTCACCTGTAAATCCCTTCCTAGGCAAAACTTACCACCTGACATGGAAATTTATAGATAGTGTAGGCAACTCCTATCCTCATATTGATTAGTGGTTTCAAATTAACAATAACTACTGCAGTAGGGAACAGACACAAAAGATACACTCAGCATCTTTCCAAATAACTGTTCTGCTTTATTATGATGCAATTGAAGGTTTTTATATACATGATTACGTAGGTATCAAATTAATATTACAATTGTACTTTTATGGTAACAAGGGGCATAACATAGGCAGTCTAATTCTAATCAGGACTCAAAAGAATGCAAACATGTAATTAAAACATTATTAGTGCCATGTGTACAGTAAGGGCAGTGTGCAATACATATAGAATAGAATACAATTATATACAGAACTTACAAATGTCCTTTACACACCTGTATGGCATAAACGTGTTCTGTCCAAATTTTCATAATCAAGGACACTGGAGGCAGGCAAACACCAATGGAAAAAAAAAACTATGGCACTGTGAATTCACCGTCTATGACTTCACTTTAGTACATTGTTACAAATACCGGAAGCTGTGTGTTCAGAGAACTCTCTATGAGAACTACCGCTGAAATGTACCATAGAGCCAATACTAGTTCAGGTACTTATTGTTGGAAAATAATTTGCCTAACTGATCCGTTAGTGGAACCTGCTTTTCCTGTAAGTAGACTGCCTTTAACTACCTGTAAGCAGCTCTCCATCCAGGGAAAGGTTTATGTTTATATTGTCAATCATCAACTTTACTTGGGCCCCTTGGAGAAATATCCTGAAAGGCTTGCAATGCTAGAAAAAAATGCCTTACATTTAAGTCAGTCAGAGCATCTGCATTCCACTAGGTACCAATGACCTTGTACTTGTCTCTTCAGGCCTGAGGCAGACTGGCATCCGACGTCAGAATTATTCCATCACCTGGGCTGAGAGGCACATCACAAAAGAGGCACACTGGTGCCCAAAACTCCAGTTCTTGTTAATCTGTGCAGAAACAGAGACTTTCTGATACATAGGCAGCCCATTCTATTTGTAGCAAAATAGTGTAGCGCTAATTCATCTAGAACAAATATTGATATGCTCAAACTGTGATAATAAAATCAAAAAGTGACACCTGTGAAGGTGAAAACTCAAATATTCCAGAAAATTTGTAAATATACTCATGAAGTCTTTATAAGGTATCACCCATACAAAGCAATATGATCAACAGTCCCACAGATCAGATAGTCCAATCGGGTGATAAATACCCCAATAGACAGGATGGTATAAGCACACTGGATCTTGAGTGGATCTCAAAGGGATGGAAATCATATAGAAAGATGAAACACACTTACCAGATGTGTTGGATACAAATACCATATGGCAATGTATCATACGAGCTTCCTAGCGCAAGGAAAAAGGCGACCAGGCTGGATGCAGACAGTCAAGGCAGAGGGACACTCATCAAAAAGGCAGCACTTATCCATGCCAGCAATCTTGCGATGGAACAAATCCACAGGGATCCAATATGATGCACCCAAATATTGCAGTGTAAATCCAATACAGTATGGAAAATATGGAAAAACAGACTAAAACTTTATTCACATCTTGCATATATAGACAGATGTGACAAAAAAAAGTGATCACATAAAAATATAAAAATATATATAAAAGCAATGTGGGAAGCAAAAGCCCATTCTATTGACAGAGGAAAGCACATTGTAGTAATGGCAGGGCTTTACCCTCAAAGACGAATTACTGACACTACTGCCTTCAAAATGTTCAAAAAGTTTCTTGGTGCTGTGCCAAATAAAAAAAAATGGCAAACACCTAAACTTGAAGTGATAGCCAGTCACTGCAAATCTCAGATGTCTCTGGTGTTACACACTGATTGGTATATGGAAGTATACAGCCGGCAGGTCGACTGACTTTAACTGGTCCTCATGCTGAATTATAGCACAACTGTCTGCATGGACTCATATTCACATAGTAAACAGTTACATAGTTACATAGTTAGTAAGGTTGAATAAAGACACCAGTCCATCCAGTTCAACCTCAGTGAGTGTCTACAATTGTCCCTATCCCTTGCACACTCACATTGGTCCCTACCATCAAGGAGCCCACAATCCAAGGTACCCATTCATATACTAGGTCCAATTTTGGACAGAAGCCAATTAACCTACCTGCATGTCTTTGGAGTGTGGGAGGAAACCAGAGTACCTGGAGGAAACCCACACAGGCAACATGCAAACTCCAGGCAGGTAGTGTCGTGGTTGGGATTCAAACCAGCGACCCTTTTTACTGCTAGTTGAGAGTGCTAACCACTAAACCACTGTGCCGTCCCTAAAATCATGCCAAACACCATTGTCACGTACCTGGTCGGGGTCTGAAGTGATGAGGTCGGCCTCCCTTGTATCTCCAACCTGGGTCCCGCTCATGATGGGGACAGAAGGACCCAAGGGAAAGGAGGAACACTAGTGCCTGCAGATATCACCCAGGAAGCTTGTGGCAGGTGATGCGACATTGGAGATGCAGGAAGTCACAGGAACGGAACTGTGGACACCCGGATGACAGCGTGGAGCCAAACAGGAGACAGGAGCATAGTCACAGGAATAGCCGGGTTCGGAAGCAGGTGGGCAGCAAGGTACCAAATCATCAGGCAGATGCAGGGTCAATCAGGAAGCCAAAGTCAGGAGCCAGTGATAGAGATAGGATCCAGAAGCAAGGTCAGAACAAGCCAAGGATCAGCAATGGGTATCAGATAGGTAATGGCAGGAATCACAAGGAATGGGAACAGGAACAGCTGAAGATCGGTCAGCATCTGCTACAAGTCAGCATGCCCCTTAAATAGGCCCACTGGTGCCAAAGGGAGCACGGATACGCACCTACGAACGTGCGCGCGCATTTGCGCGCCCGCTATTGGTACAGTCCCTTGTGCGCACATGCGTGAGCAAATGCGCCCGAAGCACAACATCAGTTCTCTTGCAACCATATTGCATTCCCTGAGCACTCTTTTGAATATATGTCCCACACTGCCCATCGTACCTTCGCTAATCTTCTGTGCCACTGACTGGTGTGGTAACCTCATATGTGCAAAAAAATATGGAAAAAGCCCATAATTCATAATTCCGCTCTCTCGCCCCCCCCCCCTCTTTTCCTGCGGCCTGACAGGTTGCGTGCTCGGATAAAGGGTCTGGTATGGATTTTTAGGGGGACCCCCACGTCAATTTTTTTTTTTATTTGACTCAGGGTTCCCCTTAATATCCATACCAGACTTGAAGGGTCTGGTATGGTAGATATTTAGGGGGGACCCCACGTCCATTTTTTTTTTTTTTTGACGCAGGGTTCCCCTTAATATCCATACCAGACCTGAAGGGCCTGGTAATTTATTTATTTATTTTATCAATGACTTTCAATGAGTGTTCTCTGTATTATGAAGCCAACAATTCATAATAGCTGCGAGTGATTTTAAAGGACTTTTTTTCCTGTATAAATGACACTTTGTGCAGGGACAGTTCTAAGCACCAGAAACATGCGCCCTTTCACAGGCATACTATAGACACCCCCTCCCCCCGTACGAAATTTAAAGGAATATTACACTTTTGTTTCACTTTAATCATTATTAAAATCACTGCTCCCGAAAAAAACGGCGGTTTTTAAAACTTTTTTTGCATTGATCCATGTCCCCTGGGGCAGGACCCGGGTCCCCAAACACTTTTTAGGACAGTAACATGCATATTAGCCTTTAAAATTTGTACTTTAGATTTTGAACGTTGGAGTCCCATAGACTTTAATAGGGTTTAATAGGGTTCTAAAGTTCACACGACGTATGCTATATACTAGCTCCGTCAAATCTTCTTTATACATTCGACAGACACCATAAGCCTTCAGTTTCTAATACAGTGCAGGAGGTGTACACAGTATATAATACAGTGTGTACAGTTTCAAATACACTTCAGGCAGTGTACACAGCATATAATAAAGTGAAGCCGGCGTACAGTTTCTAATATAGTGCAGGAGGTGTACACAGTATATAATACAGTGTGTACAGTTTCAAATATACTTCAGGCGGTGTACATAATACAGTTCAGCTAGTGTACCATTTATATTACAGCGCAGGCGGTGTGCACAATATATAATACAGTGTTTACAGTTTCTAATACACTTCAGGCGGTGGAGAAGGAAGGGGAAAACAATACATTTGTATATATTGTTTTATTATTTTACTATAATCAGTAAATATAGATGTGTGTAAAGTCATGGTTAATATTATTTGGATCATAATCACAGAGTCACTTTATGGGACATTATATTATATTTTTTTTTCACTGTGGACTTGCTGAAAATAAATTTTGAATATATATATGTTTTTCACTGTGGACTTGCTGAAATTAAGACTTTTTGATATTTTGATGTTTACTTACATTTTTTTCACTGTGCACTTGCTTGACAACACGTAGTTCATTTATATATTTTTGCACCATTTATATTCTTTGTTTGGGAATTCAAGTTGCTTCAACATTCACTTGCGCATTGCCCACGGTAAATATATATATATATATGTTTTCACCGGAGTGAGTGATATATCACATATCACTGCATTTGTTTATTTTTAATATTTTATTTGATTGGTTCTCTTACGTTTAAAACATTCTTTGGACACTTTTCATTGGTATCTAAATCACCCTTTTACTAGTCTGTATTAGACTGGTCTATATAGAACAATTATTGATTAGGTGTAGCATACTGTATATATGCAATATATACATCATGGCAAACTGTCCAAGGACTCTGGATAGTATCATCTTTATCATGGTTGGAGTAACCAGGTATTAACAGTTATTTAAAGTGAGTCAGATAATTATAATTAGAGAAGGGGAAGGGGTCTGGGATAGAGAGTGACCATACTTACGAGTACCCGTCACCCCCAAAAAAAGAAGTAGTAATGGAGACCAACCTAAGAGAGTATGGATATAAGGTTATTATGGCATAGCTTATAGGTGCAACTATAGGTAGCACATATCTTATGTGTACATTATTTCATTAGTATCCAATAGTCAAAAAATGAAATTAAGATGGGATTATATATAGAGCTGAAGGTAGGGAACTAAAGGATGGTAGCTATCTTAATCCCTTTGTTTATACCACCCGGTGAGAGAACACCTAGCTTGTATATCCAGTAAGTTTCTCTAGCACACAGCTGTTTAAATCTCTCTGCTGGAGAGAGAGATCTGGGATCTACTATATAACACATACTTTAGTCCAGTAGTGGATTTGCGATGGACCTCTGCAAAGTGTCTCGGAACACTATGTGGGTCTTCACCTTCCTCAATAAACCACCTATGTTCGCTGAACATCTGCCTTAAGGCTCGGATCGTTCGACCAACATAGATAAGGCCACAGGGACACGTGAGGCCATACACTACAAAGTCTGGTGAACAATTTTAGAATTATTTGAGTCAGTAATTTTTTTCTTTTGTATAGAATGATTTTTGACCATGTTGTACAAATCTGCATGTTTTACACAGTGCTTTGCGACATGTGCTTTGTGACATTTGTACATGCCTACATTGGTACATGCCTACCAATGGTATCAGTACAGGCAAGGTTGATGGAGCTACTATGGATTTGAATTTGCTGGGAGCAATTTTATTATTTAGGTTTGGGGCCCTATGGTATGTGACCCTAGGGTGTGTAGGAAGATTGGTTTTCAGATGTGGATCATGTTGTAAAATATCCCAATGATTGGATAATATGTTCTCCATCTTTTTGTATTGTGGAGGGAATGTGATAATAAACCTAGTAGAATGATCTTTCAAAGTTTTATTGGCTTTGGGTGGTTTTCCTTGGAGATACATTTTGTAAGCTTGATCTACTAGGTCCTCAAGGTACTGTTTATCAAGGAATTTTCTTTTTAAGTTGGCCCTGAGTTCGATATAGTCAGTATCCTTAGTACAATTTTTTCGTAATTGACAAAATTGGCCTTTTAGGATGTTGTTAATCCATTTGAGATAATGCAAATAGGAGTTGCCAGTGGTTCTTTTTTTTGGCACAAATTGTCTGCCCATCATGACCCAATTCTAAGTCTAAAAAGGCCAATGTGGTGGGATCCGAAGTAAATGTGAATGACAGCCCATATGGGTTGACATTACAGTGTTGGACAAATGAATGAATGAGATCGGGAGTACCATCCCAGATGACAATGATATTGTCTATATATCTACCAAAGAAAACGATATTGGCTGACAATGGGTTATTTTTTTGGATATGGTTAATCTCCCAAAAAAACATGGCTAGGCTGGCATATGAAGGGGCAAAATTTGCCCCCATTGCAGTAACCTGTAGTTGCAGATAGTAATCTCCTTCAAAATGAAAATAATTGTGTGTTAGACAGAATTTGTTTGCTTCCACAATGAAGGCTGCCTGTCGAGGGTTGGTTAATGGGCCCATAGCTAAAAATTGTTCCAAGGCCATTAAACCAAAACTATGGGGATATAGGTGTGCATAGAGAAGAGATTACGTCACGTGAGAGCCACATGTAAGTTGGATCCCACCTGTATGGGGCCAGTAGTTCTAAAAGATGCATTCCCTCTCGAATATAGGACTGTAATTGGTGTACTAAAGGTTGTAAAAATTGATCTATATATAAGCTGAAGCCTGTGGTGACACTGTCCATCGCTTCCACAATGGGTCTACCAGTGGGGGTGATCTAGATTCTTATGGATCTTTTGGAGATTATAGAAGTATGGCATTTGGTAGAAGGCCTTATGTAGGAAGGAACTTTCTATTTTAGAGATTACACCATCACTAAGTGCAGTGGAAATTAGAATGTCAGCTTCCTTAGCAAAGTTAGCAGTAGGATACTTTTTTAGTTAAACGTATGTTATTTTATATGAAAGAAGTCTATTTGCTTCTTCCACATAATCCATCTTATTCTGGAGGACAAGCCCTCCACCCTTGTCTGCTGATTTAATGGCAAGATCCTGTGCATGCATCTGTAGGTCTAGGGATTTAATTTCTGAAGGGGAGAGAAATTTATATTTGGTAGTAGAAGTGGAATTGCAAAGTTTTAGTAAGTCTGCAATGCATAAACTACTCTATAAAAACTTTCCAAATATGGGCCTTTCGAGTAGGCTGGGTAAAAAATGGATTTGAGTCTAATGGAAGAATGAACTATAGGGGGAGATGTGGCTGGATGTTGTGTGAGTAGTCTTAGAGGTTCAATCTTGATAAGCAACATATCTAGGCTGTCTGTCAATAGCATCAATATCAAAATCAAACTGATTGGGTCATAGTGGGTATTGCTTGTCTTTTTCTTGTTTAGGATGGAAATGTCTTTTTAAGGTGATATTAAGCATGAATCTATTGAGGTCTTTGAAAAGGAGAAAGGGGTTAGGTCTATTGATTTGGGAAAAATTGAGTCCACGACTAAGGAGAGACATATCTGCAGTAGAAAGGATATGCAAGGAGAGATTAAAAATCTTTTTTGGCACTTCTGGGCATTTTGATTGATTTATAGTTTGTCCTCCTCCACAGTCTCTCCTGTGAGTTTTCTTTTTCTGGATGATGATGGAGGAGGACTGGGAACTAAAAAAGAAGGAGAAGTGTAAGGATCTATGGTATGGATAAGAGTGGATACAGTACATCTTCTCAAAGTAGATTGATTAGATGGACCTATTGGTGTGGTATGCTCCATAGGTTCAGATGATGTTGTATCTACAGAGATAGGCCAATCAGTTGTATTTAAACTAATAGAGGAAGGTGCTGCCATGAAAAGGTGATTTCTAGAACAATTGGGGGCAGCAGGGTTATTACTCATGGAAATACTCAGCTGGGATAAGACAAAATATGCAGACTGGGAGGAGCACAGTCTGGAAGTCCGGTTCTGTATATTCCTAGGGTTATGAATAGAGGTCGGCCTGTTGTACAACCGATTGAGAGCAGTGATTAAATCACTGTTCCTATAGTTGAGATTCTTCTTTTTGCTGGTGTGCATATCGGTATTGTTGTGATTATAGAGGACAAGGTGATTTGGATATGGGGGGATGGCACTGATGACTGTGGTTGGAGAATGGAGGTATGGATAATGTGGGTGTCATAATTGCATAATTCTTTTTATTCCAAGAAAAAAATTCAATTAAAATCATAGTCATCCAGATCATGTTTAAACTTTCCAATTTTTGTTTAGATGAGGTTATCCTCATCCCGTTTGATAGGAGGGTAAGTATTTCCATCCACTTAGCGGTACAAAATTCAGCAAAATGTTTCCATTCTTTTGTGTTATTATTATCTAAAAATGTGGGGCAATCTTTCATGACTCTTAAGCTTCTAGATCTTAGTGTCAATGTCTTTGAAACAGTTTTCTGTTCCTATGTGATGGCAGCCCTGTGTGTTGGATCGCTCACCCTCTTCCCTTATGGTCATTGGATTATTAACATGGATTACTGTCATTGATTTATCCCTTGGCCCTGATTATTGCGCTGAACTAATGTTCATGCCACATTACACTACGGGGACACATGCCACATTACACTAAGAGACTGTCCATCAAGGATCACTTGCAGAAGCCTCCTGTACATTTGGCTGCTAGCTTTTCAGTCGCACCCTTGCCTCCCTCACCTCCCATGCCTCCTGGTACCGAGTCTGCCAATGAAGAAGGAAGCATGCATTTGGGCTTCACAGATCTCTCTGTGGATGAGAGGGCCTTTAGGAGGAGGGAGAGATTGTGCCTTTATTGTGGCCAGGAAGGTCACTTTTTGAAGTCTTGTTCTACTAGTCCGGGAAGACACTTACACCTGAGGTCCTGTAGGTGACAGACCCTGGGTGACATTGTTACATCCCCAGTTACATTGAAGAATAAGCCTCTAGTTTTGGTTACCCTTTCTTGGTCTGAGTCTACCATCGATACACAGGCTCTAATTGACTCTGGGGCTGCAGGTCTGTTCATAGACAGTGCTTTTGTGTCTAAGCACTTGATTCCGCTGCAGCTTTGTGCCACTCCACTTGCCATTGAGGCTATTGATGGGAGACCTCTACAGCCTGCCCATGTGACTCATGAGACTGCTCCATTGACTATGGCCATAGGGGCTCTTCACCATGAGATAATCCAATTTCAAGTAATTTATCTGCTATATACAAGAATTATTCCAGGATAGGGAACCTAAACCGGCAGTACAAATTATGTCGGAATTTGACTTACCGCACACCACGTGGTTTTCTTGCACTCGTATTTCTCATTACTTAAAGTCTCGCCCGATACCCACCACCCACCTACCCACTAAGGCCTGGGTTTTTATTAGAATTTGCATCATAATGTCAAAGGCATATCACTATTTTACAACATCTTCCAAGACAAAAGAATGTTTAATAAGCAATCAGCCCTCAGGAAATGGGAAGGGGATTTAGCAACCACCTTCACCGATGAACAATGGCTTTGTGCCTTTAAAACCATCCAAAAATCCTCCCATTGCGTGAGTCACTGGGAAATGACCATGAAAATCTTGTATAGGTGGCATTATACCCCTTACAGACTGTCTATCATGTTCCCGTCCTCTTCACCCCTTTGCTGGCGGAATTGCGGTCACACCGGGAACTTGATGCACATTCTGTGGGAATGCCCATGCTTGAAAAGTTTATGGAACAAAACCTTCCAAACAATCTCTGACCTCACAGGTATCTTAACCCCCCCCCCCCCGAACCCCAATCTAGCCATTCTGCACATTGGCATAGAAACCTTTCCAGATGGGGATAGAGCTATGATAACACACATTCTCCTGGCAACAAGAAACCTGATTCTTCGTAACTGGAAGAATACTCTAGCCCTTAACTTCTCTGAAGTAATCACCATTGTGAATAGGAACTACTCATTTGAATGATTGATTGCAATCAACTCTTTTTCATGTAAGCAATTTGACAAAGATTGGAAATTATGGACCATCAGGTTTAGACCTTGATAAATGGTCATATCCTATTGTAAAACCTTAATGTCACTAACTGATATAATACTTTTGTATTAATGTACACCGACTGAACGAGAAGTGCTTATACTGTGTGTACTGCATGATCTTATATTACTCACTGCCTTATATACTGTGTCTAGTATCCCATCCTACTTTTCTTTTCTTCCTTGTGTTATGTTATGTTTATCTCTGACGAATTCAATAAAAACTTATTGGTATAAAAAATAAATGTTTTCAGAAAATGGCTAAGGTCTTGTGCACCTCTTCCCTCTACTCCTTGCCCGAGGAGTACCGCAAATTTAGCAATGTATTTGACAAGGGTCAAGCCGGTAGTTTGCCTCCACACCAGTCATATGATGAATTAATTGACCTTCAACTTGGTGCTATGCCTCCCCGTGGCTGGGTTTACCCTTTTTCTGTCTCTGAGGATAAAGCTATGGAGGACTATGCTGCTGATGCACTTTGAGGGTTCATCCACAAATTATCATCTCCTGCTGGTTCTGGCTTCTTCTATGTGAAAAAGAAGAGTAGTGAACTGAGACCTTGTATCGATTATAGGGGCCTCAATCGCATCACGATTCAGAATGTCTACCCTATTCCGTTGATTATGGAACTATTTGACCACCTCAAGGGAGCAATGGTTTTCACAAAGCACAAGAGGGGCATACAATCTTGTGAGGATCGTGGAAGGTGAAGAATGGAAAACTGTGTTTAACACTGGGACAGGACATTATGAATACCTCCTAATGCTGTTTGGCCTTTGTAATGCTCCTGCAGTTTTTCAGGAGTTCATCAACAATGCCCTCCAAAATATGTTGCAGCAATGTGTGGTATTTTATCTTGATGATATTCTCATTTAGTCTAAATCCCTAGAGAGCCAACACACAGATGTCTCCAATGTGCTACAGAGGTTGAGAGATACAGTAATAACCTGTATTGTAAGTTGAAGAAGTGAGAGTTCCATCATGAACAGGTTATGACATTTCTACTGCCGTTTTTTTGATGGACCCAGAGAAATTATCTGCAGTTCTACAGTGGCCTCAATCCTGTAGGTCTACGTCTGTTACAACATTTTCTTGGCTTTGCCAATTATTATTGGAATTGTATTCAGAACTTCTCTTCTTCGGTCAAACCCCTGACTCATATGACTAGAAAGGATGGTAACCCACAGAATTGGTCTCTGGTGTCCATTAAAGCCTTTGAGTCCCTCAAGCCTGCATTTGTTTCAGCTCCTGTGTTGGCGCATCCTGATCCTACACTACCCTTCATTCTTGAGGTTGATGCAGTGGGTGCCCTTCTGTCTCAACGTCCTACCTCTGAGAGCACTTTGCATCCTTGTGGTTACTTTTACAAGAAATTGTCTCCTGCAGAATGCAATTACAAGATTAGGAACAGAGAATTGTTAGCTATCATTTTAGCTTTTAAATAGTGGAGGCATCTCCTCAAAGGTACCACTGTGCCGGTCCTCATTTTGACTAACTATAAGAATCTCACATTCTTGTCTGAGGCTAAATGCTTATCTCCCAGAAAAGCATATGAGCTCTTTTTCTGTCAAGCTTCAATTACATTCTTGCCCAGTACTAAGAATGTTATGGCTGATGCATTGTCGCGACAGTTTTCCTCTGCTTCTAAGATTGAGTCGGTACCTGTTCCTGAGTCGGTAGCAAGATTGCATTCTGGCTATTGTACGCACTAGTCTCATCTCACCTTTGGGTGACAGAATTTGTGCCGCTCAGATCCAGTCTCCTCCCAAGAAACCTGGTGACTGCGGCTTTGTCCCTGAGAATCTCTGCACTGCATTGCTCCAGACTTACCATTTTCCCGAGGTGGCTGGCCACCCAGGGAAGCATAAACTAATTTGGGCTATTTCTCAACAATTCTGGTGGCTTGGTCTCCGTGCTGATGTAACCACCTTTGTAGCTGCTTGTTCTATGTGTGCACAGAGTAAGACACCACAACATCTTCCAGTGGGCCTCCTACAACCCGTACCCAATGGAGAGAGGCCTTGGACCCACCTGTCTATGGATTTTTTTGGAGTTACCCAATTCCCAGGGCAACACAGTTATTCTTATGGGGGTTGAACGGTTCTCGAAAATGCCACATTGTATTGCACTATATAAGTTGCCCACATCCAAAGAACTGGCATCCATTTTTGCTTGGGAGATCTTTCAGTTACATGGGCTACTCAAGGTTATCTTCTTTGACAGGGATAACCAGTTTGTCTCCAGGTTTAAAAGAGCCTTCTTTTTGCACAGTTAGGAATTCATCTTTCCTTCTCCTCTGAGTATCACTCACAGTCTCATGGGGCTGCAGAATGAGCCTTGGAGCAGTTTCTACACCGCTATATTTCTGACCACCATAACAACTAGTCAGAGCTCCTACCTTGGGCGGAGTTTGCTCACAACATTGCCGTCAATACCGCTTCCCGATCTCAGTTGCTTCCCAATCTCAACTGTCTCAGTTTATGGCGAATTATGGTTTCTAACCATCCATGTTGCTTGACTCATTTGTTCCTCAAATAATTCCTGCATTAGAGGACCATCTCTGCGATTTTTGATCCACTTGGGTTCAGGTCTAAGAGTTCTTGCGATGTGCCAGGGAGAGGTACAGACTCAATGCTGACCGCTGACGTCTACCTGTGCCTTCATACCAGGTTGGGGAGAGGGTCTGCTGCCAACTTGTAACCTCCAACTCCATGTTCCCTCACAGAAACTGGCGCCATGATTTATTGGGCCTTTCCATATTTGATGTACTATCAACAGTGGCTTACTCATTAGACCTTCCTTCTAACATGCGTATTTCAAATGCTTTTCATATCCCCTTATTGAAAACTTTGGTGTGCAACCGCTTAACCACCTTGGTACCACATCCTTGCCCGGTGCAGGTCGAGAACCATGAGCAGTATGACATACAATAGATCATTGACTCCCGTAGGTTCCATGGGCGCATGTAGTACCTGGCTCATTGGAAAGGGTACGGTCTGGAGAAACGTTCTTGGATCTCATCCTTGGACGTACATGCTCCTGTCCTCCTCCATGCTTTCCATAGACACTTTCCCCTAAAACCTGGTGGTCCTCTGAGGGGGAGGGGTCATTGAGGAGGGGGTACTGTTAGGGCTGGCTCTCAGTCCTTCCTTCTCTGTGCTCAGGTTGCTCAGCTGTCAGTTAATTGCCAGCACTCATCCTTCCACAGTGTCTCACCTGTTGATCATCTCCTGCTCGTCAGTCAAGCCCACAGCCAGCCCCTCTTGGCTATTTAAACTGCCTGCTTCATTTCACCAATTGCCTTCACCTTGGTAAAACATATCTAGAGACTCTCTGCTGTGTTCCTGTTGAAGACTTGCCTGGGGAGAAAAGACAGCAGTCGGGAGGACGTCTCCCATCGAAGCAGAGATTTTTTTTCTATTTTTGGGTGCTTTTTTAATAAAGGAATTATCAAAAACTGTCTCTTGCCGTTTTTACTTTTTTGACACTTTTTTTGGTGAATGGGTGGGGTACAATGTACCCGATACCCATTCACTTAGGGTGGGCTGGGATCTGGGGGCCCCCTTGTTAAAGGGGGCTTCCAGATTCTGATAAGCTCCCCGCTCGCAGACCCCCCACAACCACCAGGCAAGGGTTGTTGGGATGAGGTCCTTGTCCCCAGCAACATGGGGACAAGGTGCTTTGGGGGACCCCAAAGCACCCTCCCCATGTTGAGGGCATGTGGTACAGTTCAGGGGGGCGCTCTCTCGCCCCCCCTTTTCCTGCAGATTACCAGGTTGCATGCTCAGATAAGGGTCTGGTATGGATTTTGGGGGGGCTCCAACATCATTTTTTTCAAAGTTGGCACGGGGTTCCCCTTAAAATCCATATCATACCTGGAGGGCCTGGTATGGATTTGGGGGTGACCCAATGCCATTTAAAAAAAAATTGACGCGGAGTTCCCCTTAATATCCATACCAGACCCGAAGGGCCTGTTATGGACTGGGGGAGGGGGGGGGGGCATCACCATTTTTCCAATGATTTTTTATGTATATTGCCAGAATCCGGCAACACATTAACCACTTGCTTACTGGGCACTTAAACCCCCCTCAGTCCCAGACCAATTTTCAGTGCTCTCACATTTTGAATGACAATTACTCAGTCATGCAACACTGTAACCAAATGATTTTTTTTTGTCCTTTTCTTCATACCAATAGAGCTTTCTTTTGGTGGTATTTGATCACCTCTCGGTTTTTTATTTTCTGCGCTATAAATGAAAAAAGACCGAAAATTTTGAAAAAAAAAGAATTTTTCTTCGTTTCTGTGACAAAATTTAGCAAATTAGCAATTTTTCTTCAGAAATTTTGGCCACAATTTATACTACTACACATCTCTGGTAAAAATAACCAAAATTTTTGCATATTATATGATCTGTGTGAAATTTATAGAGTCTACAAGCTATGGTGCAAATCATAAAGATTTGCAAAAAAAGATCACATCTGATGTACTAAGGCCTATCTCCATTCTTGAGACCATAACAAGCCAGGAAAGTACAAATGCCCCCCAAATGACCCCTTTTTGGAAAGTAGACATTGCAATGTATTTAGTAAGAGGCATGTGGGCGTGGCCTGGCAGCGGAGGAAGATGGCAGCTTAGGACGAGAGCTCCGCCGCCCAGATCTCCTATCTTGCTTCAGTCAGCGGGAAGAACACCCCTTTCTGGCAGGGAAGATGGCTGGGAGAAGCTCCTCTGTCTCCCGGTCGGCACAGGACCCATCCACGCAGCTCAGCCGCAACATCCCGGCGATGTTCCGCTCCCAAGCGGCGGAGGTGCAGGCCGCGTCTCAGACCCCGGACCACAGTATGTCCGCAACCCCGCCGGACCTCCAGGGAGCCTCCGCGGCGTCAGGTACGCACCGTTCGCACGTCCCTCCCCCTCTGAATCTGGCGGATTTGCACTCAGTGGCCACAGATATCAAAAACACTTTATTTGCTGCCATATCAGACCTCAGATCAGACATCAGGGCAGTCGCATCCAGAGTGGAGCAGGTGGAGGCCGCAGCCATGACACATGGGGCAGCCATTCAACAGGTGCAGCAGGTCTCCAGTGTACACGGCCAGCATCTCCTGGACATGCATCGCCACATGGAGGACCTGGACAACAGGGGGCGAAGGCGCAACCTTCGGGTACGCGGCATCCCAGAAACAATGGAAGGTCCCCATTTACAGGCCGCAATCTGGGCTATTTTTAACACATTGCTGGGTAGACCTCCGGATGCCCCGGTGGAGATGGAACGATGCCACAGAGCTTTAAGGCCCAGGGGTAGGGATACGGATCCCCCCCAGGGACGCAGTGTGCTGCCTGGTAAGCTTTACCCAAAAAGAAGAAATTCTGAGGCTCGCACGCAACCATGACCGCCTAGAATACGAAGGTGCACGTATCCAACTATTCCAAGACCTATCTGCCATCACGCTACAGCACAGACGTGACCTTAGACCCCTGTTACAAGTTTTGCGAGACCGCCGCATTCCCTACAGATGGAAGTTTCCGTTTTGTCTACAGGCCTCGGCTGGAAACCGCACGGCACACTTGAGAGTCCCGGCTGACTTGAGACCTTTTTGTGATGCCCTGGACATTCCCTTTGTGGAAGTACCTGATTGGTACAGCGCCTTCCTGCGACCGGACCCCTGGATTCCCACCCAGCCTGACTCTACGCCACGATCGCACAGACACCGGCCAAGGAGAAGGAGGAATTCTACCACCTCTCCTCCCAGGAGTCGAGGTGACATGGAAACGGAGGATAGTCCACGGGCTTCCCCCTCATCTGTTCGTCGCAGAACCGACCAGTGACTAGTTACATGGTTGGGTGAGTAGTTTATTACCACCCCTTTGTTTGTTCTCCTGATTCGTGAACTTGCACCTATCCTTATACATTCCAGAGGGCCCTCTGGATGGCATCTTCTCAAGCAGCCTGTCTTGACAGCAAACTGGCAAGGGGACGCAGCTCGCATGGACTATGACCGCAGCAGAAGCAGACTGTAAGTATTTCCCCCAGGCTTGGGGTTGAGAACTGCCATATTACATTGTGTCTATCTGGGCAACTAAGGAACTTTTCACTTACCATGGCCAGACAGAGCCCCTGACTCTTGGTTTTGTTTTTAAGACAGTTAAAGGGGACAATCTCTCTCTGGTAGGGGTCCAGATTTGCCCCTTTTATGGATTGCTCACAGTCGCTATGGAACACTCACCCTTTATGCCAATGTGTGCCCCCCTGGCGGACTGGGGGCCTTAGCCCTGCCCCTCCAGATGAGTCCATGGGCCAGCCGGCCTACGAAGGGGCGTATGCCCTATTTTGTTCTCCCTACAGTCTTAATCTTGGTTTCTGCTGCTGGGACTGATGCCGTTGATTACTACTCTCTGCAAAGCACATGAACTAGCTTCACCCTCAGTGCCTATTTTTGTCCTTACACGCCTGCTGCTTGAGATCGTTGCACTGGCTTGCTATTTGATTTGGTGCTCTTTTTTGACATGCTGATGTTCTCCGATAGGGGATGGTTACTGTTTGGTTTATGAATATAATGCTTAATGGTCATTTACACTTGTTTAATGTTGGGGATTGTACTGGTTTGGGTAAGGATGTTTGGACGTTCTACCAGGGCACTTATGGTACTGCCTTAGCTGTCCTTGGCCGTGCGGAGGCATCGCTGCAGAATGAGGGGTTTCGCTCCTCGGATCCGCCCCTCCAGTCTCTGGCAACTAGACTGGAGACATTGCAGCCTCTGCTGTGGCTGGAGGCGCGGAAGATTCTGCCTCGCTGCCCCTTAGTGGCCGGGGTCACCGGATGGGGGACCCTAGGATTTGGTACACCTGTAGTGCAGCCTACTGTTTGCCTAATATTGGGTACAAGTTACGGGTTGGTTTTGGGTGTAAACTGTTATATTATTTTCAAGTGCCGGAAGTACTCTTTCTTGCTCTATAATAAGGGTGCGGACCGGACCACGGTCCTTCCAGAGCATGGTCGAGGGGTTAAATGTGGGGTTAGCAATTTTCCAAAAGACCGAATCCTCCAGAGGGGGGGTTCTTCCCATATTTTATGTGTTAGACAGGGAGCCACCTGGGCGGGGTTAGCTGTGTGTCTCCCTCTATTGTTCGGCCTCGTTCTCACATCAAGAAGGCAGGTTTCCCTCTTGAACATACCCGGAATTGGTTATTCCGCTTTCCCATTTGTCACTAAAGGGCGATTAGGTGGGGTAGCAGGTCTATACTCACCTCTGGTTGTTTTTCCCCCCTGGGATATCCCCAGATTACACACAGTGCATCAAGTGGTGCCCCAGCAACGGCTGGGACCTCCACTGGGGATTATTAGATAGCGGTTCCCCCCCTCCCTTTTTTTTTTTTAGTAAGAGGCATGGTTAGTTATTTTAAGTTGTAATTTTTCCCCACAATTCTTTGCAAAATTCCGATTTTTTTTTTTTTCCACAAAATTTTCATTGTAATAGCTTATTTCTCCCACACGGAATGTGCATACCACAAATAACACCCCAAAATACATTCTCCTACTCCTCCTGAGTATAACGATACCACATGTGTGAGACTTTCGCACAGCCTGACCACATACAGAGGCCTAATTTTGAAGTAGCACCTTCAGGCATTCTACGAGCATAAATTACACATTTCATTTCTCAACCACCTATTACAGTTTTGAAGGCCCTGGAACACCAGGGCAATGGAAACGTCCAGAAAATGACCCCATTTTGGAAAGCTAACACCCCAACGTATAATCTATGAGGCATAATGAGTCTTTTCAATGGTTCATTTTTTTCCAGAAGTTTTCGGAAAATGTGGAAAAAAATGAAAACGCATTTTTTTTTACACAAAGTTGTCCGTTTATAAGATATTTCCAACACATAGCATTTACATAGCAAAAATAGCACCCCAAAATACATTCTACTACTCCTCCTGAGTATAATGATACCACATGTGTGAGACGTTTACACAGCCTGGCCACATACAGAGGCGCAACATGCAAGAAACACCGTCGGCGTTCCAGGGACACATAGCCTGCACATACCAAGAATTACACCCCCAAATACATTATGCTGAGCAAAGGGTAAAGAAAAGATTACCTGTGGTTTTAGAAGCGCAGTTGTCCACAGGAGGATATCACTGGTCCAGGCAGCAGGCAGGGACTTGGTCAGCAACAGCGAACACAGTTTTTTAGGCAGCAGGCAGGGATACTGTCCATATTACAGTCCAGGGTTAGTGCAGAGATGTCAGCAGTGCCAAAAATATTGGTCCTGGTAGTAGGCAGGTCCTTGTGGTGTGGTCAGTGCGGCATGATGGCAGTAAGTCCTACAGGCAGCAGACAGAAGTAGAGCCTCATTCAGGACAGAATGGGGATAGGGGTAGAGGCTTCTCCCTACCAAATCTCTTTGCAGCCTCTGAGTCTCCAGACCCTAATCTAGGAATAAGAAAACAAAGAAAATTGTTTTCTTCTTCCAGAAAAACTATACTGGAGCCCCTCACATATGTGAGACCCCGTGTTGAATCCCACTAGTCCAGTTGCAGAATACAAGATCAGTCCAAGAGGCAGGCAAATATCGTGGTCAAACAGTCCATGGTCAGTTCCAGATCAGGCAGAGATATGTACAGAATCGTTAGACAGAAGCATGGTCGAATAACAGTCCAGGGTCAGTTCCAGATCAGGCAGAGGTATGTACAGAATCGTTAGGCAGAAGCATAGTCGAATAACAGTCCAGGGTCAGTTCCAGATCAGGCAGCGGTATGTACAGAATCGGCAGGCATAAGAGTGGTCAAATAACAAGCCAGGGTCAGTTACAGAGCAGGCAGTGGCATAAGGGGTGTGAAGGTGTATGAAGGCAGGAACTGAGGATTATGTTTACCATACTTTACTAAAAATTTATTGAAGTATGGTAACGCCCAAAACAGTCGCCTATACAGAGGCCTGGTTGGGAAGGACATTGTGCACAATAATAAGATGTGTCTCTTCTGACTCCTGCTCTGGTACACACCTTACATCTTTTTTGGCGTCTTTTGCCTGTTGGTGTGGGGGGGGATTTTATCCGGAAAGTGGCGCTCGGAGAGTCGACTAACAACGTCTGATCTGATATTTTCTGGTGGGCCATTTGGGAAAATAAGGGCTGTGAAAACTTCCTCCTGGTAGCCAAAGAAACGTTTGGGGTTTTGGGTGGCGTTGCGGTAAATGACATATGAATTATAAATGGCCAATTGAAAAAAATAAATTGCTACTTTTTTGTACCAATGGTATGTCCGTCTTGTGACCAGATATGGTTCCATCATTTGGTCGTTGAAGTCGACTCCTCCCATGAACAAATTATATTCGAAAATGCATTTGGGTTTCTTTACGGGGCCATTCCTTCTGGGGATTTCCACGAAGGTATCGTTGTGGATAGAAGATAACATGTATACATCCCTTCTGTCCCTCCACTTCACTGCCAGAACCTCCTTGTTTCTTAGACTTGCGGTTTCTCCTTTCCGCAGCTTCTTGTTCACCAGACTTTGAGGAAAGCCCTTCCGATTCTTTTTTACAGTGCCACATGCTGGCGTCTTCTTCCGGTGAAGGTTGTGGAACAGGGGCAGAGATGTGTAGAAGTTATCTACATAGAGGTGGTAGCCTTTATCCAGTAGGGGGTATATGAGGTCCCAAACAATTTTTCCGCTGGATCCCAAGTAGTCCGGACAATTAGGGGGCTGTAGCTGGGTGTCCTTCCCTTCGTACACCTTGAAGGAATATGTGTACCCTGTGGCTCGGTCACATAATTTGTAGACCTTCACCCCATAGCGGGCCCTTTTGCTGGGCATAAATTGCTTCATTCTAAGCCTGCCACTAAATTTAATAAGGGACTCATCCACACATATATGTTGGTCCGGGGTAAACAATTTGGGGAATATTTCTGAAAAATAATTTAGTATTGGTCGAATTTTGTAAAGGCGGTCATAATTTGGATCATTTCGTGGAAGGCACTGGGAATTGTCACTGAAATGTAAGAACCTCAGGATCATCTGATATCTGGTTCTGGGCATTACCGCGGAGAAGAGCGGTGAGTGGTGGAGGGGGTGGGTTGACCAGTAGGTACGTAATTGATTTTTTTTGTTGAGTCCCATATTAAATGTGAGGCCTAAAAAAAGCTTGAACTCCTCCACCGTTAGGTCTCTCCATTCGTAGGGACGGGCATAATAGGAGGTCGGATTTTGAAAAATAAATTGTTGTGCATACAGGTTGCACTGGGCCACAATTGACGCCAACATGTCCTCGGTAAAAATTAAATAAAAAAAATCTATAGGGCTAAAATTCTCCGTGTCCACCTGGACTCCTGGCTGGGCGGTGAAAGGGGGAACATTGGCCTCTCCTGAATTAGGAGGAAGCCACAAGGGATTCTGAAGGGCATAGGGAAGGCCAGCATGGATCCTAACCCTTTGAGGCTGAGATGACACCCCACTGGTACTTGGCCTTTCTTGCTGGGGCACTGCGGTGCTGGTGGACAGCATTGCGGTGCTGGTGGACGGCACTGCGGTGCTGGTGGACGGCACTGCGGTGCTGGTGGACGGCACTTCGGTGCTGGTGGACGACACTGCCTCACTAGAACACCTTCGCTTGATGGGCCGGATATCTTCCTCCTCGGATTCATCAGTCAGTGTTTCACTGCTGAGGACTGGCTCATAATTTACGTCGGCTTCAGAATCCGAATCCGAAAAGGAATCTGAAGAGGAGAGCTCCCCGTTGCTCTCGTCGGCCGTGGAAATAATTTGGTACGCCTCCTCAGCGGAAAAGACACGTTTAGCCATGGTAGCACTGATGGGCACTGATGAGGTGGCACAGATGGGCGCTTTTGAGGTGGCACAGATGGGCGCTTTTGAGGTGGCACAAATGGGCACTGATGGGTTGGCACAGATGTGCACTGATTTATTGCACAGATGTGCAGATTTATTGCACGGATGTGCACTGATGAGGCGGCGGATGGGCACTGCTGAGGCGGCAGATGGGCACTGCTGAGGCAGCAGATGGGCACTGCTGAGGCGGCAGATGGGCACTGCTGAGGCGGCACAGATGGGCACTGCTGAGGCGGCAGATGGGCACTGATGGGTCGGCACAGATGTGCACTGATTTATTGCACGGATGTGCACTGATGAGGTGGCAGATGGGCACTGCTGAGGCGGCAGATGGGCACTGCTGAGTCGGCACAGATGGGCACTGCTGAGTCGGCACAGATGGGCACTGCTGAGTCGGCAGATGGGCACTGATGGGTCGGCACAGATGTGCACTGATTTATTGCAGGGATGTGCACTGATAAGGCAGCAGATGGGCACAGGTGGGCACTGCTGAGGCGGCACAGATGGGCACTGCTGATGCGGCACAGATGGGCACTGCTGAGGCGGCACAGATGGGCACTGCTGAGGCACAGATGGGCACCAATTGGTACAGATGGGCACCGATTGGCACTGGCGGGCACTGGCGGTGCACAGATGGGCACTGGCGGGCACTGGTGGTGCACAGGTGGGCACTGGCAGTGCACAGGTGGGCACAGGTGGGCACAGGTGGCCACAGGTGGGCACAGGTGGGCACAGGTGGGGTAGATCTGGGCACAGGTGGGGTATATCTGGGCACTGGTAGGGTAGATCTGGGCACTGGCAGGGTTTATATTAGGACTGGCACGTTTATGTTAGCACTGGCACGTAGGGAACACTCACTCACTGTTAGCTGTCTCCTCACACGCTATCGCTGTGTGAGGAGACACATTCGGCAATGGGTGATGATCTCATTTGTTTACATTTGAGATCATCACCCATTGGAGGAGGCGATCGCGCTGTAAACGGCCGCTGTGATTGGCCGTTTACAGCGATCTGTGATTGGCTGTGTCCAGGGGACACGGCCAACACAGATTTTCCCCGATGCGCGCTCCCGGGAGCGCGCGGGGAACTCTTAAAGGGGACGACGTCAATAGATGTAGTCCCGGAAATTGAGATCCGTGCTGTAGCCGTCATTTGACTATAGCACGGATCTCAAGTGGTTAAAGCTGTGAGTAATTTAAAATGACTTTTTTTCCTTTCAAAATTTCCTTTTTCACGGTACAGTAATAAACATGGGAAAGAGGCGTTACTTTACAGGCTGAATAATTACATAGAGAAAAAGGGTTGGGACTTTAAATGAGGTGTCTATATTGTAGCTAATTGAAGGAATCAAAGTAAAACATGAACAAGTATTTATTTGTTTGCCATGACTGAGTAGGTACATGGCAGACAATACATGCAATAATGGCACATAATGTAACAAATCATGTATCCAAAAACATTTACATGTTAAAAACATGAATAGAATATACAAAATACAATAGTATTGTTCTCAATAATAAAAATCATTATAATATAACAGTTCCTTGTCCCCAGCAACATGGGGACAAGGTGCTTTGGGGGACCCCAAAGCACCCTTGCCCTGATGAAGTCACGTGATGGTGACGAACATGCGTCGGAAAGAGAGAGAGAGAGAGACACCGGAAGTGGCATCCGAGCCTGCCGTTCGTCTTTTGTTTACACTTGATGCCTGTTTTATTCTTACTAAATGTGAGTAACCTGACAATTTTTATCAAATAAACATTGGAGTATAAAACTTACTACACTATCTAGTACCATTTCTTGTACTTTGTGAGGTATACCCGCCCCAAGACACCGTGCATAAGATGTGAGGAAACCCCTATTGCGGTTAATATATGTTGATACACGCTGTAACCTTACAGCTGTAAGGTAAGGGGACATCTATCCACTTATCCAATGGAGGGGAAAGAAGGAGTGTGGGACTGAATTACCTGCATGATTTGCACAGCACCACACGTGGAATGCTTTATGTCTGAATGTTGCGCCAGCAGCATTTACACTTATTTCACCATTTGGACTGTTTTATTGTTTGATTCATCGTTTGGATTTATTGGCACTTAGCACTTAATTTTAACGGATCTGTTTTTTGGGTTGCAATAATTTGTCCTGATTATTTATTAATCACTATATACATATATGCTGTGTGTGTTATTTGCACTAGTCACTTTATTGGCTTATGTTTTTTGCACTACTAAGTTTTAGCACTTGGCACTTTATCTCAGAGTGGTACTGTATTTTCAGCACATGTGCACTTTGATTTCATATATATGTTATGACATATCATTATTATTTGGCCACTATTCTGTGCTACCATTTTAATTGAGATAAGTACGTTTCATACAGTGGACGATTATAATTTATTATTTAATGGTAACTTACCTTTCAGCACTCATCATTATTTATTATTTTTACATGTATTACTTATTTGCATAATCCCTCCCTCCCATTTCCCTCATCCTTATACGACGCAGCACTATCACATATATACATATTTACCCCATCAGGGTAGGAGTTTACCCTTATCCAATGCATGCAGCAGTACTCCATCCCCTTTGCATTGTTTCTGTTGGGCCAGCGCAGAGGTACCACACACAATATGGGTATGGATGTAACCCAGAGTATCTGGAACAATGTAACAAAGGGGCTCCATTCTGTGGAACAATAAAAAACATAAATACACCAAATGGTGCTATTTGGTGTATGTGCACTGCCGGGTTGTTGGACCGATTTTTTTGCCTTTTTTCCTCCAGGAGCTGCAATGCTTTCTCGGGGGCTGTTCACCCTGGCATCAGCGCCAAGCTGCCACTTGTGCAGTCGATGCTTTACTGACACAGGCAGGTGCTACCATCCTGGCTGACGGTGGGATGGACATTTGGGGTCCAGTGAGCTGTTTCTGCCCTGACTCTGGGGCCTGTTCTAAATTTCATGCCTTGTGTGATTCTTTTTTTCATTTACAGCCAGTTCTCACATTGATACATAATCTGTGCAGCCTGCACCTGTTACTATTGGTGTACACTCCCGCTGGACGGGGTCCGCTCATTACACAGAGAACATTTAAAGACACTTCTTTCATTCACAGTCAGTCCTCTGACTGATACACTGATACACTTCCTGTGCAGTCTGCACCAGACATCACTGGCTTCTACTCCTATATCAGCAACACTAGGTAACTACCACTAGCACTATGACATTTATTTCATATGTGGTTTTAATCCCAGGATCTTATTACATTTGGGGGTCATAGATCTGGGGATCTATGCTGTTTTGATATCAGTTCACACTCATTTTAGTTGGGCTCCTTTCTTTGATTAGTTTACATTTTTACATCTTTAGCACCATTTGGTGTATTTATGTTTTTTATTGTTCCACAGAATGGAGCCCCTTTGTTACATTGTTCCAGGTACTCTGGGTTACATCCATACTCATGTTCCCTGTGTTCCTATTGGACCCTATTACCACAGCTTCCGGAACAGGCATTCCTCTCGGCCCTAGCACCCTGGCGGTGTGCTTGTTTCACCCTAAGTATATACACGAGTTTTACAGGGATGACCACCTTATCCTCCCTGTATGTATGTTCATTTCTTGTCCATGAATGGTTGATGTTGATATATTTACCTCTTTTTATAGATGTACCATGCATCCACCCTTGATGATTGGATAGATCCCATAAAACGCGTCGGGCCTAACCTAGATGCAATGCATACATACTTACATTGTCTTTGGATTCAGGCAATGCTGTGGATTATAACTGTTATATTATAATGATTTTTATTATTGAGGACAATACTATTTTATATTGTATATTCTATTCATGTTTTTAACATGTAAATGTTTTTGGATACATGATTTGTTACATTATGTACCATTATTGCATGTATTGTCTGCCATGTACCTACTCAATCATGGCAAATAAATAAATACTTGTTTATGTTTTATTTTGACTCCTTCTATTAGTTACAATATAGACATTTAAAGTCCTGACCCTTTTTCTCTATGTACTTGAATAGGGATGGAGATGCATATTACCGTGCATCTCATTTAAAGTCCCAAAAGCCCCCTCTATTGTTACAGGCTGATTAAGGGGACCAGCCGGCATGATATTTAAAGGAATATTAAATTTTTATTGTTTCACTTTAATCATTATTAAAATCACTGCTCCTGAAAAAAATGCTGTTTTAAAAACTTTATTTTGCATTGATACATGTCCCCTGGTGCAGTACCCAGGTCCCCAAACACATAGCATGTTCACACAAATTTTTTGCCTATCCGCATGTTCTGGTGCAAACCGAACCGGGGAGTGTTATGAAGTGGGGGGAAATCTTCCCAAGATCAAGTGGTTAATGACACATTTCTGTTTCTTTCAATGGTCCTTGAAAGACCGTTGCCTGACATTCATGAGCAACTGACATCCACAACAACAACAGCTGAAGCAGGTAAAAATTATTTACATTGAAATGTCTGAACCAAAAGACTTTGGATTTGCTGTCCTGACCTTACATTCTCCATGGTGTACATATCAGATATACAAAATTTTATGACAACTTGTTGTCTCTATCCTTCAATCATTATGATTAAAATAGTAAGCCATAAAAATCCTTAGTGGCTAAATAAATCTACATAGGACATATCTTTAATTGCATTACAGTTGTGTCCTTTTAAATGACTCTTCAGTTTAGTTCCCTCTCTACTTTCTTGATATCTCGACATTATCTTTTGCATCTCATAAATAATTCAGTAAATGACTTATTTTGCAAGAGTACAACTTTATTAATCTGCCAGAATTTCTTCTTATGAATGCTTATCACATAACTGTCAGAAGTTACAGCCATGTGGATAGCTCAATAGCCATAAAATGAAGTGTTCATAAAGCTTCCTCAACTGTACCTCTGAGATTACTTCAAGAAGGCTTTTCCTGTAATTGTGGTAGTTTGACAGGTGGCATTAAGCTATTTAAAATTGTTTTAAATGCTGGTATTGTGCACTGATGATTTATGAAGGTTGGATGACATAAAGCTATACAAATTATTTTGAAATATCTAAATTACATTTTAAAATACAAGACAAAACTTTTACTACAACGTTTAGCTTGAAAGAAAACTTTGTCATTCACCAATTTGTTAAGGCTTGCTATGAGGAATGTCATCTAAATAATCTGGATGAATAAACTTTCTTTTATTTGTAGGTGTTTGTTTTATGATTTGTATTGTTTGTGTTAACAAATAGTGACATGCTAATACTCTTGGAATGAATACAACTTGTGTATTTTCCATATTGAAATTGCAGTGTATAACAATAGTTGAGAGAGGATCAAAAGGCCTATTTCCCCCAAAAAAATTAGGGTCGAAGCAATAAAACACTCATGGGTGTTCTAGCCTCTACTCTAACACAAGATAGGACATTACCTGGGAATTATTCTATCCAACAGGGCCATAGACAGCAATAAAACCCTAGCAGATGTTGAATTCCTTTTTCACATTATACAAATATATATTTTTTTTAAAGAGCTTGGGATTACATTAATTAAATATATAAGTACCTGCCTGTATTTACTCTTCATTACAGTTTTCAGCACTGTTATAGTTTGAAAGAAAATTACACAGCCATTTAATTTTATAATCAGATATATTTGTATCATTTTTGAGACAAATAAACCTTTAAACCTTTTTTTTTATGGTATTCAATTTTTACTGTTAAAATAAAAAAAAGTGGACAAATTAAAAAAAAAAAATCTTTTACTTTCTCTTATAAATTATAGCAAAAAAAAACAAAAATTTTGGGGGGGGCGTGTCCGGCGCGTGACCATGATGGACGCCTGAACTCAGAGCTCTCCACACTGACGGCGATACACAGCGGCTTACAGCGGCACCCGGGAATTATTTCTCCACCGATTGACCGTAGCTTCTACTGCAAGGCAGAGGAGAGATGTCCCTCAAACGAAAAGAGGATAGGATCCCGCGGAAGCTGACGGAGTTCATGTATCAGCCGTCCGCACGGCGCAGTCAAAATGGCGCCGAGGCCCTGTCCCGCTGCGGGATGAACACAGCAGCTGCTTCTTCCCATCAAGGAGAGAACATCTCCACACATCACACCGCACTGGTAAGTGCCAATCCCGGAGGAATCTATACATCACCCCCAGGTACACCGCTGGCTAACAGTCCGGCGAAGTCTAAGATGAGAATGGATAGTGGCTTACCTCAGGATAGTGTCCAGGCCTCTGCCATGCCCTATGCCTTCCCTCAGCAGAGCCCACAACCGGACGCCATTGCCTCCTTCCCCACAGCAGGTCAGGCAGTCATGGACACCACTCTCAAGGAGATGCTGATGTCCCTTAGCAGCTCCTTACAGTCTGACATGCTCTCCCTTATGCAGAACTTCAGCACTAGCATTAATGCACTAGAGGACAGAGCCACACAGCTTGAAGCTAACATGGGAGATGTCACTATTACTGTAAATGACATGATTGATGCCCAAGAAGCACAGGCCCAAGAAACGTGCTGGATTAAGGACAAAATCGCAGATTTAGAGGACAGGGCTAGACGTAACAACTTTAAGATCCGTGGAATTCCTGAATCTGTTCAAACCACTGAGTTACCTTTATTTGCAAAAAACCTTCTTAAAGCTGTACTCCCTGACGCGAAAGGTATTGAACTAGTTATTGATCGTATACATAGGCTGCCTAAGCCCTCCTTCCTCCCAGATGCTGTGCCTAGAGATGTCATCCTCAGGGTGCACTTTTATCATATTAAGGAGCAATTTATGCGCACAGTAAGGGGACTGCCCTCTCTCCCTGACACTTATGGGCACCTACAAGTGTATGCTGATCTGTCTCAACACACCTTAAGCAGACGCAGACAACTCAACACTATCACTAAAGCACTACGCAACAATCAAATCCAGTATCAATGGATTGCCCCATCCAAAATCTCTATCCAACATGAGGGATCAAAACACCTGGTCCATTCGCTGCAGCAGGGACTGCGACTCCTGCGAAACTGGAACATTGTTCCTTCTCATAGTGAGGCGACTCCTATGGATCAGAGCAATACAGGGGCCATGTCTCCTCAATCTCTTCGGCCAAGACCCCGCAGGAACCAACTCCCTGCCTAGGGTCCCGGATGCACGATTACTGCATGCCGATTCGGTGTGCCTTCTGCTCTCATTCACACTCGGTACAAAAAACTCTTTACCCCCAGTTAGTGTTTCCTAGCACAGGGTGCTAAAGTTTGTTCTATTGGAAACACTTTTTCATTGGTCTCTTTTTTTATTTTATTTTTTATTTTATTTATTTTTTATTTTTTTCACTGCCACTATAAGCGGCCACAGCACGGCCCTCTGGTTACTTACCAGGCAGCAATTAGTCGCATCTAGAGGCTCAGACACGTGCTTTTTCTGCTTTGATCCAACCGTTTTTACCCTTTTGTTTCTTCTGTGTGGTTGTTTTTCCTTTTCCCTTATCCTCTCCCAGCAGGCTTACCACAATATCTATACTACCTGGTGAAAGTGTCCACATTCCCGCCCGCACCTCGTGCTGATCAACTATCAAGTTTTCTTCAGAAGCATCCATTGCAACCGCATTTAATCTTCACTTGGACTCGTTTCTCCTTTCTACGGTACTTCAGGTAACTTTCTAGCTACTACAGTTTCTCCCGACCTGACCTGCAAGCATGACCATCAAATTTGTCTCCATCAATGCTAAAGGATTAAATCATCCTGCCAAGAGATCCTCTCTATGGTCACTCGCCAAGCAAACCCAATGTGATATTTTATGTGCACAAGAAACACACTTCTTGTCTAGCCATCCTCCTTCTTGTACGAACAAGAACTTTAGCACAATCTACATGGCCAACGCTACCTCTAAAAAGAAAGGAGTTCTTATTGCCATTCGTAATACCCTCACATACCAACTCACCCAGGTTGCCCTGGACCCCGATGGTCGATACATCATTTTAACTTGCACGATCAATAATATTCCTTACACTATTGTTAACTCTTATGCTCCTAACGTGCACCAAGCACGATTCCTACGTAAGCTCCACAAGAAAGTAACTGTAGCTCAACAAGGAGCAGTGATATGGTGTGGCGATTTCAACTGCACCCCTGACCCTGCCCTGGACTCCTCTATCCGCACCAAAAGACCCAGACCGGCTTTGAATCCCCTTCTCTCCCGCTTTCGTCTATACGACGTTTGGAGATGCTTACATGCTGATGAAAAAGATTTTACTTTTTTCTCTTCCTGCCATAACTCTTACTCGCGCATTGACCTTTTTCTAACAGATCCTTGGACTCTTCAGAAAATTTCTTCCTCTACTATTCACCCCACAACGTGGTCAGACCATTCTCCGGTTAGCATTACTATTGAGGACTCAACTAAATCCCCTCCGGCCTATTTATGGAGACTTAACGCTAGGATCCTGCAGACAGACCCATATAAAGACCTGTTACGTGAACACTTATTAGATTTTTTCTCGCTGAACAAGGACTCAGTTACTGACCCTCATGTGCTCTGGGCATCTCACAAAGCGTACATTCGGGGCTTGTTTATTCAATATGGAACTAGAGACAGAAGGCGTAGGAGGCAGCGTTTAGATGATATCCTTGCCAAAATCCAAAACACTGATTCCATGAACAAACAACATCCCACTCTGGCACTCAAAGCCCAACTGACCTCCCTCAGACTTGAACTCAGAACTTTATTACTAGAAACCCATGACAAAACGCAAAAATGCTTTAGAATGAAATTTTTTGCTGAGGGAAATAAACCCGGTAAATTACTTTCATATCAGGTCAAAGGCCCTGTATCTAAATCTACTATACCCTACTTGCTCCACCCTATTACCAATTCCAAATTAACTAACCCTCAATCTATTGCCAATGCTTTTAGCGAATATTATAGCGGCCTATACAATCTCGCTGAAGATGTGACACTACATCAACCTCAACCCTCCCAAATTCAGGCCTTCTTACAATCAGTCAATCTTCCCCAATTGACCCCTCAGCAACTACCACTTACCCGAGACGAAATTAGAAAAGCTATCCATACTTTACCTAATAATAAAGCCCCTGGTCCGGATGGTTTCGTAGGTGAATACTATAAGCAATTCGACTATGTGCTCCTTGAACACTTAACCAATGTTTTCAATTCTGCTGCCTCCTCCGCATTCTTTCCTCAAGAAATGCTTAAAGCTTTGATTGTTAAAATACCGAAGCCGGGGAAGGAACCAAACCTGCCGCAGAATTTTCGTCCTATTTCTCTTTTAAATCATGATGTTAAACTATATGCGAAAGTGATCTCATCTAGACTGCTTGACATATTGCCATTGTTAATACACTCTGACCAATCTGGTTTTGTCAAGGGTCGCCAGACCTCTGACGCCACACGGCGTATGATCAACATCATTCATCACGCAGCGACCCATCGAGTGCCTTCTCTGCTCCTTTCTTTGGATGCGGAGAAGGCATTCGATCGGGTTCATTGGCAATACCTAAAACTTACCCTAGAAAAATTTGGATTTCGAGGTTTTATCCTCTCTGCAATTCTAGCACTGTATTCTACCCCCTCAGCCCAAGTCTATTGTTTGTCTATGCTCTCTACACCATTTCCCATTACGAACGGCACGAGACAAGGCTGCCCTCTCTCGCCTCTGATATTCGATCTTATGATAGAACCCCTCGCAGCCAAAATTAGATCCCATGATGCTATATCTGGTTTTCTCATTGGTAGCGCGGACCACAGAATTAACCTCTTTGCGGACGACATTATTTTTGCATTGTCTAACCCAATAACTTCCCTGGCTTCGGTACAAAATGTACTTGATGATTTCAGCTATATCTCATATTACAAGGTTAACGCTTCTAAGTCTTATATCCTACCAATAGCATTATCTCAGCATCAACAAACAGTTTTGAAGGACAGTTATCCTTATGCATGGTCCACAAACACTATCACTTACTTGGGTATAAAACTTACCACACACACTACTGCATTATATCAAGCTAATTACTTACCCCTCCTAAATACTCTACCTATAGAACTGAATAAACTCTCCAAACTGTCGCTCTCCAGCGCAGGTAGGTTAGCTGCCTTTAAGATGATCTTACTTCCACAGCTTCTATATCTCTTCAGATCCCTGCCCATTCCAATACCCATGTCTTTCTTCGCACGGACACGATCCCTTCTCAAACACTTTGTGTGGCAAGGTAAAAGACCGAGAGTAGCCCAGACTGCCCTTATTAAACATAAATTAGCTGGCGGTATGGGTTACGTCGATATACTGGACTACTATATGGCGGCTATCTTAGCACAGATGAGAGAATGGTTCTCTCCTAACCCCCTTAATCAATGGAGCTCTATTGAAGCTTCTCAAATCCCCGGCGGCAACTTAATGGTCTGGCTACTCAGCTTCCCCTCTTTATGTAAACTGGATAAGCATGTATCCCCGACTGTCCGTGCATCCATTAAAGCATTCTTATATCTCCGTGCGAACTTACCCACTCCAACCGCTTTATGTACAGTGCCCATACCAATCGAAATCCTTAACTTGCTCATACCTAACATGCAAATAGCTCCCTGGAAAAAAAAAGGTATAATACATATTGGAGACTTATACTCTTCTGAATTTCTCCACCCATTCCCCACACTACAGCAAGCTTTTTCGCTCACCTCAAAGGACTATTACATATACCTTCAAGTCACACACTGCTTGCTCAGACACCCATATACGCATCTTACCTTGCCCACGAACATTTTGCAGTATTTCACTAGCACTATGGCTCCCGTCAAAGGCATCTCACTTTTTTATGCTGCGCTTAAAGATAAAAGCATCATTGATATTCTTCCTCCCATGCTTAAATGGGAGAGGGATATTGGTGTGTCCCTATCTCCACAACAATGGCAATGTGCATTACGTTCCATCTACAAAACTACGAAATCGGCTAACCTTTGGGAACTTACTTATAAACTTACCCTTAGATGGTATCTTACCCCTGCACGTATGAACTTGTACAATGATTCTTTCGATGTGCACTGTTGGAGACAATGCGGTGCACCTGGCACCCTCTACCATATACTTTGGGACTGCCCCCACATTAAATTACTGTGGCTAGATGTCTTCCGCCTCATTGCTGAAGTTACCTGTATTCCCATTGAACCATCCCCGGCCTTAGCGATTTTGTCCATAGGCATTGAACAATACCCCCACACACTTCAATACATTATCACGCAGATTCTACTAGCTACTAGATTGGTGATAGCCCGTAACTGGAAATCTCCCGCACAAATCTCCTGTACGGAAATTGTGCGTTTAGTACATACACATTGTGCATATGAACGTATGTATGCTGCAGCGGAAGGTTATCTACCTAAATTAACATCTCGTTGGAAACTCTGGGATGCATGGTTCACCAAATCACGTCCCCTATTCATCTGAATTATATCTCTTTAGCTATTGCTTCCTCCTTTCCATGTACTACATTGAGCCTGCTTCCCTCCCCCTCCTCTGCCTCCCCCTCCTCTGCCTCCCCCCCCCCCCCCTCCCTTTTTTTTTTTTTTCTCTCTCTTTTTGTTTGTTTTGTCCTATCGTACTGTGCCTGATATTGCATGTTGGGTCGACTAGCAAGTACACGCACTTTAGATGCGATGTTATCTAACTATTTGTTTATCTTAGCTAACTAAAGTTTAACCACTACTCAATGTACATTACATTATTGCATTCTCATTATACTACTCTACAGATGGTACTTTTACTGTACGACATCCCCTGTTTATATTGCCATCTTCCTTGTTGACTTTCATATTATACTTAATGCGATGTCTACGCCTCTGGACACAGCAAGATCCCGTTTGGGGTGTCTAGAGGGGTAGCTTCCCCCCATCATACTCCTTCTCTGTTTGTATACAGTACTTGCAATATGAATAGGATATAGGTTTCCCATCCTAGATTCTCTCTCATCTTTATTACAATATAAGATGTTATAGTGGTTGTGTTATCTTGTTCTTTTTTTTTTTTATATTACTCTGTACCTTTGCAAAAATACTAATAAAAATTTATTGGAAAAAAAAAAAAAAAAAAATTTTGGATCTTGGTTTAGGATATTAACAACTTGCCGCCCACGATATAGCTGAAAGACGGCTACAGCGTGGGCTTTGCCGGGAGGGCATACATGGACCTCCTCCTGTTTTTTTGCACCTTTCCCACGCACCCCAGGGGAACTTTTTAGAAATATGCACTCAACTGAGATATCAACTCCTTTTTTCTGCATGGCCCTTTAAAGGGTGTCTTACACTTTCCACTTAATATTTCATGTGGCTTACATTATGGGTAACTCAGTAAAAGAGTTAGACTCCTCCTGCTGCATGGGTAAAAAAGGAGAGTGAGAAGTGAGGAGACAGGAGGGAAGATTTTACTACCACAGTCCCAAAGAAATATAAGAGGGGATTTATCTTGCAAGAACAAACTCAGATATGAAGTCTCAACCCAATAAAATGTCTAGCCTATCTATGGAATAATAGTAGTAGTTGGCATTCTACTATTTTGATTATGACTCTACGTATATACAGTCAGATCTTGCACGTTGCAAACGATCGTTTCTCCTCGGACGTATTCGACTCAGCGGAATAAGGCACAGTATTTTTAACGCTTAAACAGTTTTCCACTTGCCGATTTCCAACAAGGGAGATAACTAGTGGCAAAAGGAGAAAACTGCATTGGCATTTTGAAGGCTTGTTGGTTTCATATGTTTGGTGAGTGCATCCTCACTCGTCCAAAGGGGTCGTCCTTTGTTCCACAAGTGGTGATCTATATGGTGGAAGCTGTGTTTCAATCACAAAGCAAGTGGATAGAACAAAGCACCCTGTCTTCTGAACACTGAACTGAACTTTAACGCATGTTTTGGGAAAAAAATGTGCATGCGCTGCTATACATAAAAAGTGGACTTTTTAGTTTGAGTTACATGTTTTGTGTATTTTTAATATTTTTTTGTTCTAAAAGCAGCAGCTGACAAATAGATGATATATTGAGTAAATATTGTATTTAAACATCCAAGAGCGCAGAGCAGTGTGCTATAGGGGCTGGTGAGAATTATTGTTTTAGCACATTTTTTGACATACAGTCAGATCTATTAAAACATATTTTCTTAATGGTTCACTTCTAGCTCGATTTCTTTAAAGAAATAAAAAGTAAGCACAAGTTTGTACTTGCTCTAGTATATAACCCTTATACTGTATGTTGTCTCATGTTATTTTGATTATATAAGCTATTCCAACTTTTAATAAACTATAGACAATTCAAGCAATGAAAACTTTAAGCAGAGACTTCTTCAAATATTGGTGCAGTGTATATTCACATTAACTGCAATATTTATTAAGGTGTTACATTTTGTTTTCAACATGCAACAGACATAAAAAGGAATGAGATCTGATACCACAGCAGAACAAAGATAAAACATAATTTTCCCTTTTATCATTTAAAATTGATTGTAAACAAGTAGCAAACTGCCAAAATAGATATACTGGGACCCTAGCAAAGATTAGCAGAAGTCTATAAAACAGATCAAACTTCAGAAATATAACATTGGAAAATATCCTTACCAAAAAACTCTAGTCTGGCACCTGTAGCAAATAGATACAGTACAGAAATGGTTAATGGGAAATATTTTAAATGGAATTCCAGAAAGAGTCACATACGGTAAATAACAGGTTTGTGCACATTGGATTGTCCAGTAGGTATTGCAAATGCATTCATATGGTGTTTGTAGCCCATTATATCCTGTAACTTGTTTTTTGTTTTTTTTTGGAAACAGTTGATAACCGGGAATTGCAAATAAGTAAGCTTGGAATAACTTCAAACAAGATATATTCAATGCTCGGTCTTGATATTATCCCATGCAAATACCAGAAGTGGACAACTGTAGATTAAAGAGTCATAGCAATATATAATGCAAAAGACTATTGTTTGCCCCCCCTCCCAATACAACTGTCATCTAGGTAGGTAGAAAGCATCAATGTACAACATCAACAGTACATAGAACATATCCTGAAGTCACCACGTAACCTTTGTCAGATAAATGGTCAGTAAAGATGATCATTTGCAAATATAGATTGTTGTCTGTGTGAATGACTAAACATGTCTCATAAAAATGTATTTGCATTTTTACCATAGTTTATTTAAATCTTTAAAATAGATACTATTTTCTTATTGGCAACATATGCTAATTTCAACTAGTAAAATTTCAAGATATACATTTGAACGCATTAGGAGATTGAGCTCATCATTTGTCCTTAATGCCACTCACTTCTCAAGAGATGATCAGTCAATTCCATTTATCATTCTAATTAGGAGGCATGTTGCCAGTCCAATTGGGCTCAATTACTTAGGGCCTCATTAGTGAAATGCATTGTGCAGCAGTCTCTTTCAATGAACAAGGTCACTTATAGAACATAAAGTAGCAAGCCAGCAAGCGCATTAGACCATAGAGAGGTATACCTAAATTCTAGAAATCCTTTGGCTTAACTTGAAAGGAATCCCCACATGTACAGTCAACATTTTCAGTCATCCATTACTCCACAGTGTATGATCATTTGCAATTAATATATTAATATTAAAAACCTCTTTACAAGGTTTATTACCACTTATTCCAATGAACACTGTAAAGTTAAAAGAATTTTCCAAAAATACTGGCATGTTTTAACTTCTGATCCAACGACAGGACCAATACGTTCCTCCAGCCCCCTTAATCACATATAGGCAGGCTTGCTCTGTTGGGGACTTACTAGTCAAGAGTGAATTTAGGGGTTCCATGTGCTGTGATCCTTGCAAGCTTCTGGGAATTTTTCCATGTGGCACCTGTAACTACTGCTGCTTCATGGACACTCAAAAAAACATAAGTCTGCCCAATGGCTGGACTTTCTCCCCCAGACATTTTTCCAACTGCCAGACTACATTAGTAGTATACCTCTTATCAGGGCCGGACTGGCCTACCGGGATACTGGGACATTTCCCGGTAGGCTGCCTGCCCTGGAGCTGCTTTGATCAAAGCTGTGACTGCAGTGCTCCCCTCCCTCCTCCTCCCCTCCTCCTGCCTACTTGTCATGCACAGCAGGAGACCGATGTGTCACGGAACTGAGTGTTAAAAGTTTGACTGCACTGTGATAAAAGTCCCACCCTCCTCCTAGACCAGCTCGTTTGATAGATGCAGTGTTCTGTCTATCACACAAGCTGGTCTAGGAGAAAGGCGGGACTTTTATCAGAGCGAGGCCAAACATTTCACACTTAGCTCTATGTAAGAGAACAAGTTGCTCCCGTCCATTGCGTCGGGTTGCGTGCACGTGCAGGTGTGCACCCATGGCGTCAACTGGCGCCAGAAGGCCTATTTAAAGGAGTGCTCTGACCCCAGACTAATCTTCAGCTGTTCCTGTTACCCTGCACCCGCTGTTCTTCTGCCTGATACCTCCTTATGAACCTGGCTTGCTCTGACCCTGCTCCTGGATCCTCTTCTTGCTCTGATCCCCGGCTCCTGAGCCTGGCTATCCTAGTGACCTCGCCTCTGCCTGCTGCCTTGCACCTCGTCTTCTGCCTGCTGCCGAACCTGGCTTCCCTCAAGACCCTGCTCTCGCTTCTGTCCTGCATGTGCCTGCTACCTTGGTCCTGCGATCTTCTGCTGCAAGCCTATCAAGGACTTAACTACAATGCACGTTCCAGTTCCACTGCTCCTGCTGAGTTCCCCGTTAAGCCCAGCTGATCCTTGGTACAAGACGATCCATTATGTCCTGACGGCTCTCCTGCCTGTCCAAGATCGCTTCCTTTGCTGCAAGGCTCGGGGTCCACAGTTGCGGGCACTCGAGTTCCTCCTGGCCCTTGGTTCCCTCTGTTCCACTCCCAGTGGGGCCTGGGCGGGAGATACAAGAGAGGCCGACCTCGTCAATTCAGTCTCCTCCAAGGTACGTGACAGTATCAGTCAGCCACCAATGGAGTCTGAAAGGGAGGTCTCTCTTTTTTCAACCCTCTGTCGGACTGTTAGCGTACTCTCCCAAATGGTACAAGGGTTGCACATGGACTTTGTTCAGCTACACGATCAACTACAATTGATGCCCAGACCAGCTACCACCTCTGAATCTTCAGGAATCAATGACTCTGCCACACAAACCATGATCTGTTGCTGCACTGAACTTTCTCATGTTCCCGAACCCAGAGTTCCCCTACCTGGATGTTTCTCTGGTGACCGTAAAAGATTTAGGACTTTTCAGCATGCCTATGAGCTGTATTTTTCTTTGCTACCTCATATTTTTCTTCTGAAGAAATTAAGGTGGGCTTTCTCATCTCTCTACTGCTGGGAGACCCCCAGGCTTGGGCCCACTGGCTTCGGGAACAACTTGACCCTGCTTTGGCTTCTGCAGATTCCTTTTTTACCGCCATGGCTGAACTGTATGCAGACCCTTTTCATCAACAGACTGCCGAGGCTACTTTGACCCACTTGCAACAGGGCCTGAGACCCATGGAAGATTATGTCTCGGACTTCCGACTGTGGAGCTCTGATACCAAGTGGAATAGTTCTGCACTACGCTTCCAATTTTATCTCGGTCTATCAGAAGCCATCAAGGACAAACTGTCCAGGATAGAGGCTCCCACCTCTTTAGATGACTTGATTCACCTTTGCATTCTGATTGATCGCCGTCTGTGCGAAAGACAGGTTGAGAGAACCAGGAACCACCATTTACTACCTGTCCAGTCCCAGGTCCAGTTACCTCCTTCTTCTGCAGTTTTGCCTAAGGACATTGTTAGGGTTAAAAAGAGTTTACATGCCAGTTATCTGAGATCACCTCTGATTGAAAACAGGAACGATCTCGTCATCACCACCTTAAACGTTGCCTCTACTGTGATGATGGAGGACATTTTCTTTAACATTGTCCCCAGAGACATCTTAGGAGATCCTCTCCTCCACCCCATACAGTTGCTTCTCTGAACCCTGGACAGAACCACACTTTGCTGACAATCTCTCTCTCCAGTTTGCCGGGAAGACTCTCACAGTTTCTGCCATTGTGGATTCGGGGACCAGTAGCTGTTTTGTGCTACTATGCACGTACAGCCCCTGAGTGCCAAAAAGAACAGCTTCTCTGTCCATCTGGCCGACGGATCAGGTATTAAATCTGGACCCATTACACTAGAGACTGTACCCATCTCATGTCTTACTACCTCTGGACATTGGGAGTTCCTTCGTCTGGATATCATCACCTCCCCACGTTTTCCTCTCATTCTTGGGCAACCCTGGCTGAGGGCACATAACCCTCTCATAAACTGGTCCTCTGAGGAAGTGTCTTTTACTTCTGACTACTGTAAGAACTGCCTCCCTCCTCCACCTAGTTCTGGTGGGCCATTCCTCTGCATCAGTGTTGATCCTGAGACTGCTAAACTGGTGCCCTCCATGTATCACGAGTACCTTGATGTCTTCAACAAGAAGAATGCTGATACTCTGCCCTTTCACAGACCATACGCCTGCCCTATTAAACTTTTGCCTGGCGCTGAAATTCCCTTTGGCAGAATGTTTCCTCTCTCTGAACTTGAACTCGGGGAACTTCGAAAATCATTAGCGAAAACCTTGACAAGGGTTTTATCCGGCCTTCTTCATCCCCGCTGGGGCAGCAATATTCTTTGTTGAAAAGAAATATCACACACTCCGGCCTTGTGTTGACTATCGGGACTTAAATAAAATAACCATAAAGAACCGATACCCTTTGCCACTTATTCCCGAACTGTTCCAGAGATTACGAGAGGCACGTGTCTTTTCCAAATTAGATTTAAGAGGAGCATATAACCTGATCAGAATCAAGGAAGGGGATGAGTGGAAGATGGCCTTTAGGTCTCTGTCAGGAAATGTTCCATCCGCTGATAATATCTGTCTCTTGGCGTGCAGTACTGAGGTCCACCAGCAGGTGTCTCCTGTCAGTTTTGAGCTGTCAGGAGAGCTTTTCCCTGCTGATGCTAGATCATCTTTGGGCCGCAGTACTGGTGTCCACCAGCGGATGGATCCTGGCAGTATGGAGCAGGCAGCACCTCCTGCAATCAGGTGTCACTTGAGGCCAATCACAGGCCTATAAATAGCTGGCAAGCAGTCATATGTTTGCCTCGGTATTGTTCCTTGTGCCCTGACCTGCTGCTTGCGATCCTGAACCTGTTCCTGTACCCTGAACCTGTGACCCGTGGCTCTGATCCTGTTTCCCTGTCCTGGTCCCTACCCTGTCCCACCTGTTACCATTATTCCTGTCCTGAAGTCTGATCCATCCATCCTCTCCCTGTCCTGTGTTCCTTACCCCATTTGCTGATCTCCCCGTGTATGACCTTGGCCTGGCTTGTGACTCTGATTCTGGACTGCCCTTGTTTATTTGCTGATCCTCTGTGTATGACCCTGGCCTGCCTATCGTTTACGGTACTTGCATTTCCCATTTATTGTACATATCTGTCTGTTGTTGTTTGGGGGTCTTTGTTGGTTGGTTTATTGCACTGTGTGGTTGTATTCATATTATTCACTTTCTTTAATAAATCATATTTCACTTATACACGTTTGGGTTTCCTCTGTTGCAGTCCACACAGTTCTGGTCTTATCTGATACGTGACAGAATACCGAGGCCTCCCTGACCAGAAGTGGCTACACAGAGGAACCATCTTGGTTCAGGTTGCTTACTGAAATGAATTTAGAGGTAATCCGTTATTATGCTTTGTTGGCGTCTGAGAGTGGTGACTATCTCCGCCAGACACTGAAAGAGTGGACCAGTGATCAGCTGTTGGAAACCATTCGTTTAGCTCACTCCAGGGTTGATCAGGGCTGTATGTCGTTTGGGGATGTTCAGCCGTTAATTAAAATCTGCACAGAGCTGGCCCTGCCCTGCATCCCAGAGGGCCAGGATGATTTTTCTCCCCCCTTCAGTATTAATCAAGTCGCATCACTGGTATGGCTTCTGGAAGATGATTCCCCTTACTTTTTTGAGCATTACACAGCCTGTTCCCAACAGATGATAATAGAATGTGTTGATTCCGTACAATCCCTTGTTAGACAGGCAGTCTGTAACCCGCAGTTTGTACAACCACTACTTTTAGCATGGTCTGGTATTTTGCAATCGGCCACAGCCAGCCCACAACTTACCCTCTCTGCTACCAAACACCCGCCTGCCCAAGAGTCTCTTCCTCCATCACCTATGGCAACCTCAGTTTCAGCCCAATATACTCTACTTCCCACCAAATATCAATACCCTGTTTCTTCCTGCTGCACATATCCTGCCTTTAATCCAACGGCCTCTTTACTACGGCCCGCTATCCCTCAAGAACTTCCCCCAGCCACTGTTACCTCTTCCCTGCCATATTCCAACCCTTCTCTCCAGTCTTCTTCATCCCCTACCTATAGATCTGCAGCTACCTACAGGCCTTCAGTAGCTAAATCTAAAAAGAAACGGAAGTTCTTTCCTACCCATTTGATCCTGCCAGTAACGCAACCTGCCTCCGCACCAACCAACCTGCTCCAGTCTGCCTGCATGCCAGCCGAACCTGATCACCCTCCTGATTCTGCCAATCATCTGCCTGCTATCCAGCCTGACGACTTCCAGCCTGATGTCCCGGCCTTCCAGCCTGACGACTTCCAGCCTGATGTCCCGGCCTTCCAGCCTGACGACTTCCAGCCTGATGTCCCGGCCTTCCAGCCTGACGACTTCCAGCCTGATGTCCCGGCCTTCCAGCCTGACGCCTTCCAGCCTGACGCCTTCCAGCCTGACGCCTTGCAGTCTGATGTCCCGGCCTTCCAGTCTGATGTCCCGGCCTTCCAGTCTGATGTCCCGGCCTTCCAGTCTGATGCCTTGCAGTCTGATGTCCCGGCCTTCCAGTCTGATGCCTTGCAGTCTGATGTCCCGGCCTTCCAGTCTGATGCCTTGCAGTCTGATGTCCCGGCCTTCCAGTCTGATGCCTTGCAGTCTGATGTCCCGGCCTTCCAGCCTGACGACTTCCAGCCTGACGCCTTCCAGCCTGACGCCTTGCAGTCTGATGTCCCGGCCTTCCAGTCTGATGTCCCGGCCTTCCAGTCTGATGCCTTGCAGTCTGATGTCCCGGCCTTCCAGTCTGATGTCCCGGCCTTCCAGTCTGATGTCTTGCAGTCTGATGTCCCGGCCTTCCAGTCTGATGCCTTCCAGTCTGATGTCCCGGCCTTCCAGTCTGATGTCCCGGCCTTCCAGTCTGATGCCTTCCAGTCCGATGCCTTCCAGTCTGATGTCCCGGCCTGCCAGTCTGATGCCTTCCAGTCTGATGTCCCGGCCTGCCAGTCTGATGCCTTCCAGTCTGATGTCCCGGCCTGCCAGTCTGATGCCTTCCAGTCTGATGTCCCGGCCTGCCAGTCTGATGCCTTCCAGTCTGATGTCCCGGCCTGCCAGTCTGATGCCTGCCAGTCTGATGCCTTCCAGTCTGATGTCCCGGCCTGCCAGTCTGATGCCTTCCAGTCTGATGTCCCGGCCTGCCAGTCTGATGCCTTCCAGTCTGATGTCCCGGCCTGCCAGTCTGATGCCTTCCAGTCTGATGTCCCGGCCTGCCAGTCTGATGCCTTCCAGTCTGATGTCCCGGCCTGCCAGTCCGATGCCTTCCAGTCTGATGTCCCGGCCTGCCAGTCCGATGCCTTCCAGTCTGATGTCCCGGCCTGCCAGTCCGATGCCTTCCAGCCTGCCGTCCCGGTGCCTGCCCTGCAGCCTCCCGGTCTGATGTGCCTGCCTCCCGGCCTGAGGTGTTCCTGCCCGCTGTCCAGCCTGAAGTGCCAGTGCCCGCTGTCCAGCCTGAAGTGCCGGTGCCCGCTGTCCAGCCTGAAGTGCCCATTTCACCAGCTTGAAGTGCCTGTGCCCTCTGCCCAGCTTGATGTACCCGCTGCCTCGCTTGATGTGCCTGCTGCTAAACCTGTTATGACTCTGCCTGTTGCCCAGCTTGATGCCATGGACTTGTCCCAGCAGCAGCTAGTTGGAGCGTCCGGAGGCCGCTCCTTTGAGGGGGGGTACTGTCAGGAAATGTTCCATCCGCTGATAATATCTGTCTCTTGGCGTGCAGTACTGAGGTCCACCAGCAGGTGTCTCCTGTCAGTTTTGAGCTGTCAGGAGAGCTTTTCCCTGCTGATGCTAGATCATCTTTGGGCCGCAGTACTGGTGTCCACCAGCGGATGGATCCTGGCAGTATGGAGCAGGCAGCACCTCCTGCAATCAGGTGTCACTTGAGGCCAATCACAGGCCTATAAATAGCTGGCAAGCAGTCATATGTTTGCCTCGGTATTGTTCCTTGTGCCCTGACCTGCTGCTTGCGATCCTGAACCTGTTCCTGTACCCTGAACCTGTGACCCGTGGCTCTGATCCTGTTTCCCTGTCCTGGTCCCTACCCTGTCCCACCTGTTACCATTATTCCTGTCCTGAAGTCTGATCCATCCATCCTCTCCCTGTCCTGTGTTCCTTACCCCATTTGCTGATCTCCCCGTGTATGACCTTGGCCTGGCTTGTGACTCTGATTCTGGACTGCCCTTGTTTATTTGCTGATCCTCTGTGTATGACCCTGGCCTGCCTATCGTTTACGGTACTTGCATTTCCCATTTATTGTACATATCTGTCTGTTGTTGTTTGGGGGTCTTTGTTGGTTGGTTTATTGCACTGTGTGGTTGTATTCATATTATTCACTTTCTTTAATAAATCATATTTCACTTATACACGTTTGGGTTTCCTCTGTTGCAGTCCACACAGTTCTGGTCTTATCTGATACGTGACAGTCTCGTTTCAGCCACTTTGAATACCTAGTGATGCCCTTCGGACTCTGTAACGCACCAGCCACCTTTCAACATTTTGTGAACAATGTTTTTCGGGACTTCCTTTATGTGTTCACTATTGTCTACTTGGACGATATATTAATTTTCTCCTCTTCCCTGGATGTGCACCGAGTCCATGTTAAAAAGGTATTAGACAGGCTATGGAAACACCATCTCTACACCAAAGCTGAAAAATGCGAGTTCGAAAAGTCTTCCATTCAGTTACTGGGTCCATTATTTCCACAGATTGGATCGCCATGGACGCCCAGAAGGTGTCTGCAGTACTCGATTGGCCAGCCCCCACTGATAGGAAGTCTGTGCAGCGGTATGTGGGGCTTTCAAACTTCTACAGGAAATTCATCAAAAACCTTTTCGGGGATCATCTCCCTTATTACCCAATTAACTTGATCACGTGTAATCCTCTCATGGACTGTAGAAGCTCAAGCTGCATTTGACAAGTTGAAAAACCTTTTCACATATGCACCAATTCTGAGACATCCTGATCCTAACTTGTCCTATGTCCTCGAGGTTGATGTCTCCAAAATTGCTGTGGAAGCCATACTATCTCAGCGACAGAGAGCAAAATCTCTTCTACATCCCATCGCCTTCTTTTCGAGAAAATGAAATCCCTCAGAAAGGAACTATGACGTGGGTAATCGGGAACTACTGGCTATTAAATCTGCCTTGGAAGTATGGCGCTATCTCCTTGAAGGAGCGGCGCATCCCATTCTTGTGTTCACCGATCACAAGAACCTTGAATATTTAAGAACTGCCAAGAGAGTGAGACCCCGCCAGGCCAGATAGGCTCTCTTTTTTGCAAGATTTTGTTTCCACATAACTTACCGGCCTGGATCCAAGAATGGGAAGCCTGACGCTCTTTTCCGCATGTTTCAAGACACTGAGGTTCCCCCGGAGCCTGACACCATTTTGCCTGCTAAAATGTTTCTTCTTTTTCAGATCAATCTCATCTCTCAAATCAAGACAGCAGTTCAGAACCATTCCCCATCTCCAGAACTCTACCTCCAGCTGAAAGAGGATCTCTATTTTCATTGCAAACAGATCTTTTTTTCCTGAGCAGCTATGAACAGCGGTTCTCTGCATGTGCCATGACAACCCCTTGCCAGGGCATTTTGGAGTTCAAAAGACTTCTGGCTCTGCGCTCCCTCTGGTGGCCAGACCTGATACAGGACTGCAGGAACTACATTAAGTCATGCACAACGCGTCTCCGGAACAAATTATGGACCATGATCACCATGGACTTCATTGTTGAATTACCCCATCGGAAAGCTTCACCACCATCTTTGTCATTGTGGATCGGCTTTCTAAGATGGTCCCCTTTTGGCACTGGTGAGGCTGCATTGATCTCTTGTATCATGTCTGAAGTCTCTGATCATCTCTTGTATCATGTCTGCAGTCTCTGACCATCTCCTGTATCATGTCTACAGTCTCTTAACATCTTTAGTATCATGTCTTAAGTCTCTGACCACCGCCTTTACCATGCCTGCAGCCTCTGACATCTAATGTACCATGCCCACAGCCTCTGACATCTCTTGTACCTTGCCCGCAGCCTCTGACATCTTGACATCTCCTGTACTATGCCTGCAGCCTCTGACATCTCCTGTACTATGCTGGCAGCCTCTAACCATCTCTTGTATCATGTCTGCAACCTCTGACCATCTCTTGTCTTATATCATTTCTGCAGTCTCTGAGGGAGTCAAGAATGAGAGCACCGCCGGGATGGGGGCCATGGGAGAAGTCAGACGTGTGTGGACTGTTGGAGAGGAGACTATAGGAAAACTAGAGCCACCAAGCTGGAGCCAACTGACTGATCCCTGCACGGTGCACCTGAGAGGAGGTCAGTGACAGCATCACCAGGCCAGTCTGAGAGGAGGGGGTCACTGATGTAAGGGGGGGTGAATACAATAATGTAATAATGGGCACTAATATAAAGGTTTCCCCCCTATATCAGTAACCCATGCCCCCCTTTCCTTAGTGTATTCTTCCTGCGGAAGGTGGTCTCTGGTCACCAGAGTCATCACCCCCCCCCCACATTCCCAGAGTCCCAGGTGCCCCCCTTGATGATTGCTCCATTTTTACTACTTTTGACTGAAATTTACTGTTTTATATTTATATATCTCTCTATCTATCTATCCCTAGCCCTATGTGCTTTCATATCTGTCTTATTTATATATATTACGCTCTTCAAATGTGCTTTAAAATGCATGGTTTTCCCTTTTTATGAACAAGAAAATAATGACATATTAAGATGGTTATGATGTTGGGCTGGCATAATAATGCTATGGGGCTGATATGACATTATTTCCAGGGCTGGTTTTTAATCCCAGTCTGGCCCAGCTTGTTATCATGTGTCTGCGGTCTCTCTCCCTGGGTAGACATATGGCTTCTGTACACCATGGTCGCTTTCTCAACATCAAGGTTTTGGTGCTGGACCGAGTGCATCCCAGTCCCCGTGGTTGTGATCTTAACAAGATTCTCCTCCACAGTTCAGATGGATCTCGGATTTAAATGCCGCTGTACTCCCCGGCTTGAACGAGACCTTCACCTTCAAGACCTTTTTAGAGGGATTCCATTCTGGAGGCATCGAAAAAAACTATGACCCTACTCATGTTTATAGAATTTGTAATAATTATGGATTTGTGTCTATCTGGGATTGCCATTTCAGATTCTCTGCCTTCTGTCCTCCGTTTCGTCCTTTACATACTGCTTCTTCTATGGTTTATCTTTTCTGTCCACATTATGCGCATACGCTTAGATATATGCATGTACACACACATATATATATATATATATATATATATATATATACACACACACATATATATATATATATATATATATATATATATATATATATATATATATATATATATATATACACACATACACATATATATATATATATATATATATATATATATATATATATATATATATATATATATATATATATATATATATATATATATATATATATATATATATATATATATATATATATATATGTGTGTTTTGAGGTGCTTCTCTCTCCTATATGTCATTTGATTTATTCTGTAAGAAGACCTTCGATCATCTGAATAACACTGTGCATTTACTGTACATATTCTACCAATGTTCTGACATGTTGAAATTAACTTTTATTATTCATGTTTTCATTTTTATAATGATCAACAACCAATGTCAGTTATGCCGCGTACACACGTAGCCAACTATCCGACGGACTTAGTCTGGCGGACTTCCCACTAGACTGTCCGTCTGACTTTCCGAACGAGCTACTTGCCCACACACGGCACTTTTTCAGTGGACTAATACGGCGTACTAAGTCCGCCGTACTATCCGCCCTACTTTTGAAATGAATGGACTCGCCCACACACGCGGAGAAAAGTCCGCTCATTTAGAGCGCGTCTCCAGGTAGGCGGGGCCCGCGAGGGAGACGTCGCTGGCCCCGCCACCTGGTATGGACTTAAAGGGGAACCCCAATGCTGAAAAAAATCGCCGTGGGGGTCCCCTCAGGTCCACATCAGACCCTTGTCCGAGCACGCTACCCGGCCGGCCAGGAAAGGGGTGGCGAGCGAGCCCCCCCCATCCTGAGCCGTACCAGGCCACCTGCCCTCAACATGGGGGGTGCCTTGGGGAAGGGGGGGCCACGCGGCCCCCCACACCAAAGCACCTTGTCCCCATGTTGATGAGGACAAGGGCCTCTTTCCGACAACCCTGGCCGTTGGTTGTCGGGGTCTGCGGGCGGGGGGCTTATCGGAATCCGGGAGCCCCCTTTAATAAGGGGGCCCCCGGATACCGGCCTCCCCACCCTATGTGAATGAGTATGGGGTACAATGTACCCCTACCCATTCACCTGTAAAATAAAGTACAAAAAAAAACACAACACACAAGATAAAATAGTTTATTGCACAGCTCCAGGGGTCTTCCGTCTTCGGGGGTCTTCTCGCCGGACTCCTCCGCCATCTTCTTCTAGCTCTTTTGCTAGCGGAGGAGCCCGGCTTTCCTCCTCGTCACCGCCCTCTTCTTCCGACTTCGGGGGTCTTGTCCCCCTCTTCGGTTCTTCTGCCGGGCCACCGAGCCTTCTTCTAGCTCTTTTACAGACGGTGGCCCAGTCTTCTGGCGCCGCCGCCTTCCATTCTTCTTCTTGTTCTCCTTCTCCTGGAGATGTTGACTCGACGCGATCTCCGGCCGCAATGCCAGGGACGCGCTGCGCGGAGACTTATATAGGGACAAGGGGCGGGGTCATCGGTTGATGTCACATGGGTTGATGTCACATGGTGACCCCCGCCCCCTTACGATCTCACAGTCCCGGAGGATGCTGGGACTGTCGCCATGTGACATCAACCCATGTGACATCAACCCATGTGACATCAACCGATGACCCCACCCCTTGTCCCTATATAAGTCGCCGCGCAGCGCGTCCCTGGCATTGCGGCCGGAGAGAGCGTCGAGTCAACATCTCCAGGAGAAGGAGGAGAAGAAGAACGGAAGGTGGCGGCGGCGACAGAAGACCGGGCCACCGCCTGTAAAAGAGCTAGAAGAAGGCGCGGTGGCCTGGCAGAAGAACCGAAGAGGGGGACAAGACCCCCGAAGTCGGAAGAAGAGGGTGGCGGCGAGGAAGAAAGCCGGGCTCCTCCGCTAGCAAAAGAGCTATAAGAAGATAGCGGAGGAGTCCGGCGAGAAGACCCCCGAAGACAGAAGACCCCCGGAGCTGTGCAATAAACTATTTTATCTTGTGTGTTGTGTTTTTTTTTGTACTTTATTTTACAGGTGAATGGGTAGGGGTACATTGTACCCCATACTCATTCACATAGGGTGGGGGGCCGGTATCCGGGGGCCCCCTTATTAAAGGGTGCTCCCGGATCCCGATAAGCCCCCCGCCCGCAGACCCCGACAACCAATGGCCAGGGTTGTCGGGAAGAGGCCCTTGTCCTCATCAACATGGGGACAAGGTGCTTTGGGGTGGGGGGGCCGCGTGGCTGCCCCTTCCCCAAGGCACCCCCATGTTAAGGGCACACGGCCTGGTACGGCTCAGGAGGGGGGGCGCTCGCTCGCCCCCTTTCCTGGCCGGCCGGGTAGAGTAATGGGACAAGGGTCTGATGTGAACCTGGGGGGACCCCCACGCCGATTTTTTTCGGCGTTGGGGTTCCCCTTTAAGTCCATACCAGGTGGCGGGGCCAGCGACATCTCCTTCGCGGGCCCCGCCTACCTGGAGACCCGCTCGAATGAGCGGACTTTTCTCCCTGGGCGGGAAAAGTCAGTTCATTTCAAAAGTACGGCGGACTGGCATACACACGGCCGGATTGTCCGTTCGAAATGCGAGTCCGGCGGGAAGATTGGAGTGGAAAACTACTTTCTAAGTCCGCCGTACTTTCGGGTCAAAGAAGTATGCCGGAGGCTACACATGGGGGGATGGTCCGGCGGACTTGAGTTTGCCGGACTTTTCCACCCGATTGTTTGATCGTGTGTACGTGGCATTAGTGTTGATTGTATTTTAACATTCACTGTTATCACCTTTTGCAGATTCTGCGCCTTACGTACTTGGCTCCATGCCTGCACATGCGTTGGAATATACACACTGCTTAAATGCTCATTTACACATCATACTGTCTCCCTGTACTTGATACTTTCCTATGCCTGGCAGATCTGTCCCCTGGCATGGATGGGCTCCGTGATGCTGTTGTGTCATGGGGCCAACCTCTGGGTGGATGCTTCCCACCGTTTTGTCACTGTGTGCGATGTGTTCAGCGCATACATGCAGACGCTATCCAGTGGACTTGCGCATTCGCGGGTCGCACGTTCCATCCCATGTGCGGGCAGACTTCCGCCCACCTCTTCAATTCGGCAGCCCTCTAACATCTGACGTCACCACGCCATATGATGCAGTGACACCAGACACCGCCGTAGCTGGGGAACCGCCCAGCTACCGAGCAACACAGCTGGTCCCGATGCACATCATTGGCTGATGCACTGGGATCGGCTGATGATCCCAGCTGTAATCCTGTCAGAAATCATGAACCAGACTGAGACAGAAGTACAATTAAACCACACTTGTTTATTAATAAAAAATAAAAAGATAAATAGAGTAAGCTTAGTCAAAGCATAGCCAGAGTGCAGTAACCGGTTCGAGTAGTCAGCCAGGCCAGAGTTCAGCAACCAAATCGGGTAATCAGCCAGGCCAGAAGTCAGAGTAGAGGAACAGCAAGTGGGATAAGGAGCCAGAAGGGATGTCAGCAAGCCAGTCTTTAAACAGGAATGCAGGAGATGGTCTCTTGTGATGTGACCAAGGCGAAGGAAGAGTGAAGTGAACTGGACAGTAGGCAGGTCAGACGAGCAGGATCAGGAACAGCTGGATAACTGTGAAGAAAGAAGAGAGCTGGCAATTAGCCAACAGGTGAGCAGCCAGCCCAGAGAAGGAAGGGCTAAGCCAGCCCTAACAAATCCTTTTACTATAAGCATTTACCACCCACATACACAGCGGACCCATGGCATGGAAATTTAAGCATGCCCTGGAAATCAGCTCTGGTTTGTCTGCCACTTTATGATTGGCTCATACCCTGATCAATGGGTGGAGATTCCTATATCCCCACACCTATATATAATCTGGCATCCGCACAATTTGATGCTGCACAGCCAGAATTCCCTTCACCTCCTTGAGGATTTCAGTGTTTCTGCCTGTTAAAAAGTAAGTTTGGGTCTATACCTTATATACTCCTACTTATAATTGATTATATAAGGTGTGTTCACTAACACACCTCTCTGTTAGCTGTATTTACAATCAATATTGCCTATTTATGCCTTACCATCCAGGCTTTTATATACATAGCAATATTTACACACACATATGGACTTGGTCCTCATTAGTAAATCAGCTTTCACACATCTACCTACTCATATCAATCTAACATTAGTAGTCTCCTTAAATGCCTTGACTTATGCCGCTTACACACGTAGCCGACTATCCGGTGGACTTAGTCTGGCGGACTTCCCGCCGGACTGTCTGTCCGACTTTCCGAACGGGCTACTTGCCCACACACGGCCCTTTTTCAGCTGACTAATACGGCGACTAAGTCCGCCGTACTATCCGCCGTACTTTTGAAATGAACGGACTCGCCCACACACGCGGAGGAAAATCTGCTAATTTCGAGTGGGTCTCCAGGTAGGCGGGGCCCGCAAAGGAGACGTCGCTGGCCCCGCCACCTGGTATGGACTTAAAGGGGAACCCCAACGCCAAAAAAAATCAGCGTGGGGTCCCCCCCCAGGTCCACATCAGACCCTTGTCCGAGCAAGCTACCCGGCCAGCCAGGAAAGGGGGGACAAGCGAGCGCCCCCCTTCTGAGCCGTACCAGGCCGCGTGCCCTCAACATGGGGGGTTTCTTGGGGAAGGGGGGCCGCGTGGCCCCCCACCCCAAAGCACATTGTCCCCATGTTGATGGGGACAAGGGCCTCTTCCCGACAACCCTGGCCGTTGGTTGTCGGGGTCTGCGGGCGGGGGGCTTACCAAAATCCGGGAGCCCGCTTTAATAAGGGGGCCCCCGGATACCGGCCCCCCACCCTATGTGAATGAGTATGGGGTACAATGCACCCCTACCCATTCACCTGTAAATAATCAGATGTAAATGCACACTGCTTGTTATGGTCTGGTTGTAAGTATATATTTTTTGGATTCATAATTGCTTGTCTGTTTGTTCCAACTTGTCCCCCATACTATATATTGAATTGCTCCCCCATACAATTCTCCAATATTTAATAATCTCACTCTCAACATTTTTTGACTACTATGATGTACTATACCCAATTATATATTCATATATAATGAATTAAAGTTCTAACATGTTTTCACTATTGTAAGTATAGAAGGGTGGGATTATAATAGTGCTGTCGCCAACTAAATCACAAAACATTAAAAATACAATTTCTTTTTATTCATACAAAAACAAAAGGCAAACAATCAAAATGTGGATTTTTTTTTAAAATACATAATGGAGCATATACAATACAGGTATGGGGTTGCTGGCAGCCCAAAGAAGGAGGAAAAAGTGGTCACAGGTGAGTGTTAATTGGCAACATGTTTCGCCAATAATGGCTTCCTCGGGGGATAATGTGAGACCACCACAGTAGTAATCCAGCTCTAACATAAGAAAAATAGAAATAAATTTGAGAATACAAAAAAACAAAAAGAAAGTTGTCATGACCTCCAATAAACACACGGCACATAGCACATACCCCTATAGGTCCAGAAAAAAAAAAAAGATGGAAGGAATTATGTTGCTAAAATGCCTCACCTGAATTAGGGAGACAGTGGCAAAGATCAAAAAAGCCCCAGCCAACTAAAAAATGTATTTATAAAATAAATCCCCAAGAAAGACCCATAAATAAAAAACGGGTGAAGCACATCGGGACAGCAGTACCATATGGATAGGCATAGGGAGGGAAACAGTCGCTAATCTAAGTGCATGGTCTCCCCCATATCATCCATTGGCTGGGGCTTTTTTGATCTTTGGCCCTGTCTCCCTGATTTGGGTGAGGTATTTTAGCAAAAGCAAAATACAAAATTGCTCATTTGAGATGATGACCTCCTTGTATACTTGTGTGGCCAGTATCAAATTGAGATTACGATTCTTTTTTTTTTTTTTATTGTTAATCTTTATTAAATTTTCACATTATGCAGACCACATTTTAAAATAACATTGCAAGGATTCAAATACATCTTCCTTCCATTCCGAAGTCTGAGTTTTAAAGTTCTAGGAAGGGACGGGGGACATGAAAATACATCCATACATCACATATATTAACAGGCAAAAGAAAACAATATCTAAACAATACCATAACCCCCCTTATCCTTCCTCAACTATTTTTGCAATTCCTACATTTTTCCTACTAATATAGCCCCTCCCCTCCCTCCCACCCTTTCTATCGACACCACCCCCCCTCCCCTCCCCTCCTATATATATATTTGTGCTTTTATCCTACAGTGTGTCATAAATGTGTTATGATGATTCCTGTACCTTTAATGTACACTACCCTACTCCTTCCCATTACCCGTCCCCCCTCCCCCTCCCCTCTTCCCTTTCCTATCATGGTTTAAACTGGGGTATACATCTCCTCTATCCACTCTCGCCAGTTCCTATTAAACTCTTTTAGGTTATTTCGTTTTGCATATACTGCCCTCTCCTTACATAGATATTCATTTACCGCCCTTATCCAATCCTCTACTGTAGGGGCTAGCTTTGATTGCCATCTCCTAGCTATCATCCTTCTGGCTTGGAATAAACATCTTAGGATTACCGTTGTTACTCCCTTTCTCTCTACTTCCTCCTTTCTATAACCTAAGATACACACTATGGGATTTAATTCTATTGCCGTCCCAAAGGCCCTATTTATTATCTTTACCACTCCTTCCCAGTATCTAAATAATTTGGGACATTTCCAGAGCATGTGCATTAAATTCCCTGACCCCCCACACCTGGGGCAACAGTCATCTGTTCTCTTACCAAATTTAAATAATTTCTGGGGAGTATAGTATGCTCTATTAATTACCATCAAATGGGAAATCCTCTGGGGAGGAGAGACCGAGACCTTTGGGCATGCCGCTAGGATATTTTTCCACTGTACTCGTGTTATATTACCTAAGTCTTGCTCCCATTTCTCCTTCTCAACCCTCCCTTTCCTCTCACTATTAATCTGTTCACCCAACTGGGCATAGAATTTAGATATTAATCCTTTAGTGGGTCCTGCTTGTGCTACTGGGTATAGCAAGGGCAGTTCTTCCCATGTTAGTAACAGGTTTCCAAACTGGGTCTTTAAAGCATGCCTCATTTGTATATAGGCATAAAATGAGTTTTGTGATATCTTAAATTCTTTTTGCAGTTGGTCGAAAGATTTAATACCCCTGCCGCCATATAAATGGCTAAGCCTTACAATGCCACATTTTTCCCAATCTACAATTTTTCCAACCCGCCATATTTCCTGTAGCTTCTTATTGTTCCAGAGAGGCGTATACTTTGTTATTTTACTATATCCCATTTTTTTTTTAACTATATCCCATAGCTTTAACATCATTTTTACTGTAGGGCATCTACACTGGAATGAGTCCGCCTCCAAGGTCTCAATCAGGGTGCTATGTGGGGAGCCTGTTAATACTAATCTCCCATTTGGGGTTCCTCCGTTCATCTCATCAATCCCCCCTAGCTGTTGTAATTGGGACGCCCAAAAATAGCACTCCGGATAAGGGACCGCGAATCCTCTTTCCTCTCCCGGTAGCTGAAGCATCCGCAATCTCAATCTGGCCTGTCCTCCCCTCCATATTAACTCCCTAAACAACATCTCGATTTTATTAAACCAACTTCTGTTAATCCATATTGGGGCATTATGTAATATGTATAAAAGTTGGGGCATCCATATCATTTTTATCAGATTGCATCTGCCAGCCACCGAGAGAGGCATTCGTTTCCATATAGCAATTTTTTGTTTAAACTTAGCCAATAATGGGACTAAGTTATAACTTATATATTGCTTAGGATCCCTTGACAAGGTTACTCCCAGATATTTCAACTTATCCACTATTGGTATTTGGGGGGTTCCCAGGGCCGTTTGCTGACCAATTGGGTCCAAAGGAAGACATTCCGATTTTTCCCAATTTATCTCCAGCCCTGTGAAGCCTCCAAACCCTTGCACCAGTCCCATTGCCCTTGGCAGTGAGTACCTCATATCCCCCAAAAACAATAGGATATCGTCTGCATAAAGTGAGATTTTTTCCTCTCCAGTTTTTCTTACAAAACCGACTATCTCCCGGTTTGCTCTAATTGCACATGCCAAGGGCTCTATAGCAAATGCAAAGAGCAGGGGTGATAATGGGCACCCCTGCCTCGTCCCTCTCCCCAGCTCTATTTTCCCGGATAACTCATTATTAATTTTTAGTCTCGCACTAGGTTTGTCATATAGCATCCTAACCCATCCTATGAAGGAAGGACCCAGACCAAATTTCTCCAGAACTTTCCATATATATCCCCATTCTACGCTATCAAATGCTTTCCTTACATCCAATGCCACTACTGCACCCGGAGTATCATTATCCATTGGGACCTGCAAATTCAAAAAGGCTCTTCTAATATTTATACTCGTTGACCTGTTGGCTATAAACCCTGTTTGGTCCATATGGACCAATCTTGCTATAACTCGATTAAGCCTAATCGCTAATACCTTGGCCAGTATCTTTGTATCGGTACACAGGAGAGAAATTGGCCTATACGCTGCAACATCTAGGGCATCTTTCCCTTCTTTGTACAACAGGGTTATAACCGCCTCCATCATTGATGGAGGCAATTTACCCTCTCCATATGCTCCTCTTAACATCTCCAGGAGTTCAGGAAGCAGTATCTCGCCAAAATTTTTATAGACTTCAATCGGTAGTCCATCCGGCCCAGGCGATTTCTGATTTGGCATACTCGCAACTGCTTCCTGAAGTTCTTTCAAAGTTATTGGGGCTTCCAGTTCCTCTCTTTCTTCTTGTTTCAAACATGGTACCTCTAGTTGACCTAAAAATGTTTCCATTTGCTCATCCATCCCCACTTTCTGTGCAGTATATAGGTTTTTATAATATCCTTCAAATGCTTGGCATATACTCCCAGTTTCTGTTGTAACCTTTCCCTCAGGTATCCTAATCGCCGAAATTGAGGAGGGACCCGAGTTATTCTTCACCAGTTGTGCCAACATTTTTCCCACGCTTTCCCCTTCAACAAAGGAGGCTTGGCGTTGGAACATATGTTGAATCTCTGCTTTCTTCAGAGTTAATAGCCTAAGTTCTTCTTGTTTATCTAACCAGATTTTTTCTTTGCCCTGAGTGGGATCGCTAATAAAATCTCTTTCAGCCTCTAACACTTCTCTCCCTATTTGTACCTCCTGTTCCCTAGACTTTCTGTTTATTTTTGCTATTGATTGGATCATAAGACCCCTCAAGAAAGCTTTCAAAGTATCCCACAGGATCCCTGATGTTACTGTACCCTGGTTATTTTTTAGAAATTCTTTTAATTCCCACTGAATTCTCTCAGGGCGTTCTTCTGTCTCTTTTTTTATCAGTTCTAACCAGAGCGGGTTCACTTTCCACAACCTCTGTACCTTACGTTCTCTCATTTTTAATACTGCTGTCACTGGGGAATGATCTGAAATCCCCCTGGGCTGATATTCAATCTTTTCCACCATTTGTAAGGCCAGGTCATTCCCCAGTATCATATCAATCCTGGATAACGTAGTATGCGTGGCCGAGTAACAACTATACTGCCGGGCTCCCGGGTTCCCAGTTCTCCATAAATCCCGTAGTCCTACTTCTTCCAGGTACTGTCCCAACCTCCCCTGCCAAGCTGGTTCCGCCAGTGTTTTTTCTGGGAATCTATCAATTTTAATATCCAATACCGTGTTGAAATCCCCTACTATTATTATAGGAACACCATCTATCCCCACTAAAAATTCCTGTAGTTTAAAAAGCACTTCCATTTTAAATGGTGGAGGGATGTAGATATTTGCCAACATACATTCTCTATTTTCAATTAGGCAATGTAAGAAAATGTATCTGCCCTTTTCATCCAGGCTGACCCGCTTACATACAAAATTCACCCCCGTTTTTACCAAGACACTCACCCCTCTACTATATGTCGAATAAACAGAGTGATATTGAAATTGATATTTTCTACTCTGCAACCGGTATATTGTATCTCTATTTAAATGGGTCTCCTGTAGGCAGAGCAGCTCTACTCCACATCCCTCCAACAAGGATAGCACAGCTTTTTGTTTCACCTGCATCCCCAGGCCCCTCACATTCCAGGAGCCTATCTTAATTTTACCATCCTGCATAGCCATAAACAAATAAAGAGGAGAGAGAGAAGAAAGAAAAAAAACAAAAAAACAAAAACTAGGGCAGGAAAGAGAGAGAGTGAAATAACCAGTCTATTGAGGACACTATTGAGAACCATTTGTCTCCCAGTACCCACCATCTCCCCCCTAACTTCTTTTATTACCTTATACCGCGCTCCCCAAATATTACTCCCTTGTGTAAAAACAAATTTATTAAGAGTCCCAATTAATTCATATATTATGTGTCTTTTGATATAATTTATACCATATAATTGTTTATTACCATTTTCCCTCTTGTGACCAATATATTTTCCTTGTTTTTTACCACCCCAAGTTTTACCACCCCCCAGTTTGTGTCCTTTCTTGATTTGAGTTATTTCCTGTACTCCATTTATTAGTGCATACATATTTTTTTTCCCCTTCCGCCTCCCCCCTATTTTCCCTACTACACCCACCCCCTCTCCCCCCCTTCTACCTCCCTCCCACCCCTCCCCCACCTTCCTAGGTGTTACCCTAGGGGCTATTAGTGACCTTATACCACTCTCTTCACTACCTATTTGCCACCCACACCTAGTACGCTCGCCGTGTGTTACCTCCCTCCCAGCCCCCCTCCCATTCAGACACAACAAACCAAAAAAAAAAAAAACACATACTTCATCCCCCCATCTCTTTCTATCTTCCTATCCCACTCAGTACTAGGAACCCCAACGACTACAACTTTTCTTTATTTTCTTCTATCCATTTTTCCACTTCCATTGGGGAACAGAAAACCTGAGTATGCCCTAGTGCATTAATCCGTAGCTTTGCAGGATAAAGAAGAGCATACGGCACCCTGAGCTTCTGTAACCTGCGTTTCACCTGGATGAACTCTACCCTTTTTCTCTGAAGTTCTGGGGAAAAATCAGAATATAAAGAAATTCTAACACCCTTATACAGTACATTCCCCATTTCCCTTGCCTTCCGTAATAACACCACTTTATCCTTATAATTGAGTAATTTCATTAATAATGGCCTGGGACGGCCCCCCTCCAATGGTGCTCTAAAGGGTACCCTATGCGCCCTTTCTATTGAGAACGCTGTTGAAAAAGCATCCCTCCCAAACAGTTCAACCAGAAGATGCTCCATAAATTCAGCAGGGTTTACACCCTCACTTTTTTCCGGAAGCCCCACTACTCGCACATTGTCCCTCCTGAGCCTATTTTCCATTTCGTCCATTCTTGTTCTATATCCACTGAACTGCTCCTTCAGGCTTTCTATTTCTTTAATTAGGAATGTTGTATCATCTTCTAATCTGCTAGTCCTTATCTCAAGTTCTGTCGTCCTTTCCACCACTTTCTGTAGGTCTTGCCTTACCACCATTAGATCTTCCTTCACTCCCTTCATTTGATTACAGAGTTCTTTCAGTGAGATGTTACATGCATTTACGGCCAATAACACGTCCTTAATAGTTGGCTCTTTTTCTAACGGAGGAGAGTCACCCGTTGTGATCTCTATATTCTGTTCCCCTGCACCCGCATTTTTATTAACTGAACATTTTGCCACTGCTCCAGCCTGCGTATTAATATTAATGTTTGACTGTCCCGTGCTTTTCCTTTCAGACATTACTCCATGCTGCCCCTTTGTCTGCCCTTTTTTTGGAGGGGTCTGAGATGACTGTACAGGGTTATGAGCAAATTGTTCTAATTTAGCTGCTGTGGCAGACTGTTGCAAACTTTTTTCCCCTCTTTCCTTTGCAGAACGCAGGTGCTGCATCTTACTTTCCTTTTCTCGCCCCTTTCTTCAGAACAGTCCTGGGTATATGGTATTTTAATATATTTTTAACTTTTTAACCCAGCCGCCCCTCACTCAGTTAATCGCTTAGTGCAATATTAGCCGTATCTTATAACCAGTTCTCCAGTATTCACTTCATGTATCACAAAAACTTCCTGTTTTAATGCTTCACAAGAGACATTTGTTTGCACGCACTAGTTCAAGTACCGTTCAACCAGTTAATTTTTGGAACAGCCACCATCCCTCAATTGATCAATTAATGCGATACTGATCTTGTCTTATAGCCAGTCCACAAGCACTCAATTCAAATATCACATACTTCCTGGTTCGTTGCTTACAGACGTTCGTTTTTACAGCAGGTACTTCTTTGCATATTCTACCCAGGTTTATCATTCATTCGTCTTAGAGCACAAAACGAAGCGATGAGATCCAGGAAAAGAAAAGAGCTATAAGTCCTTCTCACCCCCTGCCAGCGCCCTCTTGTTTACTTGTTACCAGTTCTCAGGCATCGCTATGTCCACAACTTGCTCTGCCAAACCTCCGCCTGCTATGCCCCTCACACCTCCGACTTCTTCCCTCCCCCGCAATCCTGCCGCTTACCTCCTTCCTCCTATCGCGGCTTACTGGAAAGCGGGAGAGCCTCTTGATGTCCACTGTGTGCGGCGTCTCTCGGCAGGACTCAAAAGCGTTCGGCGTTGGTCGGGGGGACTCGTGTTTCTTCGGCCATATTCGCTGGGGTTCGGAACCCGGAAGAAAACGTGAATCTCCGAGGGCTCGGCACAATAGTACAGTGATACGCTGTCACTCCTCCTCCTGTCCAGCTTCGATGATCAGCTCCAGCCCACCTCACGCTGCGTCCGGCCGCAGCACTAAGCGCTCTACGCTCTCGTCATGGGGGTCTGGGAGAGAGTCACACACGGCGTCTCACATCTCTCACTCACTCCACCTTGCACATCCGGTCACACCCACGAGATTACGATTCTTGATGTTCAAGTCAATCTCTGATATCAGGTTCATGTTCTTGTAGTTTCCTCTCCTCTTTTTCAATGTAGGGAGAGGGATCTGCGTGAACATATAGAGGACTACACCTTGGACATTATTAATTCCAAGGAAGGTAAATTTTTAAGAGATAAATTGGGATTCTGCATTTGATAATGGATATGCCTGCAGGTGGAGCCAACCTGCTTCTAATCCAACTAATCGCTCACCTATACCTTCAATGCCTCTAATTGAGTGTGATGCACCCAACATATATTCTGTTTCCTCAGCTGTGTCCAGTCAGTCAACTATCAGGATTTATCCCATGATAGGCTTCCTAAAAAACGCAAAGGTAACTTGGAACATACACTTTCTGATCCACTATAAGGTACAAATGAAGTACAAGATGACCTCAGATTGTTTGCCCTAAATTCAGCTCTCATCGATCATCTGCACATGTTGACACATCTTCTGCACTGGTTCCCAATTTGATGCCCACTACTAGGGCTATCACTCCTTCACTTTCATGATATAGTTCGGTTCCTACTAGGAGGGTAAATGAACCCAACCTTCTTTCCTTTTTTCCACATAGCACACTGGCTATAGATCCCAAAATAGCCCCTACTTTTTTAGTCAAAACTCCATACCAGATCTCTGGTCTGAATCTCACAACTGCACCACCCCCACCCCCCACAGAGACACTCAACTAAAAGTTATTAACCTATCATCTGTTAAATTGTCTGAAGACGAGATTGAAGTATTAAAATTGGGTCTAACTTTCTGTCCCCAAGTTGATGGTGACAAATTCCAAATGATTAAGGATATACATCTTTTTGTTAGGTAACTTATGTTCACCGTAATTTATGAAAAATTGAATCAGGAAATTGGATCTTTGGGTCCTCCTGATATACAATCTAGCCCTGACAGTGATGAGCTCCATGTCCTTGAGGACCTTATGGAGCTCTGGGAGGAGGGTCACACTGATTCAGATAAACTTCCTACCCCCCTTTCTTGTGGTACGTGTGCCTCTGGTGTGGCCTCCCCCCCACCCCATCATATAAGCCAAAATCACCATCATTTCCACTTTTGAATAACTACCCTAATATTTGGGCATTTGTGGAACAGACATCTAAGGAAATTACTAAGTTGGATTTTCATACTGTACAGTACAATGACAACCTTTCTGTTAGCCAGAAAAAGCTATTCAATCTCTTCAAAGCAATACCCCGATTGCAATTAAACCTGCAGATAAGAGTGGTAAATTAATATAGTAATTATGAACACTAATGATTATGAAACCATGTGTCATCGCATTCTCATGAATAGAGAATGGCATTGACCTATTTCCAAACATTTGATTAACAACTTTAATCTGGAATATTACTCTTTAATTACTAATGCCCTTCATAAGGGACTTATCGACAGGGACACTTGGAACTATCTTAATGTTAAAGAACCCAAAACCCTTACGCTATATACACTTCCCAAAGTGTATAAGTCCTTGATTGACCTGCCAGGTCAGCCAATTGTATTGGGCTGTCAAAGCCTTACTGAAAATGCCAGTGCACTTATTGACAAGTGTCTTTACCCGTATGTAACTGCATTATCCTCTTATATTAAGGACACTATTGATCTTTTGCAAACAATTGAGGGCATGTATGTTCCCTTAAACACTTGGCTTGTAGCCATAGACATAGAGAGCCTATACAATGTAATTTCACGTGCCAAAGGCATTGAAACTATAGGTAACCATCTTAAAGAAAGAGTCAGTTCTGCTCATCAATATAATATGTTCATTTTGGAACTCCTGAATTTAATTTTGACTCATAATGTGTTTTTGTTTGGCAATTCCCACTTCCTCCAGGTGCAGGGGGTTGCGATGGGGACCAGGTGCGCCCCATCGTATGCCAACCTGTACCTGGGGGGGTGGGAAAAGGAGCACTTCTTGGATAATGATGCAGTGCCAGTGTGCCGGTCCCACATTTTGATGTCCTGTTCCTCTGGTCAGGCACTAGGGATCAGCTGACACGATTTATGGAAGTTATATCTAACAATTCCTATAATCTCAAATTTACGTTGAAATGTAGCCAAAGTTGCATTCATTTTTTAGATTTAAAGATCTCTATCAACGATGATGGTTTTCTCTACTCTTCTGTTTTTCGGAAACGCACCTCTCGGAATACAATATTGCATGCTTCTAGTGGACACCCCCAATCGCTTTTGAAACACTCCATACAGCCAATATGTCAGACTAAGCAGGAATTGTGCTTATGATTAAGGACTATCAGAAAGCAGCTCACGACCTCTATACTAGATTGAAACAGAGGGTACAGCCATAGATTAAAAAAGCATTTAATAAAGCTTCTAAACGTGATGGGAAGGATATGATATTTTTAATTATACCCTCAACTCCTGAGCAACCAGTTAGAATTATAACACAATACTCTAGGCATCATGCTAAATTCAGAGCCAACTCATCTGCACATAAATTCATTAAAACTCGACCTGAAATTACATATCAACGGCCACCATCAGTTAGGGACAGGCTGGTACCTAACCACTTTGATCCTGGGGGTCTTGTCACCCCACTTCAGACTGGCACGTTTTCCTGCCATAAATGTGATGTGTGTTGGCATATCTTAGACGGTTCCACTGTGCTCCTTCCCAATGGAGATACGCATATGATACGTTATAGAATTTCCTGTTAAACTGTTGGAGTGGTATATTTTGCCAAATGCCTATGTGAGTGTTTTTACATAGGTAAAATGAAACAACCTTTCTTTAAAAGAATCAGAGATCACACTATCCTTATTTATAAAAGACTTATGACAACGGCTATCAGTCGACATGTTGGGTCCGAAAATGACTTTAGTTCTAATATGATCAAGTGCTTTGGAGCATGTGCCTTCACATGTCAGAGGCGACAGTATTGACTGGACTCTCTTGCAATTAGAAACCAAATTGATTCATAATTTAAATGCTACTCACTACTCTGGACTCAATGAATACATTCGTTTTAAGTCCTTCCTGTGACTTGCACCATTCATGTGTTGGCCACATGAAGTGACTTTGCTGACTGTTACATTGTGTCCCTTGGCATTTATCTTACTGCTATTTTTTGGTTAAGATGTTTGATAACAATGGTGTATATTAGTATAAGTACTTTGGATTAGCATCTGTTTCCCTCCCTATGCCTATTCATATGGTACTGATGTCCCAGTGTGTTTCACCCTTTTTTATTTATGATTCTTTGTTGGGTATTTATTTTCCCCCAAAATTTTTTTGCATTTTGTTTGTTTAATTTAATTTCATAAACCTTAGGTTCTGTTTATTTTGGGGCTGCCCTACAGCCAAGTTTGGTTGGTGTTTGGTGGACTCGACGCATGGTCATATGGACACCCAGGGCGGCATGCCCAATTTGTGTCCCCTGTGCTATTTCCCGACTCGCCTGACTACTCCGATTCCTGGTCCATCCTCTCTGCATGAACCTTTGGCTTCGCCATTGGTGCAGGACTTTGGCCATCTCCCTCTAATCACGCCTCTTTTCCTTGGCCTGATCTGTTTGTGTCACACTGCCTGCGTGATTTGACTCCGATTCCTGTGACCCACGGATATTGTAGGCAGCTGGGTTTCCGGACACAGGTGCATGTGCAGTGGACTTTTTCCTCTGCCCTCGCTCGAAGACGTCAGATGCCAAACGAGCAGGGGGTACTTAATGCCGGCCAGTCCACTAATCACTCGGCTGGACATTAGGGGTGACCGTATCTCTCTGGTTTCGTTTTGTAGGTAAAAATATCTCACCTTAGGCTACTGACTCTATGATGCTTTAATCGCTGCATACTATTTTTGGATTTATTTTAAGGAACCTTTCTAAATGACCCTTATAACGTTCTGATATACATGATTGCACTCTATTTAAAGTCAATATATTGTCTTTATGTATATTGAGCTCAACATTTTTCAGTCATGTGCCACTTTTTGAAAATGTTTCATGCTGCAGTTCAATATAGTGGTCCATTTGAAACTTTTTTGTGGACTATCTATATCATTGATTCTGTGATAGAAATTTGCATATAACATAACAATTTGTCCCTTCTAATGATGGTTAACCTTACATTTTAGTACTGATTAAGTTGAAAGTCTAGGAATTGGGACAACTTTTTGATCTACTCTATATATCCATATCGGTACCATGGCACCCTTAAACCCATGCGTTTTTCATTTTTGAGCATAGTATGTTTTTATTACAGTTTAACTCTATTGGACTTACATTTGTCTATTTATTTTAGAATATACATATATTCATTTCTTTTATTTTTTTTTCTTTACCTCTTTATCTGGGTCTTTCTTTACCCCCTGACTATTCATGGTCTCCCCCATATCATCCATTGGCTGGGGATTTTTTGATCTTTTCCCCTGTCTACCTAATTTGGGTGAGGCATTTTATCAACAGAATTCTTTCTATCTTTTGGTTTCGGACCTATAGGGGTATGTGCTATGTGCTGTGTGTTTTCTGGAGGTCATGACAACTTTCTTCTTGTTTTTTTGTATTATCATATTTATTTTTCTTATGTTAGAGCTGGATTACTACTGTGGTGGCCTCACATTATCCCCTGAGGAAGCCATTATTGGCAAAACATGTTGGAAAATAACACTCACCTGTGACCACTTTTTCCTTCTTCTTTGGGCCGCCAGCAACCCAATGCCTGTATTGTATATGCTCCATTATTGATTTTAACTATTTTTCTACATTTTGATTGTTGTTTGCCTTTTGTTTTTCGTATCAATAAAAATAAACTATACTTTTAATATGTTGTGATTTAGTTGTTGACAGCACGGTTATAATCCCACCGCTCTATTACATATAATCCCACCCCCTTTTACATTTTTGCTTATCGGAATGATGTGCACCATAGAGCCACTCAGACTATACTTTTTAGTATATTTTCACCATTCTTTGCTGTTAGGCAGTACAGTCTGCACAAAATAATCCCTTGAAGAAGAAATTATTTTCCAAAACATATCGGGATTTTGGAATCTTTATGTGAATGTCTGGTCCATTACCCCAAGACCAACCTTCTGATTTAGCATTTCAATGTCTACTGCTCACCTTATGACCATTGATATTTGGTTTTAATATATTTATTATGTATAATTTGATCATTAATACAATTTTGTAATTTTTCTATTTATGCTCTCTACTTTCTTACCTGATTATATCCCTAGCCCGCAAAATCCCTAAGGCATTCCTCCATTGTTTTTTCCTTGATCACTGGGATGTGGCCTAGGTTCAGTCATTTATTTGTAGTCTCCTATTCTCCATAATATTACAAAGGTTTATGAGGCAGGATATTGCAGACATTGACTTTACTCTTTGTTATATGTGCTGTTTACAGAACAATATGTTACAGCATAAATACTTGACCAAATTGAGGTTTCTGATTCAAGCTGTGTTCACATTAAAAAAAGAACACAACTTTTATGCTTGCTCAGTTCACAAATCTAAGAAAAGTCAACAAGATGGCATGGGACCATTAAAGAGAGGCTATAATTTGACAACAAAAAACTTTGTTTAAGTTTGCATGAACATGCATTAACATGTGCTGCTATAATTCAGATCTAGCCTTCCCATCACCATGTTAGAATTGAATTATACTGTAGCAGCACATGTTCATGCAAACCTAAACATTTTTTTTGTCAAGTTATAGGCTCTCTTTAATGGTAAAAAGCATTTTCATAAAGATTACCTTTTTTCTTTTTATATACTAATATACTTCAGCTTAAAGACTCTTCTGATGCTTTTTTTCTGTGTAAAGCTACTTATATCATTGAGATGACTGCAGTCTGATCCATTTATTTTATGATTAGATAGGACAGAAATGTCATATTTATTGAACCACTGCAGGCTCCCCACTCTCATGTGAAAAACATACAGTATGGAAAATTTGTCTTAATATAACTTACCCTCTGTGATAAATAAATGTAACCCCCCACCCATAAAAAAATGGAATAGAAAAGATTTGGAAAAAAAAATATTAAGCATTGCTAAGCTCTTTCTTGTATTAATAGTTATGAAGAGACTAGGGTTTGGGTTTGGTGTTCACACATAGGCTGGGTCTGATTCTTGGGACCAAGATGGGTCCTATCAGAAAAGATCCTGTGGGTAAACAGGATGGCATCCAAAGACAATCACAAAAGTCATTCTAAATTACAAAGAGGCTGAGCTTGTGGAGCATTTTATACACTCGAGCTGAGCAAAGAGAAGCTGAAGCAAATTGGAAACATGTTATTTATGAGCTGACATTTATAGGGTAGCTCCACTTTCTGGGGAAAAAATAGCAAATGAAAAAAAAAAATAATATAGCGTATACAATTGCGAAAAAGTCATATTGTAATTGAATGTTATTAAAAAATTACCTTTGCTTTTCAATCTGCAGCTCCGTAATTTTCTGGAAAATCTAACCTGGGGGTGTTCTGTACACAGATGTTGTACAGAACGCCCCACAGAAACATCATTTCTTGCTTGTGTGATTGGTTCACTGATTTTCCCAGTAGTCTGCACCAAGATACCTGCCAGATTTTTGGCATCCCCTGCAACAAAAAATACATTTTTGGGGAGATACGCCCAGTAGGAAAGAGAAGCGTGCCCTGCAATTTTCCTCATCAGAACTCTGAAAATGCAACTGCTGGTTGATAATTATGAGACCACTCCCATTAGATTCTCTTACCCCATGGACACAAACACACAGGGATTTCTTCAGAATAACAAAAGGTAGGAATCCACAACAAAGTTTGTTATATTCACATTATACTCACACTACACTAACACTGCACTGACACTACACTATTCTCACACTATACTCAGACTACATTAACACTACACTGACACTCTACACTCAGAGTCACAACACACTTACTCACTATTAGCAAACGGAAGGCCTGCTCTATCTGAACAAGAGTGTATCAATTATAGAATTAGCTACACCAGGAACATGTTTTGCCTGAAACCAAATATTCAACTGTAGACATCTAAGCACCAAAAACCACAAAAGGGAGACCATGGGTGGGAGAGGGGCAGTTATTCACTTGCACCAGACTCATATTATCTGTAAAAAAAACCACCTGTTCTGCAATTTTCCCTCATAGTTCCTCTGCCATCATAATAAGGAAAAAAAGTTCCAACACCATCATGTTACGCAACAAATCGACTTGGGCCCATAAGGCTGGCCAAGGTTCAGCGGACCAATCACCCTGGAAGAAAGTGCCAAAACCACAGGAGCCTGATGCATTCTTGTAAAACTCCTGCTTTGTGTTGGCCCTTCCTCCAGTAATCAGCAAGAATGACCATTATAGGTTTGTAGGAAGGATAACCACACACATAAATAAATCATCAATAAGTCTCACTTACTTGAGCTGGGGAAGGCACAAAAGGAGATGCTGCAGACATCTGAGGTCTGTTTACATGTAAAGGCAGCATTCTGGGGCTCCTAGAATGGGGCAAGTAGCATCAATTAACAGAGGAAATGCTCTATTAGAGGCGTGACTGTGGTAGAATATTTTTTTCACTTGTGTAAATTCATAATATTTTAAGATTTGAGATTATCCAACAAAATATTTCAAAAGACAAAACAAAACTGTAAAATACATTTTGTTTGTTCTTGATGAATGTGCTTTATCCTATTGGATCATATTGGATCATCGTCCTCTTTGATTTAGGTCTCCTCCTGTGTTGCATACTAAGGATCTCCAAGAAGAATGCTTGTTACTGTCTAAATGAGCTGCTAAAGTTGTTCCCCTTAGCTTTTCTTCACTCTCTTCCACCATCAGCTGGATTTCCACTGCTGTCATGGGTCAATGGTCAATGGTCAATTTTAAGAGAAAAATACCGCTAGAATACTCATGCCTCATGCAATGTAATAAAGGTATGCTGTAATCTATGCAGTTTTATATTTGTGCAGCATCGTTTTCTTACTTTGTGAAGTTCCTGCACAGAGTGGCCATCTCCAGTGTGGGCATCTGAAGCAACAGTGTCCTTCTTTCTGGATTCTGTGCATGCTGGCTACCCAGCATGCACCTGCCGATCTTGCGCATGTGCAGTGTGCTACAATCTTGGTTAGCTTGACATGGCACAGCCATGCCAAGCTGACCAAGATTTTCCATAGACGCTACTGTTAAATGTTATGGGAGCAGTGGCATACTGTATATAGTTACATAGTAACATAGTAGGTGAGGTTGAATAAAGACACAAGTCCATCAAGTCCAACCTATATGTGGGATTATATGTCAGTATTACACTGTATATCGCTGTATGTTGTGGTCTTTCAGGTGCTTATCTAATAGTTTTTTTTAAACTATCAATGCTCCCCGCTGATACCACTGCCCGTGGAAGGGAATTCCACATCCTTGTCACTCTTACAGTAAAGAACCCTCTATGTAATTTAAGGTTAAACCTCTTTTCTTCTAATTTTTATTAGTGGCCACGTGTCTTGTTAAACTCCCTTCTGCAAAAAAGAGAATAAGTTCTAGCATGTCACACGTTAGAAATGAAATTTTGCCACTAACTTTACATATATAAACAGATTCGCCCATTGGACTTTAAATGAGTTGGTCATGTAGGTCATCTCAAATAGGTATAAAAATATTTTTTATTCAGATTCCAAAAAAGACATGTTTAAATGAACATAAACATAATAACGTCATCAGACATGGTTTAACCATTGACATGTTATTCTCAGTAGTGGAATAAATCATATACATATACAACTTAATACTCGACGCATTTCGCAAGCTCGGCTCGCTTCCTCAGGAGTTGGTGTATATGCAGGATATCTAAAAAATAGTAGGTAGCAGTAAGATATAAAAAAAGGAAGAAATAGAACTGCGCAATCCTTAATATTTAAATTAAGGTGTGAATAAACAATGAAGTGCATGTGTGCTCAATGTTGTGCAAAGTATTAACATAAACCCCAACATAGAAAATGCATTAGCAACATATACCCATACAGTGCAAGTAAGACCACATATAAAATAACACCAATTGTTATAAATAAGCACTAATAAGATCAGTACTGAAATCTCAATGGTACTAGTGCTCCAAAGAAATATGTGCAAAAAATACTAAATAAAAATCAAAAATCAAAAATAAATAAAAATAAAAAACTCCTTAAAAAGTCCAGGTAGGTGAGTTCAAAACAAACAAATGTCCACAGTGACTTGTCAAAAAATCCAAAACAGGTGTAGTCGTGAGGCAAAGATTAAAGTGCACCACCACCGTGTAGATAACAAATGGCTCCTTACCAGATGCCCCAGTAAGGAGTGCGTATCTTAAAGGTCAAGACAAGGTATGCATCAGACTCAGATCTTCAAAGGATAAGAGACCACTGGTGCCGGACTCAAACGAATTTCAACCAAGAAGCAGATGTTCACCATAAGGAGGAAACAAACAGTCCAAATAGTGTAACACCGTTTATTAAAAAAATGAACATAAGAAGGAGTGCACTTACAGAAGTAAATGGACACAGAGCATATCGTCAATGGAAAAGCGTCGGCCGATCGCAAACTCCAAACGATATCCTTATTCAGTTGCAACTTCCAATGAGGCAGAAAGCGTGTCTTTTTTAAGCAATAAGATATAACATTCAATGGTAATTGTGGTTAAAAGAGAAGCATGTGGCCTCTAAGAGGCACCACATACTTACAGTATGGACAATGGGTCCAAGGCACCGATCCATATAGGCAGCGGCAAAAAGCACTCCAACTTTAGAACAATAATTCTTCATATCTTAATTGCAGCAAGATTGTCCATAATGTGTCAATGGAAAAAGATATAGCTCCTACAATTACAGAAGTTATAGCTAGAGTAAATTTACAGTGCTCATATGAACACTCTTTTGCTAACATCCATGGGAATAGGGATGGCTTCAATAATAATTAGAATATATGGATGAAAACTTATAAACTAACTAATTTCTTTTAGGATCCTAGAACATATTGTCAGATAATACACAGCAGGCAACTTACAGATAGAAGATGTCAAATAGCAGGTTATGGTTATGGTTACTATGGCTGTAGTATTAAGGCTACTGGTTTATGTTATCTGTTTACTCTTTTATTTATTTTTTTTTATTTTGTTTATCCTTTTATTGGATATAGTTTGTTTAATATAAGGTCAATATACATACATTTAGATCAGACTGTTATCATCTAAAAAACAGGTTTATGTATGAGGGAAAACTATATACCTATTTTCTGGTTTATGTCTTGATATGTATATGATATGTTTTGTTTTTCATTTTTATGACCTTGTATTTGTTGAAAACCAATAAAAATTCAAATTGTAAAAAAATAAATTAAAATAAAATTAGCACTTTTGGTTTTTCATGTTAGTGTCCCATGGACTTTAAAGGTGTTCTGCGGCTTTTGAATTTTCCGCGAACACCGCATATTGTTTGGCTGTTTGGCGAGCACGCGATGTTCGAGTTGAACTTACGTTTGACTCGAACATCTGGCTCATCCCTACTCATGATGGTACTTATACATTCTCCCATTTCTTTACAACACTACAGAGATGGTAAAATGAGACTACTGTTGAATTACATTCCCAGCGAGTGTTAGCAGCTCTGTTACTGCTGGCCTGTGAAATAATTTGGAACAGCAGTAATTTTTACTAAAGGTTTCCCAAGCCTAACCACTGAAACACCTGAATGTTACAACTGTTTACTGTGTGCAACAGTAACAAAACATCAAAAGGCTCCCATAACTGAACAGTAAAACCAGGTGCAGCCCACAATTCAAATAGTTAAAGGAAATTTTAAACTTGATTTCACACTAAAATTTAAATTTACACTAAAATCATTATTAGCGCTCACAAACACCTTACAAAATTCCTCCTAAACCTAAAAGCTAACACTTTTGTGTTAATAAATAAGTTGAATTCACACTGGTATGTTGTGGTTTGGGTGCAGCAAAACTTTATTTGCTTTTTACACATGGTTTTGGGTGCATGCCTATTGACTTCTTTTAGACCACGTATTTTCCGAAAGCGCATCAAAGAAGCAGCATACAGGACTTTAATGTGCTTTTTCGTGAGAATGTGCTTTCTAAAATAAGTCAATGGGAGTGCACCTAAAACCAAATGTAAAACATGCATAAATCATGCTGCACCCATTCTGAAGTGCACCGGTGTGAACCCACCCTAAAAAACTGGAGGTTATCATTTATCACTTACAATTTTCAGAATTTGTAAAAGACCCTTCAAACCATTCATTTTCTGAAAGAATAGAACCAGTAGAATAAAAAGATGGTGCTACTGATTTTGTAGATTACATGATAGTTGTACAAATGTTTATGAAACAGATAGTTTCAATAAAAATACTCTAGAATCATTACTAATGCACAACTCACAACATAACTTACATAACTTACAAATTTCCTACTATATTTAAAAAAATAATACTCTATTCTGTTAATAAATAATTATTTGACAATTTTAAATGTTGCATTTTTGTGAAGTGGTGAAGACTTAACATACACAAATCTGTAAATAAGCAACTAATGCTATAAGTAGTGATGGCCGAACGGTTCGCCCGGCGGTCGTTTCGCGGCGAATTTCCGACTTTCGCCGTCCGCGGGTTCGAACGCCTTTTTCCGTCGTTCGCCCCGGCGGACTTACGTGTTTAATGTATACAAGAACTTTAACCTTTCGTGACACGTTTATCATGTGTTACAGGACAACCAATTGAGACATGACAGCTCATGGACACTTGGACATTCCCCCTAACCTATAAATACACCCGATCCGGTGGCCATTTTACATTCTTTCTTCTGTCACTGTAGGGAAAGGATCCTGTGTGGAGTAGGGACAGAGAAAACGCTAGCTATTTGGTACACAAAAGTTCTTTTCAGGACTGGTATAGGTGTTAGGTCAGCAGCCTGAGTTTCTTTTGTCAGTTTAGATAAAGGGACAGAGCGCTGTATGCTGCTATTTTAGGGACAGCTCAGCCAGATTAGTCTTTCTTCATCATCATCATCATCATCATCATTAGCTGTTACTATCAGGTCCACAAAAGAGCTGTTCCAGCTAATCGTTCCAGCCTACTCTTTTTTGCCAATTTGTATAGGGACAGGCAGGAAGCAGTGTGTCAGGCAGTGAGGATAATTTTAAAGACTTGCTGTTACTATTAGTTCCACAAAGGTTCTTTTCAGGACTGGTATCAGTGGTACGGTAATAGGCTTGTACACGTATAATATTCTTTCTTCCAAATATAGAAAGAATATTATACTTGACTGCTGCCCTTCTGCTGCAGTCTGCTAATCATTCACAACTCACTTGTTCCACAAAGCTCTTTATCAGGACTGGTAACTTGGTCTGTCTAGGGTGCTACGGTACATAGGCTTGGGTGCGGTACAGTCTGCTGTTCTGTAAGGACCGCTATCGGTCCACAATACATAGGGTTGCCGTGCACTACTGCTGACCGCTGCCCTATACTGCAGCAGTCCTTCAGCGGTATAGGGACTGACGCACAGTCTGCTAAACACTAATACACAACCTGCTTGGTCCACAAAAGTTCTTATAAGGACTGGTAACTTGGTATAGGGTGCTACGGTACATAGGCCTGAGTGCAGTACAGTCTGCTGTTCTGTAAGGACCGCTATCGGTCCACAATACATAGGGTTGCCGTGCACTACTGCTGACCGCTGCCCTATACTGCAGCAGTCCTTCATTGGTATAGGGACTGACGTACAGTCTGCTAATCACTAACACACAACCTGCTTGGTCCACAAAAGTTCTTATAAGGACTGGTAACTTGGTATAGGGTGCTACGGTACATAGGCCTGAGTGCGTTACAGTCTGCTGTTCTGTAAGGACCGCTATCGGTCCACAATACATAGGGTTGCCGTGCACTACTGCTGACCGCTGCCCTATACTGCAGCAGTCCTTCATTGGTATAGGGACTGACGTACAGTCTGCTAATCACTAACACACAACCTGCTTGGTCCACAAAAGTTCTTATAAGGACTGGTAACTTGGTATAGGGTGCTACGGTACATAGGCCTGAGTGCGTTACAGTCTGCTGTTCTGTAAGGACCGCTATCGGTCCACAATACATAGGGTTGCCGTGCACTACTGCTGACCGCTGCCCTATACTGCAGCAGTCCTTCAGCGGTATAGGGACTGACGCACAGTCTGCTAAACACTAACACACAACCTGCTTGGTCCACAAAAGTTTTTATAAGGACTGGTAACTTGGTATAGGGTGCTACGGTACATAGGCCTGAGTGCAGTACAGTCTGCTGTTCTGTAAGGACCGCTATCGGTCCACAATACATAGGGTTGCCGTGCACTACTGCTGACCGCTGCCCTATACTGCAGCAGTCCTTCATTGGTATAGGGACTGACGTACAGTCTGCTAATCACTAACACACAACCTGCTTGGTCCACAAAAGTTCTTATAAGGACTGGTAACTTGGTATAGGGTGCTACGGTACATAGGCCTGAGTGCGTTACAGTCTGCTGTTCTGTAAGGACCGCTATCGGTCCACAATACATAGGGTTGCCGTGCACTACTGCTGACCGCTGCCCTATACTGCAGCAGTCCTTCATTGGTATAGGGACTGACGTACAGTCTGCTAATCACTAACACACAACCTGCTTGGTCCACAAAAGTTCTTATAAGGACTGGTAACTTGGTATAGGGTGCTACGGTACATAGGCCTGAGTGCGTTACAGTCTGCTGTTCTGTAAGGACCGCTATCGGTCCACAATACATAGGGTTGCCGTGCACTACTGCTGACCGCTGCCCTATACTGCAGCAGTCCTTCAGCGGTATAGGGACTGACGCACAGTCTGCTAAACACTAACACACAACCTGCTTGGTCCACAAAAGTTTTTATAAGGACTGGTAACTTGGTATAGGGTGCTACGGTACATAGGCCTGAGTGCAGTACAGTCTGCTGTTCTGTAAGGACCGCTATCGGTCCACAATACATAGGGTTGCCGTGCACTACTGCTGACCGCTGCCCTATACTGCAGCAGTCCTTCATTGGTATAGGGACTGACGTACAGTCTGCTAATCACTAACACACAACCTGCTTGGTCCACAAAAGTTCTTATAAGGACTGGTAACTTGGTATAGGGTGCTACGGTACATAGGCCTGAGTGCGTTACAGTCTGCTGTTCTGTAAGGACCGCTATCGGTCCACAATACATAGGGTTGCCGTGCACTACTGCTGACCGCTGCCCTATACTGCAGCAGTCCTTCATTGGTATAGGGACTGACGTACAGTCTGCTAATCACTAACACACAACCTGCTTGGTCCACAAAAGTTCTTATAAGGACTGGTAACTTGGTATAGGGTGCTACGGTACATAGGCCTGAGTGCGTTACAGTCTGCTGTTCTGTAAGGACCGCTATCGGTCCACAATACATAGGGTTGCCGTGCACTACTGCTGACCGCTGCCCTATACTGCAGCAGTCCTTCATTGGTATAGGGACTGACGTACAGTCTGCTAATCACTAACACACAACCTGCTTGTTCCACAAAAGTTCTTATAAGGACTGGTAACTTGGTATAGGGTGCTACGGTACATAGGCTTGAGTGCGGTACAGTCTGCTGTTCTGTAAGGACCGCTATCGGTCCACAATAGATAGGGTTGACGTGCACCACTGCTGACCGCTGCCCTATACTGCAGCAGTCCTTCAGCGGTATAGGGACTGACGTACAGTCTGCTAAACACTAATACACAACCTGCTTGGTCCACAAAAGTTCTTATAAGGACTGGTAACTTGGTATAGGGTGCTACGGTACATAGGCTTGAGTGCGGTACAGTCTGCTGTTCTGTAAGGACCGCTATCGGTCCACAATAGATAGGGTTGACGTGCACCACTGCTGACCGCTGCCCTATACTGCAGCAGTCCTTCAGCGGTATAGGGACTGACGTACAGTCTGCTAAACACTAATACACAACCTGCTTGGTCCACAAAAGTTCTTATAAGGACTGGTAACTTGGTATAGGGTGCTACGGTACATAGGCTTGAGTGCGGTACAGTCTGCTGTTCTGTAAGGACCGCTATCGGTCCACAATAGATAGGGTTGACGTGCACCACTGCTGACCGCTGCCCTATACTGCAGCAGTCCTTCAGCGGTATAGGGACTGACGTACAGTCTGCTAAACACTAATACACAACCTGCTTGGTCCACAAAAGTTCTTATAAGGACTGGTAACTTGGTATAGGGTGCTACGGTACATAGGCTTGAGTGCGGTACAGTCTGCTGTTCTGTAAGGACCGCTATCGGTCCACAATAGATAGGGTTGACGTGCACCACTGCTGACCGCTCACCTATACTGCAGCAGTCCTTCAGCGGTATAGGGACTGACGTACAGTCTGCTAATCACTAACACACAACCTGCTTGTTCCACAAAAGTTCTTATAAGGACTGGTAACTTGGTATAGGGTGCTACGGTACATAGGCTTGAGTGCGGTACAGTCTGCTGTTCTGTAAGGACCGCTATCGGTCCACAATAGATAGGGTTGACGTGCACCACTGCTGACCGCTGCCCTATACTGCAGCAGTCCTTCAGCGGTATAGGGACTGACGTACAGTCTGCTAAACACTAATACACAACCTGCTTGGTCCACAAAAGTTCTTATAAGGACTGGTAACTTGGTATAGGGTGCTACGGTACATAGGCTTGAGTGCGGTACAGTCTGCTGTTCTGTAAGGACCGCTATCGGTCCACAATAGATAGGGTTGACGTGCACCACTGCTGACCGCTGCCCTATACTGCAGCAGTCCTTCAGCGGTATAGGGACTGACGTACAGTCTGCTAAACACTAATACACAACCTGCTTGGTCCACAAAAGTTCTTATAAGGACTGGTAACTTGGTATAGGGTGCTACGGTACATAGGCTTGAGTGCGGTACAGTCTGCTGTTCTGTAAGGACCGCTATCGGTCCACAATAGATAGGGTTGACGTGCACCACTGCTGACCGCTCACCTATACTGCAGCAGTCCTTCAGCGGTATAGGGACTAAGAGTTTTGTCACAGGGTCATTTAAAAAATGACATGCAGAGGAAGAGGCAGGCCCTTCCGCAGGGGTGGTAGGGGTAGGGCAGGAGCAACAGGCTTGAGCCAAAGTGGGAAGTTGCAGAAGGTGCGTTCAATTACTTTAAAGGATGCACCAGACTTGGTTGAGTGGCTCGCTCAGCCTTACTCTTCTGCACCCTCCTCATCCTCTCGATCTGCACCCTCTTCTTCACTCTCTGCTATGTGCACCCCCAAAGACACTACCACCAACAACACGACCACCACCACCACCACCACATACCTTCCGCTTGAGTCACTGGAATTATTTTCCGATCCATATCAAGAGGACATTTCTGATGCGCAGCCACTCTTGGTATTGGATCAGGAAGAGGAGGTAGCAACAAGCGCTACTCAGCAGTCTGACGCCAGTACCCAGATCAGCCCAAGGAGGAGGTTGGTCCCCGGTGTTGCTGCCTACTCTACTTATAGCGGTGGGGAAGGTGACGTTGATGATGACGTGTCTAGTGATGTCACGTGGGTGCCCACAAGAGAGGAAGAGGAGGGGAGTTCAGAGGGAGATATGGACCAGCAGATAGGGAGGAGAAGCAGCAATGACTTACATTGCACAGCAGGGACAAAGCAGACTGCAAATGTATCAGGAGCGAGTCATCGACCATGTACGGTCACATCTGGCGCTCCCAGGACACCGGCACATGGCTCCGCAGTGTGGGCTTTTTTTAACGTGTCCGCTGCTGACAATAGCGTTGCCATCTGCAATCTTTGCAGTCAACGCGTTAGTCGCGGTAAGCCCAATACTCACCTAGGGACGACCGCCTTAAGAAGGCACATGAGCAGCCATCACCGAGCCCAGTGGGAGCAACGGAACACACAAAGCCACACTGCAGGCTCTCACCGTCCAGCCTCGTCTTCTACTTCTCCTTCTCCTCTCTCCTCACAATTGTCCTCCACTCCACCTTCCATCACGCCAAGCTCACATTTTTCTGCAAAAAGGCAGGCTTCCGTGGGCCTAATGTTTGAGCGTAAAAAAATGATGACGCCGGATAACCCTCTTGCCCAACGGTTGGCGGCTGGCTTGTCAGAACTCATAGCCCGCCAACTACTGCCATATAAACTGGTGGACTCGGAGGCCTTTCGCAAATTTGTGGCCATTGGAACACCACAATGGAAGGTCCCAGGAAGGAAGTATTTCTCAGAGAAGGGCATCCCAGAGCTATATGGCCATGTTCAGCGGCAAGTGAATGTATCTCTGGCACACAGTGTCGGTGCCAAGATACATCTGACCACAGACACGTGGTCTAGCAAACACGGGCAGGGAAGGTATATCAGTTTTACTGCCCACTGGGTGAACCTTCTGACGGCCGTCAAGCATGTAACCCGTGGCACCCGTGTAGATTTGGTTTTACCGCCACGGATTGCATGCAGGCCTGACTCTTCTTCTCCTCCTCCTACTCCATCCTCCTCCCTCTCCTCCTCAGCTGCCTCCTCCTTTTCCGCTGCTAGCGTCTCTTCCACTGCACCGCCCAAGCTCCCCAGAACCTATTCCACATGCCAGGTGAGACGTTGCCATGCCGTGCTGCGTCTGTTGTGCCTGGAAGCAAAGAGCCACACTGGCCCGGCACTCCTTTCAGCTTTGCGTTCACAGGCAGATGAGTGGCTAACACCGCTCAATTTGACAGTTGGTAAAGTGGTGTGTGACAACGGTGCCAATCTGCTTAGCGCATTGAAACAGGGCAAAATCACGCACGTGCCGTGCATGGCACACGTCTTAAACTTGGTCGTGCAGCGATTCCTTGTCAAATACCCTGGGGTCCAGGACATCTTGCGGCAGGCAAGGAAAATCTCGGCCCATTTCAGAAGATCTTACACGGCCATGGCTCGCCTTGCTGACATTCAGCGGCGACACCATCTGCCGGTCAGACGTCTTATTTGCGATTGCCCGACGCGATGGAACTCAACCTTCTATATGCTTGATAGGCTGCTCCAGCAGAAACGTGCAGTTAACGTCTACCTGTATGAACTCTGCGAAAGAAACGGTTCTGGGGAGCTGGGTTTTTTTTCACCGCGCCAGTGGCTGCTCATGCGCGACACATGCAGACTTCTGCGGCCATTTGAGGAGATCACCAAACTGGTCAGTCGCAGCCATGGCGCCATCAGTGACATGGTACCTTATGCCTTCTTTCTGGAGCGTGCATTGCGTCGTGTCATTGATCAGGCTGTGGAGGAGCAGGAGCGGGAAGATGAGGAAGTCGCAATGCTGGATGAATTCCCAGGGGGGGCTACTCTATCTGAGACAAGTCAACAACAGGAGTCTGATGAGGAGTCAGAGGAGGATGGTGCCGGGGCGGATGAGCAGGAGCAAGAAGAGCATGCTTTAAACCTTTCTGGGATCCCTGTTGTGCGAGGATGGGGAGAGGAGAATGAAGAGGACGACATTATCCTGGATGATGAGCAGGAGCCAGGCCACCACACCGCTTCCACTTTAGTGCAAATGGGGGCCTTCATGCTCCAGTGTTTTAATAGGGACCCCCGTATAAAAAGCATGAGGGTCAAGGACCAGTACTGGGTGGCAACGTACTTAGACCCCCGGTACAAACACAAAATGGCGGAAATGTTACCGCCGTCGCAGAGGGCTGTCAGAATGCAGCACTTCCAGGCCTTGCTTCGAGAAATGCTGCATTCTGCTTTTGCGTGCGCTGGCAGAGGAGCAATTCCCACTCCCAGAGAAGGATTTGCGGGTACCAATCCAACAGCGCCTGCAAGAAGAGGCCGGTTTGAAGATGTGTTGGTGACTTCGGATATGAGGTCATTCTTTCAGCCGACCCATCGACAGGTGTCATCCGGATCCAGCATCAGGGAACGCCTAGACCGTCAGGTGTCCGACTACATTGGGTTAACGGCCGATGTGGACGCTCTGAGGAGTGATGAACCCCTAGACTACTGGGTGGGCAGGCTTGACCTCTGGCCAGAGCTTGCCCAATTTGCAATCGAACTGTTGGCTTGCCCCTCATCCAGTGTCCTGTCCGAAAGGACGTTCAGCGCAGCAGGGGGGATTGTGACCGATAAGCGTACTCGCCTAGCTCACCACAGTGTTAACTACCTCACATTTCTAAAAATGAATGAGGCATGGATCTCGGAGGAATTCAACACATGTGATCAGTAGACCATGTATATGTCTATAAACAATTTTTGGAATCAAGCACACAGACCTTCTTAATTCATTTGGCTCACTTCCCTGACCCAAAAAAGCACACCGTACTATATGCCCCTACCCTCCTCTTTGAAGAGGTTGAGCGGTGTCATATTTCTACTGGGGCTGCTTATTATGAGGGGTTCCCACCATCCCTGTGCTGTGCTGACTTCCTCCTGGGTGTTCTTATTATGAGGGGCTCCCACCATCCCTGTGCTGTGCTGACTTCCTCCTGGGGGTTCTTATTATGAGGGGATCACACCATCCCTGTGCTGTGCTGACTTCCTCCTGGGGCTGCTTACGGTGCTGCTGTCAGCGCTGTATGTCACGGAGCTGCTGTCAGCGCTGTATGTCACGGAGCTGCTGTCAGCGCTGTATGTCACGGAGCTGCTGTCAGCGCTGTATGTCACGGAGCTGCTGTCAGCGCTGTATGTCACGGAGCTGCTGTCAGCGCTGTATGTCACGGAGCTGCTGTCAGCGCTGTATGTCACGGAGCTGCTGTCAGCGCTGTATGTCACGGAGCTGCTGTCAGCGCTGTATGTCACGGAGCTGCTGTCAGCGCTGTATGTCACGGAGCTGCTGTCAGCGCTGTATGTCACGGTGCTGCTGTCAGCGCTGTATGTCACGGAGCTGCTGTCAGCGCTGTATGTCACGGAGCTGCTGTCAGTGCTGTATGTCACGGAGCTGCTGTCAGCGCTGTATGTCACGGAGCTGCTGTCAGCGCTGTATGTCACGGAGCTGCTGTCAGCGCTGTATGTCACGGTGCTGCTGTCAGCGCTGTATGTCACGGAGCTGCTGTCAGCGCTGTATGTCACGGAGCTGCTGTCAGCGCTGTATGTCACGGAGCTGCTGTCAGCGCTGTATGTCACGGAGCTGCTGTCAGCGCTGTATGTCACGGAGCTGCTGTCAGCGCTGTATGTCACGGTGCTGATGTCAGTGCTCTGTATTACGGTGCTGCTGTCAGTGCTCTGTATCTCCTGCACCCTCTTGTTTGCCTACCCTGGTCCCTGACCTTCCCTCTCCTCCATTGCCTTCATTAGCTCCATAGTCCTGAATTGTCAGAACAATTTCCCAAATAAAAAAAAAATGCTTGTAGTTATCGATCCCAAATTCACCTCATACATGTATTATGCTATTGTCCAGGTGGTGGGACTACGTGCTACCCCCTAATAATTACCCCGTGGCCGCAAATTCGACCTAAAGGTTTGCGAAATTCGCCTCCCATTGAAGTCAATGGAGCCCGCGGCGAACGGTCGTTTTCGCGAACGTTTGTGTCCGTTCGCGTTTCGCGTTCGCGAAACGTCCCGTCGGAAGTTCGTCCATCACTAGCTATAAGTATGAAGTTTGGCTTACCCTGGGTGACTTACTGTGGTCTACAGACTTCAATGTACTATGTGTGACCTTCTAACTGAACTTTAAACCTATCTGGATTATGCACTCTGGCTCAAGAACCCTTTTCCTTTGGTTGTTCTATATTGGCTTTTCTTTTTTTTCTTCCCGTTTCTGTTCTTTCCACATTTTGTACCCCATATTAGTGGGTCTCTATTGTGCAAGGTACCATGTAATCTGAAGCAATGATGTATTTGTGTTTTAGTGGCCTCATATGCCTACACTGTATTCAGTGGTTCATCCTGACTACCTCCACATCACTAACATGTCCTATAGTGAACTTTAGAAGATTTTTTTTTTTAAAGGGAGCTGCACTCAGCAATGAGTGCTGCAGGAGAGATTATTTACTCTCTTTTTTGTGGTTGGATCGTTTTGGACAATTTTTTTCTGACATCTTAACTTTAGGGACCAAATTACAAATCATTCTATTAGTATGCAGTGCACTCTGAATTTATGCATTTGTAAGCAATATTACGAATTACCTTTTCTTTCAAAACTTTAAATAAACAATAGCCTCTTTAGATTTGAATGGGAGAAGGAGATTAATTGCTAAAAAGTAGCTCATTCATAAAAAGCGTTGATAATTTTTTTTTAAATTTTAAGCATTTCCCTGTGAGCTTAATCTCCAGAGAATAATCCTTCAAAAATCACACAGAAATCTTCTGCAGTAGCATGAACCAGAGCTTCAGTGTGAGATTTTTGGAACCTCTAAGACTTAAAACTGCTTGCGTAGTCTTAACCTTAGTCAGCATGAAAACAACATTCCTTCAAAGTATGGTGACAAGTAAAAGCTGACTAAAACTTCAACTGTGCTGAGGTTACACTAATCCTGATGAGTTGGTATTTACATCTGCAGGCTGAAATGGGGGAATTATACACGTACAGTATATTCGTATGCATGGGGATGTCAAAAAAGTACTTGCCCATTTCAAATGCCAAGACAACTCAACCTCTTACAAATTATTTTTCAAAGAGCTCTATTGTACTTTGTGACATTTAGCTGAAGCACAGCATAGTGATTTAAATAATGTACAGCACAGCAAAAGTTATGAAAGAAACCATAGGCAATAGTCATAATCAGTTTTACACATTTATACCAAATCTCTTTATAATGTCATGATCGTGAAATACCAACTACAAATGGAATTATTCTAGACAAACGATAAGATCAAGTGCTGTTCACTTATCATATTGGTCATGCCATTTACTTTACCTATTTTATGCAGCACTTGTTTCATTGTAGTCAGTGGGAACGCTACCACAATTAGTACAAATAATTTATAACAGAGGTTTCATTAATAATAAAATTCATTCAATATAAAATCTGAAATAGAAATGTAATGTGTGGCCTTTCAGGGTTTACTGACTTACCAAACATTCAGTTTTATATAAAGAACTATTTAACCATCAATGTACATTGGAAAATGTATAATAACAAGGTGTAGCTTATTTGCTCAGAAAACATAAAAAAATACCCCAGTATGTGACTCTGACATAACCCATATCCCAACAGCATATTTAAACACAAGAAGTCTGCTACTGATACTGTCTCTACACGACAAAGAATATATTTTTGAGGAGACAACCCAGTAAAGGATGACTTTTAAGGCTATACAGGAGGTTGATATATGTTTTCACTGCTCTACAAACTGAAAGGTAATGTTGCCAGATGTCAGTGTCATGTTAGTACATAATACCATGGCATGGTAAAATGTATACAGCATGTTGCATTTAGCTGATGGAAGTGAATTTGACTGTGTTGCAATGGCATGTGATGCATATGGTTATGAAGAGGTCTAGTAGATTTTCACTGTAACAATAATTCAGGCATAGTGCCTTTGAGCCACATCTCAACCAACTCTCAAAAGCGATCCACCACAGATCATTTTTCACAGATTTATTAAAGCGCCGTTCCACCCAAAAATGGAACTTCCACTTTAAACACTCCTCTCCCCCTTACATGCCACATTTGGTATGTCTTTTTTTTTGGGGGGGGGGGTGTGGGGAAGCCTAAACATAAGCAGACAGTGATCATCACTAGAGGCTGTTAACACTGCAGTTAATCCTTTTACAAAAACAAACAGTAGTTGCCACAACATGTGTTATGGATTTTAAGAGAAGCATACACCTGTCACAGCTCATGGTGGTGATGGTCTGGATACTGGGTGGTCATAGGTATATAAGTATGCCAAGAAGCATTATAGTCTCTCGTGGGATGAGAACCAGGTAGAACCAACACTTGTTTGTATGATTGAAGGCCACTGTGACTGGCAGGAAGCAAGATCACTGGCCACAGGGGCTGGTCATGATGCCACACATTGGCCGGGAGTGGGCGAAGCTACATGTTTTGGGACGGAGTTCCCTTTGTGAAGCACTGCACTAAGAGTGGTGCATGAGTTGTGTGTTCCCCTCTCTTCTCTTTCTTATTGTTTTATATCCATCAGAGTATTCTTAATAAGCTACCATTCATTGATGTCTCCACTGAACATACTAATATGCTGTGTTTTATCCATGTGTATGTGAGTGCAATACTTATTGTCCAGTTTTTTTTTTTTTTATCAATGGCGCCCCCTCCATTTTATGTTTTTACATGACCATTGGCAGGAAAACTCCAGCACTCTCTTGAAGGAGAGATTGCTACCACTGCATTTCTTCTATCGGATTCATTGTATTATATGGATTTCATTTTTGTGAACATTGCTTTTAGAGTTACTTTTTTCAAAGGCAATACGTTTTTAATTTCTGCTTTAGAGCATTTAACTTCAGAATTTTTGTATCAATAGTTTTTATTAAAAAAATTTTCATAGTTAACAACAACATAGGGATACAGAATGAGTGTTACATATTGCATAGAAAATGATAAGGAGAAGGACAACAAAAGCACAATTGACAATCTTGATGACGTAAAAGGACAATGCCTGTTGTAGAGTGAAAGCATATGCAAACTCAGATCTTATACTGTGTTACTTCCTGTTGTTGCTGATTACATGACCTTATTTGCTAATACACTTAGCTCTTCCCACCCATGGGCGCCCCAACTGGGAACTAACTGCACCCATAAGGTAAAAAGACCCGGTTTCCAGTCATTCGTAAGTCAGAAGACCAAAGTTGGCAACAACTAGATTCAGATTGCCTAGTGTTTCCATAAATGAGAATCATTCAATAATACGGTAACCCAAAAACAAACAAATAAAAGTAACAGGGGAGGGAAAAGGAATATTGGTTGGAGCTGTCCAAGGACTCGAGAGGAAGGGAGGTCTGTCCTATGAGAAAAGCTAAGTAGAAAAAGCATGCATAGATTGTTCTTACAACAATTTGTGAGAGTTATACCAATCTACCCAAGGCTTCCAGTCTTCCAAGAAAGCTGCCCTTTTCCCTAAGTTAGTCGCTAAAGCTAGCTCATATGTGTAGTGAATAGACAGGATTCGCAGAGCCTCCCGCAAATTCGGGGGATCTGGCGACTTCCAGACTCTAAGAATAGTAAGTTTAGCTGCTAAGAACAAATGAGTTGTGAATTGTCTAAACGATGGTGGAATATCCTCAATGCCTATGTTCAATAATACAAAGGAGGGGGGGGTGGGTCAATGTCATTCCAGTTACCTGATGAAATATCTGAAGTGCCTCTGTCCAAAATCCAGCCAACTTACTGCAGTCCCATAGAACATGCATCAAAGTGCCAGCCTGGGAACACTGTCTCCAACAAAGGGGGGAGGCAGAGGGGCTAAATTTAGCAATACGATGCGGGGTAAGGTACCATCTATGTATGATTTTGTGTGAAAGTTCCCATAAGGAAGTGCATTTTGTAGCTAAGTGTGTGTGTTGAATAGCTTTGCTCCATTGTGAATTGGAAATGAGGATGCCTAAGTCTCTCTCCCATGCTAGCATGGATTTGGTTTTTTGGAAAACTGTTTTGTCCTGTAGGCTATTGTAAAATAATGAGATGCCGCCCCTACACCTTTCATCAGTAGTTAGATATTTCTTAACTTTCCAATGTATTTCATAGGGTGAGATGGTGGTACTATTGAGGAGTGATTGGACTCGTGCATATGAGAAGAATTCCGTTTGTGGTAACCCGTATTACTCTTGCATAGCTACAAAGGATTTAATCGTATTGCTATTGTATAAGTCGAGTACCCATAGTATTCCTGATGCGAGCCATCTTTCTAGGGATAAGTCTGGAATCAAAAGGGTTAGAACCCCGAGAGGAATGTGCATAACCGAAGGTAGACCTTCTAGTGGTTTATGGGAAGTTAAAGAAGTCCAGGCCTGTAAAGAGGCTACCACAGGGAGTGGCACCTCTCTCGGGGTCCGTGACATATATGGGAAAGCCATAGCATAGTTAGAAAGATTACCCCCCAGTATAGTTGACTGCTCTAGTTCTCCCCACAGCGAGGAGGGATGGGCAGCCATCCACTCCTTGATCTGTGCAAGGACAGCTGATCTGTAATAATCTGCTATCACTGGTAGACTCATACCTCCTGCTTTCCTAGACCTAATCAAGGGGCCAAATGCACACCTTGCTCTTCTACCTTCCCAGAGGAACTTCAATAAAAGTGATTGCAATCTCGCAAAGAAAGATTTGCTAGCTGGTACTGGAACAGTGCGAAATATATATAGCAACTGTGGTAAAATCTGCATTTTAAATGCCGCTAGGCGACCCGACCATGAGAGAAAATGCTTTTTCAAGGTTTGAAAACCCATCCGCAGCTTGTTTTCTAATGGTAGATAGTTAGCTTTAAAAAGTTGGCCGGGACGGGATGTGCGTCGAGAGGGCGTAGCACTCGCCGAGGGGGAGGGGCCGCTCGCGCTAAGCACGCCGCTCCGACGAACATGAAGCAGGACATGGCGTGGAGCGGGGAGGTGAGAGATCCCAGCCCAGCCATGCCGGAGTCCACGGGGTGGTAGTTCGGAGCGGCGTTGCAGGATTCCACAGCCTCCGGACCAAGCCCTTCCTGGCCCCTCACAACGCTTCGGCGGCTCTCTCCTTTACATCGACAGCTGATTCTCCCCTCTCGCACCAGAGACTGCAGAGGCATACGGAGGTGATGTCTATGCCCAGAAGTATCAGGACGCAGCAGGAGGCACAGCATTGAAGAGGACGGTAACCTTTGTATTATCTGAATGATGTGGCTATTAGCATATATGGTTTAAGAGGAAGCATCAATGTGTCTATGGAAAGAGCATATGTTGAAGAAGGCTATCCTATATACACATTTATAGCTGAAGTTTTTGATGCTGGATGTGCACTTATATGGCTGGATGTCCCCGCTGAATAGATTAGAGCCTAGTGTCCAATAGAGAAGGTATACGGATATACCATGAAAGGACTATAGTTACACCATACATCCCCATGTTGAACGCTGTTTGGCTCCTGTGAGTCGAGATCTCAGAAGGCACCCGCCTAAAATAGTGGCAGATTCGTGGGGGTAGCTGCATTTTTTTTTTTTTTTTTTTTCTTTCCATGCAAACAATTAAAATAAGCTACTACAGGCTACCCAAAACCATCCATAACAACTGTACCCTAAAACACACGCTGGGAAAAGCCGCATAGCACCATAAATTATAGTGTCAGATACATATTGATAAGTCGCTGAGGGTTCAGCTTGATTCGGTCGATACTGTATTTGCCAAAAGATGTGTTTTCATATGTGAACACCATAGATCGCAGAATCAGTGAATATATTTTAGAACATAGATATACTGGTTTGAGACAGAAAGTGCTTGTCTCCCCGCCTTCTCTCTTCCTATGGCATATGTGGAACCGGAGCAGACATGATAAGCGGATCTAATCTGACCGGGTAAACCGGAGAGGAAGATTGGCAGAGATGAAAAAACGGTAACGGGATGGTGGGGGCTAACATATATCTGCAGGCCCATGCACATGGCTGGAATTACTTGGAGGGAGAATTTTGAGGATACCGCCACAGGATGTTGATAGACCGGAGGGATGGATATGCATTATAGCCGCAGCAGACAATCTGAATAATATAAGACGGACTACCGCAAATATACAAGACACTGTGCACAATTAATAGCGCGGTGGAATTTGTATGAGCTGTCCCCGTGTGTGGCTCCCAGCTCAGCGTATTTTTTTTATCTTTTTTTTATCCTATAGACTCCGTGCTACATTTCCTGCTTTCTCCCTTCTTATTAGCCCGCTTTCTCGTTTCGTTTCTTTATTTATTTATTTTCCTTCGCCCTCTCTCCCCTGCGCGGTGAATGTATGAACAAAGACCTCCAGGCCAATCTTTATAGCCGACCCAGTAGCCCTCCTTGTTGTAGATACGGCACTCTAGTGTGGCACCCTAATATGGCACCGTAATATGGCACACAGATGTGGTGTGGTGGTGAGGATACGCGACAACACACTGGTGTGACACGGTGGACACGGTGGTCCCCAGAGTTATTCAGGTTCCTGCTTAGGGGAGGAGGGGCATACCTAGAGGCGTAAAGAGTGCAGGTGAATCAGTTTGTCACACAAAGTAAGTTGTAGGAGGCAACGACTTCGTCGAGGTCACAGGACCAAAGGGAAAGAGTTATTGGGGCGTTTGGCTCCATAGGAGTCTGAAATAGACTGACGATGAGTAAATCAGCGAATAAAATGGCGAAAAGTGGAGCTTCAAGAAATTTAAAGGATAAGAGCCACGATACGACCATTCAACAATACATGACACAAGGAGCAAGCCCCAAAGAATCGGGAGCGGACAAAAGACAATCCGCCATGTCAGACCACAAAAAGGGATCTGGTAAACACAAGGGTGGAGGCATACAGCTAGACAGCGAAGATATAACATCACACAGTGAGTGGGAGAGTAGCAAAGTAGAAGAATCAAGGACAGAAGATCTCCCCCCCTCGAAAGGAGAAATGGCAGAGATGCTACTAAAACTAGAGAACGCAATTAAAACAGACATTAGGGGACTTCGAGAGGATTTGGGTGGACTATTGGAAAGAGTAGAAGCTGCAGAAAATCTCCTGGATCTCCAAGCCCTAGAGTTAAACAAAGTTTCAGATCAATTAAAAAGGCTACAACTAACACAAAGGAATATACTATATAAATTGGAAGATCAGGAGAACAGAAGCAGAAGGCAAAACCTGAAGTTCCGCTTGATACCGGAAACAAAAGGCGAAGATTTAAGATCAATATTAAATAGCATTTTATCCCCATGCTGGGGAAATGAGACCAGAGCACCTCTAAGGATTGACAGAATCCACAGAATCGGTAAAGCAAGACCAGGAGATATGGACAGACCAAGAGATATAATAGTGCGGTTTACATTTTTTGAAGATAGGGAGACAATCTGGAAAAAATTAAGGGGAAAAACTCCACTGGAATATGCAGGTAGGGAAATACAGATATTTCCGGATATTGCACCCGAGACGCTCCAAAGGAAAAAGCTCCTGAAACCACTTTTAGTGGAACTGCACACCCAGAATATTAAGTACCGATGGGGTTTTCCTGCTTGCTTGATAGGAATTAAGGATGGTATATCGGCAAAGTTAACTTTCCCGGAAGAGCTGGAAGATTTCTGTGAGAAAATGGGTGTACGTCGGCCAGCACTTCCGGACTGGCAAGACAAAATAATGGGGTCATCGTGAAGGAGGGGGGGGGAGGGGGTGTGGGGAAAGGAAGAGGAGTGAAGGGAAAGGAAAGAAGGAAGATATCGACAAAAACATGGAGGTGGAATTTAATACCTCCCGTCCTACGGGTAGAGGCGGGAGAGGCGCAGGCGGGATACCCCAACCCTCACAACATAGAGTATAGGAGATGGTAGGGGTACGCACGACCATCAACCTAACAAGGGCCAGAAATAGGCCAGGGGGGTCGGGAAGAGGAGGGCGGGGGAGGGGGAGGAGGGGGTGGGTGGCTGGGGGGGGGATGGGGGGTAAGGGTGGGAGGAGGTGGGTAAGTGTTAGGTGGGGGAGGGGAAGTAAAGTAGAAAGAGGGGTTAGGGAGGAAAGAGAGACAGTGTGGACCACCCTATTGAATAAGTTTAAAAGTGCTCGTGTTGGGCTGGGGAGCCCTAGGACAAACAGATGGGTAACAGTAAAAAAGAAGGTCTGAAATTCATGTCCTATAATGTTAAGGGCATGAATACCCCAACAAAACGGCATAAGATTTTAGCTGAGCTGAAAAGGTACGAGGCCGATGTTGTATCTCTCCAGGAGACTCATATTTCACTGGCATCAAACATAAGGTTATACTCCAGTAACTACCCGGTTTGGTATTATAGTGACACCATTTCGGCTAGAAGTAGAGGGGTAGCGATAGGGTTCTCTAAAAACACAAGATTTCAACTAAGCGAAAAATTATGCGATACAGAGGGAAGATATTTGTTTCTAAAGGGTACAATAGAAGAACAGAAATGCACTTTGGTGAATTTATACGCCCCAAATAGTAACCCAATCAGTTTCTTAAACAAGATATTAAATAAACTTATGAATTTTAAAGTAGGTTACGTAATTATGATGGGAGACTTTAACTTCGGCCTCAACCCGGTAGTAGACAGTTCATCGGAGGTAAAGAAGGGAAGAAGCTCGGCACATAAAAACATACTACAAAAATTATACAATAACCAATTAGTAGATATTTGGCGAGCGAAGAATCCTCTGGTGCGTGATTACTCCTTTTACTCCACAGTCCATGGAACGTATTCTCGTATCGACTATATTCTTATAGACCACGGGCTGTTGGAATATGTGATGGACACTGGGATAGAAGTTATGACCCTCTCGGATCACGCACCGGTAAATTTACGTCTGAATATTTCTAGGATAGGGAGGAAAACCTCTACATGGCGGTTGAATGAAGAACTTCTGCTCGGGGAGGAGGATAGAATAAAAATAGCAAGTGAGATTGAACAATATTTCATATTTAACGACACAGAGGGAATTAAAAGCTGCACGCTATGGGACGCACATAAGGCCTACATAAGGGGAATACTGATATACATGGGGTCTAAAAAGAAAAAAATGAGAACTGAAAAAATCAACAATTTAATGAGAGAAATACACAATTTAGAACAAGAACATAAAAAAAGTAGATCACAAAAAGACCTGATATACAATAAGCTAGTAACAACTAGGATAGAGCTGAAGGATCTTTTGGACCAAGAAGCTAGGATGGTGTTTAAAGGGTCGGCCAAGGAACAGTATCTATGGGGGGACAAATCAAGCAAGTTCCTAGCAAGAATGTTAAAAAAGAGAAAAGGGAGAAATTTCATAGGGGCAATCAAGAACAAAAAGGGAAAAATGGTATATTCCACTAAAGATATAGCAGAAACTTTTAGACTATATTTTGAGGGAATTTTCTCAGACTGTAATATAGGTGCAAAGGACGGAGGGAAAGAGAAGAAGATCAGGGAATTTTTAGGGAACACCAAATTAACTAATATTACCCGGATTGAAAGGGAGGTACTCGAAAGACCAATCTCGGAGGAAGAAATAATTAAAGCACTATTAAAATCAGCTGCAGGGAAATCCCCGGGACCAGATGGTTTTACTACACTTTATTATAAAACATTTAGAGAGGCCCTTGTCCCCCAAATGTGTCGGTATATGAATGGTCTGGGAGAAGAGTTTGGAATGAGTAGGGAGGACCTAATGGCAACAATTACACTAATTCAGAAAGACGGTAAAGACCCCCTACTGTGCACCAGTTACAGGCCGATCTCGTTGTTAAACGCAGACACAAAACTTTATGCTAAAGTACTTGCGGAGCGAATGAAGGACTTAATGACAACTCTGGTACACCCAGATCAGACAGGTTTTATAGGTGGCCGGGAAGGGAAGGATAACGGAATAAAGACTCTTCTCCTGCTCCAGAAGATGAGATTAGGTGGAACCCCCAGTCTACTTATGTCGTTAGACGCTCAGAAAGCCTTTGACAGAGTAGACTGGGGGTTCATGTTTAAGACACTTGAGAAGATGGGAATAGGACCAAAGATGATACAGAGGATCAAGGTATTGTACGACCACCCAAAGACACGTATAAAAGTTAACGGATGCGAATCGGAGGCGTTCGAGATGGAAAGGGGTACTCGGCAGGGCTGCCCGCTTTCACCCCTTCTGTTCGTGCTCTCACTAGAACCACTTTTAGCAGCAATAAGAGGAGACCCCGGAATAGAGGGGGTGAAAGTCGGAAAAATTGAATACAAATATTCCGCTTTTGCGGATGATATATTACTGTATGTACACAACCCTAAGACATCTATGCCAGCATTACTAAACCTACTAGACCAATATGGGGAGGTGTCAAACTTCAAAATAAACAGATCAAAAACGGAGTTAATGAACATCAATACAAAAATGTGTGAGGTACAAAGCTTGCAACAGCAGTGGAAATTCCAGTGGAAGAGTGATCTTAAATATTTAGGGATAAAATTAGCAAAAACAGAGAGGAAAATGTATCGCTACAACTACATCCCGTTATTAGATGAGATACAGGCGGAATGCAAAAGGTGCAGTTATAGACCACTATCGTGGCTAGGGAGAATAAACTCACTTAAGATGATAATATTTCCTAAGATATTATATAGGTTTCAGATGCTCCCAATACCCTTGCCTAATGTTTACCTGTCAAAATTAAAAACCATCCTATTGAAATTTGTGTGGAAAAACAAAAAAGCCAGGGTGGCCTGGACGATACTCCGACAACCAAAGGATAGGGGTGGAGTGGCAATGCCAGATGTACAGCTTTATTATGAAGCAGTAGTTGTATCTAGAGTGAGTGAGTGGAGTATAAGGGATAACACAGAGAAAAGGTGGGTGAGATTGGAACACGAATTATGTAGAACACAATTGGATAAGCAAATTTGGAACCCCCCTAAGAAGAGAAGTATAGCTTTGGAAGGAAATAGTATTACACGGAACACGTTGAGGATTTGGGATAAGATATATAGGAAATATAATGGGAAATATAACTCACCACTAATAGCACTAAAACAAAACAATTTCTTTTTACCAGGGTGTCAGGAGATAGGAGGAAATTGGGTAAAGCAAGAAGTAAAATTAAAAGATGTTTTGAAAGGGGAGGGGATTGCACCATATCATGAGTTGGCACAAAAAAAAGAGTTGATGACAATTGATGGGTGGAGGTACGCACAGCTCTCGAGCTTTATTAAAAGGCTCCCTCCGCGGATTAGATCTACGGAAGACTTGACCCCTCTGGAACAGCTATGTACTTTGAAGGTCTCAGGGAAAATAGTTTCTAGATGGTATAAAACGCTGTTGGAGGGAGTAGAGCTGTGGGTGCCTCCGTACATCAAAAAATGGGAGAGGGAATTGGGTACACTACCGGATAGTATAATATTAAAGAGAATTTATAAATTAGTGCACAGTTCAGCGGTAGACGCAAGTACGGCAGAAATGAACCTTAAATGTGTGACGAGATGGTACTTCACCCCAGAGAGGAAAAGTAAATTTCAGCAGGATGACGCCAGGGAATGTTGGCGGGGTTGTAGTGAACTTGGTACGATGACGCACTTATGGTGGAGTTGTCCAAAAATAAAATCGTACTGGAACCAAATTCTAGGATGCATTAAAGAAATTACAAATATAGAGGTGGAAGTTGACCCTTGGGTAGTGTTATTCCACGGGACAAGAACTGGACTAAGACAATATAAGGAATCAATGATACCCCATCTATTGAATGCAGGCAAAAAATTAATACCAAAAAAATGGCAAGAGAAGGAGGCCCCTGAAATGTGGGAATGGGTGGATTCGGTTGAAAAGACCTACAAGATGGAGTGTTTGAGAGGCAGCCTAGAAGAGCAGAGTAGTACACCATTATTAGAGAAATGGAAGCGCTGGGTAGACTTTAGGAAGCAATGGCTCACATCAGAGGGGCTGAAGAAGCCCTAAGTAAGGTCTAGACAGGCTATAACAAGGTGTTAATCAGTGAAAATAAAATAAAAAGGGAAAATAGGATAGGGTGGTCCACAGATAGGTAGGATGGGGGGGGGGGGGGACTCAAGGTTAGAAGGGGGATAATATGATAGTATGATACTGAGAGGGATGAAATGGCTGTTAAGTAGAATACTTTCAAAAAAAAAAAAAAAAAAAATCTACTTTTTATGTTTTTTTTTCCCACGATGATGTGATGGCTTGGTAGGGACGCTGAGCTGCAAGCTGAGGTGGTCCCATGGTTATTAAATTGATTTCACTGAGTGGAAAAAAAAAAAAAAAAAAAAAAAAAAAGTTGGCCGGGACAAGAGGTAAGTGTAATCCCTAGATAAGAAATCCCAGAGTCCTGCCAGATAAAAGGATAAGTGTTTTGTATATGGTGTTTCTCCTGTGGGGACGTGCCTAAGTCTAGGATATAAGATTTAGTGCTATTGACCTTATAGTATGAGATTTTGCCATATTGGGTCAGAAGAGCCGTAGCATGGAGTAGGGAATTCCTTGGGTGTGTAAGCATAAGTATCACGTCGTCAGCGAACAAACTTATAATGTGCTTACGGCCTCTTACATCAAATCCCTGTATATTGGGATCTTGTCTGAATTTCGCTGCTAGGGGTTCCATTAAAAATTAAAGGGGACAGTGGACATCCTTGACTGGTGCCGTTCGTGATGTTAAAGGGCTTTGATAATATCCCCGAGGTATATACTCTAGCGGAAGGTGAAGTGTAGAGTGCAAGTATGGATGTGAGGATGTGGCCCTCAAAGCCAAACTTCTCCAATACCCTGGCCAGGTAGACCCAGTGGACCCTGTCGAACGCCTTCTCTGCATCCAGCGCTAGGAGCTAAGAAGGTGTTCGCTGTCTTTTTGCTAGACTAATGACATCAATAACTCGTCTGGTGGCGTCCGAAGTCTGTCTACCCTTTGTAAACCCCGACTGATCTGGATCTATCAAGGTAGGTAGAATTGACATCAGTCTAAAAGCTAACAGTTTAGCATACAGTTTCAAGTCGTTATTCAACAATGATATAGGCCTAAAGTTCTGTGGCACGTCCGGGGCTTTACCAGGTTTAAGCAGAGTCACTATAAGAGCCTCCAGCATTTCTGAAGGGAAGAGAGATGAGGCAGCGGCATCCCGGAAGACCCCAAGCAAGTGGGGTCCCAAGATAGGCATGAATGCTTGGTAGTATTCCCCAGTTAGCCCATCAGGACCAGGGGATTTGTTATTCGGTAACGATGTAATGGCTTTAAATATCTCGTCTACTGTAAAGGGTAGGTTTAGCTCATCCAACTGAGAGAGACTCAGTTTAGGAAGATTCACTGTCGACAAAAAGTTATCAATATCAACCCCAGAAGGTTGCGGGATGGACTCGTCATCAGCTAGATTATATAAAGACGCATAATAATCGCTAAAGGCGTCAGCAATTTTCTGGGGGTCCTGCTCTTTAGCTTTAGATGTTGAGTCAACCAGATAGGGAATTTTGGATTTAAAGCGCTGTCCCCGCAATCTACGGGCCGAGGCCTTGCCAGCCCTGTTACCAGTAGAGTAGAAGGACAACTTCAGCCATCTTTCCTGTTGTTCAAATTTTTGTAACAAGAAAAGTCTAAGATCATGACGTAAATTAGTAAGTTTGACATGGAGATCAGGAGAAGGCTGTGTTTTGTGTAAGACCTCTATGGTTTCGATTTTCCTCAATAACTCCTCTAGTTGCCGCTGCCTCTGCCTCTTCGCTCTAGCCCCTAATTGAATGAAAATACCACGAATATATGCCTTATGAGTGTTCCACACCGTGGATGGTGCAACGTCAGGAGTGGCGTTGATATTAAAAAATTCGGAGTGGTGGCTTTCCAATACAGATTTAGTATGAGGGTCTTGAATTATATGAGCATTCGCTCTCCACAAATAAGTGGTGGGTGAGAGGTTGTTATCTGCGACCTGAATCAGAACGGACGCATGATCTGACCATGATATCACATTAATTTTGGATTTGGATATTTTTTGCAGAAGCCACCTATCCGCCAAAAACAAGTCAATTCTACTGTAAGAGCGATGCCTGTGAGAGTAGAAAGAATAGTCCCTCTCACAGGCATGTCTACAACGCCAAACATCATACAATTCATTAGATCTCAAGAAATTAGCTAAAGATAACGCTTGCTTGGAGGAAGTAGTAGTAGAATCCACCTTCGGATCTGGGGTGATATTAAAGTCCCCACATAGCAGCAATGCTCCTTCTTTCACCTTGCGTATTTTCTTCATGAGAATATTCAAAAAATGTATCTGACGAGCATTGGGGACATATACATTAACCAATGTGTAGCGATGGTTATTAATGTCACAAATCAATATGAGAAATCGACCATTAGGGTCCATGATTTGCTGATGCAGCTGGAAGGAAATCGAGTCTCTGATGGCAATCATGACCCCTCTTTTCTTCTCCTGTGCATTTGCAAAATAATAGTGTTGAAATCCTTTGGACGTACATTTAGGGGATGCGTCTATGGGAAAGTGCATCTCTTGAACACATAGAATGTCACAGTGTGACGACTGGGCTTCAGACCATAGAGAGAACCCCTTAGCTGGGTGATTAAGCCCGTGGGCATTAATTGACAAATGGTGATTGGCATGATCTTCAGGAATGTCAAAGCTCAGAAGTAATACTCGGGTATACTCACGTATCCCTGCGGCCTGAAGCCTCCTCAATAATGGACAAAGATCTGAAACAACCCGGTAGCAACATATCTTCGATAATTCCCCGGCCAGGGATAGTGCATGACATAGGACAATGAGGTTTCTGGAAAACAGTAAGTACATCAACAGCTCCTGGAACAAGAAGGGGAGGGAAAGGGGAAACAAAACCAATAGTGTTGAGAAAACAGTTAAAAGGAGGGTCATCATAACCCGTATGCAGAATGTATCCGCTCAAGAAAATGGGGTAATTGGACCAGCAGGAGGCTCCTAGAAGCGGGGCCTATTGGATAGGCTGCTCCTTACAGCATCCAGGTCACTAGAGGAGCAATAGGTAGCTGGCGCCAGGCTTGTATTATTCATGAGGTAAGTTCTTTGGCATGTCAGGCATAGGTGAATTTAACGAGTCTTCCAGAAGGATCTTCCATGATTTGAGGAGTTGAAGTCCTTTGGAAGGAGAGGAGATTATATAGTTAGTCTCTTCCTTGTGCACAATTAGTTTAGTGGGGAACCCCCATTTATAGCTAATGCGGTGGTTTCGCAAAACTTTGGTGATATTGTTTAGATTTTTGCGAAGTTGGAGGGTGTGCTGCGAAAGATCCGCATAAAACTGGAGACCTGAAAATTCTGTATTGTGGTGTTCCCCCTTCCTCGTCATCTGCATTAGACGATCCTTGGTTTGATAAAAATGCATGCGGAGCAAAACATCTCTAGGTACAGGGGCTGGAATGAAGGCAGGCTTTGGGATGCGGTGTATCCGATCCATAGATATCTCAATAGGTGTGAGATCCGGCATGAGGGTGGATAGCATTTTCGATATATAGGTGCGCAGATCTGCGTCTGCAACTGTATCAGGGATACCCCTCAGCTTAACATTATTTCTCCTGGCCCTGTCTTCCAAGTCTGCTAACTTTGCTTTCACCCAGCTTTGTTCTTCTTCCACTGTGTCATGTGCATCGATCAAATCATTGATCGTAGAGGCATATTCCCCCATTTTAGTCTCTATATGGTCCACTCTTTGTCCCATATCTTTTAGATCTGTACCAAAACTTCTCATGCAGGCCATCATGTCAGTATGTAAAGAGTTGCGCAGAGAAATTAGCATGTCTTTGAGAGTAGTATCAAGGACAGGTTGATTAGTAGTTGGAAAAGTCATAATGGAGTCAGGGAGTTCCCTGGTATCCTCCTGTAAATCAATGGGAGAGCTCACCTCAGCATGTCGCGCTGTCTCCTCTCCCTCCCTTCTGCTCCTTGCCTTGGCCGGGCTGCCATTCGACGGAGTGGATGCCTGAGAGTCTGAGAACCGTCGCTCAGGGTCCTGTATCAGCCCGCCACTGCGCTCCGGGGATGTGGCGGTATGGCGCGGAGTGGCGGACGCGCGGCGCCATCTTGGGACTGCCGGCCTGGTGGCTGTGAAAAGTAAGCCGTCAGTTTCCTGGGCCTTTTGTCCGCTCGCTTCCGCCTAGACATAGTCGGTAGGTGTCCCGGACCTGGATCGCCGCTCAGGGGAAGGTTAAAACCGCCTCTGAGCTCCGTGAGACGCTCCGTTGTCCCGCTGTGTGTCGGAGCTCCCGTGCTACACGCCCATCTTGGCTGAGATCAAGCCACGCCCCCCTAACTTCAGAATTTAAAAAAAAGCGTATATTGAAAAGAAAAGAAAAGTGAAGCAAGAAAATACTTACAGAAAGGTTTTACAAAACAGACAATGGCAAAATTAAAATAAATGGGATTTAAATTGAAAAGTACCGGTAAGTCTAATCTGGCTCTTATGAATAACTTTATTGTAATTCTGATGGTATTGAGAGCCCCAGCTGCTTTAGCAACATGGACCCTGTAGAGGGTGTCACTGAGCCAACTTTGCTGCAAAATGGACCACTTTAACTCACTTTATCTTGCCCCACTGGGGAGTATGGGAAATAACTGTTATCTTAGTGGATAAAAGCTAGATGTTTCCCCTAGTAAATTGCAACAACTGTTGGAAGACCAGGAGAGGAGCTTCCAAACATAAATGGGTGACTCCTGATTTTCCCCAGGTGAGTTGACAGCTCTAGAACAATACAGTCAATACAATACATTCCTTTCTCTGAATACATTACAGCCTCACCTACCGGTTCGGTTCACACCAGAGCTTGCAAACAGGTAAAAAAAAGTGCTTATTTTAAAGGCTTATATGCAAGTTATTGGCATAAAAAGTGTTTACAGACCCTGGGGACATGTATCAGATGAAAGCTATTGGCTACTGGCCTCTTTATAGTCCCATCGCATGTGATTTACGTCACCTCGTTCTGAACGTTCGGATTTTCTGACAACTTTGCCAGACCGTGTGTATGCGACACAAGTTTCGGCCACTGTAGACACCGATCCCAGCTCTACTGCCTTCAGGAACTACCAGCCCACTTGACTGTTTCTTCACCAGTCCACCTGGCTATGCCAAAGATCTACCAGGGCAAGGGAAAGGAAGAGTTAAGCACAACGCTGTCTTCCTAAAAGACTTGCTACATGTGGCAGTCTCTCCCCTTGTGAATTCCTGGGTGTTGATTTACTCACACTGTCCTCCTTGCTCCCTGCTGCTCCTTGGGCAAGATTCCTTTCAACCATACTGCTGTCAGGATCTTCCCAAGCCAGCCCGAGCCCAGCCTGAGGCAGAGCCCCCCTTGGGTACCTCCCCACAGATTCTGGGACTGGTACCCCAACCGGAACATTCTGGTAACTGGAACACTGCATTTTAAACCAGTGTAGCTCGGCCCTAGTTAACTGCAGTCATTTGTTTGTGAGATCGGTAACAGATTTACGATACCCCAGTAAACGACACGCCCCCGCCTCCAGCGCCACGGATCTTTTTAAGTATACACCGACACTGGGAGGACGTAGTGCTAGTGTGGAGGTGCCCACCTGCAAAGTCAGGAGTTCAGGGAACATATGGCATACCGGTACTGGCCCCTCAAAGTCACCGGTACTAACCGATCTCAGTACCCAGAAAAATTTGGGTTTAACATTGCCGCCTATGGGGAAAACATGGCCAGCCTGGGACAGGATGGTTCTTCAGCCTTTGGGTCTAGGACCTCCAAACTTCGCACACTTGTAGAGGAGACTCTTCTTCACATGCAGTGCAAGTTTGGAGCCCCTGCACCCAACAGGCGGCCAGTAATTGATCCCCAAAGATGGTACCCCAGACCACCGGTTTAACATTGCCACCTATGGAAAAATTTGGCCAGCTTGCCACCAACAGTCTCCTCAGCACTTCATCTTCCACCCAACTCCCCCACTGGCATGGCTCTCCCATATTTAAGGGCAGGCTGAGCCACCCTGCTGGGTCCTCAATCTGGGGACTGGCTAAGCCCCCTCAAGTATGCAGATCAACACTCCTGGCCTTTGCCCACCAACTTCTAGAAGTTGCTACACACTTCCAGAACCAGGGGGAGGCACCAGAGACAAGTTAACTATGAGTCAAAATAAGTCATAGATTTGCCTGCACTGACACTAGTAGCACACTAGAGGGTGCTACATGTGGTACAAACAGACATATTAAGAGGCTAAAGGATTCTGAGATTGCACAGGCTCCATTTAAAAAAATAATAAATGTAATTTTTTTTTATTTGCAAAAATATGTGCATTTATTTATTTATTTTTAAATGGTGAAATTAGCCTTTAACAAAGTTTGTGTGTGTTTATTTTGATATAAAATTGATAAGTAAAAAAAAAAGCAAACATGCCTGTTTCTTTTTAGAAACATGGACCCTAAAGGACTAAATCCAAATTTATAAAAAAGAAAAATGTTTTAGATATGATTAGATCCCATTTGTTTATAATGTTAATTTGTCATGGGTGTCCCCAGTTCACACAGTAACCATTCTTTTGTTTTGTATTCAGATGTTTGCTATACATGACATTTTCCCAAATATACACCATTACGACCCATCTCCTCCTTCCTCCTCCACTGTGTGTACTAGATCAGACTCTATACCAGTATTTTTTTTAAACTGATTATAAAGTTGTTTTTTTCTAATAACAGCATACAGACAAATGGTTTTCCCAATAGAAATTGAGTCCATCGGACAGATTTGAAACATGTTCTATTTCTAGATCCGTCAGATTTTTAGAACATTAGATTAGCCCAAACATGATCAGATCTAGTCTCCCGGAAAGTTCAGTTATGTGTATGTGGCATATGGCTCCATGCACACTGGGCTTAAAAAAAACACCTGTTCTCTTGGCAGTAAAACATGCTCATATAGAGCATTTTTTTGTACAAAGTTTAGATAAGTTTAGGAGGGTTTTACAATTTTTTCTGCCAGTAAGCTCCAATCAGAAATGTGAACCAGAAGGGTTTTTTCCTGCCTCTAAACAGTGAGCTCAAAATATACCTGTAATTCTCCTAATGTATATGGACACATAGAATAACATTGAGCAGCTTCTACAGGCAGAAGACAAAACTCCTGTGGACGTTTTTTATGCTAGTGCGCATGAAGCTTTAACCACTTGACGTCCACGCTATAGCCAAATGACGGCTACAGCGCGGACCTGAATTTCTGGGAGGCCGTCATATGACTCCTCCCCTTTGTATGCTCCTCACGGGGCGCACACGGTGCATACTGTGATCACCAAGTCACTGGGACTCGAGTGATCGCAATTTCGAGTAAGGGGTCAATCCCGTCCCCTTACTACATGATCAGCTGTGAGCCACTGCCAGCTGATCACAAGTGTAAACAAAAGCTTGGTAATTGATTTTTTTTTCTCCTCACGCTGTTACCATGAGGAGAAAAAAAAGCAGATCACCAGCTTATGCACAAAGGACATCGGTCCTGAAGAGGAAGGAGGCACATCTGCCTCATATGTGCACACCAGTACCCCCTGACAGTGCCATCTGCCATTGCCACCTGCCAGTGCTCACAGTGCCCACCAGTGCCACCTATCAATGCCCATGAGGGCCACCTATCAATTCTCACAAGTGTCACCTATCAATGCCCACCAGTGGTGCCAATCAGTTCCTCATCAGTGCCACCTAGCAGTGCTGCCTATCAGTGTATCCTAGTGCAGATCAGTGCTCATTATTTCCACCCATCAGTGCCCATCACTGTCACCCATCAGTGCCCATCACTGCCACCTATCAGTGCCACCTATCAGTGTCAGCTATTAGTGCCAATTCTCAGTGCCCACCAGTGTCACCTGTCAATGTCCATGAGGGCCACCTATCAATGCCCACAAGTGTCACCTATCAATGCCCACCAGTGGTGCCAATCAGTGCCTCATCAGTGCCACCTAGCAGTGCTGCCTACCAGTGTATCCGTGTGCTGATCAGTGCCCATTATTGCCACCCATCAGTGCCCATCACTGACCCCTATCAGTGCCCATCACCGCAAGCTAACAGTACCACCTATCAGTTCCACCTATTAGTGCCACTTCTCAGTGCCCACCAGTGTCACCTATCAATGCCCTTCAGTGCCACCCATCAGTGCCACCTCTCAGTGTCACCTCTTATTGCACACCAGTGCCGCCTATCAGTGCACACCAGTGCCGCCTATCAGTGCACACCAGTGCCGCCTATCAGTGCCCACCAGTGCCGCTTATCAGTGCTGCCTTATCAGTGCCCACAAGTGCCACCTTATCAGTGCCCAACAATGCAGCCCATCAGTGCCCATCAGTGCAGCCCATCAGTGCAGCCTATCAGTGCCTATGAGTGCATCCTCATCAGAGTGCAGCAATGAAGGAGAAAAGTTACCTGTTTGCAAAATGTTATAACAAAATTAAAAATTATATATATATATATATATATATATTTTTATTTATTTTTTTTTGTTTAGTTTTTTCTGTCTTTTAAAAAAAAATAACAAAAAAAAAACATAAAAAAACAGCAGAGGTGTTTAAATACCACCAAAATAAATCTGTATTTGTGGGAAGAAAATAATAAAAATGTCATTTGGGTGCAGTGTTGCATGACCGTGCAAATGTCATTCAAAGCGTGACAGTGCTGAAAGTTGAAAATTGGTCTGGACAGGAGGGGGGTTTAAGTGCCCAGTAAGCAAGTGGTTAAGTCTCTTTTTTTCTAATAAAATAACAAACATGTTATACTTACCTGCTCTGTGCAGTTGGTTCTGCACAGAGTAGCTTGGATCCTCCTCTTCTCAAATCCCTGGCTGGAGCTCCTGGCCCCTCCCTCCTGTTGAGTGCCTCCAGAGCAAGCAGCTTGCTATGGGGGCACCCAAGCCGAGCTGCAGCTCAGTGTATTTATTCAGACATGGAGCTGTCATTCAGCCCCACCCCCTCTCTTTCCTGATTGGAATGCATAGAATGCATTAAGATAAAAAACCTTCTGACTTTACAACCCCCTTAATAATCTACATAGACAAACCCCCCCCCCCCATCAAAATTCTGTTTTTTTACATTTATTCTTAATTTTTTTTTGGTATTGGTTCCTTTGATTAGATAACTGTTTTCTGAAATATTTTGCCCTAAAAAAGACCTGTCTAGGTGGAAATATCAAAAATGCCATTGCTGACTTGCATGGACCATATCTTTGCTTCACTCTTTAGCTTTACATTTTGAGGGGGGTGCAGTGGCATCACTCATTTGATCATGTGACAGTTATTGGGCCTAGCTGCTAACAGCAGTGTCACAGAGCAGGAGGTCACATGTTCCCCTATACCAAGACGCACCACCTGGTTAGGTGGCTGTCTGTGGCAAAGAAAGGAGCGGGAAGGGAGTGCTTAAAATGTGAGCATAAAGGATTGTTGAAGTTAGGGTAAGGTGAGCCTGGGCAAGATGATAGCGGTTTTTATTTACTGAAGACAAATCCACTGTGCACTACAAGTGCACTTGGAACACAGTCGCTGTAAGTCCGAGGGAGAGATGCAAGGAAAATAAAAAACAGCATTTTTGCTTGCACATGATACCAATCAGCAGAGCTTCCCCTCATTTCAAATCTTCCTGTCAGATCTACAGTGACTGCACTTCCAAGTGGATTTGCCGTTAGTAAATCAACCCCTGTGTCTCTTTAAAATGTCCCTTACCCTAACACTCAACTTCACCAGGTCATTTAATGACCCCTTGGCTTTTCCCAATGAACATAGTGAGTAATCAATACTGATCACTCACTGTGTTTATTCAAAACTGAAGCATAGTGTTTACTATGCTTCATTGTGTGAATGATCTTGATGCTCTGTACAGAGCTATTCCGGTTCATTCATTCTGTGCAGCTGAGGCTTCAGAGATGGAAATTGAGGGGCGTGTTCTCAATTTCATTCCTTACCCTCAGAAATTAGACATCTGGGATCTGTTTAGATATCCCTGATATTTCACCAAAGCCCACGGGCTATTAAAAACATTGTAAATAAATAATAAAAATGAAACATTTTAAACTATAAAATAAAATTGTAAAAAAATAAAAATTAAACAAAAGTAAAAAGCTGACACTGTTCACTGCTCTGACACCATCTACTGTTCTACTCTTCTACTGATTCCTTCCTCTGCTCTATTGACAAAGTCCACCGCCATACTAACACTGTCCACTGCTCTACTGACTGGCATCATCCACTGCCCTATTGACACCACCCACTGCCCTACTGGTACTTTCCACTGCCCTACTGGTACTGTACACTGCCTTACTTACACCATCCACTGTCCTACTGACACTGTCCACACAACATTCACTGCCCTATTGACATAGTCCACTTCCCTAATGACTAGCATGTGCACTTTTAAGGTATGCTAAGTAAATATTTTTACAGTGGCGTTTGTTTTATTATATTTTTCAAAGGTTTCCTTCCTATTTAGTTAGACCTTGCTAGTTAATTTCTTAAAAATTATTCTAATTTCTTAAAAAAATATTTTGATCTTTTTCATATTGTTCAGAAAGATCTCCACTCCAAGGTATGCAAAAGAATTGAGGTATATAAAAATCTGGAACGTTTCTCCAAAATGTATTCTCTTTCAATATATAAAATAAAGAACTCAAATAATTCTTTAGCAACTTGGATTATATCGGCACACTGTGAGAGTATCTTAGTGTGCGGTGGAAGCGGCGAGTGGTAGTGTGGGGGTAGTGAGGGGGGCGCCAGGTCAACTTTTGCATTGAGGCCCACAAACTTGAAGGTGCACCTCTGTAGCTGTAAACACTAACTGAATGACATTTATTTGCTAAGGCAACATGTGTCATAAACTTTCTTTTAATAAAGTGCTTATTTTCAGCATTTTTTTTATCCCTTGTTCCATCTCAATGTCACTGATTTCCTGCAGTCTCTTTGCTGCCTATCTACATGCACTCATTCTACTTATGGCTACATAATATTTCATGACAGTGTAAGAGCACAATTGGAGATTTTAAAGAAAGCTGCAGATTTAAAAATCTTGTAAATTACTTGGCAATTATATTAACATGTTATTAACATGTTAAAGCATATTTAACATTTAAGTGATTGGGTTTACATATACAGTACTCTAACTTTACACAGATGCCAGAACCCGTTAGTTTCCATGTATATCCATTATGAATAGTGCTTTTTATAAATAGCAGAAAAACTGCATAGAAACACAGAAAAGAGGATGATAACTCAATCCCATGCTGCAGTACCAAAATGAGTTTATTACATTGCAGTTTATCCAGAATGACATATCTAGGTTTAATAAAGATAGATGTTTTAGAAGTCATATCTCAAGCCACAGCTAATGCCTGTGATTGCTTTTGGAAGATGTGAAAGAAAGTACATAATTATACTGGTATAGATGCATGGTACAACAAAATTGTTTCCTTTATGGTAATGTAAAATCCAGAAGACCGTAACAGTCTCAGTTCTGGGTTTAATCGTCATGCCATTACAAAGCTATTATCTACTTTGCAAATGTTAGCAATCCTGGCACTTAATACAAAACTAGGAAACTTAGAAGGGCTTAAATAACTTTTCCTGAGAATTAATTCCTGTTAACGTTGATGATTGGAAGTCGTGCTGGGATCCTGTAACTGTAAAGCTGTAAAAATATCACTGCTATATCATCAATTTTATATTTATGATTTGCTCTGAGAAATGCTGTATAATTTCAAGATGTTGCAGATAAACTTACTGGCAATATCCTTGCCATATATTTTCATGTCTGAAACATAATGATCTCATCATTTGAGTTTTATTTTTACCAAGAAAATTTTGAAATGATGAATATCTGGACATTAACTGATTTGCATGTTTTCTATATATTCAACTGCATGGTAATATAATTTCACTTGTAAATATCCAGAAATTCTGCAACAACTCAACTATATTGCTGACAACATCAGTGAAAGAACAAATCTTGAGAACATTGTCACTCTATACTAGCCAACTGAAGCAAACGAGTGCTTAAAAACAAATATTGAAACACCCGATATAATGAGAATAAAAGTATGTATAGCTTTAAAAAGGAAACTATGGCTTTTTAGAGTCTGTGTTAGTAATTCCCGTTAAAGGCATCAGCTTCAAGTGAACATTTCCTATGTTTATGCCAAATAACAGGTTCACTTAGCTGCTCTCCTCCTCAGCATCACTTTTCTGGGCTTCCTTACTAGTCTGCTTAAAATAACCTCTTGTAAGCTCTAAAATTAGTATTTGAATCTTCCATAGGGCTGTGGACTAATTTCCCATTCAAGATGACACTTTTGAGCCAATCAAGAGGTACCAGCGCTGTCAAAGGAGAAACAGAGGGAGTCAAAGGCTAACCCATAATGTGAAGTTTTGAGCATTTCATTTTGTAAGGGCAAAGTATAGGTGAGTCTATGCTATATTAAATTACAAAATAAAGCACAAGCTATTGAGGTGGCACCACATCCAATAAATGTCAGGCTCAAACAAGAACAAAAGAAAAAAAGAGGACTTTATGGGCTGAACAACCCCCTGCTCGGTTTGCGCTGGAACCTTCGAACGTCGCAAAAGTTCAGAACCGAATAATAAACCCCATTAAAGTCTATGGGACCCAAACTAGAAAAATCAAATGTGCCCATTTTGAAGGCGTATATGCAAGTTATTGGGCATACAAAGGGTATGTGGGGCTAGGTACTGCCCTGGGGGACATGCCTCAATTCAAAAATGTTTATAAAAAGTTAATTTTAAAGTGATTTAGTGATGCTTAAAATGAAACAATAAAAATTAAAAATTCCTTTTAAATATAGTCCCTGTGGGGTCTCCTAATGCCGCATACACAAAATCTAATGATTCGGCGGAATTGGTCCGGCAAACAATCCGGCAAACAATCCACTGGACTTTATAAAGAACGGACTTGGCCACACACGGACACTCCGAAAGTCTGGAGATTGCTAACGCGTTGACGTATAGCACGTACGACGGGACTAGAAAAAGGAAGTTCAATAGCCAGTAGCCAATAGCTTCCTTCTCGTACTTACTTCAGAGCATGCATCATTCTTAGTCCGCCGGACTAGTACACTGACGAACGGATTGTCCACTGAAAGCCAAGTCTGGCGGACCTATTTTGAGTCAAAACTACTTTCTAAGTCCGCCAGACTTTTACCATGAAAAAGTCAGCTGGAATCCATGCACGATCGAATTGTCCGGCGTACTATGGTCTGGCAGACTTAGTCCGCCGGACAATTCGATCGTGTGTATGCGGCATTAGTCTGCCTGTAAAGTGGCATATAAAGAACCTACTGCAGAAAAAAATTACATTTATCAAGAAAAAATTTTTTTTTCCCTGAAAGCTTTCATTATTTTGGAAACAACGACTTGGGGAGCCAGTCTTTATGATGATGCCACAATTTAGTGCACTCTGAAAAAGATTAGAAAGTTTTTTTGGATACATTTTGGTGTCTGTTTTGCAGATTTGGATAGAAATAACAGGTGCAGAAAAATTGGGCTTTGGGTGGTGGTGCCTCTACACCATAACCCTACAGAGGCACTCTTGATAAAAGCAAGAATTGGCTTTGCTGTAAAAAATTTAAATTTGATGCACCTGTCAAACAGGTGTGGAAAAATTGGTCCTTTGGTGTTAAAGCGGAGGTCTGCCCACCGCTGCAAAAAATTAAAAGCCAGCACATACTGCAGCTGCTGACTTTTAATAATTGGACACTTACCTGTCTTCAAATCCAGCGATGTCGGCACCGCAGTTGATGTTTCCATCAGCTATTGGGTGCATGCCACCTCCATTGCAAATAAGGGAATCTGGCAGTGAAGCCTTACGGCTTCACACCAGGAATCCTACCGCGCATGCAAGAGGCTTCACTCCTCTCTCCTACTGACCCAGAAGCCGGGGAAGGAGGAGGAGCCCCGGGCGGTGACATCAATACCCGCGGGTCTCCTAGAAATCTGAATAGGATACCTGTATTCAGACAGATATCCTGCCCCCCCCCCCCCCCGAAAGGTGCCAAGTGTGGTATCGGAGGGGGGGAGTACAACAACTCCACTTTAATTGTGCCCATGAAATCTATACCAAAAAATGTCTTCCTGCTAAAATCACCACTCACAATGCTAGGCAGCTTAGACAGTCTTGCACAGATTCCACATCGCAAAAACACTTAATCGGCGACATTGACATCAGGGGCTTGACAGCTGCTGCTAATCCAGGAATAATTCATTTTGATAATGCCAGTCCTTACATAAACTCCTCTTTAAGGTGTCCTGAAGATATTTCATACTCTGCTCCCTCTGTGGGGACAGGATGAGTTTTAAGACTTTCCACTTGTAACGGTGGTCAAGGTGAGTTGCCAACCAGTAATGATCCTTCTCCTTGATGCCACGAATTTTCGGTTCTTTCGTAGGCTTTGAAGCATAAGGGAGGCCATGCACCACTGAAGATTACAGTATCTGTAACTACCTCCTCCCAGCCGTGTACTACTCCCAAGGGTTCAGGGGACGGAAAACTCTTAAAGTTTTGGTGTATGTTTTCCTCTGCTTCAATGCCTCCAAAACTGCCATAATCCTCTTCCTCTCTCTCTCCTCTTGTGTGTTCTGTGGCGATGCAAGAATGGTGTCTGCATAAAGTGGGCCTTGAGAGGAATGTAAGTCCTCCTCTTCCTCCTGCTTATCTGCCTTGAGTACCCTATCCATAATGCCATGCAGAGTCTGCTCCAGCAGGAAGACAAGAGGGATTGTGTCAGTGATGTGTGTATTTTCATGGCCCACCAGCCTTGTCACCTTCTCAAATAGTGACAGTACAGTGCATGCGTCCTTTATCAGCACAGGGCACACGGGGGCACAGGAGCACATATCATTATGTTACAGGGGGGATGGGAGGATTGTATTGTAGTTATGATAGCAGCAGGAGGGGAGGGGGCAGGCACTGACACAAGCAAACAGGAAGGAAGAAGGAGAGAGGACAGAGCGGGGCTGCGGATGACAGAGGCACTCAAAACTGACAATGGTGTCAGGGCTCAGCAGCCATGATAAACTGTGGTCAGTTTATAGGGGGAGGGTATAGACAGGCAGGAACAGCCAGGTTTTTTAGGTGATAGAAGGGGCCAAATTACACAGCACAAGCACTCCGCTGTATAACATGCTTTAAGGAAACAGAATCTGTGTTTTGTTTTATTTTTTAGGGTAACAAACACTTTAATCACCCATTAATATGCATCCCACTAGTTTATGGACTGGTGAAGTTTTAAATATAAAAGTAACAGGCAAGTAAAGACAGGCGTATCTACATTTTGATAATTAGTAGTTAGTAAGTTATTGAAAGGCTTCCAACACAATTGGAAAATCTCACAATGTTCTTCAGGCTCCTAAGACATATGGCATACCAATATACAAATCCTTGTATCTTAGGAGTTTTGGACCAACATTCAGCTATAGGTCATCCATAGCTTGATCATTTAAGACCTTTTCACTTCTCTTAGGATTGATGAGTCTCCAAATCCAAAGAACAGAAGATTAATTTGCAGCATAATCCTCAATTGGCTTTTTCACAGCTGATTCATTGACAACTGCCTTTTAAGCCTTCCCTGAGGGCACCCTACACAGCCTGCATACATAATTCCACTCTGTCCATGGAAATAATTTGGTATCTTCTAACTTTTTCAGATAACGTTTATTTAGTTGTTCTTTATTGGCACACATTAAGGGTTTTTATAATCCAAAATAATCTCCCTGCATTTAAATTTTTTTTCTGATCAGGCATTTGGTACTTTTGCAAAAAATCTGCATTCTGTAGCAATTATTTAGCTAAAAAATCTATGCCTCTTATACTCAAATTTGGTAAATGCTAAACCATCTTAATTTTGTATACATTCTTCCACAAAGTCCTAACTTTTAATATCAAAAAGTCCAGATCTTTTTATCCAAAAGACTTTAAATGGTGAATAAAAATGACTGGATCAGTGGCCCAGATACTTCCATTCTATTGTACACTAGAACAATGTGCATTCAACAAAGATGTCCATGAGGACTGCGCATTTAATTGGGCATCAGATAAATAAAAAACTGGTGCTGGCTCTGCATATTGCCCAGCAGCACTCTTTCCATCCTCTATGACAGGATCCTAATGCCTCATAAATCCTAATGCTGAAAAGAATGGTGTTTTCATGAGAGACTAGTTGATTTGTAGTCCAAGATAAGAACATCGAGGACTAAATAATCTATTTGAGATAACATGGAAAGAGAGCAGAGTAAACAGGATAACTCTGAATTTCTGACAAGATTAGCAAGTATTTTTTTATTTTTTTTTGCCCTTAAAAAATATATGTAACAAAACGCTTTATTTTTATTTATTTTTTTTAAATTTGTTTTTATTAAAGATTTTCACATAACAGAAATAAAAAGACAAGAATACACAATTGCAAAATGACAGGAAGTTACATTGTAAACAATAACATACGGTGCAATCATATATTTATGCAAAACAAAAGAAATAAGAAGAGAGGTATAGTAAAATAACCTCTGAGGTCTCAAGATAACACAGAAGTTTTAGCCAGTCATCATATAAATTGTAACTTGACCTCATTCAGTAACTACTGTCTATCCATTCACAGCTCTATCAAGAGAGGAGTAGACTAGAATCTTCAAAAAGTATAAAGAAAAGGTGGAAGGGGAAGGGAAGGTTAAGGGATAAGGGGAAAATGAGGGAGAATGAGGAAAAATGAGGGAAGATGAGGGAAAATGAGGGAAAAAAGAGGGAAAAGGGAGATGGACCTAGTGGTGTCAGCATAGTAACAATATATACCATTAATACAGGGGTATTTCAATGATATTTAAGTTTCCATAATTTCCAGTTATCCATACGTTTCATACCATTTCCCACTCTTTGTAACAATAGGGTTTCATATACACAGTTAGTTTTAACTATGGTAAGTACTTCTGAAAGATTAGGGACCTGGTCTGACTTCCATTTTCGAGTTATAAGGGACCTGGCCACCAAGAGAATGTGTGTTACAACCGTACGGTACTGAGGAGGATAAATTTCTATTCCCAAATTTAGTAGAGCCAGACCTGGCTCGGAGGAAGAGATAATTCCGGAGAATGAGGATATCAACCGGAACACACTATTCCAGAAACTGGTCAAGCTTTTACAGGACCAGAGAACATGTTTGAGAGTGCCCACTCCCCCACAGCCCCTCCAGCACAAATTAGAGTGATTAGAAGAAAATTTGGACAGTCGATACGGGGTAAGGTACCACCTTAGGGATATTTTTTGGTGTAGCTCCCAATAATTAACGCACCTAGTAGCTTTATAAATTGAGTTAATGGCATATTGCCATTGTTTCGGTGTGTACACCTTCTCCAAGTCTCCCTCCCACTTCAAATATGGGGGGGACTTGGTAAAAACATTTTTATGCTGGAAAAGGCCGTAAAAGAGGGAAACTCCTTTTACCGAATTACATTTGTGCATGTAAAATTTCGAGATCTCTCCAGGTAGGTTCAACTGGTACGTTGGTAAAGAACGTAAAAAATGTGAAATTTGACCATATTTGTACACCTCCCCTGCCTCAAGACCAAATTCCGCCCTAAGAGTGTTAAAGCCTTTAATTTTCCCTTCAGACAGCAGATCAGAAATTTGAGTAATACCCTTTGTTTGCCAGCTCTGGAGGGAAAGATTGGGAATAGCTCTAGTGAGTATCTCAATGTCTAAAGGAATCTCGGTTTCACCCAATTTTGTGTTTTCGATCCGCTCGAGACTTCTCCACGCCCGAAGAGACGCCTGTATTGTTAGGGGTAAACCATGTAGAGGAAAAGGCTTCAAGCGGTCTAGCCACAACAGCGTAATAAGGTCTCCCGTCGGGGACATGAATTGTTCAATATCCCTCCATGGGACAGATGCTTGTTTGTTAAACCAAGTTTTAAGTTGTGTGAGTACGACCGCTTGGAAGTAATCCTGTACCTCGATATATCCCATGCCCCCTGCTCTTCTATGTTTTACCAATAAAGCCTTAGAACATCTAGGTTTCTTTTGTTGCCAGATATAGTTGTTGAGGAGCGAGTTAAGCGATTTAAGATGTGTGGTCTTAATGGGGATAGGTAATGTACGAAATATATAGAGAATCTGTGGGAGTAGTAGCATTTTAAAGGAGGCCAGACGCCCCGACCAGGTTAGTTCTGTTTTAGAGATACGTTTAACTTCAGCGGACAGCTTTTGGAGCAATCTAAGATAATTGGTATCTGCCAATCTATGTGGGTCTGCTGTAATTTGGATGCCCAGGTATGTTATGTTATCCTCTTTCCACGAATAAGGGAAAGATTTCTGTAGGTGAGGTTTAACTTCTTGCGGTATAGCTAGAGGAAGGACAAGGGACTTAGTGTCATTAACTTTATAGTACGATATACGACTAAAATTATCTAGGACCATCTGGGCATATTTCAAGGACGTCTTCGGGGATGTAAGAAACAAAATAATGTCATCTGCGAAAAGGTTTATTTTGTGATCCTTGCCACGGAAGGTGAAACCGTGAATGTCCGGGTGTGACCTAATTTTTTCCGCTAGAGGTTCAATCAATAAATTGAAAATTGAGGGGGAAAGGGGGCACCCCTGTCTCGTGCCATTTGTAATGTTGAAGGATTCAGATAAGATACCCGAGGTATAAACTTTAGCTGAGGGGGTAGAGTAAAGGGCAAGTATTGCTGTAAGGATTGGGCCTTCAAAACCAAATTTGCGCAGAACAGAACTCATATAGCCCCAATGTATCCTGTCGAATGCCTTCTCCGCATCCAAAGAAAGGAGCAGAGAAGGCGTCCGACAGGACCTCGCGTGGCACACCACATCAATCACCCTCCTAGTTGCGTCGGATGCCTGTCGCCCCATTGTAAACCCTGCCTGATCCGGGTTAATAAGTGAGGGTAAAACGTGAAGTAGTCTCTGGGCTAGGATTTTTGCATACAGCTTAACGTCCGTATTCAGAAGCGATATAGGGCGGAAATTAGGTGGAGTATCGGGGGTTTTTCCTGGTTTGGGTATGGTGACAACGTATGCACCTAACATTTCCGGGGGAAATGACGAGGACATAGCCGCCTTGGAGTAGAGTGTTTGTAAAGTAGGGGTCAGTAGGTCACCGAATTGTACATAGTATTCTCCTGGAAGGCCATCAGGACCAGGGGATTTGCCCAAAGGCAAGGACTTGATGACTCTCTGTATTTCCGCTTGGGATATGGGAGTATTAAGGGTTGAAAGTTGCTCCTCCGATAATTTGGGAAGAGAAATATCGGCCAGAAAAGATTGGATATCTGCTTCCACCGGTTGCAAAGTTTTAGGGTCAGAGTTGATATTGTAAAGGGAAGCATAATACTGGGCAAAGGAATCTGCTATACCCTTGGGGTTATATATTTTGCTTCTATCCGAAGGGTTGATTAAGTAGGGAATGGTGGTACGAATTCTATGATTTTTCAAACGTTGGGCTAGGAATTTGCCTGCCCTGTTTCCTGCCGAATAGTGTGTGAGTTTAAGATGGTTAATATATTTATTATGATCCTCTAATAGGAGGAGTCTGAGCTCGGATCTAAGGGCACCCAGCTTATGTGCTACCGTAGGGGAAGGAGTTTGTTTATTTTGTTGGTCTAAAAGATCAATATCTTTCAATATACGGTCTACATTAGAAGTTCTCTGCTTTTTAAGTCTCACACTAGCTTGTATTAAGATACCTCTTACAAAGGCCTTATGTGCACACCAAAGAATCATAGGGTCATCTACGGAACCTGAGTTTAGCAAGAAAAATTCCTTGATATTATTGGTCACCTCTTTCATCTGAGCTTGTGATTTGAATAGTCCCATATTCGCTCTCCAGACACTAGACATGTTGTGAGTGTTCTCCTCCGCCACCACAGCTGAGACAGGGGCATGATCAGACCAGGTAATGCTGTGAATGGCGGAGGAGGAAACCGCCTGCAATAAATATTTGTCAACCAAGATCATATCAATTCTCGAATATGTATTATGTCTAGAAGAGTAAAAGGAATAATCTTTTTCAGTGGAGTGCTGACATCTCCAGACGTCGTATAACCCCTCCTCATGCAGCAAACGCCGCAATGAAGGAAGAGGTCTACGAGATCTGGTGGTGGTATCCATTTCGAAATCTACTGTGACATTGTAGTCCCCACACAACAACAAGGCCCCTTGTCTCACTTCATTGACTTTCGTAAGTAATCTTCTGAGAAACCTTGTCTGGTGGGAGTTAGGAGCATAGAGACATACAATAGTATAAATTTTGTTGTTTAGAGAACCCACCAATATGATATACCTGCCTTCAGGGTCCGTCACTGTGAGACTATGTGTGAAAGCAACCGAGTCTCTGAGGGCAATTATGACCCCTTTGCGTTTTTGGGAGGCAGAAGCAAAGAAAAGGTGTGGGTAGTTTTTATGATGAAACGATGGAGGATCCGAAGCCTGGAAATGAGATTCTTGCAAGCAAAGTACATCAGCACGCAGTTTCTGTGCTTCTTTCCACACTGAAGCTCTTTTAGCAGGATGGTTCAAACCATGAACATTTAACGAAACAATGTTCAGCATTAATAGTTATTTAAAGAGAAAATGATGAAGGAGCAATCAATGAAGTGAAATATTGTGTACCTTCCTATATCGGAGAACCGTTCAACGCTTGCGGAGAAGTCCAATCTAAGGCGAACCCTCATCTCTTGACGGGGAGATCCACCTGTAACGTAGTCCATCACATGGGGGGAGGAGGTTAACTTGAGGAGGGGGGGATAAAACACAAAAAGAAAATTAAGAGAAAAAAGCACAAGTAAAAAAAGAGAAAAAGAATAGTTTCGAAATCCTGGCGTCCGCCAAGGAAATAAGAAGGTCGATTCAACGTGGAATCTGTGGGCATTGTTACTGCCCGCCATAAAACTGAGGGGGAAAAACGAGAACTAGCAAAGTCCCGCAGGTACCGAGAGCATCTCAAAGTGAAAGAAAAATCTCATACCGAGGTATGATATGAACCGGGGTTTCAATTATTGCAGCTCGCAACCTTCTTTTTGCGTGACACCACCTGCCAGTTGTCTTGCGATGGTACTTTAGACAATGAAGTGGAGGTGTTGTCTTCCTGGTAGGGGATTATTTTCCATTGCTTGAGCAGGTCTAGGCCCTCTTCTAGGTTGTTAATCACTTTCGTTTGGCCTTCCCTGGATATGGTAAGCTTGCAAGGGAACCCCCACTTGTATAGTATGCTGTGGTTGCGTAAGGCCTTTGTAATGGGCAGCAGTGCTTTCCGTTTCTGCATAGTGTGTTGTGATAAATCAGCAAACACTTGTAGATTCGCGTAGCGCTCTGGTGGTTGATTGTTGGTCCGGAAGGCTAAGGTAAATTTTTCTTTAACCTGGAAAAAATGGACTCTTAGCAGAACATCTCTTGGGATGTTATCCGGAAGGTGCGACGGTTTAGGCAAGCGATTTATGCGGTCAATTTCCAGGTCCGCAGCTGACACGTCCGGTAAGAAGGCACCTATCAGCTCTTGGGCATATTGCAGTAATTGCCCCGGCAACACTAACTCAGGAACGCCCCTGAGTTTGATGTTGTTGCGCCTAGATCTATCCTCTAAGTCTGCGATTTTCGCTTTTAACCATGCCACTTCCTCCGTTTGATCATTATGAGCATCCACTACAGAATTGATGGTGGTCGCAAATTCACCCATTTTGTTTTCCACGTGGTCAATTCTAGCGCCCATTTCGTTCATATCAGACTTAAATCCTCTCATACAGTCCATTATATCAGAATGTAATGTACTGCGCAGGGAGACCAACATGTCCTTTAGTGTGGTGTCGGACACAGGCTGATTGGACGTGGGGAACATGTCAATAGAGTCAGTAATTTCCCTGGTGTCATCTAGTTGTTCCCCTTCACCACTAACCTGCTCGGTGTGAAGGGTCTCTGCTATCCGCGGCTTTGATTTGACTGGGCTGAGGGAGAGCGGAGTAGACATCCCCGGAGATCTAGGCGATGAGCGTTTTTGTACTCCTGGGCTTGGTGTCTCCGATCCGGAGCCGCTGGAAGCCGAGGGTGAGGCGCTGCCGGCGCCATCTTGGATTAGGCCTCGAGGAGTCCGCGGGAAGAACTGCGGTAATTTCTTCAGTTGAGGCATGCCCTTGCGTTTACGGGTCATCCCGGCGAGGTGTAGAGGAAGTTCGCCGCCAAGTGCTGCCTTTAGGAGTCCGTACGATCCCCCGGTCTGTGCTATAAGGCTCTCGGTGGTACGGAGCTAGTGCTTCACGCGTCCATCCGACTGCGCGGTAGCCACGCCCCCCCGTAACAAAACGCTTTAAATGGCATCTTCACCAGACCAAAAGGGAATAAGAAAAGTTTATTGCTAGGATTTACATGCACATTCATGGGGTTTAACGAGACTCTGCAGCACAGCTCTCTAGATTTTCAACAGCTGACAGTCAGTTTAAAAAAAACTGTGTTAAAGTGGTAGTAAACTTAACTTAAGAAAAACATTTTTTTATCACTGCAAGGTATGTGCTAGTATGCATTGCATACTAGCACATTATAAAAGACTTACCTTAGAATGAAGCCCTTCCAGCGGCACACTGTCATCGCTGACAGGGCTTCAATCTTCACCCAGTCCCTCTTCTGGATTTGTGGGCTCTGGCCACTTGAATGACTGAGCCACGATAATGTCACTCCTGTGCATGCACTCAGGACTCAGGAGTCTCGGGCCACAGCACAAGCACGCTGTTTCTTCAGAGCTCATGCCCCAGGGACATCACCGGCTGCAGAGACAGAAATTCTTCTAAATGGTGCATGTTTAGAAGATATTCCTTATACCTACAGGTAAGCTGTATTATATGCTTACTTGTAGGTACAAGTGTCCAATGGGAGTTCACTACCACTTTAAATTCCTTATAGCATAGGGGCATTTTAGTACATTGAAAATGGTATTAACCCCTTGGAGCCTAAGCCTATTTTTGACACTTGTTGTTTACAAGTTTAAATTAGCATTTTTTGCTAGAAAATTAAAATTACTTAGAACCCCAAACATTATATATATATATATATATATATATATATATATATATATATATATATTTGAGCAGAGACTCTAAAGAATAAATGGCAGTCATTGCAATATTTTATGTCACATTGTATTTGCACAGCAGCATTTCAAATGGAATTTTTTTGCAAGAAATACACTTTCATGAATAAAAAAATAAAAAAAAAAGCATTAAAGTTAGCCCAATTTGTTGGTATAATGTGAAAGATGATGTTATACTGAGTAGATGGATACCTAACATGTCATGCTTTAAAATTACACACGTTTGTGGAATGGTGACAAACTACTGTACTTTAAAATCTCCATAGGGAGCACTTTAAAATATTTTAATGGTTACCAGTTTAGGAGGTCTAGTGCTAAAATTATTGCTCTCCCTCTAGCGATCACAGAGATACCTCACATGTGTGGTTTGAACCCTCCTAACATTTGTGGGTGCGACTTACATATGTGTTCGCTTCTACGCCCAAGCATGAGGGATGGATAAGACCCCAAATTCCTCCTTTGAACTTAAAAGAATTCAAAACAGCAAGTTTGGCTGTTATGAATACTGTTATTTTTTTTAAATCTGGCACGTTTAAGGCTCCATCCATTACTACATCCGAGACTCGACCAAAGCCGATTGAGGCTTTGTTCGAGTCTATGGCCAGCCAGTGGAGGTGCCAGTTGGTCATTCGGGCCGTGAAGGTGGCGGGAGGGGGGGCATCCCCTCCCTCTGCTTGTAATATCAGCCGAGCAGCTGATTAACCGCATCAGTTGTTAGTACAAGAAAGCCGTTTGTCGGCTCTAAAAAAACGGTACCACTGCTGCAGGCATCACCCCCCTGGTACAAATATTTGCATTACGTCGGCATAAAGTGGTTGCACTCAAAAATAAAAATGTAATGCTTACTCATTCTTAGATGTGGTAGCTGCATTAGTTTTCTTTATTTTTAAACTTGTTTCCTTTATTTTCACCTGGTGATCCTGCCAGTAAGTCTCTTATTTTCAACTTCATTGAACAGGCCAAGCTGTTCAAGCAAAGTAGCAATTAGAGGTTGGAATAAACCATTTACCACTGACAGGGGTGCTTACAATGGTTAACTTTTATTAATTTATGTAAAAAATGAAAAAAAAAACTTTTGCTATAACTGGTTATAAAGTATTATTTGGAGTTGGATTTTAATTTATCTATCTAAATCTGCGGCATATAACACTACTCTCTCCCAGACTGACAAGGCTACTGTTCAAAGGGGTCTACTTTACTACATCATCCATAATGCAGATGCACCCTAGGACAGAAGTGTGTCACTGGCTGGATCACTGGGTTAAATAAAGAAAAAATAGCCTAAAAGAAATGAATGCAGCTCCCACATCCAAGGATTTATAAACAGCTATATTTGAACCACTTTCTGCCCGCACTATAGCCAAATGACAGCTACAGCATGGGCTTCCAATGCCGGGAGGGCTTCAATAGACATAAAGTTCAGTTAATTATTGTGCTAACCAATAAAAAGAAAATGGTGAGCAGCTACATAAGAATGTGACAAAAATTAATAAGGTTAGGATATGTGAAGATGTAGCGCTAATGATAAAAAAAATAGTAATGATAAAAAACTGTGCAATACTCAAATATACTCTATAATGTTCTGAGTCTCAACTGTGTGTGAATAGAAGAACAAAAATCCCATGTGGGTCAATCCAAACAGAAGGCGAGATTCCCCCCCCCCCCCCCCGACTGAATAGTTGTTCTCATAGGGAAACAGGTAAATGAGTTGAATATGTACAACATCTGAAGAAATGTGACATCCAAAGAAAGATAAGATTGGTTACTCTTACCAGAACCAGTGGACCTGGATGTCAGCGATACCAGGTCAATTAGGCATAGAAATCCAGATCCACGGATCAACAGGAACAATCCAAGGGGTTCAGGGAGGTCCAGATCCACAGAAATAATCCAAGAGATCCAGGGGGGTCCAGAGATCTCTCGAAGGGGTCTCGATGGTAACGACAACCACTGAGCCATTGGTGACCGATTGGAAAGGCCAAATAAACTCATATCCCAGAAGGTATGCAAAGAAAAGAAGGGTGCTTCCAATGGTGCAGGTCAAAAAAATTCGTTTTTTTATTCATAAAAATCAGTATACAGAGTAAAATGTGATCACAAGTAAAAGCAATATGGGGAGCAGTAAAACCAGGTCCGATGCATTTCGTCCTAATTGGACTTCTACTGGACTGATCACTGCACTGGCCCACCACCATTGTCATGTGATTGCTGTGACCAGAAGATCACATGGCAATTGTAAACAATGGGTGGCTTCCTTTCATATCATCAAGTGTATACAATTGTGTTGCTAGCTGTGATTGGTCAGAGTGAACACTTGGAACACATAGTACAGACAAGCCAATCACAGCCCATCTGTACCATGTGATTAGCTTTGACCAATCAAAGCTAATCACAACAAAAGCTACTGAATGAACGTGTTTCATTAAATAAACAGTAAAAATGGTTGTTTACACCAATTCAATTTATTGGTATAAATCTTCTCTAATTCATCCAAAAGATGTTCTATAGGGTTGAGGTCAAGAATTTGTGCAGGCCGGTCAAGTTCCTCCACCCCAAGCTCGCTCATTCATGTCTTTATCCACTTCCATACCGGGCCTATTCTGGCACTCATGTAAAAATCATAATTTGTTGGCTAGAAAATTACTTAGAACCCCCAAACAGTATATATATTTTTAGCAGACACCCTAAGGAATAAAATGGTGGTTGGTTCAACTTTTTATCTCGCACGGTATTTGCACAACAATTTTTCAAACACGTTTTTTTTTTTTGGTTTCATGATCTAAAAAATAACAAAACAGTAAAATTAGCCCAATTTTTTCTATAATGTGAAAGATGATGTTATGCCAAGTAAATAGATTAAAATTAAAAACATTAAAATTGCGCACACCCATGGAATGACGGCAAACTTCAGTACTTAAAAATCTCCATAGGCGATGCTTTAAAAATTCTTATAGGTTACATCTTTAGAGTTACAGAGGAAGTCTAGTGTTGGAATTGTTGCTCGCGCTCTAACGCACACATGTGTGGTTTGCTCCTGAGCATGAGCTACCGGGGACAGGGGCATTTTAAATTATTTATTTAAAATTATTTATTTTAAATTATTTATTTAAAAAAAAATATTTTTACACTTTTACTTTTTTTTATCACTTTTATTCCTATTACAAGGAATGTAAACTTCCCTTGTAATAGGACTCGTTCGTGACAGGTCCTCTTTATGGAGAGATGCAGGTTCAATAAGACCCCACATTTCTCTTCCAGGCTGAGATCGTGGATTTTTTTTACGATCTCATGCTTACCAGCTGCGATCACGGCTTTGTTTACATCTGTGTCCCGGGACATGACGTCATAATGTCATGTCTGGACCTCCGAAGTTCATAGAGATGACTGGTGACCATCTGGTCACCAGAAATCTCTATGATCATCATCTAGCGGCCCCTGATATCTTCTCTGGATCCCAATGGCACAGGAGAACCCGGAGAAGCACCAGATGTTGGCAGGAGGGGCGATGTACCCTCCCGTCACCTGTAAGAAAGATCAAGTGGTGGAACTGCCGATACGATTGTTCTTATGGTGCACAGAATCGCTGGCTTCCTTTGGGCGGGAAGTAGTTAAGGACCTTGCTTTGTGCATTGGTGCGCAGTCACGTTGGAACAGAAAGGGGCCATCCCCAACCTGTTCCCACAAAGCTGGGAGAAAGAAATTGTCCAACATGTCTTAGTATGCTGACACCTTAATAGTTCCCTTGACTGGAAGGGGCCAAGCATAACTCCTGAAAGTCAACCCCACAACATAATCTCCTCTCCACCAAATGATGTGGGCCAGTGCAGAAAGCAAGATCCATAAAGACATGGATGAGCAAGTTTGGGGTGGAGGAACTTGATTGGCCTGCAAAGAGTCCTGACCTCAACACGATAGAATGCCTTGAGATGAATTAGAGTGGATACTGAGAGCCAGGCCTTCTTGTCCACATCAGTGCCTGACCTCACAAATGCACTTCTGAAAGAATGGTGAAACATTCCCATAGACACACTCCTAAACTTTGTGGACAGCCTTCCCAGAAGAGTTGCAACTGTTATAGCTGCAAAGGATGGGCCAACTTAATATTGAACCCTACGGACTAAGACTGGGATGCCATTTAAGTTCATGTTCGTTTAAAAACAGGCTTCCTTTTTTGGTAATAGAGTGTATATAACATAGTAACTTTCCTACAAACGAAATAATGTAATTAAATATATACACTGATTTGGGTTAGCAGAGTAATTTTGACATACATTTATGAAGAAAGATATATATATATATATATATATATATATATATATATATATATATATATATATAATTCTTTTGGGTACATTGTTGCATGACGTAGCAATTGTCATGTCATTGAAAATGTTACAGCGTTGAAAGCTGAAAAACGGCCTGGGCAGGGAGGAGGTAAAAGAGCCTGGCATTAATGGTTAGAGCATTAATAAAACTGCTGCTGCCAGAATTTATTAAAAATGTTTTTGCTTTGGTACATATTCCCCAGGGTGTTGCCCAGCCCCAATGCTATTTGTTTGTCAATCTTTTACCGATTAGCCTAGAAAATGGCCATTACTGTTGCCTACCTCCTGCCCTTGGCCTCAGCTTGGACCCAAACCATCTTCTTGTTTGCTGCTTTTCTTGAACATAGATGGTTCTCTCGGCTGCCTGGCTTGACCCTAGCTTGAACCAAGAGTACTTTTGAGCCTAGTGTTTCTCAACCAGGGTACAACGTTATCCTGGTGTGCTATTTGAGTTCCCTGGGGTGCTGTGAGTAAAGGACCCACTTTTCTCTGGCCACCAGCAGCCCACCTGCTGTACTTTTACATCCAATGAGTTTTTAAGGCTAGGATGCATATTGCCATTTCCTTCTATGGTGCTGATCACAGTTTTATTCACACCAGGGCAACACATCACTTTGACTCAGGGCAGGCAGCATGCAGGGCCTCCTCAGCATTCAAGAAAAGATGAAAGTCCACCTTCTCCAGATCACCTCCTGCACCAGCCCTCTGCCATGCTGCTGGAGCCAAAAGATAAGGCTGTTATGGAAATTAGGGACTATGTAATTGGGTGCTCTTTCAAAGGGGGGGGGGGGGGGGGGTCTGTGTGACTTAAGGCTTCTGGTGTGAAGTTAATTTGATCAAGGAGGATATGTGTATTGTCCAATGCTCAGATTTACCATTGATAAGTAATATTTACTTTTTTAGATATTTTAGACTGAGGTGCCTTGAGATTTTCCATAGTTTTAAAGGGTGCCACTACTAATATTTACTTTTTTAAATATTTTAGACTGGGGTGCCTTGAGATTTTCCATAGTTTTAAAGGGTGCCACTACCAAAAACAAAGCTTGAGAACTGTTATTCTAGCTTGTCATGCACCTAAACATTTGTTGTCCTCTCATAGCCACCCTGCTTCTGTGACCCCTTGGTGGGGCAAACCCAAGGGCCAAAAATCGTAACAAAGAAAGAGAAAGAAGCCATATGACCTTTATGTATGTCTCTAAAATGTTTGAACACATTAGAAACATTTCTCGCACTGATGTTCATGCTGTCACAATAGTGTTCAGAAATACGTGGGCGTAAGGGTCTTATTGTGCAATCCACATGCTGTACTTTACAGTCTTCACATTGTATTAGATATACTATGTTTGAGAAAATGTGGAAACCGTGGATGGAGAAACTGGGTTACCCTATATGAGATGGGAAGAAACATGGAACTTCCTAGAATAAATAATAGAGCGTTTTAATATTTAAAGAATAGGAAAAGATGAGGAGAAGTGAGAGTGCTGGATTTGGAGAAAGGGGAAATAGAGAAAAAGTAAAAGAAAATGTATATATAGATCGGTGGAATAATGATGTTATGTTTATATTTATTGATTTTGTATTAGATGTGAAAAATGGAATAAATAATATTTAAATAAAAAAAGATATACTATGTGATTTGAACCACAATTGATATACTGGCCAGGCCAGGGGTCATACACAGTGAGATCATTCAGAGAGGAATAAGTAACAAGCCAGGTCATATACAGTGGGCAGGAGATAGTAGTCAGCCAAGCTGGGGTCAAATACGAGGAGATAGAAAGGAGCACGGATTAGGATAAAAGCCAGGGGTCAAGCCAGAGATTCAGGATAAGGGATATAAAAAGCCGGGTCGGTATCAAGAAGTCCAGGAATCAAGATAAACGGGTACAGGAGACAAAGGAAGCCGATGATAATCCAGCAACCTGCCTGGGTCAGCGGCAGGTTTGAATAGGCCAGAGGGTGCCAAGAACTGTCAAGGTGCGCACAGGGATTTGCCTGGCGCCACCATGACGGGTACTGGCAGTACTGGCAGGATCACCCATCCTACGACCATCTTCCTGACAGCAATATTTACACATGTGGGCCCGGGACATAAAGGTGATATGTCTTCCTTCTTTTTCTGTGATATAAAGAGGGTTTTGCCTGCAGACAGATGAGGATACAGATATCATAGACTTTTAGAATGCAAGGTATACTGGATACATAAGATGCAGATCCACATCCCTCAAGGTTTAAGTCACAAATGGGATGTGGATCTGTTTCTTAAATTAGGGTGTTCCATCTCTCTTTATGCATGCATAGTTTTGTTATGTGCAGCTTATCATACATTAAAATGTATTTACATGCAGTCCCACTAGAGCAGGGGTCTTCAAACTGTGGCCCGGGGTCTGGATGTGGCCCTTTGCTTGCCTTTATCCGGTCCTTGGGTCACTAATCCTCCCACTGATACAAGACACTGTTATGCCATCTAACACCAACAATGGAGCACCATTTCTCCCACTGACACTAATAATAGGTCACTATTCCTCCTTATGATACCAGTAATGGGGCACTATTCCTCTAGCCTACAGTAATACCAAATGTGGTGATGTTTACTCCTACTGATGGCAGAAAAATGTCCACTCCCACTGGGCACAATCGGGCCCACCTGAAGGCTGAAGGACAATAAACCGGCCCTTTGTTTACAACGTTTGGAGACCCCTGCACTAGAGGGAGTCTCCTGTTAGTGAATTATTCTTATAATTCACTAATTATCACTAATAATGCCCCCCACCCGAAAGCACCTTGTCCCCATGTTGATGAGGACAAGGGCCCCTTCCCGACAACCCTGGCCGTTAGTTGTTGGGGTCCCCAGGATACTGGCTCCTCACCATGTGTGAATGAGTATGGGGTACAATGTACCCTTACCCATTCACCTGTGAAAAAAATGTAAAAAAACACAACACACAAGGGTTAAAAATAATTTATTGCACAGCTCCGGGGGGTCTTCTTCTGTCTTGGGGGTCTTCTCGCCGGACTCCTGCGCTATCTTCTGCTAGCTCTTTTACTAGCAGAGGAGCCCGGCTTTCTTCTTCCGACTTCGGGGGTCTTGTCCCCCTCTTCGGTTCTTCTTGCCGGTCCTCCGCTCCTTCTTCCAGCTCTGACGGTGGCCTGGTCTTCTGTCGCCGCTGTCGCCGCTGTCTTCGCCGCCTTCTATTCTTCTCTTCTTCTCTTCTTGAGATGTTGACTCGTCGCTGTCTCTGGCCGTAATGACAGGGATGTGTTGCGCGGCGACTTATATAGGGACAATGGGCGGGGTCACCGGGTGATGTCCCCGCCCGTTATGATGTCACAGCCCCAGCATCTTCTGGGACTGTGACATCATAATGGGTGGGGACATCACCCAGCGATGTCCCTATATAAGTCGCCGCACACCGCGTCCCTGTCATTGCGGCCAGAGACAGCGACGACTCATTATCTCAAGAAGAGAAGAAGAGAAGAACAGAAGGCAGCAAAGACAGTGGTGACAGCGGTGACAGAAGACCGGGCCACCGCCAGTAAAAGAGCTGGAAGAAGGAGCGGAGGCCCGGCAAGAAGAACCTAAGAGGGGGACAAGACCCCTGAAGTCGGAAGAAGACCCCCCGCTGGCGGCGAAGAAGAAAGCCGGGCTCCTCCGCTAGTAAAAGAGCTAGCAGAAGATAGTGGAGGAGTCTGGCGAGAAGACCCCCCAAGATGGAAGAAGCCCCCCCCCCCCCCGGAGCTGTGCAATAAATTATTTTTAACCCTTGTGTGTTGTGTTTTATTTACATTTTTTTCACAGGTGAATGGGTAGGGGTACATTGTACCCCATACTCATTCACATAGGGTGGGGGGCCAGTATCCGGGTCTCCTTTATTAAAGGTGGCTCCAGTATTCCGATAAGCCCCCCGCCTGCAGACCCCGACAACCAATGGCAAGGGTTGTCGGGAAGAGGCCCTTGTCCTCATAAACATGGGGACAAGGTGCTTTGGGGTGGGGGGCCGTGCAGCCCCCCTTCCCCAAAGCACCCCCCATGTTAAGGGCAAGCAGCCTTGTACAGCTCAGGAGGGGGGGTGCTCGCTCGCCCCCACCACCTTTCCTGACCGGCCGGGCTGCATGCTCGGATAAGGGTCTGATATGGACCTTGGAGGGACCCCCACGCCGTTTTTTGGCGTAGGGCTTCCCCTGTAAGTCCATACCAGGAGACGGGGCAAGCGACGAGTCAATCTCGCCGCCGAAGGCGGCGACATTGACTTGCTTCGCTAGTCCCGGCTACCTGGAGCCACGCTCAAAATGAATGGACTTTTCCCCGTGCGAGTCTGGCGGACAAATTTTGAGTCAAAACTACTTTCCAAGTCCACCGGACTTTTGGGTAAAAAAAAGCCTGCCAGAGCCCACACACGGGCGGATTCGACTCGAGTCCGCCGGACTTTTCCGCCGGATAATTTGATCATGTGTACGCGGCATAAGATTCACTTTAGAGTATTTTTTCCTCAAAATATGTGTTAGTTAAACAGCTTTAAAAAAAAGGATTCGGCATAAAAAATTTCAACTACCACTAGTATAATATTTCTACCACTATAAATAGATGGGAAAGTTTTGCTATACAATGCGGACCCCAATATAATTTAAACAGCACCATATTTGGAATATATAAATATAGCATTACTGGTAAAATGCTTATCTTATGTGACCCTTCACACCTAAACCAAACAATCAGAACCTTCAGTGTTTGTGCAGCACTGAGCTCACTCAATCCATCCTGCTTCATCAGAATTCTGTTTACTTGCTTGAGTAATAATCATAGATGCTGGTTCTTGGATACAGTATTTTACCATATGTGGACTACTCATTCTATAATTTTTTTACACGGTATCATCTGTAAACATCTTCAGCTGTAGTGGTTTCTTAAAGAATATTTAATGAAAATGTGGGCATACACAATATTATGAAAATACATTTATCAATAAATTTAAAGTTCCAGTTCTACTCTTGTAGATAACATTTTCATTTTTGGTGTAATTGTTCATGAAGCATAGTTGATAATACAACAACAACTGCCACATTAAACAGGAAAAGCAAGATAATACATGCAGTGAATGATTGGTTTCTGTTTGCTGGGAAGTGATGCTCAATTGAATTTTGGGATATTAGAAAAGGAATTGATGAACTGTCATAATATTCATTGTTATACATACCAGGAAAGTAAATGACTCATGTAATAATAGCCAATAAAAGAAATACAACTGATAGCTGTAATTTGTTTGTTGCAACTCAGATTGTCCCAGTTGCACCACCTAATTCTGCTTAATTTGTGCATTATGCCTAATCGCCTATATAATAAGCTGCAAAATGCAAAACTTAACGTAATCATGATCCCTAAAAGAAAAAGGTTTGTAAACAATAGATATTTGAAAAAAAATCCTTTCTTCTTTGGATAGTTGTCATTAAGATTTACTGAGGATGTCAATCATTTAATCACTTCCATATCAGGCACTTCCCCAGCTTCCTGCCCAGGACAATTTTGAGCTTTCAGCACTGTCACACTTTGAATGACAGTTGCATGCTCAAGCAACACTGTACGGAAACTAAATTTTTATTATGGTCTTCCCACAAATAGAGCTTTCTTTTGGTGGTATTTGGTGGTACCCAAAAGCCAACATTTATTATATTGCAGCTTCCCAATTGTCTGATTTGTTTGAGTTTCCTTTAGGCTTCATGTACACGGGACGTTGTTAAACCTCTCCTGAATGATTTAGCTTGACAGCTAGAATTGCACATTTAAAAACGTCCGTTTATCCGCGTTTACATGCAGCATTTTTTTAAATGTGGGAAAAAACCTTAGCATACTTCCAAATCAGCTTGGGGTTCAACACGTACTGTAGAATGAGAGATGTCAGGGGGCATCTGCAATGGGAACTGTGGGAGTACTGCCTGTAACCGCCAAAGCACACATAAGCAGAGCTGTAGAAAGTTGCAGATCTCCATAGAGTGATGGATAGTAGCATAACTGGCAGCACAGAGGAATTCTGAGAAAATTATTTGTATATTATCTACCCTAATGATACTGTACAAATAATTTTCTCAAAATTCCTTGGGACTCATTGATTTTCTCTTTTGGGTAAACTATTTGACCATAAGAAAATGTATTTATTTTTCATAGATTTGCATCTGCTCCTGAGGAAGTGGAGTATATGCCATGAAATGCATCAAGCCATATGGATGCAATTCTTTTATTATCAATCATGCGTTTTATTGTTTAATTACTTACATAAATTTTTGCTAATCATGGATTAATGTTATAATTGTAGGTTTAGACCTTTGAACACAATCAGCTCTTAACTCAATAGCTCAGGGGGCCGAGTCCATGCCCCACACTATGTTAGGCTGCTTACATAATGATAATGCATAGTTATTATTATTATTATTATTATTCAGGATTTATATAGCGCCAGCAATTTATGCAGCACTTTACAATATAAAAAGGAGACAATACAGTTGCAATACAATACAAGAGGATTAAGAGGGCCCTGCTCAGAAGAGCTTACAATCTAATAATAGTTTTATGAATGAGAGCTGCAAAATTACATTTGTAAAGGAAAAAATGTAATTTAAAATTGCTCACGTCTGTAATGTATTGCCGGATCCTGACAATATAAACATCATTGAAAAAAACAGCATGGGGCCCCCAGTCCATTAACAGGCCCTTTGGGTCTGGTATGGATATTGAGGGGAACCCTGAGCCAAATTTTTTTTTAAAAATGGCATGGGGGTCCCCCTAAAATCCATACCAGGCCCTTCAGGTCTGGTATGGATTTTAAGGTGAACCCCGCGACAAGAGTTAAAAAAAATAGCGTGGGGCCTCCCAAAATCCATAACAGACCCTTATTCGAGCACACAACCTGGAAGGCCACAGGAAAATGGGCGGTGAGAGAGCATATTTAGTGTTTAGTAAGAGGCATAGCCATGGTTACAGGTGCTTACTCATAGGCCGCGTACACACGCGGGGACTGTTCGCTCAACTTTGTTCGTCAAACAGTTTCAGCGGACAGTCCGCTCAAAATTAGCATGGACGGACATGGCCACACACGACGTACGAACAGTTTGCTGAAACCGTGCGCGATGACGTGAACGGCACGTACAACGGGACTAGAAAACGACGTCCTATACACTGCAATGCAACCTTGGGCGTATAAAGTCTTTCTGAGCATGCGCGGAACTTTGTTTGACGAACAAGCCTACACACGAGGGGACTGTTCGCTGAAACAAGGTTTCAGCGGACAGTTTTTCGGAAATTCCGAAAAACCTTGTTCAGCAGACTGTTCGCTGAAACTGTCTGCTGAAAGCCCACACACGAGCGGACTGTCCGCTGAAACACTGTTCAGCGGACAAAGTTGAGCGAACAGTCCCCGCGTGTGTACGCGGCCATAGCTTGATCTTAAAACAGATAATAATGACATATATGTACATACAAAAATGGAAACAGGCTTAATTGAAAACTGTGCACACCCACTGCAAGTGGTATACTCGCTCTGATTAATACTGAGATGAAACAGCTGAAGTGTTCTTCTTCATAGATATCAAAATAACCCCTTGTGCACCGACTAGAGCAGTCAGACATAATTGAAACCCAAATCCTTACAATAGTTTATACATTTCATGATGCAAGAATTGGCTAGTGAAAAACCTTCCACCTAAAAGAATCACATAACAACAAAATTTGAAAAGTAAAAACTTCAAAAAATAAAACACATACAGACATATGTGTACATATATTCATTCATGCTAAGATGATATCTGAAGAACTTCACATAGAAACTATGTATTAACACAGTCTATACAGTGAATTTATCCATCCATCTACTATCCCCTATATATATGTGGGGAAAATTAAATCATCGTAGTTGTTCTATATCAGTGTTCCTCCAGCTAACCAGAGCCCCCACGGCACAGTCATGAGACCCCCTGTCCCTCGCATGGCTACATGTACTTCCAATATAATTTCATTAATAATAACCTTATTCAATATTAATAAACAATCAACACTGTAAGCGTGCAAAATAAGAACAGAAATTACTATAAATTGGGGAAGAGAAATACATCTAATACATCTAATACACAAGATGCCCATGAATACCCAAAAATATATCCAAAAATATCTGAACATCATGTATATTAAACATGTCGCATTAATGATTGTCACCAGTAGGGAAGCTCGAGTCGAGAGTAAGTTGGACTCGAACATTGGGTGTTCGCCTGTTCACCAAACAGCGAACAATATGCAGTGTTCGCGGAAAAATTCAAAAGACACCGGAACAACGTTAAAGTCTATGGGACACTAACATGAAAAATCAAGTGCTCATTTTAAAGGCTTATATAAGTTATTGTAATAAAAAGTGTTTGGGGACCTGGGTATTGCCCCTGGGGACATGTATCAGTGCAAAATATTTTAAAACTGTTGTTTTTTCAGGAGCAGTGATTTTTTTTAATGCTTAAAATGATACAATGAAAAATACATTTTCCTTTAAATATTGTGCCTGGGGGGTGTCTATAGTATGCTTGTAAAGTGGCACATTTTCCCATGTTTAGAACAGTACCATAGCAAAATAACATTTCTAAGCCTTTGTACGCACGGTCGGACATTCTGACAACCAAATCCGTTGGATTTTGTCCGACGGATTTTGTCCGAAACTTTTGCATACACACGGTCGGACAAAGTTGTCAGAAAATCCGATTGTACATAACGTGATGACGTTATTTCGTTACGACGGGACTACGTTCAGGCTAGTAGCCAATAGCTTTGGTCTAGGAATTTGATCTGAGCATGCGTGGCACTTTGTCCATCGAAGTAGGCTACACATGATCGGAGTATGTCCGATTGGAGCATTTTGTTGGAAAATTTTACCGGCAAGTTGGAAAAGTTGGTCCGTCGGATATTCAGAAGGAAACAGTCCGATGGAGACCACACACAGTCGGAATATCCGACAAAACAGTCCGATAGTACACATTCCGTTGGAATCTCCGACTGTGTGTACAAGGGCTAAAGGAAAAATTGTCATTTAAAACTGATCGTGGCTGTAATGAATTGTCAGGTCTCGGCAGTATAGATAAAACTCATTGAAAAAAAGAACATGGGTCCCCCCCCCCAGTCCATTACCAGGCCCTTTGGATCTGGTATGAATATTAAGGGAAACCCCTGAACCTGAATTAAAAAAAAAAATTGCCCTTCAGGTCTGATATGGAAAGGGAACCCTGCGCCAAATTAAAAGAAAAATGACGTAAGGGTCCCTCAAAATCCATACCAGACCCTTCATGTCTTGTATGGATTTTAAGGGGAACACTGTGCCAAAAATGTTTTTTAAATGGCGTAGGGGTCCCCAAAAAACTAAACCAGACCCTTATCTGACCATGCAACCTGGCAGGCCACAGGGAAAGAGGGGGATGAGAGAGCATCCCCCCTTCTGAACCATACCAGGCCACATGCCCTCAACATGGGGAGGGTGCTTTGGGGTCTGACCCCAAAGCAGCTTGTCCCCATGTTGATGGGGACAAGGGCCTCATCCCCACAACCTTTGCCCGTTTGTGGGGGTATGTGGGGGGGCTTATCGGAATCTGAAATCCTCTTTAACAAGGGGATCCCCTCCCAACGACCAGGTGGGTTTTGTCCCGGGCAGGGAGGCCCGGGACAACACCACCCGTGCCTTGAACCTACACCATTGGCTAACTTCTTCTAAAACTCAAGGCTTTTTTCTCTCACTAGATGCCGAGAAGGCATTCGATAGAGTGGCCTGGGATTACATGCGAGCAGTCTTGGCAGCGGTGGGCTTAGGTGACCGCATGCTCGCCTCTATAATGGCTCTGTACGCCGGCCCCACCGCGGCGGTGAGAGTCAATGGCCACCTATCGAACGCCTTCCCCATTAACAACGGCACTCGCCAAGGCTGCCCCCTCTCCCCACTGATATACATTCTCACTTTAGAGCCCCTTTTAAACAAACTCTGAGCGAACCTCGACATCAGGGGAGTCCTGGTGAAGGGTAGGGAGTTTAAGGTCTCAGCTTTTGCTGATGACATTTTGCTTTCCCTGACCTCACCGCGTACTTCTCTCCCATCACTTCTCCGGGATCTGGAGGCTTTTGGGAAGATTTCCAACCTCAAAATTAACTACACCAAGTCTCATGCCCTAAATGTCACCCTACCCTCCCAGGAAGTGGCCCATTGCCAAGCAGCTTTTCCCTTTCAATGGGAATGCACCGCAATCTCATACCTAGGTATTAAAATCCCGCATTGCCTCTCAGACCTCTACCCCCTCAACTTTCAAGCTGCCTTGGCCCACACCCAAAACTATCTTAGGGATTGGAATCACCTCAATGTGTCATGGTTCGGCCGGCAAGCCCTGCTTAAAATGATTGTCTTACCTCGCTTCCTATACCTGATCCAAACTATCCCTATGGCCTTACCTACCAGCTTTTTCTCCTCCTACCGGAGGATCTGCTCGGCCTTTCTATGGAAAGACTCCTCCCCGCGGATCAAATACTCTCGACTTATGCTGCCCAAACCTAAAGGAGGTATTGCCCCCCCGGACCTACATAAATACTATATAGCCTGCCACCTTACCAGAATCGCGGACTGGAATATCCACCCCCTCGAAAAGTTATGGGTATCTCTGGAAAACGCCTTCTCCCCTGTTCCTATCCATCTTCTTCTCTGGCTACTCCCGAAACAATGGCCACAATCGCTTGCCACACACCCGTTTATCTACACTTCCCTGATGTTATGCAAGAAAATCTCCGCCAACATACCTATTGCACCGACCCCAGGCCCCTTAACCACACTACGATGCAACCCTGACTTTCCCCCTGGAAATTCACCTAACTTTCTTCGGCAGGACTCTCTTTGCCCTACCCTCTGGCCCGCACTTCTACCCTAGGGCGACACGGTCGAGCGCTGGTAGCCACCTGTGTCGCCTCCCCCATTACTGGTAATCTAACGTAGTGACACTGGAATTAAGACTAGCATAGCCATTGGAACAGACTTCTCCCCCCATACTTTTGCCTGGTACACCCAGGAGGTTCCTCTTGGTCCCTCCTATGCTGTGTTCTTCTTTTTGACTGTTTTGTACGCTGTACCTGTTGATCTGCGATCATCTGTTCCTGTCATTATTGTAACCTCAATAAAATCTTTATGGAAAAAAAAAATAACAAGGGGATCCCCAGATACTGGCCTCCACCTATGTGAATTGGTAATGGGGTACATTGTACCCCTACCATTTCACACAAAAAAGTGTCAAAATGGTAAAAAAGACAAGAAACTGCTGGGACAAGTCCTTTATTAAAAAATAAGAAAATAAAAATGTCCCACTATGTAAATTCACGCCACCAGATGGACCGATCTTATCTTTCTGTATGTCATATAAATGACCATGAAGCTGGTCCCACAACCTCCGTGTTGTCCATCCAGCATACTGTACAATAACCTTATTCAATATTAATAAACAATCAACACTGTAAGCGTGCAAAATAAGAACAGAAATTACTATAAATTGGGGAAGAGTAGGGATGAGCCGAACACCCCCCGGTTCGGTTCGCACCAGAACTTTCGAACGGACCCCAAATTCGAACGAACGTTAGAACCCCATTGAAGTCTATGGGGCTCGAACGTTCGAAATTAAAAGTGCTAATTTTAACGGCTAATATGCAAGATACTGTCCTAAAAAGGGTTTGGGGACCTGACTCCTGCCCCAGGGGACATGGGTCAATGCAAAAAAAAGTTTTAAAAACGGCCGTTTTGGCGGGAGCACTGATTTTAATGACGATTAAAGTGAAAAAAAAAAAAGTGAAATATTCCTTTAAATATCGTGCCTGGGGGATGTCTGTAGTATGCCTGTGAAGTGCCACGTCTTTCCCGTGTTTAGAACAGTCCCTGCACAAAATGACATTAAACGGAAATAACACCATTTAAAACTGCTTGCGGTTTTAATGTTATATCTGGTTCCTGCAATATGGTTGAAAATTATTGAGAAAAATGGCATGGGTAGCCCTCCCTGCCCATTACCAGCCTATTTGGGTATTGTACGCATATTAAGGGAAACCCTGTACCCATATTGAAAAAAGGAAATGCGTGTGGCCCAGTTGAATCTGTTTGTAATTTTCAACTGGTACATTTTTAACCACTTTCAGACCGGACCATTTTGCTGGTAAATGACCAGAGGTCTTTTTACACTTTGGCACTGCGCTGCTTTAACTGGTAATTGCGCGGTCATGCAATGTTGTACCCAAACAAAATTTGCGTCCTTTTCTTCCCACAAATAGAGCTTTCTTTTGATGGTATTTGATTGCCTCTGCGATTTTTATTTTTTGCGATATAAACGTAAAAAGACCGCAAATTTTGAAAAAAAATGATATTTTCTACTTTTTGTTATTAGAAAAATCCAATAAACTCAATTTTAGTCATACATTTAGGCCAAAATGTATTCAGCCACATGTCTTTGGTAAAAAAAAAGTCAATAATTGTATATTTATTGGTTTGCGCAAAAGTTGTCACATCTACAAACTAAGGTACGTTTTCTGGAATTTACACAGCTTTTAGTTTACGACTGCCTATCTCATTTCTTGAGGTGCTAAATTGGCAGGGCAGTACAAAACCCCCCCAAATGACCCCATTTTGGAAAGTAGACCCCCTAAGGAAATTGATAAGAGGCATGTTGAGCCCATTGAATATTTTATTTTTTTGCCTCAAGCGATTGAATAATGACAAAAAAAAAATTATTATTTTTTTTTTTACACAAAGTTGTCACTAAATGATATATTGCTCACACATGCTATGGGCATATGTGAAATGACACCCCAAAATAAATTCTGCTGCTTCTCCTGAGTACGGGGATACCACATATGTGGGACTTTTTGGGAGCCTAGCCGTGTACGGGGCCCCGAAAACCAAGCACCGCCTTCAGGCTTTCTAAGGGCGTAAATTTTTGAGTTCACTTCTCACTACCTATTACAGTTTTGAAAGCCATAAAATGCCAAGATGGCACAAAACCCCCACAAATGACCCCATTTTAGAAAGTAGACACCCCAAGCTATTTGCTGAGAGGCATGTTGAGTCCATGGAATATTTTATATTTTGCCACAAGTTGCGGGAAAATTACAAACTTTTTTTTTTTTTTTCACAAAGTTGTCACTAAATGATATATTGCTCACGCATGCCATGGGCATATGTGAAATGACACCCCAAAATAAATTCTGCTGCTTCTCCTGAGTACGGGGATACCACATATGTGGGACTTTTTGGGAGCCTAGCCGCGTACGGGGCCCCGAAAATCAAGCACCGCCTTCAGGCTTTCTAAGGGCGTTACAGTTTTGAAGGCCATAAAATGCCAAGATGGCACAAACCCCCCCCAAATGACCCCATTTTGGAAAGTAGACACCCCTAAATTTAGGGGTACACTAGTGAGACTAGGTAATAAATGGCGGGTGCCCTGAAACTATAAAAAAATAACTAACCAACCAGCGTCACCTGTAACAGTTATATGGTGATCACTGGTGAAAGGGTTAACTAGGGGGCAATCAGGGGGCTTTATGCGGTAGTATATGGGGGTCCCTGGCGCTATAAAAAGCTGCGGCGAACCTAAATACCTACCTGCCTAACTAGCGTCACCTGTGACACTAATACGGCGATCAGAAAAATGATCGCTTATTAGGCTGGGTTCACACTGGAGCGATGCGGAAACGCCGCGAATCCGCGGCAGGTTCCCGCATCGCATGCCTCCCGGCGGCAGTTCACACTGCCCTATGCGGACTGCTGGGAGTGTCAGTGAAATGTTACTGACACCCCCAGATCAGTTCGCATATCGCAGTGCGATCTGCAAACTCGGATCGCATGGTGTGAACACCCATGCGATCCGATTCTGCTGCGGGCCAAAAAAGGGTCCCGTGCGAATTTGCGGCGGGTGCGGCGGGTGCGGCGAATGGCTGAACTCGAATCGCACAGAGATCGGATGTGATTTGCACTGCAGTGCGGTGCGAATCACATTCGTTCTCATAAACCGCTGCAATGTGAACCCAGCCTTAGTGACACTGGCGACGGGGGGTGATCACGGGGTTAAACCTTTATTGGGGGGGTTAGGGGGGTACATTAGAACTAAAGGGGGCTAACCCTAACTGCCCTAACAGTTATTACAGTCACAAATGACACCAATGCAAAAAAAAAAAAAAAAAATGACATTGGTGTCACTGTGACTGGGGGGCAGGGGTAATTGGGGGGGTGATCGGGGGGTAAAGGGGGGGTGTGAGTGTGCCTGGCATGTTCTACTGTGTGTGTAGAGTGTTGGTGCAACTCACCAATCTGCTCTCCTCCGTGTCGGAACGAAAAATACCGACACGGAGGAGAGAATACATCACTTCCTCTCCTGTGTTTACATTACAGGAGAGGAAGTGATGTCACGGGGGATTCCTATTCGTCGGGAGCGATCGCGTGGGGGTGGCCATGAATGAATGGCTGCCCCCTCGTCCCGGATCGCTCCCGGACGAAAACCGACCGCCGCAGGCACCGGGCGGGGGCCCGATCGGGCCCCCGACCCGCGGGAGGCAAGGGACGTACATGTACGCCAATATGCCTGCCCGTGCCATGCTGTCGACGTACATCGTCGTGCGGCGGTCGGCAACTGGTTAAAGTGTAGCTCCAGTCAAAAAAACTATTTTTAAGCTTTTTGGAAAACATAGGGAAGGGTTATCACCCCTGTATAATTTGTTTTGTCGTTCATCTTTTTTCATCTCACTTGCTGTTGTCTCCTTCCGTTTGCAAGTAGGAGATGTTTGTAAGTTGGATGTTTGAAAGTAGGGGCCTGCCCTATATGCTCTGCAGAAATGGCGGAACAAGGTGTTGGTTTTGCCACAACATTGTAAGCCCTCAAAGTGACTCTTGCTGGGCGCTGGAGCGCCCTGCTGTGAACGATTATATCAAGAATTGTAATTACATGCCATTGTTGGACAGTGGTAGAAAAATTGACCTTTGGTGGTTGTGGTCCTCACCGTTACTCTGGGTGGTCACATTAAGGGGCCCTCCTGTGAAATATTATATCAAGAATTGTAATTACATGTCCCTGTTAAACAGGGGCAGAAAAATTTGGCCTTAGGCACTGCTGCTGGTGCCACCACACTGCAACCTCTTCCATATACTCTAGTTTTATTGCAGGAATTAGCCCTGCTGCAAAGCATTGCATCAAAAATTGTACTTAACCACTTGCCGACCGCCTAACGCCGATGTACGTCGGCAGAATGGCACGGGCAGGCATAAGCACGTACATGTACGTGATTTGCCTCCCGCGGGTCGGGGGCCCTATCGGGCCCCCGCCCGGTGCCTGCGGCGGTCGGTTTTCGTTCGGGAGCGATCCCGGACGAGGGGACGGCCATTCATTCATGGCCACCCCCTCGCGATCGCTCCCGACGAATAGAAATCCCCGGTGACATCACTTCCTCTCCTGTAATGTAAACACAGGAGAGGAAGTGATGTATTCTCTCCTCCGTGTCGGTATTTTTCGTTCCGACACGGAGGAGAGCGGATCAGTGAGTTGCACCAACACATCCCACACACAGTAGAACATGCCAGGCACACTCACACCCCCCCTTTACCCCCCGATCACCCCCCCAATTACCCCTGCCCCCCAGTCACAGTGACACCAATGTCATTTTTTTTTTTTTTTTTTTTTTTTTTGCATTGGTGTCATTTGTGACTGTAATAACTGTTAGGGCAGTTAGAGTTAGCCCCCTTTAGTTCTAATGTACCCCCCTAACCCCCCCAATAAAGGTTTAACCCCGTGATCACCCCCCGTCGCCAGTGTCACTAAGGCTGGGTTCACATTGCAGCGGTTTATGAGAACGAATGTGATTCGCACCGCACTGCAGTGCAAATCACATCCGATCTCTGTGCGATTCGAGTTCAGCCATTCGCCGCACCCGCCGCACCCGCCACACCCGCCGCACCCGCCGCAAATTCGCACGGGACCCTTTTTTTGGCCCGCAGCAGAATCGGATCGCATGGGTGTTCACACCATGCGATCCGAGTTTGCAGATCGCACTGCGATATGCGAACTGATCTGGGGGTGTCAGTAACATTTCACTGACACTCCCAGCAGTTCGCATAGGGCAGTGTGAACTGCCGCCGGGAGGCATGCGATGCGGGAACCCGCCGCGGATTCGCGGCGTTTCCGCATCGCTCCAGTGTGAACCCAGCCTAATAAGCGATCATTTTTCTGATCGCCGTATTAGTGTCCCAGGTGACGCTAGTTAGGCAGGTAGGTATTTAGGTTCGCCGCAGCTTTTTATAGCGCCAGGGACCCCCATATACTACCGCATAAAGCCCCCTGATTGCCCCCTAGTTAACCCTTTCACCAGTGATCACCATATAACTGTTACAGGTGACGCTGGTTGGTTAGTTATTTTTTTATAGTTTCAGGGCACCCGCCATTTATTACCTAATAAAGGTTTAACCCCCTGATCACCCGGCGGGTGTCATTTGTGACTAATAACTGTTAGGGCAGTTAGGGTTAGCCCCCTTTAGTTCTAAGGTACCCCCCTAACCCCCCCAATAAAGGTTTAACCCCGTGATCACCCCCCGTCGCCAGTGTCACTAAGGCTGGGTTCAGATTGCAGCGGTTTGAGAACGGATGTGATTCGCACTGCAGTGCAAATCACATCCGATCTCTGTGCGATTCGAGTTCAGCCATTCGCCGCACCCGCCACACCCGCCGCACCCGCCGCAAATTCGCACGGGACCCTTTTTTTGGCCCGCAGCAGAATCGGATCGCATGGGTGTTCACACCATGCGATCCGAGTTTGCAGATCGCACTGCGATATGCGAACTGATCTGGGGGTGTCAGTAACATTTCACTGACACTCCCAGCAGTTCGCATAGGGCAGTGTGAACTGCCGCCGGGAGGCATGCGATGCGGGAACCCGCCGCGCATTCGTGGCGTTCCCGCATCGCTCCAGTGTGAACCCAGCCTAATAAGCGATCGTTTTTCTGATCGCTGTATTAGTGTCACAGGTGACGCTAGTTAGGCAAGTAGGTATTTAGGTTCGCCGCAGCTTTTTATAGCGCCAGGGACCCCCATATACTACCGCATAAAGCCCCCTGATTGCCCCCTAGTTAACCCTTTCACCAGTGATCACCATATAACTGTTACAGGTGACGCTGGTTGGTTAGTTATTTTTTTATAGTTTCAGGGCACCCGCCATTTATTACCTAGTCTCACTAGTGTACCCCTAAATTTAGGGGTGTCTACTTTCCAAAATGGGGTCATTTGGGGGGGGTTTGTGCCATCTTGGCATTTTATGGCCTTCAAAACTGTAACGCCCTTAGAAAGCCTGAAGGCGGTGCTTGGTTTTCGGGGCCCCGTACGCGGCTAGGCTCCCAAAAAGTCCCACATATGTGGTATCCCCGTACTCAGGAGAAGCAGCAGAATTTATTTTGGGGTGTCATTTCACATATGCCCATGGCATGCGTGAGCAATATATCATTTAGTGACAACTTTGTGAAAAAAAAAAAAAAAAAAAAAAAGTTTGTAATTTTCCCGCAACTTGTGGCAAAATATAAAATATTCCATGGACTCAACATGCCTCTCAGCAAATAGCTTGGGGTGTCTACTTTCTAAAATGGGGTCATTTGTGGGGGTTTTGTGCCATCTTGGCATTTTATGGCCTTCAAAACTGTAATAGGTAGTGAGGAGTGAAGTCAAATATTTACGCCCTTAGAAAGCCTGAAGGCGGTGCTTGGTTTTCGGGGCCCCGTACGCGGCTAGGCTCCCAAAAAGTCCCACATATGTGGTATCCCCGTACTCAGGAGAAGCAGCAGAATTTATTTTGGGGTGTCATTTCACATATGCCCATGGCATGTGTGAGCAATATATCATTTAGTGACAACTTTGTGAAAAAAAAAAAAAAAAAAAAAAAGTTTGTAATTTTCCCGCAACTTGTGGCAAAATATAAAATATTCCATGAACTCAACATGCCTCTCAGCAAATAGCTTGGGGTGTCTACTTTCTAAAATGGGGTCATTTGTGGGGGTTTTGTGCCATCTTGGCATTTTATGGCCTTCAAAACTGTAATAGGTAGTGAGAAGTGAACTCAAAAATTTACGCCCTTAGAAAGCCTGAAGGCGGTGCTTGGTTTTCGGGGCCCCGTACGCGGCTAGGCTCCCAAAAAGTCCCACATATGTGGTATCCCCGTACTCAGGAGAAGCAGCAGAATTTATTTTGGGGTGTCATTTCACATACGCCCATAGCATGTGTGAGCAATATATCATTTAGTGACAACTTTGTGTAAAAAAAAAAAAAAAATTTTTTTTTTGTCATTATTCAATCGCTTGAGGCAAAAAAATAAAATATTCAATGGGCTCAACATGCCTCTTATCAATTTCCTTAGGGGGTCTACTTTCCAAAATGGGGTCATTTGGGGGGGTTTTGTACTGCCCTGCCATTTTAGCACCTCAAGAAATGAGATAGGCAGTCGTAAACTAAAAGCTGCGTAAATTCCAGAAAACGTACCTTAGTTTGTAGATGTGACAACTTTTGCGCAAACCAATAAATATACAATTATTGACTTTTTTTTTACCAAAGACATGTGGCTGAATACATTTTGGCCTAAATGTATGACTAAAATTGAGTTTATTGGATTTTTCTAATAACAAAAAGTAGAAAATATCATTTTTTTTCAAAATTTGCGGTCTTTTTACGTTTATATCGCAAAAAATAAAAATCGCAGAGGCAATCAAATACCATCAAAAGAAAGCTCTATTTGTGGGAAGAAAAGGACGCAAATTTTGTTTGGGTACAACATTGCATGACCGCGCAATTACCAGTTAAAGCAGCGCAGTGCCAAAGTGTAAAAAGACCTCTGGTCATTTACCAGCAAAATGGTCCGGTCTGAAAGTGGTTAAATGCCCCTGTTAAACAGGGGCAGAAAAATTGGGCCTTAGGCACTGGTGCTGGCACTGGTGCTGGTGCCACCACACTGCAACCTCTGCCATATAATTACAAATAACATTTGTTCTGCCTATGAAGCAATAAAATATTAATTTAAGTGGGAGTTTAATGTAGTGGTACTGGAGAAAAGAAAGAATAATGCAATAGGAAAATAATTAGAATGCATAATTTGCTGGATCCATTGGGCTCCCAAAATGTTTTCTCTACCTCTTCATTATTTGACTTAAATACCCACTATCTTTTTCTATTAGGCCTTTTCCCCCTTACTGTGTGAAGCCAGATATACCCACGTAAATCCCCAAACTAGATCCCACATCCCCACTGTTAGGAGTACCACCGACCCAGGGGACCACCAGTCTCCTCCAATCCTCTCTGCTGACGTCCACCTTTTTTTTACCATAGCCCATCCAATAGGAAGTGGCTACAACAGGCAGGGGTGTGGATTTTATCTCTGAGAGGGGCTTTAAATGAAAAGTATAACATACAGTGGCAGTACGTCCGTAAAGGGTGCAGGAGCGCTGCCCCCTCTCTTCTGTCACCGCTCTATCACCATAGATAGATTCATGCCTTGCATGAATCTATTTATAGTCCCCGCTGACACCTCCTATTCAGGTGTCTGGCCCCTTTTCTGGCGCTGGGCACCTGAATTATAGTGATGTTTTTTTTTTTTTTTGGAAGCACCTGATTAGAGCCGTAGACTCTAATAGGCACCCAAAAAGGTGAACAGCGGGTGCAATGCTGTGCGTTTGCTGCTCACTCAATTGTTTGTTAGCAAAGCGAAGGAATTCACTTTGCTAACACTGAACCACCTCTCAGCCAATCAGGTGCTTGGGTCTGTTATCTGTCACCTGATTGGCTGAAACATCAGACGCTGTGATTGAACGCCTGATAGAGAGGACGGAAGAAGACATCAAGGAGCATGCAGGACACCGCCACTGACCCGCTGCGAGACAGGCAAGTGCCGGGGTGATACACACTGCCAGCATTTGATGGGGCACAGTTGCAGCGGCAAATGATGGGCACACTGGCAGCATTTGATGGGGCACAGGAGCGGCAATTGATGGGTACACTGGCAGAAATTGATGGGCATACTGGCAGCAATTGATAGGTATGGTAGTTGGCACAATGGCTGCTCTTGATGGGCACAGTAGCTGCCTTTGATGGGCACAGTGTCTGCGTTTCATGGGCATAATGGCAGCATTTGATGGGCACAGTGGCTTGCGTTTGATGGCACTGTGGCTGCATTTGATGGGCACAGTGGCGGCGTTTGATGGGCACAGTGGTTGCATTTGATGGGCACAGTGGCTGCGCTTGATGAGCACAGTGGCTGCGTTTGATAGACACAGTGGTTGCATTTGATGGGCACGGTGGTGGCAATTGATGGGCACAGTGGCTGTGGTTGATGGGCACAGTGGTTGCATTTGATGGGCACAGTGGCTACGCTTGATGGGCACAGTGGCTGTGTTTGATAGACACAGTGGTTGGGCTTGATGGGCACAGTGGCTTAGTTTGATGGCACAATGGCCGCAATTGATTTTCTTTTTTTAGTTTGTTTGCGCCTCCCCAAAAATTTTGAGCACCAGCCGCTAGTGGCACCAGTAGCTGCGTTTAATGAGCACAGTACTTGCGTTTGATGGGCACAGTGGCTGCGCTTGATAGGCACAGTGGCTGCGCTTGATGGGCGCAGTGGCTGCGCAGAAAGATCAAGTAGGCTTTGTCCATTTAAGGGGTACATGAGACAGCATTTGCAGAGCGATCCAATTGATTGATATTGCAAAATCCTACTCTAACTCAGCACGCACTATCTCCTAACACTACTGACTGCAAGCTCTATTATAAAAGATAGATCACTAGCTATATAGGTGAGGTGAATATAGCAGTGTATACTGCGGTCAGGGCACACAGACAATAACCACTACACAACAGCAAGATAGAAAATCGGCCAAAAATGATCGGTGTGTACTGTGTTGAAGGTACACAGAACACCCACTGCTTCAGACGCTAACACATTACACGAGGCCGCCGCGATGGCGGCCTTATATAGTGTGGGGCGTGCACTACACAGCCTGAGCTATGATTGGCCACAGGCATTCTGCCTGTGGCCAATCATGGCTCTCCTCGCTGCTGGCGCTGCGATTGGCCAAGCATGCGGGGTCACAGTGCATGCTTGGCCAATCATGAGCCAGCAATGCACTGCGCCATCGCACACGAATTTGACGCGAACGGACCAAAATGTTCGGATTTCGCCGAACGGACGAACAGCCAATGTTCGAGTCGAACGTACGTTCGACTCGAACACGAAGCTCATCCCTAGGGAAGAGTAATACATCTAATACACAAGATGCACATGAATATCCAAAAATATAAAAAAATATGCACAGCTTGCATGTAATAATGTACACCAAATACCTGGTATTACAATTTATGAATTATGTTATTCTAGATAGGTTGCTAATGGCAGTAGCCTGGATGGAGTCCCCTTTTAAAATATGGGGACAGCACGAACATCCGTACTGCCCACATCTAAATGTGCTCTTGAATTGTAGCCAGTGTGAACGTGTTTGTTTACTAGTATAGACGCTAGGTGACAAAGTTCCTCCAAGGGTAGGAGCTCTATGTGATACAGTTTTAATCCTTGTGCAAAAATCTAAGCATAGACTGAATCATTGTATAATACTGGCAGATGTTTCAAAATTGTGTTCCTGATTTTGTTGAACTCTGTGCTGAACGGTGTGGAAAAAATAGGTGTTGAAGCAAAAGAGTTATGCTTAAACCTAATCACATCTCTACCTCTCATTTTCCTGGGTTTTATTATCTCGTAATAAATTAACTTGTGGAGTGTTATCAGCGATGTTAATAGCTCTGTTTAAGATGGTTTTAGAGTAGCCTCTATCTTCAAATCGAGAAACCATAATTCCTGACTCCTGACTTCCTGACTACAGATCTGCTTGAGTCTTAGAAATTGACCCACAGGGATCAGATTCAAACTGTTATCATATAGGTAAAGCAACAAATCCTTTAGACTACAAGCGTCTTCTGGGACTATGAATAACAGGTTGTCATGGTTATGCAATGAGTTCGTCTGCTTATCTGTCTGCATGTGTTCATTTCTAGAGACCAGCTGAGCTTCACCTGACTGCTTTTATATCCTTCCTCTGGCATGGCTCCACCCTAGCTCCTATCAGACAACTCTATATTAACCTGTGCACTGCTAGCCTATCCTGCTGATCAACCTTTGTGTGTTAGCTTCCTGTTTCCTGCCGTGTGCTCTGCTACTGTTTTCCGTTACCGACTTTGGCGTGTTTTGACTAGCCCTGTTTGCCTGTGACCCTGACCTTTTGGCGTGTACCCGACTATTCTTGTCTGCTTTCGGCCCCGACCTTGGCTTGTCCCTCATCATCCCTATCCTCCTGTTGCCTACTGTGGGTGTGAGCTGGGGGACCCTGGGGGTTGTGACCTGGAGCCAGTTGCAGCCAAGTCCATCCTCACCACTCGAGGCTCTGGTGAACACCTGCTGGCTCTTAGACTCCGCGCCCCAGGGAATCTCACGCTCTAACCCCAGTGGGATTTGTCCCCCGTCTGCAGCAGTCAGCCGTAGGGTCCACAACCTTGCGGTGCACCCCTAACCCTATGGGGTGCATCTGTCACCTGGGCTCTAGGTGACCTGACAGTTTGATCAGCCATGGACCCGGCTAACGTGCCGCTCCCTGCAGTCGATCCATTGCAGGGCATAGTGCGGAGACTCGAGACCCAGGAATCTAATCAGACTCAGGTGATGCGATTCCTTCAGGATCTGGCTTCCCGCTTTGAGCAGCTACAGGCTTCCTTGGGAACCCCGAACCTGCAGCCTCAAGTACAGTCTGCGACTGCACCTATCACACCAGTCGCATCCACGCATTCATTATTACTGCCAGCTCCGTCCATTTCTCTGGGGACTCCAAGGCCTGCAGGGGCTTCCTCAGCCAATGCACCATTCATTTTGAGCTCCAGCCTCAAAACTTTCTGTCCGATTGGGCAAAGGTAGCCTATATAATTTCCCTCCTCTCCGGTGAAGCTTTAGCCTGGGCTGCTCCCCTGTGGGAGAAAAATGATCCAGTGGTTTCCAGCCTGTCCAACTTCTTGAAGCTCTTTCGTAACATCTTCGAGGAGCCAGCTCGGGTTTCTTCTGCGGCTAGTGCCCTTTTACGCCTTCGCCAAGAATCTTGTTCAGTGGGCCAATATGCACTTAAGTTCCGTATCCTTACGGCGGAATTGAGCTGGAACAATGAGGCCCTGGTCGCAACCTTTTTACATCTGACCGAGTGAAGGACGAATTAGCAGGAAGAGCTATCCCCGCCGGTCTGGACGATGTAATTTCCTTATGTAATCAGATTGACATTCGTTTCCAGGAGAGGTCCTTAGAAAAAAGATGCCAGCACCTCCTAGGTTCTAGTCAGTCTGAGCTTTTTCCCTGTCGCCCTGTGGAGCATCCTCTGTCTGCTGAGGAACCCATGCAGCTGGGCCGGACCAGACTAACCCCGAAGAACGTGCTAGACGCAGAACTCTGGGCTTGTGTCTGTATTGTGGGGGCAAGGGTCATTTTCGTGACTTCTGCTCGCTCCGTCCAGGAAACGCTCGGGTCTAATACATTTGGAAGGTGGAGTATTGGACCCTGAAACATCACCTTCTCGTCTCCTTCTTCCGGTGTTCCTCCATGTAGGCACTTCTTCCCAATCGGTCCTAGCATATCTGGACTCCGGGGCTGCCGGCAATTTTATGGACTGGAGAACTGCTTCTTCTATGAAGCTTACCCTTTCTCCCCTCGCTACTCCACTAGTAGTCTCGGCAATTGATGGCACTGTGCTCCCAGGGGGCCCTATCCATTTCCAGACGCTACCTATTAGGATGTCGGTAGGGATACTCCACCAGGAGTGGATCTCCTTCCTCATCCTACCCAAGGCATCTACCCCCATTGTATTGGGCCTTCCTTGGCTACAGCTCCACTCGCCACATGTGGACTGGGTATCTGGGCAGATCCTGGCCTGAGGTCCTTAGTGTTTCTCGTCTTGTCTTTCCAAGGTGAACCCCAAGAGGAAACTTCCAATTGCTACCACATCTGTATCGTCCGATCTTCCCGCGGCATACAGCGATTTCCGGGATGTGTTCTGCAAGAAGTCTGCTGAGGTGCTTCCTCCTCACAGATCTTTTGACTGTGCTATTAACCTTGTCCCTGGAGCAACCCTGCCCAGGGGTCGTACCTACCCTTTGTCCATTCCAGAGACCCAGGCCATGTCTGAGTATGTTGCTGAGAATCTGGAGAGAGGTTTCATCCGGAAATCCTCATCGCCTGCAGGAGCAGGGTTCTTTTTCGTTGCCAAAAAGGATGGTACCCTCAGACCCTGCATCGACTATAGAGGTTTAAACGCTGTGACTATTAAAAACTGTTACCCCTTACCTCTAATATCTGAGCTATTTGACAGGTTGAAGGGGGCTTCCATTTTCACTAAGTTGGATCTCAGAGGTGCATACAATCTCATTCGAATACGGGAAGGTGACAAATGGAAGACCGCATTTAACACTAGGGACGGGCATTACGAGTACTTGGTTATGCCTTTTGGTTTGTGTAATGCTCCAGCTGTGTTCCAGAACTTTGTCAATGAAATATTCAGGGATCTACTGTACCAGTTTGTTGTCATCTATCTGGATGATATTCTCATCTTTTCCAAAAATCTGCCTGCTCACAGAAACCATGTACGCACCATACTTCAGCGCCTTAGAGAGAACAATCTCTATGCCAAGATGGAGAAATGTTCCTTTGAATGTTCTGAGGTCCTGTTTCTGGGATGTTTTGTTTCTAGTGCGGGTCTTCGCATGGATCCCGGAAAGGTCTCAGCCATTACCAACTAGCCCCTTCCCGCTAGCCTCAAGGCCACACAGCGCTTTCTTGGCTTCACAAATTATTATAGGCAGTTCATAAGGAATTACTCTTCCATTGCTGCGCCTATTATCGCTTTGACCAAGAAGGGTGCAAATGCCAAAGACTGGCCTTCCGAGGCTGTCTCTGCATTTCACGATCTGAAACAGGCCTTTGTCTCTGGACCCCTCTTGAGGAGACCAAATCCTGAGGACTAATTTTTTATTGAAAGTAGACGCTTCTTCGATGGGGGTGGGAGCTGTGCTTCTTCAGGACTTTGAGAAGAAACGTCAACCATGTGCGTTCTTCTCCAAAAAAAAATCTCAGGCAGAGAGAAATTATTGGTGATCGGGAACTTCTCGCAATTAAATTGGCGTTGGAGGAGTGGCGTCATCTCTTGGAAGGTTCCCCTCACTCCATAACAATCTTTACTGATCATAAGAATCTACAGTACCTACAGAATGCTAAACGTCTGAACCCCAGACAGGCCAGGTGGAGTCTCTTCTTTTCTCATTTTAAATTCACGATTACGTACAAACCTGGTTCCTGCAACGGTCGAGGTGATGCGCTCTCTAGGTTATTTGACACTTTGGACGAGGAGTCCAACCCTGATCCTGAGCCGATCATTCCTACCTCTTGCATTGTTGCCCATTCTACCACCCTGGAATCAAAAATTCCTCCTGGTAAGACCTTTGTTCCCACGGAGCTAAGGACTAATATCCTTCATTGGGGACATGATTCCAAGGTGGCAGGTCATGCTGGGTTCCTCCGATCCTTCCTGCTTATCAGTCGTCACTACTGGTGGCCTAATCTCCGCTCGGATGTTAAAGACTATGTTAAGGCTTGTCATGTCTGTGCTCAGTCTAAATCTTCCACTCAAGCCCCTGCTGGTCTTCTCATGCCCTTGCCCATTCCTAAGGAGCCCTGGTCTCATATCGCCATGGATTTTATCACTGATCTTCCACTATCGGAGAATAATACGGCCATTTGGGTAGTAATCGATCGGTTCTCCAAGATGGCTCATTTTGTTCCTCTTCCTGGTCTCCCTTCTGCCCCTGCCTTGGTTCCCATTTTTGTACGAGAGATTTTCCACCTTCATGGTGTTCCTTCTCATGTCGTCTCGGACAGGGGTGTGCAATTTACTTCTCGTTTTTGGAGAGCCTTTTGCAAATCCCTCGACATTACCTTGGATTTTACCTCTTCCTATCATCCCCAATCCAATGGCCAGACTGAGAGAGTTAATCAGGAGTTGGAGATCTTTCTCCGTACCTTGGTCTCTGCCCATCATGATGATTGGGCATCACTATTACCGTGGGCTGAGTTCTCCCACAATAATCATGTTAACGTCAGTTCTCAGAAAACACCCTTTGTCACTGTTTATGGAAGACATCCTCAGCTTCCTCTTCCTATGACTTGTTCTTCTGACATTCCAGCTTTGGCTACTGTTCAGGAATCATTCAATTCCATGTGGGCTGACGTTCATGATTCCCTCCAGAAAGCTGCCAACAAATTCAAGAGTTTTGCTGACCGTCGCAGGCGTAAGCCACCTTCTCTTCAGCCAGGAGACAAAGTCTGGCTCTCCACCAGGAACATCAAACTCCGGGTTCCTTCCCTCAAATTTGCCCCAAGATTCATTGGTCCATACACCACAATTTCTAAACTGAATCCGGTTTGTTTCAAGCTCCAGATTCCCAAAAGCCTCAAAATCTCTAACTCCTTCCATGTTGCCCTTCTAAAGCCTTTAGTCCTCAATAAGTTCTCTCGTCCTCTCTCTACCGTAGCACCGGTCTCTGAGGATGATCAGGAGTACGAGGTTAGCCAAATTTTGGATTCCCGACTCTGTAGAGGCATTCTCCAGTACATCGTGCACTAGAAAGGTTTTGGTCCTGAGGAGAGGTCGTGGATTTTGGCTTCCGAGGTCTTTGCACCTCGTCTGTTGAGGAAGTTTCATTTGAAGTTCCCCTCTAAACCTGGTCCCAGGCGTGGAAGGGGGAGGCCTCGTAAGAGGGGGGGGGGTACTGTCATGGTTATGCAATGAGTTCGTCTGCTTATCTGTCTGCATGTGTTCATTTCTAGAGACCAGCTGAGCTTCACCTGACTGCTTTTATATCCTTCCTCTGGCATGGCTCCACCCTAGCTCCTATCAGACAACTCTATATTAACCTGTGCACTGCTAGCCTATCCTGCTGATCAACCTATGTGTGTTAGCTTCCTGTTTCCTGCCGTGTGCTCTGCAACTGTTTTCCGTTACCGACTTTGGCGTGTTTTGACTATCCCTGCCTGTGACCCTGACCTTTTGGCATGTACCCAACTATTCTTGTCTGCTTGCGGCCCCGACCTTGGCTTGTCCCTCATCATCCCTATCCTCCTGTTGCCTACTGTGGGTGTGAGCTGGGGGACCCTGGGGGTCGCGACCTGGAGCCAGTTGCAGCCAAGTCCATCCTCACCACTCGAGGCTCTGGTGAACACCTGCTGGCTCTTAGACTCCATGCCCCAGGGAATCTCACGCTCTAATCCCAGTGGGATTTGTCCCCCGTCTGCAGCAGTCAGCCGTAGGGTCCACAACCTTGCGGTGGACCCCTAACCCTACGGGGTGCATCTGTCACCTGGGCTCTAGGTGATCTGACACAGGTCGTCTATGTTGCGACCATAAAAAAGGGTGTCTGCATGACAGGGACTATCACATCCAAAGATGTGGACCTTCCCCCACCATCCCATGCAGAGGTTGACAAGAGAAGGGGAAAACTTAGCTCCCATAGAGGCCCCGAATCTCTTCAGGTAGTAGTCCCCATCGAAGATGAAGACATTTTGTGTAAGAAGGTATTCTAAACTGAGAAGAATGAACTCGTGATGGACCAACAAATAACCACTATTTCTTGACAAAAAGAAAGACACCGCCTTAATGCTCAATAAGTGGGGATACATGAGTATAAGCTGGTGACATTGCATGTCACCCAGCTCAACCCATTTCTCCACGTAAAATCTTCAAGTTTAGTGAGGAGTTGTTTGGTTTCCCTCCGGTAACCAGGGGGACCTATCACTATAAGCTGTAGCTGATGGTCAATCCACCAACCTAACTGTTCATTTAATGAGTCTATGCCAGCCACAATTGGTCTACCTGTTAAAGGATTACATCCCTTATGAACCTTAGGCAGAAAGTGAAAAAATTGGCATAATAGGGTGCTCTGGTATGAACATACTCCTTCCTTTCTTTGTTGGAAAAAATACCTGCTGAAACACCCCTGTCTAGTAAAGATGAGCACAGGCATGTTCAGAACCTGTCTCGAAGTCAGCACTGGGAAGTGCCAATCACAAGCTGTGAGACAATTCCCAATCTCTACAGCCACGTATCCGGACAATGGCTCACTGATTGTGATTAGTGCTCCGCAGTGCCGACTTCCTGGTGGGCTCTGCATGTGCTGTTTGCAAACATGCCTGAGCTCATCCTTACTGTATAGTAATGATGACAGTTCCTTCAAGAAGGGCTGTGTGGGGTCACCCCTGAGAGGTTGCAGAGTCAGATAACTGATGTATTGCCTCATTTCTGTAAGCCTCGGCATCCATGACCACCACCAGTCCCCCCTTATCTGCATTTCTGATGACTATGCTGTCAGAGCCATTTTCTCATTAACAGTAAGATTATCATGCATATGATTAATCACAGATTTTTGGGCTAAATGAGTAAAGTGTCATTCCACCAATTTTTGAAGGATATCCCTATCCTTGCCACTTGAGCCTACTGGATAAAAGTCAGATCTTAATTGAAACAGCGTGCCGACAGACGGCATCCCCTGCTTATCACAAGGATTGGATTCAATAGCCAGATCTATCAAATCTTCTAATACACATACTTCAGAGAATAAATGAGGACCCTCTATTCAGAGTGAAGACCTCCTAAAACTGGAAGTGTGCTTCTGGCCAGATCACAAGTTGAAAATAAAAGGAAAAATGCACTTTGTTTAAGGATTGGTAAACTGCAATATATTATATTTTGTTTTGACTTTAAACCACTTTAACCACTTCAGCCCTAGAAGATTTTGTTGCTCAATGACCAGGCCCTATTTTGCGATACGGCACTGTGTCGCTTTAACTGACAATTGCGCAGTCGAGCAACGCTGTACCCAATTAAAATTGAAGCCCTTTTTTTCCCACAAATAGAGCTTTCTTTTTTGGTATTTGATCATCTTTGTGGTTTTTATTTTTTGTGCTATAAACAAAAAAGAGCAACAGTTTTGAAAAAAACAATATTTTGTACTTTTTGCTATAATAAATATCCCCAATTAAAAAAAAAAATTAAAATAGTTTCTTCAGTTTAGGTCGATATGTATTCTTCTACATATTTTTGGTATTAAAAATTGCAATGAGATTATATTGTTTTGTTTGTTTTCTACAAAATAGGTGAAAGATGTATGGCATTTTTATTCTTAGTTTTTTTTAACTAGTAATGGTGGTCAGAAATTTTTATTGGGACTGCAACATTATGGCGGACAGATCGGACACTTTTGACACATTTTTGGGACCATTGACAATTATACAGCAAACAGTGGTATAAAAATGCACTGATTACTGTATAAATGTCACTGGCAGGGAAGGAGTTAACACTAGGGGGTGATCAAGGGGTTAACTGTATTCCCTCGTGTATGTTATAACTGTAGGGGGGTGGGATTGGCTAAAGGAGATGACGCGATCTGTCTCTCCTCTCCTCACAGAAGAGGGACGTGTGTGTTTAGACACACGTCTTTGTTCTGGCTCTCGTGCCTGTGATTGTATGTGACTGGTGGTCATGATCATGACCGCTGACCATGCGCATCGGCATCCCCCACAGTGCAGCAGGCACCTGCTTAAAGGGCCGCATACAGCTATGGTGGTTCGCGTGGACGTGCCGACCTGCCGCTATATAATGGCGACTGGTCGGCAAGCAGTTAAAGTTCAGACGATAGTCCTGAAAATATAATATTATACTAATTTCTGTTTCATAATTTGTTATTGAAAATTGTACTTTACATAACCAGGTGAAATGGTACAGTGATGCATAAACATTTCTAGATGGCAGTGTAGAAAATCTAGAATAGCACTGTCATTCAATAATCAAAGAAAAGTAAAGAAAAGAAACACCAAATAATCTCTGAGCTTTTGAATTAGACATCACAGATTGTTGTGTATATGCAAGGAGTCCATGCCTAAATTGTGAAGGAAAGGTAGGGAGGACGAGAGACGAGGATAAAAGGATAAAAGGGAAAAAAAAAGAGGGTAAGGAAAGGGAGGGAAAGGGAAATCCCACTTTAAGTGAACAAAAGTCATTAACACAGGCCCCTATACTGCCCATGTTGCTTAAAGTAGAACTGTAGGCAAACATTTTTCCTGGTGCCTCCATGGCAGCATACATATGATAGTAGTTTTGGCTAAGGTGCAGTGGTCCTCTAGTAGGATGCTTCTGTGATTTTCAGTACTGTCTTTCCTTGTTTGTCTCGCATGTTTGGAATGGGAAGTTTTCCAGGCTGATCCAGGCAGCTGTGGTACTCCAACCTAAAAGGGGTGCTGGACAGTTGTTTTGAGGGATCTACTTGATCAGGATCATCTATTCCCAAGGAATGTGTTTTGTCATCCAGCCTCAAACTTCATTTGACAGCTTGATAATTGAAGCTCAACCTCTGAGACCGGGCATCATGGAATCTAAGCAAGGAGGTCTACTACTACTTCATGTTAAATCTATTGCTAGACATGTGGTGATTGCTTATCTTGGTTTAAGCCTCAGGACTTTCTCCCAAAAATTATTTGCTGGACAAGTTCTCTCCTGCAGCTGGGCTTAGGTTAGCATGTGGCTCTTAATATTGCTGCCCATGTGACTTTGTGGGATCTTAATTAGTTTACTCATAGCCTTCACTTGGGGACGTGACTGTTTAAGGCTGGTGTCTGGCATGGAACCTTTCACTCCTCAAACAGGACATCCTTATTCTGCTCCTTGATCTGCATTCAGTTCACCCAAAGGAAGTCTCCATCTCTTGGTTGGATGTGGTCAGGATGGAAAGTTTTATCTCTCAACCTTTACTTATTTTGTATTTTAAGATGGATCCTGTACTGATGCTTTGATTTCTAGCTCCAATCATGTCAAGTCGACTCAGCAGACCATCAACCAACTCCATGGTCTAGGGTTCAGGTTCCATGCTGTACTGGCAAGATGCACTCTAATCTAGATTAAGGCTACAGACTACAGTTTAACAGATTGGGAAAGGCTGCCACCTAGGCTTCTATTCTCCCTTTCCCTGTGTTCTACCAGGGGCTTGGGGTTATTTTGGCCAGATAAATGCACTTGTTGGTGGAGCATTTGGGTGCTCTCTGTTGTCCTATTTCGGTCTATGCTATCATTTTTTGGGCAGGCTTTGGGGGCATGTCCCCTTGAAAAGGGGGTGAGCTCTGGGGACTGGCCTGGGGATTTGAATGTTGGTGCAGATGGTGAGAGTATTGCAGATGGTGCTCAATTTGTTTTCTACCAGGCAGACCTTATCTGAAGCCACCTTCTCGTATAAGAATTATTGGGCAAGCTCTTCGAGCTGCAGGAAGTTCACAGCCTTGCTGTTGTCATGACATCAAGAGCCTGTGGGCATTTGTTTGTCTATCCCATAGTGAGAACATGCCAGGCAGGAGAGCTAATCCAGTTCTATTATGGCGCATTCACTGCTGATGGGCTTAGTAGTCCTCACTACGCCTGTCTTTGGCAGGCAGCCAGTAGCTTACGCACTTTCTTATGATATAATTTGCTGAAGTATCCCACCCTGATTAGCTAGTTATTGATCTATCATATGTATACTGCCATGGAGGCACCAGGAAAATAGAAAATTGTATCCTACTTACTGTAATTTTCTTTTCCTGGTGCCTATCCATGGCAGCATACGGAACCCACCCAGTTTGATCCTAGTGATATACAGGGAATGGGCTGTTGTGTAGGTGTTACCTTTTTATAGCTATGCACTGGTCCAGTGGTTGGAAGTAAGGGGGGCTACTATCATACATATGCTGCCATAAATAGGCACTAGGAAAAGAAGATTTTGGATAGAGCAAGGGAGGATTTTTTGCCATCTGTGTCCCATTGTGAGATTTCCTTTCACTTCCTGTCCCATAGCCAAACAGAAAGTGGGAGGAAATCCTTGAAAATTAAAGAAATTCCATGGGGATCCCCCAGGTCACTAGTGTTCCAATTGGAAGATTTCCCCTCTATTGCTTTTCTGGGGACAGCCCAAAATTTGGGATTTTCTTTTTCTTTCACTTTCAGTGATAATGGTAAAAAGGGCAACTAGAGAGGGTGAATCTCCTTAACGGGGCACAGACAACAATAAAAACTGTCAGGTGTTCTAATCCCTCTCCACTCTATCCAAAACTAAAAAAATGTTTTCCCATTAGTTATACTTTAAAGCAATCACCTTTTATTCATATAGCTAAAAGTGATATTAAAGCCTTGTTTTTTTTTCTTTTTAAATAACAAACATGCTATATACTTACCTGCTCTGTGCAATGTTGATTTCACAGAGCATCCCAGATCATCTCCTCCTCCTCATCTCCCAGATCTTCTCAGATCCCACTGTGGAGCTCCTGGCCCCTCCCTCCTGCTGGGTGCTCCCACAGCAACCAACTTGCTGTGGGAGAACCCAAGCAGGTGTGCTCCCAAACCACAGCTCTGTGTGTCCATTCAGACACGGAACCGCAGTTCGGTCCCTTCCCCCTCTCTCCTGATTGGCTAACTGACATTGATTGACGGCAGCAGGAGCCAATGGCGCCACTGCTGTGTCTCAGCCAATCAGGATGGGGAGACGGCTGAGGCACTTGTGGATATCACTGGAGGAAGATGGGGCTCAAGTAAGTGTTAGGGTGGCTGAGGGCGACACACAGAACAGCACACAGAAGGCTTTTTATCTTACAATGCAACAATGGGAAGGTGGACATGGCATTGCTGGTGGTATAAATGAGTGACTTTGGAGATCCTAAATAATCCATTCCAAGTGTCAGCTAAAATGTAATGTGATATTTATATAATCAACCATTGCTAAATTAGAAAAATAGTAGCAGAGTATATGGTAAAATGTAGGAATGCAACAAAGTGACATTAAGATAAAAAACCTTCTGCCTTTAAAACCGCTTTAAAGGTGTAAGCTGGCATTGGGCTTTTTTGGCCCTAAATAAAGACCATTTAAAACAAATACATGTCCATTTAAAACTACCCTGTCCCAGAGTGTCAACACTTCTGTGTGATTTTGTTGCAGAACGCACAGAAAATTCACTGTATTAGCGGGAGTGGGAAAAGTAGCAGATTTATTGGCAGGATCAACAGTTGCCAAGTCTATGTTACAAAGGGGCTCAGAAAAACAAAAATGACCTTGTTTCTGCTAGTGACCGAATGCATTATTTATGTAATTTTTGCCCATAATTGCATTTTAATGAAACAAATGAAATGTAACCTAAAATAAGACTTTTAACACATAGTAAAATAAAACAATTTGTGTGTATCGCCAAAAATATAGAGTTAAATGGACTTTTAAATAGGAAAAATAACATTATGTGCCCCTTCTTGTCCAAAATAACTTTCTTTGAAGGACTTTCCTGTTTTACATTTTAGCTGGATAGAGGATTACAAAATAATCGGAAAATTGTTATAAAGACATGCAGTTTCAAGATAATGCACTTTAATTGACCGTAAAAAGGAAGCATAGAAATAGCTTTATACAATGCAAGTTTCATTTAAAGTAATTTCTTTGCTATGTCTCATAGCTGGTGCATTGCTTTCATGAATATGGAATTGGCACATTAAAATTCATGAGGAGCTGTCAAATGAAACAGGAAGACTCTGTTGGTCTGAAATAAACAGTGACACTGCATGCAAGGGACACTTAATAGAAGTGAGGAAAGTTGTTTCTAATTGTGCAATGTCATCCCCATCACGTTAAAAAAAGCTGTTTATCACAACTAGGAGATTCTGCATGACAATCTATTTTTCATGGTGTCACTATCACAGAATAATCACTGCCAAGAGCATAAAGTTGAGTTAAAAGGCTCTCTGAGCTCCCATAGCCTTTGTATAACATTATTTTTGGGGGTTCTGTCCAGACATAGAAAGGCCCCTTGTACATTAAACATAAATACACACAATAGTGCAATCTGTACGTACCTTGTAAGCATTGTTTATCTTTTGGTGACAAGCACAAGCATTTGTGTGTGGGAAAAAAAGTTCTAATGTTTAACATTTACTACCTCACAGTGGTCACTTGTTACCTTGAGGATGGAACCCTGCAAGGCCCATGATGGCAAACATTTAAACGCACATTTGTAATTTATGAATTATTAATTCTTATCTGCTATTGGATTTATAATTTTGGCCAGCTAATAATGTTATAAATAATAATGTTATACATTTTTTTTGATACATCCCTCTTCATTGATCTGTCTTGTACATACTCTTCCCTGGCCTCATTATCTGCCTTACCATGGCCACAGGTTGATTTATACATGTATTCCATTATATACTCTATGATCATTTTGCTAACTTTGTTTGTCCATTCACCTTTTATACTCTAGTTGACACCTGAATGGATTATCTAGGGGCAGAGTCCATTGGAGGCCTTGTGGGGTTATAAATGGGAGAGCACACATCAATGGGGTTTTTCATTTCACTCTCACCTCACATGGGACAGCTATTTCTGCTGCTGCAAGCCATTGATTCTACACAGTCAGACATCTTTATTTTCCACATTGAGCACTTCTCTGTGCTTGGTTAGGTTTTCTATGTTTCTTATATTCACATTTTTCTTCACGTTTCCTTTTCCTCTCTGGGATTGCCTTTACTGACATCCCTTTTCACATAACTGCAGTATTGTACACATTTTTCCTTGGCCTTATCCATCTTACCATCGCAACACGTTGGTTTATACATGCATTCATGCATTCTATCATATACTCTGCTACTATTTTGCTAATTTAGCAATGTTTGATTATATAAATATCACATTACATTTTAGCTGACACCTGAATGGATTATTTAGGATCTCTAAGGTTTCTACCACCACCAATGCCATGTCCACCTTTCCATTGTTCCTTGGTCTGGGTTTTTTGGTTGCCACTACTTACTTCCCAAGCATATATTGCTGCCATCCTCGGTGTACATAGCCACAGGCACCTAGGCTTTGCCGATTGGTGAGTATGGGTTTTTTTCTTTTTTCTGTGAAGCCTCTCTTACCATTTGTCCATTTATTCATGTGTTACATTACTTTTTGATTATTCATTTCCAGATATATCCCACATGCATCCACCCCTGAAGAGTGAGCCACATCTCGTGAAACATGTTGGATGTTATAGATGTCATGTATACTCATGTACTTTAAATGCAATGCAGTCTTTAACTATGTGCAATATTGTATCGACTTTGCCTTTCTATGTTACTTTTTTATGTGTGACTATTTCTGTAATAAATATTTTACTGTATTTACATTTGTCCATTTTATTGGCCAATTGTGCACACCAAATTTCAAAAACCAAGGGGGACATGCATGTTTCTATAGCTAATGTTATATACACCTTTATACTGTATGCCAGCATGGTTGATTTAGCAGTACTGACCACTAGGTCAGCTTTTCTGCTTTTTTTTAGGTCTGCTGTTGCTCGTTGAAGTGTAGAGGTAGCATAAAAAAACAGAAAGATGATTTTACAATAAACATATGTATTTGAACTGGGGTTTTCCTTTAATTATGGATTTCAAGTAAGACAGCACTACTCATGGATCCCAATATGAGCAAAAAACTCTTTTGAGAACAGAAACTCAACATTAAGCTGGTACCATGACTTTTATATTGTTAGCCATTTCCAGGTCTGTGACACTTAAAGTACTGTGAATGTTTATGTAGTGTAAAATGTTTGCAGAGGGGACAACACATTAGCTGTGAATTTATTTTGCAGTTTAAGCCCCCGTACACACGGTCGGACATTCCGACAACAAAATCTGTCAGATTTTTTCCAACGGATTTTGTCCAAAACTGGTGTTGCATATACACGGTCGGACAAAGTTGTTGGAGAATCCGATCGTTCAGAACGTGATGATGTTTGTTTGACTACGTTGCAGCTAGTAGCCAATAGCTTTGGTCTCATAATTTGATCTTAAGCATGTGTGGCACTTTGTCCGATCGGAATTCTCTGCAAACGATTGGAAAAAGTCAGATCGGATTTTGTTGTCGGAAAATGTGAGGTCCTGCTCAAAATTCCGACGGAAAACATCTGATAGAGCCCACACACGATCGGATTTTCCGACGATATAATCCAATCTGACTTTTTCCGTCGGAATTTCCGACCGTGTGTACAGGGCATAACAGGAAATGAAGGAAAATAGTAGTGTTTAGGAATGTAGAGTAACAAAACAAGAAAGGTAGCAATCAATCAAAAGGTTACCATAAGTAAATAATTAAAATAGATTTGCCTTCAAATATTTAATTATGGGAATCAGGCCCAGAATTTCTCCCTACTTCACAAATAGTAAAAGGAACAGTTATGTTTTGTTTTGTTTTCGAAAGGGGTGTACATTGTATTAGTCTTATTTTTAACTTCTCATCTTTAAATAAAGATGATGAAAACAGAATGGGGAAGTGCTTCTGCGAGGGGGACTCTTTCTTTCTTTGCAGATATTGATAGTGTTATCTAGCAATGAAAATAGGAGTAGAGATGATGGCGAACCCATTCTGTGGCAGCAGAATCAGAATCAGGCGGCAAATAAAGGGAAGGCAACAGACAGTGAAAACCCATCTAAGCCTTTTTTATTTTTATGGATATCAACATCATTACACTTGCTGGTAACAGTCTGATCCATTTTTGGTGACAGAAGAGCAAATTAGGAATCCGGCGCCCAAAGAAAGGTTCTTTCAGAGTTCACAAAGTGACTCATATTAACCACTTTCCAACCACACTAAAGTCAAATGATGGTAACATCACAGTCATCCAGTTCTGGAAGGATGTTTATTTTTATGGATATTATCCTCTTTACATTTGCTGGGAACAGTCTGATCTATTTTTGGTGAGAGAAGAGCAAATTAGGAAACCAGTGCCTAAAGAAAAGTTCCTTGAGAGTTCACAAAGTGGCTCATATTAACCTCTTTCCAACCACGCTATAGCCAGATGATGACTACATCGTAGTCATCCAGTTCTGAGGGGATGTCTTTTGACATCCTCTTAGAACCCTGTCCCCCCCAGGCGTGCATCGGGAGTACTCTGTGATTGCTGTGTCCTTCGAATCAAGGTAAAGAGCCCTTTACCATGTGATCAGCCATGTTCAATCACGGTTGATTCCATGTAAACAAATGCCAGTTAGGAAAGGAAAGTCGATCACTGGCTTTCCTGTGACAGCAGACATTTACACCTATAATCAGGGCAGCCCCATCAGTGCACCGTATCAGTGCCACTTAGTGCAGCCTCATCAGTAACTCTTCCATCAGTGCAGCTTATTAGTGCCCATCAGTGCCATTTCCTCAGTGGCAATGGGTGCGCATCAGTGCAGCCTAATCAGTGCTGCTTCATCAGTGTCCATTAAAGTGGTTGTAAACCCTTACAAACCACTTTGACCTACAGGTAAGCCTAGATTAAGGCTTACCTGTAGGTCCAAGAAATATCTCCTAAACCTATATGGTTTAGGAGATATTTACCTGAAGACAGCCACTGCTGTCAGCGGCGCGCAGGCGCACTGGGTAAGCCGCAGATCGTGGCGATATGCCGCGAGTGTCGGCTCCCGTGCGCATGCGGGGAAGTGACATCATCTCTGCTCCGGCGAATCACAGCGCCGGAGCAGCGAGACCCACCAAGAAGATGGACGCTCGGAACTACAGGGGACAGCGGTGACTTTGCTGGCTCCTGTGTCAGGTAAGTGACACATAATGGAGTACTATGCGATGCATAGTAGTCCAGTATGCTTTACCTTTGCAGGGAATGAAAGAGGAAGTAAACCCATCAGGGTTTACTTCCTCTTTAATGCAGCCTCATTAGCACACATCAGTGAAGAAGAAAAATTACTTATTTGCTAAATTTTATATCAGAAATTAAGAATAATGTTTTTTTCCAAAGTTTTTGGTGTTTTTTCTTTTGTTTCACAGAAAATAAAAAACCCAGTGGTGATTAACCCCTTGGTCCTCACGATCCCGTGAGCCGTCATAGCTATACATTGGCTCACGGGATCGGGATAGCAGGCGCGCGCACGCACCCGCTGCACAGCAGGGTTGTCGATGCTCATGGCCGACGGTCGTGATGACCGCCAGCCACGAGCGACCGTGGGCGTGGGAGGCAGAACAGGGATGCGTTTGTGAACACACACATCCCTGTTCTGTTCTGTGAGGCATGACAGATCGTGAGTTCCTTTTAGCTGGGAGCCAAGATCTGTAATTTCCTCTAGATCAGTCCCCTCCCCCTACAGTTAGAAACACACATAGGGAACACAGTTAACCCCTTGATTGCCCCATAGTGTTAACCCCTTCCCTGCCAGTGACATTTTTACAGTAATCAGTGCATTATTATAGCACTAATAGCTGTATAAATGGCAATGGTCCCAAAAATTTGTCAGAAGTGTCCAATGTGTCCGCCATAATGTCGCATTCATGATAAAAATTGCAGATCACCATCATTACTAGTAAAAAAAATTAAAATAATAAAAATGCTATAAATGTATCTCTATTTTATAGATGCTTTAACTTTTGCGCAAACCAATTAATATACGCTTATTGCATTTTTTTTACCAAAAAATTGTAGAAGAATACATATCAGTCTAAACTGAGAAAAAATTATCTTTTTAAAAAAAATGGGGATATTTATTATAGTAAAAAGTACAAATACCACCAAAAGAAAACTTTATCTGTCTCAAAATTATAAAAATGTAATTTTGGTACATTATTGCATGCCCACGTAATTGACATTCAAAGTGTGACAGCACTGAAAGTTGAAAATTGTCCTGGCAGGAAGGGGGTGAAAGTGCACAGTAGGCTTAAGAGAAAGCAACATTCAAGAACTCCAGTTCATATAGAAGAGGAGATGGTGACAAGCAGAGAAGCTATCATAGTAGATAATTTTACAGAGAGATGACAAGAGAGGATTTTAATTCTATGAAAAAAGAGAGACATAAACAACAAAAAAAATGACAAAGATTCTAATTCTTCCTCACATTGCCAGAGAATGCAGTTTTATTGCCATCGATGTCCCTGTTGTCTTTCTGCTCTTAACCCTCTTAACACATACATATCATTACACTTATCATCATCTCCCAGATTTTCATATGACACTATACATTGACAGACAGACATCTGATATGCAGCAACAATTTAATATACTGAGTAGCTTTAAATTGTTAACACAGCCCCTATCTACATTAAACATGTGAATGTATGAATGATTGCTTCATTTTGAAGTAATTAGAATTCTCTCTCATTAACAGCAGGGTGCCTGGATAATTATATTGTAAAATTAAATGTCTGTGTAAAGGCATTTTTTGTTCATACAACAATTACATTGATGATTAATGTATATAAATGACAATATTCCATATAAATACAGAACAGCAAAAATTAACCATATCCATCACAAGTGACAGAACGAAAATGAGATGGAATAAATAGTCACTGTTAAGGGGGCCCAGCACACAAAATGTCGTTTTGTAGCGTATGATTTTTTTTCCTTCAATCTGAAGACTGTTCAAGGCCAAATATTATATGGACTGTGATTTATATTAACACTTCATCAGATTTGTGAACGTGATGGGAGAGTGAATTAAACAGTGCCACCTGATTGTATTCTGCCAAAAGAACAACCTTGTTTTAATTTTCTTCTGCACATTCAAGGGCTCTTCTTCAGTAATGGCACCATTGCACACCAATTTTACATAGCAATCAAAGATGAAGAGTGTCCAGCCAAAGAATAGGCAAATAGTAAAGTTGATGTGCTACTTTGTTAAAAAATGTCAAAAAAGTCACTTTGAATATATATATATATATATATATATATATATATATATATATATATATATATATATATAGATGCAGCCCTCCTTAAATGCTCATACTTTATTCCACAGGAAACCAGCAAGTACACATTGCAAGAGAGTTACAACGTTCCTGCCCTCCATCAAATTCCCACACAATGAACTTGATGAAGGGTGGGGATGACCAGAGATCCACAGGTTGTCTTGATGCACTTTCTATGTACCATTTTCCAGTGGAGCAAAATATTAATGGGAATTCAGGGAGTGCTGTGTTCTTTTTTTTTTTTTACAAGTGAAATCTGCTAGTGAATGACGTCGTGTGTATGTGTTGGTGTACAATATATATATATATATATATATATATATATATATATATATATATATATACACACACATATATATATATATATATATATATATATATATATATATACAGTGCCTTGCGAAAGTATTCGGCCCCTTTGAACTTTTCAACCTTTTGCCACATTTCAGGCTTCAAACATAAAGATGTAACATTTTAATTTTTTGTGAAGAATCACCAACAAGTGGGACACAATTGTGAAGTGGAACGAAATCTATTGGATTTTTGAAACTTTTTTATCTAATAAAAAAATGAAAAGTGGGGCGTGCAAAATTATTCGGTCCCCTTGGGTTAATACTTTGTAGAGCCACCTTTTGCTGCGATTACAGCTGCAAGTCGCTTGGGGTATGTCTCTATCAGTTTTGCACATCGAGAGACTGAAATTCTTGCCCATTCTTCCTTGCAAAACAGCTCGAGCTCAGTGAGGTTGGATGGAGAGCGTTTGTGAACAGCAGTTTTCAGCTCTTTCCACAGATTCTCGATTGGATTCAGGTCTGGACATTGACTTGGCCATTCTAACACCTGGATACGTTTATTTGTGAGCCATTCCTTTGTAGATTTTGCTGTATGTTTGGGATCATTGTCTTGTTGGAAGATAAATCTCCGTCCCAGTTTCAGGTCTTTTGCAGACTCCAACAGGTTTTCATCCAGAATGGTCCCGTATTTGGCTGCATCCATCTTCCCCTCAATTTTAACCATCTTCCCTGTCCCTGCTGAAGAAAAGCAGGCCCAAACCATGATGCTGCCACCACCATGTTTGACAGTGGGGATGGTGTGTTGAGGGTGATGAGCTGTGTTGCTTTTACGCGAAACATATCGTTTTGCATTGTGGGCAAAAAGTTGGATTTTGGTTTCATCTGACCAGAGCACCTTCTTCCACATGTTTGGTGTGTCTCCCAGGTTGCTTGTGGCAAACTTTAGAGGAGAATTTTTATGGATATCTTTGAGAAATGGCTTTCTTCTTGCCACTCTTCCATAAAGGCCAGATTTGTGCAGTGTACGACTGATTGTTGTCCTATGGACAGACTCTACCACCTCAGCTGTAGTTCTCTGCAGGTCATCCAGAGTGATCATGGGCCTCTTGGCTGCATCTCTGATCAGTCTTCTCCTTGTCTGAGCTGAAAGTTTAGAGGAACGGCCAGGTCTTGGTAGATTTCCAGTGGTCTGATACTCCTTCCATTTCAAAATGATCGCTTGCACAGTGCTCCTTGGGATGTTTAAAGCTTGGGAAATCTTTTTGTATCCCAATCTGGCTTTAAACTTCTCCACAACAGTATTACGGACCTGCCTGGTGTGTTCCTTGGTCTTCATGATGCTCTCTGCGCTTTCAACAGAACCCTGAGACTATCACAGAGCAGGTGCATTTATACAGAGACTTGATTACACACAGGTGGATTCTATTTATCACCATCAGTCATTTAGGACAACATTTAGAGATCCTCGCTGAACTTCTGGAGTGAGTTTGCTGCACTGAAAGTAAAGGGACCGGATAATTTTGCACGCACCACTTTTCAGTTTTTTATTAGTTAAAAAAGTTTCATAAATCCAATAGATTTCGTTCCACTTCACAATTGTGTCCCACTTGTTGGTGATTCTTCACAAAAAATTTAATTTTTATATATTTATGTTTGAAGCCTGAAATGTGGCAAAAGGTTGAAAAGTTCAAGGGGGCCGAATACTTTCGCAAGGCACTGTATATACACCGTTGTGCTCATAAGTTTACATACCCTGGCAGAATTTATGATTTCTTGGCCAGTTTTGGAGAATATGAATGATAACACAAAAACGTATCTTTCACTCATGGTTAGTGCTTGGTCATAACCACAACAGAAAACTACCCAAATGACCATGAGCAAAAGTTTACATACCCCAGTTCTTACTACTGTGCATTGCCCCTTTAACATCAATGCCAGCTTGAAGTATTTTGTGGTATTTGTGGATGAAGCTCTTTATCTTCTCAGATTGCTAAAGCTGCCCATTCCTCTTGGTAAAAAGTTCCTGTAAATTCCTGGGCTGTCTTGCTTGAACTGCATGTTTGAGATCTCCCCAGAGTTGCTCAATGATATTGAGGTCAGGAGACTGAGATGGCTACTCCAGAACCTTCACTTTATTCTGCTGTAGCTAATGACAGGTCAACGTGGCCTTGTGTTTTGGACCATTGTCACGTTGGAATGTTCAAGTTTGTCCTATGCACAGCTTCCTGGCTGATGAATGCAAATGTTGCTCCGGTATTTTTTGAAAACATATTGCGTTCATCTTGCCATCAATTTTGACCAAATTTCCTTTGCCTTTGTTGCTCACACATTCCCAAAACATCAGCAATCCCCCTCCATGCTTCACGGTAGGAATGGTGTACCTTTCATCATAGGCCTTGTTGACTCCTCTCCAAATGTAGTGTTTATAGTTGTGGCCAAAGAGCAAAATTTTGGTCTCATCACTCCAAATGTCTTTGTGCCAGAAAGTTTCATGTTTGTCTCCGTGCTGTTTGATGTGTATTGATGGATACTTTGTGGCATTTGCATAGTAATGGCTTTCATCTGGCAAACTCGACCATGCAGCCCATTTTTCTTCAAGTGCCTCCTTATTGTGCATCTTGAAACAGCCACGTCACATGTTTTCAGAGAGTCCTGTATTTCATCTGAAGTTATTTGTGGGTTTTTCTTTGCATCCCAAACAGTTTTCTTGGCACTTGTGGCTGAAATTTTTGTTGGTCTACCTGACCTTGGTTTGGTTTCAACAGAATCCTCCATTTTCCACTTCTTGATTAGTGTTTGAACACTGCTGATTTGCATTCTCAATTCCTTGGATATCTTTGCATATCCCTTTTCTGTTTTATACAGTTTAACTACCTTTTTCTCACAGATCCTTTGACAATTCTTTTGCTTTCCCCATGACTCAGAATCCAGAACCGTCAGTGCATCACTGGATGAAAGATGCAAGGGATTGTCAGGATTTCAGAAACACATTGACCTTTTATACACACACACACTAATTGCAAGTAAACAGATCACAGGTGAGGATGGTTACCTTTAATAGCCATTTAAACCCCTTTGTGTCAATTTGTGTGCATATTATGAGGCCAAAATCATCAGGGCATATACACTTTTGATCAGGGTCATTTGGGTAGTTTCTGTTGTGATTATGATTTAAAAAGAGTAAACACAGTTGATTGATAATAAATGGCTTCAGCCAAACACTAACCATGAGCGAAAGAAACGTTTTTTGTGTTATTATACATATTCTCTGAAAAATGACCAATAAATCATAAATTCTGCCAGAGTATGTAAACTTATGAGCACAACTGTAATTATATATATACATACAGAATCTCACAAAAGTGAAAATCTATAATCAGTATAGGTGTCAGAAACCATGAATCAGACCGAGACAGAAGTAGAATTAAATCACACTTGTTTATTACATAAAAATAAAAAGGTAAATAGAAAAAGCATAGCCAGAGTTATGTAACTGGATCGAGTAGTCAGCCAGGCCAGAGTTCAATAACCAGATCGGGTAATCAGCCAGGCCAGAAGTCAGGGATCCAAATAGAGCAACAGTAAGCAGGATAAGGAGCCAGAAGGGATGTCAGCAAGCCAGTCTTAAAACAGAACCGCAGGAGATGGTTTCTTGTGATGTGACCAAGGCGAAGGCAGAGGTGAAGTGAGCTGGACAGCTTTAAGTAGGCAGGTCAAACGAGCATGATCAGGAACAGCTGGTAACTGTGGAGAGAGATGAGAGCTGGCAATTAGCTGACAGCTGAGCAGCCAGCCCAGAGAAGGAAGGGCTAAGCCAGCCCTGACAATAGGCCACTGATGTCCCAAGTTAAAATGTTACCTTCGTTATAAAATTTGGCACTTCCTCCACTCACAGATGGTACAAACAACACACACATGTAAGCTTTATATACACTGCGCATGCAGAAAACTCTGAAGTTCTTTATAGAATTGTCATGGTTATGCAATAGAGTTCGTCTGCTTACCTGTCTGCATGTGTTCATTTCTAGAGACCAGCCGAGCTTCACCTGACTGCTTTTATATCCATCCTCTGGCATGGCTCCACCCTAGCTCCTATCAGACAACTCTATATTAACCTGTGCACTGCTAGCCTATCCTGCTGATCAACCTTTGTGTGTTAGCTTCCTGTTTCCTGCCGTGTGCTCTGCTACTGTTTTCCGTTACCGACTTTGGCGTGTCTTGACTATCCCTGTTTGCCTGTGACCCTGACCTTTTGGCGTGTACCCGACTATTCTTGTCTGCTTGTGGCCCCGACCTTGGCTTGTCCCTCACCATCCCTATCCTCCTGTTGCCTACTGTGGGTGTGAGCTGGGGGACCCTGGGGGTCGCGACCTGGAGCCAGTTACAGCCAAGTCCATCCTCACCACTCGAGGCTCTGGTGAACACCTGCTGACTCTTAGACTCCGCGCCCCAGGGAATCTTACGCTCTAACCCCAGTGGGATCTGTCCCCCGTCTGCAGCAGTCAGCCGTAGAGTCCACAACCTTGCGGTGCACCCCTAAACCCTACGGTGTGCATCTGTCACCTGGGCTCTAGGTGACCTGACAAGAATATTCCCCGCCCCTTCTCTTTCATCGCAGTGGGATACACAGCAGGTGCTTAATAGCAGTAACGAGGTGGAAAGCCCAGACCAAGAAACGTCCCAATCCAGGAAGAGATTTAAGGCCTCCAAAATGTCCTTTGGTGAGATGGTGGAGATGGTTGACATATTGAAGTAGGCCAACTATGATGGGAAGCATGGACTGTACCTAAACCCAAATGTGAGAAAGTCCAAAATCATGACTAAAGTTGTGAAGAGTCTGTGCCAGAATTTTGGGGTACGACGATCCAAGGAGCAGATGAGGAAACGCTGGTCAGACCTGAAATTGAGGGAGCAGGATCAGTATAGAAGGATAAAGAGAATTCTTCTAAAAAGCAGTGTCCCTAATATTATTATTACTTGCATGCTGCTCCATGTGCTTTTTTTACTGTTGTACAGTTTGAAATGGCTACTTTCATGTTCGTGGGCACAGTAATCGGTCGAAAGAAACATTTTTCATTTGCCAACTAAATACGATGTTTTGGACAGATACAGGGTTAACTACATTTGGTCATGCTAATTTGTATTAAAAGAAGTTTAGGACATTGTTGTCTAGATGTGTTTGGAATTAGAACGAATTTCAAACTTGATTCAGTGTAATGTAAGGAGAGGACACTCAGCAGCTGATTACACATCTGGACTCTGGAGCACTAGTGTGGGACACAAGAACAAACTTTTTAAAGTGTCCCACACAGGTACTCCAGTGGATACTTGGGGTGTCTACATGTGAAACTTGTCCAAAAAAGAAAAGTTTTTCAGCTTGGTTAAGGGAATTAATCCTGTCTTTAACTTGGAACTCTGCCCAAACAGACAATTGTGCCCCACTTTCAAGCTATGTTTCAAATTCATATTTCTGGTCACAAATATCTGTGTGCTAAGTGTACCTTTTGTTTCATTCTCATAGGGGAGAAAAGACTCGGACGTCTGGGGACACCAGGAACACAACACCTCAGGAAGAAGGGGAGCCGAGGACAACCCAACCTCAGGATGTGGAGGAAGGAGAGGTGAAAGAAGTGCTTGAAATTGTCACCACAACAGGTCAGTGTCAGACACCACAGATTCAGGTATTAGAGATATGCCTGCAATTTTATATTACATGGTGTGTATTTTTATTTTAGGTGATGTGCAGGTTGTGGAAGAACAATCTCCTCATTTCACCAGTGACAGTGCACAACAGCTTATCCAGGACATAATGTGGTGTAGTTGGGATTAAGGCTTGATTCACACTTATGCAGTTTTAGTGATTTTTGCATTTAGCAGATTTGCACTACAGAACGTGTTTCATAGGAAACCATGTTAAATGGCCTGTAGTGCAAATCTGAAAAATGCAAAAAGCACTAAAACTGCATAGGTGTGAATCCAGCCTTAGACATTATCAAGAAAAAAAAACAAGGAGTTTTGGATTGAACAAAGAATGAAAAACATGATTGATGTATTATGGAGAATCTAAATCCAACAAAGATTACACTTTTTTTTTCAGAATATTTAACTAAAGTTTTAATACAGTTTAAAAGCCAAATTTGGAAGATGCACACAGTGTGTCAACATGTGCTATCTGCCATCAGGGGATTTCAATATATGCATGTTGTGGGTGCAACCCATTCCTCCCAACTCTAGTAGGTGAGAGGAAGTGGTTTCACCCCCAAAACACGTCCGTTGATCCCCTATGATGGAAGATAGGACATGTTGACTAGTGATGGACGAACTTCCGACGGGACGTTTCACGAACGCGGACCGCGAACGCGGCTGATAGTTTGCGAACCGTAACGTTCGCGGTGGGCCCCATTGACTTCAATGGGAGGCGAACTTTGCAAACCTACAGGTCAAATTTGCAGCCACAAAATAATTACTAGCTGTGCAAACATAGTCCCACCACATGGCCAATGACATAACACATGTATGAGGTGAATCTGGGATCGACAACTACAAGCATTCTTTTTTTATATGTGAAATTGTTGTGACAATTCAGGACTGTGGAGTGCATGAAGGCAATGGAGGAGAGGGAAGGTCAGGGTAGGCAAAGAAGAGGGTGCAGGAGATGATCACCAGCAGCGTGACATACAGCAATGACACCTGCACCGTGATAGAGTGATCTGACACCAGCACCGTGATAGAGAGCACTGACATCAACAGCGTGACATAAAGCACTGATACCAGCACCGTGATATACAGCACTGACACCAGCACCGTGATATACAGCACTGACATCAACCCCGTGATATACAGCACTGACATCAGCAGCGTGACATACAGCACTGACACCTGCACCGTGACATACAGCAATGACACCTGCACCGTGATAGAGTGATCTGACACCAGCACCGTGATAGAGAGCACTGACATCAGCAGCGTGACATAAAGCACTGACACCAGCACCGAGATATACAGCACGGACACCAGCACCGTGATATACAGCACTGACATCAGCAGCGTGACATACAGCAATGGCACCTTCACCGTGATAGAGTGATCTGACACCAGCACCGTGATAGAGAGCACTGACATCAGCAGCGTGACATAAAGCACTGACACCAGCACCGTGATATACAGCACTGACACCAGCACCGTGATATACAACACTGACACCTGCACCGTAAGCAGCCCCAGGAGGAAGTCAGCATAGCACAGGGATGGTGGGAGCCCCTCATAATGAGCATAGCACAGGGATGGTGGGAGCCCCTCATAATATGCACAGCAGAGGTATAGCCCCAGGAGGAAGTCAGCACAGCACAGGGATGGTGGGAGCCCCTCATAATAAGCAGCCCCAGGAGGATGTCAGCATAGCACAGGGATGGTGGGAGCCCCTCATAATAAGCAGCCCCAGGAGGAAGTCAGCACGGCACAGGGATGTGGGAGCCCCTCATAATGAGCATAGCACAGGGATGGTGGGCGCCCCTCATAATATGCACAGCAGAGGTACAGCCCCAGGAGGAAGTCAGCACAGCACAGGGATGGTGGGAGCCCCTCATAATAAGCAGCCCCAGGAGGATGTCAGCATAGAACAGGGATGGTGGGAGACCCTCATAATAAGTAGCCCCAGGAGGAAGTCAGCACAGCACAGGGATGGTGGGAGCCCCTCATAATGAGCATAGCACAGGGATGGTGGGAGCCCCTTATAATATGCACAGCAGAGGTACAGCCCCAGGAGGAAGTCAGCACAGCACAGGGATGGTGGGAGCCCCTCATAATAAGCAGCCCCAGTAGAAATATGACACCGCTCAACCTCTTCAAACAGAAGGGTACGGGCATATAGTACGGTGTGCTTTTTATGGACAAGGAAGTGAGCCAAATGAAGAAAGAAGGTCTGTGTGCTCGTTTAAAAAAATTGTTTATAGACATATACATGGTCTACTGGTCACATGTGTTGAATTCCTCCGAGATCCATGCCTCATTCATTTTTAGAAATGTGAGGTAGTTAACACTGTAGTGAGCTAGGCGTGAAAGCTTATCGGTCATGATCCCCCCGCTGCACTGAATGTCCTTTCGGACAGGACACTGGACGAGGGGCAAGCCAACAGTTCGATTGCAAATTGGGCAAGCTCTGGCCAGAGGTCAAGCCTGCCCACCCAGTAGTCCAGGGGTTCATCACTCCTCAGAGCGTCCACATTGACCGTTAACCTGATGTAGTCGGACACCTGACGGTCTAGGTGTTCCCTGATGCTGGATCTGGATGACACCTGTGGATGGGTCGGCTGAAAGAATGACCTCATATCTGAAGTCACCAACACATCTTCAAACCGGCCTCTTCTTGCAGGCGCTGTTGGATTTGTACCCGCAACTCCTTCTCTGGGAGTGGGAATTGCTCCTCTGCCAGCGCACGCAAAAGCAGAATGCAGCATTTCTCGAAGCAAGGCCTGGAAGTGCTCCATTCTGACAGCCCTCTGTGACGGCGGTAACATTTCTGCCATTTTGTGTTTGTACCGGGGGTCTAAGTACGTTGCCACCCAGTACTGGTCCTTGACCCTTATGCTTTTTATACGGGGGTCCCTATTAAAACACTGGAGCATGAAGGCCCCCATTTGCACTCAAGTGGAAGCGGTGTGGTGGCCTGGCTTCTGCTCATCATCCAGGATAATGTCGTCCTCTTCATTCTCCTCTCCCCATCCACGCACAACAACAGGGATCCCAGAAAGGTTTAAAGCATGCTCTTCTTGCTCCTCCTCATCCACCCCGGCACCATCCTCCTCTGACTCCTCTTCAGACTCCTGTTGTTCACTTGTCTCAGATAGAGTAGCCCCCCTGGGAATTCATCCAGCATTGCGACTTCCTCATCTTCCCGCTCCTGCTCCTCCACAGCTTGATCAATGACACAACGCAATGCACGCTCCATAAAGAAGGCATAAGGTACCATGTCACTGATGGCGCCATGGATGCAACTGACCAGTTTGGTGATCTCCTCAAATGGCCGCAGAAGTCTGCATGCGTCGCGCATGAGCAGCCACTGGCGCGGTGAAAAAAAAACAGCTCCCAAGAACCTGTTCTGCCGCAGAGTTCATACAGGTAGACGTTAACTGCACGTTTCTGCTGAAGCAGCTTATCAAGCATATAGAAGGTTGAGTTCCATTGCGTCGGGCAATCGCAAATAAGATGTCTGACCGGCAGATTGTGTCGCCGCTGAATGTCAGCAAGGCGAGCCATGGCCGTGTAAGATCTTCTGAAATGGGCCGAGATTTTCCTTGTCTTCTGCAAGATGTCCTGGACTCCAGGGTATTTGACAACGAATCACTGCACGACCAAGTTTAAGACGTGTGTCATGCATGGCACGTGTGTAATTTTGCCCTGTTTCAATGCGCTAAGCAGATTGGCACCGTTGTCACACACCACTTTACCAACTGTCAAATTGAGCGGTGTTAGCCACTGATCTGCCTGCAAACGCAAAGCTGAAAGGAGTGCTGGGCCAGTGTGGCTCTTGGCTTCCAGGCACAACAGATGCAACACGGCATGGCAACGTCTCACCTGGCATGTCGAATAGGTTCTGGGGAGCTTGGGCAGCGCAGCGGAAGAGACGCTAGCAGCGGAAAAGGAGGAGTCAGCCGAGGAAGAGAGGGAGGAGGATGGAGTAGGAGGAGGAGGAGAAGAAGAGACAGGCCTGCATGCAATCCGTGGCGGTAAAACCAAATCTACATGGGTGCCACGGGTTACATGCTTGACAGCCGTCAGAAGGTTCACCCAGTGGGCAGTAAAAGTGATATACCTTCCCTGCCCGTGTTTGCTAGACCCCGTGTCTGTGGTCAGATGTATCTAGGCACCGACACTGTGTGCCAGAGATACATTCACTTGCTGCTGAACATGGCCATATAGCTCTGGGATGCCCTTCTCTGAGAAATACTTCCTTCCTGGGACCTTCCATTGTGGTGTTCCAATGGCCACAAATTTGCAAAAGGCCTCCGAGTCCACCAGTTTATATGGCAGTAGTTGGCGGGCTATGAGTTCTGACAAGCCAGCCGTCAACTGTTGGGCAAGAGGGTTATCCGGCGTCATCATTTTTTTTACGCTCGAACATTAGGCCCACGGAAGCCTGCCTTTTTGCAGAAAAACGTGAGCTTGGCGTGATGGAAGGTGGAGTGGAGGACAATTGTGAGGAGAGAGGAGAAGGAGAAGACGAGGCTGGGCGGTGAGAGCCTGCAGTGTGGCTTTGTGTGTTCCGTTGCTCCCACTCGGCTCGGTGATGGCTGCTCATGTGCCTTCTTAAGGCGGTAGTCCCTAGGTGAGGGTTGGGCTTACCGCGACTAATGCATTGACTGCAAAGATTGCAGATGGCAACGCTATTGTCAGCAGCGGACACGTTAAAAAAAGCCCACACTGCGGAGCCATGTGCCGGTGTCCTGGGAGTGCCAGATGTGACTGTACATGGCCGATGACTCGCTCCTGATACATTTGCAGTCTGCTTTGTCCCTCCTGTGCAATGTAATTTATTCCTGCTTCTACTCCCTATCTGCTGGTCCATATCTCCCTCTGAACTCCCCTCCTCTTCCTCTCTTGTGGGCACCCACGTGACATCACTAGACACGTCATCATCAACGTCACCTTCCCCACCGCTATAAGTAGAGATCTCGGAGTAGGCAGCAACACCGGGACCAACCTCCTCCTTGGGCTGATCTGGGTACTGTCGTCAGACTGCTGAGTGGCGGTTCTTGCTACCTCCTCTTCCTGATCCAATGCCAAGAGTGGCTGCGCATCAGAAATGTCTTGATATGGATCAGAAAATAATTCCTGTGACTCAAGCGGAAGGTATGTGGTGGTGGTGGTGTTGTTGGTGGTAGTGTCTTTGGGGGTGCACATAGCAGAGAGTGAAGAAGAGGGTGCAGATCGAGAGAATGAGGAGGGTGCAGAGGAGTAAGGCTGAGTGAGCCACTCAACCAAGTCTGGTGCGTCCTTTAAAGTAATTGAACGCACCTTCTGCAACTTCCCACTTTGGCTCAAGCCTGTTGCTTCTGCCCTACCCCTACCACCCCTACGGAAGGGCCTGCCTCTTCCTCTGCCTGTCATTTTTTAAATGACCCTGTGACAAAACTCTCAGTCCCTATACTGATAAAGGACTGCTGCAGTATAGGGCAGCAGTCAGCAGTAGTGCACCTGAACCCTATATATTGTGGACCTATACCAGTCCTTAAGGAATAGCAGACTGTACCTCACTCAACCCTATGTACTGTAGTACCCTATACCTTACCAGTCCTTATAAGGACCTTTGTGGAACTAGTAGGTTGTGAATGATTAGCAGACTGTACCCCAGTCCCTATACTCATAAAGGACTACTGCAGCAGAAGGGCAGCAGTCAGCAGTAGTGCACCTGAACCCTATATATTGTGGACCTATACCAGTCCTTAAGGAATAGCAGACTGTACCTCACTCAACCCTATGTACTGTAGTACCCTATACCTTACCAGTCCTCATAAGGACCTTTGTGGAACTAGTAGGTTGTGAATGATTAGCAGACTGTACCTCAGTCCCTATACTCATAAAGGACTACTGCAGCAGAAGGGCAGCAGTCAAGTATAATATTCTTTCTATATTTGGAAGAAAGAATATTATACGTGTACAAGCGTATTACCATACCAGTCCTGAAAAGAACCTTTGTGGACCTAATAGTAACAGCTACTGATTAAACTGACTGTCCCTCACTGCCTCACACACAGCTTCCTGCCTGTCCCTATTTAAACTGACAAAACACAGGCTGCTGGAACAATAACTTGAATAGCACTCAAAACTATATCCCGTATTACTTTACCATACCAGTCCTGAAAAGGACTTTTGTGGACCTAATAGTAACAGCTGATGATTAAACTGACTGTCCCTGCTGCACACAGCGTCCTGTCCCTCTCTCTACACTGACAAAAGACAGGCTGCTGCAACAATCACTAGCACAGCACTGCCTCAAACCTATATCCTAAACTACACCTAACACCTATACCATGATCCCAGTCCTTAAAAGAACTTTTGTGGACCTAATAAATAGCGATTTGGGTCACTGAAGTCTCTCCCTGCTCCACACAGCAACCTCTCCCTATAGTGACAGAAGAAAGAATGTAAAATGGCCGCCGGATCGGGTCTATTTATAAGTTAGGGGGAATGTCCAAGTGTCCATGTGCTGTAATGTCTCAATCGGCTGTCCTGTACCCCATGATGGATGTGTCATCATAGGTCAAAGTTCTTTTACACAGTAAACACGTTAGTCCGCCGGGCGAACGGCGCCAATAGTCGAAATTCGCCACGAAACGACCGCCGGGCGAACCGTTCGGCCATCCTTAGTCATGAAATATAGCCAGGGTAGACATAAAAGATGAGAAGTGAAGAGGAGAAAAATTGTGTGCCTTTTGTGTGGCTTTCAGGTGCTTTTGCCAACAGGCTTAGTGGTGGGAGGTTAAATGCGTTTGCAATCATGTGGTAACAAAATGGCTGGGGTTTTTGTCACACTTGATCTTCTTGTACCCTAGTTAATCCATCAATTATGTTGGTACATTCAGCCTGCCCATTAACAGTTCGAACCTTGCTCAGTTCCTGCTGAACTTGCTGAGATTTGAACCATGTATGGCCGGCCCTAGCCAGTAATTCAGATTTACTAAATTAGCCTAAGCTATTGAAGGCATCATGAAACAAATAATGTGAAATAGAACATAACACGGGGTCAATATTATCATTAAGAAAAAAGCCTTGGGATAGGACAAATTGTGTAAAAATATAAAAGATTTTGGTTCCTTCTTGAGAAATAATCCCAAAGAAAAAATGTTGAAACTAGGAAATGGAGGTGAAGATAAAGAACAAGTTACCCTCCCTTCCCTAACCTCTTTAAATATTTTTTCAGCCACTACATTGATATAATGAGAAGCAGAAGATAAATTATCAAAAATAGTAAATTTACTGTATAACCAAAAAGAGACACTTATATTTAAGGGAGCTATCATCTGTTGGTAATATTTCTTGCTTTTTCACAACAGTGATTTCTGCCCGTCCCTATATAAACTGACAAAACAGAGGCTGCTGGAACAATAACTTGAATAGCACTTTTGTGGACCTGATAGTAACAGCTAATGACTAAACTGACTGTCCCTGCAGCACACACCATCCTGTCCCTTTCTCTAAACTGACAAAAGACACTCAGGCTGCTGCAACAATCACTAGCACAGCACTGCCTCAAACCTATATCCTGAACTACACCTAACACCTATACCAGTCCTGAAAAGAACTTTTGTGGACCTAATAGCTAGCGATTTGGGTCACTGCAGTCTCTCCCTGCTCCACACAGCAACCTCTCCCTATAGTGACATACGAAAGAATGTAAAATGACCGCCGGATCGGGTCTATTTATAAGTTAGGGGGAATGTCCAAGTGTCCATGTGCTGTAATGTCTCAATTGGCTGTCCTGTACCCCATGATGGATGTGTCATCATAGGTCAAAGTTCTTTTACACAGTAAACACGGAAGTCCGCCGGGCTAACGGCGGCAATAGTCCACCAATCGGGCGGACGGCGAACAGCCGAAATTCGCCGTGAATCGACCACCGGGCGAACCGTTCGGCCATCCCTAATGTTGACCTTAGGTATGGGATCAGAAAGGAAATCCCCATTTTGACTCACAATTTGTGTACATTTTCTAAATTTGTCTTTTACAGGGGTGACATCAACCCATCTAATGAAAGCAATATCAACACATTTATGACACTATAATGTCTGACATTGCCTTAATTTTTTCAATGTTGAACTTTATAAGTTCCAGAGTTGGGTATGTTATGTTTGCAAACATGCCTGTTTATGTACTTTTGAAAACATTTTAAGGTAAATCTTTGAAAAAGCAAGATGTTTTTTTTTTTTTTGCACAAAATGTTTTATAACGCACATGTGCACGGAGTAAAAGGCTTTCTACTCAACAATGTGTGGCTTCTTTTTTCAATGCTCAATAACACTTTTTGTATTAATTTGGTGTTTACAGTGACAATGGGTATTATTTAAATAATGTTAAAACCACTTGGCACTACAAGTACACTAGGAGAACTTAGGAGACAGATAAAAAACATAAGAGCAGTAAATCAAAATCAAGATTTTATCATATCAATTATTAGCTGTCAAAAATTAGCTATCAAATATTTAAAGCGGAGGTCCACCCTAAAGTGGACCTCCGCTCATTGGAATCCTCCCCCCCTCCGGCGCCACAATTGGCACCTTTTAGGGGGGAGGGGGGTGCAGGTACCTGTACAGTACAGGTATCTGCACCCACTTCCGACATAGCTATCTGCGGAAAGGGGCGTAGATTCTGCAGAATCTACACCCCTTTCCGAAAGTCCCCCGCTGCCTGCTGGGAAACACACGGATCCCAGAGACAGCGGGACCATCCTTATTGCGCAGCGCGACTCGCACATGCGCAGTAGGGAACCGGGGAAATGAAGCCGCAAGGCTCCACTTCCTGATTCCCATACCCAAGATGGCGGCGGCGGCACCCGAGAGACGATCGAGAGATCGGCTTCGGGTGCCGACATCGCGGGCGTGCTGGGCGGGTAAGTGTCCTTATTTTAAAAGTCAGCAGCTGCAGTATTTGTAGCTGCTGGCTTTTAAAAAAATAAAAATGGCGGAACTCCCGGCGGACTCCCGCTTTAAAAATTAGCTGGCATAGCAATGGGCCTCCTACCTGTAAATTATTCCACATATTATTGCTGCAATTCACTGCCACTTTGGGGGAGCAAGCCAGGGTGGCCAGCTTCCAGGGCCGTCATTGGATTCTCATGAAGTCCGGCCTCAGGCCCAACTGTGGCAGCATAACCAGGTGCATCTTGCTTTAAAATGTTGTGCAGTATTCAGCAGGATAAAACGTTGTGTTTAAGTTTGTACTCCGCCATGTTAATTGCATTAAGAAATAGGCAGAACCGGCTAGCCATTATCCCAAAGGTATTTTCCACGCCTCTTCTGGTTCTGGCCAGCTGGTAATTAAAAACCCTCTTCTCTGGGGTGAGGGTCCTCTAGGGGAATGGCCTTATCATGTAATCACACAGACCAAATGCTTCATCAGCGATAAAAACAAATGGGAGTCCGCAGGTGGCAATCCCAAGCCACCACTCTGGAGACGTCCATAGAACTTGGTCTGGGCAAAGACTCCACCATCCGACATCCAGCCATTCTTCCCCATGTCCACATAGAGGAACTCATATATCACCGACACCACCACCATTAACACGATACCATGAAACCCCTTATAGTTAAAATAGTCTGACCGAGTGAGTGGTGGGATGATGTGGACATGCTTCCCATCAATTGCACCTCCGCAGTTGGGAAAGTCCCAACAATTAGCAAAGTGGGAGGCCACAGTCTGACACTCCTGTGGCATTGAAGGAAACTGTGGAGTCAAACATTGTAATTCTGCACATAAACATTGGAAGCAGATTAGACACAAACATTCTTGGCCAATATCAGTATAACATTTATTTTAAGGAGTATTTAAAGCCAAAAGTATAAGATCCATTTATCAGATCCCCCCCCCCCTCTGATGGCCCATTGTAAACATTTTAGGGGGGGGTCTAAATGAGTTTGGGAGCCAAAAAAGCCTCTGGCACTCTGCCTGAATTTAAGGACAACAATAACATTGGTATACATTTTAGGGGATGTTTAGGGTAAAGCACTACTGTGGAGCTGACAAAATACATTGTTAAGTGACTAGGCTATAGGTGTGTATGGGCCCAGGATAGCATGCTGGGGAGGTTAGTGAAGGCAAATATGCATGTAGGCCAAACAAGTATTAAAATATTACAGCATGCATGAGGACAAAGGGGACATTCATAGTATATATATATATATATATATATATATATATATATATATATATATATATATATATATATATATATATATATATATATTACAATCATGGTAATTAGGGAATGAGGAAAGAAATACAATACATCAGCAAACATTAAATACATAGAATGTGATGTTAAAGGAGAAAACTTACCCTAATGTAGACCTGAATGATGGCAGAACAGGTCTCTGGAATAATGATCCCCAGAGCCTGTGGGGAGATGCCTGTTCAGAACTTCTCCCTGTCGGCAAGTACCGCAATGTGGCAACGAGCCTCTGCTCCGGAGTGATGGCTTTCCTCATGCAGGTGTCCTGCTTCATAATATAAGGGGTGAGCAAAGCCAACAAACAGTGAAAAACAGGGTCCGTCATCTGGAGATAATTCCTGAAATCATCAGGGTTATTCTCCTGGATCTCACGCAGCAAAGGCATATAAGAGAATTGATAATACTGGAGTAACCAATTCTTGGTCCATGAACTCCTCCCCTCTCTGTTCATGGACTGGGCTAGGGCCAAAGCAAGAACCCCAACACCAAGCCCCCACACAGCAAAAACTCCATGACAAGTACGTAACCGCAACATGGCTTCAAAACAGTCGGCTGGTAAGAACGAACTAACAGAACGCACTGAAAATCAGCAAGACCTGTGAAGAGCAAGCTGAAAATCAGTAATGAGCGGAAAAGAACGCACTGAAAAACAGATATGAACTGACTACATGCACTGAAAAACAGATACAAACCCACAAGCACAAACTGAACAGCAGTAAAACGATCTGAAAAAGCACAAGTCTGAAAAGCACAAATAGTCTCTCACCAAACTTCTACTAACACAAGATAAACACGAGATTAGCAGAAGGAGCCCAAAGGGTGGTGCAGTGGCTATTGAACTTCCTTTTTCTAGTCCCATCATACGCATTGTACGTCACCGCATTCTTGACGGTCGGAATTTGTGTATGCAAGACAAGCTTGAGCGGAATCCCGTCAGAAAAACCATCATAGCTTTTTCCGACCAAAATTCTGATTGTGTGTACACATAAGAGTCCACAGTCGGGGACCACAAAATAGACTCACTGTTTTTTGAAAGCCAGAAGATGTATTGTACAAAATTCGACCTCAAAATGCCCACCAGAAATGTACCTTTAACAGCTTTCCTTACTGGAAAAACTAGACACTTTTTTCAAGAGGTGGAAATTCTCTATTGCAGCAACTTTCAGCAAGATTGACATTGAACATATTGGGGGTTATTTATGAAAGGCAAATCCACTTTGCACTACAAGTGCACTTGGAAGTGCAGTCACTTTAAATCTGAGGGGTAGATCTAAAATGAGGGGAAGCTATGCTGATTTTATCATCCAATCATGTGCAAGCAAAAATTCTGTTTTTTTTTTTCTTGCATGTCCCCCTTCGATCTACAGAGACTGCACTTCCAAGTGCACTTGTAGTGCAAAGGGGATTCGCCTTTAGTAAAAAAACTCCCATTATGCATACATTTAAATACATGGAGTGGTATGCTAAAGCTCAACTTACCATATGCTGGGAGCTCTACAAATTTTAAGGAAATGGATTAGTATTTTTTTAAACTTATATTGGGTAGCCATATTACCCTTCTCCCCTTTTACTATGTAAAATGTTTAATGTTTTCCCCTGCTATCAAGTTTTATAGATTTTTCTTTCCTTTTTTATCATCTGTTCACCATGTCTCCAATTACATGAGCCCGTTAAATAATATACCTTTGAGATTTGCTCCGCAACTGTAAGCTTACTCATGCAGCAAGAGGACTGCATCGGCTCTTGAATACCAACAGATTATATCTCGATTTGCCTACTTCAAAATTAGGAAAATTAAAAAACATTTTTAAGACTGATATGAGAAAAACATTAGTAAGGCACCTTTATAAATAGATGGTTAGGAATGATAAGATGATAATGGAATCATAAGCTAAATATTATTATTTAGGTTAGCTTGTCTATGGTTTAAGGAATGAAGATCAGTAATCCAAATAGTACTGTTTAGGCAGGTTTGTCTATGGTTTGAGGATTCAATTGTAAATATACAATGTGTTGTTTGAATGCTTTGTTAGTAACAGGGCTTTTTTTTAGCTGTTCCGTGGCCAAACAGTTCCATCACCTCCAGTGCTGGCCCTATGCTAGTGTCACCTGTAAACACAGACGTTTGGCTTATGCATTTACAAGTGACGGTGTTTCTCTCCTGGCTGCTGCACTGAACCTTCCCTGCACTGCACATGACTATGAGAGCAGAAGAGGGGGCGAAGAATGCACAATAGTATGGCAGCAACAGCTCCTGAAGCCTGTGCTCACCCTGCAACCTACGCTCTCCACTCTCCTACTGAGGCAAACTGTAGATGTTCTTCTGTGGCAGCTATTTTCTATTAGGTATTGTCAAGGGGGGATTTGGTGGTAGGAGGAAAGCTCTGTACTGAGGGAGGGGGATGATTCAGGGGACAAGGGGAGTCATTTTTGTTTTTAAAGAGGCCAGTGAGATTTGCATTCCTGAACCCTGAAATCTCAATGTAGAGCACTCCTGAGCTTTGCATGCAGTGCATTCCTGAATCCTGTACCCTGTATGCAGTGCACTTCTGTATTCTGCACTAGTGATGGACGAACTTCCGACGGGACGTTTTGCGAACGCGGACCGCGAACGCGGCCGATAGTTCGCGAACCGGAACGTTCGCGGCGGGCCCCATTGCCTTCAATGGGAGGCGAACTTCGCAAACCTACAGGTCAAATTTGCAGCCACAAAATAATTAATAGCTGTGCAAACATAGTCCCACCACATGGCCAATGACATAACACATGTATGAGGTGAATCTGGGATCGACAACTACAAGCATTCTTTTTTTATATGGGAAAATGTTGTGACAATTCAGGACTGTGGAGCGCATGAAGGCAATGGAGGAGAGGGAAGGTCAGGGACCAGGGTAGGCAAAGAAGAGGGTGCAGGAGATGATCACCAGCAGCGTGACATACAGCAATGACACCTGCACAGTGATAGAGTCATCTGACAACAGCACTGTGATAGAGAGCACTGACATCAGCAGCGTGACATAAAGCACTCACACCAGCACCGTGATATACAGCACTGACAGCAGCACCGTGATAGAGAGCACTGACATCAGCAGCGTGACATAAAGCACTCACACCAGCACCGTGATATACAGCACTGACAGCAGCACCGTGACAGAGAGCACTAACATCAGCACCATGATATACAGCACTGACACCTGCATCTTCAAACCGGCCTCTTCTTGCAGGCGCTGTTGGATTGGTACCCGCAACTCCTTCTCTGGGAGTGGGAATTGCTCCTCTGCCAGCGCACGCAAAAGCAGAATGCAGCATTTCTCGAAGCAAGGCCTGGAAGTGCTGCATTCTGACAGCCCTCTGTGACGGTGGTAACATTTCCGCCATTTTGTGTTTGTACGGGGGGTCTAAGTACATTGCCACCCAGTACTGGTCCTTGACCCTTATGGTTTTTATACGGGGGTCCCTATTAAAACACTGGAGCATGAAGGCCCCCAGTTGCACTAAAGTGGAAGTGGTGTGGTGGCCTGGCTCCTGCTCATCATCCAGGATAATGTCGTCCTCTTCATTCTCCTCTCCCCATCCACGCACAACAGGGATCCCAGAAAGGTTTAAAGCATGCTCTTCTTGCTCCTCCTCATCCGCCCCGTCACCATCCTCCTCTGACTCCTCTTCAGACTCCTGTTGTTGACTTGTCTCAGATAGAGTAGCCCCCCCTGGGAATTCATCCAGCATTGCGACTTCCTCATCTTCCCGCTCCTGCTCCTCCACAGCTTGATCAATGACACGACGCAATGCACGCTCCATAAAGAAGGCATAAGGTACCATGTCACTGATGGCGCCATGGCTGCGACTGACCAGTTTGGTGATCTCCTCAAATGGGCACAGAAGTCTGCATGCGTCGCGCATGAGCAGCCACTGGCGCGGTGAAAAAAAACCCAGCTCCCCAGAATCGGTTCTGCCACAGAGTTCATACAGGTAGACGTTAACTGCACGTTTCTGCTGGAGCAGCCTATCAAGCATATAGAAGGTTGAGTTCCATCGCGTCGGGCAATCGCAAATAAGACGTCTGACCGGCAGATTGTGTCACCGCTGAATGTCAGCAAGGCGAGCCATGGCCGTGTAAGATCTTCTGAAATGGGCCGAGATTTTCCTTGCCTGCCGCAAGATGTCCTGGACCCCAGGGTATTTGACAAGGAATCGCTGCACGACCAAGTTTAAGACGTGTGCCATGCATGGCACATGCGTGATTTTGCCCTGTTTCAATGCGCTAAGCAGATTGGCACCGTTGTTACACACCACTTTACCAACTGTCAAATTGAGCAGTGTTAGCCACTGATCTGCCTGTGAACGCAAAGCTGAAAGGAGTGCCGGGCCAGTGTGGCTCTTTGCTTCCAGGCACAACAGACGCAGCACGGCATGGCAACGTCTCACCTGGCATGTCGAATAGGTTCTGGGGAGCTTGGGCGGCGCAGCGGAAGAGACGCTAGCAGCGGAAAAGGAGGAGTCAGCCGAGGAGGAGAGGGAGGAGGATGGAGTAGGAGGAGGAGAAGAAGAAGAGTCAGGCCTGCATGCAATCCGTGGCAGTAAAACCAAATCTACACGGGTGCCACGGGTTACATGCTTGACGGCCGTCAGAAGGTTCACCCAGTGGGCAGTAAAAGTGATATACCTTCCCTGCCCGTGTTTGCTAGACCACGTGTCTGTGGTCGGATGTATCTTGGCACCGACACTGTGTGCCAGAGATACATTCACTTGCCGCTGAACATGGCCATATAGCTCTGGGATGTCCTTCTCTGAGAAATACTTCCTTCCTGGGACCTTCCATTGTGGTGTTCCAATGGCCACAAATTTGCAAAAGGCCTCCGAGTCTGACAAGCCAGCCATTAACCGTTGGGCAAGAGGGTTATCCGGCGTTATCATTTTTTTCGCTCGAACATTAGGCCCACGGAAGCCTGCCTTTTTGCAGAAAAACGTGAGCTTGGCATGATGGAAGGTGGAGTGGAGGACAATTGTGAGGAGAGAGGAGAAGGAGAAGTAGAAGACGAGGCTGGACGGTGAGAGCCTGCAGTGTGGCTTTGTGTGTTCCGTTGCTCCCACTCGGCTCGGTGATGGCTGCTCATGTGCCTTCTTAAGGTGGTAGTCCCTAGGTGAGGGTTGGGCTTACCGCGACTAATGCATTGACTGCAAAAATTGCAGATGGCAACGCTATTGTCAGCAGCGGACACGTTAAAAAAAGCCCACACTGCGGAGCCATGTGCCGGTGTCCTGGGAGTGCCAGATGTGACCTTACATGGTCGATGACTCGCTCCTGATACATTTGCAGTCTGCTTTGTTTGTCCCTCCTGTGCAATGTAAGTTATTCCTGCTTCTCCTCCCTATCTGCTGGTCCATATCTCCCTCTGAACTCCCCTCCTCTTCCTCTCTTGTGGGCACCCACGTGACATCACTAGACACGTCATCATCAACGTCACCTTCCCCACCGCTATAAGTAGAGATCTCGGAGTAGGCAGCAACACCGGGGACCAACCTCCTCCTTGGGCTGATCTGGGTACTGACGTCAGACTGCTGAGTAGCGGTTGTTGCTGCCTCCTCTTCCTGATCCAATACCAAGAGTGGCTGCGCATCAGAAATGTCTTGATATGGATCGTAAAATAATTCCTTTGACTCAAGCGGAAGGTATGTGGTGGTGGTGGTGGTGTTGTTGGTGGTAGTGTCTTTGGGGGTGCACATAGCAGAGAGTGAAGAAGAGGGTGCAGATCAAGAGGATGAGGAGGGTGCAGAAGAGTAAGGCTGAGCGAGCCACTCAACCAAGTCTGGTGCGTCCTTTAAAGTAATTGAACGCACCTTCTGCAACTTCCCACTTTGGCTCAAGCCTATTGCTCCTGCCCTACCCCTACCACACCTGCAGAAGGGCCTGCCTCTTCCTCTGCCTGTCATTTTTTAAATGACCCTGTGACAAAACTCTCAGTCCCTATACCGATGAAGGACTGCTGCAGTATAGGGCAGCGGTCAGCAGTAGTGCACCTCCACCCTATTTATTGTGGACCGATACCAGTCCTTATAGAATGGCAGACTGTACCTCACTCAACCCTATGTACTATAGTACCCTATACCTTAAGAGTCCTTATAAGGACTTTTGTGGACCAAGTAGGTTGTGTGTGAGTGATTAGCAGACTGTACGTCCGTCCCTATACCGATGAAGGACTGCTGCAGTATAGGGCAGCGGTCAGCAGTAGTGCACCTCAACCCTATGTACTGTGGACGGATACCAGTCCTTATAGAATGGCAGACTGTACCTCACTCAACCCTATGTACTGTAGCACCCTAGACAGACCAAATTACCAGTCCTTATAAGGAGCTTTGTGGAACAAGTGGGTTGTGAATGATTAGCAGACTGCAGCAGAAGGGCAGCAGTCAAGTATAATATTCTTTCTATATTTGGAAGAAAGAATATTATACGTGTACAAGCCTATTACCATACCACTGATACCAGTCCTGAAAAGAACCTTTGTTGAACTAATAGTAACAGCTACTGATTAAACTGACCCTCACTGCCTCACATACTGCTTCCTGCCTGTCCCTATATAAACTGACAAAACAGAGGCTACTGGAACAATAATTGAAATAGCACTTTTGTGGACCTGATAGTAACAGCTAATGACTAAACTGGCTGTCCCTGCAGCACACACCGTCCTGTCCCTTTCTCTAAACTGACAAAAGACACTCAGGCTGCTGCAACAATCACTAGCACAGCACTGCCTATCCTGAACTACACCTAACACTTATACCAGTCCTGAAAATAACTTTTGTGTACCAAATAGCTAGCGATTTGGGTCACTGTAATCTCTCCCTGCTCCACACAGCAACCTCTCCCTATAGTGACAGAAGAAAGAATGTAAAATGGCCGCCGGATCGGGTGTATTTATAAGTTAGGGGGAATGTCCAAGTGTCCATGTGCTGTAATGTCTCAATTGGCTGTCCTGTACCCCATGATGGATGTGTCATCATAGGTCAAAGTTCTTTTACACAGTAAACACGGAAGTCCGCCGGGCGAACGGCGCCAATAGTCCACCGAATGGGCGGACCGCGAACAGCCGAAATTCGCCGCGAAACGACCGCCGGGCGAACCGTTCGGCCATCACTATTCTGCACATATCACATTACTGAATCCTGCACTTTGTATATGACACACTCCTGAACCCTGTACTCAACTCACCCCTGTACCCAGCAATCTGCATGTAGCACACACCTGAAGCCTGCACTCTGTAGGCAGTGCACTTCTAAACCCTTCACTTGGTATGCAGCACACTCCTAACCTATGCACTCTGTACATAGCACACCCCTAAACTCTTTGCTCTGTACACAACACACTCCAGAACCCTGCACTCTGTATGCAGCACACTCCTGTACTCTGCACTCGGTAAATAGTGCACTCGTGCACTCTGCAGTCTCTACATTATTCACTGTTGGTGTTTAATAAAACTCTCCCACATCCCTGTTGGCATGGTTGAGTTCCTGCACCTATTCTATGAGAAAAAAGCCCTGCAACAACAGCAACAACTAAACAAGTAGGAACATTGTAAAACTGCAAGTATGCTTTCAGTATACTTAAATTACCAGCTCTGTTTTAATTGTCACTAAGTGGTAAGCATTGCTTGATAATCATATACAAATTTGAGAAATATTATGTATGACTGTGAAGTAGACAGCTGGGTGTAAATTGTTAAATCTATATTAATGTGAGATATCATACTACAATCGAACCAGTATATGAAATCTGGCCTCTGAACCTCAAATTGTTGTTTTAGAATGAAATATATCTGAAATTGAGCTGCAAACTTTTACAAAAATTAGAGTAAAAATGTCAGTAGGCTCTAGTTGTCAATCAAACTGGGCCCAGTATGATGTGTAACAGCATTACCTTTATAAAGGGAGCATCTGGAGCTCTTGATCTTCAGGAGAAACAGTTTCTAATTTAGAATTATGGATTTTATCCTTGAGCTTTTGACTTGGTAGGTCTACAAATCTATTTTAATGTGGTAAAAAGTATAATAGAATTACTGAAAAGCATCAGAAGTTTCTTTAGGGCTATAAATTAACCTCTTAGGCTTTGCATAATCTTGGAGGATCAATGGCACATTACAATGCTTGCAAAAGTGTTACAGTATGTAGACACAGTTGTACATGTTAATAGTTGTATGCTCACGCCATCTTCTGAGACCATGTTGTGTATTGCAGATCACATTGGTCCAAAATATATACTGTACTTTAAATTACTCTAGGCTTGTTGAGATTTATGCAAACATGGATTCTGGTTTTCCAGGGCATGCACAATTATACAGTGGTGTTAAAAATTAGGAAAAACTGAAAATTTAATTAGAGTGAGGGTTTTTAAGGGGTTGAGAGGCAGATAGGTAGCACATATTAGTTAAGTATACCTTGCAACTTGGACACGTCTTGAGTGTGAATCACAGAGCGACTTATAACAAAACACGACTTTAATGTAAAAAAAACGGCATGGGTTCCCCTTCAAGAGCATACCAGGCCCTTCAGGTCTGGCATGGATTTTAAGGCGAACCCCGTGCCAAAAAAAAAAAAAATGTCGTGGGGGACCCCCTCAAAATCCATACCAGACCCTTATCTGAGCACATAACCTGGCAGGCTGCAGGAAAAGAGGGGGGACGAGAGAGCACCCCCCTCCTGAACCGTACCAGGCTTGGGGTTCCCCTTAAAATCCATGCCAGACCTGAAGGATTCTAATGTTGTACATATTCTATGGGTTTTTAAGGCTATTTGCATTGCACACGGGTCATGTTAGCATTAGCATTAAGAAAAAAAATTAAAGTGGTTGTATACTCGATTTTTAAACTTTTACCTACAGGAAAGCCTATAATAAGGCTTACCTGTAGGTAAAAAAAATATCTCCTAAACCTGTACGGTTTAGGTGATATCCCCCTCGGTATGCGCCGCTGACTGCAGCGGCCCATGCGCACAAGGGGATTCTCGGCCTGAAAATCCGGCAGTGGCCGGCCGGCCGGAATGAAATCTCCCGCGCGCATGCGCGGGAGTGACGATATCACGGCTCCAGCCACTCACAGCGCCGGAGCCGCGATACCCGGAAGAAACGCCGAGGGAGCATGTCAGCTCCCTCGGCGTGGATCGGGCCAGATGTCGGGGCCTCGTTCTAAGGTAAGTATTTCTTAATGAGCTAGTATGTGGTGCATACTAGCTCATTATGCCTTTTGCTTTGCAGGTTTAAAAAAAAAAAAATGTGCGGGTTTACTACTGCTTTAAGAAAAAAAATGCGTGGGGGTCCCCCGAAATTCCATACCAGGCCCTTCGGGTCTGGTATGGATATTAAGGGGAACCTTGTGTCAAAAAATAAAAATGGTGTGAGGGTCCCCCTCAAAATCCATAATGGGCCCTTCAGGTCTGGCATGGATTTTAAGGGGGACCCCACGCCATTTTTTTGTTGGCACGAGGTTCCCCTTAATATCCATACCAGACCCGAAGGGCCTGGTATGGAATTTCAGGGGACCCCCACGCATTTTTTTTCTTAATTTTTTTATGTCACAGTCCAGATAAAAATCGCAGATCACCGAAAGAAAAGCCATAAAAATGCCATATAACTTTTGCGCAAACCAATCAATATAGGCTTATTGTGATTTTTATTACCAAAAATATGTAGAAGAATATATATTGGCCAATATATATATATATATATATATATATATATATATATATATATATATATATATATATATAATCTTTTTTCAAAATTGTCTCTTTTTGTTTGTTTATAGCGCAAAAAATAAAAAAACGCAGAGGTGATCAAATACCACCAAAAATAAGCTCTATTTGTGGGGGAAAAAAGGACGTCAATTTTGTTTGGGCACAGCTTTGCAGCAACTGCGCAATTGTCAGTTAAAACGACAGTGCCGTATCAAAAAAAATGGCCTGGTCATTAAGCAGGCAAATCTTCCAGTCTGTAAGTGGTTACAGTGAAACAATAAAAATGAAATATTCCTTTAACCACTTGCTTACTGGGCACTTAAACCCCCCTCCTCCCCAGACCAATTTTCAGCTTTCAGCGCTGATGCACTTTGAATGACAATTGCGCGATCATACAACACTGTACCTAAATGAAATTTTTATCATTTTTTTCCCACAAATAGAGCTTTCTTTTGGTGGTATTTAATTATAGCTGGGAGTTTTATTTTTTGCTAAACAAACAAAAAAAATGCAAAAAAAAAAAAATCATGTTTCATAGTTTGTTATAAAATTTTTCAAAAAGGTAATTTTTCTCCTTCATTGAAATGCGCTGATGAGGCGGCACTGGTGGGCACTGATAGGCTGCACTGGTGGGCACTGATAGGCACAGTTAAGGCGGCACTAATAGACACAGATAAGGTGGCACCGATAGGCACAGATAAGGCAGTACTGATGGGCACAGATAAGGCGGCACTGATGGGCAAAGATGGGCACAGATAAGATGGCACTGATGGGTGGCACAGATGGGTGGCACAGATGGGTGGCACTAAGGGGCACTGATAGGTACCACTGATAGATGGGACTGATGGGCACTGATAGGTGGCACTGATAGGTGGCTCTGATAGGTGGCACTGATGGGCACTGATGGGCACTGGTAGATGACACTGATGGGCATGAATATGTGGCACTGGGGTGCAGCACTGTTGTTGAGGCAGATTGTGGGCACTAATAGGTGGCACTGTGGGCACTGATGGGTGGCACTGTGGGTACTGATGCGTGGCACTGTGGGCACTGATGGGGGGCACGTTTTTATTATCTAGGTGGCACTGACAAGGGGCAGGTGGGCACTGATAAGCTGGCTGTGATCGGGACTAATTTATTAGTCCCGATCACGGCCGACGGTGATCGGCTTTTCTTTTTTCTCCTCACGCTGTCAGCGCGAGGAGGAAAAATAGCTGATTACCGGCTCTGTTGTGTTACATGATCAGTTGTCATTGGCTGACAGCTGATCACGTGGTAAGGGGTCGGGATCGACCCCTTGCTTCGATCCGTGATCAGGCGAGTCTCATAGACTCGCTGATCACAGAGCGTGCCGCGTGCGCCCTTCAGGGGGCGTGCAGGCCGCTCGTGCACGGGACGACGTCAATAGACGTTGTACCGGCAAAGCAGGTCCACGCTGTAGCCGTCATTTGGCTATAGCACGGATCCCTAGTGGTTAAATATCATGCCTGGGGGGTTTCCCTAGCCTGTGTGTAAAGTAGCGCATCTTTCCCATGTTCATAACAGTACCACAGGAAAAAACATTTCTAAAAGGAAAAAATGTCTTTCCTGACAGGCTCCATGGCAGCATATGTGTGGGTTAGCCCCGCCTCCATAACTACCCATTAGGACCCCTCTCCCATAAATCTTTGCTCCAGACTGGTGTTTATTTTTTCCTTTTTGTCCTCCTCCGTAGGACCAGGTGGTTCTCCTACCTGAAGATATCTTCACTACAATTAAAGTCGGCCGAATGTCAAGCTATGTTCCTCCGATAGGCCCTGACTGTTAAGCATGGGTATGGAGTGTATGGCAGCATAGCGCTGAAGACATGGTTCCTGATTTTTCTATAAGTGCATACAGCCTGTTTGCCTATTGATGTGAGGTGGCCATTATCTGCCAGGATGACTGGTGGGGTGTATCTGGGCATTTTGGCCAGGTGATCGTTGGTGGAGTGGTAAGCCTCTAAATTCATATGGCAGCAGTGTTTATGTGTTTCATATTGTACCTTTATTTCTTGTGTTGTCTTTCACTGGTTCTGTGCTTGGCGCTGATGCTTCTGCGTTCCAGCAGCCTCTCTCTCCTGTTTCTGTGTCCTGCGCTGCATTCTGCGCATGAGCGGACCCAATCCGAAAGCGAGGCTTGGTTCTCGCACAACGATGCCAATGATGATACATTTAAAAGCTGTAAGAAGCTGTCAGAGCCCCGGGAATGATCATAGATGTTACAGCGACTTCCCGGGGCTATTATCTTAGTGGATTAAGGTAGGAACTATTTTTTAAACTGGTGTTTATTTGTTTTGGCTGACAGCTTATGGGGGTTATTTGTCTCTGCAGTTTCAGTGATCTGAGTCTATGGATTCCTCACTGCCCCCTAGTGGCCAGCCCACTTGTAGAAGTTATGTACATAGCCTGATTGCTGTGTATTTGTAGGAGAGTGTTAGCATTATATACCAACTGGTCTTGATCTTTCCTTTTCTCTTTTGTATACTTCCTTTTATAGCCCTTCTAGGTCTGATCCACAGCATAGTTCTTATAGACGCAGTGGATCGTCAAAATCACACCACCGAAAATCCTCCTCAAGGTCTAGCCATCATAGGTCTTCTACTAGATCTGGACAGCACAGTAAAGATTTTACTTGCCTCCTATCTTCTCACGCTAGTAAGAGGCCAGAAAAGGGATGCTGGGGGTGCAGGATGCCTGTTCCAACAGACATTCCTCTGCGATCACTGCTTCTCTAAAGCCGCAGATGAGAAGGATGGCGTAGACCAGCATTTGGATTCAATGGTGAGACGGGTTGTGAAGGAGTCTCTGCAGGAAAGGGAAGCTCAACAGCGCTGTGAGTCCCCATCACACCCATTATGCCCTCCATTATGCCCTCCAGTGGGAGAAGTTTTGTTGCAAGAGTCATGGGAATCCTCTCAACCAAGTCGCCACTCTGCTCCTGTCTCAGACAGCAAATCGGATCTGGAGGATCCAGGATTGGGTTTTGAATATGCATTCGTGCCTGCATTAGTCAAGGCAGTGAGGGATGCTTTGAAGTGGGAAGACCCTGTAATTTCGCCCCCAAAACAGAGAAAATTTTTCAAACAGCTAAATAAGGAGTGACAATATTTTCCTTTTCTTTCTGAATTAGGGGACATCATTTCTGATGCGTGGAGCAAGATGGATAAGAAAAGTTCCATGAGTCAGCCCCGTTGCTGGATGCAGCGCTCGTGCGATTAGTAAGATATGTAACTCCTCCTATTTCGCCCCCAAAACAGAGAACATTTTTCAAACAGCTAAATAAGGAGTGACAATATTTTCTTTTTCTTTCTGAATTAGGGGACATCATTTCTGATGCGTGGAGCAAGATGGATAAGAAAAGTTCCATGAGTCAGCCCCGTTGCTGGATGCAGCGCTCATGCGATTAGTAAGATATGTAACTCTTCCCCTAGAAGACACTGTATCCTTTAAAGATCCTTTGGAAAAACTCATTGATTCGGATTTGAAAAGGATTTATCTGACATCTGGAATGGCATGCAAGTCAGTACCGGCGATGGTGGCAGTATCAAAGGCTATAGAATCCAGGGCTGACAGTATTGATGAATTCCTAAGAGGTATTTCTAGTGATACAGCCAAAGATTCTCCTATCCAGGAAATCAGGCTGGCGTCTGAGGGAGGCCTCTATTGATGTTATCCGCCTGTTGTCCTGGGCTATGTTAGCAGCTGTTTCAGCACGGAAAACAGGCTTGGTGCCGTATCCCCTTTGAGGGTACATCTTTATTTGGCAATAAACTCGATAGCGTCATAACCCAGGCCACAGGTGGGAAATCTGGTTTCCTCTCTCAAGACAGATGCCTTCAGAACCAGAAACGCTCATTCCCGAGGTGAGAATTCTGATCGCGCTAGGGAAAGCATGCAGTTATAGGCCTGGTCGGGAGTTTTCAAGATCCTGAAAGTCCAGGCAGCTTTCCTTCAAAAAGACCACAAAAGGTGGTTCCTCTGGCAATCAGGATTCCACTAAATCCTTTTGAAATTGGCCCGCTCAAATATGTCAGGTGGGGGCTCGCTTTCTACCCTTCACATGCTTGGGCGGCCTCAATTCGGGATTATTGGACCATCAAGATGGTATCCTCGGTCACAAGTGGGTCTTCATCAACCCCAAGACTAAGGTTTGTCCCCACAACTATTCCAGGCTCAGAAGAATAAAAGCAGGTCCTGTTGACTTACGTGAACTTTTTATTGGGTCAGGGCACAGCCATATCCGTTCCAGAAAACCAACGGGGCGAAGGCATGTATTCTCCTCTGTTTATGATTCAGAAGAAAAACGGCACATGGAGGCCAGTAATAGACCCATCTCAATTCATTTATTCCGAAGGAAAAATTCAAAATGGAATCATTAATCACAATCCAACAGTCAGTACATCTGGGAGTCTGGTTGATTTCGATCGACCTAAAGGATGCATACTTTCATGTGCCAGTAGCAAAGGACTTTCAGCAATTCCTCCACTTTGCGGTAGGCGATCAGCATCTACAGTTTACATGTTTCCCCTTTAGTTTAACAACGTCACCTCGGGTCTTCTCCAAAGTCCTATTAGCGATCGTGGCTCTTCGGGTCAAAAGTGTTCGTCTCCAGCACTACCTGGACGACTTGCTTCTTCTATCCCAGAGCAGAGAGCAGCTCCTGGAGCACACAATCTTAGTCATCTCAACCCTACAAGAATTCGGACGGCTTCTGAATTTACAGAAGAGCCATCTAGATCCAACGCAATCCCTTGTGTTTCTAGGGGCTCAGTTCATCACGGTAGAAGGCACAATTTCCCTTCCAGAGGAGAAGATTGAGGTGATCAGAGACAGAATACATGCAGCCCTCGTGTCCTCTCACCTTTTTGCTCTCCAATGCCTGACAGTAATCCGCACAATGACAGCCACCATTCCTATGGAGAAGTGGGCCCAATTGCACACACGGCCTTTCCAGAAGGGGTTTCTACAGCAATAGGATTCGACCAGTCAAACCCAGCACATACTCCTTACTCCAACCATGAGGACATCTCTCCTTTGGTGGCTTCAAGGGAAGAATCTGCGCAATCATCATTCGATCATTCCCATTTCTTGGGTCACGATAACTTCAGACACTAGCAATCAGGGATGGCGCGCTCACTGCCTTTCGGATGTGGCTCAGGGCAGGTGGGCCTTCCCTTCTCAGGGTGTTGTTTCCAACATTCTGGAGTTGAGAGCAGCCTTTCAGGCACTCCATCGTTCCGCCATCTAGTGATGAATTCATCAGTAATGTTAAGGTTGGACAATACAACTGCGGTGGCTTACATAAGGAAGCAAGGTGAAACTCGCAGTTGGTCCCTATTGCAGGAAGTGGAGCCAATAATGAGCTGGGCTCAGAAGAACTTGTCCAACGTCTCTACGGTTTACATTTCAGGGATCCAGAATGGTCAGGTGGACTTCCTGTCGTGTGTCAGAATGGAAAACAATGAGTGGTCTTTCCACAAAGAAGTATTCGATTGGCTTCTGACCCTGGGAGTGTCTCCAGAGGTAGATCTATTTGCTTCCCCGTGCAATCACAAGATGCCAAAATATTACTCAAGGTTCAGAGACCCTCAGGCATATGGGACGGAAGCTCTCACAGATTATTGGAAGTTTCGGAAAGACTGCCTTCCCTTCCGTACCGGTGATTCTTCAATTCCGTCTGGGGCTCAGAACAGAGAAAGCCGAGATCATTGCGGTGATCCTGTTCTGGCCCAACAGGCATTGGTTCCCTCTGTTATTACTCCTCAGTTATCAAGACCCAGTTCCCCTGCCTCTCAGGCCAGATCTACTGTCTCAAGTTGTTACACTCGTGTCCATCCTGTCCACACCTCAGGGTGTGGTTCTTGAGAGGGGAAGGCTAGAAGCTCTGGGTTGTCCGGAATAGGCTATTCCAACCCTTCTCAGTGCCAGACGTAAGAGCGTGAATAAGGTATATGAACGCACATGGTCCAGATTTGCGATTCACATGTCATCTAGGTCGAATTCTTGTAACTCTCCAGCAGTCCAAGTTATACTGAGTTTTCTTCAATCAGGTCTGGATCTATCTCGCAGTCAGTTCATTAAGAGTTCATGTATCAGCCATCTCAGCCTTCACGGGAGTTTCTTGGGTGAATCATGCCCTCATACGACAATTCTTTAAAGGTGCTATCAGGCTTAGACCTCAAATGAGACCTAGGTTCCCTAAATGGGACCTTCCCCTTGTTTTGGATTTTCTTTTCAATCTCAGATTAGATCCTGACAAACCTCTGTCCTTAAGAGACCTCACGCTTAAGACAGAAATTAGAAATCTAGGTTCGGAAGAACCTTTTCTGACCATTTTCCCCAGACAGAGCAGTCTTGATTCCCATGTTAGGGTCAAACCCTAAAGTGACCTCAGTATTTCATGAAAATCATAAAAATCAGGAAATTGTGCTCCCTACTTTTAAAACAACAATCAAGATGTTCATCCGCTAAACGTAGGTCACACGTTAAAGCAATATCTGGAGGCTACGGCTCCTTTCAGACAAACAGAGTTTCTCTTTGTTCTTCTCCATGGCAAACACAAGGGAATGCGAGCTTCGGTAGATCAATCTTGTCTTGGATTGTACAGACCATTCAAGGGGCATACAAAGCGAAGGGCTTGGCTCCTCCTGAGGCAGTGACGGCTCATTCGACCTGGAGTATCTTGATCTCGTGGGCAGCATCTTGGCATGTCACGCCTGAAATTATTTCCAGAGCGGCTTCGTGGTCTTCTATTAACACGTTCGTTTCTCATTATTGTGTTGAACCAACTGCTCTGTCATCCATTAATTTTGTTTTACAAGTATTGTCGGTTGACAATGTTAAATACATTTTGTTTTCTTTGCTCAACATTTTTGCCCATCCGGGTGTGTTTGTCGAGTTATTTCCCACATGTATGCTGCCATGGAGCCTGTCAGGAAAACTGAAAATTTATATCAAATACTTACCGTAATTTTCCTTTCCTGATAGGCTCCATGGCAGCAGGAGTTCCCTCCCAAATGTTTGGAGTAGGCTAATTACAGAACACGGTTAGCATCCTGGAACAAAGATTTATGGGAGAGAGGCCCTATTGGGTAGTTATGGAGGCTTGGCTAACACACATGTATGCTGCCATGGAGCCTATCAGGAAAGGAAAATTACGGTATTTGATATAAATTTTCCGTTTTTAAAACTGCTTGCGGCTGTAATGTATTGTCGGATCCTGGCAATATAGATAAAAAAAACCTTCAGGTCTGGAATGTATATTAAGGGGAACCCCGCCCCAAAATTTAAAAAAAATGGCGTAGGCCCCCCCAAAATCCATGCCAGACCCTTATCCGAGCACGTAACCTGACAGGTTGCAGGAAAACCTGAACCATACCAGGCCACATGCCCTCAATATGGGCAGGGTGCTTTGGGGTCATGTTGATGGGGATAAGGGCCTCTTCACACAACCCTTGCCCAGTGGTTGTGAGGGTCTGCGGGCAGGGGGCTTGTTGGAATCTGGAAGTCCCCTTTAACAAGGGAACCCCCAGATCCCAGCCCCCCATTTGAATGGGTATTGGGTGCATTGTACCCCTACACATTCACCAAAAAAGTTGCAAAAAAGTAAAAATGACAGGAGACAATTCCTTTATTAAAAACATAAAAAAGTGTCCCGTGATATAAATCCATCTTCTGCCGATGACCCGAGGAAAAAAAAACAAAAATGGAAAAACTCTGCCATGGGAGGCATCCCCTTGACTCCAGCCTTTTAACGATGACAGCTGTTATATAGCTGAGGGCGGGGCCACTCTGTGACGTAACCAGAGTTTTTCCATTTTCTGTGTTTTTATTGGGTCGTTGGTGCTGTGATTGAAGATGGATTTACATCACGGGACACTTTTTTTTAAAAATAAAGGACTTGTCCAAAACTGTCTCCTGTCATTTTTACTTTTTTGACACTTTTTTAGTGAATGAGTAGGGGTACAATGTGCCCAATACCCATTCACATACCCAATACCCATTCACATAGAGGAGGGCGGGATCCATTGTTATAGTGGGCTTCCAGATTCCGATAAGCCCACCGCCCACAGACCCTCACAACCTTTGGGCAAGGGTTGTGGGGATGAGGCTCTTGTCCCCATCAACATGGGGGAAGGTGTTTTGGGGGGACCCCAAAGCACCCTCCCCATGTTGAGGGCATGTGGCCTGATACGGTTGAGGAGGGGTGTGGGGCTGCTCTCTTGTCCCCCCTTTTCCTGCAGCCTGTCATTTTTTTTTTCATTTTGGCGCAGGGTTCCCCTTATTATCTAGACCCCAAAGGGTCTGGTAATGGACTGGGGGGAACTCACACTGTTTTTTCAATGATTTTTATCTATATTGCTAGGATCTGGCAATACATTACATCTGCGAGCAGGTTTAAATTAAATGTTTTCCTTTAGAAATTTAATTTTGCTGCTCTCCTTCATTACACTATGTACGGCCGATATGTAAGCAGCTTTACATGGTGTGGGGCATGCACTTAGCTCCCTGAGCCATTATTGGGCAAAAGCACCCTGCCTTTGGCCAATCACGGCTCTCACAGCAGAGTCCGCTGTGATTGGCCAAAGCATGCAGGTCAGGTGCATGCTTTGTGCAATCAGCAGCCATCAATGCACTGTGATCTCGCAGTGCATTATGGGTCGTTCTGCGGATGCTTGAATTTCCCGCGGATGCCCCATACTGTTCTAAATTCAGTGAACACCCGATGTTTGACTCAAACATTGGGCTCATCCCTACTCATGGTAAGTCTTAATACACTTAACTACAACTTAACTTGAATCCATTTTTAACTACAGAGTTAAAATAAACTCTACAACTACAGAGTAAGCCTATAGAGTAAAAAACTACAGAGTAAGACTACAGAGTTTTAGCAGCTCTATAAACCATGGAGGAATCTGTTGGGCCTGCACCGCCCATTAGGACATCACCAACCATTGCATGCTGGGTTGGTGACGTAACCAGGCAGATGGCGGGAGCTTTCGGCACAAGCCAAGTAAAGGGGGCTTCCACTATAAAAAAGAAAACATTTTTTTTACAAATCCATACTAGACTTATATGTGAATGCAACCTTGCAGGTCTATAAAGAAGTGGGAGAAGTCCACATTCCTCCAAAATAGGGGGTCACCTTGTCAGGGGGGAATCCCTGACAAAACACCTTATCTCCATGTTGATGAAGAGAAGGACATCTTTTCCAAAACCTAAGCACAGCGACTGTGGGAATCAATAGGGGGGTTTATCAGAATCTGGAAGCCCCCTTAAAAAATAAACAGGCCTCTAGATATGCCCTCACACATCCCCACCCCCACATGAATGAGGGGCACACAGTACCACTACTCATACACAAAACAATTTAAATAATAAATGAAGACACTGCACTTCTTGACAAAATAAAAAAGTCCCATAAAGCATTTGGTTGAATTCTTAAAATTTGTGTGAGGGAGATTATACCTATCCTCAGTTTATAGCCTATAAAGCATACATTTAAGGGATCAGGAACTGCAAACCAATCACAAATATCACCTCCAACTAGACCTTCATTACAGATAGAACATGTATGCACCAATTTGTGTTTGATTACATGGACAGGGAAATCTTTGTGGTGGTTCTTAAAGTACTATACATGAAGGTAAAATCCTCAAGATGCAGCTCTCCCTTTCCCAATACTTACCTGAATATTTACCTGAACCCAATCCCGATCCAGCAATGTGCACAAGAGCACTGTGCCTTGTTTTTGGCTCAGAGACTGCAACAGGAGCCATTGGCTGTCAATCACTACCAATGAGGAGGGAATAGGAATGTCTTATGGACAAACAGGAGGTGTTGAGGTGTCTTTTGGACACACAGGGCAGGCCTCAGGAGTGAGCATGAGTGCCCCAATGCAAGGGGCTTACTATGGGGACACTCAATAGGAGAAGAGGAGAATTGGGCTGCTCTATGCAAAACTCTTCTACAGAGCAGGTAAGTAGAACATGTTTGTTATTAAAAAAAAATAAGCGTTTAGTATCACTTTAAATCTTTTTATCAGGTTTAGCAGTTGAGCCCCTTGTTCTACCTGGCCTTGTGTTTGCTATTTGTGGTCATGTAGAATACAAATGCACCCTTTTCACTGACAATATTCTCATGTATATTATTTCCCCCCAAAGACAATTCCTATTTTACTCATAGTAAATTGATTGATAGATTATTTTGCCAGGTAGTAAATTGATAGATTCTTTTGCCAGGATCTTGGGTCTTTAGTTGTTGGCTCTTAACATCAGTCTAAAAGCTGAAATCATTGCACTTAAAACCAACTTTGACTTCCAATGGGCAGGAAACTCTATACCCTATTTAGGAAATCAGTTATCCCATCAATGCAAACCTTATTTCCTTGCAACTATACCCCCACCCCCCTTTTCAAACACATACCAGCAGACCTGCGGAGGTGGTCCACATCCCCACCTTCATGGTCAAAAATAATGTCTTGCCCAGAATATTTGCCTGTTTTAGGATCCACCCCCTCCTGATGTTCTTTGTTTTCTGTGTGGCAAGCAAAGACCATGGGGGTTATTTACGAAAGGCAAATCTACTTTGCACTACAAGTGCAAACTACAAGTGCAAAGTGCACTTGAAATTGCACTGAAAGTGCACTTGGAAGTACAGTCGCTGTACATCCGAGGAGGACATGCAAGGAAAATAAAAAAATGCATTTTAGCTTGCACATGATTGGATAATAAAATCAGCAGGGCTTCCCCTCATTTCAGATCTACCTCTCAGATGTACAGCAACTGCAATTCCAAGTGAACTTTCAGTGCAATTTCAAGTGCTCTTTGCACTTGTAGTTTGCACATGTAGTGCAAAGTGGATTTGCCTTTCGTAAATAACCCCCCATATCTAAAAATCAGTATGCTTTACTCCAACAGCCCTGGGACATCTGGCAGTTCCCGTCTTATTACCTATTACCAAGCTGAACAAATAGCACAACTGAGGCACTCAACTCGACCAGCTACTGTATACAGTATTATGTCCAACACTTTCCTACTCATTTTATTTGGAGAACTAGAAAGTTACTGGGCTCCTGACATGCTCCTCTTGCACACACCATGGCTACAATCTGTAACTCTTTTATCGATGGGAAAATAAAGGCTTGTTGCACATCTGTTTTTTTTTTAAAAGGAGAAGAAATCCATAGTTTGGATTCCTTCACACAAACAAACAAACTCCCTTCCTCGTCTGATCTGATATTTCACAACAATCAGGTTATTTCTTATGTACAAACTAATCTTAAAGAAGGAGTATAGCCAAAGCTATTTTGGCTGTACATCTCCTATAGATCACAGGAGTGCATTTCGTTCTGGAGTCCTGAAATCCATTATCTGACAGGAGGCTGAAGTCTGCTGTCAGGTGATGTCCCAGAGCCAGTCTAGGTCACCCAAATGCCTGGATCAGCCCCTGGCTCAGCCTCTCAGCAATCCGCTGAAAGCTTGAGCAAGCCCCTGCAACACCCTCCACAGCCCAGTGCTCCAGGGAGCGCTGGAGAAGTATAGCAGAGAGCCGGAGACCGACAGTCCCTGGCTCTCTGCTAACAGAATGTTGAGAACTGAGCGATCTCTGGTGTTTGATTACTCAGATCTCACTGCTAAGAGGGCAGGAGACAGATGCAGCATCGATCCACCTAGGTGAGTATAAATGTTTTTTTCTAAAACCCATAGTTCTCTTTTAAAGAAAGCTTTAACAACACACTTTCAGCAAAAAACTGATGCATTTTTGTAAGCTGCTGCTCCCACTTGCTCAGATCATTAAATGTCCTGCTGTATTCTTTATCTAGATGTCCATATTTACATCTATTGCTGTTAAGTTTTTTATAACTGGCAAGCAGAAATAAAACGAATAAACAGATTGAAATCAAATTATTCTGCAATACGTCACACATGTAACACCTCCTTAGACTTCAGTGGGTAAGAAAAGTATTGCATTGCAGCGTATTCATTATTAGATGTGGTGACTGCACTCATTTTCTTTGATAGGCTTCCTTCCTTTGGTTTTCACCTGGTGGTCTAGCCAGTAACACACCTCCTGTATTTGGACAGCAGCTTTGTCAATCTTGGAGGAGAGGAGGGTTAGATATACTAGTAGCTTTAGATACACCAACACATTGAAGCCAAAGTCTAGCTCACGCCGCAGTTACACAAGGAGTTACAGCAACACTTTTTTTTTTCTTTTTTTTTTTGGGAGAATACAAGATTTATATGTAAAAATAAAAGCTGAATATTGAAGCAGCCACTGTAGATTTGTCTCCACAATCTAACTGTTACATTTGCAGGAGAGCTTGTTCTGTTGAAAAACAACAGACTCACTGGCTGAATCACCAGGTGAAAACAAAGCCTGAGAAAATGAAAACGAATGCAGCCATCCAAGAATTGGTAAACTGCAATATGTCAAATGTTTGCTTTTGGGTTTAATGTCACTTTAAGGATAACTAGTCCTTCATGAGACTGTGGGTTGAAATTTAAAGCATATCTAAATCCTAAAACAAAAGTGTAATATAGTGCAGATTTCAGTCCTAAGACATGATCACTGCATTTGTTTTCTTTTTCACAGGCTATGTTTTTCCTTTATTTTAACCTGCCATGTTTGTGACAAAGCTTATTCACTGTATTTATGGAAGGGGAGCACTGTCACCCTAAGACAATACTACAGACAACCTTATTATTTACTTTTCTTCATAACATAAGGTGGGTTATTCAGAAGTTAAATAGGCAGGGTTGATACCATTGCTTGAATGCTGCAGAGTGCAAAGAAATGTGCAAACTGAATGGGTTTCTGGCAGAAACTACAGGTACAGGTCCTTCTCAAAAAATTAGCATATTGTGATAAAGTTCATTATTTTCTGTAATGTACTGATAAACATTAGACTTTCATATATTTTAGATTCATTACACACAACTGAAGTAGTTCAAGCCTTTTCTTGTTTTAATATTGATGATTTTGGCATACAGCTCATAAAAACCCCAAATTCCTATCTCAAAAAATTAGCATATCATGAAAAGGTTCTCTAAACAAGCTATTAACCTAATCATCTGAATCAACTAATTAACTCTAAACACCTGCAAAAGATTCCTGAGGCTTTTAAAAACTCCCAGCCTGGTTCATTACTCAAAACCGCAATCATGGGTAAGACTGCCGACCTGACACCCCCAAGCAAGAGGGTAAGACACAGAAAGAAATTTCTGAAAGAATAGGCTGTTCCCAGAGTGCTGTATCAAGGCACCTCAGTGGGAAGTCTGCGGGAAGGAAAAAGTGTGGCAGAAAACGCTGCACAACGAGAAGAGGTGACCGGACCCTGAAGAAGATTGTGGAGAAGGACCGATTCCAGACCTTGGAGGACCTGCGGAAGCAGTGGACTGAGTCTGGAGTAGAAACATCCAGAGCCACCGTGAACAGGCGTGTGCAGGAAATGGGCTACAGGTGCCGCATTTCCCAGGTCAAGCCACTTTTGAACCAGAAACAGCGGCAGAAGCGCCTGACCTGGGCTACAGAGAAGCAGCACTGGACTGTTGCTCAGTGGTCCAAAGTACTTTTTTCGGATGAAAGCAAATTTTGCATGTCATTCGGAAATCAAGGTGCCAGAGTCTGGAGGAAGACTGGGGAGAGGGAAATGCCAAAATGCCTGAGGTCCAGTGTCAAGTACCCACAGTCAGTGATGGTCTGGGGTGCCATGTCAGCTGCTGGTGTTGGTCCTCTGTGTTTTATCAAGGGCAGGGTCAATGCAGCTAGCTATCAGGAGATTTTGGAGCACTTCATGCTTCCATCTGCTGAAAAGCTTTATGGAGATGAAGATTTCATTTTTCAGCACGACCTGGCACCTGCTCACAGTGCCAAAACCACTGTTAAATGGTTTACTGACCATGGTATTACTGTGCTCAATTGGCCTGCCAACTCTCCTGACCTGAACCCCATAGAGAATCTGTGGGATATTGGGAAGAGAAAGTTGAGAGACGCAAGACCCAACACTCTGGATGAGCTTAAGGCCGCTATCGAAGCATCCTGGGCCTCCATAACACCTCAGCAGTGCCACAGGCTGGTTGCCTCCATGCCACGCCGCATTGAAGCAGTCATTTCTGCAAAAGGATTCCCGACCAAGTATTGAGTGCATAACTGAACATAATTATTTGAAGGTTGACTTTTTTTGTATTAAAAACACTTTTCTTTTATTGGTCGGATGAAATATGCAAATTTTTTGAGATAGGATTTTTGGGTTTTCAGGAGCTGCATGCCAAAATCATCAATATTAAAACAAGAAAAGACTTGAACTACTTCAGTTGTGTGTAATGAAGCTAAAATATATGAAAGTCTAATATTTATCAGTACATTACAGAAAATAATGAACTTTATCACAATATGCTAATTTTTTGAGAAGGACCTGTATATTTGTTGCACCTATTGAACAGATTTAACAAAACACTTTTAATGGTATGTTGACAGACCAAAAGGGTGCAAATTATTCATTTACATACACTTTAATAATAACTATGTGTAGCGCAGGAATTTTTGCCTTTTAATGTAATGCAATGTAATTCTATGGACAGTGTTCTAGCTTAGTATTTGGTGCCATCTAGCGGCTAAATACAGAAAATGGACTTCAACTATTTTCCTTTTCCAAGCACTAGAAAGATAACAGGAAGTGACTGTTCTGTTTACATTTTTGCTATGACCTACCTACCCAGAATGCCAGGTGACCTAATCATGATCACCCTGTACTGAACTACATGCTGGGTAGGCTATAAAAGGACGTGCATGGCCATTTTCTTTCTCTTCTGGACGGATGGCCTGCCTGTAAGGACCTGTGAGGAGGTCTCCAGAGAGCGCAGTCTACAGCCACTGTGGAACGGAACATCCAAACACTCTGCCATTCATCCGATCGCTGGAGAGACGGCGTGATGGGATATGGAAGGATCCAGAGACACCTGTTGGAGCCATCAGAGGGCCCGGTTCATCTTGTGGAGCGGTGCGACGGAGTCGGCCGGTGAGAAGTAAGACTGTGACCAGCAGAGCGGAGCAGTTCTCTTCCTTCAGACTCAGTTTGGGGAGAGGGCTGTTGCCCACAGTTTCTTACGCACTTTCATACACCTAGACTTTAATACAGTGTTACTGGGACCTGTAGTCCCATGGAAGAGAACTGAATAAAGAGACTGAGTTAAGCAGTCCTCCAGCCTATTCACCACAATACTATTAGCACTGTATTATCCCAAGGCAATTATAGGTGTATCACACCACAGAAACAAGTCTAATATTCATCTCAAGTTAACCTTTGTTATTCCACTTGGATTACAAATTGTTATAAACACAAATAGCTAGCAGAAGAAAGAAGATCAAAGACTGCATCTTATAGTGCAAGGCCTTGCACCTTTATTAAAGTAGGGGGAGTTCCTTTGTAGTTGTGTTGTACCTTATTTGTCATTTTCATTCCTGTATTCACCAGAGTGGGCTGGAAGTGGGAAGGTGCCCAGAGTAAAGTCCAGTTGCTCTGAGCACTAGTCCCAATTGGAGACACATTCTCAGGGATTACTTAAGACAACTGTACATGTGCATACAGTTGTGTGTTCCTATTGTGCTGTCACATTATGTTGGTGTGACAGTGCAAATGCTGTAACTACTACCTTACACTAACCTCAGTGAATATACGTTCTTGGTTAAGTACAACTGGTGTGGAGTGTTGTTCCTTTCCCAGCAGGTGGAGCCATCGGATACCCAGGTAATAACAAAGGTATACTGTTATTATATAGCATATTGTGTGGTTATCCTTCACCATTAGTTCCACCCCAACATTGCACCACAGCTGTGTCAAGGAGACTGAGCCAAGTCACTAGCAGAAAGTACAGGCCCAAACAAATATAGCAGCTCCTTCGGGGGTCAGTGCTACACATGTAAGAATACCTAAACTAGACTTGTGTAATCATTTCAATTTAAAAGCACAAACTTAGTTTTAGTTATACCAATAGCTAACATTTATATTGAAAATAGCTGTTACTAGTTTGGGCGATACTGCAAACTTTCTTTTGTGTGTCTAGCTCAAATAGAGTCTTTATTATAGTACCAAGTCAGCCATATTTAACTAAGTACTAGTACAAAAGCCAACAGCTCAGTAATTTTTTAAGGAGATCTGAATCACTTTAGTTGTATTTTTGGCAAACTTATTTCACTTTATCATCTTGGCATTTCATTACATTTTACGATCACAAAGTCAACTCTCCTGCAACAAAGCGAAACATGGTTCTTTGAAATAAATGTTGTCATTAACGAGCCATGCCAACCCCAGTGACAGATTTGCAGCTGTAATGAATAACACTTCCTGCAAAGTTCCCATGTCTGACAGAAAAGCAGTGACATTACTGTAGAAAAAGACTTAGGATCTCAGAGATAGATTGACGCTGGTGAATAAGTAAACCCTTAGCTCTGACATGTGCACATCAGCCACATAAAACACAGCACAGAGCGATTACCTGTGCTTTATAAGATGTGCTTGTAGAAAAAAATCATGATTTATGAGCAAAATAAAATTTACACTTGATGTTTACAGTAGAATATTAAAAGGAACTATTTCATGCCACAACATCAGATGCCACAGTCTAGTTCCCTGCTGGGCACTTAAGTGAACCTGTACTTCATTTAAAACTTGTAAAAGCCCTGGCTAAGAGAAGACTGGAAAATATACCTGCTATCATCTTTATTAAACAGAACAGCCTTTTCTGTGTTACTCTCTGATATATGTAGATCCATTTTGTTTCTGCCTTCAAGGCTACACCTCAACTGTTATACTCCTGCTCAGTGAGGGCCATAGCCCCATGTCACATTAGTGATCCTGGTACTACTGGCAACTTGCCAGTAGCAGGATCGATAAAGAGACCACTTACCTGTTAACACTTACCTGTTCCTTTCCTGGCTAATATGCTGCAAAGTCCCAACAAACAGCAAAGGATCAGTGACAGACCAACTTATAACAGTGAACTAAATGGCATTATAAACTATATGAATGCAGTATAGATATTTAAGCCATCCATTTCAAGAAAACAAACCAATATATGATTAATGTGGTATAATTCAGCTGCCTTTGTTTGTGCTGGGCTTCGTCTGTGTTTATGCACTTTAAAGAAGAAGTATTTACATATAAGTATAAACGAGCCAACAAATTGTGACAAAGACGCAATAAAAATCAACTATCAGTGAAAAAAATGACCAAAGAACTGCTCCAATGGTAAGTATGGAGTGCCAGAACACTCACCAGAATTCAGACAAGTTTCAGTATTGAAAAAGGGGACATTACACTAACAGTGTTGCCAGATGCTCTTTCACAGTGCTATCCCTCTACCAATCTATACACTCAGAGGAAAATAAACAGCCTTGAACGGCTGGTATGCAGTATGGTGATAATGTAGTCCAGTGTGTTGACTGCGTGGTCAATAAAGCACTGTATGAAAGAAGCTCACCAACAAAAGTCAAAATAGTGCTCATAAAGTGTAGCATTTTATTAAGTTAAAACAAATGGCCAAAAAAAGACTTGCAAAGAAAGCGGCCTAAATGCTGACGTTACCGTTGCCACGTCCCGGTGCCAGGAGCAGCGGCTTTCTTCATAAGTCTGTTTTTGGTCAGAGATGCCATTGACACAAGATCAAAGCCCTTTCACACAGATCCTAAAGGACATTCTTCTCACTGACCAACAGTGAAAGGGAGTTCATCTCCCCTAACCACCAATGAAAGAGAACACATCTTTCTGACCAACAATAGGCATATCCCTAATGACTAGCTATGTAAGGGACATTGCAATTTTTTTTTTTTTGTACTGTTATTTTTATTATGCACTTCATAATTATTAATTAAAATGCTTGTCAAATGGAATCATTAAAAAAGAGTATCCACTTTGGAAGCTAAATTGACTAGGTAGGCCACATAACTTATTATTTTAAATATTATTATATCTACAACTTACTGGGCAAGTTCATTTACTGTGAGTTGTATATTAAATATTTTTTTAGCAGGGGTTCCCTGAGACCTGGTTTTGTTTTGGCAGTAATTCCACATTAGGAATAAAGAGATGAACTCTGTTGGCTATACATTTTTATTTTTGCAGGTCTCTAAAACTCCAAACTGGTGATAACCAATTTATATATTGTGTTAAGCACTAGTTAAAAGAAAATAACTCATCAGAAACTTTCCTCTATCTAAAGAGATAACAAAGAGAATGCCGTTCACGGTGACAATGTAGTTTGTGAGTTGGCTCATCAATCAATACATTTGAGTTGGTTACAAGGAACATACATGGTATAACTGCTGTCAGCAGCTCTGTATTTTGTTACATTGAAAACAACATCTCTGCTGCAGAATGACCTGCCCATTCATCAGCCTTATGTAGGAGATGACAGCCTTGAAATGGATAAAAAAAAGTTACATCAACTGTGCAGATATAACATTCAGTAAAAGAAATTGACCCCAGTGATGTGTGTTTGCATGTATGTTTATATGCTAAAGTGTATTTAAATTCTAGAACAACATTTACATTAGGCAGCTTACGAATCCTTAGATGTAGCAGATTCATTAATTTTCTTTGTTCAGTGTTTTCTTTCATTTATTTATCTGGTTATTCTGCCAGTAGCACACTTATTATTCTAGAGAGACAACACTCGCTCAGTGTTCAAGTATCTTTGACTATACAACACCTAATTTTCTTCATAACACAGGGAGGAGGTATCCAGTAGTCCTCAGAACTGACACGGAAGAGTCTCAAAATTATTGCTATTTAAATATATTTTATTTATATAAGAGTATCACTTCTATCTCTGTATAGGAAAACAACAACAGACTACTGGATATGTGCAGAAAACGCACACCAAGATATTCAGGGCTACATTCAAAAATTCTTGTATGTTGGAACTGTCCACATAAAGTCCATAGTGCTGGCAAAAACCAAGGGAGAAGAGATCCTGCAGCTCCTAAGTAGATCTGGGACCAATACAATCCATGTGCATGCAGTAGAGAAAGTAGGGTGCACAGATCAGCTAAAAGTACAATTCTATTCTATTGAAAACATAGCACACTTCTATTTTCATCTGGTTATCCAGGCAGTAGGTTTGTTTGTGTTTCAACAGAACAAGCTCTCTTGCAGTTACAGGAATGAGACACACCATTTAACACTGACAGGGATGCTTAAAATTATCAGCTTTTCTTTATTTATGTAAAACCTTTATCCCAAAGGGGAAAAAAAAACAGATTATAAAGTATTAACTGGAGTTTGGCTTCAAATTGTTAAAGTATTGAAATCTGCTAGTACATTTAACTCCCTCTAGCTGACAATACTGTTGTACAAATGTGCTACCCGTGAAAAAAAAAATCATCTGGGTAGGTGATCGGTTTCTATGTAGAGTTGATCAAAATTTTGCAGTCTCCAGTATTAGTAAATCAACTGATTGAATAGCTAAAGCTGGAGACAACAAAATCTGGTGCAGCTCTACACAGAAACCGATCAGCTCCCAGATTTTTTATTTTTTTTGTCAAAGCATAATTGATCAAGCTAAAATTAGAAGCACATTGGCAACCTGCACCAGATCTTGCAGTCCCCAGTTTTAGTAAATCATCCCCTATGTCAAAAATAAACAGTTCAATTTACCACCATCCCAAAAACCAGGAGATGTATTATTGGGTTGCATAGAAAGGTAATATATCATGGAATAAATATAATAATCTTTCATATCAGAAATGTTTCAACCACAGATATGTGCTTATACTCTGGGTGATTCACAATAGCTCTACTGTCAATCTTATCATTGTTTAAATGCCTCATAAAACATCAGCTGTGAATATTGGAAAACATTCTGTATTTCTCAATTTGATTTACTTATATTCCAGAAGTATTAAACCAATTTCAACCTAGTTACTGTAAGCATGGAGTGCAACTGCCACTGATAACGTGATTTTTCTTCCACTCTATGGAAATTCAGAACCCCAGTAGTCCTAATGGGGAAATATAAAGCAATAAAATGCAATAATAAGTAGCTCTTGAACCACACATATGGCTGGGTTAAAAATAACAGTCAAAACAAAAATATGTTGTATAAACCACTGATATTATTGTGATCTATCATTTTCTGTGACAGCAACATTCTCAAATATTTATGATATTATTTACCTATGAGAAATCAGTCATTCATCATTGTTTCTGGGGCTATAAATATAAGCAAGGTTAAGAGGTCTATATATTGCTGAAAAAAATTTTTTTAAAAAGGAAATAGTAATGTATAACAATCTGCACATCTGCAGCATACTGTTGCTATATCATTCTTTATTTCACCAAAACTTCCCTTTACTTTCTTCCCTTTTATCTATACCATAATCCATTATACTTCTGTAGCGCCGGGCTCCTGAAGAGCATGCGCTATGTTTTTGTCAATTTAAATGTTCCTAAGACCACAGTTGGGTTTTAGGGTTAATTACAGTAAATTATGGTCTCCGTATCAGTTTGGCTGGACTGTATTGTGTTCTGCCTGGTCATAGGTGTAGGTGTCACCTATGCCAGGCATTGGAACACAGTCTGGTTGGACGCATTGTGTACCAATCTCTATCTCTGAGCCAATCAGTGGGTGTGTTGTCTCGCTGTGTATTCCGGGAGAGGGTATTTAAGGTGCTGAGATCACGTGATTCTCCGTTCCGGTCCAGAAGTATGTTCTGACTCCCTGGTCCTGGTCCTCCTGACCAGCCCCCGGAGGCCCTCATGGCATGGTGTGCAGATCCATCCATTTCCGAGTCTCTGGGGTGGCTATCCCAAGGCACAGTAACTGGAAGGACAGTTTCAAGGTGGTCCGGTGCCATCTCGGTTTTGGAGAGGCCCAGCAACTGAGAAGGCAACAAGCGGAGGACTCTTCAGAAGACGGCCACGCACAAGGCTGGCTGCTCGGTAAGAGCCTGGAAGCTAAGCTGGAAAGGACACCAAGGTGAATCCACATTCTTACGGTATCGCCGGACCGGCTGCAAGATACTGGTACCATATGAAAGTTCCTAGTTTCATCCTTCAGTTACAACCAAGTCTGTGGCAGAGACTTTTCTCATTCTAAAGTTCTACAACCAAGTCTGTGGCAGAGACTTTTCTCATTCTTAAGTTCTACATTCAAGTCTTTGGCAGAGACATTGCTTATCTGAATCACCTGTCGGTTGCTATATCCACAAAAAGGGGAGCTGTAACATCCAGTTGCAAATGGCTATTCCCTGGATCGTATAGAGAGAGAAATTCAAGTGTCAGCAGTTCCAACAGTACCTGAGCTTTACTACCCATACCCTCTATTCCCTACTGAGAGACTGTGTTCTGTGCAACATTTTGCAAATAAAAATCCCTAAAGTGGATTCAAGTGTCGATCTCTACAGTTTATTGGGCCATCAACTTTGGGAAACCCCTAGATGAGCACGAGGTGGAGAAGCCCAAAAATAACCAGCCGCTCTTTCGGGGGTCAGTGCTACATGTGTGGGCTCGTAGTCCAGGATTTGCAGTTACCTCTCGCAATGGAAAGAACTGTACATGTGAGTTTATGGGATAGAGGGTGGAAGCTTTTTGGAACTGCACCATTTTGTGAAAGGCAAAAGACATTCACTGTTGGTGTGTAAGCGTGGGAGGAGCCCTGGAAAAAGCCTGTGAGTTGCACAGCCAGAGGAGCCAGTGGGAGGAGTCTTGCCTGTTTCGTTTTCCTGCATGAGGCACCGCGTGAGTGTGTCGTAGGAGGAGAGCGAGGTCAGTCGTTTTTGCTGTACAGAGAAAAGTTTATTGGAAGAGGAAGAATGTTCCGAGTTCCAAGGACATTGTCTGTTCCGGGACCCAGGATGCCATCGGTAGGAGATCCTACAAGTGTGAGGCTGCCTGGAACCATGCTGACCGCCACGGGGATCCACCTGCTGCCTCAGGGGTGGTTTATCCTCTATACCTCCAGGGACATCTAAGCCCCTGTTTAATTGTGAGGAACTGGTCGCAAGTCCTCGGCCATTTGTCCGTTGTAGAAGATGAATACTTGTTCAAAGTGGAACAGCCTACAGAGTCCCCTCGGGCCTACCACATGGACTGGGCCATGGGCGCGGCCACCGAGTAGTCCATCGTCTACACTATAACTGTGAGGCCTACAGCTCCTGCATCATCTACGGTTGCTGGTACCTCAGAGAAAGACATTGTTTCTTCCCGTGTCAGAGAAGCTACCCCTGAAGTTTTGGACACGGCTTCGTCTACCACCACTGCTACTACTATGCCTGCTCTGGAGAATGTGGAGCATGCAAAGACTTCCTGCAGCCGCGGTAGAGGACCACCTCCCAGTCCGGTTGGACTTCAGCGGAAGAAGGCGATTGCTCTGGAAAAGCCAATACAACCTACCGGTGAGAAACCTGGGGAAACGGTAGGAAGCGGGACTGTGAAAGGTTATTTGTTAGCAGAAGAAGTACAGGACTCAGATTCAGACTCTTCTTCTAACACTGGGGACATTGATGAGTTGTTTGACACAATGTGCCAAGAGTTGCTATGGGTTTGTGGGGATGATGTGGCCGCTACCTGTGCTGACATTTTAGGCTGGCTACCCCTTACTTCAAGGAGGGTATCGCCACGGGCGGAAACCCCAACCACCGTTAATATGACATTGCCAAAACCTGTGAACTTGCCAGCGCTTAAAAGAGACTTTGCCGCTTTGGTGCATAAATCCCAACATCCGTGCATACTCCCCAGGGATGGAGCTGCCCGAAACCTGCCGAGACTCGCAAGGTCTCAGAGACTTTTAAACAAATGGGTGGCAATGGAGTATGGACTAGAGTTCCCATATGTGCCCAGGGAGATAATGGGCATAATTGAGGAGAATCGTGAGAAGTGGTATGCAGAGGACGTCTGGAACTACCTTAAAGTTCCAAAGCCACTTCGCAAGAAGGCATTTTGTCCAGAGATGTATGAATGCTTTCTGGGTTGTCTACAGCACTGGAGCTATGGTCGGCATATCTATGCAGATAAAGTTGTCATTTCCAGGCCAGGTAAAGATAGTGCAGTTTACTTCATAACATGGATGAGAACAGAAGAGACTTGACTTTGCTGGATCCACGATTTTACTGAAGAGTTGCTTGAACTGAGTGTCTTTTGAACAACAGAAGAGTATTTTTTCTTCTCTTTGCCTTTCCTGAAAGTAAAAGAACTGTGGGGTAGATAGATAGGTTAGAAAGCTACATGTCAAGACTACTCACTGGGTACCAGTACTTATTTTCATGGAAAGGGCTTGTAATTACTGTGACTTTGACCATGAGGTGGCATGGGTCGGCACAGCAAAAAGAAAAAAAAAAGAGTTGGTTTTATTATTTTAGAGAAGGAAAAATTAATGATGCGGTTTTAGAAAAAAAAAAGAGAGAAAAAGTTTTAAGTTTAGAGAAGAAGACCCCATTGAGACTGGGATGAGATCTTGCCTTCTAAGAGTGTAATATATTTGTATTTCTGTTTATATGTTTTCTTTTCAGAATTCACCAAGATCATCTATCAAGCCGCCGGAGAGTGAGTGGTGTAGATAGGCAGGAATTTGGTGGTATGTGTATAGCCTGCTAATGTAAACTGTTATTATATGACAAAGTTAAATGTGTTTCATGTTTCCTTCCCTTCCCTTTCCAAACCCCAAAAGTTTAGGTACTTAAATGTTTGTAGTGTTAAGAGTTTTTTTAGTCAGACGATGAGGACATCGTCTAATTGACCTGGGGGAGTGGGTAGCGCCGGGCTCCTGAAGAGCATGCGCTATGTTTTTGTCAATTTAAATGTTCCTAAGACCATAGTTGGGTTTTAGGGTTAATTACAGTAGATTATGGTCTTAGTATCAGTTTGGCTGGACTGTATTGTGTTCTGCCTGGTCATAGGTGTAGGTGTCACCTATGCAAAGCATTGGAACACAGTCTGGTTGGACGCATTGGGTACCAATCCCTCTCTCTGAGCCAATCAGTGGGTGCGTTGTCTCGCTGTGTATTCCAGGAGAGGGTACTTAAGGTGCTGAGGTCACATGGTTCTCCGTTCTGGTCCAGAAGTATATTCTGACTCCCTGGTCCTCCTGACCAGCCACAGGAGGCGCTCATGGCCTGGGGTGTGGATCCATCCATTTCCAAGTCTCGGGGCTGGCTAGCCCGAGGCACAGTAACTGGAAGGAGGGTTTCAAGGTGGTCCGGTGCCATCTCGGTTTTGGAGAGGCTCAGCACCTGAGAACGCAACCAGGGGAGGATTTTCTTCAGAAGACGGCCACGCACAAGGCTGGCTGCTCGGTAAGAGCCTGGAAGCTAAGCTGGAAAGGACACCAAGATGAATCTACATTCTTACGGTATCGCCGGACCGGCTGCTAGATACTGGTACCGTATGAAGTTTCATTCTTCAGTTATAACCAAGTCTGTGGCAGAGACTTTTCTCATTCTAAAGCTCTACAACTAAGTCTGTGGCAGAGACTATGCTTATTTGAATCACCTGTCGGTTGCTAAATCCACAAAAACGTGATTTATCCAGTAGCTGTAACATCCAGTTGCGAATGGCTATTCCCTGGATCGCATAGAGAGAGACATTCAAGTGTCAGCAGTTCCAAGAGTACCTGAGCTTTACTACCCATACCCTCTATTCCCTACTGAGAGACTGTTTTCTGTTCAATGATGTTTTGCAAATAAAAATCCCTAAAGTGGATTCAAGTGTCCGTCTCTAAGGCTCAAAAATAACCAGCCGCTCCTTCGGGGTCAGTGCTACACTTCATTTAACCACTTCAAGACCGGGCCTCTTTTTTAGATGTGGTGTTTACAAGTTAAAAACAGTTTTTTTGCTAGAAAATTACTTAAAACCCCCAAACATTATACTTTTTTTCTTACACCCTACAGAATAAAATAGCAGCCGTTGCAATACTTTTTGTCACACTGTATTTGTGCAGAGGACTTTTATTTTGAAAATTAAAAAAAAATAAGACAACAATAACATTAGCCCAATTTTTTTATATTGTGAAAAATAATGATACGCTGAGTAAATTGATACCCAACATGTCACGCTTAAAAATTGCACCCGCTCGTGGAATGGCGACAAACTCCATAGGCGACATTTAAAAAATTCTACAGGTTGCATATTTAGCGTTACAGAGGAGGTTTAGGGCTAGAATTATTGATCTCACTCTACCAATCATGGCGATACCTCACATGTGTGGTTTGAACACCGTTTTCATATGAGGGCGTTACTCACGTATGCGTTTGCTTCTGAACGTGAGCTTGGCGGGACGGGGCATGTTTAAAAACATTTTTTCTTATTTATTTTACCTTTTATCTTTTACTTTAAGGCCGCGTACACACGCGCGGACTGTTCGCCCAACTTTGTCCGCTGAACAGTGTTTGGGCGGACAGTCCGCTCGTGTGTGGGCTTTCAGCGGACAGTTTCAGCGGACAGTTTGACGGACAAGGTTTTTCGGAATTTCCGAAAAACTGTCCGCTGAAACCTTGTTTCAGCGAACAGTCCGCTCGTGTGTAGGCTTGTTCGTCAAACAAAGTTGCGCGCATGCTCAGAAAGGATTTTCACGCCGAAAGCTATAATGCAGTGTATAGGACGTCGTATTTTTCGTCCCGTCGTACGTGCCGTTCACGTCATCGCGCACGGTTTCAGCAAACTGTTCGTCCGTCGTGTGTGGCCATGTCCGTCCATGCTAAGTTTGAGCGGACTGTTTGCCGAAACTGTTTGACGGACAAAGTTGGGCGAACAGTCCGCGCGTGTGTACGCGGCCTTACACGGTTTAAAAATATATATATATATATATATTTTTATTCGTATTACAAGGAATGTAAACATCTCCTGTAATAGAAAAAAAGCATGACACAACCTCTTAAATATGAAATCTGAGGTCAAAAAGTCCTCAGATCTCATATTTACACTAAGATGTAATAAAAGAAAAAAAATTGTAATTTAAAAATGTTTTAAAAAATAAAATGGCCCTTTAAGAAATATGGGCGGAAGGGACGTTATGACGTTGCTTCCGCTCTGCAGTGTCATGGAGACGGGTGGGGGCCATCTTCCCCTCACTGGTCTCCATGGACAGTACTGAGAAGGATCTGATTGCCTCTGCCTCTGCCAACGGCAAAGGTAAGCAGCGGAGATCCCCTCCCCCCCCCATGGCCGATAAAAGTGATCTCTCTGTGAATCCGTGTATTGGACCACTGGCCAAACACGGGGATACCGGAGCTATGGCAGCTAGCTGCTGCCACAACAATGCTATCCGTCCCCAAAGTAGGGTCCTACACTGACGTGCAGTGGTCTGGAAGTGGTTAAAATATTGACTGTATTTATCTCTCTAGCAATATTACCTTATTTTTTATTATCATTCAGCTTTTTTTCTGTTAACTACAGTATAATTTGTGTGTAAACCGCAAAACAGAGCATTTACTGTATAGTGGAGCAAGGTTTCCTATACCTGAGTGCATTGGTTTTCTTTTTCAAGGTGACGATGCTCGCTTAGCTGTTTTCAGTATGGTGGTGCATTGTCACCCTCCTTATCATTTCTGAAGTAGGAATATGCAGTGCCAGTTGTCAACACTGAAAATTTTGCTTTTGGTGACCTGTGGACAGCCCTCTGCTACTGAAAATTCTGCCCAACAATGCTTTCCAAGCCCTCTGTCCAGCCTTGCACTGCTGAAAATTCTACTCAACAATGTTTTCCATGCCCTCTCTCCGGGGCCGGATTTACATCTCAGGAGCCTATAGGCAGAAAATTCTGAACTGCAGATCAGTACAGGAAGTATGGGCTAAATATAAATCACAGCAATGTCACCTGTGCGAGGGGTGTACTGTACTGTAGTGGGTTTTGTCTTTCTGCTATGGAGCTACAAGTCCCATTATGCCCAGCTTCAGCCTCTCCAAGCCATCACACCACTGCCCCTTTTCTAGGACTTCCTAGACTTCTTAGTCTAGTTCAACCCTGGGACCTGATTGGCCAGCACAGCTGGTAGTCACACATGGCAGTCTTGCGATGGCTGGGTGCAGGGTGGAGGGAAGGTGGCACCTGGCCAATATTACCTGCTAGGTGCCCAAGTAGCTCTGTGATTGGCTGGGCATGCATGGCAAAAGGTGCAGAGTCCACAAGCTCAGAGTGAGGTAGTAAACAGCCTGGCGGCATATTGTGCATGTGCAGCCCTACCCCACCTCCTGCATGCACCCAGCACATCTTTAAAGTTATTGTAAAGTCTTTTTTTTTCCTATAAAAATAACAAACATGTCATACTTACCTGCTCTGTTGCAGTGGTTTTGCACAGAGCAGCCCAGATCCTCCTCTTCTCAGATGCCTTTTCTGTGATCCTGGCCCCTCCCTTCTATTCAGTGCCCCCACAGCAAGCAGCCTTCTATGGGGGTGCCCGAGATGAGTCGCAGCTCCCTGTGTCCATTCAGACATGGAGCCCTGCCCTGCCTCCTGATTGGCTAGCTGACTTTGATTGACAGTAGCAGGAGCCAATGGTGCCACTGCTGTGTCTCAGCCTAACAGGAAGGAGAATCTGAGAAGGCTGAGACATTTGTGGACATCGCTGGATAGAGAGGGACCTCAGGTAAGTGTTAGGGGGCCAAGGGGGGCTGCTGCACACAGAAGGCTTTTTATCTTAAGGCCCAATGCCCACAGGCATACAAAAATGAGCTGTACGTTTGGCCATGCTAGCTTTTAGCAGCGTTTTTCTACCTCTATTCAAAATAAGTGGTTCCCTATGGGAGCCCATTGATTTGAATAGAAGTTGCACCAGAAGTGGGATCATGATGATCCGACTTGCGGTGCTACTTGTGTGCTGAGGACCTTGAAGGGGAACCCCCTGCCAAAATGAAAAAAAAAAATTGTCATGGACTTCCCCCCAGAACGATACCAGGCCCTTTGGTCTGGTATGGATATTAAGGGGTACCCCATGCTAAAAAAATGGTGTGGGGGTCCCCCAAGATCCATACCAGGCCCTTATCTGAGAATGCAGCCCAGTAGGTCAGGAAAGGGGGATATGAGCAAGCACCACCCCCTCCTGGACCATACCAGGCCACATGCCCTCAACATGGGGGGGTGCTTTGGGGAAGAGGCCCTTGTCCTCATCAACATGGGGACAAGGTGCTTTGCGCCCCACCCCAAAGCACCTTGTCCCCATGTTGAGGACGACAAGGGCCTCTTTCCATCAACCCTGTCCGGTGGTTGTCAGGGTCTGCGGGCAGGGGCTTATCAGAATCTGGAAGCCCCCCTTAACAAGGGGGCCATCTGGTCCCAGCCCCCCTCATGTGAATGAGTATGGGGTACATTCTACCCCTACCTATTCATCAAAAAAAGTGCCAAAAATAAACACAGTACATAGGTTTTTAAAGTACATACCCCATACTCATTCACATAGGGTGGGGGGCTAGGATCTGGGGGCCCCCTTGTTAAAGGGGGCTTCCAGATTCAGATAAGGAGACGTCGCTGGCCCCGCCACCTGGTATGGACTTAAAGGGGAACCCTAACGCCGGAAAAAATCGGCGTGGGGGTACCCCCCAAGTCCACAACAGACCCTTGTCCGAGCATGCTACCCGGCCGGCCAGGAAAGGGGGCGAGCGCGCCCCCCTCCTGAGCCGTACCAGGCCGCGTGCCCTCAACATGGGGGGTGCCTTGGGGAAGGGGGGGCCGTGTGGCCCCCCACCCCAAAGCACCTTGTCCCCATGTCGATGAGGACAAGGGCCTCTTCCCGACAACCCTGGCCGTTGGTTGTCGGGGTCTGCGGGCGGGGGGCTTTAATAAGGGGTCCCCCGGATACTGGCCCCCCACCCTATGTGAATGAGTATGGGGTACAATGTACCCCTACCCATTCACCTGTAAAATAAAGTACAAAAAAAAACACAACACACAAGATAAAATAATTTATTGCACAGCTCCGGGGGTCTTCCGTCTTCGGGGGCTTCTCGCCGGACTCCTCCGCTATCTTCTTGTAGCTCTTTTGCTAGCGGAGGAGCCCGGCATTCTTCTTCGTCGCCGCGGCCTCTTCTTCTGACTTCGGGGATCTTGTCCCCCTCTTTGGTTCTTCTGCCGGGCCACCACGCCTTCTTATAGCTCTTTTACAGGCGGTGGCCCGGTCTTCTGTCGCCGCCGCCGCCTTCCGTTCTTCTTCTTCTTCTTCTTCTTCTTCTCCTGGAGATGTTGACTCGAAGCTCTCTCCGGCCACAATGCCAGTCCGCTGAAAAAGTGCCGTGTGTGGGCAAGTAGCCCATTCGGAAAGTCCGACGGACAGTCTGGCGGGAAGTCCACCAGTCTAAGTCCGTCGGATAGTCGGCTACGTGTGTACGCGGCATTACAATGCCACGCTTATTATCTCCCGAGGGCTCACTCTGACCCATTAGTGGGGTTAAAATCAATAGGGAAGGAGCCTAAGCACACAAGCTCTTTCACTACCAGGGACCTCAGTTACCTACTGCATGTCAAGTCATGACTGGCTGACTGCTTATGCTCATCGACACTAATACTGTAGTCATTAGCAACGGCAATAAAGCTCCCTCCAAATAGCTTCACTGCATGTTAGATATATAGTCTTTGCAAAATCTTGATTTTGTAAAGAATTGTGGGAAAAAATGCAACTTAAAAAAACTTAACATGCCTCTTTCTAAATACCTTGTAATGTCTTCTTTCCAAAAAGGGGTCATTTGGAGGGTATTTGTACTTTTCTGGCATGTTAGGGTCCCAAGAAATGAGGCCGTCTGTACTTTAGGTGGGATCAATTTTCAGATATTGGCACCATAGCTTCTAACTTTCACAAAGACCAAATAATATACACCATTTTGTACTTTTTTACCAAAGATATGTAGCAGTATACAGTTTGGCCAAAATGTATGAAGAAAAATTACTAATTTGCTAAATTTTATAAACAAAGAAAAATTCATTTTTTTACTGAATTTTCACTCTTTTTTTCTTTTATAGAGCGAAAAATAAAAACCCAACGGTGATCAAATACCACCAAAAGAAAGCTCTATTTGTATGAAAAAAGTACAAAAATTTCATATGTGTACAGTGTTGTATGACTGAGTAATTGTCATTCAAAATGTGAGAGCACCGAAAGCTGAAAATTGGTCTAGTTAGGAAGAGGGTTTAAGTGCCTAGTGGTCAAGTAATTAATGTGAAATGTGTAAATATATGATATAGGTGTAAAACTAACAAAGCAAACAAAAAAAAGTTTTAATTATTATTAGTTTATAAAAATAGAAGTGAAAAAAAAAATCAGTAGGAAAATATTAATAAATGAAGTAAAATAGGGAGATAATTAAGGGTTAATAATGGTTTAAACAGAAGAACATTTAGTAAAAACAAAAAAGTTCAGTTTACACTTTAGCTATCAATAGGGGAACCCCACTGACAGCTGAATGAGACATCGGTTGTTAACCACTACAATACAGGGCACTTTCGCACCCTTCCTTCCCAGCCCAAATTTCAGCTTTCATCGCTCTCGCACTTTCAATGACAATTGCGCGGTCATGTTACACTGTACCCAAATGACATTTTTAGCATTTTGTTCGCACAAATAGACCTTTTTTTGGTGGTATTTATTCACGACTCCGTTTTTTATTTTTTGCGATATAAACGCAAAAAAAGCGGAAATTTAGAAAAAAAACAATATTTTCTTTTTTCTATTTTAAAAGAAATCCAATAAAATCTAATTTTGTCATAAATTTAAGCCAAAATGTATTCTGCTACATGTTTTTGGTAAAAAAAAATTCCGTTAAGTGTATAATAATTGGTTTGTGTGATCACGAACATATGTACGCAAATGATCATGTACATATGTGTGCAAGTGATCACGTACATATGTGTGCAGATAATCATTGGAACATGTGATTTTAGTGGGACATATGTGGGGGACATGTATTTTTTTTATTTGGGGACATGTGTGTTTTGGGGGCATGTGTGGTGACATGTATATTGTGGTGACATGTGTGTTTACACTGTAGGTTTATACTAGACTAGTGATCAGTGAGTAAAAAGCTGTAAAAACAGCTCATACTCACTGATCACCAGCCGGCTGCAGCGATCTGCTCTCCTCTCCTCAGCGACGACTTCCGTGTGAGGAGAGGAGAGCCGATTGCCTAGCAACCGGCTGTTTGTTTACATCACATGACGGCCGTGATTGGACACGGCCGTCATGTGATCTTGAGGGCCAATCACAGAGCCCTCCTGCCGATCTGAAATGCGCAGTGTCTGGGTGACACGAGCGCATCGGGATCGCGCCGCTGAGCGGGCACGCGCGCGTGCGATCCCCCTCCTTCTGAAGAACGTTCCTGAACGTCCAGTCAGAAGGAGGCGGCTCCCACCCGGCCGTATATGTACATTGGCCAGGTGGGAAGTGGTTAAGGACGTGGCAGTCGATATGTGATAGCTTTTATTTTTTATTTTTTTTTATTTATTTTTTTACATTTCAGCTGTCAGTAGGGAAATGCCACTGTCAGCTATAAGAAGCATTTGGAGCATTTGCACAAATACCGATACTCATCCAAATGCTTTGTATCAGCACTGATATTGGTATCGGAATCGGTGCAACCCTACTTGCTATTATTTTGAATGTTTTCTTTTGTTTTCAAAAAGTAAGTTATATTTGGTGGGATTTAATTTGTGGTCACTAAATCACATCTTTGTTGAATTTTACTCATTCTAACTATCATAGTGGATTTAGTAGATCAAGCAGCAGATATCGCATTATGTGCAAGTGTTTTTTTTACTGGTTATGGATAATGATGCAATCTTTGTATACATGCATTGGCTACCAGGCAGTAATTATAGCCATTGCAGACAGCACAGCTGTCATGGGGTCCATCAGCAAAGGGCCACTGAACTTGCATGCATTTGGTTGCATACAGACTTTAAGATGAACACAGGAATAGCATTAGCGAAACAAATATAATGAAGTAAAAATACTGTATACTGTATGTACCTAAACTGCTTTTAATCTTAATAATTATATATATTAACCACCCCCCTGCTGAGATAATGCACTAACATGCAAAGAACAATTATGTTGTAGAAAATAAATGAAACAATAAAAACAACAGTTTTTTTTAAAAACCATACTAAACATATTCATCAAAACCGACTTTGCTTGGAGGTCTCGATCCCTCTATATAGAGTTTTAATTACACTTCAAATACTGTTTCCAGTTCTGGGGACATGATATGCAAAAATATATTAATAAGACAGAGTGGATTGAGGCAGATGACCTAAATGGTACAAGATATGAGGGATAAAACATAACTAGAGACTGCGAAAATGTAATTTAAAGCCTCAAGAAAAGAGGGGAAAGGTAGGTCAGGACTAAAACCTTAATATTGAAATAACGTTTAAACACATTAAGGATGTGAATATTGTCCAAAAACATGGGGCATGACCTCAAACTAGCAGAATGAAAGTTCAAGAGTAGGAATTAGTTGATAGTTTGGTCCGAACCTAGACTAAGCTTTGGCTGTTCAAACATACTAATGTCCAAACATTTGTTGGGATATAGAATTGGTTTTTACACTACGTTGATAAGTATGACAGCTTCCCACTTTAAATTTTTGAGAAAGCAGAGGATGCTAACACCCACTGTGTCCATATCAACTGCTACAGTCTCCAGCACATTGCTTACATGGCTGGCAATCCCTGCCATATAAGCAAAGGGGCAAGAATAGCAGCGATCTCACTGCCCAAATATGGTCACAGGCAATATTTGGTCAATGACTAAAATAACAGTAATATATTGAAAGTGTTGTAGTATCCAAAGTAAATAGAAAGTGGACACATATAAGATCATGTCTAAAATTCTGATAAAACAATGGTATAGACAACCACTAAACATGGATACATACTGATATATAAAGTGCAAGGGATGAAAGTGACAGAAGTGATATATAATCTTCAACTTGAGTAATAATAAAATTAAAAAAAATGAAGTGAAGCCAACCAAACAAAATGATACCACATCCCAAATAATACATTTAGAAAAGAAAACAAAGGGGGAGGTGACTAACCTCAACGGGACTTTTAACGGTATCAAACATTACATATATTAGCAAAGATCAAATAGCAATCAGGAAAAAGATTTTTTCAAAAAGAAATTTATTATACAAAAAATATCAAATTTTTGCTAAAACAGCACTATAAATACATATATATATCCATACAATACATTAAGATCCGGGATAATCATTAGTGAACTCAGTCAATGTAGTAAGATGCTCGACATGTTTCACTCATAGACGAGTTTCTTCAGGAGCTTTGAGTATCATTGACAAGTGTAATACTGCATGGATAAACACATACAAAGAAAGTGATTAAATAATACATGTGCCATTATTTACAATAAGCTTTAAAGAAAAGCAAATAATTAAATCTGATTGCTACAAAAAATATTGATATATTCATAGGTTCTATATATGGGGGGGCAAAGCATTAGGGTCGTTCAACAATCTAGGAGGCTGAGGGATCATACACTCACCTACTGTGTATTCACACAACTAGATCAAAATGATCCCATATTGCAAAAAAGTGTGAAGAGCCTCAATGGAAAATAGGAAGGGAGACATCCAGGCTGTAGATGCTTTCAGGGAGGTGCTTCAAATAGCAGTTTACATGTATACTATTGAAAAAGAGAAAATTCCAATGTAATTGGGAAATCATACATATTGACTCCCAGGAATCGCACTGATTTTGCGACTTTTGAGAGAAACTGCATGGGTTAAAGTTAAAATCAATTACCTGATAGGATCCACATTAGAAAGCCTGAACCCATATTTAGGGATCAGGAGCTGCCATAAATAGATCACAGTATCCACGATAGACAGGGAAGATATCCTCCTAGCCACTCTCATACAAGGTAAGAATGGGCTTTGTATTCCCGTAGGGCTAACTAGTCTGGTGTGCATAAAGAAAGGGAAACAGACAAGCAAACAATAGCCAAGGATTAGTTGCAGTATGTTGCTGAGTAAACATTCAAATCAAGAGTAAAGGTTGAGCTGAAAATCAGAAGGAAAACACTTACATACCTGATAGCACAGACATAAGAGTCTTGCATGTACACAGTCCTCCACTGAGTGAATGAAAGGCAGAAAGATGCTGCCTTATAAAGCCCTCCCCCCAACACGGCGGGGGGCGTGCGAAAGTATCTCCACACTGAGTCTCGGAAAGAACCGAGGGGTGTGCCGCGCATGCGCGCCGTGACGTAAACCGTCGTCACCCGCGCACAGCGCCCATTTTGGAAAATCCAGATTGCCACCCACAGTGCTGGCAAAACGGAAGCTTCCCAAAATGCACCTACCTGCAACTGCGTAAAGCCATAAACACAGGATAACACTTGTTAGAGTCTGCAAAAGACTTGAGACTGGGGAAGAGGTTTACCTTCCATCAGGACAACGATCCTAAACATACAGCCAGAGCTACAATGGAATGATTGACTGGGTCATTCTAACACCTAAATATGCTTTGACCTCAAAGTCCAGACCTAATTGCACTTGACAATTGGTAACACTTGAAAATTGCTGTTCATAAACACTCTCCATCCAATATGACAGAGCGTGAGCTACTTTGCGAAGAATGGGCAAAAAATTTTACTTTCTAGATGTGCAAAGCTGGTAGAGATATACCCAAGAAGACTGGCAGCTGTAATTGCAGTGAATGGTTGTTCTACGCATTATTGACTCGGGGGGCTGAATACAAATGCACGTCACACTTTTCAGATAATTATTTGTAAAAAATGTTGAAAACCATTTATTATTTTCCTTCAACTCCACAATTAAGTGCCTCTTTGTTGGTTTATCACATAAAATTCCAATAAAATATATTTAGGATTTTGGCTGTAACATGAAAAATTGTGGAAAATCTCAAGGGGTATGAATACTTTTTCAAGGCACTGTACATAGCTGATGACAGCTTGGGAAGCTGTCATAGACTAAACAGCATGTCAGGATCGGCCATCATATTTGCCAGGTCCATCAGGTTTTGTTATTTTGGAAAGTTAGCAGGCAATGGACATCGGGAAGGACAATGCATTTACAATAAATGACTTTTTAGAGGATATTTGTTTTTTGTTTATTTAATAAAGGATTTGTAATGTCTGGATGTCTTTGTTTCTAAGTTACATTTTTTTTGTGAGTGAGTAGGGATACTATGTCTTCCCTAATCATTTACATGGGTGACGATATTTTGGGGCCCCCTTATATTTACAGATAACAAGCCCCTCTAAACATGCAGATGCCCACAACCATCTGCCAGGATTGTGTGGAAGGAGCCTTGTCCTCATTAACCCCCTTGTACTTTTTTTTAGAGGGGAACTCCTCCGTGTTGAGGGGCATGTGGCCTAGTATGGTTCAGAAGGGAGAGTACTTGTTCGTACCTCTCCCATCTCTGGACTAGCCAGACTATACTCTTGAATTAAGGGTCTAGTATGGATTTCCTGGGGGACCTTGTGCATTTTTTTTGTTTTGATTTTTTGTGTGAGGGTCTTCCTTAACCACTTGTTACATTGTTACATCCCCTTCCAGTCCAGGCCATTTTTCAGTTTTCAGCTCCTTAACACTTTCAGTGACAATTACTCAATCATACAACTCTGTACCCAAATTAATTTTATATAATTTTTTGAGACAGATAAAGCTTTCTTTGGTGGTATTTATATTTGGTACCATGAAAAAGTATGATCTTTCTCCAAAAATGAATGTCAAAATGTATTTGACTACAATTCTTTTCTAAATTCTGTTTGAATGTTAGAGTCTAAAGTGTATGGGATATCTCTTTCTTTCTCTCTCTTTCCATCTCATGCACAATATCATCCCAAAACACATTCTACTACTCCTCCCGAATATGTTGATACCACATGTGTCAGACTTTTTCATAGTCAGTCACATAGAAAGACCCAAAATCCAAAGAGTACCTTCAATCATTCTAGGGGCATAAATTACTAATTTCTTGACCCCCATAACATTTTTGGAGGCCCTGGCACACCAAGATAGGGGAAAAACATTTTGGAAGTAAAACACCCCAACATATTTTCTAAAAGGCATATTGAGTCTTTTAGAAAAGTAATTTTTTGCCACACGTTTTTGGAAAATGCAGATTTAGAAGTAATTTTTTTTTTAGACATTGCCAGTAATAAGATATTTCTAACACACTACATAGACATACTTAGAATTACACCCTAAAACACATTCTACTACTCCTCTTGAGTATGGTGATACCATATGTGTAGTGCCCTGTACACACGGTCGGACTTTCCGCTGGAAAATGTGCGATCGGATCGTGTTGTCAGAAAATCCGATCGTGTGTGGGCTCCATCTGACTTTTTCCGTCGGAATTTCCGACACACAAAGTTTGAGAGCTGGATCTAAAATTTTCCAACAACAAAATCCGATTGTTTAAATTCCAATTGTGTGTAGACAATTCCGATGGACAAAGTGCCACGCATGCTCAGAATAAATTACGAGATAAAAGCTATTGTTTACTGACCCGTTTATAGTCCCATTGTACGTATTCTATGTCACCGCGTTCAGAATGATCGGATTTTCCAACAACTTTGTGCAACCGTATGTATGCTAGACAAGTTTGGGCCAAAATCCATCAGAAAAAAACATACGGATTTTGTCGTCAGAAAGTCTGACCGTGTGTACAGGGCATTAGACTTTCACAGCCTAGCCACATTGAGAGGCCCAATATCCAAGGTGCACCTTCAGGATTTCTAGGTACATGAGATACGCATCTAATTTCATGGACACAGCCATCATGTGATCAGGAGGGCCAATCACAAATCCCTCCTGCTGATCCGAGATGTGGCATGTCCGGGGGACATGAGTGCATCAGAATCACGCAGCTGTGCGGGCACACGGGCAGTAGATCCCGCTCCTTCTGAGGGACATTCAGGAACATCCACTCAGAAGGACAAAAAGATGGGAGGAGGTTAAGGATGCAGCAACCAGCTTCCCGGCCTGCTCCTTAACAACCAGCTATGCACTATGCAGCATGCAGTGCATTGTTTTCAGGTGTTTGCCCAATAGGCGGACAGGCAATGTTTGGGCCCTACCTTTTTGCTTGGCTCAAACTGTTTGCCCAACTCTACATTTTTGATTTGACAGATTCTGATGCTAGTGATTTCAATGATGTTCAAGTTCAGCATCCAAACTTCTTTGAAGTTCACTGAACCCTGCTTGAAAGCCAACCCAGGGCAGTTTGGCTCATCCTTTTTAAGAGTAACATTAGAATGTTTTTTTTTGTTTTGTTTTTTACTGAAAGAGTAACAGATGCACAGAGAAGACTTCCAGCAGAGATAGCGAGCAGTAAGCGAATTTAAGCATTTTGCTATAAACATAGATACGGTATAATCTCAGGCAAGTGTTAAAAATAAGCAGGCCGATGGAACACTTTGTCATTTTCTGCCACCAGTCTTCACTGTTTCTATGGTTGCCATGAATTGCTCAACATAATGGTTGTTTTTTTTCACTCCCCTTCTAACTTGTTCAGATGGCATGTGGATGGAAAAAATCCACTTAGTATTTAATATAGAAACTTGTTCTGTACATGCTGGCAGAGTTTTTAGAGGAAGTTTTTTCGTTTTCCACATGTCTGCACTTAAGATAGTATAGAAAAAAAAACACCCAGTTAGTTATTGTCAAATTAGATTCACTTTAGCAGCATATTATCATTCATTGGTTTGCTTGAACTGTTAGCCCTGAAGATGACTAAGATAAATAACCAGCATAAATGGGTTCTTGAAAAGGTACAGGCAAGCATTCAATGACAAATATTCCGCCTCTGAGTGATAGAGTTTACAGGGTAAATTAAATCTTCTAAGTGATGAAAGAAATAACCCGTGACATTGGTGATAGAGAAATTAAATTAAACTCACTAATGGCAGGTCAGCATGGACTGAAAGGGACTAATGGAAGTGATTGCATGATAAGCAGACCCTCACATTTCAGTGACAAGTCTATTGCTGAAAGATCATTGAAGACATCTATTCAAGTGGCAAGCAAGTAATTTGCTTGTTATTGTCATCTACGGCAAATGCTGCCTCTGTGAATGTAGCCAGACTGTACTTGGCATCCATTCTTATTGTGCATGGTAAGGCATTGTAAATATATTTCCATGGCCAAAACAAAAATAAAAGATATTTGCTCAGATGATGTGCCTATTGCTTGCATTTGCCAGTACCTTGTCACCTAAACAGAGCTCAGAGCTGTGAGCAGCAATGTGCTTGCAGCAATTATAATAAACAATGCAGGATTAAAGAACTTGTATGAAAATATGTGTTTCTGCTCTTACAATTGCTGTCATAATGTCTAAAAGCCTTTGTGCAAATGCACATTCAACTATTCAATAAGCCTGCAGTGCTTTTTGTCTGATCCTATAAGCACCTACTGTAACAGGGTACTTTTTTCATTTGTCACCACATATCCATAGTCAAACAACTGATCAATGTTCCTTTTTACAGGTTACTAATTAAAACAGCTTTACCTTGCTGGTAGCAGGGAAAAAAAACAGGCACTGTTACCAGTTCTTGAGTAATGATCTTCAGGTCAAATGTGGGTTTCAGAGAATCAGAACCCAGCCCCACACCTTCATCCATTTTAATCCCTTGCTGCTCTTTGTAGCACTCTTGCTGCTAAATGAAAGCTCTTTGGCCAGCTTCTGTTTTGAAACTAACTAGCCAGGGTGACTTCATTCAGCAAATATAGCCATAACCACATTTGGTCATAATTATATTAATTATAACCATGGTATCCAATAAGTCAACAATTATTACAAACCCTTATAATGTGAAAAGCAGCTGTGATTAAAAAAACAAAAAAACAATATAATATTATATTCACATACATGTGCTACAAATAATATACAACGTTGCAAGATCCACATGCAAATGTAAAACCAACATCAGTCATCTCCAGTGATATAAATGAACATGATAACCTGCCAACATAATGTTCCCCTACTACAATGCTCTACTCGCTGCAGTATAACAGCAAAGTATGAACCTTGAACAACTAGAGTTCAGTTTAAACTCTCTGTCACCTTGAACCTGAATATCACTCCTAATTACACTCCCACAATGAAAACCCATCATCTGGCACCAGGCCCGAACTGGGAAAAAAAATAGGCCCGGGCATTTTAGACTGGGCAGCCAAATTTTACAGGGACCGAGGGGGGGGGGGGGTATTTGGTAGACAGGGGTGGCTGGTGTCGGTCCTCCACACTGTAATGTGCAGGAACACGATGATATAAAGGGAACTGCACTGTAAAGGGGCGCTGCAATGATTACAGTGCCCCTTTACAGTGCAATCCCCTTTATATTACAGTGTCCCAGTCCTATTGTGGCCATACAACGCTAGTACTGTCTGTCTCCTATTGTGCCCACATTGCCCAGTGACACTGACCTGCTCTCTTTCTGGTTGTGCGGTGCAGCATGACTCTCTCTCTGGTGGTGCGGTGCAGCGTGACTCTCTCTCTGGTGGTGCGGTGCAGCGTGGCTCTCTTTCTGGTGGTGCGGTGCAGCGTGGCTCTCTTTCTGGTGGTGCGGTGCAGCGTGTCTCTCTCTCTGGTTGTGCTGTGCAGCGTGGCTCTGTCTCTGGTGGTGCGGTGCAGCGTGACTCTCTCTGGTGGTGCGGTGCAGCGTGACTCTCTCTCTGGTGGTGCAGTGCAGCGTGACTCTCTCTCTGGTGGTGCGGTGCAGTGTGACGCTCTCTCTGGTGGTGCGGTGCAGCGTGACTCTCTCTCTGGTGGTGCGGTGCAGCGTGGCTCTCTCTCTGGTGGTGCGGTGCAGCGTGACTCTCTCTCTCTGGTGGTGCTGTGCAGCATGGCTCTGTCTCTGGTGGTGTGGTGCAGTGTGACTCTCTCTGGTGGTGCGGTGCAGCGTGACTCTCTCTGGTGGTGCGGTGCAGCGTGGCTCTCTCTCTGGTGGTGCGGTGCAGCATGGCTCTCTCTCTGGTGGTGTGGTGCAGCATGGCTCTCTCTCTGGTGGTGCTGGGGCTATTAGTTCCCCAGCACAGTCCTCTCTTTTGTTTTGTATGTCTCCTGTAGTAGCTGCTACAGGCACTTCTGCTTGTTTCCAGGTTTTTCTCTCCCTCCCCCCCCCCAGCAGTGTGCATGCTGGGGAGTGTAGTCAGCTCCCTGCTGAAAACAATTGGGCTACCTATCTCTGGGACTACATTTCCCATGATGCCCCTCTAGGTCTCCGATTGGCCCTCTGTTGTGGCCAATGGTGAAGGAAGCTTTCTCCTCACATGTGTTGCCGACAAGAGAAGGGGGGGCGCGAGCGGGGGAAACGTCTTGACAGCAGCCCCACCCCTTGCCTCACCGTGCGGACACCTTGGCTGGAGGAGGAGGAGCAGCCCCTGGAAGCAAAGAGCGGAACTGTCAGTGCGGCGCTGAGGCAAACGGCGCCTCAGCGCGGCGCTTTAGGAAAACGGGGTGACCCTGCCCCCTCTGACATCACGGGGAAGAAGAAGATGGAGGAAGAAGAAAAACACTGATTGTGCATAGGCAGTGTTTTCTTTTTTCTTTCTTTTTTTCCTGCTCTTACCGAAAAAAGTTTTTATTTATTTATTTATTTAATTATTTAATTAATTTCGGTGCGGTGTAGTTTTATAGCCAGTTCGGTTAAATTGCTGGAATCTATTTGCTGCTGTTCATCAGGCAAACAATGAACTGGGAACTTTCTGTTCCAAGATCTTACTACTGCTTGGTTGGCGTCCATCTATACCCCCACTGGCACAGTTGCTTCACCTATTCTTTATTTATGGAATCATTTTGCATGGTATGTACACTTTGAAATGACATGTTTGTTCATCTGACCTATATGGCTACTATGCATACCCAGTTCTTGTCCGTACCATTTTTTGATATGTCCTTTTATTTTCTAGAGTAAAAACAAATTATGACTATAGCTACCTCTATCCTATACCCCTGAAGAAGGTCTATAAACAGAAACGCGTTGGGTGCTGGGGATTACTATTTACCGGAGAGTATCATTATCTGTTTATTATATTTTTCATGTAAATTGTTGTGTTTTGTTTTTGTTGTTTTTTCATATGTATGTATATTTTGTACAAACTTTGATGTTTTTTTAATATCCATATTCTTATTTGATTGTAGACTTTTATGTATATCCAATAAAAAAAATGTGCATTACATAAGTGTGTGTTGCCTTAAAAGTGGGATTTTTCTTTTTCTTGACAAACTACAACAACATAAAGAACTACACCCCTAACAATATTATAGTTTGTCCTAACCCCTGCTGAAAAGTACAGTTTTCCCTTTATTTCTCTCATTCTAATCTCTACAACAGCCTTTCTCCCCCTATTTAACATGGAGAAACTCTTAATAAAATATTTGCAATTGTGCGGAATTCCAGAAAAAAAAATATAGCTTGTGGTACATTAAAGGCATTTTCAAATGTTTTTGTTACTTTAACTAGGTATTAACATAGTTATATTCCATTTGTTGTTTGCCTGCCTTACCCTGTAATAATGGGCTCATATATTCTGTCTGCAGTTTGTAGTTTACTGTCTGATTAAATACCTATGTCCATTCATTGCTTCAGATAGCTTGTCCCTATGCCAAAGGGACAAGACATGTTCCTGTTCCTGGTCACACAGCATCCAATGCATGCTTCATCATCCCCTCTGTGTTGCATCATAAATGTGGAAGTGCTAATATGATGAAACACATGACCTCCAAACTGCAAATGTGCTCTCTATGTCTGTGAATGCTCTATATTGTGTGTGTCAGATGGAATTATTGCTTAGCTTTCACATGCACCAAGATACCCAGGGATTGTGAAATATGTAGTTACTTTAGAGGAAGTGTCAGGTCTCACACTACAGACAGAGGTCATGCATTAATCTGTGCAGTACCATGTCACATGCCTCATGTTTTAAAAGAAACTGAAAGTTCTGACACAGGAATGTGAAGATTTACTATACTTTAGGCAATGCATGCAGGGAAATAAATGACAGATTATCAATGTACATCTTATGCAGCTTAAAAACACAAATGCAGGTAGGATTATATACCTTAAATGAGATAACTAAGTAGCAACAATAATGAATAGATACTACTGTATAACAATTCATAGAAAACTAAATGCAAAACTCACATTGCATTGGTGTAAAGCACAACATTTACACTGCATTGGTGGTGAGTGCAAAAACTGTAGTGGTGATCATGCAAAATTGAACACAGCTTTTCAGCATGTTTATGTATATACATTGGATGTCTGTTTGCGGTATTGTGAGATCTGGGATAGACACATATAAACTATGCCTGTTTTACCAGTGTTGGGAGACACTTTTAAATGTGAGTGCTATGTGATTTGAATAAAATGCAAAACCTTTTTTAAAGGATTTTATGCTATGCTGTGCTTCTTTTTTATTTTGGGTTAAACCTCTCTGGAGAGGTTGATCGCATTAAAGTGGAAGAGAGTCAGGAGTGGCTGTTTTTGGATTTGCAGATTATTGCGTCTTTGAAAAGGAAAGGAAATGACCTGTTGGATGTCCAGATTGATCAGCTACAATGGAAAAGATTTGAGATCATCAATTACGGGTCTGCAGAGTATTGTGCCCCGCTAAGGGAGAAAGTGTGTTTGCTGGTTCCTTATCCCCAGCCACTAACATCGGTGAGTGATCTCAATCATAAGCGGTGGGGTATATCATTTGGCATGGGGTTTATATTATGAAGAAATTGCCATTTACACATGTGGGATTGAACAAGATTTCTTAAACTTTTTTGATGCTAATTGATAATTTGACACTATATTTTGGGACACTTTTCAATTTTTTTTTTGTTTTGGTTAGGTATATATACACAGATTCAAGTAGATGCGTATGTGGGTTTAGTTACCAACTCTTTTATCACGTGTTCGGTGTGGTGACACATCACAGTTTTTTAGTTTTATCTTTGCCACTTTTTTTGATTTTCACTGGTACATTAGTAATATTAGGAAGTATTGGAGAGAGATTAGAGGGTTGTGTTGGGTTTATGTTTGTTTAATTTTGGATTGATTACTTTAACACACCTGGGCACAGCGCTGTCATTTTTATATATTTTTTCCTTGAGATTTCTCAGATAGCAGCAGGGCAGGATTATTGAACTGGTATCAACTTGGCATGGTCTTACCCAATTTCTTATTGTGATATCAAGCCACCTGGTGGTGTTCAATGAAACAGCATTAGCTACAGGGGGAACAATAAAGCCACTGTTGGATGTATTCAGTATATATCAGTTGCAGTGGTTGCTGATGGATGAAACTCTGGGGACATCTGCCAAACACTTTTTAAGAATCCCTACTAGACTTCTTGACTCACTGATATTAAAATTTCCTTAGCTTGATATTTTGCCCTTGTTCAATGTGTTGCCTCAACTCTCCGTGTGTTATAGATGAACATCACCTACCCAAAACTTTTTCATAGAACACATTCCTACTTTACAATACAGTACTTTGCTTAGGTTGCCTGTTAACTTTCAAGCTATAGCCAGTAGGACAAATGAAATAGCTGCATCTTGGGAAAGCCCCAGAATGGAACAAGAATCTCCTTATGGGGTCCCTGATATAGATCTAGTACCCCCTTGGGGTTGATTTACTAAAACTGGGGAGTGCAAAATCTGGTGCAGCCCACCAAAGAAATCAATTAGCTTCATTGTTTTTTTTTGTCTAAGCTTAATTGAACAGGCTGACGTTAGAAGTTGATTGGCTACCATGAACATTTGCACCAGATTTTCCACTCTTCATTTTTAGTTTATCAACCCCAATATATCTCTTTGGTAAGGCAGAAAGCAATATAAAAAGTGCAGTAGCCCAGAACAGTCATTTCTCATTCTTTTTATTTATTGATAAAACATAAAATCTAAATAGTCCCTTTGGCTTCTCGACATGTGCACATTATTATTACACTTTTCATTGTTTTAACATTTGTTTTCTTTTAAAAAAAGATCATTTGTTATTTGTGTGATGGCATTATACACAAGAAACAGACCAACAACTATAAAAGCTTACAGTACAGAAAATGCATGGAGACAGTTCTTTTTAACTTTTAAGATATACAGTATGTGACTTGTTTTTATAAAAATATTATATAATAAGTGTTTGAAGAATTCTGCCCTGTGTTTTAAATTACACATCACCAATATAGGAAGGCATGCACATTAGTTTAAATGACAGTCACAGAATTGTCTGCTTTTGTCCAATCTCTCCTGAAATCCCTTCGTTCCACCTCTGATCTAACACCGGGAAAGAAAGGAGCGCATAGCTCAGCAATAGGAAAAAAAACTCTGGGAGAAGATTTCCTAAAAACAATGGGAACAGTGGGGACTATTGCGGTATCTAATGGTAATCAATAACAAAAAATTTGTTAAAAAAATTAATAGAATTTTTATTGTAAATAACAAAAAGTAAAAAAAGAAACAAATACAGACAATAATCAAACTAACAAAATAGTAATCAATCCATGAAATGGACAATGTCATACAAAAGGTGGTTGAAAGCCCCATGCAGGAGTTTTTTTTTTACATAGATGTAGGGTGGACGCGTGGCTCGTCCAGTTTCGCGGCAAAAAAGCCGCTTCCTCAGGAGATGTCACCTACAATGTCTAAGACGAAACCCTACAGCATTTCTTGAATTTGGTGTTATGCTGATATAGGTACATTGACGATCTGTTTTTTGTATGGATCGGCACCAAACAAGAATTAAAGATTTTCATTAATACTCTTAACAGGAATGAATTTAACTTACATTTTACTTACATGGCGGATAATACTAATATTTCATTCTTGGATTTAAATATCATTAAACACCCATCAGGCACACTTATTACAGATTTATATCGAAAACCAAACAGCAGGCAACACTATCCTACATGCCTCCAGTGCACAACCCCGTCCTCTGGTTCGCAGTATCCCGTATGCTCAATACTTGAGATTGAGACGAAACTGCTCAGAGGATGGGGATTTCCATGTGCAAGCCAACTTACTACGTAAACGCCTCTTGGTTAGAGGCTATAGCCGTACAAATTTAAGGAAGGCTTTCAATAAGGCTCTCTCTCTGAGCCGTCAGTCGCTACTCTATGGTCCTACACGTGACCAACAACCCCCTACTGTTAAAATAGTAACTAAGTATTCTTCACATCATCAACAATGCCGACATATTCTATCTGAACATTGGCATCTTCTGACGGAACACCATGTGATAGGGCGGTATGTTAAACCCATTCCTGAACTGGTTTTTAGGAAAGCTATCTCCCTTGGAGACAGGCTGACGAGCAGCCATTATAGAGTTCGTTCTAGGTCCCTGGAAGGACCAAGAGGCACTTATAAATGTGGACATTGTCCCAAGTGTCCGTGGATCCAGGAGGGGGGGCAGTGGTTTTACCAAATGGCGAGACTTTTTCGCCCCCACACCACGCTAATTGTGGTACTAGGGGGGTCGTTTACCTGATGGTCTGTGCCTGCCAGGCTTTCTACGTAGGCAAAACCATCAGGGAACTACGTCAATGCCTGGGTGACCACCTATATTACTCAACTAATGGCAAGATGACTACCGTTGGTCGCCATATCGGTATTCATCACAGATTTCAATTTGAAAAAGTGAAATTTCTGGTTCTAGAGGTTATCCCACAGGACCCCAGAGGAGGTGACTGGGACTGTGCGATCCTCAGACGAGAAGCTCTATGGATAGAGCGGCTAAATGCCCTCATTCCCCCAGGTCTGAATGAGGCTCACTCTTATAAGTGCTTCCTTTGAAGCCAGTTGTCAGTCTTTCGTTGATGGTGCTGCTTAGAGATGTGCATCTCTTTTTATAGAAAAGAATTGAAAAAAATTCTCTTCTCATTTTTGTTCTTTTTTTTCTTCTTTTTCTCTCTCTTTTCTGTGTTTCCTCTCTTTTTCATTTTCCTCTTCACCAGGGCTCTGTCTTTGGGATACACCCAGCATTTAAATTGTAAATTTATTTTATTCTATACTCCTCCCATATTCCGATGAATTGGGAGGATATTATTGATTAATTCATGGGCGAACTCCTTGGTGGGCAGGCCCTATGTATTATGACATTATGACCAATGGGTGTCACCGACCGCTGGCTCTGGTTGCTTAGGTGGGTACTTGGTATGACCCTACTCCTTGTCACCTGAGCCGGCCATTGACTGACCTCTGTTATCTTGGTGTTTTATGTGTTTACTTTTTATTGTAATTGTCATGGCTCCCCTCGGGCTTGTCCCCCACCTGGGCGGCTTGAGGAGTTCTCCCCCCCCCCATGAGCGGACATGTGGTGACCATATGAGGACGGTTTTGGCCATTTGTGTAAGCCACTTCCGCCCTCTTTACTCCGCTGCGGACACTTGGTCTGACAGGGAGGATACGCGCGCACGATTATAGTGCCGCGCTGGTGTTTTTGGTCACCTGACCCGGAGATACGTCGTCCCAGGTCGGAGTGACGGCGGGCGGGCGCTGATTGGTGATCATGCGCCCGCCCTGCCGTGCCTCCGGGCTCTCCCCCCATACCATCTCTCCAATGGGAGATTACAAATGCGCACGCGCTGTTTCTGCGCCTACGCAGTATCTAGAGATGACATAGGTGAGCGTCTATCGACGCTCCGATTACTTCCGGGTTGGGGGTGTATAAGACGCCGCTCTTGAATGCAATTCTCAGAGCGGCGCCAATGAGAGAGAGACACACACGCACTCCGTTATCCCCCGAAGGTAAGACGGCTGCTGAACCAGGGAGAGAAGGAGAGAGGGGGTCTTTCTTTACTCCTTTCTTCCCCCCCCCCCCCTTATATTACATTTACCTCCAACACATTAGATAGTGATTATGTTTAGCCTTATATATTGCCTTATCTATACATCAATTTTGCCCTTAGAGCAACCTTTTTTGGACTCCGTGGGGGCTCTGTGCTGAAGACACCTCTGGCTGTTTAAAGTTTAGTGAAGTGCGATGCTTAATGCCTAACCTCTATTTATTTTGGCAAATCCGGGGTAGGTCCTGATTATCAGTTCACTCTCCCTGCTTTTTCTATTCACTATTTATGTGTATGAACCATGGACCACTGGGTGTTCAGTCTGATTTGGCATAATCTTTATTTACTCTAAGCTATCTTTCAATGCCTCAAAGCTCATATGCTGTACTGCCTTGTCCATGGGCTACAATTTCTATTGGTAATAGAGATGGGATATCTTATTTTATTTTATTTTATAATTTTTTCTATTTGTAGTGCAAAGTGTGCCCTCCTACGTATCACCCCCCCGTGCCCGCTCCCAGGGGGGCACCCTAATTTAGTGTGTCTCGCATTTTGTCGTCTCTATGTTGAGGGGTAAAAAAGTCCTTGGGTGAGTCATGATTTTCTTACGGGTATTATCTCTGGTCTTATTGTATCTATTTTTTGATAGCTATGAACTCTTTTCCAAAATTGTCAATTATTTATTTGTAATTATTGAACTATCATTCTCTTGTGTATGTTAGACATTGTAGGTGACGTCTCCTGAGGAAGTGGCCTTTTTGCCGCGAAACCGGTCGAGCCACACGTCCACTCTACATCTATGTAAAAAAAAACTCCTGCATGGGGCTTTCAACCACCTTTTGTATGACATTGTCCATTTTATGGATTGATTACTATTTTGTTAGTTTGATTATTGTCTGTATTTGTTTCTTTTTTTACTTGTTATTTACAATAAAATTCTATTAATTTTTTTAAACAAATTTTTTGTTATTGATTACCATTAGATACCGCAATAGTCCCCACTGTTCCCATTGTTTTAAGGAAATCTTCTCCCAGAGTTTTCTTCCTATTGCTGAGCTATACGCTCCTTTCTTTCCTCATGTCTAAATTGGGACGATGGTATCTTGTTTAAACAAATCCTTTGAGGCTTTTTCATAAACTCTGATCTAACACCCTTGGAATCCACTCTCTCTGAGAGCCAACCAGTCAACAAACCCATGTCTTACTTCTATCAGACCCTACAGACTTTGTCCACCACTGGATACCCTTCCTTCCTAGCTAACTGTGAAAAGGACCTGCACAAAGAAGTATCAGTGGCTCAAATGTCCCCCATCTTGCAAATGGCTCACACCTCCTCCACAGCCTCTAAAATGGCGGAAGTAAATTATAAATTGCTCACGAGGTGGCACTACACTCCAGTAGTCCTTCACAAGATATTCCCAGAAGTATCACCCCTGTGCTGGCGGGGATACGGCGAACAAGTCTCTCACACCCACATCTGGTGGTATTGCCCACTTATACGCTCCTACTGGCTGACCATACTACACTGGGCAAAGGAGATACAAGGTTTCGAAATTCCTAATGACCCTTGGGTTATTTTACTACATTGTACGGGCTATGTTACTACATTGTACGGGCTAGGAGCATACAAAAAACAATAACTCTGCACCTACTCAATGCAGCGAAAGCCCTCATTCCACGTTATTGGAAACAACCAACCATACCATGACTACGCCAATGGCTATTGGAAGTAGACAACACATACTACATGGAAGATCTTACTCCCTCAGGAATAAGTCAGACCTAGTAAAAAAGATATGGTCCTGCTGGTTCCCCTTTAAATATACAACCGCCTACACAGAGATTATGTCTCAGGCTACATGAAACATGTACCCTTAAAAGCTACAACTGACACCTGTAAGGGGTTAGACTGAGGCAGATCCCCACTTTCCCACCCCCCATGCCTACCCTCAGCTCTTACCCCCCCCCCCTCCTCTCTTTCTTCCTCTTTCCTTACCCCCCCTTTTCACCAATTCTATGTACAGTGAAATTACACTAATGGTATATACCATTACAAGGGCTCTTGTTCGGGAATTTTTGACTGTTTAAACCTCACATTACCACTTTGTACGCACGTGCAGAACAGTATAACATAGTATAAGTCATTTAAGAGAAGTGACCTGCTGCAGTACCAAGTAGCAATGGCATGCTTCCATCCCGGGTAAATTGTATAAAAAGAAAAGGGGGACAAGTGGGACTTTAAATGAAGCATGTCAATTGAAAATAACAATGTATGAATACATGTGAATAAAATAATTTAGATTTAATTTATAATCAATGACCCCTAGGGGTTGTCCATGATCTGAATGCATACAATGGTAGTACAGTAATATAAATATAGATATACACTCAATATATTTTCATAATAGTAATCAGAGAATCTGGAGTATAGACAAATCAATGGACATGGATGCAGTTCATAACAGAAATACATAAATTACTAATCAAAAATCATAAAATCACATGAATGAGTACAAACTCTATAGGACAAAAGTTGATATTATCAAGGATTAAAATAAGCTTAAGTAAGCATCCTTAGTTTGAGAACCCGACGCGTTTCTTGGCTTCTTGCCAGTCATCAGGGGTGGGATGCATGTTTTTAAAAATAGCCCAAGAATTGGGCAGAACTTCCAGCAATGGGAACTGTTGGGGCTGAGATATAACCGTCTCATTCGGGGTTGAGGCAGGGTTCAGACCATCTCCCAACAATGTCAGGGGGCAGGCCAGGGGGAACCAAAACAGACATTCTCAACACAGGTCCACTAGGTACTAAATGTATATGTGTGTTACCCAAATCTGCGAAAAAGAAAAAAGAAAAGTGTGATGGGTCACCAAAAAAAAAAAAAAAAAAAAAAAAGCAGGACACTGAGTGTTGGATTGAACGTGTTGAATGAATATAGCTAATTACTGAAAAGTGTGTGTGAATGAGATATACACAAATGATTGGGAAATAGGAGAGATTGGGAAGAGATCACTCCTTAACTCTACATATGGGTAATAGAGTTTTATTCATGTTTTTTTTTTTTTTTTCCGTTTTTCTTCTCTCCTTTTTGCACATACATTGTTTCATTCAGAGCACTGCACATATTTTTTTACACATTTGAATTGGAAGATTTTGTATTTCCCCATCATCCATTCCCACTTATTCAACACACATTTAGTCTTCTCCTATTTCCCAATCATTTGTGTATATCTTATTCACACACACTTTTCAGTAATTAGCTATATTCATTCAACACGTTCAATCCAACACTCAGTGTCCTGCTTTAGGTTTTTTTTTTTTCTTTTGGTGACCCATCACACTTTTTTCTTTTTTCTTTTTCGCAGATTTGGGTAACACACATATACATTTAGTACCTAGTGGACCTGTGTTGAGGATGTCTGTTTCGGTTCCCCCTGGCCTGCCCCCTGACATTGTTGGGGGATGGTCTGAACCCTGCCTCAACCCCAGATGAGACGGTTATATCTCAGCCCCAACAGTTCCCATTGCTGGAAGTTCTGCCCAATTCTTGGGCTATTTTTAAAAACATGCATCCCACCCCTGATGACTGGCAAGAAGCCAAGAAACGCGTCGGGTTCTCAAACTAAGGATGCCTACTTAAGCTTATTTTAATCCTTGATAATATCAACTTTTGTCCTATAGAGTTTGTACTCATTCATGTGATTTTATGATTTTTGATTAGTAATTTATGTATTTCTGTTATGAACTGCATCCATGCATGTCCATTGATTTGTCTATACTCCAGATTCTCTGATTACTATTATGAAAATATATTGAGTGTATATCTATATTTATATTACTGTACTACCATTGTATGCATTCAGATCATGGACAACCCCTAGGGGTCATTGATTATAAATTAAATCTAAATTATTTTATTCACATGTATTCATACATTGTTATTTTCAATTGACATGCTTCATTTAAAGTTCCACTTGTCCCCCTTTTCTTTTTATAGTATAAGTCATGTTCAATAGATGTTCTCACACTACTATTGGCTATGTTATGTTAATTGTACCTAACGATTCACTAAATGCACTCCGTGTTTCTTAATAATTGTACTGTACACTATGTTCTCCCTCTACTTTTTCAATAAAAACGAATTAAACAAAAAAAAAAAACAGAAACAGAATGAGGCTTTCTTCTTTTGTATTTTAAAATATATAGATAAAGCATTTCCATGTGCATGTTATGGGTTTGGCTCCCTTGCCAATACACATATTGATGGAACTTCAAATGTTGATACTGAAAAGGAATTCTTATCCTAGCATCTTACCTAAAGTCAGCATTGTAATTTTCTGAAAACTGGCATATACTGTAGGTGACATAACGGTGATCCAGACATGGCAATTGACCAAAAGTAAGCTCAGCTAGGCATCAAAATCTTAAATTCTACATGATGAGTCAATTCAGTTTTAGAAGGAATTGTGCTCTAACCATTTCAGCCCAGGAAGATTTGGCTGCTCAATGACCAGGCCATTTTTTGCGACAATTGCTTGGTCGTGCGACATTGTAACTAAACAAAATTGATGTCCTTTTTTTCTCACAAACAAAGCTTTCTTTTGCTGGTATTTGATCATCTCTGCGTTTTTTTATTTTTTGCCCTATAAATAAAAAAAGTGTCAATTTTGAAAAAAAAAACACAATATTTTGTACATCTTGCTATATCCCCATTTTTTTTTTTTTTAAAAAGCAATTTTTTTCCTCAGTCTAGGCCGATATGTATTCTTCTGCACATTTTTGGTAATAAAAAATGCAATAAGCGTATATTGATTGGTTTGAGCAAAAGTTATAGCCTCTACAAAATAAGGGAAATATTTATGCCATTTTTTTTTTTTTTTTTTTTTTTACTAGTAATGGGGGTGATCAGCGATTTTTATTGGGACTTCAACATTATGGTGGACAGATTGGACATTTTTTACACATTTTTGGGACCATTGGCATCTATACTATAATGTCACTGGCGGGGAAGGAATTAACAGTAGGGGCGATGAAGGGGTTAACTGTGTTACCTAAGGAGTGATTCTAACTGGGGAGGGGATGGAACTGCCCGGGTGAGGAGAGCGATCGTTGTTCACACTTAGTATGAACAACAGATTGCTCTCCTCACCCCTGACAGCACGGCGATCTGTCTGTTTACATTGACATATTTCCATTCTGTCATTGTGTGGCGAAAGGCGAGCCGAAGTATAGCTACAATGGTTCGCCCAGGGGAGCCAACCTGCCGCAGTATAACTGCGGTGGCTGGTTGTGAAGGGGTTAAAGGATCAAGAAGTATTTTATAAATATCGTGCTAATGTACAATTACACTTCCATCAGATGTGAAAAGTTAGCATTCAAAGTTCACAGCACAAATACTATTAGGTGAAATGCTCCAAGTTCATCTGACTGCTCTACCTGCTATAGTTATCTGACTGCTCTGTCATCTGACTGCCCTACCTTCTATAGCCTTATGACTGTTCTACCTTCTATAATCTTCTGACTGCTCTACCTGCTATAGTCTTCTGACTGCTCTACCTGCTATAGTCTTCTGACTGCTCTACCTGCTATAGTCTTCTGACTGCTCTACCTGCTATAGTCTTCTGACTGCTCTACCTGCTATAGCGGTCTGACTGCTCTACCTGCTCGGTCATCTGGCTGCACTACCTGCTATAGTCGTCTGACTGCCCTACCCGCTATAGTCTTCTGACTGCTCTACCTACTATAGTTGTCTGACTGCTCTACCTGCTATAGTTATCTGACTGCTCTGTCATCTGACTGCCCTACCTTCTATAGCCTTATGACTGTTCTACCTTCTATAATCTTCTGACTGCTCTACCTGCTATAGTCTTCTGACTGCTCTACCTGCTATAGTCTTCTGACTGCTCTACCTGCTATAGTCTTCTGACTGCTCTACCTGCTATAGTCTTCTGACTGCTCTACCTGCTATAGTCTTCTGACTGCTCTACCTGCTATAGTCTTCTGACTGCTCTACCTGCTATAGTCTTCTAAATGCTCTACTGGCTGTAGTCGTCTGACTGCTCTACCTGCTATAGTCATCTGACTGCTCTACCTGCTATAGTCATCTGACTGCTCTACCTGCTATAGTCTTCTATCTGCCCTACCTGCTATAGCCTTATGACTACTCTACCTGCTATAGTCCTCTGACTGCTCTACCTGCTATCGTCCTCTGACTGCTCTACCTGCTATTTTCATCCAACTGCTGATATTTCTGTTTCTCTGATTCTAAGCCTGTAGAATAATTTCCAGATTCTGACCACTGTGTTCTGTTTTTTTTTTTTTTTTTTTCAAAGCAGTGCAAAAACGTAAACGTAGAATGAAAGGATTTTTATAACTTTAGAGCAGCTGTAAGGTTTCCTAGATATCATTAGATTACTGACTGAGTTTATTTGTTGCCTGGAATTACTCTTTAAGCTGAATTTATACCACTACAAATATTGGAAATTCTGCTAGATGTTTTGCCTGTAAATACTTCTCCGCATCTTTGTAAAGCAAGTATATATCAAAGACATTAAATAAAAGAAAAAAAAACTCATGTAATATTGAAGAGCACTTTAATTTACTTTTTTTACAAGCAATTTGCATTAGCTTTTTGAGTAAGTACAAGTTAGTGCATTCATCTGGAATATTATATTTGCATATGAGCCACTACATTTTTGAAATATGTGTGTGTGTATTAAAGCAGCTACTGTACCAGATAATTCATGCTAGGAAAGTCATGCTTGGTATTATTAATGCTTTGGCAAAACTGATTCAAAATTCCTCAGTCATGCCAAGAGGCAAAGGCTGTACCAAAGGGCATAACAGATCAATGTTGGTCTACATTATTCTCCCACTACAGAGAGAAAAGGACAGTGAGCTGCAACATTTGTATATACAAAAGAAATGTTTTTGACCCTCCCTGAGTGCTCTCATTCTTTCAATGAGTAGATGTTTTTAATTTAGCAATAGGGGCCATTTTAAGACCTTGTGGGTTCCAGGGTGAATTAATCATGAGTGGGTAATCGTCCCGTCTTTGCATTACCCCAACAAAAAAAAAACAAGAAAAAAAAACATGCTAATGCCAAGTATAGAGACACAAGGAAAGTGAGTTATTGGCTTTGTTAAACAACAATTCTTTAAAGTTGTTGTAAACTCTCCCCCACAACTTTGCCCCATGTGAATCAGCATAAAAAACCCTAATGGACACTGCTTGTAGATATCTCCTTACTTGCATAGTATTGTTGTAATCCTTTTTGTTCTTTAGAATGACGTCACTGAGCATGCCCATATCTCATGTCTATCTTTTATCAGGACTTCCTACGGCACAACACTGAAATCCCATGAGACTGCATAATCACTCAGAGCTTCCTCCTACACCCCATGTGACTTCACATGGAGAGGAAAAAAAGGCATCAGACAACATTACTGCAGTCTTATCAGCTGAAGCTGATAAGACTGACATAGGCAAACACAAGATAATCGGCACAAGTAAATACTATGAAATAAAAAAAGTCAGCAGGGTTGCCATAGAAACGTTGGATTGAGAAGGAAGCTTGGTGAACAGTACAGGAAGTGCTCAATGTTAGGGTGGAAATACACTCTACTGTGGAATCATATAGCAGAGAGAGGGGGGAAGGGGAACAAGGGAATGTTGTGCCATAGTGCCTCCAGCTACCAATAATACCCATGTTGTTTAATACTGTAGCTTACATATAAACTGCAGCTTGGCATTGCATGATTTTATCTACTGTCTATTATCTACCAGAAGACCCAGATCCTTTTCAGCCATGAACTTCCCCAGTTGTACTCCTCCTAGAATATATGATGCATGTGTCGTGGATAAACCACCATACTCTTTTGTGCTAATAAGCTTCTTTTCAGTCTAATGGTATAATGCATCTTTAAATAACCCATGTCTCCCCTTTTCCCCAATAAACGGACATAATCACCATCTTAGCTTCATCGCTCCCTCATTCCAATCAAGCACAGGCATTCCCTCAAACAGGAGGGGTTATACAACAACCAATGAACAATAACTAGGGGAGTCTTATGGGCGTGTCTGGGCATGGGCAGCATGTATGATTTCCTGCCCCCTGTCTTTGTAAGCTATCCTCAGCTAGTCAATGGAAGCCACATGGCTGGGTTAAATCATGGACGCTGTCCGACAATAATGCACCCAAAGGCTCACATTTTTACAATTTTTACTTATTTTGTGTTGTTCAGAAAACAACACATACCTGGACTATACTACTGTCTCTGTGGACGTGAGATTATCTGCAGATATAAGCCATGGCACCCCAAGTATGTTGATCAGGCATACAGGGGTGACATGAGTACACATCCCCTAAACTGATAATGTCTTTGCAGAGCGAACACATCCCCTCCAGACGATCGTTCTGTGCATGGCACAGGGGCCCTTTGCTGGCGGACATATCCCCACTCCACAAACACTTCTCTCCAACTTCAGGAAGTTTTCCACTACCAAACAGATCTCAACCAGCGTCAATCTGCCCCAGTCAGCTCTTTAGAGTGGGTTGCATGAGGACTAACACTGGGAGACACTATGAAAATACATATTAAAATACATCTTCATAAAATTTCCACAACACATGTTAGAGAGGATAACAGAAAATATGTGTGATGAGCTTCACATCATAATTATTAGAACTTTATCTATAACCACACATATATAAAACCACTTGAAATGACCTATTTCTGAAAGACAATGCACCAGGGCAACCAGAGAACAATGAGACCATACATGTGGCCATTTTGTTCTAACAATGGAAGGGGCTTAAAGGAACATGGTTAAATAAAACCTATTCACTGTATACCTAGTACCTATACCTATATCTAGTATACCTAGTACACAAATGCCACAGTCATTGAATCTACAAAATATGCTTGAATTACTAAGTTACAACAGACACATTCAAATGTCAGCACAATCATTTAAAAAAAAAAAGATCTCTTACTCTACATATGCTTTTTTAGTCAGTGACGACATAGCAACCAGCAACTATTGAGACAATAAACCCTTTGGTTAGGAGTGTGTAATGTATAATGTAACATGAAGAGAGCAGGGGTAAAGAGTATATTATGTTTTTAAAATTCTGGAGTATGCAATGTACAACCTAGTATATGTAGTGAAGGGCTTGGGAGTGTGTGATTCATAGACTGCAGGTCAACGGTGTGCAATGCATAGAGCATAAAAGTCAGGAGTGTGTAATTCAGAGACCTTAGATGTATGTGAGATGCAAAGTGTGGGGGTCAGGAGCACGTAAGCCACAAAACACAATACATAGAGAGTAGGGATCAAGAGTGCACAAGGCACAGAGCACAGAGGTTGGGGGTGTGTAATGTAAATATTGTTGAGGTCTGGAGTGCATAAGGCACACAAAGGGTCAGGAGTATGTAATGCAAAGAACACAGGGCTCAGGAGTGCTTAATGCAGAGAGTGCAGGAAATATGAGTGCATAGGTTGGGAATATGTAATGCAAAGAGAGCAAGGGTCAAAAGTGCATATGGGACAGAGCACAGCACAGGAGTAAAGAGTAAGCAACACAAAGAGCACAGATTTCAAGAGTGTGTAAGGCACAGAGTCAGCGGTTATAGATAAGTAAGCCACAAGGCACAGGGATCAATAGTAAGCAATGTACAGAGTTTAGGGGTTAGGGGGTTGTAACACACAGGGTGCAGGGGTTGGGAGTATGTAATACACAGAATGGAGAAATGTCATCAGCACACCAAGGATTCCTCATAATGGTCCAAAGCTCTGTGTAATGCACAGAGTACAGGAGTTAATATGTTACAGCATTCAGGAGTCAGAAATCCGTTACACACAAAGCGTAAAGCTAAGGAGTACATAATGCACTGAGCACAGGAGTCAATGGTGCATAAGGCATACAGTGCAGGTGTTAGCAATTCATAACACAAAACACAGGGTCAGGAATGCATCAGATTGTATGGTTCAGACATGAATAAACGCACAAGGTTCAGGGGTTAGTAGTAGATTAGACACATAGCACAGATTTCAGGAGTGCAGAAGGCACAGTGTGTAGGGGTCTGGAGTGAATAATTAATCAAGCACAGGGCTCAAGAGTGTGTATCCCACAGAGGAGTAAAAGCACAGGGCATGGGGAACTGGAGTGCAAAACACATAGAGCTCGGGATTCTGGAGTGTGTATTCTACATAGTGAAGAGGTCAGACGTATGTAACACACAGAGTGCAGGGAGTCTAATTAGCGCTGCGGCGCAAATTAGCGCTAATTAGTGCTAAAAAAGGTATTCACTATAGAGCTCGTGAAAAAATACTCCCAAAATCAAATTTACTATAGTTTACTGAAAACAAATGGTGCCCAAACCCTTACTCTGCTAAAACCTGCAGTAGTGCACATAATGTTTAGAGCATGATATGCCCATATTTATTGGCGTATAACACACACAGGTGTATAACATGCACCCCAATTTTGAGAGTGAAGTTTAAGGAAAAATGTTTTCACAGCCCCTTTACAGTAAACAGTCCCCTCCCCCTTGACACTACACAGCCACCTATCCAGTACACAGCCCCCCATCCAGAACACAGCCCCCATCCAGTATATAGCCCCCCATCCAGAACACAGCCCCATCCAGTATACAGCCCCCCTCCCCAGTACACAGCCCCCCTCCCCAGTACACAGCCCCCATCCCCAGTACACAGCCCCCCCATCTAGTATACAGCCCCCCTCTCCAGTACATAGCCCCCATCCATTATACAGCTCCTCTCCCCAATATATAGCTTCCCCATCCATTATACAGTCTCCCTCCCTAGTATACAACCCCCACCCCCCCATCTAGTATAGAGCCCCCATCCATTATACAGCCACCCTCCCCAGTACACAGCCCCCCCCATCCAGTACACAGAGCCCCATCCAGTATACAACCCCTTCCCTGCACTCCCAGGAGACCCCCAGTCTCTTGGGACAGTGCTGCCAGCATACTCTTCAGTTAAGAAAAAAAATCACTGCCAGCCCCTTCCACACTGCTCCGCTTGTGTCACTCCTATTGTAAAATGAAGCTTCCACATACCTCAATAGCTCAGTTTTTTCCACTGACCTGGTCACATGACTGCTCTCCTCTGACGTTACATAGATGGTCATGTGACCGTTCTCCTTATCCAATCTAAAGCTAAAATCAGAGGAAGAGGAGGAGCGGGAAGAGGAGAGCAGCCAGAAAAAAAATGGAGCTATTGAGATATTTACAAGCTTTGTTTTACAATGACACTGACACAGGAAGAGCAGGGTAGGAGAAGGGCTGGCAAGTGATTTTTCTCAAATTTAGACTATGCAGGCAGCGCTGTCCCAGGGCCAGGAGAGGTGGGATGGCTGGCCTAACACCCTCCCCAATGGGTGGCTCCTGGGGCGGACCACCTGATCCCACCCCCTGTTGGTAAAACATGATATTGGCATATAACACGCAGGCACTGTGTCATGTTTCATATGCCTTGTGATATGCCTTTAAATGTTATATGTATTATTCTGTCCCTGGTTCATCCCCTTCATGTATCTCAGCTTATTCTGTATAGTTAGCCCCACCCTTCTCCCAGTAATGCATTTCTGCACACATGTGAACTGGATCACATTATGATCTTTTGACCTATCTGATGTTCATTGTTGTAAGATCCTCACAGTTTATGGAATAAACTTCACAAGATCAACAAGGTGTCGTCTGGATCGAGTCACTGTTTATCCAAATAAGATTGGGGTTATCGACATCTCAACACAACTAAGTTTCAGAGATCACACTTTCAATGCTTAGATTGGAGAGGCAGAACAGTCAAAAGATAGTTTGAAAGATCAGCCAATACATCCTTAGAAAGATCAATCAAAAGATCTAATCCTTGCTAGCTCTGAAACCACTGCGAGAGGTTATATGGACACTGGAAAGGGGGGCGTGGCTTGCCGGCTGAGGAAGATGGCAGCTTAATTCTTAATCTCCTTCGGACCTCGGCCTATTCCTTTAGCTTTCACTGTCGAGAGGCGATCTTTTAGTCATCTACACATGGGGACTTCATCCCGCGGCAATTTGGGTTCCCGTTCCCCGAGAGGACCAGACAACCGTGCTGCCTATAACATCCCGGAGATGTTCCACACACAGAGACACAATATGGCGGAGAGTACCTCACATACATCGAGGCACAACGACAACATTGTCCTCTCCCCCTCAGAGCAAAGCTCCGTACAGACATCCCCAACTTCCAACCCTCCTTCATCACAACCGCTGAGTTTAGCAGACCTTCGGGCAGTTGCGTCCGATATAAAGGACACCCTTACAGCTGCAATTTCTGACCTACGCCAGGAACTACAGGAGATGGCGGGAAGAGTACATGCGGTGGAGAAAACGACAGACTGCCATCAAACGGTCTTGAAAGACCTGGACCGTAAGACCACCACTCATAGCCTTTACCTCAGAGACCTCCAACGACATGTGGAGGACCTCGATAATCGGGGCAGGAGACACAATTTGAGGGTCCGTGGATTACCTGAAACTGTGGGGAGCGAAAACCTATCACAGACTGTCACAGCCATCTTTAATGATCTGTTGGAAAGGTCCCCGCAAGCACCACTAGTCATGGAGCTTATTCACAGAGCGCTCAGGCCCAGGGGATGAGACACCGATCCGCCCAGGGATGTCATCTGCTGCCTTGTAGATTATGCCTTAAAAGAGGAAATCCTGCAGAGGGCCAGAGTGAAAGACGCCATCACCCATGAGGGACGGCCCTTCCACATATTTCAGGACTTGTCAGCCATCACCCTGAAAAACCGAAGGGATCTCCGTCCGCTTCTGGATATCCTCAGAAGGAAAGGCATACCCTACAAATGGAAGTTTCCGTTCGGACTCCAGGCTACCCACAATGCTCGCACCGCCATACTGAGGATTCCGGAGAATTTAGACAACTTCTGCCATACTCTTGATCTACCATTTGTCGAGCTTCCTACCTGGTACGCGGACTTCGCCCGCTACAAGACCCCGCATCGCGACAGGGAAGAACCGATGGAAGTTCCAGATGTCTCCTCCAGATGCCGTCGCTCCCCATCTCCGATTCTAAGTGACAGAGGCTTGGCTCACCAACGACCACATACCAGCGGCTCTCCTACTGGTCCGACCCCACGCCGTGCGCGCAGGGACCGCTAATCGATGGATCAGTGTTATTTCCCGGAAAAAGGAGTGACATAGGTCTGTCTCCCCCCGGCATACGGCTGACTTGTGTTCCCAGTTCTAACTGTTCGTTCGATCGTTATTCGGAATAATCACTTTCTCACCTTGTTCCTAGAGAGGTTTGTTTCTCCCTTTTACTACATATTCCTAAGCCTGCTGACAGGTCTTATCTCCCAGCAGTGAGACAACCCTCCATAGAGGGGATCTATCGCGAGACATTCTAATGCTGTCAATCGCCTATTCGGATCCCTCAGACGCACAATGTTGCAGCTATTCTGCTGCTGCTGTTTCAATTGTTGACCTAGGAGAAACACTGCCGAACCAGACTTCTACAGTCTACGCTCCGATGGAGCAACTTCAGCCTGCATGACTGTTTCGGTCACCCGGAAGCGTACGCTATCACTACGATCAGATTGGAGTGACTGTAGGGTTATTCGATCAGAAGAATGCGCTTTCGTGAGTATGGTCTGGACTGAACAACCGTATGGAATAGGGACTTCAGACACAGGACAGTACTTCTGTAGTGTTAGCATATGCAGTTTATTGTGTATTATGGTTGAATCCACTTTTTCTCACACCCTCCAATTTATCTGTCGGGATCTGCTCGTTTTGCCAGGGTCACTATTTGTCACTATACATCTACATATCTAAACCTCGTCCCATGTGGACACACTATGAGGCATAATCCGAGGAGACGCTTTCGCTCTTACTAACAGGAGACCTGAAAGATGTCTGTTTGTGATTCCTGGCGGTCTAGTGTCTCTCCATCCTGGCATGGGAGTGGATTTTGAATAATTGTCAGTACTACGAATAACTCCCCTGATATCCTAGTTGGATGCTTGCTATGATTTCTCTTGGATATACCAGTTAATTAGCATTAGTTGTTTAAAGAATGGGTTCTATTTTAGTCATATCCCAGGCCTCAGATTATGGGAGACACGTTTAGCACCATCCTTTACATGTGTCACCCTGATGGATTTATTATCCCACTCAATTTTATCTTATTCATTGCTCACATGTGTACCCTATCTTCATACTGATAGAGCCCCATGACTTCCACTACTGGGCCTCTATTTCCTCTATAGGTCGTAGGTCTGACGACGGATCTTTGAAAAACTTTCCTCAAGGTACTCCCACCACCCACAAGGTGGACTGGCACGATTCGACTAATTGCAAAAATTTACATCTATCGTGCAGTTCAACCGACTCATACCGACTTATTGTAAATATTTCAGAGGGGCCGTAGGCGTGCCCTCGCAGTCGGTGCTTATTTGATCGTCCCTTCTTTTCCCCTTTTCCTCTCTGTTTTCATCCCCTCCTCCTCCCTGACCCTATAATCTGTCTTCTTATTTCTACCTCCAGCGCTCTTCTTTCCGTTGACTCCGTGCCCCGGTTCTATCCCCAGCCTCCGTTAGCTCTAGGCATACCACCTGCTTTAGCTTACTGACTCGTTTAATGCCGCACCCCAGCATGCCCAAACTCACCTTCACGTCGCTTAATGCTCGGGGCCTAAATTTGCCTGAAAAACTGAGGCAATTACTACTACAGATGCAAAAATCTCGACCTGACATTCTATTCATTCAAGAAACGCATTTCAGGACGAATGCGATTCCGAAACTACAATCCCGATACTTCCCGGTGGCCAAATCAAAGGGGGTTTCTATACTTATAGCCACACAGTGTACATTTATACTCCAAGACAAACTGGCAGACCCCGGAGGTAGATTCCTCTTCCTGAAATGGAAAATAGGCCGTACCACATACACCATAGCAAACATATATGCACCAAACTCCCGACAAGTTTCCTTTTTCCGAAATATTAACCAACCTTTGATTCCTTTTGCTGAGGGGACCCTAATCCTTGGGAGGTGATTTTAATGCTCCGCTAAACCCATTACTCGATACATCGACAGGGAAATCAGCTATCCCATATGCTGCACTACGCTCCATCAAGAATCAATTACACAACCTCATGTTGCACGATTCATGGCGGACCCTCCACCCCGATACCAAGGACTACACGTTCTTCTCCCCTCCACACAATAAATATTCCCGTATAGATTACTTCTTCCTATCCCAAAAAGATCTACATCTCCTTCAACACACCTCGATCGACCCTCAGATCCTCTCAGACCATCACCCGATCTCCATGTCCATCTCTATGCCCGACGAACTTTCCAAAGCCCCGATTTGGCGTCTTGACCCCTCCTTACTCACAGACTTAGCAACCCTTGATAAAATCAGAATTCGCATCCAACAATTCTTTGCGGAAAACAAACCTACAGATACTTCCCCTTTGACCAACTGGGAAACTCATTAACGTGTGATACGAGGCATTCTTATAGCAGAAATGACCCACCGCAGGAAAGCTAGACAAAAACAATTCCGTGATCTTTTATCCAAAATCTCCAATTTCGAGAAAGCCCACAAGCAAACTCAGGCCTTACAATCCCTAACCATGCTCATCCAGGCTAGACAGGAAATGTTAGAACTCCTCGGAAAACAAATCAAACGTAAATATATCCTCTCTCAAAAGTATTTTTACGAATACGGTAATAAGGCAAGCAAGGGGTTAGCCAGAGCCCTCCAGATGAAAAAAATCGGCTGTGACAATTCATGCTCTAACGGATGCATCGGGTCGTAAATTCACATCTAACCCAGACATAGCCTTCCAATTTGTTTCCTTTTATGAAAACCTGTATAATCTTTCCCCTACCAATCAAGATCAGCCGGTACTAGATAGGAAGGGTATGATTTCAGATTTCTTAAGTACATACGCCCCTTCTAAAATCTCAGCCGAGGAGTGTCTGAGACTCCAAGAACCATTGTCAGCTGCGGAAGCAACCTTGGCCCTCAAGCAAATGAAACCGGGCAAGAGCCGGAGAAGGCGTTTGATAGGGTGGCCTGGGATTTTATGTTTCCAACACTACAATCCATAGGCCTTCCACCATCGATGTTAAACCTGATCATGACACTTTATTCCACTCCCACGGCTAAAGTGAGAGTGAATGGCCACCTTTCAAACACCTTCCCCATCACAAATGGCACCCGTCAGGGTTGTCCGCTTTCCCGGCTCTTGAACCCCTCCTCAACTGCATTAGAGCGAACCAGGACATAAAAGGGATTCAAATCCATCAACATCTGTATAAAACAGTGGCCTTCGCCGACGACATCCTTTTGTTTCTAACAGACCCGATGTCCACTATTACCGCCTTACTCCGTACACTTCAACACTACCAATTCCTGTCTAATCTCCAAATTAACTACTCAAAATCTACCGCCCTCAACCTGACTCTCCCAAAAGAAGTATGTGACCAGTGTAAAGTTAAATTCCCATTCACTTGGAGTACGCATGGGATTAAATACCTGGGGATTCACCTCACGACCTCTATACAAGATTGGTACGCCTCTAATTTTTTACCACTACTACAGAATATCACCAAAGACCTTACCACTTGGTCGGGAGGTTTATTTTCGTGGTTTGGGCGTGTCGCCATAATTAAGATGAATATCCTTCTGAGGATCTTATACCTATTGCAGGCTCTCCCCATTGCCATCCCAAAGTCGTTCTTTGCCTCCTTACGTAGACTTTGTGTCGTTCATTTGGGGAAAATCGCCTCCTCGAATTAGTTACTTGAAACTCACCCTGCCTAAGAGTGAGGGAGGAGTAGGTCTACCGGACATTCACAAATACTACCTCGCTAGCCACCTCACTAGGGTCCTCGACTGGAATTTACACTCTACGACGAAAGACTGGGTACAACTTGAAAAAGCCCTAGCCCCATCAACGTTAGATTTATTCCCATGGCTACCTGTAAAACACACACTGCTTCTTATGCAAAATCACCCTCTAATTTACCCCACTTTAAGTGCATCCAAAGAGTGCTTTACGAAATATGATGTTTCTTCCCTTCAAGGTCCCCTAACTCCTTTGAGAAGGAATCCTGATTTTGCTCCAGGCATGGAGAAAAACTTCTTTAGTGATCTATGGCCACAGGAGCCTTTACAAGCTCGACACCTCTACGAGGGAAACAAATTGCGAACGTACGAATCATTAGTTGCTACATCACAGTCGAACTCTTTTCCCTTTTGGTCATACGTCCAATTAAGACACTTCCTCCACGCAGCTCCCTCTCAATCCCAGTGGTCGTGCCCTCTCACCCAATTCGAACAGCTTTGTGTATTGACAGAACCACAACGACACCTCATTTCACAAACATATGCTCTATTATTGTCCTCCTCTAAATCTGTTCCAGATAGATTGAAACAAAAGTGGGAAAGAGACCTGTCCCATTCTCTATCCGTAGAAGATTGGGACACTATATTCAAGCTGGCTCATAAGGGATCCTTGAACACACACACGCAGGAAAACGCATATAAAATAATCTCACGATGGTATAATACACCTCTCCAGATACAGCGTTTTGCTCCGCACCTTTCCCCTCAGTGTTGGTGTTGCCAAGACGGAGTGGGTTCTTTTCTACACATCTGGTGGACTTGTCCCAAATTACAACCGTTTTGGAAAGAAGTCCACAGAGTGATCAAACAGGTCACTACCTTTGATTTAGCCTTCCGCCCTTCGCAATTTTTACTAAATTTACCCTCCATTCCTAAAAAACAATATTTCCGTTCCCTCGCAATGCATATGGTAAATGCAGCCAAATTATGTATACCGACCAAGTGGCGCAAGTCTGACCCTCCCACCACTGTAGACTGGTTGGAGAGAATCAGAAAAACGGCAGAAATGGAAGACCTTATTCATCAAGCCCATGATCAATCAGAAAAATTCACCTCCACTTGGACATGCTGGTTTCACTTTCTTTCTACCTCTGATTATAAATCGCTCACCCACCACACTGGGTAGGGGGTACGGAGTTAGCGGAAAGACCCCTTTTTTTCCTTCTGCTCGCCTTTCTTTTTCCCTTCTCCTTCATATTTCCACCCTTGGCTCTTTTGCCCGACCGATCCCTTGCTTTAGACACTTTTGGATCCTAAACTCTCCCCAGGGATGGAATTTGACACCCTTATAGTGACAGACTCTAATCCCGAGGACGATCCTCAAGTACTCGAAGATGTTAGGGACCATTACCTCCTCCCCACATTCAGTTATGAAATTAGAGAATCCTAAGTGATAGTTGTTTTCGGGCACTTCATCTATATAGTAGTATCAACATTTCTATTATTGTGCTCTTTACGGTATAAACTGATATTATCTTGTATAGCCTTATAATTGCATTACTTGGCTTTCTTTTTCACAATCAGATTGTATGTTATTATTGACGATATGTGTGTATGTTCACAAATTTTAATAAAAATCTTTTGGGAAAAAAAAAATATGGACACTGGAAATAGCAGTCAGTGCAGCCATTGATACACAAGTCTGTATGTGTGTCTGCAAGCAAGTCTCAGCATAGCACTCATCAGCCACAGGACAATATTACTGCTGTGAATGTTCATACAAACAGCTTATACACTGCCTCTGTATGCATCAGCACATGGCTTTTTGTCTGTGTAATCTTATAAGAAAGTCAGAGTAAACCTTTATTAAACTGCAGCCTTAACATGGCTTCATGAATCCAGATCTTATCGCTCTGCATCTACTAGACGCTCCACGAGGTCTTCCAAATCTCTACAATCAAGATCTTATGCACTCAGACAACAACTTATAAAGACCCGTGCAGGTACTGAAGCTTCTAAAATTCAGAAGGCTTTCACCCAAAAGAAAGCAGGAATGGAAACCGAAGCTGCACCCCAGAAAGCACAGGCCGCACACTAGAAAGCAGAGAAAGAAGATGAAGCTGCACACCAGAAAGAAGAGAAAGAAGCTGAAGCTGCACACCAGAAAGCAGAGAATGAAGCTGAAGCTGCACAACAGAAATCAGAGAATGAAGCTGAAGCTGCACACCAGAAAGCAGAAATGGATGTCTTGGAAAAATAATGTGAGCATGCCACAGCCAAGGCAAGGTTAAGGGTCTTAGAACAAGCCGCTAGTGAAAGCGAAAGAGACAACAGTTGCAGAAACTCAGTTTTATCTTATGCCTCAGATTCTTCACATACCTCTCGATAACGTCAACTCCCTGTCACAGTAACCAAAGGACTCAAAACTGTACTTCAAGACAATTTGCCTTTATATCTTCCAGTACATCAGACTACAGCATCTCAGCAAGCAGCAGACACTGGTATGCATATAACAGACTGTCCACCCTACTTTGGCATTAACAAAGACCCTCCTGGCAAGCACACTAATCCACAGCTACAGACCAACATATCAATGAACTTTAAGCCAGTTCCAGCATTTAATGCCTTCACACCTACATATGTTCCCAAGTCCCTTAATGTCAATGCACCAGCCATAACAACTAACTCTGTTCCACCTGTAGTCATGCATCTAAAGTCTGAGAACATGGACACGCCACAGTTTGCTAAATACATGCTCAGCAGAGAGCTCACTAAGACAGGCCTCACCAAGTTGGATGACAAGCCTGAAAATTACAGAGGCTGGAAATTCACCTTTAAGACCCCTATGAGTGACCTAGACATCAATGCCACAGAGGAATTAGATCCGCTCAGCAGATGGCTAGGTCCCCAGTCAACTGAATGCATCAAGAGGTTCGAAGCAGTTCATATTGACAACTCTACTGCAGGCCTTAATGCTGCTTGGGACAGACTTGAACGTACCTTTGGCAGCCCAGAGGCCATTGAAGATGCCTTATTCAAACGGTTGCAAAGCTTCCCAAATATTTCTTCTAGAGGCAATATAAAGTTTCAAGAACCCAGCGATGTTCTATTAGAGCTTCAATTTGCTAAGGCGGACATCAACTTACCTGGTCTCAGTTACCTTGACACAGCTCGTGGCATCAACCCTATCGTTCTCAAGCTACCATATGTCATTCAAGAAAGATGGGCAGCGATTGGATCAAAGTATAAGGAAAATCATTAAGTTGCCTTTCCTCTTTTTTCCTACTTCTGCGAGTTCATCAAAAGAATTTCAGACACTAAGAATGACCCAAGTTTCTCCTATGGTGACTGTAACCCTCTCAGTTCACCCTCTCCAAGACCTATGAACACACGTATGACACAGAGACCATAGATGTCCAGTGTTAGTGAAAAGGACTAATGTCCTACCTGCACCTGCTACAGTTCTCGAAAAGACTGATCAAAACAAGAAAATTGAGAACCCAAATCGCCAATGTCCAATACATGACAAACCACATCCACTTAAGAAATGTATCAGCTTCAGAAAGAAAACCCTACAAGAACATAAGGAACTTTTAAAGAAATTTGGAGTTTGCCACAAATGCTGTGCCTCCACAGAACACTTTGCAAAGGACTGTAAAACTATCATCAAATGTATAGTGTGACAGTGATGACCATGTGCAAACTCTTCATCAATATCTGCACAACTCTACTATACTCACAATCTTCCTGAGGCAAAGCAAGGTGGGGAGTGCACAGATAAAACAGCACCTTCCACCTCAGTGTTCTCTACATGTTCAGAGGTCTATGGAAAAGGACTCTGTGACAAATCCTGTGCAAAGATTTGCTTGGTTCATGTATACCCCAAAGGCCAACCTGAAAAGGCCATAAGACTGTATACTATTGTGGATGAGCACAGCAACAGATCTCTTGCAAGAACGCAGTTTTTTGAACTGTTGAACATAACAGGAGATGCTCTACCTTATACCCTGAGCACTTGTGCTGGCTCTACAGAAGTCTTAGGTAGGAGAGCCAGTGGTCTTGTAGTTGCTCCCCTGAATGACAATGTGGAAATATTCTTGCCCACTATCACTGAGTGCAACCAAATCCCAAACAAAGAGGAGATCCCTACTCCTGAAGCTGCCTTTCATCATTCTCACTTGAAGGACATAGCCGACCAAATACCAGCCCTCAATGAAAGTGCTGATATCCTGCTGTTACTCGGCCAAGACATCTTAAGGGTGCACAAGGTTCGTCAGCAAATCAATGGTCCACATCATGCACCATATGCTCAGTATCTGGATCTAGGCTGGGTCGTCATAGGCAATGTCTGTCGAGACAAAGGCAAAGGTTCTTACTCAATCTCTTCCTTTAAAAACACACGTCTTGTCAAACGGACAGACTACTTGTTCTGCACAATGACCACATTAATATAATGTAAAAGATAGATTGTGTGCAAAAGGTGCACAACAGCACATCATACAAGGTGATAAGAAAGCCCTTAAAGTCTGGGGTGACAACATCGGCAACAAAGTGTTCGAAATAACCACTAAAGACCAGGAGTTAGCAGCTACCATGGAAGACAAAGGATTTTTGAAAACCATGAGTAAAGAGTTCTACCAAGATGATTCCAACAGTTGGGTAGCACCTCTACCATTTTGTATCACAAGAAAGAGACTACCAAATAACAGAGTGGAATGCCTTAGGAAGTTCTCTAGGCCTGAAAGATGGAACTATGTTCCTACTAACCCCAACCCTGCTGATCGCGGCAGACGTGCAGTACCTACTAATGCATTTATGCACACATCATGGCTATCTCCACCAGTTCTACAGATTCTCATCGCAACTGTTGGCCTATGGGTCTTATTACAAAGACTATGCCGAGTATTGACGGAAAAGTACGGAAAGTAGAAGTTAAAGCAATGAAAGAAGGTTCTGCACACTTTTACTTGAGGCCTATAAAGGAACTAGTACTTCTTTTGCCCAAAGAAGAAGACAAGTCATCAACTTGATTCAAAGGGAGGTACAAAGGATTGATGCATGTTGCAGCTTTCCCCTCTGAAGATGGATATTTCCTTGTCACAGCCTAGACCAGTGATGGCGAACCTTGGCACTCCAGATGTTTTGGAACTACATTTCCCATGATGCTCAACTACACTGCAGAGTGCATGAGCATCATGGGAAATGTAGTTCCAAAACATCTGGGGTGCCAAGGCTCGCCATCACTGGCCTAGACCTTCGAGATCAACATCTGCAAGTATATGTTAATGTTTGCATTGTTTCCCTTGTTCTTCCCTTCCCTCTTGTTTTGCAGGTGTTCTTGGAAAGAACTTCAGTACTTATATTTGGACTTGGACTAAAGTTGCTAATAATAGAAATCATAGATTTCGACAGGGAGTGTCATGTTTAACATGCCTTGTGATATGCCTTTAAATGTTATATGTATTATTCTGTCCCTGGTTCCTCCCCTTCCCCCAGTAATGCATTTCTGCACACATGTGGACTGGATCACATTATGATGTTTTGACCTATCCAATGTTCATTGTTGTAAGATCCTCACAGTTTATGAATTAAACTTCACAAGATCAACAAGGTGTCGTCTGGATCGAGTCACTGTCTGTTTATCCAAATAAGATTGGGGCTATTGACATCTCAACACAACTAACTGTAAGTTTCGGAAATCACACTTTCAATTTTAGATTGGAGAGGCAGAACACACTGTTTACCCTCTGTTTTCAGGGGGAAAAGATGTGTGTTATACGCCGATAAATACGGTAATTGACTAAATAGTACTGAAATATGCAGTATATTGTTTAAGGATAATCTGCTTTTAATTTCAATAGTTTTTATTGAATTTTTAGAAAATAACATAAACCGCAAAGAAACAAAGTCATATAACCAATATCTGCCATACAAGGAACAGCTAGCATGAAATAGTTGCGTACACTGGCAAATCTGTACAATAAAAAAAAAAGAGTGTTGGAAAGGAATAACTCGCTCAGATATCAGGTAAGAGGTATCCCCCCATTCCCTCCCTGGCACCCCAATGGGATCACACTGTGCCCGAGAGGGAAGGGGCCCCCACCCGTCAAATTCGGCATTATTAAGAACAAAAAAAAGGAAAGTAGACAGACACAGAAGGAAAGGGTACAAAAATAGGGGAGGCAAGCGGGGCATTATGAAGATATGAGAAATGCAGACCTCAAGAGGCACCAGGTAGCAAAGATGATAGAAAGTTCAATATAGTTAGTTCACAACGTCCCCGTAGAGATCCGCTCACTACCAGTAGTTGATTACCTTGGAGAGATGGTGCTCTCGCAGATGAATAAGAGGGAGATGAAGGAATAACGGGAGAGGGAGAGAGGGAGGAGTCACCTTATGTAAGTATCAAGGACACAGATAAATGATAGGTATGAGTACATGGGATGGCTTGAGGAATGAAAACATGCTATCAATCTTTAACCATACACCGTGGGTGCGAAAGCCAGAGTTTACATTTGGTCTGAAATGACATAATCCTAAGATCAGTGATAGCTAATAATTTCTCCATCTTGCACTGATGATTGAAAGTAAGTACTGCATCTGTAGGAGATGGAGATTTATCTGAGTTCCACAGTCGGGTAATAGTCAGTTTAGCTGCTAGCAAAAGTTGAGTAAGCACTATTCTAGTGTTGGGTGGAAATTCATGTATTATGAGGTGAAGCAGAGCAAGTTCAGGGGAGGGATCTACACGGATAGCACATAATTCGGATATCAACATAAAAATTTTGTTCCAGAAGGATCACACCGATTTACAAGACCACAAGATGTGGTACAAAGTAACCACATCTCCGCAACCTCTCCAACAGAAGGCCGTGCGGTCATGACAAAATTTACTCAATCTATAGGGAGTGAGATACCAGGAATGAACAACTTTTTGAAAAAGTTCCCAATGATTAGCACATCTGGAAGAAGTATATGTAATAGAAAATGCTGACTTCCAGTAATTGTCAGGAAAGGATTTACCCACGACCTTTTCCCATTTAGAGATAGTAGTTGTTTTGGAAAAGGAGTCGTGGGAGTTATAAATACCATAGAGTAGGGAAATTCCTTTGATAGGGCTACTAGGGTCCTGGAGGAATTTATAGAGTGAGGAAGGTAACATCAGGTAAAAGGGTAAGGGGTGCTTCATTAGCAACGAGTAAATTTGTAGATAGGAGAAATAAGCTGAGGAGGGGAGAGAAAATCTGGAGACCAAATCACCAAATTTGTAAAGGGAAGCGTCATGGTATAAATCTTTGATAAGAGTAATGCCTTTGGAGATCCAAGGTTTTAAATCAAGGTACGGAATGAAATCGTAAAGGACCGAAAGTGGGGTAGATAGTTTACAGAGTGGCTGATTAGGTATGGAGGAAATAGAAAACTCTGACCATAAGGTGGTAGAAATCTGTATAGTGGGTATAGGGCAGGGAGGGACAAGAGCACCCAATTGAATAGCAATCAGGGCTGATTTAAGGTCTCTATTAGGATTACTGCCAACCTCCATGGATGTCCACGTTTTGTGTTCGGAGGGGGACCACCAATATTTAAGTTGATCTAGGAGGCACGCTTTGTAGTAAGCTGTTACATTAGGGGCACCCATACCCCCGATTTTCTTATGTTTTAACAGAATAGTGATAGAACATCTAGGTGGCTTGCGGTTCCACATATACTGATTAAACGTCGTTTGAACCGAGGAAAGGAAAGTGCGCGGTATAGGAATAATTAGTGGGCGAAATAAATAAAGAAGTTTAGGGAGGATGATCATTTTAAGTGCCGCTATTTACCCCATGGTGGACAGACCTTGAACATGTAGATATGACAGTTGTTGGGGTAAGGCTTCTAGAAAGGGTTTAAAATTATAGTTATACAATTGAGAGGTCTGGCGGGTCAAATGGATACCTAAAAAGGGTATAGAGTGAGTGGACCAAGTAAAGGGGAATTTTCTGGTTAAAGTGGATTTCATGGCCGCGGAGACGTTGATACCAAGTATTTGGGATTTTGTGGCATTTAATTTGTAATAGGATACGGCACTGAAATCCTGTAGCAGTTGCTGAGTCTCAGTCAATGATGTCAAGGGGTTAGAGAGTATGAGCATCACATCATCAGTGAATAAGCTGATTTTATGCTCTTTACCAGCTATAGATAGCCCTGTTATGTGAGGATGAGATCTAATATGCTGTGCTAGTGGTTCCATGATCAGTGTAAAAATTATTGGGGAAAGGGGGCACCCTTGCCTTGTCCCGTTGGTAATGTGTATGGGTTTTGAGGTAATCCCTGATGTGAGTACCGTGGCTGAGGCCAGCCCGCAATTCCAAAGGCGTTGAGTACTGCCCTAAGGTAACCCCAGTGGACCCTGTCGAATGCCTTCTCCGCATCCCGAGAGAGAAGCAGAGAAGGCACTCGAGAGGATCCAGCCTGTGAGATTAGGTTGAGAAGACGTCTGGTGCCGTTCGGGGCCTGTCGACCCGGAACAAAGCCCACTTGGTCCGGGTGGACTAGGCAGGGAAGGACTGATTGCAATCTAGTAGCTAGAAGTTTGGCATACAGCTTCACATCTGTATTAAGGAGGGAAATAGGTCTATAATTTACTGGACTAGTAGGATCTTTGTCGGGTTTAGGCAACGTCACTATCACCGCTTTAAGCATGTCAGGTGGAAAATTTCCCAAGGATGAAGCAAGATTGAAGACTGATTGAAGGTGTGGGGCAATTTCTTTAGAGAGGTGTTTATAGTACTCATTTATAAAACCATCTTCACCAGGGGACTTACGGTTGGGAAGTTGGTGGATGGGCGAACAGATCTCTTGGGTAGTAAATGATTGAGATATGGAATCGATTTGATCCTTGGAGAGGGTGGGAAGCTTTAATTTCCATAAGAACTCATCAATAATTTCTGGAGATGGTTGAGGGGTAGACACATCATTACGAAGATCGTATAAAGACTGATAATAATCTGCAAACACATTGGCTATATCTTTAGGGCTAGTAACAGATTGTTTCGTAAGCGGATGAGTAAGGGTGGCTATTTTTCTTTTGATCTGTTTTGCCTTCACCACTCTAGCCAACCATGCTCTCACCTTGTTATGCAACCCGTAATAGGAGGCTTTAAGGAATTTGAGATGGTTTGCTTGCTTATAACCTCAGTTGCTGTCTATCCCAAAGGATATCCTGCGTCAGTTGGGGGTCTGGTTTAATTTTGTTGTCTCTTTCTTTAGAGGATATGGAATGGAGCAAATTGTCAATCTGCTTCGTCCTCTTTTTTTTAACAATGGATGCCAACTTAATCAATACCCCCCTCATATACACTTTATAAGCATTCCACAATGTGAATCTATTAATATCAGGTGAGTCATTAAATTCAAAGAAATTCTGATGCTCCTGTAAGATCGTTTGGCACAATAGCTTGTCTCCCAGAAGGGTGGCGTTCAATCTCCAAAGTGGAGGAGGAGTGTGACGCAATGTGTCTTCAAAGCATAACACAATCGGTGCGTGGTCTGACCAAGATATTGTGCCAATATCGGATCTCAAGACATTCTGGAGAGAATTTTTTCCCAGTCAAAAATAAATCTATGCGAGAGTAAGAGGAATGTGCCGCTGATAAGAAAGTATAGTCCTTTTCTGAGCCATGGAAACAGTGCCAAATGTCATACAGTTCATATTGCAGAAGCAGAGGAACAATAGATTGCCATGGTCTCCTGGATTGGGCTGATGAGTCCAAGGCGGGGTCAAGGACTGCATTGAAATCTCCACCCAAAAGGAGGGTACCCTGAACCACCTTTGAAGTTTGGTAAGCAAAGGAGCAAGAAACTTTTTTTGTCGGGCATTGGGAACATACAGATTGACCAAAGTAAACGTTGTTTGGTTGAGTTCACAGATAAGTATGAGGTACCTTCCAAGGGGGTCCCGGATAGTGTGGATGGGACGAAACATGACAGAGTCTTTCATGCCTTTTTAAGACCATTAGAAGTGAAAACTTGGGAATAGTTCCTGAAGTACAGTTTAGGGCACTTATGTGCAGCAAAATGGGTCTCCTGAGCGAATATGACATCCGCTTTAAGTGAGCAGGCTTCTTTTAACAGTGCAGAGCGTTTAAAGGGGCTATTGAGGCCTTTCGCATTGATAGACATAAACGTCAAGGGCATGACAAAGTTTGGGTATGTGCTGAGAGGTTGCGGTACCAGGTAGTCCAGTTACCTTGAAGAGAGTACTTAGGAGACTCGTGCATCCCCGTTATAAGGAGCCAGGCAGAGTTGGGATATACATTCTCTTGGAAAAGGCGGTGTACTTGCAGCTGAAGGAGTAGCAGTCCAGGTAGAGCAACAATCCATGGAGGAAACGCAGACCAGAAGCCATGTTCTCTTGTAGTGAAGAATATTCCGTAAGCGGTGACCCAAGAAGAAAGGGAAGGAGAGAACCACAGGACGAAGGAAAGAAAGGGGAAGAAGATCAACATAAGTAAAAAAAGACCTATAAAAACAGGACAATGGGCAGCCAAAGCTGCTTCAACAGCAGTGTGGGGTAGATAGGCCACTAGTGTGGCGCACTAGGCACAACAATAAAGGTACAAACTAAACGTTCGAGCTCCTTGCCTCACGCTACTGAAAAGTAGCAACGGAACGGAGAGGACTTGGACTTCTCAACAGGCGGGTCACGACCATTCCGTAGCCAGGTGTTCTGGAGCAGGTGGAACGGGGGTTGCGCATCAGGCGGGAGCAGATTGTTGTATACCTTTATCCTTTATCCACGTTGTATACCTTTATCCACACTATGTATGGGGAATACTTTACCAATCCAGGAGCTTCGTGGGAAATCCCCATCTGTAATTTATGTTGTTGTTGCGCAGAATTTTCATGAGTGGATTCAGCTTCTTCCTGTTCAATGCCGTTTGTTGTGAGATGTCGGTATATAGAGAGATACCGGTAAATTCATCAGGAACCACCGGGCTTTGTTTAGCCGCCACCATTATCCTTTCTTTCACGTGATAATAATGAATACGCGCCAGAGTATCTCTAGGAGCAGTGTCAGGGAGGAATTTTGGTTTCGGAATATGGTGCGCCCTATCCACACACAATTCAATGCCCGTCAGATGGAATAAGAGTTTTCTTTCATAAGGCCTTGAGCGGTCTTCCAAATCTGATAATTTATATTGGAGGCATTGCAACTCAGCTTCCTGATCAGTGTACGCATCAACAAGCTCATTATGGGCAGTGTAAAGATCCGCCATTTTAGACTCTAAATGATGGATTTGGGTAGAATGAGCCTGAACAGTATTGTTCACAGAGGCAAACATATCAGAAAAGTCAGTGAATAAAGTTCTCCTGAGAGATAAGAGCATACTTTTCATGGTGCTCTCAGAGATAGCATTGTCAGAGCCTGGGAACACATCAATTGAAGGCTCAGTCTGTGTGTTCTGTGAGGAGAGCTGTGACATGCTGCAACCCAGCAGAGAATTCATCTCCCTCCCTTCGCTGCCTGGATTTAGCAGGGCTGCGCATAGTGGGGGTAGAAGGGGGTGAGCTCTCCCCTGTGTCCCTCAGAACGGCAGGAGCCTGACTCACCCCAGGCTGAAGGCCGACGCTCGTGCTGTGTCCTCCGCCGGAGCAAGCGCCGGCGCCATCTTGGATTCGCTGGAGGCACCGCCGGATAGAAATCCCTGCGGCGCTGAAGCGGTCTGTTGTTCTTCCGCCGTTTCGCCATGGTGCCGGTGATGTCCGCCACTACAGGAATGCCAACAGCTCTCTGGGGATTCCTCAGTTTGGTCGCGGTGAGCCGCTATACAGCGTTAGGCGGCAGGAGCTCGCAGCTACGCGGCCATCTTCTCGGCCGGCCGGACATGCCCCCTCGATAATCTGCTTTTAAAGTGTGTGAAAAAAATATTTCTACACTGAAATATCTTTACAAGTCTGAAAAGAGATAAATTCACGTCTTTGTACAACTAGGTGCCAACACAACTGAGCATGCTGAGACCTGCAAACTACTCTCAGTTTAACTCTCATGGCTGTTTACAGGGCACTATAGTAAATACCAAAATTACCACTGGGCTAAAATGCGTTTTTGAGAGTGAAAATCAGCGCTATATGGTCCAATGCAAGTTTCAGCCATTGATTCTAATGATACAATAGTAACTTCCCAAAAATAAATGCTTTTAAATCGGAGTTTCACCCACTTTATCAACTTTATCTCAATCTATATATCACTGGCCATATTTTCTTCAATTGGCATTTTTTTTTTTTGTTAGCTTACCATAATTGTAAGCTTTTCCATATCGCTTCCAGCTTCTCCCACCCACTGATATCTCTGTCATATCCTGCAGTGCACTGTCTCCTGGGAGCTTTGTGTCATAATTCCCAGGAGTCAGTGTGGCATTCATTGTGCATTCTTTCCATCAAAAGTGGGTTTATGTGGCTATGCTGTCAATGTTGTGTGTTTATTGTTCCTGTCTGACCATGCATTCATGGCTTGGGAGCATCTGCTGACCTTCTACTCTTTGATTTCACTGCTTAATCATGTACACAGAAATGCAGCGTCCAGCAGAACATACCGTATATACTCGAGTATAAGCCGAGATTTTCAGCCTCTTTTTTGAGGCTGAAAGTGCCCCCCTCGGCTTATACTCGAGTCATCGCTGTCTGCCCGCTCGATCAGCGTGTCGAGCAGACAGACAGCGGCCATTCTATTCAAAAGCCGCGCCTCCGGCTCCGCCTTCGCCTGTGATAGGCGGAACACTGAATTTCCCAGCAGCCTGTGTTCCGCCTATCACGGACGTCGTATCATCCTCGTACTACGGACGAGGATGATACGACGTCTGTGATAGGCGGAACACAGGCTGCTGGGAAATTCAGTGTTCCGCCTATCACAGGCGAAGGCGGCGGCGCAGCTTTTGAACTTTACAATGGCCGCCGACGAAGAGGGCACGGGACGGCACGGCACGGGACGGGACGGGGGCAAGGCAAGGCACGACACGGGACGGATGCAAGGAGGCAAGGCACGGCACGGGACGGAGGCAAGGAGGCAAGGCACGGGACGGAGGCTCGGGACAAAGGTAGGCTGGACACACACACACACACACACACACACACACACACACACACACACACACACACACACACACACACACACGGATGGAGACACACACAGGGATGGATGGATGGATGGATGGAGACACACACACACAGGGATGGATGGATGGATGGATGGATGGAGACGCACACACACAGGGATGGATGGATGGATGGATGGAGACACACACACACAGGGATGGATGGATGGATGGACACACACACACACAGGGATGGATGGACGGACACACAGGGATGGACGGACACACAGGGATGGACGGACACACAGGGATGGACGGACACACACACAGGGATGGACAGGCATGTCTCACCCTCGGCTTATACACGAGTCAATAAGTTTGCCAGTTTTTTTGGGGGTAAATTGGGGGCCTCGGCTTATATTCGGGTCGGCCTATACTCGAGTATATACGGTACTCACAAATGTGTGTGGATTGTGGAGTGATGGTGGGTGTTGGTTTAAATATGTGCCTTTTTTAATATTATATTGGAATGCTTTGTAAGAATAATGACTGTTAAGTATGTTTCTATAATCTTGCGGATAAAAAATGTGATGTAGGTTGGTGGGTGAGTAGTTGTACTATGAAATTTGTTGCCCATTATTACGCTGAAAGTAAAGCTGTGTCCACTCTAAGGTTTAGACAAATTTTAGATTGTAAACTCCTATGAGCAGGTCCCTTAAAACCCAATTGCTAACTGTTTTGCTAAATGTAGCACCATATATACTGTATAATCTTTTATGCTAGTAAAAGAATGTTCATCATTTTGTTTCTCTTGGCAAAATAAAAGCACATTATTTGTTGTTTCTCTTTTCTTTCTTTCTAATTAAGTATCTTTCTTATGCCCATAGAAAGTTATAATTGTGCACCAAAAAAACAAATCTCTTCAGAACACCTGCAAGTAAATGATAAAGGTGATTAGGTGGAATCTACATATCTATAACAGCTGTGGAGAATTGCAGGTAATGAAATCAGCTGTTGAATAGGCAGTTTTGTATGTGTCAGCCCTGGTTCACATTGCTGTGATTTAGCATGTGATTTGATATGTCAAATTGCATGCCAAATTGGCTGCAATTGCACCTTCCTAATTGGTGTGGCGCTGCAATTTCCATCCTGCACAGATGTCTCTTAAATCCCCCCCGCAGTCTGGACTGACATGTAGGAATGAAATTGAGTTCAGCTGAACTCTGACAACTTCCTCCCGCTGTCAGTGTGAACCAGGGCTCAAACTAGGCCTTTGTCTTTGTGTTCTTCCTTCTCTGAGCTGGCCACTCAGCTGTTGGCTAATTGCCAGCTCCTATCTCTCCACAGTTACTCAGCTGTTGATGATATCCTGATCATCAGTCCTGCCTACTTAAGCCGCCCAGTCCAGAGGTTCTCTGCCTCGATCAACATCACAGAAACTATCTCCTGCGATCCTGTTCAAGACTTGCTTTGCTGACATCCCGTCTGGCTCCAGATCCTGCTTGCTGTTCCACTACATTGATCCCTGACTTGTGCCTTGGCTGACTATCCGTTCCTGTTACTAATCTTTGGGTATGTTTTGACTATGTTTGTTCTTTTTACTTTTATTATTAAACAAGTGTGATTTAACTGTACCTCTGTCTCGGCCTGATTTCACGGTTTCTGACAGTAGGCGAAGGCCATGAATTCAACAGATGCAGTCAATCCACTTGTTGGTAATATTTTTTTCCAGATTGGATGAACTGGATCACTGCATGGATCAATTTGCCATGGTGTTACAAATGCTCCTGAGTTGCATGGCTCACCTGGAATCTCCCACTGTGGCCGCTCCGGTACAACCTATGTTGCAGGCTGACCCTGCTGTTGCTCCACTCTGTGCAGGCACCCACCTCGAGTATTACCTAGTATTATAAGAGGTATGTCTGGTTCCGCTCCACTTTCCACTTTGGGGGTGATCCAGTCTAATGCAGAGGGTTTCTCAACTAGGTTGAGATATACTTTGAGATGCTGCCCCAGGCGTTTCCCTCAGAGAGAAGCAAAGTAGGGTTTGTAATATCTTTGCTTTCTGAGAGAGAGTGTTGGCCTGGGCAAACCCTCTATCAGAGATGCAAAAACCTGTTGTCTTGAACTACCCAAAGTTTGTGGCTTTGTTTAAAAGGGTATTTGACGTCCCCGCACACTCTGCTTCTGCTGCCAAGTGCCTCATGTCCATCCAGCAGAGTACGAGAACTGTTGCCGACCACGCTATTGAATTCCGTACTCTGGCAGCAGAGGTTGCGTGGAACAATGAGGGCCTTGTGGCTGATTTTTCTCATGGTCTCTCGTATACCATCAAGGATGAGATAGCAGTCCAAGATATACCCACTGAGCTGGAGAAGTTGATCACGTTTGCCATCCTCATGGACTCCAGACTCAAAGAAAGATTCTCTTTTAAGGATCGCTTGCGGAAGCCTCCTGTACGTTTGTCTCCAAAGTTTGCAGCCCCATCTGTGCTTCCCTCACCTCCCATGCCTCCTGGTCCAGAGTCGATCAGTGAAGGTGAACCCATGCTCTTGAGTTTCACGTGTCTCTCTGCGGATGAGAGATCCTTTAGGAGGAGGGAGAGATTGTGCCTTTGTTGTGGCCAGGCAGGCCAATTTTTAAGTCTTGTCCTACCCAAACCTTGAGGTCCTGTCACAGACAGATTTTAGGTGGCGTTGCTTCATCCCCAATTATCTAGTAGGATAAGCCCTTGGTTTTGGTCACCCTTTCTTGGCTTGAGTCATCCGTCAAGATACAGGCTCTAACCGACTCTGGGGCTGCAGGCCTGTTCATTGATGCTGCCTTTTATTGAAGCACTTTATTCCGCTGCAGCTGCGTGACACTCCACTTGCCATTGAGGCTCTTGACGGGAGACCTCTACAGCCTGCCCACGTGACTCATGAGACGGTTCCATTGTCCATGGCCGTAGGGGCTCTTCACCATGAGATAATCCAATGCAAAGTAATTTCCTCACCTAAGTTTCCAAGTACCTGGAGAGCCACCATACAGATATCTGTCATGTGCTTCAGAAACTAATAGAGAACAATCTCTATTGTAAACTGGAGAAGTGCGAATTACGTCGTGAACAGGTTAAATTCCTGGGTTATGTAATACCACTGCTTGTTTTATTCAATGCACCCAGAGAATTTTTTGGCAGCTCTACGGTGGCCCCGACCCATGGGTTTAAGTCCTCTGCAGCATTTCCTGGGCTTTGCCAACTATTATTGGAAGTTTATTTGTAACTTTTCGTCTCTGGTCAAGCCCCTGACTGATATGACCAGAAAGGACGGTAACCCACGGAGTTGGTCTCCGGAGTCCCTTAAGGCCTTTTGGAGTCTCAAGGCCGCCTTTGTTTCTGCTCCTGTGTTGGCACATCCTGATCCTATGGTAACACCACAATGAAATCCATAGACAGATGGGTCCAGGGCCTCTCTCCATTGGGTATGGGTTGGAGGAGGCCCATTGGAAGGTGTCACGGAGCCTTACTCTGAGCACATACGGAACAGGCATCTATGAAGGCAGTTACATCAGCACATAGCCTAGGCCACCAGAATTGTTGGGAAATGGCCCAAATGAGTTGATTCTTCCCAGTGTGGCCAGCAGTCTTCAGAGAATGGTAAGTCTGGGGCATGGCAGTACAGAGACTCTCTGGGACAAAGCAGCGGTCACAAGGTTTCTCAGGAGGAGCATGGACCTGAGCAGCAAGAATTTTGTCACCCAAAGGAGAAGTGAGACTGGTGCGAGCCAGAATATGATCAGGAGGAATCAGAGGAACCGGAACCGACTCCAACTTGAAAGTGGAGGAAAATTGTCATGACAAGGCATCAGCCCTTACATTCTTAGTACCGGGTAAGAATGAGACAATGTAATTAAAACTTGACAAGTAAAGAGCCCATCGCACCCTTCTGGTAGAGAGGCGTTTAGCCTCATACCCCGTACATATGAACGGAAATTCCGCCAGCAAAAGTCTGATGAGAGCTTTTGGTCCGAAAATGCGACCGTGTGTATGCTCCATTGGACTTTTGCTGGCGGAATTACAGCCAGCAAAAGATTGAGAGCATGTTCTCAATTTTTCGGTTGGAAAAAGTTCCAATCAGAAATTGCGATAGTCTGTACCAATTCCGATGCGCAAAATGTGTTTACGTGGCATCAGACAAGAATGTGATATTCTTATGGTCAGTAATAATGAGAACTGGCACAGTGGTACCTTCGAGGAGATGTCTCCATTCTTTAAGAGCTAAAATGATCGCCAACAGCTCTCTGTCACCAATCTCGTAATTGCACTTTCTTGGAAAAGTAGCCACGAGGATGCATAGCACTCTCAGAGGTAGCACGTTGAGACAGAAGGGCACAACTCCAGTCTCAGAAGCATCAACCTCAATGGTAAAAGCTGCGTATGGCTGGGTATGACTGAGTATGGCTGGGTATGGCTGAGAATGGTTGGGGGTGGATGGATGGATGAGTATGACAGAGGGATGGCTGGCGATGGATGGCTGGATGAGTATGACAGAAGGATGGCTGAGCATGGATGGATGGCTGGAAGAGTATGACAGAGGGATGGCTGAGCATGGATTGCTGACTGGATGAATATGACAGAGGGATGGCTGAGCATGGATTGCTGACTGGATGAGTATGACAGAGGGATGGCTGAGCATGGATTGCTGACTGGATGAGTATGACAGAGGGATGGCTGAGCATGGATTGCTGACTGGATGAGTATGACAGAGGGATGGCTGAGCATGTATGGATGGCTGGCTGGATGAGGCTGCAGTGGGCACAGATCAGTGCTGTGGGCACTACAGATCCAGCCCACAGTGCTGCTGCACCCAATCTCTCCCCTCCGCTCCACTGTATGGATTGGTACAGAGAGGGGAGAGAGGAACCGGAACATGACGCTGTTCTTTTTTACAAGTGATCACTCTGTCATTTGACGGAGCGATCATGTGGTAAACGCCCACTGTCAGTGGCCATTTACCATGATCCGTGAGGACCCAGCAGTCACAGATACTCTTGTGTGCGCACCCCAGGGGGCATGCGGGAGTGCAATTCTGGGAGGACGCCAACAGTAGCAATACTGAGATCGGGGGCCTTTTCACAAGGTTGAAAAACATCATGTCCACTGAATTACATCTACAGTGGGACTTGGTGTTTTTACAACAATACATCACTGAACAAATGGTTCCCCGTAGTCTCCGATGGGATATTTGCCCACAACAAGGAGAATCAGATCCAGACTCTTGGTTCAAATATTTCAACGAGGCAGGAATTAATCTTCTTTCTTTTCTTATTTTAAAGAAAAAGGCCCGTTTAACAAACCTAGATAAAGAAATTAAAGAAATTAAAGATAAATTGAATATTTACAAAGGTTCGCCTGAATACACCTCTCTTTCGTCCAATTTACTCAACTATTTGGAAAAAGAAGATCGCGAACAAAAAAACAGAAAAAATATTCCCGGGATACGAACGACTACAAAACAAATAATGGATTTGGGTGGCAAAAATTAATTTTAGCACCACCCCCTAACCAAACCATTCCTTCTGTGAATATAGAAAGTAGCCCGAATCCGGGAACTTCTTCCTCTCAGGACATACCATTCCCTAGATCATATAGTGAGGTTGTTCAGAAGTGGTCCGATAAGGGGACACAAAATATCCAACATTATAGTCCATATATGTCGAACAACCAAAAAAGGGGTAAGGGCGGCCAAAGAGGCAAAAGAGGAGGACGTGGGTACCAAAGGGGTCATTCCCACCATAGGAACACTTCTGTTCCTGGCGATTATAACAATTCATCATACTATTCTTCCCCACGAACAACATATCCTTCTAACCATCAAAACTACCCCCCCCCTCGAGAGGTAAACCCCCCTTATTATTACAATCGGGGAATCCAACATTACGAGGACATACCTTCTTCACAGAACAGGTTTGCACCTTTACGTGACATGAGAAATTCCGACAACACTTATACCAGGCATTCTCCTTCCCCCTATCCATACAATCCTCCTAATACCAATTATGAACAACAGGGTTTTCACGAGGACCCGCACCCCAAAAAAAGGGGCCAAGAACGAGGAGAGGTTGTAGAGGGGGAAGGAGATTACAAAGACGGAAAAAGAAGAAGGCTCTGATAGGCCAGGGGGTCTTTAATTTGAGCACCAAGTCTTTTACATCTGAGGAGATGTCAATTCTAGACAAGGGCTTAAAGTTTGCACCTCCTAATAAACTCAATAAATTTTCCACATTTATAGATATACACAAATTCACACGGAAGATGAATATTCAGAGATATCTTACATCTAATCCGTATCGTACAGACTATCATGCCAGTACGTCAGGCACTGTCCATTCAGGGTTATCTAACCCCTCTCTCTTTTCTCCTCCAGTACCTACTGCTCCTGCAGTAAAATTTTTTAGAGATTTGGTACTCAGCGATTTAGCTAAATTACCAGTTAAAAAGCACTACCCCACTTCCTTACCAAAAGTCGCAATGAGGTCTCTTTGTGATCAGAAACAGGTTATTATACGCCCTGCCGATAAGGGAGGGGGTATAGTTATACTTGACAAGATTCAATATGAGGAGGAAATGGCGAATATTTTGAGTGAGCCAGATACGTATTGCAAGTTACCCAATAACCCCACTAATGTTTACAAAAAACAATTAAAAACCCTTATCGATAAAGGTTTTGAACAAAAAATTTTGAATAAAAAAGAAAGAGCCTTTTTGGTTCCAGTATCCCCTAGAATACCTACCATCTATTATCTGCCCAAAATCCATAAGAGCCTGACGGCCCCTCCCGGTAGACCAATTGTGAGTGGCATTAATTCTGTCACAGCACGTATAGGCAGGTATATAGATTTCTATCTCCAACCACTCGTTAGAAAAATGCCTTCATACATACAGGACACAGGTGATACCATCAGAAAATTGGAAAGTACACAATTTCAAAGGACAATGTATCATAGCCACCGCGGATGTGGCATCCCTTTATACCTGTATCCCACAGGATAAGGGGATCCAAGCGGTTCGTTTCTTTTTAGATCAAGAACATACATTAGTCCCTTGCCAACGTGATTACATTATAGAATTATTAGAATTTGCTACCAGCCACAGTTACTTTTGGTTTGATGGTCAGTATTATTTGCAAAAAAGGGGTGTGGCCATGGGGGCCAAATTTGCGCCTAGTTTGGCCAATCTTTTCATGGCCAAATGGGAGGAGGATGTCGTCTATGCTCAGCGGAGCCCATCATTGATTTTGTGGGTCCGCTATATAGACGACATCCTCCTCCTATGGGGGGGCACTCCCGAGGCGCTTTGTGAATTTTTCAGTGGTTTGAACAACAATGATAGGGGAATTTCATTAACCTATCAGACCAGTATCGACAAAATACAATTTTTAGACTTGGAAATTGGAATCACGCCAGGTGGTTTCAATTTTAAAACCCATTTCAAGTCTACCGACCGTAATAGCTACATTGCCATCGATAGCTGCCATCATAAAAGTTGGCTCACTTCCGTCCCTCGTAGTCAATTTATTAGACTACGTCGTAATTGTACGGATGATCGCATTTTTTTAGATCAGGCGAACCGTTTAAAACAACAGTTTTTGGACAAGGGATACCATGCGCCTACTCTGGAAAAACAACTACAGGAGGTCTCATATATAAATAGGGATACCCTTTTACAGGTCAAAACCCCTCGGAATGACAATGATAAATTTAGGTGGTCTTTTATAACCACCTTCAATATGCAATATAGGCAAGTGAAAAAGATTTTCAGTAAACATTGGGAGGTTTTGAGAAAAGACCCTGTGCTTGGTCCAAATCTTCCTGAAAAAGCGAACGTTTTGTTTAGAGGGGCCCCAACTCTGCAAAGCAAAATAGCCCCCAATATCATTAATGCCCCAATCCAGCCTACTTTTTTTCACAACTTGGTAGGTTATTTTCCGTGCAAAAAATGCAGCGTATGTCAGCATAATGCATTGACACAACGAAAATTTTTGGAATTTACATCTACAGTAACAGGGAGAAGATATTCAATCAAGTGTTTCTGTACCTGTAAGACCAAATATGTGGTCTATTTAATAACCTGCCCCTGTGGGAAGCAGTATGTCGGCCGCACTACCAGGCCGTTTTCCACGAGGGTTGGCGAACACATTTCCTTGATTAAAAGTAAATTGTCTAAACACACTGTGCCTAGACACTATAGGGAATGTCACAACAATGATTTAAGGGGCACACAGTTTGTCGCGATAGATAGGTACACCCCACCCTGGAGAGGGGGTCCCCTCACACGTGGGGTCTCCAGGCTGGAGACTTTTTGGATCTATGAGCTTCAATCCCACTCTCCATTCGGTATGAATGTCGAGTGGGACATTAATGCCTTCATAGATGATTCATAGACGCTATGTACAATACGTAATCTGGCATCACACAAATTTATTTGCAGGTATATTTTACTAAGCAGTTTGTATCTATTTTTTATTTATCTTTTATTATTTTTTATTTTTTATTTTTATTTACAATGATTATACTAATTTTATACATGTATATTTTCTGTGTTAAGACAGTTTATTTAAATCACAGGATTATAAATTTATACCATGTGATATACATCATGTACAATAGGATATATGTCATGCATTGCTCTTTTATTGTTAAGTTTTATTTTGTGGCCACTAGGTGTCATTGTGGCATCGATATAGCAGCATTAGAGAGGAGATAATGTTTTTTACATATTCAAGCCTCGTTTTCATTTTCGTTCCGTACCGGAAGTGATGTTTACCCACTTCCGGTTCCTGTGTGATCATGGACGCACACTTCCGGTTTCGTGCTAGAATTTTAGTGAGAGATTGATACACCCCCATGCCCTTTTTTGAGTTGTAATAAACGAACACTTATATAGGGGGATGGCCCCCTCTTTTTTGCTAGTCGTCACACTATTATATTAAGTAAGTCCCCTTCCTCCTTTTTTTCTATCACACTTCATTGTGAATGGGTGGAACGCATACTAGTCGAGGCGTGGAACGCACGCCATACCGCCATTTCCATTCTAACCGGAAGTTGAGCTATTACTATCTCTAACCATGCCCTCCAGGCCTAAATAGATTGGATACATGGGTGGAACGCATAACAATAGAGGCGTGGAACGCACGCCCGTCCGCCATTTTAGAAAACCGGAAGTGGGCATGATTGTGACACTTGGGGTAATTGCATCACTTCATTGTGTAAGTACTTATATAAGGCAGTATGACAGTAGCAGGAGCCCACCCCAGATGATGACCTATAGGTCGAAACGCGTCGGGAGGACTCCGCTACTGCCACTTTTTTTTTTTTTTTTTTCTCTGACATGCTTTACTATTCACCCTGGAAATGTGAGTTTGAGAACATTTTTTATTAAAGGTCTTTTTTAAAAACGTTATTATGCCATGTTGGCTTTGTTTCTTCATCTTCCATGCCTGAGTTGTTGTCGGATTTGTATGTACATATGAAGAACAGTGATTACATCTAGTCGTTTGTGGGGATCGTACACGGCACGATTGATACATCCAATCCTTGGCTAGGACCATAAGCTTTGATTGACCCCTGAGACGTATGTCTGCTAGGGTCATCCAGATCCGGTAAGCCTGTACCCTATAAGGTGGTGGGACCGTCACAGGGTGAAATATCATCTTCTTTGGTTATAATATCACAGAATCCTGGCTGTCAGCACAACACGTTTGGATTGATACCTTGCACATCCCCATATGGACTATATGCTTGTTTATGGACTTTTTTCATTATTATTAGTAATACTTGCATATATTTATAGTTATTGTTTGGTTTCCTTTTCACTGGGATAATTTTTACTCACACAGTCCCCATTTATGGTCTTCACATATATACTTATAGATGACTTTATAGTTATTTTTTGTTGCAAAACTGTAATATTCCCCTTTTTTTTGGGGTTATCTTATATACACTTTGAGACACAGGAACACGTATGATCACCATAAAAAACACATACATATAAGTTGAGCGCTTACACTTTATCTTCGACAGGACGTCAATGTATGCCCTCCCAGAGTTATCGAGCCGCGCTCTAGCCGTCATTAGGCTATGGCACGGTTGTTAAGTGGTTAAAGTGACAGTCTAGTCTGCATTCCCATTAATGACCCATTCACTGGAGAGGTCCATTGCAGTGCATTTAATGCATGTGCATTATTATCACACGTTGATTTAAAGCAGCCTATTCATTTGACCAGGTTGCCTAGTGCACCACCACAGACAAACAATCACTCCTATAGCATTTCATTTGGTGTCCCACAGTGTTCTGTAATGCATTATCACATGTTGTGATGCACTGCAACAGAGGTTCATTGGGATGCAATGGGATACCACAGCATACCAACACACGTAACATGCATTACCATGCATTAGATCTGTTTTTAACATCTCTAAACTAAAACTGAAGACTGCTTAACCACTTGCCGCCCGCCCTATAGGCAATTGACGGCTGCAAAGTGGTTGCATAATCCTGACCGGACGTCATATGACGTGATCAGGATTATGAGCCCGGCAACTACGATCTCGGTAAAGAGTCTCCGACGGAGACTCTTTACCACGTGATCAGCCGTGTCCAATCACGGCTGATCACAGTGTAAATGGGAAGAGCCGGTGATCGGCTTTCCCTCACTCGCATCTGTCAGACGCGAGTAGAGGAGAGCCGATCGGCTGCTCCTCTGACAGGGGGGGTCTGTGCTGATCGATTATCAGCACAGCCCCCCCGAGGATGCCCACACTGGACCACCAGGGACGCCACCAGACCACCAGGGAAAAGGTAATCCTCCCTAGACCACCAGGGATGCCAGTCAGCACAATGGGTGCCAATAAGTGCCCATAATGGATGCCAATCAGTGCCCACAATGGGCATCACTGATTGGCATGCATTATTGTTTGGCACTGATTGGCACCCATTACTATAGTATAACACCAATGCCGCCTATGAGTGCCCACCTGTGCCGCCTATCAGTGCCCACCTGTGCCGCCTATCAGTGCCCACCTGTGCCGCCTATCCATGCCCATCCATGCCCATCTGTGCCGCCTATCCATGCCCATCTGTGCCGCCTATCCATGCCCATCTGTGCCGCTCCCATCTGTGCCGCCCATCCGTGCCGCCCATCCATGCCAGCTATCAGTGCCAATTTGTGCCACCTATCAGTGTCCGTCCGTGTCGCCCATCCGTGTCGCCCATCCGTGCCGCCTATCAGTGCCACTTCATTGGTACCACATTGGTGCCCATCAGTGCCGCCTTTTCAGTGCCCATCAGTGTAGCCCCATCAGTGCCCATCAGTGAAGGAGAAAACATACTTATTTACAAAGTTTTGAAACTGAAACAAAAAAAAACATTTTTTTTTTCAAAATTTTCGGTATTTTTTTATTTGTAGCGCAAAAAATAAAAACCGTAGAGGTGATCAAATACCACCAAAAGAAAGCGCTATTTGTGTGAAAAAAATGATAAAAATTTCATTTGGGTACAGTGTAGCATAACCGCGCAATTGTCATTCAAAGTGCGACAGCGCTGAAAGCTCAAAATTGGTCTGGGCAGGAAGGTGTTTAAGTGTCCAGTATTGATGTGGTTAAAAGTCTTTAACAGAGCTGCCTAAAACAACATAGTTTCATTTGTCCAACTTGGACCATATCTGTGTATTCTATACCTGTGGGATCTCTCTAGAAGCTGAAAATCACTATAGTAGGCACTGGTATGCCAGTGACCACCACTAGTTTCTGGTTCCCACGTGGCGCGGTTGCCTGCTGTATTGTGAACATAGGTACAGCTCAAAAAATGCTTAGTATGTTCTCAATAAATAAAAAGCACTCTCTGAATCTCATCTAATCAGAGAATGCTTTGCCTGTGCCGAGTTGCCGATCTTCTGTGTTCACATTGCTGCAGGGAAGCGACTTGGCACAGGAAACTAGTGGACATCACTGAAGTAGCTGTGCCTACTGCAGTAATTTCCAGTTTCTAGAGACATTCCCACAAGAATGTTGTTAATAGGGAAATTTCATATTTTTTATTAAAGTTGTCACACAATATCTAATAAAGCCTACAAAGCCTGGTTACCTCAGCTGAATTTATAAATAAGGAATGTTATTACAAACTGAGCAAGTCCTTAAAAGGTAATGTTGCTTGCAAGGGGTTGGTAATTTCCTTACATACAAGACCTGTATATAACACAGCTAAAATTTGTAATATTCAGTCTCATCTCCTGAGCTGCATTAAGCATGCGTCTCATCTGATCATCATGCCAAGCTGTAATAAAGCAGGTGGGACTCTGTGGTGAAACAGAATCTTCAGTTAATTATTCTTGTTATATTTCCTAAAAGTAATACGGTACATTTGTTATCTGTATCTGTCATTACTTAATTAAATGTTATATCTACAAATGTTTGCGTGATCTCTCTTTGCACATCTCGAATACAATCCCCCAAAAAAACACAAAATCACGTAACCATGATAAAACAGTTCAAGAAAATAATGTGACCTGACAAAAACTTTTTTTTTTTTTTGATCTGGCCTTTCCTTGGCTGCTTTCTTTGGTCTGGATGGGATTCCTTGCCTGAACCCCGGGTCAGACATCTAATCGTTGGCCCCCACCCTCCCTCAGATACAGGCCGGGCTAGCTGTGGAGCTGTTTTGTAACCATTTTGAACCACAAAAATCTATTTTCCTCTGTACTCCACTGATCATCAGTCAAAAAAATATACTTAAGCTAATCAATATTTAATTCAATGTTAGTGAGTAGTGACCCAAAGTAGTCTGTTATGCATTGTGAATGGCATCATTCTTTTGAAGTGCACTGTTTATCATGTGATGGTAACGGTATCTTCTTCTATGACTGCATGGTCTCAGTTTTGATCTTATTTTAATACTCAAATAATCAAGTCATGACATATGACCATGCCATAGAAAAATCTGTAAAATATTAGTAAAATCAATATCTAATTTCAAAATATATTTTTCATAAATTGAAACAGATTCCTAAATGGTCACAGGGTCTCGACATTTTCTCTGCATAACATGATATATGCTGTAATTCATGTCTTTTATTTTTGGCTGCTCCAGGAGAAATTGATAACCATTTTATAATGATATTATAAGGTAATTCAACTATTTCATACTGATATACTGTAGATGTTGTGACCTGTTATATAGCATTTTGCCCATCCTGTCAATTATTTAAAAAAAAAAATCATTTTGCATTCTGATTTACACATTATGCATACAGATGCTTTGTATTGGCAGTAGATATGATGTGTTTCTGTGGTATTCATGTAAAACCTATCCACATCAGTAAAAGCACTCTAGTATATGGACAGCACATACTAGAGTACTTTTATATTTTCCCGTAGCTTGCATACAGCAGCAGCAACCCAAAATGGCTTATTTGCACCAATAAAGTATTAATTTTAAGTATTTTGGCAAGACAAAAGATGGAAGATGCAGACACAATGGATGTAAAATCTACTGAAAGGAAAACACTTTAAGCTAAATCTATTAAAGTGGTTGTAAACCCTTACAAACCACTTTGACCTACAGGTAAGCCTAGATTAACCACTTAACAACCGGCCCATAGCCGAATGATGGCTACAGGGCGGTTGTTTAACTCTGGGAGGACGTCATATGACATCCTCCCAGAATTCCGCTCTCGCGCGCACTCGAGGGACTCCATAGGACCCGGCGCATCACGGATCACGGTAAACGCCCGCTCATCGCGGCCGTTTACCACGTGATCGCTCCGTCAAATGACGGAGTGATCACTTGTAAACAAACCGGCGTCATCTTATGACGCCGGTTCCTCCTTCCCCCTCTCTGTACCGATCGGTACAGCGGAGGGGGAAGAGATCGGTGTCAGCAGCGACGTGGGCTGCATCTGCAGTGCCCACATCACTGCTCACCGAAAATTAACCCCTCAATTCCCTGCCATTACTCTGCATTACTCTGCAATACTCTACAATACTCTAAAATACTGTGCAATACTCTGCATTACTGTGCAATACTCTGCATTACTCTGCATTACTCTGCATTACTCTGCATTACTGTGCAATACTCTGCATTACTCTGCATTACTGTGCAATACTCTGCATTACTGTGCAATACTCTGCATTACTCTGCATTACTGTGCAATACTCTGCATTACTCTGCATTACTGTGCAATACTCTGCATTACTCTGCAATACTCTGCAATACTCTGCAACACTCTGCAACACCCGCAAATACCTTGCAACACTCTGCAATGCTCTGCAACACCCCGCCAATACCCTGCAACACTCTGCAATGCACTGCAACACCCCGCCAATACCCTGCAACACTCTGCAATGCTCTGCAACACCCGCCAATACCCTGCAACACTCTGCAATGCTCTGCAACACCCGCCAATATCCTGCAATGCTCTGCAACGCCATACTCTGAGATACCCAGCCATAGTCGGTGATACCCTGCAATACCCAGCCATAGACATCCCCAGCCCCCTCCCGCCGCCCTCCGGTGCTTCTACCGACTCGCCAATACGATCAAAGCCAGAATCTTTTTTTTTTTTTTTTCAGGCTTCCCAGCTTAGAAGTGAGATGCAGGGTCTTATTGACCCCATATCTCACTGTAAAGAGGACCTGTCATGCCATATTCCTATCACAAGGGATGTTTACATTCCTTGTAATAGGACTAAAAGTGATCAAAAAATTTATTTTTGGGGAAAAAAATGTCAAACTAAAATAAAGTAAAATGAACAATAAAATTTTTTTTTTTTTTTTAAAGCGCCGAATGCAGAAGCGAACGCATACGTAAGTCCCGCCCACATATGAAAATGGTGTTCAAACCACACATGTGAGGTATCGCTGCGAACGTTAGAGTGAGAGCAATAATTCTAGCCCTAGACCTCCTCTGTAACTCAAAACATATAACCAGTAAAAAAAAAATTTAATCGTCGCCTATGGGGATTTTTAAGTAGCGACGTTTGGCGCCATTCCACGAGCGTGTGCAATTTTGAAGAGTGACATGTTAGGTATCTATTTACTCAGCATAACTTCATCTTTCACATTATGCAAAAATTGGGCTAACTTTACTGTGTTTGTTTTTTTTTTTAAGCACAAAACTGTTTTTTTTTTCCAAAAAAAAAGCATTCGAAAAATTGCTGCGCAAATACCGTGGAAGATAAAAAGTTGCAACGACCACCATTGTATTCTCCAGGGTGTTTGCTAAAAAAAACATATATAATGTTTTGGGATTCTATGTAATTTTTTAGCAAATAAATGATGATTTTTACATGTAGGAGAGAAATGTCAGAATTGTCCTGGGTGCTCCAGAATGCCTGATGGCGCTCCCTGCATGTTGGGCCTCTGTATGTGGCCACACTGTGTAAAAGTCTCACACATGTGGTATCGCCGTACTCGGGAGTAATAGCAGAATGTGTTTTGGGGTGTAATTTGTGGTATGCATATGCTGTGTGTGAGAAATAAACTGATAATATGACAATTTTGTGAAAAAAAAAAAAAAGTAAAAAAAATCTTGATTTTGCAAAGAATTGTGGGAAAAAATGACAACTTCAAAAAACTCACCATGCCTCTTACTAAATACCTTGGAATGTGTTCTTTCCAAAAAGGGGTCATTTGGGGGGTATTTGTACTTTTCTGGCATGTTAGGGTCTCAAGAAATGAGATAGGCCATCAGTACTTCAGGTGTGACCAATTTTCAGATATTGGCACCATAGCTTGTGGACTCTATAACTTTCACAAAGACCAAATAATATCCACCAATTTGTACTTATTTTTACCAAAGATATGTAGTAGTATAAATTTTGGCCAAAATTTATGAAGAAAAAATTACTAATCTGCTAAATTTTATAAAAGAAACAAAGAAAAATTCTTTTTTTTACAGAATTTTCTGTATTTTTTCTTTTATAGCACAAAAAATAAAAAACCGAGCGGTGATTAAATACCCCCAAAAGAAAGCTCCATTTGTGTGAAAAAAAGGACAAAAATTTCATATAGGTCCAGTGTTGCATGACTGAGTAATTGTCATTCAAAATGTGAGAGCACCGAAAGCTGAAAATTGGTCTGGTTATTAACCACTTCAGTTCCGGACCAATAAACACCTTAAGGACCAGAGGTCTTTTTGCAATTTCGCACTGCGCTGCTTTAACTGGTAATTGCGCGGTCATGCAATATTGCACCCAAACGAAATTTGCGTCCTTTTCTTCCCACAAATAGAGCTTTCTTTTGATGGTATTTGATTGCCTCTGCGATTTTTTTTTTTTGCGATATAAATGAAAAAAGAGCGAAAATTTTGAAAAAAAAAGATATTTTCTTCTTTTTGTTATAAGAAAAATCGAATAAACTAAATTTTAGTCATACATTGAGGGCAAAATTTATTCAGCCACATGTCTTTAGTAAAAAAAATGTCAATAAGCGTATATTTTTTGGTTTGCGCAAAAGTTATAGCGTCTACAAACTAGAGTACATTTTCTGGAATTTACACAGCTTTTAATTTATGACTGCCGATCTCATTTCTTGAGGTGCTAAAATGGCAGGGCAGTACAAATCCCCCCCAAATGACCCCATTTTGGAAAGTAGACACCCCAAGGAAATTGCTGATGGGTATGTTGAGCCCATTGAATATTTATTTTTTTTGTCCTAAGGGATTGAATAATGACAAAAAAAAAAATAAAAAATTTTTTTTTACAAAAAGTTGTCACTAAATGATATATTGCTCACACATGCCATGGTTATATGTGAAATGACACCCCAAAATACATTCTGCTGCTTCTCCCGAGTACGGGGATACCACATGTGTGGGACTTTTTGGGAGTCTAGTCGCGCACGGCACCCCGAAAACCAATCACCACCTTCAGGATTTCTAAGGGTGCAAATTTTTGATTTAACTCCTCACTACCTATCACAGTTTCGAAGGCCATAAAATGCCAAAATAGCACAAAACCCCCCCAAATGACCCCATTTTGGAAAGTAGACACCCCAAGCTATTTACTGAGAGGCATGTTGAGTCCATGGAATATTTTATATTTTGCCAAAAGTTGCGGGAATATTACAAACTTTTTTTTTTTTGCACAAAGTTGTCACTAAATGATATATTGCTCACACATGCTATGGGCAGAAGTCAAATTACACCCCAAAATAAATTCTGCTGCTTCTCCCGAGTACGGGGATACCACATGTGGGGGACTTTTTGGGAGCCTAGTTAACTAGCTACCTAGCGACACTAGCGACACTGATGCAGCGTTCAGAAAAATTATCGCTTAGTGACACTGGCAAAAGGGGGTGAAAGGGTTAACTAGCGGAAATCAGGGGGTTAAAACCATTATTGGGTAGTATATCGGGGTACCTAGCGCTATAAAAACCTGGCGGTGAACCTAAAAAAATAACTAGCTACCTAGCGACTGTAGCGACACTAATGCAGCGATCAGAAAAACGATCGCTTAGTGACACTGGCAAAAGGGGGTGAAAGGGTTAACTAGCGGCAATCAGGGGGTTAAAAACATTATTGGGTAGTATATCGGGGTACCTAGCGATATAAAAACCTGGCGGTGAACCTAAAAAAATAACTAGCTACCTAGCGACACATGCAGCGATCAGAAAAATGATCGCTTAGTGACACTGGCAAAAGGGGGTGAAAGGGTTAACTAGCGGCAATCAGGGGGTTAAAAACATTATTGGGTAGTATATCGGGGTACCTAGCGCTATAAAAACCTGGCGGTGAACCTAAAAAAATAACTAGCTACCTAGCGACTGTAGCGACACTAATGCAGCGATCAGAAAAACGATCGCTTAGTGACACTGGCAAAAGGGGGTGAAAGGGTTAACTAGCGGCAATCAGGGGGTTAAAAACATTATTGGGTAGTATATCGGGGTACCTAGCGATATAAAAACCTGGCGGTGAACCTAAAAAAATAACTAGCTACCTAGCGACACTAGCGACACATGCAGCGATCAGAAAAATGATCGCTTAGTGACACTGGCAAAAGGGGGTGAAAGGGTTAACTCTAGGGGCAATCAGGGGGTTAAATCTTTATTGGGGGGTGATAGGGGGCTACCCTGGACCTAACACTAACTGTCCTGACAGTTTTTACTGTCACAACTGACACTGAATGCATTGATCAGTAAAGAAATGATCAATGCAATCAGTGACACTGTGACTGGGGGGGGAGGGGGGGCGGGGGGGGGGGATCGGGGGGCGATCGGGGGGGGGATCGGGGGGGGTTTGTGTGCCTGTGTGTACCTACATGTCAGTGTAGTGTTCGTGCACACTTACTTTTACTCTTCTCCTCGTAGTCCGGTCAAAAAGACCGCCCCGAGGAGAATGACATCACTTCCTCCTTCCTGTGTAAACAATACACAGGGGAGGAAGCTTCTCATTGGCCAGGAGCGATCCAGAGGGGGTGGCCGAAAACGAACGGCCATCCCCTCATCACGGATCGCTGCTGGACCGAATCGGACCGCCGTATCCAGCGGGAGGGGGTCCGATGGGACCCCCCACCCGCTGGAAGGCAATCACGTAGATGTACGTGATTCTGCCTGCCTGTGCCATTGTGCTGACGTACAATGGCAATACGGCGGTCCTGAAGTGGTTAAGGGTGTTTAAGTGCCCAGTGGTCAAGTGGTTAAGGCTTACCTGTAGGTCCAAGAAATATCTCCTAAACCTACACGGTTTAGGAGATATTTGCCGAAAGACAGGCACTGAGCGCGCCGCTGTCAACGGCGAAATGCCGCGAGTGGCGGCTCCCCTGCGCATGCGCAGGAGTGACGTCATCGCGGCTTCGCCGAATGACAGCGGCGGAGCAGCGAGACCCACCGAGAGGATGGATGCTCCGGACTACAGGGGACAGCGGTGACTTCGCTGGCTCCTGTGTCAGGTAAGTGACACATAATGGACTACTATGCGATGCGATGCATAGTAGTCCATTATTCTTTACCTTTGCAGGGAATCAAAGAGGAAGTAAACTCATCAGGGTTTACTTCCTCTTTAACTTCATACTGATTGCAAAACAGTAGCAAAACAAGTTTTCTTTTTACTACCACACTGTGTTATAATTAATGAAAATATTATTCATTAATATGAAGTGTATAGAGTATGTAAAAGATAAGTATGGGGTTAACAAAAAAAACCCCTTAAACTTTCCTGGGTTGATACAGCATTGATCCAATGCTGCATCTGTCCCCCCACCACCTCTGCACTAAGAAATGAGCGCTCAGTTCTCCCCTCCACTCTGAGCAAAGACCTGGTGACTCTTAGGCCGCGTACACACGCGCGGACTGTTCGCCCAACCTTGTTCGGCAAACAGTTTCGGCAAACAGTCCGCTCAAAATTTGCATGAGCGGACTTGCCCACACACGAGCGGACTGTTTCAGCGAACTGTTTGCCAAACAGTTGGCTCAACTTTTGAAATGAACGGACTCGCCCACGTAAGGAGGAGGCAAATCCGCCCATTTCGAGCGCGTGTACAGGTAGGCGGGGCCCGCGAAGGAGACGTCGCGGGCTCCGCCGCCTGGAATGGGCTTAAAGGGGAACCCCAACGCCGAAAAAAATCGGCGTGGGGGTTCCCCCAAAGTCCACACCAGACCCTTGTCCGAGCACGCTACCCGGCCGGCCAGGAAAGGGGGGCGAGCGAGCGCGCCCCCCCTCCTGAGCCGTACCAGGCCGCGTGCCCTCAACATGGGGGGGTGCCTTGGGGAAGGGGGGGCCGCGCGGCCCCCCCACCCCAAAGCACCTTGTCCCCATGTTGATGAGGACAAGGGCCTCTTCCCGACAACCCTGGCCGTTGGTTGTCGGGGTCTGCGGGCGGGGGGCTTATCGGAATCCGGGAGCCCCCTTTAAGAAGGGGGCCCCCGGATACCGGCCCCCCACCCTATGTGAATGAGTATGGGGTACAATGTACCCCTACCCATTCACCTGTGAAATAAAGTACAAAAAAAAAAACACAACACAGGGGAAAAAATATTTTATTGCACAGCTCCGGGGGTCTTCCGTCTTCGGGGGTCTTCTCGCCGGACTCCTCCGCTATCTGTGTGTAGCTCTTTTACTAGCGGAGGAGTTCGGCTTTCTTCCTCCCCACCGCCGGCCTCTTCTCCCGACTTCGGGGGTCTTGTCCCCCTCTTCGGTTCTTCTGCCGGGCCACCGCGCCTTCTTGTAGCTCTTTTGCAGGCGGTGGCCCGGTCTTCTGTCGCCGCTGCCTTCCGTTCTTCTGTCGCCGCCTTCGGTTCTTCTGCCGGGCCACCGCGCCTTCTTGTAGCTCTTTTACAGGCGGTGGCCCGGTCTTCTGTCGCCGCTGTCGCCGCCGACTTCCGTTCGTGTTCTTCTTCTTGTTCTTCTTGTTCTTCTCCAGGAGATGTTGACACGTCGCTCCCTCCGGCCGGAATGCCAGAGCCGCGCTGTGCGGTCACTTATATAGTGACAATGGGGCGGGGTCACATGGTATATGTCACATGGGTTGGTCACATGGGTTGATGTCACATGGGGACTATGACATCGTAAGGGGGCGGGGTCACCATGTGACCAACCCATGTGACATATACCATGTGACCCCGCCCCATTGTCACTATATAAGTGACCGCACAGCGCGGCTCTGGCATTCCGGCCGGAGGGAGCGACGTGTCAACATCTCCTGGAGAAGAACAAGAAGAACAAGAAGAAGAACACGAACGGAAGTCGGCGGCGACAGCGGCGACAGAAGACCGGGCCACCGCCTGTAAAAGAGCTACAAGAAGGCGCGGTGGCCCGGCAGAAGAACCGAAGGCGGCGACAGAAGAACGGAAGGCAGCGGCGACAGAAGACCGGGCCACCGCCTGCAAAAGAGCTACAAGAAGGCGCGGTGGCCCGGCAGAAGAACCGAAGAGGGGGACAAGACCCCCGAAGTCGGGAGAAGAGGCCGGCGGCGGGGAGGAAGAAAGCCGGACTCCTCCGCTAGTAAAAGAGCTACACACAGATAGCGGAGGAGTCCGGCGAGAAGACCCCCGAAGACGGAAGACCCCCGGAGCTGTGCAATAAAATATTTTTTCCCCTGTGTTGTGTTTTTTTTTTTTTGTACTTTATTTCACAGGTGAATGGGTAGGGGTACATTGTACCCCATACTCATTCACATAGGGTGGGGGGCCGGTATCCGGGGGCCCCCTTCTTAAAGGGGGCTCCCGGATTCCGATAAGCCCCCCGCCCGCAGACCCCGACAACCAACGGCCAGGGTTGTCGGGAAGAGGCCCTTGTCCTCATCAACATGGGGACAAGGTGCTTTGGGGTGGGGGGGCCGCGCGGCCCCCCCTTCCCCAAGGCACCCCCCCATGTTGAGGGCACGCGGCCTGGTACGGCTCAGGAGGGCTCGCTCGCCCCCCTTTCCTGGCCGGCCGGGTAGCGTGCTCGGACAAGGGTCTGGTGTGGACTTTGGGGGAACCCCCACGCCGATTTTTTTCGGCGTTGGGGTTCCCCTTTAAGCCCATTCCAGGCGGCGGAGCCCGCGACGTCTCCTTCGCGGGCCCCGCCTACCTGTACACGCGCTCGAAATGGGCGGACTTTCCGAGCGGGAACAGTCCGCTCATTTCGAAAGTACAGCGGACAGGCCCACACACGGGCGGACTGTTCGCTCAAGCACAGTTTCAGCGGACAGTTTTTCGGAATTTCCGAAAGACTTTGTCCGTCCAACTGTCCGCTGAAACTGTCCGCTGAAAGCCCACACACGAGCGGACTGTCCGCCCAAACACTGTTCAGCGGACAAGGTTGGGCGAACAGTCCGCCCGTGTGTACGCGGCCTTAGTCTCCGCTCCTTTCTCTGTCCCTCCAGTGCTCACTGGTGCACTGGGCTGTGGAGGAGAGGGAGCGGCTGGCTCTATCTCCCAATGGTGCAACTGAGAGGGTGAGCTAGCATCTGCAGCCTGGACCGAATGAATAAGCATTCGTATCTTATTGTTATTGTTTTTTTACCTGCTGCATTGGCTGTGTAACATGCCCACAAGGGATGAGCCAAACACCCCCCTCCCCGGTTTGGTTTGCAGCAGAACATGCAAACAGGCAAAAAAATTGTGCGAATATGCAAACCCCATTAAAGTCTATGGGACACGAATGTGAAAAATGAAAAGTGTTAATTTTAAAGGATTATATCCAAGTTTTTGCCATAAAAAGTGTTTGGGAGCCCAGGTCCTGCTCCAGAGGACACGTATCAATGCAAAAACAAAATTAAAAATGGCAGCTTTTTCAGGAGCAGTGATTTTAATAATGCTTAAATTGAAACAATAAGAATGAAATATTCCTTTAAATATTGTGCCTGGGGGGTATCCTTAGTATGCCTGTAAAATAGCGCACCTTTCCCATGTTTATAACAGTACCACAGCAAAATGACATTTTTAAAGGAAAAAATGTAATTTAAAACTGCTCACAGCTGTAATGTATTGCCGTCCCCTGGCAATATAGATAAAACTACCAAAAAAAATGGATGCCCCCCCAAAATCCATACCAGGCCCTTCAGGTCTGGTATGGATATTAAGGGGAACCCCACACCAATATTTTTTTTTTAAATGGAGTGGGGGTCCCCCAGGCACTATATATTCTGAAAAGTAGTATATACTGTATACTACGGCCCTATATACTCTGCAGAAAATTGTTGGTGGTACCAGGACACTGTAAGCCCTCACAGTTACTCGTGTTGGGTGCAGGAATTGGGCCCTGCTGGGAAATGTTCTATCAAGAATTGTAATTAAATGCCCCTGTTAAACAGGGGCAGACAAATTGGGCCTTTGGTTTTGGTGGCGCCAGAACACTGTAACCCCTCACAGTTTCTCTTGTTGGGTGGAGGAAAGGGCCCTGCATTGAAATATTATATCAAAGATTGTAATTACATGCCCCTGTTAAACAGGGACAGAAAGATTGGGCCTTGGGTGGTGGTGGTGCGACAACACTGTAACCCCTTACAGATACTCTTGTTGGGCACAGGAATGGGCCCTGTGTTGAAATATTATATCAAAAATTTTAATTACATGCCTGTTAAATGGGGGCAGAAAAATTGGGCCCTGGGTGGTGGTGGTGGCGTGGTGCCACAACAGTGTAACCCCTCACAGATACGCTTGTTTGGTGCAGGAACGGGCTCTGCTGTGAAATATTGGATCAAAAATTCAAATTCATGCCCCTGTTAAACAGGGGCAGAAAAATTGGACCTTGGGTGGTGGTGCCACAACATGGTAACCCCTCACAAATACTTGTTGGGTTCAGGAACGGGCCCTGATGTGAAATATTAGATCAAAAATTGTAATTACTTTTCCCTGTTAAACAGGGGCAGACAAATTGGGCCTTGGGTGGTGGTGGTGATGCCCTAAACTAAAAATATTGTTGGAAGCTAGCATCATCAAGATTGAGGAGGAATAGGATAGTCAGCATAGGCAGCCTTCAAGGGATCCCAGATCCATAGCAAATTAAATCAGTTACATCAGCATCAGGTGCTTGATAGCTGCTGATGCAAGACTGATTCATTTTTATGAATGTGAGCATATCAACGGAGTCTGTGGACAGACACACTCTGTGATCCATCACAAATCCTCAGCAGCACTGAATGTGTGTTCAGAAAGCAGACCTTGGTGCTGAGGAGAGAAAAACTGGTTTAAAGACATCGGTCAGACGGCCAACTTCTACACCGCTCGTCCTCTGACTGAACGAAGCCTCAGCAACATGTTGTGCAGCACAAGGAAATGGTAACCTCCCAGGGTCTGGAAATGCATTTCACAAACCTTTCTTCAAAGCCTCCTAAAGATGTTTCATCCTCTGCTCCCTCTCTAAAGGCAGGATGAGTTCTTCAACCTTACCCTTTTAACATGGTTCAAGAAGGGTTGCCAGCCAGTAATGATCTCTCTCCTTGATACCACAAATCCTAGGGTCCTTTCGCAGGCTTCGCAGAATCAGGGAGGCCATGCAGCATAAGTTTTCAGAGGCATTCGATTCTGAGGATCACTAAGGATCACATGATGTAACTACCTCCTCCCAGCCACATACAACTCATTGGGTTTCTGGGAACTGAAAACCATCCCTTGAAGACTGCCGAGTGTAATCCTCTACATCCATGCTGACAAAATCCTCCTCCTCCTCCTCCTCCTCCTCCTCTTCTTCCTGTGTTTTCTGGCAGGAATGCTAGCTGGATAAAGGGGGCCTTGAGAGGAAAGAAAATCCTCCTCTGCCTCCCCCTGTTCTGCCTAAAGTGCCCTATTCATTATTTTCATGAAGTGTGTGCTCCAGCAGAAGGACTAGAGGGACAGTGTCACTGATGCATGCATTGTAACTGCTCACTATCCTTGTGGCCTCCTCAAATGGTGACATGACAGTGCATGCATCCTTGATCAGTAGCCATTGGCGTGGTGAAAAGAAACCAAGCTCTCCTGACCCTGTCCTGGTGCCATACTTGCACAGGTACTCTGCTGTGTGTGTAGCTGCTGCAGCATTGCCAACGTTGATTTTTACCTGGTGGGCATGTCCCAAATGAGGCAGTTGGTGTGCAGGTTTCATTCCCATTGAATGTCAGCCAGCCTAGCACTGGCATTATAGGACCGGTAGAAATGACTACAGACTTGTAAGCCTGGGTACCTGCTCAAGAACCGCTGCACCACCAAATTCAGGACGTGTGCCAAACCTGGAACATGGGTCATATCTTCCTTTTGGAGGGTGGAGAGAAGGTTGGTGCCATTGTCGCATACAATCATTCCTGGGTGAAGCTGGCAGGGTGTCACCCACCTCTGAGCCTGCCCCCACAGAGCTGACAGAATCTGGCAGACCAACTCAAGCACCACATGGCATCTTTAGCCTGACTGCTTGCATAGCCCCTTGAATGCTTACGGAGCACCACTGGTTCAGAGGACAAATCTGCAGAAGAGGCCATAGAGAAAGAAGAAGAAGAAGAGGAGGGAGTGGAGGAGAGAGCTGTGGCAGAATCACAACTAGCATTTTGGAGGCGTGATGGCGGAACAAGCTCCAACAACACTTAACCCTGTCCTGCATCCTTCCCAGCTGACACCGGGGAGGTAAAATTGCTAATTGGGCCCAATTTGGAAATTTTCACTTAGGGGTGTACTCACTTTTGTTGCCAGTGATTTAGACATTTATGGCTGTGTGTTGAGCTATTTTGAGGAGACAGCAAATGTACACTGTTATACAGGCTGCACACTCACTACTTTACATTGTAGCAAAGTGTAATTTCTTCAGTGTTGTCATATGACAAGATGTAATAAAATATTTACAAAAATATGAGTATATACACACAGCATCTCACAAAAGTGAGTACACTCCTCACATTTTTGTAAATATTTTATTTTATCTTTTCATGTGACTTTGCTACAAAGTAAAGTAGTAAGTGTACAGCTTGTATAACAGTGTAAATTTGCGGTCCCCTCAAAATAACTCACACAACCATTAATGTCTAAACCGCTGGCAATAAAAGTGAGTACACCCCTAAGTGAAATGTCCAAATTGGGCCCAATTAGCCATTTTACCTCCCTGGTGTCATTTGACTCATTAGAGTTACAAGGTCTCAAGTGTGAATGGGGAGCACGTGTGTTAAATTTGGTATTATTGCTCTCACTCTCTGAAAAAAAAGTTGTTGCTCTGCATGAAGATGGCCTAGGCTATCAGAAGATTGCCAAGACCCTGAAACTGAGCTTCAGCATGGTGGCCAATACCATACAGCGGTTTAACAGGACAAGTTCCACTTAGAACAGGCTTTGGCATGGTCGACTAAAGAACTTGATTGCAATTGCTCAGCATCATATCCAAAGGTTGTCTTTGGGAAATATACATATGAGCACTGCCAGCATTGCTGCAGAGGTTGAAGGGGTGGGGGGGTCAGCCTGACAGTGCTCAGACCATATGCCGCACACTGCATCAAATCTGTCTGCATGGCTGTCATCCCAGAAGGAAGCCTCTTCTAAAGATGATGTACAAGAAAGCCTGCAAACAGTTTGCTGAAGACAAGCAGACTAAGTATATAGAATACTGGAACCATGTCCTGTGGTCTGATGAGACCAATGTAAACGTATTTGGTTCAGAGTGGCAATCGTGTGTGTCGACAACCAAGTGAGGAATACAAAGACAAGTGTGTCTTGCCTACAGTCAAGCATGATGGTGGGAGTGTCATGGTCTGGGGCTGTATGAGTGCTGCTGGCACTGGGGAGCTATAGTTTGTTAAGGGAATCATGAATGAAATACTGTGACATACTGAAGCAGAGCATGATCCCCTCCCTTCGTAGACTAGGCCACAGGGCAGTATTCCAACATGATAATGACCCCAGGCACACCTCCAAGACGACCACTGCCTTGCTATAGAAGCTGAGGGTAAAGGTGATGGACTGGACAAGCTTGTCTCCAGACCTAAACCCTATTGAGCATCTGTGGGGCATCATCAAATGGAAGATGGAGGAGCACAAGGTCTCTAACATCCAGTAGCTCTGTGATGTCATCATGGGAGTGGAAGAGGACTCCAGTGGCAACCGGTAAAGCTCTGGTGAACTCCATGCCCAAGACGGTTAAGGCAGTGCTGGAAAATAATGGTGGCCACACAAAATATTGACACTTTGGGCCCAATTTGGACAACTTTTGACATTAATGACTGTGAGTTGAGTTATTTTGAGGGGACAGCAAATTTATACTGTTATACAACCTGTACACTCACTACTTTACACTGTAGCAAAGTGTAATTTCTTCAGTGTTGTCACATGAAAAGATATAATAAAATGTATACAAATATGTGAGGGGTCTACACACTTTTGTGAGATACTGTATATATGTATATATGTATACAGTGGTGTGAAAAAGTGTTTGCCCCCTTCCTCATTTCCTGTTCCTTTGCATGTTTGTCACACTTAAGTGTTTCGGAACATCAAACCAATTTAAACAATAGTCAAGGACAACATAAGTAAACACAAAATGCAATTTGTAAATGAAGGTGTTTATTATTAAAGGTGAAAAAAAATCCAAACCATCATGGCCCTGTGTGAAAAAGTGATTGCCCCCTAAACCTAATAACTGGTTGGGCCACCTTTAGCAGCAACAACTGCAACCAAGCGTTTGCGATAACATGCAATGAGGCTTTTACAGAGTCCTGGAGGAATTTTGGCCCACTCATCTTTGCAGAATTGTCCTAATTCAGTTACATTAGAGGGTTTTCGAGCATGAACGGCCTTTTTAAGGTCATACCACAACATCTCAATAGGATTCAGGTCAGGACTTTGGCTAGGCCACTCCAAAGTCTTCATTTTGTTTTTCTTCAGCCATTCGGTGGTGGGCTTGCTGGTGTGTTTAGGATCATTGTCCTGCTGCAGAGCCCAAGTTCGTTTCAGCTTGAGTACACGAACAGATGGTCGGACATTCTCCTTCAGGATCTCTTGGTAGACAGCAGAATTCATAGTTCCTTTTATCACGGCAAGTCTTCCAGGTCCTGAAGCAGCAAAACAGCCCCAGACCATCACACTACCACCACCATATTTTACTATTGGTATAATGTTCTTTTTATGAAATGCAGTGTTCCTTCTACGCCAGATATACTTGGACACACACCTTCCAAAGAGTTCCACTTTTGTCTCATCGGTCCACAGAATGTTGTCCCAGAAGTCTTGGGGATCATCAAGATGTGTTGTGGAGAAATTGATACGAGCTTTGATGTTCTTTTTGCTCAGCAGTGGTTTTCTCCTTGGAACTCTGCCATGCAGGCCATTTTTGCCCAGTCTTTTCCTGATGGTGGAGGCATGAACGCTGACCTTAACTGAGGCAAGTGAGGCCTGCAGTTCCTTGGACGTTGTTGTGGGGTCTTTTGTGACCTCTTGGATGAGTCGTTGCTGCGCTCTTGGGGTAATTTTGGGCGGCCGGCCACTCCTGGGAAGGTTCACCACTGTTCCATGTCTTCGCCATTTGTGGATAATGGCTCTCACTGTGGTTCGCTGGATTCCCAAAGCTTTGGAAATGGCTTTATAACCCTTTCCAGACTGATAGATCTCAATTACTTTCTTTCTCAATTGTTCCTGAATTTCTTTGGGTCTCGGCATGATGTGCAGCTTTTAAGGATCTTCTGGTGGATCTTACTGTGTCAAGCAGCTCCTATTTAAGTGATGCCTTGATTGTGAACAGGTGTGGCAATAATCAGGCCTGGGTGTGGCTAGAGAAATTGAACTCAGGTGTGGACAACCACAGTTATAGTATGTTTTAACAAGGGGGGCAATCACTTTTTCACACAGGGCCATGATGGTTTGGATTTTTTTTCACCTTTAATAATAAACACCTTCATTTACAAATTGCATTTTGTGTTTACTTGTGTTGTCCTTGACTATTGTTTAAATTGGTTTGATGTTCCGAAACACTTAAGTGTGACAAACATGCAAAGGAACAGGAAATGAGGAAGGGGGCAAACACTTTTTCACACCACTGTATATATACATATATATATATATATATATATATATATATATATATATATATATTGTCATACAAATATATTAAAGTAGGGAGAATCACACCCCTACTTATTTCAGGGGCCAACTTTGTGGTGAGCTGAAGAACACTGGCCAATTAGGCTTAAGTAATACTTTTGTGCGCATTTTAATAACCTGTGTCCAGCGTCCCTCTACCATTTCCTCTTAGTAAAGAATAGGGATGAGCCCGACGTTCGAGTCGAACGTAATTTCGACTTGAACATCAGGTGTTCGCCTGTTCGCAAAACACAGAACAATATGCTGCGTTCGCGGCAAACTCCAAAGCCATGGAACACTGTTAAAGTCTGTGGGAAGCTTACATGAAAAACCAAAAGTGCTAATTTGAAAGGCTTATATGCAAGTTATTGCCATAAAAAGTGTTTGGGACCCAGGTCCTGCCCCAGGTATCAATGCAAAAAAAGTTTTAAAAACTGCCATTTTGTCAGGAGCAGTGATTTTAATAATACTTAAAGGGAAACAATACAATTTAAATATTCCTTTAAATATCGTGCCTGGGGGGTGTCCTTAGTATGCCTGTAAAGTAGCGCATTTTCCCCTGTTTAAAAGAATACCATAGCAAAATTATATTTCTAAAGGAAAAAATTTAAAACTACTCGCAGCTGTAATGCATTGTCTGGTCCTGGCAATATAGATACAAATCATTGAAAAAAATGGCCCTTTGGATCTGGTATGGATATTAAGGGGAACCCCGCACCCAAGTTAAAACAAAAATTGTGCGGGGGATCCCCCAAAATCCATACAAGGCCCTTCAGGTCTGGTATGCATATTAAGCGGAACCCTGTGCAAAAAAAAATGGTGTGACCCCCCAAATCCATACCGGGCCCTTATCCAAGCATGTAACCTGGCAGGCCACAGAAAAAGGGGGGGAACGAGAGAGTGCACGCCCTGAACCATACCAGGCCACATGCCCTCAGGATGGGGAGGATGCTTTGGGGTTCCCCATGTTGATGGGGACAAGGGCCTCATCCCCACAATCCTTGCCTGGTGGTTGTGGGGGTCTGCGTGTGGGGGGACTTATTGGAATCTGGAAGCTCCTTTTAACAAGGGGACCCCCAGATCCCCCCCTATGTAAATGGCTATCGGGTACATTGTACCCCTACCCATTCACCCAAAAAAGTGTCAAAATGTTAAAAATAACTAGACAATTTGGGACAAGTTCTTTAAAAAAAAAAAAAAAAACGTTCATTCATCTTTCATCACAGCATCCGACGACCCAATCTAAAAAAACGGAAAAACTCCACCTCCATGGGAGGCTCCCGCTGACTGAAGCCTCTTTGTGATGACAGCTGTTATATAGCTGAGGATGGGGCAACCCGGTGATGTAAATGGGTGACTCTGCCTCCTTCTGAAGTGATGTTATGCAACGTCAGAGGGAGCGGAGTCACCTGTTTATGTCACCAGGTGGCCCCACCCTCAGCTATATAACAGCTGTCATCGCAAAGAGGTTTCAGTCAATGGGAGCCTCCCATAGAGGTAGAGTTTTTTCAGTTTTTTTGCTTTTTTTTTTATCCGGTCGTCGGATGCTGTGATCAAAGATGAATGAACATAGTGGGACAGTTTTTATTTTTTTAATAAAGGACTTGTCCCAAATTGTCTACTGTAAATTTTTAGATATTTTTTTGGGGAATGACTAGGGGTACAACGTACCCGATAACCATTCACATGGGGGTGGGATATGGGGGTCCCCTTGTTAAAGGGGGCTTCCAGATTCCAATAAGCCCCCCGCCCGCAGACCCCCACAACCACCGGGCAAGGGTTGTGAGGATGAGGCCCTTGTCTCCATCAACATGGGGACAAGGTGTTTTGGGGGGACCCCAAAGCATCCTCCCCATGTTGAGGGCATGTGGCCTGGTATGGTTCAGGAAGGGGGGGCACTCTCTCATCCCCCTTTTTCTTGAGGCCTGCCAGGTTGCGTGCTTGGATAAGGGTCTGGTATGGATTTTGGGGGGACCCCTATGCCATTAAAAAAAAAAAATTGGCGCAGGGTTCCCCTTAATATCCATACCAGACCTGAAGGGCCTGGTAATGGACTGGGGGGAACTAATGCTGTTTTTCTCAATGGATTGTTATCTATATTGCCAGGACCTGACAATACATTACAGCCGCAAGTAGTTTTAAATTAATTTTTTTCCTTTAGAAATGTAATTTTGCTTTGGTACTGTTCTAAACACGGGGAAAAACACATTACTTTACAGGCATAGTAAGGACACTCCAGGAAAGATATTTAAAGGAATATTTTTTTATTGTTTCACTTTAAGCATTATTAAAATCACTGCTGCCAAAAAAAGGCTGTTTTTAAAACTTTTTTTTGCATTGATACATGTTTCCTGGGGCAGGACCCGGGTCCCCAAACACTTTTTATGGCAATAACTTGCATATAAGCCTTTAAAATTAGCACTTTTGGTTTTTCATGTTCGTGTTCCATAGACTTTATCGGTGTTTGCGTGTTCATACAAATGTTTTGCTGTTCGCAAGTTCTGCTCATCCCTAGTAAAGAAAGGCAATTGTGCTCTGCCTCTTGAAGGAGCACCCCGACCACCACTCTGGCCTGTGGCCTGCTTGCTCCCCAATAGCTGCACATCTGCACATAAACAACCTCTGGCTCTCCTTTTAGGCCTTCCAGACATAATAGTAATGGTTAATTGACAGCCATGACAATAGCCGGATAGGAGAGATTGTTTGTGGACCAAACTGGACAACAATAGTATGCAGTGCTGTGCTTATAACAAAGGGCAGCTTTCACTGTGTCACCAACAAATTCACATTGCTGATAACACCACCCCACCTCTCCACCTTGTACAAATAGAGAACACGTTTACATTCTTTGAAGGTGTTCTCTGAATGGTGCCTGTGTCAAGCAAGAGGCATCTTCACTAAGTAGAATCCGGAAGCTAGTGGCAATTAGTGTAGTAGTAGCGTCAACTAAAGTGATTTCCAGCTTTCACAAAGATCAATCAAGGTATGACACATGCATACTTACATTGGTAAGTGAGTGTTCAACACTGCAAAATATGCATACCTAAACTTTAACAATTTACTTCAGTAAGTTGCACTGACCTAAGAACTTAAAGTTTTTCACAAACAAAATTGTTTTATGCTCAACAGCTGTATATATGGACAATTGGGACAATTGTGACTTTATATGAAACACATCTCTAGGGCAGCATAAGTCATCAAATATAAATAAATTAGTATATTTATTTGCTGATACCACATGGGAGCACAATGCAGTAAATTATACAGACATAGAATCAATAAGTATGGTACAGGTATGATAAAACATGTTAATTTAGTCACATTATAGTAAAATAATAGTATGTTAAACACTGTAACACATGATACATGATAGTAACATTCAGCACTACACCCAACATGTATGTACACAATCAGAATTGTATTGGTATAAAATTGATGGCTTAAACATTGAGACCCCTTGATAGGTACATGATTGCTGTGACATGACATCATGTACCATATTTATCGGCGTATAACACACACTTTTCTCCCCTTAAAATCAGGGGAAAATCATGGGTGCGTGTTATATGCCGATCCTCCGCGATTTGTGAGTGATTTTGAGCCTCTGGGTGGCTTTCAGCCGCGTTCGGCCATTCTTGGCGTCTTTCGGCCGCCTTCGGCCATTCTTGGAAAACCGCCGAGAATGGCCGAGAGCGGCCAAAAGCCACCGAGAACTGCCAAAGGCGCCCGAAAGCCGTGAGAAGAGCCGAAGGCGGCAACAAGCCGCGAGAAGAGCCGAAGAACTACTGGGCGCCACCGAGATTACACAGGACATCTCGGCGGCGCCATTTTTAAAAATAAAATCTGCAAGTAATACAAGGGGACAACGATGCACAAGGCAGCAATGATAGACAGGCTGCAGGACAAGGCTGCAATGATGGACAGGCTGCAGGACAAGGCTGCAATGATGGACAGGCTGCAGGACAAGGCTGCAATGATGGACAGGCTGCAGGACAAGGCTGCAATGATGGACAGGCTGCAGGACAAGGCTGCAATGATGGACAGGCTGCAGGACAAGGCTGCAATGATGGACAGGCTGCAGGACAAGGCTGCAATGATGGACAGGCTGCAGGACAAGGCTGCAATGATGGACAGGCTGCAGGACAAGGCTGCAATGATGGACAGGCTGCAGGACAAGGCTGCAATGATGGACAGGCTGCAGGACAAGGCTGCAATGATGGACAGGCTGCAGGACAAGGCTGCAATGATGGACAGGCTGCAGGACAAGGCTGCAATGATGGACAGGCTGCATGACAAGGCTGCAATGATGGACAGGCTGCAGGACAAGGCTGCAAATGACACTGACAAGGCTTCAGATGGACACTGACAAGGCTGCATTGATTGGCATTTAAATTATACGTTTTTTTTTTCCTTAAAATTCCCTCCTAAACTTGGGGTGCGTGTTATACGCCAGCACGTGTTATACACCGATAAATACGGTACCTATCAAGGGGTCTCAATGTTTAAGCCATCAATTTTATACCAATACAATTCTGATTGTGTATATACATGTTGGGTGCAGTGCTGAATGTTACTATCATGTATCATGTGTTACAGTGTTTAACTATTATTTTACTATAATGTGACTAAATTATCATGTTTTATCTACTCTGTACCATAATTATTGATTCTATGTCTGTATCATTTATTGCATTGTGCTCTCATGTGGTATCAGCAAATAAATATACAAATTTAATTACATTTGATGACTTATTCTGCCCTAGTGATGCGTTTCATATAAAGTCCCAATTGTCCCTAATTTTCCCCTTTATTTCTCATATAAACAGGGATGGAGACCTGTGTACTGGATGGTCATAGTCTCATATACAGTCCCAACATTTCTTTCTTTTTTCATATATATAGTGACATTGGAGGATGTTTAACTCAGTGGTAGATGCCTTTTCAGTAAGTTCACAGCGAACAAGCAAACAGGAACTTTAGTGTAACACTAACCCCCGAAGGAGCTGCTGGTTATTTTTGGGCTTACCGTTACCTTCCACTTCTCCTTGTTGCATGCCTAGGGGATGTCCCTTGGTAGATGACCCAGTAACTTGAGACTGACAATAGATCCAGTTGAATGGATTTTATTTGCAAACGTCAACCACTGAACAGTCTTTCAACTTGGGATCAGAGGGTTGGGAAGGAATTCATGTACTCTCAATGTCAAAGTCTATAAACGTTAAGGAACTTGCTTACTTTGACTGCATCCAGAGAATAGCCATTCGCAGCTGGATGAACACTCAAGTTGGACAGTCCCTCTCTCACAAGGCCTAGCAGTCAACAAGGTGCTTACTCAGGAACAAAGTCTTTGTCACAGACGTTGTTACAGGACATGTGGGAAACTAAGCTGTAGAACACTTGTAGGATACCTGGATCTTTCAGCCTGCTTGGCGATATCCACAAGACCGGATTCTCTCAGTTACTTCAGCCCTTCCAGGCTCTTGTTAAGAAAACCAAACTCACACATGGTGTTCTTCTAAAGAGTCCTTCCCTGGAATGCTTGAAGTCCAATGGGTCTCTCCCGGACCGAAGACGGTACCCATCCACCTCAGAATCCTCCTCTAGTTTCCATGCCTTGGGCTAGCCAGCCCCAAGGCATTAAAATCGGGTGGAACCGCACCCCAGGCCATAGCCTTCCTGGGGGCTGGTCAGGAGGACCAGGACCATCTAATCAGCACAGCATACTGGACCGGAACCCCAAACCACGTGACGTCTGCATCTTAAATACCCTCTCCCAGAGGGCACAGTGAGAGGGGCACTCCCACTGACCTGCCCCTGAAAGAGAGTAACTTAAGCGTTTGACCAGACCATAGTTCCACACCTGCCACCAGAGACAGCGCCTCCCTGTGGACAGGCTGAACGTCTCACGGCCCAGCCAGACTGGCACAGAAGTCAAATTTAGGCAAATAGACCCAAACCAAACTGTAGTTTGGGTAAAGTTTTAACTTTGAAAAACATAGCGCATGTTCTTCAGGAGCCCGCTGCTACATTAGTTTAAGGGCATGGTAGCCCACTTTTATTAAGAGGAACAACATAAAGTTCATAAATGCATTTGATTGCCCACACAGGGGTTCTTCTCCCAAAAACAATGAATTAAAAATGACAAGCCACCTGGCTCTCTTCAGCAGTACTGCCATTTAGGCTTTACGCTTCAGCCCTCTTGGCCATATAACAGGGTTCCCGTACAACTACTGTACCTCTTTTCAGCTTCCTTGCTGCTCAGGCCGTCCACTTCAGGCTCTCATCTGTCTCCGTAGATGCACACAGCTTCAACACACACAGCGTCTATCTAGAAAGCAGCCCCTCACTGCTCTGATCCTCAGACTTGGGTCTCTGGCTTTCATTAGTGCACACCTGCACTCTCTGGATTCCTGGAGACCTCCTGTCTCTCTGGGTGGAGCCCCGAACCCTAATCCTGACTCTGCTATAAGCCCAGGACTCACCTGCTCAATCAGCCAGCCAGACTCCTGGCTGTTCCCAAAACCCAGTCCCTGAATTGGAGATTCCTTACCACACATAACGCTATGGAATCTCCAGGCTCCAGGTCCCCAAGTGGATTTTACAAACTTTGGAGGAAACTGATAAAACAGATTCCTCCACATTAAATACCCCTGGAGCCCCTCAACCTGCCGTTTTTTAGAACCCTGGGCGACAATTACTAGGACAGGGAACTGTACTGTCACTATATATCTCCAAGCAAAATTATAAATGCATTCCTTTTGTGTAGTTTGCCTCTATTTATTATGACCTGAACTCAAAGATCTACAACTTTTTCCATGTACACAAAAGGCCTATTTCTCTCAAATATTGTTCACAAATCAGTCTAAATCTGTGTTAGTGAGCACTTCTCCTTTGCCGAGATAATCCATCCACCTCACAGGTGTGACATATCAAGATGCTGATTAGACAGCATGATTATGTGCTTTAGAAGAGTTGAAGCTGTTAAAGCGGCAAAGGGTGGGTCAACTCAATATTAAACCCTATGGACTAAAGCTGGCCATACACCTATAGATTATCTGCAGATTTTCTATTGTTAGATGGAAAAAGTGCAACAGATTACTCCATGTATGCTAAACTGTGTGTATGGAGGAATCTCCCACTGGGCCAAGCTTCAGTATCTTGCTAGTGGGCCCCTCTGGCTCTCAACCTAAACAATGCCTGTACCCAATCGGAATGTTCAGGTATTGTGAGAGCAGGGCTGATTAGCAAGATATGGATGATTGGGCTGGTGGCTTCCATCCACACAGTTCAAAGTAGATGGAGGAATCTGTTCCACTTTTTCCATCTGACCATAGAAAATCTGCAGATAATCTATAGGTGTATGGCCAGTCTAAGACTGGGATGCCAGTAAAGTTAGTTCGTGTGCATGTAAACCGAATCTGGTTTAGAGGCATATATGGACTTATTTGTGGATGAGTACCTTGGCATTTACTTCAAGCATAGAGCTCTTTGGCTACCCTTGGAACTATACTGTGTGTATGTGTGTGTGTGTATATATATATATATATATATATATATATACATATATATATATATATACATATATATATATACATACATATATATACATACATATATATACATACATACATATATATACATACATATATATATATATATATATATATATATATATATATATATATATATATATATATATATATATATATATATACATATATACACATACACACACACACACACACACATACACATATATATATACACACACACACATATATTATATATATATATATATATATATATATATATATATATATATATATACATATACATATATACACACATACACACACACACACATACTGCAAATGTACTGTATATTGTACATATATATACTGTATATGCATAAGTGTGCACACAGTTAAACTAATACTTTGTTGAAGCACCTTTTGATTTTATTACAGCACTCAGTCTTTTTGGGTATGAGTCTATCAGCATGATACATGATGACTTGTCAATTTGCCCACTCTTCTTTGCAAAAACACTCCAAATCTGTCAGATTGTGAGGGCATTTCCTGAGCAGAGCCCTCTTCAGATCACCCCACATATTTTCAACCAGATTCAGGTCTGGGCTCTGGATGGGCCATTCCAAAACGTTAATCCTCTTCTGGTGAAGCCATTCCTTTGTTGATTTGTATGTATGCTTTGGGTCGTTGTCATGCTGAAATATGAAGTTCCTCTTCATGTTTAGCTTTCTAGCAGAAGCCTGAAGGTTTTGTGCCAATATTGACTGGTATGTGAAACTGTTCATAATTCCCGCTACTTTGAATAAGGCCCCTGTTCCAGTGGAAGAAAAACAGCCCCAAAGCATGATGCTGCCACCACCATGCTTCACTGTGGGTATGGTGTTCTTTTGGTAATATAAAACAAAATGAAAAATATAAGTGCAGCTCTAGAGGCGATTCAGTTCGCATTGTGTGCTATACAAGTATTGCATTCATTCATTCATTCACTATTAAACTATCATGTGAAATATCCAGTGACATCAAATTATATTCAAATAAAGAAATAAATCTATATAATAATGTGTAAAATTAAAATTTACAAATGCTGAAACTTTCCTGCGTTGAATTATTGTGACTTCTCAATTATTCAGAAGATATTTGCCAGCACACCATGGAACGACATAGATAGCATCCAAACGGATGATTTATTGGATGATCACAACACAAGGATAGAGCAATGTTTCGGAGCCATGCAGGACCCCTTCATCAGGCATGTATCCAGCTGGTTGTTGCTACAGCACCCAAACTGGAATGCTTATCCAGGAATGTGTGCGATGGGAATATGAAGTACTTCTCAATTATTCTGACTTCTCAATTCATATATTCCCCAGCACTGTGCAAATCATGTCTTCAGCAGATTATGTGCACACCTTCACCAGCTGTTATACCTGCTCACCTCATACATGAATCAGAAAGACTAAAAACTATTCCTTTCTTTCCTTCAGCTATGGCCTCATGTCTTTCACATCTGACCAGCTACTCTGTATCCACTTTCCAAGCAGGAGCCTCCGAGGGGGATTGCAAGAAAGATCTCTCATATATACTGCCTCACTGCTTTTCTCCTTCCTTCACATCAGCATTATTACTCGGTATTCCTGATAGGATATAGCTCCACATTCATGCAACAATAAATAGAGGATACATAGTGCTCTCCGTTTGCAACATTTATTAAAATGCCCCAATTAAAAAACACTTACAAGATATTCAGTTAAAACCAGCTCTGTATAGTGCTACTCACCACTATGGCAGCATGACCTCATGGTCTTGGCTCCTCCCATCTACACGTGTATCACCCTCTGATTGGGCTTTCTTAATAGATAGTTCTAGAGATAGCTAGAGAAAGCCCAGAGGGCGATACGCGTTTAGAGTGGAGGAGCCGACCCCGTGAGCCCAGGAGGTCACGCAGCCACAGTGGTGTGCAGGACTATACAGAGCTGGTTTTAACTGAATATTGTGTAAGTGTTTAATTAAGGCATTTTACCAAGGGTGTATAGACTTTTTATATCCACTGTATATACACAAATATACACAAATAAGATATAATGTTTTATTCCTTTAAAGTTTTTCTAGAGATGCTTCAAACTTTAACACACTTTTTTCAAAGTCAAATGTATTTTAAAGCATTGACATTTTTACTTGTACTGTAATTAAAAATACAAGACAATCTCCTTCTAAATTTAAAAAATGACTAATGGTACTAAAATGAATTGATGGTATTCACATCCCTATAGAACCTATTATCTTAAAAAAAGCTATTGAAAGGATATATATTAACTTTTGATGCATTATTAAAAAGTACTTTTGGAGGAGGTGTGGTTGGCAGTTTGAGAAATGGCTGCTCTTTAACATCTTTTCTTATTTTAATATGTGTCATTTGGCAAACTTTTGTAGCACATTAAAAGAAAAGTATATTGAGCTGTCACGTTTCCATCCACACATGCAGTATGACTAAAGAACTAAGAATGCAAAAAACAGAGAAAACATTAAGTTTTACTTACCCAAAGCTAGCTACAAACTTGACTATTGTTAAGACTATTATGAGTAGTAATACTAGAGAAGGACATATCAATATCTACTGCTAATCTAATACTGCTAATATATCTAATGTTCTTATGGGCTTTTGTTCATCAATGGGATTCTGAATTATCATACAGGTCTATGGGAATTCAAAATCTGCTTGAAGCAGGTCAAATGTATGTGTTAATAAAATCCGAATGATTTTAGAAGCACCTCAAAACTGATTTCAAACTGATGCCATAAACACAAGCCCAAAGCAAGTCAACACAAGCACTAAAGGCGCATACACATGGTCAGAACTTCAGCCAGCAAAAGACCGATGAGAGCCTTTTGACGGAATTTTGCTGGCCGAATTTCCGCCATTAAAAGATTGAGTGCAGGTTCTCAATTTTTCAGACGGAAAAAGTTTCCAATCATGTGTATGCAATTCTGATGCACAAAAACTCACGTATGCCCAGATTCAACTACCAGCTATTGGCTACTGGCTATTGAACTTCCTTTTTCTAGTCCTGTCGTACGTGTTGTATGTCATCGCATTCTTGATGGTTGGAACTTGGTGTGACCGTGTGTATGCAAGACAGTTTGAGCGAAATACCGTCGGAATTCCATCAGGAAAACCATCAGAGCTTTTTCTGACCAAAATTCAGATCGTGTCCATGACTTGGACCCAGATCCAGCAAGTTTGTGTGGTGGTTTTGTTATATGGCCCCATGGCCACACTGGGCTCTTCTGAATGGCTTTTCAAGATCAGCATCATAAATGTGCCTAAAGATGCATTTTTGTAAATGCACTTGGGCGTTTTGCCATTCATTCATATTATTGGCCAAAATATTAATTTATTCTGGCAACACTCAAGTGCTAAACATGTCTACCATTAACATAGGTTTATACATGTTAAGGTGTGTTTTTTATGCTCAAAAGCTACTGAACGCAACTTTGATGGGTGATTTTTTTCCTGCCTCTAAATGCTCTTGCCTCTAAACTCTAAAACATCTATTAACCACCATCTATTAACCACTTGCCAACCAGCCGCACTCTCCTGCACTAATCGCCATTGCTGTATGGAAAACATTTAACCCCTTTGTTAACCCCTTCCCTGCCAGTGACATTTACACAGTAATCAGTGGTTATTTATAGCACTGATCACTGTATAAATGTCAATGATCCAAAAAAAGTGTCAAAAGTGTCCAATCCATCTGCCACAATGTCACAGTCCCGCTAAAAATCGCAGATCGCCGCAATTACTAGTAAAACAAATAATAATAATAAAAATACCATTAATCCATCCCCTATTTGTAGACGCTATAACTTTTGCTCAAACCAATCAATATACACCTATTGCAATTTTTTTTACCAAAAATATATAGAAGAATATATGATGGCCTAAACTGATGAATGAATTTGTTTTTTTTATATATTTTTGGATATGCATTATAGCAAAAAGTAGAAAAAAATGTTTTTTTTTTTTTTCAAAATTGTTGATCTTTATTTATAGAGCAAAAATAAAAACCGCAGAGGTGATCAAATACCACCAAAAGAAAGCTTTATTTGTGGGGAAAAAAAGGATGTCAATTTTGTTTGGGTACAGGGTGGCACGACCGTGCAATTGTCAGTTAAACCGGCGCAGTGCCCTATAGCTCCGTGTGTCCACAACATCCCCCCACTTTGTCTTTCTCCTCTGCGCCCCCTCGCCTCTCTCTGCAATGTGTACACATTCCCCCCGTGCATCTTCCTCCTCCTCTGCCCCCCCTCGTCCCCTGCAGACTGCTTCCTTCTCTTTTCCTCTACCGCGGGCTGCGAGGGGGGGTTGGGGGCTGGGGGCACGTGGGGAACCTGTCAGGATGGAGAGTGGAGACATAGAGCATTCGTTAACGATCGATCGATCTGTGTCCTTTGATAACTGAGCAGAGTAACCTGTGGGTTACTCTGCTTCAGTGTATGAATGGAGAGGAGCCGCTGTCTCCCCTCCATTCAATTTCAATGCAGAGAAAGGGACTGGGGAATCAGTGTCCTCTGTCCCTTTCTCCGTCTCAAATGGGAGATGTCAGGGGTTTCTATTTAGAACCCTGACATGTCACCAAAGCCCCCAAAAGGGCTGATAAAAAAAAAAATATTCCAAAATTGTAAAAAAAAAAAACACAACCGTCCACTGCCACTGCCACCGACCACTGCCCCACTGACACCGACCACTGTCCCACTGACACTGTCCACTGACACCAACCACTACTCCACTGACACAACCACTGACACGACCACTATCCCACTGACACTGACCACTGACTCATACCACTACCCCACTGACACCATCCACTGACACTGTCCACTGACACCAACCGCTGACACCGTCCACTGACACCAACCACTACCCCACTGACACCGTCCGCTGACACTGACCACTACCTCACTCACACCAACCACTACCCCACTGACACCGACCACTGACACCAACCACTACTCCACTGACACCGACCACTGACACCAACCACTACCCCACTGACACAACCACTGGACACGACCACTACCCCACTGACACCGACCACTACCCCACTGACACCACCCACTACCCCACTGACACCACCCACTGACACCGACCACTACACCACTGACACTATCCACTGACACCGACCACTACCCCACTGACACCGTCCACTGACACCAACCACTGACACCGACCACTACCCCACTGACACCGACCACTACCCCACTGACACCGACCACTACTCCACTGACACTGACCACTGACACCAACCACTACCCCACTGACACTGTCCACTGCCCCACTGACACCGTCCACTGCCCCACTGACACTGACACCGTCCACTGCCCACTGCCCCACTGACACGACCACTGACCCACTGACACCGACCATTCCCTTTCCCAAAAGCACTGTGAAAAAATATATTTAAAAAATAAAGCCCCACCCTCCCATCATTGTTAGAATAGTACAAAAATAAATTGTAAAAAAACAAACAAAAAAAATACATTTATAAAAATAAAAAAATCCACTGGTCCCAAAAAACCTTTTGAAAAAAAAATGTAATGGTAAAATAAAAAAATAATCTGACACTATCCACTATCCTGACACCATCCTGCACGTACTACCCACCACTGTACACTCCGCATCCCTGTGATTTGCACCGCATTGTTGTTCAGATCACATGCAATGTCTGTGCAATGCGATTTCAGCCATACAAACTGTATGGCTGAAATCGCATCACATTCGGATCAAACTCGCACAGGACCCTTTTTTTTTGTCCGAACCAGAATCACATGGGTGTTCACACCTATGCAATCCGATTCATGTCCTGTCAGTTCGCAGTGTGATATGCGAGCTGAAATGGGGGTGTCGTTAACATTGTATGACACTCCCCAGCAGTTTGCATATGGCAGTGTAAACTGCCGTGCGAGTGGGATGCTATGTGGAACCCGCAGTGGATTCGCAGGTTTCCCGAATTGCAGCCTTGGTGGGAGCAGTCAGGTGACATTTGTAGGCTGTATGCTTTGAGGCTCAGTTCACACTGGTGCGATGTGGGAACCCTGCGGATCCACTATGGGTTCCCACATTGCATCCAACTCGCACAGCAGTTCCCACTGCCATATGTGAACTGCTGGGGAGGGTCACACAATGTTAACGACACCCCCATTTCAACTTGCATATCGCACTGCGAACTGACAGTTAGGACATGAATCGGATCGCATAGGTGTGAACACCCATGTGATTCTGGTGTGGACCAAAAAAAGGGTCCTGTGAGAGAGTTTGGTCATAATGCGGTGCGATATCATCCATACTATCTGTATGGCTGAAATCGCACTGCACGTACATCGCATTTGAGTTTTGCACTGCGGTGCGGTGGAAATCACATGTGATCTCGTACAGCACTGGTGTGAACTGGCCCTAAGCCCATTCAGCCTTACTGGGTGCAATTATAAAAAGTGAGAAATCCACCCCTCCCCCACATAACACATCCTGGTGATGGAAAGGAATGTTGCAACTGTGATCAGGTGACCTCAGACACACCGCACTATAACAATCATCAGATCACTGGATGTTCCACTACTGCCCAGCTCTGACTACATACAACTCCCCTAAATCACTTGTCTGTATATATTCTTCTTGCTGTTCACTGCAGCATACAGGAGGATCACATCCCATGATTAGAAACATCCAGTCAAAACACAGTAAAGGCAGCCAATCATGGGAGAGCTGGAGGGGAGAGGAGGGGAGGGGGATGTGAATTGTGAACTTTTTACACAGGATGTGCCTGTCTCAGGCTAGTGCACGAGATAGATAAATAACCTGTCACTCACAGCAAGGGGGCGGTTTTGACAAAGTTTTAGAGACCTTGTCCAGATTTCTTTAACTGAACAATAAAAGACGATTGCTCAGAGCTGGAGTAACTCTGTGTGGCAAGACTGGGCTCAAATGATAAGAAATCGTATCCTCTACATTATGACATAAAAATAAAAATAAATTCGGGTTTACATCCACTTTAATCACTTTAGGACCAGCGCACGACAATGTACGTCCATTTTTTGAAGAGGGATATCTGTCTCTTCAGGCGCCGGTCGTGTGTACAATAATGGTAGTCTCTGCGGCGGCTTCACTGCGAGATCACCATTATCGGCGGTGGGAGAGGTGCCACCCCCCCTCCGGCCGCTCTCCCGCGCCCTACACTGCTTACCGGAGCCGTTGGTAGCGGCGGAGGTGAACGGGTACATTTCTATGCTGGGTATAGAGACGAGTGAGGCTAAGATGGCCTCCACTCGTCTCTATACCATAGAAGTCAAAATGTCACTTCCGCCCATACCTCTTAAAAGGAACATTTTTTCAATGTCATTTTTTAAAATAATTTTTTTTTTTTATTGCATTTAAGTCCAAATATGAGACCTGAGGACTTTTTGACCCCAGATCTCATATTTAAGAGGACCTGTCATGCTTTTTTCTATTACAAGGGATGTTTACATCCCTTGTAATAGGAATAAAAGTGATCCATTTTTTTTTTTAAAACAGTGTAAAAATAAATATATATTTTTTAAAACACTCCTTCCCGACGAGCTCGCGCGCAGAAGCGAACGCATACGTACGTAGCGCCAGCATATGAAAACGGTAGTCAAACCATACGCGATCAGTAGAGCGAGAACAATAATTCTAGCCATAGACCTCCTCTGTAATGCAAAACATGCAACCTGTAAAAATTTTAAAATGTCGCTTATGGAGATTTTTGAGGGTAAAAGTTTGACACCATTCCACGAGCGGGCGTAATTTTGAAGCGTAACATGTTGGGTATCAATTTACTCGGCATAACATTATCTTTCACATTTAAAAAAAGTGATTTTTTCCCCAAAAAAGTGCCCCTGTAAGACCGCTGGGCAAATACGGTGTGAAAAAAAGTATTGCAATGACCACCATTTTATTCTCTAGGGTGTTAGAAAAAATATATCATGTTTGGGGGTTTTAAGTAATTTTCTAGCTAAAAAAAAATGTTTTAAACATGTAAACACCAAGTCTGAAAAAGAGGCTCGGTCCTTAAGTGGTTAAGCCTAAAAATGTACAAATTGTGCTACTTTTGCATAAATCAAGGGAATAGAACTTGTACAAAAGGGCACTGGTGACTCTCATATAAACTCTAGCATTGGGAAAGGTGAGCAATGTGATAATGGGAGGCTGTTCATTTAGACAACTAAAACCACTAAAACATTTTAGTTTACTAAAATGACTAAAACATTTCAGCCAACTAAATTAATACTATTTTAGTTAACTAAAATACAACTAAAAACAATTGAGATGACTAAAATATGACTAAATCTAAAAGCCATTTTAGTCAAAAGACTGTATCGTTCTATCTCTCGAGGTTCACTCGAGAGATAGAACGATAATTCTCCCACTCTATAAGACTCTGATCGGGCCGCATCTTGAGTATGCCATCCAGGTCTGGGCACCAGTCCTCAGGAAGGATGTACTGGTGCTGGAGAGAGTCCTGAGAAGAGCAACAAAGCTAATAATGGGACTAGAAGACCTCAGCTATGGGGAAAGGCTACAGAAATTGAATGTATTCTCTCTGGAGAGGAGACACTTGAGAGGGGATATGATAGCAATTTATAAATACCGTACTGGCAACCCTAGCTTAGGGAAAAAACGTTTCAGTGAAAGGGAATTTAAAAAGACACGCAGCCATTCACTAAGATTAGAAGAGAAGCGGTTTAACCATAGTGCCGCTGCGCGTACACACGACCGGAATTTCTGGCAGACTAGGTCTTAAAAATCTGACGGACCTAGAAATATAACATGTTTCAAATCTGTCCGACGGACTCAACTCCTTTCGGGAAAACCGTTTGTCTGTGTGCTGGTCCAACGGACCAAAGACACAAGTGAAGCTATTAGCTACTGGCTATTGAACTTCCCTTTTTAGTCCCGTCTAATGTCATCACGTTCAAAGTGAACGGACTTTCGAATGGACTTAGTCCGTTTGTGTGTTGCCAAGTCTGTTAGTTCAGAAAGTCTGGTCTGAACTCCGCCGAAAGTCCGTCGCAAGACTGTCGGACCTAGTTTCCCAGAAAGTCCAGTCGTGTGTACGTGGCATGAACTGCATAGAGGGATCTTTTTGCTTACTATCAGAGCGATAAGGATGTGCAGTTCTGTTCAAAAAGCATTGATATCAGCAGGGAACATTGATCATTTCAAAAAAACTATTAGATGGGCACCTTAGCTACCACAACATACAGGGATATACAATGTACCATGACGTACATACACAGGTTAAACTCGATGGAGTATCAGGTAGTCTGTACAGGGCCCAATGATTTAAAAAAATGACATATTTCTGTTTTCTTATTATAGGAAAGTGATTCAATCAACTACAGTATATACAAAATTACTAAAAGGAAAAAAGGCCAGTTACTATGTGTCTATTTTTTACTCACTTTTTCAAGTAAACATGTTTTTAAAAAGGTAGGGCATTAAATAGCACAAAACATTGACTAAAAATGCACATCGGTTATCCTTTGTACACTGAAAATGGAATAATGATGCAATTAAGTTTTTTCAATAAACTAGTACTGGAGAGTTATTTTTTGTTTGGAATTGTTTGGGGCACTGTTCTTATTTTTTTTTTATTCTATGAAGTTTAGATACTGGTCATTAAATACAATTCTTTAATTGCTGCACAAAAAAAAAATAAACCCTTTTGGCAAATCCACAATAATTAACAAAATCATTGTAATTGTGCTCTACATTTTAATTTGCCTAAAAAAACTACAGGAACACTTTTACTATACCAGCAATCACAGATTAATGGTTTAATTGTTATTTTATGTTGAAACTATCAGTGGAGAAACATGGTTTGTGCTTAATTTAGACTTAAATATGTTTGTACTCTTATTCAAAGCAACCTAAACACTGATCATTAACTATGTTTTAATATGAGCTGGAAATACTTATACCAAAAAACAACATAAAACAGCCATAATGTAGTGCTTAAAGCAAATGCATAGTATTATAATTTTTCTCTCTTTAGACTTATATGCATTGAATTTACTGTTGGAAAATGTCATATGAAGTGACACTGCAATAAAAAATATTTTTATTGTAGGTTTATTTTTTTATTTATTTAAAATCCACTGTGCATAGTACTATAAATGTCTACCTTGCAAAAGGTATGATTTGAAGATTCAAAATAAAAAAAAGCATTGAATAACAATAACAATTCTCTGTAGCACTGCTGAGCTACTTATGTCCAAGGATTATAATAAACATAAGCAGCAAATCTGTCTACTTGAAAGCTTTGTTGAGCGTAGAGATCTTCATCAAGCTTGTTCAACTTCACTGACCAAGTGAAAAGTGGAAACTGGTAAATCTGTAAGGGGGAACCTGCCAAACTTCACTCCAGAAAAAAAAAATTAATGTGATCATCCCTACTCATGAATAGGGTTGAGCCGTCACCTGGATGTTCGGGTTCGACGGGTACAGCCGAACTTCACAAAAAAGTTTGAGTTCAGGACCCGAACTTGACCCCGAACCCCATTGAAGTCAATGGGGACCCGAACTTTTGAGGACTAAAATGGCTCTAAAAAAGTAATGGAAAGGGCTAGAGGACTGCAAATGGCAGTAAAATGCTGCTAAGAGCATGGAAAGTGCTCTACAAACAAATGTGGATAGGGAAATAACTTAAAATAACATAAAATACATCAAAATAAAATATAATATGCTGGAGGCCCCCTTCTCAGAAGAAGAGGTACAGGAAGTCATTAAGAACCTCAAATCAGGTTCTAAAATTGAATATACGCTGCGCTGGAATGGCTATGCACTGAATAATCTGTATCTTAATCTATAGTTATAGATCCACAAGAATATAATAATGTGCATAAAATAGTAAACATGCAACTGGTGTGAAAGTGCAAAATATAGCAAAACAAATAATGTGCACAAAAACTGTAAAAGCACAACTAAAAACGCACAACTAAATATAAAGTGCACAAGTGCCAATAAAACTCTGTGAGGTTATATGGACCCCTTAGCCCTTGTACACACGGTCGGACATTCCGACAGAACATGTCCGATCGGACCGTGTTGTCGGATAATCCAACCGTGTGTAGGCTTCATCGGACTTTTTCCGTCGGAATGTCCAACCAACAAAATTTGAGAGCTGGATATAAAGATTTTCCTTCAACATGATCCGATCGGACTTTGTTCGATCGTTTGTAGAGAATTCCGATCGGACAAAGTGCCACACATGCTCAGATCAAAATTCCTAGACCAAAGCTATTGGCTACTAGCCTGAACGTAGTCCCGACGTAACTAAATAACGTCATCATGTTACGAACGATCGGATTTTGCGACAACTTTGTCCGACCGTGTGTATGCAACACCAGTTTCGGACAAAATCCGTTTGACAAAATCCGACGGATTTTATTGTCGGAATGTCCGACCGTGTGTACAAGGACTTAGAGTTACAAGGTGCCATGCACAATAACACACCAGGAAATAAAATATCAATAATATTATTATATGTCTATTAAATTTTTAAAAACAGTATTGCACTATTAGTCTTTTTCCTTTTTTCATGCGCTTCTGAGATCATTGCATTGAGGATACTACTGATCCAGTGTAACAGCTGAGAACCCTATAGTGGTTCATGTGCATGTTTTGACTCAGTGTAAAAGCTGGTCACACGCTCTGAGGTGAGCTTATTACCATAAGGGGTTCCCAGATTTCACCTATGCATGATTCAGATTTCGGCCATTATCACACACCACCAGGCCAGGCTTGAGGATCACTGCCACCAACCAATCATCGTCTGTTGTTCCATGTCCCTCCACAACTCTTGCGCGGTGTGGGGATTTTCCCCCAAATAGGAAAGTTTTAAAACTGCCTGCTGTCGTTTAGCCCTGGCTGTGCTGAAGTTATGATGAAGGTGTTACTGAAGCGCTCCAGAAATCCTCGGTGGTGGAAGGACATGCACCAAACTGCTATCTGCCTCAGGCCCAGCCGCCACTGCATTTACCCAGTGTGCTGTTAGGGAGATATAACATCCCTGACCGTGCTTACTGGTCCATGTATCCGTAGTTAGGTGGACCTTGCCACAGATGGTGTTACGCAGTGCACATCCTGATTTTGTCCCCCACTTGGTTGTGCAGGGAAGGGATGGCTCGCCTGGAAAAGTAGTGGCGGCTGGACATGATGTACTGTGGGACAGCCAATGCCATCAGGCTTTTAAAACCCTGTGTCTCTACCAGACGGAATGACAGCATTTCAAAGGCCAGGAATTTTGAAATGCTGGCATTCAGGGCCAGGGATCGCAGGTGGGTACTTCCTCCTCCGCTCCAGTGTTTGGGAGATAGAGAGCTGAATGCTTCCATGGGACATTATGGAGATGGTTGGTGATCCAGGTGGTAGTGTTGCTGGCAGATCCTCTGTTTGCGGGTTGGCAGGTGGCACTGTCACTACAGAGGTGGATGAATAGGCCGAGACTGCATCGGAAGAGGAAGCAGGAGGAGCCAGAGACCTTTCTTGGTTTTTGAGGTGTCTATGCCACTGCAGCTTGTGCTTTGCACTTAGATGCCTGATCATGTAGGTTGTGCTTAGGTTGAGAACATTCATGCCTTGCTTCAGGCTCTGATTGCACAGCGTGCAAACCACTCGTGTCTTGTCATCAGCACATTGTCTGAAGAACTGCCACGCTAGGGAACTCCTTGGACCTGGCTTTGTTGTGCTCAGTCCCTTGCTACATTGGGCAATAGCAGGCGTACTGTCTAGGGGACAGACGCTCCGCATTTGCACCCTGCTCCCTCTTCTGCTGTGCTGGTGGCTCTGTGCGACCACTGCCTCTTCCTCTGAGCTACATAGGTCACCTGCACGATGTTGATAACATGTTGGGTCGAGGACCTCATCATCCTCCACATCATCTTCCACCCAGTCTTCACCCCTGCCCTCCTTGTCTGTCCACACAATTGTGAAAGCAGCAGCAGTTGGCACCCGTGTTTTGTCATCATCTGAGACGTGCTGCGATGGTCCTTCCATGTACTCATCTTTAAACATAAGTGGTTGGGCATCAGTGCACTCAATCACTTCCACTTCTGGGGCAGGGCTAGGTGGATGGCCATGGGAAACCCTGCTAACAGAGCCATCAAAAAGCAGAAGAGACTGCTGCATGATTTGGGGCTCAGACTGCTTGGCTGATTTGCAAAGGGATGATGTAAAAGACTGATGGACATCGGCTGTAGGTGCCAACTCTGATCTTTCAGCAGTAGACTGGGTGGGAGACAATGTGAAGGAACTGAAGGCACTGTCAGCAACCCAATCTACTATCGCCTGTACTTGTTCTGGCCTCAACATTCGTAGAGTCACATTAGGCCCGACCAAATACCGCTGCAGGCTCTGTCGCCTACTCGCACCTGAGGAAGGTGTTTCACTTGTGCGTGTAGCTGTGGCACAGATTGACCACATCCTCTCCCTGCAACAGGAGCTCCACCAGCAGCACCATGACCAGGGCCACGTCCCTTATTTGACGTTCTCCTCATATTTCTCAAATTTAGGATCTTGACCTAAATGGGTGTTTTTTGAATAGCAGAAAAGTATCTAAAGGGTGTATCTCACATGTACAGATATGAAGAAAATGCTATTTAAAAAAAAAAGTGCCCCAAATTTTTTTTTTGGAATAGCACAACACAAGAACAGTATCTAAAGTGTGTATCTCACATGTACAGATATGCAGGAAACACTGTAAAATATTTATTTTGGCTCTAAATGGGTGTTTTTACAATAGCAAAATAGAGCAACAGTATCTAAATGGTGTATCTCACATGTACAGATATGCAGGAAAATGCTATTCAAAAAAATGTTTTTTTGCCTTATATTATCTTTTTTTTTTGAATAGCACAATAGAAGAACAGTATCTAAAGTGTGTATCTCACACGTACAGATATGCAGAAAATATTGTAAAATATTTTCTTTTGCCCTAAATGGGTGTTTTTAGAATAGCAGAATATAGCAACAGTATCTAAAAGGTGTATCTCACAGTAACATATGCAGTGCTGGTGCACTGAGCTTGCATAAAATCCCTGCCGACGCCAAACTAACTAACAGAAGGATAAAAGTTATATTTTCTCTGGCACTGGGCTCAGGGCAGTATAAAAAGAATGTGCACTGCACCCACACAACAAAACCAAGGTAGCTCGCTGAGTAATTACATTTCTGAAGCAGGACTCCTATCTAATTCTCTCCCTCAAAGCAGCAGCAACCTTTCCCTACACTATCTAAAGCAGAGTGAAGTGCTGTGCTATGTGCCTCTAGCTTATATAGAGGCTGGGTCACATGATGCACTGGCCAATCACAGCCATGCCATTAGTAGGCATGGCTGTGATGGCTTCTAAGGGCACATGAGTTAAATGAATGTTAATTGGCTGCCCTGCAGCTGTTAAAAAAGCGTCATTACATTACCGAACATACAGTAAATTATTCGGGACCCAAAAACCCAGTACGAACCCGAACTTTGCAGTTCGGGTTCGCTCAACCCTACTCATGAATCATAAACATAATGAATCTACCTACTCATAACACATTTCCTATCAATTTTTAACTGTGATTTTTTGCCATCTTTAGCCTAAAATATCAGCTTGTTTTAAATAATTTGGATTTGAACACTGTCTGCATGCAAGGCCAGGCACCCACCTGCAGGGACGTCAAATTGGGAGTAGTAGCTGTGTCCGTGCAGCCACTACCTCCCATTTGATCTGAAAGAGACTACACAAGGGTGGACACAACAAATATGCATTCCCGTGTAGGTAAACAAGGCCCTAGCATGGGTGTACACTGGAGTATGACCGTGTGAACAAGGTCATAAGCTTTGTAGCAAAGTTACATTTATGTCAAACATCTAATTTCTGTTCAGGTATGTTTGTGGACAAAACACTGAATTCGTTTTTTGCTTTCTTTTTTAAATAATTTAGCATCAGAAAGCATGTAACGCAACACAAGATATAACAAATTCTGACACATATAAAAGTTATTGCATGTAATGAGAAATGTCTAAGCCTTTACTATAAAATCTTAGTTTCATGAAGAAACTATCAAATGCTCTGGGACTTCAAATTAAAAAGAAAATCAAAGAGAATATACTGGTAAATCAATACTCTGATAAGGAAAAGTGTAACTCAGCCAGAAAAAATATAACATGGGAAAAGTAATGATAAAATTATCTCTACATCCTCAAAGCAATAAAAATATACACATTGCGGCAAACTATGTACCGCTATACTATTTTAACGAAAAAAAGGCAAAGGTAATTATTAAAACTTGAAATGAAACCCAAGGCAAACACAAATATGCGTCCTCTCAGTGAGTGGGCCTTGGTGCTGAGGGGCCACACCCTGCGCATGTTACCTTACGATCACTATTTGCGATCAGGAGCTTTCCAATCATGTGACTGCCATGACAGCCAATCATGGCGGTTACATGATCATAACCTCCCGGCATCCTAAACCCCTTAAAGGGCCAAGAGGCGCCGGCTCAAATAAACAATTGAAATTCACATTTGTGAACTGCCTTATCTGCAAAGGATTTGTGATTCTATCCAGTTACTCATCTTTGTCAGACAGCAAAGCCAGAATGGCACTACATTCTCTCTTAGAGTCAAAGTGGTTTAAACCCAAAACCAAAAATGTAAAATGTTGCAGCTAACCAATCATTATATGTGGTGGCTGCATTCGTTTTCTTTTCTTTTTTTCCCTCTGTTTTCACCCGGCGCTCTGGCCAGTAATACACCTCCTAAATTAGAGTATCTGCACTCTGGATAAAGGAACACAGGGGCTTCTTTGGACAAGAGCATTTTCACTCTGGAGGGAAGGGAGTGTTAGATGTACAAGCTAGATTTGGATACTAATACAATGAAGCAAAACTCCAGCTTCCACTGTAGTTACACAGCTTTCCTTTGAGATAAAGATTTTACCAGAATAAATAAAAGCTGATCATTGTAAGTACCCCAAATAGTTTATCTCAACATTCTAACTGCTACATTTGCAGGAGAGCTTGTTCTTTTGAAAAACAACAGACTTAATGGCTGGATCACCAAGTAAAGGAAAGAAAGCTTAAAAATAAAACAAATTTGGCGATCACATCTAAGAATTGGTTAGCTCCAATATAATAAATGTTTGCTTTGGGGTTTAATAGTGCTTTAAGGAACACAGGGTTGTCACCTCCCCACTCCTTAAATGTTACTACAAATTCTTTCCTTTTTTTTTTTTTTTTGCTTTATGGTTTGGGATAGAATAAGGAAGGCTTATGCCACGTACACACAATCGGACTTTCCGGCAGACTAGGTCCAACAGAATCAGTCCGTCTGACAATTTGATTGTGTGTGGGCTAATCTGATCGTTTTTCATTAAAAATAAATCAGACGGACCTAGAAATAGAACATGTTTCAAATCTGTTCGACGGACTCAATTCCTATCAGGAAAACCGTTCGTCTGTATGCTGGTCTGACGGACCAAATATGACACAAGGGAAGCTACTGGCTATTGAACTTCCTTTTTTAGTCCCGTCTTACATCATCATGTTCAAAAACTAACAGACAATGTCCATCAGGACCATCCCTAGTGATGTGCAAGGAGGGAGGGGGCTAGAGTTGTCACCTCATCCCTTTAAACCCAAACACATATGAATAACACAGGTTTTGAGGCTAATTGAATACAGATAAGGCACCACGTGAGTTTAATTACCACCTTAATCAGCCACAGAACCTTTGTAATTAACCACTTCAGTCCCGGACCATTTTGATGGTCAAAGACCAGACCACTTTTTGCAATTCGGCACTGCGTCGCTTAAACTGACAATTGCGCGGTCATGCGACGTGGCTCCCAAACAAAATTGACGCCCTTTTTTTCCCACAAATAGAGCTTTCTTTTGGTAGTATTTGATCACCCCTGCGATTTTTATTGTTTGTGCTATAAACAAAAATAGAACGACAATTTTGAAAAAAATGCATTATTTTTTACTTTTTGTTATAATAAATATCCCCCAAAAATATATAAAAAACATTTTTTTTCCCTCAGTTTAGGTCGATATGTATTCTTCTATATATTTTTATTAAAAAAAAATGCATAATAAGCGATTATTGATTGGTTAGCGCAAAAGTTATAGCATTTACAAAATAGGGGATAGTTTTATGGCATTTTTATTAATAATTTTTGTTTTACTAGTAATGGCGGCGATCAGCGATTTTTATTGTGACTGCGACATTATGGCGGACACATCGGACATTTTTGACACATTTTTGGGACCATTGTCATTTATACAGCAATCACTGCTATATAAAAGCAGTGATTCCTGTGTAAATTACACTGGCAGTGAAGGGGTTAACCAGTGGGTGGCAGTGAAGGGGTTAAGTGTTCCTAGGGGTGTGTTACTAACTGTGAGGGGCTGGGCTTTCATTTAGTGAACACTGATCTCTGCTCCAATCACATGGAGCAGAGATCAGCGTCGCTAGTTGCTCACAGCCGTCCCGTGAGATGATCGCGGGTATGCCCACGATGATCGAGTCCGCGGGACCCGTGACCGGACTCACGAAGGGTCCCGTCCGGCATGTGAGCACACCGGCGGCAGTGCCCTCGCGATGTCAGGGTGGCAAATTTAAAGGGACATACAGGTACGCCCATTTGCCTGCCCATGCCATTCTGCCGACGTACATCGGCGTGTGCCGGTTAATATATATTCAGTTTTAAAGAGATGATTTGGCAACCCTAAAGGGGGCTATCCTATGGAACTGACCTAGTCAACTTTATTAGCAGGTTCTAAGACTCCATTCACACAGGGGCAACTTTGAATCCGACTTCAAGTCGCCCCAAGTCGCCCCCTAGTTGCGCTACATGTAAAAATCAATGTAAGTGAATGAGAGCCGTCTTAATGCACACTACTGAAGTCGCTCCGACTTCAGAAAAGGTTCCTGTACTACTTCAATCCGAATTCTAGGCGACTTGTACCCATTGATTTCAATGGAAGTCGCCTCCAAGTCGGATCTCCAACTATATTGAAGTGACAATGTTGACTCTCTCACAGAATAGTCAGCTCTCGAGGGGGAACTCCACGCCAATTAAAAAAAAAAAAATGGCATGGGTTCCCCCTCCTGGAGCAAAACAGGCCCTTAGGTCTGGTATGGATTTTAAGGGGAACCCCGCGTTCAAGTCGACGTCTGACGAAGAAACGCGCAGAACGGCATTACATCACTTCCGGTTTGATGATACAGAAATCGCCATTATACTGAAGCCCAGGAGCCACCAATTGCTACACAGTGGCACATACTGTGACCACGAAGTACCCCTGGAGGGGTTAGGTGCTCTGGTGAGTGTATTGGCAATAGGAGCATGGATAATAATCACAGCACCACGCACCATCCATACAAGAAGGAATATTTCCCAAAAAAGTTGTCTGATCACAGGACTACTTTAGAACACAAAGTCACTTTGCTTGTTTATTGTATTGAGCACTAGACACTTTTTGTGTATGGTTTATGTGTATGGAGTACATCATATTAAGCATCAGTCACTTTTTCTTTCCTATGGAATGCACAGAGCCACTTTGTTTACTATATTAAGCACTAGTCACTTTATGTATATAGAGAAAAGGTTGTACAGGAGATATATATAGGTGCATACACCTGTTACATAGTTACATAGTTACATAGTTAGTCAGGTTGAAAAAAGACACAAGTCCATCCAGTTCAACCTTAAAAACAAATAAATAAAATAAAAAATAATCGTACAATGCAAATACCCAATTTTATGCCCACAATTGATCCAGAGGAAGGCGAAAAAAAACCCCAGCAGAGCATGCTCCAATTTGCTACAGCAGGGGAAAAAAATTCCTTCCTGATCCCCCAAGAGGCGATCGGATTTTCCCTGGATCAACTTTACCTATGTTAGTACCCAGTTATATTATGTACATTCAGGAAAGTATCCAGGCCTTTCTTAAAGCAATCTACTGAGCTGGCCAGAACCACCTCTGGCGGGAGTCTATTCCACATTTTCACAGCTCTAACTGTGAAGAAACCTTTCCGTACTTGAAGATGAAATCTCTTTTCCTCTAGACGTAAAGAGTGCCCCCTTGTCCTCTGGGTTGACCGTACAGAGAACAACTCAACACCAAGTTCACTATATGGACCCCTAATATATTTGAACATGTTGATCATATCCCCCTTATTCTCCTCTTCTCAAGAGTGAATAAATTCAGTTCCTCTAATCTTTCCTCATAGCTGAGTTCCTCCATGCCTCTTATCAGTTTGGTTGCCCTTCTCTGCACTTTCTCCAGTTCCCCGATATCCTTTTTGAGAACTGGTGCCCAAAACTGAACTGCATATTCCAGATGAGGTCTTACTAATGATTTGAACAGGGGCAAAATGATATCTCTCTCTCTGGAGTCCATACCTCTCTTAATACAAGAAAGGACTTTGCTCGCTTTGGAAACCGCAGCTTGGCATTGCATGCTATTATTGAGCTTATGATCTACCAAAACCCCCAGATCCTTCTCCACTATGGATCCCCCCAGTTGTACTCCCCCTAGCATGTATGATGCATGCATATTCTTAGCCCCCAAGTGCATAACTTTACATTTATCAACATTAAACCTCATCTGCCACATAGTCGCCCAATTAGACAGTGTATTGAGATCGGCTTGTAAATTGGAGACATCCTGTAAGGAGGTTATTCCACTGCATATCTTGGTGTCATCTGCAAAGACAGAAATGTTACTTTTGATCCCAGAACCAATATCATTTATAAAGATGTTAAAAAGTAAGGGTCCCAGCACTGAACCTTGGGGTACACCACTGATAAACTTAGTAAGGGTCCCAGCACTGAACCTGTCTACCTCTTGTACACACATGTGTATATAGCATTATTGCAAGTACTCTGATTAATTATTATTGTTGCAATTATTCTAATTTATTTTCATTAATTTTGTCCCAGTCATTTTGGTTTATGTTGATTTTTTTTTCTCTGGAGGTATTTAGAATTCCAGGAGCATAAATCACTTAATTGGCACAATATTTCACTTCCACTAGAACACGGTAAATTATTTTTAATTTAGCTTCACATTGTCATACTATTATTTTTTTCACTAACTTGCCCCCCAAAAAAACCCAGAGGGTCTAACACAGGTTAATTTCAAAAATATTTTTTTTTATACCTGAGTGAAAAATCTTGTGAGCACCAGGCCCAATTAACCAAGGAAAATACTCAAGAGGGTCATAAAAAGTTCACAGACAGTAGTTAGGCACAGGCTGAGTTTCAAACGCGTAAAAGTATTTAGGCCAGAGTGTATCTCACCACAGGGTGGGGCAGGTAGAAGGGATATAAATTCCGAGCCCCATTAGGGTTGTTCAAGTGAACTTGTTTTAATTAACCTTGGGACTTCTTCCACATGTAAGGTTATAACCTGCAGAGGGTATAACACAGTATTATCGGCCATAGGAACAGCGCCAAAACCTAATGTAACATTCATGGGCATGGGGGTCCCCCCAAAATCCATACCAGACCCTATCCAAGCACGCAGCCTGGCCGGTCAGGAAAGGGGATGGGGATGAGCGAGCAACCCCCCTCCTGAACCGTACCAGGCTGCATGCCCTCAACATGGGGGGTGCTTTGGGGAACGGGGGCATCCTTCGACCGGACAGAAGAAGCCAAACAGAACAGAGAAGTTGGAGGAAGACCCTCGACATTGGAAGAAGACCCTCGGAGCTGATTAATAAATTACTTTAAAAACCTGTGTTGTGTTTTTGTTTTATTGATGTACCCCTTACGCATTCACATAGGGTGGGAGGCCGGGATCTGGGGGCCCCCTTATTAAAGGGAGCTCCCAGATTCCAATAAGCCCCCACCCGCAGACCCCAAAAACCAATGGCCAGGGTTGTTGTGAAGAGGCCCCTGTCCTCATCAACATGGGGACAAGGTGCTTTGGGGGCGCCCCCCTTCCCCAAGGCACCCATCCCCAATGTTGAGGGCAAGCGGCTTGGTACAGTTCAGGAGGGGGGTCACTCACTCGTCCCCACCCCCTTTCCTGACCGGCCAGGCTGCGTGCTCGGATAAGAGTCTGTTATAGATTTTGGGGGGACCCCCACGCCGTTTTTTCGGCATAGGGGGGTTCCCCTTAAAATCCATACCAGACCTAAGGACCTGGTATGCTCCCGGAGGGGGAACCCATGCCTGTTTTTTATTTAAAATTTGGCGTGGAGTTCCCCCTCGAGAGCTGATTATTCTCTGATTGGCCACGGCCAAAGTAGTCTGGCCTGGGGCAAATTAAAGTCGCGTTGTAAGTCGTCCCAAGTCGTGTTGAAGTCACTCCAAGTTGCCCTGTTATTCATACTCAAGTCGTGTCCAAGTTGCCTCCAAAAGTCATGTTGGAAGTCGGGTTGCCCCTGTGTGAATGGAGAGGCAAGTCAATAAAAAACTATTTATGGAAAGGAAAACATTGCAAGTGGTCTTTTACAATACTTCATGAGCGTTTACCTGCAATTTCTTAAGTTGGTGACAGGATCTACTTTGTACACAAAGTAGTAGCAATCCAGAATTGTCCTGGACATGTTTCAAAGTTCTTATGTCAAAAGCAAGCCTTTAAATAACAAATAAACCAGCATATGCTTACAGAATGGACAAGGGATAAACCTTCAATAAGGTTTTAATTTTTTCCTTTTTTTTAGAATAGTCTGTGATATATTAACTGCTGTGTCCCTGTAGAAGAAACATCCCTCTTCTTTCTGTTCTATATGATACTCTGCTAGATTTGTATTGCTAACTGGGTTCCCACTGGGGAGATTTATCTGCACCTACTGGGATCTTCTCAATAATCAGTGCATAGCAAAGCTAACTTTCCCTAGCATAGCTAACTTTCCCTACTCTACTGATAATAATTTTTTATTAGTGTTTTATGTGGAAAAATTTCCCCCTATTTCCTTTCTTACTGACCACATAGACAGGTGTGAGAACAGGATTTCTTGCAGATGTATCAAATTAAAGGGATGAGAAAAACCATGATTATCTTTTTTTTTTTTTTAACTACTTAAGGACCGAGCCTCTTTGTTGTTGTTTACAAGTTAAAAACATTTTTTTTGCTAGAAAATTACTCAGAACCCCCAAACATGATACATTTTTTTTTCTAACACCTAGAGAATAAAATGACGGTCGTTGCAATACTTTCTGTCACACCGTATTTGTGCAGTGGTCTTACAAGCGCACTTTTTTTTTTAAATATACTTTTTTAATTATAAAATAAGACAACAGTAATGTTAGCCCATTTTATTTATTGTTTTATATTTTGAAAGATAATGCTATGCCGAGTAAATTGATACCCAACATTTCACGCTTCAAAATTGCGCCCACTCGTGGAATGGCGACAAACTTTTACCCTTAAAAATCTCCATAGGCGCGTTTAAAAAATTCTACAGGTTGCATGTTTTGAGTTACAGAGGAAGTCAAGGGCTAGAATTATTGCTCTCGCTCAACCAATCGTGGCGATACATCACATGTGTAGTTTAAACACCGTTTTCATATGCAGGCGCTATTCACGAACTGTATGTTTTCACTTCCGCACGTAAGCTCATCGGGAAGGGTCATGTTTAAAAAAAATATTTTTTTCTTATTTATTTTACATTTTATTTGTTATTTGTTACACTGTTTTAAAAAGATAAATAAAATTGTGTCACTTTAAATCCTATTACAAGGAATGTAAACATCCCTTGTTATAGGAAAAAAGCATGACAGAACCTCTTAAATATGATATCTGGGGTCAAAAAGACCCCAGATCTCATATTTACACTAAAATTCAATATAAAAAAGGTGTCATTTAAAAAAATATTAAAAAATGTCCCTTTAAGCGCTATGGGCAGAAGAGACACTTTGACGTCACTTCCGCCCTGTAATTATATGGAGACGGGTGGGAGCCATCTTCCCCTCACTCATCTCCATATCACACAAGGGACAACATCTGATCGCTGATGGCTCCAATAAAAGCGATCTTGTGGCAAATCTGCTGCAGAGACCACTTTTATATCTTGAAGCGGACCGCCCACTGAAGAAGAGGATACCGGGGTTATGGCAGCTAGCTGTGGCCATAACAACAATATTCCTCTTCAAAGTACTGACATAGAATGACGGTGGGCGGTCCGGAAGTGGTTAAAGTGTTACTAAACCCACAACAGTAAAATCAGTCTGTATATGCAGTAAAGCATGCTTGTTATGCTCACTGTGGAACCTAAGGGGTTAATCATGTGCATTGTGTAAAAAAGGCTGTTTGATCCTGTCTTTTCTGATCCTCCCCTTCTTTCACAGTTACCAATCTATCTGCTCGTTTTTCCAGAAGCAAAAAAATGGGTTCAGACGCAAAAGTTTCCACATTTCAGACACAAAAAGCGTTTTGTCGCCTTTTTCGTTTATAAGCGTTCTTAAAGGTGACCTTTTTTTTTACATTAAAAATCTCAAAAATGATTACAAATGATGAAAAACCATTAAAAAAATATTTTAAACAATTGCAATTGCAAGTGGATAATCCACAACTTGTGGCAAGTGACATGGCAGGTGACAAGTGACGTGGCAAGTGGACAATCTACAACTTGTGGCAAGTGACATGGCAGGTGGCAAGTAACATGGCAAGAGGACAATCCACAACTTGTGGCAGGTAACTTGGCAGGTGACGTGGCAAGTGACCTGGCAGGTGACGTGGCAAGTGACGTGGCAAGTGGACAATCCACAACTTGTGGCAGGTGACGTGGCAGGTGACATGGCAAGTGACGCGTCAAGTGGACAATCCACAACTTGTGGCAGGCAATGTGGCAAGTGACCTGGCAGTTGACGTGGCAAGTGGACAATCCACAACTTGTGGCAAGTGATGTGGCAAGTGGACAATCCACAACTTGTGGCAGGTGACGTGGCAAGTGACCTGGCAGGTGATGTAGCAAGTGACGTGGCAAGTGGACAATACACAACTTGTGGCAGGTGACGTGGCAAGTGACGTGGCAAGTGGACAATCCACAACTTGTGGCAGGTGACGTGGCAAGTGACCTGGCAGGTGATGTGGCAAGTGGACAATCCACAACTTGTGGCAGGTGACATGCTAAGTGACGTGGTAAGTGGACAATCCACAACTGTGGCAGGTGATGTGGCAGGTAACATCGTAAGTGACGTGGTAAGTGGACAATCCACAACTTGTGGCAGGTGATGTGGCAGGTGATGTGGCAAGTGATGTGGCAAGTGGACAATCCACAACTTGTGGCAAGTGACATGGCAGGTGATGTGGCAAGTGAAGTGGCAAGTGGACAATCCACAACTTGTGGCAGGTGACGTGGCAGGTGACATGGCAGGTGACGTGGCAAGTGATGTGGCAAGTGGACAATCCACAACTTGTGGCAGATGACATGGCAGGTGACATGGCAAGTGACGTGGCAAGTGGACAATCCACAACTTGTGGCAAGTGACATGGCAGGTTGCAAGTGACGTGGCAAGTGGACAATCCACAACTTGTGGCAAGTGATGTGGCAGGTGAAGTGGCCAGTGACATGGCAAGTGGACAATCCACAACTTGTGGCAAGTGATCTGCAGGTGACGTGGCAAGTGGACAATCCACAACATGTGGCAGGTGACATGGCAAGTGATGTGGCAAGTGGAAAATCCACAACTTCTGGCAGGTGACGTGGCAGGTGATGTGGCAAGTGACCTGGCAGGTGACGTGGCAAGTTACGTGGCAAGTGGGCAATCCACAACTTGTGGCAGGTGATGTGGCAGATGATGTGGCAAGTGAACAATCCACAACTTGTGGCAGGTGATGTGGCAGGTGGCGTGGCAAGTAAACAATCCACAACTTGTGGCAAGTGACATGGCAGGTGACGTGGCAAGTGGACAATCCACAACTTGTGGCAGGTGACATGGCAAGTGGACAATCCACAACTTGTGGCAAGTGATGGGGCAGGTAATGTGTCAAGTGGACAATTCACAACTTGTGGCAGGTGCCGTGGCAGGTGATGTGGCAAGTGGACAATCCACAACTTGTGGCAAGTGACGTGGCAGGTGGACAATCCACAACTTGTGGCAGGTGACATGGCAGATGATGTGGCAAGTGGACAATCCACAACGTGTGGCAGGTGATGTGGCAGGTGGCAGGTGGCGTGGCAAGTAAACAATCCCCAACTTGTGGCAAGTGACCTGGCAGGTGACGTGGCAAGTGGACAATCCACAACTTTTGGCAGGTGACATGGCAAGTCGACAATCCACAACTTGTGGCAAGTGATGGGGCAGGTAACGTGTCAAGTGGACAATCCACAACTTGTGGCAGGTGCCATGGCAGGTGACGTGGCAGGTGATGTGGCAAGTGGACAATCCACAACTTGTGGCAAGTGATGTGGCAGGTGACGTGGCAAGTGACGTGGCAAGTGGACAATCCACAACTTGTGGTAGGTGACATGGCAGGTGACATGGCAGGTGACGTGGCAAGTGACGTGGCAAGTGGACAATCCACAACTTGTGGCAGGTGACATGGCAGGTGACGTGGCAAGTGGACAATCCACAACTTGTGGCAGGTGATGGGGCAGGTGATGGGGCAGGTGACGTGGCAAGTGACGTGGCAGCTAATGGGGCAGGTGACGTGGCAAGTGGAAAATCCACAACTTGTGGCAGGTGACATGGCAGGTGACGTGGCAAGTGGACAATCCACAACTTGTGGCAGGTGATGGGGCAGGTGATGGGGCAGGTGACGTGGCAAGTGACGTGGCAGCTAATGGGGCAGGTGACGTGGCAAGTGACGTGGCAAGTGGACAATCCACATCTTGTGGCAGGTGACGTGGCAAGTGATGTGGCAAGTGGACAATCCACAACTTGTGGCAGGTGACGTGGCAGCTGACGTGGCAGGTGACGTGGCAGCTGATGGGGCAAGTGGACAATCCACAACTTGTGGCAAGTGACGTGGCAGGTGAAGTGGCCAGTGACATGGCAAGTGGACAATCCACAACTTGTGGCAAGTGATCTGCAGGTGACGTGGCAAGTGGACAATCCACAACACGTGGCAGGTGACATGGCAAGTGACGTGGCAAGTGGAAAATCCACAACTTGTGGCAGGTGACGTGGCAGGTGATGTGGCAAGTGACCTGGCAGGTGACGTGGCAAGTTACGTGGCAAGTGGACAATCCACAACTTGTGGCAGGTGACGTGGCAGATGATGTGGCAAGTGGACAATCCACAACTTGTGGCAGGTGATGTTGCAGGTGGCGTGGCAAGTGGACAATCCACAACTTGTGGCAAGTGACGTGGCAGGTGACGTGGCAAGTGGACAATCCACAACTTGTGGCAGGTGACATGACAAGTGGACAATCCACAACTTGTGGCAAGTGATGGAGCAGGTAACGTGTCAAGTGGACAATCCACAACTTGTGGCAGGTGCCGTGGCAGGTGGACAATCCACAACTTGTGGCAAGTGACGTGGCAAGTGGACAATCCACAACTTGTAGTAGGTGACATGGCAGGTGACATGGCAGGTGACGTGGCAAGTGGACAATACACAACTTGTGGCAGGTGATGTGGCAAGTGACGTGGCAAGTGGAAAATCCACAACTTGCGGCAGGTGACATGGCAGGTGATGTGGCAAGTGGACAATCCACAACTTGTGGCAGGTGATGGGGCAGGTGACGTGGCAAGTGACGTGGCAGCTGATGGGGCAGGTGACGTGGCAAGTGACGTGGCAAGTGGACAATCCACATCTTGTGGCAGGTGACGTGGCAAGTGATGTGGCAAGTGGACAATCCCCAACTTGTGGCAGGTGACGTGGCAAGTGACCTGGCAGTTGACGTGGCAGGTGACATGGCAAGTGGACAATCCACAACTTGTGGCAAGTGACGTGGCAGGTGACGTGGCAAGTGACGTGGCAAGGGGACAATCCACAACTTGTGGCAGGTGCCGTGGCAAGTGACACGCTAAATACAAGTACACTGCTGCTCTCACAGCTGGTGCTACTCACTCTGGTCTCACAAAATTGCTGAAATAGTTAATAATACTGTTTTTTGAGCTTGGGAGGGTCTATGATGTTAGCTTAACTAAACACTTCTAGACACAAATGCGGCAAAATTAGGTAAAACGCTGCTAAAGGGCGGTAAAAATTAAGCCTAACTGTCAGTGATGATGAGCGCCACAAACACCTTACATCCTCAGCTACACAACAGAAGACAAACCTCGGCAGAGCAACTGAAGATGTAAGGCACCATGCACATGAGAGGCTGTTAAACGTGTGTTCAGAGGCAGGTGGACACTTTTTTCAACTGCCCCTGAACTCATGCAATGTTATCCTATGTGTCCATGTACACAGTCTCATTTTTTCCCGTTTCTAGGCAGTTGCGTTTAATCTAGTTTTTCCAGAAGCAAAAAAAAAATGATGTTATCTTTACAAATGCTTATAGGTGCAAACGCGGTAAAACGCGTCTAAACGGATCCTCCATAGCTGAAAGAAGCATAGATCATGTCAGTGTAGCATTACATTTAACAGCATTACTGCTTCTAGGGGATGGGAAAAGATGGCTGGAAGCAGCAAAAAGAGATAATAGTTGTACTGTTTTATTCTTCCTTCAGTCTACATGAATATGACCTGATTTCTTTCAATTTAAAAAGCCCTTTACTTAGTACCTACTTAATGTTTTCACTATGTGTGTTTTTAACCTTATTGTGTTAACTTAGTATGGCTCCAAGTAATTGATTTGTTCAGTAAGGATATAACTGATAGTTCTTTCTGAACCTTGGGATGCCAGCTAGATAAACTGCCTTATAATTTAATAGAGCTGAACCCCACAGAAAAAAAAACAAAAAAACACACCCTTGATTATATGAGACATTAGTAATTGGAACTAAGCCAATGCAGCTGTCAGCGTACATTGATTAACTTTGGCCCTGCGTTTTTCAGTATGGTTTTGTAGCAATGTTTATGCACACTGTTGCTTTGTGACTTATGCACCGTACACACGAGCGGATTTTCCTTCGGAAAAAACGTGGATTCACACGCCCACACAAAAGTTCTCTGAACGCGGTGACGTACAACACTATGACGAGCCGAGAAAATTAAGTTCAATGCTTCTGAGCATGCGTAGGAATGTTGCGTGTTGGAATTTTTTATAGATGATCGGAATTTCCGACCGGAACTTTTTCCGACCGAAAAATAGAGAACCTGCTCTCAATCTTTTGCTGGCTGGAATTCTGCCAGCAAAAGTCAGATGGAGCCGGAATTTCTGATCAAAAGCTCACATCTGACTTTTGCTGGCAGAATTTCTGATCCTGTGTATGGGGCTTAAGGGAATGTTTGTGTATGTGTAGGTAGGACCTTTTCAATTGACAACTACTATAATTGGTCAATTGCAGAATCTCTTTAACTTGTGACCATAACTACAAAGAATGGGCATTCCTAATTCATCATTTATAAATTATTGTTTTGTCTTTGCGTTTCAATACTTTAACCATTTGACGACTAGCCATCGTTATTTTACGGCTGCAGGTCGGCATGATCCCGCCAGCTGTCGTAGCTATATGTCAGCTCGCAGGATCAGGATAGAAGGTGCGCATGCGCCTGTTGCAAAGCAGGGGTGCCGATGCTCGTTGCCAATGGTCCTGATGACCTCCAGCCACCAGCAATCGTGGGCATGAGAGGCAGAACAGGGATGTGTGTGTGTGTGAACACACACACATCCCTGTTCTGTGAGGCGTGACAGATCATGAGTTCCTAATAGCTAGGAACCATGATTGATCCGTCACTTGCTCTAGGTCAGTCTAGTCCCCTAAAGTTAGAAACACACACAGGGAACACAGTTAACCCCTTGATTGTCCCCACAGTTAACCCCTTCCCCGCAAGTGACATTTTTATAGCGTATAAATGCTAATGGTCCCAAAAATTTGTCAAAAGTGTCCGATGTGTCTGCCATAATGTCACAGTGCTGATAAAAATTGCAGATCGCCGCTATTACTAGTAAAAAAAATAATAATAAAAATGCTATAAATCTATCCCCTATTTTGTAGACCAGTCAGATTTTTTTTTTTTTCGTCAACTGTGTCCCATTGCACAGATTTCCCTTTACTTCCTGTCCCATAGCCAAACAAGGAAATCCCTGAAAATTAAAGGGAATTCCTTGGGGACCCCCAGGTTCCCAGAACTAGTTTCCTCATTGGAAGATTTCCCCTCTATTACTTTTCTGGGGACAGACCAACTTATTACTTAATTTTAGATTGGAGTCCCTATTTCACCTGTTGTTTGGATATTCATGTCTCTGGGAATCACACCCATGTTCCGTGTCTTCCCACAGACCCAACCTCAGATCCCAGGGCAGACAACTCCACAAGCCCATGTGCTCCAGCTTACATACCTTCACATGCTAACAACATGTAAGTAGTCTAGGAGGTAGATATGTTCACCTTCTCCATTCTATGTCACCTCTTCCCAATTTTTATACTCTATGTGATATGCCCATGTCTCTTTGTAGATCCAATTTAGCACGTATCCACCCCTGAAGAGTGGCATTATGCCATGAAATGCGTCAGCCTTACACAGCTGCATCTTGTCTCATCCATAAGACCAAACCTTGTGTTATAACAATTACATTTTGTGGAGGATTACTTTTTTAAATATTGTCATTTATAAGTTGCTTTTTACATGTTTATGGTTTGCAACATGCTTTCTATGTGTTTACTTTATTTGTATGTATCCATCGCTGCATGTTATTGCTGTGTGTTTTAGACAATAAACATATCCATATTACATTGTTCCATTGTTGAGCCTTATCATACATACCTCATTCAAAGTTCCAACCTGCTTATATGTACCAGATTTAGGGATGGAAATGTATGGTAAGATGTCTCATTTAAAGTCCCAAAACTCCCTTTTTTTGCCTCCAGGTTTCCCCATTGGAAAATGTACCCTCTATTTTTTTTCTGGGAACAATCCAAAATTGGGATTTTCTTTTACTTTCACTTTCACTTTCAATGATAATGGTAAACAAGACAAATAGAGAGGATGACTCTCCTTAATGGGGGAAGAGACGGCAATAAAAACCTGACAGGGGTTCTAATCCCTCTCCGCTCTATCCAAAATGTTTTTGCCTTTAGTTATACTTTAAGACTTTGCATACAAGAGATCCAATAGTCCTCCTTCAGAAATGACAAAGAATCTGACTGCTTTTTGCAACAACAGAAAGGAATATGTGGTGCTCTGGGAGGGAGAGGGAAACCAGCACAAGCAATAAAAAAGTATAAAAAAATTAAAAGTTCAGAGTAGGAACAAAGCCCATAAGTTTAGTCTAAATACAAAAGGTGGATGGCTGCCGGTTTAACCACTTTCCGACCAATGCACGCTGATATACGTGGGCACCATGGCAGCGGTGGGCAAATGGACATACTTGTATGTTTCCTTTAATTCGTAGGGCTAGCGGGCGCTCGCGCTCGCATGGCGCGTACAGCATGACCGTGCCCGCGGGACCGGTGGACTCGATGTCCACTGGTCTCCCAGCGATCGTGTCACAGATTTGCAAAACGGGAAAGTGCCTATGTAAACAAGGCATTTTCCTGTTCTGCCTTGTGACATGATAGAGATCACTGCTCCCTGTCATCGGGAGCAGTGATCGCTGTCATCTGAGTGGAAGTTCATACCTCCCACAGTTAGAATCACTCCCTAGGACACACTTAACCCCTTGATCGCCTCCTAGTGTTAACCACCTCGCGCCCGCCCTATAGCCGAATGACGGCCGTAGAGCAGGCGCGTTCGTCCGGGCGGTCGTCCCTGGACGTCCTGATGTTTACTTCCGCAATGCACGCCGCCGCGGGCACGTATCGCGGAAGTTCTGTGTTCGCCGTGTCCCCCGGGCACAGGCAAACACAGATCGCTGTAAATGGCCAATCACAGCGGCCGTTTACAGCGTGATCGGCGTGTCCAATGGGAGATGATCTCATATGTAAACATATGAGATCATCTCTCAGCGCCGCTCTCCCTCCTCGCACAGACAGTGTGAGAGGGGAGAGATGAATGGCTGCAGCGTAGTAAAAAAAAAAGTAAAAAAATTAAATAAAAAAGTGCCATCCTCCCCCAGCAGTGCCATCCGCCCCCAGCAGTGCCATCCGCCCCCAGCAGTGCCATCTGCCCCAGTGCCATCTGCCCCAGTGCCATCTGCCCCAGTGCCATCCGCCCCAGTGCCATCCGCCCCAGTGCCATCCACCCCAGTGCTACCTGCCCCCAGTGCCATCCACCCCAGTGCTACCTGCCCCCAGTGCCATCCACCCCAGTGCTACCTGCCCCCAGTGCCACCTGTTGTCAGTGCCACCTGTCGTCAGTGCCATCTGTCATCAGTGCCACGTATAAGTGCCATCTGTCATCAGTGCCACGTGTCATCAGTGCCACATAGTGCCATCTGTCATCAGTGTCACGTATTAGTGCCATCTGTCATCAGTGCCACGTATCAGTGCCATTTGTCATCAGTGCCACCTGTCAGTGTCACGTGTCCTCAATGCCACTTATCAGTGCCATCTGTCATCAGTGTCACGCGTCATCGGTGCCATGTATTAGTGCCATCTGTCATCGGTGGCACGTATTAGTGCCACGTATTAGTGCCATCTGTCATCAGTGCCACGTATTAGTGCCACGTGTCTTCAGTGCCACATATTAGTGCCACATGTCATCAGTGCCACGTATAAGTGCCACGTGTCATCAGTGCCACATATTAGTGCCATCTGTCATCAGTGCCACATATTAGTGCCATCTGTCATCAGTGCCACCTGTCATCAGTGCCACGTATAAGTGTCATCATTGCCACGTATCAGTGCCATCTGTCATCAGTGTCACATGTCATTGTCCTGGTGCTTCAAAAGTGTAATAAATAGTCAACAAGTTAGATGTGTAATTTATGTTCCTAGAACACATGATGGTGCTACCTGCATGTTGGGCCTCTCTATGTGGCCAGGCTGTGAAAAAGTCCCACACATGTGGTATTGTAATACTCAGGAGGAGTAGCAGAATTTTTTGAGGGGTGTCATTTGTGGTATACACATGCCACGTGAGAGAAATAACCTATTACAATGACAATTTTGTGGAGAAAAAAAAAATGAAAAATCTTAATTTTGCAAAGAATTGTGGGAAAAAAATGACAACATCAAAAAGCTCACTATGCCTCTTACTAAATACCTTGGAATGTCTACTTTCCAAAAAGGGGTCATTTGGGGGGTATTTGTACTTTCCTGACTTGTTCGGGTCACAAGAAGTGAGATAGGCCACCAGTACATCAGATGTGATCAATTTTGTGCGATTCGCACCACACCTTGTAGATTCTCTAACTTTCACAAAGACCAAATAATATCCACTAATTTGGGTTATTTTTACCAAAGATATGTAGCAGTATAAATTGTGGCCAAAATTTATGAAGAAAAATTAATAATTTGCATAATTCTGTCACAGAAACAAAGAAATATGCGTTTTTTTTTCAAAATTTTCGGTCTTTTTTCATTTATAGCGCAAAAAATAAAAACCCCAGAGGTGATCAAATACCACCAAAAGAAAGCTCTATTTGTGGGAAAAAAAGGACAAAAAATTCATTTGGGTACAGTGTTGCATGACTGAGTAATTGTCATTCAAATTGTGAGAGCACCGAAAGCTGAAAATTGGTCTGGGCAGGAAGGGTGTTTAAGTGCCCAGTAAGCAAGTGGTTAAACCCCTTCCCTGCCAGTGTCATTTACACAGTAATCAGTGCATTTTTATAGCACTGATCGCTGTATAAATGACAATGGTCCAAAAATTGTTTCAAAAGTGTGAGATGTGTCCGCCATAATGTCGCAGTCACGATAATACTAATAAAAAAATTTATGATAAAAATGCCATAAAACAATCCCCTTTTTTGTAGACGCTATAACTTTTGCGCAAACCAATCAATACATGCTTATTGTGATTTTTTTTACCAAAAATATGTGGAAAAATACATATCAGCCTACACTGGGGAAATTTTTTTTTATATATATATTTTTGGGGATATTTATTATAGTAAAAAGTAAATAATATTTTTGTTTATAGTGCAAAAAAGAAAAATCGCAGAGGTGATCAAATTCCACCAAAAGAAAGCTCTATTTGTGGGGAAAAAAGGACAACAATTCTGTTTGAGTGTAATGTCACACGACTTCACAATTTTCTGTTAAATTGACGCAGTGCCGAATCGCAAAAGTGTTCTGGTCAGGAAGGGGGTAAAATCTTCTGGGGCTGAAGCGGTTAATGAGTAAAAAGCAACTTCTCGCTCTGACACCTTTTTGGGCATGGCAATTGAACATTTAAACATAAACTTAAGCACTTTTTGACCTCTAAAAATATTTTTGCTGGATCCCACAACATTTTTACAGGATCTCACTAAATGTTAGAGATTGCAAAATGCAAATTTCAGCATATGAAAATAGTGGTAAATGACTCAAAGTTTAGGATTGTTGTTTAGTTTCTTGATTTATTGATCTTTATTCCAAAGCGAACCTAATTTAGTGTACTTTTCACTAAATAGCCAAGTATACAATCTGTCATCTATTACTGCTTCACCAGGCTCAGCAAAGAGTTAAAGTCTCCTGTGCTTTGTACACCATCCTTTACTTTATCAGATTGTATCACGTATTAGATAATATTACTAATAATGATCAAATTTCTTTCTTTATTGGCTCCTTCATAGAAGAAAAACAAAGATGAGTCCTATATAGTGCTTCCTTTAATGACAAATATCACTGAATAAAAAAAAAAATGCTAGTGTTCCTATAAGGTTTGTTCAAAGCAACCTGTTTAGCACAAACTACATAAATGTTTATGAGTAAGGATAACAATAAAGACAGGTCAAATAGTATAATGAAGTCATGACAGCTAGTGGCAGCTAAGAGATCTATCAATGAAGTGGGCATTGACCTGTCAGTAGAACACTAAATATATGCTCAGCATATCTCATTTATCTTGTGCTTTGAAGGACAAATGGGAACAGCTCACTAAACCGCAAATTGAGATGCAGGCTGAATTTCAAACAGGTTTTACAAAAAGATGTTCTTTAATGTATTCTAATGTAAACAATGCTATTTCAAAAAGTACCTAGCATCGCATTTACAGTATATCTGAGCTTGTATACTTGTTAAAATGGACCTGTCAATATAAATCACACTTTACATGGCAAATGTCAACATTACACACATATTTCAAATATAAAAAAAGTGTTTTCTTCTTGCAAAGAATAAAAAATGCTTTTTCCGAGCTCTACGATGACACTTTCAGACTAAACAAAGATGACATGCTCTTTGGCTTAGAGTTGCTTTGTGGGTGTTGAATGTCATTAGACATTGTAGTGAGCCTATTGTTTTCATTTTAAAACGTTTATTCAAAAAATATAACAATTGTACAAAAATGGGTAAAAACTATCTGATAAAAATACAAAATACAAAATACAGGTAATCGCCAACAGATGCATAGAAGAATCAAAACAGAGGAATGGACAGGGGGTGATAGTAAATACAGTTCTGACCGATTCTGTTTATGGACCACCCTATTTCGCCCTATGCACCAGAAATGGGAGCCTGCTGTGCAAGGGGAAAGCGGGGGTGCGGCCAGAGACTTTAGGGAGAGGGCAAGGCTGCTCTCTTAACCAAGACCTAAAATCCCATGGGAGCCATATCAATAAAGAAAATTTGATAGTAACAATAGTGATATAAGATGATCAAGTGGAAATTATTAAGGAGGGTATTAAATAGTTCCCCCTATTCACAAATGGTATTTCCTTACTCCAGAACATGTAGTAGATTGAATCAGCCTAAGCCCCCGTACACACGGTCGGAGAATCCGTCGGAATGTGTCCTATCGGACCGTGTTGTCGGATAATCCGACTGTGTGTGGTATGCATCGGACTGTTTCCGTCGGAATATCCGTTGGACCAAATTTTCCAACTTGTTGGAGATATTTTCCGACAAACTGGTCCGATAAGACATACTCCGATCATGTGTAGAGAATTCCGATCAGACAAAGTACCACGCATGCTCAGATCAAATTCCTACGTCAAAGCTATTGGCTACTAGCCTGAACGTAGTCCCATCGTAACGAAATTACGTCATCACGTTCTGAAAGATCGGATTTTTCGACAACTTTGTCTGACCGTGTGTATGCAACGTCATTGGCAAATAAGGCACACTTGTGGTGCAATTGACTGCATTTTACCCAGTGTATGTCCGAGTTTTGTCTGATAGCTAAAGCCAATGTTTCTATCGCAATGGAGAATAGGATGGGGGAAAGGAGGCATCCTTTTCTGGTGCCTTTCAGGATGGGGAATTGGTGAAAGAGGTGACCTTGTAGTTTAATTTGAGCTTTAGGAGTAAAGGGTTTCCAGGGTTTCACCCATTTTTGTAGGATAGTAAAGAGGTAGGGCCAGGTGACCATGTCAAAGGCCTTTTGGAGGTCTATGGAGAAGATATATCCTGCTTGGGAAGGGCTTCCATCCCAAGAAGATTGCATGAGGGAAATCAAGTCTACCTCTCTCCTAATCTGGTCCGGTCCATGACTTCCAGGGATAAATCCCACCTGATTCTTATGGATATAGGTATCGATGAAGGATGCCAGTCTGTTGGCCAAAATTGTTGTCATTATCTTCAAGTCGTTATTGATTAACAAGATTGGCCTATAGTTCCCCACTTCACCGGGGTCTTTACCCTGTTTGGAAATAACGGTTATATATGCTAGTTTGGCTGCCGGCTCCAGGGGGGAGCCCTTGTGCAGGGAGTTATAGAGGTGGACCAGATGAGGTTGGAGGACCTCAGCAAATGTTTTGTAATAATGAGAAGAAAAGCGTCGGGGCCTGAGGCTGAACCTGTCTTGAGATAAGTCTTAATAACCTCTCGGACTTCATTTTCCTGGAAGGGTGACTCCAGAATAGATGTCCTCCAGGAATGAGTTAATGAAGTTGGCGTTGTTCGAGTCAGGTGCGGAGTAAAGTTTGGAAAAGAAGGAGTGAAAGATTTTAAGAATTTTTGGGGGATTCTGGGTTAGGGTGCCTGACATGGATTTGATCTTGGGGAGGGAGAAAGTTTTATTTTGGGAGAGAGATTAGCTGCTAAGTGTTGGTCAATTTTGTTGGCCCACAAATAGAATCTGCCACTCATCCAGCTGAGATGTTTATCCACGTTGGAGGCCAGGGCCAGATTCAGGGCTACTCTAGTGGATTCTAATTTGGCTAGGGTATTGGACGTAAGGTTACTCTTAGCCCTTGTACACACGATCGGAGATTCCGACGGAATGTGTCCGATCGGAGCGTTTTGCCGGATATTCCGACTGTGTGTTGTCTGCATCGGACTGTTTCTGTCGGAATATCCGTCGGACCAAATTTTCCAACTTGCCGGAAATATTTTCCGACAAAATGTTCCAATCGGACATACCCCGATCATGTGTAGAGAATTCTGATCGGACAAAGTGCCACGCATGCTCAGATCAAATTCCTACACCAAAGCTATTGGCTACTAGCCTGAACGTAGTCCCGTCGTAACGAAATAACGTCATCACGTTCTGAACGATCGGATTTTCCGGTAACTTCGTCCGACAGTGTGTATACAACAGTTTCGGACAAAATTTGGTTGTCGGAATCTCCGACCGTGTGTACAAGGGCTTATGGGATTTGCTGAGGGATTTGAAGTCTTTTTCTAATTTCTCTATATCTGCTTTTTTTCCTTTTTAGTTTGGACTCGAGCTGTATCATTTTTCCCCTTAAGACAGCTTTATGTGCTCGCCAAAGGGAGTTTGTGGTCTTGTCCCCAGTATCATTAATGAAGAAAAAATCCCTAATGTCTTTTTCCAGCATGGTACAGTGAACTGGGTTTGATAAGAGGGATTCGCTAAGGCGCCACTGGGGGGGGCACTACAGAGGATAGGGAGCTAGTGGTTCTCAGAATCACCAAAGAGTGGTCAGATCAGGGTACCTCATGAATAGATGCATTTGAGGCTGTGTGAATCTCTGAGTTGGGGATAAAAATGTGGTCAATTCTGGCCTACATCTTATGTGGGGCAGAGTAATGTGTATAATCTTTATCTGTGGGGTTCAGTTCCCTCCAGGTGTCAATCAAGTCCAGGTCGTGAAGTAGATGGGCTATACGGAGAATCTGCTTAGGTGGTCTTTTGAGATGTGGTCTGTCCTGGGTTGACTTATGTAGCAAATGAACAAATGTAATGTTGAAGTCACCTTCTATAATTACTATGCCTTCTAGTACGGGGGAGAGGGTTGACAACATAGAGGCGAAGAAGTGTGCTTGGCCTTGGTTGGGGCATAGTAGGAGATGATGGAGTACAACACCCCTTCAATGAGCCCTTTGAGCAATATATATCTACCGTTTGTGTTCTGACTGTGTGTGTGTGTGTGTACGAATGGGATCCTCTTAGCTAGAAGAAAGGATGGCAACCCTCTTTTTTTGGAGTCCATGTTTGCTAAATAGAAGGTGGGGAAGTTGCGGTGGAGAAAGGATGGAGTGTAGCTGGTGGGAAAATGGGTCTCATGTAGTAAGATGATATCAAGGCTTCTGGTGTGGTAACTTTGAAAGGCCTTCTGACATTTGGAAGGTGAGTTAAGCCCTTGCATGTCATGTGAAGCAATCCTGAGAGACATGTGATGGGGGTTCAAGTCAGCTATGAGCGTATGGGAGGGCTAGCGAGTATATGTCAGGGGAGCTTACCTCTGCCTCTGGAGATCAGGGATTATCCCTCAAGATCCTGGGAGCATGTGGCCTTCCTGAGGATGGATCGGAGGGTATTCTCTCTAGGGGGAATCCCTCCCCCTCCCATAGGGGGCATAAAGAGGAGGAAAGAGGAGATAAGAAGTGAGATTATGAGAAGAGAGATAATTAGTACAAGCACAACAAAAAAAACAAAGATTACAGACTCTAGCAGTGTAGCTACAGGACTGGCAAGCCAAGTCCTAGTCCAAGCCCCCCAAAAAAGGTAGGATCGTAGAGGAGACAACCTTGGAAGGGGTTGTTTACCTGGTGTCACCAGAGGAGGAAAAATACCTCTGCGTCAAAACAGAAGGGGTGGCATGTTGGGCCGCTCCAGCCGTCAGGTACCCTTTTAGGGGAAGTAACATTGTGGGACCCTAAAAGGCAGGTGCAATAAGGAGCAATCAGATTCGGAAGAAAAAGCAACAATAAAGTAAACCACACATTAACGACAGATAACAAGGGGGAAAAGGAAGGGAGGGGGAGGATGGGGGGAAGAGGGGAGTAGCAGAAATACATCTGAGCAAGGATAACTCGAGGGAGCATAACTTTGTGCATACAGTCACTGTCAGGCAGATAACAGGCCTGCCAGGTAGTGAAGCTGGAGGTAAGGGAGGTATCCCAGTTAGCCATTAAAAGGGCTAATGGGACCCAATATAATGAGACCAGAGGTCCAATGAGTTAACCCGTAACCAAATGTGTTTAGGGTAGTCCACTAACGAGTGGGACATACATCCAGCCCAAAAAATAGGGGTAAAATATCCTGTATGGGATTCAAGGGAAAGCAGATCATCTCAAGAGATGAGAGTCTCAGTGTCTCTTTAATAGCTTCTTGTTCCACAGCAGGTCAGTGGGCTGCCCGGAGGTGGTCGCTTGGAGGAACTTGGCTTGGCGGCTGCTGGCTGAGGTGCTAATTCTTGGGAAATAAATCCTAGTTGTAACAGCAATTGTTTCCTGTCTTGAAAGTTGGTAAAACCATATGATTTGTCTCTAAATTGAAACTGGAGATGGAAAGGGAATGACCATTGGTATTTGATGAATTTCTGCGCAAGAATTTCAAGGAGAGGTTTGCGGGATCTCCAATTTTGGATAGTGGTAGGGGAGATATCCGCAAAACATTTGGATTTTGTGTCCCTGGAAGGAGAGGTTATCCAGATTTCGGGTTCCCCTCACGATGACGCCATAGTGGGGTTTGGCCACAACATCCCTCGGGAGCCCATCTTGGCTCAGAGACTTATAGCGAATTTGTATCACCTGCTCCTATTTTCCAAATCATCTAATTTTGGCTAGTACAGCTTCAAGTTGATCGTGTAGCGTTTGGATTCAGGTGGTGTTTTGGTTGGTGCGAGTGTCTGTGTTATCTACTGCCTGTTCAGTGGCGTCCATGCAGGCCCCCAGGCTCTGCAAGTCTGCCTTAATGGTAGCTGTAATCTGTGTAGCATTTTGGGCAAGGCCTGCAGCCAGCATTTCAAAAAAGCTATGCAGCAATTGATTTGTGTCAGGGGGATAGACAGGCAGCGAGGGGAAGTTCTGCTGGGGGGCTGCTAGGCTTAGGGGGGAGTTCATCCTGGGGGTTTGGAGGAAATCCCCCATCTTCCTGCTCAGCAGGGATTAGGTGGAAGCTGGGGAGATTCCCTGAGGGATACTGTTACTCACAGGTGTTACCATCAAGGGAATAGGCTGCTGGAGTGGTGGTGGTGGATCAGCAATGGAGTCCTGATCCTGTGTTCACTGCGACCACCATCTTGGACGGTGCAGGGGCTGCCAGGCCGAAGTCTAGCTGGTGGCTGACTTCTTTTTGTGGAGATCGCCCGGCATGCGGGTCAGTTCCCTGAGTCTTCCGGGAGGTGTGGGGGTCCGTTTGAGGTGGGTCCTGCTCGATCTGACAGCTTGGGGGCCGATGTACGTGTTGTATGTCACCGTGTCCTTGATGGTCGGAATTTGGTGTGATCGTGTGTACGTAAGACAGCTTCAGCGGAATTCTGTCGAAATTCCATTGGAAAACCTTCAGAGTTTATTCCGACAGGAGAACCGGTGGTGTTTAAGGGCATTAGTGTAAAATTAAAAAAAAAATTGTAGCAAAGGACAAAGTCCCTTCTGCCATAATACTCTACCTGCTTTAAAATTTTTAAACTTTAACTCCCAACTGCAAGGGAACATTTTATGTTTACCCAGATTTGTCGTTTAAATGCAGTTGCCTGTACAGACCAACAGAGATCTCTCTTTCGTCGAACCTCAAGCAATCAGCTTTCTGCAGTGTGTGGAAACGTGACCGCAGAAGCGTTCTGAGCAACTCAACTGTAAATGTCACAGATTTTGTCAGGAAACTTAGAGCAACAAGTGGAAAAGGTTTTTTTTTTTCTTTTAAATAATAATTTATAAGCCTTATGAAGGTTTATAATACTGCTTGTTGGACTGTAAAATATTGCTTGCAATACAAGTAAATTAATAAGTAAACAGAATGAATGAGAAAATGGCTAATGCTGCTCAAAGGGAGGCATATGGACTAAATAAAGCTAAGGCAGTGTGTATAATTCATCTTAATACAGTTCACTACAGGTATCCTATTACCTAAGGACATGCAGATTGCCTATTTATTCCAGCTGGTAATATAATCTAAAAAAATAAGTAATTTCTACAAAGGATTTAAATGACTAGATGAAATTAGTCAATGCATGCTGAGGTGATCAATGCACAACTGCTGTTCCATTCCAGAAAAAATAATATCACTCTGTCACCCCTTATCACACTTTGATGGACTTTAAACCAACCAGACAGGTTGTGAATGTTACTGCCTCCTGTTGCTTAATTGAAAACTCTGACAATGTACATCGGAGACTATAAGTAAAGGAAAACATCACTAATCATTTCATCATGAATGGGAATTATTTTCAGCTCAACATCTTTACCTGTGTAAATATTTCGCTTTGTCTTACATGTTGACAATGCCCAAAGCAAATCTCCTGTCTGACTGCTGATATTAAGGGTTATTTTTCATTAAATTTATTTTGAACTTTAAAAGCTTCAAACTGTTTCAGCAGTGAGAGCGACACCACAAAGAAAGAATATTGGCTTTTATTTCTGAGCTGATGCTGAAGAAGATATGAGTTTTCTAATTCACGTAGACAGACTGCATCCTGTGCGATTTTCTTAGTTTAGTTTTGTGTATTTATAAATATTAATAATTTCAATAGAGGATCAGTGGAGGGTATTGGTATAATAACACAACTCCTATCCAGGGGCAGACTGACCCTTGGGTCACTCGGGCAGTGCCCGAGTACCCCATGCCACTAAGGGGCCCCATCAGGGTTGACAGTCTCAATAAAGCCAGGGACAGTATGTAAAAATCTGTGTTTTTTTAAAAATCCCAAGATTATAGCTGCCCCGCCTCTCCAGTACCTTTTCAGTGTGTGTATTTGTATTCTGTGTGTGTATACTGTGTGTGTATATTGTGTGTCTGTGTGTGTATACTTTGTGGCCCCATAATCTATTGCCTGGGGGGCCCATAATCTTTTATTGCCTGGGGCCCCATAATCTTCTCCTATTGCCCGGGGGCCCCATAATCTCCTATTGCCCGGGGACCCCCTGAGTTGTCAGTCCGCCCCTGCTCCTATCTTTCTGAGATGGGAAAAGGGTATATAAATTACAACAAAATATTTAGGGCCCATTACATAATACCAGAGTGGGCTGTATGGCTTTAGTGCATTGAGAGATGTTATGCTAGGCTGCCCCTAAAGAGGGTGTCAAAGCATTTCAAAGCACCCTAAAAAAGGTGCTGACATTTTCGGCATATATTATCTGCTCCTTATTAGTGCCCTATACCACAGATATACTGCAGCACATTTTAACTGCTTACCAACCAGCCGCCGCAGTCGTACTGCAGCAACATGGCTCGGCGCAAATCGCCGTCATGTTACGTCACCTCTATTTGTGGCCACGAGGATGCGCGCACCCGCTGTTTGTCCCCGAAGCCAATGCAAGTGCCCGGCGGTCGCAATGACCACCGGGCTTCCGTGATCGCTCGTGACATGGTGAGAACCGGGATCTCTGTGTGTTCTCTGAGGGGAGAAGAGACAGATTGTGTGTTCATACAGAGTATGAACACTGATCTATCTCTTCCCCTAGCAAGTCCCACTCCCCTTCAGTTAGAACATGCATCAGGGAACACAGTTAACCCCTTGATCACCCCCTAGTGTTAACCCCTTCACTGCCAGTGACATTTATACAGTAATCAATGTATTTTTCTAGCACTGATTGCTGTATTAATGCCAATGGCCCCAAAAATGTGTCAAAACAGGCCGATGTGTCCACCATAATGTCGCAGTCACAATACAAATCACAGATCGCCACCATTACTAGTAAAAAAAAATTATAAAAATGCTATAAATCTATCCCCTATTTTGTAGACGCTATAGCTTTTGCGCAAACCAATCAATATACGCTTTTTGCGATTTTTATTACCAAAAATATGTAGAAGAATACATATCGGCCTAAACTGAGGAAATTTTTTCTTTTAAGAAAAAAAAATGGGGCTATTTATTATAGCAAAAAGTACAAAATATTGTTTCTCTTTTGAAAATTTTCGCTCTTTTTTTGTTTATAGCACAAAAAATAAAAACTGCAGAGATGACCAAATACTACCAAAGGAAAGCTTTATTTGTGGGAAAAAAAGGACGTCACTTTTGTTTTTGGATACAAATGCACGACCGCTCAATAGTCAGTTAAAATGACGCAGTGCCGTATTGCAAAAATTGGCCTGGTCATTCAGCAGCCAAATCTTCCGGGGCTGAAGCAGTTAAATCTCTTTTTGGGCGTAATTAAAAATGTAAGAAAAAAAAAATGTTTTTCACTTTTTTTCTGTCAGTAAATTTTGTAACTAAATAATTTTTCACCTTCACTGATGTGCGCTGATGAGGCGGTACTGATGGGCACTGATAGGCTGAACTGGTGGGCATTGATGAGATGGTACTTATGAGCACTGATGAGGCGGCACTTATGGGCACTGATTACGTGCCACTGGTGAGGAGGCACTAATATGCCGCATTTATGGACACTGATAAGTGACACTGATATGTGGCACCGATGAGCACTGTTATGCCCCGCTGATGGGCACTGTTAGACGGAACTGGTGGGCACTAATAGGCGTCACTGGTGGGCACTAATAGGCGGCACTAGTGGCACTCATAGGCGGCACTGGTGGGTACTGATAGGTGGTATTTATGGGTGACACTGATGGGCATTGATTGACAGTAGTGATGGGCATTGATGGGCAGCACTGATAGGCAGCACTGATTGCCAGCATTGACTGGCATCGCTAATGGCCACTGATTGGTGGCACTTCTGGGCATTGGTGGGCACTGATTGCTGCCACTGGTGGGCACTGATCGCTGGCATTGGTGGGAATTGGTGGGCACTGTATGGTGACCCTATTTTTTACTATTGTAATCAGGACACTGATAATTAGTGCCCTGATTACATTCCTAAATGTCCCCCTGCGTGGAGATGGCACTGATCACTGATCACCTATCAGTGTCACATATCAGTGTCCATCAATGCCACCTCATCAGTGCCACTTCATTGGTGCCACATCATCGGTGCCCATCAGTGCCGCCTTATCAGTGCCCATCAGTGAAGGAGAAAACATACTTATTTACAAAGTTTTGAAACAGAAACAAAAAACACAATTTTTTTTTCAAAATTTTCGGTATTTTTTTATTTGTAGCGCAAAAAATAAAAACCGTAGAGGTGATCAAATACCACCAAAAGAAAGCTCTATTTGTGGGAAAAAAATGATAAAAATTTCATTTGGGTACAGTGTAGCATGACCGCGCAATTGTCATTCAAAGTGCAACAGCGCTGAAAGCTCAAAATTGGTCTGGGCAGGAAGGTGTTTAAGTGCCCGGTATTGAAGTGGTTAACATATATTGCAATAAGTGCCCTTAAAGTGTCCATACAATTGTCAATGTAAAAGTTTGCAGTCCACCTCCACGTGCAATTTTGTTGATATTCAGTTCCTTTGCAACTTACAGTGTATTTCACAGATGTTTCCCACTGTGAAAATCCACGCACCTTCTAGATTCAACCTGAACTAACATTTATCAGACAGGCCAAAATAGGTTTATGTAGTTTGCCAGGTTCCTGGCCCTCTGAGGCTTGTATGCCTTTTAAGAGATTAGCTAATAGGGATGGCCGAACGGTTCGCCCGGCGGTCGGTTCGCATCGAATTTCGGCTGTTCGCGGTCCGCCCGATCGGCGGACTATTGCCGCTGTTCGCCCGGCGGATTCCGTGTTTACTGTGTAAAATAACTTAGACCTATGATGACACATCCATCATGTGGTACAGGATGGCCAATTGAGACATTACAGCACATGGACACTTGGACATTCCCCCTAACTTATAAATAGACCCGATCCGGCGACCATTTTACATTCTTTCGTATGTCACTATAGGGAGAGGTTGCTGTGTGGAGCAGGGAGAGACTACAGTGAACCAAATCGCTAGCTATTAGGTCCACAAAAGTTATTTTAAGGACTGGTATGGTATAGGTGTTAGGTGTAGTTCAGGATATAGGTTTGAGGCACTGCTATTCATGTCATTGTTGCAGCAGCCTGTCTTTTGTCAGTGTAGAGAGGGACAGGACGCTGTGTGCAGCAGGGACAGTCAGTTTAATCATTAGCTGTTACTATTAGGTCCACAAAAGTCCTTTTCAGGACTGGTATGGTAAAGTAGTACAGGATATAGTTTTGAGTGCTATTCAAGTTATTGTTGCAGCAGCCTGTGTTTTGTCAGTTTAAATAGGGACAGACAGGAAGCTGTGTGTGGCAGTGAGGGACAGTCAGTTTAATCAGTAGCTGTTAATATTAGGTTCACAAAGGTTCTTTTCAGGACTGGTATGGTAATAGGGTTGTACACGTATAATATTCTTTCTTCCAAATATAGAAAGAATATTATACTTGACTGCTGCCCTTCTGCTGCAGTAGTCCTTTATCAGTATAGGGACTGAGGTACAGTCTGCTAATCGCAACCTACCTGTTCCACAAAGGTCCTTCTAAGGTATAACGTACTAGAGTATATAGGGTTGAGTGAGGTACAGTCTGCTAATCCTTAAGGACTGGTATAGGTCCACAATATATAGGGTTGAGGTGCACTACTGCTGACTGCTGCCCTATTCTGCAGCAGTCCTTTATCAGTATAGGGACTGAGGTACAGTCTGCTAATCACAACCTACTAGTTGCACAAAGGTCCTTCTAAGGAATGGTAAGGTATAGCGTACTAGAGTATATAGGGTTGAGTGAGGTACAGTCTGCTAATCCCTAAGGACTGGTATAGGTCCACAATATATAGGGTTGAGGTGCACTACTGCTGACTGCTGCCCTATTCTGCAGCAGTCCTTTATCAGTATAGGGACTGAGGTACAGTCTGCTAATCCCAACCTACTAGTTGCACAAAGGTCCTTCTAAGGAATGGTAAGGTATAGCGTACTAGAGTATATAGGGTTGAGTGAGGTACAGTCTGCTAGTCCTTAAGGACTGGTATAGGTCCACAATATATAGGGTTGAGGTGCACTACTGCTGACTGCTGCCCTATTCTGCAGCAGTCCTTTATCAGTATAGGGACTGAGGTACAGTCTGCTAATCACAACCTACTAGTTGCACAAAGGTCCTTCTAAGGACTGGTAAGGTATAGCGTACTAGAGTATATAGGGTTGAGTGAGGTACAGTCTGCTAATCCTTAAGGACTGGTATAGGTCCACAATATATAGGGTTGAGGTGCACTACTGCTGACTGCTGCCCTATTCTGCAGCAGTCCTTTATCAGTATAGGGACTGAGAGTTTTGTCACAGGGTCATTTTAAAAAAATCACAGGCAGAGGAAGAGGCAGGCCCTTCCGCAGGGGTGGTAGGGGTAGGGCAGGAGCAACAGGCTTGAGCCAAAGTGGGAAATTGCAGAAGGTGCGTGCAATTACGTCAAAGGAAGCACCAGAATTGGTTGAGTGGCTCACTCAGCCTTACTCTTCTGCACCCTCCTCATCCTCTCGATCTGCACCCTCTTCTTCACTCTCTGCTATGTGCACCCCCAAAGACACTACCACCAACAACACCACCACATACCTTCCGCTTGAGTCACAGGAATTATTTTCCGATCCATATCAAGACATTTCTGATGCGCAGCCACTCTTGGCATTGGATCAGGAAGAGGAGGTAGCAACAACCGCCACTCAGCAGTCTGCCGACAGTACCCAGATCAGCCCAAGGAGGAGGTTGGTCCCCGGTGTTGCTGCCTACTCCGAGATCTCTACTTATAGTGGTGGGGAAGGTGACGTCGATGATGACGTGTCTAGTGATGTCATGTGGGTGCCCACAAGAGAGGAAGAGGAGGGGAGTTCAGAGGGAGATATGGACCAGCAGATAGGGAGGAGAAGCAGGAATAACTTACATTGCACAGGAGGGACAAAGCAGACTGCTAATGTATCAGGAGCGAGTCATCGACCATGTACGGTCACATCTGGCGCTCCCAGGACGCCGGCACATGGCTTTGCAGTGTGGGCTTTTTTTAACGTGTCCGCTGCTGACAATAGTGTTGCCATCTGCAATCTTTGCAGTCAACGCATTAGTCGCGGTAAGCCCAATACTCACCTAGGGACGACCGCCTTAAGAAGGCACATGAGCTGCCATCACCGAGCCCAGTGGGAGCAACGGAACACACAAAGCCACACTCCAGGCTCTCACCGTCCAGCCTCGACTTCTACTTCTCCTTCTCCTCTCTCCTCACAATTGTCCTCCACTCCACCTTCCATAACGCCAAGCTCACGTTTTTCTGCAAAAAGGCAGGCTTCCGTGGGCCTAATGTTCGAGTGTAAAAAAATGATGACGCCGGATAACCCTCTTGCCCAACAGTTGACGGCTGGCTTGTCAGAACTGATAGCCCGCCAACTACTGCCATATAAACTGGTGGACTCGGATGCCTTTCGAAAATTTGTGGCCATTGGAACACCACAATGGAAGGTCCCAGGAAGGAAGTATTTCTCACAGAAGGGCATCCCAGAGCTATATGGCCATGTTCAGCGGCAAGTGAATGTATCTCTTGCACACAGTGTCAGTGCCAAGATAATCTGACCACAGACACGTGGTCTAGCAAACACGGGCAGGGAAGGTATATCACTTTTACTGCCCACTGGGTGAACCTTTTGACGGCCGTCAAGCATGTAACCCGTGGCACCCGTGTAGATTTGGTTTTACCGCCACGGATTGCATGCAGGCTCTTTTTTTCCTCCTCCTCCTACTCCATCCTCCTCCCTCTCCTCCTCGGCTGACTCCTCCTTTTCCGCTGCTAGCGTCTCTTCCGCTGCGCCGCCCAAGCTCCCCAGAACATATTCGACATGTCAGGTGAGACGTTGCCATGCAGTGCTGCGTCTGTTGTGCCTGGAAGCCAAGAGCCACACTGGCCCGGCACTCTTTTCAGCTTTGCGTTCACAGGCAGATCAGTGGCTAACACCGCTCAATTTTACAGTTGGTAAAGTGGTCTGTGACAACGGTGCCAATCTGCTTAGCGCATTGAAACAGCGCAAAATTACACACGTGCCATGCATGGCACACGTCTTAAACTTGGTCGTGCAGCGATTCGTTGTCAAATACCCTGGAGTCCAGGACATCTTGCGGCAGGCAAGGAAAATCTCGGCCCATTTCAGAAGATCTTACACGGCCATGGCTCGCCTTGCTGACATTCAGCGGCAACACAATCTGCCGGTCAGACGTCTTATTTGCGATTGCCCGACGTGATGGAACTCAACCTTCTATATGCTTGATAGGCTGCTCCAGCAGAAACGTGCAGTTAACGTCTACCTGTATGAGCTCTGCGGCAGAACAGGTTCTGGGAGCTGGGTATTTTTTCACCGTGCCAGTGGCTGCTCATGCGCGACGCATGCAAACTTCTGCGGGCATTTGAGGAGATCACCAAACTGGTCAGTTGCAGCCATGGCGCCATCAGTGACATGGTACCTTATGCCTTCTTTATGGAGCGTGCATTGCGTTGTGTCATTGATCAAGCTGTGGAGGAGCAGGAGCGGGAAGATGAGGAAGTCGCAATGCTGGATGAATTCCCAGGGGGGGGCTACTCTATCTGAGACAAGTGAACAACAGGATTCTGAAGAGGAGTCAGAGGAGGATGGTGCCGGGGCAGATGAGGAGGAGCAAGAAGAGCATGCTTTAAACCTTTCTGGGATCCCTGTTGTTGTGCGTGGATGGGGAGAGGAGAATGAAGAGGACGACAATATCCTGGATGATGAACAAATGGGGGCCTTCATGCTTCAGTGTTTTAATAGGGACCCCCGTATAAAAAGCATAAGGGTCAAGGACCAGTACTGGGTGGCAACTTACTTAGACCCCCGGTACAAACACAAAATGGCGGAAATGTTACCGCCGTCACAGAGGGCTGTCAGAGTGGAGCACTTCCAGGCCTTGCTTCGAGAAATGCTGCATTCTGCTTTTGCATGCGCTGGCAGAGGAGCAATTCCCACTCCCAGAGAAGGAGTTGCAGGTAACAATCCAACAGCGCCTGCAATAAGAGGCCGGTTTGAAGATGTGTTGGTGACTTCTGATATGAGGTCATTCTTTCAGCCACCCCATCGACAGGTGTCATCCGGATCCAGCATCAGGGAACGCCTAGATCGTCAGGTGTCCAACTACATCGGGTTAACGGCCGATGTGGACGCTCTGAGGAGTGATGAACCCCTGGACTACTGGGTGGGCAGGCTTGACCTCTGGCCAGAGCTTGCCCAATTTGCAATCGAACTGTTGGCTTGCCCCTCATCCAGTGTCCTGTCCGAAAGGACGTTCAGCGCAGCAGGGGGGATCGTGATCGATAAGTGCACTCGCCTAGCTCACGACAGTGTTAACTACCTCACATTTCTAAAAATGAATGAGGCATGGATCTCGGAGGAATTCAACAAATGTGACCAGTAGACCATGTATATGTCTATAAACGATTTTTTTAATTGAGCACATAGACCTTCTTTCTTCATTTGGCTCACTTCCTTGTCCAAAAAAAGCACACCGTACTATATGTTTGAAGAGGTTGAGCGGTGTCATATTTCCACTGGGGCTGCTTATTATGAGGGGCTCCCACCATCCCTGTGCTGTGCTGACTTCCTCCTGGGACTGTACCTCTGCTGTACATATTATGAGGGGCTCCCACCATCCCTGTGCTATGCTCATTATGAGGGGCTCCCACCATCCCTGTGCTGTGCTGACTTCCTCCTGGGGCTGCTTATTATGAGGGGCTCCCACCATCCCTGTGCTGTGCTGACTTCCTCCTGGGGCTGTACCTCTGCTGTGTTTATTATGAGGGGCTCCCACCATCCCTGTGCTATGCTCATTATGGGGGGCTCCCACCATCCCTGTGCTATGCTGACTTCCTCCTGGGGCTGCTTATTATGAGGGGCTCCCACCATCCCTGTGCTATTCTGACTTACTCCTGGGGCTGTACCTCTGCTGTGCATATTATGAGGGGATCCCACCATCCCTGTGCTATGCTCAATATGAGGGGCTCCCACCATCCCTGTGCTATGCTGACTTCCTCCTGGGGCTGCTTACGGTGCAGGTGTCAGTGCTGTATATCACGGTGCTGGTGTCAGTGCTGTATATCACGGTGCTGGTGTCAGTGCTTTATGTCACGCTGCTGATGTCAGTGCTCTCTAACACGGTGCTGGCGTCAGATCACTCTATCACGATGCAGGTGTCATTGCTATATGTCATGCTGCTGATGTCAGTGCTCTCTATCACGGTGCTGGTGTCAGATCACTCTATCACGATGCAGGTGTCATTGCTGTATGTCACGCTGCTGATGTCAGTGCTCTATATCACGGTGCTGGTGTCAGATCACTCTATCACGGTGCAGGTGTCATTGCTGTATGTCACGCTGCTGATGTCAGTGCTCTCTATCACGGTGCTGGTGTGAGATCACTCTATCAGGGTGCAGGTGTCATTGCTGTATGTCACGCTGCTGGTGATCATCTCCTGCACCCTCTTCTTTGCCTACCCTGACCTTCCCTCTCCTCCATTGCCTTCATGCGCTCCACAGTCCTGAATTGTCACAATTTCACATATAAAAAAAGAATGCTTGTAGTTGTCGATCCCAGATTCACCTCATACATGTGTTATGTCATTGGCCATGTGGTGGGACTATGTTTGCACAGCTAGTAATTATTTTGTGGCTGCAAATTTGACCTGTAGGTTTGCAAAGTTCGCCTCCCATTGAACTCAATGGGGCCCACCGCGAACGTTACGGTTCGTGAACTATTGGCTGCGTTTGCAGTCCGCGTTCGCGAAACGTCCCGTCGGAAGTTCGTCCATCACTATTAGCTAACAGAAGAAAAAAAAATATCCCCTTAAAAATCTATACCAGATACTTAATCCAAGCAGGCAACCTGGCTTGCCAGGAATGGAAGTGGGCGGTAAAACACCTTGTACCCATGTTGGTAAGGACAAGGGCCTCTTCCACACATCCCTAGCCAGGGTTGTGCAGATCTGTGCATCAGTAGGGCATACCGGAATCTGGAAGACCCTTTAATAATAAGGGGGCCTCTAAAATTCCAGGCCACCTATGTGGATGGGTATAGGGTACATAGTCTTTTAACTATTTCACAAAATAAAAGATGGAACCCTGAAATATTGACACCCAAACCTTTGTCCTTTCTTAAAAGAATAAAAATCTTCTAAAAAGCCACTCATGAATCAATATTACCACCGCCCGCCAACTCGCAAAAAAAAAAGAAAAAAAACCACCTGGCACACATGACCAATCCTAAAGGGTTCTCATAGTCGAATGATAGCTTCCCAAGCTATTATTCGCAAAAAAAAAAAAAAGGCTGAGAGATGGTGGTGACATCATTGAACAAATATGACCAGTGTCCAGATGTCACTTCTATTGCTATCCTCTTTGCTTATGTAGCGGCCATAACCCATTGCAGGGCGGCCTTGACTGAATGGGCTTAACGATTACCTTCTCCTGGCCTGCTCCTTCGCATCTAGGGGTTCCCAGGGTTGATACCCAACGACTTGTACACTGACACAGATGAAGTCCTTTTTAAAAGGTTTATTTTGCAGTAGAGCTTTCAAAAACACAGTCTCTTTAGGGAACAGAGGGCACGGGTGAAGAACTCAGGTACCGTGGACTGCAGGTTTAACACAGTCTCAATTTCCACCCAGAGATTAGCCACTCGCAGCTGGGCACTTCAAAGCTGAACAGATCTCTAGCCAGAGATCATGGCAGTCAGCACATTGTCTCAAAACTTGAGCAATCAACTGGGAGTATACAGGAACCTTTTTCCAACCGTACCTGGAACGTTTCCTGCTTCCTTTGAGGTACTGGAAAAGTGTGAACTCATCAATGTCCTTCCCAACTCAGTAACCAGGCACTTCTCAGGATGCTACTTGCCGGCCCTCCTCTGAAGAGTCCTTACCCGGTCACTTCCACGAGCTGTGGTGTCCCTCCAAGCCGAGAGCACACTCTGACACTTGGAATCCTCCCTCAGTAACAGCTCCTCGGGCCAGTTCCGAGACTCGGGAACGGACGGATCCCCACCCCAGACCAGATGGGTCTACCAGGGGCCACTGACAGGAACATGTTGCGGGATGTAGAACACCCCGTGACCGGGACCCCTCACTGGGCTACCCCGGTCTTGGAACCAGAACAGACCAGACGGGTCTCACAAACAACTCTGGAACCCCGAACATGTGACCCACACCCGCTTAAGTAACCCCTCCCAGACTCCTCAGCGGGCCCTGGCACTCCCGCAAATTGGCCCCGAGGGTGCCATACCCAAACATCCAACCAGACCTGGTTCTAGCCTGTCATGTGCACCTCACTGCTCACATGACCCAGCAGAACTTCTAAACACAGCCTGGCCAGACTGGTGTTAGGCCTACCTATAATAAGTAACCCTAAGAACCTTTATTGTCCTGAAGTCAAAAACTAAATTTACAAAGCGTGTGACATTTGATCCCAAATGCCATGCGCTACACTTAAGTGGCAAGCATACTCAGGGTCATCAGTGGTTCCTAGGGACGTTGACCCACAGCTGCCTTAGGAACTACTGAGAGAAAGAAGCTGTCATATATAAAAGAGATGGAAGTAGTGCTTCTAATGCCGTGTACACACGATCAAATTGTCTGTCTTACTTAGTCCGACATACAATCCGGCAGATAGTCTGGTGGACTTTCTACCGAACGGACTTGGCCACACACGGACACACAGAAAGTCCGACGTTCGCTTACGCGATGACGTACAGCACGTACAACGGGACTAGAAAAAGGAAGTTCAATAGCCAATAGCTTCCTTTTTCGTACTTGTTCTGAGCATGCGTCATTCTTAGTCCGCCGTACTAGCATACTGACGAACGTATTGTCTGCTGAAACCCAAGTCTGACGGGAAGATTGGAGTGCAAAAATACTTTCTTAGTCCGCCGGACTTCACTCTGGAAAAGTCCGCTGAAGCCCACACACGAGTGAATTGTCCGCTGAAATGCGTTTCGGCGGACTAAGTACGCCGGACAATCTGATCGTGTGTACGCGGCATAAGTATGATTTTTGGCTCCCACTGAACGAGGTCAAATGTTTGTCCAAATTGAAAACTGAACAGCCAAAGTTCAGTCCGAGCCTAGGTTCAGACTGAACCATCAGACTCAACCGATCATGGCCTATTCCAGACCATGATCACTTCAATTGTCTTTTTTCTTGTATATAATATGTACATACAATTAGCACTGTCTATACAATAAATATTCATAGCTGGGGTAATTGGGAACATGGCAGATGGGTGTCCTTTGCTTATATAGTATAAACTCAGGGATGTCCTTTTCCCCCACCTCATCTTTTATAGTGAAATAAACTTGTGAATTAATTTTGACTACTTCATTGATTATCCTACATTCAACATTTCTACCATGAGAGAAATACATGGAATGTTATTGTTGACCTCTTCTGGCTTACTTGTTTTCGGCTGTCACATTAACCCTATGGGATTAATGATTTCAGAGTCCAGAGAGGGAATTTATTAAAGCAAAGTGATATAAGGTAAAGTAAAGAAGAATATATTCTAGAGCTGATAAACCAAAAGCAATGTGAGGTGAAATTAGCATGTGTTTACTTCAAACAACTAATCATACTGCAGGGGAATCACAAGGGAATAGCTTTTCATATTCCCCTGCACATGATGATCATATGCTCCTCTCAAGTTACCTAGCACATTAAAATTTCAGGCCAAGTTCTATTTTTTACTTTACCTCCTGTTATCTCATTTCAGCTTACTTCACACCTTAGTGAATCAGGTCCCATGTCCCTGAACAAGTATGCAGATCAGAAGTTCTGAATTCACTGGTTGCATATTTGTTCTGGTTCAGTGACTCCAAAAATACTGAAGTCACATACAGCCCACTAGCATTTTCAGAAGGAGCTAGGCAAAGACAGTCTTGGTTTACTAATTGATATAACTATTTGCATTCAGATCTGTGGAGCATCATGAAACTTGGAGGTTTAGACAAATTATTATATTCATGGTGAGAAACGTTATTCATGCAGTCTCCGGGAGCTGGCATAAACTTGATGGCACACAATAATATATTTATATAAAGGTGAGGTGCACAGTAGTGGTACTCGCAACAAGAAACAGTCTAAACTGTTCCAATAATTTAAATGAAGCAAAGTTTGCAGCACTGAAATCTTCTTGCTCTTTATTCAAATAAGTAATACGATTGTTTCAACTGGTATTGGCAGTGGTAAACGACACAGGGATACCCAGGAACAGCCCAAGCAAACTTGTCCCTTTTATTCTACAAGACATCCAACAAATACAGTTTTAATGCAGGAGGGCTTTCTTCAGAAAGTCCATGAAACCAAAAAATGTGCGCTCATTCGAGCAGCCAAATAAACTAAAGTAAGTCCCTGATTAGCAAGGTGCACCCTCACGAGTTCTCCAAAACAAACAGGCAGTGCTTGTATTTGTTTAGTGTTCTGTCAGCACTCAGCCTTTTCATCGAATAGCAAGTAGAAGGCAATAAAAGTGTTTGGGCTTCGGGACCCAGAACAGAACTAAGGACACAGAACTAAGATTCCGAGCAAACAAAAAGCTATTTGTATGTGAGAAACTTAGGTAACTAGGTGACACATACACACCATCTAAAGTCCTGTCAACCAGTGTTTCACTGTATAAATACATATACAGTATACATAATAAATCACGAGGGAGTTCACTGGCCTGACCCAACCTAGTGGCAGGTGAAAGAAAAAAGAGCAACGCTAATATACAATGAAAATCAATGTAAGTGGAACCAACACTAAATGACGTATAGGTGACAAGTATAGGATAAATGTGTACCAATATTAAAGTGCATAAGTGCTAAACATATCAAAGTAAAGTCAACTGCTAGTGGCACAAAAATAAACAAGGGCAAAAATCAACATGAAGCTCAGTTAAAGACAAAATGTTCTTCAACATCAACAAATAAAAGTTCATATGGTAAACTGAACAAATGTAGAAAATAAATTAAAAATCTAGAAAATAGTGGCAGGTCTGGGCAGCATAAGGTATTATAGTGGCAGGCTAGGGCTGTATAGGGTATTATGGTGGCAGGTTAAGGCTGTAAACAGTGACAAGGTGTTCAGTTATTTACAGCATGCCTGGAGATGCAGACACCCATGGCTCCTGTGTTCTCTCCTCTTTCTCCTCCTTCAGCTGCAGGATCAGCCAGCGAATGAGTCTTTGGGAGGGGTGAAGGAGGCAGCCACACCTCTGTCTCTGCCCACCAACTCCAGCTGCCTCAGGGCTCGGGAAATATTGAAGACCCCCCGAGGGACAGCCTGCCTGATTGGATGACTGGTGAGACAGGCAGCCACCCTCCCCTCACACCCCTGGGCCCCCTGCCAACCCTATGGCATTCTGATGATGGGGCGTGCACTCATTAACCCTTTAACGTTCTGCTCCACCGTTTGGTAGAGCACATTTTGAGTCACGCTAACTCATTGAAAAATGTGGACTTTAAAGGGTTAAGACGGCCCTGCTGTGATCCCATCTCCAGATTATCCTACACTGCACACCCCTGGGCTGACACCCCCCAATGTGCAGCACCCAGGATGGACCGAACCCCCACCCCCACCTTGGTATGCCACTGGCCAAGCCTTTAAATGTGCATATTGGGACAGAGTGAGGACAAAGATGAGTGGGCAGCCAAAACATTTTCCTTTCTTTTTTAAATAGAGCAAGGAAAAGTTACAGCCTCTTTCATGTTTTTTTTTATGTCTGTATCCATTGTGGGGGCTATCCACTCACTTCAGTAAGCACATTTCAGTTGAGAGATAAAGGGTTATACCTTCTGATACAATTTTTTTTTACCACTTGGGCTAGTGACAACTATTATTTTTTTGCCGTGATGCCCCAGTGAGAATACAGCTACCCAAAGTAGTCATAGAAAGAAATAATAAAACCTTTCAGAGGTTTTAACTCTCCACTCTATTTAGAAATACAAAACAAATCGCGTGAATTAGGCTACCCACATTAGGCTTTAGGCCCACATTTCAGACTTATTTTGTAGGTGGCCCCATTCTCTTTAAAGGCATAGCAACACATTAGATGATGATGAAGACTTTTTTTGTTTTCCTGACATAGTAATTCACAATTTAGAACTCTTTCTATGTCAGAAAGTGGATTCAAATCAGATGGTACTGGGAGCCAAACACTTTATCTGCTGACCTTATTTATCTGTTCTGTATAGACCATCACAGCAAGATTACATTATGAAACTGAAAATGACAGTTTTAGTGGAAAAGTTTGAAAATGATTGATAGCTAAGAAAAACAAAACACTTCTCATGTGAAAAATTAACACTGATTTATGTTATCTTTTTGCATAGAAATGTGTAGAAAAGTAGGCATTTTTCCTCACAGTACCTCATCACACAGCTGTATCATCTTACAAGAAAAAAACAACCTAGCTGTTGTTATGTGGACAGCAGCTTTATTTTCGCCTCAGTTTGCTTTGGCCCAAATACAGTGCCTTAAAAAAGTATTGATAACCCCTTCAAATTTTCCACGTGTTGTCATGTTACAACCAAAAAATGTAAATGTATTTTATTGAGATTTTATGTGATAGACCAACACAAAGAGGCACAAAATTATGAAGTGGAAGGAAAATAATAAATGGCTTTCAACATTTGTTTTACAAATAAATATGTGAAAAGTGTGGCATGCATTTGTATTCACCCCCCCCCCCCCCTAAATCAATACTTTAATGCTACAAGTCTTTTTGGGTATGTCTCTACCAGCTTTTGCTCATTCTATTTTTCAAAATAGCTCAAGCTCTGTCAGATAGAGGGAGAGCGTCTGTGAAAAGCAATTTTCAAGTCTTGCCACAGATTCTCAATTGGATTTAGGTCAACGATTTTTCCCATTGACAGCTGAATGGAAAAAAAAAACATTGGCAGCAATAGAAAAAAGTGAAAAAAAGGTATGGGGGTCCCCCCCAATCCATACCAGACCCAAAGTGCCAAGGGTCTCTTCCTGACAACCCTGGGCGGTGATTGTGGGAGTTAAGGATGAGCCGAACACCCCCCCCGGTTCGGTTCGCACCAGAACCTGCGAACAGACCTAAACTTGGTGTGAACTTTAGAAGCCTATTAAAGTCTATGGGACTCGAACGTTCAAAATCTAAAGTGCTAATTTTAAAGGCTAATATGCAAGTTACTGTCCTAAAAAGTGTTTGGGGACCTGGGTCCTACCCCAGGGGACATGTATCAATGCAAAAAAAAGTTTTAAAACCGCCCGTTTTTTTCAGGAGCACTGATTTTAATAATGATTAAAGTGACACAATAAAAGTGTAATATTCTTTTAAATTTCGTACCTGGGGGGGTGTCTGTAGTATGCCTGTGAAGGGGCGCATGTTTCCCGTACTTAGAACTGTCCCAGCACAAAGTGTAATTTCTGCAGAAAAAAAAATCATTTAAAATCACTCGCGGCTATAATGAATTGTCAGCTCCCGTAATACAGAGAATACTCATTGAAAGTCATTGATAAAAAAAAAAAACGTGGGGTTTCCCCAAATTCAATTACCAGGCCCTTCAGTTCTGGTATGGATATTAAGGGGAACCCTGCGTCAAAAAAAAATTACGTGGGGTCCCCCTAAAAATCCATGCCAGAGCCTTTATCCGAGCACGCAACCTGGCAGGCCACAGAAAAAGAGGGGGGATGAGAGAGCGTCCCCCCCTCCTGAACCGTACCAGGCCACATGCCGTCAACATTGGGAGGATGCTTTGGGAGTCTGTGACCCCTCAAAGCACCATGTTCCCATGTTGATGGGGACAAGGCCCTCATCCCCACAACCCTGGACTGTGGTTTTGGGGGTCTGCGGGTGGGGGGGCTTATCAGAATCTGGAAACCTCTTTAAAACTTTATTTTATAAAAGTTTAAAAAAGTTTAAAACTTTATCTTGAAATCCTCTTTAACAAGGGGACCCCCAGATCCTGCCCCCCCTGTTTAAAATGGTAAAGGGGTACAAAAGTACCCCTACCATTTCACAAAGAAAGTGTAAAAAATAGTTAAATAAGACAAACACACTTTTGAAAAATTCCTTTATTAAAAATAATTTTTTTTTTAAAAAAGATTCCAGCGGTGGTAATCCACTCTTGCTATCCAGTGACGGATGATCATCTCTCCAGGGTCCAGTGATGTCTGATCTGATCCAGCGCAGCGCATCCTTCCATCTTCTGTCTCCACGGAGGAGACACTGTGGGGATCCCGGCGGCCTGATATTTGTTATATGCGGAGGGCGTGGCCACCCGTCACCTGACCCCGCCCCCCTCTGACGCTAGTGAGGGAAGCCGGGCTTCCCCAATGACGTATGGATGACCTCGCCCCCTCTGATGTAACGCAGGTTTCCGTTACATCAGAGGGGGGTGGGGTCACCCACACATAATTGAGGAAGCCCGGCTTCCCCAATCGTGTCAGAGGGGGGTGGGGTCAGGAGACGGGTGGCCCCGCCCTCCGCATATAACAAATGTCAGGCCGCCGGGATCCCCGCAGTGTCTCCTCCGTGGAGACAGAAGATGGATTTTTCTGCAGAAATGACACTTTGTGCAGGGACAGTTCTAAGCACGGGAAACATGCGCCCCTTCACAGGCATACTATAGACACCCCCCAGGTATGAAATTTAAAGGAATATTACACTTTTATTGTTTCACTTTAATCATTATTAAAATGACTGCTCCCGAAAAAACTTCAGTTTTTAAAACTTTTTTTTGCATTGATCCATGTCCCTTGGGGCAGGACCGAGGTCCCCAAACACTTTTTAGGACAGTAACTTGCATATTAGCCTTGAAAATTAGCACTTTAGATTTCTCCCATAGACTTGTACAGGGTGTTCCGCGGCTTTTTGAATTTGCCGCGAACACCCCAAATTGTTCACCATTCGCTGAACAGGTGAAGAGGCAATGTTCGAGTCGAACATGAGTTCGACTCGAACTCGAAGCTCATCCCTAGTGGGAGTCTTATCAGAATTTGGAAGCCAGCTTTAACCAGGGGGGATCAGATCCCGGCTTCCCCCCATGTGAATGAGTATGAAAAAATAAAAAAACAATGTTCCTCCGATGTAGATCCATCGTTAATCAGGACACCCGAAAAAAGAAAAATAATGCACACCTTCAACCTTAATAAATCAGGCTCTATATTAGCTATTTACAACCACTATACCTTTAAACTTACTTAAGCAGTTAAAAACTACTATATTAAATATATTATAACCGCCTAAGATAACCTTCATGTGTGATGTATTTAAATTAATATATTGGATGCAAATTTGCCATTTGTTACCATTTTAATAGCAATTTAGCAAAGTAATTAAAATTAACTACAATAATTAATTGGTACTAAGTTTCAGTAAAAGTCAAAAAGACATCAAATATCTCCATCAAATTTAGTGCACAGCCAAATGATGACTTTAATGTTAGACACATAATGAAAAATATGAAACTTATTTTCTTGATTCTTTACATAACCTTTATTGCTATATCTTATGATTAAGTGTGGCCAATACAAGATAATGCTCTAATGATCATATATAATGAGTTAATCCCTTTTGCACTTCAGGAAAAGCAGGAAGCAGCTAATGAAGATAGGGGAATTATTCTATATATAAATCTAACAGTTTATTTTTTCTTGTTTACTTTGTTTTATCAGGTAAATTAAAGTTACCAGAGCTTCAAAATAAAATCTGAGAACATTATACTGGCCATGTCCACAAAACCACACCTTAATATGTATCAAAAGTCACAAATTCATGCTCCCATTTTTTAGCAAACCCTGAAAAAAACGGTCATAGAGTTTTGGAATAAAAGGCATTCTTTGGAGGTCTTATGACAAAATACCTTGGGTGCCATGAGAAGGGTAATGGTGTGGCATTTGTAGTGCACTTCTGCAAATTGCGAGTGTGGCCACATTGCGTTAAGAGTGGGTAGAAATTAAAAGGGTATGGATTTAAAAACCTAAATCTGTGCTGCAATAGGTCAAAATAATGAAAAAGCATGAGGCCGCATACACACGGGCGGACTGTCTGGCCAACTAAGTCCGTCAGACAATCCGACAGACAGTCCGTCCTACTTTTGAATGAACGGACTTGACCACACCACACGATGAACAGACAGTCCGCTGAAAGCTTGCGCGATGACGTGTACAGCACGTACGACGGGACTAGAAATACGACGTCCAATACACTGCAATGCAACCTTCGGCCGTGTAAATCCTTTCTGAGCATGCGCCATACTTAGTCTGTCCAACTTGCCTACTCACGAGCGGACTGTCCGCTGAAACCAAAGTTGGACGGACAATATTACGGAAATTCCGAAAGACTTAGTCCGCCAGACTGTCCGCTGAAGCCCACACACGAGCGGACTGTCCGCTGAAACGTGTTTTAGCGGACCAAGTCCGTCAGACAGTCCACCCGTGTGTACGCGGCCTGAGAAGAGATCAGCACTGTGCAGGGCTGCATCTTTTCTCCCCTTACTTCCTGTTTACATTGCATTCCAGCAGCAGCAGGAGCCATTGGCTCTTGCTGCTGTTAATCAGAGGAAGTGGGGGGCGGGCCTAAGTCCCGCTGTGTAAGCCTGTGGAGCACGGCTCCATAAACACACAGCTCGGGTGTGCGAGGACTACCTCTCCCCATGGCCAGCGACTGGCTATGGTAGTCCTGCAGAAGAAGAGGAGGAGCCAAGATCACTCTAGGGAACCCAAGAAGAGAAGGATACGGGCTGATATGAGCAATAAAAAAAATTAAGATAATGGGCTGTGGCGCTAAAACCCAATACATGTGCAGCACTGTGCATAAAAATATATATGTAAATTAAATTTATATAACGGTGCTATCAAAATTCTTTTAGTATATCAAGTGTGTGCATATATGTAGCCTACTTATCATGGCTGGATGAGCTTGCTACTGACCAGACAATTACTACACGTATAATATCCCTAAACTGGTAATATCCCAAAATGTTTATGTAAATATACACAAAAAATTTTATGAAAATGAAGGTAAAATAAAAATAAAAATAGAAATAAAAATAAAAATAAAATAAAAACATCCCATATATAAAACCCTAAGCCAATAGGATCAAAATGGAATCTTTACAAAAATAGAAATAGAATTAACATTACAAATTAAAATTAAAATGTCAATAGAAATGCATGAATATATGAAAACTGTTAGACTAAAACGATTTGTACGTGAATATCATAATTGCTTCAATAAAGGGACGCTGGTTGTGTTTTTATTAAATTCAAAGTATGAGACTGAAGATCCTGGATGCTAAATGGAGTAAAAATGTGAAATAAAATTAAAAGTGTCAGAAGGGGGAGATATTCCTTCTTGACGAAACTTTCCAGCGATTTCAGAATGCAATTTTGAAAAGTTCTTATGTATAAAGACGCTCTTTGGGACTAAACATTTTGCACGATATCTGCATGTTTGCTGAGATTAATTAATTTGCAAATTTTTTGATTCTCTTGGATGTTTTTTATGAATTTTATGTATTTATCATTATCAGTATAAGTATATTATATGCATGGGCCACCGTAGTACTAGCACATATATGCACAAACTTGATATACTAAAATAATGTTGATAGCACCGTTATATAAATTTAATTTACATATATATTTTTATGCACAGTGCTGCACATGTATTGGGTTTTAGCGCCACAGCCCATTATCTTAATTTTTTATCTCTTACCCCTCCCCCCTTACTTAAGGGGTGGAGGATCTAGGCATAGGCAGCCTTAACCCCTTATTAATATCCCCATTCACAGTTTTTCATTTATTTTATTTTCTTTAGTCACAGATAAAAGGGGGTAGTCCATAGTGCGACTTTATCTATTCACTGATATGAGCAATGCCATTGCACAGAGCAAGTAAGTATAACATGTTTTTATTTTAATAGAAAAAAAATAGTTTAGTAACACTTTAAGGGGTCATGATTAAGCAGCGAATAGAGTTTAGGGTTAGCATTAAATAACACACAGAGTTCAGGGGTTAGGATTAAGTAACATGCAAAGTTCATGGGTCAGGGTAAGGACTGAGTAAGGCACAAAGTTCAAACGTTAGGATTATGTAACGCCCAGAGTTCAGGAGCGAGGATTAGTTAACACACAAAGTTCAGCTATTCCTGACCCCCTGAACTTTGAGGGCTACTTAATCCTGACCCCTAAACTCTGGGAACCATTTAATCCTGAGTCCTGAACATCATGGGTCAGGGTCAAGCAATGGAGAGAGTTTAGAGATCAGGATTAGTAGTTTATTTATCATGCAGTTAGTCACAGATTGTGGCTTTTGTCTGTTTTCCCAAAGCCAGAGCCCAGCATCATACCAGAAATCACATTGCAAAAGCATCAGTTCAAAAATGATGCTAGAAGAGTGCTCTGAGCATGTGCCATGCACACATAGACCCCTCCAGCTATGCTTTTCAAGCATCAGCCCAAAACAACACATCGGGTGTGGTCTGCACATATGCAGCAGCATGCATGGCTGTGCATGTAACAGAACACTCTATTTGCTCAATTTTTGAAGTGATGAATTAGAGCCTGTACAGTGTGAAGTTTATGGTGTTGACTCCTAGGGACAAGTTATGGGATGCCTGCTTCCTGGGGACAGACCCCTCACAATGGGGACTGTCCCCAAGAAACAGGGATGGATGGTTACCTTATATTAAAGGCCAACTTCACGCAACAAAAAAAAATGCTTGTTTTGACCTAGGGCAACAAAAAAAAGATTTATTACCAGATCCTCTGCTCCTCCCTGCAAATAGACCAATCTCCGTAGCTTTTTCTTCTCCATGCTCCAGCGGTTTAGGGTCCTGACTTAGTCAAGACAAAAGCAGAATTCCCCAGAATTCCCCATCAACAGTTTTTGTACAAAAATTTGTAATCACTTCCTAAATGGCACCAGCCCACGCATTAAGCATGTAAGCTTTTATTCACATTACTAAAAGACTGCTTGTTCGAAATCACCCTTCCATTTTGACACCAGACCTAATGACCTTTACCAGATAGGTAAGAGAAAAACAAAGTGCTAGAGTGCAATTGCCTAATGGGGACACTAGTTAGTTTGACCTGTCCCCCTGTGTCCCCAAGGAAGGACATTGGTAGGGTTTTACCCTCACTTCCTGTAACAGGAAGTGAAGCCAATTTTAAGAAAAGGAACACAAAGCCCTACCTAAAAAAGACAAGCAGGGGTTCTAACACTCACTTGGTTTCCCTCAAATTCCCACAATTAAAATAGGATTGTCTTGAGCTAGATTTAGCTCAGTGCTCTAAATCATGGCCAACAGCCCATGTTTGCAGGTTGTCCTTCATCTTGCACAAGTGCTTTAAATCAGAGTCAATGGCTTGGTATTTTGAACAGCTATATTAGCTAACATAAATTCCCAAAACATGTCCTGTCGGGGGGTACTTGAGGACTGAGGCTGAGAACCAATGTGCTAAAATGGAAAATTGAATACTTAGCTCTCTGTAATTTTCCTTTCCTGGTGACTATCCATGGCAGCATACACACAATTCATATGTATGCTGCCATGAAGGCACCAGGAAAGTAGCTTTTAGACAAATCACACCTTTTTCTGTTTTGCCATGACAATCAGTTTGCAGTAGGGAAATCTGTTGCATGGAAATTGTTTGGGGGGGGGGGGGGGTGGAAAATCCATTACTTGGATTGAGCATGCATCTGCAAAACAAATTATTAACAAAACAAGCAAGGAAAGCATGGAAAGCAAAAGACACATGTTAACGTGAGACACTAACAGAATATGGTTTTGAGATCTGACCATTTTGCAAAGGAAATTAACAGGAGTTAAAAGGACTGCGCCCACAAACGGACAGTGTCTTAAGGATTTAAACATTTATTAGTCACAACATCTTGAGGAAGATTTTGCAAAATAATGCAGCAATTAAATCAAAGTGAAACTAACAACCTACAAACAACACACATTGACAACATCAAACATACTTCAGGGAAAATACCCCCCCCCCCCCCCAAAAAAAATAAAATAAACAAAAGTAAAACAATACTTGCTCTAAAACACATCTGTTTTGCAAAGACATAAACAAAATACAAAGAAAAAATACATGTGTTACAAATTCTATAAGGACACCCAAATGTACTCTCTGGCCTCTTTTCAGGGCAAGGTAAAGAATGTTATCTGAAAGCTTTATATAACATAGGCTTGTGTGCTAATGAGGCAATTGAAAACACGTGCACAGTCCACGAAACACACAAAATGCAAGTTCACCCAGTGTAGAGATAGTACTTCAAAGTGGGTACACCTGTTAAGGATGTCCTTAAATTACTAACCCAAAAAACACTCTCTGAGCATGGCAGAAAAATCCAAGTGCTGTTCACACACAAAAAGCACAAAAAAAACAAAGCATGCCCAGACCAACCCAACTGCATATGACACACCAAAAGCCACACCAAAAAACCAAAGTCCTTGAGCATGCCCAGACCATCCCAAATGCAACTAGCACAAAATAAGCCACCCCCTGTCCAAAATTAAGAACATCATCCAGCATGCTACAAAATTACAGATGGGACAAATACCCCCCCCCCCCCCAGTCCAGGGGGTCAACAAAGAGCCTAACATGGGCAAAAGGTATACAACAAATACTATTGCAGTCTATGGGAACTGACTTGTTAATTTTGCTAGTGCCCACTTGATGCAAGACTTATCTTAAAGTGAAGCCCTACAGCAGTGCACTGTCACTAGTGCAGAGACTAACATCTTCACCTAGTTCGGGTTCGAAGACTCCAGCTGTCTGGCTGGCATGCACACTGGAGTCTTGGCCAGCGCACACAGTTCTGCTGGAATGGCACAGTTTTGCTGTTCCTTCAGAGCAGGAGGATTGGAGCTGCTCTGTACAAAACTATTGCACAGAGCAGGTAGGTATAACATGTTTATTATTTTAATGCAAAAAAATAAACCTTTAATGTTACTTGACTTAAGTGTTATAAATGGTACTTTAGAGAAGGAAACTTTTTTATTGTATTTAGGTGAGCTGCAGATGTTTGACTTATTCTTGATGCCAGGAGTCTTGGACCTGAAAGGTTGTTTGCATGCATTCACACCCTATGCTATGGCTACATATTCATGTCCAGAATTTGAAAACAAATATGTCTATATAAAAAAAATTATGCTCACTCATTTCTATAAATTATATACATTTCTGGTTTAAATTCCATGTTAAATATTGTGTTGAACTCCTATAAAACAATGGATATTAACAATTTGGATAATACGTGATTTAAACATGTATTTCTATTTAAAACTAACATACTTAGATATCAGAAACAGAGTCATACTGTCCTTAGAGATTTTGGGTTGAAACAAATGGAAGGAATATTTTAATTGAACTCAGAAAAGGGTATATGTGGTAAAACTGAATGATGTAATCTGAAAAAAGGTTTAGAAACCTAAGTTGAAAATGGAAATGATTTTAATATTTTATTAAGTAATTAACCTACATGATAGCAAGTTAGACAAGAAACTCAATTATAATAAGCAATATGTTGCTTTTCCTTAAATGTTCACATTGCTAAGTACTGCAAATTGCCACTCTGGAGACTCTATGAAACATGGGTCACAGATAAAAGAAGATAGAATTTTCTAATGATTATCAATACGTACAAAATTAGTCTCTTTAATTATTAATGAGCTGGCTACATACTATTATTTTGAAACAAACCATTACTAAAACTCTGGTAAAGACTTTGAGATTAGGCTCCAAAAGTTTCAGTCATAAACTCTTAAATACATATATTCAATCATCCATTTATAATAAATTGTATCGTAGGAAAATCATTTCTGCATCCAACACCAAACCCTCAAGATGCTAAAACATAACCTCTACAGAGTCTCTCTTAAAACTTTCTTACATGTCTTCAAAATGTCCTGTTTTAGTTAAAAGCATCAACACCCTACTCATCACAATTGTACTACCCTATGATTGAAGCTGTATTATTTATCCTTATTTATTTTAACTCCCTCCAAAAATCTAACTTATTGTCCAACTACAAAATATATAAAAACAGACAACCCTACACGTTTTATTACTTTTTGGGGCTTCATCAGGGGGAAAGTGTTTTGATGATAAGTGCTAATACATTTAATCAGACATATTCTTTGGACTTTTTCCAAAGGGGACCCCAAAGCATCCTCCAAATGTTAAGGGCATGTGGCTGTCACGTACCTAGTGGTTTTGAGCCCGAATTGCAGAGGGAGACCTCCCTTATGGCTCCCACTACCGGTTCCCTGGTAAGGTAACAGGGGACACAGGAGTAAGGAGGGGCATGGGTGCCTGGCAGGATCAACAGACCGGTAGGGATAAACAGACTGGGTCAGCTCCGCAGACAGGAACAGCTTGGCAGACAGGATCAACTCAGCAGACTGGATAAGCTCAGCAACCTGGATCAGCTCAGCAAACTGGATCAGCTTAGTAGATAGGATCAGCTCAACAAACTCGATCAGCTTAGCAGATGGGATCAGCTCAGCAAACTGGATCACCTTAGCAGATGGGATCAGCTCAGCAAACTGGATCACTTCAGCAGATGGAATCAGCTCAGCAAACTGGATCAGCTTAGCAGATGGGATCAGCTCAGCAAACTGGAACAGCTTAGCAGATAGGATTGTCAAACAGGCCGGGTCCAGTATCAGGCTGGAAGCGAGGTACAAGGAAGCAGGCAAAAGAGTAGTCACAGACAGGCCAAGGTCAGGTATCGGGCTGGCAGCAGGGTACAAGGGAGCAGGCAGAAGAGTAGTCACAGACAGGCCGGGGTCAGGTGCAGGCAGATAACAGGTAGGTCACAGACAAGCCGGGTCTAAATCACAGGTAAGTACTTCGGATCAGGTTCTCAGGCACACAACGCTGTAGAGCAGACAGCAGGGACCGTCTGTGACAGACAGGCTTAAATAGCCTGTCTGGCGCCAACAGGGGCGCGTGCACACGCGCGGTGGCGTCCGCGAGCACGAGCCAGAGGGCCTGGGGCGCAGATTTCTGGCAGGATCTCCATGACAGTGGCCTGGTACGGTTCAGGAGGGGGGCACTCTCTCGCCCCCCCATCTTTTCCTGCGGCCTGCCAGGTTGCGTGCTCGGATAAAGGGTCTGGTATGGATTTTTAGGGGGACCCCCACGTCAATTTTTTTTTTTATTTCACACGGGGTTCCCCTTAATATCCATATCAGACCTGAAAGGCCTGGTAATTGAATTTGTGGGAACCCTACGCTTTTTTATTTATTTATTTATTTATTTATTTATTTTATCAATGACTTTCAATGAGTGTTCTCTGTATTACAGGAGCCAACGATTCATTATAGCCGTGAGGGATTTTAAAGGACTTTTTTTCCTGCAGAAATTACACTTTGTGCAGGGACAGTTCTAAGCACGGGAAACATGCGCCCCTTCACAGGCATACTATAGACACCCCCCAGATACAAAATTTAAAGGAATATTACACTTTTATTGTTTCACTTTAATCATTATTAAAATCACTGCTCCCGAAAAAACTGCCGTTTTTTTTGCATTGATACATGTCCCCTGGGGCAGGACCCAGGTGCCCAAACACTTTTTAGGACAGTAACTTGCATATTAGCCTTTAAAATTAGCACTTTAGATTTTGAACGTTGGAGTCCCATAGACTTTAATAGGGTTCTAAAGTTCACACGTAGTATGCTATATACTAGCTCCGTCTAATCTTCTTTATACATTCGACAGACACCATAAGCCTTCAAAGACAGGTTCGACCATAATTCATTTTGATTTTCGGACGAATGCAATTTTTGAATGAAAAACAATATAAATAAAAACGAATTTCGGGAGTAAATAAATAAATTTATTTTTCGAAAACGAAATTCCAAAACAAAATATTTCACTATGCACATGTCTAATTTTTACCACTGCTGTCTGGGGGGCTATAACTTATTGTTCAAATTACATTTCAACCTTTTTTTAAATATTTTACTGCTTTCTAACGATTTTGTTCATACACAACCATCTAGATTATGGCCATACAAAGTGGTCATACATTAGAAGAATTTTGCTTGAAAACTTTTGTTTTGGGAATATTTGTTCAATTTGTGAATCGTTAGTTGGGTAAAAACAACAGTCATTTTCTACTGCAGTGACAAGAATATTTGAAGGAGCAGGATGGAAAATTCTTCTCAAATGAACACAATTCTAACAGTGAATGCTTTCTTTAGGGAAACTTCATTCATTCAAAAATAGTATGTTAAAAGTAAACACATTGTGAAGTTCTTTTGAAAGAGATTCTTCAAGTCAATGATAAATTTGTATACAAATTCCCATACGGCTGTTAGAACATTAGTTCAAAAATATACAAATGTATGATCATCTTTACTTCTAATCAAATTACCAACATCATTTTCAAGATCTTTGTCTATTTATGATAACATTATGTTGATAATACAAAAAATAAAAACACACCAAGCTTAACAGTGCACAACAATAAAACTGTTTAAGATGTAAGATCACACTAATGCCGCGTACACACGATCAGACTATCCAGCGGACTTTGTCTGGCGGACTAGAGTCCACCGGACAATTCGACCATGTGTGGGCTCCAGCTGACTTTTTCTTCCTAAAAGACTTAGAAAGAAGACTTGACTCAAAATTGTCCGCCGGCCTCGGCTTTCGAGTGGACAGTCCGCTCATGTGTGTGCTAGTCCACTGGACATTCCAAATGAATGGACTTGCCCACACAGTCTAAAGTTCATTCATTTTGAACCTGACTTCAGGTACGACAGGACTAGAGAAGGAAGTCAATGTCGCCGCCTCCATCAGCGAGATTGACACCTTGCGAGCCCCGTCGCCTGGTATGGGCTTTAAGGGTAACCCCTATGCCGACAAATGGCAGGGAGTCCCCCCAAAGTCTATACCAGACCCTTATCTGAGCACACAGCCCGGCCGGTCAGGAAAGGGGATGGGGACACGAGCCAGCGCCCTCCCCCCTCCTCCTGAACTGTACCAGGCCGCATGTCCTCAACATGGGGGGATAGTCTGTGTGTACGCGGCATAAAAGATAACAGTGTAACAACCAAAGTAATTGAGAGAAAGTACAAAATAAACTAAAACAATGAGTACAGATATTTGTGGAGGCATTTCTTATGAGTAGTAAGTATAAATAAGGTATGTCTATTAATGGTTAATTATAAGTGTCTATCACTAATGAGTATGTTCTTGCACACTACCTGACATTGAGAGCAGTAATTAGAAGCATGCTGAGGTGGCAACGTTGTGAAGACACTGGATGTGATTTATTTTCTTCTTGTAAATTGATGTGACTTTCATCAAAACTTTCCATGAGGCATGTGAGCTTAGAGACTTATAAAAAAAAGTCTGTTTTGTTTACATATATTAAACGCTATCACTGCCTCATTTAACCTGCTTACTGTTGCTTCATCTATTTGATATAATTTTACTTTTGTAAAACTGGCCATACATTATACAGTTTTCCATATAATATGAGGTCAATCCTAAACACTTTAAATGTGTATGCAATCAGGCAAGCCCTTGCACTACATAGTAGGTAAATCTAAAATAAATTGAATAAGAAAATTGTCTTTGGACTCCCTGGCCAAAAGAGCCTCAGGCCACACTTCCTGTTTGGCTGGGAGGAGAAGAAACAGCCCGACTCTTCCTATCCCCACCTCCTAAGGTAAGGCCTCTGATCGCCACCTTCCCATCTGCCCCCCCCCCCCCGTGTGGCAGAGGAGGGGTGCTGTCACCCTGCCCGTCTCCCGCACGGGGGGGAGGGGTTGCCGTTAGTTTGCCACCCCCCAAATACTGTGCACCGGCCACCACTGCTGGGATTACATGAAGAGACAGGAGGATTTGAGGCAGCCTACATCAATAGACAATCAGTGGTTAGTTCTCTAAAATGCTGTTTTAAAGGCAAAGGGTGGTCACACTAAATATTGATTTATTTTTGGATTTCTCATCCGTTCATTTACTTTCTATTTTGTTAATAAAAATAAACTATTAACACTTCTATTTCTGAATCATTCTTAATTGAATTCTTTATTCTAATTTTTTTTTCACACCTGCCTAAGACTTTTTCATAGTACACTATGCTGGCAGGCTGTTTTGAGATTGGCAATAAAGCAGGGATGGCAGGTCTGGAACAGGCTGCAGTAACAGTCTGCATCAGTGGTGGCTGGTGCTCAATTTTTTTTGGGGGGTGCAAACAGAGCCCCAACCAACAACACCCCCACCCATCACTCGCCCTTGATAGGGCCTATAGACAGACAGATCGATAGGCAGATAGGTGCACAGACAGACAGATTGATAGGTACACAGACGGACAGACAGATCGATAGGTACACAGACAGATCGATAGGCAGGCAAAGCTATAGGCAGACAGACAGACCAATGGGTACACAGACATATCGATAGACAGGCAGATGGGTACACAGACAGAACGATAGGCAGGCAGATAGGTACACAGACGGACAGATCGATAGGCAGAAAGATCGATAGACAGACAGATCGATAGGCAGGCAGATAGGTAAACAGACAGATTGATAAGTGAACAGATTGATAGGCAGGCAGATAGGTACACAGACAGACAGATCAATAGGCAGGCAGATCGATAGACAGGCAGATAGGTACACAGACAGACAGATATGATAGATAGATAGATAGATAGATAGATAGATAGATAGATAGATAGATAGATAGATAGATAGATAGATAGATAGATAGATAGATAGATGACTAGATGTTTGAGCATCAAGAAATGATCCTGCTTGGGATAAATGGTGACCAGAATCACAACACCTCTAGCAGAACCCAGAAATAGGCCTGGCTGCCAGGGACATAGTAGATGGTGGCACTGTAACATGGAAGATAAGTTACTGTGACATTCCATAATGAAGTGTTGAGAGAATTTAAGAAATACCAAATCAACTACGGCAACAAATCGAAAATTACTAACTTATTCAACCATGGGAAATCAGTATTTATTGGATGTTGATAGTTTAAAAACTGAAGTTTTATCGCGGTTCAGTCCAGTTGCATAAGCCTGTTTCCTTTCAAAAAATTGTATCTCAAAGTAGGAAACATCAAAGAGCATGTTAGTCTACTTTATAATCACAACAAGGAATTTGATAAGGCAGGTATACAAGCACATTTCCAAACTGGGTTACATAAAGGCATGCATAAAACATACTAAATATAGCAGAGTAATTGATAGGCATAATAAAAAGAAAGCTATTATTAGGTCACAGCAATGCATTTCTTTTAAACAGAAGCATGACATAAATTCTACGTATTCTAGGTCTTTGAGGATAGTAGATGAAAGTGACAGAAAATTACACTTACACAGTGCACATAAAATAATATTGTGAGCTTCACAAAATGAAAATACTGCTTTGAAAACTATGTGAAATGGATAACTAGGATTTGGTTTATAAAGAAGAGGCTGATTAGCTCCATCAAGTGGCAAGCACTGAGCTACAAAAGCATCACTCGAGTTTTCTTAGTGAATTCACAACAGAGTTAAATACACTAACGTTTAATTTCCAAATGATCCTGGAGTTAGTAAATTCCACCTCAACACTATGTAAACAAATAAAAGAATATCCCATTATTTCCATGCAATTTATCATACAGAATGCCGTTATGTAAAATTTTAAATGATTAATAATTCTGCCTGAATAATATTGTATAATGTAAATTGAATGTACACAAAGTTAGATTTGTTGAATAAATCATGAGTGGAGTCATTGGGCTTTGACAAATTGCTCAAAATGTATTTTAAAACAGAAAAACAAAGTGTGCTAGCTTTTATGGACTTTAAAAACTGAGGTAATATTTCTTGTTATATAATCTTAAATAAAAGTGTGTCCTTTGTTTCTCTAATGCTACAATTCTCAATATATTTTCTTCTGTTCTTTGAAGTATTTTTTAATTTTCTACTAGAGATGAGCCGCACGCCCCCCTGGTTTGGTTTGTGCCAGAACTCTCGAACATCGCAAAAGTCTGGACGAACCCAATCGAAGTCTATGGTACCCGAACAGGAAAAATCAAAAATTCTAATTTTGAAGGCTTATATGCAAGTTATTGGCTATAAAAAGGGTATGGGTCCCAGCTACTGCCTTGGGTCACATGCAGCAATGCAAAAAAAAAAAAAACTTTTAATAAAGATTGTTTTTAAAGGAGCAGTGATTTAGTAAAACAATAAAAATGAAAAATTCCTTTAAATATAGTGCCTGGGGGGTCCCCTTAGTCTGCCTGTAAAGTGTCACATCTGTACCGTGTATAGAACCTGCTGTAGCAAAACGTATTGCCTTCTATAAAGGAAAAAAAAGACATTTAAATAGATTTCCCTGCAAGTTTTATTTATTTCAACTGCTTGGGGACACAATTTACATAAAGTCTTGTGTCTCTTTCACAGACTTTGGATAGAAGTAACAAGTGCGGACAAATTGGGCTTTGGGTGTTAGTGGTGCCTTCACACCGTAACCCTATAGAGGTACTCTTCATGAAAGCAATAATTGGCCTTGCTATAATATATTGAAATTTGATGACCCTGTCAAACAGGTGTGGAATAATTCTGCCCATAAAACCTTTACCAAAAAATGACTTTGTGATAAAATTAACACTTTTATCTGTCACAAAAACTTTCGGCAGCATTAAATACCCATTCAAAAAGCACGCTGGATGCAGGGCTGCCCAGCAGCTCAATTGCATACTGGGCAAGTTCTGGCCAGTGGTCTTTCTACATACCTGGTTGGTAGAGCCTGGTCTATGCAGAGGAAGGCCTCTTTTACACCTCTGACTTGGGGCCCCTGGTAGAGTATACAGGTGGTGCAGGTGTTGCAGGTGTGCAGGTGTGCAGAGTTGTACAATGCTTGTAGACATGCTTGCTGATGGGCTGCTGGTGGAGTAGTACACTAGATGGCAGTGGATCTCCTGAGGACAAGAACAGGCTGGTACTTGTCAGAAACCATCAACCAGACCGAGACAGAAGTACAATTAAATCGCACTTGTTTATTAATAAAAAATAAAAGTCTTTAGACAGGAACATAGGAGATGGTTTGTTGTGATGTGACCAAGGCGAAGGCAGAGATGAAGTGAGCTGGACAGCTTTAAGTAGGCAGGTCAGACGAGCAGGATCAGGAACAGCTGGGTAACTGTGGAGAGAGTTTAGAGCTGGCAATTAGCCGAAAGCTGAGCAGCGAGCCCAGAGAAGGAAGGCCTAAGCCAGTCCTGACAGTACTTTAGCCATAGAGCAGGTCCCAGTGGCAGATGTACAGGTGCAAGCAACTTGGTAGCTCTGACTCGACTGGAATATAAGCAGAGTTAGACAAGCTGGGTCATACACAGAATGATCAGATTAAATACAGATGTGGAGGCAAGAGAATGGTCAAAGAACAAGCTGTGTCAGTATTTCAAGAGCAGATGCAAGTAACAGGGAACAGGACAATCACAGAATGCTGCAGATGAGACAGTACTGATCCTGGGTGCGGATCCAGAATAAATAGCCCATTTGGCACTCTTATATGTCAAGAGATGCGTACATTTGTGCATGTGTGCGCATATTTGTTCGCATGCGCATATTGGTTCGCATGTGCATATGCGTTTGCACGTTAGCATGCGCTATTGTCCCTTTTCTTCCAGAGATTCAGGAAACAGAAATGTGTCTACCTCTATTATTCTGTCTTCTGAAAGAGCCTTCCTGACAGGTCTATTTTCATGACCCAGAAACCCAGTGAATTGTCTACCGGAAAGCTCTCTATGTCTGTTTCTGCCCCTAGATAATCTTCCACCATATGATGCTGCCGATGGCACCTTGAAGCTGACATCCCTGGGCGCTGAGGAGAATTTTTTTTTTAAATGCATCATTGAGGCAGATCCCTTCTCCACCACTCCTCCTTTGACCAACAGAAGCCTAAAAACTAGCTTTTCTCTGAGCCTGTAACCTACCAGAGTCTGAAAAGGTGTTACACAAACTCCTCTTTAAGGTGTCATCAAGATATTTCATCCTGTGCTCCCTCTGCAAGGGCAAGATAGGTTCCGAGACTTTCCCCTTGTAACGGTGGTCAAGGGGGGTTGCAAACTAATAATGATCCTTATCCTTGATGCCACAAATTCTCGGGTAATTTCACAGGCTTTGAGGAATAAGGGAGCCCATGCACCACAAGTTTGCGGAGGTTTGGGAAGCAAGTCCTCAAATGGTGACAGTACAGTCATGTATCCTTCATCAGCAACCACTGAAAAAAGCAGAGCTGCCCTAAGCCCGCCCTGGTGCCATACATACACAGGTACTTGTTGATGGCCCTCTGTTGCATGTTCAGCCACTGCAGCATTGCCAAAGTTGAGGTCCACCTGGGGGGCATGTCACAAATCAGGTAATGTACTGGCAAGTTGAATTCCCGCTGAATTTGAGCCAACCAAACACTGGGTGTGTATGACAGCTTGAAATGGCTAGACTCTTCTGACCTGCTTTTGAAGATCTTGCAAACCTGGGCACCCGTTTAAGAAAAGCTGCAAAATCAAATTGAGGGCATGTGCCAGGCATGCCACATGTGTCAACTTTCCCTATCGACAGAAGGTTAGTGCTATTATTGCACACCACTGATCCTGGCTCATGCTTCCATGGTGTGAACCACCTCTGCGCTTGCCCCTGCAGCACTGAAAGAATCTCTGCTCTGGGGTGGCTCTTGTCCCCTAGACAGATCAGCTGAAGTATTGCATGGTATTGTTTAGCCTGACTCGCTAAATGGCTCCTTGAATACTTATGGGGTACTGTTGGTTCATAGGACAATCCAGCAGAGGTAGGCATGGAGGAGGAGGAGGAGGAGAGGGGGTGGGGCTGACAGATCTTGCATCATCACCATCAGCTGTATGGGGATGTGGCAGCAAAACAAGCTCCAGCACTGAGTCCTGTCCTGCATCCTAGTTGCAAGCAGCGTTACCTAGTTTGCTGTGAACAAAATATATCGTTCCTGATTATGCTTGCTGGACCATGTGCCAGCAGTAATTTGGACCTTGTGCCTTGCCCAATGATGCCCAAACATTGCCTTCCACTTCATAGTACAGAGCTGAAATGACTTTACATGCAATGATATAGTGACTGGGAACATGCCACTGTGGTACAGAACATTCTGCAAATTTATGGAAGGGGGCAGAATCCATCAGATGGAATTACAGGAGTTGTAAAGCCAGGAATTTGGACAAGCTGGAGTTTAGATGCTGGGCATGTGGGTGGCAGGGAGTGTATTTTTTTTTCAATGCAGCAGCTGGAGCAGAGAACATTTTCTACTATACTCTACATCTGGAGGTGTGCTGCTGGCAGACATGTTGCAAGGACCTATGACATCCTTTGCTATACCATCATCCCTGTCAGTGGAGGCTGCTGAGAGGTTATGAAACATAGCGGAGGTAGACATAAAAGGTCAGGAGTGAGGAGGAGAAGAATTGTGTCCCTTGTGTGGCTCTTGCCAAGGGGCTGAATGGTGGGAATTTACATGTCTTTGCAAGCATCTGGTACCCAAATGACTGGCATTTTTGCCACGCTAGACCTGCTTGAGGCACAGATTGCAAATTGCAACAGTGCGATTGGCTGCCCATGTGCTAAAAAAAGGACCACACAGATGAGCTGTGGGAAGTGGGATGGGAGATAATAGCGCCACAATCTGATGGAACAGGGTGGCTGCTCTCCACTCCTCCATGGTGGCTGCCTCTGGAGGACATCCTGCCTTGTTGGGGTTGTTTCTCCCCCTCACTTTCCTCCTCTGTTCTATCTGGCACCCAAGTGATATCAGTGACCTCATTATCATCATCATCCCCTCCATCCTCATCATATAAGAAACTTGGAAATGTGTGATTGGATGCACTTTTTTGAAAAAAAGTGATGTTTAGTGCATATACACGGTCACACGGTCGGACTTTCCGACAACAAGCTCACATCCAACATCCGATCGTGTGTACAGCTCATAACACTCTACACTCAGAGTCACATGAGTGAACACACTAATGCACTGTACATACGGTCAGACTTTCTGACAGAAAATGTGCGATCAGATCTTGTTGTCGGAAAATCCGATTGTGTGTGGACTCCATCTGACTTTTTCCATCTAAATTTCCGACACACAAAGTTTCAGAGCAGGATCTAAAATTTTCTGACAACAAAATCTGAAGAAAGCTATTGGCTACTGGCCCGTTTATAGTCCCGTCATATGTGTTGTACGTCACCGCGTTCAGAACGATCAGATTTTCCGACAACTTTGTGCGACCATGTGTATGCAAGACAAGTTTGGGCCAAAATCCGTCGGAAAAAATCCGATGGATTTTGTCATCGGAAAGTCCGACCATGTGTACAGTGCATAACTGCTAATAGCAAACTGATTCTTGCTCTATCTATCTCCACTACAACACACTACAAAAGGTTTCTATGGGAAGTTACCTTTTATAGTGTGGGGTGGGACTATGAGCACTGAGACGTCATTGGAGAAAGTCATCATCATTTTGTCCAATCAAGGTTCTAAATGGACAACACTCTACACTCAGAGTCACATTGTCAGGTCACCTTGAGGCGAGGTGACAGATGCACACCGTAGGGATCAGGAGTGCACCGCAAGGTTGTGGACCCTATGGCTGACTGCTGCAGATGGGGGACAGATCCCACTGGGATTAGAGCGTAATATTCCCTGGGGCGCGGAGTCTAAGAGCCAGCAGGTGTTCATCAGCGCCTCTAGTGGTGAGGATGGACTTGGCTGCAACTGGCTCCAGGTCGCGACCCCCAGGGTCCCCCAGCTCACATCCACAGTAGGCAACAGGAGGATAGGGATGGTGAGGGACAAAGCCAAGGTCGGGGCCACAAGCAGACAAGAATAGTCGGGGACACGCCAAAAGGTCAGGATCACAGGCAAACAGGGATAGTCGAAGACACGTCAAAGTCGGTAACGGAAAACAGTAGAAGAGCACACGGCAGGAAACAGGACGCTAACACACAAAGGTATACACAATGGTTAATCAGCACTGATGGCCTGCAGTGCACAGGTTAATATAGGGCTCCCTGATAGGGCCTGGGGTGGAGCCATGCTTAGAGGAGAGGTTATAAAAACCACCAGGTGGAAGTGGCTGGCCTCTTAGTCTGAACACACGATGGGAGGTAAGCAAACACAGGAAGATCACTGCATAACCATGACACACATGAGTAAACACACTAATCCCCCTGTTCATACGGTCAGACTTTCTGACAGAAAATGTGCGATCGGATCTTGTTGTTGGAAAAATACGATTGTGTGTGGGCTCCATCTGACTTTTTCCGTCTGAGTTTCCGACACACAAAGTTTCAGAGCAGGATCTAAAATTTTCTGACAACAAAATCTGAAGAAAGCTATTGGCTACTGGCCCGTTTATAGTCCCGTCATACGTGTTGTACGTCACCGCGGTCAGAACGATCAGATTTTCCGACAACTTTGTGTGACCATGTGTATGCAAGACAAGTTTGGGCCAAAATCTGTCGGAAAAAATCCAATGGATTTTGTCATCGGTAAGTCCGATCATGTGTACAGTGCATAACTGTTAATAGCAAACTGATTCTTGCTCTATCTATCTCCACTCCAACACACAACAAAAGGTTTCTATGGGAAGTTACCTTTTATAGTGCGGGGTGGGACTATGAGCACTGAGACGTGATTGGAGAAAGTCATCATCATTTTGTCCAATCAAGGCTCTGACAATGCTAATTGCCGAAGCCTTGTACCTGACCAGTAGTCAGGTGGAAGGCTTCATCCAATTAGGGCCCTAGAATGTACTGTAAAGTATGCAGTGCATTGTGGGGCGCTCGGTGGGCGAAAACCCACAGAGCGACTCGCAAATTTGGATGTTTGGGTCGAACTCTTGCTCGGTTTGAACTGTTGGCCCAAAACAATTTTCTGCATTTTTACTTTATGAGGGTATAGTTTCAACAGTCCTTAAGAAAATACTGTCACCTCATCCTTGTTGAAGTGCTCGGGCCTCCACTGCTTCAGGAGCTTTCTGCATTCCTGAGCTATACCCCTAGATTGGTTCAATCACTTAGCAGTTCTAAATACCTGGTTTAATGTGATGCATTCGTGGGCACTAAGAGGGCTTTTGCATCCTGTACCTGTTTTTTCCTTAATTCCAGAAGTTCAGATGTTAAAAACATAAAATAACATATGCTTAGAGACCAATTGTAAGATAATAAAATAACTACACAAAAGTATATACTTTTTTTTAAAAAAAATTTAAGTACATCTTAATGTCTGTATTTGTACATAGTAGTGCATTTTGCCTAAACAAAAAGTTATATTTAGTTTAGTATTTAGACGTTTGTTTAATAAACACAGCTCTAATACCTTTAATTTTCCCAGGTAATAAATAATATCAATATTAGTATTATGCCCACTCTTCATGATTCATAGTTAATTTGCTTCTAATATTTTTTGCCACATCACCCTCTGAAATAAAAGAAGTTTGTCTGTGTAACGAATTTGTAAGTTGTTCTGCTCTATCGAATACTTCTTTAATTCGAAAATGAAATATGATTCAGCAAAACGTATTGTCTTTTGCTAATTAGCAAGAAGCATGCTCATTATTAAAAGGGTTTTTATTATGCAGCTGAAAACATCTTGGGTGACATAAGAATGTATTTAATTGTTAAACATATCTTAGAATAAAATGTTATCATTTTTTTTTTCAAAACACAAACATTTCCTTATACAATAAAAAAGTGCAGTGTACATTGATTAAACTAAAATAAAAACTTGGATCTGGCACTTCAGGAGGTCTAAAAAGACACCACAATGCAAGGAAAGTTGCAAAGAGGAAAAGGACCCATTGCTTCCCATGAAGATATATGAAAAGGTAAATTGAAAAAAAAAAACATAGAATACATATGTGGGGCTTGAAGTCCAACAAGGGAGAAAGATGATGTCCTTAAAAATAAATACAAATGCACTACAATCATAAAAATATAAAAGTTTTTCACATAACAGTTTGGTCCTACCAGATGAAATATTATGCATTTTGCTGTATTATTGACGCAAAATGTATGTACATCAGAATATTTATTCATTCATTTTTTTTAACACAGCATGTTTCCACCAATATGTTGTGTTGCAGTGCATAGCGAACATTGCCTGCATGCATTTTGTTTCAATTGATCTTCAGTTTTACCATCAAGCCATAGTAAAGGGATTCTTTCAGAATTTTGATACATCTCAACTCATGTAAACGCTTGTCAAAGCAATATATGTTACAGTATGAATAGTGGAAAAAATTTGCTCTAAGGAGGGCCCTACAAAGATAGACACACGCTTACTGATTTTATGGCAACACAACTCAAAAAAGAATCCCCTCTGGGTTTAAAGGAAAAGTTGTGGCAGATTCTCACCTGTTTCTTCTCTGAAGAAATAATTGTTCAACTAAATCATTTGGATTCTGAGTGGGAGGTTCTGTCTTATTATATTGTATCAGCGGATACACTCTCAGTGTTCTGATTAGGAAAGTTGCAGTGGCAACACAACTTAAAAATAATTCCCTCTTGATGATCAATCTACATTGCAAGGATTTAAAAAAAGATTTGTTGCAGATTCCGATTGGTTTCTGCTCTCAAGAAATAATTGTTTATTTGACCACGTCGTTTGGATTCTAAGTGGGAGGGTCTGTTTTATTATAATCAGCGGATGCACTTTCAGTGTTCTGATGAGGAAAGTTGCATTGTCTTTATCTCTTTAAAATAAATTAACTCTTAGGGATTATCTGACCAAAAACTTCTGTTGCAGATTGTATGTACATAGGCGACTTTGCATATGATTAACCTTGTCTGCCTATAATCATTGCTTATCTCCATTACCAACCTCAGTCTGGACTGATGAAGATTCTGCTCATCAACTTGGTACTCTACTGCCTGTACATTGCCAACGTGTCATGGCCAGGTGTCAGGCTCAGAGACCAGTAGGTATAGCAGTAGAGATGATCCCACCGACCTATTGGATAAATACACAAACAGGTCCATCTGGCAGACGATGGCTTACCTGAGGTAAGCACCAATCAGTATTCATCAGACGGTGGAGATGGGTTCTGCTGCATGTTAGTACCAGGTCGCGGTCCTCAGGATCGCCCCACCAGGAGGTGAGCAACAGCTCAAGAAAAGAATAAGAGAAGAACAGAAGAACAGAAGAACAGAAGGCGGCGACAACGCGGCGACAGAAGACTGGGCCACCGCTTGTAAAAGAGCTAGAAGAAGGTGTGGTGGCCCAGCAAGAAGAACCAAAGAGGGGGACAAGACCCCCGAAGTTGTAAGAAGAGGGCAGCGGTGAAGAAGAAAGAAGGGCTCCTCCGCTAGTAAAAGAGCTAGCAGAAGATAGCAGAGGAGTCCGGCAAGAAGACCGCCGAAGACGAAAGAAGACCCCCGGAGCTGTGCAATAAACAATTTTAACCTTGTGTGTTGTGTTTTTTTACATTTTTTCACAGGTGAATGGGTAGGGGTACATCGTACCCCATACTCATTCACATAGGGTGGGGGCCGGGATCCGGGGGCCCCCTTATTAAAGGGGGCTCACGGATTCCGATAAGCCCCCGCCCGCAGACCCAGACAACCAACGGCCAGGGTTGTCGGGAAGAGGCCCTTGTCCTCATCAACATGGGGACAAGGTGCTTTGGGGTAGGGGGGCCGTGTGCCCCCCCTTCCCCAAGGTACCCCACCATGTTGAGGGTATGCGGCCTGGTACGGCTCAGGGGGGAGGGCGCTCGTTCGTCCCCACCCCCTTTCCTGGCCGGCCCAGTAGCGTGCTCGGATAAGGGTCTTATGTGGACCTGGGGGGGACCCCCACGCTGTTTTCTTTTGGTGTAGGGATTCCCCTTTAAGTCCATACCAGGTGATGGAACCAGCCCCCCCTCTTTCGCTGGTCCCGGCTACCTGGAGCCGTGCTCAAAATGAGCGGACTCTTCTCCGGGTGGGAAAAGTTTGTTCATTTCAAAAGTATGGCGGACTAGCACACGCACGGCCGTATTGTCCGCCGAAATGCGAGTCCGGTGGACAGATTGATGTGCAACACTACAATCTTAGTCCGCCGGACTTTTGGGTAAAAAAGTCCGCCGGAGCCCACACACGGGCGGATTGTCCAGCGGACTTTTCCACCAGATTGTTTGATCGTGTGTACTGGGCTTAAGCGAACATAGATTTTTTTTTTGTTTCACAAAGCAGTAATGTAATTTCAAAGGGCATATATTAAGCATCTAAGTTTTACTATTTTGAATTACTGATCATTATGGCTCTCAGGAACAGTGTCAGCAACACATTTAGCATCAAAGAAAAAATAAATAAATCAGGGTCTTTTTTGACAAATTGCAATCACAATCACAAATTGCAGTGCTCTTCCCACATGCACCGTAGGGAACCAGGTGTGAAGCCGCAAGGCTTCACTGCCGGGTTCCCTTACCTGGAATGGCGGCGGCTGCACCTGACAGTCAAACCGAAGATCGGCGGGGGTGCCAACATCGTGGGCTTCCTGGACAGGTAACTGTCTATATATTAAAAGTCAGCAGCTACAGCATTTGTAGCTGCTGACTTTTACATTTTTTTCTCCAAGGCGGATCTCCGCTTTAAGAAAAAAGGTGTTATGCTACACATAGTTTGAATATTTATACTGTATAATTAAAAAGATATGCTGCTGCCCAAGCACCCATGGCAGAATTATAGTAAAAGAAAATAATTTACTTTTCATGTAGTCAAGTTTATTTGTAGAGTTTAGAATTTTAACATGTACTTTGTACAAGAAAAAAATATAATTCTGTTTATTATTATTTAAATTAATTTGCATTTATTATCATATGCATTATGTGTTGTACAGTGTATAAATATTTATACCTAGTATTTCTTAAGTTATTTCCAAAGGACAGACAGTTTTTGCATCTAGTACATACATCTTAGCTAATCACAATGCATACTTCCTAATGTCATAACTGGCAATGCTAGCCTAATGCTATGACTATAGTTACAAATGGCAATCATTTATCCAAGGCACAGTAATAAAGGTATGCTTCATATTACAAAAAATTACAAAACTATTTGTTTATCAACATTCCCATACATATTTATATTCCACTAGTTTAACTGTCTGAAATATGCACAATTTTCACTGAACTGGAAAAGGTTCAACAAATCATATCAATATATATGGTAGGTGCTAGTTATCTGGAGGAGAACTCCAATGAGTATGTGAATAGCTAATGTATGTATGTTTTTCAATTGGATGGAGTGGGGCAAGCTTCAGTCTCCTGCTAGGTCTCTGCCAAAGGAGTTCCCAATGGATGAATTCTTAATATATTTGTATAGAGAATTTTCTACAGGGTGGTGTATAAAATGTAGTTTTTCAGCTAACTTGAACCTGGATCCATTAGAAATACATTGCAAACTTACAAGTGAAAACAATGAACAACAATGCTAGTGTTCCAGAAAGCATGGAAGGCCTGGCAGGAGATTTAAATGCGCCCACACTAACAACTCCATTTAAAGAGGAAGTAAACCCTGATGGGTTTACTTCCTCTTTTTTTCCCTGCAAAGGTAAAGCATAATGGACTACTATGCATCGCATAGTAGCTCATTATGTGTCACTTACCTGACACAGGAGCCAGCGAAGTCGCCGCTGTCCCCTGTAGTCCGCCGCATCCATGTTGCTTGTGGCGTCTCGCAGCTCCGACGAATCACAGCGGCGCAACCGCGATGACGTCACTCCCGCGCATGCGCACGGGAGTCGCGCCTCGCAGCTCCGCCGCTGTCATACGGCGAAGCCGCGATGACGTCACTCCCGCGCATGCGCACGGGAGTCGACAAATTTGGCAAATCCATTCTTGGATTTGCCGCATTTAGTGCGCATGCGCGCCGCTGTCTACGGCGCATGCGCCGTAGACAGCGGTACCCATTTTCGGGCAAATATCTCCTAAACCATATAGGTTTAGGAGATATTGCTTGGACCTACAGGTAAGCCTTAATCTAGGCTTACCTATAGGTCCAAGTTGTTTGGAAGGGTTTACTTCCTCTTTAAGCAAACGGTTTTTGAAAGCAGTGTCATGCAAAAAATAAGCAATCTGTAAATGTGACTGAAAAGGTATACAATTACACTTTACTTTTGAAGCCTAAAGTGGATCTAAATCCAATCAACATCCTATATAGGTTTACCATGTTATTGTAATTTCAAAAGGTTTTTTTTAAATACCCGTATTTATCGGCGTAAAACACGCACAGGCATATAACACGCACCCCAATATTAAAAGGGAAGTTTAATGAAAAAATATTTTCACAGCCCCCTTTACAGTAAACAATGCCCCTCCTTCTGCACAGTACACAGCCCCCCTACACAGTACACAGCCCCCATCCAGTACACAGCCCCCATCCAGTATACAGCCCCCCTCCACAGTTCACAGCCCCCCATCCAGTACACAGCCCCCCTTCCCAGTACACAGCCCCCCATCCAGTACACAGACCCCATCCAGTAAACAGCCCCCCTCCCCTTCACAGTACTCAGCCCCCCATGAAGTATACAGCCCCCCTCCACAGCACACAGTCCCCCATCCAGTATACAGTCCCCCTCCCCAATACACATACCACCATCAAGTACATAGGCCCCCATCCAGTATACAGCCCCTTTCCCCAGTACACAGCCCCCCATCCAGTACACCACCCCCTGCACAGTACACCGCCCCCTATCCAGTATACAGCCCCCCTCCCCCTGCACTCCCGGGAAATTTCCAGTCTCCTGGGACAGCACTGCCAGCATACTCTACAGTTAAGAAAAAATCACTGCCAGCACCTTCTACACTGCTCCTTCTGTGTCACTCATTGTAAAACGAAGCCTTCATATACCTCATTGGTCCAGTTTCTTTCACTGACCTGGTCACATGACTGCTCTCCTCTGACATTACATAGATGGTCATGTGGCCGCTCTCCTCCTCCAATCTAAAGCTACACTCGGAGGAGGAGGAGCAGCAGGAGGAGGAGAGCAGCCAGAAAAAACTGAGCTATCGTGATATTTAAAAGCTTTGTTTTACAACACTGACACAGGAGGAGCAGTATATGAGGAGGGGCTGGCAAGTGATTTTTTTCTAAATTTTAGACTATGCAGGCAGCGCTGTCCCAGGACCAAAAGAGGCGGGGCAGCTAGCCTGACACCCCCCAATGGGTGGCTCCCAGAGCGGACCGCCCGATCCCTACCTCCTGTTGGTAAAACATTATCGGTGGCACTGTTTATCCTCTGTTTTCAGGGGGAAAAGGTGCTTGTTATACGCCGTTAAATATGGTATACACTCTCAATAAAAAATACCACAAAGGTTTATGTACTTCCTAAAAAAATGGCTATTTTATGAAAAAAATTATTGTTTATGATACAAAGTATTTACAGCAAACTGTAACCCAGTTAGTGTTTAGATCTATTTTAATTTGTATAGTAAACATATTAAAATATTTTAAAATAACATTTAAAAACATAAGAATGGGTAATTCATTTTGTTTTTTTTCCTATAATTCTGAATTCAAAATGGGTTTTCCTTACTTGCTAAAGAGCTGCATATAAACAAAAGCATAACAGTACACGGCAACAGTAAAACTTCCTTCATAAAAATAATAGCATCCAAATTGTACACTACGTTAAAATAAGTTTGTAGACTCACAAACGCTTTAGTTAATATGTGCAGCAATTCTTTGCATGCTTCTTGGAAATGCATTCACAATTAACAATGGAATTGGAATACATATCAAGTATTAGTTAATTAAAGAGCACCATCCAAAGTGTAATTATCTATAATAGCTAATTAGAATAAGGTATACTGATAATTGATATATACCTAAGGGGTACTAAACTGTGCCTGTTTCTTTTTTCACCACCATATTAAATTACCCTTGGGTTACTCAGTAATATTAAATATTAGATATGCAGTGCAACTGTAACCCAGGTGCATTTAAACACAGACAAACCTTCAGTTGAAAATTGTGTAAACATATAATGCTGAAAACATTTAAAAAGTATATTACTTATTAGAATGATTTGTACTTAAGGCACAATATGAGTAAAAGTTGTGTTATGTTGCAGTGAGTATTGGTATGTAAGTAAAAAAATCACTTTCTGCCAGTGGCCGCCCAACCACTATGGGCTCATGGGCGCTGCCCCCCTTATCTATGCGTCCAGCCGCCTAATCTACATGCAGGGTGCCGAACGCACAAATTCCAATTGGGGGAGGGGGGTTTGAAGCATGTGATTAGAGCCAGAAGCTCTAATAGGCTTCAAAAAAGGGTGCACTCAGGACGCCCATAGGAGCGCTGTGCGGCCACAACTTAGATGGGTTAAGTGCAAAGTTGGATGACCAACCGCATGACCCTCGGGGGGGGGGGGGGGGGGTGAGGGTGACCCAACTGAGCAGAAGCAGGGAAGGTGTTTTCCACCACCAAAAAAATTATGTACTGTATAAACCCAATCACTAAAATCTTATATACAATTTAACATGTTTATACAAATCTTAAAGTAATTTCCAGTATTTTTAAAATTGTAAGCTTGTCATTTAAAAAAATCTGGTAATTTCTCAGGAAATGACATGCAATAATTGCTGGAGTGAATGTAAACAGGACATGGCTGCAGAAAACCAGCAGCACTGGAATGTATTTTATTAAAAAAAAGAATCATAGAAATTGTTCATGATACACAGTGCTTTAGCAAAACAAATGTCATTCAGTTAGGGTTTACATCTACTCTAATGCTGTGTACACACGGTTGGACTTTCCGTCAGAAAAGGTCAGATGGACTCATTTCATCGGATATTCCGATCCTGTGTGGGCTTCATCTGACTTTTTTTTTTTTTAATTCTGACGGACCTAGAAATAGAACATGTTTTAAATCTTTCCGATGGAATCAATTTCTATCGGGAAAACCGTTCGTCTGTATGCTGTTCTGACGGACCAAAAATGACACAAGGGCAGCTATTGGCTACTGAACTTCATTTTTCTAGGCCCATCATACGTGTTGTATGTCACCGAGTTCTAAATGATCGGACTTTGTGTGATCGTATGTAGGCAAGTCCGTTTCAGCGGAACTCCGTCGAAAAAACCATGAGTTTATTCTGACGGGAAAAACGGTCGTGTGTATGCGGCATAACACAATATATCACAGTGAGATGTGCTCTTATACTTAATGCAATAATGTGGTATATGGTGGCTTAATAAAAAGAGTCAAAATTTTACTCAGCCTGGGCACATTTGTAAACTATTACTAGCTATTTTAAGTTTCCTGCTGCCTGTGTTACCATTGAAGAGACATCCACTTTAACGCCCCTCTCTAGCTTTTTTGGTGGTTGAGCCAACTGGAAAGAGATGAGAAATCTCTCCTATGGGGAACAAGGACAAAAACAAAAAAATATTTTCTAGCACATTCAGAAAGGTTAAAACCCATGTAACTTTCAGTCCCTTATTTCTTGCTCTGGTGCCACGGTAGTGTAACTGGTACACAAAGTAATTATGAGTCTTCCCAGTACAGTCACAGGAAGAACAAATACAAATTTATCATAAATTCTGATCCTTTCCTCCAAAAAGTTTGGCAGGAGTTGGGCTTTTAAATCACAACCATAAGCCCTTGTACACACAAATGGACATTTTGATTTTGTCAGACAGATTTTGTCCAAAACTTGTGTTGCACACACACGATCGGACAAAGTTGTCGGAAAATCCGTACGTAACGTGATGACGTTATTTCCTTACGACTGGACTACGTTCAGGCTAGTAGCCAATAGCTTTGGTCTAGGAATTTGATCTGAGCATGGGTGGAACTTTGTCCGATCGGAATTCTCTACACACAATCGGACAAAGTCCGATCGGATCATGTTGTCAGAAAGTTTTATAGCCCAGCTCTAAAACTTTGTCCGTCGGATATTCCGACGGAAACAGTCCGATGAAGCCCACACACAGTCAGATTATCTGACAACATGGTACGATTGGACATTTTCCGTCGGAATGTCCGACCGTGTGTATAAGGGCTGAGTGTTAAGTAGGAATAGATGGTACAGATATACAGTGTATACAATGCAATCAATAGACTGCCATAGTGAACACCAAGAGTTGTACCAAGCTGAATTATTTGAGGAGCAAAAAAACAAAATGATATAAGCAAGATGTTTAGCAGTCTTTTAGGGGGCATGAAGGCCAGTGAAAGGACCGATGCCTTTAGATGTAATAGGAGAAAACATTTAATTTCATATTATAACAATGACTATTTTACCTGTGTGAACGTTTTAGCTATTTAAAAAAAGAATATACTTATAATTAGGTTAGTGGAAGATGCAGACTAATGGACTGTGGATGTGTTAGAGTGCACCGGTTTACTGGTGACTTATCATTTAATTTCAAAAGTCATCTTCTGGGTTGTCTACAGTAAATCAATTTTGCATTCTCCTTGAATTCCTACATTTTCTGCATAGATGCATATATCATCATTAAAGTACCATACTCACACTTCTTATATAACGGTGCTATGATACTGTATGAGTCAAAACTGAATGCTTAACGTGGATTAATTTAGAATGTAATCATTCTGATAACGATAAACTCGATTCTGCAAAAGTTAAAATAAACTAGTAATTTCAAAACCATCATTTACCATTATCGCACTCCTTAACGCGTCTAAGCAACACTAGCAGTCTTACAGTTTTCATATGGAGCAGGGCTCTTTTGGCACATACAATATATTATCTATCCACATGTATCTTTCAGCTATACCTAGTAACATTACAATTTCCAGTCTCTTTCCTATGCTGTGGTAAAGATTTATTTTTTTGAATGAATGGAGTTTTCAGATATAGCCAGTATTTAATCCAAGCATTTCTCTGCCCCAGCCACCAAAGGCCACAGGAGGGGAACATTTTGTCCCACAATTTAAAATATCCTGCTGCATTTGTTATTGTCAGCAATAGCAAAATATTTCCCCACCACCCACCATTCAGTTTGAAGATTTGTACTTCTGGCAAAAAGCTTGATTAGGCTAGTAAATATGTGCAATGCTTTGCTGAACTTATTCCAATATGGTCTTACTAATAATACATGGAACAGCACAAAAAAGCAACTGCTTTCTTTTAGCAATAATAAAGAGGGCCATTAATTGGTAGAATTTTGAATAAAAAATCTCAAGTAGAGAATGTTCTAAGAAAGTTTGTTTTGTTCTACTCATTAGTAGGTTCATTTTGAATTGCAATGATAAGAAAAGTTAAAGGAGCAGAATGAAAGCTCTTTCTCAAATGGACAAATGTATGTGTTTTTCACTCTTTAAAGTCCATTCATTTCAAAATCCAGATGTTAAAAGCAAACAAAATCCTCTGAACAACATTTGAATGTTCTGAGCACGTTTTGAGAATGTTTGTGCAAATTTTCTTAAGAATTTTTTTGTTCAAAGTTCTATTCAACTATGGCCTGCTTTAGTGCTGTTCTAATATCATTCCCTAAAAAGTAAAATGTTCACAGTTACAAATATAGGGGCATTAAATTACACAGATTATACAAACATCAAACAGCATACATTATGTCAATGGAAACGAGTTGATATAAATGTGAATAGAAACGGACATATTGATTAACATTGCTAAGAGTAATGGTGAACAATAATGCTTGACACACAATAAGATTCCAGTTTGATGTGGGCACATTAACAAAACATAATACCCTATTGGTTCCCGTAAGTAACTTAAACCTATTGACTTTATTTCATAAGCTCAACAGTAATATTTAAAAAGTGCCCTCGAAAATATGACTGCAATTTTAGAGTGATCACTTTTCAAAATGTTCTAAAAAAAACTGTTGAAAAAACGGCCTGATACTTTGGCCTGCCTGAATTTACATCTCAATGGAGACAGATGCTTGGGATAAGAACCACAACCTAGCCTCAGAAAATAGTGGAAAGTCTTTCTGTGCACATACAATATAATCCATGACCTGGCACTTACACATACCCACTGAGTGCTGAACCATCTGGCATCAGGAGTCTGGGCAGGCCACGGCAGCATGTTGTTTTAATCAATTATTTCTGCTTCTTTGTTCTCAGAAGATATTTTGGATATGATATGGGTACTATGTGATCTGATGTTGGCATCATAGACAAAGAGTATACTTTATTATTTAATGCTAAGTTCAAGTGGTACTGTTATATTTGCTATATAGGTAGTAATGATGGTATATAAGTCACCAAATACTTGAAACACTGCTTAAGTGTACTGAAATACCCTAAAATATATTTAATAAAATATATATATTTTTTAATCCTACAAGAGATAAACATCCAGATTATGTTTCCTTCTGCTGGAGAACACAAAAACAAATGAGATAAGGAACCTTTTTCACCATGTGTTTTGGTATACTGCATACGTATTCGTTTTGGGAGTGTTTCTGCTGATTTAAAGTGCTAGATTTTTTTCACATAATCCCTTGAAAAAGTCTTTTTGAACATTTCATTTACGTAAGACATGCGTCGGCTGTTGAAATTAGGATTCTTTTGATTTTCCTTCACTGTTTTAAAGATTTAATAGATATCACTGACTGTATTTCACAGTCATCAGTATATTATTAACCAGAGATAAAGATTATTGAATTAGTTCTATTTGAGGTCAATTTGATTTTGTCTAATCAGGATTTGAAAATGTATTTGCATCAAGGTAGGATGATGATTCATTTTCAAAGAAATCTTCAAGCCTCCATTGTAATGTTTCAAAAGTTGGTCGGGTCTCTGGCTTGACATTCCAACATTCTAACATTATATTGTAAAGTTCTGGAGGACAATTGAGTGGTTTAGGAATCCTGTACCCTTGCTCAAGTTGTTCCAGTGTCTGTCTTCCATTCCAACCTACACAAAGGGAAAAGAAGAAGAGAAAAATTAAAACTAAGCCCTGTAATTTAAGAATTTACATAAGGGATGCATTTTCATCAGTGTTCTCGGTGGGATTCTTTTAACTACATGATAACCTTGTAAAGAGGTTAAAGTAAAGAGACCTTGATCAGCAATTAAAAAACATGAAATTGCTCAGCTGGTGAAACGGCAGGTAAGCCATAGTTGTAATTGCTCTCCACATGCTGAGTTTCTTATTAAAGAATTTCAAATGAAACCAAAATTTACAGCAAAGTATTTGAAGCACTTTGTTTTATTTTAATAATAGGTAGATAATTTCAATTAAATGAAAATGTGGTCTTGTCACTGTTTGTTTCCAGCGTTTTATGAGCAACTGGTATTTTCAAAGGAAAGTTAATGTTTGAGCATTACTCGTATTTCTCATTCTATTACAATTACTTTGTTTACTAGAATTGTGTTTCTATAACCAAAGTATTTAAAAGAAGTATGGCCAGAACTCCTGCAGTCCTGTGTCCCAGATTCAGCCAACAGCAGGCTAAAGCCCACTGTTGGCTAACATCACAGAGCAGGCCCAGGCTCTGCATGGATAATAATGTCAGGAGATTCCTAAATGCCCGACCAGCAGCTGACTCAGCATCTCAGCAGGCCACTGAGAACCTGAGCCAGCCATTCTCACACCCTTCACAGCTTGGTAATACAGTGAGCGCTGGAGGGGCAGAACAGATAGTCAGTCACTGGCTTTCTGCTCACTGAAGACCTAGAACTGAGCGATCAGCAGTCTTTGATAACTCAATTCTCAGTATAGAGCCAATGGAGCAATGCTGCAGCCATCTAGGTGAGTAGATATGTTTGTTTTTTTTGTGAACCCCTACTTCACTGGTAAGGCAGTACAAATGGCTCTCCTGTACCAGATATAGGTCCTATCAGTTCAAAAGGGGGTTCTGGGCATCTGCCAAGTAGGAAGGATTGCTGTACTGCCTTATTGCTAGCACTGATTCTCTTGTGGCTCCCCCTGTAGCGCTGCCAGATTTTCTCTCCCTCCACGCATCCCTTCCTCTTGCGTTGCAGAGCGATTCATTACAGTATCTCTGCCCCTACCCCTCTGCTGTCCGGGCCCCCCTCTTCCACCCACTGTCCGAGCCCTCTCTTTGTGCCTGCACTGCCAGCTTCCCACCTCTCCTCTCTCCTTGGCAGCTGGAGATTTCTGGCCCATTTCAGGATAGAGTGTGAGTGGCTCATAAATATGTCATATTTACTAGCCCCTTCCTTTTCTGAATAAACACAGTCAGCGATCAGTACTGAATGTTCCTAATGCCCCGTACACACGAGCGGACTTAAGTCCGACAGACTTCCAAAGGAGTTCCGTCGGAGTTCTGCTGGAATTCCGACGGAGTTCTGACAGACTTTTCGGCCGAACGGACTTGGCCACACACAATCACACTAAACTCCGACGGATTCGAACGTGATGACGTACGACTGGACTCGAATAAGGAAGTTCATAGCCAGTAGCCAATAGCTGCCCTAGCGTCGGTTTTAGTCCGTCGGAGTAGCATACACACGAGCGGAGTTTTCGAAGGGGACCGGGTCCGGCGGAGTTCCGTCGGGAAAATTTGAAGCATGCTTCATTTCTAAAGTCCGTCAGACTTTGGCGAATCACAAAAGTCCGTTGCAGCCCACACACGATCGGATAGTCTGACGGACTCGGTCCTTCGGACTTTGGATGTTGAAAAGTCCGCTCGTGTGTACGGGGCATTAGTCTATTCATCAATGAAGCATAGTGAACTTTGTTGACTATGCTTCAGCTTGTGAATGATCAGAAAGCCTCAGAGCACTTCCTATTCATTCATCTGTACAGCTGAGGCTGCAAAGGATTCTCTGTCCTTTTTTCATTTCCCTGTCTCAAAAGTGAGACAACAAGTTTTGACTACTAATATTTCACCAAAGTGCCCCAACAGGGCTGTTAAAAAAAGGTACAAAAAATAATTTGAAAAGAAAAATACAAAAAATGAATTAAAGAAAAATGAAGGGCTTGTTTACATGTCCTTTGCTCTTTGATGAGCGGTTAGTATTTTGATCATTCTTCAGAGAGCATTTGACAGGTGGTGAGGAAGTTTATTGCCTCCTTACCTCCTGATTTAAAGGGGGATGTAAACCCTCACATATACCCAGTGAAGTGAACAGCTTCAGATGATCTACAAGGATGAAACAAATCTCCCTCCATAACTTTTACTTTCATATCTGCTGTCTTCAGCTTTATATATTTAGAATTCTAACATCGTGGTAGAATTTTTACTTCCTCATTCAAATGTAGGAGTGTATTCTTGGCATACACTGAGACAGCTGATTGGAGGAAAAGCACACACTCCCCTTCCCTCAAGAAGATCCTTGCAGAGCTCTGCTGTGACAAGACCAGCTGTCTAATAATCTATTTATAGCACCCTCCCTGGCACACATTTAAAGCTGCTTTTATCTCAGTTGACAGAGAACTTGTCAGAAGTTTTCATGCTGGGACGAAACAGCAGAAAGACATGGGACTTAGTGCTTTGGAGAGAGATAAGTAAACACTACAGATATATGCGCCTAGGTCAAATTTCTTAAATATGGTTTACATCCACTTTAACCCCACACTAGAATGCCACAACCACGTTCTTTACACACAGTCGCAGGACATTTGCAGAGCAGTGCTATTCCCTTGAATGGGTCTTGTTCAAAGAGAGTATAATTTCTACTATTGCAGCAAAGCATAGTATTGCAGCTGTGGCATGTTTACAACCCTAGCCACTGCCTCTGTTACTAAGGGGAAGCGGTTGGTGGGCGGTAACAGTGCAGCTCAACCATTGGGTTTTACCGCACTCTAACTTCAGATGTGAATGAGTCCTAAGGACACAGTAAATGAATGTACTGTGCATGCAGCTGGAGCCACCTGTTATTCTAAGGGGATGCAGTGGCTGTATGAACACAGTCGCAGGTCCTAATTTGATAAATGTGCAGGTACGAGTGAGTGGCCCTGAATGCACACTGCCTGTGTTCAGGGTCATACACCTGCACCTACAAGCCTGTCAAATTATGACCTGCGGCTGTGTTCGGAGAGTTGCTGTGTCCACATACCGTAACAGAGGGTAACTGCACACAGCTCCAGGTGGCTCCAGCCACATAAACAAATCATTAAATGACACTGTACAGACCACAGCACCCCTGTGCATGAGCCCCAAGACCTCATTCATTTATTTATTAACTCAATACAGTTTTATTTTTTTAGATTTAGCAAGAATTTAGTTGTGCTTGTGTCCACTAATAATCATTTTAGTTTATTTTAAGCAAAAATATCATTATTGAGGGGCCTGTTAGGTAGGCTCTACAGGTCCCTGTGATTTCTAACAGCAGCCTTAGTTATCCACTATATATTTTAAGGAGAGTTGGGTGAACGGTTTGGGCCTGAACTGCCGAATTTGCAGGGTGTTCGGTGGATGTTCGCCCCCCTGAATACCGAGCAATGCACTGCGTGCTGCACAGTGCATTCTAAGCCCTGATTAGGCAAAGCTTTTCCCAATCAGGGTGCAGTGAATAGTTGGTTGTTAAGAAGCAAGCTGTGAAGCTGGCTGCACCATCCTTAAAGTGGTTGTAAACCTTTACAACACACTTTGACCTACAGGTAAGCCTAGATTAAGGCTTACCTGTAGGTCCAAGAAATATCTCCTAAACCTACATGGTTTAGGAGATATTTGCTGAAAGACAGGCACCGCCGTCTACAGCACATGCGCCGTAGACAGCAGCGCGCAGGCGCACTGAGCGTGCCGCGGTCAACGGCGATATGCCGCGAGTGGCGGATCCCGTGCGCATGCGCGGGAGTGACGTCATCGCGGCTTCGCCGAATGACAGCGGCAGAACGGCGAGACCCACCGAGAAGATGGATGCGCCGGACTACAGGGGACAGCGGTAACTTCTCTGGCTCCTGTGTCAGGTAAGTGACACAAAATGGACTACTATGCGATGCATAGTAGTCCATTATGCTTTACCTTTGCAGGGATGAAAGAGGAAGTAAACCCATCAGGGTTTACTTCCTTTTTAACAACCGATAAGTCATGAGCCGTCAATAGGCTTCCCTGCTGACTGCTGAATAAAATAAAAACATTAAAGATTTGCCGGCTACAAAAAAGTGAAATCCAAAAAGTAAAAACCAAAATCCATACCAGATCCTTATCGGAGCACACAGTCTGGCAGGCCAGGAATGGGGGGTGAGCGAGTGCCACCCCTTCTGAACAATGCCAGGCCACCTGCCCTCAACATGGGGGGTGGGTGCTTTGGGGTGAGGGGGGGCCCAAAAAAGGAAAAAAAAATGTTCTGCTGTCAACTAAGGCAAACCGCTGATGCCTGGCTTGCTGTTTGACAGTTCTTATATACAGTAGGTAAGGTGCCAAGCCACCTGCCGACATCACCCTGGTGGCACCGCCCCGCCTTGTGACATCACTGACCGCTGCATGCTGGGCCCTCCAGGCACTATAGTTAAAGGAAGTTTTCATTTTTGTTATTGCACTTTAAGCTTCATTAAAATCACTGCTCCTGTAAAAACAGGATGTGCAGCGTTGCTCTTTTCTCTGATTAGTGTGCTTCTTTTCTTTTAACCTATACAGTATGTAAACCCAGTCACTAAAGTCTCGTATAAGATGTAATATTTTCAAGTAATTTCAAATGTAGTTTGCAATGTTTTTAAATATGCAGCTTTTATTAAAACAATACTTGGTAATCCTGCCATGTATGTTACTGTTCATGGATTTTCATTTTTTTTTTTTTTTTTTTATGAAACCACTATGTCCCTGTTTCCTGTGTTGTCACCTTGTCACACAAGCTGGTCTTGTGTAAAAAAGCCATGTGGGCCTGAGAAATGCCATGCGGTTATTGCTGCAGCACTTATTATGTACACTTGTATTTAGACAGAGGTGACTGCAAACTTTCAGGAAATTAACAGCATTAGGATGTTAAGAAGTATGGAAACACATCTTATATTCAAATAAAAAAAATTAAACAACTGTGCTTTTGCAAAAAAATATTTCAGGTTGCAGATAACAGTGCATTTAGGTAATTCTGTTTGATCCTGCAACCAATCCATACTGCGACTGGACTGTGCAGAAAAAGAAGTAAAGTGGAGGCCATCCCACTACTCTTCCCTACTATTAGCATTTTTTTTGTACTCATTAGAGGCATATCAAGATACTTTTGGGTACCTATGCAAGTTTTATGTAGAAATATATATCTGAAATGTATAATATAATGGTTTGTTAACAAGATTAAATTGAGTTAAAATATATGTCCTGCCCAACCCAAACTTATGTTTAGTTTTGGATAGAGTGGGGAAGGATAGGGGAGGATTAGAACACTGTCAGTTTTTTTATTGTTGTTGTTGTTATCTAGGGCTCTGTACATACAGGAGAGGGTTGATAAGAATTAAAAAGAAGTGAGAAATGCAAACATAAGGAGGCTTAGGGATGGCTCTTCTGCCAGATAGATATTTTATGCAAATTTTTGTACAATTAGGTGTATTTTTTTTTAATAAAAAAGTTAATCTGTGAATTACCGAAAACCAAATTGCATCCACCTATTGAGTGAAATCACATTACGTACCCGGGTAAGGCATCTTTCCATAGGACACTATTTCATAAAGTAGAATACCAAATGACCAGACGTCGGATTTGACTGTGAATTTGCTGTGGCGGATTGCTTCTGGTGCTGTCCATTTTAGAGGAAGCTTTATATCATTTTTGGACTCATAAACATCATCATCCTGAAAAAAAAAATGCAAAAAAATGTGTGAAATAAAAATACATGTAAACTACAGTATCTCACAAAAGTGAGTACACCCCTCACATTTTTGTAAATATTTTATTATTACATACATTTTATAAATTACACTTTTCTACAATGTAAAGTAGTGAGTGTACAGCTTGTATAACAGTATAAATTTGCTGTCCCCTCAAAATAACTCAACACAAAGCCATTAATGTCTAAACCACTGACAACCAAAGTGAATCCACCCCTAAGTGAAAATGTCCAAATTGTGCCCAATTAGCCATTTTATCTCCCCAGTGTCATGTAATTCGTTAGTGTTACAAGGTCTCAGGTGTTAATAGGGAGCAGGTGTGTTAAATTTGTTATTACTCTCTCATACTGGTCACTGGAAGTTCCACATGGCACCTCATGGCAAAGAACTCTCTGAGGATCTGAAAAAAAAGAATTGTTCTACATAAAGATGGCCTAAGCTATTAGAAGATTGCCAAGACCCAGAAACTGAGCTGCAGCATGGTGGCCAAGACCATACAGTGGTTTTACAGGACAGGTTCCTCTCAGAACAGGCCTCACCATGGTTGACCAAAGAAATTGAGTGTACAAGCTCAGCGTCATATCCAGGGGTTGTCTTTGGGAACTAGGCGTATGAGTGCTGCCAGCATTGCTGCAGGGGTTGAAGGGGTGGGGAGTCATCTTGCAGTGCTCAGACCATACGCCACACACTGCATCAAATTGGTCTGCATGGTTGTTGTCCCAGAAGGAAGCCATTCTAAAGATGATGCACAAGAAAGCCTGCAAACAGTTTGCTGAAGACAAGCAGCCTAAGGACATGGATTACTAGAACCATGTTCTGTGGTCTGATGAGACCAAGATAAACATATTTGGTTCAGATGGTGTCAAGCGTGTGTAAGGTGAGGAGTACAAAGACAAGTGTGTCTTGCCTACAGTCAAGCATGGTGGTAGGAAAGTCATGGTCTGGGGCTGCATGAGTGCTGCCAGCACTGGAGAGCTACAGTTCATTGAAGGAACCATGAATGCCAACATGTACTGTGACATACTGAAGCCGAGCAAGATTCCCTCCCTTTGGAGACTGGGCTGCAGGGCAGTATTCCAACATGATAACGATCCCAAACACACCTCCGGGACGATGACTACTGCACTGCTAAAAAAGCTGAGGGTAGAGGTGATGGACTGGCCAAGCATGTCTCCAGACCCATACCCTATTGAGCATCTGCGGGGCAACCTCAAATCGAAGTTGGAGGAGCGCAGGATCTCTAACATCCATCAGCTCCGTGATGTCGTCATGGAGGAATGAAAGAGGACTCCAGTAGCAACGTATAAAGCTCTGGTGAACTCCATGCCCAAGAGTGTTAAGGCAGTGTTGGAAAATAATGGTGGCTACACACAAAATTGACACTTTGGGCCCAATTTGGACATTTTAACTTAACTTGTTGAGCTATTTTGAGGAGACAGCAAATTTACACTGTTATACAAGCTGTACACTCACTACTTGTAGCACATTGTAGCAAAGTGTAATTTCTTCAGTATTGTCACATGAAAGGATATGATAAAATATTTACAAAAATGTGAGAGGTGTACTCACTTTTGTGGGATACTGTAAATACAGGTAAGATGTGTCAGATAGCATAAGTTTAGAAATTTCCTAGAGAGAGTTAGAACTTTTAAAATTTGGCAGTGACAACTTGGCTGGAGATATTGGCTCCTACTGCTGTCAATCACAGCCAGTGATGGGCCATGATGCACTCTGTATGTCAATGGACACACAAAACTGGCTCAGGATCCAGGACATATGAGTGCCCGGAGCAAGCAGCTAGTTAGGGGAAAGGAGTGAGGAGCACTGGCGTGGGACCCGAGAAGAGGAGGATCAGGGCTGCTCTGTGAAAAACCATTGCACAGAGCAGGTAAGTGTGACATGGTTGCTATTTTTTTTTTAATTGCCTTTAGAATCACGTTACTCTTCAAGGGTTAATAGAACGAATGGAGCTATGACAGCCACATATAAAATAAACTATGCCTGCAATTTCCACTCACATTTTGCATCTATAAAAACTGTACTGCAGCTTCTGTAAATCCTCAATCCAGATTGTGTTTCATTCATAGAAGTTGTAGTCCAGCCTTTATAAATGGCAGAGTGGAGAAGAAAGGGTGGGCATAGTCACTCTTGAGTGTCTGTCACATCTGCCTTTGTAATATTAAAGTGGTTGTACACCCTGTACAACCACTTTTACCTACAGGTAAACCTATATTAAGGCTTTGCTGTAGGTGCTGGAAATATCTCCTAAACCTTCATGATTTAGGAGATATTTACTAAAAAGACGAGCGCCGATGGTGACGGCGCATGTCCCCTTTAGAAAGGGCACATTGTGCCGTTGCTAATAGGGGTCATGCCGTGACTGGCGGCTCCCGAGCGCATGCACGGGAGTGACGTCACGTGACTCCAGTCAGTCATATTGCCAGAGTTTGCGGCCCCAGAAGGAAGAGGGGCGAAGATGGATGTTTCCTGCTCGTGGGGACAATGAAGACTTTGTGGGCTTCGGTCTCAGGTAAGTGACACATAATGGTATGCTTTACCTTTCAGGGAAATAAAGAAGAAGTAAACCCACCAGGGTTTACTTCCTCTTTAACACCCACTGCAACTGAATTTTACAGCAGTGGTGTTGGGGGAAGGGTGTCAGATGATGAAGATTTCAAGGAAAGCAGGAGACAGCAGCACAAGGGACACGTCAAATTAAAGAGGTTGTAAACCTCTGAAAAAAAATCCTAGACAAAGGCCTAATGAGCTAGTATGCGTTGCATACTAGCTCATTATGAAATACTTACCTTACGACAAAGCTGTTGCAGTGGTTCCCACACACCACTGTCACGGCCGACATCTTTCCTGGAGCTTCTTCCAGGTTCACGGGCTCCAGTTATATGAATGGCCGGAGCCACAATGAAGTCACTCCTGTGCATGCATGCAGGAGCCTCCGTTCACACCACAGGCTCAGAAGGAATGGCACCCATGGGCTGTTCCTTTAGAGCGCATGCACCAGTGATGTCACTGTCGGCATGCACTGGAAATATCTCCTAAACTGTACAGGTTTAGGAGATATTTTCAATACTATAGGTAAGCCTTATTATAGCCTTACATATAGGTAAAAGTTTGGAGAGAAAGTTTACTTCCTCTTTAATATCAAGTGATGTCACTTGTAATGATTTTTGTTTTTAATTTGACTAAATGTAGGCTTTAAAAACAGATACAGACAGTGAGAGGAACTGACACAAAGAACAGCCATGAACAGTCTGTACATGTAACAGGCATATTCATTATGATTTTCAGCCATTTAAAAATTAGAAAATCACTGGATCTGATCTTAAGGATATTTTGGAAGGAAACCTTCCACTGCCAACAAATTGAAAGTCGCAAATTGTGCACACCTGAATCTAGTTAATACGATTTTCAGTGCCCCAAACTCAAACTAAATTATAGTTGGTTGTAAAATTAATATTTTTACCTCAAAAACTCTTGCAAGTCCAAAGTCTGCTACTTTGTAAACACTGTTTTCTCCAACAAGTACATTCCTGGCAGCTAAATCTCTGTGGATGAAGTTTTGTGTTTCTAGATATGCCATTCCTGAAGCCACTTGAGCAGCCATGTCCACCTGTTGAGGTACTCTAACCGTTGAGCCATTATCATCTGAAAAAAAATAAAAAATAATATATATATATATATATATATATATATATATATATATATATATATATATATATATATATATATATATATATATATATTATAGATATCTCATCACAGTGCCTATTAAAGTATTTTATAACAACAAATGTGTATGGTGCCATCTTAGAAGACACAGTGACACAGAATTCTTTCAATAAAAAGGCTGTCTCCTAGGTTTTTAATGTTGGCCCTTTTTTCTCCTAAGAGAAAAGAAAAGTGGCAGCAAGATTGTCTGCAATTTTCCCAATTTACATAAACATGTACTCCACTTAACCATGTAGGCTAAATAATCTTTCATTAGATTGAAAGCTTATTGTAGCCCAACTACAAGCACTGCAGAAAGAAAATTGGAAATGTTCCCGAATGGGGAGATTTCTGTAAAATAATGGTTATTTTTATTGGTTAATTTAATTTGGTTAATCTCCAAATTTGAACACAGAAAGGAACAAAACAAATTTTATTTAGCAGAGTAGGGGAAGGTTTGGAACCTTTTTTAGTCGTATTGCTGTATGTTTTTCTGTTCCGGGGATGTCCATTCTCCTCATTTCTTTTTTTGATTCCACGGAGACAGGAAATTTAGATTTTTAATACAAAATTCCAAAAGAAGTAAAAACCCTAAAATATCACCCCCAGAAACAAAAAACACACCTTTATTTTTTTAAAGGAAAGTCTTGTAGTAAAAATGTTTGAAATAAAGCGTTGCTATGGATGGGACAGCAGCAGATAAACCCGAACTACAGATAAAATTGAGCACCAACTAAAATCAAAAGGAAAAAAGTTCCGGATAAAAGTAACCTCAAAAGAAAGAAAGCAACAAAGGGGGTGGTTGCCACGAGCTAGAATTTAGATTTCTTGTTGACACAGATAGTAGTCCCAATAAGAACATTCAGTTAAATGCAGTTTGCTAGCTCTCACTATCTTCGTTAAGAGAAAGGGGAGCATTTGGGACTTTGAGTGAGATGTGCAACTGCATTTAAAAGCTTGGCGCGTTTTGTGGATGAAGTTCCACTTCTTCAGAAGCAAGTGCAGAGTGCGTATCTATAAAATAAAAATTACTCAAATGAAATTGAATAGGGATGTAAGGGGAAGAGAAAACCAAACACCCCAGATTTACTTACATATAAGCTCTAAAGTTGATCATAGAATGCTAAAACCTGATGGTTGAGGAAAGCTGGAAAATATCCCTGCCGGGAGCAGTGGGGGTGTATAACTGCAGACAGCCAAGGTGGAAAAGACCACAATTGAGGGGAGAGGTGGAAGGTGTCCATGGTGAGTTGCATAAAGATGCCTGCGAACAGTTCCAATCTGTATGAATGTAAAATGTAGGTGGTCAATGGAAAGTATATAGTATGAATAACAAGGGGCATAGAGCCTGTAGTGGTGAGAGTGAAGGGACTTCAGCGTGTGTTGGGCATCTCCCCAGACACTGGCCGCATCATTTCAGCTGTTCTGGTGGGAATGCCTTCATTTCAAACACGCTCAGTTTGACGCTGGGGGGTGTTATGCCTAACAGCCTTGGCGGGTATATACACTTCAGTCTTGAGGGAGGCATTGTCCCTCATTTCATGCTGGATACATTTTGGATCACACATGGAAGCCACATCACTAGCACTGGGATCACCAGGTACACTCACTACTTCCACTTCTCCCTTTGGGGTTTTTTTGTTTTTTCGCCACCCCAGTCAGTTCCTGAATTTCTGGACAGGATTGGTCTGTCGTGAGCTCAGGATGTTTTACCCCATCATGTTTTGTTTGCTCTGGTGTGAGGGTCTCTGGTGGTCTTCACCACACTTTTTTCTGTCCCTTCACTCTCACATTGACTCCACCACTACAGGCTCTATGCCCCTTGTTAGTCAAGCCATACACTTTCTATTGGCCACCTACATTTTACATTCATACAGATTGGAACTGTTTGCAGACATCTTTATGCAATACCTTCCATGGACACCTTCCATCTCTCCCCTTGATTGTGGTGTTTTCCACCTTGGCTGCCTGCAGTCATATGCCCCCACAGCTCCCAGCAAGGATATTTACCCGCTTTCCTCAACCATCATGTTTTAGCATTCTATGACCAACTTTAAAGCTGATATGTAAGTAACTCTGGGGTGTTTGGTTTTCTCTCCCCCTTACATCCCTATTCAATTTCATTTGAGTAATTTGGAATATGTGTTATAGATACGCACTCTGCACTTGCTTCTGAAGAAGTAGAACTTCATCCACGAAACACGTCAAGCTTTTAAATGCATTTTTTTCATTCAATCACGCATTTACATCATACTCTGTTTTTTTATTTTATGTATCATGTGCAATAATATAAATTTTATTTTATATCTAATATATGCCCATCAGCTTTTCATATCTGCTATGTAACATGTCCCATGTTCATTTATATGAATAAACTTCCTCTTTATTGTGCAATTTATCTATTAATATTTATTTTTGTCCAAACACACGTCTCACTCAAAGTCCCAAATTCTCCCCTTTTTCTTAACAATGAATAGGGATGGAGGTGTATGCTCGTTTGACCATATACCTCATTTAAAGTCCTAAACGATTCCCTCTTTAAATATTAGCTCTCACTATCTTCTTCCTAAAAAAGCTACAACACGACACTCTGGCTTTTCTAAGCATATCCCCATCCCAACCTATGAAGGGGCTGGCTTATCCAAAGTCCCCATTATTGGTCCTTCTAAGCCTGATAGCCCTAGTTTAAAGACAATGCAAACCATAACTGGTTAAAGTAAACATTTCCCAGTACTGCAAATTAAATTAACAGGACTTGTTGAGGAACAAAGATTGCAGTAAATGTGAACCTCATCCCTTGCAACCTGCATTTGAGTGTTGTTAACATTTTACTGATACCCGCTGCAGATCGCAAAGGCAGTGTATTTTAATTGTGGTGTGGGAAATGTGCATGGATCGCAGGCTTCCCACATTGCATTCTAGTGTGAATGAGTACTTAGGCCTGCCATACATAGTGCAAATTTTTTTCCTGCAAGCACGGGTTGCAAGAAAGAAATCCGAACGATTCCCCCATCAACACAGACAGTGCTGACAGGGGAATCAGTAATTGTCCTCTCCCGGTGGGCAAGGGTGAGGGAAAGCTTTTCCCACTAGGAGAAGACAAATGTAATTGCTAGAGGCTATAGAAGCTGCTAGCAATAATCGCAAGAAAATCGATCGATCAACTTGGTACATTCAGTCTGCCCATTGACGGACCGAATCTTGTCGGTCCCTGCTGAACCGGTCAAGATTCACCTGTGTATACCCGGCTGGGTTCACACTGATACTACACAACAATCATACCACTGTCAACATCAGTCCTACATCGGTCCTACATCCACCCGACTTGAATGAGCAGGATACTATTTTGATCCAACTTTGTGATAGTAGACTTATCCTTTGACCAATCAAAACAATCCTGTTGTGACATAAATTCCTTTTACTACTGCTGTAATCACCATGTCGGATGTCACAAGTTGGATGGTCAGGACAAGGATCCTACTTTGATATAACTTCAATGATATTCAATGGGCTGAAGTAGGACCAAAGTGGGACCAAAGTAGTCAAGGGAGCATTTTCAAAATTGGGAAAGATTGATTTTCACATGTCATGAGACATGAGCTACCAATGTTGGAGCGTTTGTCATACAAGACTTGTTAGGGCCTTTTGTTTACTTGAACTTGTTTTTGTCTACGTAACATTTGTTAGTGCACTTAAAAAAATATGTGGAGGCACAAAACGTATTCAGAGATATATTATGTACCACTAGTTTACACTATCACTATACAGATATGTTCTTTAGATTATAGGTTAAGTTCAGTGAGATACATTGATCGTTTTAAATACAGCACATCAGTATATAAGTCTTAACATCAAAAATCCAGTAAGAATGACAAGCAATTAGATGTTTTTACTATTGGAAAAAATGCATTACTATGAACAGCTAGTAATCAATATTCTGCTAATGACAGAAATTGTGTTACTGGCAGGGCAATTCATTACGTTTCTTTTACTTTTCTTTCCCAAAACTGCAATAACTCTTATCCCTGTCTAGTGCACGGCAATGCAATTTCAACCAGGAACAAATTCATTCACATTTTTCAAAGTAAAGAGACTTTACATTTTCTGTGAGCTTGCTGAACTGCAATAGTCCAGGAATGGTAATTAATAAGGTTTTGTTTTAAGGGCAATTATTCTTTATTCCTCAGACCTATTTTTACTGGGCCATATGCTTTCAACAGGTCAATGGTCCAATATAACACTATATTGAACAACGGTATTATACTGTATTCACATTACAAAATACATTAGCAATACCATGCATAAGAAATAAAAAAAAAAAAAAAGATAGAATGCAAAACTTAACATTGTAAAGAAATGGCTCCAAACACTCTTCCCTCAACAATAATGCAATATCTGTTTACATTTTGGGGAATGGACCATGGGGAAGATGGTAGACAACACTGTGTTAGAATCATTACTAAATAACACTCATGGTGTTTATAAAGCAGTCTTTTTCAACCAGGATGCCTTGGAAAAAGGCCTAAAAATTGTACAACAATCTCATACAGGCCAGTGGGTGAATGAATGACCGATGTTTATGCAGAGTCAGGAATTAGATATCTTGCTTCCTTTTTTGGTAGAACTCCTTTGCCTTTTCCTCGTTTAATAAAAGATTTTCAATTTTTCTCATATTCTACTTTTGGGTTTCTCTGAAGTTTTTTTATGTGTCCTGTGCACATTAATTTATTAATTTTTGTTTCGTAATCCCCTTTATTGAGGATAACCAATCCCCCTCCCTTATCGGCCAGGCATACGATTACCTCTTTCTTCTTTTCTATTTATTTTATTGTATTCCAAATATTCTTTCTCCTGGATTTTTTTACCTTCAGTTTCTTAATGTCTTCTTTCACCATCCTTTTGAAGACTTTTAGACTTTCGTATTGTATTTTAAGGTTAAAAATTTGATTTTTTTTTAATTTGAGTGGTTGCAAAGTGTATATTCTGTTGCTTGTTGGTTCAGTTCTTGGAGGCAAAAAACTTTTTTATATTCAGTTTTCTTATAGGTCTATATAGACCTCAAATTTATCTTAGCCCTTGTACACACGGTCGGACATTCCGACGGAAGGTGTCCGATCGGACCATGTTGTCGGATAATCCGACTGTGTGTGGTCTCCATCGGACTGTTTCAGTCAGAGTATGCGATAGACCAAGTTTTCCAACTTGTCTATAAAATTTTCCGACAACATGATCCGATCGGACATAGTCCGATCATGTGTAGAGAATTCCGATCGGACAAAGTGCCACGCATGCTCAGATCAAATTCCTAGACCAAAGCTATATGCTACTAGCCTGAACGTAGTCCCGTCGTAATGAAATAATGTCATCACGTTCTGAACGATCGGATTTTCCGACAACTTTGTCCCACCGTGTGTATGCAACAGTTTTGGACAAAATCCGTCAGAAAAAATCCGACGGATTTGGTTGTCGGAATGTCCGACCGTGTGTACAAGGGCTAAGTCTTTGTCAGGTGCATATTTCAATCCCAAATCTAATATTTTTAATTCTTCTTCATTAAAAACAACTTCAATTAGATTAAAAATTCCTCCTTCTATTGCGCTCGCCTTCTTTTACTTAATTCCACCCTCGTTGCCTCTGACACATTTTCTCTTCCCCATCTTTGGGGTCTGCGGGGGTGTTCTCGTCTCTCTTCCCAGTGGTTTCTCTCTGATTCCCAGTGGTTTCTCTCTGGTTCCCAGTTGACCTGTCTGTCCTGTATGTCTGGGTGGATCGTATATAGGAATAAAGAAAACTGTGGATCTTCAGAGTTCCGCACAGTGGTAGATACTGTGAATGCTTTATACCCCTGTGTGGGGTGAGGATTTCGGGTGAGTGCATTTCCTATAGGGGCACTGTAAAGAGCACCAGCACAAAAGATTGAAAAGCAACAGTGTCACTCTTTAAGAGCACCTGTCACTTCTTGTCAAATAATTTTTTATGGAAATTTCTATGCAATTTTTTAAGGCTTGAAGGACTGTGCACATATTTACAAGAACTATACTATTTAGTTACTATGTATTGAATTCACAGATTGAATCACATTAGTTCCAGTACTAGCCACTTTAATATGAGCAATGTTTAATCTACACAGCATTTAGTACACACTCAGGTTTATTACAGCAATGGTCGCAACCTTTCCTCATAACTAATATCCTCCAGACATGAACATGAACTTGAATAGCATCCTCGTCTTAGTCCGTAGGGTTCAATAATGAGTTGGCCCACCCTTTGCAGCAAAAACAGCTTCAACTCTTCTGGGAAGGCTGTCCACAAGGTTTAGGGTGTGTCTATGGAAATGTTTGACCATTCTTCCAGAAGCACATTTGTGAGATCAGATACTGATATTGATCGAGAATGCCTGGCTCGTAGTCTCCACTCTAATTGATCCCAAAGGTGTTCTATTGGGTTGAAGTCAGGACTGTGCAGGTCAGTAAAGTTCCCCAACCCCAAATTTGCTTATCCATGTCTTTATGGACCTTTCTTTGTGCAGTGGTGCACAGTCATGTTGGAACAGGAAAGGGCCATCCCTAAATTGTTGCTAAAAAGTTGGGAGCATGAAATATTCCAAAATGTCTCAGTATGCTGATGCCTTAAGTTGAAACTAATATATGAGATAGACTCATTACAAGCAAAGCAAAATAGTTCAAGGCGTGATTTGTCATAATTGTGATGATTATGGCTTACAGCTCATGAAAACCCCAAATCCACAATCTCAGAAAATTTGAATATTGTGAAAAGGTAATTGCAAAAGAAATTGGATGTTCCCAAAGGGCTGTATCAAAGCACATTAATAGAAAGTTATGTGGAAGGGAAAAGTGTGGAAGAAAAAGGTGCACAAGCAGCAGGGATGACCACAGCCTGGAGAGGATTGTCAGAAAAAGGCCATTCAAAAGTGTTGGGGACTGTCACAAGGAGTGGTCTGAGACTGGAGTCAGTACATCAAGAGCCACCACACATAGACGGATCCTGGACATGGGCTTCAAATGTCTTATTCCTCTTGTCAAGCCACTCCTGAACAACAAACGTCAGAAGCGTCTTACCTGGGCTAAAAAAAAAACAGACCTGGTCTGTTGCTCAGTGGTCCAAAGTCCTCTTTCCTGATGAGAGCAACATTTTGCATCTATAAGTATGGAGGAAGAATTGAGAGGCACACACTGCAAGATGCTTAAAGTCCAGTGTGAAGTTTCCACAGTTTGTGTTAATTTGGGGAGCCATGTCATCTGCTGGTGCTGGTACACTGTGCTTCATTAAGTCCAGGGCAAACGCAGCCCTCTACCAGGAGATTTTGGAGCATTTCATGCTTCCTTCCACAGATGACCTCTATGGGGATGCCGACTTAATTTTCCAGCAGGACTTGGCACCTGCCCACACTGCCAAAAGCACCAAAACCTGGTTCAATGTCTGTGGGATTACTGTGCTTGATTGGCCAGCAAACTCGCCTGACCTGAACCCCATAGAGAATCTATGGGGCATTGCCAAGAGAAAGATGAGAGACATGAGACTGAACAATGCAGAAGAGCTGAAGGACGCTATTGAAGCATCCTGGTCTTCCATAACACCTCAGCAGTGCCACAGGCTGATAGCTTCCATGCCATGCCGCATTGAGGCAGTAATTGCTGCAAAAGGGGCCCAAAGCAAGTACTGAGTACATATGCATGCTTATACTTTTCAGAGGTCCGAGATTGTTCTATGTGCTTGTTTTATTAATTGCATGTAATATTCTAATTTTCTGAGATTATGGATTTGGGGTTTTCATGAGCTGTAAGCCATAATCATCACAATTATGACAAATCATGGCTTGAACTATCTTGCTTTGCATGTAATGAGTCTATCTCATAGATTAGATTCACCTTTTAAGTTGCATTAGTGAAATAAATGAACTTTTGTGCGATATTCAAATGTTTCGAGTATCACCTGTATGTGATCATGGTCAGGTAAAGGTTTGGATCCATCCAGGGGTGAAATGTGCCAGCAACTGAGAAAAAAGGTATTCAGGAAATGTTGCCAGAGCATAATGCTGAGGATACCCACAGCTGGATGTAAAAAATTAAACAGACAGCTAACACATGAGAGAACAGCAAGATTTAGGGCAGATGATATTTAAACATGATCAGTAACTACATTACACAGTAAGGAGTACACTCACAAAAAAACTCTTGCACGGTTCAATTTGAGAATGATGCCTATTTCCCTTTATATGGGAATTGGATCAGGATGCATGCCATCACCTGCTAATATGTAGGCATGCTGGCAGCACCCCTGCAGTTGGGTAGAATGTCTGAGACTATATTGCTGGTTCTAATAGACAACATGAATAGTAGGAAGGCTCAGGAACTGCACCATGGTAACAATGGTCTAAGCAGTGATGATAGACAAAAATCCAAACATTCTATGCCTTTGCATGCCATGGCACAAGTAAGGTTTGGACACACAGCAGGTAAGCTACTAGTGTCCTGTTGCAATCTTTTTTGCCCTTCATGTACGGTATTTCTTTACCATACTAGTATTTGGTTTATTTAGTTATTGAGTGTATAGTATTTTATATTTCATGGTCAGGGGCGGCCCATCCATTAAGGGCACACGGGTGCCGCCCCCTCTATCCACACCACCCCCTATATAATAGATAGATTCATGCATAGCATGAATCTATCCACTGCCACTGCAGACAAACCCTATTTATGTGTCCGGCCCTTTTTAGGATGCCAGACGCGTGAATTACAGAGGCTGGGGTGGTTTTTTGAAGCATCTGATTAGAGCCATTAGAGGACACTGGGGACTCTGCTGGGCAAGTCATTCAGGAGGGATCCATTCTGGGGCCGGTGAGTGAGAAGCACAGTGAGAAGCTCTGGGAGGGACATGCCAGGATTGGATTTGAAGCCAGAGGGAGAGACTGTGGTGTTGTTAAAGTCAAGTTGCTGCAGCCAAGAGGGTTGGCAGGACTTGCACCGGACTTTCTGGGATCAGTAGTCCACCAAGTTTCAGTTAGCGCAAATGTTTTTTCCATCGTTATTTGGTTGCTACACCAAAGGGGACTGCAGACCCCTGTCAGAAAATGTCTATTATTGAACTGTTGGGACTTATTCAGAGTGAGGCCTAACCATGTGATAACAGTGACAGGAATCTAGGATTGTATAGTAGAGAAAGCAAAGTTATCTCAAGTAGAGTGCTGGAGGAGTGTGGAGCTCTAGAGACTGTCAATATAGATTCAACCAGGGCTTTTTTTCAGCAGGAACGCGGGGGAACGTGGGGGAACGCAGGTCCGGCACCTCCATCACTGAATGTATGTAATGGAAAGGAGTGCTGGGTTGTGCTACAGTGTCTATTGATGCTGGCTGCTGGTGGGTCTATTGTTGCTGGAGGGGATCTATTTTTGCAGAAGAGTTGATTGCTGCTGGGGAGGTCTATGGTTGTTGATGAGGGATCTATTGTTGCTGAGGTGAATCTTTTGTTGATTGGTCAGTTGTCACTGGGATGGATCTACTGTTGAGGGAGAAGTCTATTATAGCTGGCTGCTAGAGAGTCTATTGTTGCTGGGGGTATTTTGTTGTAGGTGGTCCATTGGGAGGGGGGATCTATTGTTGCTGGTGGGTCTATTGTTGTTGGCTGTGGGGGTGTCTATTTTACTACTTTTCTTGTTATCAATAACAAATTCCATACAAATTACTTAGTACCACAAATGTTACTTGGCTCTGTATTTTCTAAAAGGGGCAGTGCTGGGAGGTGGGTAGGGGATAGAACAAAGGACTGGCGCTCAGAGGTAGATAGGGGCAAAAACAATGGGTAACTCCTGAAAGGGGAAGTTCATGCACCAATTCTCTGAGAAAAAAAAGCCCTGGATTCAACTATCTTTGTTCAAACAAGCCTGATTCATTATTTGGGCCTCCCATGTCCCTTTTCCCCATCCAATTTTAATCCCTAAATAAAATAACAAAAAAACATGCTAAAGGACTGTTCATTGACTAGCAAAGTGTGTCTGAAGTGAATGCCTAGCCAAGCAGGGTAATATGTGGAACTACTACACGCAGCGACCCCACGGGGGCACCGCTACATTTAGAAGACAATAAATGGTAAGGGAATGTTAGAAGTGATGGCGTGTAAAAATCCTGGCAAAAAAAGAGACAATTATTACTTCCTTGCAAAGCACGAATTTGTGAATTTTTAAAACGTGCACTCTAAAACACCTCCCTTTGTTTCTTTTCACGAGCTGCAAGACAGTCTTTTGCAATAAAGTGAACAGAATTCTCCAATTCTGCACAGGAAAATTATAGCCCATTGTTTCTATTCACTTCTCTATATTTTACCATACTTCCCCTCACACAGAAACTGACTGTTTCTGACAAGAATAAAAAGGGAGTCCAATGACTGACAGATATAAGAGGATGTGTAAAACGTTTTAACACAAGGACAAAAAAGTAGGCTATGCACGAATGTTAGACCTTAAAACATTTTAGCATTTCTTTTGCATACCTTTCTTAAACAACTTACTATCAATAATATATAGTATGAGAAATTACAGGAGATCAATGTATATACACCGATCAGCCATAACATTATGACCACTAACAGGTAAAGGGAATCTCTCGTTACAATGGCATCTGAAAATTGGTAGGATATATTAGGCAGCAAGTGAACATGTTGTCCACAAAGTTGATGTGGTGAAAGCAGAAAAAATTGGCATTTCAGTTTGTTGTGTATGGGACTGTGAAGCCAATGGTGACCCATGTCCACAGCCGAAAGCTTCTACAATGGTCACATGAACATCAGAGCTGAACTATGGAGCAATGGAAGAAGGTGGCCTGGTCTGATGAATTGCGTTTTCCTTTACATCACGTGGATGGCCATGTGTGTGCGTCACTAACCTGGGGATGAGAATGCACCAGGATGGGGTATAAGAAGGTAAGTTGGCAGAGGCAGTGTGATGCTTTGGGCAATGTTCTGCTGGGAAACCTTGGTTTTTGCCACTCATGTGGATGTTAGTTTGGTGTCCATGCCTCAATGGGTCAGGGCTGTTTTAGCAAAAGGGGTCATACTCATAGCTCCCAACTGTCCCTGATTTTGAGGGACTGTCCCTGATTTGGAGCAATGTCCCTATGTCCCTCATTCCTCCTCATCTGTCCCTCATTTTGGTCTGATCTATATAGATGTATATAAAATGCACTTTTTATCTAGTAAAAAGTGTTTTCCAGAGCTAAACCTCTCTTCCAATTTCGAAATTGTTGCATTTGTAAATTCCAAAAGCCAATATAAAGGAATAGTAATGGTAAAAAAGCATTTTCGGGTTTAACCAATCTTGTTTTTCTTGTACAATTCTCTTTTAAGGGGGCGTGGCAGGGGTGTGTCCTATGGCTGCATACTTTTGCTGATAGGTGTCCCTCATTCACATCTCAAAAATTTGGGAGGTAGGCATACTAACTATTAGGTGGGTGGTCACAATGTTATGGTTGATCAGTGTACGGTACAGTGTTGGCTTTCGAAACAGCATAGACAATACTGTTTAGTTTACTAAAGACAAAAAGGCTGTTCACTTTGTAAATACATTTTAACTTTGCAAGGGAATTTCCACTCAGCTTAAAGTGATTGTAAAGGCTTGTTTTTTTTCCTCTTTAACAATAACATACATGTTATACTTACCTGCTCTGTCCAGATCCTCCTCTTTTCGGGTCCCTCTTCTGTGATCCTGGTCCCTCCCCCCTGTCCAGTGCCCCTATAGCAAGCCGCTTGCTATGGGGGCACCCGAACGAGTGTGCCCATTAAGACACAGAGCCCCAACCCGCCTCTGCCCCCTCTCTCCCCTGATTGGCTAGCTGACTTTGATTGACAGCAGCAAGAGCCAATGGCACCGCTGCTGTGTCTCAGCCAATCAAGAAGAAGAATATCGGATGGCTGAGACACTCGTCGACATCGCTGGACAGAGAGGGACCTCAGGTAAGTGTTATGCCATGTACACACAAGCGGAATGTCCAACAGAAAAAGTCCGATGGAAGCTTTTTATTATATATTCCGATCATGTGTATGCCTCATCTGACTTTTTTTCTGAAAATTCTGATGGACCTAGAAATAGAACATGTTCTAAATATTTCGGCAAAACCGATTGTCTGTCTGCTTTTCCGACGGACCACAAACGACGCATGCTCTGAAGCAAGTACGAGACGGAAGCTGTTGGCTACTGGCTATTGAGCTTCCTTTTTCTAGTCCCATCGTACGCATTGTACGTCACCGCGTTCTTGACGCATGGACTTTGGTGTGATCGTGTGTACGCAAGACAGTTTCATCGGAATTCCTTCGTAACTCCTTCGTAAAAACTTTCAGAGTTTATTCCGACAGGAAAACCGGTTGTGTCTACAGGGCATTAGGGGGGCGGAAAGAAGCTGCTACACACAGAAGGCTTTTTATCTTAATGCACGGAATGCATTAAGATAAATAACCTTATGCTTTTACAACCCCTCTAATGAATGAGGTGTAGCTCTGCTTCCTTCATCCAATAATATGCAATCAAAAATACTATGAACACCAAAAGGACCTACTATCTGGAGTATCAGAATGTTCGTTTTTTTTTATTTTTTATATTCCTTGCATGTGGTTGGGTATTCCTCACAAAGTGAATCTTCTTTACCATATGCACTATGCTGGGGAAAATAAGGTAACGGTCTATTTGCCTAAATTGACCTCTCTACTATGACAATGCTATGCACTGTATTGATTTCCACTATCCATGTGAAACATGCAGCAGTGAACAGAAAAAAAGCTAAAATATATTATGCATACTTACTTTTTAAATATGAAAGCAGGCTACCGTATCTCATGAGCTCAGTAATAATGTACATAGGCTCTTCCAAGCTACACACTGCGTACAGCTGGATCAGTTTTGGATGTCGAAGTTTCTTCATAAGTTGTGCTTCTCTTAGGAAGTCCTCCGGTTTCATTGATCCTGAGATACAAACAGCAGAAAGAAAATAGCAAAGAGTTGATGTTATTAAGGACTACTCCTATCTACACAGGGACCATGTGGGAATAGCTAAAATTGCTTTCTGTTTTCTGTAATCTTAAAAGAAGGGTGCTGCAAATCTTCCAAGCCATCAAAAGATATCAGTTCAGCTGAAGAAAATGTATAATTGGAGGATGCTGAATGGGTTAGAAGAACAAGAACCTTTTATGTCTTTCTGGCCTTTGAAAAAAAAAAAATCAAATGAGAAGACTCTGGAACATCATAAGGGATGCACCAAACCATATTTAACCCTTAAAAAGGGAGTATTCTAGTAATGGTGCTGGAATGATATGATATCTACTCTTTCCAATGCTGTCTATGATCTTTACTCTATGTACAAGTGCTTGATAAAAAGCTATTTCATTAACTAAAAAGAACATTTAGTCTAAACTTTTTTTTATTTTTTCAGTTGTAAATAGCTAAAATAGTTTGAATTCTTGCCTGGTTTTATTGCTATGCAGGACTCCATTACAGAAATATCCCACTCTTCCTATTCTGCAGACAGCAGTTTTCTAAACAGGAGGAGAACAGTAAATCTATAATGACAACGCAGACAGAAACAAGGGTTGATTTTCAATAGATAATAAACTAGACTTCCTTGTGTCCAAAGTGGTTGTAAACCTCAGGCATGAAATATAATCAAAACACATCCCTCTATAGTGTGTACTTGTCTCAGTTAAGAGCACTAAGGGGGTTATTTACGAAAGGCAAATCCGCTTTGCACTACAAGTGCAAACTACAAGTGCAAGCTGCACTTGAAATTGCACTGAAAGTGCACTCAGAAGTGCAGTCGTGTAAATCTAATTCCGGGTACAAACGACTGGATACGGCCAGCAAAAGACTCATGAGAGCTTTTGGTCGGAAAATGCGACCATGCGTATGCTCCATCAGAATTTTGCTGCCCGAATTTCCACCAGCAAAAGTTTAAGAGCGTCTTCTCAATTTTTCCGACGGAAAAAGTTTTGAATGGAAATTCCGTTCGCCTGTAGCAATTCCAACGCGTAACATTCCTACGCATGCTCGGAAACAATTAGATGCATGCTCGGAAGCATTGAATTTCATTTGATCGGCTCGTCGTAGTGTTGTACGTTACCGGGTTCTTGAGGGTTGAAAGTTCAGCAAACTTTTGTGCGACCATGTATATGCAAGCCAAGTTTGAGCAGAATTCCATCTGAAAAACCTTCATAGCTTTTTCTGACGAGAATTCCAATCGTATGTACGCAGCATAAGGGGTAGATCTGAAATGAGGGGAAACCCTGCTGATTTTATCATCCAATCACGTGCAAGCTAAAATGCTGTTTTTTTTATTTTCCTTGCATGTCCCCCTCAGATCTACAGCAACTTTACTTCCAAGTGCACTTTCAGTGCCTTTTCAAGTGCACTTTTCACTTGTAGTTTGCACTTGTAGTGCAACGTGGATTAGGAGGTGTGTTACTGGCCAGATCATCAGGTGAAAAACAGAAGGAATAAAGCATAAAAAAACTAAAACAAATGCAGCCACTACATCTAAAGATTTGTAAGCTGCAATATATTAAATTTTTTGGTTTAATACTGTTTTAATCATCGCACATCTGCTTCATGTAGCAACATAGGGTTATAAATAATGCAAAAGTGAAAGAAAGCCCTTGTACACACGGTCGGACATTCTGACAACAAAATTAGTCGGATTTAGTTTCGAAACTTGTGTTGCACACACACGGTCGGACAAAGTTGTCGGAAAATCCGATTGTTCAGAACATGATGACGTTATTTCGTTACAACGGGACTACGTTCAGGCTAGTAGCCAATAGCCAATTTGGTCTAGGAATTTGATCTGAGCATGCGTGGCACTTTGTCTGATTGGAATTCTCTACACATAATCGGACAAAGTCTGATCGGATCATGTTGTCGGAAAGTTTTATAGCCCGGCTCTAAAACTTTGTCTGTCGGATATTCCGATGTAAACAGTCTGATGGAGCCCACACACAGTTAGATTATCTGACAACGCGGTCCGATCGGACATTTTCCGTCGGAATGTCCGACCGTGTGTACAAGGGCTAAGAGATTTGGGATTTTTATTGCAATTTCCTCTATACTGGTCCTTTCTAGTAGATCGATTGCAGTATTACACCTAAAATAATGCTGCATATTCTAACATAACCTATTATTAAGTCAATGGAATACAAAAATTAGCCTATAATGCATAAAAAAGTAAAGGGAATTGTTCTTTTTTGTTTTTGATGCACTTAACTTGATGTCAGATCATAAAGAGCATAAAGAGCATATCTTTCTCCCAAGGCTGACAATAATTAAAAGGATCTGATTGCTCGTTTCCTATCAGGCCCTCTATTAGTATCCATTCACCATGCTTGTCCATCTGTATCTCATAGTAGCGCATTATAATGTAGTACACATACTTGACCTTAGCTTATATCTTTCAACATAAAACATTAGTATGCTCTTTGCTAATTGATCTCTTTTAAAAGCAATGCTGTTTTTCACCACTAGATATAGTAGGATGGTTGCATTATTACATTTCAATCACTGATATGTATATAGCAGCGATAAAGCATAACAATCACAGAAACGTTTCCTTTCCTTGGGTTTTCCTGCTATGAACATGGAGCCTATAAATGGACATACTCAAGCATACAGCAAATAGGTAAAGTAATAAGTCTGTTGGATAGCAGGCTTAGTAAAGAGTCTGTCATTTACTTTTGCAAACATACTACCACCCTTTGCAGCTGCTGGAGCCCCCAATTCATTCTGTATGCTTTGAATATAAACACTTGCGAGATCTGAACTTAAAGTGTTACTAAACCCAGGACCCTGCATTTGCTATATCTGGTCCCCCACAGTACACATGTAGCACTGCTCCTGTAGGAACTGCTTGAATATCTGTACCCGGGTCTCCCACTGATTAATCCACAGACAGTTACACGGTAACATACACACTATTCTGCTCATTATCTTCAATGATCAGTCCAGGGGTGTTTTTATGTTTTATTTGGGGAACTTGGGTAGGAGAAGGAAATTAGTAGGATATTCCAAATTAACTATTCACAGGTTAGGATAACTTTCTCTCTCTGTAGCACTGTGAAGCAGATTATCTGCTGAACCATACAGTGTCTGTATGGAAGAACAGGTCCCTCTGTAGCAGAAGAGACTCAGTGGACTTTATATCTTTAAGACACTAGCATGCGTCCCCTTTAGCTCACACACCCAGTATGCTGACTTCTAGGACCAGCGGGGGATTTCAGAAACACACTCAGTCTAAAGGGATCCCTTCAGGGGTCTGTACTCACAAAATGTCCCGGGACAGCTAGTAGACTCCTTCCAACTTCCAAGTAACACTCTATACCAGTGAAATAAGACCAGACCCATAGACTTCCTCCCTCAGTCACCTTGTACAGGAACCTTGGGTTGTAGATTTCAGGCCCTCAGGTCAGTCACCTGAGGCCACATGGCAGCTTATGTGAGGCAGCCGTCTCCTTCCTACCTACACCTCTCTCCTTAGAAGTGGTACCCAGCATGCATATTAATTGGCCAGGGCTGTATCTACATCCATGCTCCCACCTGTTGGGTTTCCTCCCACTGTCCAGTATAACTCATTACTATTGGACCAGTGGGAAATTTGCAAGACAGCATGAGCCGCACCTACCTAGAAGGGAGCTACACATAGAACATGAAAATGCAATAATTTTAGTAAATATAAATTGCTAATAACCTTTTCTCATTAGCAGTATATAACGGTCTTGTGACTTCTATCAGTTCCTGGTTAACGCTTGTAGGAGGAGTTTTCATTCTGCACTGGCTGTCCTATCAGGATGCAGGACACCTGGCCCTCTGCCTGGACAGTGCTGATTGGCCCTGTGCTGATCACATGCACCCTCCCAAGAAAAAAAAAAATTCTAGCAATACACACCAAACTGAGCATGTGCAGCCTGACTCCACTAACTCTGTCTTATCCGGACATGTTTTGGAAGCAATGCAAGAAGGGGAGGATCTGTGCATACAGGATCAAACAGTCTTTTTACATAATTCAGAGGATTAACCCCTTAGTGGGTATAACAAGCATGCTTTACTGTATATACAGACTGAGTTTACTGTTGTGGGTTTAGTAACACTTTACAGAGCTAACAACTTTCCCCATACCCCCATGTGATAGGCCTGAGGCCTAGTGCTTGATCACTTAGGCATGACCAGCTGCATTGTGGAAGGCAGAAGTAGGAGAGAACTATGGGGGTTATTTACGAAAGGAAAATCCACTTTGCACTGAAAGTGCACTTGGAAGTGCAGTCGCTAAGGGGTAGATCTGAAATGATTGTAAGCTCTGCTGATTTTATCATCCAATCATGTGCAAGTTAAAAACAAACCTGGTACTTTCTAATACCTTGTATCCTGAGTCATGATAAACCTGTGTTAGACTGCTATTGGAACCTTGCTTAAAGCAAACTTTTAAGTCATTTTATTTATTTACATCTGGGCAAAAAGCAGGCACCACAAGTTTTATGCTACTCGTTTAGCCTGGAATACCCATTTCTGTGTTCCCTTATAACCTCCGTTTTATTTTTTCAATATTTTCCCAGACTTTGGCAATGCTCCATTCCAAACCCCATCCACCAGTATAACAAGTTTGTTTTATTGTACACATTACTCTAGCATTACACTTTCCACATATATCAGCACTACATACCAGGTTTTAAAGTTTTAATGGCCACTGATATGGCGTTATTCCACAGTCCTTCCCAAACATCACCAAATTGACCTTGTCCCAGTTTCTTCAGGAACATCAAAGAGTTCCGATCAATTTCCCAGTGATCTGCAGTTTGGAAACACAAATCTGGTGGCAACGGTATTTCTGTCTGGTTTGGAGGAAAAAAAATATATATTAAACATATCAACAAAGAATACAAGTAAAAGACCAAAATTTTTACACTTTACTGCACAGTGTATCCTCCTCAACTAACAAGGTCTAGTGAAACAAAATAATGACGTATAGAAAAATACAGTATATTTATGAGCATAAGTATTTCTTACTAATGTATCTACCTATTTTACATGCTGGTTTAACATGTTTTTCTCTGCAAAGAATGATTTACTCCAAACAATGAGCAAAAAAGTTGTAAGCATTCCTCATTAAATTCTGCCTTCATACAAATAGTTATCTTTTGCCTTTCCCATTACTTCTGGAAACATAGCTTTCTTTTGATTAACCACCAAATCCATTATATGTGCTCCTTTTTCCTTTGCCAGAAAGCCTGGAAAAAAAACTACATCACTGCATTTGTTTTATAAAGATGTGACCTGGGTTTTTTTTTTATGACTTTCTAATAACTTTCCAAAATGCCACATTAAAGAAAATGTACCCCGATATCAATCTCAGTCAAAGATATTATTGAAAGCCACTAGTAGAGATGACTGGATGCACATCTACTGTATATCAATTTTTTTCCACTTTACCCACCAGCTTTTTGGCATGCCCACTCTTCTCAAAACTTTATGCAACTGTTTATTTTTGATGTTGTCATATGCTGCACTACAGGGAACCCAGCAGATAACCCCTTTCTATTCCACATCTTTATGTCTTTCCCAGTATTTGCCTAAAACAGAACATCTGATCTGTCATTGACATAAGTCTTAATGCCTAATGCCTGTTTGTTATTTTATCAGTTCTATAGCCATACATTATTTTAGGTGTAATGCTTTAAAATGTGAAATGTTATATATGAAGTTTAGTGCAGGGATCTCGATCTATCTATCTATCTATCTATCTATCTATCTATCGATCGATCGATAGATAGATAGATAGATAGATAGATAGATAGATAGGATTAAATCCCTGCTAAACTTCATAGATAACATTTCACATGATTTTAAAACATCACACCTAAAATAATTTATATACCGTTATGTAGGTTTAGGGCATAGAATACTTGCATTCCATTACACGAGGACTATTTTTCCCCTATCCTTTGCCAGGTTATCTACAGGTGTTCAGGCCATGTCTAATGCTGCTAATGTTTTCTGGTATTGGGATTGACAGAACATTGACCAACTCCGATTTCTTAATTTCTGTAAAGGATCTACTCTTTCAGCAAGGTTGGCATCACTCGTCCACAAGAGCCCTGCCCTTTTCTTATGAACGAATCATTTTTTTAGACTTCTGCCTTTTGACCTGTCTGGTTTTCGTGGTCCCCCCAGGAGCTTATGCACCGACCAACGTTAGGGCCACAGTAGAACATATGAACCTTCTCGGACAATATGGCAGTAGTCACGTGTGAAAATAGTGCCAGAAACTGCCATGAGTACAGAGACTTATTCCTGCCATCTGTCTCCATCTGTCTCGCAATAGCTACCAGTGGTGGCTGCTGCTCAAATCCCCCCCCCCCCCCCAGCCAGCCGTCTGACCACCACCAATCCCCCCTACCACTCCCCACCGTCACTCGATTGAATGCCTCTAAAAACCACCGTTGGTCGCCACTGCCAGCCCGCACCTACCTTCATCACTCTCTTCCCGACTCCCAGCGGTCTCCTTCTGGCCAATCAGGAGTCCTGGAATCCGGCTAATGGGGTCTTAAGACTCCCGGGCAATCCTGACTGGCCGGGAGGAAAAACAGGAAGAAATTGGCAAATAATAATCTGCTAATGTCACAAAACTAGGTGGGCTCCGAGCCCCCCCCCCCCTTTTAAGCCAATTAGAGCCTCAGGCTCTAACCATGTGCTAAAAAAGCCCCATTGGAATCCATAATCCATACGTCCAGCGCCCCTGCGTGTAGATTAGGGGCTAGACGCATGGATTAGAGGGGAGGCGCCCGTGCTCCCTGAATGAGCGGCTGCCACTGATAGCTACCCTGAACTCAAGATATCTGGTCCAATTCTTTAGAACAGTGGTCTCCAAACGATGGCCCTTTGCTCGCCCTTATCTTGGCCATTGAGACACTTTTCCTTCCACTGAAAAAGGACACTATTCCTCCCACTAACACTAATTTTGGGACACTATTCCTTCCACTGACACCAACAATGGGGCATAATTCCTATTATTGACATAAACAATGGGACACTATTTCTTTCATTGACACCAATGATGGGGCATTATTCCTCAAACTGACACCAACTATGGGGCACTATTTTTCCCACTGACACCAACAATGGGACACTATTTCTCCCACTGACACCAACAATGGGGCACTCTTCGTCTCACTGGTACCAATGATGTGGCCCTATTTCTCCCCCTGATGCCAAAGATGTATTGTTTACTTCCATGGACGCCAGGACAATTTCTACTCCCAATGGGTACATTTTGGCACCCCTAAAATCTAGATGACAGTAAACTGGCCCTTAGTTTAGAAAGTTTTGAGTCCCCTGCTTTAAAGTGAAGTTATCTCGCTGTCACCCTCCACTTGCTGTGAGTTCATAGAGACTGATTCTGTGCTTAATTACCCGAGGTGTTATAACAAATACATGTTTCTATTTTCAATACATTCATTTAAAGTTTATTTTACTTAAAAGTAATTAAGTAACTTAGATATATATTGTTTCTATTTACACTTTATAGTAAACCTGTGCTTTTCCCATTCCGAGCAAAGATACAGGTTTACTTTAATGGCAGCCCCACAAATGACACTCTACTTTTAATTTCAATGTAGGTGTGCTTTGGGAACTCTCTCTCTTCTCTTGGCTGACTTGTGGAATTGTTATTATTCCCAACACGTTGAAGGATGAGCGCCTCAACACCTGCTCTGTCTGCAAAACAATTATTTTACACACAAACGCTTAAATTCCTTATCCAACCAAGCTATTTGTTTTATAGAAAGCCTTGCTTTAATTACACCAAATATTTTATAAGCAAAAACAGATACACCGTCAAAGGTTTTTTATATCTTTAATTATTATCAGGACTGTACCTGGAAAAAAAAAATGAAATCTGAACACAGAAAAGAAGGAGCTGCAATTGTGTTTCTTTCCACAAGATGGCACATGAATCTACTTTTTGTGCAGTTTGTAGCCAAACAACAACTATTAGAAGAATGTCAAACAAGGAAGTAATGCTTTTATTTCAAGAGGCAAAAACCTTCATGAAAAAAACCCTGGCGTAAACTGTAACTATAAATAGCACATAAAGGTTAGATAGGGAGTACATCAGAATGTATCTCCCTGAAGCAATAGGCAAAAGGGAGACTTAACTGAGGTTGTGTATGGATTAATGCTGCAGTTTTGATGGCATACATTCAGTTTAAATAATGCTCACATCTGACAGGTGGGTTTTAGTTACGGAACTTCTTTTGAGTGACACATATCTTGCGATTTTAGTTTGTGCGATTTTGCAGCGATTTGGGGGTACCATTGAGAAATAATGGCATCGCAAATGCGTCTCGTGTTTTTCCACAATTCAACTCGCCTAGAGCTGGGGGATGAGTAGGGTAAACAAGGCCCAAGAAGGCAAGCAACTGCCATTTCTTTCTGTACCTATTATGTTACAGTGAGGTGAGTAAACAGTTCTCTTTCAGCTATTTTTTTTTCCCTATTTTTGTTACCATGTCCAAGGATCTTGGGGAGCTGATCCACAGAATCAGGGATCAGGTTCTCCTGAGTAGGACTGACTGGATCCGGAAGCCTGTCCCTAAAATCGGGCACTGTCACAGATATCTGGGGATTTTGGCACTGATATGGTTAAAGTGGCGCCGCTGGTGTAAGCATCATCGTTCTGATGATGATCATCATCCCACTGCCTCCTCCTCTTGATCAGTGAAGTCACAAGTCTCATGGTGCCCTTCTGCAATTGGTCAATAGCGAGCGGGGGCATGGCTAGCTGAGAGAGGAGAGGCAGAGGGGTCTGCTGCTGCATGGGACGGGAGCAGCCTCGGCCACAAGTCAGCAGTCTCTGACCCTCTACTGTACTTCTGCCTGTGAGAAAAGAGCGGGATTTAAAACACCCGAAATGCCCGGGGAGAGCAATAGTGACCAGGCAGAGGAGAGTCGCAGACCAGTGGGACACTGCTGCACAGCCAGGAGACCCGACCAGGGATCAGGAGGGCCCATGATAATGGCTCTTCTCCCTAGATTCTCTCTTTTTTTCAATTTTTTTTAGGGGGGGTGAGAGGAAGCAGCTCTGGGTTGCCTCTATGGAGACAAATGACTGATTTTAGGGGGCCTGTTTGTTTATTTATGTATTTATTTATTTTTTTGAGAGGGTGAGAGGAAGCGGTAGTGGATGGCCTGTGTGGAGACAAATGGCTGATAGGGGGGGGGGGCTGTTTTTGTTTTTGTGGGTTTTTGGAGGCAGCAGTGGGTGCTCTGTATCTCATGGGGATGGCTAATGTCTGTGATAGGGGAGTCACTTGTTCCATGCTTATCCCTAAGGTCTCATCAAGGCTCAAACGAATCAAAGGATTTCAAGGGCCATTGGGGGACGAATAGAGGAGAACTATTTACTTGCTGTATCACTCCGGTCCTGTAAGCTACAGTTTGCCCAAATTAAGGTATGCAGTTGTAGATCGTCTCTTGTAATACTGTTATAATGCAGTTGCAAACTCACGACATAACAGTTGCAGCTCACGACCTTCTTCGGGAGGTGTGAGGTATAGGGACGGCAGCAACCTTTGTTTAGCGTAGTATATCTATTACCATAGCGCGGTTTTGTCTGTCTTTAATCTTTTTGTCTCTTGTAATACGCCAGCATTCTCTGACCCTCTCCTGTACTACACCAGCAGTCTCTGAACTTCTCCTGTACTACGCCAGCAGTTTCTGAACTTCTCCTGTACTACGCCAGCAGTATCTGACCCTCTACTGTACTATGCCAGCAGTCTCTGACCCTCTCCTGTACTATGCCAGCAGTCTCTGACCCTCTCCTGTAGTACGCCAGCAGTCTCTGACCCTCTCCTGTAGTACGCCAGCAGTCTCTGACCCTCTCCTGTAGTACGCCATGGCCTCCAGTCTCTTTACTATGTCTGCATTCTCTGACCATTTCTTGTACTAAATGCAGTGTTGTAGATCGTCTCTTGTAATACGCCAGCATTCTCTGACCCTCTCCTATAGTACACCAGCAGTCCCTGACGCTCTCCTGTACTATGCAAGCAGTCTCTGAACTTCTCCTGTACTACGCCAGCAGTCTCTGACCCTCTCCTATAGTACATCAGAAGTTCCTGACCCTCTCCTGTACTATGCCAGCAGTCTCTGACCCTCTCCTATAGTACACCAGAAGTCCCTGACCCTCTCCTGTACTACACCAGCAGTCTCTGACCCTCTCCTGTACTACACCAGCAGTCTCTGAACTTCTCCTGTACTACGCCAGCAGTCTCTGACCCTCTCCTGTACTACACCAGCAGTCTCTGACCCTCTCCTGTACTACACCAGCAGTCTCTGACACTCTCCTGTACTACACCAGCAGTCTCTGAACTTCTCCTGTACTACGCCAGCAGTCTCTGACCCTCTCCTGTACTACACCAGCAGTCTCTGACCCTCTCCTGTACTACACCAGCAGTCTCTGACACTCTCCTGTACTACACCAGCAGTCTCTGACCCTCTCCTGTAGTATGCCGTGGCCTGCAGTCTCTGTACTATGTCTGCAGTCTCTTACCATTTCTTGTACTAACTGCAGTAATCTCTAGCAACCAATCAGTGAGCAGTAATCAATTCTTCATGTTTACATTATTAATTATTGACATAATAATAAGTCTATGTGTGTGTATGTGTGTGTGTGTGTGTTTAGTTTTTCTGGGATGTTAGGGTGGAGAGCAAAATTGCATGGGGGCCCAACAAAGTCTCAGACTCAATTTAACCACACACCCTTTAAGCCACACCCAATACTTAGCGTAATTTAAACCACACCAATTTTTGCCACACTGACCACATCCATCAAATGAATGCCCCACCCCTAATTAACATGAATACTCCACCTACACTGGCTTTCTGGAAAAAAAAGTGTCTAATTTTTTTTTTTTTTTGTTTATGTTGGCAACTACCTGGCCCCTATAACAAAAGAGGGGGAGGGGGAACCAGCTAAATAGGGGGTACATGACGGTACCCCTGGGTATTTATCTACACACTCAAATAGAGTGGGACTCAGTGGCCAAGGAGAGCATGTCAAAAATGTGCACTGAACCAGAAAGATGGCACAGTACAAAGTGCCACACAGATAGAGCCCAGGGAAATAATAAACATATAATTACATGAATTATCAAAATTTGAATTATTTATTGAAAAAATGGAGATAGCAAAAATGACATAAAAAAATGAGCAGATATCCTACACCTAACACCATCTATAGACAACATTTTCTGGGGACAAAGAGAAAACACACACAAAGACAGAGCATCTGACACAAAACAAGCATACAAATAGACCAATAAAGCACTATGGATAAGTGCAATGGGAGGAAATGGCACCACCGGGCCAGGCAGTCCTATTGAATGAAATAAAGACAACAGCCATTGCAAAAAATCAAAGGGACACCAATCCGTAGCTGAAGGGAATGCTGCTATTATGGAACAGTCCTGGGGATGAGGAAAAACAGAGTGATAAAGTCTCAAATGCATGTCCGCAGACAGTGTGGGATCCAATGAGCTGTGAATGACCTGAAAACATATGCGACTACAATAGCCTATCAGATACTCACTAAGGAAACAGGAAATAATGAATGAATGCTCTCCAATGGCTGTACGGTAACCAGAGCTTGGTAAGTACAACAGTTCCATTGATCAGAGTAGAGGGAAAGGCGGAGTCTGCCATCAGAAAGCTTCAGCTTCGGCCTTCTTGTCCAACATCAGTGCCTGACCTCGCAAATGCACTTCTGGAAGAATGGTCAAAAATTTCCACAGACACTCCTAAACCTTGTGGACAGCCTTTCCAGAAGAGTTGAAGCTGTTATAGCTGTAAGGTTCGGTTCACACCTAAACTGGCCACGGATCGCCCTTGTTCTCCATTTCAGGGACGAGTCAGGACAGAATCTTTGCCTGAATTCTGCCCTGAAACAGAGGCAAAGATGCACAGAGTTTCTGTGCAGTGCGTTCCGCAGCAGCCCCAGAGACATGTGAACTCCTTTCTCCTTCTATGCGAATTGGATGCGGGGAATCCCACATCCAATTAGCAGAGGTATGAACCCAGCCTAAAGGGTGGGCCAACTCAATATTGAACCCAAAGGACTAAGACTGGGATGCCATTAAAGTTCATGTGCATGTAAAGGCAGGTGCCCCAGTACTTTTGGTACTATAGTGTATAAACAAGCGTGCTTGTAATGTATATTGTATTTTTTAACCGTATCTTTAGGCATACCTCCCAACATTTTGAGATGGGAAAGAGGGACACCTACTTGCAAACATATATAGTAATAGAACACGCCCCCTGACACACTCCCTTAAAGGAGAATTAACCAAAAAAAGGTTAATTAAATCCACAAGGACTTTTCTTTTACCACTCCTATTCCTTTATATTGGCTTTTAAAGTTACAAGTGCAGCAATTTAGAAATTGAATGAAAGGTTTAGCATTGGGACACAATTTTGAAAGATAAAAACTGCATTTTAGATGCAACCATATGGATCAGACCAAATTGAGGGACAAATAAGGGGCAAAGAGGGACAGAGGGACATTATCCTTAGATTCCTAACAAAGTCTGGGTAGAAACAGCAGGTTGGAAATAGGCATGTGAATGGGCTCTGCAACAACTGTTCATGTTCAGTATGATACTCTACTGCAGTGTTTCTCAACTATATTATATTACAGAAACACACACATTGTACATTATATACTACTGTAATAGAGTGGATTATAGGATGTTACAAACTTTTTAAACTAGGGCTTATTTTTGTGGTAGGGTTTATATTGCAGCCCTCCTGGAAAATAACGCTAGGTCTTATTTTTGGGGAAACACAAATATATATATACGAGTATATTTTCAGTTATAAATATTTATATCATGTATTTATTTAAAATATTACCTAATGTTGCAGACTATTTTAGCACACTTCTGTCAGTTAGAATTTATGTGAGGTAATGAAGAATGTGTCAGTCAAATGCATGTAGACAGTATATATTTGGAGAAATCTCTATCTACAACTACCAAAAAGGCTATAACAAATGTAGCTGTATTAGGAAACATAACTTTACAGTAGGAGGTCTTATATCTAGTTGAATTATGTAAAAGAGAGGACACACTCATAAGGACACACGCTTACACACACTCATCCACAATCATGCTGATACACAAAGACTTTATTTTTATGTCGGCACATATACAATGACATATTCCAACAGCTGTTCTTTACCTTTCTCTTAGCCTGAGATATTCACTTCCTTCTTCTCACACAAGCTGCAGGGAGCAGGCAAGAAGCACAATGCTTCAATTAGCGTGTCAGATTTTTATAACTTCCGTTTTTATTTCTAGTTTTGTTTACCTTACACTGAAATGCTATTTGTTTTACCTTTTGCATGTATTTTTTTTTTAATGGGATTGTGTGATATAATAAAGTTTCACTTATTTTTATTTTGCTGACTCATTTACCTATGAACGTATTATCCACAATTGCCTAATGGCGCGTACACACGACCGGACTTTTCGAGGGACTAGGTCCGACGGTCTTTCCGACGGACTTTCAGACTCAACTCAGACTCAACAGACTTGGCCACACACAATCACACCAAAGTCCGACGGATTCGAACATGATGACGTACGACTAGAATAAGGAAGTTCATAGCCAGTAGCCAATAGCTGCCCTAGCGTCGGTTTTTGTTCTGTCGGACTAGCATACACACGAATGGATTTCTCAGTCCGGCGGAGTTCCGGTGGAAAAATTTAAAACATGTTCTATTTCTAAAGTCCGCCGGATTTTTGACAAGCAAAGGTCTGATGGAGCCCACACAAGATCGAATTGTCCGACGGACTCGTTCCGTCGGACCTTTGCTGTCAAAAAGTCCAGTTGTGTGTACGCGGCATTAGACACTAAAATCATTATCGTAGTCGTCCACCTGGAATGTTGCAGCTCAGTGGGTCTAGTGAGATTTCATTCCTCACTTTCACTTTACGCACCACAGATAGTGTTAGGGCTGGAGGGATTAGTGGTTTAGTAGACCTTTTAGGGAACTCGAAGATGGTACTAGAACATTGGGATAGGGTAGGGTTTAAGTTGGTTATCAGGTGTTTGGGCCCCTTTAGTTTCTTCAGCTAAAAGTGCCACAGCTCTGGGGGCCCCTTTGACATAACAGCAGAGTGAAGGGTTGGTGATTTCAGTGTTGACCCCTGAGGTGATGGGGATGCAGGGCACACTGAAGACTATGGTGGTTAAACCAGAAGAGGCTCCTAGGGGGGATAAGGAGAACAGTGATGCCCTGTACACACGACTGGATTTCCCTTCGGAATAAACTCTGAAGGTTTATCCGACGGAGTTCCGACAGAATTCTGCTGAAACTGTCTTGCGTACACACGATCACACCAAAGTCCGATCGTCAAGAACACAGTGATGTATAACACGTACGATGGGACTAGAAAAAGGATATTCAATAGCCAGTAGCCAATAGCTTCCGTCTCGTACTTGCTTCAGAGCATGCGTCGTTTTTGGTCCGTCTGAACCGCATACAGATGAGCGGTTTTCACGACAGGAATTGGTTCCCTCGGAAATATGCAGAACATGTTGTATTGCTAGGTCCGTCAGAATTTTCTACGTAAAAAGTCTGCTGGGGCATACACACGATCGGAATATACGATGAAAAGTTCCCGTCTGACTTTTTCTGTCGGACATTCCGCTCGTGTGTACGCGGCATTAGATAATGCAGAGAACAGTACTTGTGTCTATTTTGAAGGTCCTTAGGAGCTCATCTAAAAGAGGAAATAAAGGATAAGATTTGGCACAGGAAATACATTTATATTTTTACCCTACTGCTGTTTCATATTGATAAATTGGAAAATGGAAAGAACAAGGTCAGGAGGAGTATGATGAGTGGTGCCACTTTCATCTTATTCCTCAAGTGTTAAATAACATATACTTTCTTAACCACTTGCCGACCGACTCACGCACATATTCGTCACGCACATATATGCCGGCTGCACAGCTGGGGACCCGATGGGTGTGGCCGCGATTGTAGGCACGAGAGCCGGAATGGGGGTTTGTGTGTGTAAATACACAAATCCTCGTTCTGATGAGAGACAAGAGACAGATCTGCTGTTCGTAGTAATTACAAACAGTGATATGTCTCCTCCTCCAATTAATCCCATCCCCCACAGTTAGAAATGCTCACGAGGGAACACATTTAACCCCTTGATTGCCTCCTAGTGTTAACCCCTTCCCTGTCAGTGACATTTACACGGTAATCAGTGCATTTTTATAGCTCTGATTGCTGTATAAATGTCAATAGTCTCAACAATGTGTCAAGTGTCCGATCTGTCTGCCGCAATGTTGCAATCCAGCTAAAAATTGCAGATCACCACCATTACTAGTAACAAAAAAATAATAATAAAAATGCCATAAATCTTTCCCATAGTTTGTAGACACTATAACTTTTGTGCAAACCAATCAATATACGCCTATTGCAATTTTTTTACCATAACATATTGGCCTAAACTGATGAAGAAACTTGTTTTTTTTTAAAAAACATTTTTGGGTACATTATAGCAAATATTAGCAAAAAGTAAAAAATTAATTTTTTTTCAAAATTGTCGCTCTCTTTTTGTTTATGGCGCAAAAAACAAAAAAGCGACAGAGGTGAGCAAATACCACCAAAAGAAAGCTCTATTTGTGGGGGAAAAAGGACGTCAATCTTGTTCGGAAACAACGTCACACAATCGCGCAATTGTCAAGCGATGCAGCTCCGTAACACAAAAAATGGCCCAGTCATTAAGGGGGGAATTATTCCGGGGCTGAAGTGGTTAAAGCGTAACTTATGCTTCCAAAATAAGGGAATGCTGTAAATTGGCTCCAGCATCATTTCTGTTTCCGCTTGCTGGAGGCCACCATTTTGTTTAAGGTCAGAGCATAAACTTCCTAATTGGAAACTCTTTCCCTCTCCTTGGTCTCAAAAACTAATGTCAGTTTCTTCAATTAAAATATGTACATTTCCAGACTTAATTGTATGTATTGGCTCAGTAAGAAGCTTACAGTACTGAAGTTTACAGGCAGTCAATGAAGGAGAAAGGAGAGAATATCAGCGAGATAAGATAAGACACTATCCTTGTAAGCTTAACTCTTTTGTGCATCCCTGGTAGCAGAGTTCTATCACTTTTGCTTTTCTTTTTTCACTTCCTAATCTGTGTTCGCTCTGCACAAATTGGCTTATTCCTGTTGCTTTATTCCCCTTTCAGCAACAGTAAACCCTAAAGCCTAGTAAACACAATGAGATTATTGGACAAATGATTGTCATTTTTTGTTTTTGCGTGCTAGTCTCCATATCGAATGCAAATAGGTTACTAAAGTATGAATATTCTTGTACAACAGAAAAAAAAATTGGAAGTGTTGTAGTGTATTTGTATTGTATTTTCAGACTAAAACTGTACTGATTAAATGAAAATTGTACAATCTGGTATCGTATGAGAAAAATTTTCATGTTTGTTTAGAAAATTTCAGACAACAGCTGTGTATTAATGATCAGATTATCGTACAATCACGTTAAAAGCAGAATTTTTCATCCAGTTTTCTCATCATGTATACAAGGCTTAAGGCTGTCAGCTATCTGGCCTTTAGTGACTTTGATTTTAGGCACAGTGCTGAGAGTAGAGAACAACTGAGCATGTGCAGAGCAGGGGGAGACATTGCATTTCTGGATTTTAAACTAAAGTATAGGCGCTTATTTACAGCTATACCTGTAAATTAAGCCAGTCTGAGGTGATCTATCAGGACTTTATTTTTTGACTAAAGTTTCATTTTAACCACTTAAAAGCCCCGGACCATTTTGCTGGCCAAAGACCAGGCCACTTTTTGCGATTTGGCACTGCATCGCTTTAACAGACAATTGCGCGGTCATGGGACGTGGCTCCCAAACAAAACTGACGTCCTTTTTTTCCCACAAATAGAGCTTTCTTTTGCTGGTGTTTGATCACCCTTGTGTTTTTTATTGTTTGCGCTATAAACAAATAAAGAGCGACAATTTTGAAAAAAATGCATTATTTTTTACATTTTGCTATAATAAATATCCCCCAAAAATATATAAACAAACATTTTTTTTCTCAGTTTAGGCCAATACATATTCTTCTACATATTTTTTGGTAAAAAAAAAATCGCAATAAGCGTTTATTGATTGGTTTTCGCAAAAGTTATAGCGTTTACAAAAAAGGGGATAGTTTTATGGCCTTTTTATTAATGATTTTTTTTTTTTACTAGTAATGGTGGCAATCTGCAATTTTTATCATGACTGCGACATTATGGCGGACACATTAGACATTTTTGACACATTTTTGGGACCATTGTCATTTATACAGCAATCAGTGCTATACAAATGCAACTGATTCCTGTGTAAATGACACTGGCAGTGAAGGGGTTAACCACTAGGTGGCAGTGTATGGGGTTAAGTGTGTCCTGGGGCGTGTTTCTAACTGTGGGGGGCGTGGCTGTGTGTGACACATCACTGATCTCTGCTTCAATGACAGGGAGCAAAGATCAGTGACACTGTCACTAGGCAGAACGGGGAGATGCTTGTTTACATTAGCATCTCCCAGTTTGTCCTCCCCGTGAGACGATTGTGGGTATCCCCGCAGCGATCGAGACCGCAGGACCTGCAATCCGACTCACGGAGGTTCCGACCGGCGCGCACACGTGCCGCCGGAGCGCACGCGATGGCATGGCGGCAAATTTAAAGGGACGTACAGGTACGCCCATTTGCCTGTCCGTGCCATTCTGCCGACGTATATCGCCGTGCGCCGGTCAGCTCGTGGTAAAAAAGTGTAGTGGGAAAAAATGCCGTAACATTGTTCTGATCTGTTCTGTTACCTTGAGTCGAAGTTCAACAGACATACAGGGGTATGGCTTTGCTACATTATGATAAGCAGTATAGACAACACATGTGGGTGGTGTCTGAGTTTACCATGGGTCAACCTAGTACGGTTGTCTGTACGGTCTAAAATATTGTTGCAATTATCGTTTTTTCTGCACTGTAGCTTTTATATTTTTTTGCATGAGTCTAGTGTATATTTTTTCTGATGGTTTTTTGCTGCATCAAGTTTTTTTGCAGGTATTGCACTTTAGCACTATTTGCACCTTGAGGACACTTTATTAGTTTATAATATTTTCTAATGGCGTTGGATTCTATAGTATCTGTGAGATAAGGATCTGGAGTTTGTATTACATCAGATACAATAGAACGTTCATGTGGACATTACCTAGATCCTTCCTGTAAGAAGGATACACTAAACACGTATAGTTATTTGTTTATTGGGATCTTCTATTTTTATTATTTTTTATTTTTCACATTTCACCACTTTTATTTGATGGAATACTTTAGTTTACGCCCATTACCCACCTCGGGTACAATACATTTTGGGCGCACCACAGTGGGGTGTACATAAAGGGGGTAGGTGGGAAGTGAGCACGCATTAGCATTAAAGGGGCCTTTTGTTAGGGATTTTGTCTTCATATAAGATATTGATTTGAGCCTCCTTGCCCTTCCTTTTATTCTTTTTTGGGTTGCTGTCTCCTTTACAATAGTACAGTGCATATTTGACTGGTAACGTGGTGTGTGGATAAGCTAATCCCATTGTTTATACACTGACACGAGCACTGGGAAATATAACCTGGGTATTATATTATAGATAAATTAGTAATTCTGTTATAGGTAGCGCCATAAGCCCTATAATAACATTATAAATAGCTAAACAGCCATAGCTCCCTAACAGGGACTGAGGGCTTAGAGGGTGACAGCAACCTAAAAATATTCTGCTTCCTAAGCACGGCTATTATATATTTTTTCTAATTAGATAAGGATGTATATGTCTGGTGTGATCCTGCACACATATTTTAATGTTGTATGCTGATGATGAATGTTAAATGCACTTTGTCAACAATTTGTGTTAAGCAGCCCTCACAAAGTTGTCATCTCCTGATTTGTACTCTCCACATGCCCAACAATGTACAAGTTTATTTGTAGATTTTTGGCATCCCTGATTATGGCCAGGTTTTAGGTTTTCCCTACAGAGATATATATGCTGATGCATTCTTTCATTTGTAAAGAGTGAGTTTTCTTGATGAACAGGTGTGAGCACTTGAGGCATACCTGAAGAGACAGAATCATTTATACTGGTGTGTGTGTGTCCTTTACTGGGTGGGTGTAGGTGTGCTAGCAATCCTAGCTAAGTTATATAAAGGCCTGCAGTTGTGGCGGTTGTTTGGGCTGAGAAGAGGCCAGAATCTTTGTTTGCAGTGCTTATATAGGTTTACAGATAGACATGTTCATTTTTGGGGGTGTGTGCATAATGCAGGACCCACACCCCACTAAGGTTGTGGTTTGATGATTGCTTTATGTGTTTGCTGGTATAGTTTTGCATTAAGGCCCTCAAAAGTGTGGGGCCTGGTATGGACTTAGGGAGGGGACCCTATGGCATTTTTACCATTTTTTTCATCTATATTGCCAGGAGCCGGCAATACATTACAGCCGCAAGAAAGTTTAAATGACATGTTTTCCTTTAGAAATGTCATTATTGCTGCAACATGTTCTATGTTCTATGATACATCGCACAGATGCACCACTTTACAGGCAGACTAAGGGGGCCCCTCAGGCATGCTACTTAAAGGAATACTTAATTTTTATTGCAGTACCCAGGTGCCCATACACTTTTTATGGCAATAACTTGCACATAAACCTTTAAAATCAGGACTTTGGATTTTTCATGTTCGTGTCCCATAGACTTGAATAGCATTTGCATCTTCGCTAGAACTTTTTTTTCCCTGCAACAGGCAAATGCCCAATAGCCTATGCCACATCAGCATGGACATGGTTGTTTCCATAATATAAATGCCTCAAATGCAAAACATTATTGTATAAAATGAAAAGAATCAAACACTAGTAAATGTTCTCAGTTCAGTGCGATAGTGGTCTGCACTCCTACCTTGAAAGACTCAGGCCATGAGTTCAAATCTCATACTTGGTATCACCTACTGAATGCTTGCATAGTACTCAGCAGCATATGCTGAAAATAGCCAATGCACATCAGTTCAGTTCATTCCATAATAGTAACTCTTCAAATGCATGCAATGGTCTGTAAGTATTCAATAATATTATGGTGTGGAATTCCAAAAATTACACACTAGTTAACATGCAGAGTAATAGTTTACACTTTGTTTTTAACCCCTTCATGACTAAGCCTATTTTTGGAATTTGGTGTTTACAAGTTAGAAATCCATATTTTTTGCTAGAAAATTACTTAGAACCCCCAAACATTATATATATTTTTTTAGCAGAGACTCTAGAGAATAAAACGGCGATTGTTGCAATATTTTATGTCACACGGTATTTGCGCAGCGGTGTTTTAAACGCAACTTTTTGGGAAAAGGGACACTTTCATGAATTTAAAAAAAACGAAACAGTAAAATTAGCCCAATTTTTTTGCATAATGTGAAAGATAATGTTATGCCGAGTAAATAGATACCAAACATGTCACACTTTATAATCGCACACACTCGTGGAATGACGACAAAGTACGGTACCTAAAAATCTCAATAGGCGACACTTACATTTTTTTTTACGGTTACCACGGTTACCAATTTAGCGTTACAGAGGAGGTGCTAGAATTATTGTTCTCGCTCTGACGATACCTCACATGTGTGATTTGAACACTATTTACATATGCGGGTGTGACTTCCGTATGCGTTTTCTTTGCTTCGCGAGCTCGCGGGGACGGCGGGGGCGCTTTAAAAAAAAAATTTAAATTTATTTTAAAATGAATAAATTGTTTTTTTTTTTTTTTTTTTTTATTAAATTTGATCACTTTTATTGCTGCCACAGGAATGTAAACATCCCTTGTGACAGTAATAGGTGGTGACAGGTACTCTTTATGGAGGGATCGGGGGTCTTTTAGATCCCTCCTTTACACTTCAAAGTATTCAGATCGCCAAAAAAGGCGATTCTGAATACTGTATATTTTTTTTAAACCGGCGCCATTGGCAGCCAAGTAAACGGGAAGTGACGTCATGACGTCGCTTCCATGTTTACTATTAGGAGACTGGAATGACGCTGATTACGGCGTCATTCCAGTTCCTCCCCAGCAGCCGGAAGCATCAGATTGTGAATCAGTGCTCCCGATCGAGCGGGAACACCGGTAACAGCGGCGGGAGGTGGCGGGAGGGGGGGATGTCCCCTCCCGATCCTCCGGCATAACAGCTTCAGCTTCTTCAGTTGTTATGGCTGGATAGCCAATCGTCCGCTGTAAAAAACAGTACCGGGATGATGCCTACATACCCCCGGAAGCCGAGTACGCACATCTGCATACGCTCGGCGGGAAGGGGTTAATTCGCTTGTGCACTGGAAAAATCAATACAGCTACCTTAGGTGGGTGGTAGGTTGGCTGGGATTTGAACTCATAACTTGAGTGCTTTGTAGACATCAGTGCACACCACCAAGCCATTGTGTTAAGTACGCTGAGCCCTGCACAATAGTGTAGTATGATTAAAGAATAAACATAAATAATTACTGCGTTATAGTCTCATAAAAAATTTAATTAACATGAAAAAAAAACATATAACAGATATGTAACTGCAAAATTTCAATACATGTAACTCTACAGAATAGTAGACATTACTCTGTTATACTCATTCATAACTGCATTCGTTAGCAAAAGAAGAAAACAAACTAGGAATACTAATTGGAATATACATAAATAGATGCACACAAGGTACAGGACATCTCACATGAAAATGTTTTATTCAGATTCATGTGATCATGACTGCAGTGCAGTTCCATATAATAAACTCTGTAGCTATTGGCACTTGCAAATTCACGGATATGCCGATTTCACATTTCCAAAGGCATGTTCGCAGGTATTAGCACATATTCACCTAGTTGAAGTCTTAATTGGCTTATTTGGGCGTAACTAAATGCAGAGCGGCCATTACTCCCCGTTTTTCTTAGTAAATGAACCTCACAATGTCTTTATAAATAAAACCAAAGTTTCCTAAACAGGCAAAAATATTGCTTTTTGACAAACAGAAGTTCAACTTTAAAATATAAAAAAAAAAAAAAAAAACTGTAAACTATTTTGGCTGTAGTGCCATTGCACATATTACCAGAACAAATTACGAACATTAAATGTTAAGAATATTAAGAAAAAAGAAATTTGATTTGATTTGGTTTTAGTCATAGTCTTTTGACTAAAATGCCATTTTAGTTTTTATTCGTATTTTAGTCTAAAAAATATTTTCGACGAGGAAATTAACACAGCTTAGTAGTGTCATGCCTTGTACACACGGTCAGAAATTCCAACAGAGGAGGTCCGATCGGATTATATTGTTGGAAAATACGATCGTGTGTGGGCCCTATTGTACTTTTGTGACGGAAAAAATTTGAGAGCAGGATCTCAAATTTTCAGACAAAAACATCTGACTTTTTCCGATCGTTTGTAGAGAATTCCAATCGGATAAAGTGCCACGCATGCTCAGATCAAATTACAAGACCAAAGCTATTGGCTACTAGCCTTAACGTAGTCCCGTCGTAACGAACGAACGTCATCACGTTCCGAATGATCGGATTTTCCGACAACTTTGTCCGACCGTGTGTATGCAACACCAGTTTTGGACAAAATCTGTCAGAAAAAAATCAGACGGATTTTGTGGTCGGAATGTCCGACCGTGTGTACTAGGCATCAGTGTGTGTCAGTTAACTTCACAATAACTCTATGACTAATTTGCCTACTTAAATATTTTTTCAAGGCTATAAGGCATTTGTTTGGTGCACTTTTTTAATTATTACCCTACTTGTGTTTTTATGTATTATACACTAACACGTTTACCTTTTTATTGTATTTTTTTTTTGTTATTTTACACACATTTGAATTATTTCAACGTTTTCATTTTCTTTTTGTTTACTTACTGTATTGTTCTGCAACATCTACAGACTGCTTATTTGTGGGCAAGCCACAGTAAAAGCTGAGCTGACAGGTTTGGTTTGTAAACAAACCAATGTGAGCACTAGGATTGGCTATCATAGTGATCACATGATTAGGAACCACACAGCTTGGTTTCTGATTATTAGTGTAGAGTAACAGCTGCTAGTTTGAATATCACATTCTCTCTGTACAGGGGATCTGTTCCTTTCTGAATTATAAGCAATGCAGAATAGCATATTGTGAATGATATATCTCACTCAGCTGAATACATGAAAATATTATACACACAAAGACGTAAATGAAGAATCTGTAAATACCTTTCTACATGGGCTTGTGAGCCTGCAGTAGAGACCATCATTTAAATTTCTGTAATTTTGCACAAGTTCCTCCAAATTCCTGAACGTTTTTCTCGGTGAAATATAAAATCCTCCATTATCAAGCCTTCTAATCCTGTAGTGTTTCACAGCACTGCCATCGAAGACTAGAAAAAAAAAAGCAAATTCTTAATTTGATGAAACCAAACTGCATTGATAAATCTAAGCAACATGGCAGCAAAGTCTTACATAGTTACATAGTTAGTCAGGTTGAAAAAAGACACAAGTCCATCCAGTTCAACCACAAAAAAATAATAATAATATCTTGTATCTTAGTCTTGTTTTAATTCTAAAACTCTACTTGGGTACAACATACAGGATACAGTATCATTGCTACACAAGTCATTTTGTTATTCAATGTTAATGAACATGACCCTTCCATTTCAGTCAGCTGTCAATTTCTAACACAAATTTTAAATGTGACAGCAATAATTTATTTGCGTACAGGACTTCCTAGATTCCCAATTCCCCTGCTCATGCAAATGGTTCACTGTTCTTTTTCACCACTCTGCTTAGAGCTTGAGATCACATTCAATCTTTGGTGAAATACCTTTACCATGTGCATGTGAAAACAATTATTGCATGGGAACAGATTTTTTTTTCCCATGTCCAAAAATACTCAGCTATGACAAACCAAAGAGAAGTGGTTGCACAAGAAAGAAAACATCATATGATGATCACAATAGTTTGTTTTAACAGAAAATGTTGTCATTTTTCTAAAGTGACATAATTATACTTTTAAAAGAAAAAACAGTAAATTCTTCTCTTAGCAGTGTTGTTTTAAATCTTAGGCACACTTGGGCACTACCCAGGGGCCCCAGATGCATGGGGACCCCATGATAATCTTGTATTACATCATACTTGCCAACTGTCCCATCTCTGCTAGGATAGCCATGCATTTTACTAAGTTTTCCCAGTATCGCCGTGTTCTAAGCAGCATCCTGAAACTTGTACTTCCTGATCTTAGTATCTTGCCCTCCTGGTTCCCCCTGTACTGTGCTCTTTGTGTTAATTTAGTCTTTGATTTATAGCATGTTTTTTTATTGTTTAAAATCAATTATATTGAAATCACTAATAAATATATGTTTAATTCTATCAATTATTTACACTTTAATTCTTGAGAGTAGATGCGTAAATTTAGGGCAGGCTGGTCTGGACCCCAATGCATTACTTTGCCCAGGAGCCCATGATATTAAGACAGCCCTAGAACAAGTTTTTTTTTTTAAGTATTTCAACTATGTAGCTACATGGAAGGGTTCCCACACTCCCCTTATAAACGGCACTATTGGAAAATTTCTGAACTTGATGATCAGTTATTTAATTTTGTACATAAAATAGGGAATGGTCATTTTACAGGACATTTGCCCATATAAAACATCACTCAGATCAGTGGGAAAAGACCCACAGGCAGTGTCGGGACCAGGGTGAAGATGGCAAATCATGCCCCCGAGGGGATGAGGCTAACAGTGGCATACGCAGCAAAATCTATTAAATTTATGTAATGTTTGTGGAATGTGCTACATCACATGAACCACTTTTCAGAGCATGTTTGACAGGTTGTAAGGAGGTGCTATGTCACCTCCTTGCTGCCTGATTTATCCCTGAAAATGCTGATCCATTAAAAAAGTGGTTATAATATAATAACACAGATTAAAAGTGTGGTCACCCTGAATCAGGCTGGTGTCCCCACTGTTTGGCATTATCATTGAAGTCACAGCTGCTGTATTTTGTTAGAATAATATAGAATAAGGAGCACAGGGGTGCATTCTGGGCTCATGCCTGCTGCACCTGGACTAGCCTGGTACCTGTCAATCCCCCCACTTCCTGCATATGGGTGGTCTCCTCTAGAAAATCCATAGAATCCAATTTGCAAAATACACATCCTTCTGTGCCATAGAGCCCCTTCTGTGCCTGGTAGGGTGTGTACCTGGAATGGCAGATATGTTCTGCAGCTCCTGAGTACAACTGTGGGGCCACAAACACTTACCTTGGTAAAGTAGAGAAGCTGGTAGTGCCATCTTGCCATGGGGCATGGTTTTAGGGCTGTGTAATTCCAGGGATGGTCCTATTCAGGGCTCCATGGTGGCTTTAGGAAGGTTCAAACTCTATGCTGCCTCATGTTATGTGCTGGGAGGTGCAAGGCATGAAAGGAAGGTAACACAGTAACTTGCCCCAAGCACTCCTTCTCCCCTGACTGTCTATCTGTTGCTACCTACTGGCAGGACATTGAGGTTAATTTACTAAAATTGCAGAGTGCAAAATCTGTTGCAGCTCTGTATAGAAACCAATCAGCTTTTTTTCTCAAAGCTTAATTGAATAAGCTGAAGTTAGAAGCTGAATGGCTTGTGTGCAGAGCCGCAACAGATTTTGCACTCTCCAGTTCGAGTAAATCAACCCCACTGTATGCACGTCACGGTTCCAGTGCAGGTGAGTATCTAATAGAATGCTTAGTAACTCATACTGATTAGCAATCACTGGAGTACAGGGCTAGTGTTAGGAGATGACAGTAGTACGAGGGTAGTCTTCCCTCACTCCCCAGTGGCACTACTGAGACTCAGGTTTTTTCTCACAGTAGGCTCCTTCTCCTTCTGACAGAAGAGGTGCTGCAGTCACTCCTGTCAGTGAGGAAAGGGACCGGCGGTTGAATTTCTTGGGTGCCCCCTCAACATAGAGCTCCAGGTATGTGCTCTTTCTGTCCCCCCCCCCCCCCCCCAAGAGAGATATGCGAGAAAAAGAAAAACACACTTATCTGTCAAAGTACCTTAGCCAACACTTATGTTGGGAAGGTCTGAACCCCTGTCATGTTTTTATTGATGATTTCACCTGTCCTGATGACCACACAGACAGAGAGGAGATCTTCCCATTAGGGAAATACACAATAACAATAAAATTATGACATTGGTTCTCACCCTTTCATATTCAACTTACATATTAAAGAGATGGAGATTGTACAAACAATACTACAATCTGAGCTAATGTATGAGTGTCGGTACTCTAATTGTCTTCTGAAACTCTCATATAGTTAAACTGTATAAGTTATATACCGTTTGTTACAGTTTGTTTGTGTAAACAACTGTGTACATTTCTGCCATCAGTAAATTACCTATAACTGCATTCACTCTTCCTCATTGTGTACCATGTTTACCAGCTCAGTCCAGGTTAGCATGATATGTGCAAAATTAAAGTATAACCAAACAGGAATTGGAAAATAATCAAGTATCACATACCTTATCAGGTGACCTTTAGAATGTAAGTAATGTTACAAATAATAAAACGTTATCTGACAGGTCGATGTCTGTGCAGAATGAGCTAATAATTCATATCCTACGATGAATAAATGGAACTCTGAAGTACAATTTAAAGCAGAAAGAAACAATGTTGGTTTTAGTTGTATTTGTGTCTTTTTGTTAGTGTTAAAAATAACTAAATTGAAATAAGAAATGTATGCATGCACCTAGCTTTAGTTTTTGAGCAAAGCTAGAATCGTGCGCTTAAAAAGCCTCCTGACCTAGGGGAACTGAATATACAACTAAAACGTTCAATGATCACTCCACTAATGTTACAAAAGTATATAACATATAAGAATTGTTGCCCAAACCTTTTGTGTCTTAAAGTGCATTCCGGGGCATATTATAAAAAAAAAAAACATATTTAGTAGATCTCCACAATAAATGTATGTTGCTGCCTGTTTTATACCTTTAAAAATAGTTCAAGTACAGAAAAATACCTACCAGAAAAATATTTTCTAAAAAAAATCAGTGTGCTCTAAACTTCGTGTTTGAGTTGACAGCATAGTGTCTTTGCTGCACTGAAACCCAAAGTAGAGCTGCCAGCCCTGTCTGCTAAAATACAGAGTTATGCCCTGTACACACGGTCTGACTTTCCGATGACAAAATCCGTCAGATTTTTTCCAATGGATTCTGGCCCAAACTTGTCTAGCATACACACGGTCGCACAAAGTTGTCAAAAAATCCGATCGTTCAGAACACAGTGACGTAGAACACGTACGATGGGACTATAAATGGGAAAAAGTCAGATGGAGCCCACACACGATCGGATTTTCCGACAACACGATCTGATCGCACATTTTCCGTCGGAAAGTCCAACCGTGCGAACAGGGCATTACACCTATCCCCTACCCCTCTCTGTCTCACTCCACATACATACATTGATTCCCCCCCCCCCCAAAAAAAAACAATGCTGTTGTCTTCCCTCTCAAGAGGCACCCTACACACTGTATAGGTGTCAGGAGGGGGAAGGGAGCATTTTTTTAGGTTTAGCCTGGAATTTAACAAGAAATACAAGTTTTTGTCAGGTTACAAGAAGTTGTAACAAATCTTAGAAATAACAATATGTATCAACAATGCAAGACAAACAAGATACAGCATCTTGTGGTTTTGGAATGAATGCCATTTATCGAATGAACAATACATATGCTGTTAGAAATTGTGTTTTTAGAACATTTTCCATTTCCAAATTTTTTGCTCCTTTGAATTTGAAATGTATTAAGATTTCTGAGATTCAGCAAGATATTTTTGTGATTGCTAACTTTTTTACCCCTAATTTGGGTATAGTGAAAGAGCTCAAAAGTGTTTGGAATTGGGTATTAAAGTTGAATATTCTGTGAAAAATATACAGGTGTCATGCCGAGCAGAGTCCACTTCTAAGAGGCCAATATTTCTAAAACAGATATTAAACAGAAAATGCTACATTTCCCTCTGAGCAGCAAAGTAAGGTCAGTTACTCTTTAGCTTAAAGTGTTACTAAACTCACAACAGTAAAATCAGTCTGTATATTCAGTAAAGCATGCTTGTTATTCTTGCTGTGAAACCTAAGGGGTTAATGCTCTGCATTGGGTAGAAAGGCTATTTGATCCTATCTTCTCTGATCCTCCCCTTCTTCCACAGTCCAAAATCCATCTCCTGATAGAACAGAACCTTGGGGGCACTCTGCACATGCTTAGTTTGGTGTGTTTTGTTAGAGAGTTTTTATTTTCTTGGGAGGATGCATGTACTCAGCAATCAACACTGTCTAGACAGAAAGTCAGGAGTCTTGCAGCCTCATAGGACAGTCAGAGAAGAATGAAAATGCCTCCTACAAGCTTTAATCAGACACTGATAGAAGTCATAAGACTGCTATATACTGCTGATGATAAAGGGTATTTAGTAGCCTATATTTACTAAAATATTTTATTATTTTAACAGTATTTTCATGTTCTGTGTACTGTGGGAGACCAGATATAGTGAATGCAGGATCCTGGGTTTAGTAACACTTTAAATATACTTTCAACTCCCCAATAAACAACTAAAAATAAATACACAGATCATGTGACAATCTGACACCAGAGGTATACAAATTGCTATAAAATACCAGTTGTAATGGTAACAAACACTATAGACACCAGGGAAACTGATAATGTGTAAACCCAACTGCCCCCAACATAAACATCCCCACGATAAACATCAGCAATAAACATCCCTTCAAACATAAACACCAAGGCAATAAATATCCCCCACCTGCATAAACATCCTTCACCTGTAATAAACGTTCCTACCAGCAGACCACTGATACAGAGCGGCATAAGCAGTGGCGGAACTATCACCATAGCGACACACACGGGCACTATGGGGCCCGCAGCCAAGTTGGGCCCAGTGAGGACAGGCTCCAGGGGTCCACTGGTGGCTCCGCGGGTGAGAGCGGTTGGCTCATCGGGTGAGAGCGAGCAGCTCCGTGGGTGAGAGCGTGAGGCTTCGTGGGTCTTTGGGTTAACAGCGTGGGTGAAAGTGCAGGTGTGAGTGGGCTGGTCAGTCAGGGAGCTGGCAGACAGGGGAGCAGAGAGATGACATCATCTCTCACTGCCCGGCGCCCACCCTGCATCCCTGCAGTGTCAATCTGCTGCCTGACTCTGTGACAGGACAGGAAAGTGACACAGCAAGTGACAATCCATAATGTGTGGCATGCGACGTGGCAAGTGACAATCTGCATCTAGTGGCAGGTGACGTGAGTAATGGACAATACGCAACATGTGGCAGGTGACGTGGCAAGTGGACAATCCGCAGCGTGTGGCAGGTGATGTGGCAAGTTACAATCTGTAATGTGTGGCAAGTGACAATCCAGGATGTGGCAAGTGACAATCCATAATGTGTGGCAAGTGACAATCTGGGACGTGGCAAGTGGACAATCCACAACATGTGGCAGGTGACATTCCACAACGTGTGACAAGTGACAATCTGGTGGCAGGCGATGGTGGTAAGTGACATACTCAGGGCTCCCACAGATTCTGCATTATGACGAGATGAACTATTTAATTTTATATAACAGAAATTGGTTAGAAGGCATGGATGTCAGCAATGTATGTCCTTCAGGGGCTGCATACAGTATACTGCATACTTTGTTGTTCGAAATTAATATAAGCTGGGTGTGGTAATCTGTTGTTCAATGGCATTAGTCAATTTTTTTTATAGGGGGGCTGCTTGCGGGGGGGGGGGGTCCCATACAACATTTTGCTATGGGGCCCTGTGATTTCTAGTCACGCCCCTGGGCATAAGGAAGAGGGAAGTACTCCCACATGTCCCCTTGGCTGTGCCAAATGGCACAGCCATGACACAGTTATAATACCAGTGAGGAACTGAAAACACTGACCGGCAGATCATGGAGAGACAAACTTTCAGTCAATCAGTAATGAAAGGTGCACGAATAGTAGTTAAAAATAAATACATGAATAGATAAAATCAAACCATGGAAAAACTCTTACTTTGAGAACATGAGGTGACTAACCTTCACAAAAAGTGGCTATCAATTGATCCAGTGGCTGCAATCATTTCTGAGGTACTGACTTGGGTGGATATTATTTTTTTAATACTCAATTGTCCTGCATCAGTGACTCAGTATTAAAGCCATGCAACTGGTACTCTCAAATGAAGGTCAGTACTTGCAGCTACATAATTCTCTCAAAGTCACCCTGTCTTTACAGGGTAAAAATTAAAGTAAAGCCTCCTTGTAAAAAGAAGTGCTATATACTTACATTTCTGGCAGTCTCTTTTAAAAAAAGTGGTGTTACTGTTTTCCAAAATCAGTTAAATGCAGGGACCAGGGATTGCAACGCAGTGGAATTTTAAGACATGGACCACCAGAAGGGTAAGTGTATATCATTTTTTTACAGGGAGGTTTTATTTAATTTTTTTTTTTTTAATTGTGAAGACAGGGGCAAAATTTATTAAACCAGGTAATAACCCGAATGCAATAATACAGACACTCTGTGTATATCAGCATCAATTTACTGTGCCCAACACTGTCATCACTATACCGTTATTAGGAATTATATGAAAAAAAGACACACAAATAATATGAAATATTTTTAGAAGCCCTTCTTTAATTGCACATTATTTTTATGTAATATTAAACATTTTTCTGGCAATTTCCTCTTATTCAGATAAATTTAATTTATAATTAAGAACTAAACCATTCCTACCAAGTAATAAACAATTTAAAAGCAGCTTTTTTTATTAATGGAAAAAGTATATCATAAATGAATCCACTTATTTTGAAAGAATTGGTTTACAATTATAAAACTTAGCATGATATTTTTTCTTCACTTCATTTTACAGTCAGCATTATTTCTTCATTGACTTTGCCAGTTTGCAATTTACTTCTGATAATTAACAAGGTAAACTGGCAACTTAGCATAGCTTGAAAATAGATTTGCTTCATTACAATCTAAACAGGTTTTTTTCACAAACATGAGATGTATTACATTGCTGGTAAAAGAAAAACACAACTGATCATTCCATTTATTGTTTCGGCATCTGCAAAAGAAATTGCTTGTGCAGTAAATGAAATGCAACTCATTAGCCGTAGCATGTAAGCTTACCATTACAGTTATCTCAGTTTTGCAGGGTCGCTTAGAAATCTGTATGATTTTTTTCATAAGTCAATGAAAAGCAGTATTTTCATTTGAAGAAGTCGAATGCCCCTGTACACGAAGTCGGATTTTCTGACGGAAAATGTTTGATGGGAGCCTTTTGCCAGAATTTGCTTCGTGTGTAGGCTCCATCGGACATTTTCCATTGGAATTTCCGTTGCGCAACATTTGAGATCTGGTTCTCAAATTTTCTGACAACAAATTGCGATCGTGTGTACATAACTCAAGCAGAAGAGCCCCACTGGCTATTGAACTTCAATTTTCTCAGCTCATCGTACATGTTGTACGTCACTGTGTTCTTGACGTTCGGAATTTCCGACAACATTGTGTGACCGTGTGTATGCAAGACAAGTTTGAGACAACATCTGTCGGAAAAATCCCATGGTTTTTGTTGTCGGGATGTGCGATCGTGTGTACACAGCATTAGGAGACAGAATTGTCAACCTTCATGAAATTGACATGGTGCCATCTGTAGGCAGGCATATACATAATGCCACTGAGGAACAAGAATGAATAGTTTGAAAAACTAAAACTTCGAGGCCTACTTATAAAAAAATAAAAATTCTCGGCTTAGGCTCACAGTTTTCTTTCTGTATCTATACAATTATATATTATAGCCATAATACTGAAAGCAATAAACTAGCAAAAAGGTGAACATTCTACTGCAAAGGCCTCATGCCTTAGAATTTTTTTTAATAAGAATAGACTCACTCTGAGTACTCCTTTCAGTTCAGAATTTAAAGACAAAAGATATTGTTCATAGATATTTGCCCATCATTTTTGAGGATCAGATATGTGCTGATCTTCTTAGGGATGGTGTCAATATCGTTCCAAAAAGAGCACCCACTAATAATTCATTGTCATTGAGTTTGTTTCAACCAGATAAGGTAAGGTCCCTCACATGGCTGCACTGCAAGGGCAGCTATTGTTGTGGTGGCACTGGTTGCCCTTGCTCTGGGCACATCATTAGAGGTGATGTGATTCGTTTGTATTCTATTGATAGGGAACAAAACTTTCAATCTTTTTTCAATTGTAATACTAAATGTGTCATATACATCATCACCTGCAGGGTTAGCCACATGCAGTACATAGGACATACCACCAGACGTTTGCAGGATAGATTTTATGAACATCTTTATAGCATAGAAAATAATAAATCTACTAACATAGCACATCACTTTAATAGCCAGCATGATAAAGATCTTTCAGCTGTAGGAGTAGAGGTTTTTGGAAAAAAGTTAACGTACCTAAGAGGTGGGGGGATGTCTTTTGTCTACTCTGTAAAAGAGAAGTATATTGGATCTTTCATTTTAAGACTTGTATGCCCCATGGCTTAAACTTTGAATGGGACATCACTCGTTTTCATGATTTATTAATATGTTTATTTTGCTGGATTTATATATGTGATGTTACCCATTCTTCTCCTTAGCCTGTATCTACACAATGTAATAGGATTATGGTATTCTTACATAGTGAATTCAGGAAAGTACTCATATGGCTTATAACTATATATGCACATATATACATATATATACATAAAGGTGTCTCTAAACATGTCTACAACTATTAGTCTTTTTGTCTTTTTGGTTTTATTATTAGGCTTTTTTTGTAGTATATAGTTTTTGAGTTTTTTTCTGCTGTGACACTACATGTTACATTATATATTTATATGTGACACTTTATTTCATGTTTAGAACCTAAATAAAAGTATATTTTCTATTTTTATTTTTATTTCTCTAGCGGGAACACTCAAATCTTTTTGGTTTTGCCCATACTTGTTGATTATGAGGATGTTCTGTATTCATTTAATTTGTATTTATGATCACTCATTCATTTTTTACACATTTATGGTATTATATTATTATTTATCGTTTTTTTATTTTCTTTATATTTTTTTTTTAAGTTAGTCTCTATATTTTATCAAGATCAATGATTTTAAATGTCCTTGTTTAAGTGTGATGTTCCTGTCCGGGTTAATTATATTGTTGGGCATCAGCTGATTGTGGGCGCATTTCCGTTTTAGTGCTCCTTTAAATAGCAGATATCTGAACAATATCATTGCTATGAGTAAGCTCAAGTGACTCGAGTGAAACATGTGACCATATCTGTATACCTTGTGTAATTGTCTGTCTGGATTCCATAAAATACATTTAAAGGACTTTGACTATGTCTGTGGTGTACCACCATTTCCTGTTTTTCCTATAAGGCGCATGCACACAGGATTTTTTTTTTTTTTCAATGTATTTTTTCAGCGTATTTGCAGAAAAAATGTGTGCCGCTTTTAAAAGTGGCTAAAGTGTTAAGGTGCGTTTGCAGGCATCAAGCAATTGACTTCAGTTCATAACAGGGTAACAGTTTTCTTATCCAACTTATAATCATTTATTTCTGACCCACTACACTCATGAGTTTTTATTAACTTTTTTTCTAATTTTTTTGAAAAAATAAACATTAAAAAAAAACTTTGCTTTGTGCACATATATCAAATATATTTAGAATATTGTTTTGGAACAGTCTTGATTGTATTAAAGTAACATACCAGAAAGTGAGTAATCTCCCCTTTGGCTCTCGCTTTCTCTGATAAGAAAAGATCCAGTTTGGTTTCCCGGTAGAAAGAGCTGCCTCTCAGCTTCTGATCTTTTTGTTGAACGGAAAAACCACCTGCAAAAAAAAAATTCACCCTCAGTCAGTAAACAAGGTAGATGTAAGCTACTGTTCAATCAGCTCTTTTTGTTGTACCCTTGACAGCTCATCATTTTCATACCACATGAAAAAAATAAATAAAAATGATTGGTACTTGCAGTAAACTAAATTTCCCAGGGATTTGTGCTAATACACATTTTGGAGCTAAACCACAAGCACATATAAAAGAAACAGATTAATGCAGCTCTGTATTCTTCAATACATCATAAAACAAGCAGTATAAGTAAATAGATTCAGCAATTTGCAATTCACTATACCTCAGGGCTCAGACTGGGAGATGGAGAAACAGCACATAGAGCCAGTCAGTTGTGATGGAGTGCTTATATGCTAACAAACAACACGCTGACAGGAGAAGACAGCAAAGAAAGATAAACATATCAGGGTGCTGCTTCTCCTTTTACTGTCCAGTCACACGTTGGGGGAAGGATAGTATCCATAACAAATATTTAAAGTGATTGAAAAGACAGAAGATTTTTTATCTTATTGCATTCTATGCATTAATATAAAAAGCCTTCTGTGTGCAGCAGCCTTCCTCAGCCCCCCTTATACTTACCTGAGGTACCTCTAGATCCAGTGATGTTGCAGGAGTGTTTCGGCTGCCCAAAACTCCCCTCTTCATTGGCTGAGACAGCAGCATGGCACCATTGGCTCCCTCTACTGTCAACCAAAGTTTGTCAGCCAATAAGGAGAGAAAAGGGGCCAGGCTGCAGCTCCGTGTCTGAATGGACACACCAAGCTGCGACTCTGCTCGGGTGCCCACATAGCAAGCTGCTTCCTGTGGGGGCGCTCGACAGAAGGGAGGGGCCAGGAGAACTGAAGAGGGACCCAAAAAGAGGAGGATCTGGATTGCTTTGTGCAAAAGCACTGCACCGAGCAGGTAAGTATGACATGTTTGTTATTTTTAACAAAAAAAAGAAACAAGACTTTATAATCACTTTAACTGCAAAATTGAAAAACAGGTCTCATATCTTGACAGGACAGAACTGTGCTATGTGGCAGATCTGTGTAATCTCAGAAATGTATGGAAAGAAAAACAAATCATTTGGCATATTAAATAACTTCCTATATGTATTTAATCTGTGTATTTAGCATTTTTTTCTTTGCTTTAACAGCTGTTTTTTGTCCATGAGGTATCACATACTGGTGTGATAATTGCCAAGTGTCCAGGATTTTGCTGGACAGTCCCAGGATTTTAAACACTTCCCTGCACCATCTGTGTCCTGTGGGCTGTCAAGCTTGGCAGTCTGCTGTTAGATGCCCTGGGTATCAAGCAGTATCCTGATTCTGGTGGATAGGTGGCAGGTGCAGAGGCAAACTAGGTGGTAGGTAGTTCCCTTCCCCTTCTTGTTCCTCATCTTTCCATACTGTACACTGTGTTGTGCATTGTCTATTCTACACTGCCTCATTCTGTATACTGTACTGCACATTATTATTATACAGGATTTATATAGCGCCAGCAGTTTGCACAGCGCTTTAAAACATAAGGGCAGGCAGTACAATTACAGTACAGTTCAATACAGGAGGAATCAGAGGGTCCTGCTCGTTAGAGCTTACAGTCTAAGGGGCATTCTCTGTTGCCGCCACCTCATTCTGTACACTGCACTGTATATTTCCTATTCCAAACCACCTCATTCTATGCACTGTACTGTATATTCCCTTTTCCACGTGACCTTACTCTGTACGCTCTCACTTAAATAGGGCTGTATATTCACTATTTTGCACTGTTCTATTCTGTAAGCTGTGCTGTACATTTCCAATTTTGCACTGTCTTGTTTTGTACACTGTGCTGTACATTCTGTTTTTTACACATCCCATTCTCTATGTTGTGCTTTTCATTCCCTGTTCCACGTTATTCACTTAGCTATGTTTGCAAAATGATATAGACTGTGATTTCTGTGAAAGGAAAAGTAGATTGCATTTCTCCCCAGGCTAAAGGTTCCCAGTTCTCATCTGGGCAAGTGGCTGCCCCTCCTAGACCCCGTCCTCCATGCTGACCTCTGTCAGATGCCACACTAAAAACTATACAACATGAAGTCACATGTTGTATATTTCCTCTGCTGTGATATTTTAATTTATTAAAAAAAAAAAAAAAAAAAAACAGTTTGAATATTTTCAATACCCCCTGCCATTCTTGTTCCAGTAATCTTTACTGAGCAGACATGGCTGGCACCATACGACCTTGTTCCTTAAAAATATTTCCACACCCATCCTGTGGAATATAGCTCACTCATAGGAATGATTGGAGCCACAGTGCATGTGCACTAAGAAGAGCTGCTGGTATGGATGTTTTTAGCATAAAGGCTGTGCAGCAGTTGTCAGGACAAAAAAAAAGGCAAATTTTGCTGGATGTAGTAGTATGACTAGCTCCAGAATGTGTATTAGAAAAAAAACAAGCTAAAGTGATACTAAAGGCTCGTTTCTTTTTTTTAAATGACACACATGTCATACTTACCTGCTCTGTGCAATGGTTTTGTATAGAGAAGCTGTGATTCTCATTTTCTCAGGTCCCCACCGCTGCTCTCGGCTTCTCTTCCCTGCCAAGTTCCCTCATAGCAAGCTGCTTGCTACAGGGGTACTTGCGCACGCTCGCTCCTGAGCCCCCCTCTGTAAGACACACAGAGCAGGGCTCAACCCCACCCCCTACTCCCTCCTCACTGGCTGTGACCGACAGCAGGGTGAGCCAATAGCTCTCACTGATGTCTCTGAGCCAATGGGGAGGCAGAGAGCTGGGACAGCATCTGTTTCTGTGCACATCGCTAGATTGAGATCGGGCTCTGGTAAGTATAAGGGGAGGGGGCTGGAGGGGGAGATGTTGCAAACTGAAGTTTTTTTTTACCTTCATGCATGCATAAAAACCTTCAGCTTTTCAACTACTTTAATGTGGGTAGCATTTGTGTATAATGTAAGACTGACAAACTATAGTATAGCTCATATACAGTCATAATCTTATAGACGTATAAAAACATTCATTTTATTATGTATACATTTTTCAAATCATATCAAGTAAAGTATAATATTGCAAATCAATACTACAACCATACAGTAAATCTTTACAATTGCGCTTGGCTTGTGCTTCCCACCTCCCAAACCTTTCTTTTGGCTCTATTATGTGATCGATGGCCTAATTGTCTATTATTGAAGCTCTGGAAGTAATATTATTGTGATTGTTGTTATTATTTTTATTATTATTACTGATAAAAATGTTGTATACGGTTGTACTGTTTAATTTTAAAATTCATTATTTTTTAGTTATTTACATATTGCGTGTTTCTAAATTACAGTATCAGGGCCCTGTTTTAGGACCAGTTTTGATTGATATGCCAGCAGTGATTTCATTGCTGTAGCTACATTTAAATGCTGGGCAGTTCTTTTGATTTCATTTCCTGTTCATCCAACACCCCTTTTTAATTCTATGAGCAGCCTAAAGCTTGAGTGTATCCAAATTAGCAGGGTCCTATTGTAGGACCTGTTTTGATTAATATGCCAGAATTGATTTTCATTTTAACAATTACAGCTATATTTAAATTCTACGAGCAGCTTAAAGCTAACTTCATCCAAAGATTTATTTTCATTTTCTACAGAGTGAGAAGGGTTTAGGACCTCTGTCTGTTTTATTTATAGTGTCCTGTTATCCTTCTCTATACTATAATAAAATAAAATAAAATAAAAATGTTGGAGTTGTGCTTTTTAGACCAGAACTATTTCCTTTGAATAACTTCCTGATGTGTATATTAATAAACTGAACATTTTTAAGTCACAGGACAACTATTAGTTGTGCGTTCCACAAGAGTGGCAAGAGGAAAGCCATTGTTGGAAGAAAGCCATAAGAAGTTCCTTTTGAATTTTGCAAGAAGCCATATGGGGGACACAGCAAACATGTGGAAGAAATTGCTCTGGTCAGAGACCTAAATGTAACTCTTTGGCCTAAAAGCAAAACATTATGTGGCCAGAAAACAAACACTGCACATCACCCTGAACAAACCATCCCCACCGTGAAACATGGTGGTGGCAGCATCATGTTGTAGGGATGCGTTTCTTCAGCAGGGACAGGGAAACTGGTCAGAGTTGATGGGAAGATGGGTGGCATCAAATACAGGGCAATCTTAGAAGAAAACTTGTTAGAGTCTACAAAAGAATAGATTGGGGTGGCAGTTTACCGTCCAGCAGGAGAACGACCCTAAACATATAGTAAGAGCTACAATGGAATGGTTTAGATCAAAGCCAATTTATGTGTTAAAATGGCCCAGTCAAAGTCCAGACCTAAATCCAATTGAGAATATGTGGCAAGACTTCAATTGCTGTTCACAGATACCCTCTATCCAATCTGACAGAACTTGAGCTATTTTGCTTCCACAATTATTTGCCACTTTGTGTAGGTCTATCACATAAAATCCCAATAAAATAAATTTATGTTTTTGGTTGTAACATGACAAAATGTGCAAAATTTCAAGGGGTATGAATACTTTCTCAAGGCACTGTGTATGTGTGTGTATATATACAGTATATATATATATATATATATATATATATATATATATATATACATACATTACCATTATTGCCACAGATAATCACAGATTTATTTTTCTACTTGGACAGAGCGAGGAAGGGCTGGAACTTCCATTCGATTTCAACATCTGCCTGTCAGTGGCATCTCCAGCTTTCATATTTAGAGGAGGCACATGGGGAGATAGGAACAAAATCAGGGGGGCAACTATAAAACATAATATATATATATTGTTTTTTTTTTGTTTTTTTTAAAGAATAGAATGCACTCCAGGGGTCTTGTTACAAATCCACCTTTGTTTGTTGCTCAAGTACACTGACTTACCTGTCCACTACACTGACCTACCTGATTCCTACACTGACCATTACTGGCTGTGTCAAATCCTCAGCTCTGAGGGGCTCAGGCCGGGACCTGTAGTCTTTCATCCCCTAAAATGAAGGACTACAAGTTCCAACATGATCTCCTGAGGATCAAGGATGTGATTCCCTCACAAATTTAAGGACCACAAGTCCCAGCATGAACCCCATAGATCTAAGGATGTAACCCTTTAGATCGCAGGGGTTCATGCTGGGACCTGTAGTCCTTCGTTAGGAGGATGGGATCAGTGGGGGTGGGGTTTGATGAGTGGCAGTGCTTGGGGGATAGGTTCAGTGGCAGTGCTTGCTCACTTGCTGTCACCAGTTAGTCAGCGCCTATTTGATTCCCCCTGCCTGCATGCAAGAGAGGTGAGGAGAGAGAGAGGATGGGGTGGAAGGGGAGGAGCAGTATATGGGGGAAGGTAGGCAGTGGGCAGTATACAGTGGGGGGAGCAGTATACGAGGGGATCCGTATATAGTGGGCGGGAGCCATATATGGAGGAGAAGTATATAGTGGAGGGGAGCAGTATAAAGTTTGGGGGGATGCAGTGAGCAGTATACAGGGGAGGGGAGTGGTCAGTATACAATGGGGAGGAGGTGAGCAGTATACAGGGGGCAGTATACTTCGGAGAGTCGGCAGTATACATTGAGGTGGGGGCAGTGAGCAGTATACAGGGGGCAGTATACTTTGGAGAGTCACCAGTATACATGGGGGGGCAGTGAGCAGTATACAGGGGGACAGCAGTGGGCAGTATACAGTGTGGAGGGAGAGCAGTGAGCAACATACGGGCCTTAAAATATAATAATAAAATACAATCTAAATAAATAATTATACAGTATACAGTGACTGGATGCAGCAAGCAGTATACAGGGAGCAGTGACCATTATACAATGGGGAGCAGTATATGGGGGGCACAAAAGCTGCACTGCACCCAGAGGACAAACCAGAGGTAGCCTATAGGCTCCCTGGTTGCATAAATAGATGTGCCCGCATGGGTCCCCTGCAATATGGCCGTGGCAGAGGAGTGACTGGGCAGCACATAGAGGAACAAATACATCAATTTATCTCCTGCCACGCTGAATGCCTGCAGGAGGAGAAGCGAGAATTCAGCGACAGCAGAAGAGAAATGGACGGTTCAGTTCCCCTACGTGCCGCCCCTCCTACCTTGGCGGCCACGCTCCACCAGACAGCTGCTTTGAGCCCCAGGAGCACTAGGTGCAGAGAAGGAGGAAGTCAAATCCTCCTCTGCTTTCCATGCTGTGGAGAGAGGGAGTCATGGCCATGATGTCACTGGTAGAGACCAGGTGGCTCTAACAACCAGTGGCCAGAAGTAGAGTCAGATGAAGCTGGAGCCAGTGCTACGGCAGCTCAGTCTGTCCCAGTCCCCTGCATTCCAGACTGCTCCCAGAGTCCCAGTGTCAGTTTCTTTTAGTTGGGGGGGCACATAAGGGGCACAGTATAATTTTGGGTGGTCATGGCCCCCTCTGCCCCCCCTAGTAACGCCACTTCTGCCTGTGCCCCTGCTGAAGAAACTTCCCTTCACTTCCTGTTCCGTCTGAAACTATCACTTAAATCAGCTTTGTTTTTATTGTTTAATTGTCTCTTACAGGTTTGTAAGAGACATAGAGGGTTATTTACTAAAGCTGGAGAGTGCAAAGTCTGGTTCAGCCCTGCATAGAAACCAATCAGCTTCCAGGTTTTATTGCAAAAGCTTACTTGGTATGCTGAAATTAGAAGCTGACTGACTACCATACACAGCTGCACCAGATTCTGAGTGCACCAGCTTTAGGCCCCTTTCACACATGCGGACAGTATGTCCGTATTTCATCCATCCGTTTGCGGATGAAATACGGACATACATGCATCCTTATGGGATAGCGGGTGTCTGCGGATGAACATCCGCAGACACCCGCTATTGTCTGCCTCCGCTATGGTCCGATTCTGCAGACGGAGGAAAATCCTATTTTTCTATCCGTCTGCAGAGCGGATCGGATGAACACGGCCAGAAGGTCCGTGCTCATCCGATCCCCAATAGAGGAGAGCGGAGAGCTGACAGGGCGGTCCCTGCACAGTGTGCGGAGACCGCCCTGTCTGCCACCGGCTCAGCGGGGACAACGGAGCAATCCCCGCTGAGCGAGCGGATCATCACGGGGTGGATCATTACTGATCCGTCCCGTGTGAAAGGGGCCTAAGTAAATCTTCCCCATTGTGTGTTAACTTTTATTTTACTTTTATTTTACACCTGTACACACAATAATGACAATATAGCACATAGTCCAGTGCTAATGTCATATAAGCATATGACTGCACAGTGTACACAGAGGTTGTAGTCACACACCCAACAGGGTATTGTATGAACGGATAAGATCTGACAAGAAGAAAAATGCAGGGAGGTGACTCACAAAGCTCCATGATAAATCCAGCAGAAAGAAATACACTGTCACGATCTCTGTTATGTATCAGTACGGTACTGCTGAACCCCATCCAAGGTTTGTGACAAAGTTCCAACATGACACCAGAACCACAAGAAAGAATTTTGCAACATAACAAGCACTGATATTTACAGTACTTATGTATAATCTTATTATTATGTTGACAATTTATTTTCTCTACCTATTCAAGTAAGTGATAGTCTTAAGGTGTGACATAAGCAAATAAAAATAAAAATGTTTGCCCCTGGTATAGACTATAGATGTCAAATGTAGAGGAAAACTAAAACAGGTCTGTACACAAATACAATGGCATTTAAAGCCTAAGTGCACCCAAAATAAAAACAGAAAATCAGCACAGGAGACAGTCAGTAGGGTGTCCCTTATTCTGACACCACTTTTATTTGAAATCCTCTCCTGTCTGTGCCCACTCACCCTCACAGCTGTAATCTCCTGGTGTGGTGGAGATTAATACAACTAAGGAGCTGTCACAGGCTCTCATCATGAGCGTCCGACTACGTCCGTTTCCGCTCAGCTGACAATTTATACTACAGCTTCTATGAACGAAACTTAGGCTTTAAATCAACAGTACTAATTCAAATATGTAACAGGGTAGTGCAGTCAGGGAGGCAGCGAAGTCCTACCCCACCACTGATCAAGATTTTGGGCTCCTGCCATGGGGCTTCTTGTGCAGCCTATTAGAGGCTACATACAGAATGGCTAGTTTAAATACAAGCTGGCACACTCTGTTTGTAGCAGACTGAGAGGATGAGCTCACAGTGCCTCTCAATTCTTGTCAGAAGCTGAGAAAACTGAGCTCCATGGACAGCTTGGAGCCTTGGACCAATCGTAAAGCACCATTGGAACAAGCTGTCTAATACAAAATGCTGCAGTGGAGGCTATCCTCTCACTGCGGTGTCATAGAAGGGGGCAGATGTCTAAAAGACAAATTCTCCCTTCCAGCCCAGCTAACTAGAAGGAAAAAGCATGATTTTATAGGTATAAGATTTTCCCACAATCCCTTGTTTTTCTCACAGTTAAGAGGGAGAATGAGAATCTTCTGCTGCTGAAAGGGTACTGTTTTAATCAAGCTACATCATATATTATGCTATATGTTATAACATAATAATTTATTATTTTCTATGTACTGTGAAATTACTGGTTTGAAGTTATAGCTTCAAACTTCAGTAATTTGTCTGATAAGCCATCTGCATGAGTACAGTTTTTGAAAATATAGTAAATTACCTTAAAAACAATACATAATGATTATTTGTATATTACTTACTTATGGTAATTAACCCCTTGCCATCCAGGTCAATTCTGACACTTCTCCCCTACATGTAAAAAATCATATTTTTTTTGCTAGAAAATTACTCAGATCCCCCAACCATTATATATATTTTTTTGCAGACACCCTAGGGAATAAAATGGTGGTTGTTGCAACTTTGTAGGTTACACGATATTAGTGAAGCAATTTTTCATGAATATAAAAAAAAAAAAAATTTAATTTATAATGTGAAAGATGATGTTACGCCAAGAAAATAGATACCTAACATGCCACACTTTAAAATTGTGCACACTCATGGAATGGCACCAAACGTTGGTACTTAAAAATCTCCATAAGCGACGCTTTCAATTTTTTTATAGGTTACATGTTTAGAATTACAGAGGAGATGTAGTAATAGAATTATTGCTCTCGTTTTAATAATCGCGCCGTATGTAACCTGTGTGTATCTGGCTCTGATACTATACAGTGCCTCATTAGCCACTGACCTCACTGCACGTCCCCGATATGTAAACAATCATTTTTAGCATAGTCATGCTGCTGTCATGCCTTCCTTATGCACAGTATATATATGGTTGCCACATTTTCTAGAAGAAAATACCAGCCTTATGATCTCTTTCTTGTCAAAATGTTGGAAACATGAAACATAACAATTGTTAATCAGATCCTACCCTGTAAGATAATGACGTATGGAAGATGAAATTGCCCCCTCTAACTTCATAAAATATGATACTTGTGCATACCTCCCAATTTTCTGAGATGGGGAAGAGGTACACCTATTAGCACAAATAATGTAGGCAAAGAACACACCCCCGCCATGCCACCAGTTACATGGACCATAAAGAATTAATAAGCAAAACGTTTTTTGTTTTTTTTATCACTATGTTTTTTTTGTATAGTGTTTTTTAAATGATGCGATAATACAAAGGTTTTAAAAATGTGTAATGTACTGTAATATTTATTGCATTTATTATAGAGGTCTACACATCTGTCTAAAAAGGACAATGGAGGGATTTGGTTCTAAGAGACAGTAACTCCTAATGAGGGACAGTTGGGGGTCATATGCTTATTTTGTGAATCTGCTCTTACACTGAATTTAAGATAAACGGACGTAGTCCAAATAGGCAGGGAATCATAGACTGTTGTATGTTTACCTTTACGTATCTATATAACAAAAGTACAAAAGTAGTTATACTGGTTCAGCTTGGACCTCCATTAAACCTCCATGAAAAACTTGTTTCTGTATGTCTATCTGAATGGGATCTGTTGTCTAACACAGATTTCCACAATGATACATTAGATTTACAATGGATATACAGTTTACATGGGAAACGCATAACCACTGTACTGTCAGGGTGGAGCTATACATGTTCAAATGGACATGAGCATTTATAGGCAATGGGTGTCTCATACCCAAGTGAAGTCATGCATGTTTAGTACTGTACATATATATTTTGACATTAAGTTTTTCATGGAGGTTTTTTTTCTTTTGCTTTTGAGAATGAACTGTATTAACTGTATATGTATGAAGCTGCCCTTGAACTGCCAGAATAAATCACTAGATTAGAGACGACCGAGCATTTATTAGGGCACATATGTTGTCTGAGCATTTTAATGTTCGTATGTTTTTTGTACAATAAAGTTGATTGATTTAAAATGTTTGTTACCCTAACAAAAAAAAAATGGATCCTGTTTTCTTAACCACTTGCTTTCTGGGCACCTAAACCCCCTCTTGTCCTGACCAATTTTCAGCTTTTAGTGCTGTCACTCTTTGAATGACAATTATGCGGTCATACAACACTGTACCCACATTTTTTCATTTTTTCCCCATAGAGCTTTCTTTTGGTGGTATTTGATCACCTCTGTTTTTTGTTACAGAAAATTAAAAAAGACCGAAATTAAAAAAATACCATACCAAAACCATTTTATATTTTGTTAATAAATTTTGCAAACAGGTAATTTATTTCTCCTTCATTGATATATGCTGATGAGGCTGCACTGATGAGCACTGATAGGCTGCACTTATGGATACCGATAAGCTGCATTAATGGGCACTAATGAAGCAGCACTGATGGGCACTAATAGGTGGCACTGGTGGGCACTGATAAGGTGCACTGATGGGCACTGATAGGTGGCATTAGTGGGCACTGAGCGGTGACACTGATTGGTGCCTCTGATGGGTGGCACTGAAGGGCATTGATAGGTGCTACTGAAGGGCACTAATAGGTGGTACTGATAGCTGGCAGTGATGGGCACTGATGGGTGGCAGTGATGGGCACTGATCAACACCGGTAGGTGACACTGATAAGCAGCAATGCTAGGTGGCACTGATGAGGCACTGATTAGCGCCACTGGTGGGCATTGATAGGTGGCATTGTGGGCATTGATAGGTGGCAATGATTGCTGCCACTGTTATACACTGGTGTGCACTGTAGGCACTAGCAGATGGCACTGGCAGGCGGTACTGGTTGGCACAGATGAGGCGGCTTCAGGATCTCTTGCACAGAAGCCGGTGATCGGCTTTAAAAAAAAAAAAAAATACCAATCTTCTGTTTATATCACATGATCAGCTATCATTGATTATGTGGTAAGGGACTGGGATCGACCCTTTACTCCGATCTGTGATCACCCAAGCCTAATTGACTCGGTGATCACAGCGCACGCCCTGCAGGGTGTGCACGGGGAGCATGCAAAGGGGAGGACGTCTATTGATGGCCTCCCAGCAAAGTAGATCCGCGCTGTAGCCATCATTCGGCTATAGCACAGATCTGAAGGAGTTAAAGCGTGTTATACAGCACGGTGCTTATGCTGTGTAATTTGGCGCCTTGTATAACCTATACAAACCTGGATAATCCTGCCTGGTTCTGCCCTCCCTCTGTAAACTGACCACGGTTTATCATAGCTTCTGAGCCTTGACACCACCCCCGTCAGGGGAGTGGAGGGCAGAGGACAGCTGCGGATGACTGAGGTATGTAAACTGACCACTGTGTCAGGGCTCAGCATCCATGATAAACCGTGGTCAGTTTACATGGGGGAGGGCATAGCCAGGCAGTATCAGCCAGGTATTTCAGGTGATTCGGGGGGGGGCAAATAACATTTGCACTGTGCTGTATAACTTTAAAGCAAGAGGTCCCAATTTTTTTTTAGGGTTACAAACACTTTAAGTTATAAGACACATTTGCATGGAACAGACGTGACAGCTATCTGTGCTATGTGGAGCATAGGGATGAGCCTACTGTTCATGTCGAAGTTAGTTAGACTCGAACATTGGGTGTTCGTTTGTTCTAAAACAAACCAAACATATGGGGCGTTCACAGAAAATTTGAGTGCAGCAGAATGCCCCATAATGCACTGCAAGATGCATTGCTGTATGATGATTGGCCAAAGCATGAACCTGACCTGCATACTTTAGCCAATCACAGCGCACTCTGCTGAGAGAGCCATAATTGACCAAAGCCTTTGGCCAATCATGGTTCAGAGGGACTAAGTCCCTTGTACACTTTCTAATACACTTCAAGCGGTGTACACAGTATCTAATACAGTGTAGTGTGGTGTTGCAAAACAAAAAATACATAATGTCTGGAAGGCCACCAAGGAGAGGCAGACGTTCACAGGGCTCAACAGTGGTGGTCGTGGACATGGTGCATCCTCTGCAGGTTGCTGTGGGGCACGCGTGTCATTTCTTGCTGCTGCTGGCCGTGTTATTGAGCCACAGCACACAGAAGAGTTGGCGAATTGGATAGCAAAGCTGTCCTCATCCTCCTCATACTCTGTCACCCTGGCTCGAGAAAATGGGTCGCAGATAGGGAGGCCTCCCTATCTGCGACCCATTTTCTCGAGTTTGTGGTGAGCTGACCTTTTTCTCTCAATTATATGAATGGTTATTTTTATAATAATGCTGCTCTTGTTTGTTAATTATTGAAATGTTATTTACTTATACTCTGTATAGATATCCTCCTGAAGAAGCGGTTTTTACTCTGCGAAACTAGTAGAGGAATTTTGAGAAAATCTGTGCGCCATCAAATTTGAACCCTCCCTGTGGGGAATCTGTTGGGAATGCTCTAACTGTGGTGCATTTGTTATTACATTTTAATGAGTGATGTTTTGTCATTTCTTTATGTGTTTATTAAATATGAAATTTTAATTAAATTTTCTTCTTTCTTTTGCTTGTTTAAGTTATCTAAGTACCAACATAGTCCAATTTTTGCTATTGTGGTTTGGAACTGCTTAAGGGTTAGCGTGAGCGGCTACCCCGGCACTCCCATACCAATTATTTTCTTTACAGGCATAATAAGGACACCCCAGGCACAATATTTAAAAGAATACTTAATTTTTAGTGTTTCACTTTAAGCATTATTAAAATCTCTGCTCCTGAAAAAAACATCAATTTTTAAAACTTTGTTTTGCATTGATGTCCCCTTGGGCAGGACCCAGGTCCCCAAACACTTTTTATGGCAATAACTTGCATATAAGCCCATAGGCCCACGTCCGATAGACGTTAACGGTGTTCGCATGTTTGAATAAATGTTTTGCCTGTTTGCATGTTCTGCTGCGAACCGAAACACTGTCTGTGCAAAAATTGCCCTATGCACTTCCATCATGCCCCACTGTGGCCAATGCTATGTACAGTTATATATATATATATATATATATATATATATATATATATATATATATATATATATACACACACAGTATCTCACAAAAGTGAGTACACCCCTCACATTTTTTTTTTTTTTTGTAAATATTTTATTATATCTTTTCATGTGATAACACTGAAGAGTTGTGTTGAGTTATTTTGAGGGGACAGCAAATTTACACTGTTATACAAGCTGGACACTTGCTACTTTACATTGTAGCAAAGTGTAATTTCTTCAGAGTTGTCACATGAAAAGATATAAAATATTTACAAAAATGTGAGGGGTGTACTCACTTTTGTGAGATACTGTATATAATGTATTGCACTGGGTCTTGAAGCAGTGACAGGAGAAGCAGAGGACATAATTCTTCTAATTCCACGTCAAGGATAATGCTCTTTCCTAAACTGATGCCTCTTTTAGACCAACACAGAAAAACAGCTCCAGAAAGAATATTTACATGCATATGCAAAGGGATGCTATTTTCACTAACAGGCAACTGTAACTCATACTAGTGGGGTGGGAGAAAATTCTGTCTTAACCTCAGAAAGTCATCTCAGAGTACATTAATGTGAAGTGAAGGTTATCAGTCGCTGCAGAACACATAAATTTAGTACTGTACATTATAAAACACAGGAAATTTCTATTATTCTCTCCTTCTAGGCAGTCACCTTGCTATGTTACATGACATGCAGCACCAAGTAACGAGTTCAATAAAGGCTACCTTTCTATTCCCAGCCACTTAAAGATTCTTTCCATTTGCTCCCCTGGCGTTCCATTTGCCCACGGGTTTGAGGAACATAAATGTATTGCAGAGTCCCACCAATGCTGATAAACAAGAGAGCGCCCCCCCCCCCCCCCGAACCATACTAGACCACATTCCCTCAACATGGGGGCGGGTGCTTTGGGGCGGAGTGTCTTGTATTTTTTCTATTTTTCAGCATGATTGACTGTGGATTTACATCACTTTTTTAATAAAAGACTTGTCAAAAATTGTCTCTAGTGGTTTTTACTTTTTGTTAAAGTGGGCTTCCAGATTCCGCTAAGCCCCCTGCCCACAGACCCTGACAACCACCAGCCAGGGTTGTCAGGAAGAGGCCTTTGACCCCATCAACCCACCCCATGTTAATTGCAAGCAGCCTGGTATGGTTTAGGAGGAGAGGGGCAGTGGACCATAGGAGGAGAGGGGCACGCGCTCGTCCCCCCCTTTCCTGGCCCGCCAGGCTGCATGCTTGGATAAGGGTCTGGTATGGATTTTGGGGGACCCCACACCATTTTTTTTAACATTTTGGCATGGCGTTCCCTTTAAAACCTCTGCCAGGCCCATAGGGCCTAGTATGGATTTTGGGAGGACCCCACGCTTTTTTTTTCTTGATTCTGTCATAGGGTTCCCCTTAACCACTTCAATACACTGTATTATATACTCTGCACTGCACTATATCACTCTGCACAGCATTATATACACTACACTGTCTGCACTATATATTCTGCACTGTACTATATACACTACACTGACTGCACTATATACTCTGCACTGTATTATATATATTACACTGACAGCACTATATACTCTGCACTGTACTATATACACTACACTGACTACACTATATACTCTGTACTGTAGTATATACACTACACTGACTGCACTATATACTCTGCACTATATTATATCAACAATATATGATATATTATGACTCAAACATAAAGCCCATCACTAATTAAGATTTACTTGAATTATTACCTCGGATGGGTTTGGTGCCAGGTTGTCTTTCCAGTGTCTGGCAATGATTAGCTTAGCTCTCATCAGAATATGTATTATTGTTCTAAGCTCACTGGGATAGGAATCAATACCTATGTGTAATAGTGCTAGAGTTGAATCTGGAGGAGACAATATGCCACTAATTTCTGAGATATTAAATATTTTGTTCCAGAAACTTGTCAGACATTTACAGGGCCAAAATATTTAGGGAATGTGACCTGGTTGCTTGCAATCTCTCCAGCAAGGGGAGAGATCAAGGAGAAAAAAATTTCTAACTGATATGGTGTCCTGTACCATCTTGCCATCAGGTCCCATTGATTGATGCAGTGTGAGGCTATGCAATTATAGTGAAGGGCAGTGGACCATTGCGAGTGGAAAAAGGTTTTCCCAATATCTGCTTCCCACACAAGCATCTGAGGTTTTTTTTTCAAATTGTTTCTTAAATTTAAGTAAATTGTAAAAAAGGAATATGCCCTTACGGGCCTCAGATGACAGGTATAACATTTCAATGCCTGTGAGTTAATGTAGATTTTGGGAGGGGGGTGTCGTATCAGGAAACTCCGGATACAAGTACATGTAAAGGAAAAGGAATCGGGAAGAGCATATTCCATAATTAAAGTAGATTTAGGAGCGGAGCCTGGCATTAATTCCTCAAACCATTTGATACCCCTTTTCACCAGTTTGTGCACGGGTACATATGGAATGAGAACTTACAGAATTTCTATAGCAGGCATATGTGGGAGCTGAAAAGACCCTGCCTAGATTGGCAAAGTAAAATTCTCCAAGCAGCAATAGACGTCTGAGTTGGAAGTGGCATCTTTTGTTGTGTTATGGTCGCCAGGCAGCAGCCATTAAAAGTAGGCTCCTGTTTTGCATTTATGAGGATTCTATGTTGACCCAGAGGGTCTTGTGTGGTCTTTTGAACCAGTGTTTGATGTGGGCCAGTTGGGTGGCATTGCACCTGTGTTGTGAAAGTTAAGAGACCCCTTGCTTTAAGGTTTGTTGGTGGGGTACTTTCCACAGTGGACCTGAGGAAATCCCCTTTTTACTCTTATATCAAAGTTGTGATAAACCTTGTATGCATGCTGTTCCATTGTCTTATGTCACACCTATCAAATATGTGGCCAGCACGAGCAGACTGAAATGCTCTCTGTAAGAATAGAATTTACATTGCTGATTAATAAATTAATTTAAAACATAACATTCTCTCCAAAAGATCCAAGCATTGTCTCATTCCACCTTGTGAGCTACAGAAAAATAATGCAGGTCAACACAATTTACTGAAATGAACTGCAAGATAAAATAAATTTTTAGAAGCAGATAAGCAGGTTTTAGAGAAGCATTCATGTGATAATGTATTTATTTATATATACACAACACAACACTCTGTCTGTGCACTACTAACAAAGCTTTGTATTCCATTTTATTGAAAAATTGAACATTATTTGCTCAGTTGATCTCTTTGAAGTGAAATAGCTATTAGTTGTATAAACTCAGTCCATTCTTTGTATGTGGGAAAGAGAAGCAAGCAGGTACAGTTTTTTTAGCACATGCCACTAAATGTAAGCATTATGTGTGTCCTCATTTTGGCAAGTATAATAATAAGGCTACATTTTAATGGCTGAGTAGCAGCAGCTAGGGGTGGTCACTGGCATAAATCAGTAGGTTGTAAGCAATCCCTGAACACATTGGGGGTTATTTACTAACGGAAAATCCACTTTGCACTGGAAGTAAAGTCCCTGTAGATCCGAGGGGGACATGCAAGGAAAATAAAAAACAGCATTTTAGCTTGCACATGATTGGATAATACACTTCTAAAGCGCTTTAAGAATGCTTGTAAAAAGCTGCAAAAACACTTAAATTAAAAAAAAAAATGCCAGAAGGGCCCCTTTCACACTTGTGCAACCTGACAGTGCTACTTTGCCATGCGACTTTGACTTGACTTTGACATGACTTGAGGCAATGCCTGTGCAATCTTGAGGTCTTTGGACCCCAAGGCGCATCAAAGTGGAACCAAAGTAGCACAGGGACTACTTTGAAGTCGCACATATATGAACGATACCCATTGTAAATCATGGGGTACAACTTGTCATTGAACTTCTAACTGAGATGTTAGTGCAATCTGTCCAAAATGATCTTTTTAGTTATAAGTGGAGTTTTTCAATTTTTTTGGGCATAATTCCAAACACTTCCGGAGCACTTGGCAGTTTTGGGTGTTATCATTCACGTTTCAATTATCCAGCAGTTCCTGCTGAATTTCCGATAATTTACAATAAATAAAACAATTCAACAATAAGAGTGGCATGGATAGTGGGACCACTCATAATGATCAAAGCAGGTATGCATACCCCAGAACTTAGCACAATGGTTTCTCCAATAGAATCCCTGAAAGTCATACAAAACTGTAAAATGCTTTAACTCACCACCAGCATGAATCACTTTTCTAAAGTAAGCCTGTACTGATTTCAATTTGGAGGCTGTCATTGGTAATCTCCTGCAAATGCTGTCTGCCTGACTGCTAGTTTCTGGCATAAATACAATGAAACAGTTAAAGTATTTTTGTTATTTTCTCAGAAAATCCTTAATGATAATTGCAGACAGGGGTGAGTAGATGAAGTTATGAAATCAGTGATCATCCAAAAATAGAATTCAAAATGCTAACAACATCATACAAAGCCATTTACAGTTGTGCTCCAAGATACACGACAAACCTTGTCTCAATATATCACCCAAACCGTCTTCTTTGTTCCTCCTAAGACAGCCTTCTCTCTAGCTCCCTTGTCTCCTCCTCCCATGCTCATCTCCAGGACTTCTCCTGAGCCTCGCCCATCCTCTGGAACTCTTTACATCAATCTGAACCCCGGTAGGGTCCTAGAACTTGGCACTCTATTGGCGTACTGATAACACCTGTAAGTAGAACAAGGGTACTGTCTGATTTCCTAGCAAGTTATCATAAATAACTGTCCAAGGAGACCAGGTATTAAGAAATGTTTCTTCACAATTGTACAAAGTAGCTGTCAATTTCCCCATCTTGTAAATTTCATTACAAATCGAGGGGGGTGTCTTATTATTAATAAGATTTGTAGCATTTTTGTGGCACTACATTAATCTGCAGGAGATAACAAATAGGGTTGCTCCCTAAATCTGTTGAAGTAAGTTGACAAAATATTTTACGTACTTCCACCCAGAAAGGACAAAGTAACAGGCACTTCCAAAACATGCGATATAAGGAACTCAGGACTTGCTGGCAATGTGCTGTGGACCTGTGGAAAGTGTTTGTGATAGAGAGCAGGAACCCAGTATCATTGTGTGAGGAGCTTTTAACTTCAATCCTGAAATCTTTTAGACAGAGATGTGAAGGTGGAATTGTCCTCCTTATCTGGGTTTGGTAAATGTGGTTTGTAATTTGGTTTGACAGTTACAGTATATATATTTGGAGGGAGATAATCATCCGAGGGAATGATAAACAGTTTGTTTACCACCGAAAGCAGGTGGGGAATAGCTGACATATTTTAGCATAAGGACTCAAAAGGAAAGAGTGAACTAGCATATTGATTAGGTGCTGGTAAGGACCTAAGAGAGTGCCTAATTCGGAAAGCAGCCAGAGACTCCAAAGGAGACGAAAGCATAATTTGAATCTTTTTCAGCTCAAGCCAGTCCTGGTTTGAGATAAAGTATACAGTTCTACCTCTGCCTGCCTATAAAAGGTAACAGAACTGTTTGCTATCAAGCAGGAAAATCGGGGTGCCCTCTCATTGGCGATAGGTGCGTCAGGGCAGGAGAAATCCTTGAAAGTGGAAAAGTTCTATGTACCACCTTGAGAGTGGGTCCTATCATTGGGTGAGATTTAAGGGTTCACCTGGCACGGGGGGCGGGGAGGTGGGGTAACCACACCAAGACAGAAAAAGGCGTATGGGGCACTGACTTGTTGCACAGAGATCCACTGCTTAAGTGACATTGAGAAGGCAATAGTGAATCTCTTGAGGGTCCCATAAATTGCATAACTGGTAATAAGAATTGTGGAAGGTCTGTGCAATCTCCCTAGAGGTAGTAATTGTCTCATCAATAGCATTGCAGATTTTTATCTTTTTCTGTTTTGAGTGGTTTGTTTCATTATCTCTTTTCCAGACTAACTCCTAAATCGGAGGGTCTAGTCTAAGGAGGGTAAAATGCTTATTGTAATTACCCGAGTCTCACCTCTCCCCAGTAGGCAGCATGTTATATTGTTTGACTTTCCTTCGACGTGGTCACATCCAATGTAGGGCTATGGACCCAACACTGGTTTTGCAAATGTCAGGACCTAAGACCATTAGTCGCAAGGACCATTTTCACAGTATTTGTTTCACATCCTTTAAGCAAGCAATTAGCCATTGCAGTACCGATGCAGTCGCATTGCAGGGGACTTCAGCGTTAATCTTCATGTAACAAATAACACTATAGAGCCAAAAGTGTGTGGACTACTGACCATCAAGCATAAATTATCAAAATCCAATGCCATAGCCATAGGTATTAATATGGAGGTGGGAAAGCTTTTAACAAGATGTTGGAATGTGCCCATGGGAATTTTTGCCCATTCAGCTAAAAGAGCATTTGTAAGGTCACAAGTAATTAATTAAAGTGAAGTTAAAAGACCTAACTCACATTCAACACTCTGGTTCATCCTAAAAGTTTTCAGGAGGCTCAAGATCGGGGTCCTGTGAAGGCCTTTGTGTTCCTCAACAACAAACACATCAAACTATGTTTTTATGGACCTGGTTTTGGGCACATTTGTACAATCATGCTGGAACACAAAAAAGCTTTCCCCAAACTGTTGCCATAGGGGTGGAAGAACACATACATATGTCTAACATTTTTTTATATGCTGCAGCATTAATAACATTCCTCGCTAGCATACACTAAAGGCAATCATTTGGAAGGGTATTCACAGACATTTGGCCAAATAATGTACTTGAAATTGTATTTAACAGCTTGTGATAATGTTCAAACTAGATGTACCACTAGTGGGTAAAGTTTTTGTCACTAATCACAAAATAATTACTGTACTTCATATAGAGTCAGTGTCAATAGGCTTTTGTTCTTATAAGAAATACTTATGTCCCCTTACAAATTTATAGGATTTCAAAAAACAATGCAGGTCAGAAGGAGGTCAACCGCAGGTCAAATGCATCCGTAAAATTAATTTTGAACAATCTCAGGAAGTGTCTCAAACTGATGTCAAAACCATGTTGCATTTGCAGCCCAAAGCCCTTCATCACTGGCTCTAATACTGTTATCAAAGACAAATCTTTTTCATATTCTGAATGTCTGCAAAATGTGGCTAGTTGTTGTCACTGAGAAAAGAAAAAAGAAAGAATGCAATTCTCTCTTGGCTGAGCGGCTATCTGCCTTTTAATAACATTGCTAACAGAGATTGTTAGCACCCAACTCATACCACATGTACCATATCAAATCTATACTGCACTCATACCAATTCTTTACCACCATTATACTTAACTGTCATTGCTTCTGACCCTCATCTACCCTATATCTACTGCATGCAGGTTCATTAAGACTTTTTTGTTAAGGGCACCGACACTTCTTCAAGGGCTCCAACAAAGGCCGGCAGAATAAACACCCTAAGGACTGCCCCTCTCACTGAATCTGTCTGCAAATTCCCTCAGTCCCCCTATGCTCATTATTGTCATCTCAAATACTGACAGTGCTTACTAGACAGTCTAGCATTGTAGCCATTAGTGCATTCTGGGAGTTAGCTCTGGTGGTTTATAGTTCAAGTCTCTTCCACTACTCACTGCTGCAGGTGCTGTTCAACTGCCTAGATACCACACGTTGAGATTGTTTGTTCCCCCAACAGCATAATATAAGAACTATGTGCGGGTTTGATGCGGGCCCCCTATGGGTCCCTAGCACTTTCTGGCTGTGCATCTCCATGAGGCGATCTATCAATAATTCTGGCAGATAACATCTTTGATATACATTTATATATATACTCCTTATTAGGGGATCTTTCTATTTACACGTTTTGGGATGTTGGCGGCAATGATATTGGAAAGTTTGATGCTTTCCATTATGGTTCATCTCTTATATAATTTATGAATAAAAGTGAGGACTTGGTCAGAGCATAACTCACCACTGACATGTTTCAGGGCTGCTGTATACAGTATGTACAGTATCTAGCCACATAAGCGGTGTGAGAGTATGCATCCACTGAGGCTAACAGTATTATTACTGTTCTGTTTAGCAATATAAAGTTTTAAGGCATCCCGCAGGCATTAGTTTCTAACCTGATTGAGATCAGGGCCCGTTAAATTTTTCCAAAACCTTCCATGCACCAAAATTAAGTAAAGTTTAAACACACACATGAAAAGTATGGAAATGCAAAATATGTTCTAAAATGCTCAAGGTCTTTGGATAGGGCTGGGTGTCACTGTGGGGGATAGGCAACTCTGCATCAGACTTGGTGACCATGTCAGGGACAAGGTTTCTGGAGAGGGTTTGGGTATCTCCAGGGGTTGAGGCTAGGCGGCACTGTGGAAGGTTAGAAGGCACTGTGGGGCAATGTTGGAGGCTGGAGGCACTAAGGAAGGCTAAGGATTCTGCAGCAACTGAAGGGGAGGGGGCACATGGGAGGCTGGGTGGCACTGTGGGTGCTGAGAACCCTCATGGGGCCCTGGGGGCATAGCTCCCAACTGTCCCTCATTTGAAACAATGTCCCTCTTTCCCTTCTTTCTGATCTATATAGTTGTAAATAAAATGCACTATGTATCTATCAAAAAGTGTTTAACAGTGCTAAACCTTTCATCCAATTTCTAAATAGCTGCATTTTTAAATTTCAAAAAAACAATATAAAGGAATGGTAATGGTAAAAAAAAAACTTGTGGTTTAAAACCAATCATTTTCTTTTTTATAATTCTCCTTTAAGGGAGGTGTAGCAGGGGGCATGTCCTATGACTACACATTTTTACTGATAGGTATCCCTCTTTCCTATTTCAGAAAGTTGGGGGGTATGCCTGGGGGGCACTATTGGGGTAATAAACACTGTGGTCAATTAAGGTTGGATGCACTATGGTAGCTGGGAAGCACTTTGGTAGGTTAGGGGATTTTGCAGCTGGCTGGAGGCCCAGGGGGAGGGAAGTTGTGGCTACAGCCTGGTGGTTGAGAGCCCCTCTCCCCATTGTACTATATTTCTTTTTAAATTACCATTGGCAGTGTCCAGTTCTCCTTGCCTTTTTTTGTAATAGTTTTATTGGCCTTTAATATCTCCAAAATTGTTTAACAGCGTATGTCATATATCCATTACAATTGGATTCAATGTTGAGTTGAGGTTTACCAAATTTCAGACAGGATTTACAGAAGACCTTTGCGAATCAAAATTAGGTGTATTTGCACATCATCATTCAAAAACAAAAGCCCATGTTAAATTTAGTTTTTTAGATTTACAGAAATTATATTTTTCCTAAACAGTGTTTTATGATCTACCCCTAGCCTAAACTTTGGAATAAAAAATAAAACGGCCTTGTTTTCAATGAATATACTATAAATTAGATAGAAAAGGAAATCTTTGCATAATTTAAATGTACATATTTTTTACATGCTCATATATTTTTGTGACAAGAAAAAATGAAGAAAAACCAGTATGACAAGAAATGTACGTAAATGTGTTCCTGTGACATTCAAAGAATTTCATTTATAAGCACGGTATCTTGTTCACGTAAAGGAAAAAAATGCTATGGAATGAATATATTATTTAACAGAAAATCAGGCACCTTTTTTGAGATTTTTGATCCTATATTACAGTACATACATTGTTTTCACATGTAGTATAAAAAACAGTCATTCCTGCTTTAAAAACGTTGGACACCCAGAAGCAGATATGTTACAATGGGACATATGTCAGCATTCTGTTTAGAACAATGTTATACATATTTCTTGTGCATCTGAAAGGACAATCACCAGTATTCATTCACAAAAAATAAGTTGTCACCTAGACAAAAAGACACCCAAATGTTTGACAAGTCCTTTATTAATAAAAAAATCCACATAAAAATTCCTCATAGATCCATCATCAATCGCGATGCCTGCTGAATCGCCAAAGAAAAAAACAGTGACCTACCACACATGACCTATCTTGATATGACACAAAGTCATAAGACAGCTCCCCAAGTTGTCATCAGCTATATAAAGAATAAAGTAGGGATTGTGGTGACACCATTTGCTTGCATGGTCAGGTATTCCCAGCCATGTAAGTGAATGGGCCTGGTGACATCAGTGGTTGGTAAGGAAGTGGCAGGGGTACCTGCCTCTTTCTTTGCAGCCATTGACAACCAGAAGCTGTCACATTTGTCCACACCTGATGCCCTAAACTTATGCTTAGTCTGTACACTGAGCTTATCCTTGGTCTCCACACATTTTGGTAGAGTAGCAGCCAGGACTTTGATTCATCATGTCAAAGTTCCCCCCAATGACTAAAGGCAGTAGGAATGCTAAAATAGCACAAATCTACAAAATAAACCAAGCAGAAGCAAGTATATCCTTGCACCACAGATCTTGATGCTTCCTTTCTAGGAAGCAGCACAATAGTGACATAACCAAATCTCACTCAAAATCTCATGATGCTATTAGTCTGTAGGCATAGGAGTGCTTCTATACTGTCTGATATATTAGTTTCTCTCCACCATTTTCATCAACTTGTGACAAATGACTGATCAAACTCACACAAGCTGTCACTGATATGCAACAAAGGCACTTTCAGCCTCACCCTGTACAAAGATTTTGCAGCTCGCTGGACCACAATCTATCACAGTAATCTTACAACCCGATGTTCACCTGCCATCACTCCTGTCACAAATGACAGATCCCCAGTCAGTTTATGTAAGGAAATAAAAGGGGCCAGGGAAGCTGGGTGAGATCCTTGAGCAAATATGGTCATGACAAACAGAAGCTGACAGGGATCAATGCGAGAACAGATTCTTATCGTACATTCCATAACCTTCTCAAATGGTATGATCTGGGTACCTGGGTGACCCTTATCATTAAAGGGGCCTTCCAGATTCTGAAAAGCACCTCAGACACAAAACCCCACAACCATCAGGCCAGAATTGTGGGGAAGAGGCTTTTGTTCTCATCAACATGGGGACAAGGTGCTTTGCCAAGGGAGTCCCCCCCTAGCAAAGTACCCCCTATTTTGATTACATATGGCTCAGCATGGTTCAGGATAGGGTTTATCCCTTGTCCACTTCATTATCTGGCTAACCAGGTTTAATGCTTAAGTTAGGGCCTGGTATGGATTTTGTGAGGGTCCCTATGTTTTTTTCTTTTATTTTGTGTGTGGGGGTGCCCCCCCAAAAAAGAAAAAACGTCATACTTGATAAGGGTCTGGTATAGACAAAGAAAATCCCTGTCTGCCTTGATCACAAAGGCAGTAGCATGGCTGAAGCTGTCATTTGTCAGCAATTTTAATGGCATTAATTTTCTTTGTAAATATCAGTTTATGCTTATAGTAGGTTGCATACATGGTACAGGTGCGCCACTTCACAGGCAGTTTAACCACTTGCCTACCAGGCACGAACACCCCCTCCCTGCCCAAGCCATTTTTCAACTTTCAGCGCTGTCACACTTTGAATGAAAATTGCGCGGTCATGCTACACTGTACCCAAACAAATTTGTTATCATTTTCTTCACACAAATAGAGCTTTATTTTGCTGGTATGTAATCACTGCTGGGTTTTTTATTTTTTACAAAAAAAAGTCCAAAAATTTTAAACTTTTTTTCTCTCAGTAAATTTTGTAACTAAGTATTTTTTCACCTACACTGATGTGCGCTGATGAGGCAGCACTGATAGGCACTGATAGGCTGAACCGGTGGGCATTGATGAGTTGCCACTTATGGGCACTGATGAGGCAGAACTTATGGGCACTGATGAGGTGACACTGATGAGGAAGCACTAATATGCGGCACATATGGACACTGATAGGTGGCACTAATATGTGGCACTGATGAGCACTGATAGGTGGCACTGTTGGGTACTGTTAGGTAGCACTGATGGGCACTAATAGGTGGCAGTGGTGGGCACTGATAGGTGTCAGTGGCAGGCACTGATAGGCAGCATGGATAGGCGGTACATATGGGCAACGATGGCCGATACAGCAGTGATGAGCATTGATGGGCAGCACTGATAGGTGCCACTAATTGCCAGCACTGACTGACATGGCTAATATGCACTGATTTATGGCACTTGTGGGCAGTGTGTACACTGATTGCTGCCACTGGTGGGCACTGTATGCTGGCATTGGTGGGCATGCTATTTTTACACTTTATTTATATATTGTAATCAGGGCACTGATGATTACTTCCCTAACTGCCCCCCTGTGAGGAGATGCCGCTGATCGGCTCTCCTCTCCTCACACTCTGTCAGTGTGAGACGAGGAGAGCCGATTACCAGTATATCGTGTTTACATGTGACCGGCTGTGATTGGACACGGCATGCGGCTCTTTACACAGATCGGGGTCGCACCGTGTCCTAGCAACACGATGCGGCCATTCTGTGCCGCCATCATATGACAGAGGCCCAGAACAAGAGCTGCATTGCCCCGCCGTCATTTGACGGTGGGCGGGCAGTAAACAGTTAAGGGCAAACCTCAAGCATTTTATTTTGCATTTTTTAATGATGACTCTAACACTAATAAAATCATTGTTCCCCCACCAAACAGAACTTTTAAAACTTTTTCTGTACATGTTCCCCAGGACATTGCTCAGCACATCCCCCCACCTCTATGCCATTTGTTTGATAATCCCTTGATTATTAGCCTAGCAAATGTCTATTACTGTTTTTAACATTCAGCTCCCGTTGACTTCATTGGGGTTCAGATTTAACACTTGAACATTAGTCATGTTCTGCGAACCTGCCTTATATCGAACCAAGGTACATTTGGCCATTTGGCTCATCCCTACACATTTAAAACGTACATCAAAAGCAAGTCAGCAAATTGCCATTGACTTTATTGGAGCTGCTCCAGTAAAGTCAATGGCAATTTGCTGACAGCCACGGTTCTCCTCCCTCCCCCTTCTTCTTTGACCTTTCCTTTTCTGCCGTCTATCCGGCAATTTCTTTTTTTTTTCTCTAATTTGTTTTACCCCCCTTTGTTAATAACTCTTCATTACTATTTGTCAATCTTGATTCCATTTGTGGTATTATGGTTCTTATTCACCCTTGGCAGATCATGGCCAACTTAGGCTATGGAGGAAGATACCTGCTCGATGGGATGACCCGGGTTCCCCCGATAGTCAGATGAGGAACTAGGATCATAAATGTATGTAACAATAGGAGGAATTACCAAGTAAATCAAAATAATTAATGTATAGCTCTCTGAACAAGTTGTGTTTTGCACAATGTAAAGTTGAGACCTTTTGTTCTTTGTATTGTAAACCTTTAATAAAAATAATTGAAACAAAAAAAGTGCGCTTGTAAGACCGCTGCGCAAATACAGTGTGAAAGAAAGTATTGCAACGACCGCCATTTTATTCTCTACGGTGTTAGAATTTTTTTTTAATAATGTTTGGGGGTTCTACATAATTTTCTAGCAAAAATACTGATTTTAACTTGTAAACAACAAATCTCAAAAAGAGGCTCAGTCCTTAAGTGTTTAATCCTTAAATGCACCAAAAATACAGAAGCAAACATACATTTTAGCACATGCAAAAACATGCAACAAACAAAGCAAAACATGCTGTAAAAACATGCAAACTGCAACACACCAAAATGCCCATGAGCTACTTTGCTGCATTTGTTGGCTGTAGAGCAGCCCAGTGCCTATGCATTGAATTCAATAGGGGCGCCAAAAACGTATGCTCCCACTACACTTGATGCAAATGAGGCCTGTAAGTGAAACATTTTTCTTCCTTACATAAGAAAAATGACAGCTGAGTAACTCCATCCACTCCCTCCCATGTACTTGTATAAAGCTATGCAATCCTATTGCACTACCTATGTAAAATTTTGATTAGATTTACCAAAACTCTGAAATAGTATGACCCACCTGAACAATATATTCAATTTGCATTAAATCAAGCAGGCCCTTGCATTAAACGTCTGATGGTAAATCTAAAGGAGATTGTACATTTGAATTGTAGAGTGTATAGCCTCTTAAAAGAAGTAGTAGGAAAGTGGGTGGAAATAGAAACAGAGGTGGTATAGTAATGAGGAAGGTGTGATCCAGAGTAGTAAACACACCATGTTCTGTGATTCAGTAAGACAGTGCATGATGGGATATGATGTCTCCTGGATGGTTACATGATGCTACAGGAAGTGATGGTCTCAGAATGCATTTTTATACATTTTGAACCTGAGAGGTGAAGAATCCATTCTGCCATGGACTAGGTACATGAGAGATAAGCACATTAGGAAAGTTAGAAAAGGCTTCTATTTATTGTCAAATTCTGCCTGATGAGGTGAACTTAGCTTTTAAGAGTGGTGATCATGGAGTGCTAGTATTTGTGTAATTTTGGGCATCTATAAAGCATACGAATGAGAATTTTTTTATTAGATTTACTACTAGGGATAAGCTGAATGTGCCTGGTTTTGGTTGTTGGTACATTTGCTGAACAGTTTGAACTCCGAACCCCCTTAAAGGCAATAGCATCCCAATCTTTAAAATCAATTCTGATGATTTTCAGGGCTAACAGGCAAGGGATTGTCAAACAAATGGCATGAGGGTCTGGGCTAATGCAAATAATAATGATGAAAGGAGGCACCCTTGTCAGGTGCCCCTGCCCAATTCTAAAGTAAGCTACAATCTGATCACTCCAGAAAGAGCAGCTACAAGGTTGGCATATAGAAATTTATTCCAGGAGTTGAAGAGGTTCGGTTTTAGGAGTACCTTCAACACCACCCAAAGATACAGTCCTTCTATACTATCAAAAGCCTTGGTGGCATCAAGTGACAGCAAGGGCCTAGTACTCCTATAATCTGAGGGAGTTTGCATATTAATAAATAAGCCACAGGAATGGAGTTGGATATTTGTGTCATAAAGTCAGATTGATCAGGGTGAATGATTGAAGTGATGACCATACTCAATCTACTTAACAAATCTTTTGCCGGAATCTTAACATCACACTATATAAGAAAGACAGGTCTATAACAATGAGGATCTTCTTGATCTTCTTTACCAGGTTTAGGAGTGATACTATTAATTCTTGTCATGGGTGGTGGAAGTTGTTTATGGAAGACCACATCAAATACTTTGAAATGCCTTGCTAATATAATATCAGCATAGCATTTATAAACCTCCATAGATAATCCATCATCACCTGGTGCCTTATGGTTTAGGAAGGAGTTGGTAACAACTCGTTGTTCCTTTAGTGTAATGAGAGAGCCTAAAAAAATATTGATGTCTCCAAGTAAAGTACAGTTTTTAATATATAAACAAAGAGAAACAGTTTGTTTTTTTAGGAGCCTGGAAACTGCTTGGGCAGGTAGTTTCACACTGACAGGAAGAATCAATGAACTACCACTGTGCTCAACAGTGCTGTGATAGTTCATTAAGAACCACAAGCCGACAGCCGCAAAAGCTGTCAGTAGTTGTTGTTCGTCCATTCACAAAACTGTTAATGAACTAATGACTTGACCATGTGGGCGAAGCCCTGCACGGGTACACTATTTTCAAAAAGTGACAGCTTGTGCGGGGGAACTTCTCCCCGTATTGCTGTCACAGCAAGAGCTTGGAACGCTGAGCCCCTGCAGGAGCTGGAACATATTGCATGTTCCACTCTAAAAGCAGGTGGAACATATAACATGTTCCCAAAGCTGAACTTATCCTTTAACTAGTTCTTCTATCATCACTACAGGTGCATTAACTCTTTGAGGACCATAAGATTACCGTCATCAATATAAAAATAATTATATATTTTTCCCTTTAACCACTTCGCGCCCGCGCTATAGACGAAAGACGTCTACAGCGCAGATGCCAATTGCCGGGAGGGCCTCCCTGGACGTCCTCCAGTTACTTCCCCAATGCACGCCACCGCGGGCGCGCATCAGGGAAATTCTGTGTTGAAAGTGTCCCTTGGACACAGCCAATCACAGATTGTGCTAAATGGCCAATCACAGCGGCCATTTAGCACACGATCGGAGCTTCCAATGAGAGATGATCTCGTATGTAAACATATGAGATTATCTCTCATCACCGGCTCTCCCTCCTCACACAAAGACAGCATGTGAGGAGGGAGAGCGAATGGCTGCAGCAGTGAGTGAAAAACCTCACAACACAGTGCCTACAGTGCCATCTGTCCCCAGTAACACCTGTCCCCAGTGCCACCTATCAGTGACATCTGTCCCCAGTGCCACCTATCAGTGCCATGCATCAGTGACAACTGTCCCCGGTGCCATCCATCTGTCCCCAGTGCCACCTATCAGTGCCATCTGTCTCTAGTGCCACCTGTCAATGTTATCTGTCCCCAGTGCCACCTATAAGTGCCATCTGTACCCAGTGCCACCTATCAGTGCCATCTGTACCCAGTGCCACCTGTCCCCAGTGCCATATGCCATCTGTTATCAGTGTCATGTGTCATCAGTGCCACGTATCAGTGTCATGTGTCATCAGTGCCACATATTAGTGGCATCTGTCATCAGTGCCTCGTATTAGTGCCATCTGTCATTAGTGCCTCGTATTAGTGCCATCTGTCATCAGTTTCACGTGTCATCAGTGCCATGTATTAGTGCCATCTGCCATCAGGGCCACACCAAAGTCACATGCCATCAGTGCCACGTATCAGTGCCATCTGTCATCAGTGCCACAACAGTGTCACATGTCTTTGCCCTGGTGCTCCAGGGCCTCAAAAGTGTAATAGGTAGTCAACAAGTTAGATGTGTAATTTATGCTCCTAGAACACCTGATGATGGCTAAGTGGCTAGGCTGTGAAAAAGTCTCACACATGTGGTATCGTAATACTCAGGAGGAGTAGCAGAATGTATTTTGGGGCATCATTTATGGTATACACATGCCATGTGAGAGAAATAACCTATTACAATGACAATTTTGTGGGGAATTTTTTTTTTACATTTTGTAAATCTCAAAATGTTGTGTTATCTCTGAATATAGATCGAGTCCACAATCCGACAAGAACTGTCACAATTCATATACTCTTGGCAGCTCGCCTTAGTATAGCTAAGAAATGGAAAAATCCAGATCACTCCTCTCTCCACGATGTGATCAGCACCACACACAAACATTTTATTCACGAAACTACCTTGGCATTTCGACACCATAGCAAAACACGTATGCACCAAAAGTGTCAACAATTGACTGACTGGATTAACTCTAATGAAATGATTAAGACACTCCTAACTCTGATATAACCCCTCTCGCTTTTTACCACATCCCAACAATTGAAAACGTCTACTTCTTGTGAATCAATGTCGTATGATCCTGAATGCTGAACTTGCTTTGATGGTTAAATTGCAGGAAGATGGGATTGCCTTCACACGGACACAGTCTAGCACCCTACGGGGGTGTCCGGGTGGAAGCACCCCTTCCCTCCACCCAATTAAGTAACGACTCAGTGGCAAGAGCCACCTATGGTATTTGTTATATGTCTTACCATGGTGTTCATTACATTCCTGGACTTAAAATGTTTGCCACACATTAGCCGTTTCATGTTCTAAGAAGTTGTACTGTCATATTTTGTTAAGGCTGCTCATTTCACTTTGGATAACAAATTGCACATAACCTTGGATTTGTAATTTTCTGAATATTCCAATAAAAATCTCCCTTAAAAGTAGGCCATTTTATTGAAGATTCCTTTCTTTTGTGCAGATGCATTGGAAAGATGTATCAAGATATCCTGAGCAGCTAGCCAAGCATTGAAGAATGCAGGTTAGACACAGAGGGTTATTTACTAAAACCGGAGAGTGCAAAATCTGGTGCAGCTCTGTAAAGAAACCCATCAGCTTCCATGTATTTTTGTCAAAGCTTAAAGTGTAAGTTCACCTTTACAGAAAAATCTGTAAAGTGAACTTACACAGGACCCCCTGCTCACCCCCCCCCCCCAGTCCCACTGACCTGGAGCGGGGAGATCTCCCATTATGAGCCCTGCTATAGACGCATCACTGGTCCGGGGCTTAGAAATCCCCTTGACTTAATCTCCAAAATGTACCCTGTCAGGAGGTATGTTTAGGAGCATTCTAATCATCACATGGGCGGCGCCTACCAATCAGAACCCGGATAGCCCGTCCTGTCAGTGGGGAAGAAGAAGAGAGAAAGCCGAGCTGATTTCTAAGCCCCGGACCGATGACACGGCTATAGCAGGGCTCATAACAGGAGATCACTGCGCTCCAGGTCAACGGGACTGGGTGAGGGGGCGTTTATGAGGTCCTGTGTAAGTTCACTTTACAGATTTGTCAGATTTGTCTGATTTGGCTACCATGCACAGCTGCACCATATTCTAAGTGCACCAGTTTTAGTAAATTCCCCCTCGTATTATGCTTCCGGTTGAACACCTAATGTTCCTCCCTTCACCAGGTCTGAGGTTAAAAGGGGAAGTCCCACATTAGAGTTTTTGTTTCATGCAATATACAAAGAATACAATTATATAACAGTCTATTTATAAAAAAAATGGTGAAACTGGTGAAACTGCCAAATACATTCATTCAGAATCAGTACAGTGTATACATATTATAGGTCTTAAAGGCTCATCACCTGTAACAGCTGGTATTGGAAACTTGGAGCTGCATTGTTGTTTTTTGGTATCCTATTATCTAACTCTCACTCTAATTCAGTTTTTATTGCCCAATAAACTCTCCTAAAATGTTCTAGAGTGACTGATGTCCAATTCCTTTCACTTCACATAGAGTTGAGCATTTTGAATGATAGCCCACCAAGATACCTGGGGGCCCCTCTCATCTGGCCAAAGGTAAGGGGGTACTGCACTTCGTACCTACTGAATGTCTTCACTACGTGTGTTTTCAACCTGGTAGTGTTAGTATGACTCCAAGTAAAGAATTATTTCAGGAAGGACATAGCTAGTGTATTTTTCGAACTTTGGGATGTCAACTACATATAATATCTTACAATTTGAGAGAGCTGACCCCCCCCCCCCCCCCCCAAAAAAAAGTAAATAAGTATCTACACCTCTGTAAACAACTGAAATAATTAAAAGTTGAATAGGTTATTCAGCTTTGTTTTCAAGTTCTCTGTTCTTATAAGGTCAACCTACAGTTTGTGGGAATTCTATTTAGCTCTTTGTTTGACTGCAGTGGCATCTATCATTTATGCTGTGTATAGTTCTGTTATTATATTTTCAAGAGTGAAAAGCAAGAATGTATTTACATGGCTACTTATTAGAAGGCTTCAGTATTATTAACTGTATAATACACAGTAAACTACTGTAAGCACGAACAACAGAATTGTTCTAACAACCTTGACATTCTTCTTTATAGGAATGTATAAGCCTTTTATTAATCTTAATTCTGGTTGATTGGTCTCTGCCATTTCCTTTTATAATGTGTGGCATTGAACGCTGTTGTACATGATTGCTCATTGATTATATCTTGCATTCCATGTAAGTGGTAAATTGTTGTGTGTGGGAGAAATATCTTGTGAGTGGCTTTAAGTCACCAACATCAAAATGCCTGCACTGGGATTGTCTGAAACAAGTGGATATCTATCTTTACTCCACGTACATAATCCTACTTGTAGGAGTTTGCTACCCTAGACATCTAGAACAGGATCACTTCCCTGGCACAGGGAGTACCTTTACTTGTGCCGAGCATTTTATACAACCACTTAAACAAATAAACTAGACTCAATGTATGTACTTTAATAACTCTTCCTCTTTCATACCTGTGCGCAGGTGGGGGTCCCAGCAATGAAGATCTGTTCCTGTTGCTATGGGAGACAGATCACTGCAAAAGGAGTGCTGACAACATTTCCCTCAATGCAAGATGCTATCTCACCACCACATGTGCATGCTTATGGCAGGCCGCTTGCCCAACCTTCGTTACCCTTGTTAACCACTGTATCTTCACACTGTATTACCACTTTGAGGTCTTCACACACCAATGTGTTTGTGACCCAACTGTAGACTATGTGTGCTAGTTACTTGTATTACGCCCCTTTGGTAACTTCAGACCAGGCAAAGTCAATGTTTTAAAAGCTTTACTGGAATAATGCAGCATGATGAGAATCACAAGATAACAGTTCAACATAAAGTGCAGTCTATTTCTAATGCTGCGCTCACATGACCGGACTTTCCGGCAGACTAGGTGCGAAGAGATTAGTCCATCGGACAAGCCGATCATGTGTGGGTTAGTCCGATCGGTTTTCGAAAAAAAAAAAAATCAGACGGACCCAGAAATAGAACATTTCAAATCTATCCGACGGACTCAATCCCAACGGACTAAAATCAGGGAAACCGTTCATCTGTGTGCTGGACCAAATACAACGCAAGGGAAGCTATTTGCTACTGGCTATTGAACTTCCTTGTTTAGTCCCGTTTACGTCATCATGTTCAAAATGAACGGACTTAGTCCATTCCTGTGTGGCCACGTCTGTTTGTTCAGAAAGTCAGTCGGAGCTCCCCTGAAAGTCCATCGGGAAGACCGTCGGACCTAGTCTGCCAGGAAGTCCGGTTGTGTGTAGGCAGCATCACATCCCTAATCCCTAATGACCCAGCATAACTGCACAGGAAATAATTCATACTTGGCAGAGTCCGCAGTTGGTATCTTCAGGGAGGATTACAATCTCCCTACATGTGGAAGGCTCTAGGGTCTGGCAGAAACAAGGACTCCCAGAGAGGCAGAGAGCCCTGGCAGTAGAAGCAGCTGGAGGTTACCTGTCTGTGTCTTTCCTTCCCATGCAGCAAGCTGTATAATGTGGGAATACAGGGCTCAGCAGCCCCTCAGCAGTTTCCCATACAGGTTCTTCTCCCCCCAGGTGGTTGCTTGGCTGAACTAATTATATCTGTACCTTACAGCCTTTAATTTTTCCCCATGTGGCTGGATCTAATTTGGGCAGGGCCTCCTTCCTGAATTCATGAGCACAGGGAGGGGTGCTGAGCCCAGCAGAATTCAGGAAACAGGTTAACTTGTTCCCTCCTGGCTGGGGCAGCATTAACCACTACCTGCCTACATGCTAACCATGCGGGATGACAAAGCACAATCCCAAGGTTTCGGGACATGAACCACCTGAAAGCCATTGGACAACACATAACTCCCACCGATGCCTGAAAGTGGTTTAGACACCAGGATAGCAAATGTTATGGTTTGAGCCCCTGCTTGTGGGACCAACATAACTATATCCGAATTCCCTCCCTTTTGTCTTTAAGTTTTAACATGTTTACAGCCAAACTGTTACTCCTGGAGGAGAGAAGACACACTGTTCAATATATAGGGGTTTATAAATGATGGAGGGGGGTTGTTTATGAAGGAGTGGTTTTAAGGTACAGGAGGAAAAGAAATAGGCATATTACCTTCAAGAGAGTAGGGATTGGGGATGTACATTATGGAGCAGTGGATACAGGGTCAATGCTTTGGTGCTCTGGCTCATATTTTGCACTAGGGCCCAAGTGTATTAAGCTACACCACTGCCTTTCTGTTTTCATGTCACAGTGATGCCTTAATGAAAACTGGCTTTTGCTTGAAAGGCTGGCATTTACCTTCATGGTGAATGGATATACCGGTAGAAGAACAGCTCACTAACTACAAAAAAACTTTAACTGTGCCCCTTCCATTTGTTGTCTGTCATTAGTTCTTACTTTCCAAAATAGTGCATATAAAAGATGAAACACAAAGCCAGAGATAGGGAATGTTTACATACAGCGTTCGCTTTCTTTCACCCTTTCGACATTTCTTCTTTTGCATACTACAGGGGCTGGTAAGTACCGGATTGTTTTAGAATGGGCAAATGGATGGTTTATCTGCAAGGATCTGCTCCCTCTCTGTCCTTATTTAAAGCTGTCAGCAGAAAATGATCGAACTTGTGCGTGTGTTCATGACAGTGAAAGATGATTCACACTCAAGACAAATGCTGCAAACTGATCCATCACTGTCTGGTATGTGTTTCCAGAAAAAAAAAACAGATAAGAATTTGGGATATTAATGAAAATCCAGTTCAATGGCAAGCCACAATTACACCTCAGCATTAATACCCTAGTGAAACTAAGCCCCCGTACACACGATCGGACATTCCGACCACAAAATCCGTCAGATTTTTTCAGAAGGATTTTGTCCTGAAACTGGTGTTGCATACACACGGTCGGACAAAGTTGTCGGAAAATCCGATCGTTCGGAACATGATGACGTTCATTCATTCCAACGGGACTACGTCGAGGCTAGTGCCAATAGCTTTGGTCTCGTAATTTGATCTGAGCATGCGTAGCACTTGTCCGATCGGAATTCTTAGATTTTCTTGTTGGAAAATTTGAGATCCTGCTCTCCTGTAGATGTAGCAGTTGAAGGGATTAGACAAACCATTTAATTCTAAAGATCATATCGAGTCTGGCTGTCTGTTTTGCAGCTGGACCCTATTCAATCCTCCATTCATCCATATGGAGCACTGGATGTAAATGGACTTGTATGCTACCATTGGGGGTCTGATCCAATCCGGCAGAAAAAAGAAGGGCATTCCTCACCTTCCAGCTGGCCAGATTGGAGGGCAGCTGGGTGTAAACAGACAGCCAGTCTGTTTACATCTGGCTGCCCATACAGCAGAGCGGGCTGTGCTTGCGTCCACTCTGGAGCAGACAAAGACCGTTCATCCACCCACTCTGCTCAGCTCAGCAGGTGATCAGTGGACGAATCCCCGCTGAACAAAAACAGATTTGTCCCATGTGAAAGGAGCCTGACACTGACAGGTGTACTTCCAATGACCAGCTTTTACAATGTATTTATTCATGTAAAACCTTTATCCCAAAAAGGTGCCCTTGACTTTGATTGACAGCAGTGGAAGCCAATGGCACTGCTGCTGTGTCTGAGCCAATCAGGAAGGAGAATCTCGGATGGTTGGGCAGAGAAGGACCTCAGCTAAGTATTAGTGGGGCTGAAGGGGGTTGCTCCACACAGAAGGCTTTTTATCCTAACCACTTCAGCCCCGAAAGATTTTCCCCCTTAATGACCAGGCCATTTTTTGCGATACAGCAATACGTCACTTTAATAGACATTTGCATCGTCATGCGACACTGTACTCAAACAAAATAGACTTCCTTTTTTTCCCACAAATACAACTTTCTTTTGGTGGTATATGATCACCTCTGTGGTTTTTACTTTTTTTCGCTATAAACAAAAAAAGAGTGACAATTTTGAAAAAAAAGATTTTTTTCTTTTTGCTAACTTAAATATCTAAAAAAGAATGTTAAAAACAAATTTCTTCATCAGTTTAGGGCAATATTTATTCTACAAATTTTTGGTAAAAAAATTGCAATAAGCGTATATTGATTGCGAAAAAGATATCACGTCTGCAAAATAGGGGATAGATTTATGGCATTTTTTTAAAAAATTTTTAATTTTTTTACTTTAACCACTTAACCACTTTCAGACCGGACCATTTTGCTGGTAAATGACCAGAGGTCTTTTTACAATTTGGCACTGCGCTGCTTTAACTGGTAATTGCGCGGTCATGCAATGTTGTACCCAAACAAAATTTGCGTCCTTTTCTTCCCACAAATAGAGCTTTCTTTTGATGGTATTTGATTGCCTCTGCGATTTTTATTTTTTGTGATATAAACGTAAAAAGACCGCAAATTTTGAAAAAAAATGATATTTTCTACTTTTTGTTATTAGAAAAATCCAATAAACTCAATTTTAGTCATACATTTAGGCCAAAATGTATTCAGCCACATGTCTTTGGTAAAAAAAAAGTCAATAATTGTATATTTATTGGTTTGCGCAAAAGTTGTCACATCTACAAACTAAGGTACGTTTTATGGAATTTACGCAGCTTTTAGTTTACGACTGCCTATCTCATTTCTTGAGGTGCTAAAATGGCAGGGCAGTACAAAACCCCCCCCAAATGACCCCATTTTGGAAAGTAGACACCCTAAGGAAATTGATAAGTGGCATGTTGAGCCCATTGAATATTTTATTTTTTTGCCTCAAGCGATTGAATAATGACAAAAAATAATTATTATTTTTTTTTTTACACAAAGTTGTCACTAAATGATATATTGCTCACACATGCTATGGGCATATGTGAAATGACACCCCAAAATAAATTCTGCTGCTTCTCCTGAGTACGGGGATACCACATATGTGGGACTTTTTGGGAGCCTAGCCGCGTACGGGGCCCCGAAAACCAAGCACCGCCTTCAGGCTTTCTAAGGGCGTAAATGTTTGATTTCACTTCTCACTACCTATTACAGTTTTGAAGGCCATAAAATGCCAAGATGGCACAAAACCCCCACAAATGACCCCATTTTAGAAAGTAGACACCCCAAGCTATTTGCTGAGAGGCATTTTGAGTCCATGGATTATTTTATATTTTGCCACAAGTTGCGGGAAAATTACAAACTTTAATTATTTTTTATTTTTTTTTCACAAAGTTGTCACTAAATGATATATTGCTCACACATGCTATGGGAATATGTGAAATGACACCCCAAAATAAATTCTGCTACTTCTCCTGAGTACGGGGATACCACATATGTGGGACTTTTTGGGAGCCTAGCCGCGTACGGGGCCCCGAAAACCAAGAACCGCCTTCAGGTTTTCTAAGGGCGTAAATATTTGACTTCACTCCTCACTACCTATTACAGTTTTGAAGGCCATAAAATGCCAAGATGGCACAAAACCCCCACAAATGACCCCATTTTAGAAAGTAGACACCCCAAGCTATTTGCTGAGAGGCATGTTGAGTCCATGGAATATTTTATATTTTGCCACAAGTTGCGGGAAAATTACAAACTTTTTTTTTTTTTTTTTTTTTCACAAAGTTGTCACTAAATGATATATTGCTCACGCATGCCATGGGCATATGTGAAATGACACCCCAAAATAAATTCTGCTGCTTCTCCTGAGTACGGGGATACCACATATGTGGGACTTTTTGGGAGCCTAGCCGCGTACGGGGCCCCGAAAACCAAGCACTGCCTTCAGGATTTCTAAGAGCGTTACAGTTTTGAAGGCCATAAAATGCCAAGATGGCACAAACCCCCCCCAAATGACCCCATTTTGGAAAGTAGACACCCCTAAATTTAGGGGTACACTAGTGAGACTAGGTAATAAATGGCGGGTGCCCTGAAACTATAAAAAAAATAACTAACCAACCAGCGTCACCTGTAACAGTTATATGGTGATCACTGGTGAAAGGGTTAACTAGGGGGCAATCAGGGGGCTTTATGCGGTAGTATATGGGGGTCCCTGGCGCTATAAAAAGCTGCGGCGAACCTAAATACCTACCTGCCTAACTAGCGTCACCTGTGACACTAATACAGCGATCAGAAAAACGATCGCTTATTAGGCTGGGTTCACACTGGAGCGATGTGGGAACGCCACGAATGCGCGGCGGGTTCCCGCATCACATGCCTCCCGGCGGTAGTTCACACTGCCCTATGCGAACTGCTGGGAGTGTCAGTGAAATGTTAATGACACCCCCAGATCAGTTCGCATATCGCAGTGCGATCTGCAAACTCGGATCGCATGGTGTGAATACCCATGCGATCCGATTCTGCTGCGGACCAAAAAAAGGGTCCCGTGCGAGTTTGCGGCGGGTGCGGCGGGTGCGACACGAATTCAGCCATACTATCTGTATGGCTGAACTCGAATCGCACAGAGATCGGATGTGATTTGCACTGCAGTGCGGTGCGAATCACATCCGTTCTCATAAACCGCTGCAATGTGAACCCAGCCTTAGTGACACTGGCGACGGGGGGTGATCACGGGGTTAAACCTTTATTGGGGGGGTTAGGGGGGTACCTTAGAACTAAAGGGGGCTAACCCTAACTGCCCTAACAGTTATTACAGTCACAAATGACACCCGCCGGGTGATCAGGGGGTTAAACCTTTATTAGGTAATAAATGGCGGGTGCCCTGAAACTATAAAAAAATAACTAACCAACCAGCGTCACCTGTAACAGTTATATGGTGATCACTGGTGAAAGGGTTAACTAGGGGGAAATCAGGGGGCTTTATGCGGTAGTATATGGGGGTCCCTGGCGCTATAAAAAGCTGCGGCGAACCTAAATACCTACCTGCCTAACTAGCGTCACCTGTGACACTAATACAGCGATCAGAAAAATGATCGCTTATTAGGCTGGGTTCACACTGGAGCGATGCGGGAACGCCACGAATCCGTGGCGGGTTCCCGCATCGCATGCCTCCCGGCGGCAGTTCACACTGCCCTATGCGAACTGCTGGGAGTGTCAGTGAAATGTTAATGACACCCCCAGATCAGTTCGCATATCGCAGTGCGATCTGCAAACTCGGATCGCATGGTGTGAACACCCATGCGATCCGATTCTGCTGCGGGCCAAAAAAAGGGTCCCGTGCGAATTTGCGGCGGGTACGGCGGGTACGGCGGGTGCGACACGAATTCAGCCATACTATCTGTATGGCTGAACTCGAATCGCACAGAGATCGGATGTGATTTGCACTGCAGTGCGGTGCGAATCACATTCGTTCTCATAAACCGCTGCAATGTGAACCCAGCCTTAGTGACACTGGCGACGGGGGGTGATCACGGGGTTAAACCTTTATTGGGGGGGTTAGGGGGGCACATTAGAACTAAAGGGGGCTAACCCTAACTGCCCTAACAGTTATTACAGTCACAAATGACACCAATGCAAAAAAAAAAAGCAATTGGTGTCACTGTGACTGGGGGGGCAGGGGTAATTGGGGGGTAAAGGGGGGTAAAGGGGGGGTGTGAGTGTGCCTGGCATGTTCTACTGTGTAGTGTAGTGCTTGTGCAACTCACCGATGCTCTCTCCTCGGTGCCGGAACGAAAACTACCGACACGGAGGAGAGAATACATCACTTCCTCTCCTGTGTTTACATTACAGGAGAGGAAGTGATGTCACCAGACATTTTCATTCGTCGGGAGCGATCGCGAGGGGGTGGCCATGAATGAATGGCCGTCCCCTCGTCCGGGATCGCTCCCGAACGAATACCGACCGCCGCAGGCACCGGGCGGGGGCCCGATCGGGCCCCCGACCCGCGGGCAGGCAAGGACGTACATGTAAGCCCTTATGCCTGCCCGTGCCATTCTGTCGACGTACATCGTCGTGCGGCGGTCGGCAAGTGGTTAAGGACCGCCATATTGCCATTATACGTCATCGCAATGGCACAGGCAGGCACAAGCACGTAGATGTACGTGCCTGCCTTCCAGCGGGTGGGGGGTCCGATCGGACCCCCTCCCGCTGGATACGGCGGTCCGTTTCCCTCCAGGAGCGATCCGTGATGAGGGGATGGCCGTTGGTTTCTGGCCACCCCCTCTGGATCGCTCCTGGCCAATGACGAGCTTCCTCCCACTGTGTATTGTTTACACAGGAAGGAGGAAGGGATGTCATTCTCCTCGGGGCGGTCTTTTTGACCGGACTACGAGGAGAAGACTAAAAGTAAGTGCACCAAAACACTACACTGACACATAGGTACACATAGGTACAAACCCCCCCCCCCGATCCCCCCCGCCCCCCCCCCTCCCCCCCAGTCACAGTGTCACTGATTGCAGTGATCATTTCTTTACTGATCAATGCATTCAGTGTCAGTTGTAACAGTTAAAACTGTCAGGGCAGTTAGTGTTAGGTCCAGGGTAGCCCCCTATCACCCCCCAATAAAGATTTAACCCCCTGATTGCCCCTAGAGTTAACCCTTTCACCCCCTTTTGCCAGTGTCACTAAGCGATCATTTTTCTGATCGCTGCATCAGTGTCGCTAGTGTCGCTAGGTAGCTAGTTATTTTTTTAGGTTCACCGCCAGGTTTTTATATCGCTAGGTACCCCGATATACTACCCAATAATGGTTTTAACCCCCTGATTGCCCCTAGTTAACCCTTTCACCCCCTTTTGCCACTGTCACTAAGCGATCATTTTTCTGATCGCTGCATTAGTGTCGCTACTGTCGCTAGGTAGCTAGTTATTTTTTTAGGTTCACCGCCAGGTTTTTATATCGATAGGTACCCCGATATACTACTCAATAATGGTTTTAACCCCCTGATTGCCCCTAGTTAACCCTTTCACCCCCTTTTGCCAGTGTCACTAAGCGATCATTTTTCTGATCGCTGCATCAGCGTCGCTACTGTCGCTAGGAAGCTAGTTATTTTTTTAGGTTCACCGCCAGGTTTTTATAGCGCTAGGTACCCCGATATACTACCCAATAATGGTTTTAACCCCCTGATTGCCCCTAGTTAACCCTTTCACCCCCTTTTGCCACTGTCACTAAGCGATCATTTTTCTGATCGCTGCATTAGTGTCGCTACTGTCGCTAGGTAGCTAGTTATTTTTTTAGGTTCACTGCCAGGTTTTTATATCGCTAGGTACCCCGATATACTACCCAATAATGGTTTTAACCCCCTGATTGCCCCTAGTTAACCCTTTCACCCCCTTTTGTCACTGTCACTGAGCGATCATTTTTCTGATCGCTGCATTAGTGTCGCTAGTGTCGCTAGGTAGCTAGTTTTTTTTTTAGGTTCACCGCCAGGTTTTTATAGCGCTAGGTACCCCGATATACTACCCAATAATGGTTTTAACCCCCTGATTGCCCCTAGTTAACCCTTTCACCCCCTTTTGCCACTGTCACTAAGCGATCATTTTTCTGATCGCTGCATTAGTGTCGCTAGTGTCGCTAGGTAGCTAGTTTTTTTAGGTTCACCGCCAGGTTTTTATAGCGCTAGGTACCCCGATATACTACCCAATAATGGTTTTAACCCCCTGATTGCCCCTAGTTAACCCTTTCACCCCCTTTTGCCAGTGTCACTAAGCGATCGTTTTTCTGATCGCTGCATTAGTGTCACTAGTGTCGTTAGGTAGCTAGTTATTTTTTTAGGTTCACCGCCAGGTTTTTATAGCGTTAGGTACCCCCATATACTACCCAATAATGGTTTTAACCCCCTGATTGCCCCTAGTTAACCCTTTCACCAGCGATCACAGTATAAGTGTCACTGGTGACGCTGGTTAGCCAGTTAGTTATTTAGGTTCCCCGTCAGGTTTTTATATAGTGCCAGGGACCCCCATATACTACCTAATAAAAATTTGAACCCCCTGATTGCCCCTAGTTAACCCTTTCACCACTGATCACCGTATAAGTGTTACGGGTGACTCTGGTTAGTTTGCTTTTATAGCATCGGGGCACCCACCATTTACTACCCAATAAAGGTTTAACCCCCTGATCACCCGGCGGGTGATATCAATTAGGTTTTAGGGTCAGGGTCTGCGTCGCCCCAGGCAGCGCTAGGTTAGTGCCAGTACCGCTAACACCCACACGCAAAGCATAAACCTTCTGTAGTGGTATAGAATCTGAACAGATCAATATCTGATCTGATCAGATCTATACTAGCATCCCCAGCAGTTCAGGGTTCCAAAAAAACGCATTGTTAGCGGGATCAGCCCAGATACCTGCTAGCACCTGCGTTTTGCCCCTCTGCCCAGCCCACCCAAGTGCAGTATCGATCGATCACTGTCACTTACAAAACACTAAACACATAACTTCAGTGATCGCAGAGTCAGGCCTGATCCCTGCGATCGCTAACAGTTTTTTGGTAGCATTTTATATTTAAATCCGGAAGGCAGTGCTTGGTTTTTAGGGTCCCGTACGTGGCTATGCTCCCAAAAAGTCTCCCACATGTGGTATCCCCGTACTCGGGAGAAGCAGCAGAATTTATTTTGGGGTGTAATTTGACTTATGCCCAGCATGTGTGAGCAATATATCATTTAGTGACAACTTTGTGCAAAAAAAAAAAGTTTGTAATATTCCCGCAACTTGTGGCAAAATATAAAATATTCCATGGACTCAACATGCCTCTCAGTAAATAGCTTGGGGTGTCTACTTTCCAAAATGGGGTCATTTTGGGGGGTTTTGTGCTATTTTGGCATTTTATGGCCTTCGAAACTGTGATAGGTAGTGAGGAGTGAAATCAAAAATTTGCACCCTTAGAAATCCTGAAGGTGGTGATTGGTTTTCGGGGTGCCGTGCGCGACTAGACTCCCAAAAAGTCCCACACATGTGGTATCCCCATACTCAGGAGAAGTAGCGGAATATATTTTGGGGTGCAATTCCACATATAACCATGGCATGTGTGAGCAATATATCATTTAGTGACAACTTTTTGTAATTTTTTTTTTTTTTTTTTTTTTGTCATTATTCAATCCCTTAGGACAAAATAAATTAATATTTAATGGGCTCAACATACCCATCAGCAATTTCCTTGGGGTGTCTACTTTCCAAAATGGGGTCATTTGGGGGGGGGTTTGTACTGCCCTGCCATTTTAGCACCTCAAGAAATGAGATAGGCAGTCATAAATTAAAAGCTGTGTAAATTCCAGAAAATGTACTCTAGTTTGTAGACGGTATAACTTTTGCGCAAACCAAAAAATATACGCTTATTGACATTTTTTTTACTAAAGACATGTGGCTGAATAAATTTTGCCCTCAATGTATGACTAAAATTTAGTTTATTCGATTTTTCTTATAACAAAAAGAAGAAAATATCTTTTTTTTTCAAAATTTTCGCTCTTTTTCCATTTATATCGCAAAAAATAAAAATCGCAGAGGCAATCAAATACCATCAAAAGAAAACTCTATTTGTGGGAAGAAAAGGACGCAAATTTCGTTTGGGTGCAATATTGCATGACCGCGCAATTACCAGTTAAAGCAGCGCAGTGCAAAATTGGAAAAAGACCTCTGGTCCTTAAGGTGTTTATTGGTCCGGGGCTGTAGTGGGTAATGACAGTGATCTGTGATTTTTAGCGGGACTGCGACATTGCGGCAGAAAGATCAGACACTTTTGACACTTTTTTGGGACCACTGACATTTATACAGCGATCAGCGCTATAAAAATGCACTGATTACTGTGTAAATGTCACTGGCAGGGAAGGGGTTAACACTAGGGGGCGATCAAGGGGTTAAATGTCTTCCCTCATGTGTGTTTCTAACTGTGGGGAGATGTGACTGACTGGAGGAGGAGACAGATCGCTGTTCCTAATTTCTAGGAATGGCAGATCTGTCTCTCCTCTCCTGTAAGAAATGGGGATTTGTGTATTCACACAAATCCCTGTTCTGGCTCTCATACCCATGATCGTGGGTGGCCGGTGCAGCAGGCACGTGCACGCCTCTATGATACATTAGGGCATAGCTCCCAACTGTCCCTGATTTCAAGGGACTGTCCTTGATTTGGAGCAATGTCCCTCTGCCCCTCTTTCCTCCTCATTTGTCCCTCGTTTTGGTCTGATCTATATAGATGTATATAAAATGCACTTTTTACCTATCAAAAAGTATTTTTCAGCGCTAAACCTTTCATCTGATTCCTAAATTGCTACATTTGTAAATTTCAAAAGCCAATATAAAGGAATAGTAGTGGTAAAAAAAAAAAATCACTTGTGGGTTCAACCAATCTTGTTTTTTTGTGCAATTCTCCTTTAAGAAGGCGTGACAAGGGGTGTGTCCTATGCCTGCATACTTTTGCTGATAGGTGTCCCTCATTCCCATCTCAAAATGTTGGGAGGTATGTATTAGGGTCATAGACTTATGCGATTCCTACAGACATTCTTCTAGTACAGTGACAGTACTGCTCTTCATTTTAATTATTGTTCTGTCAGCACTATGGCTTTCCCTATCTTCTATGAAAAGTGACCGAATGCCTAGCAAAGGGAAACAGAGGAGTCAGAACACATCCCCTGTATCCCCTGTATATGCATGTGACAACGTCATTGGCACATGCGCACTGAAGCAATGGTAGTACATGCTGTTGCTTCAGTTAGACTGTGCTGTTACCGGCAGCTCCCGTGAGCTGCCGGAGCCCGCTATACCTGGAAGTGACTCCGGGAGCGACGTCGCTGGCAGGAGCGGTGAACAAAGGCCCCTGTGGGGGCTTCGACCTAAGGTAAGTATTATATATATTATATATATATATTTATATATATAAATATAATATATTATATAATATATATATTATATATATTTTTTGTTTGTTTTTTTTTGTTTGTGGGTTTACAACCACTTTAAAGAGGAAGTAAACCCTGATGGTTTTACTTCCTCTTTCATTCCCTGCAAAGGTAAAGCATAATGGACTACTATGCATCGCATAGCAGTCCATTATGTGTCACTTACCTGACACAGGAGCCAGCGAAGTCACTGATGTCCCCTGTAGTTCCGAGCATTCTTCTTGGTGAGTCTCGCTGCTCCGGTGCTGTGATTTGCCGGAGCAGCGATTACGTCACTCCCGCGCATGCGCACGGGAGCCGACACTCGCAGCATATCGCCGCGATATGCGGCTTACCCAGTGCGCCTGCGCGTTGCTGTCTAGGGCGCATGCGCCCTAGACAGCGGTGGCTGTCTTCAGGTAAATATCTCCTAAACCGTATAGGTTTAGGAGATATTTCTTAGACCTACAGGTAAGGCTTAATCTAGGCTTACCTGTAGGTCAAAGTGGTTTGTAAGGGTTTACAACCACTTTAAAACTTGATTCACACTGTGAGGTTTTTGTTTTTTTTTGTTCTACCAAGCGCTCTGAAGGAAAAAAAACTGAAGAGCTCAGAAGGAGCCACTGTATTAACAATCCAATGTTAGTACAGCGATCTCCCCTGTTAAGCTTTTGTGTTCTGACAGGGGACAGCCCCCCCCGTCAGAACACTGGCTGAGAGTGCTGATTGGATGCAGGTTGGAAGACCTTTTTCGGTCATGTCCCTTCGACAGAAGCTGGCTACACACGAGCTGAATGTTGCCCGACATTTGGCCCATGTGTACTAGGCTTTAGTGAGAGAAAATCACTTCAGCGCGAGCAAAGTGCATCGAAAGAAGTACCTGCTTTGAGAGGTTTCCCTTATATTGTTCTGACAACTGTAACATTTTCACTATATGTCCCTATCCTATGGCAATGGTTACCAGGACAAATAGAGAAGGTGATTATCCCAGGGGGCAGAGACTGCAATAATAACCTGACTGGTGTTCTAATATTGCCAATATCTATTCAAAACGAAGTGTGTATATACACTATATTACCAAAAGTATTGGGACATCTGCCTTTACACGCACATGAACTTTAATGGCATTCCAGTCTTAGTCCGTAGGGTTCAATATTGAGTTGGCCCATCCTTTGCAGCTATAACAGCTTCAACTCTTCTGGGAAGGCTGTCCGCAAGGTTTAGGAGTGTGTCTATGGGCATGTTTTACCATTCTTCCATAAGGGCATTTGTGAGGTAAGGCACTAATGTGGACAAGAAGGCTTGGCTTGCAGTCTCGGCTCTAAATCAAAGTTGAGGTCAGGACTCTGTGCAGGCCAGTCAAGTTCCTGCACCTCAAATGTGCTCATCCATGTCTTTATAGACCTTGATTTGTGCACTGGTGCACAGTCATGTTGGAACAGGAAAGGGGCCATCCCCAAACTGTTCCTACAAAGTTGGGAGCATGAAATTGTCCAAAATGTTTTGGTATGCTGACACATTAAGAGTTCCCTTCACTGGAAGTAAGGGGCCAAGCCCAACCCCTGAAAAACAACCCCACAGCATAATCCCCCTCCACCAAATGATTTGGATCAGTGCACAAAGCAAGGTCCATAAAGCGAGTTTGGGGTGGAGGAACTTGACCTCAACCTGATAGAACACCATTGGGATAAATTAGAGTGGAGACTGAGAGACCCTGCCAAAATATAACCACTAGTCATATTTGGTCAATGATGTCACCACTATATCCCCGCCCCTTCTCTTACTGTATATAGATGATGACAACTGTCATTTGGAGTATTTGAACATTGGTCATGTGTGTTGGGTCTGTCAAGGTTTTTACTTTGAACTAGTCAGTGGGTGGCGGGCATTCTGATTGACATTAGATTTACAATGAGGCACTTTTTTGGGGGATTTTTTGTTTTTGTTTTTTAGGGCTTGTCAAATATGTGGGTGTCTTTATTTTTAGGTTACATGTTTTTGGTGAATGAGTAGGGGTACAATGTAGTTGGGTTGGTATCTGGGGGGTCCACTTATTTTTAAAGGATGAGTATAGGCCAAGCTATTTTGGCTGTGCTTCTCTGATGGATCACAAAAGTGCAGTTTGTTTTGCACCCCTATAACATGTTTTCAGCGGACAGCAGGCTAAAGCCCTTTGTTGGGTGTAGTCACACAGCTAATCACACAGCTAATCCAGGCTTGGGAAAAATCCCAACTTTACAATTGTGATCCATCCAGATGCCTAAACCAGCAGCTGAATCAGCCTCTCAGCAACTGAGACTGAGCCAACTGCTTCTGTCCCCTCCACAGACCAACGCTCCAAGGAGCAATGGAGGGCTGGAGGGGCAAAGCAAAGAGCCAGCGACTGACAGTCACCAGATCTCTGTAGGCTGAAGACCGGGAACTGAGTGATCAGTGGTGGCGGGGGAAAGCTGAAGCTGGGATTGGTCCTGCAGCCTTCTATTGGGTTATGATTTTTTTTTTAAATGCTATACCTCTTTTTTAAAGGGGGGCTTTAGATTCTGATAAGCTGTTGTGGGAAAGAGGCCCTTGTCTTCATCAGCATGGGGACAAATTGCTTTGCCATAATGTCCCCCCAGCAAAGCATCCCCTCTGTTGAGGGTATGTGGCCTGGTATGGTTCAAGAGCGGGAAGTGCATGCTCAATCCTCCCCCCTCCCCCCGCCCCTGTCCTGGCCAGCCAGGCTTTATGACTGGACTAATGGGAGTCTATGTGCTGTTTCTTTTTTAATAAAGAAGATAGCAGGTAAATGTAATTTGCTGGCAATTTTAAATGTTTTTTTTTTTATTTGTAAAAGCTGCAGTAACACTTTCAGCACATCAAAGGCAGGATTGGGGCACCCCAGACATGTTTTGTAAAGGAATAGGCCATTTTTAATGTTTCACTTTAAGTATTTAAAAAAATCACAGGCCGAATAGATTTTTTTTTACATTTGTTTTGAATTGGGACATGTTACCTAGTTCACCCATGCTGTTTTTGAAAGTTTATTGCCTATTGGCCCAATGATTTATTTGAAGCTTGCTTTGATCAAACCATTCCCAATAAGACTTCCTGTTAGATAAACTGAAAGTGTAAAACAGTATTAGACATAATACTTAACTCTGTCCCTTCACGCAATTACATTATAATTATTTAATTACTGATTATTTATTTATTTAGGTGACGGCTCATAACAATCAGCACAAAACACTGCAAATCGACCAAACAAATGCTAAAAAAAACACACAAATTGTGTGTTTCAATGCATTTTTATGGATAAAAAAATAAATAAACACTTAAAAGCACATCAAAAGTAGCTCCAGAACTTTTTTGAGCTTCAGGTGTTTGGCTTCCAGTGACTTGGAGTGAAGAGGTGAACCATCTCCATAGAGAATAATTGATTTTTTCTCCTTGAGCATTTAGAGCTTAGATGCTTCAAGCTACAAAATGCTCAAATGTGAATGGGGGCCTTAGGGTATAGGATAAGGAATAGTGGTATGTCAATGGTATGATTGAAAAAATATATATATTTTTTGTAAAGAGATCCTTAGGGCTTTTACTTTGATTTCCCAAAACTGATTGTTCCTTTCTTTTTTCCTTACATAAATAGGAGTGAACTTATTTTGGTTTGTCTGGTTCGATCATAGTGACAAGCTACCTGGTTGAGGAATGTGGGGGCCTTTTTTTCTATACTAGGCACTACACATTCACAGATTGCTTCATGGGAAGCCAATGTGATGATTCAATGACCTATTGGCTGTGTTGGTCTGACGGATATATTATTTGCTCAGCTTTTACAGATAAATGTAATTAACCTTCTACCAATGATTAGATATGCTTAAGAGGTTATACCTTACATTTCTTTCATAAATTACATTTAGTCATAAAATATTGATTGAAAAATATCTAAGTATGTGATTTTTTTTCTTTTTCCCATGATTTTATTGTTAAAGCAAAACAGATTTATAATCCAATGACAGGCCAGGGCATGCCTGGTTAGAAATTTTACTAATCTTCTTCACTTTTTGATTACCAGGCACCTTATTCTATTCAGGAAAAAATAGTTCTTTCATATTTGCTGCATTCCTGAGACAGATCTGCTGGACATTGGGAGCCAGGGCTGCATGCTGTCCAACTGTCAGCACAGCATGTGTCAATAAAAGACTGTATTTGACCTGTTTTGTTTGGAGTTCAAATGCACCTTGATAGGACCTACTGCATCCAAAGAAATGCAGTGCAACATAAATCAGCTCAACTGCAGCTTCTGAACTGTTACAGATATTGCTCCAACAGGGCAGGTGCAAGAATCTTTGACACCCTAGGCAAAACCTCATTTTGCCACCCCCATTGGCACCACCTATGACTCCATCCCCTTTGCTCTGTCCATGTGACAGGAGGTGGCGCTATACAGGAAGCATCGGCTTTGCTTCCTCTAGCACTGGCTCAAGTGCTGCGCCTCTAGTTACACTACCGGTCAGACAGAGCTGCTGCCTGAGACTGAGTTAGTTACATGCTGCAGCCTGCAGATGCAGAGGGTGGCTGCTTAGTTTGCCTAGTGGTAGCACTGGCCCTGCATGGCTCCGTGCCCAGAGAACCATTTCTCTAGGGTAGGTCTAGTTTGCAAGAGTGTCCTGGGATCATTTGTCAGATATTTAATCCATGGATCCCATATTTTGTGAAATAACTTCATCTTATCCTGTACCATTGCTGTTCAACCTTTCATTCAACATGAGCCACAACATTTTATGTTTAAGCTGTTCGAATGGCAGGGCAGTGGATTTCCAATTCCTTGCTATAGTTATTTTGGCTGAGGTAAATATGAATGTGAGAAGTCGTCTTTGGGATCTTGAGGCCTTCGCTATCCTGCCACCCAGAAGTGCATGTTTTGCTAATTTCGTCAGGTTTATCTGGGTAAGGGTATAAATAAAATTGTACACTCTAATCCAAAATCTCCTGACCTTGGGGCATGTCCACCAAATATGATAAGTAGTTCCCACTTGACCGCATCCCCTAAAGCACTCGGAGGTGACACCAGGTACAAAAGTGGCCGGTACCATATACCACCTCAAGAGGACCTTGTAATTAGCCTCTATTATGGAGGTATGATATGCTGTCTCAGAAATTGCGTGTCATTCCTCGAGGTCAAGGGTTTCCTGAAGATCTTGTTCCCATTGGATCATATAGGTCAGTTCCGTCAAACCATACATCATTATTGTATATATTGCATAAATTTGTTCTCTAATTTTATCATATTGTCTACATAAATGTTCCATGGGAGTTAATGTTGCTAAATCTCCCTTAGGAGCCACTGTTTGTATGTAATGGTGTATTTGGGCATATCTGTACCATTCTGCGGGTGGCATTTCATCTTTATCAATTAGGGGTCGTTCAGATAGCATACCTTTGTGGTCGCAAAGGTTGGCTATTCGCATTAGGCCCTTGTTGCTCCACCATTCGAATGAGTGAGGAGTGAGGCCCGGGGTGAACTCTATTTTTCAATAGAGGTGCTAATGGTTTGTGGTGTGACTTAAATTTCTGAGTCCTTTTTAGTCTGTCCCATATTTCTAACGAGAAGGAGAGGGTAGGACATAGTATAGTCGGTCTCTCTCTCGTTGAGAGTCACATGATGTGTGAGATTTGTTCCGGACAACAGGATTAAGATTCCATATTCATCCATATTGCATGTGGTTGCTGGGAGTGAAACCTAGAAAGTTGGGCCAACTGAGTTGCGTTGAAGTATTTCTGTAAATCTGTTTTGGAGTATACATTGTACCTTTGTTCGCCCTAATCTTATCTCCCCAGATGAACTGGAGGATTTTGTTTTGAAATGTTTGAAGGTCCTTTTGGACCAATGTCACAGGTATGGTGCGAAACAGATATAGTACTCTCGGTAACACCTTCATTTTAAGGCCCCTTTCACACTGAGATGTTTTTCAGGCGCTACAGTGCTAAAAATAGTGCCTGTATAGCACCTGAAAAAAGTGTCTCCTTTCACTCCAGTGTGTGCTGGCAGGATGGTAAAAAAAGTCCTGCTAGCCGCATCTTTGGAGCGGTGAAGGAGCGGTGTATTCACCGCTCCTAAGCCGCTCCTACCCATTGAAATCAATGGGGCAGCGCGGCTATACCGCCAGCAAAGCGCCACTGCAGCGAGCGGTTTTAACCCTTTTTCAGCCGCTAGCGGAGGGTAAAACAGCCCCACTAGTGGCCGAATACCGCTGCTAAAATGACGGTAAAGCATCGCTAAAAATATCAGTGCTTTACCACCGACGCCACTCTCACCCCAGTGTGAAAAGGGCCTTATTGAGTGTAGTCTGCTGAACCACGATGGGGGTGAATTTGAAATCTAGCTAGGTCTTCAGTCAGTCGTTTGAACAGGGCAGGGTCATTTCTTTTGTATAGCGTTTGAATTGATGAGGTCATATATATATATATATAGCAAGGTATGGTAGAGCTTCCGGCACCCATATAAATTGGTGGGATTGTTCTAAAGTTTTCTGGGTGGTACTCTGCAATGAGAGGTTCAATGCCCTCAATTTAATATGGTTAATTTTTATCCCACAAACGCACTTTCTTTGGAAAAAATACACTTTTTTTTAATCAAAAAATAAGACAACAATAAAGTTAGCCCAATTTTTTTTCATATTGTGAAAGATAATGTTATGCCGCGTAAATTGATTCCCAGCAAGTCACGCTTCAAAATTGCACCCGCTCGTAGAATGGCAACAGACTTTTACCCTTAAAAATCTCCATAGGTGACATTTAAAAAATTCTACAGGTTGCATGTTTTGAGTTGCAGAGGAGGTCTAGGGCTAGAATTACTGCCCTCGCTCTTCCGATTGTGGAAATACCTCACATGTGTGGTTTGAACCCCCCGTTTTCATATGTGGGTGCTACTCACGTATGCGTTCGCTTCTGCACATGAGCTCGGTGGGAGCCGGCGGGTTTTAATTTTTATTTTTTCCTTATTTATTTTACTTTTTATTTATTTATTTATGCTGATATATAAAATCTCAGATGCTTTACTATCTCAACATTAAAAAATAGAGGCAAAAACATCTCAGATCTATAATAATAAAATGTATACAGAACATTAAAATAATAGCGCCTAAACAAATTGTTCATCTGTCAACACATTTCATATGAGCTGCTTCATCAGGACAGAGGTGCCAATCTTCAAGATGCTGAGTTACAATACAAAACAATTAAGCCCACTGTGCATGACTTCAATTAAACAAGCTTTGACATGCTTTGTGTTGGGAGGTATTTAAGGGTGCCCTGTCTCTGTATGGCTTACAACAAAACATGTATATAAATATAAAATATCCATGAAAAAGTGTTCAAATGAAGTGATCAGTGCAGATAAATCCAAAAGTCAAAAACATGTGGCACCAAAAGAAATCAGGCTCTTCCTTTCCACCAGGTTTAAGTGAACAGCTCACTCATCAGGGATCTATGGCCCCTTTTATTCAAAGGAAGTCATAAAGTGCCTTATACAATATGTTCCCAACTGGCAGATTCTCAAACCATGCTATGGAATCCAGCTCTCTACTCCTTACAACATAAAATCCCATACACATGGATAAATGGACGCCAGCATACATTTATTGGCACTCCAGCGCCTTTAAGATACTTTGCATATAACATTCTAAAATCTGTTGCTTTGTTAATTTTCTTTTAGTCTTCATTTCTTCTCTCTGTTATCACCTGGTGATCCGGCCACTAACACACTTTCTGTATTATGCCGCGTACACGGGAGCGAATTGTCCGGCATACTTAGTCCGGCAAACAATCCGGCGGATAGTCTGGCGGACTTTCTACCGAACGGACTTGGCCACACACGGACACACAGAAAGTCCGGCGTTTGCAAGCGCAATGACGTACAGCACGTACGACGGGACTAGAAAAAGGAAGTTCAATAGCCAGTAGCCAATAGCTTCCTTTTTCATACTTGCTTCTGAGCATGCGTCATTCTTAGTCTGCCGTACTAGTATACTACTGATGAACGTATTGTCCGCTGAAACCCAAGTACGACGGGAAGATTGGAGTGCAAAAATACTTTCTTAGTCCACCGGACTTCACGCTGGAAAAGTCCGCTGAAGCCCACACACGTTCGAATTGTCCGCTGAAATGCGTTTCGGCGGACTAAGTACGCCGGACAATCTGATCGTGTGTACGCGGCATTAGAGTGTCTCCATGCTAAATGGAGGTGCCACAAAGACACTTTTGGACAGCAGCTTTGTTAATCTGTAGCAGTGGTCACATGATGATCCAACCTTGGGCCATCTTCTATTTTTTTTTATTATTTATTATATTATTCTATTAATTTATATGTTATATATTTTTTTTGTTTGTCAATTGTTTTTTACTTTGTGCAGGAGTGGGGATTTTGCATTGAGTCTGTATGGCTTGTGACTTTTCGAGAGTCCATACATGTGGAGATTGATGGTTGTGCTACCTATACCATCTATGAGTTTTGTTGGATTGCTTTTTTGTGTTTATGGATTTTTGTAAAACTTTGATTGTATACAGAAAAATGTTTTACATAATGTTATCACATATAACCATTTGGTCTTTGTGTGGTATTTTTCACTTAAGACAATTTTTTTCTTGTGCAGGCCAGATTTTGCCTCGGTACCCCTCCCCTATTGTTCTTGATGTAATATATAGATATATCAAGTGCTTTTATTATATAAGCATACCATCTAGTTAATGTCCATACTGTGGGTTGTTAGTGCACCTCTACCAGAGAGTATTTGCCTTTTGCCAATATCCAGGATTTTTCTAGTTTATTTATTTTTCTCCAGTTTTCAGCTTTTAATTTTTTCTTGAATCTCGTGGCAGAATCTATGTGTTTGTGCCTCTGTATCCTCCACTCAGGCTGGGGTAGACTGACCACAAACCTGGTGTCAGTCTGACATACGGTGTCAGACAGGTCTGTGTTCTGTTTGTTTGTGTTTATATATTTAATGATGTTTTTTTTTTTCTTTTTTGTTTAGCAGTATGGAAAACTTTCTTTCTTGAAGTAAATATTTTGTTATTATTATTATCCTAAAAAAACATATATATTTATATATTTATTTTTTTGTATCGTTTGGTGTGTGTTGATTTTCTCTAAATATTAATTTCTTTAAAGTCGTATCTCAAAATATTAAAGATTGGCGTTTCTGTTCTGAAAAAACAGCTCAAGTGAAGTACGTTTACATTTTAACAATTTATGGCACTATTATTTCCATTTCTGTAAAGCGCTGCGCAAACTGTTGGTGCTGTATAAATCCTGTATAATAATAATACATATTACTATTTTATATCCGAGGTGTTCTTGCCTCTACTTTTTAATGTTAAGATAATAAACCATCTGGGATTTTTTATATCTACGTATAATTATAAGTGTTGTTTGGTCTCCTAAGGATTATATATAAAGACCCATTTTTCTATGGCCATGAAGTGGGATCTTAGTGTGCTCTACTTCACATCAATTGGACTAATGCCACGTACACACGATCAGACTATCTGGCAGACTTAGTCTGGTGGACAATTCTGAGTCAATATTTCTTTCAAAGTCCGCTGGACATTTTGGAAGAAAAAGTCCGCCGGAGTCCACACACGGTCGAATTGTCCGGCGGACTGTGGTCCGCCCGAATAGTCTAATCGTGTGTATGTGGCATTAGGGTTCCCTGCAGAGAACTATTATTTTCTATGAGCACTTAGGAATGTAGTCTGTACTGTGACAATGATGATAAAGGGGTTTACATTGATGGGGAAATACCAGGTATGGGGATTCTCAGACTGATCCACCTACACTAGGCAGCACTGACCTAATAATATGAGTGCTGCCTAGTTAAAGCGGTTCTGCACCTTTAAAAAAAATATTAAAAGCCAGCAGCTGCAATATTTTAATAAATTGACACTTACCTGTCCCAGGGTCCAGCGATGTCGGCGACAGATGACGAGCGATCGCTCGTCTCCCTGCTGCCCCCGCCGCCATCCTCTGTTAGGGAATCGGGAAGTTAAGCGTTGCGGCTTCACTGCCCGGTTCCCTACTGCGCATGTGCGAGTCGCGATGCGCTTCTCTGCTGGTCCCCGCTGTGTCCTGGGAACTGTGTGTTTCCCAGAACACAACGGGGGGGGGGGGGGGTGAGGCATCTGCGGCGGTCTGTCCCGGAAGTGGGTGCAGATACCTGGATTATCCAGCTAACTGCACCCCCCTCCCCCCTGAAAGGTGCCAATTGTGACACCGGAGGGGGGGAGGGATCACATGAGTGGAACTTCCACTTTAGGGTAAAGAACCACTTTAAGTCTTGCAGGCCAAACTTAAAAAAGTGGATGATTTAGGTAATTCATTGGGTGGCTATTATACAAGTTAATTTGTTGTGCATGTAGTCCAGAGAGAAAGGCCCATATGTGCACAGAATACCCATGCATGGCAACCAGCAAATTTTAAATTTAAAATAGGAGAGGGGTAAGAAATACGAAAGGTCAACAAACATAATCAAGAACACAAGAAATGCTAAGAAAATAGGTTACTAAACTTAGTTGTTAGTATTATTATTATTCACGATTTATATAGCGCAAAAAGTTTACGCAGCGCTTTACAATGTATAGGGGGGACAACACAATTACAGTACAATACAAAAGGTACAGGAGGGCCCTGCTCATAGAGCTTACATTCTAAAGGGAGGGGGTGGTTGTACAAAAGGTAATAGCTGGAGAGAATGATTTGATGGGGGTGGCTCGGGGTAATTACTACCGCCTTGTAGCGGTAGGCTCCTCTGTTTGCATCCCAACTAGGACACTACCTGCATGGAGTCTGCATGCTCTGCCGGTGCTTACATGGATTTCTTTCCACAATCCAAAGGCATGGCATTAGGTTAATTGGTTCCAATCTAAATTGGTCCTAGTATGTGTATGTATGCATGTGAGGTAGGTATCTTAGATTGCAGGCTCCTTGAGGGCAAGAAAGGATACAAATGTAAAATACAGACCTCTAAATCCTCCTGCATTGAATTATATTGTATCTGTACTGTTTGCCCTAATGTTGTAAAGTGCTGCACAAACTGTTGGTGCTATATAAATCCTGTATAATAATAATAATATATAAAGTGCTACATAAATTGTTGGAACTATATAAATGCCTGTAAAAAAATAAAATTCTGCATTATTCTTTTGTTCTGTATTCTTTTTTTTTTTTGTTTAACCTAGAAAGGGTAGCTAATGTGACTCAATCTGGCAAACATGGGGACAATATGGCATGTACAGCTAAAATTTGCTATATAAAAGGTGATACATTTTTTTCACAGGAAAAAAGTGATTTATACTAATATGCCCAATAATAAATAGGGAGCCTATTCATAAAAAATAATGGAATAGTGCTAACACTGTTCCTGCATTGTGGGGATTGGCCATTTTTTTTCTATCAATTGAAATTAATAGGGCTCTGCTTGCGTACACACGATCGGAATTATGGCCAGAAAAAGACAGATGAGAGCTTTTCATCGGAAAATGCGACCGTGTGTATGCTCGGAATTTAGATGTTCGAATTTCCTCCAGTCAAAAATTGAGAGCATGTTCTCAATTTTCCAGATGGAAAAACTTTCTATCGGAAATTCAGATCATATGTATGAAATTCCGACACGCCAAAAATCACGCATGCTCAGATTCAACTACGAGACAGAAGCTATTGCCTACTGGCAATTGAACTTCCTTTTTCCAGTCCCGTCATACGTGTTGTACGTCACCACGTTCTAGACAATCAGAATTTGGTGTGACTGTGTGTAGGCAAGACAGCTTGACTGGAATTCAGTTGGAATTCCGTCGGGAAAACCATCAGAGCTTTTTTCGATGAGAATTACGATCGTGTGTACGTGGCATAAGAATATGTGCTTAGCTATGTGCTGGTCATTTTTTTTTTCAAAGCCACAGTTTGATCATGGTAAGACCACGAAGCTGTATTATAAATGCACCTCCAGGGACGACAACCAATTGTGGGTCAGCTTTTAGCAGCAAGATGGTATTGGATTGTTTGTTACTGGTCTTGCGCAATTGCCTTGTTGTAAGACCACTACTTTGTTGTAGAGCCACAACCGAATGTTCCAAGAATATGTTAGTGTTAGCATATTTACTGGCAATGAGAAATACAAATGGACTTCCTCATGCCTGAGCTTAACAAAAATGATAAAAAGCAGTAAAAAAATGACAGAAGGAAAACAGAAATTCAGAGTAAGAAAAAACTTTGTCCCAGAAAGAAAAATAAGTAATGACAGAAATAGAACAAGAATGTTACATTCCTGCAATAGTATCTGTGTGCACAAAGCTGTGCCCCAAACCATGTATGTAGAGTTTATTGAGCAACCTGTAAATGTCATTAGCGACCCATAAACAGTGGCTTTGCCATAAGGCCTGCATCAACAAAAATATACCTTGTATAGGAAACTGTTTAATATAGGCAAGACAAATCACTACACTTTATTCCACTACCACTTAAACTATAGAAGACAAAATAAAATAGCTACTTTCAAGATTTCTTGTGCCATACTCCTACAAATGTAAAGGTCCTCATACACAGCTTGAATTTATTGGATGAACAGATCTGTGCAGGTTGCTGGCTGCGAGCTGCAAGCTGTGGGCTGCGTGTAGGGCAGCCCATTCATTTCAATAGGCTATCCCACCCATGAGAAATGTGGAGAAATAAGTCCCTATTAACTACTTACCCGCTGGTCACTTAAACCCCCTTCCTAACCAGACCAATTTTCAGCTTTCAGTGCTCTCACATTTTGAATGACAATTACTCAGTCATGCAACGCTGTACCCATATGTCAGTTTTTTTCACACAGATATAGAGCTTTCTTTTGGTGGTATTTAACAGTTGGGCTTTTTTATTTTTTGCGCTATAAAAGAAAAAAAGACTGAAAATTCAGTAAAAAAATTAAATTTTCTTAATTTTTGTTATAAAATTTAGCAAATTAATCATTTTTCATCATACATTTTGGTCAAAATTTTTACTGTTACATATCTTTGGTAAAAATAACCCAAATTGGTGTATATTTTTTGGTCTATGTGAAAGTATAGAGTCCATAAGCTATGGTGCCAATCTCTGAAAACTGATTACACCTGAAGTATACCTGAAGTACTGGCAGCTTATCTAATTTCTTGAGACCCTAACATTCCAGGAAAGTACATATAGCCCCCAAATTACCCCTTTTGGAAAGTAGACAAGGTATTTAGTAAGGGGCATAGTGAATTTTTTGAAGTTGTAATTTTTTCCCACAATTCTTTGCAATATCAATTTTTTTTTTACAAAATTGTCATATTAGCTGGTTATTTCTCACTCACAGCATATGCATAGCACAAATTATACCCCAAAACACATTCTACTACTCCTCCTGAGTACTCCATGTGTGAGACTTTTACACAACCTGGCCACATACAGAGACCCAACATGCAGGAAGCACCATCAGGCTTTCTAGGAGCATAAATTACACATATAATTTCTTGACTACCTCTTGCACTTTTGAAGGCCCTGGAGCACCAGGACAATGGAAACACCCCAAAAATTACCCAATTTTGGAAAGAAAACACACCAATTTATAATCTAGTATGGTGATACCACATGTGGGAGATTTTTCTACAGCCCAACATGCAGAGAGCACCATCAGGTGTTCTAGGGGCATACATTTCAAATCTGACTACCTATTACACTTTTGTGAGATACTGTAGTAACATGGATGTGGCATGGATAAAAACTGATGTGGCATGGATGAGTATGAATGGGGATGAATGAGCCGTCGTTGGGGATGGCTGAACATGGTTGAGCCATAAATGTAGATGGCTGAGTACGGATGAGATGACTGAGCATTAACCGGTTCCCAACTGGCGCACACCGATGTACGTCGGCAGAATGCCAGGACCTCCGTGAGTCAGGTCGAGAGTCCCGCAGACTTCATCGCCCTGGGGATGCCCGCGATCGCCTCATGGGGAAGAAGAATGGGGAGATGCTAATGTAAACAAGCATCTCCCCGTTCTGCCTAGTGACAGTGTCACTGATCTCTGCTCCCTGTAAGCGATGTGTCACATGTAGCCATGCCCCCTCCACAGTTAGAAACACTCCCCAGGACACACTTAACCCTTACCTTGCCCCCTAGTGGTTAATCCCTTCACTGCCAGTGTCATTTACACAGGAATCTTTGCATTTGTATAGCACTGATTGCTGTATAAATGACAATGGTCCCAAAAATGTGTCAAAAATGTCCGATGTGTCCACCATAATGTCGCAGTCACAATAAAAATTGCTGATCGCCGCCATTACTAGTAAAAAAAAAATTATTACTAAAAATGCCATAAAACGATCCTCTATTTTGTAAATGCTATAGCTTTATTGAGATTTTTTTTACCAAAAATATATAGAAGAATAAGTATCGGCCTAAACTGAGGGAAAAAAATTATTTTTAACATATTTTTGGGGGATATTTATTATAGCAAAATCTAAAAAATAATGTGTTTTTTTTTTTAAATTAACGCTTTTTTTTATAGCGCAAAAAATAAACACCACAGGGGTGACCAAATACCACCAAAAGAAAGCTCTACTTATGGGAAAAAAAGGACGTCAATTTTGTTTTGGAGCCACATTGCACGACCGCGCAATTGTCAGTTAAAGCGACACAGTGCCGAATCGCAAAAAGTGCTCTGGTCAGGAAGGAGGTAAAATCTTCCAGGGCTGAAGCGGTTATGGCTGGGTATGGTTGGGTATGGCTGAGCATGGCTGAGTATGGTTGAGTATGGATAGGATCGCTGAGTACGGCTGGGTATTTCTGAGAATGGCTGGGTATTGCTGAGTATGGCTTAGTATTGTTGGCTATGGCTGAATATTGCTGGGTATGGCTGGGTATGGCTGGGTATGGCTGAGTATGGCTGGGTATGGCTGGGTATTTCTGGGTTTGGATGGGTATGGCTGAGTATGGCTGGGTATGGCTGAGTATGGATGGGGGTGGATGGAATGGTTGAGCATGGATGGATGTATGGATGAGTATTGCTGAGTATGGATGGCTGAGCGTGGATTGATGGATGAGTATTGCTGAGTATCGATGGCTGAGCATTGATGGATGGATGAGTATTGCTCATGCTGAGTATGGATGGCTGAGCATGGATGAATGGATGCGGCTGCAATGGGCACAGAGCAGCGCTGTGGGCACTACAGATCCAGCCCACAGTGCTGCTCTCCCCTCTCCACTCACTCTGTACCGATCGGTACAGAGAGGGGACTGAGGAACCGGACATGATGCCGGTTTGTTTACAAGTGATTGCTCCATCATTTGATGGAGCAATCACATGGTAAACGGCCGCTATCAGTGGTCATTTACAGTGACCCATGATTCGTCAGACCCAGCAGTCACAGATACTCCCGTGTGCATGCCCCAGGGGGTCACAGGGGTGCAATTCTGGGAGGACGTCATAGTACGCCCTCCCAGAGTTAACAAGCTGTAGCTGTCTTTCAGCTTTAGCGTGGTTGTTAAGTGGTTAAAGTGATTGTAAAATCGAATTTATTTTTCTATTACAATAACAAACATATTATACTTACCTGCTCTGTGCAGCTGGATTTGCACAGAGCAGCCTGGATCCTCCTCTTCTACGGTCCCTGGCTGGAGCGCCTGGCCCCTCCCCCCTGTTGAGTGCTGCCACAGCAAGCAGCTTGCCATGGGGGCACCCGAGCCAAGCTGCAGCCCGGCCAAGCCCCCCCCCCCTTTCTCTCATAATAGGCAAGTTTTATTGACAGCAGCAGGAGCCAATGGCGCAGCTGCTTTGTGTCAGGGTAACAGGGGGGGAGAGTCCCGGATGGCCGAGGATGGACATCGCTGGATAGAGATGGGACTCAAGTAAGTATTAGGGGGGCTGCTGCACATAGAAGGCTTTTCATCCTAATGCACAGAATTCATTCAGATAAAAAACCTTCTGCCTTTACAACTCCTTTAAGTACAACAATAAATGTATTTTATTCTATTGGTGCACTTTTTTTCCTGACCACATAAAGAGGCGATCATTTGCTACAATTTGGTTTCTTCAACAAGCACTGATTTCTCTTTGGCGGCAAACAAAATATTCAATGAGGATTCCAAAACACTCCTGGTCCATCAGAAAAGAATGCAGAAATTTTTCAGCAGGACCCTTAAGAGGGCATCTTTCTAAAATATCCTTAACCCCCTTAACTGGTTCATCTTTATCTGAAGAAACAGCACATTCTTATTGCACTACTTTACTCACTTGACCTCCAGAAGATTTGCCCCCTTCATGACCTTTTTTTTTTTGCGATCCGGCATTGAGTTACTTTAACTGACAATTGCCCATGCAACACTGTAGCCAAATAAAATTTATATAATTTTTTTCCCCACAAATAGAGCTTTCTTTTAGTAATATTAGATCACCATTGCCTTTTAATTTGTTTTACTATAAACAAAAAAAGACAGAAATGTAAATATATATATATATATATATATATATATATATATATATATATATATATATATATATATATATATATATATATATTTTTTTTTTTTTTTTTTTTACTTTCTGCTATAAAACATCCAATAAAAAATTGAAAATCAATATGTATTCTGCTACATATTTTTGGTAAAAAAAAAATCCCAATAAGCCTATATTATTTGGTATGTTCAAAAGTTATAGTCTTTACAAACCCTGGTACTGTAAATATACTGAGATGTATTATTATTTTTTTATACAAGTAATGGCAGCAATCAGCAACTGATAGGGCCGGTTCACACAGCGGGCGATGCGAGGCGACACGACTCGCCTCGCCTCGCTCCCGCAAGTCGCCCCCGTTCTGTACAATGGAACCGTTCTGAGAGGAGCGACTCGAGTCGCTCCGACTCAGAAAAAAGGTTCCTGTACTACTTTCGGGCGACCTCGGGGCTATACAGAAGTCATTTGCAAGTCGCCGCCGAGGCCGCTGCAGGTCGCGGCGAGGCAAGTCGGAGTCGCCTCGCCTCGCCTGCAGTGTGAACCGGCCCATAATGAGACTGCAGTATTTTTTATTTTACACTAACGGACGCTTTTGACACTTTGTGGAAGCCAGCGACACAAATACAGTGATCAGTGCTAAAAATGTGCACTGTCACTGTACTAATGACACTGACTGGGAAGGGGTTAGACATCTAGGGGGATCAAAGGGTTAACTGTGTGCCCAGACAGTGTTTTTGTGTAAACTGTGTGCTGTTTTTACTGAGGGAAATGATTGATTTCATTTCCAGCTTGGCTGGGATGCAAGAGCTCTGCCTTGTGTCTCTGCCTGTTGATTGGCGGGTGCCTGGCATCCATTGCCCGGCACCCGCTGATTGGCTTCTTCTGTAACTAATCACAGCAGAAGCGGCCCGCTGCCGGCACACATGCAGTCCTTAAGTATTTAACTATCTTTTTCTTCTTTTTTTTTCCATTCAAGAGATTTCTTTTCATTTCTTGTCCTGTAGACACAACAGGAAGTGAGAGGAAATATCTCCAAAAAGGGAAAAATATTCTCATAGACATTTGCAAAAACAAAATTTCCAAATTTTAAGATCCCCTCTATTTTCCTCCCTCTGTTTCTGTTCTCTGACAGTTTACAATTCTTAATTTAAATGAATATACAGTAAATCATCAATGAATTACAGAATTGTTAAAAAAAAAAAAAAAGCTTGAATTGAAAAAATTGAAGGAATATAAAAACTGACATCAATACCAGCAGTAAGTCAATATAATAAGAGTACACAGCATCATAAACTGTACATGAAGCAAGTTATAAAAGACAATAATGATAGGTATAAGGAAATAGTTTTGAATTATCATTGCAACTTTGTATCTTGCTGTGTACTCTTTTACCTTTTGGGCTATGGACTCATTCAGTATCTCTTGACAGCTATTCCTTCTACTGGATAATCTACACATGTATACTAGACATGTGCGGTTCATTTCCTACGAAAATTCTATGCTTTCGAATTGTATACGAAATAAGAAATTTCGTTGACGAATTTCGGATCCAAATTCCAGAAACGTGACTGGTGTTTTGTTGACCAATCAGAGGTTTTCTTCTGATGCTGAGTGGGGGTTGGGAAAATTACCTTTTTTAATATGGGAGTGGGAGACTGGTACTGGTAGTCGAGGGGAGATTTATAATCGGACAAAATAAGAATGTTTGTTAATATCATTTTAATATTGTCATAATAATCACGATTATTGGTTATGATGAAGCTAAAAACCCAGGAAGTCAGCACAGCACAGGGATGGTGGCAGCCCCTCATAATGAGCACAGCAGGAGTACAGCCCCAGGAGGAAGTCAGCACAGCACAGGGATGGTGGGAGGCCCTCATAATGAGCACAGAAGGGGTACAGGTCCAGGATGAAGTCAGCACAGCACAGGGATGGTGGGAGCCCCTCATAATGAGCACAGCAGGGGTACAGCCCCAGGAGGAAGTCAGCACAACAAAGGGATGGTGGGAGCCCCTCATAATGAGCACAGAAGGGGTACAGCCCCAGGAGGAAGTCAGCACAGCACAGGGATGGTGGGAGCCCCTCATAATGAGCACAGCACAGGGATGGTGGAAACCCCTCATAATGAGCACAGCATAGGGATGGTGGAAGCCTCTCATAATGAGCACAGCACAGGGATGGTGGGAGCCCCTCATAATGAGCACAGCAGGTGTACAGCCCCAGGAGGAAGTCGGCACAGCACTGATTTGCCATGCATTGCTATGCACTTGTGTGGTGATGGTCATCTTGGTAAAAGATTACCACTTTGCTTTCTTGCCATTGCTACCTGCTGATGATTAGTGATCTAAGTACTTGTGGGGGAATATTTAAGAAGCAGCAGGACAGGTGGAGGGATACAGATTCAAATAATTAATTAAACAGAAGCAGAGAAATGCATGGACAGCAGGTTCTTAGGTACAACTTTCGCTACCACAAGCAGCACAGTAGTCACATCACAATAGCTCACTTCAAATCTCATGAAACCAGCAGGATCTCACATGGCAGACAAATAGTAATAAGGCCGTAGGCACAGGAACATCTAAGCACATTGACATACCCGGAAGTGGTCTGCTTTATTTCAGGAGATTTTTCGGAAGCTACTTAGGCACAACTAACATTTCTAAATGTTTGCTAAATACACAACAAATTGTCACCTTTTGAGTTGAAGTCCTCTTAGGTTGCTGGGACATATGTGATGAGAATATCTGACATCTCAGTGACCTATTAAGTACAATATTTCCTTATTATGCCTTGTACACACGGTCGGACTTTCCAAAGGAACATGTGCGATCAGATTGTGTTGTCGGAAATTCCGATCGTGTGTGGGCTCCATCTGACTTTTTCCGTTGGAATTTCCGACACACAAAGTTTGAGAGCTGGATCTAAAATTTTCCGTCAACAAAATCCATTTGTTTAAATTCTGATCGTGTGTAGACAATTTCCGACGCACAAAGTGCCACGCATGATCAGAATAAATTACGAGACGAAAGCTATTGGCTACTGGCCTCCTTAAAGCCCCGTCGTTTGTGTTATACATCACCTCATTCTGAACGATCAGATTTTCCGACAACTTTGTGCGACCGTGTGTATGCAAAAGTTCAGGCCAAAATCCATCGGAAAGAATCCAGCGGATTTTGTTGTCATAATGTCCGACCGTGTGTACAGGGCATTAGAGCTATGATTTCATACAAAGTGTACCTTTATTAGACAAGTAATGTCACTTAGGGAGATGATGCCTCTACTGAGTACCGTCTGGAAAATTGATAGGGGGTGGCTACTACTCTGCCATGATCTGTTGTTATTGAAGAACATTTCCTTTCTTTTGTTATGTGACAAAATATAATTTTGATAATACCTGGCTGTAAGGTAAACCAGATTTCCAGCACCAGAAAACCAGTACAGGTTTATGCTCATATTTGTGCACGTGTGCATTGCTCACATGCTAATACTTCTAGGCAAAGAGGCAATAGACTATTCCAGTTCATAGTGCTCTCATTCGCACATGCACTCGCACACATACACGTAGGAATTAGCATGTGTACTTGGCGCCCAGTGGCCTATTTAAAATGGCCTGTCACCATGAGCAGTTGCTGAATGGTCTTCAGCTTGTACCTGTATTTCTGTGACCTGATCCATTGAACCTGCTTACCTGTATATGACCATTTTTTCCTGGATTTAGCCTTTGCTCCTGCATTAACCTTGTTCACCTGATCTCTCTAACCTCTGCCGGTTTACTGGACTTGTCTTTGACTGCTGATTCTGTGCTGCCCTGTTCCTGACCTTGGCCTGCTTCCTGAACTTGCTCTGCCTGCTAACTCAGTCCTTGGTTGCCCAGCTGCCACTGGTCGCTGCCTGCATACCAGCTCTGCTACCATCTCCTGCTCTGGTGCCATTGCTGAATGGTCTTCAGCTTGTACCTGTATTTCTGTGACCTGATCCATTGAACCTGCTTACCTGTATATGACTGTTTTTTCCTGGATTTAGCCTTTGCTCCTGCATTAACCTTGTTCACCTGATCTCTCTGACCTCGGCCGGTTTACTGGACTTGTCTTTGACTGCTGATTCTGTGCTGCCCTGTTCCTGACCTTGGCCTGCTTCCTGAACTTGCTCTGCCTGCTGACTCAGTCCTTGGTTGCCCAGCTGCCACTAGTCGCTGCCTGCAGACCAGCTCTGCTACCATCTCCTGCTCCGGTGCCAAGCTGCATCAATATCCTGTTCTTAGGCCTGCGACCCCCAGCTTCCTTCACCTAAGTGTGGACATCACCAGCCAGCTATTCTGGCACTTGTGCCACTCTGTGCCCTCACTCTTTCTGTGTCCACCTTCAGGAGTGCTGGGCAGGAGGTGCAAGAGAGGTCTCCACAACATTCCAGTCATCACCAGGTACATGATACCAGCACTATATTTTACCATCAGTTTTTAATTAAAATATATTAAAGCAGAAGTCTAGTAATGTAATCTGTTCAGACTCAATACCAAGTGATGCAAGTCATGCAACAGTTCTGAGAATGTTGTCAGTGCTATGTAAATTAATTATAACAATAGTGGTATTGCTGTTGTCTATTAGGGACAGTGAAAAATGAAGGTCCCATTAGGTTATATATAATATAATAATAATATAATTATTCCAAGGTACCCTATACCATAGGGGATATGTTTTCTTGAAAATATTATGCTGGTATTAATATTACCACCCATTTTCCATCTCTAGATGCATTTTACTGTACTAATAGATAATAATAGCCATCTACTCAGCGGAGTGACTCAAAATTACCAGAGCTTATAATGTAATGCAATCTGGTACCTTCTCTCCTAGAGCATGTCTTCACATATAAAATACTATGTAAATGTTAAAAGTGTTTTGTTCAAAACATGCTTGGGGTGATTGCATTAGTGCACTAGCAACAAAAACAAAACTTTTTTAATACTGTTTTAATTTGCAATAACAACCAAATTTCCATGGCAAGCTTTTGGGTTGTACCCCTTTCTTTGAGGTCCAAGCAGTACTGCTTTGCAGAAGGGGTACACCCTGAAAATGTAGATGTTAGTGCAAGTAAAACAGTATCATGTACAGTACAAAACAAAAATCGCTTGCTCTGTGTTGGTGTAAAACAGGTGCTACATGATCATTTCTCATTGAATGCCCAGCAAACAAAAACAAAAACAAATGCCCGATCCACTCTACACCCATATTCATTTTCTAATATTACCAGCATTCAGCAAGATAGGGTCCAATTCACGCTGTAAACAGGAAGGCCCTTTAAAATGGTCTCTATTATACATGCAGATTGTAGAAAGAGAGGGCCGTATAACAGTCCTCACCGAATGCCCAGTTTTTGGCAAAAGAAGGCTGAAACCAACGATAATTAAGACACCTTAATATCATGTCTAATATCTATACAAAATGCAGAAAGGGATGACAAATTCTAAGCGAATTACTCAACGCCACATTTTCATTTATACTTCATGATTTATCAAAGTAGATATGTAACCTACTAATTAATCAGAGCTGTACGGTAATAAAATGGCAGACTTACGGCTTGGATTCGATGCTGTCGACAGGAGCAACGTAGTTGGCTGGGATGTATCCTTCTGATTTTCCATGAGTAACAAAGGCCCTAGCTTTCCACCAGCTTTCATGTGTAAACTGCAAAATCATCAATTGGTCCCCAGCTTTAAAGCTTAACTCCTGAGTTGTGACAGCCTTGTAGTCATATAAAGCCACATATAAGTCATTGCTCCTTGGAGTTTCTATAATTACATTTGGAGGTCCTCCCTGAAAGTTGAAAGATACACGTTGGTCGGTTGGATCCCTACGATGGTTATTCACAAAAACTGTGGGTTGATCTGGTTTATAATTATCTGCCTTTTCTTTAAGGAAGCAAGGGCAAATTGTCAAGCAACAGCTGCAATTTTTCCTAAAATAGTTTCCCATACTCAGGTTCGAGAGTCAGAATCTGTACTCCAAGTCCAGGTAAGTGAACAAATTTTCCCTTACCACTATGGTCGTAGCTGTATATTATGAAATAACATTGCTGAATGAGCCTAGGTCCTGTGGAAAAAAAATAGATTGCAAGCAACTGGACAGAATATGTGATTTTGCAGGGTTAAAAACGAAGTTAGGAGCAAAAACAGATTATTCGCAGAAAGAAATGTAATACTTAGCGGGGTAACTGAAGTCCTGAATCAGCCAGCACTGTCTTTAAAATTTTTAAAGAATGACGAAAACACCTTGCTGAACATGGTATCTAGGTAAATCTGAACGCTGGAATATCTGCTCAGTTTACTTCCTGGTGAAGACAGGTTTTTTTTTTTTTTTTTTTCCTGGTACCTCCCTTACTGCAAAAATGCAATGTTAAGTTGCTTCCTGTAGATTTACTGGAGAGAAGTAGTTAGCAACACCTCCACACAGCCTTGTCCTGGCTGCACCTAGTAATGAATTGAGTTACGTAGAAAGGATTTTGCTGCAGGCACCTTGCCAATTACACTACACAATTCAAAATGCAATGACAAACAGTGTACACAAGCCAGTATCAGTTTTCACTGCAGGTGAAATCAGTAGTTGACCTGTCACACAAGGGCGGGAGGAAAAGTGGGAAAATTCCCTCCCAGTAATGTGATGTGACGTCTTTGAGTTACACTACAACTAGAGATTTCCTTTATGCTAAAACCAGTAATTCCAAATACAGTTTTATGTTCAGCTCACAAAAGCAACAGGGCCTGTTAAAAAATATACTTTTATATGAAATGCAATGAAAAAAATATTATCTATATTTTTTTTTAAATCCTTTACATTTTTTATTATGTTAATTATTTCCAAAGGTGTAATACCCCCTGTTTGATTTACCTGATTATGGCTTAGCATTTTCTTTCATTAGTTTGCTGTTTCTAGATTTCAAACTCTTTGATTGCTTATTATGTATTATTTTGGTAATAAAAGTAACTCTGAAGTAGAGCTACACAATTCTGGCCAAAATGAGAATCACGATTCTCTCACGATTCTCACGACGTAAAATCTTTCACATTTACTGGTTAGTTTTTTGTTTTTTGTTTTTTAATTCTTTAAAGCAATTTAAACAAAAAATGCATTTGAAAGGTCACTGGGCAAATACAGTGTGACATAAAATATTGCAACAACCACTATTTTATTCTCTAGAGTGTCTGCTAAATAAAAAATATAATGTTTGGTGGTTCTAAGTAATTTTCTAGCCCAAAAAAATTATTTTAACTTGAAATCAACAAATGTCAGAAAAAGGTTTAGGGCCAGTTCACACCAGACGCAGTTCCGTTCGCTTTTTATCTGCACTAAAAATGCATGCACAGTGTTTTCCATGTATTCCAATGGCTGTAGTTCACACCATGCAGTCAGTTTCTAGTCAGTTTCCGGTGCAGAAACTTACCAGAACTGACTGTATTGATGCAGAAAAAACGGAACTGCATGGAAAACACTGTGCATGCATTTTTAGTGCAGAAAAAAAAGAGCACAGAACTGAATGGAACTGTGTCTGGTGTGAACTGGCTCTAAAAATGCATGCACAGTGTTTTTAATGTATTCCAATGGCTCTAGTTCACACCATGCAGTCAGTGCAGTGCAGAAACTGACCAGAAACTGACCGGAACTGACTGTATTGGTGCAGAAAAAATGGAACTGCACGGTGTGAACTGGCCCTTAGTGATTAAGTGGTTAAACTTTTTTTCATTTACACAGAAAGGCTATTCCATTGACAAACTTAAAATGTTTATACTTAAAGAGGAGGGCCGGTTTAAAAAAAAAAAAATGTAAAAGTCAGCAGCTGCAAACACTGTAGCTGCTGACTTTTAATAAGCACACTTACCTGTCCAGGGCGCCCGCGATGTCGGCCGTCCGAGGCTGACCCATCCCTCGGCTCTCGGGTCCCACCATTTTGGCTAAGGGAAACAGGCAGTGGAGCCTTGCGGCTTCACTGCCCGTTTCCTACTGCGCATGCGCGAGTCGCACAGCGTTTTGTGAATGGGGCGCGCTGTGTTCTGGGACACACAGTTCCCAGAACACAGCACGACCCATTACCCAGAAGATGCTGCACGGAGGAGAGAAGATAGAAGATCTCAGCGGAGGAGGAAGAGGAAGATTAGGATGATGTGCTTAGCAACAGGCATTTCTGGTAAGTAAAAAATAAATAAAAATTCATTTTTTTTTTCTGATTTTTTTCTCATTTTTAATGTATTTTTTTTTTCAGGGTGACCCTCCACTTTAAGTTCAACTGATAAAGAATGTTGTGATTCTTGGCAGACTGCCCAGTTTTTCTTTTCCTTTCTTTTGAAGGCTGTGGCTTCAGAAGAGCAGAGAGAATTCTTTGCATAGAAAGAATTGTGAAACTTTAGTCAAGATTGCGATAACGATTATTGACGATTAATTGTGCAGCTCTACTCTGAGGTGGAGAAATCCGAATTTTGCAAACAGCGCTCAGGATTAGAAACCTATAGTAAAAACTGGCTTTCTTAAAGAGACATTGTCGACATATCAATAATTTCAACATCTTTTTTCATAAGATATTTGCATTTAATTAATATATTTTAGCCTCACGTGTATAGACATTCAAAATCACCAAGCCCTTGTACACACGGTCTGACATTCCGACGGATTTTGTCCGAAACTTGTGTTGCATACACACGGTCGGACAAAGTTGTACGTAACGTGACGATGTTATTTCGCTACGACGGGACTACGTTCAGGCTAGTAGCCAATAGCTTTGGTCTAGGAATTTCATCTGAGCATGCGTGGTACTTTGTCCGATCGGAATTCTCTACACACAATCGGACAAAGTCGGAATGTCCGACCGTGTGTACAAGGGCAAAGACTGCTTCTGGGCATTGCCATCTTGAATGTGATGTCAGAGACCCGAGCAGATTCAGATTCTGTCACTTAGGTGACCCTCTAAGGCCCCTTTCACACGAGCGCCACCTGATGGACTCTACTTGCTCAGTGGGGAATCGATCCACTGATCCCCACTGAGCAGGCAGATGACAGGTTCTGCTTTCCTCTACAGGGAAATCAGGTTTCATCCAATCCAATCCTATCCGATCCTATCCAATCCACCAGATGGATGGAAAATAAGACCACCGTCCATCTGGATTTTAAGGCAGGATCGGATAGCAGCTGACATCTGCAAAAGCATTTTTCTATGCTCAAAATTAAAGAGGAAGTAAACCCTGATGGGTTTTACTTCCTTCCTTTGCCCCTGCAAAGTAAAATATAGTGTGTTAGTATGCATCGCATGCTAGCACATGTGACAATTGCCTGCAAATGATGCCCGTGCTGTCCCCCCTACAGGCCGCAGCCATGTTCCTCTTCCTTCTGGGGCTGCAGACTCCGGCTCTGTGACTGGCTGGAGCTGTGTGACGTCACTGCCATGCATGCGAGTAGGAGCCACCAGTCACGGCACTTGCTTGTGAAGAAACAGCTAGAAGGGCACAGAGCATGCGCAGGTGACATCATCAAGTAAATATCTCCTAAATGGCGCATCTTTAGGACATATTTACAGTACCTATAGGTAACCCTTATTCTAGGCTTACCTATAGGTACAACTTCCACAGAGAGGTTTACAACCTCTTTAACACTTTGTAGTTCTTCACTCAGCAAATGTGCAAACGCTGTGTCCTTTCCATGATGACAGAGCCTCATACTGTCACAGTCCCTAATCCCCGCTCACCAGTTAGAGTCCCTAATCACCCCTGCACTAGTCACAGTGTCCCTGATTACAGCCACACCAGTCACAGCATCCCTGATCACTGCCACACCAGTGCCAGTATCCCTGATCACTGTCACACCAGTCCCAGTATCCCTGATCACTGCCACACCTGTCCCAGTATCCCTGTTCACTGCCACACCAGTCCCAGCATCCCTGATCACTGCCACACCAGTTACAGTGTCCCTGATCCCTGCCACACCAGTCCCAGTATCCCTGATCACTGCCACACCAGTCACAGCATCCCTGATCACTGCCACACCAGTCCCAGTGTCCCTGATCACTGCCACACCAGTCCCAGTATCCCTGATTACTGCCACACTAGTCACAGTATCCCTGATCACTGCCACACCAGTCCCAGTGTCTCTGATCACTGCCACACAAGTCATACTGTCACCATAGGGCATCATAAGGATTCATTCACTTGTGCAATGCTCTCTGAAGAGCAATCCTTGTTTAGTTCACTCTTCAGAAAGCATTTGAAAGGGGGTGAGGAGGTGCCTCTTCGCCACCTGCTTGAACTCCTTGGACCCCACACAAGCATCCCCATTAACTTGAATGGGTCACGATTGTCAGGGGTACATAATTCTTGCCACAGCTGTGAATCAAAGCATCACAGCTGTGAAGTGTACACCCCTGGCCACTGCTTTTGCAGCTAAAAGGGGACAGGGGTTGAGCTTCAGTTTTATCCCTCCCTCCCAACCTCCCATGTGACCAAGCCTTAAAGTGTTACTAAACCCACAACAGTAAAATCAGTCTGTATATGCAGCATAGCATTCTTGTAATACTCACTGTGGAACTTAAGGGGTTAATCCTATGCATTGTGTAAAAATGCTGTTTTTATCCTATATGCATAGATCCTCCCCCTCCTGCACTGTCTACCTGGGAAAGACCAGCTAACACAGGTAGCCAGCCTGCACATGCTGAGTTGTGTCTTGTATGCTAGAGAGAACATTTACTTGTTGATCAGAGCTAGCCAGGTCACATGATATTGACATCACACATGTGGGCATGTATACAGGCTGTAGTGGAAATCACCTCTTACCTGAACTCTCAGCACTGGAGAAACTCTGCAGTTTATCATGTAACTGTGGTATACAGATCATCCAAAAAGGTATATAGTGGCAGTATTTTAAGGTAAAAAGAAGATTTATAAGCTGTGAGCACTGGGGGGGGGGATGACCAGTACAGCCAGCGACATTTTTTCTGATCACTGCCATGCCAGTTCCAGTGTCACCAAATCAATGTATGCCAACAACCGTGTTCATTAACACTGTCACACTAGTGACACTATCACCAGACCAATGTAAGGTAGCAATGGTGCCTCTGATTGTCGCCACATCAGTCACAGTGTCACCAGTGTAAGTCAGCAACAGTGTTCCTGAATTCTACCATACTAGTCCCTAGTGTCACCAGACTAGTGTAAGTCAACAACAGTGTTGCTGATTGCTACCACACTAGTCCCCAGTGTCACCAGACCAGTTCAGCCAGTGCCAGTCTTCCTGATCACCACCACACCAGTGCAATGTTGCCTCTGGCTACCGCCTGTACTGGCCCTGAAACAAGCAAGAAAAACTGGGCGCTCACACTCCTGGTATATGATATAAACCAAAATTATTAATGTGGGTATCATTAAGGGTAAAATAAATGTCAGTTAAGATTCAAATGAAGTAGCTGTATAAAGGGCTGGGGAGATACACATGAAAAATGTAAACAAATAGTTCACAGAACTTGATAACAAATCTGTGTCAGTCCTATGGCCTAACTCTTAGAAAAATTTCTTAAGAAATAGCTGTAAACTGGCCTGGAAAATCCACATAAATGAAATACAAACAAATAGTTCCCAGTACTTGGTTTCATGACGAGGAGCTCTTGTGACAGTCTATGGGAATCTGGAACTGTGGTGGTGCTCAACTGGAGGGGCTGGGATGCCTGTGACAGATGGGCTTTTGAACCCAAAGTCTAGATGGATGACAGAAGAGTATGGATTTCACAGCTCAAAGCACATGAGACTGAAATAGGATCCAAGTACACATGCAGAGAAAACAAAACTGTCCAAGAGCAGGAATCAATAAAAACATAGTAACATTTATTTGAAACAAAATATCCACACTTGCATTTAAGTAAACAAACCTAAATATTATAAATCAGGGGTCTCCAACCCCAGGGCCGCAGCCCACTACTGGGCCATAGCATCTCTGCAGCTGGGCTGCGGATGCAGCGGGTGGCATGAGAGAGCAGGGCGGGTGAGAGAGCACGGCACATCAGAGGCGGACGGGCGAGAGAGCCCGGCGCATCACAGAGGCGGGCGGGTGAGAGAGCCCGGTGGATCACAGAGAATGGAGGGTGAGAGAAGCTGGCAAGCAGGGATTACATCTCTCTGCGCCCGCCCCCACATCACAGCTCTTCTGCCCTCACATCACTGGTGCACCAGGGAGCAGAGAGATAACATCATCTCTCATCTTCGGCCCCACATCACCACTCTCCTGCCTCTATTCAAGAACACCCACTGCACAGAGGCTTGCCTCTATGCTAAATGAACCAGTGCCACCAATGCAGTGACAATCCACATCTGGTGGCACTGGAAGGCAGCGTGGCATTAATCTGTTGGCAGGCAGCTTGCATTCATCTGGTGGCAGGCAGTGTGGCAAGTGGCACTCATCTAGTGGCAGGCAGCATGGCATTCCTCATCTGGTGGCAGACAGCGTGGCAAGCGGCATTCCTCATCTGGTGACAGGCAGCGTGGCAAGTGGCATTCATCTGGTGGAAAGTGACATTCCTCATCTGGTGGCAGACAGTGTGGCAAGTGACATTCCTAATCTGGTGGCAGAGGATGTGGCAAGTGGCATTCCTCATATGGAGGCAGCGTGAAATTCCTCATCTGGTGGCAGGCAGCATGGCAAGCAGCATTCCTCATCTGGTTGCAGGCAGCGTGGCAAGCAGCATTCCTCATCTGGTAGCAGGCAGCATGGAAAGTGGCATTCATCTGATGGCAGGCAGCGTGGAAAGTGACATTCCTCACTTGGTGGCAGGCAGCATGGCAAGTGACATTCCTCATTTGGTGGCAGGCAGCATGGCAAGTGGCATTATCCTGGTGGCAGGTAGCGTGTGGCAAGCGGCATTCCTCATCTGGTGGCAGGGGACGTGGCAAGTGGCATTCCTCATCTGGTGGCAGGCAGCGTGGCAAGTGACAAGCTGCATCTGGTGGCAGGCGACGTGGCAAGTGACACACTCAGGGCTCCCACTGATTCTGCCTTATGGTGAGTTGAAATATTTAATTTTATATTCCAATGTAATAATAGAAATAGTGCGTTCATGCAATGATCTTGACACCATAACAACCATGGTGATGATTGAAGCGTCAACACCAGCTATTGCTCTGATAAATTGTGCCCCCGGGCTTTGGCACAATTTTCTTTCATGCAGCTGGTCTCCGGTGCCAAACAGTTTGGGGACCCCTGTTATAAATAATACAGTATTCACTGATTTTAGCTATTTTTACCAAAGAAATGCAGCAGAATAAAGTTTTCCTATTTTTATTAAAAAAATGTAAAACAAAACTAAGATTTTTTTTTTTTTTTTAAATGCTCAGTCTTTCTCCCTTTATATAGCAAAAAAAAACAAAAAAAAAAAACTGTGGTGATTAAATATCACAAATCTGGTTCAAAATGATATACAATTAATTAAGTATAGCACTCCATGAGTAATTGTCAAAGTGTGACAGCGCTGAAATATGAAAAATGGCCTGGGCAGGACAGGGGTGAACCAGTCTGGTCTTGAAGTTGTTAAGCTGACTTGAGTTTGGTTTATTTTGACACGTCTGTTTTACCCAGACATTCTACCGGCTCGAGCCAAAAATCCAAAAGAATCCCATCATATATGATGTCAGATTAAAGCAGACCTATACTCAGTTAACTTTTATGTTCTAAAAGCTACTCTCCTGTGCTCGAGTGTTAAGAATAGAGGCGTACAGTATATGTAATCTTTGTTAGCACCAGTGGCAGGACAATGGATATCCTAATGGACTGCAAAACAACAAAAAAGGGACCACTGACCTAGCACATTACCAATATAAATGTTTATTTTACATTTTAAACACTATTCACTATTTTGGCTCTGATGAAGTGGGTTCTCCCTTGAAACGCTTCAGCCATTATAGACGTTTCCTGCTCTTCCCACACTATTGGTCGACTACAGCAGACCTGAAGGCAATAGTTCTCACTTGATTTAATCTTCTAGCAGTGCAGGACAAGTCAGGCACGAATGATATAGCACTTACAGTAGGCAATCTGCAGTTACTTTTTATGCCAAGGCAAGACTCACTTCATCATCCATTTAGCAGCAGTACATCTACAAGGAAGCTAACAAATAAGTGGAAGCACAAGCTGTGACTGGCCGATTCTTCTGTCTCTAGATCTTGCCCATTGGTGATGCTATTAGTGCAATGCTGTGATCAACCACTACCCGCCCACAAGCCATCAAATTACGTCTAGGCGGCTTGGCTCTCGTTCTGGGTGGACGTCATATGACAGCCCCTCCAGAACGACCACTCTTGCGTGCCCATGAAGGCTCACATTGCAGCGATTGGTGGTGCAGTGTGTCAGTCTGACACACCGCTACATTGATCTGGGAAAAAAGCCTCTGACTGAGGCTCTTTACCATGTGATCAGCCATGTGCAATCATGGCTGATCACGATGTAAACAGGAAGAGCCGTTGATCACTTTTCATCACTTGTGTCTGACAGATGTGAGTAGAGGAGAGCAGATCGGCTGCTCTCCTGACAGGGGGGGTCTGTGCTGATTGTTTATAAGCGCAGCCCCCCTCGGATGCCCACCCAGGACCACCAAGATGCCGTCAGGACCACCAGGGATGGCCACCACACTGGACCACCAGGTATGCCACCCTAGACCACCAGGGAAACAACAATCAGTGCCCAGGCAGCCAATCAGTGCCCAACCCCAATGCCTGCAAGTGATAGTCCCAACAGTGATGCCTATCAATGCCATCTATCAGTGCTGCATGTCAGAGCCCATCAGTGCCTTGTATCAGTGCCCTTCAGTGCTCAGCAGTGCCGCCTGTCAGTTGCACCCATAAGTGCCCATCAGTGTCGCCTATCAGAGCCCATCAGTGCCCACCAGTGCCACCCATGAGTGCCCATCAGTGCCCTCTATCAATGCCCATCAGTGCTGCATATCAGTGCCACCCATCAGTACCGCCTACTAGTGCCCGTCAGTGCCGCATTTCAGTGCCCATTGTCAGTGACCATCAGTGCCTATCAGTGGCACCTCATCGGTGCTGCCTTACCAGTGCCCGTCAGTGCCACTTTATCAGTGCCCATCAGTGAAGGAGAAAACATACTCATTTACAAAATTTTATAATAGAAACAAAGGAAAAACTATTTTTTTTCAAAATTTTAGGCCTTTTTTTATTTGCTTACAAAAATAAAGACTTCAGAGGTGATCAAATACCACCAAACTAAACCTCTATACAGTGTAGCATGAGCGCGCAATTGTCATTTAAACAGCGACAGCACTGAAAGCTGAAAATTGGCTTGGGCAGGAAGGGGGTATAAGTGCCTGGTATTCAGGGGGATAAAGCATGCGTGGGAAGGATATGCCTTTGATGATGTGAACTCATGAGAGGCACCTGTGAGACTAGAAGAAAGATATTTTCGCATGTGCAGATTTATTGCCTGTTGGACAGCCTAATTCAGTTACATAAATGCCACTGCATAACATTCAGGTCAGGTTTTGAAGACAAACAAGAAACATTTATTTATACTGGTCTATTAATAAAATCTGCATTAGGAGACATAGTAGTGGATATAGGTGTGATGACAGGTGTGATACACACATTTGTACCAACAGTACAAAGTTCTACATTAGTGCAGGGTGTGCCTGTACAGAACCGAGAGAATCTATAAATGTTGTGTCTTCCTTATATTTTCACAGTGAACAATGAGTACAATGACAGCACATTGTACCAATTCAGCAATCACCTTTCAATCATTGTGAATGGAGTAGCATTCTACCCCTCCCCCTGTGATAGTGGTAGGGTATAGAAATCTCTAGGCCCAAGCACTGTCACATGAGTGAGGGAGTGACATCATCATTCTCCATATCATCCAACACCAGCCAACACTAGGGATTGTAGCGCAGGCTGCAATGTAGGCAAGAGCAGTGGTATCAGTGGCGGCTGATGCTCAAATTTATGGGGGGACAGCAAACAAACCATCTAACCCCCCGTTCAGTCAGTCAAACCCCCCACCCCTTGGTGAACAAAGCCCCCTGTCACTTGGCGAACAATACCCCCGTCACTCGCCCGTCCATCCACCAGCCCCGCACTTACCCCATCCAGGTCACGGCATCTTCTGCGGCTTCCCACTGCGTCTCCTCCTCCGTGGCTTCCCCATTGCTTCTGCTCTGGTCAGCCAATACGATTGCTTCTCCTCTCGGTCAATCGAGTCTTAAGACCTGCTTCCTGAATGGCCAGGAGCAGAAGCAGGAAGACAATAGCAAATATTAATTTGCTATGGTCACACAAGTGGGTGGGCTTGTGGCATAGTGCTCTATGCCCACCCTTTTTTAAGTCAATTAGAGCCTCAGGCTCTAATCACGTGCTTTCAACAAAAAAATAATTGAAATGAATGTGTTCGGCACCCTGCATGTATATTAGGGGCTGGGCGCATGGATTAACAGGGAGGCGCCCCTGCGCCCCTAATGCAGTGGCCGCCACTACTGGTATAGGGAGTTTTAGGGTTTAATGGAGGGCCCCTTGCAAACACACTGACACTTTACACTGAAATAGCAGTTCAACGGTGTCCTTTTAAAGCAGTGAATTCTAAGATACAGAGTAAGCAGACATTAGGAAAGATTTACTATGTATCTCTCTTCTTTTATGCATTGCAAAGGCTGTGAGCAGAGCAAGCTGCAGCAGTTTGCCACTTCTGTCTAAGCTGAGAAAAAATATGAGCTCATATTTTAAATTTATAAACATTGTCTGTTTAATGTTCTTGGGGTACTGGAAAAATCCATGGTTTTTGCTGCCTCTTTGTCTATATGTTATGAGCATCGTTGCCAATACTGGATTATTGATATTGAGCAGGGCTCAAGTCCTGCGGGAACGCATGGGAACGGAGTTCCTGTACTTTTTCCACAACAGGAACTCAGTTCCCATTAGCAGCCATATCCTGCAAGACTTTGAAGCATGAGAGCTGTGTGGCAGGTGCTACACTAGCAGCTGCTGTCACAGCTCGCAATAGTAAGTGCCGCACACCTGACCAATCGGGTATTGCCAGTAGGAGGCCCCATGACAGCTTCCGCTTTGATCTACCTGCCAATCACAGCCAGCTGATGGGTAGATCAGCTATTCTGCTCAGAGGACATACAGGGAGAGAGGTGAGCTGAGGGAGGAACATCAGTTTGGGGTGGTAAGCTGAGCACAATACCTGGCAAAGTTTAATGCCAGGAGGGAAGTTTATGTGGAAATATGTGAAGGGTTGGTATAGCAGAGAGTGTGTGTTGGAGCCCTGCAGTGTTTGCAGCCCCCCAAGCTAACATACATCTCCTAAGCAGGAACACATCACTATCTCCCCAAGCATTCTGTCCAGATAATGTGCACTTCATTTATGACCTTTTCGTTTAACCCTGTGTTATCCAAACTCTGTTCAATGAAAACTGTAAACTCACCACATAAACACTCTATATACAAAATAACATTCCCCAATAAAGATCAGAACACGATGTTCACATTTACATGGAAGCACAATGAATGAATGCTGATTATTCAGAGAATTACCGTATTTTTGTTTATTGAGGATTTTTTTTATCTACTAACAGTTACGCTTCATACACACAATACGAAAATTGTAAGAAAAATACCACTTTTGAAGCGTTCGTGCATATGAGCGTATCATTTTTATTTTTTTTGGTGGGGGGGTGGTTCTTGGGTGGGAGTTCCCGCACTTTTTTCCCCAGGACTTGACCCCTGATATTGAGAAAAAAGGTAATTCTAGCTGCTGCAAGTGGATGTAAACCCGATTTGTGAAATTTTAGCTGGGCACATATAGCAGCAGTGTTTTCTTATCTCTCTTAAAAGTACTAAGTCCCATAGCTTTCTTATGCTCTGTTCTTCTGTTATCAGCATGTTAACTTCTGACAAGTTTTCTGTCAACTGAGATAAAACCAGCCTGGAATTTGTGCAGAGTGGGTTCTATAAATAGATTAGCAGAAAGCTGGTCAATTCACAGCACAGCTCTGCAAGTCTCTGGCCTATGAGGAGAGGGTGTGTGTGTCTTTCCTCCAATCAGCTGTCTCACAGTGTATGGCAAGACTCTACTCCCCCTGCTGGAACAGGAAGAGAAAACAGGGCGTGCACTTTTTAAACAGTATATAAAGCTGAAGTCAGCAGATACACATGTAAAATGTATATGCCGCCCTTAGTTACAATGAGAAGAGTGAGGTTCTTGTCTCACAGATGTTTAATGTACATATTAAGTTCTTACACCAACACTTACATTGATACCGTAGAACTAAATAAAGAGAACAAATATGCAGGACAAGTCATCAGACATACAGTGCATTACAATTAAAAACACACATAACTTGAAACTAATAACTAGACAGAAATAAATCTACATACCACTTTTGCCTGCTTGTGAGCTAAGAGAGTGGGGTTTGTATCTTGAAGATTCTTGGTAGATGGCTTACGTTACACACAAAAAATCCCACTTTAAAACTTGAGGGAGCAGCACAGATAATCTTCCAGTTGCAAGAAAAACAGACAGGAAGCTAGCATGTAATAATGCATGATGGGGGAAGTAAATGGACAAGTAAGCACACATGCAAGAAATGTTTTGCTTGCCAGTACACTCCCACCATCGCACAACGTGTGATTCTTAATGAAACCAAAGTTATCAGAAATAACTCAAGATGAATCTGTACCACTTTGAGTTCCGGGGTCTCCATCATCAATCTCTCCCACCTTAATGTCTTGTTCTTCTTCAGAGAATTCTCTTTGCCATAGGAAACTTGGCCCAGTGAACCAGTTCATCTTTACAAGTTGCTCTGCATTGAGTCCACGAGAGGCGTGGTCAGCTGGGTTATGTTCTGAAGCAACATATCTCCATTGACTAGGCTTAGTGTTTGACCTGATCAGCTGAATTTGGTTGGCTCCAAATACATGGAACCTTCTTGCTTTATTATTAATATAACCAAGCACAACCTTGGAGTTGTTCCAATGGTTTTTATACCACACAAGTCTAGTTCACTCTTGAGCAAATCACCAATTCTTGTGGCCACAACTGCAGCTGATCTCAGCACAGGGGATCCCACTGGTGTGCCTGGACCCGCGGCCACGGTCCGTGGAGATTATGATGACCCGAAAACATGTGGAGACCGGGACGCCAGATTCCCAACATGGAGCCGCAGCTCCTCTCTCCCAGAGTGCTCGTGGCAAGGAGAAGCACAAAGATCTTGGTAAGGCTCCTAAGACCCCAACAAGCACAGCGAAAGACCCCCCGAGGGACATGTTATACTATGCCCAGAAAATAGTGCCCCAGACGGCCCAGGGGAGTGGGGAGGACATGTCTGCCACCCCTGCGGTGTTTCTCACATTCACAGGGCCCTGTGGCGTCCCCCCAGCCAGAGCCTTCCTGCTATGGAGGAGGAGGATGAGGGAGAGGAAGCAGCTCAGCCATCCTTAGCAGACATACTGAGGGCAGTACAGCAATGCACAGCTTCAGTTCATACTCTGCAGGATCAGTTTGGTGGCCTGAAGGAAGAACTGGGGTTTATTAGGCATGACCTACAGAAAACAAGGGAGGGCACCACCGCGGCGGAAGGCCACATCAGTGAGATAGAGGATAAGCTGACACCCCTGCTGAGAGACACACAAATTACAGCCAGGATTGCTAGAGCGAATTAACTGAAATCTGACGAAATTGAGAATCGCTTGAGACGGAATAATATCCGTATTGTGGGGCTCCCCGAGAAGACGGAGGGTAGGGACCCCACAGACTGTTGAACAATGGCTACTGGAGGTGTTTGGGAAAGAAGTGTTCACACCATTGTACTCGGTTAAACGCGCGCACAGGGTACTGCCCAGGCCCCTTCCACCAGGGCTCCCGCCCCGCACTATGATAGCCAGGTTACTTAACTTTAAAGATAAAGAAATAGTACTTGCGCCAGGCAAGAGAGCGAAGCAATGTTCAATATAACGGGGCACGCATCTCCTTCTATCCTGACTACTCAGCGGAGATACTGAAGCGCAGAGCAAGATTTACTGATGTCAAAAAAACGATTGCAAAGGCTTAGAGCGTCATACGCTATGTTGTTCCTGGCGAAACTGCGGATTACGGCGGGGGGCCAATCCCACTTTTTTGAGGCGGCTGCCGAGGCATCCGCGTGGCTGGATGCTAATGAACACATTATCAGACAAGCGGGAAGAAATGCAGCAGAAAGAGACTGACCAGACCTCCATTTCAGCATGATTGTCTAGCGATTGTCATTCCACCTCTGGGCTGGGAAGCCATTACCTACTGAATTTCCACAAGCGACGTGAGCAAGTGAAGTTACCTTTAACACAGTTAAGCAACACTTTGGTTTGGAACATTCAGTAGTTTAATTGAAGAGCCATTTGAAGTTTTTGGGTATGTTCAACCCAAGTTTTTTTGTACACTTTTTCTCTCGGTATTCCCCCCTTCTATTGAAGGATATTTACCCCCTATTTTGCCGCATGGAGGGCCCGCTCTCACTTTTTGGAGAGGGTTACCCTCTCTGCCCCTGCGGGGTCTGGGAGAATTTTTTCTTTACAGTTGTGATTCTTATTTTTTTGTTTTTGTTCTGTTGTTACCGCAGCTTTAGCTCGAGTAGGAACTGTGAGGCGTACAGGAGGGACTGTGTTCTATACTGTTTCACCTTCCATGCCATGGCAGACTCAGTTTATTGGGACTCAGGTATCAAGATTTTGTCACACTTGGCGCCCCACACATATGCACGCCCTACAGCGCCTAGGGCACACACGATGCCTTACCCTATTATGTTGATGAGTGACTATCTTAATGAGTACTGTACCTTTGTTGTCTTGGAACATTAGGGGCGTTCAAAATCCTCTGAAACGATCTATGGTTTCTACTATTCTTAGGAAATATTCTCCTGCCATTTATGCACTGCAGGAGACTCACTTGGTGCCGGAGACGATCTCCTGCCTGGGATTTTCCTGGGTGGGTAGTGTGTTCCATTCCACTCACACCTCATATTCCAGGGGGGTTAGTGGACTGGTGCACCGGGCCATAGCTTTCCAACTGCTGGATAAATTTATAGATACTGAGGGGAGATATGTGATCCTACTGTGTAAAATTTACCAATTGCATTGTATACTTGCTGCTGTATATGTGCCACCTCCTTTCACGACAGAGGTGTTGAGGGTCATGCTGACGTACCAATTGGGTCACTCGGATGTACCCTTTATTATAGTGGGCAACTTCAATTGTTACATGGATCCAGTCCTGGATAAGCATCCACCTCCGGCGGCCTCCAATACGAGGGCTCGAACGGCATTGCGGAAGTTTACAGAGGAGTTTGGATGGGCTGATCCGTGGTGCAATTGTAATCCACTACAGAAACAATTTTCTTGTTTTTCGAAGACCCACCTCTCTCTGTCGAGAATTGATCTGTGTCTCTGCTCACCTCAGGCGATCCATTTATTGGAGGATATTAGGTATCTGGTGAGGGTTATTTATGATCATTCACCCCTATTGGTTTCCTTGGTTGCCAAGCCGGCTACGGATTTGCCGAGGGCACCATGGAAACTCAATGCATTTTGTCTTAATCTATTTCCCTCCCATGACAGGGTGTTGACTGAGATCTCTAAGTTTTGGAGACGACATGAGGATTACCCTGATTTAAGGCTTGTATGGGAGACATTTAAAGCACATCTTAGGGGACTCCTGATCAATGAGGTGGTGGAAATTAAATCCAAATCACATGCTATCAGGGAACAGACAGAACGACTGGTTAGCTGACTGGAGGCAGACTACATTGCTGACCCCTCTGAGACAGCAAGGGCGGGGTGGCTAGCTGCGCAGGAGGCGGTTACCTGGATCTCCAAGAGGCGGCTGACAGGAAGAGATTCTTCCACAAGCAGGCCTTCTATGAGGAGGGGGAGCAAACGGGCTGTCTTTTGGCCAAGATTGTTCAGGTCTCCCAGATGTCCCCGTCTATTGGAGCGTTGCGCACTGAGGGAGGGAGGCTGGTAAACACCCAAACTAAGGTTATGACAGAATTGGTGAGGTTTTACTCAGATTTGTACAAATCCAGGGCGTCTTATTCGACCACTGACTTAGGAGAATACCTGCAGGGAATTGATCTGCCTAAACTTTCTGACTCTCACAGAGCACTCCTGGACTTTCCAATTAGCTTGGAGGAACTGCAAGGGGCTCTTAGCCTCTTCCCGAACTCTAAGGCCCCAGGGGACGACGGTCTCCCAATGGAGGTCTTTAAACAATATGAGGAGGCAATTTTGCCTCGTCTATTGAGAGTTCTTAATTACGCAAGGGAATGCCAAAGTCTGCCTGACTCCATGACCAGGGCTAATATTGTTCTCCTTCTAAAACCAGGTAAAGACCCCTTAGACCCGGGCTCATATAGACCGATATCCCTTCTACAGAGCGATATCAAACTCCTGGCCAAGGTTTTGGCCTTGAGATTGAATGGGGTAATCTCCTCCATTATACACGCGGACCAGGCAGGTTTTATGCCCCAAAAGTCTACAGCCGTTAATCTCCGAAGGCTCTACCTGAATCTTCAAACACAAGGAGAGAATGTGGGTGTTCGTGCCTTGCTCTCGCTGGATGCCCACAAGACGTTTGACAGTGTGGAGTGGGAATACTTATGGGCTGTCATGGGTAAGTTTGGCTTCGGCGAAGGGTTTCTGTCATGGGTGAAGCTATTATATTGCTCACCTCGGGCGACTATCAGAGAGGCGGGACATGTTTCCACCCCATTCTCCCTGCACAGGGGCACTCGACAAGGGTGCCCACTGTCGCCCCTCCTTTTTGCCGTGGCCATTGAACCCATGGCAGCCTTGATTAGAGCGAATCAGAGGATACGAGGCTTCCAGTATGGGAAATTCCAGGAAAAAATCATGCTATACGCAGATGATACCATGCTACTTCTGGGAGACACATCTGACTCCCTGCGGGAGGCTATGGAGACGATAGGAAAGTTTGATGTGTATTCAGGACTAACTATAAACTGGACCAAATACTCCCTGCTGCTGCTGGATGCTAATCCGGACAGTGCCGGTCGGATGATACATGGCGTGCCTGTGTCCACGGGTCTGAAGTACGTGGGTATACAGGTCACGTCGGAACCTCTTGATTATGTTTCCCTTAACCTGACCCCACTTTAAAATAGAATTAGAATTAAAACCAAAATTTGGTCCCGTTTTAAGATGTCACTGGTCGGTAGAGTCAATTTGATAAAGATGATCTTTATGCCCCAACTTTTATATATTTTGCACAATACCTCTATGGTAATCCCTCTGAAATTCGTTTGCATTATTAACTCTATTTTTAGAGCTTTTATTTGGTTATATAGACCCCCACGGATTAAACTGGAACAATTACAACGGTCCAAGGGGGCCCTCCCTAATCCTTGGGCCAACTACCTGGCTGCACAGGCACAACATATAGCAAGGGCTATGCAGGGGGGGGCAGGGGAAGAGGAGGAGACCCTATGTTTGGACCCAGTTAAGGCCCTGATGTGCCTGACCTCTGGCCACGGTGATGTACCCACAGGAATGGAGGCCTTGGGCTATGCTAAATCGAATAAACGCCTGCCCACCTATGCTCTTATGCAGAAAATTTGGAATAAACTACGACAAATACAGGGGGTGGAGTACTGAGTACAGCCCTATATGGGAGAATAGGCATTACGAGGAGTTGCTCCTGCTGGATTGTGGTGCTCGGTGGAGGAGGCACGGGGTCACGCACTTGGGACAAATTTTTACATTGAGGAGGCTGACTCCCTTCCCGGATTTGAGGGAGAGATTTCACTTGCCGCAGTCTATGCTTTTTTACTACTTGCAACTGCAACACGCGGTAAAGGCGCAAACGGGGGGCCCTGTGGACTATTTCACCGACCCCGATCTTCCGATCTATGGCTAATGTACTGCAGTTCCAGGGCTTTATCTCCAGAACTTACTCCATGGTCCTCAGTGCCTGCCTCGGGGGATTCCCGCAGACGGCACTGAGTAAATGGAAGAGGGATTGTGGTGGGTTTGAGGAGGAGCAATGGGAGGAGGCTCTACAGGCACTACAGTATTGCTCACTAAATGTGGCCCAGTGGCTTTCTCAACTATATATTGTGCTCAGGGTACACTACACGCCAGACAGGCTGTTTAGGATGGGGGTGTGACAGAACCCAGACTATCCCAGATGTGCTAGGGACCACAGGGATTTGATCCACCTGCTGTGGAGATGCCCCAAACTACACCTGTTGTCAGGACCTGGAATTGAACCTGGGACCTCGGCTGTGTCTGGCAATGAATCCTCTCTCTGAGCTTTCTGAGATGCTGGACTGTTCCTTGTCAGATCCTTTTGACAACCCTGCCTTGTACCTTGATTTCAGCTGAACCTTGAACTCTTTGCTCCTCCCATGAACTTCCTGATATAAGCCATGTCTCTGCACTTCCTCCTTGCCAGAATATTGTGCCATCTCCAGCCTGTATCTCGCTCCCGTCTTCTCTGCTGCCGCTTATATTTGCTACTGCTCCTTATCGACCCTTGGCTTGTTCCACGACTACGCTTCTGCCTGATCCCAATCTGCAACAACTCGTTACCGACCTTTTTGGCTTGCTTACTGACCACGCTTCTGTTTGATCCTTACCTGCTCATCCGCTACTGAACCCCGGCTTGCTCACCTCCTGGTGGGGCGATCCTGAGGACCGCGACCTGGTACTAACACGCAGCTAAATCCATCTCTACCATCTGGAGCTCTGGTGAAAACCGGTTAGTACTTAGACTCCGCACCTCAGGTGAGCCTGTCTCTTCTGCCAGGGTGACGGCCTGTGTTCCTATCCTGCTGGTTAGTGGTAATCCTGCAACTGCTATAGCAATTGGTCTTCGAGCCTGACCCCTGATCGTGACACCTGTTCTGGACAGGGGTACTGGACACTATTAACAGAGTGTTTCAGATTACCATACCTTCAGACCCAAAACCATGTCTCCTTGGGATTCTGGATGACGTTTCCTTGGGGAACAATAGTGGACAGGCTGTGGCCAGGGCCCTGTTCCAGGCACGGAAGATGATTCTTCGGGCACTGGAAGGCGCCCGAGCCCCCTACACTGGGGCAATGGATCACCCAAATGGGGGATACTATCAGGATGGAAAAGTAAATTTTTCAACATAGAAGGCGACCGGAAAAATTTGAGAAGGTCTGGGCATTTTGGTTGGATACTCCTGGCCTTTACCGGTTGATTTAGTTCTAGACAGAATGCTGAGATAAGGGCTAGGGGAGTGAAATTAGAATAGGAGGGGCAGTGACTTTTAGACACCCACTGAAAATGTATGACTCTGTATGGGTGAATCAGGGGACAAGTGAAATATAATGGGTCAATATCTGTGGAGGCTGGGGTGCTGAGGCATGTGAAGTGGTGAAATAATTGTCTGTATATTCCTTTTGTAAAGATGAACAAGTTTGTACACTGAGCCAAAGATTTGAACTTGAGCTGTAAGCTGCAAGTTGTACTTAAATGTTTTGTTGTTATTCAATAAACTTTCTCTGATTTAAAAAAACAATGTGGTATCTTTACTGAAGACAGGTTATGAAGGTCTTGAAGCCAAGCTTCCTAATGCGGCCTGAAGTTATCAGGAAGTTGTTCACCCAGCCTATCTTGTCTTGACACATCTTTTGTAGTATCCCTTTACCAACTAAGATGAAGGGAGCTACAAATCTGAGAGGATCAAAAATCAAAGTGACTGTAGACAGCACTCCTCTTCTAGTGATCGTATTTTCCCTTACTAAGACTCTGAAATGGAACTTGTCTGCAGTTCCGCACCATTGGACCCCTAGAGCCCTTTCTATTTTAGGTTCATCTGGGGTCAAATCAAAGTCAGTTGCACCTTCAGCACATTCTTCCTTTGGGATTTTGGCCGTCATCTTCTTTCTATTGGTGATGAATTTGTGCAGGCAAAGTTTCCCGTTATTGCAGAGATCCCTGGCTTCCTTCACAAGCTGGATAGCATCTGCCTCTGTGTTAGACCATCGTCAACATAAAATTGCATTGTATAAACTTCACTGTAGCTTGATTAACCTTACCTTCACCTTGTGCGACAAGGTGTTTGAGCCCGAAGTTTGCACATCCAGGCGAGGAAGCATCTTCTAACAGGTAAACTTTCATGCGATACACCGATAGTGGTGATTCCATATTGCCTTCTCCCCACCACAGGAACCAAAGGTAGTCTCTATCCCTTGGAGCAACATCAAATTGATGGAACATACGCTCCACATCACACATGATGGCCACTTTGCCTTTCCAAAAACGACTTAAGACTCCAACAAGGGTATTTGTGAGGTCAGGTCCAGTCAGTAGATGTTCATCCAGGGAAAAAAAAACTTTTTTCCTAATTCTTGCATTAAAATCTGACTCAAAAACGTTCAGTATATCTGCTGGAGTGATCATTTCCTTCCCTTTGTTCTTACACATAAAGTAGACTTCAGATTTCCATTTTAGAGGTTTGATAGCGGGTAAAACTTGCTTGATGATAATCCTATGATTCACACCAATCTCATCTCTGTAGCTATTGTCAAAGTTATGGTATCTGATGATGCTCCAAACCAACACAGATCTCTGTGCAAATGGCTGGTCTTCATTACCACTGAGAACCTCTCTGAGCAGTAAGGCTTGAGGACAGTTAGAGCCTATTAACAACCCTACTTCACAGTCAAGTTCGGGAAACATTTCATCTGCTAGGTGTTCTAGATGGGGACAGTTCCCTGCGGTGTCACATGGGTGTATAAGATCTATTAGCAGGTATGTAGTCTCTCGTATAAGTTATTGGGAGTTAAATTTTTATTGATGCCTCAATCAATTTCTGACTGGACACAACCCCGGTTTTAGAAGTTATGGTAGAAATCTTAAGTCTGAGTGGCTCTTTTTTAATATCAAGCATTTCAGCTGTATCTTTTAGGATGAAAGTGGTGTCACTCTGAGTGTCAAGCAAGGCGTACACTAGAATTTCTTTCCTTGATTCAATTATTGTTAAAACATATGCTGGAATAATTGATGAGATATGAGGGTCACTTATTTCTTGGACAACTCTGTTGAAAGTCACTTGCATAAATTATTGTGTCTTCGGTGAATTAGCTGTTCTTTCTGCAGGTCTATGATTGGCCTTGGTCTGCTCTGGACTGATTCTGACTCTTTGCTCTTGATCTTTATTCTCACGATCTTGATGTAGGAATGTTGGGTGACACCTTTCACCTTTTTTTGAGTTGTGACCGATTTTAAGACAGCCAAATCACAAATTCTTTGACTGTACAAACTTTACTCTTTTTCACTGGTCTTTCCATATGTTTGCGACACTTATGAAGAGTGTGACCATGTCTCAAGACACACATGATGCTGGTCTTTTCACTAGAACTAGTATTAAAGGTTTTGGCACTTAAACTGTGACTGTGTTAAGACTTAAAATAATCTTGATCTGTTTGCTTAGATCTTTCTTGTTCTGTCGGCTTTATTGCTTGCAGCGAGTTAATTGGGTTGCATGCAATTCTAGCTTCTTTGTTAAAGAGGAAGTAAACTCTCCCACTCTGATGCTTCTTTTTATTTAGTCCATTATAATAAGTAATTATCAAACTATTGCCACTGCAATCCAGCCCAAATTGCATATTACACAGTGGAGTCTATTTCCGCCCTTATATTGAGCACTGCCTGTACTGTTAACCAAGCCTCCTTCTCAATCCAACATTTCTATGGCAACCCTGCTTCCCTGTTCATAGCTGACTTATTTTATTTCATAGTATTTACTTGTGCTGATTATTTAGTGTTTGCCTGTGTGAGTCCTATCAGCGTCAGCTGATAAGTCTGCAGTAATGCGGTCCCATTCCCTGCTTTACACAGCATGTGAGGTCACATGGTCACATGGTGTGTAGGAGGAAGCTCTGAGTGATTATGAAGTCTCCTGGGATATCAGTGGTGTGCTGTAGGAAGTCCTGATAACAGATAGATAAGCACATAGAGAGTGTGCCGTAAATCATGGGAGATCTGGGCATGCTCAGTGATGTCATTCTAAATAACAAAGAGGATTACAACAATACTAAGCAAGTAAGGAGATATCTACAAGCAGTGTTCATTATGTTTTTTTATGCTGATTTACATGGGACAAAGTTGTGGGGAGGGTTTACAAGCACATTAAGGAATTCGACAAAGTACCTAAAAATCAGGAAATGCTCTATATTCATCTTGGAACCTTGCAACAGCTCTGTTCCAATGTGAATCAACCACTCAACCAGCAGCTTGGCTGCTATCCTTTGATTTTCAACAGTCATTTAGCGCTTGTAAACCTTGAACATAAGGCATGGCTGATTCAATGCTGCTTAGGAAATCTACAAATTCACAGAGATCTTTACTGTCTTTGGTGGCAATCCTATGCCATGCTTGTATTTTGCCAAAATAGGACTTTCCAACTACAAACAAATTACAGAATCTGTCATCAATTATGTCTCAGGCAGCTCGATAAGCCATTTCTGTTCCAATCAAGAAGTGTCCTTCAGAGGCTCTTTTTGCTGGGCTACTTACATACTTGCGTAAAAAGAAAAACTTTTCTTGGGTTAGCAAATTCTTGTGGTCAATTAATGTCTGAAAAGACAGCTTCCAGTCATTATACTTCAATTTAGCTAGCTGAGGGACAGGACCTTGGGTGAATGGAACTCTTTGAGGGGTAACAAAGGGTTTGTTTAAAGGAGCTGAGAAAGAGTAGAAGGAGCATTTGGTTAAGAAACATGACCTTCCTGTGTCAGTTAAGGAAAAGGAGTAAAACGTTGTACTTCATCCTCACTTTTGATGCTTCCAGCATACACTTGTAGCCTTGCTTGTGCTGCATTGTTCTTTTTTAGATCCTCCGATTGTTCCAAATCTTTCTTCTTTTCCAACTTAATTTTTCTACTGGTGCTTTCTGATATAAATTGTGCTCTTTTTCTTGCATTCTCTGCTTTTATTTCCCTTTCTTGGGCATCTCTCTCTGCTGCTAACCTCACATCCTCTGCCTCGAGTTTTCCAATTTCTTTTTCATATTGATGTATGTCTTCATTATTTTAATCACCTCTTGTACGGCTGCTACTTCAGCTGCTGCTTCTTGTTTTTTCTGGAGTCACTCGTGAGAAGACAGACTGGACATCTTGGAAACAGACCTTAACTTACTGGAGGTTACTGAAATGATGCTGGACACACTAGTTTCAAACACTGACTCTGAATCAGGCCAAATTATGTCTTCTGGACCTTTGATGAGAAAGGGTTGAACCTTTTTAATTGGAGTGGTAGTGATTGCAAAACAAGTGTAATTTTTCCTCCGAATTTCAAGGTCGGGACTTGTGATACTTCTTATACCACCATAAATATGGTCAACCTCTGACGGAGTGGCATTGATTGTGCTCACAACTTTAATAATCGATTCTGCATTATCACTTTGATTAAGGGCTCTTTTCAAACTATTGATATGATATTTCCATCTTCTATATTTCTGTTTGAAATCCTTTATTAGAGAATTGAATCTAACATCTTGCAGTGCTTTACCTTTCTCAGTGACTATGCATGTGCACTGACTTCTTCTAATGTCTGGGAGCTATGTATTATCTGAGCTCCCCTCGGGCTGTTGCATTTGTGCTGCTATTTCTGCTTGCTGTGGTGGGTTGGCTGGCTCTGTATTGACAACATCTTGTGCAATAGGGTCTGTAGGAATGACTTCTCTATTGGACAGCACTGTATTTTCACTTGTGTCTGACATGTTAAACTGTTCCCTAATAAAGTTGCTTGCTTGTTCAGCCACTAGCTGCCTCGGTCAATTAATTGCGATCAATTCCAATGTTGTACTTCCCTTATCAAACGTATGGCTTTCCTTGCCAGTCGATTTCTGCGTGCAGCTTTACGATTTCATGGCCTTCACAGATGCAGAAAAGTGTTCTACTTTGGCCTTCACAGATCCATTCAAGTGTTCTACTATTAGTCACAATGAGAAGGCTGAGGTTCTTGTCTCACAGATGTTTAACCACCTCAATACAGTGCACTTACACCCCCTTCCTGACCAGACCAATTTTCAGCTTTCAGCACTCTCACAGTTTCAATGACAATTACTCAGTCATGCAGCACTGTACCCATATGAAACTTGCGTCCTTTTTTCCACACAAATAGAGCTTTCTTTTAGTGGTATTTAATCACTAGTGGGTTTTTTATTTTTTGTGCTATAAATAAAATAAAACTTAAATTTTGTGAAAAAAAAAGCCTTTTTCTTTGTTTCTGTCATAAATTTTTGCTAATTAGTAATTTTTCTTCATAAATTTTGGCCAAAATTTATACTGCTACATATCTTTGGTAAAAATAACCCACATTAGTGTATATTATTTGGTCTTTGTGAAAGTTATAGTGTCTACAAACTATGGTGCCAATCACTGAAAATGTATCATATCTGATCAGGCCTTCAATACATCAGGTGTATCTCATTTCTTGAGGCACTAACGAGTCAGGAATGTACAAATAGTCCCCAAATGACCCCATTTTAGAAAGTAGACATTCCAAGGTATTACGTAAGTAGTATGGTGAGTTTTTTTAAGTTGTAATTTTTTCCCACAATTCTTTGCAAAATTAAGATTTTTTTTATTATTATTTTTTTTTACAAAATTGTCATATTATCAGGTTATTTCTCACACACAGCATATGCATACATCAAATTACACCCCAAAATACATTCTGCTACTCTTCCTGAGTATGGCGATACCACATGTGTGAGACTTTTACACAGCCTGGCCACATACAGAGCACCAACATTGAAGTAGTACCTTCAGACGTTCTACAAGCAAAAATGACGCATCTCATTTCTCAACCACCTATTATACTTTTGAAGGCCCTGGAGTACCAGGACAATGGAATTTCAGATAAAATTACCCAATAATCTGTGAGGCATAATGAGTCTTTTGAACGGTTCATTTTTTTCCAGAAGTTTTTGGAAAATATGGAAAAAAATTAAAACGCATTTTTTTTACACAAAGTTGTCAATTTATAAGATATTTCTAATACATAGCATGTATATAGCAAAAATTACACCCCAAAACAAATTCTGCTACTCCTCCCGAGTATGGCAATACCACATGTGTAGGACTTTTACACAGCCTGGTCACATAGAGAGGCCGAACATTGAAGTAGTACCTTCAGGCGTTCTAGGAGCATAAATGACACATCTCATCTCATTCCTACCTATCACACTTTTGAAGGTCCTGGAGCACCAGGACAGTGCAATTACCCACAAAATGACCCCATTTTGGAAAGCAAACACCCCAACGTATATATTCTATGAGGTATGGGCTGCAAATAGGTACTCTGGTACCCTGATGGGCTGGTGACAGGTACTTGAGTACTCTGATGGCCTAGTGACAGGTACTCGGGTACTCTGATGGCCTGGTGACAGGTACTCGGGTACTCTGATGGCCTGGTGACAGGTTCTCTGATGGCTTGGTGACTGGTATTTGGGTACTCCGAAGGGCGATGATAGGTACTCGGGTACTCTGATGGGCCGTGACAGGTACTCGGGTACTCTGATGGGCCATAACAGGTACTCAGGTACTCTGATGGGCCATGACAGGTACTCGGGTACTCTGATGGGCCGTGACAGGTACTCGGGTACTCGTATGGGCCGTGACAGGTACTCAGGTACTTTGATGGGCCGTGACAGGTACTCGGGTACTCTGATGGGCCGTGACAGGTACTCGGGTACTCGGATGGGCCGTGACAGGTACTCGGGTACTTTGATGGGCCGTGACAGATATTCGGGTACTCGGATGGACCGTGACAGGTACTCGGGTACTCTGATGGGCCGTGACAGGTGCTCGGGTACTCTAAAGGACTGTAACGGGTACTCTGATGGACTGTGACAGGTACTCGGGTGCTCTGATGGACTATGACAGGTACTCTGATGGACTGTGAGTGACAGGTACTATGAGGGGTGGTGACAGGTCCTCTTTATGGGGGGGGGGGCAATCAGTGTGATTGGTGTACACTGTAAGCGGTAACAAGATGTTACCGCAATCGCCTCCTCGCACACATCTCGTTACCGCGCTTTGTTTACATTTTAGCGATTGGCTGTGAAACAATCACAGCTGATCACGTGGGTAAACAGCCAGTCAATGGCTTTTTACCAGCGTCGGTGACGAGCAGTGTTCCCGGGAACATGCCGCCACTGACGTGCACGCGCAGCGTGCTCGCAATCGCGCGCTCGCGCAGTGCACAGTGGGGGTGTGACTTCATCAAGCCGATCACGTGGTAAACAGCCATACACAATGGCTGTTCACCCCCTTCGGTGGCGAGTGGTGTCTCCGTGACATGCTGCCACCAAAGAAACAGGGATGCACGAGCACGATCGCGTGCATTCCCTGTTTAAATGGGAGGACGTTATATGACACCCTCCCGCCACCATAGGTGCGCCGCCTGGCTGTCATTTGACGGCCAGCAGTCGGGAAGTAGTTAACGTACATATTAAGTTCTTACACCAACACTTACATCAACACGGTACTAAACTAAATAAAGAGAACAAAAATGCAGGACAAATCATCAGACATACAATGAATTACATATAAAAACACACATAATTTGAAACTATTAACTAGACAGAAATAAATCTACAGATCACATTTGCCTGCTTGTGAGCAAAGAGAGGGGGTTTGTATCTTGAAGATTCTTGGTAGATAACTTACTTTACATACAAACAAAAACACTTTAATCCTTGCAAGAACAGCACAGATGATCTTCCAGTTGCAAGAAAAACAAGCAGGACGCTAGCATGTGATAATGCATGATGGGGGAAATAAATTAACAAGTAAGCATACATGCACCATCTAGAGGAAATTAATTGTATAATCACAGAAATGTTGTGCTTGCCATTACAACTTATGTAGGGAGATTTGTTTCATCTCTGTATATCATCTGAGACTGTTCACTTCATTGGGTCAATGTGATGGGTTTACATCCACTTTAAAGTGGAACTTTACCCATAATAACTTGATAAGAAAGCAAGGAACATACATTCCAGATTACATAGCTTCTAACTGTCACTGATTTCGAAGGGCTGTCCCTGATTTGGAACAATGGCCCTCTGTTCCACTTTACTCCTCATTTGTCCCTCATTTTGGTCTGATCTATATAGTTGTATATAAAATGCACTTTTCATCTTTCATGCATTTTCTAAATTACTGCATTTGGAAATTTGAAAGTCCAGTATAAAGGAATAGTAGTGGTAAAAAAAAAGCACTTGTGGGTTTAGCTTTTTCTTGTATAATTCTCTTTGAAGGTGTGGCAGGGGGCATGTCCAATGCCTACATACTTTTGCTAATAGGTGTCCCTTGTTCCCATCTAAAAAACTTGTGAGGTATGCATTAATATTTATGCTACCAAAATTAGTGTTTTCTGTAAATTGCCTCCAGCATTGCTCCTGTTTCTTCTTGCTGGAGGCTGAAATGTTGCTGAAGCCCAGAGTCCGACCCTGAACAACAGTAGTCATAAAGCGGAACTAAACCAATCAATCAAACTGTTTCAAATAACAGTTACATTTCTGGAATGCTGGGACTGCTAACTGTTACATTTTCTTGTATCCTCAACCTAACTGTCAAACCATCAAATGGCCAGTGTCATAACTGATCACATGTGCAGCACAATGGCAGTTGTAGATCAAATGGTAGCAGTTTCCTTGGCTGTAAAGGATAGGAGGGTGAAAAATTATAATTAACTGTAATAATAAATAAATACAAACAAACTGTATATGGATAAAAATGGTCGTGGCCCTTTATTATTGGCATAATAAATACCAATTTATCAATAAAATGTTTCTCTTATAACCATTTTACTAAAATTACACCAACATATAAATAGTTCAGCCATCAAAGCTCAAACTATATTTAACCATTAACATACCAATAGTTTAGCCATTAAAGCTCAAACTATATATAACATGAATATACCAACTATTCCCTTACAGCAGAAGGGACCAGCCACATAACAAGGACCGTGACATAGGGAGTGGGGTAGGGATGCTTCTTCTTTAAGTGCTACCGTTAGTCTGATGACTGTTAAATATCTTCTTTTTTCTTATAGGTTCTTCTAGTCACCTGACCTTCTCAGAAACTTCCAGAATTTTTAAATAAAGTTTATTGTTAACAGGTAAGAGATCAATTATATTAATTTAAATTGACAGCTTTTTTGTTTCAGTCCCTGTTCCCATAGGCAGGGGTCGCTATTGAGCTTCTCCTGCCTTTTATGGGACCAGAGGCTGAAGCCTCATATTAAACTGTAATAATAAATAAATACAAACTGTGCACATGGATAAAAATGGCCGCAGCCCTTTATTATTGGCATAATAAATACCAATTTATCAATAAAATGTTTCTTATAACCATTTTACTAAAATTACACCAACATATCAATAGTTCAACCATCAAAGCTCAAACTATATTTAACCATTATCATACCAATAGTTTAGCCATTAAAGCTCAAACTATATATTACATTAATATACCAACTATCCCCAAACGTCAGGCTAAACTTACATAGCCTGGCACCCCACCCGAGCCAACGGCCAATTCTATACACATTTGTAAATACAAGTTAAGGATATCAAGCCCAATATCAGAAAGATGGACTATATCAGGGCAATAAAAACCATATATTCCACCCTCTAAATCAACATTTCTATATGAAAACCCTTGAACAGAAGGCATAAATTTAGCAATAATCCTGTTCAACCTCTTTCTGATCTTCTCAAGATGTAAGAGATCAGGATCAAGCAACCATTTTATTCGCGGCACAATCTCAGAAGAAAATCAGAACAGAGGTAGGAAGAATAGAACGTAAATGCAGGAAGTCAATTTTAATTTGTAAAACCAAGTCTAAGGTCTTATGAACCCCTAAATCATTATCCCCCAAGTGAACAATAATAACATCAGAGTGTGACCAAGAAGAAAGTAATGTAGTCAACAGAGAACGGAAATCAGATCAAGACATGCCACGGTAGCCATGCCAATTAATTTAAACAGATGCATTGTCCAAATTCAGTTTAGTTCCATAAACTCTGTCAGAGGCTCGAAGGGTAGCCCAGTAAATGAATGAATGTCCAATAAGCCATATAACACATGGAGAACCTAAAATCATAAAAAATTTAAATTAGGCCTAACATAAGATCGAAAACAATTTGATTTCCAACCTCCCAATTCTTTAATATCAGAAACCCAGCTTGGCCTCCTCAGTTGCTCTGCCAATACGAAAAGAGTGACTAGTAACATGTAAATGGCTTAAATCTAAATAAGTCAGACATTTCTTAAGCAAAGCTGAAAACTGGCATTGGGTATGTGGAACACCAGAGCTGTGAAGCAGCAATTGTGTCGAACCAAGGGGTCATGATATTAAATATTTGGACAACCAGAAAAAGGCACATACGAACGAACCAGGTGATTGTTTTATAACAATCCACCTGCCCTTACCCAATTGATCAGTCTTGCTGAACATTAAAAATATCCTAATAAAATCAGAACCAGTGGAAACGTCAGAAAGCAAACCATCTAAAGAAAGAGGAAGACCTATCCAGCAATTCTGAAATGCGGAAGGCACCAAAAAAAAGTAAACTAAAAGAAACCTTAAAGAGTAAATCCTCAGCAGGAGAATAACAAGTAAAGGAAGAGTCCGACATTAACCACTTGAGATCCGCGCTATTGCCAAATGACGGCATTAGCGCGGACCTACATTTCCAGGACTACGTCTATTGACGTCGTCCTGGTTACGAGCGGCCTGCGCGCCCCCTGAGGGGCGCGCGCGGCGCGCTCTGTGATCGGCGAGTCCATGAGACTCGCCTGATCACCGATCCGTGTAAGGGGTCGATCCCGACCCCTTATCACGTGATCAGCTGTCAGCCAATGACAGCTGATCATGTGACAGAACGGAGCCGGTAATCGGCTATTATTCCTCCTCGCGCTGACAGCGCGAGGAGAGAAAAAAAAAGCCGATCACCGGCGGCCGTGATCGGGACATCAGTCCCGATCACGGCCAGCAATACAGCTGACCACCTGCCCCCTGCCAGTGCCCACCTGCCCACCGCAGTGCCATCCTGAATGAAAGTAAGTGCCCCCCATCAGTGCCACCCAGCAGTGCCCATAGTGCCCCCAGCGCCACCCACAGTGCCACCCACAATGCCACCCACAGTGCCATCCAGCAGTGCCACCAACAGTGCCACCCACAGTGCCCACAATCTGCCGCAAAGGTGCTGCACCCCAGTGCCGCCCATCAGTGCCCAGCAGTGCCGCCCATCAGTGCCCAGCAGTGCCGCCCATCAGTGCCCAGCAGTGCCACCTATCAGAGCCACCTATCAGTGCCACCTATCAGTGCCCATCAGTCCCATCTATCAGTGGTACCTATCAGTGTCCATCCGTGCCACTTATCCGTGCCACCCATCCATGCCATCTTATCTGTGCCCATCTTTGCCCATCAGTGCCGCCTTATCTGTGCCGATCGGTGCCGCCTTATCTGTGCCTATTAGTGCCGCCTTAACTATGCCTATCAGTGCCCACCAGTGCAGCCTATCAGTGCCCACCAATGCAGCCTATCAGTGCCCACCAATGCAGCCCATCAGTGCCCACCAATGCAGCCCATCAGTGCCCACCAATGCAGCCATCAGTGCCGCCTAATCAGCGCACTTCAATGAAGGAGAAAAATGACCCGTTTGCAAAATTGTATAACAAACTATTAAAACATGATTTTTTATTTTTATTTTTTTGCATCTTTTTTTGTTTGTTTAGCAAAAAATAAAACTCCGAGCTGTAACTAAATACCACCAAAAGAAAGCTCTATTTGTGGGAAAAAAATGATAAAAATTTCATTTGGGTACAGTGTTGTATGACCGCGCAATTGTCATTCAAAGTGCATCAGCGCTGAAAGCTGAAAATTGGTCTGGGACTGAGGGGGGTTTAAGTGCCCAGTAAGCAAGTGGTTAAATATTGCAAAAGATGTAAAGTAACTGGAACACGAGTATCATGGAGAGTCAGTTCACACTGGGGCAACACGACTTACAGCATGACTTTGTAAGGCGACTTGGGGGCAACTTGAACGCAATTTCACTACGACTTTGAGCAACTTAAAACATGACTTCAAGTCGCACCCAGGCCAAGCAACTTTGACTGTGGCCAGTCACAGAATAATCAGCTCTCTGGAGGGAGGGGTTTGCCTCCCTCCCAGACCGCGATACTGTGTCAATCTCGCCGCTTTTATCAGCAAGATTGACATCTTGCGAGCCCCATCGCAGGAGCCAGCACCGAGCTTTCTCGCTCATCAGAAAATTAGTTTTTTCCTTTCCCAATGAGCCACAAGCATTGCTGACATTGAGGCCAGGTTCACACTGGTGCGGGGATCTGACTTGGATCCCCGCCAATACCAGGCACTGTGTTTAGTATGAATCATGAGGGGGAACTCCACGCCAAATTTTAAATAAAAAACTGGCATGGGTTCCCCTCCAAGAGCACACCAGGCCCTTAGGTCTGGTATGGATTTTAAGGGGAACCCCCCTTAAAATCCCCCAAGAAATTTTAAGGCAGGGCGCCCCCCTTTCCCAAAGCACCCACCCCCCCATGTTGAAGGCATGCGGCCTGGTACGGTTTAGGAGGGGGGGCACTCGCTTGTCCCCACACCCTTTCCTGACCGGCCGGTCTGTGTGCTTGAAAATGGGTCTGGTATGGATTTTGGGGGACCCCCATGCCCTTTTTTCAGCGTACAGGGTTCCCCTTAAAATCCATACCAGACCTAAGGGCCTGGTATTCCCTTGGAGGGGACCCCATGCTGTTTTTTTTATTAGAGAGGCGACATTGTCGCTTCTTTCTCGTGCTTGCTGCAGTAGGAAAATGTTTTTTTCCTATTGCAGCCAGCGCCAGATGTACAGTACCCTGTTGCCGAGAACCAGCGCGATGGGATCGAGCGGGAAACACATTCTCGCAGACAGGTACTGTTGAATTCTATGGGTACAAGAAACCTAGAAGTCACCTTAAAGTAGTACAGGAACCTTTTCTGAAGTCGGAGCGACTTCAGTAGTGTACATTAAGATGGCTCTCATTGACTATAACAGAATTTATGATGTCAAGCGACTTGGGGTGACTTAGGGTCTGACAAGTCGTATCCCAAGTCGCGGTAGTGTGAACCGAGCCTGAGGAAACAATGCTTACGATAAACCTTTAGGGACCGTTTAACTAAGAAAAGGGAAGAACAGGGAGGAAAACCCAGACATTTGGAAAATAAAGGCCAACATTTTCAAGAGGTGGGAATTGAAATAAGAACGTTGCATCATCAAATTGCCCAAAAATCGAAGGACCAGAGTCTCAGAGAAACAATCAGAAGGAATACCCAAAAAGCTCAGAAAGACACACCACAAAGACCATGCAGTGTTGTAATTCCCCCATGTGGAAGGTGCTAGAGAGTTGACTAATGCAGCATTCACAAATTGCAGACTATGGACCATAAATGCCCTGAGCAAGGTAAACCAAGGAAATACGCTTCTGGGGCCAATGTGCGAAATCGATCCAGCTGAAAACGGGACAGAGAATCAGCAATAACATTAGTGTAACCCAGAATGTATTTAACCTTAATCCATAAATTAAGTTCTAAACATTTAAAGACAATACAAGGTAAAACTGCCAAAACAGGCAACAACTTAGATGACAAACAATTAATGGCATATGCAACCCCTTTCTTGTTGGAATGGAATAACAAACGAGAATCGTGGAGGTGAGTACCCCATAGTTCCAAATAAATCAAAATTGGGAATAGTTCAAGGAGAACTCTATTCTTCGTATAACCCAAGGAAAACCAACATTCTGACCAAGATGCAGCTGACCAATGGCCTCAATAAAAAGCACCATAACCCGAACTCCCAGCAGCATCCGTGAATAAAGAAACAACTGAAGCATCTTGGAAAGGGTTTTGCCAAAAGGAACGGCCATTGTAAGAAGCAAAGAAATCTTTCCAAATTAACAAGTCATAAACTAAAGAAGAAGTTATATGCACAAAATGATTTTGAGATTCATAACCTGCAATAGCTTTGTATAATCTCTTCGAAAAAACACGGCCAACAGGAATAACACGAGTAGCAAAAGCAAGTAAGCCCAACAAAGATTGTAATGTGCAAATCGTCATTTAAATGATCCAACTTGGCCTGTGGCAAACTAAATTCCATCCTGTCAGTGTCAATAGTAACACCTTGGAACTCAATACAAGTTGTTGGCCAAACTGATTTTTCAAGGGCCAATGGGACACCAAAACATTGACAAGTCAAACTAAATTCTGTGAACAAATATAAGCATTCAGCAGAATTGGATGGACCAAAAAAGAAAAAACCATCAAGATAATGCAATTCATTAAATGAACCGGTCAGGAAAGTAACCACCCACTAAAAACGAGGAAAATGTCTCAAAATATGTTCAAGATAAGGAACATCCCATGGGAAGGCATTTGTCATGATAATAAAAACCATTATGACAGAAACCCAAAGAATTAAATGCTGAAGGGTATATGGGCAACAAGCGGAAGGAGGAATTAATATCAGCTTTACCCATAAAGGAAAATTTTCCCAAGAGGCGTATCTTAAAACCTGCTTTGTCAAAGGACGCATATATAACAGAACTCAAATTGGGGTCAATTTCATCATTAAGAGAAAAACCAGCAGGAAAAGACAAACGGTCGGATTTTCTGATGGAAAATATTCGATGGGAGCTTTTTGTTGGAAATTCCGGCCATGTGTAGGCTCCATTGGACATTTTCCATCAGAATTTCCAACACACAAAATTTGACATCTGGCTCTCAAATTTTCCGACAAAATCCAATCACGTTTAACAATTCCGACGCACAAAGTTCCACGCATGTTCAGAATCAAGCAGAAGAGCCGCACTGGCTATTTAACTTAATTTTTCTTGGCTCATCATACGTGTTGTACGTCACCGCGTTCTTGATATGCAAGAACATTTTGAGCCAACATCCGTCTGCAAAAATCCATGGATTTTGTTGTCGGAATGTCCAGTCGTGTGTACAGGGCATTAGTCTCTTTCTTAGGAAGTGATGCGTGCGCTCCACCACTGCTGGATCTGGAACAAGGAAGTGATTCTGATCACTCCTTGGTTACACAGGCGGAGATATCGGACGGCTCAAACGGTGAAATGCACTCTTGATTACACTTTCTAAGCTTCATTGATTGCTATGTTTTCTACGTATATATATTTATGAGGGGATATTTTGTGTGAGGGGTTCTCTTTTTGTTATCAATAAACAGGATTACGCTATGTGCGTTCTCTTCTGTTTAGGATTTTTATTGGAGCCCTTATCAGTCTTTGATCTCCTGGAAAGGTGGTGACTGCAGTATATGGCTCAGAGGATTAATTCCCTTAGGGACTTTTTTCTATATAGCTCTGGCGAGTTTAACACCCTGAGGAGAGTGTGTTTCACGTGGTGGAATTTGAAGGATCGGTGAAAGGTGCACACTGTGACAATCTTTAGGATCCTCTATGAACACTTTCTGAACCTCTGTAACGGTCACCATTGTTCTTAAAGACTTTGCGGTGAAGTTGGCCATGAATTATTATTGCTCAACAGTAGCGCTGTTTGTAGTATCTGACTGTTACAGTTTGTTTTTGACTGTTTACATGTTTTTATACTATTTTTTTTATTTTTGTATTGTTTTAAATATATGGGGGATTTGGGTATTATTACCCTGTTTTTGGATTACCAATTAGGTATTTTGGGAACAGTAACTAATCTCTCTGGCACTGAGTGGTGTATTGTAGGCCTTTTAATATACACCTTTGTTTCTTTTGAGGCTTCAAGGATTATTTGAAAATGCCTAAATAAACCACTGCATAGTTCTGGGTGTTGTTCACCCAAAACGCTAGAAAAAATACAAAAGGCCTGGAGCCTGTTCTTAAAAGTGAGTGGAGCAGATTTTTTTCTTATCAACTTTATTATCCAGGTGATTTTCTTTAAATGATGGTAAAAGAGAAAGAAGATCAACATACTCGCCTCTCCAAATGTTGTTTTTGATAGATGGCGACAAATGGAAGCCAAGCGGAGAAATCTCACATGCAATGGCCTCTTTAATACAACATTCAGGCACCGCATGTGTAGGCAGACATAACAAAGGCAAAACATTAACATCATTGACCGGCGAAATATGCGTCTACAGAAGGCAAAACCCCAACATTTAAACCAGCAGAAATATTTTTTTTTTAATTATCTGCAAATGAAACAAAAGAAGACATCACATGAGCATATTACGAAATTGATCAGACTCACCACTAGGTGTCACCTGTGGCATAGACTGTGTTGTAAACATAGGTCTGGAAATCCCCAAATTGTCATCAGTAACAGTTTGTGCAGAAGGCAATGAACCAGAGGGGGCGCTGTAGGAAAAGAAACATCAACAATAATATCATGAAGCAAAGAAGGCTGCACAAAAAGAGCAGGCAAACTTTCAAACATATTATTATCACATAAATCAGGCATAAAGGAAGAGGAAGGCAAGACAGAATAAAATGAAGATTCTAAATGATTGTCAGACCCATCAGCAAGCTTTGTAGAGGTGACAGGCAATACTGAAGTAAGGTCTTTTGAAGATCTTTTACCATTACCTTTCTTTTTACTTTTTTACTAGGGGGGGTCCCCGGGATTCGATTCGATGGACCGTCTTTTATTCACTGATCATTCGATGCCAGTGATAACTGCGCATGCACTGGCTTCTGTCATAGGCTCTGAACCAGACACCGAAGCGAAAGGAGGCAGAGTCAATGTGCTGTCAATCACCGAAGGAGCCCAGGAGCCCAGGAAACTGCCGGAGGACAAACTGGAGGAGGGGCCCTAGGAGGAAGTGACACACCGGAGGGGCCTGGAAGAAAAGCCAGAATGGGAGGATTCTGTGGTAGAGAGAGAAGGGGAGAAGGAACAAGAAGCCGAGGAGACTGTCTGGGACACCGAAGAAAGACAGAACCGCATCCAGGAATCCCCGTCAGGAGTGGAGGCCCGTTCCATCATCTAACGCAGCAAATTTTTCCATGGTGAGGAGACAGGAGATGCTTCTTCTTGAAGTGCTGCTGTTAGTCTGATGACTGTTAAATATCTTCTTTTTTCTTATAGGTTCTTCTAGGCACCTGACCTTCTCAGAAACTTCCAGAATTTTTAAATAAAGTTTATTGCTAACAGGTAAGTGATAAATTACATTCATTTAAATTTACAGCTTTTTTGTTTCAATCCCTGTTCCCATAGACACACCGGAGGGGCCTGGAAGAAAAGCCAGAATGGGAGGATTCTGTGGTAGAGAGAGAAGGGGAGAAGGAACAAGAAGCCGAGGAGACTGTCTGGGACACCGAAGAAAGACAGAACCGCATCCAGGAATCCCCGTCAGGAGTGGAGGCCCGTTCCATCATCTAACGCAGCAAATTTTTCCATGGTGAGGAGACAGGAGATGCTTCTTCTTGAAGTGCTGCTGTTAGTCTGATGACTGTTAAATATCTTCTTTTTTCTTATAGGTTCTTCTAGGCACCTGACCTTCTCAGAAACTTCCAGAATTTTTAAATAAAGTTTATTGCTAACAGGTAAGTGATCAATTACATTCATTTAAATTTACAGCTTTTTTGTTTCAATCCCTGTTCCCATAGACAGGGGTCGCTATTGAGCTTCTCCTGCCTTTCATTCCACTTTTAAGGTTGTTAGCAGATCGGCCTCCACAAACTCAGCACTGCCTAAAAATGCTTAAAATAGAGAACAACTGAGCATGTGCAGAGCAAGGTGAGACAGTGTGGGTTATTTACTAAAGGAAAATCCACTTTGCACTGCAAGTGCACTTGGAAGTAAAGTCGCTGTAGATCCGGGGGGAACATGCAAGGAGAATAAAAAACAGCATTTTAGCTTGCACATGATTGGATGATAAAATCAGCAGAGCTTCCACTCATTTCAGATCTACCCCTTAGATTTAGAGCGACTGCAATTTCAAGTGCACTTGCAGTGCAAAGTGGATTTGCCTTTTCGTAAATAACCCCCAGTGTATTACTGGATTATAAACAGTATAACTTATTTTTAATGTTTTACATAGCTATACCTGCAAAAGGGGCCAGCCTGAAGTGATCTAACAGGACTTAATTTTCTGACTCCGCTATAATTACATCTTGTGTACAGGGCATTGCATTGAGGAATTTTGTATATATACAAGAACAATAAAGTTTTATCGATTTTCCAAGCTGTCACTTACTGCAGATGAGGGTCATGTGTTTCTTCTGTTCTGTATGCACATCATTTCATTCTTGACTATAACTCTCCTATTCTCATTGGATTGTGCTTGGTAGACCGCATACTGCCTGGAGTGATTCCAGGAAAGTGTATCTTGTGGACACTGCAGGGTTAGAAAATGCATAGTACAGACTATTATTTTTAATAAGGTCCATTAACATCCACAGCTCATCAGACCTCAAACCACTGATATTGCAAGTGATGTAATGCCCAGTAGCTACTGTGAAGGTAAGGTAGTGATGCAATTTTGAATAGGACCTCATAATCAGCCATGTTTTAGTGTGGTCTCTGTGATGTTAGTCCTGGTAACCAGGAAACCTTAAAGTGTATCTAAACCCTAAACCAAAATTTGAATATATTGTAGCTTACTGTTTCATAGATGTGGTGGCAGCGTTAGTTTATTTATTTTCCATTTTTTCCTATATTTCCACACAGGCACTCTGCCAGTTACATGTTTCTTGTGCTAGGGTGACGGACCTCCCTCATTGTACTGTATCTATAGAGGAGCAACATTATCAACTTAAGACAGCACTACAGAATGTCTCCCCCTCTCCTTTTATCATAGCAGATGGCTCGGAAAGCTAATAACATTGTTTGAGATTTTAGTTCAGTACACAAGTGGATAGAAGGATTCAGATATTTTTCCATACTTGCTTTAAATGTTCCTAGCTTGTACATGGACTGGTACACTGTAATATAATAAAAAAAAAATTATGTTAGAGTTAGATGTACTGGTTTAGATCTAATTTAATACACCTTAAAAATACATTGAATCACCAATAGAAACAGTTAGTAAAAGCTTCTGCACTGTTAAGCCAACTCTAGGCTGTACCTTGGACATCTTTCTGGCTCAGCGAGCTATCACCGCCCTGGATTCTCTTAATGTCTGCTAAAGATTTATTCTCCAGACTTTGCACTGTAACAACTTCCACTTTCCTACCAGTTCAAGTTTGATCACTGTTAAAAGGATATGTTTTGTGTTACATTTATGCACATCTCTTACCCAGATAGCTGACAAAAAAAATGTTAAAAGCTGCTGCAATTAACTATATTTTAAAAAAAAATGTATTTCTATTTAATGCAATTGATATATTACAACATTTTTGTTGTGTCTTTAATGACAATCACATTATTCATTTTGTTGAGTCCACGCAAACTACTCAATCAACGGCTTCCTCACCTTGATGGTCAGACTTGGATTTCTGTGTGAGAGAGTGGGTCTATGAGTTCCCATGTTCCGAGGGAGAGGCACTAGGATAGTGTTGGTCTCCCCATCCTCTGCTTCCTCCCCATGTCTTTCACCCAATCCTCCTCTCTTTTGCTCACAAATTGGCGGGGGTCTGGCAATACCATAGATCATACATTACTACCGAAAGGCACAAAAAGCTCCCTTGGCTTATTACCATGCGACCTCTAATGCCGCATACACACGACCGGACTTTTTGACAACAAAGGTCAGACGGAACGAGTCCGTCGGACAATTCGATCATGTGTGGGCTCCATCGGACCTTTGCTTGCCAAAAATCCGGCAGACTTTAGAAATAGAACATGTTTTACATTTTTCCACCGGAACTCCACAGGAATGAAAAATCCGTTTGTGTGTATGCTAGTCTGACGGACAAAAACCGACACTAGGGCAGCTATTGGCTACTGGCTATGAACTTCCTTATTCTAGTCTGGTCGTATGTCATCACGTTCAAATCCATCAGACTTTGTTGTGATTGTGTGTGGACAAGTCCGTTCATTCGGACAGTCCATCGGAACTTCGCCGAAAGTCCGTCAGAAAGACCGTCGGACCTAGTCCCTCGAAAAGTCCGGTCGTGTGTACGCGGCATTACACACCTCTATGGGTAAGTATATAAGCTTATTTGGTAGCCCACATAGCAATATATATAATTCTTGGGATAACCTCAGTGACCTGAAATTCCATAGTCAACCTATTCATTAAACATTCTTTGAAAATTTGGTATCAGGTGAAATGTTCAGGGGGTTGCTTTCACTGCACTTGCCCTTAGCTACCATACTTTATAACCCTACCTTTAAAGTGGCTAAGTGTCTAAAGGCTCAAGGTTTTCTACCAGTGGCGGCTGGTGACGTTTTTGGATGGGGGGGCGCCAGACCCGCCCATCATGACCCCGCCCACCATTTTGCCCCCTCCCACTTGTCATAAACCACGCCCCTTATGTAATCCACCTAATCCGTCCCCTGTATTCCACTTCCTTCCACCCATAGTGTCACGAGTATACAGCTCAGATCACAGTTTTAAAAAATAAATGGTGTCACTTTTATTCCTATTACAAGGAATGTAAACATTCCTTGTAATAGAAAAAAGCATGACAGGTCCTCTTAAATATGAGATCTGGGTCAAAAAGTCCTCAGATCTCACATTTACACTAAAATACAAAAAAGGTTTATAAAATGTCTTTGCCAGCAAATTAACTGTGAGTAACAACAAGCAACAGAGCATCAGCAGACCATTACTTTTTGCACTTTGCTGAATAAGAATACCGCATTGAGGCTGGGTTCACACTGGAGCGATGCGGGAACGCCGCGAATCCGCGGCGGGTTCCTGCATCGCATGCCTCCCGCTGGCAGTTCACACTGCCCTATGCGGACTGCTGGGAGTGTCAGTGAAATGTTAATGACGCCCCCAGATCAGTTCGCATATCGCAGTGCGATCTGCAAACTCTGACAGGAATTGGATCGCATGGTGTGAACACCCATGCGATCCGATTCTGCTGCGGACCAAAAAAAGGGTCCCGTGCGAGTTTACGGCGGGTGCGATGCAAATTCAGCCATACTATCTGTATACTATCTGTATGGCTGAACTCGCATCGCACAGAGATCGGATGTGATTTGCACTGCAGTGCGGTGCGAATCACATCCGGTTCTCGCTGCCGCAGCGGTGTGAACCCAGCCTCAGAGGGAACTATTAGGGGATTTAGAGCTGGAGGGATCGTCGTGCGCTGGTCGGGAAGTGGTTAAGTTGGTCATAGATGGGTATAAACTCGAAAGAAAATTCTTAGGAAAAGACAGTTCTAAGAAAGTTCATTCATTTTTTTAATCATTAGTGGGTCAATTTGTTGTTCGTTTTTGACCACAGTAATGAGAAAATTTGATGGAGCAGTATAGTATATGTGGTTTTCATTCGATAAAGTCCATTCATCCCAAAATCAGAGGTTAAGCAAACAAAATCTTTCAAAAAACAAAGAAATGAGAATTTATATCCATCTATGGCAGGCTTCATGGATAATGAGAATCATCCATGAAGAAAGGAGTGAACATTTGAGTGGGATATCATTTCCAAGGAAAGGCTTTTACTAGAGTAGGAACTAGAGATCTCATGGTGTAGGGAACCCCAATATGCCTGGGAAGAACCACAATGGGGTGCAGTAATACCAGAAGCACAAGGAAGGGCAAATGAAGGAGATGCCTGATTGAAAAGTATAGAGTGCAAGCTATAGGGGGAAGCCTGAGCATCCAAGCTACAAAAAGATAAACTACCAAGACACCCTCTGGGATACACAACTAAGTTCCCACTTGCAAATGTTGGAGCTTACCTTCATACAAAAGGCTGATCAGGTAGGACAGAGAGCTTCTGGCTTGGATATCTTCAGCTTGAGTGGGATATAGACTATGGTCACCGTTGCAGTACTACTATAGTGGTAGATGAAGATCCTTCTTCCTCCTTCCTCCTTCCGATGCAGAGATCTCCAGCATTTATGCAGACACACAATGTGAATACCAGTAGTATCAGGAATGACACTGTTAAAGGCAGTTCTGAAGAACTTTCATTCCCTTTAAGGGCTTTCAAGCCCAACGAACTGACTCATCTCCTGCCTGACTGTCCGCTCAGCTCAGGCTGAGGAAAGGAGCTGACGTCACTTCCGGGTTTCGTTAAGCAGCCGAAAGCCGGAAGTGACCTGCCTGTCCAAGAAGGACAATGCTCCCGCCCGTAGAATTACAGTGATTTTACGGGCGGAAGCTAGTCGGTGTTCTACAGTGCGCCGCAAGGCGGGTTTTAAACCCGCAAATGAAGCGCCATGGATGCAATCTTGTGATTGCATCGACGTGGCGCTTCTCATAGTGCACTGTGAGCGGCGCCACAGTACACTATGTTAAATTGTTAAATGCCGTTTTTTTTTTAAATGTCTTAAAGGGCCCGTTTTTTTTTTTTTTTTAAACTTTTTTTTTTTTTTTTTTACTTTTTTTTTTTACACCTAGGGGGAGGGGGGGCGGCGCCCGGGCGCCCCCTATGGGCGGGCCGCCACTGTTTTCTACCTTAATGCATTCTTCATGAAGACTTCAAACTAGTTAAAGAGGTGATCCAGTACAGTTCACCAGAATCATCGACCACACCCCTGTGAAATGGACGCTCACTGGCAAAATAGCCGATAGATCACTTCCTGTTTTCAATCTCTCTAAGGAGACACAGTGATTTAAACAGATTTGAGAAGCTATATAAACTAGTTTGATGTCTGACCCTAGAGGACCCCTTTATAACGTCCTATTGAATGAAATGCATCGGGCAGGAGACACTAGTGCTGATGTCAGGCCACTGTCTGATACAGGGTCGGCACCCACTGTCATATGTTTTTAAGGTTTATTTTATTTTGGCTTTTAACACACAAATCCAACAAATACTACACTATGGAGACTTCATCTGGCTCCCAGTGAGCTTTATTTACCACAGCTACATCTGGATGTTGCACGTTTCTGAACAGCCTTCCCCAGGGCTGGACTGGGACAAAAATTCGGCCCTGGACTTTATCCAGACTGTATATAAACTAGACATGGTTCAGGAGATGGTCAGAGGCAGTGGCACCCACTGTCATATGTTTTTAAGGTTTATTTTATTTTGGCTTTTAACACACAAATCCAACAAATACTACACTATGGAGACTTCATCTGGCTCCCGATGAGCTTTATTTACCACAGCTACATCTGGATGTTGCACGTTTCTGAACAGCCTTCCCCAGGGCTGGACTGGGACAAAAATGTGGCCCTGGACTTTATCCAAACTGTATATAAACTAGACATGGTACAGGAGATGGTCAGAGACTGCAGACATACTACAGGAGATGGTCAGAGACTGCAGACATACTACAGGAGATGGTCAGTGACTGCAGACATACTACAGGAGATGGCCAGAGACTGCAGACATACTACAGGAGATGGTCAGAGACTGCAGACATACTACAGGAGATGGTCAGTGACTGCAGACATACTACAGGAGATGGTCAGTGACTGCAGTCATACTACAGGAGATGGCCAGAGACTGCAGACATACTACAGGAGATGGTCAGAGACTGCAGACATAGTACAGGAGATGGTCAGAGACTGCAGACATGATACAGGAGATGGTCAGAGACTGCAGACATAGTACAGGAGATGGTCAGAGACTGCAGACATGATACAGGAGATGGTCAGAGACTGCGGACATGATACAGGAGATGGTCAGAGACTGCAGACATAGTGCAGGAGATGGTTAGAGACTGCAGACATGATACAGGAGATGGTCAGAGACTGTAGACATGATACAGGAGATGGTCAGAGACTGCAGACATGATACAGGAGATGGTCAGAGACTGCAGACATGATACAGGAGATGGTCAGACTGGGGACATGGTGCAGGAGATGGTCAGATTGGGGACATGATACAGGAGATGGTCAGACTGGGGACATGATACAGGAGATGGTCAGACTGGGGACATGATACAGGAGATGGTCAGACTGGGGACATGATACAGGAGATGGTCAAACTGGGGACTTAGTACAGGAGATGGTCAGAGATTGCAAATGTCTGAACCCAGTGTAAAAGTGTAATGTATCACAGGGTTGCTCCACTGTATTTAAAACAATTCTGCAAGATCAAGTCAGTAATCTTCCTTTGAAAGTACATCCATGTGACAGAAGACAGCAGCACATCCAATTTCCAAAATACAAATTGTCTTACAAACAGTGAACTGGTCAGGATTAGTGGAGGACAAATAACAGTTAATGGGTCTTCTAGCCTGAACTAGCAGTAAATTATTCCAAAAAACATCACAGAAACCGTGCAGCACACACAGAGCTCTGGATAAATAACTGAAAAGAAGCTGAAATGGTTAACAGCCAGCCGTGTGTCACACTATCAACAGACAGAGAATGTGCCAAACAGATCTGATCAGTGTGCAGATAAAACAGCTATTAAAAAAAAAAAGTACAGAGCAAGACCAGAGGGAGAAGAGAGGACAGATCAGTAACCTGCACACTGCCCGAAGGCATTGATTTCTGGAAGACACTGCAACCTGTGTACATGTGACATTGCTTGATCGTGGGACATCCCTAGTCCCACGATCTTGTTCCCATTCAGCTAGTGCTGTGTGTGCTGTAGGACTGGTTTTGCTGTAGCTGTGGTCATACCTTCTTGTATCTCATAGGCTTCAAATACAGTGTGTTTTTCCTTCCTCTGTCCCCATTCAGCCCCGCTCCAGCACCTGTGTATTCAAATGTGGCGGGCTGGGGAGGGTTACACTACCTCCTGATTGGCTGTTGATGTGTGGGAGGAGCGGAGCAGGTCCTCGCTTATACTCTCATAAGCAGAGGAGTGCAGAGACTCGGGCTGTCACTGTAAACCAGACCACTGAGACATCGGCCCACCGGGATACTCCCGGTAGTCCCGATGGCCAGTCCATCCCTGGCATTCCCCACAACAAAAGGTGGATCTACACTGAGTGTGTGTTTGCTGCTGTAACGCCAGCCAGCTTTTCCAGTGAGTGTCCATTTCACAGGGGTGCACTGATTCTGGAGAACTGTACTGGATCACCTCTTCACTTTTCAAGTCACCAATTTTTTGCACTGAACTTTGTGCTTTCACCAATAAGTTTATGATGCTGATCCTATCATGGGACTGTGCATTTAAATCTATATTTTATTCATTATATTGTTTTTTTATTGTTGATTTTCATTCAAGATTGGACCTATATATATTTTTTTTTTCACTCTAATTTTTTTTTCACTTTAGCACTTTTTTGGAATTAATTTCAATGTGCTGTCCATTTATAAAACAGTATTCACATTTAGTTGGTGTGCATTTACTTTTGGCACTACATGCTTTTTCTGAAGTTTATTTATAAGTATTTATAAGTTTGGAATATTAATTATCTGTGTCAGCTGACGCCCCACCACAGTGCAGAGATACACCTTTTTTTTTATTTCCAGTACTAGAGAAATACTGGGGCTGACATTCCTAAAGCCCCATACACAATCGGACTTTGTACAAACTTTCCCGTAGGACTTTTGTACAAAGGGCGTTGGCCGTAAGTTTGTACTGCATTCACACGATCAGACTTTTTAGGCAACAAACATGAACGTAGTGATGTTTCAACGTACTGACGACACTTCAAAAGAGGACGTTCAATTACTCCCGAGCCACCTTTGGTCAACTTCTGTATTGTTGTCTGATCTTTTGCATTGGTTCTGAGCAAGCGTGTTTGTACTTTGTACAAAAGTCCGATGGTTTTGTGTACACACGATCGGACTTATGTTGTCAAAAAGTTTGTCTGTTCGCACAGCCAACAAAAGTCTGATGAAAACCGAGAAAGTTTGTCTGATGGAACGTACACATGGTTGGATGTTGCTCCAAAACAGATAATTTGCATGTTTGTTGTCAAAAAGTCCGATCGTGTGTATGGGCCCTAACCTTGGATTTACTGATCTTGAACAAACACACCAATTAGAAAGTAGTCAGAACTCCTGATTTGCATGATTGTTCCCAGGTAAAGTTGAACACCTTGTGTGCTGTGTAAGCAGTTGGTATAATATGAAGCTATGTACACTATACAGTGTAGCAAGAAAATTAAAAAAAAATCTTGGTGGAATCCCCCTTCATTTGGGATTTTCTAAACTCTGGTTAGCAGTTTATTCAGTAAGTTGCCTTGCAGAAAGAAAAATGTATAACTAGGCCATTGCTTGCAGCTTGGTGCTTTCCTCCCTTCACGCCATGCATTCAGTACATTTTTGATCAGTAAAGTTGAACTAAACTCTAGAAAATAAAACCAAATATTAATAGGTAAAATTTTTGGCAGAAGAGCTATGTAATGTCCCTGCTGCCAAAAATCTCTACCTTCCAGCAACTTTTATTTTGAGTTTTCTGTTTATTTTAAATGCACCAATATGCATAAAAATAAATGAAACCAAACAATAAACCACATTAAAATAAATGTGCAAGTAATTTAACCTTGCTGCTACCGATGCCAGTGGAGGACGATCTATGAAAGGACTTTAACAAGAAGCAGACTACTGTCATCACTTCAGGACTGTTCTGGGGAGCTACAGTGCTGTCACAGATGCAGTATATCCTGTAAGGGCTTTTTCATTTTACTTTTGACAACGGGCGTTTTTATTTTTTTGACAACCTAGTTGAACCATTCACAGCCAGTCTTTCAGCTTAACAGGTTTATTTTCTTCAGGGTCTCTAAATCTTCACTTGGCTGTAGTAGCACTTAGCACGTAGCATGTCTTTGTAGAAAAACTGGTTCAGTTAAGACCACTAATAAATAATTATTACACTTGAATGTGTCATTTTCTCTGGTTAGTCCGTGTGTGCATGTTACAATCACTCCATATGTAGTAGCCTCTTATTACATAAATATGTCTATTATCTCTTCAGTTTTACAGTCGCCTTAAAAAAGCAAATGACTATTCAATTTTATAGACCAAAGATATTGGACTGAACTGCAAATGCAAATGTGTATAATATTTCTGGTTACTGTGAGTTTTTTGTTCCCTAAAAACAATAAATCCACTTATCTTTATTAAAAATTATCAAGTGTTTCGCTTTGATGAACCGAAAAATATACGGAAGCTAGGCCAGGTTCACACAGCTGTCTGCAGACCTTTCTTACACCTGTCATATTTCCGTACAAACAAGAAAAATGAATGTTAAATAGAAACAGAGAAGGCTGAGCAGAAAACTGAAAAATTTATTTTCTGCCAGCCATAATTGGATGCTATAACAGAATACTTTACCTTTCTCTCCACAGTCCCTTTCTTTCTTTATTTGTTATGGCCAGGACTTTAAAATACATTGACAAATATTTTTTTTTAGGCAACTAAATAATAAATATTGTATAAAAAATGTTCCTATTTAAAATTTCAAGCCAACAGGCGAAGCCGTAAGCTAATTTTAAGGGTTCTTTTCAAGGCATTTTTAGTTGCTTTGCAGAAAGCAAACAATTATCTACAAGACTCAAAAACCCGAGTTTGAATTAACACAAAACTGAATGAATGAATGAATGAATTAAATACTTGTATAGTGCACAATGCGAACTGAATCGCCTCTAGGCGCTGAATCCAGTGACCTATTCCTCCACCTTCATGAATGTTGAGGGCACCAATAGAGTTTCAATTATAGAGAGTATGAAGGCAAACATCTTCTGACATGCTTTTCCTTTAAAAACCCTATACAATAGGTTTCATTGTAAAATTATTAAAAAATTCAACCAAAGAGCAAATATACTGTATGTAATGCAGTATGCATTTTAAAAAGTCTATATGCTTTATGCAAAAGTTACAATAAAATTGTCCTTAACCACTTAGGACTGGGCCTATTTTTCAAACTTGTTGTTTACAAGTTAAAATCTTTTTTTTTCTTGCTAGGAAATTACTTAGAACCCCCAAACATTATATATTTTTTTCCATAGGGCATAAAATGGCTGTCATTGCAATACTTTTTGTCACACCGTATTTGCACAGCGGGCTTACAAGCACTCTTTTTTTAATTAAAAAAATTAGACCACAGTAAAGTTAGACCAATTTTTTTTACATTGTGAAAGATGATGTTACACCGAGTAAATTGATACCCAACATGTCATGCTTCAAAGTTGGCCCACTCATGGAATTACGACAAACTTTTACCCTTAAAAATCTCCATATGCGATGTTTAAAAAATTCTGCAGGTTGCATGTTTGGAGTTACAGAGGATGTCTAGGGCTAAAATTATTGCTCTCGCTGTAACGGTCAAGGCGATACCTCACATGTGTTTGAACACTGTTTTCATATGCGGGCGCTGCTCACATATGCATTCATTTCTGCACGCGAGCTCGGCGGGGCGGAACGCGTTTAAAAAAAAAAGATTTTCTTATTTATTTTACCTTTTATTTTTTATTTTTACACTGTTCTTAAAATAAAAATAAAATTGTGTCATTTTTATTCCCATTACAAGGAATGTAAAAATCACTTGTAATAGAAAAAAAGAATGACAGGACCTCCTAAATGTGAGATCTGGGGTCAAAAAGACCTCAGATCTCATATGTACACTAAAATGCAATAAAAAACAAAAAGATTAAATGTAATTTGAAAAAAAAAAAAAGTTACTTTAAGAGCTATGGGCAGAAGTGATGTTTTGACATTGCTTCCGCCCTGCAATGGTACGGACATGGGTGGGGGCCATCTTCCCCTCACTCATCTCCATACCAAACAGGAGAGCGGACCCAATCACCTCCGCCGCTGCCGGAAGCTCTGGTAAGCGGTGGAGGGCACCGGAGAACAGCGGCAGGGGGTATGGCCCCTTTCCCGCCGCCGATAAAAGTGAAGAAGAGGATACTAGGGTTATGGTAGCTATCTGCTGCCATAACAACGATATCCCTCTTCAAATGGCCACCTTATAATCACAGTGTGCAGTCCGGAGGTGGTTAAAAAGGAGTTCCACTCAAAAGGGGAAGTTCCACTTTAAGCACTCCCCCTGGTTTTGACAGGTAAGGTGTACTTAGATTAGCCCTGTGCACCGCTGCAGGAGGGGTGCTGGTTGGAGAATGTTTTTTTACTACTGCAGACATACTACAGGAGATGGTCAGAGACTGCAGACATACTACAGGAGATGGTCAGAGGCTGCAGACATACTACAGGAGATGGTCAGAGACTGCAGACATACTACAGGAGATGGTCAGAGGCTGCAGACATACTACAGGAGATGGTCAGAGGCTGCAGACAAACTATAGGAGATGCTCAGAGACTGCGGACATGATAAAAGAGATCAATGCAGCCTTTCCAGTGCCCATCAATGCAGCCTTACTGTGCTCATCTGCAGCCTGATCAGTGCCCATCAATGCCCATCAATGCAGCCTCACTGTGCCAGCAATGCAACCCCACTGTGCCCATCTGCAGCCTTACTGTGCCCATTTCAGCCTTATCAGTGCACATCAATGCAGCCTCACTGTGCCCACCAATGCAGTCTCACTGTGCCCATCTGCAGTCTCACTGTGCCCATTTCATCCTCATCAGAGCACATCAATGCAGCCTCACTGTGCCCACCTGCAGCCTCGCTGTGCCATCAATGCAGCCTCACTGTGCCCATTTCAGCCCCACTGTGCCCATCTGTAGCCTCACTGTGCCCATCTGCAGTCTCACTGTGCCCATTTCATCCTCATCAGTGCACATCAATGCAGCCTCACTGTGCCCACCAATGCAGTCTCACTGTGCCCATCTGCAGTCTCACTGTGCCCATTTCATCCTCATCAGAGCACATCAATGCAGCCTCACTGTGCCCACCTGCAGCCCCACTGTGCCATCAATGGAGCCTCACTGTGCCCATTTCAGCCCCACTGTGCCCATCTGTAGCCTCACTGTGCCCATCTGCAGTCTCACTGTGCCCATTTCATCCTCATCAGTGCACATCAATGCAGCCTCACTGTGCCCACCAATGCAGTCTCACTGTGCCCATCTGCAGTCTCACTGTGCCCATTTCATCCTCATCAGAGCACATCAATGCAGCCTCACTGTGCCCACCTGCAGCCTCACTGTGCCATCAATGCAGCCTCACTGTGCCCATTTCAGCCCCACTGTGCCCATCTGTAGCCTCACTGTGCCCATTTGCAGTCTCACTGTGCCCATTTCATCCTCATCAGTGCACATCAATGCAGCCTTACTGTGCCCATCTGCTCACTGTTCCATGAATGCAGCCACACTGTGCCAATCTGCAGCCCCACTGTGTCCATCTGCAGCTTCACTGTGCCCATCTGCAGCCTCACTGTAGCAATCTGCAGCCTCACTATGCCATCAGTGCAGCCTCACTGTGCCAATCTGCAGCCTCACTGCGCCCATTTCAGCCTCACTGCCCATCTGCAGCCTCACTGTGGCAATCTTCAGCAGCGCTGTCTATTTCAGCCTCACTGTGCCAATCTGCAGCCTCATTGTGCCCATTTCAGCCTCACTGTGCCCATCTGCCACCTCACTGTGCCAATCTGCAGCCTCACTGTGCCATCAGTGCAGCCTCACTGTGACATCAGGGCAGCCTCACTGTGCCAATCTGCAGCCACACTGCTCCCATTTCAGCCTCACTGTGGCAATCTTCAGCCGCGCTGTGTCCATTTCAGCCTCACTGTGCCAATCTGCAGCTTCACTGTGCCCATTTCAGCCTCACTGTGCCCATCTGCAGCCTCACTGTGCCAATCTGCAGCCTCACTGTGCCTATTTCAGCCTCACTGTGCCTTTCAGCCTCACTTTCCCTTTCAGCCTCGCCAGTACCTAGATTACACGGTATTACACAGGAATCTCCCTCTGTGTCATGGAGCTGGGTTCTGAACTGTTCGACTGCCATCCACTGTAAAAAAAAAAAAACGCCTCCTAGGTCGTGATAGACAGAACACTGATTTAATTTCCCTGCATTGGATCAGTGTTCCATCTATCATGATCTAGGGGCTTTGTTACAGTAAGTGGACGGCCGCCAAACAATTCAGACCCCAGCTTCATGACACAGAGGGAGATTTCCATCTCCCTCTGTGTATGATTAGTTACACAAGCGGAGGGAGGGAGAGAAGGGAGGACTTAGATTGGCCCTGTGTGCCGCTGCAGGAGGGGCGCTGGTTGGAGAATAGTTTTTTTCTACTCTGCATGCATTCTTCTGTCAGATTACCCGGGTCCCCCTGCTGGCCGGGCCCGGTACAACAGGGCCAGTTGTACTGGCTTATCAGTGGCCCTAGGGGTAAAGATTGCCCATAGACAAACTATAAATGACTAGAAGGTGTTTGCAGTGGTTAGAGTGCTCAATTCAAATTAATTAAAAAAGGGCATTATCCAACAGAAACTGTGTGTTTAATACTTATAAGTGGAGGCTGGGGCTCATTGTTCTGGTCAGTTTATTTATGTTTCTCCAATAAAAAATGGTTGTAAAGGTAATTTTTTTTTTACATTAATGTATTCTCTGCATTAAGGTAAAAAAACCTTCTAGTAGTAGCTCCCCCCCATGCCTTCCTCAAATTCACACCTCTGCCCAGTCTCGGTTCAGCACTGTGTGTATGTTTACATCAGCTCTTCTCCCCTCTCGCCTATCTCAGATGCTTGGCTGAGAGCAGTGTGTGCCATTGGCTCCTGCTGCTGTCAGTCAAACCTGTGAGCAGAGCTACAAATAGAAGAGATGCAAACAGCCAGACTTGGGATTGAGCTTGCATGAGTGCCCCCAAATGAAGCGGCTTCTTATGGGGGCACTTGGTGAGGGGGGAGGAGTCAGGAGCACCGGCAGAGACCAGAGAATAGGAGGATTGTGGTTGCTCTATGCAAAACCATTGGTACTGTAAGTATAGTCATATGGTAACTATGTAACAACAGGTAATTATGACATGTTTGTTATTTTAGTTTAAAAAATCTCATGCTTCACAATCACTGTATAACCCCAGGAATGAGATGTGGTAAACCCCTTTGTGTTTATGTCTCTGCAATACAGATTTACAGCCAAACGGTTAGAGAATGATACAAATATTATTTTCACAAAGTCTGCTGCCTTTTATGATGGCAATTTGCATATACACCAGAATGTTATAAAGAGTGATCCGATGAATTGCAATTAAGTGCAAAGTCCCTCCTTGCCATGAAAATTAACTCAATCCCATTAAAAACATTTACAATGAATTTGTGAAGAAGGCTTCAGAGCGCCCAAGAAAGCCCAGTAAGCACCAATACCGTCTCCTACAGTTGGTTCAGTTGAGGGATCGGGGCATCACCACTGCAGAGCTTGCTCATGAATGGCAGCAGGCAGGTGTGAGTGCGTCGGCATGCAGAGTGACGAGAAGACTTTTGGAGGATAGCCTGGTGCCAAGAAGGGCAACAAACAAGCCATTTCTCTCCAGGAAAAACATCGGGGGCAGACTGATATTCTGCAAAAGGTACAGGGATTATACTGCTGAGAACTGGAGTAAAATAATTTTCTCTGATGAATCCCCTTTGTTTGGGGCATCTGAAAAAACCCTTGTCCGGAGAAGAAAAGGTGAGCGCTAACAGTAAAGCATCCTGAGACCATTCATGTGTGGGGTTGCTTCTCAGCCAAGGGAGTGAGCTCACTCACAATTTTGCCTAAGAACATAGTCATCAATAAAGAATGGTACAAAAACATCCCCAGAGAGCAGTTTGGTGAGGCACAATGCCTTTTCTGGCATGATGGAGCACCTTGCCATAAAGTAAAAGTGATAACTAAGTGGCTTGGGGAACACAACATCAACATTTTTGGTCCATGGTCAGGAAACTTCCCAGACCCTAATACCATTGAGTACTATAGTGGTCAATCCTCCAGAGGTGGGTGAACAAAAAAAACCCCCACAAATTCTGAGCAACTGCAAGCATTTATTATGCAAGAATGGGTTGCCATCTGTCAGGATGTGGCCTAGAAGTTGATTGACAGAATGCCAGGGCAAATTGCAGAGTTCTTGAAAAAGAAGGGTCAATGCTGCAAATATTGACTCTTTGCATAAACTAAACTTAACTAAATAAACTGTCAGGGACATATGAGCCACAGTCAGTAATGTGCAGTAATGTTCTTTATTTAAAGATAGTGTTAAGGGGGGGCGTGGCCGGCCGGGACCGAGGACGGACGTCTTTCAGCAGAGCTCCGCCAGGCCTCTGTTAATCTGGTGCCATCCTCCGCTCCAGAACGCCCTAAGTGCGAGGAAACGGCTTTGCCTTACTCCTCGGAAGCTTCTCCACAGACCGGGGTACTTTTGTTAGCCATTTCTGGCTCGGGGACCGCAGGATTTCACCCGTTCTGGCCGCTGGAGGCCGCCGCGCCGGGCGCCATCTTGCGGCCTACTAGGCCTCCATAATCCCCGGACTTTCCTGCGGGGCTGCCCGGCGGCGGAACCGGGCATCCCGGAGGAGACATACTCGGCCACCGCTCCGCTGCACCGCTGCACCGCTGCACACAGGAGGCTCCTGGGATCATCTGCCCTGCACCCCTTCGGCCTGGTGAGTCCCCTGTGGGGATACTTGAACTTACACCTGCCTGCCCCTCTCCATCCCTGTCTCCCCTCCCTCCCCACACCGTCAGGAGGATCCCCTGCTAGGCCACCCCTGGGGGCTTATGAGGACTGATTCCTTCATTGCTATCCTTTTTTCATTGCACCAGGCAACAATCATCCCTGGCAACATCCTCCAGGTGAGACCCTGGCTTCGGCCTATACTGGTTCCTGGTGGCCATCTTGATACACCCTGCTACACCCAGGTTTTCACAGCTCCCATTGCCACAGATCCACAAGGTGAAGGGGTTAAAACAAAATAACCCTCCTGACATTGACTGTACCTGTCGCCAGTAATTAATATGACCACGATCAACTTTAACCTCCGTGGCTCCTAAATGAGTTAGGAGGCCCATCTGCTCTCCACGACCCCCGCTAAACAACGCTAGCTACTAATAGATCCGGGGGTAAGCTCTTCTTATCTCTACAGTACCAAAGCACCCCATGGGAAAAAATCGGTCAGCAGCAGGAACATTACAAGCACATCCCTGAACAACAACAGACAGGGCCTATCATGGATCGTTTTGTCACCAGATCTCAACTTGCGCCCTCTCATTCTCCGCCGGATCCCTTTGCCATTCTGGATTCAACTCTTGGGACTGAGGTCTCTGGCTCCTCTTCGGCTAATGCTCTCCAGGCCCCTGAACCGGGTCCCCCCTTAGCGCAGGGGGTTCTTACCCCTGCTATCTTGGATGCCAAATTGGACGCCAAGCTCCACCTATTACTTCAACAGATCACGACTAATGTCTCGGCCGAGGTAAATAAGCTTGCGGTGGAACTGAGAAAGGAGATCAACCAGCTGGGTGAGCGTACAGACACACTTGAAAATAAGTTTGACGAGATGGTTAGCTATGTCCAAGCCGTTGAAGAAGACAATCACAACCTCCGCCTCTCTGTCTCCCAACTACAGCTGCAACAGGAGGACCTGGAGAATAGAGAGAGACGCCAGAACTTACGCTTTAGGGGTATCCCGGAGACTGTGGGTGACTCTGATCTACGTTCTTACCTCCTGGGCCTTTTTAACGCCCTGGCCCCCACGGTCGTGGACATAGACTGGCGCCTTGATAGAGCACATCGCTCCCTGGCCCCCAAACCTCCTGCTGGAGCCAGACCTAGGGACGTTGTTGTCCGGTTTCACTTTTTTGAAAGCAAGGAGGCACTGATCCGCTCCACACGTAATAAACCTCAAATAACCTACCAAGGGGTGAAACTGCAAATCTTCAGTGATCTTTCTCCCATCACTCTGGCTAAACGCAGGAACCTCCGGCCGATCACCTCCCACCTGCAACACCACAAGGTCCCATACTTTTGGGGGTTTCCCTTTCGTTTGATGGTGTCAAAAAATGGAACTCAGCACGTCTTACGGGACCTTCCGGAAGGCGAAACCTTCTTGAAGAACCTTGGTCTTCCTCCCCTCCCTGAGGAGGACATGCATCCCGCTGAAGTCCAAATTCGTCCGCTACCCAACACTCCAAGCCGCATCTGGACGCCCGTGCGGAGCAAGACCAGGAGGCACCTCTCTACACCTCAGCGCCCACGGTTCTCCAAGCAACCTCCATGATCCCTCTCGACACTTCTCTTGTGGTTCAGTTTATTTGCTACTTTGACCCTCCCATTTCTCCCTTCCTCCTGTGTATGGGAAGGGAGAAGTTCCTGTTGCTACGGCATTAATCTGTTTGTCCTTTGCCTTGACTCGTCAAGCTGGGACTTTTTTCCCCACCCCATGGGGCTCCGTTTGTTTTTGTTTTTTCTATGAGAACTATAGGTTGTTAATGCTATTTGTTCATCTACGAATTCTTACGGAGAGTTGGTGGCCCTTCCATTTTTTCTTCAGTCCGACCACCCCTGGTGCTCGTCCGGCCATGACCCTCTTGACCTGGGTTGACTCCCTAGGTCCCCTGAGGCACATGACGCCCTCAGGTCATGCTAATGTTTTTTTCTTTTTCTCTGTTTTTTTTCTTTTTATTTTTGTTGTCTATTTTTTGTTGTTTTTGTTACTGTATTTTATTAATGTTTTCTGTCTGTTGTAATTCATGCCTTACATCTTGATCTATATCTCTCTATATTTACTGATTTTTTCTAATGTTCCCGTGTATTGTTTTTGTTCTTGCTTTAAAAATTAATAAAAATTACAATTATAAAAAAAAAAAAGATAGTGTTAGCATGTCAGCCATTTGTGTTTATGCCTCTACAATACTGATGTACTGTTTTGTAAGTCACTTTGCAGAGATTTAACCACTTGCTGACTGGCTCATGCCAATATAGTTACATAGTTACATAGATAGTCAGGTTGAAAAAAGACACAAGTCTATCTAGTTCAACCATAAATAAATAAAAAAAATAATAAATATCACACAATCCCATATACCCAATCCTATACCCACAGTTGATCCAGAGGAAGGCGGAAAACCCCCTCAGAAAAGCAGGATTCAATTTGCTACAGCAGGGGGAAAAAATTCCTTCCTGATCCGAGAGAGGCAATCAGATTTTCTTTTGATCAACTTTACCTATAAATGTAAGTTATATTATGTACATTTAGGAAATAATCCAGGCCTTTCTGAAAACAATCTACTGAGCTGGCCAGAACCACCTCTGCAGGGCGTCTATTCCACATTTTCACAGCTCTTATTGTGAAGAAATCTTTCTGTATTTGGAAATGAAATCTCTTTTCCTATAGATGTAAAGAGTGCCCCCTTGTTTTCAGTGTTGACCGTAAAGTGAATAACTCAACACCAAGTTCACTATATGGACCCCTTATATATTTATACATGTTGATCATATCCCCCTTATTCTCCTCTAATCAAGAGTGAACAACTTCAGTTCCTCTAATCTTTCCTTATAGCTGAGCTCCTCCATGCCTCTTATCAGTTTAGTTCTGCACTTATATATATATATATGTCGGCAAAGTGGCATGGGTGCACAAAACGTGCACACATGATAGATGCGCACGCGCCCGCCGCACCATGCTGGAGCATGCCTGCGGGTCCCACGGACTCAATGTCCACCGGTGGCCTGCGATCATGGCACAGAGAGGCAGATTGGGGAGATGCCTATGTAAACTGCCTAGCAACATGACAGGGATCTACCGCTCCCAGTGATCGGAAGCAAGCAGTGATCTCTGTCATGTTCTAGTGAACCCACCCCCCTACAGTTAGAACACACTGAGGGAACACACTTAACCCTTTGATCTTACCATAGTGTTTAACCCCTTCCCTGCCAGTGACATTTACACAGTAATCAGTTAATTTTTATAGCACTGATCGCTGTATAAATGTCAATGGTACCAAAATAGTGTCAAAAGTGTCTGATCTGTCTGCCGCAATGTCGCAGTCATGATAAAAATCGCAGATTGCCGCAGATACTAATAAAAAAAAATAGTAATAAAAATGTCATAAATCTATCCTCTATTTTGTGCAAACCAATCAATATACCCTTATTGCGATTTTTTTTTACCAAAAATATGTAGAAGAATACATATTAGCCTAAACTAAGGAAGAATTTATATATATATATATATATATATATATATATATATATATATATATATATATTGTAGACATGTCACTGGAGAAGTGGTTGAGGGGGTGTACATCTCACCTAGGTTGCTACACAGTGTGAGATGGTAAGTCCAGGATGGATCAGTTTCTCAGCAGCAATATGCTGCTGAGTTGTTATTTAATCTTGCCGGGCCTAGGTTTATATGGAATGGCAGGTAGGTTTGGTAGAGGGACCTGTCATTCCACACCCCCCATCCCTTGTTCCAGTTCTGGGTTTTGGATCAGGTGAGCTTTGATCCTAATTAGCCTGGGAAGGTAAAGGCTCTGCGGGCCTGCAGGTGTTTGCTCTCAGCCAGGGAAACGAACAGTCTGTGTGTTTGAGGAAGCTGCAAGCACAGCCATTGCTGGAGCTCAAATCCACCCTGCGATGTCCAGGCGAAAGACGCTGTGTTTATAAGTGTCAGATAGGTGAGAAGAACCTGTTTAGTAAGCGCCCAGCCGGGCTAGGTTGTTTGTTTTGTTATTATTTTGTTCCTGTTATACACAAGAAGCACGGTGTTGCTGTATATTTTGTTTGTTGGACTGTTTGTACCACGAATAAACGCCAAGGTCTGCTTTATAAAGTCCAAGTCTGCTGTGAACTGTGTCCAAACACACCCTACCCCGGGAAGATCCCTTACAATTGGTGGAGGTAGCGGGCAACACGGTTGCTAGGGGCAACGGTGTGGACAGACTTGGCTACAGCTGCTGATGTCCTGGGTGAAAGCTGCAACTACACTCCAAGAACAGTCCAGCAACATGGAGGAGATGCTGAAGCAGTTTATGCAAGTGAGTTTGCAACAACAGCAGGCTCAGACAGAGGCCAATAGACGACATGAACAGTCCATGGCTGCACAACAGCAGATGCATAAGGAAGAGTTGCAAGCTTTGCGCCAAAGCCAACAACAACTTATCGAGCACCTGATAGTAAATCGAGAGGCGCATGTGGTTGCTAATCCTCCCACAGTGATGGGAGCCGCTCCAGAGATTTTTTTTGGGAGAAGGACTGTGCAGAAAGCGCTGCAAAAGATGACTGCTGAGGACGATGTTGAGGCCTATCTAACAGTATTTGAGCGCGTGGCTGAGCGAGAGAAGTTACCAGCCGCTGAGTGGGCAGAGGTAATTGCGCCCTATTTAACAGGTGAACCTCAAAAGGCCTACTATGACCTCAGTGAGCAAGAGGTTAAGGACTATACTCGGCTAAAAGAGGAGATACTTGCCCGACTAGGAGTTACTACTGCAGTCCGTGCCCGGAGGGTACGCAACTGGAGCTACAGTCTGGACAAATCAGCGAGGTCCCAGATGTATGACCTAATCCATTTGGCAAGAAAGTGGTTGGAGCCAGACACTTCTACTCCTGCACAAATCCTAGAGAAGGTCGTGATGGATCGCTACCTCCGAGCGCTTCCTTCTGACCTGCAACGCTGGGTGGGACAAGGTGATCCTAAGAATGCAAACGAACTTGTCAACCTTGTGGAGAGGTTCCAGGCGACTGAGGACTACCTCCGTGATGTTCCTGCAGCATCTTCACCTCCCCGGAGCGCCAGATCTGTGCCGTCAGCTGGTAAGAGACTTCCATCTATTGGGGGAGTGTGGAGGGGTGCTGATGGAGGGATAAGGGCTCAAGTGGTGTCTCAGGGACAAAAGACTGGTGATGGTCCCGGGTGGCTAAGGGGCTCTGAAAAGGACTCCTTGCCAAAGAGACCAGGCCCTATCCAGTGTTGGAGATGCCATGAGGCGGGACACGTGTCTGCCCATTGCCCTCTTACCACTGAACCCATGGAGTGTGACGCTAGCCGGCGTCAGTCGCTGTTTGCGGAACCATCTTGTGCTGCAGTTCCTGGACTAGAGACTGAACCGCAAATCTGCAATATTACCATCAATGACCTTCCCGTTGAGGCGTTAATGGACTCGGGAAGCCTTGTAACCTTGGTGCATGCTAGCCTGGTGGCTGGGGACTTAGAGTCTAAAAAGCATATGAGTGTTGTGTGCATACATGGTGATACCAAAGTGTACTCTATAGTGCTGGCTAAAGTCGGGACTGAACAAGGCACCGTACAATATGAAGTGGGTGTGGTAAAAAACCTCATGCATAATGTAATATTGGGGCGCGATTTTCCATTATTCTGGGCTCTCTGGGAAAAAAGAAAAATCCCCAAAAGGAGTGGGGATACCTCTAAGGGGGTTGCTTTGTCCCCTGTGAATGATAGAAGTGTGCAGGATGAAAATGATTGTTCTCCTTTGCAGGTCCTGGCTGGGGAGGAGGAGGCTCCTCCCACTGAGCAAAATATACTAGACTTAGAGGTGTCTAGGGATAATTTTGGCGCTGCACAATTACAGGACCCCACTCTCAAAAATGCGAGAGAGCAGGTTGCTGTTATGAATGGGGTACCTCAGGAACCAGATGCTGAAAAAAGATTTCCACATTTTTCGGTGACTAATGATCTTTTCTATAGAGTCAATAAGGTTAAGGATGAGATTGTGGAACAGCTTCTGGTACCTAAGCCGTACCGGCGTCAGGTGCTTGACATGGCACATAACCATGTTCTTGGGGGACACTTGGGGACTGACAAAACGCGAGAGAGGGTTCTCCAGAGGTTTTTTTGGCCGGCGATATATGATGACATTAAAAAATACTGCGAGTCGTGCCCCACATGTCAGGTTAGTGCCCCAGTGTCACATTTTCGCAGTCCTTTGGTTTCGCTCCCTATTATAGAGGTGCCTTTTGAGCGTATTGCCATGGATTTAGTGGGTCCCGTGGTAAAGTCAGCTAGAGGACACCAGTATATTTTGGTAGTCATAGATTATGCGACCCGCTATCCTGAGGCTGTACCCTTAAGAAACACTGCATCTAAAACAATTGCACGTGAGTTGTTTTATATGTTCTCTAGGACTGGGATCCCCAAAGAAATCCTAACTGACCAAGGTACGCCATTTATGTCAAAACTGATGAAGGAATTATGCAAACTATTTAAAGTCTCACACATCCGTACCTCTGTATACCACCCCCAGACGGACGGATTGGTGGAGAGATTTAATAAAACTTTGAAACATATGTTGAAGAAAGTGGTGGGAAAAGATGGTCGTGACTGGGATCATTTATTGCCCTACCTCATGTTTGCTATTAGGGAGGTGCCCCAAGCATCCACAGGGTTCTCACCATTCGAGTTGGTCTATGGTCGTCACCCTAGGGGTCTACTGGACATTGCAAAAGAGACATGGGAGAGTGAGTCCACCCCATACAAGAGTGTTATTGAGCATGTAGCACAAATGCAGGACCGTATAGCCACTGTAATGCCCCTGGTAAGGGAACACCTCCAGAGAGCTCAAGAGGCCCAAAGTAGAATTTACAACCGGTCCGCAAGAATCAGGACATTCAACCCAGGCGATAGGGTCCTTATACTAGTCCCCACTGTTGAGAGTAAATTCTTAGCGAAGTGGCAAGGTCCTTATGAAATTGTTGAAAAGATCAGTGAGGTGAACTACAAGGTGCACCAACCAGGTAGAAGGAAGCCTTTCCAAGTTTATCACATAAACTTGATCAAGCCCTGGAAAGACAGGGAATCCTTGGTGGCGACAAATACTGTTAATAATTTGTCACCACCAATCCCTCCAGTCAAGGTAGGTGATGCTCTATCAGTGTCACAGAAACAGGAGGCTCTGGAATTTTTACAGAAAAACAAAAACAAGTTCTCTGACCTCCCAGGGCGTACCCACCTCATCCATCATCACATTGAAACTGAGCCTAGAAGCAGAGTAAACCTAAAGCCCTATAGGATACCGGAGGCACGTAGGAAAGCCGTATCTGCCGAGGTAAAACGTATGCTTGATCTGGGGGTAATTGAGGTGTCACAGAGTGAATGGTCCAGCCCGATTGTGCTAATCCCAAAGCCCAATGGAACTTGGAGGTTCTGTAACGATTTCAGAAAGTTGAATGAGATCTCCAAGTTCGATGCTTATCCTATGCCCAGGGTAGATGAGTTGATTGAGAAGTTAGGTAACGCCAGGTACATAACCACCCTCGATCTCACAAAGGGCTACTGGCAGATTCCACTTTCTGGCGAGGCTAAAAAAAAAACTGCATTCTCCACCCCTGATGGGCTATTCCAGTATGTAGTGTTGCCATTCGGGTTACATGGAGCGCCTGCAACTTTCCAGAGGTTGATGGACTTGATTCTGCGACCACATCGGGATTACTCAGCCGCCTACCTCGATGATGTGGTCATTTTTAGCCCTGATTGGGAAAGTCACCTCTGTAAGGTACAGGCCGTGTTGGATACCATAAGTGATGCAGGGTTGACCATAAATGCCGAGAAGTGTGCTCTAGCCCTAGAAGAGGCCAAATATCTGGGCTACATTGTTGGGAGAGGATTGATTAAGCCACAGCTAAATAAAATTGAGGCAATACAGAATTGGCCTAGACCCCTGACAAGGAAACAGGTTAGAGCTTTCCTGGGTATTACCGGTTATTACCGTAGATTTGTGCCGAACTTTGCCTCAGTTGCTGCTCCACTAACTGACTTGACAAAGGGCGGAAAGACAGCAATGGTCACGTGGACCCCAGAGGCCGAGAAGGCTTTCCAAAGCCTTAAGTCTGCCTTGTGCCAACCACCTGTGTTAGTTACCCCCAATTTCAGGCGAGAATTTCTGGTCCAGACAGATGCCTCTAACACAGGCTTAGGTGCAGTACTCTCACAAGTAGTGAATGGTGAGGAGCATCCGGTGACGTACTTGAGTAGAAAACTAACCCCGGCCGAAAAAAATTATGCCATTGTGGAGCGAGAATGTTTGGCAGTGAAGTGGGCCCTAGAATCTTTAAAGTATTACTTGCTAGGCAGGAAATTCAAGTTGGTGACAGACCATGCCCCCCTAACATGGATGAAGTTAAACAAGGAGAGAAATGCAAGAGTGACTAGATGGTTTCTGTCCTTACAAAACTTTAATTTCACTGTGGAACACAGGCCAGGGAAATTACAGGCAAATGCTGACGCATTGTCGAGGGTGAGTTGTCTGTGGGGACAAAAGGCTCAGCCCTCCGGTCTGAAAAAGAGGGGGGGGATATGTAGACATGTCACTGGAGAAGTGGTTGAGGGGGTGTACATCTCACCTAGGTTGCTACACAGTGTGAGATGGTAAGTCCAGGATGGATCAGTTTCTCAGCAGCAATATGCTGCTGAGTTGTTATTTAATCTTGCCGGGCCTGGGTTTATATGGAATGGCAGGTAGGTTTGGTAGAGGGACCTGTCATTCCACACCCCCCATCCCTTGTTCCAGTTCTGGGTTTTGGATCAGGTGAGCTTTGATCCTAATTAGCCTGGGAAGGTAAAGGCTCTGCGGGCCTGCAGGTGTTTGCTCTCAGCCAGGGAAACGAACAGTCTGTGTGTTTGAGGAAGCTGCAAGCACAGCCATTGCTGGAGCTCAAATCCACCCTGCGATGTCCAGGCGAAAGACGCTGTGTTTATAAGTGTCAGATAGGTGAGAAGAACCTGTTTAGTAAGCGCCCAGCCGGGCTAGGTTGTTTGTTTTGTTATTATTTTGTTCCTGTTATACACAAGAAGCACGGTGTTGCTGTATATTTTGTTTGTTGGACTGTTTGTACCACGAATAAACGCCAAGGTCTGCTTTATAAAGTCCAAGTCTGCTGTGAACTGTGTCCAAACACACCCTACCCCGGGAAGATCCCTTACAATATATATATATATATATATATATATATAATATTTTTGGGATATATATTATAGCAAAAAGTAAAAAATATAGCTTTTTTCAAAATTGTCGTCCTTTTTTTTATAGCGCAAAAAAAAAAATTAAAACCGCAGAGGTGATCAAATACCACCAAAAGAAAGCTCTATTTGTGGGAAAAAAGGACATCAATTTTGCTGGGTACAAGATCGCACAACTGCATAATTGTCAGTTAAAGTGACGCAGCTCAGTATCGCAAAACAGGGCTTGGTCAGGAAGGCGGTAAATCCTTCCTGGGCTGAAGTGGTTAAATAAACTGACCAGAACATATGATCCACTGTCAGTGGTAAGAGGCTTTATCTAAAGAGTATGTTAGAGCCCCAGCCTCCACTTATAAGTGGAGTACTGGAGACTCTTTATGTCTCTCTAGAAGTGAGTTCTAATTTGCAGTCCGGAGTCCGGCATTGTTTTGTTCACTGGTTCAGGTACAATTCAGGTGTAGAGATGGCCTTGCAGTTCGCCTGGCGGTCGGTTCGCAGCGAATTTTGCTCGTTCGCGATTCGGCAAACTGGCGGACTTCTGGCGCTGTTCGCGTAGCAGACATATGCTTTTACATTGAAGAACTTTGACCCATAACACATCCATCATGGGGTACAGGACAGCCAATTGAGACATTTCAGCACATGGACAATTGGACACCCCCTACCTTATAAATAGACCTGATCTGGCGGCCATTTTACATTCTGTCTTTTGTCAGTGTAGGGAAAGGACATTGTGTGGAGCAGGGACAGTCAGTTTATTCACTAGCTATTACTATTAGGTCCACAAAAGTCCTTTTAAGGACTGGTATAGGTGTACAGCATATAGGGTTGTAATACACTTATAATATACTTTCTTTCAAATATAGAAAGTAAATTATGGTGCACTGTTGACCGATTCTGCAGCTATCTTTTATCAGTGTAGGGACTGAGGGACAGTTTGGTGTTTGGAGCAGGGACAGTCTGCAAATCACTAGCTACTAGACCCACAAAGGTCCTTTTAAGGACTGGTATAGGTGTACAGTATATAGGGTTGTACACATATAATATACTTTCTTTCAAATATAGAAAGCATATTATACTTGACTGCTGTGCTGCTGAGCTGAGTGCTGACCGATTCTGCAGCTGTCTTTTATCAGTGTAGGGATTGAGGGACAGTTTGGTGTTTGGAGCAGGGACAGTCTGCAAATCACTACCTACTAGGTCCACAAAGATCCTTTTAAGGACTGGTATAGGTGTACAGTATATAGGGTTGTACACGTATAATATACTTTCTTTCAAATATAGAAAGTGTATTATACTTGACTGCTGTGCTGCTGAGCTGAGTGCTGACAGATTCTGCAGCTGTCGTTTCTCAGTGTAGGGAGGGACAGTTTGGTTTTTGGAGAAGGGACAGTCTGCAATTCACTAGCTACTAGCTAGCTACTATTAGGTCCACAAAGGTCCTTTTAAGGACTGGTATAGGTGTACTATTTGGTGTGCAATATATAGGGGTGTAATACACGTATAAAATACTTGCAAATATAGAAAGCATAGTATAGTGTATTTCCACTGTGCAGCATTGTGACTGCTGAGCGGTTCTGCAGCGATACTACAAAGAGTGACAAACGCAATTAGAAAAAAGTATTATAACTGGTGTGATAGACCAGTGGCCCCCCAAAACGACAGATTGAAGTGGGGTGTTATATACCTTCTTCCACATATACTGCACTTCTCTAGAGACTTTTGTCACAGGGTCATTTAAAAAATGACAGGCAGAGGAAGAGGCAGGCCCTTCCACAGGGGTGGTAGGGGAAGGGCAGGAGCAACAGGCTTGAGCCAAAGTGGCAAATTGCAGAAGGTGCGTTCGATTACGTCAAAGGACGCACCAGACTTGGTTGAGTGGCTCACTCAGCCTTACTCTTCTGCACCCTCCTCATCCACTCAATCTGCACCCTCTTCTTCACTCTCTGCTGTGTGCACCCCCAAAGACACTACCACCAACACCACCACCACCACCATATACCCTCCGCTTGAGTCACAGGAATTATTTTCGAATCCATCACAAGACATTGCCGATGCGCAGCCACTCTTGGCATTGGATCAGGAAGAGGAGGTAGCAACAACCGCCACTCAGCAGTCTGACGACAGTACCCAGATCAGCCCAAGGAGGAGGTTGGTCCCCGGTGTTGCTGCCTACTCCGAGATCGCTAATTATAGCAGTGGGGAAGGTGATGTCGATGATGACATGTCTAGTGATGTCACGTGGGTGCCCACAAGAGAGGAAGAGGAGGAGAGTTCAGAGGGAGATATGGACCAGCAGATAGGGAGGAGAAGCAGTCGGAACTTACATTTCATAGGAGGGACAAACCAGACTGCTAATGTATCAGGAGCGAGGCATCAACCATGTACGGTCACATCTGGCACGTCGCCACATGGCTCCGCAGTGTGGGCTTTTTTTAACGTGTCCGCTGCTGACAATAGTGTTGCAATCTGCAGCCTTTGCAGTCAGCGCATAAGTTGGGGTAAGCCGAACACTCACCTAGGGACAACCGCCTTAAGAAGGCACATGAGCTGCCATCACAGAGCCCAATGGGAGTGATGGAACCCACAAAGCCACACTCCAGACTCTCACCATCCAGCCTCATCTTCTAGTTCTCCTTCTCCTCTCTCCTCACAATTGTCCTCTACTCCACCTTCCATCATGCCGTCTTCACGTTTTTCTGGAAAAAGGCAGGCTTCCATGGGCCAAATGTTCGAGCGTAAAAAGAAATTATGACGCCGAATAACCCTCTTGCCCAACGGTTGATGGCTGGCTTGTCAGAACTGCTAGCCCACCAACTACTGCCATATAAACTGGTGGACTCGGAGGCCTTTCGAAAATTTGTGGCCATTGGAACACCACAATGGAAGGTCCCAGGAAGGAAGTATTTCTCACAGAAGGGCATCCCAGAGCTAAATGGCCATGTTCATCGGCAAGTGAATGTATCTCTGGCACACAGTGTCGGTGCCAAGATACATCTGACCACAGACACGTGGCAGGGAGGAAGGTATATAACTTTTACTGCCCACTGGGTGAACCTTCTGATGGCCGTCAAGCATGTAACCCGTGGCACCCGTGTAGATTTGGTTTTACCACCATGGATTGAATGCAGGCCTGCCTCTTCTTCTCCTCCTCCTACTCCATCCTCCTCCCTCTCCTCCTCGGCTGACTCCTCCTTTTCTGCTGCTAGCGTCTCTTCCGCTGTGCCGCACAAGATCCCCAGAACCTATTCGACATGCCAGGTGAGACGTTGCCATGCTGTGCTGCTTCTGTTGTGCCTGGAAGCCAAGAGCCACACTGGCCCTGCACTTCTTTCAGCTTTGCGTTCTCAGGCAGATCAGTGGCTAACACCGCTCAATCAAAGTGGTGTGTGACAACGGTGCCAATCTGCTTAACGCATTGAAACAGGGCAAAATTACACACGTGCCATGCATGGCACACGTCTTAAACTTGCGATTCATTGTCAAATACCCTGGGGTCCAGGACATCTTGCGGCAGGCAAGAAAAATCTCGGCCCATTTCAGAAGATCTTACGTGGCTATGGCTCGCTTTTCTGACATTCAGCGGCGACACAATCTGCCGGTCAGACATCTTATTTGCGATTGCCCGACGCGATGGAACTCAACCTTCTATATGCTTGATAGGCTGCTCCAGCAGAAACATGCAGTTAACGACTACCTGTACGAACTCTGCGGCAGAACAGGTTCTGGGAGCTTGTTTTTTTTTACCGCGCCAGTGGCTGCTCCTGCGCGACGCATTTGATGAGATCACCAAACTGGTCAGTCGCAGCCATGGTGCCACCCGGGACATCGTACTTTATGCCTTCTTTATGGAGTGTACATTGCATTGTGTCATTGATCAAGCCATGGAGGAGCAGGAGCAGGAAGATGAGGAAGTCGTAATGCTGGATGAATTCCCGGGGGGGGGGGGGGCTACTCTATCTGAGACAAGTCAACAACAGGAGTCTGAAGAGGAGTCAGAGGAGGATGGTGCCGGGGAAGATGAGGAGGAGCAAGAAGAGCATGCTTTAAACCTTTCTGGGATTTCTGTTGTTGTTCGTGGATGGGGAGAGGAGAATGAGGAGGAAGACATTATCCTGGATTATGAGCAGGAGCCAGGCCACCACACCACTTCCATTTTAGTGCAAAAGGGGGCCTTCATGTTCCAGTGTTTTAACAGGGACCCCCCTATAAAAAGCATACAGGTCAAGGACCAGTATTGGGTGGCAACGTATTTAGACCCCCGGTACAAACACAAAATGGCGGAAATGTTACCACCATCACAGAGGGCTGTCAGAATGGAGCACTTACAGGCCTTGCTTCGAGAAATGCTGCATTCTGCTTTTGCGTGCGCTGGCAGAGGAGGAATTCCCACTCCCAGAGAAAGAGTTGCGGGTACCAATCCAACAGCGCCTGCAAGAAGAGGGCGTTTTGAAGATGTGTTGGTGACTTCTGATATGAGATTAATCTTTCAGCTGACCCATCGACAGGTCTCATCCGGATCCAGCATCAGGGAACGCCTAGACCGACAGGTGTCCGACTACATCAGGTTAACAGCCGATGTGGACGCTCTGAGAACTGATGAATGAATGAAATACTTGTATAGCGCACAATGCGAACTGAATCGCCTCTAGGCGCTGTGGCGAGCTTTGGTCATCAGCTAAAAGAGGAAGGTCTTAAGTTTTTTCCTAAAAGCCAGGTGATTTTCTTCCAGACGGAAGTCGATTGGTAGAGCATTCCATAGCCGGGGCCCTTGGATAGCGAATCTCCGATCCCCCTTGGATTTATACCAGGCTTTGGGCACGAGGAGGAGGTTTTTGTTAGCAGATCGAAGACTGCGGTTTGGTGTGTAATGATGTATTTTCTCCATTAGGTATTGCGGAGCTTCTCTATGCACGCATTTATGGGTGAGGCAAAGGGTTTTGAACGTGATCCGATTTTTTACAGTTAGCCAATGTAAGCTCCTCAGCGAAGGAGAGATGGATTCCCATGGTTTTTTTCCTGTTATCAGCCTTGCCGCCGTGTTTTGGATAAGTTGTAATCGCGCAAGTTGATATTGAGGTAATCCTATGTAAAGCGAGTTTGCGTAGTCCAGTCACGAATTGATGATTGTTCCAACTACCACTGCCTTGTCCTTCTTTGGGATAAAAGGGATGAGCAGCAGATGGTGAGATCCTCTGACTACTGCTCCTATTTGCGCATCCATTGACATTGATGAACTCCTGGACTACTGGGTGGGCAGGCTTTTTTATTCGGTGCATGGGTGTGTGCACCCTTGTTTGTTCTTTGAATGTGGGGTTGCCACAGTGAGTGTTGATATTTTTCACATAATAGGCTTTTTAGTTTATGTATAGAGGTTAAAGAGTGCCTATACACAAATCACAGTTGGCCAGATCTAGCAATATCTGTCTCATATCTGTAGGCAATTTAAAAGAAGTAAAAATGTAAGACTAGGGGGGCGTGTCCGGGCGTGGGCGACGGCGGACGTATTTCTGGAGAGCTCCGAGTACACCGGTACTAATCCACGGCCATCGGGTCCTACAAAGCAGCTTTCTACCGGGAAACCAGCCTGCACGATAGTCTGGGCTCCCCAGCAGTGCCCAGAGTAATTATTGTCCGGGGACTCTGCGGATGACACCCGGGAGAGACCGCATCAGTCCTCCCGCGGCCACCGCCATCTTGCTACTCCCAGGCCTCCCAGGGACAACGCCGCACATCTGGAGGTAGGAGACCCTTCCTTCACCCCACTCCTGCATAGGGACTGTCCAGGCATTATCAGGAGGCCTCGCCGGGTCCCGGGGATGCCGCGGTCCACTACGGCCTAGTGCGGCCTAGTGGAGCCAGCGGATCCCTGCTGTTTCCTGGGGCTGGATCCCTGCCAGAGGCTGCCGTGGCCGGTCCGGTCCGGCCTACATACAGGCCGCCTTTCTGCACCTGCCCTATCAGCCCCCCGGACCCAGGCCCTGGCCTGAAGTGTCACCACAGCCCCCAGACTAGATGCTATTTGCTACAGAGGCTGCAGCTTGTGACACTGTGCCCTGGGCCCACTGCACCAAGGAGATCCCAGCCCTGGGGCCTCACTGCCTGGCCTCCTCTTCTGGCCTATTAGTGTGACTGCAGGGAAGCACTGCTATTATGGAGGGTGGGCCTGTGGGCACCTAGAGGCATACCTGACTGCCCCTCAACAACAGCCCTGGACCGGGGGTGGCAGAGAAGGGGTGCACCCAGAGGAGTCCCTGTGGACCATACCATGACAGCTCCTCTCCCCGGGGGCTGTGACTTGAAGATGGTTGGGTGAAGACAGGCTCTGAGGGGACACCCTGCCTGACCTGGACCATATGGGCAACAACACAACTTCACCTGATGTGACCTCGGCATGACCACCCACAAAAGATACAGGACAAGATCAGCAACCCGCGGTACCCACAATCGACCTTCACAGCCGGTATTCAACGTTTCTTCAGGGGGAGCCCGTGCACTTCACCTGGTGTCACCGCCGCTACGCCTCGGGTGCCCCAATTGAAAATATTCCCCATTGGGGCACAGACCCTCCCAGGTACACTCGCATCAGACTATCTTTCAGGGACTCCGGCTGTGTTCAGATCAGAGATGGCCAGCTCTTCCTCAAACCAGGGAAACCTTGATGACGACCTCCGCAGTATGCTGCGAGCTCTGCCTACGAGGGTAGACATCGAGGCCCTCCCTACGAGGGCAGACATTGAAACCCTAATCCTGCGGATAGAGGAGGCACATAACAGGGACATACAAGAGGTGAGGACGGAGCTGCATGCCATAGAAGACCGAGTCTCCTCAGGGGAAACCCAGCTCACTTCATTGGCGGCTAGGGTGCAAGCACTGGAACACGCACAGGATACCCATGCGGTGGTGGCGCAGGAGATGCAGCTCCATCTGGAGGAAATGGAGGACCGCAGTCGCCGCAATAACTTGCGACTGCGGGTTATTTGGAGGCTGCGGGTCAAGAAGATCTGGCAGAGACTGTCACAGCTATCTTTCACAGGCTCCTGGGCAACCCGCCTCCCTCCCTGGAAATTGACCGAGTCCACTGGGCCCTGGGCCCAAGATCTACCGATCCGGCACAACCTTGCTATGTTCTGTGCCGCTTACACAGATACGCACAGAAGGAAGCGCTTCTAAAGAGGGCATGGGACCATGGGGTCATTGACTTTGACGGAGCACAGATTCAGATACTCCCAGATCTATCCAGGGCCACTCTACAATGCCGCGCCATGCTGAAACCGGCTCTTGAAGTTTCAAGACGCCAGTGTTGCACATACAGATGGGGCTACCCCCTGACAGTCATCTTCCGCACAGATAGCGGATCCTTTACATTACGCACACCGGCAGACCTCCCTGCCCTCTTTGCTTTCCTGGGCGCAGAACAAGTCCAGGTGCCAAACTGGCTGGTAAGGATCCCAAGCCTGGCAGGCCGTTTGGGCCCAACGTCGGGCGGCGCCGCCCCACCAGCTCGCTCCCAGAGGTTGGTCCCGCACTACGTCCGCATCCGTGAACAGGTCACGTGAGTCATAATGGCTCCCCTCAGCACTTACTATGTTGTTCTACACTGGTTGACATCTTCACCCCTCCTCCACAATATTTTCTTGTGATCTACATCCCCCCATCAGGATTATTCCCTGCTGTGTGGCTGTCCTGGCCCTTGGTGCCACGCTGGGGACATGTGGAGCGGTGCCGTGATGTCCCTAGACGCTTCTATATGTGTGTCACCATCCGGGGAGAGCACGGGGTCGCTTTTGCAATGCCCTGATGGGGCGCTGTCGGTCCCCCAGAGGGCCGCGGTGGCCCCCACCCTCAGGGCCTTCTACAACCCATCCACATGGACCCCATGACTATTGTGCTCCTGTGGAGGCTCGGAGTGGGGTGACATAATGGAACATTTGGGGGGACCGGGTGGGTTACTGTAGCAGGTTCTGCACTGCAGTTGGGGGGGGCTGGATGGTGACTCTTGACTTTGTGATGTGGGATGGGGGTTGTTGGGGTGGGGCCTTTTTTCCTCCCTCCTCCGTTCCCTCCATCATTGCCTCCCTCTCTTCCCGCCCCCTCTCTATCTCCCTCTCTCCAGGACCTGTTGGTGTCCCCCGGGTGGCGTGGGGGGGATGTGCCGCATTGCTATATATGGGGAAATGTATGGGGAAATGTTTGTTTGAAGCTGTTATACGTTTTTTTGCGCTAGTTAGCGTACTGTGTTTCCAGACAGTGTAGTTACTTTGTAGATAACTGTGCAATGTTATAATTTGTTTAGTTATATGACATGTTATTTGTTCATGAATCCTGGACAACCCTTATTCTTCCGCGCATATTGTCCTGCCTACACTCTGTCTGCCTACATATTGTCCTGACGTCACTTAACTGCCCACATCTACACATACACATAGGGCCCGAGGCTCTGGGTTGGCTCTGGGAGCTCCCCGTCGGCCTGCACTGATCGCTCCCCCAATTAGGTTGACGCTTTTCATCCAGGCATTCCTGGTGGGCGTTAAAGCAGCAGTTGGCTGCACTTTAGTACTCCAGCTCTGCTGGACAGTAATGGCTGAGAGTCTTCCCCTCTCAGTCGCTACCAATTTTCTGGAAAGTCTGTTCCCTATTTCTTTAACCTTTCACTTTCACACCCCGATACTACACTCTTTCTCCCTTCAGTCTCTCCCCTCCCTCTCTTCCCCCCTCCCATACCTTCCATCCTGACACGAACATGGATGTGCTTAACATTGTTACCCTTAATGCAAAGGGACTCAATGTCCCCGAGAAGAGACGCATGCTACTAAACGACATGAAATGACAAAACGCTGATATTGTCTTGATACAGGAGACACACTTTAGGAAGAACGGGTTCCCTATCTTAACAAACAGATTTTACCCGACAGTCTATCATTCCACATACTCGGAGGCCAAATCTAGAGGGGTCTCCATTCAAATATCAGCCAAGGTCCCATGGACTCTGATAAATCTAATATCCGCAGAGGACACTTCTACTGGGCTGTCCTCCATCCTCCATGGCACACAGAAGGCTGTCCAGGCAGCCCTACATGCCACACAACTGGTGGATGTTTGGCGCATCTTCCATTCCGGTGAACAGGACTATACTTTTTTCTCTAGGCCGCATCTCGGTTATTCACGTTTCGATTATTTTTTGATGCCACACAACCAACTTCAGGCGGTCAAAGGCTCCACTATTGGGTCTATCACATGGTCAGACCATGCCCCAGTTACATTACACTACGCTTTAACCGACTTTTATAGGGGACAAAAGAAGCCATGGAGACTAAATGAGAGCCTCCTCCAAGACGTGGAGGTACTAACAGATGTAATGACAGAATTATCACATTACTTTCACTTTAACAACACAGGGGACTGCGACGCGGGCCTAACTTGGGAGGCGCATAAGGTGGTGATTCGAGGGATACTGATAAAACACGGCGCATGAATCAAAAGATAAAGAACCGCTCAATTATCCGAGCTATTTGGCAAACTTCAAATCCTAGAAGCAAAACACAAACAGACACCGACTACTCCCTTAGGTAGTGAGCTGGACACGATACGCACTCAAATAACCGACCTTCTCCACTTTAAAGCTAAGGCAGCGCTCCAGATTTCCCATAAAAAAAACATTGAATCAGGCAATAAATGTGGCAGATTGTTGACGCAATCTCTGAAAGCCCAACGAACAGCTTCTTATATACCTCACGTCTTCTCTTCCTCCGGGAGGCGAGAGACGTTGCCCCAACAAATTACCAACACATTCAAGTCCTTTTACGAGACTCTATACAACCTAAACGTGACCCAGCCAACCCAGGAACATATAGCCGACTACATAGCCTCCTCCAACATGCCCACCCTGCCGACGGAAATACGGGACACTCTAGAGGAACCTATAACATTGTCCGAAATCCAACTGACAATAAGTAATACCAAGCGAGGGAAAGCCCCGGGACCTGATGGCTTAACAATACAGTATTACAAGACTTTACTCCCGTCTCTCAGACATCATCTACTTAATCTGTTTAATGACCTTACTAAGGGGAGTAAGCTCCATGAGGACACGTTGCAGGCCCATATAGCAGTGATCCCTAAAGAGGGTAAAGACCCATCCCAGTGTGGGAGCTATCGCCCAATTTCCCTACTGAATACAGATCTTAAGATGTTTACCAAAACTATAACTTTAAGGCTGCAGCCATACATCCCCGAACTGATACACCTAGACCAGGTAGGCTTTGTCCCAACTAGGGAGGCTAGGGATAATACCATCAAAGTCCTGAACCTGCTGCACGCTGCCATCTTGGAAGACAGACCAAGTGTCTTTCTCAGCACAGACGCTGAGAAAGCCTTTGACAGGGTGAACTGGGCTTTCATGTCTGCCACACTACGCCATATAGGACTGGGTAATAACATGTTGCAATGGATTTCCGCAATATACATGACACTGTCGGTCAGGGATAGGGCTAATGGGGTAATTTCCGAACCCTTTCAGATTACAAACGGTACGCGACAGGGATGCCCACTCAAACCCCTCCTTTTTGCGTTGTCACTCGAGCCATTCCTGTCATGAAAATCACATGAAAAAACTGCCCCCCAGGTCTTCTGGTTCACGATCGCGGGTGTCACCGCGGGTGCGCGCGATCGTGCACGTGTGTTCGTGCCTGGGTGCGCGTGCGCGCGTCCGTGTTGGTACCAAACGGACTATTTAAACCTGTCTCTTGCTAATGGTGTCCGCTGTCTGCTCTACAGCATTATATACCTGTGAACCTGATCCTTAGCATTCATTTCTGATTGACCCGGCCTGCCTGTGACCCATCTGCTATCTGCCTGCACCCGACCCCGGCTTGTTGTGACGATTCTCCTGCCTGTTCCCTTGTACTTCGCTTCCAGTCTGATATCTGACCCGGCTTGCTTTTGACAATCCATCTGCTAAGGTGAACCTGCTTATATTGAACTGTATCATCTGCTGCAAGTAACCTGCTTATATTGAACTGTTTCATCTGCTGCAAGTAACCTGCTTATATTGAACTGTATCATCTGCTGCAAGTAACCTGCTTATATTGAACTGTTTCATCTGCTGCAAGTAACCTGCTTGTATTGAACTGTATCATCTGCTGCCAGTTCCCTGCTATATTGAACTGTTTCACCTGCTGCAAGTTACCTGTCTTATTGAACTGTTTCATCTGCTGCCAGTTCCCTGCTATATTGAACTGTTTCATCTGCTGAAAGTTACCTGCTTCATTGAACTGTGTCACCTGCTATTAGTTCCCTGCTTTACTGAACTGTGTCATTCGCTATAAGTTACCTGCTGATCCATCCGCTGTGATTACTTGCTCCACTAGACTTTTCCCCCCTGCTGTTGTGCTCCAGTCTGCAAAACCGAACCTCACCAAGTCATCCCTCTCATCTGTTGATCCTGCCAGGAACCTGTACCCCTCCTTACTCCTGTGTTCCCTGTTACATTACCAGAAAATCGGTAGTGGGAGTTGTAAAGGGAGGCCTCTTTCCGCAATCCGGGCTTGCTACTATAAGGTACGTGACAGTAGCAGACAGCCATGTCTGAGCCCGAGCGGGGAGCCTCCGCCATGGAAGAACTTTGTCAACACCTGGCAGGACTTTCTGAGGCAGTTAAGAACCTCCAGCAAGGCTACACCCGGCTGGAAGAACGGGTGATCGCCCTTTCCAACCCCTCTGGGCCCTTGGGAGCCCCTCAACCATCAGCTTCTTCAGCTGAAGCAGGACCAGCACCTACAGTTGTGATGCTACCACCAGAACCTAAAGTTCCTACACCTGAGCGATTTTCTGGGAATCACAGTGTCTTCAGGGCCTTCCGTAACTCCTGCGAATTGTATTTTGCCCTCCAACCATGGACCTTTTCTTTGGAGGCCACCAAGGTGGGTTTTGTGGTATCTTTACTCTCTGGGGACCCCCAAACCTGGGCCCACCGCCTTTTAGAACAGAAGGACGCAGCTTTGGCCAATCTTACTTCCTTCTTTGATGCCATGGCTCAATTATACGAAGATCCCCAACTTTCAGCGACTGCAGAAACCGCCTTGCGGACCCTCCAGCAGGGAGGAAGGGCGGTAGAAGATTATGTGGCCGAGTTCAGGTGGTGGGGCGTGGATACAAATTGGAATGATGCTGCTCTCCGTCATCAGTTCCGCATGGGACCCTCTGATTCCTTGAAAGATTAGCTAGCTAGAGTCGGTGTTCCACAGACCTTAAACGCACTAATTGACTTGGCAATACAGATCGATCGTCGTATGAGAGAAAGGAGAGCCGAGAGGGCCACGGGTTTCTCTCGCCCAACTTGGATGCTTCCAAAGGCCCCAAGCCATTTACATCCAACACCTGCCGCCCGACCCAGGGCCACGTCTGACACACCTGAGCCTATGCAACTTGGGGTCTTGCGACCATCTCTTACCCCCGAAGAATGTCAACATCGGCGGAAAAATAATCTATGTCTCTATTGCGGGGAATCTGGACATTACGTCAGGAACTGCCCTATTAAGCTCCGTAAGTGTCCATCCATGCCTCCTGGTCTCCCAGACTCTTTAATAAAGTTCTCATCTCACCTTACCATTTCTGTCTCCTTTCAGTTCCCAGGAAAGACTTTACAGACATCCGCCATTATTGATTCCGGGGCATGTAGCTGTTTTATGGATTCATCCTTTGCTGCCCAACATCAGATTCCTCTCCTGCCTAAAACATGCGGACTTTCTATCCATTTGGCCGATGGCTCCGCTATTAAATCTGGTCCTGTAATTCAAGAAACTGCACCTCTATCTACTGTTATCTCTGGTTCGCATCGAGAACTCCTTCGTATGGACATTATCACCTCTCCACTCTTTCCTGTAATACTTGGGATGCCCTGGCTACAGGCCCACAATCCAACCATAAATTGGGCCACAGGGAAAATTACTTTCTCTTCACCTTACTGCCAGAAATGCTGTGGTTCCTCCGGTTCCCTGAGACCAGCAACCTTATTATCTATCGACTCAGAGATCGAATTACGTCAGGCCATTCCCAAAGTTTACCATGAATTCCTAGACGTGTTCAGTAAACAAAAGGCAGAGGTGCTCCCGCCCCAACGAGCTTATGATTGCCCCATTGAGTTACTTCCTGGAGCCAAAATTCCGTTCGGAAGGGTTTTTCCCTTAACAGAGGTAGAGCAGGAGAAACTTAAAGAATACCTCGAAGAAAATTTGAAGAAGGGGTTCATTCGCCGCCTACGTCCCCAGCAGGTGCGGGTATTTTTTTTGTTGAGAAGAAGGACCACACTCTCCGACCCTGTGTAGACTACCGTGAATTAAACAACATTACTATAAAGAATCGGTACCCTCTTCCTTTATTTCCAGAGTTATTCCAAAGACTGGGAACTGCTATTGTTTTCACTAAACTCGATCTCCGCGGGGCTTACAACTTGATCCGTATCAAGGCCGGAGATGAGTGGAAGACCGCTTTCCGTACCCGATTCGGACACTTTGGGTATTTGGTGATGCCCTTCGGTTTGTGTAATGCCCCCGCCACTTTCCAATACTTTATCAATGATGTGCTCCGGGACTTTCTGGACTTATTCGCTGTCGTTCACTTAGATGATATTCTAATTTTTTCTTCCTCCCTTGAAACCCATCGCAAGCGTGTTGGGTCGGCTCCGCCAACATGGACTATATGCAAAAGCCGATGTTCGAACAGGAAAGTATACCATTCTTGGGGCTGATTATTTCTAGTAAAGGTATAAAAATGGACCCCCAGAAGATCGCTGCGATTTTGGACTGGCCAACTCCTGTAGACAGGAAAGGAATCCAACGTTTTATTGGATTCGCCAACTTCTATCGCAAATTTATTAAGGGTTTCTCGGCTATTGTCGCACCCATCACACAACTAACTAGACAAGGTACCCGTTTCATTGGACCTCTGAAGCTCAAGAAGCAATCGAGACTCTCAAGGGACTTTTCACCTCCGCTCCTATTTTAAAACATCCAGATTCCTCCCTGCCATTCGTTTTAGAAGTGGATGCATCCGAAATCGCCGTAGGGGCTATATTATCCCAAAGACAATGAACTAGGGCCCTGCTCCATCCTGTGGCTTTCTTTTTGCGCAAACTATCAACAGCCGAGAAAAATTACGATGTTGGAGACCGGGAGCTGTTAGCGATTATATCTGCATTAGAAGAATGGCGCTATTTGTTAGAAGGAGCTTCTCATCCAATTTTAATATTTACCGATCACAAGAACCTGGAGTACTTAAGATCTGCAAAAAGACTAAAACCAAAACAAGCCAGGTGGGCACTCTTCTTCTCGCGGTTCTCTTTTCATGTAACTTATCGCCCAGGGTCTAAGAACATAAAACCAGATGCCTTGTCACGGATGTTCCACAAGTCCCAGGAAATTTCTCCTCCAGATACCATTCTCACTCCTGGGAATTTCCTTCTGCTTCAGGAAAATCTTCTCTCCCGACTTAGACAAGCCTCCATGGGACAAAGACCTTTTTCAGAACCAGAACTACAAGCCAGAGGTGGGTTACTGTGGTATAAAGACAAGATCTACATCCCCGAAACTCTGCGGGTATCCATCTTAGAGCTGTGTCACGACCACGCACTCGCCGGGCATTTTGGTATCACTAGAACCATTGATTTGGTTCAACGTACTTTTTGGTGGCCCCAGTTACGGGAAGATTGCAAGAAATGTGTGAACACCTGCACTACGTGCATCAGAAGTACGAGCTGTAAGACTAAGGCCTGGGGCCTACTTAAACCTCTGTCTGTTCCGGACAGGCCATGGAAAATGCTGTCCCTAGATTTCATTGTTGAGTTGCCTCCGGCAGACGATCATACCACTATCTTTGTGCTGGTTGATCGTCTGTCAAAGATGGCACATTTTATTCCCATGAAGGGTACCCCCTCAGCCTCTGAAACTGCACAAGTATTCGTCAAGGAAATCATTAGGCTCCATGGGGTACCAGCCAATATAGTTTCGGATCGAGGGGTACAGTTCACCTCTCGATTCTGGAAGTCCCTCTGCAAGGCTTTGAATATCGAACTGTCTTTCTCATCCGCCTATCATCCTCAGTCCAATGGGCAGACTGAGAGGACGAACCAAACCCTCGAACAATATTTACGCTGTTTTTCCTCTTTTGCACAAAATGATTGGATCTCCCTGCTTCCAGTAGCTGAATTTGCGTACAACAATTCTCTCCACTCCGCCACCAAACAGACGCCCTTTTTCGCCAATTACGGCGTCCACCCTTCATTTTTACCCAACTCCCTTCCTGAATGCTCAGTGCCAGCAGTCCAGGAAAAGATGAACTTTTTCTCAACCAACAACAAACTTCTGCAAGTAACAATGACTAGAACTCAAGAGCACAACAAGACAACCTTTGACAAAAAGAGACGAGGGGAGTTAGTACTGGTACTCGGTCATTTGGTGTGGCTATCCACGGTAAACTTGAAGATGGCGTGCCCTTCAAGGAAACTAGGTCCCAAATTTTTAGGACCTTTTCCAGTCAAAAGGAAGATTAACGAAGTTGCTTTCGAACTAGAACTTCCAGACTCACTAAAGGTCCATCCGGTATTCCATGTGTCCTTATTGAAACCTTTCACCCCCAATCCATTTCCTAACCGAAATACCACTCCTCCTGATCCGATCTTGGTAGATGGTGAAGAAGAATTTGAAATAGAAGCCATCCTAAATTTCAGAAGAAGAGGAAACCAGAACCAGTTCTTAATCAAATGGAAAGGATATGGTCCAGAAGAGAACTCCTGGGAGCCCGAGGACAACATTCATGCAAAAAATCTGATTCAATCCTTTAAAAGGGCCCATCTGGAAAAATTTGCCAGAAGGGGCATCCGGAGGCTGCCCCTTGGGAGGGGGCAATGTCATGAAAATCGCATGAAAAAACTGACCCCCAGGTCTTCTGGTTCACGACCGCGGGCGTCACCGCAGGTGCGCGCGATCGTGCACGTGCGCGTGTGCGTTCGTGCGCGGGCGGGTGCGCGGGCACGAGCGTCCGTGTTGGCGCCAAACTGACTATTTAAACCTGTTGGTCTCTGCTGTCTGCTCTACAGCGTTATACCTGTGAACCTGATCCATAGCATTCGTTTCTGATTGACCCGGCCTGCCTGTGACCCATCTGCTATCTGCCTGCACCCGACCCCGGCTTGTTGTGACGATTCTTCTGCCTGTTCCCTTGTACTTCGCTTCCAGTCTGATATCTGACCCGACTTGCTTTTGACAATCCATCTGCTAAGGTGAACCTGCTTATATTGAACTGTATCATCTGCTGCAAGTAACCTGCTTATATTGAACTGTTTCATCTGCTGCAAGTAACCTGCTTGTATTGAACTGTATCATCTGCTGCCAGTTCCCTGCTACATTGAACTGTTTCATCTGCTGCAAGTTACCTGCTTCATTGAACTGTGTCACCTGCTATTAGTTCCCTGCTTTACTGAACTGTGCTATTCGCTATAAGTTACCTGCTGATCCACCCGCTGTGATTACTTGCTCCACTGGACTTTCCCCCCCTGCTGTTGTGCTCCAGTCTGCAAAACCGAACCTTACCAAGTCATCCCTCTCATCTGTTGATCCTGCCAGGCACCTGTACCCCTCCTTACTCCTGTGTTCCCTGTTACATTACCAGGAAATCGGTAGTGGGAGTTGTAAAGGGAGGCCTCTTTCCGCAATACGGGGTCGCTACTATAAGGTACGTGACAATTCCTATGCCGCATCAAATCAACGGGAATATCGATTAAGCATACTCAATACAAAGTGTCAGCCTACACTGATTACTTGCTGTTCTCACTCTCAAACCCGGTGATATCCCTTCCCAATTTGATGCAAGAGTTTACAACCTATGGGGCGATCTCAAACCTGAAGATTAATTTTGCGAAGTCCGAGGCAATGGGGGTAGGGATACCGGCAATACAGCTCACGCACCTTCAAACCAGCTTCCACTTGAAGTGGACAAACAAGGCAATGAAGTACCTAGGTACATACATTCCCCATACATTCTCAAACTGTATGAACTTAATTTCCCACCACTACTGTTGGAAATAAAAACCCTTCTGACCCAATGGCAATCGGGCATGCACTCCTGGATAGGCCGCTGCAACATCTTAAAGATGTCTATCCTCCCAAAAATCCTCTACCTGATGCAGGCACTACCTATACACATCCCGACTGCCTTCTTTAAAAGGGTGCAATCTGTATTTACAGACTTTGTTTGGGCAAACAAAAGGCCTAGACTCGCCAATAAACTTCTTGTTCTCCCCAAGTCTCATGGTGGGCTAGCTTTACCGAATATCCGAGCTTACTATCAAGTTGTACATTTGGGGAGACTCATAGATTGGTGCCGCCATCAGGGAATTAAGCTATGGGCCAAGCTGGAACAGTCCCAAAGTGCGATCCCGCTATGGGGGGCGCCATGGTACTACCCAGCACTACCAACTACCAAACATCACCCACTGATTGGTAACTCGGCGAGAGTTTGCGCCCGGATAATATCGCAAACGTCCCTCTCCTCTCCGAATTCGCCCCTTTACCCTATAATAGGCAACCCCCTATTTACGCCGGGTCTTTACGACGGATGTCTCCAGGGTCTAGGCGAGGCGGGCCTACACCAAGCCTCACACTACAGTTCAGGAGGGCGCTGGAAACCGATGGCAGACCTCATGGACCCCAAGGGCCCGTTTGGCCTGGACTTCCTGAGGACTCTCCAACTAACGCATTTCCTTTCTACGATCACACCTCCCAATGCAGACGCCCAGACGCTTACAGCCCTGGAGGTGCTATGCACTGACACGGGTGCCCTACCTCATACACTTTTGTTAACCTATAACCTTTTAAATGCTCCCTCTGTAGACTTTACACCCCCGGGATTACTTAATTGGGGAAAAGAGCTGGTTGCCAATTCAATGCCTCCAAGAGGCAACGTATTCTCCGATTTACACACAAATCCTCAATCTGTGCCAAGATCCAGGAAACAAATTACAAAATTCTCTCACGTTTGTATAGGACCCCCTCGTTACTTCACCAGTTTTACCCGACTACACTGGACCTGTGTTGGCGATGCCACACAGACAAAGCGACCATGTTACAAATCTTTTGGTCATGCCCGAAACTAACGCACTTCTGGAAAGTAGTGCGTGAGACAATACAACAATTCATAGACCAGCCCATCACATACGACCCAGCATTCTTTCTCTTACACGCCTCCAATATCCCTGAGAGGAAATACCAGAAGTCAGTGATTCGCCACTTACTTGACGCAGCTAAGGCCTGCATACCACTCCAATGAAAATCGGCTCTTCCGCCGACCATTGACCTCTGGCTTTGTAAGGTAGAGGACATCAGGAAAATGGAGGACCTTATCCTCACAGCACGACACAGAGAAGAGGCCCTCACTAAAACCTGGGGGCAGGGCTGGAATATGTTTATATATTCAGCTGAGGGCCAGGCCCTGAGAGGGTCTGACATGGACACATAATACTACAGGAAAGGAAAATAGTATACTGAGTTAAGTGGCCGTAGACATGGACCCCGTAACTGTGAATCTGATCAGGTTTCTCCACATTCCACTATCGTGTGTCACACTGTTACCCCTTTTTCCCTCCCTCCCCCCCACCCCTCTCCCGCTACCTCCCACATACTTAATGCTCTCTTGCTCTTCTCCTTTCCCACCTGTCCCCCCTGCTTTCCTTCTTTTTTTTTTTTGCTCCACCCAGGCACCCGCAGACATGTCCTCCAGCTTTCTCCCCATACATCTGTACAGGCTTTCATTTGGAAAGCTAAAGGTTATGTGAAAGGACTAGGAATGTGCTGACCAGTGCACCCGCAGGCCATTGAAAACTGCAAGCCATCTGCTGCTGTGGCAGTCGGAACTTGTAGTTTCTTCATTGACAAATGTGATTTAATTACGCAGCTGCGTGGGAGAGGGCGATGGCTGGAACATGTTACATGTTACACTCTAAGTTGGTATAGCATGTAACATTTTCCAAAGATGGACTTAGCCTTTACTGTAAAGCAGGCAGTGTTTTAAAAACCGGGGCTGTTGAAATAGCTAATTATATTGTAATATTTTGCATGCTTTCCTTACATTTCAGTCTATAGACTTTTAATCTATGGAATTGATTCATTAAAACATGAGAACAATAAAACAAAAATAAAAGTGCAATCGGAAAATGAATAGCTTAACCACTTCACCTAAGGAAAGATTTTATCCCCTTCCTGACCTGGCCAATTTTTTGCAATACTGCACTGCGTTGCTACAACTGACAATTGCACGTGCAACACCCACATAAAATTGTCCTTTTTTTCCCCACAAATAGAGCTTTCTTTTGGTGGTATGTGATTACCTCTGTGTTTTTTGTGCTATAAAAAAAAAAAGAATAAAAATGTATGAAAAAAACCTGACAATTTTGAAAAAAAAAAAAACTACAGTATATTTTTACGTCTCTGCTATAAAACGTACCCAATAAAAAAAATGGAAAAAATCGAATTTCTTCATCAATTTAGGCCAATATGTATTCTGCTATATATTTTTGGTAAAAGAAATCCCAAAAAGCTTATATTGATTGGTTTACACAAAAGTTATAGTGTCTACAAACTATGGAATATTTTTATGGATTTTTTTTTACTAGTAATAGCGGCGATCAGCAATTTTTTATTGGACTGCGACATTGCAGTGGACAAGTCATACACCTAGCTGACATTTTTGACACTTTTTGGGGAACAGTGACAAAATTACAGTGATCAGTAATATGAATGAATATAATCAGCAAAAATGCACTGTTACTGTACTAATCTCACTGGCAGGGAAGGGGTTAACATCAGGGGCGATCAAAGGGTTAAGTGTGCCCCTAGGGGGTGCTTTCTAACTGTGGGAGATGTGCTTTGACTAAAGGAACACAGAAATCCGTGTTTCTGCTTAGCAGAAACACAAAATCTCTATTTTCCCCTCTGGCAGAACAGCGATCTGCCTTGTTTACATAGGCAGACTGCCGTTCTGCCTCTCCTCAGAATGATCGGTGGGTCCCGGTGAACATTGCGACTGCCGGACTCGCTGATTGGCTCCCGCTGTGTCCAATCACAGCTGGAGCGGGTCTCCCACGGCGAGCACACGCACCCTGGAGCCGAAGAAAATAATCACGTACAGGTATGTGATTTTGCACTTAAGGGCCATCCTGCCACTTTATATGTAAGTGGGGTGGTCCTTAAGCAGTTAAAGTGTTATTAAAAGATGACAGCATCTTACCCCAGCACTTACCTTGTCTGCTGATTTTTTTCATGAAATATTTCTTAAATGAGCTGGTCCAGGAACCTGGCCTCCATTTGTTCTTTTTGGGTGGCTTTGTTGCCTTGCATGGTCTTATGGAGTCACCCTTTCATGTATGCACCTGGGGAAGAGACTCCAAGCGAAAGTTTGTAAGTTGCTTTGTCAGGGAGCATTCAATGGTAGCCAGAAAGGACTGAACTAGGGGGGTTATTTACGAAAGGCAAATACACATTTTTTGCTTGTACATGATTGGATGATAAAATCAGCAGAGCTTCCCCACATTTCAGATCTTCCCCTCAGATCTACAGCGACTGCACTTCCATGTGCACTTGCAATGCACTTGTAGTGCAAAGTGGATTTGACTTTAGTAAATCAACCCCATAGAGTCAGTTGAAATTCTGGGAGTTGTAGTACTGAGAAGGGATTCAGAGTGCTTTCTCTGTAGTAGTGAGCGCATACACCATGGAGATTTTAGAAGGAGCAGAGAGCCAGCTGGAGGCCTTGTACCCTCTGAAAAAATCATTACTACTACTGCTACAACCTGCAGATCCTATATGTTCTCCAAGTTTTCTAAGTTGTTAATTGCAAAAAATATGCACACCACCCTTCACCCCTTATACAATACTACTCAGGCCTGAGTCGTCTCTTGGGTTTGATTTTTTTAACTTTTTAAATTTTGCATTAAAATTGTTTTGTTTATGTAAAGTAGTCTCTGATTGTACAAGGTGGAAAGCAGTGGCGGCTGGTAAAGTTTTAGGATGAGGGGGTGCCAGACACCGCCCTTACTTTTTGACACCTAACACTTCTCATAAGTCCCACCCCTTATAGAATCCACCTGCTTCCACCCATAGTGTCAGGAGTATAAAGCTCAGCATCACAGGACAGAGTATATAGCCCCAGCATCACAGGACACAGTATATAGCTCAGCATCACAGGACAGAGTATATAGCTCAGCCTCGCAGATCATGATATATAGCTCAGCCTCACAGATCATGGTATATAGTGCAGTCTCACAGATCATGGTATATAGCGCATCCTCACAGATCATGGTATATAGTGCAGCCTCACAGATCAAGGTATATAGCACAGCCTTAACAGATCATGGTATATAGCACAGCCTCACAGATCATGGTATATAGCACAGCCTTAACAGATCATGATATATAGCGCAGCCCCACAGATCATGGTATATAATGCAGCCTCACAGATCATGGTATATAGCACAGCCTCACAGGTCATGGTATATAGCATAGCCTCACAGATCATGGTATATAGCACAGCCTCACAGATCAAGGTATATAGCGCATCCTCACAGATCATGGTATATAGCACAGCTTCACAGATCATGGTATATAGCACAGCTTCACAGATCATGGTATATAGCGCAGCCTCACAGATCATGGTATATAGCGCAGCTTCACGGATCATGGTATATAGCGCAGCTTCACAGATCATGGTATATAGCGCAGCCTCACAGATCATGGTATATAGCATAGCTTCACAGATCATGGTATAGCGCAGCCTCACAGATCATGATATATAGTGCAGCCTCGTAGATCATGGTATATAGTGCAGCCTCGCAGATCATGGTATATAGCACAGCCTTACAGACAATGTATACCCCACAGGTCATATTTGTACAATGTATCTACACAGGTCATATACTGCATATGTACATTGTATACAATGCACATACAAGTCAATTACTGTATGTACACGAAAGTCATATATGTGCAATGTATATACACACAAGTCACATACATTAATCAGCCATAACGTTATGACCACTGACCAACCATCTGTGAATAATACTGTTTATCTGATTACAATGGCATCTGAACGTCGGTGGGATATTTTTTAAGTGTCAGGGACTTCTTTCCTGCGTTTCTTTGGGTAGGACAGCCCTACACCCAACATACAGATACACAGATGTGATCCAAACCTAGGGGCTCATTCACACATGAGGTTTGGGGACAGTGCGGTTGAGCTATGCTTTTACCACCCCCAGCTGCACCGCCTTCAGTCACAGCAGGAAATATACCCCGTCACATTCATCGGCACTATCAGTTAAAAGTAACATACATACATATATATGCATAGGCACATACATAAACGCACAAACTTTCATAAAGGCACATACACTAACATACACACATACAGTATATACACAAACATTCATACATAAGGTCACACACATATTTACATACATACAAACACACATACATATACACAGGCATACACACATAAGCTCACATACACATATTTACATACATACATGCATACATACTCACACATATATAAACTCACATACATACATGCACATACATCTATACATACACACACATACAGTACATACATAAAGCCTTTTTAAAAACTGGTACCAGTTGCCTACTCATACTACACACTGAGAGTGCACTGCAGACACATTGCTTACCAAAATAGCTCCACTCAGGCCGTGCGTTCCACGGAACTGCTGACATCACTTCCGGTTTATCACTGGCACAGAGAACCTGGAAGTGACATTGTAACTCGGAGGGAAAGCATCGCCCATGTCCTAGGGTGGTGCCAAGCTAGAACAAAGCGCCCGTAGTGATACTATGGGTGGAAGTATTCCGGCGCAATCCATTGCGCCACAAGGCAGGTCAAAACCCTGCAAATGAAGCATCGAACACAGTGCGCTTAAAGGACCTTTTTTTTTCTATTTTCTTTTTTTAAAGGGGCCTTTTTTTTGTGCCTGCCCTATGGACGAGCCGCCACTGGTGGAATGAACGCTTTGTCTAATCAGAGAATGCTTTGCATTTATTGAGAGAATGCAAAGGGGGTTATTTACTAGAGGCAAATCCACTCTGCTCTACAAGCGCTCTGTTAAAGTAAAGTCGCTGTAGGTCTGAGGGGGACATGCAAAGAAAATAAAAAAACTGCAATTTGGCTTGCACATGATTGATGACAAGATCTACCCCTCAGATCCACAGCGACTGCACTTCCAAGTGCACTCTCAGTGCACAGTGGATTTGCCTTTAGTAAATCAACCCCAAAGTGTTATCTGAATGGCAGCTATCCTGAGTGAATAACTTTGTCCCACTATGGTGATTTCCAGATTTCATGGGAATCAGCCATGTATGGCACATACATACTTTGTTCTGAGCAGGACCAATGTATCTATATAAAAATATGCATACTTGTTATTCAGCATTAAAATGTATTTTACTGGTAAATAACTCTACCAAATTTGGTACAGGAAAAAAATATTTTAGTGTCATTAAGACAAATCACAGAATATAACTTCCCCTTCAACATAATAAGTAATGACAACTGTTTTGCCATATCAGTAGTCTTATAGCTGAGATCTGCAATGGACTGTGATCCATGAGGGGTAAGCCGCTATAAGGATTTAAATAGTTAATGACTATTATGATTACAATGCATCTCATGGTCAAAGAGCTCAATATTATGTATTCAATAAGCCAAGAAAAGGAAAACATAATTTAGCTTTGTCATAGTAAAGAAGTAGGAGTTTGCATATCTTTGTAGAGAAAGTGCGCCATCTGGTGGTTAGTTTATTTTTATTTTTTTTATTCATTCTAACTATTATAGAATCTACAGTTTTCATCAAAATAATACCTTGTAATCCTGACATGAATTTCTTTGTGGAGCACCTCCTGGTATGAGATGATAACCCTCTGTCTCTGTCTTACAATTGTTCGATATTGTCACCCTGTCACATGTACTTCAAGTGGAGATTATAAGGGACTAAACTCATTCTGTGGGCACCGCTGTACCATCCGAAAGTCTGTCAGTTTGAAACCCCTTGCCCACTTTGTCAGTGCTGCCCATTAGTGCCCATTAGTGTTGTCTATCAGGGCACATCAGTGCCACCTATCAGTGCCCATCAGTGTCACCTATCAGTGCCCATAAAGGTTGTCCATCAGTGCCACCTATCAGTGCCCATCAGTGCAGCCTAAAAGTGCTGCATATTAGTGCCTCCTCATCAGTGCCCATCAGTGTCACCTCATCAGCTGAAAGATGAAAATTGGCCTGGGCAGGAAGGGGGTGAAAGTGTCCTGTACTAAAGTGGTTAAACCTTTTTATGTGCAATATATTGCCTATACCATTTGGATAAATAAACAGTTTTTTATTGCTGTGCCTGGTGTTCTTGTGACTTTGAAGATAACATGTGGCACTCCTGAATGACTTTGTTTTTGATTCTTCATACACATTCATATGAGTATCATTCAATGTGTGACCCCAGTGCTCCATGTGTTTGCATAGTATAGTTTGTAAGCTTTTTTTTATTTTTTTTGCCGTACCAACATGCATTGTCTTAAAAGTTTAAAGTCGAAACAGAGTGCACAAAAACACCAACACAAAATGAAATGATTACATTAAATGCCAAAAGGATGAATGATTGAAGGAATGTCCTTCTTAGAATTTAGTAACACATTTTCTTTCTACTGATTGTTTTAGGGCCAAAGGCTTGATGATGGATTTGGAAGAAGGAAATATTCTTAAACTTGCTGCAGATGGAACTATTCTCAGGTATCCTCAAAGGAAATATGTATTTTCTCAATTTAGACTGTTTTTACTTGGACTGTTTCCGCAATTGAATTTATTGCCACATTTTAGGAAAATTATCAAGCACAAAGTATTTTCAGTGTTTTTTAATTATATGGTCAAAATGTGTGTTTTATTAAACTTTAATAATATTTTATTCTAATCCATTTTGTGGGTTTGAATGTGTGTTTGGATTATGAACAGAGGGCAATAAAAAGTCTTGACAGCTGCAAGAAGCCAGGTTCACACACTGCTAAAAGCTGACCCTTCCATAAAAACAGATAATATGAAGGTATCACATACTAATTGTGCTTCACTTTATTTAATAGGTACTTATACATATATTTTGTGACTTACACTGGGATTTTTACAACTTTATAGGCTTGATTTAAGTAGATATAGTAAACACAAAGTAATGACTTTTATTTTCATTGCTCAATTCTCATACACAACCTCTTACTGCCATCTGAGCATGCTTATGGGACAGGAAGGCTGGGAGCATGTTGCATACATACTTTAACCTATGAATATATATAGGTAATAGTTTTTAATGTGGTCATAATATAAAAGCTCACAACCCAGGGGGTGTGGTTAGTTGGCGGAGCGGATGGCTGCATACTAAATCAGCTGCTCTCTCCAGTGGGTTGCCCGGAGTGTTTCAGAGCGTCAGGAAGCCTCCGATACAGGGACACAGAGCTGTGGGCACATCCTCTGATGCCTTCCAGAAAGAGAAGAGACTGGGCAAAACCTGGGAAAATGCTTGATTTCTTCTCCCAGCCGTGCCACTTCACAAACCAAGATGGCACTGTCAGCACTCCACAAGGATCCTCACAGAGGCACAGCACAGCATCCCAGCAGCACTCAGCCAACAACAAAGGCTTGAAGCAAGGGAAGAACGCCCAATCTAACCCTCCTCATCTTCTTCCAGCCCTGCAAAGAGCAAGCAAAAGATGAATGATCACTTAGCTGCTGATCCAGAGGTAAGCCAGCTTAACTCATCCCTAGATGACACCAGGGAGTTGCAGGACTCCATCTCAGATTTCCCCACAACAGACATGCCAGTCCTTGATACCACTTTGAAGGACATGCTTATATCAATGAGATCAACTCTGTATACAGATATATTATCTCTGGCACAGCAATTTAAATCTGAGGTATCAGAAGTTAACAACATAGTGACCCATATTGAATCAAAGATGGCAGAGTTCACTTACACGTTTAATGACCTGGTAGACACCCATAAGGACAGGGATTTTGTGGATGAAGATGAAACTTGCAGATTTAGAGGATCCTTCGAGACGTAACAAGATTCGGGGAATACCAGAATCGATTAAACCTCCTGATCTGCAAAACTACTTCACAAACGTTTTAAAAATTGCTCTTCCAGAGACACCACTGGAGGATTTAATTATAGATCATATACACAGACTCCCAAGGCCTCTCTTTTTTTGTTGACCCCACCAGTTGCGCAGGCATATTCCGCACAGATTCTAGTTACAAATCACCTGTTTTTATCCTTGCTTTTCTGTTTTTCTGTTTTTGTTTTCTTTTTGTGTGCTCTTACAGTAACGGTGTCTTGCTGGAGAAGTTTTCCATCTATAGACCTTCCATAGTGGTCGTTGAACACTTGAAGTTTCCTTAATCAGGTACCTCCGTGTGACTGTACTCCTTTAGCTTATCTCTAAAAATGGCAGATTCATAATCCTAATCTGCAAAATAAACCAAGTTAAATATACTCTAGTCAATTTATACCTTTCTAATACCAAACTAATTTCATTTTTAAATAAAATCTGGAAAAAAATATCCACATTGAGGAAAGGACATTTAATTGTATTACCTTTCCGGTGAAAAAGAGCTTCAATTGCACTACCTAGGTGAGGTTTAGTGAGATAACATAAATAAATAAATCATCAAATATTATCAACAAATCAATAAATAATATAAGTGACAAATAGCGTCATTCTTCCCCTAAGGGGTAAAATAAAAATGTAATTCTTTTTTCCCTTTTTTCTCTTTTTTCTTTTCTTCTTTAACCACTTCCCGACCAGCGCACGACGATGTACGTCGACAGAATGGCACGGGCAGGCATATTGGCGTACAGGTACGTCCAATATTCGATGCCGCCCTGCCATCGGGAGCGCGCAGCCGGCGGCGTGCTCCCGCACTGGTCGGGACCCCCGTGAGTCCGGTCGCGGGACCCGCAGACTCGATCGCCGCGGGCATCTCCGCGAGCGTTTCACGGAGCGGCCGAATGGAGGAAATGCTGTATAAACAACATTTCTCCATTCTGCCTAGCAACTAGTGACGCTGATCTCTGCTCCATGTGATTGGAGCAGAGATCAGTGTACACTAAATGAAAGCCCAACCCCCCCACAGTTAGTAACACACCCCTAGGAACACTTAACCCCTACACTGCCATCCACTGGTTAACCCTTTCACTGCCAGTGTCATTTACACAGGAATCACTGCATTTATATAGCAGTGATTACTGTATAAATGACAATGGTCCCAAAAATGTGTCAAAAATGTCCGATGGGTCCCCCACAATGTCGCAGTCACAATAAAAATCACTGATCGCCGCCATTACTAGTAAAAAAAAAAATAATAAAAAATTATTAATAAAAATGCTATAAAACTATCCCTATTTTGTAAACGCTATAACTTTTGCGCAAACCAATCAATAATCGCTTATTGCGATTTTTTTTACAAAAAATATGTAGAAGAATACGTATCGGCCTAAACTGAGGGAAAAAAAATGTTTTTTTATATATTTTTGGGGGATATTTATTATAACAAAAAGTAAAAAATAATGCGTTTTTTTCAAAATTGTCGCTCTATTTTTGTTTATAGCGCAAAAAATAAAAATCGCAGAGGTGATCAAATACCACCAAAAGAAAGCTCTATTTGTGGGAAAAAAAGGACGTCAATTTTGTTTGGAAGCCACGTCGCACGACCGCGCAATTGTCAGTTAAAGCGACGCAGTGCCGAATCGCAAAAAGTGGTCTGGTCTTTGACCAGCAAAATGGTCCGGTCTGCAAGTGGTTAAATTACCCAATGACTGAATCCATAAATAAATAAACAAACAGTGTTATGTGAATAAATTAAACAAATGTCCACAGCGTATGAACACACAATTATATGAATTAATGGTGGCTATGATTATAAGTCCATATGTTCTGCAGAGTTAAAGCAAAAAACTTCAAAGAATTCCTTCCCAAATGGTGGAAAATAAGCAAACTTTAACTGAACGGCAACAGTTTTTCTTTGCTCTATTTCTTCTAATACAGCCTCCACATGTAATCCCGCAAGCGATATATGAAAATGATCAAATGGCCGCTTACCAGATCCAAGGATCAAATGGGCATATATCAGAATGAATCCTCCACACCGAGCGATATCCCACTCTCTTCCTCAGCAAGGACAATCTGCTCTCCAATCAAAGGTGATCACTCTCCTGCTTCATGCTCAGCTGTTTTCCATCCACACTACTCGCCTTGCTTCACTAGCTGTGAGTGCACCAAAAAACTTCCTCACAGCCAGTGAAGCAAGGCGAGTAGTGTGGATGGAAAACAGCTGAGCATGAAGCAGGAGAGTGATCACCTTTGATTGGAGAGCAAATTGTCCTTGCTGAGGAAGAGAGTGGGATATTTACCCAAAATAAATTGCTGATTCCTTCAGTGACTACTACGAATCACTGTATGATTTAGAAAACAATGCTGATGCTCATGAAAAGGGCCGAGAACAGACGAATATTCCAACGCCAAAATTACTTTGGTGAAGGGGAGAGGGTGGGGAGTGCCCTCTCACTTCTGATTCAGGCAAATAATTCCTCTGACTCGATCCAGGTAATAAAAGCACCGAATGGGGACCTGGTATCTAGCCCGCCAGAGATCATGAATGTACTCGCTGACTACTACGAAAACCTATATAAATCGTCTACAAGGGGTCGAGGTAGAATAGCAACTGATTTTTTGCATCAAACAATAATTCCAACCTTAGTAGATGAGGATAAAATAAGCCTTGATGCGCCTCTTACACTGGAAGAATTGAAAAGTGCAGTGATGGGAATGCCTAACTACAAATCCCCTGGCCCAGATGGGCTACCAATAGAGATCTATAAGCGCTATGGGGATGTACTCCTACCGGAACTTTTGGAAACATTTAATTGGGCATTGGATGAGGGTAAGCTCCCTACTTCAATGTCGGAAGCCAATATTACCTTAATTCTTAAAGAGGGGAAGGATTATTAGGAGGTCTCCTCATATCGCCCGATTTCTCTATTGTGTTGTGATGTTAAAATCTTAGCTAAAGTCCTGGCGACCCGTCTAAACAAGTATATTTGCAAATTAATACACCCAGATCAGTCTGGGTTTATTCCAGGTAGAACAACCAGTACCAATATTAGAAGAGTTTTTGTCAATATACAGATACCAACTGATAACGAGGGCCCCAGTGCGATATTAGCCCTGGATGCTATTAAAGCTTTCGATAGCTTGGAATGGGACTATTTATGGGGAGTGCTGGAACGATTTGGATTTGGCCCACTATTTATTAGATGGGTCAAACTGCTCTATAGTAAACCTACTGCAAAAGCTAAAATGGGTACTGCACTCTCTAGGACATTCCAGCTGGAAAGAGGGACGAGACAGGGATGTCCCTTGTCTCCCCTCTTGTTTGTGCTGGCCATGGAGCCCCTGGCTGTCCTGACGAGAGCGCGCCCGGATATCCAGGGTTTCCGTCGTAGGTCGGGGGAAGAAAAAATCGCTCTGTTTGCGGATGATATCCTCTCTTTCATTGGGGATATAAAGTCTACCCTGAATAAGGTAATGCAGATGATGGGTGAGTTTGAACAACAGTCGGGCTTGGGAATTAATTGGAGCAAATCAGCACTGTTACCACTTATTAGAGCAGGGGACCAACCGATACCAATGATCCCTGGTCTGGCAGTGGTAACCAAGTTAAAATATTTAGGTGTTTGGGTGTCTGGAGATTAGAATCATTATTCCGAGAATTGATCTGGAAGAAAGGTCAAGCTCAGATTAGCCTTCAAACATTGCAGCTCCCGGTAAAGAAGGGAGGGATGGCAATACCACACCCAAGGCTATATTTTTTGTCAGCTCAGCTTCAGCATCTGGCTGGGGCTGGTATTAATGGCAGAGAATATTCAAGCAATAAAATTATGACTGAGAAATCACCTCATAAGCTAGTGGTTGAGACCTTGGAGGCTAATTCGTTTGCTTATAAATGTCCTACGACTATCTTATTGAGGAAAGTGTGGCAGGCAACTAAACTAATCATGGGATACAATGAGGTGACTGACTACACCCCTTTGTGGTATAATGAAAACCTAACAGAGTTAAGCAGTATTGATAGATCTCTGGAGTGGGAGAGACACGGAATCAATAGATTAATACAATTATACCACAGGAATCGTATGAAATCCTTTGAAGATCTGAGGTGAGAATTCAGCATCTCGAATAGGGAGTTTTATAAGTATCTACAAATTAGACATGGGATTGGGGCCCAGTTTGGGGCATTGACGATGGAGAGGGTCGAAACCCCCTTGTTTCGGGGACTGGTTGAGTGCACGCAAAAGAAAGGGACAATCTCCAAATTACATATTAAACTTAGGGATATGTTTTTGAAGGGGGAGGGACCAGCTAGAAGTAGAACGGAGTGGGCTCGAGAGGTAGGGCCGATAACTCAGGAACAGTGGGATAGGATATTAGAAAGTGGATGTTTGGTATCCATATCCCCCTCGCAGAGAGTGTCCCATATGTTCTTCATTTATAGAGTGTACTATACCCCTCACAAAATGTGGAAGATAGGAAGGGTAACTAGAGATGAATGTCCTAGATGTGAGGCACCTGGGGACTTTCTCCACATGGTGTGGAAATGTCCAAAGCTGTACAGGTATTGGATAGAAATAGTTCGTAGAATCAATAGGACCTTTAAGATTACTCTAGAACCTGAGGCTAGGACCTGCCTTCTAGGGATCCTGGAGGAGGGTGGAATTCCCCCCTTGGCAAGAACGGCAGTACTAAGGTGCCTGTACCAAGCCAGACGGTTGATAGCAATAAACTGGCAGGCTAGGAACCCCCCCGCATTTGAGGCATGGGTAAATGCTATTGATAATACAATCTGGTGTGAAAGAGTGGTGTACATAAAACAGGGTAATTTAAAGAAATTTGGGGAGCTATGGAGCCCTTGGTTGAGCGAGGAGGGTTGTCCGGTGGGTGTGAGTGGAGGGGTAGGGGTAGAGGTTGTGGTTTGACCTACTCCCCCCCTGTATTACCCCCTCACCCCCCCCCCCCCTGGTCCTTTTCCTTTCTCGGTCGCCTCCCTTCCTCTCCTAGTCAGACAAACAATATTTGGCGGGACTGCCGGCGCGAACAGTGTGCAGAGGGGTGGGGGTGGGGGGGATGGGTGTAATGGGTTGATTTAAGGGTAAGGTTGCAATAACTTGAATGTGGCACATGACTCCTATGTTTGTTTTATTTATTTTGTTGTTGCTGTTAACTTTGATTGGGACAACGGCATCAGTGTGCTATGTATACCTTTCTTGTTGTCATTCTAATGGTTGATAATTGAATAAAAAAGTTAAAAAAAAAAAAAAAAAACAATGCTGATACTGTTTACAGCCACCATTATTACTCTTCCTAAGACAGGTAAAGAACCTAACACATCTATCTCCTTGCTTAATGTAGATGTGAAGTTCTATGCTAAACTGATAGCTAATAGATTGGCAAAAATTCTACCAAGACTGATCAATCCAGATCAGGTTGGTTTCATTTCTGGACACCAGGCCCCAGATGCAGCTAGAAGGATGGTCAACCTTTTATACCTAATGGAAAAACCCTCTGGCGCTAACTCAAACCTTTGCTGGAGAGGATGTGGTCAAGTAGGCCTGCTAACTCTTATGGTGTGGTCTTGCCTACATCTTTGTAGCTTCTGAGCTGAAATGTTTAAACTAATCTCCAAGGTCACAAGCTTCTTTACAAAATCTAACATTGAACAAGCCATTCTAGGTATCAATATGGCGTCTTTCATGTTTCAGTTAGATCTGCAATAATGCTCAAATGGAAAACAAATGTTGTTCCTACTTTCAGGGTGATAATCAAACAGGTCACCATGATAGCTGAATACAAAAAATGCTAGGTTATAAAGATGGATATATCGCTAAATATGAGCTCAACTGGTCTCCTTGGAAAACTTGAACTGTTATAACAATTATTCAGTTACATTACTGCTTAGTACTGCTTCTACTGCAAATAGTTATTATTGTTTATTGTTAGAAATTGTGGTTTATTATAACAAACAATAACTATAGTCCATACAGAGAATATTGCTGATCTATGCCACACTAAAAGCTACCTCCCCACGACATAGTCTGATCCCATAGGGGGTGTCTGGGGGGATGGGACAATGCCTCTAACTGAAGATTAGCAGTAATTGTTCACTTGTTACTTCTTTGTTCTGTCACGGGTACATATTAATTGACTCTCCCTACATTGTCAATGTATGACAGATACTGTTATAATTTTGTTTGATGCTTTATAACTCGATAAAAATCATTGAACACAAAAGTTTGCAACCCATGCTAGACATCCTCATGTTTGATGTTGTATCCAATGTCAACTTTTTTAGCACACACAAAAAAATGTTTCTTTATATTGTTACATAGGTAGGTCCAGAAAATACCTGTAATGCCGCGTACACACAACTGGACTTTCCGGCAGAAAGGGTCCGACGGTCTTCCCAACGGGGTTCCAACGGACTTTCGACGGAGTTACGATGGACTTCCGAACTAACGGACTTGCATACACACGAATGGACCAAAGTTTGTTCGTTTTGAATGTGATGACGTACGACGGGACTAGAAAAGAAGTTAAATAGCCAGTGGCCAATAGCTGCCCTTGTGTCGTATTTGGTCCGTTGGACCAGCATACAGACGAACGGTTTTCCCGATAGAAATTGATTCTGTCTGACAGATTTGAAACATGTTCTATTTTTAGGTCCATCTGAATTTTTGAAGAAAAAAGTAACACACGATCCAAGGATCAAATGGGCATATATCAGAATGAATCCTCCACACACGATCATAATATCCAACGGATTCTGTCTGACCTTTTCTGCCATAAAGTTTGGTCGTGTAAGCGGCATTAGAGTACATAGAGACTAAACTGATTAGTGCAGTTACCAATGAGTGCATGTGACCACAGGATGGCCTAGGCTTATTAATCTCACAAATGCATTTAATTAAAGTACACGATATAAGGCATATGCATAAATTCAGTTATGAAAACTCACCGCAGCAGGATAGAGCTTAAAATATCTCTGATGCAGGATATTAGTCTGAGATTTTTGTGATATTAAAATGCAGGGCACTCAAAAAGTGTTTTTGTAGATTTTAAATAAATGCTATAGCTTAGCAATCCAACAAAAACTAAGCTGTGTTCAGATGTTGCAGACACCCATGTAAAGTGATGACTAAAGGTACGTGATAGAGCAAAACCACTAATCACAAGCTTATATAGCAGAAAGTTGATGAGGTCCAATGGATCAATTCTTCCTTCTTCAGGGAAAGTTTTCTTTGTGACATACAGCCTTTTGAACTATGGTAAGTAAACTTACGTCTGCCTTATGATAGCCTGCTTCACACGATGATCCTGGTGGAACTGTATGCCTTACCAAGATGTGCCCACTCAGGCAGGTAGAATAATAGTCAAGCCAGCAGCAGGACAAGAGCACTGTTTAACAGTAGTTTGGACACATAGAGCTGAGAATTGTGTTGTGTCTGGCAATGTATCTTCTTGCAGAGCCATCTGGAATGCTGGACAGCTCCCTGTACAATCCCTGAATCATCCTTGAATTATCCTGCCTTGAACCTTCCATTTAGGCCAAGTCTTTGCACTTCCTGGTTGCCAGATTATTGTGCTTCCTTGAGCCAATATCTCACTCTTATATCTCCTATTGCCATTCATATCTTCGCTGTTACTCATTACCTAACCTTGGCTTTTTCCTCCGCTATGCTTCTGCTTGCTCCCAACCTGTAACTACTCGTTACCGACCTTTGGCTTGTTTTCTGACTATGCTTCTGTTGAAACCTTGCTATATCCTCTACTAGACCTCAGCTTGCTCACTTCCTGTTGGGGCACCCCCTGAAGATTTTGACCTGGTACTAACACGCAGCAAAATCCATCTCCATCATCAGGAGCTCTGGTGAACTTAGTACTTAGACTCCACCCCTCAGACGAGCATGTGTCATCTGCCAAAGCGATCTGCTTCTGTATTTATCCAGCTTGTCAGTGAGTTCCTCACAGCTATAGCTACTGGTCTCTAAGCCTGACTCCAGATCGTGACAGAATAATCTGGCCAAAACATGAAGGCCATTTTAGCAGCTGCTGCGGCTCCTTTAGTGGTGCAAATAACTGAGTTGCAAGTGTTTGGTGTTAACTTATAGGAAAGGTTTTCCAAACTATAAATGGAATGGAAGTGAATATACCACAAGAGGACATCTTTGATTTGCATAAACAATTGCAGGACTTACGATCCCAAGATACTTCTGCTTTAGATACTACCACACCTATGCCTCTACCACACAAGTTCAATGGAGCTAGTCACCATTACAGAGGTTTCCTTAATAAATGCTGCATATATTTCAAAATGCAACCTGCTGCATTCCCTGCTGAGGAAAAGAATGTAATATTTGTAATAAACCTTCTATCTGCAGAAGCTCTAGCTTGGGCTTCTTCTTATATAGAACAAAACAGTGTCACTCCAATCGTAACCTCTGTGCTACTCTTGAAGCAAAGTTACATAATTTGTGGCAAGGTTGACAGTCTGTTGCTGAGTGCACAGCTGAATTCCGACATTGAATCTCAGATACCACCTGGAGTACACCAGTGCAAAAGAGTCAGTTTCACCAAAGGCTCTCTGAACAGGTAAAAGATGAGCTCGCCAGTGCAGAGACTTCTAATGATTTTGTGGTGTTCACCCGATTATGTATCCAAATTGATCAGAGGCTTACAGAAAGGAAGAAAAGGAGATTGGGAATGTTTGGAAGTAATGGTGGCATGCATTTCTTTTCTAGTCAATTTGTTCAGAAGGTTGATGCTATTAGGAGATCTGCTTCTCCTCTGGAGAAAAAGAGAAGACATTCAGAGAACATATGTTTCTATTGTGGAGACAGGGCATTATATTAATTGTCCTAAAAAAGTCAAAAGAACAGTTGCTGTAACTGATGTTATACTGCCTGAACAAATAAACCTGAATAGCCAGTCTTTCTCCCCATTGATCCATGAAAAAAAAGTTAATTCTATACTGTCTCATTTTGTTATTCCTATTAAACGTATCACTGAAGACTGTGAATTTCCCTGCTCTACTATACTGGATTTTGGAGCCAGCGGGAACTTTATGGCATTTACCCAAAGCAAGAATACTCAAACAAGAAATAGATCTGCTCCCATTGAGATGGAGTCAGTTGACGGTTAACCTTTATTGTCAGGACCTGTTACCCATGAAATCATTCCTCTGGTACTCCAATTTGAGGCTGACCATCTTTCAGATGATTATGTCACCAAAGTTTCTTGTCATGCTGGGTAATCCTTAGTTTTCTACCCATAATCCCTCCATCTACCGGGGAGCATGGACAATCAACTTTGCATCCCCCCATTGCGAGGAGCATTGCAGGGAACCTTGTCGAAAAAATTCTCCACTGATTGGAGAATCACAAGTGGATGTGGTAGCTTCCCAGTCATATGACAGCTTGCCTTCACAATACCATGCATTCCAGGATGTCTGTGATGAAAAGAATGCTGATCAAATATCTCCCCACCGCCCTTATGATGGTCTCATTGAACTGCAGGGGAAGAAATACCTTTTGGTCACCTTTGTCAGAACTTGAATTAAAGGTGCTCAGGGAGTGCCTTGATGATAATTTAGAAAAGGGTTTCAACACTCAACATTTCTCGCAGGGGCAGCTCTTTCACATTCCTTTTGGTGGCCTGGTTACAAGAAAGATGTCAAATGTTATATGGGCATGTGCACGCAATAAGACACCCTGAGCTTCTTGTTTGGGGTTGCTCTAGCCACTTCCTGATCCATCAAGGCCATGGAGATCAATTTCTATGGACTTTATTGAGTTTACCTCCCCCAAAGGAAATGACCACTGTCTTGGTAGTTGTTGACGGTCTCACAAAGATGACTCATTTTATACTAGTTAGCAGGGTACACACTGCTGAACAAACTGTGGAACTGATGGTTGGAGAAGTGTTTAAACTATATGGAATCCCTAATGATATAGTGTCAGAAAAAAAGAGTACAGTTTACTTCAAAATTGTGGAAAAGCTTTTGCTCAGCATTAGGTGTTACACTTAATCTGTCCTCTGCTTTTCATCCCCGGTCTAATGGTCAGACCGAGAGGACCAATCAAACTCCAGAGCAGTACCTTCAATGTTTTGTCAGTTATCTTCAGGATGATTGGGTTGATTATCTTCGTATAGCAGAGTTTGCCAATAGAAACATGGAAAAATAGAATTGTGACAGCAGAGTAGTCCATCGAGTCTGCCCATCTTTTATTTTTATTTTTTATTTTTTATTTTTTTATTTTTGCTTGTTTTTTTATTATTTTTAGGTCTATCTTTGTCCCAAGCATGTGTGAAGCCATTGACAGGCTCACTACCTCTGCTGGAAGTTTATTCCAAGCATTGACTACCCTTTCTGTAAAATAATACTTTCTCAAATTAGTTTTGAACTTTCCTCCAGTTAGTTTGTGGTCATGTCCCCATGTTCTTGATTTTGGTTTCATTTTGAGAAAAATTCCCTCTCGAACCTTTGATGTATTTAAAGGTTTCAATCATATTTTCCCTTTCCTAATTTCCCCCTAAGTGCATTATTTTACATTTAGAATCATTAAACTGCAGTTTCCATTGCTCTAACTTTCCAACAGTGCAAAATTACATTCAATGTTAGACACCTCCAGGGTGTCTAACACACCTTTGTATCATCAGCAAAAAGACATTACTCTGGTTTCATTCATCAGAGGACAGGGAAAAATAATTGTTCATCCATCTCCTCTGTGTGCTGCCGACCCGACTGCTTACGGCAGTCCCAGACTCCCGAATGTAATGGGAGAGCATGGGAATGGAGGCAGAATGGGGGGGGGGGGGGCTTCCAAGCCCTACAAAAGTGATCTGGCAGCTGTACAGCTGCTTGATCACTTTTACCCTGAAGCCGACCACCACCTCTGAAAAAAATTACCTTAGGATTATGACTGCCAGAACTGCTTCCAGTCCAAGATGTACACTGGACCGAAAGCGGTTGAAGAAAAACTTCATTAAAATGGCAAAGGACTGTCTAACAACCAGCAACTTTTGAGAAAATAAACAGTTTTGTGAGAAGTATGCAAGTATGCAATATAGTGTATATAGAGCAGCAGTCTGTAAAGCACAGTGCAGGGGTCTGGGGTGTGCACTGCAAACTGTTTAAGAGCCATACGTATGTAAAGCACTGAGTGCTGCAGTCAATGCTTGGTTTAGGACAGGGGTCTCAAACTGGCGGCCCTCCAGCTGTTGCAAAACTACAAGTCCCATGAAGCATTGCAAGACTGACAGCTACAAGCATAACCCCCACAGGCAGAAGCATGATGGGATTTGTAGTTTTACAACAGCTGGAGAGCCACCAGTTTGAGACCCCTGGTTTAGGAGTACATAACACACAGAGAGCAGAGGTCAGAAATATGTAATGCACAGAATGCAGGGGACAGGAGTATAAAACAAAAAGTGTGCGAAAGACAGGAGTCAGGGGTGTAAAACTACCATACCCAAGCTATACTCTCCTCCCTTTTCCTTTTCAGCAAAGTTTTCTACTCCTCCTCCTCCAAAAAAAATCCAGCACTAAACAGCATGCTGTTTATGATTACACCCCCCCCCCCCGCCCCACCCTCAGCATGTATCCTTTCTCCTACACCCAGTACAATTCCCTTTCCACTCTTCCACTCCCCCAAATCCCCATCTCAACACAAATCCTATCGCCCTAGTCCTTTAACCCAGAACAAATAGTCCAACACAAATACCCCCCCAGCACAAATCTCCCAATTGCCTTTCCCAGTGTATCCTTTACCCCCAATTCCCTAAACCAATAAAAATCCTACCCCCCTAATACTCCCTCAGATCAAAAATCTTCCCCTCCAAATCCTGTGTAATGTACAGTGAAAGAGTTAAGAGAGTGACCCCCTCCTCCTCACAAGCAATACTCTCCCCATTTTACCCTTTCAGCAACAATCCTAACTGACTCCCCACCAAAAAAAATGTTTGAGGCAAAGCTTGAGGCAAACCCTGCTCATTTGCGATTTGCAGATGTGTCAAACTGATGTGTTTTTTTTTTTGTTGCTGTCATAGTAATCAACTAATAAGAATGCACTACCTGGACCTTGAACTTAGGTTACCTGGCTTTTAATGAGCCAAAAAAGAGGGCTTGGGGATAAGCGAGCCCCCTCACTATAAAAGGATGGGTTTCCAGGAGCCATATTGACAATAGGGTTTACTAAAGCTGGAGAATGCAAAATCAGACTTCTGCATAAAAGCCAATTAGCTTCTAACCTCAGTTTGTACAATTAAGGTTTGACAATAAAACCTGGAAACTGATTGGTTTCAATGCAGAAGTGAGCCTTATTTTGCACTCTACAGCTTTAGTAAAAAAAAAAACCCAATATGTTTATCTGTGAGAGGGAAACATGCCTATGTTGATAAAGTGCCTAAGGTCAGATTAATGTAGACACTTACTAGTCTCTAGGAGTCTAGAAGTAAATGGAAACCCTTAGCCCTTGTACACATGGTCGGACATTCTGACAACAAAAGCCGTCTGATTTTTTCCGACGGATTTTGTCCGAAACTGGTGCTGGATACACACGGTGGGACAAAGTTGTCGGAAAATCCGATCATTTGGAATGTGATGACGTTCATTCGTTACGACGGGACTACGTTCAGGCTAATAGCCAATAGCTTTGGTCTCGTAATTTGATCTGAGCATGCGTGGCACTTTGTCTGATCGGAATTCCCTACAAATGATCGGACGAAGTCTGATTGGATCATGTTGTCGGAAAATTTTATTTCATCTCTCAAACTTTGTTGGTCAGACATTCTAACGAAAAAAGTCTGATGGAGCCCACACACGGTCGGATTATCCGACAACACGGTCCGATCAGACATTTTCCGACGGAATTTCCGACTGTGTGTACAAGGCCTTACACCATGCCCCTGTCCACATGCACTACAGTGATAGCAGGCTGTATTTTTTTCACAGGACATTTTTGCTGAGTTCTGTTGCTGGCTGAAATATTTTTTTTTCCAAATTATTTTTTTTTAAATACTATCAACTGTGAAATATGCCTGTGAAATGTGCATCAACAAAGAAGCTTACAGTGTCCTTTGGTAGAGCATGATTTATAGGCAAGGGGTTGTATCAGAAAGGGGCAGAGCACTGTTATCCCATAACACAAAATGCCCAAAGACCTATACAATATATCAATATCACCAGCTGTTGTTTCCAAGAAAGCTAGCGACTACAAAAACGGTGGTTAGCTTTAAATCTACTTTAGAAAACTATGCTTGAAGTCTTTGAGTCTATCTGTCAACAACATCTGTTGGTAGCTCTTAAATTGTCAGCACCCTGGCTATTTTTTATATTAATTTGTGTCCCTTTTTTTTTTTTGCCTCATTTAAAAGAAAAAAAATGAAAGTGCAAAAACAGTATGCTCCTAAAACCACCTCACTTAAATTCACCAGCCCTGGGGGACATGGCTGAATGGAGGTCTGAGCGGACGTACACGTGGAGAGCTCTTGCCGTCCTGGAGCATACCTTGTGCTTTTCTTCCCCAGCAGACCTTCCCTGCTTCCTCCAAAGACCCAGGGTCCCCCATACTGTCAGGGCACCGCCTGGGACCGTTGGCACGACAATCCCTGAGTTCCAGCCTCCTAAGAGACGAACCGCGGCTTTGGCTTTAGAACGGGGAGCGGCGGTGGCAATCTTGCTCCATTCAGCTACTGTGCCAATGCTGCCTCCAGGTCTTCCTACCCATCCTGTGCCCGGCTCTCACACTGCACGGACACCAGAGATATCTGGCCTGCAGTCCTCCCTGTGCCGCTCCTGTATGCCAGCCTGAAGGATCTAGTAAGCAACGGCGGCCATATTGCTACACCCCGGTGGCCTCTCTGTCTCCTCTGGGCCCGATCCAAGACCCATCCAGCCTGACGGATTGTGGCCCATGATGGGGATATTAGCAGGTAACTGTTGCGTGGGTTGCAGCCGTGGCCCTTGCCCCCAGAAGCCACATGTGGTGGCCATCTTGTTCCACCCTGCTGCAGTATCTGCCTATGCTCCTGGACTCCTTAACCCCTCTGGATCACTACCTGCAATGCTACAAGAGTTGTCCAGATGGTTCATCTGTCACCTGTAGTCCTCATTAAAAAAAAACTCCTCGGGGGGCGTGGCCAACCATGGATGGTTAAAAACATGTGCTGCTGTGCCCCGTGACCGCCTGAAGCTGACAGGCTATCTTCCAGTCAACGCACATCTTTGAAAAGCATATCCACAGAGCTGCAACAGAGCACGATCCAGCTTTACCTGCTCCGCACATCTCAGTCGGAACCCCGTACTCCCAAAGACAAGAGGGTTCCGGCTCGAAACACAGGGAGGAGCAAGCCTCCTCTCTCCACTCAGCCGGCGACAGACAGCAGTGAGGAATTGGATGATCCCCAAGCCCTGCACTCCGACCCACCGGCTGTGGTATCCAGGTCAGTAATGCCTGTTGCCCCGCACCCTGTGGATATGACCCCTCAGGCCTCAGGAGGATCATCCAGATCTGAGGCCCTCTTGTCGGCTTTCCGGGTGGAGTTTGAGTCCTGGGTGGTCAAAATGGAGGCCTCACTCCATAAAGACCTCCAGGTCCTCCAACAGCAGACCTCAACTACCGAGGCTTCTGTTTCTGCCCCAACTGACACTCAAACTAACCATGCAGCCCACATCACATCTCTTGAATGGACCTCCAAGGAGAACTTGCACCGCATACGGCAACATCAATTGCATATAGAAGACGGAGAAAATAGGAGCTGCAGGAACAATATACGGCTACAGGGAATAACAGAGGCCATGACTGGTAAAGACTTAAAACCTCCTACACATGGGGTCATTCCTTCAGTATTAAGGTGACCAGGGCTGAGCATAAATTTGTCATTTCTGACCCGGATCAACTCCCAGCCTTCTTCCTCTTTCTGGAACAGGACCCAATTGATGTTTTGAAATGGTTGGATCCACCAGATGACCGCACCAGGGTGCAAGCACATGACCCTCTCCCACAACGACGTAGGCATCCGAGGTCAGATCACATTCTATGGGCCCTAGAATGCATTAGCCTACCTCACTGGAAGATTAAGGCAACTCTAGGATGCTGCATGAAGCCATATCAACACTCCTCATATAACTAGCACCATTCAAGTACACTACTTCTTGTCTCCTGGACAGGTCAATGTTTGGAACCCCCCTTTTTGTTTTTGTTTTCTTTTTACATTTTCCTTTTAGTTCCAACTGTTTTCAGCCAGATATGTTACTGTGGGCGATGAAATGACCTTCTCCATACTGTAATGCCTCATGATAGTTGGTGCAACAAATTGTCGGGCCTTCTCCCCGCCCTTTGCTGGTGTGCTGTACCTAGCTGGGGTTTGGGAGAGACTATGGGGCTGTAAAATCCGATGCCTGATTTGGATATGCAAATATTTAGCTTCTAATATACTTTACTGCACTGGTCCAATTTTTATGTGTTTAGTGGAAATGTCCTACACAGATACAGATGGAGGGGCCGATAGATGGACTTGCTCGGTCTACGGCCTCCTGCCATTGTCCATGTGGGCTCCTATAGCTCTCTGTGTACGGTTTCTCCTACACCGCTTAGTTTCACCCTAAAATGTTAATCCACTCTGTTACTGACTTTAGTATTGATACTCAGATTTATGTTTCCAGGGTCCCTGTTGGAGTTTATGAATAACATGAGTTGAAATGATTACCTTCCCCCGTGATGTTATTTCATAGACTGATCATTTCTCTGCGAAGGAGAGAGGGTGATCTTGATCAGGAATATTTACCAACACAGACCGCCACCCTCCTTCACAAACAATACAATGTGTGTTCTACTGTTTAAATGCCTTATTATACTGATGTGCCTCAATTAAGCTATATATGCCTGTTATGCTACTGGGCTCACGGCTCAGCCGCAGGGCCCCCCTTCCCCAAAGCACCCCCCCATGTTGAGGGCATGCAGCCTGGTATGGCTCAGGAGGGGGGGACGCTTGCTTGTCCCCACCACCCCCTTTCCTGACTGGCCGGGCTGCGTGCTCGGATAAGGGTCTGCTATGGAGTTTGGGGGGACCCCCACGCAGTTTTTTCGGCATAGCGCTTCCCCTTTAAATCCATACCAGGCGACGGGGCTAGCAAGGTGTCAATCACTTCACGGCATTCACTTCCTTCACTAGTCCAGGCTACCTGGAGTCATGTTCAAAATTAAGAGACTTTTCTCCGTGTGTGGGCAAGTACATTCATTTCAAAAGTCCGGCGGACTCCCGCCATAGAACGGCGCGTTGTCTGCCGGACCTAGCCCACCGGAAAAGTCTGGTCGTGTGTGGGCAGGTCCGCTCGTTTGGAAAGTCCAGCGGACCTCAGCTGCAAAGTCTGGAGGTTTGTCCGCCGGATTAAGTCTGCCGGATAGTCCGATCGTGTGTACGCGGCATTACATTCACATCGACTATTTTCTTATTGATCATAGCTGTTGGGATTGGTCACCAAAATGCGAGACAAACTCTATGATTTGGTCTGACCACTCACCTATCCATCTGACACTATCCCTCCCTTCCACTACGGTAAGGGAATGGACGTAGAAGCTGAATGATTCACTTCTCACAAACTCTGACTGTTCCCACTAGGTTTCAGAAACCATTTCTAACTTCTTAGCAGATCATGCCTCGGACTCTACCCCGCTACCCTTACCAGTGGCGTAACTAGAACCTTCAGGGCCCGAATGCAAGAAACCATGAAGGGCCCCCCTGAACCCCAGCCAGGGCCCTTCCCTCCGAGTCTGGCGGTGGAACTCTAGGGCATGGTCACAGGTATGACCTTTGTGAGCCCTGTAGTTCCACCACTGGTATCAGTATTTTTTTTTTATTTTTTTTAGGTGCCCCATTGGGGGACTGTCCCTAGGCAGGATGGGGTGCCCGTCCCCAGAAGAGATGAGGTCCTTTTCTCCAGGGCAGATGAAGTTACTGTACCCAGCTGAGAAGGGGTCCCTGTCCCCAGGGGAGGTGGGGGTCCCTGTCCCCAGGGGAGGTGGGGGTCCCTGTCCCCACGTGAGAAGGGGTCACTGTCCCCAGGGGGAGATGAAGGGGGTATGTAATGGTGTGTGGGGGATGGGGTCCTCTCACTCACCATGACCAAGCTGTAGGCCGTGCACTCATCCATGTTGGCCTGGGCTCCATCCAGTGTGCTGGACGGGCGATCAGCATATCTCCCAGAAAGACCTTTCATCATCTGTGTATGACGGGGAGGAGGGGGGCTGGCAGACAAGCCTGCAGTGTCCTCCGGGGGGCTCTCATAGGGCTGCACTGCATCTGTGTGCTTAAAGTTTGTTTACCCGGGAGAAGTATGCAGTGCAGTGTGGACTGGACTCAGGGGGGGGGGCGGGACTCTGGCTGGGGAGAACAGACATCAGACTGAGCGGCAATGCATGGTGCAGGAGAGGGGTACTCTGAGGAGCCGGCCGAGGACACAGGTCATGCAGGGAATGCACAACTAAAGAGCAGCCATGGCGATAGTCGAGTATGGAGCTCTGCTAGTCACCCTCCACCTCCAGCCACCCGTGTGCATGGTGCACTGGTACCCCTATGCTGCTGCCGGCCATATGTAGAGGGGGCTGCATGGGCCCCCTGCATCACAGGGCCCGGTTGCGGTCGCGACTGCTGCACCCCCTATAGTTACGCCCCTGACCCTTACAGTGCGAGGCTCTTAAAACTTTCCTTTAAATTTGAATTTTTATTCAGATAGGGTCCCACTTGACAAAGGTACGATCGGCCACAATAACGTCAGCAATGCAAAAGCTTTGAGATCTTGAAACCCTACATAAATGAGCCCCAACGGTGGTGACCCTTACAGAGGCCTCAATGGCTTGATCCCAACTCAAAGAATTTTATGAGGCCTCAGCTCGTAGCTATGTGGGAAGACTTCCCTTACATCAGTACCGATTCCAAGATAAATGCGGTAGACCTTTGGCTCGCTCCCTCCACCCAAATACATCTTCCACATTTATACCCCATATTTGGGCCTCATCTGGGGAAATGATCAGTGAGCCCTCTAAGATATCACAAACATTCCAAGATTTCTACCAAACACTGTATAATCTACCGCATGGTGACTCTTCTAGTCCCTCCCTTACCCCTGAGACTGATAGACAGTCTTATATTGAGGAAACAGTGCTCCCTACATTGGATGGCGATACTGTAGAAGAGCTGGAGCAGGTAATTACAGCAGGTGAGGTCGTAGGTGCGACAGCGCCCACCCCATCTGGTAAAAGCCTGGGTCCCAATGGTTTCACTCCTAAATTCTATAAAATATTTGCTTCCCTACTCACTCTCTTCTTAGCTAAGGTGTTCAACTCCTTATTGGAAGGCTCTGCGTTTCCTCCACAAACACTTGAAGCCCACATTGCCATTATCCCAAAACTAGATAAGGACCAAACTTTGTGCGCTAATTATAGGCCCATATCTTTAATTGGAGTAGACTTAAAAATATATGCCAAAATTATAGCCAATAGATGGCAGTCGCCTCTCCCCTGCCTCAAACACCTGCATCAGGTGAGTTTTGTAAGTGGTCGTGAGGCACAACACCTTGAAAACTCTTCTTACTGAATATACTCGCACCCATGATGTCCCTCTATGCCTTTTGATGGTTGATGCAGAAAAAGCATTTGACTAGGTTGACTGGCAATTCCTCCAGATGTTTCCAGTGCAAATAGTTCTGGACCCCAATATTCTTTCTCAAATGATGTCCCTCTACTCCTCTCCTTCTGCTAGAATTCAGGTGATTGGCTCATTGTCCCCCACATTTTCTATCCAAAATGACACACGACAAGGCTGTCCTCTATCTCCCCTCCTCTACGTCCTTGTCATGGAACACCTGGCAATAGCTTTGTGCAATAACCTCAACATCTCAGGTTTTTCAGTAGGCCCCACTCATTCCAAGCTAGCTCTCTTTGTAGATGCTAATGTTTGTGATCCAACCCCATCTATCCTTATCACATATAATGCAGGAATTCACAAGGTTTGGGAAGCGGAGCAACTTCAATGAATCATACTAAGTTAGAAATCCTGAATATCTCACTGTCCCAGGAGGTCCTCTGCCAAGTATCCACTAAATCTTCCATCCGTTTCCTCATAATCCTCATAATCCAAATACCCACAGAAGGGTCCCAATTGTTCTCCATGAACTTCGCTCCCCTTCTGCTTAGAACCAAGGTGGATCTCTCAAACTACATCATACCATGGCTAGGCAGGGTAAATGCTCTAAAAATGGACATTCTCCCTCAGGTTCTATATTAGTTCCTATTTCCATATCATCCTTATTCTTTAAGAAGCTTAATGTTTTCTTTAAGAAGCCAACTGTTTTCCTCCTTTATCTGGAGGGGGGCTCGGCCTCAGATACGCTATGAAACTCTATCACTCCCCATGATTTTTGGTGAAGCTGGAGCTCCAGATGCCTCTATATACTATAGAGCAGCAGTACTCACGCATATAATGACTGGTTCTACCATTCCTCCACCAAATTATGGGTACAAATAGAAAGCCATCTCAATCCAATAGATCTCCATGCTTTTCCGTGGATGCCTGCTGAATTCCTGAAGGGAGGGACACCCCTAGGTGGTCTCACCCAACAAAATATACAAATATGGTTATGTGTAGGGGTGGGGTGAGCGTGGAACACGAATACTCCTACGGAGGCACCATCCCAAGAAAATGTATAAATATATTTAAAAAATATATTTATTTTCTTTTTTCTTTGGGGTCAACGTGGAACACAATCTCTTTCTATCAATTGTTATTACTTTCTCTTAAAGTTAGTTAAGATTGTAACAACTGTTATTATGTACATCTTTGAAATTAAAACAACAGCCCTTGGTGCAGACACAAAAAACTCTCTCCTCTTTCTTCATTGACTCTATGGGTCCTTTCACACGGGGCGGATCAGTTCTGATCCGCCCCGTGGATATCCGTTTGCTCAGCGGGGATCACTCCGCCGATCCCCGCTGAGCAGGGAGATGACAGCTCCGTCTCTGCACACTGCGCAGGGACGGACCTGTCACAGCGCCGCTCTCCCCTATGGGAGATCGGATGACGACGGACCGCAGTGCCCGTCGTCACCCGATCCGATCCGCAGACGGATGGAAAAATAGCTTTTTCCTCCGTTACACTTTTTCGGATCGGAGCGGGTCGGATGTCAGCGGACATGTCACCGCTGACATCCGACGCTCCATAGAGCTCTATGGAGCACCCGTTCAGGTCCGCCTGAAAAACTGACAGGCGGGCCTGAACGGGACGTCAGTGTGAAAGAGGCCTATATCTTTCATACCCTTTCTCCTACCCTCTACCCCTCTCCTTCTCCCTCTCCTCTCCCCTCCCCCTCTTTTCCCTCTCCCCCCACCTTCATTATGGCCAATTACTGTGGTAGTGCCTGGGTTGATCAAATGAATATGATTAAAACGACAGCATTGGGAGAGAATATCTAAACCAATGAAATGATAGCCCTTTTTGATCACTTGAAAAAACTCCTAGGACATAAATCCATATTCTATTGGCATACGGTAGTCATTTTTTTCAATCATATATTGACAATAAAGTAGTACCCCTTGGGTTAAGGATTCAGAACTTCCCCACACGAAAAAATCCCCCAAGCCGATTGCGAACTGAATGGGAAGAAAATCTTACCACATGTTCATTGAATATGATGAGAATGTTAAAACCACCATGCCATGCAACACAGAGCCATATAGATCAATTCATCACCCGTCCCACATAACACCAGCTAGCACACTTGATGTAATTAATCTTACTTCACAAACTTCCATTGATACAGAATTGGGGATCCTGGGTCTTGGACTTAACTTTTGCCCCACACGGAATATTGATAATTTTGAAGTTGTAAAAGATTTCAATTTGTTCGCCAGAAAGCTAAACTTCTAAACTTTCTAGCATAATCAGACTAACAAAATAGAAATCAACCCTGAGGTTAAATTGTCCTATATGGACTACAAAATGTTAAAAATCTTAACACAACTGGAAAGGGCGTTTGGGAAAATCCTGAAATTATGCACCAAATGCTAACTGACATTGAGGATAATGAACCCTCTGGGTTCATACCACCTGAATATAAAAGTAAATCACTCAAATTTCCGGCCTTCTCTAATCTAAATCTCAAATTATTTGTGGATTGCACAACTCAAGACATTCGAAAAATGAATATCACCCCAACAAAATCTAACTTAACGCACACTCAAAGAGCAGCCTTGAATCAAATCAAAAAAAGAGAGGACATAATCATGAAATCATCGGACAAGGGGGGCAACTTGGTCATTCAAACCACTGAGGGCTATACCACCATGTGTCACAAGATCCTGGAGAACTGCTCTTGGTATCGTCGGATTTCTCCCTCTAGAATCTACGATTACCAGCGGGAGTTCTTCAGGATCATAGATGGAGCATTTTCCAAACATCTAATTTCCAAAAACACACAAGAAGTCCAACACCCTATCATGCCCACTTTTTATGCTTTGCCTAAAACCCACAAATCCCTATCTTTACCTCCAGGCAGGCCCATCATTTCAGGGGTAGGTTGTCTTACCCAACAAGCAAGCTCTTTAATAGACGATTATCTACGCCTCCATGTAGAAAGCTTACCGACATATCTGAAATATATCATTCATGTCCTGACTGCCTTGGAAGGTTTATTTTTGCCCATCAATACCATTCTTGCTTCTATAGATGTTGAGGTCCTATATTCCAGCATCCCCCATGATAAAGGGATCACACTTATTTCAACCTTCTTAAATGAAAGAGATCTTGATACCATCCCCTATAATGCATTCATTTTAGAAATGTTAGATTTATCACTACCAATTTACATCGGAAAGACACTGCAGGCAACTCCCTGCTACACTCCACCAGTGCCCACCCGACACATCTAATTGGTTCTATTCCCAAGGGCCAATAGTTACAGGCCCGGCGGAATTGCACCAACGAAGATCACTTTAAAATGCAAGCCTCCCAATTGCAGAAGGGCTTCTAAGACCATGGATACAGCAAGAGATCCCTTAAAAAGGCATTTAAAAATGCAAGCAACAGCCCACGAGACTTGTTGCTGTTCCAAGGTGAAAAAGAACCCTTACCACAACCTCAAGGTATCGTCTCATTACGAAATTCAGTAATCAATCTCAAACCATTAAACGCATTTTAAATACCCACTGGCACCTTTTGAGTGATGACCCAATTCTAAAACTATTTGTAGAACCCGAGCCGCAGGTTATCTATAAATACAATCACTCATTATGAGACATTTTGGTCTCCATTGATTTTTTGCCGCAGAAATCTAAAGACCCTTGTGGCACGTTGCCGCAAGGCACTTTTCAATGTGGCAACTGCGATTATTGCAAATACATTCTTACTGGCCTCAGGGGAACACCTACCTATGCAACATTTCGTAAATTGTGACACAATCGGTATTGTGTATTTGCTAACATGTGGCTGCGGCAATTATTATGTAGGGAAAACAAAGAGAAATTTCTGGAGAAGAATTAAAGAACATGCTGTAGACATACAGATAGTTGTCACTGAGAAACCAATACCCAGGGATTTTTCTGAACATCATGACTACAGCACCGAATCCCTGCAATTTCAGGTACTGGCCCAGGTGCACCCCCTGATCCATGGAGGAAACTTTGATCAAATAATCCTCCAAGTAGAGGCCAAGTGGATTTTTAAATGAAGGGCGACACAACCACCAGGTATGAACGATGCAATTAGCTATGCCCGTTCTTAGGATAATATAATCTGTTTTACACATAATCTGCTTATCCTCAGTTATCTCTAAACCCTTGGGGTTTATCAATGTGTGCACAAAATTGGATGTATATGTATGACCTATGTGAGGAAATTATTTGGAGGGTTTTTTGTTTTGTTTTAGAACTTTTTGCGTCTATGTACTGTAATGTTCATGTTGGTGTTTATGCATTTACTCTGTTTAACTGTTTATTTTGTCTTTTAGCACATCCTTTTGCCTGCCTTTTTGGACTGCTTCTGGAATCTACATCTGACCCATGAGACCTTTGGCCTTGCTCGTGTCTTTTCACTACCTGAGGGGTCTGCAGGTGTTCCGTATATATGGCACATTTGCAGTTTCTTGGTATGTTTTCCAAATCCCTCCAGAGGCGTTTCCATCAGATCCCCCATCGGTAACACCGACACCTGACGGCCTTCAGGCCAGCAGGTGCACAGTTCCTCCCCCATCTGTGAAACGCAGCATCTCCAAAGCAAATCCACCTGCGCCGGCTAGACGCCATGCCATTTGGGTCCCGCCCCTTTCTCTGCATGTATCAGCTCTCTCCCTGCCTATGGTTGCCCCTCATGGAAAGAGAGACAGTTGGATTTGCCCTTCTTACCATCTTCTGGTCTGCAGTACGATTGGGATGTGGGGTTATTTGCATGCGAATCCTTCAGCATGCATTCACCCATGGCATTTAGTGTTTAGATGGTCTTGTTCCAATCCCCCCAGATTTGTAATCCGGGCGATCCGAGCAACTCCAGGAATCCTCCCTCCCACTCACACCTTACAGGACTAATTATGGCAGCTGTGCTTCCCTATATAAGATGCCCCCCCCCCAGTCTCTCATTAGGGGTTCATCCCTCCATGTAAGAGGAACGCTGTGAGGAGACTTGTGGTATGATTACAGGTATAGGATACTTTTCCCTTTCTTTATTGTTTGTTTTAAATATAAGCAGCCTTTCCTCTCAGACTAACTTTTTGTTTGTTTGTTTGTTTGGATTAGGTTTTCATCAGTTGTCAACCTCTCCTTTTTGTGCTTTAAAGCCTATTTCATACACCATCCTTCACTATAATTGAAACCGACTGAAGTTTGGGAATTAATCATCCCCTTGCTCGCAATGGAGCTTTAAATAAGTCTGTTTCCATTTCAGTACATTTACCTGGTGAGGTATTTGTAATATACATTTTGTTGTTTTGAGGATTATACCCCCTCTCCTCTTTTTTTTTTTTGTGTGCGTCATTGTATTCATTACTCTTTATCATCCATCTGCATATATAGGGGCTCCTCCATCTTTGTTCATTCAGGTGGGGAGAAAGATTCCCACAGGCACCCAGGCCTCACTTGTCCCACTGGGCCGACGTTTTTCCATTACCAGTCCTTTCCGGTAAGCTGAGGGGTATGTTGTTGAAATTTTGTTTGTTTTTTAACATCATTTGATAATGTTACCTAGACAGCTAATTCCATTTACTTGTGCTTTTTCCACATTTAGACACACCAGGCACAAAATATGACTGCACATTAGGTGATATATACAGTTAATATGACTGCTGTTGTTTTTTTTTGTTGTTGTTTTTTATTGCAGTATATTTAGTTTATCAACATTTGCTGTAGCATATATATTTATTTGTCATAAAGACTATTAGTCAACACCTCTATGTCATTTGCATCACTTAATATTTATATAGATTATATGATGTATTATATATTAGTTAACTTTTTTTTGTAGAATTTATATAACGTTTTCATCTGTGCTCAAGGCCCTGATGAATCGGTTTCATCCGCAAAACGCGTAGGCCACTCTTTGTATAAACCTGTTGGAAACCAGCACATCCCTAATTTCCGGCCCATCTCCTCATACTTCAATGCATTGGCTGCAGAGGCAACACGTGATATCTTACATTCTTACCTTCCCATCCTTGCATAGTATATACTAACTGATTTAACAGACTTGGAGAACATGCTGCTTCAGGCCGACCCCCCTATGCATGTGGTCTCTCAACTCTACTCTCTCATACATATGGTTTCTAATCCCCCCCATACACACAGGCTTGGAGGGTAGATTTGGCATCATTCCATTTCACAAAATATCCTTAGCCTCCAAGGCTCAAGAAAAAGGGTTCAAGGTGTTGACCCTTTGGTACAGATGCCCCTCGACTTTACACTGGATAAACCTGGTGCTCCTGGATACCTGCTGGTATTGCATGTCATCCAAGGAAACTTTACTCCACAGAGAATGCCCCCCTGTGCAGAGGTTCGGGTAAATGATCTTCCACCTGTACTGCAGACTCATGGTGACCTCAATTCCACCCTCTCCTGAGGTAGTTCTGCTATCTATGCTCCCTGGACTGCTCAAATCAGTCAAAAAGGACATTATGCAACACTTTCTGGCAGAAGCTAGAACGGTTCTGCCCAGACACTGGAAATCAACGAGCATGCCTTCCCTTGGGGATTGGGTAATTGAAGTGGACAGAGTCAATAGCTTGGAATGAATGTTGTCGCAGGAATCGGGTAAAGAGGAGCAATTCTCCAAGACCTGGATCTCATGGTCTATGTTTCAGTATTACTCTGAATGTATTCCAGGGGCTGCAGAGGACTCTACCAACACAACTGTATAACCTAAGTGGAATGTCTCCCTCTTAATATCTACTTACCATACTGTCTTGACCCCTCTATTTTCACCTTCATCCGCCCTCTTTTCTTTATATGTTGCAGTGCAACACTACCACCCAGACCCTAACAAAAGCCTTAGCATATTTGTAATGTGTGAGCACCGCTCATTGAGTGGATAGTGGTGCTCACTGACCCTTAATATGTTATGATAGATGATATTGCTGCACAGGCTTATATGCCAAATTAACACTTTTGAAGCTAACAGACTTTCTATACCCTGAGACGTTATGGTACTAGTATTTAAATTATATCTATTTATATCTATGTGTTATTGTGTATTTGTATACTGTACACCTCTCCTTTCTCAATAAAATAAGATTGAACTAAATTCACCAGCCCTCATATTTCCATGGATAAAATGCAGGTATGCATTGTAAAGGATGATTAAAACTGCCTTGCTCCTGGTCACATTTAAACTGCTGTGTTCTCTAATGTATTTTAATTCTTGTAATAAAGTGCCAGCCTTCGTTATTTGTCTCTAGTAAATTTGGGCCTAACCTTGCCATCCCTGCCCATGTTTGCTTGACTAGGGCATGGGCAGTAGTGGCAGCTGGTCCATAAGGGGCGCAGGGGCACCGCCCCTCTAATCTCCAATGTGTTGCCCCCTAATCACCATGTGGGGCTCCAGACGCGTGGATGTCTATGGGTTTTTTTTGTGAAGCACATTATTAGAGCCTGAGGCTCTAATTGGCTTTAAAAAGGTTGGGCTTGGGGTGCAAAGCACTGCGTTGATATTGATTCGCTATTGTCTCCCTGCTTAGCGAGTTCTAAGACCAGATTGGCTGAGAGGAGAAGCCAGGGAAGCCACCGAAGCTGCCCATGACCTGGATGGGGTAAGTGTGAGTCTGGCAGTTGAGTGGGCGGGGGAGCAAGCCCAAAAAACTGTTTGCTGAACACAAGCAGACTAAGGACATGGATTACTGGAACCATGTCCTGTGGTCTGATGAGAGCAAGATAAACTAATTTAGTTGAGATGGTGTCAAGCGTGTGGGGCGGCAACCAGGTGAGGGGTACAAAGACAAGTGTATCTTGCCTACAGTTAAGCATGGTGGTGGGAGTGTCAGTGTCTGGGGCTGCATGAGTGCTGCCAGCACTGGAGAGCTACAGTTCATTGAAGGAACCATAAATGCCAATATGTACTGTGACATACTGAAGCAGAGAATGATCCCCTCCCTTCGAAGACTGGGCCGCAGGACAGTATTCCAACATGATAACTACCCGAAACAACCCTCCAAGACTATCACTGCCTTTCTAAAGAAGTTGAGGGTAAAGGCGATGGACTGACCAAGCATATCTACAGACCTAAACACTATTGAGCATCTGTGGGGCATCCTCAAATGGAAGGTGGAGTAGCACAAGGTCTCTAACATCCACCAGCTCTTTGTGTTGTTGTCATGGAGGAGTGGAAGAGGACACCAGTAGCAACCTGTGAAGCTCTAGTTAACTCCATGCCCAAGAGGGTTAAGGCATTGCTGCAATATGATGACCACACAAAATATTGACACTTTGGCCCCAGTTTGGACATTTTCACTTAGGGGTGTACTCATTTTTGTTGCCAGTGGATTAGACATTAATGGCTGTGTATTTTGAGGGGACAGCAAATATACACTGTTATACAAGCTGTACACTTACTACTTTATTTATTTATTTATTTATTTAAAAATCACTATGCCTGGAAGGAAAATGGCCTCACCACTATCAGAGGTTAGAATTTTAGTCTTTCTATCTTTTTTAAGATACTGTTGGCCTCTCACTTATATGGTTCCAAGAAGTTATGTAAGCAGAAGACTGGAAGTGATGTAATATATGAATAGGAATTTCCAGGTGAGAGATGATTTGGGTGGAAGTAGAGAGGAGACATTTCTAGAACAGGTAGCAGATGCTGCTACACACATATATAGAATATTAGGCATCATTTACATGAACAAATCAGACTCTGCTTATAGGGGCATACACTGTTTTTTTAAGCCTCAAAACCCCTCTCTATACCCATCCTATAAGATTTGGAATGTCATTATATATTTCTTCATAGAGGAGTGGGAGTATTTAAAAGGACACGGGGATCTCTACAAGGATGTCATGATGAAGAATCAGCCACCCTCACATCACTAGCTGGATCCAGTAACAGAAACCCACCAGAGAGATATCCCGGTCCTCTGTATTCCTGGGATTCCACACCAAAGATCACACTATTCCTTACCATGATCAGGATTAAGAACTGAAAGTTATCAAAGTCGAGGTTAAAGAGGAAGAAGAAAAAATGCTGAAATGTGGAGCTCAGCAGTCTATGGAGAAGGGGGGGATGGTTATGAAAAGTAAACAAGAAGAATCTTCTCTACATATAGACACAAGTGGATACTATGCCTGGAATACCTCTGAGGAACATCTTATTTTTTTATCTAGACTATAATGCAGAAGATAACAAGATTATCTAATATTCTCCAGAAGTAAATCCCATTACTCCAAATATACATCACAGACCTTACCATTTGGAGATATCAATGGTTCCCTCTAATCCTGGGGAATCACTTGATAAATAACAAATAAACCGCTCCATGTGAGTGTGTGAACCATCCTCCCCTCTGGAAATTAACAAGTGCCAGTCTGATCCATGAATGTGGCATCAAGTTAAAGAAAAAAAAGGTTGACTGCACTCCAATGATGTACCAGATAAAACGTCTTAAGTTTATTGAAATCTTCACATTAAAAGATGCATAAATCACAACTCCAACATGCGGACAGGGACAGGTAACATGTTTCAAATAATATAATGTGCTTAATCAATATAATTAAGCACATTTTATTGTGTGAAACATGTTAACTTGTATATTTCTTAAATTCTTATTTCTTAATTCTTTATTTCTTAGATGTATTTGTTGCTTTATGAATATTCCATTACAAAAGAATGCAATATAAACCTGCAATGAACACTTGAGCTTCGGGTACAGTACTAACTGATGTAAAGTATACTTTTTTAAATTAAAAGGTATAGGCATGGGCAAATTGCTATTCCAATATTTATGTCTGCATCTAAAAAGGATATCATATTTAACAAGGCAGATAAAAGAGAAATACAAGTTAAATTGCTAACATATTCATAGTAGAAGATCTGGAAGACATAACAAACATTGTTCTACCTCTTTTAAACAGTTGCCTAAATTTTTTGAAACTACCACTTAATCAAAAGAATTTGATGAACACTTGAAATAACACAAGTGTTGGGCAGAAGGTTTTCAGCTGCAAATCATAGGTATGCTTTGCTTGGCCTGTACCCAAATATCTGTAAGTCTATACAATATTGGTCACCAAACAATGTTTCTACATAGAGTAGCACAGCTACTGCTTGCAACTGTGTAATGTATTAACTTATTTTTGCATTTGATTTTATATGTCAATGCTATACACAATATAAGTATTAGGTGTAATGCATGCAAGTGGAAGATGTTTAACTGGAATTTGTTCATGATTAACGTTTTGTTGATTATACTGTTTACATTTTGTTTTATTGCAGGTTTCAATGTGATTAGCAAGATATATGATGTGGTAGAAAATGGTGAAGTAATAAAAAGATCTAACATGATAGTGTTCACATCCATTCATGGACTGCAGCTGTAAGCTATCTTATACAACTTCCAAGTTGTGCGGTTTCCATGTACAGGTGAATAATTTTGATTTCCACTTTTATTATGGATGCAATTATTTTAGCAAGTTTTTTTTTTTTTTTTTTTTGTATGAGCTGTTTGCTTGGCATTACGCCATATCCAATAATCCCATAACATCCAGGAAAAATAAGTACTGTGACTCCATTGTACAAAGTCTTGTTATATAATGACTTATATGTCATAATATGACTTGCTGCCTATCTTCTTATTGCGAGAATCCCCAAGTGCAGGCATGTGGTCCAATGTGCTTAGCATTTCAATTATACTGTATCGCTATCATTACACATTGTATTTAAGAAAATTTTTATTTTAAAACAATGTTTAATTTACAGGATTGGTGGAATTACAATTTCTAGTAGAGGGATACAAAGTTTCATATTGTTAAAATCTTATGAGTAAGTGGATGGGTGTGGAGAATAATACAAAGCTGGGTGGCTAACAGACAAGGCAATGAAAGCTGGATAATTTGGCTTTGAGAATACTAGAACTGTTTGAATATTTTAGAGTCAGTGTCCTGTGATTTCTAATATTACAAAAAAACTGTGAAGTTCTTAATACAGAGTTATCACGTACAATGCATTGAGAAAAACATTATGAAGATACAAAAATTAGTTTACAGTGTTTTATATTTGAGAACTCACTGCAACTGAAATAGAAACAATATTTTAAGGAGCAGTAAATTTCAAAATAGCAATAATTCATGCAACTAAAACATCAAAAATACATTATAATGTACTGCAATTTTTATCAACACAAAAAATGGGATGTAACAAAAAAATTCAAGCATAAAATTGGAAATATAAAAATGACTTATCATGTTAGGCCAAATAAAAATCCTGAGAAAGAGGAATGTATGTAGTCAGAAGAATATAAGCCATTAGATTCTGCACTGGGTAACTGGAGCCAAACTTGATCATTTTCCATTAGGTCTATGACGGCACTTCCCGATGCCTGGTCAAGGTATCCTTTCTTATATTCGTCATATGTGTACATTATTGGTGTACCATTTTTATATAGGGCCACCCAAATATTTGTGCCTTTTACATGCACATGGTAAGCAAAATAATATAGTCCCGGTATCCTGCATGTAAATATTCCAGTTCGAGCATCATAGTGATTTTGTCTGTTATATAAAATCTTATCAAATTTTATAGGTACTCCCACTGCTGGAAAGGCTGTGGAGAGAACAGCAGTAAATGCAGAAGCACGTAATTCCCTTAGGCCTTGAATTTGCCCTGATTTTGAGTAGCCATCAGGCAACTGGTGTGGCATTATTACCTGACCTGGTGGGCCTGGTGGACCTGGTTGACCAGGCAGTCCTGACTCACCAGTCATTCCTCTTGGACCAGGTATTCCAGGAGGTCCTATTGGTCCTTGTACACCATTTGTTGCAATGCCAGCTGGACCTGGTAGACCACGTAAGCCCTGTTCCCCCTTATGACCAGGAGGACCTGATATTCCTGGTGCTCCTGATGGCCCCCTCATACCTGGTATTCCTGTAGCCCCTCTTGGTCCCTGCTCTCCACTGTAACCCATTTCACCTCTTGGGCCTACTGGACCAATTGCTCCAGGTAAACCAGGTGGTCCTACTATCCCTTTCTCTCCTTTTTGTCCTGGCATCCCTGGTGGCCCTTTGGGACCAGCAAGTCCTGGCTCACCAGGATATCCTGATTTTCCATCTAGTCCTGGAGTACCTCTTTCTCCTTTTGGACCAGGAGCTCCAGAAAAACCTTTAGGACCAACCTCGCCCTTTTGTCCTGGTAATCCAGCATCTCCTGGAAGCCCCCTATGTCCCTGTATACCTCCATTTCCTGGAAACCCTGGTATTCCTGGCTCCCCTGGAAGACCAACTGGCCCCTGATCACCTTTTATACCAGGAACACCAGGAATCCCTTCTGCCCCCCTTTGTCCTTTAACTCCTGATAAGCCTGGCTTTCCATAACCTTGCATTCCCTGGGGACCAGGCATACCTGGTAGTCCTGGCTGTCCTTTAGGTCCAGCATGCCCTGGCAATCCTGGAGCACCATTCATTCCTGGCTTTCCAAGACCGGGTGGCCCTGGCTGGCCATGTAAGCCCTGGGGTCCTGGTAAACCTTGTATTCCTTTTTCACCTGGTAAACCTCTATCACCTATTTTTCCTGGTTGTCCAGGAAGACCATTTAGGCCAGGTTTGCCTATTCCAGCAGGTCCCTGTGGCCCAGGCGGCCCGGGGAAACCAGGTAGACCTCTTTCTCCTGGTTGACCTGGAATTCCATATCCATCTTGTCCTTTGACTCCACTTATCCCTGGCATGCCAGGTTCACCTTTAAATCCAGGTGCACCTCTTAGACCAGGGTTTCCAACTGCACCTTGTAAACCTGGTGTGCCAACAGCAGAAATTCCAGCAGGTCCTGGAAATCCTGGCGGTCCTTGCTGACCTCTTGGTCCTGGTAGTCCTATAGGTCCACTGTCACCTTTCTCTCCTTGATATCCTCGTTCCCCCTGCTTGCCAGGTATGCCTGGTTGACCAGGTTTGCCAATGGAGGAGAATCCTGGTGGTCCTGGTACTCCTTGAGCTCCTTGTGGCCCTGGTGCTCCATATCCTGGTTTTCCTGAAGGTCCTGGAGGCCCAGGCAATCCTCTTGGGCCAACTGGTCCAGGAGGACCTGGTGGCCCTTGTTCTGGGGCACTTGGAATTACTAAAATAAAAAGTGAAAACATAGTTAGAGGTTAAGAAACCGTGTAAGAAATTAAAAAAATCATAAGTATAATTTACAGTTTATAACAAAACATCTCCTTGGGTAATCAGCTGTAAGACTTACACTTTCATATGCCAAAATACTTCAGATTCCCCCTGTATAAGAATGTTTATAAAAAAAAAATGTGTTACCAGATATTTTTGGGTGTAAAACTGGGCTTGGTGTCACATAGAAAAATATAACCAATGTGCTGTGATGACTTGCTTAGTAAGCAACAGGTTTCTTCAGCCAACCAAATAACATAGGGGGTTATTTACGAAAGGCAAATCCACTTTGCACTACAAGTGCACTTGGAAGTGCAGTTGCTGTAAATCTGAGGGGTAGATCCAAAATGAGGGGAAGCTCTGCTGATTTTATCATCCAATCATGTGCAAGCTAAAATGCTGTTTTTTATTTTCCTTGCATGTCCCCCTCGGATTTACAGTGACTGCACTTCCAAGTGCACTCGCAGTGCAAAGTGAATTTTCCTTTCGTAAATAACCCCCATAGTATTCTTCTTGTTGCTCTTATACAAGCAGCTCTATTGTGATACACTTCACAGCAAGGGGTTTTACTAACAAAAAATGGTTTCCTTTTTCTGAACATATTTTTTTTTTTTTGTACGGCATGGTCGTATATAGCCCAATGCTAGGAAATATTCCCTCACATTCATTTTTGCAATTGTTATGTTCTAATTCTCTTAAAAGATGTCCTGCTACTTGTTGCCTTGGGCAAACAATACATACTTTGGGAAAAAATGGATCAGTGCAAAAGTTGTCAGCTTAATAAAAGCAATAAAAAAAATAAAAATAAAATAAAAACTTTGAAATATAGGAGTCTTTCTTATGTAGGCTTTACCTTCCTTTGACATTAAAAACTGATAGCAAGTTAAAGAAGCTTTGGGGAACATTTTCATGGTAAATGTTTAGATTATAATGTGTTATTTTTATTAGTTTTTTCATGCAAGTGTATTTCTTATTTACAAAACACTTGAACAATAAAACAAAACATGCCAATATAATTTTACTTTCCATTATATAAAGCAGTAAATAATGTGAAAGTTTATTAACTGCTTAATGTGTATGTGTATGTGTAATTCTAAAAAAGTTAGTAATCAACAACAAATAGGTGTGCTCGATATTTCCTGCAAATCAGGTCAATATATATTCATATACTGTACATTAATGTATATAGGTTAATTAATTATTATTGCCAAGTTTAGGTATTCAAAGATCAATAGTATGAGTTAGAGCCTGGGGGGCAGCACACCAACAGTATGTGTTAGAGTCAGGGGGCACACGGGGGACATGGTTCAGGGAGGACGTCTATGGACTCCCTCCCAAAACAGAGCCACAATGAAGCTGTCTTTCAGCTATAGTACGGTTATGAAGTGGTTAAAAATTATTTAGGGGTATTTTTTTTCTTAGGCAAAGTTTACTTGGAATTATAACTTCATTTTAACCCTTTTGCTGCCAGGTCCGTACATTGCACACATTCGCGGTGGCTACAGCCACTGAGATTGTGTGTAAATTTGACAAGTAGGCTCCTGCCTCTCAGAAGCATTCCAGTGGCTGCACAACCCCGGTAACGTGCCCCCCCCCCACCATGTATGCCAGCATAGTAGGTGCAGTGAAGGGTAAGGGGGAGGGAGACAAGTGGAGTCGCGCCCACCCTTCTCCCGTCCTTGTTGCTGACCAGGAAAGTCACATGTTTGACGTTACTTCCGGGTCTGCCCCTCAGTGTCCCTGGCCAATATGGCTGGCAAAAGAATGTAATGCAAAGTGATATGCATCGCATTACATTCAGTGGTGCACAGGGAACACATCCAGGGTCTATTAGACCCCAAATGTCTCTTTAAGGAGAACCTGTCCCATGTGTGTTAAAAAAAAATTTAAAACAAAAAAAAATTATTGTAAAAACATTACACCTAAGCACATAAAATCCCCCCCACACATTTTTTGAGGCCCCCCACCCCCACATATACAAATGAACAAACATCGGGGGTGCTTACGCATGAAAACGTTGATCATGATACACATGTTACATATTAATATATAAAGCGATCTCATGCAGTACTAAAAATAATAACATATTAAGTGCAATCCACAAAGGGATTAATAAAGTGCAATCCACAGAAGGGTTATTAAAGTGCCAAAGTCTAATGCTGCGTACACACGAGCGGACTTTTCGATGGACTAGGTCCGACGGTCTTTCCGACTGACTTTTGGCAGAGTTCCGACAGACTTTCCGAATGAACGGACTTGGCCACACACAATTACACCAAAGTCCGACAGATTCGAATGACGTACGACCGGACTAGAATAATGAAGTTCATAGCCAGTAGCCAATAGCTGCCCTAGCATTGGTTTTTGTCTGTTGGACTAGCATACACACGAGCGGATTTCTCAATAGGAGCTGGGTCCGGCGGAGTTCCAGCGAAAAAATTTGAAACATGTTCTATTTCTAAAGTCTGTCAGATTTTTGGACAGCAAAGGTCCGATGGAGCCCACGCGCGATCGAATTGTCCCCCGGATTCGTTCCGTCTGACCTTTGCTGTCGAAAAGTCCGGTCGTGTGTACGCGGCATTAAAGTGCAAATGATAATATCTCCACAAAAAGATGAAAAAAATAGTGCAAAAATTAATATATCATGAATTTCCATTGGTTTTCAAAATCCTGCAATAAGGTGATAATAAAACATGTGCAAATGTTAATTCTCCAAAAAACAATCAATGTATTCCAGTCCTCCAAGGAGAATAAAGTGCTTTGGGAGAATCTAAAATTCATAAAATGGTGAACACAATGGATAGAATATGGAGTGGACATATCAATGACAAGATAATGTCCATAAATAACTTCACAAATTGCTTCCTGAAACAACAGTCTCACAGAACTCTCACCTCATGTAATAAAGTAAATCGCATCAAATACTCCAAGTAGCGCGAGGGACACTTTTACACATTCACATGTTACATATTGCCATGCATGCCAGAGAACAATTTTTCTAGAACCAGGCTTTTAAAGGGTTGCCTATGGAAAATATAGGTTACTGAAGTTTGTCACCATTTCACGGGTGCACGCAAATTTAAGGTTTGACATGTTGGACATCTATTTATTCAGTGCAACCTCATAATTTATATTTTACCAAAAAATTGGGTAATTTATTCCATTTGTATTCCCTAAAATTAACTTTAGTGTATTTTTACAGAAATTTTGCATTTCCTAGACTTTTGAGGTAATCTTGTGTGACATAAAAAATTGGAACCACCAACATTTTATTCTCTCGGATGTCTGTTTTCAGAGAATATATAATATTTTAGAGTTTTATGTAATCTTCAGCCCTAAAAAGATTTTTTAAACATGTGTGCAAAAAATGTGAAAGCAGCTCTGGCAGGGTAAGAGTTAAATAAGAAAACTTGAACATTCTGGAAAAAAAATACTCTCTGTAGCAAAACAAGGACTTTAAGTTAAATATCTTTTTTTTTTAAATGTTCAGTGAGCAATATCCATTGACAGATTGCCATTATGCCTAAAGATGAACTCCAAGCAAACATCTAAATACACAGATGAAATGCATAGCTGTTTAACTTGCCAAATAAGTTATATTTCTAACCACCCTGTTCTGTGATTTATACCAGAAAGAAGTAAACATAAATGTGATTTCTAGGTACCAACAAACCGTAAAAATTAACCTGGAGAGCCCCGGTTACTGAAGACTGATTTTTATGTTGGTACCTAGCAGCTTCATCCATTTTACATCTTTTGGGGCTAGATTAATCTGGGCTCTTAGAAATTGTGAGGACTCTATTCCATTTGATTGCTTTAGTTTTGAGGTTTACATAGATCTTTCACATTACACAGCCCCGTGCAACATGTGGCTTTTTCTTTTCTACGGTTTAGTAACAATAATGCCACGTACACACGATCGGACTTTTCAACATCAAAAGTCCGACGGAATGATTCCGGCAGACCATTCAATCGTGTGTGGGCTGCAGCGGACTTTTGATTTGCAAAAGTCTGACAGACTTTAGAAAAGGACAAAAACCGACGCGAGGGCAGCTATTGGCTACTGGCTATGAACTTCCTTATTCTAGTCCAGTCGTACGTCATCACGTTCGAATCCGTCGGACTTTGGTGTGATTGTGTGTGGCCAAGTCCGTTCATTTGGAAAGTCCGTCAGAACTCTGTCAGAACTCCGTCAGAACTCCGTCGAAAGTCTGTCGGACCTAGTCCCTCGAAAAGTCCGGTTGTGTGTACGTGGCATTACAGGTGTCTTTCCCAGCCTGTACCTGAACAGTGAAAGTAGAAGCACACACTAATGAGCTCATCTGCCACTCCTCTGCTCTCTTCTTCAATCAGCATGACCCTTTTACCATTTCTCCACCTTTTTGAGCTGTATATCAATGCACAAGGACTGCAAAACACTGACAAATAAATTCAGGTATTACACTGCTTGCATTTAAAAAATACTGTTAAGGATGTATTAAAGCTGCATTCATATGTGTCTTTTATATCTGTCTGGAGTTCTACTTTAACTGTATGTATATCCATAGTACGTGGCCTTTCCCATCTCCTTAGGCCTTAACTTACCCCTAAAATTACAGTGCATGTATAGCCAAAACTTTTTTTTTTTCAGTCTTGGATAAATAAGGGAAGCTGCATTATCCTTGATGGGTTTTTATTGCTTGCTGTGCCCTTGCTAGAAGGTTTCACTCTCTCTGCTTGGCCAAGAGAACATTGCCAAAAAAACAGAAAATGAGGAAAATACAAAATTTTAGAGTTGTTACAGAACACAAGATGAGAGTAAATCTTCCAACAACACTTGTTCCAATGACAATTGACTAAGATAGGCATCTTCCTAATTTTTTGAGATGTACAGGTATACCCCACTTTTAAGCACGCAATGGGGTTTATTTACTAAAGCTATAAAGTGCAAAATCAGGCTCACTATTGCATAGAAACCAATAATCTTCTTACCCCAGCTTGTTCAATTAATCTTTGGTAATAAAACCCACAAGCTCATTGGTTTCTATGTAATAGTGAGTCTGATTTTGCACTTTATAGCTTTAGTAAATAAACCCCGGTGTGTACTTAAAAGTGGGGTATGCCTGTACTTTCAGTTCCTTTTGCATCTCCAGCCTATACCTTCTTGGATGTGTACGTAGGAGCATCTGGCACAAAAATTCATCTCACTTATTAGTTAAGAACATTAGATGCAGCCAACACTTTCAGGGCAAAAAAGCCCCCCCCCCCCCCCCATAGGTTATTGGTTCTATCTCAGTTCCTGGGCTTTTGATCCTAGCCAGCCCATCTGTGCTATAAAAAGGGGTAAAGCTAAGGACTGGAGAGCGGGAACATGGGTACTGGTGGGTCTTATCTGTGAGCACAATCATGACACTGCTGAAGAAGCTGGTTGTTGTGGAGGACATCCAAGCTTTGGACAATGCCATAATGGAACCTCACCTCATGGAAATATGCCTGGAATGCTACATTATTCTAGTTAGGATTAGGGACAGGATGTTGTTCAAATAAAACTGAGTACCGCTTTATGTTCAGTAAAGTTACATTAATCATTCTGAGCCTGGTCTAAATTTATTCAAAGCGTGCATGTTGGTACTGGCGTATCTAAAGGAACCTGGGTCTGTAAAGCACTATGGGGTATGAAGTTACCCCATTGCAAAAGAGTTAACTCTGCAAGACAAGGAGAAGGAGTGTAACCAAGTACAAGTTTAAGATACAAGGCAAACAGTCATTAGGTATGGTACCTGGTAGGGGGACAGGTCCTCCAGTGGTGCGATGTTGGTGTTCTGGCTCCCTCCCAAATGGTTAGTGTCCAATAACTACCAGATCTGAACCCGAATTATGGAGATCTATGGTCTGGTCATAAGGTAAAGGAAGAATTAAGGAGAAGAATTAAGTGAGAGCGTGCATGGGCTCAACGAGACCCCATTGTATTTCTGGGAGTGAGATAATAGAGGTTTGCTGGACTGGTGGAGTGGGCATACGCTTGGCATGTCCCTCCTGATGCAATCATGCCAGTTGCAGTGTGTAGTGAAATGAGACAGGTTGCTTTTCAAAGGAAATTTGCATTTATTGCTGTGTACAGTGGGGGCTCATCTCTGAGTTAGGGAACTGCCTTAGTGTTACATTCTTCACATGACCGCAGTCTCCATATGGTCCCGGGCATTGATAAGAACGCTCCGCATGATCTATTACCCATGTTTGCACGCGCAGACAGCCCCACCTCACCCTTCTTAAGGGCTTTAAGGCTTAATAAAGATGCATAATTGTACAGAGAATGTGGAGAGATGTGCAGCTAGATGGAGGGGGGATGAAGCTGGAGGTTCACATCTTTCCACATCTTTGTCGTGGAGTGCTCAACAATGAAACTGAATTCCAGGAGCCATTACATCACCCACCGACTTCCATTACACATCCATTGTCAGCGCATCCTCCTCTCCCCTACAGCAGCTACTTCATCACACAGGGGAGCCAGAGGTTTTATATCATGTAGCTGCACTGGAGAGAATAAAAAAAAAGGTACTTAAAAAGATCTTTTTAACCAGCAGTTTACAGCATAGGTAGCGAAGAGGGAAGAGGTATTTTTAAGCAGATAAAATGTAGCATTTACTTCCACTTTAAGAGAGAAGTATGACCAAAGCTTGTGTTGTCATATTTATAATGTGGGTCACAGGAGTGCACCACTTTTGCACTCCTGTGACCCTGATTTAGTTAATTGTCACAGAGCTGCACTAGTCTCTGGCTTTATCCCAAAAATAATGTTGGGATCCACCCAGATGCCTGACTGGCAGCTGGCTCAAACCCTCAGCGCACCGCTAAAAGCTTGAGCCAGATATGTCTGCCAAATCTCCTGCCTGGAGGGTAAAGTGGGCCAAAAAACTGAGCAATCAGTGGTCATGTGATCACTCAGTTCTCAGACTTAGAGCCAATGAGGGAAAGCTGAAGCATCGTGCAGATGCTACAGCCATAGTGGTGAGCATATTTGTTTTTTTTTGTTTTTGTTTTTATTTCCCACATTCCTTTAAACCTTTCACGCCTATGGGTAACACAAATCTAAAAGCCTAAGCACAATTTAGAATTTTTGACATGCGTTTGACATGCGTTAGTAAAACCATACATATCACAACTATTTGGTGCATCCAGGTGGATTATACATTGTTTTTTTCAGGTTAAATTAATGCCCTGTACACACGACCGGACTTTCCAGCAGACTAGGTCCAACGGACTTCCCGCCAGAATTCTGGCAGAGTTTCCGATGGACTTTCCAAACTAATGGACTTGACCGGACTTTCGGCAGACTAGGTCCGCTGGTCTTCCCGACGGAGTTCTGGCGGTCTTCCAAATGAACGGACTTGCCCACACATGGACTAAAGTCTGTTCATTTTGAACGTGATGAGTTAAGAAGGGACTAGAAAAGGAAGCTTTTTTTGGCGAGATTGATACCTTGCGACCCCCGTCGCCTGGTATGGATTTTAAGGGGAAGCCCCTACGCCAAAAAAACGGCGTGGGGGTCCCCCCAAGGTCCATACCAGACCCTTATCCGAGCACACAGCCCGGCCGGTCAGGGCGCCCCCTTTCCCAAACCACCCACCCCCCATGTTGAGGGCATGCGTCCTGGTATGGTTCAGTCGGGGGGGCGCTCGCTTGTCCCCGACCCCTTTCCTGAGCGGCCGGGCTGCGTGCTCGGATAAGGGTCTGGTATGGATTTTGGGGGCCCCCACGCCGTTTTTCAGGGTAGGGGGTTCCCCTTAACCACTTGACTACTGGCACTTAAACCCCCTTAATAACCAGAACAATTTTCTGCTTTCGGTGCTCTCACATTTTAAATGACAATTACTCAGTCATGCAACACTGTACCTATATGAAATTTTTGGCCTTTTTTCACACAAATAGAGCTTTCTTTTGTTATTTAATCACCGCTGGGTTTTCTATTTTTGGTGCTATAAAAGAAAAAAGACCAAAAATTCTGTAAAAAAATACATTTTTCTTTGTTTCTGTTTTAAAATGTAGCAAATTAGTATTTTGTCTTCATAAATTTTGGCCAAAATGTATACTACTACATATCTTTGGTAAAAATAAGTACAAATTTGTGTATATTATTTGATCTGTGTGAAAGTTATAGAGTCCACAAGCTATGGTGCCAATATCTGAAAATTGATCACACCTGATGTACTGACAGCCTTTCTCATTTCTTAAGACCCTAACATACCAGAAAAGTACAAATACCCCTTTTTGTAAAGAAGACATTATAAGATATTTAGTAAGAGGCATGGTGAGTTTTTTGAAGTTGTCAGTTTTTCCCACAATTCTTTGAAAAATCAAGATTTTTTTTCCCTTTTTTTTTCAGAAAATTGTCATATTATCAGGTTATTTCTCACACACAGCATATGCATATCACAAATTACACCCCAAAACACATTCTGCTATTACACCCGAGTTTAGCGATACCACATGTGTGAGACTTTTACACAGCGTGGCCACATACAGAGGCCCAAAATGCAGGGAGCGCCATCAGGCGTTCTGGAGCACCCAGGACAATTCAGACATTTCTCTCCTACATGTAAAAATCATCATTTATTTACTAGAAAATTACATAGAACCCCAAAACATTATATATGTTTTTTTAGCAAGGACCCTAGACAATACAGTGGCGGTCATTGCAACTTTTTATCTCGCTCTGTATTTGCGCAGCAATTTTTCGAACACTTTTAAAAAAAAAAAAACATTTTTGTGCTTTAAAAAAACTAAACAGTAAAGTTAGCCCAATGGTTTTGCATAATATGAAAGATGAAGTTAGGCCGAGTAAATAGATACATAACATGTCACCCTTCAAAATTGCCCACGCTCGTGGAATGGCGCCAAACGTCGCTACTTAAAAATCCCCATAGGCGACGCTTTAAAATTGTTTACTGGTTACATGTTTTGAGTTACAGAGGAGGTCTAGGGCCAAAATTATTGCTCTCGCTCTAACGTTCGCAGCAATACCTCCCGTGTGTGCTTTGAACACCGTTTCCATATGTGGGAGGGACTTACGTATGCGTTTGCTTCTGCATGCGAGCACACGGGGACAGGGGCGCGTTACATTTTTTTTTTTTTTATTGTTCATTTTACTTTATTTATTTTAGTTTGACACTTTTTTCCTCAAAAATATTTTTTTTTATCACTTTTATTCCTATTTCAAGGAATGTAAACATCCCTTGTAATAGGAATATGGCATGACAGGTCCTCTTTACAGTGAGATATGGGTCAATAAGACCCCACATCTCACCTCTAGACTGGGAAGCCTGAAATAAAAAAAAACAAAAAATTATTCTGGCTTCGATCGTAGTGGTGAGTCAGTAGAAGCACTGGAGGGCGGCAGGAGGGGGGGGGATGTCCCCTCTCGCCTCCCGTAAGAACGATCAAGCAGTGGAACAGCCACTATGATCATTCTTATGGTGTAGGGAATCGCCGGCTGAAAAAGCTTATAACTGAATGATACCTGTAGCTGCAGGTATCATTCAGATATCCCCGCACAAAGTCAAGGACGTCATATGACGGCGGGCGGGAAGTGGTTAAAATTTATTTTTTTTCACACAAAGTTGTCCATTTATACAATATTTCTAACACATAGCATGTACATACCAAAAATTACACCCCAAAATAGATTCTCCTACTCCTCCTGAGTATGGTGATACCACATTTGAGACTTCCACAGCCTGGCCACATACAGAGGCCGAGTACACCCGAGTATGGCTGAGCATGGCTGAGTATGGCTGAGCATGGTCGAGTATGGCTGGGTATCACAGAGTATTGCAGGGTATCACCGAGTATTGCAGGGTATCACCGAGTATAGCTGGGTATTGCAGTGTATCACAGAGTATGGCTGGGTATTGCAGGGTATCACCGAGTATGGCTGAGCATGGCTGAGTATGGCTGAGTATGGCTGGGTATAGCAGAGTATGGCTGGGTATAGCAGAGTATGGCTGGGTATTGCATAGTATGGCTGGGTATTGCAGAGTATGGCTGGGTATTGCAGAGTATGGCTGGGTATTGCAGGGTATCAACGAGTATGGCTGGCTATTGCAGGGTATCACCGAGTATGACTGGGTATTGCAGAGTATGGCTGGGTATTGTTGGGTATGGCAGTGTATTGCTGGGTATGGCAGGGTATTGCTGGGTATTGCAGAGTATTGGCAGGGTATTGGCAGGGTATTGCAGAGTATTGGCAGGGTATTGCAGGGTATTGCAGGGTATTGCAGGGTATTGCAGAGTATTGGCAGGGTATTGCAGGGTATTGCAGAGTATTGGCAGGGTATTGCAGAGTATTGCAGGGTATGGCAGAGTATTGGTAGGGCATTGCTGGGTATTGCTGAGTATTGCAGAGTATTGCCAGGGCATTGCTGGGTATTGCAGAGTATTGGCAGGGTATTGCTATGTATTGCAGAGTATTGGCAGGGCATTGATGGGTATTGCAGAGTAGTGGCAGGGTATTGCTGGGTATTTCAGAGTATTGGCAGGGTATTGCTGGGTATTGCAGAGTATTGGCAGGGTATCTCTGGGTATTGCAGAGTATTGGCAGGGTATCGCTGGTTATTGCAGAGTATTGGCAGGGTATCGCCGGGTATTGCAGAGTATTGGCAGGGTATCGCTGGGTATTGCAGTGTATTGGCAGGGCATTGCTGGGTATTGCAGAGTAGTAGCAGGGTATTGCTGGGTATTGCAGAGTACTGGCAGGGTATTGCAGGGTAAATTGTCAGTGAGCAGTGCTGTGGGCACTACAGATCCAGCCCACATCGCTGTTGCCACCGATCTTTCCCCTCTCACACTGTACCAATCGGGTTACAAGTGGTCGATCCGTCATGTTCTTGAGTGCGCGCCCCAGGGGGCGCACAAGAGCGGAATTCTGGGAGGACGTCATAGTATGTCCTCCCAGAGTTAAGCAACCGCCCTTTAGCTGTCATTTGGCTATAGGCCAGTTGTTAAGCGGTTAAAATCCATACCAGACCTAAGGGCCTGGAATGCTCTTGGAGGGGAATTCCCTCTCGCGCTCGCTGTGATAGGAAAATGTGTTTTTCCTATTGCAGCCAGCGCGAGATTTACAGTACCCTGTCGCCAAGAACCAGCGCGATAGGATCGTGCTGGAAACATTCTCTCGGGCAGGTGCTGTAGCTGCCCTTGCATCGTATTTGGTCTGTTGGACCAGTCCAGCATACAGACGAACGGGTTTCCTGCTAGGAACTGGGTCCGGTGGAGTTCCGGCGGGAAAATTTAAAACATGTTCTATTTCTAAAGTTCGTCTGATTTTTGGACAGCAAAGATCCGATGGAGCCCACACACGATCAAATTCTCCAACGGATTTGTTCCATCGGACCTTTGATGTCAAAAAGTCTGGTCGCGTGTATGTGGCATAAGCTTTCTTTTGGTGGTAAATGGTAATGAATATCTCCTGATTTTTTCTTATTATCATAGGAAAACTGACCCAAAATAGTAAAAAATATATATTTTTTTAAATCTAGCTGGAAATTTCTTGTACCTACTATATCCTACCACCAAATAACAACTCAAAATAAATTCTCCTCCAGATGATCACAGCGATACCACATATGTGTATGTTAATTGTTGTATGTACCCGTAGTACAGCCCAAAAACAATACTGTAGTGCACATTTTGCTTTTTTTTTATCCTACTTAAAACACACTGACACTAACTGACAATAATTTAAAAAATGTTTTAAAAAAATACAGCCCAAAATATATTGACCATGACTTTGGACCCTGCCCTTGACCTTTGACCTTTACCTGAACCAAACACTAACCCTGGCACTGACCTAGATCAAACCTTGATCTAGCTATTTTTTTATGTATTTTTATTTTTTGTTATTATTATTGGGTTTTTTTTTACACTCACACTTTCTTTTTTCTCTGCAAGGAAAGAGAGAGATACAATGTATCTCTCCCCTCCATTCACAGAGAGATAAACACAGGGGCCGGCTTCACAGTGACTGATCACTCTGATAGCCAATCAGAGGCTATCACAGGAATCAGGTAATCCGGAACCGCATGATCAAGGTCCCAACTGTTAGTATGGGACACGGGGCTGCCACTGAGACCCCGGTCTCTGTGCTAGGAGTACACTCTGTGGCACACTCCCAGCGTAAAGACAGATATGCATATATATGCGCCCCCGGAAAAAAGCCCAGTCCAGTGAGGCCGCATGTATGTGTTACATTGGTGTGAAGGGGTTAAATGCCACTAAATGTAGCCTTTACTTCCACAATCAATATTAAATATTAATACTAAGTGATTGCTTAGGAGGATCTGTAAGGAATTTTTCCCCCCGCTGGCAAAAATTAAATATTGCTGTGTGATTCTGGATCAACTGTGGGTATAGGATTGTGTATTTTAAATGGCTATTAAAGGTAACCATCGTCATCTATGATCTGTTTGCTTGTAATTAGTGTGTGTTTATAAAAGGTCAGTGAGTTTCTGGACTCCTGACAGACCCTTGCATCTTTCATCCAGTGCTGCACTGACATTTCTGAGTCATGGGGTAAGCAAAAGAATTGTCAAATGATCTGTGGGAAAAGGTAGTTGAACTGAATAAAACAGGAAATGGATATAAAAAGATATCCAAAGAATTGAGAATGCTAATCACTAGTGTTCAAACTCTAATCAAAGAGTGGAATATGAGTGGTTCTGTTAAAACCAAACCCACGGTCAGGTAGACCAACTAAAATTTCAGCCACAACTGCCAGGAAAATTGTTTTGGATGCAAAGAAAAACTCACAAATAACACACAATAAGGAAGCACTTGAAGAAAGATGGGCTGCATGGTGGAGTCGCCAGAAGAAAGTATTTTCTATGTAAATGCCACAAAGTATCCTGCTTACATTATGCCAAACAGCACAGAGACAAGCCTCAAACCTTCTGGCACAAAGTCATTTGGAGTAATAAGACCAAAATTGAGCTTTTTGGCCACAACCATAAATGCTACATTTGAGGAGAAGTCAACAAGGACTATGATGAAAGGTACACCATTCCTACTGTGAAACATGGAGGTAGACTGCTGATGTTTTGGGGATGTGTGAGCTACAAAAGCACAGGAAATTTGGTCAAAATTTATAGCAAGATGAATGCAGTATGTTATTGAAAAATACTGGAGAAACATTTGCATTCATCAGCCAGGAAGCTGCGCATGGGACGTACTTGGACATTCCAACGTGACAATGATCCAAAACACAAGGCCAAGTCGACCTGTCATTGGCTACAGCAGAATAAAGTGAAGGTTCTGGAGTGGCCATCTCAGTCTCCTGACCTCAATATCATTGAGCCACTCTGGAGAGATTTCAAATGTGCAGTTCATGCAAGACAGACCAAGAATTTACAGAAACCGGAGGCTTTTTGCTACGAAGAATGGGCAGTTTTGCCACCTGAGAAGATAAAGAGCCTCATCCACAAATACCACAAAATACTTCAAGCTGTCATTGATATTAAAGGGGGCAATACACGGTATTAAGAACTAGGGTATGTAAACTTTTGATCGGGGTCATATGGGTAGTTTCTGTTGTCATTATGATTAACCGCTTCCTGCCCGCCCTATAGCCGAATGCCGGCCTTAGGGCGGGCGGCTTCCCGTGCCTGGCCGTCCCTGGACGGCCTGGTGTTTACTTCCGCAATGCGCGCCGCCGCGGGCGCGCATCGCGGAAGTTCTGTGTTTGCCGTGTCCCCCGGGGACAGGCAAACACAGATCGCTGTAAACGGCCAATCACAGCGGCCGTTTACAGCGTGATCGGCGTGTCCAATGGGAGATGATCTCATATGTAAACATATGAGATCATCTCTCAGCGCCGCTCTCCCTCCTCACACAGACAGCGTGTGAGAGGGGAGAGAAGAACGGCTGCAGCAGCCGTCAGTGTAAAAAAGAAAAAAAAAAAAAAAAAAGTAAAAAAAAAGTTTAATAAAAAGTGCCATCCTCCCCCAGAGCCATCCTCCCCCAGTGCCACCCCCCCCAGTGCCATGCCCCCCCCCCCCAGTGCCATCCTGCCCCAGTGCCATCCTGCCCCAGTGCCATCCTGCCCCAGTGCCATCCGCCCCAGTGCCATCCTGCCCCAGTGCCATCCGCCCCAGTGCCATCCGCCCCAGTGCCATCCACCCCAGTGCAATCCACCCCACCCCAGTGCCACCTGCCCGCAGTGCTATCTGTCCCCAGTGCCACCTGTTGTCAGTGCCATTTGTCCCCAGTGCCATCTGTCATCAGTGCCACGTATAAGTGGCATCTGTCATCAGTGCCACGTGTTATTAGTGCCACATAGTGCCATCTGTCATCAGTGCCACGTATTAGTGCCATCTGTCATCAGTGCCACGTATCAGTGCCATTTGTCATCAGTGCCACCTGTCAGTGTCACGTGCCATCTGTTGTCAGTGTCACGTGTCATCAATGCCACTTATCAGTGCCATCTGTCATCAGTGTCACGTGTCATTGGTGCCACGTATTAGTGCCATCTGTCACCGGTGGTACGTATTAGTGCCACGTATTAGTGCCACATGTCATCAGTGCCACGTATTAGTGCCACGTGTCATCAGTGCCACATATTAGTGCCACGTGTCATCAGTGCCACGTATTAGTGCCACGTGTCATCAGTGCCACGTATTAGTGCCACGTGTCATCAGTGCCACATATTAGTGTCATCTGTCATCAGTGCCACGTATAAGTGTCATCATTGCCACGTATCAGTGCCATCTGTCATCAGTGTCACGTGTCATTGTCCTGGTATTTCAAAAGTGTAATAAGTAGTCAACAAGTTAGATGTGTAATTTATGCTCCTAGAACACGTGATGGCGCTCCCTGCATGTTGGGCCTCTCTATGTGGCCAGGCTGCGAAAAAGTCCCACACATGTGGTATTGTAATACTCAGGAGGAGTAGCAGAATTTTTTGGGGGGTGTCATTTGTGGTATACACATGCCACGTGAGAGAAATAACCTATTACAATGACAATTTTGTGGAGAAAAATAAAGAAAATGAAAAATCTTCATTTTGCAAAGAATTGTGGGAAAAAAATGACAACATCAAAAAGCTCACCATGCCTCTTACTAAATACCTTGGAATGTCTACTTTCCAAAAAGGGGTCATTTGGGGGGTATTTGTACTTTCCTGACTTGTTTGGGTCACAAGAAGCGAGATAGGCCACCAGTACATCAGATGTGATCAATTTTGTGCGATTCGCACCACAGCTTGTAGACTCTCTAACTTTCACAAAGACCAAATAATATCCACTAATTTGGGTTATTTTTACCAAAGATATGTAGCAGTATAAATTGTGGCCAAAATTTATGAAGAAAAATTAATAATTTGCATAATTCTGTCACAGAAACAAAGAAATATGCGTTTTTTTTCAAAATTTTCGGTCTTTTTTCATTTATAGCGCAAAAAATAAAAACCCCAGAGGTGATCAAATACCACCAAAAGAAAGCTCTATTTGTGGGAAAAAAAGGACACAAAATTCATTTGGGTACAGTGTTGCATGACTGAGTAATTGTCATTCAAAGTGTGAGAGCACCGAAAGCTGAAAATTGGTCTGGGCAGGAAGGGTGTTTAAGTGCCCAGTAAGCAAGTGGTTAAAAAAGAGGAAACTAGGGTATGTAAACTTATGAGCGCAACAATATATATATGGGCCGTGTGGTGTGAAAGGGGTCTAAAACTGGGATGCCATTAAAGTTCATGTGCGTGTAAAGGCAGGCATCCTAATACATTTGGTAATATAGTGTGTGTGTGTGTGTGTGTATATATATATATATATATATATATATATATACACACACACACACACACACACTATATTACCAAATGTATTAGGATGCCTGCCTTTACACGCACATGAACTTTAATGACATCCCAGTTTTAGACCCCTTTCACATCACACAGCCCATAGCATGGGCGGTAAAACGCCGCTATTTTTAGCGGCGTTTTACCGCCGGATTTGCGGCGCATTTCGGCCGCTAGCGGGGTGCTTTTACCCCCGCTAGCGGCCGAGAAAGGGTTGAAACCGCCGGCAATACGCCGCAATAGCGGCATTTTGCCGGCGGTATTACAGCGCTGCCCCATTGATTTCAAACACACCGCTCCTTCATCGCTCCAAAGAAGCTGCTGGCAGGACTTTTCCCTGACGTCCTGCCAGCGCACCACTGTAGTATGAAAGCCCTTGGGCTTTCACACTACAGACAATGGTGCAGCTTTTTTAGGGCGGATTGCAGGCACTATTTCTAACGCTATAGCGCCTGCAAAACGCCCTGGTGTGAAAGGGATCTTAGTCCATACATATGGTTCAATATTGAGTTGGCCCACCCTTTGCAGCTATAACAGCTTCAATTCTTCTAAGAAGGCTGTCCACAAGGTTTAGGAGAGTGTCTATGGAAATGTTTAACCATTCTTCCAGAAGCGCATTTGTGAGGTTGGGCACTGATGTGGACAAGAAGGCCTGGATCACAGTCTCCACTCTAATTCATCCCAAAGGCATTCTGTCAGGTTGAGGTCAGGACTCTGTATAGACCAGTCAAGACTCACTCATCCATGTCTTTATGGTGGACCTTGCTTTGTGCACTGATCGAAATCATTTGATGGAGGGAGGATTATGGTGTGGGGTTGTTTTTCAGGGGTTGGGCTTGGACCCTTAGTTCCAGTGAAGGGAACTTTTAAAGCGTCAACATATCAAGACATTTTGGAAAATTCCATGCTTTCAACTTTGTGGGAACAGTTTGGGGTTGGCCCCTTTCCTGTTCCAACATGACTGTGCACGAGTGCACAAAGCAAGGGGTGAGCGAATTTGGGTTGGAGGATCCTGACTGGCCTGCACAGAGTTCTGACCTCAATCTGACAGAACAGCTTTCGAATGAATTAAAGCGGAGACTGCAAATCAGGCCTTCTCGTCCAACATCAGTGTCTGACCTCACAAATGCGCTTCTGGAAGAATGGACAGCCTTTCCAGAAGGGTTGAGGCTGTTATAGCTGAAAAGGGTGGGCAGCTCAAAATTTAACCCTAGGGACTAAGTCTGGGATGCCATTAAAGATAATGTGCATGTAACAGCAGGCATGCCAACACTTTTGGTAATATAGTGTATGTTTTTAGGTTTGCAAAATGACCTCGTTTATATCCTGAGGCCAGTTGTTTGAGTGTTGGCTTTCTCTTCTTGTTGATGGTGTCACCGTTAGCTATGCACTCCTGAAAAGTTAGTGAAAGGGTGCCCCGGAAGGATTTGTTTCAAGGTTGATTTAACTGACAGTACTTAAAGTGTTTAACAAGCTTTAATCTATTGTTAATAAACTTTTAAGTAAAAAATTAGAGAGATTTTTACTTAAGGTGCATCTCTGATAAAAAAGAGCACTTGAATGTGCAGATTAACACACCTACTTTTGTTCTGCCAAAGATTGAAACAGGGTAGATACAAAAGTAACAATGTTACTTTGCATTCATCACATCTGAATTTGGGTGTTATTTACTAAAGACAAATCCACTTTGCACTACAAGTGCACTTGAAAGTGCACCAAAAGTGCGCTTGGAAGTACAGTCGCTGTAGATCCGATGGGGACATGCAAGGAAAATAAAAAACTGAATTTTAGCTTGCACGTAATTGGATGATAAAATCAGCAGAGCTTCCCCTTATTTAAGTGCTTTCCCTCAGGTCTACAGTGACTGCACTTTCAAGTGCACTTGCAGTGCAAAGTGGATTTTCCTTTAGTAAATAACCCCCATGGCTTATAAACATTGGGGTTTATTTAGTAAAAGCAAACAGACTGTGAACTTTGCAAGTGCAGTTGCGCTAATTTTCTTCAGAGCTTAGTGAATGTGGTATGCTGGTCATATGTAAAAGAGGACAGCAAAGGGGCAGAAAGGCAGGGTCTACTCCATATGTACTTTGATTATGTTTTTTGGGTTTATTTAGCGCTCATGTCCATAACTAGATTGACAGAGGGGTAGATTTACTAAAACTAGGGCACTCAGTGCAGCTGTGTGTGGTAGCCAATCAGCTTCTAACTTCAGCTTGTCAGCTTGTTCAGTTAAGCTTTGGCATTAAAACCTGGACGCTGATTGGTTTCTTTGCAGAGTTGCACCAGATTTTGCATTCTCCAGCTTTAGTAAATAATCCCAATAGTTTCTATCTTGCTAACATAAAACATCCCCTTCATGCAGAAACATCAGGAGTTTTTTTATACCATTAGAATTCTACTTCAATTTTCATTCAAGAAAGATGCACTAAACCAAGGCAATTACCGTAATTACATTTCATCTTTTACTTCATGTGCTTTTAGCAAGTGGACAACTAATTGAATGTAAGCACTTATTAGAGTCCTTATTATAAACACTTGACATATTGCTAAGTACCACCACAATTTAACACCTAAAGCCGCGTACACACGGGCGGACTGTATGGCCTACTTAGTCCGTCAAAACACATTTCAGCAGACAGTCCGCTCGTGTGTGGGCTTCAGCTGACTTTTTCAGCGTGCAGTCTGGCGTACTAAGTATTTCGGAATTTCCGTAATATTGTCCGTCATACTTTGGTTTCAGCGGACAATCCGCTCGTGAGTAGGCTAGTTCGACGGACTAAGAATGGCGCATGCTCAGAAAGTATTTACACGGCGGAAGGGTGCTTTGCTGTGTATTGGACTTCCTATTTCTAGTCCCGTCGTACGTGCTTTACACATCATCGCGCAAGCTTTCGACGGACTGTTTGTGCATCCGTGTGTGGTCAAGTCCGTTCATTCGAAAGTATGACGGACTGTCCGTCGGATTGTATGACGGACTAAGTAGGCCATAAAATCCGCCCGTGTGTACGCAGCTTAAGAGTCTGTGCATACTGGGTTTAAAAAACGCCAGTTCATTTGGCAAAAAAACTCCACTAATATAGAGCCTGTTTGTACAGTTCAGGAGCATTTAGTATTTTATGCTGCCAAAAAACTGCTCTCAAAAACATAAAACAGAAGAATTTTTTTCTGCCTCTAAATGCCGAGCTTAAAATATGCCTCTAGATGGCATAATGTGCATGGACATATAGGATAACCTTGAGCTGCTTCTATAGGCAAAATACTAAACTCCTCTAGAAGCAGTGTGTTTTTAAGCCAGTGTACATGGACCCTAATACCGTAATATAAGCATAGCATAAAAATAAAACAACATAATAACAGTGATATAACATAAAATAAGATAAAATAAAAACTTAAAATGGAATAAGGGTGCTAAAGTTTCATAGGAATATAATATTTTATATCTTTATGTAAACTTTTTTTGAGGTCTCCAAAAAGGAAAATAAGTTAAATTTTTACATCTAAAATTCTGGATGCAGGTGGTCTCCTTAAATGACCTATGGCTTATCGTTTTACTTAGAATTTGTTAAAATTAAAATCAGATGAATTCTGGAAGATAAAGGTTTTTGTTTCTTCTTGAAGTTTGTTGGAAATAATATTTTTTTTTTGCTTTGTTTTTTGTTTTGCTTTTTGTGTTTCTTTCTTGACATAATTGAACATGAATGTGTTATGCTATAAATATGTAAACAGTGGTTTTGCATCCACATTATGAACATGTTTTTTGTGTTTTTAAAAAAAATGAATGTTCTGTAATGTTTAACATTTTGATATTTTCTGCGTGGATATCTTAATGTTTAATCAATATTAGAATGCCAAGGACAATAGTAAATCCAGTAATAAATGTTTAAAGTTAGTATTGATAGTATTTCTAGAATTTGTCAAAGTTAAGCATGTTAAAAATTAAGTTAATTGTTAAAGAGGAATCAGTCATTCCATCTTTTTTGTCATTTTATTTACTTTGTTTTTAATAAAATTTTTAATCACTTTTTTGTTTATTTTTATGGTGGCTTTCACTTGTTATACTCTTTACTAGAGTTGAGCGGACACCTGGATGTTTGGGATCGACCGACTTCAGAAAAAAGTTTGAGTTTGGGACCGAACTTGACCTGAACTTGACCCTGAACCTGAACCCCATTAAAGTCAACGGGGACCCAAACTTTTGAGGACTAAAATGGCTCTAAAAAAGTAATGGAAAGGGCTAGAGGGCTGCAAATGGCAACAAAATGTTGTTAAGAGCATGGCAAGTGCTCTGCTAATAAATGTGGATAGGGAAATAACTTAAAATAACATAAAATAAATAAAAAAATAATAATATGCTGGAGGCCTCCTTCTCAGAAGAAGAGGTACAGAAAGTGATTAAGAACCTCAGAAACTCAAAGGCACGATGCCATACATATGGTGGGAATGCCCCAGAATACGCCCTTTCTGGAAAAAAATTATTAAATTTAATGGATAAGCTAGTGGGAAAATAAAATACTTTGAAATTAAAAAAATGAAAAATTATAATCTTGACCTAGGAGGACGAGGTCCATATGGAATAGGAGGTCGAGGTGGCGATGGATGTGGCGGTGTAGGTGGAAGCGGCGGTGGAGGAGGATGAGGTAGCCAACACTGGTTCAAAAATACAACAATGGCTGGGTAAGGCCGTTGATGTGCCAAATTCTGTCCCCCGTCGGATAGTGTCCGCCCTGTACTGCGACACTTTTTAAATTTATTTTATGTTATTTTAAGTTATTTTCCTATCCACTACGCTTGCTCAGTACGTAGGACAAGGGGATTTCGAAAATCTCTGAAGACGAACGGTGCCTGCGTGGTTTTAGCAGATTGGAATGGGTCGGATGTCAGCGGACACGTTACCACTGACATCCATCACTCCATAGACTAACATGGAGCGCCCGTTCAGGTCCACTGACAAAACTGACAGGCGGACCTGAGCGGTCTGACAGTGTGAAAGGGGCCTTACTGGTAAAGAGTAGGGTTGAGCGAACCCAAACTGTAAAGTTGGCTTTTTTGGTCCCGGACCCAAACAATTGACCGGCCCTACGTTCGTATCCATCCATGGAGGATCAGATCAGGTGAGATCTGATGAAACTGGACATGCTGTCCATTTCCGTCCAATCTCTCCAATGCAAGCAGCGGCGCTCAACAAGCCCCTCCCCGTCGAGTGAACAGAGAGGGACCTGTCATCTGCCGGCTCAGTGGAGATCAACAGAGAGATAGTGTTTAGTCCAGTGGTGGCTGGGGGTTAACATTTTTGGGGGGACACAAACAAACTGAAAAATTCTTAAAAATAGTGAAAAAAAAATCAATTGCAGCCTCATGGTGCCTATGAAATGCAGCCACTGTGCCATCAATTGCAGCCATGGTGCCCATCAAATGCAGCCACTGTGCCATCAATTGAAGCCACTGTGCCATCAATTGAAGCCCCTGTGCCATCAATTGCAGCCACTGTGCCCATCAAATGCTGCCACAGTGCCATCAAATGCCACCACTGTGCCCATCAACTGCAGCCACTGTGCCCCATCAAATACTGCCACTGTGCCCATCAAATGCAGCCACAATGCCATCAATTGAAGCCACAGCGCCCATCAAATACACCCACTGTGCCATCAATTGCAGCCACTGCGCCCTTCAAATGCAGTCACTATGCCCATCAAATGTAGCCACTGTGCCCTTCAAATGTAGCTACTGTGCCATCAAATTCAGCCACTGTGCCCATCAAATGCAACCACAGTGCCATCAATTGCAGCCACAGTGCCATCAATTGCAGCCACAGTGCCCATCAAATGCACCCACTGTGCCCATCAATTGCAGCCACTGTGCCCATCAAATGTAGCCTTAAGAGAAGTGGCTATTGATTATAAATTAAATCTAAATCATTTTATTCACATGTATTCATACATTGTTATTTTCAATTGACATGCTTCATTTAAAGTCCCACTTGCTCCCCTTTTCTTTTTACATAATGTACCCGGGATGGAAGCATGCCATTGCTACTTGATACTGCAGCAGGTCACTTCTCTTAAAACTATATAATTTGGGTGGAAGACACCTGCTCCTTTGGTGACCATGCTGCACAATTACTCATTATCCTTATCCTTAGTAAATATTCGTCTGTATGTATATCCCTATTCATTTATAATCCCAGTTTCGGGTTTATAAACCTGCGGCTTGAAATTATTTATATATGTGTTTCCATCAGTTATTGAGAACTTTTTTAATATTATTTTTTCCAGTTTTGTTTTTCCTGGAATTTATCTATCAATCAATTGAACATATGGGCTGTTTTTGCTGGGTATGTTGCAGTCATTTTTCCGGGGTTGCGATGCGCTCAGCTCCCTCCCTACCTCCCTTTGTGTATCACAGGGGGTGGTGGGGTTCGATCTCAGCGCATCGGCGCCATGCATAAAGGGGCCCCTCGAGTGGTGTCAACAGACACTGCAAGGTGGGAGTCTATTGTTTGTTTTTGTGTTTTTTTTTTTTTTTTTCTGTCTTTCCACCTGATGCTGCAGCTAAGATGGAGGGGCACCCACTGAGGTATGGATTATCCTCAGCTGTGAGTGTTCCCTCATCTTTTCACAGCTGCAAAAGACATCATGCATGACGCTGGCGGGGATCCGCCCAGGGCCTGGGGTATATGAGCTGGGACAGACAGACAGTTCACTCCTCCACTGCGCTCCACTAGGAAGAGATCACTCCTTAACTCTACACATGGGTAATAGTTTTATGCATGTTTTTTTGTTTTTGTTTCGTTTTTTTTTTTTTTCTTCTCTCCTTTTTGCACATACATTGTTTCATTCAGAGCACTGCACATACTTTTTTACACATTTGAATTGGATGATTGTGTATTTCCCCATCATCCATTCCCACTTATTTAACACACATTTAGTCTTCTCCTATTTCCCAATCATTCATGTATATCTCATTCACACACACTTTTCAGCAATTAGTTATATTCATTCAACACGTTCAATCCAACACTCAGTGTCCTGCTTTTTTTTTTTTTTTTTGTTTTTTTTTTCTTTTCTTTTTTTGTGACCCATCACACTTTTCTTTTTTTTTTTCTTTTCGCAGATTTGGGTAACACACATATACATTTAGTACCTAGTGGACCTGTGTTGAGGATGTCTGTTTCGGTTCCCCCTGGCCTGCCCCCTGACATTGTTGGGGGATGGTCTGAACCCTGCCTCAACCCCGGATGAGACGGTTTTATCCCAGCTCTGGCAGTTCCCATTGCTGGAAGTTCTGCCCAATCTTTGGGCTATTTTGTAAGTCACTTTATCAATCAAGTGGACCAATTTGATACTTTCTCTATTTAACTGAGGTTCCACTTATATTAACATTTGTCATATTTATTTGCTTTTTTAGTAAAAACATGCATCCCACCCCTGATGACTGGCAAGAAGCCAAGAAACGTGTCGGGTTCTCAAACTAAGGATGCCTACCTAAGATTATTTTAATCCTTGATAATATCAACTTTTGTCCTATTGAGTTTGCACTCGTTCATGTGATTTTATGATTTTTGATTTATGCATTTCTGTTATGAACTGCATCCATGTATGTCCATTGATTTGTCTATACTTCTAGATTCTCTGATTACTATTATGAAAATATATTGAGTGTATATCCATATTTATATTACTGTACTACTATTGTATGCATTCTGATCTTGGACAACCCCTAGTGGCTATTGATTATAAATTAAATCTAAATCATTTTATTCACATGTATTCATACATTGTTATTTTCAATTGACATGCTTCGTTTAAAGTCCCACTTGCTCCCCTTTTCTTTTTACATCAAATGTAGCCACTGTGCCATCAATTGCAGCCACTGTGCCCATAAAATGTAGCCATTGTGCCCATCAAATGCAGCCACTGTGCCATCGAATGACACCACTGTGCCCATCAAATGCTGCCACTGTACCATCAAATGCCACCACTGTGCCCATCATTTGCAGCCACTGTCCCCCATCAAATACTGCTACTGTGCCCCATCAAATGCTGCCACTGTGCCCATCAAATGTAGCCATTGTGCCCATCACATGCACCAACTGTGCCATCAAATGCTGCCACTGTGCCCATCAAATATTGCCACTGTGCCCCATAAATTTCTGCCACTGTGCCCTATCACATGCTGCCACTGTACCCCATCAAATGCTGCCACTGTGCCCATCAAATGCTGCCACAGTGCCATCAATTGCAGCCACAGCACCCATCAAATGCACCCACTGTGCCTATCAATTGCAGCCACTCTTCCATCAATTGCAGCCACTGTGCCCATCAAATGCAGCCACTGTGCCATCAATTGCAGCCATTGTGCCATCAATTACAGCCACTGTGCCATCAAATGCAGCCACTGTGCCCATCAAATGTAGCCATTGTGCCCATCAAATTCACCCACTGTTCCCATCAAATGCAGCCACTGTGCCATCAAATGCCGCTACTGTGCCCCATGAAATGCTGCCACTGTTCCATCAAATGCAGCCACTGTTCCCATCAAATGCACCCACGGTCCCCATCAAAGGCTGTCCCTGTGCCATCAAATGCTGCCTCTGTGCCCATTAATTACACCCACCGTGCCCCATCAAATGCTACCACTGTACCCCATCAAATGCTGCCACTGTGCCCATCAAATGCTGCCACTGTGCCATCAATTGCAGCAACTGTGCCATCAAATGCAGCCACTGTGCCCATCAAATGTAGCCATTGTGCCCATGAAATGCACCCACTGTTCCCATCAAATGCAGTCACAGTGCCATCAAATGCGGCAACTGTGCCCATCAAATGCTGCCACTGTGCCCCATCAAATGCTGCCACTGTTCCCCATCAAATGCTGCCACTGTGCCAGCAAATGCAGCCACTGTGCCCATCAAATAAAGCCATTGTTCCCATCAAATGCACCCACTGTGCCCATCAAATGCCGCCACTGTGTCCATCAAATGCTGCCACTGTACCATCAAATGCCGCCTCTGTGCCCATCAATCACAGCCACTGTGCCCCATAAAATGCTGCCACTGTGCTCCATCAAATTCTGCCACTGTACCCCTTCAAAAGTTGCCACTGTGAACCCCCGCCTGCTCGCTGTCTGACCGGCACTTACCATATCTCAGTGGCAGGTCAGGCAGTGGGGGATGGCAGTGAGCTGTGGGACCTTGTAGTGGGTCAGACAGCGGCCAGCTGTATCCTCCATGCATGTCCTCCACCTCCTCCTAATAGGTATCCAATAGCAGTGCCTGTCCTTTCAGCCAATCGGGTGACGAGTAATAGACCCACGCTTCCTGATTGGTGGAGAGGTGGTTCAGTGTTAGAAAAGCAAATACATTTTTGCTTTCCTAACACACCTTTTTTTAAGCCTTTTAGAGCCTATGGCTCTAATCAGGTGCTTCAAAGATACAACCCCATCAATGTAATTCAGATTTCGAAAAGGGACCGGATGCCTGAATAGGGAGTGGTGGTGGCGGCCATGGATATATTCATGCAATGCATAAATGCATCTATTATTCAGAGATGGGGTTGCTGGAGAGAGGGGGTGGCACCTGTGTCCCCTTAATGGACGCAAAACCACTGGTTTAATTCATAGATTAAACCATGTCTTGAGAATTTACATGAATACAGCAAGACTTGACAACCAGAGTGAGAAAGTTCAAGTTTGCAAGCACCTGTATTTATAATCTTTCCTGAATACCAGTTTGACTTATCAAAACACATTTCCTCTGAGGGATGTAAGTTAGCTCAAACCTAGCTGGTATCTGAAAGCCAACTATGAGCTCTGTGCTTTCTTCTCAATCAACCAACTTCCCTCACCCCCTATTTTTGTCTTCACCAGCTGTATCATATGCTTATTTTTGCTTCAATACTTACCTTTTTCTGAATTTGACCATGTGGAGAACATGTTCTTCTTCTCCTCTTCTCCTCTTCTTTGGGTTGAGCATTCCTTACATGAAATCGGCACCACTCTTTACCAGTAAACTGTGGATGAAGGGTGCCATGGTTATGCTACCTCAAGGTATAGGGTCACAACAACCTGCACTCACAGTATGTGCTCATTCTTCTGGGCTGAGTAATGCTGGTCATCATCCAACCTGAAACACTGAGAACATCTTGTGATGAAGGCTTCAAGTTTGGACCATAAGCTATCAGTAAGAGAGGCAAATGAGTCTTGCTATTGTTCTGGTTTGTGCCTTCACAGTGACAGATTACATTGTAGAACATAGATCCTCAAAAAATAAACAGAACAAACCCGTAAAGCCCAATTGAAACCTCAGTTTAAATCAGTGTAATACAGTCCTGATTCATTAAAACAAAAGGGGTTCAATGTTTACAGTTTGTTTATTTTCCAAGGCACTCACAGTTGAAGTACAAAAAGCCTGTCACCTTCCAGTACAGTAGCTGAAAATTAGGACTCTTGCTCTCTGTGGAGAAGCATTGATCTCATTGCAGAGGTCTGATATTCCCCTACTGAGTCAAAAATATAGCAAATTATCTTTATTATTATACAGGATTTATATAGCGCCAACAGTTTGCGCAGTGCTTTACAACATCGGGGAAGACAGTACAATTGCAATACAATTCAATACAGGGGGATCAGAGGGCTTACAATCTAGAAGCTAGGCTGTTCAATTTGCAAGGGAACTTTCCTCAGAGCTTAATTCATGTGGTTAACTTTGTAAAGAATACCCAATCACATGCAGGGAAAAAACAACGGTATTTTTGCTTCCACATCATTGGATGATGGAAGTAGATCTGAACTTCATTCACTAAGCTCTATAGAAAACTCTCTAAAACACTCTTACAAAAGTGCAACTTCTCTTCTAAAGGGAACAAGTCTATTTGCTTTTAGTAAATTAACCATATTGCACCCTAAAAACAGGTGGAACATGTAACATGTTGTCAAATGTGAACTTATTCTTTAAAGTGTTTGTAAAGGCAGAAGTTTTTTTTTATCTTAACCTCCTTAGCGGTAATCCCGAGTGTGGCTCGGGGTGAATTTATTTGCACCAAAAGCGGTAACCCCGAGCCACCCTCAGGAATCGCATCGCAGGATCCAGGCAAATCCTGCCATGTCCTTCCCACTCTGTATGCGAGCTGTGTCCTCCGCTGGGTCTATCCCAATGCCGGACTCCATTCCCTGTGAACATTGCGACGCGCGGGGACGGAGAACGGCATCAAATTTGAAAAGTAAAAAACACGTACAGTACACTGTAATCTTGCAGATTACATTACTGCTGCGTGCTGGGATTGGCCAAAGCATGCAGGTCAGGTGCATGCTTTGGCCAGTCAGCAGCCGTCAATGCACTGTGATCTCACAGTGCATTGACAGCCTCGCCATTCATTATGTGGCATTCCGCGGGCACTCGAATTTCCCATGAATGCCCCATAATGTTCTAAATTCAGTGAACATCCAATGTTCGAGTCGAACTTAGGTTCGACACGAACATTGGGCTCATCCCTGGTCTTCACACAAATCCCAATGTTCTGCTTTATTTCTTATGAGATCACCATTTGTGAACTATACTCCAAACAAAACAAAATGATGTTCCCATACCAGTTCTCTCCTTGACAATTTACTGGAGTTTAACCACTTAACACCTAGCTGTTGTATAATAATGACCAGACAGCTGTCTTCTGAGGATGGGAGGCCATTTTAAAATGGCATCATTTTTGCACTGCTCATGTGTGTCCTCTAGCATGTGCATGCTCTGGGATAGATATGTCTATTGGATACAGCAGATAACAAAAACACACAGGAGGGTGCTTCTAAGCGCAATATTGTATAACAACTTTAATGGAGCAGCCAAATAAACACTCACATTTGTTCCATTAAAGTGTGCATATCTAGTAGTATCAACAGAAGGAACGCCTAGGTTCCAGATCGGTAGCCAGCCACCGCTGGTAGTGTGGGACAGTGCGAACCAAGTCAACACTCATCAACCGTGGAGGAGGACTTCCGTCACCAACAAGCAATGCGAAAGTCACGTCACGCCCGGACGATGGTCCTGTTGCCCTGGTAATGTTTCAGAGTGCCAATCAGCTCCTTTATCCTTTATGGTTACCGGTACCAATGCCAGTATCACAAGACCAATGTAATCCAGTGCCAGTGTCATCAAACCAGTGTAAGCCAGCAATAGTGTCCCCGATCCCTGTCACACCAGGGCAAGTGGAACCAGACCAATATAAGCCAGCAATAGCGTTCCTGATTCTTGCCACACCAGTGCAACTAGCAACAGTGTTTCAAAAAGCTGCCACACCAATCCCAGTGTCACCAGACAAGTGTAAGTCAGCGCCACTATTTCCGATTACTGTAAGGCAGCAACAGTGTTCCTATTTTCAGTGACCAAACACCAGACCTAATGTTGCCAGACCAGTGCATTTAGCAGCATTGTTACCGATTGCTTCTATATCAATTCCAGTGTCACCAGACCACTGTAACCCGGCAACAGGGTTCCTAATCACTAGCCATACCAGTTCCAGTGTCATTAGTTCAGTGTAAGTCAGCAGTAGTATCCCTGATCACCTCTACACCAATGCCAGTATCACCAGACCATGCCAATCAGCAATACTGTTCCCAGTCACTTGCCAGTGTCACCAGAACTAGCACACACAGTGTACCTTATTTCCACCACACCAGTACAGCATCACCACAGTGTTCCTGATTGCTAGTCACACCAATGTCAGTGCTGTCAGAGCCGATGCAGCCAGAAGCAGTATTTTGACTTCTACCACACCAGTTAAGTGTTGCCTTTGCCTCTCACCACATTTAGCTGCTTGGACTGATTCTTTGCCTGTATACTGACAATGTCTCTGCCTGCTGTCTGAACTGACCCTGACCTCTTAATCAACCATGTTTATGCCTAATACTTGGATGGATTTCTTGCTTATGTGCTGAGTTGACCATGTGTCAGGGCTTCCTTCTCAAGGCTGGCTGCTCAGCTGTGGGCTAATTAGCAGCTCCTATCTCTCCACAGTGACTCACCTGTTGATGATATCCTGCTCGTCAGTCCTGCCTACTTAAGCCATCCAGTCCAGATGATCTCTGCCTTCACCTTGGTCACATCTCTAGAGACGCTTGTCAGTGTTGCTGTTTAATACTTGCTTGGCTGAAATTCCTTCTGGCTCCGGAACCTGCTTGCTGTCCTAATACGCTCCTCTCTGGCTCTCTAACGTTTTGGATTGTCTGACTATCCATTCCGGTTCCTGAACTCTGGCTTTTTGATTATGTTTACTCTGTTTACCTTTTTTTTCTTTTATTAACCGCTTCATTAACAGGCTATAGTAATATGATATCTGCAGGAGGGATCTCCCATCCTAGGCGGCGTCATATGATGTCCTGGGTTTCCCGGCCGTCTAGGGGGCGTGCACACGCCGGTGGTGGCTTGGGAACCGGTGCGTGTGCCTGCAATGTCCGATAAGTGCCCGTGATTGCCTGTGAACACAGCAGGACCGTGGATCTCTGTGTGTAAACACAGAGATCCACTTCCTGTCAGCTAAGAGGAGACCGATGGTGCGTTCCCAGTACAGAGGAACACTGATTGGTCTTCTCCTCTTGTGAGTCCCCGCCCCCTACAGTTAGAATCACTCCCTAGGAAACATAATTAACCCCTCGATCACCCCTTAGTGTTAACCCCTTCCCTGACAGTCACATTTACACAGTAATCAGTGTTTTTTATAGCACTGATCACTGTATAAATGTGAATGGTCCCAAAAAAAAAGTGTCCGATATGTCCGCTGCAATGTCACAGTCACGAAAAAAATCACAGATTGCTGCCATTACTAGTAAATAAAATAATAAATAAATAAAAATGCCATATATCTATCCCATATTTTGTAGATGCTATAACTTTTGCGCAAACCAATCAATGTGCGCTTATTGTGTTTGTTTGTTTATTACCAAAAATATGTAGAAGAATACATATCGGCCTAAACTGAGGATTTTTTTTTTTAAATTGGGATATTTATTATAGCAAAAAGTAAAAAATATTGTTTTTTTTTCAAAATTGTCGCTCTTCTTTTGTTTATAGCGCAAAAAATAAAAACCGCAGAGGTGATCAAATCCCACCAAAAGAAAGCTCTATTTGTGGGGAAAAAAACATAAAAATTTGAGTACAGTGTTGCATGGCCACGCAATTGTTATTCAAAGTGTGACAGCGCTGAAAACTAAAAATTGGTCTGGACAGGAAGTGGGGTGAAATTAATTGAAAATGTATTGAAGCGGTTAAACAAGTGTGATTTAAAGCGGGAGTCCACCGGGACTCCGCGTTTTTTTTTTCTTTTTAAAAGCCAGCAGCTACAAATACTGCAGCTGCTGACTTTTAAAATAGTGACACTTACCTGTCCAGCGCGCCCGCGATGTCGGCGCCCGAAGCCGATCTCTAGATCGTCTGTAAGGTGCTGCCGCCGCCATCTTGGGTATAGGAATCAGGAAATTGAGCCTTTCGGCTTCATTTCCCGGTTCCCTACTGCGCATGTGCGAATCGCGCTGCGCAATAAGGACGGTCCCCGCTGCCTCTGGGATCTGTGTGTTTCCCAGCAGGCAGCGGGGCACTTGCAGAAAGGGGCGGGCACTTGCGGAAAGGGGCGTAATCTACACCCCTTTCCGCAGAGAGCTATCCCGGAAGTGGGTGCAGAATACCTGTACTGTACAGGTATCTGCACCCCCTCCCCCCTGAAAGGTGCCAATTGTGGCGCCGGAGGGGGGGAGGGTTCCGATGAGCGGAGGTCCACTTTAGGGTGGACCTCCGCTTTAATTGTACTTCTGTCTCAGTCTGATTCATGGTTTCTGACACCATGTCTTTGCCGGTTGCCTGTACTTACCCATCTGCACAATTTACTGACTACTTTCCTAAGAAACACCAGTCCCAGCCATCCTCTGCAAGTACTTTTGTTGACTTTATAGTTCAGCTTCCAGTACTTCTAAGCCAGTTAACATAGCATCGTATATTATTCCTCAGGACAACCATGTACCTGAAGGCTAGCCTTCCTTGGTTTTTAAGAACAAAATGTCAGGAAATTCCTGTGAGACATTTGGCTAATAGAAATGTGCATGCACGCATGAATCTCCACAGAACGGTTATCAGAAATGCACATGCGCACAGTGCATGTTGGCACCAGACTGACTATTTAAGGATGCTTCTGTCTGTGATCTAATGCTGACTGGTCTCCAGTAGAGATGGGCGGACGGTTCGGCCCGAGCATACGTTTTGGGACGAACTTTGGTTGTTCGGATGTTCTGCGAACACCAAACAATATGCAATATGAAATATGGAACACAGTTAAAGTTTATGGGAGATTAACATGAAAAATCAAAAGTGTTCATTGTAAAGGCTTTTATGCAAGTTATTGTCATAAAAAGTGTTTGGGGCCCCGGGTCCTGCCCCAGGGAACATGTATCAATGAATTTTTTTTTTAAACTGACGTTTTTCAGGAGCAGTGATTTTGATAATGCTTACAGTGAAACAATAAAAGTGAAATATTCCTTTAAATTTCATACCTGGGGGGTGTCTATAGTATGCCTGTAAAGTGGCAATTTTTTTCCGTGTTTAGAACAGTCCCTGCACAAAATGACATTTCTAAGGGAAAAAAAGGAGTTTAAATGTACTAGTAGGTCCCGGCAATACAGATAAAAGTCATTGAAAAAAAATGGTGTGGGATCCCCCACAGTCCATTACCAGGCCCTTTGGGTTTGGTATGAATATTAAAGGGAACTGCAAACCAATTTTTTTTTTAAAATTGAGTGGGGGTCCCCTCAAATTCCATACAAGGCCTTTCAGGTCTGGTATGGATATTAAGTAGAATCCTGTGCCAAATTTTTAAAAAATGGCATAGGGGTTCCCCTCAAAATCCATACCAGACCCTTCAGGTCTGGTATGGATTTTAAGGGGAACCCCGTGCCAAATATAAAAAAAATGGCATGACTGTCCCCCCAAAAATCCATACCAGACACTTATCCGAGCAAGCAACCTGGCAGAACGCAGGAAAAGAGGGGGGACGAGAGAGCGCCCCCCCCTCCTGAATCATACCAGGCCACATGCCCTCAACATAGGGAGGGTGCTTTTGGGTAGCCTCCCAAAGCATCTTGTCCCCATGTTAATAGGGACAAGGGCCTCATCCCCACAACCCTTGCCTGGTGGTTGTGGGTTTATCAGAATCTGGAAGCCCCCTTTAACAAGAGGACCCCGAGATCTGGAATATCCATTTAACAAGAGTGACCCCAGACCCCCCCATGTGAATAAGTATGGGGTGCAATGTACCCTTACTCAGTCACCAAAAAAAGTTTCAGAAAGAAAAAAACAAACACAGTCTTTGACAATTCCTTTTTTAGAAATAAAAAAAGTTACAGAAGCATATCCAACATCAATCGTGACGCCCACTGCACCGCCAAACCCCAAAAAAGAAAAGTAAAAAACCTTCAGCCTGACAGTTCTTAAATAGCTAGGAGAGGAGTCACAATGTGATGTCACCAGGTGGCCCCACCCACTTGTGACGTACCCACCCCAGCACGCTCCTGGCCGATGATGTCACAAGAGGGACTCCTCCCTTTAACTATTTAAGAATCGTCAGATGGCAGAGCAGGCAGTAGGTGGAAGCCTTCGTCGGGCCAAAGGTTTTTAAAAAAAAGTTCTTCTTTTTTGGGTGCGGCAGTGTGGCAGGTGTCGTGATTGGCATAGGATCTACTTTGGGGGACTTTTTTTATACATTTTTTAATAAAGGAATTGTCAAAAACTGTGTGTGTGTTTCTATTTCTTTTTGACGCTTTTTGGTGAATGAGTAGGGGTACAATGTACCCCACACTCACTTACATGGGGAGGCCAAGGATCTTGTAAAGCAGGCTTCCAGATTCTAATAAGCTCTTCACCCGCAGACCCCAGTGTAGTGGGAAAGAGGCCCTTGTCCCCATCAACATGGGGACAGGGTGCTTTGGGGTGGGAGCAGAGCTCCCCTGCCCCAAAGCACCCCCATGTTGAAGGCATGTGGCCTGGTATGGTTCAGGAGGGGGGCACTCACTCTCCCCCTCCCCTTCTTGACCTGCCAGGCTGCATGCTCAGATAAAGGTCTGGTATGGATTTTGCCCACACCTTCTTTTTCATAATTTTAATTGCCATCATATTTTCTTTACATTCAGCTGTCAGTGGGGCTTCACGACCCGCTCCTTAGCAACCAGCTATTGTGGGGGGGGGGGTGACCCCCACGCTGTTTCCCACAAATATTGCATGTGATACAGCCAGCAAAACCCTGGTGATAACCATTGCATGTTTTTTACACTCTGTTGCATTTGTGAATTAGACTTAAGCTTACTGCATGTGTTAGGCTATAGGCTATATTTACTGGTACATTTTTCATTTTGCTGTAAATACCACATAATCGTGACTTATTTTTTTAGTGAATTAAACTTTTTTTTTACTCCGTGCAAAAATGTCACATGAGCGTGTTATTGCTTGTGGTCAATTTTAGGGGATTTACCCCATGGTCGTTAGGCACCTGTGTTTTTCAGGAGAGCACTAGTGTGGGGAACATGATTTCCTTTGGTTTAGAGTGTACTTCAGAAATAGTGATCCTAAAAGCAAGCATCAGGTTTTTACGTAAAGACTTTTCAGTTAAAGACTTTGATTCACATTGATTCAAAGGAAGCTGCTCCAGATGAGTGAATCTCCAGTTAATCCCCACACATACTAGTCAGGTACTAGCCCAGCTCACATGCTGTGTATCATAAAACAAATTATTCCAGACGACTGCACTTCCAAAAATCCACTTTATTGAAGCCCTATGTCTCAGAAGATCCCCTACAGCAGGGGTGTCCAAACTTTTTTCAAAGAGGGCCAGATTTGATGAAGTGAACATGCTCGAGGGCCGACCCTTTTGTCTGACATTCTTTAAACCATTAAAATTCGGTCTAAGTGTGTTCATCCGAGCACTAATACACGGCCCAACAAGAATTCTCTTGCCTTTTTGCTGTGTGTGGTGAACAGATGAGCTTGGTGTGTTATTTGGATATACTGTATTTAATCGGCTTATACCACACACCTTAACTTTAAAAAGGAAGTCTCAGGAAAAAAATAAAAATCTTACATTTTAAATAAAGACATGTGAAGCAAAATAAGGATCAGTGCCCGTCTGCAGCCCCCAGCGTATTGCCATGAATTCAGCCTCCACCGTATTGCCATGAATGCAGCCCACACATTGCCATGAATGCAGCCTCCACCGTATTGCCATGAATGCAGCCTCCACCGTATTGCCATGAATGCAGCCCCCAGCGTATTGCCATGAATGCAGCCCCCAGCATATTGCCATAAATGCAGCCCCCAGCATATTGCCATGAATGCAGCCCCCAGCGTATTGCCATGAATGCAGCCTCCACCGTATTGCCATGAATGCAGCCTCCACCATATTGCCATGAATGCAGCTCCCACTGTATTGTCATGAATGCAGCCCCCAGCGTATTACCATGAATGCAGCCCCCACCATATTGCCATGAATGCAGCCCCCAGCGTATTGCCATGAATGCAGCCCCCAGCGTATTGCCATGAATGCAACCTCCACCGTATTGCCATGAATGCAGCCCCCACTGTATTGTCATGAATGCAGCCCCCACTGTATTGCCATGAATGCAGCCCCCACCATATTGCCATGAATGCAGCCCCCAACGTATTGCCATGAATGCAGCCCCCAGCGTATTGCCATGAATGCAGCCCCCAGTGTATTGCCATGAATGCAGCCCCCAGCGTATTGCCATGAATGCAGCCCCCAGCGTATTGCCATGAATGCAGCACACAACACATTGCCATGAATGCAGCCCACAACACAGTGCCATGAATGCAGCCCACAACACATTGCCATGAATGCAGCCCACAACACATTGCCATGAATGCAGCCCACAACACATTGCCATGAATGCAGCCCACACATTGCCATGAATGCAGCCCACACATTGCCATGAATGCAGCCCACACATTGCCATGAATGCAGCCCACACATTGCCAGGAATGCAGCCCACACATTGCCATGAATGCAGCCCCCACATTGCCATGAATGCAGCCCCCATATTGCCATGAATGCAGCCCCCATATTGCCATGAATGCAGCCCCCATATTGCCATAAATGCAGCCCCCATATTGCCATGAATGCAGCCCCCATATTGCCATGAAGGCAGACTCACCATTGCCATCAGTGCAGCCTGATTCACGTTCTGCAGCCTTGGAGGAGACAGGGAGGGGGGCGGGATGAGCGCCGACAGACATACAGGACAAACTCCTGTTTCTATCGACAGCCTCTTTAATTGAAAGTCCCGCCTCCTGTGATGGACAAAACGGTTGTCCAATGGCAGTGCAGGACGGGACTTCCTTTTACACAGGACGCTGTCCTGTATCCACGGCACTCGTCTCACCCCCTCCATGGCAGCCAGCATATCTATCTTTTGTGGCCCCCGGCGAACAGGGATTCGTTGGGGGCCACAAAAGATATATATGTGAACATGACCAGACGAGCCGTCTGAAACCGGAACGCGGGCCACAATTGGCCCGCGGGCCAGACTTTGGACATGCCTGCCCTACAGCCTATTAGTAGTCATTTCCCTTTTCTATGTTTACCCCTTTAACGTTCTGCTCCACCGTTTGGTAGTGCACATTTTGAGTCACGCTAATGCCACGTACACACATCTGGACTTTTCGAGGGACTAGGTCCGACAGACTTTCGACGGAGTTCTGACGGAGTTCTGACAGAGTTCTGACAGAGTTCTGACGGACTTTCCGAATGAATGGACTTGGCCACACACAATCACACCAAAGTCCGACGGATTTGAACGTGATGACATACGACTGGACTAGAATAAGGAAGTTCATAGCCAGTAGGCAATAGCTGACCTCGCGTCGATTTTTGTCCGTCGGACTAGCATACACACGAGCGGATTTCTCGGTAGGAACTGGGTCCGGCGGAGTTCTGGCAGAAAAATTTGAAACATGTTCCATTTCTAAAGTCTGTCAGACTTTTGCAAATCAAAAGTCCGCTGCAGCCCACACACGATCGAATGGTCTGCCGGAATTGTTCCGTCTGACTTTTGATGTTGAAAAGTCTGGTCGTGTGTACGCGGCATTACTCATTGAAAAATGTGGACTTTAAAGGGTTAAGCTTATTTTGAGAATATGTCGGTATTGGTCCTCATAAAGTTCAACACTTTACTTTTAAAATAATTTGTCTTTAACATCAGCTTGATTGTTTATACTGTATATATATTTCCTATTGTTTTGAATATGTTGTTGTTACTATACAATGATTTTGAATGATGTGTCGATTTTGATCCGAGTTGGTGAATCAGATTTTTTCTGGCAGAGGATCTGGGCCAAACTCTTCACATAAGGTTTGAGTGTATGTACTGTATATTGCAGCCATTTTTTTTTTTTTTTGTGATACCATTTTGAGTAATGTTTTTATTTGATTAGTTTACCTGTAACCTAATGATGTCTCACTAGAACACTATATAGGTGATTGTGGTGATTAGTAGGGGATTGTGGTGATTAGTTGCAATAGTTGCAATCATTTGCATGAAATGTGTCTACCTCCTTGTCATCTGCTCCACCTGTCCCATGAGCTTAAAAAAAAGAAAAGAAAATAGCATCAGCGTTCATAATACAGTGGCAGGAGTATCTAATGTGTCCCTGAATCAAACCTGGTTGAATATGGAACTTTTGCAGAAAGTCTATCAGACTTTTTTTTAAAGTGATCAAGAAAATATTAACTGCAACTTCTCTCACATTTATCACAATATTCCTGGCTTGCACAGGCCCCACATTGATATACTTCCAGTCCCTACATACTAGTTTTACACATTTAACTATTGCATATTTACAGAAAATTCTATATTTATTCACATTTTTAAAGCTGAACTCCAGACTCTAATGCCCCGTACACACGAGAGGACTTAATTCCGAAGGAGTTCCCAACGGAGTTCCGCCGGAGTTCCGCCGGAGTTCCGACAGAGTTCCGACGCAACGGACTTGCCTACACACGATCACACTAAAGTCCGCCCCTCTGGTCCGCGGTGACGTACACCAGGTCCGACGAGACTATAAAACGGAAGTTCAATACCAAGTGCGCCACCCTTTGGGCTCCTTCTGCTAATTTCGTGTTTATCTCGTGTTAGTAGAAGTTTGGTGAGAGACGATTCGCGGTTTTCAGACTCGTATTTTTCAGAACGTTTTTCACTGCTTTTCAGTTTGTGCTTGTGAGGTTTGTATCTGTTTTTTAGTGCGTGTAGTCAGTTCGTGTCTGTATTTTGCAGTGCGATCTAACTGCGCTCGCTGACTTTCAGCTCGCTCTTCACAGGCCTTGCTGTTCTTCAGTGACGTCTGTTAAGTTCGCTCTGACAATCCGACCGTTTTGAAGCCATGTTGCGTGTACGTACTCGTCGTCGAGTTCGTGCTTTGCTTGCGCTTGGTGTTGTAGTTCATTCTGCAACCCAAGAACAGTCCTTGGACGGGGTGTTGAGGAGTTCATGGACGAAGAATTGGTTGCTCCAGCGTGACCAGTTCTCGCACATGCCTTTGCTTCGTGAGATCCGGGAGAATAATCCTGATGATTTCAGGAATTATCTCCGGATGACGGACCCCGTTTTTCACCGTCTGCTGGCTTTGCTGACCCCTTATATCAGCAGGCAGGATACCTGCATGCGGCAAGCCATCACTCCGGAGCAGAGGCTCGTCGCCACGTTGCGCTACTTGGCGACAGGGAGAAGCCTTCAGGACTTGAAGTTCTCGACAGGCATCTCCCCCCAGGCTCTGGGGATCATTATCCCAGAGACCTGTTCTGCCATTATACAGGTCCTGCAGGAGGACTATATTAAGGTAAGATTTTAGCATTTAACATCACATTTTATTGTCTTTAATGTTTGCTAATGCCTTGTATTTCTTTCCTCAATCTCTAATTACCATGATTGCAATATGCTGTGAATGTCCCCTTTGTCCTCATGCATGCTGCAATCTTTTAATGCTCCTTTTTTCTTTTTCATGCATATTTGCCTTCATTAAACCTCACCAACATGCTATGGTAGGCCCATATCCACCTAGTCTAGTCACTTAAAATGTCTTTTGTCAGCTCCATTCTATTGCTTTATCCTAAAACCAAACATTTTAAAGCTTATTCCAAATGGTCTGTGTCCCCTTAACTGAATCCCCCCCCCCCCCTTAATAGTATCCCAAATGGTCTGTGTGTCCTTTAACTGGATCCCCCCCACACACACTTAATATAATTCCAACGAGTCTGTGTGTCCTTAAATTAATGTTGAATTATATATTGTATTTTTAACACACTTCAACCCTGGAATGATTTTCCCCCCTTCCTGACCTTCATCACTTTTTTGGGTGATTTGGCAGTGCGTTGTTTGAATTGACAATTGTGCGTCCTTGTAACATGGCTCCTCCTAGTAAATTATCTTCATTTTATTAGCACAAAGCGATTTTGTATTTGGTTGTCTTTGATCACCTCTGCTTTTTTAGTTTTGGTGATTAACCACCAACAAACCCAAAATGCATTTTTCTAAATATGCTTTTTTTTCTCTCTTTTCGCTCTAAAGAAAGATAGTCACAAAAATATATCACCATGATTTTTTGGGACATCATTTGATGCTGATACGTAGTCTTTTAGTAAACAAAAATGTGTTAAAATGAATCACAATTTAAGCGTTTCTTGATTGTTTTTTTTTAAAGTTCTATCGTTTAGTAAATATGGTCTATTTTGCTGGCATTTGTAAAATCTTGCCATTTTTGAAAATAGTAATGGCGTTGCTAACCGTTTTTTTTTTTTTTTTTTTTTTTTTCTGGTGACTGCCACATTATGGCGGACACATTGGCCAATTTCCATACATTTTTGTGACCATTGTCATTAATACAGTGATCAATGCTGTCCAAAATTGTCTTGATTACTGTAAAAATGTCACATGCAGTGAAGGTGTTTTATTAAGCACAAGGGGGCCAAGGAATGGTTTAAAGTGTGTTCTGGGTGAGTGTTTTTCTTAACTGTCTGGGGGATGGGCTAGCAGTGACATGACCCTGATCACTGCTCCCAATGACAGGGAGCAGACGATCGGTGTCATGTGACTAGGCAGAAGCGTGAAATAAAGTTTGTGTTGTAATGTACAATGTTTAATGTGCCAAAGTACTTATTTTGTTTTTTTTCTGCTTTTTGCCTCCCCAGTTTCCTTCATCGCCACAGGAATGGCAGACTGTGGCATCCCATTTTGCCACCCGGTGGGACTTTCCTAACTGCGGTGGTGCCATAGATGGGAAGCACGTCCACATTGTGCCACCACCCCATTCGGGGTCATACTTTTTTAATTACAAGGGGTTTCACAGTATTGTGTTAATGGCGGTGGTGTCGGCACAGTATGAATTTCTCTATGTGGACGTGGGGAAGAATGGCCGCATGTCGGATGGAGGAGTCTTCGCCCAGACGGAGTTCTACCGCCGTCTACAGACAGGTGGCCTGGGCTTGCCACCTGATTCGGAGAATGTGGAGGAACTACCCTTTGTATTCATTGCGGATGAGGCTTTTGCTCTTGACAACCACATAATGCGGCCATTCCCCCAAAGAGCCCTCACCCCGGAGAGGAGGGTTTTCAACTACCGGCTGGCCAGAGCGAGAAGAGTGGTGGAAAATGCTTTTGGAATAATGGCCAGCCGGTTCCGTGTATTTCTGACGGATCTCAACCTAGCGGAATACAAACTGAACTATGTCATCCTTACGTGCTGCATTTTGCACAACTTTTTGCACAAATATTCCAATACATATTTATCAGGAATAATGCCGGAGGCTGGAGTTGGGCCAGAATCCATGACAGGCCTGGATACTGGCCGTACTGGCTTGGCCCCCCAAAGTGCACGGGAAGTGCGTGAAAGATATGTGACTTATTTTAATGGTAGGGGGGCCATTGCAATGCCACCCAATATTTAATTTTAAAAAAGAGGAAAATAATAAAATAACCTCAAATCTGAAATGTGTTTTCTTGCTTGCTTTTGGTTTGTGCTGTCTCCTATGTTATCCTAGTGCACTTGTAGTGCCAAGTGTATTTTCATTAAATTCAATAAGGCCCATTGTCACTGGATACACAAAATCCCTTTTCCCAAACTGGTATTAAGCATTGAAAGAATACGCCACACATTCTTGATTATTCAAAATTTTAATTTGGCCACATTCACATGTGCCATTGAATATTTAGTGATCTAAAATTTTTTTGGGGTTTATTTAACTTTCTTTGCCAAACATTTTTTGGTTTCCTTTTTTTTCAATTTTTTATAAACTTTTTTTTTTTTTTTTTTTTTTGGTGGTTTTTATTTTTCTAGAAAAAATATGAAAAATGTATAAAACAACAATCAGCCACAATCGTAAAAATTGGTGAAGTAAAACAATCTTTGAACTAAAACAAGGGAAATGAAGAACATGATCGATATTATGGAGAAACGGATTATATTCTCCCCAAAATATCGATCATGTTCTTCATTTCCAGCTGCATATTGTCAATCTGAGTCTTCATGAGATCCAGGCTAGTTCGCATGTCATCTAGTTCCCCATTCCAGCCCATTATCTGGCCAATCAGCCTTTGTGCGCTGTCACTGGAAAATGGGGCCCTTTCCACAAACAGAACATCACCTACAATAGATGGGAAAAATTGGGTCAAAAATTAGGCAGTCATACATGGATTTCAACAAGCTGGGGTGTCAGACACTCACCTGGTGGGGTGCCCAGCTCCCCTACTTCCTCCACCTCTCCTTCCTCAACCTCTCCTTCCTCGACATCCTCGGGGGGGGCACTGGTGCTTGGAAATGTGTCGCTTTCCACAACCACAACATCACCTAAAATAGATGTAAAAACATGTGTTTGGAAATATGCAGGTATACATCGATTACCTGAAGCTGTGGTGTCAGACACTCACCTGGTGGGGTGCCCATCTCCTCTCCTTCTTCCACCTCTCCTTCCTCCACATGCACATCCACGGGGGGGATGGGGCTAACCTCACATTCCTGCTGGCAAGGATGGCGGTCCCTGGGATCCTGCTTTGTGAGGCTTTTCTCCCCTATGAGAAATTAACAAACCAAAAGGTATACTTTAGCACACAGATATTTAAGGCCAGAACTAGGAAGATGAAACCTTGATTAGAAGTGTTGTACAATTGTCGGTTTATGAAGAGATGCAAAATGTGAAGACATGAGAAATCAATTCACTTTGCCAAAAAAGCAAATAATTTGCTTTTTGTGCCAAGGTTCACACATGCCCAACCCCCCCCCCCCCCCCAAGTATACCAGGGAACCCCGTGTGGCGTGTGGTTTACCCTAATAAATGTTCTCTGGTGTCCCACACCTTTGCTCATGAGTGCAGATGTGTTTTTACCCAGCTGCCAAGTGTCCTCTCCTTCAATTACACTGAATGTTCTTTTCTAGTCATTGTATTTTGAAACACATCTAAACCACAATGTCCTAATCATTTGTTGTGTCCTAAAAATTACACACCCAAAAAATGCTGTTCAAACCCTGTATCATAAACGAGGTTTGCCACGAACAATTTACGAGGGTTTGTTAAAACGATACGATTATTTTACTGTATACAACATGAAAGCAGCAATTTTTTACATTGTACAAAGGTAAAGCATATGGATCTGTATGCAATAATCATAAAATAGGAACACACGACAAGTACTTACTTTTTTTCAGAACTTTCTTGATCCTTCTGTATTGATCCGGCTCCCTCAATTTCAGGTCGGACCACCGTTTCCTCAATTGGTCTTTTGACCGTCGTACCCCAAAACGATTATGCAGGGTCTTAACTACTTTGGCCATGATTCTGGCCTTGCGCAAGTTCGGATGGGTGTATGGTCCATGCTTGCCATCATAATCCCTACTTCGCAAGATTCCCACCATCTCCACCATCTCTTGAAATGCCATATTTGAGGCCTTAAATCTCCTCTTTCCGGATCGGGACGTTTGTGGCTCCGGGGATTCCTGACTACTGGAGTCGTTCATATCAAGCACCTGTTGTGTTTCCGCCATGTTTCTCCTACTGCGCACCGTAGAGAAAAGGGGGCGGGAAATATTCTTGTAAAAGAACGTCAGGGGTGGGCAACGCAGGCGTAGTTCTACGCGTACGCACTGGATCTTACGCCAAAATCCACACGTCGTACGTACGTTAAGTGCGCAGAAAGGGCGGGAAACCATGAACTTGACTAAAAGAACGTCAGGGGCGGGCAACGCAGGCGTAGTTCTACGCGTACGCACTGGATCTTACGCCAAAATCCACACGTCGTACGTACGTTAAGTGCGCAGAAAGGGCGGGAAACCATGAACTTGACTAAAAGAACGTCAGGGGCGGGCAACGCAGGCGTAGTTCTACGCGTACGCACTGGATCTTACGACAAAATCCACACGTCGTACGTACGTTAAGTGCGCAGAAAGGGCGGGAAACCATGAACTTGACTAAAAGAACGTCAGGGGCGGGCAACGCAGGCGTAGTTCTACGCGTACGCACTGGATCTTACGCCAAAATCCACACGTCGCACGTACGTTAAGTGCGCAGAAAGGGCGGGAAACCATGAACTTGACTAAAAGAACGTCAGGGGCGGGCAACGCAGGCGTAGTTCTACGCGTACGCACTGGATCTTACGACAAAATCCACACGTCGTACGTACGTTAAGTGCGCAGAAAGGGGCGGGAAACCATGAACTTGACTAAAAGAACGTCAGGGGCGGGCAACGCAGGCGTAGTTCTACGCGTACGCACTGTATATAACGACAAAAATCACATGTCGTATGTTCGTTTTCGAAAATAGGAACAGAAGTTGGGAGCAAGAAAAACGAAGGTAAGTTTAAACCATTTCCCCAAATAAGTGGCAGATCCTGGAGTCTATCTTGGGCTAAGATTAGGAGAGTCTGAGCTAACATTATGTTTTTTGGCTTGTGTATTGTCTTGCAGAAAAATGAATCAAAAATTCAGGGATCCAGATTTTTTAAGTCTGTTTATCGACAAGTATAAAGAGTTGTCAAATCTGTGGCATACCAAGCACAAGGATTATTTTAATAAACCAGTAAGGAGGGCAACACTGGAGAGATTTTTGACATTTGTGCAGACTTGGATCCCAGAGGCAGACGTGGACTTTGTGGATAAGAAAATTAAAATATTGCAAAATATGTTCCGAAAGGAAAAGAGGAAAATCGAACAATCCAAAACATCAGGAGCAGCACCAGGTGATGTGTATGTACCCAGGCTGTGGTACTTTGAAAAGCTACGGTTCCTGGACGACCGGTGTAAACCCAGGGAGTCGCTTTCTACTCTTCCCTCCACCCTTCCCTCCACCCTTCCCTGCAGCATTCCCTCCACCTCAGCAGAGGCTGATGAGCCTTCCATCCTGGAAGAAGCGGATGCACCCAGCTGGAGCCAGGTATTTTTGTACCAAAAATAGTGATATTCATAATATTAATGATGTTAACTAGATGTTATTTGAATTTGTATGCTATTATTGATGTTAAAAAATAGTTAAAATTTGGACATATCAATTTACAGTAGTGGCCAGAAATGTTTGTCACCAGCAGAAACAAGAAATAGTGGTGTCATAATGATACTCTTTTATATGTATTAACAGAATTTTGAAGTCAGGAGCTGAAAAATGTTTAGGATTGATGAACAAAAAACTAAAACAATGTCCCTTTTTTATACACAGGATGAGCTCAGCCAGGAGGAAGGTGGGGAAAGTGGCAGGCAGGAGGAGGCTATGCCCACTCTCAGCCAGGAGGAGTCCATGCCCTCTGTCAGGCAGGAGGTGGCCGGGCCTAGTAGAAGCATGACGACTTCTCAAGTGCCTCCCCTCCGTCTTCCATCCAAAAGGGCCAAAAAAAATACACAGGCACAGGAGGAATCCCTGCGACTAATTAGAGAGGCGACTAATGTTTTAAACAGCCCCCCTGACGCAGAAGAGGCCTATGGCTGCTACATTGCCAGCCGGCTCCAGCAACTAGAGATGGGCCAACGTCTCCACTGCGAAAGGCTCATTTTCCTGTCGTTACAGAAGGGGCTCAGTGGAGATTTATCGGCCAACAGTACTATTGTGGAGCAAGTTCCTCCTGTTCCTCCTCCTCCTCCTCCTCCTGCCACGAGTCCACCACCGGAGACACAGCCTCCCAGGAAGGCTACAGGGAAGTCTGCAGGGAAGGGTGCAGTGAAGGGTGGAGCGAAGAGAAGAAGGTGATGACCTGGCTTCACTCTGGTCCGAGCAAAAAAAAGCAGCCTGTTGTACCACAGCCTGGGGACATATATACCATCTGATGCTGCTCTTGATGTCTGCGATTCTGGGACCATATTGGATTTTGTAATATTTTAATTTTCTTGTCCACAGAGTTTCACGTTTGCCCTGGGGCCAAAAGGCTACACAAATGTCACAAGTTTCTCCAGTGTTGCCTTCATTTTTTTGTTTGTTCAACCAGAATAAATGGATATTTTTGTTTGAAAATATAATTGCCTATGTGTTTTTTGGTCAAATACCTTTCTATAAAAGACAATGTGAAATTAACAAGGGACACTAACCTCCTTGAGGTTATAAACAAAATAAAAATGTTATTGTGGTAACTTGTCACCAGAATAAAAATAAAAAGGTTATTGTGGTAATGAAAAAAAAATAAAATAAAATAAAGTTTGAGGTTTTAACTTGACGGAACAATTAAATATGGAGATCACAAGAAAAACATGGTAAAGAATTGTACCAAAAATATGTAGGCCAAAAATTAGTCACCAACATTTTTTCTTGGTTTTTTTTTATTTTTTGGGAGTAATTTTTTCATCAATATTTTTGGGTGAAATCATGAACATTTTTTTGCTTGTGATCTCCATATTTAATTATTCGGTCAAGTTAACAACTTTTTTTTTTTTTTTGGGTTTTAATTGACAGAATAATTAAATATGGAGATCACAAGAAAAACATGGTAAAGAATTGTACCAAAAATATGTAGGCCAAAAATTAGTCACCAACATTTTTTCTTGGTTTTTTTTTATTTTTTGGGAGTAATTTTTTCATCAATATTTTTGGGTGAAATCATGAACATTTTTTTGCTTGTGATCTCCATATTTAATTATTCGGTCAAGTTAACAACTTTTTTTTTTTTTTTGGGTTTTAATTGACAGAATAATTAAATATGGAGATCACAAGAAAAACATGGTAAAGAATTGTACCAAAAATATGTAGGCCAAAAATTAGTCACCAACATTTTTTCTTGGTTTTTTTTTATTTTTTGGGAGTAATTTTTTCATCAATATTTTTGGGTGAAATCATGAACATTTTTTTGCTTGTGATCTCCATATTTAATTATTCGGTCAAGTTAACAACTTTTTTTTTTTTTTTGGGTTTTAATTGACAGAATAATTAAATATGGAGATCACAAGAAAAACATGGTAAAGAATTGTACCCAAAATATGGAGTAAAAAAAATAATAAAAAAAAAAACAAAAAAAAAAAATATTGAGATGGGGCTTTAAAATAAAAACAAGATCATTCATGAGATGAGGAGAAATAAAACAGAAATGTGTTTGGTGAGAACTCTGTGAGTGAATATGAGCAGCAAAGCAACTTCGTTCTTCTAGCATTATAAATAAAAAGGCTTCGTTCTTCTAGCATTATAAAGAAGATGCGCTATACATTTAAACGAGCACAGAATTTGCAGCATGACGAATGTGCTACTTCCAATACGAACTGGAGTTTTACAAGACCGAGCACTTCCGTCTCGTACTTGCTTCAGAGCATGCGTCGTTTTAGGACTGTCGGAACAGCATACAGACGAGCGGACTTCTACATCGGACCTGGGTCCGGCGGAGTTCCGTCGGGAAAATTTGAAGCATGCTTCATTTCTAAAGTCCGTCAGACTTTTGCGAAGCTAAAGTCCGTTGCAGCCCACACACGATCGAATAGTCTGACGGACTCGGTCTGACGGACTTTGGATGATGAAAAGTCCGCTCGTGTGTACGGGGCTTAATGCACACAACAGGACTTTCCGGCAGACTAGGTCTGACGGTCTTCCCAACAGACTTTCAGCAGAGTTCCGACGGACTTTCCGAATGAACAGACTTGGACATACACAATCACACCAAAGTCCGACGGATTTGAACATGATGGCGTATGACCAGACTAGAATAAAGAAGTTCATAGCCAGTAGCCAATAGCTGCCCTAGCTTCAGTTTTTATCCATCGGACTAGCATATACACTAATGGATTTCTTTATAGGAACTGGTTCAAGCGGAAAAATTTGAAACATGTTTTATTTATAAAGTCCATAAAATTTTTAAACAGCAAAGGTACGATGAAGCCCACAAACAATTGAATAGTCCGGCGGATTCATTCCATCTGACCTTTGCGGTCGTGTGTACGTGGCATTGCAAAAAAATGCTTATAATGTCTAGAGGAGTTAGAATAAGAAGCAATACTTGCCAAAATGTATGCGCCAACAGGCTTCCTCTAACCATGCAATCAGTCCAGTGCTGCCTCCTCTCTAAGCCACGCATGGCTGTGGTTTCATGCTTGCTTCTTTCATATAAAATGCAGGGTAAATAGTTCTTCTCGGTGACAGCTGTTATATAGCTGAGGGTGGGGCCACCCAGTGATGTAAATGGGTGACCCCGCCCCCTCTGACACCACGTGACACCAGTGGCCCTGCCCTCAGCTATATAACAGCTGTCACCAAGTAGAAGCATCATTCGGCGAGAGCCTCCCATGGAGGCGGAGCTGTTGCAGATTTTTTTTCTCTTTTCAGATCGTTGGCAGCATGAGATGGATTTACATTGTGGGAAATTTATATTTTTTATTATTTTAATAAAGAACTTGTCCCAAAGTGTCTCCTGTCTTTTTTACTATTTTTGAATTTTTTTGTGAAAATGGTAGGGGTACAATCTACCCGTTACCAATTCACATAGGGGGGAGGCCGGGATCTGGAGTTCCCCTTGTTAAAAGGGGCTTCCAGATTCTAATAAGCCCCCCACCCAAAGACCTCCACAACCACCAGGCAAGAGTTGTGGGGATGAGGCCCTTCATCAACATGGGGACAAGGTGCTTTGGGGAGCTATTCCAAAGCACCCTACCCATTTTGGGGGCATGTGGCCTAGTACTGTTCAGGAGGAGTGGTGCTCTCTTGTCCCCCTTCTTTTCCTGTGGCCTGCCAGGTTGCGTGCTTGGATAAGGGTCTGGTATGGATTTTGGGGGGACCCCTACGCCATTTTTTTAGATTTTGGCACATGGTTCCCCTTAAAATCCATACTAGACCTAAAGGGTCTGGTATGGATTTTGGGGGGACCCCCACATAATTTATTTTTTAATTGGGGGGTCCTGACGTTTTTTAAATGATTATCTATATTGCCGAGACCCGACAATTCATTACAGCTTCAGTTTTAAATTACTTTTTTTCCTTTAGAAATGTAATTTTGCTGTGGTACTGTTCTAAACACGGGAAAACTGCGCCACTTTACAGGTACTATAGACACCTCCAGGCATGATATTTAAAGGAATTTTTCATATTTATTATTTCACTTTAAGCATTATTAAAATCACTGCTCCCGAAAAAACTGCAATTTTTAAAACTTTTTTTGCATTCATACATGTCACCTGGGCAAGGACCCAGATCCCAAAACACTTTTTATGGCAATAAATTGCATATAAGCCTTTAGAATGAGCACTTTTGGTTTTTCATGTTAATGTCCCATAGACTTTAATGGGGTTCCATGGCTTTCGAATTTGCCGTGAACACCGCACAATGTTTTCTGTTTGGCGAACACCTAAGATCCTATTTCTCTACCCCTAATGCCGCATACACACGAGCGAACTGTATGGCGTACTTAGTCCGTCATACAATCCGACGGACAGTCCGTCATACTTTCCACTGAACGGACTTGACCACACACGGATACCCAAACAGTCCGACGAAAGCTTGCGCGATGACGTGTACAGCACGTACGACGGGACTAGAAATAGGAAGTCCAATACACAGCAAAGCACCCTTCTGCCGTGTAAATCCTTTCTGGGCATGCGCCATTCTTAGTCCGTCGAACTAGCATACTGACGAGCGGATTGTCCGCTGAAACCAAAGTACGACGGACAGAATTTAGAAAAATCCGAAATTCTTAGTACGCCGGACTGCACGCTGAAAAAGTCCGCTGAAGCCCACACACGAGAGGAATGTCCGCTGAAATGTGTTTTGACGGACTAAGTACGCCATACAGTCCGCCCGTGTGTACGCGGCATTAGAGATAACAATAATTTAACCCTTGCAGTGTGGAAGAAGCCCTCTGCAAGGGCATTTTTGTGTTCAAACTCAGAATTTACAGTAAATAGTTTTTCATTGTAAGGTTGTCCCTGCCCTAGTCAAGCAAAATGGCAGAGATGGCAAAGCAAACCGGGATCTACCTTCAGGCAAGAAGGAAGTTGTAGGCCTCAATGCTACCTTGTCTTTGCAAAACCAGAAAAAGTTCCTTGCACGATAATACCACCAATTCAGACACTCACCTCACTAAGATGATGGTTATAAGGAGTACCATCTAGTAGGCAGGAGTAGAGAGTGGAATGTGCCAAATGGGTTCAAATTACATTTTCTATAGCACAGATTGAACCGGATTTCGATCCCATGAGTCACAGAGGGAAGAACAGCCACATGGGAGATTCCCTGTACAAAGGTATTACTAAAGTGGCCACGGTCTCTAAAGCCTAACCTTTGATAGTGCTGAGATTCAAACACTGGTCTAGGTCAAGCTGTACAAAGGAAAGGATTCCAACCCATGGAGACAATCTTAGGGTGAAAGCCCCAAGACTTACATCAAGTAAAGTATGACTAACATGTCCATTGGGGAGCTGGGCTTATATGTACACATTATTGCCATACCAAATCACATACAGTAAAAAACCGATGAAAACAGCCCCCTTCCTCCAGTCCTCCACCTTCTCCTCCCCCTACTTCTCCTCTCTTTTCTCCTTCACCTTTTCCTTCTCTACCTTCTCAGGCCTCATGTACACTGCTGCTGGTAAACAGACATTCAGAGGCAGTTGGCTGCTTTTTACAGCTGCCCCTGAACTCATCCAATGTTATCTTATCAGTACATGTACACAGGTTTGTTTAATGTCATTTTTAGGCAGTTGAGTTTAGAAGTCTTTTTTGGAAAGCAAAAAAATTAGTACAGACACTGAGTTTACAGGCATTTCAAGCGCTAAACGCTTCTAAATGTGTCTAAACGTGGCATGTAAATGCGGCAAAAGGGACGTTTTAAACATGGATTACTATCTGTCAAGTTAAATAATTCAGGAGAGGTTGTAAAAATGTGCCATGTACATTAAGGCCGCGTACACACGCGCGGACTGTTCGCCCAACTTTGTCCGTCCAACAGTTTCAGCAAACAGTCCGCTCAAAATTAGCATGGACGGACATGCCCACACACGACGAACGAACAGTTTGCTGAAACCGTGCGCGATGACGTGAACAGCACGTACGACGGGACGAAAAATACGACGTCCTATACACTGCATTATAGCTTTCGGCGTGAAAATCCTTTCTGAGCATGCGCGCAACTTTGTTTGACGAACAAGCCTACACACGAGCGGGCTGTTCGCTGAAACAAGGTTTCAGCGGACAGTTTTTCGGAAATTCCGAAAAACCTTGTCCGTCCAACTGTCCGCTGAAACTGTCCGCTGAAAGCCCACACGCGAGCGGACTGTCCGCCCAAACACTGTTCAGCGGACAAAGTTGGGCGAACAGTCCGCCCGTGTGTACGCGGCCTAAGCCTCATTGTACCTGATTATGGCACAAGCAGAGTGGTTATATTTGTAGAATTCTGTTGCCACCCTGAATCACACATGGTGAACATGTATTGAAAAAAGCCCACTTTCTTCAGTTCATGGCCTGGGCAGTCCCATATTCATATATTTCTACCCTCTATCACATTTTTTTAAATGTATTTTCATTTTTGTTAACAATTATTTATTTTTTATATTTTTTTTATTATCTTATTTCTTTCGTTCATAAGACCATCCCTGTCCTTGTAAGCAAACACAAAAAGCAATGCAAACTGGGTAAAAATAATGGCATTTGGTGGTAGATTCATTGCTTGGCCTGATCAACCTTTTTATGTCAGTCTTTGTACAAGGACAGGAGGGGATGAATAGGCAGGAGCAAACATTAATCTTACAGCCCTACAACTATATACTGCCCAGCCTTCCCCACAGTAAAGCCTTGAAACACAGCACATCATCTGCTGTAACAACCGTTCCATCAATGGCGGCCCCCCTATTCATGCGCTCAGCCCCCTAATCCCCATTTCCAGTACATTTCCTGAGGACTGGACTGCATACTCCAGGAGAGGCCTGGCCAGAGTCTTGTAGAGCAGGAGAATTATCATTTTATCTCTGGAGTTGATCCCCTTTTTAATGCATGTCAATATTCTGTTTGCTTTGTTAGCAGCAGCTTGGCATTGCATACCATGGCTGAGCCTATCATCTACTTCCCATCCTAAATTCCCCCAGAGGTTCTCCCCCCAGTTTATAGATTGCATTCATAGTTTTGAGACCCAAATGCATTATTTTACATTTTTTCTACATTAAACCTCATTTGCCATGTAGTTGGCCACCCCATTAATTTGTTCAGATCTTTATGCAAGGTTTCAACATCCTGCAGAGAAGTTATTGTTGATGCTTAGCTTAGAATCACCCGCAAATACATAGCTTGAACTATTTACCCATCCTGCAGGTTTTTAAATATTGGTGCTACATTGGCTTTTCTCCAATCACCTGGTACCATTCCAGTCAGTAGACTGTCAGTAAAAATTAGGAACAATGGTATGGCAATTACTTGACTGAGTTCCCTAAGTACCCTTGGATGCAAGCCATCTGGTCCCAGGGATTTATTAATGTTAAGTTTCTCAAGTCTAATTTTAATTCTGTCCTCTGTTAACCATGGAGGTGCTTCCTGTGATGTGTCATGAGGATAAACATGTGTCATGAGGATTTTGGTTACTGAAGCCGGGGGGGCGTCAGTAACCAAAATCCTCATGACTAGTGATGGCCGAACGGTTCGCCCGGCGGTCGTTTCGCGGCGAATTTCCGACTTTCGCGGTCCGCACGTTCGAACGCCTTTTTCCGTCGTTCGCCGCGGCGGACTTACGTGTTTAATGTATACAAGAACTTTAACCTTTGGTGACACGTTTATCATGTGATACAGGACAGCCAATTGAGACATGACAGCACATGGACACTTGTACATTCCCCCTAACCTATAAATACACCCGATCCGGTGGCCATTTTACATTCTTTCTTCTGTTAAGATAGGGACAGGTTCCTGTGTGGAGTAGGGAGAGATAAACCACTAGCTATTTGGTACACAAAAGTTCTTTTCAGGACTGGTATAGGTGTTAGGTGTTGATAGGTTTGCTGTGCTGCTGATTCTTGCAGCAGCCTGAGTGTCTTTTGTTAGTTTAGAGAAAGGGAAAGGACGGTGTATGCTACAGGGACAGCCAGATTAGTCTTTCATCATCATCATCATCATCATCATCATTAGCTGTTACTATCAAGGTCCACAAAAGAGCTGTTCCAGTAACCACTAATCGTTCTCTTTTTTTGCCAATTTGTATAGGGACAGGAAGGAAGCAGTGTTGTCAGGCAGTGAGGGTAATTTTAAAGACTTGCTGTTATTATTAGTTCCACAAAGGTTCTTTTCAGGACTGGTATCAGTGGTACAGTAATAGGCTTGTACATGTATAATATTCTTTCTTCCAAATATAGAAAGGATATTATACTTGACTGCTGCCCTTCTGCTGCAGTCTGCTAAACATTCACAACTCACTTGTTCCACAAAAGTTCTTATAAGGACTGGTAACTTGGTATAGGGTGCTACGGTACATAGGCTTGAGTGCGGTACAGTCTGCTGTTCTGTAAGGACCGCTATCGGTCCACAATAGATAGGGTTGACGTGCACCACTGCTGACCGCTGCCCTATACTGCAGCAGTCCTTCAGCGGTATAGGGACTGACGTACAGTCTGCTAATCACTAACACACAACCTGCTTGTTCCACAAAAGTTCTTATAAGGACTGGTAACTTGGTATAGGGTGCTACGGTACATAGGCTTGAGTGCGGTACAGTCTGCTGTTCTGTAAGGACCGCTATCGGTCCACAATAGATAGGGTTGACGTGCACCACTGCTGACCGCTGCCCTATACTGCAGCAGTCCTTCAGCGGTATAGGGACTGACGTACAGTCTGCTAAACACTAACACACAACCTGCTTGGTCCACAAAAGTTCTTATAAGGACTGGTAACTTGGTATAGGGTGCTACGGTACATAGGCTTGAGTGCGGTACAGTCTGCTGTTCTGTAAGGACCGCTATCGGTCCACAATAGATAGGGTTGACGTGCACCACTGCTGACCGCTGCCCTATACTGCAGCAGTCCTTCAGCGGTATAGGGACTGACGTACAGTCTGCTAATCACTAACACACAACCTGCTTGTTCCACAAAAGTTCTTATAAGGACTGGTAACTTGGTATAGGGTGCTACGGTACATAGGCTTGAGTGCGGTACAGTCTGCTGTTCTGTAAGGACCGCTATCGGTCCACAATAGATAGGGTTGACGTGCACCACTGCTGACCGCTGCCCTATACTGCAGCAGTCCTTCAGCGGTATAGGGACTGACGTACAGTCTGCTAAACACTAACACACAACCTGCTTGGTCCACAAAAGTTCTTATAAGGACTGGTAACTTGGTATAGGGTGCTACGGTACATAGGCTTGAGTGCGGTACAGTCTGCTGTTCTGTAAGGACCGCTATCGGTCCACAATAGATAGGGTTGACGTGCACCACTGCTGACCGCTGCCCTATACTGCAGCAGTCCTTCAGCGGTATAGGGACTGACGTACAGTCTGCTAATCACTAACACACAACCTGCTTGTTCCACAAAAGTTCTTATAAGGACTGGTAACTTGGTATAGGGTGCTACGGTACATAGGCTTGAGTGCGGTACAGTCTGCTGTTCTGTAAGGACCGCTATCGGTCCACAATAGATAGGGTTGACGTGCACCACTGCTGACCGCTGCCCTATACTGCAGCAGTCCTTCAGCGGTATAGGGACTGACGTACAGTCTGCTAAACACTAATACACAACCTGCTTGGTCCACAAAAGTTCTTATAAGGACTGGTAACTTGGTATAGGGTGCTACGGTACATAGGCTTGAGTGCGGTACAGTCTGCTGTTCTGTAAGGACCGCTATCGGTCCACAATAGATAGGGTTGACGTGCACACTGCTGACCGCTGCCCTATACTGCAGCAGTCCTTCAGCGGTATAGGGACTGACGTACAGTCTGCTAAACACTAATACACAACCTGCTTGGTCCACAAAAGTTCTTATAAGGACTGGTAACTTGGTATAGGGTGCTACGGTACATAGGCTTGAGTGCGGTACAGTCTGCTGTTCTGTAAGGACCGCTATCGGTCCACAATAGATAGGGTTGACGTGCACCACTGCTGACCGCTGCCCTATACTGCAGCAGTCCTTCAGCGGTATAGGGACTGACGTACAGTCTGCTAAACACTAACACACAACCTGCTTGGTCCACAAAAGTTCTTATAAGGACTGGTAACTTGGTATAGGGTGCTACGGTACATAGGCTTGAGTGCGGTACAGTCTGCTGTTCTGTAAGGACCGCTATCGGTCCACAATAGATAGGGTTGACGTGCACCACTGCTGACCGCTCACCTATACTGCAGCAGTCCTTCAGCGGTATAGGGACTGACGTACAGTCTGCTAATCACTAACACACAACCTGCTTGGTCCACAAAAGTTCTTATAAGGACTGGTAACTTGGTATAGGGTGCTACGGTACATAGGCTTGAGTGCGGTACAGTCTGCTGTTCTGTAAGGACCGCTATCGGTCCACAATAGATAGGGTTGACGTGCACCACTGCTGACCGCTGCCCTATACTGCAGCAGTCCTTCAGCGGTATAGGGACTGACGTACAGTCTGCTAAACACTAATACACAACCTGCTTGGTCCACAAAAGTTCTTATAAGGACTGGTAACTTGGTATAGGGTGCTACGGTACATAGGCTTGAGTGCGGTACAGTCTGCTGTTCTGTAAGGACCGCTATCGGTCCACAATAGATAGGGTTGACGTGCACCACTGCTGACCGCTGCCCTATACTGCAGCAGTCCTTCAGCGGTATAGGGACTGACGTACAGTCTGCTAAACACTAACACACAACCTGCTTGGTCCACAAAAGTTCTTATAAGGACTGGTAACTTGGTATAGGGTGCTACGGTACATAGGCTTGAGTGCGGTACAGTCTGCTGTTCTGTAAGGACCGCTATCGGTCCACAATAGATAGGGTTGACGTGCACCACTGCTGACCGCTCACCTATACTGCAGCAGTCCTTCAGCGGTATAGGGACTGACGTACAGTCTGCTAATCACTAACACACAACCTGCTTGTTCCACAAAAGTTCTTATAAGGACTGGTAACTTGGTATAGGGTGCTACGGTACATAGGCTTGAGTGCGGTACAGTCTGCTGTTCTGTAAGGACCGCTATCGGTCCACAATAGATAGGGTTGACGTGCACCACTGCTGACCGCTGCCCTATACTGCAGCAGTCCTTCAGCGGTATAGGGACTGACGTACAGTCTGCTAAACACTAATACACAACCTGCTTGGTCCACAAAAGTTCTTATAAGGACTGGTAACTTGGTATAGGGTGCTACGGTACATAGGCTTGAGTGCGGTACAGTCTGCTGTTCTGTAAGGACCGCTATCGGTCCACAATAGATAGGGTTGACGTGCACCACTGCTGACCGCTGCCCTATACTGCAGCAGTCCTTCAGCGGTATAGGGACTGACGTACAGTCTGCTAAACACTAACACACAACCTGCTTGGTCCACAAAAGTTCTTATAAGGACTGGTAACTTGGTATAGGGTGCTACGGTACATAGGCTTGAGTGCGGTACAGTCTGCTGTTCTGTAAGGACCGCTATCGGTCCACAATAGATAGGGTTGACGTGCACCACTGCTGACCGCTCACCTATACTGCAGCAGTCCTTCAGCGGTATAGGGACTGACGTACAGTCTGCTAATCACTAACACACAACCTGCTTGGTCCACAAAAGTTCTTATAAGGACTGGTAACTTGGTATAGGGTGCTACGGTACATAGGCTTGAGTGCGGTACAGTCTGCTGTTCTGTAAGGACCGCTATCGGTCCACAATAGATAGGGTTGACGTGCACCACTGCTGACCGCTCACCTATACTGCAGCAGTCCTTCAGCGGTATAGGGACTAAGAGTTTTGTCACAGGGTAATTTAAAAAATGACATGCAGAGGAAGAGGCAGGCCCTTCCGCAGGGGTGGTAGGGGTAGGGCAGGAGCAACAGGCTTGAGCCAAAGTGGGAAGTTGCAGAAGGTGCGTTCAATTACTTTAAAGGATGCACCAGACTTGGTTGAGTGGCTCGCTCAGCCTTACTCTTCTGCACCCTCCTCATCCTCTCGATCTGCACCCTCTTCTTCACTCTCTGCTATGTGCACCCCCAAAGACACTACCACCAACAACACGACCACCACCACCACCACCACATACCTTCCGCTTGAGTCACTGGAATTATTTTCCGATCCATATCAAGAGGACATTTCTGATGCGCAGCCACTCTTGGTATTGGATCAGGAAGAGGAGGTAGCAACAACCGCTACTCAGCAGTCTGACGCCAGTACCCAGATCAGCCCAAGGAGGAGGTTGGTCCCCGGTGTTGCTGCCTACTCCGAGATCTCTACTTATAGCGGTGGGGAAGGTGACGTTGATGATGACGTGTCTAGTGATGTCACGTGGGTGCCCACAAGAGAGGAAGAGGAGGGGAGTTCAGAGGGAGATATGGACCAGCAGATAGGGAGGAGAAGCAGCAATGACTTACATTGCACAGCAGGGACAAAGCAGACTGCAAATGTATCAGGAGCGAGTCATCGACCATGTACGGTCACATCTGGCGCTCCCAGGACACCGGCACATGGCTCCGCAGTGTGGGCTTTTTTTAACGTGTCCGCTGCTGACAATAGCGTTGCCATCTGCAATCTTTGCAGTCAACGCGTTAGTCGCGGTAAGCCCAATACTCACCTAGGGACGACCGCCTTAAGAAGGCACATGAGCAGCCATCACCGAGCCCAGTGGGTGCAACGGAACACACAAAGCCACACTCCAGGCTCTCACCGTCCAGCCTCGTCTTCTACTTCTCCTTCTCCTCTCTCCTCACAATTGTCCTCCACTCCACCTTCCATCACGCCAAGCTCACATTTTTCTGCAAAAAGGCAGGCTTCCGTGGGCCTAATGTTTGAGCGTAAAAAAATGATGATGCCGGATAACCCTCTTGCCCAACGGTTGGCGGCTGGCTTGTCAGAACTCATAGCCCGCCAACTACTGCCATATAAACTGGTGGACTCGGAGGCCTTTCGCAAATTTGTGGCCATTGGAACACCACAATGGAAGGTCCCAGGAAGGAAGTATTTCTCAGAGAAGGGCATCCCAGAGCTATATGGCCATGTTCAGCGGCAAGTGAATGTATCTCTGGCACACAGTGTCGGTGCCAAGATACATCTGACCACAGACACGTGGTCTAGCAAACACGGGCAGGGAAGGTATATCAGTTTTACTGCCCACTGGGTGAACCTTCTGACGGCCGTCAAGCATGTAACCCGTGGCACCCGTGTAGATTTGGTTTTACCGCCACGGATTGCATGCAGGCCTGACTCTTCTTCTCCTCCTCCTACTCCATCCTCCTCCCTCTCCTCCTCAGCTGCCTCCTCCTTTTCCGCTGCTAGCGTCTCTTCCACTGCACCGCCCAAGCTCCCCAGAACCTATTCCACATGCCAGGTGAGACGTTGCCATGCCGTGCTGCGTCTGTTGTGCCTGGAAGCAAAGAGCCACACTGGCCCGGCACTCCTTTCAGCTTTGCGTTCACAGGCAGATGAGTGGCTAACACCGCTCAATTTGACAGTTGGTAAAGTGGTGTGTGACAACGGTGCCAATCTGCTTAGCGCATTGAAACAGGGCAAAATCACGCACGTGCCGTGCATGGCACACGTCTTAAACTTGGTCGTGCAGCGATTCCTTGTCAAATACCCTGGGGTCCAGGACATCTTGCGGCAGGCAAGGAAAATCTCGGCCCATTTCAGAAGATCTTACACGGCCATGGCTCGCCTTGCTGACATTCAGCGGCGACACCATCTGCCGGTCAGACGTCTTATTTGCGATTGCCCGACGCGATGGAACTCAACCTTCTATATGCTTGATAGGCTGCTCCAGCAGAAACGTGCAGTTAACGTCTACCTGTATGAACTCTGCGAAAGAAACGGTTCTGGGGAGCTGGGTTTTTTTTCACCGCGCCAGTGGCTGCTCATGCGCGACACATGCAGACTTCTGCGGCCATTTGAGGAGATCACCAAACTGGTCAGTCGCAGCCATGGCGCCATCAGTGACATGGTACCTTATGCCTTCTTTCTGGAGCGTGCATTGCGTCGTGTCATTGATCAGGCTGTGGAGGAGCAGGAGCGGGAAGATGAGGAAGTCGCAATGCTGGATGAATTCCCAGGGGGGGCTACTCTATCTGAGACAAGTCAACAACAGGAGTCTGATGAGGAGTCAGAGGAGGATGGTGCCGGGGCGGATGAGCAGGAGCAAGAAGAGCATGCTTTAAACCTTTCTGGGATCCCTGTTGTGCGAGGATGGGGAGAGGAGAATGAAGAGGACGACATTATCCTGGATGATGAGCAGGAGCCAGGCCACCACACCGCTTCCACTTTAGTGCAAATGGGGGCCTTCATGCTCCAGTGTTTTAATAGGGACCCCCGTATAAAAAGCATGAGGGTCAAGGACCAGTACTGGGTGGCAACGTACTTAGACCCCCGGTACAAACACAAAATGGCGGAAATGTTACCGCCGTCGCAGAGGGCTGTCAGAATGCAGCACTTCCAGGCCTTGCTTCGAGAAATGCTGCATTCTGCTTTTGCGTGCGCTGGCAGAGGAGCAATTCCCACTCCCAGAGAAGGATTTGCGGGTACCAATCCAACAGCGCCTGCAAGAAGAGGCCGGTTTGAAGATGTGTTGGTGACTTCGGATATGAGGTCATTCTTTCAGCCGACCCATCGACAGGTGTCATCCGGATCCAGCATCAGGGAACGCCTAGACCGTCAGGTGTCCGACTACATTGGGTTAACGGCCGATGTGGACGCTCTGAGGAGTGATGAACCCCTAGACTACTGGGTGGGCAGGCTTGACCTCTGGCCAGAGCTTGCCCAATTTGCAATCGAACTGTTGGCTTGCCCCTCATCCAGTGTCCTGTCCGAAAGGACGTTCAGCGCAGCAGGGGGGATTGTGACCGATAAGCGTACTCGCCTAGCTCACCACAGTGTTAACTACCTCACATTTCTAAAAATGAATGAGGCATGGATCTCGGAGGAATTCAACACATGTGACCAGTAGACCATGTATATGTCTATAAACTATTTTTTTAATCAAGCACACAGACCTTCTTAATTCATTTGGCTCACTTCCTTGACCCAAAAAAGCACACCGTACTATATGCCCCTACCCTCCTCTTTGAAGAGGTTGAGCGGTGTCATATTTCTACTGGGGCTGCTTATGATATCCCTGTGCTGTGCTGACTTCCTCCTGGGGGTTCTTATTATGAAGGGATCACACTATCCCTGTGCTGTGCTGACTTCCTCCTGGGGGTTCTTATTATGAGGGGATCACACCATCCCTGTGCTGTGCTGACTTCCTCCTGGGGCTGCTTACGGTGCTGCTGTCAGTGCTGTATGTCACGGTGCTGCTGTCAGCGCTGTATGTCACGGTGCTGCTGTCAGCGCTGTATGTCACGGTGCTGCTGTCAGCGCTGTATGTCACGGTGCTGCTGTCAGCGCTGTATGTCACGGTGCTGCTGTCAGCGCTGTATGTCACGGTGCTGCTGTCAGCGCTGTATGTCACGGTGCTGCTGTCAGCGCTGTATGTCACGGTGCTGCTGTCAGCGCTGTATGTCACGGTGCTGCTGTCAGCGCTGTATGTCACGGTGCTGCTGTCAGTGCTCTGTATTACGGTGCTGCTGTCAGATGCCTCTATCACGGTGCATGTGTCATTCCGGTATGTCACGCTGCTGGTGATCATCTCCTGCACCCTCTTCTTTGCCTACCCTGGTCCCTGACCTTCCCTCTCCTCCATTGCCTTCATTAGCTCCATAGTCCTGAATTGTTAGAACAATTTCCCAAATAAAATAAAAATGCTTGTAGTTATCGATCCCAAATTCACCTCATACATGTATTATGTCATTGTCCAGATGGTGGGACTACGTTTTACCCCCTAATAATTACCACGTGGCCGCAAATTCGACATGAAGGTTTGCAAAGTTCGCCTCCCATTGAAGTCAATGGGGCCCGCGGCGAACGGTCGGTTTCGCGAACGTTTGGGTCCGTTCGCATTTCGCGTTCGCGAAACGTCCCGTCGGAAGTTCGTCCATCACTACTCATGACACATGTTTATCCTCATGACACATCACAGGAAGCACCTCCATGGTTAACAGAGGACAGATTCCCCCCCCCCCCCGATTCTCCGGTGAAGACTGAGGAGAAGAATAAATTTAATACCTTCACCATCTCCCCATCATTTGTAACCAGACGTCCTTCCTCATTCTTTATGGGGCCAATATGGTCTGTCCTGCCTTTTTTACTGTTTACATACAAACATACCTCTATGCCAACCTTGCACTTCAACTGATTCCCCACCAGCTGGAGAAAACCATCCCCTTCTAGTTCATTAGGGCATGGCCTGGGCATGTCCCACATTTCCCCACCCACCATCAAAAAAATGCAATGTTTTCTTTAAACAATAAATAGAGATTTACATTTGATTATATACTTTTAATTTTTTTTCTTTTCTTTTTTTTTTTGCCTTGCAAGACTGTCCCTATCTTGTTAATTTAAACATGGACAGGGACAACAAGACTGTGACTAAAACATTTACAAGTGATCTCACCCACGGACTACTCGGTTTCAAAGCTGTATTGAGGCACAGTGCTATGACAAGGTCATCCAGTGCCCACGGCAAAGATGCCAAACTGTGCCTCCCCAGTTAATGATGTGGAAGTTTAGGGGATCCTATGCCCAGCAGTTACTTACTTGTCAAAATAACTGCCACTGTCACTGTTCCTTTCAGCCTTGTAACAGAATGAAGACACTAGCACCCCTACAGTAAACCATTGCGCCCAGGGCAACCCCCCCGCCACCCACCCCTTGTCCTGGCCCTGCTGAGGCACTAGCCTGCTGTACGAGACACATCAGAGAGGGCCTTCAATGCAGAAGGGGGATTTGTGACTGAAAAACTGAATTTTAACTTCCTCTGCAAATGTTATTGCTAAAATCAATAAAAGTATTTTATATATGCTTAACTAAGAAAAGACCAAACACTTTTTGTATATATAAGAATAGATACAGAAGGTTGAAGTCCACTGAAGGTGTGCAATGTTTTGGGTGCACAGTTTTTTTTTACCTTTTTGTTTCAAAGGATGCAGTGAGGTGCTGCAAAAAAGACAGCTCTTGAATGGACTGTCAGTAGCAACTGCCTAATGCACTGTAATCACTCATAGCTAATAATCTAAATAAAAAGGGGAAAGACCCCAATTAATACAGTATCAATTAGTTGTTGTTGACAGATATTAGTCCTTTTGGTGTACAGATCTGCGCACATTGGCAAGGCACATACTGTAAGAAATGTAACTTTCACCACATCTAATGTCTCTCTACATTGATTTTGTTCTGCAGCCTAAAAAAGAGGCACTGCTCCCTCCATAAAACGTACTATACATCAAATCTTAAAGTGATTGTAAAGTCTTGTTTTTTTTTTTTTGCAATAACAAACATGTTATACTTACCTTCTCTGTGCAGTTGGTTTTGCACAGAGCAGCCTGGATCCTCCACTACTCGATCCCGCTTTGCTGCTCCTGGCCCCTCCTATCGAGTGCTCCTTCAGGCAGCAGATTTCTATGGGGCACCTGAGTCAGAGCTCTGTGTATCCATTCAGACACAGAGCCCCGACCCAGCCCGCCCCCCCCCCCCCCTCTCCCCTAATTGGCTGAAAATGATTGACAGCCGCTGCAGCTATTGTGTCTCAGCCAATCAGGAGGAATGTCCTGGATGGCTAGAACACTCAAGGACATCGCTGGAGAGAGAAGGGGCTCGGGTAAGTAATTAGGGGGGTGATGGGGGGGGGGCTTCTACACACAAAAGGTTTTTTATCTTAATGCATAGAATGATAACATAAAACACCTTCTGCCTTTACAATTAAAGACTAATGCCCTGTGCACACGGTCAGACTTTGTGTGATCGGATCTTGTTGTCAGAAAATCCGATCGTGTGTGGGCTCCATCAGACTTTATCTGTCGGAATTTCCGACACACAAAGTTTGAGAGCAGGATCTAAAATTTTCCGACAACAAAATCCGATCGTGTGTAGACAATTCCGATGGACAAAGTGCCACGCATGCTCAGAATGAATTATGAGACAAAAGCTTTTGGCAATGGCTACTGCCCTTTTTATAGTCCCGTCATACGTGTTCTACGTCACCGCGTTCTGAACGATCGGATTTTCCGACAACTTTGTGCAACCGTGTGTATGCAAGACAAGTTTGGGCCAAAATCCGTCGGAAAAAATCAGACGGATTTTGACGTCGGAATGTCCGACCGTGTGTACAGGACATAAAGGAACAAGGGAACTCATAAACAATGATTTTCAATTTGCAAAGCGCTCTTTACAATCAAATGAAAAAACAAGATTACTATACACCTTTGTATTCCAAAAAACAGCAGATTTGGTATTTAAAACAGAGCTCACTCTCATCCAGGTCCCCTTAACCCTTTCACTGCAACTGACATATGTCATATGTAAACTGAGCCTGTGCTATTCTTCAGTGCTGTCTTGTCTAAAGCATTCCTGTGTATACCTGCAACCTGTAAATCTGCATCTAGATTGTTATATCATTGTTATCTACCCGGTTTTTCTTGACTACTCCTGAACTCTGCCTACATTGATCCCAGCTTGCCTTTGACCACACTTCTACCTGTTCCCCTTGCTGCTGCTCCACTGATTTGTTATAGACTCTGCCTGCATCCTGACATTTCTCCTGTCTATGCATCTGTACCTGATCCATCTGCCAGTGTATGACCTGGTTCATCTTACTCTACTTATGTCTCCATTGCTGCTGGACTGCCTGCTACAAGCCTCTGCTGATATTCCACGGGTGCCGATCCGGCACTCCTGCTCCACTGTGGTCCACTGACAGTCTCAGCCTGCTCCTGTCTCCTGCTCACTGGTGCCCATCTGGCACTCCTGCTCCACTGTGGTCCACTGACAGTCTCATCCTGCCATTGTCTCCTGCTCACTGGTGAAAACCTGGCACTCCTACTCCGCTGTGGTCTACTGACAGTCTTCCCCTGCTTGTTCATGAGTCCATCCAGCTCTGCTGCTAGCAAGACCAATAGGCATTCATGCCACTCTGCACTCCTGCACTACCTGTCTGCTCTATCAGGGGCCCCATGAGCCAGAGATATAAGAGAGGCCTACTTCACTGTGTCAGCCTCTTTCACTATGTATGTGACAAAGCTATCAACTTAAGACTATAGGCCCCTGATGTGATAACAATACAGTTAGGTACAACAATAAAAACAACAAAAAAATGTAAGTAAAAAATACTATTATGTGCTCATACATGCATTGACACACTACCTGCATAAGCAACAACTGCTTCATACATTTTAGCTATTATTGAGCTGGATTGAGATAAAAAATTCTAGGGCCATCACTCATGGTGGCAACCCTAGTTTGAGCTTTGGGGTGCACGCCCTATTGCAATAGGCTCCACAACACCTATGGGGATATGCCATTATGATACTGCAACTCTTAATGCTTATTCTGTGATTTATGGGTATGACATCTCGATGAATGTATGAATATATGGCATTACAATGTGAAGTGATGGGAACTGATACGGCATTACAAATCATGGAAGCTGCACAATAATGCACATTGTTTTACATGTCTATATTCAGCTATGAGACTGGGAAATCTAGTTTGTGGCAACAAGACTGTTGATAGCAGATTGTATCTGCGGGTTAATATTTTTAGGGGGCTATTGGTCAGGCACCATTCATCATGATTGACATGGATTTGCATCATTGGATGATGCAATTGATGATGGATGTACACTGTAGAATAATATTTTTTTTAAGGGCTTTGTAAAACATGTGATGTATTTATTTACTGTTTACATGTTTTTGTGAATGAGTACTTGCAGTACTATGTACCCACATTAGTCATTCACATAGAGGAGGTGGATATCTGGGGTTTCCAGATTACAATAGCTCTGCCCCCAGCAGACCCCCACATCCACCTGCCAAGGGTGTAGGGAATAGGCCCTTGTCTATATTAACATGGGGACAAGGTGCTTTGCCAGGGGGCCCTCCGGGCAGGGTACCCTCACCATGTTGGGGGAATGTGGTCTGTCATGGTACAGGAGGGAAGGCTGCACTCTAACCGCACCCCTTTCCTAGCCAATCAGGATGCATCCTTGGATAAGGTTCTGGTATGGATTTTGGAGGCCCCACGATTTTCTCTTTTTTTCATGAAGTCCCCTAAAATCCCATATTAGACCCCTATCTAGAATAAATGTCTGGTATGGATTTGGATGAAACTTCCCCTTTTTTGCACACTCATTGGTTGTTATAGTGCACTTTAACAACATATTACTGTGTGGCTACTGGCTAAACTTGCTTCTAGAGTAGCAACCAGGGGTTTCCATAAGTGAACAGGCTAAATCTGGCCACTTAGTTAACCCTGGTTTTGCGAATAGTGCACATGCAATCTTTAGTGCAAAGCCTGCATGGCCAGGAATGCAAACCTCATTCCTAGTTGCCAATAACTATTGTACCTCTTTAATTTTTAGAATTGGTTTTGAAAAAAAAAATGATTCTTTACTATAAACAACATACACAGTTTCTCTTGCACCCTCTTTCAAAGGAGTGGCTCCACTTTTGTTGCGAAATAAACAAACTTGCATGGGTGATCAATGTACATTGCAGGGATTTTAACACATTTTGTAGCAGATTCCTACTTGTTGTTGCTGTGAAGGTATAGCTCTTCGTTTCTGGTTGCATACTCATTCTGAATTTGGTTCATTATTAATCATCTGATCCACTTTCTACTCTAATGAGGAAAGCAGTGTAAGCATTCCTTTAGAAGTGATCAATCATTGGAAAGCATCTCACCAAAATTGACATTTCTATTGTAGGGGGTGCCTAAAATCTGACTTTTATCTTAGTGTAATCTTCTAGAAAAATCAGTGAGCCAATTCCACAAGCGTAAAAAAAAGTAAAAAATTCAAAAAGTGTAATTAAAAAAACGTAAGATTTAAAGTAAGCAACTTTTGGACCACTGCCTGTCTCGCACCGATGAGATAACTACGGTATGTCTAGGCAATCCAGTTTGGATTTCTACACAGATGGATTATTACTGAAGATTCCCTTTTAGCATACAAATCATTCTTCATGCAGAACGACAACAGCATGCTTTCCCTTTACACCCCAGGTGGCCTTTTCAGTTTAACCATTTTTTATAAGCTCTAGTTAAATGCAAATTACAGACCTGAACATAAATTAATAACCACCTAAGCATATATTTTCTGAATGCAAAGGTCATATATAATTAGAAAATAATATGTTTGCTCTAGTATATAAAACTATTTCTTTCCAGCTACTGTTAAAAGGCTATTTCCTGTTCAATACATATTATAGTGAACCAATACTTTTTCTTTCTGACATATACAAATAAATTGAAACCTAAAAATGTATATAATTGTAGCGCCGGCTCCTGAAGAGCATGTGCTATGTGTTTTGTCATTTAACTTTTCCTGGAACCGCAGTTTGGTTTTGGGTTTAATTACTCAAAATTTTGATCTCAGTACCAGTCTAGCTGAACTGCATGGTGTTCTGCCTGACCATAGGTGGCGCTGTCATCACTGGCAGGGTTTAGAATGCAGTTTAGTTGGGTGCATTGGGAGTTTATTCTCTCTGGGAATCAGCCCAGTGGGAGTGTCACTCTTGTTGTGCATTCTGGGAGAGGGTACTTAAGGTGCCTACGTCACGGGCTTTGGGGTTCCGGTCCAGAAGTGCTTTCTGACTGTTTGGCCCTGGTCCTCCTGACCAACCCCCAGGGCTCTCATGGCCTGGGGTGCGGATCCACCCGACTCCAAGTCTCGGGGCTGGCTGGCCTGAGGCAAAGAAACCAAAAGAAGGATTCAGAGGTGGTCCAGTGCCGTCTTGGTTTGTGGAGAGGTCCAGCAACTGTGGAGGCATCCAGGGGAGGACTCTTTGGGAGAAGGCCACGCAAAGGTTGGCTTCTCAGAGGGAGCCTGGAGGCTAAGTTGAAAGACCCCAAGTGAATCTGGTCTCGTGTGGTATCGTCGGACCGGCTGCAAGGCACTAGTACCATGTGAGGGTTCTTCGAGTTGTCTACATCTTTCAGTTCTATTCAAGTGTTGTACAACAAGTCTGTAGCAGAGACTTTATTCAAGTGTTGTACAACAAGTCTGTGGCAGAGACTTGGTTTGATTTAAACACCCTGTTGGCTGCTAGGCCTGGTGAGAGAAGGACTATCCAATAAGGGTGAGGATCCAACTGCGAATGGCTATTCTCTGGATTTCCTAGTGTGAGAGACTTTTTCCTATTTGTACTAAGAGTACCTGGACTTTTCTACCTAAACCCTCTAACCGTAAGTTGAGAGACTGTGTTCGTTTATCTTTTTTTGCTAATAAAAATTCCTTAAGTGGATCTGGCGTCAATATCGACAGTTCTTGGGCTATCTACCTTGGGAAACCCCTAGACACACATGAGGTCAAGAAGGTAACGGTAAGCCCAATTAAATCAGCCGCTCCTTCGGGAGTCAGTGCTAAATAATCATATAAGATTACCTATACAGAGATGACAATTTACACACATGCAAGTGTAACGTAGAACTAAATTCAAAACTTTTTTTTTTCATTTTGTATAGAGTAAACTATAGTGATATAACCGAAGTCAGCTTTTTTTGCCATCTGTGATTCATTAGGGGCATTTCCTTTCACTTCCTGTCCATACTTAAAGAATCCATGGTTGTCACCAGGGTCACCAGAATCAGTGTCCCCATTGGAAAATGTCCCCTCTATTACTGTTCTCGGGACAACCCAAAATATGGCGTTGTATTTACATTCACCTTTGATCATAATGGTAAGTAACATGAACAGAAAAGGTGAATCTCCCTAAAGGGAGCCCAGGCGGCAAAAAAACCTGACAGGTGTTCTAATCCCTCTACACTCTATCCAAAAATAAAAAAATAAGTTTCACCTTTAGTTATACTATATGTTTAAAAGTATCAATAGGCAAATATAATAATTTTCTTTTGCAGACTTCCTGGTGAATGCATTTTATGCTTCTGCTTAAGAGTTGCAGTTTTTTAATCCAAATATTTATGCATGTATCTGCGTTTTATATTCAAAAAATATTGCATAGTTTTTGATCTACCGTGCAAAAAGTTTTTTTTTTTTTTGTTTTTACTTTTACTTCAAAAGGATGAATAAACTTTGTACGGGGTGTCTATGTTCCTATTATAATCTTGATATCACCAAGTAGTGCAACCTCCACCTGCTCCCATCCTTGAGTTGCTGCTTGTACCTAGCATGACACAGCATGCCTTTTCTCCTGGGCATTATACACGCATTCGCTTTCTAGCAGAGCCATAGGACCTCCCAGTGGACTTTTAAACACTGCAGTGTATTAAGCAGCAACCAAGACTGCAGACAAGATCTAGTCTCTGCACTACACTATCTGTACACAGTCCTAATTTTACTGTATCTAATAACTGATAGAGAGAGAGAGAGTGGAAGTGACTATAAACCAGGGGTCTAAAACTGATGGCCCTCCAGCTGTTGCAAAACTACAAGTCCCATGAGACATTGCAAAGCTGACAGTTACAAGCATGACTCCCACAGGCAGAGGCATGATGGGGCTCGTAGTTCTTGCAACAGCTGGAGGGCCACCAGTTTGAGACCCCTGCTATAGACAGTGCAACTCAAGGTGCCCATTAACTCACTTATCTTGAATGCTGATCTGTTCACCCAAAGAAACATGCCATTATATGAACAAATGCTACATTACCTGAAGGCTCCTAATAAATAATTACTGAAGTAACCTTACCAGTAGGCTTATACTAGCAGAAGGGTCACAGTACTAGTGGGCTCGCATTAACAGAGAGTAATTGAGGAGGGCCAGAGTGGTCTAGAAACTAAAGGTGGCAGAGTAGGGCCACATTAACACAGTACTTATGTTTCAAAGGCAAAATTTTTTGAAAGAGGTAATTTAATTATGCCGCGTACAAATGACCCGACTTTCCGGCAGACTAGGTCCGACGGACTTTCGGCAGAGTTCCAACGGACTTTCCGAACTAATGGACTTGGCCACACATGAATGGACTAAGTCCATTCCTAAGTCTGTTCGTTTTGAACGTGATGATGCAAACGGGACTAAACAAGGAAGTTCAATAGCCAGTAGCCAATAGCTTCACTTGAGGTTGTATTTGGTCCGTCAGACCAGCACACAGACGAACAGTTTTCCAGATTTTAGTCCGTCGCAATTATGTCCGTCGGATAGATTTGAAACATGTTCTATTTCTCGGTCCGTCTGATTTTTCTTTGATCGGACTAGCCCACACACGATCGGATTGTCCAACGGACTAATCCCTTCAAACCTAGTCTGCCGGAAAGTTTGGTTGTGTGTACGCGGCATTAGTGTAGCAATGTGGTAATGTGGTAATAGCTGTTTTAGTATACATCAACATTAATACATTTATATAGCAGCAGCATATTCCACAGTTGCTTTGTAAAATAGATTAAGCATTCACCAATCACCACACTACCTGTCATAATATCTCTGCAACCATTGTACAGATAAACACATAAGGGCCAGTGTGGTTGGCAATTGGTTAACAGACTAGTATTTTTTATTTTTTTTTTATTTGTACAAGGAAACAGGAGCAACTTGAGGAAAGCCACACTAATGCCAGGAGTTGAGCTTAGGAATTTGGTGTATTTACCGTTGACACAATAAAAAAAAACTTAAACACCTTGCTGGTTTAAAAAGTGTCTTGTTTATGCTTTACAGATGTAAAGACATTAATATTTATTTATCACCACATGCATGCATGCATGCATTAAATTGTTACTATGCAGCACTTTCAGTTGTTAGTTTGTATGCAACGCAGGCTGGAAAAAAAAACTTTTTAAAATTATTTGTATTAGTTTTAACAGTTAATTAAAAATACTTGTTTGCATTGTCAGCATTTTTCATACACTTCAGCATGTTACAACATATATTGATCTTTTATTTTACTTAACTATAATCATATATAAAATGCAATTTGCTTACGTGGATACATTTTTTATGATTATAAATAACTTTTGTTACAGATCTTCTGTAAAATTAGATTACAGTTTTTGATATTTATTCAAGAATTAATGGAGTTTTATGTTCATTTTATAGACTGATATGCAAGACACACCCCACATTGTACACTATATTGTCTTTTTCATTTTTTTTTTTTATGTTTGTTATATCATTTTTACATTTTAAGGTGGTCATTGAACATATCCTTTTTTTTTTTTTAACTTTATTTCTTTATTTGACATATTTCAATATAGCAGACCAAGTTATAACAGACCAAGTTACAGCATCAGTATATATTTTACAATTTTGTTTCCTTATACCGCTAGTACGTCCTATCCTCATTTTCCTATTTATTTCAATTGATCCGTACAAAACATCTTTTTATATTTTTCTCTTTTCATTGAACATATCCTAAACTAACAAGAATTTACAATCTTGCTCTCCTATTTTCACACTTTAAATATATGACCTTCAGAAAAAATACAGCATTCATATCATCATATCATTGATCATGAAATAATTTTAACAATACAGCTTTTTTTTTTTTTTTCACATACAGTATGATTGTACGTTTTGTATCCCTAGTTCTTCTACATTTACAATTTGTTTTTGTTCCACCAAGTAGATGTGCAAATGCAAGAGCCAAAAGTTTTACTGTCACTTTTGTTAATTTGAAATTGATAAGTAATTTTGTATCAGGGCTAAGATTTAGCTGAATAAACTGTACAAGGATTGCATGATTTGTTATGTTTATTTTATGAGTTAACTAATGTAATATATAGATAATTTATATTAAAAAAAAAGTAACCTAGTAATAAAATAAAGTAATTTATACAGTAAGTTTACCTGGAGGTATCCATAAAAAGAACATTAGCAGGAATAAACAGCTTTGGAATACTTGTGCATGTTAAAAGATTTAGATGCAATTTTAACAACAGTAATGGCTGAGTCTGTTATAACGTAGTAAGTTAGTGACAGAGTATAAAAAAAGCGGTGATGTCTAATGATAAAGCATCATTTAAAACCTCTTACCTTGACTTTTTGTATTGAATGGCAGGAATGGTGGTGGTCCTTTCACACTGGACTGCTTTGGATGCCTCTCAGGAAAATAGCCAGACATGAAGACAAAATTTGGAGAAACCAGGAACAAGAAGATGCTGGTGTGTAAATGCATGTTGCCAGGACTTTTCTGCATTGAAAAATAATCTCACTTACATTCCATTCCACAATAAATTATGATTTCGTTTTTTTTTTACTTCTTAAATTGTAAAATATCACTTGTATTTTAATATTAAGATAATGGAAGCTAACAGTTTCAGTGCTCAGTAGAGGTCAAACATCCATGTACATATTAGCTACATTCCAGTAGGGCTTTGATATTCTACCTCCGGTGTGGTGTTTTGGAAATGATCAAGTATGTTTGAATCAAGCATATAAAAAAAAATGGGTCTGTTTCTGTTCTGCAATTTCACTGCTGTTCAGACTAATAACTGACAGTTCCCTGAAGCATGCTTTATAAGTTCTGACACAACTAGGGGAAAAAAAATCTAGAGAGAAAAAAAAAAAACATGTTAAACGTAGTAAGCAATATAAAATTACCTAGGTTTACAAGTTGCTGTCATCAGCATAGAATGTACTTTGCTGCTGCTGTCTGCTTTTGATTCCTGTTCATCAAATGCACTTTTCTCAATTTCTAAAACCTGCCACATTTAAATGTTAGAATAGCCTAAATGCTAAGGTAGTTGTTCTAAGAGCTGAAGATACACTAGTCAGATTTTTTCCAATTTTAGCAATAATTCATAGCATCATTTATTTATAGCGTCCTGCAAACATAGCAATGTGCCTGAGACATTCTCCTCCCTCTGAATGGGAAGCGCTAATTATACAAAAAGTTACTCAATGCAGGAATGCTTGGCTAGACCTTTCCTCTATCATTGTTGTGGTATTACTCATGTTTGGTTGGAAAGATGGTTTATAATTGGTAATCAAGGTGTATTGGCCAGGAAAAAAAAAGACTAATCTGTAAAATCTGTTCTATCCAAAATGCCAGTAATATTTGCAATACACACTGAAAAGGCTATTCATCATAAACTTCAAAATACCATTGTTTTACTGTAGTCTCTGCTTAATTATACTATAGGGTAGAGCAGAACTGGCAAGTTCTACCCAGGAACAGGAGTACAAATAAATTATTTGTGGCTTCAGGAGGTGGCTGCTCCATTAGGGGTGCACCCCCCCCCCCCCAATCTATGTGCCAGGCCCCTAATCTACACATATGGATGTCAGTGGGGTTTCTTTTTTTTGAAGCACATGATTAGAGCATTAGGCTCTAATTTGCTTAAGAAAAAGGGTGGGCATGTGGCACAGTGCACTGTGCTCTGAGCCCACCCAGTTGTGTGACAATAGAGAAAATATTATTCACTATTGCCTTCCTGCTTCTCCTCCCGGCCAGTCAAGATTGACTAGTTCATTTTAGGGGAATAGAGGCGGTCAAACACTATACAATCTGATTGTACACTTTCTGTACAATCTTCTTTAGCTTTATCAAAACAAAATAACAGGATGACTCACCTATCTATCCAGTCACTCTGTATTCAATCAGACAGACCCTTGCACTACATAGTTAAAAGTAGATCTAAAGGATATTGTACAATCAGATTGTATAGCGTATGATGAGCTTAACAGACTTCTGGGGACATACTTCTGGTTTCAATAATACAGCTCTGATCTACATAGGCTGTCATGTGATTGCTCAGCTTCTGCACCAAATGAGTGATCTATACAAGATGAAGGTAAGGTACAAAATAACAGCAGAGGAAGGCACTGGCTGTGTATTTAGTGAGAATGGAGTTCACTGACAATGACTGCATGTAACTACAGAGGTTGGCAGAAGCAATCTTCTGGAGATGTAGGACAGGTGCAGGGTGTGTTTTGATGAGGTCAGCTGGTGAAGTACTTCCTTAGGCTGCCCATACGTGTTCAATCCTCTTGTACAGTTTTCTTTTAGATTTACCTTAAACTATGTAGTGCAAGGGCCTGCCTAATTGGATACAATTGAAAGCTGTTTAGTTTTGACCTCATATTACATGGTTTTTGGTAAAGCTAATGGAAAATTGAACAAGGTAATTAAAAATGTATGGCCAGCCTAATGCCGCGTACACACGATCGGATTTTCCCTCAGGAAATGTTGGATGTGAGCTTGTTGGCAGTAAGTCTGACCGTGTGTATGCTCCATCAGACATTTGTTGGACTTTCTGCCAACAAATGTTGGCTAGCATGTTCTCAAATTTTTGGCCAACAAATGTTTGTTGTCGGACTTTCCGATCGTGTGGACAAAAGTCCAAAGTACAAACACACATGCTCAGAATCAAGGACGAGCCAGAAGCACTCGGTCTTGTAAAACTAGCGTTTGTAATGGAGATATCACGTACCTCTTGTACGTCACTACGTTTGTAATTGTTGGCCAACATTTGTGTGACCGTGTTAATGCAAGACAAGTTGGAGCCAACACCCTTCGAACAAAATTCCATGGCTTTGTTGTCGGAAAGTCCGGTCGTGTGTACGAGGCTTTAGTCTAATGCCCTGTACACACGGTCGGACTTTCCGACGCAAAATGTGCGATCGGACTTCCCGAAATTCCGATCGTGTGTGGGCTCGATCTGACTTTTTCCATCTTAATTTCCGACACACAAAGTTTGAGTTCTGGATCTAAAATTTTCCGACAACAAAATCCGAACGTTTAAATTCCGATCGCGTGTAGACAATTACAAGAATAAATTACGAGACGAAAGCTATTGGATACTGGCATCTTTATAGTCCCATACGTGTTGGACGTCACCTCATTCTGAACAATCGGATTTTCAGACAACTTTGTGCGACCGTGTGTATGCAACACAAGTTTGGGACAAAATCGGTGGGAAAAAATCAGACGGATTTTGACGTCAGAATGTCTGACCGTGTGTACAGGGCATAGATACCTGGACATAATGGAAGAGTTCTCTATAGGATAAACTGGAGATTAAGGTAAGGACTGTCCTAGAATATAGAGACAGTTTTGTCTTTTCTTCAGTAGAGGCACATTAAAAGTATATTGGAACATAGGGAAGCTGGAATTTAGAAAAAGAAAAAGGTGAGCTTTTAAGTGTTGAATTTTTCCAGTCTCACTAACAATTTTTTGATATTATAACCTAAACTTTTCAGGTTTAGTACAGATATTTTTGTAAGAACATTTATGGCTTTAAACTGGCTATAGGCCTTACAATATGACTGGGAAATCTTGTTTAGCTATACCAACAGCTTTTCAGCTAAAAGACCTGTCTAATTGGTTACAAAATAAAAATATTATTCTGGTAGGCCCATATATTACATAATTTTGATAAATCTAAAGGATATTGAACATAGATTGTACAACTAGATTTATATCTGTATAGCAAGTGTAGAAAATGACCATACACTCAACAAACTGGTTGTACAATCTGTACCATGCAAGACAATGTTTGTGACCCAAGTTTATTGCTTAGAGGTCCCCTCTAAGCCCTTGTACACACGGTCGGACATTCCGACGGAAAATGTCTGATTGGACCATGTTGTCGGATAATCCGTCAGAATGTTCGACCAATAAAGTTTGAGAGCTGGATATAACATTTTCCAACAACATGTTCCGATCGGACTTTGTCCGATCGTTTGTAGAGAATTCCGATCGGACAAAGTGCCACGCATACTCAGATCAAATTACGAGACCAAAGCTATTGGCTACTAGCCACAACGTAGTCCCGTCGCAATGAACGAACGTCATCACGTTATGAACGATCTGATTTTCCAACAGCTTTGTCCGACCGTGTGTATGCAACACCAGTTTAGGACAAAATCCTTCTGAAAAAATCTGACGGATTTTGTTGTCGGAATGTCCAACCGTGTGTACAAGGGCTTAGGATGCCACTGGTTTGTAAGGGTGCAGGCTGGGGATGGGTTTGCTCAGACCCAAGACACGCAGGCAAAATAAGATGAGGTTTCCTGGCTGTCGTACCCCTCACCCAGCCATGTTGTAGGCAAACAAAAGCAGCCTCAGCTCAATCCATTGAAACTACAGCCCCCTGTTTTGCCCTGCCCCCTGGGCTTGATCATGGAGCTCATGATGAAACCCCCGGGGTCGGGGCAAAACACATTGTGGGTGTGGCCTTGATGGATTGAGCTGTGGCTGCAGGACCCTCCTCCTCTTTTTAGGTCCCTCACCAGCGTTCCTGGCTCCTCTGCCTCACTGAGTTCTGCTTCCTAAGGGGGCACTCGTGCCTGCTTTCTTTTGAACCGGCTTTGTTTGTTCATAAAACACACAGAGCATGACTTGGCCCCAGCTCCAATCCCTCCTCCCTGGCTGTGATTGAAAGTAGCAGGAGCCAATGACTCACACTGTTGAGTCTGAGCCAATGAGGAAGGAAAGAGAAAAGAGGATGAATCAAGATTGGGCACAGGTAAGTCTTTTAAGGGGTCTTGCTTGCAGAAGGATTTTTACCTTAATGCAAAGAATGCATTAAGGTAAGAAACCTTGCACAAAACAAATGTGTATTTCGCATTGTCCATTGAAGTCTACGGGACCAAAAATGGCTAAATATGTTAAAGATTTTTTTTCAATTTTTAAAAAATGCTTATGTACTCTTTTGAGTGAAGGGCAGCTCAGCGTACAAATTTAAACAGGGGCCATTAAAAAGAGTGGGTTTCTGAATAGTGAGGTGTAGTCAGGCCTAGGGAAACAAGCAGTGAATGAGGGGTTAGTCTCTCATGCACATGGACATTTGTGTTTGCATTTTTAATAAATGAAGTTAGCCAATAAAGAGAATCGTTGCAACTCCAAAGTTTCCACAATGAACAATAGCCAACATGGTACAAGATATTGCTGCTACTACCCTGTTTCTCCGAAAATAAGACCTAACGTGATTGTCGGCGATGGCTGCAATATAAGCCCTACTCCCCCCCCCCCCCAAATAAGACCTAGTTAAAGTCCTTGTAGGTCTTATTTTCAGGGTAGGGCTTATTTTTGGGGAAACAAGGTAGGGCATATTTGGGGGTATGGCTTTAATTGCAGCCATCACCGACAATCACGCTATGTCTTATTTTCTAGGAAACAGGGTAGCTTAGTAGCAAAGTGAACCAAAATGAAAGGGAATCTAAAGCCTAAACCTATTTTTCAGTTTTGGATAGAGACTGCAAGGGTTAGTGCCTTTGTCAGTTTCTATTGTTTTCTTTGTCCCTGCTGCTAACTTTTCTGTTTGTAATATTGAATATTATGATGGGGACAGAAGGTGAGAGAAAATACAACATTTTGGTTATCACCAGGAATAGAGGGGAAATCTTCCAATGAGGACAATTGTTTCAGTGACATCTATTTACGAGAGGATTTCCCTCACTTTGGAGAGTTTTTCTTTGGCTTCCTGTTACATCTACTGGACAGGAAGTCAAGAAAAAATCCCCCTGATTAGACATAGATGACAAAAAAAAAACACACATGATAAGGATTTAACCTTTTCCTACTGTACTGAAAAAAAAATGATATACTTTAAACATTTTGATAGGAGTTCACAGAAAGTTGTAACCAATAGCATTTTATTTTATTTTTTAGCCCTAAAAGCTGGCACAATAATTTTGCTCTTATAAGAAAGGGCCGTTCATTTTAACTAGAGAGTTACGAGAACGTAACATTTGTGGTCTAGGGTTGGAAACGGCTGAGAGGCACAGTCATAAATAAGTCCTGAGGAAAAGCTCATATCTTTGATAGAATGATTTCGTTAGACATCTATTTATTTGCGTCTGTAGTTTATTTCCATAGTTTAGCTTAATTCTTTACCATATAATAATTTATAAATGTAGCTGATATTTTTTTTTACAACAGAGTGCATAAAGTGCCTTTTCATTTCCTTTAAAAAAAATAAAAAATCGCAGATATTTTGGATATAAAAGAACTTTAACTTTTAATGTAAACATTAAGCAAGTGCTACTGTACAAGGACACATCAGTGGGTGGCCTTCTATTATGAGAAAGTGAGTGCTTTCCTGCTCTGCGTCTTGTGTGTGGGCTGTTTTCCTTTTTCTAATAGAATCTGTGCTCGCAAGGCCACCCACTAATGCCCTTTGTGTTTCCTTAACTCATATTATGACCTGTATACTGCATAACTGTCTATAGTCTATTGTTATTTCTGAAACAAAAGCCATGTTATTAAGCAGTGTATGGTTGGTGATGGTGAGTTTACAGATACCTAAGGATTACTTACTTGTACAAATGCTGGAGAAAGTCCTTCTCTTAAATGCTTGCAACTGATCTGTAAAGAAAAAAAAGTATATAAAATGCATTCTTGATTTTATTAGTAAAGCATACACTACTATTAATTGGGTTTGGCCACTATTAGATGAAGAATGAACTAGCAGTGAAGTCAGACACAAGTGCAGGTAAAAATTCAGAAAAACAGTAAAAGTTCTCACCATAGCACAAATGTTTACCCTGAAGGTAAGCCTGCTTAACATTAATGTACCCTTATAATATGTTATGCTATAGAATAAATTCATAAAACATTAAGGCTGGGATCACATATTTGCGCTGTGGGAATCTGCATGTTAGCGCATTTGTTATTGCAACTGCCAAAAACATGCATAATGTGCGTTGTGGTGTCGTAATGCCATTAATTCTTAAAGTGATTGTAAAGTGTTTTTTTTTTTACTTTAAAAATAATAAACTTTTTATACTTACCTCCTCTGCGCAGTGGTTTTTCACACAGCAGCTACTATCCTCCTCTTCTCTGGTTCTTTGCCAGAGCTCCTGGCCCATCCCTCCTCTAGAGTGCCCCCACAGCAAGCAGCTTGCTATGGGGACACCCAAGCCGAGTCACAGCTCCCTATGTCCATTCAGACATATACAGCACTCCCAAAATTGTAATGAATGGGCAGCGCTGCCCAATGCAATGAATGGGCAGCGCTGCCCAATGCAATGAATGGGCAGCGCTGCCCATTGCAATGAATGGGCAGCGCTGCCCATTGCAATGAATGGGCAGCGCTGCCTATTGCAATACGGCGTTCTTAACCCCTTCTTTGGCCGCTAGCGGGGGATAAAAGCACCCCACTAGTGGCCGAAAAGCGTAACTAACATGTGAAATTCCATGTTAGTCATTGAGAGCGGTCTTAATTAACACTACTGAATTAGCTCTGACTTTAGAAAAGGTTCCTGTGCTACTTCAAGGAGACTTGCACCTTAAAGTAATACTCAAGTCTTCTGGCAAAGTCTCACCGTAAGCCACAAGACTTTAAGATCGCAGCAGTGTGAACCAAGCCTAATGCATTAAAGTGGAACTTCACTCTCCCAATCAACATTGATTATTTTTAATCATCATGTTGATAGAATTAGTAAATAGATAAGAAAGTATATAATATTTACTTGTTTTAAACTTTTTTTTACATTTCTTTGTTATTTCCTGCTTTCTTGCCTAGGCAAATGATGTCATACAACCACCAAAGCATAATACACCTACAAGGGCTACCAATTTCAAAACAAAATATATTTATTGGACATATGATTGGCAAAAAGCATTGACAAGGGTGAGAAACCCCTTCTCACTGAAAAAAAACACTCGGGGGACACCCCATGAACCTCACCCCCACACTCCTCCCCCTCCTCTCACCCACCTCACTCTGGTCGCCTAACAGCAATCCCACTATGCCCAGAGCCTCCCCCCTGTGACCCACTACAGTAAAAACCTGAGCCCCCCTCGATGGTTGGATGGTCCAATAGGTGTCAGTGATCTATGTGCTATTGATCTTATAGTGGTTAGTAGGTTGAGAGCCTATGATCGTTGTAATGTCTGCCTGCTAGTTCACTTTATGAAGCTGCCTGTGGAGTTAAATGTATCCAATTGCTCTGTTGTATACTTTATATCAATGTTTATACTGACAGAAGAGAGCATTGGTAAAGCTAGTTCCATTTAAGGTATTTATTTAAGCAAGATTGAGTCAAGGACACACATACACACTCAGATAGCTGGCCGATTTTGATCTCTCACAAGATCCCCCTACCTGAGGTCAATCAGCTGCTAAGTGTTTTCCACAACACAAGCAATACTTGCATAGCAAGATGGACCCAAAGGGATGGATTCAGAGCTGATTGAGAGATAGACCATTTCGGATTACTGGGCTGACATTATATGTTGACTCACTTTCAGTGGGAGTAAATATCTCTAGCTACTATTCTAATCACCAGTTACTTGAGTTGTCAAGATATATACTTTGAATCTTTATTCGAAAGGTTATTTTAATACAGTATCAAACATTAAAAAAAATACATATCTCAGTGCGCTTAATGCCAGCGGTCACCAATCCTAGATTGGATCAAGCAAAAGGAGGCATTAATGCAACCTCTAGAAGTAAACATAAATCTTTTATGACACACACACATTCAGATGGTCGGTTGATTATAGATCTCTCACCAGCACCATCTCCCAGATAGACCCAAAGGTCTATCAGCTGCTAATTGTCATGTGGACACCATCTTTCAGTGCAAAGCAAACTGGACCTAATGGGAGCCAACGGGAGCTGTATTGTATGGGGGTTAGGTTTCTATCAAACCATCCAGCATGCCATAACAGGTTTTTCAGCATAATTAAGGGCGTCTGTGGGGGCACACACCACCCCCCTCCCCCCCATTTTTTAACTGCAACCTGTTTTGTTATATGTTCATGCATTCATATCTCGCTCATCACCTACACTAGTCTATAGTTACGTCTATATCACGTCTGGGGCATGCCTCTGCTACAGTGTAGCTTTACCAATGCTTTTCATATGCTACATTATTGTTTTATGGAACTTCTCACATTGCAATGTGTCAGCCAACTCACTGAAACATAACAGAAGAAGCTTGTGAATATATGTAAGTCACATCAAAATTATTTTAAAGGGGTTGTAAAGTCAGAAGATTTTTTATCTTAAATGCATTCTATGCATTAAGTTAAAAAAACCTTCTGTGTGCAGCAGCCCCTCTGATATTTACCTGAGCCCCATCTCTGTCCACTCTCTGTCGTGTATTTCTCAGCTGTCCAAGACTCTCCCTCCTGATTGGCTGAGACACAGCAGCGGCACCATTGGCTCCTACTGCCGTCAATCAAATTCGGCTAGTCAATCAGGAGAGAGAGAGGGTGGGGCTGGGCCACGTCTCCATGTCTGAATGGACATAGGGAGCTGTGACTCGGTTCGGTTGCCCTCATAGCAAGCTGCTTGCTTTGGGGGCACTCAACAGGAGGGAGGGGCCAGGAGCAGAGAAGAGGAACAAGAGAAGAGGAGGATCTGGGCTGCTCTGGGCAGAACCACTGCACAGACGAGGTAAGTATAGCTTGTTTGTTATTTTTATAGAAAAAAAAATTGACTTTACAATCACTTTAACCACTTGCCAACTGGCTTACGCCGATATACGTCAGCAAAGTGGCATAGATGTGCAAAACAACTTACCCGTACGTCACTGCATCATCTGCCAACACTTGACAGTCTAGAGTTATGAGAGTGGTTGGATATAGGCATACAGTTTTTGAAAATGTATTATGAATCTGGCTTGCATGATAGAAAAAGCCTTATACTATATAACCTATCATTATTTACAAGATGTTAAGTCAAACACAAAAAAATTGTTTTACATACAACCAGCATAAGTGCCTGGATCTCCCATGATGGGGGCCACTTGTCCTTCTTTTCACAATAACACTCAGGGTAGGAGGGGCAGCACTAGGAGCCAGTCAGGATCTGCTTATGCACATGTGCTGACAGGGAACACACTAATGTGACAAGACTTATCTGTGTGTTGTTGGTTCTTCATTGTACATTTAGCAAAGAGTTGACAGCACTGTATTTCTAAACTCTGACAGAGAAAGTGACATAACAAATGACTGACAAAATTAGTAATCCTAGAGGATAAGACCATTCATACAATATACATACAATTCATTCATACAATTCGTACAATATAGCAATGTGGAGTAAAGCTTTCATCTGGATCCATCAGGTCTCTGATTTTCTACCTTGCAGACTTCTGAACCTACAAGACCTTAAATACTTCTGTAGCTGCAGAACCTGTAGAAGTATTACCATGTACATTTACAGTATAGCTCAACAACTAGGTAATTACAAGTGGTTAATTAAAAAAGCTGAAATGAAGCAATAGGATCCTTTTCTGTTTCAGCTTTTAAACTGAACCATATCAGTGCTGTGGGCACAAAACACTTTCATCAAATCTTATATTATGGTCCATAATATTTTATTGGTCACTAATCTTGTACAATATAAAGATACTGCATGCAAAATTATTAGACAAATAGTATTCCTCATGATTTATTTAATTGTTGAACAAAAGGTGCACAATACTTTCAGGTAATCAAAACAAATTTACCTTTTTATCACAGAAAAATAGATATTAGTGTGCACAATTATTACGTAATTATTGTGGAAAATTATTAGACAACAACATTTTCTTTTCTTGTTAAATGTTCATTTTACATTTCTGCTGTAAATGTAAAGAAAAAAAAGGTAAAATACATATAACAACAACAAACAAATGACCTGTGCTTCAATTAAGGCTTTAGGACAACTGTACACATTGCTCAGACTTTAGAAATTAGATTTTGCTGTTGTGTGCTCAGCATGAGCATCTTATGACTCCTATGACTTGGAATTGAAATCCACATCATTATAATTTTCTCTAGAAAAGTTAGGACCATGCTAAAGATCATGATAACATTTAAATTTGAGAGTACACTAGGCTTTGTGGATTCTGTACTGGAAAACAACTCTGCAAGTATGTACTAAGAACTTTAGCATTTTATTGTCTTAACTATAATACCAGTTACGCTTTAAAATTATTAGGAAAACATTTGTTTGTAACTTTGGGCATGGTGAGTAAAGGTTAGAACTAGGGATGAGCTCCCAGCTTGGTCTAAACTTTGCGTGTTCAAGCATTTATTGGAATGCTGGATTTCTGGCTGATTTGACAGGAGACAAACATCATATACATTAGCAGGTTTTTCTCCCAGTACTATATATGGCAGCCTCCTGCTTCACCGTTTACCCAACACATCCTTAGCAACTAGTGATGTCACCAGCCCCATTCATTTGCTAACCAGGAATCCCCGGAAGGGAGCATCCACAGACTGCCTCTCATGTGAATGAGCCCCTTTGTTTAACTCAGCTATCAATCGTTGGAGCTGTCATTCGTGGCCATTGGCCAAGCAGTTGTTGAGAATAAACATGTCATGAGTTAGGCAAGATTTTTTCTTTTAGCGGGTGTTGTTCATTGACGACATGATTGACAATGGATATACATCATGGAACTTTTTTATACCACTACTGTACATGACAGCTTCCCACTGATAATGGTTATTTCAAATGATGGTAGGTGCCTCTTATTTATTTAGATTCTGGTGGTATCTTGGGACACCCTTATTATTAAAGGGGGGTCCAGATTATTTTAAGGTACCTGCTTGCTGGCCCTTCATTACCACTGGTTTGTGAGGAAGAGGCTCTTGTCTACATCAACAATGGGTGAGGTGCTTTGCCAGAGGGTGTTCCCCTGGCAATGTAAGCCCCCCCCCCCCCCCGCCCCATGTTGAGAGCATTGGATCTTGCTCCATGGACCTTGTTTAGGAAGGGGGTGCTTGCTTGTTCCGCCTCTTTCCTGGCCTTTTTGCTTTCGTTTTGCATCGGGTTTCCCCTTAAAATTCATGGCAAACCTTTATACAAGCATGTAGTCTGGCAGACCCAGAAAAGGGAGGGGGGGGGGCAAGTGTCCGTTTCCCTGAACCATACTAGGATACTTGTCCTCAACATGGTGAAGGGGGGGTATACCTTGCCATTTGTTTTTTATGTTTTTGTGTGTGTGGGGTGTTCCCCTTGACATCCACACAAGACCCCCATCAAGCTTAATGATCTGGCATGTATTGTTAGGTGGAAACCACATCCCATTTTTTTCTGTGGGGTTTCCTATTAAAATCTATCCAAAAGAAAAAGCTGCGCTAGAACTTATAATGTGCCAGAATCATAGTATAACATAATATATCTTGTTTTCAAAAAATTAACAAAAACTGCAAAATAGTGCAAAAATTTATATAAAGTTAGTTTAAAAAACATAAACAGTCCAAAAGGAGGGGAGAAAGGCAAGATGATGAATTTAAGTCTATTTCAGTGACTCCATAAAACACCCTTCAGGTATATAGCAGGTGCACCCAGAGAAAAGAGGTTTATCCACCACCAGATTCAGTGAGGCTTACCAGCTGCCAAGATTTCTTTTTAGGGAGATCATACGAGCTTGCAAACAGGACAATCACTCCTGGTCCCTTTGATAGGCTCTGCTGGTGTCTCCAACTCCTGTACCCCCTTCTCAGAGCGTCTCCCGTTCCACCATAATCAAACACTTCACAGGAATCTCCGCTGACTACATAACTTCTGTTACCACCCCGGGAAAGTGAAACCTAAACCGTCCCGCCGCACCTACACCTCTATACAATAGTCCTTCTTCACATTAGCTCGCCCCCAAATTTCATTGGCTTAACGCGAACGATTCCCCATGGTGCCCCATTATTGTTAGAGGGGGCTTTTGGAGCACACTTTTGGAGTGCATATATTCAGTGCCTCAGAGGAAGGCCCATCTTAGTGATGTCACATATATGTGTGAACTTCATTTAAACAGGTGTTTTATAAGTGCAGGAAATACTTGTTCACCCTGCCAAAAAATACAATGAGCTAGTAGCTTCTTGTGCATTCCCATTCTGCTATACTGAAATCTCAGACACCATTATCAGCCTTGTCTGGTTGACCTCTATGACCCACTTAGGGACTCTCTTAGGGTGACAAAGTTGTTCCTCTATAGCAGGGGTCTCCAAACTATGGCCCTCCAGTTGTTCAGGAACTATAATTGCCATCATGCCTAGTCTTGTCTGTAAATGTTAGAGTTTTACAATGCTTCATGGAATGTGGAGGGCCATAGTTTGGAGATCCCTACTCTATAGGTTTAATAGATTGAGTGAGTAGGTGTTGTCAATATAGCGTGTAACTGACAGAATCACCATGTGGAAAAAAAAGCCTGGGAAAAACAATAAAGCAGCCATCAAATGTAAGGAAAAGTAAGCTGCAATAAATTACAGTTCTGTGCTTGGGTTGGTTTAGATGCACTTAATTATAGAGCACCCATTACATTGCATCTATAGAATTCACATTAAGATTATCTTTCCCCATACCAAACCCAAAAAATCATGAATATGTTTGACATTATTTTGTATGAAGAATATTGAATAATGAAAAGGGATGTGTATGTGGATAAAATGTAAATAAATGCACTAAAAAGTTTACCTGTTTATAAGGTGTATTTAGCTATTCTAATGCTTTGGCCATTGTACATGCCTCTTTGACATAATCATTCTGCTTTATACCACTCATTCTTGGAACTGCTTATGGAATTCTTTCCTATGGCAATACAGGATTGGCCAAAACCCTGTCAGCTGCCTTAGCAGGGTGTCGCTCCAGACTTGGCTCCATACTCATGTCTGCCTGCTTCAATTGGCTGAAGTCCTTTCCCTTTGTGACTAAACTACTTTGGCAGCATGTTTCACATTAGTCCAGTTTGTGTATTACAGATTGCAGTCTTTGCCTACTAAAAGCAGCAGCCAGATCATAATAATAGTGTGTGGCTGTTTAGGAAACCAGTTCAAAAAAGAAAACACGTATGAACAGATACAGCCAATTCACATTCATCAAATATTAAAGTAGTCACTTCACAAAGCTGGAAGTTAATTGCTCCAAATGAAAGTTTTTTTCATAATGTTCTATATTTTTTGGCTTTGACTTCCTGGACAAAGATATTGTAGAAAATCAAAGCTACTGAGGTTTTCTGTTTGTGTGTTTTTTGGGACAGGAAAAGCGTGATTAGATGGCACCAGTTTTCAATTTTTTGTTATGTGAGCTTGAGAACTACAGAAAACAAGAGAATCTGGGTGTGTCCACTTTGGGACCAAACTATACATTGCTAGGGTATTGTAAATGCGATAAGGCTCCTAGAAGTTGGCAGAAGCCTTCAACAGTGTTTCAAAACCTAAACCCGGCCACAGACAGAGCAATTTTCTTTTCTGCAATGAAAATTTCTTTAATTCCCCCCCCTGCAGTCAGTGTTGATGGGGGAACCCCTCCTGTGGAGCCATTGTGTTCTCCCGACGGGGGTGGCAAAGGGAGGCATAGGGGGTTGTGGTAACCCGGGGTAAAAAATTGACAAACCTTTACAACCCCTTTAAGTTAAATCATCAAAAAGCAAAACAATTCATAGTTTCAGTGTTACAGACATCCCAAAGGCATAGCATTGTTACATATTTACATAGTAGATGAGGTTGAAAAAAGACCATCAAGTCCAACCTATGTGTGTGTGATTATATGTCAGTATTACATTGTATATCCCTGTATGTTGTGGTCGTTCAGGTGCTTATCTAATAGTTTCTTGAAACTATCCATGCTCCCCGCAGAGACCACCTCCTGTGGAAGGGAATTCCACATTCTTTACTGCTCTTACAGTAAATATCCCTCTAAGCAGTTTAAAATTAGAAGAAAACAGGTTTAACCTTAATGAGTGACCACTAGTCTTGTTAAACTCCCTTTTGCAAAAAAGTTTTATCCCTATTGTGGGGTCACCAGTACGGTATTTATATACTGAAATCATATCCCCTCTCAAGCGTCTCTTCTCCAGAGAGATTAAGTTCAGTGCTCGCAAACCCTTTATTAGCTTTGTTGCCCTTCTTTGTACTCGCTCCATTTCCAGTACATCCTTCCTGAGGACTGGTGCCATGAACTGGACAGGATACTCCAGGTGCGGCCAGACCAGAGTCTTGTAGAGCAGGAGAATTATCGCTTTATCTCTGGACTTGATCCCCTTTTAAATGCATGCTACTGCATAGCTATTTAAAATCAACCGTTAAATTTGGCATTTAGAAAAATCAATTTTTTGAAAACTGAAATACATGTACATATAAAAGTAACACTATTAGTCTAACATATCTCATTTTGGGCACTAGGTGGAGCTGGATCTATCCATGTTCATTTTCATGCATTTTCCATCTTGCTTTCTTATGTGTGTCTCAACATGTTTATGTGCATTTTATGTGCGTATTGTACATTTTTGGTTTTAGCAGATGAGGATGATTTTCCTGTAGTGACATCATGAGGGAATGTGTTTTCCATGTTTTCTGTATATGGTGTTGAGGAAACATGGCTGATTTTACACTGCTGTTTGAAGCTGCTGCAAAAGAATATATCCTGCACTGTGGAAATCATTTATTTTCTGTGTCTATCTTTGAAATAGTGTGTAGAGGGATCATGGAGAGGGAGGCTACAAATATCCCTCAGGCATCCCTCACTGTAACAGAAAGCCTCAGCTGCAGCCATCTTATCTGACATGTGGCTAAAGAAAAGCCATGTTTTCAGGCAAGGTGTTTTTAATCATGGGATGAAAACCTGACATATGCTAACCCAAGCACTTTAGAAAAAAGGCACAATACATGCATTTTAGCGCATACATATTCTTCAATGGATCAGAAAAGACATCTAAAATGAGACATGCCTCATTCTGACAAATGCGGAACAACGCAACAGACAGATGTGAACAGGCTCAATGGACTCAATGTAATTGTATGACATATGCATTTCTTCGCCTTCAAAATGAACATAAAAATGCAAGGGTGTGAAAAAGGTCTTAATCTTACATAGCACCCTCCTTGGTAGGTTGCTAGATGGTAGGTAAATTGAATCTATTTGAGTCTCACTGTAATAAAGCGAAATAACTCTTAATTGCTTTGGTCTGTTTGGACTCTCAATGGTTGCAAAGTTTGACTATAGTTGTATTCTGGAGGCTTCTAGAACATAGGGAAGGGAGAGTCAGATTAGGCTGCTGACATATTGACTGGTACTCAGCCAGTCCCTGAGGTGTGCCCAGCAGGGGGCTGAATAGATAATAAATAGTTTGAGAGGGAGATAGCAGGGGTTCAGTTGGGTCTGGACGTTCTATCAGCCCAAGTAACTAATGCCTCAAAGGATGCCATTTTTGGTGTGCTGCTGATGTCCACCATGGTCCTGGTTGTGGCAGAGTTGATGGACCTACACCTGCAACTGTATTAACCACCCAGGGACTTCGTCCCAGAGGATCCTGTCAGAGGAATCTCGCTAAAAGGCATCTGGGAGCTAAGTCTGGACAATTGTTCTGTGGTCTTATGATTAGCAGATCCAGGCGCTATGGAAATGTAGGTGTCAGGGCACAGTTTTGCCCTGGCCCCTGATCTGGCCATTCCCTTCGATCTCAGGAGGGAAGTGCGACACCAAAGAATAGAGAAGATCGTGTTCTCTCACTCTGCAACGTAGCATAATTTGGAGTATCCCATGCCTTATACCCCTCCCCATTAAAAATTTTCCAGAATTAAAGCTCAAGTCCTAGAGTGATTATTGGGTCACTGGGCTCCTATTGCATACAACAATATCAATGAGTAGCTCCTGTGGAGATAGCAATACAATGGAATGTGTTGTATTGCATTGCATGCTGCTGTCATTCAACCATTTGAAAATACTCTCAGGAGAGAAGTGTAGAGTGTAGACCTCATCAGTATGCTGCTTTACATTCACTACCCAGGTACAGGCTAGGAGCAGGACAGTGATCACACTGTATTGCTTAATGTGATTATGTTGCAAAAACAAAATCAGAATTAATGGTCTCCCTACAAATAGGAAATTAATTAGTTACCTCTCCTCCTGGCTGCACGCCAAACACTGCTCCATCTGAAAGAAGTTATACTCGAAAGTCTATGTAGAAACTGACATTTTTTTGGCGTGTCAGTTTTCTGTGTCTCCCCCCCACCCTCACCTTCAGCAGCAGGGGCCACATGAGATTGACATGCCTAGAGGTATTGGTTTCTCTTCACTGGAGCGGTGTTCAGTGGCACAGAGAACTGGAGCGTTAAATATTTTATTTCTTGTTTTGTCTTTTTTGCAGGAAGGCCATCTACTCTGTGGATTATTTTTGTGATAAAGTGTCTGCAGTAGAGAAAGTGAGTTCACCCATGTGGTTACGCTGTCTAGTAGACTGCATTAGCACAATTACAACATTTTTCCAGGTAAAATAGTCCATATATATGTATGTATTCTGTTGTAGCCAGTTGCTGGATTACAGAAACAAGGAAAAGTAGACATTTCCTTTTTTATAATCAGTTTTCACTTTCTGCTGTTATGCTGAATGTTGTGTTGCACTAGCCCCTCCAGTCAACAGAGGGAGAACTATAGCCAAAAAAAGCCTATGAATTCCTATGCAGAATGCTGAGGATCATGGGATTTGAAGTCCAAGATGTTAGGCATCATTATGGAGCTTATGGACCATTTGCACTGCAATTCCCAAGTTTTACTGGGGCAAGGGTGGGCAGTGGAGCTGCTTTTCTGAGACTGTTCAGCTAGGCTCTCTCTCTTCTCTATCCAAAAGAATAGATTACCCAGCCCCTTCTTACAAAAGAGTGGGCACAGTGCATCAATATTATCGGTGTGTATTGGATCCGTTAGGGAGAACAGACAACTCTGTATACTCTATATTCAGTAAAGGCTAATATGCAATAGTATGCTTTTAATTTTGACTCTGATTTGTGTTTCCCATGGCAGTGCCATTCCTTTTGTTGGACAATAACCTGATTATTAGAGCTGCACGTGACAGGAAATAAATAACAAGACTTATTTCCCCATCCACGTGGAATTCAATAGGGTTTTCTGCAATGTTTACAAATGTTGATAGAGATTTGCAAAACCGAAACAGGGTAGATACAGTCAATTGTAGATATTACGGCTTTTCCAGTACAATGGCTGTAAATCTCCAACCTGCCTAGTAGTAGCCACACATGGGTTAATTGTAAAAGGATAAGACTGTGTCATCTTAATAAATAACAAATATTTTTAGGTTTAAAATTGTGTGTACTTGAGGAATGAAAAAAGAAAGATATCTTTAATTGTAAATATGCAATGAATTAAAAAAAATTGAAGCTCATAATTTCTGAAATGATTTTCTTACCTCTCAGGTGCATGGGGATATCTAAGCCCTTGTACACACGGTCGGAGAATCCGTCGGAATTTGTCCTATCGGACCGTGTTGTCGGATAATCCGACTGTGTGTGGTATGCATTGGACTGATTCCGTCGGAATATCCGTCGGACCCAATTTTCCAACTTGTTGGAAATATTTCCCGACCAACTGGGCTGATCGGACATACTCCGATCATGTGTAGAGAATTTACACAATCGGACCAAGTGCCATGCATGCTCAGATCAAATTCCTACATCAAAGCTATTGGCTACTAGACTGAATGTAGTCCCATCGTAACGAAATTACGTCATCACGTTCTGAAAGATCGGATTTTTCGACAACTTTGTCCGACCGTGTGTATGCAACCGTTTCGGACAAGATCCGACGGACAAAATCTGAAGGACAAAATCCAACGGATTTGGTTGTCGAAATCTCCGACCGTGTGTACAGGGGCTAAGACTGACTGGCCATACACCTGTAGATTATCTGCAGATTTTCTATGGTCACTGGTCAGATGGAAAAAGTGGAACAGATTCCTCCATCTATGCTGAACTGTGTGGATGGAAGAATCTCCCACTGGCCCAAGCTTCCATATCTTGCTAGACGGCCCCACTGGCTCTCACAATACCTACATTCTGATTGGGTACAGACATTGTTTAGGTTAAGAGCCAGCGGGGCTGACTAGCAAGATACTGAAGCTTGGCCCAGTGGGAGATTCCTCCATACACACAGTTCAGCATACATAGAGAAATCTGTTGCACTTTTTCCATCTAAAATCTGCAGATAATCTATAGGTTTATGGCCAGCTTTAGATGTAATATGTGTTTATGCACATATGTAATTCCTATCTTCACCTTGTGTATAAGTGTGTGTGTGTGTGATGGCATTTTTATTTATTATTTTTATTATTTTATTATAGTTTTTCTACCACTTTTTTTTTAACTTTAAAGCGTAATTCCAGTTTTTTTGAAAAAAAAACATTCCCCTCTGGGTAATCAGTGTACATTGCAAGGATTTTACTAAACTTCGTTGCAGATTCCTACCTTTTGTTATTCTGAAGAAATCACTGTTTATTCCTCTGTGCTCAGTGGGTCTAAAGGGAGTGGTTTCATAATTATCAGCTGCACAGCACCAATGAGGAAATCTGCTGGGCCTGCATCCCTTTAGCAGTGTTACGATTGAGCGTATCTCACCAAAAATGACATTTTTGTTGCAGGGAATGCCTGAAATCTGATTTGTATCTTAGTGCAGACTTCTGGGAAAATCAGCGAGCCAATCACACAAAGAGGACATGATGTTTCTGGGGGGTGATCAGTACACATTCTATGTACAGAACACCTCCAGGTAGCCATAATGCATTGCACTTTAGAGAAAGTTACAGAGCTGCAGATTGAAAAGGAAAGATCATTTTTAATAACATTCAATTACAATATGACTTTTGCATATATATTTATACGTTATATTATTTTTTCCCTGTCAAAATGAAGTTAACCTTTCATTTTATCAGGGGACTGATAAACCCTCTGTAATAGTAATATGTAATAGTACATGGGGTTAGAGCTGGTATATGCATTATGCAATGAATGATGCAATGAATGATGTAGAAGCGACAAGGTGGTTGTAAAGCCCCTTGATTACTTTTCCTTGAATGACAAATGGGGCACCAGTAATAGATTAAATAAAAATCGGAAGTGTGTGTGCATTTCTTTAATCGACTGTCATTTTTTTGTGGAAGTGTGGATGTGATAACAATAAAGTCCAATTTAAAAAAAAGTAAAAGAAAAAAAAAAGTTTTTAAAGTTTATAACCCACATGTACACTCACCTATGAACAAAAATCTAGTGTAGGATGCACCTACATATCAAATAAGTGATTATGCACATTAGGTATCACCCTACACATCAGAGTGTTAGTAATAATTCTAAGGCCATCTTTCATGGTTAACACGTGTCAGTTCACACTGAGTGTCGGTTCACACTGAGGCAGCACGACTTGCAGCGCGACTGCCTGAGGCGACCCGGACTCGACCGATGCTGCGACTTACAAAGCAATTTCTGGATATAACTCAATGCAAATCGCCTCAAGTCGCCCCCAAAGTCGTACAGTCGGAGCGACTTGTGTCTATGCACACACAGGAGCAGTGGGGGAAAATCACAACGCATTCCTGTTCAAATCGCATGTGATTCTTTGCAGTGCAATTTTCACCAATTTGTTTTTGTAATGACGCAAATCTCACTGCAAAGTATTGGTACTCAGTACTTGACCAAAAGTATAGTTTCCCCGCATTCAATTCACATGTCAGGAGATTGTGACCAACTCTCTATGGAGTCGGTTCACACATCTACGGAGCGGCTCAGATGCAAATTGCACAGGGGTCCTGTGCGTCTTCTGGTCCATTTTAGGTCCAAATTTAGCCAAAAATTCGGGCTGAAATCGGACACACTGGACCCCTGCTGTGAGCTATTCTGTACTGCATTGTGAACCCAGCTTAAAGGTGCCATTGACATGAAATTTTCACCACATGTTGGTAGCAACCCATGCAATCCACACATACAAAGAAATCAAAACAAATACGTTCATAAATTAAGTTATGTGTAAAATGGAATGATAGGGAAAAAGTATTGAACACATGAAATAAGTGAGGTGCAAAAAGGCATGGAAAGCCAAGACACCAGCTGAAATCTATCAGTAATTAGAAAGCAATCCTACCCCTTGTCAGTGCAAATTAATATCAGCTTGTTCAGTCTCAACTGATGGCCCATAAAAATGTGTCTCATTAACAAGGTGTCACACAAGAAATATCTCATGATGGGTAAAAGGATAGAGCTCTCTCAAGACCATTGCAACCTTATTGTTGCAAAACATACTGATGGCATTGGTTACAAAAGGATTTTTAAAATTCTAAATGTTCCAGTGAGCACTGTTGGGGCCATAATCTGGAAGTGGAAAGAACATAATTTCACACGATTTCTGACACAAGAGTGAAAAGAATTATCAGAAAAGTTGTGTAAGAACCAGGACCACTTGTGCAGAGCTTCAGAAAGACCTGGAATTAGCAGGTACAGTTGTTAAAAAAAAAAAAAAAACTGTGAGTAATGCACTCTACCGCCATGGCCTGTATGCAAGCTCGCCACGCAAGACTCAATTGATGAGGAAAAAACATGTTGAAGCTCATTTTATGTTTGCTGCACAACATTTAGACAAGCCTGTGAAATACTGGGAGAATATAGTCTGGTCAGATGCGATCAAAATTTAATTCTTTGGATGCCATAATACACACCATGTTTGGAGGTTAAATGGCACTGCACATCACCCCAAAAACACCATACCAACAGTGAAGCTTGGAGGTGGGAACATCATTGGGCGGGCAGTGCTGTTTTTCAGCATACAGTACTGGCAACCTTCATATAATTTAAGGAAGGATAAATGTACCAAGACATTCTTCATAAAAATCTGCTACCATCTACCAGGATGATGAAAATGAAACAGGGGTAGACATTTCAGCAAGACAATGATCCCAAATACAAAGCCAAGGAAACTCTCAATTGGTTTCAAAGAAAGAAAAAGAGCTGCGAGAATGGCCCAGCCAATCACCTGAGTTGAATCCAATAGAAAATCTATGGAAAGAACTAAAGAGCAGAGTTCATAGAAGAGGCTCACGAAACACTCAGGATTTGAAGACCGTTTGTGGGGAAGAATGGGCTAAAATTACACCACAGCAATGCATGCGACTAGATTCTCCATATAGGAGGTGTCTTGAAGCTGTCATTACCAACAAAGGATTTTGTTTGAAGTATTGTATAAAGTCCTTCTGATGAGACAAGTTGCATTGGTCCCAGGTTCCCCAGTGGTGGTGGTGATAGTGTGGGGGGGGGGACCCCCTTCTGCTTCCTGTAAAAGTCATTGGGTAACAGAAGAGCTGCTTGGATCACTTTTACAAGAAATATAATTGGGGATAACAAGGATAAGATGGCAGCAGATGCAAACCCTAACTGAACAACATTAAGCTTGCCAAAGCTTTATGTGTCATAAACAATTGCCATAATTTTACAAATACAATTTGTATTTTCAATTTTTTTTCATCCTTTGTTGCATCTCAGTGCTACTGGTTTTTTTCAGCCTCTTTGCAGCCACTTCCTGTATGCATGTACTCCGGTGAGTGTTCCCCATAGAGTGTTGCCCCATAGAAAGGTAAAAGACCATCATGGCAGTATTTCCAGGTATTATTTTTAATGAAATCTGCAGATTCGAAAAGAATGCCTTTCAAATGTTATTAACATATTGAAGTCCATTTATTGTCAGTGGGCTTTCATATATTTTAAAATCACTAAAATCTGATCAAAATAAGTGGGTAAGACTTCAGAATTAAATGCTCTGCCATAATATTAAAGAAATTGTATAGAATCTTTAAGGCTTTCACCACCAGAACGGACATCTGAAAAAGGTTCATATTACTGATCTTAGACATTTGGCATTAAATTAAACCTTGTAAGCTGGAAAAAAAAGGTTTGCGTTCTTTTGCTTGGATATACCAATGCTTGGCTTGCTCTCTGCTTAAACTGTCATTCCTACTGCTATTAACATGAAGCTGTCAATGCAATACAGCATTTCACATTACTGAGAAAACACAGATTTGGTATATTTTATAATGTTGCACTTTCTTTGTGTTAAAGTCTGGATCTCAGCCTTATTACTGTAACTTTGTACTTTCCATTTTCCTCTTTCAAAATTGTTAGTTCAGCCTAAGCAACTCAATAAAATATATTGCTTGGATATCATGTCAAGTCTTGATGTCTGTAACAAAGACAGTAGCACTTGTATGGTTTTCTTTTGCCCTATCTGCAAAGGCACACATGTAGAGTATATCAAATACGTCCATTACTGTAGTCATTCAACAAAAAAAGATAAAAAATTTTTTTTGAAATGTAATACATTTCTGTATGTATTGGAAAGACAACTTTTGTTGTTAAAATATGTAATCTGTAATCAAAGTTCCAAACATGGCCTGAAGTTGCAGAGTAGAAACCCTATAGTGATATACAATACCAGCCCCTAAAGATTCCCATGCAAAAGCAACTTTCACAAAAGCGAGCCCCTTTAAATAGTGCTTGGATATAAAAATCATTTGCTCTGGCTCTGGGGGGAGTGATCTATTTGACTTCTAACAAGAAGTTCATGGAAGTTTACAGGACTAGCAACAGATCTGGGCAGCATTCAGTTAATATAAAGGTAACAGGGTTCCTTATGTGCAGCAGACGGCTAAGGCTGAAATGTTAATGTTTAACTTTAGGTTTGTTTTTTTCTTTTTTTATTAAAATAACAAGCATGTCATACTTACCTGCTCTGTGCAACGGTTTTGCACAGAGCATCCCCAATCCTCCTCTTCTCGGGTCCCCTGCTGGCACTCCTGGCTTCTCCTGGGTGAGAGATTTTTGTTTGGTGGCCTGCACTTTTTTTCTTAATTTTTGCATGGGGCTCCCTCACTTAAAATTCATACCAGACTTTTTTTTAAAACTATTCCCAGCCACTTTGTTTACATTTACATTCCTGGACAGTAAATTGATGGGCACAAATTATGTTCTGGTTCTTATGATCTGGAAGGTGCCGACACCCGATACTTCCTTAGCAACCATTAACAGTGGAAGAATGAGGCTGTCATATACAGTAGAAAAAACAGCTAATATACTATGAAGTTTAGAAAAAATAGGGAAAAGAGGAATGGGGGAATGGTGGGACTTTATATAAAGTAGAAACAGGTGAGTGACTTACCATAGAATAGGTGATAGAATCAAAGATAACACACAAAAAATAGATAAACAGAAAATCAAATGTCACCCTTGGTATGAAGTGTAAAGCATAGTCCAGAGATGTGCATAGTGTCATCAAGGTACAAGGAGCAGATTGAGTGTGTGCTCCACGAGGGTGTGGAATACATACCCACCACATAATATAGTAACTGAAATAACAGGAAGAGGGGGAACCCCAACTTATCAGTCAGTTGTCAGTTTACTGCAGTAGGTTCTATACATGGTACAGATGTGCCACCTTACAAGCAAACTAAAGGGACACCCCAGGCACTATATTTAAATGATTTTTTCATTTTTATTGTTTCACTTTAAGCCTCATTAAAATCACTGCTCCTTTAAAAATCTTTTTTAAAAGTTTTTTTTTTTTGATTGGTACATGTCCCCCAGGGCAGTAGCCAGCCCCATACCCTTTTTATGGCCAATAACATCCATTAAAGCCTTCAAAATAGGAACTTTTGTTTATTCAAGTTCGGGTCCTATAGACTTCTATAGGGTTGTGCGTTCAGGTCCGAACTTTTGCTATGTTCGAGAGTTCTAGTGAAAACCGAATAGGGAGATGTTCGGCCCATCTCTACAGGTCACTAGATTTGTTTTCAACCAAGGAACTACTACTAATTGCATATTTTTTTCTACAGTTTTTTTTTTTTTTTTATCTATTTTGCATAGTTGACTAGTTTGGGCTTTGTGAACAATTTATAACATATGTTTTTTTTTTTTTTTTTTTTCCACAAAATTTTTTTATTGAGGTAAAGAAGTCATACAGAGAAATACAAACAATGGAGTAAGTATAGCATCAGAATATACATGGCACAATAAGGCATGAATGCGTAGATAAATAGTTAATAGATCAACAGCTTACTCCAGAATTTAACCAATTTCCAACCGTGGAAAGAGTCACATTAAAGATCTTAGTTACTGATATAGTTGAATCTAGAACCAACCTTAAGGGTGCATTAACTAGAAAGGAGGGAACACTAAGATATTCTGAGCTATCGAATGGGAAAACAGAACAATCAGAAATACATATTATGGGGGAAAGGAAGGGTGGAAAAGATTAAATTTAGAGGATAGGGGTGACACTGAGAAGGGTATAATCTAGTATATGAGAATTATTTAACCCAATTGTGAGGAGTAAGCGTCAGTAAGTTTGAAACGGCGCCAGTCCTGCCATATTTCTGAAAATTTTGTGACTGTGTCATTGGATATGCTAATTAATTCTTCAATGGTTTCGGTGTTATTTAATCTACGGAACCATTCCGCTATGGTTGGTACTGTAGAGGATCGCCAATGACATGGGATGCATTGTTGCGCCGTGTTAATCATAATCATATTGAGTGATTTAAAGTAGCGTGTCCTGGGGATTTTGGTGTAGTGAAGTAGGTAGGAAGCAGGGGAAAAATTATTGGTTTGGGATGTTACAGCAATTATGGTGTCATGGACAGATCTCCAGTAATTCTGAAGGGCGGGACATGACCACCAAATGTGAAGCATGGTCCCTTCCGCCTTGCCACAGCGCCAGCATAAGTTGGAATTATTATCTGAGAATTTGTGAAGCAGGGAAGGGGTTCTATACCATTTGGAGAGAATTTTGTATCCTCCTTCCTGAACCGCTACATTAAGGGATCCTTTGAGAATATAAGTACAAATGGTTTCCCACTCTGAGTCAGAAAGTTTGATAGCTAGATCTTGCTCCCATGAGGAGTAAGGCTTGCTGGAGAACGCTGAATCTCCCATGAAGAGATATGTGTACAGGATGGAGATGAGATGTCTTTGTGGTTCGTGTTGTGTACAAAGACTTTCTAGGGTGTTCAAATCTCTTGTCCAATAGTCTATATTATGTCGTCCAGTCAAGAAGTGATGTAATTGTCTATACGTCCAGTCGGAGATGTGGATAGGGGAAGCCGTGGTATTCAAATCAGCCAATGATCTGAAATTCTTTCTCCTGTCGAAGAATTGCCTAGCAGTAAGATCTGTGTGGGGCCAGGAGTTGGCCAGATAAATGGGACTCTTGCCTGGTGGAAAATCGGGATTGTTTCTCAGTGGGGTAAGAGGACTCAGCCATGGGTGCGGATATATTGTTTTCAATGCCTTGTGAATAACAGACAGTGTGGGCCCAATCAGCGGATGTTTCTTGTGCTGTATCGGTATATGGCGTGGATTTATCCAGGGCAGTGATCGAAGATTTTGTGTAGAGACAAAGTGTTCTAGTGGTACCCAATCTTTTACATTTTGGTGAACATTCCAGTCCACAATCCTGGCAAGATGTGTGGCCCAATAGTATCGACGTAGGTCAGGAAGGGCAATTCCACCTTTGATTTTTGGAAGGGTAAGGCGTGTAAAACTTATTCTTGGCCTTTTATTTTGCCATATAAAAGCGGAACATATTTGACGGAAAGAATGGAAAAAGGACGAGGGAATATTGATCGGTATCGTTTGTAATAAGTAAAGGAAGCGTGGAAGAATAGTCATTTTAAGGAGTGCAGCTCTACCGAACCAGGACACTTGTAGAGCTCTCCAGTTCTTAAGGTCTGATTTGGTTTTTTGCAAAGTTGGGAGAAAGTTTTCCTTAAAGAGGTTGGAGAGGGACGTCGGTATTTTAATTCCCAAATAAGTGATTGAGTGATCAGCCCAATTAAAGGGGAAATTTGCTTTACATTGCGTTACCATCTCTGCGGGGAGAGTTACATTCAGGGCAATGGATTTGGAGTAATTTATTTTAAGATTGGAGATGGATTGGAACATCTCCAAGTCGGAAAGAAGATTGGGGATGGAGATATGCGGGTTGGTTAAGAAAAGAAGAATGTCATCCGCAAAAGCTGCTAATTTATAAATGCGGGTATTGATTGAAACGCCATTAATATCTGGATTCAATTTTAGTTTATTGAGAAGAGGTTCGAGAGTGAGGACAAAAAGTAAAGGTGAGAGGGGACAACCCTGTCTCGTACCATTGTGGAGCCGGAAGGCGTTTGACAGGTGGCCATTGACCCGCACTCTGGCGGTCGGTTGGGAGTACAGAGCCCGAATATATGAGATAAATAAGTCCGGCAATCCTATTGCTTTGAGGGTCGAGTCCATGTAATCCCAGGCCACCCTGTCAAACGCCTTCTCGGCGTCCAGGGAAAGAAAGAATCCTTGTTTTTTGGTTGAGGTCAACCAATGGTGGATGTTAAGCGCTTTAATAGTGTTATCCCTACCTTCCCGTCCTGGGATAAATCCCACTTGATCTAAAGAGATCAAAGACGGGAGAAGCGGCAACAAGCGATTCGCTAGAATTTTAGCATAAATCTTGACATCCACATTAATGAGTGAAATGGGGCGGTAATTCGTGACCAGGGAAGGATCTTTGTCCTCTTTCGGTATTACTGTAATGTGTGCTTCAAGCATATGAGGGGGGGCATGGGAAGTAGAGGCGAAGGATTTATATGCTAGGAGAAAGCGGGGTCTAAGTATGTCTGTAAATGTTTTGTAATATGTCAAAGGAAGACCGTCTGGGCCAGGTGCCTTCCCTACTTTCATCTCTTTGATTGCTTTATCGAATTCTTCTTCGGATAAGGGAGTATTCAGCTTTTGGGCATTTTCCTGAGAAATACGCTTAGGGCCAAATTTGGAGAGAAATTCGTTAATCTTATGCTGTCTCACCTCCAAACTACTGGTCTTAGTGGGCCTAGAGGGAATGTTATAAAGCGTTTGGTAATATTCTTCGAATTTTTGGGCTATATCTTCATTTGAATTGTAAGCTTTACCCTGGTTATCAGTAATATGATGTACAGTTGAGTTGAGTTTCTTACTTTGCACTGCTCTAGCCAGAAGAGAGCCAACTTTATTACCCTTTTCATAAAAGAGTTTATTTCTTAGGACATATTGTCTCCTGATCTTCAGGTTAAGTTCTTCTAATAATTGTTTCCTGATTTGTGTCAGGGATTGATAGGTCTGTATTGCAAGTGTTTGTTTGTGCGTGGCTTCCAACACGCGAATTTGGGACATAAGTGTTGCTATTTTGGCCTGGCGTTCTCTTTTAAGAAGAGAGGATAATTTGATAAATTCCCCTCGGATTACAGCTTTATGAGCTTCCCATTGGAATAGTGTGGAGGTGTCAGGGATTTCATTAAGTCTGAAATAGTCTGTAAGACAAGTTTTTATGTTTGCCACGTTGATTGGGTCTTTGAGCAAGGCAGAATTAAGTCTCCACGTTTTAGATTTGGTTATAGTTTCGGGAAATTCCAGAAGAATGGATATTGGATGATGGTCAGAAAATGTCATAGGTTCTATTGTGGCCTTAGTCAAGAGGGGTAGGTCAGGTTGTGAGATAAAAAAATAATCAATTCGGGAGTATTTTTGATGAGTAGGGGAGAAATATGTATAATCTTTTCCCTGTGGATTCAGCGTTCTCCAGGAATCATGTAGCAGGATGTTTTGGAGTTGCAATTTTATTTGTTTCAAAGCTTTGTATGGCAAGGCTGAGGAACCAGAGGAGGAATCTAAGATAGGATTCAGGGGGACGTTGAAATCCCCCCCGAGAATGAGGATGCCCGATGAGAAGGAAGACAAAAGATCACAGATAGAACGAAAAAAAGTAACTTGTTTTGTGTTGGGAGAGTATATATTAGCAATTGTGATTGGTTTGGAGTGAATGGTCCCTTTAAGAAATAAGTATCTCCCTTCAGTGTCGCTTAGTGAATCTATTAGTTGAAAGGGTGTATTTTTAGAGATAAGGGTCGACACACCTTTTGTTTTGGAGTGGCTATTCGTCGAATGAAAAACCGTGGGAAAATTTTTATCCGACAGCTTAGGAGTTTTGTCTGTCAGAAAATGTGTTTCCTGTGCAAATATTATATTCGCTTTCAAAGTATGGCATTCTCGCAGGAACTGGGATCTCTTTTCCGGTAAGTTAAGACCTTTGACATTAATGGAGACCAGTCTCAGCGAGAGCGCCTTGGAATGTGTCTTGTGTGAAGGGGAGACCATTCTATCTTCAGATGTGCGAGAGACGCGATAGAACACCCTAGAAATATAATGACAGGGGTCGACAAAAAGACTAGCCAAAGGAGTTTATACTACGTTGTGAAAGAAAAACACTAGGAGAAAAAGGGGACAAAGGAATCCGGGGGGTAAAGGGTCAAAAAGAGGGGGGGGAGTGCTAGTCTCGAAGGATCTTACACCCGTAGATTATATAGAAGTGTAGTCGAGACTAGTGAAGAAATCAATTTCTCTGAGGTTTGTAGCGAGAACCAGCTCGCTATGTCCGATGCAACAAATATAATGCAAAGGACTAAACCTAAACAGGTGTGAGATATTCCAAGAACTAATGGAAGTAAAAGTGGTATGGCTGAGCAGAATATCTCTGTGTGAAACGTCGTCTGGGTTATTGAGGAGAGTAAATACAAGATTAAGAAATGCTGACAGCTGAACGGAGGGAAGGGTATGAATGCTTAAAATGGAGGTGTGAAAAATGTAAGCTGCCTAACGACAGTCTAGAATCTTGTCAAAACATTTAGAGGAAACACCCGAAAAAGAGAAAAAAAAAAAGGAGTGTATATCGGTTAATGGATCTATTCAATATAAAAGACACTTCGTCTGCAGACACGAGTATGAGAGGCAAAACAGGATTGAGGATAAAGGGTGCAGGCCTGAGGCCTAGTAAAGTTTAACTGGAAACTCTAATGGACACAATCATGCATAAAACATTGTCAAGGCGAAGAGGTATTGAGAGATAGAAATAAAAACCCATGAAATGGAGTAAAACATGGAAGAAGGGTTATACAACATCAGAACTAAACCGATAATAAACTTCAATTTCAAATTAAAGTATTGTTGTCAGACTAAACAGGTATCTTGTGGCAATAAAGCAAAACTAGCTCTTTCCCAAATTGAACTAGAATAGTCTCGAGGACAAGTCAAGGATCTATCATTAGCAATACCCCTATGGAGATTGTAATAACAGAGTTGTAGGGGAAATGATAAACCGGGCAAAAAAATAAAAATAAAAATAAAAAAAAAGGCGTCTGAATTGTGATTGGTGTAATAAGGTATTAATAATACCCGGGATGAGAGCCATCAGACACAGTACGGAACTTAAATTGCATGTTTGTGACCCCCCCCATTAAGAATAAGGGGAGAGCGTGAAAATGACCACATCCTAATGGGAAATAGAGGAGGTGTCGTAACACAAGACTCTTAAAATGGTAGATGCTAACCATGATGTTAGTAATCTAAAATAGGACACAGATGGATTCATTTGTGCTTATTAAGTCACCCCTTACCCCGGGTATCCAGTAAGCATCTGGGTGCTCCTCAAAAAATTAAATAGATCTCTTTGTTTCCTGGCAGTAGAGGACCCAATGTAAAGAGGGGCTTCTGAGCACAACATAAATCATAAAAACAGTAATCATAGTTTCCCTCAGTTTCGGTAACAGTTAAAAACTGGGGGGAGGGGTAATCCACAGGGACCACAGCGCATATTAGTGAAGGGGATGGAATGACAACAAATGGTCCCCCACGAAATTGAGCAGCTCACTGAATACCCAAGACAGGTCTGGGGTAACATACATCGCCTGATTGGTAAGTTATGTGTATTCTCTAGCTAAGGAAAATGCCCATGAGACGTTGCATTGGGTCCATGTGAATTACACCTATGAAAGGAATATCATGCTTTAAGAAAGAAAAATTTTCATCCCAACATAAAGGTTTATAATGAGTACATTAATAAAAATCCCAGAATAGACTACAGAATAACAATCTCTGAACAGCTTGAGATTCACACAAAAAAAAAAAAAAAAAAAAAAAGAGAAAAAAGGGGAAAAAAGGGGAGCAAGTTTGCTAGTAATAAGTCCCCGAGACTTAATGTGGCCCGAAGAAAAAAAAAAAAAAAAAAAAAAAAAAACCCTCGAGTCAATAAAAAGAAAAAAGAAATACGATGGGAAAGAGGTGTCAGTATATCAACAGAAGAATCCCATTTAGCAACTCCAAGAAAGGGTTAATACCCCTGCATTTCTGATCAACGATCTCGACGAGCTCTTCTCGTGGTCGGCGCTTTCATCGGACTGGAGTTGTGAGTAGGATCGGTGCGGAAGCCGTGAGGTTGATCAGGTGAAGGCGAACGTTGTCTGCGGTTGCGATGTTCTTGAACTTCCATCGGTTCGTATTCTTGCTGGTGACGTCTCCCGGATTGTGGACGAAATTCCGCGTACCAATCCGGTACATCCGTGAAGGGAATCTCTAGGGTGGCACAGAAGCGTCGGAGGTCTTCCGGAACTCTCAACAAAGCCGAACGGCCTTGCGCAGAAGCAGATAATGCGAACGGATACTTCCATCTGTACTGTATGCCCTTGGCGCGCAAAACCTCCAGAAGTGGGCGGAGTTCCTTGCGACGTTGAAGCGTTATGGAGGATAGGTCTTGAAACAAACGAACTTCTGTATCGTTGTACATCAGCGGGTGTTTCACCCGCGCTTGTCTGAGAATATCTTCCTTGAGCTGATAGTCTATCACACAACAGACCACATCCCTGGGGGGGTCCGTCTCCTTGCCTCGTGGACGTAGGGCGCGATGAATGCGCTCCAATCCTATAGGGGTGAGGGGGTCCCGATCCAGGATAGCGTTGAACAGGCCCGTTACCTCAGGTCTCAAACGATCGGCTTCGACCGATTCAGGGAGTCCGCGGAGACGAAGATTATGTCGTCTACCGCGGTTATCAAGGTCCTCCATGTGGCGATTCAGATCTCTAAGTTGCAGGGTATGAGTATCTATAACCTGGCAGGACCGACGAAGTACCGTGGAATGTTGTGCCGTTCTGTGTTCAACATCTTGTACTCTGTTCGCAATCGTTTGAATATCTATGCGGAGCTCCGAAATAGCCGCCGTTAATGTTTGCTTAATATCATCCGCGACCGATCGAAGATCGGTAAGACTGGGGTGGTGTTGCGGTTCGAGCACAATCTCACCAGTAGCTGAGGGAGACCGTGAGGATTGTGAGGTGATTTGAGGTAATGGCGGGCCTCGTGTGGACGCCATATTGCTGGCCTGAGAGCGGACCATCTCAGGGATGTTTTGACTCGTTTCGTGAGACAAATCTCGAGGAGACCGGGATCGGGACGTAGAGGATCTACGGGAGGATGTTCCCATGTCGGTTCGTAGACCGTGGATTCGAGTTTACCTCCGGTATCTGCTGTTTTCCCTCCGTTACAGCAGGAGCTCACAAGTTAGGCTGCCATTCTCCTCAGCGTCCAGGCCACGCCCCAACATATGTTTTTTCAGTGCATAACTTGCCTGCATATATTTTAGAACTTGTTACATTTACAGTTATTTTGCAATCAAATTAAATAACTTGTTTTTATTTCTTTATTTTGTTACACAAATTGTCCAGTATATTTGATATAGCACACATCCCATCAGCTTTGAAAGATGATTTCAGTAGCTGACTTTGATCTTCCATTAAAAAAAGATAATATAATCATGGAAAAATATCAGAGATTTAGCAGCCAGGCAAAGATTAAACCCACAAGACCAACTCCCTAACCACTGCACCAGACCTCCTCCCCAAATGGAGTTGTCTTATCCAAATTTAAGAAAAAACATTTCTCCTGCCAGCCTTCAGTACATTTTTCTTAATCACAGCAGAATGTTAAACAGCATGGGGGAAGGTGACTTAAGGAAACACTAATTCAATATATATTTTACATCAATGAAAAATGTATGACTATTTAGCTTCCATACATTTAATTAAAATACAATTGAGCTTCAATTTTTGGAAACATATTTAAATATATATATTTTTATTATTATATTTATGCAGCCTTTACTATAGATTCAGACAGGGCAGTTTAAGAGCGAGCCCACACAAATTTCCCCATAGAATTAGCCAGGAGCCAGAAGCGCCAGCAGGAGACCCCAGAAGAAGAGGATCGGATTTTCTCTGTGCAATATACCAGGTAAGTATGATGTGTGAGCTGTTTGGAGTAAAAAGACCAGAACTCTGTCCTGACAAGTGGAGTCTCCACCAAAACAATGCTCCTGCACAATTTTTTTTTTTTATTGTCCATTTCAAGAATTAAATTGTCACACATTGTATAACGTGTTTATTATAGGGCTTTTACTGATTAAAATTTTCGTGTTCGATTAATTGTTTTTTTTTTTTTAATCGATTAATCAACTAATTTTGCTTAATTATAACACACATACAGATCCAACTACTTTTAGCTGATCTCCTTGCATTGCAACTCTGCATTAGTCAATGGTAAATGTGGTATACACTATATACAATCACCCAACACTAGTTAGTTTCCACAATCCATGACTTAACTTCACAGTTCGCACAAATACATTTTAAATTCAAACTGTGGCACTGACTTAAGTATTTTTTTTCCACAGTAGCGTGACAATCCCTCCACCTCCGGTCTAACTAATCACTCTCACCTTATGGCATGGACCCCTGTGCAAACAGGTGGTCATGCAAGCGGGTATCAAAAGGGTAAAAAAAGGGTATCAAAAGGGTAAACTTCTCTCACGTCTCCTTAGATCTCAGTAAGGACGCCAGGTCATGGGTAGAAAGAAAAGATCTAAGTGCTCACCGCTTAAGTATAAGATTACATTTTTGTGTTCAAACACAAACTTAGATAAACACACATAAAGATGATAAAAACACAGCATGTAAAGCTGATAGTTCCGTAGGGCAGCAGCGGGTGATGTCATGCGTATCTCCTGCCCCATAAGCGTTACGTTCAATCAGAACTTCAACGTCACCGAACACCTCCCCCCTTCCCTTGGTTAACAGACGGAGGCACTTGGGGAAGGGAGGAGGAGTCCAGTGACGTCAATGTCCATGACGTCACTGGATCTCCGACAGAACACCCTGAAGACCCAGAAGCCAGCGGAGAGGTGAGTACCGATCAAAAGAATTTTTAACGATCAAAAAAATTCACGATTAATCAAGGAATTAATCGTTAATTTCTGTAGCCATGGTTTATTATTTTAGAAAGAAAAATGCAGATTTAATATCACGTTAAACAATTTTTGTTTTATATAATCAAGTAAGTGAAATAGAATAGCCATTGAGCTCCTAAATTCTTGCAGTGAGCTGAAAATGCTGCACTGAACTCTCAAACATGTGGTCTTTCGAGTATTAAAAATAATCGCAGTAAACTATGTAGGTAAAAAAATTATAAAGTTACCATACACCCTACTATTTAAGAAACAAATTATAAATGTGAAACAATTGCGTTTTAAAAATCTATTAGTAATAATTAAGGTGTACTGTAGCTCTTCTTTATTTGAGTTGCCCATAAACCTGATCTGAATACTAAGAAAGGAGTATACCTGATTAATTATATATCTGATAGCAAATACATAATATTAAAGCTGAATTCCAGGAATTCAGCCATTTTGTAAAAAGTGAAGGCACATTAAAGTGTAATACACACGGGCAGAATGTTTGGCAACATCAGCCGGTTCAATAGAAACCAGCTGACATTCGGCCCGTGTGTACTGCCGCTGGTCAGGGCCGTCTTTAAGGCAGGGCAAAAGGGGCAGCTGCCCTGGGCCCTGTCATTGTCATGGGGCCCAAAGCAGCTGCCTCATACTTGCTAACTATCTTAGTTTAAATTCCCTTGAAGTTTGATGTGCTGGTACTAATGCTTCCATGCTCTGCCCTATTGTTGTGTACAGATAACTTACTTGCAGACCCTGTGTTTACATGTAAATAACCGGCATTCATATGTAAATAGCGGCGTCATTCATAAGTAAACAGCTGCAGCCAGTGGCATTGATATGTAAATAAAGGTGGCATTCATATGTATGTCATGCCCCCCCTGCAGCGAGGAGATGATGTGCTGTAACCTCTAGCAACCAATCAGTGAGCACTATTACTGTACAGTAATCTCTAGCAACCAATTAACAAGCAGAAATAATTTGCTGTAACCTCTAGCAACTAATCAGTGAGCTGTAATGTGTGCTGTAACCTCTAGCAACCAGTCAGTAAGCAGTAATAATATGCTGTAACAGCTGGCAACCAATCGCAATTGCTGCCTGATCTGATACAGTAAACTGATTTTAAGTCTAGCTGCTATTTATTGTATGTCTCAGAGCAGGTGGAGAGTGAAATTGCATGGGGGGCCCAAGAAAAATTGTGCCCAGGGTCCAATCAATATTAAAGATGGCCCTGCCGCTGGTCTGCTTCTGTCAAAGGGGCATGACCAAAAAAGGTTTGCCAACCGGCTTCACCAATTAGCACTGTCAGAGCCCAAATAGGACAAAGTGATGATTACTTTCTCCATTCATGGCTCAGTATTTATAGTCCCACCACACACTATAAAGGCTAACTTCCCATAGCTAGCTCTTGTAGTGTGTTGGAGTGGAGATAGATAGAGCAGGCTCATTTTGCTTCTTGAGTGCAGAGTGTTAGTTTATTGTTAGTATAGTGTGTGAGAATAGTGTGTCAGTGTAGTGTGTTATGCTGGCTATACACTATATGAAAAATCATCCGAACCCATTTTCAAAAAATGAACATTTGGACATGAGATCAAATGATAAATCGTTCAGTGGACATAAATGCATTCATTTTTTGTTCATTTTTTAACATATGCAGACAGTTCGGATGGGAAACACATTAACCTTTCAATTTATTGTTCATTCGACACAAAATTTCAAAACTTGTCCTTAATTTTTTCAGCTCAAAAACGTCCCAGCGATTATCAATTTTGTGCCCATTAACTGGCCGAAAAATGAACAAACTGTCTAAATAACCACATTTTGGCCGATTTTTCGTATAGCATATGCTTAGTGTTAGTGTGTGAGAATAGTTTATCAGTGTAGTGTGTTAGTGTAGTGCAGTGTTTAACACAGAATTAAATTACATTTGGTGCTGTATACAGTGCTGCTGTATACCCTTTTTGTTTTTGATTGCTGCATGTTTTTTTTATGTCCCCCTTTTTTTTTTTCAGCCACAGTTTTTCTGACTGCAACATGGTATTTCCTCTTTTTATTTTATTTATTTATTTATTTTTGTTTTTAAATTTTTGTCAGTATCAGTCCTCAATATAAAGTGCACCACACACCACTTTTCAGTGAATAAAGCGCATCTAATTAAACATTTCCTAGTATCTATAAAATGTGGGAAAAAAAGCCTCCATCGTTTCTGGCAAGCCAACATGAGAGGCAGACATTCCCATGCCACTATGAGGGAGCCAGCATGTGAACGTGCTCATCCTCAGGCAGGGCACCTTTGTCACGGTTTAGTGATGTTGCCCATGCTATCCATCCACAGTATGTAGAGTAGGTGGTGGATTGGCTTACTAAATCCTCATCCTCTATGACCCTTCAAGCTGTCACTAGTGTACAGTCCACCGTAGACACCAGAAAGGCTTATTCTGCCTCCTTGTCCACAGCTACTCCTGCCATAGCCCAGCATCATGCATGGAGGAGTCAGCTGAATTATTTGAACACAGCTTCAGCCTCTTGCTGCTTGAGGATGCACAGATATTAGTTGATTCAGATGTTGATTCTGAGGTAGAGGAAGGGACTAACATGAGCCAACAGAGAGGGGAGAACACTGATAAATTACAAATTGGCAGTCATGTTCCCCCAGCCACAGTGTATTGACAAGTTGGCTCCAGTGAAGTTGAGGATGGAAGGGATGCTGAGATCCCTGATACAACTTGGGTGTCGATAGAGCAGAGGAGGAAAGTAAGGAGGAGAAACAACCCCAACAAAGCAGGATGTCCTCCAGAGGCAGGCATCATGAAATAGTAGAGAGCAGCCACCCTAAGCCACCCGATTGTGGAGCTGTTATCTCCCAGTCCACTTCCCAAAGTTCAGCTATGTGGGTCTTTTTTAGCACATGTGCAGCCAATCCCACTGTTGCAATTTGCAATCTTTGGCACAAGCCGTTCAAATGTGGCAAAAACACCAGCCATCTGGGTACCACATACTTAAAGGAGACTTCACAGCCGGCCACCCGCTGCTCATGTGCAAGCCGTGCTGCACATCGTGACTGGCCACGCAATCATCTGGGACCTGTGACATGTCCCAGATGATTGCCTAGAGGGAGGGGGAAGAGCTGATCTCCCTTCCTGCACTAAGGGAAGTGATGTCAGGAGCCCAGGCGGCAAAGGAGGCAGATTATGAGGGACACCCTAGCAACAGGCATTAAAGAGGCGAATAAAAAATAATTCTCCAAATGTTTTTTTTTCATGCACATTAATACATTTTTTTTTTTATGGGTGGAACTTCACTTTAACAAAGCATTTAACCTCCCACCACTCAGCCCATTGGCAAGAGCACCTTTAAGCCACACACAAGGGACAAAATTCTTCTCTTCACTCCTCACCTCTCATGTCTAACCATGCTATGTCTCATGACCTCTCAGCAGCCTCCACTGAAAGGGATGCTGGTATAGCAAAGGGTGTCACAGGTCCTTGCAACACGTCTGCCAGCAGCACACCACCAGCTGTAGAGTATAACAGGCAAATGGCTGCTGATGAAAGATGTATGCACTGTAGGAGAATGAGAATTATGGCAGTTTTGGAGGAATTGAAGCAGAGGAACACATACGTCAAACCTTAAGAGATGGTTTTCAGTCCCCAGAAATCTTGGGAGTAGTACATGGCTTGGAGGAGGCATTTCCAGATGGTGTAATCCTCTGTGACCCAGAGGACTCTGCTTCTAAAGCCTCCGAAAACTTGCAGTGCATGGGCTCCCTTATTCTTCAAAGCCTGCAAAAGGACCTGAGAATTTGTGGCATCAAGGATAAGGATCATTATTGGTTGGCAACCCTCCTTGACCACCGTTACAAGGACAAAGTCTCGGAACTCATCCCGTCCCCACAGAGGGAGCAGAGGATGAAATATCTTGAGGACACCTTAAAGAGGAGTTTGTATAATGCTTTCCAGTAGGTTACAGTCTCATGGAAAAGCTAATTTTGAGGCTTCTGTTGGTTAAAGAAGGAGCAGCGCAGAAGGGGGCCGCCTCAGTGATGTATTTCAACATTTTTTTAGTCCTCTGCACTCTGGACTGTCAGCTTTAACATCCCATCGGCAGCATCTGTATCAAATGGTGAAATATGTTATAGGGGTGAAAACAGACATGGATAGCTTTCCAGTAGATGATTCACTGGGTTTCTAGGTCATGAAAATAGACCACTGGCCAGAACTTGCCTAGTATGCAATTGAGCTGTTGGGTTGCCCTGCATCAAGCATACTTTCCAAATGGCAATTCGGTGCTGCCGAAGGTTTTGTAACAAATAAAAGAGCGCATCTGTCCACAGACTCCATTGACCGGCTGACATTTGTCAAAAAATGAATCTGTTCTAGATTAGCAGTAGCTAATAGGGCTCCTGATGCCAATGTCGCTGATTAAATGTTATTGGGATCACAAATCTCTGCAAGACTGTCTAGGCTGCCTAGCTTTGTGGGTGATTTTATCTTAACAGAATTTTTTTTGGTATAGGTTTCATGGGCACAATTAACACCCAATGACCAATTTTCCCACACCTGTTTGACAGGTGCAACAAATTAAAATTTTCTACAGCAAGGCCAATTCTTGCTTTCATCAAGACTACCTCTAGAAGGTTACAGGGTGAGGGCACCAACAACACCCAAAAACCAATTTTTCTGCAAAGGTTTGATAGGGGCCTAAAATTAATTTTTTTTACAGCAAGGCCAATTCTTGCTTGCATCAAGACTACCTCTGGAAGGTTATGGGGTGAAGGCACCAACAACACCCAAATATTAATTTTTCTGCACCTGTTACTTTTATCCAAAGTCTGCAAAAGAGATACCAGACTTAACAAAAAAAATGTTCTCTTGGCCTACGTGTACTATAATTATAATCTTCTTCGCATAAGGTTTGCTCCCTGTGGTGGAAAATGTAAAAAAAATCCTTTAAAAATGTTTTTGCTTTGATACATGTCCCCCAAACATTGCCGGGTATGTAAACATTTAATCAGGGCCATTTGTGTAATTTATGTTAACATTATGATTTAAAAAGGAGCCAAACAACTATGTGATAATAAATGGTTTCATATGATCGCTCTCCTTAAATAAAATAGTTTTTTTTGGCATGATCAATCATGTTTTCAATATTAATGCCAAAATGTCTTGGTTTCTGCCAGGGTATGCAAACTTTTGAGCACAACTGTATGTTCAACAGTTTATCCACAATGCCTCATGCCTTCTTTACTTGTTTTGTTTTCAACCACCCTTATTATCAAACTCTATAGTTGAGGAACATCTGCTCAAAAATACATGTATAATTCTATTTTCTGACTTCTGGTCCACTAAAAGTATGGATGAACTAAAATGAAAGTTTTCACTTGGCCAACAGAATTTGCCATTTTGTCAAAATTACGTTTTTTATACACATGTAGATAAGTACATTACGGGCTCATTTAGCTGCATTGTTCTGTGCTGGGTCCTGTTTAAAGTTGGGCCTTCCAAAACAACTGTCAAACGTGTTGCATTTACATATAGGTATTCTTCATACTATAAAAACTGTAAGCAGGTAAACAGATATAAAAAAGATCATTTATCATAGGATCAGAATTAAAACATTACCATTCAGTAAAACATTAAACAAAACAATTCAGTAAAAAAAAGATAGCATCTAATGAGATCAAATCGGTACAGATCAGTGAAATACACTCTTATAGGTGACTGCATTTTGAATACTTTGTACCTATTCACACAGTCTCTAATGTTGAAATATTAGAATGGATGTTTATCACACCTTCCCTCTTTGTGTGCCCCCATAGCAAGCTGCTTGCTGTGGGGGCACACCTGATGGGTCCATTCCAAGCCGAGCTGTATACATCTATTGACACACCCAGTGTGGCTTGGCCCCACCATCCTCTCCCTCTTCACACTTCTTTCCCTCCTCAAACTCTTTGACTGATACTTTTACTTTGCAAAGATTACCCAATCATGTACAATAAAAAAAACAGCAGTTTTATTGCACATGATTGTCTGATGGAAGTCAGCAGAGCTTTACCTCATTCAATAAGCTCTGGGGCAAATTCCACTGCAAAGTGCAACCTAGTTGCCTTTAGTAAATCAACCCTAATATGTAGGCACGCTGTCAGGAAGCATTTGGGGAGATTTACCAAAATTGGTGCACACAGAATTTGGTGCAGCTGTGCATAGTAGCCAATCAGCTTCTAGCTTTAGCTTGTTCAATTAAGCTTTGAAAATAAGCCCACATTCACATCAGGCCATTCTGACATGAGATTTGAATGTCAAATTGCATGTAAAATCACCACCTATTTCCGGCAACGGCACTGTCCGTCAGTGTAGTTCCTGCACTTTTGGCAACTTGGAGGGGGTCGATTTCAATAGACATCTGTGCAGGAACCTGCACAGATGTCTCTGAAATCGCTCGCCGAAGTCCGACTGACATGCGGATTTGAAATCATGCGAGTTCAGCTGAACTTACACGATTTCAAACCTGCATCAGTGTGAAACCTAGGCTGAAAACTGGAAGCTGATTGGTTACTGTGCACAGCTGCACCAGATTCTGTGCACATAAGTTATGGTTTCCATCTTACCTGACACAACCACATTACGGTAGTAATTTGCCAAAGTATGCAGGTGCTCCAAAATTCAAATTCAAATACTGTGTTCAAAAACCCTCCAAACCCCAGTAGGAAAGTTTCAAAAACTTAACTTGGATATAAAACTAAAATGATTGTTAAAGCTATCCTTATGTATCATCCAATTAAACTGGGGCGGGGGAATAGATATAATTTGTAAACAGCTTAGAGCTCACTGTACAAGTAATCCACCACAGGAGAAATCTATTGGCTGGTTGGACATTTACATCTGTTAGATTATTGTTCCCAAAAGACAGCAAGAATGCTTGCCTGTCACATACTTGTATACTCACAGGAAATAAGTGTGCATGTGAATATGATTGTTGAGCAGGCCATAGATATGAAGTTAAGAATTTTATAATGGTTAGCATAATGCACAGTGTTAAATGTACGCACGTTTGAAACCGTTTCCTTTTTTCTCTCTGTGAAAAGGCCTTTTCATATTTGAGTTTTTATTCATATAATATGGATGCCTGTTGCAATTTTCTTGAAACTGGCCTTTAACATTGCCCCTAAAGCTGTCTAGGCCAATAGCTCCCAGGTGTGCTGTGTATGATTTTTACTCTAGAGTGCAATGCACAGTATCACTTGCTTTTGGAATGTTTTGGTAGTCTGAACAGTTCTGCCCAGTTAGTATTCAACAATATTATTTTACTGGCAAGAGATTTTTTGCAATTGGCACAGATAGCAAAATCTTGAAACAAGCTTGTCCAAATGTCACATTTATGGTTAACATGACAACAGAGAAACATGATATCCGACATGTGCAAAAGACAAATAAGGCAAATGTTTTCAGACTACATTTTGGTTGTTCAGCCTCTAAGAAGTGCTATCCAAATCTGCAATACATAAAGAATTCTGAATGTGATTTGCACACTGTTAAAGTAAAACCTTTCATTTTCTTCTCAGTATTTTCTACTTTTTCTGTTTTTTCTTTTTAAATTAAAAATTAGTTAGAAATTCAGACAAACATAGTTAAAGACGTGCTCATTTATAATAAAACCATTTGGTTATTCCATGTATTATTGTTCTTTTCTTTAAGATGAACTCCAGGCAGATATTAAAATACAGTTGCACTTTTCTGTTTTGGAAAAAAAAAGCACATAGGAGGGCGAAAACACCTTATCATAGACAAATGTAGTGAATCCACCTAGACAAATGGATAGCTCTGAGGAAGGAAGTTTGTTCCCCAAAGCGTATCAGCTATCCAATCATGTGGTCCTAAGGCGGGTTACACCGTGTTTGGCTGAAGTACACTAGTTGTATGCTTGCTGTTCATATCCACTTGTGAGTTTCCATTTGTCTTGGATTCAATAAATTTGTCTATGGTAATGCACAAGGTGTTTGCGCCCTCCAGTGTGTTTTTTGCAGTTCATTGAAGATTTCCCAATCTGATGAGGGCTGCATCTCCAAAAGGCATTGTGAAGTGAAGCATTGTTAAAAAAAAAAAACCTGGACTGAGCGCTGGAATGTTGTTGAATGTAGTTGACAGTTTTAGTAAATTAACCCCATACTGACATGAGAGATGACCTCATCAGACTTTTACTGCTGGGGTTAGGGGGGTGACCTAGCTGCATTGTGTAAATACAGCAAAGAAATATTAGGCCCTCAGTCTGGCTGAGCTGTCAGTTAGGACTGTGTATATATCAGGATTGGCTAGATAGAAATTGAAATCCATTGGCAGATAAAACCGCTTTCAGATACAGATACTTCTCGTTTACCGACTTACCTGTTTAACGACCACTCGGACTTAGGACCAGCTCTCCCAACCTACGCAGGGCGACCGCTCAGACTTACGAGCAGCTCTCCCAACCCGTGCACAGGATGTCATGTCATCACTCTGCATCAGCCTAGTTCTCATTCCCAGCCTGCTGTTTTACAGGTATGTACTGTACTTGGTTCTCCTAAATGCCCCTTCCAGCATTCTTTATACTGTACAGTTTCATGTCTTTATGTACAGTACGATAATGTAATGTGTGCTTGTGCTGTATAGGTATTGCCCACACCATGGCAGAAAAAGAAAAAGCATGCTTGCACCTGCAGAAAGTGCTCAGAAACAAAGAAAAGCTACTGATCTTGATATGAAAATGAAGATCATTTAGGACTATGAGGCTGGCAAGGAAGTTAAAGAAATAGCAAGTGAATTGGAACTTGCACATTCTACCATTTCAACAATCCTAAAGGATAAGGATAGGGTGAAAGAGGCAGTAAAAGCATCAACAGGATATCAAGCCATAATAACTAGAAAGCGGAAAGACCTCATTCATGAAATGGAGAAATTGCTGGCAGTATGGATTGATGACCAAATAGAAAAAAGAATGACAATGAGTCTTTTATTGATTCAAACCAAAGCACGCAGTATTTTTGAGAATTTGAGAGTGCACAAAGGAGAAGAATCAACTGAAACATTTATAGCAAGCCATGGATGGTTTCAAAGGTTTCATGGGAGATTCAACCTCCGTAATCGGAGTATCAGTGGTGAGGCTGCAAGTGCAGATGTGGAAGCAGCTGAAAAATGTGTGGTTGAATTAGATAAAATCATTGAAAAAGGTGGCTACTGTCCAGAGCAGATATTTCATGTGGATGAAAATTGACTTTTTTGGAGAAAAATGCCCAAAAAGTACTGCATACAAAAATTGGATAAAACAATGCCCGGTTTTAAGGCTTTTAAAGACAGGGTCACATTGTTGTTGGGAGGAAATGTTTCTGGGTTCAAGATAAAGCCTCTCCTCATCTCACAGAACCCAGCATTTTGTGAACAATAGTTTGATGATACAGATGTTGAAGTTCTAAATCAAATAAGTGGGCAACTTTCTAACATGCTTGACTTAGATGTTGAAGTCACAGATATTAAATTATTAGTGGAATTTGTTGAGGTAGAGCTAAGTAGTGAAGATTTAATAGAGTTGGAAGCACATGAGCACTTAGAACAGGAAGAGGAAGAAAAGAAGGAAACAATGGAAGAAGTACAAAAGAAGTTCAGTCGGGAGTGTTCTCAAAAGTGAATGCAGCTTTATTAAAATTAGAAAGTATGCACCCAAATGTTGAAAGGTTCTCTAAAGTGTAACGGCAGATGAAGGAGCTAATGCGATGTTATCATGAAATTTATGACCAAAAAAATTAAATTACAAAGCAGAGCACCTTAACAGAATTCTTTTTGCAAGCTACTTCTACAGTTCTATAATTTCCTTGTCATCTTCTCCCTCGTCTACAACTCTGATGACCCTACTGGTAACTCCAATGATGACCCTGCTGGTAACTCCAATGATGACACTGATGACCCTGCTTTCTATTTCAATGATCACACTGATGATCCTGAAGCACTATAACCCTTTGAAGGATTTAATGACTAAAATGTTACTCCTATTGTCTACTGTATACGTTTACTTTTTGGGCACTGTACATCATTGTCCCCCGTACAGTACAGTATTTTTGCTGTTTATATTTTTGTCTTCTGTACTTATGCAAATTAAAACAACTTTATTGAGTTGGAGTTTTGTGCTTAGACTTTTTTTTCAGAATAAGTGCAGTACAGTAGTTAAGAATGCTTAAAATATTGATTACTTGTGGCTCCTCATTTAACGACCAATTCTTTTCATTTAAATTTAATCATTTCAAATTGCAAGGGTAGAGTTAGAAACTAGCTATAACTCCTTCAAAACTAGATGTGTGTGTACAATAGAAGGCATGGGTTGGACACATTTGCATTTTTCAAAAACCCCATTTAAATTGACTTAAATAGCAAAATACATGTCAATGCACCAAATGCAACATGCAGCCACATTTTTCAATGCCGTGCAAATGGATTAAAATTACCTATTGTGAACAGCTTTAAGTGAAATCAATGAATTTTCTCTTCTCCAAGCATTTTCTTACATTGTACTGTAAAATGGAGCAAAATGAATGAAAGCTCATCTGATGTCATCAAATCCCTATTTTTGATGAAAGCATAAGTAATCTTGGGACTCTGTTTTATTAAATACCATAACATTTACAAAAAAATAAAAAAAAATTTCTCCATAGTTAATCTGTTTATAGTCCTTATTATGGTATAACTTACTTCACCTTTAAAATTCATCCATGTTTGGAAATTTTTTCAGTGAAGTTGTCATGCCATCCAAATCTCATCTGTAGTACATGCCAAGGTCTATGCTTGGAGAACATTAATCAGTGATGTTTTAATCAACTCTGATTCCTTTTTTTGGTATTAAATAAGCATAACATTATATTCAGGTTTTAAAAGATTCAATAATCCATGTAACAATATGTTTGATTTGAGCCTGTACTGTACTCTGTATCCCAAACCTTTTAAAGTAAAAAAGACTTGTCTAATGCTGGCCATGCTCAAAGCAGGTAATTTTAACCACTTGCAACCAGTTTTTTATCACAAAAAGGACCACACAACTGGAGGCAACCTACCATCAACACATGTAATCATTTCAGATTAGATACAAATTGTTGGTGGTATGTTTCATTGATTTATTACATTGTTTCTCTAAACAAAAGCTGAATGAAGAGACTGAAATTGCATGACAATTTTTGAATTTGAGGCCAGCATTAAAGCCAAAGTGCAAGCAAAATAAAAAAACAAACATCGGCACAAGGGCACATAACTTACAGTCAGTAGGGTGTGTCCCTTGTTTTGATTCTATTTCTCCTCTGTCAATGTCCCTGCAATCTGGTGGTGCAGCAGGGGTTTAATACAACTAAGGTACTGCCACAGGCTTTCATCAAGTGAGCCTAGCCACTACTACAAATCTATGAATGAAATAGGATCTAAGAATAGAAAGCAAGTGGCTGCACGTTGGCTTTAAAGCAGACACCACTAAATGTCTACTGTTAACAAGCCAAAAAAGCATTTATTTAACTCTCTCTGATTTCATTTCACACTGTTACTGGAGCCTAATGTTCTCTAGTTGTGCTAGCTACTTAGAAAACCAGTTGCTACCCACAAAGGCAGGACTTAGTCGTTGAACTAGGAGGAAGATCTTAGATAGCTAAACTTCTGTTACTTCACAGAGAAATAGGATGTGTGACTAGTGACGAGTGTGCCAGGGGAACCCAGAGAACAAGCAGGGCTGGAGATACGGTCAGAGGGACCAGTGAGCAGACAAGCTTGACGACATTCTCCTGCATGGACAACCTGATGTAAGGACTTTAGTTTTACCTTTTTCAATAAAAGTGGGCCAGCAAGCCCTTAACCACAGTTCTGACTCCCGTGGCCTCACTGTAAACACATCTACCACTGAGCTAAACAATATATATATATATATATATATATATATATATATATACAGTATCTCTCAAGTGAGTACACCCCTTACATTTTTGTAAATATTTTATTACATCTTTTCATGTGACAACAGTTTATATAACAGTGTAATTTGCTGTCCCCTCAAAATAACTCAACACACAGCCTTTAAGTGAAAATGTCCAAATTGGGTCCAAAGTGTCAATATCTTGTGTGGCCACCATTAAAACGTTTTTGCATTGAAGAAGATCACGTCCCGTCTTTTCTTCTTATCTATCTATACATTATATATATATATATATATATATATATAGTATCTCACAAAAGTAAAGTGAATACACCCTTCACATTTTTGTAAATATTTTATTATATACCATGTTGAATTGCTGCCCTGCGGCCCAGTCTCCAAAGGTAGGGGATCGTGCTCTGCTTCAGTATGTCCCAGTACATGTTGACATTCATGGTTACCTCAATGAACTGTAGCTCCCCAGTACCGGTAGCACTCATGCAGCTCCAGACCATATCCTTAGTCTGCTTGTCTTCAGCAAACTGTTGATGGGCTTTCTTTTGCATCATCTTTAGAAGAGGCTCCCTTCTGGGAAAACAACCATGCAGACCAATTTGATGCAGTGTGCGGCATAGGGTCTGAGCACTGACAGGCTGACACCCCCCCCCCCCCCACCCCTTCAACCTCTGCAGCAATGCTGGCAGCACTCACACGTCTATTTCCCAAAGACAACCTCTGGATATGATGCTGAGCACATGCACTCAACTTCTTTGGTCGACCATGGCTAGGCCTGTTCTAAATGCAACCTGCCCTGTTAAACCGCTGTATGGTCTTGGCCACCAAGAAATTAGTATTTTTTACACTCACTCCTTTATATTGTAGCAAAGTGTAATTTCTTCAGTCTTTTCACATGAAAAGATATACTAAAATATTTACAAAAATGTGAGGGGTGTTCTCACTTTTCTGAGATACTGTATATACAGATGGATAGATATAGGTATATTTACATTGTATATTTTATTCACATTTGTGATGTACCTTGCCTAAGTGGACATAATGTGTGTTTGCCACAAAATGTGTTGCTGGTGTTGTAAACCAGTTTTACACAGGGCACACTGTCTGTGGTGTTAAGGACACACTGTACATGATAATAGGGACACACTGAGGGGAGAATTTACTAAAACTGGAGCTGACAGAATCCGAAGCAGCTGTGCACAGCTTCTAGTCTCAGCTTGTTCCGTTAAAGCAGCACTAGACAAAAAAAAATGGTGATTTGGCCAGTAAAATGCTGCCTTTCTTTGGTGTCACTGTCTATACTCCAGATGAGGGGCAATGGAGACATCTCTGCAAGCAGCAATCTCAATCTTGGGGAATAGATGCACTAGCAGATTTAGATGGACTTAGCAACCAAATTAAAGCTGAACTCAAAATAACTTTTTCAGCAGTTACAGCAAACTGTTTTTTTTCCCTTTTGAAATAAAGATTTTACATAAACGAATAAAGGCTGACCATCGTAAGCACCCCTAGCAATGTCAAATAAACACTCTCAACCCTCTAACTGCCTCTTCTGCTTGACAAATTGGTCTGTTAAAAGAAGTTGAAACACAACATGGCCAGATCAACAGGTAAAAGTCAAGAAAATGCCTAAAAAATATAATGCAGCCACCAAAATAAGAATTGGTGGACAGCAATATATTTGATTTTTGTTCTGTAAGCCCCCGCATTCCCTTCCCGGGCATTCCTGGCTACGTAAGTCAATGTGCCAAGTAACATCTGTTGTTGGTAAGGACTGTTGTTGGCAAGGAAGCTCCGACCAAATGCTAAGCTCATCCCTAATAGTAGATAAGAAACAGCAGAGGGTGCATTTAAGTGCATAAAACTGTATTTATTCATATGTAAAGAGGTATGGGCAGAGCTAAAGTGAACAATCTCTGTACATCTCTCTGTACATCTACAGGATGATCAGGTATGTGCATCAACAGAAGTCAGTAAATCGTGAAAGATCATGAATCAACAAAATATCACGAAATATACATATATAATATACATATATACATATCGCACACTGATATATGAATAAACAGTGAGCCTACAGGATGATCAGGTATGTGCATCAACAAAAGTCTGTGTACCATGGAAAATCATGAATCAACGGGGTGGCACAGTGGTGTAGTGGTTAGCACTCTCACCTAGCAGTAAAAAGGGTCGCTGATTCGAATCCCAACCACAACACCACCTGCCTGGAGTTTGCATGTTCTCCCTGTGCCTGCGTGGGTTTCCTCTGGGTACTCCGGTTTCCTCCCACACTCCAAAGACATGCAGATAGGTTAATTGACTTCTGTCTAAAAAAAAATGGCCCTTCTATATGAATGGGGACCTTGGATTGTGGGCTCCTTGAGGGTATGGACCAATGTGAGTGTGCAATGTACAGGGATAGGGACAATTGTAGACACTCACTCAGGTTGAACTGGATGGACTGGTGTCTTTATTCAACCTTACTAACTATGTAACAAAGTACCATGAAATATACATGAATAGGAATCTCACACTGAGACGCCAAGGCTTGGGGTGTATATACACCAATAGGGTGGAACTTTCACACCTCTTGATTCTGGCCAGAATGGGAGATGATCTCTCCGTCCCTTGGATGGCTTGATGTAATACTGACCGGTGAGGACTGCCAGCCTCAAAACAAAGGGTGGATCAAATCTTCCTTAAGCACCGTAGGTAAAACCGTAGGTGTAGAAAGGGATTTATTTTAAAAAGTAGGAACACTCACATTTCATTGAATAAAATGCACCTAAAGGAGTATTCAGTAGCAATTAAATTAATGCAATGGCATCATCGTGTTTCATCTAAAGAGACATCATCTGGGGTAATAAAAATGTAAATGTTAACTCACAATTGTTTCCCACACTTTTGAAAGAGTCTACCAACATCTTGGGCAAACCCGGGATGCTGGGATGTATGTACATCCTAGACTGGAATCCCACTGTGATCTTGAGATGACAGCCACGCCTGGCCAAGGCTTTGTGAAAAGCGCTTTTTACTTGTTACTTACTTTAGTTGTTGTTTACTTTTTAACTTTACTTGTGAGTTGCCATTTGACCTTTTGCTGTTTCTTAGCTGACAGTTCTAGAGATCTCTTCAGTCTTTGTGAGGAGATGCTGCAAGTGTACTGGAAGAACAAGGAGTTAACCCTTGGTGTACCAGACAGGACTCTAATGGACTTGTTGAGTATCCATATAGTATGTTCATTATTGGAGCACATATATTTATTCTCAATGTTTTGTTTATTTGTTGGTCATCCCTAATGGTAATATAAATACAATGGGGTTGATTTACTAAAGGAAAATAGCTTCCAAATAATTTCACCCACTCCATGTGGAATTATGGACACACTGTCTATGGTAATAAGGTCACACTGTATATGATATTCAAGACAATGTCTGAAATATTGTGGCACATTGTATGTGGTAGAATGGCCACACTGTACGTGGTAACATTAACACAATGTATGTCAGAACCACAAAATAAAATAGTGGTACAATGGTACAAATACATTGATGATGTATCTTTGGTCAGGGTCTAAAACATTATTTAAATAGTTCATTAAAATATTAAATAGAAATATCATTGTAAGACTAACACTCTTGTAAGGTTCACAGGCCTTAAAGTGGAGATCCACCCAAAAGTCTAACTTCCACTTTAAGCACTCCTTGCTCCTTACATGCCACATTTGGAATGTCATTTTGGGGGGGGGGGGTACCCAGTTTTGACAGGTACCCAGCCCCCACTTTCTGCTCTCATTGCTTCGCAGCCTAGGCAACTCTTCTTCTTCCCCTAGGCGACTCCTCCTCTCTTCCTCCCTCTCTACACATAACAGGTCCCAGAAGATTGCCTGGCCACTAAGAGAGCGTAGCGCAACTCGTGCATGTGCAGTGCACACCCGCCTGTGAAGCCACACTTGCAATGCCGGAACAGCAGAGAGGCAAGGTAGAGGAGCTTTGGACTGCCGCATCGCTGGACCATGGGACAGGTGAGTGTCTGTTTATTAAAAGTCAGAAGCTACACTTTTTGTAGCTAATGACTTTTAATAAACTTACAAATGAGTGGGACTCCACTTTAGGATCCATAATCTGTAAGACCATTCCAAGAACACTGCACATAAAACTATTTAATAAGCCCCCAGTGGATAACTGTTTAAAGCCTAAGATCAGCCAAAATCACAAACAGAAAAGTCAGTACAAGGGACATAACTTAGTCAGTAGGATGTGTCTCGTGTCTCGTGCTGAATCCTCTTCTGTTAGGAAAAATGTTGTCCTGTCTCCCCATACCCACTATCATTATTTTACAATGCCTCAGGGGTAACACAGCTAGCTGTCACGCACTCTCTTTAAGACTATGTCCACCATTTCCTCCCCAGCTGTTCCATTCATAAAAGCCGACGCCGTACTACAGTTTACATGAATGGAACACGATTTATTAATGGAGGGGGGGGACTATAAATCATCCATCCATCCTTCATTCTTAGACCCTATTTCATTCATAGGGCATTAAGGTCAACGGCTAATGGGGGTAAGTAGTAATGGGAATGTACAATATGTAAAGCGCTGCTTAAATTGTCGTCACTATGTAAATACCTGTAATAAATAATTATGTCTGTTTGCTACAGGGATTCATCTTGCCAGTTCTATGAACATTGCTATAAGCCCCACTTTGATGCACTCAGATTGTTGTCAGTCTGCTTTGCCCAAATAACTGGATGGATTCAACTTGTCCCTAATGTGCACTTTATAGTGCATAGCTGCCAACAGTCCCAAGACATTCCCAGAAATTAGACCCATGTCCCAGTCTGGGAATGTCCTGGTGGAAAATCCCAAAAATGTGGCAATGTCCTGGACATTGGAACGGACATCAGAGTGTGGCAAGGGCCTAGTAGATGCAGTAGCACCTGGAGAGATAGCCCGGCCGATCACTGGAGACAGCTGTATCATATACTGGGTGGTGAGGTCAGGAGCTGTGTCTTGGTATGTAGCTCAGCTGGGGAGGGGAAGGACAAGTGAACTCTATAGTGCTGGGGAGACTGCTCTAATCACATTGCACTGTTGAGACTGCTCTGCTCTAATTGCACTGGTGAGACCACTCTGATGACATTGCACTGACAAGACTGCTTTGATGAGACTTCTCTGACAGTAAAGGAGGGCTCTGATGGTAAAGTGGGACTTTAAAGATAAAGACTCTATTTAACCACACCCCCTTTAAGCCACGCCCACTATTTTGCTTAATGTAAGCCACTCTCATTTTCGTCGCAGCACGCAATTACTTTTAGATACTAACCACGCCCACAAAAAGGATGCCACGCCCCTACTTAACATACTGCTCTGCCTACACTGGCTTTCTGCAAAAAAGTGTCCCTAAAATTGTTTGGGGAATGTTAGCTATGTATTGTGTATGCAGACGATATGAAACAAGGCAGAACTATGTCATTGTAAATGGTTTGTGATGATACTTTACAGTTATATATATATATATATATATATATATATATTCCTACTGTTTTCATACTTTATATTATACTTGCTTTTCTCTATGTTTTATTTATCATACGGATCTAATATACTCTTAATATATGCATGCTGGCAGATGATAATGGACAAAAGAGAGCTTGTTGTGTCCTTGCTGCCACATGTTGGTATAAATATGTGCTGGAGGCTCGCTTGACTTTTATGTGTGAAACTGCTTTATCCATCAAAAATATTTTTTGCACATTCAAGCCATGCTGCTTCATTATAGATAACAATCGGAACACTGTTTACAATTTTCTCAGGAATTTCTATGAAATTAGTCTCCTGTGTAACCTAGACTGGAAATTACTGATACTGCTGTAAATGCATTTTTTTTTTTTTACATATTAAAGAATATGGTGCTTTATGAACCGGAACATTTAACTTTTTTATATGCTGATTGCATTGATCGTTTGTGTCTATTGCTGGATACTAATATCAGAGGGTTCCTGTGTATGTTGAATATAACTACAGTATCTAACAAAAGTGAGTACACCACTCAAATTTTTGTAAAAATTTTATTATATCTTTTCATGTGACAACACTTAAGAAATTACACTTTGCTACAATGTAAAGTAGTGAGTGTACAGCTTGTATAACAGTGAAAATTTGCTGTCCACTCAAAATAACTCAACACACAGCCATTAATGTCTAAACCGCTGGCAACAAAAATTAGCACACCCCTAAGTGAAGATGTCCAAATTGGGCCTGAAGCCTCAATATTTTGTGTGGCCACCATTATTTTCCAGCACTGCCTTAACCCTCTTGGGCATGGAGTTTACCAGAGCTTCACAGGTTGCCACTGGAGTGCTCTTCCACTCCCCCATGACGATATCACAAAGCTAGTGGATATTAGAGACCTTGCGCTCCTCCACTTTCCGTTTGAGGATGCCCCACAAATGCTCAATAGGGTTTAGGTTTGGAGACATGCTTGGCCAGTCCATCACCTTTACCCTCATCTTCTTTAGCAAGGCAGTGGTCGTCTTGGAGGTGTGTGGGGTTATTATTAAGTTGGAATACTGCCCTGTGGCCCAGTTTCCGAAAGGAGGGTATCATTTTCTGCTTCAGTATGTCACAGTACATGTTGGCATTCATGGTTCTCTAAATGAACTGTAGCTCCCCAGTGCCGGCAGCACTCATGCAGCCCCAGACCATGACACTCCCACCAACATGCTTGACCATAGGCAAGACACACTTGTCTTTGTACTCCTCCCCTGGTTGCCGCCACACACGCTTGACACCATCTGAACCAATTAAGCTTATCTTGGTCTCATTAGACCACAGGACATGGTTCCAATAATCCATGTCCTTAGTCTGCTGGTCTTCAGAAAACTGTTTGTGGATTTTCTTGTGCATCATCTTTAGAAGAGGCTTCCTTTTGGGATGACTGGCATGCAGACCAATGTGATGCAGTGTGTGGCATATGGTCTGAGCACTGGCAGGCTGACCCCCCACCCCTTTAACCTCTGCAGCAATGCTGGCAGCACTCATACACCTATTCCCAAAGAGCACCCCAGGATATGACACTGAGCACGTGCACTAAACTTTTTTGGTCAACCATGGTGAGGCCTGTTCTGAGTGGAAACTGTCCTGTTGAACCACTGTATGCTCTTGACCACGTGCTGCAGCTCAGTTTCATGGTCTTCGCTAACTTCTTATAGCCTAGGCTATCTTTATGTAGAGCAACAATTCTTTTTTTTCAGATCCTCAGAGGTTTTTTCCCATGAGGTGCCATGTTGAACTTCCAGTGACCAGTATGAGAGAGAGAGCGATAACACCAACTTAAACACAATTGTTCCCCATTCACACCTAAGACCTTGTAACACTAACGAGTCCCATGACACCGGGGAAGGGAATATGGCTAATTGAGCCCAATTTGGACATTTTCAATTAGGGGTGTACTCACTTTTGTTGCCAGCGGTTTAGACATTAATGGCTGTGTGTTGAGTTATTTTGAGGGGACAGCAAATTTACACTGTTATACAAGCTGTACACTCACTACTTTACATTGTAGCAAAGTGTAATTTATTCAGTGAAAATATATATTTACAAAATTGTGAGGGGTGTACTCACTTTTGTGAGATACTGTATATGCATGTTTCGGGCTAGAGTGCATTCTCCCAGAGTTTCATGTACCCAGCTATTCCAGGAGAAAGCAGTGAGGCATGTTGACATCACCTGTGCCTTCTGGAAGCTTTTTTGGCAACAGCTTTCTTTTTAAATCATATTTGTAGGTAACTTGACTTTTTTCATGGAAGGACTGCTTTAAATGGTGACAGCAGTGGAATATGCCTGAACAATGTGCAATATTTGGGAATACATGTGATACTGATTTATAGGCAGAAGGTTGTGGGGTGCAGTGCAGAGCAGTGTCATCTCATTACATAAAGTACTCAGTTAGGACCTTTGTATCCACGTCACCAGCTCTTATTTTTTCTAAAAGCTACTGACTAAAAAGTAGATTTTCTTAGTGATATTGTTACATTAAATTTGCGATTTTTCTACTTTAAAACTGAACTCCAGTTTTCTGTTCACTTTATAATAGTTCATGTTGACGAACCTTGTCCAAACAAGCTTTTAAACTCACCTGTGCCCACTGTGAGCACTATATGAACTGTATGTAGCATTAGCTACATACAGTATTCAGTGCTGTGTTCCAGCAGTGGGATGGGGACTTTCTGTCACGCTCCTGGAACAAAATCGAGTTCAGCCATCCACAAGAAGCTTTGTAAGGGTACTTTCACACTGGGGCAGGGTAGCACCGGTAGTAAAGTGCCACTGTTGTTACCGTTGTTTTAGCTGTGCTTTTTGCCCACTAGCGGGGCACTTTTAACTCCCACTAGCGGTTAAAGGGTTAAAAGCACCCACAAAGCACTGCTGTCGAAGCGCTTTGCGGTCGAATCGGCAGCGTTGGCCATTGATTTCAATGGCAGGGGAGTTTTAGGAGCGTTGTATTCACTGCTCTCCCCACGTCCCTAAGATGCTGCTTACAGGACTTGGGCTTTCACACTGGGGTGGCAGGGGAGACATTTTTAAGGTGCTTTACAGGCGCTATTTTTGGCCCTTTAGCGCCTGAAAAACGCCTCAGTGTGAAAGTAGCCTTAGTTCTGAATGAGTACAAGGCTTCTTCTGATTGGCTGAGGTGGAGATCATGATTTTATCTGCCCTCCTTTCCACCTCAAATACATAAGGGATCCATGTAGCGAGCTTGGTGTTGAGTTATTCACTTTAAGGTCATCACAGAGGACAAGGACAGAGGACTCTTTACATCCAGAGGAAGAGGTTTTATCTCCAAATACGGAAAGATTTCTTCACAGAAAGAGCTGTGAAAATGTGGAATAGACTCCCTCGAGAGCTGGGTCTGTCCAGCTCAGTATATTGCTTTAAAAAAGGCCTGGATTCTTTCCTAAATGTACATAGTATGACTAGGCACTAACATTTACTATATAGGAAGGAATGGATTTTTTTCCCCCTGCTGTAAGCAAATTGGATCATGCTTTGCTGCCGTTTTTCGCCTTCCCTTGGATCAACTGTGAGTATAGGATTGTGTATATGGGATTGCATGATTTAAAAATAAATAAATAAATATTGGTTGAACTAGATAAACTTGTGTCTTTTTTCAACCTGACTAAGGGCTGTTCACACTGCTGCCATGTGGGAACCCTGCAAATCCACTGCGGGTTCCTGCATCACATGTCTCCCGGTGGCAGTTCACACTACCCTATGCGAACTGCTGGGAGTGTCAATTAAAACACCCCCAAATCAGTGTCAATTAATGACACCCCCAAATCAGTTTGCATATCGCAGTGCGATCTACACATTTCGAACAGGAATCAGATTGCATGGGTGTGAACACCCATGCGATCCAATTCTGCTGGGGACCAAAAAAAAAGGGTCCTGTGCCAGAAGTTCCAGCACATACTATACATACTGCCAGTGTTCCAGCCTGGGCACACATTAGTCCATGGGATCCTTACTTCTAAGAGTGCACACACAGCCTTTACACACTTTGACTAGGCTGCTTTGTCAACAGAACCCACATAGGCCATATTGTATTTAATAAATTAACTTAAGAGTGTATTTATTTAGCTAAATATGCCCCCAAGATATTGTAGATAATACACACACAGTTTTACTTATTCTTCCTGCCTCTTTGTCATCATGCCCACCACCAGCCAGCCTTTAATTAAAAAACCAGCAATGTAATGTATTTATTTCACTCTAAAAATACCCCAAAATATTGTAGTGGGTAGATGCACCGTCTATAAACACTTTGATTATGTTACTTTGTCAATAGTACCCATGCCATCCATTTGTAAATAAAGAAATCAACATACGTTTGTATTTATTTCACTGTAAAAAGCCCCCAAAACTTTGTAGTGTGTAGCTGTACAGTCTCACACATCATGACTATGCTGCTTTTCAACAGGACTTAAATCAGCTATATTTTAATAATGTAATCAACATAGTTGTGCATTTATTTGTCTGAAAGAAGCCCTAAAAAAATTGCAGCAAGTACATTCCCAGTCTTTAACCACTTGCTTACTGGGCACTTATACCTTCTCCTGCTCAGGCCAATTTGCAGCTTTCAGTGCTTTCACAATTTTGATGACAATTGCGCAGTCATGTTACACTGTACTCAAACTAAATTTTTGTATATATTTTTCACACAAAATAGAGCTTTCTTTTGGTGGCATTTAATCACCAATTGTTCTTTTTAGTTTTTGCTAAAGAAACAAAAAAACTTTAATAATAGTAATAGTTTGTTATAAAATTTTGCAAACAGGTAATTGTTCTCCTTCACTGATGTGTGCTTATGCGGCTGCACTGATGGGCATTGATAGGCTGCACTGATGGACACTGATAGGCACTGATTAGGCAGCACTTATGGGCACTGATAGGTGGCACTGGTGGGCACTGATAAGGCGGCACTGGTGGGCACTAATGAAGAGGCACTGATGAGGTAGCACTGGTGGACACTGACAGGTGGCATTGATGGGCTCTGATAGGCGGCAATGATGGGCACTGATAGGTGTCACTGATGGGCACTGATAGGTGGCAATAATGGGCACTGATAGGTACTGGTAGGTGGCACTGATAAGTGACACTGATGATAAGGCACTGATGGGCACTGACTGGTAGCACTGATGGGCACTGACTGGAGGCACTTGTGGGCACTGATTGACAGCAATGGTGGGCACTGATTAGCAGCACTGGTGGGCAGAGATTGAGACCGATGTCCCTGTAAGAGAAGCTGCTTACTGGCTTTCTTCTATTCTCCTCACACTGATCGTGTCAATAACTGGCTTCTGTTTACTTCCTTGTTTAGCTGTCATTGGCTGATAACTAATTACGTGTTAAATGGCCCCTGTGATTGGCCCCTTTCTCTGACTCGATGATCACATAGCGCCGGGGTGCCCCAGCAGTGCGATCACAAGAGGACGTCACGCTCTCCTGGCACTGGAAGCCCGCGCTGTAGCCCTCCTTCAGCTATATCGTGGGCGAGAAGTGTTTAAACACTTTGACTAGGCCATTTTGTCAGCAGGACTCAAACTAACCATTTTAAATTAGAAAGTAAACATAAGGGTGTATTTATTTCACTGAAAAAAAGACTCCACAATATTGTAGGAAGCACATGCACAGTATTTGTACTGGTGCCCGGAGCCACCTCAATTTCCATGCATCAGGCCCCCATGCAGGATGCCAGATGCATGAATTCCAATGGGGGTGTTTTTTAAAGCAACTGATTAGAGCAGGGGCTCTAATAGGCAGGGGTCAAGTCCTGGGAAAAAAAGTGTGGGAACTCCCACCCAAGATCCATTCTCCCACCCAAAAAAAAAAAGGTACGCTCATATGCATATATACTTCACAGAAAATACAGTACAACATTTATTGTAAAGTGCCAGTTTACAAAAACAAAATAACGTGTCAAACAAAACAATCAACACAATGGGTGATGATCTTTCCCTCGCAGGGAATTTCTACCACAAATACACCCTGTTCCAAATTCTGTTACACAGCCCATTAGAAAATATCCCACAAACAGGAATAAGTATTGGCAGAGTATTGAAGAGTATTGGCAGGGTATTGCAGAGTATTGATAGGGTATTGCAGAGTATTGGCAGGGTATGTATTGAAGAGTATTGGCAGAGTATTGCAGAGTATTGGCAGGGTATTGCAGAGTATTGGCAGGGTATTGCAGAGTATTGGCAGGGTATGTATTGAAGAGTATTGGCAGAGTATTGCAGAGCATCGGCAGGGTATGTATTGGCAGGGTATTGCAGAGTATTGATAGGGTATTGCAGAGTATTGGCAGGGTATGTATTGCAGAGTATTGGCAGGGTATTGCAGAGTATTGATAGGGTATGTATTGTAGAGTATTGATAGGGTATTGCAGAGTATTGGCAGGGTATTGCAGACTATTGGCAGGGTATTGCAGAGTATTGGCAGGGTATTGCAGACTATTGGCAGGGTATTGCAGAGTATTGGCAGGGTATTGCAGAGTATTGGCAGGGTATGTATTGGCAGGGTATTGCAGAGTATTGATAGGGTATTGCAGAGTATTGGCAGGGTATTGCAGAGTATTGGCACAGTATTGCAGAGTATTGATAGGTTATTGCAGAGTATTGGCAGGGTATGTATTGAAGAGTATTGGCAGAGTATTGCAGAGTATTGGCAGGGTATTGCAGAGTATTGGCAGGGTATTGCAGAGTATTGGCAGGGTATGTATTGAAGAGTATTGGCAGAGTGTTGCAGAGCATCGGCAGGGTATGTATTGGCAGGGTATTGCAGAGTATTGATAGGGTATTGCAGAGTATTGGCAGGGTATGTATTGCAGAGTATTGGCAGGGTATTGCAGAGTATTGATAGGGTATGTATTGTAGAGTATTGATAGGGTATTGCAGAGTATTGGCAGGGTATTGCAGACTATTGGCAGGGTATTGCAGAGTATTGGCAGGGTATTGCAGACTATTGGCAGGGTATTGCAGATTATTGGCAGGGTATTGCAGAGTATTGGCAGGGTATGTATTGGCAGGGTATTGCAGAGTATTGATAGGGTATTGCAGAGTATTGGCAGGGTATTGCAGAGTATTGGCACAGTATTGCAGAGTATTGATAGGTTATTGCAGAGTATTGGCAGGTTATTGCAGAGTATTGGCAGGGTATGTATTGTAGAGTATTGGCAGAGTATTGTAGAGTATTGGCAGGGTATGTATTGGCAGGGTATTGCAGAGTATTGATAGGGTATTGCAGAGTATTGGCAGGGTATTGCAGAGTATTGATAGGGTATGTATTGTAGAGTATTGATAGGGTATTGCAGAGTATTGGCAGGGTATTGCAGACTATTGGCAGGGTATTGCAGAGTATTGGCAGGGTATTGTAGAGTATTGATAGGGTATTGCAGAATATTGGCAGGATATTGCAGAGTATTGGCAGGGTATTGCAGAGTATTGATAGGGTATTTATTGCAGAGTATTGGCAGGGTATGTATTGTAGAGTATGGGCAGAGTATTGTAGAGTATTGGCAGGGTATGTATTGGCAGGGTATTGCAGAGTATTGATAGGGTATTGCAGAGTATTGGCAGGGTATTGCAGAGTATTGATAGGGTATGTATTGTAGAGTATTTATAGGGTATTGCAGAGTATTGGCAGGGTATTGCAGAGTATTGATAGGGTATTGCAGAATATTGGCAGGGTATTGCAGAGTATTGGCAGGGTATTGCAGAGTATTGATAGGGTATGTATTGCAGAGTATTGGCAGGGTATTGCAGAGTATTGATAGGGTATTGCAGAGTATTGGCAGGGTATTGCAGAGTATTGGCAGGGTATGTATTGCAGAGCATTGGCGGGGTATTGCAGAGTATTGATAGGGTAGTGCAGAGTATTGGCAGGGTATTGCAGAGTATTGACAGGGTATTGCAGAGTATTGGCAGGGTATTGCAGAGTATTGATAGGGTATTGCAGAGTATTGGCAGGGTATTGCAGAGTATTGGCAGGGTATTGCAGAGTATTGATAGGGTATTGCAGAGTATTGGCAGGGTATTGCAGAGTATTTGCAGGGTATTGATAGGGTATTGCAGAGTATTGATAGGGTATTGCAGAGTATTGGCAGGGTATTGCAGAGTATTGATACTGATAGGGTATTGCAGAGTATTGGCAGGGTATCGCAGAGTATTGATAGGGTATCGCAGAGTATTGATAGGGTATTGCAGAGTATTGGCAGGGTATTGCAGAGTATTGATAGGGTATTGCAGAGTATTGATAGGGTATTGCAGAGTATTGGCAGGGTATTGCAGAGTATTGATACTGATAGGGTATTGCAGAGTATTGGCAGGGTATCGCAGAGTATTGATAGGGTATCGCAGAGTATTGATAGGGTATTGCAGAGTATTGGCAGGGTATTGCAGAGTATTGATAGGGTATTGCAGAGTATTCGCAGAGTATTGCAGAGTATTGATACTGATAGGGTATTGCAGAGTATTGATGAGTATTGGCAGGGTATTGCAGAGTATTGATGAGTATTGGCAGGGTATTGCAGAGTATTGATAGGGTATTGCAGAGTATTGGCAGGGTATTGCAGAGTATTGATAGGGTATTGCAGAGTATTGATAGGGTATCGCAGAGTATTGATAGGGTATTGCAGAGTATTGGCAGGGTATTGCAGAGTATTGATAGGGTATTGCAGAGTATTGCAGAGTATTGATACTGATAGGGTATTACAGGGTATTGCAGAGTATTGGCAGGGTATTGCAGAGTATTGATAGGGTATTGCAGAGTATTGGCAGGGTATTGCAGAGTATTGATAGGGTATTGCAGAGTATTGATAAGGTATTGCAGAGTATTCGCAGAGTATTGCAGAGTATTGATACTGATAGGGTATTGCAGAGTATTGATGAGTATTGGCAGGGTATTGCAGAGTATTGGCAGGGTATTGCAGAGTATTGATGAGTATTGGCAGGGTATTGCAGAGTGCAACTTACACACTAGTGACTAACCTGATATTCTCTTCCCTTCTGTTCTCCGGGGAGAAATAAACTGGAAAAGTGCAGCGTGTGGCCCCAGGAGGCCAGGACTGACTGGCACTTGGTAGAGGGTAGGAGGGGGGGGACAGTCCGGAACTCCGTATCCAAGCAGGCGCGCAGCGTGTGTCAGCCTGCCCACTGACTCGCGCCAGTGCGTGCCCACGTGCACGGCCGAAGTCATGTGACCGGTTGCTAGATGCGGAGCGGCCCCTGCCTAGCAACCAGTCACTCGGCGGCTGAGGAGCGGCGGCGAACTACGCGCTGCATAGCCTCAGCCCTCAGGCAGCTAATGGGAACGGCGTTCCCGCTGTGGGAATAGTACGGGAACGCCGTTCCCATGCGTTCCCGCAGGACTCGAGCCCTGCTAATAGGCTTCAAAATAGGGTGGGTTTGGGGCCCAAAGCATTGCTCTATGAGCCAACCCAGGTGTGTTACAATAGCAAATGAATATTCGCTATTGAAGCACCGATCCTCTTCCCAGCCAATCAGGAAGCGGGTCTGAGACCCGTTTCCCAATTGGCCGAAAGGAGAAGCATCCGGATTGGTCATTAAAGTTTATGTGCATGTAAAGGCAGGCATCCCACCTAGCTTTTCCTGAAGTTTGTTATCCTTTCCCAACTACTCCATGTCTTCTCCAGCTGACTTTGGCTTTTGGAAAACCTGAATTTTGTATGAAAGAAGCTGACACATAAGGAAAACCCCTATGATTGGCCCTTCTACACAACGTTTAGAGGCCAGGTAGTGCATTATTAGTAATTGATTTCTATCAGCACAAGTGATCACATTAGTTTGCCATTTACTTGGCCAAGACACGGGTTCAAGTCAAACTCATGGTAGACCCAAACTCACGCCCAGGTATGCCCAACAACTCATCAGGCACAACAGACTATAAGTGGTTGAATTCTTCTGTAACCTGCCACAAACAGAACAAGACTTCAAGTCTATGGCAGTGGATGGCAGCCTCAAAAATGCCTCTCTTGTATGTATGAGAGTTAAAATAAACAAGTAAAAAGGACAAAAAGGATTGCCTCACATGAAAGTGGTTGAGCAGGAATGGTCTTGTTGGCAGACGTATGCTGGGGTTTGAGGAAATAGAGAGGGAAGGACAGGGGGGCCTAGGTCCTCTCTTCAATTACTCTAATGCACTTCCTGTTGTAGGTATGCATGAAACAGATCATTGGGGTTGAGTTTCAATGACTGGGGCATGTAGGCACACAACCTTTGGCACACAAAACCACATACAAGAATATGTTTTTTTTTTCAAAATCTTTATTGATCGAATGTAAATTGGGATCCTGCTAGGGTAATTTTGTCAGTAGTTCAGCTTTGCACATTTTATTTGTATAGACTTAAGCCCCATACACACTACCAGATCTTCTGCTGTTTTTTGTCTTCAGATTTATCAAAACCATGTAGTAGAAGGGCCTGCCTGATTGCATACACATTGAAGCTCCTAAGGTTTGACCTCACATTATATGGTTTTGGTGAATCTGAAGGAAAAAATCATCAGAAAATCTGATAGTGTATATGGGGCTTAAATGACTAGGGATGAGGTTAAGATTCACAGTTTCATATTTGCAATCCTGGCAAATTGATGTTAAAATTACCCAAAGCATTTTTTATAAAAAAATAATGTTTCACATGGTCTTTGATCCATGAGCAGTAGGCTTAGAGGGACCAATAAGGAAAGCATTTGGATAAGGCAGTGCCCCCACTATGAAATGGGGAGCTCAGAGGAACTGTAATTACAATGTGTAGCTGCTGTAAGGGAATGCTAAGGAAAGGTGGCACACTTCACAGAGAGCTAATAAGATCAGTTAGCAAACCGTGCTTTATATCTCATTTCTAACTGGTGGGGCAATTAATTCCTTTGCTGCTTTTTTTGGATTATTAGGGGCTTTTTTTTACTTCATTTTTATTTTGTGATTGAATTGAAGTCAGCAGTCACTTTAACCAGCTGTCCCATCCATGGAAAACTTTTGTTTTCTCTTTTTTTTTGCTGCAAGGTTTCTCACCTGCTTTTGTTTTAAAAGGTGGTATTTTGATCTTCTACTTTTTGGGGAGATTATTTATATTTATTTGCAGTATTCACCTCTTACTGACCATCTATTCTTGCAGCTGCCTGTTACTGACAGCATATTCAGCCACCAAGCTAAGAATTCGTAGGTTGCAATACAATGCATTTTTGCTTTTGGGTTTAATAACGCTTTAACTCTTGTAGTAAAACACTTGCCTGTACTCTGTCTCAAATAAGTTTGGGACAAATTCTTATTATAATTGTCCTCTTTCTGGCCAATTTTACACTACTTCACTACCATCTGCAGTCTATTATTTTTTAATGAGAGTTTGACAGAAATTGTCCAGTGGAAAGGGACAATCTAAGCAAACTACTGGCCAATTTCTGTTTGTCAGTCATTGCAGGCCTATTATTGTTATTAAAAAAGGCACATGTCCTTCCTAAACCTGCCTGAAAAAAAAGCCTTTTTCTCAAGCTGCAATTAATCATATTGGGTTAATCTTGTTGTAAGTAAGCCAAGCTAAGTATAAAAAAAAAATTCCATCTACATCCAAGAATTCACGCCCTGAATAAATTGTGCCCTTGCCTTTTGCTTGACAATGGCTTGCTTATTAGCCCTTCAAATGGGCAGAATTTAATAACATAATTTACAAAATGTATGAAACTATTTGCAAACCAAACATATTAGATTCATTCATCTGCAGTGGCATACCTAGCACACCTAGCACATCTATAACCTGGGGCTAATCATTTTTTTACAACCCCCCCCCCCCCCTTTAAAAAAATGCCCTGAAAATGATAAAGTGGCACACATAGCATGCTGCGACAAATTGTGGATATGATCAAACTGCACTAACGGGCATAGTTTTAAGTATAACTAAAAGCAAAACTTTATTTTAGGTTTGGATATGGAGTCAAAACCTGTCAGTTTTTATTGCTGTCTGTGACCCCATTAAGGAGATTCCCCCTCTCTATTTGTCCTGTTTACCATTATCACTGAAAGTGAAAGTATAAGAAAGTTCAACATTTTGGGTTGTCCCCAGAAAAGTAATATAGGGAAAATCTTCAGGGACACTAGTTCTGGTGATCCGGGGGTCCCCAAAGAATACCCTTAATTTGCAGGGATTTCCTCTCACTTCCTGTTTGACAGGAAGTTAAGGAAAATCTCCACCAATCCCCCAGTACAGAAACCCTCATTACAGACCAACGACCCCACAGTACAAACCCCAGCACAGAACCAACCCCTCCCAGCATAGACCCTTCAACACAGACCATTGGTCCCAGCACAGACCCCTTTAGTACAGACCCCCACCTCCCAGACCACAGACTGACCTTCCCCAGTACAGATCCCTCAGCACAGTCCGACCACCCAGCACAGACCAACCCAATACCACAGAACCCCCCAGTTCAGATTACCCCCAACAGACCAGTGCCCCCAGCACAGACCCCTTAGTACAAGCTCCCCCCTCCCAGAGCACAGACTGGCCCCACATACAAATGTACATTACAGATGGAATCTCCCAGCACAAACTACAGACACTGCCCAGCACAGACCACCCCCCAGCACAGATTCCTCTCCTATATCCCCCCTTCCAAGCTCACCCCCTCAATATGGACCTGTCAGTAGTATAACCCTCCCTCCTTCCCTCCAGTGTAGACACCTCAGTACAGATCTCCACCCCCAACACAGGCCCTTCAGTACAGATCTCTTCCTCAGTACAAACCCCTCAGTACAGACACCCCCCCCCCATTCCCTGTCCCCAAGTACAGACCCCTAAGGGCTCATCCATATGTGTTTTTCTCTTTGAAAAATTATCCACTGCGACTGCTGAAAGCATCAGGCAGTATAATTTTTGCTGCAGCCTTGGCCACGAGAGGGATGGGTGTTCAAACCACAACTCAACCACAGGGATTTACCATCCCCAAACTTCATGTGTTAATGAGCCCTAACTAGTAGAACCCTCTTCCCCAATACAGACTTCTCAAAACCCTTCAATCCACAGTACAGACCCCTCAGTAGTAGAAACACCTTATCTTTCCCCTGTACAGAACCCTCAGTACAGGTAGCCCCCCCTCTCCTGTACAGGAACCTCACCCCCCCCCCCCCCCCCAGTACAGACCCCACAGTAGTAGAAACACCTTAACTTCCCCCTGTACAGAACCCTCAGTATAGGCAGCCCCACTCCTCTCCAGTATAAGCACCTCCTATCCCCCCCCCACCCAGTAATGACCCCTCCGTAGTAGAAACACCTTATCTTCTCCCAGTACAGAACCCTCAGTACAGGCAGCCCCCTCATCTCCTGTACAGGAACCTCCCATTTGCCCCAGTACATACCCCTCAGTATTAAAAACGCCTTATCTTCCCCGAGTACATAACCCTCAGTATAGGCAGCTCCCCTCCTCTCCAGTAGAGGCACCTCCCTTTCCCCCCAGTACAGACCCCTCAGTGGTAGAAACACCTTATCTTCCCCCTGTACAGAACCCTCAGTACAGGCAGCCCCCCTCCTCTCCTGTACAGGCACCTCCCTTTCCCCCCAGTACAGACCCCTCAATAGTAGAAATGCCTTCACTACCCCCAGTACAGAACCCTCAGTACAGGCAGCCCCCCTCATCTCCAGAACAGGCACCTGCTATCTCCTCCCTCCCCCCCCCCCCCGTACAGATCCCTCATAGTAGAAACACCTTATCTTTCCCCTGTACAGAACCCTCAGTATAGCCAGCCCCCCTCCTCTCCAGTACAGGCACCTCCTAATCCCTCCAGTACAGACCCCGTAGAAACACCTTATTTTCCTCTAGTACAGAAATCAAAGTACAAACTACAGCATTGATATCCCATGCCCCACCCAAATAAAATAAAAAATCACTCACTAGACCATGCAGTGTGAGCTAAATGTAACAAGAAGTCCCTCTCTTGACTCTGTCAAATGAGCAGTCTCTCCATTGTCACTTAAGCTACTGTGGGCTCACAGTGGATGCTCTGTCTGCCTGACATTTCTTCATTAACTGTAATAAATGCTTCAGTGAAAGAGATATTGGTGTAGTGCTGTACAACACAAGAAAAGAAGTGTCAAGTCACCGCAGCACCCCAAGGGAGTGTGCAACACCCCTTAGTATGCTGCTATTCCTCCCTATCCCTGTCCCATTCATATTAGCCATCTATATAATAAAGCGGAATTCCACCCAAAAGTGGAACTTCCACTCATGTGTCTCCTCTCCCCCTCCGGTTCCACAATTGGCACCTTTCGGGTGGAAGGGGGACAGGATACCTGTTTTTGACAGGTATCCTGTTCCCACTTTCAGGAGTCCGGGCCGTGGCCCCTGACATCACCGCAGGGCTCCCTCCTCCTCTCCCTGTCACCGGGCTAGTAGGAGAGAGGAGTGGGGCCTTGTGTATGTGCACTAGGGTTCCCGGCGTGAAGCCATAAGGCTACACTATTGGAATCCCTTACCTGCAATGGTGGCAGCAGCACCCGAAAGCTGATGTCAGCTGCAGTGCCGACATCGCTGGACTCCAGGACAGGTAAGTGTCCTATTGTTAAAAGCCAGCAGCTGCTGTATGTGAAGCTGCTGGCTTTTATTTTTTATTTTTTTGAGGGTAACACCGCTTTAACAAACATGCTTGATGTAGACTGAGTTTTATATTGAAACAAAAAAAATCTGTATGGCTTTGATAAAACTTTGTGTTTTTCAAAGTTTATGCATTCATCCTCCTGATAACCATTATAAAATTGCATACTGTAAGACACAAAGTATCCGTAGAAGGTTTATACACTGCACTGCTTTGATCTGTGGTTATTCATAGTTATGAGTACCAGTTCTTTACAGATACTCAGTATTTACATATTCTATGGGAAGGAGTATTGCTTCTACAGTTTTGTATTGGAGTGTTATAGCTCTAAAATATCCTATGTGTACTGGCTGGAGCTTACACAGAAATGTAATTTTCCCTAAATCCCTCCTGAGTACTGTTTGTTTTTGCAAGTGCACTAATATGGCACATTTTAGGCACTCTAAATCCCTGCAATCTAGTAGATGCCCTTCAATTTTTCAGAAACCCCCACCCACCTTTTCCCATATCTAGTGACCCTAGATAATAATAATAATGCCTTTACTATAAGTGTAGGCTATTTAAATACATTCAGAAGTCTGGCTGAAAAACTCCCAGAGATAGCATCATCCCACCCTGCCTTGTTGCTAGGACATTGCTAAGACATTTCTATCTATTATGCCGCGTAAACACGATCAAACAAGCGGGTGGAAAAGTCCGGCAAACTCAAGTCCGCCAAACAATCCCCCCGTGTGTAGCCTCCGGCATACTTTTTTGACCCGAAAGTACGGCGGACTTAGAATGTCGTTTTACACTCCAATCTTCCCGCCGGACTCGCATTTCGGCGGACAATCCGGCCGTGTGTATGCCAGTACTTTTGAAATGAACGGACTTTTCCCACCCGGAGAAAAGTCCGCTCATTTCGAGCGGGTCTCCAGGTAGGCGGGGCCCGCGAAGGAGGCGCCGCTGGCCCCGCCACCTAGTATGGACTTAAAGGGGAACCCCAACGCCGAAAAAAATCGGCGTGGGGGTCCCCCCAAAGTCCACAACAGACCCTTGTCCGAGCACGCTACCCGGCCGGCCAGGAAAGGAGGGGCGAGCGAGCGCCCCCCCCCCCCCTCCTGAGCCATACCAGGCCCCCCCACCCCAAAGCACCTTGTCCCCATGTTGATGAGGACAAGGGCCTCTTCCAGACAACCCTGGCCATTGGTTGTCGGGGTCTGCGGGCGGGGGGCTTATCGGAATCCGGGAGCCCCCTTTAATAAGGGGGCCCCCGGATAACCGGCCCCCCACCCTATGTGAATGAGTATGGGGTACAATGTACCCCTACCCATTCACCTGTAAAATAAAGTACAAAAAAAACACAACACACAAGATAAAATAATTTATTGCACAGCTCCGGGGGTCTTCCGTCTTCGGGGGTCTTCTCGCCGGACTCCTCCGTTATCTTCTTGTAGCTTTTTTACTAGCGGAGGAGCCCGGCATTCTTCTTCGTCGCCGCGGCCTCTTCTTCCGACTTCGGGGGTCTTGTCCCCCTCTTCGGTTCTTCTGCCGGGCCACCGCGCCTTCTTATAGCTCTTTTACAGCCAGTGGCCCGGTCTTCTGTCGCCGCCGCCACCGCCGCCGCCGCCGCCTTCCGTTCTTCTTCTTCTTCTTCTTCTTCTTCTTCTCCTGGAGATGTTGACTCGACGTTCTCTCCGGCCGCAATGCCAGGGACGCGCTGCGCTGTGACTTATATAGGGACAAGGGGCGGTGTCGGGGGCGCCCTACTTTCAAAAGTAGGGCGGATAGTACGGCGGACTTAGTACGCCGTATTAGTCCGCTGAAAAAGTGCCGTGTGTGGGCAAGTAGCCCATTCGGAAAGTCCAACGGACAGTCTGGTGGAAAGTCCGCCAGACTAAGTACGTCGGACAGACGGCTACGTGTGTACGCAGCTTTACTGTTCACCCCCTCCATCACAGGAGAGAGCTCTTAAACCCTTGCACATGTGTGCTTCCCTATCTCCTCCGTTGCAGCATTTCCAAGCTCAGAGCTACTGCAACAAGGGAGAGAGAGTACAAGTGAGAGGGTTTGAATCAACTGTGAGTGTCTTACTACACACACGACTGGACTTTTCGTCAGCAAAGGTCTGACGGAACGAATCTGCCAGACAATTCGATAGTGTGTCCGGCTTCATCGGACCTTTGCTGTCTAAAAATCAGACGGACTTTACATTTAAAACATGTTTCAAATCTTTCCGACGGACAAAATCAGTTTGTCTGTATGCTAGTCCAATGGCTATGAACTTCGTTATTCTAGTCCGGTCGTATGTCATCACGTTTGAATCCGTCGGACTTTGGTGTGATTGTGTGTGGCCAAGTCCGTTCGTTCGGAAAGTCCATCAGAACTCTACCGAAAGTCCATCGGGTAGACCGTCGGACCTAGTCAGTCGAAAAGTCCGGTCGTGTGTATGCGGCATTAGTAATATCCTAGTAACAAGGGAGGATGGCATCTCTAGGAGTTTATCAGCCAGGCTTTGGGAGGCAAGTACACCTATATCAAGGGCATTTTTCAACTTTAGTCAAAGCTACACAGTTTGTTTTTTTCTACAGACGCCCTTTATCTGTATAAGCATTTTTTTTGGTAAAGGTGGTGAACAAACCATTTCATGTTTGCCCTGCTTCTCTATTATGCTTCAAAATCATTGTGGGGCATAGAGTGGCTTATTCTCTTCAAATCAAGCTTGAGAACTGGTAGTAGTCATTTTTCTTTTATCTTAAAAATATTTTATCCTAAACAGCAGGGTGTGAGAAGCATGAACACACACTTCCCATCCCTAGGTATGAGCAGTGGCTCAGCATATGTGATAGCTCCAAATCTTGTGAGATCTGAGATCAGGATTCAAACTCCCAATAAAACCTTGTGTAATCACTCATACACTATATTACCAAAAGTATTGGGACACCTGGCTTTACACACACATAAACTTTAATTCATCCCTAAGGTATTCTAGTGGATTGAGGTCCATGCCAGTCAAGTTCCTCCACCCCAAACTCGCTCATCCATGTCTTTATGGACTTTCTTTCATGCGCTGGTCTACATCATTTGGTGGAGGGGGTTTAGGGTGTGATGTTGTTTTTCAGGGGTTTGGCTTGGCTCCTTAGTTCCAGGGAATTCTTAAGGCATCAGCATACCAAGACATTTTGGACAATTTCATGCTCCCAACTTTGTGGGAAAAGTTTGGGGGTGACCCCTTCCTGTTCCAACATGACTGCACACCAGTGCACAAAGCAAGGTCCTTAAAGACATGGCTGAGTGAGTTTGGGATGGAGGAACTTGACTGGCCTGCACAGAGTCCTGACCTCAACCTTTTGGGTTAATTAGAGCGGAGACTCCGAGCCAGGCCTTCTCATCGTCATCAGTGCCTAACCTCACAAATGCGTTTCTGGAAGAATGGTCAAACATTCTCATAGACACACTCCTAAACCTTGTGGACAGCCTTCCCAGAAGAGTTGAAGCTGTTATAGCTGCAAAGGGTGGTCAAAGCCAGTGAGTCAATGAGGAGAGAGAAAGGGGTGGGGCCGAGCCGTGCTCCATGTGTGAATGGACACACAGAGTGTGGCTCAGGAGCAGGCCTGCTTGAGTGTCTCCATTTCAAGAGGCTTGCTTTTGGGGGCACTTGGCAGGGGCGAGGAGCCAGGACTGCCCATGGGGGACCCAAAAAGAAGAGGATGGGGCTACTCTATGCAAAACTATTTGGCAGAGCAGGTAACAATAGACATTTTGTTTGTTGAACAGTGTGTACACAAAATCGGAGCTAGGATGAAGATATAGCACAAATTCATTCTAATGATTTGTGCAGTGCTAGACATACACTATATTAGCAAACGTATTGGGACGCCTGCCTTTTTACGCGCCAGCTACATTGTCCAAAGAAATTTTAAAAAAAAATGGACTCAAGAGTGGTGCATGATGCTCAGTCCATAACAACATCCCAGGTATCACAGGAAGTAGAAGTGAAGAAAATCCCACCTGTGGGACACAGTAAAAAGAGGGAAAAAAACCTTTGCTCTGATGAGGAGGGTTTATCCCTCAAAATGCATCAGCTCTCATTTCTGCCATGTGATGTTTTTGTCTACTTATAGGCACTGGTCAAGTCTATGGCCAAAACTGGTTTCTGTCTTATGTACAGGCATACCCCACTTTTAAGTACACAATGGGGTTTATTTACTAAAGCTATAAAGTGTAAAATCAGGCTCACTATTGCATAGAAACCAATAAGCTTCTAACCCCAGCTTGTTCAATTAAGCTTTGGTAATAAAAGCTGCAAGCTCATTGGTTTCTATGTAATAGTGAGCCTGATTTTACACTTTATAGCTTTAGTAAAAAAAAAAAAACGTTGTGTACTTAAAAGTGGGGTATGCCTGTACATGAGCATTTATATCAGATTCGTTTGTGAGCATAATCATTTTATTACTTCAATGAACGGTAACTTAAGTAATGCACAGGGCTGGTGCGCTTTTGTCATTTAGTATGACAAACAAGTTTATGCTGTATGATGGTGATTACATATCTACAACTGATCCCCCCCCCCCCCCCCCACCACCACACACACACACACAACACACACTACAGCACTGAGGTGATCATGTTTCTGATTTCTTATTTACTGTTTTTTTTCTTTTTTCTCTGAATGAATAGTTGTACTATGTGCTACTTTCTCATTCACCAAAGGGGATGGATATCTTAGGGGCCTCTAGTTTTAAAAGGGGTTTTCCAGATTCCAAAAAGCCATAGACCTCCACATTTACTAGGCCAGGGGGACCTAACTTTTTTGTCGACTTGAGGGATGTACTACAGTTCCCCGTTTGCTCGTTTTTCTAGAGTTTTGGGAATCACCAAATGTCCCCCCAAAACATATTTTGGGCTCCATTTCTTACATAGAAAACCAAGCTGGAATGAAAAACCCCAGCAATTTAAATGGCAGTTCTTTCCTTAGTAAATGTCACTTTGTACATTGTACATATCATACAGGAAAGCTGCTTTACAGGCAGGTTTAGGGAATTTCCCAAGCAAATTTTTTAAGGCAATTGTGCATTTTTAAACAAGATATTAAACACACTTCTGGCTGCCAGATGTGTTTAAATGTGTTAAGCCACTCAGGTGGAGGCGATTTGGATTGCTGTAAAACCATTGGATCACTTTCACACCCCGACAAAGGTACCACCCCCACACAATTGCCCCTATTTATTTTGGGCTTCTCTGTCTCATCTGCGGACCCAGTTCTGCCATGGTGGGTGTTTATGGGTGGAATGGAAGGAGATCAGCTGACAGATATTTGCTGATCTTCCCACTGGTGAATGAATACAAAAACGTGTATTACAACACTTCCAGGTTCTGCACTGTCATTCCCCATCTGATGAGGCCAGAGAAGCAGCTAATGGAGTTCCATCTGTGTTTCATTTTGATCACCCAAGCAAAATACATTATAAATGTTATAGCTTCATTTTATACATGATTGCTTGGAGGCCAAAGGTACATGAAGGTAATTCTGACAGTTTCAGTGGGCACTGTACTTCTTTTCAATTAACAATACAACTTTAAAGATTTACCAAGTAATAAATAATACATATAATAGCCCTAAGTATGTATTATTTTTGTTATGTAAAACTAAGGAATTATTTAGAGAGCAGCGAAACACAATTAGAGGGTATATACATAAATTAATACATGGGCTATCTGAGTTAAGCTGTAACTGTATTTGTAACATTTCCATTTATTCCATTTTTTTTAAATATCTGTTCCCAGTATGAAAGAGTTAAGAATATTTTTAATAAAGTCTGCAGGCTCAGCGAAATAGATAAACAGTTGATAGCATAAACTGGTAACATGCACCTTTTCTGAAAACTAAAGAACTACATACACGATATTGTGAAAAGTATTGGGTCACCTGCCTTTACACGCACATGCGCGTTAATGGCATCCCAGTCTTAGTCTGCAGGGTTAAATATTAAGTTGGCCCACCCTTTGCAGCTATAACAGCTTCAACTCTTCTGGGAAGGCCGTCCACAAGGTTTAGGAGTGTGTCTATGGGAATGTTTGACCATTCTTCCAAAAGCTAATTTGTGAGGTCTGGTTCACAGTCTCGGCACCAATTCATCCCAAAGGTGTTCTATCGGGTTGAAGTCAGGACTCTGTGCAGGCTAGTCATGTTCCTTCACCTCAAACTTGCTCATCCGTATCTTTATGGACCTTGCTTTGCGCACTGGTGCGCAGTCATTTTGGAACAGGAAGGGGCCATCCCCAAAATGTTCCCACAAAGTTGGCAGCATGAAATTGTCCAAAATGTCTTGGTATGGTGACACCTTAAGAGTTCCCTTCACTGGAACTAAAGGGTCAGGCCCAACACCTGAAAAACAACCCCACTCCATAATCCCCCTCCACCAAATGATTTGGACCAGTGCACAAAGCAAGGTCCATAAAGACATAGATGAGCAAATTTGGGTGGAAGAACTTGACTGGCCTGCACAAAGTCCTGACCTCAACCTGATAGAATACCTTTGGGATGAATTAGAGCGGAGACTGTGAGCCAGATCTTCTGGTCCAACATCAGTGCCTGACCTCACAAATGCTTTTCTGGAATAATTGTCAAACAGTCCCATAGACACACTTCTAAACCTTGTGGACAGCCTTCCCAGAAGAGTTGAAGCTGTTATACTGTAGCTGCAAAGGGTGGGCCGACTCAATATTGAACCCTACGGGCTAAGACTGGAATGCCATTAAAATTCATGTGCGTTTAAAGGAATTAAATACTTTTGACAATATAGTATAGATTAGTGTGCTCCTGGTCTGCATTCTGCGGCTACATTCAGATGGCCACAGCAGCGGTCAGGGACAGCTGGCTATTGTAAACACTTATTGTGTACACTCTATGTCAGGGGTAGATAACCTTGGCCCCTCAGCTGTGGTGAAACTATAAATCCCATCATGCCTCTGCCTCTAGGAGGCATGCCTGTGATTGTTAGGGTCTTGAAATGTCTCATGGGACTTGTAGTTCCAAGCAGCTTGGAGGGACGAGGTTGTCTACCCCTGCTGTATGTGAACACCTGCTGCTTTAAGAAGAGGAGGTCAGACCTGTACTCTGTACAAATCTATGGAAGGTGCTGCCACTGTTTACATTTACCAGCTCCTGCAAATAGACCTACCCTGGTCAGCATTTCTGTGGCATTTTAGCCACCCACAAACTGACCACAGCTAATCATACAGTTAGTACGCAGTCATAACACGGAGTGTTGCTGCATCCAGCTGTAGCACTTATTCACCTCTGAACACCGAAAACTATCTGCCATCTAAATTTAGCCATATACCTAATTTTTCTAATTTAACTGGACCGCTGTAACATTTTTTATTTTAATTAAAACTCATTGGTGTGAAATTAAATATTCAGATCTTCTTTGTTACAAATAACATCCTTTGACAAAATCAGATCGATACTAATACAATACTTACCTGGCACACAACAGCAGACATGAATGGTGTAACATTCTTTCCTAATGCTTTGGAAAAAATATTTCTACAGCGTTTAGGGCCAGTATGATACAAAAAAAAAATAAAGAAAACATATTCTTGGACACAACTTGCTTTCCTCTTGGGTACAAAGCAAGAACACAGAACCTTAAAAAAAACATGTATTTAAATTCACAGTAGTTGATTTTTCTGCATGGCATATTTCAGTTGTATGTCATTATTGCTAGAAAAATGAAGTGTACTAAAATGACTGGCGTTACCTTCACGGTAGAAAATATGTGCTCTACAGGAAAATCTTTACAGGAAACCAAAAAGACATTTTTTAAATGTCTAAGCTATCCTGGTAAAAATGGAAAACAGTCTTGTACATCTGATCTGCTTTCTGGATCCTGGAAATAAATTGTCGAAGCATGACTTACTGGGAGTTGTTCAGAAAGTAAAAAATGCAAAACAGTCTGCTGGCTAAGTTTAAGTGTTTCAGATCAGTCTGATTCTTGCTGTAAAATGATTACATTTTTCTGAACAGAGGTTCTTGTTCCAAAGTTCATAACTTGATATTGACATCCTCCCTTTCTTTTGTATTCATATTACTGTATAGAAGAAACAGTAGGCAAGGAGATGCAGATGTCATTTGTACTATAGTGAACTGGCCTCATCAGAGACCTTCTGTATCAATGCATCCTTATTAAGAACTGGAACTATTTCTTCTCAGTCAGCAATGACATTCAAGCCTGCCCTAAAAGTAAGAACATATTGATACATCAGGTCTTATGCACTGCATATTAAGCTAGTCTATGCACCGATTGTTCCATATGCTGGTCATTTTATAAGTTCTTTATGTTTTGTATGTGATCTATTTACCTACAGCAGAGTGTTTAATCTGTTGGATCATATATGTATGTATGAAGCCAAAATGTACTTTTTAATTTTGGATAAAGTAAGAGAAGGGTTAAAAACTGCTTAACTTTTTTTTTTTTTGCCATCTGGGTCTCATTAAGGAAATGTCCCTTTACTTCTTGTCCTGTAGACTCAACAGGAAGTTAGAGGATATCATTCCAATATGGGAGAAATCCTGTTAGACAGTTGTCACAGGAACAAGTAAACCCATTGGAAGATTTCCCTTCTCTTCCTCTTCTGATCGCAAATCCAAATTTTTTTTTTTTCGAGTGACATTGCCGATTAGGACAATTAAGCTGGCTATACACTAGTAAAATTTAATTAGAAATGTTTAGTTTTAAGAATGTTTGTTCACTCTCTAATCATTAGTGGTGTCAAATCGACATTTGATTTCAGCCGCGGTGATGAGAAAATTGGAAGCAGTGGAATGGAAAGTTTTTATTGAACAAAGATATTTCTAAACCTGTATGTGGTTTTTGTTTGATTAAAAGCAATGAAAGTTTGAAGTTTTAAACAACATTTTTTAGGCCGTCAAATGTACTGGGAATTTAGGAGTTTTCCTATGAATGTTTGTACAAATGAAAATCTACATGTGTTTTGCCAGCTTTAGAGAAAAAAAAATCCCTAATGGGGACACAAACATCAACGGAAACCTAAAAGTGGTTCTACCCCCTTACCACTCTATCCAAATAAAATAAAATAATTAAAAAAGGTTTACCTTCACTTATACTTTAATATTGTTTAGGTATTCTACATGTAGTACCAACATGATTTTAAAGGGTTGGTTATTAACCATTAATGTCAGACTTTGGATGATGTATTCTTATATAAGTTTACAATTACAACATTTTCTTTGTACAGTTTTCATGAATTTGGTATATTGGGCAGTGTGATGGCCCAACAATTACCTATAACAAACTTTTAGTTAGGTTATGTCTAAACCTAGCTTACAAATATGACTGCACAATTATGAGAGCACTTCTCTTTAGCAGGGGCTATTAAAAACAGTTTAGTGTTCCCTTTAAAGAACTACACATAAAAAATGTAGGGTGGCAGGGATGTTAAAGGGCAAAAACACACACATGATTATGACACTGCTCACCAGTTGTGCAGCCATGCGGCCGGATCGGTCTATTATAGAAATGGCAACAGCTCCCATGGGTCTCTGTTGCCATCGCCTGGCCCTACCTGTCAGCCCTTCCTCGCTGTTGGCTTAATTGAGCACATGTGTATCATACAATATGTGTTTTTAAGAATTTATCACAGGCTTTATCCTTACATGTGATCCTTTACAATACTCTTGAGTGTTGTTCCAGGACTGTCCCTGAAGAAAAGCTTCAGTCTTGAAGTGTGTTGGACATTAGAAATACACTCTCTGGACCATAATCGATTCCCCAACCTATCCTATATTAAGGGGTTCTGCCTTACATCATATGGTCAACTGGCTCTGTTTGAGCCTTTGGTTATTGTTCACATCCTAATTATGAGCTTGTATTTTCTATGTGTTTTTACCTAAATACATGCTCCTTTTTGTAATCATGTGTGTGTTTTTGCCTTTTAACATCTATGCCACCCTACATTTTTTGACCTATATTTCCTCTGGGATGGGCACTGAATGATCTCCAGTCACACCATTTTACATTTGAGACAAAGTACTACACAATGGGGTTGAGTTACTAAAGGCAAATAGACTGTGTACTTTGCAAAGTACAGTTGCTCTCTGCAAGAGCAGTTGCTCCAAAGCTTAGTAAATGAGCAGACTTCTATCATCCAAACATGTACAAGCAAAAATGCTGTTTTTTTATTTTCCTTGCATGTGATTGGGTGTTCTTTCCGAAGTGAAGCTTTAGCATTTACTGAGCTCTGGAGCAACTGTACTTGCAGAGTGTAACTGCACTTTGAAACGTGAATAGCCTTTAGTAAATCAACCCCAGTGCATACTAGATTTTTTTATAATTGTATTTCATATACAGTACATATGAATACATTCTCACTCTAATTGCCATCTGTATATATGGAGCAGTGTATTCAGAATGTCTGCTGTTGAGACATAAATAGAAAACTATTTGTTTTCGGTCAGTCTGAGAAGATTGATTGGCAAACATAAGAAGTGCCGTAAAATGCAATCGTCCTAGACAGCTATTAGGTAGGAAGCATACACTGTATATGAAATGAACATATATGGCTGCCTCTATGTACAGATATAATTAATTTAAATAAAAATGTTGTAAGAATAAATACGTTTTATAAAGCATTGGCACATAAAGATAAAACTCTATCTTTAAATCTTAAACCATTAAACATGCTGTTAAATTTCTTTTAAATGGTCTCTTGTTGTAAAGCTTCAAGGCAGCTAATTGATAACACAAGCAATACATGTAGAATGGTAAAACTATTTTATTAATGCTAGTCTTCTTTGCCTAGACTAAACCACTTGTTTCCAGCATCCAGATGTGTCACTTGTTTCATAACAGCAGGTTCATGATATAACTCTTTTGTTCTGATTGTCAGCTTGCGTATAATCCTCACAAAAGTCGTTTTAATGTTTTTCGGGCCTCTGTTCAGAGGAACATTCAGTAAGTAAGCAAACACGTTTCATGGATTATTTTACTTTCAGCTGAAACAGTTGGCTTGCCAAGTCATCCTTTCTCAAAATCAATTTAACTGTACGTATAGGAAAGCTAATCATAACAATAAAGCCGGATTACATTCTAACCAGGTGCACTATATTGCTTTCCGTGCGCGTTTTTGAGATTATGGTTGTTTGGCTGTGTTAAAATTTGTTTCTTTTCTAGGATTCAATTGAACCTTTTCAGGCTTCTGTGCATATTGCCACCTCACGCATACTTGAGCTGCTCTGTCTGACTTGAAGTAAAGGAAAAACTGAAGCAGTGCTGAATACAGTGTTAATAACATTCTTTGCGATTATACTGTTGTATAAAGCAGATGCAATCCTACCTTTTGGTGGAATGAAGATATTTCTAATTGTCCAGTTCCTGTTTGTACTTGTGTGCATAGGTCATCACCAGGTCCACTTTCATTGGATCTGCCTATTTCCCAGCTGTGAGCATCAAGAGACCTAGTAAGCTCTGATTTGCAAGCTCGAGTAAGAAATGTAGTTTTCCCTAAAAAAAAATGTTTATATGATAGATTTGGATTTTTTTTTTTCTTTTTATACCGAGCTCACTTGAATTATATTCTGGCTACCGAATGATGGTGTGTCTTCTGATTCACTTCCAGGAGAAAATCATTTCTTTGTTTCCTAGCAGTAAGACTCTCTTTTTTGAGAAGTGGAAGGGGAATTGGATTTTCATTCATCTGATCCCATGTGTTAAATTAAGGAAGCCTATGACATTTATTTTGGCAGTGACTTTATTCTGGGTTTGGATCAGCATGGCTTGGAAAATGCATTCCTAAGTGTTTCTAATTAATAAATCAAAATAATTTATATGTCCTGCGAAAAATATGACAGTAAGGTTATTTTATCTTCTTCTGTTTATTAGTCTATTCCTTTTGTTTCTTTTCTCCTCCTGTTGAATTTCCCATTATAATTTGTATACCTTTTTAAATGCTTTTTTGCCTCCAACACAAATAAAATAACATTTAGATCTAATTGAGTTTTTCTTGGTGTGTTTTTTTTTTTTTATTAGTACTCTTTTGTGAATAACTGTGGAATGGCTAGCTTTTGTTTAAATGTTTTTGGCTGTGAATTAAATTATTAAAAATAATTGTTGTAGGTGCATATTACTTCATTTTAAGAGATCTTAAATCACTACCAGTTTGTAAAACACATGCAACTACTGGAAATCCAACTTTATAATGATACACATGTATATTAGTCCCATCAAGTGATTAAAAATAATCATTCCATCATAATGTCCCTTTGCTCCCTGTTGCTTGTATTCAAGCCTTCTATATCTATCTATCTATCTATCTATATATATATATATATATATATATATATATATATATATATATATATATATATATATATTATATAGTACACTCCTCACATTTTTCTAAATATTTTATTATAACTTTTCATTCAACAACTCTGAAGATATCACAAAGTAGTGAGTGTACAGCTTGTATAACTGTGTAAATTCGCTGTCCCCTCAAAATAACTCAACACACAGCCATTATTTTCTAAACTGCTGGGAACTATAGTGAGTACACCCCTAAGTGAAAATGTCCAAACTGGGCCCAATTAGCCACTTTCCCTCCCTGGTGTCATGTGACTCATTACTGTTACAAGGTCTCAGGAGTGAATGGGGAGCAGGTGTGTTAAATTCGGTGTTATCGCCGTTACTCTCTCATACTGGTCACTGGAGGCTCAACTTGCCACCTCATGGCAAGGAACTCTCTGAGGATCTAAACAAAAAGAATTGTTGCTCTACATAAAGATGGCCTAAGTTAAAAGAAGTTTGCCAGCACCCTGAATCTGAGCTGCAGCACGGTGGCCAAGAACATACAGTGGTTTAACAGGATAGGTTCCACTCAAAACAGGCCTCGCCATGGTTGACCAAAGAAGTTGAGTGCATGTCTCAATGTTATACAGTAGGTTGAAAGGGGTGGGGGGTCAGGCTGTCAGTGCTCAAACCATACTCTGCATACTGTATCAAATTGGTCTGCATGGCTGTTGCCCCAGAAGGAAGCCTCTTCTAAAGAAAAATGATGCACAAGAAAGCTTGCAAACAGTTTGTTGAAAACAAGCAGACTAAGGACATGGATTACTGGAACCATGTCCCGCAGTCTGATGACACCAAGATAAACTTATTTGGTTCGGTTGGTGTCAAGTGTGTGTGGCAGCAACCAGGTGAGGAGTACAAAGAAAAGTGTGTCTTGCCTACAGTCAAGCATGGAGATGGGAGTGTCATGGTCTGTGGCTGCATAAGTGCTGCCGGCACTGGGGAGCTACAGTTCATGGAGGGAACCATGAATGCCAACATGTACTGTGACATACTGAAGCAGAGCATGATCCCCTCCCTTTAGAGACTGGGCTGCAGAGCAGAATTCCAACATGATAATGACCCCAAACACACCTCCAAAATGGCCACTGACTTGCTAAAGAAACGGAGGGTAAAGGTGATGGACTGTCCAAGCATGTCTCCAAACCTAAACCCTATTGAGCATCTGTGGGGCATCCTAAAATGGAAGGTGGAGGAGTGCAAGGTCTCTAACATCCACCAGCTCTGTGATGTCGTCATGGAGGAGCGGAAGAGGACTCCAGTGGCAACCTGTGAAGCTCTGGTGAACTCCATGCCCAAGAGGGTTAAGGCAGTGCTGAAAAATAATGGTGGCCACACAAAATATTGACACTTTGGGCCCAATTTGGACATTATCACTTAAGGGTGTACTCACATTTGTTGCCAGCAGTTTAGACATTAATGGCTGTGTGTTGAGTAATTTTGAGGGAACAGCAAATTTACACTGTTATATAAGCTGTACACTCACTACTTTACATTGTAGCAAAGTGTCATTTCTTCTGTGTTGTCACATGAAAAGATATAATAAAATATTTACAAAAATGTGAGGGGTATATTTACTTTTGTTAGATAATATATATATATATATATATATATATATATATATATATATATATATATATATATATATATATTGTACGCTTAGGTTGAAATACAAGCAGTATTTCCATCTAGTCATTATGTGTAAAATAGGATTGTATGACTTCAAATTAGGTCTCCTAATAAACCCAAATTTTTCTGAGGATGGGCAGAGGTCCCCAGAATATGCCGGATATGATACACATATCAGAGGGCCATATCATACATCTCGGGGTGAGTAGGTAACTGCACCACATGTTTTAGAGTGGGTAAAGGATAGCGCCACACATGTCCAATGATGATGCATGCTTTAGGGTGATTAGACCTCTTAGAGACTAGTTCCCCATTAGGCATGCCTTCCTTGTGATTGACAGCGGACAGCAGTGGGCCCATTCCATAACTGTGTATAGGTTTTGAAATCCACCTACTGCCATCTACTGTCAATCACAAGGAGGTGGGAAAGACTTGATGGGGAACTAGTCTCTCAGAATCCCCATCAGGCTCCTGATGTCAGGGTTCAGCTCAGCAACATACATCCTATAATACACAAGTCAATAAAGTGTTATTATTAAAGTATTATTGAAGTGTATAATTACACTTCAATAATAATAACTTGTGGTCTGACTCTATATGCCAACTTAGAATTGGTCTTAATTATCTCCAGTTTCAGCTATGAACTAATCGTCATTTTTTTAAAACCTGTCACAGCCATAGCAGCACATAAGTGTCACAAATAAGAACTACCAGAATCTGCCACATGTGTTGAAACTTACCAAAACTGTGGCAAGGCTTTCATGAATTGGGTGTCGTTTTTTTTTTTAAAGGGACTGTACTTTCAGAAAAGTGTTGGAAAAAATGTTGCATTAAATTCCTCCCTGTGTGTTTACTATAGCGGGCTAGCTGGCTGCTGAGATTTTGTTGTAATGGAAAAAGAACTAAATCTCGAAACACACACACCCATCAGATTGAATAAAAAAGAAACGGACAGATTCTCATATCAACATAAGCGATGTTGATGCAGGGATCTCTCCCACTGAGACATTGTATTCTGACAGGAGGACTCCACCAGAATACAAAGATCACCATTCACAGCAATTGGCTGCAAGTGCAAATTGAATGCTGGTTTTCCAGCAAGACCTTTCATCAGTAGTCAGAAGTTAGCCTGGCTTCTGTTGATCCAGCCAATTTGTGACCCATGTGTGACGGGCTTAAGATTTCTGTCCCTCGGTTGTGAAATTTAAGTATAAATTTCCCCAAAATGTCTATGACTAGAGAGATTATGCAAATGTCTATGTAGTCTGAGCACAGGTTCACATTAAGAGGGGAAATTCTGAATGTAGCAGAATCTCTAACCTCTTCTAGTCTAATGAGAACCTTTGAGGCCAGAGACCTCTGACATCCTTCAATATGTAGTGGCTTGTGAGGCATAGTGGGTGTAAAGATGGTGAAAGTCATTGGGCGCCAGACACTTCTTAAAAGAAGTAAAACCTCTTTTGCATCTAACAGTCCTTTTTATTTTTTGCAAGGAAAAGATACTTAAAGGGGTTGTAAAGGTAAATTTTTTATTTTCTACATAGGTTCCTTTAAGCTAGTGCATTGTTGGTTCACTTATATTTTCCTTCGATTTCCCTTCTAAATGTTTTTTTTTCTTTGTTTTCTTTGTCTGAATTTCTCACTTCCTGTTCCTCCTCAGTAAGCTGTTCAGTAAGCTGTTCTGGCTGACTAACCACCAGCTCGAATGATGGTGAGAAGTTTACTGAGGAGAAACAGGAAGTGAGATATTCAGACAAAGCAAAAAAACATTTAGAAGGGAAATCAAAGGAAAAGGTAAGTGAACCAACAATGCACTAGCTCAAAGGAACCTATGTAGAAAATAAAAAAATTACCTTTACAACCCCTTTAAGGAGTAAATCCATGGAGTATGCTTTGTTATGATTAAGCACTGTCAGCGTGAAACGTGTTGTCTGTGCGGGGTTGTGATTATTTTATATTGGGCTACTTCAATAAAATCTAGGATCCTTCATGCATTTAGTGTGCGATCACCCACTTTTCTTTTCTGGAGACGAACTGACGTACTGACCCTATAAATTGTGGCACACACATCTGTCTATAACTAAAAACTTGAAGGCTTTTCTTCTTTTTATAATGCCACCTTGCATCTGTACAAAAAAAGTAGCTTTTGCTGCAATACTCATCTTCTGTGGACTTGTTCCTTGGGAAGGCATCATTACTCAGCCCGTGATCATAGCATTTCTAGATTGAATGCATCATTGCATGAACACTGCTCAGATAAGGAAGAAGAAAGAATCTGCTGAGAGAATAAAAGAGGAAAACTATTACCTTACCTAACTATTACCCAACATACCTCAAGACATAAGAAAAAAAGGTATTTATAGAATGTTACAAAAATTAGATTGGGGGGGGGGGTGCTTTGGATGGGGGGCATTGGTAAGAGAGAGGGGAGCTAAATTTTTTTCATTTATTTTTTATCTCTACAATAAACTATTACTGCCTTTCAGAATTATAGATTTGCCATCTCTGCGCTCAGGTATAAATATCCAACTGCAGAGCAGTAGCTTCGAAAGTAACAGATTACTTTGAGAACTTTATCATGTTAGATCCTTGCAATCTTACCATGCTTGAATTCCTTCAGCACAGGAAAATAAATAGCTGGTGCTTGAAAAGATCTGAAAAAAGCACAGAACGGAAAGGGTAGAAAAGGTCAGTTGCCAGACCTAAACCCTGCAGCTCTCCTACAACTTGTGTCTATCTGCCCCATATTGGCACTATATCCACTGGAGCATTTGCATTTTGCATAGCATAGTAGGGACTAGCCATAGAGGGATTACTTTGACGCAGTTGGCCAGCTTAAACATGTATTGCAATATATGTGAACTAAAAATCCCTGTTTTTTTTTCAAAGTTGGCTGATATATAGCAGTGTGCAGAGATTTCATCCAGAATTTTTAATGTTGACCAGTTGTCACACCCCGTAACCACCTGATGGTGTGTATATATATATATATATATATATATATATATATATATATATATATATATATATATATATATATATGCTATTGGGATTTGAATCCAGGTACTGTATATCTTACTTCTATTGCATTGCATGTGGTCAGGCAGGGGTCAGGGGGTGGTAGTCATGTCCTCTATGTTTCTGTCCTTGTTTGGTGTCAAGCAAAGGTAACATGATAGGCTTGCCCTAGTGTGGGTTTTTCTGGGCTACTCTAGGCGCTTTGGTTAGGGTCACTGCCTTACACATGGGGTACCTTTACTTGAACAGACAACTGAACTCTAGTAAACTCTCTTTTTTTTAATAATCAGGAGTGCTTTATTGAACTTTACCAGGATCTACATACAATGTATACAGTTAACGTTGTACAAAGGTCGTTATAGCAACCATAGTGAAACATAAAGATAAGTGAACTAAAGGATACCAATTGCAGTGATACAGCCCACTAGGGAGGGGAGAGAGGGGGGGAGTAAGGGAAGGGGAGGAGAGAAAGGGGGGGGGAAGAGGAGAGCAAGGGAGAAGAAAAGGGAAGGGGGAAGAAGGGAGAACGAGAAGGGGAGATGGGGGGGGAAGGGGGGGAGAGAAGGAGGGGGAGAAGGATAGAACAGTAAGGGGAACTAAAAAGTGTGGGGGAGAGGAGAAGCAGAACAATAAGTCTCTCTTAGTCTACTATCCAGGGGCAGACCCAGTCCAAGGGGACCACACCTTGTCAAACTTTCAAGGACATCCCCTACTCATATATGTTAACTTGTACATGGGTAACACAGCATTTACTTTATCCTCCCATGCAGACACCCTAGGCGGAACTAGGGATGTCCATCTTAGTAGGATCTCCCTCTTAGCATAAAAAAAAGTATAGAAATAAGTATCCTACTGTGGTGCGGTCTCTGAGCATCCTTCTGTATTCCCAAGAGAGCAAGTTCTTGTGACCTGGGGACCAACAGTTCCATACGGACATTCATATGCTCAAAGATCCCTTCCCAAAAGGTCGACAGTGTAGGGCATTCCCAGAACATGTGGAAAAATGTGCCAAGATGTGTTCTACAGCGGGGGCAGTGCGGGTCCCTGCCAGTGTACATTCTCGACAGTCTGACCGGAGTAAAATACACTCTATGAAGAAATTTAATCTGGATCAGTTTGTCACCCGCTGCTATCATTACCCTGGGACCATGATTTAAACAGTCTTCCCAATCTTCCCTAGTGAGTGTCGGGATGTCACTTCACCACTCCTCCCATAACCTAGCCATTCTGGGAATGTCCTTAGGCAATAGGGTGTTATACAATGCCGAGAGGGGCTTCCGCAAGTCACTATCAGACAGGAGGTCCTCCACTGGGTCTAACTGGAGCAGGGGGGGAACCGGAAATTGGGCCCTAACTGCGTGGCGCAATTGTATGTAATGAAAGTACCTCCAACCTGGGAGATCATACCTCCCAGCTAGTTGTGCGTACATCAGCAGTGTACCTGTAGGCATGATGTCCCTAAGGGTCATTATCCCGTACCTAACCCACACCCGATGGTCCGGAACCGTACAAAAATGATGTAGGGTGGGATTACCCCAAAGTGGCTGAGCAGGAGACCACCATTCGTTGCCCGAGAACCTACGCCTAGCCACAACCCACGCCTTCAATGTAGCCTTCGTCGGGATTGGGAGATCCGAATAGGCCCTCGCCCCCCTGTATACCAAATCTTGAAGATCCCGTCTCACGCCCACCCGTGCCGTCTCCACACACACTGTGGCATTAGAGTGACTCCCTTCAAGCCACCAATAAGCTGTAACTAACATTGCTGCCCAGTAATAAACCCACATATCAGGGAGGGCAAGTCCCCCCAAATGTGTAGGGAGGCGCAGCGTAGCCCTGGCCAAGCGTGGAGTCGCGCCATTCCACAAAAAGGAGGTGAAGTAACCATCCAGTTCACAAAAAAAGGAGGCCGGGACCCACACCAGACTGTTCCTAAAAATATAGTTGAGTTTGGGCAGCACCATCATCTTAAAGATGCTGATGCGACCCAAAAGATTCAGTGGCAGCCCAGACCATGATTGAAACCGGTCCTTAACAAAGCGGTGTAAAGGGCATACATTGATTCGGTAGTATTGGGCGGGGTCTCTGGACACCAGCACCCCCAAATACTTAAAGGAGGACACCCATTACAATGGGCCAGAGGTTGGTCCACCACAGTCCCCTCCATCCAAAGGGAGTAGAATAGATTTAGACTAGTTGATACGCATACCCGAGTGGGCTCAAAATTTATCAAATATTCGCAGAGCAGCTGCTAACGAGGGTCCAGCATCACTCAGATAGAGCAGAGCATCGTCTAGTAAACTCTCTTGATGCAATTATATACCACCACGGTCACTGATGCATTCAGGAGGGACATGCAAAACCAATGCACTCTTCACCTGTCCAGCGAATCACTGCTACATCACTCCCAGCAATGGTATGCATCCTGCCATGCACTTAGTTTTGACTTCATGCATGCTCTTTTAACTCTTCATATTTTATACCTGTGTTCAGGCTAAGGACCTCTGTGGTGCTGATCTGCTCCCATTGTTATGGGAGAGGGACCTTCTCATGGAGAGATTGCCTACAACAACTCCTTCTGTAAAGGGCTATCCCACCTAACACTTGTACAGACTCATGGCAGGCTGCTAGAGAAACCTTCGTTACCCTTGTTAACCAACTGTGTCTTCACAGTATATCAACTCTTATACTGATGTTTACATACCCCATTGTGCTTAGTTGAACTGAGCTGTAGACTAAATGTGCCAGTTACTTGCATTATGCCCCTTAAGTAACTTCAGATAAAGCAAATGCAAAGTTACAAAAGCTTAACTTAAATAACTTGGCATGACAGTCAAACAAAGGCAACAATCTTCCCCTGAACCATTCCCTAACTCAGGCTTGTGGCTGCCCCCAGCATACCTGAACAGGACAAAGTCCATATCTGTCACTGAGTCCATGATGGTAGTATCCAGAACTCTTCTGGGAGGATTTCAGGGCCCAGCAATCCCCCTAAGCTTTAGAAGGATCCTGAGGCCAGATGTTCATTAGTTGGCACTCCAGTCTTAGTATATAAGCAGGCTAGCAGGACAGACACCAGCAGCGGTGACAGCAGCAACTGCAGACTTTCAGTAACCTGAGCGCTCGGGTCTGGACCACTGTTCCTTTTAAAACACAGAACCAGTGGGTCGCCCCAATGAAGCCCACCAAAAAAAGAGCTATAAACATAATTAACACTAATCTCCCCGAGTGGGGCAGCATAAAACTTTACCTGACTACATGCAGGCAGTGGACAGATCTGAACTTTGTAGATGTGTCAATCTACAACGTGTTTCTCTCTACTCCATATTGGCACTATATCCACTGGTGCATTTGCATTTTGCAAAGCAGATTAGCATAAGCAAGTTGCCGTAGAGGGATTACTGTGACGCAGGTGGCCAGCCTAACCATGTATTGCAATCCGTACTAATCCCTGTTTTTTGGGGGGGATAGAATAGAAAGGGTATATAGCAGTGTGCAGAGGGTTCATTCAGAATTTTTAGTGTTGACATGCCAAAACATTTGACACAGTACCCCTTATACGTGTAATCCACAAATTGAGGTCTATTAGTGTTGACGATAGTATATGTACCTGGATAGAAAACTGCATAGATATTTGCCAGCACACCAGGGATCAGCACAAAGTGGCATCCAAACAGTTTCATTTATTGCATGATGACAACACAAAAAAGTGCAAAGGTTCGGAGTCACGCAGGACCCCTTTGTCAGGCATGTGACAAAGGGGTCCTGCGTGACTCTGAAATGTTGCACCTTTTTGTGTTGTGATCGTGCAATAAACTAAACCGTTGGACACCACTTTGTGCCTATCCCTGGTGTCCTGGCAAATATCTACATTGTGACTTGAACCAGTATCCAGCTGGTTGTTGCTGCAGCACCCGAACCTTTAGAGCTTATACCAGAAACGTGTGCGATGGGAATATGAAGTATTACTGTGGATAGAAAACTGGTTACAGGGGCATGTCCAGAGGGTGGTGATAAATAGTGTATCTTCATAATGGTCTGGAGTTATAAGTGGGGTACCCCTGGGACCAATCCTGTTTAACTTGCCCATAAATTATATAGAGGTTGGGATAAATAATTCAGTCTCAGTGTTTGCTGGCAATACTGAGCTAGGCAGGGCAATAACCTGATAACAGGTTATAGCAACTTAACAGGAACACCTTTATAAAAGAGAGGGGTGGGCTAACACATAGCAAATGAGGTGTGTAGGAAATGTAATGCACTTGGGGGATAAAAATACGAATGCACACTACAAACTGGGGGAGAACCTTTGGGGGAATCAAGGATGGAAAAAGATCTGAGGGTCCTAGTTGATGACAGACTCAGAAATACCATGCAATGCCAAGCTACAGCAAGCAAGGTCAGTAGAATATTAACATTCATTAAAAAGGGTATTTACTCAAGAGATAAAACTATCATTCTACCACTTTTCAAAACTCTGGTTTGGCTGCATATTGAGTATGCTGTCCAGTTCTAGTCACCAGTCCTCAGGAAGGATGTCCCGGGACTGGAGAGAGTCCAGGGAAGGGCACCAAAATGAATAAAAGGGCTGGAGGACCTCAGTTATGAGGAACAATTACAAACATTAAATATATTCTCTGTGACAGACCCAACCAGGACAGGGGCTTTTGGAGGGGATTGCAGGGTGGCCTCTTACGTACTGACTATGGGCCTGGCTTTTAAGGGAGCACTACTCTTTGAGAGGTGTGTGCCTGGGGGACCCTTGGAGTGGTCTTGCTTTGCATTTGGGTCCATTTCTTGCCAAAACACACAGATTTGGGTCCATTTGTGTCCAAACCAGCAATGCCTGCTTTAGACTGTGAGACTCAGAGCAGATGTTAATATGATAAGCTCAAACCAACCTGATACTGGGGTCTCCTGCTATAGTCTGGTTATTAAGGTGTTATGTGTTTATTGTGTCTCTCCCATTGAGTGCCTCCTAGGTGTGAATTCCAATTGTTAATTGAGTCAACCATTGTTTCTATCTGCTCATTTCTTGGAGATGTGATTAATATTGTGACCACTTTACTTTGTTATCAAACCATTGCGGGATGTTATGTGTTTATGATTAGGATAATTTAATGCACTTTGTCCTGTTTACAGTTTGTATTGCTAGGGTAATGTGATCAAACCCTTATCTGATCTTGCATGGTACAATATATACTCTTTGGAAAAGAGACACATAAGAGTTGATATGATAGCAATCTACAAATATCTTAATGGTGATTCCAACATTGCGAGGAAACTACCGTATATACTCGTGTATAAGACGACATTTTTTATGCTGAAAAAGCCCCCCTCAGCTTATACTAGAGTGAGGGCAGGGCCGGACTGGCCTACCAGGGGCTGCTTTGAACTGTGGCTGCAGCTCTCCCTATTCCCCCACCCTTACACAACAGGAGATTGCTGTGTCTCGGAACTGAAATATTCGGCTGTGCTGTGACAAAAGTCCCGTCCTCCTCCTAGACCAGCTTGTGAGATAGAGAGAACACTGCGTCTATCACACGAGCTGGTCTAGGAGGAGGGCGGGACTTTTTTCACAGCGCGGCCGAACATTTCAGACTGAGCTCCGAGACACAGCAGGAGATGCCTGCTCTGCAATCCAGGTACTGACTGCTGAGACTGCATGAATGGGCACAGTCACTACTAGTGAGGCTGCAATGATGGGCATATTGAGGCTGCAATGATGGGCATAATGAGGCGACAATGATGTGCGTGAGTCTACAATGATGGGCACAGTGAGGCTGCGGTGATTGGCACAGTGAGGCTACAATGATGAGCATGGTAAGGCTGCAATGATGGGCATGGTGAGGCTGCAGTGATGGGCACAGTGAGGCTACAATGATGGGCATGGCAAGGCTGCATTTATGGGCACAGTGATGCCAGCAACCTCTGTGATGTCCATGCTGCACTGCATCTTGAAAATGTACCAGCAGCTGCTGAATTTGCCACCCTAGGCTTATATTCAAGTCAATACGTTTTCCCATTTTTTTGTGGTAAAATTTGGTGCCTCAGCTTATATTCGGGTCGGCTTATACTCGCGTATATACGGTATTCAGTCTCAGGTCACTCAAGAAGACACATAGCCACTCAATGAGATTGGATGAGAAGTGGTTAAACCTGAAATGGAGTAGAGGGTTATTTACTGTTAGAGCAATAAGGAACTGAAACTCCATTCCACAATCAGTGGTTTCAGCGGGAAGTGTCACTAATATCAAAAAACTTTTAGATGGGCATCTTACTTGAAATAATATACAGGGATATGGGAAGTGGTAGAGACATACACACCCACCCACCCACACAGATTGAATTAGATGGACTGGAGTCTTTATTCAACCTTACCAACTATATGTAACTATGTGGTCACACTTCTTTAGCACATGATGGGTTATATACATGTAGAATATTTTGGTATTTGAGCACAGGTACATTTTAATTCTATATTGACAAGGCATTCCTGTCTCTGCAGAACAGTGCAGTGCATTGTGCTGCAGTGTGGTGACATGACATGCTAGCAAGGTGGCAAAAATGCAGTAAAGCAGAGGAAATGTTAAACAGTGGCAGCTGGGGCTCTTTTCTTTGGGGGGGGCGGGGGCGGCAAACTAGCCCCCTTCGCCAGGTCTTCCTGGCTCCTCCTCCGGGCTAATCTGGTCTTAAGATCCACCTCCTGTCCTGATTGACTGGGAGGAGAAGCCGGAAGACAATAGTAAATATTGATTTGCTAACGTCACAAGTGGGTGGGTCAGGGTGCAGTGTTCTGAAGCATAGAAACCTAGTTTTGCAACCCACATGAAGATTAGGGGGCAGTGCATGGAAATTAGGGGGACGGCGCCCCTGGATCCCTTATGAAATGGCTGTTTTGTTTAGTCGCAACTGGAATGTATTTAGCTGATTTAAACTGAAAGTTCAGTTGGGCTTTAAAGCTTTGTGCCCTGTTAAAATGCTGATAAATGCAGAATATGAAAGCTGTATCCATGTCCCTGCTGTGATCATCTCACCGAATTCTGTACAAATTACTGACCAAGACTGTTTCTTGTCAAGAGACTGTGAACTAAAAGACCAACAATGTTACCTTAGATCTGTGGTTTTGAAACTCTGGTTTCTGGCCCAAACTTCTGTAGACATTCACAATTCTTTCCAACATATCTTTTTCAGCAGTCTGTGTATTTTCTCTTACTAATAATGACTGATTTTTGATGCAAGTCTATCATATTTTAAATATCGTTTATAAAACAATATTTGGCTACAATGCTTAGAGAAATGTGTAGATATTACTGTGATCCAACAGATTATTAAATCCAGAGCCATATTCTTTTGTAGGTTTGGTGCCTTTGCAGGATTTTATAGAAATTGAATTCTCTTTTTTTTATGCATTTTGAAATGGTGTGAAAAAAGTAGTATGAAGTTATTTACAGGCATACCGTCTTTTCACCTTGTTTGTCCTAACTTACTATTTATATCTGAAACGTATAACTTTTTTTGTTCATTTTATTTAAAATATGTGGAAAAAAAGCATTCAACACGTAAAGTAACATTCAGCACTAGTGTGAAATTACATCAAACAATACACTAGTATAGCTCAAAAGTAATTATGTACTTATTAGAACTACAGTTCGTATACAGCCTGTTACCAAGAGTCTCCATTTTCGTATTTGCAAATAGGCAAATGCAGCAATCTATATTTAGCAAAAAACAAAAGATCTTAACTAAAAGAGGTAAAATATACTGTTTTTGTTTACATGGCACCTGTAAAAAATTAAAACCCAAATCTGGGCTCTGCTTACTTACCACAATTGCTCCCTAATTCCCTGCAAGCATACTTGACATGTTATGATTTTTTTTTTTATTATACTTACTTTTAGTGGATGTCTTCAAAATGGTCATTACATGTAGGGTCCTCTTATGATCTTCTCCTGGTGATGGTCTTCAAAGATGCTAGTCTTCTCCTAATGGTGTTCCTCAATGATGCAGAGAATGGAGCTGCATTCCTTTTTAACCACTTTCCTCTGAGGCCAATTTTGACATTTCTCTCCTACATGTAAATATCATAATTTTTTTGCTAGAAAATTACGCAGAACCACCAAACATTTATATATATATATATATATATATATATATATATATATATATATATATATATATATATATATATATATATATATTTAGCAAAGACTCTAGAGAATAAAATGGCAACCATTGCAATTAGTTATGCCACACAGTATTTCTGCAGCAATTTCTCAAAAGCAATTTTTTTAGAAAAAATACACTTTAATGAATTCTAACGCTTAACCACTAGGCATCCGTGCTATAGCCGAAAGACGGCTACAGTGCGGCGCTCAATTGTCAGGAGGGCATCCCTGGATGTCCTCCTGTTTACTTCCTCCCTGCGTGCCACCGCGGGCACGCATTGGGGGGAAATCTGTGTTTGCCATGTCCCTTGGACACAGCCAATCACAGATCATGCTAAATGGCCAATCACAGTGGCCATTTAGCACTCAATCAGAGTGTCCAATGAGAGATGATCTCATATGTAAACATATGAGATTATCTCTCATTGCCAGCTCTCCTCCCTCACACAGAGGCCGTTGAGAGTTTCCGTGCCGCAGCATGAGTGAAAAAATCATAAATTACAGTGCCACACTAACACAACACAGTGCCCACAGTACCTATCAGTGCCATCTGTCCCCAGTGCCACCTGTCAGTGCCATCTGTCCCCAGTGCCACCTGTCAGTGCCATCTGTCCCCATTACCCCTTATCAGTGCCATCTGTCTCCAGTGCCACCTGTCTCCAGTGCCACCTGTCCCCAGTGCCACCTGTCCCCAATGCCACCTGTCAATGTCAGGTGCCATCTGTTATCAGTGTCAGGTGTCATCAGTGGCACGTATCAGTGCCATCTGTCATCAGTACCACCTGTCAGTGTCACGTGCCAGCTGTTATCAGTGTCAGGTGTCATTAGTGCCATCTGTCATCAGTGCCACATTAGTGCCACGTATCATCAGTGCCATGTATTAGTGCCATCTGTCATCAGTGCCATGTATTAGTGCCATCTGCCATCAGTGCCAGGTATTAGTGCCATCTGTCATCAGTGCCACATCAGTGTCACGTGTCATCAGTGCCACATATTAGTGCCATCTGTCATCAGTGTCACGTGCCATCAGTGCCACGTATTAGTGCCATCTGTCATTAGTGCCATGTATAAGTGCCATCTGCCATCAGTGCCACGTATCAGTGCCATCTGTCATCAGTGCCACATCAGTGTCATGTGTCATTGTCTCCAGGGCCTTCAAAAGTGTAATAGGTAGTCAACAAGTTAGATGTGTAATTTATGCTCCTAGAACACGTGATGGGGCTTCCTGCATTTTGGGCCTCTCTATGTGGCTAGGCTGTGAAAAAGGCTCACACATGTGGTATCGTAATACTCAGGAGGAGTAGCAGAATGTTTTTTGGGGTATCATTTGTGGTATACACATGCCATGTGAGAGAAATAACTTATTACAATGACAATTTTGTGGGGAAAAAATCTTCATTTTGCAAAGAATTGTGGGAAAAGAATAACATCAAAAACCTCACCATTATTCTTACTAAATACCTTGGATTGTCTACTTTCAAAAAAGGGGTCATTGGGGGTATTTATACTTTAATGGCTTGTTAGGGTCACAAGAAATGAGATAGGCCACCAGTACATCAGGTGTGATCTTTTTTTATGATTTGCACCACAGCTCTCTAACTTTCAGACAGACCAAATAATATCCACTAATTTGGTTATTTTTATCAAAGATATGTAGCAGTATAAATTGTGGCCAAAATTTATGAAGAAAAATTTATAATTTGCAAAATTTTATCACAGAAGCAAAGAAAAATTAGTTTTTTTTTCAAAATTGTCAGTCTTTTTTCATTTATAGAGAAAAAAATAAAAAACCCAGAGATGATCAAATACCACCAAAAGAAAGCACTATTTGTATGAAAAAAGGGAAAAAAATAATTTGGGTACAGTATTACATGACTGAGTAATTGTCATTCAAAGTGTGAAAGCACTGAAAGCTGAAAATTGGTCTGGGCAGGAGGGGGGTTTAAGTGCCCAGTAGGTAAGTAGTTAAAAACACAATATATAACCAATGTTTGGGGGTAAAATAAAAAAGATGATGTTATGCTGAGTAAATAGATACCTAACATGTCATGCTTTAAAATTGCGCACACTCAGGGAATGGCACCAAACTTCAGTATTTAAAAATCTTCTTCGGCTATGCTTTAAAAATGTTTACAAGTTACCAGTTTACAGTTAAAGAGGAGGTCTAGTGCTAGAATTATTGCTCTCACTCTAATGTTCGCGGTGATACCTTACATGTGTGGTGCGAACGCTGTTTACATATGCGTTCATTTCTGCGAGCGTCCTCCCAGGTTCATAGAGGGTCCTAGAGATGGCCGGGGACCATCTAGTCCTTGGTAAGGTCTGTGGTAATCCGAGAATACCACTGGATAGGATTTCTGGCTTCCTGATCGCATGGGAGAGCCGGGAGAGGCACCTGAGGTGATATCTGAATCACTGTAGATATCTGAATCACTGAATGATGCCCGCATCTGCAGGCATCATCCAGACAGCACCACTTTAACCTAAAGCCTTGTACACACGGTCGGAGAATCCGTCGGAATGTGTCCTATCGGACCATGTCGTCGGATAATCCGACTGTGTGTGGTATGCATCGGACTGATTCCGTCCGAATCTCCGTCCGACCCAATTTTCCAACATGTTGGAAATATTTCCCGACCAACTGGGCCAGACGGACCTAATCCGATCATGTGTAGAGCATTTTCATCGGACCAAGTGCCACGCATGCTCAGATCAAATTCCTACATCAAAGCTATTGGCTACTAGCCTGAATCTAGTCCCATCGTAACGAAATTACGTCATCACGTTCTGAAAGATCGGATTTTTCGCCAACTTGGCCCGACCGTGTGTATGCAACAGTTTCGGACACAATCCGTCGGACTAAATCCGATGGGCAAAATCCGACGGATTTGGTTGGCAGAATCTCCGACCGTGTGTACAGGGGCTAAGGATGTTATATGATGTACTATAATTCATTTAAAAAAAAGTATATTACTAAGAACGTCCCTATTTTGCCTTATTTACGGTTATCTAAATTGAATATCACATTGGGTGTTTCTGGAGAGTGGTTGTAATGGAAAAGTTCCATCAGATATCCTATACATTTAAATTATTTTCTTTTGCAGCATATTTATTGGTATGTAACGCATAAATGAGGAAGTGCACTATTTACTAAATGTTTCTGAAAATTGATTAACTGTTTCATTGCTATGTATAATGACTTTTTTTAGGCTTGGTTCTAGGGATGAGCCCGTGGTTTCAACTCGAACATCGGGTGTTCATTTGTTCTAAAACGAACCGAACATATGGGGCATTTGTGAGAAATTCGAGCACCGCAGAATGCCTCATAATGCACTGTGAGATCGCAGTGCTTTACTGTATGATGATTGGCCAAAGCATGCACCTGACCTCCATATATATATATATATATATATATATATATATATATATACAGTATAATATATATATATATATCAGGGACGAGAGACAAGGGGAACAGGAGGCCAGATGGAGGAAGCAAAAGCAAGGGAGAGCCTGAGGCAGGAATCAGGGAACAAGTCACAGGAACCGGGTACAGGATACAGAGTCCAGGACAGGGCAGGAAGCGGATCAGGTACGGGTTTCAGGCAACGGATCAGATCAGGCAGGTACAAGGCTTGCAGGGAGGAATTCTTAAGCTCTGAGCCTCAGTGAAGGGCGGGTTTATATACTTCCATCAGTTCCACATCAGATGCAGCTTGATCATTAGAACATCCATCTGCTGGGAGACACCCGCTGGTGGCCACCAGAACTGCACCATTTGATGCTGAAAGAAATAGTGACACCAGCAGGTGATCCAAGTAATAACACTGATCCTGACACTTGGCCAAATTGCTAGCACTGCAACTGTAGCCTTTTCAGCTGGTATATTCTGCCCCCTTTCGTGAATTTGTGGAATGTGCTGTACATCAGTGTCAGGTTCCAAGACGCCATGTCTTTTCACGGAACGCTATTCCGGCTCTCTACTGGCATGTGGAAGGTAATGTTTTGGACAGGATGGTCAGCAGTAAAGTTCATATTACCACTGACTCATGGTCCAGCATGTATGGGCAGGGACGTTACCTTTCCTTCATGACACACTGGGTAATCCTGCTGGCAGATAGGAAGGATACAGCACAGGGTTCAGTATTGTTGGAGCTTGTTCAGCCACCACGTCTCCAAAATGCTAGCGTTGATTCTGCCACAGCTCTCTCCTCCACCTCCTCCTCTTCTTCTTTCTCTATGGCCTCTTCTGCAGTTTTGTCCTCTAAACTAGCAGTACTCCGTAAACGTTCAAGGAGCTACGCAAGCAGTCAGGCTAAAAGATGCCATGCAGTACTTGAGTTGGTCTGCCTAGGGGACAGGAGCTACACTTGGGCAGAGATTCTATCAGCTCTGCAGGGGCAGGCTCAGAGGTGGTTGATGCCACTCCAGCTTCAGCCAGGAATGGCTGTATGTGACAATGGCACCAACCTTCTCTCCGCCTTCCGACAGGGACACTTGACCCATGTTCCATGTTTGGTACATGTCCTGAATTTGGTGGTGCAGCGGTTCTTGACCAGGTACCCAGGCTTACAAGATCTCCTGAGGCAGGCCAGGAAAGTCTGTGGTCATCCCTGCCGGTCATACAATGCCAGTGCTTGGCTGGCTGACATTCAAAGGGAATGCAACCTGCCCACCAACTGCCTCATTTGTGACATGCCCACCAGGTAGAACTCAATGTTGGCAGCAGCTGCACACACAGCAGAGGACCATCAATGAGTACCTGTGTCAGTATGGCACCAAGACAGGACTTGGCTTTTTTTCGCCATGCCTCTGGCTACTGATTAAGGATGCATGCACTGTCCTGTCACTATCTGAGGAGGCTACAAGGATGGTGAGCAGTGACAATTCATGCATCAGTGACACTGTGCCTCTAGTCTTCCTGCTGGAGCACATGCTTTGTGGAATCATGGACAGGGCAATTGAGGCAGAACAGGGGGAGGAAGAGGAGAGCTTCCTTTCCTCTCAAGGCCCCCTTTATTCAGATAGTATTCCTGCGGGCCTGCCAAACACACAGGAAGAAGAGGAGGAGGATTGTGTCAGCATCGATGTAGAGGATAACATTCAGCAGTAGTCTTCAAGGGATGGTCTTAAGTCCCCAGAAACCCAAGGAGTTGTACGTGGCTGGGAGGAGGTAGTTACGGATTATGTGATCCTTGGTGACAAAATGGACTCAGAATTGAATGCCTCTGCAAACTTACGCTGCATGGCCTCCCTGATACTGCAAAGCCTGTGAAAGGACCCTAGGATTTGTGGTATCAAGGAGAGGGATCATTACTGGCTGGCAACCCTTTTTGATCCACGTTACAAGGATAAAGTTGCAGAACGCATTGTGCCTTCACAGAGGGAGCAGAGGATGAAATATATTCAGGAGGCCTTGAAGAAAGGTTTGTGTAATGCATTTCCAGACCCTGGGAGGTTACTATTTCCTGGTGCTGGACAACGTGTTGCTGAGGCTTCGTTCAGTCAGAGGAAGAGCGGTGGAGAAGGTGGCTGACTGACCGATCGATGCCATTAAACAATTTTTCAGATCTCAGCGCCAAGGTATGATCGGAACAAGCCACCATCGCCAGCGTCTGCATTATATGATGCAGGAATATCTAGCGGCAAGAGCAGACTTGGAGATCTTTCCAACAGAGCATCCACTGGGTTACTGGGTCTTGAGGATGGACCACTGACCAGAACTTGCTTAATATGCAATCAAGCTACTGGCCTGTCCTGCATCCAGCGTGCTTTCTGAATGCACATTCAGTGCTGCTGGAGGGTTTGCATTGGATCAAAGAGTGCGCCTGTCCACAGACTCCGTTGATAAGCTCCATTCATAAAAATGAATCAGTCTTGGATCAGCAGCTCTCAAGTACCTGATGCTGATGTAACTGATTGAATTTGAAGACTGCCTATGCTGACTATCCTATTCCTCCTCAATCTTGATGATGCTAGCTTCCAACAATATTTTTGGTTTAGGGCACCACCACCCAAGACACAATTTTTCTGCCCTTGTTTAACAGGGGCATGTAATTACAATTTTTGATATAATATTTCACAGCAGGGCCTGTTCCTGTACCCAACAAGAGTAACTGTGAGGGCTCACAGTATTCTGGCGAACCCAAGACCAAAGGCCCATTTTTCTGCCCCTGTTTAACAGGGGCATGTAATTAAAATTTTTGAAATAATAGTTAAGCAGGTGCCCGTTCCTGTGCCCAACAAGCGTAACTGTGAGGTGTAATGCCACGTACACACGAGCGGAATGTCCGACAGAAAAATTCAGACGGAAGACTTTTCATTGTATATCCCGATCTTGTGTATGCCTCATCTGACTTTTTTTTAGAAAATTCTGATGGACCTAGAAATAGAACATGCTCTGAAGCAAGTATGAGACGGAAGCGCTCGGTGTAGTAAAACTAGCGATCTAGCACATTCCTCACGCTGCTAATTCTGTAATCTTTTAATGCAGCGCATTCTTTTCTTCTTTATAATTTTAGAAGGATGAAGTTGTTTTGCTGCTCATATTCACACAGAGTTCTCACAAACATATTTCTTCATTATTTATCCTGATATTGTATTATTTAAAAGCCAGATCTCCATAATAATGTTTACTTTTTTTATAGTCATCTTTTATTATTTTTTATTTCATCAAGATTTTTTTTTAGAATTAATTAAAAATTATTTTCTATTGATCTCCATATATTTTTTTTTGTGTCAAGTTACCACAATAACATTATTATCTTATTTTTTATTAACCTCAATGAGGTTGGTATTCCTTGTTAATTTGACATTGTCTTTTTGAAATGTACCTGCCTACTCACAAACAAACTGTCCTTTTTGTAGAAAAACACATAGGCAAGTATTTTCTGAAAATAAAATATCCATTTATTTTGGGTAACAAAATAAAGAGCAAGGCAATGCTGGAGAAACTTTTGGAATTTGCAAAGCCTTTTGGCCCCCAGGGCATGCATCAAGTCTGTGGAAAAGAAAATTGGAAGCTTGAGGAGACCATATAATTTGGAGCCCAATCTGGTCCAGGAATCCCAGAGATTAGGACCAGCAGCAGAAGACATATCTGTCCCCAGGCTGTGGAACTACGCTAGTCTGCATTTTCTGTCAGACCAGACTGAACCCAGGTCATCACTTTCTTCTCTTTGCTGCAGCCTTCCCTCCATGCTTCCCTGCAGCCTTCCTTGGAGGCTGTGGCTCTGGTGGTGCACATGTGGCAGGAGGAGGATGGGCTTGCTCATATATGTGGCTGGCCCCTCAACCCCTTCTGAAGGGCCTCAAAAATAATTCCCTCACAGAGGAGGTTTAGGCCCTTCTCCAATTCTAGCAACCTGGTGGCTAGATAGCAGCCATAAGCCTCTTCAGCATTGGGGGGGGCTCCTGAAAACATTGCTTGCTTCCCTAATGAGGCCCAGTGCTGCCTCCTCTGTCATTGTCCCCTTCCTGGGCCTTTTGGTGGTAAGGCAGAGGGGAGGCACCTGGGACAGTGTGAGGCTCCTACTGGGCTCGCTCCACTCCTGACTGCCACTGGGCACGACCTCCTCCTGGCTGACACTGGGCCCGCCCACCTCCTGGCTGACACTGGGCACGGCCTCCTCCTGGCTGACACTTTCCAGACCCTCCTTCTGGCTGAGCTCATCCTGTGTATAAAAAAAGGAACATAGTTTTAGTTTTTGCTTCATCAATCACACACAATTTTCAGCTCATGACTTGGAAATTCAATGTTAATAAATAGAAAAGACTATCATTCTGACCCCAGCATTTTTCAAGCTGGCCACAAACATTTTTGGCCACTACTGTCAACTGATATGTATACATGATTTTTTTTTTGATAAAATCATTAATTTGTAGTCAATTATCACATCTAGTTAACATCATTAATATTAGGACAATAAATATGTCTAAAAATAATATACCTGGCTTCAGGTGGGTGCATCCACATCTTCCAGGATGGAAGGCCCAGGTTGGAACAACCCTAAACATACAGCCAGAGCTACAAGGGAATGGTTTAGATCAAAGCATATTCATGTGTTGGAATGGCCCAGTCAACGTCCAGACCAAAATCCTATTGAAAATCTGTGTCAAGACTTGAAAATTGCTGTTCACAGATGCTCTCCATCCAATATGGCAAAGAAAAAGGAGCAATAATTTCACTCTCTAGATGTGCAAAGCTGGTAGAGACATACCTAAAAAGACTTGCAGCTGTAATTCCGCGTACACACGATCAGAATTCCGGCCAGAAAAAGACAGATGAGAGCTGTTCATCGGAAAATGTGACCGTGTGTATGCTCCATCGGAATTTAGCTGTCCGAATTTCCGCCAGCCAAAAATTTATAGCATGTTCTCAATTTTCCAGACGGAAAAACTTTCTATCGGTAATTCCGATCATGTGTATGCAATTCCGACATGCCAAAAATCACGCATGCTCAGATTCAACTACGAGACAGAAGCTATTGGCTACTGGCTATTGAACTTCCTTTTTCTAGTCACGTCGTACGTGTTGTATGTCACCGCGTTATAAATGATCGGAATTTGATGTGACCGTGTGTAGGCATGACAGCTTGAGCAGAATTCCGTTGGGAAAACCATCAGAGCTTTTTCCGACAAGAATTCCGATCGTGTGTACGCGGCATTACTGCAGCGAAAGGTTGTTCTGCAAACTATTGACTCGGAGGTGTGAATACAAATGCACGCCACACTTTTCACATATTTATTTGTAAAAAAATTGGAAAACCATTTATCATTTTTCTTACAATTCACAATTATGTACCCCCTTGTGTTGGTCTATGACATAAAATCCCAATAAAATAAATTGACCTTTCTGGTTATAACATGACAAAATGCGGAAAATGTCAAGGGGTATGAATACTTTTTCAAGGCACTGTATATTTCATAATTTCCCCAATGGTTTCTTTAGGTTTTCTCTTGCTTCTTAATAATAGTAATAATAGCCAACTACTTTCACTGAAGGAAAGGAAACAAAATATCTCCACCAAATGGAAATTCTGAAAATCTTTCATTATATTTAGATGCTGTATAAATGTAAGGAATCCTGTCTAGTAATAAATGTGGTACTTACAGCTAGCAAAGTACCAGCAGCTACATTGAGAATAGCAAATAACCAGAAGCTGCACTAAGACTATCAAATACAACTTTAGTGGTATTAGTATGTAGAATGCAGTAACCCACAGCAACCAATATAGTTTTATTCATTTTCAGTTGTGCCAATGTTTTGGGCACCATGTCAATACTTGCAAGTTTGCACATATAGTAGTGTATTTATGGTAAAATAAGTGCCCAGAAGAAGTAAAGGCACATAGTCTTAAATAAAGGTAAAACGTTGTAAAACACAGGAACTGGCTAAAAAGGACCAGTCTTGTCTGTGTCTATATACTTAATGTTTTACTGTATGAGTTGAGACTGTATTTCTTTCCAGCTTTTACTACATTTCCAATATCATGTGATATTTCTTCACACTCCTTTGCTGTGCCAGTCCATGATTCAGTTCAGTTGATGGATTAGAGGTGGAAACAAATTCTAAACTAGCTGAAACATGTCTAAGACTTCACTAATAAAAACTTCAACATCTGTTGGAGATCACACTTGTAAGTTCAGATATATTTCTGTTTTTCATTTACAACAAGAGCCTTTTCAGACTTCATTTTTTTGGTCAGTCTACAAGTGCTCTCTGTGTCATGCCAGTACTAGTGTAAAGACCTTCAGAGCAGATTCTTAGTCTGTTATGGATACACTATTAAAAAGAGATCGGTGTTCTTTTCAGATAATTGCAGGCTGCAAATTCCAAAAGAAAGATCAATTCAACGATTCTAAATGACATTGGTTTAACTTGGGGGTTAGAGTACTCATTTCTCTAAATCTGTAAAAATTTTACTATATTCCAAAATTTGGGTCAATATGGACTATGACATGAGCTAAGCCATTTTTAGTCTTTTGCTATCTACTAGTGATGAGCAAACTAAGCATAGCTTGATTTTCTGGAAGTTTGCAGAAGAAAATCTAAAAATCCTCAAATCATAAACATAGTGCCCAAGATCCATCAATGTCATTGGCGGCCAAATTGTATACTTTTTTTCTGGCCTTTTTAAGCTTTTGGCATGGGTAGTTTATCACTGGAAATTAAAAATGTTAAAAAATAACGTTCTTCAGGGAACAGGTCTTTTTGAAAGGCTTAAAGTGCATTATTAAAAATACATAATTCCTTTCAATTACATGCTTGGGAATCTTTAAACCTGAAAGTAAAGTGGCTCCCCTGTGGGATGCACAACAGGTGCACTTGTAAAATGCCATTTAGAAAAAAAATCTAAGAAACAAAAATGGTGTAAGGTCCCCCTCCAAAGTTTATACCAGACCTTACTTCCTTTCCTTATAAGCTTCTGGTATGGATTTTCAAGCCACCTATTGCAAGAAAAAAAACAAAAGAAGAGTTTTTCCTCCTAAGATTCATACTAGACCCTTAGTGCATGCAGCCTTGCTAGTCAGAAAAGAGGAGTACAGCAAGCATGTCCCCCCTTCTGAACCATACCAAGTCACAGGGATTTAGGGAAGAGGCCCTTTTCATAATAAACATGAGCATAAGATGCTTTGTCAGGGTGCCCCCATGGCAAGGTACCATCCTGATGTTGAGGGCATGTGACCTGTATGGTTCAGAAGAGGACCACATGTTTCTTGCCTAACCCTATCCTAGCCAGCCAGGCTGCATGTTCAGATAAGGGTCTGGTATGGATTTTGGAGGGACTCCGTGTGTATGTGTGTTTTTTTATTTTCCTTTGCATGAGGTTTATGAGTGGTTCATGAATGGAAGCTGCTGTGCATTCATTCATTGCATGCCTGGATAAGGATTTGTTATGTACTCAATGCAGAAAAAATCATGTCCTATTCCAAAATACATGCTAGAGTGATATAGATTTTCAGGGAGAACCTCACAAGAACTACCGTATGTTGTGAGGTACAATGTTGTATTGTTAAGTAGTCCAATGCATAGTTTCTTTTATAGCAGGCATTTGATCTTTTAGCTGAATTTCTCTATATTGTACAAATGAACAGAATGACCAGAAGTATGGTTGGCTGTATCATTACATGGAAGGGGCAGAATTTATTACAGAGCATTAAACCAGAAAAGTAAGTTGGAACAGTAACATCAACGTGTGTGTGGCAGAAAGGTGGAGTTTACAAGGGGAAAATGTCTTCATCAGATACTTAGTTTTTTTAAAGGTTTTGATAACCATGTAAGAATTATGCACTTGGACTTTTGTAAAGTGTGAAAATAAGCCAAGTAGTAGGAACTCCAGCCTACTGGCTGGATTTGGGATTAACCTATAAGTGTACTTTGCACCAAAAAAAAAGAAGAAAAAAGATCACTAGGCTGCTATTGCAACTGAGGAGGTTTCCAGGCCTGTGTTCACTTATCTGTTTTAACTTGTTATTGAATTTTGTTGTTTTCCTTCACTACTTTTACAAGGATCAATGCAGCCAATATTCCAAGGTTCAGCTTTCAGGCTTTTGGAGATTATTAAATGCTGCTAATTGTAAAGGGCTCTGTTGCTAGGACCAATGTACATTGTAGCTTCTGGATGGGATTGTTTTTATGACATTCAATCAAATTGCTGATGGTTATTCACAGGTGTGCTTTTTGCCAGTTCCATATTCTCCTAAACTAGAAAAAAACATGTGGGGTCCCCCTAAAAATCCACACCCGACTCTTCAGCAGCCTCCCTCCTTGGAAAAGCACCTGAAATTCATGTTAATGTGGACAAGGACCTGCTCTTACATACTTATACCAGGGGGTCTGTGAGAGCCCCCTTTACAATAAGATTGCTGCCAAATATTTGCACCCCCCATGTGAAAGCTTATTCATTCAGAATTTTTTTTATAGTAAACACACACACACACATACACCTTTGAAAAACTCCTTTATCAGTAAATTTTTAAAATATTTCCCCTGATGTAGATTCAAGCCAATCCGATTGCCCAGTGATGCAGATCCATCATCAGTCATGATGAATGACTCCCCAATGACCTAACAACAAAAATACATTGACATGTGCAAATCGTTCCACTCAAACCAGTCTTACCACAGTCTTACCACAATTTACAGCTCCTGGACCAGATGCTAAATGTACGCAAGCTGGTTGGCGATACTACCTGATGTCAAGGCCCAATAAAATGTCATTCCTACTGGCCTGTTTACTATGTGAAACAAGTCAACGGGCAAGTCAGGAAGTCATTCCCCCAGTGGCGGCATTGATACTGCAACCACATGAATGACTGCTGACTGCAGAATCAACCAGAGGTTTGGCGTGGGCAGACAGGCCAAGTCTGGCCATTTAGAATGACTAATGAGCCTCAAACAACCAGAGTTTGGGTCAAACCCTCTGTCAACCTCAACTCAAAGCTATTCCCTATCTTTGAGTGTGTAATGTAGAAATTAGGTCAAAGAGTTACATGTTGCAAGCTCACTAGCACTCACAAGCTGGAGTAAAAGGAGTCCTAAAATGTATTTAAACTGTTGCTTGGTGGATAGGCGACTTTCTTAACCACTTCAGTCCCAGAAGAATTTACCCCCTTCCTGACCAGGCCATTTTTGCGATATGTCACTTTGTCGATTTAACTAACAATAACGCGATCATGCGACGTTGTACCCAAACAAAATTTATGTCATTTTTTTTCCACAAATATAGCTTTCTTTTGGTGGTATTTGATCACCTTTGCGGTTTTCATTTTTTGCGCTATAAACAAAAAAAAGCAATCATTTTGAAAAAACACAATATTTTTTACTTTTTGCTATAATACATATCCTAAAAAAAATATAATAAAACGAATTTCTTCCTCAGTTTAGGCTGATATATATTTTTCTACATATTTTTGGTAAAAAAAATAGCAATAAGCATATATTGATTGGTTTGCACAAAAGTTATAGCGTCTTCAAAATAGGGGATAGAATAGGGCATAAGACTACTGTAAAGTGAAACAATAAGCCAAGTGGTAGGAACCCTGGCTTATTGAGTGGCCTGGGGACTAACCTATAATTTTACTTTACACAAAGACAGATCCCTCACCTTCTAGTCTATTCCTGTTTTTTCTACATTGGACTTTGTTGTTCTCCCTTTATACCTTTTGCAAGGATCTATGCACCTAAAGTTGCTAGGGTTGGGTTTCAGGTTTTTCAAGAGTTTATTACATACTGCTTGCTGTAAAAGGACTTTGTTGCCAAGACCAATGTACACAGTAGCTTCTAGATGGGACAGTAAATCTGTTAATTACATTCAGTCAAAATGCTGGTGGTTATCCACTGGTGTGCTTGTTGTCAGTTCTATTGAGTTCCCAGCATAGCTAGAGAACTAACCATGGTGTGTTTTCCTGCTTAGCGTGGTCAGTTTTAAATAAGAAAGCAAGGAGACTTGAAGGAATGCCACACAAATTAAGCAATACAAAGAGAACAGGAGACTTTCTCATACAATTACATAGTACAGCAGACACACATCAGGAATATGAAATGTTGGGGTAACAAATGCTTTAAGGTTTTCATTGATGTCTGTGTTCCATTTAGGAAGCTTTCTGCTCCTTTCCTGTGTGGCCCGAGAAAGTAAATGATATACAGTATCTCACAAACGTGGGTACACCCCCTCACGTTTAGGGATGGCTGAACTGTTCGCCCAGCGGTTGTTTAGTGGCAAATTTTGAGTGTTCCCGATTCGCCCGATCGGCATACTATTGCCGCTGTTTGCCCGGTGGACATATGTGTTTACAGTGTGAAAGAACTTTGACCCATGATGACACATCCATCATGGGGTACAGGACAGCCAATTGAGACATTTCAGCACATGGACAATTGGACATTCCCCCTACCTTATAAATAGACCGGATCTGGCAGCCATTTTACATTCTGTCTTATGTCATTATAGGGAGAGGTTGCTGTATGGAGCAGGGAGAGACTGTAGTGACACAAATCGCTAGCTATTAGGTCCACAAAAGTCCTTTTAAGGACTGGTATGGTATAGGTGTAGTACAGTATATAGGGTTCAGTGCACTGCTTTGCTGGTGATTGCAGCAGCCTGTCTTTTGTCAGTGCAGGGAGGGACAGGACGCTGTGTGCAGCAGGGACAGTCAGTTTAATCACTAGCTATTACAATTAGGTCCACAAAGGTCCTTTTAAGGACTGGTATAGGTGTACAGTATATAGGGTTCAGTGCACTGCTGTGCTGGTGATTGCAGCAGCCTGTCTTTTGTCAGTGCAGGGAGGGACAGGACGCTGTGTGCAGCAGGGACAGTCAGTTTAATCACTAGCTATTACTATTAGGTCCACAAAGGTCCTTTTAAGGACTGGTATGGTATAGGTGTAGTACAGTATATAGGGTTCAGTGCACTGCTTTGCTGGTGATTGCAGCAGCCTGTCTTTTGTCAGTGCAGGGAGGGACAGGACGCTGTGTGCAGCAGGGACAGTCAGTTTAATCACTAGCTATTACAATTAGGTCCACAAAGGTCCTTTTAAGGACTGGTATAGGTGTACAGTATATAGGGTTCAGTGCACTGCTGTGCTGGTGATTGCAGCAGCCTGTCTTTTGTCAGTGCAGGGAGGGACAGGACGCTGTGTGCAGCAGGGACAGTCAGTTTAATCACTAGCTATTACTATTAGGTCCACAAAGGTCCTTTTAAGGACTGGTATAGGTGTACAGTATATAGGGTTGCACACATATAATATACTTTCTTCTAAATATAGAAAGAATATTATACTTGACTGCTGCCCTATTCTACAGCAGTCCTTTATCAGTGTAGGGACTGAGGTACAGTCTGCAAATCACTAGCTACTAGGTCCACAAAGGTCCTTGTAAGGACTGGTATAGGTGTACAACATATAGGGTGCTGGTGCGCTGCTGTAGATTACTGCCCTATTCTGCAGCAGTCCTTTATCAGTGTAGGGAATGGGGTACAGTCTGCAAATCACTAGCTACTAGGTCCACAAAGGTCCTTGTAAGGACTGGTATAGGTGTACAATATATAGGGTGCTGGAGTACTGCTGTAGATTACTGCTCTATTCTGCAGCAATCCTTTATCAGTGTAGGGACTGAGGTACAGTCTGCAAATCACTAGCTACTAGGTCCACAAAGGTCCTTGTGAAGGACTGGTATAGGTGTACAATATATAGGGTGCTGGTGCACTGCTGTAGATTACTGCTCTATTCTGCAGCAGTCCTTTATCAGTGTAGGGACTGAGGTACAGTCTGCAAATCATTAGCTACTAGGTCCACAAAGGTCCTTATAAGGACTGGTATAGGTGTACAATATATAGGGTGCTGGTGCAGGGCTGTGCTGCAGATTACTGCCATATTCTGCAGAAGTCCTTTATCAGTGTAGGGACTGAGGTACAGTCTGCAAATCACTAGCTGCTAGGTCCACAAAGGTCCTTGTAAGGACTGGTATAGGTGTACAATATATAGGGTGCTGGTGCACTGCTGTAGATTACTGCTCTATTCTGCAGCAGTCCTTTATCAGTGTAGGGACTGAGGTACAGTCTGCAAATCACTAGCTACTAGGTCCACAAAGGTCCTTGTAAGGACTGGTATTGGTGTACAATATATAGGGTGCTGGTGAACTGCTGCTGACTGCTGCCCTATTCTGCAGCAGTCCTTTATCAGTGTAGGGACTGAGGTATAGTCTGCAAATCACTAGCTACTAGGTCCACAAAGGTCCTTGTAAGCACTGGTATAGGTGTACTATTTGGTGTGCATTATATAGGTGTGTAATACATGTATAAAATACTTGCACATATAGAAAGCATAGTATAGTGCATTTCCACTGTGCAGCATTGTGACTGCTGAGCAGTTCTGCAGCGATACTACAAAGAGTGACAAACGCAATAAAAAAAAGTATTATAACTGGTGTGATAGACCAGTGGCCCCCAAAAACAACAGATTGAAGCGGGGTGTTATATACCTTCTTCCACATACATACTGCACTTCTCTAGAAACTTTTGTCACAGGGTCATTTAAAAATTGACAAGCAGGGGGGGCGTGGCCGACCAGAGCCTGAGATGGCTGCTTAATAGCTTAGCTCGTCAGGCAGGGCAGAGAATTTACAACACAGGCCGCTTCTCCTGCACCATCCGCAGCCATCCTCGCTCCTGCTACACCAGGGATCGCCATGAACCCATCCAGGAAGCGTTTCACGGCGAAAGCACCTAAGAAATTGAAAGAGTTTGCCTACAAGCCGGCGGGGAGAGACTCAGGCCTACAAGATGGCGTCGGCCCACCTGCGGCGCGCGAGGCCTACATGGACCTCCCAGACGATGATCCAGATCCCCTCCAATCTGCAGGTACCTCTGATAGACCCCCCAGCCCCCCAGAGGAAGACCCCCTTCTGGGCAGCCCCGCTAAGGCCAAAATGCGGCTGGATGCACCGCCGCAGTGATCGCTGCACTCCCAAATTGAGGCCTTCATATCTAACCAGGCCCTGCATTCATCCATGGCATCCTTTCCCACCTCAGGCCAACCGGTTATCGATACAACCCTGAAGGCACATGTCTTAAACTTGGTCGTGCAGCGATTCGTTGTCAAATACCCTGGGGTCCAGGACATCTTGCGGCAGGCAAGGAAAATCTCGGCCCATTTCAAAAGATCTTACACGGCCATGGCTCGCCTTGCTGACATTCAGCTGCGACACAATCTGCCAGTCAGACGTCTTATTTGCGATTGCTCGACACGATGGAACTCAACCTTCTATATGCTTGATAGGCTGCTCCAGCTGAAACGTGCAGTTAACGTCTACCTGTATGAAGTCTGCGGCAGAACAGGTTCTGGAGAGCTGAGGTTTTTTTCACCGTGCCAGTGGCTGCTCATGCGCGACGCATGCAGACTTCTGTGGCCATTTGATGAGATCACCAAACGGGTCAGTCGCAGCCATGGCACCATCAGTGACATGGTACCTTATGCCTTCTTTATGGAGCGTGCATTGCATCATGTCATTGATCAAGCCATGGAGGAGCAGGAGTGGGAATATGAGGAAGTCTTAATGCTGGATGAATTCCCAGGGGGGGCTACTCTATCTGAGACAAGTCAACAACAGGAGTCTGAAGAGGAGTCAGAGGAGGATGGTGCCGGGGTGGATGAGGAGGAGCAAGAAGAGCATGCTTTAAACCTTTCTGGGAGCCCTGTTGTTGTGCGTGGATGGGGAGAGGAGAACGAGGAGGATGACATTATCCTGGATGATGAGCAGAAGCCTGGCCACCACACCACTTCCAGTTTAGTGCAAATGGGGGCCTTCATGCTCCAGTGTTTTAACAGGGACCCTCGTAAAAAAAGGGTCAAGGACCAGTACTGGGTGGCAATGTACTTAAACCCCCAGTACAAACACAAGTTGGCAGAAATGTTACCACCGTCACAGAGGGCTGTCAGAATGGAGCAATTCCAGGCCTTGCTTCGAGAAATGCTGCATTCTGCTTTTGCGTGCGCTGGCAGAGGAGCAATTCCCACTCCCAGAGAAAGAGTTGCGGGTACCAATCCAACAGCGCCTGCAAGAAGAGGGTGGTTTGAAGATGTGTTGGTGACTTCTGATATGAGGTCATTCTTTCAGCCGATCCATCTACAGGTGTCATCCGGATCCAGCATCAGGGAATGCCTAAACCGACAGGTGTCCGACTACATCGGGTTAACAGCCGATGTGGACGCTCTGAGGAGTGATGAACCCCTGGACTACTGAGTGGGCAGGCTTGACCTCTGGCCAGAGCTTGCCCAATTTGCAATGGAACTGTTGGCTTGCCCCTCGTCCAGTGTCCTGTCCGAAAGGACGTTCAGCGCAGCAAGGGGGATCGTGAACGATAAGCACACTCGCCCAGCTCACGACAGTGTTGACTACCTCACATTTCTAAAAATGAATGAGACATGGATCTCGGAGGAATTCAACACATGTGACCAGTAGACCATGTATATCTCTACAAACTATTTATTTAATCGAGCACACAGACCTTTTTTCTACATTTGGCTCACTTCCTTGTACAAAAAAAGCACACCGTACTATATGCCCATACCCTCCTGTTTGAAGAGGTTGAGCGGTGTCATATTTTTGGGGCCCAGCAGCGAGTTGCTGGTATCAGTGCTGCTGTCAGTGCTCTCTATCTCGGTGCTGGTGTCAGTGCTCTATATCACGGTGCTGGTGTCAGTGCTCTATATCAGTGCTGGTGTCAGTGCACTCTATCACAATGCTGGTGTCAGTGCTCTATATCACGGTGCTGGTGTCAGTGCACTCTATCTCAGTGCTGGTCTCAGTGCTCTCTATCACGGTGCTGGTGTCAGTGCTCTCTATCACGGTGCTGGTGTGGTGTCAGTGCTCTCTATCTCGGTGCTGGTGTGGTCTTAGTGCTCTCTATCTCGGTGCTGGTGTCAGTGCTCTCTATCACGGTGCTGGTGTGGTGTCAGTGCTCTCTATCACGGTGCTGGTGTCAGTGCTCTATATCACGGTGCTGATGTCAGTGCACTCTTGCACTCTATCACGGTGCTGGTGTCAGTGCTCTATATCACGGTGCTGGTGTCAGTGCACTCTATCACGGTGCTGGTGTCAGTGCACTCTATCACGGTGCTGGTGTCAGTGCTCTATATCATGGTGCTGGTGATCATCTCCTGCACCCTCTTCATAGCCTACCCTGACCTTTCCTCTCCTCCATTGCCTTCATGCGCTCCTGAGTCCTGAATTGTAAAAATTTCACATATAAAAAAAGAATGCTTGTAGTTGTCGATCCCAGATTCCCTTCATGCATGTGTTATGTCAGTGGCCATGTGGTGAGACTATGTGTGCACAGCTAGTAATTATTTTGTGGCTGGAAATATGACCTGTAGGTTTTTAAAGTTCCCCTGCCATTGAAGTCAATGGGCCCCACCGCAAACTTTGCGGTTTGCGAACTTTCGGCCGCGTTCGTGGTTCGCATTTGCGAAACGTCCCGTCCGAAGTTCGTCCATCTCTACTCACATTTTTGTAAATAATTTATTATATATCTTTTCATGTGACAACACTTAAGAAATTATACTTTGCTACAATGTAAAGTAGTGAGTGTACAGCTTGTATAAGCCCTTGTACACACGGTCGGACATCCTGACAACCAAATCCGTTGGATTTTGTCAGACGGATTTCGTCCGATGGATTTTGTCCGAAACTGTTGCATACACACGGTCAGACAAAGTTGTCGGAAAATCCGATTGTTCATAACTTGATGACGTTATTTCATTACGACGGAACTACGTTCAGGCTAGTAGCCAATAGTTTTGGTCTAGGAATTTGATCTGAGCATGCGTGGCACTTTTTCCGTCGGAGTAGGCTACACATGATCGGAGTATGTCCGATCGGAGCATTTTGTCGGAAAATTTTACGGACAAGTTGGAAAACTTGGTCCGTCGGATACTCCGACGGAAACAGTCCGATGGAGACCACACACAGTCGGATTATCCGAAAAAACGGTCCGATAGGACACATTCCGACCGTGTGTACAAGGGCTAACAGTGAAAATTTGCTGCCCCCTCAAAATAACTCAACACACAGCCATTAATGTCAAAACTGCTGACAACAAAAGTGAGTACACCCCTAAGTGAAAATGTCCAAATTGGCCCAAATTAGAAATTTTCCCTCCCCGGTGTCATGTGACTCGTTAGTGTTATAAGGTTTCAAGTGAGAAAAACTCTCTGAGGATCTGAAGAAAATATTTACAAAATTGTGAGGGGTGTACTAACTTTTGTGAGATACTGTATTCCTCAATGGTGATGCTGACAGCTGTAGAAACTTAAAGAGGCTGTAACCTCTACTGTCTGCTGAGTGCTGACAACAACACAAAGTTCAACTTTAATATTTTTAACTTAAAATTTAAAAAGTCAAAAAATAATTTGAAAAAAAAAAAGTAAAAAGTTAATGATTTCATTTTATAGTGTCTATGGGCCATTGAAAGTTGGTTAAATTAAAGTAGAACTTTAAGGGAAAAAAATAAAAATGGGCAGACTGGCAGGACTTTTAATGCAGAAGATACATGCTTGTCTCTTCTGCATTCATTTTCGGACCAGGCCTATTTTTCAAACTTGTTTACAAGTTAAAATCATTTTTTTTATTGCTAGAAAATTACTTAGAACCCCCAAACATTATATATATATTTTTGCAGACACCATAGAGAATAAAATGGCGGTCGTTGCAATACTTTATGTCACACCATATTTGTGGAGCGGTCTTATAAACACAATTTTTTAGGAAAAAATACACTTTTTTAATTGAAAAAATAAGAAAACAGTAAAGTTGTCACATTTTATTGTTTTTAATATTGTGAAAGATAATGTTACACCAAGTAAATTGATATCCAACATGTCATGCTTCAAAATTGCGCCCGCTCGATGGTGACAAACTTTGACCCTTAAAAACCATAGGCTACAGGTGACTAGTTTTGAGTTACAAAGAAGATCTTTTGCTGAAATTATTGCTCTCGCTCTAACAATTGTGGTGATACCTCGCATGTGTGGTTTGAACACTGTTTACATATGCGGACGCTTACACGTGCGTTCGCTTCTGCATGCAAGCGGGACGGGGCGTTTTATCGTATATTTTTTTCTTATTTATTTTACTTTTTATCTTTTATTTTTACACTGTCCCTTTAAAAAAAATGTTTGGATCACTTTTATTCCTATTACAAGGAATGTAAACATCCCTTGTAATAGAAAAAAAGCATGACAAGATCTGGGCTAAAAATAAAAAAAATTCCCCTTTAAGGCCATTGGGTGGAAGTAACGGAAGTGATGTTTGACGTCGCTTCCATCATCCAACGTCATTGAGTCGAGTGGGGGCCATTGTTCCCTCACTCGACTCAGAGCCTCTAAAAGGGAAAGGATCATATTATCTCCGTGCTACCAACGGCTCCGGTAAGCAGCGGAGACGACCGTAACATGGCAGGTGTGGGCACGAGGGGGTGGGCACTTCTCCCACCGCCGTTAAAAGTATTCAGCTGGGAATCCGCAATGGAGACCACTTTTATTGTAAAGAGGACCATCAGCCATTTCAAAAAATATCGGGGTTATTGGAGCTATCGTCTGTATTCTACATCAAAGTACCGACCTACAGCTATGGCAGTTTGCAGTAAAAGGTTAAAGCAGTCAGTGATCAACACCCAGAAGCCTACCGCCTGAAGATGTCAGTGGCCAGCGGGGAGCTCCGAGATGCCGCAACACTGGACTGAAGCTGGGTATAGTTCAACTTTAAGGGCTCATTTGGATGGGCAAAGAAATTTGAGTTTCCATTAGCACACTTAACACGTTAACATACATTAACTATTAACTTATTTTTTTTTGCGTTTTTGTTGCGTTTTCGTCTCGTTAAAAAGTTCTCGCCTCTGTGTTGGATTTGTATTGTATGGATTTGTATATTATCATCTTGACTAGTAACACTTTCTAAATGCATCTCAAGCACACTATAAACGCCATGGGGCATTTGTGCCATGCTTGCAGTGCATTTACATTGACGTCAATCAAAACATTTGGGGAGCAGCAAAGCCTGGCAAATGACACATGTTTTGTGAATTTTGATGCAATGCGACATGCTGCAATGCTAACACAACCGTGTGAGCAACACTGGGAGCTGCAATACACACAATTTTTTAAAGTCGTCCATGAAGCAGCAGGAAGGATGTGAAACTCCCTTCGACAGGTGGTGGTCTCAGTGGGTAGCATTGATAGTTTTAAGAAACTATTAGATAAGCACCTGAACGACTGCAACATACAGGGATATACAATGAAATACTGACATATAATCACACACATGGGTTGAACTTGATGGACTTGTGTCTTTTTTCAACCCCACCTATTATGCAACTATGTATGAAGCTTCAAAAATGCTCATGAAACGCCTGCTTTTGAAGCTAGTGTAAACTTAGCTTTAATCCTTAGATTTATTGTATCATTGAATGTATTTTAATTTAGGATTCACAAATACAAGCTTTGACCTGTCTTACAGCTGATCTGCCTTTAACGTGGCATAGGAAAATGTTACATGTTAATAAATCTTATTGCTTTTGTGACTTTAAAAAGGGTCTGCTGTATGTAAAATTCTGTTGCTGATCAGCAGACAAATCACTTTTTTTATGGAGAAGTAAAGAGTACATTAAATGTCTGGCTGGTAGGGATAAATGAATGCCAGCAAAAATTCTGAAGTTTATTCTTCAAAAATTGTGTGAGAATGACTCTGCCAGGAATGCTTTGTGGTTAAAGTGTCTAATGTCATGTCTACAAATAGATCCAGAATAAACTTTTACAGTATATTAGTGGGTGTGAATCTTCATTTGGAAATGAATGAAATAGAATTTGCTTACAACACTTGTAGAAAATGGGTTCAATTTGGTTGACTTGCACTGTAAAAATAAAGCTGCACTGTGTTATAACAGTTCTAATTAGAGTGTATCTTGTAGTAACACAAATCATTTAAGACAATGATTTTTTTTTGCCATGGCTTGCTTAGTGTTCTGTCCTGCTTTATTTTAAATCTAACTATGATCAAAATTTAAAATCATATATTCATTCCATGCTGTATTTAAATTATTTCTAGTCTACTCATATTATTCTGATTCATCTAATACTAATCTGAATGATCTTGAATAGTCAAAAGCACAGCATCACTTATGCACCAATCAGACAGGGAAACCTCCAGGTTTCTCCACCAATTTTTTGTAGGTATCTACAAGAAATGAAATGTTGATGCATATAATGCGATGCTGTGCTTTGACTTTTCAATATACTATACATTCTGTGGAGACATCTTTCTACGTCGCTTTTCTCTCTCAACAGATAGCGATGGCTGCTTCATGTTTTTTACAATACACTGCATTTTTGTGTTTTACTTCGAATAACACTGTAATGTTTTATGACACTTTTTAACCTTTGCAACAAACACTACCAAAAAAAAGATGTTTTACAGTTTGTGGATTCCAGCCGATATATGTACCCTTGCTTTTACCAAAGAAACTGTGGGTTTTATCATACTGATATTATTCTCATGTAGTCCTGAGGAAGATCATTTGAAACCTGCAGTCTACATGTGGATTACATTGGATCCAAACATTTGTGTAAACTCCAAAATAGACATATTTTAATGGCAGCGTTTTTCAGCTGTGTTTTTTTTTTTGTATAAATAAAAGTCATGTTTTAATATATGCAGTGTTTTTCTTATCTATATGTCCCTCAAAAAATTTCATGGCTATCTACGTACCACCGTGTCCCATGATTTCTAGTGCAGTGACATCTCTCCTTGCATGATCTCTCAGACCTTTGGCGGTGGCTTCCAACATCCATACACTGGCACCTACACACCTATCCTGGTGGCTGCATCGATCCCCTTGGATTTCCCCAACACACAGCAGTGGCTTCAGAGCACTGTACTCTGATACTTGAGAGTGACTCCCGGTGGCTGCAACAGCGTTCCCGGTGATTATCATGCACCACTCCTCCATCCCAGGTGAAGCTCCTTGATAAACTGTACTGCATCTAGCATTTGTGAGTCCATTATACACTTTTATATTGCTCTTTTTATTAATAAAACTCACTACACTATATGGTGTTGTGGCACCCCTCTTTCACTTCCCTCTCTCTTTTTTTCAGCCTAGGCACATAAACGTAACCTACATGGTGATGGAGCCAGAAGCCCTGGAGTAGGCCTCTCTTACAGCTTTGGCTCAGGAGCCAGTAAAAGGACAGAGAGCACATGAGTGCGTAGTAAGACTCTTGCTGACAGATGATGGTGTGCATCAGGATATGCAGGAATGCCTGATGGGTGCACAATGGCAGAAGGACTGGAGCTGGCATTAAGCATGGATCAGCTGGTTCAGATACAGGATGACGAATCAAATTCAGGATCAGACAGACCAGATCAGCAACTAGCGAGCAGATCAGGTACAGATGGCAGGCAGAAGAGTAGTCCGGAGTCAGGTGGGGATAGGTAACAGCAAAGCAGATAAGCAGAAGGAGCAGGCAGAAACATAATCCAGAGACAAGCCAGAGGGCGGTACATCTCGTTCAGGTATAGTCAGGAGCAGATCAGGTTGTCAACAAAAGTTTAATACAGAAGCAGGTTACAGATGCACGCAAATGTAGTAGACCAAATGGTAATGACACAATGGATTAGTGCAGCTTAAATAGCCCATTTGGCACCAATGTGCACTCGCACTTGAGCATGTGGACATGCAAGCTTGTGTGTGCTATACCCGTAATTCGATCATGGGCAGAGCTCCTCAGATTCATGCTCCTGCGCATATGTAAGTGCCTTTTCTGATAGGCCCCAAATCCAAGGGGTATAAACTACACATCTAATTTCCTTACTGCCTATCACATTTTTGGAGGCCTTGGAGCACCAGGACAGTAGAAACACCCACAAAATGACCCCATTTTGGAAGCAAACACCCCAAGGTATTTTCTAATAGACATGAATCTTTTGACACAAAGTTGTCAATTAATAAGTTATTTCTAACACACAACAAAGGCATACTTAGAATTACACCCCAAAACACATTCAACTATTTTTCCCAAGTATGGGGATATCACATATGTGAGACCTTTTCACTGTTTGGATTAATTATGTACCTGACTTTTTCCCAGCCTAGCCATATAGAGAGTCCCAAAATCAAAGGAACGCCTTCGGACATAAATTACACATCTAATTTCCTGACTACCTACTGTATCACATTTTTGCAGGCCCTGGAGCACCAGGACAATTGAAACCCCCACACAATTATCACACTATGGACAGCAAGCTTCCCAATGTATTTTCTAAAAGGCATAGGAAGCTTTAAGAAAAAAAAATTTTGCCACAATTTTTTGGAAAATGTGGAAAGAAAATGAAAATGCATTTAAATTATCAAAAATATCAAAATATATTTCTAACACACAGCATAGACATACTTAAAATTACACCAAAATAAAAAACTTTCTGCTACTCTTCTGATTATGGGGATACCACATGTGTGAGATCTTTTCACTGTTTAGATTGATTATGTACCCAACATTGCATCTTGTGTATCACAGAAATCAACCAACACTATATAGAAAGCAATGTACTTTAACGGTTTCCTCTGTACGAGTGGTCAGGGAATATATGATAGCTTCACCTATAGTCCTTTTCCTAATCTACAGGTACATATTTACATAGTTAGTAAGGTTGAATAAGGACACCAGTCCATCCAGTTCAACCTGAGTGAGTGCCTACAATTGTCCCTATCCCTGTGTTTATTTTAAGGTACCCATATAATGCTGTTAATTTATGCAGCACTCCACACATACATTGCACCATCACATTGGTCCCTACCTTCAAAGAGCTCCCAAAATCCAAGGTCCCCAACTCACATTCATACACTAGGGCCAATTTTGGACAGAAGCCAATTAACCTACCAGCATGTCTTTGGAGTGTGGGAGGAAACCGGAGTACCAGGGGGAAACCCACACAGGCACAGAGAGAACATGAAAACTCCAGGAAGGTAGTGTCATGTTTGGGATATGAACCAGTGACCCATTTTACTGCTAGGTGAGAGTGCTACCCACTACACTGCTGTGCCACCAATAGTGGTACGTGGCTGCCCCATAGCACAATGCTATGTTCACTGGCCAGGAATTACAGGAGGCTGGCAAAGGGTAAACAAAAGAGTATCTGTGGTTCCAGTAGTGCAGTTTTCCACAGAGGATGTGTGGGACTGATGTCTCACAGAAACTTAGTGGGATGTGCAGATAGGTCAGGCGCCAGGCAAAAAAAATGGTCGATTAACAGGCCAGAATCAGTTCAGGTGGCAAGCAAAGACATTGTCAGTATGCAAACAAAGGATCAGTCCAGGTGGCAAACAAAAATGTGGGCCATAAACAAGCCAGGATCAATTCAACTGAAAGGTAGAGATGTGGTTGATCTGCAGGTAAAGAATCAGTCCAGGCAGCAGGGAGAAACGTGGTCAAATAACAGGCCAGTGCCAGTTCAGGTGGCAGGCAGAAACATGATCAGTATATAGGAAAAAGATGAGCCCAGGTTACAGGCAGAAACATAGTCTATTAACATTCTAGGTTCAGTTCAGACAGCAGGTAGAGGTATGGTCATCATACAGGCAAGGGGTCGGTCCAGGCAGTAAGCACATTTACTTCAGAAAACATGCAAATGGTCAATACACAGGACATTGGATACAGGAAAAATGCAAGTAGTCAGACATAGGAGAAAAACCTTCACCTTGCCTTCACTAATATTGTAGTGAGGTATGGTAGCAACAGAAGCAGTCTACTATGCAGGGGCCAGGTTCTGAGGGACAATGGGGACAGTGGTAATATGTGTCACACCTTACACCCCTACACCATCTTTGGTGCATACACAAAAAATTTTTGGGGGGATTCAGTCTGTTTCAACAGGAAGGTTAATAGCAAGGAAGTGTCTCTAATACAGCCCACTGACTGCATCAGGATGAAGGTTTTCCGTTGCAGGGCCTTGCTGGTAAATAATGGCTGTTACAATCTCTTCATGGTAGTTTATGAAGGAGCCATGTCTTCTTGCGGCCTTGTAGATGACATAGGAGTTGTAAAAGGATCAGTTGAAAAAGGTAGATGGACGGTCAAAAATTGATTATATTTGTGAATAGGGATGAGCTTCGAGTTCGAGTCGAACTCATGTTCTACTCGAACATTGCTTGTTCGCCTGTTCAGCGAACAGTGAACAATTTGGGCTGTTCGCAGCAAATTCGAAAAGCCGGAACACCCTATACAAGTCTATGGGAGAAATCTAAAGTGCTAATTTTAAAGGGTAATATGCAGGTTACTGTCCTAAAAAGTGTTTGGGGACCCGGGTCCTGCCCCAGGGGACATGGATCAATGCAAAAAAAAGTTTTAAAAACGGCCGTTTTTTCAGGAGCAGTGATTTTAATAATGATTAAAGTGAAACAATAAAAGTGTAATATTCCTTTAAATTTCGTAGCTGGGGGGTATCTATAGTATGCCTGTGAAGGGGCGCATGTTTCTGGTCCTTAGAACTGTCCCTGCACAAAGTGTCATTTGTGCAGGAAAAAAAGTCTTTTAAAATCACTTGCGGCTATTGTCGGGTCCCGTAATACAGAGAACACTCAATCAGTGTTCTCTGCATTAGCCGACAATTCATTCATTCATTGATAAAAAAGAAAAAAAAAAGCGTGGGGGTTCCCCTAAATTCAATTACCAGGCCCTTCAGGTCTGACATGGATATTAAGGGGAACCCCGTGTCAAATTTAAAAAAAAAATTGACGTGGGGGTCCCTCTAAATATCCATAACCAGACCCTTCAGGTCTGATATGGATATTAAGGGGAACCCCGCATCAAATAAAAAAAAAATTGACGTTGGGTCCCCCTAAAAATCCATATCAGACCCTTTATCCGAGCACGCAACCTGGCAGGCCGCAGGAAAAGAGGGGGGGACGAGAGAGCGGCCCCCCTCCCTCCTGAACCGTACCAGGCCACATACCCTCAACATTGGGAGGATGCTTTGGGGGTCTGTGACCCCTCAAAGCACCTTGTCCCCATGTTGATGAGGACAAGGGCCTCATCCTCACAACCCTGGCCGTTGGTTGTGAGGGTCTGCGGGCGGGGGGCTTATCAGAATCTGGAAGCCCCCTTTAACAAGGGGACCCCCAGATCCCGGCCCCCCCTGTTTGAAATGGTAAGGGGGTACAAAAGTACCCCTACCTATTCACAAAGAAAGTGTCAAAATGGTTAAATAAGACAAACACACTTTTGAAAAATTCCTTTATTAAAAGTAAAAAAATAAAAAAAAGATTCCAGCGGTGCTAATCCACTCTTGCTATCCAGCGACGGGTCTCCGGGGTCCAGCGATGGATGATCATATCCAGCAACGGGGGATCTCTCAGTCCAGCGCTGTCCATACATCCTTCTTCTGTCTCCACTCCGGAGACACTGCGGGATCCCAGCGCTGACGTTTCTTATATTAGGAGGGCGGGGCCACCCGTCACCTGACCCCGCCCCTCTGACGCTGTAGAGGGAAGCCAGGGGTTCCCCAGTGACGTGTGGGTGACCCCGCCCCCTCTGATGTAACGGAAACCTGCGTTACATCGGAGGGGGCGGGGTCACCCACACGTCACTGGGGAACCCCTGGCTTCCCTCTCCAGCATCAGAGGGGCGGGGTCAGGTGACGGGTGGCCCCGCCCTCCTAATATAAGAAACGTCAGCGCTGGGATCTCTGCAGTGTCTCCGGAGTGGAGACAGAAGAAGGATGTATGGACAGCGCTGGACTGAGAGATCCCCCGTCGCTGGATATGATCATCCATCGCTGGACCCCGGAGACCCGTCGCTGGATAGCAAGAGTGGATTAGCACCGCTGGAATCTTTTTTTTATTTTTTTTATTTTTAATAAAGGAATTTTTCAAAAGTGTGTTTGTCTTATTTAACCATTTTGACACTTTCTTTGTGAAATGGTAGGGGTACTTTTGTACCCCCTTACCATTTCAAACAGGGGGGGGGGGATCTGGGGGTCCCCTTGTTAAAGGGGGCTTCCAGATTCTGATAAGCCCCCCGCCCGCAGACCCTCACAACCAACGGCCAGGGTTGTGAGGATGAGGCCCTTGTCCTCATCAACATGGGGACAAGGTGCTTTGAGGGGTCACAGACCCCCAAAGCATCCTCCCAATGTTGAGGGTATGTGGCCTGGTACGGTTCAGGAGGGAGGGGGGCCGCTCTCTCGTCCCCCCCTTTTTTCCTGCGGCCTGCCAGGTTGCGTGCTCGGATAAAGGGTCTGATATGGATTTTTAGGGGGACCCAACGTCAATTTTTTTTAAATTTGATGCAGGGTTCCCCTTAATATCCATGTCAGACCTGAAGGGCCTGGTAATTGAATTTAGGGGAACCCCCACGCTTTTTTTTTTTTTTATCAATGAATGAATGAATTGTCGGCTAATGCAGAGAACACTGATTGAGTGTTCTCTGTATTACGGGACCCGACAATAGCCGCAAGTGATTTTAAAAGACTTTTTTTCCTGCACAAATGACACTTTGTGCAGGGACAGTTCTAAGCACCAGAAACATGCGCCCCTTCACAGGCATACTATAGATACCCCCCAGCTACGAAATTTAAAGGAATATTACACTTTTATTGTTTCACTTTAATCATTATTAAAATCACTGCTCCTGAAAAAACGGCAGTTTTTAAAACTTTTTTTTGCATTGATCCATGTCCCCTGGGGCAGGACCCGGGTCCCCAAACACTTTTTAGGACAGTAACCTGCATATTACCCTTTAAAATGAGCACTTTAGATTGTGAACGTTTGAGTCCTATAGACTTTAATAGGGTTCTAAAGTTCACACGAAGTTTAGGTCTGTTCGCAGGTTCTGGTGCGAACCGAACAGGGGGGTGTTCGGCTCATCCCTATTTGTGAATGCAATTAGGTTTCTGGATCAGACCATGCCTTCTGTGATTTTCCACTGATGTGTCTTTGTGGTTGGAAGAAAGGATATACACACGCCTTTATCATTCCATTTGAGAGATAAAATGTCTTCATTGTGAAAACTCCCCCCCCCCCCCCCAACACACATATGCACATACACACTTCCTTTTTGGCATTTTGGTGACCAATCCGTGTGGGAAATCCTGGCGATTTGTTTTCACTATACCAAAAGCTTCAGTTTGCAGCAGATAAAGTTGTTGGGAAATGTGGCAGGCTGCTATAAAAGCTGTCCACATAGAGATGGTATCCCTGATAGAACAAGGGTGACATAAGGCCCCATACTATATTTCTGCTGCTACCCAAAAATTGGGCATCCAGGGGGCTCCAGCTGGCTATCTTTCCTTTCATAAATGCAGAAGCCATCAGAGAAGGCTGTGATGAACCCTCTCACAAAATGTATATAACTTCACCCGGTATCTGGCACATTTACTAGGAATATACTTAATGGCCAGCCTGCCTGTAAAGTGCAAGGAATCATCAACATAGACATGTTTGTTGGTAATAAAATCTGGGAACATTTTTGGGGGAAAAAAATTATAAGTGACCTCATTTTGTAAAGCTTGTTGTATTTGGGGTGACCTCGAGGAGGGCACATGGAATTGTCACTAAAATGCATAATCATTGTCTAGCATGCGCTGGTCATAATACAATAGCATATGGTGAATTGGGTGTGTAGACCAAAACGAGTGAAGTTTTGTTTTTTGTAAGTTCCATATTTAGAGTAAGGCCAAGAAAGATTAAAAATTCTTCAACAGTGATGGTTTTCCACTCTTCCACACCAATGTGCGGGCAATAAACTTCTGGAGATTATTGGCGATGTGCTGCATACATATGACATTGCTCCACAATTGAATTGTATCAATTTTTGGTGAAAACAATAAAAAAAAACTACATTTTTGGTTTCTATCTGAACGCCTGGTTGTACTGTAAATAGGGAGATAATAGGTGCTGCTTAATTAGAGGAAGCCATAAAGGATTTAAAAGTGCCTCTGGGACAATAATCCTTTGTGGCTGATGTGACACCCTGCTACTTGTACTTGGCCTTTAATCCAGACTGCGCTACTAGGATGTGCTGGTGCTTGCCTGCTGTTGTTCAGTGCACCTGATTCTTTTTGTAGGGGAACTATCAGTCTCTGAATCAGAGGCCATTACTGAACCGCTACTCTCCACGGGTTCATATTCAGAATCTGAATCTGACAGTGAGAGCTCTTCTCCAGCCAAAATCAGGTTGCACTAATGACATCTGCCATGCTGGTCTCGAGCTCACAGGTGGAACAGCGGAGCTAAGATATTTATGGAGGTTGCTTGGGGGCAGTCCATTTTGGATAGAAAGGGTTAAACGCATTGCAACAGCCAGTCATATAGTGTGCTTCTACCTTTCTTATTGACCTACCTTTTGCACTAAATTCCAAAGTATGTGGTCAGCCTTGCCTACTTCATTTCTGGTGGATTACAAATAACACAGCCCTGTCCTTATCCCCTCCCCCTCCTCATCTCCATAACCTCTCCTTTGCACAGGTAGGGAGCATTGGAAGTTATCACACACAATTTCTGGCAAAATCAACTGGGTTTTTTTTTTTTGCACTTCTCGAATAACAGATATATATAACAAAACGTTTAATTGTATATTTAGCAGGCTAAAAGGAAGCAAAGAAAATAAGTTCATTATTAGTGTTTACATACACTTTGAGATGGATTGTGGTATTACCCAGACACTTGATTGACCTATGGCAATTTTAAAAGAAAACATTACAAGTTGGGTTTAATTATACCTGTATAGTAAAAATAATTCCTAAAGTCTTGTTCATTTTTTGAATAAAATTGATCATGCAGTGAAGGAACCCCAATAAGTAAGAATACTGTACAGCTTAGCAAATTTTTGCTTAGTTTGGGTGCCACACCTGTAGGCCATGAGCAGCACCCTCAAAAACTTTAACTGTTAACAATCAGTCCTGTCCTGCCCGAGGGCAGGGGCTGCTGTGTTTGTGCATGTGAGGTTACACTGGCGTGGTACATGCCCATTAATGCCCAGTACCAGGCAGAGACTGCGGTCATATGAACGATCATGAGGGCAGTTCCCCTACTTAGAGATGAGCCTTCACTGGGTGCAGTAATAAAGTGCAGAGTTCCTCTGAAAAGTGACTTATCCAATGTTACTACACACTATAACCTGTATCTTTGCATTGGGAGGGACATTCTGAGCCTGCGTCCACTCCACCAGTCCAGTGTACCCCTGTTACCTTACTCCCAGTATCAGAAAAGGATCCCGCTGAGCACCTAGCACATGCTCTCACTTAACTCTCTCCTTCTCGTACCACGTGACCAGGCCATAAATCTCTGCAGGCTTCCCGCACCGTGTTCCAGTGTAAAAGGGCCCTGAGAGAGTTCCCTGTTCCACCATCCCAGGCTGAATAGGTCTGCTTCACAGTTTTAGCGTCTTTCACACTAGAATACGGGAAAGCCATGTTCCCGTGCGGCTTCCCGCATCGCATCCCAATTGCACTGCCCTTGCGATGTGCTGCAGTTGTCAGTGCACCTCAAATGCAGGTTGAAAACACAGTGAGTTTGCCTACATTAGATTGCATGCTCTCTCAGCCAAAATAATTTTATTCATATTTTTTGTTTTTGTAGATAGTTATTGATGTTACTACACACATATGCTTGAACTTCCAATAGGGCAAATTACAAAATTAGCAGCGGTAATCAATCAACATTAAGATCGACATATAAAAAAAGTGCTTCTTTGACACTCCATGAGTATGAAAGCTGTGAGCCTGTTCACAGTCTGGGTTTCATGGCAAACGATTGTTGTAATAATCCCAGTTCCCGTCACCACACCTTGTGATAAAACCCCTCAATGGGTAACGACTCACCAGAAGCCGAGCCTTATACGATCATATCTCTTTTTCTAGTGGTCTGTTGAAGGTCAAACTCTTCATCTATATCAACTCACCACCATAAAAGAGACTCGCATAGCATGATACTGTTATGATAACTTTAATCAATAAAGCCTCCCTTAATCCATTGCACTTACAAAGATAAAAACATTCCAAAGCATGTAATATCCTCTAATGACATCAGACTACGAGTGCAGCTCTCACCACCCTTCCGTTGAAACTAACAAGGCAGTTCCAGGGTTATGAGATACAGTTATGTCTGTACAGATCGTTCGTGCGGTCATGCCCTAATGCATTTCGTAGGAGACTTCATCAGAGGGCATCAGTTATTGATGTTATTCTTTGTTTTATAGTTTTATTATAGCAACCATCAGTCCACCCTCACTTCGTTAGTAGTGCCAAACAGGTGCCGTCATTTTGATGATTACCAGAGGTGTGTCAGATTGAAGTGTGGCTTCATTTAACCAGCTGTGAATAAGATCATCTTATGACTGAAATGTGTTAGCAGTGATTGCTCCATGTAATATTTTACTCCTTGGAAATAATAAAGAAGACGTTTTGCCAACATGTCATGATTACAACGTCTATACCAGGCATGTCCAAAGTCCGGCCCGCGGGCCAATTGCGGCCCGCGGTCCGGTTTTGAACGGCCCGCCTGGTCTTTCTCAATTTATTGTGCTGCGGGATCAGGGCTGTCAGATCAGCCGATCCCCGGCACTGTGAGAAGCTCCGTGAGCTTCAAAAGTGAAAGTAAAGTGCAGAGGATTGTGCTGTGCTCTCTGCTTCCCCCTACAGTGCAGTACCCGGCTGAATGAGGAAGCTGCAAAGGTACTGTACTACAAGCTAGATTAGTGTTAAAAAGGCCTTTATTCATGTGTGTGTATGTATGTGTATGCATGTGTCTGTATTTGTGTGCATGTATGTCTGTGTGTGTGTATGTGCACATGTCTGTATGTGTGTGTGCACATGTCTGTATGTGTGTGTGTGCACATGTGTCTGTATGTATGTGTCTGTATGTATGTGTGTGTGCACATGTGTCTGTATGTATGTGTGTGTGCACATGTGTCTGTATGTATGTGTGTGTGCACATGTGTCTGTATGTATGTGTGTGTGCACATGTGTCTGTATGTATGTGTGTGTGCACATGTCTGTATGTGTGTGTGCACATGTGTCTGTATGTATGTGTGTGTGCACATGTGTCTGTATGTATGTGTGTGTGCACATGTGTCTGTATGTGTGTGTGCACATGTGTCTGTATGTATGTGTGTGTGCACATGTGTCTGTATGTATGTGTGTGTGCACATGTGTCTGTATGTATGTGTGTGTGCACATGTGTCTGTATGTGTGTGTGCACATGTGTCAGTATGTATGTGTGTGTGTGTGTGTGTGTGTGCGCACATGTGTCTGTATGTATGTCTGTGTGTGTATGTGTGTGTCTGTATATATGTCTGTATGTGTGTGCATGTGTGTCTGTATGTATTTCTGTATGTGTATGTATGTCTGTATGTGTGTGCATATATGTCTGTATGTGTGTGCGGCGTGCATTTGTCTGTATGTGTGCCTGCATTTGTGTGCTTATGTCTGTGTGTATGTTACTTTTAATCTGGACCCCCCTCCCCCCCTTCTTATACCATCAAAACTGCTTTTGTAGGGCTTGTGTGTGATATTAGCCAGGACTGCTGCTCCTCTGAAAAGCAACCCATGCACAGATCTCTTTTCAGAGGCATTTGAATGGCGGTAAAGAGGCATTATGTTGCCTCCTCACCACCTGTTTTAAGCCCGTAAATGCAACATCTGTGTGGCTGTGTACTGTGTGTAGGGCAGCCCATTAATTTCAATGGACTTCCCTACTCACAAAAATGCTGGGAAAGAAGTTCCCAAGCTTTTTTTTTTTTTTTTTTTTTTATTGCACTGCACCAAAAGCACCCTACATTTTCCAATGTGTGAGGTACCATTAAGTAATAACGGTGCCCCCTAAAGTGCAGAGCATTCGTCTGTGTGTTGGGAACGAGTGCGACAAAGGCAAGAGAATTCTTGTTGGGCCGTGTATTAGTGCTCGGATGGACACACTTAGACCGAATTTTCAATGGTTCAAAGAATGTCAGGCAAAATGGTCGGCCCTCAGGCATGTTCACTTCATCAAATCCGGCCCACTTTGAAAAAAGTTTGGACACCCCTGGTCTATACACAAGCAGATGGAGGTGGCTGTCTAGCACGGTGATCGAGTCTTGGCCTGACAGCTGTCTGATCAGGTGGTAGCACCTTCTTTCTATCTTTTTTACATGTTTAAATTACCCCTCTCACATTCCATTAAGCCAGGAACACATCGTGCCAAAAATCGTTTGAAAACTGTTGGTTCGGGAGGAACCGTCTGACTTTCGTTCTATGTGTACAGCTCCTGTATGACTCTCTGATGTTAGCGGTCTTCCTCTTTGTATAATAAAGGTGGACCCACCAGAAAGTGTTTAACCCTTTTCCCCCGGCTGGGTGAGAAACTAGGTAAAAGCATTTCAACCTGCCTATATGCCTAGGAGCTATGAGGCACTATATGCTAAATCACAGAAACATACACTCTCCCTCATTTAAAACCCATGATCACAAAGTGTGCTCTCCTTCCCCCTGTATCAGCAGGCTACAGATATAGTACTTAACCACATGCTGACCAGCGCACAACGATACATGTCGGCACAATGGCACAGCTGGGCAAATGGGCGTACAGGTACATCCCCATTTAAATCATGGCATTGTGGACACGAGCGCGCCGACAGTGTACTTTGTGACCGTGCCTGTGGATCCTGTGGATTCGATGTCCGCCCGGGGCCTGCGATCGTGTCAAGGAGTGGCAGAATTGGGAGATGCCTATGTAAACAAGGCATTTCCCTGTTCTGCCTAGCAACATTACAGAGATCTACTGCTCCCTGTCATCGGGAGCAGTGATCTTTGTCATGTTCTAGTGAGGCAATCCCCCCACAGTTAGAATCACTCCCTAGGACACATTTAACCACTTGATCGCCCCCTAGTGTTTAACCCCTTCCCTGCCAGTGTAATTTACACAGTAATCAGTGCATTTTTATAGCACTGATCGCTGTATAAATGACAATGGTCCCAAAATGTCACAGTCACAATAAAATCGCAGATCGCCGCCATTACTAATAAAAATTATAATAATGAAGATGCCATAAATCTATCCCCTATTTTGTAGACGCTATAACTTTTGTGCAACCCAATCTATATATACGCCTTTTGCGATTTTTTTTTTACCAAAATTATGTACAAGAATACATATTGGCCTAAACTGAGAAAGAAATTAGTTTTTTACATATTTTTTGGAGATATTTATTATGGCAAAAAGTAAAAAATATTGCATTTTTTTAAAAAATTGATGCTCATTTTTTGTTTATATTGCAAAAAAAAAATGCAGAGGTGATCAAATACCATCAAAAAAAAAAGCTCTATTTCTGGGATAATAAAGGATGCCAATTTTGTTTGGGTGCTATGTCGCACGCCCACACAATTGTCAGTTGAAGCGACGCAGTGCCGTATCACAAAAAGTGCTCTGGTCAGGAAGGGGGTAAATGTTTCCGGAGCTGAAGTGGTTAAACAAAGAAAAATTAATGCTAAGCAGCACAGTGTTTTTCTTTTTTTACTTACTGGGATCCCTTGACTACATGGTTAATTTTATTCAAGGTGGACTTAGGCTTTAATATTTCTTTGTGATTCTGAAGAAATTATTGTAACAAAACATGATGGGTTTTTATATCATATTTTTTATTATAAAACTTAGTATGATCCATCTTTATTATTCATTTATATAAAGATCCAGTTGTTTGAATAATTTAAGTGACAAAAAATATAGTATTAATATGCAAAATTAGCATGTTCTCTTTGTTTTGTCATGGAATCATATATTTTAAAAAGTGGAACTAGAAATACATATATTGTATATAAATCATTACTGACAGTGATTTATGAGAGTCTATGTCCTGGATTTAAAGAATTAATGGTATTCCATAGTGATATAGGAAACCACAACAACAAAACCACAAACACAACTACAGTTGAAAGTAACAGCCATTTAACTGCGTACCTAAATAGATGATTTGTAGGAAGAAAACCGCTTGGATAGGAAGCCTGTTTTCTGGAATGTGAACTTTTATCAAGTGAGGTCAAGCTAAATTCTTCCAAAAAATCTGCCACTATCATTTTCTATGACCTGTCATACTGTTCAAGAATGCTGGGAATGTGCATTTGCTGAATAAAAGTAGCACATGTGGCTTTAGTTTTTCATGAACCATTATTTGACTTCATGGTCTAATAAAATACTGCGTAGAAAGAAAAAGTGTCATTGTTTTTTTATACAAATCAGTCAACCATTTCCCAACATACATGTTAAAGCTGAACTCTAGGCACATATAAAAAAGTTAATTAGCTCAGCTCTGTATTCACTAATACATGCTAAAATGTATTTTTTTAAGTGCAAGCACTTGACCTGGTATTAGATTGGGTTCGCATAGCCTTGTGTTGCTGCGCTGCTGCGCTGCTATACAGTGCCATGAAATTTTGTACAGTGCACTGCGATAAAATGCAAAATGTCTGTCTGCTCAGGTCTGTGTTGCAGTCTGAGTGGGATACACAACTGTTTTCTGTGTGTCCTTGCGATGATAGGTATTTTACAATGCAGTAAAATGTCTGTCACATGTCTGTCACCTCCCAATGTATGAATTATCCCTTAGCCTCTTGCACCCACTGGAGTGTGGGAGAAAGAAACAGTACAAGCAGCCGATCAGTTCACGTGCTTACAAGAAGTATGCTGATAGTAGGAGAAAGCTGAATGAAAGAGAGTTGATCTCTCCATTGTGCTGCTTCTCCTTTCACTGTCCAGTCACAGGCTGACATAGGTTCACGATGGTCTGGGCTCAGAGCAAGTAGGTTGAATGATACTGGTCATTTGAGGACATTTAGCAGCAGAAAAAAAAATACTGGGAGTGGGTATCTCTGGACTGTAGCTTAACATTGAAACAAAAGCTTGGACTATTTTATTTTTATCTTGTTGCTTTTGGCTGGAGTTCTGCTTTAAATAAAAATGAAGAGCAGAGCCAGAATACATTTTATGCTGACCACTTCAAAACAATCATGTTTTAGTAGTCTGTGTGCTATGAAACATTAACTGATTGATTTATTATGGAATCAAGAAAGTATATGGATTCCACTCAAGTTTTTAAAACTATTCTGGAAATATTAAAAGAAAAAAAATCCTTTGGGGCTTGTACATCATTTGGAATTGAAATGAATTCTTAGAAGACATCTTTTTGATTAAGTTCCTGAAGGATATTTAGAGGACCTCATTAACGGCAGTTATAAAACGTATGTTTTTAACCTGCCAGGTCTGTACAGTATATGGACCTATAAAATTGCTTCTAGCTGGCCAGGTCAGTGCATTGTATGAAAATGTTTTTCCTCCTTCTGGTATAGGCTCATGTGTAAAATGTGGCCCCTCCCATCCACCCGTGGTATGGTTTTGGGGGTCTTTAATAAACTCTGAAAGTGTGAGCTGTAAGTGGAAAAAGAAGAAATAGGAAACATTGTAAAAATGGTCTGGTCACCTAAGTTTTAAAAGGGAAGGCGGGGCCCAACAACAAAAGGGTTAATATAAAATACAGCATGGAATAATGTTATAAGAGGCTGGAAATAATATAGGCGAGAATATCCCAAATACGTGAAATACAGTGTTCAATCTATACACTGCTAATGTGTTAGAAAAAGCTGAACTCTCTGCAAAAATGGTGCAGCTTTCTAATCATTATTACATCATTAAATTAATTTTGTTTTATTGCAAGCAGTGTAAGTACCTGAATCTGACCTGGTAACACATTTTTGCAGTCCCTGTACAGCTGATTGGGGTGAGAGAGAAGGAACCAGCAGAAGGAGCCAATCAGTTTTGTGTGCCGAGAAGAAGCATACCAATAGCAAAAGAAATCAGAGCTTATCGCTATGCTGCTTCTCCTTTCACTGTGCAGTCTGGAGTTGTCCAGGGAGTTGAATGATGCTGGCCTTCAGACTGAGAACATCTAATGACAGACAAAAAGCTTGAAGTGGGAAATCTTGGAGTTAAAGCTAAATAGCCTGTTCTTTTTTATTTTATTATTTTTGCCTAGGATTCAGCTTAAAGTTTTTTCTTACATGGAATATAGGAGGCATCTTTGTTCTCTGTTTGGATTCGTCAGCTAGACATGTGCCCCAGTCTATTAATTTCCTGAAGCTTTGAGAAGCTTTTGAGAAACAGTTTTCCCATAACTGATAAATGTAAATATTCATTAAAATGTTGGACTCTTTCTGCTTTTGTTCTTGGAGTAAATGATGCTTTTTGTTCCTTTGGCAATCACCTCTGTTATATTTTAGTGATTGCTATCTCTGCAAAAAGTGTTAAGCAGTATACAAATTCTCAGCTATTCCACACTAAATCATTCTCCCTAATACTATTTATAATATTTCATATATTTCTTCTGTGTGCCCTACTCTTTAACACAAATTCATGATAGAGTTAATTTAGCATTACCATGTTTTGCCCCCCCCCCGCCCCCCCCCCCTCCTTTGAAACTTATAAAAAGAGCCTCTCACATTCTATTATTGTGTTCAACAATATAACTGCTTTGGTGCTACACCAGCACTAACACTGTGGGTATTCATAAAGCAGAACTTGTACTATTGCAAGCTTTCCTTGGTCCAGTTTGGACCACTTTGGAAGCTGACAATCACAGTAGTAATCGGCACAACTTCAGTGATTGCCGCAATCTTCTGAGTCCTGTGTACCACTGCCATCCTTAGAATGCCTTATATTTATTTCAGTGATTGAAAAATGTTCTCTGATTGGATGAGATGAAGATTGTAACAACACCTCTCCTCCTTTTCACCTTGGCCAAATATTCATCGGGAAAAAAAACAAGGCAATCTATGAATGGTGGTAGTGCCATATGAGTGACTCCATGTGATGACACAGGACCCAAAAGGTAGCAACAATCAGTGCCAGCTTCCACAGCAGACCCTCAAGGTATGAGATCTACATACTTACATTGGTTCAAACTGGACCAATGTAAGTATGAAATTAAGATTGTACCTAAAGTTCAGCTTTGACCATTTGAAGACTGGCATGTTAAACCTCTTTTCTGTCCATGCCATTTTTCAGATTTAATAGCGGTGATATTTTGCTGAAGAGTTACACAGGCATGCATCACTGTCCTAAAATTAATTTTATGTAATTTTTTGAGACAGACATAGCTCTCTTTTGGTGGTACTTAATCACTTCTGGGTTTCTGAAAACTATGGTATATATATTGGAAATGTATTAACTGCCGAGATCCATAGAGGGGACCACAATCCAAGAAGCACCTTCAGGCTTTCAAGGGGCATGCATTTTGTATCTGATTTCCTGACTACCTATTATATTTCTTGAGATCCTAAAGTGCCAGGACAGAGGAGCAGCCACACAATTACCTCATTTTCCAAAGTTTCACATTTCACATTTTTTGTCGCAAGTTTTTTGAAAATAAAGAATGAAAATGCATTTTTTTCAAATACAGCTGTCAATTTATAAGATATTTCTCACACACAGGATTGGTGTACTTGGAATTACATCTCAAAACACATTCTGCTATTCCTCCTTAGTATGGGCATACCGCTAATGTGAGACTTTTTTGCAACCTAACCACATAGATGGGCTCAAAATCCAATCAGCACCTTCAGGCTTTTAAGGGGTATAAATTACACATCTAATTTCCTGACAACCTATAACATTTTTGGAGACCCTGGAGCACCAGGACAGTAGAAACACCCACAAAATGATCACATTTTGGAGTGTAAACACCCCAAGGTATTTTTAGGTGAGTCTTTTGAAGACTTCATTTTTCTTGGAAACTGCAAAGAAAATTCAAATTTATTTTTTTATACAATGTTGTCAATTTGTTATTAGATTTCTCACATATGACATGGGCATACTTAAGTCTCATACACACAATTGGACTTTGTACAAACTTTCCTGTGGATTTTTGTACAAAGGGCGTCGGCAGAGAACTTGTATTGCATACACACGGCAGGACTTTTTCAGCCAACTTTCACCAAATCACGTGGTTTTTCTGCTCTTTACCGCCACCTTTGGTCAACTTCTGTATTGTTGTCTGATCTTTTGCTTTGTTTCTGAGCATGCGTGTTTGTACTTTGTACAAAAGTCCTATGGTTTTCTGTACACACGATCAGACTTTGCTCCATCTGACTTTTGTTGCCAGAAAGTTTGTCCGTTCGCACAGCCAACAAAAGTCTGATGAAAACCGAAAAAGTTTGCCCAAAGGAGCATACACACGGTCGGATGTTGCTCCAAAACAGCTAATTTGCATGTTTCTTGTCAAAAAGTCTGATCATGTATACGGGCCTTTAGAATTACACCCAAAAACACATTCTGCTTATCTTACAAGTATGGGAATACCACTTGTGTAAAGGCCCATACACACGATCAGACTTTTTGACAACAAACATGCAAATTAGCTGTTTTGGAGCAACATCTGACCATGTGTACGCTCCATCTGACAAACTTTTTTGGTTTTCATCAGACTTTTGTTGGCTGTACGAACGGACAAACTTTCTGGCAACAAAAGTCTGATGGAGCAAAGTCTGATCATGTGTACAGAAAACCATAGGACTTTTGTACAAAGTACAAACAGGCATGCTCAGAACCAATGCAAAAGATCAAACAACAATACAGAAGTTGACCAAAGGTGGCGGTAAAGAGCAGAAAAAACACGTGATTTGGTGAAAGTTGGCTGAAAAAGTCCTGCTGTGTGTATGCAATACAAGTTCAGGGCTGACGCCCTTTGTACAAAAATCCAAGGGAATGTTTGTACAAAGTCCTATCGTGTGTATGAGGCTTTAGACTTTTTCAGTGTTTACACTGTTTAGCCACTGGATATTGTATCCTGTGTATCACAAAACTTAACTAATACTATATCAAAAACAGTGTACTATAATACTCACCTCTGCATGAGTTATCAGGAAAATTTAGGTTAGTGTGGCATCACATATAGCAAGCCCTGTTTCTATAAGTCAAGCCTAGCCTACTGGCATATGAATGCCCCTAGGAATTCCATGATCACTGGCAAAGAAGTACATAAATCTGAAAAGGGTGAACAAAAGAGTTCCTATGGTTCCAGGAGAGCAGTTGTCTTCAGGGGATGACTGGGACTGGTGCCTTGCGGGAACATAATCAGTGGGACATCTAAATGGGTCAGTTCAGGCAGCAGGCAGTGACATGATCAATAAACAGGAAAATTATAGGTCCAGGCAGCACACAGAAACATGGTCAATAAAGAGTCCAGGGTCAGTACAGGCAGCAAGCAGGGGCTACCCTGCACTGGTGGGGTGGTGATCAGGAACACTGTTGCTGAATGTACAGGCTCTAGTGACACTGTACTGATGTGGCAGCAATCAGGGACACTGAAACTGGAACTGGTGTGGTGACGATTAGTGATGAGCCCAGCCATCTTCCCTGCTTGGGAAGCTATCAAAGCTATCACTGATATTGGCACTTTCATTGGATGTTTTGTATTAAGAGCATTTCTTATATTTATGGTGGATTATGTTAATATTGTGCCACCAGAAAGTATAATTTTAGTTATCTTTTTTTAAGTTTTACTTAAAAAATGTATGGTGGCAGCATATGTAAAGTTAGTACACATGTGTTAATATTCTCCAAACCACGGGGTACTAAGAGGTTGTAATTAAATAAAAAAGCCTTTATTTTATCTGTAAATAATGTAGCGCCACCCCCGTGGGGGCAGCTTGAAGATGACTAACCCCAAAGGTTGCCCAGGCCCAGTAAGTCTCTCAACACCTCTGATACCCTGTGTTTGGACATATTTCAATATGGCAATACAATTACACAAACATCAGACTGTGACATGGTAATCAAGTATTTTACTTCTGGAAGTTCTGCAAATAGACAGAGCAAAGAAAAATGGCTTAGGCAAATATGCTGTTAGTATTAAACTCTTAGCACACATAAACAGGAGGGCTATGCATACTGAATTTCAGTAAAACAAATAGTAGCAACTGATAACTTGGGTGGAACCTATGACCACAGGTAAAGAAAGGGGAAGGAGAATCACTGTCTTTATGTCAGACTACTCCCTTTAGCTCCTGATGCCACACGTCTAAAACAAACACTGAAACACAAGAGTATTCCAACAGAATACCTTGAAATATAACATTTTAGTCTCTGAGAAGAGCCCCCTTTTAAAATGGACTGGTACTGTACTCAAGGTCCTTTAAGTTGGGGGAGGAGTGGAGGTGTCCTTGTGTTATAGGTGTTCTGCGTCTTCAGCTAGCTAAACAAAGGGCCCAGGGTAATTCCTGTGCAATGGCATCCAATGTTGCAAATAAAAAGCTCAAACTAGACCTTTAGAACTTTAGTGAAGAGAAACAGGGTAAAGGTGTCTTCATGCAGTGTTTCTATTGCCCCGTACACACGATCGGACTATCCAGCGGACTTAGACTTTGCAGCGGAGGTCCGCCGGACTTTCCGAACAAGCGGACTTGCACACACACAGACCTTGCGAGCCCCGTTGTCTGGTATGGGTTTTAAGGGTAACCCCTACGCCAAAAAACAGCGTGGGGGTGCTCCCAAAGTCCATACCAGACCCTTATCCGAGCACGCAGCCCGGCCAGTCAGGAAAGGGGGTGGGGAAGAGCGAGTGCCCTCCCTCTCCTGAATGGTACCAGGCCGAAAGCCCTCAACATGGGGGGTGGGTGCCCCCACCCCAAAGCACCTTGTCCCCATGTTGATGAGGACAAGGGCCTCTTCCCGACAACCCTGGCCGTTGGTTGTCGGGGTCTGCAGGTGTTGGGCTTATTGGAATCCGGGAGCCCCCTTTAATAAGGGGGCCCCCAGATCCCAGCCCCCCACCCTATGTGATTGAGTATGGGGTACATCGTACCCCTACCCATTCACCTGGGGGAAAAGGTGTCAATAAAAAAACACACACAACACAGATTTTCAAAGTAGTTCATTAGGCAGCTCCGGGGGTCTTCTTCAGATTTCAGGGGTCTTCTCGCCGGGCTCCTCCACTATCATTTGCTCTTTTGCCGCTCTTTTGCTAGCGGAGGAGCCCGGCTTTCTCCATTGTCGTTGTCACCGTTTGAGGGTCTTCTTCCGACTTTGGGGGTCTTCTTCAGACTTCTCCGCACTTTCCGGCCTCTTCTCCCGCTCTCCGGTTCTTCTGCTAGGCTCCTCAGCTATCTTCTTCCAGCTCTTTTACTAGCGTTGGCCCGGTCTTCTCATTTGTCGTCGGTGTCTTCTTCTTCTTCCTTCTTCCGATGTTGACACAATGCTCTCTCCCGCTGTAATTCCGGGGAAAGAAGAAGAAGACCGGGCTCCTCTGCTAGCAGAAGATAGTGGAGGAGTCCGGCGAGAAGACCCCCGGAGCTGCCTAAGAAACTACTTTAAAAACCTGTGTTTTTTTATAGACACCTTTTCCCCCAGATGAATGGGTAGGGGTACAAATTCACATAGTGTGGGGGGCCAGGATCTGGGGCACCCTTATTAAACAACATGGGGACAAGGTGCTTTGGGGTGGGGGGCAGCAGGGTGCCCCCCTTCCCCAAAGCACCCACCCCCCATGTTGAGGGCATGCGGCCTGGTACGGTTCAGGAGGGGGGGAGCTCACTCGTTCCCACCCCCTTTCCTGCCCAGCCGGGCTGCGTGCTCAGATAAGGGTCTGGTATGGACTTTTTCTACTATTTCGGCGTAGGGGTTACCCTTAAAACCCATACCAGATGACGGGGCTCGCAAGGTGTCAATCTCGCCGATGAAAGCGGCGACATTGACTTCCTTCTCTAGTCCCGTCGTACCTGAAGCCATGTTCAAAATGAACAGACTTTAGCCTGTGTGTGGGCTAGTCCATTCATTTGGAAAGTCTGGCGGACTAGCACACAGACGAGCAGATTGTCCCCCGGAAAGCTGAGTCCGGCAGACAATTTTGAGTCAAGTCTTATTTCAAAGTCCCCCAGACTTTTGGGAAGAAAAAGTCAGCTGGAACCCACACATGGTCGAATTGTCCGGTGGATTCTGGTCCGCTGGACTAAGTCCGCCGTATAGTTTGATCCTGTGTCCGTGGCATATGGGCATAAAGAGGGTGGACTTCTGGCCTCTCACCAAACTAGATGATACCAGGCTCAAGGAATAGTGGGGAAATCCCGCAGCAGGCTCCTGAAGAACCTGTGACCAGAGAAAGGTACCTGACTGCACACCTTGCAGTGCCAGGATTCAGCAGGATCTGTGCTGGTGATGATGAGAGTGACCCCTCAACTGTCACTGGATTGGGCAAAAGCTGGTGATGATGGATGTGTCCACACACACCCACCAGGGACTCTCCCCCACTGCTTCGGCCGCAGCCTCGGCTTGTATTCCTCCAACCCTCTGGGTCTCTGCTCACGGCTGAAGGCCATTGTCCCAAGGGAGTTACTCCCCCCCAGCAAAGGCTATATATCCCCTCTCCCAGCATGGAAATTGTAGTTCCCAATGTAAACTTGACTTTTTGGAGGACATGGCCCAAGATCCTTTGCTCTTCTCTCGGATCTCACTCACTCTGCATTCAGGATGTGACTATACAGTGTCTAAGCTGAGCACTGGGAACAGCCTCTTTGTGTATGATGTTGTAGAGTGTCCCGAAGGACACATGCAATTTAGCCAGCACCTAGCTGCAATAACTTTAGTACTCTTTGTAATAGAAACAAAATGCTAGTGTTGTTGTACAACATGTACCTTTTCATTGAAAAATTCACTCATTTTAAAATCAACACTAGTCAAACTAGACATTATATGAAGCAGTATTAGGGTTATCATTTTGTGTGCCACTTGACTAGTCTACATGAGTGAGTCCTGGTCTTCATTATGTAACACCACTACTTGGCCCTTATTTGTTACATCTATTAGGAAGTATAACTATTAATAAAACATTTATATCTGTGTATCATCTTGTTTTTCGTTTTCTGGATGTCATTATCAGTAATTGTAAAAATAAAATACACATAAGAATACTGTATATTCACAGTTTGTGACAGCTTGCTTCCATTTAAATGCAAAATCATACAACATGAATTGAATTATCTTATATGACTCTCTAAAGTTTGAAAAGCCTTGGCTTTATCATATGCTTTATTCAGCTTCCAATAAGTACATTGATATGGGATATGGTTTTAATTTTTTAGGAGAAATTGTTTATTAAAAATAACACATAAATCATTATTGGCCATAGAGTTAATATCCTAGTCGTGGTTGTATGTATTAAAGCAATTTATACAAAAATACCAATTATGCAAAATTCTTTTGATTACCATGTGGAAATAGTGTTTAGTTAACTAAAACAAAAAGTCATTTCCAAATTCCTCACTGGATTGAGGATGATAATTGAATGTTCCAGGCGCTAGATATGAAAAATGTACACCAATAACAATGCCAAAAGAAAAAACGTTTAAAAATCGAGAGATTTGCTTGGTCTAAGTCATGTAGTTCCTAAAAGAAATAGGAGAAGTTGGATTGCAGTTCAAAGTCCTATAGTTTATTTTCATACTGTTTAAATTTGACATCCACCCTTTTCTCTTACTCTTCTAAAATATCTTTTGACCTCAAAAGTAATTCTGTAAATGTTTTGTATTACACAAGGGCATTTTGAGAAATATTATTTAAATAAGAAGCATGTTTTACCAAATAATGCCCATATCCAGTAATATCTTTTCAATCACTTAACTGGCAACTAGTTTGGCATTGGATTGGTATATTGACTCTTAAATTTTAATATGCTTACTTGAAAAGGAGAAGGGATTATTTACTTCCTAAGAAACCAAGGTGATCTCTTGCTGATTCTGTTTTTTTTTCTGTTGCATGCTGTGATACACATATTGTGAAATGTTAGTTACATTTTTTAAAGAAAACTGTTTAATTGCCAACTTTTTCATGTCAAAAAAATCTCTGTTTTGGATAATGGATACTATTGACACCTTATAATCTTATCTATTGGCTGGGTTATCCTGAAACTGGGATATGTATGCTGCATGCCTTTAGCTTGAGATCTGAATGCTCTCAGAGCAGAAGTTCCTGATTAGGGATGAGCCAAACATACCCGTGTTTGGTCAAAACAGATTGGGCAAGCATTACTGAATTTCAGATCCTTAATTTGAACCCCATTGAAGTTAATGGGAGCTGAATCTTGGAACTCAGTATTGGACATTTTCTGTATTAATACGAAAGAGATTGTCAAACAAAAGTCAAGAGGACCGGGGCAGTGGCCTAGGGAACATGTACTAATGAAAATAAATGAATATATTGTTCAGCTGAGTCATTTCAGGTGATGTAAAGGGCAACATTGAAATTGAAAAAAATCTTTTAAACTATATGCTTAGAGGATTAGCTAAAGCTGAACATGGTTTTATAAAACATTATGATTCTCTGGGACAACATCAGCAATGCCATTTTGTGCCATCACATAAATTGCATGTGTAATAATTTAGTTTAGCTCATTCATTGACTTACATACAGCTCACATACAAAACCTAATATGTCCAAAAAAAGGCTTTGTTAGGTTGTTGTTTTTTTTCAAAGACAACTATTATTTGTAGACCATAATTAGGCACTGGAAGCAGCAGGGGCTATACACCCAACATCTACTGCAGAGTCTATACACTGATCAAGTAGGCATAATACATCCAGGGAAAAAAAAAACAGTGTCTTGATTCAGAGACCAAAAAATGAAAATTTTTAACTTTAGCACCACAGTGGGAATATTGCATCTAGAAATAAAAAAAAAAAAAAAAAAAAACAATTGTGTTGTGATTCAGAGAATCAAAATGGAAACATTTTTACTATTTAGAACCACAGCTATTAAGCCTTTTTTGGACAGGCTGCAACTTCTTAGGTATTAAACAGGTATTATGCATATGAAAAGAAAACATTGATGTCCACTCATTTCAGATGTTAATGAAAAAAATTGCATATGCACACCTTTGAAGTCTTTACTCGATAGGATGCAATTTCTGAGTGAGAGATCAAGCACATTGCAATTCAAAAGAAAGAATGTACGTATTTTTTGGGACACTGAAGACAAAAAAATGTTAGAGATTTGTGCTACAGTTCAGGATTGTGCGGCATATTTTATTTTTAAAGAAAATAATCCTTTATTGAATAGGCCACAATTTCTAGAGAGAGAACAAACATATTTCATGAATAATTTAAAAAATTTTTTGTCTAAAAATGGGAAAAGGTTACAGAATTGCACCATAGATATTATGCCTGTATGGCTGCAATTTCTGAGTGACTGAGCCTGCATATTGTATCTGTTTGAGTACAACTGAAAATGTAAAATTTGAGTCAGGACCTGTTTTTCTTATTTTGTGCTTTTGTGTGTGTGTTTGGGGTAGAAAGCAAGCAGAGGGTGTCAGGGACGCTCTGCCAGCTCCAAAAGACGTGCACCTATGTGCACGCGTGAATCGCGGACTTCGCGCACAGATGCACGCACACGTGAATTGAGGACTTCGCACACGGATGTGCGCATACGCGAATTGCGGACTTCGCGCACGGATGTGCGCCCATTAGAAGCACGTTGGTGCCCTGGCGCTCAACAATCTATAAAAGACGCTCCTGGAGTGCTGCCCGTTGCGGTTTGATCTGCTTCTGTTGCCTGTGTTCCTAATTCTGTGTCTGAAAGCCTGCATCTGCTGACCTGCATCCACTGCTCTGCAAACCTGCATCTGCTGACCTGCATCCACTGCTCTGCAAACCTGTATCTGCTGACCTGCATCCGCTGATCTGCAAGCCTGCATCCACTGCTCTGCAAACCTGCTTCCGCTGCTCCGCAAACCTGCATCTGCTGACCTGCATCCACTATACTTGCTGGCCTGCATCCACTGATCTCCGTATCTGCTGTTCCGGCTTCCACTTGGCTATACAGCTCCAAGCAGTGAGGACCAAACAGGTACCTTTACCTTGCAGTGCTCTTACCACCAATGTCCCCACTCCAGTGGTCTCTGAGCTGGGGTGGTATGGGAGGTCTCCTGCCGCACGTCAGGCTCAAATCCAAGGTACATTACAGATGGCATCTTGAAATACAGAATTAATTATATTTTTATACTATAGCAATGCCATATTTATTAAAACAGTTAAAACTCCCAAAAAGAAAGTGATTTCAAATACACCTTCTAAAGTCTTTTTTTTTTTTTTTTTTAATAGACTCCTTTCTCTGATTGTATAGATTTGCTGCAGAGAATCCTTATTAATAGAATAATTTGAGGCAGAGGCATTTTGTCCAGAAATATTACCTGAAAGTTCATTGTTTCAAACACAGGTTTTAACCACTTCCATACTGGCATATAGTCATATGACGTCCACAGGAACACTCTCCCATCCTGGGTGGGCGTTATATCGGGCAACTGGGGGCCCACAGCACAGCAATCTGGCATTAGACGTGTCCCTCAAAAACAGCCCATCCCTGATCAGGGTAAAGAGTCAATTAAATGGGCTCTTTACCAAGTGACCAGCTGTGTCCAATCACAGCCAGTCACAAATGTCAACAAACGGCTGTAGCGCCGTTTCCGGGTTCTCCTCCTCGATGTGTGAGGGGAGACCTGGAAGAAAAAGTGCAATGATGTGCCACATCTCCCCCAAAATAAATAGTACCTGTCACAGCCCATCAGAGTACCTGTCACAGCCCATCAAAGTACCTGTCACCAGCATCAGAGTACCTATCACCAGTCTCAGAGTACTCAAGTACCTGTTACCAGCCCTTCAAAGTAGCTGAGTACCTAATACAAGCCCATCAGAGTACCCAAGTACCTGTCACTAGGGATGAGCCGAACACCCCCGTTCATTTCGTATCCAGAACATGCGAACATGTAAAAAATTTGTTTGAACACGCTAACACCGTGGGGGACCCCCACACATTTTTTTTTTCAATGGCTTTTAATGACTTATGTGCATTGTCGGGACAACAAATTCATTAATAGCTGGTACTAGTGCTAGTACTTTTAAATGACTTATTTTTCCTTTAGAAATGTAATTTTGCTCTGGGACTGTTATAAATACGGGAAACATGCGTTACTTTACAGGCATACTATAGACACCCCCCAGGTACAAAATTTAAAGGAATATTTCACTTTTATTGTTTCACTTTAAGCATTATTAAAATCTCTGCTCCCAGAAAAACTTTTTTTTGCATTGATACATGTCCCCTGGGGCAGGACCCAGGTCCCAAAACACGTTTTATGACAATAACTTGCATATTAACCTTTAAAATTAGCACTTTAGATTTCTCCCATAGACTTTTAAAGGGCGTTCCACAGCTTTTTTGAATTTACCGCGAACACCCCAAATTGTTCGCTGTTAGGCGAATAGCCAATGTTCAAGTCAAACTCATGTTCGACTCGAACAGATAGCCCATCCCTACCAGTTGGGGTGTTTTCTTTTCAAAATGGGGTAATTTTGTGGGTAATTCCACTGTCCTGGTGCTCCATGACCTTCAAAAGTGTGATAGGTTGTCAAGAAACAAAATGTGTAATTTATGCTCCTACAATGCCTAAGGGTGCTCCCTGCATGTTGGACCTCTCTATGTGGCCAGGCTGTGTAAAGGTCTCACACATGTGGTATCGCCATGCTCAGGAGGATTAGAAGAATGTGTTTTGCTATGTACATGCTGTGAAAAATCAAAAAAATACGTTTTCATTTTCTTTCCACGTTTTCCAAAAACTTTTGGGAAAAAAATGACACGTTCAAAAGACTCATTATGCATCGTAGAATAAACCTTGGGGTGTTTTCTTTCCAAAACTGGGTCATTTTGTGGATAATTCCATTGTCCTGGTGCTCCAGGGACTTCAAAAGTGTGATAGGTCATTAGGAAATTAGATGTGTAATTTATGCTCCTAATGCCGCGTACACACGATCAAACAAGCGGGTGGAAAAGTCCGGCAAACTCAAGTCCGCCGGACAATCCCCCCGTGTGTAGCCTCCGGCATACTTTTTTGACCCGAAAGTACGGCGTACTTAGAAAGTAGTTTTACACTCCAATCTTCCCGCCGTCCTTTTGAAATGAACGGACTTTTCCCGCCCGGAGAAAAGTCCGCTCATTTCGAGCGGATCTCCAGGTAGGCGGGGCCTGCGAAGGATACGTCGCTGGCCCTGCCGCCTGGTATGGACCTAAAGGGGAACCCCAACGCCGAAAAAAATGGTGTGGGGTCCCCCCAGGTCCACATCAGTCCCTTGTCCGAGCACGCTACCCGGCCAGCCAGGAAAGGGGGGGCGAGCGAGCGCCCCCCCCTCCTGAGCCGTACCAGGCCGCGTGCCCTCTACATGGGGGATGCCTTGGGGAAGGGGGGGCCGCGCGCCCCCCCCACCCCAAAGCACCTTGTCCCCATGTTGATGAGGACAAGGGCCTCTTCCCGACAACCCTGGCCGTTGGTTGTCGGGGTCTGTGGGCGGGGGGCTTATCGGAATCCGGGAGCCCCCTTTAATAAGGGGGCCCCCGGATACCGGCCCCCCACCCTATGTGAATGAGTATGGGGTACAATGTACCCCTACCCATTCACCTGTAAAATAAAGTACAAAAAAAAACACAACACACAAGATAAAATAGTTTATTGCACAGCTCCGGGGGTCTTTCGTCTTCGGGGGTCTTCTCGCCGGACTCCTCCGCTATCTTCTTGTAGCTCTTTTGCTAGCGGAGGAGCCCGGCTTTCTTCCTCGTCGCCGGCCTCTTCTTCTGACTTCGGGGGTCTTGTCCCCCTCTTTGGTTCTTCTGCCGGGCCACCGCGCCTTCTTCTAGCTCTTTTACAGGCGGTGGCCCGGTCTTCCGCCGCCGCCGCCACCGCCTTCCGTTCTTCTGTTCTTCTCTTCTTCTTCAGATGTTGCCTTGCCGAGTCCTCCGCTCACAATGACGGGGACCGGGCACGCGGCGACTTATATAGGGACAAGGGGCGGGGTCTTCAGTTGATGGCACATGGGTTGATGTCACATGGGTTGATGTCACATGGGTTGATGTCACATGGCGACAGTCCCATCATCATCCGGGACTGTGACGTCGTAAGGGGGCGGGGTCACCATGTGACATCAACCCATGTGACATCAACCGAAGACCCCGCCCCTTGTCCCTATATAAGTCGTCGCATGCCCGGTCCCCGTCATTGTGAGCGGAGGACTCGGCGAGGCAACATCTGAAGAAGAAGAGAAGAACAGAAGAACAGAAGGGGGCAGTGGCGGAAGACCGGGCCACCGCCTGTAAAAGAGCTAGAAGAAGGCGCGGTGGCCCGGCAGAAGAACCGAAGAGGGGGACAAGACCCCCGAAGTCGGAAGAAGAGGCCGAGGCGACGAAGAAGAAAGCCGGGCTCCTCCGCTAGCAAAAGAGCTACAAGAAGATAGCGGAGGAGTCCGGCGAGAAGACCCCCAAAGGCGGAAGACCCCCGGAGCTGTGCAATAAACTATTTTATCTTGTGTGTTGTGTTTTTTTGTACTTTATTTTACAGGTGAATGGGTAGGGGTACATTGTACCCCATACTCATTCACATAGGGTGGGGGGCCGGTATCTGGGGGGCCCCCTTATTAAAGGGGGCTCCCAGGTTCCGATAAGCCCCCCGCCCGCAGACCCCAACAACCAATGGCCAGGGTTGTTGGGAAGAGGCCCTTGTCCTCATCAACATGGGGAAAAGGTGCTTTGGGGTGGGGGGGCCGTCGCTCGTCCCCCCTTTCCTGGCCGGCCAGGTAGCATGCTCGGACAAGGGTCTGATGTGGACCTGGGGGGACCCCCACGCCGATTTTTTTTCGGCGTTGGGGTTCCCCTTTAAGTCCATACCAGGCGGCGGGGCCAGCGTATCCTTCGCGGGCCCCGCCTACCTGGAGACCCGTTCGAAATGAGCAGACTTTCCTCCGTGTGTGTGGGCGAGTCCGTTCATTTCAAAAGTAGGGCGGATAGTACGGCGGACTTAGTACGCCGTATTAGTCCGCTGAAAAAATGCCGTGTGTGGGCAAGTAGCCCGTTCGGAAAGTCTGACGGACAGTCTGGCGGGAAGTCCGCCAGACTAAGTACGTCGGACAGACGGCTACGTGTGTACGCGGCTTAAAACGCCTGACGGTACTCCCTGTTTGTTGGACCTCTCTATGTGGCCAGGCTGTGAAAAAGTCTAATACATGTGTCACCATACTCAGCAGCAGTAGCAGATTGTATTTTGGGGTGTATTTGGAAGTATGCATATGCTGTGTGTAACAACTTGTTATTATGCCAATTTTGTGTAAAAAAAAAGTCTTAATTTTCCCAAGATTTGTGGGAAAAAATTACAACTTCAAAAAACTCCCCATGCCTCTTACTAAATACCTCGGACTGTCTACTTTTCAAAAAGAGGTCAATTTGGGGGGTATTTGTACTTTCCTGATATTTCAGGACCCCAAGAAGTGAGATGAATCAGGTTTGATTCATTTTCAAAGATTTGCACCATAGCTTGTAGACTCTATAACTTTCACACAGATCTCACAGGAAGGAAAAATAGACTATACCAGTTCCTGAACAAGATATATGAACAAAATGTAATACATTTCTAATTTTATTGATACAAAATACAAACCATATACATATAAAAATTAATTAAAAATAAGAACACATGTTCTAGTATATTTTAGTAGTCAAGATCATAGACACTGGTTGACGCGTTTCGCCGATAGCTTCCTCAGAACCAGATAAGTATGACCACAGAACCTAAGAAGATCAAAAAATGGGAGAGCAGAGGTATATAAGTCAAATCCTTCAAGTATACATTATAGATATTGGATTGTATACACCTTACTCCACTGTACGGGCCTCTCATTGAAGTTGGCCTGACTGGGGCTGTACACATGTAAGTGAGTCCGACTCAGAATATAAGTAGGATAGAATATTTATTAGTAATGTGTATACAATCTAGATAACATGTAGGGGGCGCTAATTAACAAAAAACAACGTGAATAGCGACCTTCTCTTTAACAATCAATAATTTGCCGCTTGATTATCAAAAATCATATGTGCAGTTAATCATAGTGCAGTCACCATATTATATGCAGCAAAACAGATTAAACAATAATTAACACATTCATGTGATAACACCCCAGTGACAGCAATTGCTGTAACAACTATAGTGGAAAAAAGTCCTTGCAATTTAAACTATTCCAAAGAAATTCCTTTATAACGTGATGTGATTGTCCCAAACAAAATGATGACGGATCTTTCGTGTAAAGAAATGTGGCCACATCCTTCCACGTGATCCTTCACCACAGCCTCGATCATCCACACCAAATAAGTGATAGTAATATGATTCAGTTTACCAGATTTTGTTGACCACTTTATTGAAAAAGTAAGTCAATGATCGCTTCTGCAGGATTGTGCCTGCTCACATGCTTTTAACCTGTAGACAAATTAAGCCTTCCTCCTCACCAGCTATATATATATATATATATATATATATATATATATATATATATATATATATATATATATATATATATATCTATATATGAATATATATATGTATATATATTATTCTACCTGCATTTAAATGCTATGATTAAGGCAATTTTTATATATTTTTTTAATTTATTAGTAAATAAAATGTTGTAAACCCTGAAATATGGTTTTACCCATGGCATGTTCTATTACAGTTATACAGGGTTTATCAATTATGAAATATATTTTATGTAAATTTATTAATAAATATTCATACTTGTATACTTTATAAAAAAAAATTTTTTAATGATTATAAATGTATTTTACATTTATATGAATGGTGTATAGCTGCATTACATATGTAGATTACATTAATTTACTATACACCATTCACATTTAAATAGGCACATGTATGATCTTTAAATATTGATAAAAACAATGTTTTTTAATAATTAGGTTAATGTATATTGTGTAGGGGGAATTTAACTTTATTATTTTATTAATATGTTGGGGAATAATGTGTGGTGATTAGTGTTCAACTTTTGTATTTTAAATCTCCTCAGAGTGTAATCCCGCTACATCACGCGAGATTACAGTGAGAGGAGCCGTTCCCAGGAGTTCCCGGCGCTTGTAGATCGCTTCTCAACTCAACATGAAAAGCAATCTACAGAGCATCACAAACAGGCACTCAGAGGAAAGCGATCTCCTCTGAGAATGCCTGAGAACTGAATTGCGGTATTTTACCGCAGTTTCATAAATGGACACCAAAAAGCTGAAAATGAGTCTGGGCAGGAAGAAATTATAATTGTCCTGTATTGAAGTGGTTAAAGATTGCCTAACAGCCTGGATCTTTGACACTTCCAGGATAATTCATCACAGAGGAGACTGGGGAATAGATGTTCCTCTGTCTCCTCCATAGGCATCCATCTTGACCTCTTATTGCAGTCCACTGTTACCAATGCCTGTTAATAGGAAATAACTTGTATTATACTGTGTAATTACCTACTATCTCTTATGTGCTGCCAAGTTGACATATATGTATCTATTACATTTATGGCATGTCTATGTGCGGATATTTGAAAATACTTTTTTTTATCTGTTTTATATTATTGTTACAAATAAATAATGTTTACCAACCACTCTACCTCCACAAGTCAATTACCTAATTTAAAGTCCCACATCCCCCCTTTTTGGTTAAGTACTCATACTCGGGATGAAGCTACATATAATGTGCCTCATTTAAAGTCCAAAACGTCCCCCTTTTTGATATTACAGTCCAGGGCTCCCCGAAGGAACAGGAGACCCGGGAACCACCAAGAGTGGTGGCAGGAGGGGGATATTCCAAGCACTATAAAGATGATTGGGCAGCTGCAGACTTATACCAGATAACCACTTGCTGTCCAGGGTATTTATATACATTCACTGAATGGCAAAGGGTTAATGGCCAATGCAGTAGTAAGCCAGCCACAAAATATGTAAATATTTTTATATCTGGGAAAAACTCTTTAAAAATCAGATTTTTTTTGCATGATCAGTGCCAGCTCAAAATAAACCAACACAAATATTCTTTCAGAGCACAGGAAATTACCTGCCAAAATTTTTTTTTAATTCCTTGCAATGGTGAAACAGCTGCAGAAGACTTGCGTTTGGGGTACTAGTGGTGAAAAACACCTTACCTAACCTTACAAAAGAATCCATGCAGAGCATAGTACGTTACCTAGCCAAAAAAATGAAAACATTTTTTAAATCTATGCAGTAAAAAAGCTGCTGAAAAGTCAAGTTTGGGGTGTTATTGGCGCTAAAAATTTAACCATACAGAAATATTCATGTAGAGTAAGGCCGCGTACACACGGGCGGATTGTCTGCCCAACTAAGTTCGTCAGACAATCCGACAGACAGTCCGTTCAACTTTTGAATGAACGGACTTGACCACACACGATGAACAGACAGTCCGCTGAAAACTTGCGCGATGACGTGTACAGCACGTACGACGGGACTAGAAAAACGACGTCCAATACACTGCAATGCAACCTTCGGCCGTGTAAATCCTTTCTGAGCATGCGCCATACTTAGTCCGTCCAACTTGCCTACACACGAGTGCACTGTCCGCTGAAACCAAGTTTGGACGGACAAAACCAAGTTTGGACGGACAAAATTACGGAAATTCCGAAAGACTAAGGCCGCGTACACACGGGCGGATTGTCTGGCCAACTAAGTTCGTCAGACAATCCGACAGACAGTCCGTTCAACTTTTGAATGAACGGACTTGACCACACACGATGAACAGACAGTCTGCTGAAAACTTGCGCGATGACGTGTACAGCACGTACGACGGGACTAGAAAAACGACGTCCAATACACTGCAATGCAACCTTCGGCCGTGTAAATCCTTTCTGAGCATGCGCCATACTTAGTCCGTCCAACTTGCCTACACACGAGCGGACTGTCCGCTGAAACCAAGTTTGGACGGACAAAACCAAGTTTGGACGGACAAAATTACGGAAATTCCGAAAGACTAAGTCCGTCAGACTGTCCGCTGAAAAAGTCAGCTGAAGCCCACACACGAGCGGATTGTCCGCTGAAACACGGTTCAGCGGACTAAGTTGGACAGACAGTCCGCCCGTGTGTACGCGGCCTAAGGATGAGCCCACGGTTCAAATCAATGTAAGTTCAACTCGAACTTGCTTACATAGCAGCCGTACATAGTGTGATGAATGAGTGCAGCAAAATTACATTTCTAAAGGAAAAAATTTCACTTAAAACTGCTTGATATGGATTTTAAGGGGAACCCTGTGCCAAAATAAAAATAAATGGCGTGGGTTCCCCCCCAAATCCACACCAGACCCTTATCTGAGCACACAACCTGGCAAGCCACAGGAAAGGGGGGATGAGAGAGCACCCCTGTCACTCAGGCCATGCTGGGAGTTGTAGTCCCACTGTCACTCAGTAAATGCTGGCAGTTGTAGTCCCCTGTCACTATGGCTATGCTGGCAGTTTTAGCTACTCACCTCTGCAGCGCTATATCGATCTCCCCAGTCTTGGTGACGATGGGCTCCCTGCGTTCTCCACTGCCCACACCTGGAGTTCATGGCCTTCAGGGTGAGAATCCGGCTCAGCATTGCGGGGGCTACCACACTACACTTGGCCCTCCTCGGGGCCCGGGCATCCACCCTCCTCAGACCGCCGCAGAGGACCAATTTCACCCAACCCCTCATATCACTGGAATACTGCTGTGGTGGGTGGAGTCAGGAGAACGGGCAGGGTGATGGTCTTTGCTGGCTGGATTCTGGGGCAAGAGCAGGGCGGCTCTAGTGCGGTAGGCGGTGTCAAGGAGGGGCAGGGTGGCGCTCTGTTTGTGGGGTGGAGTCAGGAGGCTGAAAGCGAATATCGGCCCGCCCATCCCTGACATCAGAGACTGCATCTGACAGCTGCACTTTCCTTCATTGCAGCCTTATCCCTGCTGGCTCACCCACAATCCCTGGGTTGCCCACCAATCGCTGGATGTGCTAGATCTTACAGCATACTGCTTTAGGTCCTGCTCTGCATGGAATAATGCGGGACAAAGCCCCTGTACTCCGGGACCGTGTCCATAGTGTCAGTGTCCATAATCTCGGCCACACCAGTCATTGTTCCCAATCACCATCAACCACTCACATTGTCTCTAATCCCTGCCACAACACTCACAGCGTCCCTGATCACCACCACAGCAGCCATATCGTCCCTGATCACCGCTATACCAGTTATAGTGTCCCTGATCATTGCCACACTAGTTATTTTGTCCCTAATCATCACCACGCCACTTATCTGCTCCCTAATTGCCACCACACCAGTTACAGTGTCCCTGATCACCACCACACTATATTCTTGCTAATTGCTGCTACACCAGTTACAGTGTTCCTAATCGTCGCTACACACAGTCATATTGTTCCTGATCACCACCACAGCAGTTACAGCATCCCTGATCGCTGACCAGTTGCGATTTCACCACAAGAAAGCAGCAGTATTCCTGATTGCTGCCACACTAGTCCCCAGACCAGTGCAGCAAGCAACAATGTTCTTGATTACCTCCACACTAGTGAAGTGTTGAGTTTGCCAGCTGCCTGTGCTGACCCTGGCATGTTTATTTACCACATTTCTGCCTGTTGCCTGAACTGATCCTTTGCCTGTTTGCTGACCATGTCTCTGCCTGTGGATTGAACTGACCCATCTGCACATTGGACTAACTATGTTCCTGTGAGACACCAGTCCCAGCCATCCCCTGCAGACAACTGCACTTCTGGAACCACAGGCACTCTTTTGTTCTACCTTTCTTCAGCCTCCTTTACTTCCTGATTAGTGGACATGACATTCCTGGGGGTAGCCATATACTGTACCAGTAGGCTAGGCTTGCTTGGCTTATTGGAACTAGGACTGCTATAGATGATGCTACACTAAGCTATATTCCCTTACCACTTGTATAGAGGCGACCATTACAGTACATTTTTTTTCTAATACAATTGGTTGATCTGTGTGATACACAAAATACAGTGTCAAGTAAATAACAAGCTCAGACAGTAAAAATAGTCTCACGTGTAGTATTGCTATACTCAGAAGGAGTAGCAGTAGCAGAATGTGTTTTATGGTGTAATTTTAAGTATGCCTATGCATAAACAACTCTCCATGCCTCTTAAAAAAGACCTTGGGGGGGTTCTTTCCAAAATGTGGTCATTTTGTGGGTGTTTCTACTGTCCTGGTGCTCCAGGACCTCCACAAATGTGATATGTAGTAAGGGAATTAGATATTTAATGTATGCCCCTAGAACACCTGACGGTATGCCTTGGATTTTGGGCCCCTCAATATTCCTGGGCTGTGAAAAAGTCTGACACGTGTGGTATTGCCATACTCTGGCGGAATAATAGAATGTGTTTGGAGTATGCCTATGCTGTGTGTTATAAATATCTTATTAGTTGACAACTTTGTATAAAAATAAATGCATTTTGGTAATTATAAGCATACTGAGTGTGAGTAATAACTTGTTAAAATGACATCTTTGTGGGAAAAAAAAATAATTTCATAGAATTTTGTTTCATTTGAAATTGCGACAAAAACAAACAAACCTTGTACTGTCTATTTTTCCCCCAAAAAAAGGTAATTTTGGAGGTTTTTGTACTGTCCTGGCATTTAGGGCCTGAAATGAGATAGGCAGTCAGTACATCAGGACAGATCAATTTTCAAATATGAGAATATGCCATAGTTTGTAGACTCTATAACTTTTACACAAACTAATTATTATACATTGATTTGGGTTATTTTTCCCAAAGTAATATAGCAGAATACATGTTGGCCTAAATTAATGACACAAGATTATTTTATAACAGAAATGTGTTTACACACCAGTGGCGGAATTATCAGGGTCCCAGCAGTCACACTTTTGATTGGGCCCTGCAGTTCCGCCACTGCCAGTGTGAGGGACCCGCCACCCACCCGTGTGAGGGGCCCACCTGTCCTGTTCATTATGGCTGTGCTGTGGTACTGAGAGGCCCACCGCAGCCGCTCCACCTGTCCATCCGTTCCGCCGCGGGGAGGGGGGCTTTCGCCCACTGAGGGGAGAGAAGACAGCACTGAGAGAGCCTCTGGACCGCCCCACCTATCCAGAGACAGAGAGAATGTAGGGAGGCGGGGTGGACACTGAAAAATTAAGTTAGCTGACCAGCTGACACCAATCGAGTAAAGGGGAGTTCTCCCAATGAGGAAAGACATCCCTGAAGTGATATATTGCAGTGCAATCGATCCCAACCTCCACCACCTCTGCTTCTTACTGATCCCATCCCTATCCCCTCCCCTCATCACTTCTACAACAGAGGTGATGGGAGGATAGGGATGAGATCAGTGGTGGGGGGATGAGATCAGTAAGAGGCAGTGGTGGGAGAGGATGGCACCACTGCTGCTACCCCCTCAAGTACCACCACTGCCACCCCCCTCAAGTACCACCGCTGCCGCCCCCCATCAAGTACCACCACTGGCACCCCCAACATCACCGCTGCCATCCCTCTCAACATCATCACTGCCGCCACACCCCTCTCAGTATCACCGCCGCCACCCCCCCTCAAGTACCACTGCTGCCACCCTTTCAACCCCACCACTGCCACCCCCTCAACATCACTGCTGCCACCCCCTCTAATACCACTGCTACCACCCCCCTCAACACCACCCCTGCCACCCCCCTCAAGTACCACTCCCCTCAACATCACCACTGCCACCCCTCCTTAGCACCACCACTGCCACCCACCTCAAGTACCACCACTGCCACCCCCTCAACAACACTGCTGCCACCCCTCTCAAGTACCACTGCTGCCCCCCTCAACATCACTGCTGCCACCCACTCAAATACCACTGCTGCCACCCGCCTCAACTACCACCGTTGCCATCCCCCCTCAACATCACCACTGCCACCCCCCCAAGTACCACCTCTGCCACCCCCCCAACACCACCGCTGTCACCCCCTCAAAAAAAAAGAGTATCAAGATCATGCTTTTTAGGGGGGCTTCATGAGTTTTTGTACGGGGGCCCTGAAGTTTCCAGTTATGCCTCTGGTTTACACCAGAAAAGGATGCTATTGGTCAGTGAGGCTAGGACAGAATGCTATCTAAATATGGCCCTGCACATATTTGATGTGTTGGGGATCAATTGATTAGAGACTCTTCATATTTGCATTGACTGTCATATTTGCAGTTATTCCTTCTTGATAATAGGCACTTCTAGTGCCACTAACTACCCTCCTCTCCTCGTAAAAGCAAAATGTAGTGAAGAATTATCTGAAACTTGGTTTCTAAATTTTTCATTACTGCATTCATTGTCCCCAAAAGCTTTATCTTTATTTGGTACCGCAAATGCTGTAGGCATTGAAGAATAAAAGAACTTGCTATATGACTAACCCAGTCTCCACCAATAATAATTTTAAGCTAAACTTGTTTCTGTTAGGCCAGCCATACATGGTTTGAGTCTCGGCTAGTTCAGCAGGAACAACCAGCCTGCTGTCATGTGATTATCGCTAGCTGCTTCCCCTTACCAGGAGAGGACAATTTCTCGGTGGGAGGGATTCCTCTGCCAACACTGTCTGTGTTGCTGGGGTAATCATAAATTTATTTCCTGCAACCCGTGGTTGGCCATGCACCATGTATGGCCAGACTTACAGTTTCATTCAATGTGCTAAAGTACAGGCATACCTGGTACTGAGAAAATGCAAAGCATAAATGCTTTATCTGATTGAAATCAGCCAATTAAAAGTCTGTAGTCTACGTAATACACCAGTAATGTGAGTTATAATGCTAATCAATTAAAAGCAATAAAGTAGAGATATGTTAAGAGTTCAAAACCACATTTAGAGGTGCTTTTAGTTTGTATAAACGACATGTCCTTTTCATCTACTCCTTTTAAGCTATGCTCTTTGAAGACAGCTCTGAATAAACATTTTATCTGGTTACTAAGCATAAAACACCTCCAATTTTACTATTTTTCCCTTTTTTTCAATCACAGCATTATCAAGCCTCAGAAAGAATGCCAGCCGTGGCATGTTGCTGCAATTTGTGGTTTCAGTGTTATGCTCTTAGGGGGAAGGAAAAAAAAAATCTATATTTTATCGGGTCAGAATAGTTAAAATTTCTAGTCTATGAGGTTTTGGAAACTTTGTTAAAGCACAAACAGGTGTAAAATCATTATACAGAAAAAAATGTTTAGTGGACAAAAATGGCAAAAGGAATAGCACAGATTAACAGATGGTGCCATCAAAAATAAAATGATTAATATGCTATTGTTTTGCATCCACATATTCCTACACTTCCCACACATGAATGATATTTAATTAGTGTCAAAGTCCACATTTAAAGCAATATTTCATTAAAACTGAGCTGCCAATGTATTCTAATGTAGCTAAATTTATACCCAACTTTAATGTCAGGATCCACCCAGATTCTGTACCGGCAGTTGAAGTAGTCTCTCAGTGCACCACCGCTCCAACTGCCTGCACAACCCGACGCTTCAGTGAGCACTGGAGGGACAGAGTGGAGAGCTGACAATCACCAGCTCTCTGAATGCTGAGAACTGGGTGATCAGTGGTCTTTGATAGCTCAGTTCTCGATCTTAAAGTGAGCAAGAGTAATACCACTGCTAAATGTATCACCAATTTAGATCAGGCACTGTCAAATAAGAAGCAAAGCCTGTGGTCGTATCTGGTGCCACTTGCGTATCCTCAGCTTGCTTAGATGTGGGTGGGTCTATTATTGTTAAATCAGAATCCTATTAGTGTTGCTTACCTGCTAAAACTAGTGAGACTCATGCTGATGGCTAATGGGTCTGCTGATAATTTGCGACAATATCTTGAAAAATGTAATAATCAGAGATGATTATTAAATGAATTAAATTTAATGAATTGAAAACAAATAGACCATTCAGGGGTTAAAAAAAAAGAAGGAATGCCTGTATGCGATTGCTGTTTTTGGGTCAGAGGGGATACTATGGATGAAGGCATGGCCCACCAATGTTACAAAAAATGAACATATGGCAGAAAATTACCACAAATCAAGTTGCAGCTTATCATGCATAATCCACAAGCATGCATCTGATACCAAGCAGCTCAATCTATTTCCATTTTTTTTGTTTTGATGATCCCCATGGGGTGTAAAAGGGGGATAGCCTATTTAGGCCCCCCTTACCTCATGGGGCGTTGGCTAATTTTTTAATATTAATAGGGTTTTAGATGGGGCTTATTCTAATAGGTGGAATAAAGTCACATGATAAGGCTCGCCAGTCCCTAGATGTCTTGCAGGACAATTTCATGGATCAGATGGTAGACGTACAAACTAGAAACAAAGCATTACTAGACCTACTGATTACCAACAATACAGACCTGATCACGGATGTATAAATAAGGGGCAATTTAGGAAACAGCGATCACAGGTCAATTAGCTTCAGTATAAAACCACACAAATAGGAAACATAAGGGGAGTACAAAGGCATTGAATTTCAAAAGAGCAAACTTCTCCAAACTATGAACCTTGCTAGAAGAAATACATTGGGATAAAATCTAAGGAAAAAGAACACAGAGGAGATATGGGTAAGAGCATATGAAATAAGGGCATTAGCCAGTGCATCCCATTGGGAAATACATTTAAAAGAGAGAAATAAACTTGAAAAACAACATTAATAAGTCACCGGGACCAGATGGCTTGCACCCAAGGGTCCTGGTGGAACTCAGTCAAGTAATTGCCAGACCCTTGTTCGCAATTTTTACTGACAGTCCAATGACTGGAATTGTACCAGCTGATTGGAGAAAAGCCAATGTAGCTCCAATATTTAAAAAAGGGCAAAAATACATCCTTGGTAATTACAGACCAGTTAGCCTAACATCAATAGTATGCAAGCTCTTAGATAAGCAACTATATACAAGATTTTAGTAATGAAAACTGTATCATTAGCAGTAATCAGCATGGATTCATGAAGAAGCATTCTTGCCATTGCCAAACCAATCGAATAACCTTCTATGAGGAGGTGAGCTGCCATCTAGATAAAGAAAGGCCCATAGATGGGGTGTATCTGGATTTTGCAAAAGCATTTGACACAGTTCCCCATTACCATTTACTGTGCAAAGTAAGGTCCGTTGGCATGGACCATAGGGTGAGTACATTGAAAACTGGCTACAATGGCAAATTCAGAGGGTGGTGATAAATGGGGAGTACTCGAAATGGTCAGGGGTGGAAAGTGGGGTCCCCCAGGGTTCTGTGCTGGGACCAATCCTATTTAATTTGTTCATAAACTACCTGGAGGATGGAGTAAACAGTTCAATCCCTGTATTTGCGGACGATACTAAGCTAAGCAGGGCAATAACTTCTCTGCAAGATGTGGAAACCTTACAGGAATCAAATGAATGGGGTGGGCAACTACATGGCAAAGGAGGTTTAATGTGGAAAAATGTAAAATAATGCATTTGGGTGACAAAAATATGAATGCAATCTACTCACTAGGGGGAGAACCTCTGGGGGAATCAAGGAAAAGGACCTGGGGGTCCTAGTAGATAATAGGCTCAGCAATAGCATGCAATGTCAAGCTACTTCTAACAAAGCAAACATAATACTGGCATGCATTAAAAGGGAGATTAACTCAAGAGATAAAGTGACAAGACTCTGGCGCGGCCTCACCTGGAGTATGCTGTCCAGTTCTGGGCACCAGAAGGATGTACTGGAAATGGAGCGAGTACAGAGAAGGGCAACAAAGCTCATAAAGGTATTGAAGGATATTAGTTATGAAAAAGGTTACGAGCACTGAACTTGTTCTCTCTGGAGAAGAGACACTTAAGAAGGGATATGATTTTAATTTACAAATAACATATTGGTGACCCCACAATAGGGATAAAACCTTTCCGTGGAAGGGAGTTTAATAAGACATGTGGCCGCTCATTCAGATTAGAAGAAAAGAGGTTTACCTTAGACTGCGTAGAGGGTTCTTTACTGTAAGAGCAGCAAGGATGTGGAATTCACTTCCACAGGTGGTGATTTCAGTGGGGGGAGAATCGATAGTTTCAAAAAGCTATTAGATAAGTACCTGAACGACCACAACTTACAGGGATATACAATGTAATACTGACATATAATCACACACATAGGTTGCACGTAATGGACTTGCGTCTTTTTTCAACATCACCTACTATGTAACTATGTAACTATGTTAGGCAGAAACTGCTTAAGGAAGTGGTAGCTGGTAGAATGGAAGGTCCATTTGATTTTCCTCTGTTTGAACTTTCGGGTGACTCATTTGGGGGTAGTCCCCAAGAAAGAACCAAATGAGTTTTGTGTCATTCACCACCTTTCATTTCCTTTTGGTAATTTGTTAAATGAGCAGATAGATCCATATGTAATCTCAGTTATGTATTCATCATTTAAGTCAGCTTTGCAAAAGCTGAAGGTATTAGGTATCAATGCCTTATTGGCAAAGGCAGACATAAAGTCAGCTTTTAGGCTTCTCCCTCTGAATCCGAAATGTTTTAATTCATTAGGTATTTGTTTTGAGAATATGTTTTATTTTGACAAATATTTGCCAATGGGTTGTTCAGGGTCTTGTTTTTTTTTTCCAACTACAACAATAGAATTTTTAGGTATTACCTTGGACACAGTAGTAGGTGAGTTTCGTCTCCCTAGTGATAAGATATACAAGCTCATGCAGCTTATTTTCTTTTATAAGGCGGAAAAAAGAAAAATAACTTCAAAAGAAATGCAATCACTATTGGGCCAATTAGCTTTTTGCGTCCAGGGTTCTTCTAATGGGTAGGATATTTTCTAGAAGGTTATATAGTAGTATTTCAGGCCTAAAAAATCCATCTGCGCATATCAGATTGGCATTGGATATTAAAGGAGACCTGTTGGTTTGGTTAAAGTTTCTTGAGCATTTTAATGGGAAAGCTTTGTGGCAGCAGGAATAATTTGTGATAGTGATTTCTGATTAGCTACAGATACAGCAAGCTCAGTTGGGTCCGGGTCAATTTGGAGGAGACATTGGTGCGTGTCTACTTGGCCCAATCGGTGGATTGCAAATGGCTTCTGTAAAAGTATAGTTCTGCTAGCATTATTCCCTGTTGTTGTTTCATTGGAATTTTGGGGTCCTGAGTTTGCCAATAGGAGAATATTAATCAGTTCTGATAACAAAGGTGTGTGTTTTGCTGTCAATTGTCTTTCCTCCAAGTCTCCACAGGTGGTTTATTTTTTGCTGTATTTGGTTTTTCTTTGCTTGAAATGGTACATCTGGTTAAAGGCTAAATACATCCCAAGTAAGGTAAATAACTGACGCTCTCTTTCTCTCACCTGCAGATGGATTTTTTTTTCTCCCTGATGCCATAAACGGACCTAGTCAGGGCTTCATGCCCACCCCATTTGTGGGATCTGATTTAATTTTGGCAAAAATTCAGCATTCTTTAGCCAATTCCACTTGGAAGAATTATTCTTCTGCATGGTTGTTGTGGTTGTCTATTTTATCTCCCTTACAAACTGATATTTCTGGATATTCTAAAAATTGTGTGCTGTTATTTCTACATTCACTAATGAAAAAAAAAGTTTCATGGTCTCACATTAATAAAACGTTATCTGAATTTTTTTATTTTCTTTGCCTTCATAATCTTCTTGCCTGTCAGTGTTTTTATTTTCAGTAAAACAGGCCATGAAAAGTTATAGGTGGAGGAATCTGACTAATGACACTAGAGCCCCCATTACACCTGAGATATTGTCTAAATTATGTAATATCACAAATTTAGTTTGCTTATCCGAATCTGAAGTAATTTTGTTTAATGGGTTTTTCCAATAGACTTTTTTGTGGCTTTCCGGATTTCAGAGTTATTATCACCATCAAAGGCTGGGAGGTCAGGTATTTTTTTATCTAATGTGTTATTGTTTTATGACATTGACAATCCCTTGGAGACTGCTTAGATTTACCTGCTCACCTGTATTGCCATGACCCTGTGAACAATTCAACCCACCTGACACTCTGATTTCAGACATCATTGCAACACCTTTAAATAATATTAAATAATAAGACAACACTCAATATGTTTATATTCTGTTAACGTTTACTGGAATACTTCAGTTAAGATATGGTTGTACAAAGGAAGTAATGGGTAAACTGAGCTTGGGATAGCAACACAAACTCAGTTGAATGACTCCTCAAGGAAATGCCAATTAGGACAGTTGGCAACAACAGGTTATTATATATATACATATGCACAATGGAGTACCACTTGACCATAACCTGAAGGATAACCAAAAGTTAAGAGGCCTAAAGTGTTTTTGAACAGAAGTGTAGTGAAGTGTTCCCAGAGTAAAGCTGTTTGTGCACAGTGTCCCAGTAAAACAAACAAGGAAAGGTTTGCAAAGATGGGCAATGACCCTCTCATCAATGGCCAGGCCGATTCAATGCCTTCCAGCTAACGACTTCCAGATGGACGTCCTGACTGCGCGTCCATTTATGATGATCGCCCAATGCAAAAGCACAAAACGTTGGTTGCTGCACTGTCAAAGTGGTGTTGTTCAGATTTCTGATGAACAGCAGGCAATGCTGGATCTCTTCACAGTCAGGTATGAATGTTGTACACCTCATGGTAGGCAGTGACATCTCTCTCTATGCACGAAGAGATCCTTCACACACGAGGCCCAGGAGGAAGAGAGCCTGAGGCGGGTCTCTTGTTTCTTTTATAGCCCTTCCAGCAATCTGTCTGACGGTAGCAAAGATTCCTGGGTTATGTAATCCGGGCATATAGCTGTACAGGGGAGTAGCCATCTGGTGGAACTACTAATCCCGCAATCCATTTGGTTGGGTTTACAAATTTGATGTCAGTTTAGTAACACTGGGCACTAGAAGGATAATATGATATATGAATAGGGCAGGGAATAACTATTCGCTGCAATTTTAGTCCACATTGCTACATCAATAGAGTAAAACTGATTCTTTGGGTATTGGCTCTTGGATTTCATTAAACAGGTGCTGGGTTGAAAGTATCTGTCCTGTTAAAGCAGTGAAATCATATATTAACATCAGGCCTAGGTTGTCTAAGTTGTTGTTTATTCACTGTTATGGTTCGCCTCTAACGGTTTATCAATTTAAAATAGTATTGAAGAGATATTTAATGAGGATAATTGGAAGACTCTGGATAGCCGCACTCCAAAATAAAATTAGTGCATTTTATTTGTAAAACAAGATCACACTAAACAGATCACACCAAAGCAATAACATCCAACGCGTTTCACACTACCAAGAGTGCTTACTTATAGCTAACAAACATGAGAGCAAATGACAAATAAATATGATTTGCAGTCAGACACATAGTAAATTAATTAATTGACTGGACAGCTGATTCAACTGAAAACCCAGAATGATAAAATCAGACATATAATATAAGGTCTCAATGCGTGTCACTGAATGATTAACCCAATGCTTGCTCTATGTTTGTATAATATATGTAAGCGGAAATATGAAAAATGTGCAATCCAAGAATGAAAAATCAAATTAATTGATAAGTGAAAAGAAAAAAGTAAAAAAATTATTCATTTTATAAATGTGTGTATATATTAATAAATTAAATATGTGATTAAAAACATATACATATATTATACAAACATAGAATAAATAAAAATAAATAAAAAAAAAGTTAAGAGGCCTAAAGTGTTTTTGAACAGAAGAGGTAGAGGTCTATGACTAAGCTCCAGTGGGTGGGCGAAATGCATCAGGGGTGTGGTTGTACAGGACAATAGGCTGAGGCTGTTCTCACTTAATTGCATGTGCTGTCAACTCCTTTCTTTTTATTTTTTTATCTTGGTTTCAGTTGATGTGCAAGGGCTGTCAAAAATCTGATATAAAGTAGTGTTGGAAATAATCACATATAAAATAAGCATTCTATATATAGACACACAGGGGTTTATTTACTAAAAGAAAATAGACTATGCACTTTGCAAAGTGCAGTTGCTCCAGAGCCTGTCACTAGTAAATAACTTAAACGTAAATAACTTAAAGCTTCACTTTGCAAGAGTACCCAATCACGTGCAAGGAAAATGAAAAAAAAACATAATTTTTGCTTGCACATGATTGGATTATGGAAGTCAGTGGGGCTTTTGCTCATTTACTAAGCTCTGGAGCAACTGCTCTTGCAGAGTGCAACTGCACTTTGCAAAGTGCACAGTCCATTTGCCTTTAGTAAATCAACCCCACACACTCTTCCATCTGTTTAGAGTCATAATAAAAGACTGAGCAGATGGTGAAAGTGAAATAGAATAAATATCAATGCCTTTTTATACTTGTTTTGGTCCCAAATACACTAACCAAAGGAAGTCCATTGATGACTTGAAGAATATGTTGCACCGGATTTATCTATTCCAATCCTAAGAGTACAGAATGTACAATATTCCGAGACATACACAAACACCTAAACAGTACAGATACAGAAGCACACACACACACACACACATATTGTATAATTTAACCTCTATCATGATTTACCCCATGTGAGTTTTAAATTAAGGTGTATATAAACACATTTTATGTTTCACTTTGAATGGTGTGATGAAAAGTTAGAACCTTTGTCAGATTTTTGTTGCCATCTGTGTCTACTGGAGAAATGAATCCTCTATATTTGCGCTGGAGACCATTATCACTGGGACTGAAAGCAATGGAAAATCTAAAATTTTGAAATGTTACTGGAAGAGGTATAGAGGGAAAATATTCTGACTTGTTTTGGCAACAACTGTGTGAAAGAAAATCTCCCTTATTTTGGATAAATCTCCTACAACTTCTTGCTGCATCTCAAGACAGGACGTGACTAAAGTTCACCCCAATGGGATACAGACAGAATAAAAATGATGTGTTTTTACCATTTTGCACTCACACTGCACCTGAGACTAAAAATAATATTGCCTGTAAATATCCTTAAAGTGTCTATTTTCTTTTTTTTTCCCTGTGTTTGGTGCTCACACATAAGGTGTATATGCTTCTTTGTATGGGACTGTATTTTTTGTGTGTTATTTTACCAAATGGGGGGAGGGGGCATAGGTTTTGATTCCATGCTAGCCTGCACCCACTTTATTTATTGTTATTTATGTCCCAGGGTTGCTGCCCCTATGGATTAGCATAAGGCTGAACATTTGCATTTAAAAAAAAAATAAGGCTGCATGATGCAGAGGTGCTGTGGAGTGCCCTTTACACCCATCCACTGGTGTCAGGGGCGGATCCAGGGGGGGGCAATAGGGCAATTGACCCTCCTGAGAAATTAGTGACAGGCAGGCAGGTGGATCAGTCAGCGGGCCGGCAGATGGATTAGGCGGATTAGTCAGAATGCCGGAGGGTGAGCGGCCGAACATCCGGCAGGTGAGTGGGCAGGGGAGCAGAGAGATGATATCATCTCTCACGGCCCACCCTGCATCACCACTCTCCTGCCCTCACTGTGCAGCCGCGGGCAGCAGAGAGATTACATCATCTCTTTGCTGCCTGCCTTCACGCTGGGACAAGTGAGAATCTGCACCGTGTAGCAGGCAAGTGACAGAGCAACTGACAATCTGCATCTGGTGGCAAGGTGAGGTGGCAAGTGATAATCTGCAACTTGTGGCAGGTGACATGTTAAGTGACAATCTGCAACTTGTGGCAGGTGACATGGAAAGTGACAAGCCGCACCTTGTAGCAGGCAAGTGACAATGCGCAACTTGTGGCAGGTGACGTGGTAAGTGACAGTCAGCATCTGGTGGTGGGTGACGTGACAAGTGACACACTCTGGACTCCCACTGATTCTGCATTTGGGTGCGTTGAACTATTTTATTTTATATTCCAATGTAATAATAGAAATAATGCGCTTCACTCATCCTGACACCATAACAACCATGATTGAAGCACCAACATCAGCCATTTCCCCCGATAAATTGCCTGGAAAAAAACATATTTTCTGGCAGTGCCCCTCCCGACACTAGACTCTGGATCCACCCCTGACTGAGGTGTGATACGTTTTCTCAGTTGGCTAAAACGGTTGGGTGCTGTGGTATTTTGAATCATATAAAATTAACGTTTATAATCGAGGCTGGCATCAAGGTTTTATTTAGGTGGTATTATGTTCTTTCCAGGCTGGCTAGAATTTTCCCGGGCTCATCGCCAGCGTGTTTCAGAGGATGTGGTCTAGAAGGGGACATGTTTCATGTCTGGTGGTCTTGCCCACGCATTCGCTCTTTTTGGCGGAAAGTATTTTGCGTGACTAGTTCCCTAACGGGGGTCACCTTAGTACCACACCCCAGTGCGGCCTTACTCAATCATATCATCCCGGCACTACCCAAACTTTCTCAGCAGCTGGCGTTTTTTATTTTTCTTGGGGCCAAAATTACAATAGCCAAGGCCTGGAAGAAGCATACTGTTCCCTATAAGATGTTTAAAACAAAGGTAACATGGATTATGGTGCAAGAACAAGTGGTGGCCAAATGGAATGACAAAACAGAGAGATTTCGGGCGATCTGGGAACCTTGGGCAACAATGTGTAACATTTCTCTTATTCCTGGGGTGCAGCCTGGTAGTCTGTCCTCCAGGGGCCAGTAACACTGGAGTAGCATATTCTACTCTCTCTCTTCCCCCCTCACACGTTTTCTCTCTTTCCTTCTTCGGCACCTCTCTTGGTGCACTGTGATGTGGCCCTAATGGGCTACTAAGCGAGACAGCAGCCATGCTATGGGCTAGTGAGTCGCCCAATCTACCTATCGGCATCCTAGGAAGTGTAACCCTGTTGGGATGGGGTGGGGGTTCCCTGGTTGGAGTGGGCGGGTCCAACCCCTGGTCAGCAGCTTGATCCCATTTGGGGCGCCAGGGAGATTGGGGCCTGTGTGCTTCGACTGGACATACTCCACTTAGAGGAATAGACTAGATGACAGGGGTTCACGGCAATACAATTGATTTATCATCCTAATGACTGATTGTTTTACTGGTATGCTCTGAGATGTCATTGTCTAGGTCTATGTTTGCCTGGTTTGGCTATATATTTGAAAAGGTGGATATTATCTGTTTGTTTCATGGAATGTTCATCTTAATTGTTATGATGAAAATCTTCAAATAAAAATTATTGAATTAAAATGAACGTTTATACATTTACCTGGAATATATGTAGCACAGAAAAATATATTGTAGTTAATGGGAATCTACTTGACATTGCATGTTTGAAGGGAAGTTAAGGTAAAATGATTGCTTAGACAAAACTTCCTGTGCAGTTTATCCCACCCTTGATCTTTTTATGATTAAAGCACATTTTGTGTTGCAAAGTTTATTTTGTCTTTTTTCCATAATTCCAGATGTACATCCATATTTTTGTACATTCACAGTAAGAATACAGGAAAATGTAATGGGAAAATAAATGGAATAAATGCATCCAGTACTTTGGCTTTGTTTCCACAAGGACCGTTGAGTGTATGTGTTGTAGGTAAGAAAGCGTCTCACCATTTCTCGGTCTATTTCTTACTCATGGTCCTTTTCGAAAATCTCTTTGGTTTAGTGAGCTTTGAATAAATTCAAACAGGAAAGATCTGAGACCAAGTAGACTGCCAAAAATTCAGTGGTCTCTGGGAGCGTGACAGTTGAACTAGTAGACCTTTGTGGTATGTGAAACTGCTGGAAAGAATTGCTTTGCTAAGGAGCCAGTGACGGCACGGCAGGATCTCAGCACATGGGAAATTGCCAACATGTCTGTGTAGAGGAGTTTTTGCAGGGCAAGTGAGTTAGCGATCAGACCTTGGACTTATGTGATTAAGGACATTCATGTTCTTAGTATAGTCCTAGACAGCACGAAAAACTCTGCTTGTGTGGTTATATAAACATTGACAGTGTAGCACACACAGAAATGTCCTTGTCATCTCAGCGGAAATCAATAATGGCTCATTACATGGTAATAATTATATAATCTTGATAGGGGGATTGTACTCAGCTATAATGATTCTGTCAAGGATTGTTGTCTTTAACCTTTTGGACTGTTAAATTGCAATATACATATTCAGCATAAAGAAATATAATGTGGTTTCCACTAATGTTTAAAACATTACAGAATGATCACTGTGCAAAATGACACTTTATTTACCTTAGTGAATAAGATGAAACTGGATGTAATTTAAATAACCAGGCTTGTGCTAGGGAAATTAAAAAAACACAGGAATTGATTTACTAAAGGCAAATAGACTGTGCGCTTTGCAAGTTTGCAGGTGAACTCTACCAGGGAATTTGCTTCAGAGCTTAGTAAATGAGGGAAAGTTCTGCTGACTTCCGTCTTCCAATTGTGTGTAACAAAAAAAACGCTGTTTAGAAAAAAAAACACACACACATTTCCTTGTATGTGATTGGGTATTCTTTGGCAAAATGATGTGTCGCCTCATTTACTAAGCTCTGGAGCAAATGCCCTTGCAGAGTACAAATGCACTTGCAAAGTGCACATTCTCTTTGCCTTTTATAAATCTACCCCCATAGAATCAGAAAACTACTGTGGTTTTGGCCTAAAACCACAGCACCTGTGTTGGGAGAAAGATGCTATTTGAAATATGGTAACTCCAAATGCTTTATATAAAGGTAAGCAAAGGTTTGTGGAGACAGATCAAACTTGATTATTTTGTACATAAAGATGCTGTATGGTAGCACGTCTCCTGCCTTGTATTCTGGGTGTTATTCTTAGTATAGGATCATAATAATATACGTATTTATATTGCACAGTAGCACTTCTCTTGTCCTATAGGCACGTTTTAGTTCTCAATGGCTGTGTGTATGAACACTGCACAATAGTGTTTCTCTTGTCCTTTAGGCTGGGTTTGTACTATTGCGAATTGGATGTGGGTTTTATCCGCATCCAAATCGCATGTCAGGAGTTTGTGACTGGCTCTCTATGGAGCCGGTTTATACATTTCTGGAGTGGCTCCAGAGTACATTGCACACGAGTCCTGTGTGTCTTCTGGTCCATTTCAGGTCCGAATTCAGCCGAAAATTTGGTCTGAAATCAGACCTGAAACCGTGAACAGGGTCACACTGGACCCCTGCTGTGATCCACTTTGTGCTGTGGTATGAACTCAACCTTACACTGGGTGTTTTTCTAAATATGTGATTTTATTGTGTATGCATGGAAGGCAGTGGCAAGTCTCTTGCTCTGTATGCTGGTTGTAATTCTTATTCTGTACGTATGGAAGCTGCACAGTGGCACTTCTCTTGCTCTGGGTGCTGTAAGAAGGGGGAACCCTAATTGTGCCAGCATCCAATGTTTGTAGAAAGGATTGAACAAATTAAAAAAAAAAAACTCTACCAAAAAAAGGCGGAATTGTAGGCATGTCATGAGGTGGTAGTTTATAAAAAAATATTGTCTTTAATACAAAAATTGTTAAAATAACATATAACAGACAACACCCTATTACTTGACAAAGTCAACAGATACCCAATAGAACATACATGAGGTATGGATCCTTGAACTATAGTATATGAAAGTCTGTAACAGGTGCAAAAAAGCTATGTATGTGTGTATATTATATATATGGGTGTGTGTGTGTGTGTGTGTATATATATAATATATATATATATATATCTCAAGGGGTTAGGTCCATGAACTCCTCCATGCTTTCTTGTCAATCCACGACATTGCATATTTAAATATGTGACATTAAGCAATTATATATATATATACATATACAGTATCTCACAAAAGTGAGTACACCCCTCACATTTTTGTATATATTTAATTCTATCTTTTCATGTGACAACACTGAAGAAATGACACTTTGATACAATATAAAGTAGTGAGTGTACAGCTTGTATAACAGTATAAATTTGCTGTCCCCTCAAAATAACTCACAACCATTAATGTCTAAACCACTGGCAACAAACGTGAGTACACCCCTAAGAGAAAATGTCCAAATTGGGCCCAATTAGCCATTTTCCCTCCCCGGTGTCAAGTGATTTGTTAGTGTTACAAAGTCTCAGATGTGAATGGGGAGCAGGTGTGTTAAATTTGGGGATGAAAATCAATCAGAGCACAGTGTTGAAGGGGGAGGGAGGCCACAGGTTCAGCCACTGGAATTCAAATGTCGATATCTGGGGGTATATGAACATGTATTTTCATACGATGGTTCAGTCCATATATCGGTTTGAAGCAATGGGGGGGGGGGGCAAGGGCAGCATAACAGGTATATAGTGGAATCTTAGTATATGGCATCCATTATAGAGATTACTAAGATTACTAAGGTATAAGGCTCTTTTTCAATTACCATATGTGTAATGCTTACCAAGACTAGTATAGTCACCCCTCAAAAAAGACAAAAACTGTCTCTTCCATATATCCACCAAAATAGGATCCCAATCGTCAAAAGTATGACTAGAACCTACAATGTAAACCTCTATATTATAAAAAAGTGTAATTATATATGTAGGAGTAAAAAGGAAATTGGAGCTCAAGCCTTATGCTCCATAGTTATACTCACCTTATATCGGTATATACCAGATGTCCCTCATTTGGGGGCTTAGTGATAGAGCCAGACCCAAAACCCTAAGTAGGGTAGGAGGCATCTAAGGCATGCAAAAAGATAGAAGGTAGTATAATTCTATCATATATTATATGAAAGATCCATAGCGTCAGAAAATAACCATCATAATGCCAGGATATATATGTAGTGTAAAGAACATTCTAATGCCCCATAAACACGGTCAGACATTCCGACCACAAAATCCATCTTATTTTTTCCGACGGATTTTGGCCGAAACTTGTCTTGCACACACACGGTCACGGAAAAAGTCTGATCAGATTTTGTTGTCGGAAAATTTTAGATCCAGCTCTCAAACTTTCTGCATCAGAAATTGTGACAGAAAAAGTCCGATAGAGCACACACAGGATCGGATTTTCCGACAGCATAATGCGATCTGACTTTTTCCGTCAGAATTTCCGACCGGGGCATAAGGGGGATATATGTCTGACTCACCTCTCCTTGAAAAGGATTAATAATGTGGGTATAATAATGTGGGTATCCCTGCCGGTTCAAAGGTGAAGAGCTACTCAATGCCTCCCTATATACATCGCAATGGCACCAAAAACAAGCAAGCATGCTCTATATGCTTGTTGTAATTCGTATCTATCCTTATTCTGTATGTATGGAAGCTGCACAGTAACAGTTCCTTTGTTTTGTATGTTTTATATGGGTGTAATTGACCACCAGCCGCCACTGTCTGTAACCATTGCTTTTAATGCCCCACCATAGTCCAAAATTTAGGTGAATAAATTCCAGCCAGAGGTTAACTAGTCTAGGCTAACTATCTTTCTGATACATTGGTGGACCTAGTGGATGCTTAAAATTGGGGATAAGCCAAACTGCCCTGGATTTGGTTTGAGCAGGATGCTGAACTTGAGCCACATTCAAATCAATGGGAGCCAAACCTGTCAGACTGAAAAAAGCCAATTTTCTGGGCTAATGGTTGTCTCAAAAAAATAGCATAGGAGGATAGTCAGTGCTTTGGGGAACATGTACCAATGCAAAAAATTTAATTTAGCCAGGAACAGTTACCTTTAAAAAATGCACATGGGGGGAGACCTAATGTTAAAAAACATGGGGGGGGGGAGACCTAATCTTGCCTGGAAGGGGGGTACAGTACATTTAACCTCTGGCTTTTTGAAAAAAAAAACAGCACAGAAAACCCCCTTGAGTCTGGTATGGATTGTAGCACTTCATGCAAAAAAGAAAAAAGAAAGTGTAAGACCGTACCAAAAACAGACCAGGCCAAGACACATGCCCTCAAATTGGGGTGGGGGGGTTGCCCCCTGGCAAGGCAAGCAGCTTGTCCCCATGTTGATAAGGACAAAGGCCTGGTTTGTGGTTGTGGGGGTCTGCAGGTGAGGGCTTGTCAGAATCTGGAAGCCCCCTTTGAAGTGGTTGTAAAGGTAGGTTTTTTTTACATTAATGCATTCTCTGCCTCAAAGTGACAATAAAAGCTTTGTTTTTTATTTTATTAAAATAACAAACATGTCATACGTACCTGCTCTGTGCAATGGTTTTTCACAGAGCAGTCCTAATCCTCTTCTTCTGGGGGCCCCACCAGTGGCTTTCCAATACTTTAAGGTGGTTGAAAACCTCCGACATGAAATATGAGCAAAGCATATCCCTCTATATTGTGTACTTCTCAATTAAGAGCACTAAGTGTCATTTCTGTCTGCCGCATCATTCCTCTGCTATCAACATAATTAACTTCTGACAAGTTTTCCTGACACCAAGAGAAAAAAAGATGACAGGGGAGGGACTTCCAGCTGATTAACAGCCTCAACTCTGTTACTGTGTGCTGCGTGAATGAGGGAGTGCCCCTTCCCTTCAATCAGATCTCAGAGCTCTCCTCACTGAGTGTAATTTTAGCTCTCTGCCTCCTTTTTTCTGACAGCTCAGACAAGCTTTATAAATTCTGCCCTTTGAACTGATGTAAAGAAAAGAAAACTGCAGATGAACAAGTACAACTTTTGTAGTAAGATTTGTTTTATCTGCCAGTTACTTCACTGGATATATAACCATTTTAAGGTAACAAAAAAAAAACTGCTGTGTGCAGCCCCTGCCCCCCTAAATACCTACCTGAGCAGTGAGCTTTTGTCATCTATATAAGTAAAGGGGCCGTATTTAGGCAATAGAATATCCCACTGATTCCTGCCCATGTGCTTATAGGACCAGGAATTCCAGACCCTGTAATTGATTGGGCCGTGTGACGTCAGGGGTTCGGGTGAATGTCTGAATAGCCATTGAAAGAGTGGGGAAGAGTTAGATCCACTATCAAAATGTTATTGGTGTCTGTGTCTGACTATGCACATGCCCGCAGGAAGGCCCCCTCAGGTGCTGGGGACACATGGATTGTGGTACAGAGGGAGAGTAGTAATTTATGTTTAAACCTGTGCCTGCAGAGCCTTTCTTTGGGCATGAGAATAGTCAGACACAAACCATTAGCAGCGCCTAGAGGCCATTCACTTTGCATTGTGCGCTATACAAGTATTCATTCATTTCATTCATTAGAGATATTAGGCAGTTATATGACCACATCTATGATATTACCATGTTTAACCCCTTGCCACTACCACCCCCTGATCCTTCAAGAGGATCCAAATGCTATGAGGCTTTCTGATCATGTTACTGCTGTCTATGGCTGTCACAGCAGTCACATGATCTGGAGCTTCTCATGGCATCTTAATTACGTTGCTGAGAGCATGCAGTGAGTGTGCTCTATGTACAGGATGGCTGTTCCCCATGGGCACATACTGTATGTACAGCGGCTCAGTGTTAAAGCTCAGCTGCCCAGCCGCTGCACATATGTGTTTGACTTGCAGTAAAAGCACAACCTTGTATCCCCTGTAGCTAGATATGACTAGAGTGAGTTTTAGTTCCTTTATGGAATTTCTTTTTTGCATTTTTGTATTTTGTATTTTTTGAATTTGGCTTAGTACACAGAGTAGATTGGTTTATATGAATTTAAACAGCTTCTTGCATTATTAGTAATATTAATGTGACAGTAGCATAATAAAGCGGTAAATCTGTATATGTTTACAGTGGTGTGAAAAAGTGTTTGCCCCCTTCCTCATTTCCTGTTCCTTTGCATGTTTGTCACTCTTAAGTGTTTCGGAACATCAAACCAATTTAAACAATAGTCAAGGACAACACAAGTAAACACAAAATGCAATTTGTAAATGAAGGTGTTTATTATTAAAGGTGAAAAAAAATCCAAACCATCATGGCCCTGTGTGAAAAAGTGATTGCCCCCCTTGTTAAAACATACTATAACTGTGGTTGTCCACACCTGAGTTAAATTTCTCTAGCCACACCCAGGCCTGATTATTGCCACACCTGTTCACAATCAAGGCATCACTTAAATAGGAGCTGCTTGACACAGTAAGGTCCACCAGAAGATCCTTAAAAGCTACACATCATGCCGAGACCCAAAGAAATTCAGGAACAATTGAGAAAGAAAGTAATTGAGATCTATCAGTCTGGAAAGGGTTATAAAGCCATTTCCAAAGCTTTGGGAATCCAGCGAACCACAGTGAGAGCCATTATCCACAAATGGCGAAGACATGGAACAGTGGTGAACCTTCCAAGGAGTGGCCGGCCGCCCAAAATGACCCCAAGAGCGCAGCGACGACTCATCCAAGAGGTCACAAAAGACCCCACAACAACGTCCAAGGAACTGCAGGCCTCACTTGCCTCAGTTAAGGTCAGCGTTCATGCCTCCACCATCAGGAAAAGACTGGGCAAAAATGGCCTGCATGGCAGAGTTCCAAGGAGAAAACCACTGCTGAGCAAAAAGAACATCAAAGCTCGTCTCAATTTCTCCACAACACATCTTGATGATCCCCAAGACTTTTGGGACAACATTCTGTGGACCGATGAGACAAAAGTGGAACTCTTTGGAAGGTGTGTGTCCAAGTATATCTGGCGTAGAAGGAACACTGCATTTCATAAAAAGAACATTATACCAACAGTAAAATATGGTGGTGGTAGTGTGATGGTCTGGGGCTGTTTTGCTGCTTCAGGACCTGGAAGACTTGCCGTGATAAAAGGAACTATGAATTCTGCTGTCTACCAAGAGATCCTGAAGGAGAATGTCCGACCATCTGTTCATGTACTCAAGCTGAAATGAACTTGGGTTCTGCAGCAGGACAATGATCCTAAACACACCAGCAAGTCCACCACCGAATGGCTGAAGAAAAACAAAATTAAGACTTTGGAGTGGCCTAGCCAAAGTCCTGACCTGAATCCTATTGAGATGTTGTGGTATGACCTTAAAAAGGCCGTTCATGCTCAAAAACCCTCTAATGTAACTGAATTAGGACAATTCTGCAAAGATGAGTGGGCCAAAATTCCTCCAGGACGCTGTAAAAGCCTCATTGCACGTTATCGCAAACGCTTGGTTGCAGTTGTTGCTGCTAAGGGTGGCCCAACCAGTTATTAGGTTTAGGGGGCAATCACTTTTTCACACAGGGCCATGATGGTTTGGATTTTTTTTCACCTTTAATAATAAACACCTTCATTTACAAATTGCATTTTGTGTTTACTTGTGTTGTCCTTGACTATTGTTTAAATTGGTTTGATGTTCCGAAACACTTAAGTGTGATAAACATGCAAAGGAACAGGAAATGAGGAAGGGGGCAAACACTTTTTCACACCACTGTATATACTGTGGTTGTCTTTGTTCCTTTATAAAGAATGGAGTATGCACCTTTATATTGGAATACATAAGATTTGTTCCCTCTTACTTGTATGTCCCCTTAAGGAGGTGACCACACTAGGAAGAAGCTTCACATTGCATTGGTGTCCACCTGGCATGGGAGGCCTGGCAGAGTCATCACCCCCCACTTCCCACATTGCCCCTTAAGGAGCCATGCAGAGAACACAGAATAACACTGTACCCTGACGCAGCCAGCAGAGTATTGGTGAAACCAGTCAGACTGATGCTTGCATTACTCCCTTATAAACTGCTCCTCATTGGATTGTGTGTTTTTTTTACATCTATAACTCTACTTCATTGTGGTTCATGTGTCCCACTTGATGGCAGCCACGTTTGCACATTTCATCAAAAATTTGATGCTGCACTTTAAGGCTGCATGAGAAACAGGATTCCCTAAACTGGTTGCACAGTCAGGCTTGAGGCGCATTGGAATATATATACAGAGTGAGTTTGCCAGCCAGGCATGTAAATTCAATACATTTTGGCAAATGTTGGGTTTTTGAGTCCTTGAATTTAAGAGGTCAAGTTTACCACTGTATTAATACCCAGTATATCTGATGTATAAATGATTATGCAGTGCATGATGGCAGACCCCTATAGTACTGTGTACTGAGGCTTCAAGAAGGTCATAGTAGACACATACAAAAAGACACTTTAGGGGAGATTTACTAATACTGCTACACTCAAGATCTGGTGCAGCTGTGCATAATAACCAATCAGCTTCTAACTTTAGCTTGTTCAATAAAGCTTTGGCAATAAAACCTGGAAGCAGATTGGTTTCTATGCAGAGCTGCATCAGATTGTGCACTCTCCAGCATTAGTAAATACCCCCCCCCCCCAAGTGTGTTGGTTTGAGATTGTGATGACTATTTGAATTGATCTTCTTGTTTTCACCTTGACCATTGGGGATGAATGTTAGCCACAACTTTTGAAAAGCACAACAGATACTGTTGCATTCATTCATGAAAGGTGTGCATGTAAACATGATACAACAGTACCGGTCTATACAGAATTGCAGTATACTTACAGAAACTCATTTGGAGACCCATTTGTTCCACAACTCTTAAAGCCCCACTCCAAGCAAAAATAGTTTTTAAACAGTACTTTCCGTCCACCCCCCTCTAACTAACCCTATTAGTCTTTTTATTCCCCTTATCTGATGAAGGCAGAAATATTCAGTTAAGTACCCCTTGCTGGTTATCCAGCATAGCGATGGCACCCCAAGACCACTTGTTTCCCACAAATCCCCTGTAGTGATGTCATCCACTTCTTTCTCTCCTGAGAGTACCCCACCAACAGCCATCCAATCAGATCTGTCCTAATTTCACAAGCAGTGAGTCTAACACCCAAAGTAGGACCCTCAAAGATGTAAACATGGGAGGAGAAGACTTGGGCCGGCAATGTCACATGATTGTGTTTTTTTTACTAAAAGGATCAGTTAGACATGATACCAGAGTGGGGCTTTCATTGTTTCTTTTATGCCGCGTACACATGACTGGACTTTCCGGCAGAGTAGGTCCGAGAGAATCAGTTCGTCGGATAGCCCGATCGTGTGGGGGCTAATCCGATAATTTTTCATTTTAAAAATCCGACGGATCTAGAAATAGAACATGTTTAAAATCTGTCCAACGGACTCAATTCCTATTGGGAAAACCGTTCGTCTGTATGCTGGTCTGACGGACCAAATACGTCACAAGGAAAGCTATTGGCTATTGAACTTCCTTTTTTAGTCCCGTCTTACCTCATCACGTTCAAAACTAACAGACTTTGGAACAGACTTAGTCCGTTCGTGTGTGGGCAAGTCCGTTCATTCAGAAGTCCGTCGGAACTCCGCCGAAAGTCAGTCGAGAAGACCGTCAGACCTAGTCTGGCAGAAAGTCCGGTCGTGTGTACGTGGCATTACATTTGACAATTCTATTTACCTTTTTTATGACATTTTATAGGAGAGCAGGATAAAAGGATGTTTTTAAAAGTCTCCTGGCACACTTTTATGTGCAAAACATGTTGTATATGATACGAGAAGCAGTTTCTGGCATATTTTTTGGTATATAGAATGACTCTGTGATCTTATATGTAGTGGTTGTTTGAGTCAGATTGTATCTCTCTGGTTGGTCTATTGTTTAGAGTACTAAGGATTCCATCACTTACTGTACTTATTTTCTATGAGAACCTTGGGACAGCTGTCTTTTTGTATTCTGCTGTGTCCCCACTGGGGAGATTTACTGGTGACCATTTTTACCAAGAAAAAAGTGAGGGGAAATCCAAAATTTTAGAGATGCCCCCAAAACAAGATCAGGGAAAATCTTTCAATAAAGACATCTATTTTGGGACAATTTTGCAGGAGGTGAATTCTCTTCACTTTGGGACATTTTCTCTAAATTCCTGTAGAATCTGAGATAGGAAGTGAAAGAAAATTTCCGTTGTATGCATGCCTTGAAAAAGTATCCCTTGAAATTTTGCACATTTACAACCAAAAAGGTAAATGTATTTTGTTGGGATTTTATGTGATAGACCAACACAAAGTGGCACATAATTGTGATGTGGAAGGAAAATGATAAATGGTTTTCAAAATGTTTTACAAATAAATATCTGAAGTGTGGCGAGCATTTTAATTCAGCCCAGTTTACTCTGATACCCCTAACTAAAATCTGGTGGAAACAATTTCCTTCACTCTTCCTCTAATTATTATATAAAGCCCACCTGTGTGTAATTTAATCTCACTATAAATACAGCTGTTCTGCAAAGCCCTTAGAGATTTGTTATAGAACATTAGTGAACAAATAGCATCATGAAGGCTAAGGAACACACCAGTTATGTCAGGGATAAAGTTGTGGAGAAGTTTAACCGGTTCCCGACCAACGCATGCTGATGTACGTCGGCAGAATGGCACGGGCAGGCATATTGGCGTACAGGTACGTCCAATCTTCAATGCCGCCCTGCCATCGCGAGCGCGCCACCAGCGGCATGCTCGCGTGCCGGTTGGGACCCCCGTGAGTCCAGTCGCGGGTCCCGCGGACATTCCGACAACAAAATTCGTCGGATTTTGTCCGACGGATTTTGTCCGAAACTTGTGTTGCATACACACGGTCGAAGAAAGTTGTCGGAAAATCCGATCGTACGTAAAGTGCCGATGTTATTTCATTATGACGGGACTACGTTCAGGCTAGTAGCCAATAGCTTTGGTCTAGGATTTTGATCTGAGCATGCGTGGCACTTTGTCCGATCGGAATTCTCTACACACAATCGGACAAAGTGTCCTTTTTAATTTTATTTTTAATTAAGCTCTGGGGATAACTCCCTTGCAAAATGCAACTTCCCTTACAAAGTGAACAGCCTGCCTAACATAGTAAATCAACCCCACTGTTTCCACAACTGCACTTTATCTGCCAAATTTCTAATCTTTGATACAGAGTATATCCTGCAATGCGCTATGAAGTTTGTGGCCTATTCCAGTGCTCTGACACAAAAAAATATTTGCAGAGGTACAAAGATCAGGGCCACACTCTAATGAAATCAACCATTCAGTTTTATTATATATCCATCAACTTGGATAAAGCCGATGGATTTGTTATAAAACTGAATGGTTGGCATCATTAGAATGTTGATTTGATCTTTGTACCTTGGTGCTTGCGTGGAGCAAGATTTGCTGCTTTCAGGGCCATCACTTAACATGGACATTTAACTGAGATGAGATACAGAGAGGCTGAGAGGCTGAGAGGCTTAGAGCGGCACTGTCTTGATCTTTTGGCAATACTAAAAAATATTTGTTGCTATTTTCTCCTAGACAATACACTCTAATGTTTATTGCATGATAAAAAGGCTGTTTACATACTGTCCAGCCACTGACCAATATTTGTGACTATTATCTCTCATTTAATACACTCTAATTTTTATTGCAAGCTAAAATATGCTTTATCTCCTATTTGCCGCCATGTGTTTATGTACTGTCATGATGCTAATAAGAACAATTGTGGATATGTGGATGGGGGGGGCGGGGGGTTGGGGAATGTGGCGTCATGATTTTGAAGTGCTTTGTGCACTTTTGTTTTGACAGTTAAGCTTTTGAGACAATGCAGTGTGGCACTGCAGATAAACAAGCTCATAAACTATATCATTTAATTATTGTGCCACTGGTCAATTAGTACTAAGTTGGGGGCTTGAGTGTTATGTTTTTAAGAGAACCTGTCCTTTAACTCTGGATCTGTTGTAGCTCCTACCTCCACCTGCTACTTCCACCTGCCTATTACTACCTGATAAAAAAAAGGTGTTGCAGCCACACCTACCTAAAAACATTTCTTTTTTTGATAGTTGAAATGAATCAGATTGTCACTGGCGCTAAACATAAAACTCGTACTTACCATGATACCACATACATCTTAAAGGATAAGTTCACCTTTTAAATGCACATCTTTTTGTGGGCACCTGGAGAAGATGCCCGCTTTCTCTCACTGGGAGAGGGGGAGAGGCTGCAGCTACTGAAACATGTTACGCATTCCACCCTTAATACAGCTGGAACATATAACATGTTCAAAAAAGGTGAACTTATCCTTTAAAGCAGGAGTCTCAAACTGGCGGCCCTCCAGCTGTTGCAAAACTACAAGTTCCATGAGGCATTGCAAGGCTGAGAGTTAAGAGCATGACTCCCAAAGGCAGAGGCATGATGGGACTTGTAGTTTCGCAACAGCTGGAGGGCCACCAGTTTGAGACCCCTGCTTTAAAGGCATTTTCAAAGTTACTACTTTCAAATAAAAATTAAAAACCAAATGCATTCACATAAACAAATTCCAATAGGTAAACAGCGGTGCTAAAGTGCATATAGTGAAGTATGTAACAAAATAATAGTACTTAATTCATAATTCATCCATATACTGAAAACCTATGAGATAAAAAAAACACCCAGTGATGAGGGCGCTTGCGCGGCGGAAGACTGTGGCTCTCTGTAACAGCTCTGCTGGACTCGGAGACAAAACCTCTTACCCCAGGGCTATACCGCATTGTTCAGTGCTGATTTTTCACTGCACTCCGGTGGCACTACTCCATGCAGGTCTTCAGGCAAAAAGGCTCACGGTCACCGATCACAACACTTTCTCACAGGTACTTATTCTGGACCAAGAAGAAAATTAAAATGTCTCAAGATGGTACCCAGTCTTCACATACCCCTGCCAGAAACCACAAGCATCCAGATGGACAGTGAGTACTCTTCCCAGCTTACTAAAGCTGATTTTGACACTAGCTTATCACCAATGATATATGAAAAAATAGCTGACAAAATACAAGTGGAACTTCACAAAACAACCAGTACCCTCACTCATGAAATAGCTACTCTGGGCGGCCGCACAGACATTTTAGAGACCAAACATGACAAGCTATCCCTGGCCCATAATGACCTCAGAAAAGATTATGAACTCTTTAATGAAAACTTTTAATATTTGCAATCTCAAGTTGCAGATTTGGACATAGATCTCTCCGTCCTAAACCACCTCTGGACAGACCACCAAGGGACATCATTCTATTACGGACTATTTACCCAAGGAAGAAATCCTAAGAGCCTCTAGAAACACTCAGTATATTGATCTGGATGGCTCCATAATTCAAATTTTCCCAGATATCTCTCAAGTCACCCTGGAAAGAAGATGGAAAATGAAAGAAATTACATCTGTGTTACAATCAGCAAATATCAGCTATCAGCAGGGATTTTCATTTAAACTAACGGTGCCTCACAATGGCACTACATACACAGTCTACACTATCACAAAAGGTCAAGAACTTCTGGTTAAATTGGGCCTACTGGAACAAGATTCATTACCTCAACCTCCTCTACACCTCATCCTTTATTAATCTGGGCAGCTTCTTCCTCATGTTGAGACCAAAGAAGATGGCAACAATCTCTTAGAGATCTTGCAGTTTGATGCGATGTGCTTTGCATTTTTCATTTTATGTTAACATTCTCCACAGTTACTTCTTCCCCCCCCCCCCCCCCCCCGCCAATTTTTATTAATTTTTTTCTTCTTTTTCAGAAACTCTCCTATTGCAAAAGATATGGACACATCAACCGTGGACAGTCTATGGTCCGTCCCTATTTTTTCCCCTCTTTTCTTCTTTTTCCTCTTCTAACCACCCTCAACATTTCGATAAGACCTACAGCCAATTCTATCATACCAAAACTCGTGGCGTTGCTATTTTCATTTGAAATTCCTTAGTTTTTGAATCTCATAATGTCTATAAAGATTCTAATAGCAGATTTCTAATTCTAAAAGGTTACCATGGAGGTCGCTCACTAACTATTGCCTCAATATATGCTGCCAATGAATCTCATACTTCTTTCTTTAAAAATGTCCTTGAAATCTTAGATTGCTACCACTCTCCACATTTAATCATAGGTGGAGATTTTAATTTGGCTGCTCACCATGAGCTTGATAGAAGCAGAGTTGTTTCAAAGCATTTTCTAAATGTTTAACCCGTTCTTTGAATAACCTCTAATTGGTGGACACATGGAGAGCTCATAATGCCGGTGTTAGGGCCTATAGATTTTTCTCTCCCCCCCATGACAGTTTTGCTCGTCTGGATTACATATTTAGCACCCCGATACTCTTAAGCCTCATACACACGATAGGACTTTGTACAAACTTTCCCTTGGATTTTTGTAAAAAGGGCGTCGGCCCTGAACTTGTATTGCATACACACAGCAGGACTTTTTCAGCCAACTTTCACCAAATCACGTGGTTTTTCAGCTCTTTACCGCCACCTTTGGTCAACTTCTGTATTGTTGTCTGATCTTTTGCATTGGTTCTGAGCATGCCCGTTGGTACTTTGTACAAAAGTCCTATGGTTTTCTGTACACACGATCAGACTTTGCTCCATCGGACTTTTGTTTCCAGAAAGTTTGTCCATTCTCACAGCCAACAAAAGTCAGATGAAAACCAAAAAAGTTTGTCCGATGGAGCGTACACACGGTCGGATGTTGTTCCAAAACAGCTAATTTGCATGTTTGTTGTCAAAAAGTCTGATCGTGTGTATGGGCCTTTAGCCAACTCCCCTTCAGCTGATATTCACTCATGTTCTTGGTCTGATCATCATATAGTATCCTTTACTACATCACAAGTAGACCTTGCCCCAGCTCATCATACATGGCATTTTAATGATTCCCTATTGACAGATCCTAATACTATTAATCAACTATTCTCATGTTTAGACAATTATTTCACTCTAAACAACACTCCAAATACTCTTCCTACCTCCCTTTGAACAGGCAATTATGAGGGGACATCAAATTAGTATAGCTGCTGCCAAAAACAAAGCAAAACTTGCAAACATTAGAACCCTTACTAGAGACTTAAGGTCCATACACGCGATAAGACTTTTTGACAACAAACATGCAAATTAGCTGTTTTGGAGCAACATCCGACCGTGTGTACGCTCCATCGGACAAACTTTTTTGGTTTTCATCGGACTTTTGTTGGCTGTGCGAACGGACAAACTTTTTGGCAACAAAAGTCCGATGGAGCAAAGTCTGATCGTGTGTACAGAAAACCATAGGACTTTTGTACAAAGTACAAACAGGCATGCTCAGAACCAATGCAAAAGATCAGACAACAATACAGAAATTGACCAAAGGTGGCGGTAAAGAGCAGAAAAACCACATGATTTGGTGAAAGTTGGCTGAAAAAGTCCTGCTGTGTGTATGCAATACAAGTTCAGGGCTGACACCCTTTGTACAAAAATCCAAGGGAAAGTTTGTACAAAGTCCTATTGTGTGTATGAGGCTTAAGATTGCCTTTATAACAAACATAGCCAATCCCCATGCCCTGAACTTATTAGCCAAATACAAAATAAACGCCTTGCTTTGGATACTTTATTATTGTCAGATACCGAAAAGACCTTGAGATTGTCTAAAGCGAAATTTATTCTGCATAGCAACTCTGCCTCTACCATGTTCACAAGAAAATGAAATCAATCTATCAAGCCTACTTATGTATATGAACTATGAAACCAAGCTGGTAACTCGATCTCCCACCATCAAGACAGTTCTAAATATATTTGTAGACTTTTATAAAAATGTACTTTCTTCTCCTCAATCATTTCCCAATCCATTCTCCTTAGATTGGCTTGCTTTTGCTCCCCTCTCTGACCAGCCAGCAGACTAAAGCCCTTAATGCCCCTTACACAGTCCTAGAAGTAACCAATATTATCAAAGCTCTCACAACTTCCACTGCATCAGGCCCGGGTGGATATTCCACCTCATATTACAAAAAGCTTGCAACTTCACTGGCCCCCCATTTGACTAAACTATTCAATCATATTTTATTAGGGAATTACTTTCCAGAAGAAATGCTTTTAGTGAACATGTCCCTTTTACATGAACCTCACAAGGATGGTACTCTTACACAAAATTTTCATCCTATTTCTGTTATAAACAATGACCCCAACATCTTTGGCCATCTGCTGGCTGGAAGACTGGTTTTAGTTATCCCCTCTCTGATCCATCCAGACCAAACAGGTAGGCAAATTACAGATAACCTCCGTCTGGCCTTTAATATAATTCGGGATTCAAATGTTGTCCATTCCTCATCCTCCGCCTAAACATTCACAAGGCATTCGACAGTGTGGGTTGGTCTTATTTAAACAGATTCCTTCCCAGATTTGGTTTCTGTAATTGATTTCTTCATGGCTTCAAAGCCTTATATAAATAAAGCTCCACAAACCAGAGTGAAACTTCCAGCTAGCAATTCTGACTTCTCACTAGGGAGAGGCACAAGACAGGGGTGCCCACTTTCTCCACTTTTATTTGTCTTAGCGATTGAACCCTTAGCTTGGGCAATAAGGAGCAATATAAATATAAAAGGATATTCCAAAGGCCCCTCTGGAGTTCAAACTAAGTCTATATGCAGATGACATTCTCCTTTTGTCAGATCCCCTTATCTCTTTGGCCAATCTTATCAATATATTGGAGTCATTTAAGGACAGCTTAGGTGTTAACTTAATAAAATGTTTGGCTATGCCACTTAACCTCCAACCTTTATTAGAAGCCTCTATGTGGGAGAGATTTCCATTTTCTTGGTGCTCACATTCTTTCTGTTATCTGGGTATAAATCTTACCCCCTTACAAAACACTATTCCAGGCCAACTATCTATCACTTTTTACACATATCAAGTCTCTTCTAAAATTATTGTCTTCCTACCACATCTCATTCCTCAGTAGAATAAATGCAATTAAGATGGCTATACTGCCTAAACTGCTATTCTATTTCAGGGCCCTGCCTCTACTCATCCTGAAATCTACCCTGGATTCACATCAAAGTGATATTAATTAATTAGTTTGGCTTTAAAGAAAACCCAGATTTGGTAACTCTCTCCTGCATAGACCTCAATCTTTAGGAGGATTAGGCCTCCCCAGCCTATGGTTATATTATTTATCCGCTAGATTTATAGAACTAGCCCAGTGGTATGCCCGTGCTAACACAGTTCCCTGGCTTTTTTTTATGAACTCTCTATCCACCCTATCCACCTACAAGGGTTACTTTGGTCCAAGTTGGTCCCCCCTCGCAAGTTATATCCTTTGGGCGTGGTGGTTGCTCACTCCTATCATTTATGGTGTCATTAGAACAGAAAATTGAATATGGCCTCTACCACTCCCCCTTTGGCCTCATTCTTGGGAGACCCATAGTTGCCTCCCGCTTTTAGAGAGAATAACCATTTTGCCCTATGGCTAAGGATATTCCTTTGCCTTAATGTCCTTTATAAACCTTCCCTCTTGACCTTTTATATAGTTTTATATATTTTTTTATATATTTTTTTTTTCATTATATCTCCTTATATACACACACATTAATATATAGCAAGTTCACAATTTGTTTAGATTGCTGTCATGTTCTGTGTGTGAACCATGCTTAGGCCTATGTATAAGTCCACATAAAAAGTCCATATAAAAATGAAAGTGCTATTAGTTTTGAAAATGGGCAGATTTTAGTATTTATACCCCCCCTCACCCCCAATCATCATCATTCCTTAGACTTCAACAGGGTATGCATGAAAGTGTGGATTTTGCGAAATTTCAAAACAGGATTCAATGAACCCTCTGCATATCAAACTTAGGTACTCATCCCTAATCAGGATAGGAAATGAGGGGAAATCTCTACAACTCAGACACACATAGCAATAAAAATCTAACACCCTTTGTTTGGCTAAAATGCCACTTGTTTCACATATTTCTACAAGTATTGAGAAAATAAATCCTCTGGCTATTGGGTGGTACTTGACATATTTATAAGTGTTTCCAGAGTTTTGGATGGCCTCAAAACTAGGCGCAGTAAGGATACTTGAGGAGGGTGTTGATACTAAGTAATACAGGCATCAGTCATACATTTCACTGCTAAAAGCATGAACAAATAGACACTGAAATCAGAACTACCTGTTCTTCGGTAGTTAAACGCAATTGTACTTTCTTCTAAGAAGAGAGACTGAATCTAATTGTAGTCTTTTGTGATTAAATAAATAGTTCTGCACATAGTCATCCAGAAATTCATAACAGTCTGGTTGGGTAAAACGATCTTTATGAGAATATGGCTTATAAACTGAACATATTGTGTATTATTTTTTAGGACATTAAAACTAATAAAATGTTTTTCAATGCTTTAATGAGTCAGCTCACCTAAAAGTGATATTTTAGTTATAAGTGGAATTTGGTGAGCTGATTCAGCCCCTGGCTTCTTAAATATCTTGAACATGCCTGTCATTATTTCTCAATAGTTCCAATCAACCTTGAGATTTTAGGTGTTCCCTCACTCTTTTGTATTTTGCCCATTGTGTTGTATCCTCCAAATTATAAAATACACAAAAAATCCAGAGAGACTGTGACACCCCCTCATAATGAGAAACAGGTGTGCAGAGCTACAAACTCAGAAAAAACATTCCCCAGAAACTGTGAGATGTTCTTACGTCACTGATATCTACTAAAAACCTGAAATATAAATTTTGTATAGACTGAACTAGAATGAACTTTTTAGTGAAACCTGTACTGAAAGAAAAATATGGTTAAACATTGTTGAGCCAACCCTATCAAAACTAGTTGCCTGAATGTCTTTGTTTTAACATGTTAGGGCCTGTTTACTTTTGTGCTGTGCATTAACACGTTATGCTATGCATTACCATATATTGCTTTTAGGCAGCCGTTTGAAACCAATGAGCTGCCAATGCACCAAAATGTCCCAAAAATCAGGTTTGCCAAATAAAAATTTTATAGCATAACATTCCAAACACATTATGGTGCTTTACCATGAAATGAAGCATGCTGAAACCCATGTGTGCTGGTTAGTGCATTGGGGAGCCATTTGAAATGAATGGCACCGCAATGCAGCATCTCGTTCAAAAGTTTTTATTTTATGTTAAAATAAATTACATGTACAGAATATAAGACAAATTATGTGATACCAGAAATAAAAAGTACACATATTGAAGTACGGATGATACAAAGCAAAGAAGAATTTCAAGATATTCTCGTGGGAATGACAATAAATGGCCTTATATATTTTAGAATTTGAAAACATTCTTATATCTGAGTTTTAAACATTTTAATCCCAAGAAAATATAAATATGTCTAAAAGAAAATATATGATTTTAAAGTTTTGACCATAACTTCTAAAGAATGTTTATAGTAAGTATTATATAGTAAGGGAAGAACATAAAAGGTATATAGGAGGGGAAGGGGAGGGAATAATTATCCGGGGGAGGTTTTATATATCAGCTAATGTTGTAATTCTATAAAAAATCTTAATCACCATAACAATAAAACTCAGTTGTCAATAGTATCTGACGTATAATATTTAATCCAGGGGTTCCATATAATATCAAACTTTGTCAACTGGTTTTTATCTATGCAATGCAGCATCTCATATAGTGTGCATTCCCATGTGTTGTGGTAACATGCATGATCCTGCAATGCAAAGGCCCAAAAGCAAATTTGTGCCACTCTGACAGCAAAAGCTCTGCCACTTCCTGAACATTTTCCCAGCCCTTCTGCCTCCTGCATGTTTCTGTTTCTTAGTGAGGCAGACCATCATTGTGATGGGTCAATAGTCATGTGTAGAGAAGCAAACTTTATTATACCAGGACGAATTGAAGCTCTGTTAGTGAGAATGGCCTGAGATTTGACCACGCTGACAGGGTCTTCGTCTATTTTATACCTAACAGCAGTTCTAATATTTTTCAAAAGGATTCGAAAGCTGCGGAACACCCTTTAAAAGTCTATGGGAGAAATCAAAAGTGATAATTGTAAAGGCTTATATGCATGGTATTGTCATAAAAAGTGTTTGGGGACCTGGGTCCTGCCCCTGGCGACATGTATCAATGCAAAAAATAGTTTTAGAAACAGCGTTTTTTCGGGAGCAGTGATTTTAGTAATGCTTAAAGTGAAACAATAAAGTTAAAGTGTAATATGCCTTTAAATTTCGTAAAGGGGTGCATGTTTCCCATGTTTAGAACAGTCTGACAGCAAAATTACATTTCTAAAGGAAAAACTACTCGTGACTACAATGAATTGTCGGTCCGCAATAAACATAAAAGTTAATTGATAAAAACAGCATGGGGATTTCCCCACAGGGGAACCCCGAACCAAAAAAAAAATGCGTGGGGGTTCCCCCTAAATTCCATACCAGGCCCTTCATGTCTGGTATTTTTCATTGTTTATTTTTCTTTATTTATTTTAGTTTGACACTTTTTTCCCCAAAAATACATTTTTTGATCACTTTTATTCCTATTACAAGGAATGTAAACATTGCATTGAGTATTGGCAGGGCATTGCTGGGTATTGCAGAGTATTGGCAGGGAATTGCAGAGTATTGCAGAGTATTGGCAGGGTATTGCAGAGTATTGGCGGGGCATTGCAGAGTATTGGCAGGGTATTGCAAAGTATTGGCAGGGAATTGCAGAGTTAATTGTCGGTGAGCAGAGCTGTGGGCACTGCAGATCCAGCCCACATCGCTGCTGACACTGATCTCTCCCCTCCACTGTACCGATCGGCACAGAGAGGGGAGGGAGGAACCGGTGTCATAACATGATGCCGGTTTGTTTACAAGTGATCACTCTGTCATTTGACGGAGCGATCACATGGTAAACAGCCACTGTCGCGCGCCAAGGGGGAATTCTGGGAGGACGTTATAGTACGTCCTCTCAGGGTTAAGCAACCAACCTGTAGCCGTCATTCGGCTATGGGCCGGTTGTTAAGTGGTTAAATAACAGAGGGTGGGGTAACCCATTTGTCAGATGTCAGACAAGTAAGCGGGTTCACCCGTTTACGTAAACAGGTGACCCCGCTCCCCTCTGACAACACGTGGAAAGCCATAGGGAAGTCCCCTGCGTCAGAGGAGGGCGGGCAATAGTCAATAGACAATAGACTCAAAATAGTGTCAAAAGTATCCGATGTGTCCAGCATAATGTCGCACTCACAATAAAAATAGCAGATCGCCGCCATTAAAAAATATTAATAATAAAAAGGCCATAAATCTAACCCCTATTTTGTAGACACTATAACTTTTGCGCAAACCAATCAATATACGCTTATTGTGATTTTTTACCAAAAATATGTAGAAGAATAGACTTAAACTGAGAAAGAAATTTGTTTCTTTATATATATTTTAGGGGTATTTATTATAGCAAAAAGAAAAAAATTATTGCTTTTTTTTTTTCAAAATTTTTTGTTTATAGCGCAAAAAATAAAAAACACAGAGGTGATCAAATACCACCAAAAGAAAGCTCTATTTGTGGGGGAAAAAAGGACTTACCTTTTGTTTGGTTGCAACATCGCACGACCGCGCAATTGTCAGTTAAAGCGACGCAAAAAGTGCTCTGGTCAGGAAGGGGGTAAATCCTTCCGGGGCTGAAGTGGTTAATGACTAGAGCATTTTTTGCAATACAGCACTGCAACGCTTTAACGGACAATTGCGCAGTCGTGCAACGTTGTACCCAAACAAAATTGATGTCCTTTTTTCACAAATAGAGCTTTTTAGTGGTAGTTGATCACCTCTGCGTTTTTTATTTTTTGCGCTATAAACAAAAAAAGACAATATTTTTTACTTTCTGCTGTAATACATATCCAAAAAATAAAAAACAAATGTATGCATCAGTTTAGGCCAATATATATTCTTCTACATATTTTTGGTAAAAAAAATAAAAATAATAATAATCGTAATACATGTATATTGATTGGTTTTGCGCAAAAGTTATCTACAAACTATGAGAAAGATTTCTGTACTTTTATTTTTTAAGTTTTTACAGATTTTTAGTTGGACTGCGACATTGCAGCAGACAAATCTGACTCTAAGGCCGCGTACACACGCGGGGACTGTTCGCCCAACTTTGTCCGTCTAAGGCCGCGTACACACGCGCGGACTGTTTGCCCAACCTTGTTCGTCAAACAGTTTCGGCAAACAGTCCGCTCAAAATTTGCATGAGCGGACTTGCCCACACACGAGCGGACTGTTTCAGCAAACTGTTTGCCAAACAGTTCGCTCAACTTTTGAAATGAACGGACTCGCCCACGTAAGGAGGAGGCAAATCCGCCCATTTCGAGCGCGTGTACAGGTAGGCGGGGCCCGCGAAGGAGACGTCGCGGGCTCCGCCGCCTGGAATGGGCTTAAAGGGGAGCCCCAACGCCGAAAAAAATCGGCGTGGGGGTTCCCCCAAAGTCCACACCAGACCCTTGTCCGAGCACGCTACCCGGCCGGCCAGGAAAGGGGGGCGAGCGAGCGCGCCCCCCCCTCCTGAGCCGTACCAGGCCGCGTGCCCTCAACATGGGGGGGTGCCTTGGGGAAGGGGGGCTGCGCGGCCCCCCCACCCCAAAGCACCTTGTCCCCATGTTGATGAGGACAAGGGCCTCTTCCCGACAACCCTGGCCGTTGGTTGTCGGGGTCTGCGGGCGGGGGGCTTATCGGAATCCGGGAGCCCCCTTTAAGAAGGGGGCCCCCGGATACCGGCCCCCCACCCTATGTGAATGAGTATGGGGTACAATGTACCCCTACCCATTCACCTGTGAAATAAAGTACAAAAAAAAACACAACACAGGGAAAAAATGTTTTATTGCACAGCTCCGGGGGGTCTTCCGTCTTCGGGGGTCTTCTCGCCGGACTCCTCCGCTATCTGTGTGTAGCTCTTTTACTAGCGGAGGAGTCCGGCTTTCTTCCTCCCCGCCGCCGGCCTCTTCTCCCGACTTCGGGGGTCTTGTCCCCCTCTTCGGTTCTTCTGCCGGGCCACCGCGCCTTCTTGTAGCTCTTTTACAGGCGGTGGCCCGGTCTTCTGTCGCCGCTGCCTTCCGTTCTTCTGTCGCCGCCTTCGGTTCTTCTGCCGGGCCACCGCGCCTTCTTGTAGCTCTTTTACAGGCGGTGGCCCGGTCTTCTGTCGCCGCTGTCGTCGCCGCCGCCGCCGCCGCCGCCACCTTCCGTTCTTGTTCTTCTTCTTGTTCTTGTTCTTCTTCTCCTGGAGATGTTGACTCGACGAGCTCTCCGGCCGGAATGCCAGAGCCGCGCTGTGCGGTCACTTATATAGTGACAATGGGGCGGTGTCACATGGTATATGTCACATGGGTTGGTCACATGGTGACCCCGCCCCCTTACGATGTCATAGTCCCCATGTGACATCAACCCATGTGACCAACCCATGTGACATATACCATGTGACACCGCCCCATTGTCACTATATAAGTGACCGCACAGCGCGGCTCTGGCATTCCGGCCGGAGAGCTCGTCGAGTCAACATCTCCAGGAGAAGAAGAAGAAGAACAAGAAGAACAAGAAGAAGAACAAGAACGGAAGGCGGCGGCGGCGGCGGCGGCGGCGGCGGCGGCGACGACAGCGGCGACAGAAGACCGGGCCACCGCCTGTAAAAGAGCTACAAGAAGGCGCGGTGGCCCGGCAGAAGAACCGAAGAGGGGGACAAGACCCCCGAAGTCGGGAGAAGAGGCCGGCGGCGGGGAGGAAGAAAGCCGGACTCCTCCGCTAGTAAAAGAGCTACACACAGATAGCGGAGGAGTCCGGCGAGAAGACCCCCGAAGACGGAAGACCCCCCGGAGCTGTGCAATAAAATATTTTTTCCCTGTGTTGTGTTTTTTTTTGTACTTTATTTCACAGGTGAATGGGTAGGGGTACATTGTACCCCATACTCATTCACATAGGGTGGGGGGCCGGTATCCGGGGGCCCCCTTCTTAAAGGGGGCTCCCGGATTCCGATAAGCCCCCCGCCCGCAGACCCCGACAACCAACGGCCAGGGTTGTCGGGAAGAGGCCCTTGTCCTCATCAACATGGGGACAAGGTGCTTTGGGGTGGGGGGGCCGCGCGGCCCCCCCTTCCCCAAGGCACCCCCCCATGTTGAGGGCACGCGGCCTGGTACGGCTCAGGAGGGGGGGCGCGCTCGCTCGCCCCCCTTTCCTGGCCGGCCGGGTAGCGTGCTCGGACAAGGGTCTGGTGTGGACTTTGGGGGAACCCCCACGCCGATTTTTTTCGGCGTTGGGGTTCCCCTTTAAGCCCATTCCAGGCGGCGGAGCCCGCAACGTCTCCTTCGCGGGCCCCGCCTACCTGTACACGCGCTCGAAATGGGCGGACTTTCCGAGCGGGAACAGTCCGCTCATTTCGAAAGTACAGCGGACAGGCCCACACACGGGCGGACTGTTCGCTCAAACACAGTTTCAGCGGACAGTTTTTCGGAATTTCCGAAAGACTTTGTCCGTCCAACTGTCCGCTGAAACTGTCCGCTGAAAGCCCACACACGAGCGGACTGTCCGCCCAAACACTGTTCAGCGGACAAGGTTGGGCGAACAGTCCGCCCGTGTGTACGCGGCCAAACAGTTTCAGCAAACAGTCCGCTCAAAATTAGCATGGACGGACATGGCCACACACGACGAACGAACAGTTTGCTGAAACCGTGCGCGATGACGTGAACGGCACGTACGACGGGACGAAAAATACGACATCCTATACACTGCATTATAACTTTCGGCGTGTAAATCCTTTCTGAGCATGCGCGGAACTTAGTTTGACGAACAAGCCTACACACGAGGGGACTGTTCGCTGAAACAAAGTTTCAGCGGACAGTTTTTCGGAAATTCCGAAAAACCTTGTTCAGTGGACTGTTCGCTGAAACTGTCCGCTGAAAGCCCACACACGAGCGGACTGTCCGCCGAAACACTGTTCAGCGGACAAAGTTGGGCGAACAGTCCCCGCGTGTGTACGCGGCCTTAGTGACACTTTTTGGGGACCAGTTACATCATTACAGTAATCAGTGCTAAAATAATGCACTGATCAATGTATAAATTACACTGGCAAGGAAGGGGTTAACACTAGGGTGCAATCAAGGGGTTAACTGTGTTCCCTGGGTGTGTTCTAACTGTGTGGGAGCTGGGCTCACTGGAACACCACAGGGATCATTGTTCCCAATCACTGGGAATGTCTCCTGTCAGAGCGTTGATCCACCTTATTTACATAGGCAGATCCCTGTTCAGCCTCTGTGGACTACGATTGCGGGTCTTCGGAAAACATCGAGTCCGCGGGACCCGCGGCATGCAGCGAGCGCCAGCGCCCACAGTATATATACACACACACTACAGTACCTGGTTGGCAAGTGCTTAAACTAAATATTGGGCGTGGCTTAAAGAGGGTGTGGTTACAGTCTGAGATGAAAGAGGGATGGAGAGAGAAGGAAGAGAGGGATGGAGGGAAAAAGAGGGAAAGAGAAAGAAAGATGCAGCGTGTTACTTGTCACCAGAGATGCAGCGCTCACTTGTCATCAAGATGCAGCTTGAACTTGTCACCAGAGAAGCAGCTTGTTACTTTTTGCCAGATTCTGAGCCCTCCATGCTACTGTATCACCAGAGCCACCGTCCGGGGTCAGCACTGGTGATATTGTCTCCACCTCCATATTTGCAAAGTGCAGCTCTCGTGGAGGCTGAGGGGAACAAACAAGAGGTGGAGCCTAGGTGGTGATGAAAGTGGCTTCCAATAGAAATGGAGCTGACGCCAATCCCCCAGCCCGTGGCCTGGCCCACAACCCAGGCTCTGCCTCTTGTTTCTTCCCTGCCTCAGCCTGAAGGAGAGCTGCTCTTCACAAAAAAGGTGGCGATCCTGGATCTCTAGACTGTTGGCAAGTATGCATTTACTAAAACTAGAGGCTGCAAAATCTGGTGCAGCTGTGCACGGTAGCCATTCAGTTTCTAACTTTAGCTTGTTTAATTAAGCTTTGACAAAAAAAAATAAAAAAATTACAGTATATGCATTTTATTGAATATAGCTGCCTATAACAATAAATGCCTGTACACAACTAAATGTGGGTTTATACCACTACTTGCATAAATATACATCCAGAGGCATATGGCTTTATGTAAGTAAAGGTTTATGTTCAACACAAGTAGCAGCTTTATACAGTAGCTATGTATTCTGGGTGTGGGTATATGCCCACAATTTACTGTGTATACCCAAAAGCACTCTTGTGTTTGAACCCTTTTTATTGTTTTAAACATATAAGCACAAAACTATGTAAAATTGAACACAAAACATTATAAATTGCCCAAGCAAGGATCCATGGGGGGGGGACATCCAATGTTATTGTTTTACATTATAACATGGTCAGACTAGATGGTTTTCTAAACTAATCCTCATGTTCCACCAACAGTTCATCATTATTATTATTATACACAATTTATATAGCGCCAACAGTTTACGCAGCGTTTTACAATGTATAGGGGGGGGGGGCAACACAATTACAGTACAGTTCAATACAAAAGGTACAGTAGGGCCCTGCTCATAGAGCTTACATTCTAAAGGGAGGGGGTGGTACAAAAGGTAATATCTGCAGAGAATGATTTGATGGGGGTGCTTTGTGGATACCCACATAAACTGATAAACCAGTGAAAATTTCCTCCTCATGGACAAATGTGGAATAACTTGCATTGATTTTTAAATTTAGAGGACAAGTTTGGGCAATGCACAGTCATAATTCATATTGCAGAATAATTTCTATATGCACATAAGCCCAGTGTTACAACAACCTAATCGAGCACATAAAAAACATTCTAAAAGGTAAATAGTGAATAAACTGAATACCTTAAAAACCTTGAAACAGAAAAAAGGAAGAATAAATCTTTATCACACAAGATTTTGTTGTAACATAAAACGAACACTTATATCTGGTGAAATCTCTCACTTGCAAAGCTAGCAGCACTGCCTGCTACTATCTTATACTTCCGGGTGTGTCCAATCATGTCTCCCCTGCTGGGCACTGTGCTACTTGCTGTTGAGTGAAAACGTGTCAAGCCCAAAGATGCATTTTTATATTTACTATATATGGACTTTTAAAATACTATATTTCAATATGAAATGGATTATGTAATTACAACAAATCTACTTGACAGCATGATATTGATTGATATGCTATTTTACTACTATTGTAAATAAATAAACTTGTATACCATTTATCCAAGAGTTGGGTGTGTTTCGCCTCATGTAAAGTCCCAAGGGTTAATACATGTGTTTTTATGCAGGTGCTGGATCAAGCAGTTGATGCCAGGTACCACAGTATTCAGTAGGAGACATGCTATTCAGCACACCAATAATTGTTGAATAGCAGTGAGGCTGATAACTTTGCAAGCAGGTGGAATTTTCACCTGTTGCCTGCTGGATAGGTAAGTATTAAGCCTCTTTTTTAACAAGGTTCTGCTGTCTGGATTATTTTACAGGAACATCAGAGTCGCTTCAACCCTTTTGCTACCACTGAAGCATGGCAGAACAGAACTGCTTGCAGCTGGCTAGTTCAGTAAGCCTAACAATGACTGCATTCCCTTCTTCTAGGAGACCATGAACTTATAGCAGAAGGGTTCCCTAGACTCTGCTGACTGATTAATAGCTGAGATCAGCAGCTGACAAGCCGCTGATCACAACTTTTCATTTACACAGCTGTCACTATCTGATCCACAATGCATTGGCAATCAGCTGCTCTCCATATTTCCTCAACAACCTGCTGACCCCTGCATGTTCTCTGATCCAGCGCTTTTCCCCTGCTGCACTAGACAAGGAGAGGACACAGAGGGGAGCATGTTTGGACACAAAGCTGGGGGGGTATCTGAACTGTGAAGGATGCTGAGTAGGGATCAGTAATGATGTCTGTTATTTTTACTGGTCTTTCACTTTTCTGAATGAACACCAGAATTACAAATACTGTACACTTCAGTGTTCATTTAAAACCAAAAAGATGAATGGCATGTTTACTACCTCTTCAGTTTGTGAATAAACACAGAAGCATTCCAAAGATGCCTATAACACAGCACTTTTACACTGAGCATTTCTATGTTCGGTGTTAGTGAGTACAGCTTGCACAGATACAAAAGTCCAAAATAGACTTCTTTGTCTCAAAAGTGAAATATCATGAGCTTGTATAAATGGTCGGGAAGAACTATTTATCCTATTTTGGACTTTCCATTCACTATCTGCTGATATATTTCATTTTCCATATTTTTGCACTTTGTCTTTTTTTTTTTATTAAAGGATAGTGTAATATTTTAATATGCTATCACAGTAAAAAATAGGTAAACACATATACTGTATAATTCCATGTATTATTTAATACTGTGGTAGGGAAATATGAGAGGTACTTTGCAAGCATCAATTATGAAAAAAGTTTCCTTTTCCATTTATTTTGAAGCTTTGTGTACTGTTCCATAACCTCAAAAATGGCCAAATTCGGCAGACAGATCTGGCTTTTGGAACAAGGGGATGTCATGGGCCTACCTGAATGAAGGGGGTGAATCATTTCTCTATTAGATTAAAATCTTTCCCAGTTTTGGATGCTAGAACTTGGAATGTGATGTTCAATATACAATAGCAATATTTGTATATGGCAGACCTTAGGCTTCATGTACACAGGGTGTTTTTACAACCTCTCCTGAACAAGTTAACTTGACAGATAGTAACCCACATTTAAAAACGTCAGTTTTGCCAGGTTATTCTGACTCCGATTGTTGTGAAGCAACTTATCCTGGCCTGACTTATACTGGCCTGTATAAGATATAATTACTGAGGACAATCCTCATCAAATAGTTTGAACTAACCAAATACTGATTCCATCCACAAAGGTGCTTTTATTCTGAACATCAGGTTACAGCAGATGACAGGATACAAACATGAATAGGTTGTAGTATTTATGCGGTAAAAAGATGATATTGTCTGTAGCTTACAATGCAGAATACATGTGCCCTGCTACATTTGGCTTGTAGCTGCATCCATGACAGAGGAAGTACAATACCAGGAAGAAGGGTGGAGCATTACATACAAAGGAAGTGTGTTATAACATAAGGGAAAATGAACATAATAAAACAAGTGCATTATCACAAAAGGTCACTAGATGGCAGCATGTGAACTAAATCTAAAACGTCCATAGAAAATGGTTAGGTTAACAAGCTATATAAATTATATGCCCCGTTGGAGCAGCACACTCCCCCCGTCTGACATGGTAAACGTCACTATATGTAACTGAATGGTAGTTATGCAACTGCAAATAACCACAGTGTAATTTGCTGGATGTCTTTAAGACCTGAAAGACATAAAAAGAACACGCATATAATGCAATAACAATAACTCTTAACTCAAGGCTTCAAGTTATGTCAACTAAAGTTCAAGACACTTTCTTCTTGAAGTCACAGATAGGATCCAGCAGCATAGACAAACAAGTTCATTTTGCAAAGGGTAAGAGCAGAATAAGTTCTGTGATAGGTCTGATGAAAGTCTTTACAGTCCCTTGTCTTGGAACCTTCACCTCCACCTTACGTACCTTACTATCATCATTAGGAACGCTCTTTACAATAAGTCCAATGGGCCATTTGATTCTTTCAGCTTGCTGGTCCTGAAGCAGAACGAGATCTCCAACTTGTATATTAGGGTTCAGCCGTTGCCATTTCCTCCATCCTTGCAGAGTAGAAAGATACCCCATCTTCCAACGATTCCCGAAGCAGTAGACGAGGTGTTGTACTCGTTTCTACTGGTCATAGCACAGATTTCCTGTTTTAAAGTTTCCAGGTGGAACAGGAACAGACCCAAGCTTCTGGGGAAGAAGAGTAGCTGGGGTAAGGATAGTTGGGGTCTCTGGATCTTTGGACACTGGAACAAGTGGTCTTGAATTGATTATGGCAGATGCCTCTGCCAGAAAGGTGGTTCGAATCTTGTGAGTAAGTCTTGTAGAATTAAAGTCCATAAGCATAGAGTCCAATACTTTATGCGTAATGCCTATCATTCTCTCCCATGAGCCACCCATGTGGGAAGAATGAGGATAATTGAAAATCCATGTACAGCCTTTTTCAGCTAAAAAGTCTTGGACTGGCCTGAGTTGAGCTGTAACTCTCGACAACCTCCAACAAAATTAGTTCCACAGTCAGATCTTAGTGTCTTGACTGGCCCTCTGATGGCTAGGAATCGTCTTAAAGGATTGATGAAACTTGAGGCATCCATAGATTCTATTACTTCAATGTGTACTGCACGCACTGCTCATCGTTTGCTATTTGCTTGGCCAGCTTGAGTTCTGCGGGCTGTTACCATCCATGGCCCAAAGACATCCAGACCAACATGAGTGAAAGGTGAGTCAGTACTTAACCTGTCAGCTGGCAAATCTGACATTTGCTGTTGCTGGCGTTTCCCTCTCAGTTTGCAGCACTAAACACAGCTGTGATCTGTCTTTTTGCTCCTATAATCCAAAGGTCTGCAGCTCTTATGGCACCCTCTGTGAAGTGTCTACCTTGGTGTTTAACCCCTACATGGTAGTTTTGTATGAGCAAAGTGGTAACGTGATGGCGAGCAGGTATAATGAGAGAACTCTGTTCTTGGTCACTCAACTCAGCCATGTTTAAACGTCCACCGACCCTTAACATACCTTCATTGTCAATTAATGGATTCAGGTTGGCAATTGGACTGTTTTTGATATGTCCCTATTGTCACGGATACATTTAATTTCTGAGCCAAATACACTCTGTTGTACACTGCATATTATGATCAGTTCACCTTCAGCAGTGTCTTTTGCAGAAAGAAGCTTTTGGCACACGTGCCAACCTTGACAGTGAGCATTTGTGGGCTTTGCGTGGAAGCAATCTGCAATATGAACTAACCTTGCGATGGTGCGTACAAGCGTTCTCCACTTGAAGAAACGTTCAAAGCGTTGACAGCCCAAGACAAGTCTTTGTTCAGTTCTGGTGACGAGGGGTTTAACTTCAGGACGAATCTCTGGATCCTTGTCAGGTTCTAGAAGACTGAAGACATCAGCTGGGGTTTCTTCTAGATGATCCAGCAGGAATTCAGGACCTGTTAACCAAGAAGAATTTGCAAAGACACTAACAGACACTGGCCTGGTGGCATGATCTGCAGAGTTAATTTCAGATGGAACACAATGCCATTGTTCAGGTTTAGAGGATTTACTGATTCTCTCTATACGGTTGCTGACATAGACATAGAAACGTTTAGTCTGGTTGTATATGTAGCCCAGAATAACCTTGCTGTCTGTTTAGAATCTGGTGTCATCTATCTGAATGTCTATCTCACGCAGTATGAAATTTGCTATTTTTACAGCTAGCACAGTCCCACAAAGTTCAAGACTGGAAATCGTGTGTTCAGGCTTAGCTGCTAACTTAGCTTTCCCAAACAGAAAACCTATGTGGGCTTGATTAGAAGAATCTCTTAGCTTGAGGTAAGCGACAGCTGCTATGGCCTCAGTAGATGCATCTGAGAAGATGTGAAGCTCTTTCCTCTGACTTGTGGCAAGGGAGGCATAAGTGTAGCAGCGTGGTATATGGATTCCATCTAAGGCATATAGAGATTGTTTCCAGGACCAACACTTTGATAGCTGGTCTATTGGTAGTGGAGTTGGTTCGGCGTGATCATTGTCAAAGATCCTTTTCATAAAGGCAATGACATGGTCCTTCATTTCATTTCAGGCCTGTTCTTTAGTGTTTGTTGAAGTGAGTTGAATCTGGATAGAGCCTGTTCATGATTGGTTGGGAGTTTAACCCTTGCAGCACAAAGAGGTAATGGTGCAACCCAGCTTTTAGAATCATTCTGGAAGAATTCTTTGTTCATTATTTTGATGAACTCTCTGTTTTCAACTGACAAGGGTATTTTGTTGTCAGCGTTTGTAGTACAAAACACTGTGGTACCTAGGATATCATCACAAAGGTTAGGAGTGACATCAGGTACTTGGATGATGTCAAGAGGCTTCTCTTGTACTTCGTAATGGCGAGGACACTGTTTGAAGTGGAATGCACGTCCATTTCCTAATATGTAAGTTTTGAAGGAGTGGATCTCAGATGACGTATGCATTCTATCCAAGCATACGTTGCCCACGATTACCCAGCCTAGATTGAGTTTTTGTGTGTAAGAGGCATCATGAGGTCTATTGCACTGCTTGCATACTTTGTTTACTCTGAGAATGTCTCTTCCTAGCAAGATCAAGATTTCAGCATTCATGTCCATTGCAGGAATTTCATTAACAAGGTGCCTCAAGTAAGGATGGTGATATGCAGCCTCTGGAGTAGGAATTTCTTCCCTTTTGTCTGGTATCTGGTCACACTCAACTAATGTTGGTAGGGATAAGCCCTCTCCCTTATTGATGTGAGACACCATAAAGTCTGTTTACCAGCAGCAGTGTACATGAGACCCAACTGTAAAAACTGACTTTTCATATTCTTTATCTTCACTGGGATATTTCTGACATTTATAGTACAAGACTTTGAAATGTCTTTTGGCAGGAGCATGTAAAATATATTACTATCAAAACAAATACTATTTGCTGTAACAGTCACAACATTGTTATTTGATGCTTACAAAGTTTAACTTGCCTTCTAAACAGAATAGTTTTATTTTTTTTAAACAAAATAGACAAAAAAACATACTTAAACAAAATGTTCCAATTACTTTAAGAATGGAATTCAATGTTTATGATCTGGGAAAGGAAAACTGGTTTAGAAATGCTAAATTTGCTGCAGATACACAAACAGATCTCTTTGAATATTTGAGTGTTTAACATCTTGTATTGGCCTGAAAAGAGAATTCAGGAGCTAAGTGGGATAAATCATAGATTAATTGCTCTCCTTGACCGGAATAAAGTGATGCAGTGACTGAAACCACGACATAGCAGAAATTTAAGGCACTTGAAGAATAAAAGAGAATCTGCAATTTTGTTTACTGTAGGGCACGGATGACTAGAAAGAATGTGGGGCCTCATGTCTGCAAACTGTGGGTGTGCTGAAATGTAAATATGATTTTATGGTGTGGTTGAATACATTTCTACATTGTAAATTAGTTCCTTACCAATCCCCATCTGTAGATGAACAATTACACCTTGGTAGGGGTTAGGGGGTATTAGGTTTGCTTTGCAGCAAATAGCGTATATGGCCTAATTGTGCTGAACAGTGGGTATGGCCTGAAGGAACGTTGTCAGATACAATATGATCATGTTCACATATGCTGTCTGTCTACAAACTTGTCTTAACCACTATCACATGTGAGAATCACAAAAACAAACATAAACTTCAAGGCAAAGGCTTGTTTTAAAATATGGATTTTTTTTAGACAATAAACACCTTGGTCAGAATTATGTACAACAACAATTTAAAGGAAAAGTCCAGCCAAAGCTCGTTTGGCTGGACTTCTCCTATGAATCACAGGAGTGCTATTCATTTTGCACTCCTGTGACCTGTTTTCAGCAGATAGCGGACTAAAGTCCAGGCACTGCGTCATCACGACAATAAAGTCTGGATCGGTGCCTGGACTGATGCCCATCTAAGCCTCTCAACGAGCTGCTGAGAGCCTGAGGCGGCGGCTCCCCGCTTCGATGCAGCTTAGCGCTACAGTTAGTTGCTGAGTGAGTCAGTAAGCAGCTCTCTGCTCGAGGAGCTGTGAGAACCAAGCCATTGGCAATGTTCGATTATTCAGTTCTCAGGGCAGAGGTGCCGGGGGACAGATGCAGCATTGGACCGATGCTGCATCCACCTATGTAAGTATGAATCTGAAAAAAAAAAAACATACTTCTCTTTTGAAGGCCATGGAATGTCTTGACCAAAGTAACCATTCCTGTTGGCTGCTCTCATTTACTTGGTTTGCACAGCAATGATTTTCATGTAGTATGTGACTACATCATGTTACCAATTTGAAGCTTTTGCAATGGCTGAAATCTAAGAAACGACTAATAAGCAGAGCAGCTAACTCATTTAATCTAGTTTAAGAATATTTTCTGGTACAAATTATTTCTCAAGTGGAATCTTTTAATATACCAATGTTTTCTGCATTGAAACACAGTGCTGTATGTCTTTTTCTGGTGCATTGACTTTAATTGCCAGGTCTAGGTCTGCCAAATAGTGATGGCCGAACGGTTCGCCCGGCGGTCGTTTCGCGGCGAATTTCCGACTTTCGCCGTCCGCGGGTTCGAACGCCTTTTTCCGTCGTTCGCCCCGGCGGACTTACGTGTTTAATGTATACAAGAACTTTAACCTTTCGTGACACGTTTATCATGTGTTACAGGACAACCAATTGAGACATGACAGCTCATGGACACTTGGACATTCCCCCTAACCTATAAATACACCCGATCCGGTGGCCATTTTACATTCTTTCTTCTGTCACTGTAGGGAAAGGATCCTGTGTGGAGTAGGGACAGAGAAAACGCTAGCTATTTGGTACACAAAAGTTCTTTTCAGGACTGGTATAGGTGTTAGGTCAGCAGCCTGAGTTTCTTTTGTCAGTTTAGATAAAGGGACAGAGCGCTGTATGCTGCTATTTTAGGGACAGCTCAGCCAGATTAGTCTTTCTTCATCATCATCATCATCATCATCATTAGCTGTTACTATCAGGTCCACAAAAGAGCTGTTCCAGCTAATCGTTCCAGCCTACTCTTTTTTGCCAATTTGTATAGGGACAGGCAGGAAGCAGTGTGTCAGGCAGTGAGGATAATTTTAAAGACTTGCTGTTACTATTAGTTCCACAAAGGTTCTTTTCAGGACTGGTATCAGTGGTACGGTAATAGGCTTGTACACGTATAATATTCTTTCTTCCAAATATAGAAAGAATATTATACTTGACTGCTGCCCTTCTGCTGCAGTCTGCTAATCATTCACAACTCACTTGTTCCACAAAGCTCTTTATCAGGACTGGTAACTTGGTCTGTCTAGGGTGCTACGGTACATAGGCTTGGGTGCGGTACAGTCTGCTGTTCTGTAAGGACCGCTATCGGTCCACAATAGATAGGGTTGCCGTGCACTACTGCTGACCGCTGCCCTATACTGCAGCAGTCCTTCAGCGGTATAGGGACTGACGCACAGTCTGCTAAACACTAATACACAACCTGCTTGGTCCACAAAAGTTCTTATAAGGACTGGTAACTTGGTATAGGGTGCTACGGTACATAGGCCTGAGTGCGTTACAGTCTGCTGTTCTGTAAGGACCGCTATCGGTCCACAATACATAGGGTTGACGTGCACTACTGCTGACCGCTGCCCTATACTGCAGCAGTCCTTCAGCGGTATAGGGACTGACGCACAGTCTGCTAAACACTAACACACAACCTGCTTGGTCCACAAAAGTTCTTATAAGGACTGGTAACTTGGTATAGGGTGCTACGGTACATAGGCCTGAGTGCAGTACAGTCTGCTGTTCTGTAAGGACTGCTATCGGTCCACAATACATAGGGTTGCCGTGCACTACTGCTGACCGCTGCCCTATACTGCAGCAGTCCTTCATTGGTATAGGGACTGACGTACAGTCTGCTAATCACTAACACACAACCTGCTTGGTCCACAAAAGTTCTTATAAGGACTGGTAACTTGGTATAGGGTGCTACGGTACATAGGCCTGAGTGCGTTACAGTCTGCTGTTCTGTAAGGACCGCTATCGGTCCACAATACATAGGGTTGCCGTGCACTACTGCTGACCGCTGCCCTATACTGCAGCAGTCCTTCATTGGTATAGGGACTGACGTACAGTCTGCTAATCACTAACACACAACCTGCTTGGTCCACAAAAGTTCTTATAAGGACTGGTAACTTGGTATAGGGTGCTACGGTACATAGGCCTGAGTGCGTTACAGTCTGCTGTTCTGTAAGGACCGCTATCGGTCCACAATACATAGGGTTGCCGTGCACTACTGCTGACCGCTGCCCTATACTGCAGCAGTCCTTCATTGGTATAGGGACTGACGTACAGTCTGCTAATCACTAACACACAACCTGCTTGGTCCACAAAAGTTTTTATAAGGACTGGTAACTTGGTATAGGGTGCTACGGTACATAGGCCTGAGTGCAGTACAGTCTGCTGTTCTGTAAGGACCGCTATCGGTCCACAATACATAGGGTTGACGTGCACTACTGCTGACCGCTGCCCTATACTGCAGCAGTCCTTCATTGGTATAGGGACTGACGTACAGTCTGCTAATCACTAACACACAACCTGCTTGGTCCACAAAAGTTCTTATAAGGACTGGTAACTTGGTATAGGGTGCTACGGTACATAGGCCTGAGTGCGTTACAGTCTGCTGTTCTGTAAGGACCGCTATCGGTCCACAATACATAGGGTTGCCGTGCACTACTGCTGACCGCTGCCCTATACTGCAGCAGTCCTTCATTGGTATAGGGACTGACGTACAGTCTGCTAATCACTAACACACAACCTGCTTGGTCCACAAAAGTTCTTATAAGGACTGGTAACTTGGTATAGGGTGCTACGGTACATAGGCCTGAGTGCGTTACAGTCTGCTGTTCTGTAAGGACCGCTATCGGTCCACAATACATAGGGTTGCCGTGCACTACTGCTGACCGCTGCCCTATACTGCAGCAGTCCTTCATTGGTATAGGGACTGACGTACAGTCTGCTAATCACTAACACACAACCTGCTTGGTCCACAAAAGTTCTTATAAGGACTGGTAACTTGGTATAGGGTGCTACGGTACATAGGCCTGAGTGCGTTACAGTCTGCTGTTCTGTAAGGACCGCTATCGGTCCACAATACATAGGGTTGCCGTGCACTACTGCTGACCGCTGCCCTATACTGCAGCAGTCCTTCATTGGTATAGGGACTGACGTACAGTCTGCTAATCACTAACACACAACCTGCTTGGTCCACAAAAGTTTTTATAAGGACTGGTAACTTGGTATAGGGTGCTACGGTACATAGGCCTGAGTGCAGTACAGTCTGCTGTTCTGTAAGGACCGCTATCGGTCCACAATACATAGGGTTGACGTGCACTACTGCTGACCGCTGCCCTATACTGCAGCAGTCCTTCATTGGTATAGGGACTGACGTACAGTCTGCTAATCACTAACACACAACCTGCTTGGTCCACAAAAGTTCTTATAAGGACTGGTAACTTGGTATAGGGTGCTACGGTACATAGGCCTGAGTGCGTTACAGTCTGCTGTTCTGTAAGGACCGCTATCGGTCCACAATACATAGGGTTGCCGTGCACTACTGCTGACCGCTGCCCTATACTGCAGCAGTCCTTCATTGGTATAGGGACTGACGTACAGTCTGCTAATCACTAACACACAACCTGCTTGGTCCACAAAAGTTTTTATAAGGACTGGTAACTTGGTATAGGGTGCTACGGTACATAGGCCTGAGTGCAGTACAGTCTGCTGTTCTGTAAGGACCGCTATCGGTCCACAATACATAGGGTTGACGTGCACTACTGCTGACCGCTGCCCTATACTGCAGCAGTCCTTCATTGGTATAGGGACTGACGTACAGTCTGCTAATCACTAACACACAACCTGCTTGGTCCACAAAAGTTCTTATAAGGACTGGTAACTTGGTATAGGGTGCTACGGTACATAGGCCTGAGTGCAGTACAGTCTGCTGTTCTGTAAGGACCGCTATCGGTCCACAATACATAGGGTTGCCGTGCACTACTGCTGACCGCTGCCCTATACTGCAGCAGTCCTTCATTGGTATAGGGACTGACGTACAGTCTGCTAATCACTAACACACAACCTGCTTGGTCCACAAAAGTTTTTATAAGGACTGGTAACTTGGTATAGGGTGCTACGGTACATAGGCCTGAGTGCAGTACAGTCTGCTGTTCTGTAAGGACCGCTATCGGTCCACAATACATAGGGTTGACGTGCACTACTGCTGACCGCTGCCCTATACTGCAGCAGTCCTTCAGCGGTATAGGGACTAAGAGTTTTGTCACAGGGTGATTTAAAAAATGACAGGCAGAGGAAGAGGCAGGCCCTTCCGCAGGGGTGGTAGGGGTAGGGCAGGAGCAACAGCCTTGAGCCAAAGTGGGAAGTTGCAGAAGGTGCGTTCAATTACTTTAAAGGACGCACCAGACTTGGTTGAGTGGCTCACTCAGCCTTATTCTTCTGCACCCTCCTCATCCTCTCGATCTGCACCCTCTTCTTCACTCTCTGCTATGTGCACCCCCAAAGACACTACCACCAACAACACCACCACCACCACATACCTTCCGCTTGAGTGCAAATGGGGGCCTTCATGCTCCAGTGTTTTAATAGGGACCCCCGTATAAAAAGCATGAGGGTCAAGGACCAGTACTGGGTGGCAACGTACTTAGATCCCCGGTACAAACACAAAATGGCGGAAATGTTACCGCCGTCGCAGAGGGCTGTCAGAATGCAGCACTTCCAGGCCTTGCTTCGAGAAATGCTGCATTCTGCTTTTGCGTGCGCTGGCAGAGGAGCAATTCCCACTCCCAGAGAAGGATTTGCGGGTACCAATCCAACAGCGCCTGCAAGAAGAGGCCGGTTTGAAGATGTGTTGGTGACTTCGGATATGAGGTCATTCTTTCAGCCGACCCATCGACAGGTGTCATCCGGATCCAGCATCAGGGAACGCCTAGACCGTCAGGTGTCCGACTACATTGGGTTAACGGCCGATGTGGACGCTCTGAGGAGTGATGAACCCCTAGACTACTGGGTGGGCAGGCTTGACCTCTGGCCAGAGCTTGCCCAATTTGCAATCGAACTGTTGGCTTGCCCCTCATCCAGTGTCCTGTCCGAAAGGACGTTCAGCGCAGCAGGGGGGATTGTGACCGATAAGCGTACTCGCCTAGCTCACGACAGTGTTAACTACCTCACATTTCTAAAAATGAATGAGGCATGGATCTCGGAGGAATTCAACACATGTGATCAGTAGACCATGTATATGTCTATAAACAATTTTTGGAATCAAGCACACAGACCTTCTTAATTCATTTGGCTCACTTCCCTGACCCAAAAAAGCACACCGTACTATATGCCCCTACCCTCCTCTTTGAAGAGGTTGAGCGGTGTCATATTTCTACTGGGGCTGCTTATTATGAGGGGTTCCCACCATCCCTGTGCTGTGCTGACTTCCTCCTGGGTGTTCTTATTATGAGGGGCTCCCACCATCCCTGTGCTGTGCTGACTTCCTCCTGGGGGTTCTTATTATGAGGGGCTCCCACCATCCCTGTGCTGTGCTGACTTCCTCCTGGGGGTTCTTATTATGAGGGGATCACACCATCCCTGTGCTGTGCTGACTTCCTCCTGGGGCTGCTTACGGTGCTGCTGTCAGCGCTGTATGTCACGGAGCTGCTGTCAGCGCTGTATGTCACGGAGCTGCTGTCAGCGCTGTATGTCACGGAGCTGCTGTCAGCGCTGTATGTCACGGTGCTGATGTCAGTGCTCTGTATTACGGTGCTGCTGTCAGTGCTCTGTATCTCCTGCACCCTCTTGTTTGCCTACCCTGGTCCCTGACCTTCCCTCTCCTCCATTGCCTTCATTAGCTCCATAGTCCTGAATTGTCAGAACAATTTCCCAAATAAAAAAAAAATGCTTGTAGTTATCGATCCCAAATTCACCTCATACATGTATTATGCTATTGTCCAGGTGGTGGGACTACGTGCTACCCCCTAATAATTACCCCGTGGCCGCAAATTCGACCTAAAGGTTTGCGAAATTCGCCTCCCATTGAAGTCAATGGAGCCCGCGGCGAACGGTCGTTTTCGCGAACGTTTGTGCCCGTTCGCGTTTCGCGTTCGCGAAACGTCCCGTCGGAAGTTCGTCCATCACTACTGCCAAATAAGAATAAATATGGTAAACAGTATTCATCATGAAGTAAGTATTTCCTTGATCATTTACTGTATATCATTACTCTGTGCTAATAAATGGATCGCATCTACTCCCAAGCTGATTAATCATATTGTGGTGAAGTGTAGCCAAGAAGATATTTTCGAATGTGAAAAAAGCCCTGACACATACTGTATTGAGTGATATTATGCATAAGTGACAATTAGGCTGGCTAATTAGCTGGTAAGTGACACAAGGCTTAAAGCGGTAGTAAACCCGCACATTTTTTATTTTATTTTTTTAAACCTGCAAAGCAAAATGCATAATGAGCTAGTATGCACCGCATACTAGCTCATTATGAAATATTTACCTTAGAACGAGGCTCCGACATCTGGCCCGATCCACGCCGAGGGAGCTGACATGCTCCCTCGGCGTTTCTTCCGGGTATCGCGGCTCTGGCGCTGTGAGTGGCTGGAGCCGCGATATCGTCACTCCCACGCATGCGCGTGGGAGATTTTATTCCGGTCGGCCACTGCCGGATTTTCAGGCCGAGAAGCCCCTTGTGCGCATGCGCCGCTGCAGTCAGCGGCGCATACCGAGGGGAATATCTCCTAAACCGTACAGGTTTAGGAGATATTTTTTTTTACCTACAGGTAAGCCTTATTATAGGCTTTCCTGTAGGTAAAAGTTAAAAAACTGAGTATACAACCACTTTAATTGCTCAAGGTGTGGGCCAGACATTTTGGTTGTTTATGCTCGGATGGCATCTTCTGGCAATGTGACTTCCCATAACAGTATCAATGAGTGATCATACCAAGTTTCCTATACTGTTTGAAAATCCCATGTGTGTTTTCCCAACTATTGTACAGAGAAGTTATGCCTAAGGGCCTCTGATTTAGCCATATGCACCCATCAAGCAAGTGTTAGCTCTCTTGCCAAGCTGGTGATTTATGCTAGTGAAACTTTTCTGATGCCAAGCCCTGTTCCTCTCAAAGCCAGAGACTTTAGTTGATATATCCAGTGCTGGATTACCAAATAGACAGAGTAGGCACTAGCCTATTGGCCCCACTCCATTTAATGGCCTCGCAACAATGGATCAGAATAATATTAATTTGATCTTCAAAGAAAATTACAATGAAGCTTTCTTAAATTGCTTACAAAAGATAGAAAAAATGTATCTACTTAAAGAAATGAAAACTTTACATTAAAGACTCTATAAAGAAAAATACTGTATTAACGTAACGTACCCATTAACAACGTAATCACTTGCCAATCAGCCACCGTCCTTATACTGCGGCAGGTCAGCTCTTTCCCATGAATTGCCGTAGCTGTACGTCGGCTCCTTTAAGAGCCGTAGAAGGAGCACGTGTGCCCGCTGCATGGCTGGGGACCCTATGTGCATGACTGGCGGCTGCGATGGCTGGCGGCCACCCGCGATCACAGGAAAGAGCCAGAATGGGGCTATGTCAATGTAAACAGACAGATCATGTTCTGACAGGAGGAAAGAGAGATCTGCTGTTCCTAGTGATTAGAAACAGCGATCTCTCTCCTCCTCCTGAAAGAAAAAGTAAAAAAAATATTGTTTTTTCTTCAAAATTGTCGCCCTTTGTTTATAGTGCAAAAAATAAAAACCGCAGAGGTGATCAAATACCACCAAAAGAAAGCCCTATTTGTGGGAAAAAAGGGACATCAATTTTGTTTGGGTATAGCGTCACACGACCACGCAATTATCAGTTAAACCAAAGCAGTGCCATATCGCAAAAAATGGCCTGGTCATTAAGGGGAAAAATCCTTTGGTCTGTAAGTGGTTAAAGTACATAAACTATAGACATGAGGTTCACATTGTGAAAATATAGCTGAAAAACAACAGCTAATAAACTCTGCGCCACTTATACAAATGTAAAAAGAGAAATAAACTAATAGTCAGTGAATCAAATAAACTAAGTGAAACACTAATAGCTGCTCCCTAGAAACAAGAGAAAAAAACTTGTCGTGCTGGAAATAAAGTAATAGTAGGGGCGCTGAAAAAATTGAAATATAAATGTCAATTACAAATGTGAAAATTAATAATCATAGAACACCTCAAGTATTAGACAACCTATCACCATGAATTAAAAACAAACAGTTGCAAAGAAATGGATAATATAGACAATAAAAAATAATAAATAAAGTCCCAATTGGATACTAGAAAAACAAAAAATATATCCACAGTCCAAGGCAGTGATTCATTCAGTGAAAAACTCAGTCTAAATCCATATGCCAGAAGGCGGCTGAAATCTTCTACAAAGTTGTGACAAGTCCCTTCACCAAAATTTTTGGACACAGAAAACACCCCAACTGTGAAGATAAAGTTGTCTTCTTACCAGATGCTGTTGACTACTTTATTTAAAAAGATAGTCAAATAGGCTTATGCAGGTGAATTCCCTGCTCACATGGAATAAGGTGGACCTCTTATGGAAAAAACCTTCTCCTCATAGATTCAGACAGGTCATAAAAAAAGGAGAGCAAACAAAATCCATAGCGTGACACCGTTTAATAATAAAAATAAATTAAAAAAACATAAGGCCAAATGGCTGCTTACATATGCCGGTGCCCGACCTGGCACTGGGGCTGCTCGCTTAAAACAATCGTTTCGTAATGGATGCGTAGTTCCTCGTTGTGTAGGGCGTGCGTTCCACCAAGAAACAGCCGACAACCAAAAACGTCCGGAACTGTACGTGTACGAACGTGACTAGGTACCGCCTCGACGTACGTTTCTTTTGACACGTCATCAGGAAGCGTACCTAGTCACAGAGTCAACGTTCTTTATGGAGTCTCAATCGATCGAAAAGACCAATAGAGAAACACTTAATTTAGTACGCAGCCTCAGTCCCACTCAAGGCTTAATAGAAATCCATTGTTTATAAAACATAACTGGCAAATAAAAACTAGACAAAGTTCACCCTAGATCACAGGGAAAAAACTATACATAACGAAAATATAATTAAAAAGTGAAAATTAAATAAATATAATAATAATCCTGTCAAATGATTCCTATTAAAAGAAAGGAAAGGGAGTTGCTTTCTTGTAATTTACAAGATTAACCTCTAGATGTCAGTCTAGAGGTGAAAGTATCTGATACCATTCATTGAACAGAGAATGGTTTTTAACACTTGAAAAATTAGTTACACTTTTTTTATAAGATATATTAGTGCCATTCCTAAAAAAATATTTAACAATATTTGTATCTATATATGTAAGGAAAAAACAAAACAAAAACCTACATCATAAGATAAAAAATGTCAAATTAAAAATGGGAAAAGAGAAACTCTAGAGCAAAAAAAGGGGGGATTTTAATCATTGGACAAAAAACAATTTAAATCAAGCTCTATGTTCATTCCTAAAGGCTGCATTGTCTTTAATTTATATATCCATTTTGTTTCATTCTTTGATATTTCCCTTTTCATGTGTGTTCCTCTCCAATGTTTTGAAATCTTATCGATCCCATAGAATTTGCAAAGTGAAGGATCGCTATCATGATGTGATTTAAAGTGTCTTGACACACTATGATTGGGAAAACCTTTCTTAATATTTGTAAGATGTTCATTAATTCTAATTCTTAACTGTCTAGTAGTTCGACCTACATACTGTATAGAGCATGGGCATTCTAGCACATAGGTTACATGATCAGAATTACATGTGATTAATGGTTTAATTTTGTACTCCATCTTAGTGACTTGGGATTGAAACTGAATAACCTTTTTTGATGAGCCGGGTCTTCTGGTTAACTTGCAGGCTTTACATCTAGTACAATAATGAAAACCGGATCCATCAAGAAAGGTTACAGGCTTTTTAGGGGGGTCTGGAACATTACGGGCTAATTGATTTCTCAAACCCGGTGCCCTTCTGTAAATGAATTTAGGGTTCTGTGGAATTATAGATACCAGATCTTTATCTTGCTGTAAAATGGGCCAATACTTTTTAAAAATAGTTTCTACTTGTCTATACTGCCTATTGAACCCTGTCACAAAAGCTGTAGTTCCTTGGTGCTCTGGTTTAGCTTTTGATACCAATAAAGTTTGTCTATCCATCTGTGACACCTGTGTTACAACTTTCTCTAAAGTTTTTTGGGAGTAGCCTTTTTCTAGAAACCTACTGGTTAGAACCTGAGCTTGTAAATGGAAATCAGACTCCTCCTCACAGTTCTGTTTTAATCGCATATATTGTCTTTTTGGAACTGCTCCTATCCACTGTGGGTGGTGACAACTATGTGTGGGCACATACCAATTTCTATCTGTGACTTTAAAGTAGGTTTTGGTGACAAACTTATTGTGCTTTTTGGTAATAGTGAGGTCCAAATGGTTCACTTCCACCTTGCTGTATTCGGCTGTGAACTTCAAGCAGTATTGATTACCGTTCATTTTATTCAAAAATTCCTTAAAACTCTCCAAAGTACCTTTCCAAAAAAGAATTACATCATCAATATATCTTTTATAGAAAATAAGGGATTTATTCATGTTTTTATAGATGGTTTCTGATTCCCATCTATTCAGAACAATATTGGCTACACTGGGAGCATAACGTGCTCCCATGGCCACTCCTGCTATTTGGTTATAATACTCATTATTGGCCCAGAAAAAATTGTTACTCATAGCAAGATCAAGGCCTCTAATCAAATAATTTATCCGAACCTTCTTAAGTTTGGATTCTTTTGTTAGTGCCCACTTTATTGCTGTGAGTGCATCCTTATGTTGGATATTAGTGTACAGTGACTCAATATCCACCGTAATCATGATGGTGTCTTCTGATGCTACTAAATCCTGTAGAAGTACCAGCAGATCTCTGCTGTCTTTCAAATACGAAGGACTTTTGGTCACTAGTGGTTTAAAAAAGCCATCTAGATATTCTCCCAATCTTGCAAACAGGGACTCCATCCCGCTTACTATAGGTCGACCCGGTGGTCTCTCATTGTTTTTGTGTATTTTTGGCAAAATATACATTACTGGAATTTTTGGAGCATGTGGTATAAGGTAATCAGCTTCTTTTTGATTTAAGATATCTTTATATAGGCCCTCTGTTACCCAATCTGTGAGTAGTGTTTTTAATTTTAGAGTCGGATCACCGTTTAATTTTTTATAGGTATTTGTATCATTTAATAATCGTCCCATCTCATGATAATAGTAGTCACGAGATAATATCACCAGACCTCCCCCCTTATCTGCTGCTCGTATCACTATCTGTTTGTTTTCCCCTATCATTTTTATACATATGGTTTTATTTTTAGCCTGTCTTTTAATTTCTAAATTCCTCACATCATGCTGTACCATATTTTTAAAAACTTCTATATGATGATGCATTCCTTTGTTAGGATTGAACACAGAATTGTTTTTTAACCCACTATGTACATATAATGACTCTGTAGTGGGAATACTTGTTTTTATATTGGGGTTTGCAAAATATTTTTTAATATTGAGTTTCCTCACATATTTCTCAATGTCAACAAATAATTCAAACTTGTCCACATCTTTATTTGGTGCAAATTTTAAACCCTGATTTAAAACTTCTAATTCTTTCTCAGAAAGCTCCACACCTGCCAGATTGAAAATACCCTCATTTACTTGTCTCTCTTTCTTTTTCTTTCTCCTGCCTCCTCTCTTTCCTCGTTTTATATAGATTCTTGTGGAGAGTGGGGGGTAGGAGGAATACGGTAAGGCCCTTTCTATCCTATCCCTTCCCCCCCCTGGTGTTGATTTTGATAGGGTCCCGGTCTCCCTCTAAAATTGCCTCTAAAGGAACCTCTAGGGGGTCACATTACAGTTTCTATTAAAAGCTCATCTTCTTTCAGCTATCAGTTTGTAAAAAAAGTTTGGCGCATCCTACTGTACGTACATGTAATGTACTCTAGTGATGATTACGTCCATGACACTCTACTTAGTTTAATGTTATCTCACCAGAGCACGTAAATGAGAAACCTTCAGAAACTTGTGAGGGAGCCCTAAGGTTTTGACTGACTAGGGATCTCCACAGAGTTTAATCTGACACTAGATCTCTCAGGATTTGTTTAACCCCCGTGACGGTATTCCCGAGTGTGGCTCGGGGTGAGATTTTTGTACCATTAGCGGTAACCCCGAGCCACACTCGGGATCGCATCGCTGGATCCAGAAAGACATAACTTACCTTGTCTCCGGGATCCCGCGATGTATCCCCGCTGTGTACGGCGGTCGGATCTTCCTGACCTTCCCCCCGATGCACTGTGTGCCCTGGCTTCCATTCCCTGCGAGCGTAGCGACGCAGGGAGGTGGAACCAGCGCCAAATTCAAAAAGTTAAAAGCACAAACACACTGATATATTGTAATCCTATTGGATTACATTACTAAATAAAATAAAACTGACCTTAGCTTGCCCCCATTGCTTTATCCAGTGCCCCTGCCTGCAGTTTTACTATACTTTGTTTCCTGGAAACTGCAGAGCGACCATGGCATCAAAAAAGCGCGCCTCTACCTCAAAAGTGGCATATGACCTGTTTGAAAACAGCGACAGCGATGCAGAATCCCTTGCAGAAGTGAGTGATAGCGATTCGTGGGGAAGTTCGTCGTCAGGCACGGAAAGCGATTTTAGCGATGATCCTGCGACTTTGCCCAGTGATGTGCAGACTTGGTGCTCAATTGATTGCGGTACGGAGCATGCAGCGCCCCCAAGATTTCCATTTACTGGAACCCCTGGTATCAAAGTGGATGTGGATGACAACCCATTGGCATATCTCCAACTCTTTTTGACCGATGAGGTTATAGAAAAAATTGTTATGGAGACAAATCGGTACCACGAACAACAAGCTGCTACGCATCAGAGGTTTGCAAGGAGCAGAAAGTGGGAACCAGTAACCAAGGAGGACATCTGGAAGTTTCTGGGCCTCATAATTCTACAGGGAGTGGTTGGTAAACCCCTGCAGAAGTGGTACTGGACCACTAACAAATTGCTAGCAACTCCTTTTTTTGGCACCGTCATGTCGGAGTACAGATTTTTCCTTATTATGAAATATCTGCACTTTGAGAATAATGAGGAATTCGACGAGACTTCTCATCCAGCACCAAAACTAAAAAAGATTTGGGGGCTTTACCAGATGATTCAGCAAAATTTCCAGAAGACCTATGTACCCGACAGAGACATCAGTATCGACGAAAGTCTGATGGCCTACAAAGGAAGACTCAGCTGGATACAGTTTATTGCGTCCAAGAGGGCACGTTTTGGAATAAAATCATTCATGCTCTGTGAATACAGCACTGGGTACATATGGAATTCCATACTTTACACCGGGAAAGGAACCAAGTTCAATGAGACATTCGGTAACTATGGACTGGCAACCGCTTCCGTGCTTACTCTGATTGAACCGCTGCTGAATCAGGGCTACTGTGTAACCACAGACAATTTTTACAGTTCTCCAGAACTCTATGAGTTCCTTTTGCAGCATAAAACAGATGCATACGGGACCGTTAGAGCTAACCGGCGTGACTTGCCACCAACCTTTGTCAATAAAAAGCTCAAGGCAGGAGAAATAGTTGCCTGGCAAAAAGGAAAAATGATGGCACTGAGATGGCGCGACAAAAAAGATGTGTGCCTAATGAGTACCATTCACAACACCTCTACTGTCATGGTACACACAAAAGGTGGAAAAGACATCATGAAGCCCCAAGTCTTGATGGACTACAACCATACTATGGGAGGTGTTGACCGTGCTGACCAGGCCATGACTTTTTACCCAGCCATGAGGAAGCAACAGAAAAAATATTATAAAAAAATCTTCAGGCACCTTCTGGAGCAGTGCCTGTGGAATGCTTTCATTCTTCTAAAAAAAATAGTGACATGCCTGTTGTTAATGCGGACTTTGTTTGGAAAGTTGCCAAACTTATTTTCCTCAGGCACCAAACACCAACGTCTGTAAACAGATCTGGCCGTCGTGCTGCTGGCGTTGTGAACCCGGAACGCCTGACTGGTCGGCACTTTATGGACCACGTTCCACCAACAGAAAAGAAGGCAGCACCCACAAGGATTTGTGTCGTTTGCTGCTCTAAGCGTGACGACACTGGAAGGAAAATTCGAAAAGAAACAAGGTTCTACTGTCCTGACTGTGATGTTGGACTTTGTGCTGTACCATGTTTTAAAATTTTCCATACCAGAGACGTTTACTGAAGCAATATGACTACCAATATTGCACCCTTGTTTGACAAAAAAAAAAAATTTCAGTGTTTTTGATTATATTATTTACTAAAATTTATTGAATAAAAAGTATGATTATTATTATATTATTATTTTGTATTATTTACAGTTATTTATTATATTATAATTTATGATTTTGTGTTTCAAACTTTATCCTACCCGAGATGTCTACTAGACTTTGGTTTAAACAGATTTTAGTGAGTTATTCCTAAGAATTGCAGGCTTACAATATAAAACGCCAAATTTCCATTCAAAATAATGGTACCGCTTTCAGCACCTAAAATCCGAAATAATCATACCGCCAGGGAGGTTAAACGTGGAGGTTTTTCCTAATTACAGATTATATTGAGTATACTGCTGTAACCAGCCTTGCTTTTTGTTATGCAATAGAATCCATTTCCATGGGCAGTGCAAAAAGGAAAAAAAAATGGCATTGCTTTTAGGCAATAGTAGTAGCATTTTGCATTGGCATGGTTTTCTTGTAGTGGGTAATGAGATAAGCATGGTTTTATTATAAAGTATTTCTAAGGTGTGACATTCATATGTACATTATTATTGGGTAAGTTATCATGAACTTTTTCATCCTGCAGTCCATACAAGCAAAGATTGTATTTAAATTGTTAAAATTTTATAATATTTGAAGTTGAACAAAGTAAACAATTTATTTTAACGAATTTAAATTCTTTAAATATGGTATGTTGATTTATTTTTAATTTTTTTTAGAACATAAGACATACCCATCTAGTACAAGATCCCCTTGATGAAGGAGACAAGCTTACATAATACATAATTTGCAGTAATTTCTAAGGCAAAATGTAAAACTGCTGTAAACAACTGTCAACATAAATAAACATACCTGCCTATGGGGGGGGGGGGGGGGAGATGAGTTGATACCCCATCCCTTGTTGGCCACTGTAATTTTCTTTTACAATTAATTTGTCTAACAAAAAAATGATGGGAACAATGATTTAGAAAGTCAGATTTTACAAAACCTGATGTGTCACATCTGGTTTAAGGGTGGAATAGAAAGCAAAATGATTAGGCAGTAAAAAAAAATAAAAAAACAAGGATAAAGTAATATTCAGAGGTGAGATAGTCTAATTGAATGAGTGACTGAGCAAACAGTAGCAATTGTGTTGTTTTAACATTCTAATTTAACTCCAGGAGATTTTTTATTTTTTTGCTTCATTATTAATAAATAAAATAAATTAATAATATGTAATACATAAATAAATAATAATTAACCCCTAACCTTAAAAAATTACATTAATAAAATAATATTAATAATCACCCAAACCATAAAAAATAAAATTATTATTATTAATAATAATAATACCTTTACTGATTTTGTGTTAGGGTTGGGGTGTTTAGATTTTTTTAAGGGATAGGGGTTAATTATTTGCTTACTATAAATTAGTATTCATTTATTGAATATTTTTATTTAGGATTATTTTTATCTGTGTATTATATATATACATATATATATATATACACATACACAAATATATACATATACACACACACATTTCTTATGCAGCTCATGCTAATTTTTCTGCAGTTACTGCTCATTCCCCTACAGCTAATGCTTGTGCACATGTACCAGCACACGTCAAGCTCAGGCTAATATACAGTGTGCACTGACACATAGGCACCTTGTGACCACTCTTTCTTAACGTGCATGACCCCTGCTAACCTTGGCTACATTCCTAACTGTGGCAGCCACCTGCTATCAAGCTACCGGCACTCATGCTTCTTTGAACCTGGTACCTCTGTCACCACATTCAGGGGTGCTCAGACCAGAGCCACAGGGGAAGCCCTCTCGTCAATTCAACCTCCAACCAAGGTATGCGGCACCCTAATCCTAACCTTAACTCCTAATCCTAACCCTAAACTAACCTTAACTCTAACCCCTTACCCTAACTAATAAAAATAATTATACATGAATAATAATAATAAAAAAGAAATAAAAGCTAATGGAAAAGCTAAAAAAGCTGAGATATATATACACCACTGGTCAAAGGCAGGTCCTGGGAACTCAGAGATAATTGCTCCAGGTGAAGGGATCCGGGTGCGAGCCACAGCATGCAAATAATGTAGATATTGACAGAATTCTGGACGGCCGCATTCCAAAGCTAAAACTATGCTTTATTCAAATAATATTTAGGAACACAGAAAATGACATCACAGCAAAAGATGCTAACAGCTGACGCGTTTCACACTAAGGCTAGTGCTTACTCATAGCTGGTTAACATGGTGGCAGACAACAAATAAATATATAGAGTGTTTCAATATGACAGTGGGCAGGGCTAGGCGATGAATCATTCAAGAGAACAGAAGAGACATCACCTGGTGCCTGAACCTCTTAATCCTAATATAAAACGGTGAAAGCTCTCAGTGTAAGTCCAATGTGAACTACAGTGCATTGCAAACACAAAAGAAAAACCTCCGGCCACATCCCAGCAGGGATAGATCGAGGAGGACACATATATAATAACAGTGTAAAAAAGTGAATTAATAAAAAATTACAAAGAAATTTATTTATATAAAGTAACGAGTGGTGTGCAAAACCCAAATCATTGAATGTGAATACATATGCCTCAATATAAATGTATGTGAAAAAATGTCTATGTGGTCATAATAAATGCTGAATTATAAAAACTAAATAAGATTATGGGATTGTAAGTATAGGCATGGTTGAATAACCATGCAAGTATATACTGTGAAAAAGGGATTAAAAAGATAAAACAAGAATGATTGAAAGGTGTGAACATGAAGTACATAAACGTGTGTACAATTGAAAGAATCAAAAGCATTAATATGCACGCATGTGAAAGCAGCAGAACGCATACAAACGCCCGCCGCAGCCCATATATATGTGCACGCAGAGGCGCGTGTGAAAATATATAAGTATCTAAGCGCATCCGAACGCCCGCCACAGCCCATGTACATATATAGTGATGTGCGGTATGTGGACCGGAGATCTGTGCGCTGTAATGTGGCTATATATAACCCCATAACAAGCTTATAAAAATTACAATGCTGGGATCCCACACAAACCAATCAAGTCAGTCAGCAATTAGTGCTGCAGATTGAAATGCAAAGGTCATTTTTTAATAACATTCAATTACAATAAGACTTGTGTCACAATTGTATATGCTAGATTATTTTTTTATTTGTTTTACCATGAAAGTTGTAAGTGAACTTATCCTTTAAAGATGGCTGCTGCACTTCTGCATTAATGAATATTCACTTTAACCATGTCCGCAGAAGGATAATATAGCCTCAACATTTCCACAACAGCTATCAGCTCAGTCCAGGTTACAAGATTTTTTTCAAATTTCAGTGTCAGATTTATTTATTAGTTCACCTGTGTAAGGCTGCTTCGAATGGGAAAGAGAGGGGAGGGGGTGTCATGTGAGATTTATGCAACATTACATTTACTTAATTTTGCAGTGCCAAGGGAACTAATAGTTTTGAGCCTCTTGCAAGTTGGAAATTGGGGGTTTTCCTTGTGTTCTCTCTTTTTTATAGTCCTCCATTCAGAAGGGCCTTGGTTTGCAAATGTGACTCTCTCCTAAGAACACTTACTTGAGCTTGCAATAAATGCTGGTACAGTCCAGTAATGCATTTCAAATGTTTAATAAAAAACGTGAAGGCAAAGGGGGACAGGAGAATGTGGATTACCAAAAAAACACTCCAGGGTTCCTGCAACTTCTTTGCCTGACAGTCCCAAACTAAAGTCCTGAATAAATCCAGTAAAACACAGCTACCATTAGAGCTACCACTTATGCCGCATACACATGATCAAACAATCGGGTGGAAAAGTCCGGCAAACTCAAGTCCGCCGGACAATCCCCCCGTGTGTAGCCTCCGGCATACTTTTTTGACCAGAAAGTACGGCGGACTTAGAAAGTAGTTTTGCACTCCAATCTTCCCGCCAGACTCGCATTTCGGCGGACAATCCGGCCGTGGGTATGCCAGTCCGCCGTACTTTTGAAATGAACGGACTTTTCCCGCCTGGAGAAAAGACCACTCATTTTGAGCGGGTCTCCAGGTAGGCGGGGCACGTGAAGGAGACGTCGCTGGCCCCGCCACCTGGTATGGACTTAAAGGGGAACCCCAACACCGAAAAATCGGCGTGGGGGTCCCCCCCAGGTCCACATCAGACCCTTGTCCGAGCACGCTACCCGAGCGAGCGCCCCCCCCCCTCCTGAGCCATACCAGGCCGCGTGCCCTCAACATGGGGGGTACCTTGGGGAAGGGGGGGCCGCGCGGCCCCCCCACCCCAAAGCACCTTGTCCCCATGTTGATGAGGACAAGGGCCTCTTCCCGACAACCCTGGCCGTTGGTTGTCGGGGTCTGCGGGTGGGGGGCTTATCGGAATCCGGGAGCCCCCTTTGATAAGGGGGCCCCCGGATACCGGCCCCCCACCCTATGTGAATGAGTATGGGGTACAATGTACCCCTACCCATTCACCTGTGAAAAAAAGTACAAAAAAAACACAACACAGGGTAAAAATTGTTTATTGCACAGCTCCGGGGGTCTTCCGTCTTCGGGGGTCTTCTTGCCGGACTCCTCCTCTATCTTCTGCTAGCTCTTCTGCTAGTGGAGGATTCCGGCTTTCTTCCTCGCCGCCACCCTCTTCTTCCGACTTCGGGGGTCTTGTCCCCCTCTTCGGTTCTTCTGCCGGGCCACCGCGCCTACTTATAGCTCTTTTACAGGCGGTGGCCCGGTCTTCTGTTGCCGCCGCCGCCGCCTTCTGTTCTTCTCTTCTTCTCTTCAGATGTTGACTCGTCGTTCCCTCCACTCACAATGACTGGGGACCGGGCGCGCGGCGACTTATATAGGGACATCACCGGATTATGTCCCCGCCCATTATGGTGTCACAGTCCCAGAGGATGCTGGGACTGTGACATCATAATAGGTGGGGACATCATCCGGTGATGTCCCTAAATAAGTCGCTGCACGCCCGGTCCCCAGTCATTGTGAGCGGAGGGAACGACGAGTCAACATCTGAAGAGAAGAAGAGACGAACAGAAGGCGGCAGCGACAGAAGACCGGGCCACAGCCTGTAAAAGAGCTATAAGAAGGCGCGGTGGCCCGGCAGAAGAACCGAAGAGGGGGACAAGACCCCAGAAGAGGGGGACAAGACCCCCGAAGTCGGAAGAAGAGGGCGGCGGTGAGGAAGAAAGCCAGGCTCCTCCGCTAGCAAAAGAGCTAGCAGAAGATAGCGGAGGACCCCCGAAGACGGAAGACCCCCGGAGCTGTGCAATAAACTATTTTTACCCTGTGTTGTGTTTTTTTTTTTTGTACTTTTTTTCACAGGTGAATGGGTACAGGTACATTGTACCCCATACTCATTCACAGAGGGTGGGGGGCTGGTATCCGGGGGCCCCCTTATTAAAGGGGGCTCCCGGATTCCGATAAGCCCCACGCCCGCAGACCCCGACAACCAACGGCCAGGGTTGTCGGGAAGAGGCCCTTGTCCTCATCAACATGGGGACAAGGTGCTTTGGGGTGGGGGGCCGCGCGGCCCCCCCTTCCCCAAGGCACCTCCCATGTTGAGGGCATGCGGCTTGGTATGGCTCAGGAGGGGGGGGCTGCTCGCTCGTTACCCCCTTTCCTGGCCGGCCGGGTAGCGTGCTCGGACAAGGGTCTAATGTGGACCTGGGGGGGACCCCCACACCAATTTTTTCGGCGTTGGGGTTCCCCTTTAAGTCCATACCAGGTGGCGGGACCAGCGACGTCTCCTTCGTGGGCCCCGCCTACCTGGAGACACGCTCGAAATGAGCGGACTTTCCTCCGTGTGTGTGGGCGAGTCCGTTCATTTCAAAAGTAGGGCGGATAGTACTGCGGACTTAGTACGCCGTATTAGTCCACTGAAAAAGTGCCGTGTGTGGGCAAGTAGCCCGTTCGGAAAGTCCGCCGGACAGTCTGGCGGGAAGTCCGCCAGACTAAGTCCGTCGGATAGTCCGCTACGTGTGTACGCGGCATTAGGCAAACTGACCACAAAACAAAAGTTTTTCCTTTGATACTCTGTTACTGCAGTATAGGACATAACCTCAGACATGTAGCCTTCTAGGATACAGCATACTAGAGGGTCAATCTTTCTAGGCTTGGGCTCCAACCCTAGGGACGCTCAAGAGACATACAGCCTGCTCCCAGCGGAGGAGCCCGGCTTTCTTCTTCAAGAAGAAGAGAAGAACAGAAGGCGGCGAAGACAGCGGCGACAGAAGACCGGGCCACCGCTTGTAAAAGAGCTGGAAGAAGACGCGGAGGCCCAGCAAGAAGAAGCGAAGAGGGGGACAAGACCCCCAAAGAGGGGGACAAGACCCCCGAAGTTGGAAGAAGACCCCCGGATGGCGGCGAAGAAGAAAGCCAGGCAAGAAGACCCCTGAAGACGGAAGAAGACCCCCGGAGCTGTGCAATAAACTATTTTTAACCCTTGTCTGTTGTGTTTTATTTACATTTTTTTCACAGGTGAATGGGTAGGGGTACATTGTACCCCATACTCATTCACATAGGGTGGGGGACCGGTATCCGGGGGCCCCCTTATTAAAGGGGGCTCCCGGATTCCGATAAGCCCCCCGCCCGCAGACCCCGACAACCAACGGCCAGGGTGGTCGGGAAGAGGCCCTTTTCCTCATCAACATGGGGACAAGGGGCTTTGGGGTGGGGGGCATGTGGCCCCCCCTTCCCCAAAGCACCCCCCCATGTTGAGGGCACGCGGCCTGGTATGGTTCAGGGGGGGGGGGCGCTCGCTCATCCCCACCCCCTTTCCTGACCGGCCGGGTTGTGTGCTCAGACAAGGGTCTGATATGGACCTGGGGGGGGACCCCATGCCGTTTTTTCGGCATAGGGTTTCCCCTTTAACTCCATACCAGGTGACGGGGCCAGCGACGCTTCCTTCGCTGGTCCTGGCTACCTGGAGCCACGCTCAAAATGAACGGACTTTCCTCCGTGTGTGTGGGCAAGTCCATTCATTTCAAAAGTACAGCAGATAGTCTGCCGGAAAAGTCACGTGTGTGGGCAGGTCCACTCGTTCGGACAGTCCGGCGGACTTTACGGCGGTTTGTCCGCCAGACTAAGTCCGCCGGATAGTCTGATCGTGTGTACACGGCATACGTGTGCATTTGCATATCAGACATGCAAAATGTTTTTAGATTTTATATATAATTATGGCAGAATATAGAATTATATGCCTATACCTCCCAATATAATCATTATCTTCACTTAAACCTAATCAACGTGATAGCTAAAGACTCATGCAACACTTACTTGAAGTCTGTTTTACTAAGTGTGATTACATGAGCTCCAGAAACAATCTGGGTCTGAGAACAGAGATTATTATTTTATTAGTTGTTAGTTTATGATGGCGGTAAGCCCAAGCCTAAAATGCAGACATACTGTTGCCTAGTTTGAACTGAGGGAGTTGGACTCAGTTTGATCTGCATGTATGTGGTAACTAAACTAAAATCCTTTATTAAACATTTAATGGGACCAAGTATGCTTAAAGGGATTTTTATACTTTAACTATATATTTATTCAGTCACCACTTGAACCTCTTTTGTGCTCTCTCTCACCATTACAGTTAGTGTATAATGAAGCCCTGCCATGAACATAATGTGCTCAGTGCAGTCAAAACTGTCCTGACAGTTGGGATAGAGCAAAGTTAATCTTCTGGCAGCAGTACATATAGAAGTAAAAGAACACTCTTCTTAGTTCATTAATATGTAACAACCTAAAATCTAAATATTGTAGGCATCATATAATAAAATATATCAAACAGCATATAAAAAATAAAAAATTAATCACACAAATATCAAGGTCCATTTAGCCAAAAAATCCACATTATATACCTTAGTATCCCATGTGTGCAATAAAAAAAGTGAATGCTAAATATATTTCTCCATTGTGTGCCACCCACACAAGAAGGCTTACCTGAAAAACATGACCTTCTAATCAGAGAAAACAAGTAATGCTTGGTTGTAATTGCATGGAGCCCAGTTGTGTCTTTAAAACGTATCCCTGCCTGCATCAGGAATGAATGTCACCTCTGAATTATGGAAGCACATAAGAAAATGAGAAGCTAAACACACCTCATAGCGTAAAACCATTTAGGATTTTTTTTTTTTTTAAACAATGCAAATTAGTCAAAGTTAAAAGGCACAACAGTGATCTATAAAGTCAGTCCAGATGTAGCGTAAGGTTCGGGTTTGCAATGCATGGGGACATCACGTATGCTGGCTTCGTCCTGCGCGTTTTGTCCCAAATGACATCATTGGGGCGTGGCCACTATGCTCATTCACCACACTATATGTAGTGGTTATATGAACTTTGATGTCTTTGTGATTTTTGTTTTGTTTAATATAATATATTATAATATATTATATGATGCCTGCGATGGTTTGATTTTAGGTTGTTGTATATTGATGTACTAAGAAAGTAAGTGTTATGTTATTTTTTTATTGTTATTAATAGCACAGCACTTTACCAAGACACTACAGCCATTGATATCTAATGGCGTGCTAGCAGCTTTATCTATTTTTTCATCAATTAGTGTGGTTTCATACTGCATTTTGAGCAGTTATACCTGGACTCCGATGAACGCACATGAGTAAAAATGAATTTAACAAGTGCTCAAATACAATATATTGCACAAAATCTAAAGGATCGTGTTCTTCACTTGGCTCAGAACCTGATTTTTTTCTTCATACTGCCGAGAAGATATCTGAAGTCTGGGACATCTTGGAACCAGAGCGATCTAACCCTTGTCTCCCCTTCCTATGAGCTTCATTATAAAATAGTATTCACAGGTGCAAAAACCACAACTGGACAGATCATGCAGCTTTGATATAATCTCACAGAACAGCTATCATTTCAGTGATTAAATTCATTCTCTCTCTCTCTCTCTCTCTCTCTCGTTTAGAGGCACAGACAGTTGGAAAGGTAAGTATTTATTATCTACTTTTAAAGGCTTTTTGTAGGTATTTTATTTCTGACAAGGTATCTTTAAGTGGAATTTAGTAAATATAGTAGAACCACCCTGTTCTAGTTCCATACAGTAACTTCCCATTGTAGCTAACTTGCACAAAGAGGAGATGGAGAAGACCGCCTTGAATTATTCCAGGTGAATAACACCAAGTCTTTAGGTATGTGGCTGATATATGAATCAACATTAGAACATCAGAAATAAAATCTTTTCGTGAACACAAACTCAGTAGACAAACACATGAAGTGTTCATGGGAAAAGGTACAAAATAACAAATTATTCCTTTAGGACTGTGTATTACATTCCAAGGATGGGTTGATTTGGACATTGAGGAACAATCTGTACAGTGTAGGGAACAATACAAAAATCTGTACATTGACAAAAAAAAATCTCAACAAATGACTGGCCCAACATAGGAGGGCAAATTCTACAGGTCAAGACTCAGCAGTCTTCCTACACCTTAAAGAAAAGGAACATTCTTCCGAGGACAGCGAGGATGCACATTTTGGACCGAGAGGAGAGCAGGTTCACAAGAGGAGTGAAAGAGGCCATCTAAGTAAAAATGGAACAACATCCCTAAACAGGGATGAGGCCTTTGACGCCATCTGTCTTCTACTTACAATGTCAAATTTCTACCACGACAATTTGACAAAATTCATACCTTTAGCAATGTAAATCACTAAGACCTATGCTGACGCAAACAATGAGATTACGTAACGCGAAGAAAAAAACTACAACTTTCACATCTCCCATTATGTTTTTGGGCAATCAACATCTTCTAAATAAGTAATAGTAGTAAGTAAAAATATATATAAAAAAGAAAAATAACAGTTATGGGAAGAAGAAGTTAAGCCCCATACACACTATCAGTTTTTCTGCTGAGTTTTTCCTTCAGGTTTACCAAAACCATGTAGTGCAAGGGCCTGCCAGATTGCATACACATTGAAACTTCTAAGGTTTGACCTCATATTATATGGTTTTGGAAAAACTCAGCAGAAAAACTGATAGTGTGTATGGGGCTTTACGGATTTTTAGAATTAACTAAGTTTAATAAGAGTTTAAACAGGTGCCATATCTATTAAGATTCATTCACCCCCCCCACCCCTCCCTCAATTTTCCTATCCCAATCTGTCCAACTGTCCCCTAATCTATCCATCTTTAGACAATCCCTGAAAACCCTTCTCTTTAAAGAAGCCTATACTGCTTCTAACTAATACACTGTTTTACTTTCTCCATCAACTCATCCCCCACAGCTATTACCTTTTGTATCAATTGACCCTCCCCCTCCTAGATTGTAAGCGCTAACAAGCAGGGTCCTCTGATTCTTCTTGTACCAAATTGTAATGTAACTGTATTGTCTGCCTTCATTTTGTTAAGCGCTGCACAAACTGTTGGTGCAATATAAATCCTGTATAATAATCATAATTATAATTCACACACTCACAGGGGGGCCATTTGGTGTACAAAGGATCATGCTTTGTGCACCTGAGAGTTGCAGATATTTGCATACAGCCATGGGCAGGGGCCGGTACAAATGCACATCTGCACATTTGCATTGTTTCAGGGAGGGATAATTGACCCTAAAAGCAGCTGTGAAAAGGTGATCCTAAAAAAGCAAACTTTTTTTTCATTTGCAATGTTATTTTAATGGACATTATGGGAAGATCAAAGGAAACTCCTTAGATATGCACATAAAAAACAGGTTTAAAAGAGAAGTTTTTTCTTAGTTTTTTTTTATAAATCATACTTGCCTAGAAGCATGCAGCATCGGCACAATGCAGCACTTGTCCCTCACTGGCTCTAAGACTGAGAACAAAGCTATCAAACACTGCTGATCACTCAGTTCTCAGTGCTGCGTGAGCAGAGAGCTGGTGACTGTCACTTTCCAGCAGACTGCACTCGACTCGTCTGCTCCTTCCTTTCCCAGCGAGACACAACACAGCAACTTTTCCTCTGCAACAGTTTTCTGGTTGGCATTCTCTCTAATTCTGCCTCTCGCTTTCCAGGCTTTTCATTTTATCTACTGCTCCCTTATCTGCTGCTCCCTTATCTGCTGCTCTTTTCTCTCTAGTACCCCTGGATACAGTTGTTTGCATCCCAATATGGCAATGACTCCGATCTCTATCCAATTCTCGCAGAGTGCTTCAGTCTCAACAACACGCACACCTACTGCTGCCATCTTGTGGATGAAAAGAAATCCAGTACAAATGATTACAGAGCATATATACAAAAATGACATTTAAATCCTGCAAGGCTATTTAAAACACCTGAACATATTCAAAAATATGGGGATTTGGTGTCACCATATGGCCATATAGTGCTTAAGCCCACTACTGCGTTAAAGTACCCCAGTGGGTCCTACACCATTTCATAGAATAAAAGAGCTTGTTTCTTAACCATGGGAGAAATACGCTCCTCATTATGGCAGAACTAAAGGACTACTCCTATAACACAGGTGGACACTAATTAGAGGTAATGGCGGATTACCCCTAATTTGTGTCCACCTGTAGTATAGGAGGTGTCAGACTAGCGCTTACCAGACCGGTGAGTCCGCTTGGGCAGAGGGTTGTCTCCCGTATGTGTCCGACTTACAACCCCTGATAGAGTAGACAGGTGGCTGAGAGTGCGGAGTGGTAAGAGAGCCTGTGGTGTGGCCCCAGGAGCAGGAAATCGCAGGAAACTCCAGCAGCAGGTACGTAGGCAGGACACAGGCAAAACTGGGTGCAGAGCAGGAACTGAGCAGGCAGGTCCGGGTTCAGGCAGGGTTCGGCAACAGGCGGTCAGCAGAGGTACAGAAGGAGCAGACAGGAGCGAGGTCAAACAGGCCGAGGTCAGGTGCAGGCAGAGGTCAGAGGTGTCCAAGGAGAGCCGGGTCATCAGGAGATCAGGAAGCAGAAATGCAGGATACGGGCAACGGAACAGGAACCGGGGAGTTGTTGATCAGGCAGCACCTGAATGGACTAAGCAGCAGACCTAAATAGGCCGATTGACTATGGCCATATGCTGTGACCAAATTGCCATATTTTTGAATATGTTCAGGTGTTTTAAATAGCCTTGCAGGATTTAAATGTCGTTTTTGTATGTGTGCGCTTAATCCGATTTTCTGTTTGTATGGTCTTATAGCTGCACCACCTTTAATGTAATGCATTTTTAGGGTGTGCCCCCAAAAGTTTTTGCACAGTCCAGTGACATGCAGACCATTTGTTTCATAAGTTCAGTCATGTTTTTTCAAAGAAAAAAATGGATGAAGTTTACATCAGTTTTTCATCAGCTTGTCATCAGTTTTTCATCCGTTTTTACATAAGTTTGTTACATCTAAAGTCCTTAACTAGACTAGCTGGAGTCCTTAACCACTTGGACTGAAATATCTGATTGACCTCAGAACAGCATCAGCCTGCTCATAAATGGATCGAATCTCAACTAGTCCCCGCTGAACTGGACAAGTTTGTATCCATCTCTGTCTCAGCTTAAGGCCTCTTTCACAAGGGACGGATCCATAATGATCTGCCCCGTGATGATCCGCTTGCTCAGCGGGGATCGCTCCGTTTATCCCCGCTGAGCCGGCAGATGACAGGGCGCTCCCTGCACACTGTGTAGGGACCGCCCTGTCAGATCTCCGCTCTCCTCTATGGGGGATTGAATGAACACGGACCGTCTGTCCATGTTAATGCGATCCGCTCTACAGACAGATAGAAAAATAGGATTTTCCTCCATCTGCAGAATCGTACCATAGCGGAGACGGATGATATCGTGTGTCTGCGGATGTTCATCCCACTATCCCATAGGAATGCATGTATGTTCGTATTTCATCCGAAAACAGATGGATGAAATACGGACATACGGTCCGCATGTGTGAAAGGGGCCTAAGTTTGAGGCTTGGAACACAAACAATCAGCATGTACAGATGAGACAGGAGGTGAATGTGAGCTATGCATACCTCTCTGTATAGGACCGATCTGGTATCTACTGTATTTACATGTACGTTAGCAGTTTCAAGTTGTATACTGCCAGGATGATGCCTGCAGCTACAGATTGCTTTTTCCAGGTCAAGGGAAGGGTCGCTCCGCCACCTGCCAATGCCTCTCTGGATTTTATCATCCCACTGGGCAGCCCGGAATGAAGCCAGCGGTTTCCAGAAGTTCCCCCATCATCTCTAGGAGATGTTCTAATAGACCCCAGATCTCCCCATAAAGAGTACCTGTCACTGCCTATTGCTGTCACAAGGGATGTTTACATTTACATTTGTATGTTGTTTACATTTACATATTGTTACATGCTTAAAGTGTAACAATAAAAATTAAATATATCTCTAAAAATATCATGCCTGGGGTGTCCCCTTAGTCTGCCTGTAAAGTATCGCATTTTCCCCCATGTTTATAACAGAACCGAAGCAAAATAACATTTATAAAAGGAAAAAATTTAAGTCAAAATTGCTTGCGGCTGTAATGTATTTCCGGATTCTGGCAATATACATAAAAAAACATTGAAAACAACAGCGTGGGTCCCCCCCCTCCCCCCAGTCCATTTCCAGGCCTTCGGGCCTGGTATGGATATTAAGGGGAACTCCACACCAATTTTTTTAAAACATAGCGTGGGGGCCCCATGTACCCCTTACCCATTCACATTGGGGGGTGGGATCTGGGGGCACTAGTCAAAGCCCAGACCACAATCCAATAGAAAATCTATGGTCAGATTTAAACATTGCAGTTCACAAGCGCAAACCATCCAACATGAAGGAGCTGGAGCAGTTTTGCAAGAAGGAATGGGCAAAAATCCCAGTGGTAAGATGTGGCTGCAAAAGGTGGCTCTACAAAGTATTGACTTTAGGGGGGTGAATAGTTATGCACATTGACCTTTTCTGTTATTTTGTCCTATTTGTTGTTTGCTTCGCAATAAAAAAAAAAATCTTCAAAGTTGTGGACATATTCTGTAAATTAAATTATGCAAATCCTCAAACAAACCATGTTAATTCCAGGTTGTGAGGCAATAAGACGAAAAATGGCAAGGGGGAGAATACTTTTGCAAGGCACTGTAGGTGTTGGTGGTGCCAGAACACGGTAACCCCACACAGTTGCTCTTGTTGTGTGCAGGAACGGTCTATGCTGTTAAATATTATTTCAAAAATTGTAATTATATGCCTCTGTTAAACAGTGGCAGAAACATTAGGCCTTGGTGGTGCCCTAAAACAAAAATATTGTTGGAAGCTAGCATCATCAAGATTGAGGAAGAATAGGATAGGCAGCATTGGCAGTCTTCAAAGGATCCCAGATCCATAGCAAATTCAATCAGTTACATCAGCAGCAGGTGCTTGATAGCGGCTGATCCAGGACTGATTCATTTTTATAAATATGAGCCTATCAATGTAGTCTGTGGACAGACGCACTCTTTGATCCGTTACAAACCTTACAGCAGCACTGAATGTGCATTCAGCAAGCACGCTGGATGTAGGACAGGCCAGTAGCTCAATTGCATATTGAGCAAGTTCTGACCAGTTGTCCATCTTCAAGACCCAGTAACCCAGTGGATGCTCTGTTGGAAGGGTCTCCAAGTCTGCTCTTCCCCCCAGATATTACACCATATAATTCAGAAGTTGACTATGGTTGCTTGAATCAGAACATGGTGCTGAGGACTGAAAAATTGTTTAAAGACATTGGTCAGCTGGCCATCTTCTCCACCGCTCTTCCTATGAATGAACGAAGCCTCAGAAACACGTTGTCCAGGACCAGGAAATGGTATCCTCCCAGGGTCTGTAAATGTGTTACACAAACCTTTCTTCAAGGCCTCCTAAAGATGTTTCATCCTCTGTGAAGGCCAGATGAATTCTGCAACCTTATCCTTGTAACTTGGATCAAGAAGGGTTGCCAGCCAGTAATGATCCCTCTCCTAGATACCACGAATCCTAGGGTCCTTTTGCAGCTTTTGTAGAATCAGGGAGGCCATACAGCGCAAGTTTGCAGTGGTATTCGATTCAGAGTCCTCTGAATCACTAAGGATCACATTATCCATAACTGCTTCCTCCCAGCCACATACAACTCCTTAGGTTTCAGAGGACTGAAAAACACCCCTTGAAGACTGCTATATGTTATCCTCGACATCCATGCTGACACAATCCTCCTCCTCCTTCTTCCTGCATGTTTGGCAGACCCGCAGGAATGCTATCTAAATAAAGGGGGCCTTGAGAGGAAAGGAAGCCCTCCTCTTCCTCCTGTTGCTCTGCCTCAAGTGCCCTGTCCATGATACCACGAAACATGTGCTCCAGCAAGAAGCCTAGAGGGACCATTTCTTGGTGCTATACTCACACAGGTACTCATTGATGGCCCTCTGCTGTGTGTGCAGCCACTGCAGCATTGCCCCCATTGAGTTCCACCTGGTTGGCATGTCACAAATGAGGCGGATGGTGGACAGATTGCATTCCCTTTGAATGTCAGCCAGCCGAGCACTGGCTTTGTATGACTAGAGGAAATTACCACAAACTTTTCTGCCCTGCCTCAGGAAATCTTGTAAGCCTGAGTACCTGGTAAAGAAACACTGCACCACCAAATTTAGGACATGTGCCAAACATGGAACATTGTCAAGTGTCCCTGTCGGAGGGTGGAGGGTGGTACCCCACCAGCGGAAGGATGCCGTTTCCTCAACCAGGCAGGTTGAGGGGCTCCAGGGGATTTGCTTATTTGGGAGGAAACTGACTTTTCAGTTTCTTTATTATTTAGGGAAATACATTTTGGGACCTGGAGCATGGGGATTTCGTAGCGATCCGGGTAGAATGAAATCCCCAGTCCAGGGTCCTGATTTTGAGACTCACCAGCACACTGACTGCTCAGGTGTGTGCTGGACTATTTGTAGACACCTGACCATGGTTCTGGGCTCCACCCACCCGAGGAGTCCAGGCGAGCAAGAGAGAGTTGTGCATGTCTGCACAGCTTCATCTGTCAGAGCAAACAGAGGGTCCAAGTCTGTGAGCTGGAACAGCAACGAAGCTGGATAAGAGTGCTGAGGTGCAGGGTGTACAGGAACTCTGTTATAGAGCCAAGAGGGTTGAAGCATAAGCCTGAGCATCGGTGCTGCTCGAGAGCCAGGTGGCTTGGTATTTTTCATTTATTACTACTGTGAAGTTGAAACCCCTGCGTGAGAATTCTGGATGGACATGTTCTTTCTTTAATAAAAGTGGGCCTACAAGCCCTTAAAACGGCATATCTGGTGTGGACTCCACTCACTGGTAAGCTCTACACTTAAGCTAAACAACCCCCAATGTTACTAGAGAGATTGATATAGATATATTTTAGGGGTGCGCATTTTCACTGGTCTCACGATTCGATTACGATTATCTAGTCAATGATTCGATTTGATTCCGCGATGCATCACGATTACCGACAAGCTCCCACTTCCGCTTGGGCCGCCTAGGCAGCCCTTCCACCCTGCAATCTTCTGGGACACATCACAGGTCCCTCAAGATTGTCGGCTATGCAGGACAGTGCAGTGAGACATGCACACCTGGCTGGCAAGCTGTCAAAGCTGGATGCCCACAGTAGTATTGCCAACGCCGTGGACAGGCAGAGGAGAGAAGGGAAGGTTTGGGTGGCCACGTCGCTGGATTGTGGGACTAGGTGAATGTCTTTTATTAAAAGTCAGAAGATACACTTTTTTTGTAGCTGCTGACTTTTAATAAACAAAAAATTGACTGGAACTCCGCTTTGAATTAAAAATAACCTCACTCACTTAAAAAGTGCACTAATCCAGTGCACTACAGGGTACAGACATTCACACACACACACTGCTGCTGGGAGGTCAGGAGGGATTACAATCCACAGCTGACAAACAGCCCTGTGAAGCTCCTTGTATTGTCTCTGTGCTGACCAGTGGCAGCTGGTGCTCAAAATTTTTGGGGGGCACAAACAAACGTCGATTACTGGGTGGCATCACCCCGACTTGCCCTGCCCCTCCCAGGATAGCGGTCCGGACGTATTGTTAAAATGCCTGTGTTTTTAATAAATGCCATGTTACAATCAAGTGCCCCGCTGTATGTGCTTTTTTTAAAAATATGAAACTTCATACTGAATTTCACAGTACAATACATGCCCCTCGTGTGACTGCCCGCCTCTCTCCTCTCACGTCTCACATCTCTCCTGACGTCAGCGAGGAATTCTCAGCCCTACCTCTCTTCTGATCTGATAGCTACAGTCAGTGGGCAGGCTTGAGAAGACGTGAGATGTGAGAGGAGAGAGACGGGCCAGGCCGGGCAGTCACATGAGCGGGATGTATTGTATGGTGAAATTGGAATGTCCAAGCACGTTCAATGCGCAGCTTCCTGGCTGATGAATGCAAATGTTCCTCCAGTATTTTTTGATACCATACTGAATTCATCTTGCCAACAATTTTAATTTCTCATGCCTCTGTAGCTCACACATTCCCAAAACATCAGCGATCCACCTCTGTACCTTTCATCATAGGCCTTGTTGACGCTTCTCCAAATGTAGCGTTTATGGTTGTGGCCAAAAGGCCCTATTTTGATCTCATCACTCCAAATGACTTTGTGCCAGAAGGTTTGAGGCTCATCTCTGTGCTGTTTAGCGTATTGTAAGGGGGATACTTTGTGGCATTTGCGTAATGATGGCTTTCTTCTGGCGACTTGATCACGCAGCCCATCTTTCTTCAAGTGCCTCCTTATTGTGCATCTTGAAACAGCCACACCACATGTTTTCAGAGAGTCCTGTATTTCACCTGAAGTTATTTGTGGGTTTTTCTTTACATCCTGAATAATTTTCCTGCCCGTTTTGGCTGAAATTTTAGTTGGTCTGCCTGACCCTGATTTGGTTTCAACAGAACCCCTCATTTTCCACTTCTTGATTAGTGTTTGAACACTGCTGATTGGTATTCTGAATTCCTTGGATATCTTTTTATATCACATACCTCTTTTATACAGTTCAACTACCTTTTCCCGCAGATAATTTGACAATTCTTTTGCTTTCTCCATGACTCAGAATCCAGAAAAGTCAGTGCAGCGCTGGATGAAAGATGCAAGGGTCTCTCAGGAGTCCAGAAACTCATTGACCTTTTACACACACACACAGGGGCGTAACTATAGGGGGTGCAGCAGTCGCGACCGCAACTGGGCCCTGTGCTGCAGGGGGCCCATGCAGCCCCCTCTACATATGGCCGGTAGCAGTATAGGCAGCTAGGGGTATCAGTGCACCATGCACACGGGTGGCTGGAGGTGGAGGGTGACTAGCAGAGCTCCATGCTTGACTATCGCACTGGCTGCTCTTTAGTTGTGCATTCCCTGCATGACCTGTGTCCTCGGCTGGCTCCTTAGAGTACCCCTCTCCTGCTCCATGCCTTGCCACTCAGTCCGATGTCTGTTCTCCCCAGCCAGAGTCCCGCCCCCCCGAGTCCGGCCCACACTGCACTGGATACTTCTCCCGGGTAAACAAACTTTAAGCACACAGATGCAGTGCAGCCCTAAAAGAGCCGGCTCCCGGAGGACACTGCAGGCTTGTCTGCCAGCCCCCCTCCTCCCCCATCATACACAGATGATGAAAGGTCTTTCTGGGAGATATGCTGATCACCCGTCCAGCACACTGGCTGGAGCCCAGGCCAACATGGATGAGTGCATGGCCTGCAGCTTGGTCATGGTGAGTGAGAGGACCCCATCCCCCACACGCCAATACTTACCCCTCCATCTTCCCCTGGGGACAGGGGCCCCTTCTCACGTGGGGACAGGGGCCCCTTCTCACGTGGGGACAGGGACCCCCATCTCCCCTGGGGACATGGACCCCTTCTCACCTGGGGGCAGTAACTTCATCTGCCCTGGAGAAAAGGACCTCATCTCTTCTGGGGACGAGGACCCCATCCTGCCTAGGGACAGTCCCCCAATGTGGCACCTAAAAATAAAAAAAAACTAATAAAAAAACTACTGATGCCAGTGGTGGAACTACAGGGCTCACAAAGGTCATACCCTGTGACCACTGTTTGGTCTGGAAGTATGTCAATAAATCTATTTGATACAAGTTTGGCATAGATTTTTACATCATTGTTGAGTAAGGTGATTGGGTGAAAAATTGGGTGAAAAATTTGTGGAGAAGTGGTGTCTTTACCCGATTTGGGCAATGTCACAACCAGAGCAAACAACACTTTTCTTGGGAAAGATGAAGAGGAGGCAGCATTGTTATAGAGACAGCACAAGTGGGGAATTAGTATATATTGAAATTTTTTGTAATATCCGCCAATTAAGCCATCAAGGCCAGGGGATTTGTTATAAGGCAATTCCTTAATGACTTTAGTAATTTCCGCAGCCATGGGTTCATTTAGGCTATCTAAGTTGTGGTGAGCCAAGGTAGGAAGTATTCTATGCGAAAAAGGAATTCGTCATTTTCAGCTGTTGTAGGTTGGTGAGTTGAGGCGTTGTCTTTAATGCTATAAAGACTGCCATAATATAGGCTGAAAGCCTCTGCAATAGACTAGGGATTTAAAAGCTTTTCCATTGTGTGTGGGTGGTATAAGAAGGCCATTTTAGATTTGAGGCATCTGCCTTTAATAGGGAGAGCCATTGTTTTTTCGACTCCAAAAGGAACTCCCTAAGGTCCTGTCATAATGTGAAAAGTTTGTTTATGAGGATTGGGGAAGGGTGTTTGTTTAGGGATTCAGCATCCTCAATGCCCTTTACCAAAATTATCTATTTCACTGAATAGGTCAACAAGTGAAACTTTAACCTCTTGCTGACCAGCTCACGCTGATTTACTGTCGGCAGAATGGCGCTGGTAGGCAAAAGGGCGTACAGGTACGTACAGGTACGCCCCCTTTAAGAAGCGGTATACCTTGATAGGGCCGCAAATAGCTGGACATCTGCATAGGGTTGGAGGTAGGTTTTTTAAGTGCCCTGGCTTTTACAAGCAGTTGTTCCTTGGCAAAGTAGAAGTGGATGCGCATAAGTACATCTCTGGGTGTTGAGCCAGCTAGGTGTTTAGGTTTGGGGATTGTGTGAATGCAATCAATTGACAGCTCCCATGGTGACTGATCAGGAAGCAGAGTTGATATCATGTCTCTGGCATACTTTTGCAGGCCCTGTGATGGAGTGATTCTGTAACCCCCCTGCATTTGATGTTGTTGCATCGTGAGTGGTCCTCAAGGTCTACTAACTTTGCTTGTACCTACCTGTGATTTTGTTTGTTTTCTTTATGAGCATCAGTGAGGTCATTCACTGTATTGGCACATTCCACCATTTTACTTTCTATATTCTGTACTCTGTCCCCCATAACCTGCATATCAGAGGTAAAGCTAGGGACAAGAAGTCCGCTAAAAGGGATGTTTGCAATGACAGAAGCATTTCCTTCATTAGAGTTTCAAGAACTGACAAATTTGTCATACAAACTTACCTTGGATTGTCAGCCATGCTTTGTTCTATGCAACCATTAATATTGACTGTATGTTTGTGTTCATAAGAACAATTTTAGAAGTATTAATCTTAATGTTGAATACATTTTGTACATTTTTATAAATTTTTTGTCTGTGTCTCTGAAAGTCTCTTGGGTGCGTTTTACTTCGTATATAGCACGGATAACCTCTTGGTGCCTGGCGCACACAAATATGTGGCCTCTCAGCAGGTGGGCCTTGGCATCGAGCAGCCACATATTTGCATTTAATATTTCAAATATTGGAGTTCTAAGTATTGTATATCCCTATATAAACTTGGTTTACTTGTAAAAATACGTGTAAAAACTCCAGTGGGTGAAACAAGATGTCCGCTTGCCCCCTTCTCAGTGTATCCTTATTGAGGAGGAGTGTAGGGTGTACCAAGATGGCGGCAACGAAACGTCACTTCCGTTACACATTCTGACAGGTCGTATAATCTGATGAAACACTGGGTCCCCGATGGTAAGGGAGATCCTGGAGAAGCACTGAATGGAGGCCGGGGGGGTTGTCCCCTCCCATCCTCTTAAGAAAGATCAAGCGGCGGAACTGCTGCTATGATCATTCTTATGGTGCACAGAATCGCCAACTGAAATGGAGGATATCTAAATGATGCCTGTAGCTGCACCTTCTTACCTGTGGCCTGCCTACTCACAAACCTCTTTATAACCGCCACTGAGCTGCCAACTTGGAAAAAGTCCAGGCAAAGATGCCAGTGACAAAGTGGGATCTTTCGAATGCTGCATTCCTGGAGGGAAGGTGATAATAGCAGGCTTTAGTTACACTGCAAGCAACAGGCCGTGATGAAATCTAACATGCTGAAAACTCGTGGCACCTGTCCTTGTGTATGGAAAGAATTTTGGATACACTTGATGCTTCATTTTTCCTTCACATTTATAAGAGACACAATATTAGTAGCAGTGATAGATAAATTAATAGAAGGAAAACAAAATGTATTTTTAACAGATTTTATAATACCACGATAGCACTGAATCACAATATTCTTTCCAATAGATATTTTACGAGGAATACTTACAAAATAAACATGTAGAAAATTAATAGATGTGGTTATAGTGCTCTCTTCTGGTCACTTGTAATATTTAGAGTTTCAGCTATTATTTTTAATTAATTTCCCTACTTGGAAAAAAAGATGTCTGCTTGTGTAAGACAACTTTAAAGTGTAATTCCACTTTTGTGTGTGATATTTTGGATTTATGTGAAAACATCTGTTCCATGAAACAATGATTCATATCTCCTGAAAAGTTATGAAAATTAAAAGCAAATAGATAGATTTTTTATCATTGTAAACCTAAACAATGAACAATTCAATACCACTCTTCATATTATACAAAAAGCATAAAAGAATATATCACAGTCACATTCACCTTACAATAAATTGTATATCATACAGTACTAAAACATTGCCATCTTAAAAAAAAACACCTTGCTATAACAAACAGTAACCCAGATCTACTTGGCTAATTAATTCTAAAACCACATTTAGGCAAACCATATATTAGTCAGTTTTTTGTTCAGCAGATGTGATATTCTATTCTTGTAGACTTTCCCACCGCCAGAACACACTAATCAGCGCTGCAGGCTGTTTTTGTGCGTTGCTGATTGAATGGGGCAAATCCAATAGGGCTGGATCAGTAGATCGACTTTTGGACAACCAGAGTGCCTATACATGGATCTCGCTGCTAAAGGAAAGCAGCAACATGCATGTTTTTATTAAAAGGATCCCTCACACGTGGTCAACCAGCTCCATTTTCACAATAGGGACATCTGGCAGTACTGCTTCTCACCACTGGTCACCACTCGGACAGTCAGAAAGTTTTTCTTGATACTGTCTTGGGGAAAAAAAAAAATACCACTGCATGGAGACACAAGCAGGGGACCACATGTAGTGCAGTATATTTTCTAAAATGTATAGATAATAAATATATATATATATATATATATATATATATATATATATATATATATATATATATAGTAAAATTCATGTACTAGCAGCCCCTGAAGAAGTGCATTCGCATGAAACGAGTTGGGGCAGACGCTACAGGCTGATGTATCGCTGCCACTTCCATGCTTGTAAGTGCCCTGTAATTTTTCATCGCAAACATTTTACTGGCATTTAGAAGAAGCCTCTTCTCTTTTTTTTATATCTAAACTTTTTAATCAATATACTACACTATATGTGGTCCCCTGCTTGTGGCTCCATGTGGTGAGCGTTTTTTCCCCAGACAGTATCAAGTAAACCTTCTGACTGTCCCCAGTGGTGAGCAGCGATATTCTTTCGCTATTAAACTTTTTCACCTTGGATTTTATTTACACTGATATTTGTCAGTATTGGGGATGTTTTTGCACATTATGTTTTAAGCTTGTAATATTCTGTTTTGGAGGTGCTGCACAATTTTCCTTATACTTTAACTTTAGTAAAGGGTATACCAATTTCAAATTCAAGCTAAATTAAAAACTCATGTGGTTGAGACACAACCCCTTGTTTGCCAGATGTTCACAAAGCCAAACTTGGGTATGTTTTGCTGAATACTATCACAAGGCCTATCTCTGGTGCTATTTGTTTTTTCACTAAACCATAGCTTTTAGGAAGTCTGCATATGCTAAAAATTAGAGATAACTTGTGTATAACCAGAAAACTACAAAAATTTAACTCCTCATCTCCTATTGTCACAGAAGAGTTGTCTGTGGACAAAAACTTAGAAACTTGTCGTATGAACATAAACACCAACTGAAAGACTGTAAAGTGGTTGTAAACCCCTCACATGTACCCAGTGAAGTGACTGGCTTCAGGCAATACACAGAGATAAAAAAAAATCCCTTACATAAGCTTTACCTATTTATCTGCAGCGCTCTCCTCTCTACAACCGTTCAAAGTCCAGAATTTTTACAGATTGTCTAAACTTCCAGAAAGCAGGGGATGGGGGTCTCAAGTTACACTTTGCAGAGCTCAGTGAGGAGCTCTGCTGTTCCTGGTTCCTTTACACAGGAACCAGTAACAGAGCTGAGGCTGTCAATCGCTGTCAATTAAGAACAAGTAGTTAGAATTCACCTTGACCAATTCACCTACCCAGAGACCACAAAACAGGCTCATTTGCTATCAATGTTGTTCTCATAATATCAAAGCCTATGACTTCCCTCCCAGCCATTCAAAAACATGTGCCCACGTTTAGCAACATTCCAACTACTGTATAAAGTAAATTAATCGAAAATCATAAATATTGGCATGAAATAACTTCTTGCAACAGAATGCACTTCTCCAAACTTGTTGCCTATATGCTTAGGAGCTGTTTTGATAAAGTATTTAAAAGTTAAAGCGGAGTTCCGCATGGGTAAAAAAAAAATGAAAAGTCAGCAGCTACAAATACTGCAGATGTTGACTTTTAATATATGGACACTTACCTGTTCAGGGAGCCCACAATGTTGGCACACAAAGCCAACTCGTCCTACGGCTCCGGGTGCAGGCGCCGGCATCCTTACTAAGGGAAGCATGAAGTGAAGCCTTAAGGTTTCACAGCCTGTTTCCTACTGCACATGTGCGAGTCGCACTGCGTTTTATGAATGGTCCCTGTTGTCTTCTGGGACCTGTGCATCTCCCAGAAGGCAGCGGGGGGAGGGGAGGAGGAGGGGCCGGATATAGCGTGGATAGCCACACGAAAATGTTTCCCCTGTGAGTGGGAGCAGATACCTGGATTTGACAGGTATCCGCTCCCCCCTCCCTCCTGAAAGGTGCCAAATGTGGCACCGGGGGGGGGGGGGGGGGGATCCGATCCGCGGAAGTTCCATTTCTCGCTGGAACTCCGCTTTAAGATCCAATCCAATTTGCACCAAATGTTTACTGTTAAAGGGTAACTTCCCTTTTGTGGAAAAGTATAGCAACTAAAAAAAAATTAAAAATAAAAAAAAATAGAAAAATAATTAAATATAGCACATACACAAGCCATGTTCTAATTCAAAATTATGGCATAGTACATAGTTGGTAAGGATGAATAAAGACACCATTATCAAATTACAAATTTAAAATGAACCTTCCTTTTCAATCTACAACCACTGTAATTTTTCGCTAAAATTAAATGCAAATGGTAGTGTACAGAATGCTACCAGAAATGTAATTTTCTGCATGTGTGATCGGCTCATTCATTTTCCCAGAAGTCTGCACTAAGATACAAATTTTAGGCACCCCCTGCAATGGGCATATCAGTTTTGGTGAGATGCTCCCTAAGAGCTAAATATTTCTAAAGAGATGCAGACCGCACAGCTTTTCTGATTTGAATACTGAGCACACACACCAAGCGTTTATAAAGGGCCAGACCCTCCCATTAAAATTCAGTCTGCATAGGACATGATGAAATAAACAGCTATTTCTTCAGAGCAACAAAAGGTAGGAATCTGCTATAGAGCTTGTTAAAATCCCTGTAATGTGCATTAATCACCCAGAGGTGATTGTTTGTTTCTCAACAAATGTGGAGTTACTCTAACTACAAACTTATCCTGGATCTGCTACCAAAAAAGCTAAAGCATCTTGCCACATTTAAAATTTCCACAGCGAAGCGCCTAACAGCATATGAGGTCTTAATTCTCCTTAACCAATTCAATACAGGGCATTTTCACCCCCTTCCTGCCCAAGCCAATTTTCAGTTTTGAGCGCTGTCGCAATTTGAATGACAATTGCGTGGTCATGCGACACTGTACCCAAATTATAGTTTTATATTTGTTTCCCCAGAAACAGAGCTTTCTTTCGGTGGTATTTGATCACCTATGCGGTTTTTATTTTTTGCACTATAAACAGAAGAAGAGCGATAAGTTTGGAAAAAAAAAACACAATATTTTTTACTTTTTGCTATAGTAAATATCACAAATTAAAAAAAAAAAAAAAAATGTTTTTCCTCATTTTAGGCCGATATGTATTCTTCTACGTATTTGTGGTAAAAAAAATTATATACATACACACACATATGTATATATATATATATATATATATATATATATATATGTATATCAATTAAACAATAAGAGAGAAAATCTAAATAAACGCGCTCCCACTATTTCTCTCACCTCGGCGCTAAATAGTTTCAAAAACTCAACAGAAAATAATAAAAGATAAAAAAAGATAGGTTTACACCTAAGACAGCAGCTACTTAAAAAATGTGCATAAAAATAAACAAACAGATTATTAATAATTCTTAATCTACACAGGTAAATTCATTTAAAAATAATCTAAGCAGCGCTCCTATCAGCTCTACAACATTGACATAGTAGATTTATGTATATACAATTATTAATAATCTGTTTGTTTATATATATATATATATATATATATATATATATATATATATATATATATATATATATACCACAATAAGCGTATATTTGTTGGTTTGCGCAAATGTTATAGCGTCTACAAAATAGGGGATAGTTATGGCATTTTTATTATTTTTTTTTTTTTTTACAAGTAATGGCGGTGATCTGCAATATTGCGGCGGACACTTTTGACACCATTTTGGGACCATTGGCATTTATACAGCGATCCATGCTATAAAAATGCATTGATTACTGTATAAATGTCACTGGCAGGGAAGGGGTGATCAAAGGGTTAACTGTGTGTCCTAGGGAGTGATTCTAACTGTAGGGAGAGGGGACTCACAAGGGGAGGAGACCGATCGGTGTTCCTCTGTACTAGGATCACATGATCGGTCTCCTCTCCCATGACAGGACGTGGATCTGTGCGTTTACACACACAGATCCACGGTCCTGCTCGGTTAACGGGCAATCGGACATTGCTGCCGCCGGACATGCGCATGCACCCCAGATGGCCGGGAAGATATTAAGATTAAGATATTTTATATATATTTTTGATCCAACTCGTAAAATGTTTTTTCTAATCATTTCAGCAACATACTGCTCAATTTGTTTAAAAGCACTGCAAGCCTAAATGCAAATTTAGCATTCTGAGTAAACCCAAACAAGTGGGAAGTATGGGTCTTCCTGACCCTTAATTAATACCATCCTAAATTTGATGAAATACTGGTGGTCTCCTGGCCATGAACAATTAAGGGCAGCCCCTGTTTCAGCTAGTTAAAGAGGAGGGCCGGTTTTAAAAAAAAAAAATTAAAAGTCAGCAGCTGCAAACACTGTAGCTGCTGACTTTTAATAAGCACACTTACCTGTCCAGGGTGCCCGCGATGTCGGCCGCCCGAGGCTGACCCGTCCCTCGGCTCTCGGGTCCTGGCGCTGCCATTTTGGCTAAGGGAAACAGGCAGTGGAGCCTTGCGGCTTCACTGCTCGTTTCCTACTGCGCATGCGCGAGTCGCGCAGCGCTTTGTGAATGGGGCACGCTGTGTTCTGGGACACACAGTTCCCAGAACACAGTGCGACCCATTACCCAGAAGATGCCGCACGGAGGAGAGAAGACAGAAGATTACCGCGGAGGAGGAAGAGGCAGATTAGGATGATGTGCCTAGCAACAGGCATTTCTGGTAAGTTAAAAAATAATAATTTTGCATATATTTTTTTCTGATTTTTTTCTAAATTTTAATGTATTTTTTTTTCAGGGTGGCCCTCCACTTTAACTCCCCACTATGTGTACCACCCTGGCCATCTAGAATCAGTTACATGTATTCCCAGTACAGAGCATATAGAAGAGATCTCCAGGAGCCTTACGTATGTTAAAATACAACTCAATTTACATATATGGGACAGTAAAATTGTCAATAAATTATCTAATTTATATTTGTCTGTTTCCTGAAAAACTTTTGAGTATATCTCTCATAAATATAATGTACGGCTCATTTGCCTCTTCCTGTTATGCTTAGTGTTACATTTGGCTTAATTTATTTCAATCTTTCTAGATATTTGGGAGCATCCGCACCTGATGTGTGTGTGTAAACATGAAACGCGTCGGATAAATCTAGGATGCCGACATACACCATCATTAACAACCAATTAAGTCTATGGTCCCCTAAGCATTTGCATTTTTATTTATCCACACTATGCCAATTCCATGCATTGTGCCACTTCTAGAATTGTGTACATACAGTATACACGGATTCATGAAAATTGCTCATTAATTTTCTTTATTGTCATGTGCTTTTAAGTTGATATCATTTGTATCCTTGATGTACCATGTTAGATATAAGTATTTGCCATATTGTCATGAGTTTTCAAGTTGATATGATTATATGTCTCTTAAGCCCCTATACACACTATCAGATTTTCTGCTGAGTTTTTCCTTCAGAATTACCAAAACCATATAATATGAGGTCAAACATTAGGAGTTTCAATGTGTATGCAATCAGGCAGGCCCTTCTACTACATGGTTTTGGTAAATCTGATGACAAAAATCAGAAGACAATCTGATAGTGTGTACGGGGCTTTATGTCCATGATATATGTGTACTTTTACATTCATTCTCCGTGGTGTATGTAGGAAAATTGCCATCCTCTACTGTGTGCTTCCAAGATAGACTAGGGCCTATGAATGATGGTGTGGATGTGTGTATATGGATATATACGAATTACATTTGGAGCAGTGGCGGCCCATCCATTAGGGGCGCACCGGGCTCCGCCCCCTCTCTCTTCACCACCCCCCTATATGCAATGGATAGATTCATGCGTCAGGCTTCTTTCAGGGCACCGGGTGCATGAATTACAGCGGCCAGGGTTTTTGTTTTTTTTAAGCACCTGATTAGAACCAGAGGTTCTAATAGGCTTCAAAATAGGGTGGGATCACGTCACAGAGAATGCGCTCTGATCCCACCCAGGTGAACGGGGTGTAAGATCAGTTTTCTAATTGGCCGCCAAGGATAATGCAGGAAACAGAAGCCGCGAAGAGCAGGAAAATAGGAGGCTGTCGCTGCAAGCAGGTGATAGGGTTAGTACTATCAACAGACTGACCGATGCACCGGGGGGGGTGGCATACTGCATGTCAACCTCCGAGAAAAAAAAATCCACCGGCCGCCACTGATTAGATTTGGAGAATAAGGATATCATTTAGTGTGACATTGGGGTTGGTTTACTAAAACTGAAGCATGCAAAATCTAGTGGAGCTCTGCATAGAAAGCAATCGGCTTCCAGGTTTTTATTATCAAAGCATAATTCAACAAGCTAAAGTTAGAAGCTGATTGGCTACTATGCAGAGCTGCACCAGATTTTGCACTCTACAGTTTTGGTAAATCAACCCCAATGTCACTTTAAAACATTTAGGGGCCCAAAGCCTGATGGAGAACCAACCCAGGTGAAGCTAGCACTGGATCCCTCCACTGGTAAGAGTGCGTTTACTAAAAGTCAGCAGCTATAGTATGGGGGTTATCAGGGGTCCTGGGAAAAAAGTGTGGGAACTTCCACCCAAGATCCCCTCCCCCACCATATACATATGGTGTGTATGAAGCTTAACTGTAAGTACATAAAAAAAAAAAAACAATCCTCAATAAGCATAAATACGGTAATTCTCTGAATAATCAGCATTCATTCAATTGTGCTTCCATGAAAATGTGTACATCATCTTCTGATTTTTATTGGGGAATTGTATTTTGTTTATGTGGTGAGTTTACACTTTTCATTGAACAGAGTTTGGATAACACAGGGTTAAACGGAAAGGTCATGAATTAACTGCACATTATCTGGACAGAATGCTTGGGGAGATAGTGATGTGTTCCTGCTTAGGAGATGTATGTTAGCTTGGGGGGGCTGCAAACTCTGCAGGGCTCCAACACACACTCGCTGCTATTCCAACCCATCACATATTTCCACATAAACTTCCCTCCTGGCATTAAACTTTGCCAGGTATTGTGCTCAGCTTACCACACCAAACTGATGCAGGGCCGTCTTTAATATAGATTGGACCCTGGGCAAAATTTTTCTTGGGGCCCCCCCATGCAATTTCCCTCTCCACCTACTCTGAGACATACAATAAATAGCAGCTAGACTTAAAATCAGTTTGTATCAGATCAGGCAGCAATTGCGATTGGTTTCCAGCAGTTACAGAATATCATTACTGCTTACCGGCTAGTTGCTAGAGGTTACAGCACACATTACGGCTCACTGATTAGTAGCTGGAAGTTACAGCACATCACCTCCTCACAGCAGGGGAGCATGATATACATAGGAATGCCCCCTTTATTTACATATAAATGCTGCCAGCCACAGCTATTTACTTAGTATTGTCGCCCCTATTTACATACTAATGCCGGTTATTTACATGTAAACACAGGGTCTGCAGGTGAGTCATCTGCACACAACAATAGGGCAGAGCTGGGCAGCATTAGTACCAGCACTTCACACTGAGATATTGGGACACATCACAGGAATAAAACTTCAAGGGACAAGGGAATTTAAACCTGGATAGTTGGCAAGTATGAGGCAGCTGTTTTGGGCCCCACAACAATGACAGGGCCCATGGCAGCTGCCCCTTTTGCCCTGCCTTAAAGACGGCCCTGAACTGATGTTCCTCCCTCAGCTCATCACTCTCCCTGCATGTCCTGTGAGCAGAATAGCTGATCTACCCATCAGCTAGACTTAGACCTGATCAACCCGTCAGCTAGCTGTGATTGACAGGTAGATCGAAGCGGAAGCTGTCATGGGCCCCATACTGGCAATGCCTGAGTGGTCAGGGGTGCGGCACTTACTATTGCGAGCTGTGTCGGCAGCTGCTGGTGTAGTACCTGCCACACAGCTCGCATACTTCAAAGTCTTGCAGGACACGGCTGCTAATGGGAACTGAGTTCCTGTTGTGGAAAAAGTACAGGAACTCCGTTCCCATGCGTTCCCGCAGGACTTGAGCCCTGGGGGTTATTTACTAAAGGAAAATCCACTTTGCACTGCAAGTGCACTTTGAAGTAAAGTCGCTGTAGATCTGAGGGGGATATGCAAGGAAAATAAAAAATTGCATTTTAGCTTGCACATGATTGGATGATAAAATCAGCAGAGCTTCCCTTCATTTCAGATCTACTCCTTAGATTTACAGCGACTGCACTCCCAAGTGCACTTATGTGTAGCTGCTGACTTTTTTTATTTTATTTTTAGAAACAACTACAGCTCCTACAGAGCCTAGACAGCCTTTTTCATCAGCTATTTAGCTCAGTTCCCACTGACCTCAATATGAGTCAGCAATAAACTGACCTCTGAAGCTGGCCACACTTGTTATAGTTATATTTCTGTACCAATTCTGGAATAAGAAAGAGTAGCAGCCCATAACTGGATTAGTGTACAATACCATTGCAGGCCAGTTCAGCAACCATGGAACAGTGCAATCATACAATTTTTAGAGGCTGATGAGCAAGCTTTATTAAGCAAATGGGTCATAGCACTGTAAAAATGTAAAGGCACATAGCAAGGCCTTTCTCTATTACCACCATTTACACCTAATACCAGCTACACGCATTACAATCTGTTTGTACAATCTCCTTTAGAATTAGCAATGAATACTGTATTTAGTTTGAGGGCCTAACTGATTTCATATAAATTAAATGGATTTTATTTTGAAAATCTATAAGAAATCAAACAGATATATTGCACAGGAATTAGCCAGCTAAAATTAATCTTTCTAAAAGGGTAACAAAAAGACAGTGAGTTAAGTATAATATTTTAGTAATAACTTACTGCATGTAAATGCACATATTTTAAGATTTTAAGACGCACATCTGACAAAGACATTTTTAAACGAGCGTTATTGCCTAACAATTTAGACAGCTGGAAACTGTAATTTTTTATGCTATTTGTTAGTGTTTATAAATTGGCTGTATTCTGAATTCAGTTAGGCATGAAATAAAACATCAGTGAACGGTCATTAAAAATAAGATCTAAGTTCTTTAAAATGCTACCATTCAAACATATGTCAAAAGAGAAATAAAAATTAGCATTTGTTAAGCACGTCATTGGACACTAGCACATTTATTTTTAAGATTTTAATGTCATATGAGATTGCATACAGTACCAGGTCTTACATTAGAACTGTTTAACTCTTAGTTGTCAGGTATAATCACCTGCCAAAGAGAGGTTGTTGTTCTCCAATCTCCACTGCATGTGGCTGAGCTATGTGCTAAATGTCCATTGCCTTATCCATTTAATGTCTGTTGAGATCTTAATCAAGTGTCTGTTTATATACACTTTATTATTATTATTATTATACAGGTTTTATATAGCGCCAACAGTTTGCTCAGCGCTTTACAACATAAGGGCAGACATTACATTTACATTACAATTTGGCACAAGAGGAATAAGAGGGCCCTGCTCGTTAGAGCTTACAATCTAAAAAGGAAGGGTCAATTGATACAGGAGGTAATTACTGTGGGGGATGAGCTGATGGGGGAAGTAAAACAGTGTTAGTTAGAAGCAGGATAGGCTTCTTTGAAGAGAAGGGTTTTCAGGGATCGTCTAAAGATGGATAGATTAGGGGACAGTCGGACAGATTGGGGTAGGGAGTTCCAGAGGATAGGAGAAGCTCTGGAGAAATCCTGGAGGCGAGCATGGGAGGAGGGGACAAGGGAGCTAGAGAGCAGGAGGTCTTGAGATGACCGAAGAGGGCGGTTTGGTTGGTATTTTGGGACCAGGTCAGTGATGTAGCTGGGGGCAGAGTTATGGATGGCTTTGTAAATTATTGTTAGTACTTTGAATTTTATTCGTTGGGTGAGTGGAAGCCAGTGCAGGGATTGGCAGAGAGGGGTGGAGGACACTGAATGGCTGGTAAGGTGGATGAGTCTGGCAGCGGCATTCATTATGGACTGGAGGGGGGATAGCCTATGTAAAGGTAATCCAACGAGGAGGGAGTTGCAGTAGTCGAGGCGAGAGATGACCAGGGAGTGAATTAGAAGCTTGGTGGTGTCATTAGTTAAAAAGGGGCGTATTCTGGAAATGTTGCGGAGGCTAAGGCGGCATGATTTGGACAGGGCTTGTATGTGGGCCTGAAAGGACAGTTCGGAGTCTAAGGTTACCCCTAGCACCTTGGCATGTGGGGATGGACTGATAGATGTGCCATTGATCTTGACAGAGAAGTCAGGTGAAGGGGTACGTGGGGGAGGAAATATTAAGAGCTCGGTTTTAGATAGATTAAGTTTGAGGAAGTGGTGTGACATCCAGGCTGATATGTCTGTTAGTAGATCAGCGATGCGTGAGGAGACTGATGGGGTGAGCTGAGGGGTAGAGAGATAGATTTGGGTGTCATCAGCATATAAATGGTAGCGAAAGCCATGGGAGGCTATCAGCTGACCCAAGGAGGATGTGTAGATCGAGAATAGTAGAGGTCCAAGGACAGAACCTTGGGGGACCCCAACGGTAAGAGGAGTTGGAGAAGAGGAAGTGGAGTTGTAAGTGACACTGAAGGTGCGATGAGATAGGTAAGATTCAAACCAACGGAGAGTGCAGTCATGGAGACCAAGCAAATTGAGTTTTTTGAGGAGGAGGGGGTGGTCAACTGTATCAAAGGCAGCAGAAAGGTCCAAGAGTAAGAGTATGGAATAATGACCGTTGGTTTTGGCTGTTAGTAAGTCGTTGGTGAGTTTTAGAAGGGCAGTTTCTGTGGAGTGCTGTGGGCGAAATCCAGACTGAAAAGGATCAAGAAGGTTATTTTCAGTGAGGTGGTTGCTCAGTCGGTTATAGACTAAACGTTCGAGGAGTTTGGAGGCAAAAGGGAGTAAAGAGATGGGTCTTAAGTTGTTAAGATTGGTGGGGTCTGAGGCCTTTTTTGGTATGGGAGTGACTAGTGCATGTTTTAGAGGGTTGGGGAAGATGCCAGTAGAGAGTGAGAGGTTGAAGATATGAGTTAAGGAGTGTAGGATTGAGTCAGATGGTGACCGTAGTATTTGAGAAGGAACAGGGTCCAGGGGGCAGGAGGTTAGGCGGGCATTAGAAAAAAGTTTAGTGACTTCCTCTATAGTAGCTGGGTCAAAAGAGGAAAGTATTGATTGTGCAGGAGGACAGGGAGTGTAAGGTGAGGGAGATGTCTGTAGAGCGGAGATCTCGAGACGAATCGTCTCAATCTTATTTTTGAAGTGATAAGCAATCTCCTGGGCAGTGAGTAAGTTAGTGGGTGGGGGTAATGGAGGACGAAGTAGAGTGGTAAAGGTAGAAAAGAGTTGACGGGGACTGCGTGAGAGGGTGTTAATGAGAGTGATAAAGTAGGTCTGTTTGGCAGCGTGCAGGCAGGAATGGTATTTTTGGAGGGCAGATTTATATTGGCTGAAATCTTGCTGTGACTTCGTTTTACGCCACAAACGCTCAAGAGCACGGCTACGTTTTTTGAGGCTTCTGGTATTGTCTGTCTGCCAGGGTTGCAGCGGCCGGGGCTTGATTCTGTGCGTAGTAAAGGGGGCCAAGGTATCCAGGGTGGATGACAGCGAACTGTTGTAGACAGAAGTAGCCAAGTTGGGGCAGGACAAGGAGGAGATTTTGTCGTAGAGACAGTCTGTAGCAGAGAAAAGAAGAGAAGGGTTAAGATGGCGAAGGTTTCTACGGGTAATAGTTTGGTAGTTGGAAGGCAAGGAGGAGGCAGACAAGGAGAGATTGAAACTAATAAGGTGGTGATCAGATAGAGGAAAAGGAATATTGGAAAGGGTGTGCGGAGTGCATAGGTAGGAGAAGATAAGGTCAAGGCAGTTGCCAACAGAGTGAGTGGAAGCACTTGTCCATTGTTTTAGATCAAAAGAGGAGGTTAGGCTCAGCAGCTTAGAAGTGGCAGGAGTGTTAAGATTAACAGGGATGTTAAAGTCACCAAGAATGAGTGTTGGAATTTCAGAGGAGAGAAAGTAGGGTAGCCAGGCAGAGAAGTCATCAAGGAAGTTTGATACCGGTCCAGGGGGGCGATAGATCACAGCAATTCTCAATGAAACCGGAGAAAATAGGCGAATACAGTGAGCTTCAAATGAAGAGAGGGACAGAGAGGGGGGTGGATGAAGAACCTGGAAAGTGCTTTGAGGGGATAGGAGAATTCCAACACCACCTCCTTTCCGTCCACTAGGCCTGGGAGAGTGAGTCCACAGGAGGCCACCATAGGAGAGAGACGCAGGAGAAGGAAGGTCAGATTCTTGAATCCAGGTCTCAGTAATTGCAAGTAGGTTCAGAGAGTTAGTGATAAATAGGTCATGGACAGTGGTGAGTTTGTTACAAACAGAGCGGGCATTCCAAAGGGCACAGGAGAAGGGGAGGCTGGCTCTAGGCTGAAGAGGAATAGAAATGAGATTGTGTGGATTGCGGCTGCTAGCAGAGGATGGGCTGTGCTGGGTATGTTGGCCGAAGGTAAATGATTGTGGTCCAGGATTTGGGGAAATATCTCCAGAAGTTAGGAGAAGCAGAAGGGTGAGAGAGGTGATATGGGAGTGTGACTTATGTGGGGGGACACGTCCCAATGGCCTGCAGGCTTTATTGGTATAAGGATTTAGCGTTAGCAGGAGCTGATGAGTGCAGTAATAAGGTGAAGACAGGAGTGAGGGAGATATATATAAGCTGTGGGGTGGAGAAGGTGGGTGAAGGAGTGAGAATTTAAGCAGAGACGATGCAACTGTGAGAAGGAAGAATAGAGAGTGCATGATACAGAGTGGTGAGATTGGGAGGAAGCATGAATAAGAGAAGAAAAAGTTTGGAGAATCAGGTCACCTGTAGTCTGCTGTGTATTTTCGCTTTGTGCATTCGCTGAAGTGCTGAGCAGAAGTGCAATACTTAATCCAATATGAAATACTTTATCCAAGATGTTAGTAGCCAATGCAACCCCTTGCCTGGGCATCCCCTATGGTATGCCTGATTTTATACTGAATTTGGGTGGGGGTTTTGCCAATTAATTAGTCAGGATTGCATAGGAGGAACACATGGCTAACAGAATGAACTTCTCACACCAAGACTCACTACAAGACACAGCAAGAGAGCAGAAAAGGTCAGTGCCATAAAGATAAGAACATCTCCTAAATTTTAGGTATAGTGAGACAATAAGAAAGTTAAATAAACATCATTCTGATATGGACAGAGGTAAAGAATTTGACAGCAGCATAGATCACCAAAAGCACATTACACAGAACTAGCAGGATGTTCCTAGTTGCAATTAAAGGTGGAAGTTGTGAGCTGACACATACACAGAACTAGCAGGATGTTCCTAGTTGCAATTAAAGGTGGAAGTTGTGAGCTGACACATACACAGAACTAGCAGGATGTTCCTAGTTGCAATTAAAGGTGGAAGTTGTGAGCTGACACATACACAGAACTAGCAGGATGTTCCTAGTTGCAATTAAAGGTGGAAGTTGTGAGCTGACACATACACAGAACTAGCAGGATGTTCCTAGTTGCAATTAAAGGTGGAAGTTGTGAGCTGACACATACACAGAACTAGCAGGATGTTCCTAGTTGCAATTAAAGGTGGAAGTTGTGAGCTGACACATACACAGAACTAGCAGGATGTTCCTAGTTGCAATTAAAGGTGGAAGTTGTGAGCTGACACATACACAGAACTAGCAGGATGTTCCTAGTTGCAATTAAAGGTGGAAGTTGTGAGCTGACACATACACAGAACTAGCAGGATGTTCCTAGTTGCAATTAAAGGTGGAAGTTGTGAGCTGACACATACACAGAACTAGCAGGATGTTCCTAGTTGCAATTAAAGGTGGAAGTTGTGAGCTGACACATACACAGAACTAGCAGGATGTTCCTAGTTGCAATTAAAGGTGGAAGTTGTGAGCTGACACATACACAGAACTAGCAGGATGTTCCTAGTTGCAATTAAAGGTGGAAGTTGTGAGCTGACACATACACAGAACTAGCAGGATGTTCCTAGTTGCAATTAAAGGTGGAAGTTGTGAGCTGACACATACACAGAACTAGCAGGATGTTCCTAGTTGCAATTAAAGGTGGAAGTTGTGAGCTGACACATACACAGAACTAGCAGGATGTTCCTAGTTGCAATTAAAGGTGGAAGTTGTGAGCTGACACATACACAGAACTAGCAGGATGTTCCTAGTTGCAATTAAAGGTGGAAGTTGTGAGCTGACACATACACAGAACTAGCAGGATGTTCCTAGTTGCAAGTAAAGGTGGAAGTTGTGAGCTGACACATACCTGTGGGAGGAGAGAAGGAGTTATGTTAGATAGTGCTGAGCAGAAGTGCAATACTTAATCCAATATGAAATACTTTATCCAAGATGTTAGTAGCCAATGCAACCCCATGCCTGTGCAAACCCCCCACTTCTTAGTACAAGCTTAAAAAAGACCAGAACTGCATAACCCATGTCCAAAACACAAGTACAGGGCAAATGCAAGTCTGGTTGGGCATTATAGACAATCAGCCATGTACACACACACACATACATACAGTCAGGTCACATCGACACACGTCTAATCTTTCTTGGCTCTATACAACACTACAGTGGATGAAATGAAACAAACAAGATGTGCTTTAACTGTAGACTTTCAGCTTTAATTTGAGGGTATCTATATCCAAATCAGGTGAACGGTGTAGGAATTACAACAGTTTGTATATGTGCCTTCCACTTTTTAAGGGACCAAAAGTAATGGGACAATTGGCTGCTCAGCTGTTCCATGGCCAGTTGTGTGTTATTTCCACAATATTCCATTAGGGATGAGCCGAACACCCCCCTGTTCGGTTCGCACCAGAACCTGCGAACAGACCTAAACTTCGTGTGAACTTTAGAACCCTATTAAAGTCTATGGGACTCGAACGTTCACAATCTAAAGTGCTCATTTTAAAGGGTAATATGCAAGTTACTGTCCTAAAAAGTGTTTGGGGACCCGGGTCCTGCCCCAGGAGACATGGATCAATGCAAAAAAAAGTTTTAAAAACGGACGTTTTTTCAGGAGCAGTGATTTTAATAATGATTAAAGTGAAACAATAAAAGTGTAATATTCCTTAAAATTTCGTAGCTGGGGGGTATCTATAGTATGCCTGTGAAGGGGCGCATGTTTCTGGTGCTTAGAACTGTCGCTGCACAAAGTGTCATTTGTGCAGGAAAAAAAGTCTTTTAAAATCACTTGCGGCTAAATTGTCGGGTCTCCGTAATACAGAGGACACTCAATGAGTGTTCTCTGTATTAGCCGACAATTCATTCATTCATTGATTAAAAAAAAAAAAAAGCGTGGGGGTTCCCCTAAATTCAATTACCAGGCCCTTCAGGTCTGACATGGATATTAAGGGGAACCCTGTGTCAAATAAAAAAAAAAAATTGACGTGGGGGTCCCCCCAAATATCCATACCAGACCCTTCAGGTCTGATATGGATATTAAGGGGAACCCCGCATCAAATTTTTAAAAAAAATTGACGTGGGGGTCCCCCTAAAAATCCATATCAGACCCTTTATCCGAGCACGCAACCTGGCAGGCCGCAGAAAAAGAGGGGGGGACGAGAGAGCGGCCCCCCCTCCCTCCTGAACCGTACCAGGCCACATACCCTCAACATTGGGAGGATGCTTTGGGGGTCTGTGACCCCTCAAAGCACCTTGTCCCATGTTGATAAGGACAAGGGCCTCATCCTCACAACCCTGGCCGTTGGTTGTGAGGGTCTGCGGGCGGGGGGCTTATCAGAATCTGGAAGCCCCCTTTAACAAGGGGACCCCCAGATCCCGCCCCCCCCCTGTTTGAAATGGTAAGGGGGTACAAAAGTACCCCTACCATTTCACAAAGAAAGTGTCAAAATGGTTAAATAAGACAAACACACTTTTGAAAAATTCCTTTATTAAAAATGAAAAAAAAAAAAAAGATTCCAGCGGTGCTAATCCACTCTTGCTATCCAGCGACGGATCTCCGGGGTCCAGCGATGGATGATCATATCCAGCGACGGGGGATCTCTCAGTCCAGCGCTGTCCATACATCCTTCTTCTGTCTCCTCTCCGGAGACACTGCAGAGAGCACAGCGCTGACGTTTCTTATATTGGGAGGGCGGGGCCACCCGTCACCTGACCCCGCCCCTCTGATGCTGGAGAGGGAAGCCAGGGGTTCCCCAGTGACGTGTGGGTGACCCCACCCCCTCCGATGTAACGCAGGTTTCCGTTACATCAGAGGGGGTGGGGACACCCACACGTCACTGGGGAACCCCTGGCTTCCCTCTACAGCGTCAGAGGGGTGGGGTCAGGTGACGGGTGGCCCCGCCCTCCCAATATAAGAAACGTCAGCGCTGTGCTCTCTGCAGTGTCTCCGGAGAGGAGACAGAAGACGGATGTATGGACAGCGCTGGACTGAGAGATTCCCCCGTCGCTGGATATGATCATCCATCGCTGGACCCCGGAGATCCGTCGCTGGATAGCAAGAGTGGATTAGCACCGCTGGAATCTTTTTATTTTTTTTTCATTTTTAATAAAGGAATTTTTCAAAAGTGTGTTTGTCTTATTTAACCATTTTGACACTTTCTTTGTGAAATGGTAGGGGTACTTTTGTACCCCCTTACCATTTCAAACAGGGGGGGGGCCGGGATCTGGGGGTCCCCTTGTTAAAGGGGGCTTCCAGATTCTGATAAGCCCCCTGCCCGCAGACCCTCACAACCAACGGCCAGGGTTGTGAGGATGAGGCCCTTGTCCTTATCAACATGGGGACAAGGTGCTTTGAGGGGTCACAGACCCCCAAAGCATCCTCCCAATGTTGAGGGTATGTGGCCTGGTACGGTTCAGGAGGGAGGGGGGGCCGCTCTCTCGTCCCCCCCTCTTTTCCTGCGGCCTACCAGGTTGCGTGCTCGGATAAAGGGTCTGATATGGATTTTTAGGGGGACCCCCACGTAAAAAAAAATTAAAAATTTGATGCGGGGTTCCCCTTAATATCCATATCAGACCTGAAGGGTCTGGTATGGATATTTGGGGGGACCCCCACGTCAATTTTTTTTTTTAATTTGACACGGGGTTCCCCTTAATATCCATGTCAGACCTGAAGGGCCTGGTAATTGAATTTAGGGGAACCCCCACGCTTTTTTTTTTTTTTTTTTAATCAATGAATGAATGAATTGTCGGCTAATACAGAGAACACTCATTGAGTGTTCTCTGTATTACGGAGACCCGACAATTTAGCAGCAAGTGATTTTAAAGGACTTTTTTTCCTGCACAAATGACACTTTGTGCAGCGACAGTTCTAAGCACCAGAAACATGCGCCCCTTCACAGGCATACTATAGATACCCCCCAGCTACGAAATTTAAAGGAATATTACACTTTTATTGTTTCACTTTAATCATTATTAAAATCACTGCTCCTGAAAAAACTTCCATTTTTAAAACTTTTTTTTGCATTGATCCATGTCCCCTGGGGCAGGACCCGGGTCCCCAAACACTTTTTAGGACAGTAATCTGCATATTACCCTTTAAAATGAGCACTTTAGATTTCTCCCATAGACTTGTATAGGGTGTTCCGGCTTTTCGAATTTGCTGCGAACAGCCCAAATTGTTCACTGTTCGCTGAACAGGCGAACAGGCAATGTTCGAGTAGAACATGAGTTCGACTCGAACTCGAAGCTCATCCCTATATTCCATTTATAAGGAGCAGTTAAAAGGTCCAGAGTTAATTTCAAGTGTGCTATTTGCATTTGGAATCTGTTGCTGTCAACTCTCAATATGAGATCCAAAGAGCTGTCACTATCAGTGAAGCGAGCCATCATTGGCCTGAGAAAAACAAAACAAACCCATTAGATTGATAGCAAAAACATTAGGTGTGGCCAAATCAACTGTTTGGAACATCCTTACAAATAAAGAATGCACTGGAGAGCTCAGCAACACCAAAAGACCCAGAAGACCACGGAAAACAACTGTGGTGGATGACCAAAGAATTCTTTCCCTGGTGAAGAAAACACCCTTCAGAACAGTTGGCCAGAAGAACACTCTCCAGGAGGTAGGTGTATGCGTGTCAAAGTCAACAATCAAGAGAAGACTTCACCAGAGTGAATACAGAGGGTTCACCACAAGGTGTAAACCATTGGTGAGCCTTAAAAACAGGAAGGCCAGATTAGAGTTTGCCAAACAACATATAATAAAAGCCTTCACAGTTCTGGAACAACATCCTATGGACAGATGAGACCAAGATCAACTTGTACCAGAGTAATAGGAAGAGAAGAGTATGGAGAAGGAAAGGAACTGCTCTTGATCCAAAGCATACCACCTCATCAGTGAAGCATGGTGGTGGTAGTGTCATGGCGTGGGCATGTATGGCTGCCAATGGAACGGGTTCTCTTGTATTTATTGATGATGTGACTGCTGACAAAAGCAGCAGGATGAATTCTGAAGTGTTTCGGGCAATATTATCTGCTCATATTCAGCAAAATGCTTCAGAACTCATTGGACGGCGCTTCACAGTGCAGATAGACAATGAACCGACGCATACTGCGAAAGCAACCAAAGAGTTTTTTTTAAGGGAAAGAAGTGGAATGTTATGCAATGGCCAAGTCAATCACTTGACCTGAATCCGATTGAGCATGCATTTCACTTGCTGAAGACAAAACCGAAGGGAAAATGCCCCAAGAACAAGCAGGAAGACAGTTTCAGTAGAGGCCAGGGATGAAACACAGCGTCTGGTGATGTCTATGCGTTCCAGACTTCAGGCTGTAATTGACTGCAAAGGATTTGCAACCAAGTATTGAAAAGTGAAATTTGATGGATGATTGTTATTCTGTCCCATTACTTTTGGTCCCTTTAAGCCCCATACACACTATCAGTTTTTATGCTGAGTTTTTCCTTCAGACTTACCAAAACCATATAATATGAGGTCAAACCTTAGGTGTTTCAATTTGTATGTAATTGTATGTAATTTGTATGTAATCAGGCAGGCCCTTCTACTACATGGTTTTGGTAAACCTGAAGGAAAAACTCAGCAGAAAAACTGATAGTGTGTATGGAGCTTAAGAAGTGGGAGGCACATTACAAAGAGTCTATTCACAATATTGGACTCTTGCATATTATGGTTATAAAAAGCATTTATAACATTATTGGAAGTGCAAATCACTGATATATGCTGTTTATTATACATTTAAAAACATTATATTTGTCTCTAATGTGTAGGGCCTCACATGCAGTGTGCTTTTAGTGTGTGACATATACAGTCAACTGCTCCTAAGCCTAAATGTTAATCAAACCCCACTAGACAAGTGGTTAAAGCGGGATTCCAACCTAAAGTGGAACCTCCGCTGATCGGAACCCCCCCCCCCCCTCCGGTGTCACAATTGACACCTTTCAGGGGGGAGGGGGGTGGAAATACCTGTCAAAGACAGGTATTTTCACCCACTTCCGGGCATAGACTCCCACGGGAGTCTACGCCATTTCCTGCCCTGCCGCGCTGTCTGCTGGGACACACACGGGTCCCAGTGACAGCGCAGAGAATTCCTATTGCGCGGCGCGGCGCGCGCATGCGCAGTAGGGAACCGGGAAGTGAAGCCGATTCGCTTCACTTCCTGATTCCCTCACCTAGAATGGCGGCGGCAGCAGCCGAGGCCCGAGCGGTCGATCGGCCTCGGCTGCCGGCATCGCTGGAACCCGGGACAGGTGAGTGTCCATTTATTAAAAGTCAGCAGCTGTAGTATTTATAGCTGCTGGCTTTTAATATTTTTTCTTTTGGCGGAATCCCTCTTTAAGTAAAAAAACACTTGTGGAAAATAAAAAAACCCAGCAGTGATTAAATACCACCAAAAGAAAGCTCTATTTGTGTGAAGAAAATTATAAAAATGTCATCTGGAGACAGTGTAGCATGACTGCACAATTGTCAACGTGCAACAGCACTGAAAGCTGAAAAATGGTCTGGGCGGGAAGGGGGTGTAAGTGCCCTGTAGGCAAGTGGTTAAATTCCGTTTACCAAAGAACAAATGCAAAATTCCTTTAAATAACATGCTGAGGGATTGCCCCTCCTATATGACAACTATAGGATGTGTAGAATATACTGCAGAAAAACTGACATTGTGATAAAGACAAAAAAAAAAAATGGCATTTGCAGTAAAAGAAACGTTGCTGCTGGCTTGTTTTTTTTTTTTTTTTTTTAAACAGCATGAGGGTCCCATAAAATCTATATCGGACACTCAATCTGGGTCTTATGTCTGTTGATACTTCTTGTAAGCTGTTGTAGACATGTAAATAAGCGCACTGCTATTTTCTAGGAGAAATTCAAGACAAAAAAGGTAAATATTTCAAGAAACTGCTTAAGCATAATTACCTTCCTTAATGTTCCCTATAACATAGCAAATCTTCAAATTTTTTAGGTCAGGTCAACTTTAAGGTTACATTCACAGGACTTCATATCTGTGGATAGTTGCTGTGTTCAGAAGTGGCCAAACCTCTGGACACAGCAATACTCTATAGGATTAGCTGTGGCCAGTCTGTGTGCTGTCATAACTTTGCGGAAATGCCGACCCTAGACATACACACTGTCTACATTTAGGGTCAGTTGGAGGCTCTGTTTCATGATTGGATTATTGAAATTTCGAGCAGCAGCAGCGCAGGTCATTGACTTGTACAGAATATGCAATGTGTGCAGGCAGCATTTATAACTGCTGGTGAGAATCTGATTCTTGCTGGCGGCTGCCCCTGGCCATTGTTTTTCGGCTTGTTAATGCAGCCTAAAGCCCCATACACTCTATCAGATTTTCTGCTGATTTTCCTTCAGATTTACCAAAACCATATAATATGAGGTCAAACCTTAGGAGTTTTGATTTGTATGCAATCAGGCAGGCCCTTGTACTATTTGATTTTGGTAAAGTTGAAGAAAAAAATCAGCAGAAAATCTGATAGCGTGTATGGGGCTTAAAGTGGTGTTACACCCAAGAATAAAAATAAATGTATGCAGGAATGTGCCTAAAAAAATAAAAAATAAAACATTTGGAAATGTATTTCTTTTTTTACTCACCTCTAAATGGCTGTTGCTAGGGGGTCTCTCGTAGTCTGCCTCCTTCAGTGCCTGGGCTCTTGATGTCACTTCCCCTCGGCGCAGGAGGGACTCAGCTCTGCCCCCTCCCTCTTGTCAATCATCTGGGACACGTGACAGGTCCCAGATGATTGCACGGCCAATCATGGCACATGGCGGAGCTCGCGCACGCGCAGTGGGTTCCTGGCTGTGAAGCCACAGCTGGGTGCCCACAGTTACAATTCTGGGTGCCGCTGAACGGAAGGGGGGGGGTGAGCGGGGCTTTGATCCACCGCATCACTGGACCCTGGGACAGGTAAGTGTCCGATTATTAAAAGTCAGCAGCTGCAGTATTTGTAGCTGCTTACTTTGAATTTTTTTATTTTTTTTTAACTGGAAACACCTCTAAGTCAGCACAATCCTCCAGCAAAAAATGTGTTATTTCCCAGAAGATGATGCGATTTAAGGTGGATCACATCTATGATGCCATAACAAAAGGGCAAAGCATCACGCATGCATGAGATAGAAAGTTGCATGCTGGTTATCCAGCACGTACCTCTCCTTCGCAAATCCAAGAAGAGATTGTGATTTGATTTTACATGCCCACAATCATGGCAACGGCCAGAAGAGGATTTTAATAATTGTAAGTATAAAAACAAATATAAAATTCAGATCCAATAGCAAACAAATAAACTTTATTTTTGTTATTAATGCATTATGATGGGATGCCAGAAAAAATACAATTAGGAACTCCGCTTTGAATTAATTATTTTGCTGGATTTTATACTTGAAAGTATTTTGGCTACAAGTTGCTATGCACGATGCTTATGTTCTGAGTCATTTTTTTTAAATTCCAGAATTGTTTATGTTTTGAACAAAATGGGATTTCGGCATAATAGAAGCTGTAATAATAAAAACTGCATCTGTGTCAACATAATAGTTTCATTGTATTGAGTAAACTCAGATTACAGCAATTTAAACTTTTTTTGCAGTGTATTTATTTTCTGACTTGAAAGTCAAGCAGACTTGAAATTAAAAAGATACATTTCAATTGTATAAACTAGAGTGGCATTTATATAATGAAAAGCCAGTGAAATATACAAAAATATTACCAGTCTGTTTCTGGAATACAGAGCCTGCACCACCCACTGCACGTTGCTGACTGCACCCCAGTAAAGCTCTTGGCCAACATTCTAGTAGTGTGATGTGTAATATAAAGGAGCTCGGTCCATTCCAGCTAAGCTGCAATAATGTTGGTGTAGCGCCCTCCTATAGTTAGGCTACTAGGTTAAATTTATTTCTTGGCTTCACTGTAGTGATTGGAGCAGTGATTGATTGTTTTGGTCCTTTCAGTGTTTCTTGAGCTGAGGATTTGATTTCTCCCACGTGCCTCTGAAAAAAGTTTCCAGAGTAAAGGGCTGGGCAGATTCAAATGATCAGTGGGAATATTCATCATGCCCCATCCAATGGAAGGAGGTATCCAGAAGGTGGCTGGGGAGGTGATAAATATGTGGGAAGCCTTGTTTTTTTCCTTTCAGGGAGGTTTCTAGTTCTCTTAGGGCTGCAGCCCCTGCAGGCAGCTTTACTGAGACAAGAAAATGCAGTCTGGGCCTCAACAGTTGCTAGGACGAGAGCCTGGAGAATTGCCAACGGGTTTTTGCTGGAAGGCACTGCACTGGACAAGTCAAGGTCTGGAGAAGGATCTTGTTTTCTCCCTCACCGAGGCTTTACCTGGGAATGCTGGGTGGAAAACTGGTTGTGCAAGTGCCAAAAGGGAACTAAGCCCCAGAAATGGCTATATGGACATCTGCTGTAGGGTCCTAGATATACTGGCCATTGCCTGTTACCTCAAGGAAAAGCTGCTATTATTTTACTCAGACGTTTGTCCTCCTATTATTGTTATTGATTGTTTTGGTGTATGATTCTAAACCCCTCTCTTGATAAATTTCTTCAACAATAAATACTAAAAGACATCCCTTAGATCAGCCTTTTTCAACCAGGGTGCCGTGTCAACCTGGGTTATTTGGGGGCCTTGGAAAATTGCCTAAAAATTGCCCCAAATTGCTTAAAAACAGGCAAGCGTGTAGAGCAAGCCTGTGTATTTGTTACACATAGAAACAGTTTTTTTGTGCAGCATTACAACCTTGGGCGCTGTTTGGGACGAGATCATTGGTTTATAAGGAGTACATTGGTGCTTGCATCCTTGTTTGTCCCTTCCCAGCCTTTCTCCATCAGCATTGGGATCACATTAGCTCAGTAAGGGATAGAAACTGAGGGAGAACAGAAAGGCTAGAATAGTAGCCAGTACCAGTGTGCAAAGGTGTATCTGCTTTGTACGAATAAATCACCTCTAACGTTGGGTGTCCTGCGCAAGTGGATGTTGCTGCACTATGTAAAACTAGTCATTTAGGTTTTTGCATTTTAGAATGGGGTGACTCAAGATTAAAATTCTGCACAAAGGGTGTCTTGACTGAAAAAAGGTTGAGAAACACTGCCCTAGACTAAGCCTGAATTGTCAGTGTGCATGCCAAATTGCTTTCATTTTGAAAAATCTGTCTCTGTTTAAAATACCTTCTATAGTATATACAGTAGTTAATTTGAATATTGATCAGATCAGATATTTGCAAGGTATGTACCCATACCATACGCATGGAATTTTGTTATGTTATGAAAATTGTTATGCACTTACTGTATGAGCTCTTTAATAAAGCCAAAGGCTACCACACTGGAGATATACAAATCAGTGTGTGTATTGTAAATGCTGGACAATATTTCCTTATTACATGCAGCTTCCCTGGTCCCTGTGGGTGTAAAAACCTGTGGAGGATACAAGGGAAGTGAGATTCCCACCAACTATCACCATTTCACAGAAGTGCAATATGTGTATTTCATCCATCAGCAAACTTCTCATTAAATATATGACCCCTACCCTGTTTTCTTTTGTATTTCAACTTCTTGCTGTAAAAATAAAAAAGATGGAGACTTTTAGACATAGGTAGTTGATCAAAAGCTATCCATCCAAAAGGGTCTCTATGGTAAGATAAATGATTATGTACAAATAAACAAAAACAAATCTTAAAATAATGACCATGCACATAACCATGTTTGGTAGCTAGTTGATACATTTTTTATTTAACTACATTCTAATTAACTATATTATGGCATTACTGAAAAACAAAAAAAGTTACATTTAAATCAAGTTAATTATACAACAAATCATGGTATAATGCTTTATAATCAAACCTGGGCTTCATTGCAAGTGAAAAAAAAAAATCAAATTCCAAACTAGCTACCCTGAGGGTAAGAGTAGTGTTTCATCTTCTGGAAATGGTAAGGCAGCTGAATTCATTTAAGCTTTGTGCTGTCCCTTAAACAATAAGCTATTTTTTTTTCTCTGGCAATGGTGCAAGTCTCTTAGCAAAATGTAATCAACGCAACAGTACCATAGTTTTTCATAAAGTACATAATGATTGTTTGATGGCTCTGTAATATACTGTACCATATGTTTAAAAGACCTGCTAAAGAGTCTGCAAAAAAAAAAAAACAGTGTGTGCAGGCAAGCAAGTTTTACTGTTATGCCGCATACGCACGACCGGTTTTCCCGACGGAATAAACTCTGAAGGTTTTTCCCACGAGTTCCAACGGAATTCTGCTGAAACTGTACACACGATCACACCAAAGTCCGATTGTCAAGAACGCGGTGACGGACGACGGGACTAGAAAAAGGAAGTTCAATAGCCAGTAGCCTCCGTCTGGTACTTGCTTCAGAGCTTGCGTTGTTTTTGGTCCGTTGGAACAGCATTCAGACGAGCGGTTTTCCCGATAGGAATTGGTTCCGTCTGAAATATTTAAAACATGTTCTATTTCTAGGTCCGTCAGATGAAAAAAAAAAGTCAGATGAGGCATATACACGATCGGAATATGCAATGAAAAGCTTCCGTCTGACTTTTTCTGTCGGACATTCCACTCGTGTGTATGCGACATAAGAATAACTTTGCCCTAACGCAGTTAAACTTGTTTACTAAAGAAGACATCCATTTTTTAGTCAAGTGAAGCAAATTAATTTATTTTAGTTTTTTCGGAGAAGTAATTTATTGTCAGCCACAAATACTTTTTTTTGGTTTCAGATGCTGAATTCTAAATAAATACTTCATGAGCTTCCTTTTTTTTGGGAGGAGTGACATAAAGATGTGTGCATTTTAGATTTACCTAGAAAAACACCATTAAAAATATGCTAAAACTGCCATAGTTACCTTAGTAAAAATGCAATTTAAAGCCTCATAAATATTTATTTTTCTGTCAATTCTTTGTTGCTATAAAAACATGTTGTGTGACCCAAATCATACAAATGCGGTTGTTCACCTCGGGCGCTGTGCAGGAGGTTTGGTAAGAAATCAAATCACGTAGAAACAGTCTACAGTATTGTATTCAATGGTACAGTTTCTACCCGTTTCTGTGGATTGTGGTTTAGCAAAATACAGCCAGCAGCTCTTTCCCTGTCACCCACAATTTTCCAGTTGCCCAACGTTCAAACAAAAAAGAAAATCCAAGCAGTGTTGCCAACCGCCCGTAAATTTACAGGCAGCCCGTAAATTTAAACCCTTTTGTGGGCTGCCCATTAAAGCCTGATACAGGCACCGGTGCCGCAAAAAAAAAAAAAAAAGATGGCCACGAGTCCACCACGCAACTGCACATTCACCAGTCTGAAGCCGGCCGTTGTTCTGTCAAAAAGCGTCCGGCCATCGAATAGTGTCCGCCCCGTACTGCGCAGGTGCAGCGCTTGCGTAGTACGGAGGAGAAGGAGACTCCAAAAGTCTCCGAAGAAGAATGGCACCTGCCAGACAGTCCAGGTTGAAGCCCCACCATAGTAACAGGGCCCCTCGCAAGCCCGCTTCGCTCGCCACGCTTTGGGCACGGCCTCGCTTCGCTCGGCTATTTTTTATTCTAACTCTATATCCACTTGGATGGTGGGGCTTGAACCTGGACTCACTGGGCAGGTGCCGTTTATCTTCAGAGATGTTCGGCTTCTCCTTGTCCTCCATACTGTGCAAGTGCAGTACAGGGCAGACACTATCCAATGGGGGGACACTATTTGATACATCACCGGACTCGAGAAAGCTTGTACTCGCCGGTGGCGCATGCGCAGTAATGTAATTGCACCGCCCGGTGCCATTTTCAAATCGATCAAGAGAGACCGCGGTGGCTAGGCGACTCTGTCCTGTCATGCAGTGCACACTCATCAGAGTGAAGCTGTGGGGAGATATCCGTAAGTAAAAAGGGGACAGAGAGAGAGAGAGAGAGAGAGAGAGAGAGAGGAGGACATTACTGGGAGCCGGGAGGCTGAAACCATGCCATGCAGGGGACAGAGACTGATGTGCTCTGTACACCATTCCAGTCCACATCATCAGTGGGCTGTGTCCTCTTCCTGTGCCCCTTTCACTTCTCCACAGGTCAGGGCAGCATTGCACTGCCCTGACCTGACCTGTGGAGAGGTGAAAGGGGCACGGGAGGAGGACACAGCACACTGATGATGTGGACTGGAGAAGTAATATGATGTTGGACTGAGGAGGAGGCTACTGTGAGGGGGTGAGGAGGACACTATCAAATTGCAGCCTCTGCCCACAGCCTCTGTCCACCTCCTGTGGTATGTCTGCCGCTTCTGTCAACCTCCTGTGGTATGTCTGCAGCCTCTGTCCATCTCCTGTGGTATGTCCGCAGCCTCTGCCCTCCTCCTGTGGTGTGTCCGCAGCCTCTGCCCACCTCCTGTGGTGTGTCCGCAGCCTCTGCCCACCTCCTGTGCTATGTCCACAGCCTCTGCCTACCTCCTGTGGTATGTCTGCCGCTTCTGTCAACCTCCTGTGGTATGTCCGCAGCCTCTGTCCATCTCCTGTGGTATGTCCGCAGCCTCTGCCCTCCTCCTGTGGTGTGTCCGCAGCCTCTGCCCACCTCCTGTGGTGTGTCCGCAGCCTCTGCCCACCTCCTGTGCTATGTCCACAGCCTCTGCCTACCTCCTGTGGTATGTCCGCAGCCTCTGCCCACCTCCTGTGATATGTCCGAAGCCTCTGCCCACCTCCTGTGATATGTCCGAAGCCTCTGCCCACCTCCTGTGCCATGTGCGCAGCCTCTGCTCACCTCCTGTATCATGTCAGCAGCCTCTGTCTACCTCCTGTATCATGTCCGCAGTCTCTGTCCACCTCCTGTATCATGTCTGCAGTCTCTGAGGGGATCCTAGAAAGGAGTCGAGATTGGGAGCGCCGTGGGGATGGGGGTGTATGCGAAGAGACAGACATGTCTGGACTGTGGAGAGGAGACTATAGAATAGTCGCTAAGCTAAGCTACCTGACAGGAGTTCAGTGACAGCACCACTGTCCAGTCTAATGGAGGGGTCACTGATGTAAGGGGGGAATGAATACAATAATGTAAGGGAGCAGTGCTATAAAAGGTTCTCCCCTATATTAGTAATCCCCCCTTACCTTAGTGTATTCACTCTGCGGAAGGTGGCCTCTGGTCACTATCCTGCGAACTCTGAGGTAAGGGAGAACTCTGTGCTAGCTGGGTTATAGTATCCTGACCTGTAAATTGAGAAATATGTTTTTTGACTTTTGTTTAACTTAAACACATTTCTAATAGCGCTAGCTATGTGTTTATAGTTCAAATATAGATATTTGCACTGATTACCACTAAAAACAGTTATTTAGGTACTTTTTTGCAGTGCCAGTAAAGAATGTGGATCCGCCAGCCAATTTTATGATTTTTTGGCAGTAGAAAAAAAAAACGGTGCCATTTGTTAATTTTAGCGTTCTGCCAGTAAATTTCACTTTGGGGGGTTGGCAACACTGAATCCAAGTAAACCTGAACCAAAAACACTAAGGTATAGGTATATAAAGCAGCCAATGGTCCAGCCATTCACAAATGTCTGTTATGCCGCGTACACACTATCCAGGGGACTTAGTCCGGCGGACTTTGCAGTAGAGGTCCGCCAGACATTACGAACAAGCGGACTTGCCCACACACACCCACACACGACCGGAATTTTCTGGTGGACAATCCGCTGGACTTTTGGCGGAGGTCCGGCAGACTTTTCAAATGAACGGACTTGCCCACACACGGAGTAAAGTCCGTTCATTTTGAACGTGACTTCAGGTAGACGGGACTAACGAAGGAAGTCAATGTCGACCGCCTCCATCGGCGAGATTGACACCTTGCTAGCCCTGTCGCCTGGTATGGATTTTAAGTGGAACCCCTACGTTGAAAAAACAGCGCGGGGGTCCCCCAAAAGTCCATACCAGACCCTTATCCGAGCACGCAGCCCGGCCGGTCAGGAAAGGGGGTGGGGACAAGCGAGCGCCCCCCTTCTGAACCGTACTAGGCCACGTGCCCTCAACATGGGGGTGGGTTCTTTGGGGTGGGGGGCACCCTGCGGCCCCCCACCCCAAAGCACCTTGTCCCCATGCTGATGAGGACAAGGGCCTCTTCCCGACAACCCTGGCCGTTGGTTGTCGAGGTCTGCGGGTGGGGGGCTTAATAAGGGGGCCCCCAGATTCTGGCCCCCCACCCTATGTGAATGAGTATGGGGTACGATGTACCCCTACCCATTCACCTGGGGGAAAAAGTGTCTCTTTTGCCAGCGTTGGCCTGGTCTTGTCACAGTCGCCACCTTCTGTTTCTTCTTCTTCCTTCTTCTTCTTCTTCTTCTCTTCTTCTGATGTTGACACATCGCTCTCTCCGGCCTTAATGCCAGGGACGCGATGCGCGGCGACTTATATAGGCATAAGGGGTGGGGTAACCAGGTGATGTCACATGGTGACCCCACCTCTTATGATGTCACAGTCCTGGGGGATGCTGGGATACCGATAAACCCCCTGTCCGCATACCCTGACAACCAACGACCAGGGTTGTCGGGAGGAGGGCCTTGTCCTCATCAACATGGGGACAAGGTGCTTTGAGGTGGGGGCCCCCCTTCCCCAAAGCACCCACCCCCTCATGTTGAGGGCACGCGGCCTGGTACAGTTCAGGGGGGGGCGCTCGCTTGTCCCCACCCCCTTTTCTGACCGGCCGGGCTAAAACATTAATATTAGCCCTATCAGTCTCACAAAGTGTATTACATTAAAGATAATTACTTCTGTATTACATTAAAAGTAAAAATAAATAAAAATGAGAAATAAGTTAATACATTTGTTGAGCCTACAAATAAAAACAATTACACAGTACAAAGGTATCAATACAGTGAGAGGTCCTAAATGTTTTTAGGCTAATCTATGATCATTTTTATAACTTTCCATATTTTTGGGATTCCAAAGGGAATTGATATATACTAACTAATCACATATATATAAAAAACAATAAAAACAAAGAAACAATAACAAGCAGGATGTCACCTCTGTCAATTACCAGTATAACTTTATTTAAATGAATTTTTCTATATTTTAATAAATTTCAATAGATGTTAATTCACCCCGCTGGGAATATTCTCTGCAAAAAAATTCAATATTTTGAAATAAAAGTCGTGTCATATAAAGAAGCCATAGGAGAACCATGCTCCCATAACTTAGCCTACAACCCCCATCCACTAGTGGGATGTATCCTCAGTGGTTGGTCAAGAAACAATTGAGGTCCAGTTCTATATTGAGTCCCAAGGGCTGCATTGTATTAAGATGGTATAGCCATTGGGTCTCATTTTGAGAAATGGCCCTCTTAAGATCTGTGCCTCTCCAATTGGGGGTCACTCTGTCTATGCCATAAAAAGTCAAAAGCTGTGGGTCTCTATTATGAAAAATCCAGAAATATCGAGAGACACTGTGATTCAAAAATCCTTTATTGATGTTGGTCACATGTTCATTGATACGTACCCTTAGTTCCCAGGTAGTCCTGCCCACATACTGTAGAGAACAAGGGCACTCCAGAACATATGTGACATACTTGGAGTTACATGTGATCAGGGGCTTGATGTTAAGCTCCTGATGGGTGACATTAGATTTCAATTTAGTAATTTTCTTATTCTGTCATAAGGTGACAGCATGCTTTGCACTGGGTGCAATGATAGAACCCAGACCCATCAAAAAATGTGGGGGGCTTCCTTGGGGGGTCTGGTACATTGGGCGCAATGGTGTGTCTAATACCTGGTGCTCGTCTATAGATGAACTGCAGTCTAGCAGGTAATGAGTTTAGCAAGTCCCTATCTTTTAACAGTATTGGCCAATATTTTTTTTAAGCTTTTTCTATGTCTTTATACTGTCTATGATAACTAGAGACAAAAGCTACACCTCTTTGTGAAAAGGGGGGTTACTTCTTGTTAGTAAGTAGCTGTTCTCTATCCATTTGTGACACCTGATTTTTGATTTAAATAAGATTCTGTCTATAATAGCCCTTTTCCTCAAATCTTTTAGTTAGTACTTCAGCTTGTATGTGAAAATCTGCCAGATTATCGCAGTTCCACATAAATTGTCCTTTGGGTACACCACCCAACCATTTGGGGTGGTGACAACTAGGGATGAGCTTCGTGTTCGAGTCGAACATACGTTCGACTCGAACATCGGCTGTTCGCCCGTTCGGCGAATTCCAAACGTTATGGGCCGTTCGCGCCAAATTCGTGTGGCGCTCACGGCCCACAATGCACTGCGTCATCGCAGTGCATTGCTGGCTCATGATTGGCCAAGCATGCACTGTGACCCCGCATGCTTGGCCAATCACAGCGCCAGCAGCGAGGAGAGCCATGATTGGCCACAGGCAGGATGCCTGTAGCCAATCATAGCTCAGGCTGTGTAGTACACGCCCCACACTATATAAGGTCGCCAGCGCGGCGGCCTTGTGTAGTGTGTTGGCGTCTGAAGCAATTAGTGGGTGTTCTGTGTACCTTCAACACAGTACACACCGATCGTTATCGGCTGATTTTCGATCTTGCTCTTCTGTAGTGGTTGTTGTCTGCTTGCCCTGACCGCAGTATACACCGCTATATTCACCTCACCTATATAGCTAGTGATCAATCTTTTATAATAGAGCTTGCAGTCAGTAGTGTTAGGAGCTTGTGCGTGCTGTCTGCGTGCTCTGTACCCAGTACACACCGCTATATCCACCTACATAGCTCTTCTCTATTTGAGCCCACTTGCCATCTGCAGGAGTTATTGGAAGTTGTGTGTGCCTCCAGCACAGCACAGTGTACATCTGTATATACCCCTTTATCTCTGGTGTTCTATAATAAAGGCATCTGCAGGAGTTAGTGGGTTTTTTGTGCCTCCAGCACAATATACACCTGTATCTACCCTTTATTGCTGTTCTCTAATAGAGCCATCTGCAGGGCTTAGTGGGTGTTGTGTGACTCAATTACAGTATACCCCTTTATCTCTGCTGTTCTATAATAAAGGCATCTGCAGGAGTTAGTGGGTGTTGTGTGACTCCAGCACAATATACACCTGTATCTACCGTTTATTGCTGTTCTCTAATAGAGCCATCTGCAGGGCTTAGTGGGTGTTGTGTGACTCCATTACAGTATACCCCTTTATCTCTGGTGTTCTATAATAAAGGCATCTGCAGGAGTTAGTGGGTGCTGTGTGCCTCCAGCACAATATACACTACCCAACTGCTGTTTTACCCAACTCCCTTCAGGCCATTACCATGTCTGGAAGGCCAGCAAGGAGAGGCAGACAGGCGCGAGCCGATAAAAGAGGGCAAGCCGGCTCTGTGTCTAGAGACAACAGTGCTGGTCGTGGACGCGGTGCATTGTCATCAGCACATGGCCATGGGACACGCTTGTCCTTCTTTTCGGCAGCTGGACATGTTGAACCGCAACATGCCAACGACTTGTTAGAGTGGATGACCAAGCCCTCTTCATCCTCCTCATCCTCTCTCACCCAGTCTCAGGGTACTAGCAAAGCAGCTGCCAACGCATCGTCTTCCCTCCTCTCAATGTCATCATCAGTGACTCCTTCCCTAGACTCACCACGTCCTCCTGAGGAGTCTCCTGAACTCTTTGAGCACAGTGTTGGGTACATGCTCCAGGAGGATGCCCAGTGTTTTGTAGGCTCTGATGATGACACTCAGCTAGAGGAAGGCAGTAGCGTGAGCGCAGAGAGAGGGGATGCTCAAGAAGGACAGCAATCTGGCAGTCATGTTCCACAAGCTGCAGCATACTGCCAGGTTTGCTACAGCGATGAAGAGGGAGGGGATGATGAGGGCACTGACTCTACGTGGGTGCCTGGTAGGAGAGAGGAGGAGGAGGAGGAGGAGGCACATGTCCAACGAGGCAGGATGCCTCTGCGCGTTATTCTAAAAGTTCTTTGGTGTGGGCCTTTTTTGAGACGAGTGCATCAGATTGCACCGCTGCTATTTGCAACATATGTCTCAAGCGTATCTCGCATGGCCAAAACATCAGCCGCTTGGGCACCACATGCTTGACCAGACATATGTTGACCTGCCATGCAGCTCGTTGGCAAGCGTACCTCAAAGACCCACACCAAAGAACAAAGCGGACCTCTCCTTGCTCCTCATCAGCTGGCATCTCCAACACCACTAGACCTTCAGTCCTCTCTGAAACCTGCTCTGAGAGGAATGAAGGTGTAGAATTAGGTGTGTCACAGCCAAGTGCTTCCGGGAACTCTGCTAGCGGTACACCCACGTCCGATTATAGCAGGCAAATGTCCCTGCCCCAGCTGCTGGACCGGCGAAAGAAGTTCACTCCCAGCCATCCACATGCCCAGCGGTTGAATGCTAGCTTGGCTAAATTGCTAGCAATTCAACTGCTGCCTTTTCAGTTGGTAGACTCGGCCCCCTTCCGTGAGTTTGTACAATGTGCGGTTCCTCAGTGGCAGGTCCCCAAATGCCACTTTTTCTCACGGAAGGCGATTCCGGCTCTCTACCGGCATGTGGAAGGCAATGTCCTTGCCTCGCTGGACAGGGCGGTCAGCGGTAAGGTGCATATTACCGCTGACTCATGGTCCAGCAGGCATGGACAGGGACGTTACCTGTCTTTCACGGCCCATTGGGTCACTCTTCTGGCAGCTGGGAAGGATGCAGGACAAGGTGCAGTAGTGTTGGAGGTTGTTCCGCCACCACGCCTCCAAAATGCTACTATTGGTTGTGACACACCTCTCTCCTCCACCCCCTCCTCTTCTTCTTCCTCCATGGCCTCTTCCAGTGCTCTGTCCTCAGAACCAGCGGTGCTCCGTAGGCGTTCCAGGGGCTACACAAGTACGCAGGCAAAACTATGCCATGCCGTGCTTGCGCTGGTTTGTTTGGGGGACAGGAGCCACACTGGGGCGGATGTTTTGTCAGCTCTGCAGGGGCAGGCCGAGAGGTGGTGGACGCCACGCCAGCTTAAGCCAGGAATGGTGGTTTGTAACAATGGCACCAACCTCCTCTCCACCCTCCGACAGGGACAACTGACCCATGTGCCCTGTGTAGCTCACGTCCTTAACCTGGTGGTGCAGCGGTTCTTGGGCAGGTACCCCGGCTTACAGGATGTCCTGAAGCAGGCCAGGAAAGTCTGTGTGCATTTCCGCCGATCATTTAATGCCTGTGCTCGGCTGGCTGAGCTCCAAAAGGAGTTGAACCTGCCCAAGAACCGCCTTATATGTGACATGACCACCAGGTGGAACTCAACGTTGGCCATGCTGCAGCGGCTGCACATGCAGCAGAGGGCCATCAATGAGTACCTGTGTGACTACGGCACCAGGACAGGGTCAGGGGAGCTCGGTTTTTTCTCACCACGCCAGTGGGGCATGATCAGGGATGCATGCACTGTCCTGTCACCGTTTGAGGAGGCCACAAGGATGGTGAGCAGTGACAGTGCATGCATCAGTGACACTGTACCTCTTGTCCACCTCTTGGAGCATATGCTGCGTGGAATAATGGACAGGGCACTTGAGGCAGAACAGAGGCAGGAAGAGGAGGACTGCCTTGCCTCTCAAGGCCCCCTTTATCCAGACAGTGTTCTTGCTGTGCCACCCATCACACAGGAAGAGGATGAGGAGGAGGAAGAGGAGGAGGAGGATGATTGTGTCAGCATGGAGGTGGAGGCTGGCACTCAGCAGCAGCAGTCTTGTAGGGATGATTTACAGTCCCAAGAAACACGTGGACTTGTACGTGACTGGGAGGAGGTAGCTGCGGATCATGTTGCCCTTAGTGACCCAGAGGACTCCGGACCGAATGCCTCAGCTAACCTACGCTGCATGGCCTCCCTGATCCTGCAAAGCCTGCGGAAGGATCCTCATATTCTTCGGATCAAGGAGAGGGACCATTACTGGCTGGCCACTCTCCTTGATCCACGGTACAAGGGTAAGGTTGCCGACCTTATCTTGCCATCACAGAGGGAGCAGAGGATGAAAAATCTCCGGGAGGCCTTGCAGAAAGGTCTGTGCAACGTGTTCCCAGAGACTGGGAGGTTACAAACTCCTGGTCCTGGACAACGTGTTGCTGAGGCATCGGTCAGAAGGAGCGGTGGAGAAGGTGGCCGTCTGACTGATGCTTTCAGACAATTTTTTAGTCCGCAGCCCCAAGGTATGATCGGTTCCAGCAACCATCGCCAGCGTCTGATTTACATGGTGCAGGAATACCTAGGGGCAAGGTCAGACTTGGACACCTTTCCCACCGAAAATCCTCTGGCTTACTGGGTCTTGAGGATGGATCACTGGCCAGAGCTTGCACAGTATGCAATTGAGCTACTGGCCTGTCCTGCATCCAGCGTTCTTTCGGAACGCACCTTCAGTGCTGCTGGTGGCTTTGTTACCGATCACAGGGTGCGCCTGTCCACCGAATCAGTTGATCGACTGACCTTCATCAAGATGAATCAGTCTTGGATAACCCATTTTTCAAAACATTTTAGGCATTGACCCATGTCCCCTGGGGCAGGAGCCAGGTCCCCAAACCCTTTTTAGGACAGTATCTTGCATATTAGCCGTTAAAATTAGCACTTTTAATTTCGAACGTTCGAGTCCCATTGACTTCAATGGGGTTCTAAAGTTCGTTCGAATTTGGGGTCCGTTCGAAAGTTCTGGTGCGAACCGAACCGGGGGTGTTCGGCTCATCCCTAGTGACAACTATTTATCGGCACAAAGCCATTTCTGTCTGTGACCTTGAAATGAGTTTTAGTGCTGATTCTGTTGGTATTTTTTGTCAAAGTGAGTTCCAAAAAGTTGATAGTTTCCAAACTGCTGGTTGCTGTAAATTTGAGGCCATATTCATTAGTATTCATATTGGCTAGAAACATTTCTAATTCATTAAGAGGACCCGCCCACAAAATGATAATGTCATCAATGTAACTTTTATAGTGCAATAAAAATTGATTGGATAGGTCATATATGGATTCCCCTTCCCATTTGTTAAGCACTATATTGGCTACGCTGGGGGCATATCTAGCCCCCATCGCCACACCCTTTATTTGATTAAAGTCGATATCCTGAGCCCAAAAATAATTGTTGCCCATAGCTAGTTTTAATCCTTCGACCAAAAAGTTCATTTGTGATCTACTCAGTCCAGATTGCTCCATAAGAGCCAATTGGACTGCTAAAAGGGCATCTGTCTGTCTTATATTGGTATAGAGTGATTCTATGTCCACTGTCACCAATATTTTATGTTCATCCACTTCCATAGTTTGTAATGCTTTGATAAAATCACTGCTGTCTTTCAAATAGGATTTGCCCTTGACAACCAAGGGCTGAAAATAGATATCGAGATATTCTTGCAGGCGTGAATAGAGAGACCCTATCCCACTGATAATGGGTCAGCCTAGGGGCTTATCTCGACTTTTGTGGATTTTGGGCACTATATATAGAGTCTTCCACGCAGTATGCTGATGTCTCTCTCACTGCTAGCAAACCGCTTCACTGACACTTTCAGACCAGCTGACCCCTTCAGTTAACCCTCTCTTAACCATGCCCCATGCTGACTCTCTACAATATAAATTATATATATATATATATATATATATATATATATATATATATATATATATATATATATATATATACATATATGAGAGTATACTCACGTAGTAGGTGCTTTTCCAATGAGTTGTGCCAGTGCAAACTGTATTTTAGGGCATGGTAGCCCACTTTTATTAAATAAAACCGAAAGTTCACATGCAGATCAGTGCTCACACACACAGGGGTTCTTCCACGTCAATATGATCACAGGAAAACACAGAGCCACCTGGCTTCCTTGTTGGCAGCACCGCTTCTCTTCTTACCTGTCCCTCTGACTGTGTTTTCCATCTCTACTGGTCCCTTGGCTCTCTAAGCCTTTAGTCGCAGCACCCTGCTACACAGCCCTATCCTGGCCTCTGAAAATAAGTTCTTCTGACATCCCAATAGGAACTGACCTCACTCCTGGAATGAGACCTCCTGTCTCCTGGCTGGGGCACCTCTGGCCCCTGGGTGAGACCTCCTGTTTCTTGACTCCTGGCTGGGGCACCTCTGACCCCTGGGTAAGACCTTCTGTCTCTTTGCTCCAGGCTGGGGCACCTCTGACCCAGGGTGAGACTTCCTGTCTCCAAAATGGGAGCTCCAGACACAGGATTGAAAGTTCTGATCCAAAACTACAGAATTCAGAAAAAAACAAACACACTCTGCTTAGAAACGATAGACCGGAACCCCGCTTTAACCCTTAATGTGAATCCTGTGTCATATTCTCCTCCATTTGCACAGTGGCAGGGTCTCGGCCTGTCACAATATATACACTCTATTTGCTGCTGATGTTATTTTGTTTCGCTATCCCTGTGCATTCTGTCCTAAATAATCTTAGACAGGAACACTACTTCTGCTTATGGCTGAACAAATAAAGCCCTGGCAAGTTTTTATCTGCACACTTACTCATCCACAGTGTGTTTTCTGCATGGTTTTCTTTGGCTGCCTTTATCACCGAACTTCAAAGCCAGTGCCAGTACATCTGCAAGACCAGTTTTCTAAGACCACCCAATAAGGGATGTCCTTGGATCCATACAAAAGTAAATGAGTTAATACTAGAAGTGAATGAATCGGAACATTCTTCTTTGTAATCTCATAGTGACTTTTATATTGAAGAAATGTGTTATTTTTCAGGAAAGCATTTTTACATAATTTCCTGTCCTATCATACAACTTTTAGTCATACTGTAAATGCATCCATACACTGTAGCAGAAAAACATGGACTATTTTTGACTAGCTGTGAACTACAAAACACAAGGAACTCATCGCAATATTTTAGTGTCCAACTGTCTATATCAGGCATCACTAAATGGTGGACCGTGGTCCAAATGTGGACCACATCACTGTCCCATTTGGACCGCCGTGGTACCACCATTTAGGAGCCTTTTTTACCCAATGCCATTTCTCTGTAATCCTCACAGAGCCAACAGCGGGAGATGGGGCAGTTCTGGATGGAGGGTGGGAACTGCAGAGGTTAAGAAACAGGTTATTGGCTGCTATGATGAAGGGCAGTCCTAGCAGCCAATCACTATCTTGCAACTTCTGCCCTCCATCCAGACATGCTGTGCCGATCTCCAGTCTATGTAAGTTAAGACACTAGTGTCAAAGGCTCAAAAGGAGCTGAGGAGTGTATGACATGCCCTAATTTGCTGGATGATCTTTTATCTAATTAGTACTTCCCTGCTTAAAGGTGATGTGTATAATTTGTGTATGGGGAGGGTGATGTGTAAAATTGTATATGGGGGGCTCTGAGGATATTAAAGTGGGGAGGGGGTGCTGAGAACAGGAATATGGGGGGCTGAGGATATTAAACTTGGAGGAGCCTGAGGAATGTAATAGAGGGGCAGATGACATTGAAGTGGGGAGCTGTGGACTGTGATGTGGTGGCCTGAGGATATGAAAGTGGGGTGGGGTAGCTTATGACTGTGATGTGGGGGGGCTGCGGACATGTAAGTGGGGGGGTTAGAGACTGTGATGTGGGAAGGACGGAGGACATTCAAATGGGGGACCCGAGGACTGGAATGTGGGGGGGCTGCAGACTTTAAAGTGGGGGGAGCTGAGGACATTAAAGTGGGGGAAGCTGAGGACTGGAATGTGGGAAGAGCTGAGGATTGGAACGTAGGGAGAACTGAGGAAATTAAAGTGGGGGACTGGGGACTGTAATTTAGCGGGGCTGAGGATATTAAAGTGGGGGGCTGAGGATATTAAAGTGGGGGACTAAGGGCTGTAATGTGGTGGGGGGCTGAGGAAATAATTTGGGGGGATTGATAACTGTAATGTGGGAGGGGCTGGGGACATTAAAGTGGAGAGGCTGAGGACTCTGATGTGGAGGGGAGGCTGAGACTTTAAAGTTGAGGGGCTGAGGACAGGGATATGGTGGGCTGAGAAATGTATTGTGAGGGGCAATAAGGACAGTAATGTGGGGTGGCTGAGGACTGTAACATGGGGGGATAATGTAAATAGGGGCAAAATCTTGACGGAGGGTTGATGTCAAGGAAGTGTGAGAACAGTACTGTGAAAGGGGACAGGAGGGGATCTTGATGTGAAGGGGGAAGGAACTGTGATTGTGCAATGGGGACTGAGGACGTTTATGTAAGAATGGGTTCAGATTTGTGTATGTGCATAAGGTGCACACGTCGTGGGTAGGTCAGCCCATTTTAATGGGCTGCACTGCCCGCAAGAAACACTGAGGAAGAAGACCTTGACCTTTTTCCCCCAAATTGTGCTACACCAAGCTACATGGTGCTGAAGCAACATGTGGTTTGGCACAAATGCAAAAATGCACCACAGGCACCGACATGATATTCGGACCTCTGTTGGAAGAAAATTTTACTGACAGGATCTTGGTAAATTTTAATTTAATACCCCTGGTCTATATTTCTCCTCTTAGGCCCTTTTTTCTGTAGCACCCTCCTGGATACAATAGGCACTAGGATTAGATCAATTTAGTTTGGCCCATTGTATCCAGAGGAGCTGCAGTTTGTTGTTAGGTAAATTTAGTTTTGGTTCACTGTAAAGCCTTTAGAAGAAGGAGAGATTGGTGGCACTTCCAGGCAGTGGTGGCGGGTGCTCAAAATGTTTAGGGGGTGCAAACAAACGGAAAAATTCTGAAAAAAATAACAGCAATTGCGGCCTCACTGTGCCATGAAATGCAGGCACTGTGCCCATCAATTGCTGCCACTGTGCCCATCAAATGCAGCCACTGTGCCCATCAAACGCAGCCGTTGTGCCCATCAAATGCCACTACTGTGCCCATTAAATGCTCCCACTGAGCCCATCAAATGCTGACACTGTGCCATCAAATGCTCCAATTGAGCCCATCAAATGCTCCCACTGTGCCATCAAATGCTCCCACTGTGTCATCAAATGCTGCCACTGTGCCCATCGAATGCTGCCACTGTGCCATCAAATGCTCTCACTGTGCCAATCAAATGCTGCCACTGTGCCATCAAATGCTCTCACTGTGCCCATGAAATGCTGCCACTGTGCCATCAAATGCCACTGTGCACCCCCCTCACTCGCACTTACACTGTCATGGCGGAGCAGCGCGTGACGGAGACGGGTGGCGGCAGGTGGCGAGAGGTGTCACCCATGCTTCTCCACGTTCCTCAATGTCTTCTCCCATCCTCTCCTCCCCTCTTCTCCTATGTGATAGGTGTCCACTCACAGCGTCTGTCATTTCAGCCAATCAGGTGACAGGTAACAGCACCTGATTGGCAGAGAGGTGGTTCAGTGTTGGGAAGGCGAATATTCTATTTAACATACCTGGGTGAACTGCGAGCGGCAAACATGGGGCTCACAGGTCACTTTTTGACGTCTATAAGAGCCTATGGCTCTAATCAGTGCTTCAAAAACTACCCCTGGTGCCTGAATAGGGGGTGGCCGCGGCGGCCATGGATAGATTCATGGAATGCATGAACCTATCCATTGGTTATATGGGAGTGGATGGAGAGAGGGGGCAATGCCCGTGCGCCCTTATGGACACACCACCACTACTTCCAGGGATAAAACCACTTCTTTTTTGAAACTTCATAAAAGCATCAACATGACATACATGGTATGTGCTTGGTCAGCAAACATGTTTATCTCTCCTGTGCTCAATCACTCTAAATGTACACAAGGAGCAATATCCGCACGATGATAATCAGCTAATAGACATACAAGCAGCTAGCATAAAATATGATTGCAATATATTTAAAAACACATAAAAGTCCAAATGCAGTGCTGAAGGTAGGAGATAAATGAGGAGACGGTAGGTATAGATGGACGTAGGGATGAAAACACCTCACATCAACTTCCAAGAGTAATGAAACAGATACCACTGTACTGACAAATATATCTTCTTACCAGAAGTCAGGTAAAATCAAGCATTGGGGTATATGCCACATCCAATAACTCCTGCAGGCAGCATCACCATCAGCTTTCAAATAGGGAGCAGAGTGGAAACTCTGGAGGATATAAAGAACCTCTTCAGATTCTCAATAGCCATGAGACAGCATCAGACTCCAATACCAGTCAATGGAAACAATATGTGCCATATAAGAAAACAAGGAGGCACATAGTGAAGTCCATAAAAACAATCCTCAAGGAGTGCTCATGCGTGGAGTTCCTAAGATGTCTGCTTGAGCCAAGAGCTCCGCTCCAGCCCGAAACAGCGTCACCCGCAGTAACACGCACCACTGCTAACCCCCCTAATGCCCAGGAACACCCCTGTATGTTTAAACCCTCAGTTAAGAGGGATCACAATTCAAGTCCGTGGATGGGATTTCCAAGATGGAGGCCACAGCTCAACATCCAGCCACCAGCGTGCACAGCCTCACAGATCAGAGACAAGTGATCATCCCGGTGACCCTGACCTTCAACCCAGGCTCACAGGTGGGATGCCAACAGGTGACCACCCCCTCCCCTGCCTCCACTGACTCCCTCATAGGCCGCACACTATTGGACTTTTCTCTCTCCCCCTTGGGGCCTAATACAGCAGCCCATACCGGCTCCATTCCCCCTGACACCCAGCAAAGGGCCTACCAGATGACAGACCTATTCCAGAAGTTCTCAGACCTCCTAGACAGAGGCCTGGCGCAAACAGCTGCCAAAATCACTAGTGACCTGAAAACTGATTTCCAAAACCTAGATGCCAGAATAAACACAATAGAACACAAACTGGAAGAAACAAATCAAAATTCGAAACATATCCACACAGTATAGGAGCAACTGGACTGTGCCATCTCCGGAATTGATGACCTGGAGAACAGGTTCCGGGGGTATAACATTAGGATAAGGGGGCTACCTGTAACTTTATTGGATGTGCCCACTGCAGTTCAGGAACTGATCAGAACCCTGCTGCCCAATATCCCCCAACACCATCTGGAACTACACAGAGCCCACAGAGCCCTGGGACCCCCTAGGAATGACGGCAAGCCCAGAGACATCATCGCAAAACCCCATTTCTACGCTGTGAATGAGGAAGTCCTAAAACAGGCCAGATCCTCACCCTAAGTGATATGCCACGGCCACCCAGTTCAGCTCTTTGCAGACCCCCCCCCCCACGATACAGTGAAGAAAAGCACTGAAACCATTATTACTGGTCCTGACACAGAGAGACATGATGGTCATTTCCTTTGCGGTCAAGTTTTCTGACAGAGGGAGATCCTACTCCTTCGCCAGCCTTTTGGAGGGGGAGAATAAAGTTTATCTCTCTGGAAGCTGATATGGACACCTCCACCGCCGGTACAGGCTCAGCCAAGAGACCAGCTCCTACCAGCCCACAATCCCCCCTGTGGAACAAAGGGAAGGTGAAGAAAGCTACCGGCTAAACAGATCCACCTGAACAGGGACCCCCTCCCATACCTCTACTACTTTTATTTTTCTCTAAAATAAAGTCCGACCACAGACCTGTCTGTGACCATTGTTAAGGGTTTCCACCCTCCCACATTTTATATGTTCCCTATGACTGTTCCACATTTTTTTAGTTTTATGGATTTTCTATTTTTTGTTTTCCAGTTTACCTTTCGCTCCTTTGAACTGCCAGAAACACCGGATACCCCCGGACAAACCCGGTATTCGTCATAGTTCTTACCACCCTTCTTAGCTGCCTGGCTGCTGGACACTGCAAACGTGAACTTCTGCTCAGTCAACTGCAAAGGCCCAACAGAGGGGTACTGTCAGCTAGGACTACCACAAGAGCCTCCTCCCCCCCTTTAGGGGTCGGGGGAGCGAGTTTGCACTGATACACCTGGGTGGACTGATACACCTGGGTGGATATCACCACATACAAGCTGCAGACTGAATCACTGAGCTATGTTTACTATACTTTTTTTTTCATGGGTGCCCTGTTTAGGGGTGGTCCACATGTGCCTTCACTTACCCCTTGGAAACCCAAGGGTCTCTGAGGGTTAGGTTTTCTTATCCCAACAGGTCAGACACCTATTGTTCTTTGTTGTTGGGCTTTGGGGGGCATCTCCCCCCTAAACCCCGGTTTTACATGCTAGGAGATTTAGCTCTTCCCTTTCTCCCCCCTCCCCCCTCTCCCTCCTACTCTGCTCTTCCCCTATCATCTATGTTCCTAACACTTTCATCTATTCCAACATACTGAATCCCTAGCTCGAAGATGGACACCACGCACCTTCCTCGCTCAATGGCAGATCCTCCCAAAATGATCTTGAATAGAGGATCGCTATGGGTGAATGAGGACGTCGTCAGTGGCTATGCTCCCCATAGTCTCCATGGCTGCTAACACACAGACCAACCTTAAAATAGCCTCTCATAATGTACAGGGCCTAAACTCCCCAGTCAAAAGCAGGAAAATTTCAGACTACTAAAATGCCTTTAAATTGATATTCCCCTACTCCAGGAGATGTACTTTCTTGTACAGTATAGTCCCAAATACATCCACCCGCATTTCCCTCGGTTCTACTTGGCCAGTGCAGAAAACAAAACCAGGGGGGCAGCCATTGCTTTTTCATAATCTTGTAAGTTTGAGAAGAATTTTGTATACATAGACCCTGGAAGAGATTCCTACTGGTAAAGGGCACAATGGAAGGACACCTCTACTCTCTAGTCTCCTACTATGCCCCAAATAGAGGACATGTCACATTCTTCAAGAACATAGTGGACACCCTTACCCCTATGCTAGAAAGCGCGATCATTTATGGGGGATACTCGAATGCAGCATTCGACCAAGGTCTAGACAAATCCAAACAACCCAAGGCCCAAATGACTCGCCCGACCAAGGAAACCCACAAAATAGCCAAAATACTTTCTGCCTATGGTTTGGCAGATGTCTGGAGGGAACTGAACCCCTCTAAAAGGGATTTCACACATTACTCACACCCACACAACAGATATGCCAGGATAGATCATATTCTAACCCCAACATCCCTTCTCCCATTAATACTTAGCGCCCATATTATAGACACGGCCCTGTCGGATCACTCTGTGGTGATCATGGCTATCTGCTCCAGTGTGCTCAGTAGGAAATGGGGTCAATGGAGACTAAACTAGTCCACCCTCTCCAATCCCGCTACGACTGAGGAAATCAATAAAGCACTTCAAGTCTACTTCTCCCTTAATGACACAGAGGAAACATCTGCTGAAATGTTATGGTCTGCCACAAAGCCTTCATCAGGGGTAAAATAATCTAGATCTCCATCCAAATCAAGCAGGAACAGAGGGCTGACATAAAGTGTCTAGAACAGGAGTATGTAGCCCTATGGGCTCAACATCATCAACACCCCTCTAAAGTCCCAGTAACCCAAATAGACAAAGCCAGACTAGATCTCAACCTAGCCCTCACCTCACAGTCAGAGAAAGCAGTCGGCTGGCACGGTTCCATATTATATATAAAAGCAAAAAAAAAATGGGATCACTACTGGCTGAAAAACTCCCCCCCCCCCCCCCCGCGTTAAGATTCAAGCTTTGCCCAAGATCAGAATAGCAGGTCAACCGGCCACAGCCAACCCCACCAAAATCATTGACACACTCCAGGATTTTTACTCCAACCTATATAGCTCACCCTCTCAGCCTGACAAAGACTCAATCTCTCGGAGGAGGTACTGGGGGTCATTAAGGATGTCAAGAGTGGGTCTGCACCAGGCCATGCACACAATTACCCCCCCCCCCCCATACAAGAAACTAGAAGCTGACCTCAAGACCTGGTCCAAGTATGAGCTCTCATAGTTGGGCATGATCAATTCAATTAAAATTACCTTACTTACATGGATCCTCTACTTTTTTCAGTCCCTTCCTATCCCAATTAGGAAAGACCACTTAAAAGCACTTCAGAGTAAGATACTCAAATACACCTAGGGAAATGCTGGCTTTCGAAAACCCCAAAACACTCTGTTCCTCCACAGACGCAACGGAGACGGTGTTTCATCAGATTTGGCGACCCGTCAGAATTGGTAACGGAAGTGGCGTTACGTCGCCGCCATCTTGCTACACCCTGCACTCCTCCACAGTAAGGATAAACCCCGAGAAGGGGCAAGCAGACATCTTGTTACACCCACAGGAGTTTTGCATTTCACAGTTATTTTTAACAGAAAACTTAGCATATACGGTAAAATACAGTATTTAGAAATCCATCGGACTGTTTACATGTTTAATTACAAAATAAATTGATGGATATGCTTCAGCCATGTAAAAACTGTGTACACACTACCTAAGGTGCACAAAGACCCTTGTAATCCACCGGCGAGGCCGATAGTGAAATAGTAAATAGTATTAATTCAGTATTGGCCCGTGTAGGACAGTACTTGGATAATTTTCTCCAACTGAGTGTAGCCAATACAAGAGCATATTTGAAAGATACATGACAATTTCTACAGCTCTTGAATAGTTTAAATATCCCAAAGGTCAATGATGTGTTTTTAGTTACAGCTGACGTAGCATCGCTGTATACAGTGATAAATAGGGATGAGCCGAACACCCCCCGGTTCGGTTCGCACCAGAACTTTCGAACGGACCCCAAATTCGTACGAACGTTAGAACCCCATTGAAGTCTATGGGACTCGAACGTTCGAAATAAAAAGTGCTCATTTTAACGGCTAATATGCAAGATACTGTCCTAAAAAGGGTTTGGGGACCTGGCTCCTGCCCCAGGGGACATGGGTCAATGCAAAAACAAGTTTTAAAAATGTCCGTTTTGGCGGGAGCACTGATTTTAATGACGATTAACCACTTCCCGACCAGCGCACGACGATGTACGTCGACAGAATGGCACGGGCAGGCATATTGGCGTACAGGTACGTCCAATATTCAATGCCGCCCTGCCATCGGGAGCGCACCGCCGGCGGCGCGCTCCCGCGCTGGTTGGGACCCCCGTGAGTCCGGTCACGGGACCCGCGGACTCGATCGCCGCGGGCATGCCCGCGATCGTCTCACGGAGCGGCCGAATGGAGGAAATGCTGTGTAAACAACATTTCTCCATTCTGCCTAGCAACTAGTGATGCTGATCTCTGCTCCATGTGATTGGAGCAGAGATCAGTGTTCACTAAATGAAAGCCCAACCCCCCCACAGTTAGTAACACACCCCTAGGAACACTTAACCCCTACACTGCCACCCACTGGTTAAACCTTTCACTGCCAGTGTCATTTACACAGGAATCACTGCATTTATATAGCAGTGATTACTGTATAAATGACAATGGTCCCAAAAATGTGTCAAAAATGTCCGATGGGTCCCCCACAATGTCGCAGTCACAATAAAAATCGCTGATCGCCGCCATTACTAGTAAAAAAAAAAAAAATTATTAATAAAAATGCTATAAAACTATCCCTATTTTGTAAACGCTATAACTTTTGTGCAAACCAATCAATAATCGCTTATTGCGATTTTTTTTTTACCAAAAATATGTAGAAGAATACGTATCGGCCTAAACTGAGGGAAAAAAATGTTTTTTTATATATTTTTGGGGGATATTTATTATAACAAAAAGTAAAAAATAATGTGTTTTTTTCAAAATTGTCGCTCTATTTTTGTTTATAGCGCAAAAAATAAAAACCGCAGGGGTGATCAAATACCACCAAAAGAAAGCTCTATTTGTGGGAAAAAAAGGACGTCAATTTTGTTTGGAAGCCACATCGCACGACCGCGCAATTGTCAGTTAAAGCAACGCAGTGCCGAATCGCAAAAAGTGGTCTGGTCTTTGACCAGCAAAATGGTCCGGTCTGCAAGTGGTTAAAGTGAAAAAAAAGTGAAATATTCCTTTAAATATCATGCCTGGGGGTTGTCTATAGTATGCCTGTGAAGTGCCACGTGTTTCCCGTGTTTAGAACAGTCCCTGCACAAAATGACATTTAACGGAAATAACGTCATTTAAAACTGCTTGCGGTTTTAATGTTATATCTGGTTCCTGCAATATGGTTGAAAATCATTGAGAAAAATGGCATGGGTAGCCCTCCCTGCCCATTACCAGCCCCTTTGGGTCTTGTACGCATATTAAGGGGAACCCCGTACCCATATTAAAAAAAGGAAATACGTGTGGCCCCCAGGCCCTATATACTCAGAACAGCAGTATACAGGCGGTGCAAACAAGACAGGGACTGTGTAGGTTTGTTGTGTTAAGTTGAATCTGTTTGTAATTTTCAACTGGTACATTTTTAAAGTGTAGCTCCAGTCAAAAAAACAATTTTTAAGCTTTTTGGAAAACATAGGGAAGGGCTATCACCCCTGTATAATTTGTTTTGCCGTCCGTCTTTTTCAGAGCACGCAGACAGAACGCACAATCTCCTACCGCTGACTGCAAGCTCTATTTAAAACTAGCAAGATAGTTAGCTATATAGGTGGATATAGCGGTGTATACTGCGTTCAGAGCACGCAGACAGCACGCACAATCTCCTAACACTGACTGAAAGCTCTATTTAAAACGAGCAAGATAGTTAGCTATATAGGTGTATATAGCGGTGTATACTGGGTTCAGAGCACGCAGACAGCACGCACAAGCTCCTACCGCTGACTGCAAGCTCTATTTAAAACGAGCAAGATAGTTAGCTATATAGGTGGATATAGCGGTGTATACTGCGTTCAGAGCACACAGACAGCACTCACAATCTCCTAACACTGACTGAAAGCTCTATTTAAAACGAGCAAGATAGTTAGCTATATAGGTGGATATAGCGGTGTATACTGGGTTCAGAGCACGCAGACAGCACGCACAAGCTCCTACCGCTGACTGCAAGCTCTATTTAAAATGAGCAAGATAGTTAGCTATATAGGTGGATATAGTGTTGGGGAGGGAGGAGTGGGTACCTGGTTTTGACAGGCGGGTTTTGACAGGTACCCGATCCTACTTCTGGGTAAGATCACTGCAGTATTCTAGGAGTATGTCCGATCCCCTACTCCTGAACTTGACCTTCGAGGGAAAAACCCTAACCCGGAGCTAACATTTTTGATATTCCTTCTGCCACTCCTAAGCCCTTGTACACACGGTCGGACATTCCGACAACCAAATCCGACGGATTTTGTCCATCAGATTTTTTCAGACGGATTTTGTCCAAAACTGCTGCATATACACAGTCGGACAAAGTTGTCGGAAAATCCGATCATTCAGAACGTGATGACGTTATTTCGTTACGACGGGACTACGTTCAGGCTAGTAGCCAATAGCTTTGATGTAGGAATTTGATCTGAGCATGCGTGGCACTTTGTCCGATCGGAATTCTCTACACATGATCGGAGTATGTCCGATCGGAGCATTTTGTCGGAATATATTTTACCAACAAGTTGGAAAACTTGGTCCATCGGATACTCCGATGGAAAAAATCCGATGGAGACCACACACAGTCAGAATATCCGACAAAGCGGTCCGATCGGACACATTCCGTCGGAATCTCCGACCGTGTGTACAAGGGCTTAGACCTCTTGGTTGGTCAGGTCAATACATTCCTCAAGCACCAGAAAAGAGTGGATGTATCAAAAGTCTAGAGCTCTCCTTTACCATCAAACAGGTAACATCTGCCCAGAGACTTTTTTTCTTGAGAACAACAACTTGGATTCAGTTTATGCCTATTGACTGAATTTTGCTAAATGCCAGAGTACCAAGGACTTTGTTAAATACTTTCATTCCTGATCCCTTTTTGCTTTGCTGTTGTATTGTTTCCTCTTTTTTTTGCAATGCCTTTTCTTTAACCGCTTGCCGACCAGCGCACGCTGATATACGTCTGCAGAATGACACTGGTGGGAATAAGGGCATATAGGTACGTCCCCTTTAAGAAGCGGTGTTGCGGACGCGGTCTCCGTGACCGTGAGTCCTGTGAACTCGATGTCCACCAGGTGCCCGCGATCGTGTCATGGAGAGGTAGCGGTAGAGGTAAACAAAGCATTTCCCTGTTCTGCCTAGTGACAGGACAGAGATCACTGCTCTCTGTCATCGAGATCAGTGATCGCTGTCATGTGAGGTGTAGCCCCTCTCTCCCACAGATAGAATCACTCCCTAGGACACACGTAACCACTTCATCGCCGCCTAGTGGTTGACCCCTGCCAGTGTCATTTACACAGTAATCAATGCATTTATATAGTGTGAAAAGTGTCCAATCTGTCCGCCATAATGTCGCAGTCCTGATAAAAACCGCAGATCGCCACCATTACTAATTAAAAAAAAAAATAAATAAATAAATAAAGATGCCATAAAACTATCCCCTATTTTGTAGACGCTATAGATTTTGCACAAACCAATCAATATTTGCTTATTGCAATTTGTTTTAACAAAAAGTATGTAGAAGAATACATATCGGCCTAAACTGAGAGAAAAAAAATGTACATATATTTTTGGGGGATATTTATTATAGCAAAAAGTAAAAAATATTGCTCTTTTTTCAAAAAATTGTCGCTCTTTTTTTGTTTATAGTGCAAAAAATAAAAACTGCAAAGGCAATCAAATACCACCAAAAGAAAGCTCTATTTGTGGGAAAAAAAGGACGTCAATTTTGTTTGGGTACAACGTCGCATGCCTGCGCAATTTTCACTTAAATCGACGCAGTGCCGAATTGCAAAAAGTGCTCTGTCAGGAAGGGGGTAAAATCTTCTGGGGCTAAAGTGGTTAAATATTTTTCCATACCATTTTTCCTTTTCTTTAACATTGTATTAAACAACAATCCAGTTCTAGCCTGGACAACAGTCTCTGGTACAGCAGAATACTGAATAAACAAGATATTGGATTCAAGGCTAGTCTTCCCAGCATACCTCAGCATGGCAATCCAGTACAGGGACACTGAAACAACAGCACAGCATGTGGTTCCCAATAGGTAACCATTGATTTTGAATAGAAGCAGAGAAGCATGGTTGAAAGCCAGCGCGGAGTAAAGTGCATTGAATTCAATCCAAAACGCGGATAAAATCGCATTTTTAACGCTGCTTTTTCCTGGCATCTGTACTGGCTTTACAGCCCGTTTTTTAAAATGTCTGTGGGCATGTAGCCTTACTATTATAATATTCATGGAATACATGAATTACTCACAACTACAATTGCCATTGTAGCGCTGGCTCCTCACGAGCAGACGCTATTTTTGTAAAGTTAAGTTGACTGAAGCCACAGTTGGGCTTTGGGATTATTTCTCAGTCTAGCTGGATGCACTGAATGACACTTATCTCTCGGAACCATCCCGGTGGGAGTGTTTTCCTGCTGTGCATTCTGGGGAGTGGTATTTAAGGTACCGACGCCATGTGATGGGGGAATTGTTTTCTGTCTTTTTGGTTCTGGTGGTCCTCCTGACCTAGCCCCATGGCCTCCTGGCCTGGGGTGCGGAACTATGAATCCTGTGTCTGTGTGTGGGATGGGCCTGAGCAAATTTCGGGGGCCTATTGATCAAGGGATGGTCCGGTGCCGTCTCATTAGAAGGGAGAGGCCCAGCAACTGAAGAACTCCAGGGGAGGACTCTTTCGCGAGAAGGCCGTGCGCAAGGCTGGCTTCTCTGGAGGAGCCTGGAGGCTTAGTTAATGGATGCAACCTGGATCAACACTCATACGGTATCGCCGGATCGGCTTCGAGAAACTGGTACCGTATGTCAGTTCTTTAAATTTATCCACATCCTTCAGTAACGCTCAAGTGTATCTCACAAGTCTGTGGCAGAGACTTTACCGAGCATCCCACCAGCTGCTAGGCCTAGTGAGAGAGGTCTATCCGGGGGTTGTTGAATCCAGTGTGGAACTGCTTTATTCTCTGGATTCTCTTAAAGAGGAAGTAAACCCTGATGCGTTTACTTCCTCTTTCATTCCCTGCAAAGACAAAGCATAATGGACTACTATGCATCGCATAGTAGCCCATTATGTGTCACTTACCTGACACAGGAGCCAGCGAAGTCGCCGCTGTCCCCTGTAGTCCGCCGCATCCATTTTGTTGGTGGGGTCTCGCAGCTCTGCCGCTGTCATTCGGCGAAGCCGCAATGACGTCACTCCCGCGCATGCGCACGGGAGCCGACACGCGCGGCAGCTCCGTCGCTGAGAATGCCGCGCTCAGTGCGCCTGCGCGCCGCTGTCTACGGCACATGCGCCGTAGACAGCGGTGCCCGTTTTCGGGCAAATATCTCCTAAACCATATAGGTTTAGGAGATATTGCTTGGACCTACAGGTAAGCCTTAATCTAGGCTTACCTGTAGGTCAAAGTGGTTTGTAAGGGTTTACAACCACTTTAATATCTTTACCCTGCAATTTAAGTGCCTGAACTCACCCCTAACCCTCTACCCTGTTAAGAGACTTTATTTTTTCTAAATAAATAACCCAAAAGAGGATTCAGTGTCAGTTTCAACATTCTTTGGGCCATTTGTCAAGGGATCAACAAGACGGAAAAGCAAGCAGGTGAGGTAACAGTAAGCCCAAATAAAACCAGCAGCTCCTTCAGGGGTTAGTGCTACAACATTATAAGATTTGTAGCTGTACCAAAGTTCTTGTTATGTTGTATTTGTTCAATATACACAAACATTGAGTTTAGAATTGTGTTTTAGCTGTCATATTCAAATTCACCACTAGAGTTTGCACTACACCATGATTTTACATTTATAAAACTTGTGCATCTTTTATTGCCTTTTGGTGCATCATGACCCATATTGAATTACAATATGCTAAAATTCTAAATAAAACTGTTGTAAAAATGAGCTTTTAACATATTAAAAAAAGCTACTGTACAGATAACGTTACTAAAATGTTTCCATGTTCTTAAAAAATGCATTATTATAATTATTATACAGGATTTATATAGCGCCCCGTAGTTTGCCCAGTGCTTTACAACATGAGGGCAGACAGTACAGTTACAATACATTTCAGTAAAGGACGAATCCGAGCCCTGTTCGTTAGAGTTTACAATCTAAAAGTTAGGGTCAGATGATACAAACAGTAATAACTGTGGGGGATCAGCTGATGGAGAAAACTTAAAAGTACAGTTGTTAAGTGAAGGCAAGATGGATGGAGGCAATATTGTGGTTTTATACATTTTTTGTGGGTGTTTTTGACCCAGTACCCAAAACACAAAAATAATGGTATCTCCACCTACATGCAAGTCCATATTTACAAAGTCACAAACATATTTAAAGTAGAACTCAAGGCATAAAGAGTTTAAATATATCAACGAACAATGTTTTGCCTGCCAAAAGGTTTGCAATTCAGTTCTGGCAGTATTCTGAGTAGTTTCTCTCCATTTCTACCAGGGGACATTGTTTTTGTATCTGCACATGTATATATATATATATATATATATATATATATATATATATATATATATTTGAATAAATGTATGATTTCCTATATTAAAGCGGTTGTATAGTCTTTTTTTGAACTTTTACCTACAGGGGGGGAATATGTCAGCTCCCTCGGCGTGGATCGGGACAGATGTCGGGCCTCGTTCTAAGGTAAGTTTTTCATAATGAGCTAGTATGCGGTGCATACTAGCTCATTATGCCTTTTGCCTTACTGGTCTGGAGGAAAAAAAATGTCAGCGGGTTTACTCTCGCTTTAAGGAGAAAGCAGCGCTGCTTAAGCTGGAAAGAACCTATTTATTTGGAACTTTTTTGCTTTCTCCTTAATGTTATATTTGATTATAGCAGCTGCTTAGTTTAATTTACTTCTTATCTTGAGCACTGGATAAGTGACCCTGTTTGCTTTTACTTATTGATGATTTCCTATATAACTATTAACTCTGTTTTTGTTTATGTAAATATTAGATACTTTGCGTGAGACATGGACACATGAAGCCTTGAAGTGTTGGCAGTCTATGTTTGACATGTGTGACACTATGTCTGATACATTCAAATGTTTTTACTTTTGTGGGCTGATTTGTTGCCTTTGTGCTTTGATATGATATATTATATATGCAAATAAAAAAATCTTTTTATATGTATTTTTGTGATATACTTAAACATACCTGTCAGGTCACTTGAATACAGGTGACAGATGCACCCCTTTGGAGTCTGGAGTGCACCACCAGGTAGTGGACCCTACAGCTGACTGCTGCGGATGGAGCTTTAGGATATACAAGAGAGCGGGTACGCTGTAGTACCTACACGGATGACAGTGGAAGCTAGAGCATGAGATTTCCCAGGGAGCGGAATCTAAGAGCCAACGGGTGTTCACCAGAAGCCCCTAGTGGTGGGGATGAATTTAGCTGCAGTCTGGCTCCAGGTCACGACTCCTAGGGCCTCCCAGCTCATGCTAGATTACAGGGAGGTAGATTGGAAGCAGCAAGTAGATTGGAAGTAGCAGACTGCAACAACAAAGGATAGTCGGGAGAAAGCCAAATGTCAGGGTAACAAGCAGGTAGGGATAGTCAAGAACAAGCCAAGAACGGTAACTGGAATCAGAAGTAGAAGATACAGCAAGTCGCACACGAAAGCAAAACAGACAATATTGATCAGCAGAGCTGGCTTGCAGTGCATAGGTTAATATATCCCTGATAGGGGCTGGGGTGGAGCCATGCTTTGAGGAGAGATTACTTAAGCAGCTAGGTGAGAGTGGCTGGCCTCTTAACCACTTGCCAACCGCCGCATGTACATTTACATCGGCAGAATGGCACGGCTGGGTAAATGGGTGAATTTGCCGCCGTGTGGTCACGTGCCCACCTGCCGGGAGCTCAGTGAGTAGGATCACGGAGCTGAAGAATGGGGAGATGCTAATGTAAACACTGTCACTGATCATAGCTCCCTGTGATCGGGAGCTATGATCAGTGATGTGTCACACACAGCCCCTCCCCTAACAGTTAGAATAACTTCCCAGGACGCACTTAACCTCTTCCTAACCAGCTAGTGGTTAACCCCTTCACTGCCAGTGTCATTTTTACAGCAATCAGTGCAATTTTATAGCACTGATCGCTGTAAAAATGACAATGGTCCCAAAAATTTGTCAAAATTGTTCGACATGTCCACTATAATGTCACAGATATAAATCGCAGATCACTGCCATTACTAGAAGAAAAAAAAAAGAATAATAAAAATGTCTTAAAACGAACCCCTATTTTGTAGACGCTATAACCTTTGCGCAAACCAATCAATAAATGTATTATTTACCAAAAATATGTAGAAGAATACATATTGGCCTAAACTGAGCAAAAAAAAAATTTTTTTATATATATTTTTTGGGGATATTTATTATAGCAAAAAGTAAAAAAATAATGCATTTTTTTTTTTCAAAATTATCGCTCTATTTTTGTTTATAGCGCAAAAAATAAAAACCGCAGAGGTGATCAAATACCACCAAAAGAAAGCTCTATTTGTGGGGAAAAAAGGACGTCAATTTTGTCTGGGAGCCACGTCGTACGTGCAATTGTCAGTTAAAGCGACGCAGTGCCAAATCACAAAATGTGCTCTGGTCTTTGCCCAGCAAAATGGTCCAGGGCTTAAGTGGTTAAGCAAAACACACGGAGAGATAAGCTGACAATCACACATCACTGCATAACCATGACAATACCCATTGGAACAACCGTTAAAAGGCTCACCCCCCTATAATACTTTTTTTGTTCTTTCATCACACATCGGGCTGGTGCTCCCTATGGTTTGAGCCATTTTGGCTCAGTAGGCCCTCATTCTGTACTCCTATTGATTTTTACAGTTTTAAAAAACACTCTGATGTCTCCTGTTCACAAAAGTTTGTCCAAGGTCTGCAAGCTGAGATAACATTCACTGGCAATGTTATTGTTTTAATTGTTTTAATTAAAAAATAAAGTGATTAGTTCTCCAACTATGTATGATTAACCTATTAACTTAAAATTGGTTCTGATATCGCTGTTTTACTAACCTGACAGTTTATTATTCTAAATAGGAAACCTTCATTTTGCTTGAAAATATCAAAGATTCTAACTAGCAGCAAGAGAGAGTACTTACGTTTAAAAAGCACCTGTCAGTTGAGATCCATCATGGCAGCGCCTGTTAGCGGGCATCCACTCACCCACTGCCGCCACATCACTCCCCTTGTTGTGTCACTAGCCATCCCATTAAAGTGAATGGGACTGTTGGGGAATCAGCGGGTCAGAGGAGGAGCCGCTGTGGGACAGAGATGACAGTTGCTCTTTAAAAATTATGATTTAAATCGAGTTGATTTAAATCATGATTTAAATTGACTTGTCTAATACACACCAAAATTGTGCCTTTTAGCCTGAGTTCACACTGCCCACAACTTCAAAGTTGGCTTTGAAGTTGGACCCCAGCGTGACTTGCATGTGACTTCTTTAACCACTTCAGCCCCAGACCAATTAACAGCCTGTGGTTTTTTTACAATTTCACACTGCACAGCTTTAACTGGTAATTGTGCGGTCATGCAATGTTGTACCCAAACGAAATTTTTCTTCCCACAAATAGAGCTTTCTTTTGATGGTATTTGATTGCCTCTGCGATTTTTATTTTTTGCGATATAAATGGGAAAAGACCGAAAATTTTGAGAAAAAATGATATTTTCTAATTTTTGTTATAAGAAAAATCGAATAAACTCAATTTTAGTCATACATTTAGGGCAAAATTTATTCAGCCACATGTCTTTAGTAAAAAAAATGTCAATAAGCGTATATTTATTGGTTTGCGCAAAAGTTATAGCGTCTACAAACTAGAGTACATTTTCTGGAATTTACACAGCTTTTAATTTACGACTGCCTATCTCATTTCTTGAGGTGCTAAAATGGCAGGGCAGTACAAACCCCCCCCCCCCCCCCCAAATGACCCCATTTTGGAAAGTAGACACCTCAAGGAAGTTGTGGAGAGGCATGTTGAGACTATTGAATATTTTTTTTTGTCCCAAGTGATTGAATAATGACACAAAAAAAAAAAAAGGTTTACAAAAAGTTGTCACTAAATGATATATTGCTCACACATGCCATAGTTATATGTGGAATTGCACCCCAAAATATATTCTTCTGCTTCTCCGGAGTACGAGGATACCACATATGTGGGACTTTTTGGAAGTCTAGTCGCGCACGGCACCCCGAAAACCAATCACTGCCTTCAGGGTTTCTAAGGGTGCAAATTTTTGATTTCACTCCTCACTACCTATATTTCGAAGGCCATAAAATGCCAAAATAGCACAAACCCCCCCAAATTACCCCATTTTGGAAAGTAGACACCCCAAGCTATTTACTGAGAGGCATGTTGAGTCCATGAAATATTTTATATTTTGCCACAAGTTGCAGGAATTTAAATTTTTTTTTTTTTTTTTGCACAAAGTTGTCACTAAATGATATATTGCTCACACATGGTAGGGGCATAAGTCAAATTACACCCCAAAATAAATTCTGCTGCTTCTCCCGAGTACGGGGATACCACATGTGGGGGACTTTTTGGGAGCCTAGCCACGTACCGGACCCCGAAAACCAAGCACTGCCTTCCGGATTTAAATATAAAATGCTACCAAAAAAAACTGTTAGCGATCGCAGGGATCAGGCCTGACTCTGCGATCGCTGCAGTTATGTGTTTAGTGTTTTGTAAGTGACAGTGATCGATCGATACTGCACTTGGGTGGGCTGGGCAGAGGGGCAAAACGCAGGTGCCAGCAGGTATCTGGGCTGATCCCGCTAACAATGCGTTTTTTTGGAACCCTAAACTGCTGGGGATGCTAGTATAGATCTGATCAGATCAGATATTGATCTGTTCAGATTCTATACCACTACGGGAGGTGTATGCATTGCGTGTGGGTGTTAGCGGTACTAGCACTAACCTAGCGCTGCCTGGGGCGACGCAGACCCTGACCCTAAAACCTAATTGATATCACCCGCCGGGTGATCAGGGGGTTAAACCTTTATTGGGTAATAAATGGTGGGTGCCCTGATGCTATAAAATCGGGGGGGGGGGGGATCAAGGGGGGGGATCGGGGGGGTTTGTGTGCCTGTGTGTGCCTATATGTCAGTGTAGTATTGGTGCACACTTACTTTCTGTCTTCTCCTCGTAGTCCGGTCAAAAAGACCGCCCCGAGGAGAATGACATCACTTCCTCCCTGCCTGTGTATACAATACACAGTGGGAGGAAGCTTCTCATTCGCCAGGAGCGATCGAGAGGGGACGGCCATCCCCTCATCCCGGATCGCTTCTGAAGCGAAACGGACCGCTGTATCCAGCGGGAGGGGGTCCGATCGGACCCCCCACCCGCTGGAAGGCAAGCACGTACATGTACGTACTTGTGCCTGTACGTGCCATTGCAATGACGTACATTGGCAATACGGCGGCCCTTAAGTGGTTAACAGATCTCAATGCAAGTCGTACCAAAATCAAACCAAAAGTAATGCAGGAACCTTTTTCTAAGTCAGAACAACTCAAGTCGCACCGATTAGAATGGTTCCATTGCAGAGAATGTGGTCCGAGTTCTGATGCGACAAGTGCTCCAAAGTCAGAGCGATTGCTGCATCAGTGTGAACTGGGCCTTAAAGGGGTTTTGTGATTGCTGGTCAGTAGATTTGAAAAAAAATCATCCAGTTCTAGATCTGTTCCTCACTACTTGCCAGTCATTTTAGGTGTCAGTTGACCTGTGCAGAAATTCTACTGTTCTCCTGCTGTATCTACTGGGACAGAGCACAAAACAATAATTAGTTCTTTTCCCCCATAACAAAAAAGTTGCATGAAGTAATGAGGAGCGGGGAACCACCAAATTCGATTGGAGTGAAGAGATAGCAATGTAGCCTAAGGAGTGTGTTGAGTGGTGGACAGCAGCATGGGTTGGCGGTGAGAGTACAAGACAGCAGCATGACATGGGATTTGAGGAGCAAGGGAACACAGTGTTAAATGGAGGTATGAGGATCAGGGCACTGCATCGTTGGGGGGCTAGGAGCAGAGGACCACGGCATGGGATGCGGGTAGGGGGAATCAGAGTTGCAACATTGAATTCTGACAGAGACTACAAATTACTATTTCAACATTTATTATAGAGGCATGGTCCAATGTTGTCACCATCAGGAAATCCGCCTTCAGACAAGCCATACATATATCTACACAGGAAGAAGTTGAAAATAGGCCGCAAAAAAAATGAAAGCTGTTTAGGTTATATAGTGCTTTAGCAAACTAAATGTGATTAAGTTATGATTTACATTTTCCAATATCAGTTTTTATACTAGGGATACTTCAGTTTAAACTTTGGTGTATGGCAAGTTTATATATACAGTAGTATTCATTTATTTATAAAGGTTTTCACAAAAGAATCACATAACTTTCAAACATTTTCCAACTGAATCCTGGGCAAACATTGTATGAATCTTGAGTGAAAAACAATTACCGTATTTATCAATATATAAGATGCACTTTTTTCCCCTTAAAATCAGGGGCAAAATGTGGGTACGTGTTATTCACTGATCCCGCGCTGATTGTAATCGAAGGAGAGCTGCCAAAAGGAGCCGAGCCTAGCTGAGTACACTCGGCTATGTGTATCTCGGCGGCACTTGGTTCCGCTCACAGTCCCGCCATTGGACTTCTGTTATATCCATCATAGGGCAGGACTGGGCAGGACTGCAAGAGGTGCTGAGAGGAGCCGAGCCTAGCCAAGTACACTCGGCTTTGTGTATGTCGGAGGCGCTCGGCTCCACTCCTCTCGCAATCAGCGGAGATTGGTGCCAAATTTAAATAACAAGGCTGCAATGACAGAAGGCTGCAATGACACCAGGCTGCCATGACACAACAAGGCTGCAATGACACCAGGCTGCAAAGACACTGGGCAAGGCTGCAGATAGACACTGATAAGGCTGCATTGATGGACATTTAAATGTAAGTTTTTTTCCTTAAAGCGGAGCTCCACCCTAAAGTGGAACTTCTGCTCATCGGAACCCCCCCGGTGCCACAATTGACACCTTTCAGGGGGGAGGGGGTGCAGATACCTGTATAATACAGATATTTGCACCCTCTTCCGGGCATAGATAGCTGCAGAATCTGAGGGTATTTACACAACTTCCTGTCCCTTCCACGCTATCTGCTGGAAAAAACATGGGTCCCAGAGACAGCAGAGACCATCCAGATTGCACAGTGAAACTCGTGCATGCGCAGTGGGGAACCGGGAAGTGAAGCCGCAAAGGCTTCACTTCCTGATTCCCATAGCGAAGATGGCGGTGGCAGCACCCGGGAGCCGAGCGTCAGATGGGACAGGTGAGTGCCCATATTTTAAAAGTCAGCAGCTGCAGTAAAAAAAAAAAAAAAAAACGGCGGAACTCCCGCTTCAAACTTCTCTCCTAAAAGTTTTTTTTCTTAAAATTCCCTCCTAAACTTGGGGTGCGTGTTATATGCCGCTTCGTGTTATACGCCGATAAATACGATATTTGTAAAACTATAGTTAGGGTGCTGGAGAATATCCTGCTTTTCATGAAATCTATAATAGAGAAGTACTATTGACATGGATACTGTTATAAGCGGCAAATGGCAGTGTCATTTGGACCATGGGGCCTTAGATTGGTTTTGAATATGATTTATACATGGTGCATATGGTGCAAGACAATGCAAATAGAACTACTGTAGTCAGAAAATGCTAATGCTAGAAAACTGTGCCCATGACAAAGCTGCTCCCCCACATGCACAGTTACTGGAAAATGCTGCACGCATTTCCTACCTATAGATTTCCATTTCAAAGAATCAGTGTTTCAAGTATGGTCTCCAAATGTTGTCCACATGTTTAATTCTCCAGTCCACAGTATTAAAAGGTAACTAGCATATGAAACTTATGAAACAGAGCCTTTGATGGTAACATATTTATGATGTGACAGTTTATAAGAATACTGACATTTTCTTAGATAAAAGACTGACATTTTTTTTTTTTTTAAATAACTACCGTAGCTTAAATTAAGCATTCACTGTTTATCACTTAAAGTGACACCAAACAATGGCTTTAAAAAAATATATTTTTAAGTATGAATTTTTAACTTAAAAAAGTACATTCTGTTGTTCATAGCCTCCTCCAAATCTCCTTTTTTTTTTTTGCTGTGATCTGACTTCCTGTTAAAGGGTGGCTTGGTTTATTCCCCATGGTCCCACTGTATGAAGGAACTTAGCCATCCTTTCTTGATGGACTATAGACTAGGGCAGACATATGCAATTAGCGGGCCTTCAGCTGTTACAAAACTACAAGTCCCATCATGCCTCTGCCTCCAGGTGTCATGCTTGTGGCTGTCAGAGTCTTGCTATGCCTCATGGGACTTGTAGTTCTGCAACAGCTGAAGGTCCGCTAATTGCATATCCCTGGACTAGGGACTTGTTGTGTGCATATGACCACAGTGATGGTGCACTGCTTGTTCCAAACCAATGGAAGTGAGAGGAAATGGGAGATTACTTCTATAATTTTAGATACCCAGGTTTCTCCCCCATCTATTGTTCCAATGTGATTGTAACGCTAGGTATTTCCCCTACTTTACAATCATTTTTCAACAAACCTTGATGGAAATTGGTGATTCCTTTACAGGTTTTACCTGTACTTGGTAAAGAAAAATACAATTTAGAATAATTACATTAGAACATCAAGTAATTTGCAAATAGATACTGTATATTCTAACCCCTTCAGAACCAACACTTGCTATATATATTTGTCATCAGTACCTGTAACCTCTATCTCTGGAAGAACATGCAGAAACTTTTCAGCTCCCGCAGTGCCAAGGCAAAGCAACAGACACAAAAAGATGCGCTATTGCCCACTGCTGCTGCTCTTGCTGGCTGGCTAGCTGTGGGCTAGGAGTCTTTCATGTCTATGAAAACGATGTAATGGTGATTCAGGGATTACAATATTTGGAAAAGCCAGCTTTTAATAAATGTTCCAAAAAGGAAGGGAAAACTACCAATATATATGGCAAATAAGTGTGCTGCTGTTATGCATTTTAAGACTGTAATTCCAAACAAAAATATTCATATAGGTAAAAATATATTTATTGTAACAAATGTTTAGGAACATCATTTAAAAAAGGACATCGGAAGTGCCATCTGAGTGTAGTATGTTAAATACAGTTTATTAGCAAGGTAAGTAATGCACTTACAAGAAACAAGTTAAAAACAGGCTCATCTGTATAGGGATATGGTGTAGATGTAGTCCGGCATCTGAGATGAGCGTCCACGGGTATGGAAGATGTGTAGAGGAGCCCCAATCCGTCTTGTTGCCACCAGTAACTGAGCCACCGTGGAACGCAGGGAGATGACGTCACCAGAAGCAGAGAAACACCAAGGGAAGAACAGCCAGGTAAATGAGGCTATGCGCTCGGAGCATCATCTCCTTCTACAGGCCTAATAAAATAGTGCTAGTATAGTGCTATTTATGTGTCCAACCTGGTCGTAGAACAACAAGCTCCATTATCACACAAATCCTATAGCCTGGATATGCAATTAGCGAACCTCCAGCTGTTGCAAAACTACAAGTTCCATCATGCCTCTGCCTCTGGGTGTCATGCTTGTGACTGTCAGAGTCTTGCTATGCCTCATGGGACATTGTAGTTCTCCAACAGCTGGAGGTCCGCTAATTGCATATCCCTGTCCTATAGCATAAATAATACTTGTCCTTTTATAAATTATGTTTTTAAACTTTTGTAACAATAAATATATTTTGTGAAACAAAATATAATCGGCACAATACTAAAACTAAGTGCAAACTGAAAATACTCAGTGCAACACACCTATTGAAGAAGCTCAACAGAGAGCGTAACGTGTACAGGTGTGAGGTGCCGCCATTCAGGAAGTTTCTTTCATTTATATCAACCCGGAGAGTTGATGATATGCATGTTTTTTACATATCTATGTGAGTATTTTAATCCCTGTGTACAATTTTAATAAATATTTGAAGCAGAGATAACTATGGTTTTCCTTTGTAATTTTATGGCCACACACGATTGATTGAGATCCCAGGAGGAGGTCAGTGTGGTCCAGGGACACCAGGAGGAGGATTTCTTTGCCTGTGGCATTCTGAGAGACATATTATCAGGTGTGTAGGACTTTGTAGTGGGGTCATTATCTGGAGGTGAGCAGGCATTCCAGCCAGAGGTGGTGGTCACTGAAGTCACTGGATAATAAGAATTATTAATTCTATGAACTATCACCTAGAGGTGCACAACGGTGGAATTTTAACATTGTTGGGACTTTAATTATTGTTTTATATTGGTTGCGCTACACCAGTTTTTGCTTATTAATACATATATTTATTTTACCTATGTGAATATTTTTGTTTGGAATGCTATTAAAGTCCAATCTATTTCATATATAATAAACTTCATTCAACTGAATAAACAAACTGTAACTTGCAGTCCATGAAAGTGTGATACTTATGTATATGTATAGTGATATTTCCAAACTTTTATCAGCAGGTGTTATCATGTGTAGGTCATCAAAACACCCCTAGGCTTGGTTCACACTGCCGCGACTTGGAATTTCACATGACATGTGACTTGGGGTCTCACAAGTTGGATTCTATATTAGTCAATGAGAGCTGTCTTAATTAGCACTACTGAAGACGCGCTGACTTTAGAAAAGGATCCTGAACTACATCAAGGCGATTCTACCTGACTTGTGTCAATAGACTTTAACAGAAGTCATCGCCAAGTCAGATCCTCACCTATATTGATGTGATTTGGTACCAATATTACAGTAAGATTACCCAGGCATTGCCGAAAGTCACTTTTAAAGTCGCACAAAGTCACACCAAAGTAGTTCTTACATCATCAGAAGGTTACCAGGAAGTCGCCTGGAAAAGTCGCACAGTGAGTTGTGCAACTTTCAGGTCGCAGTAGTGTGAAAGGTGCCTTAGTGGTCATTGGTGGCCAATTGGTGGCAAAAAAGTGTTATTTTTCAGGGTTATTGTTAGTTAAAGGTGAGCACAGAAGTTTTTGCTGAATGAATGTAGATCTGTTCCGAAATGTATCCAACATTCATCCATTTTTCTGCCTTGCACAATATTCATACGTTTCCCTGGTTTGGAGTGGTGAATGTGTATGTAAAGTACTCCTTTGCTTTGGAGCTGTGGATTCTTCTCTATCCCCAAAGTTTCCTGCAAATATAACACAATATCCTGTGCAGGGAATCTCATGATGCTCAAATGGATGTTTGAGCAGTGAGGTGGAATATGTGATCTTTGGACGTTGCTGGACCCTGAAAAGGTGAATTTTCATTAAAATAAAATAAAATATGTAATTTTTAACATGTATGTATTCTATCTTCACTCTCTTTTCATACCCAAATGACCCCAAAAACAGTTAACCAGGAAGGGGTGATGCTATACTAGTCACATACCAGGTAGGCTTACCATTACCAACACCCCATCATGAGCACTGGGGATGCTGCAGAGTCTAATACCCATTAGCACTGGGCACTGGTGCTTTTGAAGGAGGACCCCAATTTAAGCCCACGTTCACATTGTGCTGATTTGGCATGCGATTTGACATGTCAAATCGCATGCCAAATCAGCAGCTATTGCTAGCAATAGCACTTTCTGAATCGACTGACTTTTTAGCACCGCACCGATTCCCAAAACTAGTTCCTGTACTACTTTTTGCGACTTTGGAGCAATTTGAATAGACATCTGTGCATGAACCTGCACTGATGTCTGTCAAATCACCCCCGAAGTCGGATTGCATTGCTGGTTAGAAATTGTGCGAGTTCAGCTGAACTCGCACAATTTCAAACCCGCCCTCAATGTGAACCTAGGCTTGGAAGAAGTCCTTCTCAAACCACACACTCCCAATTCAGAATGGCATGTGGGCTGGTATCCAAATAGCTGGAGGAAAACACACTTGCTGCTCCAAGGCTTTAGGAAAAACAGCCTGCATGCCTGTAATGTTGGGCTGGTTCACTCTAGCAGAGGGAGTCCATGCTATTTTTAAAAAAAAAATTACATTTAAAAATACATTTACCCTCTTGGTGCTAAAAACAATAACATGGGGTCAGGGACGCCATCAGGGGGGTACAGGCAGTACTCCTGTAAGGGGGCCGAGCGTCCTAAGGGGCCCCGCTGGCCAGGCCTGCTCCCCGTTCAATACATGACATTAATCTGTCATGCACTGGCCGGGCCCGTGCGGCCGCCCGATATTGAGAAGGAGAGAGGAGCCTCCCCGCCCACCCCATCACACGCTATAGAAGGAGAACGGAGCTTACTAGTGTGAGCCCACCACCGCCTTTCACAAGCAGACCCGGGCCCGCCATCAGGCAGGCTTCGCTTCGGTACTACAGTGTGCGAGGGCAGTTGGAGGGCCCCATGGAGATCAGGGAGGAGGAGCCTGCAGCCTGGAGAGCCTGTTGGAGATGGGGTACAGGGTCAGCTATCCCTCCTGGTACTGCTGGACAGGTGAGAGATGGGAGGACTGGTGCGTTCCAAGGTGTGTGTGACCCTGACCCCCACCTGTCCTGCCCACCACCTGTGACACTGCCTCCCACCTGTCCTGCTGGTCCTTTGCCTGTCCTGCTGTCCCCTACCTGTGACACTGCTCCCCACCTGTCCTTTCATTTGGCTGCCCCCTCTTGTCATACTGCCCCCCCTCCTGTGACATCTCCCCCTCCTTTCTCTCTGCCCCTTCCTAACACACTGCCCCCCACCTGTCCCATTGCTCCCCCCCTGTCCCACTTCCCCCCTCCTGTAGTAGGAGGAGATGGGACTGGAGGAGTAAGAGGACATGGGATGGATGAGTTGGAACTGTAGGTGGAATGGGATGGAGGAGATGGGACTGAAGTAGGAGTACATGGAATGGAGGAGATGGGACTGGAGGAGGAGGATGAGGATATGGGAAAGAGGAGATGGGACTGGAAGAGGAGGATGAGGATATGGGATGGAGGAGATGGGACTGGAGGAGGAGGATGAGGATATGGAATGGAGAAGATGGGATTGCAGACAAAGGAGGATGACATGGAATGGCCAGTGGGCAGATTCGGTGGTACAGCCAGGAGAAAGACCCTGGGGAATGTTGGTGGTCAGGCCGGGAAGGGGGGGGGGTCAGGCCTAAAGCTGTGTAAGGGGCCCAAAAATGTCTCATGGCTGCCCTGGCTGGGGTTGATGTACTGAAACTAGAGAGTGCAAAATCTGGTGCAGCTGTGCATGGTAGCCAATCAGCTTCTAACTTCAGCTTGTTCAATTAAGCTTTGACAAAAAAAAAAAAAAAAACTGGAAGCTGATTGGTTTCTATGCAGAGCTGTGCCAGATTTTGAACTCTTCAGTTTTAGTAAATCAACCCCACAGTTTCGGCACCATGAAGAGCTGTTGGCAGACGAATGAAAGGGCATTCAGTATTTAAAGCAGTATTAAACCCAAAAGCAAACATTTATTGTATTGTAGCTTGTAGATCTGATGGCTATAGAGTTTCCTTTTTTAGGCTTTCTCTCTTCTTATTTCCCCTTGTGATCTGGCCAGTAAGTCTGTTTTATTTTTTCATTAGAAAAGCTCTCTTGCAGTTACGTGGATGAAACAGATCATTTAACCACGATAGGGGTGATTAAAGTGGTTCTAAGGGCTAAAAAGTTTGTTTTTTTACCTTAGTACATTCTCTGCATTAAGGTAAAAAATAAAAACCTTTCAGGTGCAGTTTCCCCCCCAGACCCCCTTTCTCTCTCCTAAATGGACTGAGAGCCATTGGTTTCCTCTGCTGTCAATCAAATCCAGTAAAGAGGAAGTAGGGGACAGGGATGAGCCACATTATGTCTATAGATGCACACAGTGCAGCTCGGGATCAAGCCCACACGAATGCCCCCCTTCCCCAGCAAGTGGCTTGCTAGGGGGGTACTAGACGAGTGGAGAAATTAGGAGCATCAGCGGGGGACCCAAGAAGAGGAGGATCTGGGTGACACCATGCAAAACATATTGCACAGAGCAGGTAAGTATGACATGTTTTTTATTTTTTTTAAAAAACTTTTATTATGTCTTTAAAGTGAGCAGCTTTTAATTATTTATGTAAAACCTTTAACCGATAAGGGAAAAAAAATAGTACAACGTTTTAGCTGGAGTTTAGCTTCAATTTGTTACTGTGTTTAATTGTGCTATCACTCATAGCAAGCCCCTCCCCCCAATATCTATATATCTATATAATCTAAACCTTCCCCTTCATTCTCATGCTCATTCATCCAGAGTGGTGTCTGTATAAAGCAGGTGGTGTGTTACTGGCCAAATCATCAGGGGAAACAGATGGGAAAAATCCCCAAAAAAGGGAAATCATACAGACAATACGGGTAATGATTTGTTAGCTACAATATGTTTGATTTTTGGCTTTAACAAGATTCACCAAATCATTCACCTAAAGATCTGACTTTTGACGCTTGAGGAAGATACTCAGTGAGAAGATTGGAAGAGCTCAGGAGATCCAGTGGCAGTGGATCAGCGGGTCTAGGTGATAGACTGGGAGCTCAGATGAGTTAAGATCTAAAAGGCAGATTGTGGAGAAAGTCAAAGAGTTCATTGCAACCTTTATTAGAAACTGTTCAAGATTGTTGCCATAGGAGACAGCATGTCTACACATACAGATGTGGTGTCTGGCTGTGTGCCTTTCCCTGCATGGCTGTCTACCTATAGAAGTATCGGAGTCTGTTAATTAACATTGTGTCAGAAACCATAAAATCAGACCGAGACAAAAGTACAGTTATATCATACTTTAATAAGAAAAGTAAATAGAACAAATGTAGTCAAAACATAGCCAAAGTTCGGTAACCGGAACGGATAGTCAGCAAAGCCAGAAAGTCAGGGGTCAATGTAGTGGAACAGCAAGCAGGATCTGGAGCCAGAAGGAATGTCAGCCAAGCAAGTCTTTAAACAGGAACACAGGAGAGTCTCTGTGATGTTGGCCAAGGCAAAGGCAGAGCTCCTCTGGGTTGGACAGCTTAAGTAGGCAGGACTGACGAGCAGGATATCATCAACAGCTGAGTAACTGTGGAGAGATAGGAGCTGGCAATTAGCCTACAGCTGAGCAGACAGCTCTGAGAAGGAAGGGCTGAGCCAGGTCCTGACACATAGCAACTACTATAGGGTGTCCTGGCCCTAACCCTCTCTCAAACATTTCTGTTTAAGAGAAAATAAACCTCTTTACATTCAAGAAGTGTCCGGCGCCCATTAATCTACCTTACATTGCACCCACCATGCCTCGTAACCCACTCTACACAGAAGGATGTCAGCTGTCCCTAATTCTGGAGGTCACCATTAGGCCCCAGGGGCCCCAGGACCTTGCTACAAAAGTTAAAAAAACATCTGTACAACTTGAAATATGATAATGATAACTGAACCATTTGAATAGAAGTTTTAGTGTATTATTTTAAAGGAAATTAAATATTTATTTGTGCTTTATTAATAAAGACTCTCATACATATAAATCATGATTAACTGCACCATGTTGATTACCTTATCTAACTGTGATTCTATAGAGGCGACTTTAGGGAAGACTTTCGTGTCCCCATAATTGTAAATGCAGCTGCATTGGATTAATAGAACCATTATTTTGAGCCTTGTTGGAAGACTGGATGTTCAGAAACTGCCACTGTTTATTGATTTTAAGTATAGAGAAATTCCAGACCTAAGCACTAATATAGATAGACATAACATCAAGGAGAGAATAAGGACCAATATGGAATTAGGCACTCTTAACAAAAGCCTTGTATAAAATGGTTGCTGGTCAGCGCTGTTTTAAATACTTGAATGTTTATGACAATTTATCTGCAATAAATAAGTTATTTCAATAGAGCTGAATAAAAGGAGTTTATAATGTAGTAATCCTGTTTTCTCCATGTGATTAACTGCTGTATGAGACTGATCTGTGCTCCAGGTGGAAGGTTAGCACCACTCATACAAGTTTTTCAGAAATTCCCACTTATGTATTCATGTATTCCAAATAAATAGCAATACATCCTGGACCTACTAGTGTTCTAAGTGAGGGATTATGTGCAAACCCGAGTATTTCCTTTCCTTTTTCAAGTAGGGGCAGATTTATTTTTTACTCCTAACAAAAGTAATTGCATTTAAATCCTTAGCAATGATGCCCAGGGGGTCATTTTTACAGCTCACATATATATTTTATGAAGAAACATAATTAAATTCAAATGGGTAGAAGCCAAAGTTCCTATACATGCCCCAAGAGCCTTGTTGCATACGATGGCATTTTCACTGACCTACACTCATTTCATCCTCCATATGGATCTTCAAAACCTCCAAGTCACATGTGAACAGCTGTATATCAGTGCCAGCAGAAAAAACAATTAAAGATCAGAGTTTATCCTATCTTAAAACTTAGATAAATAGTAACTTTTATTAAAACTGCCTTGTTTTTATTCAACCACTTCAGCCCCGGAAGATTTTACCCCTTAATGACCATAACATTTTGTTTGCAATAAGGCACTGTGTCGCTTTAACTCACAATTGTGCAGGTGTGCGTCACTGTACCCAAACAAAATTGACATCCCTTTTTCCCACAAATAGAGATTTTTTTTGGTGGTATTTGATCACCTCTGCGGTTTTTATTTTGTGTACTATAAACAAAAAAAGAGCGACAATTTTGAACAAAATTATATATTTTTTTACTTTCTGCTATAATACATATCCAAAAAAAGAATATATAAAAAACAAATTTATTCATCAGTTTAATATATTCTTCTACATATTTTTGGTAAAAAAAAAAATCTGTCCCCAAATTACACTTTTTGGGGACCAGTGACATTTGTTACTTTGATCAGTGCTATAAAAATGCACTGATCAATGTAAAAATCACACTGGCAGGGAAGGGGTTAACAGATCAAGGTTAAGTGTGTTCCTTCAGCGTGTTCTAACTGTAGGGGGGATGGGTTTGCTGAAACATGACAGAAATCCCTGCTCCCAATAACTGGGAGCAGTAGATCCCTGTCATGTCACTAGGCAGAACAGGGAAATGCCTTGTTTCCCTGTTCTGCCTCTTCTCGCTGCGATCGTGTGCCGCCGACGGACATCGAGTCCACAGGACATGTGCGCGATCGCATGCGCCCGCTATCCTGCTTTTACGGACTGACATACAGGACATCAGTTTGCACAGGAGAGCCATTCTACCGACGTATATCGGCGTGAGCCGGTTTCCAGGTGATTAAAAAGCATTCTTTAAATCTACGCTAGCCATTGTGGTCAGATGTGGAATTATGATCCAACCAGTCCAGCATGAACAATCATTTAGTGAGACCATTATTGAAATAATATAACGTGTATTAGCTTAGTGTGCATGTTGCTTCAGTGCAGGGGATCCGTCAGATACCCCTGGCATTGACCTTATCTCAGAGAAAATACTCAATCAGAAAATAATTTATTCTGACTGTAAACTATTGAGCTAAAAACTATAGACCTGTCTCCTGCCACCCTCAGACATAAGAAGTAACTTCCTGTCTGGTCTGTCAGTTGTACATGTTTGTAGGTTCTCAGAATATCTAATCAGCCAAGAGAAGAGATCAGTTATAATGCTAAGTATCTTGATGGGTTCTTTTTTGTGTTTCACTCTTTTGGTTTTGTTTATTGCATTCAACTAACTGCTGTATAAAGGATATATGAACAAAAGCAGTAATTATTCTTCAGCAGTATGTAGCACCCTCTAGTATACAGTTAGAGTAGGTAAATTTATGCTGACTCACTAAAGTTTGGGTGAGTCTGGGTAATTGGTCTGGATTAACTGTAGGTCAGGAGGCTAGAGGGCTCTACAGGTCATGCCTCTGGTACCTTCCCATGGTTCAGGAAACTACTAGAAGTTTCTAGAAGCTAGTGTTTGGAAGCGAAGAGGTACTGATCTGCATATTCATGGGAATCTGACTAATCCCCAGGTAGGAGGCCTGGTGAAGTGATTGGGTCAGCCCATAAATATTATGGAGCCTGGCCAGTGGTGGCTGTTGTCAAGTGCAAGATGGAGTCCTGAGGTTGGAGTTATGAGGCCCGCGAGGGGACCCCAGGGCTGGGGGGCTCTGCCTCCAGGCTAGAGCTGATGAAGTAGAGAAGCTAAAGAGAGGGATCTTCACTACCTTTCATTCTCTACATGGGAAGACCTGGCCAGAAGGAGGCCTGAATAGCAGTTTTATCCAAAGCAGCAAGATTCAAGGGACAGTTTGTGTACCCCTACACCCCCAGGGCCTACAAAGGAGAAGCCTGCCAGATGCAATATCCAGCCTGCTTTCAAGGGACAGTGTTGCCGCTAAATTAAATCTCTTGCTCTGGTACATGTTCCAAGGCAGCTAGGTGGGCTGGTATTTTCAGTGTAGGGAATATCAAGCTCCTGCAAGTATAGGACTTTGCTAATTCCACTAAGGGGACATAGAGCTCATATAAGAGGAATTTTTGCTGCTACTTAAAGAGAGACTGATATTATTCTGGAGGAAATACAGTCCAGGATCTGCAATTTTCTGTGCAAATAGTGAACAAAGTTTGTCCTTGAGTTGTTCTACCATGTCAAGTTAGGCATCCCATGACCCCTCTTCCCCATCCAAGTTGTTTTACCTTAATAAAACAACAAGAACAGCATTGCTTACCGTCTCTGCGTGAAAGTGGGAAAATGTGTGTTGCCTGGGTGTGCACGAATAGAGGGACCCAAAATCCAGTGGCCCTCTAAGGCAGGGCTGGCCCAACCATGGGACCTAGTGGGACCATTGTCTCAGGCGGCACTTTAAGAGGGGCGGCAGCCGGCCATAGCGTGCAGTGAAAGTTGTCAGGAGTACCCGCCGGCCGCCGCCACACACCCTTATCACGGTACTGTTTTCCTGATATCTGTCCGCTGGGATGATGTGAAAGGCTGCATCCAAGGAAAATGTAGCTCACGCTGCCTGTGAAACAGTTTCACATTGAGCACATCATGAGGCTTGTAAGTGCCGCTGAGTCTTTGACACTGTTAATGTAACTGTATGTAGGGAGAGAGATCAGCTGTCACAACTCAGCGGTCATGTCGCGAGTGGGCCTGGAACTAAGTGTCAGCATATCTACTCTGCACTTTAGTCTCCCCCTAGTAGTTTATAATAGTATCTTCTGGTTCAGGTATTAGCAGCATGGACAGGCTATGTGGCTGAGACTTTTTCTCTCCATTTCCTTATTCTGGGGTTTCAAAGTTAACAACCAGTGGCAGGAAGTTCACACATAATATATATACAGGTCAGTGGTGGCCCGTCCACAGGGGGTGCCCGAGCGCCCCCCCCCCCACCTATGTGTGTAAATATATGTCAGTATTACACTGTATAGCCCTATATGTTGTGGTCGTTCAGGTTTCACTAATAGTTTTTTAAAACTATCAATGCCCCCACACTGAGACCGCCACCTGTGGATGGGAATTCCACATCCTTGCTGCTCTTACAGTAAAGAACCCTCTACGTAGTTTAAAGTTAAACTTCCAGGTACACTGTTTTCCACTCTCTTTCCCTTCTCCTCTCCCATTGGGGGTTCTCTTTCTTGGCACTTTTCCAGTCCCTGATTTTTTGGACAGGATGGGTCAGTTGTGATTCTAGGATATTTCACCTTTTTAACCTTTGCTCCACTGGTTTTTGTTTTTCTTTGGATTTTTGGTTGTCCTCATCACATTTCCCTGCTCCTCCATTTTTTCATCTTTGGTTAGTCCTGAATCCCTGGACAGTATTGGTCTGTTGTGATTTCAGGATGTTTTACCATGTCTTTTCTGGTTGTTCATGGGCCCTTTGCCCTTTGCTAGTTTCACCCCACTTCCTCTGTTGTATTTATTATTTTACATTTCACACAGATTGGAGCGGTCTACAGGTTTCTTCCTGCAGCTCACCCGGGACACATTTCATCACTCCCCTGTAGTGTGGTGCTCTCTGCCTTGGGGGCCTGCAGTTTGACGCCCCCCCCCCCCAACTCCCCGGGGATATGTCCCGGCCTTCCTTGACCAGCAGGCCTTAGTATTACATGACCATTTTTGGAGCTGTAAAATAAGTAATTTGGGGTGTTTTGTTTTTTTCCTTCCCTTGCACCCTTATTCAATTCATTGGGGTAATATTGGTTATATATATAGAATTTTTATAGACATGAATTCTGCATTGAATGAATCCACAAAACGTGTCAAGCTTATTAATGCAGGTTTTTTTTCAATCATGTTTGTACACTAATTTCCTTTGATTTTATCAAGCTTGTGCAATCATTTATTTTTACAGTTACAAAAAAAAGTATGTGAACCCTTTTGGAATGATATAGATTTCTGCACAAATTGGTCATAAAATGTGATCTGATCTTCATCTAAGTCACAACAATAGACAATCACAGTCTGCTTAAACTAATAACACACAAAGAATTAAATGTTACCATGTTTTTTATTGAACACACCATGTAAACATTCACAGTGCAGGTGGAAAAAGTATGTAAACCCTTGGATTTAATAACTGGTTGAACCTCCTTTGGCAGCAATAACTTCAACCAAACGTTTCCTGTAGTTGCAGATCAGACGTGCACAAAGGTCAGGAGTAATTCTTGACCATTCCTCTTTACAGAGCTGTTTCAGTTCGCCATCTCCCCATCCTTTGTAACCATATGTCCTTCATCATTCTTTAAGGGGCCTATATAGTCTGTCCTTCCTTTTTGCTATTTACATATTTAAAGAATTTCTTGACATTTTTTTTTGCTCTCCTCCGCTATCTGTCTTTCGTGTTCTATCTTAGCCACCCTAATTGCACCCTTACATTTCTTGTTGCATTCTTTATAAAGTTTGAATGATGATTCCTCAACCTCGTTTTTTTTTAAGGCCTTCTCTTTTGCTTTTATATGCATTTTTACATTGGCGTTAAGCCATCCTGGACTTTTGTTCGCTCTTTTAAATTTATTACCCAATGGGATGCACTGGCTAATTCCCTTATTTTATATGCTCTTAAAGCAAACCCATCTCTCCTCCGTGTTCTTTGTTCCTAAGATTTTATCCCAATTTATATCTTCTAGCAAGGTTTGTAGTTTAGGGAAGTTAGCTCTTTTGAAATTCAGTGTATGGTAGAAAACTGGTTTCAGTTTAAATTGGGTATGTTGTACATACAAACTTAAAGTCTCTGATATGTTTTTCTCTCCAGACCTTTTATCATTTTCACTGGTGAAAGGTCAATATATTTTTGTAAGTGAGGTCTCCAGAACTGCATTCAGTATTCTAAATGAGGTCTAAGGTTTATATTAGGGAATCAGGACCTTCATTTTCCTGCTGGTAAATCCTCACCCTTATATAAAATTTTTTTTATATATATATATATATATATATATATATATATATATATATATATATATATAAAAATGTTTTGTTTTTTGACACATTATTTATTATTTAAACCATTTCTCATAATCAAACCTCTATTATTCCTTTTTTTAAGAGTGTGTTTATATCCTCCCCCAAGCTGCTGTAACTCTATCATCACAGACTTCCTGTAAAATTAAACCTAGCTCAAAAAGTGAGACATTTTTGTTACAGTACAGTATAGGGAAAATCTAAGACTGTTAGCTTTGACTATACAGTCCCTTGAAAAAAAATCTACCTTTTGCATTGAATTCCTCCTATAAAAAAAAGGTATGATAGTCAGTAATGGGGAGAAGATCAGCTACAGGGAGACCACATGCAATACTAGTGAGGAGTCTTTTTTCCTCTGCCTGCCTTTTTAGAGCTCAGATAGCAAAATTATGTTACTGTTAAACATTTTATTATCTATGCAATGATCTTTCTCAAGTCTATTTTTTTTCCACTTCAGCAAAAACTGTCAAGAGACTTATTCAACTTTAAATTCATTAAGTTTCCTTCTCAGTTTCACATCATAGTGGTATTTTTACAGGAGTTTTATTTAGTTTTAATTTCTTCTATTATCAGGTATCCCATAATTTAAATAATTTAAAATCTTATTCAAAACCTTTGCTTTATTTCTATCTTGCTACCAGTTCTATTTTTCCAGTACCCATATCTCAGTCCTCCTGATTTTCTCAAGTCTATTGAATCAGAAATGATCAGTCCTGAAAAAAAAAAAAAAAAAAAAATTAAAGTAGGTTGCTGTTCAACAGAAAATACTGTCCTGCGATGTAGCAGTTAAAGAATTGAGACTTAAGAGTTGAGAATTGTTAACTGCTTTGTTCAGTGCAGCAGTAAGGACCATTCACTTCTGCTGCCTGAAAAGAACAGGAAGGCCCCATGGCATCATCATATTAACTCAAAGATTTTTGCGAATATTGTTTTTTTTTTTAACTATGTTTCAGCTTTTTATAAAAGAACATTATATTTAGCATCTCTAATAAATTGTTGCTAATATAAAGGGACAATGCAAAGACCATTAGTGTGGTTTATTTGAATATACTCAACAAAAAACTGGGTTACATTTTTATACTGCCACTACTGATAGCATCATTAATCTCAGTTGCTCATAGACTAAAATAAAATTTTGTTTTGCTTGGATGACCAACCAAAACTTCATTATGATGGCTTTGTGTTTACATTAAATTAGTTGTACATAGAATTAATATGTGAAGGATAAAAGGAGTATGGTGTATTCCTGTCTATTTATTACATCTATGAACTCATAGCAGACAGAGGACAGACACTGATTCCTTGCAGCTGTGGGAATCATGCATGCCAAAAGTAACAAAAAACAACTCTCAAAATTCTGGGAGGCATTTTTAAAGAAAACAAGCATGCTTCATCTATTGCCTTGCAGTGGGCAATGATTTCAAAGCTACCGAAAAGCTAATTTTGGACGATAACAGTGAAGAGTCATAAATATATCATGCAACACCATGAGTTTCCTAGCACAGAATTATGTAAATTGCTGAAAGGTGGATCTCAAAACAGCAAAATTATGTGGTCATGGGATGGGTAGTAAAAATATGCCATTGATGGCATGTGCCAGCGTACAGCGTACCATTTAATACTGGTGCCTGACGTGACTCTAGAATGTCTCAGTGCCCTACATTCTGCTGTAAACTAGCTAGGCCAATTTAAAGAGAAGGTATAATAGTTATGTAAAAAGTCCACATGCAGCACTAATTAAGTGAAACAGTCCTTTAAATAAAAAGGGAAGGATGAAAGCCCAGCTTTAGCTTCAGTGTGTAATAGGACCATTCCACACCATTTTGACAATTACATTTCCTTACCAGAAGGGGAATGATAACAGGCATATATAACCAAGATCTGATCAACAGCTCCCACTCCAATCACTTTATAAAAAGCTCAGCACTGTAGCAGCTTGTTGGAAAGTCTTGCATCAATCACCTCTCTGCATAGGAAATTTGGCTAAGACTTCAATTAACCAGGCTCACTCGTGTATCGCTCTCAATCATGATGATGTCACCAATAATGCAAAAATTATGTAGCACATAGTGAAGCAGTATGGAATATTAAAACAATGTATTCAGGATGTACTTACATGAAGAGAATAAAAACAAACATTTGGAAATATAGGTTCATGGCCCTCAGCCATGTCTGCCATGGCTCTCAGCGTGCTTGTGTCTCCTAGGCCCTCCTGACATGTTTCGTCCATTAGGACATCATCAGAGGCATAGCCATCCCACACAATAGTACAATAATAGGTATGTACATTTATTTCTTATTAAGGTCATTAATTATGAAAAGTAAACTTGTTCAAAAATAAAATATATGTTTCCTTTAAATTTGAATTACAAGCAAACAGTTAAAAGTATGGGATATAAAAAAAACATTATACTCACCTAGGTGGATGCAGTATTGATGCGATGCTGCATCTGTCCCCCACTGCCTCTGCACTGAGAACTAAGCAATCAAACACCACTGAACGCTCAGTTCTCCCATCCGCTCTGAGCAGAGAGCTGAGACTGTCAGTCTCCGGCTCTCTGCTCTGCCCCTCTTCAGCGCTCATGGGAGCACTGGGCTGGGGAGGGAGCAGCAGGCTCAGTCTCCCAGTGGCACAGGTCAGAGGCTGAGCCAGTTGTTGGTCCAGGCATCTGAGTAGGGCCCGATTGTAATGTCGGAATTTTTACCCAGCTTGAACCAGCTGAGTGACGTCAGCTGACAGCAGAACAAACTAGATCACTGGATTGAGAAGTAGCTCAGTTAAGTATTGGGGGGGGGGTGAAGGGGCCTGCTGCATAGAATGCCTTACGACAAAAAAAACCTTCTGACTTTACAACTACTTTAAAGTATAACTAAAAGCAAAACTTTTTACTAGTTTTGTATAGGGTGCAGAGGGATAAGAACATGTATCAGTTTTTATTGCTGTCTGTGCCCCCGTTAAGGAGAATCACCCTCCCCATTTGTCCTGTTTACCATTATCATCGAAAGTGAAAGTTAAAAAAAATCCCAAATTTTGGGGTGTCCCCATAAAAGGAAATCTTCCTTTGGGGACACTAGATCTGGTGACATGGGGGTCCCCAAGAAATTCATATAATTTGCAGGGATTTCCTCTCACTTCCTGTTTTGGCTTTTGGGATAGGAAGTGAAGAGAAATCTCACAATGGACCACGGATGGTAAAAAAAATTGACAGAGGTTATAAACCTCCCTTGGTCTAAAAATTTAAATAAAAAACTGAAAATTGTATCATACTTACCATAGTTTTCTTTACCTGGTGCCCAATGGCAGCATACCTGTGACAAGCTCTGCAGTAAGTGAATCTTATAAAAGAAAAGGATTAGTGCACTCCCAGCATTCTATGTAATATATCATACCGAGGGTGGGATTGTATACTGCCATGGATAGGCACCAGGAAAAGAAAATTATGGTAAGTATGATACGATTTTCTGTTTACCTGGTGCCTCCATGGCAGTATACCTGTGACAAATAACTAGCTGAAATGGGTGGGATAATACATAGTAAAAGATTTATTTGAAAAAGGATTTAAAATAGGCAAATGCTGACCTGATAGCCTGGCTGACAGTTTCTACAGATCAGAGAGCTACCAGGTTTACTCTGTGATGTTTCATAAATGCATGTTGGGATGATCATGGTGCTACCTTTAGATTGTTTCGATGGATACATCTGCTCTGACTGTCCAAGGAGCAGAAAACAACTGGGTGGAATACAGCCCAAGGAAGAGGGGGTTCTAGACCCTTAGCCCTGTATGCCTTCTTAATCAATTTGATTATCCATTAAACTATTGTACCAGAGCGGGGATATGCAAACTATAGCTCCCCAGCTGCCGCGGAACCATATGTCCCATGAGGTATGGTAAAGCTCTGATATTCACCGACATGACTAGGCATGATGGGAACTGCAGTTCCCAAATGACCGGAGGGCCACATCCCAGAGGCCTCTGCCCCAGAGGATGCTTCTTTGCCCCTGTTTTTTTTTTTTTTTGGAGTATTACAAATAGGTTAGATGAAAGTCTGAAGGGAGTTCTGGCTTGAAGCCTTAGTACAAACGTAATATCGTCTTCGTGAAGAAGGTCGAAATTGGATCTGAAAAGATTGGCATGGTCCAAGGATCGGAGATAGTAGAGGAAGAGGAGAACTTAGGGATGAATCCATGCACTGTTCTAAGTTCTACTCTATCCGAGTACAAAAAAAATGATATTATTGTCTTCTGTTCCCAGAGCCTGAAGCTCTGATACTCCCCAGCCAGATGGCATCACCGAAGAACAGTTTTCAATTGAGATTCCATAAAGATACCGAATCAGATTTGGCAAAAGGCTGTCTGGATAAGGGCTCCAGAGTGATATAGAGATCCCAAGTGAGAAAGATGTGTTTTAAGGAGTGGGCTTATCTTCTTGACTGCCCTGAAAAATTTGATTATTAAAGGATCTTTGGCCCATCTCTTGTTGTCACAGCAGTGATTGCCACCATCTGTACCTTTAAGTTGCTTAATACTAATCCTAAGTCAAGGCCTGCTTGCAGGAAGTCGAGGAGTTGAGAGGAAGAAGGCCCATCAGGATTGAAGTTTTTGCCATTAGCGAAAAATATAAACTTATTCAAAACGTTGTCATTGTATTGTTCGTTGAAGGCTCCTGTGCTTTGAGCAGAGTTTAAACAACTGTGGAGGAACATCCTAATGATTAAAGCCTCTGTGTTTTAACATCCTAATGTTATTTACCAGAAGCTGGAAACTAAGATATATTGCCCTACGAAATCATGGGTCTCCCTGCAAATATGGCAGGACTTTTATCACCGTTATAGTTGATATTGCAAGTCTCTAGAGAATTTTCAAGGTAGGAGGCCGGAGGAGGCAAAAATTAGATTGCATGCTCAAGGATTTAACAGGGCATCTATTGCTTCTGCCCATGGGTGAGGTAGATGTGAAATAAACCTCTGCAGCTTGGTATTGCATTGGAGCCTGCGCTAACTGTGGTCCAGAAGACATGCCTTAATGGACGTGGCTTTACAAGCATCTCCCTCTTTGTCCACTAGTGCAGACCCTGTGCATCAAACTTGTTTGATATATGGACTGGGATAGCTGGTTTGCTCCATTGCCATTGATAAAAAGTGCCTGAGGTATCCATGTGTCTATGGTACCATCTGGATACAGGTAGACAAAATCCCTATTAAGCTGAGTTAGCTCGAGGCTGTTAGGTAGGACTCATTCTTTTTGATTTCTGAATGATCGCCCACATTGTCTGAGATGGCAGGAACACTTCCCCTTTTGCGGTGTTGAATAAGGCATCTAAATAAATGAACTGGAGAAAAGATGACTCCTTTGATAATTTACCATCCAACCTTATCTTGATAGTGTAGGCCCCAGAATCCTCCTGTGTTCCACTAGCTGGGCTAGATCTTTTGATAAAAGGAGAATATCATCTTGCTAGTGATAAGATCTGAGACCCAGTTCTTGTAAGGAAGATTGGATAGTGATCCGAGCCCTCTTGAGGGCTCTGGGAGAAATGCAGAGTCCGAAGGGGAGACTCTGGAACCGAAAATCTCAGGTACTTCTGTAACAATTGTAGTATGGGTGCGTGCAAGTAAGCATCCCTGAATTCCTGGGAATGTCTAATTCTGCTACTCTGGGGGATCAAGTCTGACTTTCCTCCTGTGACACGGGAAATGGCTTTCTGTAACCTTTCTTCAAAGAACACTAATTTTGTTTTGACACAGTGTCACCTGTCCCTGGTTCTGACCACAATGCCCGTATGGCTATCACAAGGAGTAACTTTGATCTTGCGAAGTATCCAATTGTATCCATCACCATCTCACCAATGAAGTCTGCTGAGAGCTATTCATCCAAAGTCTTAACTATATTTTCCCTAGGGACCGAAAACTGTTTCCATGTTTTCGGTCCATGCCCTCAGGGCTTTGAATACAGATAATACAATTGCTGACTTCCAGGCGTTTACCCACCATTTGGTAAGCTCCATTAAGTTGGGGTCTATTCATCTGTCTAAAGGATCCTTAATTGAGGCTGAATCATCGATTGGTGAGATTAAATTCTTTGCTATATAAACTACTGTTCCGACAGTGGATACATTTTTGCTATGCAATTGAAGAAAAATCATTTTTTTTGTTTGTTTGTTTTTCATTTTCTTCTTCAATAATGTCTCCGATATCATCCATCAGAGGAAGGAAGGAAACCTGCTTCTTTAGAAATGGGAAGTACATCTTTGACTTCTCAGATGTAGTGTCAGCTTCCTCCCAGCCAATAGCTGGCTTTACAGCCTAGGGCAGTGATGGCGAACCTTGGCACCCCAGATGTTTTGGAACTACATTTCCCATGATGCTCATGCACTCTGCAGTATAGTTGAGCATCATGGGAAATGTAGTTTCAAAACATCTGGAGTGCCAAGGTTCGCCATCACTGGCCTAGGGAAAAGTTTGACTCAGATGGCCCACTATCATCCAGATGTCCATAGGGATACTTGCTGGGCGGTGAGAGGATTCTCTCTAGGATGGGCCAGGAAGTGTTAACTTCTCTGGAGGAAGTTGAGCTAATTGCTACAATGGAACTGCTGTTGCTCATTCTGCTATGCAACCCTTGCCCATCTTTTTGAATAGGTCAGCTACCTGTTAACCCTCTGACTCTCTGTCTGCTGCATAGACTCTAAAGCCTTGTACACAAGATCGGACTTTCCGATGTGTGATGACAGGCTGTTGGCGGTAAATCCGACCATGTGTATGCTCCATCGGACAATTGTTGTCAGATTTTCCGCAGACAAATATTGGATAAAAGGTTTTGAAATTTTCCACAAAGAAATGTTTGTTGTCGGATTTACACAAGTCCATTGGACAAAAGTCCAAAGTACAAACACGCATGTTCGGAAGCAAGGACGAGACGGAAGCGCCTTTTTATTTATTTATTTTTTGGGTCAAGTTACCACAACACCATTATTATCTCATAGTTTTTAAGCTCAAAGATACAATTATGGTGGTGTCCCTTGTTAATTTGACATTTTTTTTTTTAAATGTACCTGCCTACTCACAAGCAAACTGTCCTTTTTTACAGTAAGTAAAACACATAGCCAAGTATTTTTAAAAATATATTTTTTCTTTAACCTGTTCCAGACCAACCTCCGCAGTTGTACTGCGGCAGAATAGTACAGGCAGGCGAAGCGCCTTTATCCTACGTCATATGCACGGCCGGGGAGGAGACGAGCATGCCCCTCCGCCGGCCATGACGATGGGCCCCAGGCCCAGGCCAATGATTTCTGGCCTGGACCGGTGATCGCCCCTGATGAATGATATCCTTCCCCTGTCTGTGTAAGTGTAAACACAGACAGGGGAAGTGATTTCTTCTCCCTTGTGAAGGTCTTTTCTGCTGCAGACCGAGAGGAGAGAGCCTCACAAGTGAGTTGCACCACCAGCACACTGACACCAGGTCATGTAGGCACACAATTCACCCCCGATCACCCCCCGATCACCACCTGTCACTGTGTCACCCAGTACAGCAATCAGATTTATTTTTTTTGATCGCTGTACTATTGTTATTAGTGACACTAATCAGTGTTAGGGTAACTAGTATTAGGCTCAGAAAGGACTAGGGACCCCCTCTAACCCCCCAATAAAGGTTTAACCCCTTGATTACTCCGTGCCACCTGTGATCACAGTATAAGTGTCACGGGTGACACAGTAAGGCTAGTTATTTTTTTATTGTGTCAGGGCACCCGCTGTATTTTACCCAATAAAGGTTTAACCCCCTGATCACCCGGCGGGTGATCAAAGTAAGGTTTTAAGGTCAGATAGGGTCTATGTCGCCCCAGGCAGCATCAGGTTAGTGCCAGTACCGCTAACACCCACGCACGCAGCATACACCTCCTCAGATAGCTCTGATGACGGAGTTATGGTCCCTGCCAAGGTCAGGCGTATCAGACCCTGATCTTCTGCTGTCGCTGAGGTGCAAGAACCGCAGGTCCTTCATATGGAGCAGAGAGCCAGTACTAGCGCCAATATTCCTTCTGGTGAACTGGCAAGCACCAGAGGCCTAGTACATCCTGGTCATACATCCAGCACTGCAGTAACACTTGGTGACGTGGTGAGTTCCATAAGTGCAGTTCAAGCTGGCGAGGTGGCAAGCACAAGTAGTGTCCTGCTGTCACCAAGAACACAAAGACAGGCCCGTCGAGCCCATAGGGCCCTTCCTGCTGCATTTTCCAATCCTAATTGGGAACCCACCACTTCTGCAGCACCCGTACTTCCCCCATTCAGTGGCCAACCTGGCATTCAGGTGGAAACAGTTGATTTTACATCACTTGATTTTTATTCGCTGTTTTTCACCGAAGATCTCTATAGATCTATTGTGGACCAAAGCAATTTGTATGCTGGTCAATACATCACCGCACATCCCCAGCTAACCCTTGCCAGAGATTGGAGACCAAGTACGGTCTCCGAATTTAAGACCTTTCTGGGCCTTTCCCTCCTCATGGGCATAGTTAAAAAGAGTGAGTTGCGGTTATATTGGTCCACTGCCCCAATTCACCATATGCCCGTGTTCTCTGCCTCCATGACCAGGACACGATATGAGCAGATCTTGCAGGTCATGCACTTCAGTGACAATGAACTCTATCATCATCAGGGTGACCCTGAATTTGATCGGCTCTACAAAATTCGGCCCCTCATAAACCACTTCAACCAACGTTTTGCAGCCTTGTTTACTCCTGATCAAGTTGTCTGTGTTGATGAGTCCCTGATTACGTTTTCTGGCCACTTGTCATTCAAACAGTACCTTCCCAGCAAGCGTGCCAGATACAGGGTCAAGATATATAAGCTCTGTGACAGGGCCACAGGCTATACATGTAGTTTTATGGTTTACAAGGGAAGAGATAGTCACGTAGAGCCGCCAAACTGCCCTGACTACATAGGAAGCGCTAACAAGATTATGTGGGACTTGGTGTCATCCTTATTCGGAAAGGTTTACCACTTGTATGTGGACAATTATTACACAAGCGTGCCACTGTTTGATAAACAGATTGGAGCATGTGGCACCGTGGAACCTAATCACCGGGGCTTTCCCACCTTAGGCTGGGGGAGAGAGCCTGCTTGAGATGTAATAATTTGCTCGCTATGAAGTGGAGGGATAATAAGAATGTTTTCGTTCTTACCTCCCTTCATGCAGGCACGATTGTCCAAATTCCTACGGCGACTGGTGTTGTGGAGAAACCCTTCTGTGTCCACGAATATAACCTTAATATGGGAGGGGTGGACCTCAACGACCAGTTGTTTGTGCCGTACCTAGTTGCCCTCAAGGCCAGACGCTGGTACAAAAAGGTGTCTGCATACTTATTTCAATTGGCTTTGCTAAACGCTCTTGTGCTATACAGAGCTTCAGGACGAACTGGATCCTTCCTTAAATTCCAGGAAGAGATCATCAGAGTCCTTCTGTTTCCACATGGTGCTCTGAACCGGGGGTCTTGAAAGATGTGATGGCCACCACATTTTGAGAAACCCTAATCTACAACGTTCAGTTTATAGTTTTTTTTACAGTTTTTATAAAAGTGAAAAAAGTGGGGAAAAAAACACACACACAAAAACAAAAAAAAAATAAAAAAGCCAAAAATAGTTGTGGTTGTATTTTCCTTCTCTCTCTCTATTGTTCTCTCTCTTATGTTCGCTCTCTACTTTTCACTCACTATTGTTCTATATCTATCGTTGTCTCTCTGTTTTATTTTGACTATGTTTTATTGTATTTGCTTTGCAGGTATGGTATGTTATACTGTAATGTTTGTTTTATTGTTAACCATCATTTGCTTAGCAGTTACGTCATTCAGTTACAGAGCGGATTTATTTATCTTGACAGCAACAGCGTTTGCTCCCACGATACATAAAGCCGTGACTCCAGCACTGTAGGAGGTGATTTCACCACCACAGTTAAAAAAAAGAGCATATATGCCGAAGCATGGGAGCAGCAGGGGTGGAGGAGTGATTTGCTCCTACCTTTTGGGGTGGATGGCCCCATGATTCGGCATATATAAATGGTGCTTGTATGGCCATCATTAGAAGTGGGTGGATGAAGGGAGGTATTCTAATGGTGGGCATACCCACCGATCAATCTCTTTTTTTCATTCAGCCCACAGGCTGCATGAAAAAAAGATTACAATATATGCCCAAGAAGGACCACCAACGTACTGGTATGTTGCTGGACTTTGAGTGGTTATAGCAGAATGATGCCTGCGGGTTTTTTCAGCCAGCGGTTGGCTTTCATATAAAAGGAATCCTAGCAGCCAATTAGCCTCTAGACTGCTTTTACAAACAGTGGGAGGGAATGCCCCCCTCCTACCATCTTCCATGGTTTTCTCTGGCTCTCCTGTCCCAACATGGAATCTGAGAATGCAGCCGGTGGTTCTGCCAACTGACCACTGACCATATAAGGATTAACAAGTCTCCATTTTGTTATACTGTCATCCATTTTAAACTTTGTATGACCAAGCTAGAATTCTAACTGCTAAGACATAGATGCTTGCTATTTGGAAAATATGCTGTTTTCTTAGAATGCCCTTGGCCGCGAGAGTTTGTACAGGGAAAGCCAAGATATGCAACTATCTTATATTCTCTTAACTGCGTCTGTGACCTAGAACGTCTGGATCACAGACTATTAGCACAATGTTGTTGAATATCGTAGTCTTATTCTTATCTCGTGAAGGTTAATGACGTGCTTTGCCATGAAGACACGATTTTCTGCTTATCCTGCTTGTTCTGTCAATAAACCTGTTACTAGGAAAAGTTTGGTGTATAACTACAAGGGGGAATGGGAATCCCTGATTGGCTACTCCACAGGGTGCCACCCCAATTGTCTCAGCATATAACCTGTAATATTCAAAACATTAAATGTAATCATTATTCACATACATCTCGTGTATGAGTCTTGGTTATCTCACCGGTGAACGGGACTCCCAGGTTCATCCAGACCACGGCCTAGGCAAGATAGGAAGAGGGAAATCGAGCACCTAACAGAGCAAGGACCTACCTTTACAGCTGGTACCAGAAGTGGGGTCATCGATTCGGCAGGTGAGTGACTACTGATTTATTTACCTTATTGGTGAGGATCTTTTGGTGTCACTCATACTGCCGCGGTGACCGCCACGTGCGGGACCTGTATTGCTGCTGTGCCTCCGCGGTGGGCTAGGCTGGCCCATCGGGAGAAGTAGAGGGCTCGTACCTGAAAAGAGAGTCCGGCTAGGTTGGCCTGACTTAAAACTATTAAGTAAAATAGATTAAAGGAGAGTCCGGCTAGGTTGGCCTGACTTAAAACTATTAAGTAAAATAGATTAAAGAGAAACATTACAGGGAAGGGAAGCAATAGATTGCGCCCTCCCCAAATAAGGTCGGATGTTCAAGGGACGCCCGAAGGGTAATTTGATCAAATCAAACACAGTGCACATTTTATCTAGTCATGTAGAACGATTGTATGTGATTTAGTTGTTCATGTTTTTCTTTCCAGGTTACGTAAGTATTTCAAACTTGCCTTTTCAATAGTTTTTTTGTATTTTGCTGTTCTTTCAATGTCGTTACCTTGTGATCCAGATTGCTGTGAAATTGTTAACCCTTGCCCTCACTGTACTGTTGGTTTATTGTTTCTTAAACAAATTGATATCCTGATATTGATAGCCACTCGCCCAGGGGGATATTCCACTAGACTAGGAGAACGCCCCGTGTACCCCCAGGACGAAATTTCTCCCATTGTCCCGCTAGTCAGAATAAACCTGCATAGCCCAGTCAGTGAATCCCACCTCCTTGCTGAATCTTCCCTGGAAGAAGTTCAACAACAGGTGATTCGTGCCACTGGCTGCTATCACCTCTGCCCCCTTACCAAGCATCTCATAACACCCCCCCATAATGGGGAATACTGTAGGCAAATACGGGACCCCTTATGAACAACCTACTCCCTATCAGTATGTGCAGACTATAGTGCCCGGTCCCTATGTAGAACCATTTTGGAGTCAGGTTAGGGAAAGGTGCCAGCAATTAGGGATCCATGATATAGGTCCCGCGGGCCCCTGCAACACAGAAGATTGGCATGTAGAAAAAAAGATTTGTCAGTTACATAAGCACTCATACCCCCCCGGGAAGTGGGATGTAGATTACATGAAAAAATCTTGCAAGATATGGGAAGCCCCTCTAAAAATTTATAAAAAAAAGCATGCCAAAAATCATGCCCTCACAGAAGGAAAACCAATACCCTCGGCCCCTATAACTACACCCCTGAATGCCCCAGAAATACCCCCTCCTTATGTCCTTGTCAAAACTGACGAGGGCGAGGTTGCCCAGGCCTTGGCCATCTACCCCAGCCTTGGGGTAGACATGGCTGCCATATCCGCTGCACTGTACAACGCCTCCACCCCGCACCAAAGACAACAATGGGACAGGGAATCCCAAGCCAAAAGAGACAGGGAGGGCCAGGAGTACCAGGACCGAGTAGAAGCCGATGGGAGGGCGAGGGAGACCCCTGAGCAAAAAGACTTTAGGGAAGAGAAGGAACGGTTTGCCCTTGAGGTAGAGGGAGCCAGAGCTAAAATAGAACAGGGACATAGCATTTTGAGGGAAGCCCGAGCCGCCCTAGCACAAGCAAAACGAGAAACAGAGGGAGACCCGGACCAGAGCCCGGGAACCTCCCAAAGCAGTGATCCCACTGAGGGTGAGGCTGTAGTCCTGAGTCCCGAAGACAATCGGGCCATGGAAAAACTCTCTAAGATGGGGGTGGTCACCAGGAGTAAGGTCAAAATCAAGTTGGCTACAGAGAAACCACTACCCGTACCCATACCAGCGCCAGGACCCATTATCTCACCTATGGCCACTCCCGTAGTTACTGACGAGGATGATGAGGACACCCCCGATATTAAGGCTCCCCTTATGACCATTGGTAACACAGAAATTCACCTACCCCTGCCCCTAGGCACACTGACAAAACTCAAAGAACTCTGTCCATCCCCAGAAAACATCCTAGGGAAGCTGACACCTTCCTGTTGTGCCAGTGCGCCGGGTCAAATCTGGACCCGATTGATCTTGAGAGTATAATACATATTCTAGACCCCGACTGCCCCGACCCCCCAAAGGTAAAAGACCTGTTTAATGCCCATGTCCAGGGAAAAGGGGGCTGGCCAGCTTTCTGGAAAACCCTAGGACAACATTGGAGCACCCTCTACAAAGGGATCACAGCTCTGCAAGATCTGGTCCAAACAAAACAAGCCCCGAAGGAAAAATTCTATGATTTTTGCACCCGAGTATACAACCTCTGGAAAGCGGTAGATAGGGCGGATGGGTCCCTTTTTACCACTACTGTAATGGCCGGAGGGGAGCCAAAAGTAGTACAGCTGCTAAAATTAATTAACCCCAAATGGGCTACCCAACCCCCGGAGGATTTCATGTCAGACACCCGCTCCAGGGAAACTTCCGGGGTTTTTGAACAAAAAGGGGGGTTATTTTATAACACATTTGAACCCCCAACCCCTTTAATGGCACTCCAACCATATGCCCCCACTCGAAGACCAGAATATGCCCCCCAACCACCAGACCAGGGTTGTTTCAACTGTGGTCAAATGGGACATTGGAAGTCCAATTGTCCCTACCGTAGGGGCCAAACGGGACCTTGGGGGAAGGGAAATGGACGAAGGCGTTACCCTAACGCCTTTCCTTCAACTCCACAACATCAACGTCCCCCAACTTACCAAGGACCAGTGTCAGGCCCCAGATATCACCAGCCCTATCAAGGACCCCAAGGACCCCCTCCACCTAACAATGCCGCCCTTCGTGTTCCACCACCCCCACCAGCCCCTATTCCCATGCAATGGCCTGCCACCCAACCCTCAAGCAGGACATAGGGCTGCCTGGAGTATGTCCCTTCCCTCAGCCTGGTATGTTACAATGTGTCCTGGAGGAGCCTACCCCAGGTGATCCTGGGTGTAGATGGAAAACGCATTTGTTTTCTCATTGACACTGGTGCCACCTCTAGCTCCATCAATGATGTGACCTTTGACACGCCACAATGTTCTGAGGGAAGCTCCATAGGTATTAATGGGACTCCTGTTACCCACCCTATCACCCCACCCTTATCAGTAACCACCCCGGAGGGGGTGCTACTTTGCCAACAACGGTTTGCCATCCTGCCCCAATGCCCAGTCTCCCTGATGGGAAGGGACTTAATGTCCAAACTGGGAGTGGTGATCAAATTTGATCCACAGGGAGCAGTAACTGCCAGCTCTGCACTCTGCGACTTACAAGGCCCAAAGAGACAATCCAAAAAAGGGTATTTTGTACTCTTACCTGCCTCCCTGGAAACCCATGCTATTTGGGCAGAGAATAACGCGAGTGTAGGTTTCATCCCATGTACCCCTTACACCCCCCAAATGCGCCCAGACTCAGTACCTGTCTTTCAAAAACAATATGCACTACATTCTGACAAAATTGAGGGGATTACACCCCTCATCAATAGGTATGTAGCCATGGGCATCCTGACACCCGTCATCAGCTCATGGAACACCCCCATATACCCAGTGAGAAAGGCAAGCGGGGAATGGCGCTTGGTACAGGACCTCAGGGCAGTCAACAAAATGGTGGTTCCCCTCCCCCCTCTGGTCTCAGACATTGCCTTTATTTTTTCTTGCATACCGGCAAACTCAGTGGCCTACACGGTAATTGACTTAGCTAACGCTTTCTTTAGCATCCCTGTGGATCCACTGGCCCAGCCCATGTTTGCTTTTTCTTGGGGGGGGAGGGGGCAACTGACCTGGCCCCGCCTACCGCAGGGCTATGTGGACAGCCCGGCAGCCTTCTCTATGGTATTGAATGAGACAGTCAAATCCTGGCAATCGAGCGCTGGGTCGGTACTCATCCAATATGTGGATGACCTCCTTCTCTGCAGCCCTACCCCAGAAGCTTGTGAAGAAGACTCAAAAAACTTGCTGGATCACCTAGCCAAGGCAGGTCACTTGGCCTCACGGAAAAAGATACAGTGGGTGACCCCTACTGTAGAGTACTTGGGGTGCATCCTCAACAAGGGAGAGAGAAGTGTTTCCCCCCACCGTGCCGCAGCCCTTAACGCTCTGCAGCCACCCAGGGACAAGGCCACCCTCTTGTCTTTCCTGGGAGCAATCGTCTATTGCCGGCAATGGATCCCTGACTGCTCATTTCATGACTCCATTCTGAGGAGGGCCACGCTCTCCACTGCGCCAAAAGTGGTGGAATGGACGGAGGAAATGTTACACTCATTTAACACCCTCCTCTCCTCCCTTGCCTCCGCCCCGGCCTTAGGACTAGTGGACTACAGGAAAACTTTTTATCTATATTGTGTAGTTAATGGATCTGCCTTTGCAGCAGTTCTTGCCCAAGAGCACGGTAATTCTTACCGACCGGTGGCTTTCCTTTCAAAGAAACTCCCACTCCAGGTCCAGGGCATGCCTGCTTGCCTCCAGAACATGGCCGCATGTGCCATGGCCATTCAAGAAGCCAACAAGTTAGTTCTGGGACACCCCCTAACTGTATACACTACCCACTCAGTCACCCACCTTATCCAAAACCTCAATACACAACATATGACCACCCAAAGAGCCAGCGGGTATGAAATCATTCTTCTAAACACCTCCAATCTGACCATCAAACACACCTCTGACACCTCCCCCATCCTCAGGCTATTACATTCTCTGCTCAAACTCATGAATTATGGTGAACCATCCAAAATGCATGACTGCACAAAGGTATTGGACCAAGTCACCTCCCCACGAAAGGACTTAACAGACGTACCTCTGGCCGGTGCAGAGGAAGTTTTTGTGGACGGCAGTTGCTTGTGCCCTTCGGATTCCACTTTTCTGACAGGATACGCGGTAGTACAACTCCCAGATCTGGTTCTGGAGGCTAAGCCACTTCCGCCTTCCTCGGCACAGGTCGCGGAACTGGTAGCCCTCACCAGAGCATGCATCCTGTTCACAAATAGGGATGTCAATATTTACACTGACAGTCGATACGCCTTCGGCGTGGTTCACGATTTCGGGGTGATCTGGGCTAACAGGGGGTTTAGAACGGCTGATAACAAAATTATAGCCAATAAGGAGCATATCCTGGCCCTTCTCCAGGCTATACTACTGCCCAAACATTTGGCGATTATTAAAGTCAAGGCTCACACCACCACTGGTAGCTACATTGCCCGAGGCAACGCCCTTGCGGATAGATGCGCTCGAGCGGCGACAAATTCCTCCACACATCCACCCGCCCCTACCACGATATTTTTCCAACAAGATTTTTCAGCGCCAGATTTCCCCTCAGTTGCAGCCCAAATCCAATTCATGGCCACAGATGCTGATGTCCTTTTCTGGGTCCAGCAAGGATTGTCCAAAGACCAAAGAGGCCTTTGGACAAATGGAGGGGTCATTGGGATCCCGAAGCCAGCTCGGCCCTCATCCTTTCCTACCTGCATGGTCCCGGACATATAGGGTCCCAACCCTTGCAACAGCTGTATGAAAAAACCTTAAAAGCATTAGATGCACAGACTGACATTAACCTATATTCTTTACAGGAAGAGTACGTGAAACATCTGGTAAGTACAATAGAAGAACATAATGAACAAGTTGCTGTCACCTTTTCTCCTCTTCCAACAGAACCTACTCACCCCTTCATCCCGGGGGATAAAGTGTTGATCAAGCAGCTTGCCCAACGGAAGCATGTGGGGCCCATCTACTCCGATCCATGGAACGTGGAGAAGGTCTCCAGGACTGCTGTCCTCACAGACTACACCCCTCAGTGGATCCATGCCAGCAGACTAAAAAAAATGCCCCGAACCTCCACCGACTCCAGAACACCCCCAGAGGACACTTGCCCAAGACCAACAGGAGGATGCCACCACCAAAGGGACCCCAGAGACGAACCTACAGACCCTCCAGGAACAGTTCGGCAGAATCTCCCTGGACTTTCCTCCTCCTCCCACCAGCTCGGACTGAAGTCTTTGCAAAAAGAAAGAGACAGGGGCTTAGAAGATCAGTATGTACTACACACCATTTTGCTCTGGTCGATAGTATTGACTTTTGTGGTTTTTTCTATAGTCATGATGACATGTATCATGACAGGGTCGTGTGGGTTTACAAGAAGCTCAAAAGGTACTGAGAACTGATCACTAGACAGAAGAGCATTAGTTCCAAGGCCCAGTAATCATAATAATAATAACAACAAAGGTTTAGGAGTAATGGTAGCACGGAACGAACTACCCCCCCAGGACAGTAAAACGTTTTCTTTAGCCCCAACAATACCACATCATTTTTTATGGCAATACGCGTTTGGTCAAGTAATGGGAAAAGGGGCACCCTGTTGGGTGTGCTCCCACATGGGAACGGGTAGGAATAAAATTCCAGTAGTGGGAATCCCCCTCCCAGTAGAGGACCTGTTTAACGAGACGACACAAGACCATATGGCCAATATAACGACCAGACCCTCCCCCCTTATTTTCTCTGGTTTCACACAACCCCCATCCTTCTGTTTCCTAAATGGAGCTTGGAAAGAAAACGGGGAAATCCCCAATGGCCAATTCTGTAGGAACACACTAGTAAATCTTACCCTTAGAGACTTAGGGAAGTTTCTGCGGGATGGGACGTTTGACATCCAGGGGTTGAATACTTCCACCATTGGAGATAGTGATGAAAGGATAGGGAACATGTCTTTATACAACATAATGGACTGTGTACTATCATCAGAAACATTTGACGATACTGACCTAAAAGACTGGTTAGAGTCCTACCACATGAATGATACTTTACTAGAGTACAGTAGCACCGCGAGTTTAGGAGATTGGTTATGCCTAGTTGGACTCAGGTCAGGCATATCCCAACCCCCTGATATAATACCAGCACCTCATCTGCCTCATGGATGGATGGTGTGTTGCGGTCTAATATGTCACACCACCATACCTTACCCTCTAGATTCCTCTACAGGTGGTTGGTGCACCATTGCCAGGATGGTACCATATATGGGTATAGCCTCTGACAATCAGTACATCAAAATGACCCCTGCCCATGGGCATTTAGAGTTCGGGAGGGCTAAGAGACAAGTAACATCATGGTGGGAAAAATTAGCCGCCTCCATTGGAAGCCCGGGAATGTGGAATGCCCTAGATAAAATAGATCTTTTTGCTGAAATAATCTCTGGGGTAGTGAATTCTACTTCCAGAGATGTTTCTCTGCTAAACGAAGAAACTCGGAAGATCCGAACTGTGCAGGAACTGATAAAAATGAGGCAGGAACAACTTTTGGCCGCCATCACTGGGATTTGTAACCTCATGGCCAATTCGGAGATGTGTTGCACCTTCATACACAACTTCACCGTTCCTGTGGAAAGTCTGTCGGTACCCGATTATTACGATATTATCAAAAGTCATTCAGCCCAAAGACAGACCCTCCTACAGAAAGCAAAAAACTTGGGAGATGATTGGAACCTTTTCTCGGGTACAGGAGGGTGGTTTGAAGGTATTTGGGGGGGCATACTGGGATTTTTCAAGAAAATATTTCTCGTATTAGTGATGATAGTGTTGTTGATAGTAATGTTCTATGTGATCGCCAAGTGCTGCTGCATAGCAGCCTCCAAGGTTTCCCATCCAACAATAGCAACCAAGCCCAATGACGAAGAGAAAGCACTTATGGCTTTTTCCAAGAATGTCTGGTATAGAGGATGATCGATAACTTCGTGCCAAAGTTATGATCACAGGAGGGATTATAAGGATTAACAAGTCTCCATTTTGTTATACTGTCATCCATTTTAAACTTTGTATAACCAAGCTAGAATTCTAACTGCTAAGACATAGATGCTTGCTATTTGGAAAATATGCTGTTTTCTTAGAATGCCCTTGGCCGCGAGAGTTTGTACAGGGAAAGCCAAGATATGCAACTATCTTATATTCTCTTAACTGCGTCTGTGACCTAGAACGTCTGGATCACAGACTATTAGCACAATGTTGTTGAATATCGTAGTCTTATTCTTATCTCGTGAAGGTTAATGACGTGCTTTGCCATGAAGACACGATTTTCTGCTTATCCTGCTTGTTCTGTCAATAAACCTGTTACTAGGAAAAGTTTGGTGTATAACTACAAGGGGGAATGGGAATCCCTGATTGGCTACTCCACAGGGTGCCACCCCAATTGTCTCAGCATATAACCTGTAATATTCAAAACATTAAATGTAATCATTATTCACATACATCTCGTGTATGAGTCTTGGTTATCTCACCGGTGAACGGGACTCCCAGGTTCATCCAGACCACGGCCTAGGCAAGATAGGAAGAGGGAAATCGAGCACCTAACAGAGCAAGGACCTACCTTTACACTGATCAGAGACCAGAATAGCTCCAATCATCTCAATGGCCTAAGAGCATTTCATGACTTCAAATGTAAACAGGGTGAAATTCTACACATGGCCATGGCATGTGTGAGCAATATATCATTTAGTGACAACTTTGTGCAAAAAAATAAAAGTTTGTCATTTTTCCCACAACTTGTGGCAAAATATAAAATATTTCATGGACTCAACATGCCTCTCAGCAAATAGCTTGGGGTGTCTACTTTCCAAAATGGGGTCATGGGGGGGGGGGGGGGGGTTGTTATGCCATCTTGGCATTTTATGGCCTTCAAAACTGTGATAGATGGTGAGAAGTGAAATCAAAAATCTACGCCCTTAGAAATCCTGAAGGCAGTGATTGGTTTTCGGGGCCCCATATGCGGCTAGGCTCCCAAAAAGCAAACAAGATATTTGGGGGCATACCCTAAACAAATGCATAAAGATGATGCTGCCATAAGACCATACAACAGAACAAAAATACGTGGCTAAGCTCCCAAAAAGTCCCATGCATGTGGTATCCCCATACTCAGGAGAAGCAGCAGAATTAATTTTTGGGTGTAATTCCACATATGCCCATGACATGTGTGAGTAATATATCATTTAGTGACAACTTTGTGCAAAAAAAAACTGTTTGTCATTTTCCCGCAACTTGTGGCAAAATATTAAATATTGCATGGACTCAACATTCCTCCCAGCAAATAGCTTAGGGTATCTACTTTCCAAAATGGGGTCATTTGGGGGGGTGTTAGGCCATCTTGGCATTTTATGCCCTTCAAAACTGTGATATGTAGTGAGGAGTAAAATCAAAAATATATGCCCTTAGAAATCCTGAAGGCGGTGCTTGGTTTTTGGGGGCCCCGTATGCGGCTAGGCTCCCAAAAAGTCCCACACATGTGGTATCCTTGTACTCAGGTGAAGCGGAAAAGGGGGTGCAATTCCCCATCTAACCATAGCATGTTTGAGCAATATATCACTTAGTGACAACTTTTTGAAAAAAAAACGTTTTTTCTGTCATTATTCAATCACTTGGGAAAAAAATAAAACATTCAATGGGCTCAATATGCCTCTTAGAAACTTCCTTAAAGTGTCTACTTTCCAAAATGGGGTCATGGGGGGGGGAGGGGGGGTTGTACTGCCATTTTAGCACCTCAAGAAATGAGTCAAACTAAAAGTTGCGTAAATTCCAGAAATTGTACCCTAGTTTGTAGACGCTATAACTTTTGCATAAACCAATAAATATACGCTTATTGACATTTTTTTTACCAGATACATGTGGCTGAATACATTTTGGCCTAAATGTAGGACTAAAATTGAGTTTATTGGATTTTTCTTATAACAAAAAAGAAAATATCTTTTTGTTATAAGAAAAAAAGGATGCAAATTTCGTTTGGGTACAACATTGCATGACCGCGCAATTACCAGTTAAAGCAGCTCAGTGCCAAACTGTAAAAAGTCCTCTGGCCTTTGACCAGCCAAATGGTCCGGGGCTTAAGTGGTTAATAGGGAGCACAAGAAGGTCATATAAAAATCAAACGGAAGGCAGCGATGGAGAAACTGTTGAAATTGGTGAAGTCTTTGTACCCCAGGGCAGACCTCAATTATGTGAAGAGCAAAATTGGGAACCTGAGGAGTCCATTTAATAGGGAGCACAATACAGTCCTGGACTCTGAGAGATTGGGAGCAGCAGCAGATGACATACCAGTATATGTCTCGAGGCTGTAGTCTTACAACAGCCTGTGTTTTTTGACAGACCAGACCGACCCAGACCATCGCTTTCAACGCTTCCTTTCTCATCGGCTGAGGTCATTTATTTTACTGTGCATTCTTTAAGAAATCAAATAAAGTAATCTGCCCTACAAATCAAAATAAACTAATTTAAATAAAAACTGCATTCTCTGCACAATAAAAAAGAAAGTATGACAACTCAAATCATGATTTAAAAAAGAAAATTGAAATTGTAGGGGTGAAAATCCCCAGGCCAGTGGGCTTGTTGGGGGTGTTGGGGCTGTATTTACCATGGTCCACCATGCTGCTCCGGTGGGTGGGGTTGCTGTGGTGTCTGTGGAGGTGTATCTAAATCGCAGATGTGTGTTTTAAGTGTAATTGGTCCCCTCCTCCCCTTGTTGCGGGGCTCCAGGATGAGCTCTTCACACATACTCCTTTGTTCCTCCTCCATATCTCTCAGCTTATTGCCTGTCATACAGCCAAATGCCTCCTGTGCATCTGGGGCCATACTAATGGCAGTTGTTGCATAGCTAAGGAAGGCAGCTGTGGCCTCATTCAGTTTCCTGGTCTTCCTGGCCCTTTTAGAAGGAGGGTGTAGGGGAGGAATCTGTGACTCTGGCTGCTGGGTACGGGCTTGTCCTGACTGAGACTTTCCTGTGTATGAAAATGGGACATATTTGTTTTTTTTTGGTCATCAATCACACACAGTTTTGAGCTCATGACTGTTGCAAATTGAATGTTGACAAATAGAAAAGATTATCATTCTGACCCCAGCATTTTTCATTCTTGCCCCAATCATTTTTGGCCACTACTGCCTATTGATATGGAAACCACTTTGTTAAGGCATAAATTTGGGATTAATACTGTCTAGTTAACATCATTCTATTTTTGTCTACAAATATGTTCAACAATGCTATACCTCAGTCAAGCTGGGCTCCTCCACATCTCCTTCCTGTGTAGAAGGACCAAGGTGGACCTCAGGAGCCGTGGCCTCAGCCGATGTGAAAGGAAGTGAAAAAAATTGAACACAAAAACATATATAATATATATATATATATATATATATATATATATATATATATATATATATATATATATATATATATATAAGAACACCCAATGGTATATGAGTGTAACAATACAATTAATGTAATACAACCAGTCCACCAGGAATACAAATAAAAAATTATGAAAACAATTCTTCTGTGTATAAGATATCTCCAAAACCATGCCTTGCTAAAGTGCAGTATGCTTTAATCTTGCAAAAATGTGTGTGCTTCGCCCGAAGTGTCAAATAAATCTGCTCACCAGATATCTCCGGCCACCAGGCCTATAATAAATGGGAACCTTCCTCAGTTAACTGGGATCTTCCAAGCCAGAAATCGCTCAAAACTGTTACCAGATCATTCCTATGGCTGTTACATTGACCACGCGTTATGGCTTTATATACACTGCACATGCATGAAACTCCGCTCTCAGTGCATCATGACGCTGGGGTGACTATCTCTCTTCGGCATGTGACAAACATGGCGGAAGATTGGGGAGTGTAACAGCATGGTGGATTATGAGAATTCGAGGCAGGTCTGTGGTGGTGGAGCTTATAGGAGGCACAAAGCCACCCCCATGAGCAAGGCTGAGATGGTGGAGATGGTGCCCATCCTTGAGAAGCACAACTTTGATTGCAAGCTGCACAACTACGAAAGGCCCAGCAGCCAAAAGGACCCCATTCCGTGAGCAAGAGCAGATGGAGTCCATCCATCACATAATCAAAAAAGTAAGCAATGTTTGTATCTAACCAATATGTATATGTGTAAATTAACTGTCTGTATACGTGCCTTCTCCAAGTAGGTTTTGAAAATGTTAAATAATGTTTTGTCTAATCTTTGTCAGAATTTGTTTTTTGAAGATAAAGTTAAATATAACGCAGATATGATTTTTTTTATTTTTTGCCATTTTTTAGTTAAAAACTATTATTTTACTCTTCTTTCAACAGGGGAGCATGAAAAAAGGAGGCTACAGAGCAACCGCCAGAGGGGACAAAGGGTGTTTACCCTCGCCTGGGCCCCAACAGGGGAGACAACAAGGCCATCTTCCCCCCAAAATAGTGACAACTTCAAACACTCTAGGTAGGCCAAAGGCCCTGGGCTTGGGGCGGTATGTAAGGGGTAAAGAATAATTTCTGGTTGCTGCCTGGCTCATCAGTGCCCATTAATGCAGCCTTGCCAGGGTAAACATGGGTAGAGGAGGGGCCCTGGGGATCACAGTCATACAGAGTTATGCCTGCTAGAATGAGCCTCATATATCCCCTATCCCATAGGAGACAGGAGGGGTGGGGGGCAACTGCATGAGTTTTTCAATGTTGGCCCTTTTCCAATGTTTCCCCTCTGTAAAATGACATCACCTTCCCTTTTTCAATGCATTTGTAAGGGGGCCCATCATGGTTTCTTGCACCGGGGGCCCTAGTTATGCCTCTGTCCGGTGACTATGCTGGCCATGCAAGAACTGGCATGTTTTCAGCTTCCAGGAATGTGTACAGATCCTTGCAAAATGGGGCCGTGCATTATCATGCTGCAATGTGAGGTGATGGTTGTGGACGAATGGCACAACAATGGGCCTAAAGATCTCGCCACGGTATCTCTGTGCATTCAAAATGCCATCAATAAAATGCACCTGTGTTTGTTGTCCATAGCATAAGCCTGCCCATACCATAACCCCACTGCCGCAATGGGCCACTCGAACCACAACATTGACATCAGCAAACTGCTCACCCACACAACACCATACAGGCTGTCTGCCATCTATCCTGTACAATGAAAACTGTGATTCATCCGTGAAGAGTACACCTCTCCAAAGTGCCAGACACCATCGAATGTGAGCATTTGCCCACTCAAGTCGGTAAACTGCAGTCAGGTCGAGACCCCGATGAAGATGTTGAGCATGCAGATGAGCTTCCCTGAGACGGTTTATGACAGTTTGTGCAGAAATTCTTTGGTTATGCAAACCGATTGTTGCAGCAGCTGTCTGGGTGGTTGGTCTCAGAAGATCTTGGAGGTGAAGATGCTGGATGTGGAGGTCTTGGGCTGGTGTGGTTACATGTGGTCTGCGGTTGTGAGCCCGGTTCGATGTCCTACCAAATTCTCTGAAACACCTTTGGAGATTGCTTATGGTAGAGAAATGAACATTCAATTCAAGGGCAACAACTCTGGTGGACATTCCTGCAGTCAGCATGCCAATTGCATGATCCCTCTAAACTTGCAACATCTGTGGCATTGTTGGCATTGTGCTGTGTGATAAAACTGCACATTTTAACGTGGCCTTTTATTGTGGTCAGCCTAAGGCACACCTGTGCAATAATCATGCTGCCTAATCAGCATCTTGATATGTCACACCTGTGAGGTGGATGGATTATCTCGGCAAAGGAGAAGTGCTCACTAACACAGATTTAGACAGATTTGAGAACAATATTTGAGAGAAATAGGCCTTTTGTGTACATAGAAAAAGTCATAGATCTTTGAGTTCAGCTCATCATAAATAGGGGCAAACACAAAAGTGTTGCGTTTACAATTTTGCTCAGTATATATATATATATATGTAGCGCAGTGGTTGTGACACAGTTATCATGCTAAGTGATGTGATGTTCTTTAAGAGTTTGCCCCCCTCTGGTGTCCTTTTGATGTTAATGCTGTTGGGACTTTTCTTACAATTCTTGAGCTGTGCTGCAAAGCATTAAAACGGTTGTATAGTCATTTTTGTACTTTTACCTACAGGTAAGCCTAAAATAAGGCTTACCTGTAGGTAAAAAGAATATCTCCTAAACCTGTACAGTTTAGGAGATATTCCCCTCGCAATGAGCTGCTGACTTCAGCAGTGCATGCTCACCGGGCATTCTTAGCTGGAAGACCGGCAGACGCCAGACCCTGCGGGGAAGAAAATTCCTGCGTGCATGCCTGCAAGGCAGCTCCAGCCACTCACAGCGCCAGAGCCGCGATACCCGGAAGACACACGCCGAGGGAACATGTCAGTTTCCTTGGCATGGACTGAGTGAGATGCCGGCGCCTTGTTCTAAGGTAAGTATTTACCTTAGTATCTCACAATTAGCTAGTATGCAGTGCATACTAGCTCATAATGCCTTTTCCTTTACAGGTGTAAAGAAAAAAAAAAAAAAAGTCAGCGGGTTTACTCGCTGTTCAAGTGGCTCATGTGTTTAACTCAGTCAAGGAACTACTGACCCACAATGCCCAATTCACTTACCCACAAAGCCAAGTCACAGAACAGCCTGCTGGGTAGGGAAATAAAAGGGACAGGCATGGCATGTTTTCTCTCTCTCTGGATGCCATTCAACAAACAGCAGGAGAGCTATGTGTGGGCCAAGGGCTGGGAGAACCTGCGATCTACAGCAGAGAGTGGATCACCCACCTCAGAGGGATCCTTGTGAACTGCCCTGCTGATAGAGCAGGAGGATCGGTCTGCATTTCAAAGCATCTGAAGCCACCTGCTTTTACAGTCGCCAGCCATTAGAAGGAGTAGTGCAGTGTGACGGTGCCAGCTCAGATTGGGACTGAGATATCAAGAGCGGAGTCTAAAAAGCATCTGGGCCTGATGTGGTGAGCGGGCACTTGCCCAGATCAATATAGTGCCCTGTTGCTGTTTGAATTAATTCCAGACTGTTGGTGGGATCTGTAGTCCCACAGAAGTGATCTCATTTATCCATAAACTGTGTATAGTGTAACTTCTGGGTTTACCTTCCCTGTACTGCAAAGTAAATGCTGAGTTGTGTCCCTCATTAAGTAAAAGGTTCTACGGTTGCCAGCATGTCACTTCTACTATAATTTGCTACCTACTTGGATTTACAAATACTGTGGTCTAATACCTTGAGCTAGCTGAAGAGGAAGAAGACAAGAGGCTTTGTCATTTGCTATAAAACAGCACAACTTTGGTTTGCAGAGTGAACAGTGTATTGCAACCTAGGGGTAGCCCTTGAGTATGTGATACAAAGTTATATTGTATTGTGCTGTTGTATGTTCATAGCATTGTGCTACAGAATTGGTATGTGTGTGTACTCAGAGGTTTCAGTGGGAAGGTGTTCAATATAGCTGCTGATTGGTGTTGGATACCTGTCCCACTGTGCACCTGTTTGCATACGCTATCAATGGTGATCCTTGAATACAGTTTCACATTTACATTGACTGTTATATTGGCATTTACTGTCTCTGAGTTATCACACTGTTAATTGTGTTAAACTTTCACCTCGGTAAACTTTCAGATGGTTAACTGATATCCTGTGTGAATTTCTTACTACAGTTGGTGAAGTCACAGTTAAGGTAAACATACTGTATAGTGTATCATTACTGTGTTTCTCTTTACTGCTGGGTCCCACACTCATATTACCATACAGGTATCTCAAAGGGGTCGAGACTGTTCTTGGGATTGATAGGCAGAGTACAGAATTATACATTCATCAGCAGCTCCTACGGGGTGAGTGCTACATATATATATATTAAAGTGTATTCAAAGTCAGAACTGCTCTGTTTTTGGATAACACAAGGAGGGTTAAAATAATAATTAAATAGGTGTCCCACTGATCATTAACACCAATACAAAAAGATATTGAAACTCCTAAGTGCTGAGTTGTCACCAGAAAAGAAACAGTACAGAAATGGAAGAAATCTTCAAGTGGAGATGCTTGTTCCGATGACAACCTTCTTAGAGGAGATTCCCTTATTTTGGAGAGATTTAAACTTCCTGCTTTCTTTATGGGAAAGGAAGTAATTATTCTCACTTGGCAATTCCCTACTCTAAAGCCTGCTAGACTTTTGTTTGTTCAACCCAGCAGGGCTGAGCGTACAAAAAATTGACAGCTCAGGTTGGAGCCACTGTACTATATGATTTTAGTACACCAATCTCCCCTGCTGTTCTACTGTGTACTGACAAGGGGGGCGGCCCCCCGCCAGAACACTCCAGCAGGGGCGGACTGACCATTTGGCTACTCGAGCACTGCCCGAGGGCCCCGGGCCACTAAGGGGCCCCATCAGGGTTGCCAGCCTCAGTAAAACCAGGGACAGTATGTAAAAATCTGTGGTTTTTTTTACATCTGTCTCTGAAATGTACCTTACCGACATCCTTTTGGTCTATAAATCCTGAGATTATAGCTGCCCCAACTCTCCAGTACCTTCTCAGCCAATAGAAACATGTCTGTGTATACTGTGTGTACATGTATGTGTATACTGTGTGATTATATACTGTGTGTGTCTACTGTGTGACCCCATAATCTCTGATTGCCTGGGGGGCCCATAATCTCCTATTGCCCGGGGGCTCCATAATCTCCTATTGCCTGGGGGCCCCATGAATTGTCAGTCCGCCCCTGCACTCCAGTAAGCGTTCTCAGCCATTGGCTAAAAGTCTGATCGCGAGCCAGTTGGCAGACCTTTTTTGGTCATGCCCCTTCAACAGAAACTGGCCGCAGGACCATCTTCAGTATCCACAGGCTGAATCTCAGTCGGTTTCTACTGAACTGGCTGATGCCGCTCAACATTTGGCCCATGTGTACGGGGCTTTAGAAACCGAAAACGTTGGAAGAAGAGCCTGCTAATGAAATAAGCAAATAAACTGCTCTCATTTACATAGGTCATTCAAAACTACACACAGGAACAAGTTTTTTTTTTTTACACTTTAATATACAATGATAAGGCATCAAACCGATCTCTTTGCATATACAGTACATCACTAAACATTGAAAAGATCATACATTCAATTTAACAAAATGCACATACAGAAATGGAAACTTTCAATCATTCCCTATCTATTGTACATTTTTTTTAAGAATCATTGGATGTCTGTGGGTGGGTTTTAACTAGTGTTGGTCTGGTTTTTACATCGCTTCTGGAAAAACTATTAAGTGTTTTTTTGCTGAAACCAATCATACATTCCAGTGAAATTCCAATTACTTAGTGAGCTGCCAAAACTCCTCCAACAAGTTGCCTAATACTATTGTTCATTTTGATTAAACAGAATTCAGATATTATTATCCTGGACCTTAGATTGAAAACTCACACCCATGTGATGTTGGGCAATATGTCGTTTAATATCACAGAACTGAAGCCAATGTGTGGAAAATGAACATTTTTCTGCAACACGTGAGCACATTCATAAAACAGATGTGTGGTTGTGTAGTGTTTTTCTGTAACCAAATCACAATTTTTTTAAATGTCTGGAAATTCCTGCAAATGATGTTACTTTCCTATAAAAACAAATGACGTGTCATTGCAATAGCCTATGACTTCTAATGTCTCCGGCATTAAACTGCAGAATCACAATTAAAACCCAGAGATTTTTTTAGAATTATGTAGTTCGTATATAATGTGGCCAGAAAAGTGTCGTTGGGAATGCTACAGCCTGGCTGTAGTAGTAGAATTGTTGGAAGTGTTTTATAGTCAAAACATTTTTCAAAGTTTTGGATGGATAGAGTAGGGGATAGTTAACTCCTTTGTTAGCTTACTTTCTGCTGTCTGAGAGTTTACTTCACTTTTGTCCTGAAGACTCAACGGGATGTAAGAGGAAATCATTGTTGGTTCACACCAGACGCAGTCCAGTGCGTTTTTATCCAAATGCATGAACGGTATTTAACATGGATTCTAATGGCCCTAGTATACAGCAGTGCAGTTACTTCCACACTGTGGCGGGGGACGTCAGCTTTACAGCTGTTATAGCGTGGCGCTTTTAACCCCCGCTAGCGGCCGAGGAAAGGGTTAAAAGCACCCAAAAAGGCGCTGCTGATGAATCGCGGGGCAGTATAGGAACAGTGCATACACCGCTCCCACACCGCCCCAAAGATGCTGCTTGCAGGACTTTTTTTCCCTGTTCTGCAAGCACACCGCCCCAGTGTGAAAGCAATCAGACTTTCATACTGGGGGGGGGGCATGAGAGGCGCTTTACAGGCACTATTTGCCTGAAAAGCACCCAGTGTGAAAGGGGTCTTACAGTGCAGTCAACAAAGTAGAACTTGTTGCATTTTTTATGTAATGCATCTGGAACACTGCAAAACACATCAAAAATGCACCGGAACACACAGATGTCCTCAACTATCCTCAGTTGAGATGAAGAACAAGATAAGGGGGAAAAAGTGCACTGGAATGCATCAAAAGCACACTGAAGTGTATCAAAACCCATCAAAGGCCCATGTATAAACACATCTGGAATGCAGACATTGTGGTGTGAACGACCCTAAAAAGAAAGGGGAAATTCCCTTTTAGGGTTAATTCACACATAGTGCAGTGACAAGCATTTTACTGCATTTTAAAACACCTATCAAAACAGGGACACACAGAAAACAATTGTTTTCTGTATGCCCCATTCACACTGCAATTCAACATGCTGCATTTTATCACAGCATGCTGTACAGAATTGCATGGCACTGTACAGCAGTGCATCATTCTGCTGTACAGTGACATTTATTTATTTATTTCAGCTACTTATATAGCACTGTCAATTTACTCAGCACTTTACATATACATTGTACATTCACATCAGTTCCCGCCCCCAAGGAGCTAACTCACATTCATACATGCACATACCATAGTTCCCAACTGTCCCTGATTTCGAGGGAATGTCCCCAATTTGGAACAAAACAAAATAGAACAAAAATATTACAGCGCACACATGCAAAACTAACATTTACCTCCAGTAAGGCTTTTTAAAAACATTATCAAAAAATATGGGGATTTGGTCACTCCATATTTCTATACGGTGCTTAAGCCCACTTACTGCGACAAAGTACCCCATGATTAGTGGGTCCTACACTATCCATAGACTAGGAGATCCTGCTTCTCTGAACCATGGGAGCTATACTCCTCTATATGGGAGAACATGAGGTCTCCACCATGACACTAATCATGGGGTACTTTGTCACAGTAAGTGGGCTTAAGCACCGTATAGCAATATGATGTGACCAAATCCCCATATTTTTTGATAATGTTTTTTAAAAAGCCTTGCTGGAGGTAAATGTTAGTTTTGCATGTGTGCGCTGTAATATTTTTGTTCTGTTGTTTGGTCTTATGGCAGCACCATCTTTATGCATTTTTTAGGGTGTGCCCCCCCAATTTGGAACAAAGTTCCTCAGTCCCTCTTTCCTTCTCATTTGTCCCTCATTCTGGTCTGATCTATATATTTGTATATAAAATGGGAAAATGTGTGTACCAGTGCTAAACCTTTCATCCAATTTCTAAATTGCTACATTTGTATTAAGCTGGGAGGTATGCACATACTAGGGTGAATTTAGACATGAACCAATTAACCTAACAGCATGTCTTTGGAGTGTGGGAGGAAACCGGAGTAGCCAGAGGAAACCCACTCAAGCACAGGGAAAACATACAAACTCCAGGCAGGTAGTGTCATGGTTGGCATGAATAAAGTGTACTCTTGTACACTTCAAATAAGGTAAACACAAAAACAAAAAAAAACAAAGAAAGAGCTATGTGTGATGTGATGAATCGTGCATCATACTGCCCCCTATCGCAGTCGGGAATGGACAGCTGCCATAGAGGTAAAGGGCTCCGGCAGCTGTCTGCTCTTGTGCAAATTTGCCCTTAGACAGTTGTCACCAAATCAGGTCTCTCAGCCAGAACAAATACCTGCATCGGTTTTGTTGACATTTTGTAAAGTTTGGATTTCCATTCAGTTTCTGGGCTCGATTTACTAAAGGCAGTAAGTCAAGTCAATGTTCATTTTGCAGGGGAATTTTCCATAGCTTAGTGAATGTGGTGAAAATTCACTTTGCAAAAAATACCCAATCATGTGCAAGAACAGTGTTTTTGCTTGCACAAGGTTGGATGGTTGAAGTCAGCAGAGCCTCACCTCTTTCGTTAAGGTAAGCGAAAATTCCCTTGCAAAGTGAACAGCCTATTTGTCTTTAATAAATCCACCCTTATTAGTGATATTGGTCATCAGGACAAACAAAAAAAAAAAAGCGAGAATCTGCCAGGCAGTGACTCAGAAAGCGATCAAAACTTGACACTGGTTCCAATTCAAAACAACAAAAAAAAAGTTTTAGCTATGGATACACTATCTAGGAAACAATGTGAGCTCATGTAGGAGTGGAGTGCTAAAATTTAGCAGTTATTCAGATATGTTCAGATTCAGGGGACACTTTTCTCCGAATTGGGGAACTCCCTTTTATGTCAAGGTCCTTCTCCATGGCTTTAATTAATTACATTTGGTTAAAATGAATAGATATGCATTATCTTACATACAGTAGCAAATACGTCTACAGTATACATAAACAAAAAGTGACATGTTTAGGTTGTAGAGTCAGTATGACAGAGGAAAGCCTAAAAAAACGCATACAGAACTTCCTGTTATTTATTCCTTACAGGGCACATCTAGTACAAAACGGTCATGTATTCAGGAGAATGAACTCTGATCCTGGATACTGAATATACAGTAAGTCTCAAGTAGTAAACTTGCATGAAAATCTGTCTCATCTAAAATGGTGCATTTCTTTTAGTACTTACCGAAACTGTTGCAGTTAGTTGCCCAGGATTACAAGTGCTAGATTTGCAAATATATATGAAAGGGTGTATTTATAAAAAAAAAAAAAAGTATAACAATTCATTCAGTGCTTGTACATTTGTTCTGCACAAATGGGGCAAGAGACTGATCCTATGACACAAGAGACGGATCCCATGACACAAGAGACCGATCCCATGACACAAGAGACTGATCTCATGACACAAGAAACTGATCCTATGACACAAGAAACTGATCCTATGACACAAGAGACTGATCTCATGACACAAGAGACTGATCTCATGACACAACAGACTGATCCCATGACACAAGAGACTGATCCCATGACACAACAGACTGATCCCATGACACAACAGACTGATCCCATGACACAAGACACTGATTCCATGACACAAGACACTTATCCCATGACACAAGACACTGATCCCATGAGACAAGAGACTGATCTCATGACACAAGGGACTGATTTCATGACATAAGAGACTTAACCCATGATACAAGAGACCGATCCCATGACAAAAAAGACTGATCTCATGACACAAAAGACTGATTTCATGACACAAAAGACTGATTTCATGACACAAGAAACTAATCCCATGACACAAGAGACTGATCTCATGACACAAGAGACCGATCCCATGACAGAATAGACTGATCCCTTGACACAAGAGACTGACCCCATGACACAAGGCACTGATCCCATGACACAAGACACTGATCCCATGACACAAGACACTGATCCCATGACACAAGTTACTGATCCCTTGACACAAGACAATGATGCCATGACAAAAGAGACTGATCCCATGACACACACTTATCCAATGACACAAGAGACTGATCCCATGACACAAGAGAATTATCTCACGACACAAGAGACTGATCCCACGACACAAGAGACCTATTTCCATGACACAAGAGACTGATCCCATGATACAAGACACTGATGCCATGCCACAAGACACTGATCCCATGACACAAGACACTGATGCCATGACACAAGACACTGATGCCATGACACAAAAGACTGATCCCATGACACGCACTGATCCCATGACGCAAGAGACTGATCCCATGACACAAAACACTGATTCCATGACACAAGAGACTTATCTCTTGACACAAGAGACTGATCCCATGACACAAGAGACTGATCCCATGACACAAGACACTGATGCCATGACACAAGAGACTGATCCCAAGACACAAGAGACTAATCCCATGACAGAAGAGACTGATCCCATGACAGAAGAGACTGATCCCATGACACAAGACACTAATCCCATGACACAAGAGACTGATCCCATGACACAAGAGACTGATCTCATGAAACAAGAGACTGATCCCATGACACATGAGACTGATTTCATGACACAAGAGACTGATTTCATGACACAAGAGACTGATCTCATGACACAAGAGACTCATCCCCCCTGTCCCCCTTCCTCACAAAAAAACTGAGATTTCACAGGCTACACCGGCTAAATGTCTCAGTTACATTGGTGGTCAGTGTGTATATTCTCATTACATTGGGGATTGGTGTACAATCCTTTCAGTGGAGGCACATGCATTCTGATGGTTAGGACCACAGATACCAGGGTGCCTTGACGTGGCTCTGTGGCTCACGCATGCGTTTGCAAATGCTTGCGGACTAAACCCCTGTTTTTAACGCATACTGTTAGACAGGTTAATTTGGTTGTCTGTGAGCTGGTGGTAAGTAGGCTTTGGTTTTTCCCTGGGCATTCCCCAGACTTTGTTGTTACCTGTTGTTTAGCCTTCCAAAGCCACTTACTGCGATAGCCAGCTATAGATGAGGGCGGTGGGCAAGTTCTTGATAACACGGTAGTGTTTGCATTGATCCAGCAGTGCACCAACACCTTTGCTGCCATTGTGCTCTTGCTGGGTGTTTGGTGTGCTCCTGTACCTTTAAGGAGGGGTGGCTCCCCTTCAGTCCACCTGCCCTCATCTAACCATCAGAATGCATGTGCCTCCACTGCAGGAACACTTATATGTTAGTGTTAGGACCACAGATACCAGGGTGCCTTGACGTGGCTCTGTGGCTCACGCATGCGTTTGCAAATGCGTGCGGACTAAACCCCTGTTTTTAACGCATACTGTTAGACAGGTTAATTTGGTTGTCTGCGAGCTGGTGGTAAGTAGGCTTTGGTTTTTCCCTGGGCATTCCCCAGACTTTGTTGTTACATAGTAAATACTTGTCACAGAATTCAAGGAAGTAAATGTGTGGAGATTTTCACAAAGTAAGTTTACAAACTTCAAGATTGCTCAGACTAGTAATAGGAGCAGGCGAGAAATAATTGAAGTGCAATGAATATACTATATTATTTTATTTTATGACCATAGATATGCTTTAAAACAACAACATGAAGTGTCCAAATTTAATATTTTAGACTCGTCTCTGGATTGCAAACTAAAATTACTCTTGAGCAGCAACTCAGATAATGAAGGGTAAGGCTCGGTTCACACTGCCGCAATTTGGGATTCGACTTTTGAGACCCCAACATGACATGTGATATCCCATGTTAGTCAATGAGAACTGTCTTATATGACGGGTATTAGACCTGTGCTTCCTGATTGGTGGAGAGGCAGTTCAGTGTTAAAAAAGGGAATATTCATTTTCTTTTCTAACACATCTGGGTGGGCTCCGAGCGCAATGCTCTGCACTCTGTATTTTGAAGCCTATTAGAGCTTTTGGCTCTAATGAGGTGCTTCAAAAAATCACCCCCGCCGCTGTAATTCAGGAGCTCGGTGCCCTGAAAGGAGCAGGGATGCATGAAAAGGGTGTGGCCACGGTTGCCATGGATAGATTCATGCAATGCATAAATCTATCCATGATGCATATAGGGGGGTGGCGTGATAGAGGGGGGTGGGGCCTGTGTGCCCTTCCTGGATGGGCCGCCACTGGTAGATACACATATATTAAAACACTGAACCATGATCTCTCCACTGTCTCCCCACTGTCCACTCCCCACAATGCCACACTTTAATCAGGGCTGGGCAAGGCAAATCCCTCTCAGGTAGGGATGAGCCGAACACCCCCCGGTTCGGTTCGCACCAGAACTTTCGAACGGACCCCACGTTCGTTACGAACGTTAGAACCCCATTGAAGTCTATGGGACTCGAATGTTCGAAATGGAAAGTGCTAATTTTAACGGCTAATATGCAAGATACAGTCCTAAAAAGGGTTTGGGGACCTGGCTCCTGCCCCAGGGACATGGGTCAATGCCTAAAATGTTTTTAAAAATGGCCGTTTTGGCGGGAGCACTGATTTTAATGACGATTAAAGTGAAAAAAAAAGTGAAATATTTCTTTAAATATGGTGCCTGGGGGGTGTCTGTAGTATGCCTGTGAAGTGCCACGTGTTTCCCGTGTTTAGAACAGTCCCTGCACAAAATGACATTAAACGGAAATAACACCATTTAAAACTGCTTGCGGTTTTAATGTTATATCTGGTTCCTGCAATATGGTTGAAAATCATTGAGAAAAATGGCATGGGTAGCCCTCCCTGCCCATTACCAGCCTATTTGGGTCTTGTACGCATATTAAGGGGAACCCCGTACCCATATTAAAAAAAGGAAATGCGTGTGGCCCCCAGGCCCTATATACTCAGAACAGCAGTATACAGGCGGTGCAAACAAGACAGGGACTGTGTTGGTTTGTTGTGTTAAGTTGAATCTGTTTGTAATTTTCAACTGGTACATTTTTAAAGTGTAGCTCCAGTCAAAAAAACTATTTTTAAGCTTTTTGGAAAACATAGGGAAGGGTTATCACCCCTGTCTAATTTGTTTTGTCGTCCATCTTTTTTCATCTCACTTGCTGTTGTCTCCTTCCGTTTGCAAGTAGGAGATGTTTGTAAATTGGATGTTTGAAAGTAGGGGCCTGCCCTATATGCTCTGCAGAAATGGCGGAACAAGGTGTTGGTTTTGCCACAACATTGTAAGCCCTCAAAGTGACTCTTGGTGGGCGCTGGAGCGCCCTGCTGTGAACGATTATATCAAGAATTGTAATTACATGCCATTGTTGAACAGTGGTAGAAAAATTGACCTTTGGTGGTTGTGGTGCTGGTGCCACAACACTATAAGTCCTCACCGTTACTCTGGGTGGGCACAGGAAGGGGCCCTCCTGTGAAATATTATATCAAGAATTGTAATTACATGTCCCTGTTAAACAGGGGCAGAAAAATTGGGCCTTAGGCACTGGTGCCATCACACTGCAACCTCTGCCATATACTCTAGTTTTATTGCAGGAATTAGCCCTGCTGCAAAGCATTGCATCAAAAATTGTACTTAAACGCCCCTGTTAAACAGGGGCAGAAAAATTGGGCCTTAGGCACTGGTGCTGGTGCCATCACACTGCAACCTCTGCCATATACTCTAGTTTTATTGCAGGAATTAGCCCTGCTGCAAAGCATTGCATCAAAAATTTTACTTAAACGCCCCTGTTAAACAGGGGCAGAAAAATTGGGCCTTAGGCACTGGTGCTGGTGCCACCACACTCCAACCTCTGCCATATACTCTAGTTTTATTGCAGGAATTAGCCCTGCTGCAAAGCATTGCATCAAAAATTGTACTTAAACGCCCCTGTTAAACAGGGGCAGAAAAATTGGGCCTTAGGCACTGGTGCTGGTGCCACCACACTCCAACCTCTGCCATATACTCTAGTTTTATTGCAGGAATTAGCCCTGCTGCAAAGCATTGCATCAAAAATTGTACTTAAACGCCCCTGTTAAACAGGGGCAGAAAAATTGGGCCTTAGGCACTGGTGCTGGTGCCACCACACTCCAACCTCTGCCATATACTCTAGTTTTATTGCAGGAATTAGCCCTGCTGCAAAGCATTGCATCAAAAATTGTACTTAAACGCCCCTGTTAAACAGGGGCAGAAAAAATTGGGCCTTAGGCACTGGTGCTGGTGCCACCACACTCCAACCTCTGCCATATACTCTAGTTTTATTGCAGGAATTAGCCCCGCTGCAAAGCATTGCATCAAAAATTGTAATTAAACGCCCCTGTTAAACAGGGGCAGAAAAATTGGGCTGCTGGCATCACCCAGAACCAAAAATGTTCTTCCAACATATCAGCGGAGGAGGAAGAGGATAGACAATCAACATAACAGGACAGTCACTCAGCATCAGCATAGGCAGTCTTGAAGGGATGTGGTATTTCAAAAAAAAATATTCTGTTACATCAGCTTCAGGTGCTTGGTAGCTGTGGGTGATCCAAGACTGATTCATCTTGATGAAGGTCAGTCGATCAACTGATTCGGTGGACAGGCGCACCCTGTGATCGGTAAAAAAGCCACCAGCAGCACTGAAGGTGCGTTCCGAAAGAACGCTGGATGCAGGACAGGCCAGTAGCTCAATTGCATACTGTGCAAGCTCTGGCCAGTGATCCATCCTCAAGACCCAGTATGCCAGAGGATTTTCAGTGGGAAAGGTGTCCAAGTCTGACCTTGCCCCTAGGTATTCCTGCACCATGTAAATTAGACGCTGGCGATGGGTGCTGGAACCAATCATACCTTGGGGCTGCGGACTAAAAAATTGTCTGAAAGCATCAGTCAGACGGCCACCTTCTCCACCGCTCCTTCTGACTGATGCCTCAGCAACACGTTGTGCAGGACCAGGAGTTTGTGACCTCCCAGTCTCTGGGAACGCGTTGCACAGAGCTTTCTGCAAGGCCTCCCGGAGATGTCTCATCCTCTGCTCCCTCTGCGATGGCAAGATAAGGTCGGCAACCTTACCCTTGTACCGTGGATCAAGGAGAGTGGCCAGCCAGTAATGGTCCCTCTCCTTGATCCGAAGAATACGAGGATCCTTCCGCAGGCTTTGCAGGATCAGGGAGGCCATGCAGCGTAGGTTAGCTGAGGCATTCGGTCCGGAGTCCTCTGGGTCACTAAGGACAACATGATCCGCAGCTACCTCCTCCCAGCCACGTACGAGTCCACGTGTTTCTTGGGACTGTAAATCATCCCTATAAGACTGCTGCTGCTGATGCTGATGCTGAGTGCCAGCCTCCACCTCCATGCTGACACAATCATCCTCCTCCTCCTCTTCCTCCTCCTCACCCTCTTCCTGTGTGATGGGTGGCACAGCAGGAACACTGTCTGGATAAAGGGGGCCTTGAGAGGCAAGGAAGTCCTCCTCTTCCTGCCTCTGTTCTGCCTCAAGTGCCCTGTCCATTATTCCACGCAGCGTATGCTCCAAGAGGTGGACAAGAGGTACAGTGTCACTGATGCATGCACTGTCACTGCTCACCATCCTTGTGGCCTCCTCAAACGGTGACAGGACAGTGCATGCATCCCTGATCATGCCCCACTGGCGTGGTGAGAAAAAACCAAGCTCCCCTGACCCTGACCTGGTGCCGTAGTCGCACAGGTACTCATTGATGGCCCTCTGCTGCGTGTGCAGCTGCTGCAGCATGGCCAATGTTGAGTTCCATCTGGTGGGCATGTCACATATAAGGCGGTTCTTGGGCAGGTTCAACTCCTTTTGGAGCTCAGCCAGCCGAGCACAGGCATTAAATGATCGGCGGAAATGCACACAGACTTTCCTGGCCTGCTTCAGGACATCATGTAAGCCGGGGTACCTGCCCAAGAACCGCTGCACCACCAGGTTAAGGACGTGAGCTACACAGGGCACATGGGTCAGTTGTCCCTGTCGGACGGCGGAGAGGAGGTTGGTGCCATTGTCGCAAACCACCATTCCTGGCTTAAGCTGGCGTGGCGTCAACCACCTCTCGGCCTGCCCCTGCAGAGCTGACAAAACATCCGCCCCCGTGTGGCTCCTGTCCCCCAAACAAACCAGCGCAAGCACGGCATGGCATCGTTTTGCCTGCGTACTTGCATAGCCCCTGGAACGCCTACGGAGCACCGCTGGTTCTGAGGACAGAGCACTGGAAGAGGCCATGGAGGAAGAAGAAGAGGAGGGGGTGGAGGAGAGAGGTGTGTCACAACCAATAGTAGCATTTTGGAGGCGTGGTGGCGGAACAACCTCCAACACTACTGCACCTTGTCCTGCATCCTTCCCAGCAGCCAGAAGAGTGACCCAATGGGCCGTGAAAGACAGGTAACGTCCCTGTCCATGCCTGCTGGACCATGAGTCAGCGGTAATATGCACCTTACCGCTGACCGCCCTGTCCAGCGAGGCAAGGACATTGCCTTCCACATGCCGGTAGAGAGCCGGAATCGCCTTCCGTGAGAAAAAGTGGCGTTTGGGGACCTGCCACTGAGGAACCGCACATTGTACAAACTCACGGAAAGGGGCCGAGTCTACCAACTGAAAAGGCAGCAGTTGAAGTGCTAGCAATTTAGCCAAGCTAGCATTCAACCGCTGGGCATGTGGATGGCTGGGAGTAAACTTCTTCCGCCGGTCCAGCAGCTGGGGCAGGGACATTTGCCTGCAATAATCGGATGTGGATGTACCACTAGCAGAGTTCCCGGAAGCACTTGGCTGTGACACACCTAATTCTACACCTTCATTCCTCTCAGAGCAGGTTTCAGAGAGGACTGAAGGTCTAGTGGGGTTGGAGATGCCAGCTGATGAGGAGCAAGGAGAGGTCCGCTTTGTTCTTTGGTGTGGGTCTTTGAGGTACGCTTGCCAACGAGCTGCATGGCAGGTCAACATATGTCTGGTCAAGCATGTGGTGCCCAAGCGGCTGATGTTTTGGCCACGTGAGATACGCTTGAGACATATGTTGCAAATAGCAGCGGTGCGATCTGATGCACTCGTCTCAAAAAAGGCCCACACCAAAGAACTTTTAGAATAACGCGCAGAGGAAGCGCTCTGCGCAGGCAGAGCTCTGCGGTGTGATTCAGTCGGTGTGCTGCCCCTAAGCTGGCCCGCGGAGGGCATCCTGCCTCGTTGGACATGTGCCTCCTCCTCCTCCTCCTCCTCCTCCCTCCTTCCAGGCACCCACGTGGAGTCAGTGCCCTCATCATCCCCTCCCTCTTCATCGCTGTAGCAAACCTGGCAGTATGCTGCAGCTTGTGGAACATGACTGCCAGATTGCTGTCCTTCTTGAGCATCCCCTCTCTCTGCGCTCACGCTACTGCCTTCCTCTAGCTGAGTGTCATCATCAGAGCCCACCAAACACTGGGCATCCTCCTGGAGCATGTACCCAACACTGTGCTCAAAGAGTTCAGGAGACTCCTCAGGAGGACGTGGTGGGTCTAGGGAAGGAGTCACTGATGATGACATTGAGAGGAGGGAAGACGATGCGTTGGCAGCTGCTTTGCTACTACCCTGAGACTGGGTGAGAGAGGATGAGGAGGATGAAGAGGGCTTGGTCATCCACTCTACCAAGTCGTTGGCATGTTGCGGTTCAACATGTCCAGCTGCAGAAAAGAAGGACAAGCATGTCCCATGGCCACGTGCTGATGACAATGCACCGCGTCCACGACCAGCACTGTTGTCTCTAGACACAGAGCCTGCTTGCCCTCTTTTATCGGCTCGCGCCTGTCTGCCTCTCCTTGCTGGCCTTCCAGACATGGTAATGGCCTGAAGGGAGTTGGGTAAAACAGTAGTTGGGTAGTTTATATTGTGCTGGAGGCACACAACACCCACTAACTCCTGCAGATGCCTTTTTTATAGAACAGCAGAGATAAACGGGTATATACAGATGTATACTGTGCTGTGCTGGAAGCACACACAACTTCCAATAACTCCTGCAGATGGCAATTGGGCTCAAATAGAGAACAGCTATGTAGGTGGATTATAGCGGTATGTACTGGGTACAGAGCACGCAGACAGCACGCACTATCTCCTGACACTACTGACTGCAAGCTCTATTATTAAAGATGGACCACTAGCTATATAGGTGAGGTGAATATCACGGTGTATACTGCGGTCAGGGCACGCAGACAATAACCAGAAAACAGCAGAGTTAAAGGGGTATATACAGATGTATACTGTGCTGTGCTGGAAGCACACACAACTTCCAATAACTCCTGCAGATGACAATTGGGCCCAAATAGAGAACAGCTATGTAGGTGGATTATAGCGGTATGTACTGGGTACAGAGCACGCAGATAGCACGCACTATCTCCTAACACTACTGACTGCAAGCTCTATTATTAAAGATGGACCACTAGCTATATAGGTGAGGTGAATATAGCGGTGTATACTGCGGTCAGGGCACGCAGACAACAACCACTACACAACAGCAAGATCGAAAATCGTCCGAAAATGATCGGTGTGTACTGTGTTGAAGGTACACAGAACACCCACTAACTCCTGCAGATGCCTTTATTATAGAACACCAGAGATAAAGGGGTATATACAGATGTATACTGTGCTGTGCTAAAAGCACACACAACTTCCAATAACTCCTGCAGATGGCAAGTGGGCTCAAATAGAGAACAGCTATGTAGGTGGATATAGCGGTATGTACTGGGTACAGAGCACGCAGACAGCACGCACTTCGCACATCTCCTAACACTACTGACTGCAAGCTCTATTATTAAAGCTAGATCACTAGCTATATAGGTGAGGTGAATATAGTGGTGTATACTGCGGTCAGGGCACAGACAATAACCACTACACAAGAGCAAGATAGGAAAACAGCCAAAAACGATTGGTGTGTAACTGTGTTGAAGGTACACAGAACACCCACTGCTTCAGACGCCAACACACTACACGAGGCCGCCTCAAAGGCGGCCTTATATAGTGTGGGGCGTGCACTACACAGCCTGAGCTATGATTGGCCACAGGCAGGATGCCTGTGGCCAATCATGGCTCTCCTCGCTGCTAGCGATGCGATTGGCCAAGCATGCGGGGTCACAGTGCATGCTTGGCCAATCACGAGCCAGCAATGCACTGCACCATCGCAGTGCATTGTGGGCCGTGCGCGCCACACGAATTTTGACGCGAACGGACCAAGAGTTCGGATTTCGCCGAATGGACGAACAGCCAATGTTCGAGTCGAACATACGTTCGACTCGAACACGAAGCTCATCCCTACTCTCAGGCTTTCATGTCTCATACAACTTGTGATGTGTGTACTTACGGTACTCAGATTCGGACTCCTGCAGACAATGCTACTGACTGTTATGCAACCTCCTCCCTCCTTCTGACAGGTACGGCTACTCAGTGATGCTCCTGCTATGGAAGCCTGCAGGCTGTGCTGTGGCCTGCCTGTGCTGTGCGGGTGGAGCAGTTCAGGAGTCTGAACTGCTCCACCTGCTCCGCTCCCGAGCCCCACCTCGTTCCTCAATGATCAACACAGCAGTACAACATCATGCTGCCTGCAATGATGCCAGTGAAGCATGATGACAAGTCACTGCACACTCAAGCAGTATGCGGCGCCCGTGTTGGCGGCTGCCGCCCCACTTAAAGTGCCGCCTAGGACCCATGGACCCACTGGGACCTATGGTAGGGTTGGCCCTGCCTAAAGTCTAGTACACACTAGTAGTTTTCATTACGTTCACCCTAGCAGGGCTGAACAAAGTAAAACTATTGCTAATATATATAATATATACAACTGTCAAAATGGACATGTTCTATTCATTTGATAAATTACCCCAGGGTGTTGCTAAAAAATAGACAATTTATCCATAAATAATCCCTGTTTTATTACACTAAACACTTTATTTTTTTTATGGGTGGTTTACAGAGATGTTCAGCTTCCAGAGAAATGTTCTAACTGGGTTTAATCACAGGAAGTGTACGTTTATCTTCCATCCCAAAATATAAAAATAACATTATCTGTTCAATAAAAAAATAAATATTTTGGATATAATTTTAAGCTAATTGGTGTCTTTTAAATGTCAATGTCTGTGCTGAAATTAGCTTTTTCCTTGCCAAGATATGAAGTATTACTACAAAGTGTCATCTTTTTTACAGAGAAAGCTTATTTTCAGTAAGCATATGTAAGCATATGTTTTATTGCACTGCTTACCTTTAAGGAACCATGTCAAAAGTATACAGTACATAACATAAGGAGTGCACAATTGCTTAGAATGATCAATACTCTGACATCTAAAGTGAAACCTTAACCACTTCAGTCCCGGAAGAATTTACCCCTTCCTGACCAGAGCACTTTTTGCAATTCTGCACTGCATCACTTTGACTGACAATTGCGCGATCATGCGTCATGGCTCCCAAACAAAATTGACGTCCTTTTTTTCCCACAAATAGAGATTTCTTTTGGTGGTATTTGATCACCCCTTTTTATTTTTTGCACTATAAACAAAAAAAGAGCGACAATTTTGAAAAAAACACATTATTTTTTACTTTTTGCTATAATAAATATCCCCCAAAAATATATAAAAAAAAGAAAATTTTTTCCTCAGTTTAGGCCGATACCTATTCTTCTACATATTTTTGGTAAATAAAATTGCAATAAGCGATTATTGATTGGTTTGCGCAAAAGTTATAGTGTTTACAAAATAGGGGATAGTTTTATGGCATTTTTATTAAAAAATTTTTGTAAATGGCGGTGATCTGCGATTTTTATCGTGACTGTGACATTATGGTCGGACACATCAGACATTTTTGACACATTTTTGGGACCATTGTCATTTATACAGCAATCAGTGCTATACAAATACACTGATTCCTGTGTAAATGACACTGGCAGTGAAGGGGTTAACCACTAGGTGGCAGGGTAGGGGTTAAGTGTGTCCCAGGGGCGTGCTGCTAACTGTGGAGGGGCGTGGCTGTGTTTTACACATCACTGATCTCTGCACCAATCACAGGGAGCAGAGATCAGTGTCGCTGTTGCTAGGCAGAACAGGAAGATGCTTGTTTACTTTAGCACCTCCCTGTTCTTCCTCTCTGTGAGGCGATTACGGGTATCTTCGTGGCGATCGAGTCCGCAGGACCTGCGACTGGACTCACGTAGCTTGCTGTGGGCGAGCGCCCCCACCACCTCTTAAAGGGCAATGTACAGGTACGTGATTCTGCCTGTACGTACACTTCTGCCTACGTGTATCGGCGTGAGGCGGTCGGGAAGCGGTTAATCTCTCAATCAGCATTGACTTTTTTTAATCCTTATGCTTCTAGCATTAGTAAACAGGCAGGAAGGTATATTATATTTACTGGTTTTAAACTTTTAAACTTTTTTTTTTACATTTCTTTAGTGACTTCCTGGTTTCTGGCCTAGGCCAAAATTAGGTCATACATCCCAGGAGTCTTCTTGAGTGAAAGAAGAGTTTTCTGAGCAAAACACACCCTCCTGCCTGCATGCCTAAACTAAAGGAAGATGGATTCCAAGAAGTAAATGCTACATGAATCATCTGCCCTTACTCAAGGTGGTCAAGGCTGGAAATGCTAGGGGGGGTGTTTTAAAAGTGATTTCTGTGGTGATGCATGTATTAACACAGTGCAATATAGTGCAAATTGGCCCCAAAAGGTATTTCTTAGTAAAGCGCTAGCCCTGTAATTGCCATTTGCTGAATTTGTACCCCACTGGTTGTCCTGACCATGTAAGTCCTTTGACACCTCTGACACTCTGGGATCTGACATTTTCAATGATAATCAAAGAGATAAAGACACACACACACAATTTAATTGAAAAAGTTGAATGATGTTTACTGAAAGGCTATGAGCATAAATCCCCAGTGTTTTAAACTGGACTCCTGGGGAAGTTTTACAGTAGCAAGAAAACAAATAATAGCAATAATATAAAGCAGGGACACAGAAACAATAACTAGCTGTAGAATATAACGAATATTCAACTGCTTGCCGACGACCAGCCGCAGTTATACTACGTCAAGGTGGCTTGGCTGTGCAGATTGGCGTAGGTGTACATCGGTTCATGCACAGCCCTGTGTGGGCGTGCGCTGATTTGCCAGCAGTGACAGAATGGGGATCTGCCAAAGTAAACAAGGCAAATCTCCATTCTGACAGGGGATTACACTGAGATCCTGTATTTCTGCTATGCAGGAAGACGGATCTCTGTGTTATCTCAAGCAGCCTATACAGTTAGTAAACACACACAAGGAACCCCTCGATCATCCCTGATGTTAACCCCTTCCCTGCCAGTGTCATTAGTACAATGTCAGTGCATATTTTTATGGTTCCCCAAAAAAGTGTCAAAAATGTCAGCTAGGTGTCCGACCAATATATTAGGGCTGATACTGATTAAAATTTTCATGTTCGATAAAGCGATATTTTTTTTTTTTACTCGATTAATCAACTAATTTTGATTACTTATAATGCACATACAGATCCAACTACTTTTAGCTGATCTCCTTGCATTACAACTCTGCATTAGTCAGTGGTAAATGTGGTATACACTATATACAATCACCCAACACTAGTTAGTTTCCACAATCCATGACTTAACTTCACAGTTCAAACAAATATATTTTAAATTCAAACTGTAGCTCTGACGTAAGTATTTTTTTTTCCACAGTAGCGTGACAATCCCTCCACCTCCGGTCTAAATAATCACTCTCACCTTATGGCATGGACCCCTGTGCAAACAGGTGGTCATGCAAGTGGGTATCAAAAGGGTTAACACAGACCATAAACTTCTCTCATGTCTCCTTAGATCTCAGCAAAGACGCCAGGTCATGGGTAGAAGGAAAAGTGCTCACCACTTAAGTATGAGATTTAATTTTTGTGTTCAAACACAAACTACTCACATAAAGATGATAAAAACACAGCATGTAAAGCCGACAATCATGTTAGTTCCGTAGGCCAGCAGAGGGTGACGTCATGCGTAGTTCCTCCCCCTTACGCGTTACTTTAAATCAGAACTTTAACCTTTAACATCACCGGACTCCTCCTCCCTTCCCTTCGTTAGCACTTGGGGAAGGGGGGAGGAGTCCAGTGACGTCAATGTCCGTGACATCACTATATCTCCGACGGAACTCTCTGAAAACCCGGAAGCCGGCAGAGAGGTGAGTCCTGTTGAAAAGAATTTTGATCAATCAAAAAAAAGTATTGATTATATATATGTGCTTATTGGGTTTTTTTTTAATCAAAAATATGTATCAGAATACATATTGGCCTAAATTGATGAAGAAATTTGATTTTATAAAAAAAAAAATGATTGGGTAAGTTTTATAGCAGAAAATAAAAAATACAGTTTTTTTTCAAAATTGAAAAGAGATGATCAAATACCACCAAAAGAAAGTGCTATTTGTGGGAAAAAAAAGGACATCAATTGTATTTAGGTACAGCGTCGTGCGACCGATTAATTGTCAGTTAAAGTAACGCAGTTCCGCAATGCAAAAAACAGCCTGGTCATTATGAGTGTAAATGCTTCCTGTCTTTAAGAGGTAAAGCAACACTCTATTCAGCTGACACCTATGTGAACAGGCAGGAGGAGGGCAGAGGAGTGACCACTCTTGTGTCAAACCACTCCCTTCTATGCTTTAACACCACAGGCCAAATGGATTAGCAAGATACAACAATGTCTTCAAATTAATAGAACTATTAACTCTAATTACTGACTGAGCGAGTTTATGTATTCTAAAGTCCTGGGTGTAGATTATTCTACTTATTTTACTAACTGATCAGTCCCTTAGTGAGGAGGAGGATATGTTGTAGTATTTCAGAGATAAAAGAAGCCTTTGGTCTTCTGCTACCTCTTTAATGAAGTATTTGAGATAGCCTGCTTATTGAGAGCAGGTGAAGTAGCCTAGTGACACCTTAACTGGCAATGTGTAGCAAAGGGTATTTATGTTGTCCTGTAGAAAAGGAACACAACTGCTGCCCCACAAAGAGTCAGTGTAGCACCAGGTTCTACAGGCTTAGGCAACGGAAAAACAAACAGTAATGCCTGCATGCAATGTCTCTGTGGTAAAAGAATGGGCAAGTGCCCACTCACCAGTCCCAACGACTCTTGGTAAGGGAAGCAGTGCGGGCCTCAGTGATAGGCCTTGGTGGAGCCCTGCCTAAAGGGTACAATGGTCACTAAAGGGTACACTGCTTCAGCCCCGCTGGGTCTGGTGTGGACCTCCAGGTTGCCGTTGGCTGGACCCAGCATCCTGTTCATCCTCTCCAGCCGGCTGGTATTTGTAGTTTGAACCAGTTGTCAGTACTAGAATCCCTTTAGGACCCAGCACAACTCACCTGACACAGCCTGTGTCTGGGAACAACAGTGATTGGCCAGCTCACGTTTAAATCACCTGTATCAGCATTCAGTCAGTGCTCGTGTTAGAGTTCACTCGTGTTTGATCCAGCTGATATTTGCTCTGTGACTTTCGTGTTTGACCCGGCTTGTTTGACCCTCCTTACTTGCTTCTGATTCGGTACCGTTTGGATTCTGATCTACCTGTGTATGACCCAGCTTGCCTAGACTACGCTTTCCTGATTCTACTAGTACCCTCATCTGCAGCAGTGAACTACAAGGTCCAGCAATCATCTATCCTCACCTACAGCAGTGAACTACAAGGTCCAGCAATCATCTACCTTCGTCTGCAGTGGTGTACTACAAGTCCCAGCTGACCTGCTCTGCTTAGACCTGCTCATGGTATGTGCTTTGAACTCTTTGTATAATCAGCACACCTGAACTGTTACTTGTTATCTGCACCTAGCCTGACATTAACACGAGCCAATACATAAAGGGAAACCTATCATGAATCCTGAACAGGCTCAGTTGTTTACACAAGAACTTTGCCGTTTATCACATCAAGTTCAGGAAATGGCCACAGAGCTCACCAAGGTGCAATCTCCTTCTACTACCACCATTACAAAAACTCCATCTGAACCAAAAATTCCTTTGCCCGACCGGTTTTCTGGTGACCGTAAAGCGTTTTGCAACTTTAAAAACAGCTGCAAATTATATTTCAAGTTGAGGCCATCCTCGTCTGGCCCTGAAACTCAGAGGGTTCAAATCATTATCTCTCTACTACAGGGTGACCCCCAGGCTTGGGCCTTTAACCTGGAACCTAACCATCCAGCCTTACTAACAGTAGATGCCTTCTTTGAAGCCCTTGGGTTTCTATATGATGATCCAGATTGTGCTGCTACTGCAGAATCGACCCTGCGTAACTTAAAACAAGGAACTACCACAGCTGAAATGTATTGCTCAGAGTTTCGCAGGTGGGCCCCGGAATCTGGCTGGAATGATGCAGCTCTCCGCAGCCAGTTTAGAATTGGCCTTTCAGATGCTATTAAAGACGCTCTGGTCAACTTCTCCTACACAGCCTCACTGGAGGAGGCTATGTGTCTAGCTATTAGAATTGACCGCCGCCAGCGAGAGAGAAGGCGAGAACAAACAATGGCTGTGGCAAACTATATACCTTCCTTACCACCTGATTATTCCATCTCCAGTGCCAAATCTGAGGAAGAACCTATGCAGTTAGGCTCCACCCGGTTATCTGCCCAGGAACACAAACGCAGGCGTAATATGGGACTCTGCTTATACTGTGGCCTCAAGGGTCATATGCTCCGTTCGTGCCCTACACGTCCGGGAAACGCCAGGACCTAGGTGATTGCGGGGAGGTCACCTTAGGTCTACTCTCATCTCCCCAGGGGGACAATCGTATACTTTTACCCGCTGTCATTCACTTTGGGACAGGGGCTCATGAACTGCTGGCCTTGGTGGATTCTGGAGCAGCTGAGAATTTTATTGATAAAACTCTGATCACCTCTTTGTCCCTGGAAACTCATGCTCTAGATTGTCCAGTCCGCCTGATCTCCGTGGATAATCGGCCTCTCTCACAAGACCTAGTGCTCCAATCCACCAACCCTTTCCAGTTACAATTAGGGGCTTTGCATTGGGAGAAGATTTCTTGTCTTGTCATTGACTCTCCATCCACTCCTTTGATCCTAGGCCTTCCTTGGCTTCAGAAGCACAATCCTGTAATTGACTGGCCAACAGGAGATATTCTGGCTTGGTCCAATCAGTGTAAAAAGAGCTGCATCCAGCACCTTGTTCGACTTGATACCTGTCAAGTGGGAATAGAACAGATTCCACTTTGTTATAAGGACTTTCGGGATGTGTTTTCTAAAGGAATTGCTGACACTTTACCTCCTCATCGCAGTTATGATTGTCCCATTGACCTCTTGCCTGACAGTACACCTCCTCGAGGGAGAGTCTTTCCACTGTCTGAACCAGAGAATCTTGCTTTGCAAGAATACATCCAGGAAAACCTAGCTAAGGGTTTCATCCGTCCCTCCACTTCTCCCGCAGGAGCAGGATGCTTCTTTGTCCCGAAGAAGGATGGAGGACTGCGACTTTGTGTTGATTACAGAGGTCTAAATAAAATAACCGTTCCCAATCGGTATCCTCTCCCTCTCATCACAGAGTTGTTCTCTCAAATCCAGGGAGCCAAAATCTTCTCCAAACTGGATTTAAGGGGAGCCTATAATCTGGTGCGAATCCGTGCAGGCGATGAATGGAAGACGGCCTTTAACACCAAGGATGGTCATTACGAATGTCTTGTCATGCCTTTCGGCCTCAGGAATGCACCAGCTGTGAATGACATTTTCCGTGACATGATGGGTCGCTTCATGCTTGTTTATTTAGACGATTTATTCCGTGACATGATGGGTCGCTTCATGCTTGTTTATTTAGACGATATTTTGATTTACTCTCCCAATCTTGAAACACATCAGAAGCATGTCTGCTCGGTATTAGCCCGACTAAAGACTCACTCCCTTTTTGTAAAGCCTGAAAAATGTATTTTCCATGTTAAACAAGTACCTTTCCTGGGTTACCTAATTTCTGACACAGGCCTCACCATGGACCCAGCCAAGGTTCAAGCCATTTTAGACTGGGCACCACCTTCAGACCTGAAGGCAGTTCAACGCTTCCTGGGCTTTGCAAATTTCTATCGAAAATTCATTAAGAACTTTGCCACCATTGCACATCCCATCACCTCTCTCACCAGGAAGACTCCTAGTACATTTAAATGGACTACTGAAGCCCAGGCAGCCTTCACTCAGTTAAAGAAAGCCTTTACCTCTGCACCAATTCTACGCCATCCTGTTCCTGAGCTACCTTTTATTGTAGAGGTAGATGCATCTGAAGTAGGAGTGGGGGCGCTTTTGTCACAAAAAGATCCTGTAAGTGCTGCCATCCACCCTTGTGCCTTCTTGTCCCATAAATATTTCCCAGCAGAGCGCAATTACGATATAGGCAACAGAGAACTTTTAGCCATAAAGCTAGCTTTAGAAGAGTGGAGACATTGGCTGGAGGGAGCTCGCTATCCATTCATAGTTCTGACTGACCACAAAAACCTTGAATATATCCGTTCTGCTAAAAGACTGAACTCTCCTCAAGCCAGGTGGTCATTGTTCTTCTCCAGATTTGACTTTACAATTTCTTATATACCAGGTCCAAAAAACATTAAGGCCGATGCCTTGTCTCGCAGCTTTTTATCAGAGTCTCCTCCTCCGCTACCTCCTCAACCCATTATCTCTGAGGATAGGATTTTGGCTTTTACCCAGACTGACATCTCTGAGGCCTTGTTACCAGCACAGGCTGAAGCCCCTCCCTCCACTCCCTCTGGTATGCTCTTTGTGCCCCTGGCTCTTCATTTGCAGGTATTGCAACAAGTACATGCATCAAAACCTGCAGCACATCCAGGGTTTAGACAAACTTTTGAGATTGTCTCTCGCAACCTCTGGTGGCCATCGCTTAGGCAGGATGTGTTAGCCTTCGTCCAGGCCTGTGAAGTTTGCGCCAGAAGCAAGAGCAGTACCTCTAAGCCCCCCGGTCTCCTTCGTCCTCTACCAATACCTACCTGTCCCTGGACCCATTTCTCTATGGACTTTATCACAGACTTGCCTCTGTCCCAGGGATGTTCCACGATCTGGGTGGTGGTAGACAGGTTCAGTAAGATGGCCCACTTTGTTCCGCTTCCGAAGCTTCCATCTGCTAAAGAACTGGCATCTTTATTCATTAAGCACATTTTCAGGCTCCATGGGGCACCAGTTAACATTGTCTCTGACCGTGGCTCTCAGTTTATAGCCCAGTTTTGGAAGGCCCTTTGCTCTCAGCTGGGGATTAAATTATCATATTCTTCAGCATATCATCCTGAGACTAATGGCCAAACAGAAAGGACTAATCAGACTCTAGAGAAGATGGTACGTTGTCTGATGGCCAAAGATGAGGTGGAGTGGGTCAACATCCTTCCATGGGCAGAGTTTGCCTTTAATAATTGTGCCAGCACATCTACAGGGACCACTCCTATCTTTTGTGTTTACGGGTTGCATCCTCGTGTGTGCTCCTTTGATCTTCCGCCCTCTGATGTTCCAGATGCCAACACCACGATTGAACATTTCTCCAAAATCTGGTCCGATGTAAATCATGCTATTTCCCGCTCTGTGCAGGCTTTTAAGAAAACTGCTGACAAGAAGCGCTCAAAGGCACCAGAATATAAAGTTGGTGACAAAGTGTGGTTATCATCTCGGAATCTGTCCCTGCATGTTCCATCTAAAAAGCTTGGCCAAAAATTCATCGGGCCTTATGAAATCTCGGAGATTGTTAATCCTGTGTCCTACAGATTAAAACTTCCCCCATCCATGCGCATTCCAAATGTCTTTCATGTTTCATTGTTGAAACCTGTTCATTCCAGCCTCCTAGTAAATGAACCAGAACCTGTGGATGTGTTGGACAGTCAAGAATATGAAGTGGCATTTATTCTTGATTCCAGACGAGTGCGCAATTCCTTACAATATCTTGTTCATTGGAAAGGGTTCGGCCCAGAGGATCGATCTTGGGTACCAGCTCGTGATCTTCATGCTGATCGACTTAAGAAGAAGTTCCATCTCCGTTATCCAAGTAAGCCTGGGGGTGCAGGAGCAACCCCTCGAGAAAGGGGGGGTACTGTCAGTACTAGAATCCCTTTAGGACCCAGCACAACTCACCTCACACAGCCTGTGTCTGGGAAACAACAGTGATTGGCCAGCTCACGTTTAAATCACCTGTATCAGCATTCAGTCAGTGCTCGTGTTAGAGTTCACTTGTGTTTGATCCAGCTGATATTTGCTCTGTGTCTTTCGTGTTTGACCCGGCTTGTTTGACCCTCCTTGCTTGCTTCTGATTCGGTACCGTTTGGACTCTGATCTACCTGTGTATGACCCAGCTTGCCTAGACTACTCTTTGCCTGATTCTACTAGTACCCTCATCTGCAGCAGTGAACCACAAGGTCCAGCAATCATCTATCCTCATCTACAGCAGTGAACTACAAGGTCCAGCAATCATCTATCCTCATCTACAGCAGTGAACTACAAGGTCCAGCAATCATCTACCTTCGTCTGCAGCGGTGTACTACAAGTCCCAGCTGACCTGCTCTGCTTAGACCTGCTCATGGTATGTGCTTTGAACTCTTTGTATAATCAGCACACCTGAACTGTTACTTGTTATCTTCACCTAGCCTGACACCAGTAAAGCTGAATGCAGATCTTAACTCCGTGGACTATACGTCCCAAGATGCTTTGATTTTCTCATAGAACTTAGTCGCTCTATATTCAGGATTAGGGATGAGCTTCGTGTTCGAGTCGAACGCATGTTCGACTCGAACATCGGTCGTTCGTGCGTTCGCCGAATTCCGAACGTTTGGGCCGTTCGCGGCAAAATTCGTGTGGCCCACAATACACTGCGATGGCGCAATGCATTGCTGTCTCACGATTGGCCAAGCATGCACTGTGACCCCGCATGCTTGGCCAATCGCAGCGCCAGTAGCGAGGAGAGCAATGGTTGGCCACAGGCATCCTGCCTGTGGCCAATCATAGCTCAGACTGTGTAGTGCACGCCCCACACTATATAAAGCTGCCTTTCAGGCGGCCTCGTGTAGTGTTTGTTAGCATCTGAAGCAGTGGGTGTTCTGTGTACCTTCAACACAGTTACACACCAATCATTTTTGGCTGATTTACTATTTTGCTCTTGTGTAGTGGTTACTGTCTGTGCCCTGACCGCAGTATACACCACTATATTCACCTCACCTATATAGCTAGTGATCTAGCTTTAATAATAGAGCTTGCAGTCAGTAGTGTTAGTGCGTGCTGTCTGCGTGCTCTGTACCCAGTACATACCACTATATGCACCTACAAAGCTGTTCTCTATTTGAGCCCGATTGTCATTTGCTGGAGTTATTGGAAGTTGTGTGTGCCTCCAGCACAGCACAGTATACATCTGTATATACCCCTTTAACTCTGCTGTTTTCTGGTTATTGTCTGCGTGCCCTGACCGCAGTATACACCGTGATATTCACCTCACCTATATAGCTAGTGGTCCATCTTTAACAATAGAGCTTGCAGTCAGTAGTGTCACTCAGGAGATAGTGCGTGCTGTGTGCCTGCTCTGTACCCAGTACATACCGCTATTATCCACCTACATAGCTGTTCTCTATTTGGGCCCGATTGGCATCTGCTGGAGTTATTGGAAGTTGTGTGTGCTTCCAGCACAGCACAGTATACATCTGTATATACCCCTTTAACTCTGCTGTTTTCTGGTTATTGTCTGCGTGCCCTGACCGCAGTATACACCGTGATATTCACCTCACCTATATAGCTAGTGGTCCATCTTTAACAATAGAGCTTGCAGTCAGTAGTGTCACTCAGGAGATAGTGCGTGCTGTGTGCCTGCTCTGTACCCAGTACATACCGCTATTATCCACCTACATAGCTGTTCTCTATTTGGGCCCGATTGGCATCTGCTGGAGTTATTGGAAGTTGTGTGTGCTTCCAGCACAGCACAGTATACATCTGTATATACCCCTTTAACTCTGCTGTTTTCTGGTTATTGTCTGCGTGCCCTGACCGCAGTATACACCGTGATATTCACCTCACCTATATAGCTAGTGGTCCATCTTTAACAATAGAGCTTGCAGTCAGTAGTGTCACTCAGGAGATAGTGCGTGCTGTGTGCCTGCTCTGTACCCAGTACATACCGCTATTATCCACCTACATAGCTGTTCTCTATTTGGGCCCGATTGGCATCTGCTGGAGTTATTGGAAGTTGTGTGTGCTTCCAGCACAGCACAGTATACATCTGTATATACCCCTTTAACTCTGCTGTTTTCTGGTTATTGTCTGCGTGCCCTGACCGCAGTATACACCGTGATATTCACCTCACCTATATAGCTAGTGGTCCATCTTTAACAATAGAGCTTGCAGTCAGTAGTGTCACTCAGGAGATAGTGCGTGCTGTGTGCCTGCTCTGTACCCAGTACATACCGCTATTATCCACCTACATAGCTGTTCTCTATTTGGGCCCGATTGGCATCTGCTGGAGTTATTGGAAGTTGTGTGTGCTTCCAGCACAGCACAGTATACATCTGTATATACCCCTTTAACTCTGCTGTTTTCTGGTTATTGTCTGCGTGCCCTGACCGCAGTATACACCGTGATATTCACCTCACCTATATAGCTAGTGGTCCATCTTTAACAATAGAGCTTGCAGTCAGTAGTGTCACTCAGGAGATAGTGCGTGCTGTGTGCCTGCTCTGTACCCAGTACATACCGCTATTATCCACCTACATAGCTGTTCTCTATTTGGGCCCGATTGGCATCTGCTGGAGTTATTGGAAGTTGTGTGTGCTTCCAGCACAGCACAGTATACATCTGTATATACCCCTTTAACTCTGCTGTTCTATAAAAAAGGCATCTGCAGGAGTTAGTGGGTGTTGTGTGCCTCCAGCACAATATAAACTACCCAACTACTGTTTTACCCAACTCCCTTCAGGCCATTACCATGTCTGGAAGGCCAGCAAGGAGAGGCAGACAGGCGCGAGCCGATAAAAGAGGGCAAGCAGGCTCTGTGTCTAGAGACAACAGTGCTGGTCGTGGACGCGGTGCATTGTCATCAGCACGTGGCCATGGGACATGCTTGTCCTTCTTTTCTGCAGCTGGACATGTTGAACCGCAACATGCCAACGACTTGGTAGAGTGGATGACCAAGCCCTCTTCATCCTCCTCATCCTCTCTCACCCAGTCTCAGGGAAGTAGAAAAGCAGCTGCCAACACATCGTCGTCCCTCCTCTCAATGTCATCATCAGTGACTCCTTCCCTAGACCCACCACGTCCTCCTGAGGAGTCTCCTGAACTCTTTGAGCACAGTGTTGGGTACATGCTCCAGGAGGATGCCCAGTGTTTGGTGGGCTCTGATGATGACACTCAGCTAGAGGAAGGCAGTAGCGTGAGCACAGAGAGAGGGGATGCTCAAGAAGGACAGCAATCTGGCAGTCATGTTCCACAAGCTGCAGCATACTGCCAGGTTTGCTACAGCGATGAAGAGGGAGGGGATGATGAGGGCACTGACTCCACGTGGGTGCCTGGAAGGAGGGAGGAGGAGGAGGAGGAGGAGGAGGCACATGTCCAACGAGGCAGGATGCCCTCCGGGGGCCAGCTTAGGGGCAGCACATCGACTGAATCACACCGCAGAGCTCCGCCTGCGCAGAGCGCTTCCTCTGCGCAGAGCGCTTCCTCTGCGCGTTATTCTAAAAGTTCTTTGGTGTGGGCCTTTTTTGAGACGAGTGCATCAGATCGCACCGCTGCTATTTGCAACATATGTCTCAAGCGTATCTCACGTGGCCAAAACATCAGCCGCTTGGGCACCACATGCTTGACCAGACATATGTTGACCTGCCATGCAGCTCGTTGGCAAGCATACCTCAAAGACCCACACCAAAGAACAAAGCGGACCTCTCCTTGCTCCTCATCAGCTGGCATCTCCAACCCCACTAGACCTTCAGTCCTCTCTGAAACCTGCTCTGAGAGGAATGAAGGTGTAGAATTAGGTGTGTCACAGCCAAGTGCTTCCGGGAACTCTGCTAGTGGTACATCCACGTCCGATTATAGCAGACAAATGTCCCTGCCCCAGCTGCTGGACCGGCGGAAGAAATTTACTCCCAGCCATCCACATGCCCAGCGGTTGAATGCTAGCTTGGCTAAATTGCTAGCACTTCAACTGCTGCCTTTTCAGTTGGTAGACTCGGCCCCCTTCCGTGAGTTTGTACAATGTGCGGTTCCTCAGTGGCAGGTCCCCAAACGCCACTTTTTCTCACGGAAGGCAATTCCGGCTCTCTACCGGCATGTGGAAGGCAATGTCCTTGCCTCGCTGGACAGGGCGGTCAGCGGTAAGGTGCATATTACCGCTGACTCATGGTCCAGCAGGCATGGACAGGGACGTTACCTGTCTTTCACGGCCCATTGGGTCACTCTTCTGGCTGCTGGGAAGGATGCAGGACAAGGTGCAGTAGTATTGGAGGTTGTTCCGCCACCACGCCTCCAAAATGCTACTATTGGTTGTGACACACCTCTCTCCTCCACCCCCTCCTCTTCTTCTTCCTCCATGGCCTCTTCCAGTGCTCTGTCCTCAGAACCAGCGGTGCTCCGTAGGCGTTGCAGGGGCTACGCAAGTACGCAGGCAAAACGATGCCATGCCGTGCTTGCGCTGGTTTGTTTGGGGGACAGGAGCCACACTGGGGCGGATGTTTTGTCAGCTCTGCAGGGGCAGGCCGAGAGGTGGTTGACGCCACGCCAGCTTAAGCCAGGAATGGTGGTTTGCGACAATGGCACCAACCTCCTCTCCGCCCTCCGACAGGGACAACTGACCCATGTGCCCTGTGTAGCTCACGTCCTTAACCTGGTGGTGCAGCGGTTCTTGGGCAGGTACCCCGGCTTACAGGATGTCCTGAAACAGGCCAGGAGAGTCTGTGTGCATTTCCGCCGATCATTTAATGCCTGTGCTCGGCTGGCTGAGCTCCAAAAGGAGTTGAACCTGCCCAAGAACCGCCTTATATGTGACATGCCCACCAGATGGAACTCAACATTGGCCATGCTGCAGCGGCTGCACACGCAGCAGAGGGCCATCAATGAGTACCTGTGCGACTACGGCACCAGGACAGGGTCAGGAGAGCTTGGTTTTTTCTCACCACGCCAGTGGGGCATGATCAGGGATGCATGCACTGTCCTGTCACCGTTTGAGGAGGCCACAAGGATGGTGAGCAGTGACAGTGCATGCATCAGTGACACTATACCTCTTGTCCACCTCTTGGAGCATACGCTGCGTGGAATAATGGACAGGGCACTTGAGGCAGAACAGAGGCAGGAAGAGGAGGACTTCCTTGCCTCTCAAGGCCCCCTTTATCCAGACAGTGTTCCTGCTGTGCCACCCATCACACAGGAAGAGGGTGAGGAGGAGGAAGAGGAGGAGGAGGATGATTGTGTCAGCATGGAGGTGGAGGCTGGCACTCAGCATCAGCAGCAGCAGTCTTATAGGGATGATTTACAGTCCCAAGAAACACGTGGACTTGTACGTGGCTGGGAGGAGGTAGCTGCGGATCATGTTGTCCTTAGTGACCCAGAGGACTCCGGACCGAATGCCTCAGCTAACCTACGCTGCATGGCCTCCCTGATCCTGCAAAGCCTGCGGAAGGATCCTCGTATTCTTCGGATCAAGGAGAGGGACCATTACTGGCTGGCCACTCTCCTTGATCCACGGTTCAAGGGTAAGGTTGCCGACCTTATCTTGCCATCGCAGAGGGAGCAGAGGATGAGACATCTCCGGGAGGCCTTGCAGAAAGCTCTGTGCAACGCGTTCCCAGAGACTGGGAGGTCACAAACTCCTGGTCCTGGACAACGTGTTGCTGAGGCATCAGCCAGAAGGAGCGGTGGAGAAGGTGGCCGTCTGACTGATGCTTTCAGACAATTTTTTAGTCCGCAGCCCCAAGGTATGATTGGTTCCAGCACCCATCGCCAGCGTCTAATTTACATGGTGCAGGAATACCTAGGGGCAAGGTCAGACTTGGACACCTTTCCCACTGAAAATCCTCTGGCTTACTGGGTCTTGAGGATGGATCACTGGCCAGAGCTTGCACAGTATGCAATTAAGCTACTGGCCTGTCCTGCATCCAGCGTTCTTTCGGAACGCACCTTCAGTGCTGCTGGTGGCTTCGTTACCGATCACAGGGTGCGCCTGTCCACCGAATCAGTTGATCGACTGACCTTCATCAAGATGAATCAGTCTTGGATCACCCACAGCTACCAAGCACCTGAAGCTGATGTAACCGAATAATTTTTTTTGAAATACCACATCCCTTCAAGACTGCCTATGCTGATGCTGAGTGACTGTCCTGTTATGTTGATTGTCTATCCTCTTCCTCCTCCGCTGATATGTTGGAAGAACATTTTTGGTTCTGGGTGATGCCAGCAGCCCAATTTTTCTGCCCCTGTTTAACAGGGGCGTTTAAGTACAATTTTTGATGCAATGCTTTGCAGCAGGGCTAATTCCTGCAAAAAAACTAGAGTGTATGGCAGAGGTTGCAGTGTGATGGCACCAGTGCCTAAGGCCCAATTTTTCTGCCCCTGTTTAACAGGGGCGTTTAAGTAAAATTTTTGATGCAATGCTTTGCAGCAGGGCTAATTCCTGCAATAAAACTAGAGTGTATGGCAGAGGTTGCAGTGTGATGGCACCAGTGCCTAAGGCCCAATTTTTCTGCCCCTGTTTAACAGGGGCGTTTAAGTAAAATTTTTGATGCAATGCTTTGCAGCAGGGCTAATTCCTGCAATAAAACTATAGTGTATGGCAGAGGTTGCAGTGTGATGGCACCAGTGCCTAAGGCCCAATTTTTCTGCCCCTGTTTAACAGGGACATGTAATTACAATTCTTGATATAATATTTCACAGGAGGGCCCCTTCCTGTGCCCACCCAGAGTAACTGTGAGGACTTATAGTGTTGTGGCACCAGCACCACAACCACCAAAGGTCAATTTTTCTACCACTATTCAACAATGGCATGTAATTACAATTCTTGATATAATCGTTCACAGCAGGGCGCTCCAGCGCCCACCAAGAGTCACTTTGAGGGCTTACAATGTTGTTGCAAAACCAACACCTTGTTCCGCCATTTCTGCAGAGCATATAGGGCAGGCCCCTACTTTCAAACATCCAACTTACAAACATCTCCTACTTGCAAACGGAAGGAGACAACAGCAAGTGAGATGAAAAAAGATGGACGACAAAACAAATTATACAGGGGTGATAACCCTTCCCTATGTTTTCCAAAAAGCTTAAAAATAGTTTTTTTGACTGGAGCTACACTTTAAAAATGTACCAGTTGAAAATTACAAACAGATTCAACTTAACACAACAAACCTACACAGTCCCAGTCTTGTTTGCACCGCCTGTATACTGCTGTTCTGAGTATATAGGGCCTGGGGGCCACACGCATTTCCTTTTTTTAATATGGGTACAGGGTTCCCCTTAATATGCGTACAAGACCCAAATAGGCTGGTAATGGGCAGGGAGGGCTACCCATGCCATTTTTCTGAATGATTTTCAACCATATTGCAGGAACCAGATATAACATTAAAACCGCAAGCAGTTTTAAATGGTGTTATTTCCGCTTAATGTCATTTTGTGCAGGGACTGTTCTAAACACGGGAAACACGTGGCACTTCACAGGCATACTACAGACACCCACCAGGCACCATATTTAAAGGAATATTTCACTTTTTTTTTTTCACTTTAATCGTCATTAAAATCAGTACTCCCACCAAAACGGTAGTTTTTAAAACTTTTTTTTGCAGTGACCCATGTCCCCTGAGGCAGGAGGCAGGTCGCCAAACCCTTTTTAGGACACTATCTTGCATATTAGCCGTTAAAATTAGCACTTTCCAATTCGAACGTTCGAGTCCCATAGACTTCAATGGGGTTCTAACGTTCGTACCGAACGCGGGGGTCGTTCGCAAGTTCTGGTGCGAACCGAACCGGGGGGTGTTCGGCTCATCCCTATTCAGGATATGACAACTCAGTATCCAGCTGAACACTAGGAGAGAACAGCTCCACAGCAGCAATGCTGCACAGTGTCTCGTGACAATGCAGACAGCATTAGCCAGCTCCTGGCTACATTAGCTAGTATTACACATTGCATGTTTTGATACTGTAGATGTTTTGATATAGAAAATGTTTAAAAGTAATAGATATGTGATATATATTTAAAAAACATGCAGTGACTGAAATACTTTACCTGTTCCTGAGTATTACTGTGATGGAATGAAAACTGACCCCAGCCACTTCTTAAAGTGATTGTAAAGCCTGAAGATTTTTTACCTTCATGCATTCTATGTATGAAGGTAAAAAACCTTCTGTGTGCTGCTCCCCCCATAGCCCCCCCCCCCCCAATACTTACCTGAGCTCCAACTCAATTCAACGATGTGCACAAGAGCCACGGCTGTCCCGAGAATCCCTCTCCTCATTGGCTGAAACAGCAGCCAGAAAGCCAATGAGGAGTAAGAGGAGGGGGGGAGGGCCGAACCCATAGGGCAGGGCTCTGGAGCCAGAACACACCAGTGCCCTCATAGCAAGGGGCTATGGGGGCACCGGTCGAGAGGAAAGAGCCAGGTCGACCAATGCCCCCATGGCCCCTTGCTATGAGAGCACTGGTGTGTTCTGCTCCAGAGCCCTGCTCTATGTGTAGTGAAGGACCGGAGAAGAGGAGGATTGTTCTGTACAAAACCATTACACAGATCAGATAAGTATAACATGTTTGTTATTTTTTCTTTCCTTTTTAAAAGCTGAACCTTTAATACCACTTTAATTGTTTGTCTATATGGAGTGTAAATCTGTCACAGTTGGCTGCCCAGAATTCCAGGCGCAGAGGTCACAACTAGACAGTAAAACTGTCCCATACACTTTAGTAAAGGAGAGGCAACCTGATTTGTATCTAAATGTACTGGCTAATTTACATGATTAACCATTTCAACTCTGGAAGGTTTTACCCCTTCGTGACCAGGCCATTTATTGCTATTCGGCATTGCACTACTTTAACTGGCAAATGCATAGTCATGAAACACTGTATGGAAATTAAATTTGTATCATTATTTTCACATAAATAGAGATTTCTTTTGGTGGTATTTGATCAACTCTGGGTTTTTTGATTTATGTTATATTCACATAAAAAGACCAATATTATATACATATATAGTTATTTTTTTTATTTTCTTTTACTTTCTGCTATAAAACATATCCTATAATAAAACATTTTAAAATATAAAAAATACATTCTGCTATGTCTTTGGTAAAAAAAAATCCCAATAAGTGTATATTGATTGGTTTGTGTGAAAGTTATAGCGTCTACAAAACTATGATATATATATACTGGAATTTTTTCTTTTTTTTGTTTATGCTAGTAATGGCAGCGATCAGCAAGCTAACATTAGAGCACATTTCTCTATCAGAATTCAAGATAACAATACAAACCAGACAGAGGGTTCTAATCTTTTCTCACTGTATCAAAAGCTAGAACACATTTTTTGCCTTGACTTACACTTTAAGTTTTTCCAAGCTCTAGCTTCTGATATTTATCCAGTTCATGAAATAGCTGTATTACAAAGACCAGCTGATGTGTGAATCTAGAATCGCATCCAAATATGAGCTGTTTTATACTATAGCTATTAATGTGTGATGTATTCAATTGTTCAGTGTCCTCATTTGGAATAAACAATTACCCTAGGTTCACACTGGTGCGGGTTTACGGCCCATGTTTGTGTGGACATGGCAGACCATTCCTTTGACCTAGTTACTGTGCCTGTGTTTTCCACAAAAAAAAACACTTTTAAAATGCAGCTGCAGGGAAATCGCATGTTGCTTGGTGAGATATGTGACCATACCGTTAAGAATGAATGGCAGCGATGCCTGTCTCTACAGAGCAACAAGCTTTGGCTGTAAGTGTGGGAACAGCTGCGATTCCCACACCCGCAACCACCCCATACAGTGTGAATCTAGTCTTGGGGCCAGTTCACACCACAGAAATGTAGTCCAGATGTGTTCCAGATGCGTTTCTGCATGTACGTTTTTGACGTGTTTTTGATGCATTCCAACGTGTTTTTGACAATTTTTTTGCGTTCCCGATGCGTTTCTTCCTTTTGTCTTTTTACTTTTCTCTTCATTTTCCTCCATGTAACCTACTGTCCATGCGTTTTTTGATGTAGAAAAAAAAACGCACTGAACTGCATGTGGTGTGAACCAGCATGTTCACATGGGCAGCTTGGAGGGAGTCTTAAAAAGAGACAGTAATGGGTTTACTTCCTCTTTGTTTCTATTCAAAGGTAAAGCATAGTGGGCTACTATGCATCGCATAGTAGCCCATTATGTGTCACTTACCTGACACTGGAGCAAGCGATGTCACCGCTGTCCCCTCTTCCACGGAGCGCCCATCTTCTTTCTGGCATCATGGCTCCGGCGCTCCAGAGCCGTGATGAAGTCACTCCCGCGCATGCGCATGGGACCCGCCACTAACGGCATATCGTGAGCAGGTAGACAGAACAAAACTCTGGATAGCCGCACACTAGAGAGAGACTTGAAATCCCGTCTTTTATTGAAATAACGTAGGTCACTTCAAATCAAATCAAAAAATCCACAGCAAAAAGATAACAGGGTACCAAAAATCCTGATGCGTTTCACACTGTGATCAGTGCTTACTCAAAGCTATGAGTAAGCACTGATCACAGTGCGAAATGCGTCAGTATTTTTTGTACCCTATTATCTTTTTGGCACTATATAAATTCTGTATAATAATAATAATAATAATACTAATATGTGGTATAATTTTTGCCAGGGTGTGTGTACAGCCTCATCTGACCAATGCAACAGTGGGGGGGGGGGATTGGTCATGAGGCAGTAAAAAAGAGGCTTAAAGTGGTTGTAAACCCTTACAGACCACTTTGACCTACAGGTAAGCCTAGACGGTTTAGGAGATATTTGCAAAACGACAGGCACTGCTGTCTACGGCGCATGTGCCGTAGACAGCGGCGGCAGGCACACTGAGCATGCCGCTGCTAACGGTGATATGTCGTTAGTAGAGAAGAAAAACCACCGCTCCAAAGCAGCCCTCCAGGGCAAAAGCTCTTCCTCCTATTGATGAGCCCCAGGTGCTGGCTGTTACACACACTGTGGGCAGGTAGAAAGAACAAAACTCTGGATAGCCGCACACTGGAGAAAGACTTGAAATCCCGTCTTTTATTGAAATAACTTAGGTCACATCAAGTCAAATCAAAAAATCCACAGGAAAAAGATAACAGAGTACAAAATTTGACGCATTTCACACTGTGATCAGTGCTTACTCAAAGCTATGATTAAGCACTGATCACACTGAAACCGTGTAGGTTTAGGAGATATTTCTTGCACCTACAGGTAAGCCTTAATCTAAGTTTACCTGTAGGTCAAAGTGGTCTGTAAGGGTTTACAACCACTTTAAGCCTCTTTTTTACTGCCTCATGACCAATTACCCCCCCCCCCCCTCCACTGTTGCATTGGTCAGATGAGGCTGTACACACACCCTGGCAAAAAATATACCACATATTAGTATTATTATTATTATTATTATACAATATTTATATAGTGCCAATAGTATAAAGCAGTACCTCCACTGAACACAGCCCATTCAAATGAATAGGGCCGCATCAGAATCACCCCACAACCACGCATAATGCATCAAGGTGGTGCAGAATTTTCAGGTATACAGTAAAAAAGCCAGTAAGTAGCAGCACTATGTCATTCACCCTTTAAAAACTGATCTAACAAGATCACTTTTCAGGGAGTTGACAAAGCCTGCCGCACGTATGACTTGGCCTTTAGAAATCTATTCTTTCTCAACTTGCTGGATTATAACTTTTTTTCCCTTCTGACTTTACAAAAGTTCAGCTACTCTCTTCACAATGTTGTTATACCAACTCAGCTCTTTATATCCCTCTGTGTTTTTTTTTTTTTTTTATCATGTAGTTTTTATAAAACAAAATGTAAAAACTTTTTCCATATTATTTACTTTGTGAAGTTTTGGAGTGAAAACTAAATCTGGCTCTGCTTAAAAACTTGCACAAATACTGCACACATTTTCCAGGGCACGATAGTGCTCCAGAGCTTGTAGGCAAAAAGGACACTACACTAGCTAATCCCCAGTTAGTAGTTGTAAAGGGGGAGGGCTTTACCAGAATAATGTTTGTAAAGTGAAACATCCGTTTGCAGGATACATGATGCCAAGTGGAACTGATTCCAGATGTTAAGTTTCTTTTTAAGTAGTCTCTGGATGCTAAAGAATCTGAAAAAAAAAATACAGCATTACTCTGCAAACATATGACAACCATATTGTTTTTTAAGTGGCAGGGTCAATGCTTAATTGCAATGGCTAATGGGATTTACATAATTTAGCTATCATTTTTCATTTTTTAAGATTTTGCAGTGGACCTCTATGCATTCAAAGCAATAGCCATATCAAATCAAAAACAAAACACATTGTAAAAAGGATCATTTAAAGGCAATCTGTGCATTATAGATAAATTCACTCTTTACAGTCAAAGGTACAATTGTTTAGATAAGAAAGATATAATAGTTGCTTTCACAATTCTGCACGTCAATTAAAATACTTATCTTAGAGTAGTATGTTTTAGTATAGGACATAAAAAGGGAACTTGTCATTTTAGAATACTAGAACTACTTAGGAACTATTTAGGAAGTACATTGGTTCAGCATGATAAATAGGTAGTATTTTTAGAAAGAGATGTCAGCAATGCCACACTTCTTTAGTAAGCCAGTCATAAAAGAACTACATGGCAACATAATTAACTAAAAATGTTTTAAAACCACATCAGATCTAGGGAAGGACAAAAATCTTCATAATGCATGGATGGCCCTATTTGTTCCAACAAAGAAAAATTATAGCTACCCCTGCTTACACCATTATAAAGGAAAGTTGTTTTAATTTAATCTATTCTGGATATTACTTATTATATAATTGTTTTAACAGATACTTTTGTATGTATATGAATCCATGTTGGCCATTCCTTACGATATAATTTTCTAGCAAATAGTTTTGTATGTTTCCCTTTACCAAACTCTTAAATATATTTTGTACAATATAAGATAAGCTTATAGATCCGTAGTTACTTGGTGAAGGCCCTGATCTAGTTTAAATATAGGGTTCACCTATGCTTTGTACCAATTTATTGGTCCCAAGCCAGGCCTAAAATAGTTTCTAAAAAAAATCAGTGCTTAGATTTGTTTTTGTGCTATTTATATACTTTTATTAAAAAAAAATATGGGGGGGGGGGGTGCAAGGGTATTTGTTTTACTTTCTTTATCAACCTATAATTTATTTTTTGCTCCCTATTTGCAGCTGTTGTATTCTTTTTTATCAAAAATGTAACTTGTAGTCAGAGTCTTCATATTGAAACGATAACCCCTAACTTACCAAGACCTGCAGTGTACCTTGGCCTGGCTGGTTAGTATACTTGAAAAGAGGGCATACCCTAAATGTATGAAAAGTATGAAACTGAAAATGAAAACGAAAAGTTAATGGGGAAACCGGATGGGTGGGAGCCAGGAGAATGAGCCAACGCTGGACCTGGTAGGGGAGGAGGGCTATATAGCCCCAGACTCCTCCTACAAAGGAGTCGAGCCAGCCTTCTAAATTGTAGTCAGAGTCTTCATATTGAAACAATAACCCCTAACTTACCAAGACATGCGGTGTGCACTGGTATAGATGGCCAGTATACCTGAAAAGAGGGCAATAGACACACGAGTAGGTATGAAAGTAAAAAGCTTTATTGTAAATTGGGTAACAACAATTAATCTAACAAAGAAGCGAATACCCATATGACTTCAGTATGGGACTAAATTAGAAAGCGAGTCAAGCACCTCAACCGGACGCCATCTGTGGTTGGTACTATAATACTTCACCACCCTGACTCAACTGTCTATTCTCGTTGTTATTGAGCTGTAGAGTGTAATGATTGGTGAACCTGGTAAGACTCCCTTTAACCAGGAAAGGAGCATGACAACTATCCTGAGAGACTTCCCCAGGCCTGAGGAAGCCCAAAAAAACTAAATTAGCTGCCTTAAGTCCTAAACTGGGACCTACGCCAAAAGGGGAAGATGACAAGATATCTGAAATGTTCCAGATCATCTGGCAGGGAACTGGCAGTTGTGATACCTGTGTCCACCCCTGTGACCTTTGAATCCCCCTCAACATGGCGTTGAGAGGGTGAGCAGCAAAAATGGACAAACTATCAGAGTTCTGTAGGGCCCTGAAATGCTGAATGCCTGATAGATACAATTTAATGGTATTAGCGGATAACGCCAACTCACTGTGGCAATATGCCACAAAAAACATCACATAGTTAATGTCCCACGGACAACTGCAAGGGCATTGAGTCAAGAATTTGTGAAATGTCTTACAACCTGTGGTGTATGCATTGCGTGTATTGCTGGATAAAGAATTGTTGGCCAAATTGATCGCCTGAGTCCAGAACCTGATTAGTCCATGATCAGCAGGGAATAAGGAGGAACCGGCTTGCTCACCTGCAAAACTTTTTGGCCCTGGCTCCATGCTCACCTTACACCATTGTACTTTATTTTATGTAAGTACCCAGGATTAGCAACCTTGCCTGTTCCTGTTACTCCTAGTGCTATATTAGACTAATTATATTCTATATTTTATAGCTATTTTGAGCATCTGCCCCTGAGGAAGTGTGTCATACACGAAACATGTCAGCCATTTAAGTGCAGTTATATACCTGCCAATAGGAATCTATCTAGACCCACTATCTACAACGAATGATGTTTACAATGTATACATATACGTATATGTGCCGCCCAGGTGACATGTCTGTACATATGTATGAATTTAAAGCAAACATTTACTTATCAATTCATTTTATATCCTATATCGTGAAGCCAATATGTATGCAATCATAATATTTTTTTGATGTCCATGCCTTGAATGCATGTGTGTATATAAATTAAATTAACAGTTTTTACTTGTCTGTTCTTAATTGTAATGTATTTATACTAACATCTATGCCAATTAAATGCTTTTACAATCTATACCTCCACTAGTCATCTAAAGTCCCAACCTCCCTTTTTTTGTGCACCCGTTCTGCTTCCGGGTGCTGCAAGAAAAATGTATTGAAATTAGAACAGATAACGCATTGGCTGCACCATTATAATTCCCACTAATGAATTCTCCCTGAAAATGGAATTTGTATGTCAAACCTAGCCAAGTCAACCTGCGCGTGAAGGACATGATAAGCAGTGACCCAGACCTGTCTTTATTAAAAAATCTTGGTGGTGGCCAGATTACCAGTAAAGAAAATAACCAAGCTTTCTGACCAATTTGGACCCCAAGTGACAGCCGCTGCCAGTATTGGGTAGATTTCAAGCAATGCTGAAGTCAAATTTGGTCATGAGGAAAACCTCCGAGGGCTAATAGCTGGCCAGCCATTCTGAACCCAAAATGGCCGTGAATCCCTTTGATGCGGCTGCGTCTATTAAATACCCTAGGAGATTCACTCGTTGGTTGAGGAATGAGCAAAGAAATGGCGTTCCAGTCACTCAGGAACTGGTCCCACATGACAAGATCGGCTTGTGCGTCAGCTTGTAGGCTAATGACTGAGTCAGCGTCCTGATACAGGGGTAAAAGGGCCAGCAACCTAGAAACAAAAGATCTACCCTGTGGAATAATCCTCATAGTATGATTTAACATGCCCAAAAGTGACTTTAACTCTCTCTTCGAGCAGACTGGGGAACGGATGAACAAATGAATCATCTGACGTATCCTGACCAACTTCTCCCTGGGCAGACTTGCAACCATGAAATTCGATAACTCTGCAAAAAAGTTCTGTAAGAGACTGCAAATAATTTTTTTAAGGAAATGTGTGAGATGCCATGGCTCCTTTAAATAGAGTTCCAGAGAATGAAAGAAGACCTTTTTGTGCTAAATAACTTAAGTCACTTGAGTAAATAAAGAAAGAATATAAAGGATGAAATGTTACTCCTTGGAATCGGTAGTCTTCAGCTATCCTTACAGTGTTATGAGTAAAGTAATCCTGGATGGTAGGGTATAGCAAAGTCGGCTGATATGTGAGGTTTCTGTATTTCACTTTTCCCATATGGCTTTAATAGTTTTTTGTCCAATAAAATTGCTGTTAATAAAGATGGGAATAGGATATAGATGTCTGCATACAGTGTTCATAGAGTGTAAAGACTGACTTCAGTGACACCACCAGTACCAGAAAGCTGGATTAAGTAGATGATGTCTATATGCAGTGTTCTAATGAATCTATATGGGCAAATGCCCGCTCACCACACTGGTTATAGAAGCTGCTGGCAGGGGAATGCATCGGGAGGAGCTCTGACATGTAGCGGCCATGCTGGATGGCGGAGCCTCATCTCCACCCACCCACCTGGAAATCACATCTGATGCCGAGGGAGAGCGAGCCGCAGTGTGAGAGGAATGAAGAGGAGTGTGACCTTCACGGCTTTCCCATGGAGGCTACAACACTCTGATACCCCCATCTGAGCCCCATCTGAGCTCCTGAGGTCCTTACTTCCTGCTGCGTCACCCCCACACGGAGCCCGTGGACAAGTTGCTCGACACCTCTGGGTTGCCTAGAGAGCTTTGTTGCTGAGGATCACCTTGTAGGCCACTGTGGGGTCTCTCCTTCCCTACTCAGTTGCGGTAAGAGATTTGGAAGTTCTGAGCTGGCTTGGAGCGGGAGATGTATCTTGCATTGAAAGCTGTGGACTGCCGTGTGGGGACAGATACAGAGAAGCGGTAGGACTGTGTAATCTATTTCACACATAAGCTATATGTCTGGTCTGGAGGGATGGATCTACCTATGGTTTAACAAGAGCATTCAGAGTAAGATCTCCCCCTATCTGATAGCTTTTTAAAATATTCTGATTTAATTGCCAGCTGCTGACAGCCGATTCTGAACAGGGAGGAAGGAGGGAGGCTGGAGTAAACTCTTGAGAACTGTTGGAGGGGAAATAAAAAAAAGGAAAATTAAATACTCGCCCCCATATATTGAAAACTGTTTATGCTGTTACACTATGGTCGGGTGACACCTAGCTATGGCTAACTATTTTTGAATACTGCTGGCTTCTGATCTATTTTTTTTTTTCCTGACCCCTTGCTGATGACCACTGGAAAACTTTAAATAATCAAGGGAAACTGTCAAAATAGTTTAAAGGCTAAGAATTGCCTCCCCCTCTTAGTGTTTTGTTCCTTGCCATCTGGCTAATTAAAGCAGTGACCTCTGCTGCCTTTTATTGATAACCAGCATTGTCAACTGCACCCACACATTTAATAAATCATTGATATCAGCCAGGAATCACTAAGAGTTGCTCTGGCCCAGGATAAATACTGATAAGTGCCCCTTTTTGATAACATTGCTATCCCATAGGCATCACTGGGGATGATCATTGTCACCTCAATATCTGCTGATAAACTGCTTGCTATTGAAAAGGACTGTTTTGATTAGTTTTTTGTCAATGACTATTATTATTCATCTGGCTAGTTCAAGCTGTACCTTGAAAAAAAATGTTGTCGCTTTTTACTGATAATTAGCGCTATCAAACTTTACCTACCTGCTGATAGCTATTATTACTCACAGATGATCATTGCTGTTTATGAAATCTATGGCTGCTGTTTTTTTTACTAATAACCAGTGTCGTCAACTGCATCTACCTGCTGATGGTGGTCATTATCTGTAGAGGATCATTACTATGTTATGAGAACTGCTATGGCTCTCTGGATAATCCCTGCTACTTGGTGATAATGATTGCCATCTATTGATAACTGCTGCTATTTTTGTGCAGCTGTCGCTATCTCCTGATAAACCTCGTCAGTTGGTTTAGAACCGCTGCTTTTTGCTGATAATCTTATCCTATCTATCTAATAACTGACTGACATCAGCTAAAAACTGCCTTGACCTAGCATAAACATCAAGAAGTGCCCCCTTGCGATAACATGGTCGTTTCACAGGCAATATTTGGGATGAGCACCATTACCTTATTGCCTGTAGATAAACAGATAATTATGGATAAGGTCTTAATGTTGTCGCCAATGATCTATATTTACCTGGCAATTAAAGTTGGGTCCTGAAAACCTCTGACTCTCCCTATTGATAACTAGCGCTGCTAATGTTACCTACATGCTGATACTTCCACTTTCAATAGTGACTATCACTGAAAACAGATATAGTGGGAATAAGAACAGACATTGGTCAGGTTTTGGGAGGAGCAGAAGAAATAGAGGAAAGAATGGATAAATATGACCAAAGGTTAGAGGAAAGGAACGAACAGATGAAATCTCTGCAAAAAACAAATAGATGGCTACTGTATAAAATGGAGGATCAAGAAAACCGAAGCAGACAAAAAACCCTGTGGATAAGAGGGATATCAGAGAAATATAAAAATGATGAACTAATAAAAGTGATGCAGGAACTGTTTAACCCTATGTTGGGAAGGGAAGTAACAGAAATACTGAAATTGGATAGGGTACATAGGATTACAAGATATCAATCACAAGTGGAAGATAAGCCAAGAGATGTCATAGCTAGGTTCCATTATGTTGAAGAGAAGTCTAAAATCATGGAAGGCATGCGGACTGCGGCAGAAATCTCATATGATGGAACTGAATTGCAAATACAGTGGTGTGAAAAAGTGTTTGCCCCCTTCCTCATTTCCTGTTCCTTTGCATGTTTGTCACACTTAAGTGTTTCGGAACATCAAACCAATTTAAACAATAGTCAAGGACAACACAAGTAAACACAAATGCAATTTGTAAATGAAGGTGTTTATTATTAAAGGTGAAAAAAAATCCAAACCATCATGGCCCTGTGTGAAAAAGTGATTGCCCCCCTTGTTAAAACATACTATAACTGTGGTTGTCCACACCTGAGTTCAATTTCTCTAGCCACACCCAGGCCTGATTATTGCCACACCTGTTCACAATCAAGGCATCACTTAAATAGGAGCTGCTTGACACAGTAAGGTCCACCAGAAGATCCTTAAAAGCTACACATCATGCCGAGACCCAAAGAAATTCAGCAACAATTGAGAAAGAAAGTAATTGAGATCTATCAGTCTGGAAAGGGTTATAAAGCCATTTCCAAAGCTTTGGGAATCCAGCGAACCACAGTGAGAGCCATTATCCACAAATGGCGAAGACATGGAACAGTGGTGAACCTTCCCAGGAGTGGCCGGCCGCCCAAAATTACCCCAAGAGCGCAGCGACGACTCATCCAAGAGGTCACAAAAGACTAGTGATGGACGAACTTCCGACGGGACGTTTCGCGAACGCGAAACGCGAACGGACACAAACGTTCGCGAAAACGACCGTTCGCCGCGGGCTCCATTGACTTCAATGGGAGGCGAATTTCGCAAACCTTTAGGTCGAATTTGCGGCCACGGGGTAATTATTAGGGGGTAGCACGTAGTCCCACCACCTGGACAATAGCATAATACATGTATGAGGTGAATTTGGGATCGATAACTACAAGCATTTTTTTTTTATTTGGGAAATTGTTCTGACAATTCAGGACTATGGAGCTAATGAAGGCAATGGAGGAGAGGGAAGGTCAGGGACCAGGGTAGGCAAACAAGAGGGTGCAGGAGATACAGAGCACTGACAGCAGCACCGTAATACAGAGCACTGACATCAGCACCGTGACATACAGCGCTGACAGCAGCTCCGTGACATACAGCGCTGACAGCAGCTCCGTGACATACAGCGCTGACAGCAGCTCCGTGACATACAGCGCTGACAGCAGCACCGTAAGCAGCCCCAGGAGGAAGTCAGCACAGCACAGGGATGGTGTGATCCCCTCATAATAAGAACCCCCAGGAGGAAGTCAGCACAGCACAGGGATGGTGGGAGCCCCTCATAATAAGAACACCCAGGAGGAAGTCAGCACAGCACAGGGATGGTGGGAACCCCTCATAATAAGCAGCCCCAGTAGAAATATGACACCGCTCAACCTCTTCAAAGAGGAGGGTAGGGGCATATAGTACGGTGTGCTTTTTTGGGTCAGGGAAGTGAGCCAAATGAATTAAGAAGGTCTGTGTGCTTGATTCCAAAAATTGTTTATAGACATATACATGGTCTACTGATCACATGTGTTGAATTCCTCCGAGATCCATGCCTCATTCATTTTTAGAAATGTGAGGTAGTTAACACTGTCGTGAGCTAGGCGAGTACGCTTATCGGTCACAATCCCCCCTGCTGCGCTGAACGTCCTTTCGGACAGGACACTGGATGAGGGGCAAGCCAACAGTTCGATTGCAAATTGGGCAAGCTCTGGCCAGAGGTCAAGCCTGCCCACCCAGTAGTCTAGGGGTTCATCACTCCTCAGAGCGTCCACATCGGCCGTTAACCCAATGTAGTCGGACACCTGACGGTCTAGGCGTTCCCTGATGCTGGATCCGGATGACACCTGTCGATGGGTCGGCTGAAAGAATGACCTCATATCCGAAGTCACCAACACATCTTCAAACCGGCCTCTTCTTGCAGGCGCTGTTGGATTGGTACCCGCAAATCCTTCTCTGGGAGTGGGAATTGCTCCTCTGCCAGCGCACGCAAAAGCAGAATGCAGCATTTCTCGAAGCAAGGCCTGGAAGTGCTGCATTCTGACAGCCCTCTGCGACGGCGGTAACATTTCCGCCATTTTGTGTTTGTACCGGGGATCTAAGTACGTTGCCACCCAGTACTGGTCCTTGACCCTCATGCTTTTTATACGGGGGTCCCTATTAAAACACTGGAGCATGAAGGCCCCCATTTGCACTCAAGCGGAAGGTATGTGGTGGTGGTGGTGTTGTTGGTGGTAGTGTCTTTGGGGGTGCACATAGCAGAGAGTGAAGAAGAGGGTGCAGATCGAGAGGATGAGGAGGGTGCAGAAGAATAAGGCTGAGTGAGCCACTCAACCAAGTCTGGTGCGTCCTTTAAAGTAATTGAACGCACCTTCTGCAACTTCCCACTTTGGCTCAAGGCTGTTGCTCCTGCCCTACCCCTACCACCCCTGCGGAAGGGCCTGCCTCTTCCTCTGCCTGTCATTTTTTAAATCACCCTGTGACAAAACTCTTAGTCCCTATACCGCTGAAGGACTGCTGCAGTATAGGGCAGCGGTCAGCAGTAGTGCACGTCAACCCTATGTATTGTGGACCGATAGCGGTCCTTACAGAACAGCAGACTGTACTGCACTCAGGCCTATGTACCGTAGCACCCTATACCAAGTTACCAGTCCTTATAAAAACTTTTGTGGACCAAGCAGGTTGTGTGTTAGTGTTTAGCAGACTGTGCGTCAGTCCCTATACCGCTGAAGGACTGCTGCAGTATAGGGCAGCGGTCAGCAGTAGTGCACGGCAACCCTATGTATTGTGGACCGATAGCGGTCCTTACAGAACAGCAGACTGTAACGCACTCAGGCCTATGTACCGTAGCACCCTATACCAAGTTACCAGTCCTTATAAGAACTTTTGTGGACCAAGCAGGTTGTGTGTTAGTGATTAGCAGACTGTACGTCAGTCCCTATACCAATGAAGGACTGCTGCAGTATAGGGCAGCGGTCAGCAGTAGTGCACGGCAACCCTATGTATTGTGGACCGATAGCGGTCCTTACAGAACAGCAGACTGTACTGCACTCAGGCCTATGTACCGTAGCACCCTATACCAAGTTACCAGTCCTTATAAAAACTTTTGTGGACCAAGCAGGTTGTGTGTTAGTGTTTAGCAGACTGTGCGTCAGTCCCTATACCGCTGAAGGACTGCTGCAGTATAGGGCAGCGGTCAGCAGTAGTGCACGGCAACCCTATGTATTGTGGACCGATAGCGGTCCTTACAGAACAGCAGACTGTAACGCACTCAGGCCTATGTACCGTAGCACCCTATACCAAGTTACCAGTCCTTATAAGAACTTTTGTGGACCAAGCAGGTTGTGTGTTAGTGATTAGCAGACTGTACGTCAGTCCCTATACCAATGAAGGACTGCTGCAGTATAGGGCAGCGGTCAGCAGTAGTGCACGGCAACCCTATGTATTGTGGACCGATAGCGGTCCTTACAGAACAGCAGACTGTACTGCACTCAGGCCTATGTACCGTAGCACCCTATACCAAGTTACCAGTCCTTATAAGAACTTTTGTGGACCAAGCAGGTTGTGTATTAGTGTTTAGCAGACTGTGCGTCAGTCCCTATACCGCTGAAGGACTGCTGCAGTATAGGGCAGCGGTCAGCAGTAGTGCACGGCAACCCTATGTATTGTGGACCGATAGCAGTCCTTACAGAACAGCAGACTGTACTGCACTCAGGCCTATGTACCGTAGCACCCTATACCAAGTTACCAGTCCTTATAAAAACTTTTGTGGACCAAGCAGGTTGTGTGTTAGTGTTTAGCAGACTGTGCGTCAGTCCCTATACCGCTGAAGGACTGCTGCAGTATAGGGCAGCGGTCAGCAGTAGTGCACGTCAACCCTATGTATTGTGGACCGATAGCGGTCCTTACAGAACAGCAGACTGTAACGCACTCAGGCCTATGTACCGTAGCACCCTATACCAAGTTACCAGTCCTTATAAGAACTTTTGTGGACCAAGCAGGTTGTGTATTAGTGTTTAGCAGACTGTGCGTCAGTCCCTATACCGCTGAAGGACTGCTGCAGTATAGGGCAGCGGTCAGCAGTAGTGCACGGCAACCCTATGTATTGTGGACCGATAGCGGTCCTTACAGAACAGCAGACTGTACCGCACCCAAGCCTATGTACCGTAGCACCCTAGACAGACCAAGTTACCAGTCCTGATAAAGAGCTTTGTGGAACAAGTGAGTTGTGAATGATTAGCAGACTGCAGCAGAAGGGCAGCAGTCAAGTATAATATTCTTTCTATATTTGGAAGAAAGAATATTATACGTGTACAAGCCTATTACCGTACCACTGATACCAGTCCTGAAAAGAACCTTTGTGGAACTAATAGTAACAGCAAGTCTTTAAAATTATCCTCACTGCCTGACACACTGCTTCCTGCCTGTCCCTATACAAATTGGCAAAAAAGAGTAGGCTGGAACGATTAGCTGGAATAGCTCTTTTGTGGACCTGATAGTAACAGCTAATGATGATGATGATGATGATGATGAAGAAAGACTAATCTGGCTGAGCTGTCCCTAAAATAGCAGCATACAGCGCTCTGTCCCTTTATCTAAACTGACAAAAGAAACTCAGGCTGCTGACCTAACACCTATACCAGTCCTGAAAAGAACTTTTGTGTACCAAATAGCTAGCGTTTTCTCTGTCCCTACTCCACACAGGATCCTTTCCCTACAGTGACAGAAGAAAGAATGTAAAATGGCCACCGGATCGGGTGTATTTATAGGTTAGGGGGAATGTCCAAGTGTCCATGAGCTGTCATGTCTCAATTGGTTGTCCTGTAACACATGATAAACGTGTCACGAAAGGTTAAAGTTCTTGTATACATTAAACACGTAAGTCCGCCGGGGCGAACGACGGAAAAAGGCGTTCGAACCCGCGGACGGCGAAAGTCGGAAATTCGCCGCGAAACGACCGCCGGGCGAAACGTTCGTCCATCACTACAAAAGACCCCACAACAACGTCCAAGGAACTGCAGGCCTCACTTGCCTCAGTTAAGGTCAGCGTTCATGCCTCCACCATCAGGAAAAGACTGGGCAAAAAAGGCCTGCATGGCAGAGTTCCAAGGAGAAAACCACTGCTGAGCAAAAAGAACATCAAAGCTCGTCTCAATTTCTCCACAACACATCTTGATGATCCCCAAGACTTTTGGGACAACATTCTGTGGACCGATGAGACAAAAGTTGAACTCTTTGGAAGGTGTGTGTCCAAGTATATCTGGCGTAGAAGGAACACTGCATTTCATAAAAAGAACATTATACCAACAGTAAAATATGGTGGTGGTAGTGTGATGGTCTGGGGCTGTTTTACTGCTTCAGGACCTGGAAGACTTGCCGTGATAAAAGGAATTGTAGTCAGAGTCTTCATACGGAAATACGATGACCCTAACTGCCAAGGCCTGAGGTGTGCCTTGGCCTGGCTGGACAGTATGCCTAAAAGAGGGCATACCCTGAATGAATGTATGAAATGTAAATGAAATGATGAAAATATGGGGGAACGGGTGGGTGGGTGGGAACCCAGAAAAGAGCCGACGAAGGCTCTGATGGAGGAGGAGGGATTTTAAAGCCCTCAGACTCCTCCTACAAATTCAGGCTAGCCTGCGGCCAGCCTTCCAACTTGTAGTCAGAGTCTTCATACGGAAATACGATGACCCTAACTGCCAAGGCCTGAGGTGTGCCTTGGCCTGGCTGGACAGTATGCCTAAAAGAGGGCAAAAAGACACAAAGTAGGTGTGATGTGAAAGCTACAAAGAAGGCCCGCAACAATCGTTTTAGTCCGGAAAATGCGAATGCCCGGCTGACTACAGGAAAGGGGGTTACGTATGTAGCTGCTAACATGGAGGTTCTCCAGCGCCCCATGAACCTGATGTAAAGAAAGGACCCCCTGCGAGACCTACCAAAATTGCCCAGGAACCAGATGAATAACCAGAAAAGGGGGTTTAGGATTCCAGCCAGGTTTGGCAAGTAACCTGGGCGTGAGAACAACTGTTGGTAGTGAGAGGATGGAGAAAGCGCAGACCCACGGAATGATGCAGAGAAGGCCAACTTGCTTGCCCGACACCAAGGCTAAGGTACCGAAATATGACCACAAACCCCTGGCTTACAACATCCCCTTCATTGGTATAGATGGGTAAGTGGTAAGAGAGAACTGCCTAGAGCACTAACTGGGAACTGCCAAGGAGGGAGACAGGAAGTCTGAAACACCACGAAGACCTGTCCGTTAACTGGTCGCCGTGCCAAAGAGAAACATCCCTGACTCTCCTCCCTTGATGGTTAGAGAGGGTGAGCCGCAAAAATGGACAGCTTGACAGGAGTTTGTAGGTCCTGAAAACTGGTCACCTGCTAGAAACTTCATGGAATTGGCAGATGAGGCCAAATTGCTGATGCAATACCCAGCGAAAGCCATGAACATGAACCTATGAGACCATCCCCCCTTGTGAGAAGCCCACTGCAAACTCTGGATAAGAACCAATGGCCAGATTGATTATGCGAGACCACACTGCCCCCAGTTCTACAAGCCACTGTGAGAAATTTCAACCACACCTGAAGGCGCACTGAAAAGAACAGGAGCCGCAGATGAGACCTCAGTGCAAGCCTAACAGGTTATGAACCCCACCAACCTGACTAACAAATAAGAGCGCATAGAGAAACTTCACGAACTGGGTTGAAGAATCCTGCCCGAAACATGCGCTGCACTGGTGGATGTAAGAGGTTTGAACAGAGTGGGGAATAACCCACTGAATACTGCCCCCCCCAGCTGAGGCCGGGAAAGGGGTACCCCGGCGATAACTGAGCTAAGAGTTGGTCCCACCCCTAAAAATGGGGTGCTACCAAGCACTGAACCCCCATGCCATGGTGGAGGGATGAATGTGCACCGGCCTCCTCTGCAACCCACCCCAAACCCTGAAACAAGAAAAACACAACAAGCGAAAAGAGAACAGACAACCAACACACGAAACAAATACCCCTACGTACCTGATAAGTATGAGGATGTAAGTGTAGAAATGACAAGACCAACAGCGCGTGAATATGAACCTAATGCTGACACAACCCTAGTGTATGTAGTGAGTGAGCCCGAGCAACCTGCAGCGCCAAGACAGGTAATTAAAAAATGAACACTCAGGGCTGCGGTACCCACAGACCGTGGTGGGTAGTAGTAAAGGTATGGTGAACGTGCACGTATGACGTATGGTATACGGGCGAGAAGATTGTGGGACGACAATCAATTAAAAACGAAACCTCAGCCCGTATGGGTCCGTAGACGTGACGGACCCTGGATGTGAGCCCTAGCTAACAGACATACTACGAACATCAAGCTATGACATAAAGTTTACAAACAAAAAGCTATGACAGAAAAACAGAGACAGATAGCCAACAAACCCTCCGGGCTGGTGTACCCACAGACCGTGGTGGGTAGATGAACAAGAGTGAAGAAATAAGCGTGCAACGTATGACGTATGGTATACGGGCGAGAAGATTGTGGGACGACAATCAATTAAAAACGAAACCTCAGCCCGTATGGGTCCGTAGACGTGACGGACCCTGGATGTGAGCCCTAGCTAACCGACATACTACAAACATCAAGCTATGACATGAATGTTACAAACGAAATGCTATGACAGAACAACAGAGACAGATAGCAAACAAACCCTCCGAGCTGGTGTACCCACAGACCGTGGTGGGTAGACATACAAGAGTGAAGAAATAACTGTGCAACGTATGACGTACAGTATACGGGCGAGAAGATTGTGGGACGACAATCAATTAATAACGAAACCTCAGCCCGTATGAGTCCGTAGACGTGACAGACCCTGGATGTGAGCCCCAGCTAACAAACACTATGAACGACAATGCTACGAATGGAAAAGCTATGACAGCACAACAGCGACAGATAGCAAACAACCCTCAGGGCTAGTGTACCCACAGACCGTGGTGAGTAGATGTACAAGTGAGATGGAAAAGCATGCAACGTATAACGTATGGAATGCGGGCGAGAAGATTGCGGAACGGCAATCAATTGAAACGAAACCTCAGCCCGTATGGTCCGTAGGCGTGACAGACCAGGAAATGAGCCCTGGCTAACAGAAAAGCTACGTACAAAACGCCATGACAGAAATCAGACAGGTAGCAACAACCCTCCGGCCTAGTATACCCACAAACCGTGGTGGGTAGACGTGCAAAGAAATGAGCGTGCACCGTATGATGTGTGTTATACGGGAGAGAAAATAAAGGGACGACAAACCAAAAAGAAACAACCTCAGCCCGTACGGATCTGACAGAAATGCAGGACAGAAACACAATGACAGAAATGCTGGACAGAAATGCTACGACGGAAATAAAACGCTATGACGGAAATGCAGGACAGAAACGCTATGACGGAAATGCTGGACAGAAATGCTACGATGGAAAGAAAAAAAAAACGCTAAGACGGAACTGCAGGACAGAAACGCTATGACGGAAACACTGGACGGAAATGCTATGACGGAAATGCAGGACAGAAACGCTATGACGGAAATGCAGGACAGAAACGCTATGACTGAAATGCTGGACAGAAACGTTATGACGGAAGTGCAGGACAGAAATGCTACGATGGAAAGAAAACGCTATGACGTAAATGCAGGACAGAAACGCTATGACGGAAACGCAGGATGGAAACGCAGGACGGAAACGCTATGCCGTAAAAAAGCTGGACCGAACGATATGACGGAAACCTCTGGACAGAACGTGATGACAGAAGAACGCAGAGACAGAAACCTGGGGTTGAGTGCCGTGATAAACCCCCGTGACTGAAATGGTTGCCTGGACGTGCAGGGGGGGGGGTGCAAGAGTGCCGGGAGGTGAACAGGTGGGTGAGTGCCCCCCCATGAAAACCGGGAAGTGTGTGGGCATCCCTTCCATATCGCATGGCGAGAGTTTCCGGGAGGTGAACCGGCCGGCAAGCGACAAGTGGAAAGATGACATTATTGCCATGAAACAATCCAAATATGGTAGCTACCGCCCAACTACCCCTGCTATGCACATACCGCAACTCCTGTGGACACTGAGTTATCATATAAGATGAATGGGGGCATGCTAAGGGCAGATGGACTCCCCTGTGACCGTACGGATACCCCCCCCCCCCCAGCAGAGCTTACCCTGCGCAAGGGCTGACAGACCCCCCCCCCTGTAATCGGCAGCTGGGAAGATGGGTGGATGAAAACTTGTGGGTTCCACATGAAGCCAACAAATTATGCTGTCTGTAACATGCCTCCTGTGGTAGGGCCCCGACATACAAACTGCCCAAATCCTGTTTGAACTTAATAGAATGTGACATCAAAGACCCTGATCTATATTATGCGAGGGGCCATGAAAAAACATTTGAAGGTCTTAGAGTAATTATACTGTCCTCTTGAGTCCTGACATGATAACGTATATTAGTGATTAGTGCAGGAGACTGACAAGATGCCAAGGGAGAACAGGAGGGGCGGAGACTGGGAGGAGCTGGAGTACAGACAGCTACAGGGCCGGAGCTCCGCCCCCCAGCCGAAAGCCAAAGGACACAGGGCGCCCCCTCAAAAGGAACCAGGCACAGCACTACTAATAGTAGCAGAGGGTGTGACATCCGCTGGACCCTCCCAATGTAAAAATTTTATGTGCAAAAGACCTTCACAGCTGATGAGTCTGAACCACATTATTTACCTGCCCAATTGTAATTCAGTAACAAGCTAAACTTGATTGTATCTAGCAAGGAGCAGGAGAGATCACTTAGTACTAATGGAAAGTGACACTTTAAATATGTTCCCAATCGTGTTTCCAAAGTATTACAACCATATGTCCTATATACTGTATCAGAGCAATGTAAATGTCACTTTCATGTATGCTGACGTGACTGGCCACACAAAGTGAACTGAAATCCTGGTTCTATGGTGACAGCGGAGGAAGCAGAGCCAGGGCAGCTTAAGACTGAAGTGACATGCCGGTTGGAATGAATGGAGGGGGGGCTCGGCTGCCCGAACGTGTCCGGAACTGACCCGTGCACCAAAAGCCTCGCAGCACCATGTGGGAAACCGCCCGCCCAACCCCCACCTCCCACCATTACAGCGTGACATGTGTGAACAGCGTGACCACCGGGAAGAGCAGGAAGGCGGAGCGGCCCCCCCCTGAGGCCAGAAAGAACCTAGAGAAACGGGCGGGCGGACCCCTCGATGGTGCTCTGAAGGTGAGGATGGATGGCACCCCGCGTGAGCATGGAAGGGAACTACTGCCTCTGGCAAGTCAATGCAGGGAGAGAGGAGCAGGCGGCCGCCCATCCCCCCCCCCCCCCCCGTGGAGCTCGCAGTACATGTACTTGGGAAGGAGAGGAACAGGCTGATGGCCAAACATACACTCCCCCCCCCCCTCCCGCAGGCAGTGGGCGAAGTGTGTGCCAATATATGCAGTGTCAATGTACTAGTGAGTGGCCCCATAAAGGTAAAAGTTGCTACCTGCGTGCCCACCACATCAGCAGCAGCACAAGGAGGGGAGAAAATGGGGCTGCACCTGGCGTGAAATAACCCCCCCCCCCCAAAGCGGACGTATTACCGCGATTGGGCTGACCACCACCCCGCGCTGACTCAGGCCGGCACCTGAGCGGGAACCCAAGTTCGTTTCAGCTTGAGTACACGAACAGATGGTCGGACATTCTCCTTCAGGATCTCTTGGTAGACAGCAGAATTCATAGGTTGGAAGGCTGGCCGCAGGCTAGCCTGAATTTGTAGGAGGAGTCTGAGGGCTTTAAAATCCCTCCTCCTTCATCAGAGCCTTCGTCGGCTCTTTTCTGGGTTAGCTGACACGTCACTTCCGGTTAGCCGAGCAGCAGCATGGTTGCCTGCTGGAGTTCCTCTCCCAGTGATTGCAGTTCCGGTAGGTGCGGGCGGGTGGCATCAACGGGGGCCCATATCGGATGCCACCCGCCCGCACCTACCGGAACTGCAATCACTGGGAGAGGAACTCCAGCAGGCAACCATGCTGCTGCTCGGCTAACCGGAAGTGACGTGTCAGCTAACCCAGAAAAGAGCCGACGAAGGCTCTGATGGAGGAGGAGGGATTTTAAAGCCCTCAGACTCCTCCTACAAATTCAGGCTAGCCTGCGGCCAGCCTTCCAACCTATGAATTCTGCTGTCTACCAAGAGATCCTGAAGGAGAATGTCCGACCATCTGTTCGTGTACTCAAGCTGAAACGAACTTGGGTTCTGCAGCAGGACAATGATCCTAAACACACCAGCAAGTCCACCACCGAATGGCTGAAGAAAAACAAAATGAAGACTTTGGAGTGGCCTAGCCAAAGTCCTGACCTGAATCCTATTGAGATGTTGTGGTATGACCTTAAAAAGGCCGTTCATGCTCGAAAACCCTCTAATGTAACTGAATTAGGACAATTCTGCAAAGATGAGTGGGCCAAAATTCCTTCAGGACGCTGTAAAAGCCTCATTGCACGTTATCGCAAACGCTTGGTTGCAGTTGTTGCTGCTAAGGGTGGCCCAACCAGTTATTAGGTTTAGGGGCAATCACTTTTTCACACAGGGCCATGATGGTTTGGATTTTTTTTCACCTTTAATAATAAACACCTTAATTTACAAATTGCTTTTTGTGTTTACTTGTGTTGTCCTTGACTATTGTTTAAATTGGTTTGATGTTCCGAAACACTTAAGTGTGACAAACATGCAAAGGAACAGGAAATGAGGAAGGGGGCAAACACTTTTTCACACCACTGTATTCTCAGACCTTTCAACAGAAACCCTAGCAAGAAGAAGACTCCTTAAACCATTGACAGAGAAAATGTGGGCACTGAATGTGACATATCAGTGGGGATTCCCAGCGTGCCTGAAAGGGAGAAAAGATGGATGCAGTGCAGTATTAATATTCCCCGAAGATTTCCGGGACTTTTGCAACAAATTAGACATCTCACTCCCTTCTTTACCAGGTTGAGAGGAGAATCAGGGGTCAATAGAAGCCCTGGGTAGCATGCATTGGGATTGCAGCAGGGGGGGGGGGGGGGGGGGGGGTTAGGGGCAGAGTATGCTTGGTAATAAGATAGATGCCTTGAGAGAAGTTGTTGAATAATAAACAGGAGGGTATAATGTAGAGCTAAAAGGGGTAGGTGTTGGGGGGGTGGATGTGGCAGAGGGGGAAGGGCCTGGAGGGACAGTGAAGGGGCTATAGGTGTTGGAGTAGCCTCTCCTAAGAAGATATGGGAACCGAACGACATCTAGAGACATATCGACGGGCCCACATATGGTCTCCCGGGAGGATCTTGGGGAAGGGAGGGTGGGTTTTAGGAGGGAGGGAGGCTCAGGGGGTGGGTGTGGAGGGATATTTGTTCCAACCTGCCGGTTGCTCCCTCTTGATGAACTATGGCCACAATAAATCTACTTACTTAAAATGTAAGGGGGGTAAGGTAAATAAAGAGCTCCTATTTTGAAAGGTGAATGTGGCCTGTCTCTAAGAGACGCATATCGCACATGCCTCAGGATGTAGATTGGCTTCACATTCATTCCCCATGTTGTTTTATGGAGACTCAACATCTAGTCATTCGAGGGGTGTGGCTATAGGTTTTGACAAGACCACAGCTTTTAGGTTTCTCTTTGTAAAGGGGACTTTGCTTAATGTGGAATGTACATTGGCAAACATATACTCCCCAAATAGGGAACCAGACCTATTCCTAAAGAAAGTGCTAAAAAACTTTAGGCATTTAAGGAAAGTAAACTTAGAATGATAGGGGATCTAAACCTGAGTATAGACCTGCAGATTGGCACAACAGGGGGGCCCTTCCCGTTTCACAGCTAAAAGACAGAAGGGCGTAAATAAATCAATACTGGAAGAGCAGCTGGTAGATATATGGAGGATTAAACACCCAGGAAATAGAGACTGTACTTTTTTATTCCTCAGTCCATGGGTCATTTTCAAGGATTGACTATATCTTTATAGAGCATCAATTATTATCATCTCTTAAAAGCATGGAGATTAAAGTTATTACCTTATCTGACCATGCCCCAGTAGTGACTAATTTAGAAATATCAAACATTAGGACGGTAAGAAACCGGAGACTAAACAATTCTCTCATTCAGAACCCAGGGATAATTAAGAAGATTGAGCAGGAACTTAAAAATTTATTTGAAGTAGAGAGCGGAGTTCTGAAAGGGCGGTCCCTGCACAGTGTGCAGGGACCGCCCTGTCATCCGCCAGCTCAGCGGGAATCAACGGAGCGATCCCCGCTGAGCAAGCGTATGTTCACGGGGCGGATCATCACGGATCCGTCTTGTGTGAAAGGGGCCTTAGAACAAATAACAAGACCCCAAGGTATCCTGGAGAGAAAGGAATTTGCAGCAAAAAGGGTGCAATTAGCAGATTTTCTGGAACAAGAGAAAAAAACGTGCCTTCCACATAGTAAATAAGGAGAGGTGCCAATGGGGAAGTAAATCTGAGAAGTGGTTGGCTAGAGTAATAAGGGAAAAAAAATTGTTCCTTTATCACTGAAATTTGGAATGATCAGGGGGAGAGGGTTCATTCATCCCCTGAAATAGTCGAAGAGTTCCACAAATATTATAGCTTATTATACAACGTGAACCGGAGAGAGAAATGTAGGGAGGAAGAAATCTGCAAGTATCTGAGACATCTTGACCTTTCCATGCTGCCTAAGCAGGAACTTCAGCAACTTGAAGCCCCAATTACCCCAGAAGAAATAAGAAGAGCAATAAAAAATATGGCCCTAGGAAAGACCCCAGGCCCTGATGGGTATTCTATCTTGTATTACAAGAGATTTAAAAAAATGTTGACTCCTAAATTATGTGACCATCTCAGTGCCTTAGATGAAGGGGTGACGCTCCGTGAGGAATCATTATTGGCCTATATAACCCTCATATTAAAAGAAGGGAAGGACCTAACAGCCCCAGCGAGTTATCGCCCAATATCTCTCTTAAATGCAGATATAAAGATCTTTGCTAAAGTAATAGCAGAAAGACTAAAGCCTTTGCTACCAAACCAGGTAAACAGTGATCAGGTAGGATTTGTATCAGGGAGAGAGGGGAAAGATAATGGCTTGAAGTCTTTCCGTTTGATCCATGAAGTGGAACATTGAGGCATTTGGGTATTGGAGCAAAGATGATGAAGTGAATATTGTCTTTTTACCATCACCCAACTGCTAAAATTAGAGTAAATGGGAATCTATCTCCTCCATTAGAGCTATTTAATGGGACAAGGCAGGGGTGCCCCCCGTCCCCAATGCTATTTGTAATATCATGGAACCACTGTTAACGGCTATACGTAAAAACGCAGATACAGAGGGGTAAAAGTAGAGGAGAGAGAGTTTAAGGTAGCCGCATATGCAGACGAACTGCTCTTGTACATGTCTAACCCCAGAATAACAATCCCAGTCATCTTAGATGAGCTAACTAGATATGGAAAATTTACTAATTTTAAAATAAATATATCAAAATCAGAGATCCTGAATATCACTATCCCTAGGGAGGAACCACAGGCGATTCACTAGATGGGCAAAAAAAAGATGGGCAAAAAAAGAAGAGATATTACTACAGGATGTAATGAATGCAAATAGGATCTGCACTTATCTGCACTTATGCGGAAATCACACAAAAATGGGGAAACATGCCACTAGATAAATGGACATTAATCAACAACACAAAACTCCAGCGCTAAGATTTTTTGGTCTTATGCTGGCCATACAATTCTCCTCTATGGATCTCCCCCAGATCTACCAAAAACCACACAATATGAGGCCAAATCTAAACACCTTGAATGTGTGTGCAATCAGACAGGCCCTTATACCACACAGCTGAAGGCAAACCCAGAGGAAATTGAATAAGAAAATTGCACGGTGTATTGGCAGCTTTATTGGAGACAACCTATCAAAGTCAGACTAAAAACTAGTGATTACAAGTGGTATCCAGTGCAGCTGAAAAAACTTCCAGAGAGAGGTTCACATGAATACAATTTAAAATCAGCGCTCAGTGGAACTCAACATAAATACAATCAATTAATTAAAAATATCACATTTAATCAAAGGAGAAGCACAGAGGTAAAATCATGAATGTCCAGCACAACAGTGAGGGATGTACTTATTGTAAAGTCAAATAAAAATTAAAAAGTAGGAATAAAGCAAAAGTAATAGTACACTGTGCCACCTTCCTTCAGGAAACAAGGGGTTAACTCTCGGCTATAGATCTATTAACAGGTAGCAAAAGCATAGAGGACTCATAGTTCCATGTTGCAGTAACTTGGCAAGTCACTTATCGCAGGCTGCTGTCCATTTAAAAAACATGTGCGCTGTTTTAATCTCAAGTTGAGATGACCAGGGATCAGACAGCGCTGCGCCAAGACAGTCGCCAGAGTACCTCTATTCACGATGAGCGGCGTCCTATAGTGTATGTCCGGGAGACGTCGGGTTGGCATCCCATGACGCCCGCCGTGTGGTGAAGAGGGGAGAAGCCTGAGTCGATGGGAACGACCGGAAAAAGACAACCACTACCCTGATGGGTTTACTTCCTCTTTGATTCCCTGCAAAGGTAAAGCATAATGGACTACTATGCATCGCATAGTAGTCCATTATGTGCCACTTACCTGACACAGGCGCCAGCAAAGTCACCACTGTCCCCTTGTGTACGGAGCCTCCATCTTCTTGGTGGGTCTCGCTGCTCCGGCGCTGTCACTCCTGTGCATGCGCACGGGAGCCGCCACTCGTGGCATATCGCCGTTAACAGCGGCGTGCTCGGTGCACCTGCACTCCGCTGTCTACGGTGCATGCGCCATAGACAGCGGTGCCTGTGTTTTGGCAAATATCTCCTAAACCGTGTAGGTTTAGGAGATATTTCTTGGGCCTACAGGTAAGCCTTAATCTAGGTTTACCTGTAGGTCAAAGTGGTTTGTAAAGGGTTTACAAACACTTTAATTAACACTGTACACTGTCCCTGAATTGCAGGTATAATAGCCAGCTCCTGGCTACATTTGGATACCCAATTATTTGACACGCTTGTTGATTTCTTTGTAGAAAATCATGAAGATAATAGCCAGACCTTCAAGACCAAATAACCAAATAACTTGAGGTCTGTATAAAGCAGTATTGGAAGTCGGTGGCTGACTGAACCCATCGGTATCCACCAAAATCTGTTTATTAGTAAGCAAAGAAGCTACATTTTTATTGTGGGTGAATTTGAATATCTGCCTTCCTGCAACACATAAATGAGTATTGTTGCCAATCTGTCCAGACCTTGCACTCTGTTCCCGACCTTAAAGATTAGGCAGCCATTCCAAAATTAAAAAACAACAGACTTAGATTTAACAAAAATGAAAATAAAATATCCCTTGCTCGCTATGAAAAGAGGATTAACTGTAAAATAATGACAGAGATACATTAAATAAAACAATGGGATTAGAATTTAATCTTACAGTAGATCTCATGTAGCTTGATCCAGATAGAGTACCGTGTATGTTTTACATATATATACTCAGGAACTGGTGATATTGTTATAACAAAGTATGATCCATACTGCAGCATTGTCAAGTATTTCTAGTAAACAGGCTCAATCCGTTTACTACACACCGATTTACATCTTCACTATGTTTGGGTGACTTGTTTAGTCTTTAACATCTGTTACATCTGCCAGTGTGTTCTGCATGCAAACATGTGTTAAAATACATACTCAATGCAAACTGAGACACATACCTACAGTGCTAACTACTAAGCCACCAATGCCAATTCCTAATATTTTAGAGAAATAAATGGAAATAATAACTAGGTGTTAGAGCAATTTATAATGGGATTAACTTAAGCACTACATGAGTATATAAAGTCAATACCTTGCACTAACTTTGAAAAGGTATTTTGTTCATATTGCACATTTATTGTAATTTATTCCACACTACTGGCATTAATTCTGTAAATATATATAAAGGAGCATTTTGGCAGTAATTAGGAAAGACTTTTTTTTTTTTTGGTCTACATAGGGACAGGTTCCCTTTAGGGTGCCTATAGACCGTGAGGTTTTATTGGCACATATGGTCTGATCCAACAGGAATTAATCTTCTTCCCTCTAGCTCTGTAAAATATCGGTAAAAGCTTTTGAATGAACTGATGCAGCCATAATACCAGGAGATCAACTATCTTACCATGTGATAATCCATCATTTTATCTTGATCACCTAACAGTACTAAAGCAAGGGTTATTTTTGAAATCTATCTCACTGCTATTTTTAGGTGAAGTTCTGTGCTAGACAGGGGGAAAAACAGTATGGATATGTGGCTGAGAAAATTGATCAGCGTGGAATCAATGAGAAATAGGTGGCAAATTCCTTTTGTTAATGCAGAATGTTTGGCATACTCTTTAAAGTTTTCACTGAACAAAGACATACAGTCATCTGCTATGAAAAAAGCACATATGTCACAAAGATTTTTTGTCAAATATTTAACATTTTGGAGGTTATGTCAGAAACAAATTTTCAGCTTTGCAGTTGTGCCTATGTTTTTTTTTTATAATTTTTCTACATACAGGCATTAAAATAAGTCCATAATTATTTTTACTAAAAATGGGCAAACCTGAAACATAAATTAAGGATATTGTGTTGTCCATGCATTTCTTATGCTGCAAAAAGTTCTCTAATAAAACAACGAAAGGTTCCCAGATTTAGGGGAAAGTAAAACCTGGAGATTGCCTTTCACCCTTTCCTCTGCAGAGTCCTTAACAGTGGCGGCTGGTGCTCAAAAATGTTGTGGGGATTGCAAACAAACTGAAAAATTCTGAAAAAAAACATCAATTGCAGTCTCACTGTGCCCATCAAATGCAGTCACTGTGCCATCAAACGCAGCCACTGTGCCCATCAAACCCAGACACTGTGCTATTAAATGCAGCCACCATGCCATCAAGCAGCCACTGTGCCCATCAATTGCAGCCACTGTGCCCATCATTACGGGAAGGTAAAACCTGGAGATTACCTTTCACCCTTTCCTCTGCAGGGACCCTAACATTTTGGGGGGGTGCAAACAAACTGAAAAATTCTGAAAAAAAAACGTCAATTGCAGCCTCACTGTGCCCATCAATTGCAGCCACTGTGCCATCAAACACAGTCACTGTGCCATCATACACAGCCACTGTGTCATCAAACGTAGCCACTGTGTACATCAAACATAACCACTGTGCCATCAATGCAGCCACTGTGCCCACCAATTGCAGCCACTGTGCTATCAAACGCAGCCACTGTACCCATCAAACGCAGCCACTGTGCCATCAAACGCAGCCACTGTGCCATCAATGCAGCCACTGTGCCCATCAATTGCAGCCACTGTGCCCATCAAACGCAGCCACTGTGCCATCAAACGCAGCCACTGTGCCATCAATGCAGCCACTGTGCCCATCAATTGCATCCACTGAGCCATCAAATGCAGCCACTGTGCCCATCAATTGCAGCCACTGTGCCATCAGATGCAGCCACTGTGCCCATCAAACGCAGCCACTGTGTCCATCAAACGCTGCCACTGTGCCCATCAAATGCTTCCACTGTGCCATCAAATGCTGCCACTGTGCCCATCAAATGCTGCCACTGTTCCATCAAATGCAGCCACTGTGCCCACCAAATGCTGCCATTGTTCCATCAAATGCTGCCACTGTGCCCATCAAATGCAGCCACTGTGCCCATCAAATGCTGCCACTGTGCCATCGGAATGCTGCCACTGTGCCATTAAATGCCATCACTGTGATCCCCCCTGACCCGCTCGCCATCTGCCCGTAACTTACCCTGTCTCGGTGTGGAGCAGCGGGTGACGGCAGCAAGCGGTGTCCTCCATGCGTCCCCTTTAGTAAATCAACCTGTAGGCAACAGTCAGCCATAAATGGCTCAAATCTCAGCCAGTTCAGCAGGGACCAGCTGAGATTTTAACCATCCATTGGCAGGCTGAATGTGCCCAAATTGATCCATCAATCAACTTGGGTACAACCAGCATGTTGGATTTTCAGCATGCGATTATTGCCAGTGGCTATACAGCACTGTGTTAATTTAACTGACAATTGCGTGGTTTTGCGATGCTGTACCCAAATAAAATGAATGTCACAGAATTTTGTTACATATTTTTGGTTAAAAAAAATCCCAATAAGCGTATATTGATTGGCTTGTGCAAAAGTTATAGCATCTTCAAACTATGGGATATGTTTATTTATTTACTAGTAATGGGGGTGATCAGCGATTTATAGCTGGACTGTGATATTGCAGCAAAAATTCTGACGTTAACTGACACTTTTTGGGGGCCAGTGACATGGGCATCCGCAGAACTGTTTTCAAGGGGGGGCATCATTTTAGGGTGACTCCATGCACCACCCCTTTTCAACAATGTCATTATCACATTATCATGGTCAGAGACTACAGACATAGTACAGTCCCTAGGATAAGTAATCCCCATGTACCACGATGCTCTACCTAGTCTCCTTTGATTGGCCCTCAGTTATGGCCAATAGGGAAGGAACGGAGCCCCCACCCCGATAGCGACGCAAATGTGCTGAATTTTAGATCCAATCCCTGATTCCAGGGGGGGGCACTTGACCCCCCTTGCCCCTACCTACGGACGCCCATGGCCAGTGACACTAATACAGCAATCAGTGCTAAAAAATATGTTATCATCACTGTACTAATGACACTGACTGGGAAAGGGTTAACATCAGGGGCGATCAAAGGGCCAACTATGTGCCTAACCAGTGTTTTAGTATACTGTGGGAAGTGTTTTTACTAGGGGAAGAGATCAAATTTATTACCTGCTTCTCTTCCCTGGAAATCTGCCTTGTTTACATAGGCAGACCACCGTACTGCCTCTTTGCTCGATCATCGGAGGGTGCCAGGCAGACATTGAGTCCATGGTACCCACTGCTTGGCTCCCACTGTGTGTGATCACAGCGGGAGCGAGTCAACAGCTGTGCCCCCTAAGTTAGATTCACACTAACATGTTTTTTGATGCATTTTGCATTTTGCAGAAATACAGGGACATTTTTTAACATGGGTTCCTATGGAACATGTTCACATCAATGTATTTTAGTGCCTCTGCATTTTTGGAAAGGGTCAGGGACTTTTTTTCCCGCAAAATGCAGCATTTTGCATGTAATGAATTCAACAAACCCGCAATGCAAGTACCGCGTTTTACCGTGATTTTGCCGTGATTTGCGTTTTGGTTTTTTTTTATCTCTTTTTTTTACACTGTATATAGCTGGTTGCTAAGTAGAGGGCCGGGAAGCAGGCCGCCGTGTCTTTAGCCAAGTCATCAGCTGTCAGCTGACTTCCCACTGAATGTTAAAAAAAATGCCGGCCAATTAAAAAAATCGAGAAAAACAATGGCGTGGGGTCCCCCCCGGTCCATACCAGGCCCTTGGGTCTAGTATGAATTTGGAGGGGACTCCCACGCCAAAATGTAAAAAAAGAAATGGCATTGGGGTCCCCCAGAATCCATACCAGACCCTTACCTGAGCATGCAGCCCGGCGGGTCAGGGAAGAGAGGGGGCGAGCAATCGGCGCCCCCTCCTGAACCATACCAGGCCACATGCCCTCAACATGGGGGGATGGGCTGGGATCTGGGGGCCCCCTTGTTAAAGGGGGCTTCCAGATTCCGATAAGCCCCCCCCACCCGCAGACTCCGACAACCACCGAGTAAGGGTTGTCGGGAAGAGGCCCTTGTCCCCATCAACATGGGGGCAAGGTGCTTTGGGGTGGGGGGAGTGCAGAGACCCCCTGCCCCAAAGCACCCATCCCCCATGTTGAGGGCATGCAGCCTGGTATGGTTCGTGGGGGGGGGGGGGGCGCTCGCTCGTCTCCTTCCTTTCCTAATCTGCCGGGCTGCATGCTTGGATAAGGGTCTGGTATGGATTTTGGGGGGACCCCACGCCATTTTTTTTCATGATCCTCTCCGAATCCATGCTAGACCCAAGGGCCTGATATGGACCTGGGGGGTTTACACGCCGTTATTTTTCATGATTTTTTTAGCCGCCATTTTTATTTTACATTCAGCGGAAAGTCAGCTGATAGCCGATGACTCTTCGGTTGCTAAGGACGTGGCGACCGGCGTCCCGGCCCTCTCCTTAGCAACCAGCTATATACAGTGTAAAAAAAAACGCAAAAACCAAATTGTGGCAAAATCGCAGTAAAATCGCGGTAAAAACGTGTGTCCAAAAACACGGCAAGCACCGCAAAAAGCACTATAGAAATGCTCAAAAGCAACATGCATAGATGTGAATCGAGCCTAAATGAATTGCTATAGGGCAGTCCTTAATGCCTGGTTCACATCTATGCAGGTTGCAGTTTACATATTCCAAGTGCATTTTGTGTTTTTCAATACACATTTTTGATCCATTGAAGTCTATGGAACCAAAAATCTGAAAAAAGTTCCTGGCCCTTTCCATAAAATGCACAGATGTGAACATGACCCATAGGAAACCATATTAAATGGGCTGTAGTGTGTCTTTGCAAAACTGAAAATGTGAAATCTGAAATAGGTGTAAACAAGACCTTAGTGGTTAAGTTAACAATGACACCTGCTGCAGATCTCCACTGCAGTGCATTTTGAATGCGGTGCACAGAACATTGAGGGTTATTTACGAAAGGCAAATCCACTTTGCACTACAAGTGCACTTGGAAGTGCAGTCACTGTAGATCTGAGGGGTAGATCTGAAATGAGGGGAGGCTCTGCTGATTTTATCATCCAATCATGTGCTAGGTATAATGCTGTTTTTTTATTTTCCTTGCATGTCCCCCTCGGTTCTACAGCGACTTTACTTCGAAGTGCACTTGTAGTACAAAGTGGATTTGCCTTTAGTAAATAGCCCTCACATAGAAACATTGGTCCAGCTTGGACCAATACAACTATGGGGGTTATTTACTAAAGGAAAATCCACTTTGCACTGAAAGTGCACTTGGAAGTAAAGTCGCTGTAGATCCGAGGGGGACATGCAAGGAAAACAGCTTGCACATGATTGGATGATAAAATCGGCAGAGCTTCCACTCATTTCAGATCTACCCCTCAGATTTAGAGCGACTGCACTTCCAAGTGCACTTTCAGTACAAGTGGATTTAACTTTCGTAAATAACCCTCAATGTGTATGACATGCCTAGCCAATGCTACTGGAAGCTGTAAATCACTAAAGTAAACACAGCTACTTCATTGATATATAATTACTTCTGGGTCCGGTGCCAAATGGTTGGCTGATGCATTGTGAATACATATTATTATGCTACTGCATACTACTTAGCATGGCACCATTGAGGGTAAACCTTGCATTTACTGAATGAATGCAAATCATTCTCTGGTTGGACAAGAGAGCATGACATCACTGCTCTTCCTCTCTACCTTGCTCAATCAGAGAACACTTTGCATTCATTCGGAAGATGCAAAGCATTCTCTGAATTGTGCGCCAAGTGGCCAGCCTCCTCTGTTGACAAAACAAGAGAGTAGCCATTTGTTGCCAGACCCGGTGTCATGTCAAATAGTGTCCCCCATCGGATAGTGTCCGCTGTGTACTGCAGATTACGAAAATATCCGAAGATGAACGGCACCTGCGCCATGAGTCCAGGTTCAAGCTCCACCATCCAAGTGGACATAGAGTTTGAACAAAAAGAGCCAAGCAAAGTGTGGCGAGCGAAGCGAGCCCGCGAGGGGCCCACTAATATGTGCAGCCCTATGTCCACTTGGATGGTGGGGTTTGCACCTGGACTCACGGCGCAGGCGCCGTTAATCTTCAGAGATTTTCCGAATCTCCTTGTTCTCCGTACTGCGCAAGCGCTGCGCCTGCACAGTTCAGAGCGGACACTTTTCGATAGGCTCTGTCAGAACACTGGAAGCAAGTGGAGATCTAATTTGGTGATTTCCAGCTTCCAGCGGCATTTGACAGGTATAGTATATACATCATTGTAACTATGTAGAACATACCAATGCCTGGAATTGTTCTTTAATGTGGGGGTTTGGATCACTGTTACATGTACAGCTATGAGGACTATTTGAATTTTCATAGTTAATTAAGTGCTATGTTATATTTGAGAGTGATTCACCTTCTAGGTTTTTGAGGATAATTTAGTGTTAACTGGGCATCACGCTCAGAGTGAATGTTTATAGTAAATATGACCATGAAATAAATGTACGGCTGTTTTATAGAAGTCCTATTACAGTTAAGGATAAATAAAAATTACATTTTATACTAAATTAGTCTTAAATTTGTTAGAAATATAGTACAGATTAATTTCAAGTATTTATTTCTTTCCTGTTTATACAAGCCAGCATTAGTCAGATTATCCCAAGTGCAGTAATTGCTTGGTACATTGCCATAAGGATGACTAGACTGTGCACAGAGTAGCTGATCTTCTGTTTCTTACAGTCCGGAGGCTGTACTTATGTGGTCTAAACCAGTGAGAGGGTAACCACACAAACCAAAATACAGGGCTTGCTCTGTGTTGACAAAATGCATTATAGTGTCTGGGCAGAGGTTTATAGTAAAGTATAGGGTAGGAAAACACAGTAACACATACTTAGGCACCATAAAGGTGATAAGCAGACCACATACTGTACAATGTGTATACGTTTGTATAACCAATACAAGGTACATTTTAACTACTAGACTTTATATTGCTAAGTGTCAATTCATCATTGCTATTTTATATTGTACTTAAAACTCAAACAGTACAAAGTATATAACTGACATTTCACAAAGTTACTGCACTTCCAAGGCTATTTACTAACCCAGATTAAAAGCAATGATGATGTGGAAAATGTAACAACCCTTGATTAAACATCATATGCTGGTCACATTAATATTAGATGAATGCTGGCTGCTATGGGGTTACTAAATTTTCCACATCAGCATTCCATCTTGAAAAAATAAAACTATGTACTTTTTCATAGTCTTAGGCTGGCCTTAGATAGGTCTGTTCTTTTCGTTTAACCGCTTCAGCCCCGGAAGATTTTACCCCCTTCCTGACCAGAGCACTTTTTGCAATTCGGCACTGCGTCGTTTTAACTGACAATTGCGTGGTTGTGCGACGTGGCTCCCAAATAAAATTGATGTCCTTTTTTTCCCACAAATAGAGCTTTCTCTTGGTGGTATTTGATCACCTCTGTGGTTTTTATTTTTTGTGCTATAAACAAAAAAAGAGCGACAATTTTGAAAAAAAAACATTTAAAAAAAAAAACCTCATTATTCCTCCCCATGAGACAATCGCAGCTATACCCGTGATGATCGAGTCCGCAGGACCCGTGATCCGACTGACAGAGGTCCCAGCCGGTGTGTGCGCGCCACCGATGGCACACACGTGATGGCCCGTCGCAAATTTAAAGGGACGTACCTGTACGCCCATTTGCCTGTCCGTGCCATTCTGCCGATGTACACTGGCGTGCGCCGGTCGGGAACATCCGACCCTGATTCTCCCCTTCACATATCTGAGGTGGATGGTGGAATCTTTCCCACTGAGCTATTGTGTTCTGACAGCAGAGAGACTACCCCACCTTCAGAATACACTGATCAGTGCTGATCAAGCAGAAAGTTTCCAACAGGGCAGTTAAACAAAGTCGATTGGTAGAATAACTTCTGTTCAACCACAGTGGCTATAGACGAATCAAAAATTGTCTGGTCCCTACTGAACTGGCCAAATTTTGATACATGTATGGCCAGCTTTAAAGTGGTTGTAACCTTATATTAAATTGCCTCTCTGCGCTCATGTGCCTAGCCACCTCTCTCCTCCTCTCTTTCTCCTGGCTGACATAAGTGGGGGATTCTCAGCGCCTCCTGATGTAGCTATCAGATCGAGAGAGGAGAGAGGTGGCCGGTCACGTGAGCGCTGATCGGTACTATAAAATAAGGTGTATAGAGGCTTATTTTTTTTAAAACACCTACACTGGGGCAAATCATTTAATATAACAGAGAAGATTGTAGCAAGAAAACTCAGTGGCTTAACAACCACTTTAACCTCCCTAGCGGTAATCCCGAGTCTGGCTCGGGTTGGGATTTTCATTACAATAGCGGTAACCCCGAGCCAGACTCGGGTTTACACCGCTCGATGCAGGGGAGGACACAGGGATCGTTACTTACCTTGTCCCCTGGATCCAGCGATGTCCGCCGCGCTGTGTGATCGAGCCGTCCTGCGCTCGATTCACAGTGCCGAATGCCGCCGAGCTCCGTTCCCTGCGACGTTACGACGCACGGGAGCGGAGAACGGCGGCAAATTCAAAAAAGTAAAAACACACAAAACACACACAGCACTGTAATCTTACAGATTACAGTGCTGTAGTAAAAAATACACACCCCCTTTGTCCCTAGTGGTTTGTGCAATGCCCTGTATGCACTTTTATATTATAAATACAGTTTTTTACTGCTTGGAATTTGGAGATTGTCCATAGCAACCAAAACATGTCCCTTTTTCAGTTTTTTTTGGATTTGATTACATTATTGAATAATTTTTATTATTCTTTATTATATTATAAACTTTATCATACCCGGGATGTCCGCTAGACTTTGGTTTGAAGAGATTTCAGAGCGTTATTCCTAAGAATTACAGGACTACAAAATAAAAGCCAGATTTCCATGCAAAATAATTGTACCGCTTTCAGCACCTTATTCCAGACTGAATCATACCGCCAGGGAGGTTAAGGCTCAAGGTTTTTTACCTTCATACATTTTATGCATGAAGGAAAAAAACCTTCTGTGTGCAGCAGCTCCCCCAGGCCTTCATATTACTTACCTGAGCCCCTTATCCATCCAGCGATGTGCACAAGCCCAGTGGCTCTCCTGGGTCTCTTCTTCCTCATTTGCTGAGACAGCAGCAGGAGCAATCATCCCGCTACTGTGAATCACAGCCAGTGAGCTAATAAGGAGAGAGGGCCAAGCGGCTCTTTGTGTGTATATGGATACACCAAGCAGAGGCTCAGGAGTGAGCCTACTCGTGTGCTACATAGCAAGTTTTCTGTATGGGCACTTGGCAGGAGGGACATGAGAAGAGGAGGATCAAGGCTGCTCTGTGAAAAACCAATGCACAGAACATGTAAGTTTAACATGTTAATAAAAAAAAAATCTGTCTTTATTATCACTTTAAGCTAACTCTATGTTAGGTAAAGGCACATTGGCATTTTTGTTTCTTATTAATCATAAAGTAAAAACAAGACTCTTGCAGAAATAAATGATCTATATGTAAAGTAGAATTTCTGCTCACCAAATCACCTGCATCAGATGCATTCACCCAATCTTTCTCCATATCTGTGTTTGAGTGGTGGTCGTTGAGAGGGGAAGTGGGATACTACAAACAGGTCAGTGATCTACATGTATCCTCTCGTTTTCCTACACTTTTTGTATATTGATAGCTCTGACGAAAGAGCATAAAATATGTGATGCGAATCCTGAATGGCCATAGCTTAGCTGGCATTGTGCTGTGCTGGGCTTTTGGTGTGTCCCTGCACCTTTAGAGAGGAATGGGTTTCCTCCAGGCATGTCTGCCCTATAATTTATACACTGTCAGGCTGCTGTTAGAAATCATGGGGCCCCCTACAGCCTAACTGGCAGGCCTCCCCCACCCCCGAATATATTGAAACAATATTTTCACAAAAAATACACCAAAATCATTATTAGTGGACACAAACATAACAGAGAACCTGTGTGAATTAGCCCCTTTTTACGGTTCAGGGAGAGCAGTTACAGGAATTATACCCTGTGTCTCTCCCTGCAGCTTTCAGCTGCTGCTGAGGTCAGCACAGGGCATTCTTCTGTAATTGCCCCTCCTCCCGACCACACCAATTCCCCCTGCTGTTCAAGACCCCCTGTTTGCCTGGCCCCCCTACAGGAAGACTGGTGATCAGCCCCTATCAGTGGCCCTGTACACTGTTATACTGTATATGCTCCAGCACTGAGGTGTTTAGAGATTGCAGTTAGAACCACACTTCACAGATGGGCCTTGACAAGGCTTTAACTTATATATTGAAACATTGTGCAACTAAAACCTCTGTTTGTATTGCAAAATATTAGACAATAATTTATTTTAATTTTTTGATGACTAGCTGATAAGTGTGCAGAGAAAAACTAAGAACTTCTGCCATAAATTCTTGTCCTTGTGCAGTGGTGTTTGAAAATATGGGCTGCTGGGAAAGTATACAGTGGTGGCAGGGTCACTTTAAGCCCACTCTGACATTGACATCTGACATTAGTTTCAAACTAATATGGCTCACAACATATTTGATCATTTTCAGTCAACGGCTTACCATGGTGCAGTACTTTCAAAAGAAATATATAATAGAATTGCAATTTTTTTGCTTTGCCTTTTTTTGCTTAGTCTTTTAAAAAAAAAAGAAAAGTTACTGCTGACCTAGGCCTCGTTCACACCATATGTGCATGAAAAATGATGGGAACTGACGGTAACACTGTGCAGATTTCACATGCAGAGACATCAGTTTCGCATCAGTTTCCTGTCTTATCATGGCAGCACACACTGGGTTGTGACTTCGCCCCCACAACCTGATAGGACTGGTTAGCTATATGTTTGAAGAGAGGCACACCACAGCATTCTCCTTTTTTTCCTCACCTGTTCAAGACAGGATGGATAGTTCTGAACCCCTTACCGCACTGCTCCAGCCAGGTTCAGCCTCTACTGGGAAGAAGTCCCTTTCTGTACAGTCTCTAAATTAGCTAAATTAAGGGAATCCCATTCTTATGGACTCAGGGGTCTATTCATTCTGGTACCATACAAGCTTAATTAGGTTTAAAATACCTACAGCGACCTCCACTATTCTTACCTTCACATGCACAGACCTTTTTATTCCTCTCCCCTTTCTCCTGCTGTTTTTTTTAAAATAATTTTTCCTTTTTTTCTGCACTGGCTGGGCTTTCTAGTACCTAGTCATCTTTACAAGATGGCTGACGCAGCCAACTCTGTGCATGCGAGGAAGTGATACACATCGTGGCCCATTCTGACAGTCTCCAAGATAGCGGTAGGTACTGTGGATCACGTCTGAGCATGCGAGGAGATGACGACACTTCAGCCGCGATGGCAGCAGATTAAAAAAGATTGCATTTCCATTTGAAAAATTACAGATTTTTCCCTCACATCTCGGATGCACCAAGGGTTGTGGATCCAGCTTCTAAAACAAACTGGTGTAAAATATTGTCCTATGACGGAACAAATTGGTGAAAGACTAGGTCACAGGTGGTAAATTAGGCCTCAATCCATCCAAGAGAAGGCCGAAGCAACAGAAAACTGCACCATATATACGCAATCTCCTGGAGAGATAGAGAGAGGAGAGGTCATATAGCCGGGAAAAGAATTCAAACAAAATTGGAGAAATAACCAATCTATTTTCTGAGGTTACAAAAGTCAAAACCCGCTAGCACAGGGGATAAACAGAAATCCTTTTGAAGGTGCATCCATCCAGCCTGCAATAGTAGGAGCCAGGAGACTATTAACGCAGGTTTGGGTGGACCACGTAAAAGATCCGTGGGCAGTATCCACTATCCGCTTGGGTCACAAATGGAGATTCAAGAACAGATCTCACAGGGACCCTTTTCAAACTACCAGACTTCCGCGCTGTCCTCTCTACAAAAGAGAAAAGTATTGATCAAGTACGTGATGGATTTGCCACTGAAACATGCAATTGTGCAAGTTTCACTCGCTCAGAAAGGAAGAGTTTCTTTTCTCCACTTTTCCTCTTAGAAAGAAAACAGGAGACCTGTGCCCAGTCTTAGATCTAAAAAGACTCAACAGAAAGATTCAATTTCAATCCTTTAAAATGGAGAGCCTTCCATGCAGTGGGATGGAGCATCAATGCTTCAGTCGATCTATATTCACCAGACGGTGAAACAGTCATTATGGTGGTGGACTCGTGTCTACAACCTCATATTATTCCTCCTCAACCAGAAATATTTACATCAGATGCCAGCCTGGAAGGATGGGGAGATCACTATGAGGACCGAGCCGTGCAGGGACACTGGCATTTCAGGCCACGGGGTCTCTAATATTTTGAACTTGAGAGCTGCCTTTCAAGCTCTCCTAGTATTCAGTCTACTTCTCAGGGGGAAAAGTGTCTTGCTACGTATAGACGACAAAGTAGCGGTAGCCGACATACAGAGCCAAGGAGGAGCCAGAAGTTGCACACTCATGAAGGAGGTACACCCAATTTTTGACTGGAGTCATATATATTAGACGGATCTGAAAGCCATATACGTCCCAGCAGCCCAGAACCAATTGGCAGATGACCTGAGCAGAATCCTTGTTTCAAACAGCGAATGGTCTCTGAGTTCCCAAGCCTTCTCTCTTCTGACGCAGACCTGGGGTGTTCCTGACATCAATCTGGCAGCAACCCCAATAAGTGCCAAGTGTCCAAAATTTCTGGCGAGAGCTGTATATCCAACGACAGCAGGGGTAGACTGCCTACACCAACCCTGGAACTTCCAGCTGGGATATATTTTTCCCCAATACCCTTAGTATGGAGATTTATATCTAGATTCAGAAGATCAACATCCACAGTAATAGCAGTAATACCCTTTTGGCTGAGAAGACTGTGGTTCACAACCATTCTACAACTGAGTATAGAGGACCCATTTCCTCTCCCAGTAACATCGGATCTGCTCAAGACCAAATCCTATACCTAGCACCGGAAAAACTACACCTGATGGCATGGAAATTGAAAGGGATAGGCTTCTAAGCCAAGGATGCTCACTTAAGGTGGTAACTGCCTTGCAGCAAGCCAGGAAGAATTCAACTAACAACACTTACAAGAAAGTGTGGGAAAAATTCACTTCATTTGCACAGCAGCAATCCTGGAATCCGTTGACACCCATAGTGTCACAAATACAAGAATTCCTTCAATCGGGCCTAGACAAAGGCTTAGGTTCAAGTACGCTAAAGGTAGAAGTCTCTGCCTTATCTGCTATGATGGGAATAAAATGGACTTTAGATCCCCTTATCATTACATTTCTAAGGGCATGCTTAAAGATAAAACCACTGAGGAAACCAACTTTTCCTGCTTGGAATCTCTACATAGTGTTAGAAGCACTGTCAAATTCTCCTGAACCCTGCATGCATTATGTAGCACACCCCTGAACCCTGCATTCTTTATGTAGCACAACCTTAAACCCTGAACTCTATACATAGCGCACCCCTGAACCCTGAACTCTGTAAGTAGCGCACCCTGAATCCTGCATTCTATACATAGCACGTCCCTAGATCCTGCATTCTGTAAGTAGCAAACTCCTGCAGGAAGCAAATTTCACCTGTGTAGAAAAAAATCCTTGCATCAAGCCTACAGTCCAATTTTAAGCTAGGCTAAAGTTTACAAACATTTTCTTTATTAATCTAAGCATATTTTATGGGTGCAAGAATACATTTGTTTTATTAAAGCATGCCTTTTTAAGCCCATCCCACTGTTAACCACTTTCAGACCGGACCAATTTGCTGGTCAAAGACCAGACCACTTTTTGCGATTCGGCACTGCGTCGCTTTAACTGACAATTGCGCGGTTGTGCGACGTGGCTCCCAAACAAAATTAACGTCCTTTTTTTCCCACAAATAGAGCTTTCTTTTGGTGGTATTTGATCACCCCTGCGGTTTTTATTTTTTGCGCTATAAACAAAAATAGAGCGATAATTTTGAAAAAAACGCATTATTTTTTACTTTTTGTAATAATAAATATCCCCAAAAATATATAAAAAAACATTTTTTTCCCTCAGTTTAGGCCGATACGTATTCTTCTACATATTTTTGGTAAAAAAAATCGCAATAAGCGATTATTGATTGGTTTGCGCAAAAGTTATAGCGTTTACAAAATAGGGATAGTTTTATAGCATTTTTATTAATAATTTTTTATTATTATTTTTTTTACTAGTAATGGCGGCGATCTGCGATTTTTATTGTGACTGCGACATTGTGGGGGACCCATCGGACATTTTTGACACATTTTTGGGACCATTGTCATTTATACAATAATCACTGCTATATAAATGCAGTGATTCCTGTGTAAATGACACTGGCAGTGAAAGGGTTAACCAGTGGGTGGCAGTGTAGGGGTTAAGTGTTCCTAGGGGTGTGTTACTAACTGTGGGGGGGTTGGGCTTTCATTTAGTGTACACTGATCTCAGCTCCAATCACATGGAGCAGAGATCAGCGTCACTAGTTGCTAGGCAGAATGGAAAAATGTTGTTTATACAGCATTTCCTCCATTCGGCCGCTCCGTGAGACGATCGCGGGGATGCCCGCGGCGATCGAGTCCGCGGGTCCCGCGACCGGACTCACGGGGGTCCCGACCAGCGCGGGAGCGCGCCGCCGGCGGCACGCTCCCGATGGCACGGCGGCAACGAATATTGGACGTACATGTACGCCAATATGCCTGCCCGTGCCATTCTGTCGACGTACATCGTCGTGCGCTGGTCGGGAAGTGGTTAATGCAATTTGGCCACACCTACTGTTCACCGCATTACTGCTCTCCTTGGGGCACACAAAGGTGCCCCTGGTCTTTAACAATCCTATAGCGTCCCTATGGTTTCAAGCCTCACCTCTACAACAGATTAGGAAGCTTAGCCCATAGCTTGGAAGGAAGAACAGCGCACAGAAAAGAGCCTCTCCTAATCTTTGGTAATCTTTCACTTGGGTAGTGAAGCTTGAAATTGCTCAAACCTCACCTACGCGGAGATTGTGTAGGCCTTCTCTCTCGGGTGGAGGTTCCAAACTAAGTCTTTGCCCGGGTGAAAAAATGTTTTGTTTCACCACTGGTCTGTTTGGTATTACATACAAACATGGGCACTGGGACTCTTCAGGCACTACTTCAATAGGATTCACACAATAAACATTTACTTAAATAGAAACTCTTTTTTTTAACATGCAAAAAAAGTCATAAATTATATGTGTTCTATAACTTGTCTGTGTATTAAATAAAACATTTGTTTTGTAATTAAATGTTTCATGTGTGAATTAATTGAAGTAGCACTTGAAAAGTCCCAATGTCCATGTTTTCATGTAATACTATGAGGAATTTTGCAATTATTGATTTCAGATGGCTCATCCGATGGCACTATACATTTGATAGGCATGTTTGGTACATCTATAGTTCAGATCATGTGCCTACATGTGTTTTTACAGTTTTCAATTAACAGTGCCTTTCAGCTGCTAATTGAAACCCAAAAACAAATAATAGATCGGCTGGGGCTTGCTTGCTACTTTAGACTAAATAGATATTAAAGATCATGATACGGTATGTCATGCCAACACCACTAGTCATTCTCACAGTGATATAAACACACACAATACTAAAAACATAAAATTCTATACAAGTGTATTGCAAACATTTTCAACTTGTATTGCTAGTTGACAGATAAATACAATGTTGTAATAAATCTCTACTATTCTGTAACATTGCATTTATCAGTCAGCCAGTGGTACAAACTGAAAAATATGGGTGACATGCAATGCTACATACCAGGATACATCTGCCTGAGTAACAAGTGCTGTGGTCAAAACTAGATCCACCAGGGATTCCATGACGATGTACATCGAGCGCTCAACAGACACTTATTCCTGACAGTTGGAGCCTTAAGCACTTTAAGACCGGGACTCTTTTTTAGATGTGTTGTTTACAAGTTAAAAACTGTTTTTTTTTTTTTGCTAGAAAATTACTTAGAACCCCCAAACATTATACATTTTTTTTAACACCCTAGAGAATAAAATGGCGGTCGTTGCAATACTTTCTGTCACGTCGTATTTGCGCAGCGGTCTCACATGCCCACTTTTAAAAAAACAAATACACATTTATTAATTAAAAAATAACACAACAGTAAAGTTAGCCAATTTTTTTTATATTGTGAAAGATAATGGTACGCCGAGTAAATTGATACCCAACATGTCATTCTTCAAAATTGTGCCCGCTCGTTGAATGGCGACAAACTTTTACCCTTAAAAATCTCCATAAGCGACATTTAAAAAAATTCTACAGGTTGCATGTTTTGCGTTACAGAGGAGGTCTAGGGCTATAAGTATTGCTCTCGCTCTAACAATCACGGCGATACCTAACATGTGTGGTTTGAACACTGTTTTAATATACGGGCGCTACTCACATATGCGTTTGCTTCTGCAAGCGAGCTCGGTGTCACTTTTATTCCTATTACAAGGAATGTAAACATACCTTGTAATAGAAAAAAAAAACATGACAGGAACTCTTAAATATGAGATCTGGGGTCATAAAGACCTCAGATCTCATATTTACACTAAAATTAAATTAAAACAAAAAAAAAAAATTGTCATTTAAAAAAATGTAAACAATAAAATGGCCCTTTGAGAGCTAAGGACGGAAGTGACGCTTCCGCCCTGCAGTGTTCATGGAGATGGGTGGGGGCCATCTTCCCTCACTCGTCTCCATGCATAGCCACAGGAAGGATCCGATCGCCTCTGCCGCTGCCAATGGCTCCGGTAAGCGGCGGAGGGCACGGATCACGGCGGGAGGGGGAGGCCCTCTCCCATCGCCGATAAAAGTGATCTTGCGACGAATCCGCTATGGAGACCACTTTTAATCTTGTACCGGACTGCCGTCAGAATACAGGGATGCCGGGGTTATGGCAGATAGCTACTGCCATAACAACGATATCCGTCCACAAATTAGGGACATACATCGGCGTGCGGCGGTCCAGAAGTGGTTTTAAAGTGGTTGTGAACCCTTACATATACCCAGTAAAGTGACTGGCCTCTGGTGATACACAGAGATGAGACAAATCATCCTACATAAGTTGTAACTGTCTATCTGCAGTCTTCTCTTCTTTACATCTGCTCAAAGTGCTAAATTATAACGCTGGTCTGGGAGTTCAGAAAAAAAGGGTCAGAGAGCTGAAGTTACACTCTACAAACTCAGTGAGGAGAGCTCTGAGAACTGATTAAAAGGAAGAGACACAACCCCCTTCACACAGCACACAGAACCCAGGAACAGAATTGACACATGCTGAGAGAAGAGGAATGGGGCAGCGGACAGAAATACCACTTAGTGCTCTTAATTGAGACAATTACACACAGGGCCGTCTTTAAGGCAGGGCAAAAGGGGCAGCTGCCCTGGGCCCTGTCATTGTTGTGGGGCCCAAAGCAGCTGCCTCATACTTGCCAACTATCCCCGTTTGCATTCCCTTGTCCCTTGAAGTTTTAGTCCTGTGCTGCTACTAATGCTACCCAGCTCTGCCCCATTGTTGTGTACAGAGGACTCACCTGTAGACCTGTGTTTATATGTAAATACTGGCATTCATATGTAAATAGCAGTGACATGCATATGTAAATAGCTGAGGCCAACTGCATTGACATGTAAATAAATGCAGCATTCATAGGCATATCATGCCCCCCTGCAGTGAGGAGAAGATGTGCTGTAACCTCTAGCAACTAATCAGTGAGCCTTAAGGAGTGCTGTAACCTCTAGCAACCAGTCAGTAAGCAGTAATGATATGCTGTAACCTCTGGCAACCAATCGCAAACGCTGCCTGATCTGATACAGTAAACTGATTTTAAGTCTAGCTGCTATTTATTGTATGTCTCAGAGAAGGTGGAGAGCGAAATTGCATGGGGGGAGGGGGGCCTTAAGAAAATTTTTGCCCAGGGTCCAATCTATATTAAAGATGGCTCTGAGTACACACTATAGAGGGATATGCTCTGGTCATATTTTGTGTCTGAAGTTCACAACCACTTTAATGGAACATTCTTCCAGTTGTGGAATCGATAAGCCTGGAGACCGGTTGACTCACCACTGGGCCCAACAAAAATGTTTTGACATAGAAAGCCCCCAGGTTAATCAAAAAAGGAGCAATATAGAAACACCTTATCAGAGCACTAAGCTTGAAGTTCCCCAGGGGGGTCCACAAACTTTAGCATTTCTCTTATATGTTTATCTAATGCTTTTTTTCCCTTCCTTACTACCTGAGTGTATAGAGTCTGCAATAGCCGCAGTGATCTGTGGATCCTCGCCATAAATGAAACACAAGAAATGTAAGGGAATGATTTTTACAAGGCTTGAACTGTGATAAAGTAGGTTCTATGTTGGAAATACAAGGAATGCAGGGAATCCAGAAGACCCTGGGGTGCAAGGGGTCTTAAGGAGAGACCCAGATGATGAGAAAGAGAGTTGAAAATGCTGTGAAGGTGTACATGCTAAGCAAAGACAGCCCCTCAGAGACCCCTCCATAGGGATGCCACAGTCTTCACAAAGGCAGGTAGAAACCTGTTCCATGCATTCCAAGTCAAAGGAGTGATCCCCCTTGTGTCAAGTCAGACATCCTGCCTTCTTACACAGGAGGAAGTGGTAAAAAAACTGATCCAAATAGGAGATGGGATGTGACACCTAGCAGAGAATTCCCACTCTCCTCCCAGGTACCAGGAAACCGATTGCTTTGCTTGATATCCCCTCTTAGCAGCTGCTCTTAAGACAGGGAAGAGGGAGCTGATAATGTTGGCAGCCATGCAGGCAGGTGTCCAGGAAGAGAGCCTCAGGCACAATATGCAGCTGTGTGTGCAAAAGAAGGAACCACAAATTCCTGTGTGTTCAACCAACTGGAACCGACCCACACATACAGCTTGCTTACTGAACCAGATGAATGCTTTGTTGACACCCCAGTGTCCTACTCGAAGGGGATCCTCTCTGCCACAGTGAGAGCCCAGGACCTTGTCACTATGACCTTTTCTATTAAATGGTTGAGGTACACCTGACCCCTATGCTTAAGTCTTCCTCCAGTCAAGTCAGGGATTTCTATCTTTTCAGCTTCTTCATCCACATCTTCGTTTTTTAGATGGGAAGTTTTTTGCACTTTGACATCCCACTGCTTGACTCCTAGCAGTGGGGTATTCCAGTTTAACAGCTTTCACTGAGCATGGTTGAGGGCTGGAGATGGCCCAGCTTGTGAGTCCTAGCATGGGTATGGTAACTTTGTCTGTATCCAAGGCAGTGTTCACCTTCTCCGTGAGGGAACATCCTCTCCTTGCCCCTGGGAGGAGTATTCCTGTCTGCAAAGCAATGTGAATAACTCTGTCTGGAGCTGAGCCATCATTTCTGTCAGTTTCCAGATGGCCACTTCCTATGGAGCCATTTTTTCAATTCCAGATAGGTCTGTTGGCTTCCCACCTATGATGTCATAGGTGCGCCCAAGCCTGTATGTTTCTGCTCCTGACACGCTATGGTCACTTCTAATAGTTCAGGTAACTTCAAATGGAAGTTGCTTCTATCCCTCACTTGCAAGGTTTCTCTGAATTTGTTGTGCAGCAGTCCATATACAAAATGTTCCTTTAGCAATTACCCCAGCTAGACCACCATACTCGGTCCTTTTCCCTAAAGTATATCTCTGCTATGTCATGCAGGCCCAGTGCATATTACTAAATGGATGCTCCTACTCTCTGATTTCTTCTGATGAACTAAGCCCTATGATTTGCTAATGTTACTGCTTCAGATAGGTTCATTGTCTTGTGAAGGGAATCCTGGTATTCTGTGAGCTTCAGGATTAAAGAAAAACTCCATATTTCCACACACTTTACATAGTATAGGCCCAAGCTTGGCCCAAATGAACCATATTCCTCATCAATATGTTAGACCGCTGGATGTGCGGTATTAAGTGCATGTAGCTGCAGCTATATACAGCATACTGTACTTTGTTCCAGGTGCGAGCTGAGATTTCCTGTCTCATGTCCAGAATGCAGAAAAGTCTACCGCAGTGGTTTTCAGCTGCTCAAAGCAAGCAATGTATTTTATCAATGAATACAAATCTTCCTCTGATTGGCTGAGTCAGAGAGGCATGCTGATGATGTCACAACCTCTGACTCAGCCAATCAGAGGAAGCTTTGTATTCATTGATATAATACATTGTTTGCTCTGAGTAGCTGAGCGCCGCTGCGGTAGACCCTTCTGTGTTCTGGGTATGAGATGGGAAGTCATGGCTCGCTCCCGGAACACAGTGCGGTATGCTGTATGTAGCCACAGCTACATACAATTTATATGGCACATCGAGTGGCCTCACAGGTAAGCGAGGTCCATAGTTCATTTGGGTCAGCTTGGTCCAAACGAACTAAGTAAAGTGTGTGAAAAATATTATACATAAATGTATGTGACTCAGCACATAGCCTCTGTGATCAATCTACTTCACAGAATATAAAAGTAATAAAATAAACAAATATTACTATAACCATAAGTGACTCAAAGACATAACTTCAAACATGTCCAGTAAATAAAGTGCATCAAATAAATAAATAAATAAAGTGCTCTCAGTGCCCTTACCTCAGGCGTGGGAAAAGCGATCTAATGCCGCGTACACACGATCGGAATTCTCGTCGGAAAAAGCTCTGATGGTTTTCCCGATAGAATTCCGATGGAATTCGGCTCAAGCTGTCTTGCCTACACACGGTCACATCAAATTCCGATCATTTATAACGCGGTGACGTACAACATGTACGACGGGACTATAAAAAGGAAGTTCAATAGCCAGTAGCCAATAGCTTCTGTCTCGTAGTTGAATCTGAGTATGCGTGATTTTTGGCGTCTCGGAATTGCATACACACGATCGTAATTACCAATAGAAAGTTTTTCCGTCGGAAAATTGAGAACATGCTATCAATTTTTGGCTGGCGGAAATTCGGACAGTTAAATTCCAATGGAGCATACACACAGTCGCATTTTCCAATGAAAAGCTCTCATCGGTCTTTTTCTGACCGGAATTCCGATCGTGTACACGCGGCATTATAGATTACACCGATCTTGTCCCCACTTCCATATAAATAGGTCAATCAATTTGGCAATAACGGTTAGGTTTGGGGGATGAATATCAGCTTACACTCCATCATTTGATCCACATGTAAAAATAAATGGGTCTCCAATAGTGCATTACCCAAATAGCATACATTTTATTAATAAAAATGGCTGCTAACATGTAAGTAGCTGAAAACAGGCAAGACTCTCAGTACAACTGCGTTCATGACACTTCGTACGTTATTTCCTGGTCCGCGTCATCCACTTCTGGTCTGTCGTGACGACTTCTGGCTCGCGATGTTTACTTCCAGTTTTGCGTTCTACGCGTTACGTCATGTTGCATTCTGCCTGTGTGTATGTCTGTCCAAAAGAAAAACAACATAGGAAAAACCAGCAGCCGACCATCTCACGATCAGTGCTCTCAGCCAATTACAGAAAGCGCTGATCAGAGTATTCTGGTGGGGGGGGGGGGATTCCTCCTGTGAGAACACAACAGCTCAGCGGGAGCACAGGAGATTGCTGGACTAACCTTGCAAGGTTAGTGGTACAGCGGCTTCTGACTGTCAGTTTGCATGGAAATAAAACCTGTAATGCGTACCCGGCTAACGTGTAGACCTGTCTAAACATGTCTAAGTGCTAGGTGCATTTAGTGCTTGAGTGTCAATTCATTTCAATGGCCAGTATGAATGAATATTCTGGTCAATTAAACGAATTAACACCCAAGTGCTTGACACACCTAAACACATTACACGTTTTCTTCTGCCAAAACACTGCTGCCAGGAGGAAAGGTGTCTAACAGAGTTATGCCTCGGAATTTCTGCGAACAAAACCGTGCAATTTTGTCCCAAGGGTGTTGGCTCAAACTTGTCTTGCATACACACAGTTACACAAATGTTAGCCAACAATTACGAACGTAGTGATGTACTAGACGTACTAAATGTTTTTTTTCAGCTCTTTAGCGCCACCCTTTGGGCTCCTTCTGCTAATTTCGTGTTTGTAGAAGTTTAGTGAGTGTTGATTCACGCTTTTTTTTTTCGCGTTTTTCAATTCCTGCTTTTCAGTTTGTTTCTGAATGGCCGTTTGTCAACCAGACATGTTGTGGAATCAGAGGAGATAACGTGTTATTTATTATTGGTCTTGGAATTATTGCTTTGACATCATTTTTATTGACACAACATAATGATTTGATTTGATATATTTTCTATATTTTTGAATGTATAGAATGCACTTTTTGGTTAAAGCGGTCGTATAGTATATTTTTTCACTTTTACTTACAGGAAAGCCTATAATAAGGCTTACCTCTAGGCATACTAGCTCATTATGCCTTTTCCCTTGCAGGTATGAAAAAAAAATTCAGCGGGTTTACTCCCGCTTTAAGACCCCTTTCACACTGGGGCATTTTTCATGTGCTTTAGCGTTAAAAAAAGCGCCTGTAAAGCGCTTGAAAGAAGCCGCAACTGTAATCCCAATGTGAAAGCCCAAGTGCTTTCACACTGAGGCGCTGCACTGGCAGGGCGTCAAAAAAAAGTCCTGCAAGCAGCTTCTTTGCAGCGCTTTTGGAGCCGTGAATAAACTGCTCCTAAAGAGCCCCTTCCCGTGGAAATCAATGGGAAGCGCATGCAAAACGCCTGAAAAGCGCTTTTGGCAGCAACGTTTTGTGGGCGCTTTTAACCCGTTATTTGGCCACTAGCAGGGGTTAAAACCATCCCAATAGTGCTTGAAAAACGCTGGTAAATCGCTGCTAGTTTAAGCGGCGCTTTACAACGTTTTTCAGGCGCTGACATTGTGAAAGGGCTCTTAAAGCACTCGGCTTTTATATTGGGATTGCAGATGAGGCTTCTTTCAAGTGCTTTACAGGCGCTTTTTTTAACGCTAAAGTGCCTGAAAAACGCCCCAGTTTGAAAGGGGTCTAAGTTCTATTGGCAGATAGCATGCCTAATTTCTTTTTTTCAATGCACAATAAAAGAATTGTGTAGAATAATACTTGGTTATGGGTTTTACTTCAAATGACAGTTTGGGAGTAGGCAGTTATATTTTAAAAGATACAATGTAAAATTAACAAGGGACACCAACATAGTTGTATCTTTGGTCTTAAAAAGGAAGTAAACCCTTATGGTTTTACTTCCTCATTGATTCCCTGCAAAGGTAAAGCATAATGGACTACTATGCATTGCATAGTCCATTATGTGTCACTTACCTGACACAGGTCCCCTGTAGTTCCAAGCATCCATCTTCTTGGTGGGTCTCGCTGCTTCGGCGCTGTGATTCGCCGGAGCAGCGATGATGTCACTCCCGCGCATGCGCACGGGAACCGACACTCGCGGCATATCGCCGCGATCTGCGGCTTACCCAGTGCGCCTGTGCGCCGCGGTCTACGGCACATGCGCCGTAGACAGCGGTGCCCGTCTTCGGGCAAATATCTCCTAAACCATATAGGTTTAGGAGATATTTCTTGGACCTACAGGTAAGCCTTAATCTAGGTTTACCTGTAGGTCAAAGTGGTTTGTAAGGGTTTACAACCACTTTAAAAACTACAGGATAAGAATAGTAACTTCTCCACAAAAAAAAAAAAAAAAAAAGCATAATAATATTATTCTTGATATCACTAGAAAAAAAAAGCCTTTGAAAATGATTTTGCAATAACTTCATCAGTATCACCAGCAAAGCAGCTTCATTATTATCCCATTAAAGAAGAAGAGAATCGTGCGCTACATTTCGAGATTTCATAATGTGCCGCGTCACAAATGTTAATTCTCCATTACGAACGCTAGTTTACAAGACCGACTGCTTCTGCTTCCGAGCATGCATGTTTGTACGACTGACTTGTGTACACACGATCGGAAAATCTGATAACACACATTTGTCCGTGGAAAATTTTAAAACCTGATATCCAACATTTATCCGTGGAAAATCCTACAATTGTCCGATGGAGCGCACAAACGTTCGGATTTTCCGCCAAAAGCCTGACATCCAAAATTTCCTGTCGGAAAGTCTGATCGTGTGTACGGGGCTTAAGCAAAATGTCCTGTGTGCAATCTATTGCAGAACTTTGCAAGTCTGGCGCTCGGTATTACATGCGCAATGGCCGCAAATCTTCTGTAATCTGGAAGTCTCCATGTTGTGGATGTGCTTAGTGGAATGGCAGTAAAGTTCCTGTCACTGTATGGGTGAAGGGGCTGCCACAGGCATGTTTGTGTACCCAGCAAAGTGGCAGCCTATTACTGACACAACACAAGCTCCATTCACACCACAGAGTGAGGTGATAATTGAGGCTGCTCTGTGTACCACGCTAATGGAGCCTGTCTCCTCCTCAGGCAGCTCATGGTGTTTTACATGCTGTTTATCAGTGTGATTTGTGCTCCTCACTTCCTCTGCCTCATGGAACACAAACACAGCTCGTCTCCTGCTGACGTTGCAGAACAGAAAACTTGTAGAGACGGCCCTTCTCCTTTTTTCCTAGTCCCCCCCTCAGGCTTCTCGGGGTTAATGCATACTTGGGGTGGGGCCTGACTGCCAACACAGCTCAAGGAAGACGGCTCTGCCTCCGAACTTGTGTCCCCCCTTTAGGTCTCACTGGGATGCCGGGACTTGTAGTCGGAGCATCGGCTCCTGACTAAGTAGCGGCTGGCATCTCCTCAGTTCAAGGTCCGAGCATGAGCCGGGAGGAGTGCCCGGGCACCCCGAGGAGGATGCTGAGCGAGCAGTGCTGGGCTCAGGGGGCTCCAGGCGCTATACAGGCGCAAGCTGCCCAACGCTGACAGGAATCCACACCTGGGTGAGGCGCCACACGTTACTTCTTTTTATTGCACTTTTTAGAGTTATTCCACACTTTGTTTTTATTGCAAACATTTTCTATTTATTCCACACTTTATTTGTTTTTATTGCACACATTATCTATTTATTCCACACTTTATTTGTTTTTATTCCACACTTTGCTTTTACTCCACGCTTTTCTTTTTACTCCACACTTTTGTTTTTACTCCACTCTTTTTTACTTTTATTCCACACTTTTATTTTTACTCCACACGCTTTTGTTTTTATTCCACACTTTCGTATTTATTCCACGCTTTCGTTTTTATTCCACGTTTTTGTTTTATTCCACGCTTTTGTTCTTATTCCACGCTTTTGTTTTTACTCCACACTTTTGTTTTTACTCCACACTTGTTTTTACTCCACACTTTTGTTTTTATTCCACGCTTTCGTTTTTATTCCACGTTTTCGTTTTTATTCCACGCTTTTGTTTTATTCCATGCTTTTGTTTTTACTCCACGCTTTTGTTTTTACTCCACACTTTTTTGCTTTTAGGACACGCTTTTGTTTTTACTCCACGCTTTGGTTTTTACTCCGCGCTTTTGTTTTTACTCCACACTTTTTTGCTTTTACTCCACGCTTTTGTTTTTATTCCACGCTTTTGTTTTTATTGCACGCTTTTGTTTTTACGCCACGCTTTTGTTTTTATTTCACGCTTTTGTTTTTACTCCACTCTTTTTTGCTTTTACGCCACGCTTTTGTTTTTACTCCGCGCTTTTGTTTTTATTCCATGCTTTTGTTTTTACTCCACGCTTTTGTTTTTATTCCACGCTTTCGTATTTATTCCACACTTTCATATTTATTCCACGCTTTCGTTTTTATTCCACACTTTTGATTTTACTCCACGCTTTTGTTTTTACTCCACGCTTTCGTATTTACTCCACGCTTTGGTATTTATTACACACTTTCGTTTTTATTTCACGCTTTCGCTTTTATTCCACGCTTTTGTAGGTTAATGCTGGTAGGTTAATTGGCTTCTGTCCAAAAATTGGCCCTAGTATATGAATGTGACTTGGGGACCTTGGATTGTGGGCTCCGTGAGGGTAGGGTGCGATGTGTGTGTGGAGCACTGTGTAAATTGATGGCGCTGTATGGGTACCTTAAATAAATAGGGATAATTGTAGACATGCACCCACACTCACTCAGGTTGAACTGGATGGACTGGTGTCTTTATTCAACCTTACTAACTAACTATGTATTTATTCCACGCTTTCGTATTAATTCCACGCTTTTGTTTTTATTCCACGCATTTTTTTTTACTCCACGCTTTTTTTTTTTTTACTCCACGCTTTTTTTTTTACTCTTTGTTTTTATTGCACACTTTGTTTTTTTACTTTTGTTTTTTTTTCTTCACTTCCATTAGTGGGTGAGGGGAAGCTGTGCTTTCACCCCCTGGGCCACTGTAAATGAAGGTGCAGAGCATCTTCTCACAGGCACAGGGTTTTGTTGATCCGAATTGGTTGCAAGAAGAAAATGAGTGACAGGCGGTGAAGTTTGTAGCACTGGGATAGCAGAGATTCCTGGGACCCATGTGGGTGATGAATGCTGGGAAGGCTCCTAATGCATTCCTTATGGGAAGGTAGTATTCTACTAGGGCTGGCTTTGTGCATCTTCTTTTATGTATCTAGAGCTGTATTTGTTTTGTTACATATTGCAACTGTAAGGGTCTATTTACACTTGTGCAACTTGTCATCTAACCTTGGACATCAATGTTGTATGACAAGTCATTTTCCAATGATACTCATTCATATATATGCGCAACTTAAAGTTGCAGCAACTGATTTTTATTTATTTCAGGTACTTGTATAGGGCTGTCAATAGGGGTGTTGAAATTAATCGTCGAATCGATGCATCGGGATTCGACCATCCACGATGCGGCATCAATGCTATAGCTTTAAGAAATCGATTATTGAGGATGACGTCATCCTCGCGCTGTGCCGCCGCACCATGCCCTGCCTCTGAGTTGTCGAGAGGAGAGGAGGCCTTCCATCAATCCCCCTTCCCTCACCCCCTTACCAGCCAATAGAAAGTGATCCCAGGCGGCGTAATGGTAGCAGAATGCGGAAGAAAGGAGCCACGTTGTGTGCACGTTGGGAACATGGAGCGCCAGGGTCGGGGCTTGTGGTGGCTGGAGCTGTCCCTGCTGCTAAGAATGGCTTATGGAGCGCAGAGCTCCAAGGAGGAGAGTGGAGCCATCAGTGCTTTTGGTCCCGGAAGGGTTCAGGGCGAGCACGACGTATCCAGCCAGAGGTGTGATGAAGGAGGATGAGGCAGAGCCAGAGGAGAGCCAGCAGAGCAGTAGAGCCAGGTGAGGGGGTCACAGGGAGGACACTGAGAACTGAAGAATGACATGGTACGGGAGGTGCCAGACTGTATGGAGAATGGTGAGCAGTGCTTTGCAGTAACATATGTACAATAGAGTCTTATTAGCATACCCCACTTTTAAGTATACAATGAGGTTTATTTACTAAAGCTGAAAAGTGCAAAATCATCAGGCTCACTTCTGCATAGAAACCAATGAGCTTCCAGGTTTTATTACCAAAGCTTAATTGAACAAGCACTTTCCAGCTTTAGTAAATAAACCCCATTGCATACTTAAAAGTGAGGTATGCCTGTGTATATATAAATCTGTGATCTGATTGAGAGAAATCTTTTGTGTATTCAAAGTAATTCCAGTGCTGAGTGTACTCTGCTGTGATCATTCACCGGAAATCAGGAATGATTTGAACACGCAGAGCACACTCAGCACTGGAATTACTTTGAATACACAGAAGATTTCTTTGTATATAAATGTATATACGTATACATATATGTATGTATATATCACAGATAATTTATATATTTCAGGACTCTATTTGTTCACTACTTAAGACTCTCTACATTTATCACCGAAAAGCACTTCACGCCATTTTTGGCTTTATGGGCTATTAAAGGTTGTATATTCACTATCACCGTGTGCTAGCTGCCAACTAACCATACAGTGCCCACTTTATTTTGTTTTTAACGCAGATATGACAGCATGTTCCCCAGCTGGCTGTCAAACTGCCTAATATCCTTTACAGCCCCTTCCCCCCCCCCCCCCCCCCCCGCAGGTCCCACTCTCTCTCTCGCCCATCCCTGCCCCACCTTTTATATATGTCTCAAACTACTCCTAATCACTAACCCCAGATCACCCAAACTACAGATCAGACTGATATGGGTCCCAGCCCATTCCTCTTCCACCTCCCCATTCAAACCAATGGCCACCGCATAGCCCTCACCCAACTCACCTCCATTCACAGGCTCCAACCCCCACCCCATGCAGCCCTGAACATTCTGAGGTCCCACCCATTCCTATCTCTGGACCAACCCCTCCATCCTTCAGTTCTTCATCCTTCAGTTCCTATCACCCCCCCCCCCCCCGACTCTTCCAGCCTTCCATTCCTATCCTTCGATTCTTCCATCCTTTTTTCCTTATTCATGGATTCCTATTTCCCTATCCCCGGACTCTTTCATTCTCTTTCCATGGATTTCACCATCTTTCAATTCTTATCCCTTGACCCTTCCATCTTTCAGTTCTATCCCCGGACTCTTCCATCCTTTAGTTCCCATCTCCAGACCACTACATCCTTCCTTTCCTATTCATGGATTCCTCCTTCCCTATCTCCAGACTCCTCCATCTTTCTAATCGTGATGCATCGCAGACTCGAATAGATTAGTTGGTATGATAATCGTAATCAAATCGTGAGACCAGCGAAGATGCGCACCCCTAGCCATCAATTTACGCAGCACTTTATATATACACTGTACATTCAAATCAGTCCCTACCCCTCAAGGAGCTTACAATCTAAGATCCCTAATTAACATTCATACATACACGCCCAATTTAGACAGGATCCAATGAAAGTGATTGTAAAGCTTTGTTTATTTAAAGAGAAAACAAACATGTCATACTTACCTCCACTGTGCAGCTTGTTTTGCACAGAGTGGCCCTGAACATCCTCCATCTGGGGTCTCTTGGCGGCCCTTCCCCACATCAGATAACCCCTTAGGAGAAGCGTTCTCCCGGGGGGGGGGGGGGGGGGTTACCTGGCGGGCATGCTCCCGAGTCCATCATTCTGCGTCCATAGCTGCCGAATGTATGACTCCCCACCGGTGTCCACGTCATTTGATTTGATTGACAGCAGCGGGAGCCAATGGCTGCACTGCTATCAATCTATCCAATCAAGAGCTGAGAGCCCAGGCAGAGGATGAGCGTGTCCCCGGATGACGTTCCAGGGCTCAGGTAAGTAAAACGGGGGGGGGGGGGGCGTCGTTGCCAGGTGTGTAATGCATAGGATGTATTAAGGTGAATAAACAAATGTGTTTACAACTCCTTTAACCTAACAGTATATCTTTGGAGTGTGGGAGGAAACCCACGCCGGCAGTGTCGTGTTCAGGATTTGAACCAGGGACACTTTTGCTGCTAGGTAAAAGTGGTAACCACTACACCACTGTGCCTTCAAAGTAGTTGATGCACTACTTTCGGTCATGAAACTTGAGCACCATAGACTTCAATGTTAACCCTCAGAAGTTGCGTGAAAGTAATACCTGAGGCCGGGTTCACACTACTGTGAATTGGATGTGGATCACACCGCATCCAATTCGCATGTCAAGAGACTGTGACCAGCTCTCTATGGAGCCCGTTCCCACAGCTCCGGGCAGCTTCGGTGCGAATTGTACAGGAGGCTTGTGCATCTTTTGGTCCGTTTTTCAGGTCTGAATTCAGCCACAAATTTGGCTGAAATCAGACCTGAAACGGGGACAAGGGATGCACCGGACCCCTGCTGTGACCCGCTCCGTGCTGTGGAGTGAACTAATCCTGAATGTTATACAATGCAACTTGTGTGCAGCAGTTGTCCATTATCACTGGTCAAAGCCAAAGTCGTATCCAAGTTGCACCCATCCAAAATTGTGTCAAACTTGCCCCCCAAACTTTGGAGTCATACAAGTGCGAATGGAGCCTAATGAGTGATGCTGCCTTGACAGTGATTTATTTCCTAAGCTGATGGCAGATGGGCCATTCGCCAGCCAAAGATAAATCGCCATTGGCAGGATCGCTAAAGAGGCCTCTTGTCTGTCCCATTGCTAGAGATGGGAGTGACATCTCACCTGCACAGGGAACTCATTCCATTGAGACTACACATCATCTGAACCCCTATCTCTCCCTCTCTCTCTGAACAGCAAAATCTGTTTAGTTTTTCATTTTTTGCTAAACAAATGAAAAAAGACCTGAACATTTAGAAAAAAAATATTTTTCTTAGTTTATGTTAAAATTTAGCAGAACATTTTTTCTCCTACACACTGATTTGCGCTGATGGAGGCTGCACTGATAATCAAGTAGAGGTGCACTGAATGGAAATTTTGGAAAATGCCAGATTGCCCTTGGCTGAAAATTACAGTTTTTAACCACTTCCCACCCAAGGTACGTCCAGAGACGTCCTTGATTTTGAGCAGGTATATCTGAATGATGCCTGCAGCTACAGACATCATTCAGATATCATCTTTTAGTGCCGGCGATTCCCTACACCATAAGAATGATCATAGCGGCTGTTCTGCTGTTTGATCATTCTTACGGGCAGCAAGAGAGGACCTCCCCTGACGCCCTCCTGTGCTTCTATCGAATCACCGCTTCCATCGGTGAGTCGGAGAACTGATCCGCTGGCCCGGGATGGTGATCATAGAGATCTGGTCCGCCGGAGTCTCTGTGATCGTTCAGAGGCCGGTCGCAATGTTATGGCATCGCGCCCTGGCCTCTTCATTCAAACAAATGACGTCTCTTCGGCTGGGAAGCCGAGATCGTTTAATTTTTAAAAAATTTTTTATTTCAGGCTTCCCAGCCTAGAGGTGAGATGTGGGGTCTTACTAACCCCATATCTCACTGTAAAGAGGACCGATGGTGCCATATTCCTATTACAAGGGATGTTTACATTCCTTGTAATAGGAATAAAAATTATCAATTTTTTTTTTAAAGTGTCAAACTAAAAAATAAAAATAAAATTAACAATTTTTTTTTTAAAGCGCCCCTGTCCACATGTGCTCGGACACAGAAGCGAACGCATTACCTACGTCCCGCCCACATATGAAAACGCTGTTCAAACCACATATGTGAGGTATCACCGTGAACGTTAGAGCGAGAGCAACAACTCTAGATCAATACCACCTCTGTAACTCAAAACACGTAACCACTAAAAAAATTTAAAAAGTCACCTATGGGGATTTTTACATACCAAAGTTTGGCGCCATTCCACAAGCATGCGCAGTTTTGAAGCTTGACATGTTCGGTATCTATTTACTCGGCGTAACATTGTCTTTCACATTATGCAAAAAAAGGTGTTCAAAAAATTGCTGTGCAAATACCGTGCGAGATAAACAACCACCATTGTATTCTTTAGGGTCTTTGCTAAAAAAACATATATAATGTCTGGGGGTTCTATGTAATTTTCTAGCATAAAAATGATGAATTTTACATGTAGGAGGAATTGGCCTGGATGGGAAGTGGTTAAAAAAATATATACAATATCTCACAAAAGTGAGTTGTAAATATTTTTATGTGACAACACTGAAGAAATGACACTTTGCTACAATGTAAAGTAGTGAGTGTACAGCTTGTATAACAGTGTAAATTTGCTGTCCACTCAAAATAACGCAACGCACAGTCATTAATGTCTAAACCACTGGCAACAAAAGTGAGTACACCCCTAAGGGAAAATGTCCAAATTGGGTCCAATTAGCCATTTCCCCTCCCTGGTGTCATGTGACTTGTTAGTGTTACAAGGTCTCAGATGTGAATGGGGAGCAGGTGTATTAAATTTGGTCTTATCCCTTTGTCACTCATACTGGTCACTGGAAGTTCAACATGGCACCTCATGACAAAGAACTCTCTGAGGATCTGAAAAAAATAATTGTTGCTCTATATAAAGATGGCCTAGGCTATAAGAAGATTGCCAAAACCCTGAAACTAAGCTGCAGCATGGTGGCCAAGACCATATAGCGGTTTAACAGGACAGGATCCACTCAGAATAGGCCTCACCATGGTCGACCAAAGAAGTTGATGGCACGTGCTCTGCATCATCTTCTAAAGATGAGGCACAAGAAAGCCAGTGGTTTTCTGAAGACAATCGGACTAAGTACATCCTGTGGTCTGATGAGACCAAGATAAACTTATTTGGTTCAGATGGTGTGAAGCGTGTGTGGCTGCAACCAGGTGAGGAGTACAAAGACAAGTGTGTCTTGCCTACAGTCAAGTATGGTGGTGGGACTGTCATGGCCTTGGGCTGCAGGAGTGTTGCCGTCACTGGGGAGCCACAGTTCATTGAGGGAACCATGAATGCCAACATGTACTGTAGCATACAGAAGCAGAACATGACCCCCTCCCTTCGGAGACTGGACCGTAGGGCAGTAATCCAACATAATGACCACAAACACACCTCCAAGATGACCACTGCCTTGCTATAGAAGCTGAAGGTAAAGATGATGGGCTGGCCAAGCATGTCTTCAGACCTAAACCCTATTGATCATCTGTGGGACATCCTCAAATGGAAGGTGGAGGGGTGCAAGGTCTCTAACATCCACCAGCTCCGTGATGTCATCACAGGGGAGTGGAAGAGGATCCCAGTGGCAACCTGTGAAGCTCTGGTGAACTCAATGCCCAAGAGGGTTAATTAAGGCAGTACTGGAAAACTAATGGTGGCCACACAATATTGACTTTGGGCCCAATTTGGTCATTTTCACTTAGACCCCTTTCATGCTGGGGCAGTGTGGTCCGTTAGCAGTAAAGCGCTGCTAGTTTAAGCAGCGCTTTACCGCTGTTTAACCACTTACAGACCGGACCATTTTGCTGGTCAAAGACCAGACCACTTTTTGCGATTCGGCACTGCGTCGCTTTAACTGACAATTGTGCGGTCGTGCGACGTGGCTCCCAAACAAAATTGACGTCCTTTTTTTCCCACAAATAGAGCTTTCTTTTTGTGGTATTTGATCACCTCTGCGGTTTTTATTTTTTGCGCTATAAACAAAAATAGAGCGACAATTTTGAAAAAAACGCATTATTTTTTACTTTTTGTTGTAATAAATATCCCCCAAAAATATATAAAAAAGAGGGGTTAACAGAGGGTTAAAAGCGTCTGTATTGCGGTGCTTTGGAAATGCTTTTTAGGCGTTTCAGAAGCGTTGCTGATTCATTTCAATGGGTAGGGACGGTGTACACCACCCCAAAGATGCTGCTTGCAGGACTTTTTTTCCGGTGACGCAAGTGCACCGCCCCGGTGTGAAAGCATTCAGGCTTTCACACTGGGGAGGCATTAGAGGCAGTTTTTAGCTCTAAAACTGCCTCAGTCTGAAAGGGGTCTTAGGGATGTACTCACTTTTGTTGCCAGTGGTTTAGACATTAATGACTGTGTGTTGTTATTTTGAGGGGACAGCAAATATACACTGTTATACAAGCTGTACACGCACTACTTTACATTGTAGCAAAGTGTAATTTCTTCAGAGTTGTCACATGAAAAGGTATAAAAAAAATGTGAGGTGTGTGTACTCGCTTTTGTGAGATACTGTATATATTTTTATATATACCGTATTTATCGGCGTATAACACGCACTTTTTTCCCCTTAAAAGCAGGGGAAAATCGTGGGTGCGTGTTATACGCTGATCCCCCGAAATTCTGAGCCTCTGGGCGGCTTTCAGCTGCCTTCGGCTCTTCAAGGCGACTTTCGGCCGCCTTCGACTCTTCTTGGCAGCTTTCCGCTGCCTTCGGCCGTTCTCGGCAGCTTTCGGCCACCTTCGGCCGTTCTCGGAAGCTTTTTGCCGCCTTTGACTGTTCTCGGAAGCTTTCGGCCGCCTTCGGCTCTTCTCGGCGGCCGAAAGCTTCCGAGAACTGCCGAAGGCGGCCGAAAGCTGCCCGAGAAGAGGCGGCGGCATTTAAAAAAAATTAAATAGACACGGCTCCAATGGGGGACAAGACTGCATAAGGCTGCAATTGTGGACAAGGCTGCATAAGACTGCAATGGTGGACAAGGCTGCAATGGTGGGACAAGGCTGCAGATGACACTGATGGGCATATAAATGTAAGTTTTTTTTTTTTCCCTTAAACTTCCCTCCTAAATGTTTTTTTCCTTAAAATCCATACCAGACCCTTATCCGCTCACACAGCCCCCCCTTAAATCTGAAAGACAGAAAACTGGCCCTTTTGTTTAGCAAGTTTGGATATGTACACCACATATCCCAGGGGGCCTTACTGTTTCATTTACAGAGGAGGAGGGCAGGCCTAGTGGCGCATTATAGGAAGCTTGCCCGCTGAACCCGGAACAGATGCCTGGCCTCATGATGCCAAACAATATGGTGGGTGGGACCAAGCAGTGGCAGGGAATGAGAGGATCTCGACAGGTCAGTGCAGGGGTGAATATCTAAAATGTGCAGATCCCACCTCATAGTAAGCAGGGGTAAGGGGGGAATGTGTTTTAGGTGGAGATCTGCCTTAAGTGGGCCAGATTATTTCTGGCTCCGCAGCACACATGAACAATGGGACCGGCTTCTAGTGTCTTCAGTGCTCTTATATGGACACCGTAAGCAAAAGGTCAGGATGTTGATGAGGTCAGTGCCATTGGCTAAATGGGCATTTGTCCATATAAGGCCAATGACCTCACCAGTGTCCTGCCCCTTTGTTTACTGGGAATGACCCAGCCTGCAACTGATTGGAGTAAAAAAGTACAATTTGATGTTCAGATTGAAATTAGTTCATAGGACACCCACGCACATCTCTAAGTTTACACTAACTTCAAAGCAGGCATTTTTTTTTTTTACTTTCCACGAATGCCTGTCAAAATTGAATGCATTGCAGCGCTCATGGTTTCATTCGCATTGTGTCACGTCAAAATTGACCTGACATATGTCGTTTGCCAGGCTTTGTCGCTCCCCAAACGCTTCCATTGATGTGGAATTTGGCATTTAAAGTGTGTTTGAGATGTGTTTAGAAAGCATTACTAGTGGGATGAAAATACAGAGGGGGCACCTGGCAAGCATTTTTAATGTGATGCGTATCAAAACGTCATTAACGCGTTCTAACGCATTCAGTGCATTAATGGGAGCTCAAATTTCTTTGCATGTCTAAATGAGCCCTAAAAGTGACAAACGGCAGCCTCTTAAAGCGGAACTAAAGGGTGAATACCTACCTCTGCAATGATCGCTCACTGGCACCAGCATCTTCAAGTTTCTTCATTGGCTGATGAATACAAGGCCAAGAATAAATCCAAGGGAAAAAGACCAAGCTTACTTACCGACCAGCTCGCAGACAAACAAATCAACCTGTCCACCAGTATGCGTTAAAAGTAGGGGTTTAGTCTGCACGCATTTCTTCACTGGAAGGCAGAGGATTACATCTATCCTGCGCATGTGCAGGAGCTAGTTCTCCAGGCACTCAGAGACCGGCCCAGCACTGTAAGCTGAGCTGCTCAGTTTAAAGAGCTGAAGAAGACAGCAGGCAGGTAGGGGCACTTTATTGCAGAACAGACCTTGCATATCTCTTCTGCAATAAAAGCCTGCTTGCTGTTGGTTACAGTGGAACTTCAGTTCTGCTTTAGGCCAGACATGCAAGGTTTTCATTTTCTTTCAAATGTTCATAGGAAACTTATCAGAACATTCTTTCTCGTCATCACTAAACTCACTTGAAAGCCTTTTAAATTTGCTCCAGACCTGCAATTTTAATGGAATCCCCGATTTATCAAACAGGTCTCATTGCAATATGTTTTTTGCCTGAATGAAAACTGCATTCATAGTTAGAAATGTGTTTGGTTGTGCAAGAAAATGTTTCCATCCTTTGTATTTTGCTTAACTATTGTTATAAATGAATGAAAGTTGATTTGACCCCATTAAAGAAGTATGGGTTTGTTTTTGTTTTTCCCCCCCCATTATACTTACCTAGGTGGATGCAGCATCAGTCCGATGCTGCATCTGTCCCTGGCACCTCTGCTCTGAGAACCGAGCCATCAAACATCGCCGATGGCTTGGTTCTCGCAGCTCCCCCAGCAGAGAGCTACTACCTGTCAATCGGCAGCTCTCATGCTCAGCTCCTCCATGCTCACTGGAGCGCTGAGCTGTGGAGGGTGGGGTGCACCTGTCTCAGCGGCTCACTGAGAGGCTGAAGCGGCCATGGGCTGCTCTGTGTGACGTCAGAAGAGAGTGGAATTCAGACTGCTCTCTGCTGAAAACTGGTCACAGGAGTGCAAAACGAGATGCGCTCCTGTGACCCATAGGAGAAACCCAGGTGAATGAAGGTATGGATATTGGAGGACCTTGTTTATACCTCTTCTTGCTCTCACTTTCTTAGGAATAGAAACTAGAGCTATAGAAACTAGAAAAAAAAAATATTAATGGATATTATTTTTTTATTTTTTGTTAATGCTCAGATAGGGATAGATTGAACATTTTTAAAGTATAAAGTCCTATTTTTTATTCTTATTAAAATAATAAACAAGTTTATACTCATCTGCTCCGTGCAATGGTATTGCACAGAGCTGCCCTGACATCACCCGCTGCCATCCTGGAATTCCATATCCTCAGTGTCTGCTCTGATATGCACGGTGTATTGAAGCCCTTGAGTAGCCATTTTTATATCAATAAAGCCTTGTAAAATAAAGTTACCAGTGAGCAGTTAGATTTGCTTTTCTCTTACCATACCCCTTGGGATATCAGTCAGTAGACCTGGACCCTACCTGGAGGTTATACCTGTATGGCACATGCGTTGTTGACCATCTGTTAGTTCAGTGGTCCACACTTATAACACGTACACGCGATTGGAATTTCGGCCAGCAAAAAACTGATGAGAGCTTTTCATCGGAAAATGCGACCGTGTGTATGCTCCATCAGAATTTAGCTGGCGAAATTCCTGCCAGCAAAAATTTGAGAGCGTGTTCTCAATTTTTCCAATGGAAAAACTTTCTCTCGGAAATTCCAATCGTGTGTATGCAATTCTGATGCACAAAAACTCACGCATGGTCAGATTCAACTACGAGATGGAAGCTATTGGCTACTGGGTATTGAACTTCCTTTTTCTAGTCCCGTCACACGTGTCATACGTCACAGCGTTCTTGACAGACTGAATTTGGTGTGACCCTGTGTATGCAAGACAGTTTGAGCGAAATCCTGTCGAAAAACCATCAGAGCTTTTTCCCACCAAAATTCCGATCGTGTGTACGTGGCATTAGAGGTGAGCGAAGTGAGTGCTCTGGAGGTGGAGGGAAAGTCACTCTTGCATTGAAATATTCTCTCGTGGAATCTCTGCCTGTTGGGACTGTTAGTCCACCTTCTCCTCTTCTTTTGGATTCATATGGACTTTTTATCACATTTATTATGTTTTATTGAGCCCTGATATGTGCTGCACTCCTTTGTATATTATTAGCTCGATGTGAATGGACCTAGAAACTGATTGTTTACTATGCACAGCTGCACCAGATTCTTTGTACCAGTTTTAGCAAATCTCCCCTATGCCTCATCTACATGTGGACTGCCTGTTCGCATTGTTTTTTAATTAAAGTTCCAGTTTAACTTCATGTTGAGTTCTAATTCAGTCCATAATGTGGGTTTCATTCACATTATATCGGTTAAAATATAGAGCACATTTTATAAGTAGGTGCTTACTTTCATTAGTGTTTTTTTCTTGTTTAGACCTCATGAACAGCGGCCATTAGAAAAAAACAAGTGGCAAAGCCACTACCAATGCCAGGAAAAAGCGTCTGTAAAAACATGCTTTCAATAGTTTTTTGCATTGGCATCAATGCGCGTTTTAGCCACATTTCTCTGCCTCTATTCAAAATCAATACAGGCATACCCCACTTTTAAATACACAATGGGTTTATTTACTAGAGCTGGAAAGTGCAAAATCAGGCTCCCTTCTTCATAGAATCCAATGAGCTTCTAACCCCAGCTTGTTCGATTAAGCTTTGTTAATAAAACCTGGAAGCTCATTGGTTTCTATGCAGAATAAAAGTGAGGTATGCCTGTAGTCTCCTATGAGAACCCATTGATTTGAAAAGAAGTTGCACCACAAGTCGGATCATGATGATCCAACTGCTGGTGTGACAACTATTCAAATCAATGAAAACTCATAGGGAACTATTGATTTTAACATGTCAGGAGGGAACTTTACAAGGCTTAAGGCCCCTGTATCCAGCGGTAAGCCACATTTAGCAGTGTCAGGCGTTTTTTACAGCTGTAACGCCGGTTGTTTTTAAAAAAAAAAAATTGCAGCTTAAACTTATATGCCACTCACAGCTCCTAAAAGCCTTGTGTGTGCATGAGGCCATAGAATAATGTGGAAAAGCTTTTTTAAGCTGCAAAAAAATAAAAAGGCTGACTCTGTTAAAGCAGCTGTAAAAATGCCCTATGTGCACGAGGTCTTTTAGTCAGAATTGGTCCAAATATTCCAAGTTTGAAAATTGGTTGGTACACTGCCATTGAGATGGTCAGCCTGCCCTGAATAGCTGATCTTCTGCTTCGTAGAGTCCCAGCACTGTACTTATGTGGTCTGAAAAAGATAGAGGGAAACCACATGAACTACCAATATAATTTAGTGTAATGTTATTGTTATAGCTTGATTGGCAATGTGGTTTTTGGAAAGATCTGTATGGAAAACATGCAAGTAAAACAAAGCAGAAAGATGTTTAGTAATTTGAATAGTATGCAAGAACATGCACCTGAGATGGCAGATAAATCGTTGAAGACAAATCTTCCTGCATACTTGTACACTCGGTGTGTACAAAATGCTGCACTCGCTTCTAGACAAGTTCCGTAGTATTCATGGTGCCATTTTTACATAAACCTGCTTTAATTACAAATTGCTTAGTGAATGGATACTATTTTCTTGAAAATCTGTTATCTCTTCATGTGCCCTGTGGGAGTGTTCACGTTTTTGCACTCTGTGGTATTGTGGTATAAGGATTCAAACTATTTTACACAAAGAGGAATTTGTCACCTATTTTAAGATGGAATTTAGCTTTTCCTAGCAACATGCCAGCTAGAACTACTATAGCAAAGTTACAAAGCACAGTACCCCCGTAGCACCCCTCAGAGATTGTCCATCAGTTTGGCTGCATTAAATTGCATTTTATGCTTTATTTTTAAGCCTGGGAGGAAAATTAATTGAGTGTGCATTTACAATAGCATGCTGTCATTTAGTGTGTTAGAAATGTCTTTATAAATTATAAAGGTGTGTGTGTGTGTGTGTGTGTGTGTGTAAAAGTAAGTGAACCTCTTGGCATTTACTCGTTTTCTGCCGTAATTTGCCGTAACACATGACTGGATCCTGGTTTAAGTCACAACAATAGACAAATACCACGTGCTTTTTTTTAAGTATCATACTAGGTGGATGCAGCATCGGTCCAATGCTGCATATGTCCCTTGATGCCTGGAACACTGTCAGCTACTAACATACAGTCAAAACCCAGGAAAGGCACCACATGACTTCAACATGCCCAATCATGCAGAGGTCTAGAGAAGAAAGGATGGGGGGGATGTGAAGTACACAGAATTAGGGATGAGCCCGATGTTCGAGTCAAACATAAGTTTGATTCGAACATTGGGTGTTCAACAAATTTAGAACATTATGGGCGTTCGCAGGAAATTAGAGTGCTTGTGGAATGCCCCATAATGAACAGGGAGACCGTCAATGTACTGGGAGATCGCAGTGCATTGACGGTTGCTGATTTGCCAAAGCATGCTCCTGACCTGCATTCTATGGCCATTCACAGCGCGCTCTGCTGTGAGAGCCATGATTGGCCAAAGGCCGTCACATTCACCAAACAAAAAGGAAATATGACAGTTTGAAATTACCTTTATATAAAAAAAAATAAAGTCCCAAAATGTAAATCCGTCTTCAATCACAGTGCCGACGACCCGAGAAAAAAAAAAAAAAAAACTCTGCCTTCGATGGGAGGGCAAGGGTTGTGGGGATGAGGCCCTTGTCCCCATCAACATGGGGAGGGGGGTGCTCTCTCTTGCCCCCCCCTTTTCCTGCAGCCTGCCAAGTTGCATGCTCGGATAAGGGTCTGGTATTGATTGGGGGGATACCCATGCCATTTTATTTATTTATTTTTGGTACGGGGTTGCCCTTAATATTCATACCAGACCCAAAGGGCCTGGTGATGGACCTGGGGGGGAGTAGGGACCCATGCCATGCCTGGACCCCGACAATACAGTACAGCTGCGAGCAGTTTTACATGGCATTTTTTGCTTTTTAGAAATGTAATTTTGCTGCGGTACTGTTCTAAACACGGGAAAGATGCACTACTTTACAGGCAGACTGAGGACACCCCACCAGACATGATATTTAAAGGAAAATTTAATTTTTATTGTTTCACTTTAAGCATTGTTAAAATCACTGCTCCTGAGAACTGCAGTTTTTGAAACTTTTTTTGTATTGATACATGTCCCCTGAGGCAGGACCCCAAACACGTTTTATGGGAATAACTTGCATATGAGCCTTTAAAATTAGCACTTTTGATTTTTCATGTTCGTGTCCCATAGACTTTAATGGTGTTTGCTTGTTCGCACAAATTTTTCCCAAGTTCTGGTGCGAACCGAACAGGGGGGGGGGGGGGGTGTCGAGGTGTGTTCAACTCATTCCTATACAGAATGCCTCTCTCACACTTGTGCATGAGATACGGAAATCACCTGTCAGTCACAGCAAGGGGGGGAAAAAACAAGAGCAAATTCATGAAGGCAAAACCAGAAGAAATTCTCAGCTCAACTCATTAAACAGTCTGCTTGCCAACCAAATTAACCTGTCCAACAGTCTGCATGCACAAGTCTGTTAAAAAAAATTCCTGGATTGTTCATAGGACAAGAGAGGAGGCTCCTGGAAAAATTCTAGAGAGGCGCACCAGTGTTTTTTGTAAAATTTGAAATATGCTTGCCCGGAATGAGAGCAAAAAGGAAGAACCACTAGAATACATATCAACTGTTTTGGGTTTAAATAAGAACTATCACTTCATATAATATTTGACGCTCCAAAGTAAAGGCTGAGATTCATTAGAACTGAAGAAGCTGAGATCCTGTAGGAGACGGCATACCATGCCCTTTTCCTCCAGACCCAGAAACCTTCCTGAATCGTCTCCACAGTGGTTGAAGAATTTAATCAAGAAAAACTGCAAGGTGTGCTGAAACAACGTATTAGTGCTGGCTAAAATAGGGCAACCCGGAGAGTCATTAATTCTTGTGGATTTTAGGCAAATCAAGTTGATCAGAAGACAGAGGATCAGAATCTAGTAGACAATTTGCTGTGTATAATGACAATAGTACCGCCCTTATCTGATGGTTTAATAACCAAGGATTTTTCATAAAAAGTGAACCTCAGTGCATTCTATTCTGTCGTGTCACGTTTAGATGGTTAGTGCCGTAATCATCTATGGGACCAATTAATACTTTAAAAGTATAGCTGTCTACCAAGTGATTGAAGGTCTCAAATGTGTGGGATTGAATGAGAGGTAACCTACATTGTGCAAGGTCCATCCCAGGACTGAGGTCCGATCTGGATAGCTAGGCAAAGAGCTTCCTGCGCTTTTAATCTTTTCCTCTTGGAAAGGAGCCAGATCTGGTTGGTTGGGCAAAGAGCGTCCCTGCATTGTCCTCCTTTTTGGCTACATTTATTAGTTATGCTAGGGATATTTTCATTAACTGTGAGATGTCCAGGAGGGGTTGCAGGAAATACAAAGTAAAAGGGACAATCCTGAGGTTTTCAAGAAACCAGCAAAATCCAAGAAGTAAATTGCAGGTTTTAACCTCTCCTGCTGCCAACTCACAGTGGGAGAATGAAAACTCCTAAACTGTTGACTCTCCTCCTGTCCAACAAACCGTAATTTGTGTGTGTATATTTTAACTGGATGTGGAGTGGGGTTCCACCAGGAAACTTGTATATAATTAATCAAAACACTTTTCACTTGCCAACCACAAGAAGCCATATACCACTTTGGGTATTTCTAAACGTGCTTCCCTTGACTCCCCTGGAAGGATAAAAGCACAATTTTCAAACCTAAGGGAAAAGGAGGTGCAGTAGACCTTTTGGACTATGCAAATTATAGACGTGGTTTATTTGTTAGAAGACTTCGCCACCTATCAACAGATTCTATTGGATCCAGAACAAATTATTTTCTTTGAATTATCCCTAAATTATGCCTTTACCAGCATGGACGTTAGTTTATTTTATACAAACCAATTTTGGGCACAGAGAAGAAAAGTTTTATAACTTCCACTTTTACCAACTTGTAGATCTACAAGGGAAATGCATTTTTACTTTGATGTGTTGAAATTATGTTCAGGCTTGGTTAGATACATTGACAATATTTTTGCTATTTGGAAAATCGCCTCTAGTGAACTTACTATGTTAGCTTTTTGAATTCTGCTTTTTATTGAATTTAACCCTGCTTATTCCAACAGTTCCTTGAATTTTTCTTGATGTGGCTGTGTTAGGGAGCGAAATTATAAGAATATTATCGGGTTAATTGGCGCTACCTAGAAAACAGGTCTCCATTACAAAAAGGGTCTTATGGAGAATCAATGAATGGGGAGCCAGGGTACGGTCTTTGCAAAAAGCACAGTATTCCCTCTCACCCTACTTATAATGACACTGTATACTGCCAACCCCAGAATCACATAAAGAGCTAAGGACACCAAGAAAAGCCCCAGCTCCGCCCAAAGAAAGATTTGAATCAAACACTAAATGTAATAAATCTGTAGGCCATCATAGAAAAAAGGGGTCCCAAAACATTAATTACTAATGACGGGAATTACCAATCAGACTCATTAAAATAATACTACAAAACAGTAGAAAATCAGGAACTAATAATGTTAGAACAGGCTAGGATCCTTCCCTAAAGAATATCTATTCAAACACACATTCTCAAGTATGTTAAAAATACAGGCCAAAAGATCATATGTGCCAAACTACATATGCAACCTGATGAAATTAAAAATCAAATCGCCTGAGATGCGACAAATTACATTCAGTGGCAGGCCTATTAGCAACAATGAAGAACCCTTTATCAGTATAAGTGAAAAAAGATAAAAGATATATATGTATATTTAAAGTACCGTGCGCTAATGAGCAAACTGGGGCCACATAAGTGTACCCACCAGTGTGTAGTGCCGAAAGGTGACAGGCCTATTAGCAAACAGTAATGAAAAACCCTTTAACAGTATAAAGTGAAAAAGATATATATATATATATTTAAAATGCCGTGCACTAATGAACAAACTGGGGCCACATAGGTGTACCCACCAGTGTGTAATGCCGAAAAGAATATATATATGTGTATATAACCTCAAACAGTATTAATATTAAATCTGTGTATAGTGAAAACCAAAAGGAAATTGAATATGTAAACAAATAACTGAAAATGTGAGCTTTTCACACCCCAGAACCCAAATGGTTAAAAAATATATGTGTGTGTATGTGTTAGTGCATACAGAAAATGAAAATGCAATAATGCAAAAATTTTTTTGGCGATAAAGGCTAAAAAACACATGTGCGAAGTGCAATATCACCTAAAAAGGAAATAGTGAAATAGATGAAAAAAATGAAAAAATAAAAATAAAAATAAAAATAAAAATAAAAATAAAAATAAAAAATAAAATCTAAGGATGAGTAACAAAAACTATATATAAAACATAAGCAAAATGGCAAATATATATATGTGAAAAATAAGTCCCAAAAAAAATGAAAGTTCAATGGTATTAGTCCAAGGGATCCTAGAAAAATCCTTATAGTGACTTTTGTGCTTCCTATTCAGTCTTCACTGTGACTTCTGTGCTCCCCCACCAGGAATCCTACTCACCAGAAGTAGATACCCCTACAGGGGTTAAGAGCCTTAAGAATCAATCTCCAGATATCCCGTTCTTGGTTTAGTGATAGATGCCCGAGCCTGTGTCAGCTTGGATTCCTCAAGTCCTCATGGGGAAAAAAATGGAAGCCTCCATAGTGTAATCCGTAAAAAAGGTTTATTGGCACAATAAAAAATATGTATATAAGAGGCAAAAACAGCAAAAAATCAAAAATAAACAACCAAAAAAATATAAAAAATATACAAAATACCCACAATTCTCATAAAGTGGGCTATTGTATAGAACCACAGTTGATCAGGGGATTAAAATGAGAAACTCCCCCAAAAAATTCCAGATTAACCCCAGAAACTACCATGGGCCATATGTAATAGCATTAAGAACACAAGCGGAAAATGGAAACACTTGTTCATATACCAGGGCAAACCTCCCTATAGAGGTGGTAGATCACGGCTGTGTTCCCCCTAGGATAGGGCCCTTTCCGTAGTGTTCAAAAGCGCAAACAAATCCTTCCTTCGGGGGCCGTGTGATAGATACGCGGTTTGCGTTCCACCTGCGTACCAGAACAACAACGGCAACCCGGAAGTGACGTAACGGCGTGGTTCCGTCGGACGCGTTTCGTCATAGACGTCTTCAGCGGCGGTACCACCTCTATAGGGAGGTTTGCCCTGGTATATGAACAAGTGTTTCCATTTTCCGCTTGTGTTCTTAATGCTATTACATATGGCCCATGGTAGTTTCTGGGGTTAATCTGGAATTTTTTGGGGGAGTTTCTCATTTTAATCCCCTGATCAACTGTGGTTCTATACAATAGCCCACTTTATGAGAATTGTGGGTATTTTGTATATTTTTTATATTTTTTTGGTTGTTTATTTTTGATTTTTTGCTGTTTTTGCCTCTTATATACATATTTTTTATTGTGCCAATAAACCTTTTTTACGGATTACACTATGGAGGCTTCCATTTTTTTCCCCATGAGGACTTGAGGAATCCAAGCTGACACAGGCTCGGGCATCTATCACTAAACCAAGAACGGGATATCTGGAGATTGATTCTTAAGGCTCTTAACCCCTGTAGGGGTATCTACTTCTGGTGAGTAGGATTCCTGGTGGGGGAGCACAGAAGTCACAGTGAAGACTGAATAGGAAGCACAAAAGTCACTATAAGGATTTTTCTAGGATCCCTTGGACTAATACCATTGAACTTTCATTTTTTTTGGGACTTATTTTTCACATATATATATTTGCCATTTTGCTTATGTTTTATATATAGTTTTTGTTACTCATCCTTAGATTTTATTTTTTATTTTTATTTTTATTTTTATTTTTATTTTTATTTTTATTTTTTCATTTTTTTCATCTATTTCACTATTTCCTTTTTAGGTGATATTGCACTTCGCACATGTGTTTTTTAGCCTTTATCGCCAAAAAAATTTTTGCATTATTGCATTTTCATTTTCTGTATGCACTAACACATACACACACATATATTTTTTAACCATTTGGGTTCTGGGGTGTGAAAAGCTCACATTTTCAGTTATTTGTTTACATATTCAATTTCCTTTTGGTTTTCACTATACACAGATTTAATATTAATACTGTTTGAGGTTATATACACATATATATATTCTTTTCGGCATTACACACTGGTGGGTACACCTATGTGGCCCCAGTTTGTTCATTAGTGCACGGCATTTTAAATATATATATATATATCTTTTTCACTTTATACTGTTAAAGGGTTTTTCATTACTGTTTGCTAATAGGCCTGTCACCTTTCGGCACTACACACTGGTGGGTACACTTATGTGGCCCCAGTTTGCTCATTAGCGCACGGTACTTTAAATATACATATATATCTTTTATCTTTTTTCACTTATACTGATAAAGGGTTCTTCATTGTTGCTAATAGGCCTGCCACTGAATGTAATTTGTCGCATCTCAGGCGATTTGATTTTTAATTTCATCAGGTTGCATATGTAGTTTGGCACATATGATCTTTTGGCCTGTATTTTTAACATACTTGAGAATGTGTGTTTGAATAGATATTCTTTAGGGAAGGATCCTAGCCTGTTCTAACATTATTAGTTCCTGATTTTCTACTGTTTTGTAGTATTATTTTAATGAGTCTGATTGGTAATTCCCGTCATTAGTAATTAATGTTTTGGGACCCCTTTTTTCTATGATGGCCTACAGATTTATTACATTTAGTGTTTGATTCAAATCTTTCTTTGGGCGGAGCTGGGGCTTTTCTTGGTGTCCTTAGCTCTTTATGTGATTCTGGGGTTGGCAGTATACAGTGTCATTATAAGTAGGGTGAGAGGGAATACTGTGCTTTTTGCAAAGACCGTACCCTGGCTCCCCATTCATTGATTCTCCATAAGACCCTTTTTGTAATGGAGACCTGTTTTCTAGGTAGCGCCAATTAACCCGATAATATTCTTATAATTTCACTTTTAAAAGGAACCCTTCTAAGGGGTTTCCTTTCGTCCGGGGGGCAGCAGCCTATGTAGTGTTTTTACATGCAGGTACTTTAGATTCATACAGAGCTTTTTATTTTGATTTGGCTTAAGCCTCTCCTGGTGCTGATTAGCGCGGTTTTTTATATAGATTTTTATTTCTCATTGTGTTAGGGAGCGTTAGTAAGATTTCCACAAATATTTATTTATTTATTTATTTTCAAAACCTATGGATAGAAACGCCATACTTTGTTTCTCAGACCCTAAACATTTAAAGTATATCTTTGGTCAAAATTTGAAATCATATATTCACTTTGGATTTCAACTATTCCTAGCCTACAACAATTAATCATAAAAGAAGTTTAAAAACCAACTGCAGTTTTAAAGAATTTCACACATTTACTTTTAGAATTCTGTGACATACATATTCACTATGGCCTGTTTCACATGGGTTTCAACTTGTATAATTGCAGAGTGAACAGCAAGATTTTACAAAGTATTGGAAGAGGTTTCTTCAAACTTTGTTTAGAGCTTTTAAAGTATCATTCAGTCTATAAATGTTGAACACCTATCATGATGGGTGTACTGATTGTCACTTTAATTCAATCTTATTTTATTCAATAGAAGGGTCAATAAAGAAAAAAAATATATATATATAAAAAAAAAAAATATATATATATATAAAATAGTTAAACAAAGCATATATTCCAAAGTACCCTTCATCCTCAGTTCAGTCAAGGGGATCAAGGCTGCCCCTTGCGCAGAGCATCAGACGAAATTATATAAAAATCTGTATGAAAAATATTACATAGGGTTCTTACATCGAGTCAGTAACAATAGATAAGTCGAAGCCATGGTACATTGGCTGGATGGATTCGTAGGGGTGTATTGAAATATAGAGAAAGGAAAGAGGAGCAGGGGCATATAAGAGGGGCATAGAGGTAGGGGACAAGGATCACTCTATCATGGTCCCAGGGCGACGTCATCCAAGCCATGTTCAGCCCAGGAGATAAACTCAGAGGAGTATCGGAACACGGACCATGAGGTCCAGGTGAGAATAAACTGTTCGTTTTTACCACATTCCTCTGCCAGCAAACATTCCAGGTCCCTTATGCGGTCCACTTCCATAGCCCAATCCCCCAGGGAAGGCATGACTGTCGATCTCCAATGACGGGGAATCACTACTCTGGCCGCCGCCAGGAAGTGTCGTAATATATATTTTTTGATGGATTTGAATGTACCAGGGAGTATAGATAAGAGAGCCACCTCAGGTGAGGGGTGTATAGAGGTCGCCATCAGCTTGCAGTAAAGTTTGAATATCTGTCGCCAATACCCTTGCACAGGAGGGCATTCCCACCATATGTGGAGCATGGTTCCCTGGGAGCTAAGACACCGCCAGCAGGTATCTGGTACTTCCGGGTTGAAATGGTTTATAGTCGTTGGGCATCTGTACTGTATCTCGTTACCAGTTTGAATCCCTTTTCCTGGGTCTTAGTGGCGAGGGATATTTTGTGAGTCAGGATAAAACATTTTTGCCAGTCAATAGGAGAGATAGGGTGTTGTAGTTCTGTCTCCCAGGCCACCGTAAACGGAGGGAGGTCAGGGGAGGAGATATTGAGCAAGAGGGAGTAAAGTTGAGATACCACATGGGTTGGAGGTTCTGCCTGCAAGATCAGTTCCTCAAATCCTGTCGGTTCAGCAAGGATGTCTGGAATGGATGGGAAAGTCTGGATGTAGGAGGTAGTCTGTTGTCTCTGAAGCCACTGCATGGGATGTTCGGAGGTCAGACCGGTAGGGGTATCGGTCCTTAAAGTAGGGTCTGCCCGAAGGACTTGGGCAAGTCTCCTATGGTCTTCTTTTTGCCATGGGCTGAATTTTGATACACACATAGCTGGAGCAAAGGCCGGGGTCCCAAAGAAGGGAGTCATAGGCCCCATGTATTTCGATAAGCCCCTTCTGGTCAGCATATGATCCCAAATCTGGATTGTGTGACGAGTAAGGTCATTGAGGGGGTCAGACCCCCCCCCCCCCCAGACCGTGGGCAAGGTCCATGGGAGAGCGGAGAGTTCTATTGGGTTCATATAACTTTCCAACTGAATCCAAAGCTTGGCGGAAGAGTGGTGAAACCAACTAGTATGCGAGTGAGAACTAGTGATTTATGGTATAGGGAGGCGTCTGGGGCTCCGCCCCTCCCCCCCCCCCCGAACCCCTGGATGAGATAATGTTTCATACCGTATTCTGGGGCGGGCAGCATTACAAATAAATTTGGAGAACAGCTGGCGTAATTTCTTAAAGTAAGAATTAGGTATGTGTATAGGAATGGTTTGAAACAAATACAGGAAATGAGGAAGAACATCCATTTTCAGGGCATGCACTCTACCTAGCCATGAGAGCCGTTTGGACGTATAAGTAGATAAATCTGCCTGGGCCCTAAGGAGTAGGAGGGCAAAGTTCTGGGCAAAGAGCTGGGACGCGTCGGTATTTGGATTCCGAGATACCTAATGGAGGTGGAACCAGTTTTGAACAGATTGCCACTTTAAACAAACTGCTAGCAGGTTTCAGTACTACTTGCTGAAAGCCTGCTAGCAGCTTGTTTAATGGGGCCATCAGTACTCCCATTACGATCTGTGTACATTTCCAAAAGTTGCTGAAGGGAGCATTAAAGGCTTAAAGGTTTATTTTACTAAAGGCAAATCCACTTTGCACTACAAGCGCACTTGGAAATGCAGTCACTGTAGATCTGAGGGGGGCATGCAAGGAAAATATTTAAAAAAAAAAACATTTTTGCTTTTACATGATTGGATGATAAAATCAGCAGAGCTTCCTCTCATTTCAAATCTTCCCCCTCAGATTTGCAGCAACTGAACTTGCAGTGCAAAGTGGATTTGCCTTTAGTAAATCAACCCCTTAGTCTGGGTTCACACTATACAGATTACATGTGATTCTTTGCAGTGCGATTTGAGCCCATTCATTTTGTATGGGCTCAATTCTCACCACACCGCACAAAAAAGGTTCAGTCATCATTTTCTTTCATTATTTATTTATTTGTTCGCAAAGGAATTCACACCCATGTGGTCTGATTCATGCAGTCCTATTGCGTTTTTTGCTGCCTGTTTTGGGGTGTCATTAATTTATTATTGACACCGGTGGCAGATCGCATGAACTGAGTGCAATTTCAGTCCTGTGCATGAAATAATCAGGATTTGCTGCGTTTTCTTCACCGCATATATTTGAGCAGTGGCTTACAAAAAGCTGATTGAAGTTTGCCAAAAGCTTTTAAAAAAACGTCCAGAAAGTTTCATAAAAGCTTTCTGTACACACTGCTCATATACAAGCTGAAGCCCATTGGAAAAAAAGCCTATACCCTGTGATTATGCACAGCTGTGCTACACATTTCACAGAGCCTACTTTCCACAGAACCCCTGGGAGATGCCCCATCTCAGTTAAGCCAACAAGAATGTACATTCAGATTGTAGCACTAGTATGAGTAGGTCTATAAAGATAACTATATTCTCATCTGCGTAGCTTCAGATTACCACGTCACCTAGTGGTAGATTGTAGGGGAACTGTACCCGTGTAATACCCAAAGTCTCAAAGTCCTCAAGATCATCAGGAGTGTTCAGATGGGCTGTATGGCCAGAGTGTGTGACTGAGAAGCAGAAGATAAAACCACCAACTATATGGTATCTCCCTGGATAAAGAACCTGTAGCAGGGGGTGCAATCCCCTGTTGCAGCGCGCAATGCTGGAAGGATTGTGATATATCTTGACCTCCACATAATTGTATATAATGTTGTCCTAGTTCCTGGCCTTGTGTAAAATCTATTCTTTCAGGCTGGATTCACACCAGTGAGAATTGGATGTGGATTTCTCTGCATCCAATTTGCATATCAGGAGATTGTGACCGTCTCTCTATGGAGATGATTCACCCATCTCTAGTGCGAATTGCACAGGAGTCCTGTGCGTTTTCTGGTCCGTTTTGGGCTGAAATCTGGCCTGGAATGGAGATGCACGAGACTCCCTGCTGTGAGCCGCTCCATTGCTCAGTGTGAACCCAGCCTCTGAGATAACAGCAGACCACGTTCCTTGGCATTGTGTTGGTTCAATGGACAAAGATTTATGGGTCCTATGCTATCCATAGAGTTGGAATGGATGGGAGCATACACTCCTCTAAATGGGAGAATTAAAAGGACTCCTCCTATAACACAGGTGGACACTAATAAGAGACAATGATGAGGGGGTGGGCTGCTCCAGCCCAAAGGGATTTGGTCAGAATCCATACACTAGACAAAGATTTGGGGGGCACACCCTAAAAAATGCACAAAAGATGGTGCAGCCATAAGACCAAAGAGACAGAAAAAAAGAGCATACACATACAAAAAATGACATTTAACTCCTGCAAGGCCTATAGGAGGAGTCCTTTTAATTCTCCCATTTAGAGGAGTGTATGCTCCCATGGTTCAGAGAAGCAGGATCTTCCATTCTTGGATAGCGTAGGACCTACTAATTTGGGGTACTTTGTGGCAGTAAGTGGGCTTAGCACTATATGACCATATAGTGTGACCAAACCTCGTATTTTCTAAATATGCTCTGGTGGCTTTAGATAGCCTTGCAGGAGTTAAATGCCATGTTTGTATGTGTGCGCTGTAATTCCTTTTTTTTTTTCTGTGTTGGTTCAATGGACTCCAGTATGCCCCAAAGTTATGTCTGCTGGCTTCTGTTGTCAAAGTCCTTCAAAGGTCTGTGCAAATCCAAGCTTGTGAGCTACATGTGCTCTAGTAACACTGTACTTGCTGTAGTGCCATATTATGGTCAGCCTTGGTCTTTTGCACACCATCAGCATTGTGGCCATAGCTCTAATGTCAGAGGAGATCTGAAATGGCTGCGATAGGGTGTTCTCTATGTCAAGACCTACCAATTATCAGGTGTGGGAACTGTTCCAGATTGCCTGCAGTGTGATCACTTGTAGATAGAAGTGGTGTTCCTGTTTTAGAGCAGCTGTTAAGAGTGAGGCTTGAGAGGTTGTACGCTGGTTGCCCTGTTGGGTTCTGAACAGCTTGAGAGCGGCTGAGCTAATGTCCTGGTATCCTAGGATGAGCGGGACAATGTGGAACTCTGATCAGTCTTCCCCATAGTGCCAAAAGAGATCTTTTGCTTAGGTCTCCAGTAAAGAGCTTTGGTTCCTGGAGCTCCTAGATTTAGTGGCCATGTTGAACCAGAGCTAGATCATTCCCCTAAAAGTAATACATTTTTTGCATTTGTAAACTACCAGAATAGATTTGGACTGTTTGAAGTCTTTGTAAATCTCAAGCCTACGCCTGAAATGATTGGAATACCTGACTGAAATTAACCAAATTTCAAGATGTCATTATCCTAGAAGCTTACATATTTCTCCATTGGTAATTTAAACTCTATAAAGAAAACTTGAGCTGAGAAATGTGTAGACGTTTATTACTGGTCTCTCCTGAAGATTTTGTTAGGCAGTTATGTTGATCCAGTTCCATAAAAGCTTTTTTAATTATGATCAGGATGCATGTGATTGGCTGCAGCCATGGTTTGATATTTTTAAGCCTGGCTATTTTTAAATCGAAGGATGTCTGGCAAGAGGATGATGACAGACAACCTGTGGCTTGAATTGTGTCTGGTTTATCTGGACCTGGCTGGAATTCTCACCAGTGTATGGCAACTTTTTTTTTTTTACATTAATACAGAAGACACATTTCACATTTATCTTGTTCAGATACAGTAAAACTACACAATACATAAAATAGCCCTACAAATAATAATAATAAAAAATAAAAATAAAAACACTCAGATCCGGTAGCCCTCTCTTTCTCCCCTCCTCATCCTCCCTCCCCCACTCAGGAGAGTCCCATCAACTAATATCCCCCTCCATTTTATGGCAACTCACATTTCAAGGCCTAGGACCCCCACCCAGTTTTTCCAAATAGCCTCAAACTTTCCTCAGCAATTTTCTATGTAGAAGAGTAAATTTTTCTTTTAATAAAGTTTCTTTTATTTGCGATCTCCATTCTTCCACTTTCGGTGGATAAGCAGAGATCTATTCCTGTGAAATTACCGGTAACTTTCGTGCCTAGAATAAAATTCTCGTTATTGTATCTTTAGTATTTTAGTAGTACTTTAGTAGTAACAAACTAGATTCCTCCAATATATTTAGTATACAAATTCCAGGATCTACGGACAGTTTGATTTGAAGCACCTCATTAACCACTTAAGCCCCGGACCATTTTGCAGCTAAAGGACCAGGCCCCTTTTTGCGATTCGGCACTGCGTCGCTAACTGAAAATTGTGTGGTCATGTGACGTGGCTCCCAAACAAAATTGACATCCTTTTTTCCCCACAAATAGAGCTTTCTTTTGGAGGTATCACCTCTGTGGTTTTTATTTTTTGCGCTATAAATAAAAATAGAGTGACAATTTTGAAAAAAATTCAATATTTTTTTACTTTTTGCTATAATAAATATCCCCAAAAAATATATATATATATAAAAACTTTTTTTTTCCTCAGTTTAGGCCGATATGTATTCTTCTACATATTTTTGGTAAAAAATAAATAAATCGCAATAAGCGTTTATTGATTGGTTTGCACAAAAGTTATAGCGTCTACAAAATAGGGGATATTTTTATGGCATTTTTATTAATAATTTTTTTTTTACTAGTAATGGCGGCGATCATTTTTATTGTGACTGCGACATTATGGAGGAACACTTTGGACAATTTTGACACATTTTTGGGACTGTTGGCATTAATACAGCGATCAGTGCGATTAAAAATGCATTGATTACTGTAAAAATGTCACTGGCAGTGAAGGGGCTAACACTAGGGGGCAGTGTAGGGGTTAAGTGTGATCTAATTTGTGTTTCTTACTGTAGGGGGCGTGGCTTGGTGTTCGATTTCTTGAGATAAGACCCAGCTTTTGATCCTTCTCCCTCAACAGTGAGATTATTTTAGAGTTACTGAATTTAAATTCAAAAGTATGGGCCTGAATCTGTAATGCCCTGTACACACGGTCAGATTTTCCGATGGAAAATGTGCGATCGGACTGTGGTGACGGAAATTTAGATCGTGTGTGGGCTCCATCAGACTTTTTCCGTTGGAATTTCCGACACACAAAGTTTGAAATCTGGATCTAAAATTTTCAAAACAAAATCTGTTTAAATTCCAATCCTGTGGAGACAATTCCTAAGCACAAAATGCCACGCATGCTCAGAATAAACTACGAGACAAAAGCTATTGGCTACTGGCCTCTTTATAGAAACATCGTACATGTTATACGTCACCTCTTTTTTAATAGGATTTTTCGACAACTTTGTGCGACCGTGTGTATGCAAGACAAGTTTGGGCTAAAATCCATCAGAAAAAATCGGATTTTGTCGTCGGAATGTCTGACCGTGTGTACAGGGCATAAGGCATGTCTGAGTTGCAGGTATAAGCCCCTGTACACACGGTCGGAGATTCTGCCAACCAAATCCGTCGGATTTTGTCCGTCAGATTTAGTCTGACGGATTATGTCCGAAACTGTTGCATACACACGGTTGGACTAAGTTGTCGAAAAAACTGATCTTTCAGAACGTGATGACGTAATTTCGTTACGATGGGACTAGATTCAGGCTAGTAGCCAATAGATTTGATGTAGGAATTTGATCTGAGCATGCGTGGCACTTGGTCCGATCAAAATTCGCTACACATGATTGGAGTATGTCCGACCGGCCCAGTTGGTCGGGAAATATTTCCAACATGTTGGAAAATTGGGTCCGACAGAGATTCGGACGGAATCAGTCCGATGCATACCACACACAGTCGTATTATCTGATGACACAGTCCAATAAGACGCATTCCGACGGATTCTCCGACCGTGTGTACGCGGCATTAGAAGAACCTATGCCTCGGAATCCCAAATTCCTCAGACAATTGAGAAAATGATTTAAGGCTATTATTTTCAAACTATTGCTCCATAAGTCTCAATCCCTTCCTCTGCCATAGCTCAAACCCTTCCAGCCTCTACAGCTCGTCACAGTTTATGTTATTCCAAATTGGGATATAGGGGGTATAGCCCCTGATATTAGTAATATTTCTCATTTCCTGACATAACTTAAACAGTTTACCTGACACAAACTTTTTGTCCATTTGTAAGGTTTTTGTCTCCAGCAAGGAAATCAATCTATCTCCCTTACATAGAGGTAATAATAATCCTTGTTGTGGAATGGCAAGTCCCCCCTCATCTTTGACTAACATTAAACTTGTTTGTTTTATGCGTGATTGTTTTTCTTTTCCAAACAAGCTTGCAGAACAGAGATTCTATCTTTCTGAACCAAAACCCTGTTATCCAGATGGGACAGTTATGGAAAATATACAATAACTGTGGGGCCCAGATCATCTTTAGGGGGTTGGCTCTACCAATCACAGTTAGTGGTAATTTGCACCATCTTTGGCATTAATCTCTGAACCTGAGTAACAATGGCTTGAGATTCAAATCAATATAGTCCTCTGCATTTCGTGTTACTTCAATCCCAAGATAATTTAATTTATGTGTTATTTGTATTTGTTTAGCCCCACTTGGTAAAGAGATATTCACATCATGCAAAGGCATCAATATTGATTTCTCCCAATTGTATGGCAACTTTAGTTACCAAATTTAACTTTTTTATAAGCCCCTTGCAGTCTTCTGTATTGTAGAACTGTGTAGCAAACAGTGCAGCGATAGGAAGAGACAACAGATTGATGGGGGAAATTAGCTCAATAGTCTACTGCTTCTCCTTTCACTGCCCAGTTAAGGCCAGGGAAGGAACAAGACCAGTAAGTACTGACTGCAGCCGAACAAAAATTAGGTCTCTGACCCGCCAGAGCTGTGTTGTTTGGCTGAGCTGTGTGAATGTCAGGACTGGGCGGACAGAAGTACAATCCTTTGTTAGGTAAAACAACTCCTTTTGTGGCCTCATGTCATAAAAACGTCAGTAGCATTAGCTGTAGAAAGCTGTAGTTGTAGAATGAGTTTTTGCAGCGTTTTTCTGCTTTTGTGTGGTTTTGCAGCTTTTTATTTATACTATACTCCCACAAAAGCTTATGGCTTAAACACAGAAAAGCCATATTTTTCAGTGTTTTTAAGGTTTTATCAGAGTTGGAGCATTTTTTTTACAGCTGAAACCCACAAGTTCTAGGGGTTTTTTTTTGCAAGAAAACGCCCCTGCCAACAAACGCTGATAACACCCCCTATGGGGGTGATTTACTAAAGACCTATGCCTGCGGTGCAGTGGAGAAGTTGGAGCAATTGCACAAAAAACGGAACGCAAGACATTTATCAAAAATGATAGTGCACTCACATGCACCAAACCATATTAACAAAGGAAGTGCTATTGCGCATTTGCGCAATCTATCGCGCCTACCATTAGCAAGCGCAGCCAATGTAATCTACATTTTTGTCTGAATACTGTGGGTAACTTTACTACAGTTTCCCATCTTCTATTTCCAGGCTAAAATGTATTTATATAATCTTGTTTAAATGCACAAATTCTGTCCAGAACATGTAGATCTGTCTTACAACTAATCAAGTCTTTTTACACCTTTCAGCTTACTGAACTGCACATGCGCATTGACAAAGCTCACCATTTTATCCTCGCCTGAGAGGGCGCACACGCTTTAGCTTGTTAAATATGTCTGATGCGCCTGAGTGCATTTGCGTTCTCCCGCGTGCATAACTGCTTATACATCGGGCACTTTTTCATTGTAATGCTGATCATGTTAATGAGCTTTTCCTTATCACATGGAGAATATTCCTTCCACTTTCATTCCATTCATTCATTTCTTTTTGAAACAACTCTAATATTCATTCTAGAGATCCTCCTATCAAACACCTGTGCGGATCTTCCCTGGACTTGGATGTGAAATGTCATAATTGTCAAAATGTAATTGTGGGCATTTTATGGTGATAGTCTATAATCACTGGTGGACCCGAAACTTCCATGAAAACATCTTCTATGTATTCTTGACAATTCATTTCCCCATACACTGCAATGTGATTGGATAACGTCTGAGGCCGGGTTCACACATATGCGAATTGGATACAGATTACACTGCATCCAATTCGCATGACATTTTAAAATACCTTCATTTGAATGAGGCTGGTTCACATATCTGCGGTGCATTCGCACTCCGCATTGCCAAAAAAAGTGTGCGTTTTCTAGGCAGTGCGGTCTGGCTCAGGTGTGAATTCAGACCTATTATCTTCTATGGGAATGCATCTGATTCGCAGATGCATTCCATTGTGAACAGGCATTCTCTCCCCCTGCTCACTACACCCCCCCCCCCCCCCGCTCAACTGATCCGCAGATATAACACAGAGGGGCTGATTTACGAACTGTTTGCGCCATGAGTTGAGGCGCAACGTACGTTTTGGTATTTACAAAACGTTTGCGCTGGTAACACAGCGTTATTCCCCATTTACTATAGTAATCTCAGTGCACGGGAGGAGGCGATCAGTGCGCTATTCAACTCAAAATTAAAAGAAGCTGGAAGTGCCAATAGTATGGGGGTGATGCGAGGAAGTGAATAACTGCCCAAGTAACAAATATCCCCAAAATAGAATGAGAAAGTAACTTTTTCTGAACAAGCCTCCTGTGCCTGCAAGTACGTTTAGAACTGCGTGAGGTCAATTTATGCACAAGCACGTTCAAATGCATTAGTTTACCACACCGGCAAAATCTTAGTAAATGTCAAGCAACGTAAATGCATTTGCGTGGGTTGAACGGGCGCACCTCTAAACTTGACATTCTTTTTTTTACGCTGGTTCACTTTTATGTGTTTTTTTAATGATATTTGCACACAGGTCATGTTAGCATATACGTTAGTTACGTTGCCAACATGTTAAAAATATGTAAAAATAAATAAATATTATGTAAAAAGACTCTCACTCCTCTAGTTCCTCCTAAAAGGGCATTTAATTTTTCCCCTCTAATGCATATGATTTCCTTGGGCTAGCTTTTGTTTTTAAAGGTGAACTCTACACTCCATTCTGCTCTTGTCTTCCCCGTCGAATGCATATGTTTTATTTGGGCTAGTTTTTGCTTTTAAAGGAGAACTCTACACTCCAGTGCTCTTGTCTCCCTCTTCTAATGGATATAATTCTTTGGGGCTAGCTTTTGCTTTTTCTTTTAAAGGGGAACTCCACACTCCAATCTCCAAAGGCTGTGATCTGCCTTCACCAATCCAAACCACGTCCTTTTTCAGAGCAAACAACAGAGCCAGCTAGGAAAGGCACAAGAATATCGATCGCCCAACTCCCTCCCAAGCCATTCAAGGCCACATGCACTCAACATAGCTGGCTGCCTTTTTGGTCGTGTTGGGCTCAGCCCGATACCAACCACAAAGCACCTTGTACCCACTAGTTTAAAGGGGCTTTTTATATTCTGTAAAGCCCCCTGTCTGCAGTCCCCCACAACCCCAGCCTAGGGTTGTGTGGAAGAGGCCCCTGTGCCCCTAAATATGGGAAAAAGGTGGACTTTTGGGGTGCCTGAGCCCCTCCTGCCCCCAAGCATACACCCCCCTTTTATGGTCTGGCTTGCTGTGTGTTTGGCTTGGGGGTTTGTTAGTGTGTGGGAGGGCACAATATTTTTAGATTTTGGGGTGGTATTTTTCACATGGCGGGTTCTCATTTGAAGCCTTTACAGCCCCAAATGGCCTTGTATGTATTGGGGGGGGCAGGCTATTTTTGGTTTTGTGTTAAAATCTTGCAGCTGCAATGTCGATTTGTATGTTTTCTCTAAAGCCGTACATCTTTGAAGCAGCATTTTGGATACATGCTACAGATGCACCACTTTACAGGCAGAGTAACCCCCCCCCCCCAACTTACTAGCTTTAGGGCTAGTTCACGCCATAAAAACACAGTCCAGATGCTTTTCTGCATGTGCGTTTTTGAAGCAATCTGGTGCGTTTATGATAGGTTTTTGATGCAGTCCAGTACTTTTTTCAACATTCTTTTTCCTTAACCTTAAGGACATGATGGATGATGTGTTTCATTTTGAACGGGGGGGGGGGGGGTTGTGCTAGCTGCATTTGGGTTGGTCTGGGCATGCTCAGGGACTTTGTTTTTTTCCTGTGCCTTTTGGTGTTTGAAATGCATTTGGGTTGGTCTGGGCAGGGACTTCAGTTTTTTTTTTGTGTGTGAACAGCACTTGGATGTTTCTGGGCATGCTCAGAGAGGGTGCTTTTTGGGTTAGTAATTTAAAGACATCCTTAACAGGTGTGCCCACTTTGAAGTTCTGTCTCTAAATTGGGTGAACTTGCATTTTGTGTGTTTCATGGACTGTACATGTGTTTTTCAATTGCCTCATTAGCACAAAAATCCATGTTATTATTATTATAATTATAAACTATTTATATAGCCCCACAGTTTACGCAGCGCTTTACAATGTATAGGGGCGACAACACAATTACAGTACAGTTCAATACAAAAGGTACAGGAGGCCCTGGTCATAGAGCTTACATTCTAAAGGGAGGGGGTGGTGGTACAAAAGGTAATAGCTGCAGAGAATGATTTGATGGGGGTGGCTCGGGGACAGTTAGGTGGGTGTGGGATAGGCTTCCCTGAATAAATACGTTTTCAGGGATCTCCTAAAGGTGGACAGGTTAGGGGCTGATTGGATATACTGTGGCAGGGAGTTCCAGAGGAAGGGAGAGCCTTTGGAGAAGTCTTGAAGGAGAGCATGGGAGGCAACAAGGGAGCTAGAGAGCAGGAGGTCCTGGGAGGAGCGGAGGGGACAATTTGAGCAATATCTGCAGATGAAGTTGATGATGTAGATGGTAGTTGTGAATGGCCTTGTATGGTATGGTTTGAATTTTACACGGTGGGTTAGTGGGAGCCAGTGAAGGGATTGGCAGAGAGGGGCAGCAGTCACGGAACGATTAGTGAGGTGTATTAGTCTAGCAGCAGCATTCATAATAGACTGCAGGGGGGATAGCCTGTGTAAGGGTAGGCCATTAAGGAGAGAGTTGCAGTAGTCAAGGCGGGAAAAAAATCAAGGAGTGAATACGTTGCTTTGTGGTGTCATTAGTCAGGAAGGGTCGAATTCTGGAGATGTTGCGGAGGTTAAGGCCGCAGGATTTAGCCAGTGATTGGATATGGGGGCTGAAGGAGAGGTCAGAGTCAAGGATTACACCCAGGACCCTGGCATGAGTGGAGGGACCAATGGTTGTGTTGTTGATATTAATGGTGAAGTCACGGGAGGGGGGACCGTTGAGGAAAAAATATAACAAGCTCAGTTTTAGAAAGATTGAGTTTGAGGAAGTGGTGTGACATCCATGCTGATATGTCATTCAGTAAGTTTGAGATCTGTGAGGAGATCGAGGGGGTGAGCTGAAGAGTGGAGAGATAGATCTGGGTATCGTCGGCATAGAGGTGGTATTGGAAGCCATGGGAGGTTATCAGCTGGCCCAGGGAAGAGGTATAGAGTGAGAATAGGAGAGGCCCAAGGACAAAACCTTGGGGTACCCCAACAGAAAGAGGAAGGGGAGTGGAGGAGATGGAGCTGTAAGTGACACTGAAAGTGCACTGAGATAGGTATGGGATAGATAGGTATGCGCTGAGATATGTTATATAAAGCTTGCAGATAGCATTCTTTATCTTGCCCTGAAAAGAGGCGAGTTTGTAATATGTATTTTCTCTTTGTATTTTGTTTATGTCTTTGCACACAGATGTGTATTCAAGAAAGTTATTTTTTTTGGGTGATATTTTCCCCTGAAATATGTTTGTTGTCAATGTGTGTCATTTGTAGGTTGTTCACTTTGATTTAATTGTCTGTGCTGCATTATTTTACTAAATCTTTCTCAGGATGTTGTGACTAATGTTTACAATTTTAATAGATATTCATTTGTGGGCGCAGTCCTTTTAACTCATGTTAACTATATTCTGTGTACATGTGTTTTTGCTTTCCTTGCTCTTTTCCAAGTCCTGTTTTGTTGACCAATAAAATTTGTAGCAAATTTTTATGTTTTGTGTTTTTTGTTACTTTTCATGCAACACATTTCCCAGCTGCAGCTTAACTAGGCTGATTGGCGTGGCAAATCCCAAAAATGTGTGATTTGTCTAAGTTACTTTCCTGGTGCCTTCATGATAACATATGCATGGATTGTGCGTATGCGGCCATGGATAGGCACCAGGAAAGAAATTATAGAGAGCTAAGTATTACATTTTCCATTTTAGCGCAGTGGATCTCAGCCTCAGCCTCATTTCTCAAGTACCCCCGACAGGACATGTTTTGGGAATTTTATCTTGGCTAAAATACCAAGCAATTGACGGATTTTAAAGCACCTGTGCAAGATGAAGGAAAACCTGCAAACATGGCCTGTTGGGGGTACTTGAGGACAGGGTTGAAAAGCACTGATTTAGAGCACTGAGCTAAAATCTAGCTCAATACCATCCTATTGTAATTTTGGGCATTTGGGGGAAACCAAGTGTTAAAACCCCTTTTTATCTTTTTTAGGTTGGGCTTTGCGTCCCTTTTCTTAAAATTGGCTTCACTTCCTGTCACAGCCAAACAGGAAGTGAGGGTAAAACCCTACCAATGCCTTGACTTGGGGACACACAGATCAATCTAACTAGTGTCCCCATTAGGCAAATTGCACTCTAGCACTTTGTTGTGTACACCCCAAATTCTTAGCTATTTTTGGGTTAATTAACCGCTTAACCGCTGTACTTTTCTTATTTTTTTAAATAAAAAAGTGATTTTTTTTAAAATAGAAATGCGTTTGTAAGAACATTCTGCAAATACATTGTGACATAAAATATTGCAATCATATCCATTGTACTATGCTAAAAATATACCTATATAATGTTTGAGGGTTATAATTAATTTTCAAGCAAAAAACTACATATTTTAACTTGTAAACAGAAATAGGCTTGGTCCTTAAGTGGCTAGACATATAACATATTTATGGTAAAAATCTGCATAAATGTATGCTGTGTGTGTGTTTTTTTCATATAGATTTATTATAAAATATATATGTATCATATGCATATGTAGACTTAGAAATAGAAAGATCAAGAGAAATAGCTACAGTTTGTTTTGAATAAATATATGACATATGATGGCTAACTTTAATATGGGGGGGGGGGGAACTACCCATTGACACACACATGATCACACAGATAATATGCTCGAAATACTCCCCTCTTTGTGAGCAATATATTTTTCACACTTTTTCAAAAAAAGGGGTTACAACATTACTACCTTTGGTTTCTGTAACCACTTAAGGACCGCCTCACGCCGATATAAGTCGGCAGAATGGCACGGCTGGGCACAATCACGTACCGGTACGTGATTCTTTAAGTGCTCAGCCGTGACGGTGCGCTCCCGACCCGGTCCTGTGCTCCGTGGCCGTGGCCACGGGACCAGCGGATAGGGTTGCCACCTCATCCCTTTAAACCCGAACACACATTAAGTACACAGGTTCTGTGGCTGATTAAGGTGGTAATGAAACTCACTTGGTGCCTTATCTGCATTAAATTAGCCTCAGAACTTGTGTAATTTATATGTGTTCGGGTTTAAAGGGATGAGGTGGCAACCCTACCAGCGGACCCGATCACCACCGGTGTCACGCGATCGGGTCACAGAGCTGAAGAACGAGGAGAGTTCTGTGTAAACAAACCTCTCCCCGGGATTCCCTGTGTGGCTGTCGCCGATCGTCTGTTACCTTTTATAGGGAAGGACGATCAGTGACATCACAAGCCAGGCCACGCCCCCCTACAATAAAAAAAAAACACATCACGTCATACTTAACCCCTACACTGTCCACTAGTGGTTAACTCCTTCACTGCCAGTGTCATTTACACAGGAATCAGTGCATTTAAATAGCACTGATTGCTATATAAATGACAATGGTCCCAAAAATGTCTGATGTGTCCGCCATAATGTCGCAGTCACAATAAAAAACGTGGATCATTGCCATTACTAGTAAAAAAAATCATAAAAATGCTATAAAACTATCCCCTATTTTGTAAACGCTATAACTTTTGCGCAAACCAATCAATAATCGCTAATTGTGATTTTTTTTAACCAAAAATATGTAGAAGAATACATATCAGCCTAAACTGAGGAAAAAATATGTTTTTATATATTTTTTGGGGATATTTATCATAGCAAAAAGTAAAAAATATTGAATTTTTTTCAAAATTGTCGCTCTATTTTTGTTTATAGCGCAAGAAATAAAAACCGCAGAGGTGATCAAATACCACCAAAAGAAAGCTCTATTTGTGGGGCAAAAAGGACGCCAATTTTGTTTGGGAGCCACGTCGCACGGCCGTGCAATTGTCAGTTTAAGCGACGCAGTGCCGAATCGCAAAAAGGGTCCTTTGGCTGCAAATTGGTCCGGGGCTTAAGTGGTTAAGAACTAAAGTTCTGAGGGCCAGTTCACACCAGATGCAGTCCATGTGCTTTTTTTCTGCACCAGAACTGCAGAAAAACTGCACTGAAACTCACTGCATGGTGTGAACTAGAGCCATTGGAATACATGGAAAACACTGAATGCATTTTTAGTGCTAGTTCACACCAGAAACTGACGGAACTGATTGTATTGGTACATAAAAAACGGAACTGCATGGAACTGCATCTGGTGTGAACTGGCCCTGAGGCTGGATTCACACCTATGCAGTTTTAGTGCTTTTTGCATTTTGAAGATTTGCACTACAGTCCGTTTAATATGGTTTCCTATGGAACATGTTCTGTAGAGCAAATCTGCAAAAAGCACTAAAAATGCATAGGTGTGAATCAGGCCTAAGTGCAGAAAAAAAGCGCAAGGAACTGCAGCTTTTTTTTTCTGTTGACACATTCTGAATAGGAGTTACTAATCAGCTACACCACCAGACACAAGCTGCTTTCTCTTTTTGGGTATTAACCCTTTACACATTGCATGGTGTATGGGGAAATAAATTGCTCACACAGATGAGTAGATTTAGACATTATTCAATCACATTGCACAGTGTATGGGGAAATGAATTGTCCAGAATGCATAATACACAGACATGTATTAAGAAGATTTTTTCATGGACGTTTCAGGTCCACCAATGAATATAGACTATCACCATAAAATGCACACGATTACATTTCTACAATTATGACATTTCACATCCAAGTCCAGGGAAGATGCGCACAGTTGTTTGATAGGAGGATCTCTAGAATGAATATTGGAGTTGTTTCAAAAAGAAATTAATGAATGGAATAAAACTGGAAGCAATATTCTCCATGTGAGAAGGAAAAGCTCATTAACATGATCATTACAATGAGCAAGTGCCCGATGTCTGTTCTGTATTTAAGAATGTGTCTGCGCCCATGCACGCAACGATTCTGCGCATCCGGCGCAAGTCACCAGCTGGTTTCTATTCATTTAAGTATGCTCCATGTCCCAATAACTATTCCTGCATGCGCAAATGCGCCAACATGTTTGTAAATCAGCCTTTATGTGTGCATGGACACATAGGATAACATGCTGGGGAGTTTGCTGGCTGTAGAAAGAAGCCAAAAACAGCAGCTGTAAAAACGTCCAATGTGCATGATGCCTATATGTATTTTATATGTGCCGTTGGCTGTTTTGTCTGTAGTTGAGCTTTAATTTTTCATGCTCCGTCTTCCCTTTTATTTTGTCATGTTTAAGTGAATTATAGATCACTTAAAAATACTTGTTTTTTTAAACTTGACATCTATAAAATATATGCATTCAAATATGGACTGGTGAAAAGGGCAGAGAGAATCTGTTGTAAGAATAAAAAAAAATTTGATTTGAATGCCAAGGTGAAAGCCCAAGTGAGAGATTATTGCCTTAAAGCGAAGGTCCACCCTAAAAATAAAATAAAAAATATGCATAAAAAGGCTCCTAAAATGTGAAAAAAAGTTGAAAAAAAAATGTTGTTTACTTACCAGAAATGGCTGTTTCTAGGCAGATCGTCCTAATCTGCCACTTCCTATTCAGTCTTCATTCTTCTCCTCCTTGTGTTGTCTTCTAAGGAATGGGGTGCGCTGTCTTCTGGGACCTGTGTGTGTCCCAGAACACAGCCGCCATTCACAAAGCACTGCGTGACTCGCGCATGCGCAGTAGGAAACTGGCAGTGAAGCCGCAAGGCTTTTCAAAATAACAAATGCAATAATAGAGGTCAGATAAAAGTTTAATGTAGCATAACATTTTTGGTAGTAAAATACAGTCGACCCCCACAAAGTCGCGGTTACCTCTCTGGCAGATGCAGCCCAGCATTCCCACATCATAACAGTTTACCGCTTGTAGCTATCTCGAGTGTTTTGCTGATTGTTCTCGTGTTTTTCATTTTGTTCCTAAAGTCCTGAGATGCTGCCCAAACGTCCTGCGCCTTCTAAGGCTTCTGGCAATGAACCTAAGCGCCAAAAGTTTAAAAATTAGGCATTTATAGGCTTTTTCTTCCCACATTTAAAATGTGCGTTTTTTCACATTTCGCGGGTGCTCTACCAATGTAACTCCCTCAAATTTCAGAGGGTTGACTGTAGTATGTTTTGTATAGGGATGTACACCTCAGGCCACAAAAGGGATATTTGAGGCTGCACAAGGGACAGAAAAGGTTATTATTTGCTACCTTGCTACAAATTATCTAACATAAGACATATATTATGTACAACCGTGATGTGCTTCTGCATAATATGCAAAAGTGTGTGTGTGTGTGTGTGTGTGTGTGTGTATGTTTTCATTACAGGAAGTAGCTGCATTACTATTTTGTATACTGAATGCATCCTCTAGTCCAGACATCATTTTTATTTTTTTATTTTTTATTTTATTTTATTTTTTATACTGAAAGCTCTAACGGTAGTAATTCCAAGTGCATTAATGCAGCTACAACCTCCTTTGGTATAAAAAAAAATGCAAAAATAATCAGCAGGCAACTTTCTTGTGTGTTTTAGCCATTAAGTATTTCAACTACTTGTCTGGGTCAATGCAGACCAAAAATCCCTAGAGGAAAGAAAAGGAATTCTTTACATTCTTCAGAGGGGAAAGGTTAGAGCAGAAGGAAAATTAGAAGACAGAATTGTGTTTAAATATACTAGCCAGGAGTGAAAATGGAATCTGCCGTTAATTCCTTATTGCTTGAGTGAGTGTGCACATTCACAATAAACTTGGCTCAGGGCCTCGTTTTTCCTAGGACTGCTTGTATACAGCCTGCTACCGTTGGCCCACATAATGAGTAAGAGCACATTTTAACCACTTAAATTTACTTTAAAAGAAAAAAAAATACTCTATTAAGGCCTATGCTACAGGGGACATTTTGACCATGTGGTGTCATCTATATTTTCTAGATTATCCATTTTCTTTTTTCACTCTTAAAAGCACTGCTGAGCAGTTTTAGGCCCCTTTCACACATGCGGACATTATGTCCGTATTTCATCCATCCGTTTGCGGATGAAATACGGACATACATGCATTCCTATGGGATAGCGGGTGTCTGCGGATAAACATCCGCAGACACCCGCTATCATCCGCCTCCGCTATTGTCCGATTCTGCAGACGGAGGAAAATCCTATTTTTCTATCTGTCTGCGGATCGGATGAACACGGACAGACGGTCCGTGTTCATCCGATCCCCCATAGAGGAGAGCGGAGATCTGACAGGGCAGTCCCTGCACAGTGTGCAGAGACCGCCCTGTCCGCCGCCGGCTCAGCGGGGACAACGGAGCGATCCCCACTGAGCAAGCGGATCATCACGGGGCGGATCATTACTGTGAAAGGGGCCTATAGGCTGGATTCACACCTATGCATTTTTAGTGCTTTTTGCATTTTGAAGATTTGCACTACAGTCCATTTAACATGATTTCCTATGGAACATGTTCTGTAGTGCAAATCTGCAAAATGCAAAAAGCACTAAAAATGCCTAGGTGTGAATCCAGCCTAAAGGATAGCATTACTTGCTTTCTTCAGCTCAGATATACTAAGTACCTGGATTTCAAATGTGCTGGTACATCTTGGCCAGCAATGAAAAAAGTTTTCAATAATGGGCTGCATCTTCTCCTTAAAGTAGTTATAAACTCTGTTAAACCACTTTAACCTACAGGTAAGCCTATAACAAGGCTTGCTTGTAGGTACCCTGAATATCTCCAAAACTTGCACAATTTGGGAGATATTCACTGTATCTGGATGTGCCAACATCATCGGCACATGCACACTGCAGAAACGGTTCGCTCGTGCTGTTTCTTCAGAAACTGTGCCGTGACCGGTGGCTCCCGTGCGCATGCTTGGGAGTGACATCGTTACGGCTCTGGTCAATCACAGCGCTGAAGCCGGCAAACCTAGAAATAACTCTAGGAGATATGTCAAAGTTCATAGCGGTGTGCGGGGACTGCTGCAACAGCTTTGATCTAAGGTGAGTATTTCATAATGAGCTAGTATGCATACTAGCTCATTATGCCTTTGTCTTGCAGGTTGTGTGTGTGGTTTTGAGTTTACAACCACTTTAAAGTGATACTAAACAGAGAAGTGTTAAGAGCCTTAAAGGGGTTGTAAAGGTAAATGTTGTTTCACCTTAATGCATTCTATGCATTAAGGTGAAAAAACATCTGACAGTGCCTGCGCCCCCAGCCCCCCCGTTTTACTTACCTCACCCCTCGAAAGTCCCGCGCTTGTCCCCCGACATCCTTTCCACCGTTCAGCATGGCCGCTGATTGGCTGGAGTGGATGGATGGAAAGCAGCACAGCCATTGGCTCGCGCTGCTGTCAATCACATCCACTGACGCGGAGTGCCGGGGGCGGGGCCACGTGATACAGCGAGCAGCTATAGCCGCCGGCTGTATCACGGGAGCGCGCCCGCAGATGCTTCTCACCATGCGAGGGAGCTTGCATGAACGTGAGAAGCATCTGAGGGAGGAAGCCGAGACAGCCGCCGAGGGACCCCAGAAGAGCAGGTTCGGGGCCACTCTGTGCAAAACGAGCTGCACAGTGGAGGTAAGTATGACATGTTTGTTATTTAAAAAAAAAAAAAAATAATTCTCTTTACAATCCCTTTAATTCACATAAATGATATACACAGTATCATGCCTTATTCCTGCAGTGCTGTTGTAAGGTCACATGTTCTTTTGGCATCTGCAGGGAAAGCTCCTTGGAAGGGGCTTCTATTTACCCTGCTGATGTATGCTTTCAACGGTATGTGTCTGGCCAGCCCTGATTGGTGCTGTGCCCGTCACATGACTAAAAAAAAGTTTCAGAAGTACAGTTCAAATTAAGTTATAAAAAAAAAGTTTTATAGTTCCTTATAAATCTTTATTGAACATAAAATGTGTATTTTTGTGCATTAATATGGTGAGGGCGAAGTGAGAAATGATTGACACTAGATTTAATTTTGTTCAGACATCTGCATCTAAGGGTTTTTTTTTTCTTTACAGATATTGGCATTTCTACTTGACATATTTAATACTGATTTATAATAGCACAAAGTTTTTTTTTTTGTGAGTGTCTTAGTAAGGTTATCAGTATGATTTTTTTTTTTGTTTTTTTTTTTTATAAATATTTTTTTTTATAAATATTTTTTTTTTTGCTAAAAAAAGAAAACAAAAAAAGAAACTGCTGGGCACTGACTGGCATCATTGCTGGGCACTGTTGGGGCTGCACTGATTATTGGTGCATTGACCAATGCCCTGATTATCTGTGCAGATCTTCCCTGTGAGGAAATGCCACTGATCAGCTCTCCTCACATGCTGTCAGTGTGAGGAAAGGAATGCTGATAACAAGCATTTCCTTGTTTATATGTGATCTGCTGTTATTGGACACAGCTGATCACATGGATAAAGAGCCCTGTCACTGGCTCTTTACCAAGATCGGTGATGCGCCATATCCCAGGGACTGAGCACACCACGATCGCTGTGCAAAATCATGACGTTGTCCCAGAACATGAGAACCGCCGCCTGCCCGTCAATTGACAATACGGCGGGCAGGAGGTGGTTAAAGTAGACCTAAACTTCTAACACTTACCCTTGCCCTCTGCAAGAAGAAGAATTGTGGGAACTTTGGTTTTATTTTTGCTATATTTTTTTATTTTATTAATTTTTCATGTTCTTCTCTTCCCCAGGCAGTATCAAAGATGATCTGGCAGAGTGTGTGGCCTGGAGATCTTATGCTACAATGAGGACACTCACACGGGTGGCCCCCAGTGTGTTCTTCATATACCTGCTTTCTTGTATAATTGTGTGTGGTACAGAGGAAAACGCAAATTCTAAAATCCCATTTTTAAATGCAAAATATGACGGCTATCCCATGTTGTACTTTTCCAAAGGCGAAGTGGCGAGACTGCGTGCCCAAGCAGCAGGTAGCCATCAGTCCATTGCATCACGTATTAATGAGGCAGTTCATACAATGCTGACTAACCCCACCGAATACCTACCACCTTGGGAACCAAAGGATTTTTCGGCCAGATGGAATGAAATATATGGCAACAATTTGGGAGCACTGGCAATGTACTGTGTCTTGAATCCTGACAACACTGAAGCAATTGGCTTTGCAAGAGATTATATGGAAAGAATGGCAGCACAGCCTAGTTGGTAGTTTTTTTTCTTTTTTTAAATGTTTCTTTTTTTATGTACTTTAATATTATATACTATTCGAATGAGCACATCTTGACAACTAGTGCCCTCTCTGGTATTGCTCATTTAGTTTTATAAAATGTTTTTACTGAATGTTTGTTTAAAAACAGTAACCGAAAATAAAGCCAAACATATTTTTGGGTTATGCCCAGAGATGCTTTTTAACATGGTCTAGAGACCAATGTTGATGTCTAAGGATTGTAGGTGGCTCTGATCTGCCCGATTTATTTTGTTTACCTCCCAAAAGCAATCAGCCAACAGACCAGGCCCAAAGATACAATATCTACAGTATCCTCACCTGGTCTGACCAGCCTGAGTGACTGTCATCTCATGTCTATGGGTAGTTTATAGGGTTCCGACAATCTTCTCTTTTTTTTTTTTAAGGCAACTGACAAGTTGGCTCAAATCTATATTAGTGTGCTACAACAAAGAAATAAACAGGGGTTATGTTACTTGGTCAATTTGAGGCAAGTTGTATTATTGCAGTTTCTTTTTGGAGCAGTATTTAAACTCAAAAGCAAACCTTTATGATTTTGAAGCTTACCAGTTCTTAGATGTGATGACTGTATTAGCTTTGCTTCTTCTTTTTTTCACTAACCAGTATGTCTGTCTGTTTTTCAATAGCTGTCCTGCAGATGTAGCAGTTACAGGGATGAGACAAAACATTTACCACTGAGGGTTGCTTACAATTATCAGTTTATTTTTGTAAAACCATTATTCCAAAAGGGGGGGGAAAAAACGACTGCTTATGAAGTGTTCACTGGTGTTTGGCTTCAAATTTATTACTGTATTTAAGTCTGCTAGTACATCTAACAGTCCCATCCCCCCAGACTGACATTACTGCTGTCCAAAAGTGGCCCATACTCCTTCATCCAGAGAGTAGGCACTATAATACAAGAGTGTGTTACTGGCCAGATCACCAGGGGGAAAAAGAAGGGAAAAAGCATAAAAAAAGAAAACGAATGCTACAACCACAGCGACGCTACATTTTGGGTTTAACCACTTCCGCCCCGGAAGGATTTACCCCCTTAATGACCAGGCCATTTTTTTGCGATACGGCACTGCGTTGCTTTAACTGACCATTGCATGGTCGTGCAAAGCTGTACCAAAATAAAATGTAATGTCCTTTTTGGGGATCTGCCTTGTTTACATAGGCAGATCCCCGTTATGCTTCTCGGTAACATGATCGCAGGTAGCCGGCAGACATCAGGTCCGCCGGGCATGAGCATTGGCTCCTCCGTGCAGCGGGCGCGCACGCCCACAAACTATTGCATGAAATGGCGTTCTGGTATGTGGTTTCACTCAATAGAGCCGCCCTGCCGCAGTATATATGCAGTGGGTGATCTTTAAGTGGTTAATAGCACTTGAAGGCCTTGTGCATGTGTGCTCTCGCATGCATAGGAGCAGTGTGTACTGACACTTCTACATAGCATTTGCAAAGCTTCCAGGCAGTTTTGAAGACTTTAATCTTCACTTTACTATTAGTTTGAGGATACTAACCCTTTCATGCTTAATCCTTTTTCTGACATTAGTTGTTAAAATCCGTATTTTTTGCTAGAAAATTACTTGGAACCCCTAAAATTATATATATATATATATATATATATATATGTTTTTTTTTTTAAGCAGAGACCCTAGAGACTAAAATGGAGATTTGTATCTGCAATATAGTATTTGCGCAGCGGTCTTTCAAATGCAATTTTTTGGGAAAAAAAGCCGCTTTCGTGAATTAAAAAAAAACTGTAAAGTTAGCCAATTTTTTTTGTAGAAAGATGATGTTATGCAGAGTAAGTAGATACTGAACATGTCATGCTTTGAAATTGCGCACACTCGTGGAACGGCCACAAACTACAGTAAAATCTCCATAAATCTCCAAAATTCTACAGGTTGCCTGTTTAGAGGTACAGAGGAGATCATTTGCGGACTTGACTTGCATATGAGTTTGCTTCTGTGAGCGAGCATGGAGGGATGGGGCGCTTTTTACTTTTTTATTTTATTTTTACACTGTCTCTTTAACTACTTCAGCCCCGGAAGAATTTACCCCCTTCGTGACTTTTTGCGATTTGGCACTGCGTCGATTTAACTGACAATTGCGCAGTCGTGCGACGTGGCTCCCAAACAAAATTAACATCCTTTTTTTCCCACAAATACAGCTTTCTTCTGGTGGTATTTGATAACCCCTGCGGTTTTTATTGTGCTATAAACAAAAAAGAGCGAATTGTTTTTAAAAAAATGCATTATTTTTTACATTTTGCTATAATAAATATCCCCAAAAATATACAAATTTTTTTTCCCTCAGTTTAGGCCAATACGTGTTTTACAAATTTTTGGTAAAAAAACCCCGCAAAAAGCGTTTATTGATTGGTTTGTGCAAAAGTTATAGCGTTTACAAAATAGGGGATAGTTTTATGCCATTTTTATTCATTTTATTATTATTTTTTATTACTAGTAAGAGCGGCGATCAGCGATTGACTGCGACATTATGGTGCACACATCAGACATTTTTGACACATTTTTGGGACCATTGTCATTTATACAGCAATCAGTGCTCTACAAATGCACTGATTCTTGTGTAAATGACACTGGCAGTGAAGGGGTTAACCACTAGGGGGTAGTGTATGGGTTAAGTGTGCCCTGGGGAGTGTTTCTAACTATGGGGGGCATGGCTACGTGTGACACATCACTGATTTCTGCTCTTGATCACAGGGAGCAGAGATCAGTGACACTGTCACTAGGTAGAATGGGGAAATGCTTGTTTAGATTAGTATCTTCCCGTCCCGTTCTTCCTCCCTGTGAGGAGATCGTGGATATCCACACAGCGATCGAGTCTGCAGGACCCACAACCCGACTCATGGAGCTTGCTGCGGGCACGCCTCTTAATGGGCCATGTACAGGTACGTTAGTTTGCCTGTAGGAGCCCTTCTGCCGACGTATATCGGCGTGCGGCGGTCGGCAAGTGGTTAAAGAGGATCAGAATTATTATTATTTTTTTATTATTATTATTGCTGTCACAAGAAATATAAATGTCTCTTGTGACAGTAATAGTCAGTGACAGATACTCTTTATGGAAGGATCTGGGGTCTATAAAACCCCAAATCTCCGCTTTGTACTTAAAAGTAATCAAAACGCCAAAATCAGCATTTTGAAATACTAGGAATTTTTTTAAATCAATGCCATTGGCAGCCAAGTAAACGAGAAGTAATGTCATGCAATTACTTTCGGGCTACTTACTAGATCAGAGACCCGATCAAAGCCGATTCTAGCTTTGTTCGGTGTTCAGCCAGCCAACGGACTCGTCGGCTGGTCACTCGGGCCTCCCGTTGGGACGAGAGAGCCGAAGGTACAACCCCTTTAACCCGAGGCTGCATATTCATTTTCGGTCATCGTGAAAAATTTTAATAGGAACATAGGCTGTCACTTTAACCAGTTGCCGACCGCCGCACGCCGATGTACGTCGGTACAATGGCACGGGCAGGCATAAGGACATACATGTACGTCCCTTGCCTCCCGCGGGTCGGGGGCCCGATCGGGCCCCCGCCCGGTGCCTGCGGCGGTCGGTATTCGTTCGGGAGCGATCCCGGACGAGGGGACGGCCATTCATTCATGGCCACCCCCTCGCGATCGCTCCCGACGAATAGAAATCCCCGGTGACATCACTTCCTCTCCTGTAATGTAAACACAGGAGAGGAAGTGATGTATTCTCTCCTCCGTGTCGGTATTTTTCGTTCCGACACGGAGGAGAGCGGATCAGTAAGTTGCACCAACACTCTACACACACAGTAGAACATGCCAGGCACACTCACACCCCCCCTTTACCCCCCGATCACCCCCCCAATTACCCCTGCCCCCCAGTCACAGTGACACCAATGTCATTTTTTTTTTTTTTTTTTGCATTGGTGTCATTTGTGACTGTAATAACTGTTAGGGCAGTTAGAGTTAGCCCCCTTTAGTTCTAATGTACCCCCCTAACCCCCCCAATAAAGGTTTAACCCCGTGATCACCCCCCGTCGCCAGTGTCACTAAGGCTGGGTTCACATTGCAGCGGTTTATGAGAACGAATGTGATTCGCACCGCACTGCAGTGCAAATCACATCCGATCTCTGTGCGATTCGAGTTCAGCCATTCGCCGCACCCGCCACACCCGCCGCAAATTCGCACGGGACCCTTTTTTTGGCCCGCAGCAGAATCGGATCGCATGGGTGTTCACACCATGCGATCCGAGTTTGCAGATCGCACTGCGATATGCGAACTGATCTGGGGGTGTCAGTAACATTTCACTGACACTCCCAGCAGTTCGCATAGGGCAGTGTGAACTGCCGCCGGGAGGCATGCGATGCGGGAACCCGCCGCGGATTCGCGGCGTTTCCGCATCGCTCCAGTGTGAACCCAGCCTAATAAGCGATCATTTTTCTGATCGCCGTATTAGTGTCACAGGTGACGCTAGTTAGGCAGGTAGGTATTTAGGTTCGCCGCAGCTTTTTATAGCGCCAGGGACCCCCATATACTACCGCATAAAGCCCCCTGATTGCCCCCTAGTTAACCCTTTCACCAGTGATCACCATATAACTGTTACAGGTGACGCTGGTTGGTTAGTTATTTTTTTATAGTTTCAGGGCACCCGCCATTTATTACCTAATAAAGGTTTAACCCCCTGATCACCCGGCGGGTGTCATTTGTGACTAATAACTGTTAGGGCAGTTAGGGTTATCCCCCTTTAGTTCTAAGGTACCCCCCTAACCCCCCCAATAAAGGTTTAACCCCGTGATCACCCCCCGTCGCCAGTGTCACTAAGGCTGGGTTCACATTGCAGCGGTTTATGAGAACGGATGTGATTCGCACCGCACTGCAGTGCAAATCACATCCGACCTCTGTGCGATTCGAGTTCAGCCATTCGCCGCACCCGCCGCAAATTCGCACGGGACCCTTTTTTTGGCCCGCAGCAGAATCGGATCGCATGGGTGTTCACACCATGCGATCCGAGTTTGCAGATCGCACTGCGATATGCGAACTGATCTGGGGGTGTCAGTAACATTTCACTGACACTCCCAGCAGTTCGCATAGGGCAGTGTGAACTGCCGCCGGGAGGCATGCGATGCGGGAACCCGCCGCGCATTCGTGGCGTTCCTGCATCGCTCCAGTGTGAACCCAGCCTAATAAGCGATCGTTTTTCTGATCGCTGTATTAGTGTCACAGGTGACGCTAGTTAGGCAGGTAGGTATTTAGGTTCGCTGCAGCTTTTTATAGCGCCAGGGACCCCCATATACTACCGCATAAAGCCCCCTAATTGCCCCCTAGTTAACCCTTTCACCACTGATCACCATATAACTGTTACAGGTGACGCTGGTTGGTTAGTTATTTTTTTATAGTTTCAGGGCACCCGCCATTTATTACCTAGTCTCACTAGTGTACCCCTAAATTTAGGGGTGTCTACTTTCCAAAATGGGGTCATTTGGGGGGGGTTTGTGCCATCTTGGCATTTTATGGCCTTCAAAACTGTAACGCCCTTAGAAAGCCTGAAGGCGGTGCTTGGTTTTCGGGGCCCCGTACGCGGCTAGGCTCCCAAAAAGTCCCACATATGTGGTATCCCCATACTCAGGAGAAGCAGCAGAATTTATTTTGGGGTGTCATTTCACATATGCCCATGGCATGCGTGAGCAATATGTCATTTAGTGACAACTTTGTGAAAAAAAAAAAAAAGTTTGTAATTTTCCCGCAACTTGTGGCAAAATATAAAATATTCCATGGACTCAACATGCCTCTCAGCAAATAGCTTGGGGTGTCTACTTTCTAAAATGGGGTCATTTGTGGGGGTTTTGTGCCATCTTGGCATTTTATGGCCTTCAAAACTGTAATAGGTAGTGAGAAGTGAACTCAAAAATTTACGCCCTTAGAAAGCCTGAAGGCGGTGCTTGGTTTTCGGGGCCCCGTACGCGGCTAGGCTCCCAAAAAGTCCCACATATGTGGTATCCCCGTACTCAGGAGAAGCAGCAGAATTTATTTTGGGGTGTCATTTCACATATGCCCATGGCATGCATGAGCAATATATCATTTAGTGACAACTTTGTTAAAAAAAAAAAAAAAAAAAAAAGTTTGTAATTTTCCCGCAACTTGTGGCAAAATATAAAATATTCCATGAACTCAACATGCCTCTCAGCAAATAGCTTGGGGTGTCTACTTTCTAAAATGGGGTCATTTGTGGGGGTTTTGTGCCATCTTGGCATTTTATGGCCTTCAAAACTGTAATAGGTAGTGAGAAGTGAACTCAAAAATTTACGCCCTTAGAAAGCCTGAAGGCGGTGCTTGGTTTTCGGGGCCCCGTACGCGGCTAGGCTCCCAAAAAGTCCCACATATGTGGTATCCCCATACTCAGGAGAAGCAGCAGAATTTATTTTGGGGTGTCATTTCACATACGCCCATAGCATGTGTGAGCAATATATCATTTAGTGACAACTTTGTGTAAAAAAAAAAAAAAAAAAATTTTTTTTGTCATTATTCAATCGCTTGAGGCAAAAAAATAAAATATTCAATGGGCTCAACATGCCTCTTATCAATTTCCTTAGGGGGTCTACTTTCCAAAATGGGGTCATTTGGGGGGGTTTTGTACTGCCCTGCCATTTTAGCACCTCAAGAAATGAGATAGGCAGTCGTAAACTAAAAGCTGCGTAAATTTCAGAAAACGTACCTTAGTTTGTAGATGTGACAACTTTTGCGCAAACCAATAAATATACAATTATTGACTTTTTTTTTACCAAAGACATGTGGCTGAATACATTTTGGCCTAAATGTATGACTAAAATTGAGTTTATTGGATTTTTCTAATAACAAAAAGTAGAAAATATCATTTTTTTTCAAAATTTGCGGTCTTTTTACGTTTATATCGCAAAAAATAAAAATCGCAGAGGCAATCAAATACCATCAAAAGAAAGCTCTATTTGTGGGAAGAAAAGGACGCAAATTTTGTTTGGGTACAACATTGCATGACCGCGCAATTACCAGTTAAAGCAGCGCGGTGCCAAAGTGTAAAAAGACCTCTGGTCATTTACCAGCAAAATGGTCCGGTCTGAAAGTGGTTAAACAAGCATTAAAGTGGTGTTGCCACCAAAAAATTAAAAGCTGCTTAAAATTCGTAAAAAAAATAAAAAATAGATAATTGGCAAAAAAAAATTTTTTTTACTCACCTCTAAATACCGGTTGCTAGGGGGTCCCTCGTAATCTGCCTTCTTCATTGCCCGGGCTGGTGACATCACTTCCCCTCGCGCCGCACATTCACCTGGGACCTGTCATGTGTCCCAGGTGACTGTACGGCGTATCATGGCGCCCTGCGCCGCTCGCGCATGCGCAGTGGGTGCCCGGCTGTGAAGCCACAGCCGGGTGCCCACAGTATGCATGACGGCGCCGCGAGCGGAGCGGGGAGCGAAGGGGGGGCTTCGTTCCCCCGCATCGCTGGACCCTGGGGCAGGTAAGTGTCCGATTATTAAAAGCCAGCAGCTGCAGTATTTGTAGCTGCTGACTTTTAATTTTTTTTTTTAGGGGGTACCCCACTTTAAGTTAGTCAGGTTATTTATTGTGTTCAACAAAGCTGTCTAAAGCTTCTGAAAAATGTTGCAAATATTTTCGTCAAGCTTATTGTACACATTGATTTATACAGGCTGACTCCTGTGTGTACAATACCTTAAAACATATTCAAACCCTTACTTTGTAAAACAAACTATTCTGTTTACAATAGTATGCATACCCTGGCAGAAATTTTGAAATGTTGGCATTAATATTGAAAATATTGAAAATATGACGGATCATTCAAAAAAAGAAAAAACAGCAATCACATGAAGCCATTTATTATCACATCGTTTTTTGGATCCTTTTTAAAATCATAAAGCTAACTTAAATAACCCAAATGGCCCTGATAAAAAGTTTACATACCCTGGAATGTTTGGCCTTGGTACAGACACAGAAGGTGGCACGCACAGGTTAAAATGGCAATTTAAGGTTAATTTCCCACATTCCCACGTTCTACGAGCATTAAATGACACATGTTATTTCTCAACCACCTATTACACTTTTTAAGGACCTGAAGCACCAGGACAATGGAATTGCTAACAAAATCACCCCATTTTGGAAAGCAAACACCTCAATGTATAATCTATAAGGCATAATGAGTCTTTTGAACGGTTCATTTTTTTCCAGAAGTTTTTGGAAAATGTGGAAAAAATATTTTTTTTACACAAAGTTGTCAATTTATAAGATATTTATAACACCTAGCATATATATATATAGCAAAAATAACACCCAAAATACATTATTTTACTCTTCCCGAGTATGGTGATACCACATGTGTGAGACTTTTACACAGCTTGGCCACATACAGAGGCCCAACATTGAAATAGTACCTTCAGGCGTTCTAGGAGCATAAATTACACATCTCATTTTATTCCTACCTATCACAATTTCGAAGGTCCTTGAGCAGCAGCCCGGTGGAATTACCCACAAAATTACCCCATTTTGGAAAGCAAACACCCCAACGTATATTCTATGAGGCGTGGGCTGCAGATAGGTACTTGTTTACTCTGATGGGCTGGTAACAGGTATTTGGTTACTCTGATGGGCTAGTGACAGGTACTTGGTTACTCTGATGGCCTGGTGACAGGTAGTCAGGTACTCTGATGGCCTGGTGACAGGTACTCTGATGGCCTGGTGACAGGTACTCTGATGGGCTACAGATAGGTACTTGGGTACTCTGGGCTGGTGAATGGTATTCAGGTACTATGAAGGGCGGTGACAGGTACTCGGTACTCATATGGACTGTGACAGGTACTTAGATACTCATATGGACTGTGACAGATACTCAGGTACTCTGATGGACTGTGACAGGTTCTCGGGTACTCAGATAGAATGTGACAGGTACTCAGGTACTCATATGGACTGTGACAGGTCCTTGGGTACTTGGATGGACTGTGACAGGTACTCGGGTACTCTGATGGACTGTGACAGGTACTACTCTGATGTACTGTGACAGAAATTACCACCCCTCCAGTGTTTCTTAACTCTCTCAACACCCCAAAATTTGAGGTGTCTGGGGTCACTATTGTGAAAGTTTAAAATGCTTAGAAACGTTATGGGTTATGAGTTCTTTCTTAATATTATTAACATGTTTGCCAATTCTGACTTGTAATGGTGTGGAAGTTCTACCTACGTATTGCAATGTGCATTCGCATTCCAACATATATACGACTTCTGTGGTCACACAAGTGATCAACTCCTTAATTTCTTAAGTCTTATTGGTGGCGGCTGCCACAAAATCCTCTCTGTTCTTCATATTACCTCTGACCTGCCTACAGGCTGGACATCGTCCACACGCATAGAAGCCAGTCAGAAAGGAAAAGAGCCTATTCTCTATTTGGGTAAGGAGTTCAATGACCCCTGGTGCTATTCTGTCCCTAAGCATGGGTGCCTTCCTGTAGATGAACTGAGGCTTTTCAGGGTGGACTGGACCCAAAATTCTGTCCTGCTTTAATATAGGCCAATGCCTCTGGATGATTTTTTTGAAACGTTTTATATTGGATGTTATAGTCCAGAACCATCTTCATATTAGTAAGTATTTGCATTCTTACATGATATGTTGGAAACCAAAATCTTTCTATCCATTTTTCTTACCATTTCCACCTCCTTCTCAATACCTAATCTATCATACCCTTTCTCCTGAAATTGAGTTGACAGAACCTGAGACTGGGCAATAAAATCTTCCTCTGAGATGCAGTTCCATCATAGACAAATAAACTGCCCTCTGGGTATGTTACACAGCCATTTGGTATGATGACAACTCCCTAATGGAATAAAAGAATTCCGGTATATTATCTTAAAGATATAATTTTCTTTAAAAATTTCTAGATCGCGAAAGACTGTCCGCTCAGTACTAATATTCCAAGATAATATAATATTTTTGCTGCCATTTTAATTTATTCATAAAGACCTCTAAACCAGATCTTTCACCCTCCCAAATCATAATCATGTTTCAATGATTTTTTTTTAAGTTTTCACAGGGTAAATAGCAAAGATCTCGGCTCTCATTGAGCATTATACAGTAGCCATAATACATTTTACATACAATATACGTAAGGTATCCACCTCTTGTGTTTTCAAGGCCAATTATCATGTCCTGATGTAGATTGTGCCTTATTTACTATAGTATTTGTGGTGTACATACCATATGCTGCTGTGTTTCCTCTGCCGTACACATTACATCATAATCTGTAGCTTTGTGTATGCTCTATACCATGGGCCTCAGAATACGTCCCGCCCACTAGGAAACACCAGCTCCCCAACCCTCTAATGGGGGAGTCTGGCTTTCCAGGTCGGGGGGGGTCCCTTCCAGGCCTTGTTAAGTCAGCGTCTTGCCGAGGGAAAAAGGGGGGGTAGATCATAGAAGAAAAGGGGAAGAAAAAAAAGGGGGGGCTCAGAGTTAGTGGAGGGTAGAGTTGGGGGGGAGGGGGGCTCCACACTATTTGGCATGTCATTCAAGAAGGGTTCTAGTTTGTAATTGTCCGGGGATCATTTGTAAGGTATCTGATCCATGGGTCCCATATTTTTTTAAACAACTTCATTTTAACCTGCACAAGTGCTGTTAATCTTTCATTTAACATAAACCATGACATTTTGTGTTTAAATTGTTCAAATAGTATGGCTGCAGACTTCCAGTTTCTTGCTATTGTGATTTTAGCTGATATGAATATGAATGTGAGAAGCCTTCTATGGTGTTTTGAGGCTTCAACTATCCTGCCACCCAGGAGTGCGTGCTTCGTGGACTTTGCCAGGTTAATCTGGGTGAAGGTGTATATAAAGTTGTAAACTCTGATCCAAAATCTCCTGACGTAGGGGCATGTCCACCATATATGATATGCTGTTCGCACCTGGCCGCATCCCCTAAAGCACCCCGGGGTGGCTCTGGCCAAATCATAATTAAATCATCAATATACCTATGGTAACATACTAGCTCAGGGGGTCGGTTTTTGAATACACATTCTTCCTCCCAGTGGGCCATAACTAAATTGGCTACACTGGGAGCAAACCGAGCCCCCATCACAACTCCCCTAGTCTGTAGGAAGAACTGCCTATTGAATCTGATACGAAACATAACATTCAGATTCTAGAGAACCTTAAAGCCTACCCAGCACGTTTCCTAATCACAGCGGATGTGAGTTCCCTGTATACTATTATTTGTCATGAAGACTCTTTATCTTCAATCGCTTTTTTGTCATCTGACCTCACGAGTTGTCTGAGCTTTTGTCTGTCGAGAAATTACTTTTGGTACAATAGGCAGTTCTTCCTACAGCCTAGGGGAGTTGAGATGGGGGCTCGGTTTGCTCCCAATGTGGTCAATTTATTTACGGCCCACTGGGAGTGTGTTCCCCTGACCCCCTGAGCTAGTATGTTACCATAGGTAGATTGATGATTTAATTATGATTTGGAAGGGTGAAAGATCTGGTTTAGAGGTCTTTATGAATAAATTAAATGCCAATAAAAATATTATCTTATCTTGTAATATTATTACTGAGCGGACAGTCTTTCTCGATCTAGACATTTTTTAACAAAATTACATGTTTAAGATGATCAATCATTTTAAGACGGACTGGAATTTTTTCATTCCATTAGGGAGTTGTCATCATACCAAATGGCAGTGTAACATACCCAGAGGGCAGTTTATTTGTCTAAGATGGAACTGCACCTCAGAGGAAGATTTTACACCACCGATGAAGTCCCGCCCACTGGGATGAAACATGTGCGGGAGGACCTGAACACGTCAGCAGCAGTCACCCTCCCCTCAGTCTCTGTGAGACATGCTTGCAGCAAACAATTTCATTCTTAGCAATGGGATCACACTGCTTCACTTGTGAGTAGTTTTACTTTTGGATTTAAATAAAATGTACTGAGTTTATACAGAGAGCACTATGGATGTCTCGATTTGATCTTACATGGTACAACAAGGTTTGTCTGTAACAACATTGATTGGGAGATCTGATGAGTGATTTGGAGCAGTAAAGCAGTGGATGTGTAATGTGAGCTGGATCTCTGGAAAACATTTCTACCTCTTTAACCCCTTGTGAGGGGGAAGGCTTTTGCAGACCTGTTAGCTCAGTGAGCGGCCTGTATTTCTGTCGGTGGTGGTATTTTCACGAATCTGCACCAGATTGAAAAGCATCATTACCAGCACAAGTGTTCACTGCTGAGGACCCTATCTGCCTTACTTCCTATTTTATGCATGGACTCTCTCTCTGAAGTTTTTTAATCCATACATTTATTAATCCTTAGTGATTTAGTGTAGTTTTATTTAGCGCTGCACTATTTATGTTTTTAAAAGTTTACGGAGGATTTGTATTTTGACATTGAGTGTTATAGCAGCTTTTTATGTTAGGATATTTGTTTGCGCCGATTGATTACTATTTATTTTTGAAAGCCTTGAGTCAGTGTTTAGTCACTTATTAAAAAGTGGAAAATTTGAGGATCTCTTGATGCCAACCAAGGTGAGGTAGATCAAGAAAGATTGCAGCCACAACTGGCAGAAGAATTGCTCAGGATACAAAGAAAAACCCACAGGTAACCGCAAGAGAAATACAAAAAAAAAAAAAGAGTTGCGTGGTTGAGCTGCCAGAAGGAAGCCTTTTACTTCGCCAATGCCACAAAAAAGCAAATGAGGCATGTCAAGGTGTTGGGCATATTGTAACCAGCCCTTTTTTTATGGAACAGGTTAAAATTGTCATTTTAACCTGTGTGTGCCACCTTCTGTGTCTGTACCAAGGCCAAACATTCCAGTGTATGTAAACTTTTTATCAGGGCCATTTGGGTTATGATTTTAAAAAGGATCCAAAAACGACGTGATAATGAATGTCTTCATGTTATTGCTATCCTTAAATAAGAGCATGATCATGCCATTTTGGCATGATCAGTCATATTTTCAATATTAATGCCAACATTTTACAACTTCTGCCAGGGTATGCAAACATTTGAGCACAACTATATGTGTGTATGTATATATGTATGTATATGTATATATATATATATATATACACATACATACACACACACACACATATATATATACATATACACATTTATATTTATATTATGAATACCTTTCTTATAATCTCTGTTCTCAGCTGTAATAAAGGGCTTGGAGAGAAAGCAGGACACTGATTTTCACAGTGAATGGCTGTGCAGGGGGGTCTTTTTTAGCACAAGTCTTGGCAATTGGTGGACAGACGGGCTGTTCACCTAGCCATGCTGAAAATGATATGCTTCTATGCCTAGTGTGGTCAGTTTGAAATAAGAAAGCAGGGAGACTGGCAGGATCACCAAGTATTTCACAAAAGGATGCAATATGAGGAGAACAAGTTACTTTTTTAACACAAGTACATGGTACAACAAGCACATATCAGGAATGTAAAATGTTGGAAACATATTTACGATTTATCTTACGTTTTTGTTTTGTTTTTTGTTACATTTTATTGCAAATTCAAGTAAACAGACAATACAATATAGAATATAGCAAATTGTACAAATATTGCTGTGGCACCCAATAAATCACACATTCTTTAAGCAGAAGTATTTTACTGTTGGTATTGGTATACACACACAATTGAAGCTGTAATTCACCTTGTTTAAACTATGTTTTTAGTCATTTGTGTTAATTTGAAAGGACCCAAACACTGTACATTTATCCTGTTTTTTCTTTTCTTATGTTAGGTTGGTGAAAGATGCTCCCTGGGATGAGGTGCCCCTGGCACATTCTCTTGTGGCCTTTTCCACTGCTTATGACTTTTTGTATGACTCTTTTACTAAGCACCAAAAAGAGAGGTTTCTTGAGGTCATTGCCAATGCTTCAGGATATATGTACGAAACGTCATACAGGAGAGGATGGGGGTTTCAGTATCTCCACAATCATCAACCTACCAACTGTGTAGCACTGTTAACAGGAAGTTTAGTCATGATGAATCAAGGTAAGAAGATGTGGCAATAACAATTCTTAGTTATCCCATTTATGTAATTGTGTTAACAGATCTTGTTTTCTTGTATTCTTTAATATGTGCAAAAACCTGTACATTCAAATTAAAGAAGTTTGGAGTATATTAAAAAAAAAAAAAAAAAAAAAAAACATTGATGTGATGCTGCAGCTGTCCTACATCGAAGGCTCAGTGTACACATGTCTGGCCATGGTTTCATTGTGATTTTTTATTTTTTTATCAAAGGGGTCCAGTGTGTTTTCGTTCTCCACTTTAGATGCGATTTTGTTAGGTATATCACACCTGAACCAGACCTAAAATTGTACAGGACTCTATGAAAAATGCACTGCAGCTGGCCCGCAGATATGTAAACTGGCTCTATAGAAAGCCAGTTTGGCATATGTGTGAACCGAGGCTAAGACCAAGAACTGCGTGATCACTTGACCAATAATCATTCAGCTCTCAGTCTTCTCAGAGCAGAGAACAGTGACTGTAGGTCACTGTTCTCCTCTTTGCCCCTCCAGAATTAGCTGGAGAAGGGGTGAGTGGGTGCAGTTGGCTTCGGCTATCACCCATATGAAGCCACAGCCGGGTGCCCACAGTTGCAATGCCGGCGCCGCCAAGAGGAGGAGGGGAGGAGTGGGGCTTTGTTCCCGCGCATCGCTGGACCCTGGGACAAGTAAGTGTCCGATTATTAAAAGTCAGCAGCTGCAGTATTTGTACTTCTTTTTTTTTTAAGGGAAACTCCTCTTTAAGTACAGTGTACAGAAAGCAATGATTTCCAAAACAACAATCCTTATAGTAACACTGTTGCCACCCAAAAAAATCTTTGACTGTTCTGTGCAAAAGAGGTATATTTCTCTCTGCTGGTCTTTGCTACCAATCATTGCTTGAGTCAAAAACGTTTTTGTAGTTCCATTATCCAACTCCCGTACCTCCCAACACAACATTGATGTTGGGATCAGGGGATGAAACAACGTGTTCATGGTGGGGTACGCAGGCACTGCTTACTCCTAAAAGCAAAAAATGCTGAAGAGGCTGTAGCACTTTAACAGAGCAATAATCGGTAGCACAGATCATCAAAGAAGTCAGTATAGTAAGTCGTCTTTTGCAGGGTTGAATGTGTTGTTTTTTTAAAGCCCTTGATTTCAGATGTCATGAAGAGATTAAGGCAGCTAATGTACTCAAGTCAGGCTGTAATATTAATATATATTATAAAATGTTCAATTTAAAAATCTTTTACAGGGTACTTGCAAGAAGCTTACTTCTGGACAAAACAAGTTCTCACCATAATGGAGAAGTCTATAGTCCTGTTAAATGATGTGACGGATGGGTCACTGTATGAAGGGGTGGCCTATGGCAGCTACACCACCAGATCACTTTTTCAGTATATGTTTCTTGTCCAAAGGCACTTTGATATCAACCACTTCAACCATCCTTGGTTAAAAGAACATTTTGCTTTTATGTACAGAACTATCCTACCAGGTAAGAGACATTAGTTAAAGTGGTGTATTTAATAACGTTACCTTCATATGAAAATGTCACTGTGGTGTTTAGCCTAATGTGTTATGGACTACAGGATTTGGTTTGGTATTTTGGAGAACTGCGGTGGCCCCAGTAACCGCATGCCACACATCATGGTACATCAAGATGTCTATGTAGACGTCTTTGCTTGCAGCACTGACCAAGGTTAATAAGTAGATACAGTGCCTTCCGAAAGTATTCGGCCCCCTTGAACTTTTCAACCTTTTGCCACATTTCAGGCTTCAAACATAAAGATATAACATTTTTATTTTTTGTGAAGAATCACCAACAAGTGGGACACAATTGTGAAGTGGAACGAAATCTATTGGATTTTTGAAACTTTTTTAACTAATAAAAAAATGAAAAGTGGGGCGTGCAAAATTATTCAGCCCCCTTGCGTTAATACTTTGTAGAGCCACCTTTTGCTGCGATTACAGCTGCAAGTCGCTTGGGGTATGTCTCTATCAGTTTTGCACATCGAGAGACTGAAATTCTTGCCCATTCTTCCTTGCAAAACAGCTCGAGCTCAGTGAGGTTGGATGGAGAGCGTTTGTGAACAGCAGTTTTCAGCTCTTTCCACAGATTCTCGATTGGATTCAGGTCTGGACTTTGACTTGGCCATTCTAACACCTGGATACGTTTATTTGTGAACCATTCCTTTGTAGATTTTGCTGTATGTTTGGGATCATTGTCTTGTTGGAAGATAAATCTCCGTCCCAGTTTCAGGTCTTTTGCAGACTCCAACAGGTTTTCATCCAGAATGGTCCTGTATTTGGCTGCATCCATCTTCCCCTCAATTTTAACCATCTTCCCTGTCCCTGCTGAAGAAAAGCAGTCCCAAACCATGATGCTGCCACCACCATGTTTGACAGTGGGGATGGTGTGTTAAGGGTGATGAGCTGTGTTTCTTTTACGCCAAACATATCGTTTTGCATTGTGGGCAAAAAGTTTGATTTTGGTTTCATCTGACCAGAGCACCTTCTTCCACATTTTTGGTGTGTCTCCCAGGTGGCTTGTGGCAAACTTTAGACGAGACTTTTTATGGATATCTTTGAGAAATGGCTTTCTTCTTGCCACTCTTCCATAAAGGCCAGATTTGTGCAGTGTACGACTGATTGTTGTCCTATGGACAGACTCTCCCACCTCAGCTGTAGTTTTCTGCAGTTCATCCACAGTGATCATGGGCCTCTTGGCTGCATCTCTGATCAGTCTTCTCCTTGTCTGAGCTGAAAGTTTAGAGAGACGGCCAGGTCTTGGTAGATTTTCAGTGGTCTAGCACTCCTTCCATTTCAAAATGATCGCTTGCACAGTGCTCCTTGGGATGTTCAAAGCTTGGGAAATCTTTTTGTATCCAAATCCGGCTTTAAACTTCTCCACAACAGTATTACGGACCTGCCTGGTGTGTTCCTTGGTCTTCATGATGCTCTCTGCGCTTTCAACAGAACCCTGAGACTATCACAGAGCAGGTGCATTTATACAGAGACTTGATTACACACAGGTGGATTCTATTTATCACCATCAGTCATTTAAGACAACATTGGATCATTCAGAGATCCTCGCTGAACTTCTGGAGTGAGTTTGCTGCACTGAAAGTAAAGGGGCCGAATATGTTTGCACGCACCATTTTTCAGTTTTTTATTTGCTAAAAAAGTTTAAAATATCCAATAGATTTTGTTCCACTTCACAATTGTGTCCCACTTGTTGGTGATTCTTCACAAAAAAATTAAATTTTATATCTTTATGTTTGAAGCCTAAAATGTGGCAAAAGGTTGAAAAGTTCAAGGGGGCCGAATACTTTCGCAAAGGCACTGTACTTCACTCAATGAGTGCTGTGTATGAGTTCACTCTGTTTTTTTTCCACACCCTGAATCTACTAATATGATCGTACAGGGATTCGTTCAAATGGATGACTTTTTTTTTCTATCATCAACTATCCAGTGCCCGTTCCCTTTAGCCTACTGCATGGTTTAGGACTAGACTATGCAATTGGCGGATCTCCAGCTGTTGCAAAACTACAAGTCCCATCATGCCTCTGCCTCTGGGTGTCATGCTTGTGGCTGTCAGAGTCTTGCTATGTCTCATGGGACTTGTAGTTCTGCAACAGCTGGAGGTACACTAATTGCATACCCCTGGTTTAGGAGGTATAGGTATTGAAGGTAGACTCAATTGCTTTGTACAGAGTAGCTGTAAAGAGATTGCAGAAGACAATTGGAACCCACAAAAGGATGAAAGACAAAACATATATAAATATTTCTAAAACAAAGCATGGCGAATGGAAATAACTGCACCATTTGTATATGTTCTATAGCTCTATGTGCTAAGTTCTGCCCATCAGCCACTGCACTAACTGCTTAGACCAGCCATTCTCAACCAGGGTTCCTCCAGAGGTTGCTAGGAGTTCCTTGAGCTGTGGCTGATGAACCACCTATTTGATGATGCCTACAGAGTTTAAGGTTCAGCATCACTTAGTGAAGCCAGCAGCATGACACCAAATATCCTTTTAGCTGTCTTTAAGGGTGGCATTCTGAGCACCACTTTAAGGGGGGCATTCTTCCTATTGACCCCCAATATAAGGAGCATTGTTCCTATTGAGCCCTGATGATTTGGTTTTAGTAAGGGTTCCTCAAGACATGAAAATTATTTTTGGGGTTCCTCGAGGGTTAAAAGGTTGAGAAAGCCTGGCTTAGACCATCTTTTGGTCTAAGCACTTGTGATAGCAATACAAAAAACACACATACCTGACCCAATTTCATCATTTGTCCTTATCGAATTAAATCTAAATCTAAAGGAATGTGTTAGCTGTCTTTTTTTTTATTTTGTATGGCTATTTAAACAACTCAGTACTGATGTGCATATATATAGGCCTCGTATTGAGGTGGTTATACCGGAATCATGGTTGAAGTTACAACCGATTCCTAGTACTGTGTTTTTGATTTTTCCTAGTACTGTGTTTTTGATTTTTGTCTGGTGATTTTCTTTCATATAAAAGTGATCCAAGCAGCTATTCAGGCAGGGGTTCCCCCACTTCCACCACCATCTTTCCCGGGCTCTCCTGTCTCATCGGGAGCCTGGGACTGATCCAAACAGTGGCATTGGCTTCCCTGTACATAGTGAGAGGAACTGATATATTGTTCCTCCCACTGTGTGACATCAGAAACCGGAAGCGACAAAGATTTTATCACTTCTGGTTTGTGGTTGACAAGCATTAGCAGCTTGAACAGCAAAGGATCAAACCAATCTGTTTGATCAGCTGCTTTGGAAACCAGAGGCGAGCAAGGAAGCTGAGACCTCTGCAGTGTGTAAATGTGCTTTTACTATACAATGATGCTGTACATACAAAACTTTTACATATTAGGAATACAATACAAAACAGATATCTATAACAAGCAAAATGCCTAGCAAATAAACTGCCTATGGTCTGTAACAGTAGAAATACACAAAAGTTACTTAGCTCCAGTTACTGTGTTCATGATCTCTGTTGTTCCTGGAGAACAGGCACCTTCTTGTTCACTGATTACAGATTTGAGTGTCCTTCGGTGTTAATCCATGTTGAGTGGGCGCCTATCAGTCTTTACTGCTCCTTCTTTTTTTTTTTGGCTTTTGTTTACCAGTTTGAGAATGGTTACAAAACAACCAAACTTCCAACTGTCAACAGTTCCCATTGTTACCAAGGTTAGTTTGAGAAACTTATAGAAAATTTTTATATTTTATATCAAACGCAACACATCCTTGAGTCACCCTGCATGGCTTTCAGAAGTGTCACATGGAGCAGATTGCTGTGGACGAAAGAGGAAGTTTTCAGCTTTTACGTGGCAATGTAGAAGAGGTAAATTGCCCACAATAGGGTTGCCAGTGTTTATAAGGAACTTGCAGGATCACTAGGTAATTACTACCAAAACATAGACTTTTCTAGAGACTACACAGTACAAACGTATTAAACCAAAAAGCAACCCTTTATTATATTGTAGCTTTTTTTTTATTTTTTTAGCACACAAGCTCATTATGAATTACCCACCTGAGATCGAAGCCCCCGAGCGGCCCTCATCCTTGTCCTCCGTCGCCGCCATGATACCCGGAGTGACTTCTGAGATGACGCCACTCCGGCGCATGCGCGCGGCAGCCGTCAGTAATCACCTTCACTAATGGCACGCTCAATGCGCCATAGACATCGGTGCCCATTTTTGCACTGTTCAGGAGATATTTCTTGCACCTACAGGTAAGCCTTAATCTAGGCTTACCTGTAGGTTAAAGTGGTGTGTAAGAGTTTACAACCACTTTAAGTAAAACATTCATCCCAAAGGAAAGACACGTTTGCTGTAGCTGCTTTAAAGTGTGAACTGGAGTTTTGCTTCAATTTGTTAGTGTATCTAAATTTGCTAGTATATCTAACATCCGCTCGCCCCCCCCCCCCCCCCCACGTCCTGATTTGGCCTTAACCCATGCCCTTCTCTTGAATGGCTGTGTATTTTCATGGTGTAACTTTGCCTTTTTCTTATTGACTTTTTATTTGACTTTTTGTATTTACTTAGGGCATTTAGGAAAGCCTGGCCACTACAACCAAACAAAACATGAATCGGCACTGTAATTGCAAGTCTTGTGTGCTTGAGGTTGATCATAGGATGAAAAGATTACAATTCCATCATTACTTTCAGTTTACCACTATGGCCAAGTGGACCTTTGTGTATGTAATTAAACTGATTTAACAAATATGTTATGCAACTTGTGTAACATATGAAATTGTATTCCTGAGATTAGAATTGTTTACCTGCCAGAGCAAACACTGATCTGCTCTGGCATCTGTGTTTCTTATTTATTAAAACTGAAGTTTCTTCTGCTTATATTTTTCCATTACCCCACCAAGATCCTAGTGACTATTTTAAATAAAATCTTCATTTGCATTACATACCTTTTGAGTGACATAATCACTTGGTCTCCATGCTTCTCTACGCAATGCAGGCAGATCATTTTGGTGGTAAGTGGCAGCCTGTCCATACAGGGCACAGGGGCGCAACCCCCCAAGCCATGCGCCCGGCCACTAATCTACATGCTGGATGCATGGATTCCAATATTTTTTTGCACGATTAGAGCCTGAGGCTCTAATTGGCTTAAAAAAGGGGGTGGGCCAGGGGTGCTGTATGTTGTGGTCATTCAGATGCTTAGCTAATAGTGTTTTGAAATTATCGATGTGCTCCACTGAAACCACTGCCTGTGGAAGAGCATTCCACATCCTATCCGCTTTTACAGTAAAGAAATCTCTACACAGTTTAAGATTAAACCGCTTTTCTTCTCATTTTAGTGTCTTATTAAATTCCCTTTCACGGAAAAGTTGTATCCCTATTGTGCGGTCACCAGTACGGTATTTGTGGTTTGAAATCATATCCCCTCTCAAGTGTCTCCTCTCCAGAGAGAACAAGTTCAGTGCTTATAACCTTTCCTCATAACTAAGGTCCTCCAGTCCCTTTATTAGTTTTGTTGCCCTTCCAGCACATCCTTCTTGAGGATTGGTGCCCAGAACTGGACAGCATACCCCAAGTGCGGCCGGACCAGAGTCTTGTAGAGTGGGATAATTATTGTTTTATCTCTGGAGTTAATCCCCTTTTTAATGCATGCAATTATTATGTTTGCTTGGCATTGCATGCCATTGCTGAGCCTGTCATCAACCAGGACCCCCAGGTCATTTTACATCCTAGATTCCCCCAGAGGTTCTCCCCCCAGTGAGTAGATTGCATTCATATTTTTGCCACCCAAATGCATTATTTTACATTTTTCTACATTAACCCTTTCCCGCCGAGCGTACGCAGATATGCGTACTCGGCTTCCGGGGGTTATACCGGGATGATGCCCGCACCTGCAGGCATCATCCCGGTACCGTTTTTTGCAGCAGGCGATTGGCTATCCAGGTATAACAACCGATGCGGCTAAAAGCCGCTCGGCTGTTATGCCGGAGGAGCCGGAGGGGACGTCCCCCCCTCCCGCCGCCTCTTGCCGCTGCTACCGGTGCTCCCGCTCGATCGGGAGCACCGATCAGTGATCCTCCGGCTGCTGCGGAGGAACTGGAACGAAGCCGTAATCGGCTTCGTTCCAGTCTCCTCATCGTAAACACGGAAGCGACGTCATGACGTCACTTCCCGTTTACTCGGCTGCCAATGGCGCCAGTTTTAAAAAAATATCCGTTTTCGGCGATCTGAATACATTGAAGTGTAAAGGAGGGGTGGGGGGTCTTTTAGACCCCCGATCCCTCCATAAAGAGGACCTGTCACCACCTATTACTGTCACAAGGGATGTTTACATTCCTTGTGACAGCAATAAAAGTGATAATTTTTTTTTTTTTTTAAACAATTTAGTTATTTTAAAATAAATAAAATAAATAAAAAAATAAAAAAAATTTTTTTAAAGCGCCCGCCGTCCCCGCGAGCCCGCGAAGCAAAGAAAACGCATACGGAAGTCGCGCCCGCGTATGTAAACGGTGTTCAAATCACACATGTGAGGTATCGCCGCGATCGTCAGAGCGAGAGCAATAATTCTAGCACTAGACTTCCTCTGTAACGCTAACCTGGTAACCGTAAAAAAAATTTAAAGCGTCGCCTATTGAGATTTTTAGGTACCGTACTTTGTCGTCAATCTACAAGTGCGCGCAATTATAAAGTGTGACATGTTTGGTATCTATTTACTCGGCGTAACATTATCTTTCACATTACGCAAAAAAATTGGGCTAATTTTACTGTTTTGTTTTTTTTATATTCATGAACGTGTCCCTTTTCCCAAAAAGTTGCGTTTAAAACACCACTGCGCAAATACCGTGTGACATAAAATATTGCAACAATCGCTGTTTTATTCTTTAGAGTCTCTGCTAAAAAAATATATATAATGTTTGGGGGTTCCAAGTAATTTTCTAGCAAAAAATATGTATTTTAACTTGTAAACACCAAATTCCAAAAATAGGCTTAGTCATGAAAGGGTTAAACCTCATTTGCCATTTAGTTGCCCACCCCATTAATTTGTTCAAATCTTCTTGAAAGGTCTCCACATCCTACTGAGAAGTTAGTGCCCTGCCTAGCTTGGTATTGTCCACAAATACAGAGAATGAGCAGTTTATCCCATACTCCAGGTCGTTTATGAATAAATTAAATAGGATTGGTCCCAGGACAGAACCCTGGGGTATCCCACTTTCCATCCCGGACCATTCCGAGTACTCCCCATTTATCACCACCCTCTGAACTCGCCCCTCTAGCCACTTCAAATCATGTACTCACCCTATGGTCCATGTCAACGGACCTTACTTTGTACAGTAAACTGTACCAAATGGGAATTGTATCAAATGCTTTTGCAAAATCCAGATACACCACATCTACGGGCCTTCCTTTATCGAGATGGCATCTCACCTCCTTATAGAAGATTAATAGATTATTTTGGCAAGAACGATTATTCATGAATCCATGCTGATTAATGCTGATGATACCGTTGTCATTACTTAAATCTTGTATATAGTCTCTTATTATCCCTTCCAAGAGCTTGCATACAGTTGATGTTAGGCTAACTGGTCTGTAATTCCCAGGGATGTATCTTGGCCCTTTTTTAACCCCTTGCCGCTGAGCGTACGCAGATGTGCGTACTCAGCTTTCGGGGGTATACCGGGATGATGCCCGCAGCTGCAACCGTTTTTTAGAGCCGGTGATCGGCTTTCCAGCTATAACAACCAATGTGGCTAAAAGCTGCTCGGCTGTTATGTCGGAGGAGCGGGAGGGGACATCCCCCCCTCCCGCCGCTCCTCCCAGGGCTCCCGATCCATCGGGAGCCCCGATCAACAGTCCGATGCCTCCGGCGCCTAGGGACAGACTGGAATGAAGCCGTAAGCGGCTCCATTCCAGTGTCCTGATTGTCATGACGTCACTTCCCGTTTACTCGGCTGCCAATGGCGTCGGTTTTAAAAAAATATACAGTATTCAGAATCACGAAAACGGCGATCTGAATACTTTGAAGTGCAAAGGAGGGATCGGGGGTCTTTTAGACCCCCGATCCCTCCATTAAAAGTACCTGTCACCACCTATTACTGTCACAAGGGATGTTTACATTCCTTGTGACAGCAAAAAAAGTGATCACATTTTTTTTTTTTTAAACAATTTATTAATTTTAAAATAAATAAGAAAAAAACATTTTCAAGCGCCCCCGCCGCCGCGAGCTCGTGCAGCAAAGAAAAAGCATATGGAAGTCGTGCTGCATATGTAAACAGTATTCAAATCACACATGTGAGGCATTGCCATGATCGTTAGAGCGAGGGCAATAATTCTAACACTAGACCTTCTCTGTAACTCTAACCTGGTAACTGGAAAACATTTTTAAAGCGTCGCCTATGGAGATTTTTAGGTACCGTAGTTTGTCGCTATTCCACGAGTGCGTGCAATTATAAAGCATGACATGTTTGGTATGTATTTAATCTGCGTAATATCATCTTTCACATTATACAAAAAAATTGGACTAATTTTACTGTTTTTTTTTTTAATTCATGAAAGTGTCCCTTTTCCCAAAAAGTTGCATTTAAAACACCGCTGCACAAATACCGTATGACATAAAATATTGCAACAATCACCATTTTATTCTCTAGATTCTCTGCTAAAAAATATGTATAATGTTTGGGGGTTCTAGGTAATTTTCTAGCAAAAACTATGGATTTTAACTTGTAAACACCAAATGTCAAAAATAGGCTTAGTCATGAAAGGGTTAAATATTGGTGCTACATTGGAATGGTACTCGGTGATTGGAGAAAAGCCAGTTGTTTGTACAAATTAGGAACAATGGTCTGCCAATTACTTGACTGAGTTCCTTAAGGACCCTCGGGTGCAAACCATCTGGTCCCCTTGACTTAATGTTAAGTTTTCAAATCTATTTCTAATTCTCTCTTCTGTTAGTCATGAGGTTGCTTCCTGTGACATGTCATGAGGCTAAACATTGCAGTTTTGTTTACTGAAGTCCCCCCATTTCCCTTCTGATTACTCAGGAGAAGAATAAATTAAATACCTTTGCCATCTCTTCATCCTTAGTAACCAGATTCCCTTTATCATTGTTTATGGGACTAATATGATCTAACCTCCCTTTCTTACTGTAGCACTAACCCCCGAAGGAGCTGCTGAATTTTTCTGGGCTTACCGATTACCTCCGCCAACTCGCACTCGTTGTTCTTGTCTAGGGGTTCCCAGGGTTGATGACCCAGTAAATGTGGAGACCGACACTTGAATTCCTTGTTATGCCGCGTACACACGGTCGAACTGTATGACGTACTTAGTCCGTTGAAACACATTTCAGCGGACAATCCGCTCGTGTGTGGGCTTCAGCGGACTTTTTCAGCGTGCAGTCCGGAGTACTAAGAATTTCGGTTTTTCCAAAAATCTTTCCGTCGTACTTTGGTTTCAGCGGACAATACGGTCGTCAGTATGCTAGTCCGACGGACTAAGAATGGCGCATGCCCAGAAAGGATTTACAGGGCTTTGCTGTGTCTTGGACTTCCTATTTCTAGTCCCGTCGTACGTGCTGTACGTCATCGCGCAAGCTTTCGTCTGACTGTTTGTGTATCCGTGTGTGGTCAAGTCCGTTCAGTGGAAAGTACGCCGGATTGTCCGTCGGATTGTATGACGGACTAAGTACGTCATACAGTTCGACCGTGTGTACGCGGCATTAGGATTTTTATTTTGCAAAAACCAGTTGAACAAACTCAGTCTCTAAGTTGGGAATAGAGGGTATCAGGGTAAAGTTTAGCTCAGGTGCTTGGAACTGCTGACTTCAATAAAAGTCTCTCTCACTGTACACAATCCAGGGAACAGCCGCTCACTAATGGACTCTTTAACTGTTGGATAAATCCTTAAGTTTGGGTTTAGCAGCCAACAGGTAATTCTAGCTCTTTCAAAGTCTCTCACACAGACTTGGTTGGAAACTTAGTTACAACTGGAAGGGTAGAAGTACTGTACCAGAATCTTTCAGCTGATCCGGCGATACTGTAAGAATTGTGGATTCAATCAATGTCCATGGCAGCTCAGCTTCCAGGCTCTCACCGAGCAGCCAGACTTGTGCATGGTTCTCTTACTGAAGAGTCCTCCCCTGGTCATGTGTAAAGTTGCTGGGCCTCTCCAAACCCGAGACGGCACTGAAACACCTTAGAATCCTCCTTCCAGTTACTGTGCCTCGAACTAGCCAGTTCTGAGGCTCGGAAGTGGATGGATCCGCACCCCAGGCCATGAGGGCCCCCGGGGGCTGGTCAGGAGGACCAGGACCACGGAGTCAGCAACAACTTCTGGACCAGAACCCAGTACCACGTGACTTCGGCACCTTAAGTACCCTTTCCCGGATTATGCAGTGAGACAAACGCGCCCACTGATTGGCTCTGAGATAGAGATTGGTACCCAATGCGTCCAACCAGACTGCGTTCTAAAGCCTCCCATGGGTGTACAACCCCACCTATGACCAGGCAGAACTTCTATACAGCCCAGCAAAACTGACAATTTAGCACAATTTACCCCAAAACTTACTATGGTTTTGAGCAAAAACTAAATTTAAACACATAGCACGTACTCATTAGGAGTACCAGTGCTACATTACTATTTATGTACTTAAAGAATTTCTTGGGATTTTGTTTACTCTCCTCCCGATATGTGCCTTTTGTGTTCTAGCTTAGCCGCCCTGATTGCACCCTTACATTTTTTGTTGAATTCTTTGTAAAGTTGGAATGCTGATTATGATCCCCTCAGCCTTGTATTTTTTGAAGGCCTTCTCCTTTGCTTTTATATGCATTTTTACGTTGAAGTTAAGCCACCCAGGACTGTTATTGACTATTTTAAATGTATTTCCCATTGGGATGCACTGGCTAATGTCAGTTTGGTTGGGTCTTTGTTATGGTCTCTGAAAGCTGTAAGTAAAAAAAATGGGAAAATTTGATCTGGCCACCTGAGGTTAAAAATGGAGCACAGGCAGGTCACCAAAAGGGTTAATATGTTCAATATGGCTATAGAAAAGTACAGTTTAAAATTTTATAAAATATATAAATTGTGTCCCAAAGGTGTGCATACACAGAGCAATTATGGCAATCGGAGGTCATTTGGATGTACATTATCTGTGGCATCTGATTCTGGTGCAAGGCTGCATCTGTAATTTAACCACTTTGCGCCCGCGCTATAGCCAAAAGATGGCTACAGCGCGGACGCTATCTGCCGGGAGGGCGTCCCTGGACGTCCTCCTATTTACTTCCCCTCTGTGCGCCGCCAGACACAGCCAGTCACAGATCGCTGTAAGCGTCCAATCACAGCGGCCGTTTACAGCACGATCGGCGTGTCCAATGGGAGATGATCTCATATGTAAACATATGAGATCATCTCTCATCACTGCCACCTGTCATCAGTGCCATCTGTCCCCAGTGCCACCTGTCATCAGTGCCATCTGTCCCCAGTGCCACCTGTCGTCAGTGCCATCTATCCCCAGTGGCACGTATAAATGCTATCTGTCATCAGTGCCACCTGTCATTAGTGTCACATCAGTGCCACGTGTCATCAGTGCCACATAGTGCCATCTGTCATCAGTGCCATATCAGTGTTATGTGTCATCAGTGCCACATATTAGTGCCATCTGTCATCAGTGCCACGTATCAGTGCCATCTGTCATCAGTGCCACGTATCAGTGTCACGTGCCATCTGTTATCAGTTTCACGTGTCATCAGTGCCACCTATAAGTGCCATCTGTTATCAGTGTCATGTGTCATCAATGCCAGGTATCAGTGGCATCCGTCATCAGTGTCACGTGTCATCAGTGCCACGTATTAGTGCCATCAGTGCCACGTATTAGTGTCACGTATAAGTGCCATCTGTCATCAGTGTCACGTGTCATCAGTGCCACGCATTAGTGGCATCTGTCATCAGTACCACGTATCAGTGCCATTTGTCATCAGTGCCACATCGGTGTCACGTGTCATTGTCCTGGTGCTCCAGGGCCTTCAAAAGTGTAATAGGTAGTCAACAAGTTATATGTGTAATTTATGATCCTAGAACACGTGACGCTGCTCCCTGCATGTTGGGCCTCTCTAAGTAGCCAGGCTGTGGAAAAGTCCCATACATGTGGTATCGTAATACTCAGGAGGAGTAGCAGAATTTATTTCGGCCCATTATTTGTGGTATACACATGCCACGTAAGAGAAATAACCTATTACAATGACAATTTTGTGGAAAAAAATTAAATAAAATAAAAAATATTAATTTGCAAAGAATTATGGGAAAAAATGACAACATCAAAAAGCTCACCATGCCTCTTACTAAATACCTTGGAATGTCTACTTTGAAAAAGGGGTAATGTGGGGGGTATTTATACTTTCCTGGCTTGTTCGGGTCGCAAGAAATTAGATCGGCCACCAGTACATCAGATGTGATCAATTTTGTATGATTGGCACCACAGCTTGTAGACTCTCTAACTTTCACAAAGACCAAATAATATACACAGATTTGGGTTATTTTTACCAAAGATATGTAGCAGTATAAATTGTGGCCAAAATTTATGAAGAAAAATTAATAATTTGCAAAATTGTATCCAGAAACAAAGAAAAATTTGTTTTGTTTTTTCCAAATTTTCGGTCTTTTTTCATTTATAGCGCAAAAAATTAAAAACCCCAGAGGTGATCAAATACCCCCAAAAGAAAGCTCTATTTGTGGGAAAAAAAGGACAAAAAATTAATTTGGGTACAGTGTTGCATGACTGAGTAATTGTCATTCAAAGTGTGAGAGCACCGAAAGCTGAAAATTGGTCTGGGCAGGAGGGGGGTTTAAGTGCCCAGTTGTCAAGTGGTTAAAGCATATCAAAACGCCAAAACAGAGCATTGTTTGTTTTTGCTTTTTTTTTTGTTTTGTTTTTCAGCAATTTATTTCCTTTTTATTTTCACCTGAAAATCCTGTTAACCACTTTCCCCAACAGCCTCCTAATGATGAAGGTTGGTTTCCTGATCATGCGACTGAAGTGATTCGCTGTCACAGTTGTCATGTCAGTGCGAATGTTGCCCTCTGCACAAAATGGCAATTCTCCATAGATGCATACAGTATGTGCAGCAGCTGGGTGTTAAAGGGGTTGAAAAGACAGTTCTCACAATCACTGCGAGCCCCTCTGCTAGGATAACATGTAGTATATATATGCCGTTTTTTTTTTAAACTATTTTCTTCTAAATACCTTATTGCTCCTCGCTGATCAGCGGCCATGTGACTGCCCGTCGCTCTCTTCCTCCGCTGTATGTATTACTCACGTGCCATCCCTCTGTAGTGCATACATCGGAGGAAGACAGCGATGGGCGGTCACATGACTGCTGATCGGCGAGGAGTAATGAGGTATTTAGAAGAAGAATTTTAAACGGCATACACTGTATACTACAAATTTATCCTAGCAGAGGGGCTGGCAGTGATTGTGGGCAGTCATTTTTTATACTGTTTAGAATGGTGCTAGAAGGGGAAGGGCAACTCACACAGAGCTGACCGGCAGGGAGGAGGGAGAGCAGAGATGAGATGCGGATGACTGAGGCATGTAAACTGACCACGGTGTCAGGGCTCAGCAGCCATGATGAACCATTGCCAGTTTACAGGGGAAGGGCATAACCAGGCAGGATCAGCCAGGTATTTTAGGTGATAGAAGGGGCCAAATTACACAGCACAGCACAACTGCTTTTAAGGCCTTTTCTGCTGCTGCATACATGGTAATGGGTTAATAACCCACTTCTTGTTCTACTTTGGCTACCCTCACTCCATTGTATCTGGGGGGGGGGGGGGGGGGTGCCGTAGCTGTCACTCTAGACTGCTCTTTTGATCATGAGTACAAATGTCTTACTCTTTTTCTTTCCTCTCCATTACATGGGGGCAGTTCAGTTCACATATCACAAGAACACTGCATTTCTAACCAGATAAACATGAATTTTCTGTACTAGCAGAACATTTTTCTAGAAACTGAAAAATCATAGAAAAATAAACAAAATCCACCACCTCAAAAGACTGATAAGCTGTAAAATATTGTTTTTTGCTGATGGGTTTAGATGTGCCTTTAATTGCTTATATGCAGAACTTATATACTGATAACTGATATACTGTTCAAACATTAGGAAATTGCTACCTTTATTAGAATCTGTTCATCTGATAGCCAGGCTCATTAACAAGATCTGCAGGTTCATGACCAATTTTTTTCGATCCTCAGTCCTTGCTAAAACACAGTATAAAGTATAAATAAAGTATAAATACAAAGTATGATCAACATTTTGTTCTATTGACATTACTGTGCATTTTAGTCTTTCATAACAAAGGCCCTGTTATATGCTTGTTATGTTTTCAATAACATTAGTTTCCATCTAATGTTTCCATCAGTTTCAGAATTTTACCCATCGTTATTGTACTTTACTGCTCATTATACATAATACATTTTGTGGTGCAGCTGAACCGTCTGGTGAATTATTTAATACATATATAATTTTCCGCCTGCAAAATACTATCTCTGCAAAATAATCGCTTCACTTTACAATATAGTATCTATTGATTTTATACCCTGTGCTGTGTTTTAGGTTTTCAGAGAACAGTTGCCATAGCAGATTCAAACTATAACTGGTTCTATGGTCCAGAGAGTCAGTTGGTATTTTTGGATAAATTTATTCTGAGAAATGGAAGTGGAAATTGGTTGGCAGAACAAATCCAGGCCAACAGGGTGCAAGAAGGACCTGGGACACCTGCCAAAGGACAGCGTTGGTGCACTTTGCACACAGAGTTTCTTTGGTAAGAAGACCGATCATGCTTTCTACATGTTGTTGAATAGGGCTCTAAAAAATATATATATACAATACTATAATATCCGTCTTATCGATAGATGGCTTGTATTTACCCCATTGTTTCTTCTCTGTATATTCAGTATCTTTTACCGAGCTTGCTAGACTTATGATCATGACTTTGTTTTTGTCCTATCTGTATTTGTTACCACTGGGTTCTGTGGTTACCCCCAGTGTTACCACTGGGTTAAATGAGTGCCCTCATTTAAAAAATTTTTTTTTTTTAAACTCTATACCCTCTGACACTGTGGGAACTGGCTAACTGACATCATTAGTGACACTAATGTAGTGATCATTGCTAATATTATACGCTGTCACTGTACTAATGACACTGGCTTGAAGGGTTAACATCTAGGGCGCTAAAGGGGTTAAATGTGTGCCTAACAATGTGTAATGTGTGCTGATTTTTACAAAAAAAATCTTTGTTTCTTATCCCTGCTTTGCAGGAATACGAAACAGAGATCATTCCTTCTGCACAGAGCCATGTGTTGTTTGTCAATACAGAGCTCTGTGCTGTAATTTGCACAGCCGATCAGCAGGTCACGGTCATGAATCATTGGCCTGGGACCTTCTGACTAAAGCCTAGCACATATGGCCTGAATGTCACTTGGCACAAGCAGGTCCAATAGAAACCCTGTTCCCCTGTCAGAATACAATAGAACAGCAGGGGAGATCACTGTACTAACATTGAATAGTTAGTATAACGGCTCCTCCTGAGCTGTCCGTTTTTTTTTTTTTTATCGTTCAGCCCTGCTGGGTTGAAAAAAATAGAACTATTGGTGTGTACTAGGCTTAAGTCCCGCTGTGTTCAATCACAGCAGAACCGGTGGGCAGGTGCGTGTTCACGTGCCCTGAACCTGGAAGGAAACAGCAATGTACAGGTACATTATAGTGCCTGTACAGGCCACCTGTCTGCAGTATAAGTAATACAAGGTAAAGGTAAACCAGTAGCAACCAAATTGTGTAAAATGTTATGCAAAAATTATATGCTATTAAATTGCCAAGACTTGATTTGTCTGATAGTATTTAAATGTAGTTAAATGTCCCTTATCTTTCATCCTTAGGTATGATGCTTCATTGACACCTACACCCCCACCAGACTTTGGCACTCCACAATTGCATGTATTTGAAGACTGGGGAGTAGTGACCTATGGGAGTTCTTTGCCTGCAGAGATCAACAGGCCATTTGTTTCCTTTAAATCAGGAAAACTTGGAGGACGTGCAATATTTGACATTGTTCACAAAAACAAATACCAAGATTGGGTGAAGGGATGGAGGAATTTCAATGCTGGCCATGAGCACCCAGACCAAAATTCATTTACATTTGCTCCTAATGGATTTCCATTTATAACAGAGGCTCTATATGGACCAAAATATACGTTTTTAAATAACGTCCTTATGTTTTCACCATCGGAGTCAGAAAGCTGCTTTGCTCCTTGGGAAGGACAGGTGACTGAGGACTGCACTTCAAAGTGGCTAAAATATAAGCAAGGGGAGGCAGCTGACTCTCATGGAACGGTGATGGCAGCAATGGAGAAAAATGGAGTTGTTTTCATTAGGGGTGAAGGTGTGTCAGCCTACAGCCCTAAACTGAAATTAAAAAGTGTTCAAAGAAATCTAGTTTTACTCCATCCACAGCTTCTGCTACTTGTTGACCATATACACTTGGATCATAGCAGCCCAGTAGATGCAACAACTACTTTTTTCCACAATGTAGACTTGCCTTTTGAGGAAACCTCTATTGATGGTGTCCATGGGGCAATACTTAGGCACAGGGAAAATATTTATAAAATGTACTGGATGGATGACACTGGCTTGAGTGAAAAAGCTGTCATCACATCAATAAACTACCCCCAGGGTTACCCGTATAATGGAACTAATTATGTGAATGTCACAACCCATCTCAGGAAACCAATCACACGTTCAATATATCTTTTTATTGGACCTTCTATTGATGTTGAAAGCTTTAGTGTTCATGGAGATTATCAGCAAGTGGATGTATTCCTTGCAACTAGTGACCATGCTTATGCTGTCTACCTCTTTACAGGAGATACTCCAAGTCAGTCAGTCTATGCTAAAATAGTTGCAGACAGACAAAAGATTGTATTTGATAAAACCTCATCTATCAAAAGTTTTTCTCCCCCTGAGGTTAAGGATTATGTTAAAGTCGTGGAACAAAACCTTCAGCACTTCAAACCTGTTTTTCAACAAATGGAAAAAGAGATCTTGTCGCATGTAAAAAATACTGCCAGTTTTAGGAAGACTGCTGAAAGGTTACTGAGGTTTTCAGATAAAAGGAATACAGAGGAGGCAATTGAACAATTATTTGCCATATCTCAACAGCAGAAGCAACAGGGCAAGATCTCAAGAACAAAAAAGGGAGCCAGGAACTATAAGTTTATCAATGCTGTTCCAGATATATTTGCCCAAATAGAGGTAAATGAAAAGCAAACACGGCTAAAAGCAATGGCATTGGCTCAAAGTGAAGTTCCAGTCAATGAAGATGAAGAAATGAAAGATCTTTTGGACTTTGTGGATAAACCATCAGTTAGACAAAAGTCTGGTTCTTATAGCAAATATGGTCCTTATCACACATTGACTACACATAATGGAGCTGCATCCATATCTGCTTCCTATACAAGATTATTTTTAATCTTAAACATTGCCATTTTTATAGTTCTTTTGGCATTACAGTTATCCCGATTTCTAAAGACTAAGAACATGCATAGAAAAAGATGTCTTTATGCCATACTCTCTATTGATTGTTGCATTTTACTTTGGTTGTACTCATCATGTTATCGATCGCAGTGTTAACATACTATCAACTGTCTTTACCCTATGCCAAAACAAAAGTTATCCGCTGTCCTGTGAAAGTAGAAAGTCCTAATCTATGTATGTCCGACTGATTCATCATTTTTGTATGTTTCTCAAAGGGAAAAGCACTAAGGACATGAAGACTTTTATAATACTGTACAATTGACTGGAAATAATGGAGGATTAAAGTGTTTTTTGTTTTTTTTCCAAGTTCCCTAAATAAATATATGAAATTATGTTGCAAAGTATATTTAGTTGGTATTGCATGAGTAAGCTTCACATTATCTTTTATATATTTAGTTTTCAGTTTACTTGATAACCAACATACTGTACTTATTTTCATGTCCACTTCTGCTGCTTGAGTAACGGTAACTACACAAGTGGTAATGGTAGCTCTATGACCATATGTAACTGCTTCACACTAAGGATGGGCTCAGGCGTGTTTGCAGCTCCGCATGCCCGAACCCGCCAGGAGACTTACACCCCGGAGCGCTAATCACACACAGTGAGACATTTTCCGTTCCGCGGCTGCAGAGATCGGGAAATGTCTTACTGCCTGTGATTAGCGCTGCGCAGTGTAAGTCTCCTGGCGGGCTTGGGCACATGGAGCTGTGAACACGCCTGAGCCCATCCTTGCTTCACACCACAGAATGTTACTTTACAGATGATGGTTAACCATGGCTATTTTTATTTTTTTGTTATTTTGTAGATTTTGACTGAGTGTGCAGACACCCAGCAGATGAACAAATTATTGTAGAGTTCCAGAGACTGCTATTTAAACTAGAGGCCAGCAGGTGCTTTTGTGCAGCCAGGGAATATGTTCTACATTTGGTTTCCTAACTCTTCAGATAAAGATATAACCAGATAATATTTTTCTAATTTATTAACAAATTTTTTCCTGACTGAAGTTCTTTTAGAAATGGTGTAGATCAGCCATTATTAAATGGCGGACCGCAGTCCAGTTGCAGACTGAGTCACTGTCCCATCCAGACCGCTGCAATCCTGCCATTTAGAAGCCACTTCTTTCCCCAAGTCTCCACCACTGTTCTTCTCACAGCAGAGAAGAGAGCTGGAGGGAGGACAACTCCAGATAGGGGGAAGTTACCTTTTTCAAGTTAATCAGTAGGTGATTGGTTATTAGGGCGCAGCGTGAACAAAAGCTTGTTGATTGATATGAAAAGTTAACTCTGGCCACTTCCTGCCTCTGTCCAGGGCTGTCTTGCATCCAGCTCGCTGCTCTGAGTTCCCATGTAAGGTAGGAGAGTGAAGGGGGCCATGTGAATGGTCCATTGGACACTGCTGTGGTGGAAGGGTGATGTGAAAATGTGAAAGGGGGCAGAGGGTACCACTGTGAAGAGGAAACTGACATGGGATTGTGATACAAGAGGAGGGGGCTCCAATCTGAAGGATCGCACAAATTTGTGATTCAAACTTCAGCTGGAAGAAAATGTTACCGATTGGACCTACCTGAATTTAAATTTTCTACCCCTGCTGTTGGCCAACTAAAATGAAAACCTGTTTCTTTCTTGATGGGGAATGGGATGCTTATTGAGTTGAGCTATTTTGATTTACTGAGATGGTGTATGCTATTTTATGTTCCTTATTAGATATAGATGTTGTTAAAACATAACCTCTTATAAGCGGACCACACACATAACTTCAATGCATACTATGATGCATTGCATAGCTATTCATTTTGAATGGCATCTTAATGTACCTACAGTGCATCGTAATGCACTATCGTGCTCTACTTCTACTAAAAAAATGTTCCAGTGCGATATTTGGTCCATTCAAATGAATAGGATGGCTTTACATAATGCACAATAATGCCAGGCATCACAAAACAAAACCTTAACACATTTCATCAGATCATGAAGGAGGCCATAGGCCAATGCTGATTGCAACATTTTACCACTTGTCCTCTGGAATTTTTACCCCCCCTTGCGCGGTCGTGCGGCACCTCTGTGTCTTTTTTTTTTTTTTTGCACTATAAACAAAAAGTCCGACAATTTGGAGGAAAATATATTTTTTACTTTTACTTTCTGCTATAAAACACGTCCAATAAAAAAATGTAAAAAATCAAATTCTTAAGTTTAGGTCAATATGTGTTCTGCCACATATTTTTGGTAAACAAAATCCAAATAAGCGTATACTGATTGGTTCAAAAGTAGCATCTACAAATACACTATTAAGCCCCATACACACTATCAGACTTTCTGCTGATTTTTTCCTTCAGATTTACCAAAACCATATAATATGAGGTCAAACCTTAGGAGTTTCAATTTGTATGCAATCAGGCAGGGCCCTTCTACTACATGGTTTTGGTAAATCTGAAGGAAAAAATCAGCAGAACGTCTGATAGTGTGTATGGGGCTTAACAGTAATCAATGCTAAAAATATGCATGGTCACTTCACTAATCACACTGGCTGGGAAAGGGGTTAACATCAGGGGCGATCAAAGGGTTAACTGTGTGCCTAGCTAGTTTTTTTACAGTGCAGGAGATACTTTGACCAAGGGAAGACATGGATCCGGATCCATGTCCCTGCTTTGCAGAGACACAGGGTCCATGTCTTCTCTCCTGACAGAAGGTTGCTGCTCTGCCTCTGTATCTAAGGTGAGTTGGGTGTCGGCGGACATTGGGTCCGCGCTATCCGCCCATTGGCTCCCGCTGTGAATAATTACAATGGGAGCAAGCTGCCGGTGTTGTGCATTCACACCCGTTACCAAGAAAATATACGCGATCCTGCACATGGCTGCAACCCTGTAGCAGTAAAACTGCTATAGGGCAGTTACTAAGTGGTTAATAAAATAACTATATAATAAATCTGTGGTGAGAGAAATATGGTGGTTGCTACTGCTAACCAAACCTTTTTAAGACTCCATATACACATAGCCTATTATGACCGCCGGCTGCAGGAAAACGTCAAACTTTGCAAAATTGCGCGTCACTTTTATCTCGATTTTTGATGCGTTTTTTGGAGATTCTTCCACATTGGGAGAGGAAGGTTGAACCTCTCCTAACTGCAGCAGCTCCTAAACGATCCTAAAAGTCTATTTGTGCATGGACACAGGCTTTTATGGAGTTGAGTTTAGGTGCTTCTGCAAAAAAAATGCCAAAAGCTCCTAAAATAGTTTTATGAGCAGTACATGAAGCCTAAAAATGCTGTGCAAAGTTGATCCTATGTTTTTGATTGCTTTCTAAAGCCAGCCAGACATGGATCAAATCTCAGAGGGTTCAGATGCATGATAATGAGCAATACCACCTCCCTACCAACAGTCATACCAGGTCCAGGGCTCTAACCTTTTGACTGGAGTGTGCTGTTGACTGGATTTACACCTTTTGCGTTTTTGCCCGAAATCAATTAAAAGGCTTTAAATTGCATTTCACGGTGAACCGTTTATTACAGAGTGCATTGCAATGCTCAATAGTGAACATTGTCAATTAATATTATGTACCTTTTTTGTTTTTGTTTGTTTGCTTTTTAAACCATGATCTTTACCCTTCTCTGCTGACCTCAGAACAAGCTGATGCACATCAGGAGCTTATATGCTCAGGCTTGTTCCAGGTCATCGGTTCACCAAGTAGTGAAAGATAGATAAAGATAACAATACTGGAGACTGCTCCTTCCAAGAGTTAAAGTGGTTGTAAAGGGACAAGGTTTTTTTGCCTTCATGCATTCTCTTGATCCAGCGACGAGAGCCTTGTCTCTCTGGGGACTTGTCCTCCTGATTGGCTCACTGGCTGTGATTGGCAGTTTCAATCAGGTGATGGAGGGGACGGAGCCAAGCAGCGGCTCCTTGTGTGAATGGACACACAGAGCTGCAGCTCAGGCGCATGCCTGTTTGAGTGCCCCCACAGCATGGAAGGAGCCAGGAGCACCAGCGTGGGACCTGAGAAGAGGATCCAGGCTGCTCCAAAACTATTGCACAGAGCAGGTAAGTAGAACATGTTTGGTCAAGCTCACTATGCATCTTACAATCTCCTTTAGATCTACCAACAATTGTGCAGTGCAAGGGCCTGCCTGACTGGATACAGACTGATTGTATCTTTCTGGTGGGTGCTCATATTTAATTTGTTTTGGTAAGCCCCCGCTCACACCGGTGCAACTTGACAGATCAAGTCACATGATATGTCACACCCTATTTGCTGCTATGGAACCACTCAAATCAGTGCGATGTGAGTTGCAGCAACTTTGAAAAAGGTCCCTGCATTATTTTTGTGTGATTTTACAGTGCCTTGCAAAAGTGTTCTCCCCCCTTGGCATTTTTCGTGTTTTGTTGCTTCACAACCTGGAATTAGCATGGATTGTTTGAGGATTTGCATTATTTAATTCACAGCCCACAACTTTGAAAATGTTTGCTTCACAATAAAAAAAAAAAAAGAAATAGGACAAAATAACAGAAAAAGTCAATGTGCATAACTTTTCACCCCCCTGAAGTCCATACTTTGTAGAACCACCTTTTGCTAGTATCACAGCTCCAAGTCGCTTTAGATAAGTCTCCCATGAGCTTGCCACAGCATACTACTTGGGTTTTTGTTTATTCCTCCTTATAAAACTGCTCCGGCTCTTTCAAGTTGGATGGGTTGCACTTGTGAACAGTAAGTCTGACCACATATTTTCTATTGGATTGAGGTCTGGGCTTTGACTAGGTCATTCCAACACATTTACATGTTTCCCCTTAAACCACTGTGTTTTGGTGTGCAGCCTTCTCTTGGCAGGTTTGCTGTTGTACCATGTAATTTCCATTTGGTTATGATAGATTTGATGGTGCTCCTATGAATCATCAAAGAGTTGGATATTTTTGTATAACCTAACCCTGACTTGTACTTCTCAACAACAATGTCCCTTACTTGTTTGGAGAGTTCCTTGGTCTTCATGACAGTGTTTGGTTAGTGGTGCCTCTTGCTTAGGTGTTGCAGCATCTGGGGACTTTCAAAAAGGTGTGTATATGTAATGACAGATCATGTGACACTTAGATTGCACACAGGTGGATATCATTTCACTAATTATGTGACTTTTGAAGGTTATTGGTTGCACTATAGCTTTTTATGGGCTTCATAACAAAGGGGGTGGGGGGGGGGTAGTGAATCCAAAACACTAGTGCAGCACCTCTCAAGAGGCTTAAAATGTCCTACAGTAATAGAGAAGAACAGAATAGGCTGCATCTGAATATAGCAGTATAAAAACTCATATATTCACACAATTGGAAACTTAAAAGACAATATAGTGATATCAGACATATACATGTAGAAACATCATTTAGGGTCAGCTTTGGGAGATGGACCTTCACAGAACAGGAAGAGCTTCTCTGGGAAAGATTGCAGCACCTGTAGCTGTAATGCAAAGGAGACATCACTGGGGGCAGAAGACTAAGCGTAGCAATAGGTGAATGTAAAGCAAGCTATGTAAATAGCAACTCAAAGTAAAGGGTTTACGAGCTTTTAGAACTTGGGTCTTCTGCCTCACATGGGATTGTCCATTAAACACCCAGATGTGGGAGAGCTGAGCGGGGTTCAGCTTTCACTGGAGCTTATAAATGTGGATGGGAGCCCTGGAGTTCATTGGAAGACCACAAGATGGTTGATGGTGGAGGTTTTGCTTGAACCAATATTGGAGTGACAAAGAGGTAACCACTCCTTGAAATGCATAACCACAACCATGCATGTGACGTCACTTCCTGAGCCACATGCTCGTCACCGTCAGCCACCTTTTGGTCTCCCAGTGCTCCCAACCACACCCATAGGATCAAATGATCAGGCCAGTACAACTGGTTCTGTTGGCCCAGCATCCACAGCTCAGCAGGAGGGGCCCGGGCGATCAGTGTAGTGGAGTGCAGCATAAAAAAAATCCTTTCTGAATGCACCTCCTTGCGGCATCACTCCAATTACTTTAGGGGGGTGTATTTTTTCATTTCCTGTGCCCCTCCTCTCTAATATGTGCTGGTGGGAGACTGGGAGTGGAGGGACTATTTTTCAGTTTAGGGCATGGTGGCCTGTGCTTGCCTTTCCTGGCGGAGTGATCTATCTTCCTCCATTCTCGATTCCATAGTGGAGCCAGAGAGTAGAGCAGACTAGAGAGGCTGTGAGGCGGGTGACGGCCGGCACAGGCAGCTTAGCTGACAGTGTCCAGGCAGAGGCAGGAACAAAGAAGAAGTGGTTCATGGGGCTGCCTTCAACACAGGTGTGTTTAAGGTGAATATACACTACAGTGTATTGTCTGCAGACAGCACATTATGGCATGGATGGTAATCGTATCATAACACACAGGCAGCAGGCACGTTATCATGGCTCTGGCTGGCAGTGCTCTGTCTCAATGTGTCACATAACATGGCTGTTGGGTGCAGACCTTCTTATGTGACACATTGTGACAGAGCATTGCCAGCCAGAGCCATGATAACTTGCCTGTTTGTTATCATAATGCTGTTGATCTTAACCATTTGCCAACCACCTCATAGCAGATCTACTGCTACAGGGCGGTCTAGCTGCGCAGGATGATTTGTGTGTGTGTGTGTGTATGTGTGTATATATTTATATATTTATATATATATATATATATATATACACACACATACACATACACATGATCCTGCATTACTGGGTATTGGAGCCAATCCAGGGGTAGGTGGATTTTATGTCCGCTGCTGTCTGCTAATCATTCTATTCACAGGCAGAACGGCAGTCTGCTTATGTAAATAAGGCAGATCACCTTTCTGTCAGTATGGAAGACATCCATTCTGTGTTCCCTAAGCAGGGATAGGGATCTGTCTTCCATTAGTAAAAGCACCTTCCCCACAGTACGAAAACACTTGTTTTAGCAGGGTTGCTTAAAAATGTAGTTAAGCTAGGTGGTAATTAATCTGAATAATTGGTAGTTTTATCCCGCTGACTTTCTGCCTTAAACCTGAATGTGGGACATTTCTTCTGGCAATAGGTGGTACTGCTGCCTTTGGCATTAGAATGACAAGACCACAGTGAGTTCAGGCTAAGAATTCTGGGATAGACCATTTAAGGGGAATGAGTCAGGTGATCAGTGTTCTTTTAGCCCCAGGCTCAGGCTTTGGGGCTATGTGTGAAGCAGCAGCTCAAGGTTAAGCCTAAGCCTGAGGCCTAGCCACATGTGTAGTGGCTCAGCCCGAGGGAAGAATGATCGTTTCAGAGGTTCAGCTGGACAGGGAACCAAGTGTTGCCAGAGGTGAAGAAGAAGCAGTTGCCACATGGGACGACCACTCCCTTTACCAGAGGCTAGTGAGAACCAGAGTTCAGAGATAAAGGTGACACTATTGCCAGTAAGGACAACTACTCATGTTATCAGAGGCCAGGTTTGTGAAGTCCGAAGAAGTACTAGAGCAGCCTTTTTCACTAGCCGGGAACGGTGAACAAGTTGGGAAAGCTTCAGCGTTCAAGTCAGGGACCCAGAAGATTGAGGATTCAGAGGGTTAGCTCAGAGCCAAGCCAGGGACCCAGCAGGTAGCGCGGGTGACGCTTTGAGGGTACAGTGGGTTAGCTGTGGAAGAGCTTTTTTTTTTCTTGGATATGTTTTTTAAGTAAAAATTTTCTTTTTCTCAACCCTGGACAGGTAAGTGTTCATATATTAAAAGTCAGCAGCTGCAGTATTTGTAGCTGCTGACTTTTAATTTTTCGTGGGGGGGCTGGACCTCCTCTTTAAATATGTAGGGGAAGGAAGGGTGTGCCTGATTAACTGCATGGATTGTTTCGTTTTTTTATGTTACATAGTTTTGGTAAATTTAAGGGGGGGTTGTACAGAATTGTACAGTCAGATTGTCTAGTGTATGGCCAGCTTTACACCTGCCTACTGCATGCAGAGAAAGCTAGTGTGCATCATTTACACTTCATAACTAATGAAAAACAATATTGGGGTGCTACATATTCAAAAGAGAGCCATCCTATCACTCCTTGTATTGTGCAAAGAAGTATTTTTTAGCAATAGATATGAATAAGTTGCATTGTGCATGGGTTTTTTTCTATTTTATTCTAATGTCTAGCCGTGCAGTGTACCTGTGTGTTTGGAGCGGGTTAGCTTTCCCGTAGAGTTTTATTATGTTCCACATGTTTGGTGCGTTTTCTGAAAGTGCACCAAACCTGCAGCATGCAAGAGCATTCAGGAAGTGCGCTAAAACCATGGGATACAATTATTATTATTATTATACAGGATTTATATAGCGCCAACAGTTTACGTAGCGCTTTACAACTTGAGGGTAGACAGTACAAATACAATACACTAATACAGTATCAATCAGAGGGCCTGCTCCTTAGAGCTTACAATGTAAGAGATACAATATACAGTAACTCTATGGAGAAGCAGAGCTAACGTGTGGGGAAGCTGTGCTGCACCCATGGTGCAGGAAAACTGCACCACTGCAGTGTGAAAGCAGCCTTAATGTTATCAGGATATTGTTATAGGATAAGTTCACCTTTCCTAACATTACACCCATATTCAGGGTGTAACATGTTACGAACAGACCGTCCCCCTCACACACCTGATCCCCGCTGTGACAGCTAGCGGGGTTCTTCTCCCTCCCAGTTAGCTGACGCAAATTTTAAAAATAAATGTGGCTGAGCGGGTCTCTGGCCAAGTCACTGATTGATAGGGCTCTGTGCATGGAAAACTACAAGGTCCAGCAGCCTTTGTGGCTGTCGACTTGTAGTTTTCAATGAACTACCACGGCACTGGTAGTTTATTCATGCTTCCTGTCAGATTGTATCTGCTTACTCGTATGGGATGTAGGAGCAAGCAGATCTGCATGGCACCAGTAATCTGCTCATCGCTGGGTTAATGCTTACAGGCTAAAAAAAAAAATGCAAATTTTTTTACCTGCAAAAAAAATGCATTTATTTTTTCCAAAAAGCAAACTTATCCTTTAATACTGTATTTGACAACCAAATGGAGAAAATAAAGGAAGTGTATTGGAAAATGTGGTTCAATTGAATATTAGTTTCTTAGCCTTTATATATAACTGGCATGCCTGTATTTCCAGCGAGAACTAAGCTTTACATCTCTAATGTATTCTGTAATACATATTACATTAGCTATAGTGCCCTCTTGTGTTTGTTTTGAAATTGACTGGTAATAAGACAAATGTGAAAATTTTAAAGTTTTCCTTACTGCATTAACCAACAGGTTAGTCAATCGAACTAGCTGGGAAATCCTCAAATATGTGTCATGCTGGTGAAATGCTTGCAATGGGAAATATCTGCAACAAGCTGTGTTGGTATGCACACTTAGGGTTTATTTATTAAAGGAAAATCCACTTTGCACTGCAAGTGCACTTGGTAGTAAAGTCGCTGTAGATCTGAGGGGGCCATGCAAGGAAAAAAAAAAAACAGCATTTCTCTTCACCGACTGACACAGCTCCTTTCTTAGACCATCGGGATGTTACACCACCTTCAGAAGAGGACTAGGCAGAACATGTTAAAATGTACAACAAAACCACAACTTTCTAGGTCTGCCCAAGGGGTGTCCCTTAGGTAACAAACCCCCAGCCTGCCTCCTGCAGCCTCAGTTTTTTTCTGCCTAGTGAAGGAGAAGGACCTAGGAACCCTGCGACCCCATCGGTGCATGGATTTTTTTCTGCAGAAGTTTGCCTTTTGCGCAAGATTAGGATCCTGTGATCTGCTCCGTGCTGGGTCGGCCACGACATGTGGTGGGCGTAATGCTCTGGGGCACACATATCACCGGGCAACTGATTTCTGCGTCACAGTGTGAGCAGCTGGGCATTCCCTGGGAGGTCGATTTGTGGGTCCCTCACTTCCCTCTCTTCTGTCCCTGTCCCTATCTTCCCTCCCCTCCTCTCTGTGGGGGATGCTGCATGGGCTGCTGAGCAGTGTGCGTGCGCCATAGACAGGGGCCCCCCGAGGGGGCTCTCACCTGGGGTGGGGGCTGCGCTGGGTAGCTGTGCCCTAGATGTCTGTAGGTCTCTCCACTGGGTGTCTGGAGGCTGTGTCTGCTGATCACTGTAGCGCTGTTTGCCGCCATTTCCTCTGCCTGTTTTTACTGTCTCTCATTGCATACAGTGCTCGGCGGCCATTTTTGGTGTGACCAGGGAGTAGCATGGTCAGACTCCATTTTTTTGTATCTGTGTTTTCTTATGCCATTTATATTGTTTTTTCTGTGCTCCTACATTTACCCACAATTAGTAACATATTATATAATAATTGTATCTCTCACTGGAAGAAGACAATTGCAGAACCACCCCCATCCCCAAAGCAATATCATATTAAATATTTTCTTACCTCAGTTAATATCAATGTATTAAAGTTTAATTCCCAATATTAACAGCGCATACAGTAAATACGTCAGTTAAATGATATATGAAGTATAGAAAAATATTATAGTTCAACTAATATTATAATAAAAAATCTTAATTGTGATCCATTCAATGAACAACCATCCTCCAATAAAGTGCTCGGTGCTCCAAACTTCATAATAACAGTGCTAAAGTGTTCCAGGTAAACATGCTGTGCAATGAGGCACACACCCATCTTGTACCCTCACTCACCAGAAAAAATGGACCCTCAGCTCCGACCGTGTGTATGCGGCATTAGACTACAATATTTTTCTACACTGCACATATCATTCAACTGATGTGCAGTATTTACTGTATGAGCTGTGAATATTGTGAATTAAAGTATAAGGGATTTTAGGCTGGATTCACACCTATGCATTTTTTAGTGCTTTTTGTATTTTGCAGATTTGCACTACAACACATTTAACATGGTTTCCTATGGAACATGTTCTGTAGTGCAAATCTGCAAAATTCAAAAAGCACTAAAAATGCATAGGTGTGAATCCAGCCTAATGCCACGTACACACAATCGGAATTCTCGTTGGAAAAAGCTCTGATGGTTTTCCCAACGGAATTCCGTCGGAATTCGGCTCAAGCTGTCTTGCCTACACACAGTCACATCAAATTCCGATCATTTAGAACGTGGTGACGTACAACACGTACAACGGGACTAGAAAAAGGAAGTTCAATAGCCAGTTGCCAATAGCTTCTGTCTCGTAGTTGAATCTGAGCATGCGTGATTTTTGGCGTGTCGGAATTGCATACACACGATCGGAATTACTAATAGAAAGTTTTTCCGTCAGGAAAATTGAGAACATGCTATTAATTTTTGTCTGGCGGAAATTCGGACAGCTAAATTCCGATGGAACATACACACGGTCACATTTTCCGATGAAAAGCTCTCACCTGTCTTTTTCTGGCCGGAATTCTGATCGTGTGTGCGCGGCATTAGACTTAGTGAACTGCAACTGCAGGAGATTGATCACAATATTGTTTAGGTTATAGTGTGAGTATATATATATATTTCAATGTATTAAAGTTGTCAGGCTTTATCTTTTTCTTTAGGTTCTGAGTTCAGTTTTATTGGCATGCTTAATTGCTGTTGGACTGGTTTTTATCTGCTTAAGTCGGATAACCCAAGAAAATATTGATGACCAGCCAAACTCCAACAGAAGCGGAGAAACATCCAACCAGCTACAACAACATGAAGCACCAGAGCAAGCTTTGAATGATCAATCAGAAACTGATGCCGCGTACACACGGGCGGACTGTATTGCCGCGTACACACGGGCGGACTGTATGGCGTACTTAGTCCGTCTAAACACATTTCAGCGGACAGTCCGCTCGTGTGTGGGCTTCAGCGGACTTTTTCAGCGTGCAGTCTGGCGTACTAAGTATTTCGGATTTTTCGAAATTCTGTCCGTCGTACTTTGGTTTCAGCGGACAATCCGCTCGTCAGTATGCTAGTTCGACGGACTAAGAATGGTGCATGCCCAGAAAGGATTTACACGGCGGAAGGGTGCTTTGCTGTGTATTGGACTTCCTATTTCTAGCCCCGTCGTACGTGCTGTACACGTCATCGTGCAAGCTTTCGACGGACTGTTTGGGCATCCGTGTGTGGTCAAGTCCGTTCAGCCGAAAGTACGACGGACTGTCCGTCGGATTGTATGACGAACTAAGTACGCCATACAGTCCGCCCGTGTGTACGCGGCATATGGCGTACTTAGAAATAGGAAGTCCAATGCACAGCAAAGAACCCTTCCGCCGTGTAAATCCTTTCTGGGCATGCGCCATTCTTAGTCCGTCGAACTAGCATACTGACGAGCGGATTGTCCGCTGAAACCAAAGTACGACGGACAGAATTTCGAAAAATCCGAAATACTTAGTTCGCCAGACTGCACGCTGAAAAAGTCCGCTGAAGCCCACACACGAGCGGACTGTCCGCTGAAATGTGTTTCGACGGACTAAGTACGCCATACAGTCCGCCCGTGTGTACGCGGCATTAAGCTTAAGAAAAAAGACTAGGCCAAATATGTAAAAAATGTGTTCCTTGTGGTTTTTAGATAGTGTCCATAGAGCTAGAACTCTGAAATATTCAAAGCTCTGTTACTTTTTATAACAATGGATTCTTGGAGGGGAACTCAGAGGGGAATGGTTTTTTCTCAACAAAAGTGGAGTTACGCTTTAAAGTGTAACTCCACTTTTGTTGAGAAAAAAAACATTCCCCTCTGGGTGATCTATAAACATTGCAGGGAGTATAACAAACTTGTTGCAGATTCCTACCTTTTGTTATTCTGAAGAAATCCATGTGTGTCTGTCTGTGCCTCTGTACTGAGTGGGTCTAATAGGAGTGGTTTCATAATTAACTGTCAGGTTTGGCAGCAGCAGGACACTAATGATGAAATCTGCTGGGTCTACATCCCTTTAGATGGGTTCCTATTGAAAGTATCTCTCCAAAAATGAAATTTTCGTTGCAGAGGATGCCTGAAATCTGACTTGTATCTTAGTGCAAACCAGGACCATCTTTAGTATTGATTGGGCCCTGGGCAAAAAAAATTGGGCCCCCTCCATGCAGTTTCGCTCTCCACCTGCTTTGAAACATACCATAAAAGGCAGCTAGACTCAAAATCAGTTTACTGAATCAGATCAGACAGCAATTGCGATTGGTTGCCAGAGGTTAGTGTATCATTACCACTCACTGGTTGCTAGAGGTTACAGCACATAATTTATGCTTGTTGATTGATTGCTATAGGTTACTGCACATCATTACTGCTTACTGATTGGTTGCTAGAGGTTACAGCACATGATCTCCTCACTGCCTGCACACCATGGACCGGGGAGGTGAGGGGGCCCATTAATAGACAGAAAACTCCTAGGGATCCTAGAACTCCTGGGCTCAGTGGCAGTGCTGGGGGAGGGCAGGGTGTGATCAATGGCGGTGCTGTTTTTTTTTTATACTGACTACCAATATAAAGAGGAGTTTCAACACTGGCCACCAATGTAATAGGTGTTTACACTGACCGCTAATGTAATAGAAGCATTCACAGTAACCACCAATGGAAGGAGGGATTTACGCTGACCACCAATGTAACTGAGACATTTAGCCTGCGTTCACATTTGTGTGTGTTGAGAAAGCATGCAAAATCCCTTTCCTGACACCACAGAAATGTGCTGCCCTTTATCAGATATACAGCAGTGACATTAATTGTTAATGAAACCCTCACACATCTGCTGACATGTGCCTTGGCACCGTGTGATTTTGGAAAAGGGTTTGGAAGTTTCTTCCGCAATTGTAGCACATATAGCAGCCCATTGAAATGAATGGGCTGCCCTACACATGACCTACATCTTTATTATCCATGCTGTCAGTACACCCTTGAATCCTTAAACACATGCTAATATCTGCACCCCAAGCCTCCCCCATCTTCTCCACTCCAATCTCTCTCCCCTTTAACTCTGCCTGCCTCTTTTGCTCATCTTTGCACCCACCAAACTTACCTCCATACTGTACATTTCCTCCTTGCTCACCTGTTCACCCCAAATTCCCTCTCTGCCTAACTCTGCACACCCCCCACTAATTTGCTTACCTTTGCAGAACAGGCTGATGATAGGCTTTATGACCACAGTTGTAGGCAGGACTTTTATGCATGACCCTTTACCTCGCCAGTGGGCAGCATTCAATATAGGTGATGGTGGATATGACCTCAGGGGGGCATGATATACATATGAATACCTCCTCTATTTACATATGAATCCTGCCAGTCTGTCTCTATTTACATATGAATGCATATGAATGCAGTCACTATTTACATATCAATGTCGGTATTTACATATAAACACAGGGTCTGCAGGTGAGTTATCTGTACACAACAATAGGGCAGAGCTGGGAAGCATTAGTAACAGAACTTTACACTGAGATATCAGGACACAGCGCGGGACTAAAACCTCAAGGAACAATTGAATTTAAAATGGCATAGTTGGCAAGTATGAGACAGAATCTTTGGGCCCCATAACAATGGCAGGGCCCAAGGCAGTTGCCTCTTTTGCCCTGCCTTAAAAATGGCCCTGGTGCAGACTTCTGTGAAAATTGGTCAATCACACAAGCAGAAAATGATGTTTCTGGGGAGTGGTCAGTACACACTCTGTGTACAGAACAGCTCCAGGTAGCCAAATTTTAAATGCATTCTCCGAAAACTACAGCGCTACAGATTTAAAAGGAAAGGTAATTTTTAGGGCTGTGGAAATTAAAGATTAATTCCTCGATTAATCTTTAATTTTTTTGATCAATCAATCACTCTGTCAGTGTGAGGCGAGGAGAGCCGATTACCGGCATCTCCATGTTTACATGTGACCAGCTGTGATTGGACACAGCCGATCACATGATTAAAGAGCCACGGATGCAGCTCTTTACAGAGATCGGGGTCCTGCTATGTCCTAGCAAAACGGAGCGGGTGTGATCGTCACGCTGCGTGCCCATTCTGGGATGCCGTCATATCATTCGACAATGGGGCGAGTGGCAAGCAGTTAATGCAGTTTTGCATTAATGCATGTAGCTCATTTAAAGAAATCCTTTTGCCAGATAATTAATTTCAAGAACAATCTTCCAATGTTATTGCAATATTTGCTTTTAACATATTTTCTGCCTATTCTTTACCTGTAAAAATCTTCTGTGGGCAGACATCCAAAAGGCTTGAGACTGCCACTGGGCACCACCATTTTAGATGTGATATCAGCAATCCTAATAGACTCAGAGCTGTCTCTCAGCTGACACTCTGTAGTACTTCCCTTCACTCCTCCTCCAGCAGGATTATGTAGGTAGGTGAGGGACATAGGAGCAAGGAGAGAGGAAGGACAGTGGCTCTACTGAAGAATTGACTTTTCATGGTGTGGTTGAGTTCCCAAGCAAGTAGGTTCAAAGGAACATTGCAGGCAAATCAAAAAATGTTTATGTAAAGTAAAAAGGTGGCAAGCAAGCATTTCAAATAGTTTATTTTTGTCTGTATTTTTTAGGCTGGTGATTATTGACACTTGAATATGGGATCCCATAACGGAAAATTGAATATCAAATACTTACCACAATTTTACTTTCACACACACATGGGTATGGGCCCCACCCACCTCCACAATGATAGGACGTTTAACTCATAAATTTCAGCACTTGAGCCAACACCGCATTCTGTAACTAGCACTCCAAACGGGCAGGCAGGTGGGTGACTGGGCACCGATTGGCTGCACTGATGGGCACCGATAGGGCATCAATGGTGGGCACTGATAGGCTGCACTGAGAGGTGGCACTGAAGGGCACTGAGAAGTGGCACTAATAGGTGGCAGTGCTGGGCACTGATGGGTGGCAGTGATGGCCACTGGTAGGTTAAACTGAAAGGCATCACTGCTAGGTGGCACTGATGAGGCACTGATTGGCACCACTGGTGGGCATTGATAGGTGACACTTGTGGGCATTGATAGATGGCACTTGCAGGCACAGAGGAGGAGGCAGATATGCTTCCTTCCTCTTTGGGACTGATGTCAATTGAGCATAAGCCAGTGATGTGTCTGCCCTGTACTGTGCTTGCGCAGTACGGAGGACAAGGAGACGAAGATGAACGGCGCCTGCGCCGGGAGTCCAGGTTCAAGCCCCACCATCCAAGTGGGCATAGAGTTAGAATAAAAAATAGCCGAGCGAAGCGAGGCCGTGCCCAAAGCGTGGTGAACCCACGAGGGGTCCTGTTACTATGTGCTACCGTATGTCCACTTGGATGGTGGGGCTTGCACCTGGACTCAGTGCGCGGGTGCCGCTCTTCTTCGGAGACTTTCGGAGTCTCCTTCTCCTCCGTAATGCACAAGCGCTGCGCCTGCGCAGTACGGGGTGGACACTATCCAATGGGCGGACAGTTTTTGACAAAACACAGGTGATCGGCTTTTTTTTCTCCTCACACGATTACCGAGCTTTTGTTTATATATGTGATCAGCTGTCATTGGCTGACTGCTGATCACGTGGTAAGGGGCCCCTTACTGGGATCGGTGATCACCCGAGACATCGAGGAGCACGCAAAGGGGAGTACGTCCTGTGATGGCCTCCTGGAAATTCAGGTCCGCGTTGTGGCCGTCATTCGGCTATAGCGCAGACCTCAAGTGACATGACACAAAGCCCATGACTCTGGGCCCAACTCCACCGTAGTTAAGGCAGCTGATTCAATACAATAGTGAGTAAAGAAGGTCTTGATGACCAAGTGGCCGCCTTGCAGGTAGTTTCCATGGACACACCCTTCGCTGCTGCCCAGAATGTAGAAATACTGCAAGTAGCATGCTCCCTGATGTCATCAGGCAATGCCAACCACTTCCCTTATAGGCCAATGTGACCTCTATAGGCAGTGGTTCTCAACCTTTCTCTAGGGTGCAGTGCCCCCTTGATAAAATTTCCCAAGTTGTGAAGACCCCTAACCTTAAAACTATTTTCATAGTGTGGGTTGTCAGCACCCAAGTCCAGACAAGTAATTTGTGCCCCTAACCCACAGACATTTAGTGCTCCCTGATTCCCTTTCACTCGTACAGTATTAAAACCCCTTATGGTACATTCGAGGACGTAAGACTCTTTCTCTTTGTTCTCCTTTCTTTCCCTTTTATCTCTCTCTATCCTAATTTCTTGTTTTTTCCCCCCATCCCTCTTTCTAGCCATCTTTCTTGTTCTTTCTCTTATTATTTTTCTCCCTTTTTCTTTGTTCCTCCCCCTCTTTTCCTCTCCCTTCCATGTATTCTCTATTTTTATTCCTTCTCTTACTCCTTGGTGGGGGGAATGGGATGAGTGACAGTGTTGGGGGAAGTTCTGATCAGCCATCTTAGGTACTCTTGATCAAGGTCATCTGCTGATTTGAGAACTGTAGTGAAGACTTTTAATGGCAACTATAATCACAGGTAGTGTTACTGTGTCTCCGACTTCACTGTGTGTCAGACTTTGTGGTGTCTCGTAGCAGTGACACCTATGCCGAAATCAGGAGATAGGGTCTCCTCCAGCCCCTCCCACTTCACATTCCTCATCAGTCAGCTGACCTCTAGTCTCTGCCCCCCAGTCATGCCTTGAACTGAATGGGTTGCTGCCAAGAGGCTGAGTGAGCGGCCGCGAGCTCCAGAGACAGCCCTGCTGGGTAGCCGTAAAAAGGCTGGAAGAGCGGTGCAGCTTCAGGAACAGCCAAGGATTTGGTGACCCCAAAGAGGGTCCTTTCAACCCCCAAGAGGGTCCTGACCCCAGGTTGAAAACCACAGTCTATAGGAGTTTCAGGTTCCCCTGATGTCAAGAGGACCAAGAAGAATGTCGGCAGAACAGTTTCCTGGTTAGAGGGAATACAATAAGCACCTTCGGCATGCATCATAGCAGTAGAACTAGGACCACTCTATCCACGTGAATGGCTCATTACAGCCCAGGGCTGCCATCTCTGATATACCTCCCAACTTTCCGAGATGGAAATGAGGGACACCCACTAGCAAAAGCATGTAGGCATAGGACACACCCCATGCCATGCTCCCTTTAAGGAGAATTAACCCCCCCCCAAAAACTAAAAAAACTCACAAGTGCTTTTTTTTTATTTTATTTTTTTACCACTACTATTTCTTTATATTGGCTTTTGAAATTTACAAATGCAGCAATTTATAAATATGATGAAAGGTTTAGCACTGAGAGACAGTTTTTAAAAGATAAATTGTGCATTTTATATACAACTATACAGATCAGACCAAAATGAGGGACAAACGTGGATGAAAGAGGCACAGAGGGACATTTCTCCAAATCAGGGACAGTCCCTCAAAATCAGGGACAGTTGGGAGCTATGATCTCTGAGACTCTCCTTGTGAAGGAGATTGTGATTGAGATCAATCCACACGGATCAGGAAGAAGTCTGTAATGAAGCTGTCTGGCTGGAATGCAGGGCATGCGTTCCAGCAACTCTGAAGCCAAGATCCTTGTTCCTTCTGTGATGAAAAAGCCATGCCAACCCTCCACACAGCCAGGATTTACCCAGCCACACAATAAGACCCTGAAGTCGGGTTCCCCTACCCTGCTCCATTTAGAAGCACTCAGTGGGGTCTGCATCCAGGCAGACTTGGATAGACAGCTAGGGATTTACCCCAGCAAGGTAGGCACCGATTGCTCCTGGCATCACTGTGAGGAGGAAAAAACAGGAACGCAGTGCTGGCTCATGTGCTAAAATGTATGAGTTAAACGTCCTATCATTGTGGGTGTGGGCGGGGCCCGTACCCATTTGTGTGTTGACATGGAGCTGTCAGGAAAAACATGATTGTAAGATCCCAACCCCAAGCTTCATAACATCATCTTATTTTCCTTTTCTTCTTAAATATTGTGATAAGGATAAGGCAGTTCTAAAATGATGATTTTTATTTTCTATCAATATAATGATTGTACTGATTTTTAGGCTTCTTAACTGAACATAATGGCCCCATGAGACATACCATTATGAGATAATTCTTGTGAGTAAAATTGTTTGTATGAATTGAATAAGCGTATCATAATTCATAAATGTACTTCCTTTTGTATTTGCTACACATATTTTTGAGTTGTAGTGACCTCTTGTGTTTGCTGTGTAATTAAATAATAAAACACAGATGTGTAAATCTGGCACTTCCACCTTAAGGCCTTTTGCACATGGGTAGTTTACTGATGTAAAGTCCTTGCGTATGCACATACAGTAGCATAAACATGTGCATGCATATATACATGTAAAAAAAAAAATTCAACTTCTTTTAGCTGCCAGTGTTGCAATTTACACAATACATATAAATTACTACACTCAGTTGTAAAATTTGCTGAACTCATCGCTGTATTGCTGATCTTTACGCAGCTGTGTGCATTGTCTGATAGACAATAATGTACCTGTGTTAAGTCAGTATAAAAAATGCTACATGGCTACAAACATCAGCTATAATGTTAATTCAAGAACACTACCTTTATTCCGATATGAAAGAATTAAACTTATCTTATAGATTATGCTTCATGAAAAGATAGCCAGCACAAATAATGATACATACCATAGCTGCATAGTAAGTCAGGTTGCAAAAAGACCATTGGTTCAACCAAAAAAAAAAAATCCCATATGCACAATCCTTCATCCACAGTTGATCTAGAGGAAGGCAAAAAAAAAAAAACAGCATAGCATACTCCGCTTTGCTACAGCAAGGGAAAAAAAATACTTCCTGATCCGCCGAGAGGCAATCGGATTTTCCTTGGATCAACTTTACCTATAAATGTTAGTACCCAGTTATATTATGTACATTTAGGCAGTGGCGGCCCGCCCATAGGGGGCGCCCGGGCACCGCCCCCCCTCCCCCTAGGTGTAAAAAAAAAAAAGTAAAAAAAATTAAAATAAAAAAAAGTTTAAAAAAAAAAACGGGCCCTTTAAGACATTTAAAAAAAAAAAATGTCATTTAACAATTTAACATAGTGTACTGTGGCGCCGGTCACAGTGCACTATGAGAAGCGCCACGTCGATGCAATCACAACATTGCATCCATGGCGCTTCATTTGCGGGTTAAAAACCCGCCTTGCAGGGCACTGTAGAACGCCGACTAGCTTCCGCCCGTAAAATCACTGTGATTCTACGGGCGGGAGCATTGTCATTCTTAGACAGGCAGGTCACTTCCGGCTTTCGGCTGCTTCACGAAACCCGGAAGTGTTTCAATGTTTTTATTGATTATTATTGATAAAACAAATATTGCATGTTACATACACATAGTAAAACATAAATCTGAATATCATTGTAATTATGAAATACAGAATTTGAAAATAAAGCAACAATATGAATTGATATTTGGCATAAGATAGACATGCATAGATCAATAAAAAAATAAAAATAAATAAACAAAAAAAAAAAAAAACACACTTGTAAATATCTATCATATAGATGAAATTACTCCAAGCTGGATAAAATTGATTTAAACACATGCGTATATATGGAGTCATATTAGTCGCATACCTACATCTCATAAGAAACCAAAAAAAAGGTGTAACAAACTAGAGTAACAATGAATCTGTAAATTCCATATTATCTCACGCACCCCTAATGGGATCAAACTGTGCGCGAAAATAATTTGAGTCTTAACATCTGACTATATATAAGGTAGTGGTCTGTATGGCTTTAATCTGAGCTACAACCAACATGGTTGTCTACCTTATAAGGGATTAGTATCCAGAATTGAGTACAAGCTGCTATATAAAAGCAGTGAAATGTAATTTATTCTATTATATTATGTTGGGGTCCCCAGGTCAAGCTAAACAGGGACAGATATTAGGGTGTTATATGTAGTCGAGCACTTAAAATGTGACCAAAATGACCACGTTTTATAAAATTTAGTATGAGTATCTTTCGCTTGAGAGATCAAGCCCTCCATTTCAGCTATTTTCTCTATTCTGCGGAGCCATTCAGAAATAGTGGGGGGAGAGGTAGAACGCCAATGAACGGGGACGCAAAGCTTTGCTGCATTTATAAGATGTAATGTGAGGGATCTTTTATAAGTGGATTGCGGAATAGATGTATGATGCAGGAGGTATTGAGCTGGCGTGTAGTCTGGGGAATAGGTTGTGATTTTAGTGATGAGCTTATGGACTTCCTTCCAATATGGTTGGATTAAAGGACAATCCCACCATATGTGGAGAAGAGAACCGTGCGCTAGATTACATCTCCAACATGTGGGAGGGATAGTAGAATGGAATTTGTGAATTCGGTCAGGCGTTCTATACCATCTAGAGTATAATTTGTATCCATTTTCTTGAGCGGTAACATTTAGGGAGCCTGAATGTATGTGTGTGTATATGTTTTGCCAGTCCTCATGTGTTAAATCCAAGGACAGTTCTTTAACCCATTTCTTACATGTGGTGTCATTTGAGAAAGAAGCATCTGGGAACATTAAAGAATAGGTAAATGAAATGAGGTGTCTTTGAGGGTCTGTTTTGGAGCATAAGTTTTCAAACGGCGTATGGTCTCTATACCACAGAGATTGGGAGTTAGAGCTTTGCAAAAAATGTCTTATTTGAAGGTATTTAAAGAAAGGAATCTTCATTCCAGGGAAACGAGCTAAAATTTCTTGAAAAGATAATATCTGACCATTGTGATAGAAGGATTTAGCTCTCATGGGTTCCACTGCAGATATGTCAGCATCGGATTTAGGCAAAATACCAGGAGGGAAGTCCGGATTCTGGTCAATTGGGGTTAGTGGGCCCGGAACTGAGGCAATGTGTAGCTTCTTGCGAACTGAATGGAAGATTTGTAACGTGGGAGCTATTAGAGGATGTGATCTGACCTCATGTGTTAATTTTTGTGGATTGATCCATGGTAAATAAGACATTGGTAAATGGAGGACAGCTTCTTCCATACCTATCCAGGCCTTTGTCTTGTGATGTAAATGCCAATCTAATATTCTAGTCAGATGACAAGCCCAGTAATACTTTTGAATATCTGGAAGACCTATTCCCCCCTTCAATTTTGGGGACACTAGCTTACCCCATTTGACCCGTGATGGTTTCTCTGCCCAGATAAATTTTAAACATAATCTTTTGTAACGAAACCCGGAAGTGACGTCGGCAGCTCCGTTCCTCAGCCCGAGCGGAGCTGCAAGACAGTGAGGCAGGAGGTGAGTCACCGCATAAAGGCTTTCTAGTTTCTACTTTGTTGAGAATGTTCATGCATTTAGCTGAATGAATGGAAAAAAAGTTTTCACAGTCAGAAAGGTTTCCCCAGGCCAGGCGACTTTTGCCGTGGCCAATCAGAGAATGAGCTCTGAAGGGGGAACTCCACGCCAAATTTCTGAAAAAAAATGGGGGGTGCCTTGGGGGAGAGGGGGCGTGCGGCCCCCCCACCCCAAAGCACCTTGTCCCCATGTTGATGAGGACAAGGGCCTCTTCCCGACAACCCTGGCCGTTGGTTGTCGGGGTCTGCGGGCGGGGGGCTTATCGGAATCCGGGAGCCCCCTTTAATAAGGGGGCCCCGGATACCGGCCCCCCACCCTATGTGAATGAGTATGGGGTACAATGTACCCCTACCCATTCACCTGTGAAAAAAAGTACAAAAAAAACACAACACAGGGTTAAAATATTTTATTGCACAGCTCCGGGGGTCTTCCGTCTTCGGGGGTCTTCTCGCCGGACTCCTCCGCTATCTTCTTGCAGCTCTTTTGCTAGCGGAGGAGCCCAGCTTTCTTCCTCGCCGCCGGCCTCTTCTTCCGACTTCGGGGGTCTTGTCCCCCTCTTCGGTTCTTCTGCCGGGCCACCGCGCCTTCTTATAGCTCTTTTACAGGCGGTGGCCCGGTCTTCTGTCGCCGCCGCCGCCGCCTTCCGTTCTTCTTCTTCTTCTTCTTCTCCAGGAGATGTTGACTCGACAATCTCTCCGGCCACAATGCCAGGGACGCGCTGCGCTGCCACTTATATAGGGACAATGGGGCGGTGTCACATGGGTTGATGTCACATGGGTTGGTCACATGGGTTGATGTCACATGGTGACCCCACCCCCTTACGATGTCACAGTCCCGGAGGATGCTGGGACTGTCGCCATGTGACATCAACCCATGTGACCAACCCATGTGACATCAACCCATGTGACACCGCCCCATTGTCCCTATATAAGTCGCAGCGCGTCCCTGGCATTGCGGCCGAAGAGATCGTCGAGTCAACATCTCCTGGAGAAGAAGAAGAAGAAGAACGGAAGGCGGCGGCGGTGGCGACAGAAGACCGGGCCACCGCCTGTAAAAGAGCTATAAGAAGGCGCGGTGACCCGGCAGAAGAACCGAAGAGGGGGACAAGACCCCCGAAGTCGGAAGAAGAGGCCGGCGGCGAGGAAGAAAGCCGGGCTCCTCCACTAGCAAAAGAGCTACAAGAAGATAGCGGAGGAGTCCGGCGAGAAGACCCCCGAAGACGGAAGACCCCCGGAGCTGTGCAATAAAATATTTTAACCCTGTGTTGTGTTTTTTTTGTACTTTTTTTCACAGGTGAATGGGTAGGGGTACATTGTACCCCATACTCATTTACATAGGGTGGGGGGCCGGTATCCGGGGCCCCCTTATTAAAGAATAAATAAAAGTGCAGAGCTTACTACTAGGTGAAATTTCATATAACTGAGTATAAATGAATAAACTGTCATAAAAAACCTAAGTGTTAGTGAATCCAAATGAAGTGAAAATCAACAATATAAAATGTTTACAAAAAATTAATTAGTTGTCAAAAATAAAAAACAACATCTTTCAGTAACTCAAAGGTCCAATGCATTTAAACATGTGAGAAGAAATTTTCAAAGGTGTGTGATAGTGTCCTATTCAAGTGAACAAAGAATGTAATTAATCCTGTTTGTTCAGGAGAAAGTGCTTGACCACGTGGACCCTTCACAGCTACAAATCAATAAGGAATGGAGGCTTACCAGATCACCGATTAGTATGCACAAATACAAATACCCAAACGATTTGAAGCGGACAGCCGTACAACGACCCAGTCACTCAGACGTTCCACAGTCACCGAATCGATTCGGGTCCTCTCACTGGACGATTTGCACAGACCGCGTAGAGTTTTCGATGCGGGAAGCCAAAAATCAGCCCACACCTTCGAGTGTTTCGTAGTTCCCAGGTCCGTTCCGGTCCTTTCGAAAATCTCGGGATATCGTGTCACCATAAAAACAAAAATAAACAAGTGCACCCGATCGTGTAATAAAGTTTAAACACGTAACATTTATTTATTATTCAACCGAATAATGTTAAGCGCTACGAATGACTCCACCGAGCCATACAAAAGTAGACGTAACGTAAAAAATGAACAATTTTGCTATTAAAGGGGGCTCCCGGATTCCGATAAGCCCCCCGCCCGCAGACCCCGACAACCAATGGCCAGGGTTGTCGGGAAGAGGCCCTTGTCCTCATCAACATGGGGACAAGGTGCTTTGGGGTGGGGGGGCTGCACAAATTTTTTTTCAGATTACATAAGGGGCGTGGTTTATGTTCTTATGTTGTCGGACAATACGATCATGTGTGGGCTCCATTGGACCTTTGCTGTCCAAAAATCTGATGGACTTTAGAAATAGAACATGTTTTAAATTTTTCCGCCGGAATTCTGCCAGTCCCAGTTCCTATGGAGAAATCTGCTCATCTGTATGCTAGTCCGACAGACGAAAACCGACGTTAGGGCATTTATTGGCTACTGGCAGCTCCATATATTAAAAAATATTTATTGTAAAGCCGTCACAGTGACTACAGTCAGCGGCTGCTGACTGTACTCACTGTGAAGGCTTTACAATAAATATTTTTAATGGTATGGAGCTGCCAGCTGCTTCTTTTTCCTAATGACTACATTGTCTTTTGGTGTTTGGGAGGACACCTCATCTTGGACACCCTGACTGCAACTTCCAACATAAGAATTTGTTTCCACTGTTCTGAGCCATACAATCCCTTTTTGTTTGAACATATTCCAGATGAGGACTAATGATTTGTACAGGGGCAAAATGATATCTCTTTCTCTGGAGTCCATACCTCTCTTAATACAAGAAAGAACTTTGCTTGTTTTGGAAACCACAACTTGGCATTACATACTATTATTGAGCTTATGATCTACCAAAATCCAAAGATCCTTCTCCACCTTTGATTCCCCCAGTTGTACCCCCCCCCCCCCCCCTCCCTAGTATGTGTGATGCATGCATATTCTTAGCCCCGAGTGCATAACTTTACATTTATCAACATTAAACCTCATTTGCCACTTAGTTGCCTAATTAAACAGTGCATTGAGGTCAGCTTGTAAAATGGAGACATCCTGTAAGGACATTATTCCACTGCATAGCTTAGTGTCATCTGCAAAGACAGAAATTTTACTTTTAATCTCAGACCCTATATCATTTATGTAGCAAGGTCTCTGACCTTGTCCAGTCTAATGAGAACTTTCCAGGCCAGAGATAGCTGACATCCTTCTGTATGTGGTGAGTTGTGAGGCATAGTGGGTGCAAGGTGGACAAAGTAATTGGGTGTCAGACACTTCTTGGATGTAAAAGAGGGTTAATTTATCTTAAAAAGTCCTTTTTGTAATGTTGGAGGAAAGAGGGTTATGGCTAGGACCCCACTTAACTAGTTGTAGATTCAATTGGCAGACTCTGAGACTTCAATAGGAGGACAGCCATGCAGGGAAGGGCCCCAGCAGGGCGCCACATCTGCACATGCAGGAATGCTGTCTCCTATAGAAACAGTCTTAAACAGTTCTTAACTCAAGCATAACAGTTTCTTCAGCTTCACTACAACTGCCTCTTGTAGTTCTTCAACAATGGGCTCCCAGTTTCTCACTAAACCCTCTGACTCTGAATCCCTTGAATCTTTGCAGTGGTATCTCCCTCAAGCATCTCCCACGCTTCCCTGCTGGGTCCCTAGCTTGGCACTCCAGATACTTCTCAAGCTTCACCCCTGCTGACCGGCTCGGTCCCTGGCTTGACTCACAAGGCTGCTCTGCAAGTGTCACCTCCACTGGTTGGGTCCCTTGATCACCACCCGAAGTTTCCCAATTCTCCACCGTGCCCATTTGGTGAGAATGCTGCTCCGTTACTTGCTTCAGTTACTCACTGTGGTCACTGGTAATAAGGAGGTTGGCCACTTTGTGGCGACAGCTTCCCTTCTACCTCCGACCACTGACAGGTTCTCCAGCCGGCAGAACCGTCACTTCTGGTTGGACTGCAAGCCGTAATCCCAACCCTGCGCTGCTCTCTTACTTCTGGATAAGCCCTCACACAGCCTAGCAGCCAGGTGACCCTGGCCTAGCAGCCCGAGGCACACAACACATGTCCACCCAGACAGCCGTCTAGGTGACACGGAACATAGATCCCCTTGACTCCACCCGAATATATAGACTCTCCCAGCAGGCCAAGTGATTCAAGAAAACCCCTGCCCATTGGCTTAGATACCCCATATAAAGTAAGTAAAGTAAATAAAGTAAATAAAGTAAGCAAGTTAATGTGTGAGGCACATCCCTGACTAAACCCCAGGGTGCACTGAACTTTGGTCTACACCACTGATAACCTTAGACCCTTCAGAGTAAGAGTCATTAACTAACCACTACTCTCTGAATTTGGTCTTTTAGCCAGTTTTCTATCCACTTACAAATTGATCTTTCCAAGCCTGTAGACTTTATCTTATACATGAGCCATGCGTGGGGAAATGTTTTTGCAAAATCCTTGTATACCACGTCCACAGCCACCCCTCTTTCCAAGGTTTTACTTACCTCCTCATAAAAAGAAATCAGGTTTGTGTGACAACTTATGTCTTTCATGAATCCATGCTCTCTGTTGCTTAAAATATTTTTTTTCAGCAAGAACTCGTCTATGTGGTCTTTTATTAAACTCTTCAGTATCTTCTTAACTGTAGACTTAAACTAACAGGTCTATAGTTACTTGGTAAAGACTTTGATCCTTTTTAAATATGGGCACCACATTAGCCAATCCAGTAGTACCATTCCAGTCATTAACGTGTCCCTAAATATTAGAAACAATGGCCTTGAAATTACAGAGCTCAATTGTTTTAGGATCCGTGGATGGATGCCATCTGGTCCAGCTGCTTTCTCCACCTTTATTGTCTAAATATTTCTGGACCATATCACTTTTGAGCCATTGTGGATAATTTGGGGCTGTGACACTACCATCCCCATTATGGACATGAGCTCCCCCATGCTCCTTTGTATACACAGAGCTGAAGAAAGTATTTTATAAATTAGCCTTCTCTTTGTCCCCAGTCACCCACTTATTTTGTGAAGGTCCTACATGCTCAGACCTGATCTTTTTACTATTAATATATTTGAAGAATTTTTGGTAGTTTGTCATACTATCTTTTGCAATCTGTCGTTCGTTTAGAATTTTTACTTTTTACATATTCTGTTATATTCTGTGTAACATTTAAACAATGATAGCGTTCCTTCATTTTTATATTTTTTAAAAGCTCTTTTTTTATTATTTATAGCCATTTTACCTCTGACCGTGAGCCTCATAGGTTTTATTTTTATCCTTTTAAACTTATTGCAGAAGAATTATACAAATATATAGTAAATCTGGATATAAGGGAGTAGAAATGTTTGTTACTTGAAAATATTCATGTTATCACAAGTAAGCAGCACAAAATATTCACAACTTGCAATTTTTTGCCACAAGATAGTTCAAGAATGAAACATGCAAATTAACTCTGTTTCCCTATCATTAAATGGCAAACATAGAACACAGGTTGGTGTAATTCAGCTTTAGTGATCTAATTTGACAGCGTCCCAGCTGTTTATACTGTCCACAACTCACTTTCCATTTGAATGACCAATCACAAAGCATCAGCACTGTCATATCATGGCAGGAAGGATTGATAGCCACATGTGCCCCATTACCTGCATAATCAAGTATTTTCCTTTGATAAAGGTGCTGACCCAAGTGACAGGGGAGGTAAAATAATTTAATGAGATTATGTGCAGTTGTGGGGGGGGGGGGAGGCAGTTAAATAGGCCCGTGGGTAGGTGTTGCCTGGTGCGGTGAAAGTAAACTCAGAGTCCAGCTTCAAAAAACAGAACTGTATTTAAACTGAAGTTCAATAATGCACAACAAGCGCAGCGTGAAGACAACTTGACTGGATGCACTCACAGCATGCACAGCGATGAGTAGTAGCAGTAGGTATCAGGTGTGCAGACAGTGTCTGTCTCGAGGAGCGAAATATTGCCTGGCCAGTCAGTACCTAAGTGGGGAGGATTCCAGAAAGGATGGCATGTCCCTGCACACTCTCTACTCATCTGGAACCTCTCTCTGACCTTAACCATTGTCCCTGACAGATGGGTGACCTGCCCCTACTCTATCCACATGCAAAATGTGCACCAAACTTTAGAGCCAAGGTTTCTTAATAGACTCCTCCTGACCCAAGATGGCTACCAAAATCACATGGAATGCCAGTATCAGGTTGGATGCTGTTCCTCTGTGACTGAGGAGATCTTAGAGGAACTAGGTTCCCAGCAACTTCCTCCTCCACCTGCATTGCTGCTGTGGATGAGCCCCACCTGCAGTGGAGAAAATAGACTGCACCTACAAGCCTGCATTAACAAAGAACTATTTACCTGCAAGATAAGGTCAGCTTAAAAAAAAATACATATGCCAATATGCTGCAAGTACATACAACAGATTACTTTTCAGATGCAAGCCTTGTATACAATTAGCAATGCATGAATGGGTCAGAACCATTTAGCCTTTTCAACCAGTTGCCAACCACCTCACATATGATGACAGCCGCAGAGTGGCTCTCCTGTGCGGGATCATGCACAGGAGAGATGTCCATAGAGAGATGCCCACCTAGAGAGAGTGGATTCAATAGCAGCATCAGGGGTCAAATAGCAAAGATTTCACCAGTGCTAAACTGCGGTCATGTGAAAGGGATCACGGATGAGTAGAGGGAACTGAACCCAGTGCACCTAGATGGTAACCATAACTGGAGGATATGTATAGCAGCAATATGAAACAAAGGGTGTCAGCGCTCAATGGGTTAAAAATAGAAAAGAGTCTCTACATAGCAGCAAGAAAAAAAACGTAACAAGTTTATTCAATGTTGTACATGGGGAAAAAAAATCCAGTGTCAATGCAATGATGATGTGGATAATGGCAGAAAAAGAGTGGCCAAAAAGCTCACTTTGGTCTCATCACTCCAAATGACTTTGTGCCAGAAGGTTTAAGGCTTGTCTCCATGCTGTTTGGCATATTGTAAGTGGGATACTTTGTGACATTTGTGTAGTAATGGCTTTCTTCTGGCGACACGACCATGCAGCCCATCTTTCTTCAAGTGCCTCCTTATTGTGCATCTTGAAACAGCAACACCACATGTTTTCAGAGAGTCCTGTATTTCACATGAAGTTATTTGTGGGTTTTTCTTTGCATCCCAAACTAATTTCCTGGAAGTTGTGGATGAAATCTTAATTGGTCTACCTGACCGTGGTTTGGTTTCAGCAGAACCCCTCATTTTCCACTTCTTGATTAGAGTTTGAACACTGCTGTTAAGCATTCTCAATTCCTTGGATACCTTTTATATCCCTTTCCTGTTTTATACAGTTCAACTACCTTTTACAGCAGATCCTTTGACAATTCTTTTGCTTTCCGCATGACTCAGAATCCAGAAAGGGGATTTTATAGAGACCTAAGACAAGCAATTCAACCGTTTCAATAATTGCATGTGGCAGTTAGCTTAAGGCAGTGTTTTTCAACCTCTTTTCAGTCAAGGCACTCTTTAAAATTTTGGACAATCTCGAGGCACCATGCAAAATTATGGACAGTCTTGAAGCACTCCATTCTAAAATGTAAAACCGAATCTGATAGTCTCACAACAATCTGATAGTCTCAGCAACATCAATACACATTGGACACCCAACATTAAAGGTGATGTATTCTTCCAAAGCAAATACACTTTTGCAAACTGGTACTGACTAGTATTCCAATGTTTATCCCTAGTTTGTCTCCATCAGTTAGCTAATGAGACCCCAAAGCTGATGGAGAGAGGCAAGGGAGGGTCAATTAAGGGTGCTATGCAGACAGCTGACATCCTCCTTATCAACTAATGATGTAATTATTCATTAAGCGGTTGGCAGCTACTAGGTTGTAATGGTGTACAATGAAAACCAGTGGCTTTGTATAATTAAAAGGCAGGTTTCATCCACCCACTGGTTTGTATACAATTTTGGGGCAATTTTTAGGCATTTTGCCAAGGCACCCCTGAAGAAACACATAGGCACCCTGGTTGAAAAAGGCTGGGTTAAGGTCTAACAAATCATAGATAAGAGACTTGTGAATTAACACACTAACCCCTCGAGCATAGACTGAATGAGTTGCATGGTAATAGTGACCCACCCAGGGCTTCTTTAGACCTTACTAACCACCAGATGGGTTTGTTGAAGCATACAAATATGATGGTTGTATTTCTTAAGATAAGAAAACACTAATGGCGCATACACACGAGCGGACTGTATGGCGTACTTAGTTCGTCATACAATCCGACGGACAGTCCGTCGTACTTTCGACTGAACGGACTTGACCACACACGGATGCACAAACAGTCCGTCGAAAGCTTGCGCGAAGGCGTGTACAGCACATACGACAGGACTAGAAATAGGAAGTCCAATACACAGCAAAGCACCCTTCCGCCGTGTAAATCCTTTCTGGGCATGCGCCATTCTTAGTCCGTCGAACTAGCATACTGACGAGCGGATTGTCCGCTGAAACCAAAGTACGACGGACAGAATTTCGAAAAATCCGAAATTCTTAGTACGCCAGACTGCACGCTGAAAAAGTCCGCTGAAGCCCACACATGAGCGGACTGTCCGCTGAAATGTGTTTCGACGGACTAAGTACGCCATACAGTCCGCCCGTGTGTACGCGGCATTAGGGTCCTTTCACATGGGCTTGTCCGTGTACGGACTCCGCTTTGCTCAGCAGGGATCGATCCACTGAACCCTGCTGAACAGGCAGATGACAGGTCCATCTCCGCTCACTGTGCAGAGATGGACCTATCAGAGCCCCGCTGTCCTTTATGGAGATCGAATGAAAAAGGACATCCTGAAAACGGACATGTTACCGCTGACATGTGCGGCTCCAATCAGGTCCGCCTGAAAAACTGGCATTCAGACCTGATTGCCCGTGTGAAAGGGCCCTTAAGAGTGCTTAATCTTATGCCGCGTACACACGATCAAATAATCCGGTGGAAAAGTCCGACAAACTCAAGTCCGCCAAACAATCCCCCCGTGTGTAGCCTCCAGCATACTTTTTTGACCCAACAGTACGGCGGACTTAGAATTTCGGGTTTTCCAAAATTCTGTCCGTCTGACTCGCATTTCGGCGGACAATCTGGCCGTGTGTATGCCAGTCCGCCGTACTTTAGAAATGAGCAGACTTTTCCCGCCCGGAGAAAAGTCCGCTCATTTCGAGCGGGTCTCCAGGTAGGCGGGGCCCGCGAAGGAGACGTCGCTGGCCCCGCCGCCTGGTATGGACTTAAAGGGGAACCCCAACGCCGAAAAAAAAATCGGCGTGGGGGTCCCCCAAAGTCCACAACAGACCCTTGTCCGAGCACGCTACCCGGCCGGCCAGGAAAGGGGGGCGAGCGAGCGCCCCCCCTCCTGAGCCGTACCAGGCCGCGTGCCCTCAACATGGGGGGGTGCCTTGGGGAAGGGGGGGCCCCGCGGCCCCTCCACCCCAAAGCACTTGTCCCCATGTTGATGAGGTCAAGGGCCTCTTCCCGACAACCATGGCCGTTGGTTGTCGGGGTCTGCGGGCGAGGGGCTTATCGGAATCCGGGAGCCCCCTTTAATAAGGGGGCCCCCGGGTACCGGCCCCCCACCCTATGTGAATGAGTATGGGGTACAATGTACCCCTACCCATTCACCTGTAAAATAAAAGTACAAAAAAACACAACACACAAGATAAAATAATTTATTGCACAGCTCCGGGGGTCTTCCGTCTTCGGGGGTCTTCTCGCCGGACTCCTCCGCTATCTTCTTGTAGCTCTTTTGCTAGCGGAGGAGTCTGGCTTTCTTCCTCGCCGCCGGCCTCTTCTCCCGACTTCGGGGGTCTTGTCCCCCTCTTCAGTTCTTCTGCTGGGCCACCGCGCCTTCTTATGGCTCTTTTACAGGCGGTGGCCCGGTCTTCTGTCGCCGCCGCCGCCTTCCGTTCTTCTTCTTCTTCTTTTCCTTCTTCTCCTGGAGATGTTGACTCGACGCTCTCTCCGGCCACAATGCCAGGGACGCGCTGCGCGGCCACTTATATAGGGACAAGGGGCAGTGTCACATGGCTTTATGTCACATGGGTTGGTGTCACATGGTGACCCGCCCCCTTACGATGTCACAGTCCCCATGTGACATCAACCCATGTGACCAACCCATGTGACATAAAGCCATGTGACACCGCCCCTTGTCCCTATATAAGTGGCCGCGCAGCGCTTCCCTGGCATTGTGGCCGGAGAGAGCGTTGAGTCAACATCTCCAGGAGAAGAAGGAGAAGAAGAAGAAGAAGAAGAACGGAAGGCGGCGGCGACAGAAGACCGGGCCACCGCCTGTAAAAGAGCTATAAGAAGGCGCGGTGGCCCGGCAGAAGAACCGAAGAGGGGGACAAGACCCCCGAAGTCGGGAGAAGAGGTCGGCTTCGAGGAAGAAAGCCGGACTCCTCTGCTAGCAAAAGAGCTACAAGAAGATAGCGGAGGAGTCCGGCGAGAAGACCCCCGAAGACAGAAGACCCCCGGAGCTGTGCAATAAATTATTTTATCTTGTGTGTTGTGTTTTTTTTGTACTTTTATTTTACAGGTGAATGGGTAGGGGTACATTGTACCCCATACTCATTCACATAGGGTGGGGGGCCGGTATCCGGGGGCCCCCTTATTAAAGGGGGCTCCCGGATTCCGATAAGCCCCTCGCCCGCAGACCCCGACAACCAACGGCCAGGGTTGTCGGGAAGAGGCCCTTGTCCTCATCAACATGGGGACAAGGTGCTTTGGGGTGGAGGGGCCGCGGGGCCCCCCCTTCCTCAAGGCACCCCCCCATGTTGAGGGCACGCGGCCTGGTACGGCTCAGGAGGGGCGGCGCCCGCTCGCCCCCCCCCCCTTTCCTGGCCGGCCGTGTAGCGTGCTCGGACAAGGGTCTGTTGTGGACTTTGGGGGACCCCCACGCCGATTTTTTTTCGGCGTTGGGGTTCCCCTTTAAGTCCATACCAGGCGGCGGGGCCAGCGACGTCTCCTTCGCGGGCCCCGCCTACCTGGAGACGCGCTCGAAATGAGCGGACTTTCCTCCGCGTGTGTGGGCGAGTCCGTTCATTTCGAAAGTACGGCGGAGTTAGTACGGCGGACTTAGTCGCCGTATTAGTCCGCTGAAAAAGTGCCGTGTGTGGGCAAGTAGCCCGTTCGGAAATTTCGACGGACAGTCTGGCGGACGTCCGCCAGACTAAGTACGTCGGACAGACGGCTACGTGTGTACGCGGCTTTAGAATTCCACACTCATACATTCCAGGAGAAGTGCTTTATGGGGGCCATAGTAAAGAATGAACTATATATTGACCAGGAGGGACGCAACCCCGAAGGCATGTCACAGGTACACCAATTATACATATAATACTCCCACCCATAAATCAACATCCAGATAAAATGAATAGTAATCAAAGCAGCTAAAGTCGAGAACCACTGCCAAAAAAAAAATAAAAAAATAAAACCCAACCCAAACCCTCCCCGCTCCATTTAGAACTTGGATTGCTTAGTACCGAAAATGGAACAGTAGGAGTATTTCTCATGGGGGAAATGTGTTAAAGATAGTAAACTAAATATATAGTTCTACTCAGTGTGACCAGTCCAGTCTGGAAACAGGAACAGCCTGAAAGATAAATGGATCCATGAAAAGGGGGAACCTTTAGCCATAGCTAGGGGCACTGACTTAATTGCATAAGAAAAAAAAACCTCAACTGAGGGAAAATATTATTACCAAACATATAAGGTAAGATGAAACAGTCTTACGGATCAATCCAGCCAGAAAGCTCCACCGACAATCGCCTGGAAGTTCCATAGTATGGATGGGATGAGAAGAATCATGGAGTCCCATTTCTGAGCATTCAGAATTACCACCAGGTAGCAAATGACCGAGCACCAGGGTATACCCAGGTCCAGGATACATTTCAGGGGTGGTCTCCAAGTAGCTACAGAGAAGAGGAAATAATGTAGTGTATCCACGTAGTCGATCAAGGCACAGTGGAAGGTACAAACAACAGCTGGCTAAGCTGTAAACATGCAGCAAGTGAGTTAGATAAGAAGGGAGAGAGAACAATAGGGCATCTCCAAAAGGGAACATAGCGGTGAGCAAGCATGTAGTCCTAATCAGCAGGCACTTGGCAAGGTCTCAAGGCATTGTGAGGCATCCTTAGGTGAAGCAAAATATTGGGTAGACCCACCTTCCTGCACTTGTAGCCGGGCAGGGAATGACATGCTGTACTTTCCATCCCAATTACAAAAATAAGGCTTGAAGTGTGTTAAATGTACTATTTTTATTTAACTTTAATTGAGAGAGAATTAACTTATTTTCAGGGATGTCATTGTAGCATTACCCCCAGTGGAGCCACTGAATTGTTTTGTGATTTTTTTGTGATTTTTCTGCACACCTGAAGATGACACCCCTCATTCACCCAGCACTGCGCAGACTTCCTGGCGGGCTCTGCACGTTGGACCATGAAAACACGCCTGAGCTCATCCTTAGTGAGCAGCTTGGATGGCTCAGCAGACTAGATAGCTCAGCAGACAAGCTCAGCAGACTGGATGGATCAGCAAACAGGTGAGCAGCTTGGATGGCTCATCAGACAGGCCCAGCAGACTGGATGGATCAACAAACAGGTAAGCAGCCTGGATGGCTCAGCAGACAGGCCCAGCAGACTGGATGGCTTGGCAGACAAGCCCAGCAGACAGGTGGGAAGTCCAGGAGCGTCAGACAGGCCAGGTCGGAAATTAGGCTGGCAGCAGAGGTACAAAAGCAGCAGGCAGAGGAATCATCAAACAAGCCAAGGGCCAGGTACAGGCGGATAACAGGAACAGTCTCAAAGCAAGTCGGGTCAAAACAGGAGCAGATATCATGTTTTCAGGGAACACATACACAGAGCTGCAGAACAAACAGCAACGATGCAAATGTCAGACGCCCGCAATCGTGCACCAATGGGTCTAATCTGCCTGTGACTGTCAGGATCTTCATGACATGAGCATTGCAAAGTGGTCTCCATAAAGATTACTTCTGTACGTCCGCATTAATGAATATTCAGTTTAGCCCTGCCCACACTGCAGAAGGATAATACAACAGCAACAAATGAAGAGTTTCCAGAGCAGTTATCAGCTACCTGTGGGTGGGGCCAACTTGCCCAGTGCACATGGGGCCTTTTGCTCTCTCACACTCTTCTCCTTCCTCCAGACTCTCTGGTGTATAGTGGCGGCTGGTGCTCCATAGGTTGGGGTGGTGGTAGGCGGACCTAACCACAGACCCTCCCCCCGCACCACCATACCCTACCCCCTCAGTCTCCATGTCCCAGCTATGTCGGTCGGGCTCATGTGTCTACTCTGCTGTACGTCTCCTCCTCCTTCCTCCTTATAGGCAAATAGGATGGCCTTTCCTTTCGGCAAATCTGATTGGCCGGGAGGAGGATCAGTGTGAGAATAGCGAACATTCATTCTCTATTGTCACACAACTGGGTGGGCTCGGAGTGCAGTGCTTTGTGCCCCGAGCCCATCCTATTTTGAAGCCTATCAAGAGCCTCTGGTTCTAATCACGTGCTTCAAAGAAAAAAAGAAAGAAAATACATCCCCCATTGGAATCCATGATCCGGCACCCTATATGTAAATCAGGGGGACGGATGCATGGATGCCACTAGGCAGTGCCCGTGCGTCCCTAGTGGATGAGCCGCCACTGCCGGTGTATGTGCTCACTAATCCCGGGACCAGACGGGTGACGTTTATGTGGCATCAACGTTATGGTGGCACCCTGACTTAGAAGCTGTACACCCCGGTGTCCCTGTAGCATAACCTGCAGCTGTCATACAGGTGCCTCCCAGTACAGCAGCTCCTCCTGAGCTCTTTTGTTTACTTTTCAATCAGCCCGCTGGGTTGAATGAAAAAAATTTCATCAGAGGGCTTGATGACAAGTGATGACAGAAACGCATCAGGGCGTTGCTACGCAGCTATCTACAGAGTCAGCTTATCCACATCTGTCCTTCTGGGGAACACCGCGGGAGCAGTGAGAGGTTAGAGGGGAATGCACGACTGACATAGTATTGATGTTACATGCCCTTATATTATGCAAATATTGTGAGTGTATTTTTGTGAGATAATTTTAAATTAATAAATAATTGTTGTACTGGATAACACTATGTGGAATTTTTTTATCTATTGCTTGCAATGAGCAAAATACAGTTGAAAAGTGTCCAGTGAACAGCGATTATCCCTTTGATTGATAAGCGTGTTAATCAGCAGGGTCTGGTAAGTGGATTACCTACAGGGCTGTGGCACAAGTGGTGTGGTGATGAAGACTTGGGATTGCTGCTAATATTCTCTTCCACGATTGTCTAGTTTATACTCACCTGCCTTTTCTTAATGGACTTTCACTGAGTGGATCACCATTTGATACTTTGTTTAAGTGGACTCTTAAGCAATTTCATTGATATTTTTAAATATTTGCTATTTTTGCACTAGTACTGCTAATGTTTTAGAAATTTTTCTTTGACATATATTTGATGCATCTCATTTTAGTATAGCAGCTGCTGACCATTGTTTTAGCAATATTTTTTCTGTGTGCGAGGGAGGGATACCGAACATAGTTTTTTTATCTCTCATTCTTTTATAGGAACTGAAGACAGTTGCAGTAGAGGCCTGGCAGAGCATCAATAGGGATGAAACCCAGCGTCTGGTGATGTCTATGCGTTCCAGACTTCAGGCTGTAATTGACTGCAAAGGATTTGCAACCAAGTATTAAAAAGTGAAAGTTTTATGGATGATTGTTAATCTGTCCAATTACTTTTGGTCCCTTAAAAAGTGGGAGGCACATATACAAACTTTTGTAATTCCTACACCATTCACCTGATTTGGATGTAAATACATTCAAGTTAAAGCACATCTTGTTTGTTTCATTTCAAATCTGTTGTGGTGGTGTATAGAGCAAAAAGGATTACAATTGTGCCGATGTCCCAATATTTATGGACCTGACTGTACATATTGAGAAATGTGCAGTTTACTTTGAACTGGATACAATTCCTTAAAACTAAGGACTTTAGGTTACATGACAGTTATAAACAATGGATGGCTTCCTTTCATGCCATGCATTGTATACAATTGTGTTGCTAGATGTGATTGGTCACAGTGATCACATGGTACAGACAGGGCCAATTACAGTCCATCTGTAACCATGCGATTAGCTTTGGCCCATCACAGCTAATCATAACAAAAGACACTAAATTAACTGGTTTCATTCAGTAAAATGGTTGCTTATACCAATGCAATTCATTGGTATAAACCAGGGATTTGCAATTAGCGGACCTCCAGCTGTTGCAGAACTACAAGTCCCATGAGGCATAGCAATACTCTGACAGCCACAAGCATGACGCCCAAAGGCAGAAGCATGATGGGACTTGTAGTTTTGCAACAGCTGGAGGTCCGCTTATTGCATAGCCCTGGTATAAACAATCATAATGTGTAAAGAAAAAAAAATCTTATATTATTATATAATAGTTATATCATATAATTTTTTTATTTTTTTGGTATTTGCTTGAATTGGAATGATACCCTCATGATATTATGATGGTTTGCAATAAATGGCTCCACATATGTTTTGGTGATGCCCATTACGTCAAAACCCACTCACAAACTTTGGACCTATGCATCCAACCCCTACATTTTTCTTATCCAACACCTTCTGATGTTTGTCACATTCTCCATAGCCCCCTTTTATGTGTTATTTTTGTCACCCTTTTACTGTATGTGCAGTACCATGTTTATGGCAACCCATTATGGGTTAAAGCAGGCATGTCCAAAGTCCGGCCCGCGGGCCAATCGCGGCCCGCGGTCTGGTTTTGAACGGCCCGCCTGGTTGTTTAAACACATATATCTTTTGTGGCCCCCGGAGATCTCCCAGCGCCGGGGCCACAAAAGATATATAGTCCGGCTGCCTCGGAGGGAGGAGACGGGACGAGTGCTGTGCACACAGGAGGAGAATTTCCTGTTTACACGGCAGCTGTAATAGGAAGTCCCGTCTCTGCCATTGGATGACTGTACTGTCCATCAAAGGAGGCGGGACTTTCTCTTAAAGAGGCCGTTGTGTAAACAGGAGATTCTCCTGTAAGATGTCTTTGGCGCTCGTCCTGCCCTCCATGGCTGCACTGATGGTAATGGTAGCTGCATTCCTGGCAATGGTGAGTGAATTCCTAGCAATGGTGGCTGCATTCCTGGCAATGGTGGGTGAAATTCCTGGCAATGGTGGGTGGAATTCCTGGCAATGGTGGCTGCATTCCTGGCAATGGTGGCAGCATTCCCGGCAATGGTGAGTGAATTTCTGGCATTGGTGGGTGCATTCCTGGCAATGGTGGGTGCATTCCTGGCAATGGTGCCTGCATTCCTGGCAATGGTGGCTGCATTCCCAGCAATGGTGAGTGAATTCCTAGCAATGGCGGGTGAATCCCTGGCAATGGTGGCTGCATTCCCGGCAATGGTGGCTGCATTCCCGGCAATGGTGGCTGCATTCCCGGCAATGGTGGGTGAAATACATGGCAATGGTGGCTGCATTCCTGGCAATGGTGGCTGCATTCCTGGCAATGGTGGCAGCATTCCCGGCAATGGTGGCTGCATTCCTGGCAATGGTGGCTGCATTCCTGGCAATGGTGGCTGCCTTCCCCGCAATGGTGGCTGCCTTCCCGGCAATGGTGGCTGCATTCCCGGCAATGGTGGCTGCATTCCCGGCAATGGTGGCAGCATTCCTGGCAATGGTGGGTGAAATTCCTGGCAATGGTGGGTGAAATACCTGGCAATGGTGGCTGCATTCCTGGCAATGGTGGCTGCATTCCTGGCAATGGTGGCAGCATTCCCGGCAATGGTGGGTGCATTCCTGGCAATGGTGGCTGCATTCCCAGCAATGGTGAGTGAATTCCTGGCAATGGCGGGTGAATCCCTGGCAATGGTGGCTGCATTCCCGGCAATGGTGGCTGCATTCCCGGCAATGGTGGCTGCATTCCCGGCAATGGTGGCTGCATTCCCAGCAATGGTGGCTGCATTCCCGGCAATGGTGGGTGAATCCCTGGCAATGGTGGCTGCATTCCTGGCAATGGTGGCTGCATTCCTGGCAGTGGTGGCTGCATTCCCGGCAATGGTGAGTGAATTCCCTGGCAATGGTGAGTGAATTCCCTGGCAATGGTGAGTGAATTCCCTGGCAATGGTGGTTGCATTCCCGGCAATGGTGGTTGCATTCCCGGCAATGGTGGCTGCATTCCCGGCAATGGTGACAGCATTCCCGGCAATGGTGAGTGAATTCCCTGGCAATGGTGGGTGAATTGCCTGGCAATGGTGGGTGAATTCCCTGGCAATAGTGGGTGCATCCCTGGCAATGGTGGGCGCTGCATTCCTAGCAATGGTGAGTGAATTCCTAGCAATGGTGGCTGCATTCCTGGCAATGGTGGGTGAAATTCCTGGCAATGGTGGGTGAAATTCCTGGCAATGGTGGCTGCATTCCTGGCAATGGTGGCTGCATTCCTGGCAATGGTGGCTGCATTCCCGGCAATGGTGGCAGCATTCCCGGCAATGGTGGCAGCATTCCCGGCAATGGTGGCAGCATTCCCGGCAATGGTGAGTGAATTCCTGGCATTGGCGGGTGAATCCCTGGCAATGGTGGGTGAAATTCCTGGCAATGGTGGGTGAAATTCCTGGCAATGGTGGCTGCATTCCCGGCAATGGTGAGTGAATCCCTGGTAATGGTGGCTGCATTCCCGGAAATGGTGAGTGAATTCCCGGCAATGGTGAGTGAATTCCCGGCAATGGTGGGTGAATTCCCTGGCAATGGTGGGTGAATTCCCTGGCAATGGTGGGTGCATCCCTGGCAATGGTGGGCGCTGCATTCCTAGCAATGGTGAGCGCTGCATTCCTAGCAATTGTGGGTCTGCAGATAGACACTGACCCTTGTTTTGCTTCACAGTTCTTTATTTAAAATTTTAAGTTTTTTTTTCCTGAAGCTTCCCTCTTAAAGTGAAGGTGTGTGTTATACGTCAATAAATATGGTGTATCCAAATAATACACTTGAGTTCATCTATTCACCACACACAGCCACAAAGGCAAGGGAATTCTTGTTGGGCCGTGTATTAGTGCTCGGATGGACACGCTTAGACCGAATTTTAATGGTTCAAAGAATGTCAGGCAAAATGGTCGGCGCTCGCGCATGTTCAGGTCATCAAATCTGGCCCTCTTTGAAAAAAGTTTGGACATCCCTGGGTTAAAGAATCTGCACCTCCAATATGCAGACAGTGACCAATAAACAAAAACATATGCCCAGAAATCCCTTCTATAAAAAACAAAAACACCAGAACAAGCTCCCAGCTTAAAAATATTCTTGTCCTGTGGGACCCCTAAGACAACCAAAAACATATGCATCCTTAATCCCCCCCCCCCCCAGACTGAAACCCACATAGTGTCCACAATTCTCTTTGACAAAAATCTTCTGAAATCTCATCCAAATTGAAAGACACCTGCATGTTCTCCATTCTATGAACCAAATAACCAAAAATAAACAGCAACAGACAACATATGACCAAAAACAGGCACCTACATTTCAGCAACCCTTCTGGACTGAGAAATACCCATATGAACCCTTTCCAGGACTGAATGACCAGATACACCCAGAGTAATGAATGTACCTATTCTATTATCTGACTGACAGCCATCTGTAAAAATACCACCCACCAAACTGACAATCTCTCACGCCATCTCAAAACTGAGGGCTACTAGAATTAACTGAAGCTAGATGGCCATCTACACCCCTCAGAAAGATCAAGACAACACTGGGTTGAAGGTAAAAATGTGCACAGTCTCATGAATTATTGCCACATGAGGAAATCACACGGCATTTATAAAGAAATATATATTTCACTTTAATACATTTACTTGAAGAAAAAAAAACAACACACATGCAATTAGTGTTTAACACCTATACATTATATTTTATTGCACACATCCCAATCTTTCTCCATTTTATTTTTTACTGGAATGGGTACCATTGTCCTAGATACATCAGAAGTCATGTGTATTCTACAGTGGCCTATTGTATGTGGTTTGGTCATTTATTTCTTTTAGATTTCTTTTCATCGTTCTTTTTGAGGAATGTGATTCCTATTTCAGTGACATCATCTCCTTTTAGTCTGTCTTGAACAAAAGTGACTTCAGCAGGTAAATGAATCTGTAAAGAAAAAAAATCCCAGATGATACAATCTTATGCATCTATAGACAACATGACAAGAGAAAAGGAAGCAAGAAATAATAATAATAAAAAATAAAAACATTTTTTTTTACTGATTTTCTAACAAAGACTTTAATCCCAGTCCAATGGATTAGGCTGGATTCACACCTATGCCTTTCTTGTGCTTTTTGCATTTTGCAGATTTGCATTACATATCGTGTTCCATAGGAAACAATGTTAAATGGACTGTAGTCCAAATCTGCAAAATGCGAAAAGCACAAAAAATGCATAGGTGTGACTCCAGCCTTAAACTTCCACTTATTTATTAAGGAAGTGAAGGCCAAACTTCATCCAAAATCCAAATTTAGTTTTGAATATAGTTCACTTTCCATCAAATTTTAGTTTTAATCTTTTTTTTATTAATGTTTTACCAATATAGAAATAAGTACATACTGATCATGGGCAGATCATTAATAGTACAACCGATATCAAGATACAACACGGTAGGAGAAAAAAGACAATATGCAGCAAGAGTCAATGAACCATTCCCATAAAACCCTGCCGGGTCAAAAACAAAACTATTCCTTGTAGAATAATAGGCTAGTCAAACTCGGATTCTCTGTCCACTATGTGGAGACAGTAAAATGGAATCAAAGTTGCGTATAGCTAAAAATCGTTATCCAATCTAATACAGCTCCATGGAGGCCTATGCAGTGTTGTGAACCTTTGGAGAGACATAGGCGATAACAAGTTCTCCAGATCAACAAAAAGCCAAGCATTAGGTAGCTAGCCCAATTGAAGAGTGTAAATGGTCAAACGGAGCACCACAGGTGGAACAAGGATCTTAGAAATGGGAGGGGGGGCTATGACTCGGTGAAGTTAACATTGTAATCTATTAGGATTTCATAAAATAAACAAGCAATATATTTTGTTACTTAAAAGGAGGGGCTACCAATATGTATTTATTTTTCCCAAAGTTCCACTGAAAATAATCTATAGATGTTAGTCAACAGTTTAATGACTTATAAGCTTAAATAAAATAACTGAAATAAAGTTGCCCCATAATTTCCTGGTTTTCATTTAAGCCTCAATAACACAATACTGCACAGAAGAAGAAACAGGGTAATATCCTGAACGTAGGGATGAAGAGGATTTTGTGTGACTACTACAGGGATTCCAGTACCAGTCTTGGATAATAATAATAGTAACAGCACAACCTACCATTTCCAGAGCTCCTCTCAATACCCCAGAGAGAAGGTTGCAGTAGCTGAGTGATGGTCTGCCAGATGGAAGCTCTTCCACAAAGTCTACAAGTGGATTTTTATCCAGTATGAGAGAGAATTCATTTCCACCATCATTACCACCTATCGTAGAAGGGGTGATCCCAAGGTACATTTTAAAGGCCACCTATAATTAGAAAAATAGTCAGTTAATACCTGCTGAAAAAGGAAATATTGCAGAAGTAGGAAGCCCGAAAAGAGAAGAATCTGACACATGGATGTGGATGTGTCAGATTCTTCTCAAAATTTTACTGCTACTTATAATTTGGCAGGTAATAAATAAATCATTGCCCAAGGGTTACTTTAGTAACCATAAGCATTTCTGTATTGGGTTAACTTTTAAACTTAAACTACTAGCTGTGGTGAAGGATCTGTTTAATTTAAATAATACATCTATTGTAAATGGTACTGGCCGCTAAAAGTAAAATATAAAGTGTGAATTATTAGACCTTGAAGCATATCTGCTATAAACATACTGTCATACAAAATAAGTGTCACCAGTTTTATAATATAGCCCCATTAATGTCTAAGAGTGCTTACTGTGCAGGCACAGCCAGTGCTGAAGATTATTTTATCCTAAGGGAGATAAAACATGGAGGTGGGTTTGTATGGATGTAAAGTGTGTATATAAGGATGACATACCAGGTGGTCACTGTGTGGTCTTCCTAGTGATGTTTTACCTTGCTTTCTAAGGTTGGATAAGAGTATAATAGGGATTAACCGATAAGTGTCCTCATCAGACATTGTGATCTATGTGCCTTTTATACCAGTGTAATTTGTCCATGATGTGCTCCATGAATCCCGTAATGTTACAATTATTATCCCTATGGCTGCAAAGCTATCCATAAGGAATTAAATGGCTTAATTAGTAATTTATGACAATGCCTTAAACAAAATGAGGGACAATATTCATATTCTGCAAAGGCTTTAGATAGATGCTTTAAAAACAGCTTTATTAGAAAGTGACATCAGATCCGTATGGAAGAAACCTGACAAACTGGTTTGTTCCTTTGAAATTTTCATGGTAACTCCAGCATATATTTGTGTGTGGAGATTGACTTTTGTCTGACTGCATTCACGTCTCTAACATCTCTAACATGGAAGCCTTGCAAAACCTTCTAAAATTATGTGCAGAAAAGAAATATGCTATCGGTTGTGGCTTTCTGACACTTATAACATTGGGCAGCCAGCAGTTGTTTTCACCGATTGTGTTCCAGTGTCCATGCAATGAGCACAATCTTATGTATGGTTTTATTTTTCTCTTAGCTCCAGCAGTTATACTCACCATCCTAGGTTATTTCTTGAGTAGCAGGACTTGGAAATTCTTTACCGGCTGCTGTCTAAACCCAGTGAAGATGTGCCCCAATGGGAACCGATGTCAAGGTCTACGTGTCTTTGTACAGCTGACACGGAAAGCTCTTATAGTTCCTGTCATATGGATTTCTATAGCCTTACTACATGGATCTTTCTATGCATGTGCCATGAGTGGCTGGCAGAACCCGAACTATATCCAGTATCTGTGTAAGTACAAATCCGAACAATGCCAGAAGCAGCTTTACAAAGTGACCTGTAACAGAACAGCAATGCCTGGCAATGAAACACAAGAGGTTGTTCTGCTTCTTCATGCTCAATCTCAGGTACGTACAAGAAAACTCTAGGTCTCTTTAAAAATTGCATTTATTAATTAAAAGTACACTTTTTAACTTGTACCTACAGGTAAGCATATTATAAGGCTTACCTGTAGGTACAGAGAATATCTCTTAAACTTGCACTTTTTAGGAGATATTCACATGGATGCAGCCGGTGACATCACGTCAGAGCATGCGTTCTGAAGGGATGGCATACCTATGCTGTACCTTCAGAGCTCCGTGCTGGGGGTTCCCATGTGCATGCATGGGAGTGATGTCATCGCGCGCTGGCCATTCAGGCAGCCGAAGACTGCAAAAATGGTTTGAGACTGGGTGCAGATGAAAGCACTGGAGAGCCATGACAGCACTGCGCTTGAGGGCCTGAGTGTAGGTAAGTCTGTCATAAAGTGCTAGTATGGGGTGCAAATTTGGAAAATTATGACTTAAACCTGCAGGGGGCCTGATTTTTAAATGTATTTTTGTGGTGGTTTACTACTGTTTTAAAATATTGAGGCTTATACCATCCAGATCAAATTTTGACATCACATCTACATTCAAAACACCTAAAAGGTTACATGAACTTTGGCAATGCCAATGACAATATAATGGTAATTTGGGGTTAAATCCATTTATGCAGGCTCTTTACATGTTTGAGGGTTGATTTATTAAAATCAAATAGGCTGTTGACTTTGCAAAGGAATTTGCACCAGAGCTTAGTGAATGAGGTGTAGCCCTGTTAATTTCCATTATCCAATATCATGCAAGCAAAAATTGTGTTTTTGTTTTTTTTATTCATTGGGTTTGGGTTGATTTGGCTAATCTTTGCAAAGTGAAACTTCGCTGCATTCACCAGGGAAAATTGCGGAGTGCAATTTCACTTTAGTAAGTCACCCACATGATGTTGAAGAGAGTTCAGAAAGTTTTGACAAGCAGTGGATTCATGATTTAGGACTGAATGGGGCAGTTCTGCATTGTAGATGTGGCACCACCCCTGCAGGAGCCACTGGAAATCTTGGGTCCTCTGCTCTCTCAAGCCTTATGCAGCATACACATGAGCGGAATTCTTGTCGGACTGAACTCCCGAAGGACTTTTTGATGGTGTTCTGACAGAGTTCTGCCAAAACAGACTTGCCTACACACATGATCACACCAAAGACCGATCGTTTATAATGCGATGGGACTAGAAAAAGGAAGTTCAATAGCCAATAGCCAATAGCTGCCCTTGTGTCATTTTTGTTTTGTCGGAACAGCATACAGATGAGTGGTTTTCTTGATAGGAACTGGTCCCGGCGGAAAGATTTGAAACATGTTCTATTGCTACTTTCGTCAGAATTTTAGAAAGAAAAAGTCAGATGAAGCTCACACACGATCTGAATGTCAGACAGAATGATTCCCTCTGACCTTTTCGGCTGGAAAGTCCGGTCGTGTGTACAGGGCATTAGGTGAAGCCTAACCCTTGTTGACATCACCAGAAAACCTTGTCTGGGAACTCCCAGCAGACATACAAAGATTACACACGCTGCCCTTTCAAAATGATAAGCAGACTGACAGATTAAAATCACAAATATAACAAGGTGGATTTGTACATCAACATCGATGTACATAAACTAAACAAAAACAAAACAGATACAGTACAATGCACCTAACAGGGGTACCTCTAAAGTCAAACCCAGCATATAATGCAGTACTAGGAGCATAAAACAATACCTCTCAACCTCTCAAGTTACCAAAAAGTATTGTAAAGAGATGTGACAGGTTAAGTCACTTGAGGGCTCTTAAACAATGGGTTAAGCTCAGGCCTTGAAGATTTGAACTCAATAACAGCAACCTAGTTCTACCCTCAGGAAATGTAATGACCTAGACAGTCTTTATGGTGAGCTTCTTCTGGCAAAGTTGGGGCCCTTTAAAACACTGGTGCGCAAAAAGGTGAAAAATTTATGGGGGGGGGTGTCATTCAACAGCAGTCTAGTGTAAATTTAGGCTCAGTAAGTATGTAATAGCCTTAGTGCAACAATGCAGAAGGTAAGGCAAGTTCAAAGGGTAGTTGGGGTCTAAGGACCAGGATAATATGTAGCAAGGGGGGCAAATGGAAAGTAAAGCAAAGTTAGCATTCTGGGATACTTAAGGCTTGAGGCTCTGTATTTGGCTTTGATGGCAGCTGCTTACTGATGGATGCAGTAGTAAGTGAGACAGACCTCTTGTAGCAAGTATCATTGGGATGAAGTGGCTCAGTCTAGACTGAAGGAAGTGTTAACAACTAATGACAAATGTAATGCAGGTCAGAGATCCTTTTACTAGATTCTTCTTCTGCAGTCCTCCAGTGTCAGCAAGTGGTCTGTATGGTGGGGCACCTTTAATCAGTGGCACAGCAGACAACAGCAGATGCAATGGCGGCTTCTATATTGCATATGCCCGCTTTCAGATCAGGCTCCTGGTTCCAGAGTCTGACACAGCAGTCAGCTGTCTCTCTCTCTGACACTGCACAGCTTGGCACACCTTAGTATAGTTTAGCCTGGCACACCTCAGCTCAGCACAGCTCAGCTCTCTCTCTTCCAGGTTGGTGTGCTTCCCCCAACTGTCTGGCTCCTTCCTGGGCTTTTTTCTTTTATATGGTCCCTCCTGCTCACATGTGCCTTATGGGCCTTATGCCCCGTACACACGAGCAGATTTTCCATCAGAAAAACTTGAATGGTTTTTCCAACGGAATTCCGCTCAAGCTTGGCTTGCATACACACGGTCACACAAAAGTTCTCTAAACTTTCAACTGTCAAGAACACGGTGAGGTACAACACTACGACAAGACGAGAAAATGAAGTTTAATGCTTCCAAGCATGCGTCAAATTGTTTCAGAGAATGCGTAGGAATTTTGCGCGTCAGAATTTGCACAGATGATCGGAATTTGCGATCAGAACTTTTTCCAGCTGAAAAATAGAGAACCTGCTCTCTGGAATTCTGCCAGAAAAAGTCAGATGGAGCATACACACAGTCGGAATTTCTGACTAAAAGCTCATATCCGACTTTGGCTGGCAGAATTTCTGATCGTGTGTATGGGGCTTTATAGTTAGGGCACGTGAATGGCTGTAGTATGGATCCTTCTTCAATACTTCATTTTCCAGACTGCTCCTGGCAACTATATTTCAGTCACAGTTAGGCAAGATTAATTGGCAGTGCTATCTGGACAAATAAAGTTCTGCAATTCAGTACTATTGCCCAGTGTTAGCCTAGAACTGACTAAAGTCATCATTCATTAAAGTGGAAGTAAACCCATCGATTTAAACAGTAAAAAAAAGGCATGCTGGGAATGCTAACTGCACATTGGCTGTGCTCTCAGCCAAACTATCAAACCATCCAATGGCTGGTGTCATAACGAATCACATGTGCAGCACCATAGCAGTTGAAGATTAAACAGAGGCAAAGATGGCAGCTTCCTTGGCTGAAAACGATAGGGGAGTTTACTTCCACTTTAATTGGATGGGAATGATGTCACTGCAGTGCATGCACAGGAGTTTCTCTCGTTTTCAGCATTGCCCAATTTCTACAACGAGCTGCGGGTGCACAGTTCATTGTACAGAGGCGGACAGGCAGGTAGGTCATTTTAATGCAGAAGAGACAAAGCATGTCTCTTCTGCATTCTAAATCCATCAACATCAATGTACTTCAAGTCACTTTTGCATTCCTATTGACTTACATGGAGTGAAAAGCAAGTTCCAACAAGAACAAAATTGCATGGCCACAGGCCTAACTGTGTTATTGTGGCCACTGGCCAGTATGATGTTATCATGCACATTCCATATTATTCACTGCATTTAGACTCATTTATAGCCCTCTACCGCCCCTAACTTAGAGAACCTTAAATTACATTTTCATGAATGTATTTTATTTTATTTTTTTAAATGGAAATTGTCATTTATTGATGTTAGCAATACATATAGTATAATATTAATACATATAGTAAGTTAATTTGTGCTGTCTAATCACTTGAGATGCTCTCAGCTCAGATGTATAGAGTCTTTCAGTAAATTTGAGCAAGCTTATCCAAATGTATAATATGTTAAAGCAAAGATTTTTTTAACCGTTTCCCTGCCAGAGCTGTTTGTGCATTTTTGTGCATACATTTTAAGCCTAAAGATTGCATAACCCCCCAAACATTATATATTTTCTGACACCCTAGAGCAGTGATTCTCAACCTTTTTCCAGTCCGGGTGACCTTGAAAAGTAGTGTCAGTCTAAGGCCTGGTTCACATTACTGTGTCTCGTAGAGACAATTGCGCTCTTTCCTGACATGCAGACAAATTCTCTACTCTTTAGGGGTGCCATTAATTCTTAATGGTACTCCACACATTGGTAAACTTGCGGTGTTTTTGGTGTGGCACAATTTTAAAAAAAGGATGGCGACTTCTTTACCTGCATTGAAATTAATGGACTGCTCTGCACGCAGCATGCAGCATGCAGCCATACAGATGTGACCAAAGGGCGGTAAAACCATGTGGTTGAACTGTTTTTTTTTTTACCAAGGGTTTGGTCACGTGTGAGGTTGGGGGGGGGGGTAAAGCCATGTGGTTGAGCTGTTTTTTTACTAGACCCAACTGCTTCTCCATTAGCTGTAGAGGCAACAACTAGGTGTGTACACATGCAGTGGCCATGGCTAGAAATATACCCCCAGGTGAATGGGGCTGCACTGCAACCACCCCCCAACTGTGTGTATTGCAGTAGGTTGCAGTGTGGTGATGCTGCACGCAGAGAGCTAAAACAGGTGGTCACCTGTCAAATGTTTCTTAAAACGCGATCTGAGCATGGATTGCTTTTCAGAGGAGTGGCAGTCCTTGCTACTATTATGAACAAGCCCTAAAAAAAGCAGTTCTGATAGTACAGGAATAGGGGTCAGGATTAAAAAGTAATATACATCCATACTGTACATACACACAGACATATAAACACACATACAAACATATATAAATACAAACACACATATACACTCAAAAATGTAAAGCGCTGCGTAAACTGTTGGCGCTATATAAATCCTGAATAATAATAATATACACAAAATAAAGCACACACAAACACACGTACACACAGATACAAGCACATGTATATACACACACACATATGCAAATACATGTAGACACACACATATACACAGCCTATTAAAAAGTTGCAGTACAGTGCCTTCACTCACAGCTGGGTACTGCACTGTAGGGGGAGGCAGAGAGCACAGCACACACTTCTTCCTTTGCTTTCACTTTGCTGAGTGCATTCGCTGGCTGACCAAGCTTGGCTTAGAATCGGGAGTTCGGTCTCATCAGACAGCTTTTCTCTACCAGGATGCCACAGCACCCCTGAGGATCTCAGGCTGCACCCTAGTTGAGAAAGGCTGCCCTTGAGAATAAAACAATGGTATTTCCAAACAATACCATACAATAAAACAATATTAATGCAATGGTTTAGGAAACACAAAAGGCTCTCACTTTTGCTTGCGCTGTGATATGTAACATCTGTAGCGCAGTGGAAGTTTTTGTGCATAGACAACCCTGATTCATGAACTTACATATGTATCATATGTATGTGCATGTACAGTATGTGGGGGGTGGAGGTGTTTTTTTTTTTTTTTTTTTTGGGGGGGGGGGTTTAAGTGCTTTTGAATTGTAATTTTTTTTTTTACACTTTTTTTTTAACTATACTTTTTTTCTTTTCATCACATAAGGGACAAAAAGTGTGACAGGCTCACTTTAATGATACACTAGGGGTAATTTCCCTCCAATGAATCTAAAGTAGTGCAGATCTCAATGCATTAGAGTCTTTCCAAGCCAAAGAAAGAGATACCCGAAAGTGACATTTTGCACGTTTGAATCAGCAAGGAGGGGAGGAGAGCGGACAGACATTCTTTGGGCATCCTACCTTTTACCTGGCAGCACCTGTCATGGCAGTCCTGGGTGCCCCGATGGCTCTTGGGATGGGGAGGGGGTTACAGGGGGTGTGCAGAAGCTTCCATCCAGTTAGCAATCGGCTTGCCACCAAATATACACACAGTGCAGCCACTGGGAGTGTGTGTAAAACTCCATGCTCCTACCAACATGGTATATGCGTCAGTAGCAGCGAAAGGGTTAAACACGTAATAGACTGATTATTAAACTATAATTAGAGATGCAAATATTTTATTTAGTCTTGTAACTTTTAAGCTTCATTTAATAATGATTACACCTGAGTTATAGAGTACCGAAGCTGCCCTTATCCTTTAATGGCCTAAGGGAAAAGACTTTAGAATAATCATAGCTATGACAGTGTCTAGAGGTTATATTGCTTTATATCCGGCATTAATTATGTCACTCATTAAAAAATAAAACATAAAAAGAAAAACGAACATGTTTTACAAGGTAACAAATAAACACTATTGTTTTGTCTTTTTCCAAAATCTCATTAACTCTAATGTTGTTGGACTTCCAAGACTACAACAAAACTTTCCTTCTTAGGTGTAAATGTTTTAAAATAAGTTTGTGTTAGGAAAGAATGCCCCCTATTTACTTCCCACACACATCCCACACAGTTTTTACCTGAACTCATATCTAGAAAGGTCTTCAGATTTTCCAGAGGAAAATACATGTTTTGAGGTTCTCTACTATGAACTTTGAGCAGATGATATTTACCTACCACCATAATATATTTTTTGATAGGACACTTGAGTAAATATCTAGATGTCTAAAGACATAGGATGGGTCCTCTGTTCTTTGCCTCAATCTTCTAAAGAACCTCAGCCCCTCTGACACACCAGGCTGAGTGTACAAACATACAATAATACAGGAAATTACTGAAAGCAATAGTACACAATAGTAGTGCTATATCAACAGACACCAAATAGGGTTGCCACCCTTTTGGGATTCACCCAGACAGTTTGGGTTTTGAATCAAGTGTTCGGGTTTCAGGCAGACTGAAACCCAGACACATTATTCATATTGGGCTGTGGCTCCCCAAGTAACCAAGATAGTTACCAGGATAGCCACTGTTCTCTGTGGCACGCTATGCGCACCACATTACTACTCTACTTTGGGCACCCAAAGGTGTCCCAGGCCACTAAATTGTTCGGGTTTGGCTTGAAGAAAAGGTGGCAACCCTAGCACCAAACCAGGTAGTAAAGGAAAACTTAATATATTGTCAACCAGTATGGTTGGCAACTATACAAGCATAAAATGGATTAACGATGATAATAGCACAATTTAGCATACAAAGTGATTATTAGTAAAGCTACAGCCACCAGCTGAAAACGGTTGATTCGGCAGGAACCAGTCAACTTTCGGCCTGTGTGTGTACAGCTCCTCCACATCTTACAAAAATGGGTCTCATGACCGGCTTCTGATGAACAAACATGCTCGAAATCCAGAGTCCAATCAGCACTTACAGCCAATGGCTGCAAGCACTGATCACTGTGCTCTGGGAAGTCCCCCCGTCAGAACACAATAACTCAGTGTGGAGATTGCAGCACACAAAACTAGTTTTGTCAACCCGCCGGGTTGACAAAAATAAACTTCCCATGTGTACCCAGCATTAGGACTAGGCATAAGTTGACATTTAGCATCCAGATCAGCATATACAGTAGCAAGGCCACCTCAAGTGCAGCAGTGAGCAGTATTAAAGCTTAATCTGTCGAGAGCTGGAGCTATACTGCTAGAGCACATTTATGGTGGTGATGCTCATTCTAGACCAGGGATATGCAATCAGCGGACCTCCAGCTGTTGCAGAACTAAAAGTCCCATGAGGCATAGCAAGACTCTGGCAGCCACAAGCATAAGACCCGGAAGCAGAGGCATGATGGGACTTGTAGTTTTGCAACAGCTATAGGTCCGCTAATTGCATATCCCTGTTATAGACCTTTTGAGGTGTTTTTCTGAGGGCTATTGTTGGGGCCCTTTAAGAGCATTGGTGCACCTAACACAGGTCCCAGTTAGGCAGCATGTACAGTATAGATATGGTATAGTCCCACCAAAGGGAGGAAAATTATCTGTCTGCAAGCATTGACACTTTAACGACCACTAGATGATCATGCACTTTATGCTTTATGCACTCCTGGCCTCTGCACTTTGTACATTATGCATTTCTTACCCCTGCGATCTGTGCATTACCCACTCATGAGCCCTTTGTTCTATACATTACATAAACATGACACTTGCACTCTATAAATAACACACTTCTGATCCCTTATGACAGGGGTCTCAAATTGGTGGCCCTCCAGCTGTTGCAAAACTACAAGTCCCATAAGGCATTACAAGGCTGACAGTTACAAGCCTGACTCCCACAGGCAGAGGCATGATGGGACTTGTAGTTTTGCAACAGCTGGAGGGCCACCAGTATGAGACTCCTGCCTTATGATAAGCTTTAAGCCCCTCCCACTGTTAACAATTTTGCTACATCCACACGCTACTTCATTTGGCTGCCGTCTCAAACTACAACTCCCAGGATTCTCAGAGCTCTGTATAGAAGTCTATAGACTTAGCTCCACCCTTGCTGGCTGGAGGAGAATGGTGCAGCATAACATCAGTATCTCAGTAGAGGGAGAGAAGAATAAAAGGCAATGTCTCCTTCTCCACACTGCTGTAGCCCAGCATCTGGCTACAGAGAGAAAGGCTGTATTTAAGTATAATGGCATCTCATAGGGCATAGGTGTATGAAAGCTACAGTTCCCAATTGTGCATTAGCACTTCTAAGCCTTTGCTTATATAAATATTGTAAACAGCAAAGAATTTCTATAAGAGGGCCATGTGGAGAACAAAAAATACAGACTGATGATTCTGTGTAGCAAGCTTGTAATCCTTTGAACACCCAAAGATATGAAATGAGTTTAACACCCCAAGACTGAGAGGCAAGCACAGCATTCTGGTAGCAGTGCCCAGTTTGGTAACAACCCTGTTTCGGAATAAATGTCACCTTTTGGTGACATTTATTTACACTGTAACAATGCATCTTCATTCTAAAATGTCCTTTCCTTGTCCCCTTGAAGTGATTTTCGCATCACGTTCTTCACTTCATCATCATCATCATCTACTTTTCACTCCTACATTACCATGGGGGCCATGAGAACTACCATCACTGCTGCTAATGGCAACAGTTTGAATTGCTCTGTTCCTCCAATCCCTTTTGTAAGTCATACTTTTCTTCACCCTGCAAATACTGGACATTCCTTTACTGTACATCAATTCATCCGTCTACATCTGGAGAAAAAGCTTTGAACCATCCACAGTTTATTCTTTTGTAACAATGGAGACAAATAAGCCACCCAGCCCCATGATGTCATTGTGGAATGCTACTTCTTTTGTGACTATGTCAAAAAAATGCACAACCTTTATAATACATGACTGTCAGATATAGGTGGGCACAGCCTATTGCATTAGGTTGTGCACCTTAAAGCTCAAGCAAACGTGTGTCTACATATATATGGTGTCGGCACGGAGATTAATCTCCCTCCCGGCACAGTGAAAGAGAAGTGCATAAGCGATTCTCTTATGGCAGAGCTGGTAAGATAGAGATCTTTCTGAATCTTCCCACTGGCGCACAGAGAGATAATGCTAATGTGCATGGGGTGATTAGGATGTGCCCAGGCACATCCGGTACACCCTGTGCGCACGCCTATACAATTAAAATTACCAACCCAATTACCCTCATAGCATTCAGTTAGGAGTTTGACCTTTACACATTGACTAATGGAATAACTAAACTCATCATGTTTCCTGTTATCTGCCACTAGAAGTAAGTTTATTCTCTCCCACAAGGCAGTTCTGCTTAGACATGCTGAGCCCTGAAGTGTCCCACCCAAAGTAAGGGAGTGTAACACCAATGATACACAACCCAAACCTTGGAAAACTTGTCATACCGTGATGAGGCTCAGTCAGGAAATCTAAGATCAACTTTCAGGTAACAACGTAGTTACAAGGCAGAGTCTCAATAGTTAGGATATTATGGGATTATCCAATAATAAATGTCAAATTAGCATCATCATCAGATGCTGTGTCCTAAATATATGCATATGATATTTCCATGAATCTGGTAACACTGTCCCAACAACTGTAAAATTATGCCATAATAAATTATACAGCCTAATTAGTGACTGGTGACAATACCCTAACCAATAAAGAACAGTATATATTCTGTGAAGTAGTTTTGATACATATTAAAATTGGGTTTACAAGAAAGTGACATGAGATCCTCATAGAAGAAAGCTTGATAAACTGGTTTCTGAATTGTTATAATGACTCCAGTATGTATTTGTGCTGGTAGAGTCAGGCCCCATTCACACCTCACCACACCACATGAGTTTTTTGTAGCTTGAAGCTCCAAAATGCTGGGGGAGAAAAAAAATCAGTTATTCTCTATGGAGATGGTTCATATCTCCACTACAACTCGCCTGAAGCTCGAAAAAGTTCTGGAGCTTTTTTTGTAGCTCAAATTGGGCAGATTGGTGGGTTTTGGAAGTGTTTTTTGTTCCATAGAAATTAATGTAAACCAATGGCGGCTGGTGCTCAACATTTTTCGCACCCTATTTTCCGAATTGAAAGTGGTCAAATGAGCGCAAATCCAACTCTGTGGGAGTGGCACCAATTTTGAAAGTAGTTCCTGCACTACTTTTTGCAAGTTCAGGTGTGACTTGCATAGACATCTGTCAGATCTGACAGATGTCTTCCAAGTAGCACCTGAAGTAGAACTACTTCAAGTGAAGTAGCACAATTTCAATGTCACAATTGGTGTGACTGGGGGTCTAAAGCTCATTTACTGTTTGTTACAAATATGTAAATTATTAAATGTCCATATCTTGGTTACAGGTTATTCATGTTAAATACATAACAACTAATGTTAGGAGCAAAAATGGACATTGAATTTGGAGTTATCCCCTTAAAATCAGATGTTGTGCTAAACAATTTTCTATTGGAGGTTATTATAATGCCAAATCTAGGGCAACGCAACGCTGGGAGGAAGGTTACTGTGAGAACTAGTATACAGCTAACAGATATATATCAGACAATGGCAGCTAGCAGCAGACAAGAATTTAGCTTAATCCCCATAATGACAGATCGAAAAAGGAGATCTGTGTGATTTTCAGGGCATAAAGCATTGAGTAGTCAAAACGGTAAAAGCGCTAAGCTTGTGTCTGGTATTGCTATGCACTCTTACCACAAGAGGGCACTGCAATCATTTCTAAAAGTGATCAACGCCTGACCTTTGTGATAAATTAAGTCTTACTACATGTTTTCTTGTAACATACTGTACTTTTAACTTTACAGAAGATCTGAACTCAATCACTAAAATATCATATAAACTTGTATAATGTGTCAATATCATTTTAAAAATAATTTTAGCCACAGAAGGATTTACCACCTTAATGACCAGGCCATTTTTTTGTAATACGGCACTGCATCGCTTTAACTGATAATTGCGTGCTCATGCAAAGCTGTACCCAAACAAAATTGATGTTCTTTTTTTCTCATAAATAGAGCTTTATTTTGGTGGCATTTGATCACCTCTGCGGTTTTTATTTTTTGTGCTATAAACAAAAAAATTTAAATTACAATTTTGAAAAAAAAAAGATATATATATTTTTTTTACTTCCTGCTATAATACATATTCCCAAAAAATATAAAAAAACTGATTTATTCATCAGTTTATGTCAACATTTTTTATGCTACATATTTTTTTTGTAAAAATTTTTTGCAATATGAGTAGATTGATTGGTTTGCGCAAAAGTTATAGCGTCTACAAATAGGAAAAAGATTTTTTAACTGTGGCAGAGCCCCCCCCCCCCCCGCCCCCATGTTTAGGGCATCTGGCAGTTGTAGTTCAAAAGGGGCACTCCCTCACCCCTCCTTTCCTGACCTGCCAGACTGTATGCTTGGATAAGGGTCAGGTATGGATTTTGGGGGGACCCCACACCGTTTTTTTTTTTTATTTTGGCATGAGATTCCCCTTAAAATCTATACCAGACCCAGCAAATATTTTATTTTTTATTTTTTATTCAGCTGTCAGCGGAGAACCCCATTCACAGCTACATAGCTACATAGTAGGCGAGGTTGAAAAAAGACACAAGTCCATCAAGTCCAACCTATGTGTGTGATTTTATGTCAGAATTACATTGTATATCCCTGTATGTTGTGGTCATTCAGGTGCTTATCTAATCATTTTTTGAAATTATCGATGCTCCCCGCTGAAACCACTACCTGTGGAAGAGAATTCCACATCCTAACCCCTCTACACAGTTTAAGGTTAAACCCCTTTTCTTCTAATTTTAGTGAATGGTCGAGTGTCTTATTAAATTCCCTTTTGTGGAAAAGGTTTATCCCTATTGTGGGGTCACCAGTATGAGAGAACAAGCTCAATGCTTGTAACTTTTCCTCATAACTAAGGTCTTCCAGTCCCTTTATTCGTTTTGTTGCCCTTCTCTGAAATCTCTCCAGTTCCAGTACATCCTTCCTGAGGACTAGTGCCCAGAACTGGACTGCATACTCCAGGTGCGGCTGGACCAGAGTCTTGTAGATTGGGAGAATTATTGTTTTATCCCCTTTTTAATACATGCCATTGCTGAGCCTGTCATCTACAAGGACCCCCAGGTCCTTTCCATTCTAGATTCCCCCAGAGGATCTCCACCTAGTGAGTAGATTGCATTCATATTTTTACCACCCAAATGCATTATTTTAAATGTTTCTACATTTTTCTACATTAAACCTCATTTGCCATGTAGTTGCTCACCCCATTAATTTGTTCAGATCTTCTTGCAAAGTTTCCACATCCTGCAGAGAAGTTATTGCCCTGCTTAACTTAGTATCATCCGCAAATACAGAGATTGAACTGTTTATCCCATCCTCCAGGTCGTTTATGAATAAATTAAGCTGATGACTCATCTGTTGCTAAGGATCCCGTGGCCGGCTTCCCGGCCACATTCCTTAACAGACAGATTTTACTGCACCCTGATTGGACAAAGCTTTACCCAATCAAGGCGTAAACTCATGCTTGGACCAAACTGCTCGCACAACACTATTAGTGATTAGCCAGTACAGAATGACTGTTAACCACGCAGTCTCCTGTCACCTACTCCTCAGTGACCTGACTGAAGTGTATGTGATCTGCTTCAAGAGCAGTGGCAAATTTTTGGTGTATGGGCATTAACCCTTCAGCATTCTATACCTGGCATATACACTTTAACCCGTTAAAACTTTATCCCCAGCCTAGGTGCCCCAACCCAATGCATTTAAAAAAGGGCAGAGATATATACCTGGAAACTATAGGCCAGTCAGTCTAACATCAATAGTATGTAAACTATTGGAGGGAATAATAAGGGACTATATTCAAGATTTTTCTGATGAATACAATACCATTAATTGTGCAGTAATCAGCATGGCTCTACAAAAAGGTTGTTTTTGCCAAACCTACCTGTTAACATTCTATGAGGAAGTGAGCTGCCATTTAGATAAGGTAAGGCCTATGGATGTGGTTTACCTGGAATTTGCAAAACCATTCTATATAGTCACACACAAACGCTTAATTTACAAACTGAGGTCTGTAGGCATAGACCATAGGGTTTGTACATGGATGGTTACAGGAGTGCATCCAAAGGGTGGTAATAAAGACTGGCCTAGAGTGGTAAGTGGGGTTCCCAGGGCTCTGTCCTGTGCCAATTGTTTAAATTATTCTTAAATGACATAGAGCAGGGATATGCAATTAGCGGACAGTTAACAATTAGGCATAGCAAGACTCTGACAGCCAGAAGCATGACACCCAGAGGCAGAGGCATGATGGGACTTGTAGTTTTGCAACAGCTGGATGTCCACTAATTGCAGATCCCTGACATAGAGGGTGGGATAAATAGCTCAATCTCAGTGTTTGCTGACGATACAAAGCTAAACAGGGCAATAATGTCCCAGTAGGATATAGAAACTTTACAAGAAGACCTAAATAAAATATAGGGGTGGGCAACTACATGGCAAATGAGAATTAACCACTTGCCAACCATGCTATAGCTGAATGACAGCTACAGAGCGGTTGTCCAGTTCTGGGAGGCCGTCATATGACGTTCCCCTGTGATCACACCTGCTACAGCGTGTGGGTGGCATGCTCTGTGACCACAGATTGAGATAAAGAGCCAATCAGCAACTCTTTACCAGGTGATCAGCTGTGTCCAATTACAGCTGATCACGATGTAAACAGAAGTCGGTTATTGGCATTCCTTTCCTCACGCTGTCAGCGTGAGGAGAGGAGAGCCGATAACCTGCTTGTTTAAAAGGGACATATACACTGATAATCAAGGCACTAATTATCAGTGTACTGATTATTAGTTCAGTTCCAACAGTGCCCAATAATGTTGCCAATCAGTGCTCATTACTGCTGCCAATCAGTGCCCACCAGTGCTGCCAATCAGTCCCCATCAGTGCTGCCCATCAGTACTGCAAACCAGTGCCCATCAGTGTCACTTATCAGTGCCGCCTTTCAGTGCCCATCAGTGCCACCTATCAATTCCCATCAGTGCCAAGTATCAGTGCCCATTAATGCCGCCTATCAGTGCAGCCTCATCAGTGCCTCCTCATCGGTGCTCACCAGAGAAAAATTACTTCTTTGCAAAATTGTATAACAAACTATGAAAAAGTTATGTGTTTTTTTTTTCAAATTTTTTGGTCTTTTTCCGTTTATCTAGCAAAAAATAAAAAAACCCAGTGGTAATTAAATACCACCAAATGAAAGCTCCATTTGTGTAAAAAAATAATTAAATCCGGTGTTGCATGACCGCGCAATTGTCATTCAAATTGTGACAGCGCTGAAAGCTGAATATTGGCCTGGGCAGGAAAGGGGTAAAAGTGCCCACTAGGCAAGTGGTTAAAGTGGAAGTAAACTCCCCTATCGTTTTCAGCCAAGGAAGCTGCCATCTTTGCCTCTGTTTAATCTTCAACTGCTATGGTGCTGCACATGTGATTCATTATGACACCAGCCATTGGATGGTTTGATAATTTGGCTGAGAGCACAGCCAATGTGCAGTTAGCATTCCTGGCATGCCTTTTTTTTTTTTAACTGTTTAAATCGATGGGTTTACTTCCACTTTAATGTTGAAAAAGGTAAAGTAATGCACTTTGGGGCTAAAAATATGAACTCAATTTACTCGCTAAGGGGGAACCTCTGGGGGAATCCAGGATGGAAAAAGATCTGGGGATTCTAGTAGATGACAGACAAGCTAGCAGAATATTAGCATGCATAACAAAGATTATTGACTCAGGAAATAAAACTATAATCCTGCCAATTTATAAAACTCCAGTTCGGCCACATCTGGGGTACTCCGTCTAGTTGTAGTCACCAGTCCTCAGAAAGGAGCAAGAGAGTCCAGAGAGGGGCAACAAAGTAATAAGGAGAAGAGACACTTGAGATGAGATATGATAGCAATATACAAATACTTCAATGATGATTCTAGCATAGGGAATTAACTATTCAGTCTCAGGGAGTATAAGAAGACACGTGGTCACTCAATTAAAGTGAATGTAAACCCGATTCATGAAATTTGAGCTGAGCACATATATCTGTAGTGTTTTCCTATCTCTTTTCAAAGCACTATGTCCTGTGGCTTTTTCCTGCTCAGTTCTTCTGTTATCAGCATGATAACTTCTAATAAGTTCTTAGAGACGGGAGCCTGAAGTTTCTGTCAGGGAAGTTGCTATAAATAGATTAGCACAAAACTGAAATATTTACAGGCAAGGTCTGCATGTGTGCCTTTCCTCCAATCAGCTGTCTCATAGTCTCTCACAGTATATAGTAAGTATCCACAAACACAGGTGAATGAGGAAGAGAAATTTCTAACAGGACGTGCACTTTCTAAACAGAAGACAGCAGATATATATGTAAAACTTATGTAGGAAGATTTGTTTCATTTCTCTGTATAATCTGAAGCTATTCACTTCACTGGGTATATGTGAGGGTTTACATCCACTTTAAATTGGAGGAGAAGTGGTTTAACCTTAAACTGCGTAGGTTTTTTTTTACCGTAAGGTGATAAGGCTGTGGATCTCACCTCCACAATTGGTAGTGTCAGCAGGAAGTATTGATAGTTTCGAAAAACTGTTAAGCCTCGTACACACAATCAGATTTTCCGCAGACAAAACCTCAGACTTTTGTCCGCAGCCCTGGATTTTGCCTTGCATACAAACGGCAAGGAATTGTCAGCCAACAAACATGAATGTACTGACATACTACGTGGGTTTTCAGCTCTTTAGTGCCACCCTTTGGGCTCCTTCTGCTATATTCGTGTTAGCAGACATTTGGTGAGTGCCGATTCGCGCTTTTCATTTCGTGCTTTTCATTTAGCGCATTTCATTTCACGCTTTTCATTTTGCGCTTTTCATTTCGCACTTTTCATTACGTACTTTTCATGTTACGGAATGGGTGGAGATAAGGTGTTATTTATTATTGTCCTTGGAGTTATTGCTTTGACTCAAGTCTAGTCCAGGAACAGGAGGAGGAGGATTTTTTTGGACCAAAAATTGGTTGCTTTATTAATCATGACCAATTATGTCATATGCCTTTGCTGCAGGAGCTCCAGGAGAATAATCCTGAGTTTTTTTGGAATTATCTCCGGATAACGGACCCCTGCTTTCACCAACTCTTGGCATTGTTGACCCCTATATTAAGAAGCAGGACACATGCATGAGGCTTTTATTTTATTTTCTGGATGAATAATAATGATTTGATCTGGTATGTTTTCTATATTTTTGGATGCATACAATGCACTTTTTGGTTATCAACAAAGCTTGCTGAAAGCTCTGCAAATGGTTTGTCAAAGTTCCTGTTCACACTATTCTACAAACGGAAGCCAGCGAGAAACAAGCCTATTTATACATTCTACAGCAAAAGTTGCAAATACTGTTTTTTTTCTTCCTATTTTAGCCTGGAGCTCAGTAACATTAGTATACTTCAAATTGCATTATAGGCTATACTAATGAATTAATGTTATGGTTGTAACAGGACAGTGCTGTTCATGATAGTTTAAAGCTAATTGTTTATAATTATCAAAGTTATAAACTGTATGCGTATTAAACCAAGGTTATTTCTCAACTCTTCCTATTGTTTAAAGCCTCCAGGCCATTCATATGAGCAAAGATTCAAAAAGATTTTATGTTCACATAACGCATTTTATTTATGTTATTTTTCTTCTAAAATCCTCTCTTGTGTGGACATCCAAAAGCCCTGAAGCTGTGCCACCATTTTGCATGTGATGTCAGCAGCCCCAGCAGACTCAGAGGTGTCACTCAAGTGACACCCTATAGCATTCCACTTTGTTCTTCCCAGTTCTTCCCAGAGTGAGCTGATCAAGCACAGAAAGAAATTAGACACTCGGAGAAGAGAAGAATGCTATAACATTCAGAAGGAGGACGCTGTGCTAGGGAACTGACTTTTGCTGAAGTAAACAAATTTTTTAGCAAATAAAAAGACAATTTAAAAATCATTTATGGAAAATAAAAACACTTCAAGTAAGCATCTGCAGTACAGATTTTTCTGTGACTTTACCTACAATTATTTAAAGGAGAAGAAAGACCAAAGCTATACTTTTCCTGTGGGTCACAGGTGTGCACTTAGTTCTGCACTCCTGTGACATGTATTCAGCCTGTAAATATTGAACATAGATCCTAATGGGTGTGTTGATTGTCACTTTAAACAATCTGCTAGCAGGCTTCAGCAGGCTTTCAACAAGCTGTCAGCTGATGTCACTCAGATGGTTCAGACTCTGGAGGTATCCCAACTTTAATGTTGGAGCGGCATGTGGCTCAGGCTCTCAATGCGCTGCTTTGAGACTGAGCCAGGTGCTCCCGATCCCTCCACAGCCCAGTTCTCCAGTGAGCACTGGAGGGCAGAGCAGAGAGTAGTGACTGACAGTCACCAGCTCTCTGCTCACTGATGACCTTTACTTCTGAACTGAAAACTGAATGATCGAAGACTGCTAAATACTCAGTTCTCAGTCGTAGAGGTGGCAGGGGAAAGATGTAGCATCAGACCAATTCTGCATTCACCTAAGTGAGTATGAATGTTTGTTTAATTTTTAAATCCTGCACTTCTCTTTATAGTTAGTGACAGGATCTCTTTAAAATATGATATATAACATTTTTTAAGTGCCAGTGAAGAGACAGAAGACTATAGCTATAAATATTTATCTTTGGACCTATGACTATGTTTTATATCCTTTGTATTTGCAGGTTATTGGATGGTGCCTTATAGCTATACTTGCTTCACTAGCACTTCTGTGTGCTTGTTGCTCTAGGTGTCGATCAAATTTAAATTCCGTTCAGACAGTTTTCTGGAAAATGTATCTTAACAAGGAACAAGAGAAATTTGATGAACTGGCTCAGGAATATGCCACCAAACTTGCTGAAAGGAATCTGAGAAGTTTCTTCGAAAACAAAGATCCAGATGAGTTTAAACTGCCAAATAACAAAGCTTGGGAAAAGATTTCAGCATTGTACACATTCAATCCAGATTACCAGTACTATAGCACTCTTCATAGATTTGTTGAGCATGGAGACAATGACAGAGTACAAGAAGTCATAATGGATTTTGCAGATGAACAAACATAATTAAGCTATTTTTTTATTTAATTTTGTTTTATATGAAGAGTGAAAGATGGATAAATAGCTATTTAATCTCTATAAATTGAGCTAGCAGCATTATATACAGTTTTATTGTACTCTACAGGAGCTTATGTACTACACCAGCCTTTCTCAACCTTTTCAACACAGAGGAACCCTTGAAATAACTTTTTGGCTTCAGGGAAACCCTGCCAAAAATTACTATATACACAGAACTCATGATACATTAGTGCGATAGTCAGTGGAAAAATGATCCTCACACTTGTGGGTCATTGGGAATAATTACCCCCTTACAGATAGCCAAAAGGTTCAATGGTGTCAGTGGGGACTCGCTCAAAGAATCTCTAGCAACCTCTGGAAAAACCCTTGGGTTCCATGAAGCCCTGGTTGAGAAAAACCCTGTACTACATTATTAAGCAACTGGCCCAGCTTGAATATGATTGACCTCATCTAAAACAAATTTGGCCATGCATGTGTATAAAGTAAAATATAGGGCCAAATTTTAATAATGCACAGAAGACAAATGACTACATATACAAACACATACATCATCCAGCTACATCCACTGTTCTGCCTATTCAGTATCTAAATAGATATTGATCAGCTGCTGAATTCAGATGCATTCTATACTCAGCCTGAATAATAGGAAATAATACCTAAATCTGCCTAATCTGCATAACTGTGCAATGTACTGTATATATGTAATATATATTCCATTTTTAATTAATTTGATTTTGTACATTAATTATGAATTAGGAAATCCAAAAAAATGTATAAATAATGCCAGTTGATGTTTATAAAGCATCTGTATTGTGCTTTGCCAAATGTTGTGTGGTCTATGAATCTGACCTTCAAGGTTGTCTCAAAATCTATTCGGTAAGTAATCTTCACAATGACTGCTTTGTAAGACAAGTAACATAAATATTTTATATCGTCCTGATCTGTAAAATGAAAAAAATGATGCATGATGAATTTTCAAAGTAAAATGATACATTTTGCTTTGAAACGCTGCTAAAAGATATCACCTACTGAGATTATATCTACCTGGTACCCAATAATGATGTGAGGTAGAATTGTATAACTTGTGAGATGGAACACTTCATGTTCAAATTTTGACATGTACTGATGATCATACTGTGTGGTTAGAAAAAAACATATACTGTATGTAGGATCCTGGAGCAAGAATTAAGTTTACTGCACGTCACATTGATTTTTGGGGCTATCACAGACAAGGTTTAGCAAGTAACTATAACGTACATCTACTGCTATATGATGATGATGATGATGATTATTATTATTCTTTATATAGTGGTGACAATTACATATTGCACTTACATGGGTTTCCTCTGGGTACTCTGGTTTCCTCAAGCACATGCTGGTAGGTTAATTGGCTCCTGTCTAAATTTGCCCTAGTATGCATATGCATTAATGTGAGTGAGGGACCTTAGAATGTAAGCTTCTTGGGGGGAGGGACTGATGCGGATTTACAATATTTATGTAAAGCGCTGTGTAAATTGACGGTGCTTTATAAGTACCAATAATAAATAAATAAATTAGACCTTAAGTACAGTGGAGCAAAAAAGTATTTAGTCAGCCACCAATTGTGAAAGTTCTCCCACTTAAAAAGATGAGAGAGGCCTGTAATGCCGCGTACACACGACCTGACTTTTTGAGGGACTAGGTCCGAGTTCTGATGGAGTTCTGATGGAGTTCTGACGGACTTTCCGAATGAACAGACTTGGCCACACACAATAACACCAAAGTCCAAGGGATTCAAACGTGATGACGTACGACTGGACCAGAATAAGGAAGCTCATAGCCAGTAGCCAATAGCTGCCCTCGCGTCGGTTTTTGTCCGTCGGACTAACATACACACGAGCGGATTTCTCAGTAGCAAGTGACGGAGTTCGGGTGGAAAAATTTAAAACATGTTCTATTTCTAAAGTCTGCCAGATTTTTGGCAAGCAAAGGTCCGATGGAGCCCACACAAGATCGGATTGTCCGACGGACTCGTTCCGTCGGACCTTTGCTGTCAAAAATTCCGGTCGTGTGTAAGTGGCTAAATTGTCACCTTAGGTATACCTCAACTATGAGAGACAAAATGTGGAAACAAATCCAGACAATCACATTGTCTGATTTGGAAAGAATTTATTTGCAAATTATGGTCGAAAATAAGTATTTTGTCAATATCAAAAGTTCATCTCAATACTTTGTTATATATCCTTTGTTGGCAATGACAGAGGTCAAACATTTTCTGTAAGTCTTCACAAGGTTGTCACGCTGTTGCTGGTATGTTGGCCCATTCCTCCAAGCAGATCTCCTCTAGAGCAGTGATGTTTTGGGGCTTTCGCTGGGCAGCAGGGACTTTCAATTACCTCCAAAGGTTTTCTATGCGGTTGAGATCTGGAGCCTGGCCAGGACACTCCAGGACCTTGAAATGCTTCTTACAAAGCCACTACTTCATTGCCCGGGTGGTGTGTTTGGGATCATTGTCATGATGAAAGACCCAGCCACGTTTCATCTTCAATGCCCTTGCTGATGGGAGGAGGTTTGCACTCAAAATCCCACGATACATGGCCCCATTCATTCTTTCATGTACACGGATCAGTCGTCCTGTTCCCTTTGCAGAGAAACTGCCCCAAAGCATGATGTTGTCACCCCCATGCTTCACAGTAGGTATTGTGTTCTTTGGTTACGAGTTGTGTTTCTATCAAACAGTTCAACTTTGGTTTCATCTGACCATATGACATTCTCCCAATGCTCTTCTGGATCATCCAAATGCTCTCTAGCAAACCTCAGATGGGCCCGGATATGTACTGGCTTAAACAGGGGGACACGTCTGGCACTGCAGGATCCCCTGGCAGTGTAGTGTGTTACTGATGGTAGCCTTTGTTACGTTGGTCCCAGCTCTCTACAGGTCATTCACTAGGTCCCCCCCGTGTGGTTCTGGGATTTTTGCTCACCGTTCTTGTGAACATTTTGACCCCATGGGGTGAGATCTTGTGTGGAGCCCCAGATCGAGGGAGATAATCAGTGGACTTGTATGTCTTCCATTTTCTAATTATTGCTCCCACAGTTAATTTCTTCACATCAAGCTGCTTGCCTATTACAGATTCAGTCTTCCCAGCCTGGTGCAGGTGTACAATTTTGTTTCTGGTGTCCTGCGACAGCTCTTTGGTCTTCACCATAGTGGAGTTTGGAATGTGACTGTTTGAGGTTGTGGACAGGTGTCTTTTAGAGGAGCCTCTTAAAGAAGAAGATACAGGTCTGTGAGAGCCAGAAATATTGCTTGTTTGTAGGTGACCCAATACTTATTTTCCATCATAGTTTGCAAATAAATTCTTTCAAAAATCAGACAATGTGATTGATCCACATTTTGTCTCTCATAGATGATGTATACCTATGATGACAATTACAGGCCTCTCTCATCTTTTTAAGTGGGAGAACTTTCACAATTGGTGGCTGACTAAATACTTTTTTGCCCCACTGTACATGCAAATTTAACCTTGTCCAGAATGTAAATAAGTACTATTTAATCCAGCAAAGGAGCCCTCATTTATGAATGCAAAAGTCAAGTTTAAATAAAAGAAACAAACGTTTCAGTTAGTAGTTATTAGTATGACAGCAGTGCTAGAGGAGGTGTTAAGTAAAGTTACAAATGTGTATAAGGTCGCATGTTAAAATGAGTTAAGCTACGTATGCACAGTATGTAGAGGTCACAAGATGCCTACTATTATGCAATCATATGCCAGTCCAACTATACTGTAATAAGTGAACTAGGCAAAAACGATCATATGAGTAAGTGTATTTAGTTCTGTCTACACATGAGCAATGTAAACTCAACCACAGTTAGACCCCATACACACTATTAGATTTTCTGCAGATTTTTGTCCTCAGATTTACCAAAACCATATAATATGAGGTCAAACCTTAAGAGTTTCAATGTTTGTGCAATCAGACAGGCCCTTGCACTACATGGTTGGGCCTAAGCCCTTGTACACACGGTCGGAGATTCCGACAACCAAATCCGTCGGAGTAATTCCGACAACCAAATCCGTCTGAGTAATTCCGACGGATTAATTCCGGAAGAGGTACGGAAGTGACGGTGCATACACACGGTCGGACTAAGTTGTCGGAAAATCCGATTGTACATAACGTGATGGCGTTATTTTGTTACGACGGGACTACGTTCAGGCTAGTAGCCAATAGCTTTGGCCTAGGAATTTGATCTGAGCATGCGTGGCACTTTGTCCGTCGGAGTAGGCTACACATGATCGGAGTATGTCCGATAGGAGCATTTTGCCGGAAAATTTTACCGGCAAGTTGGAAAAGTTGGTCCGTCGGATATTCCGACGGAAACAGTCCGATGCAGACCACACACAGTCGGAATATCCGACAAAACGGTCCGATAGGAAACATTCTGACGGAGTCTCCGACCGTGTGTACAAGGGCTTAGAGTTAGTTAAGTATTATAGCATACCCTTGTTTATATAAATATTTTTGTTTGTGCATGTCATTTTAACTTTGTTCTGTCTATATCTATTTTGGCATCAAACAGAAAGGTGTTCAGTTATCATGCAAAATCATACTAATTACACAAAATATGAGTGAGCAGCTTATAAAATGTTTTATTATGAAAGTAAGAGTATTTAGCTGAAAACTACATAGTATCATATCAAAGGGGAATATCCCACATATTATATATTATATATAATTATATATTACATATAATATTATATATTAAGATGAAAGAAACAGGTCAGCTGCAAACTGGCAGAGTGCAGTTTATGGGTTAGGTGTAACAGGAATGAATGACAAAATGAAAATGATAATTACAGTGAGTACAAACATTGAAGCTCATTATGGATTAAATTTTGGATTACAGTAGCATTCACATTTACTAGGCGAGATCAGATGTACAGGCGTGTGAATTCTTGAAACCAAATTACTTTTTAGCGTCTGTTTTGTTGATTGCATTATCATTTTGCATCAATACTGTATTTCATGCTTTACTCTTCCCAACTAACACAAATGCTGAAACAGTGAAGTATTTATATTTTCTTAATTTTTTTCAAACACCACAGACTCAATTCACTAAGCTAAATCACCAGGATAATGATCCTTATTCTCAAAAAAGTGACAGATGTTTTTAACTGAGTATAATAAAATTTGAAAATACAATCACATAACTGAAAGAGATCCTTATTACTGTGTAAAGTTATGTATATTTAGTCTACCATCTTGGTCAGGCATGTCCAAAGTCTGGCCCGTGGGCCAGTTGCGGCCCGCGGTCCGGTTTTGAACGGCCCACCTGGTCTTTCTCAATTTATTGTGCTGAGGGATCAGGGCTGTCAGATCAGCCGATCCCCGGCACTGTGAGAAGCTCCGTGAGCTTCAAAAGTGAAAGTAAAGTGCAGTGAATTGTGCTGTGCTCTCTGCTTCCCCCTACAGTGCAGTACCCGGCTGAATGAGGAAGCTGCAAAGGTACTGCACTACAAGCTAGATTTGTGTTAAAAAGGCCTTTATTCATGTGTGTGTATGTATGTATGTGTATGCATTGTGTGCATGTATGTCTGTATGTGTGTGTGTATGTGCACATGTGTCTGTATGTGTGTGAGTGCACATGTGTCTGTGTGAGTGCACATGTGTCTGTGTGAGTGCACATGTGTCTGTGTGTGTGCACATGTGTCTGTATGTGTGTGTGCACATGTGTCTGTATGTGTGTGTGCACATGTGTCTGTGTGTGTGTGTGTGTGCACATGTGCCTGTGTGTGTGTGCGCACATGTGTCTGTATGTGTGTGTGCACATGTGTCTGTGTGTGTGCACATGTGTCTGTATGTGTGTGTGCACATGTGTCTGTATGTGTGTGTGCACATGTGTCTGTATGTGTGTGTGTGTGTGTGTGTGCACATGTGTCTGTATGTGTGTGTGCACATGTGTCTGTATGTGTGTGCGTATGTGTGTGTGTGTGTGCACATGTGTCTGTATGTGTGTGTGTGTGCGCACATGTGTCTGTATGTGTGTGTGTGCGCACATGTGTCTGTATGTGTGTGTGCACATGTGTCTGTATGTGTGTGTGTGCACATGTGTCTGTATGTGTGTGTGCACATGTGTCTGTATGTGTGTGTGCACATGTGTCTGTATGTGTGTGTGCACATGTGTCTGTATGTGTGTGTGTGTGTGTGTGCACATGTGTCTGTATGTGTGTGTGCGCGCACATGTGTCTGTATGTGTGTGTGCACATGTGTCTGTATGTGTGTGTGTGCACATGTGTCTGTGTGTGTGCACATGTGTCTGTATGTGTGTGTGTGCACATGTGTCTGTATGTGTGTGTGTGCACATGTGTCTGTGTGTGTGCACATGTGTCTGTATGTGTGTGTGCACATGTGTCTGTATGTGTGTGTGTGTGTGTGTGTGCACATGTGTCTGTATGTGTGTGTGCACATGTGTCTGTATGTGTGTGCGTATGTGTGTGTGTGTGTGCACATGTGTCTGTATGTGTGTGTGTGCGCACATGTGTCTGTATGTGTGTGTGTGCGCACATGTGTCTGTATGTGTGTGTGCACATGTGTCTGTATGTGTGTGTGTGCACATGTGTCTGTATGTGTGTGTGCACATGTGTCTGTATGTGTGTGTGCACATGTGTCTGTATGTGTGTGTGCACATGTGTCTGTATGTGTGTGTGTGTGTGTGTGTGTGCACATGTGTCTGTATGTGTGTGTGCGCGCACATGTGTCTGTATGTGTGTGTGCACATGTGTCTGTATGTGTGTGTGTGCACATGTGTCTGTGTGTGTGCACATGTGTCTGTATGTGTGTGTGTGCACATGTGTCTGTATGTGTGTGTGTGCACATGTGTCTGTATGTGTGTGTGTGTGTGTGCACATGTGGTGTAGTGGTTAGCACTCTCACCTAGCAGTAAGAAGGGTCGCTGGTTCAAATCCCAACCACGACACTACCTGCCTGGAGTTTGCATGTTCTCCCTGTGCCTGCATGGGTTTCCTCCGGGTACTCCGGTTTCCTCCCACAATCCAAAGACATGCAGGTAGGTTAATTGGCTTCAGTTCAAAATTGCACCTAGGATATGAATGGGGACCTTGGATTGTGGGCTCCTTGAGGGTAGGGACCAACATGAGTGTGCAATGTACAGGGATGGGGACAATTGTAGACACTCACTCAGGTTGAACTGGATGGACTGGTGTCTTTATTCAACCTTACTAACTATGAAACTATGAAACTATGAAACATGTGTCTGTATGTGTGTGTGTGTGTGTGTGCACATGTGTCTGTATGTGTGTGTGTGCACATGTGTCTGTATGTGTGTGTGTGTGTGTGCACATGTGTCTGTATGTGTGTGTGCGCGTGTGCGCACATGTGTCTGTGTGTGTTTTTTTTTTTTTATTGCACTGCACCAAAAGCACCCTACATTTTCCAATGTGTGGGGTACCATTAAGAATTAACGGTGCCCCCTAAAGTGCAGAGCATTCGTCTGTGTGTTGGGAACGAGCGCGACAAAGGCAAGAGAATTCTTGTTGGGCCGTGTATTAGTGCTCGGATGAACACACTTAGACCGAATTTTCAATGGTTCAAAGAATGTCAGGCAAAATGGTCGGCCCTCAGGCATGTTCACTTCATCAAATCCGGCCCACTTTGAAAAAAGTTTGGACACCCCTGATCTTGGTAAATGCGACCCTTGTAAAATAGTGCAGGCTTTGTTAATCCTTTTCAGTCATGTGCAACAGATAATTGGAGACAGGGCCGGGACAAGGCGGGGTGGGACAGACAATGGTGATGCAGCAGCATTTTTCCCTACGACACCACTGTGTTTTTCTTTTCGATGATGCAGGGGCATTTTTTCCTTCCAGAGACAATACCAATGCAGGAACACTGTTTCCTTCTAGTGATACAAACAATGCAACTATTTTTTTTCCTTTCAACGACACTACTGAAGCAGGAAAGTTTGTGCACCGCTATTAAACTCTTCAGTTTGCTGTGATGTGCCACAAACATTGGCACTGTTTTAGCAAATGCCACATCCATTACATATATTTCAGATCAGAGTTGTGAGCACCGCTATTAGCCCTGTACCATACACCACCTGGGTGGGGTGGCCAAGCTTGACATCTTTGTCCTGAGAACTGGATAATCTTGTCCCAGCACTGACTATGGGCCTTCCTTATGTTAACCATAATATCACTGTACTTTGTATTGGTGTAATATAATAAAATATTAACTTATACCTGCAAACTGTCTGCACTGTGGCTTAACCTATCCCCTTTCATAGGAGGCTCTCTTCCATAAGCTTCCAACTCCATTGGATTCTGGGAAGGGTGGTGGTGCCTCAGTCCTCACGTGCTGGACATTATTCAGCTGGGACTTTGAGTGCTTCTACTTTGAGTGCAGGTAATATCTATGGCTCCTAGCATTCACAGTGCAATAGCACAGACAGAAGCAGTTACATCATCATGTTAGTGCCACTTCAAGCATCTTTGAGGGTCAGATTTGAGCTATAATGGAAAGGCTATGAGGAAGAAGAGGACCCTGTGTGTCACTTGACTGGCCTGATGACATCTGAAAAAGGGGACTATAAATAAAAAGCAAAAATTACAGTGGTAGGTATCACAATTTAACTCTCAGATATCTCAACTAGAGACCAGAATGCCAGGGCTGCTGTATATAGACCCAGATCACCATTGCTGGAGTCCTGGAGTATTTTATTATGCTCATCAGACACAGCCTTAATTTCAACTTTTACAAATGCACCTATATTTCCATCTGACAATGTATTACAGTCCAGCAACCAACATATTACTGTGCATGGTGAAATTACAATTTATTAGAGACCAAACATGACCTTATTTATGTCTCTAGTTTAATGTGTTTTATTAGCCTGCATGACCTTGTAGAATAAGCATGTGATTGGTATTTCCTTACAAATTCATATCATGTCATTGTTATGAAGGTAAATCCATAAGGACAGGAATTATGAAGTATGGATAGGGTTTGTTTCCCTGACTGATGCACTTGGCTTAGGACTGCAAAGGCATCAGATTGCAACAGAGGGCTAAAATCTGGAGCTTGCAGCCTCCTCCTTCATACCCTAGAAGGTCTTCTTACACGCTGGTATCCAAGAGACCACTTTAGGCAGTTTCTTCTTGGTTAGATCAGTCAGGGTTTAACCAGGGTACTGTAGGTGCACATACATTTCATAAAGTAGCCAGATATGCCCAAGAATAACCCAGCACGCCTCTTTGTGTAAAGGGCAAACAGGATGAATGCCTAGACCTTCTCTGTTTTAGGGTACCTCCTCCTACCTGAATTACAAGGTACTGGATTTGTGTCATGCCTATTTGACACTTGACAGTTTGTCTGGGAGATGTTACATGTGTTCAAATAGTTCTTCTTTCCAAGTAGGGCTGTACATTGCCATGTCATCCAGTTGGGCAATTGCAAATACATCATGTCATTCATGACCCTCTAAAAAGCTGGAACTTGTTTATCACACATTGCATTACAGTAAACTGGAATAATCCAGATTGGGCGATGAAGGCTGAGAGGTGCTAAGGGAATTTGCCAGTTCCATCTGCTCAAGTCTATGATTGTTAATAGCAGGCAGACAGCAGGTTAACTAAGAACTCATTGATACTGGACATGCGGTAAGCATCAGCAGTAGAGATAGCATTCAGAATTCTGTAGTTCACAGAGAACCTGGCCATCTGATTATTTCTGGTGAACCAGGATTACATGTGACACCCAGGCATTGTGGAACTTTTGAATGTACCCTATCTGCAGCATCTCCTCATTCTCCTCCTTCATGTCTGCCTGCATTTCAGATAAGAAGTGGTAGGTAGGCAGTTTGGTGAGCTCACCAAAGAGGTGTGAATCAATGAACTCCCAAGTGTCAGTTAACAATTCTAATAATGGGCATATCTTATCCTCTTCAGGTCAGCTGTAAATTGGCATTACATAAGCTGTTTTTCATTGTGTGTTTTGAAGATGGTTACATGGAAAGCACTTTCTTCTATCTCCTTCTACTAAATTTACTGCATAACTGACATAATTCAGGTGCTTTGTGATGGGATATGGCTCCTTCCATGCTGATTGAAGTCTGTTCTGCTCCATAGGGAGGACCTTATGACCTGTATTCTATGTCCACTGCTTGTTTTGATGTCCTGGACCACGACCAGTGTCTCTATTTTGTCCATAAATGTTAGTACATAATTGGCCACATAATCCTCTGGCTCAGCCATCTTGCCCTCTCAAGTCTCCTTCATTAGGTCTGAGTCCACTCACTTGCCCTCCATATAGGAGGCCAAATGATGAAAAGAATGTGGACTCCTGGGTTACCTATCTGTAGGCAAACAGCAGGTGAGGCAAATATCATTCCTAATCCTTTCCCTGCATCCTCAGAATTTGTTTCAAAGTCCCATTTAAGTGCTCACACAGGCAGTTCATGGGGTGGTAGGGACTAGCCACAATATGTGTCATCTGTATTTTCCAAAGGAGAGAGCCTGTATCAGGTTCAATACAGACTGTGGGCCCTGATCACTAAGGAGCTCCTCAGGGAACTCCACTTTTATAAAGATAGCCAGCAGAGAGTTAGCAATGTAGTCCACCCTGTAGAAGGATAGTGACACAGCCTCCAGGTACTGGTTGGCATGGACATCTACTCTCAACATGTATAGTTTGCCTGAACGTCTCTGGATGGCTAGTGTTCTAATGCAGTGTTTCTCAACTCCAGTCCTCAAAGCGCTCCAACAGGTCATGTTTTCAGGCTGTCCATTATTTTGCACAGGTGATTTGATCAGTTTCATTGCTTTAGTAATTACCACAGCCGTTTCATCTTAGGGAAATCCTGACAATGTGACCTGTTGGGGAGCCTTGAGGACCGGAGTTGAGAAAAACTGATCTAATGATATCCACCACAGGTAACATAGAATCAACAGTAGTTGGGTATGTTTGTAAGAATACATCAGTCAGGCCTTAGTCTTACTGATTTCCAAGTGACCTCATAGGGGAAATTTCAGTGCCACATTCAGCAAGTGTCTCATAAATTTATTGGGTAAAATGAGCTGCATATTGACTTTTTCTGCCTTACTGCCTTCCATAGTTTGATCCTCCCTGTTTAGTTTTCCACAGTCCTAGTCAACCTTTTGTTTGTCTCCCTCTGCAGAAGGCCTGAAAGCTAGGCTTCTGAGTTTCTCCACATTTGAGGCAATTTGCAGTGGTTGCTCAAAGGTAGCAATACAATTCCCAGCCAACTGTCCCATGGCAAATGACAATTACAAATTAGGCTGAGCAGAGGTTAAGTCCACTGAGTCAGAGCAATGAAAGAGGTTAGGCTGCCATCTCCCTGCTCTGCAACCAAAAGCTGCCCCTTAGCAGCCCTTGCAGGACTATGAGTGACTGCTAACACAAGCAATACATCAGGTCGAAAAACTGAATTTCTGCACCAGACATAAATGTATTGGGAAACTGTGAAATGAAGATGGTTCCTCCAATCCATCTCCATCTCCTTCCCTAGAATAACTGCAAATATCCAACACATTTACCTCTCACTGCTTAACCCCACCTACTCAGGTGTCATTAGAAGGTATATATTATGAGAGCTGAGTAGTAGTATAGAGACACTCATGGGTCTTGCAGAGGAGGTTGATCAAAACAGAATACCGTCGTTTTTGTTTTTTTCAACATTTTGATGATCCTCAGTCCATCTTTGGCAAGACACTATCACATGGAAGTGAACAGACCAATATACCCAAAGTCCCACCCACAAACAACACCCCCTAGTGATGACATCACACACAGTGCAAGGGTAAAAAGATCACAAAAAGAGAAAATTACAGTAGTTCATCATAAAAGCAAGATATACAAAATCCTAGCTTAACTAAAACTATCCATAAATAGCTCCTGCATAAAACTGACAAAATGCAGAAAAATAAGGTAAAAAAATGCATATTATAAACACTCACAAGGTGGCCGTCATTGAACGTTGCAAACACCAGGCAGTCACAGAACCATCCATTATTAGTAACATGAAATAATAATACAACAACAAGTGATGTGCTAGGACAACATAGCAAGCAACAACTGAGAAATTAGCAGCCATAAAAATACCATATAAGTCCGAATACCTCACATCTGCCAAAAGTGAACAAGTGTCATGCCCCGTACACACGATCGGACATTGATCAGACATTCCAACAACAAATTCCATAAAAAAATTTCCGACGGATGTTGGCTCAAACTTGTCTTGCATACACACGGTCACACAAAGTTGGTCGGAAAATGCGAACGTCAAGAACGTGGTGACCTACAACACGTATGATGAGCCAAGAAAAATTAAGTTCAATAGCCAGTGCGGCTCTTCTGCTTGATTCCAAGCATGCGTGGAACTTTGTGCGTCGGAATTGTGTGCACACAATCAGAATTTCCTACAACAGAATTTTGTTGTCGGAAAATTTGAGATTCAGATCTCAAATTTTGTGTGGCTGAAATTCCGATGCAAAATATCTGATGGAGCCTACACACAGTCAGAATTTCCTACAAAAAGCTCCCATCGAACATTTTCTATCGGAAAATCCGACCGTGTGTCCGGGGCATAAGCGCGTGAATAGCATCCCACATAAGACAAAGACTTTAGATCCCTTTACACACACACACACACACACACACACACACACACACACACACACACACACACACACACACACACACACACACTCCCTAAATTAAAGTATATCTCTAGGCAAAACATTTTGCTTTCGTTTTTGATAGAATAGGCAAGGGTAGACCCATTTAGTTTAACTGGTGAAAATTCTCACAGAAAGTAAAGATGAGGAGACATCCAAAATTTTAGAGCTGTCCCCAGAACAAGAGGTAAGGGGAAATCTTCTAATGGGTTTACCTGTCTAAAAGGGGAACTCCTCTAATGTCCTGTTACATCTCTGAGAGAGGAAGTTGAGGGAAATATCCTGAATGGGATACAGCAAATAAATAAATTTCCCTAACTCTAATTTTTTTTTAGCTGGACATAAACTTTAACATTCCTCAGCATGATGCCTTGTGCTGAGGATTAGTCAACACTCTTCTATTAAACCCCGCAAGCCATAACTGACAGCTTAGGTCCCTACTAACTTGAGTGGTTTCTGATCATCTGATCACTATGTTAGCTATGACATAGTGATTGTGTTCAAGCAGAAAATGTTAACTATGAGTAACTATGAGAAAATCAGAATTATCAGAAGCACATAATATAGTTGGGCATATTCTATGCCTGAATCTCAGAACAGAGCCAATTATATTTAAAAAAACATGTGCATTGTACAGGAGAAATATAGATTAAAAATATCTAACTGGGGTTATGTTTGGTATAGTATCAGAATCAGTTTATAGTACCTTTGCTATAATGTCCACTGTTTCACTGTAACTTCGACATTTCTTTATACCAGAGTTGGCCAAAAAGTCTTCAATTAGCCTAACTCCAATGTTGTATCCCCTGTAAATGGCAAAACAAATTTAAAGACATTAAATTGAGTTAAGGAATCTGTCAAATGGAATACTGGATCTATGATACCTTTATCATTAGGCACATTTGTACTAAAACTGGGTACTGCAAAGCAGCTACAAGCTACTGAATTGACATATTATAGTACCTTTTCTTACTTCCTTGTCCAGCCAACTATTGCCTTTTTAGTTAATTTCTCGGCAGCATATAGCTTTAGGGGCTATTAATTAAAAAGAGTCACAATGCTCCCTTGTAGTTGAGGCAATGTATTAGATGTGTGCAGAACGATAAAATTAGTTTTGTTTCGCTTTGAATAGATATGTTATGTTACTAATTTTGTTTTGTTGATTCATTTTAAAACTCCTTTAGTTTAGTTTAATTGTGATTCGTTTATTAATTTTCTAACGACTTCCACATTTTCATAACGATTCAAATTCAGATCAGTTTAAATATTTTTGAAAGATTAGAATTCTGTGTGAAGAATTGCTGGTTGTTAAGGAGGGGGAAGCTGATTGACGCGACCTTAACAACCGGTGATTTATCAGCTATCAGAGGGCATCCCTGCTGACAGCCAAAATGTAAACAAACAAAAAAACACAGCAAGCAGCGCCCCCCCCCCCCAATCTATACCAGGTCCTTCAGGTCCCCCTCCCACCCAGGATCTGTAAAAGAAAAAAAAAGTGTAGTGAGATGTCCATCCATCTTCAATTACGTGCCTGACGGACCTGAAAAATAGAAAACAAAAAGCATCAGCTCGATGTGAGGTGTCCAGCCAACTGCTGTCTCTTGGCTTTGACAGGTGTTATACAGGCAAGGGTGGGGCCACCTGGTGATGTAACTAAGTGACCCTTCTCCTTCTGACATTATGTGCCATCAGAGGGGGCAGGGGTCATCTGGTTACGTCAGCGGGTGGCTCCGCCCTTGCCTATATAACATCTGTCACAGCCAAGAGACAGCAGTCGGCGGGACGCCTCCCATCGAGGTGGAGCTTTTTTTATTTTTCTATTTTGATGATTGAAGATGGATGGACATCATGGGACATTTTTTTTAACATTTACGAATTTTGGGGGGACCTCATGCCGGTTTTAAAAAAACATTGGCGTGGGGTTACCCTCTAAATCCATTCCGGACCCGAAGGGCCTGGTACAAAATGGGGGGGCATGCTGTTTATTTTTATGTTTTTTTTGGTGAATGGGTACAATGTACCCGATACCCATTCACATGGGGGGGCAGGATCTGGGGTGTCCCTTTGTTAAAGGAGGCTTCCAGATTCCGATAAGCCCCCCGCCCGCAGACCCCCACAACCACCGGACAAGGGTTGTGAGGACGAGGCCCTTGTCCCCATCAACATGGACTTGTTGCTTTGGGTGGAACATGTGGCCTGGTATGGTCCGGGGGGGGGCGCTTACATCCCTCACCCTGTCCTCCAGGCTGCATGCTTGGATTAGGGTCTGGTATGGATTTTGGGGGGACCCTAAGCTAATTTTTTTCTTTGGCATGGAGTTCCCCTTAAAATGCATACCAGACCCAAAAGGGCTGGTATTGATTGGGGGGGGCACGCTGTTTTTTTTTTTACTTTTATCTATATTGCCAGGAGTTCCCCTTAAAATCCATACCAGACCCAAAGGGGGGGACAACATAGATGTGCCATTTTACAGGAAAACTAAGGGGACCCCCAGGCACGATATTTAAGGAAATGTTTTCATTTTTATTGTTTCACTTTAAGCATTATTAAAATCACTGCTCCTGAAAAACATAGTTTTAAAACATAGTTTTAAAACATAGTTTTAAAAAGTTTTAAAAACTTTTTTTTTACATTGATGCAAGTGTAGCGCTGGCCAGCGGTACACATGTCCCCTGGGGCAGTACCCGGGTCCCCATATACTTTTTTATGGCATATAAGCCTTTAAAATTAGCATTTTAGATTTTTCATGTTCGTGTCCCATAGACTTTAATAGGGTTTGCATGTTCACACAAATTTTTTGCCTCTTAGTATGTTCTGGTGAAAACCAATCCGGTGGGGTGGGGTTAGGCCCATCCTTAATGAATATGCTTTGATCTAAACCATTCCATTGTAGCTCTGGCTGTATGTTTAGGGTCATTGTCCTCCTGGAAGGACAACCAGTCTCAAGTCTTTTGCAGACTCTAAGCCCTGTACACACGATCGGAGATTCTGACGGAATGTGTCTGATCGGAGCGTTTTGTCAGATATTCCGACTGTGTGTGGTCTGCATCGGACTGTTTCCGTCAGAATAACCATTGGACCAAATTTTCCAACTTGCCGGAAATATTTTCCGACAAAATGCTCCGATCGGACATACTCCGATCATGTGTAGAGAATTCCGATTGGACAAAGTGGCATGCATGCTCAGATCAAATTCCTACACCAAAGCTATTGGCTACTAGCCTAAACATAGTCCCGTTGTAACGAAATAACGTCATCACGTTCTGAACGATCGGATTTTCCGACAACTTCGCCCGACCATGTGTATACAACAGTTTCGGACAAAATCCGACAGACAAAATCCAACGGATTTGGTTGTCGTAATCTCCGACCGTGTGTACAAGGGCTAACAGGTTTTCTTCTAATGCCGTGTACACATGATCTGAATTTTAGTCGTAAAAAGCTATTATGGTTTTCCCGATGGGATTTTGCTCAAGCTGTCTTGCATACACACGGCCACACCAAATTCCGACGACGGGACTAGAAAAAGAAAGTTCAATAGCTAGTAGCCAATAGCTTCCATCTCATAGTTGAATCTGAGCATGCCTGAGTTTTTGCGGGTCGGAATTGCATACACACGATCGGAATTTTTCCATCTGAAAAATTGAGAACCTGCTCTTAATCTTTTGCTGGCGGAAATTCAGCCAGCAAAATTCTGATGGAGCAAAAACACAGTCGCATTTCCGACAAAAAACTCTCATCTGTCTTTTGCTGGCCGAAATTCCGACCGTGTGTATGCGGCATAAGTATGCCCTGTATTCGGCTCCATCCATCTTCCCATTAACTCTTACCAGTTTCACTGTCCCTGCTGAAGAAACGCATTCCCACAACATGATGCTGCCATCACCATGTTTCATGGTGGGGATGGTGTGTTCAGGTTGATGTGCAGTGTTCATTTTTCCGCCACACATAGCGTTTTACTTTTAAGCAAAAAATAAAAATTTTGGTCTCATCTGACCAGAGCGCCTTCTTCCACATGTTTGTTGTGGCGCCACATGGCTTCTCGCAAACTGCAAACTGGACTTCTTATGGCTTTCTTTAAACAATAGTTTTCTTCTTGCCACTCTTCCATAAAGGCCAGATTTGTGGAGTGCACAACTACTAGTTGTCCCGTTGACAGATTCTTCCACCTGAGCTGTGGATCTCTGCAGCTCCTCCAGAGTGACCTTGGGCCTCTTGGCTGCTCCTGTGATTAATGTTCTCCTTGACCGGAATGTCAGTTTAGGCGGCCATGTCCTTAGTAGGTTTGCAGTTGTGTCATACTCTTTCCACTTTTAGTGCTCCGTGAGATGTTCAAAGCTTGGGATATTTTTTTATAACCTAACCCTGCTTTAAACTTCTCCACAACTTTATCCCTGACCATGATGCTGTTTTTTCACTAAGGTTCTCTAAAAAATCTCTGAGGGCTTCACAGAACAGCTGTATTTATACTAAGATTAAATAATACACAGGTGGACTCTATTTACTAATTAGGTGACTTCTAAAGTTAATTGGTACCACTAGATTTTAGTTAGGGGTATCAGAGTAAAGTGGGCTGAATACAAATGCACGCCACACTTTTCAGATATTTATTTGTAAAAAAATTTGAAAGCCATTTATAATTTTCCTTCCACTTCACAATTATGTGCCACTTTGTGTTAGGCCGCGTACACACGCGGGGACTGTTCGCCCAACTTTGTCCGCCAAACAGTTTCAGCGGACAGTCCGCTCAAAATTAGCATGGACGGACTTGCCCACACACGATGAACGAACAGTCCGCTGAAACCGTGCGCGATGACGTGAACGGCACGTACGACGGGACGAAAAATACGACGTCCTATACACTGCAATGCAAACTTCGGCGTGTAAATCCTTTCTGAGCATGCGCGGAACTTAGTTTGACGAACAAGCCTACACACGAGGGGACTGTTCGCTGAAACAGAGTTTCAGCGGACAGTTTTTCGGAATTTCTGAAAAACTTTGTTCAGCAGACTGTCCGCTGAAACTGTCCGCTGAAAGCCCACACACGAGCGGACTGTCCGCCGAAACACTGTTCAGCGGACAAAGTTGAGCGAACAGTCCCCGCGTGTGTACGCGGCCTTAGTCTATCACATAAAATCCCAATAAAATACATTTAAGTTTTTGCTTGTAACATGATACAATTTCAAGGGGTATGAATACTTTTTCAAGGCACTGTAGATCCATGCTCAATCCCAATGCCTGCTGCTACTGACAACCCTCCCAAAAAAAAGCTCTGCACCGACAAAGCTCTCCAGCCGTCTGCCAGCTCCACCACCTAACAGTTCATAAATAACTAACAGCGAGGAGCCCGCTGACAGCTGATGAGTCATTGGTTGGTAAGGACGTGGCGGCCGGCTTCCCGTCATGCTTTTTAACAACCAGCTATTCTTCACACAGAATTCAAATCGGTCGATCATTTTCAATCGATCCGAATTCAAATTGTTCTGAATATTTGGAATTAGTTAGAAAAATAAATATCCAAATGAGATTAAACTAATCCCCGAATAACCAAAAATGTGCCTGAATTTATATTCGGACCAAAACCAATTGCACATGTCTACAATGTACAGCCATGCTTGATAAACTTTGTAGATTAATTATATTTCTACATATGAAACAGACCATGCACTGCCTCTAATAATCACATGACAAATCTAGTGAAAACTATAGAAGATGGTACCATCATTCACTTAGAGCAACTTGAGTATTCCATCAGGTTTGGCTCAACCAGCAGCTAATATTAGCAGATGATCAGCACTGTCTAAAAGCTCAACTATGCTCAATGAATAAGTACTTGCTATGTGAAACACATCTAAATTGTTTTGTCTCTTTAGTGGTCTATGCAGAGAAATGCAATAAATAATATTATACTATTTTCAATATACATTTACTTTTCCTTTTTACATTTAAAATGATTGCATAAGGAAAATAAAAGAATTGTGGGAAAAACACTTACATTGTATCCAAATATTTGTTAATTTCCTCATCATTGTCATAATCTTTACACATCTGTGCCACTAGTGCACCATATGTGAGAACAAAAAGATCTCTGCTCTGTAAATAGAAAAATATAACAATTTTACAATTTATGGATTTCAACTTAGCCAAACACATAAAAAAACGCTTTTTGAGAATTAGGGTGGCTTTCAACCTGCCATAATAAAAACTGTAACCAATAATATACAGTAGAGTTATATATATATATATATATATATATATATATATATATATATATATATATATATATATATATATATATATATGTATGTATATTCTACTAAAATACATCCACTTTTATGAATTTTTTTTTATTTATGATATTCTGTCAGTCAAGTTGGTCAATCAGTTCTTTCAATTACAGCTTTTTTTGTATGCTAGTTTCATTTTGAAAACCAATAGGTTACTAAAGTTATGAAAATTCTCGTATTACAGAATACAACTTCGGAAGTTATGTAATGGATTGTATTTTACTGTAATGTATTCTTTCGTTTCTGAGCATGCGTGGTCTTGGTCACACTATTTTATTTTTTTGTACAAATACCATATTAATTACATGAACATTGTTCCTTCTGTTATCTTATGTGAAACATTTTCATGCTTGTGCCTATGGATATTTTCGCAAGAACTGTCGTTATCAGCTCTTGAAAGCTGTGTACTAACAGATTATCAGACAATCGCTCCGAAAGTGGTATTTTTCGTCCGATCTTCTCATCATGTGTAATAGGCATTACACACATACTGACTCTTAGCACTCCTGGCACTTTGCAGTAAAGTATGTTGTATTCAATAGCACTGATTGCCTTTATTTACTTCATATGTTCTGGCTGTTAGCATCATACTTACTATATGATGTGCTGACGCAGAAGAAGAAACAGCTGGTAATTGCCAGTCCTAAAATATTTAAAGAAACCGCAGTTAGCAAAGGGAATCTGGCTTCATACAAAATTTTTGCATTCTCCATTATGTACATTGTATGACCACTAACTAAAGCTTTCTAACAGTTGTTACTTTCATCAAGTATCCATGTAGGTTAGAAAAGAAATATCTCTCTCTCAAATATTGTTCATAATGCAGTTCTCTACCCTTTTCTAAAGGATGTTGAATAAACCAGTTTTAGGGTTATATACTTCTATTGGAATTCATGTGTGCATGCTGTATTAGTAATAAAACAGAGGTCTCACATGACTGGTGTGAGATGTCTATGGTATAATTCTTTTACAATGCATGCTTTGAAGACTTTTTTAGAGTGTAATTTGATTACCCACCAAATGCTCAGCGTGAGGATGTTGGTCTGCGTATTTGAGTTGTGGGTCTTCCTTTGTTTAGCATTAAGCATATCTAAACAGCTACATACTTACATGACCATAAAAATGTACAGAATTAACCATTATAGAGTCAGAACAATATTTCTTTGACTGCACGTCTTCAACCATTCTTAGGCTGGCCATACACAGTTTGAATCTTGGCCGGTTCAACAGGAACCAGCCAAGATTTGAACCGTTATTGGGCAGGTTAAATGTACCAAGTTGATCGATTGATCATCTTGTGTGAAACCAGCCTGCAGGATTCTCTTTTATTATCGCTAGAGGCTACTATAGCCGCCCGCTAGCGATAATCACTGTCTTCTCCCAGCGGAAATGGCTTCCCCCACCCACTCCTGCCCCCTGGCCAGGAGAAGACAATTGCTGATTCCCCTGTCAACACTGCCTGTGTTGAGGGGGGAGTTGTGCAAATTTCTTTCTTGCAACCATAAATTTGCCCGTGTATGGCCCGCCTTAAACATTGAAGTGCATTCAATCAAAATGTAAATTTATTGGAGCTTACTACTTCTTAGATTTAAAGGCTGCCTTTTTTTAATCCTGACTCCTGTCCTAGGGTGACACAACCACAGAACGTCTCTTCCTTGTCTCATCTCCATAGCATAGGAGAGAGGTGTTGTTTAGTACGCAGAAAGATAGCAACATGGCGGCACAGGCAACTTACATATCAGCTCACTGCTTTTCTGGATGGATGAACAGGTTTTTCACATATCAAACAAATATAACAAAATTAATTCAATGGTTTATTTAACAGATACAAAAGAAAGATATAACAGTTCATTGTAGGAGTTTACATATAATGTATTGCCCACCTTATTCTGTAAAGAAACCATTTGATATTTAGATCCTTTTACATGACAGATGGAGCTTTCTATAGGGAGTACATTTATATAAACGTGTTTTGCTTTTAGGCAGCAATAACCAAAAAACAAAAAAAATATATAACGTTCTTAGAACTTATTTCACAACTAACATTTAAAATGCGGTGGCACAAAATGTTAATTTAGCAATTTATGTTCATTTTAAAGATATCACCTATATCTAATATGTAGTAAACTTGAGGAAAAGGTAGGTGTATATTATACCTAGTCTATCCAACTAAAATACAAACAAGAAGAAAAAAGAAAGCTGGTGTCGATTTAGCACGGTATAACACTTCAGGACTTTCAAAAACAGAGCAAGTAGGTAAGTAAAATAGGTTACCTATTTTACTTACCTACTTTTTTCTTGTTATATCTAACATGTATAATTTGATTACCCACCAAATGCACATGTCTGTGTTGCTGTTGAACAGTTCTCCTCACTTCCTGTGTGATAAAATGTTGTCAACACAGCAAAGTATACTCGCTGTTGCAGCACATTGGTGTAGGATAGAGTCCCTATAGACTTCAAGAGTAGTATCTGTATATCTGTAAACAGGTGAAGCACAATTTTTGCATGCTTTGCATGATTTTTTGCACTTGAAAAAATACTCTACTCCTCTAGAACTGCTCTTCTCCTCTTGCACAGCCCAGGAATTAAATGCCTGAACCTGGAAATATGCATAAATGCCTGCACAAAGCTTGTGAAACACCCTGAATGCATGTATTTATGCATGCAAAAACACCCCAAAAAAAAACACACTTCAAAATCATCAGAAACATGTTCTGCTCAAGTGTGAATGCAGGCTTAGAATATTGCACACATGATCAGGCCAAGTCTCCAAGGATATTGGATGAAGAAGCCGAACAGCCAGTGTTCATGTTCTACCCATGCTGTGCATCCCAATGGAAAGGGGGGTGACAGAATGAGAGTCAATGTGTAGGCAGTCTATTTTTTCCACTACAGGTGGCACTCAACTGTAGCAGCATTACAGAGGAAGAGGAAGTCAAAAAGAACCTAGTTCCTCTATGGTTTTCTGGGTAACAAGGGGGCAACTATCACCACATGCTGACTCCCCATGTGACTCTAGCAGCCATCTTGAGTCAGGCCAAGTTTAAGACCCTGGTCATGTGTGGCAAGAGCAGGGACAGGTTACCCATCTGGCAGGGAAAGTGCTTAGCATCAGGGAAAGTTTCCAGAGTTGTAGGAAAGGATGGTATGTCCTTGCACCTATCTGGAAACCTCCCCACTTGGGTACAGACTGTCCAGGCTACATTCTGCCTCTTGAAATAGATGCTCTTGACATACCTGTGGCCTACTTCTACTGACACATCGCTGTTATGCCCTGTACACATGGTCGGATTTTCTGAGGAAAAGGTCTGATCGGATTATGTTGTCGGAAAATCCGATCGTGTGTGGGCTCTATATCGGAAAAAGTTTGAGAGCTGGATCTAAAATTTTCCGACAACAAAATCCGATCTGACTTTTTCCGATCATTTTTAGAGAATACGGACAAAGTGCCACGTATGCTCAGATTAAATTATGAGACCAAAGCTATTGGCTACTAGCCTCTACGTAGTCCCGTCGTACGCAACGAACGTCGCCTCGTTCAGAACGATGGGATTTTCCGACAACATTGTCCGACCACGTGTATGCAACAAAAGTTTCGGACAAAATCCGTCGGATAAAATCAGATGGATTTTGTGGTCAGAATGTCCGGCCGTGTGTACAGGGCATTACATGCTATGAGTGTTCCCGGTTGGGTTGCCTTCCCACCTAGTCTGTTTGGTATTGCCAAACTTTCGTTACAAATATATTTCCATTTCTCTGCACTGGGGCTCTGAGTGTTTTCTGATGCCACACCATGGTGCTCCCACCCACACTTGATGGCAATTAGCAGGATATGTCCCTTCTTCCAGCGGGTACGAAAGGGGGAGCAGAAAACTATCATAACACCGTTAGGATCAGCTGTGATGAATGTATGGGCCATTTACTTTAGCAATCGCTGGTAGACATGACATTTGGCAGACATTAGAAATGCATTTTCAGTGTCTAAAAACCTGTCCTGTTAGTAAAGTCATGTCAAAAAAGTTGATAGATCAAATATTTTAAATTGTATGCAAATCTCAGCATTTTCAATGAAAATTAGGGCTATGCACCTTCCCATAAGATGCATCTCGGTCCTGAGTGAGTGGTGAATTCATTGACTATTTTGGAGGTGTGAAAGATTAGGCCAAGTTTCTAATTTTACAGAAAAAGGTGGGATGTGCATATATATTTAGCAGTCACTGGATCTATTGATTGTTGTGATTTGCAATTTCAATTAGGCCCCTTTCACACTGGGGCGGTGCGGGCGTCGGCGGTAAAGCACCGCTATTTTTAGCGGCGTTTTACCGTCGTTTTAGCGGCAGTATGCGGCCGCTAGTGGGAAGGTTTTAACCCCTGCCAGCGGCCAAAAAAGGGTTAAAACTGCCAGCAAAGCGGTATAGCCGTGCTGCCCCATTGATTTCAATGGGTAGGAGTGGTTTAGGAGCGGTAAATACACCGCTCCTTCACCGCTCCAAAGATGCGGTTTGCGGGACTTTTTTCACCGTCCTGCCAGCGCACCACCCTCCGGCTTTCACACTGGAGTGAAAGGGGCCAGTTTTTTCAGGCACTACGCAGGCACTATTTTTAGCGCTGTAGTGCCTGGAAACCGCCCCAGTGTGAAAGGGGCCTTATGCTAACTTGTGCTTTTTAATCCTATGTTATGTCTGAATTGCCCTGGTTTGAGAGAAGATTACTTTAAATGAGGTTTGAATTCTGGGACCTAACATTGACTCTGATATTTTCTCCATTGTGGGCAGTCCAGGGAATTGAGGTAGCTGCGATTTCACCAGGGGCAGCTGGTGGGTTTTTGGGCATCCCCCCTGGGAGGACGGTCAGTCGGTCATCAAAGCCCCGCACTTACCCCATATAGGTAACAGGCAAGCAGCGCAGCAAGACGAGCGATACCAGCCTCCATGGCATCTCCTCCTACTTTGGATCACGGCGGCTTTTGGCCGTGCGTCTCCTCCCACCTTCTCCTAGGCTTCAAAGAGGATCACCCGTCCTTTCAACTAATCGGGAGACAGGTTTCAGGACCCGCTTCCTGATTGGCCAAGAGGAGAATCAGTTTGAAAATAGCAAATATTCATTTGCTATTGTCACACAACTGGGTGGTCTTGGAGTGCAGTACTCTGCGCCCAAAGCCCACCCTTTTTTGAAGCCTATTAGAGCTTCTGGCTCTAATCACGTACTTCAGGAAAACCTCCCCCCCATTGGAATCCATGCATCTGGCAACCCGCATGTAGATTAGGGGGTGGGACGCATGGACCGGGGGGCAGCACCCATGTGTCCTTAATGGACGGACCGCCACTTAATTTCATAGAGCTACTGTTTATGCCATTCAGAGAAAGATACAAAGAAACAGCCCAAAGAGACTTCATAAAGAAATAATGTGTGGTCCGTTTTCTTGCACTACTACCAAATAGAATTTTTTATTTTTTTAAATGATCAATGATCTCTGCCAGTGTTTAAAATTTCTTTGAGGACAAGTATTTTGCAAAATGTCAAGGGTGCCAGTGTGTATGACCATCACTCATAGTGCACTCAAATTTTATTAATGCTGCTTATGAGCGCACAAGGGAAACATTGATATTTAACAGTGTAAAACTAAAAGAGTTTGGATGTGACACAACAATTGTAATGGCAGCATTATGGTTATTTTAGCTAGATCATTTACTTGAATTCCAAAGATAGCAGAGAATTAGTGACCTTTTGTCCTTGTAAATATATAGGTTGTTTTGGTGAAGCTACTGCAGTTAAAGTAACCCTGTCACCATGAGATCACTTCTAACCTAAGCCCAGCCTGTATGAGAAGAACACCCATACCTACCTTTCCAGTACCCCATGTCTTCAAATGCCATCACTTTGCCATTCTCAGCTGCTGCAGGTATACCACACATTTGGATGAGTTGATTACCTTCCCCCTCATTGTGGGCTGTTGTTCTTTATGTTGGCTCGTATCCTATAGTGACATATGAGCTGGAAGAGTAAATTCAGCACACAGCAGGATCTGGGGTGCCAAGGTTCGCCATCACTGGCCTAGGCTATTGAAAAGGTATTGCTGATTGGGCTTTGTTTGGAAGTGTTTTGTAGTGGCACGGTCATTTAAAGCTGAATTCCAAAAAACACCTATTAATCCTAATATATATTTTACTGCATACTTGTTCTGGGTCAGTAAATCAAAGCATTACAGTTTCTGGAGCCAATTAACAGCCAGACAGCTAGAATTTTCAATATTAAGGTTCACCAATGGCAGCCTAAATATTTTCTCATTTCATATACACTTTAATCATGTTTTCAACTATTTATAGTTTAAGCACCTCGTATTTACTTTAATATTATTACCATTCACAAGACTGTTGCTTTGTACAGTGCTGTCAATCTAACATAGTGAACATGCTTATAAAAAAGTAATGCACATAAATTACCTAATCAATATGCTGTTGCTGCTCTTTTACTGTTCCAGCAATAGTTTTAGAGAAGGAAGATGGAACTTTTGCATTGTTACAACTGTTAGCCCCCGTACACACACGGTTGGACATTCCGATAATTTCCGACGGATTTAGTCTGGAACTGATTTTGCCTACACACACAGTTGGACAAAGTTGTCGGAAAATCCGATCGTTCGGAACGCAGTGACATTTGTTGAGTACGACGGGTCTACATAGAGGCTAGTAGCCAATAGCTTTGGTCTCGTGATTTAATCTGAGCATGCGTGGCACTTTGTCCGTCGGAATTCTCTACAAACGATCGGAAAAAATCAGAACGTATTTTGTTGTCAGAAAATTTTAGATCCAGCTCTCATACTTTTTTTCCGTCTGGATTTCCGATGGAAAAAGTCTGATAGAGCCCACACATGATGGACCATTTCCATCAGAAAGTCCGACAGTGTGTACAGGGCACTAGATATATAAGAGTTGATTTACTAAAGACAAATAGGCTGTGCACTTTGCAAAGTGCAGTCGCACTCTGCAAGTGCAGTTGCTCCAGAGCTTAGTAAATGAGGTCAGGGCCGTCTTTAATATTGATTTGACCCTGGGCAAAAAATGTCTTGCCCCCCCCCCCCCCCCCCCCCCATGCAATTTTGCTCTCCACCTGCTCTGAGACATACAATAAATAGAAGCTGGACTTAAAATCGGCTTACTGTATCAGATCAGGCATCAATTGCAATTGGTTGCCAGTGGTTACAGCATATCATTACTGCTTAATGACTGGTTGCTAGAGGTTACAGCACACATTACGGCTCACTGATTAGTTGCTAGAGGTTACAGCAAATGATATCTGCTTGTCAATTGGTTGCTAGAGATTACTGTTAAGTAATACTGCTCACTGATTGGTTTCTAGAGGTTACAGCACATCATCTCCTCACTGCAGGGGAGCATGATACACATATGAATGCCAACTTTATTTACATATCAATGCTGCCAGCCGCATCTATTTACTTAGTAATGCTGCCAATATTTACATATGAATGCCGGTTATTTACATGTAAACACAGGGTCTGCAGGTGAGTCATCTGTACACAACAATAAGGAAGAGCTGGGCAGCATTATTACCATCACTTCACACTGAGATATCAGGACACATTACAGGACTAAAACTTCAAGGGACAAGGGAATTTACACTGGGATAGTTGGCAAGTATAAGGCAGCTGCTTTGGGCCCCACAACAATGACAGGGCCCAGGGCAGCTGCCCCTTTTGCCCTGCCTTAAAGACGGCCCTGAATGAGGTAAAGATTAAATTTGCAAAGAATACCCAATCACATGTAAGGGGAAAAAAACAGCATTTTAGCTTGCACATGATTGGATGATGGAAGTCAGCAGAGCTTCTGTTCATTTTACTGATCCCTGGAGCAACTGCTCTTGCAGAGTGCAACTTTGCAAAGTGCACAGTCTATTTGTCTTTAGTAAATCAACCCCATAGTGTCACCCCACTAGCAGTGCAGTGTGGTTAGGGTATATGAATCAAAAAAGTGGCTAAATATTTTGCTGGTTAAAATTGCTATCATATAAGTATTTTAAGAGTGTAGTAAGCTGATCTGCTGTGAGTTCAGCTTTAAGTTGTATGCATTGAAATAAAATTATTTGTGCTCTTCTTGTTTTTCCTTTCTATTGGATTACAATCCTCTGGGATCCTGTAGTAAACAGAATTAGTAGACTCTTTGGGCCATTAGAGCCTATTAAAATATTTATCTATAGTACACAACATCAACTGTGCACAATACCTAGAAAAAATATATATATTTTAAACGGGGAAAACATAAATTACACTTGATATAGTGTAAACATAATTTTACATGTGTTTTGGGAATTAAACAATTGTAAAATGTCCACTAGTCCGTTACATTAAACTTGCAAACCAGGTGTTACAAATAGTTTTTGTCCTGCCTACAGATCTTTTTATTTTTTCCAAATGAGAGTAAAAGTGTTCTGATTCATTAGTACAATAGCTCTGTGTCTGAAAACAGAATGTGCTTCCACCTTCTATATGCCAAAGCTGTCAGGGAATGTGCCCTAATAATAAGACTATAATTTGATTATGCATGTTTGTGAATGAGTCATGACAATATATAGTATGTTGGTATGTGGTCAAGGAGACTTTGTTTTTTAATTTAATCTCACATCTATATGACGTAAAAAGACAGCAAGAATTAGCTTATCAACGTTGCAATATAATAAAAATGAAAGGGGACTGATGGCACCTCACTCTAGAGCTTATTACCTTGCTTCACAGCTACAACAGCTGGGAGTCTGGAGATTAACGGATACGTTGGACCCGATCCGAAGGCTCCTCCATGTTACATCCAAGGATAATACGATAGCACTGACATGTCAGGAGGCTGGCTATCTGCATTTAGATCCTGGGGCTCCAACTATACTCCTTTTAAAAAACACTATGGTCCTATATTAAATGGCTGCTGGGGATACGGGGCTTTCCGTCCCATACCCCCTTATGGCAAAACCTGAAATTTAAAGAGCTGTACAAACTTAGAGGCTTTGGGAACTGGGAAAGTGTGTGTATAAGATAATTTGCACAAATATATACTGAGACTATCCTTAAATTGTTCATGGAGATACAAACAGAAATTGATATACCACGTAATAATTTCTACAAGTATTTGTAGCTGCGAAACGTATTGCAGACACAGTCAAGGCAAACAGAGCTTAGATTGATAGACCACCCACTGATACAAGGGATCCTAATGGAAGGTGAAAAGAAAGGTATGATCTCAAGGTGTTACAACATGCTTCTCAACACAATCCAGGATTTTGCAAGGATACCTTGTAGACACAAATGGGAAGAGGATGTGGGAGCCAAGGATAGGGAGACGTGGAATCTTTGCCTCGCCTTTGCCCCCCTGATCTCAGTATCCGCTTCTCAAAAACCGTCCCATCTGTTTTTGTTACATCGGTCATACAGAACGCCGGCACTACTCCACAAATGGGGAGTATGGGACACACCCCTATGCCCAAAATGTCAGAGAGACAAAGGTGACCTTTTGCACATGCTTTGGGAGTGCCTTAAACTCTTCCGCTATTGTAAAGAAGTCCTTGACACAATTTCTCAGGTTTATACTTTCACCATACCACAAAACCCTACGATATGTCTGCTGGGTGCCCTGGATGATGAGATGTTATCCCCTTCAGTGCACACGGCGATCCTTTGTCTGTTATATGTTTCCCACAAACTAATTGCACAACTCTGGATAACTCCCAGGGTTCCCAATAGGTGCCAATGAGTTGAGCAGGTCAATAGAATTATAATCAGAGAGAAATTGAAATGCCAGCACAGAAAAGCACCACGCACATTTTATACAATGTGACAGGCCTGGTTGGAGGTTCCTGGGCTAGCACCTCATCAATTGGTTAAAGATAGACTTTTACAGGGTTAAAAACTAGAAAATGCTACTTTAAATGGTTGGAAAGAGAACTTCCACAGCACTAAAGTACGATAGTAATAATAACTTTGGTGGGTCATGTAGAATGCTGGAGAACGCATGTCCCCAGGGACCTGAGGGCATGTAGAACCCGTTCAGAATATTTAACTGTTTTACTTTTCTTTATGTTGGGTCTTTGTTGTTTCTTCTTTTTATTCATTGTGCTTTTTCTCATGTATCATTGCACATTATCTGTAAGTTCTACAACATATATGGACTGAATGATATAAATTTTGACTAAGCAACTTTTGTCAATAACTGCTCTTTATTATATTCTGTAATATCTTGTATGACATGTATTTGACGCAATGAACAAACAAAATAAAAAACTTTTTTTTCTGATTAAACAAAAAATTTATTCTTAGATCTTTTAGTGAAGTTATTCTTTAAGTCTTCCCACCAACCCTCTCTGTGGTAGCAACAAAGTAATATAGTTACCTTCAACCCCTCTCCAGAGATCTTCATTTGCAACTCTGCTCAGCACCCAGCTCCTACTGTGACAGCACCAGAGGAATACAATAGCTATTGGGTGAGAAAAAATCATCCCAGATGAGCCCCTCCCCTCCAAGAAATGTCTAATGTCACAGGGAAGTTTGCAAAACATATAGTGGTAAACATAGATTTGGGGGAGTATTCTTATCAGATATTTCCTTGTAGACATGTGCATTAGTTTTCGTCCGAATGCATTTTCGTCCGAATTTCAGCTATTTTCTTTTTCGTTTTGACAAACGATAACGAAAGCACAGAATCCGAAAAACGAAAGATCCGACATAAATAAATGCTTTATTTTCGTTTTCATTGTTACAACAGTTCGATATAGAATAGGAGATTCAACGTGGCTCTGACAATAACAATCTGTGTCTATAGAACCTGTGGTCGAATGTGCCTAACCTTACCTCTATTAGTCCAAGATTATATAGAGAAAATATTCGACAGAGAAAAAAGATTTGACAGAGAAAAAAGATTCTGCAAGTTACTGTCCTAAAAAGTGTTTGGGGACCCGGGTCCTGCCCCAGGGGACATGTATCAATGCAAAAAAAAGTTTTTAAAACGGCCGTTTTTTCGGGAGCAGTGATTTTAACCACTTTCAGACCGGACCAATTTGCTGGTCAAAGACCAGACCACTTTTTGCGATTCGGCACTACGTCGCTTTAACTGACAATTGCTCGGTCGTGCGACGTGGCTCCCAAACAAAATTGACGTCCTTTTTTCCCCACAAATAGAGATTTCTTTTGGTGGTATTTGATCACCCCTGCGGTTTTTATTTTTTGCGCTATAAACAAAAATAGAGCGACAATTTTGAAAAAAACGCATTATTTTTTACTTTTTGTTATAATAAATATCCCCCAAAAATATATAAAAAAAACATTTTTTTCCCTCAGTTTAGACCAATACGTATTCTTCTACATATTTTTGGTAAAAAAAATCGCAATAAGCGATTATTGATTGGTTTGCGCAAAAGTTATAGCGTTTACAAAATAGGGATAGTTTTATAGCATTTTTATTAATAATTTTTTATTATTATTTTTTTTTACTAGTAATGGCGGCGATCAGCGATTTTTATTGTGACTGCGACATTGTGGGGGACCCATCGGACATTTTTGACACATTTTTGGGACCATTGTCATTTATACAGTAATCACTGCTATATAAATGCAGGGATTCCTGTGTAAATGACACTGGCAGTGAAGGGGTTAACCAGGGGGTGGCAGTGTAGGGGTTAAGTGTTCCTAGGGGTGTGTTACTAACTGTGGGGGGGTTGGGCTTTCATTTAGTGAACACTGATATCTGCTCCAATCACATGGAGCAGAGATCAGCGTCACTAGTTGCTAGGCAGAATGGAGAAATGCTGTTTACTCAGCATTTGCTCCATTCGACCGCTCCGTGAGACGATCGCGGGGATGCCCGCGGCGATCTAGTCCGCGGGTTCCGGCGACCGGACTCACGGGGGTCCCGACCAGCGCGGGAGCGCGCCGCCGGCGGCGCGCTCCCGATGGCAGGGCGGCATTGAATATTGGACGTACCTGTACGCCAATATGCCTGCCCGTGCCATTCTGTCGACGTACATCGTCGTGCGCTGGTCGGGAAGTGGTTAATAATGATTAAAGTGAAACAATAAAAGTGTAATATTCCTTTAAATTTCGTATGGGGGGGGGGGGTCTATAGTATGCCTGTGAAGGGGCGCATGTTTCCCGTGCTTAGAACTGTCCCTGCACAAAGTGTCATTTATGCAGGAAAAAAAGTCCTTTAAAATCACTCGCAAATTAGCCTTTAAAATTAACACTTTAGATTTTGAACGTTGGAGTCCCATAGACTTTAATAGGGTTCTAAAGTTCACACGAAGTATGCTATATACTAGCTCCGTCAAATCTTCTTTATACATTCGACAGACACCATAAGCCTTCAAAGACAGATTCAACCGTAATTCATGTGGATTTTCGGACGAATGCAATTTTTGAACGAAAAATTTAATAAATAAAAACTAATTTTGGGAGTAACGAAATAAATTGATTTTTCGGACGAAAACAAAATTCCGAAACAAAATATTTTATTCTGCACATGTCTATTTCCTAGCTTAGTAAGCAGATGAGTGTGGATACATGCCTCACAGATTACTCAAAGATAGGATGCAGGAAAAATTTCCATAGTGTAAAACCATCCAGAAAAATGAATGAAAAGATACAAGTGCTTTTTTCAGCCCATCCCCCAGACAACATCATCTATGACAAAACGTGTAGGGTTGGGACTTTGACAGTGACATCATCACGCAACTGGAGCCTGATTGGCTGGCGGCTGGTGTCCGGATCACAATAGCCAAGAGGAACGCTACTACTGAAATCTTGATGCTTGTTGATTACATTTTAAATGTGAGTGTTCACTTTTATCTTTTAATAGATTTTTGTAAATGGTTTTATACTATTGAAGTGATTCTTGCATCTTTTCTTTGAGCAACTTGGGAGGCATGTGTCCACACTCATCTGCGGGAGGATGTTAGATAGTGGATGTGATCATTCAACCTTGCTAAGCATTGACAGACCTATCTGTTTACACAGGGATCATTACAATCTGATAAGGAGCTGTAGTGTGTGTTTTTACACCAGGTGTATCTCTTCCGCTGGTTGGAATTGTTATGTTCTTTTTAAACAAATATTTCACTTATTGGATTAAGAAGATTTCTTCATTTGTCATTTTTTTGGCACGTTTTTGTTTTGCTATTCACAATGAACTTTGATTAACATTTCACTTTGGATATATTTTGTTTTCTTTACAGAACTATTTTATATATAGATTTGGTCACTTATGTATATTTATCACTAAATGTGCCAATTCTATCACGTATGTTATATAATTTTCTAGCACTGTACTCCACTTCCACACCAGGCCTTTTCTGACACTTTTTATTTACATGTAACAATCAGTATTTTTTGCTAGAAAATTATTTAGAACCTCCAAACATTATATTTTTTAAAGCAAAGGTCCTGGAGAATAAATTTCTGTGTATTGTCATTTTTCATGGTATTTTCAACAGGTATGTGCTGGTTGAATTTTTGAAAAGGATATAGTCCTTGTACCTGTATTTTTTTTTTTTTTGTAATTGTATTTTTATTAGTTTAAAAAGGATACCGAAATACAACAGTATAAATTTCAAAAATACCAAAGACATAGGAACCAAAAGTGAAACAGTGTTCAAACATATATAATATCAAAAGTACAGCGGAAGAAAAATAGTTAAGGAGTTGTGGAAGCATAGGTACATATAGTATTGGGCAGGTACAGTACATTTGAGTGTCCTCTAGTAACAAGAGAACATACCAGGAAGCAAAATAAGAACACATGCAATCACAAAAGGCAGCAGACTCCAGTTGTGAAATTAGTATATGCAATCCCCATATTTCGATGGATCCCAAAGCTCGCAAATTTTATTGAACTGGGAAACTGTGTAGTAAACATTGGCTGTAAAGTATTTCATTCTCCTGAATTCCGCTATGAGTTGCAATAATTGTAATTGGGAAGGAGGTACAATTGACAACCAACACAATGGCATAGCCCTTTTAGCAGCTAGAAGGATATATGAGATCAAACGATTACCCGGTTTTGCAATACCTGAAAATGGGAGCCCTAGTAAATAATATATGGGGTCTAAAGGGAATGGTAGGCCTATCACATGCTGAAGTATTTGAATTACCTCAGACCAAAATGATTGAACAAGCCGACATGACCAGAATATATGGAAATGTGAACCTATCTCCAGCCCTCATCTCCAACACACAGCTGAAAGGGTAGGTTCTAAATGATGGATAATCTCCAGAGTCCTATACCTAAACATTAGAATCTTCAAAGCAGTCTCTGTCTGCACCACACACTTAGAGGATTTAAAAGTTGATGACCAAATTTTTGCCCACATCTGAAGAGATATAGGTCGCCTTAAGAACGCATTCCATTTACGCATATATAAGTGCGTGTCTTCTGTATAGTGATGGAATCCTGTAGCATACGATATATGGAGGAAATTCAATTTAGTTGGTGTGGCCCCTCAGCACATGCATGTTCAAAGAGTGTAGGAACATGTAAGGTAAGGGACAGGGACATTGATTGGAAACAATGTCTGGCTTACAGATAAAAATAGAATACATTTTAAGGATTAGAGAACTTTTCCTGTAATGTCGCAAAAGTATGTAATCTGCGAGTAACAGAGTGCACCAGATTGTGTAATTGAAAAAGAGGAGTCTATATCCATGGCAACAAACGGCCAAAGGACAGACTATCTGGCAGGACTGGGTTAAATAGAATATTGGATAGAGGAGGACATGGTGAGGAGAGAGAGTACTTCTGGGCACATTTATACCACATTGACATGGTGAATAGTATTGGTGCTAGACACATACCCTTCAATACAGGGTCTGTTGGGAGAGAGAAAGGTACCATACCAAGATTTTGATTTCTGACCACCTATTTGGAGCCACCTGACTAGACCAGGAGATAACAGCCCGGAGGAGTGAGACATAGTAGTACTTAATAATATAAGGGGCTCCTAGACCACCTTGAATTTTGAGAGAAAAGACCACTGAGCTGGCAATACGATGTGCTTTGTTATTCCATATGAATAATATGAGCTTTAAGTTGGCTAATAGGTATAGCAGCTGGCAATGTTTCAAAGAGATATAGAAATTGTGGTAACACAGACATCTTCAAAATGTTAATTCTACCCAGAATGGAAACAGGATATGCAACCCATTGGAGGAGATATCAATATATATCCTGAAATGAGGGGGGGGGGGGGGTAATTAGCTGAGTAAATGCTAGAATATGAGGGGGTAAGCTGAATATCAAGGTATTAAAGGGATTGAGGGCATCATTTATAAGGGTAAGTACTTTTAAGTTGTTCTAATAAGTCTGGATGTATGTGTAAGCCCTTGTACACACAGTCGGAGATTCCGATGGAATGTGTCCTATCGGACCGTTTTGTCGGATATTCCGACTGTGTGTGGTCTCCATCGGACTGTTTCCATCAGAAATATCCGACTGACCAACTTTTCCAACTTGCCGGTAAAATTTTCAGACAAAATGCTCCGATCGGACATACTCCGATCATGTGTAGCCTACTCCGACGGACAAAGTGACACGCATGCTCAGATCAAATTCCTAGACCAAAGCTATTGGCTACTAGCCTGTACGTAGTCCCGTCGTAACAAAATAACGTCATCACCTTATCTACAATCGGATTTTCCGACTACTTTGTCCGACCGTGTGTATGCAACAGTTTCGGACAAAATCCATCTGACAAAATCCATCGGACAAAATCCAACAGATTTGGTTGTCAGAATGTCTGACCATGTGTACAAGGGCTAAGAGTAGAGCTTCAGTTTTAGCAGTGTAAACTTTATAGCCTGATATGGCCCCAAATAATGCAGAAGAGCGTGTAAGGAAGGAAGTGAAATTATAGGTTTCGTCAGTCTTAAGAGAATATCATCTGCAAATAGGGATAACGTGTACTCTCGCTCTCATCCATACCCCAGTAATGTCCGAATGGATTTGGGTAGCTTCGGCCAAAGGCTTCAAACAAAGAATAAAGAGGTGTGGGAACAAAGGACACCCCGGCCGGTACTGTTTGACATGGGGAAAAGAGGCGACAGAAGGGAGGCCATCTGTACCTGGGCAGACGTTTGAGAGTACAGAGCCTACAAAGCTTTAAGGAAAGGACCTTTGAACCCAAATCGTCTAAACGTGAAAACATGTAGGACCAGCTTGATCAGACGAAAGCCTTTTGGGCATCTAAACTCAGTATAAGCACTGGGCGAGGGAATTTGTTCAATAGGTCAATCAGATCAATGGTGCACCTTGTGTTGTCTCCAGCATGTCTAGAGTGGTCTTTGCCTGGTTTAGGTATGAGTGAAATATAGGAATGAGTAAACTGGGAGTGTGGGGTGTCTCCATGGAACAATGTTCTAAACATCTCCAGCATATGTGGTGTCAAAGTGGGCAGGAATGTTTTATAGTAATGATATTTGAGACCATTGGGGCCTGGGGATTTATGAGGGGGAAGATCTTTGACTGTTTGTGCAAGTTCCTCAGGGGAAATAGGGACCTTAAGTTCTTCTAGGTCCGAGAATGTCCAGTTAGGCAGATCTTTGGCAAATTGGTTAAATTATCTTGTGTAAAGTTAAAGTGATTTTCCCGGGTAAGACAATTATAAAGTTTACGATAGAATTCTTCAAAAACTTTAGTCATGGTTTGAGAACAGTGGGTGGGAGTATCATCCGTTTGAATGAAAAGGTCTGGAAAAGAATAAAAAGGTCGGGGGCAAAGCTTTTTAACCAACCTCTGTGTGGTTTATTAGAAAACTCATAAAATTTTTGTTTGCTCCACATCAGGGATTTTGCTGCCTTATTTAATGCTAGAGACTTCAACTGGTTGCGTAATGATACTACCTCAGGAAGGTCCTCAACCGTAGGGGCACCCACAAGCCAATGCTCCGCAAGCTTCAAGTCCACTATTAAAGATACTCGAAGGCCCTCACTTTCTCTCTTTGGGCAAGAGCCCTCCTCAATACATAGGTCTCAGAAATAGGCCTCATGAGCTTCCCAGTGGGTCGAGACTTCCTGTACAGAACCCACATTCAGTTGAAAAAACTCACACAGATCTATGGCTAGTCTTTCCCTGATGACTGTGGAATTAAGGTGATCATTAAGCCACCAAGGACAGATCTTGGAAATGGAATGTTGTAGGGAGAGATCTAAGGAAATAGGGGCGTGGTCAGACCAAGTAATGGGTGAAATATTAGCGTCCTCTGCGTGAGGAAGTAATGGTGCTGATAAGAAGAAATGGTCCAATCTAGAGTACATTTTATAAGCCATAGAATAAAAGGTATATTGCTTACGTTTTGGATGTTTAATTCTCCAGGCCTAATACATTTTCGAAAAGAGGCAGCTTGAGACATGACCTTCTGTGATAGGGTGTCTCTAAACAGTGTTTCTGTCTCTATTGTACAACATAACCAGATTAAAGTCCCCTCCAATTATCATAAAAAGGTTGGGAATAGCGCTGAATAAGGAGAAAAAGCTCATCAAGGAAACCAATTTGCCCAGAGTTGGGTGCATATACATTTAGCAGCGTGAATGAGGAGGCCATGTAGTCACATGCCAGGACGATAAACCTTCTGTGGGGGTCGATATGTTTATCCTTGGCCCAAAGGGGGCAAGACTTTTTAATAAGAATAGCTGCAGGGACTTTGCCAGATGAATCTGAGGCCACATAGGAAGTAGGAAAATATTTTGATGCAAATTTCAAAATCCGAACCCCCAGCAGGAAAGTGGGTCTCCTGGACCATGACCACATCTGCACCAGATGAAAATCTTTAAGAACAAGCCATCACTTTTGAATAGAGTTCAGAACTTCAACGTTATGAGAAATAAGTTTCAACGCCATATCAAATTAACAGTGTACCTGCTAAATGAAGCAATAAATCCGGAAACCTGTAATTCTCTAGATAGACATAGAACCCAATACTGTAACAAGTGTATACATCCTACAAACTGCCCTAGGAACACCAACAACAAAAAACATCAGTAGAGAGACCCAGGAGGGGTCTAGAAAAACAAAAAAACAAAAACATCATCTTTAAACCTGAGAGGGAGATGCGTCTCAGAAGTCCTAGACTTGAGTCTTGGACAGTTTGGGGCAACACGGCGAGCTCCATCAGATGGAAGTGTAAGGAGTGTGGACCCACCTGCTTTCCAGCAGGTATGTAGCATAGAAAGGGAAAAATTATACCTCGTGGGTATGTGTAATAACATTTACCATTCAAAGAGATCATTGCAACCTAAAGTCCAGAAGAAAAACTAATTTTCATAAAGTCAGGCATGCCTGTAACTGGGAGCGATTTGCAACCTTCAATGTTTCAAGGGGGGTGTCTGGATGTTAGAGAGCGTTGTGGAGTAGAGAAGGATTTCTTCTGTTTACTCTGAACAGGGGTCCAGAGCCGGTTTGGCTTGGTTGGATCTGGTCGACCAGATGAAGCAGCAGGAGGAAACATAAAATCTTCTGGTAAAGGAAGTAGACCCAAGCTTTTTATGAATGCTTCTCCTTCATGTAGATCCCAAAGGCAATGTGTTCCAATCCAGACTACAGTTACACCCCTACAGGGAAAACACCTCCAGCCCCAGGCTTGGGTCTAACTTTCTCCAAGCATATATAAAATGGTATAAACAAATACCTAATTTATCAAGTCCATATCAACAATATGTATATAAAACACCTGTGAAAAGATGTAAAATATGTTATAAATTAAATGAAGTCCATCCGTAAAACGAATCTTCATATATAGGTGCTGTGAACGATCCACCACCAAAAACTTAAAGATTGGCTGCTTACCAGATGTCTATGACCCCCCGTTACAGAAGGTCATAGAAAGCCTGCAACAATAGTGGATCTCCCAGATCCCCGCACAATCACGAAGTTTCCTTATAGTGTACAGCCTCCTCCGGGGCGGAACGATGCGCTGACGTCACCTCATGTTTGTAGACGAACGCTCAGGAGGAACAGGTTTGTCCGAGTGTGTATCGGCCGATGCACCAGACTTGAGGCTCTTTTTGAACTTATGCTTGTAAGTGTTACTCTTTTTTTATACAATAAATATGTGGGTTTTACACTATCAGAGCTCTTTAGTCTTTTATGTCGCAACGTCAATGTCCGTTTGGACCAGCGATTGTTTGAGCGTAGAGCACCGAAGGGTTGTCCACTGTTTGGAGGCTGTACACTATAAGGAAACTTTGTGATTGTGCGGGGATCTGGGAAATCCACTATTGTTGCAGGCTTTTTATGACCTTCTGTAACGGGGGGTCATGGACATCTGGTAAGCAGCCAATCTTTACGTTTTTGGTGGTGGATCGGTCACAGCACCTATATATGAAGATTCGTTTTACGGATGGACTTCATTTAATTTATAACATATTTTACATATTTTCACGGGTGTTTTATATACATATTGTTTATATGGACTTGATAAATTAGATACAGTGGTGTGAAAAAGTGTTTGCCCCTTCCTCATTTCCTGTTCCTTTGCATGTTTGTCACACTTAAGTGTTTCGGAACATCAAACCAATTTAAACAATAGTCAAGGACAACACAAGTAAACACAAAATGCAATTTGTAAATGAAGGTGTTTATTATTAAAGGTGAAAAAAAATCCAAACCATCATGGCCCTGTGTGAAAAAGTGATTGCCCCCCCTTGTTAAAACATACTATAACTGTGGTTGTCCACACCCGAGTTCAATTTCTCTAGCCACACCCAGGCCTGATTATTGCCACACCTGTTCACAATCAAGGCATCACTTAAAGCGGTAGTAAACCCGCAATTTTTTTTTTTTTTTTTTTAAACCTGCAAAGCAAAAGGCATAATGAGCTAGTATGCACCGCATACTAGCTCATTATGAAATACTTACCTTAGAACGAGGCCCCGACATCTCGCCCGATCCACGCCGAGGGAGCCGACATGCTCCCTCGGCGTCTCTTCCGGGTATCGCGGCTCCGGCGCTGTGAGTGGCCGGAGCCGCGATATCGTCACTCCCGCGCATGCGCGCGGGAGATTTAAATCCGGCCGGACGAGCGCTGCCGGATTTTCATGGAGAGAACCCCCTTGTGCGCATGCGCCGCTGCAGTCAGCGGCGCATACCGAGGGGAATATCTCCTAAACCGTACAGGTTTAGGAGATATTTTTTTTACCTACAGGTAAGCCTTATTATAGGCTTTCCTGTAGGTAAAAGTTAAAAAAGTGGGTATACAACCACTTTAAATAGGAGCTGCTTGACACAGTAAGGTCCACCAGAAGATCCTTAAAAGCTACACATCATGCCGAGACCCAAAGAAATTCAGGAACAATTGAGAAAGAAAGTAATTGAGATCTATCAGTCTGGAAAGGGTTATAAAGCCATTTCCAAAGCTTTGGGAATCCAGCGAACCACAGTGAGAGCCATTATCCACAAATGGCGAAGACATGGAACAGTGGTGAACCTTCCCAGGAGTGGCCGGCCGCCCAAAATTACCCCAAGAGCGCAGCGACGACTCATCCAAGAGGTCACAAAAGACCCCACAACAACGTCCAAGGAACTGCAGGCCTCACTTGCCTCAGTTAAGGTCAGCGTTCATGCCTCCACCATCAGGAAAAGACTGGGCAAAAATGGCCTGCATGGCAGAGTTCCAAGGAGAAAACCACTGCTGAGCAAAAAGAACATCAAAGCTCCTCTCAATTTCTCCACAACACATCTTGATGATCCCCAAGACTTTTGGGACAACATTCTGTGGACCGATGAGACAAAAGTGGAACTCTTTGGAAGGTGTGTGTCCAAGTATATCTGGCGTAGAAGGAACACTGCATTTCAGAAAAAGAACATTATACCAACAGTAAAATATGGTGGTGGTAGTGTGATGGTCTGGGGCTGTTTTGCTGCTTCAGGACCTGGAAGAGTTGCCATGATAAAAGGAACTATGAATTCTGCTGTCTACCAAGAGATCCTGAAGGAGAATGTCCGACCATCTGTTCGTGTACTCAAGCTGAAACGAACTTGGGTTCTGCAGCAGGACAATGATCCTAAACACACCAGCAAGTCCACCACCGAATGGCTGAAGAAAAACAAAATGAAGACTTTGGAGTGGCCTAGCCAAAGTCCTGACCTGAATCCTATTGAGATGTTGTGGTATGACCTTAAAAAGGCCGTTCATGCTCGAAAACCCTCTAATGTAACTGAATTAGGACAATTCTGCAAAGATGAGTGGGCCAAAATTCCTCCAGGACGCTGTAAAAGCCTCATTGCACGTTATCGCAAACGCTTGGTTGCAGTTGTTGCTGCTAAGGGTGGCCCAACCAGTTATTAGGTTTAGGGGGCAATCACTTTTTCACACAAGGCCATGATGGTTTGGATTTTTTTTCACCTTTAATAATAAACACCTTCATTTACAAATTGCATTTTGTGTTTACTTGTCTTGTCCTTGACTATTGTTTAAATTGGTTTGATGTTCCGAAACACTTAAGTGTGACAAACATGCAAAGGAACAGGAAATGAGGAAGGGGGCAAACACTTTTTCACACCACTGTATTTGTTTATACCATTTCCATATGGGCATAGATTAATAATTTTTTTCCTTACATATATTTTTGAATAATCAATATTTAATTTTTGTTTTGATGAATGAGACATCTGTTCACTATATGTGGGATTATACACAATTAATTGATGTACTTAATCGTATTGTGATATTTGGTTGTAAATGACACAATTGTTTAGGTAATTTCTCACAAAAATTCTGGAGAATTTGCTCACATAATGTTTTGCACATTATTAATTTGGATTTAGTGCAGCTCTGTAGTTTTTTGTTAACTATATTTTAGTTTGGTTCATTATAGCCCTTCAATCAAAGTAAACAGCACATGTACAGAGATACTTTACTTTAGTACTTTGTCAATGTTTGTTTCAATACAGAAGCTGTATAAGAAGGAAAAACATAGACAGGGACATCACAAATAAGGAAAAGTCATCAAAATAAAGATCCCCTTTAACAAAATATTTAAAGGTGAACTACAGGCAAACACCTCTGACAGACACCAGAGCTGGTAAAGTTGCACCACTATCTCTATTAGGGTTCAGAAATACAATGGTGTCACCCCCCATCTAAAGCTTGTTGAATGGACAATGAAAGAGCAGCAACACACTGATAGGTTATCAGCAATCCTCTTCTGCTGTCAGCACATTTCTGATTAAGTCCTAGTGATGCCCCCCTCTTCCTGTCCTCCAGAGTGCTGAGGTGCAAGACCAATACCTATACGAATTCCGTTTTTTGTGCTAACTTTATGAAAATATCCATTGATATAACATAGTTTGATCTATACTTGACTGATGTTTTCACGTCAGATTACACACGATACATATTAATATATTATGTTTAAAACCAATCTAGACTTAAAAACAAAAGGAGTGGTAAGTTGCAATATATTAAATACAGATACTCTTTGTTTAATGACTTACCTATTCAACGGCCGCTCAGACTTATGACCAGCTCTCCCCCGACCCGAGCAATGCACACTAACGCAGGATGAAAAAGGTGGCTACTGTCCAGAGTAGATATTTAATGCAATGCATACTAACCCATTATGCTTTTACTTTGCAGGGGAATAAAGAGGAAGAAAAACCCATCAGTTTTTACTTCCTCTTTAAAGAATTAGTGAAATATGTTGAGGGAGAGTTAAGTAATGAAGATTTAATAGAGTTGGAAGCACAGCAGCACTTAGAACAGGAAGAGGAAGAAAAGGAGGAAACAATGGAAGTACAAAAGAAGTTCACAGTCAAGGTTAGCTGGTGTGTTCTCAAAAGTGAATGAAGCTTTATTCGATTTACAGGGTATGGACCAAAATGTTGAGCGGTTCTCTAAAGTAGAACGGCAGATGAAGGAACTTTTGCAATGTTATTGTGAAATTTATGATGAAAAAAAAAGAAAATGACAAAGCAGAGCAACTTAACAGAACTCTCTTGCAAGCTACCCCTAGCAGTTCTATTTTTTCCTTGTCGGCTTCTCCCTCATCTACAACTCCTGATGACCCTACTGGTAACTCTAATGATGACACTGATGACCCTGAAGCACTATCACCCTTGGATTTGATGACTAAAATGTTACCCTAAGTGTATACTGTATACGTTTGTTTTTTGGGCACTGTACATCATTGTATAGTATCCTGTATAGTACAGGATTTTTGTTTATATTTTTGTGTTCTGTACTTATGCAAATTAAAACAACATTATTGAGTTGGAGTTTTGTGTTTAGCCCTTTTTTCTGAATAAAGTACACTAGTTAAAAATACTTAAAATATTGGTTGCTGGTCGTTAAATGAGGAGCGTCTGTATTTGTTTTTGGTTTATTCTTAAAGGATCTTGAATGGCAGCTAGGATCCAGTACCCTAGGATGATGGAGAGAATGCAGAGCCAACACTAGGATGGAAATTATCTCTCATCAATGTAAGTATTCTAGAAGTGCCTAGCCTTTACCGGTGCTACTGGTGGAAATGTGTTTAGATTTGTGTAGCAGACACTCACAGAGTGTAATTCTTGGGATGGCCTTACCGGTGGTAAGCCAGAGCTTAAAAGGCCTACTGCAAAGTACTAGATGTTTAGCAACTCATTAAAGTGAAATCCGAACAATGTGGTCAATCCAAAGAAGCAAAAAAGTTTACCCATAGGTACCAAATGCTATGTGTAACTTGAGAGCGGCATATGTTGACCGAGTTTGTTCCACCAGGATATGGACCATTGACACAAGGAAGGTGCTTGGTCATGCCCCTGCTGCTGTGTGGATTTTGAGCATTGCAGGATCCAGCAATGACAGCAACAGAAGAAACCAAAGCAGAAGAGGAAGAGTCAGCAGAATCAGTCACTGTAAACCAATACACAGCCAACTGCTTGACATTCTACCACACCGCAGACAGTCAACTCCATAGCAGATAACCTCCAGCTGCCCAGCTGCAGGAGCTCTAGATTGACAGCAAGAGAGCGCAGCAGCAGTAGGCATGTGCATGTGACGTCACCAGCTGGAGAAATTCTGAATATCTACTAAACGGTGCACATTTAGGAGATATTTATTTTACCTACACGTAAGCTTTATTATTATAACCTACTTGTAGGTAAAAGTGACATAACTGTGTTCACTACCGCTTTAATGACAAGCAGGCATAGCAGTGCACATTTCTAAATTAGAACCTAGAAATTAGTCCTTTAACATTCTACAAATATAAATCTAAATATTAATTTTGGTAATGATTTATTCCCCCATGTTTTTGACTGGTAATAGGCTTTAAGAACATGTTGGCATAGTCTGCTAATCTAATGCAATCTGAGTGTACAATCTCCATTAGCTTTTGTTTGACAGATATTATATCTTACATCATAAAAAATTATAAGGCATATCAATAAAATACCAGATGCTAAAATAGGTATTAATAAATAAAAGCAATATTTCAGAGTGCTGCTTGAATTTACATTACTGGATGGCTGATCAGAGTATTTCAACATTGTGAATGCATATTTATTATGTGTTGTGTTAGCTGGATTGTATCCATACGATCTAAGACTACATTACTCTCTTTCTGGCATGGTATTTTTTAGGGATGCACCAATTTCACTTTTTTAGAAACGAGTACAAGTACCGAAAAAGTACTCGCCGATACCAATTACCGATACCTATTTCCAGTATTTAGGGAGATCAAGATGAGGAGGAGCAGGGAGGGGGTTCTCCATCATCTATCAGTGTGCTGTGTATTATTACCATCTGGATGAGACCAAGTGATGAAGAAACACAGCGCTAACAACACTCAGCACTGTTGGCCCCACAACTACGAGTACCATGCTCTCACACTGCTCTAACAGGGTGCTCTCTCATATTACTCTAACAGGGTGCTCTCTCAGACTGCTCTAACATGATGCTCTAATGACCTGTACACAGATTTTTTCCGATGGATTTTGTCCGAAAATGGTGTTGCATACACACAGTCGGAGAAAGTTGTTGGAAAATCCAAACATTCGTAAAGAGGTGAAGTTCTTTGTGTACGACTGGACTAGTAGCCAATAGCTTTGGTCTCATAATTTGATCTGAGCATGCGTGGCACTTTGTCCGTCGGAATTCTCTATAAATGATTGGAAAAAGTCAGATTGTATTTTATTGTCGGTTGTCAAATTTTTTCGACGGAAAAAGTCCGATAGAGCCCACACATGATCAGATTTTCCGACAATATAATCCGATCGGACCTTTTCAGTCAGAATTTCCGACTGTGTGTACAGGGCATAACAGTATGCTCTCTCTCATTACTCTATTAGGGTGCTCACTCTCATTCCTCTAACAGGGTGCTCACTCTCATTGCTCTAACAGGGTGCTCGCTCACATTACTCTAACAGGGTGCTCTGTCACATTGCTCTAACAGGGTGCTCTCTAACATTGCTCTAACAGGGTTCTCTCTCACACTACTCTAACAGGGTGCTCTCTCTCCTTACTCTAACAGGGTGCTCTGTCACATTGCTCTAACAGGGTGCTCTCTAACATTGCTCTAACAGGGTTCTCTCTCACACTACTCTAACAGGGTGCTCTCTCTCCTTACTCTAACAGGGTGCTCTCTCTCATTACTCTAACAGGGTGCTCTCTCTCCTTACTCTAACAGGGTGCTCTCTCTCATTACTCTAACAGGGTGCTCTCTCTCATTACTCTAACAGGGTGCTCTCTCTCATTACTCTAACAGGGTGCTCTCTCTCATTACTCTAACAGGGTGCTCTCTCTCATTACTCTAACAGGGTGCTCTCTCACATTGCTCTAACAGGGTGCTCTCTTGTACTACACTCCCTACCAAAGTGCTCTCTTACACTGCTTTAATTTGGTTCTCTTTTACACTTCTCTTTAAGGGTGCTCGCTCACATTTCTTGAACAGGGTGCTCTCTCACATTGTTTTAACAGGGAGCTCTCTGTTTAAGGTAGGTTTTGCCTCAAATGGTGTTTTATTTTTATTTATTTTTTTGTATTTTTATATGCCTAATGATGAACCTAAATAATTGGTTATTAGATCAATTTACATCTATAAAAAGACAAACAGCCTGTGATCATTGTCAGCTGTTAATGGTGTACTTGTTATAATGGTTTTTTAGCAATATGTTAGTGTGATGAAGCAGTGTTCTCCTGAACTGAGGAGTGTAAATCTAAATATAAATGTACTTGAGGTCTGCCACTTAATAAATAATGCAGGTCAACTGTACCTTGAAAAAAACACATTACAGGGCTATTTTATTCTGTAACTTACATCTGCTGGTTTTTACTATAAAGTACAATTACACTGATGTAAGGTCTAAGTATTGTCAGAGTACATATGATAGATCCATTTGTTCTACAGCTGCCCACATATTTTACAATTTCCCTTGTTCCGTTCCAGTATAGTTGTATACAACCATCAGATTCTTATGTGTATAGCTGACAGTTATATTGCCAAGCATTTCATTACATTTAAATATGAATCACGTTTAGAAATTATTTGAGTGGAATGTACTTTAAAATGAATAAACTATTCAGCCTATACATGTTAGCAGCATTTCATCCTGCTGTTTCATTTGAGCTATTTCCCCTAGTTATCAGTCGTATAATACCAATAATAAAACCAAGAATACATGAGAACTGATAGAATATTCTATTGCAAATTAATTGGGGTGGCTTAAAGAAAGTGGGGTTTAGTAATAAATAATGTAAAAGGAAAAGCATGTGTAGGCAGGTGCAGTCGATTTGATTGAAAATAACGCATCAGTGTACAGGCACTAACAATACTCAAGCCAAGTTATAATGCAATACATTGTAATTAACAGATCGTAAATTTTACAAAAGTGAACCAACAGGTGCATCTCAAAAAATTACAATATATTCAAAAAGTTAATTTATTTCAGTAATTCAATTCAAAAAGTGAAACTCATATATTATATAGATTCATTACACACAGAGCGATATAATTAAAGCATTTCTTTCTTTCAATTTTGATGTTTATGGCTAACAGCTAGTGAAAACCCCAAATCCAGTACCTCAGAAAATTTGAATATCACATAAGACCAATAAAAAATAAAAAAAGGATTTTTAACCACTTCAGCCCTGGAAGATTTGGCTGCTGAATGACTAGGCCATTTTTTGCGATTCAGCACTTCGTTGTTTTAACTGACAAGTGCGCTGACGTGCGGTGCTGCACCTGAACAAAATTGACATCCTTTTTTTCCCACAAATAGAGCTTTCTTTTGGTGGTATTTGATCATCTCTGCAGTTTTTATTTTTTGTGCTATAAACAATTTTGAAAAAACACAATATTTCGTATTTTTTGCTATAATAAATATCCCAATTTTTTTAAAAGAAAAAATGCAAAGTTTTTCTCAGTTTAGGCCGATATGTATTTTTCTAAATATTTTTGGTAATAAAAATCACAATAAGCCAGAGCTCAAGTCCTGCGGGAACGCATGGGAATGGAGTTCCTGTACTTTTTCCACAACAGGAACTCAGTTCCCATTAGCAGCCGCGTCCTGCATATGCCTGAGTAACTGGTTGCTAGGCTGAGCAGTGCCACCGAGAGAGAGCAGCCAGCCACATACACCACACCAGACAGAGCCACACTTACTGCTGGTAAGGATCCAGCCTGTGCCCACTGCCCAGTCAGTGCCGGACAGCCCTGGCCGCCGCCAACTACTCTCGCAGCCGCTATAGCACATTGCCAGTAGTGCAGCCCAACTCTGAGCTGCCAGACTTCTCCAGTTCAACTTCTCCTCTCCTGAGCTGACCCTCCGAGTCCTCCCGCCCATGAGATCCGCTGCGAGTTTTCCGCCCCCAGAGTCATTGACAAACTTCCAGGTTAGTGTTTTACACACACTTTGTTAGTTACAGTGAGCATGCCCCCCCTCCGTTCTGCTGCTGTCCCCCACTCCCCCTCCATTCTGCTGCTGTCCCCCACTCCCACTCCGTTCTGCTGCTGTCTCCCCCACTCCCCCTCTATTCTACTGCTGTCTCCCCTACTCCCCCTCTGTTCTGCTGCTGTCCCCCACTCCCCCTCTGTTCTGCTGCTGTCTCCCCCACTCCCCCTCCATTCTGCTGCTGTCTCCCCCACTCCCCCTCTGTTCTGCTGCTGTCTTCCCCACTCCCCCTCCATTCTGTTGCTGTCTCCCCCACTCCCCCTCTGTTCTGCTGCTGTCCCCCACTCCCCATCTGTTCTGCTGCTGTCTCCCCCACTCCCCCTCCGTTCTTCTGCTGTGTCCCCCACTCCCCCTCCATTCTGCTGCTGTCTCCCCCACTCCCCCTCTGTTCTGCTGCTGTCTTCCCCACTCCCCCTCCATTCTGCTGCTGTCTCCCCCACTCCCCCTCTGTTCTGCTGCTGTCCCCCACTCCCCATCTGTTCTGCTGCTGTCTCTCCCACTCCCCCTCCATTCTGCTGCTGTGTCCCCCACTCCCCCTCCATTCTGCTGCTGTCTCCCCCACTCCCCCTCCGTTCTGCTGCTGTCCCTCACTCCCCCTCTGTTCTGCTGCTGTCTCCCCCACTCCCCCTCCGTTCTGCTGCTGTCTCTCCCACTCCCCCTCCATTCTGCTGCTGTCTCCCCCACTCCCCCTCTGTTCTGCTGCTGTCTCCCCCACTCCCCCTCCATTCTGCTGCTGTCTCTCCCACTCCCCCTCCGTTCTGCTGCTGTCTCCCCCACTCCCCCTCTGTTCTGCTGCTGTCCCCCACTCCCCCTCCGTTCTGCTGCTGTGTCCCCCACTCCCCCTCTGTTCTGCTGCTGCTGTGTCCCCCACTCCCCCTCCGTTCTGCTGCTGTCCCCCTCCAGTTTCCCTCCGTGTACCCTCCGTTCTGCTGTCCCCCTCTGTTCTGCTACTGTCCCCCTCTGTTCTGCTGCTGTCCCCCTCCGTTCTGCTGCTGTCCCCCTCCAGTTTTCCTCCATGTCCCCCTCTGTTCTGCTGCTGTCTCCCCCTCCCCCTCCATTCTGCTGCTGTCTCCCCCACTCCCCCTCTGTTCTGCTGCTGTCTTCCCCACTCCCCCTCCATTCTGCTGCTGTCTCCCCCACTCCCCCTCTGTTCTGCTGCTGTCTCCCACTCCCCATCTGTTCTGCTGCTGTCTCCCCCACTCCCCCTCCATTCTGCTGCTGTCTCCCCCACTCCCCCTCTGTTCTGCTGCTGTCTCCCCCACTCCCCCTCCGTTCTGCTGCTGTCCCCCACTCCCCCTCTGTTCTACTGCTGTCTCCCCCACTCCCCCTCCGTTCTGCTGCTGTCTCCCCCACTCCCCCTCTGTTCTGCTGCTGTCTTCCCCACTCCCCCTCTTTTCTGCTGCTGTCTACCACTCCCCCTCCATTCGGCTGCTGTGTCCCCCACTCCCCCTCTGTTTTGCTGCTGCTGTGTCCCCCACTCCCCCTCCGTTCTGCTGCTGTCCCCCTCCAGTTTCCCTCCATGTCCCCTCCGTTCTGCTGTCCCCCTCCGTTCTGCTGCTGTCCCCCTCCGTTCTGCTGCTGTCCCCCTTCAGTTTTCCTCCATGTCCCCCTCCGTTCTGCTGTCCCCCTCCGTTCTTGTTGTGATTATTCTGTTTGACAAGTTAACTTATTTTGTTTTTACAATAAATGTTGCACTGTATTTTCTGTGAAATATATATGCATATGAGCATATCTTTTTTTTTTTTGGTGGGGGAGTGGATCTTGGGTGGGAGTTCCCATACTTTTTTCCCCAGGACTTGACTCCTGCAATAAGCGTATACTGATTGGTTTGTACAAAAGTTATAGCGTCTACAAAATAGGAGATAGATTTATAGCATTTTCATTTATTTATTTATTTTACTACTAATGGCGGCAATCTGCGATCTTTATCGGGATTGTGACATTATGCGGACACAACGTGTAAATAATAGGAGCTAGATTTATGGCATTTTTATAATTTTTTTATTTTTAGTGGGATTGTGACGGACAGATCGGACACTTTTGACACATTTTTGGGACTGGCGGCGATCAAGGGGTTAACTGTGTTCCCTCTCTGTGTTCTTACAGAAAGGGTGATAGGACTGTCTAGGGGAGATGACAGATTGCTGTTCATACTCTGTATGAACACACAATCACTCTCTCCTCCCCTCAGGGAACCGGGATCTGTGTATTTACACACACAGATCCTGGCTCTTGCTGTGCCACGAGCGATAGTGGGAGCCCAGCGGTCATCACACCCGCTGGGCACTCACATCGGCTCCAGGGAGCAGCGGGCATGCGTGCGCCCCTAGTAGCCTCAGGGCGAAGTGATGTAACATAGCATCATTTCGCCTAGCAATGCCATTCTGCCACAGTAAAACTGCGGCGGCTGGTTGACAAGTGGTTAATACAGAAATGTTGGCTTACGCAAAAGTATGTCCATGTACAATATAGTATGCACTCAATACTTGGTCAGGGCTGCTTTTGCATGAATGCAGCGTGGCATAGAGATGATGAGACTGTGGCACTGCTGAGGTGTTATGGACACCATGAGTCTACAATATTGAACTTTTTCACAATTTTCTAATTTTCTGAAATACAGAATTTTGGGTTTTAACTGTAAGCTATAATCGTCAAAATTAAAAGAAAGAAATGCTTGAAATAGATCACTCTGTGTGTATTGAATCTATATAATATATGAGTTTCACTTTTTGAATTGAATTACTGAAATGGTTTAACTTTTAGATTGTAGTCTAATTTTTTGAGATGCACCTGTATAGTGATAAACGGAACGTGACAAGCATATATACCTCAGTAAAACAGAAGTAGCGTACATAGTCTCTCTTATCTCCAGACGTAATACGCTTAACTCTAGCCCTGCTGTTGGCCACAGACAGGCTGGGTTCACATACATGCGAATTTGATGTTGATTTCTCACATCCAATTCGCATGACAGGAGAGTGTGCCCCACTCTCAATGGAGCTGGTTCACACAGCTCCAGGGCGGTCCACAGTCCACATTTGCAAAGGGTCCTGTGCATCTTTGGTTCCAATTCAGGTGCAAATTTGGACCCAATTCACGCCTGAATTGGTGAACAGGGACGCACCAGACCCCCTGCTGTGAGCCGCGGCCGCAGAATGTGTGACCCAAGCCTCCGATTGAGGTGTGAATTCAGGCAAAAATTCAGACCTGATTCGCACCTGTATTGGTGAACAGGGATGCACTGGGCCACTGCTATGAGCTGCAGCCACAGCATGTGTGAACCCAGCCAAAGGGCCCTTTCACACATGTGAACCGCTCAGATCTGCCTGTCAGTTTTTTCAGGCAGACCTGAATGGACGCTTCATACATCTTTATTGTGTAGTGTCTTCCGGAGTGCAGGGAAAGAGCAAGATAGGCAGGGACAGTGTTCTTTTCTCAGGCATCTGCAGGAGTTAAAGTGGGTGTTGTGTGCCTCCAGCACAGTATACACCTGTATCTACCCTTTTTTGCTGGTGTTCTCTAATACAGGCATCTGCAGGAGTTAGTGGGTGTTGTGTGCCTCCAGCACAGTATACACCTGTATCTACCCTTCATTGCTGGTGTTCTCTAATACAGGCATCTACAGGAGTTAAAGTGGGTGTTGTGTGCCTCCAGCACAGTATACACCTGAAGATACCCCTTATTGCTTGTGTTGTCTGTTGCATATCTTGAATATTAGCCTTTAAAATTAGCACTTTTGATTTTGAATGTTCGAGTCCCATAGACTTTAATAGGGTTCTAAAGTTCGTACGAATTTTTGGTCCGTTCAAAGGTTCTGGTGCGAACCGAACTGTCTGGCGGATCTGCACATGTGAAAGGGGCCTAAAGGTTCTTTAGATTGCGATGTGTAAAGTTTCCAAATGCTTTGTCCAACAACCTTTGTGGGCACAATAAGTTTTCTTCTAACTAGTACATGTATATCCTTCTATTGCACAAGGTAATAACAGAGCTTATTTCTTTGTTTATTTTGTAGTATGCTGATTATCTGTGTTGGTGTAAGGAGATTTCTAGGTATTGTTTATACTGTGATCACTATATACTGAGCACAATGGTCATTTTTGTTTGCTCTTGGTAATGATTAGGGATGAGCCGAACACCCCCGGTTCGGTTCGCACCAGAACTTGCGAACGACCCCCGCGTTCGGTACGAACGTTAGAACCCCATTGAAGTCTATGGGACTCGAACGTTCGAATTGGAAAGTGCTAATTTTAACGGCTAATATGCAAGATAGTGTCCTAAAAAGGGTTTGGCGACCTGCCTCCTGCCTCAGGGGACATGGGTCACTGCAAAAAAAAGTTTTAAAAACTACAGTTTTGGCGGGAGCACTGATTTTAATGACGATTAAAGTGAAAAAAAAAAGTGAAATATTCCTTTAAATATGGTGCCTGGGGGGTGTCTGTAGTATGCCTGTGAAGTGCCACGTGTTTCCCGTGTTTAGAACAGTCCCTGCACAAAATGACATTAAACGGAAATAACACCATTTAAAACTGCTTGCGGTTTTAATGTTATACCTGGTTCCTGCAATATGGTTGAAAATCATTGAGAAACATGGCATGGGTAGCCCTCCCTGCCCATTACCAGCCTATTTGGGTCTTGTACGCATATTAAGGGGAACCCCGTACCCATATTAAAAAAAGGAAATGCGTGTGGCCCCCAGGCCCTATATACTCAGAACAGCAGTATACAGGCGGTGCAAACAAGACAGGGACTGTGTAGGTTTGTTGTGTTAAGTTGAATCTGTTTGTCATTTTCAACCGGTACATTTTTAAAGTGTAGCTCCAGTCAAAAAAACTATCTTTAAGCTTTTTGGAAAACATAGGGAAGGGTTATCACCCCTGTATAATTTGTTTTGTCGTCCATCTTTTTTCATCTCACTTGCTGCTGTCTCCTTGCGTTTGCAAGTAGGAGATGTTTGTAAGTTGGATGTTTGAAAGTAGGGGCCTGCCCTATATTATAGCGGTATGTACTGGGTACAGAGCACGCAGACAGCACGCACTATCTCCTAACACTACTGACTGCAAGCTCTATTATTAACCACTTGTTAGCCCAATGTTTGCATAAAGTGAAAGATGAAGTTATGCTGAGTAAATAGATATCAAACATGTCACTCTTCAAAATTGCACATGCCCGTGGAATGGCGCCAAACGTCGCTACTTAAAAAATCCCCATAGGCGACGCTTTAAATATTTTTTTACTGGTTACATGTTTTGAGTTGCAGAGGAGGTCTAGGACTAGAATTATTGCTCTCGCTCTAACATTCTCGGCGATACCTCACATGTGTGGCACATGCGAGCACATGGGGACATGGGCGCTTTAATTTTTATTTTATTTTTTTATTGTTCATTTTACTTTATTTATTTTAGTTTGACATTTTTTTTCCCAAAAATATATTTTTGATCACTTTTATTCCTATTACAAGAAATGTAAACATCCCTTGTAATAGGAATATGGGGTGACAGGTCCTCTTTACAGTGAAATCTGGGGGGTCAATATGACCCCACATCTCACCTCTAGGCTGGGAAGCCTGAAATAAAAAATAAAAAAAAGATTCTGGCTTTGATCGTACTGGCGAGTTGGTAGAAGCACCGGAGGGCGGTGAGGGGTGGGGGGCGTCTATGGCTGGGTATTTCAGGGTATCACCGAGTATGGCTGAGTATCTCTGAGTATGGCTGGGTAAGGCAATTTATGGCAGGGTATTACAGAGTATTGGCGGGGTATTGGCGGGGTACTACAGAGTAATAGCAGGGTACTGCAGAGTATTGGGGGTACTGCAGAGTAATGGCGGGTACTGCAGAGTATTGGGGGGTACTGCAGAGTAATGGGGGTTACTGCAGAGTAATGGGGGGTACTGCAGAGTAATGGCAGGGTACTGCACTGCAGAGTAATGGCGGGGTACTGCACTGCAGAGTAATGGCGGGGTACTGCAGAGTAATGGCGGGGTACTGCAGAGTAATGGCAGGGTACTGCACTGCAGAGTAATGACAGGGTACTGCACTGCAGAGTAATGGCGGGGTACTGCAGAGTAATGGCGGGGTACTGCAGAGTAATGGCAGGGTACTGCACTGCAGAGTAATGGCAGGGTACTGCACTGCAGAGTAATGGCGGGGTACTGCACTGCAGAGTGATGGCGGGGTACTGCAGAGTAATGGCGGGGTACTGCAGAGTAATGGCAGGGTACTGCACTGCAGAGTAATGGCAGGGTACTGCACTGCAGAGTAATGGCGGGGTACTGCACTGCAGAGTAATGGCGGGGTACTGCAGAGTAATGGCGGGGTACTGCAGAGTAATGGCAGGGTACTGCACTGCAGAGTATTGGCAGGGAATTGAGGGGTTAAATTCGGTGAGCAGCGATGTGGGCACTGCAGATGCAGCCCACATCGCTGCTGACACCGATCTCTTTCCCCTCCGCTGTACCGATCGGTACAGAAAGGGGAGGGAGGAACAGGCGTCATAACATGACGCCGGTTTGTTTCCAAGTGATCACTCCGTCATTTGACGGAGCAATCACGTGGTAAACGGCCGCTATGAGCGGCCGTTTACCGTGATGCGCCGGGTCCTATGGACCCGGCGGTCACGGATGCTCTCGAGTGCGCACACCTCGGGGCACGCGAGAGCAGAATTCTGGGAGGCCGTTAATTAACGGCCTCTCTGAGTTAAACAACCGCCCTGAAGCCGTTAATCGGCAATGGGCAGTTGTTAAGTGGTTAAAGCTAGATCACTAGCTATATAGGTGAGGTGAATATAGTGGTGTATACTGCAGTCAGGGCACAGACAACAACCACTACACAGCAGCAAGATAGGAAATCAGCCAAAAACGATTGGTGTGTACTGTGTTGAAGGTACACAGAACACCCACTGCTTCAGATGCAAAGTAACACACTACAGGAGGCCGCCTTAAAGGCGGCCTTATATAGTGTGGGGCGTGCACTACACAGCCTGAGCTATGATTGGCCACAGGCAGGATGCCTGTGGCCAATCATGGCTCTCCTCGCTGCCGGCGCTGCGATTGGCCAAGCATGCGGGGTCACAGTGCATGCTTGGCCAATCATCGGGCAGCAATGCACTGCGCCAACGCAGTGCATTGTGGTCCGCGCGCGCGTCACTCGAATTTTGACGCGAACGGCCAAAACGTTCGGAATTCGCCGAACGCACGAACAGCCAATGTTCGAGTCGAACGTACGTTCGACTCGAACACGAAGCTCATCCCTAGTAATGATCAATAGCACATGTGTCCCCTATGTCCAGACTCATAAGGCCCCTCAGAGCACACTATTATTTTCTTTGGCATGTAGTTGAGTCCTTAAACTAGTTATGGAGAGTGGGTCTTTTATGGTAACCAAAAAATCTGATTGTACAATCTTGTTTAGATCTTCTATCAACAATGGAGTTTGAGAGCCTGCCTGATTGGATACAAATGGTAAATATTGTTCAGGTTTGTCCTAGTTATGGTAAAATGAAAGAAGATTGTACTAAAGTTGTACTATCGAATTGTACAGTGCACAACCAGGTTTGTGGTATACCGGCATTTACCAAAAATTGATACTATCATACAATACATTTATGCCCCGTACACACAAGCGGATTTTTCCAATGGAATTCCGCTCAAGCTTGGCTTGCATACACACGGTCACACAAGAGTTCTCTGAACTTTCGACTATCATGAACGTGGTGACGTACAACACTATGACGGGCTGCGAAAATTAAGTTCAGTGTTTCTGAGCATGCGTTGAATTGATTCTAAGCATGCGTAGGAATTTTGCATGTCGGAATTTGTACAGACGATCAGAATTTTCTGATCTGAACTTTTTCCGACTGAAAAAATTGAGAACCTGCTCTCAATCTTTTGCTTGCCAAAATTCCGCCAGAAAAAGTCCGATGGAGCATACACACGGTCGCATTTTCCGACCAAAAGCTCTCATCGCACTTGTGCTGGTTGGAATTTTCCGATCATGTGTACGGGGCATAAGTGGCATTGAAATAATAATATGTCACGCGAATGTGTCTTCTAAAAGAAGTCATCCATCCACAAGTGAGCTGAAAAGCTGCACATAAAAAAGCGGTGACAGCGTGCCATTGAAGGGCTATGTTTTCAGGTAAGCCTTTCATAATGTGCTAGTATGTGACCTGCACAATCTGTAATGTCAATTTGTATGTTAGTGACCAGGTGACCTGACAGGCAAGATCAGAGGAAACTCTAGGTTAGGGTTTCTCTACCAGGGTTCCATGGAATCCTTGGGTTCCTCCAGAGGAGGCATTTTAATACAGGAGGTGTGTTACTGCAAAAAATTAAAACCACTGCAGCTACCACATCTAATGATTGGTAAGGTGCAATAAATTAAAATTTTGGTTTTGAGTTTAATACCACTTTAATAATCTAATTATGCCAGGAACTGGTCATGTCTTCTTCTGGGCTTGAAATCTATAGTGCACTGGGCAGAGAGCACAGTTTGAAATGCCTTTGCCCTGACATCAATGCAGGTGTAATCTATGCCTACTGCAAGGTGACCAGATTTTTAAAATTAAATCTGGGGACATATTTTTTTTTTTACTAGTAATGGCAGCAATCATCGACTCATATCGGGACTGCGATATTGCGATTGACACATCGGACACTAATGCCGTGTACACACGACCGTTTTTCCAACGGAGTTCCGCTGAAACTGTCTTGCCTACACACAATCACACCAAAGTCCGATCATCTAGAATGCAGTGATGTATAACAGGTACAACGGGACTAGAAAAGGGAAGTTCAATAGCCAGTAGCCAATAGCTTCCGTCTCGTACTTGCTTCAGAGCATGCGTAGTTTTTTATCTGTCGGAACAGCATACAGACGAGCATTTTTTCCAATAGGAATTGGTTCCGTCGTAAATATTTAGAACATGTTCTATTTCTAGGTCCATCAGAATTTAGAAAAAAAAAAGTCCGATGAGGCCCCCACAAGATCGGAATATCCAATGAAAAGATTCCGTCTGACTTTTTCTGTCGGACATTCCCCTTGTGTGTACGCAGAATTAGGCCGCGTACACACGGGTGGATTGTCTGCCCAACTTAGTCCGCTGAACCGTGTTTCAGCGGACAATCCGCTCGTGTGTGGGCTTCAGCGGACTGTTTCAGCGGACAGTCTGACGGACTTAGTCTTTCGGAATTTCCGTAATTTTGTCCGTCCAAACTTGGTTTCAGCGGACAGTCCGCTCGTGAGTAGGCAAGTTGGACGGACTAAGTATGGCGCATGCTCAGAAAGGATTTACACGCCGAAGGTTGCATTGCAGTGTATTGGACGTCGTATTTCTAGTCCCGTCGTACGTGCTGTACACGTCATCGCGCAAGCTTTCAGCGGACTGTCTGTTCATCGTGTGTGGTCAAGTCCGTTCATTCAAAAGTTGAACGGACTGTCTGTCGGATTGTCTGACGAACTTAGTTGGGCAGACAATCCGCCTGTGTGTACGCGGCCTTAGTGACACTTTTGACACTTTGTGGAAACCAGTGACACTAATACAGTGATCAGTGCTAAAAATATGTACTGTCACTGTACTAATGAAACTGTCTGGCAAGGGGATAAGATCTAGGACAATCAATGGGTTAAATGTGTGCCTAATAAGTGTTTTCTCACTGTGGGGGGGGGGGGGGTGCTTTTACTAAGGGAAGACATAGATCCCTGTACTTGCTTTGCAGGAACACAGGATCAATGTCTTCCATACTGACAGAATGGCAAACTGCCTTGTTGGCAGACCACTAGGCGAGTCAGCTGGATCCGCTGATTGGCTCTGATACCCAGAAATGCAGGATCATGTATATAAGTGATCCTGCGCAGCGCGACCGCCCTGTAGCAGTAAGTCTGCTATCAGGCGATCAGCAACTGGTTAAGATCATCAGCATTATGATAACTCACAGGCAACGGGCACTCTATCATGGCTCTGGCTGACTCTGTCACAGTGTGTCACATAACATGGCTGCTGGGTGCTGATTTTGTTAACTTATGACCATTAAGTGCCTGCTGCCTGTGAGTTCTGATATCATCCATTATGCCACAGAGACAGACACAGTGCAATGTAGTCTATTCACATACACCCCCAAAGCACATCTGTGTCAAAGCCTTGAAGGCACTGGCAGCCCCACAATTGGATCTGCTTCCCCTCTATTCCTGCGGCTGGACATCATCAGCTGAGCTCAGCTGCCTCTCTCTGCCCGTTGCCGCCTCCGCCACCTGCCTCACAGCCTCTCAGGTCTCACTCTCCGGGCCCCGGCTACTACTGGGTGGGGAGCAGAGGAAAATGACTCTGCCGGGGAAGGCAATCAGATAAGCAGGCAGGTGGCTGGCCAGGATTTGAGCCAAGGCAGAAGAACATGTGAGCGGAGCTGAATGGGCATGTGCCGAAAACGGAACAAATAGTCCATCCGCTCTGACCAGCACATCATCATCAGAAAGGGACACAGATAATGGAAAAAATACACCCCCTAAGCTAGTAGGAGCGGGGGTGTGTAATTCTGTTTTTTTTTTTTTATTCTGCACTGACTGTCTTTGAAAATTGCCCCAGCTCCTGTTGAAGTCAAATCCAGGGACAAAACCGGGGACAGATTTGGTCTGGGGACAGTGTCCTCTATCCGGGGACTGTCCCCTGAAACCGGGGACATCTGGTCACTCTAGCCTACTGCCAAAAAAGAAGGGACAGAAATGGAGTGCTTGCAATTACATGACTGCACATTAAATATAAAGAAAATGGTACAGTGAAACAGAATTTCCTAAAAAATTGTGAAACATTATTACAACATTACTTTTTTAACATTCTGTATATGATACAGATGTATTAATCATCAATCAGAAAAATCATCATCAAAATGTAATTTCATTTGCAAGATCATACATTACTGTACTTATGAAATGCATAAAAGGCTTGTCTTAGAACAAAACATCAGCTTGTAATTACACCTTTATTGACATCATTGATACACATAAATCTGCATTTTTTGCTAGGTATGTAAAACACCACCATACTATAAATTCAAAACACAATAACAGCTAAGCAGAACATAAGTTACTTCCTTTGTAAAAAGCTATTAAGGAATCTAGTCATAAATTCCTTGTTGTCATGCTAGCCTTTTTCTGCAGGAACAGATGGAAGATGTTTCACATTTACTTCCATTTAGCAGTCCATGAGAAATATATATATATATATATATATATATATATATATATATATATATATATATATATATATATATACATACACACATATTAGGTACACCTTGCTAGTACCTGGTTGGACCCCCTTTTGCCTTTAGAACTGTCTTAATTTCTTCATTGTATAGATTCAACAAGTTGTTGGAAACATTCCTTTAGAAATTTTGGTCTATATTGACATGATAGCATTATGCAGTTGCTGCAAATTTGTCAGTTGCACATCCATGATGCGAATCTCCCATTCAACTACATCCCAAATGTGCTCTATTGGATTGAGATCTGGTGACTATGGAGGCCCCGAAATACAGTGAACTCATTGTCATGTGCAAAAACCAGTTTGAGGTTATTTGAGCTTTGTGACTTGGTGCATTATTTTGCTGGAAGTAGCTATCAGAAGATGGGTACGCTGTAGTCATAAAGGCATGAACATTGTCAGCAACAATACTCAGGTAGGCCATGGCATTTAAACAATGCTCAATTTTATACTAGGGGGCCCAAAGTGTGCCTGTCAGGAAAAATCACAACGTTTAATAAAATGGTATAAACAGAGCAAATGTAGTCAAAACATAGCCAGGGTTCGGTAACCAGAGCTGGTAGTCGGAACAAGCCAGTGAAATAGGAATCCAGAGATCAGCGTAGTAGAGGCAGTAAACAGGATCAGGAACCAGAAGGGAAGTAAGCCAGACAAAAGTCTTTAACAGGAAAACACAGCAGAGAGTATCCGAATATGTTGACCAGGTGAAGGCACAGGATATCTGATCCAGGCAGTGAAAGTAGCCAGCAGGGCTAGCTGACGAGCAGGAAATGAATACCAGGTGATTCACTGTGGAATGAAGAGTACTGGCAATAAACCGACGGCTGAGCACAGAGCTCTGAAAAGGAAGGTCTGAGCCCAGCACTGACAGTGCCAAGAAAATATCCCCCCCACACCATTACGCCACCAGCTTGAACTGTTGATACAAGGCAGGATGGATCCATGCTTTCATGTAGTTTACACCAAATTCTGATCCTACCAATGCTGCAACTGAGATTGAGACTAATCAGACCAAGCAACATTTTTCCAATATTCTAATGTCCAATTTTGGTGAACCTGTGCAAATTGTAGCCTCAGTTTCCTGTTCTTAGCTGACAGGAGTGTCACCCAGTGTGCTGCTGTAGCCCATTTGGTTCAAGTTTTATTGTGTTGTGCATTCAGAGATGGTATTCTGCATTCCTTGGTTGTAATCAGTGGTTATTTGAGTTACTGTTGTCTTTCTATCATCTGCAACCAGTCTGCCCATTCTCCTCTGACCTCTGACATCAACAAGGCATTTTCGCCCACGCAATTGCTGCTCACTGGATATTTTCTCTTTTTCTGACCATTCTCTGTAAATCCTGGAGATGACTGTGCAAGAAAATCCCAGTAGATCAGCAGTTTTTGAACCACTCAGATCAGCCCGTCTGCTATCAACAACCATGCCATGTTCAAAGTCCCTTAAATCTCCTTTTTTCCCCCATTCTGATGCTCAGTTTGAACTTCAGCAAGTTGTCTTCACCATGTCTAGATGCCATGTGATTGGCTGATTAGTGATTTGTGTTACAAAGCAACTGTACCTAATAAAGTGACAGGTGAGTGTATATCTATATATATATATATATATATATATATATATATATATATATATATATATATATATATATATATATAGAGAGAGAGAGAGAGCTATAAATAGATATGCTGTATATATAGATATGCAGTGCCTTGAAAAAGCATTCATACCCCTTGAAATTTTCCACATTTTGTCATTGTACAACTAAAAATGTAAATGTATTTTATTGGGATTTTATGTGATAGACCAACACAAAGTGGCACATAATTGTGAAATGGAAGGAAAATGATAAATGGATTTCAATTTTTTTTACAAATAAATATATGAAAAGTGTGGCGTGCATTTGTATTCAATTCCCCCCTACTTTGTAGAACCACCTTTCACTGCAATTGCAATTACTCCAAATATTTTTGGGGATGTCTCTAATAGCTTTGCACATTTAGAGAGTGAACTTTTTACCCATTCTTCTTTGCAAAATAGCTCAAAGTATGTCAGATTGGATGGAGAGCATCTGTGAACAGAAATTTTCAAGTCTTGCCATAGATTCTCAATTGGATTTAAGTCTGGAGTTTGACTAGACATTCTAACACATGAATATGTTTTGAACTAAACCATTCCATTGTAGCTCTGGCTGTATGTTTAGGGTTGTTTTCCTGCTGAAAGGTGAACCTCCACCCCAGTCTCAAGTCTTTTGCAGACTCTAACGCCGCGCACACATGATCGGAATTCTCGTCGGAAAAGGCCCTGATGGTTTTCCCATCGGAATTCCGACGGAATTCCGCTCAAAACTGTCTTGTCTACACACAGCCACACCAAATTCCGACTGCCAAGAACGCGGTGACGTACAACACGTACAACGGGACTAGAACAAGGAAGTTCAATACATAGTAGCCAATAGCTTCCATCTCTTAGTTGAATCTGAGCATGTGTGAGTTTTTGCACGTCGGAATTGCATACACACATCTGACCAGAGCACCTTCTTTCACATGTTTGTTGTGTCCCCCACATAGCTTCTCGCAAACTACAAATGGGAATTCTTATGGCTTTCTTTCAACAATGGCTTTCTTCTTGCCACTCTTCCATAAAGGCCAGATTTGTGGAGTGCACGACTAATAGTTGTCCTGTGGACAGATTCTCCCACCTGAGCTGTGGATCTCTGCAGCTCCTCCAGAGTTACCATGGGCCTCTTTGCTGCTTCTCTGATTAATGCTCTCCTTGCCTGGCCTGTCAGTTTTGGTGGATGGCCATGTCTTGGTAGGTTTGCAGTGTCATACTCTTTCAATTTTTGGATTATAAATTGAACAATGTTCAAAGCTTGGGATATTTTTTTTTTATAACCTAACCCTGCTTTAAACTTCTTTACAACTTTATCCCTGACCTGTCTGGTGTGTTCCTTGGCCTTCATTATGGTTTTTGCTCACTAAGGTTCTTTAACAAACCTCTCAGGGCTTCACAGAACAGCTGTATTTAAACTGAGATAAAATTACACACAGGTTGACTCTATTTACTGATTAGGTGACTTCTGAAGGCAATTGATTCCAATTTAGTTAGGGGTATCAGAGTAAAGGGGGATGACTACAAATGCACGCTACACTTTTCAGATATTTATTTGTAAAAAAAACTATTTATCATTTTCCTTTCACTTCACAATTATGTGCCAATTTGAATTGGTCAATCACATAAAATCCCAATAAAATGCATTTATGTTTTTGGTTGTAACATGAAAAAATGTGGAAAATTTCAAGGGGTGTGAATACTTTTTGAAGCCACTGTATGAATATATATAATTGTTTATCTCTTTTTTTGCAAAGAGATGTTGCATGTGTGGTGTGGCTTAGTCCTAGTAGAGCAGCTTGGGTCAAGCTGAAGAGGCACTAGTTAAAGTAATTAACCTGCAGGCCCAGTTGTGTCAATGGCAATGAAAAACACATACCGAATGGGCATAACAAAGCAGAGTGTGGCCCAAGAGTTTGTAAGACCCATCTAGAAAACTGTGATATGAGGTGTATGTGTAGTTGCACATGTAGAATTTCCCACTCATAGCATGATTGTCACCTTTCCCTCTACCATATGGCCCCCACAATACACAGATGATATGTGTTAAGACCCACATTACATTTACAGTATATATACACTGATGCAGGGTAGGGATCACGTCAGAATAATGTAAGAAGTGATACGTCTTAGAAAAACGTATCTGTCAGGCCAACCACATATCCTTGTGTCCACAAGGTTCTATTTGTCTTAAATAATATATTGTAATACATTTATTTTATATATGATGAATTTTTACATTGTGGGTGGGTGTGGTCATAATACCTCACACACAGTCCCGAATCAATCAGTAGAACTTGTATTGTGGCAAAGGCAGAACTTGTATTGCAGTAAAGGAAGAATTAGAATTGTAGTAAAGGCAAAACAGTTTACAACTACCCCGATGGGAGAGGGCCCAACGGAAGAACACTTACGAATGCCAATAGTATGTAGTGGAGCGGGTATCAGCCAAATTGACAGCATCTGTCTGGAGGGACAGAAAGCAGCTTGGCTGTCTCGTAACCCAAACAGAAAGATGTCCAAGGAACTTGCATGCTCTAAGCTTTCCCTTCTCATTTGGAACCTTTCCCCGCTGCTAATACTGTCCCTGACAGATGGGAGACCTGTCCCTAAACTACCCACACATGAATACGCACCAAAACCTGGGAAACAGGGACTTAAAAAGACTCTGCTGACCCAAGCTGCCCCCCCCCCATGGGTCACCTGGATGCAGTACAACCAACCAAAGGGTTGCCTTCAGGAACTAGGAAACCACAAAGAAACAGAGATTTCCCTGACTTCCTCTCCAAACTGTGATGCCGCTCCGGTCGTGCGCCACCTAAAGTGGAGGAAGCAGACTGCACCTGCCTACAGCCCGACCTAGCGTTTACATGCTTGTAACATAGGGGGCAGCATAAGTGGAACACAGCCTAGTGCAGAAAGGTAGTTGGGACTTATCCAAACTGGGTGTAAACCTTTGTTTACCTCACCACTTTCAGCACACACACTTCAAATTTACCTCACTCCCTCCACTCACTGTACATTCTGTATTCACCCCTCCATCCAATGTGTACCCAAATGTACCTCACCCCTCTCACTGTGCAGCCCAGATTTACCTCATCTCTTTCAGTGCACAGCCAAGATTAACCTTAGGCTTTATGTGTAGGCATTAGTATGTTGATGTGCCATTTATCTTGAATGGCACCCCGATGTACCTCCGCAATGCAACGCAATGCATTTTGGAATGAAGCATGCATCAATGCGCCTCAATAGACCAAATGCTTTGTGGTATAGTGCAATGTAGTGTGATTAGAGAGACAGAGATGTAAACTTGGACTTGCTCACAATATTGTTGAGTGAGAAACAAAAATCCGACATTGGTTCTTAAACCAGGACAATGGATACACTAACTGGATATCTTACCTAAAGCAAATCTTTTAAAATCTCTATGCTAGGCCCAAGCTTTGCTGTCTTTTTTACCAATGCACTTGTTCACTTTGCCCAGTCCATTGATGAGGAAAAGGGCACAATCCTGCATTGTGCCTAGCCACTTTGCAACAGCTATGTGGAAAACTATTGACCAATTATACAATATTAAAATACACCTACTTGGAAGGTCTAAATTATTTAAATGTTCTATGGTGATGCTTCGCAAATGCTCAGGCAGGCGCTTGCATATGCAGCATAGCATGCTTGTTATACTCACTGTGGAACTTAAGGGGTTAATCCTCTGCATTGTGTATAAAGGTTTTATCCTGTATGCATAAATCCTCCCCCTCCTGCATTGTCTGGGGAAGGCCAGCTAACACACAGGCAGAGTAGCCAACCTGCACATTCTCAGTTCTGTCTTTTATGCTGGAGAGAACATTTACTTGTTGATCAGATCTAGCCAGGTCACATGATATTGACATCACACATGTGGATGTGTATAGATGCTGCAGTGGAAATCTCCTCCTTCCTGAACTCACAGCACTGGAGAAACTCTGCAGTTTATCATGTAACTGTGGTATACAGATCATCCATAAAGGTATATAGTGGCAGTATTTTAATGTAAAAAGATGATTTATAAGCTGTGGGCACAGTGGGGGGGGGGGGGGGGGGGGTGATGAACAATTTTGCATATTACTGGGTTTAGTAACACTTTAAGATGAGTTTATTTCCTGTAATTGTGGAACAGTTTTAACACGCCTTAACGCTCATCAAACGCTTCAAAACTGCACATAGGGCATTTGGGGAGCCTTTTTAACTTGTCATTAACGCTTGTAAAATGCTCATACTAAAACTCATTGACGACAGTCTAATGCTCATACTAATGCTATAGGAGCGTTTGTTAAAGTGTTTGTGAAGGTAAAACATTTTCTGCTATAGTTAGTTACTCTAATACAGAACAGTAAGCTCCCCAGTGGATGTCCTTTATAAAAATATGTGGTATAATAGCTTACTTCAGAGCGCAGTTCGGCACTCAGCTGACTGCCCGCTGGTCTCCTCTCCCGATGTGCTAGCTGCAGGGGGAGGTGCTGGGAAATCCCCACTGACATCAGCCGAGACGAGGAAAGGAGGAGACCGGTGGGCAGTCACGTGAGCACCAAACGGTGCTCTGAAGTAAGCTATTATATCGCATATTTTTATAAAGGACATTCACTGGGGAGCTTACTTCTTTTCTATATCAGAGGGAACTATAAAAGAAAATCGCTGTTATTTTTAGTGCAGTAAGGGAGGATCGGGGGGGCTGACAGGCATAGAAGAGAGAGGAGAGGAGGACAGATGGAGACAGACACAGGAGAGCAGACTGCGGCTGGTGGAGGCACGTACTCTGACCACAGTGTCAGGGCTCAGCAACCCCGGTTACCGTGGTCAGTTTACAGGGGGAGGGCATAGCCAGGCAGGATCATCCAAGTATTACAGGTGTTACAGGGAGCAAAATTACACAGCACAAGCACTGTGCTGTATAACATGCTTTAAAAGAAACAGGATCAATATACATATTTTTTGTTTTTTTTGGGCCCCTAAGGTGAGCAGTGAATCACTTGTGAACATATTGGTAAATATTTGTAAAAAGGAAAAGTGATTTTCAATTGAACCACCTGAAAACTTGAATAAAACTTCAGTTAAAAAAAAAATTGATTCAAGATGAAAGTAGGGATGAGCTTCGTGTTCGAGTCGAACGTACGTTCGACTCGAACATTGGCTGTTCGTGCGTTCGGCGAATTCCGAACGTTTTGGCCGTTCGCGTCAAAATTCGAGTGACGCGCGCGCGGACCACAATGCACTGCGTTGGCGCAGTGCATTGCTGCCTGATGATTGGCCAAGCATGCACTGTGACCCCGCATGCTTGGCCAATCGCAGCGCCGGCAGCGAGGAGAGCCATGATTGGCCACAGGCATCCTGCCTGTGGCCAATCATAGCTCAGGCTGTGTAGTGCACGCCCCACACTATATAAGGCCGCCTTTAAGGCGGCCTCCTGTAGTGTGTTACTTTGCATCTGAAGCAGTGGGTGTTCTGTGTACCTTCAACACAGTACACACCAATCGTTTTTGGCTGATTTCCTATCTTGCTGCTGTGTAGTGGTTGTTGTCTGTGCCCTGACTGCAGTATACACCACTATATTCACCTCACCTATATAGCTAGTGATCTAGCTTTAACCACTTAACAACTGCCCATTGCCGATTAACGGCTTCAGGGCGGTTGTTTAACCACTTGGGTACCGCGCTATTGCCGAATGACGGCATTAGCGCGGACCTAGATTGCCGGGACTACGTCTATTGACGTCGTCCCGGTTACGAGCGGCCTGCGCGCCCCCTGAGGGGCGCGCGCGGCGCGCTCTGTGATCGGCGAGTCCGTGAGACTCGCCTGATCACCGATCCGTGTAAGGGGTCGATCCCGACCCCTTATCACGTGATCAGCTGTCAGCCAATGACAGCTGATCATGTGATAAAACGGAGCCGGTAATCGGCTAGTATTCCTCCTCGCGCTGTCAGCGCGAGGAGAAAAAAAAAAAGCCGATCGCCGGCGGCCGTGTTCGGGACATCAGTCCCGATCACGGCCAGCAATTCAAGCGGACACCTGCCCCCTGCCAGTGCCCACCTGCCACCCGCAGTGCCATCCTGAAATAAAGTAAGTGCCCCCCTGTCAGTGCCACCCAGCAGTGCCCATAGTGCCCACAGTGCCACCCAGCAGTGCCCACAGTGCCACCCACAGTGCCACCCAGCAGTGCCACCCACAGTGCCACCCAAAATCTGCCTCAAAGGTGCTGCACCCCAGTGCCGCCCATCAGTGCCCAGCAGTGCCGCCCATCAGTGCCCAGCAGTGCCGCCCATCAGTGCCCAGCAGTGCCACCTATCAGAGCCACCTATCAGTGCCACCTATCAGTGCCCATCAGTCCCATCTATCTGTGGTACCTATCAGTGCCCATCCGTGCCACCCATCCGTGCCACTTATCCGTGCCACCCATCCGTGCCATCTTATCTGTGCCCATCTTTGCCCATCAGTGCCGCCTTATCTGTGCCCATCGGTGCCGCCTTATCTGTGCCTATTAGTGCCGCCTTATCTGTGCCTATTAGTGCCGCCTTAACTATGCCTATCAGTGCCCACCAGTGCAGCCTATCAGTGCCCACCAATGCAGCCCATCAGTGCCCACCAATGCAGCCCATCAGTGCCCACCAATGCAGCCTATCAGTGCCGCCTAATCAGCGCACTTCAATGAAGGAGAAAAATGACCCGTTTGCAAAATTTTATAACAAACTATTAAAACATGATTTCTTTTTTTTTTTTTTGCATCTTTTTTTGTTTGTTTAGCAAAAAATAAAACTCCGAGCTGTAACTAAATACCACCAAAAGAAAGCTCTATTTGTGGGAAAAAAATGATAAAAATTTCATTTGGGTACAGTGTTGTATGACCGCGTAATTGTCACTCAAAGTGCATCAGCGCTGAAAGCTGAAAATTGGTCTGGGACTGAGGGGGGTTTAAGTGCCCAGTAAGCAAGTGGTTAACTCAGAGAGGCCGTTAATTAACGGCCTCCCAGAATTCTGCTCTCGCGTGCCCCGAGGTGTGCGCACTCGAGAGCATCCGTGACCGCCGGGTCCATAGGACCCGGCGCATCACGGTAAACGGCCGCTCATAGCGTCCGTTTACCACGTGATTGCTCCGTCAAATGACGGAGTGATCACTTGGAAACAAACCGGCGTCATGTTATGACGCCTGTTCCTCCCTCCCCTTTCTGTACCGATCGGTACAGCGGAGGGGAAAGAGATCAGTGTCAGCAGCGATGTGGGCTGCATCTGCAGTGCCCACATCGCTGCTCACCGAATTTAACCCCTCAATTCCCTGCCAATACTCTGCAATACCAGTGCATACTCTGCAGTACCCTGCCATTACTCTGCAGTACCCCGCCATTACTCTGCAGTACCCCGCCATTACTCTGCAGTGCAGTACCCCGCCATTACTCTGCAGTGCAGTACCCTGCCATTACTCTGCAGTGCAGTACCCTGCCATTACTCTGCAGTACCCCGCCATTACTCTGCAGTACCCCGCCATTACTCTGCAGTGCAGTACCCCGCCATTACTCTGCAGTGCAGTACCCTGCCATTACTCTGCAGTGCAGTACCCTGCCATTACTCTGCAGTACCCCGCCATTACTCTGCAGTACCCCGCCATTACTCTGCAGTGCAGTACCCCGCCATTACTCTGCAGTGCAGTACCCTGCCATTACTCTGCAGTGCAGTACCCTGCCATTACTCTGCAGTACCCCGCCATTACTCTGCAGTACCCCGCCATTACTCTGCAGTGCAGTACCCCACCATTACTCTGCAGTGCAGTACCCTGCCATTACTCTGCAGTACCCCGCCATTACTCTGCAGTACCCCGCCATTACTCTGCAGTGCAGTACCCCGCCATTACTCTGCAGTGCAGTACCCTGCCATTACTCTGCAGTACCCCCCATTACTCTGCAGTAACCCCCATTACTCTGCAGTACCCCCCAATACTCTGCAGTACCCGCCATTACTCTGCAGTACCCCCAATACTCTGCAGTACCCTGCTATTACTCTGTAGTACCCCGCCAATACCCCGCCAATACTCTGTAATACCCTGCCATAAATTGCCATACCCAGCCATACTCAGAGATACCCAGCCATACTCGGTGATACCCTGAAATACCCAGCCATAGACGCCCCCCACCCCTCACCGCCCTCCGGTGCTTCTACCAACTCGCCAGTACGATCAAAGCCAGAATCTTTTTTTTATTTTTTATTTCAGGCTTCCCAGCCTAGAGGTGAGATGTGGGGTCATATTGACCCCCCAGATTTCACTGTAAAGAGGACCTGTCACCCCATATTCCTATTACAAGGGATGTTTACATTTCTTGTAATAGGAATAAAAGTGATCAAAAATATATTTTTGGGAAAAAAAATGTCAAACTAAAATAAATAAAGTAAAATGAACAATAAAAAAATAAAATAAAAATTAAAGCGCCCATGTCCCCATGTGCTCGCATGTGCCACACATGTGAGGTATCGCCGAGAATGTTAGAGCGAGAGCAATAATTCTAGTCCTAGACCTCCTCTGCAACTCAAAACATGTAACCAGTAAAAAAATATTTAAAGCGTCGCCTATGGGGATTTTTTAAGTAGCGACGTTTGGCACCATTCCACGGGCATGTGCAATTTTGAAGAGTGACATGTTTGATATCTATTTACTCAGCATAACTTCATCTTTCACTTTATGCAAACATTGGGCTAACAAGTGGTTAATAATAGAGCTTGCAGTCAGTAGTGTTAGGAGATAGTGCGTGCTGTCTGCGTGCTCTGTACCCAGTACATACCGCTATAATATAGGGCAGGCCCCTACTTTCAAACATCCAACTTACAAACATCTCCTACTTGCAAACGCAAGGAGACAGCAGCAAGTGAGATGAAAAAAGATGGACGACAAAACAAATTATACAGGGGTGATAACCCTTCCCTATGTTTTCCAAAAAGCTTAAAGATAGTTTTTTTGACTGGAGCTACACTTTAAAATTGTACCGGTTGAAAATGACAAACAGATTCAACTTAACACAACAAACCTACACAGTCCCTGTCTTGTTTGCACCGCCTGTATACTGCTGTTCTGAGTATATAGGGCCTGGGGGCCACACGCATTTCCTTTTTTTAATATGGGTACGGGGTTCCCCTTAATATGCGTACAAGACCCAAATAGGCTGGTAATGGGCAGGGAGGGCTACCCATGCCATGTTTCTCAATGATTTTCAACCATATTGCAGGAACCAGATATAACATTAAAACCGCAAGCAGTTTTAAATGGTGTTATTTCCGTTTAATGTCATTTTGTGCAGGGACTGTTCTAAACACGGGAAACACGTGGCACTTCACAGGCATACTACAGACACCCCGCAGGCACCATATTTAAAGGAATATTTCACTTTTTTTTTTCACTTTAATCGTCATTAAAATCAGTGCTCCCGCCAAAACGGTAGTTTTTAAAACTTTTTTTTGCAGTGACCCATGTCCCCTGAGGCAGGAGGCAGGTCGCCAAACCCTTTTTAGGACACTATCTTGCATATTAGCCGTTAAAATTAGCACTTTCCAATTCGAACGTTCGAGTCCCATAGACTTCAATGGGGTTCTAACGTTCGTACCGAACGCGGGGGTCGTTCGCAAGTTCTGGTGCGAACCGAACCGGGGGGTGTTCGGCTCATCCCTAGATGAAAGTCAGGTAGTTCCAGTATGCACACTGTATATTTACATAAAATCATTTATTTTTACATTTTTGTTGTATTTGTCATCCTATATTAATTAAATGCAGCAGAGCTTTAATTAAAACAGTATAGTTAAAAAAAATATAGTTATGAAAGCAGTTATTCAATCCCCCCCCCCCCCCCACCAGTCATTAGCTCCCACTGCTGTCAATCAAATCTTGTGAGGAGGAAGCCGGGGCAGGACCAGATTGTGCTGTGTGTGTCAATAGACGCACACAGCCTGCCTCAGGATCAAGACCGCACAAGTGCCCCCATAGCAAAGGAAAAACAAAAGAAAACAAATGTTGCCATCACATCTAATATTTGGTTTTGGGTTTAATACCACCTTAACTTAAATTAAGCTGTGCAATAAAACTACTGCTACTATTTATCAAAATGAATATATGGACAGTGCAGTTTGAATTTAACTGTCATGTTCCATTTCTCTACGTAAACCTGGCAGTAAAAAACTCAGTATGAAAGCAAATAGATTCTCAAAGAAATATCGTCTTAATATAGAATGATCATAAAATAGAATTAACTGTATATAACACATAGGGGTCGATTTATTAAACAGGAGAGTGCAAAATCTGGTGCAGATGTGCATGGTAGCCAATCAGCTTCTAACTTCAGCTTGTTCAATTAAGCTTTGACAATAAAACCCGGAAGCTGATTGGTTACTATGCAGAGCTGCACCAGAGCAGCACCAGAGTTTGCATTCTCTAGTTTTAGTAAATCAGACCCATAGCCTATACTAATACAACAAAACGTATTTGGTTTGCGTTTTATGATGGGAAAGCTGTTTTATAAATAGCACTTCCTTGTTATTAGACAAATAATAGTAAAGGCATATCTGCACTTTCCCAATAATTCATCTATACAAATAAACGGACTTACAATTTTGAAGATTTCTTGCTTTCGGTTTGATGACCTTGCCATCTCAGAGATACTGGAATCTGCAAATAACTCCTGATATCCCAGCTGGTCCCAGTGGTACTTTGTTTGTCTGGAGGCTTTGCTTGTTTGTTGTACATTGCATTGATCTTATGTTTCCTTCTGTCTCTAGTGATGGTGAACTCTTGGCTGCTCCTCCCACAATGTGCACGCATTTAGCAGCGGAAAGCACATTGATTGCCAGCAGAACGTTTGAGAGCACAATAACCTGACTCAGATTAAATAATGTGGCTATTCCATTTACGCAAATGGAAGAAAGAAAATCTAAATTACCTCTGTGCTTCTTCTTATTTCCTGTTGCTGTTTTCTGATATGTTATTGTAATCTCAAGGGCAATTGAATAAATGCTGAAATACAAGAAATGTATCATTTTTGTAAATATCTTTGTTAAAGATGGTATACTCACTTTTACTTGTAAATCGTTCTTTGGAACCGCTGACCAGTTTCTGCTTCACTACTGGGCACTTTCACCCCCTTCCTGCCCAGGCCAATTTTCAGCTTATAGTGCTGTCACACTTTGAATGACAATTGCGCGGTCATGCAACACTGTACCCATGTGAAGTTTTTATCATTTTTTCACATAAATACAGCTTTCTATTGGTGGTATTTAGTCACTGCTGGGTTTTTGGATTTTTTGCTAAAAAAAATTGAAAAAAAGATCACAAATTTTGAAAAAAATATTTTCTTAGATTCCGTCAGAAAATTAAGTAAATAAGTAATTTTTCTTCTTCACTGATGTGCGCTGGTGAGGCTGCACCGATGGGCACTGATGAGGCGGCACTGAAGGTCACTGATGAGGTGGCACTGATAAGGTGGCACTAATATGCGGCACTGATGAGCACTGATAGGTGGCACTTATGGGCAATGATAGGTGGCATGGATAGGCAGCACTGATGGGCACTGATTGGCACCACTTATGGGCACTGAAAGGCAGAACTGGCTTGCATCACTAATGGGCAAAGATTGGCATCACTAATTGGCACAAATTGTCATCACTTCTAGGCACAGATTGGCATAAATTCTGGACACAGATTGGCATTACTTCTGGGCACTGATAGTCAGCACTGTTAGGGCTGCACTAATGATCAGTGCCCCAATTACCTGTACAGTCTCCCCTGTGTGGAGATGCTGCTGATCTCCTCTCTTCTCCTCACATTCTGTCAGTGTGAGGCAAGGAGAGACGATTACTGGCACTTAAGTGTTTATATGTGATCGGCTGTGATTGGACACAGCCAATCACATGGGTAAAGAGTCATGTCATCGGCTCATTACTGAGATCGGGGTCGTGCCGTGTCCCAGGGACACAGTGCGCCCCCGCTATAGCCACTCTGCGCACCCCCGCAGGCAAGCGCAGTGAGAATGGGGCGACGTCATATGATGTTGTCCCAAAACGTGAGAGGATCCCACCTGTTGTTAATGGTCTATATGGCATGAGGTGTTTAAGCGCCGATTCACACCAGAATGGCGTTGACGCACCGCCTAGGAAACGCACTGCCTTTGTGATCTGTTGTAGGTGCATGCACTACTTTCCCTGCTTTCTCATTTCAGCTCATTCAAATGAATAAGCTGTAAAATTGCACCGCACAGGAATGTGCATTCCTGTGTGATGAGACCCCAGTGCGATCCAGCCCTCAAGCTGAACTCCAGATAAAAAGCTTCATAAAGTTAGGTCAAAATGTATTCTGCTATATGTCTTCGGAAAAAGAAAAAAAAAACACAATAAGTGTATACTGATTGGTTTGCATGAAAGTTATAACATCTACAAGCTATGGTTTACATACTGGAATTTTTATTTATTTATTTTTTGTAAACCACTAATGACAGTGATCAGAGACTTATAATGAGAGAGCGGCGGGATATCTGACACTGACTGACACTGGGGGGGGGGGGGGAACTGAATAACTGCCACTGACACTACCTGTGGCACTAATGCAGTGATCAGTAATACTATACACTGTCACTGTACTAATGACACTGGCTGGGAAGGAGTTACCATCTGGGGCATTCAAAGGGTTAACTATGTGCATACTGTTTTTACTAAGCAATGTGCTGGTTTTTACTCCCTGCTTTGCAGGGAGCTAACAAAAACAGCTCATCACTGATGTCCATAGAGAGCCCTGTGTTATTTACCAACGCAGTACTCTCTTCTGTCATTCACTTAGCTGATCAGCTGGTTCCAGCTAGAAATCATCGGCTAGGACCTGTTGATCGGCTTGTGATATAGCAAATGACAACTCAGCTGGGGTGGTGTGGAAATGCAAATCAGATATATTTGCAAGTCGCCCTGTGGCAGTAAATTAAGTTAATAAGACCATTACAGGTTATCCTCCATAGGAAAAGTTGTTTAGAAAAAAAGTCTGGTGAGCACTGTCCAAAATCTCTGGGTAGCTCAAGAAGATCATCATGTCCACTAATTTGATACAAACCTACCTTGAAAGTATGATCTCACTGGTGATACAATGTGCTGAGAAAGTACAAAAATGGCACTTATACAGGCGTTCAGCTTATTGAAGCACCTCTATGTTAGCTTATGTGACCCTGCACACATAGGTGTTTGCAAGAGTATTTGAAAATGTATGTTTATAGGCCGAAACAAAAAACACCAAAGGTGCGTTCTGATAGGTGAGCATTAAAAATGTGTGTAAGCATGTCTAAACACGTATAAATGTACACGTATATATATTCCAATTGCCAAAATGAATTAATATTCTGGCCAGTAGAATTTATTAACGCTCTAACCCCGAAATGTACATAAATGTGCATACATGTGCGCAAATACGTGCATACATATTGTAATAGTTGAGGTGTTTTTTCAGACAAATTCTGGCAGAAAAAGTGTTGTTCTTTTTCATAAACCCATGTCTAAAGAACAGAACTCACAGCGCATGAGCAGCTATTCACTTACATTGTGCTGTGTTCGGCAATTATCTGTATCTCACTTACAGCAGGCTAACATGTCTTCCATATCTCCTAACAATGTACCTTTCATGTTTGTCTCTGCCGCCAAAATAGCTTACTGTGTAAAGTTCTATCATAAAAATAGAGTAGGACAAGTCTCTATGCAAAGACAGGACAATATACAAACTCCATACAGATGAATGGAAATGGAAATAGGAATACTAGCACTGTGGAGCAAGGATCAAATGACTAATGGAAATGGCACTGCTCTTCCCCAGACAAAGCCCTGTTTATGAATTTTAAGCTTGATTTTTAAATGGAGCCTGGGCTCTGCTCCTGTTTTTTTTTTTTTTTTTTATTCATATAAATGGGGATAAGTACTTTTGTAAAGCACACTTCAGTGCTACCACTGCTAAATAAATGAGCCCCTAAGGTGGCCATTCTCAACCAGTTCAGTCGCTCATTGACGTTCGAACGTTTGATGGTGCCTGCATAGCTCTAGGACCAACATCACTCTGCAAAGCCAGCATGACACCAATGATTTTTTAGCGGTCTGTAAGACCCCTTTCACACCGCCGAGCCTATAGCGTCGGATTTGCGGCACATTTCGGCCGCTAGCGGCTAGCGGCCAAGGAAGGGTTAAAACCGCCTGCAATACGTCGCAATAGCAGCGTTTTGCTGGCAGTATAGCCACGCTGCCCCATTGATTTCAATGGGGAGCAGCGGTGGAGGATCAGTAAACACACCGCTCCTTCACCGCTCCAAAGAAGCTGCTGGCAGGACTTTTCCTGACGTCGTGCCAGCGCATCGCTCCAGTATGAAAGCCCTCAGGAATGGAATGAATGGTGCAGCGTCCGATCGCCTATAGGAGAGGAGGGGAGTAGAGGACGGGAGAAGACATGGAGGAACATGTCCATGGTGGACATGTTGCGCCACCAAGACAGGGTAAGTGCCGGGCAAACGGTGAGCTGGCAGGTGGGTCACAATGGCTGCATTCAATGGGCACTGTGGCAGCATTTGATGGGCACAGTGGAAACATTTGATGGGCACAGTGGCAACATTCGATGGGCACAGTGGCATCATTTGATGGACACAGTGGCAGCATTTGATGTGCACAGTGGCAGCATTTGATGGGCACAGTGGCAGCGTTTGATGGGCACAACGGCTGAAATTGATCCGTTTTTTTCAGAATTTTTCAGTTTGTTTGTGCCCCCCCAAAAAAATTTTGAGCACCAGCCGACCACTGTAGCAGTGCATTTGATATGTATATATACAGCCTAAATGTGGAGTTCCCCTTAATATCCATACCAGACCTGAAGAGCCTGGTAATGCACGGGGGGGGGGGGGGAATCATGCCATTTTTTTCAATGATTTTGTATGTATATTGCTGGATCCGGATACAGCCGCGAGCAATTTTAAATTACAGTTTTCCCTTTAGAAAGTAATTTTTGCTGCGGTACTGTTATAAACATGGGAAATACGCTACTTTACAGGCAGACTTAGGGGACCCCCAAGCGCGATATTTAAAGGAATATTTAATTTTTATTATTTCACTTCAAGAATTCATAAAATCACTGCTCCCGAAAAACTGCAGTTTTAAAAACTTTTTTTTTGCATTGATAAATGTCCCCTGGGGCAGTACCTGGGTCCCCAAATTCTTTTTGTGACAATAACTTGCATACAAGCCTTTATATGGGGGTGTTCGGCTCATCCCTAATGGCTAGAAGTTTGAACGGAAAAGTCTTAGGCCGCGTACACACGGGCGGACTGTTCGCCCAACTTTGTCCGCTGAACAGTGTTTCAGCGGACAGTCCGCTCGTGTGTGGGCTTCAGCGGACAGTTTCAGCGGACAGTCTGACGAACAAAGTTTTTCGGAATTCCCGTAAGACAGTCCGCTGAAACTTGGTTTGAGCGGACAGTCCGCTCGTGTGTAGGCTTGTTCGTCAAACTAAGTTCCGCGCATGCTCAGAAAGGATTTACACGCCGAAGGTTGCATTGCAGTGTATAGGACGTCGTTTTTCTAGTCCCGTCGTACGTGCCGTTCACGTCATCGCGCACGCTTTCAGCGGACTGTTCGTTCATCGTGTGTGGTCAAGTCCGCTCATGCAAATTTTGAGCAGACTGTTTGTCGGATTGTGTGTACGCGGCCTTAGGAAAATTCTCAGAAGATTCAAATTTCGTTCAAAAGCTTTTGTTTGCTTTTACCATGTGATTTTGTAATGACTGGACTTTACTTAAATAATAATCACATATGTTTTTTTTTTTCATTCGAGAAAAAATTTCCATCTTGCTCCTTTGAATTTTCTCATCACTGTGGTCAAAAGCAAACACTGATTTGACCCACTAGTGTTAAAAAAAATGATCAAACTTTCTTAGAACCTTCTTTTACTATGATTTTTCGTGCAACATTCTACCTATGTATGGCCAGTTTTAAGGTTACATTCTTTCTACAAATAACCAATGTAAGTGGTGTTTTTTTTCCCACTGACCACCAATGACCTGATTTTAGTAAGGGATCCCTGAGACCTGAAAAAAGTTCCTGTGTGGAAAAGAAAGGCTGCTCTAAGGGGTTCATTTTTAAAGTAGCAGTATGGCCGTACCACAGCCATATTGTCAATTAACAAATTATAGAAAAAAAAAAATACTGCACATATATAAAGCAGAGTGGTGTGCTCTCCCTGGAGGCAGAGTTGCTGGTCAGAACTTGGCAGCTGGGCGAATGGTAGTGAAAGCCACTTGCATAATGGTGGTGAGAGCCCTGAAAAGGGCCGAGGTGCAGAATCTAATGCCTCGTATACACGATCGGAAATTCACCCAGCGAAAGACCGATGAGAGCTTTTGGTCAGAAAATGTGATTGTATGTATGCTCCATCGGACTTTGGTGTAGTGGTGGCACAGTGGTGTAGTGATTAGCACTCTCACCTCGCAGTGAGAAGGGTCGCTGGTTCAAATCCCAACCACGACACTACCTGCCTGGAGTTTGCATGTTCTCCCTGTGCCTGCGTGGGTTTACTCCGGTTTCCTCCCTCACCCCAAAGACATGCAGGTAGGTTAAAGCGGAGGTCCACCCTAAAGTGGACCTCTGCTCAACGGAACCCTCCCCCCCTCCGGCGCCACAATTGGCACCCTTCAGGGGGGAGGGGGGGTGCAGATACCTGTACAGTACAGGTATTCTGCACCCACTTCCGGGATAGCTCTCTGCGGAAAGGGGCGTAGATTACACCCCTTTCCGCAAGTGCCCGCCCCTTTCCGCAAGTGCCCCGCTGCCTGCTGGGAAACACACAAATCCCAGAGGCAGCGGGGACCGTCCTTATTGCGCAGCGCGATTCGCGCATGCGCAGTAGGGAAGTGGGAAATGAAGCCGAAAGGCTCCATTTCCTGATTCCCATACCCAAGATGGCGGCGGCAGCACACGACAGACGATCTAGAGATCGGCTTCGGGTGCCGACATCGCGGGCGCGCTGGACAGGTAAGTGTCATGATTTTAAAAGTCAGCAGCTGCAGTATTTGTAGCTGCTGGCTTTTAAAAAAAAAAACGCGGAGTCCCGGCGGACTCCCGCTTTAATTGGCTTCTGTCCAAACAAATTGGCCCTAGTATATAAATGGGGACTTTGGATTGTGGGCTCCTTGAGGGTAGGGACTGATGTGAGTGTGCAATGTACAGGGATAGGGACAATTGTAGACACTCACTCAGGTTGAACTGGATGGACTGGTGTCTTTATTCAACCTTACTAACTATGTAACTATGAGAGCATGTTCTCAATTTTTCGGGCAGAAAAAGTTCCTATCTGAAAATGCTTTCGTATGTATGCAATTCCGATGCGCAAAAACTCCTGCATGCTCCAATTCAACTACGAGATGGGAACTATTGGCTACTGGCTATTGAACTTCCTTTTTCTAGTCCTATTGTAGTTGTTGTATGTCACAGCGTTCTTGACAGTCGGAATTTGGTGTGACCGTGTGTATGCAAGACAGCTTGAGTGAAATCCCTTTGGAATTCCGTTGGGAAAACCATCAGGGCTTTTTCCGACCAAAATTTTTGTGTATGTGGCATTAGATGCTGCCTAGTCTTCACCAGAGCTTTCTGGGGTGGAGATATTATGCTGAAGGCAGTATCCAGGTTGTGGCCCCTGCAACTGAGGGTAGGTAAGACTTTCTTGCAATGCTGGGACACTGACTTAAAGAGGAAGTAAACTCCCCTATTTTGTTTTTACCTATAGGTAAGCCATAATAAGGGTTATCTATAGGTATTTTAAATATCTCCTAAACTTGCACTGTATATTTATGGTATACGCCGGCTATTATGTCACCCGTGCTGTTTCTTCAGGGCCTATGCGTGCATGCGTGGGAGTGACGTCTTTGCGGCTCCAGCCAATCACAGCGCCGGAGCCCACAAACCCAGAAGAAACAACGGGAAAGATGTCTAGCTCATTATGCCTTTGTCTTACGAGTTTAATTTTTTACATTGGGGTTTACAACCTCTTGAACTAAGTGCAGTAGCAAGCCCCAAAACACATCATCATTGTACACAGGGTATGTGTAGCACATCCAATCTCTCTGTCTTGCTTCTGGGAATCCCCCACAAGTATAATGTAATTGTCTGCTTTGATTAAGCAAACCCGGCTTTACTGTATACTCAGAGAAGTCGGCAGCTCTTGCTGTTGAAACAACCCAGTTTGAATCAGTGTTTATAAACAACATTGCTCCAGCAGGAGATTATACAAAAATACAAAAGGTAACATGTTGTTACATTTGTATCTTTCTGTTCATTCAACTGCAGATCAAAGGGAAGCATACACCATCTATCTCTGCCTAGGAATGCTGATCCCACACTATACATTCATATCACATTCATATACCAAAGCACAGTACACCTGCTGACCTACCACTATATGATCAATAACCCATTAGGCCCCTTTCATATGATTAGTGAGATCTGGTCCGCCTGTCCATTTTTCAGGCAGACCCGATCTGACCCTACATTTTCCTCTATGGAGCAACGCATGTAAACATACATGTGTCTGTTTACACCCACCTACTTTCAATCTTATGCGATCCACTGAAAGAAAACAGAAGGGGATCCGTTCACCTCCATTTGAGTGGATTGGATTGGAGGGCAGTTGGGTGTAAATGGACAGCGAAGTCCATTTACATCAAACTACCCATAGAGCAGAATAGGCTGTGACCTGTCATCCACCCACACTCCGCAACCGCCAAGATTTTCACTATCCCCGATTACCGCAGACACTGCAAAAAACATCATTAATAAACTGCGTGACAGTACCTCACCTATTGACATCATCCCCACTAAACTACTGAAAGAATGCTCCGACATCGTGGCTCCAACCATAACCCACCTCATAAACCGATCATTCATCGAAGGGATTGTTCCCAGCATCCTCAAACAAGGCATTGTCAAACCTCTACTCAAAAAAACAAACCTGGACCCTCAGGACCCAAACAACCGCAGGCCAATTACAAGCCTCAATACCATTTCCAAGACAGGGGTTGACAAATTTGCTTGGAATCTAGGAGCCAGCTTAAAAAGTTAGGAGCCAGGTCCGTGACGACGATCCGGACCTGTCCCTGGCCTGACATGGAGACGAGTGAGGGGAAGATAGCAGCGCCGTCACCGCCCCCCCGTCTCCAAGTCATTGCCCATAGCTCTTAGAGGGACATTTTATTTTTTTCAAATGACAATTTTTTTTTCAATTGCATTTTAGTGTAAATATGAGATGTGAGGTCTCTCTGACCCCAGATCTCATATTTAAGAGGACCTGTCATGCTTTTTCTATTACAAGGGATTTTTACATTCCTTGTAATAAGAATAAAAGTGACACAACATTTTTTTTAAAAGAACAGTGGAAAAAAAAAAAGTTAAAATAAAGCAGAAAAAATAATAATTTTTAAACGCGCCCTGTCCTGCCCGCATATAAAAATCGGTGTTCGAACCACACATAGGAGGTAGCGCCATGATCGGTAGAGCGAGAGCAATAATTCTACCCCAGACCTCCTCTGTAACTCAAAACGTGCAACCTGTAGAATTTTTTTAAACGTCGCCTATGGAGATTTTAAAGGGTAAAAGTTTGTCGCCATTCCATGAGCGGGTGCAATTTTGAAGCGTGACATGTTGGGTATCAATTTACTCGGCGTAACATTATCTTTCACAATATAAAAAATAATTGGGCTAACTTTACTGTTGTCTTATTTTTTTATTAACTAAATTATTTTTCCCAACAAAAGTGTGCTTGTAAGTCCGCTGCACAAATACGGTGTGACAGACAGTATTGCAACAACCACCATTTTATTCTCTAGGGTGTTAGAATAAAAAATATATATAATGTTTAGGGGGTTCTAAATAAAGGGAAGAGGCAGGTAATATAATACAGGCAGAGGAATCTTCATTAACATTGCTGGTTTGTCATACCAACGGCGACCACAAGAGGGCGCCAGATTCCATAAGGAATCATAGGACCGCAGAAGGCCTCAAAGCCGCGGCCTAAATTTTCGGCCGCCGGCGGAACGGCCCGACGCGATCACGCTGGGGGGGGTCCACAGACACAGGATACCCCCAGCTGTGCTGCCCCAGGCGCGAGGTCACTATTTCTAGTCGCCAATGCGACATGGCGACCGGGTTTTGTCGAGCCCTGTTCCAAGATCATGGAGAAAGCAGTAGTACATCAGCTACAACTCCACCTGGATACTAACAAACTCCTGGACCCGCTGCAATCAGGCTTCCGCCCAGGTCATGGAACAGAAACAGCACTCCTGAAGATCTGGGATGACGCCCTTGAAGCAGCAGATGACGGAGAGCCGTGTCTCCTCGTACTGTTAGACCTAAGTGCAGCGTTTAATACAGTAGATCACAATACTCTACTCGTCTGCCTCACAGAAGTAGCCGGAGTCCAAGACATAGATCTCCAATGGTTCGCGTCCTTCCTAGGAAATCGGTCACAGACAGTGAAACTAGGAAAATACTTTTCCGAATCTCGGGCAGTCACCTGCGGAGTCCCTCAAGGCTCTCCTTTGTCACCCGTTCTCTTTAACATTTATATTTTCGCCCACTGCTCCAAATCATCAGATGCTCAGACCTCTGCTTCCACTCTTACGCTGACGACACACATCTTTATTTAAGGCTCAATGGAAAAAAAGATCACCAACAACAACTTGAAAATTGCCTCAAATCAATAGAGGACTGGATGACCACCAACTCCCTCCAACTGAACGAATCAAAGACAGAGCTGCTTATCTTACACCCAAATCATAAACCCGCAACCAAAACCCCCTGCTCTCTAATAACTGTCTTTGGGCAGGCTATCCCCCCAAAAACCAAAGCCAAGAGTCTCGGGGTTATTTTAGACGCACAAATGTCAATGGATGCGGAAATAGGAGCAGTAGTCAGGGGATCTCACCATCTGCTGCGCATGCTTCGCAGACTCATCCCTTTTATCCCAAAGAATGACAAGGCAGTGGTAGTTGGAACAATCATCAATTCACGATTGGACTACGCAAACTCGCTTTACATAGGATTACCTCAATATGAACTTGCGCGATTACAACTTATCCAAAACACGGCGGCAAGGCTGATAACAGGAAAAAAACCATGGGAATCCATCTCTCCTTCGCTGAGGAGCTTACATTGGCTAACTGTAAAAAATCGGATCACGTTCAAGACCCTTTGCCTCACCCATAAATGCGTGCATAGAGAAGCTCTGCAATACCTAATGGAGAAAATAAATCATTACACACCAAACCGCAGTCTTCGATCAGCCAACAAAAACCTCCTCCTCGTGCCCAAAGCCCGGTATAAATCCAAGGGGGATCGGAGATTCGCTGTCCAAGGGCCCCGGCTATGGAATGCTGTACCAATCGACATCCGTCTAGAAGAAAATCACCTGGCTTTTAGGAAAAAACTAAAGACCTTCCTCTTTTAGCTGATGATCAAAGCTTGCCACAGCGCCTAGAGGCGATTCAGTTCGCATTGTGCGCTATACAAGTATTTCATTCATTCACCCACTAGTAGACTCAGACTCCTGACTTTAGGCCTCCTTCACACTCGCTCTTTGTGGTAATACATGTTCCTGCTGGTAGGCTGCCCTATTTGTGACAAACATGTCAAAGGAGCCCCAGAATCTTTTTTGGGAATGTTTTATCAGTGCGAATTTGCCGTACAATAAAATGCACTGCTAACCGTGTTGGGGGGGGGGGGCATTTGTTGTGCGGTTCTGGGAGGACATTCATGGATGCCCTCCCAGAACTAGAGCTGTAGCAATCTTTCTGCTATAACATGGTCAAGAAGTGGTTAAAGTTTAACCACTTGCTAACCTTGGGATGTACCTGTACATCATTGCGTTTCAGTGGTTATACTTGGGTCATGGTTGAAGGAATTCGTGAATTAGTTCCCCACCTATGGTGTCAGTGGAAGGAACATTCCCCTGTCTTTAGTGTCAGTTGAAGGAATAGTGTTTGTATAAGTGGAATGAATGGTGCTCCAGGGGCTGGATAAAGGTAAGCAAAGTGCAACATCTGGCCCTCGGGCCACAGTTTGCAGACCCCTGGTCTATAAAACCGGAAATGATGAGGATTTTGTCACTTTCGGTTTCAGCTTGTGAAAACATCTTATTAAACCAATTTTGGTTTTATCAGATGCTTTGGAGGGCAGAAGAGAGAAATGGGGTCTAATAGACCCCAGATATCTCAATAAAGAGTACCTATCACTGCCCATGCTATCACAAGGGATGTTTTTCATCTCTTGTGATAGCAATAAAGTTGATCCAAAAAAAAGTTTAAATAGATAAAGCACCCCCATACCCCCATGCTCACGTGCAAAGGTGAATGCACATACATAGGTCCCACATGCATATGCGATATGGCTTGGGCAGCTAGTGGTTAAAGAAAGTTTATTGAAGTCACTAAATTATTTTATTTATTTATTACAGGTACCTACATTATATAGCACCATAAATTAATGCAGCACTTTAAAAATATATTGCACATTCACATCAGTCCTGCTCTCAAGGAGCTTACAATCTAAGGTCCCTAGTGCAGGCCATGGGTTGAATTCCGAACAGATTTTCTTCTCGAAAGTTAGAAATTTGTGCATTTTGCGAACCAATGGTGCCACCATTGATTTTGAAATTTGACCAACCAAGCCTTCAATTTTACCTGATGTTGCTACAGAAAAGATTTTTTGCGGCTGGGAATCTTCTTTTCTTTCCAGTTTACAGCTCTTGCGCATTTATTTTTTCATTATATTTCTTGCACGATTCTCCCATTAATGATTAGAAATTTGTTCCCTTTCCAAAAAATTTACAACATGCCCAATCACTCATACTCTATGACTGCATGAAAATCGGCCATTGCTGTGGGCCACTGATGGTGTGAAACTCTAACAAAAATTCTAGGCTCTTGTACACACGGTCGGACATTCCGGTGGAAAATGTCCGATTGGACTGTGTTGTCGGATAATCCGACTGTGTGTGGGCTCCATCGGACTGTTGGGCTATAAAACTTTCCGACAACGTGATCCGATCGAACTTTGTCCAATTGTGTGTAGAGAATTCCGATCGGGCAAAGTGCCACGCATGCTCAGATCAAATTCCTAGACCAAAGCTATTGGTTACTAGCCTGAACGTAGTCCCGTCGTAATGAAATAACGTCATCACGTTACGTACGATCGGATTTTCCGACAACTTTGTCCGACCGTGTGTATGCAACACAAGTTTCGGACAAAATCCGTTGGACAAAATCCAACGGATTTTGTTGTCGGAATGTCTGACCGTGTGTACAAGGACTAAGTTGCGATTTTCAAAATTCATAATTCGACCCACGTATACCTGGCTTAACTCACATTCACACATACCCATGCTATTGCCAATTTAGACAGGAGCCAATACTTCTATGTTTTTAACCCCAACAAAGGGCCATGGATTAATATTTTCCAATATCCAATTCTAGCACTAGACCTCCTCTGTAACTCTAAACATGTAACCAGTAAAAAAATGGAAAAATTTAGATTTTTAAGTACCGAAGTTTGGCGCCATTCCATGACTGTGTGCAATTTTAAAGCGTGATATGTTAAGTACCCTGTTTCCCCTAAAATAAGACCTAGTGTGATTGTCGGTGATAGCTGCAATAAAAGCCCTACCCCCCAAATAAGACCTAGTTAAAGTCCTTGTAGGTCTTCTTTTCAGGGTAGGGCTTATTTTTGAGGAAACAGAGTAGGGCTTATTTGGGTGGTAGGGCTTATATTGCAGCCAACACCGACAATCAGGCTAGGTCTTATTTTGGGGGAAACAGGGTATCTATTCACTCGGCATAACATCATCTTTCACATTATACAAAAAATGGGATAACGTTAATGTTTTTTTTTATTTTTTTTATTTTTGCGCAAATACCGTACGAGACAAAAAGTTGCAACGACCGCTATTTTATTCCCTAGCGGGTCTGCTAAAAAAATATATAATGTTTGGTGTTGAGTATTTTTTTAGCAAAAAAATGGAGTGTCCGCAATAATGTTGCAGTCATGATAAAAATCGCAGAACGCCACCATTACTAGTAAAAAACAAAAAAATTATAATAAAAATGCCATAAATCTATCCCCTATTTTGTAGATGCTATAACTTTTGTGCAAACCAATTAATTATTACGCTTATTGCAATTTTTTTACCAAAAATATGTAGAAGAATACATATCGGCCTAAACTGAGGGAAAAAAAATGTTTTTTTATATATATATATATATATATTTGGGAGATGATTATTACAGCAAAAAGTTAAAAATATTGTGTTTTTTTTTTCAACATTGTTGCTTTTTTGTTTAAAGCGCAAAAAATAAAAACCGCAGAGGTGATCAAATACCACCAAAAGAAAGCTCTATTTGTGGGTAAAAAAGGACGTCAATTTTGTTTGGGTGCGATGTCGCACGACCACGCATTTGTCAGTTAAAGTGACCAGGGGCGTGGTTGCTTATTGCAATTTTTTTACCAAAAATATGTAGAAGAATACATATCGGCCTAAACTGAGGGAAAAAAAATGTTTTTTTATATATATATATATATATATATTTGGGAGATGATTATTACAGCAAAAAGTTAAAAATATTGTGTTTTTTTTTTCAACATTGTTGCTTTTTTGTTTAAAGCGCAAAAAATAAAAACCGCAGAGGTGATCAAATACCACCAAAAGAAAGCTCTATTTGTGGGTAAAAAAGGACGTCAATTTTGTTTGGGTGCGATGTCGCACGACCACGCATTTGTCAGTTAAAGTGACCAGGGGCGGATCCTGGGGGGGCAACAGGGCAATTGCCCCCCCAACTGAAAATATCACACTGACTGACATGATTTGGTTGTCACAGTCACTTGCAGGCTGTAGCGCTGCTCGAACCGAGTCTCTCTCTCTACTGATCGGCTGATGAGACAGAGAAAGAGACTCTAGTGTGTAATTACATGGCGCCTGGATCAGGAGGAGCCTGGAGATGGGTGGAGCTGCGCCATTGGCTTGGCAACTCTGTACTCATTGCTAGCACCTGGGCCGCCTGGCATCTAGCAACGAGTGATGTCATTGAGTCAGTCATGTTGGACTCAGAGTCTCAGACTCAGAGCCAACATGTCAGTGACAGGAGCTGCCTGGAGTGAAGCCTAGGGAACCAGTTGTTGCTGCAGTCTCAGACCGCAGTAGTGAGTAGTGGCAGTGGCACTGTGTGGCAGAGGCAGAGCGCCAGCAATCTTCCTTCTAGGCGGCTGCCCCCGAGTGTGTAGGCCCCTCCCACCGGCAGCACCTCCTCCTTCCATCTTGTCTACACTCCACAAAGTCACACTGAATGCAGGCCTCCACCTCTGATAGCAGGAAAGTGACACAGCAAGTGACAATTGGCAACAAATGACAGGGGACGTGGCAAGTGACAGTCTGCAACATGTGGCAGGTGACGTGGCAAGTGACAGTCCGCAACATGTGGTAGGTGACGTGGCAAGTGACAGTCCGTAACGTGTGGTAGGTGACGTGGCAAGTGACAGTCTGCAACGTGTGGTAGGTGACATGGCAAGTGACAGTCCGCAACATGTGGTAGGTGACGTGGCAAGTGACAGTCTGCAACGTGTGGTAGGTGACGTGGCAAGTGACAGTCCGCAATGTGTGGTAGGTGACGTGGCAAGTGACAGTCCCCAACGTGTGGCAGGTGATGTGGCAAGTGACAAGACGCAATGTGTGGTAGGTGACGTGGCAAGTGACAGTCCGTAACATGTGGTAGGTGACGTGGCAAGTGACAGTCCGCAATGTGTGGTTGGCAACATGGCAAGTGACAGTCTGTAACTTGTGGTAGGTGACGTGGCAAGTGACAGTCCGCAACATGTGGTAGGTGACGTGGCAAGTGACAGTCTGCAACGTGTGGTAGGTGACGTGGCAAGTGACAGTCCGCAATGTGTGGTAGGTGACGTGGCAAGTGACAGTCCCCAACGTGTGGCAGGTGATGTGGCAAGTGACAAGACGCAATGTGTGGTAGGTGACGTGGCAAGTGACAGTCCGTAACATGTGGTAGGTGACGTGGCAAGTGACAGTCCGCAATGTGTGGTTGGCAACATGGCAAGTGACAGTCTGTAACTTGTGGTAGGTGACGTGGCAAGTGACAGTCCGCATCGTGTGGTAGGTGACGTGGCAAGTGACAGTCTGAAACTTGTGGCAGGTGATGTGGCAAGTGACAATCCGCATCTGTTGGCAGACGACGGTGGCAAGTGACAATCCGCAACGTGTAGCAGGTGGTGTGGCAAGTGACAATCCGCATCTGGTGGCAAGTGACACCCTCAGGGCTCCCACTGATTCTGCATTATGGTGAGTTGAACCATTTAATTTTATATAACAATGTAATAATAGAAACAATGTGCTTCAATCATCCTGACACCATCACAACCATGGCGCCGGGATAATTGAAGCGCTAACACCAGCCATTTCCCTGATAAATTGCCTGCAAAAAAACGTATTTCCTGGCAGTGCCCCTCCCCAGACTAGACTCTAGATCCGCCCCTGAAGGCGACGCAGTGCAGAATCGCAAAAAGTGCTCTGGTCAGGAAGGGGGTAGAATATTCCGGGGCTGAATCGGTTAAAGTTCTAGTGCGTGTAAAGGCAGGCGTCCCAATTGTTTTGGTAATATAGTGTAATTCGCTGACTCCCTTATGTGACTAACTGAGCCTTCTTCCTGCCATAGCTCTCATGTATGTGTAGCCCTGGAAGAAAAGCCCTCACACCTATGTGTAGATTAGGAAGGCCATTGTTTATAAGAAACTACATGGAGTCCTATTACAGAGGAACATCCTCTGACTGACATGCTAATTCCTCTCAGAATGGGTACAGGGAGGGGGCGTGGCCAGGAAGGCAGCGCTGATTGGACACGCCCTGAAAATCCTGAAAGTTCACAGAACATTAGGAGTGCTCCTCTAAGAGAGACACACAGGAGGAGAGGACAGGAGGGCAGGAAACATGACTCTAGCGTCTCTCATTTCTTTCCTGAAAAGTAAGGAGTCCATCATCTTCAATGCTATAATAGCTCTGCTGACAGTGGGCGGCCAGCAGTTGTTCTCCTTCTTCGCCTTCAGCTGCCCATGCAGCCCCACTGATAACCTGAGGTATGGACTGGCCTTCCTGGGGGTGCCCGCTCTGCTCCTGTTCATTGTGGGCATTGTGTTCAATGACAACACGTGGAGGTTGTTTATGGGGACGACGTACGACGTGTCCATCCAGGAGATCAGCAGCCAGAGCCTCCTGATAAAGTACAAGCTCCTGTGCTTCGTGCTGGGGAACATCCTGGGCAGGTCTCTGGTGGCTCCCTTCACATGGCTGGCGGTGACCCTACTCAACGGTGCCTATTATACCTGTGCTGCCAGCGAGTATGCCAATGTACAAAGATACGACATCCTGAAAACCATGAGTGTGGAGGACAGGAGGAGGACCCTGGCTCAGTTCCCGTGCCCGCAACTAGTACTCAGCAACTTCACCAGAGTCCGGGAGGAGGTGGTGCTGGAGCTCAAGTACCAGTCTCAGGTAATCCCTCATCATTCTAGGGCGAAGGATGCCAGGCAGCAGCTGGTACTTGCCCCATCCTACTAAGGCTATTACAAAGATAACCCCCCCCCCCGTTTTTCTACTAAGGCTTTTAGAAAAATACCCCCCCCCTTTTTCTACTAAGGCTATTAGAAAGATAACCCTCCTTTTTTTTCTACTAGGGCTATTAGAAAGATAACCCCCCTTTTTTTTCTACTAAGGCTATGAGAAAGATAACCCCCCCCCCCCTTTTTTTCTACTAAGGCTATTAGAAAGATAACCCCCCCCCCCTTTTTTCTACTAAGGCTATTAGAAAGATAAACCCTCCCCCCCTCTTTTTTACTTTTTTTTTTTTTCTTGTATATCCAAAAAAAAATGCACCAAAAACGCAACACAGGTGTGTTTCTGATAAATTTTAGTCACTTTTTTTGATGCGTTCTCCATTCATTTAACCACTTGCCTACTGGGCACTTTCACCCCCTTCCTGCCCAGGCAGATTTTCAGCTTTCAGCGCTGTCACTCTTTTTAAAACCATTTGCCAACTGGGCCATAGCCGAAAAAGACAGCTACAGCACAGTCGGCTTATTCTGGGAGGGCGTCCATGGACGTCTTCCCAGAATCTTGCTCTTGCGCGGCCCCTGGGATGCGCTCCTGGAAATATCTGTGACCGCATCACGGTAAATGGTCGTGGCCGTTTACCACATGACTGATCTGTCAAATGACGGGGCGATCACTTGTAAACAAATCGGCATCATGTCATGGCTAAGGATGAGCTCAGGCGTGTTTGCATACTCCACGTGCAGAGCCCGCCAGGAAGTCGGCGCAGCACTGCGCTAATCACAGGCAGTGAGACATTTCCTCCATGGGCGGCTGCAGAGATCGGGAAATATCTCACTGCCGGTGATTAACGCAGCGCTGCGCCGACTTCCTGGCGGGCTCAGCACGTGGAGTGGGAGAAAACACCGGAGCTCATCCCTAGTCATGACGCCGCTTCCTCCCTCCCCTCTCTGTACCAATCTGTACAGTGAGAGGGGAGAGATTGTTTGTAACAGCGCTGTGGGCTGGATCGGTAGTGCCCACAGCACTCCTCAGTGCCAACACTCTGCAATTATTTTAATTTTTTTATAATTAAAGAATTTTTATTGAAATATCCATACAAATAGTTCTTTTTCTAATCACTCTGCAATAAATTTTAACAGAAACAAAGAATTTTTTTTTTTTTCATACCGAATTTTAAGTCTCTTTTATTGATTTATAGCACAAAAACCAAAAAAAAAAAAAAAAAAAACAGCGGTGATTAAATACCACCAAAAGAAACCTCTTTGTGTGGAAAAAAAAGGACAAAAATGTCATATGGTTACAGTGTTGCATGACTGAGTAATTGTCATTCAAAGTGTGAGAGCACTGAAAGCAGAAAATTGGTCTGGTTAGGAAGGGGGTTTAAGTGCACAGTGGTTAAAGTGGTTGTAAACCCTTACAAACCACTTTGACCTACAGGTAAGCCTAGATTAAGGCTTACCTGTAGGTCCATGTAATATCTCCTAAACCTATATGGTTTAGGAGATATTTGCCCGAAAACAGGCACCGCTGTCTACGGCACATGCGCCGTAGACAGCGGGGCACTGAGCGCGGCATTCTCAGCGACGGAGCTGCCGCGCGTGTCGGCACGAGAGTGACGTCATCGTGGCTTCGCCGAATGACAGCGGCGGAGCTGCGAGACCCCCACCAACAAGATGGATGCGCCGGACTACAGGGGACAGCGGTGACTTCGCTGGCTCCTGTGTCAGGTAAGTGACACATAATGGGCTACTATGCGATGCATAGTAATCCATTATGCTTTGCCTTTGCAGGGAATGAAAGAGGAAGTAAACTCATCAGGGTTTACTTCCTCTTTAAATAACAATTGCGTGGCCATGCTACAGTGTAACCATGTGACATTTTTTTAAATCTTTTTCTTCACACAAATAGAGCTTTCTTTTGTTGGTATTAAATCAGTTTTTTTATTTATTGATTTTTTTTTATTTAAAAAAAACAAGAATTTTGAAAAAAAAACGTTTTTTTTCTCAGTTTCTGTCGGTAAATTTTGTAAATAAGTATGTGTGTGTGTGTGTGTGTGTGTGGATATATATATTTTATTATTATTTTTGTCCTTCACTGATGTGCGCTGATGAGGCTGTACTGATGGGGAGGTACTAATATGCTGCACTTATGAGTACTGATAGGTTGCACTGATAGTTGGCACTGGTGGGCACTGATCAGCTGCACAGATAGACAGCACCGATGGGTGGCACTGATAACCAGCACTGAATGGCATCACTAATTGGCACCGGTGGTTACTGATTGGTGGATACTGATTGCTGGCACTGGTGGCGCTTTATTTTAATCAGAGCACTGATGATCAGTGCCCTGATTACTTGTCTCGATGTCCCCTGCGAGGAGATTCCACTGATCGGCTCTCCTCGACACACACTCTGTCAGTGTGAGTCGATGAGAGCTGATTACCGGCATTTCTGTGTTTACATGAGATTGGACACAGCCGATCATATGGTTAGAGACCTTTACAGAGATCAGGGTTGCTAGGACACGGCCACGTGAAAGCGGCCGTTCTGGGATGGCGTCCCAGCACGAGAGCTGCACTGAGGGCAGCAAACGGTTAAAGAGGAGTTCCAGCCTGGGTGAAAAAAAAAAAAATGAAAAGATTGCACCTGCAAATACTGGAGCTGCTGACTTTTAATATAAGGACACTTCCCTGTCCGGGGAGCCTGAGATATCGAAGCCGATTCGTCCATCAGCTCCATGTGCAGGCATCGACATCCTTACTAAGGGAAACAGGAAGTGAAGCCTGTTTTCGACTGCACATGTGCGAGTTGCGCAATGCTATTTGAATGGTCCCATCTTCTGGGACACACACAAGTCCCAGAAGGCGACGGGGGAATAAATGTTTACATACATGCTGTGCTTTCTTTTATATGGGGATGCTTTACATTTTTTCACACTCATTGCATTACACTGCATTTAAGGCTGGGTTCCCACTAGTGTGCATTAGATGAGTTTTTCTCTGCATCCAATTCGTATGTCAGGAGATTGTGACCGGCTCTCTATGGAGCCAGTTCACACATCTCTGGTGCGATTTCCACAGGAGCTCTGCACCTTTTGGTCCGTTTCAGGTTTAAATTCAGCCCTAAAAAAGGGCTGAAATTGGACCTGAAACTGTGAATGGGGACGTACCGAACTCCTGCTGTGAGCCACTGCATTTTATAGTGGGGACCCAGCCTTAAGGGCCTATTCACACCTGCGTGAATTTAAAGTAGAACTATAGGCAAAACCTTTTTTTTTTTTTTTTTTTTTTTTTTTTTTTTTTTTTCCATTTTGGATAGAGTAAGGGAGGGTTGTAACCCCTGTCAGATTATTATTATTATTATTTTTTTGCTATCTGTGTCCCATTGGGGAGATTTTACTTTCTGTCCCATAGCGAAACAGGAAGTGAAGGGAAACCCATGCAAATTAAGGGAATCTCGCTGGGAAACACAGGTCACCAGAACTAGTGTCCCCATTGGAAGATTTCCCCTCTATTACTTTTCTGGGGACAACCCAGAATTTGGGATTCTTTTACGTTCACTTTCAATGATAATGGTAAACGGGACAAATATAGAGAAAGTGGATCTCAATGGAGGCACAGACAATAAAAACTGATGGGCATGGGGAGTGCGCATGCGCGGCGCCCTGTGATGGCCGCCTGAACACAGGGCTCCGCAACGTCCCGGCCTCATCGCTCTCTTAGCGGCTGAACACCGCCGTAAATCCGAGCGAAAAGGATAGCGAAGGTATCCAACATCGTAGGGGCTCGAACGGATGCCAAAAGGAAAGGCGAGGAGAGGGCTGAACACCCGTCTCGCTAGCCTCCCCGGAGCGGACGGCTCACCTAAGATGGCGGCGGAGCGATCGCCTCACGAGGCCCTCGCAGACACGAGGGGATTGTCGCCCTGGCGGGACAGACTCCACGACGAGGTATGTGGAGGGGATCTCACCCTTCCCATCAAGGGAGGTCCACAATCCCCTGCATCCACCATATCGCTGATTCAGCAGACTTTGGAGGACATCCATTGCTTATCTCCTGAGGGAGCCCACAGACCACAACTTGCAGAGGCCTTCACGGAAGCAGCACAGCTCATCCCTCACTCACCCCAGTCCCCTCAGTCTCAGGATATGTCCTCTATGTTCTCCAAATTTGCAGAACTGCTTGATAAGGGGCTAGCGCAGACAGCATCCAGAATTACTTCTGACATAAAATCTGATCTCCATATGCTGGGCTCCCGCATTGAAAGTATTGAAAATAAAATGGATGCCACGATCGATCGAGTGAACCAGAATTCCGATCGTTTTCAGGAACTACACGAACAACTTACGCCAAAATCGACGATTTGGAAAATAGATCCCGCAGACTTAATTTCCGCATCAGGGGGCTCCCTGAATCGGTAACAGATGTACATGACGCTGTCCATTCACTCATAAAATCCCTCATTCCGGATATCAGATCTCACAGATTGGAATTGGATCGCGCTCACAGAGCACTGGGTCCCCCCCGCCAAGATGGACTCCCACGCGATATAGTGGTTAAGCCGCACTACTATAGTGTTAAAGAAGAGGTGATGAAGAAAACCTGGTTATCGCCCCAGCTTCAAATTATGGGTCACCCAATTCAACTATACGCTGATATTTCTCCCTTCACCATCCAAAAACGGCGATCCCTGAAACCTTTATTGACGATCCTGTCTCAGAAGAACATTAAGTACTGGTGGCTATTCCCGTTCGGCTTAAAATTTGACTTTAATGGTAAACCTTTCCGCTTCAACTCACTCCATGAAGGAGAACTACTGCTCCGCAAGCTCGGCCTTATCCCATCGGATCCACCATCCCCCATGCAGACCACTTCCTCTGGGATGGCCAAACGCCCTCCGCCTTCCAGCCCTATTACTTCACTCTGGATCTCCCCCAAACACAAGAAAGCTAAAGACGGACTTCCTCCATGATGATGACGTAGTCCTATTTTGGGTTCCGAAAATTTATTTTTCTGTGGGACTCCTTTTCCTTCTATTTTGGAGTCCGAACCTTACCAGGTTCTATTGTTTCAAAACTTTTGGTTAATTGCATTCACTCATTTTGCCCCCATTCCAATACTTGTGATGTGTGCAAGTTATATATCACATCCATTAGCAATGTCTTGTTTTAGGTGTTCAGTTTTATCTGTGGAATTTTTATATATCTTGCCTTTAGGTGAGAGCAGGGGGGGCCGGGACGTTCTCCCTGAGCACTCTTTCCTTTCTGGGTGGGACAGTTCCTGTCTGTGTCATCCAGTCTGGACGTCTCCTCCGTTGTGAGGATAGAAATGTTGGTTTCCTTCGGTGGGCGGAATTGCTATTATCCCCCACCTGGGAAACTTATGTCTTTTTTGTTTTTTTCTTTTCTCTATTTCATTTTCTTCTTTCTCTTCTTTTCTCTCCCTGATATAGCTTATGAAGCGGTATCTCTTTCCCTAGCGTCTCATCTGGATGTTTGGGAGTCTCTCTTGGATCCTCGATGTATACAACTGGTCACCAGCGAGAGGGTAGGTCACAAGGGTATCCCTGCCTTCTGTTCCTTTCTGCTCCATGGCTGACATCCCACACCACAAACCTGTACTGCGCCTAGCATCCCATAATGTGCAAGGTCTGAATTCCCCCATCAAACGTAAGAAAATTTTCCAACATTGTCACTCCCAAAAAATTGACATCCTCTTTTTACAAGAAACACATTTCCCAAAATCTTATCAACCCTCTTTCATCCACGCAAAATTCCCCAAGTTTTATTTAGCCAATTCTGACAAGACCAAGGGGGTTGGTCTGTTTTTTTCGGGCAGAGTTAAATTTTCTTTGGTTTCTGAATGTAAGGACCCGGGCGGCAGATTTATTCTTCTTAAAATTATTATTGAAGAACAAATTTACTCTCTTATCTCATACTATGCTCCCAACAAGGGGCAGGCACAGTTTTTCCAATCCATGCTTAACACCTTGTCTCCACTGACGGAAGGAATAGTCATTTATGGGGGTGATTCTAATTTAGCCTTCGACTCTGGGGTAGACAAAACACGCCCTCCCGGAAGGGACAGGGTTCGTCCGACAAAGCAGAGCCTAAAGGTAGCCAGACAATTATATCACTATGGTCTGATCGACGCCTGGAGGGAACTTAATCCCAGGGTTCGGGATTATACTCATTATTCTAGTCCTCACCAAACCTTTGCAAGAATTGATCACTTCTTTATCCTCCAACAACATATCCCATTAGTGCGTCGGTCCTCCATTAGGGTGCCTTATTATAAGCACTTCTCGCAAACTCTAGCCCCGTATCTTGCTCGGTTTTTTAATCACCTTAGATCTGGCTCTCCTCTGGATAAGGCCCTCAATTCAGCTTTTGTTACGGTTATCCCAAAACCTGGTAAAGACCCTAGTAGCGTGTCTAATTATAGACCCATATCTTTGATCAACAACGATCTTAAAATCTTAACTAAACTCTTGGCTAATCGTCTTTCTAAATTCATTAACCAATACGTGCATGCTGACCAAGTGGGTTTTATCCCGGGGAGACAAGGCCCGGATCAAATTAGGAGGGCAATAGACATAATCTCACTGTTGCAGTCCCAGTGGGACGGGGGTCCCCCTCAACAGGGATGCCTCCTCTCATTAGATCTAATGAAGGCGTTTGACTCGGTGTCCTGGTCATTCCTGTTCCCCACTCTTGAAAGGTGGGGATTTGGACAATCCTTCATGAACATCATTCACGCTCTTTATTCGACCCCAGAAGCTCGAATAAAGATGCAGGGTTATTTCTCGAGCCCCTTCTCTATACGTAGGGGCACAAGGCAGGGCTGCCCCTTGTCTCCATTGATTTTCGCCATGGTCATTGAAACACTTGCTATATCAATCAATCAAATCAATTTAATGCAGTAAACTACAAAATACATTACAAGCAGACACCTGATTCTTTCCCTTGTGGCTGGTTAGAAAAATTACAGGCCAATCCAACCCTACTCCATTGTGTATTGTTGTATACGTTATTGTGTAGATAGGTGTTTTTTCCCTAATAAAATACTTGTATATGTATGACCTAACAATCATGACATGTGAGTTGGAAATGATTATGACAGCAGGCAGTTCTGATGAAGAAACCCTCTGGTTCTAGAATGCAGAAGTTGCATAACAAGACATTGCTCAGCTAAACAGACAACCAAATGACATTGCCAAGCTAGCAAAACCACACTTTCTAGCATCTTAAAACCTGTCAAATATAAAGTTTTTGCATAGAGGTCACCCACCTGCCTTTTTGTCTCTCTTGTAATTCTTTACACCTACATTCCCAGATCTGCCCAATGATTTTTGAATATTTTTTGTAATGGCGGGACTTTGCAGCAGCAGGAATAGTTAGGGCTCATTCTCCATTGAGCTGATTTAGGCTCTGTTCACACTATTGCAAATTGGTTGTGGAATTCCCGCATTCAATTTGCAATAGCAGGAGATTGTGAATGGCTGTCTATGGAGCCGGTTCACCTATCTCCGGTGCGGCTCCGGCGCAGATTTGCAAAGGAGCCCCTGTGCATATCTTATTCCATTTCATGTCCGAATCCAGCCCAAAATTCGGGCTGAAATCAGATCTAAAAATGGTGAACCAAGACGCACAGGACCCCTGCTGGGAGCCCCATCAGTATTGGGTGTGAACCAAGCCTCAATCTGCATTGATCAAAGCAGGCTCAACACAAGAGAATAGACATGGAAATAATTTATTTTCATGTTATGTCCTAATACCAAGTATGAATTGAGCTGCGGAGAGGGGAGCACTAGCAAAAGACAGCAGAGGACCATCCCTGGGTTTATCAGATGTAGCACTGACGAACTGGTCTAACACCAACACCGGGCACCACCGCCTTGCCAGTCTCAAAGAACCTGATGTCTATGCCGCCTCCCGATTGTTGCGTCTTGCAAGCATGCAGATGTTAACAGAAGTGGCTGGGGTGCCTAGCCAGTTGATTGGCCAAAAGCATGGGAGACCCTAGACCAGGGCTCGACAAATATCTTCCCCTCACTCGTCTCCATGTCAGGCCAGGGACAGGTCCAGATCGCCGTCACGGACCCAGCTCCTAACTTTTTTAGCTGGCTCCTAGATTCCAAGCAAATTTGTCAACCCCTGCCCTAGACCAGAAAGCGTAAACACCCCTGGCCTCAAAAAAACTTTAAAAGCCAGATATATCGCTGCCTTGAGCACCAAGCTGGGTAACAACCCAAAAGGAGACCTCGAGAGCATGTCAGACATATCATGAAAAATATGACCCGTGATGGGAAGTCTGCTGAGCACAGCAGGAGGGCTACTGTTCTGGATCCCTTTTGAGGATGGCTTTGATAGGCCTTCTTTATTTTCCGCGCACCCTATCGGGGTCTTCCAAAAACATGAAATGTTGAATCCCAGCCAGATATGTCCTGATAGTGCTGTGGGCCAATTTGAGTTGGGAGTGGCAAAAAGCAGTAAAAGCGAATAGGTACTGGATGTTGTAACAGTCAGGACTAGGAAACCTCGATCAGAAAGCCAAGCAGTGTCATAAGCCTTTCTGGTATTCAAAGACAAAGATTTATCGATCAAGGCTGCTGCGTCCGCCCAATGGGAACCTAATCCATCACTAGCTGTTGGAACCTAAAAGGCGTGGCGCAGGCATCTGTGTCCAGGACCTGCTGGAAAAACAGTGGGAAGTTAAAACGGGGCAGAGCATCAGCCGCTACATTATCTACACCATTGACGAACCTACAATGTATGTGAAAATTCAAATGGAGGGACAACCAAATGAGCTTACGCACAAAACCCATGATCAGCAAGGACTTGGATCTGCCATTGTTGATGATTTCAGAGGTTGCCTGGTTATCTGTGGGGGAAAAAAACACCATCTGTCCTGCCCACAAATGCCCCCATACCTGTGCCACTGCCACTATGGGATACATTTCAAACAAGGCCAATGTCTCCGTAAACCAAGGAATTGCCAAAACCTCATCCTTCTAATACCGGCAATACACGGTTCGAATTTTCTTTTGAAAATCGTATCTAAGAATTTTCGTATGAATTTTGCACCATTAGTGGGCTACAACCACAGCCGATTTTCGTGCGGAAATCAAATTTGAGGAATCGGACATGTTGGAAATTTTTGGAAAAAATAACGATATACTAATCAATGATGGGAGAATCGTGCGAGAAATGTAAAAAGAAAAGAAAATTTACGGAGAGAAAAGAAGATTCCCGGTCACGAAAATTTGTTTCTGTAGCGACATGAGGTGAAATTGAAGGCTTGGTCGGCCGAATTTTGAAAATCAATGGTGGCATCATCGAATCACAAAAAAACAAACTTTCTGATTTTGAAAAGAAATCTGACCGTGTATGGCCTGCATAAGACCCTGCCAGCCAGTGTGAGCCAAAAATGGCCACATGGCCTTTGGTGGCCGCTGCATCTGTAGACACGTGAGGGGGAAAATTAGACACTGCAGGGATAAACATGGTGACCCCATTCCAATGCTGGAGGGACTCATCCCACATCAGTAGATCTGATAGAGCGGAAGGATCCAGGATAACCTGGTAATCTGAGCTGGGGGCTGAAGGTAATAAAGATAACAACCTGGAAATAAAAGCCCTCCCCTGCGGAATGATTATTGCAAAATTCATCATTCCCAGCAGTGACTGCAACTCGACCCTGGTACAGACTCTGGAAACGGTAAAGGCATGAATGCGATCTCTGATCCTAACCAGCTTGTCTGTAGGAAGAGTGGACTGCGTATCAAGCGTGATACCCAGGAAAGTGCGACTAGTAACAGGACCTTCCACACCACACCTGAGCGCTCATCTTTTTAGAGCTACAAGCATTAAGCAGAAGAACAAGCCAAATCCCATTCATTTCAATGACCCCTGTTCACATTCTGTTACCTGAAGCAAAATGCCTGTCGCTCAAAGTGCGAGCTTGTTTTTGGTCCCATAGACTTAGTTTTTATGAGCGTTTTGTTGCTTGTTTTCTGCTCAAACAGCAGCTTTCCACCCCCTAATTTCCTCTCCCTCACCTCCCCCTAGTGCTTTCTATTGGTTAAAAAAAAAAAAACACCTGAAGCTGTAAAACACTTACAAAAATGCCTGAAAAAATGCAAACGCAGTAAATTGCTATGCTCAGGTGTGAATGGCACCGAAGGTAAAAAAACTTCTGCTTTTACAGTTGACATGGGTGGTGGGAATCTTAACGAATATTTTAACATTTTGGGTAAATTTAGTGTTTCATTGTGAGTGCCTACAATTTCCTAGTAATAAGAACAAGTCTCTACATGACAGATCTGTTGTATTAGATAAGGCTCTTGTAAATCGCAAAACGCTTAGAAAGAACAGTGATTTAGGAAGGTTTACAGCTTTTTAAAATACACTTTTGAACTTGCGTGTTTAAACGTTATTGTCCTAATGGGTCCAATATATGGTTGTTACTTTTAGGCAGTGCACATTGTACAGGGGACGCTGGGTTTGGCAGTAAGAAGCGTGACTAATGCACACTGTATGTCTGTTCATGTCACTAGTAGCTGTTTTTCAGGTTTCATGTAAAGTCTTGTTTGTGTTTTAACTATATCTGGGATGTTTGCCAAATTATTGAAATGAAAGACCTTTGTGATTGTAAACCTAAATTTTAAAATAACCCAAACGTGTCCTACTCAATTGCTCTGTGTAATAGTTTTGCGAGGAGCAACCCCCGATTCTCCTCTACTTACTGTGTTCACCCTCCTAGGATTCCCCTTTAGCAAGTTTTGCTGTGGGAGCAGTTGTACGATCATGTGAACACCCATACGATCTGATTTAGCCACATTTTGCAACCTGATTTTGGGGTGTCATTCAGTTAACAGTGACACCCACACAGCAGTCTGCATGAACATATTACGACTGTGATACAGTGCGGGATTCACCTGCATTTCTCCCACCACAGAGCTCACGTTTCACTTTGGTCAGGTGGTGTCTCATTTTGTTGTTGCTTTTAGGGTTTTTGCTTGTCCATCATTTTATTCAGTGCATACCGCATGATGTTTCAGGTGGACTCCACATTTTACGTTCAGGAACAGCAAGGTGCGCTCTGTGTCTTTTGGTCACAGGTCATAGCTAGTTGCACTACATACCAGGATCTGTCATGTCTACCAATCCGTGCGGGCTGAGGTTTCATTTTTAAATGATTGTGATATTTGCAGTTTTCTCGTCTATACTTCATACCTTTTTATAGGTTGCACGTCACTTAGGCCGCGTACACACGGGCGGACTGTTTGCCCAACTTTGTCCGCTGAACAGTGTTTCAGCGGACAGTCCGCTCGTGTGTGGGCTTTCAGCGGACAGTTTCAGCGGACAGTTTGACGGACAAAGTCTTTCGGAAATTCCGAAAAACTGTCCGCTGAAACTTGGTTTGAGCGAACAGTCCGCCCGTGTGTAGGCTACTTTCGAAATGAGCAAACTGTTCCTGCTCGGAGGAAAGTCTGCTCATTTCGAGCGTGTGTGAAGGTAGGCGGGGCCCGCGACGGAGACGTCGCGGGCTCCGCCGCCTGGAATGGACTTAAAGGGGAACCCCAACGCCGAAAAAAATCGGCGTGGGGGTCCCCCCAAAGTCCACAACAGACCCTTGTCCGAGCACGCTACCCGGCCGGCCAGGAAAGGGGGGCGAGCGAGCCCCCCCTCCTGAGCCGTACCAGGCCGCGTGCCCTCAACATGGGGGGTGCCTTGGGGAAGGGGGGGCCGCGCGGCCCCCCCATCCCAAAGCACCTTGTCCCCATGTTGATGAGGACAAGGGCCTCTTCCCGACAACCCTGGCCGTTGGTTGTCGGGGTCTGCGGGCGGGGGGCTTATCGGAATCCGGGAGCCCCCTTTAAGAAGGGGGCCCCCGGATACCGGCCCCCCACCCTATGTGAATGAGTATGGGGTACAATGTACCCCTACCCATTCACCTGTAAAATAAAAGTACCCAAAAAAAAAACACAACACACGAGAAAAAATGTTTTATTGCACAGCTCCGGGGGTCTTCCGTCTTCGGGGGTCTTCTCGCCGGACTCCTCCGCTATCTTCTTGTAGCTCTTTTACTAGCGGAGGAGTCCGGCTTTCTTCCTCCCCGCCGCCGGCCTCTTCTCCCGACTTCGGGGGTCTTGTCCCCCTCTTCGGTTCTTCTGCCGGGCCACCGCGCCTTCTTATAGCTCTTTTGCAGGCGGTGGCCCGGTCTTCTGTCACCGTCGCCGCCTTCCGTTCTTCTTCTTCTTCTTCTTCTTGTTCTTCTTCTTCTTCTCCAGGAGATGTTGACACGACGCTCTCTCCGGCCGGAATGCCAGAGCCGCCCTGCGCTGCCACTTATATAGTGCCAATGGGGCGGTGTCACATGGTATATGTCACATGGGTTGGTCACATGGGTTGATGTCACATGGGGACTATGACATCGTAAGGGGGCAGGGTCACCATGTGACATCAACCCATGTGACCAACCCATGTGACATATACCATGTGACACCGCCCCATTGGCACTATATAAGTGGCAGCGCAGGGCGGCTCTGGCATTCCGGTCGGAGAGAGCGTCGTGTCAACATCTCCTGGAGAAGAAGAAGAAGAAGAAGAAGAACGGAAGGCGGCGACGGCGACAGCGGCGACAGAAGACCGGGCCACCGCCTGCAAAAGAGCTATAAGAAGGCGCGGTGGCCCGGCAGAAGAACCGAAGAGGGGGACAAGACCCCCGAAGTCGGGAGAAGAGGCCGGCGGCGGGGAGGAAGAAAGCCGGACTCCTCCGCTAGTAAAAGAGCTACAAGAAGATAGCGGAGGAGTCCGGCGAGAAGACCCCCGGAGCTGTGCAATAAAACATTTTTTCTCGTGTGTTGTGTTTTTTTTTTTTTTTGGGTACTTTTATTTTACAGGTGAATGGGTAGGGGTACATTGTACCCCCATACTCCTTCACATAGGGTGGGGGGCCGGTATCCGGGGGCCCCCTTCTTAAAGGGGGCTCCCGGATTCCGATAAGCCCCCCGCCCGCAGACCCCGACAACCAACGGCCAGGGTTGTCGGGAAGAGGCCCTTGTCCTCATCAACATGGGGACAAGGTGCTTTGGGGTGGGGGGGCCGCGCGGCCCCCCCTTCCCCAAGGCACCCCCCATGTTGAGGGCACGCGGCCTGGTACGGCTCAGGAGGGGGGGCGCGCTCGCTCGCCCCCCCTTTCCTGGCCGGCCGGGTAGCGTGCTCGGACAAGGGTCTGTTGTGGACTTTGGGGGAACCCCCACGCCGATTTTTTTTCGGCGTTGGGTGTCCCTTTAAGTCCATTCCAGGCGGCGGTGCCCGCGACGTCTCCTTCGCGGGCCCCGCCTACCTGTACACGCGCTCGAAATGGGCGGACTTGCCTCCGCCTTACGTGGGCGAGTCCGTTCATTTCAAAAGTTGAGCGAACTGTTTGGCAAACAGTTCGCTGAAACAGTCCGCTCGTGTGTGGGCAAGTCCGCTCATGCAAATTTTGAGCGGACTGTTGCGGCAACTGTTTGACGAACAAAGTTTCAGCGAACAGTCCCCGCGTGTGTACGCGGCCTTACATTCCTATTTCTGCCTACCACTGTCTGTAGGTTCCAAGCTCTGAATTTTTGTTTTTAATTGCCTGTATTTGCGCTGCAGGTTACTTGAGCTCGCTTACTACATACACATGGGGGTTACGATCACCATATTCACCATCACCCGTTGTTCCTGTTTGGTTACTTTGTTTCACGGCACCTACATGTTCATTTAGAGTTAGGCACGGTGGGGTGTCATCTGAAAGAACAAATTGAACTTTTCTAGGGTCTGATGGTTTAAAGTTGTGTTTTTTTTCTACAGATTTGAACACATGGCATGTTTTGGAGAGCGACAGATTTGCCGTCATCCCTCCTACTCCTGTTAGGGGTTTGGAGCACGGCAGCGCCCCATCTCTGAGAAACTGGACTATACTGAAGCTCATTGCAAAGCTCCAAGCAGGGCAATCCCATTCTCTGCTACAGCGGAGTTGTTCAGGCTTTTATTTTCTAGCCTGTCCTAGCCACAGCCATCCCCTAGTGCAGAGCATGTGTCCTTGCTCACATCACTAACCCAGATTCACACAGTCCTAAACACACTCTCCACTTCAGTTCAACTGCTGCAAGATAGCATGGATGTGATGGAGGCCCACCCAGCCAAGGTGGAAGTTGCTGCTGCTCCTGTAGCCTCTGTGCAAGCTGGCACCTCTGCAGGTAATATCAGTGTGCCATTGCCTGTAGCTATTCCTTCGCCACTAACAGTGCTGCCATCTGTGTCCCCTGTGCACTTCATCCCTGGCAACCTCAAAGATAACTTGGAGGGGAAGGATAAATCTGGCATCCCTGGTCATAGCGTCACAAGACATTGTCGAAAACAAGTCTTATGCTTGTGGGGAAGTCTCTGTGGTTCTCAAAACTAGAGACCCAAGGCTCAATCGTAAACTCAGCATAGTGGAATTTGTTCTGTTCTTCAGTGTTTACAGAGACGTCATTTGTGCTGTTAGTCCTGGCAGGAGAGTTGAGTTGGACCTTTATCTCCACAAGGTGGTGGACCTGGCTCACAAGTACGGTGGCTATACATTTTACGACTATCGCCGGCCTTTTTCAGCGAAGGTTGCAGACACTTGGGCGCAGTTTCAAATGGTCACATGTTGGAGCAACATTGACACGGAACTGTTCTGTAGGCACTTTGTCAATCTGAAATCTCCAACATGTGGCCATTGTCAGTCATCAGCCCACACCACCAATTGGTGTTCCAATCTGGAGCAATCCCTGCCTTCTGTTTCTGCCAGGCAGGTGTCCAGTGGATCCTCCACAGGGTCATCTGGGAAGACCCATAACATTTTTTTTAGGCAAGACTCAGCTCTGTAACAATTTCAATTATGTGACCTGTAACTACAATCAATGCAGACTCCTTCATATTTGCGCCAACTGCTTCAGGACACGCCCCAAATCCTCCTGTCCTCTTAAGTCATCTGGGGCTTCTTGACTAAGCCGAGTCAATGCTTCCAGGTTAGAGTTCTGGTTGTTACCCCACCCATCCCTATCTCTCAGGCAATTTCTTGTAGGGGGGTTTTCATATCATATTTCAAAGTTGGCTTTTGGGTCCAAGCGTAGTCTTGGGCTCTTCAACTTGGAGAGCCCTGCGCAGTCCCAAGGATCTTGAATCACTCACGGAACTGTTTGCTGATTTGAATGTCCCCGTAGCTGCCCACAAGGTGGAAGGGCCTTCCTAGGTATTACCCTTGATACCAATCACATGATCGCCAGTTTTCCTCGAGAAGCTGGATAGGATTCGTGGCACTATTCACAATCTTGTCAGGTCCCCTGTTTGCTCTAGGAAGGATTTGCAGTCTCTGTTAGGCATGCTCAACTTTTGCCTTGAGGATTATTCCTCAAGGCAGGTCATTTGTGTCTAGGCTGTTGGCTCTCCTGCCTTTGTGCCAGGACACAGATTCAGCTGTAAGGTTACAAGCTAACGTGGCTGCTGATCTGCTCATGTGGGACCAGTTTTTGAACAATTGGAAAGCTATCTCCATGTTTATCCATCTTCCTACTGCCAGGGCCCCCAGATTTTTTTTCAGATGCCGCAGCCTCAGTGGGTTTTGCAGCAATTTGTGGATGTCAGTGGTTGGCCGGTCCAAACAAAACCCCCAAAACTAGTGGGTTCTGAGAGGTGTTTTTCAGCTGTAAAAATGCTCTAACATCACAAACCACCAAAAAAAAAAAATGCAGATAGCCACTCAAACACACACCAGTGTTTTTTGTTTTTGATCCATTGAAGAAAGAGAAAAACCAATAAAAATGCTAGCTCTGAAAAACGCTATTGCAAAAATGTTGGGAAAAACTCACTGCAAAGCTACTGCCTTCTTTAAAATATAACGTCCAGTGTGAGGCCTAAGAGTTGAGCTTGGCTCAGCCACATGTCACCTCTCAAGCCTCTTTATGGGCCAGTGAGGCTACCTAACTGGTTAAAGAAAGCTGTCAGGAGCAGGAAGAGAAGTTTGAGTTTTTCAGGAAAAGTAAAGATTTGCAGAAATATTAAGCTTCCTATATCTTTGCATCTACTGGTTATTTTGTTATGCGATTTTCTTTTTTTTTTTTTTTTTTTTTTTTTTCACTAAAGCAATTCTCTGCTTATGTATTGTTTCATTACATTCTCTGTTTTACCTTGGTTTGTGACAGGTTTAGTGTAAATTTTATATTTTAACTGGAACTTTCTGGCATTTATGAACCTAGAAAAAGCATGTAGTTGCAAACGTCTTAAACGGGACTCTTATTAGCAGCAAATGTCAACACAGACAGCTCGAACAAATCTTATATCACTAAATCTATCACCTTTTTAAGCTATTGAGTCTTGCTGTTGGGTCACACACCACATTGAAGGTCCAATAGGTAGACTAATGACAGTGAGTTAAATTAGTTTCAGCCCTAAATAGTCACTAAACCCACATCATAAAAACTATCAATACATGGTGTATTACATGCTATTCATACTTGCTCAGTCCCCATGAGATTTGTTTTCTGTATTCTGCAAATAACCTAGTTGATCCTGCTGCTCTCAGGTCACCAATTCAGGTAAGGATTTTGCAGCTGTGATGGCAACTCTACACGTGCTCAATTTTCTATGCTGAGCATTTCCTCCCTATCACATCTGAGTAGCCCATGTGACTACAGAGTCACACATATGGTCGTGTACACAGTGGTAAATGCCAGAGCGCTCCCTCGCTCCTCCTCCATGCCTACTAACCAGCTAAAGACAATGAGGGGCAGGATATTACATGCAGATTATTGGAGGCTTCAACTCCTCTTATTCTAAGACACAGGCAGGGGGGGCGCGACACAGCCTGTGACTGGTGGAATTCCACCCACACCCTGTTTTATTTCCACAAGAAAATAAAGATTTATTTTCAAGTATATATTTGCATGCCAACTTAAAACAGTTTATTGATCTCATTTAATTATTTTTACTCTGTATTTCAAAGGCCTCTTTTTTTTTTTTTTTAAACATGTGACCAGCAACAGGGGACTACAAGCTCCTCCTGCTTATATTTCCCCACAGACAGGCTGGGAAAGATCTGGGTCATGTGACAACTGTATATTGATTAGAAAAAAGGTACTTGTATTACTACTTCTTTTTTTTTTTTTTTTAATGAAGAGTCCTCCAGCTACACAAATGAGGTGTCCCTCCACCAGGACATTGTATTTTGATAGCAGGACCTGCTGATGGCTTCCAGCCCGTGTCCCTGAACCTTCTGGGAAAATGAAAATATTGAATCTTGTCATGATGCCCCAGGTGTGTGAAAGAGTGAATTGTCATGGGTTTGGGACTTGTCGGCTTTTCTAAGATCATGAAAGAAAGCCTTGTAATGTCGCTCACTTATAGGAATGTGATGGAAGCTGGTGTGTATGCATAATTTATTTTTTGTTTTTGTTTCCATTGAATATTTTTATGGGGGGCTGCAGGATAAGCAGACCTTGTATTTTCATGCAAGGTCCACTTTAATCTACCTGCAGACATTTTAGAGTCCAGCAGTCACAATTCTTTTTAACAAAAGATCATGCTAAGAACATGCATGTTGACAAATATGCATATATATGCTTATGTAGAAGAGCGTGGGAGCATACAGACTATTGGGCATCGTCCTTTCTTGGTGTACAACAGTAGTGATATGCAAGGTAATGTAGCAGATGTGTGCTACAGTTTGGATAGGCCTATAGGTATACAAATGTTCTCAGATACAGTATAAATAAAAAATGTATGATTAACATTTTGAACATTTCTGATGTCTGTAGGTACTTTTTAAGGGATGCTGTGATGGGGGGGGGGGGGGAGAAGAACACTAGAGATAAAGGGCATTCTCCTCTACCTGCAGCATCCACCCAAACCCTCCTGTCAAGCTTGAATACTGGGCTGCCTTGATAGGTATAGCTCCAAGACTTATGGGTAGTGTGAAGTTTGCAGCTAACCCCCCCCCCCCCCCTACACACACACACACACACACACACACACACACACACACACACACACACTCCTTTAGGCCCATCACTATGAAAAGCAGCCTCACTGGGCAGTAAAAAGGATTGTTTGGGAGGCTCTTGCAGCTACGTGACTTGGGCTACTTTCCCACTGGGGTGGGGGTGTGTTAGCGGTAAAGCGCCGCTAGTCTTAGTAGCGCCTTACCATTATTTTAGCAGCACTTTTCAGCTGCTTGCGGGTGCTTTTAACCCCCACTAGTGGCCGGCGAAAGGGTTAAAAGCACCCGTGTTGCACTGCCCATTCATTTCAATGAGCAAGGCATTTTGGGAGTGGTGTATACACTACTCTTACACTGCCCCCAAAGATGCTGCTTGCAGGATTTTTCCCATCCCGCAAGTGCAGTGCGCAAGAACTCAGGCTTTCACACTGGGGAGGTATGAGAGGTGCTTTACAGGCACTATTTTTAGAGCTAAAATGCCTCAAAAGCGCCTCGTTGTGAAAGGGGTCTAAATGTTATACCTGCAGCAGGTTTTTTTTTTTTTTTTTTTTCCTATTACAGAATCGCATTAGGCCCTGACTTTAATGCAATCGTCATCCTTGGAGCTAAAGCCACCTCAGTTGCCAATTATGCCATCTCTAATGCCATTATTGGCCACTGAAGTGATCTCATTAGACAGGGGGTGGCAGGTGTGTGAGATTAGGCCCCTAAATCTGAGAAGTCAAATTATTAGTGAATATTAAATCACTTGGACACAGAGAGGTTTTGTTGGGTCACACAAGTATCCTTTTTAGAATATGCAGAGGGCGAAGCGTCTCAGCTGTTGAAGACTGGCCTGGAAACAGCTTATCTCGTGAGAAAAGCATAGCAATTAGACAAGACTTTCTTACCTATCCAGCTGCTTATTAGGGCTGTCTGAAACTGCTTGTAGGCATGACATCTTGAGAATCAAAGCATTGTGACACTAATGTCTGTTATTGATACTTTGCCTTTTATGCCTGTTTCACACGGACTGTCCGTTCAGAACCGCCTGTCAGTTTTTTAGGTTGAGCTGAACGGACGCTCCATAGACCTCTATGGAGCGTCGGATGTCAGCGGTGACATGTCCTGTTATCTACCTGCTCAGCGGGGATCGGCGGAGCGATACCCCACTGAGCAGAGCGGGCTCCATACACGGACACGTCCGTGTGAAGGAGCCCTTAGGCTTCATGTACACTGCTGCTAGCAAACGGACATTTAGGAGTAGTTGGGCTGTGTGTTTTTTTTTTTTTTTTTCAGCTGCCCCTGAACTCTCCTCTGTTCTTTTAGGGCCCTTTCAACCTGGGGCGGTGCGAGCAGCAGAGGTAAAACGGTGGTATTTTTGGCGCGGCTTTACTGTCGTTTTAGCGGCGCTATTTGGCCGCTAGCCCCCGCTTTAACCCCCTGCTAGTGGCCAAAAAAGGGTTAAAACTTCCCGCAAAGCGCCACTGCCATGCTGCCCCATTAATTTCAATGGGCAGGAGTGGTGAAGGAGCGGTGTATACACCTCTCCTTCACAGCTCCAAAGATATGCTGCTTCCAGGAGTTTAACATCCTGCAAGCGCACAGCTCCAGTGTGAAAGCCCTCGGCTTTCACACTGGAGGCACAGGAGAGGCGCTTTACAGGCGCTATTTTTAGCGCTGTAGCGACTGCAAAGAGCCCCAGTGTGAAAGGGGTCTTACCAGATCATGCACACCGGGTCGTTTCTAGGCAGTTGAGTTTAGAAGCATTTTTTGGAAGCAAAAAAAATACGTTCAGAACGGATGTTCAACTGCTTGTAAACACGGTTACTCGCATTTAGATGCGTTTTTGTTTACAGGCTTTTTTTTTTTTTTTTTTTTTTTACTATTTGAACAAAAAACTATTCTGAACGTAAACGTGGCAAAACAAATGTTAAAGCGGGAGTCCACCGGGACTCCGCGTTTTTTTTTTTTTTTTTTAAAAGCCAGCAGCTACAAATACTGCAGCTGCTGACTTTTAAATAGTGACACTTACCTGTCCAGCGCGCCCGCGATGTCGGCACCCGAAGCCGATCGCTCGCTCGGCTGCCGGGTCCCGCCGCCATCTTGGGTATGGGAATCAGGAAATGGAGCCTTTCGGCTTCATTTCCCGGTTCCCTACTGCGCATGCGCGAGCCGCACGGCGCAATCCGGACGGTCCCCGCTGCCTCTGGGAGCTGTGTGTTTCCCAGCAGGCAGCGGGGCACTTGCTGAAGGGGGCGGGCGCTTGCGGAACGGGGGCATAACGTACGCCCCGTTCCGCAGAGAGCTAGCCCGGAAGTGGGTGCAGTTACCTGGATTATCCAGGTAACTGCACCCCCCTCCCCCCTGAAAGGTGCCGATTGTGGCGCCGGAGGGGGGGGGGATTCCGATGAGCGGAGGTCCATTTTAGGGTGGACCTCCGCTTTAAAGGTCGGTTACTACTGTATCTGTCAAGGTAAATAGCTCAGGAGAGGTTGTAAAATGTCCTGTGTACATGAAGCCTTAATGTGGTTTCAAACGCATGTGATCTTCAGGGTCGTTTTCAATCAGTGGTGGTTAACAGCCATTACAAAGACATGACTAATTGATTTTGTGTGGTTAAAAAAAAAAAAAAAATGCTGGGCAACCAAGTTTGCAGTATGACATTCAGCCCTCAGCAGATATCTATTATTGCATAGAAGCAAACTGTTTCAAATTGAGCATGAAACCAAGTTTCATACTTTTCCATTGAAAATTGGGAGACCCATTTTACTGAAATCAACAAAGATAGTTTTCAAAGCCACCTATCATATTTAACCACTTGCTTACTGGGCACTTAAACCCCCCTCAGTCCCAGACCAATTTTCAGCTTTCAGCGCTGATGCACTTTGAATGACAATTGCGCGGGCATACAACACTGTACCCAAATGAAATTTTTATCATTTTTTTCCCACAAATAGAGCTTTCTTTTGGTGGTATTTAGTTACAGCTCGGAGTTTTATTTTTTGCTAAACAAACAAAAAAAGATGCAAAAAAAAAAAAAAAAAAATCATGTTTTAATAGTTTGTTATAAAATTTTGCAAACGGGTCATTTTTCTCCTTCATTGAAGTGCGCTGATTAGGCGGCACTGATGGGCTGCATTGGTGGGCACTGATGGGCTGCATTGGTGGGCACTGATGGGCTGCATTGGTGGGCACTGATGGGCTGCATTGGTGGGCACTGATGGGCTGCATTGGTGGGCACTGATGGGCTGCATTGGTGGGCACTGATGGGCTGCATTGGTGGGCACTGATGGGCTGCACTGGTGGGCACTGATAGGCACAGTTAAGGCGGCACTAATAGGCACAGATAAGGCGGCACTGATGGGCAAAGATGGGCACAGATAAGATGGCACGGATGGGTGGCACGGATAAGTGGCACGGATGGGTGGCACGGATGGGCACTGATAGGTACCACAGATAGATGGGACTGATGGGCACTGATAGGTGGCACTGATAGGTGGCTCTGATAGGTGGCACTGATGGGCGGCACTGGGGTGCAGCACCTTTGAGGCAGATTTTGGGTGGCACTGTGGGCGCTGCTGGGTGGCACTGTGGGCACTGCTGGGTGGCACTGTGGGCACTATGGGCGCTGCTGGGTGGCACTGACAGGGGGGCACTTACTTTATTTCAGGATGGCACTGCGGGTGGCAGGTGGGCACTGGCAGGGGGCAGGTGTCCGTTTAAATTGCTGGCCGTGATCGGGACTGATGTCCCGAACACGGCCGCCGGCGATCGGCTTTTTTTTTTTCTCCTCGCACTGTCAGCGCGAGGAGGAATACTAGCCGATTACCGGCTCCGTTTTATCACATGATCAGCTGTCATTGGCTGACAGCTGATCACGTGATAAGGGGTCGGGATCGACCCCTTACACGGATCGGTGATCAGGCGAGTCTCACGGACTCGCCGATCACAGAGCGCGCCGCGCGCGCCCCTCAGGGGGCGCGCAGGCCGCTCGTATCCGGGATGACGTCAATAGACGTAGTCCCGGAAATGTGGGTCCGCGCTATTGCCGTCATTTTGCAATAGCGCGGTACCCAAGTGGTTAAAGTGGTTGTAAACCCTTACAACACACTTTGACCTACAGGTAAGGCATACCTGTAGGTCCAAGAAATATTTCCTAAACCTACATGGTTTAAGAGATATTTGCAGAAAGACAGGCACCTCTGTCTACGGCGCATGCGCCGTAGACAGCGTCGCACAGGCGCACTGAGTGTGCCGCGGTCAACGGCGATATGCTGTGAGTGGCGGCTCCCGTGCGCATGCGCGAGAGTGACGTAATCGCAGCGGAGCAGCGAGACCCACCGAGAAGATGGATGCGCCGAACTACAGGGGACAGAGGTGACTTCGCTGGCTCCTGTGTCAGGTAAGTGACACATAATGGACTACTATGAATCGCATAGTAGTCCATCATGCTTTACCTTTGCAGGGAATGAAAGAAGAAGTAAACTCATCAGGGTTTACTTCCTCTTTAAAGCTGAATTAAACCTCCTGTCCTTTACAGCCAAGGAAGCTGTCATCTGGATGGCTTGACAGTTCAATTGAGAGCTAACCTAAGCACACTAGTAACTGTAACAGTTCTAATTTACAGTATGCCTTGAATGCAACTGTTTTGGAACAGTGAAATTGGTGGGTTTAATACTACTTTAAATGTACAGGACAGCTGCAGCCATGGCCCAGTATAACCACTCAAACTGCCATGACGTACCAGTATGCCATTTAACACCAAGTGGTTAAGCTGTCTGATGACTGTGTAGCAGTGACAACAGTTATTTATGTTGAGACTTTAAAATTTCCGGTCCTATGTGACTATGGCAAGGCAGAGCTGGCTACATACAAAAGCAGAAAAGGAAGTGGTATAATATGACATGACTCACTAAAAACCTACAAAAACACACAATTCATAGTCCATTTGTTAGTGTGTCAAAGCAGTGCAAAACATGCACCAGTAATTGAAAGGGAGCTCTAAATCCACCTTAAAGTGTAAAATCACACCAGTACCAGCACCTTTTTTTTTAAAGTGTTCCTAAACCCACAACAATAAAATCAGTCTGTATATTTATAGTAAAGCATGTTTGTTATACTTGCTTTGAAACTTAAAGGGTTAATCCTTTGCATTATGTAAAAAGGCTGTTTGCTCCTGTCTTCTCTGATCCTCCCCTTTAACTGTCCCAATCCATCTGCTGATAGAACAGAGCCTTGGGGGCACTGTGCACATGCTCAGTTTGGGTTGTGTGGTGTGTGCATGTGATCAGCACTGTCCAGACAGAGGGTCAGGGGTCATGCAGCCTCAAAGGACAGTCTGAGTAGAATGAAAACTTCTACAAGCTTTAACCAGTGCTCGACCAGACTGATATATACTGCTGATAAGAAAAGGTATTTTAGTCCATTTAAAATCACTAAAATAATTGCATTTCCATGTTCTGTATACTGTGGGAGACTATTTATAATGATGAATGCTGACCAGAGGATGTTGACCCCCCTAAAGTAGAAAGGTTAAATAGAACTCAATATTTAAATCTTCAAAAGGCTTTAAGGCCTCATGTACACTGCTGCTGGTAAACGGACGTTTAGGAGCAGTTGGGAATTTTTTTTTTTTTTTTCAACTGCTCCTGAACTCTCCTCTGTTATCTTATCACTACATGTACACAGTTGTTTACAGTCATTTCTAGGCAGTTGATTTTTAGAGTCTTTTATTTATTTATTTTTTTGGAACGTAAAAAAATGGGTTCAGACGCTGAGTTTAGATGCATTTTAATAGTTTCTAAACATGGTAACTGGCGTTTTAGCTGCATTTCGTTTACAGGCGTTTTTCATTTTGGGCTATTTTTAACCACTTCAACCCTGGAAAATTTGGCTACTGCTACTTGCTTTAACTGACAATTGCACGGTCATGCGATGCTGTACCCAAACAAAATTAACATTCCATTTTTTTCCCACAAATAGAGCTTTATTTTGGTGGTATTTGATCATCTCTGTAGTTTTGATTTTTTTGTGCTATAAACAAAAGAGCAACAATTTTGGAAAAAATAATACTTTTTTACTTTTTGCTATAATATCCCACTTTTTTTTTTTTCCCCCCTCAATTTAGGCTGATATGTATTCTACATGTTTTTGGTTAAAAAAAAAAAAAAAAAAAAATCGCAAAAGGCATATATCGATTGGTTTTCGCAAAAGTTTTATAGCGTCTACAAAATAGGGGATAGATTTATGGCATTTTTTTTATTATTTTTTTTTACAAGTAATGGCGGCGATCAGTTTTTTTTTTTTTATTTTTTTTTATCGAGAATGCAATATTGCGGCAGACAAATTAGACACTTTTTTTTGGGATCATTGACAATTGTACAGTGATCAGTGCTATAAAAATTTTAAACATAGGTTACTATCTGTCAAGTTAAATCGTTCAGGAGAGGTTGTAAAAAGGTCCTGTGTACATGAACCCTTACAATAGCTAGATGAAAATCCACAATCGTAACAGATCTTGATAATTGTGCAAAGGACATTCGTATATTGCTTCCACAGGGGGCATTATACAACATTAAAGGGGTTGTAAAGGTTCCCATTTTTTTTTTTCACCTTAATGCATTCATTGACAGAACACTGTGAATGAATGATGCACTGGGCAGGCAGAGCCCTGCATTGCTATGTTTTCTGTAGATTTTTGGTAGTGAGCAGGGGGAGAAGATGCCAAACAGGGGATCAGGGGGTACATGGCCCGGTACGTTTATTACTCTCTAACTATGGGTCTAACATGTTACAAAAGGTGAAATTCTCCTTAAGAGTATCTAAAACTAGTGTGCATGGTGGGGGCACAGGTTCACGTTGAAGATCTCTGGTGGAATGGAAAAGCAAAATTTTGTCCACTGGCTGATTTGCGTCTGTACCTGTCGTGGTGGGGTGTGTCTTTGTATTTTTTATTATTATTATTATTATTATACAGGATTTATAGAGTGACAACTGTTTGCACAGCACTTTACATTATAAAGGGAAGACAGTACAGCAACAATACAATTGAATACAAGAGAGTTGGGCCCCTTTCACACATGTGGACCGTATGTCTGTATTTCATCCATCCATATTCGGATTAAATATGGACATACATCAAAATACGGACATGCCTATGGGATAGTGGGTGTCCACTGACACCCGATATCATCCGTCTCTGCTATGGTCCAATTCTGCAGATGGAGGAATATCTGCAGACTGAGCAAGCAGATGTTCACGCTGCGGATCATCACGGATCCCTCCCGTGTGAAAGGGGCCTTGAGAGAAGTCTGCACCTGAAAGCCTACAATCTAAAAGGGAGGGGCTGGTGGAACAAAATGTAATAACTGTGAGGGATGAACTGATAGGAGAAATAAAAGATTGTTGTTAGCTAAAGGCAAGATACAGTAAGTGCTCATGTTTCCTCTTTTCTAAGCTGCATAAAAGAGCTGGGGGGAGGAGAAGCAGCAGCACACCGAGCTTTCCAGTGAATGGTTTGCAGTAGGGGCATGTCGAGACAAGTCTGATCATTGGAGGAGAGTAGCCCAGCATAGCTAGAGAACTGACCACAGTGTGCTCTCCTACTTAGTGTGGACAGTTTTTAATAGGAAAGCAGAGTGACTAGCAGGAACACCAGGGATTTCACACAAAGGAAGCAATACAAAGAGAATAGGATGCTTTCTAATATAAGCACATGGTAAAGCAGGCATATTAAGTTGTAGAGTAACAAACGATTTACTCTGAAACATTTCTATCTGCTGAATGGGTCCTACTGTAATGATATGATCACTGATTAACCACTTAAGCACCGGACCATTTGGCTGGCCAAAGACCACAGCACTTTTTGCAATTCGCTCTGCGTCGCTTTAGCTGACAATTGCGCGGTCGTACAATGTGGCTCCCAAACAAAATTGACATCACTTTTTTTTTTTTCACACAAATAGAGCTTTCTTTTGGTGGTATTTGATCACCTCTGCGGTTTTTATTTTTTGCTCTATAAACAAAAAATTGGGACAATTTAAAAAAAAAAAAGCAGTATTTTTTGCTATAATATCCCCCAAAAATATATATATAAAAACAAAAAATAGTTTTTTTCCTCAGTTTAGGCCAATACGTATTCTTCTTCATATTTTTGGTAAAAAAAAACCCAAAAAAATGCAATAAGCGTTTGATTGGTTTGTGCAAATGCTTGTTTACATTTAGCATATCCCTGTTCTTCGTCTCCGTGAGACTATCGCGGGTATCCCCGCGGACATCGAGTCCGCCAGACCAGCTATCGCTCTCACTGAGGGCGCGCGCTCGCAAGTCACCTCTTAAAGGGCAGTGTACAGGTACATTATTCTGCCTGTACATACCTTTCTGCAGCAGTATATCTGCACGAGGCAGTCGGGAATCTGTTAAAGCTCTGGACCCACTCTGGAGATCCTTGATGTTCTGTAGTCACAGCTTTGACACTTCCCAAGTGTTCAGCATAGCTACTATTCTTACGTCTGTCTCATCCCATTCAGGGCTGGTGGCTGTTCTTTCCATTTTGTATTGCATTGGTTGGTGTGTGTATTTTTGCATTGCAGTGAATGTTTCCCCAGAATTGAAGATTACCAACATGTTGGATTTTATTAATAGTACTTAATAAATATAGTTTCTAAAGTTTTTACTTAATCTGTTGTAAAATTGCCTGTGGATCCTGCCAGTTTCCCTTGGTTCCCTCCTCAAACTGACCATGTCAAGCACAAAGGCAGATCCATGCTGGTGTGGTCAGTTTGCATTCCTTGTATTGGTGCTAGGATACACAGGATGTTGTGCTAATGCATGGTGAGCCTGTATGTCCAGTAGTCGGTTTTATGGAAACACCCTGTCCAGCCCTGCTGTGTTGCAGATGCAGCCTGTATGGGCCTTCATCTGCTTTCTAAAATGAATCCACACAAATGGGGAACACACTGTACCTCTCTGTGTGTCATGTCACACAATGGCCACCACCTTGCTGTACAGACATGCCTTCTGCTATGGGGAAGAAGACAAAGGAGGCATTATATGACCGCAGGATAAAAAATAAGAAAAAGTACATACCGGTATTATTTTGGGTAAAAATAAAAGAAAATTGAGTTGGTGATTTGAGCTTGCTGCTGTAAGCTGGGTTCAAACTATTGTGGATTGGATGCGGATTTCCTCACATCCAATTCGCATAGCAGGATATTGTGACTGGCTCTCTATGGAGCCGTTGTGAATTGCCCAGTGCGTCTTTTGGTCCGTTTCAGGTCCCAATTCAGGCTGAAATCGGACCTGAAATGATGAATGGAGATTCATCGGGCTCCTGCTGTGTGCATGTTCCAGTGTGAACCCAGCCTCAATATTGACTTTTAAACTACTGTGTTCTAAAATAATTTTAAGTCTTTTTATGAGTGCCAGTTTCAGATTGGCGCATGGCCTTTTCATCTTGCAAAGGCTAGGAGGAAAGGACCACTGTGCCTTTGGTACAAGTTATTCTTTAGGACCTTTCCCTCCTGAATACAGCCCACCTGGTCCAGTAGTTTCCTTTGTCCCCATTCCAGCTACCTTCACTTTACAGCTGTGCCCAGAGCTGTATATTTCGGAAGAAAGGTAGGCTGCTCAGAGCAGGGCTACTCTGTGAAGATCGCTACATTTGGGACATAGGCAAGTACTGGACTGGGCTGCCCTCGGGGTGGGGGCATGCCATGAAGCACAACTTGTTAAAAAGCATACAATAGGTCTGCACCACCCCCTTGACCATTGTATATTGACAAGAGGAGAGCCAGGAATAAGGATAATTGTTATGAGATCATTTACCTTAATTGACCATTCCTCATGTTGGCATACAGTGGTCAAAGGGTATGGGCAGACCCATTGGGGTTGATTTACTAAAGGAAAATTGTCTTTTCACTTTGTAAAGGAAGGTGAACATTGCATTACCCAGAGAATGCAGTGCTTTGAACAAGGCACATAGACGAGGCATTTTGCATTGTCTTGGGATGGGAATAGCCGCCCAACACAGCCCTACTACATCTGTTGTGAATAGACTCTTATTGTTAATAGAAAAAGATTTTCTTTTCATACTGCAGCACTGTGAATTTCTAAAAATTCAATGCCATATGGCAACCTGGAGGCGTTCCGTATGGTTGGTGTACAGAACGTCCCCAAAAAATGTCATTTCCTGCTTGTGTGAAGAACTCTGCACAAAGAGTCATGTCAGCTTTTAGGCATTCCCTGCAACAGAAATGTATTTTTTGTTAGATACTCCCTAATAGTTAATCACTTCTAAAGGAATGCAGACATTGCAACTTCTCATCAGAACATAGAATGTGCACCATCTGATTAAAAATTGAATTAGTCATTCCCATTCACAATCCGTATCCAATACATTGTGAAACAAACAGCAATTTTTTTCAGAGCAGAGATGGGTAGGAATCTGCAACAAAGTTTGTGTACAATCACAATGTACATTGATCACCCAAAAGTGCAATTACGTTTGTACATTTTCCACTAAAATGTTTGTGCAAAGGCTATTTTAAAAAAAAAGATATAAGGATTTTTTTATGCTTTTACTCATTCTCTATTATCATTTCTTTCAGGTTACCGGATGGCTTTTGGTGGCATTTGTAGCAGTCCTATTCTTCACAGTCCTATGTGTAGGTAGGTGTTGTTCACCGCTCACCTACCTTCATCTGAGGTATTGGACCAGCTACGTTAATAACGAACAGGCTTTATTTGAGCAAGCAGTGGACCAGCATTCAAGGATTTCTGCTCTGGAAAATATCAAAAAGTTTTTTGGTTTTTCACCTGGGAGTACAAAGGTTTCTGAAATTCGGATCCCATCACGGATGGATTGGAAAGCTATTTCTGGACTTGATCTCATTAAAGCAGTCAATCAGGACTATTGCCATTACAGTCTTCTTCACTCATGGGCAGATGAAGATATAGGAGATGGAAAAATGGTTGCTATTGATTTAGAACAAACCACTGTCGTGCCTCCTCCAGTTCCCATTCCAGTTCCGTCTATATCTATAACTTCATAAACGTGTAGTTCCATCATCTTCTTCCAGTCCACCCAAAATGCATACTGTCGTATGACACAAAACCCACCTAACAGGGCAAAGCAACAGATTACTTTAATCCCTCCTTAACACCAGTACAGAATTCCAGAATTATTTTTGCTCCCCTGCTGCTGCTCTCTTTAGCCATCAGTAATGTTTAAATATGGAGCTTGTAACTCATTTTATTTGACAGTACTTGTGCTTGCTGATTGGCACATGGGCTAGAAAAAGTCCCCAGCCCTAGTTGGAGCAACCAGTTTTACACAGGCCAACCTTTCTTCTCTGCTTTGCATGGCCAAAGCAGAGGAGAGAATATATGCAACTGTGCAGCCCGAAGCACAATTAAAAGGCAATCCTATTTGTTTTCCTACATAGTCAAAAAAAGTTTTGAGATTTATACATCTTCTATGAACATCCTTATAAGGGGACAGCTCTTCCTGCAAGATTTCTCATTATAATATACAGTATTAGGGGGAGAGTAAACGGGAAGTGAGCACACACACTTCCCTCACGTGGGTTGCAACAGACCTCCAAACTTGCCACAAGAGATACAACTCTAAATTTCAACAAGCTAAAATCACTTTTGGGTGGACTGACCAATATCTACCAAAGATTGTAGGCTGCTAAATCCTGAAAATATTTGGAAAATATATGCAATGCAGTTCAATGGGTATAATATATAGGCGGTTCTAACGTTAAAACCCTGTTTTTGCCTTGATGCCTTCTCTGCATTAAAATAAAAAAGGTTTTACCACTTGTTCCACCCCCCCCCCCCCCCACCTCTAAACACTTTCCTGACTGAATCAATCCAGTGCTGTACCCGGCAGCAGTTCTCTCTCCCTGCATCCACAGGCACAGAAGCAACGATGAGAGCCATGTACTCCTGCTGCTGTCAATCAAAGCCTGTAAGGAGGGAGTGGTGAGCGGGCTAAGCCATAGGTGCGCCCTCATAGGAAGTGGCTTCCTATGAGGGCGCACCAAGAAGATGAGGTGCTGAGTGTAGACGGGGAACCCCAGAAGAGGAGGTTTTAGGGCCAGGTATTGCACAGAGCAGGTTAAGGATAACATCACAGAGCTGCACGATTCTGGCAAAAATGAGAATAACAATTTTTTTGCTCAGAATAAAAATCACGATTCTTTTTTTCTTTTTTTTTTTTTTTATTAAAAAAATTGCATTTGAAAGATCGGGGCTCAAATACGGTGTGGCATAAAATATTGCAACAACCACCATTTTATTCTCTAGGGCAGTGATGGCAAACCTGGGCACCCCAGATCTTTTGGAACTACATTTCCCATGATCAACTACACTGCAGAGTGCATGAGCATCATGGGAAATATAGTTCCAAAACATCTGGGGTCTCTACTAAAATTTTTAAATATATATAATAGTACAACAGGTAGTCTTTTACCCCGTCTTATCATTATTTTATACTGTGACATGTCAAGTAACTGTAAAATGCTATTTTATGAAAACAAACCTGTTATTGTATGGAAATACATCTTTTGGGATTCCAAAACTAAATGGTACATTTATTGGCACATTAATTTAATTATTCTATTTAAAAAAATCTTAAGATTCAAATATTTTTTAATGCACTACAGGTAGTCTTTTATCCGTTTCTTATCTAATTAGTTTATACAGTGACATGCCAAGTACATTTGTAAAGTGCTATTAGTTTTTATAAACCCATCTGTTATTGTATGAACTATAAACACTTACACTATTGAGTAATACTTTTATACATTTTAAAAAAATGTACCTTGCTATGTAAAAGTTGTCTTCATTTAGTGTATTACCTCACTGTTTTTTCACTTCTGAAGTATGTGAATTTAATAAAAACTGGAAGTTTATTTATACAAGGTTGTGCATGCAGCTTTTTATTTTTGTTGAACTTTGTTTTACCATTGTTTTTTAACCACTTGCCGCCCGCCCTATAGGCAATTGACGGCTGCAAAGTGGTTGCATAATCCTGACCGGACGTCATATGACGTGATCAGGATTATGAGCCGCTGCACGCCCCCGGGTGCGCGCATCGCGGCGATCGTTGTTGCGGGGTGTCAGTCTGACACCCGGCAACTACGATCTCGTTAAAGAGTCTCCGACGGAGACTCTTTACCACGTGATCAGCCGTGTCCAATCACGGCTGATCACAGTGTAAATGGGAAGAGCCGGTGATCGGCTTTCCCTCACTCGCGTCTGTCAGACGCGAGTAGAGGAGAGCCGATCGGCTGCTCCTCTGACAGGGGGGGTCTGTGCTGATCGATTATCAGCACAGCCCCCCCGAGGATGCCCACACTGGACCACCAGGGACGCCACCAGACCACCAGGGAAAAGGTAATCCTCCCTAGACCACCAGGGATGCCAGTCAGCACAATGGGTGCCAATCAGTGCCCATAATGGGCATCACTGATTGGCATGCATTATTGTTTGGCACTGATTGGCATCCATTACTATAGTGTGCCCACCTGTGCCGCCTATGAGTGCCCACCTGTGCCGCCTATGAGTGCCCACCTGTGCCGCCTATGAGTGCCCACCTGTGCCGCCTATCCATGCCCATCCGTGCCAGCTATCAGTGTCCGTCCATGTCGCCCATCCGTGTCGCCCATCAGTGCCACCTATCAGTGCCACTTCATTGGTGCCCATCAGTGCCGCCTTATCAGTGTCCATCAGTGTAGCCCCATCAGTGAAGGAGAAAACGTACTTATTTACAAAGTTTTGAAACTGAAACAAAAAAAAAACATTATTTTTTTTCAAAATTTTCGGTATTTTTTTATTTGTAGCGCAAAAAATAAAAACCGTAGAGGTGATCAAATACCACCAAAAAGCTCTATTTGGGGGAAAAAAATGATAAAAATTTCATTTGGGTACAGTGTAGCATGACCGCGCAATTGTCATTCAAAGTGCGACAGCGCTGAAAGCTCAAAATTGGTCTGGGCAGGAAGGTGTTTAAGTGCCCTGTATTGAAGTGGTTAAGCAATGAAGATCCCCATGCAACCACCTTGACATTATGTAGCATACAGATAATACAGTGCTAACAGCTGGCGCATATATTAGTAAAGGTAATGGTTTGTTTTGTCCAAGCAAAGTAACGTTAAATAAAACCTGTAGTTAAAGTGGATGTCCATGCAAAAACTAAAATCCCTGCATCTATAGCCACCAGCATTCTAACACTAACCTCTCTATCCCTGCAAAGAAAAAATGAGTATACATACCTTTTTTTTTTTTTTTTTTTTTTTTTTTTTTTTTTTTTTAACCAGTTGCCGACCGCCGCACGACGATGTACGTCGATAGCATGGCACGGGCAGGCATATTGGCGTACATGTACGTCCCTTGCCTCCCGCGGGTCGGGGGCCCGATCGGGCCGGTGCCTGCGGCGGTCGGTATTCGTGCGGGAGCGATCCCGGACGAGGGGACGGCCATTCGTTCATGGCCACCCCCTCGCGATCGCTCCCGACGAATAGGAATCCCCCGTGACATCACTTCCTCTCCTGTAATGTAAACACAGGAGAGGAAGTGATGTATTCTCTCCTCCGTGTCGGTATTTTCCGTTCCGACACGGAGGAGAGCGGATCGGTGAGTTGCACCAACACTCTACACACACAGTAGAACATGCCAGGCACACTCACACCCCCCCTTTACCCCCCGATCACCCCCCCAATTACCCCTGCCCCCCAGTCACAGTGACACCAATGTCATTTTTTTTTTTTTTTGCATTGGTGTCATTTGTGACTGTAATAACTGTTAGGGCAGTTAGAGTTAGCCCCCTTTAGTTCTAATGTACCCCCCTAACCCCCCCAATAAAGGTTTAACCCCGTGATCACCCCCCGTCGCCAGTGTCACTAAGGCTGGGTTCACATTGCAGCGGTTTATGAGAACGAATGTGATTCGCACCGCACTGCAGTGCAAATCACATCCGATCTCTGTGCGATTCGAGTTCAGCCATTCGCCGCACCCGCCGCACCCGCCACACCCGCCGCACCCACCGCAAATTCGCACGGGACCCTTTTTTTGGCCCGCAGCAGAATCGGATCGCATGGGTGTTCACACCATGCGATCCGAGTTTGCAGATCGCACTGCGATATGCGAACTGATCTGGGGGTGTCAGTAACATTTCACTGACACTCCCAGCAGTTCGCATAGGGCAGTGTGAACTGCCGCCGGGAGGCATGCGATGCGGGAACCCGCCGCGGATTTGCGGCGTTTCCGCATCGCTCCAGTGTGAACCCAGCCTAATAAGCGATCATTTTTCTGATCGCCGTATTAGTGTCACAGGTGACGCTAGTTAGGCAGGTAGGTATTTAGGTTCGCCGCAGCTTTTTATAGCGCCAGGGACCCCCATATACTACCGCATAAAGCCCCCTGATTGCCCCCTAGTTAACCCTTTCACCAGTGATCACCATATAACTGTTACAGGTGACGCTGGTTGGTTAGTTATTTTTTATAGTTTCAGGGCACCCACCATTTATTACCTAATAAAGGTTTAACCCCCTGATCACCCGGCGGGTGTCATTTGTGACTAATAACTGTTAGGGCAGTTAGGGTTAGCCCCCTTTAGTTCTAAGGTACCCCCCTAACCCCCCCAATAAAGGTTTAACCCCGTGATCACCCCCCGTCGCCAGTGTCACTAAGGCTGGGTTCACATTGCAGCGGTTTATGAGAACGGATGTGATTCGCACCGCACTGCAGTGCAAATCACATCCGATCTCTGTGCGATTCGAGTTCAGCCATTCGCCGCACCCGCCACACCCGCCGCACCCGCCGCAAATTCGCACGGGACCCTTTTTTTGGCCCGCAGCAGAATCGGATCGCATGGGTGTTCACACCATGCGATCCGAGTTTGCAGATCGCACTGCGATATGCGAACTGATCTGGGGGTGTCAGTAACATTTCACTGACACTCCCAGCAGTTCGCATAGGGCAGTGTGAACTGCCGCTGGGAGGCATGCGATGCGGGAACCCGCCGCACATTCGTGGCGTTCCCGCATCGCTCCAGTGTGAACCCAGCCTAATAAGCGATCGTTTTTCTGATCGCTGTATTAGTGTCACAGGTGACGCTAGTTAGGCAGGTAGGTATTTAGGTTCGCCGCAGCTTTTTATAACGCCAGGGACCCCCATATACTACCGCATAAAGCCCCCTGATTGCCCCCTAGTTAACCCTTTCACCAGTGATCACCATATAACTGTTACAGGTGACGCTGGTTGGTTAGTTATTTTTTTATAGTTTCAGGGCACCCGCCATTTATTACCTAGTCTCACTAGTGTACCCCTAAATTTAGGGGTGTCTACTTTCCAAAATGGGGTCATTTGGGGGGGGTTTGTGCCATCTTGGCATTTTATGGCCTTCAAAACTGTAACGCCCTTAGAAAGCCTGAAGGCGGTGCTTGGTTTTCGGGGCCCCGTACGCGGCTAGGCTCCCAAAAAGTCCCACATATGTGGTATCCCCGTACTCAGGAGAAGCAGCAGAATTTATTTTGGGGTGTCATTTCACATATGCCCATGGCATGCGTGAGCAATATATCATTTAGTGACAACTTTGTGAAAAAAAAAAAAAAAAAAAAAAAGTTTGTAATTTTCCCGCAACTTGTGGCAAAATATAAAATATTCCATGGACTCAACATGCCTCTCAGCAAATAGCTTGGGGTGTCTACTTTCTAAAATGGGGTCATTTGTGGGGGTTTTGTGCCATCTTGGCATTTTATGGCCTTCAAAACTGTAATAGGTAGTGAGAAGTGAACTCAAAAATTTACGCCCTTAGAAAGCCTGAAGGCGGTGCTTGGTTTTCGGGGCCCCGTACGCGGCTAGGCTCCCAAAAAGTCCCACATATGTGGTATCCCCGTACTCAGGAGAAGCAGCAGAATTTATTTTGGGGTGTCATTTCACATATGCCCATGGCATGTGTGAGCAATATATCATTTAGTGACAACTTTGTGAAAAAAAAAAAAAAAAAAGTTTGTAATTTTCCCGCAACTTGTGGCAAAATATAAAATATTCCATGAACTCAACATGCCTCTCAGCAAATAGCTTGGGGTGTCTACTTTCTAAAATGGGGTCATTTGTGGGGGTTTTGTGCCATCTTGGCATTTTATGGCCTTCAAAACTGTAATAGGTAGTGAGAAGTGAACTCAAAAATGTACGCCCTTAGAAAGCCTGAAGGCGGTGCTTGGTTTTCGGGGCCCCGTACGCGGCTAGGCTCCCAAAAAGTCCCACATATGTGGTATCCCCGTACTCAGGAGAAGCAGCAGAATTTATTTTGGGGTGTTATTTCACATACGCCCATAGCATGTGTGAGCAATATATCATTTAGTGACAACTTTGTGTAAAAAAAAAAAATAATTTTTTTTTTTGTCATTATTCAATCGCTTGAGGCAAAAAAATAAAATATTCAATGGGCTCAACATGCCTCTTATCAATTTCCTTAGGGGGTCTACTTTCCAAAATGGGGTCATTTGGGGGGGTTTTGTACTGCCCTGCCATTTTAGCACCTCAAGAAATGAGATAGGCAGTCGTAAACTAAAAGCTGCGTAAATTGCAGAAAACGTACCTTAGTTTGTAGATGTGACAACTTTTGCGCAAACCAATAAATATACAATTATTGACTTTTTTTTTACCAAAGACATGTGGCTGAATACATTTTGGCCTAAATGTATGACTAAAATTGAGTTTATTGGATTTTTCTAATAACAAAAAGTAGAAAATATCATTTTTTTCAAAATTTGCGGTCTTTTTACGTTTATATCGCAAAAAATAAAAATCGCAGAGGCAATCAAATACCATCAAAAGAAAGCTCTATTTGTGGGAAGAAAAGGACGCAAATTTTGTTTGGGTACAACATTGCATGACCGCGCAATTACCAGTTAAAGCAGCGCAGTGCCAAAGTGTAAAAAGACCTCTGGTCATTTACCAGCAAAATGGTCCGGTCTGAAAGTGGTTAAGGTTAAATTGTTTTTATTGAAAGAAACGGTATACAATACAAGTATAATGTACTCATTTCAGATGAAAAAGTGTTACAAGTACATGACAAATATTAAACAAAGTAAGAAAAAGAAAAAAGATATGCTGGATCACGGAAAAAATACAAAAAAAGAAAAAGGGACACAAGGGGAAAATAACAGGACAAAGAAAAAAGGAATTGCAGTACGGTTGACAACATGAAACCGGTTTTTTTTTTTTCCTAGGTTAATCTCCAACATTCAACTCTAGCGCGACAAAAGTAACTAGTATTTAAAATGAAACATATGTCCTTATAAGGTAACGGTTTCCATATGACTCCTCCGCACCCCAAATGGGATCACGCTGTGTCAGAGGAGTCATACCAAGCCTTGTTGAGTAACTTTTTCCACAGAAGGCGTGGAATTGCATTGTACATCATAGAGGAGGCTACTTTCTATACCAGTCCGTCCAACATTTCCATTGCACGTCTACGTTTTTACTACACGAGTTCCTAAAGGCCAATAACCTTTCATATTGAAAATTGAGATTCACTTGAGCTAGAACTTCTGATGGATTTGGGGATAGTGAGCTTTTCCAATGTCGTGCGATAATCAACTTAGTTGTGTTCAGAATTTGAATTACTACTGTGCAGAATTGGGTCGGATAAGTATCAATTCCGAGGTGTAGAATTGCTAAGGCGGGGTCTGGAGGTTGTAGCACACCTGTAATTTCAGCGAGGATGGTGAACATTTTCCTCCAGAGACTAGAAATGCTTTTACAATGCCAGAATATGTGCAATGTCGTACCTACATTACCACAATCTCTCCAACAGAGAGGAGATTGTGTATTAAACATTCTAGCTAGTTGGTGGGGAGTCCTATACCATTTATGTAAGATCTTTTGAGTGAGCTCCCAGTGGCTTACACATCGAGTAGCAATATATGTGCATTTAAGGGCCCTGCTCCATTGAGTAACATCGTAAGATTTGTTCAAATCCTTTTCCCACGTTAGCATGGACGAGGACTTCACCATTTCCTTTTTATATTGGAGAATGTTATAGAACACTGAGATTCCCTTTCCCACCGTGGTGGGGGAGAGAAGGAACTTCCATGCCGAGCTGTCAATTTCAGTGTTTGGTGGAGGAAACTTTAGGAGAAAGGATGAAACCTGTTTATACAAAAATTCACTCTTTTGGGGAATAGCATATGTAGATTTTAATGAGTGGAAAGGTATTAGTCGTGAATCGGAGTATAAGTCGTCAACCCACTCTAATCCATTCTCCTTCCATACATTAACTTTACTATATGGGAGTAGAATGTTCAGTGTTTGAATTGGGAACCTGATGGTGGCACCAAGGTTTTTCCTCGGTTGTTGCAGGCGTAAGTGTCTCCAGGCTAGAATAGTAGCCATGATCGTAGGGGAAAGGTAGGTTAAGGTTCTAGGTCTCCAAGCGTCAGCCAGTAGAAAAAGACTTAAGTGGGAGGTGTTCGCTATGGAAGCTTCTAGATTGGTCCATAAAGGTTCAGATCCCTGTAGGAACCAATGCTTAGTTTGCGAAAGAATTGCTGCCCAGTAGTAGTCCTTAATGTCAGGGAGGCCCATTCCTCCCGCATTTCTATGTATTATAAGTTTGTTAGAAGGGCATCGAGCCCTTTTTCCTTGCCATATGTATTGTTTAAGGAGTTTACTTAGGTCCTGGAAGTGTGACTGTTTATATACTATTGGTAGGGTTCTGAAGATATATAGTATTTTTGGCAAAATCATCATTTTGTAGGACGCTATTCTTCCTGCCCATGATAGCTCTGTTTTAGAGAATTGTGAAATATTCTTCTTCACATCTTGTAAAAGGTTTTTGATATTTACTTCTGCTATATGAGATAAGTCAGTCGTTAGCTGAATTCCTAAGTAGGGGATTTGTTTGGAGGTCCATACGTACGGGAACGTTTTTTTGAGATGTGAGCTTGTGTGTTGGTTTATTCCTAAGTTCAATATTAGAGACTTGGTAAAATTTACCTTATAGTATGAAATATGACCAAACGTTTCTAAGATTTCATGCGCGAAGGGTAGAGATACAGCTGGGTTAGTTAAGTATAGGATGAGATCATCTGCGAACAAATTAACTATATGGTTTTTATGGAGGACTTTGAGACCTGATATGTGTGGATGTGATCTAATGGTCTCCGCCAGGGGTTCTATCATCAGATTAAATATAAGAGGGGACAGGGGGCACCCCTGGCGGGTACCATTCGATATTTGGAAGGATTTAGACAAGTGTCCCATAGTAAACACCTGAGCTGAGGGGTTGGAATATAGTGCTAAGATAGAAGAAAGGGCCTCCTCCCGAAAACCGAATTTTTGCAAAGCCGCCGCCATGTAGTCCCACTGGACTCTATCAAACGCCTTCTCTGCATCTATAGATAGAAGCAGAGAAGGCGTTTTCCGAGCCGTTGCCTGGTGAATAATATTAAGCAAGCGCCTTGTAGCGTCCGACGCCTGCCTCCCCTTCGTGAAACCAGTTTGATCCGGGTTTATCAAGGTTGGCATAAGATCAAAAATTCTATTTGCTACCATTTTGGCATATAATTTAATGTCTCCATTGAGAAGGGAGATGGGGCGAAAATTAGCCGGTGCATCAGGAGATTTACCTGGTTTGGGTAAGGTAACGACGTAGGCCTTGAGCATTTCTGTTGGAAATGAACCGGTCTTCCTGGCTGTATTAAAGATCGAAAGGAGATGAGGGGACAATATTTTGGAGAAGGTTTTATAATATGCATTTGATAGTCCGTCAGGGCCAGGGGATTTTCCTAATGGTAGGGAGTGTATAGCTTTCTCTAATTCGCTAAGAGTAAATGGCTCATTAAGGTCATGTAGTTGGGTATTGGATAGTGAAGGTAGTTGAATTTTGTCTAAAAAGGAATTTATTTGTTCGTTAGATGGTCTGGAGGAGTTGGGATCAGCGTGTAGGTTGTATAAGGCTGCATAATAATCCGCAAATGCATTTGCGATTTCTTGAGGGTGTTCCATTCGCTGTGCGGTTTTAGAGTGGAATAAGAATGGAATTGCTGTTTTGACACGTTTTTCTTTCAGGCGATTGGCTAAGAACTTACCTACCCTATTATTATGTCCATAATAATTAAGTCGGAGCCTTTTCATGGCTCGGTCGTGTATTGTGCAGTACCATTCTCTAATTTTGCAGCGTACATTATATATTTGGTTTGCGAGGTCAGCAGATGGATTTGATTGATTGCGGGTTTCTAGATTACGCAAGTCAGCTAATAGGTCATTTAGCGTGGAAGCTCGGATTTTTGGGATTTTGGATTTAATTTTAATTAAGATTCCCCTTATATACGCTTTGTGTGCGTTCCAATTGTTGAAGGGACTAGTATTAGTAGGGTCATTAATGATGAAGTATTCATCGAGCTGTTGGGCAATTTCTTTATGCAGTTTCGGGTCTTGTAGTATGGTTTCATCATTTCTCCAAATACGGACCGGGACATGGGATCTACCACTATCAATATGAATTACAACAGGAGCATGGTCCGACCATGTAATGTCAAAAATAGAGGATTTTGTAATTCTATGTAACATGTTCTTATCCGTAATAAACATATCCAACCTGGAGTAGGAATTAAATCTAGGGGAGTAATATGTGTAAGATCGTTCACTGGCGTTAAGGCAACGCCAGGCATCAAAAAGTTCCTCTTTAATCAAGAAGTCTTTAAATTTGGGGAGATGATTCCTAACTCCAGAGGATGTGTCTAAATCTTTATCTAGTATCATGTTGAAATCCCCACAAATCAGGATGCTGCCAACTCGCATCAGTTCTATGCGGTTAAAAACTTTCTTCAGGAACCTTAACTGGTGCGAGTTAGGAGCATAAATACACGTAAAAGTAATAGGGATTTTGTTCACTTTACATACCAGAACAATGAATCTTCCATCAGGGTCAATAAAGGAGTTATCAAGTACAAAATCAACCGAGTCTCTTACCGCGATCATTACCCCCCTTTTTTTAGCTGAAATCGAAGAGTGCACAATGAATGGGAAGTTTTTATGCGTGCAAGGCGGCATGGACATTTTGTGGAAGTGAGTTTCTTGTACCGCCAATATGTCTACATTCAGTTTGGTTGCTTCTTGCCATAAAGATCGTCTTTTGGCGGGGTGGTTGAGACCCCGCGCGTTAAGCGACATTATATTAATGCTCATAGGTCAATAGCATGGAGCGACGTGTGCTAAAATGTAATAGACTCCAACTCGCTGTCCTAGAAAATACTCCCATCAGAAAGCAATGGAAAAACAAAAATTTAGCACAATCTAGTAGGAAGTGACCACCTATGATCGAATGTATACGAAATGCTGAAGAAAGTTTGTTGGGTAGTTAACAGAGGAAAGCATTCTGTAAAGGAATAGTTCCATCTGTAGTCTGTCAACCTGTGAACAAGGCTAAGCGCCATGAGATATTCAACCGTGAAAACAGTAATTGGGAAAAAAAGGGGTAAATAACCTAAAACAAAAAAACACAAAACGACGTAACCAGGATAAAAAGTAAGGCCTTCAGAGACCGGGCACTGAAGTGCCCAATGTGGAGGGGTAATGGTACGATGACAGGTACCTGTTGCGCTCGGGGAATTCTTATGGGTCCATTGACGGGAGGAGAACATGTGAACAGATCATATCAGGTGCGACGTGTTTTCGACCTTCTGGGCCTCACTACTTGCCAGTCGTCATGAATCTTGGCTGGAAGGTGTACTATCTGTTGATGGACAGGAGGCGTTGAGTCGGGAAGCACAATTTGCCATTGTCTCAGAAAAGGGAGACCTTCTTCCAAGGAGCGGATGATGTGGGTGGAACCGTTATGGGTTACCTGTAGGGTAGCGGGATATTTCCATTTATATTGGATGTTGTGATTCCTCATGGCCTTAGTTAGCGTTGCCATATTGCGACGAAGTTGCAAAGTGTATTGCGACAAATCGGGTAGAATTTTAAGGGTGGACATACCCTCAGGTAAGATATTCCCTTTTCGTAATGCTTCCATTACTTTCTCTTTAGTGGTATAGAAGTGGAGTCGAAGCAGAACGTCCCTGGGGATTTCTTGAGGCAGGAAAGACGGTTTAGGGACCCTGTGGATTCTGTCGATTGTCACGTCCAGTGGTGACAATGACGGCACTAAGGTGTGAAAGAGGTCTTGGGCGTAGGGCAAGAGTTGTTGTGTAGTGACCGTTTCTGGGACCCCCCTAATTTTAAGATTGTTCCTACGGGAACGGTCCTCAAGGTCCGCCATTTTCCGTTGGATTTTATCAATAGCTTCATGGTGTGCTGAGTGCGAGTCCACCAATGTATTAAATGAGGAGGTGACATCACTCATTTTGTTTTCCACCTGTTGTACCCTGTCGCCAAGTTCGTTTATTTCAACTCTGCATTGGCGTAAGCATGTTGTCATGTCTGTTTGCAATGAGGATCTCAATAGCATTAATAGTTCCTTTAGCATAGTGTCAGAAATGGGTTGCCCTGTGGTCGGAAACTGTGCAAAAGGGTCTTGCGTGCACTGAGGGGTATGTCGACCGCTGGTAAGGTCACTCACCTCCATATCCCTGTCTGTTGCCCTGGGTTGTGGGTGGGTGACTGGCTCCATCCTGGGTTTCGACTTGACTGGGCTCCTGGACGACGGAGACGTGTTGGGAGAGTCAGAGTCTGAAGATGGAGTTCCTGTGTCTTCCTCCATTTGCGCTGCATCTTCCGCTCGAGCCTCCGTGCACACTGGAGGCTGCAGTAGTTGCTGTGTGTGTCTCCCTCCGCCATCTTTCTGTGGCCCGCGATCTATGGCCGGGTAGTAAGCCGATAATTTAAGCTCGTTTGGCTGCTTCTGATGTTTCCGCGGCATGTTGAAATGCACGGCGGGTGTTTCCGAGATGCGGATCGGTCGTTCTGCTGGCTCTGGCAGGTCTATAGCGGGTGATTGCTGCCTGATTCCCCGAGCGCTGAGCGGAGCTCTTCTAGATAGCGGCCATCACGCTGCGCGGTCGCCACGCCCCCCCTACATACCTTTTTTTGATGCCTCTCCGATCTGACCGAATCCTACCCTGATCTGTGAGCCATGACTTTGTTGTGGAGGCGGGTGCAGAGGACACAGACTTACTATGGGGCTTCCATTGTGGTCCATGTGTGATGTCACTTCCAATTAATTTCACAGCCATTGTCGGCTGTGTCCTTTTCAGAGCTTTCCCGCTGGAGATCGGGTCTGATTGGGTTCAAGAAAGGTATGTAGGTACCGGTAGTTTTTTTTTTTTTAACTTTACAGGGCTAGAGAGGTTAGTGTTAGATCGCGGTGTCTGTAGATGCAGGGATTTTAGTTGTTGCATGGACTTCCACTTTATCTATACGTTGGCTGGCTCACAACGGATAGCAGGCGCACAGTGGGGCACGATGCTCGTGGCTGACAGTTGCGATGACCATCGGCCACGAGCGATCGTGAGCTGGAGAGACAGAACAGGGACGAGTGTGTGTAAATACACACTTCCCTTTTCTGACAGGAGTCACAGATCATGTGTTCCTATTGGCTAGGAACCGCAACCTGTCACTTCCTGTAGTTAGTCCCCTCCCCCTTCAGTTAGAATCATCTCCCAGGGAACACAGATAACCCCTTCACTGCCAGTGAAGTTTTTACAGTAATGAATGCATTTTTAATCACACTGATCGCTGTATTAATGCCAATGCTTCAAAATTGTCTTTTTTTTTTTTTGTTTTTTTACCAAAAATATGTAGAAGAATACATATCAGCGGCCTAAACTGAGGAAAAATTGTGTGTGTATATCATTTTTTTTATTTTGTGGGGGGGGGGGGGGGATATTTGTAGCAAAAAGTAAAAAAAAAAAAATGCTTTTAAAAAAAAAAAAATAATTTAAATTGATGATTTTTTTTGTTTATAGCGCAAAAAATAAAAACCGCAGGGGCAATCAAATACCACCAAAAGAAAGCTCTATTTGTGGGGGAAAAAAAGGACGTAAATTTTGTTTCGATACAACATTGCACGACTGCAATTGTCTGTCAGTTAAAGCAAGGCAGTGCCGAATCGCAAAAAGTGCTCTGGTCAGGAAGGGGGTAAATTCTTCCTGGGCTGAAGTGGTTAAGCTACTGGAAAGGAAATGGGCATGTTGTGTTTCTTTTGTTTATAGACCGGTTCTGACCTTCACAATATCCATAAAATATACACCTAGAACACATTAAAGTCAGTTGGAATGTGTGTCTTGTAGTCTGCCACTAGGTAATATGATTGTGCTGAAATTGTCATCCATTCACACTAACAGTACGCATGATATCAGATGATTGACAGGGTTGATTCACTAAAGGAGCTGAGGCTGTTTATATAATGAATGTTTACATTGCAAAGTCGGGGGCTACTTTCACACTGAGGCACTACAGCGCTAAAAACTTACACTGGATCGGTGCGCTTGCAGGACGGTACAAAAAGTCCTGCAAGCCACATCTTTGGACGCAGTAGGAGCGGTGTATTCACTGCTCCTAAAGCGCCTCTTCCCATTGAAAACAATGGGGCAGCGCCACTGCAGTGTCGCTATGCGCGTGGTTTTAACCCTTTTGAGGCTGCTAAAACGACGGTAAAGCGGTGCTAAAAATAGTGCTTGCTTCGGTGTGAAAGTAGCCTAAAGGTAAGTAAACAAGTGAAAGCTGTGATCTTTTGAATATCCATGTGAGAGAAATAAATACTTTATTTTATTTATTACTCCTTGTTATAATTAGGCCCATGCTATTTATTGAATTCACACTGAATTTATTGAATTTATTGAATTCACACTGCCTCCTTGTGACCTCACCAACTCAGCATTCATCACCGGTGACGTTACAAGGGGGTGAGGTTACTGCCTTTCACTTGTTTAACTGTCAGTGGAGCAGGCATTCGGGGGTCAGCATCCTCATGGGCAGAGCTGCTCCCCCCCCCCCCCCCCCCCCGAGTTCAGTGGGCAGCTTTATTGACAATGGATCCACATCAGGACATTGTGTTTTTTGTTTTGTTTTTTAATAAAGGACTTGTAAAAATTCACATTTTTTTTGTGTATGAGTAGGGATACAATGTAGGGGTACAACTCATTCACATGGGGGGGGGGGGGGGGGCTGGGATCTTAGTCTGATTCTCTGACTAACACAAAATTTGTCCGAATTTGTATTGGACTGAAACAAATTGCACATGTCTACCTTTAACCCCTTTGCTGCCAGAGCCATTTCTGCAGTTTTGCACATTGCACATTAAAATAAAAAATCATTTTGAGACAGAAGATTGCATAACACCCCAAAACATTATATATTTTCTGAAAGCAGACACCCTGTTCACTTCCTGGATTTACACAGACACACCTGCAGCTCTCATTGGCCCGCTTATGACTCACGAAAGAGAGCTGTGCCTGATGTCATAAGCCTAGGCTTTTTTTTCCAGACAAGAAACAGGAAGTGGGCTGTATAGGGTATTTATAGCAGAAAAAAAATGTTTTACTATCCAAAGTTAAAACAACAAGGGCAGAAAATTTAATAGATGGAAAGTTGAAAAAAAAAAAAATGACTGAAGTTCCCACTTGCCTACTGGGCACTTAAACCCCCCTCATGACCAGACCAATTTTCAGCTGTTGGTGCTCTCACATTTTGAATGACAATTACTTAGTGATATAATACTGTACCCAAATTATTATCAATTTGTACCCAAATTATTTTTTTGGCATTTTTTTTCATACAAATAGAGCTTTCTTTTGGTGGTATTTGATCACCTCTGGGTTTTTTATTTTTTGCGCTATAAATGAAAAAAGACTGAAAATTTTGAAAAAAAAGGGAATTTTTCTTTGTTATTTTTTTTCATAAATTTTGGCCACGATTTATACTGCTACATATCTTTTGTAAAAAAAATAATCCAAATTTGTGGATATTATTTGGTCTGTGTGAAAGTTAGAGAGTCTACAAGCTGTGGTGCAAATCATAAAAAATTCATCACATCTGATGTACTGGTGATCTCATTTCTTGAGACCCTAACAAGCCAGGAAAGTACAAATACCCCCCAAATGACCTTTTTTTTTAAATTGGACATTCTAAGGTATTTACTAAGATGCATGGTCAGGTTTTTGATGTCGTCATTTTTTCCCACAATTCTTTACAAAATGAAGATTTTTTTTTTCCCCCACAAAATTGTCATTGTAATTGGTTATATCTCTCATGTGGCATGTGTATACCACAAATAACACCCCAAAATACATTCTGCTACTCCTCCTGAGTATTACGATACCACATGTGTGGGACTTTTTTCACAGCCTAGCCATTTAGTGAGGCCCAACATGCAGGGAGCACCGTCGCATGTTCTAGGAGCATAAATTACACATCTAACTTCTTGACTACCTATTACACTTTTGAAGGCCCTGGAGCACCAGGACAATGACACATGACACTGACATGGCATTGATGATAGATGGCACTAATATGTGGCACTGATGACACGTCACACTGATGACAGATGGCACTAATGACACATGACACTAATACGTGGCACTGATGACAGATGGCACTAATACGTGGCACTTATGACAGATGGCACTAATGACACATGACACTAATACGTGGCACTGATGACAGATGGCACTAATACGTGGCACTTATGACAGATGGCACTGATAAGCTCATTCCCACTTCCTGTGCCTGTCAGCCAATCCCAACTTGGCTGACAGGCACAACGGAAGTGACGTGGGAATGAGCTTGGCGCTCATGGATAATGTATTGTGTTCCATCTTGCTAAATGTGAGTGTTTTAGTGTTACTGTCCACCACCCAGCATTGATTCTTAGGACAATGAGAGGAGGACCCTGAAAGGAAATCGTGATTTTTTTTTTTTAAACCACCAGCCATTTATATAAAGTCCTCCAGAAGATATTGCAACCGCTGGTTTTCTAATGCAGTTACCTTACAGCAGTAAGGTGAGAGGCCACTTCACACGGAGGTGTCATGCATGGAATAAGTAGACACCTGTTTATATTTATCAATTTGCACGGTTAAGCCTGTAGCACTACACTCCACTGTTTTTCATCTTAATCTCAAGAAGATTGCCTCAGAGACTTGTTACTTGTCACACCTTCAATTCACTGTTCAGTTTGTCGATCAGCTTGAACACCGATTGACTAATCACCCACATTTGTTATACACGTCGTCTGTTTTTTTTTTTAAGAATTTATTTGCTTGGTTTACACTGCCACCTTGTGCACATCTTTATTATTGTTTTTAAATTTTTAGTACATTTATTATTTAGTGACACATTGGTTACACTTCGGTTCAACAACAGTGAGCATCACTTATTATACACAAACACTTATTGGTCACGGATTCACCTATCGGTGTTTTCAGCCCTATACATTGTTTTTTCTACTTCCAGTGATAGTGTGGGAGTATTCCTCTACCAGTCTTGAATTCTGCTTCTTGGTTATGCTGTAAAACCTTGGATTGCGAGCATAATTCGTTCCAGAAACATGCTTGTAATCCAAAACACTTGTATATCAAAGCAAATTTCCCCATAAGAAATAATGGAAACACGTATGATTCCTTTCACAACCATTTATTCATAAATCTTTCAGTGTATAGTCCTTATAAAAAGAATATAGCAATGTGAAACCAGGATGTGTAACCATAAAATGTCCATCCACAAATGGTAGCCTTCACAAGGGGTTTAGAAGCAAAATCCAGCAAGAGATACAGAGTATAAAATAGAAGAGAGGTGCCTCTAAGTGTAGAAATATGTTGCTAAATGTTCTACCTTCATTAAATGTAACCATATTGCTACATTTAGAGGCGGCTCTGTTCTCTTTTATACTCAGTTGTGACATGATGGTACTTCTATATTGAGACATCACTTGTATATCAAGTCAAAATGCATTAAATAAATGTTGCTTGTCTTGAAAAATGCTCTCAAACCAAGGTTTTACTGTATTAAGTAATGACAAATCGATCATCGAATAAACTGGACCACAGAAGATGTGTAAAATATGCTCTGGTTCACAATGGGTTAAAAAAAAGTATAAGCGCTGAACTGTTTAAAGCTGAATTCCAGGTATGATTTTTAATGCATAATTATTGGTCCAGCGTGGACCAATTGCCAGTATGTATATCTCATACCTAGTCATGGCTACTACAACAATTGTCACAAGCCCCTTGGTCCTGTGCTGCTTCTCTTCTGTATAATGGTCACGGAGGTTTGTTCCCTAGGCACTGTTACCATTTACAAAACACCTCATATTTTTTCAATGAATGCCCCTGATTGGACAAGGTGGAGATTATGGTATCACTGCCGTTCCTTGCTCAACCAGAGAATGCCTTGTATTCATTAAAGAATACAAAGAATTTTGCAAATGGCAGCAGTGCAGAGTAAGCAACCCCCTGCAGTCAGTATGTTGAAGGGAAGACAGCAGAAGACCCGTAAGATCAGAGTGATCACTCTGGTAGTGCTGACAACTACACTGATTGGCAGCTTCCCGAGCAGACCGTCAGGTGTAAAATATGCATATTTACATTGTTCCAAGTTGAACCAATGTAACGATGCAATAAGAACCATAGCTAGACCTTAGTTTTACCCACTTAACGTCCACCTCATAGCGGATTTACTGCTACAGAATGGCTATATATATATATATATATATATATATATATATGTATATATATGTGTGTGTGTGTGATTCTGCACTTCTGCCCGCAGGGGGAGCGCACGTGATTAAACACAGCAGAAGCTGATCTGCGGGTGCTGGGCACTGGATGTCCTCCAGTGGTCGTCGGTAAACCACAGGACGGAGATGCAAACGTAACTTATTTGCTCCATGAGGTGAAAATCTCTTCTTCAGCTAACTATTATGTTGTGCTGTGGGTCGGCTACACACACAAATGTTATTGTTGTTAATGTATGTAATGCATTAATAATAAAAAATATTCAGCCTTTTCAACTCCTTTAATTAATTGCTTGGAGTCTCTAAAAAATTGCCTGAGTTTGCCACATTTTAGAGCACATTGTCACTGTAACTTCACCAACTTAACAAATACACTGGTTTGGAGCATTGAAATAAGAAGCCACACATTGTTAATATAAAACATTTTACTCCAAGCACATTCACATGTGCGTTCTAAAAGGTTTTTGAACAAACCAACATCTTGGTGTATAACATATATGTTTGCCATTATTTTGCCTTTTTTGGGTCTATACAGACATGTTTAAAAACATAAGATACACATCCCCAACGCAGGAACTTATAAAGTTCGACTTTGCTAAGGTGAAGGCCATATGAGACATTAGTATCCCAAAACTGTGTGTTGATGTTGCCTTCCTCAGATGGGGTGATCTTACCCCTCTACATGCCAAAATGTGAAGCCACGTACACGTAAATGCATAACTGTTAAATGTCCCCTGTGATCCCCTGCCTAAAATGTGTGCCTTTCCCTACATCTATTTTGCCAAAGCCCCAAAACACACAGTGTGTCAAAATGTGCTATCTCCCATCACGGGATATCAATATACACGTTTTGGGGGTGCAACTCCTTCCTCCAAACTAAAGTAGATGAGAGGAAGGGGTTGCACCCCCGAAACATGTCCACTGATCCCACATGTTGCCACACATATTTCAGAACGGTCAACCCACTTTAGTGCAAAGTGGATTTGCCTTTTGGAAATAACCCCCAGTGTGTCAACATGTGCTAGCTCACATTATGGGGGATAAATGGATGCGTTTCGGGGTGCAACCCCTTCCTCTCATCTACTTTAGTTTTGAAGAAGGTGTTGCACCCCCAAAACACGTACATTGATATAAAGTGATGGGAGATAGCACATGTTGACGCACCATGTGTTTTGGGGCTTTAGCAAAATAGATGTAGGGAAATACACACATTTTAGGCATGGGATCATGAGGGAATTCCGAATTTTGTGGCCAAATTTGTGTGTATCTTCAAAATTTGGCTTTGCAATTCATAAAAACACATAAAGATTACAATTAAAACATTACTTAGGGCAGTGTTTCACAACTCTCCTTCTCCAGATGCATTTCTAGGTCAGGTTTTCAATTTTTGGCACAGGTGATGATGTCACTTCCGAGGTTAGTAATTCACACATTTTTAAAATGCGGAAAATAAAGAAAACAGGACCTGGTGGTGCATCTAGAGAAGCGGAGTGGCTAAACACTGACCTCAGACACTATAAAGCCTAGGTTCACATTGGAGCGATTTGTCATGCGCTTTGATCGATAAAATCACATGACAAGTCGCAGCCTATTTGCGGCAATGGCACTGTTCCAGTCGATGCGACACTGATTTATCGGCGTTACAACAATTTGCAAAAGTAGTTCCTGCACTACTTTTTCCAATTTCAAGTGCAACTTCAATAGAAACCTGGGCATGAAGCCACACAAATGTAATCAATTTAAAACTGTACAAACACATGTACAACATAATGACAAAAATAAAACATGTTTGGTTTTTACATTTTCGCTAAAATATCAATGATGTTGATAACTCTGTTTTGTACATCATGGATGTTTTCTTTCATTTTCTCCAATTCCCTATTGCAAACCAAGAGCTCACTGATAAGTATTTGTGCACTTTCCTGCTGAAGTGATTTTGGTCTTCCACAACATCCACATCAAAAACACACCATGTATTAGAAATATGCAGGCATTCATCTATTACTTGAAGCTGTGGTCTCAGACACTGACCTGTGGCCGACACTATTTTTGAGAACTTCACACAGTACTTCCTGTGCCGACACATCAGCATTAACATCTTCAGGGTTTGTGGTGAGTTGACTTTCTGTATCTTCAGGAGGTGCTGGGTTACTGGTGTCCACACACAGCTCAGATGTCCCTCTTCTTTTCTCCCTTATGTGAATACGAAAAAGGTATACTTAGCAGACAGATATGTTAGGCTAGAAATAGTAATATGAACCATTGTTTGGAAGTGTCTTCCAATTGTCTATTTTGGCAGTTACAAGCTGAAGACATGATTTTTTCCTTTTTCAAAATCTGGAATACTTACCTGTTTTGTGCAAGTTTCAGACATGGAGAAGATACCCCTGGTATCCACTAGAGCACCTGCGTGGGATGCTCCTGCGACCAAATGCGTAAACAGCTGATGAGTGTCCTCTACTGACACTGAATAAAGTTGACATTTCATTATAGTTACAAATACATCTAGACATCAATCTAATGAACTTATTTTAAATCAAAATAGGCCATAACAAATGCATTTAACCTGCATCTTCCAAAAACGAAGTATTAGTGGTCGATTGAAAGATGTCTAATGTCCCGCGAACGATTTCTGTGTCCACGAAAATAAAACTTGGCATTTTAAACTGTAGAACAGTAAATTAAAGAACATGGCCCAGCACAAAAGTAATAATAATAGGGACACAGGAAAAAAACTTTTTCGCAGCACTTTCCTGATCTTTCTATACTGATCTTCCTCTCTCAATTTAAGGTCTAACCAGTGTTTTCTCAACTGATCCTTGGATCGGCGTACCCCAAAATTCCTGTGCAGACTTCTCATAACCTTAGCCATGATCTCGGTCTTTCTGGCATTTGGGTTTCTGTAAGGTCCATGATTCCCATCATAGTCTGTCCTCACTAATGCCGCGTACACACGAGCGGATTGTATGGCGTACTTAGTCCGTCGAAACACATTTCAGCGGACAATCCGCTCGTGTGTGGGCTTCAGCGGACTTTTTCAGCGTGCAGTCCGGAGTACTAAGAATTTCGGTTTTTCCAAAATTCTGTCCGTCGTACTTTGGTTTCAGCGGACAATACGGTCGTCAGTATGCTAGTTCGACGGACTAAGAATGGCGCATGCCCAGAAAGGATTTACACGGCGGAAGGGTGCTTTGCTGTGTCTTGGACTTCCTATTTCTAGTCCCGTCGTACGTGCTGTACACGTCATCGCGCAAGCTTTCGACGGACTGTTTGTGTATCTGTGTGTGGTCAAGTCCGTTCAGTGGAAACTACGACGGATTGTCCGTCGGATTGTATGACGGACTAAGTACGCCATACAATCTGCTCGTGTGTACGCGGCATAAGATGTCCACCATCTCCACCATTTCTTCAGACAACACATTTGTGGCCTTATATATACTCCTGGATCTGGAAGTGGCTTGCTCCAGGGTTTCCTCATTGCTGCTGTCAGTACACACCTGCTGTCTCGTCGCTATTTGATCTCCCACTGCCCCGAAAGAGAAGATGCAGGGAATACACTAGAAAGAAGGACAGGGGCAGAGTTTCACACATGCGCAGTGTATATAAAGCCATAACGTGCGGTCGATGTAACAGCCGTAGCAACAATCTGGGAGTGGAGGACAAACGATCGACATTGCCAAAGCTAAAATGAAGGTACAATTGTAAATTGGGGCATCAGTGGTTAGTGGCCTATACTTATAGATTGAGGCCTATATTGGGACCAGATTATGAGTTTAGCCTGACATTAGGGTTTGTCTTGTGTTGTGTCTTGCAGGCAAAAATGGTGGATAAATTCACAGCCCCATATTTTTTTGCCCGAATTTATACAGCAGTACCGGGAGCTTCTGTGTCTACGACAAGTGTAACCTGGGGGGACAGGTAGCAGGTACAAAGCTCCCTGGGATGAGCAGTTGTTCAGGCACAGATACCAAATCCAGTGAGATAGTGAGAAACAGTGCTGTGTTTATTTGTGTTATATACAAGTCTATATACAGGTGCTGTCCAGTGTTCCAGAAAACAAATAAGAACAGAAATAGCAAAAAAAATAAAAAATCCTAACCGTGTCTCGGCTCTAACTACACAATATGCAGGCCCTAACTACCAGGCTGAGCAAGCCTACCGATTGTCAGTTTCTGCATAAATTGCTTAACAGCTTTTACCAACCTTTTCCTCTTCACAGACCAACGTTGTCTGTGTTTCCCAGGCAGAGAGCAAATGCTGTTTGCTCAGGTGAGCTTAAATTAGCCTGGGGAAGAGGAAGAGATTTCTGAATGTGTACGAGAGGAGCCTGGGAAGCGTATAAACCCCGAACAGGACTTTTCCTGGCTCTCTCTGGGATGCTCTGCTACACAAGTTAAAAGTACGTATTACTCCAATAAAATCAAGAGGAAGGCAGCGATGGAGAAACTGTTGGAATTGGTGAAGCCTCTGTATCCCACGGCAAACATCAATTATTTGAAGGCCAAATTTGGTAGCCTGCGTTGTGCATATAATAGGGAGTGCAAGAAGGTCATGGAATCCCAATGATCAGGAGGAGCAGCAGAAGACATATACAGTATGTCCCCAGGCTGTGGTACTACAACAGACTGCATTTTTTGTCAGACCAAACCGAACCACGCCCATCACTCTCAACACTTCCTTCCACATCGACTGAGGCCACAGCTCCTAAGGTCAGGAAGAGGATGTGGAGGAGCCTAGCTTGACCCATATTTGTAGACAAAAATTGAATGATGTTAACTAGATGTTATTGATCTCAAATTTCTGCCTTAACAAAGTGGATAGTCTTTTCCATTTGTTAACATTCAATTTGCAACAGTCATGAGATCAAATTTGTGTGTGATTGATGACCAAAAAGCATGTGCGAGGAGATGATCCTGAAGCTCCTCAACGAGGGGAGGAGGGGCCAAATTACCCCAAAAATGCACATCTGTGAGTCAGAGCACAATCCTCCACCACCTCCACAGACACCACAGCCACCACACCCACCACAGCAGCATATCGGACTGTGGCAAATGTAGCCCCAACACCCCCATCAAGCCCGCTGGGCTGGGGATTTTCAACCCTACAATTTTTAATGTTCTTGTTTATTTTGAAAAAGATGATTTGAGTTATTTTTTTGTGCAGAGAATGCATTTTTTATTTAATTTCGTTTATTTGTGTGGAAGGAAGCATTGAGAGCGATGGCCTGGGTTTGGTCTGGTCTGGAAAAAAACGCAGACGGTTGGAAGACTACAGCCTCTGGACATATATGTCATCTGCTGCTGCTCCTGATCTCTTGGAGTCCAGTACCGTATTGTGCTCCCTATTAAATGGACTCCTCAGGTTACCAATTTTGCAATTCACATAATTGATGTCTGCCCTGGGGTACAAACGCTTCACCAATTCCAACAGTTTCTCCATCATTGCCTTCTTCTTAATTTTTATATGACCTTGTGCTCCCTGTTCAATAAAAAAAATTTTGGGGAAAAAATACTTGGCTATGTGTTTTACTTAAAAAAGGACAGTTTGTTTGTGAGTAGACAGGTGCATTTCAAAAATACAATGTCAATTTAAAATGGAACACCAACATAGTTGTATCTTTGAGCTTAAAAACTATGAGATAATAATGGTGTTATGGTAATTGACCCCCCAAAAAAATGAGTATTCTGGAGATCACTAGAGAAAAATATAATTTTTTCTGGAGATCACTAGAAAACATGTATTATTCTGGAGATAACTAGAAAAAATATATATTATTCTGGAGATCACTGGGAAAAAAATAAAAATTATTATTCTGGAGATCACTAGGAAAAAAAATATTGTTCTGGAGATCACTAGAAAAAAATTTAAATTATTATTCTGGAGATCACTAGAAAAAAAAAAAGATTATTCTGGAGATTACTAGAATCTTTTTTTTAAATACGTTTGGCAGAACTCTGTCAATATCACCAATAAAGCAGTTTCATTATTATATCATTATAAAGAAGAAGAGAATGTGCGCTGCATTGAGAGATTTCGCAATTTGGCGCATCACGAATGCGATGTCTCCATTACTCATTAAGAGGGATGAATTGATAAAAAATTACTTTAGTACTTAAAGCTGACTTTCACCCAAAAATAAAAGTGCTGCTTATGCTCTTCCTCCCCTCAGCTCTTCACTTTTATGGGAGGGGGGAGTGGGAAACCTTTTTGTGATAGATACATTCTCCCACTTCCTCATCATTGTGAGGAGAATACTGCGGCCTTTTCAGGCTTTCTCGCCCCACTGGGCAGCTCAAGACTAAAGCTGGCCATTTGGCCGACTTACCATAGAGATGACCGAGGCCTAGAATGTCCACAATCATCTCTGTGGTCTAAGAAACTGAAAGCGACGAGTATTTTGTCACTTCCGGTTTTCCAAGATATATTCGCTGGATCATGTTTCTGGTACATGATCAGTGCTTCTAGGTAGGGGGCGTGGACGTGCCTACTGCCGTGGCTGTGTTGATTTGTTACAGCACAAGCCAAATGCCGGGACATGCTGATTAGCTTTGTGATTCATGGAAGAGAGCTCTGTGTTGATAAACAACACAGAGCTCTGTACACTGGCAGTCGATCTTGATGTCGCAAAGCAGGGGAAAAAAATGAAAATTGTATCAAATTCATACAATTATTTTCCTTTCCTGATGCCAATCCATATCTTCCCACAGGACCTGTTTGAATCTATAACAGTCTGACTGAGAGCTACCTCCCCCATTCTCTGTACAAATAACAAGATCAAAAAAAGGGAGGGTTTGTATACTGCCATGGATTGGCGTCAGGAAAGGAAAATTATGGTATTTTTTTTTTACAGGTAAGAAGGTATTTTTATTAAAATCAACAAGGACAGTTTACATAATAAACATTTTGAAGACAGCAGTGCACATCACAATGCGACAGAACAGATTATAACAGGGAAACAGAAAAAGAAAACTTCACACAGAGTTACATATTGCAGTAAGGTGTATAGTCCGGTTGCATATAAACAGTGTCTGGTTCATTCAGTACCGAGATACATCACTTATCAGGTGTATAGTGCCAGCTTTATGCAGGAGGGAGATGCGGATACTCATTACGGGTCACTCCTCCACTGGCGCGTTGCAAGTGGCGGCATTACCCAACCAGGTGTCCCATATTTTCCCATACTTGGCCGGGCAGCCTCTATGAGCATAGACTTCCTTTTTGTAGGGAAAAACCTTATTAACAGCAGATATCCACTCATGCAATGTTGGGGGCAGAACCTGGAGCCATCGTCTCGCTATAAGTAGTCTAGCCATATAAAGTGTTTCCTGGAGGAATATTTTATGGAACTTATCCGAGTCAGGGTCAAAGAATATCCCCAGAAAGCATTGTTTAGGACATAGCGTCAGGGGTGAGCCCATCTCGTCATGAATGAACCTCACTATGTGGATCCAGTAGTCCTGTATTATTGGACATAGCCAAAGAATGTGAAAGAAGGTGCTGTGGGCGCTGCTATATCTGGGACAGAGGGGGCTATAATTTGGTTTGTTTTTTGCTATTCGGATCGGTGTCAGGTACACCCTGTGTAGTATGTACATTTGCATCAGGCGGTCAGATAATCTGTTAGAAACTTTTTTGCAAGCCTCGAGTGCTTCCTCCCACTCGTCATCCTCCAGCTCCCCCACATCCCCGGACCAGCGCTCTTTTAACTTATGTGCCGTTAATACCGCTTGAGGTCTGAGAAGTGAATTTTATAGTATTGAGGTTAGTTTTTGGTGGTCCTGTCCTAAAAAGATATTAACCATATCTAAGCACTCAACATTGGGGGGGGGGTCCCGCAAAACTGTGTCTGTAGAGTTTGGCAGAGCTGGAGGTAACGGAAATGCGTAAAGTTGGGGAGATCAAACCCCTCCTTGAGTTGTTGGAATGATTTCAGTATGCCCCTTGGTATACGTCAGAAAGGTATCTCACCCCCCATTTAAGCCATATCTTTTGGTCAGGTAGCCCCTGCAGCTCTCCTAGAGCGGGGTTGTCCCAGAGGGGTGTGTGGGAGTGTGTGCGTGGGAGGTTTAACTTGCGTTTCACTACCTCCCAAACCCTGCAATTGTGGTACAGCAGCCCCTTCCTATCCCCCAACTCCCCTCCATCAGCACAATCCCTGAGGATAATTTGAAAGGGGTGGTAATGCCTTGAGTGTGGGAGGAACACACTAATGTCAGGTACCGGTCCCTGTCATGCTTGTCCAGGTGAAATAGGTGAGAGTTGAGCCGCTAGGTAATAAAGGTTGAAGTCAGGCAGGGACGCGCCACCCAGCTCAGTGGGGTTTTTCAGTGATTGCCATGATAACTTGTGGCGGTTGGTACCCCAGACAAAAGAGTTAAGGAAAGCCTCAATTGATTTGAAGATTCTGAGGGGCAGGTAAATGGGGCCATGCCATAGGACATACAAGAATCCAGGAAGTAGGATCATTTTAATTAAGTTAATCCTCCCCATTATCCCCAAGGGTAGTTTGGCCCACGTCTGGGTTCTAGTCTTCATATTTGCAATTAGGGGCTCAATGTTTAGTTTCATAAAGTCTTCTCGGGAACGGGTAATCGTGATGCCCAGGTATTTCATGGTGCTCACTCTTAAGAAGCGGGGAAGAGGCCTGCAGTGTTGTGTGGGGGGGGGGGGGGGTCCTATATCAATGGGAAGTATCTGGGACTTATCCAAATTGATCCGCAGTCCAGAGTATGTGCCAAAGGACTGGATGGTTTCAAGGGCAGCTTGGAGGGACTGGCCTGTGTCAGCAAGGTAGAGCAGCATATCATCCGCATAGAGGCTGATCCTCTCCTCCAGATCTCCACGCTGAAAACCCCTAATTTCCGGGTAGGCTCTGATGGCAGTCGCCAAGGGCTCTAAGGCAAGAGCGTACAGAAGTGGGGATAAAGGGCACTCCTGATGCGTACCCCTTGAAAGGGGAAATGACTCCGAGACCCGTCCATTAACCAAGATCCTGGCACAAGGGTTCTGGTAAAGGAGAGGGATCCACTTAATAAAGCGTGGTCCGAAACCAAAACTTGACAGGCACTTCCACAAGTACCTCCACTCAACTGAATCAAATGCTTTAGCGGCATCTAGGGACACCACCGCCCTGGAGCCCGTTTGGGCATGTTGCGCCTGGATGTTCATGTGGAGTCTCCTCAAATTGTAAGCTGTATTTTTGGCAGGCGTAAACCTGGTTTAATCGGGGTGTTTTAATGTGGAAATCACTGTGTTCAAGCGTAACGAGAGAGCCTTGGCCAGGATCTTGATATCGAGTTGGAGCAGGGAGATTGGGCGGTAGGACTCTGGGGCATGCGCAGGAGTGACATCATCGCTGCTCCGGCGCTGTGAGTGGCCGGAGCAGCGACACCTGGAAGAAGATGGACGCTCGGAACTACAGGGGACATCGGTGACATCGCTGGCTCCTGTGTCAGGTAAGTGACACAGAATGGGCTACTATTCAATGCATAGTAGCCCATTATGCTGTACCTTTGCAGGGAGACAAAGAGGAAGTAAACCCATCAGGGTCTACTTTCTCTTTAACCCCTTGATCATCCCTGATGTTAACCCCTTCCCTGCCAGTGTCATTTATACAGTGAACAGTGCATTTTTAGCACTGATCGCTGTATAAATGTCAATGGTCCCAAAAAAGGTGTCAAAAATGTTCAAGCTGTCCATCACAATCCCACTAAAAATAAAAAAATTATAAAAATGCCATAAATCTATCCGCTATTTTGTAGACGCTATAACTTTGCGCAAACCAATCAATATGCGCTTATTGAGATTTTTTTTTTTTGATCAAAAATATGCAGCAGAATACACATTGGCCTAAACTGATGAAGAAATTAGATTGTTTACATTTTATATATTTATTTTAAAGCAGAAAGTAATGTTGTTTTTTTCAAAATTGTCAGCATTTTTTTGTTTATAGCGCAAAAAATAAAAACCGCAGAGGTGATCAAATACCACCAAAAGAAATCTCTATTTGTGGGGAAAAAAAGGACATCAATTTTGTTTTGTACAGGGACGCACGACCGCACAATTGTCAGTTAAAAGGACGCAGTGCTGAATCGTAAAAAATGGCCTGGTCATTAAGGGGGCAAATCCTTCCGGGGCTGAAGTAAAATTAAACTGGATTGGCTGCAAAAGGGCCCCATCAACACATTTCCATTCCACTAACACCTGGAAGCAGGTGACAATGCCCGATGGAAAAACAGTGCCATATAAAGTATTAATATCACCTATTTCCGCCCTATCTATATCAGAGCTGACAGATGGACAGTATATTCATACACACACATGCTAAGAAACGCTTCTTGATGACATCATATCCTGCGACAGTTCAAGCTCAATCTGTCAATAGCCGATAGAAAAAGAAGGAAAACTCGAGCCTTAGTACTTTAACTTTCATGCGGCACAGTTGGCGGACCCTGTTATCATATACATGTTGGTGTCTATGGCAGCTGCCTGAAAGTGGGAAATGAGTGTGCTGTAGCCAGCAATCTCTTGTACGACGTGCCCGGTGTCCTAAGGTTGGCGCCGGAGGAGTTAAGAGGGTGGAGGTGCGATCTAGACGAGAGCAATCGATGTCGGAGCGAGCGATTCTTTGCCGAGCGTGGCCGGCTGGGTGGCAGTAAGGGGGTCGCTGTACGTACTGGTCTCTGCCCCGTCCTCGGTCAATGGCCCGCTAACCATGACGGATTACAGCGAGGAACAGCGCAATGAGCTGGAGGCTCTGGAGTCCATCTATGCTGACTCTTTCACAGGTGAGCCGGGGCCCCAGGGCTGGGGTGGTACAGACCAGGGTGACATGGAAGAGCCCCACTCTGGGATGGTATAGACCAGGGTGACATGGAAGAGCCCCTCTCTGGGATGGTACAGACCAGGGTGACATGGAAGAGCCCCTCTCTCTGGGATGGTACAGACCAGGGTGACATGGAAGAGCCCCTCTCTCTGGGATGGTACAGACCAGGGTGACATGGAAGAGCCCCTCTCTCTGGGATGGTACAGACCAGGGTGACATGGAAGAGCCCCTCTCTCTGGGATGGTACAGACCAGGGTGACATGGAAGAGCCCCTCTCTCTGGGATGGTACAGACCAGGGTGACATGGAAGAGCCCCTCTCTCTGGGGTGGAACAGACCAGGGTGACATGGAAGAGCCCCTCTCTCTGGGGTGGTACAGACCAGGGTGACATGGAAGAGCCCCTCTCTCTGGGGTGGTACAGACCAGGGTGACATGGAAGAGCCCCTCTCTCTGGGGTGGTACAGACCAGGGTGACATGGAAGAGCCCCTCTCTCTGGGGTGGTACAGACCAGGGTGACATGGAAGAGCCCCTCTCTCTGGGGTGGTACAGACCAGGGTGACATGGAAGAGCCCCTCTCTCTGGGGTGGTACAGACCAGGGTGACATGGAAGAGCCCCTCTCTCTGGGGTGGTACAGACCAGGGTGACATGGAAGAGCCCCTCTCTCTGGGGTGGTACAGACCAGGGTGACATGGAAGAGCCCCTCTCTCTGGGGTGGTACAGACCAGGGTGACATGGAAGAGCCCCTCTCTCTGGGGTGGTACAGACCAGGGTGACATGGAAGAGCCCCTCTCTCTGGGGTGGTACAGACCAGGGTGACATGGAAGAGCCCCCCTCTCTGGGGTGGTACAGACCAGAGTAACCTGGAAGAGCCCCTCTCTCGGGGTGGCACAGACCAGGGTGACCTGGAAGAGCCCCTCTCTCTGGGGTGGTACAGACCAGGGTGACATGGAAGCAGGGCCAGATTAAGAACATCATGGGCCTGGTGCTGAGGATTTTGGTGGGGCCTTTTATAAACAATAAATAAAAATGCAAACAATTTTTTGTTATAACAAATTAAATTAAAGAGAGAGAGGGAGGATGAGAGAGAAAGAGAGAGAGAACGGGGATGAAAGAGGTGTGAAGGGTAAGGGAGGGAGGATGAGAGAGAAAGGGGGAGATGAGAGAAAGAGGATGCACATGAGGATGTGTGGGAATGACATCAACGCAGCCTGGCCAAGGGAAGTGACCAAAGGCACAGAACCCAGAAGGAAGACCGGGTGAAGATGCCCGGGCCCCACCGGATTGATCACAGAACAGCACTGGAGGGCTCAGTCTAACAATTTAAGTGTACCATAATGTGCTAATATGCTGGGCATACTTGTACATTATGGCATAACCTACCCCAGGGCTTCTAAAAACTAGTAATGTTAGAAAAGTTTACTACCGCTTTAATATTACAGGAGCCTTTCATGGGGCCCCCTACTGACCTTGTGGCCCTTGGGCAGTGCCTAAGTGCATAGTTGTCAACATTTCAAAAATATTTTCAGGAACGCTTTTTTTTACAAGTGCTATATTTAGAGTAGCTGACATCCCCTATGTTCCTCTATACATCACAATAGTAATTACAAAATTAAATAAGTACTAATAATGGGGCAGAACAAATATGAGGACTGTGAGGTTTCCTTTAGTTGAACTGACAAAAGTGCCCATTCTAGAGCTGGTAACATTGAGGATATTCAGTATAATTTTAAAGAACAGTTTTCGTGGGTAAGAGGCATAGGGGAGGAGTATGGATGGTATAAAAATGGAGTATGTGCAGGTGAGGGAGAGGAATGTGGAGGGTCTAACAGTGGGCACTATGTACATGAGAGGAGTGTGAAGGGTATGACAGTGGGCAGTATGCACAGCAGAGGAGTGTAGAGGGTATGACATTGGGCACTATGTATAAGAGAAGAGTGTGGAGGGTATGACAGCGAGCAATATGTATAGGAGAGAAGTGTGGAGTGTAGGACAGTAAGCAGTAATTACAGGAGAGGAGTGTGGAGGGGGGGGGGGGTATGACGGTGGGCACTATGTATAGGAGGGGAGTATGGAGGGTATGACAGTGAGTAGTATGTACAGGAGAGGAGTGTGGAGGGTATGACAGTGGGCACTATGTATAGGAGAGGAGTATGGAGGGTATGACAATGAGTAGTATGTACAGGAGAGGAGTGTGGAGGGTAAGACAGTGGGCACTATGTACAGGAGAGAAGTGTATGACAGCGGGCACTATGTAGAAGAGAGGAGTGTGTAGGATATGACAGCGGGCGTTATGTATAGGATAGAAGTGTGGAGGGTATGACAGTGAGCAGTATGTACAGGAGAGGAGTGTGAAGGGTATGACAGTGGGCAGTATGCACAGACGAGGAGTGTGGAGGATATGACAGTGGGCACTATGTATAGGAGAGAAGTGTATTTTATGAATGAAACAGTTTCTTTCCAAAAAAAAGTTTGCAAAATTGCTGTGTAAATATCTTGTAACATAAAAAGTCCATAGGGTGTCTGCTAAAACAATATATAATGCTTGACTCCTGATCGCCGAGCTACAATCCTCGATCTTCTCTTTTTATTTATTTTTTATTTATTTTTTTGGGCAAATTGGCCTATCTTGAGAAAGGGGCCTGGAGCTGCAGCTCCAATAGCCCCTAGCCCCTATGTTAATCCGGCCCTGCATGGAAGAGCCCCTCTCTCTGGGGTGGTACAGACCAGGGTTACCTGGAAGAGCCCCTCTCTCGGGGTGGCACAGACCAGGGTGACCTGGAAGAGCCCCTCTCTCGGGGTGGCACAGACCAGGGTGACCTGGAAGAGCCCCTCTCTCGGGGTGGCACAGACCAGGGTGACATGGAAGAGAGCCCCTCTCTCGGGGTGGCACAGACCAGGGTGACATGGAAGAGAGCCCCTCTCTCCGGGTGGCACTGACCAGGGTGACATGGAAGAGAGCCCCTCTCTTGGGTGACACAGACCAGGGTGACATGGAAGAGCCCCTCTGGGATGTACCCCTCAGCCTGGATTGTGAGTCTGTGTTAGAATTCTCAGTCCCCCTGGACCTAGCTATAAAAGTAGGGGAAACGCTTAGAAGGGTACTTACGGGTCACTTTCCTGTAGAGCTAGGCTTAGCATAGGTCCACATACGTGCATGCACGGCGCTTTATTCATTTGAAAGGGAAAGGGCTGCTGTGCCTGCAGGAAATGCATGGAGAGAGACCCCCGACCCTTTTCTATAAAAAAAAAAATCACAAGGAACTGCAGGGTGCTGGAGTGGCAATGCGTGGGGGCGCATTGTAGAATTAAAGGCTTCCTCACTGACATGCGTGCAGAGAGTTTCTGCATACACAATCGCTTCTTCCCAACCCACACAGAAACATGCAGCTCTATGCACATATGTGACCCTAGCCTGACAGGAACCTTCTGACACTTCTAGGAGTGATGTCTGGTCTGTCTGTGCAATGTGGTTCCTTCCACAGACCTTACACCACTGCAGGACACAGTAATACTGTAGAAGGTTTAGAGCAGTGGTCTCCAAACTGCGGCGCTTTGCTTGCCTTTATCTGGCCCTTTGGGCACTATTCCTCCCACTGGTGCCAGCGTTGGGTGTAATTCCCCCCACTGGCTCTGTGCCCCCTTGCTCTGTTGAGCCCAGGGCAGCTGCCCCTCCTGTCCACCACTTCTCCCGGCCCTGCCTCCAACTGAATCCAATGATGGGACATTAATTCCCCCCAATAGCAAAGATGCATTGTTTACTGACTCCCACTCCCCCAGGACAAAATCTACTCCCAATGGCCACAGTCCACCCCCCCCAAACTTTGAAGGCCCTCAAACAGCTGGCTCTTTGTATAGAATGTTTAGAGAGCCCTGGCTTAGAGGTTAGGAATGTGGAAAGGGAAGTGCAATTTCCAATGCTTCGTTCACACAGATGTGCTGTTCTGTAAACCCTGTCTTTACCTGCATGGGTGGCTTGGTTAAATCAGTGACTATTTAGATCTACAAGTGCATCCCGAGCAATCCATGCGGTATTGAGTGCCGGGTCACACTATTGTGATGCGAGAACCCTCGAATCAACTGCAGGTTCCCGCATCGCACTCGACGCGCACGGCAGTTCACACTGTCATATGTTAACGACACCCCCATTTCAGCTCGCATATCGCACTGCGAACTGACAGCTCGGACATGAATCTGATCACATATGTGAGAACACACATGCGATACGATTCTGGTCCGAACAGAAAAAGGATCCTGTGCGTGTTTGGACTGAATGCGGTGCGATATCAGCCATGCTATCTGTATGGCTGACATCACACCGCACAGACATCGCATGTAATGTGAACAGCAGTGGCGCTGCAAATTACATGCAATGTCTGCCATCTCAATAGTGTGAACCGGCACTTATGCACAGATCAGAATTCAAACAGATTAGCACACACTGTGGATTCCTGCAGCTGAAATGACAGGTGTGTGTAAAGAGTTACAGCTGCCCATAAAATTCAATGACGAGCCACAGCAATCAGTGACTGTTCGCACAGCTAGCAATCACCTGTAGTGATCATAGCTGGATGCAGACTCGATCATCTGTCGCTAACCACAGGCAATTGCTAGCTGTGCGAATAGTCATGAATCACTGGGGCCACCTTCAGCCTGTCATTGCATTGTATGGGCTAAGCTGCCACAGTTCTTTGAACACATTTGTCATTCCAACTGTAGCAGTGCACATATACTTTATTCTGGAATTCACCGGGTTTCATTTGCCAGTATAAATGTAGTCTAATTAGGTTGCTAAAGTAAACGTTTTGGGGTTTCATAGTAGGTAAAGTTGAATAATGACAATAGTCCATCCAGTTCAACCTTGGTAGGTGTATGCGTGTCAGTGTCGAAGATGCAGGTCCAAGAGTCTCTTAACAATATCAATTCTATTCGCTGACACCACCAATTGTGGAAGAGCGTTTCGCATCCTTATCCCCCTGACAGTGAAAAACCCCCTACGGAGCTTAAAGGGTATGTTCACCCTTAGGCCGCGTACACACGGGCGGACTGTCCGCCCAACTAGGTTCGTCAAACAGTTTGACAAACAGTCCGTTCAAAATTTGCATGAGCGGACTTGACCACACACGACGAACGAACAGTCCGCTGAAAACTTGCGCGATGACGTGAACGACACGTACGACGGGACGAGAAATTCGTCGTCCGATACACTGCAATGCAACCTTCGCCGTGTAAATCCTTTCTGAGCATGCGCAGAACTTAGTTTGACGAACAAGCCTACACATGAGCGGACTGTCCGCTCAAACCAAGTTTCAGCGGACAGTCTTACGGAAATTCCGAAAAACTTTGTTCGTCAGACTGTCCGCTGAAACTGTCCGCTGAAGCCCACACACGAGCGGACTGTCCGCTGAAACACTGTTCAGCGGACAAAGTTGGACGAACAGTCCGCCCGTGTGTACGCGGCCTTAAAGAAAATCTGTATAGTGAACTTACTCTGGACCCCATCCCGCTCTACCTGAGTCCCACGATCACCCGCTGTGAGACATCAGGTCGCCGCTTCACCGGTCCAGAGATATGAAATCCCCACGGCTTAATCTCCTAAATGTATCTTGTAAAGGTGCATATAGGAGGCATTCTAATTGGTTGGCACCAACCAATCGGGACCTGCCTAGCCTGTCCTGTCAGCACTGCAAAAGAGGAGAGAAAGCTGCTGGGATTTCAAATAACTTGATTGGTAAAGTAGCGACCTGGTGTCTCACAGCGGGTGATCACGGACTCGGGTACAGCGGGACCAGGGGGGATGGGGAAGGGGTCCAGTGTAAGTTCAACTTACAGATTTTCTGTAAAGGTGAACTTATACTTTAAGGTTCTCCTCTATTCTCATTGTGTGACCCTGTGTACTATTACACTCCCTGAGACTGTAAAGTTTTTTTTCTTCCTAGGTTGGGATCACCATTGAGATATTTGTATATTGCTATTATATCTCTTCTCCAGGGAGAACACATTCAGTGCTTGAAGTCATTCCTCATCCTGATCCTGGCTTTGATATCTACCCAGTCATCGCACCTGAATTCAAATCCAAATGGGTTTTTTATTTGTGCAAATACATTGAGGTGATTCTAAAGGTTAGAATTTAAACAAATAAAAATAAACCTGTTCTACTTACCTGCTCTGTGTAATGGTTTTGCACAGAGCAGAGCCGGTCCTCTTCTTTTTGGGTCCCCTGCTGAGTACCCCAAGTAGGAAGCTTCTTTCTATGAGGGCACATGAGCAGGCCCCACATTCGAGCCACGCTCCTGTGAATGGACATTGTCCATTCACACACAGACGGCGGCTTGGCCCTGCTCTCCCCTCACTGGCTCACTAGCTGTAATTAACACAATGAGAAGAGAGAGGCCCGGCAGAGCCACTGCTCTCATGCACATCGCTGGATGGAGATGGCAAGTATAGGGATGGGGGCTTCACCCAGAAGGTTTTAAAAGTGGTCCTTCACTCAGAAGTGAAAGCACTACTCATCCTTCTCCCCACCCCTTTTACATTTTTAGGATTTTTTTTTTTTTTTTTTTTTTGAGAGGTAGTCCCTCAACTCTCGCCTACGTTAGTGTGGCATCGCTGGTACCACCCCAAGCCCTCAGCCTGTCGGGACACATCACTTGAGGCTGCACAACCAGTCTTACTGTGTGATGTCAGACATGTGCAGTGGGGAGCTGGCTTTGATCAGAAAGTCACAGCCAGCTCCCAAATGTAAGATGGCTACATCAAGGAACCACAGTGATGGGAAGAATCAGCTGTGGGTAAACAGCACTGGTACCTGCTTATTTAAAAGTCAGCAGCTTTTCCATGTGTATGGCGGCTAACATCCTTTTGTTCCAGGTGAATCACACTTGGATCAGGGGCATTAAAAACATCAAATTCCAAAAAGCCCCTTTAACCACTTATGGGGCGGCAGGATTTACCCCCTCAATGACCAGCCCATTTTATGATTTTCTACACCGTGTTATTTTAGCTGACAAGTTGCAGGCGGGCGGCGCTGTACCCAAATAAAATCAATGCCCTTTTTTCCCCACAAATAGAGCTTTCTTTTGGTGGTATTTGATCACATCAGTGTTTTTATTTTTTGCGCTATAAACAAAAAGAGCGACAATTTTGAAACCAAAAAATATTTTTTTAACCGCTTTGCGCCCACACTGTAGCCATCTTTTGGACGCTATCTGCTGGGAGGCCATCCCTGGACGTCGTCCTGTTTACTTCCCCTCTGAACGTTGCAGCGGGCCCGCATCGGGGAAGTTCTGTGCTGGCCGTGTCCCCTGAACACGGCCAGTCACAGATCGCTGTAAACGGCCAATCACAGCGGCCGTTTACAGTGTGATCGGTGTGCCCAATGAGAGATGATCTCATATGTAAACGTATGAGATCATCTCTCGTCGCCGCTCTCCCTCCTCACACAGACAGCGCGTGAGGAGGGAGAGATGAACCGCTGTGAGATCTCACAGCGGTTAGTGTAAAAAATAAAAAAATAAAATAAAGTGCCCATCTGTCCCCACTGCCACCTGTCATCAGTGCCACATAGTGCCATCTGTCATCAGTGCCATATTAATGTCGCGTGTCATCAGTGCCACGTCGGTGTCATTGTCCTGGTGCTCCAGAGCCTTCAAAAGTGTAATAGGTAGTCAACAAGTTAGATGTGTAATTTATGCTCCTAGAACACGTGACAGCGCTCCCTGCATGTTGGGTCTCTCAATGTGTCCAGGCTGTGGAAAAGTCCCACACATGTGGTATTGTAATACTCAGGAGGAGTAGCAGAATTTATTTTGGGGCATTATTTGTGGTATACACATGCCACGTGAGAAATAACCTATTACAATGACAATTTTGTGGAAAAAATAAAAAAAATGACAACATCAAAAAGCTCACCATGCCTCTTACTAAATACCTTGGAATGTCTACTTTCAAAAAAGGGGTCATTTGGGGGGTATTTGTACTTTCCTGGCTTGTTTGGGTCTCAAGAAATGAGATAGGCCACCAGTACATCAGATGTGATAAATTTTGTGTGATTCGCACCACAGCTTGTGGACTCTCTAACTTTCACAAAGACCAAATAATATCCACTAATTTGGGTTATTTTTACCAAAGATATGTAGCAGTATAAATTGTGGCCAAAACTTAAGAAAAATGTATAATTTTAAATTTTTTTTCATATCACAGAAACTAAGAAAAATTTATTTTTTTTTCAAAATGTTCGGTCTTTTTTCATTAATAACGCAAAAAATTAAAAACCCAGAGGTGATCAAATACCACCAAAAGAAAGCTCTATTTGTGGGAAAAAAAAGGACAAACATTTCATTTGGGTGCAGTGTTACATGACTGAGTAATTGTCATTCAAAGTGTGAGAGCACCGAAAGCTGAAAATTGATCTGGGCAGAAGGGGTGTTTAAGTGCACAGTAGGCAAGTGGTTAAGACTGCGCAAAAGTTATAGCATCTACAAAATAGGGGATAGATTTATGGCTTATATATATATATATATATATATATATATATATATATATATATATATATATATATATATATATATATATATATATATATATATAATTTTTTTTATATATACTAGTAATGACGGTGATCAGCGTTTTTTTTTTTTTTTTTGGGAACCATTGACATTATTAAAGTGATCAGTGCTAAATATGCGCTGACATTGTACTAATGATGCTGGCAAAGAAGGGGTTAACATTGGCGCTCAAGGGGTTAACTGTGTTCCCTGGGTGTGTTTTTACTAACTGTATGGGGATGGGCTGCCTGGGATAACACACAGATCAGTCTTCCTGCATAGCAGAAAGGCAAGATCTCTGTGTCAGCCCCTGTCAGAACAGAGATCTGCCTTGTTTACTAAGTTAGAACCCCGTTTTACCTCTGGAGGGTAAGGTCACGTGTGGCTGGCGGACATTGAGTCTGCCAGACCTGCTGATTAGCCCCCACCCCTGTGTGCACCCACACAGGGCTGTGGGCAGGCCCGACAAAAAGCTACAGCAATTCATGCAGCTGAGCCAGCTTGCCACAATGTAACTGCAGTGGCTGGTCGGCAAGTGGTTAAACGCTTGCCTACAAGACACTTTTGGCCCTTCCTGCCCAGGCCAATTTTCAGCTTTCAGCATTATCACGCTTTGAATGACAATTGCACGGTCATTTAACACTATACCCAAACAACATTTTTATCATATTTTTTTTGAGAAAGATAGAGCTTGGACGATCTGAACCTTGGTGGCTATTTTAAAAATCCCCGGCCACATAACGAACGTGCTGCATCACAAACGGGACAAAGGGAAAAGCCTCCAGGTGGTCAGGCAAGATTCCGATCGGATATGGATGCAGTGGAGCCTAACCAGCTTAGGTAGGCAAACGCAGAGATGTCTTGTACCTACAGGGCTGGGAGAGAGGGGGGAGTGATGGACTAATCAATGCAAATGCATTATGAAATGGTCCAGGTGTGCTTCTCCTCCCTCTCTCTCTCAAACAGGATTCGGACTAAAGTGTCTTGCGAATCCTGTTAGCGGTTGGTGGGGTGCACATACCCTGTTTCCCCTAAAATAAGACCTAGCATGAGTTTCGGTGATGGCTGCAATATAAGCCCTACCCCCCAAATAAGCCACACCCTCTTTCCCCGAAAATAAGCCCTACCCGTAGAATAAGACATAGAAGGACTTTAACTAGAGCTTATTTGGGGGTAGGGCTTATATTGCAGCCATCGTCGACAATCACGCTAGGTCTTATTTTAGGGGAAACAGGGTAGGTGTTTGGTGAAGGCATCCTATTTTTGCTAAGGTTTAGCTGATGTTAGCTTGTCTATGTTTTCCCTTCCTTTTCTTCTCTCCTTCTCTTGTCTTGTCAAAGAACCAGAGAGGACGGGGGGGGGGGGGGGGGAGAAATGTCCTTCATGTATGAAATTAAAAGAAGGTTGGGTTAAACCCTGCATAGACAAATTGGTCTATAAGGAAGCTACAGGGGCTTGTAAGGATTTGATTTCTGGGGTACAGAAAGAAATGCAATCCATCAAGACAATGCTAGAAAACCTTGAGACCCCGAAACCAGCCGCAGTCCCCCCTGCTTCCACACCAGAGGAGGGTGACGAATCAGGGGAAGAGGAATTCGATTCACTAGATGGCATAAGTGAGATGGCATCACACAGATATTCCTGCTCAAGGGACAAGCTCTCCCAGATACAGGCTCTCCCTCGAGGAGGTTGATGCCTTATTGGGGGGGATTCATGAGACGCTCTAAATTAAAGAAGAGCCAGTCTCCCTGCCCTTACGGATGTATCAAACCCTAAAGGAGGATTCAGCCAGGGTTTTTCCGGTTCATAGCACACTGGTAGATTCAATCAAGAGAGAGTGGGAGGAGCCAGAGAAAAAGCTCCTTTTTTCCTAAGAGTATGAAGCGGAGATTCCCCTTCAGTGAGGACCCCACTTGCGTCTGGAACATAGTACCTAAGGTAGACGCAGCCTTTTCCCAGTGTGAAAAATCAACAGACCTCGCCTTTGAGGACATGGGTGTCCTTAACCACTTCAATACAGGGCACTTTCACCCCCTTCCTTCCCAGCCCAATTTTCAGCTTTCAGCGCTCTAGCGCTTTCAGTGACAATTGCGCGGTCATGCTACACTGTACCCAAATGAAATTGTTATCATTTTGTTCGCACAAATAGAGATTTATTTTGGTGTTATTTATTCACGACTCCGTTTTTTTTTTTTGCGATATAAGCGCAAAAAAAGCGGAAATTTGGGAAAAAAACAATATTTTCTTTTTTCTATTTGAAAAGAAATCCAATAAAATCAAATTTTGTCATAAATTTAAGCCAAAATGTATTCTGCTACATGTTTTTGGTAAAAAAAATTCCGTTAAGTGTATAATAATTGGTTTGTGTGATCACGGACATATGTACGCAAATGATCATGTACATATGTGTGCAGGTGATCACGTACATATGTGTGCAGATAATCATTGGGACATGTGATTTTAGTGGGACATATGTGGGGGACATGTTTTTATTATTAGGGACATGTGTTTTTATTATTTGGGGACATGTATGTTTTGGGGACATGTGTGTTTTGGGGACATATGTGGGGACTGTGTTTTCACTGTGTGGTGTGTTGTGTGTTTACACTACACTGATGATCAGTGAGTAAAAAGCTGTGAAAAGCAGCCCATACTCACTGATCACCAGCCGGCTGCAGCGTTCTGCTCTCCTCTTCTCAGCGGTGACTTCCGTGTGAGGAGAGGAGAGCCGATTGCCTAGCAACCGGCTGTTTGTTTACATCACATGACGGCCGTGATTGGACACGGCCGTCATGTGATCAGGAGGGCCAATCACAGAGCCCTCCTGCCGATCTGAGATGTGCCGTGTCCGGGTGACACGAGCACATCGGGATCGCGCCGCTGCGCGGGCGCGCGCGCGCGCGATCCCGCTGCTCCTGAATGACGTTCCTGAACGTCCTATCAGGAGCAGGCGGCTCCCACCCGGCCGTATATATACATTGGCCGGGTGGGAAGTGGTTAAGGAACCCATGGATAAAAGGATGGAGGTACTGCTGTAGAGGTCATGGGAAGTAACCATGACTAATTTAAAACCTGCAATGGCCACAACAATAGTGGCTCGCAATTTGGAGGTCTGGCTGGAACAATTGCAAGGCCATTTGGAAGGAGGAACCTCCAGAAAGCAAATTCTGGATTCCCTGCCTATGCTACATAAAGCAGCAGATTACATGGCAGACGCCTCTGCAGAGTCGATCAGATTGTCAGCTAGAACTGCTGCCCTCGTAAACGCATCTCGCAGGGCACTTTGGTTGAAGTCTTGGTCAGGAGACCCAGCCTCAAAAGTAAGGTTATGTGGCATCCCCTTTGAAGGAGACCTCTTGTTCGGACAGGATCTTGAGAAGGTCCTGGACCGTACTGCGGACAAGAAGGCCTTTCCTGTGGAAACCAAAAAGACTACAGGTAAACACTTTTTTTTGTTCCCAAAGACAGGGAAAGTCACAAGGACAGACCTCTAAGGAGTCAACCCCTAAAAAACAGTGGACGGTAGGAAAACAGAAAAGCAATCTTTTTTTCCTCATAAAAAAAAACCACTAAATCCCAGTGACTTGGTTCCTGTGGGGGGAAGACTGGGGCAGTTCCTCCCACAATGGGGAAAAAAGTACCCCAAATACTTTTATTCTGAAGATCATCAGGGAGGGTTACAAAATACAGTTCAAACACACCCCACCTACAAGGATGTGTCTGACCAAGCCTCCCAAGGATCCTCCGAAAGCGACAGCTTTGCTGTCGCAAATTGGCGATTTAATAGACCAGAGGGTTCTAGTGCCAGTTCCAACACAGGAAATAAACCACGGTTTCTACTTGCATGTGTTTGTAGTGAAGAAACATACATATATGAGCCACAGTTCTCACCAGGTTCTACTCGTCCGTTTCACTGATGAAATATTCCACAGAATTTTCATGCTCATCCAAGCGTGGTTTCAGAATTTGCGAGCCAGCGGCAATCTTGTCCACACTACATGATTTTCAGTTCTGGGTGTCTTTGAGGATTTGTGCTTACAGAGACTCAAAACAAAAATACATTAGAGTTTGTGAATTCCGTGCAGAAAAAAAAACCTACACGCCTTCTGGGGTGCCAAATGAAGTAACCGATTAATAAAAACTATTATTATTTATATCCTCTATGTATTAATTGGTCTAGTCCCTATAGATTAGTTAGTCTATTAAAACTCTGAGCACATGCTACTGTTAATATCACAATAATGAAAAGTTAGCTATGAAACCAAACACACGGTTTAAGATTAATCAAATCTAATTTATTTCCCAAGGAAATAAGAAAGCGAACATGTATTAAAAGGAGTTACAAAATTACATAGCATACAATCAGAACACAATACAAGTGATATACTTGGCACGTCCTCTAGCTGTCCTCATGATGGAATGAGAGGAAGCTCTGTTTCAAACATTCCATTTTGACAAACACACCTCACCCACACTGCATCTCATTGCCTGCTCCTCCCTTTGCTTGTGGACGAATCAGTGTCTCTGGGGCGTCTTCTCCCCCAGGCTAAATATCTCTGACCGTCCTGCCATAATTGGCCTCTGGGGGGCAGTGTCTGTCCATGAATTGCAACTACTCCGACTGGGGTCAAATCTTGGGTTTCGATCTCCGGTGCCCCGCCTCTGTCCGTTAGGTTCATCTTTGATTCTCACAGACAGATCGTAGTCAGCATTGCCATGCAGAGTAGCTCTCATAGATGGAGCCTCTAATCTAAAGTCACAATAGAGGTTCAACTGGCTGTATTCCAACCGGGGGAGCGCATCCTGTTCTCCAGGACATTGCACCATTGGGAATGGGAACCAATTCATGGATCCCAGAAGACACTACATGAGTTCATATTGAATCCAACAGTTAGAAAAAAAAATATTATTATGTTTGGGGGTTCTAAGTTATTTTCTAGCAAAAAAAAAAACTGTTTTTAACTTGTAAACAACAAATCTCAGAGGCTCGCTCCTTAAGTGGTTAAAGTGATTTTAAATGTTGAATTTTTTTTATTTTTTGAACCACAAACTTCTACTTACTTGCTCTGTTTAATGCAGGGGTCTCAAACTGGCGGCCCTCCAGCTGTTGCGAAACTACAAGTCTTATGAGCCATTGCAAGCCTGACAGTTGCAAGCATCACTCCCGCAGACAGACATGATGGGACTCATAGTTTGGCAACAGCTGGAGGGCTGCCAGTTTGAGACCCCAGGTTTAATAGTTTTGTACAGAGCAGCACTGATTCTCTTCTGGGTTTCTCCGCTGGCACTTCTGGCTTCTTCTGCCTTCAGAGTGCCCCTATAGCATTCTGCAAAAAGTATAGTATAGCGTCCCCTTATAGTGGGCCACAAAGTATAGTATAGAGTGCCCCTATAGCAAGAGAAAATCTTCTTCTGCCTTTAGAATCATTTACTTCTCCTGCCCAAGACTACATATCCCACGAGGCATTGCTATTGACACATTCACAATTCTCAGGTACTTACTGACATGTATGGGCGGTGTACTGAGCTGTATGTCTGCTACACTGTTTTTTTTTTTTTTTTTCCTGTCATGTACACAAATAATGCATTCTGTATGCAGGCCAACTAATCAGCTGACCAACTAATCGATTATGAAAATAGTTGACAACTAGTTGGCCCCTCCCCCTTTTCCGAGTGCCCCCATAGCAAGCCACTTGCTGTGGGGGCACTCGTGCATGCTTGCTTCCAAGCCGGAAAAAACGTTCAGCCTTTACATCCACTTTAAATATTCCTGTTGTTACTGATAGGTTACTGTAATGAAGATTTTCATCCCTCAAGCTGCACATTATAGCCTTTGCTGTGGCAAGCTTTATGCTACTATATATTAACATGAGCTTATTTATTTTGTTACAGTTTTAGCTACATCTCCAGCAAGTTTCTCTATCACTGTGTCATCTGAAGCTGAAGAAGAAGAAGAAAGTAAGTTATAAGAATGTATACATTTTATATTTTTAATTATACTGGTAGTTTTTCTTTGTGTGTGAAGAGGTTAAAGTAAGTAGTTAAGCCACTTAGAAATAGGTATATTTGTGGCTAATGACTACAATTTGGACAGAAAAAACTGCAAGCTTTCTCTTTTTTTTCCCAACAAGTTTAATGTACTGTTCTAAGGCATCAGAGAAAGCTTAAATGCTGATCCATCTTCCAGTCTTTAAAAAACAGGTATCAAGAGGATTACTGTATAGTGGGATTTATTAACCGATTGCCGAACCTTCCACAGTACATTTACTGCAGCAGGTCGGCTCGTACAGGCACAATCACGTACCTGTATATCAAGGCTCGTGGACACAGAAGACTGTGCTGCAGCACAAGCCAATCAACAGGTTCAGCCAATAATTTATGGTCAGCACCCACTAATCAACTCAGCGAATGACAGAAGAGAGCCCTGTGCCCGTAAACAGGGGCTGGCCACCACGTCCTCCATGACCGATGAGTCATAAGCTGTCAGGGTGATGAGGTCCTCCCCCAATGCATACCAGGGGCTTCGGGGGTTGGGAATGTTATGCTCCCACAAAATGCACAAAAAAACGCTTAGGTGTGAACCGAGCCTTAATACTTTTACATAGGTTGAGCAAGTATCTCCAGCCAAATCTAAGTCCCTGTAAAGGGAAAGTTCACCCTTACAGAGAAATCTTCAATTCTCCCATTCTCCACAGGATCCCCTCCTCACACCCTCCCAGTCCTGCTGACCTGGATCGCGGCGATCTCCCATTCTGATCCCAGTTATAGCCGCATCACGGGTTCAGGGCTTAGAAATCCCTGCAGCTGAATCTCTAAAATGTATCCCGTCAGGAGGGATTTTCTAGGGATTTTTTTTTTTTTTCCTCTCCGCTATGTGCCTTTCGTGTTCTATCTTGGCTGCCCTGATTTCATCCTTACATTTCTTGTTGCACTCTTTGTAAAGTTGGAATGCAGATGATGATCCCTCAGCCTTGTTTTTTTTTTTTTTTAAAGGCCTTCTCCTTTGCTTTTATATGCATTTTTATGTTGACGTTAAGCCACCTGGGACTTTTATTAGCTCTTACATTTTATTTCCCATTGCACTTAAAACATACCCATTTTCCCTCCGTGTTCTTTGTTCCTAAGATTTTATCCCAATTATTTCTTCTAGCAAGGATTGTAGTTTAGGGAACTTGGATCTTTTGAAATTCAGTGTCTTTGTATTCCCCTTATATTTCCTATTTGTGTGATTTATACTAAAACTAATTGACCTGTGATTTGCTGTTTCCTAAATTGCCCCGTATTTCCACATCCGTAATCGGTAGGTCTAGTAATGCATTGTTTTCTAGTTGGTGCATTTACCATCTGACCCATGAAATTGTCCTGCAAGACGTTTAGGAACTGGTGAGCCTTAGATGAATGCGTCGTCCCTTCCACCCAGTCTGTCTGATTTATTAAAGTGGATGTAAACCCTCACATATACCCAGTGAAGTGAACAGCCTCAGATGATACACAGGGCTGAAATAAATCTCCCTACATAAGTTTTACATGTCTATCTGCTGTCTTCAGCTTTCTATATTCTTTAGAAAGTGTATATTGTGTTAGAATTATTTTCTTCCTGTTCCAGCACTGGGTTTGTAGTCTTAGCATACACTGTGTGAGAGCTGTTTGGAAGTAAGTCGCACCCCCCCCCCCCCCCCCCCCCTCCACATAGGCAGTGGAATGAAGATACTTGCAGAGCTTTGCTGTGAATAGACAAGCTCTCTGCTAATCTTTTTATAGTACCCTCCCTGACACAAATTCACAGCTTTTATATGTTGTGTCGGAGAACTGTTCAGAAGTTATCATGCTGATAACAGTGGAGCAGCAGAAGGACATGGGACTTAGGGTTTTGGAGAGAGATAAGTAAACACTACAGATCTACTGTGAGGGGAACCCCTGAATCCCCTGCTAATTTTGTACATTTCCCCCATGACAAAGAAATGATCAGTCTATAATTTTAATGGTAGGTTTATTTTAACAGTGAGAGACAGAATAAAAACAAAATCCAGTAAAACACATTTTTAAAAAGTGATAAATTGATTTGCATTTTAATGAGTGAAATAAGTATTTGATTCCCTATCAATCGGCAAGATTTCTGGCTCCCAGGTGTCTTCTATACAGGGAACGAGCTGAGATTAGAAACACTCTCTTAAAGGGAGTGCTCTTAATCTCAGCTTGTTATCTGTATAAAAAGACACCTGTCCACATAAGCAATCAAATTCAAATCTCTCCACCATGGCCAAGACCAAAGAGCTGTCCAAGGATGTCACAAAATTGTAGACCTACACAAGGCTGAAATGGGCTGTAAGACCATTGCCAAGCAGCTTGGTGAGCGGGTGACAACAGTTTATACAATAATTCTCAAATGGAAGAAACAAAAAATTAACTGTCAATCTCGCCTCCATGGAGTTTAAACGATCATGAGAACAGGGAGCAATTGGGCCAGAACTACATGGGAGAATTTTGTCAATGATCTCAAGGCAGCTTGGACCATAGTCGTATGCCGTGAAGAACTAAAATCCTGCAGGGCCCGCAAGGTTCCCCTGCTCAGGAAAGCACATGTACAGGCCCGTCTGAATGTTTTGGAGGAGAACTGGGTGAATGCTGCCTATGACCCCAAGAACACGATCTCCACTGTCAAATGTGGAAGTGGAAATATTATGCTTTTGGGGTGTTTTTCTGCTAAGGGGACAGGGCCACTTCACCGCAACGAAGGGATGATGGACCATCAAAGCTTTGGTGAGAACCTCTTTCCCTCGGCCAGGGAATTAAAAATGGGTCATGGATAGGTATTCCAGCATGACAATTATCCAAAACACATGGCCAAAGCAACAAAGGAGTGTCTCAAGAAGAAGCACATTAAGGTCCTGGAGTGGCCTAGTCAGTCTCCAGACCTTAATCCCATAGAAAATAAGTGGAGGGAGCTTAAGGTTCGAGTTACCAAAGGCTACCCTAAAAGGTTTTGAGGCTTCACAGAAAAATCTGTACGGTGAACTTACACATGACCCTGGCCAACCCCCACCGCGCGCCCCCCCCCCCCCGTCCCGCTGACCTTGTGCATGGCGATCTCCCGTTCTGAGCCCCGGTATAGCTGCGAAGGGGTCTAATACTTGCTTCACTCCATTAAAATGAAAATAAATTGAACTTTTTTGAAATGCATTTTTCAGAATTTTTGTTATTGTTTTGTCTCTCACTTTTAAAATAAAACTGCCTTCACAATTTATAGACTGATTTTTTTCTCAGTGGGTAAACATTCAAAATTAGCAGGGGATCAAATACCGTATTTATCAGCGTATCACGCACCTTCATTTTAAGAGGGAAGTTTCAGGAAAAACTTTTTTTTTTTTTTTTTTAAATAAACAACTTTGAATTAAATTAGGGGCAGTGCCCATCAATGCAGCTTGATTAGTGCCCATCTGCAGCCTCCCCATCTTCCATCAATGCAGCCTGATCAATGGCCATCTGCAGCCTCGCCATCTCTCATCAATGCAGCCTGAACAGTGCAGGAAATCTGAGCCATCATCTCCTGTTTACTCAGCTCTGTTGGCAGTCACACACACAGTCCCACCTCCACCATCGGCATTGGACCAGCTCCTTTGATAGACAGAACACTGGACCAATGCCAGTGGCAGAGACGGGACTGTGTGTGCGCCGTGAGAGCCAAATAAACAGGAGATGACGGCTCAGTGAATTCCGGCAGCACTTACCCCCCTCCTTCCCCTATCAGCATATAACACATGATTTGCCCCTTATTTTTAGGGGGGAAAGGTGTGTGTGTGTGTGTGTTACACACCGATTAAATATGGTACTTTTCCCCCCTCACTGTATGTGCCCAGGTCAGATTTCATGAATCGGGTTTACATTCACTTTAATGATCTAATATATGCTAAATTTTATTTGTCTTTACAGATGTGGTGGTAACACTTAAATTTACATATGTAAAAAGGTATCCAGATGAAGCTCCTCTTTATGAAATCCTTTCCCAAGAAAATCTTGAGGATTGCGATGCTTCTGGACTACTGGCTTTATTGCAAGAACAGGTAAGTCTTTTAGTTGTATAGACCTGTGTATTCTCAATATAAACCACTATGGGAATGTTTAAACCTTAGTTATCAATATTAGAGCTGGATGATTAATCGTTAACAAAAAAATAAAATAAAAATAAAATCACAATCTCTATTCAACCCTGGCCTGATCTTACTCCAGCATTATGTGTGTGTGTGTGTGTGTGTGTGTGTATATGTATATATATATATATATATATATTAAAATTATATATAAAATTATATATATATATATATATATATATATATATATATATATATATATATATATTAAAATTATATTTTTTTATCTTTTATTAGCAGAGGCCAAAACATCAGGCCAGGGTTCGCCATCGCTGCCCTAGAGAATAAAATGGCAGTCATTGCAATATTGTATGTCGCACTGTATTTGCGCAGTGGTCTTTCAAACGCAATTTTTGGGGAAAGTATATACTTAATGAGATAAAGAAAAACAAACTGTAAACTTAGCCCAATTTTCTTTGTATAATGTGAAAGATTATGTTGCGCCGAGAATCTTTATTCTAAGCAAAAAAATTGCGATTCTCGTTTTTTGCCAGAATCATGCAGTTCTGATATATATACTCACTTCGATATGGCATAAATGCACATTTTATTGCAAACCTGGATGAAGTCTCCTTTAAACAGTCAGTTCACCCAAAACAATGTTTTTTAGATTGGCACCATGCCTGAGGAAGATACCTGAGTTGTCCCAGGAGCTTGCAGTTGTAATCTCCTTGGCCAGCAATCATTATCATTTAATTTTCATTCTCACTTTTTTGACAATAATTTAGTCCACCTAAAAAGTAGCTAATCAGTTAAAGATGAAGTCCCAAGGTTTCCTTTATTTCTTGAGACTGGGGAGATATCAGTGCCACAACTTACTCCTGGGTTTTTTGACGTTGCCACCTACAGTGCCTTGAAAAATTATTCACACCCCTTGAACTCTTCCAGATTTTGTCATGTTACAAACAAAAACATAAATGTATTTTATTGGGATTTGATGTGATAGATCAACACAAAGTGACACATAATTGTGAAGTGGAAGGAAAATTATAAATGGGTTTGTTTTTTTTGTTTTTTTTTCACAAATATCTGAAATTTGTGGTGTGCATTTGTATTCAGCCCCCTTTACTCTGATACACCTGACTACAATCTAGTGGAACCAATTGCCTTCAGGAGTCACCTAATTGGTAAATAGAGTCCACCTGTGTGTAATTTTAATCTCTATATAAATACAACTGTTTTGTAAAGCCCTCAGAGGTTTGTTGGAGAACCTTAGTGAACAAACGGCATCACGGCCAAGGAACACACCAGACAGGTCAGGGATACAGTTGTGGAGAAGCTTTAAAGCAGGGTTCGGTTATATAAAAAAATCTCATGGAGCACTGTTCAATCCATCATCCGAAAATGGATGCCATAAATGCAAACCTACCAAGACCTGGCCGTCCACTTAAACTGACAGGCCAGGCAAGGAGATCATTAATCAGAAGCAGCCAAGAGGCCCATGGTAACTCTGGAGGAGCTGCAGAGATCCACAGCTCAGGTGGGAGAATCTGTCCACAGGACAACTATTAGTTGTGCATTTCACAAATCTGGCCTTTAGAGAGAGTGGCAAGAAGAAAGCCATACAAAGTCTCCTTTGCAGTTTGCGAGAAGCCATGTGGGGGACACAGCAAACATGTGAAAGAAGGTGCTCTGGTCTGATGAGACCAAAATTGAACTTTTTGGCCTAAATGTAAAACACTATGTGTGGCAGAAAACTAACACTGCACATCACCCTGAACACACCATCCCCACCGTAAAACATTGGTGGTGGCAGCATCATGTTGTGGGAATGCTTTTCTTCAGCAGGGACAGGGAAGCTGGTCAGCTGGGAAGACGGATGGACCAAATACAGGGCAATCTTAGAAGAAAAAGACTTAAGACTGGGGTGTGGAGGTTCACCTTCCAGCAGGACAGCGACCCTAAACATACAGCCAGAGCTACAATGGAATGGTTTAGAGCAAAGAATATTAATGCGTTAGAATGGCTCAGTCAATGTCTAGACCTAAATCCAATTGAGAATCTGTGGCAAGACTTGAAAATTGCTGTTCAGACGCCCTCCATCTAATCTGACAGAGTTTGAGCAATTTTGCAAAGAATGGGCAAAAATGTCACTCTCTCTAGATGTGCAAATCTGGTAGAGACATCCCCAAAAAGACTTGCAGCTGTAATTGCAGTGGAAGGTGGTTCTACAAAGTATTGACTCAGGGGGGCTGAATACAAATGCACGCCACACTTTTCACATATTTATTTGTTAAAAAGTTTGAAAACCATTTATCATTTTACTTCCACTTAACAATTATGTGCCAATTTGTGTTGGAATATCACATAAAATACATTTACGTTTTTGGTTGTAACATGACAAACTGTGGAACCGTACTGTTCTTAAAAAAAAAAAAAAAAAAAAAAGTAAGAACAAAATGCCTATGGACATGTGCTTCACTGTGCAATTAAAGGGGTTGTAAACCCTTGTTTTTTTTTGCCTTAATGTATCTTATGTATTAAGGTGAAAAAACACTTGGCAGTCACCGGCAGTACACTGCAGAGTGCATGAGCATTATGGGAAATGTAGTTCCAAAACAACTGGAGTGCCAAGGTTCTCCATCACTGTCCTAAGGGGTTATATGATTTGGGGAGGAGCCAGGAGAGCCGCCGGGGGACCCCAGAAGAGGATGTTTGCGGCCACTCTGGGAAAAACAAGCTGCACAGTGGAGGTAAGTATGATTAAAATAAATAAAAAATAGATCCTTTACAATGACTTGTAAAAACCGATGCTAGAATAAAAAAACCCTTAAAAATTTGACATTCACAGAATCCTAATGGTCTCATGTAGATGGGCATTTCCTTGCTGCTGGACTCTGTCAAACACACAAGTTTTTGTGGCCTCTATGCCATGCACGTGCAGCACTCAGGGAGGATTTTTCCTGGTTGTGTGTGTGTGTGTTTGTTTTATTAAAAAAAAAAAAAAAAAAAAAATTTCCAAAAAAGGAATGCAGTAAGTCATGTTTCGTAGATTGTATTAAACATCTGTAAAAATTTATGGATATTAAACTTTGACTCAACAATTTTATTTTTATTTTTTTAGTTTATTGACTTGATTTATAACGTTATTTTTTTAAAATTCCTAAATAAATTAAGTTGCTGTCATTAATGTAATGATGATCTTTACATTTTATTCTCTCTCTAATTCTAGGCTCAGGAGAATCTAGGAATGGTGATGATTTTCACCCTAGTGTCTGCAGTTCAAGATAGACTTAATGAAATCGTAGACCAAATAAAAACTAGAAGAGAAGAGGAAAAATTAATAGTGGAAAAACAGGCAGAGGAAGCAGAGAAGGTAAGCTTTGGTAAGAATGGGCATTCTGAAATGTGAAGGTACGGAATCGCAACACATCATGCTCCATCATTTAAAGGACCTGTGCCAACGGGCTACTGTCTTGTGTCGATTGCATCATTTTGGGATGCTTCTGAGATTATTCAGATGACAGGTGCACTTTACTTGCAGTTTACAACCTTCTGACCTCCCTTTTTTAACCTGCTTCAGTCATATTTTGCATTCCTATAGAACCTTGTGTCGGGCTTTTGTGTGCTCAGTACACCATGCGCTGTGCTTAAAGCGCAACCAAAGGTGCAAATACTTTAATTCGCTCCAATGATTTCCCATTTTACATCTTTCAGGAGCCGGCATGCTCCTCTTCCGGCTGCTGGATATTTGGCCTTTTTAATTGGCCAGTGTGGGATGGCATAATGCATGCACAGTTTATTCATCCTGGCACACAGGCGCCGTGCCAAGAATGTACAGTGTAAAGAAGAATAAGAACAGACCGCTGCATAAATTTTATTGCAGAAGAAACAAAACTGGTCTCTGCGATTTAAAAAGCTGCAATTTTTTCAAAGCAGAGCTTTGAGGCAAAACTTTTTATTTTTGTTTACGTTTCCTTTTTTTAAAATGTATTTATTTTTTATTCTGAATAGAGTAAAGTAGTGTTATAACCCTTGTCAATTTTTTTTGCCCTCAGTGTTTTCCTTCACTTCCTGTCCCATAGCCAAAATGGGAAATAAAAGGAAATCCCTCCAAAGTGAGGGAATCCCTGATTGTCACCAGAATCAAGGTCCCCATTGAGAGATTTGCCCTCTTCCTGTTCAGGGGACAACCCAAAATTTGGGAATTTTTTACTTTAACTTTCCATAATAATGGTAAAAGGAAGAAAAGGGCAAATCTCCCTAAAGGGGACACAGGCCGTAGCGAAAACCTGACAGATGTACTAATCTCTGTCAAAAACTGAACAAAAAATAGTTTTTCCTTTTATGTATACTCTAACCTTTTTTGTTCTGCTTTAAATGGACAAAACCACTTTGTTGCATTTGGATTAATGTTCTAAGCTCTGCTACCAGAATGATTTGCTGTAATATATGATGGGAATCAAATGTGAACTGTATGGAAATTATGCTGTAGATGTGTGTTAACATTTCCAGTCTTTCCTGTAGCACGTTTTACTAGACTTTTTTTTTTAGTAAGGCATGAGAGGTTGGTATGGCTTTTATTAAGTGGAGTACAGGGTTACTTTGCCCATTATGGTATTTTGCAGATAGGGTAAGGATTATAGTATACCAAATCATGTTAGCAGGTAACATGATAGGAAGAATGACTTGTAGGTACCATTTCTCCTTGGTAATCTCTAGACTTGGACATGAGCTCCAGGTGTAGTTCTGGGGTGATCGTTATAGTGAGATTTGTCTAATTGGGGTTGGAGGGAGCGGTTAGGGTGTCAAAGCCATGTAATCCAGTGAAGGATACATTTGAATAGTAGTAGATGAGCTCTAGCGAAGGAGTATTCATTAAAGGCATGCTTGTTGAGGATTAGGATAAAGGAAGCATGGTCAAGGGGTGTTGAAAATTTCCAGTTGCGGCGATAGATAATCTGGCTCCTATGAAGATGTGGGTGATTATTAATCTGAGGCAGACGTAAAGGAGAGAGGACGTACCCAAATAAATAATGTGGAGGGTTTTTTTGGTAGGAGGAGGAGTAGCTAGAAGGGAGTAGAATTGTGAAAGTTCTTTGCATGTAGCTTTGGGAGAATCGATAAGTTCCAGGAGGCGGTCTAGACATGGGGAGTTTCCAATTTGTTGTAAGGCATGTTGTATTTGCAGATCTATGAAAAAAGTAGATCTTGGGATGGAATAGGTCAAACTATAATTTTATACATGTTAGTCAACTTTAAAAATCGCCTTTTACTGTGGCGTTATTCCTCCATTATTGTGCTGGACAACCTGCATAAAGGCAAAATATTGTACAACCACGGTTTGCTACAGGTAAGCCTATAATTAGGCTTAACTGTAGCTACACTGGATATCTCCTAAACCTGGTTTAGGAGATATCCCCTGTATTTGCGTGTGCCAACGTCATCGGCACTGAAGCAATGGCAGTACGTACTGTTGCTTCAGTAAGACTGTGCCGTTACTGGCGGCTCCTGCATGCATTCACAGGAGTGACGTCATCGCGGCTCCGGCTAATCAGTGGCAGAGCCTGCGATACCCAGAAGTAACTACGGGAGAGATGTCGGCCGCCGGAGCGGGGCACAAGGATGGCTGCGAGGGCTTCGATCTCGGGTAAGCAATTCATAATGAGCTAGTATGCTATGCATATTAGCTCATTATGCCTTTTTGTCTTGCAGGTTTTTTTTTTCTCTGCCCCTATGGGACCCATTGATTTGAATACAAGTCGGACCATGATGATCCAACTTGCGGTGCTACTTGTGTACTGAGGATCATGAAGTGGAACCCCCGCCAAAATGGAAAAAAAAATAAAAAATTTACGTGGGATTTCTCCCCAAGACAATACCAGACCCTTCAGTCTGGTATGGATCTCAAGGGGAACCTCCACGCACAAAAAATGGGGGTTACCCTTTTAAAATCCATACCATTCCAAAAGGGGAGGGGGACCCAAGCCAAATGTATTTTTTATTTTTCTTCATTTTCCCCTTCACGATCCTCAGCAGACAAGTGTGACTTCTATTCAAATCAATGAATAGAGGCAGAGAAACGCTTAATGCTCTCTATGCAGCGTTAAACCATTTTAACAGCTTTTATCAGTGTCTAGCGTTTTTACAGCTCCAGCGCTAGAGCCTCAGAACGAGCTGGTCCTGGGTTTTTTTGGAGCTTAAAAAAACGCCTATGCCACTTTCAGCTCCTAACGTCTGTTTGTGCACGAGGCCAAAGAATAACATGGAAAGGTGTTTTTAAGCTATATAAAACACTCCTAAAAGTGGCTGTAAAAAAACGCTCCTGGGCATGAGGCCTTAAAGCTACAGGGATGCGCTGGGCACCCAGCAATTGCACCGTGGCAGCAAAGGTATCTAGTGAGCCCCGCATCAAATCGCCAACAATACAAACTTTTCTCCAGAAGAGTTTGTCAGAATAATATGTCTTACAGTAAGTATCCTCTTGGCTTGAAGCTTTAGGTCCCTTTTACACTGCTTCGACTTAAGTTGTGTGATTTTTGACGCGATTTCAGGGAATGCCTGTGTAAACTTGAGGTCTATGGGCCTAAACTCTAATCAAAGTCACACCAAAGTAGTACAGTTACTACTTTGAAGTTGCACAGATATGAATGGGAATCGGGGGGCACGACTTGTCATGCGGCTCTGATGTCCAAAGTTGCAGGAAAAGTCGCACAAGTGATCCATTTGCCACAACTACATAAAAAAAAAAAGTTGGGCAAAATTTTAGGAATACAATTTTTTCATATTTTGTATAATCTTATACATAACATCATATATCATATCTTCTAGGTGCGTTTCCATGGAACCCCTGTAACAATTGAAAACTTTCTTAGTTGGAAGGCCAAATTTGATGCTGACTTGGCAGAAATGAGGCGAAAAAAACTGAAGGAAGAAGAGCAATCGGGAAAGATTAAATTAACTGGTAAGTTTTGTATGCAGTGCCATTATGTGAATGTTTTGTAGCATGAGCTAAATTTTTATTTGACCATCACCCTCTTAACCACTTCAGCCCCAGAGGATTTTACCCCCTTCCTTACCAGAGCACTTTTTGCGATTTGGTACTGCGTCGCTTTAACTGACAATTGCACGACGTTGTACCCAAACAAAAATTGACGTAATTTTTTTCCCCCCACAAATAGAGCTTTATTTTGGTGGTATTTGCTCACCTCTGCAGTTTTAATTTTTTTGCGCTATAAACAGAAAAAGAGCGAAAATTTTGAAAAAAAACACTATTTTTTACTTTTTGCTATAATAAATATCCAGTTAAAAATTTTTTTTTTTTCCTGTTTAGGAGGATACGTATTCTTCTACATATTTTTGGGGAAAAAAAATCGCAATTAGCGATTTATTGATTGGTTTGTGCAAAAGTTATAGCATCTATAAAATAGGGGATAGATTTATGGCATTTTTTTATTTTTCTAATAATGGCGGCGATCTGCGATTTATTTATTTATTTTTCTCGTGACTGCGACATTATGGCGGACACATCAGACACTTTTGACACATTTTTGGGACCATTCACATTTACACAGCAATCTGTGCTATAAAATTGCACTGATTGCTGTGTAAATGTGACTGGCAGGGAAGGGGTTAACACCAGGGGGCGCTGCAGGGGATATGTTCCCTATGGGAGTGATTCTAACTGGGGGGGAGGGGACTCGCAAGGGGAGGAGACCGATCGGTGTTCTTCTGTACTGGGAACACACCATCGTCTCCTCCACTGACAGGACGTGGATCTGTGTGTTTACATACACAGATCCACGGTCCTGCTGTGTTCCCGGGCAATCGCGGGTGCCCGGCAGACATCGCGGTCGCCGGACACACGTCCCGGGTCCCGAGCGATTCCGCGTGCGCGCTCCCTAGACGGCCGGGAATCAGAGGACATCATATGACTCCCACCCAGGTTGGGAGATCCCATCTGTGGGCGTCATGTCTATAGGCCGGGGCTGAAGTGGTTAAATCTGGTACACACTACAGTTTTTTTGGTTTTTTCAACAAAATAGCTGACCGCTCTGCTCGGAATCCGCTTTACTAACCATGCGAGGTCGGCTGCTGAATTTGCAGCATGCACGTCCAACAGAAGCCGACCAAACAGACCAACATACACACGGACAGAATGTCGGCCGGTATTTTTTGTACCTGCAAATGTCTCCCGACATTCTGCCTGTGTGTACGGGGCTTCAGTCTTATTTTAAGGTAATTGTACCCTTAGACTAAGAAGGGAAGTTGGGCATGCAGGTATTTATCATATGGGTGACTAGCACGCCAAAATATATTCAGTATATCTCTGCAATTATGTTCAGATTTCCCCATATTTTGTTTCATTAAAAATGCCGCATAAATAAATGGGCTGGCAGCATACTGCCTCTGCTACACTAAAATACCATGCAATATTTATCTCCATAACATACAAGGTAAATGTTATCTAGTCCTTCAGGGGAGAACATAAGCAAGGCTTATTACACTGCTTGGCATTTCAGTGCAGCAAAGAGAGCATTGTTTCACTAAGAAAAAAGAAGAAAAAACTGCGCTAAGGTAAAAATAAATATGTGAATATGTGAAATATATAGATGTATATGAATTTCTTATATATAAGGATATTCAGCTGCGGCTTCACTATGTCACATACATGCAAATAAGTATACGAAAAATCATAAGCCGCGCTAAACAAATACAAACGCAAATACAACCAACTACTTGTGCAGTAATATAAGAATAAATGTTGAAATAAATATTATATAGGGTATAGCAACCCTATAAATATATATATATATATATATATATATATATATATATATATATATATATATATATATATATATATATATATACGTGATGCAGGACACATAGGTGTTAAGATTTCTGACCCAAAATCCCACCACTACAGTTTAACACATATAATAAGAGTCCATGACATGCACCTGTAATATAAAGAATATAAATATATAAAATATAAACACCCAGTATATGAACAATGAATCCGTATAAGAAACACAACAAGAGGTTAACGTGAGACTGAATGAAAGTCCTCTGAATATAAACCACAATGTTCCTGGGAATCCAAATATGGGAGAAGTTATGTTCAATCCACCACCAACACACGATAAGATTTACTGCTTACCAGATGCAGATGATGCCCCACTACAGAGGGTCACACGGAGCTTTATGAAAATAGACGCCACTTCCAACCACAAGGGAAAGGGGTTCTTCGATGTCTTCCTGGTTTCGCTGTTTTAGGAAATCTTGGGAAGGAAACTCACTCCCGGACACTCAACTCAAAAGTCCAAAAAGACTCAGAGCCAGGGGCATCAAAACCATAGAGGAAAAATAAAACTCAAAATAGTGTAAAACCCTTTTTATTTTAAGGATAAAAATATAAAAATGCACTTACAAGTGTATAAAAGAAAAAGCGCCTTAAGTCCGTGGCGCCGGCTGGACGCACACGGACAGACCCGTTCTCCTGGAACCCGTCACAAACACGAGGTGATAAGTAGCGCGCCGGACGCACACGGACAGACCCGTTCTCCTGGAACCCATCACAAACACGAGGTGATAAGTAGCGCACCGCTCAGCCAGCTGAGCGGTGCGCTACTTATCACCTCGTGTTTGTGACGGGTTCCAGGAGAACGGGTCTGTCCGTGTGCGTCCGGCCGGCGCCACGGACTTAAGGCGCTTTTTCTTTTATACACTTGTAAGTGCATTTTTATATTTTTATCCTTAAAATAAAAAGGGTTTTACACTATTTTGAGTTTTATTTTTCCTCTATGGTTTTGATGCCCCTGGCTCTGAGTCTCTTTGGACTTTTGAGTTGAGTGTCCGGGAGTGAGTTTCCTTCCCAAGATTTCCTAAAACAGCGAAACCAGGAAGACATCGAGGAACCCCTTTCCCTTGTGGTTAGAAGTGGCGTCTATTTTCATAAAGCTCCGTGTGACCCTCTGTAGTGGGGGGTCATCTGCATCTGGTAAGCAGTAAATCTTATCGTGTGTTGGTGGTGGATTGAACATAACTTCTCCCATATTTGGATTCCCAGGAACATTGTGGTTTATATTCAGAGGACTTTCATTCAGTCTCACGTTAACCTCTTGTTGTGTTTCTTATACGGATTCATTGTTCATATACTGGGTGTTTATATTTTATATATTTATATTCTTTATATTACAGGTGCATGTCATGGACATATATATATATATATATATATATATATATATATATATATATATATATATATATATATATATATATATATATATATATATATATATATATATATATATATATATATATAGCTGCTATACCCTATATAATATTTATTTCAACATTTATTCTTGTATTACTGCACAAGTAGTTGGTTGTATTTGTTTAGCGCGGCTTATGATTTTTCATTGTTTCACTAAGCCCCCGGTCACATCTATTGCGACGTTGAAATTGTGCTACTTCACTTGAGAATTCCTGCTTGCTCACCAAGGCAGAAAAAAAAAAAACACTATGCAAGAAATTTGGTGTCCGAGCAGAGAAAACTGTATGCAGCCAGCTTTATTAGTAGGGATGAACATGAACTTCTTAAAGTGATTGTAAAGCTTTGTTTTTTTTTGTTTTTTGAAATAACAAAGATGTTAAACTTACCTCCCCCGTGCAGGGGGGTAAGAGTTTTTCACAGAATTGCCCCGATCCTCCTTTTCTGCTCCCGAGTCCTGCTGCTGCGTCCATTGACACAGACAGACAGCAGGACTCGGCCCCGCCCCCTGGCTGCCGTGTCACTGGATTTGATTGCCAAAGGCTACCGCTGCCATCAATCTATCCAATGAGGACCTGAGACAGTGACTGGAGCTGCTGTGCTTGTCCCCATCGCTGGAACGATCAGGCTCAGCTAAGAAAAAGGGGGGTCTGGGTGGTTTTTGCAGCACAATAGGTTTTTTACTTGAAAGCATTTTTTTTTTTTTTTCTTCTTTATTTCAAAACAAAAAAGAGTGCATAATAGGCATATTCAACAGTGATACAAAACATGTCAGGTCAGAAAATCAGATTACATTACAATCTTTAGTCAGCAATTTAAATGAACCCAACCTACAACCTAATTAAGGCACAGTAGAAGAGAGTTCCATCAGTATTTTTTTTTAAGTGCAACTGCCTACTACCAAACTGTCATTTTGAAGTAAAACACATAGCCAAGTATTATTCTCCACAATTGTTTTATTGTGCATTAAAAAAATAAAATTAGACCTGCTATCTGCCAATAGAACTTAACCAAAATGCATTCTACGCATCCAAAAATATAGAAAATATACCATATCAAATCATTATGCAACAAAAAAATAAAATAAAAGCCCCATGCATGTGTCCTGCTTCTTAATATAGGGGTCAACCATGCCAGGAGTTGATGAAAGCAGGGGTCCGTCATCCAGAGATAATTCCGAAAATCATCCGGATTATTTTTGGTAAAATAAATCCTCCTCCTCCTCCTGTTCCTGAACTGGACTTGGGTAAAAGCAATAGCTCCAAGGCCAATTAAGTAACACGTTATCTCCTCCGATTCTACAACGTCTGGTTGATGAATGGGCGTTCAGAAATGAAAAGCGCAAATCAACACTCACCAAACTTCTTCTAACACAAAATTAGCAGAAGGAGCCCAAAGAGTGGCACATGACAATGGAACCTCCTCTTTATCGGCTCGTAGTACCTCTAGTATGTCACTACGTTCGTGTTTGTTGGCCAACAATTGTGTACCATTGGTATGCAAGACAAAATCCACGTAAACGTACTTCGGACAAGTCTGACAATTTGTCTGCAGAAAATCTGATTGTGTGTACAAGGAGGAGGCACCTTATTGCCAATACATGGGTTATTTTTTAAATTGTATCTAAACTGAAAAACAAAATACAATAACCTGTTGATCCTGCTAGAAATCCAATGTCCTATGCACAAAACTGAAATTGCAAAAATTATTTATCTACTTGGGTTACAGAACATCTTCTCTCTCATGCATAAAAGGAGAAGGGGGATATGTTCTGTAGTCCCAACATTCTACCTGTTCTGGGGCTCTATAAACTACATTAAAAGTAAGGGCTATTTCACACATAGGGGGAGATTTACTACTGAGAATCTGGTGCAGCTGTGCATTGTAGCAAGTTGGCTTCTAACTTTATTTTGTTCAGGTAATCTTTGACAATAAAATCTGGAAGCTGATCGGTTTCTACGCAGAGCTGCACCAGATTTTGCACTCTCTAATATTAGTAAATTCCCTCCATAGTGTAGTGACTGGCATTTTTGCCACACTTGAACTCCAGTCACCACCAGGAAACACAGGAAGCAGTTTTCTAAGCATTGCATCCTATTCACACTGTACTGCAGCCCAGATCTGCGCTGTAGTAATCTGATTAAAATGCAGACGTGCTACATTTTATCACAGCACAGTGCACAGGATCGAATGTTACTGTACAGCAGTGCCATTTTTGTTCTTTGGTTTAGTTGCACTTTTGCTTTTAGTTGGCTATGTCTTACCTACATAAACTCTGTAGTAAGCATTATCCAGAACAAAAAAAAAGCCTATTAACCCCATCCTGAATCCACTGTGCTGTTTTGAAATATACATTTCCTGTACTCATGTGTTAATAGTTTATTTTTCTTTCAACTCATTGTTACAAAAGCATGAACAAAATTCTGTATGAGTTAAGTTGAACATTAATTCTGTTTTTAAATCAAAAAATAAAAAATAGATGGTGTTGCGCTCCACACCAAATAAATTAAATCTAATAACACAATTACTAAATAATCGCATAAAATCTTGAAAACGCACTCATGTGATTAAAGTTAGAATCGCTAAATAATCGCATAAAATCTTGAAAAACGTGCTCATGCGATTAAAATTCCATTAGTTCTAAAATAAATACCAAGTGAATAATCCAGTGCTTGAAATAAAACTATTTCCTACTAATATTCATAAAATTGAAAAATGATCTATATAATCGTGATACAGTGACAGGAAAAGAATCGCAAATCTTAAAATTGTCAAAAGAATTGTGACATCTAACAAATCTGTGTCAGTCCATGAAAGTGCATCCAAGTGCCAGCATGTGTGCAAAAAAATATATAAGATGATAAATACACAATGAAAATATATAAAGCGGTGTGTGAAAAAAATTATTATCACAGAATACAAAAAATAATAGTCCAGCAAACGTGATAAAGAATGTCTCTAAATAAGTATAAAAAGGCTAAATCACAAAGTTCATGCAGAAAATGAAATAAATCCACGCTGTGCTATGTGAAGAAATTAATCCTATGAACAACCCCGGGATGATTCCACCAGTGATTTTGCAGCTCCTTAAACGTGGGTGCTCACACACTGAGTGCAGTGGGTACCTTACCTCACTGCTGTCAGTAAGACAGCAAAATGCTCCAGTGCAACAGTTGTGTCCTCAAATGGGGTGTATATCCTCAGTGGATGTAGGGGACCTTCAACACTTTGCGGTGTATATCCTAAATGTAGTATGGGCGCCCCCAAAACCTTTTCCTCCAGATATTCCGCAAGGGATCGCAAGTCAGACCATTCCATTTGGCTGGAGTTGAAAGCTTCGAAGCTTTCAACTCCAGCCAAATGGAATGGTCTGACTTGCGATCCCTTGCGGAATATCTGGAGGAAAAGGTTTTGGGGGCGCCCATACTACATTTAGGATATACACCGCAAAGTGTTGAAGGTCCCCTACATCCACTGAGGATATACACCCCATTTGAGGACACAACTGTTGCACTGGAGCATTTTGCTGTCTTACTGACAGCAGTGAGATAAGGTACCCACTGCACTCAGTGTGTGAGCACCCACGTTTAAGGAGCTGCAAAATCACTGGTGGAATCATCCCGGGGTTGTTCATAGGATTAATTTCTTCACATAGCACAGCGTGGATTTATTTCATTTTCTGCATGAACTTTGTGATTTAGCCTTTTTATACTTATTTAGAGACATTCTTTATCACGTTTGCTGGACTATTATTTTTTGTATTCTGTGATAATAATTTTTTTCACACACCGCTTTATATATTTTCATTGTGTATTTATCATCTTATATATTTTTTTGCACACATGCTGGCACTTGGATGCACTTTCATGGACTGACACAGATTTGTTAGATGTCACAATTCTTTTGACAATTTTAAGATTTGCGATTCTTTTCCTGTCACTGTATCACGATTATATAGATCATTTTTCAATTTTATGAATATTAGTAGGAAATAGTTTTATTTCAAGCACTGGATTATTCACTTGGTATTTATTTTAGAACTAATGGAATTTTAATCGCATGAGCACGTTTTTCAAGATTTTATGCGATTATTTAGCGATTCTAACTTTAATCACATGAGTGCGTTTTCAAGATTTTATGCGATTATTTAGTAATTGTGTTATTAGATTTAATTTATTTGGTGTGGAGCGCAACACCATCTATTTTTTATTTACTGTCATTTTGAGGGGAGGGTTTGCACCTCTGTCGGTGTTTTTTGCTGCAACCACACCAACCTGCTCTAACTTTACCACTATAGCGCGAGGATAACCTACCATTACTACCTGTTTTTAAATCGTGGCGTTTTTATTTCTGTTGTGTTAATTGACATCACTGAATTTAACATAACCATTTCTACGTTGGTCATGTAGGAAAGCAATTGTTTGAAACGGACCATAATCTAGACACCTCTGACATCAAGTTCCTGGAAGAAGGTTTGTTCTCATTTTCTGTTTGTTATAGATACCATTTTGCTCAAATGTTTGCATACCCTTGGTGGTATACAGTGTACCATTTTTAAAGAAGACATAAGTAAGCAGGCAAAACACAATTCTGTAGGTCATAACAGAATGACACAATCATAAAAGAAAACATGACAACAAGTAAAAAAAAAAAAAAAAGACCCCCTGTTTAAAAGTCTGCACACCCTTAGTTCTTTGCATTGTATATTGCTCCTTTAGCATCAGTGACCATGTGCAGTCTTTAGTAATAGTTCTCTGAGGCCCTGAATTATTGTAGGTGGTATAGCTGCCCATTCCTCTTGACAGAATACCTCCGGGTCTTTGGAGATTCCCTCCCCCCGAGTGGCTCGATGAGATTAAGGTCAGGAGACAGTGATAGCTTCTCCAGAACCTTCACCTATTTCTGCTGTAACCACTGGAGGGTCAACTTGGCCTTGTGCTTGGGTTCATTGTCGTGCTGTAATTTCCAAAAGCGTCCATACTTGGTTTTTAAGCAGAAGAATGCAAATTGTCTGCCAGTATTTTCTGATAACATGCTGCATTCACCTTGCCATTCATTTTCACAAGATTCCCTGTGCTTTTAGAGCTCATGCACCCCCAAAACATCAGTGAGCCACCACCATGCTTCACAGTGGGGATGATATTCATGTCGCTTTAGGCCTTGTTGACCCCTCTCCAAACATAGCGATTATGGTTTTGACCATAAAGCTTTATTTTTAGTCTCGTCACCCCAGAGTAGTGTGTGCCAGAAGCTGTAAGGCGTCAAGGTGTTGGGCATATTGAAACGTTGCTTTTTTGTGGCATTAGCGCTATAAAGGCTTATTTCTGGCAACTCAACCATGCAGCTCATTTTTTTTCAAGTATTGTGCTCCGTACCTGTGAGGTTTTTCTTTGTATACCGAACAATTCTTCTGACAGTTGTGGCTGCAATCTTTCTTGGTCTACCTGACCTTGGCTTGATATCAAGAGATCCACAAATTTCCACTTCTTAGTTGATTGAATAGTACTGACTGATATATTCAAGGCTTTGAATATATATAATATGAATAAAAAATGTTAACTAAAAAAAATAAAGATGGAACAGGAGAATTATATATACATATATCTCCTATTCCATCTTTTAATTTTTTTTAGTTTAACATAATTTATTTCTTTTTTTACACATTGTACCACTTTAACTTTTTTTTATCAACTTTGTTGCTATTACAAGGGATGAACAACATCCCTTGTAATAGCATGGACAGTGACAGGTCCTCTTTATGGAGAGATTTGGGGCCTATCTACAGATCTGTGAAACAAAAAACACAAACAGGACAAAATCCTAGTTATCTGTTCCACTCACTGGGTCCTTGGAGCTGGATGCTGCAGGTTGCGTCCTTACCTGATTGTATGGGAGAGCTCCGTAAAGACAGTGACAGGAGTGGGGTTAGCTGTTAGCTGCTCAAATTACTTTTCCCCAGTTGACTTCCAGGACAGCCCTTGAGAGATGGAGTCCCTCCCATCGCCACAGGAAACACATTGCCAAACAGTTCAAAAGGCGGACCTTCAGGTCCCTGGTCAGTCATTTGTGTTTCCTCCGTCAGAGGAACATGTTGCAAGGAACCAGGAGGACTACATCTCTCAGGGGCTGCCTGAAGAGGGTGAACCTGCGCTGGGGGACTGGGTCCTGTCCGGCAGGTTCTCTGCTAGTCCATTTTTGCTTTCTTAGGGGCTCGGGTACCGTCCAGCATTGTAGGAGCAGACCCGCTCCCTTCCTCTCTCCAGTGCCGAGGTGGCCAGCGTCAGGATCATGTTTGTTCCTCCTGAGAGCAGTGCGGCAGCCTGTGTCCTCCTCTGCTCTCTGAGCTGATAGCGGTGGGGGTTGGTGACGCCGTCGCATTATTTTCAGCAGAACTGCGTCATCCCTGTGTGCCGAGACTTCCGATTCCGGGTCTCTGAAGGCACAGGGAGGAAGAGGGAAGCCCACGCTGTGCCTGTACGATCCCGCCAGCGTCCAGCTGCACCAGACTAGCGGCGGGATCCGGATCTCAAGGGGGACCATGGAGACTAATCCCCAGGATGCTCCGGTGGAGGCAGGCACCAGTCAAAACCAGGTAGGCTGCTGGGAGCTAGTCATTACACTGGTGGTTGGTGGTAGTGCTAAGGCTGGGACTTGTAGTACACCAGGGCGGTGTTCACTTAACAGGTCGGGTGATTGTGTGCAGTGGTGGTACAGCACAGGTGTTCCCTAGGTATTAAGTCTAATTACTAAGGACGCCCTCTTTTTTGTTTCAGACTAAGGAAGCCCCAAGGGAAGATAAATTTGGCCGCAAAAAATGTCCAAACTGTGGAAATAGGTTATCTTCAGGTTCTGGTAAAGCCTTATGCAGTGTATTGCAGGCATTCTCAAAACAGAAGCAGATTCCCCCTTGGCAAGGTTTCTTGGCTCCTTTAAAGAGGAAATGGCTTCAACTTTTAAATCCCTTCATGATTTAATTATGGACGTAGGTACAGCTGTTTCCACCACTAAGGCAACCACAATCTCCTCCTCACCATGCCTTACGACACCTAGTTCCGTGGAGCCCCGTATTGTCAGGGAGCATAGCCCCGCGTTTAGTTAGTCCTGAACCCTCTGACGTTGATTCGGATCAGGATAAGGATCAGGCTGTAGCTAACAAAGGCGCAAAGTATAAGCTTTCTCTTGAGGAGGTAAAGGAGCTATTGAGCGCCATTTATGATACGCTGGAAATTGATGAAAAAGAGACTCAATTATCCAGACATGATCTAATGTATGAGGCTCTGGGGAAAAGGAAGGCGAAGGTTTTTCCCATACATAAAGTACTTTCTGATTTGGTTCTTAAGGAGTGGTCTGAACCAGACAAAAGTCTTCTTTCCCAATTCCTTAAAAAGGTTCCCTTTTGACGAGAGCCCAGAGGCGGTCTGGAATAAGAATCCAAAACTAGACGCACCTCTTTCCAAGGTCTCAAAGAAATCTGACTTAGCCTTCGAAGACATGGGTCACCTAAAGGATCCAATGGATAGAAGGACAGATGTGGTCCTAAAGAGGGCCTGGGATGCCTCCATGGCCAGGTTAAAACCGGCTCTAGCCACATCTTGTGTGGCTAGAAATTTGGAGTTCTGGCTATCACAGCTGCAAGAGCATCTAAAAGCAGGCACTCCTAGGGCTGAGCTATTAAAGACCTTTCCTATGCTCTTTAAGGCCACAAGTTTTATCTCTGATGCCTCCACTGATTCAGTGACATTTACGACTAAAACAGCCGCACTTTCAGTGGCAGCTAGGAGAACGGTATGGATGAAGACATGGGGTGGTGACACGGCGTCCAAATCTCGCTTGTGTAGTGTCCCTTTTACAGGGGATTTGGTCTTTGGCCCTGAATTAGATACCGCCTTAGGACGGCAGACAGGAAGAAGACTTTTCCCATCAAAAAGAAAAATGTTTCGTCCCTTTTAAGGAACCCGCCAAAGGGGAGGAGTTCAAGCCTAAAAAGCACTGGACAGGTCAAAAAAAGGGAAGGGAAAAGGGGGCTTACTTTTTAGCCGCCCCAGTCAGGCCCCTAAGCCCCAGTGACATCAGGCTCCCTGTGCGGGGAAGGTTATCGCGCTTTCTTCCACAATGGGAGAAGATAACCTCAAACAAGTTTGTTTTAAACAAATATAATAGAGGGTATGCGCTAGAGTTTCACAGCTGCCCACCCTCAAAATTTCTTGTAACAAAGCTCCCGAGCCATTCAGAGAAGGCCAGGGCTTTACCTTTGTTGATAAGGGAAATGGTGGATCAAGAGGTATTGACACCAGTCCCCGTTCAGGAGCAGGGGGGCGGTTTTTACTCTCATATATTTGTGGTAAAAAAGCCGTACGGGAAGTTTAGACTGATTATGAACCTCTGCCCTCTGAATCTCTCCATCCGGTACAAGAAGTTTCGGATAGAGTCAATCTATTCAATAAAGAATCTCCTCCAGAAGGGGGTATTTATGGCTACCCTGGATTTAAGGGACGCCTATCTGCATATACCTATAAGGAAGGAATGCCAGAAATTTCTTTGCATGGCTATTCAGATAGATGCAAAGATTTATCATTTTCGGTGCAGAGCTCTTCCATTCGGACTGTCGGCCTCCCCGAGAATCTTTACCAAAGTTCTCGGGGAAGCACTAGTTCCATTAAGGCTTCAGTCGGTCTCGATCATTCCATATCTAGACGTCTTACTGCTGACGGCCCACTCAGAGAAAAAGCTCTCTCAGGACTTAGTTAACACAGCTCAGTCTAGGACAGCTGGGATGGATTATCAATCGGGGAAAAATCCAAGACTGTTCCTACTCAGGAGATCCTATACCTAGGCTACAAAGTCAGCTCAGTGGAGCAGACAATAGTACTACCGGAGGAAAAGATTTTGAACCCATGGCGCAGAATCTCTTTTCTCCAAACCAGATCATGTCGGTGCTAGGCCTCATGACGGCAGCCATTCCAGCTGTGCAATGGGCCAGGTTCCATCAAAGAGACCTCCAGGGTTTCTTGCTAGATCACTTGAAGGGCAAGGAATTGGAGGAAGAGGTATCAATTCCCAGAAGAGTAAAGCAGTCCCTCTGGTGGTGGAAGGACACAGGGAACCTAAACAAGGGGGTTCTCTGGGTCTTGCCCATCACCTCTACTCTGACCACAGATGCAAGCAGTTGGGGTTGGGGAGCTCATCTCAACTCAGACTGGGCCCAGGGCTGGTGGACTCAGGAGGAGAGGCTTCTGTCCTCCAATTGGAAGGAGTTAGCGGCAATCCTCAGGGCTATATTGGCTTTCCAGACCTTGCTACAGGGTCATCATCTACAGGTCCGCTCAGACAATATGACGGCTGTAGCATATCTAAACAAACAAGGAGGTACCAGAAGTCCTCATTTAATGTCAGTGGCCAGGCACATTTTTCAGTGGGCAGAGTCCAATCTAAAATCCATTTCTGCGATTCATTTGAAGGGGGAGATGAACAGCACTGCGGACTTCTTGAGTCGACAACAAGTTTTGAATCAAGAATGGTCGCTACATCCAGAAGTTTTGGCAGTAGATGCTTTACAAACTCCATGGTCTTTCAGCCTGGCATATGCGTTTCCGCCACTCCACCTTATCCCAAGGGTTCTAGCCAAGTTCCTTGCGGAGGAGACTTGCTTAATCCTTGTGGCACCATATTGGCCCAAAAGGCCATGGTTTACAATGCTGCTGCAGCTGTTGGACCAGCCTCCACTGAGACTTCCCTGCAGACGAGATCTCCTGTCGCAGGGACCTTTTTTTCACCCTCAGGTAACCTTGTTGAGCCTCTCGGCGTGGTTACTGAGGAGGAAATCTTGAGAAGTAAGGGTCTGATGGATAGGGTGATTCAGACCCTGTTACAGAGTAGAAAACCAACTACCAGGGCTATATATAGGAAAGTCTGGAGAAAATTCAATAGTTGGTTGGACAACTGTGGGAGGAAGGGCATGGACACAGCTGATATCCTTCAGTTCTTACAAGGGGGGGTAGACAAGGGGTTAACCCCTAGTACTATCAAGGTTCAGATAGCTGCCTTAAGTGTGTACTTAGAAAGACATTTGCAGGAAGATCCTTTCATTTCTAGGTTTTGTAAAGCAATCTCTAGACATAAACCAGTCAGAGTCAACCAAACTCCTTCCTGGGATTTAGCTGTCGTTCTGAAAGCTTTCTTAGGATCTCCTTTCAAACCTATATCAGAGTCCTCTCTAAGATTGGTCACATTCAAGACAGTCCTGTTGGTAGCAATCACTTCAGCCCGTAGGGTTAGTGAGATGCAAGCTTTCTCTATAAGAGAACCGTTCCTACAGATCTTGGAAGATAGAGTGATTCTAAAGACAGACCCTGGGTTCTTGCCAAAAGTGGCATCTAAATTTCACAGGTCGCAGGATATCGTCCTTCCTTCTTTCTGTCAGAATGCATCAAATAAGAAAGAGGAAACCTTTCATTTGTTGGATGTTAAACGTTGCATTTTGAAATACCTTAAAGTAACAAGTCCCTTTAGAATCTCAGATTCCCTCTTCGTCCTCTTTTCAGGTCAACGCAAGGGACAGAAGGCCTCAAAAGCCACCATAGCTAGGTGGATCAGGTTAGCTATAGCAGAGGGTTATAGAGCAATGAACAAAGACCCTCCTGGGGGTGTTAGGGCCCATTCCACAAGGGCATTGGCGGCTTCCTGGGCAGAAAGGGCTGGTGCTACCCCGGAGCAAATTTGTAAGGCGGCCACGTGGTCAAGCTTTTCCACCTTTACAAAACATTATCGACTGGATCTAATGTCCAGTCAAGATCAGGCTTTTGGGAGGAAAGTCCTCCAGGCCATGGTCCCACCCTAATCTGGTGAGTACTTGGGGATCCTCTCAAGGGCTGTCCTGGAAGAAGACTGGGAAAAACTGGAGTTAGTACTCACCGGTAACTCCTTTTCCAGTGGTCTTCCAGGACAGCACGATCCCACCCTTTATTTTTTAAGTTTAATACAATAACGATATTGTTTGTTGTGGTTATGTTGTTGTTTTTTACAGTTCCATCCTTCGGTTCTTGGTAAATGACTGACCAGGGACCTGAAGGTCCTCCTTTTTAACTGTTTGGCAATGTGTTTCCCATGGCGAAGGGCTGTCCTGGAAGACCACTGGAAAAGGAGTTACCGGTGAGTACTAACTCCAGTTTTTGTGCAGAATCGCTGGCCCTAAAGAATATCTTGATCATTGCTGTAGCGATGATCCAGATTGTCCTTTCCATCTGAGGATGTTTATAAATGTATGGCAAACGGGAAGTGGTTAAGAAGCCACAGATGAGGGAAGTTGACCTTTTAATTGCCATTTTAACCCATGTGTGTGTCACCTTGTGTCTGTCCCAAGGCCAAACATTCCAGGGTATGGAAACTTTTGATCAGGGTCTTTTGGGTGATTTTCTGTTATGATTTTAAAAAGGAGCCAAACTACTATGTGAGAAGAAGAAAGGCTTCATATGATCACTGTCCTGATGGAAGTATGAGAATCTAGCTTATTTTACATTCATACTTATCTAGGTGGATTCAGCGTTGGTCCCCCAGCGCCTCTGCACTGAGAACTGAGTGATCGAACACCACAGATTGCTCAGTTCTCGCAGCTCCCTGAGCAGAGAGCTGCAGACTGTCAGTCACCACTCTCTGCTCTGCCCCCTCCTCACTCACTGGAGCAATGAGCTGTGAAGGCTGGCTTAGGCTTTCATTGGCTCACCGAGAGCCTAAGCTCGGTGTCGGTCCAGGGATCTGGCGGATCCCGACTCCATGGTCGGGATGATATGGAGCCTGGACCGACTTCTGTGACGTCGGCAGAGAACAGACTTAAGCCCGCTCTCTGCTGAAAACAGGTCACAGGAGTGCAGAACCAATTGCACTCCTGTGATCCACATGAGAAGTACAGCTAAATAAAATACTTTTTTTCGCTTTTTTTTTTTTTTTTTTTGCGCCATGATCAGTCATATTTTCAATATCAATTACAAAATGTTGTGATTTCTGACAGGGTATGCTAACTTTTGAGCACTAATATAAATAAGGAAAAAAGGTCAGCTCATGTTGCCTTTATGTACATCAGGGATTTCAGAATGCACAAGTTGCACAGCAAATTGCTGTTTCCCGAACCACTTGCCACTTGTCTTGAAATTAACAAAGAGGTTGGATGATGCTTTCTGTTTAATCACTTGTTAATTGTGGAAGGTTTTATATGTACAGTGTGTGTACACACACACACACACACACACACACACACACACACACACACACACACACACACACACACACACACGTGTGTGTGTGTGTGTGTATATAATATATCATTTTTTTTTTTTTAAGTCAGCAGCTACAAACAACACTGTAGCTGCTGACTTTTAATAAGGAAACTTACCTGTCCAGGAAGCACGCAATGTCGCCCTAAACCCCCTCCCCCCGGTTAGCCAATCCGTCCATCAGATCGGTTGCAGATGCCACCATTCCAACTAAGGGAAACCGGCGGTGGAGCCTTGCGTTTCCTACTGTGCATGTGCGAGTTACACATCGCTTTGTGAATGGCCAGCTGTCTGTGGTGGGGCTTGCCGAACAAAAGGATATGGTGTCCTGTACTGCGGCCTGGATGGATTGGAAGTAATTGAATAAAAAAATGTAATATCCAAAAACGAGGATTTCATTTCATTTAAGACCACCTTTCAAATGTGGTTGAAGCTCCGCTTTAAAGTGTTCTATAATCAGCTCATCAAAATATCATAATAAATATTCTAAAACGTTTAAAAAAATAAAAAATAAAAAAATGTTCAGTGTGCAAAAAATACAAATCTAAAATCAGTGTCCCACCTAGTAATTACATTTCTTCCAAAGAATTGTGCAAGAAAATATTTTCTGTATGCCAATATGTATTTCCACTCAATAAAATGTCCAGTGGAAAAATGTAAAATCCTTGAAAAGCGCACAAAACTGCCAACATCCACAGATTCTGTCAGTTTACGCCACAGATGTACCATCCAACGCTGATCAATCTAATCTAATAACTCACCAGAAGTAATTGCTGGTTAACATGGAACACCAGCTAAAGAGCATACCATAGAAATGCCACTGAAATACCACTTATTGGAACTATTAATGCCTTCTGAAGAGCTTCAGGTTGGGTTCACACTAGTATGCATTGGATGTGATTTTTCTCCACATCCAATTCGCGTGTCAGCAGATTATGACCGGCTTTCTATGGAGCTGATTCACACATCTCTCGAGCAGCTCCCTTACGAATTGCACAGGAGTGCTGTGCGTCTTTTGGTCTGTTTCCGACCCGAATTCCCCCTAAAATTTGGGCTGAAATCGGACCTGAAACAGAGAACTGGGACGCACAGGCCCCCTGCTGTGAGCTGCTCAGTGCTGCAGTGTGAACCCAGCCTAAATCTCACAGCGGCAACCTCAGTGTGTGCTCACAATGCACAGCAGGATCCCACAGGGCTTTGTATGTGACGTCGCCATGCACGTCGAGGCCTGAGTTCGCAGCCAGGAAGTGCGGCTGGAACTGGCTCGTTGAGGTGATACTGTCTGTTTCTAGTGTGACACAGTGATATGTAAGTGTATGTGGTGATGTTTTTTAATAAATATTTGAAGATTTTACACTACGGAGCTCAGTTTTTTCTTTCTTGCTGCATCCTACTGTGAGCTGTTGGCATATACTGAGATTGTCGCTGTGAGACTGAGGCTCTTCAGAAGGCATTATGGGTTCCAATAAGTGGTCTCTAATTAGTATTTACTATTGCATGTGGAAGGACCATATTTTTTTTTTTTAACTGTCTCTCATTTTCTTCAAGCAGTGTATTACTGAAAGATACAACCACTAGATGGCCTTATAGTAAAACAAAGTGCATTTTGTTTCTTCATAAAAGAAAGCTATAAATCAGGGCTATACCCTGATTTATAGCTTTGGTCTTTGTGAGTCCTGTCACATTCTGTTGGCCAAAATGTTGAAAATTTGGACCACCATTGTAACTTTTATTTCTTTTTTGTTAATGTTAGATGTGGAAAATGACATATTGTCTTCTTACTTACAGCAGGAAGCAGTGTCGAGGTGGATGAATCCCTGTTCCAAGATTTGGATGATTTAGAATTGGATGATGAAGATGATCCAGATTATAACCCACTTGATGTAGAGAGCGATTAAATAAATATGTTGGATTTGGCACTCCTTGGAGAAATAAGAAAGTCACAGTATCTGTGACTATACCAAGCATACATCCATGGCTGTTATTTTTTTAAGTCCTATTTTAATTATTAGGAGAATATTCTTCTGATAACTTTCACAGCTGATGCTGATTAAACTGACTTAAAAATCAGTTACCTGGGATTGGGATGTTTTTTATTGCTAGAATAGTAACTTGAGGGAGACCCAGGTAGTTGTAGTCTGTGGCCTTCTATGTTAAACGGAATTTGGCAATCTACCTGGGTAAGAAAGCTCTGATGTAAGTAATCTTTTACTTGACTAATGTGCTACATACTATTTCTGGTGCAGTTGATTGGGTTATTGCAATGGAAATAGTATGTAGTCTGCTTTCTCACACAGAAGTTTTGTTTCATGATGGCACCCTTTGACTGAGACCAACTAAAAACTGTGGCCTGGGGCATGAAATTGAGGATACGGATAACATTTTGCAAGAATATTCAGCTTGTGTTTGAGATGAATATGCATTTTTCACACTTCAGTGCATTAATGTAGGCCTATTGAATGACAAAGAATACTAAAACTGACCCCAACTAACAAGGAGGCACTCTGCAGTGCCTTATGCTATTTTTACATCTGAGCAATGTAATTTCTGTGTGCACAGGGATCCCTAGCACCTACCCTCCAATGTCTGTCCAAGCTATGCACTATGTTTTTGCAAACTATTCCATCAAGCTCAATGATACTGATAAGTGTGTGCCTGGTGTTTGGGGCCCTACTTTTCAGAATTGACTTCAGTATCTGTTACTATACCACATGTTTCCATTAAAGTGATCTAATGCTGCAAAATGTAAAAAAAATGCATTATACTACAAGCCAAATAAAAGCTTGGTAGCTCTATAGGTTTACTTGGCTCATGCATTTTCTAAGAAATGTCAGATATAAAGTTACGACAAATTTTTTACATAAATTCCACGGTAATAATTATGATGCTGAAAAAAAAGTGAGCGTATGTCTGACAGAGATACCTAATTACTTATGATTTTTTTTTTATGTCTGCCTAAGTTCTAACTTATAAGGGTGAAATAATAAGTAATTTTAACACATTAATCTTGTGGGAAAAAAATAAAATTAAAATAAAAAAAGGTTTTCTCCTGCAGGGCAATATCGATAGCATATTTGTACATTATGGGAAACGTGCCTTGAAACAAAGCCCTCCAGCGGTGCCTTCTCCCTCTTATTTTGACAAATTTGTCCATAAAGACTGGGAGTGTCCAAAGTGCCTTTTGTGTTTCCAAAAATGCTTGCTGTAAGGTCCCCTTTTGAGGAGTCCCTCCTTTAGAAGGGGACTGTTCCACCAGTAGTGAACCCCCCTGTCTCTATGCTGCTCAAGGCAACCATGGCTCCAATAGAGGGATCTCTGTCTTCTAAGGGTCCAGCTGACATACCTGGAAGGGGAGCAGGATCCCTCTGGCTTTGCTGGTCCTATTGGTGTAGGTGCTGCGGTTTGTCTGCTTGGCCACAGTTCCCCTGGTTGCTGAATCTCTGTTTCCTCAGTGATGTTTAGACATGTATTTTGGGAGACTTCCCTGAATGACATCATGTTGCGTCTTGAGTTTGTCCAGTTACAAGATAATTTTTCGGCTTTGTTCCTCCAAAAAGTTAGTTTTTTGCTTCCAATGGATGTCTGTTGCCAGACTGCTTGCTGTTCTCCTCAGCGGGGAGGGGGTGGGGGGGGGCTGTGTAAGCCCCATTGCTGCAGAGTGTGTGATTGTCCCAGTTCCCGTGCTGGAAACAGTTTCAGGGGGTTTTATTTTATTCAAACCTGTCCACAGTCTAAAAGATGGAGGGCATGGTACAGCTAATTCTGGACCCCAAGGCACTGACCTGCCTTGTGTGGGTACAGAAGTTCAGGATGGAGTCTGTCCGCGCAGCGGTGGCACTCCTTTCATCATGGAGACTTTCTGACCTCTACGACATCAGGAATGCTTACTTAAACATTCTGTTATGTGCCCGACTCCAGCACTTCCTCATTTTTTTTTTTTTTCCTGGGGATGCAGAGCATTATCAGTGCATTGTGTTGCCCTTTGATCTGGCCACCACTCTTCGGGTGTTCACAAAGTGTTGGCCCCAGATCTGGCAGGGTTACATCAGTGGGGGTTGGCGGTCCTGGGCTGCCTGGACACTCTTCTCCAACTTCTCGATTACCCTGAAGAGCAATGTAGTTGCTATACAGGCCTTCACTGATTTAGTTGACGTCTATACTATCGGAAGTCTGCTTTGGCCCTGCCAGAACGTTGGATTATCTGAGCTTGACCGGGCTTCAGCTCTGGCCAGCGTGTTTCTTCCCCTGGACAGACTCCAAAAGTTGCATGCTGCATTTTTCACTTATTGTCCGGCAGGTGGGCTCCTCTGCGGATCTACATGTGGGTGTTAAGTCTGATGGTATCTTCCTTTTTTGAGGCGATTCCATTTGCACAGTTCCATACAAGCTCCCTGCGGGGAGATCCTAGTATAATGGGACAAAAGTCCAAGGTCTCTGAACAATTGACTGAGTCAGGAAACCAGAGGTTCCCTAGTCTGGTGGCTTCGCTCTCCGGTTCTTCATCGGGGAAAATCCTTTCTCCCCTTGTATTGAACAGGGTGACCACCAATGCCAGTCTGTCCCGGTGGGGAGATGTCCTGGAACTGAGCTCTGCTCAGGATCGTTAGTCTGAATTCCATCACTGTCCATCGACTAATATCCTGGAACTTCAATTGATCAGACTAGGTCTGGATCATGGACAGTTTGACTTTGAGGGCTCCCGGTACGGATCCAGCTGGACAAGGTAACAGTAGTGGCTTAAGTCCTTCTCCAGGGCGGGCCAAAAAGGCCAGTATCCTCCGGTGGGCAGAATGTCTCGTTCCAGGACTTTCTGGCGTACGCATTCCAGGAGTGGAATACTGTCAGATGGATACCTCAGTTGGCTAGGGTTGGGCCACGGGGTGGGCCTTTCACTGGGTTATGTTTCATCAGATTTGTCTCCGCTGGGGCACTCCTGAGGTAGATCTGTTTTGCGCCTTGGCTCAATAGGACAGTGCCAAGGTTTCTAGCAAGGTCACGGGATCTTCTGGTGGCCCAGGGGGCCGGTGACGTTTTGCTCTATGCCTTTCCTCCTCTCCAACTTGTGCTGGGGTTTTTTGCGCAGGAGCACAGCTGTGGGCATTCCGGTCATTCTTTTTGCTCCGGATAGGTCCGTCGGTCTGCGTACGCCGACTGGGTGAGCCTGGTCAGCAACGTTTCCTTGATGGCTGCCTCTCAGGGAGGACCAACTGTCCCAAGGGCCGCTCTTCCATCCTGCTTTAGAGTCACTGGTTTTAATGGTTGGGCTGTGATGAGCCAGGTACTGTAGTTCTGACACTGCTGATTGCTCGGGAGTCTACCATTTAGGAGGTTTTGCCTCCTAGATCTAGAAAGCACATATATCCTGGTATGAGTCACCGGGCATTTGTCCTCATTCTTATGTGGCTCAGATTCCCATCTCCATTTACTGGAGGATGAGCAGGTATAGGCCTTGAGTACCATAGAGCAGGTGTCAGCCTGGGTGGTCTTCAGCGTCCCCTGGTCTTGCACTCCCTGGCGTGTTGACGGTAAGTAAAAAATCCTATTTTTTTTTCTTAGTTTCTCATAACATTTTGCAAATAAATAATTTCTCTTCATAAATTTTGACCAAAAATTATACTGCTACATTTCTTTGGTAAAAATAACCCAAATCAGTGCATATTATTTGGTCTGTGTGAAATTTGGAGTCCTCAAGCTATGGTACCAATCATTGAAACCTGATGTACTGATGGCCTACTATTCTTGAGGCCATAACATGTCACAACATTCCCCAAATTACACCTTTTTTGAAACGTAGAGAGTCCAAGGTATTTAGTAAGAAGCATGACAAGTTTTTTTTTTATTTTTTTTTTTTAAGTTGTAATTTTTTTTTCCCACAGTTCTTTGAAAAAAAAAAATGTATTTTCACAAAAATGTTATATTAAGCTATTTCTCACATACAGCATATGCATACTTTCAACTACACCCCAAACACATTCTGCTACTCGTCCTGAGTGTATATATAACACGTGTGTGAGACTGTCACAGCCTGGCCACATACAGATTCCCAACATGAAAGTAGCACCTTCAGCCATTATCCACTTTAAGACCATGCCTCTTTCCGACACTTTTTGTTAACAAGTAAAAATCTGTATTTTGATAGAAAATTACCTAGAACCCCCAAATATTATATATTTTCGTAGCAGAGGCCCGAGAGTCTTTCAAATCTCTATGGATCCACCAATGAAGGGGTTAACTTTGTGTAGCGTGCACCATGCTTTGCTGCTCCATCCACCAGCGCGGAAAAACTGACAGCTGCAAAATACAAAGACACAGCGCACAAACCCCTGTAACAAAGTAACAAAAAACCTTAAACGCTCACATGATGTTCTTAAAACAGAAGCGTCTATGGTTGTGCTGTGACGCAGCTCCGGCACACAGGGCTCCAGGCAGGATTCGGCGTGAGCGGTGATAAGTAGTTTGCGCTCGTGCATCAAGTGTCTGTGGAGTCCAGTTGGGTTCTCTCATCTCTGGGGTCACGAACAGCCGCCAACAAGCTGCACGTGGGCCACCCACTCACAGTAGAAATCCGGAGATGAGAGAACCCGACTGGACTCCACGTGGGCCACCCACTCACAGTAGAAATCCGGAGATGAGAGAACCCGACTGGACTCCACAGACATCTGATGCACAATATAGAACAGCTGAAATGTGACACTGATGGTTGCTATAACAACATGTTTCAGAGGGTGTGGCCTCCTTCCTCAGGTCTATCTTGTTCACAAAGGAACCCTAAAGTAGTGTCCATCCTGGGAGTATTAACCCCTTCATTACCAAAATAATTGGCTTCGGGTGTTTTTAAAACAGAAATGTCTATGGTTGTGCTGGGATGTAGCTCCGGCACACAGGGCTCCAGGCAGGATTTGGAGCGAGCGGTGATGAGTAGTTCCAGCTTGTGTATCAGGTGTCTGTGATGTCCAGTCAAGTTCTCTTATCTCCTGAGGATTTCTGCTGTGAGTGGGTGGCCCACGTGCCACTTGGCGGTTGTACATCATCCCACTGGATCTACTCATCACAGCTTGCTCCGAATACTGTATATTTAAGTTCAAATTTGTGTTCAACTTTTATATTGAAGGATGTAATGCTACTTTGTACTACCTCTGCATTCTCTTTTACTGTTCTTTTAAGCGTTTCTTATAAGCAAGGGCCAATGTACAGTATATATTCCTTTGTTTACAGTTAGATTGGTTGCATCTGCCTTAAAGTAGAACTAAAGGCAAAACCTTTTTTTGTATAGAGTAAGGGAGGATTATAACCCCCGTCAGGGGTTTTTTGCCATCTGTGTCCCATAGGGATTTCCCTTCACATTGTCCCATAGCCAAAACAGGAAGTAAGAGGACATCCCTCTAAAGTGAGGGAATCCTGGGGTGTCACCAGAATTTGTGTCCCCTTTGGAAGATTTCTCATCTATTACTGTTCTGGTGTCAAACCAAAATTTGTGATTTTCTTCACTTTCAATGATGACGGTAAACAGGACTAGAGAGGGTGCTAACGGGTTCTATTCCCTCTCCACTCTATCCAAAACTTAAAAAAGAAAAAAAAAACTGAAAATTGTATCATACTTGCCATACATTTATTTTCCTGGTGCCTTTTCATGGCAGCATACCCATGACAAGCTTCGCCTTGGCTCCTCCTTCAGGATCAGTGAATATCTTTAAAAGTGTGTTGGAGACACCCCAGAATTCTTGCGTAATATAGCATACTGTGGGTGGGTTTGTATGCTGCCATGGATAGGCACCAGGAAAAGAAAATGATGGAAAGTATGATGCAATTTTCTGTTTTTCTTGGTGCCTCCATGGCAGCATACCCATGACAAATAGCTAGCTAGATTGGTGGGATCATGCTTAGAAAATTTAGTTAGAAGAGACCATTGTTTACTTTTCGATCAACACTATTTTGATGGCTCGTCTGCCAAATTCAACAGAGAGCCCCTGGATCTACCCTGTAATGTTTTATGAATGTATGTTGAGATGACCTTGATTCTGCTCTGCAGATGGTTTCAACTGATACATTCACCCTTGCTGCCCAAGAGGCAGAGACCAACCTGGTGGAATGAGCTTTAATCGAAGTAGGTGGTTCCAGACCTTTTGCCCTGTACACCTTTTGGATCAATTTTATTATCCATGATGTGATTGTCCTAGCCGTCGCCTCCTTGCATTTTTTTTCTTTCCCCAAGGGATAATCAATGATTTGGATATGCTTCTGAAGGTGGCCGTGGCCCAGAGGTAGGGTTTCAGGATAGTTGTTATATTAAGCTCATGAAGAGACTCCAAATCTTCGCTCCTGTCCTCCAAGGGCATAGAATCGAGTGGGGGCTATCATTCCCTCACTCTACTTCATGCTCATCAGGGGAAAGCATTGGATTGTCTCCCGCTCTACCGATGGATCTGGGGGAGGGCTCCTCTCCCGCCGCCATTGAAAAAAATACTTGGTTTATAGCAGGTATCTGCTGCCTTAACAATGGTATTTAATGTCAAAGTAGCAACGTATATCGATGGTGGTGGTCCGTAAGTGGTTAATGACATCCCAGTCTTAGTCAGTAGGGTTCAATATTGAGTTGGCCCACCCTTTGCAGCTATAAGAGATTCCACTCTTCTTGGAAGGCTGTCCAAAAGGTTTAGGAGTGTGTCCATGGGAATGTTTGGCCATTCTTCCAGAAGCGCATTTGTGAGGTCAGGCACTGATGTGTTGACGAGAAGGCTTGGCTTGCAGCCATCCCAAAGGTGTTCTGTTTGGTTGAGGTCAGGGCTCTGTGCAGGCCAGTCAGGATCCTCCACCCTAAACTTGCTCATCCATGTCTTTATGGACCTTGTTTGTGCACTGGTGAGCAGTCATGTTGGAACAGGAAGGGGCCATCCCCAAACTGTTCCCACAGAGTTGGGAGCATGAAATTGTCCAAAATGTCTTGGTATGCTGACAGCTTGAGTTCCCTCCACTGGAACTAAGGGGCCAAGCCCAACCCCTAAAAAAACAACCCCACATCATAATCCCCCCCCCCCCCTCATCCAAACTTTACACTTGGCACAATGCAGTTAGGCAAGTACTGTTCTGGCAACCGCCAAACCTGGACATGTCAGATTGCCAGACAGAGAAGCCTGATTCGTCACTCCAGAGAACACTAAAGTTCAGTGGCAGTGTGCTTTACACCACTGCATCCGATGCTTTGAGTTGCACTTGGTGATGCAAGGCTTGGATGCAGCAGCTCAGCCATGGAAACCCATTACATGAAGCTCTCTACATCCTGTTGTGCTAATCCTGAAGATTGGAGGTCAATAACTATTGACTTTGCAGATTGTTGGCGACATCTGCGCACTGTGCGCTTCAGCATGCGCTGACCCTGCTCTATCATTTTTCGTGGCTGAGTTCCTGTTGTTCCCAGTTGCTTCCACTTTGTTATAATACCACTAACAGTTGACTGTGGAATATTTTAGTAGCAAGGAAATTTCATGGATGGACTTATTGCACAGGTGGCAACCTATCACGGTACCACACACACCATTCACTAAGCTCCGGAGAGCAACCCATTCTTTCACAAATGTTTGTAGAAGCCGTCTGCATGTCTAAGGCCGCGTACACACGCGGGGACTGTTCGCTCAACTTTGTCCGCTGAACAGTGTTTCAGCGGACAGTCCGCTCGTGTGTGGGCTTTCAGCGGACAGTTTCAGCGAACAGTCTGCTGAACAAAGTTTTTCGGAATTTCCGAAAAACTGTCCGCTGAAACTTTGTTTCAGCGAACAGTCCCCTCGTGTGTAGGCTTGTTCGTCAAACTAAGTTCCGCGCATGCTCAGAAAGGATTTACACGCCGAAGGTTGCATTGCAGTGTATAGGACGTCGTTTTCTAGTCCCGTCGTACGTGCCGTTCACGTCATCGCGCACGGTTTCAGCGGACTGTTCGTTCATCGTGTGTGGGCAAGTCCGTCCATGCTAAGTTTGAGCGGACTGTCCGCTGAAACTGTTTGACAAACAAAGTTGAGCGAACAGTCCCCGCGTGTGTACACGGCCTAAGGCCGCGTACACACGCGCGGACTGTTCGCCCAACTTTGTCCGTCCAACAGTTTCGGCAAACAGTCCGCTCAAAATTAGCATGGACGGACATGGCCACACACGACGGACGAACAGTTTGCTGAAACCGTGCGCGATGACGTGAACGGCACGTACGACGGGACGAAAAATACGACGTCCTATACACTGCATTATAGCTTTCGGCGTGAAAATCCTTTCTGAGCATGCGCGCAACTTTGTTTGACGAACAAGCCTACACACGAGCGGACTGTTCGCTGAAACAAGGTTTCAGCGGACAGTTTTTCGGAAATTCCGAAAAACCTTGTCCGTCAAACTGTCTGCTGAAACTGTCCGCTGAAAGCCCACACACGAGCGGACTGTCCGCCCAAACACTGTTCAGCGGACAAAGTTGGGCGAACAGTCCGCCCGTGTGTACGCGGCCTTAGTGTTTTATTTTATACACCTAAATCCAACTAGTCTAGTATAGGTTTCTCACAGCAGAGGTTTCCTTTTCAGTGGTGCTGATAATACAAAATTTGGGTAGGAGAATTTTCACAGACCTAACCTATCAACGGGGGTGCCGGTGCTTGTGGCTGACGGTTGCAATGACCGCTGGCCACTAGGGAACATGAGCAGGAGAGACAGACCAGGGACAAGTGTCCTTTTGTGTGGTGGTTACTGAGCAGAATACACTTTGTTTACTCTGCTCAGTTTATGAATGGACAGGAGCCTCTGTCTCCTGCTCATTCATCTTTAGTGCTGAGAAAGGGACTAGGCAATGTGTCCTGAGTCCCTTTTGTCTCAAAGGGGAGATGTCAGGGGTCGGTTTAGACCCCTGACATCTCACCAAAGCACCCCCAAAAATAAAATATTGTCAAAAAAGAAAAAAAAGCATTGTGAAAAAAAAAATTAATCATTAAAAGTAAAAAACCTGACACCATCCACTGCCACCCACCCCCTTCCCCAGAAGCACTGTGAAATTTTTTGGAGAAAATTATTTAAATAATATTTTGCCATGGGGGGAGTTTGCGGGCAGTAAGCGCCACCTCCCTGAAATTAGTTTTTGCAGGTTGGGATGTCTGCATCAGCGATCTGCTGATCGCTAGTGCAATGCTTTACAGGCTCCTACAACAAAAAAATTATAAATGCACATTTTTTTTTACCTGCAATAAAAATGCAGGTGAACTTATCCTTTAAAGGGACAGTTATTGGAACCAACCTCAGGCGTGAAGGTGCTGGAAGTGGATTGATCTGAGGTGTGATGGTGTAGGAATTGGGGTTGTTGAGGTGTGATGGTGTAGGAATTGGGGCTGTTGAGGTGTGATTGTACAGGAATTGGGGCTGTTCTGAGGTGTGATGGTAGAGGAATTGGGGCTGTTCTGAGGTGTGATGGTAGAGGAATTGGGGCTGTTCTGAGGTGTGATGGTACAGGAATTGGGGCTGTTCTGAGGTGTGATGGTACAGGAATTGGGGCTGTTCTGAGGTGTGATGGTACAGGAATTGGGGCTGTTCTGAGGTGTGATGGTACAGGAATTGGGGCTGTTCTGAGGTGTGATGGTACAGGAATTGGGGCTGTTTTGAGGTGTGATGGTACAGGAATTGGGGCTGTTTTGAGGTGTGATGGTACAGGAATTGCTTTTCGTGGTTGAGATTGTGAAGTTGACATTTTGTTATGTAGCTCCCAAACTCTGAAAATGTTTTTCTTCATACTATCCTCAAAGGGTTGCGCTGGCTTAGAAGCTTGCACTTGTCTTGTATTTTTTTTTGCATGTTTGGATTGTGCCTATGCCTTAAAGACTTTTGATTCATGTAGGCATTTAAAGTGGGAGTTACGCCGTTTTATTTATTTATTTATTTTTTATTTAATTTTTTTAAGTCAGCAGCTACAAATACTGCAGCTGCTGACTTTTAAAATAAGGACACTTACCTGCTTAGCACGCCCGCGATGTCGGTACCCGAAGCCGATCTCTCGATCGGGTCTCGGGTGCTGCCGCAGCCACCATCTTGGGTATGGGAATTAGGAAATGGAGCATTGTGGCTTCACTTCCCGGTTCCCTACTGCGCATGCGCAAGTCACGCTGTGCAGTAAGGATGGTCTCTGGGGTCCGTGTGTTTCCCAGCAGACAGCGGGGGACCCGCAGTAAGTGGTGTAAATATCTGCGGATATCTATGTCGGAAGTGGGTGCAAATACCTAATAATACTATACAGGTATCTGCACCCCCCCCCTCTCCCCTGAAAGGTGGCAATTGTGGTGGCGGGGGGGGGGTTCCAATGAGCGGAAGCTCCACTTTAAACATTATAGGAAGAAATCTACTATAAACTCAAGGTAAGTATATCTAATTGTATTTTCTTAACCACTTCCCACCCGGCCAATGTATATATACGGCCGGGTGGGAGCCGCCTGCTCCTGATAGGACGTTCAGGAACGTCATTCAGGAGCAGCGGGATCGCGCGCGTGCCCGCGCAGCGGCGCGATCCCGATGTGCTCGTGTCACCCGGACACGGCACATCTCAGATCGGCAGGAGGGCTCTGTGATTGGCTCTCCTGATCACATGACGGCCGTGTCCAATCACGGCCGTCATGTGATGTAAACAAACAGCCGGTTGCTAGGCAATCGGCTCTCCTCTCCTCACACGGAAGTCACCGCTGAGAAGAGGAGAGCAGAACGCTGCAGCCGGCTGATGATCAGTGAGTATGGGCTGCTTTTCACAGCTTTTTACTCACTGATCATCAGTGTAGTGTAAACACACAACACACCACACAGTGAAAACACAGTCCCCACATATGTCCCCAAAACACACATGTCCCCAAAACATACATGTCCCCAAATAATAAAAACACATGTCCCTAATAATAAAAACATGTCCCCCACATATGTCCCACTAAAATCACATGTCCCAATGATTATCTGCACACATATGTACGTGATCACCTGCACACATATGTACATGATCATTTGCGTACATATGTCCGTGATCACACAAACCAATTATTATACACTTAACGGAATTTTTTTTACCAAAAACATGTAGCAGAATACATTTTGGCTTAAATTTATGACAAAATTTGATTTTATTGGATTTCTTTTCAAATAGAAAAAAGAAAATATTGTTTTTTTCCCAAATTTCCGCTTTTTTTGCGCTTATATCGCAAAAAAAAAAAAACGGAGTCGTGAATAAATAACACCAAAATAAAGCTCTATTTGTGCGAACAAAATGATAACAATTTCATTTGGGTACAGTGTAGCATGACCGCGCAATTGTCACTGAAAGCGCTAGAGCGCTGAAAGCTGAAAATTGGGCTGGGAAGGAAGGGGGTGAAAGTGCCCTGTATTGAAGTGGTTAAGATAAACTTGCTTGTTGTAAATTAAAGGCTACTCTATTATTTAAGATTAAGTAGTGCATGTATTAAATGTATTTACCTGAACATTATAGTGGCAGGGGCATGGGCGTCCACATAATTTTTTTCAGGGGGCGGGGGCGTCATTTTAAGGTCACCCATGCTCCGCCCCTTTTTGACAATTTCATGAAGGGGAGGGGCTTGGTCATTATCACATAAAGCGTGATAACCCTCCCCCTTCCACTGCAACATTTGGCACTTTTTGAGGAGTGAGAATGTACCTGGTTTTGCCATGATCTGAGCCACATAATAAACCATGCAAAATATGCTGCGACCCCAGCAAGTGAAGGTATAAATAAACATACAATTAGTCAATGGATCAATTACAAAAAAAAAAAAAAACTACACATGCATGGTGCAGCATTGGCTTAAGCCAGTGGAGATCTTAAATTCTGTATGGGCCCAATAGCAGCTTTATGGTCACAATATCTTGGGCACTTTCACCCCCTTCCTGCCCAGGCAACTTTTCAGCTTTCAGCGCTGTCGCACTTTGAATGACAATTGTGTGATCATGTAACACTGTACCCAAATAACAGTTTTTTTTTTTTCACACAGATAGAGCTTTCTTTTGGTGGTTTTTAACCACTGGGGTTTTTTTTTTGCTAAACAAAAAAAAAAAAGACTGACAAAAAAAAATTATGTTTTTTTGCTTCTATTATTACATTTTGCAAATAAGTAGTTTTTCTCCTTCACTCATGGTGACTGATAGGCGGCACTGATGGTCATTGATAGGGAGCACTACTAGGTGGCATTGATTGGCAGCACTGATAGAACTTGTTAAACGGCATGTTGCTTTTAGTAGGTGGTGCTGTGAAAAAGAATAATGCAGTTCAATGTGGCCACTGTAAGGCAATTATTGGGTTAAATCAGGTGATTAGGAGGCAACATATTGACTCCTCACCACCTCTTAAACATCCACAAGCATGGATCTTTTCAGAGGAGTAACACTTCCACACATGTGAAGGAGCCCCAAGAGTAGCTAAGCAAAAGCGTGCTGGGAAGTAAAGTGTTAAATCTCTTCACATGATAACAGAAGGTTCAGCCCCATGTCCAACCCTGATCACAGAAGATAAGTGATCAGGCAGTCTGTGATGGTGGGGAAGGAGTTCCAGGTGTAAGCCCGACAATAAATAAGGCTGAGCTATGGTGAAGTGAACATTCTCTGATCATGCTTGACTTTACTTTCCTGCACTTTCCTCCCTAGTGTGTGGGCACCTTGCTGATTACAGGAAGGGGGGGGGGGGCACTTGCCCCCTACTGCTGATGCCCATGGGCAGGGGCCTGTAAAGTATAGAAACACGACAACCAACATTCTTCATCTTCTAATTATGTTAGGTGTAATTTTAGCTTTTGGATGCGCACAACAGCCTCCTAGAATTTGGCACACTAATTATTATTCCAGTACAACATTTATACAGCAGTTCTAAATATCTTGCCCAATAGTCAAATCTCAAAAGTACTTTAGAGGACATTGTGTGTTGCCAAAAACAAGCTCCCGCGTCCAGAGGTTAAAAAAAGAGCAGAAAAAACAGACACTGGGGAGGGCACATTTAAGCACTGGATCAATATAAAACTGTAATACAGACTGGTTACTGTGGCCCCCTTCCTAGTAGAGAGTGACTATTTGTTTTGTTTTTTTACATACTGTCACCAGTCAGTGTCCCCGATCATTGCCACAACAGTTATATAATCAGTGTTGCCAACAACCCCCCCCCCCCCCCCCCCTCCAAAGTGGAATTTACTGGCAGGATGCCAACATTTACAAATGGCAACAATTTTTAAAAATCATAAAATTTACTGACAAAGCCACATTTTTTTACCGACAATGAAAAAAAGTACCTAAAATGACTGTTTTCGGTGCTATACAGTACATATATCAATATTTTAGCTATAACTATTCAGCTAATGCTATTAGCAATGTGTTCAAGTTAAACAAAAGTCAAAAACCATATTTCTCCATTTACATGAAGGTCAGATTAATATAACCCAGCCAGCACAGAGTTCCCCCATACATCAGAGTGTTCATGATTCCCCCTTACATTGCAAGGGAACACTGACATAAAGGGGGATGCTGCAGATCATGATTTAAGGGTGAACTCTGATGTAAGGGGGACTCTGGTGACCAGAGACCATCTTCCATGGAGTGAATACACTAAGGTAAGCGGGGGGGGAGGGGTCCCTGCTATAAGGGGGGACCTTTATATACACGCCCCCTTACGTTATTGTATTTACTCCCCCTTACATCAGTGATGCCCCCCCCCCCCGACTGGCCTGGTGGTGCTGTCACTGACCTCCTCCTGTGTACCTTGCAGGGATCAATCAGACGGCTTCAGCTCTGGTTTTATCCTATAGTCTCCTCTCGAAGGTCCACACACGTCTGACTTCTCCCATGAACCCTATCCCGGCAGCACTCCCACTCTTGACTCCTCTCCAGATTCCCCCTCAGACTGTAGACATGATAAAAGATGAGAGATAGCCAGAGATTGCCGACATGATACAAGAGATGGTTGGGGGCTGTGGGCATGGTACAGATGGTGGTCAGAGCCTGCGGACTTGGTAGAGGAGGTGGTCAGAGGCTGCGATCGTGGTACAGGAGGTGGTCAGAAGATGCGGACATGGTACAAGAGGGGGGTCAGAAGTTGCAGACATGGTACAGGAGGTGGTCATAGGCTGTGCGGACATGGTACAAGAGGTGGCCAGACGTCATTACCGCTGCAAGTTTTGACGGGTCGCCTAATCTGACGGGACACAGGCATGGTACAGGTGGTGGACAGAAGCTGCGGACATGGTACAAGAAATGGTTAGAGGCTTTGGACAGCCATATTTTTTTACGACCCATTGGCAACACTGCCCCACACAGTAGTGTCCTCCTCTGCCTCCTTCCTTCACCCTTCCCCCCACAATATTCTTCGCCTTTGCCCCCCTCAAGTAGTGTCCTCCTCTGCCCCCCTTCATTTAACATATGACCCCCCCCCCCCCCCACTGCAGTGTGTCCCACTCACATAGAGCATAAAAACAGATGTGACAAATATATGTGATCGCAGAAAAGAAAATATAAAAGCAATGTCGGGAGCACAAGATAAGCGTACCCGATGTGTTTCGATCACAATAGGTCATCGACTGGGGTGTATATAATGCTGTACTGCACTGGTATATGTGAAAATATATTTTATATATAATTATCTATCATAATTTATATATTATATATAATAATTATATTTTTTTCTTCCTTTTCCAAATAATTGTGACACAAAATTATAACTTCAACAAGCTCTCCATGTCTCTTACTAAATACCTTGGACTGTCTACTTTCCAAATAGGGGTAATTTGGTGGTATTTGTACTGTCTTGGTATTTTGGGGCCTCAAGAAATAAGATAGGGTGTCAGTACATCAGGACTGATCAAATACAGTATTTCACAAAAATGAGTACACCCCTCACATTTTTGTAAATATTTTATTATATCCTTTCATGTGACAACACTGAAGAAATGACACTTAGCCAAAATGTAAAGTAGTGGGTGTACAGCTTCTATAACAGTGTAAATTTGCTGTCCCCTCAAAATATCTCGGCATGCAGCCATTAATGTCTAAACCGCTGGCAACAAAAGTGAGTAAACCCCTAAGTGAAAATTTCCAAAGTGGTCAATATTTTATGTGGCCGCCATTATTTATTTTCATACACCAAGGGACACAGAGCCATAGTAGTTACTATGTGGGTTATAGGCCATCTTCAGGTGATGGACACTGGTACGCCCTAAGACAAAAAGTGCACTCCCTATATAACCCCTCCCACTACTGGGAGTACCTAATTTTTTCACCAGTGTCTAAGGTGTTGATCACAAGTAAAGATGTGCTGTGCTGAGCTCCACTGGAACAATCCATGATGGGGCTAGCCATGCTAACCGGATCCATTCAAAGTGTCGTATTTTTGACCAGATTGAATGGTACCCAGGCCTCGTATCAGAAGAAACAAGGTTTTGCCTGTGAATGCTTCTCTTTTTAGAGAGCTGGACCCTGGGATCCAGTACTTTTTTGTAGTAAAATTGAGCGGTTAGCCACTGATCTGCCTGTGAACGCAAAGCTGAAAGGAGTGCCGGGCCAGTGTGGCTCTTGGCTTCCAGGCACAACAGACGCAGCACGGCATGGCAACGTCTCACCTGGCATGTCGAATAGGTTCTGGGGAGCTTGGGCGGCACAGCGGAAGAGACGCTAGCAGCGGAAAAGGAGGAGCCAGCCGAGGAGGAGAGGGAGGAGGATGGAGTAGGAGGAGGAGAAGAAGAGCCAGGCCTGCATGCAATCTGCAGGGCTTAGTGGGTGTTGTGTGCCTCCAGTACAGTATACCCCTTTATCTACCCTTTATTGTTGGTGTTCTATAATAAAGGCATCTGCAGGAGTTAGTGGGTGTTGTGTGCCTACAGCACAATATACACTACCCAATTGCTGTTTTACCCAACTCCCTTCAGGCCATTACCATGTCTGGAAGGCCAGCAAGGAGAGGCAGACAGGCGCGAGCCGATAAAAGAGGACAAGCAGGCTCTGTGTCTAGAGACAACAGTGCTGGTCGTGGACGCGGTGCATTGTCATCAGCACGTGGCCATGGGACACGCTTGTCCTTCTTTTCGGCAGATGGACATGTTGAGCCGCAACATGCCAATGACTTGGTAGAGTGGATGACCAAGCCCTCTTCATCCTCCTCATCCTCTCTCACCCAGTCTCAGGGTACTAGCAAAGCAGCTGCCAACGCATCGTCTTCCCTCGTCTCAATGTCATCATCAGTGACTCCTTCCCTAGACCCACCACGTCCTCCTGAGGAGTCTCCTGAACTCTTTGAGCAGAGTGTTGGGTACATGCTCCAGGAGGATGCCCAGTGTTTTGTAGGCTCTGATGATACTCAGCTAGAGGAAGGCAGTAGCGTGAATGCAGAGAGAGGGGATGCTCAAGAAGGACAGCAATCTGGCAGTCATGTTCCACAAGCTGCAGCATACTGCCAGGTTTGCTACAGCGATGAAGAGGGAGGGGATGATGACTGCACTTACTCCACGTAGGTGCCTGGTAGGAGAGAGGAGGAGGAGGAGGCACATGTCCAACGAGGCAGGATGCCCTCCGGGGGCCAGCTTAGGGGCAGCACACCGACTGAATCACACCGCAGAGCTCCGCCTGTGCAGGGCGCTGCCTCTGCGCGTTATTCTAAAAGTTCTTTGGTGTGGGCCTTTTTTTGCTATTTGCAACATATGTCTCAAGCGTATCTCGCGTGGCCAAAACATCAGCCGCTTGGGCACCACATGCTTGACCAGACATATATTGACCTGCCATGCAGCTCATTGGCAAGCGTACCTCAAAGACCCACACCAAAGAACAAAGCGGACCTCTCCTTGCTCCTCATCAGCTGGCATCTCCAACCCCATTAGACCTTCAGTCCTCTCTGAAACCTGCTCTGAGAGGAATGAAGGTGTAGAATTAGGTGTGTCACAGCCAAGTGCTTCCGGGCACTCTGCTAGCAGTACACCCACGTCCAATTATAGCAGGCAAATGTCCCTGCCCCAGCTGCTGGACCGGCGAAAGAAGTTCACTCCCAGCCATCCACATGCCCAGCGGTTGAATGCTAGCTTGACTAAATTGCTAGCACTTCAACTGCTGCCTTTTCAGTTGGTAGACTCAGCCCCCTTCCGTGAGTTTGTACAATGTGCGGTTCCTCAGTGGCAGGTCCCCTAACGCCACTTTTTCTCACGGAAGGCGATTCCGGCTCTCTACCGGCATGTGGAAGGCAATGTCCTTGCCTCGCTGGACAGGGCGGTCAGCGGTAAGGTGCATATTACCGCTGACTCATGGTCCAGCAGGCATGGACAGGGACGTTACCTGTCTTTCACGGCCCATTGGGTCACTCTTCTGGCAGCTGGGAAGGATGCAGGACAAGGTGCAGTAGTGTTGGAGGTTGTTCCGCCACCACGCCTCCAAAATGCTACTATTGGTTGTGACACACCTCTCTCCTCCACCCCCTCCTCTTCTTCTTCCTCCATGGCCTCTTCCAGTGCTCTGTCCTCAGAACCAGCGGTGCTCCGTACGCAAGTACGCAGGCAAAACTATGCCATGCCGTGCTTGCGCTGGTTTGTTTGGGGGACAGGAGCCACACTGGGGCGGATGTTTTGTCAGTTCTGCAGGGGCAGGCCGAGAGGTGGTTGACGCCACGCCAGCTTAAGCCAGGAATGGTGGTTTGCGACAATGGCACCAACCTCCTCTCCACCCTCCGACAGAGACAACTGACCCATGTGCCCTGTGTAGCTCACGTCCTTAACCTGGTGGTGCAGCGGTTCTTGGGCAGGTACCCGGGCTTACAGGATGTCCTGAAGCAGGCCAGGAAAGTCTGTGTGCATTTCCGCCGATCATTTAATGCCTGTGCTCGGCTGGCTGAGCTCCAAAAGGAGTTGAACCTGCCCGAGAACCGCCTTATATGTGATATGCCCACCAGGTGGAACTCAACGTTGGCCATGCTGCAGCGGCTGCACACGCAGCAGAGGGCCATCAATGAGTACCTGTGCGACTACGGCACCAGGACAGGGTCAGGGGAGCTCGGTTTTTTTCTCACCACGCCAGTGGGGCATGATCAGGGATGCATGCACTGTCCTGTCACCGTTTGGGGAGGCCACAAGGATGGTGAGCAGTGACAGTGCATGCATCAGTGACACTGTACCTCTTGTCCACCTCTTGGAGCATACGCTGCGTGGAATAATGGACAGGGCACTTGAGGCAGAACAGAGGCAGTAAGAGGAGGACTTCCTTGCCTCTCAAGGCCCCCTTTATCCAGACAGTGTTCCTGCTGTGCCACCCATCACACAGGAAGAGGATGAGGAGGAGGAAGAGGAGGAGGATGATTGTGTCAGCATGGAGGTGGAGGCTGGCACTCAGCAGCAGCAGCAGTCTTGTAGGGATGATTTACAGTCCCAAGAAACCCGTGGACTTGTACGTGGCTGGGAGGAGGTAGCTGCAGATCATGTTGTCCTTAGTGACCCAGAGGACTCCGGACCGAATGCCTCAGCTAACCTACGCTGCATGGCCTCCCTGATCCTGCAAAGCCTGCGGAAGGATCCTTGTATTCTTCGGATCAAAGAGAGGGACCATTACTGGCTGGCCACTCTCCTTGATCCACGGTACAAGGGTAAGGTTGCCGACCTTATCTTGCCATCGCAGAGGGAGCAGAGGATGAGACATCTCCGGGAAGCCTTGCCGAAAGGTCTGTGCAACGCGTTCCCAGAGACTGGGAGGTTACAAACTCCTGGTCCTGGACAACGTGTTGCTGAGGTATCGGTCAGAAGGAGCGGTGGAGAAGGTGGCCATCTGACTGATGCTTTCAGACAATTTTTTAGTCTTCAGCCCCAAGGTATGATCAGTTCCAGCAACCATCGCCAGCGTCTGATTTACATGGTGCAGGAATACCTAGGGGCAAGGTCAGACTTGGACACCTTTCCCACCGAAAATCCTCTGGCTTACTGGGTCTTGAGGATGGATCACTGGCCAGAGCTTGCACAGTATGCAATTGAGCTACTGGCCTGTCCTGCATCCAGCGTTCTTTCGGAACGCACCTTCAGTGCTGCTGGTGGCTTTGTTACCGATCGCAGGGTGCGCCTGTCCACCGAATCAGTTGATCGACTGACCTTCATCAAGATGAATCAGTCTTGGATAACCCACAGCTACCAAGCACCTGAAGCTGATGTAACCGAATAATTTTTTTTTAAATATCACATCCCTTCAAGACTGCCTATGCTGATGCTGAGTGACTGTCCTGTTATGTTGATTGTCTATCCTCTTCCTCCTCCGCTGATATGTTGGAAGAACATTTCTGGTTCTGGGTGATGCCATCAGCCCAATTTTTCTGCCCCTGTTTAACAGGGGCGTTTAATTACAATTTTTGATGCAATGCTTTGCAGCAGGGCTAATTCCTGCAATAAAACTAGAGTATATGGGAGAGGTTGCAGTGTGGTGGCACCAGCACCAGTGCCTAAGGCCCAATTTTTCTGCCCCTGTTTAACAGGGACATTTAATTACAATTCTTGATATAATATTTCACAGGAGGGCCCGTTCCTGTGCCCACCCAGAGTAACTGTGAGGACTTATAGTGTTGTGGCACCAGCACCACAACCACCAAAGGTCAATTTTTCTACCACTGTTCAACAATGGCATGTAATTACAATTCTTGATATAATCGTTCACAGCAGGGCACTCCAGCGCCCACCAAGAGTCACTTTGAGGGCTTACAATGTTGTGGCAAAACCAACACCTTGTTCCGCCATTTCTGCAGAACATATAGGGCAGGCCCCTACTTTCAAACATCCAACTTACAAACATCTCCTACTTGCAAACGGAAGGAGACAACAGCAAGTCAGATGAAAAAAGATGGACGACAAAACAAATTATACAGGGGTGATAACCCTTCCCTATGTTTTCCAAAAAGCTTAAAAAATTTTTTTTTGACTGGAGCTACACTTTAAAAATGTACTAGTTGAAAATTACAAACAGATTCAACTTAACACAACAAACCTACACAGTCCCTGTCTTGTTTGCACCGCCTATATACTGCTGTTCTGAGTATACAGGGCCTGGGGGCCACACGCATTTCCTTTTTTTAATATGGGTACTGGGTTCCCCTTAATATGCGTACAAGACCCAAAGGGGCTGGTAATGGGCAGGGAGGGCTACCCATGCCATTTTTCTCAATGATTTTCAACCATATTGCAGGAACCAGATATAACATTAAAACCGCAAGCAGTTTTCAATGATGTTATTTCCGTTTAATGTCATTTTGTGCAGGGACTGTTCTAAACACGGGAAACACGTGGCACTTCACAGGCATACTACAGACACCCCCGAGGCACTAGATTTAAAGGAATATTTCACTTTTTTTTTCACTTTAATCGTCATTAAAATCAGTGCTCCCGCCAAAACGGCCATTTTTAAAAACATTTTAGGCATTGACCCATGTCCCCTGGGGCAGGAGCCAGGTCCCCAACACCTTTTTAGGACAGTATCTTGCATATTAGCCGTTAAAATTAGCACTTTTAATTTCGAACGTTCGAGTCCCATAGACTTCAATGGGGTTCTAAAGTTCGTACGAATTTGGGGTCCGTTCGAAAGTTCTGGTGCGAACCGAACCGGGGGGTGTTCGGCTCATCCCTACTTACCAGTCCTTATAAGGACCTTTGTGGAACAAGTAGGTGGTGTGTGACTGATTAGCAGATTGTACATCAGTCCCTATACTGATGAAGGACTGCTGCAGTATAGGGCAGCAGTCAGCAGTAGTGCACCTCAACCCTATGTATTGTGGACCTATACCAGTCCTTACAGAATAGCAGACTGTACCTCACTCCACCCTATGTACTGTAGTACCCTATACCTTACCAGTCCTTATAAGGACCTTTGTGGAACAAGTAGGTTGTGTGTGACTGATTAGCAGACTGTACGTCAGTCCCTATACTGATAAAGGACTGCTGCAGTATAGGGCAGCGGTCAGCAGTAGTGCACCTCAACCCTATGTATTGTGGACCTATACCAGTCCTTACAGAATAGCAGGCTGTACCTCACTCAACCCTATGTACTGTAGCACCCTAGACCTTACCAGTCCTTATAAGGACCTTTGTGGAACAAGTAGGTTGTGACTGATTAGCAGACTGCAGCAGAAGGGCAGCAGTCAAGTATAATATTCTTTCTATATTTGGAAGAAAGAATATTATACGTGTACAAGCCTATTATCATACCACTGATACCAGTCCTGAAAAGAACCTTTGTGGACCTAATATAGTAACAGCTACTGATTAAACTGACCCTCACTGCCTCACACACAGCTTCCTGCCTGTCCCTATATAAACTGACAAAACAGAGGCTGCTGGAACAATAACTGGTTAATGGAATAGCACTTTTGTGGACCTGATAGTAACAGCTAATGATTAAACTGACTCTCCCTGCAGCACACACCGTCCTGTCCCTTTCTCTAAATTGACAAAAGACACTCAGGCTGCTGCAACAATCACTAGCACAGCACTGCCTCAAACCTATATCCTGAACTACACCTAACACCTATACCAGTCCTGAAAAGAACTTTTGTGTACCAAATAGCTAGCGATTTGGGTCACTGCAATCTCTCCCTGCTCCACACAGCAACCTCTCCCTATAGTGACAGAAGAAAGAATGTAAAATGGCCACCGGATCGGGTCTATTTATAAGTTAGGGGGAATGTCCAAGTGTCCATGTGCTGTAATGTCTCAATTGGCTGTCCTGTACCCCATGATGGATGTGTCATCATAGGTCAAAGTTCTTTTACACAGTAAACACGGAAGTCCGCCGGGCAAACGGCGGCAATAGTCCGCCGATCGGGCGAATCGCGAACAGCCGAAATTCGCCGCGAAACGACCGCCGGGTGAACCGTTCAGCCATCACTATCTGAAATGTCAGGAAAGTACAAATACCCCCAAACTGACCCCTTTCTGAAAAGTAGACAAAGGTATTTAGTAAGAGGCATGGTGAGTTTTTTGAAGTTGTAATTTTTTTCCACAATTCTTGGGAAAATGTAAGAAATAATTTTTTTTTCATAAAATTGTCATGCGTTATTTCTCCTTTTTACATTTTTTTTTTTTTTAAGATAATACAGTATATGTTATTACTACATATTTCACAATAAAATATGATGTATAATATGAATAGAGAAACTTCTCAAATAAACATATAAGAGTAAAAATAATACATTCATGTCTTAAAGATAAGGTATATGAGTGTGCAAACTTTTCTGCACTTTTCAAATTATAATATTGTTAGTACAATACTTATTTATAAAGATTGATTAAACAAAGTATTGTCTAATTATGATAGATAATCTATCTAGGGACTGTCAGGAAAGGAGTCCATCCAAACGGGGCTAGGTTCCAGCTATTGGCCTGGTTTGTCCCATATGGATGGACAATGATCCCGGCCATCCCAAGTATGTCTCATGTAATTTTACCTATAGTAATAATTATAAATATATAATCTATTATATGCTTGAATAGTATAAGATGGAATTAAAGAGTTTAATGTAAAGTAAGAGAGGTGGAGAGGGGGGAGGAGGGATCATCAGAAGAATCAATGAATCATTGATGTTATGGATTATAGAGCAGTAATGGGGGTGAATATCAAGCGATCTCAAGGTAAGAGGAGTGAATTATTAAGTCCTGGGGTTAGATAGGTTTTAAGCCAGGGGGACCAAATTTTTTCAAACTTGGCAATGTTATCAAGTAAGGTCGCTTCCATTTTGGCATGAATCATAGCTTGTGTTACATGCTGTTTAACTGACACACGCAAAGTGTATTTGATTTCCAAGACTTCGCTATGGATTGTTTAGCAGCCGTTGTAACATATAGTAGAAGCTTGAATTGACGATGTGTTGGATTAGATGGTTTGCTGTTTAAAAGGGCCACCAGTGGATCAGGTAATATGTTTATTGTAAACATCGTAAAAAGTATATTAAATATTTTTGACCAAAATGTTTGAACAATGGGACAGGTCCACCAAATATGAATATGGGTACCAGGGTCACAACGGCCTCAAAAGCATTGGGAGGGTTATTGGTGAATACGTTTGGATATTGCAGGAACTAGATACCACCTAGTAAGAACCTTGTAGTTCTTTTTTTGTAATTGTAATTTTTTTTATTATTATTTCAATAAACAACAGAAATAACAATGGTGCATTACAACGTGTGTAACACATAGCATTAATGAGGTACATAAGCAATCACAGCTTAGAAACATGAAATCAAAACCAGAAACGTTTCTTACACTTGCATATTACCCATAAAGATCAAACAGGTACATAAGGTGATAGGCACAGGTTACAAGGTGTACAAAAGCGGGTAGCATCTCACAGTGAAGTGGACTACCTGTGGATAGCAAAAAAAAAAAAGGGGGGGGAGGGAAGAAGTGTTATTAGAAAGACAGACATATTTCAAGCCTCAGAACATACTCAGTTGACACGGTCCCCGTATTTGGATTGGTCCCAGGGTTCCCAGATTCTATTAAACTGGGAGATTGTGTCATGTACCGTAGCTGTAAGAGATTCCATTCTTCTAACTTCTGCTACAAATTGTAGGAAGTGTGAATGGGAGGGAGGAATGTTGGATAGCCAGCATAACGGTATGGCTCTTTTAGTGGCTAGGAGTATATAGGATATCAACCTTTTGGTTGGTTTAGGGATGCCAGAAAAAGGAAGCCCAAGTAAATAATGAATAGGATCTAAGGTGAGTGAGATGCCTGTTACATTCTGGATTGTTCGCATAACCCCTAACCAAAAGTCTTGTATGAGAGAACAGGTCCAAAAGATGTGAAAATGCGAACCTGTCTCTGTATTACATCTCCAACATTTAGATGAAAGGGTTGATGTGATGAATACGCTCTGAAGTTCTGTACCAAAACATTAAAATCTTCACTGCTGTCTCCCTCTGGGCCACACACCTGGAGGATTTAAAAGTTGCCAACGAGATTTTAGTCCATAATTGCATAGGAACAGTACACTCCAGAATCATATTCCACTTTTGAATGTACAGGGGAGTGTCATCAAGGATTTTTTGGATTCATGCAAGATGTGTATGGATGATATTAAATGGGGTTGGTGGGGGCCTTCAGCACTTACGTGTTCGAAAGGTGTGGGCAGGTCCAGAGTTAGAGTCGGTGATAATGAATGAAAACAATGTCTGACTTGGAGGTAAAAGTAAAAAAGGCTTTGAGGGATGGAACCTTTTTCTTGTAAAGTAGCAAAGGCATGGAGTTTACGGGTGACCGGGTGTACAAGGTTGCGTAACTGAAATAGGGGCGTCTGCATCCAGGGTAACAGACGTCCAAAGGCTAGGCTGTCAGTGCTGGATTCAGCAATATGTTAGGGGGGGGGGACAGGACGAAGAGAGCGAGTACTTTGACATACATTTACCCCATATTGATTTGGTGAACATCGGTGCTAAGCACATATTCTTTAGTATGGGATCACTTGACACGGAGCAAGACCATATCAGCGAACAAGGGTGTACCGGATATATGGCACCCCTCTCAATCTCTGACCATCGATTCGGAGCCACCTGACAAGACCAGGAGGCTATCATCCGAAGGTGAGATGCATAACAGTATTTTATAATATCAGGGGCGCTCAATCCCCCCTGAGTTTTTAGAGAGAATACAACTGAACTAGCTATCTGATGTGTCTTATTATTCCATATAAATTTCAAAAACCCCCTATGAAGCCCCCTTAAGCTGATGGGAATTGCCACTGGTAGGGTTTCAAAAAAGTACAGTAGCCTTGGCAATATGGACATCTTTAGGACGCTGAGTCTACCAAGCATAGTAATGGGGTATGTGACCTATTGATGAAGGCATCTGTATATATCCTGGAATAGTGGAGGGAAATTGGTGGAATATAAGCTAGAGTACGAAGGAGTAAGTTTAATGCCCAAGTAAGTCAAAGATACAGGACACCATTTTATAGGGGTATGAATCTTTAAGTTGCATCAAAGTGTCTAGTGGTATATGCAGGGGGAGAGCTTCGGTTTTAGCAGTGTTTACTTTATAGCCTGAAATGGATCCAAATTTCTGAAGGAGGGCATGTAAGGAGGGGAGTGAGGTAATGGGATTGGTTAGCGTGAGAAGAATGTCATCTGCAAATAGGGATAGCTTGTACTCCCGCTGTCTCATTAGCACCCCCTTAATGTCTGGATGACATCTGACAGCCTCTGCCAAAGACTCCAAGCACAGAATAAAAAGAAGGGGATAGGGGACATCTCTGCTTAGTGCCATTAGACATAGGGAAACAAGGTGATAGGAATGACACCATTTGTACCTGTCCAGATTTGCGGGTGTATAATGCCTATACGGCCTTAAAAAATGGTCCCTTGAAACCAAAACGTGTGAATATGGAGAACATATAGGGCCAGCTTAAGCGATCAAACGCTTTTTGCGCATCCAGACTCAGTATAAGAGCTGGGTGAGGGAACTTGTCTAGCAGATCAATCAAATCTATAGTATGCCTCGCATTGTCCCCTGCATGTCTAGATGGCACAAAACCCACCTGGTCTCCATTGACCAGTTTGGGTATAATTTGGGATAGCCGGGATGTCAAGTTCTTTGGAAAAATCTTATAGTCAGAGTTTAGTAAAGCTATGAGCCTGTAATTATTGGGTATAGAGGGATGCTTTCCTGGTTTTGGTATCACTGATATATATGAGTGGGTGAACATCACCTTTTAACAATGAGCCAAGTAAGTGTAGCATATGTGGCATTAAAATGGGCAGGAATGATTTATAATAATGGTATGTAAGGCCGTCTGGGCCTGGAAATTTGTGTAAAGGAAGATCCTTAACTATTCTAGTGAGCTCTTCAGGGGAGATTGGGGCGTTAAGTTTTTCAAGGTTCGAGAATGATAATTTAGGCAGAGACAAGTCTTTAACAAATTGATCAAAATAATTTTGCGAAAAATTGAATTGTTTCTCCAGGGTCAGGCAGTTGTAAAGTTCTCTATAGAAATTTCCAAATACCTTAGTCATTGTTTGGGGACAGTGTGTGGGTGTCCCATCTTTATGAATCAATAATTCAGGGTATGAGTGAAAAGGAAGTGGGCATAGTTTATTAACCAGCATCCTCTGTGGCTTATTAGAGAATTCGTAAAATTTTTGTTTTGCCCACAGTAGGGATTTTGCTATTTTACTGTATGCTAGTGATTTCAGCTGATTATGCAATGCAATTACCCTGCGAAGGGCCTCAACCGTTGGGGAGCCCACCAGCCCCCGCTCCGCATGCTTCAAGTCAGCTAGTAAAGAGACTCCACGGCTCTCACTATGTCTTTTTAGGCGAGAGCCCTTGGCGATACAGTAGCCACGAAAGCAGGCCTTGTGAGCCTCCCAAAGAATCGAGATGTCCCGTAAAGAACCCACATTCAGTTTGAAATACTCCGTTAGTTCCCTGGTCAGCCTTTCCTTGATAGTGGGGGAATCAAGAAGGTGCTCGTGAAGCCTCCAATGACATGTTTTATTGGTAGGATTATGTAACAAGAGGTCTAGCGAGATGGGGGCGTGGTCTGACCACGTAATGGGTAATATATCAGAATCTACCATGTGGGGAAGTAGCGCCGTGGTTATAAAGAAATTGTTTAATCTGGAATACATTTTGTGTGCCATAGAATAAAAGGTATACTGCCTTTGGGTTGGGTGTTTAATTCTCCATGCATCAAGTAGGCGTTGAGATCTAATTAATTTCCTGAAAGATGTGGCTTGGGAGATTTCTCTGTGTGTTGCGTCCCCAAAAAGTGTCCGTCTATTTCTGCCATGGGACATAATCAAGTTAAAATCACCCCCTTATTATCATTAATGGTTGGGCGTATTTCTGTATCTTATTAAATAGCTCTTCCAGGAATACGATCTGGCCAGAGTTGGGTGCATACACATTCACTAGCGTGAAAATTCACGACATATATTCGCAAACCAGCATGACAAACCTCTCCTGGGGGTCGATACATTTGTCTTTAACCCTGATGGGGCATGCTTTCCTGATAAGAATAGCTACGCCAGCCTTACCCGAGGGTTCTGTCAGAAACCATGAATCAAACTGAGACAGAAGTACAATTAAATCACACTTGTTTATTAATAAAAATAAAAAGTTAAATAGAAAAAGCGTAGTCAAGCATAGCCAGAGTCCAGTAGCTAAATCGGGTAGTCAGCCAGTCCAAAGTTCATTAACCAGATTGGGTAATCAGCCAGGCCTGAAGTCAGGGATCCAAGGAGAGCAACTGCAAGCAGGACAAGAAGCCAGGAGGGATGTCAGCAAGCCAGTCTTGAAACAAACAGCAGGAGATGGTTCATTGTGATGTGACCAATGTGAAGGCAAATGAGAAGTGAGCTGGAAGGCTTTAAATAGGCAAGTCAGATGAGCATCATTAGGAACAGCTGGTAACTGTGGAAAGAGAAGAGAGCTGGCAATTAGCTGACAGTTGAGCGGCCAGCCCAGGAGAGGAAGGGCTAAGCCAGCCCTGACAGGTTCAGAGGCTACATAGGAGCTAGGAAAATATTTAGATTCAAACTTCATCGAGCCCCCAGTATGAAAGTGAGTCTCCTGGATCAGCACTATATCCGCACCAGATCTTCTGAAATCTTTAAGGGTGAGCCACCGCTTTTGGATAGAGTTCAGGCCCTTAACATTATGAGACGTTATTTTTAAAGCCATGATGTATTAACAGTGAGCTTGCTATGTAATTCTACGAACCAAGACACCTGCAATTCTCTTAAATGGAAGATTGCCCTGTAACAACATGTGAGTACACTTTTTGAAAACGGTAAACGCGTTAACGGGATAGAAAGTCTAGTGAGACCCAAAAGGGGTCCATAAAAAGAAAAAGAGAAAAAGATAAAGTCAATACACCTGAGACGTAAGTACTACTCAGGAGTCCTAGACCAAGGTCATGGACAAAATGAGGCCACCTGGCGACTCCCATCCGATGGAGACGTAAAGAGGGGAGATCCGCTTCCTCTCCAGTAGTTGTGTATCCTTTTTATTTCCTGTGTTCCCCGTTCCTCTCTTCTATCGCTTATTTATCTATTTCTCCCCCTCCTCTTAGCCCTTGTACACACGGTCGGAGATTCCGACAACCAAATCCGTCGGAGTAATTCTGACGGATTAATTCCGGAAGAGGTCCGGAAGTGATGTTGCATACACGTGGTCGGACTAAGTTGTCAGAAAATCCGATTGTACATAGCGCGATGACGTTATTTTGTAATGACGGGACTACGTTCAGGCTAGTAGCCAATAGCTTTGGTCTAGGAATTTGATCTGAGCATGCGTGGCACTCTGTCCATCAGAGTAGGCTACACATGATCGGAGTATGTCCGATAGGAGCATTTTGTCGGAAAATTTTACCGGAAAGTTGGAAAAATTGGTCCGTCGGATATAAACAGTCCGATGCAGACCACACACAGTCGGAACATCCGACAAAATGGTCCGATAGGAAACATTCCGACGGAATCTCCGACTGTGTGTACAAGGGCTTAGAGATAGTCATAACAAAGAAGTGTAATATAAAAGATCCCTTTACCTCCTACATTTTCATGCCAACAGAAACTATGTGAAAACAGGAACTATAGAGGGGGGGGGGGGGAATAAGACACAAAAAAAAAGAGGAGCATTAGGTATGTTTTTTGATATACTTTACCCCATGTGTATGTGTGGTATTATCTCCAATTGTTGGTGATCTGGTTTAGCTAAGGTCCAGATCATAGGAAGAACCTAGGAAAAAAGCCGTAGACAAGATCCCAGACATAACGGTAAAAGAACAAGTATAGTCTGACTTTAGGTAAGAGGCAAACATGCCTGTAGAAAAAAAAGAGTAGAACCAACTGTGACTGTCATCTATTCATGGAGGATGTCTGGATGATCGTTGAGGGGTGCGCTGAGGAGTAGAGAAGGATCTTTTTTGTTGGCTTTGGACTGGGGTCCAGAGCCTGCTTGGTGTAGTAGGTGCGTTGCGGCCTGGCAGAGCTACAGGTGGAATCAAAGCATCTTCATGCAATGGAGGTAGACCCAAGCTTTTTAAAAATGCTTCTCCTTCATGTATATCACGGAGGTAATGTTGGGTTCCTTCACGAGGTACGATCAGTCAAAACAGGAAGCCCCAGAAGTATGGAATGTGTAAATTTTGCAAATGGGAGGTAATTGGACGCAAGCCTCTGCGCTTCACAAGGGTAATCGGAGATAAATCTTTGTATATCTGGATTTTTGCCCCTTTGTATTCAGTAGAGGATTTGTTGCGTGTGGCAAGGGTCAGGGCCTCCTTGCTGTCATAGTAAAGGAAACGCACTATGACATCCCTAGGCCTAGTTCCAGAGGGTGGCCTAGGGCCCAGGGACCTGTGTGCCTGATCCAATCTCCAGTCTGTCTGCAATTTTTGGGGCCAGAGTGTTGAAAAGGCCCAGCAAATATTGGTGCAGGGTGTTCTCCCCCACAGTTTCAGGAATACGTCGGTAGTGTAAGTTCTGACGTCTCTCCCGGTTTTCCAGGTCTTCCTGTTGCAATTGAAGTTGGGATATAGTATGTTTTAGTGAGGATGTTTCTTCCTCTAATTCCTGCACATAATGGATAAGCTAGTCTCCATGGCATCAGTTCTCTCACCTATTTGAGTAATTTCCCCCCGCAGCTCCTGGGATAATTTACCCATTTCTGTGGCAAAAGTGCGTGTCATCTGCTAGAGGAGGGCCTGGAGCTTTACATCCAGCAATTCTGGGGTTAACTCCAGATTCCGGGGTTAACACCAGATGAAATGCATCTTTGTCCGGCTCATCCGCTACCAACGAGGGGTCCATGGCAGCGAACAGATCTGCGGATGCAGGCAAGGCCGGGGATTGCGGCCTAGTGAGGAACTTATCCATCCCTGTCCGATGGTGCGGGTCTAATAATGGCCTGTACCAGTGTTTTTGCTGGCCGATTTATTTTTTATTTTTTATTTTTTCCCACATGGGGTGCTATAGGCATGCAGGGAATCTGTGTGCTTACCCCTGTGGCGATAGTAGCGGGATTTTCGTAGTCAGAGGGGTCTGGAGAGCAGACGGGATCCGGAGCTCAGCCTCTACACGTCTGCCATGTCCGAGAGCCGAGCATGTGCACCTTGTAGTTCGTTTCAAGGGCTACAATGTTTGGAGAAGCTGACTATGTAGCCAGCCAAATTTGAGTCCAATTTAATGTCAGGTTGGAAATTTAACTCATTCTCCCATTTAGATGGGTATGATGGGGGGGATGTTGTGTGTGAGAGTAGCTGAGTATATAAATCTGAAATGAGTCCTCATCTATGGGGGTCTGTTGTACAAGATCTTTCAAAGATTGTAAAATTAGGAGATGTCAAATTTGAGGGAGAATATTGTGACAGGAAATTCTTAATTTGTAAATATCTAAAATTGTCATTATGTGGTAAGTTGTGGGTATTACAAAGTGTAGGAAAGGGTGTGATTTTGTCAGATACATAAAAGTGATGGGCTCGTGTAAGATCAGCATTAAGCCAAGCGGAGAAGGAGGATGGAGAGGTCCAAGCTGGGTAAAAGGAGGGATTATTCAGGAAAGAAAGAAGTGGGTTATGTTGAGATTGGAGACCAAAACGTGTTTTAAGTCTATCCAAATTGAGAGGCTATGTTTAGCGATGGGATTCATGATTTTACAGCGTTGAGTTGGTGTAAACCAAAGTAAATTTGATACAGAAAGTGGATCACATTCAACTGATTCAATTGCTACCCAAAGTGGAATTTCTTTAGTAGCATGATATTTGGGTAATTGAGCAAGTTGTGAGGCGTAATAATATTTTGAAAAGTTCGGAACACTCAGACCTCCTTTAATCTGGAGCATGTACAGTGTAGGTTGTGGTAAACGAGGTTTAAGTTTGCCCCAAACTGAGCTGTCTTGCGTTGGAGGATTCGTAAAAAATGTGCAGGAACCTGGATAGGGAGCACGCTAAAGAAGTATAAAATCTTAGGCAATATTGACGTTTTTACCACAGAGATTCTACCCAACCAAGCCAGTGGTAAGGATTACCATTTTTTCAGTAGAGGAAAGATGAGCTAGTATGGGTGGGTAGTTTTCTGAGAATAAGTTGTCAGGATTAGCTGTGAGTGAAACTCCTAAATAGGTTATATGTGTTGTTGCCCAAGTAAATGGGAGAGGGTTTTGTAGCTGTGTTTGTAATTCAGGGTTTTAGTGAAATATACAGGGCTTTAGATTTATGTGGATTCATTTTCAGGCCTGATATTGAACCAAATTTATTAAATGTATCATTGAGATTTGGGGCTGATATTAGTAGAGATGTAAGGAATATCAAAACATCATTGGCAAATACACATCATTTGTGTTGGTGTCCTCCTAATTCAAGGCCTTTTATGTTTGTATTGGATCTTATAAGTTGGGCAAGGGGTTCTATTGCCAGGGCAAAAAGAGGGGACAAGGGGCATCCCTGCCTAGTTCCTCTTTCAATATTGAAAGGGTAGGAGCGAAATCCCGAGTAGGATATGTATGCTTTTGGGTTATGATAAAAAGAGGATACCCATGCCAAGAACTGCGCTCCAACCCCCCATTTGTGAAGAATAGCATCAAGATAAGGCCATGACAGAATTGAATGCCTTCTGTATGTCGATTGAGAGGAAGCAGGCAGGGATTCAGCATTTTCGGGCTATATGGTTTAGTAAGGTAGCATGACCAATGTTGTCACCTGTGTGTCTGGTGGGAATTAACCCAGTTTGATCCTTTTGTATTAGGGTTCCTATAATTGGATTTAGAGGATTAGCGAGGATCTTGGCTAGTATTTTGACATCCAAGTTTAATATTGAGATTGGTCTATAATTGAACCAGGATGAATCATCAGAATGTGCTTTAGGAATCATAGCTATAGATGCATATAATGATTCTGTATGGAAGGAATTTCCTTCCAAGAGAGAATTGAAAGCAGCAGTCATTAATGGGGAGAGTAGGGTAATAGTTTATAGTAGGTGGCTGAAAAGTGTAATTTAAGGGTTTTCATTGCCTCTTTGACTTCCAAATCAGTTAGTTATATGTTTATTTAGTATTTCTTGAGGGTAGTGGGGAGGGTATGCTATTTATGGGCTTGGAGTTGTTGCTGTGACTTTAGCCCGGTCTAGGAACAATCGGAGTAGTAGGATGAGGAGTATTTGGGCCAAAACTTGGCTACTTAATCGTGACCGATTTAGCCATATGCCCTTATTGCGTGAGCTGCAGGAGAATAATCCAAATGATTTTGGTAATTATCTCCGGATGACAGACTCCTGCTTTCAGCAACTATTGTCCTTGCTGTCCCCCTGTATCATGAAGCAGGACACCTGCATGAGAGCTGCTATTCCAGCAGAACAAAAGCTCATAGCCACCTTGTGTTATTTGGCGACAGGGAGGAGTCTCCAGGATATCAAGTTTACCACTGGTATCTCTCCCCAGGCTCTGGGAGTCATTATTCCTGAGACATGTTGTGCCATTATCCAAGTCCTGCAGAAGGACTATATTCGTGTAAGTTTTTTGCTTCAATATCGCCTTCATGTTTTCCAATTCAATTTATATTTTTTGTATTCCATCCTTCCCATTTTTGTAATATGCTGTGAATGAATGTCCTCTTTGTCCTCATGCATGCTGTAACCTTTTTTGTGGCCTATATGCATATTTCCCTTCACTAACCTCCCCAGCATGCTACCCTGGGCCCATACACATCTAGCCTAGTACTTAACACTGTATTTATTATGCTTCATTCCTTACCCTAAACACCACCTAAAATGTGTGCCAATCTTATTCCTGCCCTTAAATTCATGCAGAGTGCAAGAGTCCCTTTTTTGTGTTTCACACACATATTTTTAACACCCCCCCCCCCCCCCCCCCAAAAAAAATCAAGAAAAAAAACAAAACAAAAGAAAACAATACTAGAAAATACAGAGTAAACAAATACAACTACTCTATCTGCAGATTTAGCTAAACACATACACTGTGTACCTTATTTTTTTTAGTTAAGATTGCTGCCTAAATTCTTAAAATAATGTAGTGCAAGGGCCTGCCTGTTTACCTTCAAAATGTACAAATTATACTTTGTTTATAATTAATTTATCATTATGAATGGCTCCCACCATCCCTGTGCTGTGCCAGCTTCCTGGCTTTTTAACTTCATCATATCGATTACTCATAATTAACAATTTTTTTGTTTTGTTTACCATGTATGTCAAAATGTGTCTAGATTTTGACAATGTGCATTCTTATTTTTGTTTTATGCCACTTCTTACCTGTCCACTGGCCTGACAATCTTGTAAAGGTGGATGGGTTGGCCAAATTAAACTTACATTTTAATGCATTTAGTTCTTATGGAAGTGTTTACTTGTCCAAAACATCATACCCAACTCTCCCGCCTAAGTTTTTTTAGAATGTGCCACCAGAGGGGGTAAGGGGGCATATAATTGTAACTGATTTTATTTTAAATACACATTTAAATGTTAGAATATTCTGTTGCCCCACAATGTTTGTGTCAAATATGGTTGCAATTTTATGTACTCGGGTATTATTTTTTTTTATTTGTTTGATTCCACAGTTTCCTTCAAACACCCAGCAATGGCAGGATGTGGCAGCCCAGTTTGCCAATTTATGGAATTTCCCCAACTGTGGAGGTGCCATTGATGGCAAGCATGTGAGGATAGTTACACCGCCAAACTCGGGATCATATTATTTTAATTATAAAGGATTTTGCAGCATAGTTCTGCTGGCTGTGGTGTCAGCCAAATATGATTTTTTTGTATGTTGATGTTGGGATGAATGGCCGTCACTCTGATGGAGTAGTGCTGATGCATACTGAATTTTATGACTGGCTGCAGAAAGGGACCTTACATTTGCCACCTGCTCAGGACAATATTGAGGGACTAAATTTTGTGTTTGTGGCAGATGATGCCTTTTCTTTGGGGGAACATATTCTAAAACCCTTTCCAATGAGGAACCTAATCCCAGAACAAAGGGTTTTCAATTATCGCCTCTCTCGTGCCCGAAGGGTAGTTGAAAATGCCTTTTAGCCTTCTTTCCAGCAGATTTCTTTTTTTTTTAACTGCCATAAACTTGGCAGAATATACATTTAATCATGTGGTGTTATGCTGCTGCATCCTCCATAATTTTTTAAGGAGGAATGCTTCCAGCTATATTGCCTCAGGGCAAACTGATGAGGCTTTTTCCAGACCAGCTGAAGAGGCTGTGATGCCAGCTCTTGAAAGTGCACATGCTGGTTTGGGCTCCCAGAATGGCCGTCTTGTCCGTGAACACTATATGGACTACTTTTTCGGTAGAGGGGCAGTGCCTTGGCAGCAAAATGTTCTTGCTAACTTGTAAATAGATTACTTATTCATAAAATAATATTTCATTTCAACTACTGTTGTCTGTGTTTCTTATGTTTGCAAATAGCCATGATCTTTGTCCTTTTTCCCACAAGTTTAAACCAACCTGATGTGCAACATGAGGTGCCAATCTCTCTTTGAGCTAACTTTTATATTGTGCTGTATCTCGGCTACACTACAACAACTGAACAAATATACTGGTATTGAGCATTGAAATAAGAAGCCACACCTTGTTTTTAGTTTAACTTTTTTAATCTGTGCCACATGTGCTTTTTTTTTTTGATATTTTTTTTTTAAATAATAAAAAAAAAAATATATATATATATATATATATATATATATATATATATATCCTTTTTATTAAAACATTTTTAAAATAACAATAACATTGGAATGGGGACATCACCTCAACATCATCCAGCAGGAAATTAAGAAAATGATTTTATTTATTTTTTTCAAGGAAAAAGGGATTAGATTCTTCCCAAAATATCTATCATGTTCTTCATTTCCTGCTGCATGATATTGAGGCGATTGATGCCATGCGAATCTCCCCATTCCATGCCATGATTTGCCCGATGAGCCTCTGCGCACTGTCTTGAGTGAACGGCTCTTGTTCCACAACCAGCACATCATCTAAAAATGGGTTAAAAAACATGTATTTAGAAATATGTGGGCATACATAGATTACGTCAGACACTCACCTGGTGGAGTGATCATCCCTGTCACTTCCTCTACCTCTCTTTCCTCCACCTCCTCTGTGTTACTGGGGCTAATTTGCCATTCAGCCTGATGGTTGGGGGTCCTGGCGGCGTTGTTGTCGGAGTCTTTTCTCCCCTATGAGAATCAAACAAAAGGTATACTTTAGCACACAGATATGAAACATTGCTTTGAGGTGGTGCACAATTGTCTATGAAGAGATCCAAGTTGAAGACATAATTAAATTTCCCTTTTAACCAAACTAAAATACTTTTTTAACTTTTTTTTAACCTTTCTTGCCCAAGTTTCTCTGATGTCGCACACTAGTGCTCCTGAGTCCAGATGTGGAAACAGCTGCTGTATACCCTCTCCTTACATTCTACTGAATCTATTTTGCAATTCATTCAAATTTCAAAGACAGCTAAACAATAATATTATAAACATTCATCAATATGACAAATGATCATGACCAAAACAGTCAGAACCCTGGATCAGCTAATAACATCATATTCGCTAATGAACAATCACCATACGAATGTTGGTTCAAACATACGAACGGTATACAAATGCATACTAGTTGCTATTTATAATGGGAATGTATGACCGGTACTTACTTTTTTGAAGCGCCTTTATTTTGAGGTACTGCTCCGGCTCCCTCAGTTTAATGTCGGACCAGCGCTTCCTCAACTGGTCTTTGGTTCGCAACCCAAACTTCTCCTCTACTAAGGATTTGGTCCTTGACTGAATTGGGATGCAGGTATGGGCCATGATTCCCATCATAGTCCTCCCACCTCATGATGTCCACCATTTCGTCAAAGGCCATGTTGGTGGCCTTGAATCTCCTCCTCCTACATTGGGATTCCTCCTCCCTAGATGACTGCATCTGTGTCTCCGCCATGTTTACTCCGAATGTGCAATGCCAGGGGCGGGCGACGCGAGCAGACTTTCATGCATGTGCACTGTATGCACGCTTAACACGCGGACTGTATATAGGTCCGATCGGAATATATGATGTACTCCACCTTATACACGATCGAAAATTTTAAGCACTGAATGTTTTCGCTAGATATGTGTATGGAAATTTTTATATATATATATATATATATATATATATATATATATATAATTAAAATAGTCCGGACATGAATAAAGACAACAATTAAAGTCAATGGTACACGAACGTTAAATATTAACAAAGCATTGCAGAATCTGTAATATGGTCACAGCCCAACGTCATGACATTCGGAGAGTGGAGGTTTGCCACATACGCCGTGTATAAAGCACGAACGTATGATGCAATGTAATGTTCAGAATAGGCGGGAGACGAACGCAAGCGTCCGCAAGCTGAAGGTAGGCACGAAAGGAAGGTACGTTTCTAAAATTTGTCGCTACCGCTGGTACTGTTAAATGACTTTTACTTTGGAATTTAATTTTGCTCTTGGACTGTTTTTAAACATGTGCAACTTTTTAGGCATACTATAGACATCCACACGTAACCACCAGCCCCCGCCACCCCCCCCCCCCACCCCCCAAACACACATCCAGGTCCGAAATGTAAAAGAGTTCACTTTTCTGGTTTCACTTTTAAACATTAAAGTCCATGGGCCCGATAAAAACGGCCTTTTGGTTAAAATGTTCTTTTGCATTGATACATATCCCCTGGGTCACAAAGTTTTTTAGGACAATAGCTTGCATGTTGTTGATTAAAATTAAGACTTTGGAATTCTCACATAGGCTTTTAAAGGGTGTTCTGCGGATTTATTACTTGTCACAAACAACCTAAATGGTTTGCTATTGGGTGAACAGCCAATGTTCAAGTCAAACTCCTGTTTGGCTCGAACATACAGCCCGTCCCTACAGCTTAAATAAAGGCTCATATTGTGAGCAGCTTATGAGCTATACGCCACTCATTATGGTTTGTTTTTTCTTATGTTTTGCAGAGATCAAAATGGCGAAGTCAAGTTTAAATTCTCACAAATTCCTTAGCCAATTTATCGAAAAAAATACAGGGAGCTCACTTGTCTGTGGCAAGTCAAACATAAAGACTATTGCAATAAAAGAAAGAGGATAGCAGCAATTGAGCAGCTGGTGGAATTTGCAAAAACTGTGTACCCCAGAGCAACCTACAGTTTGATCAAGACAAAAATTGGGGGCCTCAGAAGCATGTATAACAGGGAACAAAATAAGATAGAGGAATCCAAAAAGACTGGAGCAGCAGCTGAAGAGGTCTATGTTCCCAAGCTCTGGTATTTTAATAGCCTCCATTTTTTAAGGGATCAAACATTACCACGTAGATCGCTCTCTACACTGTCCTCCGCATCAGCTGAGGCCACCGATGCTGAGCCTGATCCTACACAGGATGAAGAGGAGGAGCTCAGCTTGACTCAGGTATAGCATTGTTTAAAAGCTTGGCTATATATATATATATATATATATATATATATATATATATACTGGGAGGCCGGCCCTAAATTTCCTCCTGTTTACTTCGGGCGCGCATCGAGGAAGTTCTGTGCTGGCCGTGTCCCTCAGACACAGCCAGTCACAGATTGCTGTAAACGGCCGATCACAGTGGCCGTTTACAGCGCGATCGGCGTGTCCAATGAGAGATGATCATCTCTCAGCGCCGCTCTCCCTCCTCACACAGACAGCGTGTGAGAAGGGAGAGATGAATGGCTGCAGCGGCCGTAAGTTTAAAAAAGTAAAAAAAAGTACCATCCTCCCCAGTGCCATCCTCCCCAGTGCCATCCTCCCCAGTGCCACCTGCCCCCAGTGCCACCTGTTAGTGCTATCTGTCCCCAGTGCCACCTGTTGTCAGTGCCATTTGTCCCCAGTGCCATCTGTCATCAGTGCCACATAGAAGTGCCATCTGTCATCAGTGCCACATGTCATCAGTGCCACATATTAGTGCCATCTTTCATCAGTGCCACGTATCAGTGCCATTTGCCATCAGTGCCACGTGCCATCTGTTGTCAGTGTCACATGTCATCAATGGCACTTATCAGTGCCGTCTGTCATCCGTGTCACGCATCATCGGTGCCACGTATTAGTGTAATCTGTGCCACGAATTAGCGCCACGTATTAGTGCCACATGTCATCAGTGCCACGTGTCATCAGTGCCACGTATAAGTGCCATCTGTCATCAGTGCCACATATTAGTGCCATCTGTCATCAGTGCCACGTATCAGTGCCATCTGTCATAAGTGTCACGGGTCATTGTCCTGGTGCTCCAGGGCCTTCAAAAGTGTAATAGGTAGTCAACAAGTTAGATGTGTAATTTATGCTCCTAGAACACCTAATGGTGCTCCCTGCATGTTGGGCCTCTCTATGTGGCCGGGCTGTAAAAAAAAAATATTCCCACACATGTGGTATTGTAATACTCAGGAGGAGTAGCAGAATTTTTTTCACAGCGATCTGTGACTGGCTGTGTCCGAGGGACACGGCCAGCACAGAACTTCCCCAATGCACGCCCGCGGCGGCGTGCAGAGGGGAAGTAAACAGGAGGACATTCAGGGCCGGCCTCCCAGTATATATATATATATATATATATATATATATATATATATATATATATATATATATAAATATATATATTTATATATTTATATATATATATATATATATATATATATATATATATATATATTTTTTTTTAGCCAAGCTTTTAAACAATGCTATACCTGAGTCAAGCTAAGCTCCTCCTCTTCATCCTGTGTAGGATCAGGCTCAGTATCGGTGGCCTCAGCTGATGCGTAGGGCAGTGTAGAGAGGTGTCATTTGTGGTATACATATGCCATGTGAGAGAAATAACCTATTACAATGACAATTCTTAATTTTGCAAAGAATTGTGGGAAAAAATGACAACATCAAAAAGCTCACCATGCCTCTTACTAAATACCTTGGAATGTCTACTTTCCAAAAATGGGTCATTTGGGGGGTATTTGTACTTTCCTGACTTGTTCGGGTCGCAAGAAGTAAGATAGGCCACCAGTACATAAATTTTGTGCGATTCGCACCACAGCTTGTAGACTCCATAACTTTCACAAAGACCAAATAATATCCACTAATTTGGGTTATTTTTACCACGGATATGTAGCAGTATAAATTGTGGCCAAAATTTGTGATGAATTTTATGAAGAAAAATTAATAATTTGCATAATTTTGTCACAGAAACAAAGAAATATGCGTTTTTTTTCAAAATTTTCGGTCTTTTTTCATTTATAGCGCAAAAAATAAAAACCCCAGAGGTGATCAAATACCACCAAAAGAAAGCTCTATTTGTGGGGAAAAAAAGGACAAAAAATTAATTTGGGTACAGTGTTGCATGACTGAGTAATTGTCATTCAAAGTGTGAGAGCACCGAAAGCTGAAAATTGGTCTGGGCAGGAAGGGTGTTTAAGTGCCCAGTAGGCAAGTGGTTCAAATTATGTTTTTACACATAGGAGCTTTTGAGCCAAGAAGAGGCTGGGCCCAGCAGCCAGACAACAGAGTAAAGAATCCCTCCCCTGCGTCCTCCCAAAAAAAGGGCCAGGAAGAGCCACCACCTGGATGAGGCCACAGCTGACTTCCTAAGTAGGGCTACTTTGGTCATCACCACAGCACCCAGTAGTGCTGAAGGGTTTGGCTGTTTTACAGCTAATAAACTCAGAGAAATTGATCAAGATCAAAGGGAGCTATGTGAGGGTATCATAATCCAGCTCTTCAACAAGGCCAGGAAACGTGAGCTAACCAACAAATTACATGTGTGTAATTTGGACCACACACCTTTACCTCCTCCACAACAAACATACCCACCTCGGCAAACCTACCCACCCCAGCAAGCCCACCCACCTCAGCAGCATGGTGGTCAGTGGCAAAATAAGCCCAAGGATGCACAAGGCCAGTGGTCTGGGGAGTTTAGAGGCTACTAATTTAGCATGTTCGATTTTTTGATTTATGTCTGATTTAATAGGCTATAGTTTTGGTTTTCGGTGTATCATTTGCTCTTTTGGTTTATAATTTTAAATTTAGAATTGTGATGACAGAAAATAAGTCTAAAATGTAAGAATTTTATTTATGTTGTGAATGCACAATAAAAAGAAATGGCCAAAAAATAAATAAATTGTTTTTTGATATCATTAGAACACAAGTCCTAATGTAAAATATGTTTGTTAATACTTCGTAAGTATCACCAGCAAATCATATTTTTTATTATTAAGCCATTAAGACAATGTACGCTACATTTAGAAAAGTCAAAATTTGACACGTCACGAATGTGCTATCTACATTACGAATGCTAGTTTTACAAGACCGACCTCTTCGTGCTGGTCCTTGCTCCCGAGCGTGTGTGTTTGTACTTCGTAGTCCGATGGTTTTTGTGTACACACGATCAGACTTTGCTCCATCGGACTTATGTTGTCAAAAAGTTTGTTCGTTCGCACAGCCAACAAAAGTCTGATGAAAACGGAAAAAGTTTGTCTGATGGAGCGTACACACAGTCGGATGTTGCTCCAAAACGGCTAATTTGTGGATGCTTGGATGGGCTTGTTGGTCAGTTTTATCTTTTCGATTTTGTAGAATTTGACAATGCTCGACATTTGGAACCTTCAGTTGAGTTATCCGGAATTGACAGGCGAAGATCTTGAATCGCTGTTGAGAGGTCATCCACTGTTTTACAGGTATAAGAGGTACCTTTATGAGAGAATCTGATGGCAAATGGGAAACTCCAACGATACGGAATGTGATGATGTTGGAGAATTTATAGATGGGGTTTCATCTCTCTTCTTTTAATGAGAGTTTGTTGCGAGAGGTCTTGAAATATTTGATAGCGATATCCTTGGAAAGATAAAATGTCTTTACTTCGAGCAGCTTCCATTATTTGTAGTTTGTTAAAAAAATAATGTAATTTCAAGACAATATCTCTGGTTGGGGGGGGGGGGGGGCATCACCTTTTTTGGGGGCCAGGGTTCTATGAATTCTGTCCAGCTCCAGTCATTCAATAGGGATAGATGGGGAAAGTTCCCGGAAGGGAGCTGTAATTGTAGAATGGAGATCTATTATTGTTTCAGGTATTCCACAAATTCTCAGGTTAGATCTCCTGGCCCTGTTTTCAAAATCTTCAATGCGGGCGGTAAGGGATGAATTTTCCTGTGCGGTGTCCCAATTCACGGATTTCCCAGGTCGGTTTCTCAGTTATAGTATCTGAGGTGATTTCAAGTGCTTTTTGGAGAACTCGTTCAAATTGACTAATAAGATCAGAGCCATTAGGGATATTTTGGAGAGAGATGGGAGTCATATCAAATTCAGAATTCGTTTTTAGATACTGTGAGGAAAGCGTATCATTCCTTGTCTGTTTCTGTGTGTGAGATAAATTTAGAACGGGGTGCTGATGCTGCTGTCATTTTAGCTGCAGCTTTCATTTGCCATTCTTGACTCGTGGTGGGCTTAAGTTTCGTTTTTCTCACAGCATGCATCATATCAATTTGTGCCCAATAGTGTGAGATATTACTGTGAAATTTCGATAGTCATTTGTGAATCGGTGATACGAGGCCGTAATGCCACGGGAGAAGCGGAGCTCTAAGCAGCCATGTCTGCCCAGCAAGCCTTGTGCAGACCCCTCTTCTAACAAGTTATTTCTCACACACAGCATATGCATACTTCAATTTACACCCCAAAATACATTCTGCTACTCAGCCTGAGTAAGGCGGTACCACATGTGTGTGACTTTTACACAGCCTGGCCACATACAGAAGCCCAACATGCAGGGAGCACGGTCAGGTCACTGTGACCATCAGAAAGAAGCATCACTGTGCCCATCAGAAAGCGACGTCACTGTTCCCATCAGAAAGCAGCGTCACTGTGCCCCTCAATCAGCATCACTGTACCCATCAATCAGCGTCACTGTGCCCATCAGAAAGCAACGGCACTGTGCCCGTCAAGAGAGGAAGTGGGAGGGCTGAGAGGAAGGGGGAAAGAGAGAGATCCCTAGCCCCGTCCCTTGCCCCCATGTCCCAGACTGCATACTTTATGTGCAGAATCTGAACTAAATGGAAGCTCCAGTCATTGTAGTGAGGTTGCTCACTGTACCCTTTAGCAGTGTGTTCGGTACTGGCTGCTCATCTATGTGTGAAGGGCTGAGGTTGGGGGGGAAACATGCCTCAGGCTGAGTATTTATCCTCCTGGATACTGACAGATCCTGGAAAGGCAGGGGAAAGTTCGCCCAAAAGGGAAAGACTACAAGTCCCAGCATGAACCCCTGTTATCTAAGGATGTGACCCCCCCAAATTGAAGATATACAGGTCCCACCATGGACCCCTGAGAATTAAGGGTTTGGCCCCATAGATTTTACATGCTAATGCTGGGACCTGTAGTGCTTCGCTAATTTGGGGGGGGGGGGTGTGTCACATCTTCAGTTCTGAGGGGTTCATGTTGAGTCCTGTAGTCCTTCACTTTTGGGGGGGTCACATCCCCTAAAAGTGAAGGACTACAAGTCCCAGCATGAACCCTCCCCTGATATCTAAAGATGTGTCCTCCTTCCATCCCTCTGAGGGTGTCATCTCATCTGTCAGTGTCCTCTCCTCTTCTGCCAGCATACTTATCTGCCTACCATTCTCTTATCAGTACTAGCTCCAGGCTGACACACTCTCAGAGCTCCTGTGAAGTGCTGACAGTTCAGCACAGAATGCTGGCTGCTGGGGGAGAGCTGACTGAGGCTTTTAACCCTGTTCTGTCATGGTGAGTGCTTTGGATTGAACTTGCCTTTCTACAAAACTCATCTCTCTGCACTTCTGCATGCTGCTGGCTAGACAATGCAGGGAGGAGATGGGTGGAGCTAAGCAGTAGGCTAGGGTTGCCACCTGTCCAGGATTCACCCAGACAGTTCGGGTTTTGAATCATGTGTCCGGGTTTCAGTCCACCTGAAACCCGGACACATTATTCAGACCAGCCTGTGACTCCCCAAGTAACTAAGATAGTCATACACAAATCTGTTGCTGTCCGGGAGCTGCGGGAAAGCAGTTTGGGGGCAGGTTTAACTGACGGGTGGGGTGATATTGTCAGCAAGAGAAATTTGGCCACACCCACTGTGTGCCAAGGCGTGCTCTGTGCGCTACATTACTACTCTCTTTGGGGCACCCAAATGTATCCCATGTCTTCTATAATCCTATTGTGTTTACAGAAAAAAAATTAAAAATTGCCCTGTGCTGCAAAAATATTTGGATTTGGCTTGAAGAAAAGGTGGCAACCCTAAAGTAGGCGTGGAGAAGGAGGAAATTAAATCCTCCCTGTGCTTGGTTTCTGCCTCTTTCCTCCCCGTGAAGTCACTGGTTGCTTGACACCAGGCGTGTGGCGGCTAGCAACCATTTGAGCACTGAGCCAGAGGCCCATGTAAAAGGAGTCTCACCAGCCAGGGGTCCACCACAGGCTGTAAGCGAGTGATAGCAGCAATGTGAGGCATATTTTAGTGGGAATCGGATTGGCCCAGGGACTATGGAATGAGGGTACGCGGGACCGGGACAGAGCTGCCAATTGCGGGACTCTCTTGCTGAATCAGAGACGCTTGGGAGGTATGCGCACAGTGTTTAGGACTTTCATCAGTGTATACCCAGAAGGGCTTCAAATAGTCTACATAGGCTAAGAGAGGACTGGATGTCAGGCTTTGTTTCAAGACGTCAAACACTTGCTACTGAGGCTCATGCCATTGGTCCTGGATGGAAGGTGAGGGTCTCTCTTTTTAGTGGGGAGGTTGTCCGTTCAGCAACTGAGTGAGCGGCGCTGTCTATAATACCCCACCAATCCTAAGAAGAAACGCAGCTTTGTATGTGTCTTTGGGGTGTGTCACTCTTGTACTGTGTGAACTTTGATAACATCTGTGACGCAGGTTTCCGTTACATCAGAGGGGGCGGGGTCACCCATACGTCACTGGGGAAGCCTGGGTTTACCCTTGCGTCAGAGGGGGCGGGGTCAGGTGATGGGTGGCCCCGCCCTCTGCATATAAGAAACGTCAGGCCGCTGGGAACCCGCAGTGTCTCCTCCGTGGAGACAGAAATGGATGGATTTGCTGCGCTGGATCAGATCAGCCATCGCTGGAGAGATGATCATCCGTCGCTGGATAGCAAGAGCAGATTACCACCGCTGGAATCTTTTTTATTTTTTTTAATTTTTAATAAAGGAATTTTTCAAAAGTGTGTTTGTCTTATTTAACTATTTTTTTTACACTTTCGTTGTGAAATGTAGGGGTACTTTTGTACCCCCTTACCATTTCAAACAGGGGGGGCTGGGATCTGGGGGTCCCCTTGTTAAAGGCGGCTTCCAGATTCTGATAAGCCTCCCCGCCGGTAGACCCCCACAACCACTGGCCAGGGTTGTGGGGATGAGGCCCTTGTCCCCATCAAGATGGGCACATGGTGCTTTGAGGGGTCACAGAACCCCAAAGCATCCTCCCAATGTAGAGGGCATGTGGCCTGGTACGGTTCAGGAGGGGGGGGGGGGCGCTCTCTCGTCCCCCCCTATTTTCCTGCGGCCTGCCAGGTTGCATGCTCAGATTAAGGGTCTGGTATGGATTTTTAGAGGGATCCCCACGTCAATTTTTTTTAAAATTTGACGCGGGGTTCCCCTTAATCTCCATACCAGACCTGAAGGGTCTGGTATGGATATTTAGGGGGCACCCCACGTCATTTTTTTTTTTAAATTTGACGCAGGGTTCCCCTTAATATCCATACCAGACCTGAAGGGCCTGGTAATTGAATTTGGGAGAACCCCATGCTTTTTTATTTATTTTATCAATGACTTTCAATGAGTGTTCTCTTTATTACGGGAGCTGACAATTCATTATAGCCACGAGTGATTTTAAAGGACTTTTTTCCTGCAGAAATTACACTTTGTGCAGGGACAGTTCTAAGCACCAGAAACATGCGCCCCTTGACAGGCATACTGTAGACACCCCCCAGGTACGAAATTTAAAGAAATATTACACTTTTATTGTTTCACTTTAATCATTATTAAAATCACTGCTCCCGAAAAAAATGCAGTTTTTAAAACTTTTTTTTGCATTGATACATGTCCCCTGGGGCAGGACCCATGTCCCCAAACACTTTTTAGGACAGTAACTTGCATATTAGCCTTTAAAATTAGCACTTTAGAATCTTTTCTCTCTGTCAAATCTTTTCTCTCTGTCAAATCTTTTCTCTATATAATCTTGGACTAATAGAGGTAAGATTAGGCACATTCGACCACAGGTTCTATAGACACAGATTGTTATTGTCAGAGTCACGTCGAATCTCCTATTCTATATCGATCTGTTGTAACAATGAAAACGAAAATAAAGCATTTATTTATGTCGGATATTTTGTTTTTCGGATTATGCACTTTCGAAACGAAACGAAAAGACCTGAAATTCGGACAAAAATGCAAAAATGCAAAACTAATGCACATGTCTACTTCCCACCTGCTGCTAAATAAACGAAGAGGTGGGGGTCACCAAATTACATCACCGGGTGACCTCTCCCCCTTGTCAAATCTTCAACCCAGCATGCGCCCAGCCAAGCGTTGGGTATGAACCTTTTTTTTTCCTGTGCAGGTCAGCAGGCAGCGTTGATGTCTGCTTTTCCTCATCAGCATGCAGACAAGTTGCCTTGGGGGAAGGGGAGAGGGAGTCCACCCCTCTTGTTGATGGCATGTGGTCTGGTATGATTCAGGAGTGGGGGGGGGGTGCACTCGATTGATCCTATCCTTTCCAGGCTCAAATACTTGAATAAGCGTCTGGTATCAATTTTGGGGTGGGGTCAATTTCTAAAAAAATTATTTTTGGCTTGAGGTCCCCCCCAAAATTCAGAATGAAAGAACACTGTATAGATTGGGCAGCATCCCAGGCTGTTTTTTTTTTTTTTTTTTTAATGCTAGCTCTTCTTTTGTTTCCATTCTGTTTCATGGTTACTAAGGAGGCGGCGGGTGCCAGCTCCATAAAGTGGAACTAACGTCCTACTATAAAAAACAGCGAGCAGGCAGGCTTCTAGTGCAGGAGAGACATAAACTGTCTTTCTGCAATAAAATGCCCCTACCTGCCTGCTCGCAGTCTCCTCCGGCACTGTAAACTTAAACCGTGCAGCTCAGCTTACAGTGTCAGGGTGGTCTCTGAGTGCTGGCATGATGGTCTCCTGAGCATGTGCAAGAGTGATGTCATCCCCGCCAGCCAATGAAGAGGCCCGAAGACTGGCACCGGCGCAGGACCATTGGACAGGTAAATAAGGAGATTTAAGTTCTGCTTTATCAACCAGCTATTCTCCCTCCTTTTTAAGGATGCCAATGAGTGCCGGCGTCAAAATACTGCACATTTTCACTATAAAATACAGAATCACTTCAAGAAATTGCATATTTTATTATTATTATTTATTATTTTCTTGCCATATTTTAGTAGCATTTTTTAGTGAATTGCAAAAAAAAAATATGAAAAATGCTATGACTTATTTTACAGCTGATCTTAAAAAGGTAGATAAAGTTTTGTGAATTGAGCCCAAAATCACCTAAATAGATCAGCATAGTCTCAAATATATAATCTCCCAGGCATCAATCCATCAGTCTTTGAAAGGTGCTGGGGGCATTGGTCAGCCCAAAGGACTTGTACAGTGGGGTTATAAAGGCTCTTTTCTCCCAGTCCTGCTCTCTCACTGGTATCTGCCATTACCCACTAGCCAGGTCCAAGGTGAAAAAATCACAGACCTGGCCCAATGCCATGAGTGACTCCTCTACCCTGGGTAGCGGGTAGGCATCCCAGTGGGTACAGGCTTTGAGTTTGTGATAGTCAACAGAAAACCATAAGCTACCATCCCTTTTACATACTTAGACAAAAGTATAAAAGTATAATACTTGTCTAAGTATGTAAAAGGGATGGTAGCTTATGGTTTTCTGTTGACTATCACAAACTCAAAGCCTGTACCCACTGGGATGCCTACCCGCTACCCAGGGTAGAGGAGTCACTCATGGCATTGGGCCAGGTCCGTGATTTTTTGTCTAGCTGTGACTCTTTGACTAGCCCTCTTTGTAGCATATTGTAAATCAAGTCTTTGACTTCTTGGCACGGGGCAGGTGATATCTTTTCCGAATTAGTGGGGCACTCCCTGTGTATATAAGGGGTTCTATAGATTATGTACACCCATGATCTTCAGGACCAGATGAAAAAACTAACAAGTGTTTTTTTCAATAACTGATGGAAGAGGTGCTGCCGACTTTTTTTTTTTGGAAACATCACATGAAATAATAAGAGAGTCAATTCATCATTCAAGTAAAATATCTAATGTGAGGTAAATACGCAAAAAAAATTTGATACACATCAAAGGGTTTGTAAACCCTCGCCATTTTTCACCTCAATGCATATTTAATTAGAATAACTTTATTTTTATTTGATAACAAGAGAAACAGAAGAAAATTGAGTCACTGCAAGTGAAAGGGGAAAGAAGTATAAAGGTGTAACAAATTGCAACCATTATGACATATAAAATCACACTAACAGGAAATATATTTGAACATTTACACACAGTCTTGATGTACTGTATTTGTGCGTCCATAAACAAATGTTTATATGTCACAGCAAGTAAGGCCTAGGTTACACTTGAGGCCAGAGAGTGGTAAATGCAGTAGTTTAATCTGCGTTTTTACCGACTTCCTTAACCTTAGTACTTTGCACAAACGTGACCCATTTAAGTGAATAAGGTCAATCTGCTGCCCTGCAATTGCATGTAACGCACACGGATGTGACGTGGTGCTATAGCCTTTGAGGGGTTAAAACAGGCATCCTAGAGGTGACTTATTGCTTCTAAGCAACCTGTGAAATGCCTCTAAAAAGTGATCCACTGGAGATTGATTTTCACATAAGTGGTAACAAACCCTTTGGCCGGGTTCACACTCGACATCATGTCGCATGATGTGTGAAAATCAATGTTTCCCTATGAGAGCCATCTTAACTGGTCCGACACAAGTCGGTCCAACTTTGAAAATGCTCCCTGTACTTCTTTGGTCCGACTTTGATTCTACTTCAGTCCATCGACTATCATTGAAGTCGCATGCCAAAGTCAGATCATGCAAGATGGCGATCCGACTTTGGTATGCGACTTGTGCTCTGACGATCTTCAGGGGGAACTCCACGCCAAATTTTTAATTAAAAACCGGCATGGGTTCCCCCTCCAAGAGCATACCAGGACCTTCGGTCTGATATGGATTCTAAGGGGAACCCCCATATGCCGAAAAAACAGCATGGGGTCCCCCCAAAATCCATACCAGACCCTTATCCGAACATGCAGCCAAGCCAGTCAGGAAAAGGAGTGGGGATGAGCGAGCGCCCCCCCCCCCTGAACTGTACCAGGCTGCATGCCCTCAACATGGGGGGGGGGTGAGTGCTTTGGGACAGGGGGGCACCCTGCAGCCCCCCACCCCAAAGCACCTTGTCCCCATGTTGATGAGGACAAGGGCCTCTTTCCAACAACCCTGGCCATTGGTTGTCGGGGTCTGCGGGCGGGGGGCTCATAGGAATCTGGGGGCCCTCAGATCCTGCCCCCCCCACCCTATGTGAATGAGTATACCCTACCCATTCACCTGGGGAAAAAAGCGTCAATAAAAAAAACACCCTAGACAGGTTTTTAACATAATTTTTTAGGCAGCTCCGGGCGTCTTCTTCCAACTTCGGGGGTCTCTTCCGACTTCTCCTCGCTTTCCTGTTCTTCTCCTGGTCTCCGGTTCTTCTCCGCGCTCACTGGCTTCTTCTGCCGACTCCTCTGCTATCTTCTTCCAGCTCTTTTACTAGCGTTGGCCCAGTCTTCTCCATCGTCGTCGTATTCCCTCTTCTGTTCTTCCGATGTTGACACGTCGATCTCTCCCGCTGTAATGTCATGTGTGCGGTGGGTAACGATTTATATAGGCATGGGGCGTGGTCAGCATGTGATGTCATCCGATGACCCCACCCCTTATGACGTCCCCGCCCATCATGCCCTGGGCGGTAACGTCATAAGGGGTGGGATCACAGGATGACATCACCGAGTGACCACGCCCCATGCCTATATAAATAGTTGCACACCGTTCACATGTCATTACAGAGGGAGAGAGAGTTGTGTCAACATCAGAAGAAGGAAGAAGACGGTGACTTACAAGACCAGGCCAACGCTAGTAAAATAGCTGGAAGAAGAGGCCGGAGACTGGGAGAAGAGGCCGGGGAGCGGAAGAAGAACCGGAAAGAGTGGAGAAGTCGAAAGAGACCCCTGAAGTTGGAAAAAGACACCCGGAGCTGCCTAATAAATTACTTTAAAAACCTGCCTAGTGTGTTTTTTTTTATTGACACTTTTTTTCCCAGGTGAATGTGTAGGGGTACTCATTTACATAGGGTGGGGGGCCGGGATCTGGGGGCCCCTTATTAAAGGGGGCTCCCAGATTCCGATGAGCCTGACAACTAACGACCAGGGTTGTCAGGAAGAGGCACTTGTCTTCATCAACATGGGGACAAGGTGCTTTGGGGTGGGGGGGCCGCAGGGTGCCCCCCTGTCCCAAAGCACCCACCCCCTAAGTTGAGAGCAAGCTGCCTGGTACGATTCAGGAGGGGGACCTCTCGCTCTTCCCCACCCCTTTTCCTGACCGGCCGGGCTGCATGCTCAGATAAGGATCTGGGATGGATTTTGGGGGGCCCCCACGCCGCTTTTCGGCGTGGGGGTTCCCTTTAAAATCCATACCAGACCAAAGGGCCTTGTATGCTCTTGGAGGGGGAACCCATGCTGTTTTTTTTATTCCCCCTCAAGATTCATACCAAACACAGTTCCTGGTAATGGGGATCCAAGTTGGATCCCCGTTCATTGAAGTAGTTTGGATGTGGGACAAATGTAGGACTGATGTTGCAGAGCAAAGTAGGATGAAAGTCGTACTACTGTCATGTAGTATAGTGTAAACCCAGCCCCACTCCTGAGAGTATCAAGAGACAGAGAAGATTGATTAGAAGTGTTAGTTGTATAGGAGACTTTGGTGTACATTTCCCCATCAATGGAGAAGGTTTCATTGGTGCAGGCAGTTGCAGAGATAAGTATATTATAGCTTTTTTGCAGGTACAGTTTTTAATTTAGCAATAGAGCCACTGTAAATTCTCAGCAACATCATTCTATCATGGTTGCTTCTTCATCATTGATGTCCCAGAAGAACTTGAAAGGTAGACCCTTCATCTTTTCTTTATAAACGATGTCAAACTTCTCACTTTGTGCCACTGTCATTCTGTTTTTCCAGTCACCAACAGTGCCTGATAAAGAGCAATGGGAGATGGTTATACAGATGGCAATGAGCAATGCAAAGCAAACTTAGAAGTTCTATTTTGCACACCTTGGGCAAGTTACATGTAGGTAAGTCCTGCACGTCAATAATTAATGGAAGAAGGTAATGATTTCCGTGTGCCTACAGGGACAGCACCATAGTTCACAATGTACACTTTTTCTTTTGTCTGAGGTCAACTTAATAATTGTGAGTAAATCTAGCCACAAGCATACGAAGACAGTGACACATACAGGACTGATACAACCACCCAGAGACATGTCTGTTGGATGGTTGTCTAATAAATGTATAGAATGCCATCAAAAAATGTATTTTCCTACTTGCGTAAAGAACTCTGCACTAAGTGAAGAAAATGTCATCAGCAAACCAAGGATTCCACCAAAGGGTCCAAAGCTTTATTCCATGGTCACATGATAAATAAACAGCAATGTTTCGGAGCCACGCAGGGCCTCTTCGTCAGGCAAGTGACGAAGTAGTCCTGTGTGGTTCCAAAACGTTGCTGTATATTTATCATGTGGCTGCAGAATAAAGCTTTGGACCCTTTCGTGAAATCCTTGGTGTGCTGATGAAAATGTCTTCACTTTAATTATTCATGGTTTCCAGCCTATGGTAATTACAGCACCCGGCATCACTGAACAGCCGGTTTCTTGAATGTGTGCGTGGGGAACATTGCATTTGAACTCTGCACTAACATACAAGTCAGGTTTTAGGCATGCTCTGCAATAATATTTTGTGAGATACTCTATAAGGGTATATTACTTCAAAAAGGATGCAGACACTGCAACATTTGATTATAATGAATCAGCCACTCCCATTCAGAAGCACTCTGGGCAAGAAATGGTGAAACAAATAGCCATTTCTTCAGAGCAAAAACAGGTAGGAATCTGCAAACAAGTTTGCTAAAATCCTTGCATCGTACATTGATCACCCTGAGAGGATTGTTTTGTCTCTACAAAAGTGGAATTACTATTTAAGTCTGCTAGAGTTTCATTAGGGTTGATTTACTAAAGACAAATGGGAAGCTCACTTTGCAAGAGGAGTTGCACTTTGCAAGAGATTGTTCCCCAGAGCTTAGTGTATGGTGAAGCTCTGCGGACTTCCATCATCCAATTATATGCTAGTGTGTCTGGGTGCCTGCCGGTTCTGATTTGAAAGCTTCCATCCGCCTTGCTCCCCCTCCTCCGCTGCTGTGTTACTGCTGAGAGGAGCCCTGGCTGCGTGCAATTCAGCTGGCTCTCTCCTCTCCATTTCTTGCTGCTGCCTGGAGCGGGTTGAGCACGTATATGTGTGTGTCGCCGCTGAAGACGTCTATGATGAAATGCGTACGGCATCACTACGCACATCACGTGACTTCCTTCCAGGAAGCTGAAGTTATGTGGAGCAACTTTGGAGCGACTTTGGTGCGTTTTTTTCATAACTATTTTGTTTTTCGGTGCGATTCTTTGCATTTTTATTTGGATTTGGTTTTTGGGTTCACTCACATCCTGCATTTTGGGTTTGGACACTATACACACTATTACAAGCAGAGGATCACTATACTATCATGATATTCATGTATGTATGTTTTATACACTAATTTGTAAACCATTATATTTTTGGTGATGACCTCTCCTGTGTAGGATTGATGCCCACACCTAGAGGGTTTTAGTATTCACCTACTGGGGTAGGTGAGGTGTAATAATTTTTACACTATCACCTTTATGGTAACTGTTTTGTTATAATTTATTCCACAATAACACTGTGTCTTTTAAAACTTAGTCACTATAGAGTGATTTGGTAGAGCACTATTTGACATATAGGTAGTGCCACTCGCCCCTTCACATCTTTCTATATCCTAGAGCCCTCTTATGGTTTTTTTCTTGGGGAGGTTGCAACCTTAACACATGTCCTAAGCGCAGACCTTCCCAATTAATTTGTATGTGTGTGTGCTCGGTCCACGACTCACCCAACCTGCTGGCTATGTACAGGTAGCTGCTAACACAGCAGCTCTGTGGGCAATCTCCTACTCACTCCTGATTCTTCTCCCCACCCCTCCTGGGAGTAGAAAGTAAGATCCAATGCAGGACGATGATGCCTCCTGCAAAGTACACTGGGACTTGCAGTTTCCTTAGAAGCACAGTACAATACTAGTGATGGAGACTAGGGGCTTCAGGACTTCAATACCCAGGATGCTCTGTGTCAGCAGGAGGAGAGATATAGCTTTTTCCCAGGCAAAACTACAGCCCAGTGCAGGAGTCTGTGCAGGATGCCAGGCAGGCAGTGCGTGGAATAAAAGTGTGAGTGGACCAATGTGGTGCTTGCCTATACTGAGGGCAGACAGGTGAGGACCCAAGAGAGAGACTGAGCTACAGAGAGAGTTGCTGTGCCTTAGAAACCAAGCTGGGGAGACCTGTTGCCATGTAACACCACCTCAGAGAGGACCTGATTGTGAGGACTAAGACTTCTAGGACCATTGGTTTCCAAGCATCCTGGACCTGATCCATGGGATACCGGGAGTGGTGAGCAGAACTACCATGCTTAACCTCTTGCAACCCACAGTTAATGACAGAGATCAATCCCTACCCCACAGCCCATTAGGCATCGTTCATGGATAACCTTAAAGAGACAGCTTTACATGTGCCGCCTTACCGAAGGGCCCCAACAACAGCCGGCTAACTTTTTTATAAGTATTGCAGTGAGGTTTCTTTATGTTATTTATGCTTTCACAGTTGATGCTATTTTTAATGATACTGTGTGGACTAGTGTATTGACTAGGGCTTAGCCTTATTGAGGCATAAGTTAATGGTCGTAGGTGAGGTTAATCTGCCTGCCAGTTAATCTTAGGTATTCTGTTTACTTGTTTTATGTGTTGCATTTGATTACCTTTCACTAATACATTTATGTAATTAATTCTTAAGTTGCTTGTGGTCTATTTTCTGTGTGTTATCAAAGAGTGGAAGACATTTCCACTTGACCTCTTCAGTTCTGGAAGGTTTAGCCCACCTTCATGACCAGGCCATTTTTTGCGATATGGCACTGCGTTACTTTAACTGACAACTGCGCGGTCGTGCGACGCAGTACACAAATAAAATTTATGTCTGTCTGCCCTAGGAACAATCGGCGGATGTCAGCTCCCGCTGTTTCCAATCACAGCGAGAGCTTGTCGCCGGTGGCATGGGCACGTGCCCCTGACTCAGGAAACAAAATCACGTACAGGTAGGTGATTTTACGCTGAAGGCAGCCCTGATGCAGTATATATATATGGGTGGGACGGTCTGGAAGAGGTTAAACTACATACTACATACACTAACTTAATACTAGGTTTGTAAGAGGGAACCGAGCAGCTTCAAGAGTCGAGGCAGGGAACAGGGGACCCAACGGCTCCCTAGGTGTAGCGATACACAAGCAAAACATGTGGGTTTTTTTTCATTTACTTGCACTTGATTTGGTATTTTCTTATCGTACATCACAGGACACAGAGCCATAGTGGTTACTACGTGGGTTATAGGCCACCTTTAGGTGATGGACACTGGCACGCTCCAAGACAAAAAGTGCACTCCCTATATAACCCCTCCCACTGCTGGGAGTTCCTCAGTTTTTTCCCCAGTGTCTAAGGTGTTGGTCATGAGTGAAGATGTGCTGTGCTGAGCTCCACTGGAGCAATCCTTGCTGGGGCTAGCCATGCAGCTGGATCCATTCAAAGTGTCTTTTTGGCCAAATTGAATGGTACCCAGGCCTCGTATACCAAAGAAACAAGGTCTTGCCTGTAACGCTTCTCTTTAGAGAGCTGGACCCCAGGATCCAGTATTTTTGGGTATTAAGGCCATAAAGTCTTTACTGGTGATGGTGCTATTACAGGTCCAGGATTGTGGGTTTCCTTGAGGATTCCCAGCTCCTGAAGGTTAGTTTATCACAGAAAACCTTGCGGCGAGAAAGGTAAGTGGAGTTTTCTAAGAAATGTAGAAAATTTTCTTATGAATGTCTCCTTTAACCACTTGAGATCCGCGCTATAGTCAATTGACGTCTACAGCGCGGATCTCCTTTTCCGGGACTACGTCTATTGACGTAGTCCCGTGTACGAGCAGCCTGCGCACCCCCTGAGGGGCGCGCGCAGCGCGCTCTGTGATCGGCGAGTCCATGAGACTCGCCTGATCACCGATCCGTGCAAGGGGTCGATCCCGACCCCTTATCACGTGATCAGCTGTCAGCCAATGACAGCTGATCATGTGATATAACGGAGCCGGTAATCGGCTATTATTCCTCCTCGCGCTGACAGCGCGAGGAGAAAAAAAAAAAGCCGATCACCGGCGGCCGTGATCGGGACATCAGTCCCGATCACGGCCAGCCCTGCTAGCGACCACCTGCCCCCTGCCAGTGCCCACCTGCCCCCTGCAGTGCCCCACTTATTAAAAGTAAGTGCCCCCCGTCAGTGCCACCCAGCAGTGCCCACAGTGCCACCCAGCACTGCCCACAGTGCCACCCACAGTGCCACCCAGCAGTGCCCACAATCTGCCTCAAAGGTGCTGCACCCCAGTGCCGCCCATCAGTGCCCAGCAGTGCCGCCCATCAGTGCCCAGCAGTGCCACCTATCAGAGCCACCTATCAGTGCCACCTATCAGTGCCCATCAGTCCCATCTATCAGTGGTACCTATCAGTGCCCATCCGTGCCACCCATCCGTGCCACCCATCCGTGCCATCTTATCTGTGCCCATCTTTGCCCATCAGTGCCGCCTTATCTGTGCCCATCGGTGCCACCTTATCTGTGCCTATTAGTGCCGCCTTAACTATGCCTATCAGTGCCCACCAGTGCAGCCTATCAGTGCCCACCAATGCAGCCCATCAGTGCCCACCAGTGCAGCCTATCAGTGCCGCCTAATCAGCGCACTTCAATGAAGGAGAAAAATGACCCGTTTGCAAAATGTTATAACAAACTATTAAACCATGATTTTTTTATTTTTTTTTTGCATCTTTTTTTGTTTGTTTAGCAAAAAATAAAACTCCGAGCTGTAATTAAATACCACCAAAAGAAAGCTCTATTTGCGGGAAAAAAATGATAAAAATTTCATTTGGGTACAGTGTTGTATGCCCGCGCAATTGTCATTCAAAGTGCATCAGCGCTGAAAGCTGAAAATTGGTCTGGGACTGAGGGGGGTTTAAGTGCCCAGTAAGCAAGTGGTTAACCACTTTCAGACCGGACCATTTTGCTGGCTTAAGACCAGACCACTTTTTGTGATTCGGCACTGCGTCATTTTAACTGACAATTGCGCGGTCGTGCGACGTGGCTCCCAAACAAAATTGACGTCCTTTTTTTCCCACAAATAGAGCTTTCTTTTGGTGGTATTTGATCACCTCTGCGGTTTTTATTTTTTGCGCTGTAAACAAAAATAGAGCGACAATTTTGAAAAAACGCATTATTTTTTACTTTTTGTTATAATAAATATCCCCCAAAAATTTATTAAAAAACATTTTTTCCCCCTCAGTTTAGGCCGATACGTATTCTTCTACATATTTTTGGTAAAAAAAAACCGCAATAAGCGATTATTGATTGGTTTGCACAAAAGTTATAGAATTTACAAAATAGGGGATAGTTTTATAGCATTTTTATTAATATTTTTTTTTTACTAGGAATGGCGGCGATCAGTGATTTTTATTGTGACTGCGACATTGTGGCGGACACATCGGCCATTTTTGACACATTTTTGGGACCATTGTCATTTATACATCAATCAGTGCTATACAAATGCATTGATTCCTGTGTAAATGACACTGGCAGTGAAGGGGTTAACCAGGGGGTGGCAGTGTAGGGGTTAAGTTTTCCTAGGGGCGTGTTACTAACTGTGGGGGGCTGGGCTTTGTGTTAGTGAACACTGATCTCTGCTCCAATCACATGGAGCAGAGATCAGCGTCACTTGTTGCTAGGCAGAACGGGGAGATGCTGTTTACAACGGCATCTCCCCGTTCAGCCTCCCCGTTCAGCCTCCCCGTTCAGCCTCCCCGTGAGACGATTGCGGGTATCTCCGTGGCGATTGAGTCCGCGGGACCCGCGACCGGACTCACGGGGGTCCCGACCGGCACGCGAGCGATCCACCGGTGGATGGCAGGGCGGCATTATGCCTGCCCGTGCCATTCTGCTGACGTACATCGGCGTGCGCCGGTCGGGAACTGGTTACATTTGGTAAGTGCTGTCATGCCTGGGATTGTATTGAGCACTTACCATCTCATGCTTCTCAGAGAGCCCACGTTGTGTCCAGGAAGCAACAGGTTTCTTTTCATCCGGCCAGCAGCAAGACTGTTTTTTCTTCCCCTCTTCTCAGGGAAAGTGCGCTACAAAAAAACCAAAAACGGCACGCCGCTCGGTGGATTCCAGACCCCTCCGTCGCTATTCCTCCTTCCACCCTGTGGATCCCATAGGATTGGAGCCTGCGCGGGAAAGAGCTCTTTTTAAAAAAAAAGAGGGGAAGGGCCGTAGGCGATGGGGGTGGGGCTTAAAGTAGCATTGGCGTCCTCCAGCATGGGAAGGCATGTTTTAAAAAACACAATTTTTGCTGTTGCTGGCTGCGAAGGGACACAAGAGCAAAGGTGGCATATTAAAGGTTTGGTGACACACACATTCTTTTTGACACATTTACTGCTGCATCAGGCTGGGCATTAATAGCAGCAACGGAGCCGGACTATTGCTCAAGCAAGTGAATGCATTCCTTCTGGTAGTACCTCTGCTTTGTGCATTGGGCTATGGTCAGAAGGGGGGTAAAACACCTCAAAAGGGGCTCTAGAAAGACTTCTACAGTCATACAGAAGCTTAGAACCATCTCAATAAAGATGGCATCCTCCCCTTGAGAGTAATATGGTTGGTCAGAGTGAGCCATCAGGAGGGGCAAGTGTTGCTCCTCTTAACACTGCAGCTCCTGTGTATATTACTAAGGAGGTTTTTTCTTCAACCATCTTAGTTTGGAGCAAAAAATTGATGCTTGCTCGCATTCCAGAGTGGGACTAAGCATAACAAGTCCCCGTCCATTTGCTCAGGTCCCTCATGCTGAGGAACAAGGGGTGAGAGATGACAAATTTCTCGCAGGGGACCAGGAAGAGGCTGATGTCTCCTCTTCTGAAGAACCTAATATGGAAAGATCAGGTTCACAGGAAAGGTTGTTGGTACAATCTCTCACTGAATTGGTCCGCTCCACGTTTTTACTGCCAGCAGCGCAGTCAGTCGATGAGCCCACTCCTGGTTTGGGTTCACTAAAGCCTCCCCTATCAGTTCATGCTTTTCCTATCCATTTATGGTTAGAAAGTGAGAGCACCCAGATAAACAGTTTTATTCCTCCGAAAAAGTTTTCAATACTTTATCCTATGGAGGAAGAATTATATAAGAAAATTGGGAATTCCAGCAATTGATGCTGCTATGTCCTCTGTAAACAAAAACTTGACTTGTCCAGTAGACAATGCTCATACGCTAAAGGGCCCAACAGATAAGAAGTTGGAATTCCTTTTAAAAAAAATATATATTTATCTCACAGGTTCAGCCTGCACTGGCAGCGATCGGAGTATCTCAGTCTTTAAAGGACCAGTTTATGGAGATACTCAAGGTTATTCCTGATCAGCAGGCCCAAGATTTGGCCGGGATATCAGAAGCGTTGTGTTTTACAGTAGATGCTATGAAAGATTCTATTCTCCGGGCCTCATGGCTCATGCTAAGGCTGGTACATGTGTGTAGAATCCTATGGTTGAAACATTGGTCAGCCGAAGCGCCATGCAAAAAGATCTTGGCCAGTTTCTCATTTCATGGTGAACGGTTATTTGGAGACGATCTGGATAAGTATATCCAAAGAATTTCTAATGGGAAAAGTCCGCCTTTTCTGGTTAAGAAGTTTAAGAATTTTATTTTTAGGCATGCTTCTTCTCCAGTGCCAGGGGCATCAGCCTCCAGGCAGTCATGACAACCTTCTCCATCAAGTGCAAGAGGTAAACCTCAGGGTCAATCCCCGGGTCAAAAGAGGACCTGGGGGAGGAAACCCACAAAACAAAATACTAAAGTCTCCCTTGAGTGGGGGGAAGGCTTCTACAGTTTTCAAGGATCTGGCAGGAACAATGTCAAGACAGATGAGTGGCTTCCTCAATATCTCTAGGTTACAAACTAGAGTTCCGAGAGTTCCCGTCTCCTCGTTTTCAAGCATTTCCCAGAGATCAAGTGAATAAGAAGTCTCTCTTTCTAGCTTTGAATAATCTCTTGTCTCAAAGAGCGATATCGGTGGTCCCCTTGGAAGAGCAAGGATTAGGATTTTATTCAAACCAAACAGGGATGTCAGACCCATTTGAGATCTCAAAGATCTAAACCGGTTTGAATATCTTTTTTTCGCATGGAGTCAATCTGATCAGTAGTCTCCATCCTACAAAGGAGAGACTTTCTGGCCTCAATCGACATCAAGGATGCTTATCTCCATGTGCCGATTTTCACCAGAATTTTCTACGCTTCAAGGTAGAAAATCTTCCTTTTCAGTTTATAGCTCTGCCATTCGGTCTAGCTACTGCACCTTGAGTGTTTACAATGGTCCTGGCTCCTTCTTTAGCTCAAGGAATAACGATACTAGCCTACTTGGACAATCTACTCTTGATAGATCAATCGGAAGCCCACTTAAACCAAAGTTTGGTCACCGTAGTCAGCTACCTGGAATGCCTAGGTTGGATTCTCAACCTAGAGAAATCCCCCTTAAAACCTTCAAAGAGATTTCAGTACTTGGGGCTGATCATAGATACAGTTCACCAAGGGGGCACGAGAAGTCGTGCAGCCCAGAGAGAGGTAAATCATTCTTTCTCAGGCAGAAAACCACATTCCTTGCTTATCAGCAATTTTCATTCCAGAGATAGAGAATTGGCAAGCGGACTACTTGAGTCACCAACAATTGTTCCCGGGAGAATGGTCCCTTCACTCCGACATTTTTCTTTCAATATGTCACAAATGGGGAGTCCTGGACGTGGATCTGTTTGCGTCCAGGTTCAACAACAAGATTGTCAACTTTGTGTCAAGGACAAGGGATCCGATGGCATTCGAAACAGATACCTTGGTTTTTTCCATGGGATCAGTTTTCACTGATCTATGCGTTCCCTCCTGTTCCGCTGCTTCCATGCCTTCTTCGCAGGATCAAGCAAGAACGAAAGCAGGTGATTCTTGTGGCCCAGCAGTAGGGATAAGCCAAACACCCCCCAGTTCAAAATTAAGCTAAGAGATCTGTCAGGCTTCCGGGATTCCCACAGTGTCTCCAGTGGAGACAGGATGCGCTGCGCTGCCCTGGACCTGGAGAGGAGAGATCATCCATCGCTGGACCCCGGAGAGGAGATCACCCATCGCAGGATACCGAGAGTGGATTACCACCACTGGAATCTTTTTTTAATTGTTTTTATTTTTAATAAAGGACTTATCCCAATGGTGTCTGTGTGTTTTTTTACAATTTTTTACACTTTCTTTGTGAAATGGTAGGGGTACAATGTACCCGTTACCATTTCAAACAGGGGGGCGGGATCTGTGGGTCCCCTTGTTAAAGGGGGCTTCTAGATTCCGATAAGCCCCCTGCTCGCAGACCCCCACAACCACTGGGCAAGGGTTTCAATGATTGTTCTCTGTATTACCCGGAGCCGACAATTCACTTCAATTTACTTTTTTTCCTTCAGAAATGACACTTTGTGCAGGGACAGTTCTAAGCACGGGAAACAAGAACTACTTTACAGGCATACTATACACACCCCCTAGCTATGAAATTTAAAGGAATATTTCACTTTTATTGTTTCACTTTAAGCATTATTAAAATCACTGCTACAGAAAAAACTGCTATTTTTAAAAAGATTTTTTGCATTGATACATGTCCCATGGGGCAGGACACAGGTCCCCAAACACTTTTTATGACAATAACTTGCATATAAGCCTTTAAAATTATCACTTTAGATTTCTCCCATAGACTTTTACAGGATGTTCTGCGGCTTTTTCGAATTTGCCGTGAACACCCCAAATTGTTCACTGTTTAGCAAACGGGCGAACAGGCAATGTTCGAGTCGAACATGAGTTCGACTCAAACTCGAAGCTCATCCCTACCCAGGAGATCTTGGTTTGCCGAGATCGTAAAGATGGCGGTAGGGGACCCTTGGACCCTACCACTGTGGCCAGACCTTCTGTCACAAGGTCCGGTATTCCATCTTACCTTACAAATGCTAAATGTAACGGTTTGGCTATTAAAACCCACATTCTGAAAGACTGTGGGTTGTCAGCTTCAGTATTTTCTACTTTGGTTAATGCTAGGAAGCCGGCCTCCAGAGTCATATGCTATAGAGTCTGGAAGGCATATGTCTCCTGGTGTGAATCCAGGGGTTGGCAACCCAGGAAATATGTCATAGGTAGGATCCTTGAATTCCTACAGATGGGATTAGAAATGAAGGTGGCCTTGAGTTCTATCAAGGGCCAGGTGTTGGCCTTATCGTGTTTTTTTCATGCTCTCTAGTTCGTAACTTTATTCAAGGGATAGCACAGATTAATCCTCCAGTTGGGTGACCCCTGAACCCTTGGAACTTGAATTTATTCCTGTTGCCATTACAGAAACGGCCTTTTGAGCCAATACAAGATATTCTCTTGGTCCTCTTGACGAGGAAAATAATTGTCTTGATTGCCATATCTTCTGCTAGAAGATTATCAGAGTTGGCTGCTCTTTTTTGTAAAGAGCCATATTTGATTATTCATTAGGATGAGGTTGTATTGCGGCCTCATCCTAATTTCCTACCGAATGTAGTGTCCGGTTTTCATTTGAACCAGGATATTGTTCGGCCTTCATTTTTTCCAGAACTTCATTCTGTGAAAGAAAGGTCACTACATTCTCTTGATGTGGCTAGAGTGGTCAAGGTCTATTTGAAAGTGACCGCTCAGATTTGTAAACAGATGTTTTGTTTGTGTTGCCAGACGGTCCTAAAAGAGCACAGGCAGCGTCAAAATCGACTATTTTTAAATGGCTTTGTCAAGCGATTGTTCAAACTTATGGTTTAAAGAGAAAAATTCCTCCTTTTCATGTTAAAGCGCACTCCACCAGGGCTGTTAGTGCTTCTTGGTCAGTGCATCACCAAGCCTCCATGGCTCAGATATGCAAGGCCGCAACTTGGTCTTCAGTCCATACATTTACCAGTTTTTATCAGGTAGATGTAAAGGTCATGAGGATATTTCCTTCGGGCGCAGTGTACTGCAGGCTGCAGTATGAGTCCTCTGGTCTCTTAGTGCCCTATTTTGTTGTGTCTCCTTCCCTTCAGTTGGCATTGCTATGGGACATCCCACATAGTAACTACTATGGCTCTGTGTCCCGTAATGTATGATAAGAAAATAGGATTTTTATAACAGCTTACCTGTAAAATCCTTTTCTTTGAAGTACATCACGGGACACAGAGGTCCCTCCCTTCTTTTGTATACATGTGTATTGCTTTTCTTCAAAACTGAGGAACTCCCTGCAGTGGGAGGGGTTATATAGGGAGTGCACTTTTTGTCTTAGGGCGTCCCAGTGTCCATCACCTGAAGGTGGCCTATAACCCACAGTTACTACTATGCACTCAACAAACTTCAGGGATATTGAAAATACACCTGATCCCAGCGCCCTATGGAATATTCTTCTATGACAAAAATAAGAGTACAGGTACCATGAAGAAATTACTCCTCACTCACCTACAGCGGCTATTATAAAATGAGTTGACTATAGTATACAATGTGGCTAATTAAAAAATCAGACATTAACAGCGCTCAGTGTATAAATCTAAAACATTTCCCAGACCTCACCTGTAGGTCATAGAGAGTAAAATGTTAAACAATTTTAAAATAAGCGATCTAATTTAGAACACCACTAATCACATTATAAGCATCACACTTATCACATGCTAGCAAAAGTCCATAATTGAAGGTGATAGCGGTAAAAGTGTCAGCAAAGAGGTGCCATCCACTGTAGAGATCTATTTCAGTCACAAGGAGTAATAGTCCTACACCATCACTGTATCCACCTTTGTGCAATCCCCCATGGCTGGCCGCTTAACAGAACAGTACTGCAAACAGGCTTTGTATATTAGATCTTTCAATCTCTCTGCTCCTCCAGGTCTCTTTACTCATACACACGCTGACAAAATCTTCTCATTAAGCATCAACATGCAAGGATACACTAGGGATCTGATATAGTGTTATACTCTTTATTGCACTAACACCTTCCCCCCTTACAAATTGTGCTCACATCAACATAAAAATAAAATCAGCATAAAAAGTGTGTCAGCTCAGCATAACGAAAATCTCACCAACGATCATTTTTTCCTCTATATGATCCACTGGATGAGTCCCGGGAATCGTTCGCTGCTACCGGCCGTGTACCTCGCGTGGTCACGACTGACGCACTTCGTGCTTACGTCTTCAGAGGGCGTGGCCACGCTCCACACGCTAGTTATTTATATAGAGGTGGGAGGCAGGGCCGGCGGCGTCACTCACTAACCGCCCCTCCCCTCCCGTTCGTATGGACGATTCACTGACTACGATGTTTTCCATCAACAGCATGCGTCTATACTTTGGTATATTGCTGTAATTGTAGCCTCGGTGTCATATGTTGCCTACTGTCAGTGACCAGTCCAAACGAACTTATATTACTAATCACATCCAAACTCACCTCTAGTCTGTGTGATATACAAATAGATAGGTACAGAGTTATATATTTCAAAGCCACATACACTATATAAAATAAGGGTCATGTAATTACTGCATCCCTACAGTTACACTCATCCTGTACAATAAATACATAAATAAAAATACATTTGAATAATAGAATACAAAATTCAACATTCATGGTGTGATAATGATTAATCCAACATTAATGCCTATATATGTTATGCACCACCATTAAGTGCGATCCTCTATGAGTATATGTACATAACGTAACCAAATAATTATAGGAAGACAAGGAGGTTCTTATTTTAATCAAGATTAATTAATTGTCTACACAGGGTTAGTACATGCCTCTTCCCACCATTCTTACTTCCTAAGGCATATGTCTCTAATAAAGTGACTGCCATAGATATTGTCTCATATTGGTCATCAAATGGACCCTGAGTTGCCCAATCTGAGACCTGACCCTCTGTCAATCCTAGTAATTTACTCCCTGAAAGAATATAATTCATGTCTATATTCTTATATCTCAGAGGCGTTTCCGAATCAATAGCATTGATAAACTCACACATTTTTTTAAGTCAGTTTGACTATTTGTCACACAGTTGGCATCATAAATACAATGTAAAAAGTATAATAGTTCAGTTCAGTGTAGGTAAAAATATATGAAATAGAATAGTTATAAAGCTGTAATAAGTTTGTGAAAGTATGTGTGTTTCAAGGCTGCTGCCTTATGTCCATGCTGTCTTGTGTGTCCTCCAAGAAGAAACAGGAAATGGCGTTCTTAGACTTCTGGCAGAATTCAGCTGTCCCAAGTCATCAGTCTCTGTGTGAATATGTCAGTATCATCTCTCCAGTGGGTGTGTGTGTGGGTGTCTGTGAGTGTGAGTGAGTGTCCATCTTCAATCTGGAAACATTGGCTTATATGTTACATGATAACGCCATAACCTCACAAACTTAGAACCTTGTATGACACACATTAATTTCTGCTAACTTCAGCAAAGTGTGATGCAAAAGTAGATACTAACTCAGAGAGTCATATGGAGCTTGATTGACAAGCTCACATGTAACACTCCATCTATATGTCATATAACCATACATTTACATAATATGAACACATATTAGCAACTTTACATTAAGCAACTATATACTAATATGTATTAACATGACTGAGACTACTCTAAACTTATTTTAACAAGATATAATCCACAATGTATCATTGCTTTAGCTACGTAGACAGATGTCTATTTTTGTCTTCTCATGACATTCTGTACCAAGATACCATATATGTCATACTCAAATTGGCTACATCAGAAACTTATTACTAACTCAGCTTTAGATGAGGATATGTTTCACTGAACACTTGATCAAGGTCATTCACACATACTATTTATTATGATTAATCATAAAACCAAATATGTTTTGCAAGCTTGCCATAAATATATTATAATACCTATAAGTGCCGAATTATGAATTTGGAATAATATTCGAACACTCCCCATTCCTGCCCACTTGAGCCCTACCCCCTAATGGTGAGTTCCACCCTCACTAATGATTTAATAATTACTTATATACTAAGTTAAGTCCAGTTCTATATTCAAGCCCTTTGGGCTAAGTGTGTCAGTCAAAAAAATCCACTCTGTTTCTCGGCGGGATATCTTCCTCACCAAATTCGCTCCTCTCCATCTGGGGAACAGTTTGTCTATCCCCCGGAATTTGAGGCCTATGGGGTTTCTATTGTGCTTGTTCCTAAAGTGTAACGACACGCTGTGCGCTTTATACCCAATACTGATGTTATAGCTGTGCTCTGACACTCGTATGGCCAGCGTGCGTTTGGTGCGTCCTATATACATAAGTTTGCACGGACATTCTAGTGCATATACCCCATGTGTGGATGCACAGGAAATTCCGACCCAATTTTCCAACATGTTGGAAGTATTTCCCGACCAACTGGGCCGGACGGACCTAATCCGACCATGTGTAGAGCATTTTCATCGGACCAAGTGCCACGCATGCTCAGATCAAATTCCTACATCAAAGCTATTGGCTACTAGCCTGAATGTAGTCCCATCGTAATGAAATTACATCATCACGTTCTTATAGATCGGATTTTTCGCCAACTTGGCCCGACCGTGTGTATGCAACAGTTTCGGACACAATCCGTCGGACAAAATCCGACGGATTTGGTTGGCAAAATCTCTGACCATGTGTACGTGGGCTTAGATGTGTGGAGACTTGTCTGCACGCTTTACATTTCCTGCACGCATAAAAGCCTATTTGGTCCCAAAACAGGCTCCAATACCCTTTTGACTATTTGGTCCCCAAATGATGCGTTTTTCTATAAATGAAAGGGTGTTTCTCTGGTAGTTCACTGCCTACTACTTTATCCATCTGCAGAATATTTCAATATCTGGTGATTATTGCTTTTATATCTTTGTGTTGCTTATGATATTGCGAAATAAAGCCCCACTCATGTCTATTATCCTGCTGCCTATTGCTAGATTGTAGTAGAGCTTCTTGGGATTTATGGCCTATTTCACTTATTAATCTTTCCAGCGGTTGGGCCTTATAACCTTTCTCTACAAACTGTTGTTTTAGGGTGTCTACCTGTGTATAATAGTCCTCATCTGCCGTACAGTTACGTCTTATCCTGGTGAACTGCCCCTTCGGAATATTCAACAGCCACTTGGGGTGATGTCCACTCTGTGTTGGGATAAAGCTGTTTCTATCTGTGCTTTTAAAGTAAGTTTTGGTATGCAGTCGATTCCCTTCCTTCACAACCATTACATCCAAGTAATGAATCTGCTGTTGGCTCCAACTGAATTCCAGTTTGATGTTATTAGGGTTGCTGTTCAAATACTCAGTGTACTCAACCAGCGATGCCTCCGTACCCTCCCATATCAGGAACAGGTCGACTATGTAGCGCCGGTAGAATATTAGCTCACTGCGTCTATTTTGATACACAGATTTATCTTCCCATTGTCTCATGAAAAGGTTAGCGATACTCGGCGCAAATTTGGCACCTTATTTTATATAGTGTATGTGGTTTTGAAATATATAACTCTGTACCTATCGATTTGTACATCACACAGACTAGAGGGGAGTTTGGATGTGATTAGTAATGAAAGTTTGTTTGGACTGGTCACTGACAGTAGGTAACATATGACACTGAGGCTGCAATTACAGCAATATACGAAAGTATAGATGCAGGCTGTTGATGGAAAACATCGTAGTCAGTGAATCGTCCATACAAATGGGAGGGGAGGGGCGGTTAGCGAGTGACGCCGCTGATCACGTGGTGCCGTTGGCCCCGCCTCCCACCTCTATATAAATAACCAGTGTGTGGAGCGTGGCCACGCCCTCCGAAGATGTAAGCACGAAACGCGCCAGGGCGTGACCATGCGAGGTACACGGTCGGTAGCAGCGAAGATTCCCGGGACTCATCCAGCGGATCGTATACAGGAAAAATAGATCGTTGGTGAGATTGTCGTTATGCTGAGCTGACATGCTTTTTATGCTGATTTTATTTTTATGTTGATGTAAGCGCAATTTGTAAGGGGGGAAGGTGTAAGTGCAATAAAGGGTATAACACTATATCAGATCCCTTGTGTATCCTTGCATGTTGATGCTTAATGAGGAGATTTTGTCGGTGTGTGGATGAGTAAAGAGACCTGGAGGACCAGAGAGATTGAAAGATCTAATATACAAAGCCTGTTTGCAGTACTGTTCTGGTAAGCGGCCTGCCATGGGGGATTGCACAAAGGTGGATACGGTGATGGTGTAGGACTGTTACTCCTTGTGACTGAAATAGATCTCTACGGTGGATGGCACCTCTTTGCTGACACTTTTGAGCGCTGTTAGTGTCTGATTTTTTAATTAGCCACATTGTATACTATAGTAACTACTATGGCTCTGTGTCCCATGATGTACTTCAAAGAAAAGGATTTTACAGGTAAGCTGTTATAAAAATCCTATTTTTAGCAATGTGAAACTTCAACACAAAATAACTAAGCTCTAAGGCAAATTATTTTGCAAAGTGAACAGCCTATTTGCCTTTAGTAAATCAATCCCATTTTATCTGAGAATTCGACTTACACTACCAGATATCTCCTATATGTCTGAAATTGCATGCTCTGCAGGGGAAACCCCTCCCAACACACTACTATTATTTGTTAACTGAAATAACTGAACAAAACTTTACCTTTGCGAAGAAAGTCTCCTTTTTCAAAGTCCAAGAGATCCTTTTGAATAAATTCATAATTAGCACGAGGATCTTGTTTCATTGTTTTGAATGATGATTTCTCCACAACTGTATCTAATTCTTGGTCATCGAGCTTGATATCCACAAAGTTGCATATTTTCATTACAGCTGATTTAAGATCCTAAAGCAAATCGATTATTGTAAGACACATTCAGAAAAAAACAACGTATAGTATATTTAAATTGGTAATAGCGGCAGAATAATTTATTTTCATTTGTAAAAGCACAAATCTACCCGTTATCAAATAGCACCAATTAGGTAGTACTTGCTTTTTTCATCTCCTCATAAGTCATAAAAAGAATATTGTAGTCCTCTTTGTGGGTGTACCAGCCTCTAAGATGATCAAACCATGACCCGCCAATCACTGAAAAATAAAGATATGTTCCCAAGATTTTATGCATGTGATGGCATGTGCATTCCAATAAAATGATTTGAAATAACTCAAAATATAACTTTAGCCAAAATGTCTTTTCTTATTGTTTTGGGTAGATTAGGGAAAGGCTAAAACCTCAGATTTGTATTTCCCTCTCTATTTTTATTAGTGGATCTAATTTTATCGCCAGAAGAGAGATCTAGATGAACACAACAATTTTTTTTTCTGGAACTGAAATAGAGGCAATATTTTGCAGTAGGGACACTTCTTCCGCTGACAATGGTCAGAGGATGGAAAACTCTTCCTGATGGGGGCAGAGAGAGTCATAAAAATTTGACAGAGATTTTAACTCTTCCTGTACTATCCAAAATTAGAGGGAAAAAAAAACTTATTTTTGCCATTAGTGCAAATATAAACTTATATAAAGTTACTGCTTATATGTAGCCAGTGAGTATTCTATTCATTATCTATAATATTTAATAGTGAACTACCTCTTCCAGACAGGAACAGGTCCAAGAAGGTTTCCCACTGTACCGTGATGTGTAACCGGCTAAATAATTTATAGAAGTGATAATAGGACATCAAGACATCTTTTGGATTTCTGCTCACATAGATAATCTGTAAGGATAAAAATGAAAAATATTAAAAATGTGTGTATGTATGTGTATATATATATATATATATATATATATATATATATATATATATAATGTGTGTGTGTGTGTGTATATATATATATATATATATATATATATATATATATATATATATATATATATTACAGTTGTGCTCATAAATTTACATACCCTGTCAGAACTTATCATTTCTTAGGCCATTTTTCAGAGAATATGAATGATAACACAAAAACTTTTCTTTCACTCATGGTTAGTGTTTGGCTGAAGCCATTTATTATCAATCAACTGTGTTTACTCTTTTTAAGTTTACATACCCCATTCCTCTTGTCAAAAAGCCTCCAGTTCCTGTAAATTCTTGGGCTGTCTTGCATGAACTACACATTTGAGATCTCCCCAGAGTGGCTCAATGATATTGAGGTCAGGAGACTGAAATGGCCACTCCAGAACCGTCACTTTATTCTGTTGTAGCCAATGACAGGTCGACTTGGCCTTGTGTTTTGGATCATAGTCATGTTGGAATGTCCAAGTACGTGCGCAGCTTCCTGTCTGATGAATGCAAATGTTCCTCTTTTTGACCACATACTGCACTTCATCTTGCCATCGATTTTGACCAAATCTCCTGTGCCTTTGTAGCTCACACATTCCCAAAACTTCAGCGATCTACCTCCGCGTTTCCCAGTAGGAATGGTGTACCTTTCATCAGAGGTCTTGTTGACTTCTCTCCAAATGTAATGTTTATGGTTGTGGCCAAAAAGAAAAATTTTGGTCTCATCACACCAAATTACTTTTTGCCAGAAGATTTGAGGCTTGTCTGTGTGATGTTTGGTGTAAGCGGGATACTTTGTGGCATTTGTGTAGTAATGGCTTTCTTCTGGCGACTCCATCATGAAGCCAATCAAGTGCCTCCTTATTGTGCATCTTGAAGCAGCCACATGACATGTTTTCAGAGAGTTCTGTATTTACCTGAAGTTATTTGTGGGGTTTGCATCCCAAACAAACAATTTTCCTGGCAGTTGTGGGTGAAATTTTAGCTGGTCTACCTAACCGTGGTTTGGTTTCAACAGAACCCCTCATTTTCCACTTCTTGATTAGAGTTTGAACAGTGCGGATTGGTATTCTCAATTCCTTGGATGTCTTTTTATATCCCTTTCCTGTTTTATATAGTTCAACTACCTTTTCCTGCAGATCCTTTGAACAATTATTTTGCTTTCTCGTGACTCAAAATCCAGAAACGTCAGTGCGGCACTGGATGAAAGATGCAAGGGTCTGTCCAGAAACTCATTGACCTTTTATACACACACACTAATTACAAGAAAACAGATCACGGGTGAGGATGGTTACCTTGAATAGCCATTCAAACCAATTTGTGTCAACTTGTGTGCATGTTATCAAGCCAAAATCACCAGGGTATGTAAACTTTTGATCAGGGTCATTTGGGTAGTTTCTGTTGTGATTATGATTAAAAAAGAGTAAACACCGTTGATTGATAATAAATGGCTTTAGCCAAACACTAACCATGAGTGAAAGAAAAGTTTTTGTGTTATCATTCATATTCTCTAAAAAATGGCCTAAGAAATCATAAGTTCTGCCAGGGTATGTAAACTTATGAGCTCAACTGTATATACATACACACAGTGGGTAAAGAAAAGAATCACCCCCGCTTTAAATGAATCACATTTTGTTGTGCAAGTGTTGTAATTTACTATCACTGTTTTGTAGCTAGTCTAAAACCACTTTTCAACCACGTAAAGGGACACTTTTTAGTTGCTATGGACAATCTCAGGTTTACAGGCAGAAAAAACAGTATATATAATATAAAACTGCATGCAGGGCATTGGACAAAGCACTAGGGACAAAAGGGATGTGAAATGATTTCATACAGTAATGTAATTTGTAAAATGACAGTGTACTGCATGTGTTATGAATTTTGTACTTTTTGAATTTGATGCTGGGCTCCGCCCCCGCGCGTTGTGACGCTCGCAGGGAATGGAGCCCGGCACACAGCAGTATCAGGGAGGGGGACATCGCTTAACCCTGGGGACAAGGTAAGTAACCTGTACCAAGATCCTGCAATGCAATCCCGAGTGTGGCTTGGGGTTACCGCTAATGGTACTGAAATTTAACCCCGAGCCACACTCGGAAAAACTGCCAGCAGTGGCGGCCCGCCCATAGGGGGCGCCCGGGCGCCGCCCCCCCTCCCCCTAGGTGTAAAAAAAAAAAGTAAAAAAAAAAAAAAAAGTAAAAAAAAAAAGTTAAAAAATAAAATAAAAACGGGCCCTTTAAGACATTTAAAAAAAAAAAAAAATGTCATTTAACAATTTAACATAGTGTACTGTGGCGCCGGTCACAGTGCACTATGAGAAGCGCCACGTCGATGCAATCACAAGATTGCATCCATGGCGCTTCATTTGCGGGTTAAAAACCCGCCTTGCGGCGCACTGCAGAACGTCGACTAGCTTCCGCCCGTAAAATCATTGTGATTCTACGGGCGGGAGCATTGTCAATCTTGGACAGGCAGGTCACTTCCGGCTTTCGGCTGCTTCACGAAACCCGGAAGTGACGTCGGCAGCTCCGTTCCTCAGCCCGAGCGGAGCTGCAAGACAGTGAGGCAGGAGGTGAGTCACCGCATAAAGGCTTTCTAGTTTCTACTTTGTTGAGAATGTTCATGCATTTAGCTGAATGAATGGAAAAAAAGCTTTCACAGCCAGAAAGCTTTCCCCAGGCCAGGCGACTTTTGCCGTGGCCAATCAGAGAATGAGCTCTGAAGGGGGAACTCCACGCCAAATTTCTGAAAAAAAATTTGACGTAGGTTCCCCCTCCGAGAGCATACCAGGCCCTTAGGTCTGGTATGGATTCCAAGGGGAACCCCCTACGCCGAAAAAACGGCGTGGGGGTCCCCCCCAGATCCACACCAGACCCTTATCCGAGCACGCTACCCGGCCGGCCAGGAAAGGGGGGGCGAGCGAGCGCGCCCCCCCCCTGAGCCGTACCAGGCCGCGTGCCCTCAACTTGGGGGGTGCCTTGGGGAAGGGGGGGCCGCGCGGCCCCCCCACCCCAAAGCACCTTGTCCCCATGTTGATGAGGACAAGGGCCTCTTCCCGGCAACCCTGGCCGTTGGTTGTCGGGGTCTGCGGGCGGGGGGCTTATCGAAATCCGGGAGCCCCCTTTAATAAGGGGGCCCCGGATACCGGCCCCCCACCCTATGTGAATGAGTATGGGGTACAATGTACCCCTACCCATTCACCTGTGAAAAAAAGTAAAAAAAAAACACAACACAGGGTTAAAATATTTTATTGCACAGCTCCGGGGGTCTTCCGTCTTCGGGGGTCTTCTCGCCGGACTCCGCTATCTTCTTGTAGCTCTTTTGCTAGCGGAGGAGCCCGGCTTTCTTCCTCGCCGCCGGCCTCTTCTTCCGACTTCGGGGGTCTTGTCCCCCTCTTCGGTTCTTCTGCCGGGCCACCGCGCCTTCTTATAGCTCTTTTACAGGCGGTGGCCCGGTCTTCTGTCGCCGCCGCCCGTTCTTCTTCTTCTTCTTCTTCTCCAGGAGATGTTGACTCGACGATCTCTCCGGCTGGAATGCCAGGGACGTGCTGCGCTGCCACTTATATAGGGACAATGGGGCGGTGTCACATGGGTTGATGTCACATGGGTTGGTCACATGGGTTGATATAGTGGTGGGCAGTAGAGCTGCACGATTCTGACCAAAATGAGTATCACGATTTTTTTGCTTAGAATAAAAAGATAACGATTCTCTCACAATTCTTTCACATTATAAAAAAAAAAAAAAAAAAAAAAGGGCTAACTTTACTGGTTAGTTTTTTTTGTTTGGTTTTTTAATTCATTAAAATATTTTTTTTTTCAAAAAGAAATTGCATTTGAAAGACCACTGCTCAAATACAGGGTGACATAAAATATTGCAACAACCACCATTTTATTCTCTAGGGTGTCTACTAAGAAAATATATATAATGGTTGGAGGTTCTAAGTAATTTACTAGCAAAAAAAAATGATTTTTAACTTGAAACCAACGAATGTCAGAAAAAGGTTTAGTCTTTAAGTGGTTAAACTTTTTTCACTTTCACACAGTCTTTTCCATTGACAAATTGTTACAATGTTTATACTTAAGTTCAACTGATGAACAATGTTTTGATCCTTGGCAGATTGCCCAGTTTTTCTCTTCCTTCCTTTTGATGGCTGTGGCTTCAGAAGAGCAGAGAGAATTCTTTGCATAGAAAGAATCACATTTTTTTTTATTAAAAGCGACAATTTTGAAAAAAACGCATTCTTTTTTACTTTTTGCTATAATAAAAATCCCCAAAAAATATATAAAAAAACATTTTTTTCCTCAGTTTAGGTCGACATATTTTTGGTAAAAATAATAATCACAATAAGCGTCTGATTGGTTTGCGCAAAAGTTATAGCGTCTACAAAATAGGGGATTTATGGCATTTTTATAATACATCTTTTTTTTAACTAGCAATGGCGGCGATCAGCGATTTTTATTGTGACTGACAGTATGGCGGACACATCGGACAATTTTGACACATTTTTGGGACCTTTGACATTAATACAGCGATCAACGCTATAAAATTGCATTGATTACCGTAAAAATGTCACTGGCATTGAAGGGGTTATCCACCAGGGGTCCGGGAGGGGTTAAATGTATCCTGGGGAGTGTTTCTAACTGTCTGGGGGATGGACTAGCAGTGACACGACACTGATTGCTGCTTTCGATGACAGGGAGCAGACGATCGGTGTCCTGTTACTAGGCAGAATGGGGAGATACTGTGTTTACATCGGCATCTCCCCGTTCTTCAGTTCCATGACACGATCGCGGGTATCCCTGCAGACATCGAGTCCGCGGGTCCCACAGACACGGTCACAGAGCTCGCGACAGGCACACATGGCGGGAAATTCAAAGTAATGTATGGGTACGTTACTTTGCCCAGCCGTGCCATTCTGCCGACATAAAAGTACAGGAGCCGGTCTGGAAGCGGTTAAATCACATTGCTGATTGCACATGTAACTTGTTTGTTGCCTAAATACTGATATTCGCACTGAAAACTTATTTTTTTTAAACTTTTGGAAATGCCAGTAAAAACTTGGCTGTGCCAGTAAATTTTGGGTGTCATGCCAGTAAATTTCAATCTGGTAGGTTGGCAACACTGTTTAGGCATATATTCTATATGAATTGAAGAAACAACAGTAATAAACAAAAAATCTTTAAAACAGAAGGCTGATGTACATCAATATTTTTGATCTACTCGTACCAAGCCTGCTAGAACATTGAAGAGAAAAAAAAGTGTGTGTGTATGTATATGTATGCTCACAAAAGTTAGTACACCCCTGACATTTTTGTAAATATTTTATTCTATCTTTTCATGTGACAACACTGAAGAAATTACACTTTGCTACAATGTAAAGTAGTGAGTGTACAGCTTGTAGTGTAAATTTGCTGTCCCCTCAAAATAACTCAAAACACAGCCATTAATGTCTAAACTGCTGTCAACAAACGTGAGTACACCCCTAAATGAAAATGTCCAAATTGAGCCCATTTAGCCATTTTCCCTGCCTGGTATCATGTGACTCATTAGTGTTACAAGGTCTCAGGTGTGAACGCTCTCACTCTCTCATACTGGTCACTGGAAGTTCATCATGGCACCTCATGGAAAAGAACTCCCTGAGGATCTGAAAAAAAGAATTGTTGCTCTACATAAAGATGGCCTAGGCTATAAGAAGATTGTCAAGACCCTGAAACAGAGCTACAGCACATTGGCCAAGACCATACAGCGGCTTACCAGGATAGGTTCCACTCCGAACAGGCCTCGCTGTGGTTGACCAAAGAAGTTGAGTGCACGTGCTCAGCATCAAATCCAGAGGTTGTCTTGTTGTGAAAATAGACATATGAATGCTGCCAGTATTGCTGCGGAGGTTGAAGGGGTGGGGGGGTCAGCCTGTCAGTGCTCAGACCATACACTGCACATTGCATCAAATTGCTCTGCATGGCTGTCGTCCCAGAAGGAAGCCTCTTCTAAAAATGATGCACAAGAAAGCCCGCAATTTGCTGAAGACTAGCAGACTAAGGACATGGATTACTGGAACCATGTCCTGTGATCTGATGAGACCAGGATAAACTTATTTGGTTCAGATGGTGTCAAGCGTGTGTGGCGGTAACCAGGTGAGTACAAAGGCAAGTGTGTCTTGCCTACAGTCAGGCATGGGGGTAAGAGTGTCATGGTCTATTGCTGCATGAGTGCTTCCAGCCCTGGGGAGCTACAGTTCATTAACCACTTGAGGACCGCCGTATTGCCATTGTACGTCAGCACAATGGCACAGGCAGGCACAATCACGTACATCTACGTGATTGCCTTCCAGCGGGTGGGGGGGTCCGATCGGACCCCCTCCCGCTGTTTACGGCGGTCCGATTCGGTCCAGGAGCGCTCCGTGATGAGGGGATGGCCGTTGGTTTTCGGCCACCCCCTCTGGATCGCTCCTGGCCAATGAGAAGCTTCCTCCCCTGTGTATTGTTTACACAGGAAGGAGGAAGTGATGTCATTCTCCTCGGGGCGGTCTTTTTGACCGGACTACGAGGAGAAGAGTAAAAGTAAGTGTGCACCAACACTACACTGACATGTAGGTACACACAGGCACACAAACCCCCCCCGATCCCCCCCCCGCCCCCCCTCCCCCCCCAGTCACAGTGTCACTGATTGCATTGATCATTTCTTTACTGATCAATGCATTCAGTGTCAGTTGTGATAGTAAAAACTGTCAGGACAGTTAGTGTTAGGTCCAGGGTAGCCCCCATCACTCCCCAATAAAGATTTAACCCCCTGATTGCCCCTAGAGTTAACCCTTTCACCCCCTTTTGCCAGTGTCACTAAGCGATCATTTTTCTGATCGCTGCATGTGTCGCTAGTGTCGCTAGGTAGCTAGTTATTTTTTTAGGTTCACCGCCAGGTTTTTATATCGCTAGGTACCCCGATATACTACCCAATAATGTTTTTAACCCCCTGATTGCCGCTAGTTAACCCTTTCACCCCCTTTTGCCAATGTCACTAAGCGATCGTTTTTCTGATCGCTGCATTAGTGTCGCTACAGTCGCTAGGTAGCTAGTTATTTTTTTAGGTTCACCGCCAGGTTTTTATAGCGCTAGGTACCCCGATATACTACCCAATAATGTTTTTAACCCCCTGATTGCCGCTAGTTAACCCTTTCACCCCCTTTTGCCAGTGTCACTAAGCGATCATTTTTCTGATCGCTGCATGTGTCGCTAGGTAGCTAGTTATTTTTTTAGGTTCACCGCCAGGTTTTTATATCGCTAGGTACCCCGATATACTACCCAATAATGGTTTTAACCCCCTGATTGCCGCTAGTTAACCCTTTCACCCCCTTTTGCTAGTGTCACTAAGCGATCGTTTTTCTGATCGCTGCATTAGTGTCGCTACAGTCGCTAGGTAGCTAGTTATTTTTTTAGGTTCACCGCCAGGTTTTTATAGCGCTAGGTACCCCGATATACTACCCAATAATGGTTTTAACCCCCTGATTTCCGCTAGTTAACCCTTTCACCCCCTTTTGCCAGTGTCACTAAGCGATAATTTTTCTGAACGCTGCATCAGTGTCGCTAGTGTCGCTAGGTAGCTAGTTATTTTTTTAGGTTCACCGCCAGGTTTTTATAGCGCTAGGTACCCCGATATACTACCCAATAATGGTTTTAACCCCCTGATTGCTGCTAGTTAACCCTTTCACCCCCTTTCACCAGCGATCACAGTATAAGTGTCACTGGTGACGCTGGTTAGCCAGTTAGTTATTTAGGTTCCCCGTCAGGTTTTTATATAGCGCCAGGGACCCCCATATACTACCTAATAAAAATTTGAACCCCCTGATTTCCCCTAGTTAACCCTTTCACCACTGATCACCGTATAAGTGTTACGGGTGACTCTGGTTAGTTTGTTTTTTATAGCATTTTATATTCAAATCCGGAAGGCAGTGCTTGGTTTTCGGGGTCCCGTACGTGGCTAGGCTCCCAAAAAGTCCCCCACATGTGGTATCCCCGTACTCGGGAGAAGCAGCAGAATTTATTTTGGGGTGTAATTTGACTTCTGCCCATAGCATGTGTGAGCAATATATCATTTAGTGACAACTTTGTGCAAAAAAAAAAAAGTTTGTAATATTCCCGCAACTTTTGGCAAAATATAAAATATTCCATGGACTCAACATGCCTCTCAGTAAATAGCTTGGGGTGTCTACTTTCCAAAATGGGGTCATTTGGGGGGGTTTTGTGCTATTTTGGCATTTTATGGCCTTCGAAACTGTGATAGGTAGTGAGGAGTTAAATCAAAAATTTGCACCCTTAGAAATCCTGAAGGTGGTGATTGGTTTTCGGGGTGCCGTGCGCGACTAGACTCCCAAAAAGTCCCACACATGTGGTTTCCCCGTACTCGGGAGAAGCAGCAGAATGTATTTTGGGGTGTCATTTCACATATGCCCATAGCATGTGTGAGCAATATATCATTTAGTGACAACTTGGTGCAAAAAAAAAAAGTTTGTAATATTCCCGCAACTTGTGGCAAAATATAAAATATTCCATGGACTCAACATGCCTCTCAGTAAATAGCTTGGGGTGTCTACTTTCCAAAATGGGGTCATTTTGGGGGGTTTTGTGCTATTTTGGCATTTTATGGCCTTCGAAACTGTGATAGGTAGTGAGGAGTTAAATCAAAAATTTGCACCCTTAGAAATCCTGAAGGTGGTGATTGGTTTTCGGGGTGCCGTGCGCGACTAGACTCCCAAAAAGTCCCACACATGTGGTATCCCCGTACTCGGGAGAAGCAGCAGAATGTATTTTGGGGTGTCATTTCACATATGCCCATAGCATGTGTGAGCAATATATCATTTAGTGACAACTTGGTGCAAAAAAAAAAAGTTTGTAATATTCCCGCAACTTGTGGCAAAATATAAAATATTCCATGGACTCAACATGCCTCTCAGTAAATAGCTTGGGGTGTCTACTTTCCAAAATGGGGTCATTTTGGGGGGTTTTGTGCTATTTTGGCATTTTATGGCCTTCGAAACTGTGATAGGTAGTGAGGAGTTAAATCAAAAATTTGCACCCTTAGAAATCCTGAAGGTGGTGATTGGTTTTCGGGGTGCCGTGCGCGACTAGACTCCCAAAAAGTCCCACACACGTGGTATCGCCATACTCGGGAGAAGTAGCGGAATATATTTTGGGGTGCAATTCCACATATAACCATGGCATGTGTGAGCAATATATCATTTAGTGACAACTTTTTGTAAAAAAAATTTTTTTTTTTTTTTTTGTCATTATTCAATCCCTTAGGACAAAAAAAATAAATATTCAATGGGCTCAACATACCCATCAGCAATTTCCTTGGGGTGTCTACTTTCCAAAATGGGGTCATTTGGGGGGGATTTGTACTGCCCTGCCATTTTAGCACCTCAAGAAATGAGATCGGCAGTCATAAATTAAAAGCTGTGTAAATTCCAGAAAATGTACTCTAGTTTGTAGACGCTATAACTTTTGCGCAAACCAAAAAATATACGCTTATTGACATTTTTTTTACTAAAGACATGTGGCTGAATAAATTTTGCCCTCAATGTATGACTAAAATTTAGTTTATTCGATTTTTCTTATAACAAAAAGAAGAAAATATCTTTTTTTTTCAAAATTTTCGCTCTTTTTCCATTTATATCGCAAAAAAAAAAAATCGCAGAGGCAATCAAATACCATCAAAAGAAAGCTCTATTTGTGGGAAGAAAAGGACGCAAATTTAGTTTGGGTGCAATATTGCATGACCGCGCAATTACCAGTTAAAGCAGCGCAGTGCGAAATTGCAAAAAGACCTCTGGTCCTTAAGGTGTTTATTGGTCCGGAGCTGAAGTGGTTAAGGTAACCATGAATGCCAACATGTACTGTGACATATTGAAGTACAGCAAGATCACCTCCCCTCTGAGACTGGGCTGCAGGGCAGTATTCCAATATGATAACGACCCCAAACACACCTCCAAGACGACCACTGCCTTGCTAAAGAAGCTGAGGGTGAAGGTGATGGACTGGCCAAGCATATCTCCAGACCTAAACCCTATTGAGCATCTGTGGGGCATCTTCCAATGGAAGGTGGAGGAGCGCAAGGTCTCTAACATCCACCAACTCTGTGATGTTGTCATGGAGGAGTAGAAGAGGACTCCAGTGGCAACCTGTGAAGCTCTGGTGAACTCCATGCCCAAGGGAGTTAAGGCAGTGCTGGAAAATAATGGTGGTCACACAAAATATTGACTCTTTGGGCCTAATTTGGACATTTTCACTTAGGCGTGTACTCATTTTTGTTGCCAGTGGTTTAGACATTAATGGCTGTGTGTTGAGCTTATTTTTAGGGGACAGGAAATTTACACTGTTATACAAGCTGTACACTCACTACTTTACATTGTAGCAAAGTGTAATTTCTTCAGTGTTGTCACATGAAAAGATATAATAAGGCCCCTTTCACACATGCGGACAGTATGTCCGTATTTCATCCATCCGTTTGCGGATGAAATACGGACATACATGCATCCCTATGGGATAGCGGGTGTCTGCGGATGAACATCCGTAGACACTCACTATTGTCCGCCTCCGCTACTGTCCGATTCTGCAGACAGAGGAAAATCCTATTTTTCTATCTGTCTGCAGAGCGGATTGGATGAACACAGACAGACGGTCCGTGCTCATCCGATCCCTATAGAGGAGAGTGGAGAGCTGACAGGGTGGTCCCTGCACAGTGTGCAGAGACTGCCCTGTCCGCCGCCGGCTCAGCGGGAACAACGGAGCGATCCCCGCTGAGCGAGCAGATCATCACGGGGCGGATCATTACTGATCCGCCCCGTGTGAAAGGAGCCTAAAATATTTACAAAAATGTTAGGGGTGTACTCACTTTTTGTGTATATAATATTTTTTTTTCCATTTGTATGTTTCAGCATTTAATATATTAATATAATTATTATTATTTGAACATAAATTAAAATACTAAAAATCCATGCATGTTGCTTACTTTTGCTCTCCTGAACCTGAGATCTTTTGGCATAAGATAGTAAGGCAAGTGTGATGTGAAGAGGCGAGGAGATTGTCGGCTTTTAAAGTCAATGTTGTATAAATTATATTCAATCCACGGAGCTCTGGTCATGTTGTCAATATCTTCTGATCCATTTCTATGTCCTTCATTAAAGATCAGATTTAAAACTTGCTGTGACCATATTGTACCTGAAAATAACATTTCAGTCGTTTTTACATGTTGTTATCCTTACAGCAAACACTGTAAATTTCTAAAATGCCCTTTAAAATTGTTGATATTAATAGTCATTTACATGTTTTGAGTTATAAGCCATGGCTCCATAATATCCCGTTCAGCTGTATGAATCTTTTTTTGAAGAGTAAGCCAAGATAGTATACCAAAGATCTGAAGAACACAATATTCTTTGAGACTAATAATAGAGCCAGTAAAAAAGATAATACAAGAAGACTATTAAAACCAAAATAACAAAAACAGCTACACAATGTAGGTAAAAATAAGAAAGTAACATTTATTACAAAGAGTATAGAGAGATCAAAATTATATTATGTTCTGATTTAAACTATAAAAATAATTTTTTTTTTAAAGTTTAAAGTAAACCAAACATAATTTTTTGAAGATCTACCTTAGCTAGTTATATTTCATCTAATAAAATTAAAAATAATAGGTCAGATAAGAAGAAAACACATCAAAGCTGGTATCTATAAATGTCAGCAAAGCAGATGCCTATGTTATAATTTTGTTACACATGAACAAACTTCCATTACTTAAAGTGGAAGTAAACCCTCCTATCATTTTCAGCCAAGGAAGCTGCCATCTTGGCCTCCGTTTAATCTTTAACTGCCATGAAGCTGCACATGTGATCAGTTATGACACCAGCCAATGGATGGTTTTACAGTTTGGTGGAGAGCACAACCAATGTGACAGTTAGCATTTCTGGCATGCCGGGAATGTAACTGTTTTTTCAAACTGTTAGATTGATGGGTTTACTTCCGCTTTAAACAATAAAAATAATCTATACATATGTGGACTATGAGACACAATGGAGTTGATTTACCAAAAGTAAATCGGTTATTCACTGTGTAAGGAAATTTTTACTTAGCTTAGTGAATGAGGTGAAGATCAGCTGACTTTTTAAAATTTTCTTTGCAGATGATTCGGTATTGTTTGCAAAGTGAATTTTCACCACATTCACTATTCTTAGGGAAAATTCCCTTGCACAATATAAAGCCTATTTACCTTAAAAAAATCCATCCAAATATGTAATCTATGTGATAAAATGTACCTGTCAGATTCAGTATGTCAGACACACTAAACAAACACAGCAAAAATGGCTGAATAAACAAATATTAAATGTACAAACTAACTTCCAGTATCTTTGCTTTTCAAAACATTTTTTACAATATCATAAAGAAGACTTTACCTCTAACACCTATTTATCTCCAATCTAATTTTATTTAAAAAAAAAATGTTTTAACATACGAAATAGAAAAACACTAGACATACACCTGACAATCTGGGGTCAATACAAAAAAATAAAAATAAATGAATAGCGCAGAAAACAGACAAAAAGTGGCTTTTGCAAAAAACAAACAATAAGAGAAATACAGCAATATCCCAAAACAGGGACATTTCCAAGGGGGCCGGAATGATTGCTACAAAAGATAAATGGGCCAGCGTACAGGATCTTGACCAGGAACACAATGACAAGTGTCAGAATATGATTTGTGTAATCGTGACCATAAACCCCCCATATTTCCATCTCCAAACCAGAAAGCTTACAAGCCAGATCTAGCAAACTAACCAAAGCACCACCATGGGCAAAAAAAAAGGGGGGGGGGGGACAAGGCAAAATAGAGAAAGGAGGGAAGAAAAAAGAAGAAGCATAGCCCAAATGGGGCGCATTCAGGCGAAGAGGGGATCTATTTGACGCCTATTTAATTTATTCAAGGTTCAACTGACCATAATAGAATGAATAGATTAAGTGATGCTGAGATGATGTGGATTCACAAACTTGGTACTGTCTTTCCTCATGGCTTGAATGAATGCGTTGAATTTTTTAACTTTTCCGAATTATTGTGTATGTATAAAGTACTCATATGGATTTATCACTATCGGGCAATAGTTATTTGAATATTCACATTTTTTATTTTATTTTATTTATATGTTCTTTATTGAGACACTTAGTTATGGTACAACAATTGTAGCAGAGAAGTTGCAAACAATACAAGGAGATTGACAATATCTGGTCTGACCCAAGATAGTAAGGGTCTAGTATTTTGTTTTTGTTTTTTTATTTAACGGGGGGTGGGGAGAAGGAGATCAGGAGATCAGGAGAGTGGTAGAGGAATGAAGTGGGACAGTGTGTAAAAGTTTTAGCAATATCACCTTAAGCTCTACAATGTACAGTAAGTGTGGTCTTTCCCGGATGACTCAATTCAGAGCGGGCGATTAGGCAGATAGATGACCCTTTATAGGGAGGGTCATCAGATAATAAAAAGGAACTGGTGACCTTGCAAGTGCTTAAGAACATGGTGCAGCTTGGGGATCTGACAGCCAATATTGCCAGTGATCATAGAATTTATTCACTTTCAGCTGTGATTTGGCAAATAGGAGTTCCCTAGAGAGATGATCATTTAGGATATTAGTAGGATGGTTCAGAGTGGGTGCTCTGGTCTGTTTCCAGAGCCTAGCAATTAGGATATGTGTAATAATGGGGTGAAATTTTGGGTGCCAGTTTGATAGTTCCAGACCGAAGAGAGCCACCCGAGAAGTTAATGTGATAGATGCTTTAGTTACATCTTTAATGAGGTTGGAGACATCCGTCTAGAATTTAGTAATGGACGGGCATTCCCACCAAATGTGAAAGATATGTCCATCCATATCACAGTTCCTCCAGCATTTCCTGGAGTGGGATGTGAACATTCGGGCCAATTTCACCGGTGTATAGTACCAGCCATAAAGGATTTTTAATAGAGTCTCCCAATGAGAAATGTTTCTGGGGGTGCTTATAGCTTGATACCAGAGGGAAGGAGGAAGTTCGCATCTTAGGGTGGATTCCCAGAAAGATATAGCTGAGGATTTTCCACCCTGTTTAGGCTTTATGAGCAGTCTATAGAGGTATGAGATTCCGTGTCTTTTGTTAGGTTGAAGAAGGATAAGAGGTCCTTGGTCAGAGTGTTGAGTGAAGTCAAGGTATGTGCAAGGATGTGGCGGATTCTTAGGTAGATGAGGAGGGCAAAGCTCTCTTTAAGTTGTTGGAAGGATATAAGCTGAGAGTTCTGGTAGAGGTCTCCTATTTTTTGGAGACCTAGTGAGACCCATCTGTGCAGAGGTAAGTCAGTTGAAAGGAGAGACATGGTAGCTAATGGTAGCTGATGCAATGCTTGAGTATGTAGCCCCAAAGAGTTTTGGATGATTGCTATCCATGTGGATATTGTAGCATTAACAGTTGGTAAAAAGGAGCGAGGGGGATGGTATCCAATCCACGTGGCTGCTAGAATCGATGCAGGGCTTTGAGTCAGGGCTAAAGCTTCAATTTGAGTCCAGGGCTATGTAGAGGCAGAGTCCCAGAGTTTTTTTGGCCTGGTCGGGTATAGTTGCTTTGTAGTAGGATCTGAGGTCTAGTGCTCCATGTCCAGCATATGTTTTGGGGATTTGTAGTAAGGTGGATTTAATGCAGGGCTTATGTGCCGCCCAGATGAAGTGATTAAGGATCCTTTGTAGTTTGGCTATATCCAATTGAAGTATAGGTAATGGAAGTGTCCTGAAGAAATACAGAATGTGGGGTAGTAGAAACATCTTGGATAGGGCTATGCACCCTGCCCAAGAGGTACAGCCATTGAGTAGTGATTTGGATATATCCTGAAGTTTCTGGATCAGTATAGAGAGATTGGTGCGTAGAAGTACACTTGAAGGGAATGCTATTTGTATACCTAGATATGGCATGGATCAGTTGGGGACCCAGGAAAAGGGAGAGACTGTGGTGATAGCTGTCTTGAGATGTGACGGTAAAGAAACACCCAACATAGCTGAGTTAGATTGGTTCAATTTATACATAGGAGATCACAAAGAGGTGGTTGAGATTTCAAAGGGTCTGTGAGCCATATGATTATGTCATTGGCATATAGGCCGATCTTATGGGAGTGTTGGCCGATTGGTAATCCAGAAATGTGGGGGTGTGATCGTATGGCGTGAGCTAGCAGCTCAATGATAAGTGCAAATATTAGTGGCGATAAGGGACACCCTTGCCTGGTCCCGTTAGTAATAGGGAAAGGGGTGGAAAGCATGCCAGAGGTCAAGACCTTCACTCTAGGTGTAGAATAGAGGCCTAAGATTGCTTGAAGAAAGGGGCCGTGAATGACAAATTTCTGAAGGACCAAATCTAGATATAGCCAGTTAACTCGATCAAACGCCTTCTCTGCATCTAAAGAGATCAGCAGAGAAGGCGTCTGGTGATGCTCTGCCCAATGTATGAGGTCTATGAACCTACGAGTGGCATCTGAGGCTTGTCTATAGGGAGTGAATCCTACCTGATCTGGGTGGATGAAGTTGGGCATTTACTCAGCGAGACGTGTGGCTAATAATTTGGTACAGATTTTGAGGTCGGTGTTTAGAAGTGAAATGGGCCTATAGTTAGCTGGATCTTGGAATGGTTTACCAGGTTTATGTATGGTAGTTATCACCAGGGGAGGGCTGGCAGCCTTAGGCCTGGGGGGCAAGTCCAGTCAAGAGGCCCATTGAACCACCGAATCAGCTCACCATCCATGCCCACCTGGTTTTAAACTACGGCTCTCCAGCTGTTGCAGAACTACGCACCCATGAGGCATTGTAAAACTCTGACATTCAAAGACTTGACTAGGCATGATGGGAATTGTAGTTCCTGAACTGTATGGCCAAAGTTTGGAGACCCCTGAAACCACAAAATTCCCACAAACACTTAACAATAAAGCTGTACAGTACGGGCTGGTTCAAACTGCTGTGATGTCAGACATCGCATGTGATTCACATCGCACTGCTGTGCAGATCACATGCGATGTCTGTGTGATGTGAATTCAGCCATACAGATTGTATGGCTAAATTTGCATCGCATTGAGACCAAACACGTAGAGAACCTTTTTTGGGCCGCACCAGAATTGGATTGCATGGGTGAATTGACAGTTTGCACTGCGATACGCAAACGGATTTAGGCGTGTCATTAACTTTATATTGACACTACCAGCAGTTCACATAGGGCAGTATGAACTATCTGCGAGTCAGGTGCAATGCGGGAAGCCACAGTGGATTTGCAGGGTTCCCACATCGCACCAATGAGCACCGAGCCTATAGGTGGAAATTATTCTGCAACAACATGCCTACTTCCCAGATACATCACTGGTATACAAGTCTAGCTTCAAAACATACAACAGCATGCACAGCTCTCAAAACACACAGATCAGTGCCCATCAATGCAGCTTCACGGTCACCAATATAGACAGTGCCCATGAATGCAGCTTCACGGTCACCAATATAGACAGTGCCCATCGATGCAGCTTCACGGTCACCAATATAGACAGTGCCCATCAGTGCAGACAGTACCACCCATGAGTGCAGCTTGATCAATGGTCATCAATGCAGCCTAATCAGTGCCAATCAGTGCAGACTCACCAGTGCAGCCTGTTTAGTGCCCATAAACACAGCCTCACCAGTGCAAAAAGTACCCATTAGTGCAGCCTGATCAGTGCCCATGGGATGTGGGGGTCAGCTGGGGCCCAGGGTGTCAAGGCCTGGGTCTGTCTCACAGCCCTCTATACAGTACTGGGAGCTCAAAATCTCTCCAGGCAATTGCAGGAATATATTCTTGTGGGATAGCGAACTCACAGGTCTATGTAGCATAGCAAATCTCTGCATGCCTGTCCTAGCCCTCAGTGCCCACTGCCCAGAGTTTGAATTTCCAAATACACTTCAATGTGTGACTGGGTTAAATTCACAGAAAGCACGGAGGGCTCCGTTCAAAACAGGAGAACCAAAATGCAGTTGTGCCCCTTCTCTCCTCTCCACTCCCTATATGCATCTCGCTGCAATTCACCCGCTGCCTGACCCACCACTAAGATGGGGTAAGTGGCAGGCATGCAGCAGGCGGGTGTCCTCCTGAATCAGTCCGCTCCACTGACTGGGGGGGTATAGGGGGTGGCTGTGTGCGTCTGTGCTTCCTGCCGTGTGTGCGGGAGGAGGGGGATTGCTTGGACTAGTCCACTGGTGGGGGGGTGTTATCTAAGTCTGCTGGTGGGGAGGAGGGCGTTATCTAAGTCTGCTGGTGGGGGGGAGGGGGAGGGTGTTAAGTCTGCTGGTGGGGGGGAGGGGGAGGGTGTTAAGTCTGCTGGTGGGGGGGAGGGGGAGGGTGTTAAGTCTGCTGGTGGGGGGGAGGGGGAGGGTGTTAAGTCTGCTGGTAGGGGGGAGGGGGAGGGTGTTAAGTCTGCTGGTGGGGGGGAGGGGGAGGGTGTTAAGTCCGCTGGTGGGGGGGAGGGGGAGGGTGTTAAGTCCGCTGGTGGGGGGGAGGGTGTTAAGTCCGCTGGTGGGGGGAGGGTGTTAAGTCCGCTGGTGGGGGGAGACGGAGGGTGTTAAGTCCGCTGCTGCGGGGGAGGGTGTTAAGTCCGCTGCTGGGGGGGAGGGTGTTAAGTCCGCTGCTGGGGGGGAGGGTGTTAAGTCCGCTGCTGGGGGGGAGGGTGTTAAGTCCGCTGCTGGGGGGGAGGGTGTTAAGTCCGCTGCTGGGGGGGAGGGTGTTAAGTCCGCTGCTGGGGGGAGGGTGTTAAGTCCGCTGCTGGGGGGAGGGGGAGGGTGTTAAGTCCGCTGGTGGGGGGGAGGGTGTTAAGTCCGCTGGTGGGGGGGAGGGTGTTAAGTCCGCTGGTGGGGGGGAGGGGGAGGGTGTTAAGTCCGCTGCTGGGGGGGAGGGTGTTAAGTCCGCTGCTGGGGGGGGTGGGTGATAAGTCCGCTGCTGGGTGGGGAGGGTGTTAAGTCCGCTGCTGGGTGGGGAGGGTGTTAAGTCCGCTGCTGGGTGGGGAGGGTGATAAGTCCGCTGCTGGGGGGGGTGGGTGATAAGTCCGCTGCTGGGGGGGTGGGTGATAAGTCCGCTGCTGGGTGGGGAGGGTGTTAAGTCCGCTGCTGGGTGGGGAGGGTGTTAAGTCCGCTGCTGGGTGGGGAGGGTGTTAAGTCCGCTGCTGGGGGGAGGGTGTTAAGTCCGCTGCTGGGGGGAGGGGGGGTGTTAAGTCCGCTGGTGGGGGGAGAAGGGGTGTTAAGTCCGCTGCTGGGAGGGAGGGTGTTAAGTCCGCTGCTGGGGGGAGGGTGTTAAGTCCGCTGCTGGGGGGAGGGGGAGGGTGTTAAGTCTGCTGGTGGGGGGGAGGGGGAGGGTGTTAACTCCGCTGGTGGGAGGGTGTTAATTCCGCTGGTGGGGGGAGGATGTTAAGTCCGCTGGTGGGGGGGAGGGGGAGGATGTTAAGTCCGCTGGTGGGGGGTGTTAAGTCCGCTGGTGGGGGGAGGGGGGGGGTGTTAAGTCCGCTGGTTGTTAAGTCCGCTGGTGGGGGGAGAGGGGGTGTTAAGTCCGCTGGTGGGGGGAGGGGGGGTGTTAAGTCCGCTGGTGGGGGGGAGGGGGGGTGTTAAGTCCGCTGGTGGAGGGGAGGGGGGGTGTTAAGTCCGCTGGTGGAGGGGAGGGGGGGGTGTTAAGTCCGCTGGTGGAGGGGAGGGGGGGGGTGTTAAGTCCGCTGGTGGGGGGGAGGGGGGGTGTTAAGTCCGCTGTTGGGGGGGAGGGGGGGTTTTAAGTCCGCTGGTGGGGGGTGTTAGAAAAAAAAACACACTGCCAAAATGTTTAATTGTAATGATGCCTAACTTCTCCCCTTAGAAATACCTTACTTCAGGCTGGGGAGCGTTGATGGGGAGCACTGCGCCAGGCCCAGGTCCTTGCCAAGTTGCCACTCTTCGGGGGTGGGGGTGATGAAGCAGCCGGTCTTGTTCCTAAGCCGACTGCAGCTAGCCACGCCTCCCAGCAGGTCACGTGCGACGTGACGTTCTTGACGCCGGGCGTCCCCTCCCCCGACGTGCCACACACACCTAGCCTGCCTCTGGGTCTCCTGGGAGGTGGGAGTTGTAGTCCTGCTGCGCTCACACCTCCAGGAGCTTTAGCGCAGCTGGACTACAACTCCCACAATGCAGCGCAGGCTGGGCAGCAGCTTCGAGCCAGCCAATCGGCGGCGGCTGCGGGGAGGCTATTTAAAGGAAGCTGTGACCCGGGCGGCCGCTCCAGTCACAGCAAGAAAAAAAAAATAAAAGAAAAAATAAAAATAAAAAAAAAAATAAAAAAGAACAGCCAGCAGCCGTTAAACATAATTTAGACGCCGGCCTGGGGGGAAATTTCCACCCTGCCCCCCGGCCCAGCCCGCCCCTGGTTATCACTGCTTCAAGGGATTCCGATGGTATTTCTCCAGTTGTTAGAAATGTATTAAAGGTATTACGGAGATGGGATACTAATTGGTCTTGGAAGGATTTGTAATATTCATTTATAAATCCATCTGGTCCTGGTGATTTATGAAGGGGGGAGGTCTCTGATAGCTTTAGAGATTTCATGATGCGAGAATGGTTGGGAAAGGCATTTGAGCTGTGTCGGGGTAATGGTAGGGAGTTTGAGGAGGGTTAGGAAATCTTATTTGTTGGGAGGTAGGATTGGGCTCGGATGTGGACTGCGAGAGGTTGTATAACTTAGAATAGAATGAGCTAAAGCCGTCAGCTATGTCTTTTGGGTTTGTCATTGTATGTCCCTGTTCGTCTAAATGGAAAGGGATTCTGGTTTGCGCGACCCTACGTTTGTATTGCTGTGCTAGAACTTTACCGAATCTATTACCTTGGAAGTACCAAGAGAGGCAAAGGCGCCTAAGTTAGAAATCAAAGCCTTTTTGTAAGTAGGAGCTTACTGTAATTCATTCCTTACTTTCCTGATTTCGTCTGTGATGCTTTGCGTAGGGTTTTGTTTGTTTAGGGCTTCAAGTGTTTTGATACGGTCAAGGAGAGAGTTAACGGTTATAGTTTTTTTCTTCTTTTCCTGGGCACCCAACTTTTGAAATATTCCTTTTAATGCTGATTTATGGGCATTCCAAAGGATCGCAGGGTTGGAAACGGACCCTGTGTTGGAGTTAAAGAAGACAGAGATCTCAGAACGTACCTGTTCCTGAGTCTCCGTGGCACCAAGTAATGATGCATTCAAGCGTCATGGAGTGTGTCTAAGTGTTGTGGGGGTAATGGATATAGTAATGGATGCCGGGGCATGGTCTGACCAGGTAATGACTCCGACCCTAGGTCGAGAGATTTTTTGTAATAGTGCCTTGGAGGTCAGGAACAAGTCTATCCTGGAGTATGAGTTTTGGGTGTTTGAGAAGAAAGAGTAGTCCCTCTCAGTACCATGTTGACATCTCCAAGGGTCGTAAAGGTCTTCGAGGGAGAGTAGAGATGACAGGGCCGTGTATTTTCTATGTTTGATATTGGAGGAGTCCAACTGGGGGGTCGATGACTTCGTTGAAGTATCTACATATTATAATTCGGTCTCTGGGGTAGTGTTGGATTTTTTAGATTATAGATTTGTAAAAGGACCTTTGGTGGATATTTGGAGCATATATGTTTACAATAATAAGGTGTAGATTATTGAAGGAGGCAGATAAGATTAGATATCTCCCCAAGGAGTCTTGTTCGAGATGATGGAGGGTAAACGCTATGGAGGATCGAATTGCTATCATGACTCCCCTTTTTTTCAGCACATGTGTGGAAGCAGTGAGGGAACAATTTGTGGGAGCATTGGGGAGACATACTCTGCGTTCAGGAGACGCATTTCTCAGAGGATATCGGCTTTTTATGATATAGCCTCTTGCCATAATAGTGAGCACATAAAAGGGCTATTAAGCCCCTTTGCATTCAAGGAGGTAATCGTCAGTGACACAGTGCAGGACTAGACGTGTATGTCTTGTTGGTACCGAGGTGAACTCTCTCTGTCTGAAGCAAGGGTGATAGGAAGGGGGGAAAGAGGTCAAGGGAAGATTACTGTGGATACTCAAACAGTTGATACAATAGGTATAGTCTGGGTTGGAGTCTGTGAGATACAGAGGATTCAACTCAGCTATTCAATAACAGTGAAGGGTAGATTTATTTATAAACAAGTAACTTATAAAACTATTAATACAAAACTGTTGGTGTAGACTAATAAATGAGTGTGACAAATAAGTGTGCCTAGCACACTAAAACTGGGAAGCATGGAGAGAGTTCCAAACGTGGTTCTACTCCTCCACTAGTGAAATCTGTTGAGCGACAATATAAACCAGCCTGAGATAGATCCCTTCTCTATGAAGGGTATAGGATCAAGACATGTTACCATTATGGCAGAGCTTTTGATTCCCAGGGGTTGGGGATTCTGGAAGTTGGCCCTGATTTTGGAGTAGATGGGAGATCACGAGAGATAATGCCCCAGTTATTCAGTTGCTTGAGCCCATCTTTGGGGGTGTGTATGGATACTTGCTAATTGTGGTATGTGACCAGTAGTTTGGAAGGATAACCCCATTTATAGGGTAACTTATGCTCATTGAGTATTGCCGTTACTGGAGCAAAGGATTTGCGTGCTTGGGTGGTAGCTGCCGAGATGTCATTGTACAGCGGTAGATTTTAGCAAAGGGCTCTGGAAGGGTGCACAGAGATCTCACTGCACGCATGATATTAGCGCAAATTAATTTCTTCCACATTAAGGAAAATATGTCTCTGGGGACTGAAGCCGGTAGATGCGGTGGCTTTTGTATCCTGTGTGCACAGTCAATCAGCACATCATTTGTCGTCAGTGACGGAATGAGTTTGCAAAATAGCTAATGCAAGTTGGGACTATTTCGGGGAGGGGGCAGAGACTCAGGAACCCCTCTGATTTCAATGTTATTGCGTCACGACCTGTCCTCTAAGTCTGCGACTTTTAGGCGGAGCATCTGAATAGTTGCAGAGTGGTCATCTTGTATGTGCACTACTGTGCTGTGAGCTTTAGTGGCCTCAGATAAATGCTGCTCAATATGGGTGGTACAGTCTTCTAGTCAGATGACCTTGTCCTCTAGCTGGTTAATGGACACTTTCAGTTCATGTGGAGATCTGCCTGTAGGGAGAGCAGCATAGCCTTGAGGAAGTGCTCAGATGCTGGGTTGTCAGAGGTAGGGTAGGCAGCTAGGGGAAGAGGGGCTGGACCTTCTGCTGTGGGACTACAGGTCCCAGCGCCATATTGCTTTTTCAAAGGGGGCTCCTTGTCAGAGAAGTGTGCTGAGGAATCAGCAATCTGCTTACCTCTGTCCCCTGCAGAAGGTAGCTGCGCAGAAGATAGATCTGCTGGGTCCTCCATATTGATGGAGGAATCCTCTGTTGCTGCTATATAGTCCGGTGGGCGCTCCGAGTCTCCACACTCCCGGCGGCGCCATTTTGGTTCTTATGCAAGGACTGCATGCAAAAATCAAGCAGTCTGCGGGGACCCCTGTTTAGAACCTGCACAAAATTACATTTCTAAAGGAAAAAAAGGAATTTAAAACTGTGGCTGTAATGCAATGTTGCTCTTACAGGAGAGAATTTCCCTTCCTAGGGGTAGATTTACTCTCACTTCCTGATGTCTCCTTCCGTTTCTATGTAGGAGTCGTTTGTAAGTCGGATGTTTGAAAATAGGGGACTGCCTGTATATACTATGCGGCCTGCCCTATACACTCTGGGGGAAATTGGGCCTTAGGTGTTGGTGGTACCAGGACACTATAAGCCCTCACAGTTACAGTTTCTTGGTGGACACTTGAACAGGCCCTGCTGTGAAATATTACTTCAAGAATTGTAATAACATGACCCTGTTAAACAAAGGCAGAAATATTGGGCCTTAGGTGGCGGTGGTGGTGGTACAACAATGTAAAGCCTCACAGATGCTCTTGTTGAGTGCAGGAACGGGTCCTGCTGTGAAATATTAGATCAAAAATTGTAATTACAATACAGTGTAGCTGTAGTGCAGTTGCTACTACTTTTCTGGTGGTGTACACAATACAGGGTAGTGCGGTGTTGCAAAACAAAATATACATCATGTTCAGAAGGCCACCAAGGAGAGGCAGATGGTCATTGGCCGCTAGAAGAGCCCAACCATCATGCACGGAGGAGTCCCCCGAACTATTCGAGCACAGTGTCTGGTACATGCTGGTGGAGGATGCACAGCGATTTGAAGGCTCCGATGTTGGTTCCCAGCTTGAGAAAGGGAGTAATGTGAGCCTAGAGAGACGGGGTGTCCAAGAAGGACAAGCAACTGGCAGTCTTGTTCCCCCAGCTGCAGCATAGTGCCAAGTTTGCTCCAGTGACGAGGAGGGAGGGGATGATGAAGTTACTGACTCTACTTGGTTGCCTGAATGAATAGAAGAGGAAGAGCAGGCACAACTCCGAGGCAGGATGTCCTCTAGGGGGCAGCTTAAGGGCAGCCACCCTACTGCATCATACTGCAGAGCTCCGCAGGTGCAGGGCCCTGCTGACTCCCCGCTGATTTTGAAAAGTTCCTTGGTGTGGGCCTTTTTGGACACGTGTGCAGCAGATCGCACCGTTGCTGTTTGCAACCTTTGTCTGAAGCGGATCAAGTGTGGCCACAACAGCAGCCGCTTGGGAACCACATGCTTGACCAGACATATGACGACCTCCCATGCAGTCTTTTTCCCGTATATTATATTTGAGATTTAATATCTCTCAGATATGATTTGGGTTAAATGAGAGTTCTTTCTATCTAATACACAACCATCTATCTATAGTCTAAACCAAGAAAAAAATATTAGGTTAAAATAAGAGAATTGCATGAAGAAATACAGAGTATAGTCCTGAAAACAATCTGCAAACATATTTAACCACTTCAATACCGGGCACTTAAACACCTTCCTGCCCAGACCAATTTTGAGCTTTCAGCGCTGTCGCACTTTGAATGACAATTGCGCGGTCATGCTACACTGTACCCAAATGAAATTTTTATCATTTTTTTCCCACAAATAGAGCTTTCTTTTGGTGGTATTTGATCACCTCTGCGGTTTTTATTTTTTGCTAAACAAATAAAAAAAATACCGAAAATTTTGAAAAAAAAAATGTTTTTTTTTGTTTTAGTTTCAAAACTTTGCAAATAAGTAAGTTTTCTCCTTCACTGATGGGCACTGATGGGGTTACACTGATGGGCAATGATAAGGCAGCACTGATGGGCACCGATGAGGTGGCACCAATGAAGTGGCACTGATGAGGCGGCATTGATGGACACCGATATGTGGCACTGATGGGCGACACGGATGGGCACTGATAGGTGGCACAAATTGGCACAGATTGGCATGGATGGGCATGGATAGGTGGCACAGGTGGGCATGGGTAGGCGGCACAGGTGGACATGGGTAGGCGGCACAGGTGGGCATGGGTAGGCACTGATAGGCAGCACAGATGGGAACTGATAGGCGGCATTGTATTATAATATATTGTACTAATGGATGCCAATCAGTGCCAATCAATAATGCATGCCAATCAGTGATGCCCATTGTGGGCACTGATTGGCATCCATTATGGGCACTGATTGGCATCCATTGTGGCACTGATTGGAATCCCTGGTGGTCTAGGGTGGCATACCTTGTCCTTGGCATCCCTGGTGGTCTGGTGGCGTCCCTGGTGGTCCAGTGTGGGCATCCTCGGGGGGCTGTGCTGATAATCGATCAGCACAGACCCCCCCTGTCAGAGGAGCAGCCGATCGGCTCTCCTCTACTCGCGTCTGACAGATGCGAGTGAGGAAAAGCCGATCACCGGCTTTTCCTATTTACACTGTGATCAGCCGTGATTGGACACGGCTGATCACGTGGTAAAGAGTCTCCGTCGGAGACTCTTTACCGAGATCGTAGTTGCCGGGTGTCAGACTGACACCCCGCAACAACGATCGCCGCGATGCGCGCCCCCGGGGGCGCGCAGCGGCTCATAATCCTGATCACGTCATATGACATCCGGTCAGGATTATGCAACCACTTTGCCGCCGTCTATTTGCTATAGGGCGGGCGGCAAGTGGTTAATTACAAGTAAAATGCAGACCTTTCCCATAATTACCCTCATAATTGCACTAAGGTTCAATTTTGATGGTTGCTCTCCCATAAAAGTGTGTGTTTCCCTCCCATCTAGTCTGTGTATAACATTACATGCTGATGGCTCATTGGTTGGCATAGCGGGGCTCTGATTGGTGAGCTTCCCTATTCCTGATTAAAGACTGGCTACATCTCCAATCCCTATACTTTGCATAAGTCACCCCCTTTAATGCAAATCCTTGTGACTATTCTGAGCAGGAGCTTAACTTGAATTTTCCCAGGAATTTAAGAATTGATTATGGGTTGGCCTCCCTTCATTGAATATCCCAGCATGGGATCCTTTGAAGCCAGTATGTGTAAAACAATGAGGTTTGGATCCCATTGTTTGTATACACAGGCTTAGGCACTGACTTGTTTGGTCTACCAGAGATTTCTGTGACGATAATATGTTCCGCCCTACATAGATAAAAGCTAAATTAAATATATTCATTATATATAAATAAATTAAATATATTAATAATTACAATATCTGTTGGCAACAGCACTTGAAAAACCCAGATCAAAGAAAAAGGCAGACTTCTCCTTGCTCCTCATCTGGGATCTCCAACCCTACTGAAGTCCTCTCAAAAACCTGCACTGAGAGGAATGAAGGTATAGATGAAGTACTGAAGTACTTAAGCCAATCTGCTAGCAGTACACCACCAACTTTTCACGGAAGGCCATTCCAGCTCTCTGCCGGCATGTAGAAGGCAATGTTTTTGTCTTGTTGGACAGGGGCGGTCAGCAGTAAGGTCTATATTACCACAGACTCATGGTCTAGCTGGCATGGGCAGGGATGTTACCTTTGAATTCTGCTGTCAACTGGGAAGGAAACTTAGGTTTATTGAAAAATGGCTATAATGAAATATCATTAAACTCGGAATTACACAGGGTGGCGTTGGTGGATAGAAACTCTCTCCTTATACCAAAACCTCCACGTGAATCGGATGATGCCTATAAGTGTTCTATGCTCAAGACTTTTTCTGTTCAACACAAAGATATAAAGAATATTATTAATCGTCATTGGGGTATTCTTAAAAATGACCATATTCTGGATACCATTCTTCCAGAACATCCTAAGGTTATCTTCAAAGGTGCACCTTCACTTCAGGGAAAAATTGCCCCCAATATTATTGATCCCCCCCACACGCCCATCATTTTTTCACAATATGGTTGGTTACTTTCCCTGTAAAAAATGGGTGATTTGTAAAAAACAATTCATGTGGGAGACGTAAGCGTTCAGAATTTAGGTCTAATGTCACTTACAAGATTTATCCCATCAAAATATTCTGTACTTGTGCCACTACACACGTTGCGTATAGGATCACCTGCCCTTGCGGAAAACAGTATGTGGGACGTACTATTCGTTCCTTTTCTGTAAGGGTAGGTGAACATATTGCCAGGATTAAGGCTGGCGATATCAAACACAATTTGCCTAGGCACTATCGAAAACATCATAACTACCACCCCAGTGGTTCCCAATTTGTCATTATTGACAAATACACCCCCCCATGGAGAGGGGGTGCTATGATCAGGGGTGTCTCACATCTAGAAACTTACTGGATATAGCAGCTATAGACTCATTCCCCTCTTGGTTTAAATATAGAGTGGGCTATTAATGCTTTTATTAATCAAGGCTAACACACTTTGTTGGGTTTGGCATATGTAGGTGGAATCGATATTTTTCTATTTTCTTTATTTTCTAATTTTTTATTCAGTTACTTTTATCACCCCTATTTTTATTAATTTTTTGTAAAATAATTATTAACAATTCTTTAGGTTTTGCTCATATTTACAGTATTTTTTATATGACTAAATAGGATTGTACTTTTTATAAATTAATATGGGCCACCATTCTGCACATTAGCTCTGAGATATATTATTTCCATTACATTTTTTACATTTTTTTATAGAAGTAATATCTATAGAATATTGTTCATTAATATTCCTTATTTTCGTTCAAATCACTCAATTTCACATATTGAACTATTTGCGTCCCTTCTAAAATGGATGCCATTGTTTTGACTATTACTATACTGCAATTTGGTCCTTTTTTAATTTCTTTTTTTCACACTATGTCCACTAATTAAGATTTTTTTTTAACTCGCTGTCACTCGTATATTCAGTTCGGTTTTCTTTGTGATACTGGGCTACTTCCTGTTGCATCATTTCAGAATGCGGCTTGCAACACACGTCAGAGCCATTTTCTAACCGGAAATGACCTGTTAACCATCTGGATCCACTTCCTGTGTTTCAGAATGAGGCTTGAAACACAAGCGGCGGCGCCATCTTGCCCAAAACAGAAATGTCAGCAATTGGTGTCAGAGCTGCTGTTTATTATGTGGGGCTTATATATCTATATAAAGGCGGTAACCACCATGGAACAGCACCCCAGATGATGCCTATTTAGGCGGAATGGGGTGGGTGGTTACGCTGATCCTCTGGCTACTGTCTAATTTGAAGCGCTTCCATACCTCCCAACTTTTTGAGATGGGAATGAGTGAAACCTATCAGCAAAAGTATGAAAGCAATAGACACACCCCTTGCCACGCCCCCTTAAAGGAGAATTGTACAAAGAAACAAGATTGGTTAAACTCACAAGTCCTTTTTTTTTTACCACTGCTATTCTTTTATATTGGCTTTTGGAATTTACAAATGCAGCGATCTAGAAATCAGTTGAAAGGTTTAGCACTGGAAAACACTTTTTGATAGATAAAAAGTGCATTTTATATACAACTATATAGATCAGACCAAAATGAGGGACACATGAGGAGGGACAGAGGGACATTGCTGCAAATAAGGGACAGTCCCTCGAAATCAGGGACAGTTGGGAGCTATGCGCTTGTTTTTACTCTGGAAAATGTAAGTGCAATTCTTTACAACATTAAATATTCCTTACAGAATTAAGCTATGTGCCCTGTTCTTCCTCTCTTTTACCTTTATGGTTGGGCTTATTTGCCCATTTGTTTTACCTGCCTTATGCATCGTTTTGGAGTGTTTGCCTGAATAGTGAGCCTGAATTCCTTGGTCACCCTGTAAAGCCTGTTTGACCCATACTGTCCCTCTTGTCTTCCTGTTGGAGCACACGCTTCATGGAATAATGGACAGGGCATTTGAGGCAGAACAGCGGGAGAAAGAGGAGGACTTCCTTACCTCTCAAGGACCCCTTTATCCAGATAGTATTCCTGCGGGCCCGCCAAACACACAGGAAGAAGAGGAGGAGGATGATTGTGTCAGCATGGACGTGGAGGATAACACTTAGCAGCAGTCTTCAAGGGATGGTTTTCAGTCCCCATAAACCCAAGGAGTTGTACGTGGCTGGGAGGAGGTTGTTATGGATCATGTGATCCTTAGTGACCCAGAGGTGCAGAATCAGGGAGGCCATGCAGCGTAAGGACCCTAGGATTTGTGGTATCAAAGAGAAGGAATCATTACTGGCTAGCAACCCTTCTTGATCCACGTTACAAGGGTAAGGTTGCATAACTAGAGGCGATTCAGTTCGCGTTGTGCGCTATACAAGTATTTCATTCATTCCTAACTCACCCTGCCTTCGCAGAGGGAGCAGAGGATGAACATCTTCAGGATGCCTTGAAGAAAGGTTTGTGCAATGCATTTCCAGACCCTGTGAGGTTACAATTTCTTGGTGCTGGACAACGTGTTGCTGAGGCTTCTGTCAGATCACTTGAGGCCAGGTGACAGATGCACACCGTTGGGGTCAGGAGTGCACCCCAAAGGTAGTGGACCATACGGCTGACTGCTGCAGATGGGAGTCTAGGTGGTTAAGGAAGGCAGGTCCGCTGGAACACTAACACGGATCCCACAGGGGCTAGAGCATAAGATTCCCCAGGGCACGGAGTCTAAGAGCCAGCAGGTGTTCACCAGAGACTCTAGTGGTGAGGATGGACTAGGCTGCAACTGGCTCCAGGTCGCGACCCCCAGGGTCTCCCAGCTCACGCCCACAGTAGGCTACAGGAGGACAGAGACAATAAGGGAATAAGCCAAATGTTGGGGTTACTAGCAGACAGGGATAAACATAGAACACGCCAAAGGTCAGGGTCACAAGCAGGCAGGGATAGTCGAGAACAAGCCAAGATCGGTAACTGGAATTAGATGTAGAAGACACAGCATGCGGACGGAAGCTAAACACACAAAGGTTGATCAGTAAGGCAGGCTTGCAGTGCACAGGTTAATATAGAGTTCCCTCATAGGGGCTGAGGTGGGAGCCATGCTTTGAGGAGACACTATTTAAGTAGCCAGGTGAGAGTGGCTGGCCTGCAAAGGTGAACACATGGAGGAGAGGTAAGCTGAAAAAGATTACTGCATAACAATGACAGCTTTGTTCAGTCAGAGAAAGAGCAGTGGAGAATGTGGCCGGATGACCGATGCCTTTAGACAATTTTTCAGTCCTCAGTGCCAAGGTCTGATCGGTTCAAGCAACCATCGGCAGTGTTTGCATTACATGGTGCAGGAATATCTAGGGGTAAGAGCAGACTTGGAGACCTTTCCAACAGAGCATCCACTGGGTAACTGGGTCTTGAGGATGGACCACTGGCCAGAACTAGTTCAATATGCAATTGATCTACTGGCCGGTCCTGTATCCTGCGTTCTTTCTGAACACACATTAAGTGCTGCTGGAGGGTTTGTAACCGATCATAGAGTGCACCTGACCACACAGACACCCTTGATAGGCTCACATTCATAAAAATGAATCGGTCTTGGATCAGCAGCAGCTATCAAGCACCTGATGCTGATGTAACAGATTTTTCTATGGATATGGGATCCCTTGAAGACTGCCTATGCTAAGTGACTATCCTATTCCTCCTCAATCTTGATGATGCTAGCTTCCAACAATATTTTTTGTTTAGGGCACCACCACTGCCTAAGGCCCAATTTTTCTGTCCCTGTTTAACAGGGGCATGTAATTACAATTTCTGATCTAATATTTCACAGTAGGGCCCGTTCCTGTGCCAGAGTACAAGAGTATCTATGAGGGGTTACAGTGTTGTGGCACTACTACCATCAAAGGCCCAATTTTTCTGCCCCTGTTCCAGCAGCAGACAAAAAGGACAAGCGTGCCCCGCGGTCACCTGCAGAAGATGCACCATGTCCATTACCAGCACTGTGGACTGTAGACACAGAGCCTGCTTGCCCTCTTTTAGTGGCTGCCTCTCCTTGGTGGCATTCCGGACATGATGGGGATTTTGTTTTGCAACACCACACTACACTGTATTGTGTAATGTGTACACCACCAGAAAAGTAGTAGCAACTGCACTATTGGGTGCACGGTACTGTGTACACCAACAGAAGTGTAATAACAACTATGGGTGTACTGTATTGTGTGCACCACCAGAAAAGTAGTAGCAACTGCACTATGGATGCACGGTATTGTGTACACCACCAGACGCTTAACAGCAACTATGGGTGCACTGTTTGTATTGTGTACTGTGTACACCACTAGAAAAGTAGTAGCAATTGCACTAGGTGTGCACGGTACTGTGTACACCACCTGAAGTATATTAGAAACCGTACACCAGGAAATGCCTGCAGTGAGGGTAAACTGTATGCAGTGGATATATATATATATATATATATATATATATATACACACATACACACAAGACAGTGTATTTAATATATATATATATATATATATATATATATACACACACACATACACACAGAAGCTAACTGAATCACCTGCCTGCCAAAAGTATAGTAGAAACAATACACCAGGAACGGACTGGAGTGTGTATATATATATATATATATATATATATATATATATATATATATATATATAGATATTATACAGGAGGCTAACTGTATATATTAAATACGCGGCAGCTAACTGAATAATCTGCCTGCCTGCTCAATCTAAATGACACTCTCTCTCTGTCCATGCCATCAATACACTACACGAGGCCGACGTGCAGGCAGCCTTATATAGCGTGGGGCGTGGACTTAGTCCCCCTGAGCCATGATTGGCGAAAGGCACCCTGCCTTTGGCCAATTATGGCTCTCTTAGCTGAGGGTGCTGTGATTGGCCAAAGCATGCAGGTCATGGTGCATGCTCTGGTCAATCATCATACAGCAATGCACTGTGCTCTCGCAGAGCATTATGGGCCATTACACACCGCTCGAAATTTGGCACGAACACCGCATAATGTTCGGTTTTCGATGAACGGGCAAACAGCCAATGTTCAAGTGGAACTCATGTTCAACCCAAACAGAAAGCTCATCCCTAGTGATCACTTATAAAAAAAGGGAAAAAAAGGTATTTTAGAATGTTTTTTTTTTATATCTATACAAAAATGTTTTTCCCTTCATTTCTATTTTAAACTAAATGGGTTGTTTTAGAAGCTGATTGTTTACAATAATAATAAATAAATACATTGATGTTGTGCAACATTTCATGTAACGTTAACAAAGTGAAAATATGTGCATACAATAAGTGACACTACCACAATGTCCCATGAACTAAGTCTTATTTACAATCAAAGTTCATAATCATAAATGTGCAAAATTGCTGCAGTTCTCCTGAAGAAGTCACGTGGGCTTGGCGTAACTTGTAGGGCATCTCCGAGGCATGGACCATAAGTCGATGTAAACTATAGGGGCGATTCAGTTCGCACTGTGCGCTATACAAGTATTTCATTCATTCATTCATATTGGCGTTTTTAATGTTTGTTTTACATGTAAGCGCATTTTAACTTTGATAAAAAGCTTTATCTTAAAAGGCCACACTATGGGAGGCACTCTCCATGTTTTTTTTCCTGACATGTTTGCGAGTACACAAGCTATTCAGAGTCTTAAAGGGACCAGTACCCCAGTACATTAGAAACACTTTTATAAGGATATCTGGAGGACCCTAAATGAAACAGAAAAACTGAATATCAACTGGTTAATATAAATTTGGCACATAAGATTCCTATATGAAGGTGAGAATTCTGTGATCACTGAGATGACACATGCGGAGTTGTCGATAAGCACTTTCATCACACCAGGAGGTGTGGGACTATGTTAGTACTGTTGATTCATGATTTCATTGAAGAACACTTGGCATTTTTATTGCAACAATTTTTCACATTTAGGAGCACAGACTTTTGATTGTAAATAAGACATTGGAGGTTATTTACTAAAGGAAAATCCACTTTGCACTGCAAGCGTACTTGAAAGTGCACTGAAAGTGCACTTGGAAGCAAAGTTGCTGTAGATCTGAGAGGGACATGCAAGGAAAATAAAAAACAGCATTTTAGCTTGCACATGATTGGATGATAAAATCAGCAGAGCTTTCACTCATTTCAAATCTACCCCTTAGATTTAGAGGGACTGCACTTCCAAGTGCACGTTCAGTGCACTTGCAGTGCAAAGTGGATTTGCCTTTTGTAAATAACCCCCATAGTTCTTGGGACACTTGTGTAGTGTCACTTATTGTATACATAAATTTTTACTTTGTTAATGCTACATGGGACGTTATGCAACATCCATTTATTTATTTATTAATTTCATAAAAATACCTTAGGAAATAAACATATTGGACAAAATACAACAATTGATACATGAAGGCTGTGTGAATGCTTGAGCCATTTGAACTGAGAATTTTAGGGATATTTTATTATACTTTATATTACAGTTTTTACAATGCTTTATTTTTTTAATTAATATTGTTTTCTTTTCAGCCCGTGACAGTTTCCCTGCAACTCTCTTAGACACATCTTCCTACTAAGAAACATGAAATACATCACCATACATGCTCTGTAAGTACTTCCGGTCTATGGAGTGCACCTCTGGAGATTGAATGCACACTGGCTGACATTCAGCCCACCACTGCCCACAGTAGCAGAGCTGCTCTCCATCCTGAACATGGAGCACAAACAGGTAGGAGCTTTCAAGCTTCATATTTCATTTTGAAGCAGAAACAGACCAGCCACCCGCCTTGCTCAGTGGGGATCAGTGGACAGAATCCCCACTGAGCAGACAGACTCCAATGGAGCCCACTCCAATGGAGCCCGCTCCATGTGTAAGGGGCCTTATTGTCTCTGTTTTCTGCTTGATAAAGAGTGCAGTTGTGCTTTAGAAAAGTCCTGTTATTTTGCTGACATGGGACTTTAGAAAATCTGATCATATGATTCATCAGTTTGGTGTGCTGGCTTTCTGTCATTGTTAGCAATAAAAACCTAACAGCGGTTTTAGCCTTTCCTCACTTTATGCAAAATGTAGCAGTTTTAACCCGTTTCCACTCTCAACTTAATAAATAATGTTGCGTTCAGTGCTACTCAGTCAATAATAATAATAATAATAATAATTCTTCTTTTTTTTCTCCCTTCCTACCTCTCCCTCGCTCTTTCTTCTGCTTCTTTTCTAATACTCTTAAAATAAATAGATGAAAATATGGTGTATACAGGACAGCGTTCTCTGTCCCATTTTAGACTTCCCCTCTATGACGTGATGGATTTCCCTGGCAAGTTAGGGTTATTCCCCCTCGAACAGGCCAGCCTTCGGTATAACCTGCTTGAGGGGATTTATACATATAGATAATATTTTATATTTATTGCCGTTAACATTTCTTTTGATCTTCCACAATACAGTACAAAGTACTGGTTGTACCTCACAAGCTCAACATTGATTGTTTGTTCTGAGAAGTTGCTTTTTCATTGTGCCTGTGACACATCTTTAAATAAAAAATAATAATTATAATTACCTGACTTTGGATATGTGATCAAATATACATCACTGTCTCTAATTTCCATGTGTTCCAATGAATCTATGATTTCAGGTGTCGTGATTTCAGTTTGGAAATGAATTCCCTTATGCTTGAATATAAAATAATTGAATGCCTCTTCCAGACCTTCTTGTGCCATTGCAGTAAATCTACAAATTCAACAATTCTTTGAGTTCAGTTAAATAGTAATGACAGTGTAAATGTTACACACTTCACAATATTAAAAGAGATCATACCTTTCTGTTGTCTGATCTGACCCCCTCACTCAGTGTAGCACAGGTTTCTAAAGTACAAAGGGTCACAACAGTCACCTTTATATAAAACCTGGATGACTACTGAGCCAAGCTGTCCAACTAGGCTGAACCCTGGAGCTTTGACTTTTAACATCTTATCCAATTCTGAAGACTAAAGTTTGACTGGCTAAATTGGGTGTCATCTTTGTTTTCAGTGCTCTAAAGTTTGATTTGAAGTTGTTTTTTAATGTCCCTACACAGCAAATGATTTACATTGTGATGGCATTTAAAATTCCTGTTACTGCTATTATCCAAAACAGGTTATGTCCTGCTGTACTGTCATCATTATCTCCAATGACAGCAATTTAATGACCACCAAAGACACTCCTGATGGAATAGGTCCGTAAGTTAAGCAGTGATCGGAAAATTGCATATTTCCTATTCCTTATGTAGGGCTGGCTCTTGACGAGCAGGCGCTATTGTTTTTGTAAAGTTAAGTTGCCTGAAGCCACAGTTGGGCTTCGGGATTATTTCTCTAAATTTCTGGTTTCAGTACCAGTACAGCTGGGTTGCACTGGGTTCTCCTTGACCGCAGGTGTCGCTGTCACTGCCGGCAAGAGTAGAAACGCAGTCTAGCTGGATACATTGAATGCCACTTATCTCTTGGAACCAGCCCAGTGGGAGTGTATTCCTGCTGTGCATTATGGGGGGTGGTATTTAAGGTACCGACGCCATGTGGCACGAGATTCGTTTCTGCCGTTTGGTTCTGGTGGTCCTCCGGACCTAGCCCCCTGGCCCTCCTGGCCTGGGGTGCAGAACTATGCATCCTTTGTCTCGGGGCTGGCCCGAGGAGATGCAACTGAAGGGATAGGCCCAAGCGAATTTCGGGGCCTACTGATCCAGGGATGGTCCGGTGCCGTCTCATCAGAAGGGTGAGGCCCAGCAACTGAAGAACCCTAGGGGAGGACTCTTTCAGGAGAAGACCATGCGCAAGGCTGGAGGAGCCTGGAGAGCCTGGAGACTTAGTTGAAGGACGCAACCTGGATAAACACTCATACGGTATCGCTGGATCGGCTGAGAGAAACTGGTACCGTATGTCAGTTCTTTGAATTTATCCACATCCCTCAGTAACGCTCAAGTGTATCTCACAAGTCTGTGGCAGAGACTTTACCGAGCATCCCACCGGCTGCTAGGCCTAGTGAGAGAGGCCTATCCGGGGGTTGTTGAATCCAGTTGTGGAACCGTTTTATTCTCTGGATTCTCTTAAATTGCAGGTTGAAAGTATTAAGTGCCTGAACTCACCCCTAACCCTCTACCCTCCGTTAAGAGACTTTGACACTGAATCCTCTTTTGGGTTATTCATTTAGAAAAAACAGTTTCAACATTCTTTGGGCCATTTACCACGGGATCCCCAAGACAGAGAAGAAAGCAGGTGATTTAACGGTAAGCCCAAATAAAACCAGCAGCTCCTTTGGGGGTTAGTGCTACACTTATTAATGTTGGCCTCACAAATATCTAATAAAGCCTCTCAGATCATGGTTATTCTGGTTAGCTTGAATGACTCATCTTATAGGAATGTGTAATTGTAAACTGGTCCTTGAGGGGTCATATTGCTTTGGGGTTCTCTATTCCTTATACACAAGTCTAAATACCACAGCCTAAACTAAAATAGGCTAGTCTCACCCAGAACCCAGAACTGCCATGAGACATGTGTGTGGACCTGGTCAACAGCCATGCTGTATGCGCAGATGGGACTCCATGGCAAAAAAGCATCTTTAGGTAAGTATTCTTGTCATATTTTCTTTATCTTTAATAAATGTTATATTTATAAGTATTTTGCACATATCAAAAAAAAAAAAAAACGAAAAGAACTTAAACTATCACATGACCGTGATATAACAAGCAGCTGGTAACAAAGTGAAAGCAATTTAGTGAGGCATGTAGAGGGTTTCTAGCTAATAAAGGGCATAGTTTGCAGTACCTGCTGTTGTTAAAGAAGTAACTTTTAGGACTTTAAAGTCAGGATCCCATGCATCATCCCAGTGTAACCCCTTAAAGCCAAGGCTGCATATGTGCATACGCTCGGTGGGAAGGAGTTAATCGCTCAGTTCTCAGCAGGGGAGAGATGCAGCATCAGAGCAATGCTGCATCCATGTAGTTAAGTATTTTTTCATTTATTCCTGAGATTCTAATTTTTACACATTTCAGCCCTGGAAGATTTGGCTGCTGAATGACCGTGCCATTTTTGCCATTCAGCACTGCGTTGCTTTAACTGACAATTTCGCGGTCATGCAACGCTACACCTAAACAAAATTTACGTCCTTTTTTTTCCTCACAAATAGAGATTTCTTTTGATGGTATTTGATCACCTCTGCAGTTTTTATTTTTTGCGCTATAAACAAAAAAAAGAGCGTCAGTTTTGAAAAAACAATATATTATATAAAATAATATAATAAAGTATATTATATAAAATATTTTGCTATAATAAATATTTTTTTTAAAGCAAATTTTTTCTCAGTTTAGGCCAATATGTATTCTTCTACATATGTATGGTAAAAAAAAATGCAATAAGCGTATATTGATTGGTTTTCACAAAAGTTATAGCATCTACAAAATAGGCGATAGATTTATAGCATTTTTATTATTATTTTTTTTTTTTTACTAGTAATGGCGGCAATCTGTGATTTTTATCGGGACTGCAACATTATGGCAGACACATCGGACACTCTTGACACATTTTTGGGACCATTGCTATTTATACAGCAATCAGTGCTATAAAAATGCACTGATTACTGTAAAAATCTCACTGGCAGGGAAGGGGTTAACGCGAGGGGGAGATCAAGGGGTTAACTGCATTCCCTATGTGTGTTTCTAACTGTAGGGGGAGGGGACTGACCTAGAGGAAGTGACGGATCGTGGTTCCTAGCTAAAACGATCTGTCATGCCTCACAGAACAGGGATTTGTATGTTTACACACACACGCGCACGTCTCTGTTCTGCCTCTCGTGCCTGCTTTCGCTCGTAGCCGGCTGTCATCGTGACCGTCGGCCCATGAGCATTGGCACGCACGCCTGCTATCCCGCTCCCGTGAGCTGATGTATAGCTACGACAGCTTGCGGGATTGTGCCGACCTGCCGCAGTAAAATGACAGCAGCTTGTCGGTAAGCAGTTAAAGTTGATGGCAGGCCTAAACACTCTGCCAGGGCACTGTATTGTACAGATAGCACTGCAACCTAACAGCTAACGTTTTTTCCCTTTTGTTATTGTTGTCCTAAGAAATGCAGGCTTGGGGCGAGACACTGTGAAGTGAAGGCGATAAAACTGCTACAAAATCTGCAGCTGTCTTGTAGTGTTGTCAACCCTCCACAGCAGTGGTCATCAACCCTGTCCTCAGGGCCCACTAACAGGCCAGGTTTGCAAGATAACTGAAATACATCACAGGTGATATAATGTGCTGCTCAGTGATTGCAGTATTCTAGTCTGCATCTCCCCAAGGTAATACATAAAACCTGGCCTGTTAGTGGGCCCTGAGGACAGGGTTGATGACCACTGCTCCACAGGAGAGTATATAAAATGGGAGAGGAAAAAGGGAGCCCAGCACAGGTGATTGTATGAATGGGACCATCGAGGAATGCACACATTTTTGGCCCAAAAATGCTTTTAGCCTGGGGATACACTTTAAATATTAGTTTACAAAGGAAGTAAATGGTTTAATTCAGTACTTAGCTAAAGTGTAACTAAAGGCAAAACTTTTTTTTTTCCTTTTAGTTTTGGATAGAGTAGATTAGATTAAAACACCTGTCAGATGTTTTACTGCTGTCTCTGCCCCCATTATGGAGATTGAATCTCTCAATTTGTCCTATTTACCATTATCATCAAAAATCTTCCAATGGGGACATTAGCTCTGGTGACACCCTGGGATTCCCTCACTTTGGAGGGATTTCCTCTCACTTCTTGTTTTGGCAATGAGACAATAGGTGCAGGGAAATCTCCCCGATGGAAGACAGATGGCAATAAAAAGAGAAACCTGACAGTAGACACAGCAGCTGCAGAGCTCCGTGGCAATCTTGCAGAGTGAATTCTCACAGCAGCTCCCAAACGATTAGTATCTATGCAAATGTGAAATTTCAGATTTGGGTTGGTAGTATTCTTTTCAAAGGAAGACCATTCATGTGTCTAAGTATGTGGGTTTACCTTATCTTCTAAAATAGCCCTAGGTCCATAAAAGTGTTAGCTTAACGTGCCCAAAAAGAAACAATCTAGAATTTCATGAAACTGCAATGACCTATTCCTGAGGTTTTACGGGCCTTAGAACTGAACATCTCTGCAAGATAAATAGTAGAGATTAAAGAGAAAAAACATTTAGTTTGCCCAAAGTGCTTTGACCCTATTGTTGTTTAATAAAAGCAAACATGTCAACGTAGGCATGAAACTCCCATGGGCAGTGATTCAGCATTATTACAAATGGGTGCTCTAGCTGTATTGGCAGAAGAAATTGTTTTCTAGTGTATCCAAAAGAAAGGTTGATTTAGGATTTATGAGCCAAGATAATCCATACAACGTAGTGCTGGAACATTTAGCTATGTTCTTAGGGCTGTCTTGTTTCTGTAACAGTAAATTCCACAGAGAGAATATCTTAAAGTGGTTGCAAACCAGTGAAGTGAATAGCATAAAATGATACACAGTGATTAAACAAATCCTCCTACATAAGCTTTGCTCGATTATATGCAGTCTTCTCTTGTCTACAACCCTTCAAAAGAGCACCGTTGTGATAAAAAATAGTACAGAGGAGGGGATGGAGAGCTGCAGTTACAGGTCTTATACACTGTGTGAGAGCTGATTGGAGAAAAGGGACATGCTCCCCCTCCACATAGGCAAAGAAATGAAGGAACATGAAGAGCTGTATTCTGAATAGACAAGCTGTGTGCTTATCTCCCTTCCTGACACAAATTTATCTCATGTGTCAGGAAAACTTCTCAGAAGTGATACATGCTGATAAAAGAGGAAAGAAGCACCAGAGAGAAACAATACTTAGAGCTTTCAAGAGATATACTGTATATGCTTAGTTCAAATTCCATTACTGCAGTTTACAACCACTTTAAGGGTCAAGAAACTGAATATAAATCAGAAATATAATTTAAATGGCAACTTGTGCTACCCCATACATTTGAAATCCAGAAATAAACAATAATGGCAACATTTGGTAATATGAGGTTATGTTAGCAATTAGATGTACAGAGGTGAATAAATTACAGTTAAAAACAACAATTATTTCTTTATATGAGTTCTTCTTTATGTCTGTGAGAGGCCTTCACACATAAAACACTGTCCTAAGTAAGATATTTAATTGCAGTGTGACAATAGTTCAGGAGCGATAAAACCAAAATCTGTCAGGCCGCTTGCAACAACTTCTTTTTTATTTATGACATTCTCACAAATGTGATGATAAGATGAACTGAAATAGGTAAAAAAAAAATAAAAAAAATACAGAAGGCTGCAATCTGCACTGGCCTCATGCACATGTGGGTGTTTTCTTTTCTCCTCTGAATGCCAAAGCTTCTGGCAGGAGAAAATCTGCTTACAAAACACACCTAAAGCCTCGTATTGCAGAAGCATTTAGGCGCGTCAAGCGTTTGGACGTTAATGGATTTTCTGCTCAAAAGTTGCTCTCCTGAATGTGCTGACGATGGCCTTTTTTTGTTCAGCTTGTAAACGCTTCTCTTCTAATACGACTGTAATTGTCTGTCTGCAAGGACATATAGGTTAACACAGAGGTGCTTTTACGAACTGAAAAAAAAAGAAGCTAAGCCCTGTGTGCAAGTGTTGACCTGTAGGTCTTTTATTTTTATTTTTTTTAAATCCAGAATATTTGGGATGTCTGGTTTAATAAGGATTGGCTGATAATTGAAAATCACAGACATTTTTCAGATTCAGATTTATATTTTGGAGGAAGTTAAAAGTTTTTTCTACCAAGTAATGCAGACACCATCATTGGAGAAAGTCTTCTTTTAATCAGAAATTTCTGGTAAAAGCCCAGGCTGTCACCTTTGAAAACAGAATAGCAAAGGTCAAAAGACCCAAGTCAGGGTACTGCTGAAAGATCTCTTGCAATCAAAGGCTGCATCCTCAGAGGCTTGGATGCCTACCTGGTAGAACATATGAACTGATGATCAGGCAGCGGCTTTTCGAAGCTGGGCAACAGAGAGTTGATATATCAAGCCACATTCATCGATCTAGTGGAGTGAGCATGTAATAGTAATGGAGGTGTTTTATCCTTTTAAGTGTAAGCTCTTGAGATGAGTTATCTTATCCAACTACCAACAGTAGATTCTGAAGCAGGATACCCTTTGCAAGGCCCTGTCAGTAAAACAAATATAACACCCTCTACCTTAGGTAGGTAGGTGCTAGAGTAGTGGGTTTGTTTTGTCAGAGCAGGTAAATTTAGGAAGCCCTATGCTGTGAGAAACCACCTTTCTGATAGGAGCTATATCTTTTAGATTACTTTTTATTGTCTGGACATTGTCAGAGTTATCTCTTCAGGGTGCTTAGTAGCAGGGCACAATAAAGGAAGGACTGTGGGGTTTACTTACTAAAGGCACATCCACTGTGCACTACAAATGCACTGCATGTGCACTTGGAAGTGCAGTTGCTGTAGATCTGAGGGGGACATGCAAGGAAAATAAAACACAGCATCTTTGCTTGTACATGATTGGATGATAGAAATCAGCAGCGCTTCCCCTCATTTAAGAGCTTCCCCTTAGATCTACAGCAACTGCATTTTCAAGTGCACTTCCAGTGCACTTGTGGTACACAGTGGATTTGCCTTTAGTAAACCAACCCCTATGCCTTCATTAAGATGGAAGGTTGATACCACCTAAAGTGGTAATAAAATCTCCTGTTTTTTTTTTAATGGGCCCCTGCAGGTTTATGCACCACATACTGGCACATTACGGCGGACTTACCTTTAAAACACCGGCCTCCAGCACTGTGCTGTCACTGCTCCTGGCACTTCCATCTTCGCCTGGTCTTCGTTCCAAGTGTGCTTTCTGCCTGGCTGCTTGAATGACCAGGCAGAGATGACATCACTCTTGTGCACGGAAGTCAAAGTAGCAGCAGCGTGCTCTTTTCATGGCACAGTCTATCTTGTATGCGGAGCTAATGCACATCAGCTGGTGAAGTCACTGGCTGCAACCAATGTGAATATCTTCTATACGGCACACATTTGGAACATATTCACAGTACCTACAGGTAAGACTTATTCTAAGCTTACGTGTAGGTACAAGTGTATAAGCGTTTTCTACTACATTACAGAGAAATGTTAGTTCAGAGACATGTCGGAGAGATGTGATAGCCAGCTTGTAGGATAAGTCATTCAAAGAGAGTTCCTTGATGGGTTCAAAGACTGATTTATGCAGGTTTGATAGTAGATCTGTCTGAAAGTTTTATGGCTTGGAGTAATGTGGGAATGAAAGAGTTGAAGATACCTCATTCTTTAAGACCTGGGTTTTAACAGCCATGCTGTTCAAGCCCGGTCTTGAAGAATCAGAGAAGAGGGATGGCACAGAAGGTCATGAGACAGAAGGTTTTGCCAGTTTGAAAGAGACCAGGGATATTTTTTAAAAAGTTTGAGTATGTCTGTGTACCAGGTTCTTCTAGACCAATTTGGTCTTACTCTAATTTGCAGAACAGATGGGAGGAAAGGTATAAATTAAATGCGAAAGAGTGCACAGAATTACCAGTGCCAGTGCTACAAGAGCCTTCGTCCTGGCTACAAACAGCAGTAACTTACTGTTGAACCTGGAGGTCCACATGCATAATCCCCTATTTCTGACATAGGTGACTGAAAATTTCAGCATGCGGGGCCCATTATCCTTGGTCCAGGTGGTGACGACTGAGGTAACCCACCTTCCAATTGTCCATTCCTGGGATGAGAACAACAGAGTGCTCCAGACAGTGTTTCTCTGCCCATGGGATCAATTATACTTGCTTCCTTTAAGGCTACCTGGCTGTAGTGTGATTAGGTGTCCCTGAAGAAGGGGGGTCCAGTGATGCAGAGCTAGTTTTATCACTCTGATCTCCAGAAACGTAATGAGGAGCTTGGCTTCCCTGGGTGTTTATGTTCCATGAACTGTGAGAGATTGGAACACTCTGCCCCAGCCTGTATGGCTTGCATCAATTATCACTCTCCATGGGGGTGGAAAAAGGGGGCTTTCCCATTGCCAAGGCCGGATGGCAAATCCACCAAACCAGGGAGTTCCTTGCTTGGCTGCAGAGGAAGGTAGGGAAGTTGGGAAGAGGAGTGTGTCATCATGAGGCACAGAACACCCTTTTTCTTAAGATTTGAGCATGACATTTTGTAGAGATACATTTATTTTCAAAAAGCAATACTTTTGCTGGGGTTTTGTGCCTAGAATGAGGCCTAAGTATTTTAGATGAAGGGAAGGTTGTAGTGCATACTTTGGAAAGCTGAATCAGGTTAAGTATCTAATAAGTCTCACACATTTGCAGTTGGTTGAAAAGAGGACGTGTCTTCCATAACAAGGTTGCCTAGGTACCCTGTTACTCGAGTTTTTAAAATGGAAAGAAGGGATGCATGTACTTTGGTGTATACTCTGGGTGCAAAGGATAGGCCAAATGGAAGTGTGACAAATTGGAAGTGTCTGTCTCATACTGCAAAGTGCTGGTGAGGTGTGTGAATGGGAATATGAAAATAAGCATCTTGAATGGCTACTGATGCTAGGCAATCTCTGTGTCTAAGAGATGCAATAATTGACTTTGTAAACTTTGGAATGTGAATGTACTTGTTTAGGGATTTTAGGTCCAGGATAGAACAAATACAATGAAAAGGTTTGAATACAATCATTTGAACTTCTCCTCCTCCATCCCTTTCATTGTAAAGAAGGCTTTGGGTTTGACTTTGTGGACTTTGGTTTCCAAATCTTTCACCAAATAGAAGGGTAACATTTTGGCTTTGAAGATGAAGCTTGAGGAGAGAGAAGGGGGCACTCTTCATTTTGAGGCGGTGGAGGCCCCTGAAAATAGGGATGTGGAGCATACTTTTGGAGACAAACAAGGGCATCTGGTATATAGTACTATACATCTGTCCCCCAAAACTCTATCATGCATGGTCTTGCTCTTCCCCTTTGTGCGTTGTAGTGCCTTCCTACAGGCCGGGTGGTACACCATAACCCTCCTCCCCTTTTTTTTTTGTATCTCAAACTTTTTTAGATAGAGGGGGTTAACTCTCATTAATAAGGAATATTGAGAATCATAGTCACTGTGCTGATAGAACAAGTGTCCTGGATCCTGAAGGAGCAGGGTGAAATTCACAGACCAACTCAATTAAGTTTGGACTCCAACTCCTGACTATTTGGGGTTTCATTCTATATGTATAGTATGATTTTTGTATAATAAAAATGTGATTTATACAAATAGTCCTGGTGGCATATCTATAAAGTATTCGCTACAGGAGAATTGTCAGCTGGGTTTCAGTGTACTCCTTCATGGACATACTCCATTTACACACCCTCATAGGGGAATACCACCATAGCAAAGGGGAAAACCAAGCTTAAAGTGGGGATGTAAACCCTCACATATACCCAGTGAGGTGAACAGCCTCAGATGATACACAGAGATTAAACTTCTCCTACACAAGTTTTACATGTATATCTGCTGACTACAGCTTTATATACTGTTTGGAAAGTGCACGTCCTGTTAGAATTTTTCTCTCCTGATTCACCTGTGGGTGTGGATTCTTGCCATACCCTGTGAGACAGCTGATTGGAGGAAATGCACACACCCCCACTCCACATAGGCAGAGACTTGCAGAACTGTGCTATGAATAGACCAGCTCTCTGCTATTCTCTTTATAGCACCCACCCTGAAGCAAAATTCAGAGATGGCTTTATCACTGTTGATAAGAGAATTTGTCAGAAGTTATAATGCTGATAACAGAAGAATGAAGCAAGAAAAAGCCACGGGACTCAGAGCTTTGAAAAGAGATTAACCATTTCGATGCCAGGCCCTGTGCTCCATTTTGTACACTCAGTTGGCCAGACCATTTTTGCAATTTTTTCTTTGTTTTTTTTAATTTTCACTTTGAGAATTTGTAAAAGACCCCCACCATATATTTTCCGAAAGGACATGATCAGTAGAATAAAAAGAAGGTGCTACTGATTTTTTTTTCTAGACCCAGTGGTATTTGCGCAAATGTATAGTAAACCAATATAGTTGCTTAAAATACACTAAAACCCTTATTAGCAGATAAAAACACAGTTAATTTTACAAAATTCCTGCTAAATCCCTACTAGATATAAAAGCTTAACCTGTATTGAGTTAATAAAAAACAAATATTTGTAAATTCTAAAAGTGTGCCTTTTTGCAAAATGGTGAAAATCGAACATACCCACAAATTTCTCTAAATAGCTGGAGGTTTTCACTTACAGCTTTCAGAATTTGAAAAGATCCCTCAAACTAGACATTTTCTACAAGCACATGGCCTATAGCAGTGGTCATCAACCCTGTCCTTGGGGCCCACTAACAGGCCAGGTTTTATGTATTACCTTGGGGAGATGCAGACTAGAATACTGCAATCACTGAGCAGAAAATGATATCACCTGTGATGTATTTCAGTTTACTTAAGCCCCATACACACTATCAGATTTTCTCCTTCAGATTTACCACAACCATATAATATGAGGTCAAACCTTATGAGTTTCAATTTGCATGCAATCAGGCAGGCCCTTGCACTACATGGTTTTGGTAAATCTGAAGGAAAAAATAAGCAGAAAATCTCATAGTGTGTATGGGGCTTAACAAACCTGGCCTCTCAGTGGGCCCTGAGGAGAGGGTTGATGTCCACTGCCCTATAGAATAAAAAAAAGTGCTACAAATTTTTAGGCCATGCAATAATTGCGCAAATGTTCATCATATCGCTATTTTCACTAAAAATACACTAAAATCATTAATATTGCACATAAACACAACGTAACTTACAAAATTCCTGCTAAATTAGTACTAAAGCATTGTTCACATGTGGCATAGTAAAGCGTACGCCCATGGGGGGGCCCATGTTTACCCACGCAGGAATGCATCCTTGTACAGGCAGTCCCATTTATGTCAGTTGGGATGTAACAGCTGCACAGGTATAGCTGCTGTTCTCAATCTGATATGCATGTAGGTGTGGGTACATGACCCCAAACACAGACTGTATGAGCTCAGGGACATGTATGTGGACCTACATGGGTGTAAATTTTAGAGCAACACATCTGTTGGTGCAGTTGCTACATCCCAATTGACATCAATGGGACTGCCTGCACGAAGATGCACGGAACACCTGTGCATCCCTGTAAAGGTATGCTGTGTATGCCCCATGTGAACAAGGCCCCTTTCACAGAAGCACAACGATTGGGCCCACCTGAAAAATGGACAGGCAGACCCAATCGGACCACCCATTGTTCTCTATATAGAGACTGATGTAAAATGGGCATGTGTCCATTTACACTCGCCTGCATCTGATCCTGTCTGCTAAAAACAGACAGATGGGGATTTCATTCCCCATCCATCTAGCAGATCGGATCAGATGGCGTCCAATAGAAAAGGACAGGTGGTCCATTTCCATCCGACCGTCCCATAGAGAACAGTAGGCTGTGTCCGTGTCTGCTCTGCATCAGCGGAGCGGACACAGATCTGTCATCCACCTGCTCAGCAGGGATCAGCAGACATATCCCCCGCTGAGCAGGCAGATCTGCTTGACAGAGTACACTCCATGTGAAAGGAGTCTTACCAGGAGCAGCCGGTCCATTAGGGGCACCGGACTCATGTCTGTATGTTTTTTTTTTTTTTAAAGCCACTTGATTAGATCCTGAGGCTCCGATTGGCTTGAAAAAGGTGGGGCTCGGGGTGCAGAGCATTGAACTCCAAACCCACCCACTTGTGACAATAGCAAATTAATATTTGCTATAATTTTCCGGTTTCTACTCCAGGCCAATCCGGATGGATGGGGTTGGCCGAGAGGAGAAGCGGAGGTATCTGTGGCGGGGTGAGTGCGGGGGCATCACCGTGGAGGGGTGAGTGTGGGGGTCTTACTAAGTGTGTTTTTTTAGGGTGGGGGGATCCAGAGGTGTCCCCAAGCCCCCAGCAGCACCTGAAGCCATTGGAAGCAGCAGAGGGATGCTGGCTGCGGGGAATCAAATTTGGGGCAGGGGGTCGGATTGGGTGGATGGTAGTTTCAAACCAAAGCTTTGCTAGTGTCCAATCACCTGAGGGTAGCAACCTATAACCCAGGGCCAACAAATATCTAGCCTGTGTGGGGAGGAGAGAGAGAGCGAGAGGGGGGGGGGGAGAGAGAGAGAGCGCGAGAGGGGGGGGGAGAGAGAGAGAGCGCGAGAGCGAGAGGGGGGGAGAGAGAGAGCGAGAGAGCGAGAGGGGGGGAGAGAGAGAGCGAGAGAGAGCGAGAGGGGGGGGAGAGAGAGAGAGCGAGAGCGAGAGAGGGGGGGAGAGAGAGAGAGCGAGAGCGAGAGAGGGGGGAGAGAGAGAGAGCGAGGGGGGGGGAGAGAGAGAGAGAGCGCGAGGGGGGGGGAGAGAGAGAGAGAGAGAGAGCGAGAGCGAGAGAGGGGGGAGAGAGAGAGAGAGCGAGAGAGGGGGGGAGAGAGAGAGAGCGAGAGAGGGGGAGAGAGAGAGAGAGAGAGCGAGAGGGGGGAGAGAGAGAGAGAGAGCGAGAGAGGGGGAGAGAGAGAGAGAGAGAGCGAGAGAGGGGGAGAGAGAGAGAGAGAGAGCGAGAGGGGGGAGAGAGAGAGAGAGAGAGAGGGGGGAGAGAGAGAGAGAGAGAGAGGGGGGGGAGAGAGAGAGAGCGCGAGGGGGGGGAGAGAGAGAGAGAGAGCGAGAGCGCGAGGGGGGGGAGAGAGAGAGAGAGCGAGAGAGGGGGGGAGAGAGAGAGAGCGAGAGAGGGGGAGAGAGAGAGAGAGAGAGCGAGAGAGGGGGAGAGAGAGAGAGAGAGAGCGAGAGAGGGGGGAGAGAGAGAGAGAGCGAGAGAGGGGGGAGAGAGAGAGAGAGCGAGAGAGGGGGAGAGAGAGAGAGAGAGAGCGAGAGGGGGGAGAGAGAGAGAGAGCGAGAGCGAGAGGGGGGGGAGAGAGAGAGAGCGAGAGCGAGAGAGGGGGGGAGAGAGAGAGAGCGAGGGGGGGGGAGAGAGAGAGAGAGCGCGAGGGGGGGGGAGAGAGAGAGAGAGAGAGAGCGAGAGAGGGGGGGAGAGCGAGAGAGCGAGAGAGGGGGGGAGAGCGAGAGAGCGAGAGAGGGGGGGAGAGCGAGAGAGCGAGAGAGGGGGGGAGAGCGAGAGAGCGAGAGAGGGGGGGAGAGCGAGAGAGCGAGAGAGGGGGGGAGAGCGAGAGAGCGAGAGAGGGGGGGAGAGCGAGAGAGCGAGAGAGGGGGGGAGAGCGAGAGAGCGAGAGAGGGGGGGAGAGCGAGAGAGCGAGAGAGGGGGGGAGAGCGAGAGAGCGAGAGAGGGGGGGAGAGCGAGAGAGCGAGAGAGGGGGGGAGAGCGAGAGAGGGGGGGAGAGCGCGAGATCGAGAGAGGGGGGGGAGAGCGAGATCGAGAGAGGGGGGGGAGAGCGAGATCGAGAGAGGGGGGGGGAGAGCGAGATCGAGAGAGGGGGGGGAGAGCGAGATCGAGAGAGGGGGGGGAGAGCGAGATCGAGAGAGGGGGGGGGAGAGCGAGATCGAGAGAGGGGGGGGGAGAGCGAGATCGAGAGAGGGGGGGGGAGAGCGAGATCGAGAGAGGGGGGGGGAGAGCGAGATCGAGAGAGGGGGGGGGAGAGCGAGATCGAGAGAGGGGGGGAGAGAGAGAGAGAGAGAGAGAGAGCGAGAGGGGGGAGAGAGAGAGCGAGAGGGGGGAGAGGGAGAGGGAGAGAGATTTCTCTGCAAAAAAAAAAAAACCTTTTTACTCCCAGAAGATGGATGGCAAAAAATTTAAATTGTACATTAGTGCAGACATCTATGAAAGTCAGTTAGCCAATTACACAAACAGGAAAATTACATTTTTGGGGGGCACTCCACACCATCTGCACTTTACAGAAAATAATAAAATATATACGCTGCACTTCTAATATTCCCAATACAAACTAGCCGAGGGTAAAGGTGATGAGAAACCACTTAACCCAATGTTACCAACATTGGGTTAAGTGGTATCTCATTCTGAATAACACTCCCATAAGTGCAGGTGATTGGAGTGGCACCAAGCTGGGGTAGCCAGAGAGATACCATACTACTGAATCCAGCATTCCGGTATAACTGCAGGAACCCAGAGGTGGTTCAAAGGAGTGTATTGACTGCGCTTAAGTGCAAAGTCACACACCCAAAAGGTGAGCATTCAATACCTAAGGGGAGCACCAGAGTGAGATCACTACGGCATGCTTTGGATCACCTTCTTAGCGGTTTCAGAATTGCATGAACTTTAACCACTTCAATACAGGGCACTTTCACCCCCTTCCTTCCCAGCCCAATTTTCAGCTTTCAGCGCTCTAGCGCTTTCAGTGACAATTGCGCGGTCATGCTACACTGTACCCAAATTAAATTGTTATCATTTTGTTCGCACAAATAGAGCGTTATTTTGGTGTTATTTATTCACGACTCCGTTTTTTTTTTTTTTGCGATATAAGCGCAAAAAAAGCGGAAATTTGGGAAAAAAACAATATTTTCTTTTTTCTATTTGAAAAGAAATCCAATAAAATCAAATTTTGTCATAAATTTAAGCCAAAATGTATTCTGCTACATGTTTTTGGTAAAAAAATTCAGTTAAGTGTATAATAATTGGTTTGTGTGATCACGGACATATGTACGCAAATGATCATGTACATATGTGTGCAGGTGATCACGTACATATGTGTGCAGATAATCATTGGGACATGTGATTTTAGTGGGACATATGTGGGGGACATGTTTTTATTATTAGGGACATGTGTTTTTATTATTTGGGGACATGTATGTTTTGGGGACATGTGTGTTTTGGGGACATGTGGGGACTGTGTTTTCACTGTGTGGTGTGTTGTGTGTTTACACTACACTGATGATCAGTGAGTAAAAAGCTGTGAAAAGCAGCCCATACTCACTGATCATCAGCCGGCTGCAGCGTTCTGCTCTCCTCTCCTCAGCGGTGACTTCCGTGTGAGGAGAGGAGAGCCGATTGCCTAGCAACCGGCTGTTTGTTTACATCACATGACGGCCGTGATTGGACACGGCCGTCATGTGATCAGGAGGGCCAATCACAGAGCCCTCCTGCCGATCTGAGATGTGCCGTGTCCGGGTGACACGAGCACATCGGGATCGCGCCGCTGCGCGCGCGCGCGATCCCGCTGCTCCTGAAGGACGTTCCTGAACGTCCTATCAGGAGCAGGCGGCTCCCACCCGGCCGTATATATACATTGGCCGGGTGGGAAGTGGTTAAGCACATTTATTTGTTATAGTTGGATGTTACATATTTGCACAGGAGCACTTTGGTTTATGATTAATTTAGGAGTGGGACCATTGCTCACTTAAAAGGGATTGTAAAGGTATTTTTTTTTTTTTTTATAAATAACAAACGTTATACTTACCTTAACTGTGCAGCTCGTTTTGCACAGAGTGGCCCCGAACCTGGTCTTCTGGGGTCCCTGGGCGGCTGTCTCGGCTTCCTCCCGCAGGTACTTCTCACGTTCATGCGAGCTCCCTCGCATGGTGAGAAGCACCTGCGGGCGCGCTCCTGTGATACAGCCGGTGGCTATAGCCGCTCGCTGTATCACACTGCCCCGCCCCGGCGCATCATTGGATGTGATTGACAGCAGCACGAGCAAATGGCTGCGCTGCTTTCAATCCATCCACTCCAGCCAATCAGCGGCCAGGCTGAGTGACGAAGACGATGTCGGGGGCGAGTGCGGGACTTTTGAGGGGTCAGGTAAGTAAAACGGGGGGCTGGGGGCGCCGCCACAGTCAGATGTTTTTTCACCTTAATGCATAGAATGCATTAAGGTGAAAAAACATTTACCTTTACAACCCCTTTAATACATGATCCATTTGACACAGTCAGAAGGGGTATATTGTTTACCATTTGTATGCACAGATGCACTTTAATTATTCATTTATGTAATCGTACGTATGTTGTTGCACTGTTGTCACTTTTTATCGTGAATACTGACTGATTTATACAACTGCCACATAGTTGTTCACACTTGGTTATCACATGTGTATAGTGTGCAGTCTATTGGGTATATTAGAAGCGCAGCGTATATATTTTATTATCTAGCATTTGTATGATTGTGTGAGACATGTTTAATGCTTGCAACTGATTTACAGTAACTAGGCTTTTTTATTACTGGAGGCTCAGAGGACTTTTCACATTTTACAGAAAATATCAGTGAGATTATTATATATAAATTATTTTTCTATTACCTCTCATACAGACACACATACAGTAACTCAGTGAGTACACCCCTCATTTTTGTAAATATTTTATTATAACACTGAAGAAATGACACTTTGCTACAATGTAAAGTAGTGAGTGTACAGCTTGTATAACAGTGTAAATTTGCTGTCGCCTCAAAATAACTCAACACACAACCATTAATGTCTAAACCGCTGTCAACAAAAGGGAGTACACCTCTAAGTATAAATAACCAAATTGGGCCCAAAGTGTCAATATCTTGTGTGGCCACCATTGTTTTCCAGCACTGCCTTAATCCTCTTGGCCATGGAGTTCACAAGAGCTTCACAGGTTGCCACTGGAGTCCTCTTCCACTCCTCCATGATAACATCACGGAGCTGGTGGATGTTAGAGATCTTGCACTCCCCCACCTTCCATTTGAAGATGCCCCATAGATGCACAATGGGGTTTAGGTCTGGAGACATGCTTGGCCCGTCCATAACCTTTACCCTCAGCTTCTTCAGCAAGGCAGTGGTCACCTAGGTGGTGTGTTTGGGGTCGTTATGTTGGAATACTGCCCTGCGGACCAGTCTCCGAAGGGAGGGGGATCATGCTCTGCTTCAGTATGTCACAGTACATGTTGCCATTCATGTTTCCCTCAATGAACTGTAGCTCCCCAGTGCTGGCAGCACTCATGCAGCCTCAGACCATGACACTCTCACCACTATGCTTGACACACTTGTCCTTGTACTCCTCACCTGGTTGCCGCCACACACGTTTGACACCATCTGAAACAAATACGTTTATCTTGAGACCACATGACATGGTTCCAGTAATCCACGTCCTTAGTCTGCTTGTCTTCAGCAAACGGTTTACGGGTTCTCTGGTGCATTATCTTTGGAAGAGGCTTCCTTCTGGAACGACAGCCATGCAGACCAATTTGATGCAGTGTGTGGCATATGGTCTGAGCACCGACAGGCTGACAACCCCACCCCTTCAACCTCTGCAGCAATGCTGGCAGCACTCATAGGTCTATTTCCCAAAGACAACCCTATGGATATGACACTGAGCACGTGCACTCAACTTCTTTGGTCAACCATGGCGAGGCCTGTTCTGAGTGGAACCTGTCCTGTTAAACTGCTGTATGGTCTTAGCCAACGTGCTGCAGCTCAGTTTCAGGGTTCTTATATCCTAGGCCATCTTTATGTAGAGCAACAATTCTTTTTTTCAGATCCTCAGAGCGTTCTTTGCCATGAGATGTCATGTTGAGCTTCCGAGGACTAGTAAGAGCGGTAACACTAAAATTAACATACCTGAGACCTTGTAACACTAACGAGTCACATGACATCGGGGAGGGAAAATGGCTAATTGGGCCCAATTTGGACACTTTCACTTGGGGGAGTACTCACTTTTGTTGTCAGCGGTTTAGACAATAATAGCTGGATGTGGAGTTATTTTTAGGGGACAGCTAATGTACCCTTACTACTTTACACTGTAGTAAAGTGTAATTTCTTCAGTGTTATTACATGAAAAGATATAATAAAATAAATTTACAAAAATGTGAGGGGTGTACTAACTTTTGTGAGATGTATATAAAATTTTATTTTGCTAAAGTGGAGCTACTGTTCAAGAGCTAGTTGTGTTGGGTTGCTAATTTATGTAAAAAAATTACACAAGGACTAATTGCTTATTATGTCTAGGGGATTGCAGAAGAGGCCGATTCACTTACCCATTTCCTTGCTCTGGCCAGCTCCAGTGCGCTCCACCTCTGTTCAAAGCTTCGATCTGTGGGCGGAGCCTCAGTTTAATCACATGACATTAATCCTGTATTCTAAGTTTAGGAGGATGGAGTGTGACTGGAGCCAGTGGCAGCTTACAGAGCATCTGTAGGAAACCTGTCTTAATGCTGGAGAAATTGTGTAAGTATTTGCACCTTAATCTGGCAGTTGGGCTTTAACATTGGTATGTAATAGCTCTATGTAAAACATTGCCAAAAAATAGTTGTGAGATAAACAAGATGAAATCCTATAGCAAAGCGTTGTGTATCTTTAAGTTAAAATTTATTGCACATTTACTGTATTAAAAATACTAGTACATATAAAACGACAGCTTAACAGTTATATAAAGACAATGTACAAACGGCAATACCTAAAAAAAAAAAAAACCCCACACGTATACCCATAATCACATTATTAAATTCTTCCAGTTTTCTTCATGGAATCCTTTCAGCTCTGAAGATTTTTGTCATTTGTAAACGTACCTTAAAATAGAGAAGTAAGCAAGCTTCAATTGTAAAATGAAGAATACAGTATTAAAAGCACAAATAATATTTTTTTTGTGTGACAAATACGTTTTAATCTTTTGTTTAATTTGTGATCAAAGAGGGACAGAAAAACACCTGCATTTATTTAATCTATAAGTGGTTCCATACCATACTTTTCCAGGTGGCACATGACATATAAAAGTAGAATTTTGGGAACACAAGCTCTCTCTTGTGACAGGCAACAGGCTAAGACAGAGCAGCACCTTGATCAGATGCTATGCCGATCATAGACAGTGGATGAGTATGAGCTAGAGGTGACAAGAATGAGGAGATTGAATGGGGCTATGATCAGTCCACCACAGAAATGGCATATCAGTCAGCTAAGAACAACCCTAGAGTTGATGTTCTTAAAGATCATGGTATCAAGAGGGGAGTAAGAGGGGATATTAAAGTATGTGGTTTTCAATTGGTATCTTTTGTGACTTAATATAGGCATTTACCCATACTTCAAGGTGATGCCGAATTCAAGAACATACAGTCCTCAGAGGTTTGTTTTATGGTTAAAAAAAACAAAAACCATTCATGATTGACAACAGATCTCCCAGATCTTGTTTCAGTCCAAAAGATATCAGCCTACATGGCTGGACACAGTGGGCACATTCAGGTGTGGGTCTGCTTATTCAAGTTGTCTCTACCTGGCCATTCTCCAGTCTAGTGCTATTGATCATTCATTTGAGAATAAGCAGTTGATGAATTGCCAAACAAGGTATATTGTCTTTGTTGTTTCCTGTGTGACTTGCCATAAAAGTCACTGATAGACCTGAGACCACCTGTCTTATATCAGTCCAATAAAAATACTAATGTAGCATGCCATTTTGTAATGTGGATTCCTTTAGGTTTCAAATCATAGAAAGGATCGATAACCCCATCAGGGGAGATTACATATTTTTTTGTTTTTGTTTTTCTTAACAAGTAAAAGAAAAGTATCTTCAAGTTGGAAACCTTAAATAAATACATTTTAAATTTGATGCTATCCATTAGCATGAATTTGATTACTTTAGCTACTTTATGATCTTTCTCCAACTCTGTTCTTCCCTCCCCCCTTACCTCACGCCATTTTTAAACCCTTTTTCATTTCTCCTTTTAGAAGCATTTAAATACTTTAAAATGCTGGTCTTCTATAGACCAACAATATTGGATCAATATATTAAATTATATGGTTTTCTCTTATTCATGTCCTGGAGTGGATTCACTTTTATCTGCGTTCGTTTTTAAACGGTTTGTATCTTTATAGAAGATTTTCAAGAATAAATATACCTCATAGTTTTAGGAGATTGTTTGTGATCGATACAATGTTTTGCTATAGATTTTGTCTTGAGAGATGTTTGAACAGATCATTTTATGATACTTTGAGCATCATATTATAGTTTTTGTAATATAATGTATCCCTGTAAGCCTTACCACAATTTATATTCATTTTACACTGCATAAAAGAGCATTTCCGTCCTGCTCCCCCAACTCTTTGATCAAGCTCATATTGGAAGAAACATTTAAAAAGGGGGATCCTGGGGGGGGGTTACAGTGTGCCATATCCACGTTAAATATAAATGGAAGACAAAAGATGACATTGGTTTGCAGCTTCCTGCTTTTCTAAACACTATAACCCTCCTTATAACCATGCTAATTCAAAAAGAACCCAGAACAATCAGATAATTTTTATCTAACATGCACTTAATCTACTATTAACTGTATGTTAGGTGATCTCTCAAATATAAAATAATCTACTGAGCTGAATATTCTTTGCTGGAAAGACCAAGTTAGACTTACCGGTAACTTGTTTTCCAGAAGTCTTTCAGGACAGCACCTGAGAGATAGCGACTCCACCCTCCTCGTTAGGAAACACCTTCTTCCTCCAGACTTTAAAGGGAGGCGCCTCCCTACCACACATCAGTTGTAGAAGAGAACCTCCGGCCCCGGCTGGAACACATAAACACATACGTTAGTCACAGCGTAGCATAATATAATACCATAGGGCAGGATGCTTGCTGTCCTGAAAGACTTCTGGAAAACAAGTTACCGGTAAGTCTAACTTGGTCTTTCCCAAGGCGTCTTTCAGGACAGCACCTGAGAGGATAACAGAGACTTACCCCTTAGGGCGGGACAACAGCTTGCAGGACCTTTCTGCCAAACGCCTGATCGCTGGCAGAAGTGAGATCCAGTCTATAATGTTTCACAAATGTGTGAAAACTCGACCACGTCGCCGCCTTGCAGATCTGCTCAGGGGTGGCACCAGCTCTCTCTGCCCACGTAGACGCCAGAGCTCTGGTTGAGTGTGCACAAATTCCTGCTGGAGGAGATAACCCTGCCTGGGAATATGCCTCTGAGATAGCTAATTTCAGCCATCTAGCTAAAGTAACTTTAGAAGCCTGAAAACCCTTTTTTCTTCCTGAGAAAAGTACAAACAGTGAATCTGAACGCCTGAAGGACTCCGTCCTTTCTAAATAACTCAGCAGAGTCCTTCTGACGTCCAAAGTATGGAAAGAAGTCTCCTTATTTCCTTTGGGGTTAACACAAAACGTTGGCAGTACTATGTCCTGTATACGGTTCTGAACTGAAGCTACCTTCGGTAAGAATTTTGCATCTGTTCTAAGAATAACTCTGTCAGGAAAAATGGAAAGATATGGTTCTTTAATTGACAGAGCATTTAGCTCACTGATCCTGCGTGCAGAGACAATGGCAATCAGAAACACGGTTTTTAATGTGAGAAACCTAAGGGAAGCCTCCACAAGAGGCTCAAAAGGCCCTTTTGTTAGAGACTGTAGGACTACCGACAAATCCCATCTAGGAAAAACCTTAACAGGAGCTGGCCTAGATCTTTTAAGAGCTCTAAAGAACCTGATCACCAGCGGATCTGAGGCCACAGATTTTTCTAAGAACACCGTCAGGGCTGCTACTTGCACCTTCAGGGTACTAACTGCCAGTCCCTTGTCTGCACCATCTTGTAAAAACTCCAAGATGGAGACAAGGCTCCCTGTCACCTGGGCGGCTGACAAACACCAAGTTTCATAACGCTTCCAGACCTTAGAATAAATGGCCCTCGTAACCCTTTTCCTACTTGCTAAAAGGGTCGAGATCAAACGGTTGGAAAACCCCTTGCTCCTAAGGAGCTGCCTTTCAGAAACCAGGCCGTGAGAGCCAGGCTGGCCACTCCTGGATGGTTCACTGGGCCCTGCAACAACAGATCGTGTCTGAGGGGCAGACGCCAACAAGGCTTGATTGCCAGGCCTAGAACTGTCGAAAACCAAGCCCTTTTTGGCCAAAAGGGCGTGATTAGAATAACTGGTACCTTCTCCCTCTGAATTTTTCTTAAAATTAACGGGATTAACTGAAATGGGGGGAAAGCATAGCAAAGACGAAATTCCCATGGATAAGCTAGCGCATCTGTGCCCAGCGAGCCATCGCGACTGTCCAGGGAAAAGAACTGGGGAACCTGGGCGTTCACCCTTGAGGCGAACAGGTCTACTTCTGGTAAACCCCATTTTCCGGCAATCATTGTGAATACCTCCGGGTTTAGAGACCATTCTGCTTCCCGAATAGCGTTTCTGCTTAGGAAGTCCGCTACCCTGTTTAGATCCCCTTTTAGGTGGACTGCTGATAGGGATAACAAATGTTTTTCCGCCCACCGAAGAATCTCCATGGCCAGTACCTGAAGCGACCTGCTTCTTGTACCCCCCTGTCTGTTTAAATAAGCCACTGCCGTGGCATTGTCTGTTAGGACCTGGACGTGATGGGACTGCAGTTCCTGAACAAACAACTCCAGAGCTAAGGCAATCGCCTTGAGTTCCCTCCAGTTTGAGGACCTTATTGTCTCCTCTTTGGCCCAGGACCCCTGAGTGAAACGTGTTCCTAGATGGGCTCCCCACCCCCAGGAACTGGCGTCGGTTGTTAGTCTTTTCCCGACTGGAAAAGCCCAGACTAACCCTTCCGATAAGACCTCCTGTCTTTTCCACCACCATAGGGACCTTTTTACCTGGGTTGACATTCTCACCTCTGCCTCTAGGGATGCCACTGTGTGATCCCAAGATTTTAGAAGGAAAGCCTGCAGACACCTGAAATGCATTCTTGCCCACTGGACTGCTGGCATTGCTGAAGTCAGAACTCCCAAAGCTGACATAACCTGTCTTACTGTCAGATTTTGGCTGGTCTGTAATAAAGACACTGCACCGGAAATCCTGTCCTTTTTGTCTAAGGGAAGGAAGATTTTTTGCTCCACCGAATTTATTAGAAACCCTAAAAACCGAATCTCCTGAGATGGGTTTAGGGACGACTTTTGGAGGTTCAAAATCCAACCCAACGCCTCCAGATGGCTGCGAGCTTTGCCTAGATTGGTCTGCAATTCCTCGCTGGATGGGGCGAAAAACAGCAGATCGTCTAAATAAGGAATAACTGCGATTCCCTGAAGACGCAGTGGCGCTAAAGCTTCTGCCATTATTTTGGTAAAAATTCGGGGAGATGATGACAGGCCGAAGGGTAGGGCCCTGAACTGGAGATGATGAACCATACCCCCCAACCTCACCGCCAGCCTGAGAAACTTCTGAGACTGGGGAGAGATCGGAACATGTAGGTATGCGTCTTTTAAATCTACTGACGCCATAAAACATCCTGGCGTCAACAGGTTTCTGACCGAAAAAATTGAGTCCATTTTGAACTTCCTGTACCTTATGGACTCGTTTAAAGGTTTTAGGTTGAGAATCAACCGAAACTTCCCTGTCGGTTTCTTTACTAGGAAAACATGGGAATAAAACCCCTCCTGCTGTTCTTGCAGGGGTACCTGTACTACTACGCCCTGTTGCATCAGTTCCTCTAGAGAGGACTTCATGGCCAGGGCCCTTACTGGATCCCGCGGGGTGTTGGTAATCAGGAACCTTTTTGGGGGGTCGTTGACAAACTCGAGTGAGTAACCCTGCGCGAGAGTGGTCAGGATAAACTGATTTGAAGTTATCCCTGACCACTGCGGAAGAAATTCTTGTAGTCTTCCGCCCACCCGCAGAGACGAGTCATTGCGATTTTTCGGCCTGTGTAGGAGGACGGAAGAGAATTCCGCCTCTACCCTTCGGCTTCGGGGCGGACCAACTTTTCCTTCTCCCTTGCAACTTGCTGTCCTGATCCTGAGTTTTTTGAGGTCGAAAAAGACGCTTTGGTACCTGCTTTTTCTTTTTGACCGGAAAGGATCTCTTTTTATCGGCTGTCCTGTCAAGAATATTATCGAGGTCAGAGCCGAAGAGCAAGTCTCCTGAAAAGGGTAACCCACACAGCTTATTCTTTGAAGCCGAGTCACCCGGCCAGGTTTTAAGCCATAAGGCTCTTCTTGCAGCATTAGTTAGAGCTGCTGACCTGGCCGATATCTTAATTGCCTCAGCTGAGGCATCTGCAACATAGGCCACTGCCGTAATCAGGGTAGGAAAAGAATCTAAGATTTCCTGTTTAGGGGAATCTGCAGCTATATGTGACTTTAACTGGTTAATCCAGTATTCTAAATTTCTGGCTACACACGTTGTGGCCATTGCTGGTTTTAAATTGCTCATAACTGATTGCCATGATCTCTTGAGCAAAAGATCCATGCGTTTGTCCATCGGATCTTTCAAAACTCCCATATCCTCAAAGGACAGATCTGTGGACCTTGAAACCTGGGAAAAGGCGGCATCCAGTCTGGGCACCTTGTTCCATACTGCTGCAGGGTCCTCCTCGAAAGGAAAACGCCTTTTGTGGGCTTTGGAGAAAAAGGGCTTTTTCTCTGGATCCTGCCATTCTTTCCTAATGGCCTCAGAGATGACCGGATGAACTGGGAATGTTCGGCCCTTAGGCTCATCCAACCCAGCATACATGCGGTCATGGAGTGATAATTCCTTTTTCTCCTCACTTAAACCAAGCGTAGCATGAATGGCTTTAAGGAGCCCATCGACCTCTTCAAGGGACAGTTTGAATTTAGAGGGGGCTACCTCAGAATCCTCCAACTCCTCTTCCGAATCTTTAACGGAAAGAGCAGTGGACTGCTTTTCCCTATCTGAAGGGTCTTCAGGCAGAGATTCTAACACCGGGATTGAGAGAGACCCCTGGGAAGACTCTGAAGTGGAAGGCTGACTAGCAGCCGGGTTTGCTAGTGAGTCACGAAAATTCTGGATCGTGGCGTACAGCTCCTTCTTTACAGAGGCCACCAGATCCTCACATACAGAGGCAGATTCCTCTTTAACTAAAGAAGTAATGCAGGGACTGCATAAGGTTTTCTTCCAATTTTCTCCCAGCTTGGCCCTGCAAGAAGGACATCTTTTCTTTGGGTCAGAGCTCTTAGCCTATGAAGAAAAAGACAAAAAAGGGAAAAAAACCAGGGAACCCTTAGTGAGACCCAGTCTCAGCTTTGATAGGGATCACCACACAGGTGCACTAAGAAGAAACCAGTCAGCTTCTAGTGCCCAGACAGGCCCCTTGCCACCAGGGGGGAAAAAAGAAAGGAGAGAGCGAGACCAAACGCCAGGAAATAGAAAAAGAAAGGCAGACTTTAACTGCTGCCTCTTACCTGGGCCTTGCTGGTGCCTGTGCCTGTCCCCACCGCTGCAGACGCTGAATCTTCCATAATCAGCTGTGCAGAGATCCACTTGTGGCTAAACGCCGCCTCCGGAGTCACGCCGTGCAGCTGCACCGGACCGGAAGCGGAAATAGGCACCAGCACCTGTCCTCCCTCCTCCCCCCTGCGTCCACGCCGGAAACGACGTTTCAGCTGACCCGATGACCCGCTCTGTCACTTCCGGCGCGACCGCCGAAAACAAACATGGCGGCGGCACACGCGCGCCGCCGCGCCTACGAACGTGCGGGCCACCGAGTCTTCGGCTCTCTCCGAGCACAAGAGGGGAAGAGGAGCCCGCTTGCTACCGCTGACGAGGCGTGGGTAGGTCGGGAGGACAGCGGGTCTCTAAAGGAGGAAAAAAAGGGAAAGAAGCCTAGTCCCTCAGGAACACCTAAGAGAAACAGACTCCTTCCCAAAAGGTGTTCCCTCCGGGCCGGAGGAAACACAAAAACTGATGTGTGGTAGGGAGGCGCCTCCCTTTAAAGTCTGGAGGAAGAAGGTGTTTCCTAACGAGGAGGGTGGAGTCGCTATCTCTCAGGTGCTGTCCTGAAAGACGCCTTGGGAAAAGATGATAAAAACTGCACTGAATGGGTTAAGACTCAAAACAGACAAAACACAGTAACAAAAACATATTGCAGGTACACCAAAACTTACTGCTTTTTCTTCAGGAGAGAGGGCTCCCTCTACTGCCACAATCTGGTACTGCTTATGCTTCAAGCCGGTTAGATATTTACGGAGGGGTTTCATAGCAGCATTATCTATATTATGCTTGGTCAGTCTCCGCAAAACTTCTGGTGGATGTCCAGGATCAAATATTAGAAGACAGTAGGTTTTATTCTTCCTTTCCTCAAGTCCCACTATTGTGCGGCTGTGACCTGCGTTAATTTAATGCACATTTAGTAAAAAGTGAAGAATTCATGTAGACATGTTTAAAGAGGATTTCTCCCCCCACCCTCCCCCCTCAAAAACAAAAATTAAAAGTCAGCAGCAACAAATACTGGGAAGGTATGTGGAAAGAAATTTTCTAGACTATTTGAGGGAGGGCTAAATCGTTAAAGCGAGTTTAAGAGGATTAAAGGATAAGTGGACAGAAGACGGGGGTTGGGGTCCAGAGAAAGATTTTAAATTTATAGGGGCAATGCTGTCAGCTTCCATCCACAAGAAGGCTTCACAAGCTGCATATAGAGCTGCTAGTGGGACGATTTGGGCAGCTTGGTAATACTTTAGAAATGTAATTATAAGAATTAAAAATGACCCAAAAAACTGGGAACAGTGCTGGTAGAAGAAACAGGCTAAACCTCTAGTTTCAGAGCCAAAAACAATCCCTTTTAATTTGGGTGGATATTTGTCCTCCCCTGATGTTGTCATGTGGAGCCCCCTTAGGGGAGCTTCCAGCTCTCAAAGTTGCACTTTTACAAGGCGGTTGTGAGTATTCCCCAGATAAGGGGATATCACTGATCTATACCCTCTTTTGTTTTTTTCTTTATAAAGGCAGTGATTTAGAAACCCATATATTTCATTTCAGACATACACGTTTGCTCCTGAAGACAGGATAAAAACTCCATGAAACGCGTCAAGCCTTTTGTGCATGCAATGTTTAAACCGATCATGTGCTCAATTTTATTTATATGAATATTTGTATATTATTCTGATTATCAATTTTTTTATGTAACAGTAAGTCCCATAGGTGGTATAGTTACAATTTCTCTCCACTATCCATGTATTACCATCTTCCTATATGTATATAGAGGAGTTATACTGTGAAATTATTACCCTGTATAAATTTTATTATGATAGATCTCAAATATAAATTTTTGACCCCACCTATCCCCCACTGTTGACTGTGTGCTTCATTCAAAGTCCCACTCTTCTTTTTCTCTTTTAATTTGGGAGTAATAGCAGGAGATTGTGACTTCCAGAGCAACGGAGACAAGCTTAGTCAAGGACCCGAAGTCAAGCAGTCACTCCAGCCAATGGCTGAGAAGCAATTAATGCTGTGCATAAATCAAATATATAATCTGCTTAAGAGGGTGTAGGAGTACACTTGTGGCCATTGCAATGAGAGCCAGCAAATTACTGGGTAATTTCATTGGATGCTGCAGGATTGTGAAAAAACACTCAGCTGAAAACGTACAGCAGTCACACATACCTGTAAAAGTAAATAAATTCTGCGCTTGTCTCTAAAAGGTGAAAATATACTATATTTTAATATAGTATATATAACTATATATGCTGCAAATTTATAAGATTACATACTTAATCCAAACAATATTACTAAAAAACACAAAAAGTTGCACAAATACAAATAGGGAACATGTGTGCATAAAAACACCCTTGAAATAATTAATGTAATTTTATAAAAATCGTGATAAAAATACAAAAAATGATTTATGTGCAAGAATTCAAAAAAAATCTAAATAAAAATTGAAAAGCTAAATAAAGAATCACTTTTTTTGCTAAAACACTATGGAAATAGTTGTGAGGCCTGTGGCTCACGATCCAGGAAAACAGCCCCTTGATTGAGGAGAAACACAGGAGGTGTGCATGCAGATTACTGGAGAGCTGGAGACCAGAAGCTGAATCCTTCAGTCACTTTTGCGAGAACGACTCCTGTAATTAGGAGTCCATCGGATCTGGTAAGAAGCCATCTGGCTGCTTGTTTTGTGCCCCACAAGGATCAAATGTGCAATATCTGATATACCTGTGTAGGATGAATATGATGATACAGCCAGAGTCTGTAGGATCACACCAGCTGTTACATACACATTTTTATATGCACTTGTCTGTTGAATTGGTGAGTTTCAGAAGTTTTTCCACTGTCATTATTTCACATGCAACATATATGACTCTCTTCACTTATTTATTATTTTTTTGATTTTTTTCACATAGTTTTTTTGATTTTTATATAGATTTTTTTTTTTTTTATTCTTACACCTAAATCATTTTTTGTATTTTTAATCACGATTTTTATAAAATAACATTAATTACTGAAAAGGAAGACTCGGAACGAGATAAACTCCAACATCAGAGGTCAGTTTTACTGAGCACCATCAGTAGGCATGCAGCAAGCAGCACTAAAGCGGTTAATAGAAAGTTTGCTGGTGTCTCCTGGTAGAGCAGGACTGACGCCATCCGAACTGCCCCTGCTCCCTTCAGCATTTAGTCCCAGACATACTGCAGCCACAGTTAGCAATGTAATGGCTCACAGTAATGCCACATACACACGACCGGACTTTCCGGCAGACTAGGTCCGAAAGGATTAGTCCGTCAGACAATCCGATTGTGTGTGGGCTAGTCTGATTTTTTATTTTATTTTTTTCAGAAAAACTATCAGACGAACCTAGAAATAGAACAGGTTTCAAATCTGACTGACTCAATTCCGATGGACTAAAATCGGGAAAACCGTTCGTCTGTGTGCTAGTCCGATGGACCAAATACAACGCAAGGGAAGCTATTGGCTACTGGCTATTGAACTTCCTTGTTTAGTCCCGTTTACATCATCATGTTCAAAACGAACAGACTTTCGAATGGACTTAGTTCGGTTGTGTGTGGCCAAGTCCGTTCATTCGGAAAGGCCGTCGGGAAGACAGTCGGAACTAGTCTGCCGCAAAGTACGGTCGTGTGTATGCGGCATAAGAGATAAAATACTGCATACATTTGAGTTAAAATAACTCATTTGGTATTTATCTCAAAAGGTAGTCAATTCACACAAAAAAATACATTTAGTGAATGTGTTAAATATTTATGTTTTGCATATTTATCACTTAAAGTTATAAAGGCAAAAACTTCATGAACTCCAGACATCTGGTAGCATTTGAGGGTTGGACAGTCACAGTTTTTCAAAGTCTCTGTAGGCAGGCAGCAAGAATCAAAGCTCGGCTCTTTTCAGGCAGAAGCAACAGTGGGGAAATGCATACTTGCTACAGTGAGCGAAGAAAGTATTTGATTCCCTGCTGATTTTGTATGTTTGCCCACTGACAAAGAAAGGATCAGTCTATAATTTTAATGGTAGTTAATTATCATTTTAACAGTGAGACAGAACAACAAAATTATCCAGAAAAACACATTTTCAAAAAAAGTTATAAATTGATTTGCATTTTAATGAGTGAAATAAATATTTGATCCCCCATCAATCAGCAACATTTCTGGCTCCCAGGTGTCTTCTATACAGGTAACAAGTTGAGATTAGGAGCACTCTGATAGGGTGGGCTCCTAATCTCAGCATGTTACCTGTATAAAAGACACCTGTCCACAGAAGCAATCAGATTCCAATTTCTCCACCATGGCCAAGACCAAACAGCTGTCCAAGAATGACAGGGACAAGATTGTAGACCTACACAAGGCTGGAATTGGCTACAAGACCATCGTCAAGCATCAACAGTTGTTGCGATTATTCAAACGGAAGAAAAAAAAAAACTGTCAATCTCCCTTGGTCTGGGGCTCCATGCAAGATCTTACCTCGTGGAATTTCAACGATCATGAGAATGGTGAGGAATCAGCCCAGAACTACTCGGGAGAATCTTGTCAATGATCTCAAGGCAGCTGGGACCATAATCACCAAGAAAACAACACCACTACCCTGTGAAGGACTGAAATCCTGCAGACCCCGCAAGGACCCCCTGCTCAAGAAAGCACACGTACAGGCCTGTCTAAAGTTTGCTAATGAATATCTGAATGATTCAAAAGGAGAATTAGGTGAAAGTGTTATGTTTAGATGAGACCAAATTCAAGCTCTTTGGCATCAATTCAACTCGCCGTGTTTGGAGGAGGAGTGGGAATGCTGCCTATGACCCCAAGAATACGATCCCTGCCGTCAAACATGAAGGTGGAAACATTATGCTTTGGGGGTGTTTTTCTGCTAAGGGGACAGTACAACTTCCTTGTATCAAAGGGAAGATGGACGGGGCTATGTACCGTCAAATCTTGGGTGAGAATCTCCTTCAGCCAGGGCATTGAAAATGGGTCGCGGATGGGTATTCCAGCACGACAATGACCCAAAACACACGGCCAAGGCAACATAGGAGCTGCTCAAGAAGAAGCAAATTAAGGTCCAGGAGTGGCCTAGTCAGTCTCCAGACCTTAAATTCCATTAAAAACGTGCTGAAGGTTCGAGTTACCCAACGTCAGCCTCGAAACCTTAACCACTTGCCGACCGCCGCACGACGATATACGTCGGCAGAATGGCACGGGCAGGCATATTGGCGTATATATAAGTCCATGCCTGCCCGCGGGTGGGGGGCCCGATCGGGCCCCCCCCCGGTGCCTGCGGCGGTCGGCATTCGTTCGGGAGAGATCAGGGATGAGGGGACGGCCATTCATTCATGGCCACCCCCTCGCGATCGCTCTCGACGAATGGAAATCCCCCGTGACATCACTTCCTCTCCTGTAATGTAAACACAGGAGAGGAAGTGATGTATTCTCTCCTCCGTGTCGGTATTTTCCGTTCCGACACGGAGGAGAGCGGATCGGTGAGTTGCACCAACACTCTACACACACAGTAGAACATGCCAGGCACACTCACACCCCCCCTTTACCCCCCGATCACCCCCCCAATTACCCCTGCCCCCCAGTCACAGTGACACCAATGTCATTTTTTTTTTTTTTTTTTTTTTTTTTTGCATTGGTGTCATTTGTGACTGTAATAACTGTTAGGGCAGTTAGAGTTAGCCCCCTTTAGTTCTAATGTACCCCCCTAACCCCCCCAATAAAGGTTTAACCCCGTGATCACCCCCCGTCGCCAGTGTCACTAAGGCTGGGTTCACATTGCAGCGGTTTATGAGAACGAATGTGATTCGCACCGCACTGCAGTGCAAATCACATCCGATCTCTGTGCGATTCGAGTTCAGCCATTCGCCGCACCCGCCGCACCCGCCACACCCGCCGCACCCGCCGCAAATTCGCACGGGACCCTTTTTTTGGCCCGCAGCAGAATCGGATCGCATGGGTGTTCACACCATGCGATCCGAGTTTGCAGATCGCACTGCGATATGCGAACTGATCTGGGGGTGTCAGTAACATTTCACTGACACTCCCAGCAGTTCGCATAGGGCAGTGTGAACTGCCGCCGGGAGGCATGCGATGCGGGAACCCGCCGCGGATTCGCGGCGTTTCCGCATCGCTCCAGTGTGAACCCAGCCTAATAAGCGATCATTTTTCTGATCGCCGTATTAGTGTCACAGGTGACGCTAGTTAGGCAGGTAGGTATTTAGGTTCGCCGCAGCTTTTTATAGCGCCAGGGACCCCCATATACTACCGCATAAAGCCCCCTGATTGCCCCCTAGTTAACCCTTTCACCAGTGATCACCATATAACTGTTACAGGTGACGCTGGTTGGTTAGTTATTTTTTTATAGTTTCAGGGCACCCGCCATTTATTACCTAATAAAGGTTTAACCCCCTGATCACCCGGCGGGTGTCATTTGTGACTAATAACTGTTAGGGCAGTTAGGGTTAGCCCCCTTTAGTTCTAAGGTACCCCCCTAACCCCCCCAATAAAGGTTTAACCCCGTGATCACCCCCCGTCGCCAGTGTCACTAAGGCTGGGTTCAGATTGCAGCGGTTTGAGAACGGATGTGATTCGCACCGCACTGCAGTGCAAATCACATCCGATCTCTGTGCGATTCGAGTTCAGCCATTCGCCGCACCCGCCACACCCGCCGCAAATTCGCACGGGACCCTTTTTTTGGCCCGCAGCAGAATCGGATCGCATGGGTGTTCACACCATGCGATCCGAGTTTTCAGATCGCACTGCGATATGCGAACTGATCTGGGGGTGTCAGTAACATTTCACTGACACTCCCAGCAGTTCGCATAGGGCAGTGTGAACTGCCGCCGGGAGGCATGCGATGCGGGAACCCGCCGCGCATTCGTGGCGTTCCCGCATCGCTCCAGTGTGAACCCAGCCTAATAAGCGATCGTTTTTCTGATCGCTGTATTAGTGTCACAGGTGACGCTAGTTAGGCAAGTAGGTATTTAGGTTCGCCGCAGCTTTTTATAGCGCCAGGGACCCCCATATACTACCGCATAAAGCCCCCTGATTGCCCCCTAGTTAACCCTTTCACCAGTGATCACCATATAACTGTTACAGGTGACGCTGGTTGGTTAGTTATTTTTTTATAGTTTCAGGGCACCCGCCATTTATTACCTAGTCTCACTAGTGTACCCCTAAATTTAGGGGTGTCTACTTTCCAAAATGGGGTCATTTGGGGGGGGTTTGTGCCATCTTGGCATTTTATGGCCTTCAAAACTGTAACGCCCTTAGAAAGCCTGAAGGCGGTGCTTGGTTTTCGGGGCCCCGTACGCGGCTAGGCTCCCAAAAAGTCCCACATATGTGGTATCCCCGTACTCAGGAGAAGCAGCAGAATTTATTTTGGGGTGTCATTTCACATATGCCCATGGCATGCGTGAGCAATATATCATTTAGTGACAACTTTGTGAAAAAAAAAAAAAAAAAAAAAAAGTTTGTAATTTTCCCGCAACTTGTGGCAAAATATAAAATATTCCATGGACTCAACATGCCTCTCAGCAAATAGCTTGGGGTGTCTACTTTCTAAAATGGGGTCATTTGTGGGGGTTTTGTGCCATCTTGGCATTTTATGGCCTTCAAAACTGTAATAGGTAGTGAGGAGTGAAGTCAAATATTTACGCCCTTAGAAAGCCTGAAGGCGGTGCTTGGTTTTCGGGGCCCCGTACGCGGCTAGGCTCCCAAAAAGTCCCACATATGTGGTATCCCCGTACTCAGGAGAAGCAGCAGAATTTATTTTGGGGTGTCATTTCACATATGCCCATGGCATGTGTGAGCAATATATCATTTAGTGACAACTTTGTGAAAAAAAAAAAAAAAAAAAAAAAGTTTGTAATTTTCCCGCAACTTGTGGCAAAATATAAAATATTCCATGAACTCAACATGCCTCTCAGCAAATAGCTTGGGGTGTCTACTTTCTAAAATGGGGTCATTTGTGGGGGTTTTGTGCCATCTTGGCATTTTATGGCCTTCAAAACTGTAATAGGTAGTGAGAAGTGAACTCAAAAATTTACGCCCTTAGAAAGCCTGAAGGCGGTGCTTGGTTTTCGGGGCCCCGTACGCGGCTAGGCTCCCAAAAAGTCCCACATATGTGGTATCCCCGTACTCAGGAGAAGCAGCAGAATTTATTTTGGGGTGTCATTTCACATACGCCCATAGCATGTGTGAGCAATATATCATTTAGTGACAACTTTGTGTAAAAAAAAAAAAAAAATTTTTTTTTTGTCATTATTCAATCGCTTGAGGCAAAAAAATAAAATATTCAATGGGCTCAACATGCCTCTTATCAATTTCCTTAGGGGGTCTACTTTCCAAAATGGGGTCATTTGGGGGGGTTTTGTACTGCCCTGCCATTTTAGCACCTCAAGAAATGAGATAGGCAGTCGTAAACTAAAAGCTGCGTAAATTCCAGAAAACGTACCTTAGTTTGTAGATGTGACAACTTTTGCGCAAACCAATAAATATACAATTATTGACTTTTTTTTTACCAAAGACATGTGGCTGAATACATTTTGGCCTAAATGTATGACTAAAATTGAGTTTATTGGATTTTTCTAATAACAAAAAGTAGAAAATATCATTTTTTTTCAAAATTTGCGGTCTTTTTACGTTTATATCGCAAAAAATAAAAATCGCAGAGGCAATCAAATACCATCAAAAGAAAGCTCTATTTGTGGGAAGAAAAGGACGCAAATTTTGTTTGGGTACAACATTGCATGACCGCGCAATTACCAGTTAAAGCAGCGCAGTGCCAAAGTGTAAAAAGACCTCTGGTCATTTACCAGCAAAATGGTCCGGTCTTAAAGTGGTTAAAGACTTGGAGAGGATCTGCAAAGAGGAGTGAGACAAAATCCCTCTTGAGATATGTGCAAACCTGGTGACCAACTACAAGAAATGTTTGACCTCTGTGATTGCCAACAAGGGTTTTGCCAAGTACTACTACTAAAGTCATATTCTGGGAAGGGGTCAAATACTTATTTCACGCATTAAAATGCAAATTAATTTATAACTTTTTTGAAATGCATTTTTCTGGATATTCTTGCTCACTGTTAAAATAAACCTACCATTAAAATTATAAACTGATAACTTCTTTGTCAGTGGGAAAACATACAAAATCAGTAGGGGATCAATTACTTTTTTCCCCTCACTGTATATGGTGGGAAATAGAGCAGAGGGCATGCAACACTATACACAGCAGATGACACCAGTGCTGACTAATCTATTTTCTAGCACCTTTTCCTTCTTTGATTTTTTTTTTTTTCTGTGTGCACCAGTATTGGTAAATCTGGACTAGGCGTTTTATTTTTTTTTGTGTCCAATCCTCTTGCAAGTGGCAAAACCACCTGAAGATCAAATAATTCCTGTGTCCCTCACTAAAAAAACAATATAATTAATAAATGCTGTCTGGTTTCTGTGAAACCAAGTGGGGTTAGGTTATGTAGTCCAAGCAACTCTAGTATACAAGTACAGGGCTTTTTGTAAACAGAAAAAAAAAAAAAAAAAAAAAAAAATGTAAATAAAATGTTCATTAGAAGGAAAGCAGCCCTGTAATTGTATAAAAAGGAAACAGAGATATAAAAAGTGATTAAGTTGCACAATACCTTGGTGTTGTAAATAAATGGCAGGTTTGGTTGACCATGTGACTTTGCCTGTAGCTTGACAAGCATCCGATGAATAGTAATTTAGAACCCATTCAAACAACAGAGGATGTGTTCCTGATGAACTGCTTGGCTTGTGAAAGTCAAGAATTCGACACCTATGCAAAATTGAAGACATACTAAATGTGTAATACGTTTCTACAGTAGAAAGCGTTTATATTGAACACTTCATGGGAGTACATGACACTGTGCATATAAAACACCTCTGGGGGATGCTGCTGGTACTAGTAAAGAATTTGAAAGTCTCTTGTATGCAGTGTTAATTTGATGATAATTTGATGATATGCAGCAATATGAACTTATCTGCTTTTGCTATGCTCTGCATTGCACATAGTCGATGGCTCGGTCCTCACAGATCCGAGAGGAGCGCTGCTGACTGTCAATCAGCAGCTCTCCTCTGTGCCTCTCCACACTCACTGGAGCACTGAGCTGTGGAGGGGCGGGGAATGGCCATCAGTCATGGCAGCTGGCGGATCCAGACTTGGGAAGTCGGGATGATGCGCTGCCTCGACTGATTACAGTGACATCAGCGGAGAACGGACTTCAGACTGCTCTCCGCTGAAACGGGTCACAGGAGTACAAAACTAATTTCACTCCTGTGACCCTTGGGAGAAGCCCAGCCTAAAAAGCTCAGACTGGACTTCTCCTTTAACTGTCACATCGAACCATATTCTAAGCTGCATTCCCCTGCTTTTGCCCCAGTAGAGAAAAGAGAAAGAGGATTTTTGTACTCACCGTAAAATCCTTTTCTCTGATGTTCATTGACAGACAGCACCTTAATGTTAACCTTAGGGTTATATCGCCACCTTTAGGAGAGGACTAGGCAGAACACATAAAAAAAAAACAAAATAAAAAAAAAAAAACACACACACACACACACACACACACACACACACCAGCACAGTACCACCCAGGGGGCAGACCTACTGGCTATAACCCCTCACTTTTCTCCCAGCAGCTCAGTTCGTCAAAAAGCAGTACAAACATAAATCAGAGGGGTGGGTGCTGTGTTTGTAAATGAACATCAGAGAAAAGGATTTTTACGGCGAGTACAAAAATCCTATTTTCTCTTTCGTTCATTGACAGACACAGCACCTTAATCTTGACCTTAGGGATGTCCCCAACCAGTGTCAAAAACAAGGGGTGGGAACAGAAAGAAAATAAACTGCACCTATAACGAAAAGAACTCCTCCTCAGAGGAGTCGCAACCTCAAACGGCCGCCTGCAAAACCTTAAGGCCGAAGCACGCATCCAAAGATGCACCCACATCAATCTTTTAAAATTTGGGGAAAGTGTGAACGGACGACCAAGTCGTCACCTTATACACCTGGGAAAACAGATGCTTGATGTCAAAGCCCAGGAGGCACCAATTGCCCTGGTAGAATGTGCCCCGACAGGAAAGGGAGGTGCCCGTCCCCTTATGGCATAAGCCTGAACCACAAATGGTGGCCGACGAGACCGCCAGGCCCTTCTTCGGACCAGCTGAAGAGTCCAACCTCCGGAAAGGAGCCGTAGCAGACAGATACACCTGCAGAGCCTGGACCACATCCAAAGAATGTAAAGCGACTTCCTTGGGATGTGACGGCCGAGGACATAAAGACGGGAGTACAATGTCCTCATTTTGATGAAAGGCCGAGACAACCTTCGGAAGAAAAGAAGGCTGCGGACACAGCACCACCTTATCCTTGTGGAGGATCAAGTAGGGAGACTTGCATGACAAGGCCACCAACTCAGAAACCTGCCTTGCAGATGCAATAGCCACTAGAAAGACTACTTTCTGAGAGTGTCAATAAGGGGATCTCCCTAATGTTTTAAAACGGCAGTTTCTGAAGCACCGAGAGCACCAGATTCAAATCCCACGGGGGCAGCGGCGGTCGTACTGGAGGGGCCACACGCTGAACACCCTGAACAAAAGTACGCACTAATGAGTGAGTCACCAAAGGACGCTAAACAAAAAAAATAAATAAAAAAAAAAATTAAAAAAAGACAGCCAAAGCTGAAATCTGGCCCTTAATGGTGCTTGATGCAAGTTTCTGATCCACTCCTTGCTGCAAAAACAGCAGGATCCTGGAAACTGAATATGTACACGGATGCCACCTCATCTCCTACACATGGAGATGTAGGCCTTCCACGTGCAATGATAAATCTTTCGGGAAGAAGAAGACTTCCGCACCCTCACCATAGTGAAAATTACAGAAGCCGGACAGTCCTTGGTCCCTCAGCACCTGGCTTTCAACAGCCATGCCATTAAAAACCAGTGACGGTAAAGCAGGGTGAAGTATCGGACCCCACGACAGCAGGTCCTCCCACATCGGCAGCCACCAAGGAACATCCGCCAACATTCATACTATGTCAGCGTACCAAGGACGTTGAGGCCAATCTGGGGCAATCAGAATCACCGGAATCCTCTCAGCCTCCACTCTGCGTAGCAGATGAAGGAGGAGTCTGAGTAGGTGAAAGGCATAAATCAGCCAATAATGCCCCCATGGGGCCACCAACGTGTCTAACGCATCTGCCCGGAGATTTTTTGACCTGGCCACAAACCTCTGCACCTTTAGATTGAACTGAGAGTCTAGAGGATCCACATCCGGCACGCTCCACCCTTAAGCAAATGAGCCGAAACACTTCCGAATGCAGTGACCATTCCCCCTGGTCCAGCAACTGACGACTGAGGTAGCCCACCTGCCAGTTTTCTATGTACAGAATGTATACGGCTGACAGAGCCGGCATAAGCCTCTCTGCCAACTGTAGGATGTGAGAGACCTCCAGCTCTGCAGCTGAGCTCCTTGTCCCTCCTTGATGATTGACATACAACACCGCTGTGGAGTTGTCCGACTGGATCCAACCGGACGCCCCAGCAGCCTCTGGGTGCTCAGGCGGTGCCTCTCTGCATGATTGCAAAGTTCCAGCACATCGACAGGCGGGATTCTTCCTGCGTCCAGTGACCCTGGGCCAATTGGATGCCCCCCCCCCCCCAGCAGGTCAGGCTGTCGTTCGTTAAAAAGGAAGGAACGACTTCCCGGACTGAAGAGCCGGAGACCTCAGCCACCAGAGAAGTGAAGCCCTGACTAGCTGGCTCACTCGAATTTGAAAATCCAGGGATGTCGGAGATTTGTCCCATTTGGACAGGATCTCTTTCTGCAAGACTCGAGTGTGGAATTGAGCATATGGTACCGCCTCAAAAGTGGCTACCATAAGACCCAGAACTTGCAAAAAACGCAGCGACAACCACATGCAGGACATCAATAACTGCACCGTGGATTGAAGAGTCTACAGCTTGTTCGGAGGGAGAAAGACTCACCTCTGAGGAGTCCAGAATCAACCCCAAGTACTCCAGGTACTGAGTTGGCACTAACACTGACTTCTGGAGGTTCAACACCCAACCAAACTCCCGGAGAGTCTGTATGGTGATCGCCACATCCTCCCTTAAATCTGAGGCAGAAGCTGCTCTCAGTAGGACGTCGTCCAGGTAACCAATGATCGCAATCCCTTGTTGTCTCAGGGATGCCAGAATTGGGGCCAGCACCTTGGTGAAGGCCCTTGGCACCGTTGCTAGGCCAAAAGGGAAGAGCTACAAATTGGTAGTGCTCTTTACGACCAAAAAAATTGCAGAAACCTCTGGTGTCTGACACATATGAGGACATGAAAGTATGTGTCCTTGATGTCCAAAGACGCCAAGAAATCCCCTTGATGAAGTGCGACCACAGAACGAATCAATTCCATCCTGAACCTCCGCACCTTCACGAAGCAATTGAGGGTCTTGAGATCCAGGACCAGACGGACCCCTTCCTTCTTTGGGACTACAAACAGATTGGAGTAGAATCCCTGAAACCTTTCCGACGTCGGTACAGGCACCATCTCCCCCTGCAGTAGTAAGTCCTGTACTGCCCCAAACACGGCCTCCCGACAGGCCGGAAGAAGATGAAGGTTGGTGGGAAAAAAATCTGTATGGCGGACAAGAAAGAAAACTATCTTGTAGCCTGACAAAACCAGTTCGCAGACCCACTGGTCGGAAAGGAGAGAGGTCCACCGAACTGCAAACTCCCGAAGGCGACCACCCACCCGAGAGTCAGGCGGGGGGGGGAACCTTCATGCAGCAGCCGATTTGCTCACAGGTTTGTTCGGCTTGTAAAACCAGGGACGCTTTTGTCCCTCAGCGAGCACATTGTCGGACTGGGAACGCTTACCTGGGCGGATGAAAAATGTGCTTCTGAGCAGAAAGAGAGCTCCTGCCTATGGCGTGGCTCCTTACTCTTTCTGGACTGCGAGAGCAAAGTACTCCCCCCCCCCCCCGTAACATTCTTAATAATGTCATCCAGCAAGACGCCAAGTAGCTTCTCACCTTGGAAGGGCAAATCTGCCAGCTCCGCAGACCAGCATTTAAGCCAAATCAAGCGACGCAGCACTAGTGCGGATACTGAGGCTCTAGAAAGCAAAGGGGCCATATTCAGGGCCGCATCACAGACAGACTGAAGGCCGTGCACCAACTGGTCTGCCAGTTCCCTGCAGACTGGGGAAACCTGTTCCTTCCCCAACTCGCGGTGCAACAACTTAGCCCATTCAGTAAGCGTTTGTGACACCAGAGCCGTGGCCAACACCGGCCGCAATGCTGAACCCACCACCGTAAACATGGATCGGGCAACCGCCTCGACCCTTCTGTTGGCAGGGTCCTTGAAAAGAGGGGGACCCTTCCACCAGAATCGTGGTCACCTTATTTAACCTGGATACTGGGGGGGTCAATAACCGGAGATGTCCATTGTTTCAGGAAACTCTCCTCAAAGGGGTAACGCACCACCATTCGTCTCGGGACTGAAAAGGCCTGCTGCAGGCTTTCCCACTCCTTGTAAATAAAACTTATCAAAATAAGTTAAATAAGGAAACACCTTAGCAGCACGGGCCAGCTTGTGGGACCCAAAAGGGACAGACACCTCTGCAGATGCCCCCACCGTATCCTCTATCTTTAAGGTATCCGGCACTGCTGTGATAAGTGCCCCTACTAGCGCTTTTTCCTGCGCTGACACAGACGCAGAGTTTTCCTCCTCACTGTCCGAATAGTCCTGGTCCTCATCCTCTGAAGCGTCAGAACAGGGGCCGCTTTCCACAGCGGGACCCAAGCCTGAATCAGAGCTCTCCCCAGAAGACGGAGAGGGCATTTTTTATCACCCTGGCAACAAATGATTCCAGGACCACCGACAGAGCATCCATAGGCACCACAGCTGCAGTGGAACCGGTTGCTATAACAGGGGTGTTTGGAGAAGAAGCACCAGCCTCTGACGCCATGCTATCCCACTCTGACCTGTCACCCTTAGGGACCTAAGGCAAGCAACAAAAAATGCCCACCCTCCTAGCTGTCACAGACTGTGGGGCCCCCCACAGGACTCCCCACCCTGACCCAGGTGCTGCGCTGTGCTGCCGCCGTACGCTCTCCCCTCTGCCTGGCACGAGGTTTCCTGTGTCCGTTTTCACAATGTTCCAGTCTAAATCAGCCACCCAGCACTAGGGTATAACAGACCTGTGGCTACCAGAAAATGGGCACCGGCCGCCTCAGCAAATACGTCCGAAAACGCAGGGAAAATGGCTGCCGGTTACAAGAAAATGGCCGCGGTTCAAGCAGTGACCATTCCCCCCACATGGCAGCACACAGACACCCAAAAAAATGAGCAGACCACCAACCGCCCAGCATAGCCCCCTGCCAGGACCCAAAGACCCCCCCCCCCCCAGAGGACCCTCGGCCAGGTATGTGCTCCGCATTCCCTTTGCCCAGCCACACAGTCGCCCTTTAGAATGGGGAGGAGGGAAATGGGCAGGGAGAGAGAGAGAGAGAGAGAGAGACCCCCTAATTGACCTCCCAGGGAATACACAGCTGCTCCATCCTGCCTAAACAGGTGGAACCATACTTACCCCTCCTGCAGGGACTTCTGGACGCACTCAGACAGACCCATCACCTGAGCAGTACGGGGTGGCTGTTGGCCACGGCACACTGTGAATTGGACAGCAGTAGCCCGGTCATGTGTATGCCCGGAGCATACAGCTCACCAGCCACCCCTGGACCAGAACGGGGCCTGTCACGGCCGACCCAGCGCGTAGCTAAGGTCTGCATGCGCTCGATGGCCAGGCTGGGGAGACTACCAGGATCTATATTATCCAGCCTGTCACCCAGCCCGGCTGTTGATTGTAGATCACAGGAACCAAAATGAGCAAAAAATATTATTTTTTGGTCCCCACAGGGAGCCAGGTCCTTCTCCTAGACTAGGCAGAAAAAAAAAATGAGCTGCTGGGAGCAGAGTGAGGGGTTATAGGCAGTAGGACCGCCCCCTGGGCGGTACTGTGCTATTTTTTTTGTGTTCTGCCTAGTCCTCTCCTAAAGGTGGCAATATAATTAAGGTGCTGTGTCCGTCAACGAACGAAAGAGAAAAGGAGTTTTAGGGGAATAAATGTTTGTGTATACATCCAAGCCCTTAAAAAGTGTTACTAAACCCAGTAATATAAAAAAAAAAATAGTTCATCCACCCTCCATGTCCACAGCTTATAAATCATCTTTCTACATTAAAATACTGCCACTATATACCTTTTTGTCTCATCTGTATACCACAGTCAGTGATAAACTGCAGAGTTCAGGTTGGAGGGGATTTCTACTATGTCCACATGTGTGATGTCAAGATCATGTGACCTGGCTAGCTCTGATCAACAAGTAAATGTTTTCTCCAGCATAAAAGACAACTGAGCATGTACAGGTTGGCTACTCTGCCTGTGTTAGTGCAGGGAGGGAAGGATCTATACATACAGGATAAAAACAGCCTTTTTACACAATGCAGAGATTTAACCCCTTAAGTTGCAGTGAGTGGTACAAGCATGCTGTGCTGCATATAGACTGATTTTACTTTTGTGGGTTTAGTAACACTTTGAGGCTCACTCACTGAAAAAAAGGCTTCAGTCCAAATAATTCCTGAATGTTATATTCTAACTGGGCAAGGGACATTTACATCACCTCCAATGTCCTGCAGGGTCCTTCTACTGAGTTGCTGGAACCACCCAGACTTTAGTGAGGGATGTTTACAGACATTAAAAAATTGCCCAGAGATAGATTTTAAAAGAGATATAATTTCAAAAAGAGAGTTCTGACTTGAGTTCCACTTTAAACTTTCCATACACTAGTAAACGTACTTTAAATGCAGAGATGTTAGTAGGCAATATATTTCAGATGCTCCAATCCATGCCTTTGTACCCTGTAATTTCCCTCTGAAGTGAGAGGCTCCCTGTGGATCAAATCCTTCCCTCCAGGCATTTTCTATCAAAACCTGAATCTTGGGAATACAGGGTATATACCTGCAATCTGAAATTGATAAAAAAGCAGTTTAAAAAAAACAAAAAAACAAAAAAAAAAAACAAACACTTTCTAATAAATAAGGTAGTAAACTGTAAGCTGTAATTTATAACTCTTGACAGGATATATCTCAGTAGAATAGATTTTACTTTCTAGGCACTCATCCACAATTATGTAAACTATTCCTTTACAAAATAAACTGATCTTATTAGAAACTTTTTTTTCTGACCTCTCTTCCTTTCCTCTTACCTTTAATCTATTAATTTAGTATAATTTTCTGTAGATAGGAGGCCGTTGAATATAAAATGGAAAACATTTTTATTTTTTGTACCTGTCCTAATTAATAGGTCTTATTACATTCTTCCACATGTGTATGACTGCTGGAAGCAGGAGAACCACAAAAACAAGTAACAGCAAAGATGGTTGTTTTCATGGAACTGTTTAAATTCTAAGTGGCCATTTTAGATGGAAATGATGCTTAGGGGTGTTCTGCATGGAATTACTTTTTTTTTTTTTTTTTTTTTAAAGCTATAGTGGAAAGAGCTAGATAGAACACCATTTTTATTGTGATCTCTGCCCACATGATGTAAATTTCCCCTCATTTCCTATGTGGTCACCCTATGGGGACAAAAAAAAAAAAAAAAAAAGGGGGGGGGAAGAGCTTAGGAATGCACATAGCACCAGCATGTGATAAATATATATATTATAACAGAATCAAATAAATGATAGACGCTGATAAAGCTAACAATTTCAAAGTGATATCACCATATTTTAATTTGTTTTTTTTTATAAAAACCCAATGGGCACAGAACTATGTAATACTGACAGAGGTTCCAGGTTTTCTTCCCTCTACTCATTTTCCTTGGAACATTACTTGTAAATCTGCAGAGAATGCAAAAGTTGGTGTCGCGACAAGCAATGGTGGGTGAGAAAACGGAGTGGAGGGAGAGAGGTTGTGTTCATGCGCCATTTTTATGACTGAAGTCTGAAAGCCTACATATTTTTTTTATGAAAGAAATCCTTTTGGAATGAGTAGAGGAGTAAATAGCAAGGATGTAATGTATAATCTATGTAATATACCTTGCAAACTGTTTTTATAGGAGTCACTCATCAGTAAGGAAGAAAGAAGCATTTGTACATTTCGGAAACCGCAGCCCCATCCTTTGTCTCCTGCAGCATTACTGAAGTGGTCCAATGAAGAGCAGAGCCAGACACGATTGACCTCAGGAGCAGCATTGTTATAATATCTACGTAGAGCTTCCAGGACCCCTTTAAAAAAAATTAAAAAAAATAAAATAGAAGCAATCAAAGTTTATTACATAAGTAACCAATAAGTCAAATCATATGATCTGACCCGAAGAAAATGGTTTGTATTGATAAATTTAGGTCACACTACTTGCTGCTTTGGGAAAGCATTTTTACCTGTACTGCCATATGTGGATTTTTGATATCTTTTGCCCATTTTATTCACTTTTTAATCTTCCTGTGGATTATTTTACAAGTGTTTGTCACTTGCTACTATGTTTTTTAAATAAAAGTTTTATGGATTACACTAGAGGCATATACTTTTTATCACCTACCATATCTCTTATGTTGAGAGAGCAATGCTGATTGGCGTGCGTCTGGTGCTTGGATTATCCTGTTCAAAAATATTTAACAAGCACTTCTGACCATTTTTCAAATGGTCCACTGGATGTGGTAAGAGGCTCATTTATATGGTGTCACTCGGTGGCAGATGCGCAGGAATTTGAAGTGCGGAGACATCTATATGATAGGATATATGGACTGCGGATCCATTTTATTGGACTTTGCTATTTAAAAACACTTTTTCCACTTAAGGCCCCTTTCACACGGGCGGATAGAATTCAGCTTTTAGCTGCGGATAGCTCAAGTTATCTACCGCAGCTAAAACTCAGACAACACTTTCCTATGGCCCCATTCACACACTGTATTTAGCATCGATTTCGTTACATGGGGATTTGTGCGGTTAGAAAATTTAAATTAGACTGCGTCCGGGAGCGATTTAGAATTTTATTGCAGCTATCTGCACACAACTGCAAGTAATCACAGTGTACTATTTCTCCTGAGGATAGCAGCAGCAAGAAGGAAAGAAAAAACGACAGGAAGCACTTCAGAAATGGCAAGAATGTTCCAACGCAGCCACAAGTAAACGCTGCTAATCGCAATGTGCAACTGCAAGCGATCACTGTGCCTGGAGTCTTGAAATTTCGAAAACAACAAAACATGCTTTTAAACAGCGGCAGAACAGCCGCCCGTGCGAAAGGGGCCTTATTTGCTGGACTTTGCACTTACAGTATTGTATGAATTTAAATATTCAGTCACTTGTTTGTTTTTGATTTTGCGGCTTTTTTTTATTTTTATTTTTTGCATTAAGGTGAAAAAATGTTAAGGTAGATGTATTGCCTCTCACCCCAAAACTGTATATGAGATTATATATATATATATATATATATATATATATATATATATATATATATGCCTCTCTCCTACTCACAATTGGTACACAAGATAGTGCTGTAAACCAATATAGATAATATTGAAAATTAATAATCATAAAAGTATTAAAGTGCTCGTGCTCCGTGAATCACAATGCAAAGTGATTTGAGTAAATATTGCAACAAAGTCCATAAAGTTTTAAAGTTTAAATATAAATATTCAGCAATAGTCCATAGTAATGAATAAAGTGATCAGGTGCCTTCATGCAATGTGCACTCCTCCCCATCAGGTTTACCCTCACCTTAATTAAGGGCTTAAAATGAAGCCTAGAGTAGTTACCAGCAGATGGTCTGGGTCATTCTGATGTATCCTTTTAATGTGCTGGCTGCTGCATGTAGATATTCCACACTGGTAACCTCCTGCTCCCAATGGCAGCCCAGCTCTATGTGGATTCTATTATCTCCTGTTTATTTCCACCAAGTCTCCTCACATAAACCACATGGGGAAAAAAAAATAGAGGCATACAATAGTGTAATACCGTCTGAAAAATCTTTATCTTTAAAATACTCTATTCAGATTCAACCCAGATTTGTATGACAGACAAAAAACGCTCATAAAGTGCTGTAGTTCTGTAGTAGTGAGGGGGGATAGGATCACCTATATTCCGGATCTGCAGCCCTGGTGTACACAGCGTTCGGAATGTCCTATGCCTCCTCTCCAAGCTACTTCCTACTTCCAACACGTCAGACAAAGCGGAGAGGAGCCTGATTGTCTGACGTGTGGGAAGTAGGAAGTAGCTTGGAGAGGAGGCATAGGACATTCCGAACGCTGTGTACACCAGGGCTGCAGATCTGGAATATAGGTGATCCTATCCCCCCTCACTACTACAGCACTTGTGAGCATTTTTTTCTGTCATACAAATGTGAATCGAGTATTTTAAAGATTAAAGATTTTTTTTTTAGATGGTATTACACTATTGTATGCCTCCATTCTTCCCCCCCCCCCCCCCCCCCCATGTGGTTGTATGTCCCTTTTGTGCTGAGTGGGTCTAAATCGGAGTGGTTTCATAATTACCCCATTTATCGGCATATAACACGCTCCTTCATTTTAAGGGAGAAGTTTCAGGAAAAAAAAAATATTTTAAACAATTTTGAAGCAAAATAAGGGTCAGTGTCCATCTGCAGCCTAGCCATTGCCCATTAATGAAGCCTGATCAGTGCCCATCTGCAGCCTCACCATTCCCCATCATTGCAGCCTGATCAGTGCCCTCCTACAGGCTCGCCATTCCTCATCATTGCAGCCTGATCAGTGCCCATCTGCAGCCTCGCCATTGCCCATCATTGCAGCCTAATCAGTGTCCATCTGCAGCCTGATCAGTGCCCATCTGCAACCCTGCAATCAGCTTCCAGGTTTTATTGCCAAAGCTTAATTGAACAAGCTGACGTTGGAAGCCGATTGGCGCAGCTGTGCATGGTAGCCAGATTTTGCACTCTCCAGTTTTAGTAAAATCAACTCCACTGTGTACAGAAAGCCTCCAGGTAGTCATATCGCATTGCATTTACAGAAAATGACAGCGGTTGCACATTGAAAAGCAAGGGTAATTTTTTAATAAAACATTCAAATTACAATATGACTCATGTTGCAACTGTATAACCCCTTCCCGCCGAGCGTACGCAGATGTGCGTACTCGGCTTCCGGGGGGTATACCAGGATGATGCCCGCACCTGCAGGCATCATCCCGGTACCGTTTTTTCCAGCAGGCGATTGGCTATCCAGCCATAACAACCGATGCGGCTAAAAGACGTCCCCCCCTCCCGCCGCTGTTACCGGTGCTCCTGCTCGATCGGTAGAACCGATTCCTGGTGCGATGCCTCCGGCCGCTGGGGAGGAACTGGAACGAAGCTGTAATCTGCTTCGTTCCAGTCTCCTCATAGTAAACACGGAAGCGACGTCATGACGTCACTTCCCGTTTACTCGGCTGCCAATGGCGCCGGTTTAAAAAAAAATATCCGGTATTCAAAATCGCAGTTTTCGGCGATCTGAATACATTGAAGTGTAAAGGAGGGGTAAAAAGAGTACCTGTCACCGCCTATTACTGTCACAAGGGATGTTTACATTCCTTGTGACAGCAATAAAAGTGATCAAATTTTATTTATTTATTTATTTTTTTTTAAACAATTTAGTCATTTTAAAATAAAAAAATTTTTTTTTAAAGCGCCCGCCGTCCCCGCGAGCTCGCGAAGCAAAGAAAACGCATACTTCCTGTCGCACGGATGCAGGTGTGATTCTTCCCCTTGGTACTCTATGGGTAGCGACGCTGCGCCAATCAATGCGCGGCGGCCCAGAACCGGGAGGTATACACTTCCGGTTTCGGGTCCATCCATAAAAACATAGCAAATATAAACGAAGGATATACTATTGGCAAAATAAAACTGACTTTTTATACCATCATCTTTTATAGATAGGCCATCTGCTTAGAATATACGCCGCTCCACTTACTGGGCTAAATTGTGCAATTTACTGTGTGGAATGCAAATAAATAGCGGTGGAACGCAACGGAATAGAGGCGTGGAACGCACACCGGGCCGCCATTGTGCGGATACCGGAAGTGAACACTAGTGACACACAGGGGGGAGCCTGATTGGATTTTATTGCATTAAGGTATGTTATCTATAAAAGGCAGTGTAACAGTGGTAGTGGTCAACCCCAGATGATGACCTATAGGTCGAAACGCGTCGGGAAGGCTCTAACACTGCCCATCTTTTTGTGACATGTCTATTTTATCCATGGAAATGTGAGTTTGATATTTTATTATTTATTACATTTTTTTTTTTTTTTAAACGCTATCACACTATCTTGGCCTTATCTTTCCGTCCTCCATGTCCGAGTTGATGCCGGAGTTGTCTCTTTAACACGGTGGCCACACACAGTCCCTCACATTGCAAAGATTATGCCTCCGGTGATTCACGCAAACATGGAATGTTGATATCAATGCCTCAGCAGCTGGGACTGCAAAGCTATTGCCGACTCTCTAGACATAAGTCTATTTGAGTCATTTTCTTCCGGTAAGCCTGCACTTCATAAGGTGGTGGGATTGGCACGACGGTGGAATTGTTTTATGGTCACTTCAAATTTGGATTTGCTGTTGAGATATCCGTATATCTATGATCACCAATATATGGACTTGATTGCTTACATACAAATAATTTTTTTTTTTTTGTTATTTTAGGATATTATCTTTACACATGGGTTTATAATATAACTCACAGTCACATTGACACTTTTCGTGTCATACATACATACATACATACATAATATTATATATATATATATATATATATATATATATATATGTTTTTTTTGGCACGTACATTGTTCACTTTTGTATGTTATGTTTTAAACTTCTCTGAATACTAGATTAACACAAGTTTAGCGCCTTACACTTTACACTCTGATACTTTCTCCAGCTAAAGAAATCCTAGTTTTAGCGTGTTGGCAGCTTTATATTTTCTTTTCATATATTGTTGTATTGCGCAGTGTTTTTTGTTTGCATAAAGTTTCCAATTATAAAGTGTGACATGTTTGGTATCTATTTACTCAGCGTAACATTATCTTTCACATTATGCAAAAAAAATGGGATAATTTTACTATTTTGTTGTTTTTTAATTCATGAAAGTGTCCCTTTTCCCAAAAAGTTGCATTTAAAACACTGCTGCGCAAATACCGTGTGACATAAAATATTGCAACAATCGCCGTTTTATTCTCTAGAGTCTCTGTTAAACAAATATATATAATGTTTCGGGGTTCCAAGTAATTTTCTAGCATAAAATATGGATTTTAACTTGTAAACACCAAATGCCAAAAATAGACTTAGTCATGAAAGGGTTAAGCTATATTTTTTCTTTATTTGCCAATTTGTTTCCCCACGAAAGTGGAGTTACCCTTTAAATGTACTTTGGACAGGGTTCGGTCTTCAGACTGCTGAGTTATAAAAGATTTCCAGGAGATCCCTGTGAATGCCTAATAGTGTGTAGAAATAAAATATATTGCCTGTTCTATTCTCCATAAGTTCTTTCAGGGTGGACAGACAAGCAGTAAAGGAACTGAAATGCCAATAATGCATGAATAATTCATCTGATCTTCAAAAAGGGAAGCTATAATGGTTTGGGGACAATTTAGTTTGTTTTTTTTCCTATTTACACATTTTGCAACTTGTTGTATGTCTTTTTTTTTTTTTTTTTTTTTTTAAAAACACATATACTTAAAGTGGAACTTTAGTCAGAAAATTAAGTTTTGCTAGATCATTTCAGGCTGGCCCCTTTAGCAGGTATAGTATGTAAAACATTAAAAATAAGTGGCTATACTGTTTAAAATCCAGTAATACACTGTCTCATCCCACTCTGCACATGCTCAGTTGCTCTCTAATTTTTAGGCAATGATGAATTTGTAGAGACTGATCTGCTGACAGCATTAAAAACAGAATGAAACCCTCCTATCCTTTACAACCAAGGAAGCTGCTTCTGTTTGTTCTGCAACTACCATGGTGCTGTACATGTGATCATTTATGAGAATGGCCATTTGATGGTTTGACACTTTGGTTGAGGACTCAAGCAAATGTGACAGTTAGCAATCCCGGCATTCCAGGAATGTAAGTGTTTTTTGAAACCATTAAAAATCGATGGGTTTAGTTTCACTTTATGATTTACTGTTGTTCAGGGGCTTTGGGCTTCAGCAAAATGGCCGCCTCCAGCAAGAAGAAACAGGAACAATGCTAGAGGCAATTTACAGCACACACTCAGTTTGGTAGCAAAATTATTAATGTGAAATGTATGTTCCTTCCTAAAGAAAATTATTTTTTATCAAGTTGTTATGCATAAAGTTCCACTTTAAATTGTGAAGCATGCCAATCGCACAAACAGAAAGTTGGTGTATGTCAACTGAACCAGCCCTTAGGTCCAGATATTAGAAGGAAAGCACCACTATAGTTTTATTTAGATCATTACCATTGATTTTATTATTGGATAAGATTTGTTGCTAGCCCCAGAATACACAGGAAGGACCATTTATATATAAAACATTAGCGAACACGAATGAAACTTAGGACTGAGCCTTACGATAAGGAATGAGTCAACCACTTCTGTGCGTGAATTTTATTTTCAGCTAGGGGTGCACCGAAACCGAAAATTACATTAGGCTGAAAACCGAGACTGATACCAAAAATGACTGTTTTAAAAAAATATTTTTATACAGGAGATGATCAGAGACTGGGGACACGGTACAGGAGATGGTCAGAGACTGGGGACATGATATACGAGATCAACGCAGCCTCACCAGTGCCCGTCAGATGCAGCCAGCCTGTGCAGAGGAAGAGAGAGGAGAGCGCCGCCGCCAGGTTGATTAGAGAGCCGGAAACATCACAGCTTTTATTTTAATAGCTGTGTGTTCCCCACCGCACACCGTTACATACAGCCCCTCCCCTCCTTGTCCGGGGAACCTTGATAGACAGATCACCCCTCCCAGGATTGATCCGTCTATCAAAGTGCCCTCACCTGAGGGGGAGGGGCTGTATGTGACAGCGGGGAACACACAGCTATTGAAATGAAAGCTGTGATGTTCCTGGCACTCTAATCAACCAGGTGGCGGCACCTCTCCTCTCTCTTTTGCGCTATACGACATCTCCGCAATGGGCGGCACAGCTCCGCCCAGGGCCCACCCCATTTTCGGCCTTTTTTCTCTTTCGGCAACTTGCCGAAAAGGTCATTTTCGCCCGATATGTTTAGACGGACGAAATTTCGGTGCTTCCCTAGTTTCAGCTATGGAAGTCAATAAGCAGCAGACCATTTGTTAAATCGAAGCATGTAAATGTGTAAAAAGAGAGCCTAAAGCTCAACCTGCTCGTTCAAATGAGGAATGTAAAACATGAAAAATTTCGTGATTATAGGATATGAATATTTTTTTTAATGCAGACCATAAAAAAAAAAAAAACAAGAAAAAAAAAAAAAGGGGAGGAAATGTACATATCCACAAATACTCTGTTCTTTCAACATCACTACATACAGTGAAATCAGCAACACTGCTATGCTCTAAAATGCAACCTCTAAACAGTATGCAGCCAGGGCTGTGTCTTGGCCTAGGCTGACAAGGCCCAGGTCTTGGAGCGGCACATTGCGGGCATGGCAAAAACATCCCCCCCAAGCAACCCGTCCTCCCGAGTCCTGTGGCCTTCTCCCGCTCAGATACAGCCTCCCATGTGCACACACACGACATTGGGTGCCACAACCGCCGCTCACAGCCACTGAGGTTGAGTGATCGGCAGCCTCATGTGCTGCGCCGGGGTCTGGGAGCCGGGACTTGTCTTCACGCATCTGGAAATCCCACCCACTGCTTCAACATATTGGGGAACTAGCACTGGGAGGGGAGAGAAGGAGGCACAGATTTGAGATGAGGGGAGAATTTTTTTCTGAACGTGAGTTTTTTGCTTAGAGGGGGAGATGGGAGAGGATTTGTGATGAGAGGGGGTACTTATGCTGGGAGGGGGAGATAGGGAATTATTTGTGCTGAGAGGGAGAATTTATGCTGGCAAGGGTGAGATGTGAGATTTATGCTGCATGGGAGAGGATTTATACAGGGAGGGGGGTCATGGGGGGATTATTTATGCTGAGAGGGGGGATTTATGCTGGGAGGGAGAGATGTGGGAGGATTTGTGCTGAGTAGGGGTTATAGGAGGGTGAGAATTTGTGCTGAAAGGGGGTATTTTTGCTCCCGGGGGGAGGGGCAGGGGTCTGGAAGGAGTGTGGTTTCACAGCTAGGGCGGGTCTTAAATAGGAAGGGGTGTGGCCTTGACAGGAAGGGTGGGTCGTATTTAAATTAGGGGATGCATGAATTTAGTCAGACCAAAGGCAGCACAAAACCTAAATACACCACTGTATAAAGCCCAGTGAAGTTATGTAGGAACTTTTTCCTAGAATAAAAAAAAAAAAATAATAATAATAATAATAATAATAATAATAATAATAATAATATGATAATGAAAGTAAAAGCTCTAACCTGATGTTCTTGTTTTTCCATCGTCTAAACCAGTAGCTATAGATTCCATTATCTGAGCTTTCTGTAGGTGAAATTCCATAGGCTGTAAGCGTCCCCTTGCAACAGCCCTTTCTAGATTCTGCACAGATTGTTCTCGATAGCCACCAGAGTTGTCTAGCCCAAACTGGCTCTGAATAAACGTAAGGCAATGCATTACAGATAATAAAAATACTTGCAAAAGGTAAACCTCTACAAAAAAAATAAAAAAAAAAAATAAAAAAAAAAAAAATTAATTTTATCCCTCTATTGCAGTTTTTTCAAGACAGTATGTAGCAGAATTTTCAATTCTATTTGCTCTTTGGAGTTAAAGCACACAAACTACACCAGCTTTTTAAGGGAAGCTACAGTGTATTTTCAGCTGGTGTAAGTTATTAATGGTAAAGTTGACCTACAGGAAAGTGAAATCTACAGTTAAAATAAAAAAAGTTATCTTATCTGCAGAAGATTTGTAATACGGTTAAGTAAGGGGCTTAATCCCATTTAGGCAGTCAAGATACCCTGCCCCCCCCCCCCCCATACATCCTAGGCCTAGGGGCTTCACAATGACATAGGGACTGATTTCACGACTAAACACTATTTGCAGACATCTCATTGCTTTAGCCCCAGCTCTGCTGCCACCTTAAAACACATTTTAGTTTTGGTCATCACCTAAAAACTTAGAATTCTTTTTTAAAGTTACTTGTATGTACCGTATTTATCGGCGTATAACACACACTTTTCTCCTTAAAATCAGGGGAAAATCGTGGGTGCGTGTTAAACGCCAGTTCCCCACCGATCTCCGCTGATTGTGAGCGGAGGAGTGAGCCGCCGAGATCATAGCCGAGTGTACTCGGCTAGACTCGGCTCCGCTCAGTCACGCCCAGTCCCGCCCTATGATGGACACAGGGACTGGGTGTGACTGTGAGCAGAAGCCGAGTACACTCGGCTAGGATTTAAACTGGAAAGCAGCAATGACACTGGGGCAAGGCTACACATGACACTGGGGCAAAGCTGCAGATGTACACTGATAAGGCTGCATTCATGGGTATTTAAATGTAAGTTTTTTTTTTTCCCCTTAAAATTCCCTCCTAAACTTGGGGTGCGTGATATACGCCGATAAACATGATATGTATTTACTCCAATCCAACATCAGTGCACTGCGAGGCAGATAACCATATGTATTCAATTTAAAAAAACAAAATTATTGAAAGTCTAATTACAGTAGGTTGCCTGCTCTATGAGGTTCATATATGTGCTTTTTTGTGTTCAGGTCCATCCCTAGCTTCTAGTGACCAGCCTGTCTTAGAGCACTGCTTTTTATTTTTTTGGTGCTTTTTTTATGAAGTTTCAACTAGTGCATTTTCTGTTAGGATGGATAGTAATGCCTTAAAATGCACTGCAAGAAATTAAAACCAGAGGGGGGATATTTCCTAAAACTGGAGAGAGCAGAATCTGGTGAAGCTCTGCATAGAAACCAATCAGCTTCCATTTTGTCAGCTTAATTGAACAAACTGAAGTTAGAAGACGATTGGCTACCATGCACAGCTGCATCAGATTCTGAGTGCTCCAGTTTTATTAAATCTGAATGACCTCCAATGCCGCGTACACCTGATCGGACTATCCCACGGACTTAATCCAGCGGACAAACCGCCGGACTTTGCAGCTGAGGTCCGGCGGACTTTCCGAACGAGCAGACCTGCCCACACGACCGGACTTTTCCGGCAGGCTAGGTCCGGCGGACAACCCGCCAGACTTTTGAAATGAACGGACTTGCCCCCACACGGAGAATAGTCCATTCATTTTGAACGGACTGCAGCCCCCCCCCCACCCCAAAGCACCTTGTCCCCGTGCTGATGAGGACAAGGGTCTCTTCCCGACAACCCTGGCCATTGGTTGTCGTGGTTTGCGGGCAGGGGGCTTATCGGAATCCGGGAGCCCCCTTTAATAAGGGGGCCTCCAGGTACTGACCCCCATCCTATGTGATTGAGTATGGGGTACAATGTACCCCTACCCATTCACCTGGTGAAAAAAAGTGTGAATAAAAAAAAAAAACACAAGTTTTTAAAATAATTTATTAGACAGCTCCAGTGGTCTTCTTCCGTCGTCCGGGGGTCTTCTTCCGACTTCGGGGTCTTGTCCCGCTCTTCGGTTCTTCCTGCTGGGCCTCCGCTATCTTCTTATAGCTCTTTTACTAGCGTTGGCCCGGTCTTCTATCGCCACCGCCTTCTTCTTTATTAAAAGTCAGCAGCTACAAATACTACAGCTGCTGACTTTTAATAAATCGGACACTTACCTGTCCCAGGGTCCAGCGATGCAGGGGATCGAAGCCCCGCTCATTCCCCCCTCCGCTCGGCGGCGCCGGCATTCTAACTGTAGGCACCCGGCTGTGGCTTCACAGCCGGGCACCCACTGCGCTTGCGCCAGAGGCGCCGCGATTGGCCGCTCAGTCATCTGGGACCTGTCACGTGTCCCAGATGACAGAAAGGAGGGAGGGGGCAGAGCTGAGCCCTTCCTGCGCCAAGGAGAATTTACATCAAGAGCCCAGGCACTGAAGGAGGCAGGCTACGAGGGACCCCCTAGCAACAGGCATTTAGAGGAGAGTTAAAAAAATTTAAAAAAAATAAAAAAAATCCCAAATATTTTTTATTAAATTTTTTTAGGAATTTGTGAATTTTTTTATTATTTTTTTTTTTTTTTTTTTTTATGTGCAACACCACTTTAAGTACCTGCAAATATAATACAACATTTTTTCTCACAATGATTGTCCTTCAAGGACTACCTGCAATTTCTTAAATTCCTCCTTCTCTTTCTCAGATTCCTCCGCTCTTCGTTTTTTGTCTTCTTCATCCTGTAGCTGTCTGGCGAGCATTGAATCTCTGGAAACTTTGCTAGGAGAAGCTACGGAAAATAGATAATAAAGGAAACAGAAAAAGCAGAATCTAGTATGCAGTTCGGTAACTTGACATGAGACTATAAAGATACAACTTGTAGTGCTTATTGCTGCACAACCTTTATACCACAGAGTGAATACAATAATGCAGCATATAAATACTGTATTAAGCCCTAAATAAGAATATTAACACTACTAAAAAAAGGGAAAAAAAAAAAAACTCTATGAAATATCCTAAAACACTGTCTAGGCTTTACTTTGTACTAAGACTAAGGCCTTGTACACACAGTTCGATTGTTGTATGACCAAGCATCTGATTATTGTCAAAAGTGTGTGTGCAGGATTTTGTCTAGCATACTATCTGAAAATTGTCGTTCAACAAGTATAAAAAGAGGAAGTTAATTTCTCAAGCGCCACCCTTTGGGCCACTTCTGCTGATTTCATTTTAGTAGAAGTTTGGTGAGCGTTGAGTCACACTTTTTTGTTAAGTTATTTTTATTTGGATGGCAGATAGCATCTCTTTAATTTAATTTCTGTTTTTTTTCTGCACAATAATAAAAAAATTGTGTAGAATACTTGGCCATGAGTTTTTCTTCAAATGACAGTTTGGGAGTAGGAAGTTTACATTAAAAACAACACAATGGAAAATGAACAAGGGACACCAACATAGTTGTATCTTTGATCATAAAAACTCCAGGATAATGTTGTTGTGGTAACTTGCCCCAAATAAAAAAAAACAAAAAAAACAAACAAACAAACAAAAAAACAGAAAATCAAACAAACCACCATAATATTAATATTATTTATATCACTACAAAACAAATGTCTTATAAAATACGTTTGGCATAACTCCATCATTATCACCAGAAAAGGAGCTTCATTATTATCTCATTAAAGAAGATGAGAATGTGCACTGTATTTTGACATTTCATCAATTGCCGCATAACAAATGTTAATTCTCCATTACGAACTGTAGTTTACAAGGCTGAACTCTTCCTGGTCGTTCCTTGATTACGATCATGCGTATTTGTACTTTCGACTTTTGGGTGATGATTTCTGTACTGACCATCGGAAAATCAGATGTTGAGTTGACATCCAACAAAAATTTTATAGCCTGCACATCAAGCTTTTTTCTGATGAAAAAGTGAAATCGGCTGTCGAAAGCACTGTAAAAACGATCCGAAAATCCACAGACAGCTCGTTTTACAAATTTTCCCAACTGACTTTAGTATCGTGTGTACGGGTTTTAAAGCTGGCCACATACACTTCCTATTGAACAAACCGAAATTCACTTAGTGGGTACCCCCCGCCCCCATCATCAGCCTCCTGCCAGACATCCTTCAATTGAAAAATCAAAAGGAACTAGTTGGAAAATTGTTGGCTGAACAGTGGCTACATAAAAAAAAAAAAAAAAAAAAAAAGGGAGGGAGGATGTAGCCATGGTTGGGGTATTTTTTTTTTTGTTCTTTATTTTAACCACTTGCCCACCATATGCAGAATGACGTCCAGGAAGTGGTTCTATTATCCTGACTTCTAGCAGGATAACACTCCGGCGCCCCACCACGGGACACGCAGCGCAGCAATCGCGAGTGTGCGGTGTGTCAGTCTGACACCCCGCATGTCAGATCGCGATAAGAAGCCTCTTACCACATGATCAGCTGTGACCAATCACAGTTGATCATCACGAGAACCAGGAAGTGCCCGTAAACGGCATTTCTTGGTTTGCGTTGACAGGGAGAGCCAATCGGCAGCTTTCCCTGTCGGGGGGGGGGGGGGGGGGGGTTTGTGCCGATAATCAGCACATTGATTATCAGCACAGCCCCCTCAGATGTGCCCCCTCAGCTGTCAGTCAGTGCCCCAATTAAAACACAGCTCACAGTGCCCAGCAATAAAACCTGTCAGTACCTAAACATCAGTGGCACCTGTCAGTGCCAATTAGTACCGCCTACCAATCAGTGTCGCCAGTCAGTGCCGATAAATGTACCACCTACCAGTCAGTGCCCATCAATTCTACATATCAGTGCCACCTCAGTGAAGCAGAAAACAAAATTTTATAACCGAAACGAAGAAAAATGTATTTTTCAAAAGTTCTGTTCTTTTTTTAGCAAAAAAATAAAAACCGCAGAGGAGATCAAATACCACAAGCAAGCTGCGGTGTGCAGAAAGCCAAAGCCTACAAGAGGCTCCTGTTTGGTAGTCGCCGGTGGCTGTCAAAATAAAATAGCCTAGCAGGAGGATTCGTTCATCTGCGCTGTTCGTGTAGATTAAAGAATCTGCTAGATATTTTTTTCATTCAGCCCACAAGCTTAGTTTGATGATGAAATGATACAGGGATCACACTTATTTTCCACCTGCTGGTAAAATCTGGCATGTTAATTGGAAGCAAACTGTATATTTGCCTCCATTGTGGCTGCTGTAATGCACTTTTCCTTGGTAACTATGTAACTTGGAATTATAGTTCCTCATACCAAACAAAACATTCCTACCAAAAAAAAAAAAATCTTAATACTGTGTGGCTTCGTATGGCCAGGAATTTACCAAAAAACTCTCCTGGGAATGACGGGTTTATGGTTACGCAGAGATATTCCAACTGGTTCTGTTTAATGTCAAGTGTTTTTGTTGAGGATAAGCATTTATTACCCTGCAATTACATCTGTGCAGGGTATTCATGAAGCACATTTTTTCCCAGATATTTTACAGGCATATTACAGGGATCTTTGCAAGTGTATCAAGCTTCAGTGGTTTGTTTTCTGTTTTCTGGGGTGGGCAAAGGGAGGAGAGCAGTTATGAAGAATGTGTATGAATTACTATTATAGGATCAAAAAAGGGGACTTATGCTAAACAAAAAAAAAAAAAAAAAAAAAAAAGGGATGCTCATGTATTTTGAACATAGAGACATCATTTATGCATGCAAGTGGAATTTTACCATTACCACTTACAGGCATACCCCACTTTTAAGTACACAGTGGGGTTTATTTACTAAAGTTGGAAAGCGCAAAATCAAGTTCACTTCTTCATAGAAACCAATGAGCTTCTAACCCCAGCTTGTTCAATTAAGCTTTGGTAATAAAACCTGGAAGCTCATTGGTTTCAGTGCAGAAGTGAGCCTGATTTTGCACTTTCCAGCTTTAGTAAATAAACCCCATTGTGTACTTAAAAGTGGGGTATACCTGTATATCTTTATGCAGCTCATACATGAATACATATTTTTTTCATTCAAACAAGGGGTTAGAAAAAAGAAAAAATATATATATATATTTGAATCACCTGCTGATCTATTGTATTCTGACAGCGGGGAGGATTCAGGCAGTTTACATTTTGCAGTGCTATAGTTGGCAGCACTGATTGAGTGGTACAAATCCAAAAAGGGCAGTTGTACAAACACCTGCCCATGCATGAATGGAAATTTGGCCGGTCCCTGCTGAACTGTTTGAATTTCGATCCATGTATGGCCAGGTTTAAGCCTGGTACACACAAGCAGGCTGAACGAAATAAAAACTGAAGAGCGCATGAAGACCTGCTGTACCAACAAGCCAATGTTAGTACAGTGATCTCCATTGCTGTGCTATTGTGTTTGGATAGAGGGTGAGGGTCCCCCCCCCCCCCCAGAACACACTGGTCAGCACTCCCTGCCACTGGTTAAGAGTGGTGATTGAGTGCCAATCGGCAGACCTTTTTCAGTCAGGCCCCTTTGACAAAAGCCTTCCGAACAGCTGGCTGCTGTCGGACTGGCTGCAGTAGACAAGGGCCGAATGTCGCTGCCTTCTATTGAACCGACCGAAGCCGCACAATATTCGGCCCGTGTGTACTGCCCGTTAGGAATAGCTCACCACCATATAAAGAAATCATACTTGCATGCCAGTATATGCTGATGTGTAAAAGTGTCTTACTTGAATGTGACAGCAGTCAGCAATCTTTCTAGGTTTGTTAAGATGGAGTCAGCAATGCATTGTTTGCTATTTCTTATCTGCCAAGGTGATGTCACAAATGCCACTTGTCAAGCTTCACTTTAAACTAACAGGTTCTTTAACTGAGGTTTCTGTGAAAGATCATGTGTACTGATGGTATATCTGGAGGTAGTTTTTTTTTTGCATTCCTATGTGCTGGGGACTTACCAGGATAATAAACAATAATGCTCAAGTCAAAATGAAAGTAAAGATGTACAGAAGGAACACAACCTGCAGAGTTGTAAGCACTTGGCCTCACTCCCACACTCGGGGAAACCTTGCTTATTATGCAGGCAGGACACATCAAGGGGGTCTTTGCTGTCTCTCCCATACAAAAAAAGATTATATGTCACCATAGCAAACATCACAAACCAACCTTCATCAGAGAGATTTTCTTCCAAATGCAGATTTACGTGTTCTTGTAGAACTTGAACATTTGCACAAACAAGAGAGCACATTGGGCATTCAAACTGCTGCCTGAACGTTTCTGACAAAACAAAAAAAGTATTCATTTTAACAAGCATGTTTAGTGCATACATATAGCTCTTCAATTCCAATTAACGCCAGCTTTCCGGTAATAATACAGTGTCAAAACATCTACATTTTAATTATTATTATTATTATACAGGTTTTATATAGCGCCAACAGTTTGCTCAGCGCTTTACAACATGAGGGCAGACATTACATTTACATTACAATTTGGTACAAGAGGAATCAGAGGGCCCTGCTCGTTAGAGCTTACAATCTAAAAAGGAAGGGTCAATTGATACAAAAAGGCAATAGCTGTGGGGGATGAGCTGATGGAGGAAGTAAAACAGTGTTAGAAGCAGGATAGGCTTCTTTGAAGAGAAGGGTTTTCAGGGATCACCTAAAGATGGATAGATTAGGGGACAGTCGGACAGATTGGGGTAGGGAGTTCCAAAGGATGGGAGAAGCTCTGGAAAAATCCTGGAGGCGAGCATGGGAGGAGGTGACAAGGGAACTAGAGAGCAGGAGGTCTTCGGATGACCGAAGAGAGCGGTTTGGTTGGTATTTTGGGACTAGGTCAGTGATGTAGCTGGGGGCAGAGTTATGGATGGCTTTGTAAATTATTGTTAGTACTTTGAATATAATATACTGTAGGTTGACATGTTCTACACAAAACATAGTTATGCATAGATGGAAAATGAATTGTACACCAAAGAATCATTTGTTTTTGCCATTTGCAACATTGGAACGTGGTTTGATTAACTCTAAACCAACATGACTTCTCTATGTAGCATTGTGGATACATTATAAAATGCATTGATGATAATATCTATTTGTTAACCTAATGCATGAATGAAAACCCCCAAACGTTCAGCAATTAAAGTGGTTCTAAAGCCAGAAGTTTTTTTTTTACCTTAAAGCATTAAAGATAAAAAACCTTCTGGGTGCAGCTCTCCCCTTTATAGTTCCCTGAGCCCATTTAGATCCAGCGATGTGTATGAGAGCAGCGCCTCTCACAAGTCTCTCCTTCCTCATTGACTCCTGCTGCTGTCAATCACAGCTAGTGAACCAATGAGGAGAGAGCGTGGCCGAGCTGCTCTGTGTGTGAATGGACAATGTCTATTCATATGGGCGCGGCTTGGGAGTGTACCTGCACGAGTGTCCCCATAGAAAGGAGACTTGTTATTGGGGGTGTGCCAAGACCACTGGCGGGGGACCCAAAAATAAGAGGATCGAAGCTGTTCTGTGCAAAATCATTACATAGAGCAGGCAAGTAGAACATATTTATTTAAAAGAGAAGAAAGAAAGAAAAAAAATAATCACAACCTTTACAATCACTTTTAATTACATGTCTCCAGCCCCTAGCAGCTGTCCAAATCTTCAAGAAGCATGGGCATGCAGGTCTATGACCTGTCATGACATACAATTTAACATGTTAAATAGCTTTAAAATAAATAAATAAATTATATTATAATATATATATATATATATATATATATATATATATATATATATATATATATATATATATATATATATATATATATATATATATATATATATATATATATATCCCACCCAAAAGAAGAACATGTAGCGCTTTGGAACAGAAAGAAAAAAAAAATATTGCAGAAATACTATGCAAATAGCAGAAATGTCCTACAAACCAAGAAATAGCATATAATATTCACCCATCCTGCCGTCTGCTCTGCTAAACTCCTCTGCGTTATATAACGTTACTGAAAAACCATCAGCATCCAATATACTTCCAGATGCCTGCTCTTCTGCTGCACTCTGTGGCTTCTTCTACCAGCCCATGTCCTCCTGTGAAATGGTAACAGCAGAGGGCGCCATAGAGGTCAACAGACCCCAGATCTCTCAGTAATGAGGACCTGTTACTGTTCCAGCTATCACAAGGGATGTTGTTCATCCCTTGCAATAGCAAAGAAGCTGGTAAAAACAATAAAAGAGACAGTGTAAAAAAAAAAAAAAAAAAAAAAAAAATTTAAATAAAATGTAAGTGCTCCAGTCCCCTGTGTTCATGCACAAATGCGAATAAGCACATAGGCTCCACACACATATGTAAATAGTGATTGCACATGTTCTATGGGAGAACGCAATTTTAAGGTGTGGCGTGTTAGGTAGCTATTTACTCTGTGTGACATCTTTTATATTTTATTATATTGAGTCTGTGTGCAATAAAATTCATTAAAGAGGAACTACAGTCTGCTCACATAATTTGTAATAAAAACATCTTTGCCGTTCTGAAGCTTCTCTCCAACCACTTTGCATATATATTATATTATATTATATTATATATACTGTGATTCTGTACTTGCCAAATATGCTACAGAAATCTCCCTCCACCAAGTCTGGCTGCATCCATTTTAAATTTTGGGCAGCTGAAGCTGCTGCCTGTTCACTTCTTGGATTGACACGGAGGCACACCTCCAGCTCTGTAGCTCTCATTGGCCCTCTTATGACCAATCCCCCCTTCCTTCCTGGCAAACTCTCAGGAGAGTTAGAGAACGAGCTGTGCATGATGTCATAAGCCTAGGCTTTTTGCCAGACAAGAAACAGGAATGCTTGCTTCCAAGCTGTGTGTCTATGGAGCTGTGCTTCATAGACACACACACACACACAAAACAGGGCTTAGATCCTCCCACCCTTTCTCCTCACAGCATCTGAGTGACAGCAGCAGGAGCCAATGGCTCCTGCCCGAGTCCCTGTGTGAAGGGGAAGAGAGGAGAGAGGAGATCCAGCTGTACGCAGTGCTGGATCTCTTCTCCCTCACACAGGGAAAATGCAGAAAAATTTATGAATGTTTTTTTACCTTAATGCAGGAAATGCATTAGGACTCTTTTACACTGAGGCATCGGTGGTAAAGCGCAGTTTTAAAGTTGCTTTAGAGGCGCTTTTTGGCTGCTAGTGGTGCGCTTTTAACCCCAGCTAACAACAGATAAAGGGTTAAAAGCTTTGCTTAGCATGCGCTTTGGTGACGCTGCCCATTGATTTTAGTGTATACACCGCTCGTGTGAAAGTAGCCTCAATGTAAAAAAACATTTTAGCTTTAGAACCACTTTAAACCGTCCATAGGATAATGTTATTTATTGTGATTTTTTTTAAATGAGAATAAATAACCAATAATTGTCTAATTTCAAGCTTAACCACAATGCTGTTTACCAAAAGTTAATACTCTAAATAATATACTAAGTTTGTAATTCTGTTTAGAAATACCAGAAAACAGGTGACTAGTAGAAACCACGTGTGGCTCCAAATTCAGACTACAGTACTTGTTTACTGATCTATGTACAGATTTGGGTTTGTGCCCAAACCACTGATGGACAAATGTGGGAAATACATTAAAACAGAGGGCTCACTGGCCTAGTGCATTATCCAACAATTTTATTGAAGATAAAATGTAAAATATACCTACTCACAAACATAGGTAGTGCATGCGCTCATCTGGCTACTACATGTGGCAAAAATCTCCCAGCTTTACCAAAGCTTCCAGCTCAAGGAGGACCTCACCAGGGTCCCTGTTGGTTGACACATTTTGTAGGCATGTCCTTCATCGGCTCTGATGAAGGACATAACTTCAAAATGCGTCAGTCAGCAGGGACCCTGGTGAGGTCCTCCTTGAGCTGGAAGCTTTGGCAAAGCTAGGAGATTTTTGCCACACAAGCGCATGCTCTACCTAGGTTTGTGAGCAGTTACATTTTAGATTTCATCTTCAATAGAATTGATGTTGGATAAAAGGACTAGGCCAGTGTGCCCTCTGTTTATATATTTCACACAGTGTTCTGAGGACAACCCCAGTCCTGGAGGGCAGGAATGTTCTAAAATAAACATCCACCTCTGACTACAGAATTTTCCTACATGGACTATCACACCTATGTGAAGGAGAATATTGTTGCTACAGTATAAACTAAAATGTGTCTAATAAATTGAGGTTATAATAGACAAGTCTCTAAAAGTAAAACATACTAAATAATTACCTTTGGTAGGCGTGTCCAACAGTTCTGTGTGTTCCACCTTTACATGGTGTTCAAGCTCTTCTATCGATGTTTTCATTTCACAGCAAAATGGACATTCCATAGCAGAATCCATATTATCGTCAATGTAGTGTGCAGACGCACTGGCTTGGGAATCACTTTCCACATTAACTTCACTATTGCACCTAGTACTGCACACTTCAGAACACGCTGAAGACAGTGGTAAGTAGACAGATTCAGCACTGCAAGCCAACGGTGGACTCTCCGATGTTTCATGTATGCTCTCTTCTAACTCTATACATTCTATCAAAGTGTTCGGTTTTATGTTGTTGTTCTGTTCTTTCTTAAATGGCAAACTTAATTTAGAATTTGTCTGTTCTATATAGCAATTTAGGTCATTTATATTAGTTAGTGGACTTTCCAAGGTGCTGGAGGTAGAGGTTGGTACGGACTCCTCTTCATCACTACTCCACGGTTCCAGTGCGTCTGTATGAGCTGTATTAATATGATGACGGAGTTCATCATATGTCAGTCCTGTAATAGTACAGAAAGGACAGCAGCAGTCTCGTTCTAGGTGTGCCGAGAGCAAATGCCTCTTCATATCATCTTCAGATGGCACTTCTTGTGTACATATATCACAAACGAGCATGCTGGAGAAGGCACATCCAAATCAAAACTATGATTAAGTCTGCCTATTAAAATAACAAAAGTGATCAACACCAACATATTCATTAATGCCACATTCAGCTGCAGTACATAAAACGCTGTAATATCTTTTTTCTACCTGCAGACCTTTCCCTCATTACTGACTTACAAAGACGCAGTGCAGAACAAGAATTGTATGGAGGCAGCCATCTCGGTACAGGCAGGGTTTTGCTTCCTCATGCCAGGGCCTCTAGCAAGGAGAACAGAGAGTATGACAGTAGTGACATCACCAAATCTAACTTCAAATTTCCTGAGATTAGCAGTCAGAGCAGTGCCTTAGACCTCACACTGCAGATGTATAGCTCGTGAGGATATACGTACATTAAACATGAGGATATTTGAGCACTACTTAGGCACAATTAACTTGACTAAAATAGACCTAAGGATACCACATAAGGTGGAAGGAGAGAAAAATTGCTCAATTCCCCTAGTGTTGATGGGGATATGCCTCCTGAAGCACTGTTGTATTCTGCCAGTGGGGGGGGGGACAAAAAAAAAAAAAGGACATGCCAAATGTGGCATGTAAGGGGGCGAGGAGTGCTTAAAGCGGAAATTTCACTTTTGGGTGGAACTCTGCTTTAATTTGCACAGGTGTACCAGTTCCACCAACGGCGGCCAATCACAGCTGCTGGAGGAGAAGTTCTGGCACCCTGTGGGCAGAAGTGATGTCAGCTTGGGGGGCAGATGTGCAGCTGTTTTCACTTGCATAGCTGACTGCACACAGTTTATTAAGAGTCAGCAGCTACAAAAAGTGTAGCTGCTGACTCTTAATAAACTAAAAAAAAAGGCTGGAACTCTGCTTTAATGCGAGTTCTAACATTTTTAATAAACTGTCCACTAGATGGCACTTTTCCCTTTCTATACATACACAACGGACAGGAATGGCACCTCATTCCTGTTCAAATCGTATGCAATTCTTTGTAGTGCGATTTACACCCATTTATTTTGTGTTAACACAAATTGCACCACATTGGCAAGTACTTGACCGAAAGAATCGGTACCCATACTCATCAATAAAAAAACCACAACAACATGATATCGGTACAATCCTACAGGTTCCACACATTTTTAGGGTAGTCACACGTTCCCAATGCTGCAGCCGCTGCCTGAATAATATAAATAATAATAAATGCACATTTAACTGAAAAAAAATAAAATAAATAAAAAATAAAAAAAGGGGGCATTTATTATTATTTTGTTTTTAAAAGTGAGCTTGTCCTATAAGCCCACAACCAGAAATTGAATACATCGCAGCTTACCAATCATTAGATATGGTGGTTGCATTTGTTTTCTTTTTTTTAGGCTTTTCCCCTTTGTTTTCATCTGGTGATCTAGCTGGTAACACCCCTCCTGTATAAGAGTGCCCCAGATGAAGGAGACCTTTGGACAGCTGCATTGTCAGTCTGGGGGAGGGGGAGTATTAGATGTACTAGCAGATTTACATACACAAAAACAAACACTTTAAGCACACTGCAGCTCAAAAAAGCATCTCCTACAGGCTTTTAAACTCTTATTTTCTCTGCCTGGAGACTCCCCTCCATGTTAGCCAATGTGTCCATGAAAACGATGGAGTTTACAGGAATATGGGCTTACAGGCAGAAAAAAACCCCACCAAACTCACATTTTAGCGGTGCCGGCATTTCGTCACAAATGGCGACCCATCACATTTGGCTACACACTGGACTATGCATGCACAACGCCGCCATATGCGTTCCAAAACTGTGGCGATCTGCGCTTGCACAGAATGTTGTGCCCACACCCCTGAGTCCAGGTTCAAGCCCCACCATCCAAGTGCACATAGAGACAGATTATAATTATGCTGAGCAAAGCAAGGCCGTGTCCGAAGCGTGGCGAGCCCGCAAGGGGTCCTGTGGCAAAGTGGTCTTACAACAGTGTTGGAATGCATATGACGGCATCGCGCATGTGCAGTCCAAATGTGATGGGTCGCCATATGTGACGAAACACTGCGGTGCCGCTTCGTGAGAACCGGCGTGGTGCATAGGACTAGCAAGCAGTTCACACTGCCTTATGCGAACCGCTGCGGGTGTCAATAGAAAGCCAATGACACCCGCAGATTAGTTCGCTTGCCGCAGTGCAAACTGTCAAACGGTGCAATCAGATTCCAGTGCAGACCCAAAAAAAAAAAAAAAAACAGTCCTGTACCATTTTTGTGCGAATGCGATGCCAATTCAGCCATACGATCTGTATGGCTAAATTGGCATTGCACAGACATCATATGTGATCTGCAAAGCAGTGCAGTGTGAATCACATGCGATGTCTAACATCACACCAGTGGTAACGTTAAGAGAGGGCAGTAAAACCACAGCTCAACCCTCTATTTTATTTCCCCCCCCAACCACAAGTGTAAACTAAGGCTTACTGCCACGTTTTCTAAACAAATTGTTGTCTGTTAGAGGAGGTTAAATATAAAAAGGACTTAATTTTTTACTTGATCACCAGGTGAAAACAAGGTGAAACTCATGCAGCCATCACATCTAATGAATGGTAGGCTGCAATATGTTCAATTTTTACCTTCATTAGCTCTCCCTGCAATCTGACCCCTAAAACTTCAGCAGAAACCACATGACCTCCCACTGAGCCAATCAGATGTGTCCACCATAGGTGCTATAAACAGAAAGGCAGAAGCAGCGTCAGCGAGGCAGCATGACTCCTACTAAACACACATAACCCCGATCCAGTCAGGACTCAGCTAGCTCTGTATTTATCACTAAGTGACCATTATGTACGTATTACCTGCACTCCTCAGTACACCACAGGGAACCAACTCCCCTTCACTTTCATTTCCTTCTAATCAGCTGTAGAAACCAAAGGACACAAACCCCGCCCCCCCAACGGACACATTTCCTGGGACAGCCCACACACGGAAGCAGCAGGCCGGCAGCCATTTTATTGGAGACCACATACGAAACTATAGTCTACTCGGATTACATTGCTTTTATTTACAAAATATTATATCTCAGCAAGCTAAAACCCGTATAGTGTTTTGACAATAGGAGCAGGTCTGAGTTATGCTCCGTGTTTATTCCGCTAGTAGGCGGGCATGTGATGCATGACATGAAGTGATGCGTTGTGTACACCAGGGGGCGTGAGAGGCAAAGATTAGAAAGGCTTTTTAGAAATGCATGGGTTGAAGGAGTATAAGGCTGGATTCACATCTATGCATTTTTAGTGCATTTTGCAGATTTGCACTGCAGTCCATTTTACATGGTTTCCTATGGAACACATTCTGTTGTGCAAATCTGCAAAATGCAAAAAGCTCTAAAAATGCATAAGTGTGAATCCAGCCTCACTCTTTATTGTTATGTATATGGCACAGCTCCCAACTGTCCCTGATTTGGAGGGACTGTCCCTGATTTCGAGGGACTGTCCCTGATTTGGAGGGATTGTCCCTGATTTGGAGCAATGTCCCTCTGTCCCTCTTTCCTCCTCATTTTGGTCTGATCTATATAGTTGTATATAAAATGTATTTTTTATCTTTCAAAAACCTTTCATCCAAATTCTAAATTGCTGCATTTGTCAATTTTAAAAGCCAATATAAAGGAATATCAGTGGTAAAAAAAACAACACCTTTTTTTGGTTATGTCACCTTTAAGGGGCGTGGCAGGGGGCGTGTCCTATGCCTACATACATTTGCTAGTAGGTGTCCCTCATTCCCATCTCAAAATGTCGGGAGGTATGATATGGAAGTACTGTTAAACTCTCTTTCCTTTACAAGTGGCCCTCTTTTAAGAGCCCTTTCATGCTGCTAGCGTGGCTGGCCATAAAGCACCGCGATTTTCCGCTGCTAGCAGAGTGCGTTTAACCCCGCTAGTGGCCGAGGAAAGGGTTAAAACCGCCCGCAAAGTGTCGCTGCCAAAGCGCTTTGCAGGCGATTTGGCAGCACTGTTCATTGATTTCAATGGTAGGGGCTGTTTAGGAGCGGTGTATACAGAGGTCCCCCACCACCCCAAAGATACTGCTTGCAGGGCTTTTTTTCCTGTCCTGCAAGCGCACCTCCCCAGTGGTAAAGCCCTCGGGCTCTCACACTGGGGATGCTTAAGAGGCACTTTACAGGCACTATTTTTTAGCGCTAAAAAATCCTGAAAAGTGCTCCAGTGTGAAAAGGGTCTAAAGTGTATGTAAAGCCATCATTTTTTAACCACTTGACCTTCAAAGATTTACCCCCCTTCATGACCAGGTCATTTTTTGTGATACGTCACTGCGTTACTTTAACAATTACATGGTCGTGCAACACTGTACCCAAATAAAATGGTCCTTTATGTTCTTTTTTTCCCCACAAATAGAGCTTTCTTTTGGTGGTATTTGATCACCTCTGCGTTTTTAGTTTTTTGCGCTTTAAACAAAAAAAAATACAATTTTGAAAAAAAAAACACAATATTTTTTGCTTTCTGTTATAAAACAAATGTAGCGATATTTCCGCAGGAGCCACTGGTGAATATGGGTATTTCCCACCCTGCACATCCCGCCACATGAATTTTCCATTCTCTCTGGAGACAAGAATCAGTCTTGCAGCTTTGTTTTGTGTTTTTTTTTATTCTGGCGGATTAAACTTGGATGGGGAAAGGGATGTTATGGGGTGCCCACTTGATCGGCAAATAATTCTTCATTGACACAAACTATATACATCCAGTATATACACACTTCTCCTCTTCTAGCTCCAGCACAGACTTGCTTGTAGAACTACATCTCCCAGGTCCAGCTAGCACTGACAAATTGATCCAACACAGTCTCAGTCAGATCCAAGTGAATGCCCTTTGCAGGCAGGGACCGCAGGGCCCTTTTGGTGTAGCAGAAAAATAGGTCTTAGTGCTTGCTGTCCTATTCCTGTGGCTACTGCTCCTAGTACCCCCTCTTCAGGCACTGCTAGCCCACCTGGCTGCAGCTGCCCTTTTCTATAGCCCTCCTGGTTACTTGTCCACAGTCCTCCCAGACTGACTCTGCATCCATCCCAGACTGCTTGCACCCAGTCCCTTCAGGCATGCCTCTCAGTTCTCTGACTGCAACACTCACCAGCCCTCTTGGCTGTCTTTCTACCTGGAGTTTTGCCCAGCAGTGTTCTCCCACTGCCCTCTCCTTGCTCCGTGCCTCCTGGTCAGGATCAATCCATGTGTCATGAGAAGGGGATCCCTTCCACACCCCCCCAGACAAGGGGGCTACTCACAAAGGTATTGACAGCCTGTCAGATTGGATGGAGAATGTCTGTGAACAGCAATTTTCAAGTATTGCCACAGATTCTCAATTGGATTTAGGTCTGTACTCTGACTGGGCCATTCTAACATGTGAATATGCTTTGATCTAAACCATTCCACTGTAGATCTGTAGCTTTGGCTGTATGTTTAGGGTCATTGTCCTGCTGGATGGTGAACCTCCACCCCAGTCTCAAGTCTTTTGCAGACTAATGCCGCGTACACACGACCAGACTTTTCAACATCAAAAGTCAGACGGAACAATTCCGGCAGACCATTCGATCGTGTGTGGGCTGCAGCTGACTTTTGATTTGCAAAAGTCTGACAGACTTTAGAAATGGAACATGTTTCAAATTTTTCCGCCAGAACTCCGCCGGACCCAGTTCCTACCGAGAAATCCGCTCGTGTGTATGCTAGTCCAACGGACAAAAACCGACGCGAGGGCAGCTATTGGCTACTGGCTATGAACTTCCTTATTCTAGTCCAGTCGTACGTCATCACGTTCAAATCCGTCGGACTTTGGTGTGATTGTGTGTGGCCAAGTCCGTTCATTCGGAAAGTCCGTCAGAACTCTGTCAGAACTCCGTCAGAACTCCGTCGAAAGTCTGTCGGACCTAAGTCCGGTCGTGTGTACGCAGCATAACAGTTTTTTTTTCTAAGATTGCCCTGTGTTTGGCTCCATCCATCTGCCCATTAACTCTGGCCATCTTCCCTGTCCCTGCTGAAGAAAATCATCCTCACAACATGATGCTGCCACCACCAAGTTTCACGCTGGGGATGGTGTGTTCAGGGTGATGGGCAGTATTCGTTTTCTGCCACACATAGCGTTTTGCTTTTAGGCCAAAAAGTACAATTTTGGTCTCATCTGACCAAACCACCTTCTTCCACATGTTTGCTGTGTCCTCCGCATGGCTTCTCACAAGCTGCAAATGGGAGTTCCTATGGCTTTATTTCAACAATGGCTTTCCTCTTGCCACTCTTCCATAAAGGCCAGATTTGTGGCGTGCATCGTTGTCCTGTGGACAGATTCTCCCAACTGAGCTGTGGATCTCTGCAGCTCCTCCAGAGTTACCATGGGCCTCTTGGCTGCTTCTCTGATTATTGCTTTCTTTGCCTGGCCTCTCAGTTTAGGTGGACGGTCTTGGTAGGTTTGCAGTTGTGCCATTCTCTTTCCATTTTGAATGATGGATTGAATAGTGCTCCGTAAAATGTTCAAAGCTTGGGATATTTTTTTATAACCTAACCCTGCTTTAAACTTCTCCACAAATTTATCCCTGACCTGTCTGGTGTGTTCTTTAGCCTTCATGATGCTGTTTGTTTACTAAGGGTCTCTATTTAGTAATTAGGTGACTTCTAAAGGCAATAGGTTCCACTAAATTGTAGTTATGGGTATCGGAGTAAACGGGGCTGAATACAAATGCATGCCACACTTTATCATTTTCCTTCCATTTCACAATTATGTTCCACTTTGTGTTGGTCTATCACATACAATCCCACTAAAATACATTTACGTTTTTGGTTGTAACATGACAAAATGTAGAAAATTTCAATGGATATTAATACTTTTTCAAGGCACTGTACCGTGGCAACTGAAGTCATATTGTAATTGAATTTTATTAAAAATTACCTTTTCTTTTGAATCAGTTATTTTCTGTAAAATGTAATGCAATATGGCTACCTGGAGGTGTTCTGTACACAGGATTTGTATAGAATGCCCTCCAGAAATGTAATTTCCTGCTTGTGTGATTGACTTTCCCAGAAGTCTGCCCTAAGACACAAGTCAGATTGAAAGCATTCCCTGCAACAAAAATGCAGTTTTTGGTGACATGTTACCAATAGAAAATCACATCTAAAGGTATGCAGACCCTGCAAGTTTCCTCATTAGAGCCCTGCAGGTGCAGCAGCATATTGATAATTATGAAACCACTCCCATTAGATTCACTTTCCACATGGACACAGAAACCCACAGGGATTTCTTAAGAATAACAAAAGGTAGGACTCTGCAACAAAAAGTTATTTACCACTTGCTTACTGGGCACTTAAACCCCCCTCAGTCCCAGACCAATTTTCAGCTTTCAGCGCTGATGCACTTTGAGTGACAATTGCGTGGGCATACAACACTGTACCCAAATGACATTTTTATCATTTTTTTCCCACAAATAGAGCTTTCTTTTGGTGGTATTTAATCACAGCTGGGAGTTTTATTTTTTGCTAAACAAACAAAAAAAGATGCAAAAAAATAATAATCATGTTTAATAGTTTGTTATAAAATTTTGCAAACAGGTCATTTTTCTCCTTCATTGAAGTGCGCTGATGAGGCGGCACTGATAGGCTGCACTGGTGGGCACTGATAGGCTGCATTGGTGGGCACTGATAGGCTGCATTGGTGGGCACTGATAGGCTGCACTGGTGGGCACTGATAGGCATAGTTAAGGCGGCACTAATAGGCACAGATAAGGCGGCACCGATGGGCACAGATAAGGCGGCACTGATGGGCAAAGATGGGCACAGATAAGATGGCACGGATGGGTGGCACAGATGGGTGGCACGGATGGATGCCACTAAGGGGCACTGATAGGTACCACTGATAGATGGGACTGATGGGCACTGATAGGTGGCACTGATAGGTGGCTCTGATAGGTGGCACTGCTGGTTACTGATGGGCGGCACTGCTGGGCACTGATGGGCACTGGTAGATGACACTGATGGGCACAGATATGTGGCACTGGGATGCAGCACCTTTGTTGAGGCAGATTGTGGGCACTGCTGGGTGGCACTGTGGGCACTGCTGGGTGGCACTGTGGGCACTGCTGGGTGGCACTGACGGGGGGCACTTATTTTTTTATCATCTTTATTGGTGAGGGGGCAGGTGGGCACTGGCAGGGGGCAGGTGGGCACTGGCAGGGCTGGCCGTGATCGGGACTGATGTCCCGATCACGGCCGCCGGAGATCTGCTTTTTTTTTTCTCCTTGCGCTGTCAGCGCGAGGAGGAATAATAGCCGATTACCGGCTCCGTTATATCACATGATCAGCTGTCATTGGCTGACAGCTGATCACGTGATAAGGGGTCGGGATCGACCCCTTGCTTTGATCGGTGATCAGGCGAGTCTCATAGACTCGCCGATCACAGAGCGCGCCATGCGCGCCCCTCAGGGGGCGTGCAGGCCGCTCGTGCACGGGACTACGTCAATAGACGTAGTCCCGGAAAAGGAGATCCGCGCTGTAGCCGTCATTCGGCTATAGCGCGGGTCCCAAGAGGTTAAAAAAAATCAGTAAAGATCATTATTTACATTTAAGGAGAAGTCTCCCTTGTGCAAAAAATCTTCAGTGCGCTTGATACATAAAAATTTAAAATGTAATAAAAAAGTACAGAAACACAAACGTGTGAACCTAGCCTAAGGGCCAGTTCACACCAGGCTGTGCGTTCCTTTGTGAGTCAGATGCAGTTCTGTGCGGTGAGATTTCAGCCCTATTCATTTTGAATTGGCTGAAATCGCACCGCACTGCACCTAAAGTAGTACATGTACTATTTTTGGAAGCTCACTGCATTCGGATTGCAGAAATTCTTACCCAGCCATTCACATGCTCAGTGTCTAAATGCTAGCTTCGCCAAATTGCTAGCACTGCAACTGCTACCTTTTCAGCTGGTAAACTCTGCCCCATTTTGTGAATTTGTGGAATGTGCTGTACCTCAGTGGCAGGTTCCAAAATTACATTTCTCTTCACGGAAGGCCATTCCGGCTCTCTACCGGCATGTGGAAGGCAATGTTTTGGCCTCATTGGACAGGGCAGTCAACAGCTAGGTTCATATTACCGCTGACTCATGGTCCAGCAGACATGGGCAGGGACGATACCTTTTCTTCATGGCGCACTGGGTAACTCTGATGGCAGCTGGGAAGGGTGCAGGACAGGGTTCAGTGTTGTTGGAGCTTGTTCTGCCACCACGCCTCCAAAATGCTAGTGGCGATTCTGCCACAGCCCTCTCCTTCACTCCCTCCTTCTTCCTCTATGGCCTCTTCTGCAGATTTGTCCTCTGAACCAGCAGTGCTCCATAAGCATTCAAGGGGCTACGTAAGCAGTCAGGCTAAAAGATGCCATGTGGTGTTTGAGTCGGTCTGCCTAGGGGAGAGGAGCCACACTGGGGCAGAGATGCTGTCAGCTCTGCAGGGGCAGGCTCAAAGGGGGTTGACACCATGGCAGCTTCAGCCAGGAAAGGTTGTATGCAACAATGGCACCAACCTTCTCTCCACACTTCGACAGTAACACTTGACCCATGTTCCATGTTTGGCACACATCCTGAATTTGGTGGTGCAGCATTTCTTGACCAGGTACCCAGGCTTACAAGCGGTCATTTCTGCCGGTCATACAATGCCAGTGTTCGGCTGGCTCACATTCAAAGGGAATGCAACCTGCCCACCAACCGCCTCATTTGTGACATACACACCAGGTGGCACTCAATGTTGGCCAAGCTACAGCAGCTGCACACACAGCAGAGGGCCATCAATGAGTACCTGTGCGAGTATGGCACCAGGACAGGGTCAGGGGGCCTGGCTTCTTTTCACCACACCAGTGGCTACTGATCAAGGATACATGCACTGTCCTGTCACCATTTGAGGAGGCCACAAGGATGTTGAGCAGTGACAATGCATGCATTAGTGACACTGTCCCTCTAGTCTTCCTGCTGGAGTACACTGTTCGTGGAATCATGGACAGGGCACTTGAGGCAGAACAACAGGAGGAAGAGGAAGACTTCCTTTCCTCTCAAGGTCCCCTTTATCCAGATAGCATTCCTGCTGTCCAGCCAAACACACTGGAAGAAGAGGAGGGGGATTGTATCAGCATGGATTTAGAGTATAGCATTCAGTAGCAGTTTTCAAGGGATGCATTTCAGTCCCCAGAAACCAAAGGAGTTGTACGTGGCTGGGAGGATGTAGTTACGGATCATATGATCCTTATTGACCCAATGGACTCAGAATCTAATGCCTCTGCAAACTTATGCTGCATGGCCTCCCTGATTCTGCAAAGCCTGTGAAAGGACCCTAGGATTTGTGGTATCAAGTAGAAGGATCAATACTGGCTGGCAACCCTTCCTAATTCATGTTACAAAGGTAAAGTTGCAGAACTCATCCTGCCTTCACAGAGGGAGCAGAGGATGAAACTTCTTCAGGAGACCTTGAAGAAAGGGTTGTGCAATGCATTTCCAGACCCTGGGAGGTTACCATTTTCTGGTGCTGGACAACAAATTGCTGACGCTTCGTTCAGTCAGAGGAAGAGTGGTGGAGAAGGTGGCAGTCTGACCAATGCCTTTAAACAATTTTCAGAGATCAGCACCAAGGTCTGATCAGTTCAAGCAACCATTGCCAGCATCTGCATTACATGGTGTGACAGACTCACCCAGGACAGAGGCTTTTGGAGGGGACTGCATTTTAGCCTCTTGCCTACCGACTATGGGCCTTGGAACTTGAGGAAGCTACAAGCATTTAGGAAGATATTCTGTTATGTAATGCAAAAGGACATTATTAAGGAGGCCAGCTTAAGACTCAGTGGACATATGTATGTGAAAGGAATGCTGATTAATGAGATCTGGAAAGCCAGGGTCTTTCACCCAATAGTTTATTGTGCTCATTAACACACCTTTGTCTACTAGCAAATTATTGGGGGATTTTTTTCTACTTGTGTATTGTAAGTTGTGAGTGAGGAGACGGCAAGTCTACCCTGAAAGGTCACATCTCTGAGTCACCTAGTCTGGGTAAATGATTAGATAACTAGCTCATGTTAATTAGGTTTCTGGTTAGAGTTTGTATTGTCAGCCTGCTGTATATATTTGTGTGTCATCTCAAATAAAACAGTTCATGTTCAGCAACCAAATTAGTATTGTCTTGTTTGTTGTTGTCAGCAGTTGGAATATCTGGTATCTACATTCAGACTGGGATGAAGCGGTATATGACAAAAGCACTCAAGTGGAGTGTGGAACATTTTGTTACATTGGTGACAAGCAGTGGGACGCTTCCTGCAGTCTGGACATCCAAACCTCCACCTGGATCCGAGGTTCGGACAGCAGGAGAGGAGAGGTACAGATACCAGCCGCCATGGAAAAAGAATTCGGAAGGAGGTTGTGAGAGATGCAGATACAGCATAGAGGACCAGTATCAGAGCAGGTCCTGCTGAGATGGTATAATTCTATCCACTGCAAACTCTGGAAGGAAAAGCTAGCTTGTGAGCATTGCCACTAGGGAAAAATTCTCCCCTCCATCCACAAAAGATACTGGTCACAGTATGGATTGTGGGTGCTGTTTTTGAGAGAAAAACCACACAAGGAGCAGACAGCTGAGTTAAACAGGCTGGTATGGGCAGAGATGCAGCTGGATGAGAGCTTCAGAGCCCTCCGTTGGCATGTATCCTTACAAGCATGCCCTTGGATAGCGGATGACAGCCCAATGGAATGCTTTGGCTACGGCGGCCTGGGACTGTTGTATGTGAAGCTGACAGGGGATCCTAACTTTGGGAGTGATTTGGAGTAGCGGTTAGACGAAATCATGGATTTCAGAGAAGAGATACTGAACGTTTCAGAAGTGCACTTGGCACTGGAAGATATAGCGTTTCTGGCCATTCGGGAATGGGAGCTGGAGATCGCCAACAGACGGCTGCTAGACTATGCTTAGCGCTAGGGCTGGGCTCCCTTTGTCTGGGACTATCAGGAAATACCAGCAGACAGCTCTGAAATCCCTGCTGAAGAGTCGGTAAGGTGGCATAGTAACAATGTGCTTTGCCAACCTTCCCCCACAGCTATGGACGCGTAGGTCTTATGGCGGATGCAGCAAGTGCTTACTGACCTTGATGAACCTGTTTCTGCACAAGACGAGGTTGGATGGAGGAATGTGCCTGTCCAGCTGCATGCCAGAGAATCAGCAGTGCAAAATCTGGAGATTGCCACCCCCAAAGCTGAAGTGCTGACAACAGGGCAGAGCTCTGCTAACTTCTGCTCAGCACCAATAGCATCTTCTGGGTTCCATGGACAGGAGATGGTGAACCTCTATCCCCAGACACCAGTTGCAGAGAATAAGGAAATTAATAAATGTCTGTAAGCCGTTCTTCTGTGTTTACATGTGAAATTCTAAATCCAGATAATAAAGTGGTAAATAAGTGAAAAAATAATAATAAGTGAATAAATAATATGAAATACAGGCTGCAAATTCCAAGTGTTGTGTTTGACACAACACTGGTGGCACTATCCTGCTCTGGGCTGTTTGCTGCAGTTCCAGTTTCCACCAGCAGGTGTCACCCAGGAGCCAGCAGGCTGGTGTAATCAGGCTAATTATTCAGCTGCCTGGGGGCTACTTAAGGCTTCTCCTCCCTTCCCCTGGTGCGTCACGATTCTGGTCCCTTCCTTGCCGGCGGCTGTGCCTAGCATGGTCCAGTCTGTACCTCTCTGCCTTGTTCCTGCCTTGCTTCTATTTGAGTACCCTGTTGAGATCCCCCTTCCTTGCAACCTTGCATTCCTTTATCCTTGTCCTTTAGATGTTTTTTGTATATAGTTATTAGTTAGGTTCCTTTGCTATTTGTCTTTTGGGGTTTGTTTATGTTCACATTTACTGTGTGCTGTGTTGCTGTGTTAATGGTTTGCTGTGTTTCACTATAAATAAATATCACTTTAATATATATATCCTTTGGTCTCAGTTCCCTTGTGTAGCTACGTGTCTGGTCTCCCTAGCCGCTGATCCCGACATAATCGTGACGCCACCAACGATCAGATCAGCTACACTTAGAAACTGGGAGCCAGTTGCTTTGGATTTTTGCTTTTCCTTCCACAATGCTGAGAGTACAGGTTATTTGCCATGTGCAACTTGCAGTAGAGGATAAGGATTTGTGTCAGTCACTTTGGCAGGATCTCACTGAGGAAGAGCTGCTTGAAGGGATTTTGACTGCACATGCCTTAGCTGTTGAGGGTAGACTTTCACTTAGTGAAGTACAATCTTTCATTCAGGTCTGTTCTGAGCTACTATTTCAGGTTACCCCTCAGGGCCATGATATTTTCACTCCTCCATTCACTTTGTACCAGGCTGGATTTTTGGGATGGTTGCTAAAACATTGTGCAGGTGTGTTTCTGCAATGTGAGCAAGGGAGAGACAAACTAATTTTAGTTCAACCTCTACTACAAGCTTGGTCAGAGATCATATACCCAGTGCAAGTCACATAAGTACCCTGCCATCAGTAAGCACACTTCCCCTGTATGCAATCCATCGAAACCTCCCCCTGCAGTGCCATTACCCATAGCAACATCTCAGGCCCCTTCCTGCATTTCTAATACTCTTCCCTCTATTCTTCCTAGTACTGTTACTACCTTCCCATCAGCAGTACAGTCTGGTCAGCATAAGGCAACTATGTGCAGGACTCCGATATCTAAGCCTAAGAAAAAGAAACAAAACTCATCTCCTGCTCTTATACCTGTGCCTCCTCCATGTTGCCGCCTGCTGATGATGTCCATGCCTCCTCCATGTTGCCGCCTGCTGATGATGTCCATGCCTCCTCCATGTTGCTGCCTGCTGATGGGGTCTATGCCTCCTCCATGTTGCCATCTGCCGATGGGGTCCATGCCCCCTCCATGTTGCCACCTGCTGATGGGGTCCATGCCTCCTCCATGTTGCCACCTGGCGATGGGGTCCATGCCTCCATGTTGCTACCGGCTGATGGGGTCCATGCCTCCTTCATGTTGTCACCTGCCGATGGGGTCCATGCTGATGTCGCCTGCCGATAGGGTCCATACCTCCTCCATGCTGATGTCGCCTGCCGATGGGGTCCATTCCTCTTCCATGCTGCCGCTTGCTGATGGTGTACATTCTTTCTCCATGCTGCCTTCTGTTGCCAAGCTTGCCACGGTGGGTTCCCAGGCTCCCTTATCCTTGTCCTTTAGATGGTTTTTGTATATAGTTAGTAGTTTGGTTCCTTTGTTATTTGTTTTTTGGGGTTTGTTTATGTTAAAATTTACTGTGTGCTGTGTTAGGCCCCTTTCACACTGACGATCCGTTCAGGCCCGCCTGTCAGTTTTTCAGGCGGACCTGAACGGGTGCTCCATAGAGCTCTATGGAGCGTCGGATGTCAGCGGTGACATGTCCGCTGACATCCGACCCGCTCCGATCCGAAAAAGTGTGACGGAGGAAAAAGCTATTTTTCCATCCGTCTGCGGATCGGATCGGGTGACGACGGGCACTGCGGTCCGTCGTCATCCGATCTCCCATAGGGGAGAGCGGCGCTGTGACAGGTCCGTCCCTGCGCAGTGTGCAGAGACGGAGCTGTCATCTCCCTGCTCAGCGGGGATCGGCGGAGTGATCCCCGCTGAGCAAACGGACATCCACGGGGCGGATCAGAACTGATCCGCCCCGTGTGAAAGGACCCTTAATGGTTTTCTGGGTTTCACTATAAATAAATATCACTTTAATATAACCTTTGTTTGCTCTTGGTTCCCTTGTGTAGGTACGTGTCTGGTCTCCCTAGCCGCTGATCCCGACACATAAAAATGAATCAGTCTTGGATAAGCAGCTATCAAGCACCTGATGCTGATGTAACTGATTGAATTTGCTATGGATCTAGGATCTCTTGAAGACTGCCTATGCTGACTAGTGATGGACGAACTTCCGACGGGACGTTTCGCGAACGCGAAACGCGAACGGACACAAACGTTCGCGAAAACGACCGTTCGCCGCGGGCTCCATTGACTTCAATGGGAGGCGAATTTCGCAAACCTTTAGGTCGAATTTGCGGCCACGGGGTAATTATTAGGGGGTAGCACGTAGTCCCACCACCTGGACAATAGCATAATACATGTATGAGGTGAATTTGGGATCGATAACTACAAGCATTTTTTTTTTATTTGGGAAATTGTTCTGACAATTCAGGACTATGGAGCTAATGAAGGCAATGGAGGAGAGGGAAGGTCAGGGACCAGGGTAGGCAAACAAGAGGGTGCAGGAGATACAGAGCACTGACAGCAGCACCGTAATACAGAGCACTGACATCAGCACCGTGACATACAGCGCTGACAGCAGCTCCGTGACATACAGCGCTGACAGCAGCTCCGTGACATACAGCGCTGACAGCAGCTCCGTGACATACAGCGCTGACAGCAGCTCCGTGACATACAGCGCTGACAGCAGCTCCGTGACATACAGCGCTGACAGCAGCACCGTGACATACAGCGCTGACAGCAGCTCCGTGACATACAGCGCTGACAGCAGCTCCGTGACATACAGCGCTGACAGCAGCTCCGTGACATACAGCACTGACAGCAGCTCCGTGACATACAGCGCTGACAGCAGCTCCGTGACATACAGCGCTGACAGCAGCACCGTGACATACAGCGCTGACAGCAGCTCCGTGACATACAGCGCTGACAGCAGCTCCGTGACATACAGCGCTGACAGCAGCTCCGTGACATACAGCGCTGACAGCAGCTCCGTGACATACAGCGCTGACAGCAGCTCCGTGACATACAGCGCTGACAGCAGCTCCGTGACATACAGCGCTGACAGCAGCTCCGTGACATACAGCGCTGACAGCAGCTCCGTGACATACAGCGCTGACAGCAGCTCCGTGACATACAGCGCTGACAGCAGCTCCGTGACATACAGCGCTGACAGCAGCACCGTAAGCAGCCCCAGGAGGAAGTCAGCACAGCACAGGGATGGTGTGATCCCCTCATAATAAGAACCCCCAGGAGGAAGTCAGCACAGCACAGGGATGGTGGGAGCCCCTCATAATAAGAACACCCAGGAGGAAGTCAGCACAGCACAGGGATGGTGGGAACCCCTCATAATAAGCAGCCCCAGTAGAAATATGACACCGCTCAACCTCTTCAAAGAGGAGGGTAGGGGCATATAGTACGGTGTGCTTTTTTGGGTCAGGGAAGTGAGCCAAATGAATTAAGAAGGTCTGTGTGCTTGATTCCAAAAATTGTTTATAGACATATACATGGTCTACTGATCACATGTGTTGAATTCCTCCGAGATCCATGCCTCATTCATTTTTAGAAATGTGAGGTAGTTAACACTGTGGTGAGCTAGGCGAGTACGCTTATCGGTCACAATCCCCCCTGCTGCGCTGAACGTCCTTTCGGACAGGACACTGGATGAGGGGCAAGCCAACAGTTCGATTGCAAATTGGGCAAGCTCTGGCCAGAGGTCAAGCCTGCCCACCCAGTAGTCTAGGGGTTCATCACTCCTCAGAGCGTCCACATCGGCCGTTAACCCAATGTAGTCGGACACCTGACGGTCTAGGCGTTCCCTGATGCTGGATCCGGATGACACCTGTCGATGGGTCGGCTGAAAGAATGACCTCATATCCGAAGTCACCAACACATCTTCAAACCGGCCTCTTCTTGCAGGCGCTGTTGGATTGGTACCCGCAAATCCTTCTCTGGGAGTGGGAATTGCTCCTCTGCCAGCGCACGCAAAAGCAGAATGCAGCATTTCTCGAAGCAAGGCCTGGAAGTGCTGCATTCTGACAGCCCTCTGCGACGGCGGTAACATTTCCGCCATTTTGTGTTTGTACCGGGGGTCTAAGTACGTTGCCACCCAGTACTGGTCCTTGACCCTCATGCTTTTTATACGGGGGTCCCTATTAAAACACTGGAGCATGAAGGCCCCCATTTGCACTAAAGTGGAAGCGGTGTGGTGGCCTGGCTCCTGCTCATCATCCAGGATAATGTCGTCCTCTTCATTCTCCTCTCCCCATCCTCGCACAACAGGGATCCCAGAAAGGTTTAAAGCATGCTCTTCTTGCTCCTGCTCATCCGCCCCGGCACCATCCTCCTCTGACTCCTCATCAGACTCCTGTTGTTGACTTGTCTCAGATAGAGTAGCCCCCCCTGGGAATTCATCCAGCATTGCGACTTCCTCATCTTCCCGCTCCTGCTCCTCCACAGCCTGATCAATGACACGACGCAATGCACGCTCCAGAAAGAAGGCATAAGGTACCATGTCACTGATGGCGCCATGGCTGCGACTGACCAGTTTGGTGATCTCCTCAAATGGCCGCAGAAGTCTGCATGTGTCGCGCATGAGCAGCCACTGGCGCGGTGAAAAAAAACCCAGCTCCCCAGAACCGTTTCTTTCGCAGAGTTCATACAGGTAGACGTTAACTGCACGTTTCTGCTGGAGCAGCCTATCAAGCATATAGAAGGTTGAGTTCCATCGCGTCGGGCAATCGCAAATAAGACGTCTGACCGGCAGATGGTGTCGCCGCTGAATGTCAGCAAGGCGAGCCATGGCCGTGTAAGATCTTCTGAAATGGGCCGAGATTTTCCTTGCCTGCCGCAAGATGTCCTGGACCCCAGGGTATTTGACAAGGAATCGCTGCACGACCAAGTTTAAGACGTGTGCCATGCACGGCACGTGCGTGATTTTGCCCTGTTTCAATGCGCTAAGCAGATTGGCACCGTTGTCACACACCACTTTACCAACTGTCAAATTGAGCGGTGTTAGCCACTCATCTGCCTGTGAACGCAAAGCTGAAAGGAGTGCCGGGCCAGTGTGGCTCTTTGCTTCCAGGCACAACAGACGCAGCACGGCATGGCAACGTCTCACCTGGCATGTGGAATAGGTTCTGGGGAGCTTGGGCGGTGCAGTGGAAGAGACGCTAGCAGCGGAAAAGGAGGAGGCAGCTGAGGAGGAGAGGGAGGAGGATGGAGTAGGAGGAGGAGAAGAAGAGTCAGGCCTGCATGCAATCCGTGGCGGTAAAACCAAATCTACACGGGTGCCACGGGTTACATGCTTGACGGCCGTCAGAAGGTTCACCCAGTGGGCAGTAAAACTGATATACCTTCCCTGCCCGTGTTTGCTAGACCACGTGTCTGTGGTCAGATGTATCTTGGCACCGACACTGTGTGCCAGAGATACATTCACTTGCCGCTGAACATGGCCATATAGCTCTGGGATGCCCTTCTCTGAGAAATACTTCCTTCCTGGGACCTTCCATTGTGGTGTTCCAATGGCCACAAATTTGCGAAAGGCCTCCGAGTCCACCAGTTTATATGGCAGTAGTTGGCGGGCTATGAGTTCTGACAAGCCAGCCGCCAACCGTTGGGCAAGAGGGTTATCCGGCGTCATCATTTTTTTACGCTCAAACATTAGGCCCACGGAAGCCTGCCTTTTTGCAGAAAAATGTGAGCTTGGCGTGATGGAAGGTGGAGTGGAGGACAATTGTGAGGAGAGAGGAGAAGGAGAAGTAGAAGACGAGGCTGGACGGTGAGAGCCTGCAGTGTGGCTTTGTGTGTTCCGTTGCTCCCACTGGGCTCGGTGATGGCTGCTCATGTGCCTTCTTAAGGCGGTCGTCCCTAGGTGAGTATTGGGCTTACCGCGACTAACGCGTTGACTGCAAAGATTGCAGATGGCAACGCTATTGTCAGCAGCGGACACGTTAAAAAAAGCCCACACTGCGGAGCCATGTGCCGGTGTCCTGGGAGCGCCAGATGTGACCGTACATGGTCGATGACTCGCTCCTGATACATTTGCAGTCTGCTTTGTCCCTGCTGTGCAATGTAAGTCATTGCTGCTTCTCCTCCCTATCTGCTGGTCCATATCTCCCTCTGAACTCCCCTCCTCTTCCTCTCTTGTGGGCACCCACGTGACATCACTAGACACGTCATCATCAACGTCACCTTCCCCACCGCTATAAGTAGAGTAGGCAGCAACACCGGGGACCAACCTCCTCCTTGGGCTGATCTGGGTACTGGCGTCAGACTGCTGAGTAGCGCTTGTTGCTACCTCCTCTTCCTGATCCAATACCAAGAGTGGCTGCGCATCAGAAATGTCCTCTTGATATGGATCGGAAAATAATTCCAGTGACTCAAGCGGAAGGTATGTGGTGGTGGTGGTGGTGGTCGTGTTGTTGGTGGTAGTGTCTTTGGGGGTGCACATAGCAGAGAGTGAAGAAGAGGGTGCAGATCGAGAGGATGAGGAGGGTGCAGAAGAGTAAGGCTGAGCGAGCCACTCAACCAAGTCTGGTGCATCCTTTAAAGTAATTGAACGCACCTTCTGCAACTTCCCACTTTGGCTCAAGCCTGTTGCTCCTGCCCTACCCCTACCACCCCTGCGGAAGGGCCTGCCTCTTCCTCTGCATGTCATTTTTTAAATGACCCTGTGACAAAACTCTTAGTCCCTATACCGCTGAAGGACTGCTGCAGTATAGGTGAGCGGTCAGCAGTGGTGCACGTCAACCCTATCTATTGTGGACCGATAGCGGTCCTTACAGAACAGCAGACTGTACCGCACTCAAGCCTATGTACCGTAGCACCCTATACCAAGTTACCAGTCCTTATAAGAACTTTTGTGGACCAAGCAGGTTGTGTATTAGTGTTTAGCAGACTGTACGTCAGTCCCTATACCGCTGAAGGACTGCTGCAGTATAGGGCAGCGGTCAGCAGTGGTGCACGTCAACCCTATCTATTGTGGACCGATAGCGGTCCTTACAGAACAGCAGACTGTACCGCACTCAAGCCTATGTACCGTAGCACCCTATACCAAGTTACCAGTCCTTATAAGAACTTTTGTGGACCAAGCAGGTTGTGTATTAGTGTTTAGCAGACTGTACGTCAGTCCCTATACCGCTGAAGGACTGCTGCAGTATAGGGCAGCGGTCAGCAGTGGTGCACGTCAACCCTATCTATTGTGGACCGATAGCGGTCCTTACAGAACAGCAGACTGTACCGCACTCAAGCCTATGTACCGTAGCACCCTATACCAAGTTACCAGTCCTTATAAGAACTTTTGTGGAACAAGCAGGTTGTGTGTTAGTGATTAGCAGACTGTACGTCAGTCCCTATACCGCTGAAGGACTGCTGCAGTATAGGTGAGCGGTCAGCAGTGGTGCACGTCAACCCTATCTATTGTGGACCGATAGCGGTCCTTACAGAACAGCAGACTGTACCGCACTCAAGCCTATGTACCGTAGCACCCTATACCAAGTTACCAGTCCTTATAAGAACTTTTGTGGACCAAGCAGGTTGTGTATTAGTGTTTAGCAGACTGTACGTCAGTCCCTATACCGCTGAAGGACTGCTGCAGTATAGGGCAGCGGTCAGCAGTGGTGCACGTCAACCCTATCTATTGTGGACCGATAGCGGTCCTTACAGAACAGCAGACTGTACCGCACTCAAGCCTATGTACCGTAGCACCCTATACCAAGTTACCAGTCCTTATAAGAACTTTTGTGGACCAAGCAGGTTGTGTATTAGTGTTTAGCAGACTGTACGTCAGTCCCTATACCGCTGAAGGACTGCTGCAGTATAGGGCAGCGGTCAGCAGTGGTGCACGTCAACCCTATCTATTGTGGACCGATAGCGGTCCTTACAGAACAGCAGACTGTACCGCACTCAAGCCTATGTACCGTAGCACCCTATACCAAGTTACCAGTCCTTATAAGAACTTTTGTGGAACAAGCAGGTTGTGTGTTAGTGATTAGCAGACTGTACGTCAGTCCCTATACCGCTGAAGGACTGCTGCAGTATAGGGCAGCGGTCAGCAGTGGTGCACGTCAACCCTATCTATTGTGGACCGATAGCGGTCCTTACAGAACAGCAGACTGTACCGCACTCAAGCCTATGTACCGTAGCACCCTATACCAAGTTACCAGTCCTTATAAGAACTTTTGTGGAACAAGCAGGTTGTGTGTTAGTGATTAGCAGACTGTACGTCAGTCCCTATACCGCTGAAGGACTGCTGCAGTATAGGTGAGCGGTCAGCAGTGGTGCACGTCAACCCTATCTATTGTGGACCGATAGCGGTCCTTACAGAACAGCAGACTGTACCGCACTCAAGCCTATGTACCGTAGCACCCTATACCAAGTTACCAGTCCTTATAAGAACTTTTGTGGACCAAGCAGGTTGTGTATTAGTGTTTAGCAGACTGTACGTCAGTCCCTATACCGCTGAAGGACTGCTGCAGTATAGGGCAGCGGTCAGCAGTGGTGCACGTCAACCCTATCTATTGTGGACCGATAGCGGTCCTTACAGAACAGCAGACTGTACCGCACTCAAGCCTATGTACCGTAGCACCCTATACCAAGTTACCAGTCCTTATAAGAACTTTTGTGGACCAAGCAGGTTGTGTATTAGTGTTTAGCAGACTGTACGTCAGTCCCTATACCGCTGAAGGACTGCTGCAGTATAGGGCAGCGGTCAGCAGTGGTGCACGTCAACCCTATCTATTGTGGACCGATAGCGGTCCTTACAGAACAGCAGACTGTACCGCACTCAAGCCTATGTACCGTAGCACCCTATACCAAGTTACCAGTCCTTATAAGAACTTTTGTGGACCAAGCAGGTTGTGTATTAGTGTTTAGCAGACTGTACGTCAGTCCCTATACCGCTGAAGGACTGCTGCAGTATAGGGCAGCGGTCAGCAGTGGTGCACGTCAACCCTATCTATTGTGGACCGATAGCGGTCCTTACAGAACAGCAGACTGTACCGCACTCAAGCCTATGTACCGTAGCACCCTATACCAAGTTACCAGTCCTTATAAGAACTTTTGTGGAACAAGCAGGTTGTGTGTTAGTGATTAGCAGACTGTACGTCAGTCCCTATACCGCTGAAGGACTGCTGCAGTATAGGTGAGCGGTCAGCAGTGGTGCACGTCAACCCTATCTATTGTGGACCGATAGCGGTCCTTACAGAACAGCAGACTGTACCGCACTCAAGCCTATGTACCGTAGCACCCTATACCAAGTTACCAGTCCTTATAAGAACTTTTGTGGACCAAGCAGGTTGTGTATTAGTGTTTAGCAGACTGTACGTCAGTCCCTATACCGCTGAAGGACTGCTGCAGTATAGGGCAGCGGTCAGCAGTGGTGCACGTCAACCCTATCTATTGTGGACCGATAGCGGTCCTTACAGAACAGCAGACTGTACCGCACTCAAGCCTATGTACCGTAGCACCCTATACCAAGTTACCAGTCCTTATAAGAACTTTTGTGGACCAAGCAGGTTGTGTATTAGTGTTTAGCAGACTGTACGTCAGTCCCTATACCGCTGAAGGACTGCTGCAGTATAGGGCAGCGGTCAGCAGTGGTGCACGTCAACCCTATCTATTGTGGACCGATAGCGGTCCTTACAGAACAGCAGACTGTACCGCACTCAAGCCTATGTACCGTAGCACCCTATACCAAGTTACCAGTCCTTATAAGAACTTTTGTGGACCAAGCAGGTTGTGTATTAGTGTTTAGCAGACTGTACGTCAGTCCCTATACCGCTGAAGGACTGCTGCAGTATAGGGCAGCGGTCAGCAGTGGTGCACGTCAACCCTATCTATTGTGGACCGATAGCGGTCCTTACAGAACAGCAGACTGTACCGCACTCAAGCCTATGTACCGTAGCACCCTATACCAAGTTACCAGTCCTTATAAGAACTTTTGTGGAACAAGCAGGTTGTGTGTTAGTGATTAGCAGACTGTACGTCAGTCCCTATACCAATGAAGGACTGCTGCAGTATAGGGCAGCGGTCAGCAGTAGTGCACGGCAACCCTATGTATTGTGGACCGATAGCGGTCCTTACAGAACAGCAGACTGTACTGCACTCAGGCCTATGTACCGTAGCACCCTATACCAAGTTACCAGTCCTTATAAAAACTTTTGTGGACCAAGCAGGTTGTGTGTTAGTGTTTAGCAGACTGTGCGTCAGTCCCTATACCGCTGAAGGACTGCTGCAGTATAGGGCAGCGGTCAGCAGTAGTGCACGGCAACCCTATGTATTGTGGACCGATAGCGGTCCTTACAGAACAGCAGACTGTAACGCACTCAGGCCTATGTACCGTAGCACCCTATACCAAGTTACCAGTCCTTATAAGAACTTTTGTGGACCAAGCAGGTTGTGTGTTAGTGATTAGCAGACTGTACGTCAGTCCCTATACCAATGAAGGACTGCTGCAGTATAGGGCAGCGGTCAGCAGTAGTGCACGGCAACCCTATGTATTGTGGACCGATAGCGGTCCTTACAGAACAGCAGACTGTAACGCACTCAGGCCTATGTACCGTAGCACCCTATACCAAGTTACCAGTCCTTATAAAAACTTTTGTGGACCAAGCAGGTTGTGTGTTAGTGTTTAGCAGACTGTGCGTCAGTCCCTATACCGCTGAAGGACTGCTGCAGTATAGGGCAGCGGTCAGCAGTGGTGCACGTCAACCCTATCTATTGTGGACCGATAGCGGTCCTTACAGAACAGCAGACTGTACCGCACTCAAGCCTATGTACCGTAGCACCCTATACCAAGTTACCAGTCCTTATAAGAACTTTTGTGGACCAAGCAGGTTGTGTATTAGTGTTTAGCAGACTGTACGTCAGTCCCTATACCGCTGAAGGACTGCTGCAGTATAGGGCAGCGGTCAGCAGTGGTGCACGTCAACCCTATCTATTGTGGACCGATAGCGGTCCTTACAGAACAGCAGACTGTACCGCACTCAAGCCTATGTACCGTAGCACCCTATACCAAGTTACCAGTCCTTATAAGAACTTTTGTGGAACAAGCAGGTTGTGTGTTAGTGATTAGCAGACTGTACGTCAGTCCCTATACCAATGAAGGACTGCTGCAGTATAGGGCAGCGGTCAGCAGTAGTGCACGGCAACCCTATGTATTGTGGACCGATAGCGGTCCTTACAGAACAGCAGACTGTAACGCACTCAGGCCTATGTACCGTAGCACCCTATACCAAGTTACCAGTCCTTATAAGAACTTTTGTGGACCAAGCAGGTTGTGTGTTAGTGATTAGCAGACTGTACGTCAGTCCCTATACCAATGAAGGACTGCTGCAGTATAGGGCAGCGGTCAGCAGTAGTGCACGGCAACCCTATGTATTGTGGACCGATAGCGGTCCTTACAGAACAGCAGACTGTACTGCACTCAGGCCTATGTACCGTAGCACCCTATACCAAGTTACCAGTCCTTATAAAAACTTTTGTGGACCAAGCAGGTTGTGTGTTAGTGTTTAGCAGACTGTGCGTCAGTCCCTATACCGCTGAAGGACTGCTGCAGTATAGGGCAGCGGTCAGCAGTAGTGCACGGCAACCCTATGTATTGTGGACCGATAGCGGTCCTTACAGAACAGCAGACTGTAACGCACTCAGGCCTATGTACCGTAGCACCCTATACCAAGTTACCAGTCCTTATAAGAACTTTTGTGGACCAAGCAGGTTGTGTGTTAGTGATTAGCAGACTGTACGTCAGTCCCTATACCAATGAAGGACTGCTGCAGTATAGGGCAGCGGTCAGCAGTAGTGCACGGCAACCCTATGTATTGTGGACCGATAGCGGTCCTTACAGAACAGCAGACTGTAACGCACTCAGGCCTATGTACCGTAGCACCCTATACCAAGTTACCAGTCCTTATAAGAACTTTTGTGGACCAAGCAGGTTGTGTGTTAGTGATTAGCAGACTGTACGTCAGTCCCTATACCAATGAAGGACTGCTGCAGTATAGGGCAGCGGTCAGCAGTAGTGCACGGCAACCCTATGTATTGTGGACCGATAGCGGTCCTTACAGAACAGCAGACTGTAACGCACTCAGGCCTATGTACCGTAGCACCCTATACCAAGTTACCAGTCCTTATAAGAACTTTTGTGGAACAAGCAGGTTGTGTGTTAGTGATTAGCAGACTGTACGTCAGTCCCTATACCAATGAAGGACTGCTGCAGTATAGGGCAGCGGTCAGCAGTAGTGCACGGCAACCCTATGTATTGTGGACCGATAGCGGTCCTTACAGAACAGCAGACTGTAACGCACTCAGGCCTATGTACCGTAGCACCCTATACCAAGTTACCAGTCCTTATAAGAACTTTTGTGGACCAAGCAGGTTGTGTGTTAGTGATTAGCAGACTGTACGTCAGTCCCTATACCAATGAAGGACTGCTGCAGTATAGGGCAGCGGTCAGCAGTAGTGCACGGCAACCCTATGTATTGTGGACCGATAGCGGTCCTTACAGAACAGCAGACTGTACTGCACTCAGGCCTATGTACCGTAGCACCCTATACCAAGTTACCAGTCCTTATAAAAACTTTTGTGGACCAAGCAGGTTGTGTGTTAGTGTTTAGCAGACTGTGCGTCAGTCCCTATACCGCTGAAGGACTGCTGCAGTATAGGGCAGCGGTCAGCAGTAGTGCACGGCAACCCTATGTATTGTGGACCGATAGCGGTCCTTACAGAACAGCAGACTGTAACGCACTCAGGCCTATGTACCGTAGCACCCTATACCAAGTTACCAGTCCTTATAAGAACTTTTGTGGACCAAGCAGGTTGTGTGTTAGTGATTAGCAGACTGTACGTCAGTCCCTATACCAATGAAGGACTGCTGCAGTATAGGGCAGCGGTCAGCAGTAGTGCACGGCAACCCTATGTATTGTGGACCGATAGCGGTCCTTACAGAACAGCAGACTGTACCGCACCCAAGCCTATGTACCGTAGCACCCTAGACAGACCAAGTTACCAGTCCTGATAAAGAGCTTTGTGGAACAAGTGAGTTGTGAATGATTAGCAGACTGCAGCAGAAGGGCAGCAGTCAAGTATAATATTCTTTCTATATTTGGAAGAAAGAATATTATACGTGTACAAGCCTATTACCGTACCACTGATACCAGTCCTGAAAAGAACCTTTGTGGAACTAATAGTAACAGCAAGTCTTTAAAATTATCCTCACTGCCTGACACACTGCTTCCTGCCTGTCCCTATACAAATTGGCAAAAAAGAGTAGGCTGGAACGATTAGCTGGAACAGCTCTTTTGTGGACCTGATAGTAACAGCTAATGATGATGATGATGATGATGATGAAGAAAGACTAATCTGGCTGAGCTGTCCCTAAAATAGCAGCATACAGCGCTCTGTCCCTTTATCTAAACTGACAAAAGAAACTCAGGCTGCTGACCTAACACCTATACCAGTCCTGAAAAGAACTTTTGTGTACCAAATAGCTAGCGTTTTCTCTGTCCCTACTCCACACAGGATCCTTTCCCTACAGTGACAGAAGAAAGAATGTAAAATGGCCACCGGATCGGGTGTATTTATAGGTTAGGGGGAATGTCCAAGTGTCCATGAGCTGTCATGTCTCAATTGGTTGTCCTGTAACACATGATAAACGTGTCACGAAAGGTTAAAGTTCTTGTATACATTAAACACGTAAGTCCGCCGGGGCGAACGACGGAAAAAGGCGTTCGAACCCGCGGACGGCGAAAGTCGGAAATTCGCCGCGAAACGACCGCCGGGCGAACCGTTCGGCCATCACTAATGCTGACTATCCTGTTCTACCTCAATATTGATGATGCTAGCTTCCAGCAATATTTTTGGCTTAGGGCACCACCACCACCACCCAAGGCCCAATTATTCTGCCCCTGTTTAACAGGGGCATATAATTAAATTTTTTGATATAATATTTCAATGCAGGGCCCGTTATTGCCAGGATCCAACCATACATTACAGCCGCAAGCAGTTTTACATTACATTTTTTTCCTTTAGTATGTCATTTTTCTGTGGCACTGTTATAAACATGGAAAAGATGTGCTACTTTACAGGCATACAAAGGACACCCCCCAGGCACGATATTTAAAGGAATATTTCATTTTTATTATGTCACTTAGTTTTTAAAACAATTTTTTTGCATTGATATATGTCCCCTGGGGCAGGACCTGGTTCTCCAAACACTTTTTATGGCAATAACTTGTATATAAACCTTTAAAATTAGCACTTTTGATTTTTCATGTTTGCGTCCCATAGATTTTAACAGTGTTCGCAGCACATTTTTTTGCCTGCTCACATGTTCTGCTGCGAAATAAGGGGTGTTTGGCTCATTCCTACTGAATATCTATGAGACTAGAAATGACATTATTGTTGGTATTATGCTTGGGTACATAACCCTTTCCCGCCGAGCGTACGCAGATCTGCGTACTCGGCTTCCGGGGGTTATACCGGGATGATGCCCGCACCTGCAGGCATCATCCCGGTACTGTTTTTTGCAGCAGGCGATTGGCTATCCAGGCATAACAACCAATGCGGCTAAAAGCTGTTATGCCGGAGGAGCGGGAGGGGACGTCCCCCCCTCCCGCCGCCTCTCGCCGCTGTTACAGGTGCTCCCGCTCGATCGGGAGCACCGATCAGAGATCCGACGCCTCCGGCTGCTGCGGAGGAACTGGAACGAAGCCGTAATCGGCTTCGTTCCAGTCTCCTCATCGTAAACACAGAAGCGACGTCATGACGTCACTTCCCGTTTACTCGGCTGCCAATGGCGCCGGTTTAAAAAAAATATCCGGTATTCAGAATCGCCGTTTTCGGCGATCTGAATACATTGAAGTGTAAAGGAGGGGTGGGGGGTCTTTTAGACCCCCGATCCCTCCATAAAGAGGACCTGTCACCACCTATTACTGTCACAAGGGATGTTTACATTCCTTGTGACAGCAATAAAAGTGATCAATTTTTTTTTTTTTTTAAATAAATAAAAAAAAAAAAAAAAAAAAAAAAATTTTTTTAAAGCGCCCACCGTCCCCGCGAGCTCGTGAAGCAAAGAAAACGCATACGGAAGTCGCGCCCGCGTATGTAAACGGTGTTCAAATTACACATGTGAGGTATCGCCGCGATCGTCAGAGCGAGAGCAATAATTCTAGCACTAGACCTCCTCTGTAACGCTAACCTGGTAACCGTAAAAAAAATTTAAAGCGTCGCCTATTGAGATTTTTAGGTACCGTACTTTGTCATCAATCTACAAGTGCGAGCAATTATAAAGTGTGACATGTTTGGTATCTATTTACTCGGTGTAACATTATCTTTCACATTACGCAAAAAAAATTGGGCTAATTTTACTGTTTTGTTTTTTTTTATTCACGAAAGTGTCCCTTTTCCCAAAAAGTTGCGTTTAAAACACCACTGCGCAAATACCGTGTGACATAAAATATTGCCACAATCGCCATTTTATTCTCTAGAGTCTCTGCTAAAAAAATATATATAATGTTTGGGGGTTCCAAGTAATTTTCTAGCAAAAAATATGGATTTTAACTTGTAAACACCAAATTCCAAAAATAGGCTTAGTCATGAAAGGGATAAACGATGGCCCTTATATTTGGGTCAGAGACACACATAGGGGTCCTGGGTCGAGTACCAGGCCTTCTCTTATGGACTGAGGTCAGTCCTGCTCTTATGATAGGTGACCCGAGGCTTCGGCATCACTAGCTTGGGAGCACCACCCTCCAATTTGGAGGATTGGGACTGTAAATGAGGGAGCCCTGTTGCTTGACCTAGAGGCTTTTACACGGGACCCATGGGTCCATCCCTCTCTGTCTGCTTCTTCTTGATTGTAGCATATGAGGGGGAACTGAGACTATAGATTTTCCGATGCATATTGTAAAACTTTATGGTGCTGAGGTTTGCACTAATATTTGATATCTCTGTGTATATAGTCTGGGTTGCTAGGGACGTGCGCCTATGACACCATAGGCCCTTTGGCCTTTAGACCCCGATTTATCTGACATGCTCCATGGAGCAGGCTCCCGAGCAACCACGGCAGTTTGGTCTACTTTTCAGACAGCCCCTCTTTTATTAAAGTACAGCACAAGGGGGGATCAAGATCAGAGCCCCCTCTTCCTGGAGGTGGCTCCTCTCTGCTTCTTCCCATTCCAGAGTGCTGAAGCCTTTCCTCAAAATTATTGTTCTAATGTTTGCATGTCTTGGTTGGTCAATGTTATTTGGCTTCCTATTGTTAGACCTCTCTCTCACCTCAGAGTGGCAGGTTCCCCTTTGAACATATCCGGCACTCTTGACCTGTCCCTACGAGGGCCCTCTTCCTTTCCAACTAGGTGGGTCAGCAGGTCTGCTCACACCTCCACTAGTCGATTTTGTGTGAACCTTCTACATCTAGTTTTCCCCTCTCCTAGAGCAGGTTAAACCCTCAGCCCCATTTTTTTTTCTCCCCCTCCTCTCCCATCTTCCCCCCCCCCATCTACTCTCCAGTCATATAGTAATCTGGCTGTCCATTTACACACCTAGATTGCAGACTCTATAGAGTTGACCATGGCACACATCTCATCACGCTCTGCTCCTCTTGCTCTTAGTTATTCGCTTAATGCTAAAGGACTAAATGTCCCAGAAAAGTACAGCAGTATCCTTGCAGAAGCATACCGACAAAGGGCACAGGTCCTTTTATTCCAAGAAACGCACTTTAAATTTGGATCAGTCCCTTGCTTTCATAACGACCGCTTTCCCACAGCATTCCATGCCACATGTCCTGATTTCAAATCCAAAGGCGTCTCAATCCTGCTTTCCAAAGCCTTCCATCTTGACATCACTGATCAGATACTTGACCCAACGGGGAGATTTCTGTTACTGAAGGGCATGTGGAACAACAAGCCAATTACACTATTGGGAGGAGATTTTAATGTCTCCTTGGACCCACTGTTAGACATCTATACTCTACAGGGACCTCCTCTCTTCCCTTTTCTGTCCTCTGCTAAATCAAACTCCAGTTAGCCTCCCTTACATGATGCTCAGAGAACCCTCTATCCCCCGGACAGGGACTACATGTTTTTTTTTCCCCACCTCACAATCCATATGCGAGAATAGATTACCTCTTTATCTCCCAATTGGACCTGTCTTATCTCCATGGTGTTTCTATCGAGAGCATGATTATCGGATCACCACCCTATCACACTCGCCCTGGTATTCCCAGTTATTGTCACTTCCACCAAGCTCTGGAGGCTGGATGCATATCTTCTCACGGATCCTGGAGATTCTGCTATTCTGAGACAGAAGCTTAGGGATTTTTTCCTCCATAACAATACCCTTGATGTGTCATCAGAGGCCAGTTACTATCTATCTCAGCACGGAAGAAAAGGGAACATCAAGCATTGATCCTTGCACTCTCCACCAAGATATGCTCCTTAGAAGTGCAACATAAACGTTAGCAATCAAGACGTCACAGAAATTGTGGGAACTGCGCTCACAGTTAGCATAAAAACAATTTAAAATGGCGCGCCGTCGTAATGTCTTATCCCAAAGGCTGTTCTATGAACAGGGGAACAAACCAGGAAGACTACTTGCTAGGGCTTCTCAGCAACGTAAACTTTAGAGCCCGTTCACACAGGTGCAACTCAGGATCCGACTTCAGGTCGCCCCTAGTCGCCTCAAGTCACGCTACATGTAAAAATCAATGTAAGTGAATGAGAGCCATCTTAATGCACACTACTGAAGTCGCTCCGACTTCAGAAAAGGTTCCTGTACTACTTCTATCCGACTTCTAGGTGACTGGTACCGATTGATTTCAATGGAAGTCGCCTCCAAGTCGGATCTCTGTCTATATTGAGGCGACTGTCACAAAATAATCAGCTCTCAAGAGGGAACTCCACTGCAAATTTATGAAAAAAATTAGGCGTGGGTTCCCCCTCCGGGAGCATACCAGGCCCTTAGGTCTGGTATGGATTTTAAGGGGAACCCCCCCTACGCTGAAAAAACGGCGTGGGGGTCCCCCCCAGGTCCATACCAGACCCTTATCTGAGCACGAAGCCTGGCCGGTCAGAAAGGGGGTGGGGATGAGCGAGCCCCCCGGACCATACCAGGCCGCGTGCCCTCAACATGGGGGGTTGGTGCTTTGGGGAAGCACCCCAAAGCACCTTGTCCCCATGTTGATGAGGACAAGGGCCTCTTCCCGACAACCCTGGCTGTTGGTTGTCGGGGTCTGCGGGCGGGGGGCTTATCGGAATCCGGGAGCCCCCTTTAATAAGGGGTCCCCCAGATCCCAGCCCCCCACCCTATGTGAATGAGTAATGGGTACATTGTACCCCTACCCATTCACCTGGGGAAAAAGTGTCAATAAAAAACACAACACAAGTTTTAAAAGTAATTTATTCATCAGCTCCGGGGGTCTTCTTTCGACGTCGGGGGGGTCTTCTGATGACTTCTCCTCTCTGTTCGGCCTCTTCTCCTGGTGTCCAATCTCTTCTCCCGCTCTCCGGCGTCTCCTCCCGGGCTCCTCCGCTGTCTTCTTGGAGCTCTTTTACTAGCGGAGGAGCCCGGTCTCCTCCGTCCTCTGTCCTTCTTCCCTCTTCGTTCTTCTTTCTTCCCTCTTCTTTCTTATTTCTTCTGTTTCTTCTTCCGATGTACTGGCTTGTGTGACGTGCGCGGCGACTTATATAGGTATCGCGCTGCCTGGTACAGTCCAGGGGGGGGGGCGCTCGCCTGTCCCCACCCCTTCCTTACCAGCCAGGCTTCGTGCTCGGATAGGGGTCTGGTATTGACCTTGGGGGGGACCCCCACACCGTTTTTTCAGCGTAGGGGGGTTCCCCTTAAAATCCATACCAGACCTAAGGGACTGGTATGCTCCCGGAGGAGGAACCCATGCCGTTTTTTTTTTTTTTTTTCATTTGGCATGGAGATCCCCCTTGAGAGCTCATTCTCTGATTGGCCACGGCCAATGTCGCCTGGCCTGGGGCGACTTACAACACGACTTTAAGTCGCACCAGGCCAGGCGACTTTGGCTGTGGCCAATCAAAGTCGTGTTGACAAGTCGTGTCCAAGTTGCCTACAAAAGTCACGTTGGAAGTCATGTTGCCCCTGTGTGAACCGGCTCTTACGCCACAATCCATCATATCGTACACGCCGCAGGCCAGACCCACTCCAAGAATGAAGACATTGCTCGCCAGTTCCAAGGCTTCTATAACAATTTATACAATCTCCAAGCACTGAACTCAGACTCCATTTTGACATCCATGCAAGCTACTCTGATACAAGAATTTCTGAGCTCCTATAGCCAATCGGCCTAATCGGTCACTGATTCCCAGGCCTTAGAGGCCCCATTGTCATCAGGGGAATTTCTGGCGGCACTGAAAGCCAGAAAGCCGACCAAGAGCCCAGGCCCTGATGGCTTCACGGCTCAATACTATAAGAGCTTCTCGGACATACCAAGCTTTTTTAAGGCATTCAACTCGCTCTAGAAGCTTATATTTCTGTGATCCCCAGAGATGGGAAGGATCCCACCTTGCTAGCTACCGCCTGATCTCGCTTCTTAACATCAATTTTAAGCTTTTTGCCCAAATTCTAGCAACCCAATTATCCTTTCATGTACCTGCGTGTGTGGATTTAGACCAAGTGGGGTTTGTCCTTAGTAGAGAGGCCAGGGGCAGCACTATTAAAGCTCTGAACCTACACCACTGGCTCATGTCTACCAAGCAGGAGGGCTTCTTTCTGGCAATGGATGCGGAGAAGGCATTTGACAGAATGGCATGGGAAAATATGGACACGGTTCTGGGAATTTTGGGGCTCAGGCCATGTATGTGAGCCTTCATTATGTCCCTGTCCTAACCCTAGCGCCAAATGGGCGCTTGTCGGATGCCTTCTCCATCCATAACAGAACCAGACAGGGTTGACCTATCTCTCTGTTACTTTATATCCTTACGCTTGAACCCCTTCTCCAGTGCATCCGAGCTAATATGGATATTAGGGGCATACATGTACGGGATCGTGAATTCAAGATAGCGGCTTTGGCAGACGATGTTCTCCTTTTCCTTTCCTTGCCGTTAACATCTTTATCCAACCTCCTGCAAGTTCTTGAACACTTCAAAATCCTGTCCAATCTGAAAATTAATTAGTCCAAATCTTTTGCTTTAAATGTTTCTCTAGCCTAAAGCCGCGTACACACGGGCGGACTGTATGGCCTACTTAGTCCGTCGAAACACATTTCAGCGGACAGTCCGCTCGTGTGTGGGCTTCAGCGGACTTTTTCAGCGTGCAGTCTGGCGTACTAAGTATTTCGGATTTTTCGAAATTCTGTCCGTCATACTTTGGTTTCAGCGGACAATCCGCTCATCAGTAGGCTAGTTCGACGGACTAAGAATGGCGCATGCTCAGAAACGATTTACACGGCGAAAGGTTGCATTGCTGTGTATTGGACTTCCTATTTCTAGTCCCGTCGTACGTGCTGTACACGTCATCGCGCAAGCTTTCGACGGACTGTTTGTGCATCCGTGTGTGGTCAAGTCCGTTCATTCGAAAGTATGACGGACTGTCCGTCGGATTGTATGACGGACTAAGTAGGCCATACAGTCCGCCCGTGTGTACGCGGCTTTAGATCTGGCAAAGCAATGCCAGCAGCATTTTCCCTTTCAGTGGAAGGCTGATGCCATCACCTACTTAGGTATCAAGTTTCCTACTAATCTATCTAAGATATACAAAGGAAACTTCCTGGCTGAGCTGAAAACTATATGGCAGGATCCCCAGAGATGGGACAGGTCCACTATCTCTTGGTTTGGGCAATCGTCTATTAAGATGACAATCCTCCCACGTTTGCTGTTAAAAAAAAAAAAACACTACCAATCCGTCTACCACCTGCATTCTTTGCACTGTACAAGTCTATCTGTCGAACATTCCTTTGGTGCAACAAACTTGCACAGATGTAATTGTTCAATAAAGTAAGTTCTAGACACTTTAAAAGCACACATCACAATAATCCGCAAAGAAGGTTAAAGATCCCACCTGTTGTGACAGTTATAGACCTATATCACTTTTAAACTGTGACCTCAAATTATTTACAAAGATTATTGCCACCCGAATTGCACAACATCTACAGTCAATAATACACCTTGACCAAGTGGGATTTATGCCAACTAGAGAAGCCCACGATAACACAATTAATGTGTTAAATCTTATCCATACCGCACAGGAGAAGCATACACCATGTGTTATGATAGGTACAGATGCTGAAAAGGCATTCAATCGCGTTAACTGGAAATTTATGATTGCGGTCTTACGCCATATAGAATTGGGGGAACATATGTTACAGTGGATCTCTAAGCCCTTATACACACGGTCGGAGATTCCAATGGAATATGTCCTATCGGACTGTTTTGTCGGATATTCCGACTGTGTGTGGTCTCCATCCGACTGTTTCCTTTGGAATATCCGACGGACCAACTTTTCCAACTTGGCGTTAAAATTTTCCAAAAAAATGCTCCGATCGGACATACTCCGATCATGTGTAGCCTACTCCGACGGACAAAGTGCCACGCATGCTCAGATCAAATTCCTAGACCAAAGCTATTGGCTACTAGCCTGAACATAGTCCCCTCGTAACGAAATAACGTCATCACGTTATGTACAATCAGATTTTCCGACAACTTTGTCCGACCATGTGTATGCAACAGTTTCAGACAAAATCCGTCGGTCAAAATCTGTCGGACTTTTGTTGTCAGAATGTCCGACCGTGTGTATAAGGGCTAAGATCTATTCTGACCCGACGGCCCAAGTTAAAGTCAACAGAACCTTATCAGACCCCTTCCCTATCTCAAATGGGACAAGGCAGGGGTGTCCATTGTCCCCTTTACTTTATGTTCTCTCTCAGAAACTCATTCTTTGTAAGATACGCCTAAACTCAGATATCACTGGGGTTAGAGTGGGAAAAGAGAAATAAAAATTTTCAGCCTTTGCAGACGATCTGCTCTTCTCTCTCACCAACCCCTTAATTTTGCTCCCAAATCTCATCCACAAATTTGAGATATATGGTCGATTGTCTAATTTTCTGATTAATCTCAACAAATCGGAAGCTATAGGCGTCTCCACTGCAATGATCCAGACCCTACAGGTAAACCTTAAGTTTAAGTGGACAGATACAGATCCAAATTATTTGGGAACTTATATCCCCTCTAATTTAACTTGGGTTTTTGAATTCAACTTTTCTCCCCTTCTAACTAAAAATGCATCTCTTTGGAGATGTGGTATTGGGGAATACATTTGTGGTTTGGGAGATGCAACCTTCTAAAGATGAATATTCTACTTAAGTATCTCTATTTATTTCAAACTTTACCAATCAAGATGCCACCTCAGTACTTCAAACAGGCTCATTTCTTATTTATCAAATTTATATGGGTGCACAAGAGACCACGTACTCCCAGATCTCAATGATCTCTACCTAAACATAGTGGAGGTATCGCACTCCCAGATATACTTAAATACTATCAGGCTGTACATCTGGGGCGACTTATAGATTGGAATCGCCATTTAATGGATAAACTATGGATTCAGATTGAGCAAGCTCAAACTGACATTTTATTGAAAGGGGCACCATGGTGCTATGATAATCTTCCACCTCACTTAAAACTACACCCTTTGATAGGCGCCACATTTCGTACCTGCTCACAAGTGATCGCCAAAACCCCACTCTCGACAGCAGACTCGCCTTTGATGCATATCCTTGGGAATCCGAGATTTCCTCCAGGCCTGAGAGACCATAATTTTTCTACTCTGCGACAAAGTAACTGCTTTTGAGCATCCCATTTCCTATTAACAGATGGCTGGCCATCTATAGCTACACTTATGGAGCCCACAGGCTCCTGCCATTTATCGTTCTGGAATGCCTTGCAGCTCCATCACTTTCTGCATTCATTAAAGTCTACGGTTAGGTTCGGTCGACAATTGACTACATTTGAAGAGTATTGTTGGAATGATGGGATTTTGATGCAAACACTCTCAAGAATGTATACTCTACTGATTACACCCCCGGAACAACCATATCTATCTTGGATAGAGAAATGGGAGAGAGAGATGAACTGTAAGGTTACAATTAGTCAAAGACAAAGTATGATTAGATCTGCTCTGAAAACATCTATCTGTACTAAGATCCAAGAGACTAAACAAAATATTGACACAGTGGTACCACACCCCACAGACATTACATAAATTTTGCCCTGAAATGCCAGATCGCTCTTGGTGATGCCGGGAGGAGGGAGGTACGATGCTACACATTTTCTGGTCTTGTCCAAAGATCATACCATATTGGAGGGAAGTAAGGAGCATTATTCAAAAATGTACTGATCATAAGAAGACTCAGCTTTTTTCCTATTACACATTCCGATTATCCCAGTTAAAAAATATGAGAAATCTATTTTATGACATTTAGTAAATGTGGCTAAAGCATGTATACCCCTTTGGTGGAAAAACACTTCACCTCCTACTGTTGGATGCTGGCTACATAAAGTGGAAGAGATCAATAAGATGGAAGATCTTACACTTTCAGCACAAAATAAGCAGGAAAAATACTTTGACGTATGGAGACAGTGGAATATGTTTATCTTCTCTGAAGAAGGTTTGACTTTACTTAATTCATAAGGATTGGGCGAAGGTATTATAATTAGTATCCGACAATTAGCTATCCAGGGTTCCCTTCTACCTACTCCCCCCCCCCCTTTACTCCCTTTTCCTTTCCTTCCCCCCCCCCTTTTTTTTCTTTTCTTTTTTGTTTTTGTTTGTTGTTTGTTTAGAAAAAGGAAAACGAATAGGGTGACTCCAGGTACAGTGACTAGGGATGTTCCCCTGGTTGCTGTAATACGGGAGTGATATTCTCACTGGAGGTATATTATTGAGGGTGTTATGAACGATTTGAAAGATTGATTATTATTTTGGACTATTGCTTTATCCACCCAATATATATATATATATATAATGTGACTGTTGTGAGAACCTGGACTCAACCTTGATGGATGAAATAAAATATTTGAAAAAAAAAAAAACTTGCACAGATGCGCTGGACGAAGTTGGTCCTGCCAAGAGCAAGTGGAGGTATTGGCCTCCTTGACCTTCTGTGCTACTACTGGGCGCTACATCTTGCACAGATCGTTGACTGGAACTTACATGCCCCATGCAAAGGGTGAATGACCCTTAAAATCTGATCTCGAATTTTGACTTATGTGTCTCTAAATGCTTCAACCCATCCCCTTATTAGTGCCACTTTTTACGCATTTGATAGAGCTTACGCTATACATTCAGTTTCAGCCAAATTATGCTCCATCACCCCAGTTAGAAGCAACCCGGATTTTTCTCTGGGCCTATCTGGAGTCTTCGTGAAGGCAAAATGCCCATATGTGGAGATGTTGGCCAAACATTTCTTCCGCAGAGGCCGTTTTATGCGGCAAACAGAACTTGCAGAGATTTCAAACACGGGCTCCTTTCCATTTTGGTTTTATATGCAACTCAAACACTTCTTCGATGCCCCATCTCATAGCGAGAGTTTCACCAAGCCCACTATGACACTGGAATATGACACTTTGCTCCCACACATCTCCCCAGAGTTATGTCATATCAACTATCTACGGCTCACTGTTCGGAGACCGCGCCACACTTCTAAACCCAGTCCATACTTACTGTAAATCTGCTTTGGGAACAGAGATAGATGAGGATGGCTGGGATCCACAAGGGGTCTTTGAATGTCTCCATGCAGGAAAATGGCTATAAACTGCAAACACGCTGGTACAGAACCTCCAACCTGATTCAATTTTTCCCCCTCAGTTTCTGATCAGTGCTGCCGATGCAGAAGGGAGACGGGCACGTTCCTCCGTATTTAGTGGAGCTGCCCGTCATTCCAGCAATTTTGGCATAAGGTACATGATGTAATCACTAAGATATCCTCTCTCCCACTGGAGTTTTCTCCAGCGCAGTATCTATTGCACCTGTCTAAAATCTATAAAAAACTATGCTACATATCGATTGCGATGCATATGGTCAATGCTGCAAGGATGTGTGTACCAGTTCACTGGCGGTCGACATCACCACCTTCAATGACAGAATGGTTTCAGCGAATCAACCATGTGGCGGAGATGGAGGAGCTGATCTACATCACTTTAGATAAAATCGCAAATTTACCGCCACGTGGGAACTATGGCCAGCCTTTAAAAGCTATCGATCATTCACAGAGTTTACCAGAGGTGCACCATGACTTACCAGAGGACTACTTAATTATTGACTCAGAAGGCCACTCCTGCCTTACACTGATGGAGTGACATTTCCTCAGAGGCGGCTCTAGGCTTTGTAAGGCCTTAGGCAAACCTTAGAAATGAGGCCCCGCTCATGCCCATAATGGGAAAAATAATTCAAGTGATAAAAATTAACTGTATACATTTCATATATAAAGAGCCTTAAATCCTATGAAATTACAGTTCTCTAACCAATTCTTCTATATATACTACATATTATTATATTACACATATATATATTACACACACACAAATATAGATAACATTTGTGCAGCTGCTACCAGCAATATGTTTAAGGTATAACAAGAGTCAAAAACCATATTTCTCCATTTACATGAAGGTCGGGTTAATATAACCCAGCACAGAGTTCCCCCTAACATCAGAGTGTGCAGGATTCCCCCTTACAGTGCAAGGGGAAATTTGATGTAAGGGGGAATGTTGCAGACTTTGGTGTAAGGGGGGCTCTTGTGACAAGATCATCTTTTATCAGTCCACTGTGTTCCCCTTTATATCAGAGTTCCCCTCTATATCATTGTCCACAGAGTTCCAACTTGCATTTTGGAAACTCTAATGTGGGGGGGCTCTGGTCACCATAGAGCACCTTCCACAGAGCAAATGCACTAAGGTAAGGGAGGGTTATTGATATAAGGTGTAACCTTATTAGTGCCCCTTTACCTTACTATATTCACTGCCCCTTACATCAGTGATCCCCCTCAGACTGGTCTTGCTACGCTGTCACTGACCACCTCTGAGGTGCACCGTACAGGGATCAGTCAGATGATCCTCTCTGGGCTCCAGCTTGGTGGCTCTCGTTTCAGCCTATATTAGACTATGAGACTGCTTACCTCATACAGGATATGGTCAGAGAGTGTACGGACATGATACAGGAGATAGTCAGAGACTGCAGACATAGTACAGGAAATGTCAGATAGTGTGCAGACATGATACAGGAGATGGTCAGAGACTGCATACATAATTGGGCTGAAATTGCACTCTGGTCACATGTAAATTGCACAGAACACACAGCGCGTTCCTGTGTTCTTCATGGTGTGGGCCACCCCCTCTCTGGCAGTGAGTAGCTCTTTGATTTTGGAGGGGGAGAGAATATGTGCTAAGGGGGGTGGATTTCATTTCATATCCAAGCCCCCTTTTAGCACAGATCCTAAAGTGCTCCCTAGAACATATCCTCCCCCCCAAATCATTCAAAGTGAACTGTTGGCTTGCTTGACTCACTTTGGATTAGTTCAGTTGATCTCCGACCAGCAGTGTTATCTCGGCAGCGTGGTGAGCCTCCCCCCCCTCCTCTGTGTCCAGGAAAACATCACAGCAGGAAGAGGAGGGGCGGGTTCCATTTACTCAATGGCACCCTGAACTGTGTATGAGTCAGATAGCTGGGGACTGCAGGGAGAGATTTCAGCTCTACCATAAAAAGAAAGTGGAGCTTGCGGGCGGTGTGCGGGAACGAAGATACCCCGCACAAGCTGCGGGCATTCCGGGATTCTGATTCGCTGGGGAGGTTGAGGTATGGGCAAATTAGGCAGTCGTGAGGCTTCTAGGAGTGCATGGCCTTAGGTGACCGCCTGCATATCCTAATTTCTTACTGATTTGACTTCTAGACAATGGAGATGGCAGCTGGTGATGTCCTCACCCCCTCTCCCTTACCTGCTCCTGTCCTTCTTCTCAACCCACCCCATCCATTTTTTTTCTTTCTCCCCCTCTGCCTCTTTTCCCCTCTCCGCTCAAATTAATCCCAAAGGTGTTCTATCAGGTTGAGGTCAGGACTCTGTGTAGGCCAGTCAAGTTCCTCCTCCCCAAACTTACTCATCCATGTCTTTATGGACCTTGCTTTTTGCACTGGTGCACAGTCATGTAGGAACAGGAAAGGACCACCCCCAAACTGTTCCCACAAAGTTGGAAGCATCAAATTGTCCAAAATGTCTTGGTATGCTGATGCCTTAAGAGTTCCTTTCACTAGAACTAAGGGGCCAAGCCCAACCCCTGAAAAACAATTTCACACCAAATTCCCCCCTCCACCAAATGATTTAGACCAGTGCACAAAGCAAGGTCCATAAAGACATGGATGAGTGGGTTTGGGGTGGAGGAACTTGACTGGACTGTACAGAGTCCTGACCTCAACCCAATAGAACACCTTTGGGATGAATTAGAGCACTCCATTAGAGGCACATGGGCGCCACCCCCCATCCATGCATCTGGGCCCCTGATCTACATGCAGGGCGCCGGACGCATGGATTCCGATCTGTGTTTTTTTTTTGAAGCATGTGGTTAGAGCCAGAGGCTCTAATAGGCTTCAAAAAAGGGTGCGCTTGGGGTGTAGTGTGCTCGGGGCACAGAGCATTGCGCCCAAACCCGACCTAGTTGGGTGCCAATAGCGGTTGAATATTGTAACACTGATTCTCCTCCCGACCAATCAGGAAGCATGTCCGAGACCCGTCACCCGATTGGCCGAAAGGAGATCTGATTGGCCATCAGGAGGGGGAGGATTGTTTGTCACCCAAAAAAGACATCAGCTGCCACTGAATTAGAGTGAGACTGTGAGCCAGGCCTTTTTTTTCAGTGCCTGACCTCACAAATGCGCCTCTGGAAGAATGGTCAAAGATTCTCATAGACACACTCCTAAACCTTGTGGACAGCCTTCTCAGAAGAGTTTAAGCTGTTATAGCTGCAAAGGATGGGTCTACTCAGTATTCAATATTGAACCCTACGGACTAAGACTGGGATGCCATTAAAGTTCTTGTGTGTGTAAAGGCAGGAGTCCCAATACTTTTGGTAATATAGTGTAAGTGCAGATACAGAGGTTATAGTAAAAAGTTTTTGCAGTTTCAGAGACCTGAGTCCAGAACATGCAATTCGTCTCAGTGAACCCAACAGCCACAAAAATGAATGGTCAGCATATGAGTCGCGGGCAGCACAGTGGTGTAGTGGTTAGCACTTTCACCTAGCTGGAGTTTGCATGTTCTCCCTGTGCCTGTGTGGGTTTCCTCCAGGTACTCTGGTTTGCGCCCACATTCCAAAGACATGCTAGTAGGTTAATTAGATCCTGTCTAAAAATTGTCCCTAGTATGTATATATGTATCTGTATATGTTTGTAAGCGTGTCGGGACCCTACGGGGTAAAGGACTATGCTACACCCAGACGGACACCGGCAGAAAGCACCCTGAGGTGATTTGGTTCACATAGGTAGCGCTATATAATTCATTCATTTGTTCTCTGAGACGCATCCAAAGTCAGAGGGAAGACACTGCACAAGCATGACAACTGGGCAACCAAGATTTTCACATAAAGAAGTTAACACTGGCAACGTCCATTTTATTTGTAGCACTTTAACATACCAGCATCTCTAGGGTGTTTTTTTTTTTTATTGGTGCTGTTTTTATAGGAAAACATGAATGTCATTTTTTTGCACAACTCATAAAAACTTATTTTGACATTTGAAAATATCATGGGGGGTTATTTACGAAAGGCAAATCCACTTTGCACTAAAAGTGCACTTGGAAGTGCAGTCGCTGTAAATCTGAGGGGTAGATCTGAAATGGGGGAAGCCCTGCTGATTTTATCATCCAATCACGTGCAAGCTAAAATGCTGTTTTTTATTTTCCTTGCATGTCCCCCTTAGATCTACAGCGACTGCACTTCCAACTGTGCTTTTAAGTGCTCTTGTAGTGCAAAGTGGATTTGCCTTTAGTAAATAACCCAAACAAATATATAACGTTCAAGTAAATAAATACAAATATTGCTAATATATTAGGTGTAATAAACCTCCCAGGTATATATCAGCCCTTCAAAAAAAATAAAAAATGACACCAATACACCCAGAAAAGTTCATTAAAAAGTTCATGGTATTAAGAAATTAAACCATCCCCAGGGGTCAGTTTTTGGTGTTACACCCTACGGTGCAGAGAACGCCTGTCATCCTGGTCACAAACTATGTTCCTCCGCCAGCCACAGCCACGGTATTCTCAGACTTGAGCGTTAAGTTATCACTGTTACCTGTTTGCCCTACGTTCATTGTGGGGGATTTTAACTCAGTGTTACGGCCCGATTTGGATAGACTGAAACCTCATGTGAATGAGTCCAGGATGTTTAGTAAATGGTGTGAGGCGTATGGATATGTAGATATTTAGCGTTGGAAGTTCCCGGGGGGAAAAGGTATTCTCCTGTCAATCCAAAACCTATGGTTCTCTGTCCAGGCTGGACTATGCACTGGCCACCGGGGACTTTCTGCCGGTTGTCAGAGCAATTAAATATGTCTCTCAAACAGTGTCGGATCACTCACTACTACAGGTTACTCTTACCCTGGGACATTCTCCTTCATTTAGGGTCTGGAAACTTAGCCCCTTGTGGGTGTCCACACCGGGGATACAAGAGGCCATCCCATCGGATATGACAGACTATTGGTCCACTAACATTGACACCACAGCAGTGGGCCCCACGTGGGACGCCTTTAAGGCGGTTTTTCGTGGATCATACATATTCCGCATTAAACATCATAGACGAGCCGGGAGGGCCCAACAACCGGAACTTGAACGTTCCCTTGAGGAGGCTAGACGTAGGCATACGCTGAACCCGACAGAGACTACCCGAGGTGAGCTGACGACTGCTCACAAGATGTTGCAGTTACATCTTGTGGACACGACTAAAATACAACAACTACACTTGACAGCAAAACTACATGAACACGGGGGGAAGAACGGGAGGCTGCTAGGCTTTCTTGCCCATACGGACTATTTGTATAGTTCCATCTCTGCCATACAACTGACCGATGGCTCCACTACCGAGGATCCTGTAGCTATAAATCAGGAATTTACCTCTTACTACAGTAGACTATATGACGATCCGGCGCCCCCCTCGTAGGCTACATTTGGGGGTTTCTTCTCGTTGTTGGTGTTCCCTGGCCTGGAGGACGCTCAGCGGGACCTCTTGGAATGGGAAATCACTCTTAAGGAGGTGGAAACAGCGATAGGTTCCCTACCGCCATCGAAGGCTCCTGGCCTGGATGGTATCCCTTCGGCATGGTATCAGACCTACACTGAATTGATAGCTCCTAAACTACTCCTTACTTACCGAGCTTGCCTGAACTTGGGCTCTCTTCCTGATTCCATGAACGAGGCTCTGATAGTGGTTTTGCCCAAGCCGGGCAAAAACAAACTGTTATGCGAGTCCTACCGTCCCATTTCCCTCCTCAATAATGACGCAAAAATTTTGGCCAAGATCTTAGCTCTTCGATTGCAAAAAGTCATACTTACTTTGATATCGCCAGATCAGGCCGGTTTTATGCCTGGAAGTAGCACATTTGACAATATATACGCAGATTATATCTACATATCTATAGAGCATGCAGGGATAAACATAGTAGCTTGGTGTTGCCCTTAGACGTGTTAAAGGCTTTTGATACTGTGCGTTGGTCATTCCTGTGGGAGACGATGGCTAACATGGGCTTTGGCCCACAATTTACAAAATGGGTCCGCCTGCTGTATGCTAAACCGAGTGCGAGGGTGCGAACCAATAGAGATGTCTCTACACCATTTCGGTTACTTAGGGGGACTAGACAAGGGTGTCCCCTGTCCCCGCTCCTGTTCGCCATCGCCATAGAGCCTTTGGCTCTGGCGTGCGTCAGGATTCGGGGATAGGGGGCATCCGACTCGGGATGCTGGAGGAAAAGATATCTTTGTATGCAGATGATGCCTTGATTTATTTAGACGGTAGGGAAAGCTCCTTCAGTGGCCTTAGGCAGGTGGTAGAAGAGTTTGGGGATGTGTCTGGTCTGAGGGTTGGTTGGGATAAGTTGATAGCTTTTCCCATTGGCCCTCACTGCTCCTATGATTACTTGAACACTTCTAAACTTCAGACGTCCCAGACATTCAGGGCATTCAGATTCATAACAAGCTCCCCAAATACGAAGACCTAAATATGGCCCCTATTACAAAATAGATGGTTGACAAACTCCAAAAATGGGCAACTCTCCCTCTCAACTTAATAGGACGTATCAACGTCTTTAAAATTATATTCCTCCCTAAATTTTTATATTGTTTTCGAGCTGCTCCGGTTTATCTCCCTAAAAAGTTATTTCTAAAAATAGAGTCTATTGTGTCCTCCTTTATCTGGCAAAATTCCCACCTGCGGATTGCCAAGGCATCTTTGCAATCCTCCAAATCGAAAAGGGGGCCTGGCCCACCCGAATCTATACAATTACTTCCTTGCCTCCCAATTTACCTATGTTTATGATTGGCTGCATTCCAGCCCTCAGACCCCCTCCGCCACTCTCATGTCAATCCTACATGCACCGTTTGACACAGTCAATGACGTACTGCATAGGGCTCTATATTCTAAGTGCTCTAGGTTTTCCCCTATGGAGGTGGGGTTACTGGCCTGGAGAGAGGGAGAGAAGCTGCTTTCAATTACCACCCCTGGCAGGTCACCGCAAACCCTACTATGGGACAATCCTAGTCTGCCTGAATTGCGTGGGCATTCAGACTCCCAATGGTGGACCAGGCTGCATATACTGCACTTATCCCATATAATTAAGGGAAATGTATTTGAATCCTTTGAAAATTTACGGGGTACTTTTACAATAGATCATACATTTTTCTATAAGTACCTACTTCTTCGACATGCCGTCCGGGCGCAGTTTGGCTCCCTGACCATAGAGCTTCAGGAGTCTCCTATGGAGGACCTGATGTCCTACCCGGATCTTACTAAACAGGTTACAACTTTCTATGGTCACCTCTCCAGGGTAGGGGCAGACCCATTTCACAATTCTTTTGTGAAATGGAAAAGATTGATACCTGACCTGTCGGAGGAGGGGTGGGAGGAAACTACTGAAACTTGTTTTCAGGATATTATCAGTACTTCCGATCAATATGTGCAATTTAAGTTTATTCATCAGTTGCATTATACTCCGGCTAGACTGGCTAGAATGGGTCTGAGAAATGAGGCCTTGTGCCCTAGATGTACATTTGATAAGACTGATTTATATCATATGTTTTGGAGTTGTCCTAGACTGGATTCGTACTGGAAGGACCTGTTTAATTTTTTTGATGAACATCTTGCTTTCCCGGTGCCCCAAACCCCTGAGGTGGGGCTGCTGGGTATACTGAATGACTTCATCCACAGGACATCAGCTCTGACTTTACTACGTACCATTTTATTTTATGCACGTAAAGTGATCTTATTGCACTGGAAAGAGAGTGCCCCTCCAAGGATTCAATCCCTATATGGTATTATTAATGGTGAACTCCCCAAATTTAAAATTGTGTATAAAAATAGAGCCTGTTTGAAAAAGTTCCATAAGGTGTGGCAGCCGTGGATGGATGTCTCTGGTTCTTTCTGGGGGTCGGTACTATCCTCACAAGTCCCCTAGGTGGGGCTGTGGGGGTTGGGCTGGGGCCTCGGGTAACGTACAATGTGATGCTGGGTATAGGGGGGAGGGGGCGAATTATGGTAGAAGTCAGCAATTATATGACCTTACGAAGCTGCTATCTGCGTTAAAAATGATACTGCGCAGTGGGACGGTGATTTGTGTGGAAGGGTTGTGTGTGTGTGTTGGGATGCCTGCTTGTCTTTTTGTGTCTATGTTTTGTTGGGGTTCTCTGTGTTTTTGTGTTTAACTGTTTTGTTTACTCCAGTGGTGCATCCCCACTGTATATTTTGGGTTTTTGGGGTGTACCGAGTACCGCCATAGTTTTTGCACTATTAACGTTGTAGGCAGCGGACTGTGTGTCAGCTCGCTGCATGGAGGGTTACCTACATGGGGCGGTGCTCGGGCCACTACATGCATTACTTTACGATGTATCCTGTGGGTTTATGCCTCTGTCTGCACCTCTGGAGTGATGCTATTCGATATGTATCCTTATTGTTGTATAAGCTGTATGTTGAAAATTTAAATAAACACCTTTAAAAAAAAGAAGAAATTAAACCATCAGTCTTCATTCAAGTGAATTGTACAGATTCAAGAGGTGTCTTCTTTCAACAGTGGTACTCAGTTCCACCAGCAGAGGTCACCCCAATGTAAACAGACTTACTATATGACGTTGACAAATTATCTGAATAAGCGTGTCTAAAAGTGCTTATAAATAAACTAAATACTGATCTCCTTCCCCTCAGGCTTAGGGTTCATATATCTGAATAAAAATCAGGCAAGGGAGAGCAGATTAAAGTGTAACACCATTTATTCTAAAGGGTAAAAACAAATGAAAGCATGTTACACAGCTACAGTGCCTTGCGAAAGTATTCGGCCCCCTTGAACTTTTCAACCTTTTGCCACATTTCAGGCTTCAGGCTTCAAACAAAAAGATATAAAATTTAATTTTTTTGTGAAGAATCACCAACAAGTGGGACGCAATTGTGAAGTGGAACGAAATCTATTGGATATTTTAAACTTTTTTAGCAAATAAAAAACTGAAAAGTGGTGCGTGCAACATTATTTGGTCCCTTTACTTTCATGCAGCAAACTCACTCCAGAAGTTCAGCGAGGATCTCTGAATGATCCAATGTTGTCCTAAATGAGTGATGGTGATAAATAGAATCCACCTGTGTGTAATCAAGTCTCTGTATAAATGCACCTGCTCTGTGATAGTCTCAGGGTTCTGTTGAAAGCGCAGAGAGCATCATGAAGACCAAGGAACACACCAGGCAGGTCCGTAATACTGTTGTGGAGAAGTTCAAAGCCGGATTTGGATACAAAAAGATTTCCCAAGCTTTAAACATCCAAAGGAGCACTGTGCAAGCGATAATTTTGAAATGGAAGGAGTATCATGCCACTGCAAATCTACCAAGACCTGGCCGTCCCTCTAACCTTTCAGCTCAGACAAGGAGAAGACTGATCAGAGATGCAGCCAAGAGGCCCATGATCACTCTGGATGAACTGCAGAGAACTACAGCTGAGGTGGGAGAGTCTGTCCATAGGACAACAATCAGTCGTACACTGCACAAATCTGGCCTTTATGGAAGAGTGGCAAGACGAAAACCATTTCTCAAAGATATCCATAAAAAGTCTCGTCTAAAGTTTGCCACAAGCCACTTGGGAGACACACCAAACATGTGGAAGAAGGTGCTCTGGTCAGATGAAACCAAAATCGAACTTTTTGCCCACAATGCAAAACGATATGTTTGGCGTAAAAGCAACACAGCTCATCACCCTCAACACACCACCCCCACTGTCAAACATGGTGGTGGCAGCATCATGGTTTGGGCCTGCTTTTCTTCAGCAGGGACAGGGAAGATGGTTAAAATTGAGGGGAAGATGGATGCAGCCAAATACAGGACCATTCCGGATGAAAGCCTGTTGGAGTCTGCAAAAGACCTGAAACTGGGACGGAGATTTATCTTCCAACAAGACAATGATCCCAAACATACAGCAAATTCTACAAAGGAATGGTTCACAAATAAACGTATCCAGGTGTTAGAATGGCCAAGTCAAAGTTCAGACCTGAATCCAATCGAGAATCTGTGGAAAGAGCTGAAAACAGCTGTTCACAAACGCTCTCCATCCAACCTCACTGAGCTCGAGCTGTTTTGCAAGGAAGAATGGGCAAGAATTTCAGTCTCTCGATGCAAAACTGATAGAGACATACCCCAAGCGACTTGCAGCTGCAATCGCAGCAAAAGGTGGCTCTACAAAGTATTAACGCAGGGGGGGGGCGAATAATTTTGCACGCCCCACTTTTCATTTTTTTATTAGTTAAAAAAGTTTCAAAAATCCAATAGATTTCGTTCCACTTCACAATTGTGTCCCACTTGTTGGTGATTCTTCACAAAAAATAAAAATTTTATATCTTTATGTTTGAAGCCTGAAATGTGGCAAAAGGTTGAAAAGTTCAAGGGGGCCAAATACTTTCACAAGGCACTGTACCAGATGCTTCTAAATGTGTGCGTCGACATCTTCCATTCATTAGGACGTCGCTGTGCATTGACTTCGTCCTACACATTTCATCACAGTACGACTTTGTCAGGGGTGTTTTTTTTCATCGTATTGATGTAAACTTGGGGTTTTATTATGCTTAAAATATTATTGATGTTTGTACCTATTTATTTATTTGCACTTTTTGTATTTTATATTATCTTAGGGGACACTAATTACAAAAAGCTATATATATATATATATATATATATATATATATATATGTATATATATATATATATATATATATATATATATGTAGCACTGCCCCCCGAAGGAGCGGCTGATTTTAATGGGCTTACCGTTACCTTCTTCCCCTCTAGTTGCATCTAGGGGTTTCCCATGGTAGATGCCCAAGAACTATAGAGACTGATGACAGATCCGCTTAAAGGGATTTTTATTTGAAAAAAACGTAGTTAACGAACAGTCTCTCAGTATAGGATCAGAGGGTTTAGGTGAAAAGTCCAGGTACTCTTATGCCGTGTACACACGTAGCCGTCTATCCGACGGACTTAGTCTGGCGGACTTCCCGCCACACTGTCCGTCGGACTTTCCGAACGGGCTACTTGCCCACACACGGCACTTTTTCAGCGGACTAATGTGGCGTACTAAGTCCGCCGTACTATCCGCCCTACTTTTGAAATGAACGGACTCGCCCACGCACGCGGAGGAAAGTCCGCTCATTTCGAGCGCGTCTCCAGGTAGGCGGGGCCCGCGAAGGAGACATCGCAGGCCCCGCCTGGTATGGACTTAAAGGGGAACCCCAACGGCGAAAAAAAATCGGCGTGGGGGTCCCCCCAGGTCCACATCAGACCCTTGTCCGAGCACGATACCCGGCCGGCCAGGAAAGGGGGGACGAGCGAGTGGCCCCCCCTCTTGAGCCATACCAGGCCTGCGTGCCCTCAACCCTCAACATGGGGGGGTGCCTTGGGGAAGGGGGCCGAGCGGCCCCCCACCCCAAAGCACCTTGTCCCCATGTTGATGAGGACAAGGGCCTCTTCCCGACAACCCTGGCCGTTGGTTGTCGGGGTCTGCGGGCGAGGGGCTTATCGGAATCCGGGAGCCCCCTTTAATAAGGGGGCCCCCGGATACCGGCCCCCCACCCTATGTGAATGAGTATGGGGTACAATGTACCCCTACCCAATCACCTGTAAAATAAAGTACAAAAAAAACAACAACACACAAGATAAAATAGTTTATTGCACAGCTCCGGGGGTCTTCCGTCTTCGGGGGTCTTCTCGCCGGACTCCTCCGCTATCTTCTTGTAGCTCTTTTGCTAGCGGAGGAGCCCGGCTTTCTTCCTCGCCGCCCCCTCTTTTTCCTACTTCGGGGGTCTTGTTCCCCTCTTCGGTTCTTCTGCCGGGCCACCGCGCCTTCTTATAGCTCTTTTACAGGCGGTGGCCCGGTCTTCTGCAGTGGACTTCAAACTGGCACTCACTGTCTTGTATACTATATTACTGGTGGCTGCTAGATATCACAGGGAAGGGAAGAGTTGTTGGGCTTAGTTCATGACTTCATGTGTTAGCTGGTGGACTTCAAACTGGGGTGTCATCCTGGGAGCATGGTGCCAGCAAATAAAAAGTGGCTGATATATGTCAGCAGGGCTACCATTAGAATTGCTGATCCCAAATGTGTATAGTACATACAGCCAGTAGCGGCCAGTCATGCTGTCCCTGACTCCCATTCCAAGTGTGTTTCTTCTGCTGGCTGCACTGCATCACTGGAGACCCTCATAATAGGCACCGCAGGTGTACAGACCCAGGAACTCAACACAGGAATGGTGGCAACCCCTCATAATGGGCACAGCAGGGGTACAGACCCGTGAACTCGGCATAATGGCCACAGCAGCCAGCAGGTGTACATACCTGGGAACTCAGCAAAGGGATGGTGGGAAACTGCCATTATGCTCCTTGACAGAGAGGTGTGAGGTTGCTGGTTCCTTAGCTCCTGTGCTTCCAGAGACCAGAGCCTGGAGTTGCTTCTCTGCCCTAGGAGAGATGCCGGATCCGGGGGGGGACCCTGGCGGGAGCCCCCTGTATATGCCTCAGCCTGAGGAAGACACTGGGCCTGGCCCAAGAAGAGATGAATCGCTGTCTGCCTTTAGACGGAAGATTGTTGAAACGCTGAAGTGGATTTAAAAAGAAGAGGAGAGATTGGTAGCTTTGAAAGCTGAATTTAAAAAGAAAAAACAGATTTGTGCCAAAGTGTTCAGCAAGAAGAGACCGGCTCTGAGGCCTGAGTTGAAAGACGTGGAACAAGCTCTGCGGAAACAGAAAAATTGGTGAGTTCTGTGAAGGAGAGTAGTGGAGCTTTTAAAGAAAAATACAGAAACGAAGAATGGTTTAGCCAAATGAAGAGAGGAGCCACTTTCTGCATGGAAGGTGACCCAACCAGTGACGAGATGCAGATACCAACAGAGTCAGCAGTGAGTAAGAAAGTGGGCCTGGAGGATGAGCTCTTCAACACCTCAGATATCTGCTGAGCCCACAATGGCGGAGGCCTCTGTCCCCTTCCCTCTCCAGCAATATGGAACATCTGAGGAGGTTGAAGGCTCTGGCATGCTGGAATTCATCACCAAGCTGGAATCCCCTCTGGATGTGGCTTCTCCGGATGATGGTGATAAGATGGACACCGTTTCTAGCCCTGTGGAAGAAAGACCTGTGGAGAGAGCAAGATCCACCATTAAGTCTGCAACAACTGGGAAGAAATCTGATCCCTCCATCAGCCATGATATCGCAGAGGTGACAACACAGCAAGCAGGTGCAGGTACAGTTTGTGTGCAAGATGGTGTGAACTTTAATGACAATGGACTTGCTGTGGGATGTAGGCTACAGGCAGTCAGCCCAGACCCATAGACAATGTACAGCATGCAATGCAGTTTGATAATAACTGTCAGCTTCAGTCTGCAGAGAGGTCCATGGACAATACAGAGACTTTGCCTGGACCAAGCACAGAGGCTGTTCCTGTGAATGGTGGAAGAGATGGGTGCAGTAGTGCTACAACTCTCCTGGAGTCTGCAGTAACCAAGACTGTGATTGAACCCAGGAGAGAAGCTGAGTGTTCAGAGCAGGGGGAGAGGGCGGGTCCTGCCTCTGTTAATCAGAAGACTGCTGTCCCGGCTGATTCAGACTCTCTGCCAGCAGGTTTGAATGTGTCTGAGAACAAGACTGCAAATGCTGGTGGTGTAAGAAAAACTTATGCTGGTGTTGCTGCTACAGGATCTGGGAAGGGGGAGCAAGCAGGGAAGGAGCATGGAGATGTTTTATCTTCCTCCCTGTTTAAAAGGAGGAATATTGTTCAATTAAAATGGGAAGACAGTGGAATGCCCCCACATAGGGCAGTGGTGGGTAAGATTTTTCATATGGGGTTTAGGCCCGCAGATATTGACGCCTTGATCAGTCCGGCAGGTTCCTATGAGTATGATTTGTCCTTTATCCGTCCAGACTCTTTGGACATATTTTGGGAGAAATATGAGCATGTGTGTAGGGGCCTGCCGGACTGGAAAGGGCTCATCCCCAAGCTTATATCACGTCAGCCACTCATTAAAATGGTTTTGTCCACAATGAATCTATACCACAAGGGCATTTATCTGTTTGGTTGAGGAGGTATGGAAACGTCCTGAGCCCCTTAAAAAAGATTTTGGACGATCGGGGAATATGGATGGGGGGGTGGTCTGTGAAGCTAAAATTAAAGGTCATTGACAATGTCGTCCAGCATCTGCCATCCTCAGCTTTCCTGGGGAGGGACAGGCTGACCATCTTTTATCCGGGCTAGCCAAAGCTCTGCAACAAGTGTGGGGATAAAGGGCATCTTGTATCCTCCTGTCTAGTAAAAAAGGTCTCTCTTTGTCAGGGTATAGGACATCTGGAAAGGACTATAATATTTTAAGGTGCAATCTGTGCAATGCGGTGGGACATCCTTACAGTCAGTGTCCTGAGGCAATGCACAACAAGCCTGAGCTCATGAGAGAGTTCTTCCTCCTAGACATGGGGGATGCTCAGAGCTCAGCAGCTGGAGTGCCTATGAGTTCATCCAAGTCTATGCCAATACCCAGTATGTCTGTGTTTTCCCAGTCTGTGTGTTTACCTGTGTTTACCTAGTGTGTCCGTGTCTTCAAAAGTCTGTAGATAATGTATCAGTTGCCAAGAATGTGTCCAATCCTTCTGTGTCTGTGTATTCTAAAATTGCAGAGGCAGCAAGAGGTGCTGATGCTGGTGGGCCAGGTGTGGTGCCAATCCCCCTCCCCAGACGCTGTAGCATTTCTATTGAGGATCGTGGGGTGCTGAGGAGTGGGGAAAATGGTGGAGAGGCTGGCTTGGTGGTAGATTAGGGAAGGGAGAGTGGGGGGGGGGGCGAAGGGGAGGATAGGTGTGGGGAGGCTGTTATACATTTGGCAAAGAAGGAGTGGAGACATGGTCCCTCATTCTGGTCTCTTGCGGACAAGCCTTAGAGAGGGGTTGCAGTCCTTTTTTCTGGTATGGTAACGCGCCGGCGGGTAATTGAGGTAGAGATTCTGAGATGCATGTTCTTGGATGTCTCTGTGAGGGGCAGGACCTGCGCCTGATTAACATCTATGGTCCCCGGACAAAGTGGGACAGGAAATGCCTCTTTACAAAGATTAAGCCTTTTCTTTTTATGGCCCAGCAGGTTATCTTTGGAGGTGATTTCAACACCATTACTAGGTCTAAAGACAGGAGAGGTTTCAGAGATAAGCTGGGCTATGACACCCTTTTTCTCAATGCGATAGTTAGGGAAGCAGGTCTGGTAGATGCGCTGCCCAGACAGCAAGGGGTTCACTTTTCAGCGAGGTAGTAGTCAGAGTAGGATGGATATATTTTTTTTTTAAAGGGAGATTCTTCGGCACCTGTGTCAGGTAGTGGAGTTTTCTGATTACTGTATTCTTTTTGAGACTCTGAATGCCTCAGAAATGCCACCTAGGCAACCTAGGGGGGAGGGGGAGGGGGTATCTGGAGATTGAATTCGTCCCTCCTGGAAGACGAGAGCGTAACGAGTGATGCATACACACGGTCAGACAAAGTTGTCGGAAAATCTGATCGCTTGGAACGAGGTGACGTATGTTGCGTAAGACGGGACTACGTAGAGGCTAGTAGCCAATAGCATTGTGTCTCGTAATTTAATCTGAGCATGCGTGGCACTTTAAAAAGTCAGATCGGATTTTGCTGTTGGAAAATTTTAGATCCAGCTCTCAAACTTTTTCCGTCTGAAAAAGTCCAATAGAGCCCACACACGATCGGATTTTCCGACAACATAATTTGATCGGACCTTTTCTGTCAGAATTTCCGAACCGTGTGTACAGGGCATAAGACAAGCCTTTGAGGATTTTTTTCAAGCACAGATAACGTTCCTAGACTTTTGCAACGGTAAGTCAGAATGGTGGGAACTTGTAAAACAGGGACTGTTGGGCTTTTCAATGGTTCAGGAGAGGGATTATAGGAAATACCATTTGCCTGACCCTTACCAGAACTGTAAACAGAGTGTAGCAGTTAAGACAGTCAATGGCCTGAAGGACAGTACAGGCTCTCTGAAGAAGTCTAGGTCAGGGACCCTGGAAGTTGTCAGGTCATACTATGCCAATCTCCTGGGAAGAAGGAACCTTGATCGGACAAGGATATTGAGTTTTTTGGACTCTACACCAGGTCTGGAAAGTAATGTTCCTTTGATGAATTTGACAAATGAAATCACTGCAGATGAGGTAATCCAGGCTATTGATAAACTAGCCATCAAGAAAACACCAGGGCCAGATGGTTTGACAGCCAAATTTTATAAATATTTTAAGACGATCCCTGCCTTGCGGAGGTTTTTAATGGCTGTTTGCAAGAGGGTTCTCTCCCTCCCTCCACGAGGCAATCTGCAGTGATCCTTCTGTCGAAGGGTAAAGATCCTTCGATGATTGGGAATTTGCGCCCCAGTAGCCTTCTTAATGTCGATAGAAAGATACTGGCAAAGATTTTTTTCTGGCGATTATCACCAGTGGCAGGCAGTTTGTTATCCCACCACCAGCACTGCTCGGTCCAAGGTAGAAGCACTTTCTCAGCGGTCTTAGCTGTCTGGGAGGCCTTGGAGCATTGTAGAGCTGCTGGTTGGGGTAAATTTTTGCTGACATTGGATCAGACTGAGGCCTTTGATCGAGTTGATCATGAGTACTTATGGCTCCTTCTTGGCAAATATGGCCTGGAGGGGGGTTTCATTGATTGTCTCAAGATTTTGTACAAAGGGGCTGAAAGCTTTCCTCTTGTTAATGGTTGGGTTGGGCCGCCCTTTGTGGTCGGCTCATGTGTGCATCAGGGGTGTCCCATTGTGTGAGAGTGGACCATTGCGTGGGTTGCCTTTGGGCATCGCTGGTGAGCCTCAGTAGAAGATTATGGCCTATGATGATGATATTCTGTTTTTGTCTCTGGGGAGGCGCAGGAGATGGTCTAAGTGATAAGGCAGTACACAGAGGCATCGGGTTCAAAGGTCAACCAAGACAAGTGTGAAGCTTTCTGGATGGGCATGGAAGGTTAGAGCTTTGTTCTCCCGGATGACTTCCCAGAGCCCCAACAAAAAATTTAAGTTTTAGGAATTGAATTTGGCCCAGGTGACTATGGCCATGCAAATTGGGCAAACAGGCTGGGGAATGCTGATGCCAATGTGGCAAGCTGGAAAGGTTGGCTTTCCATGAGGGAAAAGGTTGATCTGATCAAGACTTACCTGATTCAGATTTATCTGTATGTCAGTTTTTGTGTTCTGCCAGTTTCTCTCTATACCAGGGTCTATAGTTTCTTCCAGCTGTTATGGGGAAACAGAATAAACCTCGTCAAAAGGGATGTAACTTACCTTCCTAGACGGGAGGGCAGTCTAGGGATGTTCAACCCTGTAGTCTTTTTATCTCTGATGTTTGTGAAGTATAATCTCGGTAACATGTTGGCAGAGAGACCGCCTGGGTGGGTTGGTATTTTCCAGTCCTGGTTTAGGCCCTTTCTGCGAGACTGGAAAAATGGTGGGCCAGTGAAAAGCCTGAGAACCAAGCATGATAAGCTCCCGGCTTATGTTGCCCCGTGTTTGAAAATTCTTCAGCAGTGGCAAGTAACAGCAGGAGAAGTCAGACCTCTTCCAAGGAAACTTGTTGAGAAGCGGATCATGAGCTTTGCTTTTTGCAAGCCACTGGCCTTGATGGATTGCCCAAGCCTGGTTTTGGGTTTGGGTTTGGGTTGGGTTCACTTACATGCTAGGGGTGGCGGAATTGATAACACTTTGCTCAAATTAGAAACGAGATGGAAACGAGATGGATTCATAATTTGGACGCAACTAAGTTTCCAGGTTTAAATGAGTATATCAGTTTTAAGTTTTTTTTGTAATTGTATGCATATTGTTTGCAGACTGAGTTCTTGTTCCAATTTTAGCACCCTTAAGATTTATTATTTTCTCCTTCCTTGTTTCCTCTCCCTGAGTTCATTGTCTTAGATTCACGATCTGGTCTGCAACGATAAATCTATCTTTAGTTTATTCTTGTTTTTGTACAAACTATTTACCTTTATATTTGAGGTTACAAATATTTTAATTATTTTTTAATTTTATTTACTTTTGTGTTATCTGGGTTCCTTTTTCATTTTTTTTTTTGTATATTTTTGCCATTGTTATCTGGGTGTTTGGTTATATGACATGGCCTTTGGATGTGGTGACAGTTGGTGGCAAGGATCCCCAGGCTTTCTTTGGTGGGATTCCCACTTGATTTTCACCCCATTCCTTAAAATGTCTCCCCCTCTCTGGGGCCCTCCTATTCCCCACTGCTGCTCTCGGCTCCCCTTTGGTGTTGTTGTGGCGCCTTGGGCCCCGTTGGTTCCATTTGGCTTATGTGCCGCTGTTGGCTGTATGGACACCAAGGGGTGCATTCAACTGAATGTCAGCTCACCCATTGGCCTTTGCTGGAAATCGCCTGGAATTGCTCATTCCCTCCCTTGATGGGCGTGCCTAATCTATACATCGGCCTCTTGTGCCCTAGGCACTCCCTTTCCCGTTGGCGTGACCGCCATCATGCGCGACCGTCATCAACTCAGTGCAGGGATGATGGGAACCCTTAATAATGGGCACAGCAGGGTTACAGACCTGGAAACTCAGCACAGGGATAGTGGAAAGCCTTAACAATGAACACATCAGGGGTACAGACCCAGGAACTCAGCACAGGGATGGTGGGAACCCCTGCTTTTAACAGACGGCTAGACAGGTTAATTTGGTTGGTCAGCAGACTGGTTGGTGAGTTGAGCTATGGAATTGTCTTTGTTTTATATGTATATGCCCTCCATGGGCTCCTCACCGTGAAGGCCAGTTATGGGTGTGGGCAGTGGCCAGTTTTCTGTTACTGTTTGTACAGCCATTGTGCTCTTGCTGGGTGTCCAGGGTGCTCCTGTTCCTTTAAGGGGGCTTGGGCAGTCTTCAGGCACCTGTCCCACATCTATCCATTCCATGCATGTTCTTCCACTGTGGAGACACTTATACATTTGTAGTGTTAAGACTGCAAGTAACGCAGGGTGCCGTGACGAGGCCTTGCAGCTTTCACATGCATTTGCAAATGTGTGCTAACTAAACCCCTGCTTTTAACAGACGGTTAGACAGGTTAATTTGGTTGGTCAGCAGACTGGTTGGTGAGTTGAGCTATGGAATTATCTTTGTTTTATATGGTCGGAACCACTCATAATGGGCACAGCAGGGGGTACAGACCCATGAACTCAGCACAGGGATTGTGGGAACCTCTCACAATGGGCATTGCAGGTGTACAGACCCAGGAACTCAGCACAGGGTTGGTGGAAACCCCTCATAGTGGACACAGAAGGTGTACAGACCTAATAACTCAGCACAGGGATTGTGTGAACTCCTCATAATGGGCACAGCAGATTGTAGATCTGGGAAATCCGAGATATAACTAGTAGCACCCCGGAGACAAGAAGAAACTGGCAGGTGATTTATCTCTCCAGCATCCACAAAACACTGCAATACCAGTTCTGGGTGGACTCACCCTTTAAACTGAGCTGCAGCATTTTCTGATTGTACTGATTCTGCGCAGCGTCAGAATTTTATATTTGCTTACCCTCAGCAGCACGGGTACGGGATAGATCCTCGTTTTTGTCCTTGTGCACCGATTCCTCTGTCGCCAACATTCCGTAATAATCTGTCAGTCTTTTTTCCCCTGCAGCCTATTTTTAGAACTTGTGCACAAATTTGTTTAATATTATGCACCCCTCCAAAAAAAAATTGCGCACCAGCCACCCATTGCTGGGAGAGGACGAAAGTGCTTGTGATTGACAGGATCACTGAAATTACACTGCTAGGGATGATCATTTGGCAGGTAAGTCTGCCATAATGTGCTAATATGCTGTGCATACGAGTACATTGTGGTATAAAGCCCTACATTGTAAAGTGCTGCACAAACTGTTGGCGCTATATAAATCCTGTACAGTATAATAATAATATTAATAAAGCTCCTGGGGGGCCCTTTATTCAAAATGTTTATGTAAAAGATTTAAATCAACTTTAAATGGGCAGAGCGTAAGCAAGATATAACGTATGCAGTAAATACAGCTGTACAAGGGTACAATGACATGACTATATAAAAATACTGTAGATGGTACATAAATTGAAGTGTCTATAGAAAGAGCTTTTCGTGTCTTTAGCATATGTAATTATTTTCTCCCTAAGGGCTTGTCCACACCATAAGTTAAGGGTCATTAAAACCCCATTATTGAGCCTCTCTTTTACCTCCCCCAACTGTCACCTCTTTAGCTGCATTGGTAGTGGCCGGGTGTACACATGTAGCAGCTACAATGCTTTGCTTTGTGGCCCTGGCAGAAATATTACCCCTTTTGCCATTTCAAGTGAATAGAGCCATTTTGCCATTTCAAGTGAATAGTTTGATGATAAAAGGGTTAAAGCAGTCGGTGGAGAAGTGATATTACGCTTTCTTGCCGCTTGTCAAATGCTTTCTGAAGAGCAACCTAAATGGATCGCTCTTTAGAGAACAAAGCTCATATGAATGAGCCCTTAAATCTCCTATAAAGGTAGAAACCAGACTAGTGTTGAAATACTGCAAGCGATGGTCAGAAACTGTGAGGACATGCTACAAGTGTGAATGGAGACATGTTACATGAGACTGTTAGCCCTTGTACACTATCGGACCGTGTCGTCGGATAATCCGACTGTGTGTGGTATGCATCGGACTGATTCCGTCGGAATATCCATCGGACCGAATTTTCCAACATGTTGGAAATATTTCCCGACCAACTGGGCCGATCGGACATACTTTGATCATGTGTAGAGAATTTTGATCGGACCAAGTGCCACGCATGCTCAGATCAAATTTCTACATCAAAGCTATTGGCTACTAGCCTGAATGTAGTCCCATCGTAACGAAATTACGTCATCACGTTCTGAAAGATTGTTTTTTTTTTTTGCCAACTTTGTCCGACCGTGTGTATGCAACAGTTTCGGACAAGATCCGACGGACAAAATCCGACGGGCAAAATCCGACGGATTTGGTTGTGGAAATCTCCGACCGTGTGTACAGGGGCTTAGATATCATTGCTATTACAGCTATCGATGTTCCAACTACTGGCTGCTAGGGTCCTCAGTGCCCAAGTTCAGCACCCGGGAATTAAACAAAGAAATGATTGCCTGTAACTCAAAAAACAGAACACGTCATGGTTCTTATAGTCACCAATTCTGAAAACCTAAATGCTTGACTGAAAAAAAAACAGACAGTGGAAACAATGAAAGCAGGAAAACTATCAGTGTGTGGAAACAAAGGAGCTTAAGATGAAAGTATAATTGTCCATGTAATGTATCCATTTATTTGAATCTGCTGAATGGGTTCATTGCTTCCTTTCTCCTTCTCTACACCACCTTTCTTTCTTTGCTAAGTTCAGACTTGTTAGTGACTCGTGACGTGCGGCAGCCTGAAAAACATATAACACACATAAATAATACGTTAATATTTCAGAATTAGGAATTTTCTCTGCATTTTCTGATCTGCCGATTTGTTCAGGTGGCTAGAAGGTATACATTAACCGGGTGTTTAACCACTTAAGCCCCGGACCAATATGCAGCATAAAAACCAAGCCCCTTTTTGCGTTTCGGCACTGCGTTGCTTTAACTGACAATTGCGTGGTCATGCGACGTGCCTTCCAAACAAAATTGGCGTCTTTTTTCCCCCACAAATAGAGATTTCTTTTGGTGGTTGTTGATCACCTCTGCAGTTTTTAATTTTTGAGCTATAAACAAAAATAGAGTGACAATTTTGAAAAAAGTTCAATATTTTTAACTTTTTGCTATAATAAATATCCCCCAAAAATATATAAAAACTTTTTTTTCCTCAGTTTAGGCCGATGCGTATTCTACATTTTGGTAAAAAAAAATTGCATTTATTGATTGGTTTGCACAAAAGTTATAGCGTCTACAAAATAGGGGATAGTTTTCTGGCATTTTTATTAATCATTTTTTTTACTAGTAATGGCGGCGATTAGCGATTTTTATTGCGACATTATGGCAGACACGTCGGACAATTTTGACACATTTTTGGGACCATTGGCATTAATACAGCGATCAGTGCAATTAAAAATGCACTGATTACTGTAAAAATGTCACTGGCAGTAAAGGGTTTAACCACTAGGGGGCAGTGTAGGAGTTAAGTGCGTGTGTGTTTTTTTACTGTAGGGGGCGTGGCTTGGCGTGTGATGTCACTGATCGTCTTTCCCTATGACAGACGATCAGTGACAGGCTCACTAGGAAGCACGAGGAGAGGTTTGTTTACACTTACCTCTCCCCGTTCTTCAGGTCTGTGACCCGATCGCAGGACACCGGCGGCGATTGGGTCTGCGGGTCCCGCGGCCACGGTCATGGAGCTAAGGACCGGGTCGCGAGTGCGCTGACGTGTACCTGTACGTGCTTGTTTCCAGCCGTGCCATTCTGCCGACATATATCGGCGTGAGGTGGTCCTTAAGTGGTTAAAGTAGAACTTATAGTAAATTGATGTTCTTTAGCAACCCTCATTTGTCCCTCATTTTGATCTGATCTATATAGATGTATATAAAAATTAACTATTTATCTTTCAAAAATTGTTTACATGTGCTAAACCTTTAATTTAGACCCAAAAGTCAATATACAGTAAAGGAATAGTAGTTGAAAAAAAGCACTTGTCGGTTTAACTAATCATTTTTTTTGTACAATTCTCCTTTGGGGGGGGGGGGGGGGTGACAGGGGGGGGGTTATTTCCTAGGACTACACACTTTTGACCCTTAAGATGTAAAAACTGTTAGGAAGTAGTTCAGCAGCTGACTTCATTAAAACACACCCTGCACCTGCCCCCCCCCCCCTCCAGAAGATTGCTCCCGTCCATCTCTGCAGTTTCATGTTTTTTTAATATAGGTCATGTCAGTGAGCACTGTTCTCCCTCTATAAAAAGCCAGGGCTTTCCTGTATTGATCATTTGTATGTTGCCTTCATCTTGCATAGATAATTCATTTGGGAGAGTATGCATGAGCTGAGCGATCACATAACAGCATATGTGGAACAGGACTGTAATGTTGAAAACAGGAGAAGTGTGCCCCTGGAAGTATGTAAGCTCACCATACATGATACAATCTAAATGTACAAACACCTTTAGATTTACCATCAACTATGTAGTGCAAGAGCCTGTAAGCCTGCAAGAGCCTGTCTGACTGGGTACAGAATGATTAAATAGATAGGTGTGTCCTCCTATTATATAGTAAACCTAAAGGAGATTGTGTAGAAATTGTACAATCAGTTTGTATGGTATGGTTGGCCACCTTTATACACCTAAAAGTTGCACTTTGTGTCATTAATTGTTAATGGTAACCCAAAAATGGAAACAAACACACATTTTGTGAAAAAACATGCAACAAATTCAGCAAAATGCACCGGAAAAAAATTACATACCGCCAAAATGTCTCATGAGCTACTTTGCCACATTTGTTGTGCGAAGACAGTCCATTGAAATAAATGGGCTGCCCTTTGTATGACATAGGAAAAATGCGCCGAAAAAGTGCTCTTCCACTATGCTTATGTGTGAGTGGGGCCTGAAAGAGAAATTGGTGTGTTTACACAAGAACAATGACAGCTGAGTGTCTCCATCCACTCTCACCCATGTACTTGTATATAATCTCTGTAACATTTTCTTTAGATTTACCAAAATGATAGAATAGGAGGACCCACCTTAACAATCTATTCAATTTGTATCAAATCAGGCAGGCTCTTGCACTATATAGCTGATGATAGAGCTAAAAGAGATTGTACAAGTGTATGGCCACCTTAAAGGAAGAAGAAGGAAAGTAGGAGGAAAAAAAGAGATGGAATAGTGATGAGGGAGGTATGGTCCAGTGTGATAAGCATACCCTTTTCTGTGATGCAGTAAAGCAGTGCATGATGGCATATGAAGTGTCCTGCATTGTTACATGATGCTACAGGAAGTGATGGGCTCAGAATGCATGTTTTTTTTTTATTTTGAACTGAGAGGTGCAGATTTAAGGCTGCCATGGACTAGGTGAGGGATAAGCACATTGGTGTGGCTTGTGCAGAAAAGACTTTAGAAAAGGCTTTTATTTATTATGAAATCATACATAAAAACAAAATAGTTGCCCATGGGACTTTAAATGAGGCATTATACATAAATTAAAAAAAAATATATCAATTAATTATACAAGAATTAGATACATACAGTACATATACAAATAATTTGGTATGTCTAGCTGGTTAGTTACATAAGGTATGTCAGTAAAAAATATGCATCAAGCTGATATATTTTCCAATGCATGCGTCACATAGCCAAAGTAATTCTAGTTTATCCACTTCAGCCCCAGACCATTTGGCTGGCAAAAGACCAGAGCACTTTTTGTGATTCGGCACTGCGTTGCTATAACTGACAATTGCACGGTCGTGAGACGTGGCTTCCAAAAAAAATTGACGTCCTTTTTTCCCCACAAATAGAGCTTTCTTTTGGTGGTATTTAATCACTAGTGTTTTTTTTTATTTGTTCTGCTCTAATTAAAAAAAAGTCCAAGCCCTATACTCAAAGCCCACCTCCCAGGTACAACTCTCCTCCCATCTGTCCCGTCCGTTTTCCCTTAGCAATGGTACGAGACAGGGTTGCCCTCTATCGCCATTGCTCTTTATCCTCAGTCTGGAACCCCTAGCTGCGGCTATACGGGAATGTTCAGATATTAAAGGAGTTTGCCTCTGCAACGCAGAATATAAAATATCCTTATTCGCGGATGATGTCCTCCTAACTCTCACCCACCCGCACACATCCCTACCACACCTTCACCACCTACTATCCACTTTTGGTAGCCTCTCGGGTTTCAAAATTAATGATACTAAAACCGAAGCATTACCTGTAGACATAACCCCGTCCCTCTTATCTTCGCTCCAAAGTAAGTATAATTACCACTGGTGTCCTCACTCACTTAAATACCTGGGGGTTCGCATTACTGCTTCCTATGATACTTTATATAAGGCCAATTTCCCCCCCATGTTCTCGGAAATTAATTGCTTGCTGACATACTGGACATCTCTCCCCCTATCCCTGTTGGGCCGAATCAATGTCCTTAAAATGTCTATCCTCCCTAAGTTATTATATTTGTTTGAAACTTTACCTGTGGCTATCCCTATGTCACAGTTGAAATCCCTTCAAAAGAGAAGCCTCCGTTTTATTTGGAATAACGCTTCCCACAGGTTAGCGGGGACAGTGGTCCTGGCTCGGAGGAATAGGGGGGGGCTCGGAGGCCCAGATTTCATTAAATACTATTATGCCACACACCTGAGAGTTCTTACCTCCTGGACCTCCCGGAAGGCCCCAAATAGATGGTCAGAAATAGAAATGAGTGTTACAGCCCCGGTACATCCTTGCTATATGCTTTGGCCTTCTACTGCCCTTCATATGCCCCAATTACGGCGCATATGCCTAGCTCCCATGTTGTTCACGTTGAATATCTGGAAAAGGTGCAATGACCGCTTTTCCCTATCCTCACCGTGTCCACCGCTTTTAAATATCCTATTTAACTCAGACATCCCAGATAGCCTGTCCTATGATCGTATGCTACCATGGACCCAAGCGGGACTCTTTCAACTCCGACACTTTGTTAACCCGGCGACACGCCATTTATTGACTTTTCCCACCTTGCAAAAGCAACACCAGATCCCCCAAAGGCTTCTACATTCATACTTGCAGATCAGACACTTTTTCTCTATCAGGTCCCCTTCTCTGACTCTGGACAAACCCACAGACTTTGAGAGCCTATGTGCTAAGGGTCCTTACGAACCCAGACTGATCTCTACTATTTACACGATATTACATGACGCCATACCTATGACGGTGAACACCCACCACTACATGAGGAAATGGTCTCAGATTCTACAACACGATATTTCCCTGGTGGACTGGGGGAACATATGGGAGCACACTTCCAGAATATCTCGATGTGTGACCCACAAGGAAACAGCATACAAAGTTCTAATGCACTGGTATAGGACTCCAGATATTCTACATGCCCGTAACAGGTTAATTTCGAAGCAATGCTGGCGATGTGGTGGGGAAGTCGGCTCTCACTACCATATTTTTTGGGACTTCCCCCTAGTCCACCAGTTCTGGCTCCAAGTCCAAAATCTGTTAGAAACACTGGCTGGCACTCCTATTCCCCTGACGCCCATGCATTATCTGCTAGGCCTCCCTTTCTCTGGTATTTCTAAGGCCTTGCGCAGATTGTTGTCCTTCATCTTATTGGCTGCTAAAAGGGTCATACCCAGGTTATGGTTGTCCACCTCTCCACCTACACTTCCGCAATTGATCACCACTGTAGCTGACATACGCAGAATGGAACACTTGACGGCCGTAGTGGAGGGTAAGATGCAGAAATTTTCTAAAATTTGATCAACATGGGATGAGTCTACATATCGCTCTGATGGGATTGCTCCTATTTAGTTAAACCTGGATACATACATGTCCCCGAGAGAAGGTCTGAAATCTATTTTTTTTTTTCTCCTTACAGCTCTCTTTGAAGTTACATAGTCTGTTTACAGTTTCTGTCTATAACCCCCCTTAAAGATACGGTAGAAGATCACTACTTTAATCACATCGCTATGCCTCTATATGTTTAGAGTTTGTATGCCTTGTTTTTTTTTTTCTTCTGTATGATGTTGAAAATTTAAAATAAACAATTACAAAAAAAAAAAAAAGTCCGTAAATTTAGTGAAAAAAATGCCTTTTTCTTTGTTTCTGTCATAAAATTTTGCTAATTAGTAATTTTTTTCCATAAATTTTGGCCAAAATTTATACTGCTACATATCTTTGGTTAAAAATAACCTAAATTAGTGTATATTATTTGGTCTTTGTGGAAGTTATAGAGTCTACAATCTATGGTGCCAATCACTGAAAATTGCTCACATCTAATCAGTCCTTCAGTACATCAGGTGAATCTCATTTCTTGAGACACTGAGGCCGCGTACACACGCGGGGACTGTTCGCTCAACTTTGTCCGCTGAACAGTGTTTCGGCGGACAGTCCGCTCGTGTGTGGGCTTTCAGCGGACAGTTTCAGCGGACAGTCTGCTGAACAAAGTTTTTCGGAAATTCCGAAAAACTGTCCGCTGAAACTTTGTTTCAGCGAACAGTCCCCTCGTGTGTAGGCTTGTTCGTCAAACTAAGTTCCGCGCATGCTCAGAAAGGATTTACACGCCGAAGTTTGCATTGCAGTGTATAGGATGTCGTTTTCTAGTCCCGTCGTACCTGCCGTTCACGTCATCGCGCACGGTTTCAGCGGACTCTTCGTTCGTCGTGTGTGGGCAAGTCCGTCCATGCTAATTTTGAGCGGACTGTCCGCTGAAACTGTTTGACGGACAAAGTTGGGCGAACAGTCCCCGCGTGTGTACGCGGCCTAACAAGTCAAGAAAGTACAAATACCCCCCAAATAACCCCTTTTTAGAAAGTAGACATCCCAAGGTATTAAGTAAGTAGCATGATTCTGCTACTGTTCCTGAGTATGGCAATACCACATGTGTGAGACGTTTACACAGCCTGACCACATACAAAGGCCTAACATTGAAGTAGTACCTTCAGGCCTTCTACGAGCATAAATTACACTTTAAATAATTACACTTTTGAAGGCCCTGGAGCACCAGGACCATGGAATTGCCCACAAAATGACCCCATTTTGGACAGCAAACACCCCAATATATAATTTGTGAGGCATAATGAGTCATTTGAATGGTTAATTTTTTTCCAGAAGTTTTTGGAAAATATGGAAAAAAATTAAAAAGCATTTTTTTTACACAAATTTGTATAAGATATTTCTAACACATAGCATGTATATACCAAAAATTACACCCCAAAATACATTCTGCTACTCTTCCCGAGTATGGCGATACCACATGTGTGAGACTTTTACACAGCCTGGCCATATACAGAGGTCCAACATTGAAGTAGTACCTTCAGGCGTTCTAGGAGCATAAATTACACACCTCATTTCATTCCTACCTATTACACTTTTGAAGGTCCTTGAGCACCCGGGCAGTGGAATTTCCCACAAAATTACCCCATTTTGGAAAGCAAACACCCCAATGTATATTCTATGAGGCATGGGCTGCAAATAGAAACTCGGGTACTCTGATGGGCTGGAGACAGGTATTCGGGTAACTTGATGAGCTGCAGACAGGTACTTGGGTACTCTGATGGGCTGGTGACAGGAACTCGGTTACTCTGATGGGCTGGGGACAGGTACTCGGGTACTCTGATGGGCTGGTGACAGGTACTCGGGTACTCTGATGGCCTGGTGACAGGTACTCGGGTACTCTGATGGCCTGGTGACAGGTACTCGGGTACTCTGATGGCCTGGTGACAGGTACTCTGATGGGCTACAGATAGGTACTTGGGTACTCTGATGGGCTGGTGACTGGTATTCAAGTACTCTGAAGGGCGGTGACAGGTACTCCGGTACTCGGGTACTCATATGGGCTGTGACAGGTACTCAGGTTATCATATGGACTTGACAGGTACTCGGATACGCAGATGAACTGTGACAGGTACTCAGGTACTCTGATGGACTGTGACAGGCACTTTGATGGGTGGTGACAGGTCCTCTTTATTGGGGGGGCAATCAGTGTGTGATTGGTGTGCACTGTAAGCAGTAACGTGATTTTACTGCAATCTCCTCCTCACACACGATCGGTGTGTGAGGAGGAGAACTCGGTTAAATCTCGTTATCGCAGTTTGTTGACATCTAGTGATCGGCTGTGAAAGGATCACAGCCGATCACATGGTAAACAGCCTCTGGCCAATAGCTGCTTACCATGAGGTGACAAGCAGTGTTCTCGGGAACACGTTGCCACCGACGTGCACATGCAGCACGCTCGAGACCGCCATGCAAAGTGGGGCGGTACCACCTGTGATCAGCTGTGACTTCATCACGGCCGATCATGTGGTAAACAGCCATGCCCAATGGCTGTTCACCCCCTCGATGGTGAGCGGTGTCTCCGTGACACGCCGCCACCGAGGAACAGGGATACACGCGCATTCCTTGTTTAAATGGAGGGCCGTCATATGACGCCTTTCCAGAATGAGAGCCGCGTCGCCTGGCTGTCATATGACAGCCGGCGGGCTGCAATTGGTTAATAATTTTTTTTACTAGTAATGGCGGCAATCAGCGAATTTTTATCGTGACTGAGACATTTTGGCAGACAGATCCGACACTTTTGGGGCTATTTTGGGACCATTCACATTTATACAGTGATCAGTGCGATTAAAAATGCATTGATTACTGTGTAAATGTGACTGGCAGTGAAGGGGTTAACCAGGAGGGTTGCTGTAGGGGTTAAGTGTGTCTTAGGGAATGATTCTAACTGTGGGGGGGGGGGGGGGGATAGGCTATGTGTACCACGACACTGATCACCGCTCCAGATTACAGGAAGCTGTGAACAGTGTCAGTGTCACTAGGCAGAATGGGGAAATGCTAGTTTACATCAGCATTTCCCCATTCATCGAGTCCTCAGGACCTGCGATAACACTCCCGGAGCTTGCGGCGGGCGCGCACGCTCACAAGCCACGTCTTAAAGGGCAACGTACAGGTACGTTAGTATGCCTGTATGTGAAGGTGAACTCAGCCTTTACGTTTAGCCTCATAAACAAAGGCTAGAAAGCTCCATTTGCTGGCTGGGAACACCTACACAGTAAATATTAATATGTACTATTTCATAGTGACTTGACCCCAAAAATGAAAAGCAATGATTGAAATAGTAGTTTGTAGTATTAAAATTAAAAATAATGTATACTGGCATTATGATGCCAAGCTTTGGGCGCAGATTGAGCAAGCGCAAACTGACTTACTATTGCAAGGTATCCCGTGGTGCTACGAAGCCTTAAAAAAACATCCTGTATTAGGAACTACAATTCGCATAAACTCACACCTCTTTACACAGGCCTCCCTATCCACATGAGATTCCCCTCTATTCCCAATATTAGGTAACCCACATTTTCTTCTGGGCTCCGTGACCAGGAATTTTGGGCGCTATTTCTAGCTGGTCACTCACTACCAAGCATTTCACTTTCTGTTGGAGGACCGTTGGCCTTCTATTGATTCTCTAATGGAAAACTCAGGCCCCTTTCGAATAATTTTTTGGAGAACCCTTCAATTACACCATTATTTACATTCTTTGCCTAACCCGAGGGAGTTTGGTCATAATATGACTACCTTTGAGGAACACTGCTCAGACGAAGAAACTCTACCTTGAGTTCTTTCCAAAACTTACAACCTATCGATCACCCCTTCCGAACAACCATGTTTACCCTGCTTGAAGAAGTGGGAAACAGACCTAAACCACACCATCACACCAGAACAACAAAAATTATTAGATTCTCTGTAAAATCATCCATTTGCAAGAAGATCCAGGAAAACAACTTTAAAATTTTGGCAAGGTGGTACCGTACCCCTCATATGCTACATAAATTTTGCCCCAATACCACTGACCGCAGCTGGAGATGTCAGGAGGGTAGGGGAATGATGCTCCATATTTTTTGATCTTGCCCTAAGCTTGAACACTTCTGGAGAGAGGTCCGGAAGATTATCCGGGAGTTCACTGACTTTGAGATTCCTGACGACCCAGCTTTTTTCTTACTACATGTTTCGGCCATCTTGGCAAAAAAGTATGAAAAATCCATAATACTTCACCTATTGAATGGTGCCAAAACTTGCATTCCCCATAAGTGGAAAAATCAGCAACCACCAACTATCAGTTGTTGGCTCCGTAAAGTGGAGGAAATCCATAAGATGGAGGACTCACAGCGCAGCATAAACAGAAGAAGTACTCCAAGACCTGGAGACTATGGAACGTGTCTGACCTTTCTGAAGAAGGCAAAGTTCTTATGGGTCCATAATTTCTTTAGCAGTCTCTACTTCCTACATATCCATATTATAAAACTTGGTATCACCTTAAAGGGGTTGTAAACCCTTGTGGTTTTTCAGCTTAATGCATTCTATGCATTAAGCTGAAAAACCTTCTCTCATGCTGCAACTCCCCAGACCCCTCCCCCCTCCGTTTTACTTACCTGAACCCTGTCTTTCTCACCCTGGGGATGAGCACACCAGCTATGGCTGTTGTCTCGTGTCCTGACTGGATAGATCGATAGCAGCACAGCCATTGGCTCCTGCTGCTGTGAATGAAATCCAATGACACGGGTGCCAGGGGGCGGAGCCAAATCCTGCTTTCTGTGTCAATAGACGCAGAAACAGGGCGCTGGAGCGTGCCCGCACAGATGTCCCGAAAGAGAGTGCTTTTCCGATGGGGCACTCGAGAAGAGGAGGATCGGGGCCACTCTGTGCAAAACCAACTACACAGTGGAGGTAAGTGTGACATGTTTGTTTTTAAAAAAAATAAATAGTGAGGGTTTAGTAAACCTTTCAGCTTTCAGTACCCTTCACTCCCCCCCCCTTTTTTCCCCCTCCCTCTCTCTCTCATTACCTTCTCTGGCTTTTTTCATTCTGCCATTGCCCTTATATAGAAAAAAGGGGGGAATGGGCAGTTCCGTATCTCTTTTTGTGTGGTTTAGTTCTTAGATTATGCACAGAAAGGATAAACCTAGATTTGAATTACTCTCTATGTTGTTTTCAGGATTTTTGCGGGTTACCACACTGGTTTACTGATTGCAAATGTTGTATGCTATACCATTGGATATTCAAATGTCTATATACTATTGATTTACTGTTTCATATCTGCCTGTTCTTGGCCTTAAATAAAATATTTGAAAAACATTAATAAATAATGTATGCAAAATCACTATGCATTTTCTTATAAATGAATATACTATACGATATATTAGCAAACTAGAGCATATAACATTTTTTAACAGTGATAAACTATAAAACATAGGTGTTAGAATAAAAACTTGTAACAGTGATAAACTATAAAACATAGGTGTTAGAATGCAAGTTATAATTCGTTTTCTATTACATTTGTGATTAATCACTGCTGTTTCAGAGTGAAATGCTGATATGCAAAAGAAATCAAGATGCTTCTGTTGTATTTCCCTACTTGTGTGAGAGTGATTGTACAATCTTGTTTGACATCTGTAAAGTTTACACAGAGGGCAACTTAGACAGAGCAGTTGTTATGTATGTAGCCTAATGGTGTTTAGTGATTTTTAAATCCTATAATGTATATTTGTTTGCTGGAGGATTGTGTGATGTTTAAAAATAGTGAGGTAGAGCAGCTAATATAGGTGTTATCTAGGGAAACATATTTGGTTTTAAGCTTTCTTACCTTTTTGCCGGATACAATCACCACAAAGCAAGCTACGACGGTGATTGCAATCATAATGTAACAAGCTTTAATGCGTGCTTTGTTTTGAGCTCTAACCAGCATTTCCAGCCTAAACAAAAGAAGACAGTATTTCAGAGGCAAGACTTTCTTATTCAGCTGACTTATTGTTTATTATCACTAAAATATTAAGATCTAGTCACACTTTTGCATCTAAAAATGCATCCATTCTTATATGTTTTGCTTTTGCTTCAATACTCACCCTATCTTTGGCATTGTCTCCTACTGGCTTACCACTGTGCTATCAAGTGTCAGTCCTCTTTGGGACTGAATGATGTTCAGTCTTGTGGACTGAATGATGCCCAGTGCTATTGAAGTCACTTCCTGTGAGCCTTGAGCATCATCTGGCCACCCTGGACTCATGGGTGAGGGAGTGAGCTAGAATTGGCTTTTAAAGATGAAGTTTAATTAAAAAATTCTTACAGCTTTTATCACATAACTTACCTGTTAAGAATTATGTCCCACATTGTGCAGACACCTAGATCCTGGGGAAATCTTCATACAGGAATATCTGCCCTCTTCCTGTGTTTTTGGGTCTGAATGTTGTTGTCTTTTAGATTGAATGACACCCAGTGCTATTCAACCAACTTCATGAGAGCCCAGGGCACTCTAGACTCAAAGGAAATTGTCATTACTCAGCACCACTCTCTGCGGCTTTCAGGACCTGTTCACTGCTGGAGGAAGAGGAGGATCTGGAACACCGTGAATAGACTTAAAACTTCTGTAAAAAAGTATGTATACAAGTGCAGTGCAGCAAATGGGTGACGAAGCAAGCTGGAGTTGAACTTTTAAAGCTTCTGCTTGAAGACCCAAAGCTATCAACCCACAAAGCATCAGAAGTTCAGAGACAGGAAGAGGACAGGCATCCCTGAAATAAAGATTTCTCCAGGATTTAGCTGCCTGAAGAATATTGGACATACTTCATTGCAGGTAAGTGATGTAAGTTGTAGAAATATGTTTAGCTAAATTTCAGCTTTCTTGGAGAAGTTTTGGATTTGGAAAAAACACATGTACTCATCTCCTTACAATGTGCTGCAGCTGTCCCACATTGGCTCCAACACCATTCCAATATTGGATGAAGGGAAGACTCTGGACAGCCGCACTCAAAATCAAATGCCTTTATTAAAAAAAGGAGGTAATAATCCAAAACATACAAGCCACAGCAAACAACGGATCACAGGACTGACACATTTCACACTTTCAAAAGTGCTTATTCATAGCTAAGTGTAACTAGTAACAGCCTTAACTAACTAATGCCGGCTGCCCAGGCTCAAACCTTTCCAGAGAGCAAAATACACAGCAAGAGCCCAATGCTGAGAGGGTCCTAGTCCAGGGAGAACCCCAGCAAGCTGGCCCAGAGGAGAGCCACGTGCTCCAGTAGACAATTAATATATAAACAGCACTGGCAGGATAAACCTACAATAAATATACAAATAAATATAAATCTGTGAACCTAATACCAAAGACATAATAGTAGCTGTTACAAAGGTGCTAAACCTCACAAAGTAGAAGATGATATATGTATATACAGCGCTTATAGGATATCTATAAACCAAGCCAGAGGCATAACTAAAACCTTCAGGGCACTGATGCAAGAAAGCACAAAGGGCCCCCCTGACCCCCATCAGCATGTCAGTTTTTCAGGCAGACCCAATTGGACACTCCATTCTCGTTTATGGAGTGACAGGTTTAAACAGAAATGCGCCCGTTAACACCTGCTGACATCCAATCCGATCCACTAAAAACAGATGAATGAGGATCCCCTTCTGTCTGGTGGACCGGATTGGATGGCAGTTGGGTATAAACAGACAGGTGGTCCACTTACATCTGCCCACCCATAGAGGAGATAGAGGAGAACAGGCTTTGTCTGTGTCTGCTCTGCATAAGTGGAGTGGACATGGACCAGCCATCCGTCTGCTCAGCGGGGATTAATGGACAGATTCTTTACTGAGCAGATGGACTCCTGGCAGAGCCCAACCTGTGAAAAAGGGGCCTTAAGGATAAGAAAGGAGTGAATAGGTGGGGGTCTAGGTAGTAAGAGTACATTAAGTACCTGAAATAAATAAATGAAGGAGTACAGAGAAAGCACTAAGGCTGCATTATAGGGACAGGACAGATAGTAGATGAATACATTCGGGTGGAAAGGGTGTCAGACATTTGGGAGTGTGGAATGACCAGAGCTGAGGGCGGGTTCTGCAGGGGCGTGTATAGTGCAGATTTATGGACGGTAGAGCAGATAGGACAAAAAAAGGATAAAGTTAACAGGAAAAAAAGTTCAAGAGGATCACTGCTAACTTACTGCATGATTGTGGAGGGAAGGTAGAGAGAGGTGCTGACCACTGGCGAAGATGAGCAGATTAAGTGAGACTGAGGAAGAAGGTGAAGTGACATGGGGAAGAGAACATGCTGAGAGCCGGGGGCGGGGGGGAGTGAGTAATAGTTGCAGAAAGAAGGAGAGATAAGGCAAAGTTCGAGTGACTGGAGCTCAGGAATTAGCATTGTATGCATACGAAGGGGAAAAACAGTCTCTCCTGTCAGAAAGGAGAAGTGGCAGAAGCTCCCTGTGTGTCCCTCACTCCCCCCTCCTCACCTCACAGATTAAGAGCACCTGGGGCAGGCTCTTCACTAAGTGTCCATTCTGTCCTTCTTGCCATCTTGGGGCCCCTTCCACAGTGGCAGAATGCCAGGGCCCACCTGCAAGTGAGACTGGTGCGACCCTGGTAATTCCGCCACTGGACCAAGTGACAAAAAAACAGGGATCAATTGATATAACCCTGCAGTGATATTTACAACATAATAGTAAAAATATACTTTCAATAATCAAAGTAGTAAGTGCCCCAAATAAAGTGCATATGTGCTCCAAAAAAATAGCTGGTGCCATGTGCCACACTCCCCTCTTGTGAACCCACTCAGCAGAAATCATAGATCTCCAGCTTTGCAGTCTGGGGTCAAAAAAGCTGTGATCAATCAGATCTAGTAAAACCGGATGTATATACAGGGGCCTCTTCCAAAAGTATTCAGGGACTTTTCAGAGTCAGCGACCAAGCTCAAAGGACGGGGAGAAAAAGAAAGGACTCATAGTGAAGTACTGTAAAAAATGTGAAGAATTGCGCATCTGAGGCGCCACTTAGACAAAGGCTGAATAAACAGGCATCAGTACAACCAGAAAACGCCGCTGGTCAGCATGCATTCTTGTCCTTGATGACACCCTGGAGGAGGGGTGAAACACGATGATGCACTTCCAGATTCATCAAACCATTGACGGCATATCTTTCCCTCTGTGGGCGTTTGTCCCTTTGGAAATTTTTATTTGGAAAGTCTGAATCAGATGTTGAAAGTTATGTACACAGTATATGAAAATCGAACAATCGTTCCTCGTGCGGAATTTTTCTTCTGATTTTCTTATAGTGTGTAGCGAGCGTTAAGTGGTTCTAAGGGCAGGAGGTTTTATTTTTATCTTAATGCTTTCAATGCATTAGGATATACAATCTTCTGTATGCAGCAGCCCCCCTAATACTTACCTGAGCTCCATCTTGATCCAGAAAAATAGCACAAGAGCATCGGCTGTCCCTCCTGATTTGTTGAGACACAGCAGCGGGTGCCATTGGTTCCTGCTGCTGTCAATCAAAGTTAGTAAGCCAATGAGGAGAGAGAGGATCTGGGCTGCTCTGTGCAAAACCACTACATAGAGCAGGTAAGTATGACATGTTTGTTATTTTTCAACAAAAAAAAAAAGACTTTAATATCACTTTAAGTATGTTTGTGTAATGTATCCAGTTGATATGATACAAGATAAAATAATTATATCTATTGATATCATTTTTTTTTAAGTAAAACAGAAAACTCTAATTAAAAACTGTTTCAGTACCGTGAAAATGGCTTGACTTGAACACCAGAACATCTTAAATTATTTAATGAGTGGAAATGATAACTATAATTGATTTTGAAATTGGAACAGAACGAACACATAAATGGTTGGCAAAGGAAGGACAGAAGAAGCTTTCATCTTGAATTAAGAGTCAGTTTTTGGCAAGACCTGTGCTGCAACTGTCACGTACACAATAGCCCTGTCGCACAGATAATATAACTATCTAAGTATTAATGAAAATTAGGTCTACACAGCTTGTTCTTATATAGATTCCATGTACGCCTGCAGGAAAGTAGATGGGGTGTTTGTTCGGTTGCTTTTTGATGATTGTGACTTGAAATATCTACATTTCAATCTCTATAGCCATGTTTATTTTTCAACAAAATGTAAACTTTTGTTTTTTCTTTTAAATCAATGCTCTGTTGAAAAAAATTGTATTAAAATCATGAAAAATATGAATGTGCTCTTAGTGCCAAGGGCCTGAAACACATTGGGGTTAATTTACTAAAATGCAAAAACAACCAACAGAAGACAGCGCACCAGAGAAACTTTAGTATGGTAAAACATGAAAGTAATTTATTAAATAATATTAGAATTTGAATCGAAGAAAGTAGATTGCATTGTATCTAGATGACAGATGTCAATTGGTTATGTTGAGAACATCAATTTCTTCATTGAGGCCATCCGGCGAAAGGGAACCCATCAGGTATATCCAAAAAGTTTCCCTCCGACAGAGGAGGGAAAACCTTTCGTTATCCGTTAGGGTCCCCTTTGGGATGGCCTCAATTGCAAACACCTCCATTTTTTTGAAGTGTCTATTATGAAACTGACGAAAATGACGCGAAATGCTATGTTTGATGCAGCCCTTTTTGGTCAAGCGGCGGTGTGTTCTCCCACTCTAACACGTAAGGCCCGTATGGTACGACCTACTTAGAGGAGACCACAGGTACAGTGTAAAACATAAATCACATACTCCATGGAGCACGTGATAAATTGTTTTATTTCGAAGGTCTTGCCCTTGGGTGTAGTGATGGTGGAGTGACCATTTGGAATGGATTGGCAAGTTAAGCAGCCTCTTTTGCAACATTGGAACTCCACTACCCAGCATGCACCACACCGCTCATTCAGAGCCCAAACCATCGGATTGGCACACATCCAGGAGCAGGACACCCACACAGACACAGAGCGGTGGCGATCCATTTTCTTCCTTCATCCACTGACAGTGAGTGACTTTAGGAACACAGTTCCTTTATGTGCATTTTGTGAGCTCCTTTTTCATCAAGCCACGTCACCTCCCTCCTCTAGGTGAGGACTTTATGTGGTCATCAACCCCCTGTGCCCTAGCAGGTTGGCGGCAGTGCAGTTTGTTGTTTCACAAACACAGACTATAGGTGAGGATTTATTGCTAAAAATCTGCTGATTTTTGCTTTTTAGATCCCAGGAGCGATCGGATGTCTTTGTCACCATTTTTTTATCTATTATTTAATAAATGACTTTCATGTTTTACCATACTAAAGTTTCTCTGGTGCACTGTCTTCTGTTGGTTGTTTTTGCATCTTATCCCACTGAGTCCAAAGTGGTTAAACAGCTGCACATTGATATAGACTAAAGGGCATCAATATAAACAGCTAGTAGTTTGTCACATAGACAACCACCTTCAACAAAAGGAAAGTTCATTTGTGCGCCAAAGACTTTTTTGGATTTAATTTACTAAAAGAATGGAGCATGTTTACTTTGGAAAGTGAATGTTCCTAATAGCTTTGTAAATGAGGGTAAGCTGTGTCAGTCATCAATTCATGGGTTTGGTTGACCACAGCTTTACCGTATTTACTAAGCTAATGAAAATGCAAAGTGAAAACTCTTTAATAGTGAACAGCCTCACACATTTAGTAATATATTCTCTATTGCAGCTCAAAGGAGTAAACTATCTTCATTGTGTTAAGTTGGTTTTACCAGTGGTGGGGATATACTTTAAAGCTCATAAAAATACAGTTTAAGGGCTTAACACTCTTTTTGAAGTTTAAAGAGAAATTCTACCTTTTGCAAAAAAGTAGTAAATGCAGCAACGTTGACCTAGTGATCAATGTGCATATCCAATTTTTTTTTTCCTGCAGAGCAATGCATCTCAGGTGACTGCATCAGCAGTGTGATGCACAGGCTCTTGCAATGTTTTCCCAAACATCACACCCATTACTTTTTTTAAAATAGGCCCATACACGTGTAGAAGTACACTCCGATGTTGGTGATTACTGGTGCATGATGTTTTCTGTGGGCAAAAATATGCTGCTCCCAGGCGCCACAGCAACAGATATGTATTAAGCTGAACACCGATACGCTGTACTTTAAGGCTGTGTTCAAGAGGCCTAACAGGGACTGCAGCCGAAAGTCAGACTAAAGAAAGAGAGAACAGGGACCAGAGGACAGTGTACATTTAGAGTTTAAATATCTGGTATGCCATGTCAGTGGCTGCAGAAAATCTGTGCTCATAAATTTTGTCATCGGTCCATAAATATAGTACCATATATATATATATATACAGTGGATAGAAAAAGTCTACGCACCTCTGTTTAAAATGTCAGCATAGCTCCCAACTATCCCTGATTTGACCCAATGTCCCGCTGTCCCTCTTTCTTCCTTATCTGTCCCTCATTTTGGTTTGATGTATATAGTTGTATATAAAATGCCCTATTTATCTTTCAAAAAGTGTTTTCCCAGTGCTAAACCTTTCATCCAATTTCTGAATTGCTGCATTTGTAAATTTGTAAATGCATTTGTAAAAAATTTGTCAAAGATAAATCATTTGAGAACTTTTTCCACCTTTAATGTGACCTATAAACTGTACATCTTAATTAAAAAATGTAAATTGAAAAGTAAACTGAAATCTTTAAGGGGGGGGTTTGAGTAAAACTAAAATAATAAAAACTAAAATAATGTGGTTTCATGAGTGTGCACACCCTCTTATAACTGGGGATGTAGGTGTGTTCAGAATTAAGCAATCACATTCAGATGTACAGTGCCTTTGAGGCCGGGTTCACACTATAGCGATGCGGGAACGCGTTTACCCGCATCGCACACCTCCCGCCGGCAGTTCACACTGCCCTATGCGGACGGCTGGGAGTGTCAATGTTATGTTAATGACACCCCCAGATCCGTTGGCATATCGCAGTGCGATCTGCCGACTCGCACAGGAATCGGATCGCATGGTGTGAACCCCCATGCGATCCGATTCTGTTGCGGACCCAAAAAAGGGTCCCGTGCGAGTTTGCTGCGGGAGCGCTGCGAATTCAGCCATACTATCTGTATGGCTGAACTCGCATCGCTACGGAGATCGGATGTGATTTGCTGTGCGAATCACATCCGGATCTCCCCCCGCAGCGGTGTGAACCGGGCCTCAAAAGTATTCACCTCCCTTGGCTTTTTACCTATTTTGTTACATTGCCATCTTAGTTCAGTGTTTTTTTAATCTGAATTATATATGATGAATCAGAACACAATAGTCTAAGTTGGTGAAATAAAATTAGAAAAATATATACATAAAACTATTTTTCAGAAATAAAAAACTGATAATTGGCATGTGCGTATGTATTCACCCCCTTTGTTATGAAGCCCATAAAAAGCTCTGGTACAACCAATTACCTTAAGAAGTCACATAATTAGTGAAATGATGTCCACCTGTGTGCAATCTAAGTGTCACATGAACTGTCATTACATATACACACACCTTTTTGAAAGGCCCCAGAGGCTGCAATGCCTAAGCAAGAGGCACCACTAACCAAACACTGACACGAAGACCAAAGAACTCTCCAAACACGTAAGGAACAATGTTGTTGAGAAGTATAAGTCAGGGTTAGATTATAAAAAAAAAAAATATCTTTGATGATCCCTAGGAGCACCATCAAATCTACCATAACCCAATGGAAAGAAGATGGCACAACAGTAAACCTGCCAAGAGATGGCTGCACACCAAAGCTCATGGACCGGGCAAGGAGGGCATTAATCAGAGGCAGCACAGAGACCTAAGGTAACCCTGGAGGAGTTACAGAGTTCCACAGCAGAGACTGGAGTATCTGTACATAGGACGACAATAAGCCGTATGCTCCATAGAGTTGGGCTTTATGGCAGAGTGGCCAGGAGAAAGCCATTACTTTCAGCAAAAAACAAAATGGCACATTTTGAGTTTGCGAAAAGACATGTGGGAGACTCCCAAAATGTATGGAGGAAGGTGCTCTGGTCTGATGAGACTAAAAATGAACATTTAAATTGGCAGCATCATGCTGTGGGGATGTTTTTCAGCAGTCGGGACTGGAAAACTGCTCAGAGTTGAGGGAAAAATGGATGGTGCTAAATACAGGGATATTCTTGAGTAAAATCTGTACCACACTTGTGTGTGATTTGAGGCTAGGACAGAGGTTCACCTTCCAGCAGGACAATGACTCCAAGCACACTGCTAAATCAACACTTCAGTGGTTTAAGGGGAAACATGCAATTGTGTTAGAATGGTATGGACAAAGCCCAGACCTCAATCCAATTGAAAATCTGTGGTCAGACTTAAAGACTGCTGTTCACAAGCTCAAACCATCCTACTTGAAGGAACTGGAGCAGTTTTGGAAGGAAGAATGGGCAAAAATCCCAGTGGTAAGATGTGTCAAGCTCATAGAGACTTATGAAAAGTGACTTGGAGCTGTGATAGCCACAAAAGGTGGCTTTACAAAGTATTGACTTCAGGGGGTGAATAGTTATGCACGTTGACTTTTTCTGTTATTTAATTTACTGCTTTATTTATTTGCTTCACAATAAAAAAAAAAATCTTCAAAGTTGTGGGCATGTTCAGTAAATTAAATGATGCAAAGGCAACAAAACACGAAAAATGCCAAGGGGAGTGAATATGTTTGCAAGGCGCTGTATGTTAAATAGGAGATGAAGAAGGCATCCCCATGAAGAAGTCACATGACGTAACGCGTAGGGATTGGCCAGAGGACGAACCGGAAGTAGAGTAAGGCGGGAGGAAGTTGTCATTATACCCTCTTCCTGATTGTGCTTGTTTTTGCAATTAAAATGTGAGAGTCTTTACTGCTTTTTAATAAATTTACCTGCCGTTTTTTAAACTACTACACTATGGAAGTCTCCTGTTTCTCTCTCTCCCCCTCCTCTCTCTTATTTTGAGCCATACACTGTGAAATAGAAGTGAAGATCCATTTCACCTGTTCTGGAAGCTGGGACTGGCCCTCTAGTGGCGGAATTGTATCATTGCATCCCTCCTTTGGATTTCCTGATGGCTATTATTTATTATTTATGAATGAAATAAGAGAATCCTGGAGTTTGTTTGATTTGCTTATTCACTTCGTTTAAAGGTGAGAGTTCTGGGAGCCTTGAGTAGCGGACATTTTATTATTGTTCTATCATTAAACCTTTTTTCCATTTTTTTATATATTTTTTATATATTTTTATGCGTGCTGTTTTTTGGACTATATTTTTTTTCACGGCATTGTATGTATGCACATATTTATATTATTTTGAATTTGTGTATTTTATTTGAGTGGCACGATTTGCGCAGGACCCACCCCTTTATATTCATTATTTGATAGTTTGTGCTCACTATTTTGTCCTGCTGCATTTTTTAGTTAGCATTTGCACTTTATATCACTCAGGCTCTTTTTCACAGCATCTGTGTTTCATTATATCTGATTTTGGATTTTGTTCCACTTTAGTCACTTATTACCACTTAGCGGCGCGAAGGCTGACCACTTTTATAACCAGAATAACTATGTTACTATGTAAGGTGCTTTGGTGGGGATCCCCCCTACCCCAAAGCCCAAAGTTGCACTGGTGTGAACAAGGGCTTAGATAGTGTGGAAAGAGTTTAGAACACCTGTCTGTTTTTCTTTTTTGATTGCTGTCTGTGTTCATGTTAAGGAGATTCACCCAGTTTTTTGCCCTGGTGGCTGTTATCACCTAAAGAGAAAATCTGAAATCTAAAATGGTCATCTGACCAGGAATAGAGGGGCAATCTTCCAATAGGGACCCAAGTTCTGGTGACCCTGCTGACTACCAGGGATTTTCCCACTTTTTACGGATCTCCAATAATTTCCTGTTGTGATTATGGGACAGGAAGCGAAGGGAAGTCCAATGGGACACTGATGGCAAAAATGTTGCCTTCGGTTTGACTTTAACCACTTTCAGACCGGACCAATTTGCTGGTCAAAGACCAGACCACTTTTTGCGATTCGGCACTGCGTCGCTTTAACTGACAATTGCGCGGTCATGCGACGTGGCTCCCAAACAAAATTGACGTCCTTTTTTTCCCACAAATAGAGCTTTCTTTTGGTGGTATTTGATCATCCCTGCGGTTTTTATTTTTTGCGCTATAAAGAAAAATAGAGCGACAATTTTGAAAAAAACTCATTTTTTTTTACTTTTTGTTATAATAAATATCCCCCAAAAATATATAAAAAAACATTTTTTTCCCTCAGTTTAGGCCGATACGTATTCTTCTACATGTTTTTGGTAAAAAAAATCACAATAAGCGATTATTGATTGGTTTGCGCAAAAGTTATAGCGTTTAGAAAATAGGGATAGTTTTATAGCATTTTTATTAATATTTTTTTATTATTATTTTTTTTACTAGTAATGACGGCGATCAGCGATTTTTATTGTGACCGCGACATTGTGGGGGACCCATCGGACATTTTTGACACATTTTTGGGACCATTGTCATTTATACAGTAATCACTGCTATATAAATGCAGTGATTCCTGTGTAAATGACACTGGCAGTGAAGGGGTTAACCAGGGGGTGGCAGTGTAGAGGTTAAGTGTTCCTAGGGGTGTGTTACTAACTGTGGGGGGGTTGGGCTTTCATTTAGTGAACACTGATCTCTGCTCCAATCACATGGAGCAGAGATCAGCATCACTAGTTGCTAGGCAGAATGGAGAAATGCTGTTTACTCGGCATTTGCTCCATTTGGCCGCTCCGTGAGACGATCGCGGGGATGCCCACGGCGATCGAGTCCGCGGGTCCCGCGACCAGACTCACGGGGGTCCCGACCAGCGCGGGAGCGCGCCGCCGGCGGCGCGCTCCCGATGGCAGGGCGGCATTGAATATTGGACGTACCTGTACGCCAATATGCCTGCCCGTGCCATTCTGTCGACGTACATCGTCGTGCGCTGGTCGGGAAGTGGTTAATCTATGCTGGAACCACACAAAAAGGTCATATTTCTTCACCTTCCACTTACTTGGAAGGAACTGAATTTAAATAAGATACAAACTTATAGTAAACCATGAGTGCTTTTAGAGGACATGGATATGGATACTTGGGAGTTGCAAAAATACAGTAACACCCCTCTCATATTGAAATGTGGAAAAGGAAAGAGAATTTTCTGAGACTTTAGCAGGCAGTCCAAAAAAATTCACAGTAATGCATGAGCTGCCTGTCTAAAGGCCTGTACACACGATATGAAAATCGGATAGAAAAATTTGTACGATGAGCTGTCTGCTGATTTTCAGATCATTAGTACGGTGCTTTTGACAGTCGATTTTGCTTTTTCATCAGACAAAAACTGGATGTGCAGACTATAAAATTTTTGACAGATGTGAACTCGTCTGATTTTCGTTTCATTAGTATGCTTTTCGTACAAAAAAAATCATAAGAACAAGACTATGAATGCTCAGAAACAAAAGAATACATGCAAAACTATTCAACATATTCTGTTCGCCGAAAATTTTCGCATTGTGAGTAACCACCTCACTTTTGACATGAGACTAGCATGCCACAAAAAACGGATGTTTGGTCATCCGAAAATCTAAGCGTTTGTATGAGGCTTTAGAAACATGTAGCTTTACCTTCCATAACATTGTTTTTTCCTTCCAGGTGTGTAGGGGAAACCATACTAGCCAGCAATTACTCTGGTCCCTTGTCACATCTCACTTTCCAATAGGATATCTTTCTATGGACTACTAAGGGTCTCCATTGGGCAGTGAAGGCTTTCCTATGTTGAAACTATGTGTTATTGCTACCCTATAACTAGTATCTATTTCACGTGATGCTTCAGTCAGCTTTCTATGCAGTAACAATACTGCACTTCTTCTCCCTTAGTACCATGGGTATGGTGGAAATAGGGGAGAGGAGATATGGAGAAAAACAATATTAAATAAAATCTCTCATGTGGCACTGCCCCAACAACCTGCCATCCATGACATCAGCCCACAGGTGCCATTTACTGTATATGGTCATATGGATGACTGGAAGTTGATGAAAAAAGCCATAGTGTAAACAGTTTCTAAATGACCACACATCTTTTTTTAAAGACATTTATAACTTTAAATAAACATATTAGTTTCATAAATATACTTTTGACAATATTCATCTGCTTTTTATTAAGCCTCAATTTGATAAGGATTTTCCATGATATGTGCTGGTTATTTATGGCTACTTAATTTAATTATTTTACCCAAGGGCCACTTGTAAGTCTATAAAAAAATATACGCCACTTTTTGACAGTTTTAAATAAGCATTTATAACCTAGTATGGGATGCCTGAATTGTTTTTTAAAGCCTTATTAAAGCCTTATTCCTTAAAGCCCTACTCTAGTTTGGGGCAGCATCTGGAATGGGTAAGTATTGCTACGGAAGTCTATGATTTGGGTGAGTATTGCAACAAAAGCACCTTTTTAATTTTAACAAATGATGGAGATTGTTTTAAATAATTAACTATTTGTATTAATTTTTCAAAATGAGAAAAAGATAACAAACAGCGGACACAGAGCTAGCATCAGACCAATGTGAATATTTATTTTTTAAATGTCTTGGGAAGCTGGAGTTTGGATTTAGTATTTGGACAATAATTTGATTGTTAAGATTGGTTGGTAATTTATTTATTTTTTTGCCAAAGTAAATATTAAAACATATTGAGTATATTTATGATATTCATGCAACTTAATTTGAATGTGCTTTATGATGCAATTCATATATGGTCAGTAAATATAATTACAACTGATTATTAATATAATGGATTATGAAGTAAAATAGGTCAGATCCTATAGGCACATTTTCTAGCTGACCTGCAGCACTGTACAAGTAGATATATTTCCTTTTCAGTTAAGTTGCTCCAACCAAGAAATTAAAGGGCACATTGTAATTGGCTTTGCATAAATCTGGCCATACAAAAATGATTACTGGTATCCTTGATTATGCTAAATTAAATTTAAAGGTATACTCCAATTAAGTCTTGAAATAAGTATAGAATCATCTACCGTTTTTCTGTTGTTATGCAGGCATGGTGTTCGGGACACTAATTGAATCTTAAAGTAATCTGATTTTCTTCTGGGACACAGTTATTTAAGTTGGCCAAACACTGGTAGATTTTTGAATGGATGTTCAAATGAAAAATTGTATGAAAATTCTCAGTATAATCGGTGACAAAATTTCTTGCTTTTAACATTTGATTTGGGAATGAATGATGAATGGACTTTCCTAAACAAAAAACAACATATACTGTTAGAAATTTGTATGACTGACAAAAATGTTTCATCCTGCTCTTGAATTTTCTCAGCATTGTGATCAAAAACAAACATTGATTAGAAAATTTAAAATGTTAACACCTTTTGCTAGTGTATGACCAGCATTTGCGTCTAGATGTCCATGACACATATTTGTAACTACAGTGGTTATTTAAAGTGTCACTAACTGTAGCCAACGTTTTTCTTTGGTTTGATTAGAGTGAGAAAGAGTTATAAGTATTTGTTACCCCATCATTTCATATTCCTTATATGTGCCTTTTGTGCTTAGTATTTGAATGAAAAAGTATCCTGTTCTCTTTGTATTTCTTCCTTTTTGTGAAACTCCTGGCGTTCCTGTCAGTCCCTCTGCTTTCCTATTAAAAACTGACCACACACCTCTCTAGCTATGCTGGGAACTCAGCCTGCTCTTCTCCAATGATCAGACTTGTCCTGACACCCCCCCCCCCCACACAGCCATTCACTGGGAAGCTCAGTGTACTGCTGCTTCTCCTCCCCCCAGCTCTTATTCAGCTGAGAACAGAGGAAATGTGAACACTTAAATCAAAAGGGAAAAATATATTTATAATGTTTTTATATCTATACAAAAATGCTTTTCCTTTCATTTCTATCTCAAACTCAATGGGTTGTTTCACAAGGTTATTGTTTACAATAATTTAAAAATTTTTGAATTTTTTGTCTATGTTTGACTCAACTGCGGTGAGTCTCTGTGAAGTCTGTACAGGAAATGGGGGGTTGGTTGTCACTGGGACAGGGCACAGACAGAAACAAAATATTGTTAGAAGCTCTAACCCTTTCATATTCTACAAAAATTGTGTTTTGTCTTTGTCTGTGTCCCTGTTATGTGGGGTACACACTATAAGAAAATTGGGCAAACGGTCATCCGATTTTCCTCGTTGTTTCACAGCAAATCTCTCAAAAATTCTCATACAACAAAGGCTTTTTCTTTGTTGTTTATTGTTTCTGATCATGTGCAGTCTTTCGTTTCAGATTTTTCTTGTACGAAAATCAAACGAAAATGGCACGCATTAAGTGAAAATTGGTTGTTCTGTTCCCATACGAGAAAAATGTTGTAGCTTGTACCTTTGAAAATTTTCATTCAGAAGGTCGGAATCGGCTGTAGAAAGTTGTGTTCACACTATACGAAAATCGTACAAAAGTTTTTGGGATGAAAATTCTCACGCAATTTTCTTATGTGTGTACGAGCCTTTAGAGAGATTTCCCACTTCTACCTGACCTGAGAGAAAGTGATCAGAAATATCACCAATGGAGATACAGTCATACATAGAAGGTACCCCTTCATTTCAAAATGCTTAGTTTGCCTACTACTAGTTTCTTAACTACACGACACAAGCACAAACCACTAGTCTTGTACTCTGCAAAAAAGAGTCTTGTACTGTAGCATTGTTGGTCCTTTGTCTTCATTTAGAGGCCTGTGGACAGTGTATCATGTTTTCAAGCTTTATTTTATCAGCTTAGTTAATAATAGCACTGCTTGTCCACTACAGTATTCACCATAAAAGTAAATTGAATGAAGCCTTACGGAATGGTTGGTGGAATATCCGCTTCTGATTTGAAACGTCCTGTCCACTTTAGTATTTTTTTATCAAACCGATTTGGCTTGCAGCGAGAAATGTTTTTGGCATCACCTAGGACCATGAACACAATAGTTTACTGTAGAAATAGTAAAATGATGATACAAACACATGATATGTGATTTTTGTACAATATGGGGCATGTCTTTTGGATTTTACTTTGAAGAACATTGGGAAGATTGCTTTTTTATATATGTGCCTATAATGTGACTATTCAGGTAATGTGGAAGACCAAGCCTGAGCAATGTGTGACAGCACAGCTGCTTGTAATCTCCATCTCGAGAACATGTGACAGGGTTGACAACAGAGGAGTATAATTGGATGCCAGCTAAAGCATAACAGGAAGTGTCGGAACAAGGACAGTGCTTACATTGAATGAGAAGTCTCCCTTGTGCTGGCAGCTGCTGTCTTAGTTGAAATCTTCAATCTTCTGCCCCCCCCCCATATTCCTATAGTGGCAATCTTCCAATTTGTCAAGAGTGCTGACTGCATCGCCTGCCCTCTTCCATTCATAGAAGCCATGCTATAGCTTCCATCAATGAAAAGTGATCCATAATGGATGAGGCACTTCTCATTGATTGTTAAGTATTGTCTCTTGTGCTAATTGGGTTTTTACTGCAGTCCATAAAAAAGATTTTCTCTCCTTTCCTGTCAGACTGGATGTGATGGGAACTCTAGAAAAGCAAAACAGGGAGAAATAACACCTTGTATTAGAGTAGTGGAAGGCTAAAACCCCTGATACTTTTTTATTTGTGCCTCTGTCCCAGTGCAGGTTTACCTGTCTGGTAAAACTGTTGTCAACACATGAAGTTAAATCTCTCTAATGGAGCCCTAGATAGTGGTAAAATATCAGCAGGGATTGTGATCCTTTCTCATTCTATCTATCTAAAGGCAATGTCTTGGCTTTGATACATACTTTAAAGCAGAGTTCCTGGACATGCCTAACTAATTTTAAAATATATCCTCCTCCCTCCTAACACCTATTCTTACTAATCTGCCAGAGGTCAGTTACAGAAGATAGAGAGCATTCAGGTAATTCCTGAGTAGTGATGTCACCTATTGGCTTACTATGGCTCATCCGTTGTCTACACTCAATCTTCAACCCTGCAGCGGCACTGACTGACATAGGGAAGCTGGATCATGGGACCAGACTGGAGCGGCATGAAAATGGGTAAGTATAGGTTTGTAAGCATAGCCGTTGGGAGGGAAGAGTATTTTTAGGACTACTTGGTCATATCCTACAGATTTTAAAAGGAATTTTGGAATTAAATTAAAGCTGTGTCCCCCCCCCCCCTCTCCAAAAGTAAAGTCAGCAACTACACATGCTGTAGATGCTGATTTTTAATAATAGGAGACTTACCTGTCCTGAAATCCAGTGATGTCGGCACCCCAGCTGATGTTTCCATTGGCTGTTGGGTGCTGCCCCCACCATTGTCGGCTTCACTGGCGGGTGCCTACTGTGCGAATCACGCTGTGCTCTCTCACTGGCCTGGCAGCAGGGGAAAGAGGAGGGAGGAGGAGGGACCGAATTTGTGATGTACCTTGAGGTTCAATGGAAGAGGGGACCGGGTACCTGTCAAATACAGGTACACGCTCCCCCCCCCCCCCCCCCCGAAAGGTACTAAATGTGGCACCGGAGAGGGAGAGGAATTCATTTATTATCTTATACATGCTTTAGTAAAGAAAACCCAAAGTTTACCTAACATATGTATTGTTTTATGATGCCAACTTTTGCACCACTTTTGGTATATCCCAAACTAGAATGTTGTTTGTAAATACAGTGATACAGAGATATAGAAAAGGAATTGCAGTTTGATTTCAATAAAAGGTGCTACAACATTCACACATTAAAATATTCAGTATTTTTGGGATCTGAATGAACTTTTCAAGCAGCATAAAATGGCTGCTAAACAGCAAGTAAGTTGTATGCAATGGGATTTTTTTGTTTTTTTTGTTTAAGGAATAGGGACTGTTCATTTAGGAAAGTAAATGTTTGCTCAGTTTAGTGAATAAAGTAAAGTTATATTTACTTTGAATATCCAATAATTTGTGAGAGAGAAAAATTTAAAATCAGGATTTTGTTTGCTCATTATTGGATAAATAAACTGAAAACTAAGTGAACATACAAATTCCAAATTAAACAGTCTCTATTGCTTTAGTAAACCATCCCAAATGTAACAATAAATAAATATAAAATAAATAACAATAAATAAATATAAATATAAAAACCCAAATGGAACAATATAAAACAAAATCTGTGCAGATGTAATGCCATTGATGAATTATGTTTTTCAAGCTTTAATTGTTTGTATGTATAATTTTGCTGTGTTACATATCATAGCACCAACAGTGAGTTCAAATAAATACAAAATACACACATATGTAAAATCCCAAGCACAGTTCCATGTGTTATATACTGTATATGATACAGGTAATAGTATTTTCGCAAGCATGTATATTTCCATGTAATTAATCTTCTGTTCTTGTATACATGTCTAAGGTTAAAACCAATTATATATCAAAACTTACCTCCAGTGTTGCATTCTCTAGTGTATGCATAAACAAACTGTCCAAATCTCATGCATCTTCTTGCAAAACCGACAGTAGTCATCGTTTCCCAAATTCTGTTTGGTGTATTCTTTCAATAGCCTTAATATTCCCATCTCTGAGTTAAATTACATCATGGAAAAGTACCAGATTATTTTTTTTTTATGTTTAACAACGTCACCACTGCTTAGACCATCCTCTGCTCCCAAGACTTTGTGATTTCAAGCCCTGAGAACAGATATCCAAGTCTGTCATTTGAGTTCACACAGTCCTGGCACTGTGACAAAAATTCTACCTTCAATTTGTAAAGATGAACTTCACCAATACCCTTGTTTTCAATTGAGGACAGTGAAGTAATTTAACATAACCAATAATGCAATTATTATGAACGCTAATATCTGATACTGTTAAAAATGTTATGGCTGTGTACTTAAACACTTGTGACATTTGAAATATAGTCTACTCAGAGTATTCTTTTTGCATCAGGGTTTTTTTTTTCCTGTTCAGACTTGCTCAGTTGAGGAACAATAGCAGGTATTCATTTCAATTTTTAAATTGAGAAATTAAAACGCTGTTGAAGTTCTATTGCTGTCAGAAGCCTTACTGGGGATATTTCCCCCTGCTTCCTGTCATGGTGACAACTCTGTCACCAAGAGAGAAATTGGGGAAAAAAAAGAATAAGATACTAATAAATATAGCTAATGCGGGTTCTAGTTTTTTCCTACTTTGATTAAAAATAAAGTTTATTTCTCATTGCAGCTGTGAGTACCCGAATCCTGTCCTGGTGTCACTGTTGTCACATGAAGTGAAAGGAACTTTCCTAACAGAACCCTGGACAATAGAAGATTTGGCATGATGTAAACCTTTCCAACACTATTTAAAACTAAAAGATAGAAATGTGTCTTGGTTAAAAAGACACCTTGGCAGCGTAGAGCTGGGCCCATTTTCATGACTTCACATATAGGCATCCCTGTTTTGTCAGTGGCAGGCTCAATCTAGAACCCCCAGCACTGTGATTGCGTTGTCACCAACAGCTCCCAGTCACAGAGCGACATAACGAAGCTGGTAGAACGGGCTACCTATCATGTAATAACTGTGATAGCCAGTGAATGTTAAAGGCAAAATGCACTATTGTCTTTGGGCCCTATTATGGAAATAAACAACAAATATTCCACACATATATGGTATTTCAATACACATCTGGAGTAGGAGAATTTTTTTTTCTGGTGGTGGGTAATGGTAATGGCAAGAAAAATTCAACTAACGTTTTAAAAATTCCTTTTGCTATTTTGGGCCAGTTTTTATTTGATAGTAAAACAAAATCAGGAGATATTCATTAACATGTACTACCAAATGAAGGCTAAACTTGTCATGGGAAAAACAAGGTATAACAGATTGGGATACACCAGTAGTTGCAAAGATATGTACACTTTTACTAACACATGCCAAAGTTTCAAAACTGGATTCAATTTTTAAGGTTTGTTTTACCTGCCATTAGGTGATTAAATGCTCTGACATGTGAAAATAATTGAAGCTCCATGTGCTGATCTATCTAGGCATGCTGCCTTGAGCAAGTCTGGACTTATAGTAATTGGAACACATTTTATCCCACTGACACAGTATCACATGCCTGGTTGAATATAAAAACAACAAATGGACCATTTACCTCTAGGTTACATGTCCTTGTTGGTGACAATATAAAGGGAACAGAGTAATATGGGTGTCGAAAGTCTTGAGTCTTGGCCTAGAAGTGCTTCTGAGGAGCTGTAGCTTACCCAGGGCCAGATAGTCTCACAGAATTTGTCATTGCAGGCATCAATAGCTGTTCATAGATGGGCTTGCAAGGGAAGCAGAACAGCAGGCAGAGTCCCTTGGTCAGTAAACAGGCCTATTTAGTAGCAGATGGACAGAAATAAGACATGGTAAGGAGATAAGCTGGGCCAGCAACTTGTAAGGCAGGAACAAGCTGTGTAAGCAATGAGTAAGCAGGAAAAAGCCAGGTCAGCAATTAGTAAGCAGGAACAAGCAATAGTCACGAGGCAAGCCGGGTCAACAACTGTTAAGCAGCAACAAGACATGGTTATTGGACAAGCTGGGTCAGCAGGAAAAGGATCAGGTGCACAGGTCAAGAAGCTAAAGCGGAGGACACTGAGCCTTAAATATGCTTTTTGGCCCTAACTCTAGAATTGGATGTGTATTTGCTTGAGCATGTCAGCTGCACAGCATGCCTGCAGCTGGAGATGACACATATTTACTGTATATAGCACCAATAATTGGCACAGTACTTTATATACCGTACCATCACATCATTCCCTGACCTTGAGGAACTTACAGTCTGAAGTCCCTATCTTACATGTATACATACAGGCACATACCAGGGCCAATTTAGACAGGTGTCAAATAACCTAACAGCATGTCTTTGGAGTGTGGAAGAAAGCCAGAGTACCTGGAGGAAAGCCATGCAGGCACAGGAAGAACATGCAGACTTTATGCAGATAGCATTCTTTTTGGGTTTCAAACCCAGGACCTCAGTGATGCAAAACAGAAGTGCTAACTATTAAACTACTATACATGCACTGTATTGAGGTGGTATCCTGACACTTTGATGGGTTTTGTGTTATCCAATCCCACTGGCATCAACAAAGGTGATTTATGCTTATTCAAATTGACACCAAATCTGGGATTTATTTTATTCCCACTGACATCAACAATAGGGTTAGTTTATTCCACTGACACCAAAGATTCATGTTTTTTTAATTATCCGACTCAAAACAACAAATGGGGCCTATTTCTACCTACTGTCATAACGGTAGGGCTAATTTTTTCCCACTGACATCAGCGATATTACTTTGTATTCCACTGATGCCAACAATGTGGCCTATTTCACTCCCATTGACATCAAAGATGAGACCTACTTTAATCCCAATACTAACATGAATTGCCTGCATGGGTTGATATTTGTATGGGAATTGGGACATTAATGTGGTGAAGTGCGTTTCTTGGTAAACAAAGACCCTAAATCGAACTTACCACACCTCTGATTTAAGTAAACCATGCCCGCTTTTTGCTGCAATGAGCAAAGTAGAATAGCTGAATAAGTGTTTTTGAATGTTTGTATTGTTCAGTGGATTGCAGTTCACATGCACCTTTCCCTGGCCATTTATACATTAATCTGAGCAGTTTATTTAGTAGAGACAGAACACTTGGAAACTGTACAAGCTCTGCCTGTCTTTGGCTGTGCTTAGCAAAGCTAAAGCTGTATTTCCTATTTGGTATTTGTGAGCCTTGTGCAGAGTAGTTTGAGGGTGTAGCCCAATTCACAAACTATTTTTTTTGTTTTCCCCTTTTTCTGTTCACCTCTGAAATATATATAACAAACTGTGGCAGAAGGAGTTCAGAGTAATTTATAGGAGTCATAAAGGTCAGTAGCTCTAACATCAAACAGGCACCTCTCCTTTCCCTTTGTTTGATGGACTGTACAGTTAAAGAGGAAGTAAACCCTGATGGGTTTACTTCCTCTTTGATTCCCTGCAAAGGCAAAGCATAATGGACTACCATGCATCGCATAGTAGTCCATTATGTGTCACTTACCTGACACAGGAGCCAGCGAAGTCACCGCTGTCCCCTGTAGTCCGGAGCCTTCATCTTCTTGGTGGGTCTCGCTGCTCCGGCGCTGTCGTTCGTCTGAGCCGCAATGACGTCACTCCTGCGCATGGGAGCCGCCACTCGCTGCATATCGCCGTTAACTGCGGTGCGCTCCGTGCGCCTGCGCACCGCTGTCTACGGCGCATGCACCGTAGACAGCGATGCCTGTCTTTAGGCAAATATCTCCTAAACCATGTAGGTTTAGGAGATATTTCTTGGACCTACAGTTAAGCCTTAATCTAGGCTTACCTGTAGGTCAAAGTGGTTTGTAAGGGTTTACAACCACTTTAAGCAGTACTGTAGATATTCATAAAATGTGCCCAGCCTTTAATTGCTTGTTCATGTTATGTTTTTTTAATAAAAAATGATTTAATGGAAAGGGTCTATTAACCTCCCTGGCGGTATTTCAGATTTTTGGTGCTGAAAACACTAATTATTTTGCATGGAAATTTGGCATTTTATATTGTAGGCTTGTAATTCTTAGCAATAACTCACTTAAATCTGTCCAAATCAGAGTCTAGTAGACATCCCGGGTATGATAAAGTTTGAAAAATGAACCATACATTATAATATAATAAATAACTATAAATAATTATAACACATAATAATATAATAATAATAAAAATTATTCAATAATGTAATCAAATCAAAAACACTGAAATTTGCTCAGTTGCAAAATTGTCGCTGTCATTAGATTTAGAATTTGATGACGAATTTCCCCACAAATCATTATTGCTCAAGTGATTCTAATTTATTATCACTGTTTTCTAGCTGGTCTAAAATCACTTTTGACATAAAGGGACACTTTTTGGTTGCTATGGACAATCTCCAAATTCCAGGCAGAAAAAACTGTATTTATAATATAAAAGTGCATGCAGGACACTGGACAGACCACTAGGGACAAAGAGGATGTGTAATTTTTTTTTATACAGTACTGTATATGTACTGTGTTTTTACTTTTTTGAATTTGGCACCCTTCTCCATCCCTGTGCATCGCAACGCTCTCAGGGAACGGAGCCCGGCGGAACTTGGCACTGTGTGAATCGAGCGAGGAGAGAGCTCGCACACACCGCGGGGAGACATTGCAGGATTCAGGGGACAAGGTAAGTAACTTTCCCTGTATCCTGCGATGTGATCCCGAGTCTGGCTCGGGGTTACCGCTAATGGTACTGAAATTCCACCCCGAGCCAGACTCGGGAATACCGCCAGGGAGGTTAAAGGGCAGCATCATTCATTTGTGTGTAGTGAAGCATAGGGATTGATTTACTAAAACTGGAGAGTGCAAAATCTGGTGCAGCTCTGCTTAGAAACCAATTAGCTTCCAGGTTTTATTGTCAAAGCCTAATTGAACAAGCTGAAGTTAGAAGCTGATTAGCTACCATGCACAGCTGCACCAGATTTTGCACCTTTCAGTTATAGTAAATCAGCCCCATGGTGTCTAAATGCAATCCCAAGTGCAGTTCAAACAGGAGATGTAGCAGGCTTCCTTTTTGCTGCTCATTGAACCTTAAGACCCCTTTTACACCGAGCCGCCTCGGGCGTCAGCAGTAAAGCGGCACTATTTTTAGCTTTACCATTGTTTTAGAAGCGCTTTTCGGCCACTAGCGGGGGTGGTTTTAACCCCCCAATAGCAGTCGAAAAGGGGTTAAATCCACCCGCAAACACCGCCGGGGCTTGCTGTATTGCATCGATGCCCCATCGATGCCCCATTGGAGGAGCAGTGAGTTCAGCGCTCTTTCACCACTCCTGTCATCATCTTTTGTAACACCTTTAGATGTAGCCATGGGTATACAACCATGGAACTTCACATTTTCCTATTTCTGAACATAACATTCACTCCGGATTTATGTTTAATGTCAAAACTTATTGACTGTCCTTTTCTTCTAAAACGTACTTAGGTAAATCAGTTGTTCCAATAAACAAGGACAGATTAGTCATATGCTGACACCATTCTATGATGACACCCGTCTTCCTGTTTCCTTGCTGGCACGTGTGTTCATTAATTAAGACATAAATATGTTCCCTGATTTTCTTTTTTTTGTTTTTTCAGTGGAATGTGTGTTTTTTTCAGGCCTGTGATAGTAAAAGTGTTGTTTTCCCTCATGCTGCCTCAAAACCAAAGCTAAAGCCTCGTACACACAATTGGATTTCCCAACGGGAAATGTGTGTGACAGGCTGCTGGCTGAAAATCTGATTGTTTGTATGCTCCTTGGACAATTGTCAGATTTTCCGCAAACAAATGTTCGATCGCAGGTTTAAATATTCTCCGTGGACAAATGTGATCGGCTTTCCCTCACTCGCGTCTGTCAGACGCGAGTAGAGGAGAGCCGATCGGCTGCTCCTCTGACAGGGGGGGTCTGTGCTGATCGATTATCAGCACAGCCCCCCCCGAGGATGCCCACACTGGACCACCAGGGACGTCACCAGACAACCAGGGAAAAGGTAATAAAGGTCATAATCCTCCCTAGACCACCAGGGATGCCAGTCAGCACAATGGGTGCCAATCAGTGCCCATAATGGATGCCAATCAGTGCCCACAATGGGCATCACTGATTGGCATGCATTATTGTTTGGCACTGATTGGCATCCATTACTATAGTATAACACTGATGCCGCCTATGAGTGCCCACCTGTGCCGCCTATGAGTGCCCACCTGTGCCGCCTGTGTGCCCACCTGTGCCGCCTATGGGTGCCCACCTGTGCCGCCTATCCATGCCCACATGTGCCGCCTATCCATGCCCACCTGTGCCGCCTATCCATGCCCATCCGTGCCGCCCATCCGTGCCGCCCATCCGTGCCGCCCATCCGTGCCAGCTATCAGTGCCAATTTGTGCCACCTATCAGTGTCCGTCCGTGTCGCCCATCCGTGTCGCCCATCCGTGTCGCCCATCAGTGCCGCCTATCAGTGCCACTTCATTGGTGCCACATTGGTGCCCATCAGTGCCGCCTTATCAGTGCCCATCAGTGTAGCCCCATCAGTGCCCATCAGTGAAGGAGAAAACGTACTTATTTACAAAGTTTTGAAACTGAAACAAAAAAAAACATTTTCTTTTTCAAAATTTTCGGTATTTTTTTATTTGTAGCGCAAAAAATAAAAACCGTAGAGGTGATCAAATACCACCAAAAGAAAGCTCTATTTGTGGGAAAAAAATGATAAAAATTTCATTTGGGTACAGTGTAGCATGACCGCGCAATTGTCATTCAAAGTGCAACAGCGCTGAAAGCTCAAAATTGGTCTGGCCAGGAAGGTGTTTAAGTGCCCTGTATTGAAGTGGTTAAAAAGGCTTAGGGATCTTTTGGACCTCTTCGTAACAAAACAAAAATTAAAGGGCTAAACTACTGGAGATAAAACAATTCTCCCACAGTTCCGCAATGTAAAGTAAAAAATAAATATATCTTATGCCGAGTACACACGATCAGACTATCCGGCGGACCAGAGTCCGCCGGACAATCCACCCGTGTGTGGGCTCCGGCGGACTTTTTTTCCCCAAAAGTCCGGCGGACTCAGAAAGTAGTTTTGACTCAAAAATTGCGGCCCCCCACCCCAAAGCACCTTGTTCCCATGTTGACGAGGACAAGGGCCTCTTCCCGACAACCCTGGCCATTGGTTGTTGGGGTCTGCGGGTGGGGGGGCTTATCGGAATCCGGAAGCCCCCTTTAATAAGGGGGCCCCCAGATACCGGCCCCCCACCCTATGTGAATGAGTATGGGGTACAATGTACCTCTACCCATTTACCTGGTGAACAAAATGTAAATAAAACATAACACGAGGTTTTAAAATAATTTATTGCACAGCTCCGGGGGTCTTCTTCCGTCTTGGGGGGTCTTCTTCCGTCTTGGGGGGTCTTCTTGCTGGACTCCTTTGCTATCTTCTGCTCTTTTGCTAGATCTTTTACTAGCGGAGGAGCCCGGCTTTCTTCTTCGTTGCCGTCCAGGGGTCTTCTTCCGACTTCGGGGGTCTTGTCCCCCTCTTCGGTTCTTCTTGCCGGGCCTCCACTTTCTTCCTATATCTCTTTTACTAGCGGTGGCCAGGTCTTCTGTTGCCGCCACCGCCTCTTCTTCTGACTTTGGGGGTCTTATCCCCCTCTTCAGTTCTTCTTGCTGGGCCTCCACTCCTTCTTCCAGCTCTTTTACTAGCGGTGGCCCGGTTTCTGTCACCACTGCATTCTCTTCTTCTTGTTCTTCTTCTTGTTCTTCTTCTTTGAGATGTTGACTCGACGCTCTCTCTGGCCACAATGACAGGGACACGGAGTGCGGCGACTTATATAGGGACAATGGGCGGGGTCACCGGGTGAGGTCCCCATCCCTTATGATGTCACAGCCCAGGCATCCAGGTGACGGGGCCAGTGACGTGTCAATCGTGCCACCGAAGGCGGCACCATTGACTTCCTTCGCTAGTCCAGTCTACCTGGAGCCGCGTTCAAAATGAACGGACTTTCCTCCGTGTGTGGGCAAGTCCGTTCATTTCAAAAGTCTGGCTTGTCCGCTGCACCTAGTCTGCCGGAAAAGTCCGGTCGTGTGTGGGCAGGTCCACTCGTTTGGCAGGTCCGCTCGAAAGTCCGGCGGACCTCCACTTCAAAGTTCGGAGGTTTGTCCTTCGGACTAAGTCCACCGGATAGTCCGATTGTGTGTACGCGGCATTAGGCTTCTTTTCCTACAGCTCATCAGATTTGATTTGGTCACCACTAGTACCCACATCTTTAGTAACTGTGAAATGTGTATATATTTCAAAATAATGCAGGTATATGCAGTTTGATGCAAAGTGTAAAAAAACACTATGCAAATAGGTTTCTGGTTTAGGGATGAGCTCGATGTTGAAGTTGAACGTAAGAACAATATGCGGTGTTCGTGGGAAATTCGAAAGCCGTGGAACACCGTTAAAGTCTATGGGACACTAACATGAAAAACCAACAAAAGTCCTAATTTTAAAGGCTTATATGCAAGTTATTGCCATAAAAAGTGTATGGGGACCCAGGTCCTGCCCAAAGGGACATGTATTAATGGAAAAAAAAGTTTTTAAAAATGGCTTTTTCAGGAGCAGTGATTTTAATAATGCTTAAAGTGAAACAATAAAAATGAAATATTCATTTAAAAATTGTGCCGGGGGGGTGTCCTTAGTATGCCCATAAAGTAGCCCGTAATTTTTTTTTCCTGTGTTTAGAACAATACCACAGCAAAATTACATTCTAAAGGAAAAAAAGTAATTTAAAATTGCTTGTGGCTGTAATGAATTGTTGGATACTGGCAATATAGATAAAAATAATTGAAAAAAATTACATGGGTCCCCCCAGTCCATTATCAGGTCCTTTGGTTCTGGTATGAATATTAAGGGGAACCCCGCACTAAAATTTAAAAACAAATGCGTGGGGGTCCCCTCAAAATCCATACCTGGCACTTCAGGTCTGGTATGCATTTTAACCACTTCAATACAGGGCACTTTCGCCCCTTCCTTCCCAGCCCAATTTTCAGCTTTCATCGCTCTCGCGCTTTCAGTGACAATTGCGCGGTCGTGCTACACTGTACCCAAATGAAATTTTTATCATTTTGTTCGCACAAATAGAGCTTTATTTTGGTGGTATTTATTCACGACTCCGTTTTTTATTTTTTGCAATATAAGCGAAAAAAAAGCGTAAATTTGGAAAAAAAAACAATATTTTCTTTTTTCTATTTTAAAAGAAATCCAATAAAATCTAATTTTGTCATAAATTTAAGCCAAAATGTATTCTGCTACATGTTTTTGGTAAAAAAAATTCCGTTAAGTGTATAATAATTGGTTTGTGTGATCACGGACATATGTACGCAAATGATCATGTACATATGTGTGCAGGTGATCACGTACATATGTGTGCAGATAATCATTGAGACATGTGATTTTAGTGGGACATATGTGGGGGATGTTTTTATTATTAGGGACATGTGTTTTTATTATTGGGGACATGTGTGTTTTGGGGACATGTGTGTTTTGGGGACATATGTGGGGACTGTGTTTATACTGTGTGGTGTGATGTGTGGTTACACTATGCTGGTGATCAGTGAGTAAAAAGCTGTAAAAAACAGCTCATACTCACTGATCATCAGCCGGCTGCAGCGACCTGCTCTCCTCTATTCAGCGATGACTTCTGTGTGAGAAGAGGAGGAGCCGATTGCCTAGAAACCGGCTGTTTGTTTACATCACATGACGGCCGTGATTGGACACGGCCGTCATGTGATCAGGAGGGCCAATCACAGAGCCCTCCTACCGATCTGAGATGTGCCGTGTCCGGATGATACGAGCATGCGCGCGCGCGATCCCGCTCCTTCTGAAGGACGTTCCTGAACGTCCTATCAGAAGTAGACGGCTCCCACCCGGCCGTATATATGCATTGGCCGGGTGGGAAGTGGTTAAGGGAAACCAAAATTAAAAAAAAAGGTGTAGGGGTCCCCCCAAAATCCCTACCAGACCCTTATCTGAGCACACAACCTGGTAGGCCGTAGGAAAAGGGGGGGCGAGAGAGCGCCCCCTCCACCTGAATAGTACCAGGCCATGTCATCGGACGCTGTGATCGAAGATGAATGGACATTGCGGGACAGTTTTTATTTTTTAATATAGGACTTTGATCATTTTTACCATTTTGACACTTTTTTGGTGATTGTGTAGGGGTACAATGTACCTGATACCCATTCACATGGGGGGGGCGGGATCTGGGAGTCCCCTTGTTAAAGGGGGATTCTAGATTCTGATAAGCCCTCCACCCGCAGACCCTCACAATCACTGGGCAAGGGTCGTGGGGATGAGGCCCTTGTCCCCATCAACATGGGGACAAGGTGCTTTGGAGGGACCGTCCTCCCCATGTTGAGGGCATATGGCCTGGTATGGTTCAGGAGGGGGGGCGCTCTCTCGTGGGTTGGTTTTGTATGGGGTTTCCCTTAATATTCATACCAGACTCAAATGGCCTGGTAATTGACTGGGGGGGACCCATGCAGTTTTTTTCAATGATTTTTATCTATATAGCTGGGATCCGACAATTTATTACAGCCGCGAGCAGTTTTAAATTACTTTTTTTCCTTTGTAAATGTAATTTTACTGTGGTATTGTTCTAAAAACGGGAAAGATGCTCTATTTTACAGGCATACTAAGGAGACTCCCCAGGCACTATATTTAAAGGAATATTTAATTATTATTGTTTCACTTTAAGCAGTGGGGGGGGGGCTGACATTTTTAAAACTTTTGCATTGATACATGTCCACTGGGGCAAGACCCAGGTCCCCATACACTTTTTATGGCAATAACTAGCCTTTAAAATTATCACTTCTGATTTTTCATGTTCGTGTCCCATAGACTTTAACAGTGTTCGCTTTTTGCATGTTCTGGGGGTGTTCCCTAGTCTGGTTATTAATACAGAGCGAAGACAAGCAACAGTGCTAAGATAAAATATTTGAATACTTAGAAGTTTTTGGATTTCTACATGAATGACTTCTAAAACAGGGTTTGATTTTCTTCATTTTCAACTATGATAATGATAAAGAAAATCTTAAAAAAATAAATAAAAATAAAATTGACATGTATTTTAAACAAATAATTTAATCAATTAAGGTTACATTGAATCAAAATCCAAAAACAAAAATGTAAAATTTTGCAGTTTACCAGTTCTTAGATGCGGTAGTGACATTAGTTTTCTGACTTTTTCTTTTTTTTTTACTTGGTAATCCTGCAAATAACACACATCTCTCTCTGGTGGATACATTTACTTGTGTAGCGCCCTGCTCCCAATGAGCAGATGCTATTGTTTTTTTCTCAAATTTAAGTTGTCTGAGCTGCAGTTTGGTTCAGGCTAATTATTCCAAAGTTCTGGTTTCTGCACCAGTTCAGCTGGATTGCGCTAATTTCCACTTGGCTGTAGGTGTCGCTGTCACCACCGGTAAGTGTAGAAATGCAACAGGCTGGATGCATTGAATACCACCTTTGCTTGGAAGTGGCCCAGTGGGAGTGGTTCACCCGCTGTGCATTCTGGGTGGGGGTATTTAAGGTATCAACGCCATTTTGAGGGGTCTCTTTTCCAGGGTTCGCTATCCCAACCTCATGGCCCTCCTGGCCTGGGGTGTGTGCTGCTTGTTCCTGTGCCTCGGGGCAAGCTGGCCCGAGGCTTTGCAACTGAGAGAGTAGGCCCAAAAGTCTTGGGGCCTACTGATCCAGGGGTGGTCCTGTGCTGTCTTGCACGCGGGGAGAAGCCAAGCAACTGGAGGATCCAGGGGAGGACTTTTCCAGGAGAGGACCGAGTCAAAGGGTGGTATCTCTGGAGGAGCCTGGAAACCCAGTTGAAGGAAACATGTACTGTGTGACAGTTCTTTAATTTCTCAAGAAGTTTCATTTAAATTGCCAAGTCTGTGGCAGAGACTTTTGTTTGAGCATCCCACCGGCTGCTAGGTCAGTGAGAGGGGCCTATCCGATGATTGCTGGATCCAGTCTGTGGAAGCTGTTTGTCCTCTGGATCAGGAAAATACCTCTAACCCGCAATTACCAGGTGCCTGAACTCCCCTTAACCCTCTAACCCTCTATTGAAAGACTTTGTGTTTATCCCAAATAAATCTTGAAAAAAGGACTAAGTGTTGGAGCTAACATTCTTTGGGTTTACTTTCCAATGGGACCCCTGAGACGGAGAGGCGAGCAGGTGGGGTGGCGGTAAGCTCAATAAATACCAGCAGCTCCTTCGAGGGTCAGTGCTACACTTGTATTAGTCTGGGTTCACACATGAGCATGCAGCAGCTCACAGCAGGAGTCCGGTGCATCCTCGTTCATCGTTTCAGGTCCGATTTGAGCCCAATTTTTTAGCTGAATTCAGACCTAAAACAGACCAAAAAACACACAGGGCTCCTGGGCAAATTTCACTGGAGCTGCTGCGGAGATATGTGAACTGGTTCCATAGAAAGCCAGTCACAATCTCGTGGTGTGCAAACTGGATGCAGGGAAACACTCATCCAATTTGCACTAGTGTGAACCCAGCCTAAATCTCACCCAGGCTGGATTTCAAACATTGAATTGTTTTTTTTTCCTGTTCAGCTTACAGGAGTAAGTAACAAGAACACAGCATTTTCTGTCAAGATCAAAGGTATTTTAAGGAAATTTCTGAAAATATTCTTAGCTTGTAAAAAAAAAAAAAAACAAATGAAACCACCACATCTAAGAACTGGTAAGCAGAAGTTTATTCATTTTTTGTTCTTCGGCTTAGTTATCCATTAATTGGAATCTTGCATTACAAGCAATAGGGTTGATTTGTTAACTCTGCAAAGTAAATGTTCACTTAACTTGGTAAACATGAAGCACAATTTACTTTCAATACCCAATCATGTGTAACGGAAATGAAAGAAAAAAGATTTTGTCCAGTACATGATTGATTGATTGAGGTAAATACAGCTTCACATTCAGCATCACAATAGTAATATTTTATTACATCACAGGGTGGTACTGTGGATGTATAAACCAGTAACAAAGTGTCACATCCTGAACTGGACAATATAGAATCTGAAAAAAATGATGGACTTTCTAGGAGCTGAAACAAACACTTATATGAAATAAAAATTGTAATTTTTATATAAATATTTTACAACATAGAAAGTGTTTAAAATTTCATTCATAAAATTCAGTACTCAAGATTAGCTACTACCATATGCAAGCAACCCAGACCAATACTAAACACATGTAGATGTGTAGGCCAAAAGGTATAAGGCTGCCAACATCCAGAAGGAGTTGGTATGGGTTGATGTAGCTAGTTGAGGCTCAACATGTTTTGCGACAGTGTGCTTCTTCAGGAGCTTGCGTATGCATTCTAGATAAATAAAAATACAATGTAAGAAACTTTCTTCAGATCATATAGTCTACACATCCATACTTAAAACTATAAATAATGATATCCATCTTCCTGGCTAACACACAGGCCAGGGCCAAACAACATAAATCCCAACATTTTGAGATGGGAATGAGGGACACCTACTACCAAACATATGTAGGCATAGGACACACCCCCTGCCACACCCCCTTAAAGGAGAATTAACCAAAAGAAAAGGTTAATTAAATCCACAAGGGCTTTTTTACGACTATTATTCCTTTTTTTTTTTCTTTCAAAAAGTTTTATTGGTTTCAAAAGAACAAAATACAGAGAATTACAACCTCATGTCATAAATTCATTACGGAAAGTTGACAGGTATCCTGTTGTTGCTCCGCTTACAAACAGTCTAACATAACATAGAATTGCCGATATGAAAATCAGTGCGAGAAATTCAAAGTACATGCAAGATCAATCTGTTGTTCCCCAGAAAGACGGGGTATGATCTCTATTAATGTGTCCATTGTTATGCTGCTTCGTTGAAGTTGATAAAATCAAACATATATGTATGAAAGTCAGAGATGAAAGGGAGGTAAGGTAAGATGGATGTTTGGCTCCCATTCAGGATGCGTTCACATCGTTTGAGGAAGAGGAGGGAATTAGGTAGGGAAAGGGTGGGGGTGAAGTTTACAGAGAAAGAGAGAGGTTTGGATGAGACCATATAGTGGTTTAGGGACTGGGATAGGGACGTAGACACTCCGCCACTCGCCGTCCACAGAATCTGGTCTACGTGATATGGCTATCTATAATTTCTTGTGGTAAAGCCGATGTGCCAAATGCTGGGGGGTAAACTATTTGCTCTGATAGGGATCCTAGGAATAAAAGGTAATATGTGTGTCCAGACATTACTGACAAACTATGCAATCAGGTAGGGTGTTGTGACATGGCGTGGAAGGCAGCGGTGGTCACGAAGTGTTGCCAAGGAGCCCACTTTGAGCCAAATTTAGTCGGTGTGTCTTTATTGATATGTATTAGTTTTTCCATATTTGCTATTTTGTCTACTCTCTGTAACCATTCTTTAGCGGAGGGAACATTAGGAGACTTCCAGTGGGTCGGAATGCACTGCTTGGCCGTATTATTCCTTTATATTGGCTTTTAAAATTTACAAATGCAGCAATTTAGAATTTGGATGAAAGGTTTAGCACTGGGAAACACTTTTTGAAAGATAAAAAGTGCATTTTATATACAACTATGTAGCTCAGACCAAAATGAGGGACACATGAGGAAGAAAGAGGGACAGAGGGACATTGCTCTAAATCAGGAACAGTCCCTCAAAATCAGGGACAGTTGGGAGCTATGCAAAGAATGGTACATAGGAGGCAGTCTAGTGGAGGTGAGGACACATGCATACACAGCGAACAAACCACAAGGGTGCAGTGAGGTGTGCCATAGTAGCTACTCCCCCATGTGTTAGCCAGGAAGATGAATATCACTATTTATGGTTTTAAGTATGGCTGTGTAGCCTATGATTTGTAGAAATTTCTGACCTTGTATTTTTATTTGTCTAGAACGCATACTTGAGCTCCTGAAGAAGTGCATCTGTCGCTAAACACGTTGAGCCTCAGCTAGCTACATAAGTCCATACCAACTCCTTCTGGATGTTGACAGCCTTATATCTTTTGGCCTACACATATACATGTGTTTAGGATTGGTCTGGGTTTCTTGTATATGATAGTAACTAATCCTGAGTACTAAATTGTATTGATTACGTTTTAAACAATGTTTCTATGTTGTAAAATATATGAAATAAAATTTGTCATATTTATATAAATAAGTGTTTGTTTCAGGGCCTAGAAAATCCATAGTTTTTTTCAGATTATTTATTGTACTTGTAATAATAAACCCTAGGCTAACACTGGCATCTGTTGCACTTAATAATACCTATGCTCATGATTTTACCATAATATAGATATATGAGTGTTGCTTAGAGGAAATTGTACCAGGAGGAATTCTACAGAAGAGTATTGGCGTATCTGAGATCTAAAACGCAAAACAAGATAAATGATGCAACATGACAATGATTCAGAATATGGAAATCAATCAACAGTAGATGTACTCAAACAAAAGAAATTTCATAGTTTGGTTTTGTCAAGTCTGATCTGAATCTTGCTGAAGTTCTGTGGCAGGGTTTAAGACATTGAAAAAGAACTGAAAAAGAGTTATACAGGAGAGGACAAACGTCTTGTGCAACCATTAAAGGTTTTTTGACAGACTTGTTCCTATTGTGTTATCATTTTTGGCTGCTCCATAATGTTGCAACTACTCTGTTGTGTTAATGACTCTGGGCATTTTTTACTTTGTAGATAGTGTGGGGAAGAATAAAACCTCTGAGATGATTATATTGCTGCCTGTCTATTAGGGGTAAAAAAACAGCAAATTCTCCTGCGCTCTGGTTTCTTGGTCTTTGAAATGTGATATATACAGTTTGAAATGGTGTAGTCACTAGGTCTTGCAGCCCTCCTTTAGAACTTTGGGTGTTCAAATACTAGAGAGAAAAAATACAAAAGAGGGGAAGGCGCACTGACCTAGTGCATTACCATAAAACAGCTTTATTTAAAATTAAATCAAATAGCAAAATGGCTACTCACAAACGAGTATTGATCAAAGACAAAATCAATACAAATAGATCCATCGCACCAAACGTTTGGCGAATCCAGACCAGATGTCCGAGGAATTGGTAAATACCTCTACGGAAATGGCTAACGCGTTTCGGGAGTGACCCCCTTTCTTCAGAGCCAAAAAGGGCAATGGTCTCTTGCTGGAGGCTACCAGTATATATATATGGAAGCCTCTAAACCCATGTGGTCGGAAAGGACATGAAGCTCCACCCCAAAAAAAAAAAAAAAAAAAAACCCATTCACATATAGGGAAACATTTTCTAGTAAACACCTCCATGTAAAAGAGGAGGCGACTACAAGTGTCCCCTCTTTTACAAAAACCCACGCGTGTGCACATACACACACGTGTGTGGGTGTACATATGCACATAGTTCACTCTAATTTACTTATTATGCACCTATCTGTACACTCGTGCGGGAAAGAGGGACAAGGCTTTACCTTATTTTATTCATTGATGTAAGAAAACCGCTCCTGTATGTACAGGGAGGAGGTACTCGTTGATCGCTCTCATGCAGGCTGGAGCGCACCTGGTCCCATATAACAGGAAGTGCGGGCGGATATGCGTTCCATCCGCAACTTCCGGGCGCCCCAGCGTGGACACTTCCGCTCAGGCGCACATCGAGGACGTCCAAGCACAGGCGTCCATCGGCATGTCCTGCTCCACTCACGCTCTCACGTGTAACCAGACCGCTGGAGTGCAAGCTGGAGCCAGGAACCGGAAGCACGGGCGGAGAAGAACCCGCCCACAACTTTAGGCTACCGGACACAGCCCAACCTCCCATACGAACACCAGCCTAGTTACTGGGGGCAGCAAAGGGACAAAATAAACTATGCAAAAATAGGGGAAAGGGGGCGGCATTCAAAATAGATAGTGGAAAAAAAAAAAAAGTTGTAAAAAAGAAAAGAAAAAAAAAAGAGGGTTAAAAAAAACTTCCAAAGGTCACGCCAGCTCTCCAGTGAGAAGCCACACGCCCTAATTAATATTGCTACAGTTATAAAGTGGAAACAAATGACAAGGCATTTTTGAATTAAGAAATAGAAAAAAAAAATTTAAATTAAAAAAAAAAAAAATCTATTAATTATTGAATAATTAATAATTACATAAAAAATCTATTAAATCATCAATTAAGCACAAAAGAGAGAGGAATACTTTAGAGCTAATTAATTACATAGATAATTATTTAAAAGAAGAATTAAAAATATATAAAAAAATGATGAATGAAAAGACATATATAAAAAATATATGTATAATAAATAAACAGGTCTTATACCCCAGGGCTGGGTCTACCATCATTTAGGTATGTATGCTGCCTCTACGGGAATATATTGCCCTATCAGAAGGTTTGGGCCCTCAGTAACAATGGACCACCAGGGGGAAAAACTAAAAAAGGAGAAATTAGTTTAAAAAATTGATAATTGAAAATTGAAATTCATCAGTTAATTGGTTAAAACCTGAACCAAGACTAAGTCTATCTATCCAACAGTCACTACTTAAGGCTGAGCCTAGCGCTAATTGCCTCTGTATACCGTATCTAAAGAAATGTACCCAAGGTACAAGCACCTTGTCTAAAGAGTTGGGCCCCCGTGTAACCGAAGGGCCCCATAAACCGATCAAATGGGCCTCATGTAGCCATGATTAAATAAATAGATTAGATTGAATTAGATTAAATTAAATTCAATTGCCTCAGCTACATAGGGCCTTAGCCCACCCCAGAGCTCGCAGGGGCTACCCATCTTACAGGAGGTTGTGTAGTTCGATTTCTTCATTTAGGCCTTTGGGGGCCATAGTTCCTAGACAGAATATCCAGTAGGCCTCTCTATTACAGAGTAGCTGATGTTTTTTGCCGTTATCCACATCGTTTGGCATAGCCTCAATCCCAAAATCCTTCATGCCCTCCACATTACTGGCGTGAGTCTCTTTAAAATGTCTTGGTAACGAATACTTGTCCTTCACCGTCTGAATGCTACTTCTATGTTCGTTCATTCTGGTTCGCATCTGTCGTGAAGTGCGACCAACATAGAGGAGGCCACAAGGGCACAAAATGCCATAGATGACATAAGTGGTCCCACAATTAATGAACTGCTTGGTTCTGAAGAAAGGGGGTCACTCCCGAAACGCGTTAGCCATTTCCGTAGAGGTATTTACCAATTCCTCGGACATCTGGTCTGGATTCGCCAAACGTTTGGTGCGATGGATCTATTTGTATTGATTTTGTCTTTGATCAATACTCGTTTGTGAGTAGCCATTTTGCTATTTGATTTAATTTTAAATAAAGCTGTCTATTAGGGGTGTCACAGTGTCAGAAGTTTTCTTTTTAATGTGGACAGAGGAAGTAATAAAAAACATTTTGGAGAAAGTAAAGAATGTTCAGAACTTTAGTCAGGTTTTTATTGCTGTGTTTGTGAGAGGAAGAAAAGAAAATATCTCCAATGGAGTCACTAAAATAAAATAAAACCTTATGAAAGTCCTTAATAAAACTCTCTATCCTTCACAACAAGCTACAGGACTGATGATGTCATGATGTATATATACTGTATATCATGAAGACATATCATCAAGATGTAGATGCTGTATAACATTGTCGCACTATACACACATCTGGAAATGCTCTATGAAACCTCATCATCATGCCACAGCTGAAATGCATCCAAACAAAAAAATTATTAAACACTGCCATTGTAAACATAAAAATAGAGGAAGTGTTATAGAAAGCACAGTTGTAATCCCATGCAAAGTAACCCATGCAAAACTGCATTCTAAAGAAAATATTCAAACATAATCATACATATCCCAAATAACTACACCATATATATACTTCAACATGTGAATGGCATCTCATCAAATCCAGTGTTACCGCCAAGCCAGCAGAATATGGCTGGATTAAAATGTAAAAGATTGCACTATTTGTAGACCCCCAAAAATGGCCTGGGCACCTCCTGCTTCCAGAACTGTCTCCTGCCACCGAAGCGCAGTAGAATAACATCACCACACAAATATGCGCAATGACATAATGATGTCATGACCTATAATGCTGTCATATCATTTCTGGTTCCAGAAACCACCCACCAAGCCTCTGAACCCTACAAAGTCTAATAGGCTTCTTTGAGTTCTGAATTTGAATTCTATTAGGAAGAACAGGTGTTACAATTAAGTCTGAGTTCTCCTCAGAACAGAACTTTGATGAATTTGAGAACATCAAAGATATCCTCTTATTTGCTTGGAAAGTAATCCTCTGTGTTATACATAATAAAAATAGACAAGATAAGGCCTGGATTACCAATTTTAATCGGTCAATTTACAAGAAATGGGATTTCAAAGTCTTGTAAGAACTCATAGAATTATTGAACAGAAATCAACCAAGAAATTAAATAAGTAAGTGGAATTTGGAACACCTATTGTTATTATTATTAGAGGAGGAACTTATTGAGCGGCTCCTTAAAAAGTCATTCAAAATAAATCCAAGACTTTTCTTCTCTTTGTCTCAAAATGCTGATGTAGCACCCTGATGTTTAGGCTGGGTGGCTATTAAATTTATCTGCCAAGTGATAGTTCACCCTAATTCTGGGATTGCTGCATTTTTCTCTTCTGTCACTAGATGGCCAAGTATCTTGTGGCATTAGTTAAGACAAGGGCATTGTAAGGACAGATTAGGAATGAGTGGGGTGTCTGAGCCAATGGGCAGAGCCTATCTGTTTGGGTGGAGTCTGGAGATCAGGGTTCTGTGTCACCTGGGCGGCTGTCTGGGTGGACGTATGTTGTATTGCTGCTAGACCCGAAACCTAAGGCCTATCCTGGGGACATCTGACTGCTAGGCTATCAGAGGGCCTATCCAGAAATAGTGCAGAGTTGGGACTGCGGTCTTGTAGTCCAACCAAATGTACTGGTTCCTCCAGCCGGGGAATCAGTCATGGTTGGAGATATAAGGAAAGCTGTCGCCACTAAGGGGCCATCCACCTTGTTACCGGAGAACACTGTGAGTAACCTGAGGCCAGTACCAGAGCAGACATTTCTCCAACCGGGGACGTTGAAGAAGTGGGAAAGCATCAGCAAGTGCCAAATCAGGGACCCAGTGAGACAGCAGAGGTGATGCTCGTGGAGTGCCAATCCAGGGACTTAATGTTCCAGCAAGGGTGAAGCTTGAGGAGTATCTGTGAATATCAAGTGGGGGTGACGCTTGAGGAAGATACCGAGTGTTAGATTGGAAGAGCTCAGGGGATCCACGGCAATGGACCAGTAAGTCTAGTGAAAGACTGAGAGCTCAGGGAGTGAAGTTCTACAATAGGAGATTGTAGAAGACATGAAAGAGTCAATTGCAACCTTTGTTAGAAACTGTTACAAGACTGTTGCCATAGAACACAGCGTTCCTACTTTTCCCTGCATGCATGCCTGCCTATAGACGTCTCAGAGTTTGCAAATTAACATTGCATCTACTTAAGGGTGTTCTGATTCCAACCCTCTCTCCCACAGTTCTGAGAGTAAAGATGGCCAAAAAGTTAGAGGGGTTTTTAAACTAGGCGACAGGTAGGAGGGCCCAGAGGTAGAGATAGTCAGTGTGGAACATATTCCAAAGGGTAGTATTGGGGGCATTAGTGGTAGGTTGACTAAAGCACATAAATCCAAGGTAAGTATAGTAACAAGTCCTAGTTGCAATCTCGGAACACCCAATAAGAGGATAGTAGGCGATCAGTCTAAACTAAGTGGCATGTTCACCAATGTCAGGAGCCTGGCAGACAAGATGGGTGAACTAGAAATACTGTTTTACATGGAGGATTTGGATTTTGTGGGAATTTCAGAGACCTGGTTCAACAGCTCTCATGATTGGCTGGCAACTATTCAAGGGTATATCCTTTATTGCAGGGATAGAGAGGGTAAAAAAGGTGACGGGGTATGCCTATATATCAAGAATAATCTACAAGTGAATGTGAGAGATTACATCACTAAGGGAGCTAGGAAGGAGGTGGAATCCTTATGGGCAGAGCTCCAAAGGGATGAAGGGGAAAATTTTACTGAGAGTATGCTATAGGCCCCCGAACCTGAGGCAGGAGGGGGAGACTGATCTCCTATCACAAGCTGGATTAGCAGCAATGCTGGTAAGTGTTATCATAATGGGAGATTTTAATTATCCAGACATAGACTGGGCAGAGCGAACCACGCATTCGTCTAAGGCTCACCAGTTCCTACATGTCTTGCAGGACAATTTCATGATTCAGATGGTAGACGCACCAAATAGAAATAAAGCGTTAATGGATCTACTGATTACGAACAATACAGACCTGATCACAGATGTGGAAATACGGGGCAATTTGGGAAACAGTGATCACAGGTAGTGATGGCCGAACAGTTCGCCCGGCGGTTGTTTCGCAGCGAATTTCGGCTGTTCGTGATTCGCCCGATCGGCGGACTATTGCTGCCGTTCGCCCGGCGGACTTTCGTGTTTTCTGTGTAAAAGAACTTTGACCTATGATGACACATCCATCATGGGGTACAGGACAGCCAATTGAGACATTACAGCACATGGATACTTGGACATTCCCCCTAACCTATAAATACACCCGATCCGGCAGCCATTTTACATTCTTTCTTCTGTCACTATAGGGAGAGGTTGCTGTGTGGAGCAGGGAGAGATTCCAGTGACCCAAATCGCTAGCTATTTGGTACACAAAAGTTCTTTTTAGGACTGGTATAGGTGTTAGGTATATATAGGTTTGCTGTGCTACTGATTGTTGCAGCAGCCTGAGTGTCAGGACGGGACGGTGTGTGCTGCAGGGAGAGTCAGTTTAGTCATCATCATTAGCTGTTACTATCAGGTCCACAAAAGTGCTATTCCAGTTATTGTTCCAGTAGCCTCTGTTTTGTCAGTTTATATAGGGACGGGCAGGAAGCAGTGTGTCAGGCAGTGAGGGTCAGTTTAATCAGTAGCTGTTACTATTAGTTCCACAAAGGTTCTTTTCAGGACTGGTATGGTAATAGGCTTGTACATGTATAATATTCTTTCTTCCAAATATAGAAAGAATATTATACTTGACTGCTGCCCTTCTGCTGCAGTCTGCTAATCATTCACAACCCACTTGTTCCACAAACCTTCTTATAAGGACTGTTAACTTGGTCTGTCTAGGGTGCTACAGTACATAGGGTTGAGTGAGGTACAGTCTGCTACTCTATAAGGACTGGTATAGGTCCACAATACATCGGGTTGAGGTGCACTACTGCTGACCGCTGCCCTATACTGTAGCAGTCCTTCATTGGTATAGGGACTGACGTACAGTCTGCTAATCACTCACACACAACCTACTTGGTCCACAAAAGTCCTTATAAGGACTGGTAAGGTATAGGGTACTACAGTACATAGGGTTGAGTGAGATACAGTCTGCCATTCTATAAGGACTGGTATCGGTCCACAATACATAGGGTTGAGGTGCACTACTGCTGACCGCTGCCCTATACTGTAGCAGTCCTTCATCGGTATAGGGACTGACGTACAGTCTGCTAATCACTCACACACAACCTACTTGGTCCACAAAAGTCCTTATAAGGACTGGTAAGGTATAGGGTGCTACAGTACATAGGGTTGAGTGAGGTACAGTCTGCCATTCTATAAGGACTGGTATCGGTCCACAATACATAGGGTTGAGGTGCACTACTGCTGACCGCTGCCCTATACTGCAGCAGTCCTTCATCGGTATAGGGACTGACGTACAGTCTGCTAATCACTCACACACAACCTACTTGGTCCACAAATGTCCTTATAAGGACTGGTAAGGTATAGGGTGCTACAGTACATAGGGTTGAGTGAGGTACAGTCTGCTACTCTATAAGGACTGGTATAGGTCCACAATACATAGGGTTGAGGTGCACTACTGCTGACCGCTGCCCTATACTGCAGCAGTCCTTCAGGGTCATTTAAAAAATGACAGGCAGAGAAAGAGGCAGGCCCTTCCGGAGGGGTGGTAGGGGTAGGGCAGGATAAACAGGCTTGAGCCAAAGTGGGAAGTTGCAGAAGGTGCGTTCAATTACTTTAAAGGACGCACCAGACTTGGTTGAGTGGCTCACTCAGCCTTACTCTTCTGCACCCTCCTCATCCTCTCGATCTGCACCCTCTTCTTCACTTTTCACATTTTGAGGTACTCCCACCATCCCTGTGCTATGCTCATTATGAGGGGCTCCCACCATCCCTGTGCTATGCTGACATCCTCCTGGGGCTGCTTATTATGAGGGTCTCCCACCATCCCTGTGCTATGCTGACATCCTCCTGGGGCTGCTTATTATGAGGGGCTCCCACCATCCCTGTGCTATGCTGACATCCTCCTGGGGCTGCTTATTATGAGGGGCTCCCACCATCCCTGTGCTGTGCTGACTTCCTCCTGGGGCTGTACCTCTGCTGTGCATATTATGAGGGTCTTCCACCATCCCTGTGCTATGCTGACATCCTCCTTGGGCTGCTTATTATGAGGGGCTCCCACCATCCCTGTGCTATGCTGACATCCTCCTGGGGCTGCTTATTATGAGGGGCTCCCACCATCCCTGTGCTATGCTGACATCCTCCTGGGGCTGCTTATTATGAGGGGCTCCCACCATCCCTGTGCTATGCTGACATCCTCCTGGGGCTGCTTATTATGAGAGGCTCCCACCATCCCTGTGCTATGCTCATTATGAGGGGCTCCCACCATCCCTGTGCTATGCTGACTTCCTCCTGGGGCTGCTTGTGCAGGTGCAGGTGTCAGTGCTGTATATCACGGTGCTGATGTCAGTGCTCCCTGTCACGGTGCTGCTGTCAGTGCTGTATTTCACGGTGCTGGTGTGAGTGCTTTATGTCACGCTGCTGATGTCAGTGCTCTCTATCACGGTGCTGCTGTCAGTGCTGTATATCACGGTGCTGGTGTAAGTGCTTTATGTCACGCTGCTGATGTCAGTGCTCTCTATCACGGTGCTGCTGTCAGTGCTGTATATCACGGTGCTGGTGTAAGTGCTTTATGTCACGCTGCTGATGTCAGTGCTCTCTATAATGGTGCTGCTGTCAGTGCTGTATATCACGGTGCTGGTGTGAGTGCTTTATGTCACGCTGCTGATGTCAGTGCTCTCTATCACGGTGCTGCTGTCAGTGCTGTATATCACGGTGCTGGTGTGAGTGCTTTATGTCACGCTGCTGATGTCAGTGCTCTCTATCACGGTGCTGTTGTCAGATGACTCTATCACGGTGCAGATGTCATTGCTGTATGTCACGCTGCTGATGTCAGTGCTCTCTATCACGGTGCTGTTGTCAGATGACTCTATCACGGTGCAGATGTCATTGCTGTATGTCACGCTGCTAGTGATCATCTCCTGCACCCTCTTCTTTGCCTACCCTGGTCCCAGACCTTCCCTCTCCTCCATTGCCTTCATGCGCTCCACAGTCCTGAATTGTCACAACAATTTCCCATATAAAAAAAGAATGCTTGTAGTTGTCGATCCCAGATTCACCTCATACATGTGTTATGTCATTGGCCATGTTGTGGGACTATGTTTGCACAGCTATTAATTATTTTGTGGCTGCAAATTTGACCTGTAGGTTTGCGAAGTTCGCCTCCCATTGAAGTCAATGGGGCCCGCCGCGAACGTTACGGTTCACGAACTATCGGCCGCGTTCGCGAAACGTCCCGTCGGAAGTTCGTCCATCACTAATCACAGGTCAATTGTCTTCAGTATAAAACACACAAATAGGAAACATAAGGGGAATACAAAGACACTGAATTTTAAAAGAGGCAACTTTGGTAAACTACAAACCTTGTTAGAAGGCATGAATTGGATTCAAATCTTAGGAACGAAGAACATGGAGGAGAGATGGGTTTGCTTTAAGAGCATATTAAATAAGGGCATTAGCCAATGCACCCCATTGGGTAATACATTTAAAAGAGCAAACAAAAGTCCTGGATGGCTTAAAGAGGAAGTAAACCCTGATGGGTTTACTTCCTCTTTCATTCCCTGCAAAGGCAAAGCATAATGGACTACTATGCATCGCATAGTAGCCCATTATGTGTCACTTACCTGACACAGGAGCCAGCGATGTCACCACTGTCCCCTGTAGTCCAGCGCATCCATCTTTTCGGTGGGGTCTCGCAGCTCCGCCGCTGTCATTCGGCGGAGCCGCGATGACGTCACTCCCGCGCATGCGCATGGGAGCCGACACGCGCGGCAGCTCCGTTGTTGGAAATGCCACGCTCAGTGCGCCGTAGACAGCGGTGCCTGTCTTCGGGCAAATATCTCCTAAACCGTATAGGTTTAGGAGATATTTCTTGGACCTACAGGTAAGCCTTAATCTAGGCTTACCTGTAGGTCAAAGTGGTTTGTAAGGGTTTACAACCACTTTAACTCCAGTGTAAAAATGCATATAAAAGCAAAGGAGAAGGCCTTCAAAAAATACTAGGTTGAGGGATCATCATCAGTATACAGACTTTATAAAAAATGCAACAAGAAATGTAAGGGTGCAATTAGGGTGGCTAAGATAGAACACGAAAGGCACATAGCGGAGGAGAGCAAAAAAAAATCCCAAGAAATTCTGTAAGTATGTAAACAGTAAAAAAGGAGGACAGACCATATTGGCCCCATAAAGAATGAGGAAGGACATCTGGTTACAAAGGATGGGGAGAAGGTATTGAAATGATCCTTCTCCTCAGTCTTCACGAGGGAATTGGGGGGCTTCAGTAACCAAAACTGCAGTGTTTATCCTTATGACACATCACAGGAAGCACCTCCATGGTTAACAGAGGACAGAATAAAAATTAGACTTGGGAAACTTAACATTAATAAATCACCGGGACCAGGTGGCTTGCATCCGAGGGTACTTAGGGAACTCAGTCAAGTAATTGCCAGACTATTGTTCCTAATTTTTACTGACAGTCTACTGACTGGAATGATACCAGGTGATTGGAGAAAAGCCAATGTAGCACCAATATTTAAAAAGGGCCCAAAACTCATCCCCATGGAATTACAGACCAGTTAGCCTAACATCAATAGTATGCAAGCTCTTGGAGGGGGTGATGAGGGACTATATACAAGATTTTAATAATGAGAACGGTATCATTAGCAGTAATCAGCATGGATTCATGAAGAATTGTTCTTGCCAAACTAATCTATTAACCTTCTATGAGGAGGTGAGTTGCCATCTAGATAAAGGAAGGCCCGTAGACGTGGTGTATCTGGATTTTGCAAAAGCATTTGATACACTTCCCCATAAACATTTACTGTACAAAATAAGGTCCGTTGGCATGGACCATAGGGTGGGTACATGGATTGAAAACTGGTTACAAGGGCGAGTTCAGAGGGTGGTGATAAATGAGGAGTACTAAGAATGGTCAGTGGTGAATAGTGGGGTCCCCCAGGGTTCAGTGATGGGACCAATCCTGTTTATTTTGTTCATAAATGACCTGGATGATGGGGTAAACAGTTCAATCTCTGTATTTGTGGACGATACTAAGCTAAGCAGGGCAATAACTTCTCCGCAGGACGTGGAAACCTTGCAAAAAGATTTGAACAAATTAATGGGGTAGGCAACTACATGGCAAATGAGATTTAATTAGGAAAAATGTAAAATAATGCATTTGGGTGGTAAAAATATGAATGCAATCTATACACTGGGGGGAGAACCTCTGGGGAAGGTTGGACTTGATGGACTGTCTTTTTTCAACCTTACCTACTATGTAAGACAATAAATCTCTTTGCATTGAAGAAGTGTCTGGCGCCCATCAATCCACCTTGCAATACACCCACTATACCTTGTAACCCACTTTACACAGAAGGATGTCAGCTGTCCCTAACTGTGGAGGTCCCCATCAGGCCTAGAGAGACCCAGGACGTTGCTACATTTGGTGCCCAACGTCCTGGGTCAAAGGCATTATTCTCGCAGCAGTCGCCCAGAGCAACCGGCTACAGCTGCATCAGGATTTCGTCTGGCTCCTTGTGGAAAGTGGAAAAGTGGAAAGTAACATCTTTACATCTGATGACCGTGTTATGCATTCTAACAATGTGAGGAAGAACCAGCAAGTCTCATTGCTCATGGAAGAGTATTAGCCTGGTCTTTTGACACTTCCTGCCAGCCCTGCTAGGGTTAAAACAGATTCCATTGCAGATATGGCATACCGCAGAAAAAAATGAGCGGACGCCAAAGTTTCCAGAAAGTATTTGCACCAATTTGTTGGCGGGGGGGGGGAGCTGCCCGCTCTACAGAGGAGGATAAGAAAGTGCTGCCACATGTGCTTGGTTGTGGGTTGGAGAAGATAGCGCAGTTTGGAAGTACTATGGCGGATTGGAAGATGTATGTTACGGGTGTTGGCTTTGGACTGAGCGAGCCAAAAGACGTTCTGACTGACACTGGAGTATGGTATACACCTATGGGTAGTCTTGCCCTGTACAAGGCTGGAGGCTATGAGGCCTTGGGACTGATCTGGGGGAAGTGTTCCGGTCTGGCCATGCATCTGAAGCCTTGGATCATCTGAGGACATTCTGGGGAACCCATGCTTAAAGTAGTCACACCAGCCCAACCTCTGTGAATGCTGCAAGCAGCGTGGGACAAGAATCTCACCATCCCAGCTGGGAGCGGCATCGAGAGTCCACCTGCCATCACCCGGCTAGTGAGAGAAGCTGCTCCTCTTGGGTATGTGGCTGCTCCAGAACACAGCACTCCGGTCGCCCCTCGAGGTCGAGCCTGCCAGCTCTATCTGATGGTGGAAACACAGAGGAAGAGGGTACCAGAGTCGGGTAAGCCTACAAGGGGTGAAAGTGGTGTGCCAGTGGGGGAGATGATACCAGTGGCCACTAAGGGAGATAATGCAGTTATGCCAGTTAAAGCCCTTTCTAAGCGCAACTATCTCCCGGCCAAAGAATGCTCCACCGTATCTAATTCAAGTATCCCCTCTGATGGGATCTCTGAATTGTTTTCAGACCATTTCTCATGGACGAGTGATTGCGAAGAGGAGCAAGCATGTGATCTGGAAGAGGATGAGATTTATCCTAGTCCTGCTGAAAGTGTTAATATCGAACTATCTGCCAGTATTGCACCAACTGTGCATATCATTAAGTCTTTTGAGAAGGATCGTTGAGAACATTGGGTCTCTAAAGTTGTTTCCCCTAAACCTAGAGAAGCAGCTAAGTTCAATTGCAAACCTGATGTTGTTGCGGGGCACCTGGTTCAGCGTGCTCCTGACCCACGGGTATGGAGATCTTAAGAAACTGCCCAGGCTGTCTAAAGTGCAATGCATCATCATTAGGGATGAGCTTCGTGTTCGAGTCGAACGTACGTTCGACTCGAACATTGGCTGTTCGTGCGTTCGGCGAATTCCGAACGTTTTGGCCGTTCGCGTCAAAATTCGAGTGACGCGCGCGCGGACCACAATGCACTGCGTTGGCGCAGTGCATTGCTGCCCGATGATTGGCCAAGCATGCACTGTGACCCCACATGCTTGGCCAATCGCAGCACCGGCAGCGAGGAGAGCCATGATTGGCCACAGGCATCCTGCCTGTGGCCAATCATAGCTCAGGCTGTGTAGTGCACGCCCCACACTATATAAGGCCGCCTTTAAGGCGGCCCCCTGTAGTGTGTTACTTTGCATCTGAAGCAGTGGGTGTTCTGTGTACCTTCAACACAGTACACACCAATCGTTTTTGGCTGATTTCCTATCTTGCTGCTGTGTAGTGGTTGTTGTCTGTGCCCTGACTGCAGTATACACCACTATATTCACCTCACCTATATAGCTAGTGATCTAGCTTTAACCACTTAACAACTGCCCATTGCCGATTAACGGCTTCAGGGCGGTTGTTTAACTCAGAGAGGCCGTTAATTAACGGCCTCCCAGAATTCTGCTCTCGCGTGCCCCGAGGTGTGCGCACTCGAGAGCATCCGTGACCGCCGGGTCCATAGGACCCGGCGCATCACGGTAAACGGCCGCTCATAGCGGCCGTTTACCACGTGATTGCTCCGTCAAATGACGGAGTGATCACTTGGAAACAAACCGGCGTCATGTTATGACGCCTGTTCCTCCCTCCCCTTTCTGTACCGATCGGTACAGCGGAGGGGAAAGAGATCGGTGTCAGCAGCGATGTGGGCTGCATCTGCAGTGCCCACATCGCTGCTCACCGAATTTAACCCCTCAATTCCCTGCCAATACTCTGCAATACCAGTGCATACTCTGCAGTACCCTGCCATTACTCTGCAGTACCCCGCCATTACTCTGCAGTACCCCGCCATTACTCTGCAGTGCAGTACCCCGCCATTACTCTGCAGTGCAGTACCCCGCCATTACTCTGCAGTGCAGTACCCTGCCATTACTCTGCAGTACCCCGCCATTACTCTGCAGTACCCCGCCATTACTCTGCAGTGCAGTACCCCACCATTACTCTGCAGTGCAGTACCCTGCCATTACTCTGCAGTGCAGTACCCTGCCATTACTCTGCAGTACCCGCCATTACTCTGCAGTACCCCGCCATTACTCTGCAGTGCAGTACCCCGCCATTACTCTGCAGTGCAGTACCCTGCCATTACTCTGCAGTGCAGTACCCTGCCATTACTCTGCAGTACCCCGCCATTACTCTACAGTACCCCGCCATTACTCTGCAGTGCAGTACCCCGCCATTACTCTGCAGTGCAGTACCCTGCCATTACTCTGCAGTACCCCGCCATTACTCTGCAGTACCCCGCAATTACTCTGCAGTACCCCGCCATTACTCTGCAGTGCAGTACCCCGCCATTACTCTGCAGTGCAGTACCCTGCCATTACTCTGCAGTGCAGTACCCTGCCATTACTCTGCAGTACCCCGCCATTACTCTGCAGTACCCCGCCATTACTCTGCAGTGCAGTACCCCGCCATTACTCTGCAGTGCAGTACCCCGCCATTACTCTGCAGTGCAGTACCCTGCCATTACTCTGCAGTACCCCGCCATTACTCTGCAGTACCCCGCCATTACTCTGCAGTGCAGTACCCCGCCATTACTCTGCAGTGCAGTACCCTGCCATTACTCTGCAGTACCCCCCATTACTCTGCAGTAACCCCCATTACTCTGCAGTACCCCCCATTACTCTGCAGTACCCCCCAATACTCTGCAGTACCCGCCATTACTCTGCAGTACCCCCAATACTCTGCAGTACCCTGCTATTACTCTGTAGTACCCCGCCAATACCCCGCCAATACTCTGTAATACCCTGCCATAAATTGCCATACCCAGCCATACTCAGAGATACCCAGCCATACTCGGTGATACCCTGAAATACCCAGCCATAGACGCCCCCCACCCCTCACCGCCCTCCGGTGCTTCTACCAACTCGCCAGTACGATCAAAGCCAGAATCTTTTTTTTATTTTTTATTTCAGGCTTCCCAGCCTAGAGGTGAGATGTGGGGTCATATTGACCCCCCAGATTTCACTGTAAAGAGGACCTGTCACCCCATATTCCTATTACAAGGGATGTTTACATTTCTTGTAATAGGAATAAAAGTGATCAAAAATATATTTTTGGGAAAAAAAATGTCAAACTAAAATAAATAAAGTAAAATGAACAATAAAAAAATAAAATAAAAATTAAAGCGCCCATGTCCCCATGTGCTCGCATGTGCCACACATGTGAGGTATCGCCGAGAATGTTAGAGCGAGAGCAATAATTCTAGTCCTAGACCTCCTCTGCAACTCAAAACATGTAACCAGTAAAAAAATATTTAAAGCGTCGCCTATGGGGATTTTTTAAGTAGCGACGTTTGGCGCCATTCCACGGGCATGTGCAATTTTGAAGAGTGACATGTTTGATATCTATTTACTCAGCATAACTTCATCTTTCACTTTATGCAAACATTGGGCTAACAAGTGGTTAATAATAGAGCTTGCAGTCAGTAGTGTTAGGAGATAGTGCGTGCTGTCTGCGTGCTCTGTACCCAGTACATACCGCTATAATATAGGGCAGGCCCCTACTTTCAAACATCCAACTTACAAACATCTCCTACTTGCAAACGCAAGGAGACAGCAGCAAGTGAGATGAAAAAAGATGGACGACAAAACAAATTATACAGGGGTGATAACCCTTCCCTATGTTTTCCAAAAAGCTTAAAGATAGTTTTTTTGACTGGAGCTACACTTTAAAAATGTACCGGTTGAAAATGACAAACAGATTCAACTTAACACAACAAACCTACACAGTCCCTGTCTTGTTTGCACCGCCTGTATACTGCTGTTCTGAGTATATAGGGCCTGGGGGCCACACGCATTTCCTTTTTTTAATATGGGTACGGGGTTCCCCTTAATATGTGTACAAGACCTAAATAGGCTGGTAATGGGCAGGGAGGGCTCTCTGGTAATGGGCAGGGAGGGCTTCTCCATTGAGGGTTTCTCAATGATTTTCAACCATATTGCAGGAACCAGATATAACATTAAAACCGCAAGCAGTTTTAAATGGTGTTATTTCCGTTTAATGTCATTTTGTGCAGGGACTGTTCTAAACACGGGAAACACGTGGCACTTCACAGGCATACTACAGACACCCCGCAGGCACCATATTTAAAGGAATATTTCACTTTTTTTTTTCACTTTAATCGTCATTAAAATCAGTGCTCCCGCCAAAACGGTAGTTTCTAAAACTTTTTTTTGCAGTGACCCATGTCCCCTGAGGCAGGAGGCAGGTCGCCAAACCCTTTTTAGGACACTATCTTGCCTATTAGCCGTTAAAATTAGCACTTTCCAATTCGAACGTTCGAGTCCCATAGACTTCAATGGGGTTCGAACGTTCGTACCGAACGCGGGGGTCGTTCGCAAGTTCTGGTGCGAACCGAACCGGGGGGTGTTCGGCTCATCCCTAATCATCATTAAGAAAGTGGCTGAGGAATATGGCTACCTATATCCCTATATACCCGCCCATCTAGAGGAGGAGATCCAGGATAAAGAAACTCAATGGATAGACAAAGCTGTGTATTGTATTGTTGAGTATTAGTGTAAGGAAGCTAGGTAATTTGGACAGAGTATAATCCCCAATCCTCATTAAATTAGTAGCTACAATGCCCGGCGGGTGTGGAGATGCGACTCGATGTACATTTTGCGGCATGTATGCATTTCTTGATCATCTGATCGAGGGCGAATACTTCTGTGCAAAATGTAAGCACATTGTTTCCCTGGAATCCCAGGTTTTGAATCTAGAGAAGCAACTGTCAGCACTGAGAAGACCCTCCATACTAAAGGAGAGCCGGGAACTTACTCGGCAGTAGGAATGGGCCGAAAACCCCTCGGTTCAGTTCGCACCAGAAAATAAAAAGTCTATGGGACACGAACATGAAAAACCAAAAGTGCTCATATTAGCCACTTACAGACCGGACCATTTTGCTGGCTTAAGACCAGACCACTTTTTGCGATTCGGCACTGCGTCGCTTTAACTGACAATTGCGCGGTTGTGCAACGTGGCTCCCAAACAAAAATAGAGCGACAATTTTGAAAAAAACTCATTATTTTTTACTTTTTGTTATAATAAATATCCCCCAAAAATATATAAAATATATATATATATATATATTTTTTTTTTTTTGGGGGGATATTTATTATAGCAAAAAGTAAAAAATAATGCAATTTTTTCAAAATTTACGCTCTTTTTTTGTTTATAGTGCAAAAAATAAAAACCACAGAGGGGATCAAATACCACCAAAAGAAAGCTCTATTTGTGGTAAAAAAAGGGCATCAATTTTGTTTGGGAGCCACATCGCACGACCGCGCAATTGTCAGTTAAAGCAAAGCAGTGCCGAATCGCAAAAAGTGCTCTGGTCTTAAGCCAGCAAAATGGTTCGGTCTGCAAGTGGTTAATGTCCTGTAGCTTTTTCTGTATGATAGGGAGTCTATCTAATGTTTAGGACCCTGGTGCCCAGCCTGTGGCCTGGGAGTTGCTTCATGTGACCCTTTGACAACTTGTTGTGGAGGGGGGAGGGGGGTGCACCTGCAGACAGTAGTCAGTGTTTTCTTTAGCTAGGGTCTTATTCAGGGCAGTGATAGAAAAATATTCTTTGGTCTACTGAATCAGCTGAAATTTTGGCCATAGGTGGTCCTGTTGGCACCAGTCAGCTAAGCAAAGGTTGATTTTAAAATCAAATGAGCCTGGTGGAAAATTCTCTGTCGAACAATAACTGTATCCATTCATATGCAGTCACTGTTCAGGTAATCAGGCAACCACTGGTTATGCAGTTGGCTGAATTTTATAGCTGATGCTCTTTTATGGATCTTTTAAAAAAAATCAAATGTGGCACTGGTAATTTTTAAGGAGGCTGTATGGAGCACAAATGTGGAAGCATTGATTTGTAAAGGAGCTGTAATAGCAGTGATCTCTAACAGTTTCATGTGATGTGCCCATGACACTCATCTGAAGCATGCAGGGCCGTAGCTATAGGAGTCGCAGGAGTCGCAACAGCGACCTGGCCCCATGCTACATGTGGCCCTTGCAGCCCCCCTATTTGCATGTCCGACACCAGCATAGGCAGCTGGGTAGGTATGATTACCAGCGCACCATGCCCATGGGTGGCTGGAGGACGGGGGTGAATAGCAAAGCTCCCTTTTCTACAGCACTGGCTGCTCTTTAGTTTTGCATTCCCTGCCTGTGTCCTCGGCCGGCTCCTCCGGGTCCCTCTCTCCTGCTCCATGCAGCACTGCTCAGCTCAGTGTCTATCCTTCTTAGCCAGAGTACTGCCCCCTGAGTCAGTTCACACTACACTGCATGCTTCTCCCAGGCAAATAAACTTTAAGCATGCAGGTGCAGCCCTATGAGAGCTGGCTTGGCTGCCAGGAGGTAAGCTCCTCCCCCATCATACACAGATCTTCACCCAGGCGACCATGGATGAGTGCCCTGCTGCAGCTTGGTCATGATGAATGAGACTACCCCATAATCATGGGGTAATTTGTCGCAGTAAGTGGGCTTAAGCACCATATAGCAATATGGTGTGACCAAATCCCCATATTTTTTTATAATGATTTTTGAAAATGTCTAGGTGCTTTAAAAAAGCCTTGTTGGATGTAATTGTCTGTTTTACATGTGTGCGCTGTAATATTTTTTTTCTGACCCCATAACCCCCACACACCATCCCATACCCCACTCCATCTCCCCCCTGGGAAAGGGACCCCATCTCCCTTGGGGACAGGGACACAATCTCCCCTGGGGAAAAGAACCCCTTCTCACCTGGGGAAAAGGACCCCATCTCCCTCGGGGAAAGGGACCCCTTTCTATCCAGGGGACAGGGCCTCATTCTCACCTGGGGACAGGGATCCCCTCTCATCTGGGGACAGGAACCCCATCTCCCCTGGGGATAGGGACCCCCACTCACCTGAGGGGGTCACTGGATGCTGGGGGGGTAAAGCAGTACCAGCATGGGAAGCTGGAGGACAGACTGGGGTCTAGCAGTACCAGTGTATGGTGGCTGGAGGATGGGGGTGGGCACAGCAGTACCAGTACCGTACTAGTACGGTGTACTATCCAGTCCCTGTGTACTGTTTCCTGGTTCTGCTCTCCCGCTGGCTTCCAGGACGGAGAGTGGGGAATGGGCCAGTAAATGTGTAATTTACCGGCCCCTTCTTTTTCTGAATTGAGAGTCAGTACCGATCACTGAATCTGTCCATTCATAACTGTGACATATAGTAAACTATGTTTCCTATGCTTCAGTTCATGAATGGACAGGAAGCTCTGTACAAAACTATTCCTGTCCATTCATTCTGTGTAGCTGAGGCTTCAGAGAAGATTGGGGGCTGTGTCTTCTTCTCTGTCTCTATCTGTCTTTGTCTCTGACCCCCTGATGTTTCACCAAAGCCCCCCCAACGGGCTCCTAATAAATTGTAAGAGATGATAAAAAAAAATTGTAATAAAAAATAATAAAAAATCTACTGATACCAGTGGCAGAACTAGAGGGCTCACAAAGGTTGTACGCGCGACCGGGCCTGGAGTTCCAACACCAGGCTTGGAGGGAAGAGCTCTGGCTGTGGTTTAGGGGGGTCCTTTATGGTTTCTTGCACCTGGGCCCTGAAGAATCTAGTTACACCACTGGAAGCATATCTCCAATCTTCAACAACTATAGAACATCTGCAATCTTTAATAGCTTCCTGTTGCCTTTATTTTCACTAAACATAACATGTGCCCCTTCTGTGATGTCAGGGTCCACACCTGGGTCCCTCTATATCAAGAAAATTGGCCACCACTGGTTTAGGATGTTGTACCCTAATTAGAACTACAGTTTAACTAGGGCCCCTTTAACTTTCCTTTCTGTTATATTTTGATTTTGAAAGTCCTAGCTTTTCCCCAGTCTAGAAAAATGTAGAAAGTTTGGCCCAAGTTGAACTTTACCCAATCATCTTTTAGGCCCATGCAGTGGTGTGTCTATTTCTTAAGACTTGTTCTGGCCAACTAGCCTGTTTCATCGTGACTTGTTTTTCCATAAACATGAGAGAACAGAACAATCTGAGCTGTGTGTGATTGATGCTCAGTATAATTTGACAGATAAATCCTTAGAATTCCATTGCTAAAGTTTTCAGAAAACCACAGATGCCTGGCTGTCTCTGGCTTGAGTACTTTCTTAATCACTGACACTTAGGCCGCGTACACACGGGCGGACTGTTCGCCCAACTTTGTCCGCTGAACAGTGTTTGGGCGGACAGTCCGCTCGTGTGTGGGCTTTCAGCGGACAGTTTCAGCGGACAGTTGGACGGACAAGGTTTTTCGGAATTTCCGAAAAACTGTCCGCTGAAACCTTGTTTCAGCGAACAGCCCGCTCGTGTGTAGGCTTGTTCGTCAAACAAAGTTGCGCGCATGCTCAGAAAGGATTTTCACGCCGAAAGCTATAATGCAGTGTATAGGACGTCGTATTTTTCGTCCCGTCGTACGTGCCGTTCACGTCATCGCGCACGGTTTCAGCAAACTGTTCGTCCGTCGTGTGTGGCCATGTCCGTCCATGCTAAGTTTGAGCGGACTGTTTGCCGAAACTGTTGGACGGACAAAGTTGGGCGAACAGTCCGCGCGTGTGTACGCGGCCTTAAAGCATCCAACCACTAAAGTCAGAGTGAAGTAAGTACCCATGACCTGATTTTTCCAGACCCCTGGCTCAAAATATATGAGGCAAGAATGATAGCCAGGCAGCAAGCATTTGCTGCAGGAGAGCATAGACATGGCAATTACCTAATACCCTGCTGAATACAGCTTTTTAAAGCTTTTTAAAGAGGCAGTGTCACTTTGCCAATACAGAGCACAATTAAATTGCCTTACCAGTGATTCCTCACCACTCATTCCTCTTCTACAGCCAGCACTGAAATGATTGGGGTTGGTGATCTGGGGGGAGCAGTGATGTCACCCCCCCCCCCTCAGTTATGTGACAGTGCCACGGCCTAGTGAAAATCTGCTCCTCCATACTGATATTGTGGACAGCTTTAGAGCAGAAAAGAATATCTTTCAAGAGATTGTTGGTAAGGTTAGGATAATGAGACCCAAGAGTGGGGGCCTGGCAGAAACACAATACTTTTGCCCTGTATGTTCAAGGTGACAGTGTCTCTTTAATCTTTACCCATTTAGGCTGCAAGGATGTTAAATAAGGTATATCCCCTTACTCTCCTTTCTCTCCTTGTCTGTTGTCTGACTCATAGAAAATTAATATAAATATATATATATATATATATATATATATATATATATATTAGGGCTGTTACTGATTAAAATTTTCGTGTTCGATTAATCAATTTTTTAAAATCGATTAATCGACTAATTCCGATTAATTACAATGCACATACAGATCCAACTACTTTTAACTGATCTCCTTGCATTGCAACTCTGCATTAGTCAATGGTAAATGTGGTATACACTATATACAATCACCCGACACTAGTTTGTTTCCACAATCCAAGACTTAACTTCACAGTTCACACAAATACGTTTTAAATTCAAACTGTAGCACTGATGTAAGTAATTTTTTTTCCACAGTAGCGTGACAATCCCTCCACCTCCAGTCTAACTAATCACTCTCACCTTATGGCGTGGACCCCTGTGCAAACAGATGGTCATGCAAGTGGTTATCAAAAGGGTTAATACGGACCATAAACTTCTCTTACGTCTCCTTAGAGCTCAGCAAGGACGCCAGGTCATGGGTAGAAAGAAAAGATCTAAGTGCTCTCCGCTTAAGTATAAGATTTTTGTGTTCAAACACAAACTACTCACATAAAGATGATAAAAACACAGCATGTAAAGCCGACAATCGTGTTAGTTCCATAGGGCAGCAGCCGGTGATGTCATGCGTAGCTCCTCCCCCGAATGCATTGCGTTCAATCAGAACTTCGACATCACAGGACTCCTCCCCCTTCCCTTTTGTTAGCAGATGCAGACACTTGGGGAAGGGGAAGTCACCGGACATCACCGGATCTCCGATGGAACTCCCTGAAGACCCAGAAGCCGGTGGAGAGGTGAGTACCGATCAAAAGTATTTTGATTGATCAAAAAAATTAATGATTAATTGAGAAATTAATCTTTAATTTCCACAGCCCTAATATATATATATATTTATATATATATATATATATATATCTATATATATATCTATATATATATATATATATATATATATATATCTATATATATATATATATATATATATATATATATATATATATATATACATATATATATATATATATATATATATATATATATATATATATATATATACATATATATATATATATATATATATATATATATATATATATATATATATATATATATATATATATATATATACATATACATATATATATATATACATACAGTATATATCTGTATATTTTTGTATTGTTATCTGACACCATTGTTCATAAGCACTTAGAGAGGAATCTGGTACAAGAAAATTTTAAATAATGTGCCAAAATTAGGCACTATAAATTATAATTACATTTCAACAGCAACTCTTTTATTTATAAACACATGGACTGTTGGAATATAGTAAGGCCCCTTTCACGCTAGAGGACTGATGGGGTCTGCCTGTCAGTTTCTCAGGCAGACCTGTTCTGATCCTCCAGTCATGTCTATGGAGCAGCTGGTGTCAACAGACATGTGTTCGTTTACACCCGCCAACATTCAATCCAATCCTATCCATTAAAAACAGACGGATGAGGATAAGTTCCCTTTTCATTTGGTGTATCAGATTGGATGGCAGTTGGGTGGAAATGGACTGTCCATGGAGGAGAGCGAGCTGTGCCTGTGCCCGCTCTGCATAAGTGGAGCAGACACGGACCAGCCACCAGCCTGCTCAGTGGAAATCAGAGCCCACACTACATGGAAGTGCCCAATATCCTGTCTTTAAAAAGGTAGGTTAGATTAGAATGCATTTCTTTAAAGGATCAAATCATTTTTCCCCATTTTATTTCATAGATTTGTTTGATTAATTAAAGCGTCATTAAACCAACATCAATAAAAACTGTCAGTACATGCTTTATTACATGCTCTTCATACTCACTTAGTTACTATGGGATTCATTTTCTGTATTCTGCAAAAAAAAATAGCTTTTCCCTCTCTTCTTGTTTGTGTCCCTGCTACAGAGATTGTATAGACCAGTCACATCTACTGAGCATGCTCAAGTTTCAGTTTAGTTCTAAGCTGTTCATTTCTTCCTTTTTCGTATCTGTGCAGTCCACTTGACTATAGTGTCACACATGTTTACAAATACAAATGACAGCCCACTCCCTCCTTCCTCCTCAATGACCACTAAACAGGCCCACACTATGGCGGCAGGATAATACATGCTGGTTGATGGAGGTGCCACCTCCCTGTAATTATAAGTACATACAAAACAATAGACACAGGCTGTAGAGGTGTGAAATAGACTGTGATTGGCAGACCCTTCCCCTAGATAGCCCACACCATGTTTTTGCACAAAAAATAATAAAGATTTGAATTCAAATACCCATTTGTGTGACAATTTAAAACATTTATTTGGTATTAATTATGTATTTTCTGTTTTTTCCTGTTCAGAAGGCTCTTACTGGCAGCAGAAGACTAGAAGTTCTCCCTGTTGTTTCCCTGCAGACAGGCTGGGAAAAAGCTTGGTCATGTGATAGCTGAATATTGATTATGAAAAAAGGCACTTAGAGTTTTCTTTTTATTAAAATAACAGTGCCATTATCCAAATACAAAAAGAGAAGGGATAATGTAAATTAAACAGAGTGTCTTTAGTATCACTTTAATCAATCACACACTATATAGGCAAATATTTCACCTGATCATCACACTTACCTTATGGCCAAACAACGACAGCCCTCCTGTTGATAACATTTTGGATGTTTTGGAATGTAAAATGTGCACTAGCTTTTTTTTTTTTACTGAAATTTTATAAATTAAAAAAGTGGGATACAGAACGATCACATGCAAAGGTAACAATACAAGAAATACTTAAAGACACATGCGCTGCAGCTTCCAAGAAGGCCACCTAGCCCGGGAGCTCCGCTTCAGCCCTGTAGCACGCACAGTTCAGAATGAAGACTCAGACCAGCAGCTGACCGGGGAAGTACCCTACTACCCCCTGATGTCTGCAGGCTCAGCCCAGAGGAACCTGTCCCGGCAACTGGACTCTGCAGCAGAGCAGCCCAGCCATTCCAAAATGGCAGCCACGTCCACATGAGGCACAGTCTGTGAAGAAGAGGAATCCATAGCAGACCAGGAACAAGCTGCCTTCCCTGCCTCACAACAGAAAGCGGCCACAGAAAGTACTCCACTGCAAGTGGTCCCCTCCCCTGCATCCACTGAATCCCTATTAGGGAGATCATTAGGAGGCCCTGTCCTGACGCCGTTACAGGAGCTGCTGAGCAGCCCGGACCCCTGGAAAAAGGAGACCCAAGACACCACTCTGGCCCCCTCAGACTTTCCCTCCATGGTGGCTGCATTTTCCAAAACTGTGGCCCAGATCACAGCCTCTATCCATGCTGATCTGCAGCAAATAGGCACAAGAATAGAAGTGATTGAGAAGAAAGCAGACCAAGCGGTTTCTGGAATTAACCAGAACTCTCGCATAATACAGGATCTCCAGGATCAACTAGAATCAGCAGTTTCCAAAATTGATGACACTGAAAATAGATCGAGAAGCTACAACTTCAGAATCAGGGGACTACCAGAATCTGTTAAAGAAGTTTACCCTGCAGTTCAAGACTTTATTAAAAGTCTGATCCCTGACATCCCAGCACACCGTCTGAAACTGGATAGAGCTTACAGAGCTCTAGAACAATTGCGCTTTGATGGTCTTTCTAGGAACATTTTAGTAAAACCCCACTTCTATACAGTTAAAGAGGAAGTGATGAAGCTGTCCCACACCGCGGATAAGCTGGAAATCATGGGTCATCAGAGTCAAACCTTTGCAGACCTGACGCCATACACGGTACAAAAGCAACGATCTTTAAATTCGTTACTCCAAGTCCTGGCTCACAAATATATCACATACAGATGGGCCTTCCCACTTTGCCTGAACTTCTCATGACGTAACAAACCCTACAATTTCTCCTCCTTTATAGAAGGTGAAAGACTACTCCTACACTTAGGGCTGATCACCCAAGAACTGCCTCAGCCATCATCCAATAGAGGGGCACCATCATCAAAACTGCCATCACCAACAAGCTCACTGACTCGTGTGGCAGAAGCAACAACCCAAGAGATCAAGGGAATCCCTTCCTCCGTGATGTCGACAATCAACCTTCAAAACCACTTCAACCTCCCAGTTCTTTTTGGAACTGTACTTTGGGGATATCCTCCAGCCTTGCAACTGACATTCTGTTTACCCCGATTACCTTTTGGGTTTAGCCCCAGGTTCCAAAAGGGGTGATTGTTCCAGGGGACCAGCTTCCTACAAAACTCCCCGGGTCCCTGTGTTAGCTGGTTATATTCTTACAGTTACCTGCACAGCAGCTCACTTTAGGATGCATCTCCAGCAGGGACACGGTCCCCTCCTCTCAAACCATTCCACCAGCCAGTCTCTGGTGGCTGTCTCAAGCTCTCCCATGACCGATAGCGGGCGTCACCATGCAGCTTACTGTTCCTACACATTTTACATCAGGGTGGCACGTGTTGTCGAGTGGGGGAGTAGGGGAATAGTTAGGCAGACCTAGCTATTCTCTATTGCAATGCCAACAGGGCACAGACTTTAAGTTTGTTATAATGTTACAGTTCAAGTTTACGGTTAGGGCAACTGGAGCGGTCACAGTGCACCTCCATCTGACGCTGATATAAGAGTTTCATTTTATTCTCCTGTCGGAGTCAGATTACTTCATCCTATCTAGGATGACTTATTTTATTTTTGGGTTAATGGGTTGGAAAGGGACGGTTCCCTCCCCAGCTCTAGTGGGATTGGGACTTTTCTAATGCATCTTCTTCTTCTATTCATTTCCCTTCTCATTCTCTTCTCATCTTCCTACCCACCCCTCCCTCCTGTCCCCCACTTCTCACAGGGCCTCGCTGGAATTCCTACCTCAAAGCACATAGGATCGGGACACCATGGAACGCACAAAGCCTTCATTAAGCATGTTTACTGGCAGAATGTAGCATGCTTAATATACATCACCTTCCTCCCACCTGAGCCATGTCTAGTACAGCACCTCCAGACCTAAAACTTCAGATCTTCTCTCACAATGTGCAAGGACTTAACTCCCCAGTAATACAACGCAAAATACTACAACAGCATCACACACTAAAGGCAGATGTTTTGCTATTACAAGAGATGCACTTCCCAGCTACATACGACCCCTCATTTCTCCACATGAATTTTACTCAATTGTACTTTGTAAATGCAGAGAACAAGACGAGAGGAGTAGCAGTATGTTTCTCTAATAGGGTTAACTTCTTACCTACTAAGGTAATTGGGGACCCTGAAGGATGATACTAGTATCTAGCACAATTAACAGGGGGATTTACACATTCATCTCCTATTATGCTCCCAACAAGGGCCAGGGAAGATTCTTTAAAGCTGTCCTGCAGACTTTGAAGCCTCACTTCCTCGTTCTAGGTGGCAACTCCAACACTCCCTTTGACCTCTCCTTAGACAAGTCCAGGTCAAAGATACTAAAAGCCAAGAGCCCACCTCCAGAAGAAGCCTGAAAGTAGCACAGATCCTGCAGGTAAATGGCCTGGTAGACATCTGGAGGGAAATGAATCCCCACACCAAAGACTACATGCAGTACTCCATTCCACACCACACCCATTCCAGGGTAGACCATATTTTTCTGCAATCTGCTGCCATTCCACTAGTGATGACCTCTAAAATCCATGACACCTCCCTATCAGATCACTACATAATGTCACTAACCTTATGAGGAGGATGTGGTCATGTTGGCACGATGCTCCATATTTGGTAGACATGTCCCCGAATAAGAAGCTACTGGAACAAATTCCTTCATATGCTGCAAATTTTAACAGGGGCCCAGGTACCTCAGGACCCACCTACATCCTCCTGAACCATAGGGTTAACAACACCCCTAAACATACATAGTTACTTATTCTCTTTATGTGCCCAGGTGCCAAATTAACAATACTGAAAGCCTGGAAAAAACTAACAGTGTTGATCCTAGCAACTAAGCGGAAAATACCTTGGATCATGGCCCAAGAGAAAATAGTGGCTAAGCTGTTGGACACGGTCCAACGCTTTGAAATGGTATGGGAACCCTTGGTTTCACATATTAAGATCCCGCTTTACCTGGGTCATCTGCTCATATAAAGGAATCTCCAGAGTGGCCCTCTTTCTTTACTTTTCCCATTCCCTTTATTCTTCCCTGTTTTCTCTTTTACCTCTTCTTCACTGATCCTACAAGTAAACGGCCTGGTAGACATCTGGAGAGAAATGAATCCCCACACCAAAGACTACATGCACTACTCCATTCCACACCACACCCATTCCAGGGTAGACCATATTTTTCTACAATCTGCTGCCATTCCACTAGTGATGACCTCTTAAATCCATGACACCTGCCTATCAGATTACTCCATAATGACACTAACCTTATGAGGCGCCTCTGGAACGAAGGGTCCCTTTAAATGGCACATTAATGAAACTGACTAACCCTGTCCACTGCAAAAAAGAAAAAGCCGTGAATGATCATTTTGTGGAGAACGATCATGAATCAATCTCACCAGGCACCCTGTGGGCAGCCCATAAAGCGGTAATGAGGGGCAGACTCATTCAGCTCGCATCTCAACTTAAAACATGAACAAAGGGCCAGAATAAATACGTTTACGGAGGAATTTCATCTGCTAAGTAAACGTCACAAAGGTAACCCCACACCAGATAACCTGACTCGGCTTGATGCTGCCCGAGTACAACTAAACCTATCCCTAACCACTTCAGCCAAAAAACACTTACGATGGACTGGGCACATTTTTACTACAAAAAAGACAAGATAGGGTCTAAATTGGCAGCCAAACTTAGCCCAAAGCCGCGCACACTAGCCTTTTAGCCTTTCCCAAAATTCACACTACGGCAGGGAATTTGACCCAGAATCCAGTGGGAATCATGGATTCCTTCCATGCCTTCTACTCGAATTTATACAAAGGCCAACCCCATACACATCCTAGGACAATAGAGTAAATTCTCCAAGAAATCAATCTCCTTAAAATAAAACACTCCCACCAAGAGCTACTAGACTAACTCTTCTCCTCAGACCAAATAATGGAAGTCATAAAATCCTTAAAGATATCCTCCTCCCCGGGGCTGGATGATTTCTCAATCTGCTACTATAAGAAATTCAACACCCTCCTAGCACCCTTCATGGCATGTTTTTTTAACTCTCTCCTGGATGTGGCTCCTCTCCCTAACGACCTGAATGTAGCTTTTATCTCAGTCATACCCAAATCAGGGAAAGACTCAGGTTAAGGTAACCAAATCCATACCGTTAAACATACAGTATCTGTCCAATCTAAACTAGTAGACTAGCTCAAACAACACTTCTCTTTCACCTGGGCAGTGGATATGATCTCTTATGTTGGAAACTGACCAACAACATAGGTAACCTATACACAGCCAACTACCTGCACATGTTCCGCACTATCAAGGGAGAACTAACATCATGGTCGAAATGTGGTCTATCCTGGCTGGGCAGAATAAATGCCATTAAGATGACACTTACTACCTAGCCTACTGTACTTATTTTGTTCCCTACCGATTCCTTTTTAAAAAAAACTACTTTAACTAAGCTTCAAGCCAAAATGATCAGATTAATTTGGGGAGACAAGGGACATTGATTTGTCAAAGCGATCCTATAGGAATAAGGGCGGGCTAGAACTCCCAAATTTATGGCTATACTACCAGACAGTTCAACTGGCCCAATTTTCTATCATATACTCCAAGGGCCACAAAACGGATTGGATTTATCTAGAGAGACAGGCCGTTCCCCACCACATGTTTGACTTCCTACTCTGGCGACCATCTAAACAGAGGCCTGTTATCATCATGGCTCCCACTCTCTCTCACTCCTTAGCACTGTGTGACAAAATACACAAACAAACCCAACTGATCTCCCCACTGAGGCCCCTCTCGCACTTATTTCACAACCCTGAATTCCCCCCGGGGATGAACATTTTTGCATTCTGCTGGTGGCTGAATAAGGGGCTCCTTAGAATAGGACATTTTTTTACCTCAAATGGCCGATATCATTAGGGCACTGCCTAAGCAAACTAGACATGCCAGAATCTGAGAAATTCAGACTTTCTCAGATTAGACAATTCCTCCACACACTATGGACTGACAAGTCGGACCCTCCTAAATCAACCCTATACGAAGAATGGTCCTCAAGCATTATGGATCAGAGGAGAGGTGGCATCAGTACAGGAATTGCTGCAAGCAGGCAGCAACCCAGATAGCATGATAACTTGCCACAAATTTGTGGCAGTGTTGAATTGTAAGTCTTGTTAACTTGCTGCACATTTTCACTGGCAAGTTATACACTTGCAGAGCCCATGAAGCACAAGTTCTAGTTGACACTTTTTCAATTTGTAGCAAATTTGCGTGGCAAGCTTCTAGCAAGAGCAAAGTTGCAGTGGTGAGTCTGCAGCAAGAGCTCTGCAAGTCTACAGCATGAAAATTCAGTCACCGTGGCCCCTGTGGTGGGATGACTATTGCACAAAATAATAGACCCAGAACTTGCAGAAGACTTGCAGAATGTTTGCAAAGAAATCATGGCACGTCTAGCAATAGCTTAGCAAGTCATTTTCAAACTTGAAGCTCAATTGCTTGCTATCTGGGAAGGTACCATGGTACATGTGGTCCTTATAAATTAAAATTAAACTGCAGAGAAAAAGCTGCAAAGCATTCAGGGAATCCAGATATTTGCAGAAAGAGATGGCCAGCAGACAGATAGCACGCTCAATATTAAAGTAGATTTTTCAAGTAAATTTACATAGAATTTTCTAAAATAACGAATGTTTGCAATGCTTTTACAATGCTGATGTTGTAAAATGAAACGGAACGCTTTGATTATATATCTCCTTTACCTTCATGAAAGCTAAGAATAGGGGTTTGCCACAATTTCACAATGGTTTGCTAGATAGCTGTAAAGATATTTGTGATCCCAGGATTTTTGGCTTCTGGTTACATTTTGTTTATCAACATGTGTAGTAAGATACCCCATTGGTTTATTACCCTACCAGCTCACCGGGTCTTTTCATCCAATATTTGTACCTGAAATCACAAATGATCTTTTGCCTAAATAGGCACAGATTCCTTCCGAGTTCAGATACACTCCAAACTTTTTTGGAAAAGCCTTCCAGAAGAGTGGAATTTTCTAAGGGGGGGGGGGAGTAACTGTATATTAATGCTCATGGTTTTACTTTCAATAATTTTTATTTAACAGAAGTGCGTGAAAGTACACAAAAAGAAGGTTACATTCGCAAAATATCTGTACCATTACAGTGTACGTTAACAATGTGACGGATTGTTAGATATAATAAGTGAGACATAGTATAATGCTTCTAAAATATATAATCCATCTAGTAAAACAGAGAAAGAAAAAGGAGGACGTCACCTTGCACCTTGTACCCCAATTGGGAACACACTGTACACAGGAACAAGGAGTACTCCCATGATAAGGATAGTAAAGAAGTCAAACCTTGTTGCATTGACAATATATTCAAAATAAACTAAGAGGAATGCAAAGTACCGTAATGTTATCTAACATGAAACAGTAACCGTAAACCTAGAGGAAAATAATGGAGAAGAGAAGTCCATAATAAATGGACTAATAGCGATCCGCTAACTATTATGTAGATGAAATATATAGGAAGGGGGGAAGGGGTGAGGATAGGTGAGAAGAAAGAGAAAAAAAAAAAAAAAGGGGGGGGGGAATGAAAGGTGGAATAGGTACATGTAGGCATGTGAGAAATTCTTCTCATATTAGATGAGATGGGTGTTCAAGGAGGCCCGGACATGAAAGATTTGTACTAGTCTAGCCAGGGAGTCCAGCGGATGATGGATTTAGACAATAGACCTTCCGAAGAGGCATACATACGTTCGTATACGCCATGTAAATGTGTTGTTCGTATAACTTCAGAACGTGAGGGAGGGTCAGGGGATTTCCAGTTACGTGTAATGGTCAATCGTGCTGCTAGGCACAAATGTGTGACAATATATTGGATATGGTGAGGATAGGTGTCAATTCCAAGATTTAGGAGTGCCAGTGCTGGGTTAGGCGGGGAGACAATGTGAGTGAGAGATGATATGATTACAAATATGTCTGTCCAGAACTGGGTTATTTTTGGGCAAGACCAAAAAGTGTGATATAGGTTGCCAGGGAGGCCACATAATCTCCAACAGGCAGGGTCAGTCGTTGGACTATATCTATGAATCTGCAATGGAGTGATATACCATCTAAGGTTTATCTTGTATGTGAGGTCCCAGAGATTTGCCGATTTCGTAGCCAGAAATATGGCCCGTAAGGCAGTTTGCCATTGTTGTGAGGAAAATGAGGAACCCAGTTCAGTTTCCCACTTTAGTAAAGGGGGTAATTTCTCAAAAGTATCTTTGCCATCTAATAATGCATAAAAAAGGGATATCCCCTTGATGGACGATGAGGCATTAGAGAGATATGTCCATGCCACTTTCGGGATATTGCTACGGAGGGAAGGGGATTGAACTAGACAATGTGATATTCTGATATAAGTATAGTATTCTTTGGGTGGGAGCGAGTATTTATTTTGCAGGGAAGTAAAGGAGTATAGGAAGTCACTATCATAGAGATCAGCGATATAGGAAATACCTTTGTCTTTCCAAGGGGAGAGTTGAATGTCTTGGGTCAGAAGATTAAGAGTTTCAATGGGGAGTGAAATTGTACATGTGGGAGCTGTAGCAGGAAAATGCGTAGTGAAATATGAGAATGCTGCTAGTGACGCTTTTATGGTTGGGGATAAGGAATTGATGGATGATTTAGTATCAGGTCTAGAGATAAGCCAGTTACGTAGATTATTTCCTGGCACCTGAAAGGCTTCCATGGCACACCAGTGGATGCTAGAATCTGGAGTGAACCAGGCTTTGAGTTGGGCCAGGATAGCTGCAAAATAATAGTCTTTAACTACGGTATATCCTAAACCACCTAACTTTCTGTGTTTCATAAGTGTGCGATGTGATATTCTAGATTTTTTTCCTATCCATATAAAGTTATGAATTATCGACTGAGTCTGCCTAAAAAAGGAAGTAGGTATAGGGATGGGTAACGCCCTGAACAAGTATAGTAACTGAGGGAGCTTGAGCATTTTGAATGCCGCAAGTTTGCCAGAGGTGGACAGTGTGAGTTTGGAGATATTCGGTAAGTCAGATGAAAGTGTGGCAAGGAATGGAGGGAAGTTTGCTTTGTACAAATCTTTGGTGGAGCTCGTCAAATTAATGCCCAGATATGTGATAGAGTTTGTGGACCACGCATAAGGGTACTGGACGCTCAAATGTTGTCGTTGTTCAGGGGATATCGCTAAGGGTAGTATGTAAGACTTGGACGCATTAACCCTATAGTAAGACACGTAACTAAATTCATCCAATAAAGTTTGTACCGAAGCCAGGGAAGAGGTAGGATTGGTTAATGAAAAGATCACATCGTCGGCAAAGAGACTAATCTTGTGCTCACAATCGCCAAAGGGAATACCTGAGATGTTAGTATGGGATCTAACTTTAGCAGCAAGAGGTTCTATTATTAGGTCAAAAATTAAGGGGGAAAGGGGGCAACCTTGGCGAGTGCCATTTGATATTTTAAAATCAGTAGATAACATGGAGGAGCAATACACTTGCGCTGATGGAGAGGAGTATAGGGCCAAGATTGCCATTAGGATATGACCCTGGAATCCAAATTTTTCCAATGTTTGCTGGAGATACTGCCAGTGAACCCTATCGAATGCCTTCTCCGCATCCAAGGAGAGAAGCAGAGAAGGCATCCGATGGGTCGCTGTGTGATGGATGATATTTATCATACGACGGGTCGCATCAGACGTTTGGCGCCCTTTGATAAAACCAGATTGGTCAGGGTGTATCAATAATGGCATTAAGTCATTAAGCCGATTAGCTATTACTTTGGCATACAGTTTCACATCGTGGTTGAGCAAGGAGATAGGTCTGTAATTTTGGGTTAAAGTGGGTTCTTTCCCTGGCTTCGGTATTGTGACGATTAATGCTTTTAACATTTCCTGGGGGAAAGAGGCAGAGGAGGCAGCGGAATTAAACAATGGGGTGATGTATTTGGTGAGAAGATAGTCATATTTTTTATAGTATTCTCCTACAAAACCATCAGGACCTGGGGCTTTGTTGGGAGGTAATGATTGGATAGCCTTCTTAATTTCTGTCTCTGTGAAAGGTGCATTAAGGTCATCTAGTTGTAGGGGGGTTAAACTAGGCAGATCAATGGAGTCTAAAAATGCTTTAATTTGCGCTGTCGAGGGTTTGGGTTGAGTCGGATCGTCTTTTAGGTTGTAGAGTGAGCTGTAGTATGCACTGAAGGCATTGGCAATATCTTGCGGATTAGTCAATTTAGAATTAGTGTGGGGATGATAGATGTAGGGCGGTCGGGTTTTAGCGGAATAACCTTTAATCCTATGAGATAGAAATTTACCGGGTTTATTATTCTCAGTGTAGAATTTCATTTTAAGTCGCTTTTGGAATTTGTCGTGAGTTTCTAGGAGTAGGGCCCTAAGGTCCAGTCTGAGAGCAATGAGTCGTGATTTCAATGCTGGTGTAGGATTTTGTTTATTAAGTAGATCAGTGGATTGTATTTCTGCTAATATTTTGTTCATTCGCTGCCTCCTCTGTCTCCTATCCTGAGCACCTAATTGTATAAAGATTCCGCGCATAAAAGCCTTATGCACGGACCATAAAACAGCCGGATCATCAACTGAGTTCTCGTTACATTCAAAAAAAGAGTTTAGATTGTCTGTTAGAGTTTGGTTGTACAGTGGAGATTGCAGGATCGAGGTATTTAACCTCCAAAGGTAAGTCGGAGCATTTCTGTTAGTGTCTTCTATAGTGATGCTTACAGGGGAATGATCGGACCAAGAAGTCATATGAATAGTAGAAGTAGATATTTTTTGCAGGGTCCATTGGTCTGTAAGAAAAAGGTCAATGCGAGAATAAGTATTGTGGCAGGGGGAAAAGAAAGTGAAATCCTTTTCGTCTGCATGTGTGCATCTCCAGACATCATAGAGGCCCAGTTCATGGAGTAGAGAATTCAATTCTGGTCGTCCTCTTTTGGAGAGAGATGTAGAGTCCATTTCTGGATCGGGGGTACAATTAAAGTCGCCACACCATATAGTTGCACCTTGTTGCATTGAATGAACTTTTCTATTCAGTTTCCGAAGAAATCGAATTTGGTGAGTGTTTGGGACATAGACGTTGACGATGGTGTAGGGTGCGTCATTAATATGGCAGTTCAAGATTAAGAAGCGGCCTCCAGGATCAGAAAGGCATTGATCTTGTTGAAAGGTTAGCGAGTTGCTAATAGCGATTAGAACACCCTTCTTTTTTTGAGGTGCATTAGCGGTGTATACAGTACTAAAGTTTCTATTGGTGCAAGAAGGAGGATTACTGGATAAAAAGTGTGTTTCTTGAGCGCAGATTATATCGCATTTAGATTGTTTAGCCAAGGCCCAGAGAGAGGACCTTTTCGCAGGATGATTTAATCCTTTGGTATTAATCGTGACAATTTTGATAGTCATAGTGCGTATTGAGGTGTAACAGAGATGAATGGGGGTACCTTATAATTACTTAGCAGGTCGGATGCCAACAGATTTCCGTACGGTTGGATGAGATGTAAGGAAGGTGATGTAGTGTGAAGAGAGGTCTTCAAAAGGATGTGTGCTAGGTCAATAAGAGGTGAAGACAGCAGGGTCTGGTAGAGAAGTTTAGCGCAGCTTCGAAGTACCTGTAAAAAGAGAAGAGAAAAAAAAACAAAAAAAAGGGGAGGAGGGGGGAGGGGGATAGAGCACTGGTCACAAGAGGAAGCTGTGCTGATGGGGGGTTTTGGGCCCAAGGGTTGATTGATGAGGGAAGATTGCTTCCAGGCCAGGAGTATATGTCAGTTAAATGAACGGTAGAACAAAAAAAAAAAAAAAAAAAAATATACAACAAAAAATAGAAACCAGCACTAACAGTGCTCAGGGCAGAGACACAACACAACAGTGTCTAGGAGCCCTAGATGGGGGTAAAAGTCTAGTGAAACCGAGCGTGAGCAGGGATCACAACCACAGAACATAGCCATATAGACGGACCTCAGCCATTCAGGTAGATGGAATGTGACCATAGTCCCTCTGAGGTAAGGGGTGTGGCGACATGGTTCCCGTGTTACTTTGATCCATAGGCATCATATCATTGTTGGAAGGAATAACATTCCAGATTTTCAGCATCCGTAAACCCTGCTGTACTGAGGTTACGACATGTTTGGTGCCTGCGTGAGTGATGGAGAGTTTGGCAGGTGCAATCCACTGATACTGGATTTGGTTGTTGCGCAGGGTTTTAGTGATGTTGTTAAGTTGCCTGCGTTTACTCAGGGTATGCTGGGATAAATCAGCAAAGATCTGTAATTGAGCATATGGATCAGGGAGTGCTGGTAGCGCTCTTACTTTTTGCATAAACTGTTCTTTAATGTGAAAAAAGTGTACCCTGAGAATAACATCTCTGGGCACAGAGTCCGGCAGAAACGCAGGTTTTGGCAGTCTATGTATCCGATCAATAAGCAATTCCATATTTTTTGCTTCAGGCAGTAGTGCTTTAAGCAGGCCTTTAGCAAAGGCAGGCAGATCAGTATTTTGAATGGACTCGGGCACTCCTCTGATCTTGAAATTATTACGCCTGGCTCTGTCCTCTAAATTTGCTAATTTGTCGGTCAGCCATTTAGTTTCCTGTGCCTGTGCCTCATGCGAATCAATTAAATCATTAATGGTGGAAGTCATGGTATCCATGTTAGATTCCAAGTGAGTGACCCTGGTATCTATTAGGCCCAATTTGTTATCAAATCCTTGCATGAATGAGAGCATATCGGATTGTAGAGAGCTACGGAGTGAAATAAGCATCTCTTTTAGGGTGGTATCAATAACAGTTTGTCCCATGGTGGGGAAAGAGGCAATGGCATCTGGCTGTGGGCCTAGTGCAGGTGTATGAGAGGGGAGCTCTCTTAAATTACAGCCATCGCCATCTATCCCTGAGGCATCCAGCCTCATTTTGCTTTTGACTGGGCTTTGGGTAGTAGGAGTCCCAGGGGGGGAGCGGAGTGGATCGCCACCCTGTGAAGCGCTTACCACGTTATTAGGAGAGTCTCTGGATGCAGTGTTTCCATGCGAGGAGGATACGGCTGCTGCGTATGTGAGGCTTCCTGACGGAGCGGCGCCATCTTGGCCTCGCCGCGCCGACGGCTGGTACATAAAAGCCGTCAGTTTGCGGGGCGGTCTGGAGTCTTTTCGTTTCAGCGACATTCTCCCGTGATAGAGCGGGAGATTAGGACGGTCACCGTGCGTTCGGTATGGGCTGAGGTTAGCTGGAAGTCGCTCAATGCCGCTATGTATGTGGAGAGCTCAGTTCTCAGGCGGCCATTCCAGTCACGCGCCGGCCACGCCCCCAATGCTCATGGTTTTAGAATGTGTTGTTCAGCAAGCTCATATAGGTGTGATGGTTAGATGTCCACAAATGTAAATAATGATCACTTGGACATTTTTTCACATACTTCATTTGAACAGTGAAGAAAAAGGTAACGAAGGATATACAGTGGTGTGAAAAAGTGTTTGCCCCCTTCCTCATTTCCTGTTCCTTTGCATGTTTGTCACACTTAAGTGTTTCGGAACATCAAACCAATTTAAACAATAGTCAAGGACAACACAAGTAAACACAAAATGCAATTTGTAAATGAAGGTGTCTATTATTAAAGGTGAAAAAAAAATCCAAACCATCATGGCCCTGTGTGAAAAAGTGATTGCCCCCTAAACCTAATAACTGGTTGGGCCACCCTTAGCAGCAACAACTGCAACCAAGCGTTTGCGATAACGTGCAATGAGGCTTTTACAGCGTCCTGGCGGAATTTTGGCCCACTCATCTTTGCAGAATTGTCCTAATTCAGTTACATTAGAGGGTTTTCGAGCATGAACGGCCTTTTTAAGGTCATACCACAACATCTCAATAGGATTCAGGTCAGGACTTTGGCTAGGCCACTCCAAAGTCTTCATTTTGTTTTTCTTCAGCCATTCGGTGGTGGACTTGCTGGTGTGTTTAGGATCATTGTCCTGCTGCAGAACCCAAGTTCGTTTCAGCTTGAGTACATGAACAGATGGTCGGACATTCTCCTTCAGAATCTCTTGGTAGACAGCAGAATTCATAGTTCCTTTTATCACGGCAAGTCTTCCAGGTCCTGAAGCAGCAAAACAGCCCCAGACCATCACACTACCACCACCATATTTTACTGTTGGTATAATGTTCTTTTTATGAAATGCAGTGTTCCTTCTACGCCAGATATACTTGGACACACACCTTCCAAAGAGTTCCACTTTTGTCTCATCGGTCCACAGAATGTTGTCCCAAAAGTCTTGGGGATCATCAAGATGTGTTGTGGAGAAATTGAGACGAGCTTTGATGTTCTTTTTTGCTCAGCAGTGGTTTTCTCCTTGGAACTCTGCCATGCAGGCCATTTTTGCCCAGTCTTTTCCTGATGGTGGAGGCATGAACGCTGACCTTAACTGAGGCAAATGAGGCCTGCAGTTCCTTGGACGTTGTTGTGGGGTCTTTTGTGACCTCTTGGATGAGTCGTCGCTGCGCTCTTGGGGTAATTTTGGGCGGCCGGCCACTCCTGGGAAGGTTCACCACTGTTCCATGTCTTCGCCATTTGTGGATAATGGCTCTCACTGTGGTTCGCTGGATTCCCAAAGCTTTGGAAATGGCTTTATAACCCTTTCCAGACTGATAGATCTCAATTACTTTCTTTCTCAATTGTTCCTGAATTTCTTTGGGTCTCGGCATGATGTGTAGCTTTTAAAGATCTTCTGGTGGACCTTACTGTGTCAAGCAGCTCCTATTTAAGTGATGCCTTGATTGTGAACAGGTGTGGCAATAATCAGGCCTGGGTGTGGCTATAGAAATTGAACTCAGGTGTGGACAACCACAGTTATAGTATGTTTTAACAAGGGGGGCAATCACTTTTTCACACAGGGCCATGATGGTTTGGATTTTTTTTCACCTTTAATAATAAACACCTTCATTTACAAATTGCATTTTGTGTTTACTTGTGTTGTCCTTGACTATTGTTTAAATTGGTTTGATGTTCCGAAACACTTAAGTGTGACAAACATGCAAAGGAACAGGAAATGAGGAAGGGGGCAAACACTTTTTCACACCACTGTATAATACATTTTTTTCCATTATATTTTTTATTATATTAACATACATAGTTAATAATAATACAGTTTACAGCCAGTATAGACATATTGAAGTTCTGGTGGTTCTGCAAAGGCTAATTATTCACTTTTTTGTTTGTACCTTTTTAACCCCTTTATGCATGCCTAGCACATATGTGCAGGATGAAAAAGGTGATCTTTAATGCCTACATGTCACACATACCTGTATGCATCGTTGGGTGGCCGATGTTTATGTGCTCACTGCATGCTCCCTGCATGACTGGCCTCCAGCCCCCCCCCCCCCCCCCATTTTACTTACCTGAACCCTTTGAACTTGTCCCACTTGGACATGCCACCTCTCTGCCTGGGGTTCTTGGCTGTTGATTGGATAGATTGATAGCAGAGCAGCCATTGGCTCCCGCTGCTGTCAATCAAATCCAATGATTCGGCCACCCGGGGGGTGGGTTGAGTACTGCATTCGGCATCTATGGATGCCAAATGCTAGACTCTGGAGTGCGCCTGCAAGGTAACCAACCAGCAGAGCGCTTCTCCCAGGGGGTTATCTGAAGTGCGGATGAGCCGAGCGAGCCACCGAGGGACCCTAGAAGAGGAGGTTCAGGGCCACTCTGTAAAAAATGAGCTGCCCATTGGAGGTAAGTATGATATGTTTGTTATTTTTAAAAAAATGTTACTTTAGTGTCACTTTAAGCTGATGTCATACAATGTGAGAGGCCTGAACAGTCCCTACAAACGCAGAGCACTATGGAAAACAGCAATGGACTTAAAATGTGATATTCTGTGTGCACAAGAGACGCATTTCTCTAGCATTAAAGCGGAGCTTCACCCTAAAGTGGAGCTTCCGCTCATTGAAACCCTCCCCCCCTCCGGTGCCACAATTGGCACCTTTCAGGGGGGAGGGGGGTACAGGTACCTGTACAGTACAGATATCTGCACCCACTTCTGGCATAGATATCTGCAGAATCTACGCCCCTTTCCGCAGAATCTACGCCCCTTTCCGCAGAATCTACGCCCCTTTCCGAAGGTCCCCCGCTGTCTGCTGGGAAACACACGGATCCCAGAGACAGCGGGGACCATCCTTATTGCGCAGCGTGACTCGCGCATGCGCAGTAGGGAACCCGGGAAATGAAGCCGCAAGGCTCCACTTCCTGATTCCCATACCCAAGATGGCGGCGGCAGCACCCGAGAGACAATCGAGAGATCAGCTTCGGGTGACGACATCGCGGACGCGCTGGGCGGGTAAGTGTCCTTATTTTTAAAGTCAGCAGCTGCAGTATTTGTAGCTGCTGGCTGTTAAAAAAAAAACGGCGGAACTCCCGCTTTAAACCCCCAAAATGCTCACATGTTAAATTTCCACATGTATTTACAGCCAATGACACTTCCAAGAAAATGGTGTATTGATTACTATCAGGGACACTGTAACCTTTTCTTTACTGCAGGACCATATTAACTCCCAAGGACGTTGCAGAAATGGATTGTGTCATCTACACACTGCTGAACTTATATGCACCTAACGTTAAAGCCATTAAATTTATCCGTAAGGTCATTAAGCTTGCTAAAACAATGCAAAAGGGTAATTTTATACTGTGTGGATATTTCAATATGATTTTGAATGAAGAGCTTGACTTCTTCTTGGTGGTCCACAGGTGGAGGCCATCTTTAGGATCATTGTGAGATGAAGAGAGACTCTTTGATCAATGGCGCTGCCTTAGAGCCACTGAAAGGGACTACACTTATTACTCCATGGTGCACAATAGCTATTCCAGAATAGACTTTTTTCTTACTAATATATATATATATACTTTGCAGTTTGTACGAAATGCTGATATCCACAACATCAGGTGGTTGGACCATGCACCTGTGTCTATCGATGTTGTGGATATGAGCAAAACCACTGTGGCGCAACAACACTTTCCTCCTATCGCACCCCAAGATTAGGAATGAGGTGGAAGAGAAACTCAGAGAATATTTCCAGTTCAATGATAACGGAGAATGTTCTCCATTGACAACATGGTGTGCACATAAGGCATTCGCCATGGTAACCCTTATCCAAATTGCCTCTAGAGAAAGGGGAAAAAAATACAGTGCATATCACAGCTTTACAAACCCATTGCAGAATTAGAGGCTCAACACAAAAATCTCAATACTACTTCAACCCACATACTAAAACGCCTTACCTCCTGCCACGAGGAATTACGGCAGGATCTCAGGGTGGATTATGACACATACTTCAAAAGAATGAAACTGTCCTTCTAACTGTTCTTCTAACCTCACACATATTAAAAACACCAAGCTAATACCACGCTTCACAACCCTAAAGACATAGCCAACGCATTTAGAGATTATTATGAATCCTACAACCTTAACAAAGACCTACTCACCCACCAACCTACAGATTTAGAGATCAATGATTTTCTTCAAGGGATTAATCTGCCCACAGTAGACGTCACCACACTTCAAGAACTGAACATTCCCATCAACAATAAAGAGGTCAAGACAGTCATGAAATCCCTTCCCATGCACAAATCACACCGGAGCGGACGGATTTTCCGCTAAATATTATAAGGCATTTACCTCCCTCCTCACTCCAAAACTAGTAGAAATTTTGAATACTGCATCCTCTACAGGTTCCTCCCTAAGTGAAATGCTCTAAGCTGTGATAGTTACACTACCAAAACCGGGTAAAGACCCAACACTCCCCCAAAACTTTAGACCCATTTCCCTACTAAATTCAGTTTTAAAGATCTACGCCAAAATTTTAGCCAATAGATTAATGGAAATTACTCCATCCCTCATCTGCCTTGATCAAGTTGGCTTTGTAAAGGGCAGGCAGGCACTAGACGGGACCAGAAGAATGTTGAACCTTTTTCGATTCGCAGAGGTCATCCAAGAATCTAGCATATTCATTGCCCTAGATGCAGACAAGGCCTTTAATAGGGTCCATTGGGGATACCTGTCTAGGACCCTGCACAAATTTGGAATATCTGGCCTGATCATGTCACTATACTCAAATCTCACAGCCCAAGTCCACACTTCTAGGTTACTCTCTGACCCTTTTACATTGTCAAAAGGAACTCATCAAGGATGCCCCCTCTCTTCAATTATATTTTCACTTGTCATTGAACCACTAGCGGAATACATCAGATCTAATGAAGTAATACAAGGAATCAATATAGGCTCAGAAAGCCATAAAATAGGACTCTTCGCTGATGATATTATACTAACTATATCCAAACCAGAATCTTCAATACCGGAAGTAAAATTCCTATTAAACAAATTTGAGTCTCCTTTTACAAAGTCAACACACATAAATGTTTTGCCTTGACACTTAATGTACCTTGGGAAGAAAAATCCAGGTTAAAAAAAAATTCCCCTGTAACTGGTACTCTCCCTCAATTAAATACCTTGGTGTACAGCTAACTTCCTCCTCCTCCAAAATATATCCATACAACTATCCTCCATTACTAGCTAAATTAGAAGAGGAATTAAACCAGATCAGTAAACTGCACCTAACATGGATAGGGAGAATAGCCGCATACCAAATGCAAGTGCTGCATGAATTGCTATACTACTTCAGAACATTACCCATTCCTATCCCTCAGAAATTCTTCTCGCATCTAACTGTTAGTTTGAAAAAATACATCTGGGAAGGAAAAAAAAACCTAGAATAGCTTTAGCACATCTGTAATACCCAAACACCTTGGGGGGCGTGGTCCTTCCCAATACTCAAATATACTATAAAGCTGCAGTATTTGACCAAATGCATTACTGGTTTTCTTGCCAAGTAAATAACCGGTGGTCTGACATAGAACGCAAAGTTACCCTAGGATATAACCTCCCAGCGTTGGCATTAGCTGCATGCCTACACCGCAGCCCAAAAACCCCACCCTACCCAACCATCCAAGCCACTACTGCAGCATGGTCCTTCTTGATTAGACAACAGTTTGCTGACACACTAATCTGCAGACTAAAAATCCCACTAGTGACCTAGGAATACTTAATCCCTGGATTATCAACCCAATCTTGGAGAGCACACTTCTCCACATCTGATCTAACTGAACAGGACACGATGGACAGATATAAATTATTCCAAATAAAGCACTACTCAGCAACTAACAAAAATAGCCCTATAGAGCTACCTCAAATACTTTGGAACTACTTGATAAATTAATACCCAGCAAAACACAAGGGAATATCCCTATTTAAAAAAAACTCTACCCCCCTGTATATGCAAACTAAAATACCCAACATGGTAAAATGGGAACAAAAATAATTCTCCTTACATCAGTGGCATTTAGCCATAAAACACAATGGCAAATCCTCAGCATGTGTGGATCACTGGGAAAATGCACAAAAGATACTGAATAAATGGTACCTCACACCTCTACACCTAAATAACATGAACCCAAATATCTCATCAGTATGCTGGCAAGATTGTCATTCTACTGGTAGCCTTTCTACACATACTTTGGAGCTGTAATGTAATACATCCTTCCTGAGCGGATGTCTCGTCCCTTATCCAAGCAACTACAGGAATCAAATATACCTTAACTCCAGCATTCACTCTCCTAAGCCTTGGTATTAAATAATTCCCCCCACTGACAGAAAGTACTTATGCGTATCCTATTTGCAGCAGCCATTACCCTAGCAAAGGAATGGCACTCCAAAGCACCTCCAAAAATTGAAGAGGTAATATCTAGAATGAATGCACAATATACCATGGAATAAAATGCTCGTCCATAAAGAAAGAAGAGCCCCAACATTCCCATAAACACTGGGAAATCTGGAGGACATCCTAGAAGGCCTCCTCACATTCATGATTTATGATGTATAACCAGTTTCTCCTGTGAATCCTGACTTATGATACTTACATAAAAACTACCAAGACCTTATATTAGCTGTGATCATTTCCTGTGACCCATAAAGAACAATATGAGTAGCTGACCACAGCATAATCAGCATATGTTTACTACTTTGTATCAGAAGAGAAGTTTACTGTTTGTTTTTTGGTTAATAATATTGCACTTAAGAACTTACTACATGTCTTGTCTCTAGAGACCCTCAATAAGGTCCAAGACGGGCTACTTCCTAAAAGTGTAATAGAGAGCCTGTTCACAATGTATACCCAGTTGGGGTGACAGACCATACTGTCAGTACTAGAATCCCTTTAGGACCCAGCACAACTCACCTGACACAGCCTGTGTCTGGGAAACAACAGTGATTGGCCTGCTCACGTTTAAATCACCTGTATCAGCATTCAGTCAGCGCTCGTGTTAGAGTTCACTCGTGTTTGATCCAGCTGATATTTGCTCTGTGACTTTCGTGTTTGACCCGGCTTGTTTGACCCTCCGTACTTGCTTCTGATTCTGTACCGTTTGGATTCTGATCTACCTGTGTATGACCCAGCTTGCCTAGACTACGCTTTGCCTGATTCTACTAGTACCCTCATCTGCAGCAGTGAACCACAAGGTCCAGCAATCATCTATCCTCATCTACAGCAGTGAACTACAAGGTCCAGCAATCATCTATCCTCACCTACAGCAGTGAACTACAAGGTCCAGCAATCATCTACCTTCGTCTGCAGCGGTGTACTACAAGTCTCAGCTGACCTGCTCTGCTTAGACCTGCTCATGGTATGTGCTTTGAACTCTTTGTATAATCAGCACACCTGAACTGTTACTTGTTATCTGCACCTAGCCTGACACATACCTCCTGATGAGGTCATATTCTGTATTTTTTTTTAAGAAGCCCGAGCAAATGTAGTAATGTTTCTACAGTAAGTTCACTTTTAGGTACCCAGTTTGTATGTTTCTTATGCTGTAAAACCTGCTTTCTATTTTACATATATATTGTGGAATTCAATAAAAATCTATGGTTAAAAAAATAAATAAATGTAACAAATGGAACAAAATAAATTTTCGATTCATTCATTATGTTATGATTCAAAGATTCTGATGGATCTACCTCCATGCAATCCAAACATAAACAATAGGAATCCTCTTATTTTACTTTTATACCTTCTATTTCATATGTGGTGCATTTTTTATAATATTGAAAAATGTTAATGAAAAAAAAATCGTCTGATTATGCAAGAGTCAAAAATGACTGCGCCGCTCTTATCTGAATAAAAAAAATCTGAATTAATATGTATTTATTCATTATGTTATTAAGTTGAATTAACCTTATTCCCAAAAGACTTTGTTGGGCCATTCACATACAAATTAAAGGATTAGTCTCTCAAGTTCAATCCCAATACAAAAAAGAATCTTACTAGAATATTCACGCTGCCTTAACTGGAATAAAAATGAATGGCTCCAAATCAATTCAGATCATTGGTTAGGTTGTTACGTTAATCTGAATGCATCAGACAAAACGCCCTAACTATGGCATCATGTCATCCTAATGAAACAAATAAATATGAATGAATTTAGGGTTGCATTTGCTCCAATGCCTGATCTGATACCTGGGCAGCCTCAGAGATGATCAGTGTGGTGGTGGGGGGAGTAACAATCTCCGATATCCCTGTGTGGCTTTCAATAAAGCAGCTGACAGCTGCTTCTCCTCCTCTCCCTCCCGCAGCTTTCGGCTGCTTTATTGAAAGCCACACAGGGAGAACGGTGATTGTAACTCCCCCCACCATTGCATCGATCACTCCCAACTGTCCCCTGTATCCTCCTCCAGCTCCCCAGGTCCTGTGTGTCCTCCACCGGTCCTCCTCCATGTCCTCCTCTGGTCCCTGTCCGTGTCCTCCTCCAGTCCCCATCAGTGTCTTTCTCCAGGTCCCTCCTCATGTCTTCCTCCGGTCCCACCTTTGTCCTTGATCTGTCAGGATGGAGATCGGAGGAAGGAGCCGGTAAATATGGCATTTACCAGCTCCTTCCTTTTCTGAATGAGCAGAGTCAGTGATCACTGATTCTGTCCATTTATAACTGAGCATCATAAGCGCTTTGTTTACAATGCTTCAGTTTATGAATGGAGAAGAGCCTCTGTCTCCTTTCCATTTATCTTCAGTGCAGCTGAGGCTGCAGAGAAAGGGACTGGGGAATCTGTGTCCTCAGGCCCTTTCCCCTGATATCTCACCAAAGCCCCCCAACCTCCCGGGGCTAATTAAAAAAATAAAGACAGAATTGTAGTAAATATTTAAAAGTTAAATTGTAAAAAAAATAAAAAAATAAAAAAACACTGACACCATACACTACCCCCCCAAAACAAATAAGGCATTGTAAAAAAAAAAAAAAATATATATATATATATATATAAATTGTAGAAGATAATAAAACAGAATTGTAAAAAAATAGGCAGACACAAAAAAACTAACAAACAAACAAAAAAAATTACTGACAGTCCACGGCTCATCAGTGTCCACCAGTAGCACCTGTCAGTGCTACATATCAGTGCCACTGTCACATGACATTAAAAAAAAGTATCAGTAATCGGTATCAGCGAGTACTTAGAAAAAAAAGTATTGGTACCTATACCCGGTCTTAAAAAAGTGATATCAGTGCAACCCTAAATTCATTTGTGTTTTTCCTTATGACTTATTTCCAATTTGTTGAAATGTGTTACTATTGAGATTGAGATGTATCCGAATCTCTGAATCACGCAAATTTAGTCTGCATATTGATTTGCAGTGAAACGAATAGTACATGTCTAATAAATAATAATTATTTATTTGCTATTTATATACTGCTTTTATGATCACACTCATCATTGGCATTATTCTCCATATTATTCTCCATTACACTTCCCAAAAATGTATATAGAGCTGCGAAAATTACTGACAATTCAAATCAAATCTGCCTTCTGTTTTTAACTTTGTCCATAAGTACGTAACTCTCATGTCTGCCCAACTTGGAACTGTTTATAATAATACATTCAAACAATAAGTCTGGCAAATATTTAATCCTTTCATTTTACTGTAAAACATTTGATGGAGACAATGTAATTGCTCTGTTTTATAGTACTTCAGACTTAACTTGTTGGCATAACAAAACACTGTTTAATATAATGATATTGAGGTTTGTGAACTCTTTAGTTTGCATAGATTTCATATCAACACAGTGAGATGTTTCCATAACAGTCACAATCATTTAAAAACCCAGTATTGCTCCATAGGCTTCCCTTGCAGCATGGTTGAAAAGATTTTCTGATAGGGTGCACACAACTTTTGACAGCCTCCTCCGACCTTCCAAACAAAAAATTTCTGAAGGAAAAACTCCTAAATTGTTCTTGTATGGGAACTAAATGAACGATTTTCGTTTAACCACTTCAGCCCCGGAACAATTTACCCCCTTCCTGACCAGACCATTTTTTTGCGATACAGCACTGATTCGCTTTAACTGACAATTGCACGGCCGAGCGACGCTGTACCCAAACATAATTTATGTTCTTTTTTTCCCCACAAATAGAGCTTTCTTTTGGTGGTATTTCATCACCTCAGAGGTTTTTATTTTTTGCGCTTTAAACAAAAGAAGAGCGACAATTTTGAAAAAAAACACAATGGGGGTTATTTACAAAAGGCAACTCCACTTTGCACTACAAGTGCACTTGGAAGTGCAGTCGCTGTAGATCTGAGGGGGACATGCAAGGAAAATAAAAAACAGCATTTTAGTTTGCACATAATTGGATGATAAAAGCAGCAGAGCTTCCCCTCATTTCAGATCTATCCCTCAGATTTACACCAACTGCTCTTCCAAGTGCACTTGTAGTGCAAAGTGGAGTTGCCTTTAGTAAATAACCCCCAATATCTTTTACTTTTTGCTATAATAAATATTCCAAATATAAAAAAAAACCCTAATGCCGCGTACACACGAGCGGACTTTTCAACATCCAAAGTCCGACGGAATGATTCCGTCAGACTATTCGATCGTGTGTGGGCTGCAACTGACTTTTGATTCGCAAAAGTCTGACGGACTTTAGAAAATGGAACATGCTTCAAATTTTTCCGACGGAACTCCGCCGGACCCGGTCCCTCCGAAAAATTCGCTCGTGTGTATGCTATTCCGACGGACTAAAACCGACGCTAGGGCAGCTATTGGCTACTGGCTATGAACTTCCTTATTCGAGTCCAGTCGTACGTCATCACGTTCGAATCCGTCGGAGTTTGGTGTGATTGTGTGTGGCCAAGTCCGCTCAGTCGAAAAGTCCGTCAGAACTCTGTCGGAACTCCGGCAGAACTCCTTCGGAAGTCTGTCGGACATAAGTGCTCTCGTGTGTACAGGGCTTTAGGCTTCTTTAACACTGGGGCACTTTGCAGGCGCTACAGCGCTAAAAATAGCGCCTGCAAGGCTCCATGAAACAGCCGCTGCTGTCTGTCCCTTATGAAAGCCCCAAGGGCTTTCACACTGGAGCGGTGCGCTTGCAGGATGGTCAAAAAAGTTCTGCAAGCCGCATTTTTGGAGCACTTCCCATACAAAACAATGGGGCAGCACTGCAGCGGCAGTTTAAACCCTTTTTTGGCTGCTAGCGGCCAAATAGCGCAGGTAAAATTACGGTAAAGAGCAGCTAAATAAAGCGCCGCTATACCGCCAGCACCCGCAACGCCCCAGTGTGAAAGTAGCCAAATTTTTTCCTCAGTTTAGGCCCATATATATTCTTCTACATATTTTTGGTTAAAAAAATATCCAATAAGGGTATATTAATTGGTTTGCGCAAAAGTTTTAGAGTCTACAAAATAGGGGATAGATTTATTGCATTTCATAGTTAGTAAGGTTGAATAAAGACACCAGTCCATCCTGAGTGAGTGTCTACAATTGTTCCTATCCCTGTACATTGCACACTCACATCGGTCCCTACCCTCAATGAGCCCACAATCCAAGGTCCCAATTCATATACCAGGGCCAATTTTGGACAGAAGACAATTAACCTACCTGCATGTCTTTGGATTGTGGGAGGAAACTGTAGTACCCAGAGGAAACTGGAGTACCTGGAGGAAACCCACGCAGACACAGGGAGAACATGCAAACTCCAGGCAGGTAGTGTCGTGGTTGGGATTCAAACTAATAAGTGGCAGGGTCTGCATCCCTTTAGACATGATTTACCTTTGGGAGTGTCTCCCGGGCGGGGGGTGGGGGGGTTGGCATTCTGCACACCATCTATGTACAGAAAACCTCCAAGTTACCATATTGCATTGCATTTTACAGAAAATGACAGCGGCACAGACGAAAGGTAATTTTTAATAACATTTCATTACAATATGTGTTGTGTAGCAATTGTATATGCTATGTTATTGTGCTATTTTTTCCCCACAAAAGTGGCGCTACCCTTTAAATATGCACCTAGGTCAGTACAAATAATAGTTTGGTTTTTCTACAGCAGCATATGAATACATTTTATGTATATCTTTTTTAAAAGATGATTAAACATTCTTACAGCTGAGTCTTTTACACTGTTCACATAATTCCAGATGTTAACAAATCTTAACACTTGTCTTATCTGCTGATGTCTTTAGAACACTTCAAAGTTCAGGAAATGACAATAAGTAAACAACTGAAGCTATTGGATATACAAACTGTTATCCATGTTATTTTCTCATCTTCTTTAACAAGACAGGAAGTTTTTTTTCCCGTGTTATGTGATACCTGCAACAGTTCTCCAATTTGAAATGTACTGTATATTATATTTTCAGTGTCTCCATACTTTTATATACTGTTTTTTATATAATAGTGGCCAAACTCATAACAATCTGAACGATTCATCACAGAATAGGACAATATGATTGAGTCTATGGGTTACTAAAAATACACTTGGGGGTTATTTACGAAAGACAAATCCACTTTGCATTGCAAGTGCACTTGGAAGTGCAGTCGCTCTAAATCTAATGCCGTGTACACACGAGCGGATTGTATGGCGTACTTAGTCCGTCGAAACACATTTCAGCGGACAATCCGCTCGTGTGTGGACTTCAGCGGACTTTTTCAGCGTGCAGTCCGGAGTACTAAGAATTTCGGTTTTTTCGAAATTCTGTCTGTCGTACTTTGGTTTCAGCGGACAGTACGGTCGTCAGTATGCTAGTTCGACGGACTAAGAATGGCGCATGCCCAGAAAGGATTTACACGGCGGAAGGGTGCTTTGCTGTGTCTTGGACTTCCTATTTCTAGTCCCGTCGTACGTGCTGTACACGTCATCGCGCAAGCTTTCGACGGACTGTTTGTGCATCTGTGTGTGGTCAGGTCCGTTCAGTGGAAAGTACGACGGACTGTCCGTCGGATTGTATGACGGACTAAGTACGCCATACAATCCGCTCGTGTGTACGCGGCATAAGGGGTAGATCTGAAATGAGTGGAAGCTCTGCTGATTTTATCATCCAATCATATGCAAGCTAAAATTTTGTTTTTTATTTTCCTTGCATGTCCCCCTCAGATCTACAGTGACTTTACTTCCAAGTGCACTTGCAGTGCAAAGTGGATTTTCCTTTAGTAAATAATCCCCTTACAGTGTTATCAATCAATTTGAAGCAAAACTGATTGATTTCACCCAAATTACTTTGATCATTCTGGGCAGAAAATCTGATCATTGAATGTAGATATATGGATTTGGTTTTAAGCGCATGGCACATTGAACATTTTTGTGCACTGCTAGTTACTTTTTTTTTAACAATTAAATAACATATCTTGGGGAAGTGTGATATATGTTTTTTTAATAATTTTTATAATAATTTGAAAGGGATGTTTAGTAAAAACAAACAGCATTTAACATACTTTAGCAACTTTTTTCTTAATTGTAGCTAACACTTTAGCAACATCCACTCTCTGGATGCACATAGTACTTATAGCCATTCAATTACTTTTACAGTACATGAGGTGTGACCCCCCTCCTTCTCCACTGGACCCCCCCACCATGGTTGCTAGGCAATTCTCCCAGAAGCCCAAGGCCTGAGCCTCAACAAATAAATGTCATCAGGATGGAGATTACATTTACTTGCTGCTGTGGCAGATGAAGCAGCTAGCCTAGTACAACCTGTGCTTAATTAGCTGCAGTGGAGGGCAGGGGAGACATTTGGGGGTAAATTGACCCCTGATGTCTCAGTAAAAAGTACCTGTCCCCTGCCCAATGCCCACATAGAGGACTTGTTAGCCCCCATATGATAGCAATAAAGTTAAAATGTTAAAAATTAAAAAAAGCTTAAAAAAGTGTAAGTTGTAATACAATTTAAAAAATGCCCTGAGCTCATCCACAAATGCAGGCGTGTGCACAGATGTATATCACCAGGAATGTGGCATGAGTGCAATAATTCTAGGCCCCCATTTATGTTTTACTTTAAACTGATGAGCAGTAAAGGCATTTAAAGCAACACCTATTGATAATTTTGGGCACCATTTTATTTTTTTTTTTGCGGGAGCACATTGTTTTAAGGCTTGGCTTGTTTGGTATCTATCTACTCTGCAGTTCCTCACCTTTTATCAGAGGCGGCAACTGGTCAATGTTGGGAATACAATAAAATATGTATTTGTAAATAGAAAAACCTTTTGTAAAAAAAAAAAAAATAAGTTGAAAATAAGTATTGCTTAATTAGTACCAGAAATAAAATACTAGTGTACTATGAATGAATGTCTTCACAAAGAGCCTGATCCTTTACTTCCAACCTTAGCTGCTATCCGACACACTGTATATATGTTGTATTTTCCATTGTTTATAAGCAGAAACATTTTATTTTTTTATGACCAACTTAGAAGCAAAGAACTAGATAAGGACCTATAAAGCTTCTTTAGACACTCTATTATTTACAGCTGACAAATATACTCAGAAAATAGTAGTTAATGCACAAACCAAGGCTGCTATCCTGTACTAACAATTATTCCAGGTTCTGTAACATATACTGTGTTTACTTTGTAAAGCAGATCGGCAATATTACATGATAGAACTTGTTTTATCAAGAGCATAAATATAACTTTAGGATAGTATTTACATTAATATTACTCCTAACACATATTTACTCAAGTAATCTTAAAATGTTTGACATCAAGCTAAGTAAATGATGTTGATTTACCACAAGTAACTCTATACAGGCAAACACAGATTTAAGTGATTTTCCTGTTTAGAAGGGATCCACTTCATGTTGTAACATGGAACAGTTCCCACTCAACCTAGGTTCCTATTTTGGCAAGATATAAATCTGCAATTAAAATATAGTTCCACCTAATGGTGAAATCTGGCATTGCTGCATTACCTTAACAGACAATTTATTCACTTTAGAAACAATTGTATTTTAACACATATTTTTTTTTTCCACTGTTCTGTCCACTGCAATCTTCAAACACAAGTAATGTCTTAGCCCATTGGAGATGAATGGGACCGCTGCATGATTATTCTAAACCACCACTCGAGTATTTGATGAATATACAAGTGCAGGTATGTGTTTTTTTGTCCATACAATCACAAGTTTTGGACAATGCCATCATCAAATGCTTGACAGTCTTTTCCTTTGGAGACATCTGGCCTTTGTTGAAGCTATATCTGCAGCTACAAGTCTCTCGTGGAATGAAAAACTATTACTTACGGAACTTACAGAAGGTCTACCTGACACACTGGGCACAGTGCTCTCGGGTAATGGCAATGAACTTGAAGATACATGACCAATAGTTAAGCTGCTGGCACTTTTGGATGAATATTTATAGATCATTTTAAGGAAAGCAGATTTGGTATTTGTGTCTTGTTTATACAAGATAATGTAGCATTTGGGTAAAAATGTACAAAACAGAATGCCATAGTTTGATATCAATATAACTATCATTTCAACAGCTGGTAAATATATACCAAATGTTGTAGCATATATTGGAATAAAGGTGATCCAAGCTATAAAGTATATTAACATGCCAAATGTGATAAATTTGGCTTCATTATAATTTTCAGGTAGTTTTCTACCCCGAAATGCAAAAATAAAACAAATAAATGCCTGGAGAGCAATATATCCTAACATGATGCTAAATGCCACAGTAGAGCCTTCATCACACTCCAGTATGATAGTCTTTGGAAGTGAGAAATTCTCCTTGGTATATGGAGACCAGAATACCAGCCAAGTAGTACAAATGATGACCTGAATCCCAGTGCACACAAAGACTAGGGTAAATGGTTTGTAGAGGCGCTTTAGAATACTTTGCAATTTGGGTTCAAAGGTGAATGCTAGCAATATTTTGATTGACTTTAACAAAATGCATGCCACTGCAACTGTGAAGCTAATGCCAAACATAGTCTGCCTCATTTTGCACTTGATGTCTTCTGGTTTCCCGATGAAGAAGACTGCACTGACAAAACTAAAAAGAATAGAGAGGAGGATGATGTAGCAAAGGAAGCCTCCAGATGCCTTGACAACAGGTGTATCAAATTTTTTTGTGAATAGCAGCGCTATAGCAACAATAATAAAAATACCAATAAAAGAAATAACGAGGAGAACAATTGCAAAGCCATCATCCCAACGCAGAAATTCAATCTTTTTCAAGTAGCAGACAGAGCTGTTCACTGGAGACCAGTGAGTTTTATTGTTGCATTTAAGACAATAAACCATATCTGAAAAAAATAAAAACACACAAGTGAAAATTAAACAGACAGCCTAAAATCTTTTGATTACAAATGACAATTAGCATTTTTTAATAACCCTTAGCAGTTTAAGCTAAACTGGAGAAAACAAATCATGCAGTGCTCTGTTTCTTCAAATGTGTTTTTTTCAAGCCCATAGACACAATCTTTGTAATGAGACTATATTTACACAGGCGCATGGGGTGGCCAGGGGCAGCTGCCAGGAAGAATTGGTAGATTCTTGCCAACAGTACTAAATGCTGCCTGCACATACAAGATCAGCTGTCAGCGGTGGCTGTCAATTTGCACTCTGTAGAAATCAATGGCCGAACAGTCATCTGAGCAGTTACTTGTGAATAGAGCCTCCGACTGACCCAATGTAAGTTTAGGGTCAGCGTTTCGGCCCTCGCAAAAAAAAAAAAAAACCTGGCTGTGCTAATCAGCCAGTATATATGTGGCCATAGCAAAATGTTTTGCTGCATCCAAAGGCACCTCTGAAGGCAGCAAACTATCTGTGCCCAAGCAGCCATGTGAATGTAGTCTTACTTTAAGGTTCATCCTAGCATTCTTGTTCAATACTTGACTTTTATGCTAGTCAAATGTCTGGGTCTCTAACAGTTTAGGCTAAATGTTTGCAAGTACCGTTCTCTGTTTGAGCTCATTGCATCCATGCCAACTCTCCCTGGACCATAAAAGGCAAGTTGTATATTACAGTATCATAGGACGAGAGGCTGCAGGCCTTCTTGAAAATAACATGCATTTGGTTACAAGGTATCATGTGAAACATACTGTAGATGACAGTTAATTTGATCAAGTGTTCTGATTTTAGTACTCCCTTCAACCTACCCACCTTGAACTGCAATAATTAAATGCTTGCTTTGTCTTGAGGTAGAAGAAAAGGGAGCTATACTAAACGTATTCCCCAATCCTCTGGCAGTCGAGGTTCTCTGACACTCCAGGATGTGGCTGAACCCTTGCCATCCTCACATGCAATACAGGACCCCTGGTCCTGCTTTGTATGTAGCATCTTGTCAGTTCAGGAAAATCTATTTTCTGACTCCTAGTTAACTTGTGAATCTAAATTGGGTCAAGGGTTTACTGGGGGTCAGGCTGGATGGTTCATACAGGCAGGTCTCTGGTGCTTCGCCCTGGTTTGGAGAAATTTCTAGAAGTTAGTGGGCAGAAGCCAGGAGGGTTGATCTGCATACTTAGGGGAACTTGGTCAATCCCCAGGCAGTGGGCCTGGCAGGGTGGCTGAGTGAGCCCTTAAATAAGGATGAGTGATACCAGCAGGGAAGTCGGTGGAAGATGGAGTGCTGACGAGTACTGTAAATACTGTACAGTTCAATTGCTGAAACCTTTGCATAGAACCTATATGGTCTGTATTGATATCCGCCATATCCACCATCAGCCTGGAGAATCTGTGCGGGTATTATCAACTTTTTGGGACTGAGACACTACCTGTCATACCCATCTCATACCAGCCTCCTCATTTTGTTGTCTAGTATTTTCACTAAGTTCTGCTTTAAACATTTTTTTAACATATTAAAGAGGAAGTAAACTGTGATTTTTTTATTTTTTTTGCAAAGTAAAGGCATAATGTGTATGCATGCATCCATCTTTACCTGTCTTCCTTCCCGAACCGCAGACTCCGGCTCTATGACTGGCCAGAGCCGCATGACATTGCCGCCGGTCATGGCACATGCTTCTGAAGAAACATCACGGGCAGCCATTCCTTCAGAGTGCATGGGCACCATGAAATCATCGGTGCAGTATACAGTAAATATCTCCTAAACAGCACAGGTTTAGGAGATATTTACAGTACCTATAGGTAAGCCTTATTCTAGGCTAGAATAAGGCTATAGATACAGCTATAGCTAGGCTCTAGCTATAGATACAAAGTATACAGGAGGATATACAACCTCTTTAAGAGGAAATACATTCCTCATAGCTGAGCTCTTTTATGCCTCTTACCAGTTTCATTGCCCTTCTCTGAACTCTATCTATTTCCCTAATGTCCTTTCTGTGAACTGGTGCCCAAGACTGAACTGCATTTTCCAGATGAGGAATATGCACAGGGACAAAAATATATTTGTACAGGGACAAAAGTATATCTCTCCCTCTGGAGTCTTTGCCTATTTGAATACAAGGAAGTATTTTGCTAGCTTTAGAAACTGCCGCTTGGCATTGCATCCTATTACTAAATCTATGATCTAACAAAACACCCAGATTTTTCTTCAATACAGACTCCCCCAGTTGTACTCCTACTAAAATATATGATGTCCTTGCTACCAATGAACAATCAACTGACATTTCCTCTCCCCATACCTGCAGTATTGGTGTAGTGGTTTTCAGGACAGGCAACACATTCATAACAACAAGTGTGTTGACTTGCTGATGTTTTTTTCATTTGTCCTGGTTTACATTCATCTGAGCATCGGGAACGGATTTTCTGAAATGCCAAAGAATATTTAGCAAAAAATCATTTAGTCAAGGTCAGATAATAATACAGAATGAAAATGTTATTTTACTAGACCTGTATAGATGTGGCCTGTTTGTGTGCATGATTGCATGCCCTTTATCTCTGTGATGGTCATATATATGTGATGAGGATCAGAAATAATGGACAACTCCCTCACTCTCTACCTCTGTGGCATCAATGCATGTGAGAGAAAGGGATCCTTTGCCCTATAACTCTGTAGAGTGACAATGGGTGCCAGAGCTGAACAGCAATGACTCCCACTCCCTGTGAAAGCAAACAAATCAAGTGATGTGGGGAGGGAAGTGATGTGGAGGATGTGGGCAGATTCTGTCTGTTGAGGTTCTTCATGCTGCTAGCATTGATCTATATGGAGCAGTGCATAATGGGGTGCATAGTAAATATTGGGGGTGCATGGTACAGTGTTAGTTGAGTTGCATTGTGTGGAGTGTATTGGATGGCATGGTGTGAAATGAGTTGTGTAACCTGAAGTGTGTTGGGGTGCATAGTGTGATGTGGGCTGCATGTTGCGTGCATTGGGTTACATTGTGCAGTGTGCATTAAACTGACTAATGTACAGTATATTGTGGTGCCTACTGCAGTGTGTTGAGCCACATGGTGCAATGTGTACTGGGTTGCATGATACAGGGTGTATCAGGTTGCTGTGTGTGTAGCCCATGCTACAGTGTAGCATTTACAATTTATCCATAAGATCAGAAAAGGAAATCATTATCTACAGATTGCCTGTTTGTGTCAACCAGCATCTAGCACTAAGCCAAAGACCTGAAATAATCAGCATCTGAGCTTCGATGCTTCTATAGAGTACCCCATAGGAGTGTGCTATAGGAGCAAATATAAATACACAAGTTATTTTAGTACACACAAACACAATATATATATATATTTTTTGTTGGTCCAATATAAAATATGTTGTTGGGTTGAGTAATCAGATTCCAAGCATGTCAAGTCTTAAAATTGCGGCACCCTTAAAATGGTCTAAACCTCTCCTGCAAGACCCATACTTAATTTGAACGTTGATCAAATACAAACTACAGTCATGAAAAGTGGTGACTCGTCTACTCTTTCAGTGACGAAGCTTTGGAAATTACCTGCACCTCCAAAGGTGCTTGATGTAGGTAATTTGACCCAAACCCATTAAACCCATGAATTTTGCTCGCTAGGGATAGAGCGACCTACTTACGTGAGAGTACAGAATGGTCCTCCTGGACTGAATGGTATAAACAGTATACACAGAGGAACCTTTGTTGAACTTACCCACTTTGCCACTTTGCCTTGTTTGATATAAACCTTCAACCTTCAACTTTTTACTTTTCACTGGCTGGATGGAACAAGTTTCTTAATCATTATGTTGTTGATTTTTGTTACTTAGTGACCTGTACGCATCAATGGTACTACTGTGCAATCCCTTGTTTGGACACTTGTTTAACCACTTCAATACAGGGCACTTCCCCCCCCTTCCCCCCTTTTTACTGTAGCTTTCAGCATTGTCACACTTTGAATGACAATTGCACAGTCATGCAACACTGTACCCAAACATAATTTTTATCATTTTCTTCCCACAAATAGAGCTTTCTTTTGGTGTTCACCACTGGGGTTTTTATTTTTTGCTAAACAAACTTAAAAAAAAATGAAAATGTTGAAAAAAAAAGGTTTTCTTTGTTTCTGTTGTAAAATGTTTTCTCCTTCACTGACGGGCACTGATGAGGCTGCACTAATGGGCACTGATGAGGTGGCACTGATGGGCACTGATAAGGAGGCACTAATATGTAGAATTGATGGGTACTGATAGGCGGCACTGATGGGAACAGATAGGCTACACTGATATGCAGCACTGATGGGGCACTGATAGGCGGCACTGAAGGAGGATAATAGGTGGCACTGATAGGCGGCACTGATGGGCACTCATAGGCGGCACTGATGGGCTCTAATAAATGGCATCGGTAGGCAGCACTGATGAGAAGGTACTGACAGGCATTACTGATGGGCACTGATTGGCATCTGTAAAGGGCACTGACAGGCGTTACTGATGGGCACTGATTGGCATCTGTAAAGGCAACTGACAGGCATTACTGATGGGCACTGATTGGCACTTTGATGGGCATTGATTGGTGATTTGGGTGGACACTTATTGGGATTTGGGTGAGCACTCATTGGCTTTGTGTTGGACACCTCTGATGGGGGCTGTGCTCATAATCAATGTGCTGATTACCAGTGCACACCCCCACTATGACAGGAGAGCCACCGATCAGCTCTACCTGTCAGCACAAACCGAGGAAAGCTGATTACGACACTTCCTGGTTCACGCTGTGATCAGCTATGATTGGTCACAGCTGATCACATGGTAAAGAGCCTCCGTCAGAGGCTCTTTACCATGATTGGAGATGCGGTGTGTCAGAGGGGGCACACGTTTTCGGCTTATCCTGCTGAACGTCATATGATGCCTAGTCAGGATAATTTAATCACTTCCCAGCCATCATTCTGCTATAGGCCAGACGGGGCGTGGTTAAAAACCCAATAAAAATGTATTGAAATGAAACGGTGTAAACTTTGGTACCCAATATTGTTCATAGGCAACATTATAAAAGCTTTTACAGATTATTGTTTAGAGGTTTTTTTTTTTTTTTCTACAAGTGCCTAAAACATATCCACAGTACTGTAGGTTAGTAAACAGAACTGAAAACTCAGCTTTTATTAATCAATCCTATATCTACCTACCACACTTAAAGGGGCTCTGCCATGTATGAATCATGGAGACTGCCATTGTTGAACTCTCCTTTTGATAATGCTAGATTCCTGACTGTCATGCTGAAGCTTTGGCTTCAATGCTTTGTTAATTTTTGACCCCGGACAAATATACAGATACGGAATTATGAAACTTTTCTGACACTCATTTACTGCATACATGTTCAGGCTTTATGACTCAAAAGCACTTAAAGCAGACACAGCCAGACAACTAGCATTTTCTTCTGTAGGCCAGCAATGCGAGTCCCTGTACTTAATAAACTGTAATATTACCAGTGCCTTGGTTGCTTAATTGCTTAATTAAACCCCAGAAGCTGCTCTAAATGTACTAGCATAGTTCAAGTCCACGTGCCCTGATCCCAGGTTAGTTATGCATTCACCTTTTGACCCTTAGTGAATATATGCTCTACACTAGATGGAACAGCGTCAGTAAGAGTATTTGCAGAGTCTCGCTGGATATACTCAGTGCTGTTAGATGCTGGACCATGTGAGTGTATTTTATTCCAGTTTTTGATCCTAATTCACTTTAATTAAGGTGTTGTGTGATGATATATAGTTCACAGCTTTTCTATCCCCTAGTTCAGTCTTATTAAAAGCAAACACCTGTTTGTTGGGACCTCAACAGTTTTGTGGAGAAGTGGTGGAATCCCATACCAGATAGGATGAATTTTCACCCATATATTCACTAATAGTCAGAAAAGGTGAGTGCATACCTGGTACTGATTGCTGATGTGGAAGTGAAGGGGCACTGACAGTTTGGCACTGAAACGTAGTTTTGATCTGTAGTAGATCACAGTATCTGTGGACTTGGAGCACTTGTATTATCTTCATGGTCACGTGGAATTGGGCTATGCTAACTCTATTTTGAGCATTGAGAACACCAATAATAATAATATGTTTTTTATTTTCTTGGCATGTCCCTCTCGGATCTACAGCAACTTTACTTCCAAGTGCACTTTCAGTGCACTTTCAAGTGCACTTGCAGTGTAAAGTGGATTTTCCTTTCGTAAATAGCCCCCACTGACAGTTCACTAGTTACTATCATTTGTTAATATTTTAGTAAGTTGCTGTGTGTTATGTGTCACAATTAATTTTGGTTATACAGTGCATCCGGAAAGTATTCGCAGCACTTCACTTTTTACACATTTTGTTGTGCTACAGCCTTATTCCAAAATGGATTAAATGCATTATTTTCCTCAAATGTCTACAAACAATACCCCATAATAACAACGTGAAAGAAGTTTGTTTGAAATTTTTGATAATTTATAAAAAATAAAAAAAATAAAAAATCCCATGTATTCACAGCCTTTGCCATGACACTCAAAATTGAGCTCAGGCACATCTTGTTTACACTGATCATCTCTGAGATGTTTTTTACAACTTGATTGGAGTCCACCTATGGTAAATTCAGTTGATTGGACATGATTTGGAAAGGCACACACCTGTCTATATAAGGTCCCACAGTTAACAGTGCATGGCAGAGCACAAACCAAGCCATGAAGTCCAAGGAATTGCCTGTAGACCTCCGAGACAAGATTGTATTGAGGCACAGATCTGGGGAAGGGTACAGAAAAATTTGTGCAGCATTGAAGGTTCCAATAAACACAGTGGCCTTCATCCTTTGTAAATAGAAGAAGTTTGGAACCACCAGGACTCTTCCTAGAGCGAGCAAACTGGCCAAACTGAGCGAATGGGGGAGAAGGGTCTTAGTCAGAGAGGTGATCAAGAACCCAATGGTCACTCTGATGGAGCTCCAGCATTTCTCTGTGGAGAGAGGAGAACCTTCCAGAAAAACAACCATCTCTGCAGCACTCCACCAATCAGGTATGTATGGTAGAGTGGCCAGATGGAAACCACTCCTCATTAAAAGGCACACAACAGCCCACCTGGAGTTTGCTGAAAGGCACTTGAAGTACTCTAAGACCATGAGAAACAAAATTCTCTGGTCTGATGAAACAAAGATTGAACTCTTTGCCTGAATGACGTTGTGTCTAGAGGAAACCAGGCACCACTCATAACCCGGCCAATACCATCCCTACAGTGAAACATGGTGGTGACAGCATCATGCTGTGGGGATGTTTTTCAGTGACAGGAACTGGGAGACTACTCAGGATTAAGGGAAAGATCAATGCAGCAATGTGCAGAGACATCCTTGATGAAAACCTGATCCAGAGCGCTCTGGACCTCAGACTGGGGTGAAAAAAGGTTCTTCTTCCGACAGGACAACGACCCTAAGCACACAGACAAGAAAACAAAGGAGTGGCTAAGGGACAACTCTGTGAATGTCCTTGAGTGACCCATTCAGAGCATGACCCCGATTTAACATCTCTGGAACAATCTGAAAATAGCTGTGTACCGACTTACCGACTCTCCCCATTAAACCTGATGGAGCTTGAGAGGTCCTGCAAAGAAGAATGGGAGAAACTGCCCAAAAATAGGTGTGCCAAGCTTGTAGCATCATACTCAAAAATACTTGAGGCTTTAACCACTTTCAGACCGGACCATTTTGCTGGTAAATGACCAGAGGTCTTTTTACAATTTGGCACTGCGCTGCTTTAACTGGTAATTGCGCGGTCATGCAATGTTGTACCCAAACAAAATTTGCGTCCTTTTCTTCCCACAAACAGAGCTTTCTTTTGATGGTATTTGATTGCCTCTGTGATTTTTATTTTTTGCGATATAAACGTAAAAAGACCGAAAATTTTGAAAAAAAATGATATTTTCTACTTTTTGTTATTAGAAAAATCCAATAAACTCAATTTTAGTCATACATTTAGGCCAAAATGTATTAAGCCACATGTCTTTGGTAAAAAAGTCAAAAATTGTATATTTATTGGTTTGCGCAAAAGTTGTCACATCTACAAACTAAGGTACGTTTTCTGGAATTTACGCAGCTTTTAGTTTACGACTGCCTATCTCATTTCTTGAGGTGCTAAAATGGCAGGGCAGTACAAAACCCCCCCAAATGACCCCATTTTGGAAAGTAGACACCCTAAGGAAATTGATAAGTGGCATGTTGAGCCCATTGAATATTTTATTTTTTTGCCTCAAGCGATTGAATAATGACAAAAAAAATTTTTTTTTTTTTTTTTACACAAAGTTGTCACTAAATGATATATTGCTCACACATGCTATGGGCATATGTGAAATGACACCCCAAAATAAATTCTGCTGCTTCTCCTGAGTACGGGGATACCACATATGTGGGACTTTTTGGGAGCCTAGCCGCGTACGGGGCCCCGAAAACCAAGCACTGCCTTCAGGCTTTCTAAGGGCGTAAATTTTTGATTTCACTTCTCACTACCTATTACAGTTTTGAAGGCCATAAAATGCCAAGATGGCACAAAACCCCCACAAATGACCCCATTTTAGAAAGTAGACACCCCAAGCTATTTGCTGAGAGGCATTTTGAGTCCATGGAATATTTTATATTTTGCCACAAGTTGCGGGAAAATTACAAACTTTAATTTTTTTTTATTTTTTTTTCACAAAGTTGTCACTAAATGATATATTGCTCACACATGCTATGGGCATATGTGAAATGACACCCCAAAATAAATTCTGCTGCTTCTCCTGAGTACGGGGATACCACATATGTGGGACTTTTTGGGAGCCTAGCCGCGTACGGGGCCCCGAAAACCAAGAACCGCCTTCAGGTTTTCTAAGGGCGTAAATATTTGACTTCACTCCTCACTACCTATTACAGTTTTGAAGGCCATAAAATGCCAAGATGGCACAAAACCCCCACAAATGACCCCATTTTAGAAAGTAGACACCCCAAGCTATTTGCTGAGAGGCATGTTGAGTCCATGGAATATTTTATATTTTGCCACAAGTTGCGGGTAAATTACAAACTTTTTTTTTTTTTCACAAAGTTGTCACTAAATGATATATTGCTCACGCATGCCATGGGCATATGTGAAATGACACCCCAAAATAAATTCTGCTGCTTCTCCTGAGTACGGGGATACCACATATGTGGGACTTTTTGGGAGCCTAGCCGCGTACGGGGCCCCGAAAACCAAGCACCGCCTTCAGGCTTTCTAAGGGCGTTACAGTTTTGAAGGCCATAAAATGCCAAGATGGCACAAACCCCCCCAAATGACCCCATTTTGGAAAGTAGACACCCCTAAATTTAGGGGTACACTAGTGAGACTAGGTAATAAATGGCGGGTGCCCTGAAACTATAAAAAAAAACTAACCAACCAGCGTCACCTGTAACAGTTATATGGTGATCACTGGTGAAAGGGTTAACTAGGGGGCAATCAGAGGGCTTTATGCGGTAGTATATGGCGCTATAAAAAGCTGCGGCGAACCTAAATACCTACCTGCCTAACTAGCGTCACCTGTGACACTAATACAGCGATCAGAAAAACGATCGCTTATTAGGCTGGGTTCACACTGGAGCGATGCGGGAACGCCACGAATCCGCGGCGGGTTCCCGCATCACATGCCTCCCGGCGGCAGTTCACACTGCCCTATGCGAACTGCTGGGAGTGTCAGTGAAATGTTAATGACACCCCCAGATCAGTTCGCATATCGCAGTGCGATCTGCAAACTCGGATCGCATGGTGTGAACACCCATGCGATCCGATTCTGCTGCGGACCAAAAAAAGGGTCCCGTGCGAGTTTGCGGCGGGTGCGGCGGGTGCGACACGAATTCAGCCATACTATCTGTATGGCTGAACTCGAATCGCACAGAGATCGGATGTGATTTGCACTGCAGTGCGGTGCGAATCACATCCGTTCTCATAAACCGCTGCAATGTGAACCCAGCCTTAGTGACACTGGCGACGGGGGGTGATCACGGGGTTAAACCTTTATTGGGGGGGTTAGGGGGGTACCTTAGAACTAAAGGGGGCTAACCCTAACTGCCCTAACAGTTATTACAGTCACAAATGACACCCGCCGGGTGATCAGGGGGTTAAACTTTTATTAGGTAATAAATGGCGGGTGCCCTGAAACTATAAAAAAATAACTAACCAACCAGCGTCACCTGTAACAGTTATATGGTGATCACTGGTGAAAGGGTTAACTAGGGGGCAATCAGGGGGCTTTATGCGGTAGTATATGGGGGTCCCTGGCGCTATAAAAAGCTGCGGCGAACCTAAATACCTACCTGCCTAACTAGCGTCACCTGTGACACTAATACAGCGATCAGAAAAACGATCGCTTATTAGGCTGGGTTCACACTGGAGCGATGCGGGAACGCCACGAATCCGCGGCGGGTTCCCGCATCGCATGCCTCCCGGCGGCGGTTCACACTGCCCTATGCGAACTGCTGGGAGTGTCAGTGAAATGTTAATGACACCCCCAGATCAGTTCGCATATCGCAGTGTGATCTGCAAACTCGGATCGCATGGTGTGAACACCCATGCGATCCGATTCTGCTGCGGGCCAAAAAAAGGGTCCCGTGCGAATTTGCGGCGGGTGCGGCGGGTGCGATGCGAATTCAGCCATACTATCTGTATGGCTGAACTCGAATCGCACAGAGATCGGATGTGATTTGCACTGCAGTGCGGTGCGAATCACATTCGTTCTCATAAACCGCTGCAATGTGAACCCAGCCTTAGTGACACTGGCGACGGGGGGTGATCACGGGGTTAAACCTTTATTGGGGGGGTTAGGGGGGTACATTAGAACTAAAGGGGGCTAACCCTAACTGCCCTAACAGTTATTACAGTCACAAATGACACCAATGCAAAAAAAAAAAAAAATGACATTGGTGTCACTGTGACTGGGGGGGCAGGGGTAATTGGGGGGGTGATCGGGGGGTGTGAGTGTGCCTGGCATGTTCTACTGTGTAGTGTCGTGTTGGTGCAACTCACCGATCCTCTCTCCTCGGTGTCGGAACGAAAAATACCGACACGGAGGAGAGAATACATCACTTCCTCTCCTGTGTTTACATTACAGGAGAGGAAGTGATGTCACGGAGCATTTTCATTCGTCGGGAGCGATCGCGAGGGGGTGGCCATGAATGAATGGCCGTCCCCTCGTCCGGGATCGCTCCCGAACGAATACCGACTGCCGCAGGCACCGGGCGGGGGCCCGATCGGGCCCCCGACCCGCGGGCAGGCAAGGACGTACATGTAAGCCCTTATGCCTGCCCGTGCCATTCTGTCGACGTACATCGTCGTGCGGAGGTCGGGAAGTGGTTAATTGGTGCCAAAAGTGCTCCAACAAAGTATTGAGCAAAGGCTGTGAAAACTTATGTACATGGAATTTTTTTCGTTTTTTATTTTTAATAAATTTGCAAAGATTTCAAACAAACTTCTTTCATGTTGTCATTATGGGGTATAGTTTGTAGAATTTTAAGGAAAATAATTAATTTAATCCATTTGAGAATAAGGCTGTAAAATAACAAAATGTGGAAAAAATGAAGCATACTTTCTGGTTGCACTGTATGTTTAGCGCTGTTCATAATAAGTATTAGTCCCCGCACTTCCTTTGTGAAAGTGTCATTTTAAATTTGAAAAGTAAAGCTTGCTCTTGTTTTCTTACCTGCAAAAGTTTGAATTCATTTTCCTTATCCTTGGTGCTGAATATAAACATGTCTTTCTGTGCTTCATACTCTGCAAATGGGGTGATATTTATCGTTCCACCAGGGCCTATTTTCCAGATCACAACATCATATCCTGTACTGGCATCACCTTTGGAATCAAAGTAGAGAGTCCTACCATTGTAAGTGAAATTTACAGTCTTTAGAGATTGTAGAAGCTGTAACAAACATAGGGTTATTAATATACAAAAAAAGGAATCACATTATTGTAAACATTCGGAAGCATCAATATTATCAAGCTAAATAGCTTTCCTCCTATATTTTATATTATTTTATATTTAAGGAACATAATAATTATAATAATAATAGATAAATAGATAAATAATAATAGATAAATGTAAAAATGTTAATTTTATGGAAAAAGGAAATACAAAAACTTCTGCACTCACAGGAACCTTCGCTAAACCCAAGCTGCTGCATAAATATCTGAATGATATTAAAAAACATTTTGCAGGACTATAGCACCTTAGGCTCTCCACGCATATAAGTGTACTAACCCAAGTAATGGGGAGCCTTATATTTCCCCCAGGTATGCTCTGTTCACAATTTATCATGTGGACTCAGGATAATATGTCACTGCTCACCAGCCAAGAAAGCTTCCCTTCACTGGGATCTGACCCGCTTTGAAGCTCTGTATCTCCAGAAAGAGAAGCCTACACACCTTATCTTGCAACTTTACGGTATACTACTTGCTCATCCTGCCCCCCCTCCCCTCCGCACCCCATAATTTGTTTCCACATGAAAGCTGGGCACACAACAGCATGTTGACACATAAGGCTTGATCTGTGCATTGGACTGACTAAGATGTGCATTCCAGAATGTGCTGGAGTGCCGTGCAGGTCTGTGCAGCTGCCCAATTCTCATTGATTTGAATGGGCCGCTTACATGAGGTTGCATGGAACATCTTCACATTCCATGCGGGTGAAAACAGTACAGATTGATATGCCCATGTGAATGAGGTCTAAAAAGTATTCACAATGTGATTTATTAGGAAATGTGAGCATAGAGGATCACATCAAAGAGGAAGTTTATTTTAACAGATGGTTTACTGGGCAGCCTTTCTTCAACTTTAGGAGATCAGGAGATTCCCTTGTTGCTGACCGTGACCATCTGTTTTTGGAACTGCCTTTATTTTGCAACATGCCACTGCATTGTTTGAAAGAAGAAAAAATAAAGTCATTGTAAAGGTTCATTATTTTTTTTGTTTTTAATAACAAACATGTCATACTTGCCTCCGCTGTGCAGTTTAAGAGACAATAGAGGATACATCAATGCAAAACTGACCAGTGGCAAGACAGTTTTAACCATTGGAAATAGTCCTAACCAGCCTTCTTTGCCTAAGTTTGACTTTTACTATGGTATGTGGTAAAACGTGAATTATATAACGTGGGGTGGTTCAAGTGCACCATGCTCTTGAACTTAAAGGAGTTGTAAAGGTTTGTGTTTTATCACCTTAATGCATCCTATGAATTAAGGGAAAAAAACACCTGGCAGTCACCATCTCCCCAGCTCCCCTGTTTTAGTTACCTGAGCCCTGGAATTTCACCTGATGGAGGCGGTGTCTTGTCAATTAGGGTCCTCCATCAGATGGTGTCCCCTGCGTACTGCGCATGCGCAGTACACAGGAGCACAGATTCCGAAAATTGCCGAGGACGAACGGCGCCTGCGCCGTGAGTCCAGGTTCTATCCCCACTATCCAAGTGGACATAGAGTTAGAATAAAAAAGAGCCGAGCGCAGCGAGGCCGAGCCCGAAGCGTGGCGAGCGAAGCTCGCCCGCGAGGGGCCCTCTAAAATTCTAAACCCTATGTCCGCTTGGATAGTGGGGCTACCTCCTCCACTCACGGCGCAGGCGCCGTTCAGCTTCGGAGATTTTCCGAAGCTTCGTCTGCTCCGTACTGCGCATGCGCAGTACGGAACGGACACATATCGATGGCCGGACTCTATTAGGCAGAACAGGGGCACTCTTTCTTTGCCCAGGGTTCTTGGCTCTTGATTGGCTAGATTGATAGCAGTGCAGCCATTGGCTCCCACTGCTGTCAATCAAATCCAATGATGCGGGTGTCAGGGGGCGGGGCTGAGTCCGACATTCGTGTCTATGGACGCAAATGGTGGACTCTGGAGCATGCTCACAAGGTAACCCCCCGCCAGGAGAGTGATTCTCCTAGGGGGTTATCTGATAAGAGGAGTAGCCGCAAGAGCTGCCCATGGACCCCAGTATGATGATTGGGGCCACTCTGTGCAAAATGAGCTGCACAGTGGAGGTAAGTATGACATGTTTGTTATTAAAAAAAAAATGCAAACTTTTACAATCACTTTAATGACGGTTTGAAACTGGCAGTGAGAAAAGGAATAGCCTCAGCGAACCACTGGCCAATTTCTATTCAAAGATTTCAGTGGCGAAGCTAGATATACTTTCAGCTGGGGCAGAGATTCAGTTTGGTGCTCCCCCCATGGTGTCGGTAGAGCAGTTGACGGTGTCAGTGGACTAGTGGATGGTGTCAGTAGGGCAGTGACTGGTGTCAGTAGGACAGAGGACAATGTCAGTAGGGCAGTGGTTGGTTTCATTAGGGCAGTGGCTGATGTCAGTGGGCCAGTGGATGGTGTCAGTAGGGCAGTGAATGGTGCTAGTACGGCAGTGACTGGTATCAGAAGGATAGTCGATTGTGGCAGTGCAGCAGTGGCTGGTTTCAGCAGGGCAGTTGACAGTAGCAATAGGGCAGTGGCTGGTGTCTGTAAGGCAGTGGTTGCTGACAGTAAGGCAGTTGCTGGTGTCAGTACAGCAGTTGACAGTGTGAGTTAGGCAGTGGACGGTGTCAGTAGGGCAGTGGCTGGTGTTAGTAGGGCAGTTGACATTAGCAGTAGGGCAGTTGTCAGTGTCAGTTAGGCAGTGGCTGGTGTCAGTAGGGCAGTGGCTGGTGTCAATAGGGCAGTGGGCGGTGTCAGTAAAGCAGTGGCTGTGGTCAGCAGGGCAGTGGTTGGTTTCAGTAGAGCAGTGGATGGTGTCAGGCAGTTGCTTGCATCAGAAGGGCAGTGGACAGTGTCAGTTAGGCAGTGGCTGGCATCAGCAGGGCAGTAGTCAGCGGCAGTAGGGGATGTATGTTCTATAGTGATCGCCTGGGATTTAGACACCAACCAGAAACACACAGATCCCATCTCTTAGAATCCAGATAAAGCCAACCACCAGCTGATCACCCTCAACATAATCCCCCCCCCCATCACAGGCGCTGAATTCTCGAGGAGTGGACACCGATCATATCAAGATTGACACTCCCGGACACTGCTTGAGCCTGAAACCCTTCAGCGAGGTTTACTTAGACTCACTCCCTCGGGTGCTGACCGGATTTCTTCAAAAAGGCAGCAGGCTGAATACCTGGCCAGGTGCGGCCAGGTCCGGATCCCAACTCCCCTGCGATCAATGGCAGTGAAGGGGGGGGGCGCACATGGTGTATGTCAGCACACTGGAGATGAATCACTCTGCTTCTCCTACCCGCCTGCGCCATAGAAAAGCACTCTAGAGCAACACTGCAGCTACTGTTGTTTAGCAACATAGCAACAGTAGCTGAAGTGTCACTCTGGAATGCCTTTCTATAGTGCGGGCGGGCAGGAGGACAGGAGTTCTTCATCGCTAGTGCGCCTGTGCAGTCTCCTTCCTATTTGATTCTCCAGTATTTGGGGAACTGTGCAGCGGGCGCTGCCTGTCCACGGCTCGCAGTGTGGGTGGGGTAGGCACCCCTGGCTGCGCCACCCTAGATGCGGCACTGTGGCATGTACCCCCCTGCCCCCCCCCCCCCATTTTAGGCTTCAATAGATTGCATGTGCTGCTGCTGAAATTATCTGAAAAAAAGGCTTTTATTTAGCCACTTGCCAACTGCTTCACATATAAGTATGGTGGCAGAGTGGCTCTCTTGTGCTGGATCACGTATTTAGTACATGATCCAGTACTTCCGGGTAGGGGGTGTGCATGTGGCCCCTGCCAGTTGTACTGTGATTAGTCACAGCACAAGCCGATCAGAGGGTCCTGGCCAATGATTGACTGCAAGCACCCGCTAATCAGGCAAAGAGGATGACAGGACAGAGCTCTGTGAATGTAAAAAATACAGAGCTCTGTCCTGTTATTGGGGATGTGCCAGCTTTTGTTTCCCTTTTAGGGACTAAAAACTAACATATTCCTTAGTAAAAACAGCACACAGTGAGTGCACCAAGCACTGTTAGGCACACATTTAACCCCTTGATCGCCTTAGATGATAACCCCTTCCCCGCCAGTGTCATTAACCACTTGTTGACCGCCGCACGACGATGTATGTCCTATTTTTGAAGAGGGATATCTCGGTAACGGCAGCAGCTGCTGCCACAACCGAGATATCCATCTCTTCAGGCGGCAGTCGGCTGTACAATAACGGTGGTCTCCGCGGCGGATTCGCCGCGAGATCACCGCTATCGGCGGCGGGAGAGGTGCCACCCCCCCTCCCGCCGCCCTCCCGCACCTTCTGCCGCTTACCGGAGCCGTCGTAGCGGCGGAGACGATCGGGTCCTTTCATCAGTGAGGCTAAGATGGCCCCCACTCGTCTCTATACCATAGGAGGGCGGAAGCGACGTCAAAACGTCACTTCCGCCCATACCTCTTAAAGGTATATTTTTTTTAAATGTCAGATTTTATTTTATTTTTTTTTATTTTTTTTTTGCATTTTAGCCCAAATATGAGATCTGAGGACTTTTTGACCCCAGATCTCATATTTAAGAGGACCTGTCATGCTTTTTTCTATTACAAGGGATGTTTACATTCCTTGTAATAGGAACAAAAGTGATCCATTTTTTTTTTTTAAAACAGTGTAAAAATAAATAAAATCAATTAAAATAAATAAGAAAAAAAAAATATTTTTTTTAAAAACACCCCGTCACGACGAGCTTGTGCACAGAAGCGAGCGCATACGTGAGTAGCGCTCGCATATGAAAACGGTGGTCAAACCACACATGTGAGGTATCGCCGCGATCGGTAGAGCGAGAGCAATAATTCTAGCCCTAGACCTCCTCTGTAACGCAAAAAATGCAACCTGTAGAATTTTTTAAATGTCGCTTATGGAGATTTTTGAGGCTAAAAGTTTGACGCCATTCCACGAGCGGGCGCAATTTTGAAGCGTGACATGTTGGGTATCAATTTACTCGGCGTACCATTATCTTTCACAATATAAAAAAAAATTGGGCTAATTTTGCTGTTGTCTTATTTTTTTATTCAAAAAAGTGAATTTTTTCCAAAAAAAGTGCGCTTGTGAGACCGCTGCGCAAATACGGTGTGAAAAAAAGTATTTCAATGACCGCCATTTTATTCTCTAGGGTGTTAGAAAAAAAACAATATAAAATGTTTGGGGGTTCTAAGTAATTTTCTAGCAACAAAAACTGTTTTAAACATGTAAACACCAAGTCTGAAAAAGAGGCCTGGTCCTAAAGTGGTTAATACAGTGACAGTGTATATTTTTAGCACTGATTACTATATTAGCGTCACTGGTTCCCACAAAGTGTTAAAAGTGTCAGTTAGTGTCAGATTGTCCGCTATACTATCACAATCCCACTATAAGTCACTGATCATCTCCATTACTAGTATACAAAAAAAAAATCCAGTATGTATACCATAGTATATAGTACATAGTATACGCTATAACTTTTGCTCAAACCAATCAATATATGCTTATTGGGATTTTTTGACCAAAAATATGTAGCAGAATACATATTGGCCTAAATTTATAAATAAATTAGATTTTTTAAACATTTATATTGGATATGTTTTAGAGGCAGGAAGTAATACATTTTATTTTTTTCTAAATTTTCTCTTTTTTTTAATTGAAACTTTGCAAAACATGCCAATACATATCCCCTAACTTTTTATGGGCAAGATATGTAAAACAAGCAGAATGAGCTTGGTACTGTGGCTCCTCAAATTCAGTCATACAGGTACTCTATTAGGAGAAGGTAAAATAAAGGCACAAAAAAAGCTGATTAAATCTTCCTACCTAATGGATGCAGTAGTGTTGACATAGGGAATGTAGTTTTCTTAAGACACACACATCATTAGGAGCATAGGTAAAATAGGAAGGAACCCACACACTAGACATGTGCGCCGTCAATAAATTTGTTTTGTTTCATTCCGTTCCGTTTTGTATTAGAATTGATTTATATTTCGTAATTCGTGTCCAAAATTTCGTATGAAATACGAATTTTCGTTAGGTTCGTTAACTTTTCGTAACAATTACGATGGTTCATTATGATGAATTTATCATTATGAGGTGCTCCCATCATCCCTGTCCTGTGCTGACTTCCTGGGTTTTTAACTTTTAGGTTCGTTAACTTTTGATAGCAATTCCGAATGTTTGTTAGGAATTTGGATCCGAAATTCGTAAACGAAATTTCCTATTTCGGACAAAACTCGGAAGCATAGCAATTCGTATTTCTGATCCTCCCGAATGTACGAATATACGGAAATTCGTACAGATTTTCGATTCGTACGAAACTATGTCTACCACCTACACCTCTGCTCTTTTTATAGGCTCTGTCCAGCCCAGTGATTATGCCACCACTTTATTTACAAATAAATCGGGTTTGCAAAGACATTTGGTGCACAGTGAACGGATATCCTGGTCAACTTTTGGGAAATACACTAAACAAATGCAATTGTGTTTGGAGATCGCTCTATATGTATCTGTAACTTATCATTTGAAAACAATTTATAGTAAATATGAAATACATCATAAATAATTCTACCTCCCATGGTGCAAAGGCTTTAGGATTTCTGCAGTTTCTATTCAAACACAGTTTTTGAATAGCATATGCTATAGCAGTCACTGCCAGCTGAGTGCTAAAGATAAATCCTGGTTGTACTGTGGCCGAAAGAAAGTCCTCTCCCAGAGCTCTGTTCTTTATCCTAGTGGAGGTGACCACAGCTTCTTTGGAATAATTATTAACACAATTGTACATATCACTGTATTTCCTCTTCGAACAGCCAGACACAAGCACTGCGTATTGGTCTAGGAAACGATTCATCTCAAAGTCCTTTTGGTTTAGGTCTTTTAAATACTCCTGAAACGATGTCGTATCACCACTCTTAAACATAAATCCAATCACTTGGCCAATCTTTTGAATATTGGGTATGCTACTTATTCCTGTAGATACAGCCCAGCTATCACTTGCAATCCATGTCTTCTTTATTTTCTTCTCCATAACTTTTAAAAATAGCTGTACGATAAGCGAAGGTTTTAGAAAAGCTACAATGACATTGACCCTGGTTTCTTTTAGTATGGTTTGAATTGTCTTGTCTATCCGAGATTGTACGTTGCTGTCAGATAAATGAGCAGGTATGACTTCTTTAAAGGCGATACATACATTGATAAAGCTAGCCTGAGCTCCAAAACTCTCTAGAGCTGATCGCCCATAGTCATCATCCATGGTTATTAGTCCAATCCAATTCCATCCAGAGAAATGAATAAGTTTTGCCATTGCCCTAGTTTGGTAAGAGTCATTTGGAATTGTTCGTAAGAAAGCAGGAAATCTAAATTTATCACTTAGTATTTGAGCAGATGATGCATGACTGACCTGTCAAAAAAGGGGTTTCATATAAATATTTATTGTATTGCAATACAATTTACAAAATTTTATCATGTAATTTAAAATCCTACACATCAGATGCCAATAGTCTCTATACTAATGTGTGCAAACATGCCAACAAAAAAATGGCCTGGTCTCTAAGCTGCTGAGACTGATTTCTTCTTATTTCCACTGGTTATTTCATACCACCCTGCATAATATTTTAGTTTAAAAAATCCTATTTATATATGATACATTTTATCATTAGGATAAGTAGCTTAGGATAAGCCATATATTACAAAAGAGTAGGAAACTGAAAAAAAGTAAGTTTAGTAATTAAAACAGTAGTGCAACCAATAAAGCAGAACTCCGGGATAAGCAAATAGTGTCTAAATACAAGAATTGTGTATATTCCTACTTAAACCGGTAAAAAAAAACTTTCCCATATAAGACAAATGCATAATGTGTTATTATGCATCACTATACAACGCCGATAGGGCTTCCAACTTACCCCGATCTTCCTTCTGGGTTCACGGCCTCTGGCTACATGAGTTGCCGGGGCTGCAATGACATCACTCCTCTGCATGCATGCTGGAGCCTTCGGCTATGGCACAGGCTCTGAAGGCCAGTATGCTGCACCTATAGAGCGCATGCTCTTTGTCCAGATCTGTGCAGAATTCCAGCATATAACTTTTCTTCTGAGCAGGAGCTCCCTGTAATAAAGACCAATCACTGCTGTTGCAGGGTGTAGTTTTTTGCAGGCAGCCTATAGTGGATGGAGCCTGCTGGTCCATCCCACAGCTCTGTTCTCTGTACATGCTATGCACAGCACAGGGATCATGTGACTGTTACCTTTGCAAGGTAATTTCTGAGTTTGCAAAGGCATCTTGTGCTCGGAAAGTGGTTTATATGCTTTGCGACTATTGAGGGATATATCTAAATAAAAAAATGTTGTTGCCTTAAATTTAGCTTTAAATATATTTTGAAAACGTTTTGCTAACTGAAAATTCTACTGCTGGAAGCAAAGTGTGGCATTGATTAATCCCTAAACATGGTCCGACTTCGAAAATGTAATCCTTGTAAATTATCATTATGTAACTAAATTCTACATTGTTGATATGATAGCACATTAATCACGCACTTTAATTCAGGAGACATTTTTTCTCTTTTTACTTGGTTATTCTAGGTTTCCAAATATGACAATTTCATGTCTGTGGACAGCAGTGCATGCTACTAGACACTTCTGTTGACAGATCTAGGGGGAAAAGAGCACTCGCTCATATTGGAGCTATTAATTCCTGCCTGATCAACCACTGGCAAAGGTGTCTGGCACCGACTCTCCATCCTGCCTACGTATTACAGCCATGGCTCAACCAGGAAATGCAGGTTTTATTGATACAGGAGCCAAAGTTGGACTGGGGCTGCCCATTTGCCTACCCTCTAATACTCTCCATCCTTTCTACGTATTACAGCCATGGCTCAACCAGGAAATGCAGGTTTTATTGATACAGGAGCCAAAGTTGGACTGGGGCTGCCCATTTGCCTACCCTCTAATACCTATGACCTTAGCATCATATTGCAGTAATAACATCTACAATGGTACCATTTCAGAATGCTTCACAAATATGATGATCATTATTAATATAAGTTAAACCTCTGCCTAAAGCAATCTATTTCTACAAGTAAAAAAAAAAGGCATAGCTGCTCCCCTTCTGAAAATACTAGCTGCCTGACTGTTACCTGAGCAGTTCAAGTTTTCTAGCTCTCCATGTGAAATCACAGGTTACATTATTAATGGTTCTTGGAAAGAAACTTGGCATGATAGTGAAGACCGACGTTAGTAAACGCATATGTATGCCCTAAGTTTACAGTAACTGCCAAATTATTATGCATGCTGTTTATACAGACATAGATGTATAGATTAATGTACAGTAGCTGGAAAGGGTGGGCCAACTCAATATTGAACCCTACGGACTAAGACTGGGATGCCGTTAAAGTGCATGTGCGTGTAAAGGAAGGTGTCCCAATACTTTTGGTAATATAGTGGACATACAATGAAATGTTCTTTCTCGCAGAATGTCATGGTTATGATATAATTTCCTGTTTATATGCTTCTGTTGTTTTCCAACAAAACTAAATGGTCATGTGTCCAGAAAAAAAACTGCAACTGGTAAGAGTCATATCTGCAGCAGCTTTCCAAAACTTTCAACACTGGAAATATGTTCTACACAAAAAGAAAATACGGATTTGTGCTTAGACAACATACATTTCGATTGAGCCCTTACCTGTGGTATAAGCTGGGTGTTCAGTAACTTTGCAACAGCAATGGACACTTCTGAATAACTGTCTCCTATTACAGCTTTTACTTTGGGTATATAGTCCGAATAGTTGCATTTAAATAGAACAGCGTCTCCTGAAGTATTGTATGTAGACAGAAATCGTAATGTAGCTGATATTGCTAGTGTGGACTCTGAACAGGTATCATAGATTTCATATCCCAGTTTAACTCCAGATAAAAGTGTGGAATTGTTTATTGACTCTATAGTGTGAACCATGGCTAGTATCTGTAAGAAACCCTGCATCTCAAATCTGCAACGTAAAAAGTAATAATGTTAAGTTTTACCAAGTTAGGTAAATAAATGCACTAATTACATGTAAGAAAACCAAAACAAATTAGATGCTTGTTATCCAGAGCTAATCACATATATATTAGAACTGGGCAGAAAGATCCAATAGAACCAGATTCATAATGACCTATTTCATTGTTAAATCTTGATGTAAAAATTCTGTCTAAACTTTGTCCACCCCACACAATCTGAATTTATCAAAGGCAGAACAGCCTCAATAATTATCCAAAAAGTCCTGATGGTCCTAGAACAAGCCGAAATTAACCAGACAAGGTATTTTGCAATTATCACCCTGAACTCAGAGAAAGCTTTCAATAATGTTAGCTTTGAATGACTCGCTTTGGTGCTTTCTAAAATGGGTTTCTCAGGCCTCTTCTTCCATCTCCTCAATACCATGTACACTTCTCCAATGGCTAGATTAGTGGTTGTGAGTCTCCTGTCAGATTACATCAGGCTGTTTAAGGGCACCAGGTAAGTCTGCTTGCTGTCCCCTCTATTGTTCAACCTTGTCCTTGAACCATTGTCCAGTAACCTAACTGAGATAGCTCCCTTACACGGTGCACCTATAAGTTGTTCAGAATTACGTACCACTCTTTGCAGATGATGTCCTAATTATTAGCATCAGATATGCTAATAATGACATTTATTTTTGATGAATCTCACCTGTACTCAGGCCTTCACATTAACTATAACAAGAGTGGGATACATCCATTAGGTGCCTCACAGCTATACTGTGGTCCTTTATATCTCCTTTTTCTATAGCTAAATCTTACATTTCTTATCTATGTATAAAGATAGGGAAACTTCCTTACTCCTTGTATACCCTCAACTACCCTCCCCTAATTCAGAAAATAGTTCATTAGTTAAATACCTGGATAGATCTGCCTATCTCACTTCTGGGGAGATGTCATTTGTTTAAAATGGTCAGCTTTGCTCGCCTATTGTATCCACTGCAAACTATTCCTGTTATGCTGAAGCATAAAGATTTTAAATCTTTAGATCCTAATTTCTTTGACATAACAAAAAGGGACGTATAGCCCTATCTAAGCTGTATCTCCCTAGGAGCAAGGGGGGGGGGGGATCTCCCCAACATCAGGTTATATAAGCTAGCATGCCTACTTTGTACAGGTTTAAGCCCGGTACACACTACAGTTTTTTTTGCGCAATCCAGCAGGTTGCACAAAAAAAACCTGTCAGCCCCGGTCGGAAACACTGTACTAACCATGCAAGGTTAGTCCAGTGATCTCCCCCACTGAGCTGTTGTGTTCTGACAGGAGGACAGCCCCAGTCACCAGAAAACTTCGATCATCGATCTCTGCCATTGAGAGCGCTGATTGGGAGTCGATTGGCCGCTGGTTTTCCAGCATGCACGTCCAACAGAGGCCTGCTGAATGACCAGCTTCTGTCAGACAAACCGACATACATACAGGCAGAATGTCGGCTGTTCTTTTTTGAAAACGCAAGAGTCTCCCAACATCCTGCTCGTGTGTACAGGGCTTTAGACTGCATCTCTGAAGCATTGCGATATTCTAACTGGTCACTAGAGTCAGCGATAGCTCACCCTACTCCTTGTGGCTCTTTTACACAGCAAATGGAAATCTCTACCACCCAAGCTTCAACATAATATACTACTGAGGGACACTGTCATAGCATGGAGAGAAATCCTAAAAAAAATAGTCTCTCCCCTTTCATCTCCGGGCACTTACCCCTACAGGGCAATCCGATGTTTCTCCCAGGACTGCAACATGAGGCCTTCTCAATGTGGCAATGCAAAGGTTAGAACCTTAGGTACATTGATGTGTAAGTTGGATTCTGGCAATTCTTTTTCCTTCCAAGACATTGCCACAACATTTTCCATCCCATCAGACCATCTCTTCTATTACTGGCAATGCTTAAGCTATGCTAATTCTTGCTGTCAAAATCGGAACAAGAGATTTCAGCTATCCTTGATAGTAATGTTTACTAGACAAAAGATCCATTTTGGACATCTATAAACCTCTCAATTGCTAATTTATGAACTCCTTCAGTTCCTCTACAGCCGCTAACTGGGGCAAGGACTTCCCCACTGAGTCAATCACTGATAAAATGCTGACCGGGTTTAACAAGATTTTACAGCTGATCGCCAATGAATCGTGGGGAGAGACGCAACTCAAACTTATACATCGAGCCTACATACCATTCCTTCCAAATAAATTCACTACTCAGTTGGTTCTCTGTCCTTTTTTTTAGCCAGGCAAAACCCTCTCGCTCACACTCTCTATGGTCATGCCCACCTATATCGCTTTATTTGGACCAGGTGATTGCTTTTATTTATGGGTCAAAGATCATCGCCTTCCAAAAGAACCTCTTTGTCTGTTATTTGGCCATAGCATCCCAATTCTCCAACACCTGATCGGGCAAGCTTCTATCACCTACCTTGGATCCTCATTTGCCAATTAGTGGCACGTGGAGCCATTTAAAAAAAAAAATACTCTATCTATCTATCTATCTATCTATCTATCTATCTATCTATCTATCTATCTAACCATTTCAGATGTGAAGAAGGAACTGAGACTCTTACTTTATAGAGACAAATTGTACTGTGATTCATCCCATTCCTCTTCCATAACCCGTTTCTATCAGGGAGCCTTCCTGTCAACCACTCTATCCACAGCGGAAACCTCTTCCCTTGCTAAATCTTTCAGCTACTTTCTATGACAACTCCACTATCAGGATGTCATCACCTAATGCAGTTTTTCTCTGCTGTCTTTGTTTTTGAATAGACACCACAAAACACTGAGATATCCTTACCAATTTATCCTAAGGCACTATCTTGCTCAGGATGCTCAGGACTGGTTTAATTGCTAATTACTAGTTTGAACTTAGCTGCGTCCTTTTCACTAGAGATTCGATTTCCCCATTTCTCCTCTCTGTTAAGGACATATATTTACATCCCTTTTTATCCCCCCTCCTTATTAACGGAGAATCATCCTTGTTTCTTCTTTGCTAAAAGGATACCCACCTTTTTCCAGTTATTTGATGAACTACATGTATTATGGCATATAATTGGATTTTGGATTATGTAAAACTCAATAAATTCTCTTATAAAAAAAGAACTGGGCAGTACATTTCAGAAGATAAATGGACAAAGTTTGCCAAATTTTGTCATCAACATTGATAATCATCATACATACTTTATGATAGTTGTCCCTACAGAGACTTAAATTCCAAGGGCTTAGAACTATGAGAAAAATCTTACATTTTATGTACAGCAACAATCAGTAGGGCTGATAAACTTAGTATATTAAAACCAGTAGACCAGCATGACATCTAAGCAACAAGATTTTTTTTCCATGCGTTTTGACAGTTTTTTTATACCTAATTTATGAGTAGTAACAGAACCAGTTTCAAAGAAATACCATTTCTTCAATAAAAATTAGTAAATTTAAAGATTACAGACAAAGAAATTATACATATAGAATATGGGGAAAGGAAAGAAGGAGGGGAGGGTAATGAGACGTTTAACTGACCGACAAGAGATATAGTAAATTAATTGTAATATGTGTACTTTGTTTATAGTTTATATGCCCCCACCGAAACTCAAATGCACATTATATATATATTCTTAAAGCTAACAGCCCTTAAATTTAGGAATTTAGAAACTAATTATATTTGGAAATAAATTAGTCTTTTTCTTGCTTTAAAACTCTTCATCCATTCTTGAATGCTGGAGGTTTATATTGTTTCCAGTCAGGACGATTAGCTTAGTGGCTGCTATAGAAAAAGTGGTTAGATCATATATTTGTTTAGATTTTTGTTTTTAAATCTATGTCAAACTTCAGCCCACAAGCCAGATATGACCCTTTTGTTTGTCTTTTTCTCCCTCTGACTCCATAGACACCAACTGACACCAACAATGGAACACAATTCTTTCCAGTGACACCAACTATGAGACAGTATCCCTCTTCCTACTTCCCAAAGGTGCTAGATAATTTTTTACTTCCATTGACCATTAACCTTGAGCATTTTTACTCCAAATGACAAGTAAGCCTGAGATATTGTTTATGCTAATACTCTTTCAGTACATTTTTACCTATTTTCAATCCATTTTGTTAAAACTTAATTTAACCCTTGTTAAGAATTACTGTAATACAGCCGGCTGCATTATTGTAGTAATAAATATAGAGCTTTTTTCGTTACACTAGTAATTGCTGCTCTATACCAGAAAAGTGTCTATGGATATCAAGCGGGAACCCATCCAAAAAGCAAGAAAAAAAGTGTGCCCCCTCAAAAAAAACCCATACCAGACCCTTATCTGAACATGAAAACTGGCAAGCCAGGAAAGGGAAGGAGGCAGCGCCTAACAAAAAGGGAAGCATAACATTAGGGGCTCCCCAAATACTGCCCTCATGAGAATTAATAAGAAGTACATAGTCAGTTTAAAAAAAAATCCTAGAATACAAATCCATCATTAATTATGTCATCCAGCAAAACAGATCCACACCAATCACGATAAACAATGCACATTGCATCCAAAAAACCTGCCAAATATAGTCAGTTGCTATCTTTGGTTAGTGATAGCATGCTGGCCGGTAAATAAATGGGGCTGGATGACATCACTTGTTGCTAAGGATGGGGAGGGTGTCAATACCTGCTGCTTCCTTAGCAACCTTTGACAGCAAAGAAGCTGTAATATATAGTAGTGATATTTGTACTACTACTATACTTGATGTTCTGCTCTCAAGGAATGAGTCCAGACAAATGCCCCAACAGCCAAAGTTGGATGTGAACTTGTGTTTGGACTGAACTTTGAGCTCATCCCTACCGATGAGTTCAAAGTCTCACTGTTATGGTTAAAGCGGGAGTAAACCCGCTGACTTTTTTTTTTAAACCTGTAAGGGAAAAGGCATAATGAGCTAGTATCATTACGAGGGTAATATCTCCTAAACCAAACAGGTTTAGGAGATAGGAGATATTCTTTTTACCTACAGGTAAGTCTTATTATAGGCTTACCTGTAGGTCAAAGTCAAATATTTGACTATACAACCACTTTAAAGTAGAATTTTTTTTTTCATTTTGGCTAAAGTAAGGGAGGTTAGAACCTCTTCCAAAACAGGTATTGAGAGGAAATCCTTTCCAAATGAGAAAGAAGTACCTGGTTAGGGATGAGCTTCGTGTTCGAGTCGAACATCGGCTGTTCACCCGTTCGGCGAATTCCGAACATTATGGACCGTTCGCGCCAAATTCGTGTGGCGCTCACGGCCCACAATGCACTGCGTCATCGCAGTGCATTGCTGGCTCATGATTGGCCAAGCATGCACTGTGACCCCGCATGCTTGGCCAATCACAGCGCCAGCAGCGAGGAGAGCCATGTGCCTGTGGCCAATCATAGCTCAGGCTGTGTAGTACACGCCCCACACTATATAAGGCCGCCAGCGCGGCGGCCTAGTGTAGTGTGTTGGCGTCTGAAGCAGTTAGTGGGTGTTCTGTGTACCTTCAACACAGTACACACCGATCGTTTTCGGCCGATTTTCGATCTTGCTGTTGTGTAGTGGTTGTTGTCTGTGTGCCCTGACCGCAGTATACACCGCTATATTCACCTCACCTATATAGCTAGTGATCTATCTTTTATAATAGAGCTTGCAGTCAGTAGTGTTAGGAGCTTGTGCGCGCTGTCTGCGTGCTCTGTACCCAGTACATACCGCTATATCCACCTACATAGCTCTTCTCTATTTGAGCCCACTTGCCATCTGCAGGAGTTATTGGAAGTTGTGTGTGCCTCCAGCACAGCACAGTATACATCTGTATATACCCCTTTATCTCTGGTGTTCTATAAAAAAGGCATCTGCAGGAGTTAGTGGGTTTTTTGTGCCTCCAGCACAATATACACCTGTATCTACCCTTTATTGCTGTTCTCTAATAGAGCCATCTGCAGGGCTTAGTGGGTGTTGTGTGACTCAATTACATTATACCCCTTTATCTGTGGTGTTCTATAATAAAGGCATCTGCAGGAGTTAGTGGGTGTTGTGTGACTCCAGTACAATATACACCTGTATCTACCGTTTATTGCTGTTCTCTAATAGAGCCATCTGCAGGGCTTAGTGGGTGTTGTGTGACTCCATTACACTGCTGTTTTACCCAACTCCCTTCAGGCCATTACCATGTCTGGAAGGCCAGCAAGGAGAGGCAGACAGGCGCGAGCCGATAAAAGAGGGCAAGCAGGCTCTGTGTGTAGAGACAACAGTGCTGGTCGTGGACGCGGTGCATTGTCATCAGCACGTGGCCATGGGACAAGCTTGTCCTTCTTTTCGGCAGCTGGACATGTTGAACCGCAACATGCCAACGACTTGGTAGAGTGGATGACCAAGCCCTCTTCATCCTCCTCATCCTCTCTCACCCAGTCTCAGGGTACTAGCAAAGCAGCTGCCAACGCATCGTCTTCCCTCCTCTCAATGTCATCATCAGTGACTCCTTCCCTAGACCCACCACGTCCTCCTGAGGAGTCTCCTGAACTCTTTGAGCACAGTGTTGAGTACATGCTCCAGGAGGATGCCCAGTGTTTTGTGGGTTCTGATGATGACACTCAGCTAGAGGAAGGCAGTAGCGTGAGCGCAGAGAGAGGGATTGCTCAAGAAGGACAGCAATCTGGCAGTCATGTTCCACAAGCTGCAGCATACTGCCAGGTTTGCTACAGCGATGAAGAGGGAGGGGATGATGAGGGCACTGACTCCACGTGGGTGCCTGGAAGGAGAGAGGAGGAGGAGGAGGAGGAGGAGGAGGCACATGTCCAACGAGGCAGGATGCCCTCCGGGGGCCAGCTTAGGGGCAGCACACCGACTGAATCACACCGCAGAGCTCCGCCTGTGCAGGGCGCTGCCTCTGCGCGTTATTCTAAAAGTTCTTTGGTGTGGGCCTTTTTTGAGACGAGTGCATCAGATCGCACCGCTGCTATTTGCAGCATATGTCTCAAGCGTATCTCGAGTGGCCAAAACATCAGCCGCTTGGGCACCACATGCTTGACCAGACATATGTTGACCTGCCATGCAGCTCGTTGGCAAGCGTACCTCAAAGACCCACACCAAAGAACAAAGCGGACCTCTCCTTGGTCCTCATCAGCTGGCATCTCCAACCCCACTAGACCTTCAGTCCTCTCTGAAACCTGCTCTGAGAGGAATGAAGGTGTAGAATTAGGTGTGTCACAGCCAAGTGCTTCCGGGAACTCTGCTAGCGGTACACCCACGTCCGATTATAGCAGGCAAATGTCCCTGCCCCAGCTGCTGGACCGGCGAAAGAAGTTCACTCCCAGCCATCCACATGCCCAGCGGTTGAATGCTAGCTTGGCTAAATTGCTAGCACTTCAACTGCTGCCTTTTCAGTTGGTAGACTCGGCCCCCTTCCGTGAGTTTGTACAATGTGCGGTTCCTCAGTGGCAGGTCCCCAAACGCCTCTTTTTCTCACGGAAGGTGCCTATTACCGCTGACTCATGGTCCAGCAGGCATGGACAGGGACGTTACCTGTCTTTCACGGCCCATTGGGTCACTCTTCTGGCAGCTGGGAAGGATGCTGGACAAGGTGCAGTAGTGTTGGAGGTTGTTTCTGCCACCACGCCTCCAAAATGCTACTATTGGTTGTGACACACCTCTCTCCTCCACCCCCTCCTCTTCTTCTTCCTCCATGGCCTCTTCCAGTGCTCTGTCCTCAGAACCAGTGGTGCTTCGTAGGCATTCCAGGGGCTATGCAAGTACGCAGGCAAAACGATGCCGTGCTTGCGCTGGTTTGTTTGGGGGACAGGAGCCACACTGGGGCGGATGTTTTGTCAGCTCTGCAGGGGCAGGCCGAGAGGTGGTTGACGCCACGCCAGCTTAAGCCAGGAATGGTGGTTTGTGACAATGGCACCAACCTCATCTCCGCCCTCCGACAGGGACAACTGACCCATGTGCCCTGTGTAGCTCACGTCCTTAACCTGGTGGTGCAGCAGTTCTTGGGCAGGTACCCCGGCTTACAGGATGTCCTGAAGCAGGCCAGGAAAGTCTGTGTGCATTTCCGCCGATCATTTAATGCCTGTGCTCGGCTGGCTGAGCTCCAAAAGGAGTTGAACCTGCCCAAGAACCGCCTTATATGTGACATGCCCACCAGGTGGAACTCAACGTTGGCCATGCTGCAGCGGCTGCACACGCAGCAGAGGGCCATCAATGAGTACCTGTGCGACTACGGCACCAGGACAGGGTCAGGGGAGCTCAGTTTTTTCTCACCACGCCAGTGGGGCATGATCAGGGATGCATGCACTGTCCTGTCACCGTTTGAGGAGGCCACAAGGATGGTGAGCAGTGACAGTGCATGCATCAGTGACACTGTACCTCTTGTCCACCTCTTGGAGCATACGCTGCGTGGAATAATGGACAGGGCACTTGAGGCAGTACAGAGGCAGGAAGAGGAGGACTTCCTTGCCTCTCAAGGCCCCCTTTATCCAGACAGTGTTCCTGCTGTGCCACCCATCACACAGGAAGAGGATGAGGAGGAGGAAGAGGAGGAGGAGGATGATTGTGTCAGCATGGAGGTGGAGGCTGGCACTCAGCATCAGCATCAGCAGCAGCAGCAGTCTTGTAGGGATGATTTACAGTCCCAAGAAACACGTGGACTTGTACGTGGCTGGGAGGAGGTAGCTGCGGATCATGTTGTCCTTAGTGATCCAGAGGACTCCGGACCAAATACCTCAGCTAACCTACGCTGCATGGCCTCCCTGATCCTGCAAAGCCTGCAAAGCCTGCGGAAGGATCCTCGTATTCTTCGGATCAAGGAGAGGGACCATTACTGGCTGGCCACTCTCCTTGATCCACGGTTCAAGGGTAAGGTTGCTGCATTGTGACTTAAGAGGTGTACTTGACAGAAAGTGCTTTATCTGGAGGTAATTGAAGAAGGGAATGTGCCTGTCCGGGAATTTTTCGGGGAGGGAATGAAAGGGGATCAAATCTCCCCTCTCAAAGAAAGATCTAGCTCTTAAGACATCCTGTTGTGTCTGGTCTGTTGGCTGTCGTGGAGAGATACCTGGAGGAAAGTCTGGGTTGTATTCTAGCAGTGAAAGTGGGCCAGGAGTAGAGGAGGGTTTAAATTTTTGACACACCGCTCTCCATGAGCGTCAGGTCGACCCTATCAATGGATGGGAGTTAAGCGTATGCGAGATAGAAAGGGGGTCCAGCCAAGAAAGAAGTCTGATCGGGATGCCGGCGGCTGTCTCTTCTATGTCTACCCATGCTTTGGCTTGCCTGTGAACATGCCAGTCCATTATTCTGGTGAGCTGGCATGCCCAATTGTACTTTTGTAGGTCGGGGACTCCCAGTCCGCCTTGCAATTTGGGCAAAGTCAGCTTTCCCCAACTTATGCGTGGATGCTTGTTAGCCCATATAAATTGAGAGCTTAGAGCTTTGTATGTGGCAAAAAATGCCTGTGGTAGTTTGATCGGAATTGTCTGCATGAGATACAAGATCCTGGGGAGAACATTCATCTTCAGGATCGAGGATCTCCAAAACCATGAGATTGTGCGTTTATTCCAATTTTGTAGGTCTTGTCTGATAGCATTCAAAAGGGGTAAAAAGTTTCGAGGGTAGAGATCGGACAGTTTCGTTGGGAGCTGAATTCCCAGATAAGTTAAAGCGTGTCTCTCCCACCCGAACGGGAAGTTCAATTTGCATTGAGTCAGCACGTTTTCAGGAAGAGTAATATTAAGGGCCTTCGATTTACTGTAATTAATCTGTAAGTTGGCTATTGATTTAAAAAGTGCCAGATCCTGGAGTAGATTTGGTATCGTGATGATCGGCTCCGTAAGGAACAAGAGCACATCGTCAGCGTATGCTGCCACTTTGTACTCTGTGTCGTTTATCCGGATCCCCTTAATGTCTTCGTTCAGTCGGAGTTTACGTAACATGGGTTCTAATGTAAGGATGAAGATGAGGGGAGATAAGGGGCAACCTTGTCTGGTCCCGTTGGACAGGGAGAAGGCATCCGACAGGTGGCCGTTCGCTCTAATTCTGGCCGTGGGGGGATGAGTATAGTGCAGTGATGAATTGCATTGTGCGTTCTCTAAAACCCATTTTACAGAACGTTGCCATCATGTAATCCCACGCCACCCTGTCAAATGCCTTCTCCGCGTCCAATGAGAGGAGAAAGCCTGGTTTACGGGATGTGGATAGCCACTGATGTATGCTTATTGCCTTTAAGGTATTATCCCGGACCTCTCGTCCCGGGACAAAGCCTACCTGGTCCAGGGATATCAATAAAGGGAGTAAGAAGAGTATGCGATTGGCCAGAATTTTGGCGTAGATCTTCATGTCAACGTTTATAAGCGAGATGGGTCTGTAGTTGGTCACCAATGATTCTTCCTTCCCTGGTTTGGGGATCACTGTGATATGGGCCTCAAAAAGGTCCGCGTGCATTACAGGGGAATTTGGGAGATTATTAAATGTGTCTAAAAGGTGAGTGATCAAGGTTTCAGAAAATGTTTTATAATATAGGGTTGAGAGGCCATCAGGGCCTGGGCTCTTGCCCGGTTTTAGCTGTTTAAGAGCCTCCTGTATCTCTTCCCCAGAGATCGGTCTGTCCATGTCAGCCGCCGCGTCAGCAGAGATAGGTCCCGGGCAATGGTCTGTCAGGAAGTCCGAAATCAACCGGCTTCTATCCTGTTGGGATCCTGCCTGGTGAGTGGGTGGGAGATTATATAACTTTGAGTAATATTGTTTAAACTGATCTACAATACCCGAAGGGGTTTCTATTTTGTTACCTGAGGGGCCAGTGATATGATGTATCGTCGTCCTTGCTTTCTTTTTTTGAGTCGCCCTAGCTAATAATTTCCCCGCCTTATTGCCAAATTCATAATAATTCCTTTGCATAAGTACATATTTTCGTCTGATCGGTTTCCCCAATTCCTCCAGGAGATCTTCTCTGGTTTGCAGAAGTTCGGCTAGTGTGTTCTCGGCCAATGTTTGCTTGTGTTTTTGTTCTAAAAAATGAATGCGTTTAGATAACTCATCTATACCTTTAACCCTAGCCTTCCTTCTCTGAGCCGCCAGGGATATGAGTTCCCCCCGAATCACACATTTGTGCGCCGCCCATCTAGTGGAAGGGTGTATTTCCTCCGCCGCGTTGTCTTTGAAATATTGCAAAAGGCACATTCTGAGTCTATGAACAATGTCCACGTCGTTTAGCAAGGAGTCGTCCAATCGCCAGGTATATGGCTTCGTGGGCCGGGTGGGAAAGGAGATGGTGGCCGTTATTGGGTGGTGATCCGATAATATCATAGGGCCAATGTCAGCTGCTATCAAGGAATCTAAATTTGCTTGTGACAGGAAGAAGTAGTCAATCCTCGTATATTTGTTGTGTGGGGGGGAATAATAAGTAAAGTCCTTTACTGTCGGGTGGAGCGTCCGCCAGGTGTCATGAAGGGTCAGTGTGGAAAGTTGTGTCTTGATGGCACGAAGTGCCCTATATGTTATTGAGGAGGAACCCGAGGAGGAATCTAGCGTAGGGGACAGGGCAAGGTTGAAATCCCCCCCAACCACCAACATGCCTTTAAAAAAGGAGGTGAGTTGTCGCATAGTGTTTCTGAAGAAGGGCACTTGACTTTTATTTTGGTGCATATAGATTAGCTAACGTGAGATCTCGGCCAAATAGTTTTCCCTTCAGAAAAATGTAACGGGCCTCTGTGTCGATAAGCGTATCCTCTACTTGGATGGGGCAGTTTTTGGAGATGAGGATCGAAACTCCTTTGGATTTCGCGGATGGGTTGGTGGCATGAAACTCTGTAGGATATTGGGAGGAGCGAAATGTAGGGGTTTTGTCCGTTTTAAAATGTGTCTCTTGTAGAAAGACAACATCAGCTTTAGCCTTTCTTAGGAGGAGCATAAGTTGCAACCTTTTTTCTGGTGTATTAAGTCCTTTAGTATTGAGTGAGTACAGCCTGACCTGAGGTAATGCGGTATCGTTGCGAGCGGAATGCATTGTGCAAGACCGTTGCCTAGTTACGCAAAGTTAGAACGTTAAATTCAAGGGGGAAGGGGAAGGAGGGGGAGGGATTGTGAGGGGAGAGGAAGGTGTGGGTAGGATGGGTGTCAGATAGACCACCCAACGGCAACCGTAGGGATTGAAGACCAGCTCCTTCCCAGTAGTACCGGTGCCTCTAAGATTACGGTGCCGAGACCGTAGGAGCCCTGTTTTCGAAAGGGCCCCTCCGTCTAAGTCACCGTGTTGGGGTTGAACTGGAGTCCTCGGAAGAGTCTGAAATCAATTATCTGGGTGGATCGCCAACGACCAGCCCCTTTGAAAGCTTATAACTCTATGATATAAAACGGAAGCATGACACCTGCAAAATAATCAGCGGGTAGCCACACGGATGCATTGTGAGAAGTACCCTCTTGCCTCTCAATGACATAACATTAGAATCTCAAATATATAAACCCCTACTAGTTACATTTTAACAGTGGCTGCTGCCTGAAATTGCACGAACTACAAGAACTAAATGAAGGAGTGAGACCAAGGTCGACTGTAAACAATTAATGACAATGGTCAATACTGGGTAACCATTAGACTATGGGCAGAACAGGCTTCGGTTTTGATTAGCAGCTTACAAATAAACATCAAACTGAAACTGAAAAATAACTGAAATTGCCTCTCAGGGAGTGAACCTCTCCCCGACTGCAAATGTCTTTGACATGTGCTCCCCCCTACGGGCCCTAGCCGTGCGTGGAATTTGCCCTGAGACGAGAACTCAAGTTTCAATGCGTGAATTTCTTATGAAGACTTAACCCATACAATCATATCTGCAGGAATCCCACCTGCTCCAAGTGAGATGAAGTGGGCGCGCGGCTTCGCCGGTCCGAATCCGCGTCCCCCACTCCCCACAAAGTACTGTCGAGGCCATCAAGCCAAAACCCTGGGGAGATACTAGGGCGGCCGCAAGAGCAGAAATTCCTGCAGCCATGACCGCAGGACGGTCTACTACGTTCCCTGCAGCTTGTCAGGGGCCTAAAGACTGTTCTAGGCATTCTAGGCTATCATGAACGATATATATGAAGAACACAATCTTTGCAAAATAATGTCACTTCTTTTCCTATGGCTAATATCACTAGCCCGAGAGGGCATGCCAGGAGTATAGAATTGAAGGGTGTTGTCAGCGAACGAACATGCACACGAGAAGGGTATGGAGGGGGAGGAAGGGGATTTAAGGACCCCTGTCTTATGAAACTTCCCAGCCCTCCTCTCGTGGAAATCTAAGGAGGTAATCAAAATGTCATCGCAGAGGATCCTTAGAATACTTTGGGGCTTAATACCTCGATTTAAATGTACTCCGGCATACCCCCTCTTGCTCCCATTTATGTCCCCCCCCTCCCCTTAAAGCATTACAGTACTAGGGGGATGTGCAGAATAATACAAATAGCGATACAGTACATGGGTATACGTGCACTAATGTCCCCCGCTTCCGTAGCAGCCTTGGTATATTGACGTTTGTAATAAGCCTTGTGTGCCATGCTTAAACATACTGCAAACTAGGCCAAATTTGTCCATTCCCCACAAAAATTGCAGGGGCTCTGAGAGCAAAGAGTGCAGGTTCGCATAGGGTATAAACAAAAAAAAAAAAAAAGAAAGAAACGGATGAAAAAGATGGCAGATCCAAAGGAAAAGGGTGGAGGGATGAAATCACTTATCTGCGTGTTTCTTTCACAGTTCCAGTGAGTGTCTGCGATATTCCTCTCGATCCCGCCGCGCCCGGCGGGAGCGTGGCGATGCAGAAGGGCTATGCCCGTTGCGAGAATCCCGCCTTGGAGGATGGTTTCTGTTCCTAGATACTGACCGATGTCTGCGGTATCTGCTGGGTTGGACTTCCATCTGCTCCTCTCGTCCTCTCTCTCTGCTGGGTGGAGGTCTGGGACGGAATGCTGCATACCAGCTGGGCACTTCTACCTGCGGAATGTCCAAAGTGGCACAAAAAAACGGTAATTCCTCAGGGACGCGCAAGACCGCCGTGCGGCCATGATGTGAGGCCGCGAGACCAAAGGGGAACTTCCACTTGTACTGTATACCCTTGGCCCGCAGAGCGTCAAGTAGTGGCCTCAGATCCCTGCGGTGCTGAAGCGTGATTCCTGATAAATCTTGGTACATATGAATGGTAGCACTGCCATATGAGAGCTGGATCCGATTACGTGCCTTGCGTAGAATGTCCTCCTTTAGTCTGTAATCCACCAGACAACAGACTACATCGCGTGGGGGGTCAGTGTCACGACCCTTAGGCCGCAACGCTCTGTGTATTCTCTCTATAGCCACTGGTGTCTGCGCTGGTCTGTCAAGGAGATCATTAAACAGGCCCACAACTGTTGCCTCAAGTTGGTCTGAGTCTACTGACTCCGGTAGGCCTCTCACCCGCAGGTTGTGTCTTCTCCCCCTGTTATCTAAATCCTCCTGATGGCGTTGGAGGTCTCTCAATTGAAGGGTGTGGGCATCAAGTGTATGGGTGACTTTACGGAGGACATTGTCATGCTGCAGTGTTCTTTTCTCTACATCTTGCACCCGGTCCGCAATGGCGCATATGTCTAGCCTCAGATCCGCTATGGCCGCAGAGAGGGTCTCCTTTATGTCTGCCGCCACTGCCCTCAAATCTAGCAGGCTTGGGTGTTGTTGTGCTCTCAGATGGGATCCCTGATCGGAGATCACCCCGCTATGTGAAGCACTCGGCGGTGAGGAGAGCGGGGCCTGTGTGAGCGTGATGCAGGACGCCGCCATGTTGTCCCGCTGAGAGCGGAACATGTTGGGCAAAGTCTGGCTGAGGGTACCTTGTTGCCGCCTCGGTGAGCGGCAGCGGGATGTCGACGAGGTCCGGGAGGCTGTGCCCATTGTCTCCGGTGCTGTGGAGCAGTGTCACGCGTCCGTGTAGGCAAACGGGCTGGATCGCGGCGGGAGCTCAGCTCTCAGGCAGCCATTCTCTCCCGAGGTCAGGCCACGCCCCCTTAACAGGGCATTTAATTACAATTTTTGATGCAATGCTTTGCAGCAGGGCTAATTCCTGCAATAAAACTAGAGTATATGGCAGAGGTTGCAGTGTGGTGGCACCAGCACCAGTGCCTAAGGTCCAATTTTTCTGCCCCTGTTTAACAGGGCGTTTAATTACAATTTTTGATGCAATGCTTTGCAGCAGGGCTAATTCCTGCAATAAAACTAGAGTATATGGCAGAGGTTGCAGTGTGGTGGCACCAGCACCAGTGCCTAAGGCCCAATTTTTCTGCCCCTGTTTAACAGGGCGTTTAATTACAATTTTTGATGCAATGCTTTGCAGCAGGGCTAATTCCTGCAATAAAACTAGAGTATATGGCAGAGGTTGCAGTGTGGTGGCACCAGCACCAGTGCCTAAGGCCCAATTTTTCTGCCCCTGTTTAACAGGGGCGTTTAAGTACAATTTTTGATGCAATGCTTTGCAGCAGGGCTAATTCCTGCAATAAAACTAGAGTATATGGGAGAGGTTGCAGTGTGGTGGCACCAGCAGCAGTGCCTAAGGCCAAATTTTTCTGCCCCTGTTTAACAGGGACATGTAATTACAATTCTTGATATAATATTTCACAGGAGGGCCCCTTCCTGTGCCCACCCAGAGTAACGGTGAGGACTTATAGTGTTGTGGCACCACAACCACCAAAGGTCAATTTTTCTACCACTGTTCAACAATGGCATGTAATTACAATTCTTGATATAATCGTTCACAGCAGGGCGCTCCAGCGCCCACCAAGAGTCACTTTCAGGGCTTACAATGTTGTGGCAAAACCAACACCTTGTTCCGCCATTTCTGCAGAGCAAATAGGGCAGGCCCCTACTTTCAAACATCCAATTTACAAACATCTCCTACTTGCAAACGGAAGGAGACAACAGCAAGTGAGATGAAAAAAGATGGACGACAAAACAAATTATACAGGGGTGATAACCCTTCCCTATGTTTTCCAAAAAGCTTAAAAATAGTTTTTTTGACTGGAGCTACACTTTAAAAAGGTACCAGTTGAAAATTACAAACAGATTCAACTTAACACAACAAACCTACACAGTCCCTGTCTTGTTTGCACCGCCTGTATACTGCTGTTCTGAGTATATAGGGCCTGGGGGCCACACGCATTTCCTTTTTTTTAATATGGGTACAGGGTTCCCCTTAATATGCGTACAAGACCCAAATAGGCTGGTAATGGGCAGGGAGGGCTACCCATGCCATTTTTCTCAATGATTTTCAACCATATTGCAGGAACCAGATATAACATTAAAACCGCAAGCAGTTTTAAATGGTGTTATTTCAGTTTAATGTCATTTTGTGCAGGGACTGTTCTAAACACGGGAAACACGTGGCACTTCACAGGCATACTACAGACACCCCCCAGGCACCATATTTAAAGGAATATTTCACTTTTTTTTTCACTTTAATAGTCATTAAAATCAGTGCTCCCGCCAAAACGGCCATTTTTAAAAACATTTTATGCATTGACCCATGTCCCCTGGGGCAGGAGCCAGGTCCCCAAACCCTTTTTAGGACAGTATCTTGCATATTAGCCGTTAAAATTAGCACTTTTAATTTCGAACGTTCGAGTCCCATGGACTTCAATGGGGTTCTAAAGTTCGTTCGAATTTGGGCTCCGTTCGAAAGTTCTGGTGCGAACCGAACCGGGGGGTGTTCGGCTCATCCCTATACCTGGTTGTCACAAGAGTCATGTGAACTAGTGCACTCATGGGAAAATGTCCCCTCTATTTCTGTTCTAGGGACAACCAGAAATTTGTGATTTTCTTTTACTTTCACTTTCAGTGATTAATAAAGGGGATGGATCTCTCCAAAATGGGGGCACAAACAGCAATAGAAATTTGACAGGGGTTCTAATTCATCTCCACTTTATCCAAAACCCCCCAAAAATGTTTGCATTTAGTTATACATGTTATACATGAACTTTAAATTATTCTGGTCATATATTTCACAATGTAATATCCCAAACCTGAAATATCAGTTTTGGGTGGACTTTTTCTTTGGGGAGATTCATATCCGTATTCAGTTAAGAGTGCTAATTCTTAAATGCAACCAATGAGAGTTTACTCTAAAAACAGAGCTTAATTCTGATGTGTTGCTGTGGGTTAAATCACTTAAGTATATGGCTATTCATTTATAATAAAGGGTGGTATTTTCTATGTCTCCAAACTGACACAAATTGAAATTAGGATAAATGACATAATTGTCCCCATCAATGATGCTACTACATAAACTTCCAAAGCACTATGTATTTTTTTGAAAAAACATAAACCTTCGTTCCTTTTTTTGTGTTTGTGCCAGAGAAAACTAAGCAAAAAATAAAGCATTTCTCAACCCAAAAATAAAATTATAATACATTACAGCTTACAAATCCTTAGATGTGGTGGCTTCCTTGGGTTTTTGGGTGGCTACACTCACTCTTCTATTTTATGTATGGAAGAGCAACATAGCCACCCTTGGACAGCAGCACTGTCTACCTGTGGAAATTAAAGCTTAACTTTAGCCATCACTTTTTAAGCAGTTACAGCAACATGTCTTTTCCTTTTGGGATAATGGTTTTAACTATATGAGTAAAAGCTGATCATGGTAGGCACCCCTGTCAATATTAAATAGTTTGTCCTTACCATCTAACTGACACTTTTGCTGGACAGATTGGTCTTTTAACAAAAGTTTGAAAATAACAGACTTACTGGTAGGACTAACAGGTGAAAATAAAAGAAAAAAGTCTAAAATAAGAAAATGCATGTAGCCACCACATGTAGGGATTGGTGAAATAAAATATTTTGTTTTAAGCTTCAGATACACTTGTTGACAGTTGCATACCTGTTTTTTTTATTTTTGCATATCCCACGTTATTTGTGTATTATTTCACCTTTGAAAGGGAAACAAATATCGAATGGTTTTCCCTCCTATAACATTTAATGGCCATAATATATTCAATATTATATAGATGTTGAAATTAATTTTGCCGGTTAATTAATTGATAATTAAATTACATTTTTATTGCTAAATTTCCAAGTTTGCTTACTTGATATTACCATATTCTCAGTTGATAACAATTATACCATCCTAATCAATATTTATTTAATTTGTTTAAAACATATCAAATTTATTTTAGCCTAAGAGAGATAACAGGTAATAATAAAGAACCATGACCATTTTAAAAACACCAAAAACAATACTTGTATATTCTGAAAAAAATATTACTCACCCGACACAATTCTCGATAGCTGGTTTATGTGGATATCCCCGAACTGAGTTCATCATTTTGCCATGTACCGCAAACAGGCCCCCAATAATAATGTCCCCATGTGCTCTTGCTCCCACAAAATCATCAGGAATCACACAGCAGTATATTCCATTGATCAGTATCCCAATGATGACAGACATTCCATACAGTGCCATGTCTCTAGATCATATTCCTGCTGCTGAGGTCAGACCACTAATTTATCAACTTCAGTACAGTTACTATGTAAGCAGCTAATAAGCAGTGGGAGCCGGATGCACCTTGCCTAGGCTAATTCTCTTTGTTATGGGTACAGCTGCTTCCTTTTCTGTATGACAGCTACAAGTTCAGATATCAGTTCTAGATAATGATAAAACACACTCATACAGTACATGGACATATTCACAACTGACAGTAATACAAAGACATCATAATGCTTATTGAACATTAACGCATCTGTTCTGTTACTTCCCTTCTGTGTTAGAGAGTCTATGAAACAATCATTTGTCTTGTTATATCTTACATATTGATTATTTTGGGGATTTTGGTGTGTGTCATAAATTTAAGTATGAGTTAAATCTAGAGCCATAAATCTTTATCTGTATAAATCCCATGAAGATGACACCACATCAATAGGTTCCCATCAAGATATCGGAGACAAAACAGACGTATTTGCTATCTGCCTCTTTATTGTGTTCCAGACACTACCTGTCACTGAAAGTGGATTTTATGTTGGTGCCATGATTACTATACATCTGTGTTTATTCCAAAGCAGGATATCACTCCTCCCCTTTGTCAGAAGCATAAAAGAGAAATGGCAGAAAATGACAAAGTGGTCTAATTATTGTATTTCTTTCTTTCTTTCTTTCTTGTTCTTTGTTTGAGTTTAGCTCTGTTTATCCCAAACATGTCTAATTGTTTACTGGAAGTCTATTCCTGGCATCAATGCCTCTTTCCATAATTGAATACATTCTACAGTGCCTTGAAAAAATATTCACACTTCTTGAAATTTTCCACATTTTGTTACAACCAAAAACCAAAACGTATTTTATTTGGATTTTATGTGCTAGACCAACACAAAGTGGCACATAATTGTGAAGTGGAAGGAAAACGATAAGTGGTTTTCAAATTTTTTTACAAATAAATATGTGAAGTGTGGTGTGCATTTTGTTCAGCCCCCCCCCCCCCCCCCAAGTCAATACTTTGTATAATCACCTTTAGCTGTATTTACAGCTGTAAGTATTTTTGGGTATGTCGCTACCAGCTTTGCACATCTAGAGAGTGACATTTTTGCCCATTTATCTTTGCAAAATAGCTCAAGCTCTGTCAGATTGGATGGAAAAAGTTTGTACAGCAATTTTCAAGTCTTACCACAAATCCTCAATTGGATTAAGGTCTAGACTTTGAATGGGCCATCCTAACACATGAATATGCTTTACTTTACATTATTCCATTGCAGTTCTGGCTGTAGGTTTTGGGTTGTTGTCCTGCTGGAAGGTGAACCTCTGCCCCAGTCTCAAGTCTTTTGCAGAATTTTCCCGCCTCACACATCATTGTACTTTTAGCCCACAAAGTTCAATTTTGATTTCATATGACCAGAGCACCTTCTTCCACATATTTGTCCCCCACATGGCTTCTCTTCACGGTACTTCTTATGGCTTACTTACAACAATTACTTTCTTCTTGCCACTCTTCCATAAAGGCCAGATTTGTGGCGTGCATGACTAATAGTTGTCCTGTGGACAGATTCTCCCACCTGAGCTGTGGATCTCCAGAGTTACCATGGGCCTCTTGGCTGCTTCTCTGAATAATGCTCTCCTTGCCCGGCCTGTTAGTTTAGGTGGACGGCCATGTCTTGGTAGGTTTGCAGTTGGGTCATACACTTTCCATTTTCGGGTGATGGATTAAACCGTGCTCCATGAGATATTCAAAGCTTGGGATATTTTTTTTAAATCTAACCCTGCTTTAAACTTCTCCACAACTTTATCCCTGACCTGTCTGGTGTGTTGCTTGGCCTTCACAGAACAGCTGTATTTATAGTGAGATTAAGTTACACACAGGTGGACTCTATTTACTAATTAGGTGACTTCTGAAGGAAATTGGTTCCACTAGATTTTAGTTAGGGGTATCAGAGTAAAGGGGGCTGAAGGCAAATGCAGATATTTGTTTTGTTTTTTAAATTGAAAACTATTTATCATTTTTCTTCCACTTCCCAATTATGTGCCACTTTGTGTTGGTCTATTGTTAGAAACTATGAATCAGACTGAGACAAAAGTACAGTTAAATCTCACTTGTTTAATAATAATAAAAAAAGGTAAACAGAGTAAACATAGACAAAACATAGCCAAAGTTCAGGAATCAGAATGGATAGTCAGACAAGCCAAAATGTCAGGGAGACAGAGATGAGCGTAGTAGAACAGCAAGCAGGATCTGGAGCCAGAAGGAATGTCAGCCAAGTACGTCTTTAATAGAAACACAGGAGAGCATCTCTAGCGATGTGACCAAAGCAAAGGCAGAGATCATCTGGGTTGGATGGCTTAAGTAGGCAGGACTGACGAGCAGGATATCATCAACAGGTGATTCACTGTGGAGAGATAGGAGATGGCAGCTGAGCCACCAGCTCAGAGAAGGAAGGGCTGAGTCCAGCCCTGCCAGTTCTACCACATAAAATCCCAATAAGATACATTTACATTTTTGGTTGCAACATGGAAAAATATGAATAATATCAAGGGGTATGAATACTTTTTCAAGGCACTGTAGTAGTAAGATTTTAAATACATACAGTAGTTTTGAAAATGTTGCTGTTTGTTGTGCTTTTCTTGAAAGTATCTATACAGTCATTTTGATGATGTTTGGCCAGTATTTGCAGTTCTCTGAATGGACAAGGTTGAGAGATGGGATGGGGATATCAGGATCTCAACCTCATTCAATCAATGTCTCTGTGAATGGTGGCAGTGAAGAGTGAACCCTGTGGTTATTATGCGGAAGGGCAGATGTTTGTCACAGGACCTTGAAGACTGCTGCTATTACTGCAATAGTAGCGACTACTATAGGGATTTGTAGCTTTCGCAGGGATCATTAAAATGGTTGTAACTAACCTCAAGTGATACATAGACATGAAACTAATTCTCCTACATTAGTGTTACCTGTTTATCACCTGTTTATCTGTAGCCATCTTTTCTCTACATGCGTTCCAAGTCCAGAATTTATAAAACTTGTCTGAGCTGTCAAAAAAATGGGGCGGAGAACCGAAGCTACACTCTGCAGAGTGCAGAGAGGGGATCTCTGACAGCTGATTTGAGGGTAGGGACACACCCCTTCACACAGTCCACAGTAACAGAACTGAGGCTGTCAATCAGCTTGAGCTCCCTCCCCGTCATCTTTTTTCTCTTGGTGTCAGAAAAACTTGTCCGAAGCGACTCCTGCTGATAGCAGAGGAATGAAGCAGCAGACAGAAATGAAACTTAGTGCTCTAATTTGAGACAAGTACACACTATAAAGGCATATGCTTTGTTGATAGTTCACGTCTGAGGTTTACAACCACACTAAAGTACAAAATTTGCATACTTACAATGGTCCAACCTGGATATTACAGTCCTGTTCTTCTCAGCAGACACATACTTAAACTCACAAATCTCAACTGGCTGAAGCTAGTATCAGAGGCGTGGTGACCTGTGGGATAGTTTTTGTGAACTATTACATTGATTTGATCATAACAGCTAATAAAAAAACGCTGACAGTTTTATAATAGCATTAGAGGTAGTAAAACACCACTACACACAGAGTAGGCTAAATAAAGACACCTATTCAACTTTCTAAACTGAACCTCTAGAATTGTGGACTATTTAATTCATATCATAAATAAAAAAAATAAAAAATAAAATAACAGCCAACAAAAGAAAACAGCTAAACAGAAAAAAAAAAAGAAAACTAACATATACTCCACATCTAAGGATTGGTGAGCTGTTTATATTACATTTTTAATTTTGGGTTAACCCCTTCATGACAAAGGTAAAACAAATCCTAATGCACTGAACACAATTTTGCAACTTTGACATGTGTTAGTAAAACTGTACATATCATAACAATTTTTTTTTTTTAAAGGAAAATTGGCCCAAAATGTTTAAAAAATATATATATATTATTAATTTAATTGTATTTTTTAATTGTAACCTACCATAACCTACCACCAAAAAAACAACCCAAAATAATGCTCCTGATGATCACAACAATGCCATATATGTGTATGTTATTTGTTGTTTGTACCCGTAATATGGCCCAGAAACAATAGTGCACCTTTTTCTTTTTTTTATCCTACCTAAAATACACTGACACTAACTGACACTAATACTAATTAAAAAAATGCGTTCTTTTGTAAATCCTACCTATATACTGACTCTGACCTTTGGCTCTGACCATGACCCTAACTCTAACCCCAACACTGACCTAGATCAAACCTCAATTATTATTATTTTTTCTTTATTTGTTTTACACATACACACATTGGTTTGCTGACATTTTTCTCCTCTAGCAAGGAGAGAATTATCCAATGTTTATTACTCTCCATTCAGAGGAAAAAGCATACACGGGGGCGGGCTTTACAGTGGCTGATCCCTGTGATAGCCAGATGATCAGGAACTGGGCTTTCAGGTTCCCAACCATTAGTACGGGACTCGGGGCTCTCATTGAGATCCTGGTCCCTGTGCTGGGAGTGTGCTGTGCAGTGCACGCCTAGCACAAAGGCATATGTGCATATACTGTATGCAGTCTCATGGAAGAAGACCCTCTTCAGTGAGGCCACACATATATGTGTAAATGCTGCTGCAAGGTCTTAAGTTGCTCTTTATATGTATATGTAGCTACACCTAGTCTACAAACAGCTTTTTTTATGCTTTTCACAAATGTATCGGGTTAATAGCTTCTTCGATGTATGTAGATATCTGCTGCCCTCTACTGTTAGCTGCTACTATCACAGTGTTATGTATAATTATGTATTAGCACTTCCTGTCTCTGGGGGGATGGCTTAACCACTTTCCGCATGGACGTCCTCCCGTTTCAGTGGTTATAACGGGATGATGCCCGCACTCACGGGCATTAACCCCATATTGTTCTTTTCAGTCGCACAATCATAGTTCTTATGGAATCAGTTCATTACGAATCTTGGTGCGTTGTAAGGTGAATCATTCATAAATAGTGAAATAAGAAATCTTGACCACGTGAGACCACCACCACAGGTAAAACAGGAGGCTTACCAGAAAGCCAGTGACCACCCTTATTCGGGGGGGGTCATATAAGGTTTGTTGGATCTGTGATCCGTTTGGAGACACGATTGAAGCCTGGAATGATCATCCAACATTCTGAGCTGTCACCTACAGAGACCTGGAATGATCATCCAATGTGCTGAGCTCCCACCTCCAGATGATACTGGGTGATACTCCACTCCAATTCACGGTCAAAAGTGCAAGTGAATATAAAAGAAAAAAAGGAAAAACTCCAATAGTGCAAAAATGCTGCAAACAGTGCTTTATTGAGAGGAGATGCACTGCTGCATAAAAATGAAATGATCCACAAATGGGCCACTCGAACGATCAAGTAAAAAGTTAGAATTCCAGTCAGATAAATCACACCAGTGTGCGATGGCCATTGCATATGCGCAGAGCCTGTTAGCATAGCGTCCCAATGATCGTTTCGTCATACGTGACATCATCCCACATGCTGGCTAAATGAATGAAAAGCCAAAGCACAACAGCTGCAGTAATTATCGCTAAACTGAAGTATCCCTTAGAAGATAATAGGAGCGCACACTCAGGAAAGTATACCACGCTCATGTTAATGCATAAAATTATCGCCATCTTGTGGCTAAAAAATATATAGTGTCTTTAATGTTTATATGAAAGATATATAAAGGTAAAGCTGTTTGTAGGAGGAGTCAGGCTGCATAAAGTCTGCCCTCCTCTGCCTCCTCCTCTCGTGGATGCCGGCTTTCGCGTCGGCTCGTCCGGCTCCACGAGAGGACATTTGTTTGTTTTTCCCTCCCCTGGCGTGCTGCCAGGGGAGGGGGAGGTTCGTCCGGCTCCACGAGTTCTGCTGGGTATTCTGAGCGGTGGCAGGGATCGCTTCTCCCGCCCGCCTCCTTTCTCCCGATGGTCTACTTCTGCCGGGGGAGGGGGCGTGTCCGCTGGTGGCTGCGGGGGAGCCGCGGTGGGGAGGGGGAGGACGCGTTAGCCTGCTGGGTGGCTGCGGGGGAGCCGTTTCTCATGCCCGTGTTACCGGCCTCAAAATGTGAATTAAGAGAGCCGATGATTGTAGACGCGATGAGATAAGGTGATCAGCTTGGCGTGGACTGCAAAGAATCACACAAACAGCATGAGATATGACCACTGACTTTATGGCTGGAAGTAGTTTAATTTTTACATAACAATACATCTTTTACATTTTTATAGTCACATGTTTATAACCATTAACAATATATATAATACCGATTTTAACTAAAGTATTTTAAAACGTAGTTATAACAATGAACATTACTAAATTTAATAACATATATATCCCTGTTATTCAGTGTTATAGATAATTATCTTTATCTCTCTGGTACATTTTAAGTGTGCAATAATCATACTAGCAATGTATTGCTTTAATACAAATATTTTCATGGTAGTACTCTTTTTTAACCACTAGATGGTGCACATTGCATGTCTGTATGATGCAATACCTAAGCTTTACATACAATAGGTTTTTTTCTATATTAAATAACAGAAAACATGTGCTTCTATAAATCTATGCAATTTCCAATAAATCAGGTTTAAATATACCTATTTAGAAAGGTTTAGTGTTTATCGTAGACATTTGTTTTGACTAATGCAGTATTTTCATGTTCTTATGCACTTTTCCCTTGTTTCTCACACATGCTGTTCTAAACTTCTAATTACAGCAAAACTATAGCATAAAATCTGCTGAGACTTTTTCTGCATCTGCTCAAGATGTTTAGGAATCTTTCTATCACAGGTTAATACAGATTAGGAACAATTTAGAGTACATACCTGCAAAGAATCACACAAACAACATGAGATATGACCACTGACTCTATGGCTGGAAGTAGTTTAATTTCCAGTCACATGGTGTGTGGCCTTATATAGACTCTGTTTGTGTACCTTCTCTGCCATCTACTGGTTATTAATAGAATAGAAGGGAGATGTTTAGAAATATAAAAAAAAATGAATATGTACTTTGCTTTGGGGTGTCTGTTTTGTGACCATATAAACCCCAGTCCGTCACACTCTCCCCTCCTTCAGTTAATGGCTCCCGACATTTAACTCAATTGGTATCTGAACACTATTTAGTGATTTAAGTAACCCAAATAGGTACTTGTTGCCACCAAGGAGCTACTTTAACTACCTGGCATGTCCTGGGAGTAGCTAGCATTGTAGGAGTTTGTATGGTGTGAATCTGACTTGGTATGTATCTTGGCTGACCTAGTGTGTCATATGTAAAGATCTCTTTAGGCTTAACTTGTCTGGTAGATCTTCTGACAGGAGTTGAGTCTTCTCCATCAACATCATTTTCCATTTGCATATCTTGGTTCACAGGTAAGTCTTGACTTAATGAGGGTAATTCTGCAGTGTCTAGTCCCACCATGTCTGTAGCCCAGATTTGGTCGCCAACTACTGTTCCATCATTTTGTTCTTGTTCAAGATTGGGTGTGGTAGTTGTAGGATAGAACTCCTCAGCAGAAACTCTTAATGGGATTTTCTCTACGTTTTGAGAGTTTGGTTGAGACACAATACAATCATGACTTTCTGTAGTCTCTGGTATATAAGGATAATACCATCTTTCTTCATCTGAACATTCCTCCTCCTGGTCCACATCCATTCTGGTATGCTTTCTGTTACTTGATTGTCTTTGTTTCATCGGTACTCTTGGAATGTGTCCTTCAATTGGTAGGTCATTTACTGGTAGTAAAAGATTTCTGTGCAGTACTCGAATAGTCTTTTTATCACTTTCAGGCTGAATTTTGTACACAGGCCCATCTTTGATTCTTTCTACCACTTTGTGTACTGATTCTTCCCAGTATGAACAAAGTTTACCAGGTCCTCCTCTTTCAGAGAGATTTCGTACTAAGACCCGATCACCCGGTTGAAGAGGTGCTCCTTTTATCTTTTTGTCATAGTACTTCTTCCCTTTAGCAGATGATTTTTTGCTATTCTCGGATGCGATTTTGTAAGCTTCTTGCATTCTAGATGCCCATTTCTGAGTAAATGTTGGTTGACTTTCTGATTCCTTTTCCAAATTTAGGTTGAGCATTAGGTCAATTGGCAAACGAGGAGATCTTCCATACAATAGAAAGAATGGCGAGTATCCTGTGGCTTCATGCCTGGTGCAATTGTATGCATGAACCATATGTGGAAGATGTTCTTTCCAATCTGACTTTTTCTCTTCCTCTAAGGTGCGAAGCATCTGTAACAAAGTACGGTTCAGTCTCTCCACTGGGTTACCCTGTGGATGGTATGGAGTAGTTCTTGAATGAGAAATCCCTGCCAATCGTTGCAATGTCTGAAATAAGTTGTTTTCAAATTCTCTTCCTTGGTCATGGTGGAGTTTCTCTGGATAGCCAAAACGTGGTATGAAATCTTGAAAGATCTTTTCTGCCGCCGTTTTTCCAGATTTGTTCTTAGTTGGATACGCTTGTGCAAAGCGTGTGAAATGGTCAACTATTACAAGTATATACTCATATCCTCCTTTGCTTTTCTCCAAGTGAAGATAATCAATGGATACTAACTCCAAAGGTGAACTGGTAGTAATCGAACCCATAGGTGCTCTTTCGGTGATATTTGGACGCTTTTGTTTGATGTAGCTGCACTTCTTCAGCACATATTCATCAATGTCTCTTTGCATAAATGGCCAGTAAAATCGTTCACGTGCTAGGTGGGTTACCTTCTCAGTACCAATGTGACCCATGTCATCATGAAGATTTCTTAAGACCAATGGTTTTAACTTTTCTGGTAGAACTAGCTGTTTTCGGGTTCCAGAGTGTCGGTAGAGGATTCCTTCATCGACTCTGAGTTTATTCCATTCATGTATCAAACGTCTTGTTTTGCTGGTCATACTCTCCTTTTCTTTGTGGTTTGGAATCCAGTCGTTCTCCTTAAGCCAGACCACTTCTCTAATGTTGGTATTGTCTTGTTGTAATGCTCTGATATTCTCCTGAGTCATTGGGCAGATTGTCTGTCCTTTCAGCAATTCTTCGGCCACATCACTTTCTGAGTGAAGAGTCAATGAAGCCACCCATAATGCCTCTTCTTCGTCAACAGCTTTGCTCCCTTGCCACATAGCTGACACAACCTCAGATGGTACAAGCTCTGTGTACTCACTCAGATTCTTCGTGAGTTCCACCGGAAATCGTGACAGTGTATCTGCGTCTGCATTCTGTTTACCTGGCCTGTACTTGATATCGAAGTGGAAATCAGCCAACTCGCCAACCCAGCGATGACCCACAGCATTCAGTCTGGCAGTACTCAATACATATGTCAATGGGTTGTTGTCTGTTTAAACGGTGAATGTTGGAGCGTAGTACAAGTAATCTCTGAATTTGTCACAGACTGCCCACTTGAGAGCTAAAAACTCAAGTTTACCAGAGTGAAGATGGTAATTGCGCTCTGCTGGAGTCAATGTTCTGGAGCCAAACCCAATAACACGAAGTTTTTCTCCTTGTCGTTGGTATAGTACAGCACCTAGGCCTTCATTGGTAGCATCAGTGTGTAAGGCGAAGGGTAAATCAAAATTAGGGTATGCTAGAATTGGTGGATTGGTTAGCATGTCCACCAGTCTGGATACTACAGCTTGATGTTTGGGTGTCCATTGAATCAGTGTTTTAGATGGCACTTGTGCTTTGTTCCAGTTTTTCTTTGTAGATTCCCTCCGATTGTTTTTGGGGATGGATGTAGCAGATTCTTTCTCAGTGTTCTGCCAAAGTTCATACAGTGGTTTAGCAAGTCGAGAGAAATCTTGAATGAAGGACCTGTAGTAGCTCAGGAATCCTAACAAATATCTGACTTCTCCCACTGTTTTTGGTTCTTTCCTTTTCAAATGTAATACCGCTTCAAGATCTTTTGGGTCAATTTTTATGCCTTCTTCTGACACCATTCGTCCAAGGTATCGAATCTGTCGTTTAAAGAGTTCACACTTCTTCGGTCTAAGTTTGATACCATGCTCACGCATTCGACTAAGCACTTGCCTAATATCATTGACATGCTCCTGAAAAGTTTTGGAGTAGCAAAGTACGTCATCCAAGTATGGAGAACAACATTTGTCTCTGATGCCCTCTAATACATTCTCCATGCATCTCTGAAAAGCTGCTGGGGCATTCGTTAATCCAAATGGAATACGGTTCCACTCCAGGAGTCCCCAGGGGGTGCTGAAAGCCGTCAGATGTCTGGAGTCTTCATGCACAAAGCCTTGATGATACGCACTACCCTGGTCCAGGATTGAGAACCACGTAAATCCTCCTAAGCTATCCAGCAGATCTTGTATTCTGGGTAGTGGATGTCTATCTGGGATAGTCTTTCGGTTTAACTCCCTAAAGTCAACACATAGTCGTAGGCTACTGTCCTTCTTTCGAACACAAACAACTGGTGATGAGTATGCGGAAGAAGATTTTGTTACCCAACCTCGGTCAAGAAGGTTTTGGATATATTCTTTCACTTCTTTGTATAGGGGTTTCGGTATCGAATTGTAGCGTTTCTGGACAGGAGTTTCATCTTTCAGATTTATCCTCAGTTTCAGGTTAGGGATGCATCCTATGTCTCCCTCATCTCGAGCAAAGACATCTGATTCATCATATAACATTTGTCTCGCTATCTCCTGTTCTTCTTCTGAGAGATCTTCCAAATTGACAGGTGGGTGCCACTTAACAGATTTGTTAGTGGGTAGCTGATTTCCAGTGTCCACTTGATTCAACTGGTTTACATGAAACACCCTTTTCTTCTGGTCAATTCCCTTTCCATCGTCTTTGTTTGGAGACAATGGTAGAATCTCAGCTGCTGGAGAAATGGTACCCAATACTGTTCTGGGTGGAAGGTAGATGTCATGTTGAGCACGGTTCAGTATAGGTATCTTCACCAGTTTAGAGAACCCATTTGGCACATCTACCACTGAAGGAAATAGTTCAAGTCCTTCCTCGACTGGATATTCGGGAAGTGGTTCAAATGACATGATTCCTCCTTTCGGCCACGCTCTAATTCTGCATTTGACTTCACAGAGCTCGCCTCCTTTAATCTGGAGTCCCTTCTTCCCCACTTTGACCATACGACTATCGAATATTTCTCCTGGGTCAGTTGCTTGACTGACAGCATTTACAATGTTATTCGCTACACTCTGTCTTACTTTCATAGCTTCACTCAGCAAGATAGTCAGGTTTTGGGTGCTGTTTGGTCGGGCACGGTTTTCTCTGATCAATTCTTCGATAACATTAAACCCAAGAATTGGATTGTCATTACAGCAGTCACTCACCAGCATTGGCACATCAATGGCTGAGTTTCCATGTCCACTACTTTCGAATTCCAGGCAGACTTCAATCCATCCGAGGAATGGAATGATAGAACCATTTGCAGCTGTAATGGATAAGTTGTCATCACAAAGTAAATCTTGTATGTGCCTAATGGAGACGCTGGGTAGAAACTTTTCTAACCATGCCTTCCCAACAATGCTGACCTGAGCTCCTGTATCCATTAACATGTCAACCGGTACACCATTCATCCGACATGACAGTAGGCATTTTCCTCCAATTAATTGTGCTACGTGTTGTTTGGAGAATCCATTCTCTTTTGAGAGTGTTCTAGTTGACGGGTGGGTGAATACCCTGTTTACCTTAGCATGGGACAGATCATTTGAGGTGGTCACTGGTTGTCCCTTTCCCAGTGACCGTCTGTCGTTTCCCAACTGCCTTCTTTTCTTCAAGCAATCAACCGCTCTGTGTCCTGTCCAACCACAGTAGAAACAATGGTAGCAGTTCTGACTCTCTCGTTTAATGCAATCATCACACCTGGGCTTGCAGTGAGTTGTATCTGGAACTTGAACATTGGTTAGTGGCTTAGTCATTTGGTTTCCAACAATAGGAGTTAGCTTCATCATCTTTTCCAGGTTCTTTGTGAGAGCAGAGACCTGTGTTGTTAGTTCCATTAATGCAGTGTGATTTACTCTAGCATCTCCCTCAACTCCCTTTTGGAAGGTGTCTTTTTCGCTATTCCCTGGTGTCTGGGATGAATGAACAGTAAGAGGTTTATGTTTAGGAGCACTGTTTAAGCGTCTCTGCCTTTCTGTTTCCTCATCAACTGATCTGGTGACTTGCTCTATGATAAAGTCATCCGTTACTGTCAAATCAGACACGTAAGGCTTGGTATCTCGTCTAACATTAGAATTTTTCTCATTTAGTCCCTGATACAGTGTATGAAGGAATATGCCTTGCACCAGTTTTTTGTCATAGTTAAGCTCTCGCCTATCATGTTGTGATGTAGACAGAACTTTTTGTTTTAACCCCACTAGCCTGTAAACAAATTGTTGTGCTGTTTCTCTTTCTTGCTGGGCAGCATTGCTAAGGTCCTGAAATAACTCATTACCACTTCGTTCTCTCATATGTGACTTCAAAAACCTTTTCAATTCAGCAACAGTAAGATCATCTTTGTCAGTCAACATATCTTTAAAATTACCAGGTTTGATTATTCTCAACACTGTGCGTATAATTTCAGATTCAGGGAATTTTTCTGTTAGACCCTCGTCAATTTGTCTGCACACGCTACTGTAACTCATGTCCGAACCATGATCTGAAATTACACCACCATGCATTTTAAATTCTCTACGTGGCAATAAAGCAACAACATCAGTTAATCTCACCACCTCCGATACCTGTTCAGTCCTTGCAGTTCCACTACTTATTTTTTTTGCCGCGGTTGCAATGTCCACAGTTGGTGTACTTTCCTTGTTAAGTTTTAGTTCATTGATCTTGTCTTGGATGATGAGTAGGTAAGACATACCTTGATCTTCCAACTTTTCCAGCTGATCACTTCTCAAGTAGTCTTCAATAAATTCAACAAGTTCCATTTCGTTGGTACCAGTCACTGATGGAACGTCCACGTCTCTTTCATCTTCCAGCGTAATAGCGAGGCTATGCAGCTGTTCTTCATTAAGCAGATGAATTTGTTTCTGGATATCCCACATCAGCGCACGACGAGGAGACGCCATCTCTGTTGCAATCTGAAGACTTGCACTCACGAGGCAGACGACTCTCACGACTCTCCTTGTAGCTCTGTAGCAGGCTCACGCTTGTCTCGCACTTCCTTCTCACTGGTAACACAACGAATCCCGGCACACGAGCCCCCAAAATGTTACCGGCCTCAAAATGTGAATTAAGAGAGCCGATGATTGTAGACGCGATGAGATAAGGTGATCAGCTTGGCGTGGACTGCAAAGAATCACACAAACAGCACGAGATATGACCACTGACTTTATGGCTGGAAGTAGTTTAATTTTTACATAACAATACATCTTTTACATTTTTATAGTCACATGTTTATAACCATTAACAATATATATAATACCGATTTTAACTAAAGTATTTTAAAACGTAGTTATAACAATGAACATTACTAAATTTAATAACATATATATCCCTGTTATTCAGTGTTATAGATAATTATCTTTATCTCTCTGGTACATTTTAAGTGTGCAATAATCATACTAGCAATGTATTGCTTTAATACAAATATTTTCATGGTAGTACTCTTTTTTAACCACTAGATGGTGCACATTGCATGTCTGTATGATGCAATACATAAGCTTTACATACAATAGGTTTTTTCTATATTAAATAACAGAAAACATGTGCTTCTATAAATCTATGCAATTTCCAATAAATCAGGTTTAAATATACCTATTTAGAAAGGTTTAGTGTTTATCGTAGACATTTGTTTTGACTAATGCAGTATTTTCATGTTCTTATGCACTTTTCCCTTGTTTCTCACACATGCTGTTCTAAACTTCTAATTACAGCAAAACTATAGCATAAAATCTGCTGAGACTTTTTCTGCATCTGCTCAAGATGTTTAGGAATCTTTCTATCACAGGTTAATACAGATTAGGAACAATTTAGAGTACATACCTGCAAAGAATCACACAAACAACATGAGATATGACCACTGACTTTATGGCTGGAAGTAGTTTAATTTCCAGTCACATGGTGTGTGGCCTTATATAGACTCTGTTTGTGTACCTTCTCTGCCATCTACTGGTTATTAATAGAATAGAAGGGAGATGTTTAGAAATATAAAAAAAAAATGAATATGTACTTTGCTTTGGGGTGTCTGTTTTGTGACCATATAAACCCCAGTCCGTCACACCCGCCTCCTTCTCCCGGTGTTCCATCGGGGGGAGGATGCTTTAGCCTGCCTCAGGGGGAGGGTGTTGGTCCGCTGGGTGGCTGTGGGGGAGCCGTTTCTCCCACCCGCCTCCTTTCTCCCGGGGGTTCTGCCGGGGGGAGGACGCGTTAGCCTGCATGTTTGATAAACTGGTCTTTAGTCCATGTTATCGACCCTTCTCTGTGTGTGGTGAGTCTTCCCCCCCCAAGCTCCTCTGGTGGGTCTTCCCCCCTCCTGAGCTCCTCTGGTGAGTCACCCCCCCTCCTGAGCCCCCCCTCCTGAGCTCCACGTGGTGGGTCTTGCTCCACATGGCGGCCCCCCGCCTGAGCTCCACGTGGCGGGCCTCCCCCCGCCTGAGCTCCACGTGGTGGGCCTCCCCCCGCCTGAGCTCCACGTACTATGTACAATTTGCGTTCTTGTGCAATTTGCGTTCTTGGGCAATTTGCATTCTTGTGCAATTTGCATTCTTATGCTATTAATATTCTCATGCCATTAATGTTCTCGTGCTATTCACGATTTTCTCATGCAATTTTACGTTCTTGTGCATTTTATGGTTTTCTCATGCGATTTCAGTCTCACGCGATTACGTTCTCAAAGCGATTACGTTCTCAAAGAGATTACGTCTACATGCATTTGCGTTTTCATGCATTTGCGTCTTCATGCATTTGCGTTTCAAGCAGTTGTGTTTCAAGCAGTTGTGTTTTAAGCAGTTGCGTTTCAAGCAGTTGCGTTTTCTTGCAGTTGCGTTTTCATGCAGTTGCGTTTTCATGCAGTTGTGTTTTCATTAATTTGCGTTTTCATGCATTTGCGTTTTCTTGCATTTGCGTTTTCATGCAGTTATGTTCTCGTTTCGTTTTATGTTCTCATGCAGTTATGTTCTCGTTTCGTTTTACGTTCTCATGCAGTTATGTTCTCGTTTCGTTTTACGTTCTCATGCAGTTATGTTCTCGTTCGTTTTACATTCTCATGCAGTTATGTTCTCGTTTCGTTTTACGTTCTCATGCAGTTATGTTCTCGTTTCATTTTACGTTCTCATTCGATTTGACGTTCTCATGCTTTATGTGTTCACGTTTCTTAATCGTTTTTTACGATTTCACATGCAATTGCCGTTTCTCATGCAATTCACTGTTTATGCAATTCACAGTTTTCATGCAATTGATGTTTTTCATGAAAGTTACGGTTCTTACGCAATTTTGTTTTTCATGCGATTTGGGTCTCTCATGTGATTTACTTTTCTTATGAAGTTGGTGTTTCTCATACAATTGACGGTTTTGCATGCAATTTTACGGTTTCTCATACAAATTGCGTTTCTCGTGCGTTTGGCGGTTTTTAAACGTTTTACAGTTCTTACGCATTTATGGTTCTCATGAATTTATGGTTCTCAGGCATTTTACGATTCTCATGCAATTTACGTATCAGATGCAATGTACGTGTCTGTTGTAATTTACGTGTCTCATGCAACTTCTTGCGTTTCCCATGTTTCTGACGTTTCCCCATGTTTTTCAAGCGTTTTCTGACGTATTCACGTGTTTCCTGTGTTTCCTTACGTGTTTCCCATGTGCCGCACGTTTCATGTCTTATGCCTTTCATGTCATTGCCCTTGTTTAATTTCATGATTCTCAGGCATTTTACGTTCCTCATGGTTTTTACGTGTCGGATGTATTGTACGTGTCTGATGCTATTTGCGTGTCTCATGCATCTTATCGTGTTTCCCATATTTCTTTTGTTTCTTGTGTTTTCTTGCCTTTTCTCATGTTTTCTTGCCTTTTCTCGTGTTTCTTACATATTCCATATGCCGCACGTTTCATGTCTTATGCTTTTCTTGTCATTGCCCTTCGTTTGCTGCTTTTCTGTTAGCTGGTGCTTGCATCCAGGGTCTGTCACGTTTACAGGTCCTTATGGGCTGAGGTTTCGTTATTGATTGATTGTCGTCCCACAATCTTCTCGCCTGTAGTCCGTACGTCATACTTTACGTTCGCCTTTATACCTCTTCTACTACCCACCACGGTCTGTGGGTACTTTAGCCCTGAGTGTTCGTTTTAATTCCCTGTCTTAGCGCTGCAGGTTGCTGGGGCTCACTTCTGCATACACTAGGGTGGTGTCATTAGGGTCACATTCATGCGCTGTTGGTCCTGTCATTTCAACACCCACGTCCTTATATTTAGCAGATACCAGGGGGCTGGTTATGTCATGAGTAGGTGGTCTATTATGTTCTCTGGTTGTTTCACACAGCTGGGCTGTCCATGTTCTTTTGCCGCGGGTTACCCATCACGCTCATGGGTTTAACAGATTGAGGTGATCGTTTTAATTGGCTTGTTCGGTGGCAAGTCTCCTCATCTGTTCTTTCACCACTCACATTTCTTTTTAACTCACATTTCTCATGCGGTTTGTTCTAATGCAGGTAAGTTTTCATGCAATTGTTTCTCGTGGAATATTATGGTTCTCATGCTATGTTACGTTTATCATGCTATGTTACGTTTCTCTTGCTATGTTACGTTTCCCTCTCATGTCCCCAGGTTTCCCTCTCGTGTCCCCATTGTCCCTAGGTTTCTCTCATTTTTCCTAAGTTTTTCTCGTTGTTTCATCAATTCACCTTCTCATGCAAACTGCGTTTCTTATGCAGATGGTGTTTTCTTGCAGCCTCAGTTCTTTTGCTGCTCTCGGTTGTATCAGCTCACGCTACTCATGTTTCCTATTCAGTCATGTTTCCTTCACGCAGGTTACATTTTTGTCACAGGTTAGGTTTGTCTCATGTCACTGCTTGGCATGTTTTCCGGTCTAGGTTTCCAGTCTTGATGGTTAACATCCAGTTCCTACTTGCTTTTCTGTTTCTTTTTGGCCTCTTCCAGCTCGTATCAGGCCACGGCACTTTCAGGTTGGATCGAGTTGAGTTTCACCATTTCAGGTTGGGTAACCGATCAAGTTGGTTTATTTTCGGCACTTCCGGTTGAAGCCATCCTCAGGGGATCCAGCAGAGTAGTCCCCCAACTGTGCTCAGCCGACTTCCCATTGTGGGTCTTATTTTCGTGACATATCTGTCATACTCTCAGGTCTCCTTGTGCGTTGGTTACCAGCCTGGTGCTCAAGGCAGGGCTATAGCTGTTTTGTTGTTCCTAGGGCCAGGGGGAGTGGTGCTTCTGGCCCAAGGTCTCGCTTACTTTAGTCAATCAACTGATTTGCACCCCGGCTTTCTGTTACATCTTTATATTCGAGATTCAGCTTTCGGGGGTGGCTCTGTTATCAGGTTCTTGGAGCCTAGTAAGGTGTGGTGCTCGGGTTGGTTTATACCAGCTTGTGTGTTACATTTGCCAAACCCTAGGATGGTCCTCTGCTGCCTTTCCTAGCGCTCCCCCTTTCTGCAGCTAGGTTCATACTTTCGTTGCCGCCACCCCCTTTTTGGCATACTGACCACGTGACCCTGGCACACTTCAGGTCTATGTTCTTTGTTGCTCTTTGTTCCTTGCCATACTATCCACAGATTGACTCTGAGTACAAAGGTAAGGCTGACCGCAGGGCAGCCTGTGTTTCTAGGAGGAGTCAGGCTGCATAAAGCCTGCCCTCCTCTGCCTCCTCCTCTCGTGGACGCCGGCTCTCATGTCCCACCCACCCATTCCCTTTTTCATTTCATTCATTATATTTTATACTTGGGTATGCCCCCTTTTACGCATACTGACCACGTGACCCCGGCACACTTCAGGACTATGTTCTTTGTTGCTCTTTGTTCCTTGCCATACTATCCACAGATTGACTCCGAGTACAAAGTAAAAAGAAGGGAATTTGGAACAACCTGCTTCTATACGCTGCCAGTATAAGCCCTTGTACACACGGTCGGACATTCTGATGGGAAATGTCCGATAGGACTGTGTTGTTGGATAATCCGATAGTATGTGGGCTCTATTGGACTGTTTCCGTCGGAATATCTGACCGACAAAGTTTGAGAGCTGGGCTATAAATTTTTCCGACAACATGGTCCGATGGCACTTTGTCCTATCGTTTGTAGAGAATTCCGTCGGACAAAGTGCCACGCATGCTCAGATCAAATTCCTAGATAGGGATGAGCCGAACACCCCCCCCGGTTCGGTTTGCACCAGAACTTTCGAACGGACCCCAAATTCATACGAACGTTAGAACCCCATTGAAGTCTATGGGACTCGAATGTTGGAAATTAAAAGTGCTCATTTTAATGGCTAATATGCAAGATACTGTCCTAAAAAGGGTTTGGGGACCTGGCTCCTGCCCCAGGGGACATGAGTCAATGCCTAAAATGTTTTTAAAAATGGCCGTTTTGGCGGGAGCACTGATTTTAATGACGATTAAAGTGAAAAAAAAAGTGAAATATTCCTTTAAATATCGTGCCTGGGGGGTGTCTATAGTATGCCTGTGAAGTGCCACGTGTTTCCCGTATTTAGAACAGTCCCTGCACAAAATGACATTTAACGGAAATAACATCATTTAAAACTGCTTGCGGTTTTAATGTTATATCTGGTTCCTGCAATATGGTTGAAAATCATTCAGAAAAATGGCATTGATAGCCCTCCCTGCCCATTACCAGCCCCTTTGGGTCTTGTACGGATATTAAAAGGGACCCCGTACCCATATTAAAAAAAGGAAATACGTGTGGTCCCCAGGCCCTATATACTCAGAACAGCAGTATACAGGCGGTGCAAACAAGACAGGGAGTGTGTAGGTTTGTTGTGTTAACTAGAATCTGTTTGTAATTTTCAACTGGTACATTTTTAAAGTGTAGCTCCAGTCAAAAAATCTATTTTTAAGCATTTTGGAAAACATAGGGAAGGGTTATCACCCCTGTATTATTTGTTTTGCCGTCCGTCTTTTTTCATCTTACTTGCTGTTGTCTCCTTCCGTTTGCAAATAGGAGATGTTTGTAAGTTGGATGTTTGAAAGTAGGGGCCTGCCCTATATGCTCTGCAGAAATGGCGGAACAAGGTGTTGGTTTTGCCACAACATTGTAAGCCCTCAAAGTGACTCTTGGTGGGCGATGGAGCACCCTGCTGTGAACGATTATATCAAGAATTGTAATTACATGTCATTGTTGAACAGTGGTAGAAAAATTGACCTTTGGTGGTTGTGGTGCTGGTGCCACAATACTATAAGTCCTCACAGTTACTCTGGGTGGGCACAGGAACGGGCCCTCCTGTGAAATATTATATCAAGAATTGTAATTACATGCCCTTGTTAAACAGGGGCTGAAAAATTGGGTTGCTGGCACTGGTGCTGGTGCCACAACACTGCAACCTCTCCCATATACTCTAGTTGTAGTGCAGGAATGAGCCCTGCTGCAAAGCATTGCATCAAAAATCGTAATTAAATGCCCCTGTTAACAGGGGCAGAAAAATTGGGCCTTAGGCACTGGTGCTGGTGCCACGACACTGCAACCTCTCCCATATACTCTAGTTGTAGTGCAGGAATGAGCCCTGCTGCAAAGCATTGCATCAAAAATTGTAATTAAACACCCCTGTTAAACAGGGGCAGAAAAATTGCGCCTTAGGCACTGGTGCTGGTGCCACGACTCTGCAACCTCTCCCATATACTCTAGTTGTAGTGCAGGAATGAGTCCTGCTGCAAAGCATTGCATCAAAAATTGTAATTAAACGCCCCTGTAAAACAGGGGCAGAAAATTCCAACATATCAGCGGAGGAGGAAGAGGATAGACAATCAACATAACAGGACAGTCACTCAGCATCAGCATAGGCAGTCTTGAAGGGATGTGATATTTCAGAAAAAATTATTTGGTTACAACAGCTTCAGGTGCTTGGTAGCTGTGGGTGATCCGAGACTGATTCATCTTGATGAAGGTCAGTCGATCAACTGATTCGGTGGACAGGCGCACCCTGTGATTGGTAACAAAGCCACCAGCAGCACTGAAGGTGCCTTCCGAAAGAACGCTGGATGCAGGACAGGCCAGTAGCTCAATTGCATACTGTGCAAGCTCTGGCCAGTGATCCATCCTCAAGACCCAGTAAGCCAGAGGATTTTCGGTGGGAAAGGTGTCCAAGTCTGACCTTGCCCCTAGGTATTCCTGCACCATGTAAATCAGACGCTGGCGATGGTTGCTGGAACCGATCATACCTTGGGGCCGCGGACTAAAAAATTGTCTGAAAGCATCGGTCAGACGGCCACCTTCTCCACCGCTCCTTCTGACCGATTCCTCAGCAACACGTTGTCCAGGACCAGGAGTTTGTAACCTCCCAGTCTCTGGGAACACATTGCACAGACCTTTCTGCAAGGCCTCCCGGAGATGTCTCATCCTCTGCTCCCTCTGCGACGGCAAGATAAGGTCGGCAACCTTACCCTTGTACCGTGGATCAAGGAGAGTGGCCAGCCAGTAATGGTCCCTCTCCTTGATCCGAAGAATACAAGGATCCTTCCGCAGGCTTTGCAGGATCTGGGAGGCCATGCAGCGTAGGTTAGCTGAGGCATTTGGTCCGGAGTCCTCTGGGTCACTAAGGACAACATGATCCGCAGCTACCTCCTCACAGTCACGTACAAGTCCACGGGTTTCTTGGGACTGTAAATCATCCCTACAAGACTGCTGCTGCTGCTGATGCTGAGTGCCAGCCTCCACCTCCATGCTGACACAATCATCCTCCTCCTCCTCCTCATCCTCTTCCTGTGTGATGGGTGGCACAGAAGGAACACTGTCTGGATAAAGGGGGCCTTGAGAGGCAAGGAAGTCCTCTTCTTCCTGCCTCTGTTCTGCCTCAAGTGCCCTGTCCATTATTCCACGCAGCGTATGCTCCAAGAGGTGGACAAGAGGTACAGTGTCACTGATGCATGCACTGTCACTGCTCACCATCCTTGTGGCCTCCTCAAATGGTGACAGGACAGTGCATGCATCCCTGATCATGCCCCACTGGCGTTGTGAGAAAAAACCGAGCTCCCCTGACCCTGTCTTGGTGCCGTAGTCGCACAGGTACTCATTGATGGCCCTCTGCTGCGTGTGCAGCCGCTGCAGCATGACCAACGTTGAGTTCCACCTGGTGGGCATGTCACATATAAGGCGGTTCTTGAGCAGGTTCAACTCCTTTTGGAGCTCAGCCAGCCGAGCACAGGCATTAAATGATCGGCGGAAATGCACACAGACTTTTCTGGCCTGCTTCAGGACATCCTGTAAGCCCGGGTACCTGCCCAAGAACCGCTGCACCACCAGGTTAAGGACGTGAGCCACACAGGGCACATGGGTCAGTTGTCCCTGTCGGAAAGCGGAGAGGAGGTTGGTGCCATTGTCGCAAACCACCATTCGTGGCTTAAGCTGGCGTGGCGTCAACCACCTCTCGGCCTGCCCCTGCAGAGCTGACAAAACATCCGCCCCAGTGTGGCTCCTGTCCCCCAAACAAACCAACGCAGGCACGGCATGGCATCATTTTGCCTGCGTACTTGCGTAGCCCCTGGAACGCCTACGGAGCACCGCTGGTTCTGAGGACAGAGCACTGGAAGAGGCCATGGAGGAAGAAGAAGAGGAGGGGGTGGAGGAGAGAGGTGTGTCACAACCAATAGTAGCATTTTGGAGGCGTGGTGGCAGAACAACCTCCAACACTACTGCACCTTGTCCTGCATCCTTCCCAGCTGCCAGAAGAGTGACCCAATGGGCCGTGAAAGACAGGTAACGTCCCTGTCCATGCCTGCTGGACCATGAGTTAGCGGTAATATGCACCTTACCGCTGACCGCCCTGTCCAGCGAGGCAAGGACATTGCCTTCCACATGCCGGTAGAGAGCCGGAATCGCCTTCCGTGAGAAAAAGTGGCGTTTGGGGACAAGCCACTGAGGAACCGCACATTGTACAAACTCACGGAAGGGGGCCGAGTCTACCAACTGAAAAGGCAGCAGTTGAAGTGCTAGCAAGGGCACACAGACAGCACGCACAATCTCCTACAACTGACTGCAAGCTCTATTTAAAAAGAGCAAGATAGTTAGCTATATAGGTGGATATAGCGGTGTATACTGGGTTCAGGGCACGCAGACAGCACGCACAATCTCCTACAACTGACTGCAAGCTCTAATTAAAAAGAGCAAGATAGTTAGATATATAGGTGGATATAGCGGTGTATACTGGGTTCAGGGCACGCAGACAGCATGCACAATCTCCTACAACTGACTGCAAGCTCTATTTAAAAAGAGAAAGATAGTTAGCTATATAGGTGGATATAGCGGTGTATACTGGGTTCAGGGCACACAGACAGCACGCACAATCTCCTACAACTGACTGCAAGCTCTATTTAAAAAGAGCAAGATAGTTAGCTAATAGCTATTAGGGATGAGCTTCGTGTTCGAGTCGAACGTACGTTCGACTCGAACATTGGCCGTTCGGCCGTTCGGCCGTTCGGCGAATTCCGAACGTTTTGGCCGTTCGCGTCAAAATTCGAGTGACGCGCGCGCGGACCACAATGCACTGCGTTGGCGCAGTGCATTGCTGCCCGATGATTGGCCAAGCATGCACTGTGACCCCGCATGCTTGGCCAATCGCAGCGCCGGCAGCGAGGAGAGCCATGATTGGCCACAGGCATCCTGCCTGTGGCCAATCATAGCTCAGGCTGTGTAGTGCACGCCCCACACTATATAAGGCCGCCTTTAAGGCGGCCTCCTGTAGTGTGTTACTTTGCATCTGAAGCAGTGGGTGTTCTGTGTACCTTCAACACAGTACACACCAATCGTTTTTGGCTGATTTCCTATCTTGCTGCTGTGTAGTGGTTGTTGTCTGTGCCCTGACTGCAGTATACACCACTATATTCACCTCACCTATATAGCTAGTGATCTAGCTTTAACCACTTAACAACTGCCCATTGCCGATTAACGGCTTCAGGGCGGTTGTTTAACTCAGAGAGGCCGTTAATTAACGGCCTCCCAGAATTCTGCTCTCGCGTGCCCCGAGGTGTGCGCACTCGAGAGCATCCGTGAGAGCACTCATAGCGGCCGTTTACCACGTGATTGCTCCGTCAAATGACGGAGTGATCACTTGGAAACAAACCGGCGTCATGTTATGACGCCTGTTCCTCCCTCCCCTTTCTGTACCGATCGGTACAGCGGAGGGGAAAGAGATCGGTGTCAGCAGCGATGTGGGCTGCATCTGCAGTGCCCACATCGCTGCTCACCGAATTTAACCCCTCAATTCCCTGCCAATACTCTGCAATACCAGTGCATACTCTGCAGTACCCTGCCATTACTCTGCAGTACCCCGCCATTACTCTGCAGTACCCTGCCATTACTCTGCAGTGCAGTACCCTGCCATTACTCTGCAGTGCAGTACCCCGCCATTACTCTGCAGTGCAGTACCCTGCCATTACTCTGCAGTGCAGTACCCTGCTATTACTCTGTAGTACCCCGCCAATACCCCGCCAATACTCTGTAATACCCTGCCATAAATTGCCATACCCAGCCATACTCAGAGATACCCAGCCATACTCGGTGATACCCTGAAATACCCAGCCATAGACGCCCCCCACCCCTCACCGCCCTCCGGTGCTTCTACCAACTCGCCAGTACGATCAAAGCCAGAATCTTTTTTTTATTTTTTATTTCAGGCTTCCCAGCCTAGAGGTGAGATGTGGGGTCATATTGACCCCCCAGATTTCACTGTAAAGAGGACCTGTCACCCCATATTCCTATTACAAGGGATGTTTACATTTCTTGTAATAGGAATAAAAGTGATCAAAAATATATTTTTGGGAAAAAAAATGTCAAACTAAAATAAATAAAGTAAAATGAACAATAAAAAAATAAAATAAAAATTAAAGCGCCCATGTCCCCATGTGCTCGCATGTGCCACACATGTGAGGTATCGCCGAGAATGTTAGAGCGAGAGCAATAATTCTAGTCCTAGACCTCCTCTGCAACTCAAAACATGTAACCAGTAAAAAAATATTTAAAGCGTCGCCTATGGGGATTTTTTAAGTAGCGACGTTTGGCGCCATTCAACGGGCATGTGCAATTTTGAAGAGTGACATGTTTGATATCTATTTACTCAGCATAACTTCATCTTTCACTTTATGCAAACATTGGGCTAACAAGTGGTTAATAATAGAGCTTGCAGTCAGTAGTGTTAGGAGATAGTGCGTGCTGTCTGCGTGCTCTGTACCCAGTACATACCGCTATAATATAGGGCAGGCCCCTACTTTCAAACATCCAACTTACAAACATCTCCTACTTGCAAACGCAAGGAGACAGCAGCAAGTGAGATGAAAAAAGATGGACGACAAAACAAATTATACAGGGGTGATAACCCTTCCCTATGTTTTCCAAAAAGCTTAAAGATAGTTTTTTTGACTGGAGCTACACTTTAAAAATGTACCGGTTGAAAATGACAAACAGATTCAACTTAACACAACAAACCTACACAGTCCCTGTCTTGTTTGCACCGCCTGTATACTGCTGTTCTGAGTATATAGGGCCTGGAGGCCACACGCATTTCCTTTTTTTAATATGGGTACGGGGTTCCCCTTAATATGCGTACAAGACCCAAATAGGCTGGTAATGGGCAGGGAGGGCTACCCATGCCATGTTTCTCAATGATTTTCAACCATATTGCAGGAACCAGATATAACATTAAAACCGCAAGCAGTTTTAAATGGTGTTATTTCCGTTTAATGTCATTTTGTGCAGGGACTGTTCTAAACACGGGAAACACGTGGCACTTCACAGGCATACTACAGACACCCCGCAGGCACCATATTTAAAGGAATATTTCACTTTTTTTTTTCCACTTTAATCGTCATTAAAATCAGTGCTCCCGCCAAAACGGTAGTTTTTAAAACTTTTTTTTGCAGTGACCCATGTCCCCTGAGGCAGGAGGCAGGTCGCCAAACCCTTTTTAGGACACTATCTTGCATATTAGCCGTTAAAATGAGCACTTTCCAATTCGAACGTTCGAGTCCCATAGACTTCAATGGGGTTCTAACGTTCGTACCGAACGCAGGGGTCGTTCGCAAGTTCTGGTGCGAACCGAACCGGGGGGTGTTCGGCTCATCCCTATTAGCTATATAGGTGGATATTTTTTTAATCCAAAACTGCTACCGAAATATACAATACTTTACATAAGAAAACCAAACATTAGTTTACATCCACTTGAACATAATACAAACTTACAAAAATACTAGGCTATACAAGGAAATAAAATTTTACATATCCTCATCACTATACTCTTCTCCCGAAGAGAAGAGTATAAGCGCAGCATCCCCTTTGTTACTAGACCCTGACTGGGGCCTTGATTCCACCTCAAGGGGTGGGGCCTTTTTTTTCTTCTTCTTCCCACTCTTCTTTTTAACTGTTACCCAGTTAACCTCCCCCTCTTCATCAGACTGTTCCTTGGGGCGCTTTTGGGCACCCTTCATCGAAACCTCCATCTCCTCCTCCCCTGTCTGACTGTCCCCTGCCGAAGAGTCAGATGAGGAGACCCTAACTGGGCGTCCACCTGGTCGCCGCCTCCGAGGGAGGGGAACAGGACCAGAAGACTGGGGGGCTGGAACCTGAACCACCCCCTCCGAGGGGGGAAGCCCAACCACCCCTTCTTCCTCCACCTCATTTACAGGTGCTTGAGCAGCCTCCCCAGGCACAGACCTGACCTCTTTAACCTTCTGAGGTATATTACCTTCTTGCTGAGGCTGGGTTTTCCCACGTCTCACCCCAGCCTCAGGGTCAGCACTTTGTTTTTTATTCCCAGGACCCCGCCCAGCAGGAGGCGGAGCCTTACTACTGTTTGGTTTATTCCCATCTGCTGTTTCCCCTCTGTAGGCCTTAGGGCATCTACTAAATGGATGTCCCATCTGGCCACAGAGGTTGCAGCAGATCTGATCACATGCCTCCCCCGAGTGCCCGAACCTGTTGCACTTAATGCACCGGACCACTGTGCAGTCAGCACTCAAATGGGTCGGGCACCCACACCTAAAACACCAACGGGGCTGTCCTGGATAGAACACTAGGATCCTGTCCCTTCCCAGAAAAGCACTGCCCGGGACATGCGCAACTGTGCTGCCAGCTCTTTTTAGCTTGATCCTAGTGTTCCATGCTCCAGTCCAGACCCCCTTCTCATCACGACACTTGTTTAGAGGACACTGCAACTGGCCGTATCTCCCCAACCAAGTCGCAATGTCCTCTGGGGGCAAACTCTCATTTCTTACCAATATTGTAAGAGTTTTAATATCCTCCTGCCTACTTAGAGGGATCACCCGAAACCCCTTCCAGGGATCGGTTCCCCTAATCATGCCAAAGGCTGTGATAAACAGCTCCATGATGACCGCGTTCATGAAGCTGATATCAAAATCAGGGGAACCAGACGGGTGAATCACCGCATAAAGTTCCTCTACCTTAATACCTAAGGACAGGACCATATCTACCACCTGGCCTCTAGTGGGGCACTGACCACCTCCCTCCCAACGCAACTGTACCACATTTCTCCTCTTACGCTCCGGACCACCAGTCCCTCTTGACCAAGAATTGGCCCCTGAGGACTGATCAGCCGGGGGAACCCGGAAATTCCCGGCCCCAAACTGGTGATAGATGTGGTCCAGAGCCACATTTGCTCCTGCTACTTTAGCATAAGACCGTTTCTCCCTTAAGGCCGTTAGTAACCTTATCTCTGGTGAACCCCACAAAATAGGCTCAGGGGGAGGGGCTCCTGTCACAGGTACAGAGGGGGGAGCAGACGGTGACACCCCTATCTCCCCAGCACGAGAAGCATTACCCTCCACCCCTTCTACACTCGGATGATTTCCTAAAGGGGTCTCATCCTCTGAACTACAAAGAAGCGCGTTCCAGACCTCCTTCCACTCTACTTCCATATGAGCCCCGCAGGAGTCTACTGGAACTTGTCCTCCTTCACTTTGGGATCCTTCTAGACCTCTAATATAGTCCAGTGCTGGATTACCCTCATCCAGTTCCCCCATTGGGCAATCTCCCCATGCAATCCCCTGACCAAGTTCCAAACTATCAGACATATCCATATTATTAGAACTGTCAACAACATTTGCGTGAAGCGCTGGACCGGAAGCTGTGTTAACCACCGGCCGGAAATGCTTTCCATGGCCAACTTGCGCTCCCGCTGACATCACTTCCGGCCCTGAATCAACCCCGCAAGAGGCCGATCTGCCTACCGGAAGCGCGTCACCCCTCCCCCATTGTCTTTACATTAGGCTCACGCCCAACAGACCCGCCCTTTTGCCCGCGAAAAGACGGCGTTTTGCTATCAGCAGCCGCCATTACCGCACCACCAGGAGCCTTGCCGCCGGCCGTCACTGTAACCTTCCCCACAGCGGCGGCCAAGCTGGCCTGGCTCTTTACACCACCATTACAACCACCAACCCCCTTCCCCTCTCCCTGAGGTCGGCTTGCAGCAGCGGCAGCCGACAGCTCTGCTGACGGCATGCCCTGCTTACAACTACCGCCCGGGATCACTGGGGACTGCATACAAGGTAAGTCCATTTCTTGTTTGTCTTTCAGTCTTGTTAACTGCACCACTGGTGTCTTCACCTTTTTAGAGTCTTTCTTGTTCCTTTGCTGCTTTCCTTCTGCTTCACTGGGACCTACAACGCCACCCGGGATCACAGCCTCACACACAGGCTGATTACCCGTTTTGTCTTTAGGGACACTTTCCACTTTTCCAGGTTTCTCTGCACCTTTACGCACTGGGACTGTCTCTTTGCAGGTCAATGGCTTTCCCACACCCACAGTCTTTTTCACTGGTTTCTCACCGTCCATCTTTCCTTCCACTACTCTTTCTGTCTCTTCACGGGTGGCCTCCTCAGAGGGACCCGCCATTTCCTCCTCTTGCGTTGTGCTTGGGGCTAGATGCTGTCTGCGGCGTCTCCCTGCCTGGGACCCCTCGTCACACGCTACTCTCACCGCCTTCTCCACATTAGATAGGAATTCTTTCTCACTAGAAGCACTGTCAATCAGGTTGGATAACAGCTCACCCATCAAGTTGCACTGCTTCTTCAACCCGTCTATCACCATCTTGAACTCCTGTCTCTTTACAACACCCGATCTGTCTCTCCGGTTCCTTAGCTCCGCCAGGACCTTCATTTTCTCGCAGTAGCTGCGGGAAGCCTTCACAATTAAGCTTTTAGCTTTCTTCCTTCTGTCTGCAGATTTCTCCGCATCCTCTCCTGGCTGTCTCAGAGACCAATCTGCAAGATCCAGCTGGTTCTCCAAAAACAACCTCTCCTCCTTGACGAGCTCCAGGAGCTTAGGGGCTCCACGTCCTTCATTAGGCTGAGAAACAGGCACCTGGCCTGGGCTTACTGAAGTCATCAGCTCCCTCTCTTCCTCCACCACTCTGGAAGTCCTCAGAGATCAGAGCACGCAGCCAGCACGCACAATCTCCTAACGCTGACTGCAAGCTCTATTTAAAAAGAGCAAGATAGTTAGCTATATAGGTGGATATAGCGGTGTATACTGGGTTCAGGGCATGCAGACAGCATGCACAATCTCCTACAACTGACTGCAAGCTCTATTTAAAAAGAGCAAGATAGTTAGCTATATAGGTGGATCTAGGGGTGTATACAGGGTTCAGGGCACGCAGACAGCACGCACAATCTCCTACAACTGACTGCAAGCTCTATTTAAAAAGAGCAAGATAGTTAGCTATATAGGTGGATATAGCGGTGTATACTGGGTTCAGGGCACGCAGACAGCACGCACAATCTCCTACAACTGACTGCAAGCTCTATTTAAAAAGAGCAAGATAGTTAGCTATATAGGTGGATATAGCGGTGTATACTGGGTTCAGGGCACGCAGACAGCATGCACAATCTCCTACAACTGACTGCCAGCTCTATTTAAAAAGAGCAAGATAGCTAGATATATAGGTGGATATAGAGGTGTATACTGGGTTCAGGGCACGCAGACAGCACACACAATCTCCTACAACTGACTGCAAGCTCTATTTAAAAAGAGCAAGATAGCTAGCTATATAGGTGGATATAGTAGTGTATACTGGGTTCAGGGCACGCAGACAGCACGCACAATCTCCTACAACTGACTGCAAGCTCTATTAAAAAAGAGAAATATAGCTAGCTATATATGTGGATATAGCGGTGTATACTGCGGTCAGGGCACGCAGACAACAACCACTACAGAAGAGCAAGAACGCAAAATCGGCCAATAACGATCAGTGTATACTGTGTTGAAGGTACACAGAACACCCACTAACTCCCACAGACGCCAACACACTACACAAGGAGGCCGCGCTGGCGGCCTTATATAGTGTGGGGCGTGTACTACACAACCTGAGCTATGATTGGCCACAGGCATCTTGCCTGTGGCCAATCATGGCTCTCCTCGCTGCCAGCGCTGTGATTGGCCAAGCATGCGGGGTCACAGTGCATGCTTGGCCAATCATGAGCCAGCAATGCACATCGATGGCACAGTGCATTGTGGGGCGTGAGCGCCACACGAATTTGGCGTGAACGGCCCATAACGTTCGGAATTCGCCGAACGTTCGGAATTCAGGCGAACAGCCGATGTTCGAGTTGAACGTATGTTCGACTCGAACATGAAGCTCATCCCTATTCCTAAACCAAAGCTATTGGCTTTTAGCCTGAACGTAGTCCCGTCGTAACTAAATAACGTCACCATGTTACCAACGATCGGATTTTCTGACAACTTTGTCTGACCGTGTGTATGCAACACAAGTTTCGGACAAAATCCGTCAGACAAAATCCGACGGATTTTGTTGTCGGAATGTCCGACCGTGTGTACAAGGGTTTAGAGAAGACATAATAATATATCAATAGTGTTCTGCCCTAATAAGGAAAACATGTTATACCATAATATAAAATCAAATCAGTGAGTACAAACAGTATGTTAGCCAATCCACAGTACAACACAATATATGATTAAGAAATATGTGATTAAAAAATATAAAAATAAAATTATAAAATAAATTATATATGTAAAAATGCATATATAAAAAAGGGGAAATTAAAAAATGAGAAATATAAATCTCAAATTGAATTCAATGGGGGGACATCAACTATTATTAATAAAGCAGCTGATGTCCCACTCTACATTGAGGCCCCCAGGAATATGTGACCCCATTTTAAATATCCAGCTTGTTTCAGTTCTAGAGATATTACGCCTATCATTACTACCCCACCAGTGGGGTACATATTTTTCAATAGCCACAAAAGTGGTACCTTTAGAGTCAAAATTATGTTTCAAAGCATAATGCTTTGAAACATTATGCTTATAATGCGCCCCACATACTCTAGGCCACAAGGGCACCTGAGAAGGTTGACCACACACTTCATGGTGCATGTAATAAATGTTCTTATAGTGTAAGTTTGGCACAAATAGTAACCCTTCAAGTCACCAAAAAAATTTGGTCTAGTGGGACGGTCTAGGTGCTATTGAGTTTTCAATTTAGCTAATTACTGCAGCTGTTGTGCTTTGGCTTTTCATTCATTTAGCCAGCAGCTTCTGACTATTTGTGCTAAACCAATGGCAGTGCTTCTTTGTACTGTCCAGGACTATTTATAGCGTTGGTGCAGGCGTGTGGGATGATGTCACGTATGACGAAACGATCGTCGGGACCCTATGCTAACGCGCTCTGTGCATATGCGATTGCCATCACACACTGGTGTGATTTTATTTATCTGGAATTCCAACTATTTACTTGACCGTTCAAGTGACCTGTTTGTGGATCATTTTGTTTTTATGCAACAGTGCATCTCCCCTCAATAAAGCGCTCTTTGTAGCATTTTTGCACTATTGGAGTTTTTCCTTTTTTTTCTTTTATATTCACTTGCACTTTTGACCATGGATTGGAGTGCAGTATCACCCAGTATCATCTGGGGGTGAGAGCTCAGCACATTGGATGATCGTTCTAGGCCTCTAGAGGTGAGAGCTCAGTACATTGGATGATCACAGATCCAACAAGCCTTATATCACCCCCCCCCCGAATAAGGGGGGTCACTGGCTTTCTGGTAAGCCTCCTGTTTTACCTGTGGTGGTGGTCTCACCTGGTCAAGTTTTCTTATTTCACTATTTATGAATGATTCGCCTTACAATGCACCCAGTTTCCTTATGAACTGATGTCACTTATTTAAATATATCATCATATAAATATGTTGTGCATTATTGACATACTGGACTTTTTTCAAATAATTATTGTCATTGATTTGTATGTTTCACTATTTTGGATGTTTGCACTAATGCACTTTAATGTGTCAGCTATATTAATTGTCACTTTTTATTATCATTAGTTTATTTCAATAGCGCTGCACTTTTTTTGTTATATATTTGCTTTTTGCCTACTATCTGGTTTATATTGTATAGATGCTGTATGTTATCGTGCTCTGTTTTCAGCACAGATATTTCTTTTATTTTTTACTTTTGCAACATCGCTGGACCTCAGGTAAGTATTAGTGGGGCTGAGGGGGGCTACTATACACAGAAAGCTTTTTTTCTTAATGTATAGAATGCAACCACTTTAATATGCAGTTCCTGTTATTAGGTTATATTCAGCCCTTGTTATTTTTGGTAATCCTGTCCCTTCTGGTCTGGCATTCTACAGCTAGATTTAGCTTAGGGCTCAATAAGCTTAAGCTCAAGCCAGGTTAGACATCCTATGGTCACTTCTAGAAAGTTAGAGGTCTGGTTTCATCTGAGATTAGAAACTACTAGGGAGGGACTAAAGCACAGAGTAGGTAGGCTGACTCTAAATTCAAGTCCCACACCACAGTTTCTGTGTGTGAAAAGCTACATTCCAGGCTGGTTGGACAACAGCTGTAGGATCTCCTCATTACCGTTGATATTGTCTTCAGGTCTCTGACACAAAGGCGGATGTCAAAATGATCAAATCATCCTCAAGGGCCCCTGCAACTGAGCTTTGCTGCAACATTCATCTGGAGGTACATCTATTAATAACTATAATAACTATACCCTATATGTGCACAATTCCATCAGGACTCCTATGAGGCCTCTTGCTGATAATACCTGTTTGTACACTGCATACTGTTACTAATCTTTTCTTATATAAAGTGTGTATTATTTCAATACTGTTGTGTATCTATATACTTATGGGTAATGTTATATGCTGGTTGCAGTAGCTCCTCTGCTCCCAATTACTTTGTTTAGATTACTGATTAATTTCCCAAGAAGAGAATCCCCTCTGTTTATAGAGACCCTGTCCTGGGTGGAGGTATCAAACCCATTCTTCCACTTAGCAGAGGTTCTAGTTCTCGTATTTACCAACAGGTTTAACACAATATCCTGTTTGGGGAGGGCCATTTCTCAAACCCCCCCAAAAAAAGAGGGCTTCATGTATTTCAACAGCTATCAGCAGACAAAAATGCTAGGCACATTGATTCTGAATTTTTTCATTTTTAGATTCAATCCAGCACACCTGTGATTTTAGGTTTTCTTTTTTAGGGATGCTATACTACCGTATATACTCGAGTATAGGCCGACCCGAATATAAGCCGAGGCCCCCAATTTACCCCCAAAAAAACTGGCAAACTTATTGACTCGTGTATAAGCCGAGGGTGAGACATGCCTGTCCATCCCTGTGTGTGTGTCCGTCCATCCCTGTGTGTCCGTCCATCCCTGTGTGTCCGTCCATCCCTGTGTGTCCGTCCATCCCTGTGTGTCCGTCCATCCATCCCTGTGTGTGTGTGTGTCCATCCATCCATCCCTGTGTGTGTGTGTCTCCATCCATCCATCCATCCATCCCTGTGTGTGTGTGTCTCCATCCATCCATCCATCCATCCATCCCTGTGTGTGTGTGTCTCCATCCATCCATCCATCCATCCCTGTGTGTGTCTCCATCCATGTGTGTGTGTGTGTGTGTGTGTGTGTGTGTGTGTGTGTGTGTGTGTGTGTGTGTGTGTGTGTGTGTGTGTGTGTGTGTGTCCAGCCTACCTTTGTCCCGAGCCTCCGTCCCGTGCCTTGCCTCCTTGCCTCCGTCCCGTGCCGTGCCTTGCCTCCTTGCATCCGTCCCGTGTCGTGCCTTGCCTTGCCCCCGTCCCGTCCCGTCCCGTGCCGTGCCGTCCCGTGCCCTCTTCGTCGGCGGCCATTGTAAAGTTCAAAAGCTGCGCCGCCGCCTTCGCCTGTGATAGGCGGAACACTGAATTTCCCAGCAGCCTGTGTTCCGCCTATCACAGACGTCGTATCATCCTCGTCCGTAGTACGAGGATGATACGACGTCCGTGATAGGCGGAACACAGGCTGCTGGGAAATTCAGTGTTCCGCCTATCACAGGCGAAGGCGGAGCCGGAGGCGCGGCTTTTGAATAGAATGGCTGCTGTCTGTCTGCTCGACACGCTGATCGAGCGGGCAGACAGCGATGACTCGAGTATAAGCCGAGGGGGGCACTTTCAGCCTCAAAAAAGAGGCTGAAAATCTCGGCTTATACTCGAGTATATACGGTATATACAGTACTATACTATATTACAGAAACAAGGAGAAAAGTGAAAAACTAGTGTTCTCCACTGAAAATTAATAATCCAAGGCCCCACACTCTGCACTCTGCACAAATCAATTTTGGGCCTCGCACTGCCACAGTATATACAGTGGGGAAAATAATTATTTGATCTCCTGCAGATTTTGTAAGTTTGCCCACTTACAAAGAAATTAAGGATGTATCATTTTTATCATAGGTTTATTTTAAATGATAGAGACAGAATATCAACCAAAAATACAGAAAAACACCTGATACAAATGTTATAAATTGAGTTGCAGGTCAGTGAGTAAAATAAGAATTTGATCCCCGAGCAAAACATGATTTAGTTCTTGGAGGAGAAACCCTTGTTGGCAAGCACAGAGGTAAGAAGTTTCTTGTAGTTAGTGACCAGGTTTACACACATCTCAGGAGGGATTTTGGTACACTCTTCTTTACAGACCTTCTCTAAATCACTATGGTAAGCTTGGCAACTTGAACTTTCAGCTCCTTCTCAGTGGCGGCTGCTGCTCCATCGGTTGGGGGGGCAAACAAACCTGAGACATCTACCCCCCCTCCCCCGTCGCTCTAGCCCACCACCCCACACCAACCCCCCACCCCACCGGGCTCGCTCGCTGGCTGATCGATCAGCCCTTACCCGATCCAGCAGTGGTGGCTGCAGCTTTCCCTTCTATCGCCCCTATCCAGATCACGGCTGGGGCTTTCCCCCTCCGTCTCCTCCATCCAGGTCACGGCTGCAGCTTTCCCCCACCCTCTCCTTTGTGTCCTGATGGTTGCTGCTTCTCCTCCCAGCCAATCGGGTCTTCAGACTCCTGGCCAATGGGAAAATCCCCTTTTTAGACAGTTGTCCCTAGAATATGTGTCCACATGGGAAGATTTCCCCTTACCCTTTGTTTTGGGGAAAACTCTAAAATGTTGGGTTTCCCCTTTCTTTTTCAGTGATAATAGTCACCAAGACAGAGTGGTTAATCTCCCTAAAATGGAAACAGACAACAGTAAAAACTTGAAAGTTGACAGAGGGCCTAAACCTTCCCTGTGCCATCCAAAATAATAAACAAAAGTTTTGCTTAGAGATACAACTAAATTAAAAAAATAAATTTACCATGTACTGCCAAAAGGTGAAAAGAAGAAAGGTGAAAAAAAATCATGCAACACCAAATCTCCATCCTTCTGGTCAAGCTCGCTTCTGGTAAAGCTCAAGCTTGCTGAAGTTTCCCAATTCTTCACCATCCCCAGTTGGTGAGAATACTGCTCCAGTACTTGCTTCAGCTACTCACTGTGGTCCCTGGTAATGAGGTGGATTGTCCCTTAGTGGCAACAGCTTCTCCTCTACCTCTGACCACGACAGGCTTTCTGGCCAGCAGAACCATCCCTTCTGGTTCGACTGCAAGCCGCAATTCTCCACAATCCTACACTGCTCTCTTGCTTCTGGATAGGCCCTCAGACAGTCTAACAGCCAGATGTGCCCGGGATAGGCCTCAGGCTCTGGCCTAGCAGCCCAGGGCAGCACAATACACGTCCACCCAGATAACCGTCCAGGTGGCACAGAACCCCAATCACCTGACCTCACCCAAATAAAAACGCTCTCCCAGCTGGCATAAGGACCCAAGAAAATCCCTGCCCATTGGCTGAGACACCCCATCTATTCCTAATCTGTCCTTGAAATGCCCTTGTCTTATCTCGTGCCACCAGATACCCAGCCATCTAGTGTCAGAAGAGAGAAGTGCAGCAATTCCAGAATTGGGGTGAAGTCAACTGACCTCCTGACTATTGGCCAAGGAAGCTATCACTTGGCAGTACATTTACTAGCAACCCTGCCTGAACATCAGGGTGCTACATCAGTCAGTACCAGTTTGCACAATGTATTTGCTTTGGAACAATAAATGACCTCTAACATTGGGTGTTCCATGTGTAATGATGTTGCTGCATTATGTAAAACTATTAGAATAGTTTTTACATTTTAGAATAGGGGGAGTCAAGACTGTCCATAATTTTGGAGGGTGCATCAAGATTGTCCATAATTTTAAAGGTTGCCTTGACTGAAAAAAGTTTGAGAAACACTGCAGTAGGCAGTGTATATCACATAGACTTCAGCAATAAGTTCTCTGCAGATCAGTTCCTTGTATTTGATGCCCTCTAATGGCCATAATGAAATTGGGACATTCTTCTGGCTGAATTTTCCTCTGTTTTCACTGTGTATTCTGCAGAAGTATGACACCAACATTTGTTATTTTAACAATGTCAAGTATATACACATAGGAACTGAAGTGGCCGAGGCTTGATGCTGACCTAAGAAACGAATAAAACTGGCAGCTACCTGATAACCCATGAAAAGCAGCAAAAAACTGTGTTTAAAAATACATAAGCACAGAATATTATTCCTGCCAGGGTTTCTGTTGATGGCAAAACAACCCCACGAGTTTTGCTCTTGACAGCAGAAAGCACAAATCAAGTTACTCCTTGTTTTGCAATCAAATTTACAAGATAAATCCTTAGATAACATAGACCAGTAAGCTAGGTGTACAAGCATGTTAGTTTTACTGGCAAAAATCCACGTCATGCACTGGCTAAAGAGAAGCGCCTACAGTGCCTTGAAAAAGTATTCATACCCCTTGAAATGTCCCACAGTTTGTCATGTTACAACCACAAACGTAAATGTATGTTGTTGGGATTTTATGTGATAGACCAACACAAAGTGGCACAGAATTGTGAAGTTTAAGGAAAATGCGAAAAGTTTTTCAAAGTTTTTTTTACAAATAAATATGTGAAAAATGTGGTGTGAATTTGTATTCAACCCCCTTTACTCTGATACCCCTAACTAAAATCTAGTGGAACCAATTGCCTTCACCTGCAAGTCACCTGATTAGTAAATAGAGTCCACCTGTGTGTAATTTAATCTCAGTATAAATACAGCTGTAAACCTTAGTAAATAAAGTTGTGGAGAAGTTTAAAGCAGGGTTAGGTTATAAAAAAAATATCTCAAGCTTCAAAAATCTCATGGAGAACTGTTCAATCCATCATCCGAAAATGGAAAGAGTATGGCACAACTTCAAACCTACCAAGACATGCCCGTCCACTAGGGTTGCCACCTTTTCTTCAAGTCAAACCGAACACTTTAGCGGCACACAGCAATTTTTTTAATATAGTATGAACTATACATTTATGTATTTTGCAATTAAATAACATTTCAATCATCATATTAGGTTAATCACAAGAGTCACCCTTTACATCATAGTCCACAGAGTTCCCCTTTTACATCTGAATCCACAGAGTTCCCTTTTTACATCTGAAGTTGCAGAGTTCCCTCTGGGGGACTCTGCCGACTCTGATGCAAGGGTGAACTATGGGGACTCTAACAAAAGAATGCTCTGGAAACCCTGATTTAAGGGGGAAAACTGAGAACTCCGATGTAAAAGGGAACTCTGATGTAAGGGGTGCTCTGAGAAGCCTGATTTACCTTAGTGTACTCACTCAGAGATAGCAGAGATAAGGGGGAGACTTCAGTCACAGACAGGGATTGATGGTGAGCTCACTAACATCTTGGCAGTCAGCACCTCTCATCCAGATGTATCTGTGGCATGCTGGACTTCAAATTTCCCATCCCCACTTTCCTTTTCTGAGGCATAGCGCCGGGGGATTGTGGGCAGACACAGAGGGGTAGGAGTGGGAGGAGGAGGAGTAGATCGAGCCCTCTCTCCTCTCCCATCTGTGTGTGTGTGTGTGTGTGGGGGGGGGGGGGGAATTGTTAGTGCTGGCTTTGGGCAGTGTGAAGGGGAGTGTAACAGACACTATCGGCTTACACAACTACAGCCAGCAACCCTGCTGGGAAGCCATAGTCTGGTCTGAATCATGTGTCCGGGTTTCATGCAGTCTGAAACCTGCATGCATGATTCCAAACCCCAACTGTCCGGGTGAATCCCAGACAGGTGGCAACCCTACCGTCCACGTAAACTGACAGGCTGGGCAAGGAGAGCATTATTTAGAGAAGCAGCCAAGAGGCCCATGGTGACTCCGGAGGAGCTGCAGAGATCCACAGCTCAGGTGGAAAAATCTGTCCACAGGACAACTATTAGTTGTGCACTCCACAAACTTGGCCTTTATGGAAGAGTGGTAAGAAGAAAGCCATTGTCCAAGGAAAGCCATAAGAAGTCCTTTTTGTAGTTTGCGAAAAGCCATGTGGGGGACAAAGCAAACATGTGGAAGTAGGTGGTCTGGTTAGTTTTGTGTCTTGGCCTAGGCCAACAAGGTCCAGGCGTAGGGCGGCCCTCTGAGGGGTCGGCAAAAAAGCCTCCCCCTCGCACATGAAAAAAGTCCCCCCAGACCCATCCTCCCTAGTCGTTATTATAATATTGTGTTAATTGTCTCTGCGACTGATTGCATGCATTTTTGCTCTCATTTCTTATTAAAGTTTTATGGAATTAAAATGAATAAGTTACTATTACTCTGTTGTCCTCCCACGGCGTCCCTCTGTCCTCATCCCATGGCGTCCCTCTGTCCCTCATCCCACGGCATCCCTCTGTTCTCATCCCATTGCATCCCTCTGTCCTCATCCCATGATGTCCCTCTGTCCCTCCTCCCACAGCATCCCTCTGTCCTTATCCTACAGCGTCCCTCCTCCCATGGTGTCCCTCTGTTCTCATCCCACGGCATCCCTCTGTTCTCATCCCACTGCATCACTCTGTCTTCATCCCATGATGTCCCTCTGTCCCTCCTCCCACGGCATCCCTCTGTCCTTATCCTACGGTGTCCCTCCTCCCATGGCATCCCTCTGTCCTCATCCCACGGCATCACTCTGTCCCCCCTTCCATGGTGTTCCTCCTCCCACGGTATCCCTCTGTCCTTATCCCACGGCGTCCCTCTGTCCCTTCCCTCATGGCCTCCCTCCTTCCACGGCCTCCCCCTGTCCCTCCTCCCATGGCGTCCCTCTGTCCCTCCTCCCACGGTGTCCCTCTGTCTCTCCACCCACAGCGTCTCTCTGTCCCTCCTCCCACAGCGTCTCTCTGTCCCCCCTCCCATGGCGTCTCTCTGTCCTCCTCCCACAGAGTCCCTCTGTCCCTCCTCCCACAGTGTCCCTCCTCTCATGGCCTCCCTCTGTCCCTCCTCCCACGGCCACCCTTCTCCCACAGCGTCCCTCTGTCCTTCCTCCCACGGTATCCCTCTGTCCTTCTTCCCATAGCGTCCCTCTGTCCCTCCTCCCACAGCATTCCTCTGTCCTTCCTCCCACAGCATGCTCTGTCCTCATCCTACAGAGTCCCTTCTTCCACGGCGTCCCTCTATCCTCATCCCACGGCATCCCTCTGTCCCTCCTTCCATGGCGTCCCTCTGTATCTCCTCCCATGGTGTCCATCCACTCATAGCGCCCCTCTATCCTCATCCCATGAAGATGACAGGGCAGTTCTTAAAAAGGAAGGGGTGTGGCCTTGACAGGAAGGGGTGGTCATATTTAAATTAGGGGGTGAATGAGTGTACTCAGGCCTGGGGCAGCACAAAACCTAAATGGCTGATTGCATACAAATTGAAAGTATTTAAGTTTGACTTCATATTATATGGTTTTGGTAAATCTAAAGGAAAATTGTACAAGAAAATTGTATAATGTATGGCCAGTTTAAGAGCACCTTTATGAGAGTGTTTGTAGTTTTGAAAACCACTTTTTATTCTTTATTTTTATTGATGAATTCACTTTCGCACTTTTTCAAGATCGCTTTGGTCAATATATTACTAAGTCTCGTGGCAGCACCACCTACCTCTGTATATTTATATTAGATAGGAGGTACATGTTAGCACTAATTGTCCTGTGACAGTTTGACTTGTGATAACAGTTAAAAATTCCAGGGTGACAAAACCCCTGGAAATGTTAGCCCTCATGATGTCCGAGTCACATGAGTTGATAAAAATGTTTATCTCAAATTTTCAAAATTTCAGTTATTAAATAATGCAGTAAATCAGCTACAAACACAATGAAAATTGAGTATACCAGCCATACTTAAACTGTAGGGTGCATTTTTTCCATGGTAGTCTTTATAAGCCAGCTGCAAAAGCTGGGCAAACTTTTATGTACCACCTTTTTCAAATGCGGTTGTATATGCCGCTAATGGTAAGTAGGGACAACTGTGGTTGTTTTTGTGTGTGCATGGAGCTGCAGCTGCCTTATTTTCAGTGGGTACTGTCCTGGTCCGGATAGTACAAAAGGACTTGTAAGGCATGATTCCGTTCATATGGCTGATGTTGTATAAAAGCCTGCTATCTCAGTTACCCTTTCATCTTTAGAATTAAGCCCCACAGGCAGGGCAAAAAAGCATAGCCAGGAGGAGTTCAGGTTGAACTCCTCTTTACATCTCTATATGGTAACTCAGTTCCAGTGCGCAGTGTTTCCACCCTCTGTTTTTCTAAAAATTATGGCTGTTGTGTTGTACATAGATATTCACAAGCCACAGTATATTTCTGTTAATTTAATTAACTCTAAAATTTCTAATAAAATAGGTTAATATCTAATATCTATGTCTTTGTGTGTGCATAGAGCAGCAGCTGCCTTTTTTTGGTGGGTACTGTTCTGGTCCAGATAGTACAAAAGGAAAAGGACTTGTGAGGCATGATTACATTCATGTGGCTGATGTTTTAAAAAGCCTGTGTAGTGGTACCCCCGTGAGGGCTGCTGATTGACTGTACACCCCACTGGCCACCCTGATTGTGCAGATCCTCTCTTACCTCTGAAACTTTGGGTTCCATTCTGCAATATGATCTTAGCAATGAGAAACTCACACAATATCACTGAGCCACTCAGAAAAGTTTACTAAAGCAAATAATGCAACACAACGAAAAGCATGAATAAACACAAATTGTAATTGACAGTCAGTATCTCTTAATGCAGATATAAAGGACTTATTCCTCTGTACACCTGTTCACATATACTCCTGGAAAGATAATATTAGATAATAAGTACTCAATATTTTCAAAACATATATTAAATACTGAGGCTTCAACACACAGACCAAAATTCAGTATAATATTCCTTACATTCAAGAACACAGTGTAATGTCTAGCATATACTCAATAGCTCCCCCTAGGTTATAATTCAGAGTTCAGTTTATAAGTAGAACAGCAATGCTTGGTAAAAGAGGAAGATGGTGAAAGTTTTTTTAACTCCGGAAATTTTCAGCTAGCCTGATGTTTAAACTGCAGTATTTGTAATCTACCAAAGCAAAGGAAAATAAATGACTATAGAACAAAAGATACGTAGATGGTTGCTTAACTGAAGAAATATCACCACTGGTAGACTCCCCCTTACATGTGAGTGCAATACAGTACTGACTTTACAGCGCAGGGGGAAAAGGCAAGGCCTCAAAGTTCACCTGTATGATGCCTGTGAAGAAGTAGATTCACATCCGTGGAACTACAAGTCTCACCAGCAGTCTGTTGAAAGAACTCACTCAGCAATACTGTACCCTACTGAAATGGGCAGGTGCCCTCTCACCACAATGGACTCCAATGGCTGTGAGGCTCTGTCCAGAATCCCTCCCGGTGCCTCTGTCTTGTGAAGATGGCACCATCGCGCCATGCTGCAACTCCCGGTTGGCTGAAGTGCAGGGGCTTCTAGTGGCTCTGAAGCACAGGCCCATCTGCTTGCTAGGATGGCAAGGCTGTACTCCAAGATCCCTCAGAGGCAGACAATCTGGCTCTCCGCTGTAAAGTCCGCAGTCTGTCACCTCTGGTCACACACACAGACCTCCTGATGGCAAGTGTTGACAGGCTGAAAGCAGGCCGCGCTGGTCCTTTCATCACTGCTCCCAGCAGGCAGTGATGCGTGCTTCACATTGTCTGTATTGTAGTTCAGGGCTGATCCAGCTTACAGAGTCATTTCCTCCTCCAAACTATATCTCCCACAATACTTTGCATTCCTTTTCAGGAATAAGGAGTCCAGCAGGCACTAGAGGGAGCCACACTCATTTAAAATAACAATAACTGTAATAACTATAGTAGCAAACCCTTGGCTACACACCTTCACTTGAACTCTTTGGTCCCCAAAGACAGATTACTCACTTTACTGAGGTAAAAAGGAATAAATTATTGATGATTTTTTTTTCACTAACCATAATCCAAATCTAGCAAATACTGACACACATCTGCGTTTCTTTGGGACCATCTATACACACTTTCAGTTAGATCAAAATCAGTCTTTGAACACGCCAGGGCAAATGCCATGTCCCACCCATTGGTGTCAGAGGTTAAGGCAGAGTCGACCCCTACCCAATTAACAGTGGGGGGGGTGTTAGCATCAGGACCTGATCTGCGAATTGTATGAATAAGTTCTTCAGAGCTCTCTCCCAGTGTCATAAGTGAGTCTCTTAGGAGCGTGCACATCCCGCCTTAACCGCATTGGCAAAGACATTCCAGCAGTCTGTTTCAAATATTTAGTTGTTTCATTAGCACTAATCAGAACATCCAATTCTGGGGAAAGGTTTTCACTTGTAGTTTCAGAGGCTGATGAAGGTTCACCAACATCAGGGTTTCAACTGGCAGTCTCAAGAGTCAATGAAGGTTCACCAACATCAGGGATTGATAACAACTCACTAGAGAAGTCTATCAGATCCCTAGTCTCTTGTTCAGGGACAACTCCTTCGGCCTTGGGTGTGTCCACCCCTCTGAAAGGTGGCAATGTCTTGAACTCTGGTCCAAGGGACCTACGAATCATCTTATCTGTCTCCATTAGCCATTGAGGTACCATCTTAGCTGTTTCTTTTGGTCATTGGGGTACCATCTTAGCTGTTTCTTTTGGCCGTTGGGGTATCATCTGAGCTGTTTCTTTTTGCCATTGGGGTATCATCTGAGCTGTTTCTTTTTTGTGTGGTGGCAATGCTATATAAGCTTCCATCCTCATCAAAGAAAACATAGGGGGTGGCGGCGCTGATACTTGGTATGAATGAAAAAAAGTCCATCAATCAAGTCCTTGTTATAAAATTATTTGTGCAAATGAAGAGGGATAAAAACTAAAAAGAACAGGAAAATGGGGGAGAAAAAAGGGGAAGGAAAAAAAAACGTGTATTGTTAGCAACAAGTCCATGCACCAGGGCAAGCCTTCAAGGGGAAGTTGAGAGCAGACTCCAGAAGATGCAAAAAGAACAGAAGAGGCTCCTCCAGGTTAGAACCAGTTGCATTTAATAAGTTACAGGTGGATTAATCCACTTACATAAAAGAAAGAGACTTCTGGAACATGTCCTCTCTACGCTAGTGTGGCGTCCGTCCAGCGCTTTAGCCTTGTGACAGCTTGTCCATGTGGGGAATCCTGTCCAGTAGGGTTTCCAGATGACTTGGAGAGCTGGGACCGAGGCTTGGTGGAGGCTCTGGTCAGTGATGGACCGCAGCATCGGGCGTGGTGATGTCACAGGTAGTCGCAATGACGTTTCAGAGCATGCGCTCTGACTAGACAGACAGGCACTCTCCTTTTTTCAAGCTTAGGGGACATAGGCTGTGAACAGCCTTATATTTGCTGCCATCTAGTGGATGCAGTAAAGAACATATACTTGCATCTTACAGAATAGCAGCAAGAAATTATGTGACAAAATAAGGGGAGGAAGAATGGAAATAGGGAAATAAAGGGAAATAAGAGGAAATAAGGGGAAATGGGACGGGGGGGCAAAAAAGAATGATAGATAAACATAATATTTAACAAGAATTAAAAAATTATAACATTATAATTAATAAGATCATGTATGGACAATAAACATTTAAAATATATTATAAATCATTAATTGATTGTGGTGTCACCATTGCATGAAATAAATAAATAAAGTATGATAAAATTCTATATGCATCTAATTTAAAGATACATTTCCTTTTGTGAGCGTGTTCGAGATGAAGTTGGCTTTGGGGAAGGCTGTAGAGGTGCTTGAGGCACCCTCACTGCATCTGATAGTGGTAACAAGTGATTCCTGTGCCACATCTTCAATGGTCCCTTCTCTCCATCAGGTCTGATCTGATACATGGGCAAGCCAGGGAGTTGTGGCCTCCAACAATCCGCTAGCTTATGTTTTCCTGGTACTCCTAGATTTTTCAGTAATACTCGGTCACCCGGTTGCAAGTCCTGGATCTTCACTCTTAAATCAAAATTTTGTTTATTCCAAGATTCTCTGGTAGAAGCATGCTCCATAGCTTTCTCATAGGCTTGTCGTAAGTTCTTCCATAATCTGTTCACATAACCCTTATGAGATCTTAAAGGAGTGTCATCAAGGGAGGTGTGAAAAGCCAGGTCAACAGGAAACAAGCTTCTCTTCCAAACAAGACGGTAGGGAGAGTAACCAGTAGCATCACTCTCTGTGCTGTTGTAAGTATGCACCAGCGCTGCTACATGATTACCCCAATGCTGTTTCTTTTCTGGGGTTAGAGTTCCTAACAGGTTTAGTAAAGTGTGATTGAATCGTTCAGGTTGAGGGTCTCCTTGGGGGTGATACGGTGTAGTACAAGACTTCTTTATACCCAATAGGGAACACAGCTGATGGACTAGTCGACTATCAAAATCTCTTGGTCTGAATGATTTCGTACAGGTAGCCCATAGTGCATGAAAAACTTCTCCACAAGTACCTTAGCCACAGTGCTGGCCTTCTGATCTTTAGTAGGGTAAGCCTGTGCATAGCGGGTGAAGTGATCGGTCACAACCAAGATGCTGTTTCTTCCACCTGTATCGGGTTCCAGGCACAGAAAGTCAATGCAAACCAGATCTAACAGCTCCTGACCGTGTAAGTGACCCATTGGGGTGGCCCTAACTGGCAAAGTTTTCTGTTGGATGCAAGTCAGACAAGAGTGACAGTAACTCTCCACCTCTCCTCTCAAATTGGGCCAACAAAATCTATCTCTAATCAAGTGAAATGTCCTTTCTGTTCCCAAGTGGCCATGTTCGTCATGTAACGACATTAAGACAGTAGAACAATGTTTTTCCGGGAGGAACAGTTGCCACTTCTCCTCCGTTTCTCCAGTATAACACTCTGATTTGCAACCGGTCCAATTCTCTGTGCAGTGTCTTTGCTCCCTTTATGTGGCTTTTCAGCAACAGTCCGGGATCCTGTTTGTTCAAAAACTGCAGCACCAAACGACCCAATGGGTCCTGCTCTTGGTATCTCTTCAAATCTCTCTTTGTCAGCTGGGGTAGGCCTTCTCCTCTCACCTGTGTCAATCCACAGTAGCGTCTTGGTATCCAAGATGGGTGAACCCCAATGTATTCAGCAAACACTCCTCCTTTCATCTTCTGGTCCAAGCCCTGACACAAGGCTCACACTCATTCAGTTACATCCTTCTGGTCTTCTTCCTTCCTATGAGGCCTGCGGGACAAAGCAACTGCATCTCGGTTTCCAACTCTGGGCAGGTACTTCAAACTAATCCGGAACCCTGCAAAGCTGCTAGCCACCTGTGGCATCCAGTTTTGCGAGCTCAAGATGTAGGTCAATGGATTGTTGTCAATCTTGACAATGAACTCAGCTGCATACAAATAGTCTCTCAATGTATCCATGAAGGTCCACTTGAATGACAAATTCCTACTCACATAGGCCACCAGTCTCAATCCTCCATTGTGTTCCTGATACAGTACCTCTCCCAATCCTTCTCTACTAGCATCCACATGCAACTCATAAGACAGACCAGGGTCAGCGTAGGCCAAAACTGGGGCCTCTGTGAGACTCTTCTTCAACTGCCAAAATGCTTTTTCACATGAGGTCCATTGGCTTTGGACGGACTCTCCTTTCTTGCGGACATCACTCTTCTTGGGTCTGACTCCATCTTCTCCTTCTACTGTGACCACTTGCAACAGCTCATTTAAGGGTCAAGCAATCTTAGCAAAGTTGGCCAAAAATCGTCAGTAGTAGGAGTAGAATTCCAGGAAAGATCTCAACTCGGTTACAGGTCTTGGTCTGGTAGATTGCCCCTTATATGTGAGTGCAATACAGTACTGACTTTACAGCGTGGGGGGGGGGGGGGAGGCAAAGCCCCAAAGTTCAGCTGTATGATGCCTGTGAATAAGTAGATTTCCCTCCATGGAACTACAAGTCTCATCAGCAGCCTGTTGAAAGAACTCACTCAGCAATACTGTACTCTCTACTGAAGTGGGCAGGTGCCCTCTCACCACAATGGACTCCAATGGCTGTGAGGCTCCATCCAGAATACCCTCCTGATGTCTCTGTCTGGTGAAGATGGTGCTGCCGTGCTGCAACTCCCGTTGGGCTGAAGTGCAGGGGCTTCTAGTTTCTCTGAAGCGCAGGCTGGTCCACTTTCTAGGATGGCAAGGCTGTACTCCGAGATCCCTCAGAGGCAGGCGATCTGGCTCTTTACGCTATATAGGCTGCAGTCTCTCACTCCCGGTCACACACACAGACCTCCTGCTGGCAAGTGTTGAATGGCGTCCAGAGAGGCTGAAAGCAGGCCACGCTGGCCCTTTCATCACTGTTCCCAGCTGGCAGTGCTGTGCACTTTGTATTGTCTGTATTGTAGTTCAGGGCTGATCCAGCTTACAGAGACACTTTCTCCTCCACACCAGATTTACCACAATACTTTGCTGCATTCCTTCTCAGGAATAAGGAGAAATCCTAAAAGAGCCCAGCAGGCACTAGAGGGAGCCAAACTCATTTAAAATGACAATAACTGTAATACCTATAGTAGCAAACCCTTGGCTACACCTGCTATCTCAGTTACCCTCTCATCTTTATGATTAAGCTTCACAGGCAGGGCAAAACATGTCAGAAGAGCATGGCCAGGAGAAGGTTAGGCCGAACTCCTCTTTACCTCTCTGGTAGCTTGGTTCCAGTGTGCAGTGTTTCCATCCTTTGTTTTTCTAAAAATTATGGCTGCTGCTTTGTACATAGATATTCACAAGCTACAGTATATTTCTGTTAATTTAATGAACGCTACAATTTGTAATAAAATTGGTTAATATAGAAGAAAATGAATGAACAGTTTCTCCCATTCTTCCTTGCAGGACCTCTCAAGATCCATCAGGTTAGATGAGTAGCGTCAGTGCATAGTCATTTTCAGATCTTTACAGAGGTGTTCAGTTGGGTTCAACTCTGGGCTCTGGCTGGGCCACTCAAGGTCATTCACAGAGTTGTCCCATAGCTAATCCTTTGTTATCTTGGCTGTGTGCTTAGGGTTGTTGTCCTGTTGGAAGATGAACCTTCACTCTGGTCTGATGTCCAGAGTGCTTTGGAGCAGGTTTTCATTAAGGAAGTCTCTGTACATTGCTGCTTTCATCTTTCCCTTGATCCTGACTAGTCTCCCAGTTCCTGCCGCTGAAAAACATGGCTTCACTGGATGGATACTATTGGCCAGGTGATGAGCGGTGCCTGGTTTCCTCCAGACATGATGCTTGCCATTCAGGCTGAAGAGTTCTATCTTTGTTTCATCACGCCAGATAATTTTGTTTCTCATGGCCTGAGAGTCCTTCAGGTGCCTTTTGGCAAACTCCAGTTTACTGAGGAATGGCTTCCATCTGGCCAATCTACCATACAGCCTGATTGGTGGATGCTGCAGAGATGGTTGTTCTTCTGGAAGGTCCTCCTCTCTACACAGAGAATCGCTGGAGCTCTGCCAGAGTGACCATCGGGTTCTTGGTCACCTCCCTGACTAAGGCCCTTCTCCCCCGATCACTCAGTTTGGCTGGGTGGCCTGCTATAGGAAGAGCCCTAGTTGTTCCAAACTTCTTCCATTTACGGATGATGGAGGCCATTGTGTTGATTGGAACCTTGAATGCTGCAGAAATGTTTCTGTACTCTTCCCCAGATCTGTGCCTCGATACAATCCTGTTTCAGTTTACAGACAATTCCTTGGACTTCATGGCTCAGACATGCACTGTTAAATGTGGGACTTTGTATAGACAGGTGCGTGCATTTCCAAATCATGTCTAATCAACTGAATTTACACAGGTGGACTCCAATCAAGTTGTAGAAAAATCTCATAGATGATCGGTGGAAACAGGATGACCTCAATTTTGAATATCATGGCAAAGGCTGTAAATACTTATGTACATGTGGTTATTTTCGTTTTTTATTTTTAATAAGCTTGCAAAGATTTTAACTAAACTTCTTTCACATTGTCATTATGGAGTATTGTTTATAGAATTTTGAGGAATACTTTCCGGATGCACTGTATCCCTGTATAGTTAACCCACACACACATGATATTTTCAAAACCTTTTCCTTTGACTACAATCTTTCCTTTGCCCATCCCCTTTACAGCTATGGGCAAAAGAACTTTGCTATGATAGCATCTTACACAAATATATAATATAATTAATTCCCAAGAAAATCGCAGCAAAAAATATACTATATTGACAGCGCTAAACACATGAAATGAGACTAAATCAAAAGATAAAAATCAAAAGAGTTCATAAATTCAAACGGTGTGCTGAATCCTGAATTGTGGATAAAGAGCTTCAACTTAATGTTCATAAGAAAGGAAAGAAGTCCATCTCCAAGCCATTCACCAAACTGCCAGTGTGAAAGAACTCCATGCACGTGACTGTGCAGCTTTACAGCTTTGGGAATTAATTATATTATATATTTGTGTGCTATGAGATTTTTTTATGATAGCAGCTTGAAATATAACATCCTTTTTAGAGCGCTGGGATCAGTGATATTTACCAAAAATATTTATCAGTGATATTTGTGATATTTGTATATGCTAGCATCTTACTATGACAGCAATAGTAAGATGGTTTAAACCTAAATAGTCCTTATGTATATTATAGGGGTAGTACTCTGCTAGATATGGGTTTCTATATAGCTGCACATCTTAGCTTGCATACAAGCTTATTTGACTTTAGACATTCCTCTGCTTGCTTATGCACACTTATGTACATATATACTGGTCTACACAGTAGATACGGTCCAACTGCAGCCAATTTTGCAGATTGAACATTCTCTTCTTTACCACTAGATGGTGCAATGACTATAAAAATATATGCATACAGGTGTATGTGTATTTACAGATTAAAATAAAATTCCATTCCTTCATCTCCCCAGCCACATCTCAAATAGATACAATTGATTGAATAGGTTGCCAGTGAAGAGGCAGTAGATATGGGACTCATTCATATGAGCTTTTTAAATTTGGATTCAAATGTATGAAACTGGTGCAAGCAGTTGAATTATTGTCTTACTGTATGTGGATTCCATAGACCATACTGGTTATTTATATACTATTTTATAGCTTAGTTTGATGTGACCTGAGACAGTGGGGTTGATTTTATCCTCATGAGATACTTAACCACTTCAGCCCCGGAAGGTTTTACCCCCTTAATGACCAGAGCACTTTTTACAATTTGGCATTGCACTGCTTTAACTGGTAATTGCGTGGTCATGCAATGCTGTACCCAAAATAAATTTGTGTCCTGTTTTCCCCACAAGTAGAAATTTATTTTGTTGTTATTTGATCACCTATGGGATTTTTATTTTTTGAGATATAAATGAAAAAACACTGAAAATTTTGAAAAAAAAAATGATTTCCTGGCTCATCCTCACGTCGGCATATAACATGTTAACAGCTCCTTTAGAGCCCCATATGACCACATGCTCCAAGCTGAATAAAAGACAGCCTCTCCCCCCAAATAAGATGTCCTTTTTTTGGTCATGCTCCAGGCCACATGTTGATTGCAGTTGGTAAGTAATTTGTCTGCATCCACCTTGCTGAACATACTCCTCCATGCTCAGCCACAAATGGAGTTGGGAGACCCTAAATGCTGAAGGTAAATCCTTCTAAGAACTGGGTGCCTTTTTTGTGCCAGGGTGGCGGGCAAAATGATGCTTAAACAGCATTGATATTGTATAGGTGTAGTATTATAAGAGCTCTGCAATGTCATTATTGCCTCTCCCTTGGGGTTTTATTCTGTCTTTTTGAATGCAGCTCACTGCACTGCTCTCCTGGTTTATTGTCAGTCTGAGAGCATCTGTGAATAGTGTCAGAGTGTGGGGAGATGGGCAGCACAGGATGGGAACTGCCAGGCGCCATTCAATGGTGTAAATGGCCTTTGAGGTCTCCCTCTCTGTAGTCCTGACAGGTAAAGGACTTACCTCAGATTCTGACTGAGTCTCCTGTCTGCCTCTGGATGTGCTGCCCTGGTATGCTGTGTACTTCTGTGGGTTTGACAGTCTGACTGTTTTTTGTCTCAGACTCTAATTCACTGTCGGATTTTCTGACAGAAAATGTTTGATGGGAGCTTTTTGTCGGATATTCTCCATTTTCTATTGGAATTTCCGACACAAAAAAATTTGAGATCTGGATCTCAAATTTTCCGATAACAATATCCGTCCTTGTACATTCTAATTGTGTGTACACAATTCCGACGCACAAAGTTCCATGCATGCTCTGAATCAATTACGAGATGGAAGCACTCGGTCTGGTAAAACTAGCGTTCCTAATGGAGATAGCACATTTGTCGCGCTGCACATTTTGAAATCTTTTATTGCAGCGCGTTCTCTTCTTTAGAATGCTAGAATAATGAAGCTGTTTTGCTGCTGATATTCACACACAGTTCTCACAAACTAATTTCTTTATTATTTCTTGTGATCTCATGAATATTTTTATTTTTTGTTTTCGTCAGATCTCCATAATAATGTTTCGAATTTTTGGTTATAGTGTTTTTTTGTTTATCCAGGTCTCCTATTTTTCTTTTTTTATATAGTGATCTCCATAATTTTTTATTTTTTTCGTTTTATGTCAAGTTAACACCATTATTATCTTTTAATTTTTAACCTCATAGAGGTTGGTTGGTGTTGGTGCCCCTTGTTAATTTCACATTGTATTTTTGAAATGTACCTGTCTACTCACAAACAAACTGTCCTTTTTGAAGTAAAACACATAGCCAAGTATTTATCAAAAATAAATAGCCATTTATTATGGGTCCTAACAAAATAAAGAGGAAGGAAACGCTGGAGAAACTGGTGAATTTTGCAAAGCCTTTGTACCCCAGGGCACACATCAATTATTTTAGAAGTCAAAATTGTTGGCCTAAGGAGTCCATATAATAGTGAGCCCAATACAGTCCAGGACTACAAGAGATCAGGAACAGCAGCAGGTGACATATCTGTCCCCAGGCTGTGGTCTTACAACAGCCTGCGTCTTTTGTCACTCTCTTGTCTTCCTTACATGCTTCCTTCGAGGCTGTGGCTCTGGTGTTGGAGTTGTGGCAGGAGGTGGAGGAGGAGGACCATGGTTGAACTCACAAACGTGGTTTTGGCTTGTGAGTTCGCTTTCAACCCCTTATTTAGGGCTTGTAACATAACGTCCTCACATAAGGGGCTTGGCCCTTCTCCATTTCCTGCATTTTGCAGGCTACCATGTAGGCATAGTCGTCTTCATTATTGGAGGGGTTCTGAGGGCTGCAATAGCCTTCCAAAATAAGCCAAGTGCTGCCTCCTCAAAGATACCCCTCTTCCTGGGCCTTTGTTTTGGAAGGCGGAGGGGAGGGACCTGGGATTCGGGCAGGCTACTGGGCCCCCAAAGCCACCTCCTGGCTGCCATTTACACCTGTCACCTCCTGGCTGCCACTTTCCACGGCCTCCTCCTGGCTGAGACTTTCCTGTGTAATAAAAAAGGGACTTCATTTTTGGTTCATCAATCACACACAATTTTTAGCTCATGACTGTTGCAAATTGAATGTTCAAGAAATAGAAAAGACTGTTCTTCTGACCCCAGCATTTTTTTTTTCTTGTCCAAATCATCTGTGGCTACTACTGTGCTACTACAATGCTATACCTGGCTCAAGCTGGGCTCCTCCACCTCTTCCTGGTTGGAAGGCCCAGGTTGGACGTCAGAAGCCTCAGCTGAGGTAGAAGGAAGAGTGGAAGGAAGATTGGAGAGTGCTGGCCTGGGTTCAGTCTGGCCTTCCAGAAAATGCAGCTTCTCATAGTACCACAGCCTGGGTACAGAAACGTAATCTGCTGCAGCTCCTAATCTGGACCTTCTTGCGCTCCCTATTATAAGTGCACCTCATGCCACCAATTAGGGCCTTCAAATAGGGGATGTCTGCCGTGGGGATCACCGTGGGGATCACCGGCTTCACAAATTCTAGCAATTGATCCAGTGCTGCCTTCCTCATTGGTTTATTGTTATAAAAGGGATGGTTTACCTGTCACAGACAGGGCAGCTCCCGGTACATAGCAATGAATATGGGGATAAAGTCCTCACCATTGAATAGCTTTATTTTCTCTGCAAGACACAACAGAAGACACAACTGTACCCAAACCCAAATGTGAGAAAGGCCAAGATCATGACTAAAGTTGTGAAAAGTCTGCCAAAGAATTTTGGGGTACGGCGATCCAAGGATCAACTGAGGAAACGATGGTCAGACCTCAAATAGAGGGACCAGGATCAGTGCAGAAGAATCAAGAGAGTGCTGCAAAAAAGTAAGTATATTGTTGTGTGTTCCTATTCTTCTTATTACGTTTGTGCTGCTCCTTGTGCTTTTCTTTACTGTTGTACAATATAAAATGGCAAGTTTCTGGTTCGTGGGCACAGTAATCGGTTGTAGTAAACATCGTTCTTTCACCTACTAAGACAATGTTTTTGTCAAATGCAGGTTAACTACATTTGTTCATGCCTATTTGTATGAAAACAAGTTTAGGACATTTATGTCTAGATGTGTTTGTAACTAGAATGAAATTTAAACTTGATTCAGTATAAGGAGAGGATACTCAGCAGCTGTTTACACATCTAGACGCAGGAGCACTAGTGTGGGACACCAGAACAAACTTTTTAGGGTATCCCACACAGGTGCTCCAGTGGGTACTAGGGGTGTCTCCATGTGTGAAACTTTACCCAAAAAGTTAAGTATTCCAGCTTTAATAAAGTGAAAAAATCATGTCTTCAGCTTGGAACTCTGCCAAAACAGACAATTGTATGATACTTTCAAGCATGTTTCATATTCCTTTTTCTTGCCTAAAATACTGTTTCTGTGTGCTAAGTATACCTTTATTTTATTCACATAGGGGAGTAAAGACTCGGGGTTTCTGAGGTCACCAGGGACCCCCAACCTTCTAAAGAAGGGGAAATCCCAAAACAACAACCAGAGGTTGTGGAGGAAGGAGAGGTTTATGAAATGGGCGAAATAGTGACCACAACAAGTGAGTGTCTGAGACCACAGCTTCAGGTTATAGATATATGCTTGCATATTTCTAAAGAATGGTGTGTTTTTTTCTTTTAGATGATGTGGATGTTGTGGAAAAAGAACCTCATTTCACAAATGCAAATGTACACGTCCTCATCGGGGAGATCATGGTGTGCAATCAGGATTCACAGAAGATCAAGGAAGACATCAATGATGTTGAAAAAAATACTCAAAAACATCATTGATGTTTTTGACAGAATCGAAAACACACCAACATTTCTAAAATTATTTCTATTTTTCTAACTTTTGTACAAAATTTTGAAAGCCAAACTTTGAAGATGCACAGAGTGTGTCAACATGTGCTATCTGCCATTACGGGATATCAAGGTATGTGTTTTGGGGGTGCAACCCCTTCCTCGCAACTATGGTAGCTGAGATGAAGGGGTTGAACCCCCAAAACACATCCATTGATCCCCCATGAAGGGAGCTAGCACATGTTGACATTAGGCATGGGATCAGGAGGGAACTCCCCATTTTGACTCTCAATTTGTGTGCATCTTCAAAATTTGGCTTTCACAGGGGTGACACCACCCCATCTGATAAAGGCAATATCAACACAGTTTGGACATACTAATGTTTGATATTGTCTTCACTTTGTCAAAGTTGAACTTTGTAAGTTCCTGAGTTGTGTATTGTTTTATGGTTTTAAACATGCCTGTTTTAACACAAAAAGGCTATTTGTACTGTCAAAAACAAAAATATTCTTACAAAAATATTTTGGTTGGTTCAAAAACCCTTTTCTAACGCACATGTAAATGTGCACAGAGTAAAAAGTTTTCTACTCAACAATGTGTGGCTTCTTCTTTCAAGGCTTGATATCATTTTTTGGACTAAGTTGGTGTTTACACTGAAATGAGGGTTATTTACTAAAGGGAAATCCACTTTGCACCACAAGTGCACTTTCAATGTAGTTTCATGTGCACTTTTGCAGTGCACTTGGAGTGCAAAGTGAATTTTCCTTTACGAAATAACTCCCCCAGTGCTTTATAATTTGCCACAATCATGTCATTTTCGTGACTCACCAAAATTCATTCATAGTGCTGAAAATTATGAATATTTTTCTCAGTAATGCATGACATACATTAACAGCAAAAACAAGATGCATGTGTTGCAGACCCACAACATAATAATAGTTAGCTGAAGAAGAGATTGTCACCTCATGTATCAAATAAATGATGTTTGCACTATTGAAGAAGATGGAAAGAAAAGCCCATTGGAGAACCTAGGAGACAGCTAAAAGAAATCCATGCAGTAAATCAAAGGAAATCTTATTTCAGTTTAAGTAAAAACATTTTGGATAAAATGTTTCGTAAACAGTTTCTGGCATATTAATGGCCCCCTTACCCACAAAGTACTCAACATAATTCTGTCTTACTTTGCAGGCACTTTGGAGGGGCAAGCTACGATGGCTAGCTTCAAGCGCCGTCAGGGTTTCTTCTTGAAGTACGGCCTCAGGCCCAACTGAGGCAACATAGTTCATTGAATTTCTACTTATTGTGTAGAATGCAGCATGCAAGGATTCTATGGTTTATATTACGCCATGTTGATTGGCGTAAGGAATAGGCGGAACCGGTTGGCCAGTATCCCAAAAGCGTTCTTCCCTACTCTTCTGGTCAGACAGTAGTCGTCTCTCACCAAACTTCTACTAACATGAGATTAGCAGAAGGAGCCCAAAGGTTGGCACACTGGCTATTGAACATCCTCTTTCTAGTGCCGTTGTACATCACCGCTGTCTTTGACGTTCAGAATTTTTCCGACAACATTGTGTATGCAAGACAAATATGAGCTATCATCTGTCTGAAAAAATCCCATGGATTTTGTTGTTGGAATGTGCGATTGTGTGTACACGGCATAACTGTGTTTGCTGTCTGCCTTTGGAAGTGCTGCCTGGGCTCATCTTTGGCTGCTTTTGAAGTGAATGGAGGAAGGCAAATGGCTCTGAAGGAGACAGAGTACCATGTTTTTTGGTGAGGGGTAATAGCTCCTGTCCATATATTTTGTGCAAATATGAGCTTGCCACGCTTGTTAGTGGCACAGTAGATTAGCAAAGGTAGGAGGGGGCAACGTGGCAATGGTTTTTAAAAGAGTGCTTAAGGAAATTATGCAAATTAAGTGGTTTGCATTATTTTAGGAGAAGAAACCCTGAATGCAAATGCTCAAAAAACATAGGACCCGCCAACAAACATTTTATGCTGACTAGGACGATGACACCTCACATACATTAGGCATGTGGTCAATACACTCTAAAGGAGTCGTTTCCACTTACCCTGTGAAGGGACAGGATCCAGGAAATTGGCACATGCATCTATGCCAGCATGATAGAAAATTCCTCACCAACCTCGGGGTGCATTTTGGGCCTGCATGCAGAGAAATTAAATTGTACAGGTTGCCTAACAAGGATGTGGTTTATGAAAAATTCTAAGCCCTATTAAGGTGGCTATAGCAGAAAGTATGCTCCAAATATCCACACCACAAGCAACACCCATAATGAGAGAGTGTAAAGCAATTGTTGATGAAGGATGGTCTTTTCCCACAATGATAGAGCATAAAGCACTCCTTGATGGAGGATGGTCTTTTCCCATAATGTTAGACTGTAAAGCGCTCGTTGATGAAGGATGGTCTTTTCTTATGATGATAGAACATAAAGTGCTATTTGATGAAGGATGGTCTTTTCCCACAGGGATAGAGCGTAAAGCGCTCGTTGATGGTCTTCTTGCAGGGAAGCAAATCCAATTATTGGTTTGGTTAGGCAGAATATTTTTTCAACACGTGCCTCATATTGGCCCTATGGCGTGTTCCAGCAGTACTTCTCAGGGAGACTTCACTGAACAGGATACCAATGCAAAGACTCCGTCATACAAGATCGGTTCACAGTTCCATGGAATTTTCTGTTTGATCTTTGTCTCTGGTCAAATTAAATCTTTTATGGCAAGGTCAGTAACAGCACCCCAATACAATGAGACTACTTTTAATAGCCTGGCTATGGAACAGGCTACACTAGAGGTGCAGGGATTCTCATCTAAGGTTGCAAAGAATTTGCAACATTGGCAAGAGGAATGTTGGGACTTTATATGAAACACAGCTAAGAACATAAAGGTTAAAATCACGTGATCATGGGCTCCAGACATATAAACATAACGTCAGAAAATGTATAATAATAATAACATAATAGTCTAGTTCAATAGAATCTAAATAATTTAATTATAGATAATGAAGACATAATACATAAAAAAATATAAAATATAAATAGTAATGACAAGATGATAATATATCATAATAAATAATTCATGGACAACATGATTTAGTTGATGATAATGAAATATACAATCAGTCTATAGGTAATCGAAACGTTGGTACACGATGAATGTAGTTATGTAAATTCATAAACAATCATGTAAACAATAAAGAAATAAACAATAGGAATAAATAAATACATGAAGGGAAATGAGTAAAAAAGTGATAATGAAATTAATATCACTGATTACAGAGTCTCAAGATCACATGATGTTGAAGATGTAGCATAAGGCTAAGGCTCTACGCATTTCGTGGGGACTCCCACTCATCAGGAGCAGTAAACAAGTATAAAGGATCTATAATGAAAAGGTAGAAGGTCACAAAATGAACAATTGCTGGACAAAAAGGAAGGAGAGGCAAGAGTGTACTCAAAAACATTCTTACCTATAGTTGCATAAAAAGATATAATATACTATAATTCAAAATGGAGGACGGACTGGGAGGGAACAGAGCCTCCCCCAGAGCTGAGGCTACACAGATAGGGCCACATCGAGGCACAGGGCAGCAGCAGAAGGAGCACCAATAATGAGTGTGTCATGGTAAGGTGTGTGGATGCCATTGAGTTGCGGGTTTTCTGTGGAAAGAGTGATAGTGGTTAGTGTATGCAAGTTATCAATGTGCCCAAATTTGCAGACCATTAGAAGAAAACCCAGTGAAAAAATGGTGACCAAAGAGTGTATATTAGGTGACCTAAGAAAATATATTATGTTTACCTTAAACATCCCAGTAGGACAACATCAGGGTCAGTGTGTGTGAAGAGGGAAGGTTAGTGTGGTGTGTGCTCCGTCAGCACACCGTCCTTTAGCCCAGAAGCGACCATGGTGTGCCGCCAGCACCACGCCGCGTTATGAAGCCGAGGGAGGAGGAGCAAGGCCAGCCCCTGGACGTCTATCGTCACTAGGCAGCTGGCGCTCCACGTACTTCCTCGCGTCACACGCAGATGGAAAGAACAAAGCACACCAATGCGCATGCGCCCAACAATGCCACCCAAACTTGCGCGGCATCCCCGGGAGTTGCGATGCATGCTCTGGCTCCCCCCCACCTTCCTCTTACGAGTTTGAGGTGGCGGGTGCCGCCACTCGCGCATCGGCACCACGTTACATGCACGCCAGGTGTGGCTCCACGTGACGCCGCGCAAGTTTGGGCGGCGTTGTTGGGCGCATGCGCATTGGTGTGCTTTGTTCTTTCCATCTGCGTGTGACGCGAGGAAGTACGTGGAGCGCCAGCTGCCTAGTGACGATAGACGTCCAGGGGCTGGCCTTGCTCCTCCTCCCTCGGCTTCATAACGCGGCGTGGTGCTGGCGGCACACCATGGTCGCTTCTGGGCTAAAGGACGGTGTGCTGACGGAGCACACACCACACTACCCTTCCCTCTTCACACACACTGACCCTGATGTTGTCCTACTGGGATGTTTAAGGTAAACATAATATATTTTCTTAGGTCACCTAATATACACTCTTTGGTCACCATTTTTTCACTGGGTTTTCTTCTAATGGTCTGCAAATTTGGGCACATTGATAACTTGCATACACTAACCACCATCACTCTTTCCACAGAAAACCCGCAACTCAATGGCATCCACACACCTCACCATGACACACTCATTATTGGTGCTCCTTCTGCTGCTGCCCTGTGCCTCGATGTGGCCCTATCTGTGTAGCCTCAGCTCCGGGGGAGGCTCTGTTCCCTCCCAGTCCGTCCTCCATTTTGAATTATAGTATATTATATCTTTTTATGCAACTATAGGTAAGAATGTTTTTGAGTACACTCTTGCCTTTCCTTCCTTTTTGTCCAGCAATTGTTCATTTTGTGACCTTCTACCTTTTCATTATAGATCCTTTATACTTGTTTACTGCTCCTGATGAGTGGGAGTCCCCACGAAACGCGTAGAGCCTTAGCCTTATGCTACATCTTCAACATCATGTGATCTTGAGACTCTGTAATCAGTGATATTAATTTCATTATCACTTTTTTACTCATTTCCCTTCATGTATTTATTTATTCCTATTGTTTATTTCTTTATTGTTTACATGATTGTTTATGAATTTACATAACTACATTCATCGTGTACCAACGTTTCGATTACCTATAGACTGATTGTATATTTCATTATCATCAACTAAATCATGTTGTCCATGAATTGTTTATTATGATATATTATCATCTTGTCATTACTATTTATATTTTATATTTTTTTTATGTATTATGTCTTCATTATCTATAATTAAATTATTTAGATTCTATTGAACTAGACTATTATGTTATTATTATTATACATTTTCTGACGTTATGTTTATATGTCTGGAGCCCATGATCACGTGATTTTAACCTTTATGTTCTTAGCTGTGTTTCATATAAAGTCCCAACATTCCTCTTGCCAATGTTGCAAATTCTTTGCATATAACAGGGATGGAGGTAGATGAATTTACCCATTCGTCACCTCATATAAAGTCCCACTTCCTGCCCTTTCTCGTTTTTGTCTCATCTAAGGTTGTTCAGACCTTGGTGACCAGAAGATCATCCATGAACGCTACATAGGAGGATATGAAAGAAGTCGGTTTTGTCTGCTCAGCAAAAGCTTTCTCTCCTGTGTTCCCTGCTCTAGCCAATATCCTTGACATTTTACAGTCAGCACTATAGGTTGGTCTGGCATACAACTCCATTTAAGGTACAGATCTCTACTTTATCTTTTCACAGGCTGCAGATGGGTGCAAAAGCCAGTGACCTAATGCTTCTTCCAGATAACAATCCATGACCTTGAGGGAAATCTGTGTTCCCTCTGTGGGTCTTAGGCTTGGATCTGAGAGCACCTGTCAGGGAACTCATCGTATGTATGCCCGTCCCCGTATAGCAGCAGTTCATCTTCGTTCTAGGTGCCATGTGCGGTGTCCCCATCGGAGGCGTATGAGTTCCGGGACGAACGGACGCACGCTAATCCGAACATGTGGACGTACACCAATCCAAACACGCGGAGGCATCCGCGCAAACTGAACGTATGTACGTACTCACGCACGGACGGCCACTTCCACCAATCCTGGCTCACTCCTCTCTATATAAACAGGATCCTGGCCTGACACCAGTGCTGGATCGTCTTCAGCTACTCCTGAGAGACCTGATCGTTGTTCCTGTGACCTTGTTCCTGTGACCTTGTTCCTGATACCCATTCCTTGGATACCCCTTGTTAGGACCTCCTGGACTACCACTGACCTCGGCTTGGACTTTCGACTTTGGCTTGCTTCCTGATTCTGTACCTCATTTGCTAGCACGTTACCAGACCTTTGCTCGTCTACGACTACGCACCTGCCTCTCGATCCTGTACCGCATTGCCCGCCAGTTGCCGACCTTGCCTGTTCTAGACGTGCAGTGCTTCCTGCATACCTGCTGAACTTCCGCTGCCTACCTCCGTGACCAATCTACACCTCTTCCTCCGTGAGGACCCAGCGTCTCCAGGTCTTCAACTTCCACCTGCAGGCACCTGCACCCTTTCGTTGTCTTCACGCTCCCTGTTACCACCTCCAGGGGTGTGGAGACCGGAACCGTGCGAGAAGCCACCCTCAACAGTCTGACTCTGCTGTAAGGTACGTGACAGTACGATCCAGCCAGAAAAATGGAGTCAGACAGGGGGGCCTCACCTTTGGAAGCCTTGTGCCAACAGATCTCTGCCCTTACCCAGGCAGTTCAGGGCCTGCAAGATGGTTACCACCAACTTGAGCAGAGAGTGGAGTCATTAACGCCAAATACTGCTGCTTCCCAAGGGGCCACAGCATCCCGGTCCGCCAGTCCGGCAACCTCAGCATCTATACCTGCAGTAGTGGTGCCATCCCCTGAGCCTCGAGTTCCTACTCCAGAGTGGTTTTCCGGAGATCGCAGCAAATTCCGTGCCTTTCGTAATGCATGCCAATTATACTTTCTGCTACAGCCTCGCACCTTCTCCTTGGAAAGCACAAAAGTGGGGTTCATCGTCTCCTTGCTTCAGGGGGAACCTCAGACCTGGGCCCACCGCCTATTGGAACAGGCCAGCCCCCTGCTTGATACAATGGACTCTTTCTTGAACGAGATGGCTAAATTATATGATGATCCTCAGCGTGCCACAACTGCTGAGGCCAGTCTCCATGCTCTGCAACAGGGTCGCAGACCCGTAGAGGATTATGTGACGGACTTTAGGCGGTGGAGTTCTGATACTCAATGGAACGACGCCGCCCTACGTTACCAATTCCGCATTGGACTTTCCGAGCCATTAAAAGATGAGTTGGCCCGTATCGGAGTTCCCAGTTCTTTAGAGGACCTCATACAGGTATCAATCCAAATCGACCGCCGTCTCAGGGAACGGAGATCTGAGAGAATTGGCCAGATTCGTCCCACATGGATGTTACCCAAGGTCCCGAATCATCCTCCCATTTCCACACCAGCTACCACTTCCGAAGCTCCAGAGCCAATGCAAATAGGATTGCTTCGTTCACCGTTATCTTCGGAGGAAAAGCTACGCCGACGCCAGAACAATCTCTGTCTTTATTGTGGGGAAGCCGGTCATTATGCAAATACATGTCCAAATAAGATCCGTAAGTTCAAAAACTCATCTCTTGAACCCAATGCATTACCTCTGACAAAATCAATTCATATTGCTGTTCCCCTTTCCTTACAGCTTCCAGAAGGAACACTCCAGGTTCAAGCTATAATTGATTCTGGCGCCTGTAGCTGCTTCATTGACCATGCTCTCGTTCTGCAACACAACATTCCATTGATACCCAAGCAACGGCAACTCTCCATACGGTTAGCGGATGGATCCAACATCAGATCGGGTTCCATTACCCATGAGACTCAACCATTGTCCGCCAACATCCTATCCGATCACCAAGAACTACTCCGCCTGGATGTCATTTCTTCACCACTATTCCCAATCATTTTGGGAATGCCCTGGTTACAAGCTCATAATCCCCAAATAAACTGGATAACTGGTGAGGTAGTTTTTCGGTCCACTTACTGCCTGCAGAATTGCATCAAGATCTCACACCACCTGGTCCCAGTCATTGCCTGTTCAGGCCCTACATCTGAGGCCCAGAGACTGGTCCCAACCACATATCATAATTTCCTAGACGTGTTTGACAAATGAAAGGCGGACACGCTCCCTCCTCACCGGGTCTACGATTGCCCAATCGAATTATTGCCTGGAGCCGAAATTCCGTTCGGAAGGATATTTCCCTTATCGGAATCTGAACTTCTGGTCCTCAAAGAATATATCGATGAGAACCTCAAGAAAGGATTTATCCGACATTCCTCTTCTCCAGCCGGTGCTGGAATATTCTTCGTTGAAAAGAAGGACCATTCGCTTCGCCCATGTGTCGATTACAGGGATTTGAATAAGGTGACGATTAAAAATCGCTATCCCCTTCCATTGATTCTGGAATTATTCCAGAGACTTCGATCAGCAAAAATATTTACAAAGCTGGATTTACAAGGGGCCTATAACTTAATCAGAATCCGTAAGGGGGATGAATGGAAAACGGCTTTTCAGGCACGCTTTGGCCACTTTGAGTATCTGGTCATGCCATTCGGACTCTGCAACGCACCAGCTACTTTTCAACATTTTGTTAATGACATTTTCAGGGACTTTTTGGATTTGTTCGTAATTGTTTATTTGGATGACATTTTGGTATTCTCAAACTCTCTAGAAACCCATCGTGACCATGTAAAACAGGTTCTTCTGAGGTTAAGGCAAAATGGGCTCTATGCAAAAGCCGAGAAGTGCGAGTTCGAACGTCAGACCATTCACTTCCTTGGTCTGGTGATATCAACAGAGGGAGTAGAAATGGATCCTCAAAAGGTTTCAGCCATTTTATCCTGGCCACCCCCAACTGACAAGAAAGGGGTACAACGCTTCATTGGATTCTCCAATTTTTACAGGAAATTTATTAGAAACTTTTCCAGTGTTATAGCACCCATCACGCAACTCACCAGCAAACAAAACCGTTTTCAATGGACTGTTGAGGCTCAAGCTGCGTTCGATAAACTGAAAGGACTATTCACATCCGCCCCAATACTTAAACACCCTGACCCTGCTCTACCTTACACTCTGGAAGTGGACGCTTCAGAGAATGCTGTAGGTGCCATTCTGTCCCAACGCCAAGGGCCTAAGTCATTAATGCACCCCGTAGCGTTCTTTTCCAAAAGACTAGGTGCGTTGAAAAGGAACTACGATGTAGGAGATCGGGAACTTCTGGCAATCAAATTGGCTTTAGAAGAATGGCGGTATCTCCTGGAGGGGGCAACACATCCAATATTGATCTATACAGATCATAAAAATTTGGAATACCTCAGAACAGCCAAACGCCTCAGGCCCCGGCAAGCAAGATGGGCTCTTTTCTTCTCCCGCTTTAGTTTCCATATAACCTACAGACCAGGATCCAAGAACAGTAAACCTGACGCATTATCCTGTATGTTCTCTGAAACTGAAGCCTCATCCCCTCCGGACACTACTTTGCAAGCTGGAAACTTTTTACTAACACAAACCAGTTTTCTATCACAGGTTCGGCAGTCATCCCGAGAAGCATCAGTCCCTCCAGATACTAACCTCCAAGAAAAAGATGGTCTCCTCTGGCGAGGGAGTAAACTATTCATCCCTCAAAACCTCCGCACCTCCGTTCTACAGGCTTGTCATGACTATCCCCTGGCCGGTCACTTTGGGGGTCACAAGACTATAAATTTAGTTCAAAGACACTTTTGGTGGCCAAACCTTGCAAAGGACTGTAGAAACTATGTTAGCTCTTGTTCAACCTGTCTCCGGAATAAAAATAGCAAAAATAAAGCCTGGGGATTGTTGAGACCATTACTCATCCCTGAAAGACCATGGGATAAGATCGCAATGGACTTTATTGTTGAGCTTCCTCCCTCTGAAGGATTCTCCTCTATCTTCGTGGTGGTGGATCGCTTTTCCAAAATGGCACACTTCATTCCCATGAAGGGAACACCATCTGCAACTGAGACAGCCAGAATATTCATTAAAGAAATTGTTAGACTCCCTGGAATTCCCAGTGATATTGTCTCTGATCGTGGAGTCCAGTTTACGTCAAAATTTTGGAAGTCATTGTGTGAAGCCCTGGGTATCAAATTAAATTTTTCTTCAGCCTACCATCCCCAAACAAACGGGCAGACCGAACGTACTAATCAGACGTTGGAACAATACTTACGTTGTTTTACTTCCTTTTCTCAGGAGGATTGGGCCTCATTATTACCCTTGGCAGAATTTGCATTCAATAACTCTACTCACTCTGCCACAAACCAGTCACCATTCTATTCTAACTATGGTTTTCATCCCTCTTTCCTGCCAACATCCATACTGGATTCTCCTGTACCAGCCGTCCAGGATAGGCTAAATTTCTTTGTTACCAACAATCAGGTACTTAAAGAAACCCTTTCTAAGGCACAGGAGGACGATAAAAAAATTTTTTGACAAGATAAGAAGGGGGGAATTGGATTTAAAGGTCGGTGATCGTGTATGGCTTTCAACCGCAAACCTGAAACTGGCGTGTCCCTCTAAAAAATTGGGACCCAGATATTTGGGACCTTTTTTAATTAAAAAGAAAATTAATTCAGTGGCCTATGAACTTGAACTTCCTGGCTCATTCAAAATCCATCCTGTATTCCATACTTCTCTACTTAAGCCTGATGTACCCAATTCCTTTCCAGATCGGGAGTTAGGCCCTCCAGAAGCTATATTGATAGATGGGGAGGAGGAGTTCGAGATCGAAGCCATTTTGGATTACAGGAAACGTCAAGGACAAAACCAATACTTGATTAAGTGGAAAGGCTTTGGTCCTGAAGAAAATTCCTGGGAACCCGAAGCAAATCTTCATGCCCAGAGGCTTATACGGGCTTTTCATCACTCTCAAAGGTCGGTTCAAAGGGGCACCCGGAGGCTGCCCTTAAGGGGGGGGCACTGTCAGGGAACTCACCGTATGTATGCCCATCCCTGTATAGCAGCAGTTCATCTTCGTTCTAGGTGCCATGTGCGGTGTCCCCGCCGGAGGCGTACGAGTTCCGGGACGAACGGACGCACGCTAATCCGAACATGTGGACGTACACCAATCCAAACACGCGGAGGCATCCGCACAAACTGAACGTATGTACGTACTCACGCACGGACAGCCACCAATCCTGGCTCACTCCTCTCTATATAAACAGGATCCTGGCCTGACACCAGTGCTGGATCGTCTTCAGCTACTCCTGAAAGACCTGATCGTTGTTCCTGTGACCTTGTTCCTGTGACCTTGTTCCTAATACCCATTCCTTGGATACCCCTTGTTAGGACCTCCTGGACTACCACTGACCTCGGCTTGGACTTTCGACTTTGGCTTGCTTCCTGATTCTGTACCTCATTTGCTAGCACGTTACCAGACCTTTGCTCGTCCTTGACTACGCACCTGCCTCTCGATCCTGTACCGCATTGCCCGCCAGTTGCCGACCTTGCCTGTTCTAGACGTGCAGTGCTTCCTGCATACCTGCTGAACTTCCGCTGCCTACCTCCGTGACCAATCTACACCTCTTCCTCCGTGAGGACCCAGCGTCTCCAGGTCTTCAACTTCCACCTGCAGGCACCTGCACCCTTTCGTTGTCTTCACGCTCCCTGTTACCACCTCCAGGGGTGTGGAGACCGGAACCGTGCGAGAGGCCACCCTCAACAGTCTGACTCTGCTGTAAGGTACATGACAGCACCCTTTTCTCCAATAGGTTTCATTTCCATTGAAGTACTTCACGGTAAAACTAGTCCTCCTGACAGCAACTACTTCAAACAGAAGGATGTTGAATATTGCAACACTTTCCTGCTGGGGCTCTTTGGTGTCTTTTTTTTCTTTTCCTTTTTACTAGAGATAGGGATGCCATGTCTATCTCCAAAGTTAAATTTTAAAGTGGTATCCAGTTTCCAGAAGAACGGGCAAGTAGTTCCTCCGAGTTTTCACACGAGAGGCACTGAGTGTACAGCAGGAAGACTTCAGTTTTCTTACACATGGTTGAATTAATGACAGTGTACTTGGTCAAAAAGAGCAAAGTATACAATCTTTTCATTTAGCCATTAGGCCCTCAAGAGTCACCCACTCTTGGGTTGCCAGGGTGATTAGATTGACATGAAGGAAGTAGGCCTTTCTGCTCTGAAACAATTGCAAGTGTCATGAAAGTCGCATGAAGAGACTGACCCCCAGGTCTTCTGGTTTTCGATCGGGGGCTTCACCGCGGGTGAGCGCGATCGTGCGCGGGCACGTGCGCGATCCCGTGTTGGCGCCAAACGGCCTATTTAAACCAGCCCTTTCCTAATGGTCTCTGCTGTCTGCTCTACAGCGTTATACCTGTGAGACCTGATCCGTAGTATTCGTTCCTGTTTGACCCGGCTTACCTGTGACCAATCTGCTATCCACCTGCACCCGACCCCAGCTTGTTGTGACGATTCTCCTGCCTGTTCCCTTGTACTTCGCTTCCAGTCTGATATCTGACCCAGCTTGCTTTGACCATCCGTCTGCTAAGGTGAACCTGCTTATATTGAACTGTGTCATCTGCTGCCAGTAACCTGCTTGTATTGAACTGTTTACCTGCTGCAAGTACCTGCTTATATTGCACTGTTCATCTGCCACAAGTTATCTGTCTTATTGAACTGTTCACCTGCTGCAAGTACCAGCTTATATTGCACTGTTCATCTGCTACAAGTTACCTATCTCATTGAACTGTTCACCTGCTGCAAGTACCTGCTTATTTTGAACTGTTCACCTGCTACAAGTTACCTATCTCATTGAACTGTTCATCTGCTGCAAGTACCTGCTATATTACACCGTTCGTCTGTTACAAGTGCCTGCTTCTCTGCACTGCTTTCATCTGCTGAGATTACCTGTTCCACTGAACTTCACCTATCCATCCTTCTCATCTGTTGATCCTGCCAGGCACCTGTACCCCTCCTTACTCCTGTGTTCCCTGTTACATTGCCAGGAAACCGGTAGTGGGAGTCGTAAGGGAGGCCTCTTTCCACAATCCGGGCTCGCTACTACGGTAGAAGGTACGTGACAGCAAGCTTATTTGACTAGAGGGGTGGCAGCCTTTGGGGCAGTTATGCCAGGACTGCTTGGAAGATATAGGTAAGGGCTAGCTTGAAAATCTAGCGTGGCCTTCATTCAACCTTACAAACTAAATATGCGGTCAGCAAGTTTGGGACAGGAGAGATATGTGGAAATACACCCCAAAATACATTCTGCTGTTTCTCCTGAATATGGGGATACCACATCTGTGAGCCTTTTTGGGAGCCTAGTTGCGTACGGACCCCGAAAACCAATCACCGCCTTCAGGATTTTCTAAGGGCGTAAGATTTCACTCCTCACTACCTATTACAGTTTTGGAGGCCATGAAATGCCAAGATATCACAAACCTCTCCCAAATAACCCCATTTTGGAAAGTAGACACCCCAAGCTATTTGCTGAGAGGCATATTGAGTCCAGGGGGTTTTGAACTGTCCTGGCATTTTATGCCCAACATTAGAAGCTTATGTTACATAGCACCCACTCTTCAACCACTTTTTGTTTACATGAAAAAATATTTTTTTTGTTACAAAATTACTTTGAATCCCCAAACATTATATATTTTTAAAGCAGAAGCACTACAGATTAAAATTGTAGGTGTTGCAAATTTTGTTTTTAGAAAGTATTTGCGCAGTGATTTTTGCGTTGGGAATTTTTTTTTTTTAATGTACATGAACACACTATATTTCCCAAATGTTTGGTGAAATATAAAGGATGAGCCTTTACAGGTTACCACTTTAGATTTACAGAGGAGGTCTACTGCTAGAATCACTGCCTTCGATCTGACGTTCGCAGTAATACCTCACATGCATGGTGCAATTGCTGTTTACATATGACACAAGACTGATTCTTGTGTTCACCTTTGCGCACGTGCATGGGGTGCTTTAATTTTCTTTTCTCTTTTTAACTATTCATTTTTTTCCTACAGCCTGTGGTTTACATGAAAAAAGACAACCTAACAGATTCCTCCATTCATATGGATCGATTGGTGGTATGCCCACCATTAGAATACTGCCCTGCATCCACCCACTTCTAATGATGGGCATACATGCACCGTTCTTTTTTTGACAGATTCCTCCATTCACATTGATTGATGTGGATGAAGAAATCTCTGCCAAGAACGAGCATACATACACCGTTCTTTTTTTTTATTCAGCCCAAGAAGAAATCTCTGCCAAGAAAATAAAAATATATGCCGAAGCATAGGGATGATCCACCCCTATGTCTACCCTTGCCCCTATGCTTCTTCATATATGCTCTTTTTTTTTAACTGTGGTGGTGAAATCACCTCCTACAGGGCTAGAGTCACGGATTTACTATCGTGAGAGCAAACCCTGTTGCTGTCAAATGGCATACCTGCAAAACAAACTATGATAACAATAAATCACAGAATCAATAAAACGTTAACTCAATAAAAAAATTTTTTTTATTGCAATCTATAAGCCGAAGCATAGGGGTGAGTCAGTTATATTGGGGGTTGGTGACAGCTTTCTCTCTTCAGTCTTCTGAGTATTTCTGATGGACTATGCTTTTGATTAATTTATCAAAATGTATACTTTTGATGAACTTTTTGTTTATTACCACCATTTTTTAGCGCTACACCTTTTACCCCTTATTCTTACTATTGCACCCAACAATATTGTGTTAGCAGCTATCTGTAACATGTATTTGCCTAGCCCCTCTCCAGGAGCACCTGGGACACGCCCACTGGAAACGAAACAGAGCATCCGCTAATTTGTTGGTAGACCCTAGGACAGTGATGGCGAACCTTGGCACCCCAGATGTTTTGGAACTACATTTCCCATGATTCTCTGGCACTCTGCAGTGTAGTGGAGCATCATGGGAAATGTAGTTCCAAAACATCTGGGGTGCCAAGGTTCGCCATCACTGCCCTAGGATATGCACATAGATAAAAATATTCATCCGCAAACAACTTGACACTAAATAACGTAAAAGCCTAACTACAGGAGGCGAGGAGGCCGATATGTTGTTAATCGCCGACACCACCCCCGGGTTATCACAATTGAAGTGCACTTTCTTGTTCCTAAAGGCCTCACCCCAAAGCTCTACTAACAGGACTATGGGAAATAGCTCCAGCAGAACAAGGTTCTTCAAAAACCCAGCCTCCCGCCAATCTGCAGGCCATGACTCCACAATCCATTTTCCCTGAAAATATGCGCCATAACCCACCGACCCTGCTGCGTCCATGAAAAGGACCAAGTCTGTATTGCTAACCGGTCCTGATTGCCATAAGGAATGGCAATTCCAGACAATTCCAGAGACATGTCCCAAATCTGGAGGTCAGCCCGTAGCTCCCTGGACAGCCGAACATAGTGACTGGGGACCTTGGCGTCTGACGTGGCCGCCGACAGTCGTCCTGCAGAAAATCCGTCTCATGGGGATAATTCTGCAGGCAAAATTTAGCTTGCCTAATAAGGATTGCAATTCCTTCAATCTAATCTTCTGCCCTACTCTTGCTTCACTCACTTCCTTGCGTAGTGCTACTAATTTGTCATCAGGCAGTCTACATTGAATGCCAAACACCTCGGCCAGGTGTTTTAACATCCCCAGCAATCCCGCAACACCTGGACTCAGACGGCCCCAATGCACAGGAAATCATCCAGACAATGGATAACTGAATTCACCCCTGCTACCTCCCTAACTTCCCATTCCAGGAACGAACTAAAGGCCTCAAACAGGGCACACGAGATCGAACAACCCATCTGTAGGCATCTACAAAATAAGACCCTTGCCAACTACACCCTAACAAACAAAAACTTTGCGGATGCCGGAATGCTGATTCAACATCTGATTTGTCCATGAGTGATCCCCTACCATACTTCCTAACCCAAGAGACGGCGGCATTGAATGATGTATAGGTAACCGCACAGACGTGCGGGTCAATACCATCATTCACCAAGCCACCCTTGAGGTAAGAAAGATGGTGATTCATCCTAAACTTCCTTCTTTGGAACCACACCCAATGGGGATACCACTAGCCCTGGTAAAGGCGGGACTGGAAACGGGCCTGCCATGTGACCTAAAGCAACTTGGCTGACACGACCTCCTGATGCAAAAGTGCTGAGTGTAAATTCCCGGAGACGGGAGGAACCCATTCGGAATGCGAAAATCTTCCCTAAACTCCGTCTCCAAAAGACCAGCCCCCGCTCTATCAGGATATCTACCTTGGAAAGGGAGCATCAACTTCATCCAGAGGCTGATATCCTTGTGGTCCCAATGAATGGAGGAGCGAATGGCCTTTCGTTGACAAAATTGTTCATCATAGTGGAGGCACGCCAGGCCTCCGTACACCCTGTGGGCCTCACTAATTGTCTCTAAGCAAAACAAGGTTAAACAGGGCTTTTTCCCCGATCACACTGGCAAATATTGTGAAAGCTTGCAAAGGCCAGTAAGCGGAATAAGCCAATACCTCCTCTTTTCCTCCTCCTCTTTCTTGCTTTCTAGTTTGACCCGATCTAAGTGGAATTTTTTAAGCAGCAGGGCAAATATTTCCGCAAACTCGTCCTTCCAAATCTTTTACATAACCTCCCTCTTAAGATGCACCTCGCCGCACCTGCCAAGCGCACCTTTTTATCATCCTTATCCTTGTTTGCCACTATGGTGACTCCTCCCCTGGCGTCTTTTTCCATCTGAGTGCCCGCGTCCCCCAATGATAGCTCCTTCTGAGTGGCAGCACTAACAGTGGCAGGAAACTCCCTAACCGGGGGGGGGGGGGGCATGGCCTAACCGGGGCAGAGTCCCTTGATGCTCCATTGTCCAAGCGGTGCAACAGGTCCCGCAAAGAATCCCAAAGACCCCCATCTCTATCCCCACATCTGGGCATCCCACCCTGTCCCGTGGAACCTTGATCATCCCCCCACACACCAACATTAGGCACGAAGATACAGCAGCAGTTTGTAAAGATGCAGAAAGAAAAGACAGTGACTTACCAGGCTGCACTGGGCGGGAAGCCCCTCCAGCTGCCAATCCCAACACCCCTGCTGCTACACTACACTGTGTTATTCATACTACACTTCACTGTGTTATTCACAACACTACACTGACTGCACTAAACTGACTAAATATACCATCCACTAACTACCCTGCCTAATTTCCACTAATATGATCCACAAGGCTACCATGTAAGCAGCCTTATGTAGTGTGGTGCACGGACTTAACCCCTGAGCCATAATTGGCCAAAGGCACCCTGCCTTTGACCAATCATGGCTCTCACAGTACTTTGTGCTGTGATTGGCCAAAGCATACAGGTTGGTGCATGCTTTGGCCAATCAGAAAATTATACATTATTACTTGTCACTACACTGTTTCCTTTATACAGTATATGTCAGTTTTACATGGTACAGATGCACCCTTATGCCGCGTACACAAGATCGCATATTCCGACAACAAAATCCATGGGATTTTTTCCAATGGATGTTGGCTCAAACTTGTCTTGCATACACACGGTCACACAATGTTCAATAGCCAGTGCGGCTCTTCTGCTTGATTCCTGGCATGCATAGAACTTTGTGCTTCGGAATTGTGTACACATGATCGGAATTTCCGACAACGGATTTTGTTGTCGGAAAATTTGAGATCCAGATCTAAAATTTTGTGTCTCGGAAATTCCGATGAAAAATGTCTGGTGGAGCCTACACACGGTCAGAATTTCTGACAAATAGCTCCCATCAAACATTTTCCATTGGAAAATCTGATCGCGTGTAAGCGGCATTAGTCTGCATGTAAAGTGGTATGGTAGGAATTTTAAGGGGAACCCCATGCCAAGATAAAAAAAACACAACGTGGGGCCTCCCAAAATCCATACTAGACCCTTATCTGAGTATTCAGCCTGGCAAGTCAGGAAGGGGGGGCAAGAGTGAGCATTCTGCCCTCTCACTTAGCAGCAGCAGGTTCTATACACAATACAGATGCGCCACTTTACAGGCAGACTAAGAAGACCCCTAAGTTCTATATTTAAAGGAATTTCTCATTTTTATTGTTTCATTTTAAGCATCATGAAAATCACTACTCCTTTAAAGTGGAGTTCACACATACATACTGTAGCTGCTGACTTTTAATATTAGGACACTTACCTGTGCTGGAATCCAGTGATGTCGGCACCCCAGCCAATGTTTCCATCGTCTCTCGAGTGCTGCTGCTGCCATTGTCTGTAAAGGAAACCAGCAGTGAAGCCTTGGGGCTTCACAGACGGTTCCCTACTGCACTTCCTGAATGGCACGGTGGTGGGAGAAGGAGGAGGGGGGGCCAAACTTCAGAGTGATCTCACTGCGGTGAGATCTCTTGGAAGTGGGGATGGATACCTGTCAAAAACAGGGGGGGATAAGTGGAGCTTCCACTTTTGAGTGCTTTAAAAACAATCTATTTTAAAAGTTTATTTGCATTGTTACATGTCCCCCAAGGCAGTACCCAGGCCCAATACACTTTGTATGACAAATAACTTGCATATAAGCCTTCAAAGTGGGCATTTTTGATTTTTCCAGTTCGGTGCCCCTGTAATTGCCCCCGCCTCACTGATCCATCTGACCACCCCATAGAAAACAGCAGGCTGTGTCTGTGTCTTCTCTGCATCAGAGCAGCAGACACTGACCTGTCATCCGCCTGCTCAGTGGGGATCATCAAACAGATCCCCCTCTAAGCAGGTGGATCTGCTTGACGGTGTCCACGCCATGTAAAAGGGTCCTTGCTATGTTTTTTTTTTTGATTTTTTTACTTTTAACATTTTCTTACAATTATATTTTTTAATATTTTGTGTTTATTTATATATTTTTTTGTCTTTGGTGAGATATCAGAGGTTTAAACAGACCCCACTATCTATTTTTTGAGACAGAGAAAGGGACAGTTCCTTTCTCTGCAGCCTAAGCTGCACATGACATGAATGAATAAGGAGTCAGTCCTATTCATTAATAAACTGACACATAGTAAACACAATTTACTATGCTCAGTTACTGTATCAGTGGACACAAGAGCAATTGGTAGTGATTGTTGCCTGTGTCCATTGTAGTACAGGGAGGAGGCTGGTAAACACATGTTTACCAAGCCCCCCCAGCCCCAACCTCACCCACCCCCACACTGCACTTCTCCCCTCCACTCTCCAGCCTGTCATCTTGCTAGAGCTGACTGCCGGTCAGCAGCTGCAGGTGGCTGAAGGGGAAGGAGGGAATGCCACCCAGCAGTGATGGATCGGCGAGGCGAGGGCCATTGCAGGGGGGGTGATGGGAGTGGTGGGAGGGACATATCTTGATCCCCTTTAAGCCCCTGCAGCACCTGAAGTTAGTGGGGGAGGCAAAGGAGGGAAGCCAGCAGCTCAAATGTAGCTGCAGGGGATTGGGTATGGGTTGGATCAGTTTGGGGGAGGAAATCAGTGCTGGGGGGGAAGGGGATGAAGGAAATAGGAAAGAAGACTGTGTGAGTCATTTTAGAAGAAGGGGAGCAGCGGGAGGTGGAGAGGCTGGAGACAGGGAAGCAGAGACATGAGGGGTTACATTTGAGGTGAAAAACTCTGATCAGCTGATTGTAATCCACTCATCAGAGCTATAGGTTTGTCTGCTGAACATATCTGCAGTAAGTTTATGGTCACTGGAGTAACCATGGACTTATAGCAGAAGGAGAAATGAGGTCCATATGGCGTACAAACCTCGCCAGCTGAAAGCAGTGCTGTAGGTCTGTACACCTTACGGACCTGGCAGTGAAAGGGTTAAATTATGGATGTGGGAAGGAGTAGACATACACAGGAGCAGTTGCCCATAGCAACCATAACAAAAAATAGCAATTGCATTTTTTCTAAGCTCATTGTTTTCTATGATTACTCAATGTTCCACCTGTCATGTTTGACATATTTACAATATTTTCAAATAGAATATATTGTAGGAAAGAAGATATCGACAAGGAGGTACCTGGGTGATGGCTACAAAAAGAACTCAACGGCGAGAGGTCTGCAGAAAGAAGTGGAGTTGCTGCATTACACCATAGACCAACCCCCCATGTAGAGGTCTTGTAATTTTTGAAATGCACCACAGAGACGCGCCTGTAAGTAATGTTATGTTGTATTTTTTGCATTCAATAAACCGCAAATACAGCCTACTCATAAGATAACTTCATGTCAAATGTACCTTATTATTTGCCCTTGCCCATGTCGTTTGAAAAAAAAAAGTTCAGGAATCCTGATTTTACATCCTTAAAGTTCTATGCTGTCATGTTTATGCAGAACTGTCTCAAAAAACATGCAAGTATGTTTTAAGGCAATGGAATGAAAGCAGAAACAAATAAACAAATGAAGAGAAATTACCTCCTAAAGAAAATCAAGAACTGACTCAAACAGCTAGGGTATTTCTAATTCAAGATGAATTTATCGTAGGTTACTCAGGACAAAAAAAAAAAACACTGTCGGGTCACATTCATAGAAATCTAGGTCCTGAGAACCACCCTGAACTTACAAATGGTATTGTTGACAACTTCATAAAAAATGACAGCTGGCGTCTTGTGTTGTGTTTTTAGATAAGCTTATTAAGTATTTTCATTTTATTTACAAGCAAATGTTGATAATGCAGTTCTCAGCAAGAGTCCCCTATTGAAAACTGTTTTAATTGCCTTGCAGAATTAAAAAAAAACATTTGCATACCTCAAAGTCAGAAGTAGCTGATGAATTTCGTAATATTACAGACCCTGATGTAATGTTTTGCAGAATGCTTCTGTCTGTAATCAGGGAGGTCCCTACTGACAAGCGAATGGAAGTAAAAGGTAATATATATTTCCTCTTGCAAGTCCTAGATTTCAGCCCTGGGGATTAGGTTTTAATACACCTAGTGGCTCTTTTGCAAAATCACTGTCCATCCCTAATTACCATCTGCCCCAGTCACGACCAATCCAAAAGTGACCACCCAACTGAGAAGAACCTTCTTGATCCCCTTCAGTCTGGAATTTGCTCACTGAAACTGCTCTCCTAAAACTCACAAATGATCTGCTAATGGCTAAATCCAATGGACACTATTCTGTATTCCTACTCCTGAACCTCTCTGCTGCTTTTGATACGGTGGATCAGCCCCTCCTCCTCAGAAAACTCTGCGCCTATGGTCTCTGTGACTGTACTCTTTGCTGGTCTCATTCTACTTATCCAACTGCACCATTAGCATTACTTAGAATTTTACTTCCTCCTCTCCTCTTCCTTTCTCTTCTGGGGTCCCCCAAGGTTCTGTTCTTGGACCTCTCTTACTCCTCTCTTTCTATCCCTGCACTGTCTTCCGCTCACCCAACCAATTAAATACAAAATATTAAGAACAACTTAAAAACCCATCCACAACTCGGCCCTCAGCTATATCGCTAACCTAGTCTCAAAATATCAACCTAATTGTTCTTTTTGCTCCTCCCAAGACCTCCTGCATTCTAGCTCACATGTTACCTCCTCCCATGCTCGCCCCCCAGGACTTTTCCTTAGCCTCTCCCAGCCTATAGAACTCCCTACCCCGACTATCTCCTGCTCTGTCCACTTAGACAACCCCTGAAAACCCTTCTCTTCAGAGAAGCTTATTCTGCCCCCCACCTAACAACTGTACATTTATATTCTGCATCAGATCATCCCCACAGCTATTACCTTTTGTATCACTTGACCCTCCCTCTTAGATTGTAAGCTCAAAGGAACAAAGCCCTCTGATTCCTCCTGTATTAAATTGTATTGTAATGGTACTGTCTGCCCTCATGTTGTAAAGCGCTGCGCAAACTGTTGGTGCTATATAAATCCTATATAAAAAATAATAATAATCCTTTTTCAGGACCCTCACAAATATACCAACCTTATGCATCCCATCAAGGTTTTCCATGAATGCATAACCAAATAGCAAGAAATTGTGCTACAATACAAGTTTGAAAATTACTTGCTAAGCTATTGCTAGACTTGCCAGGCTTCACAAGTTTGTTGCACAATTGCAGCAAGTCCGCATTGCATGACTCCATATCGAGTCGAACCTTGTCCCCATGAGGAGCCTTGTGACGCAGGGTTTTAGGGTAAGGTCCTTATACTTCAGAGGAGTGGACAAGAAGCACACCCTTAAGTGCACTTTTTTGTGTGTGTTTCCCTTATGGGTTTTCGTTTTTTTAGTCAGACCACCGCACAAGAAGTGCCTTATAAAAACTGACACTGTATTTTTGTTTTACAGGTATGATTGAATGTAAGCAATGCTCCTTCAGCCAGTGGTCAAAAAATGGAACCGCTCATTGTGTAAACAGAGCAATTGAATACTTCAAGTTTAAAGACCCATTTGCGATTAAGTGAGATTTGCTGCTATTGGAGCTTTGGTTGTGCTGTTATCAATCTGTTTGGGAAAAATTCTGAAACTCCAGCCGATAAAGCCACTGGGGGCCATTACACTTATTTATTCATGATATCATTATTATGTAGCTTAGCAAGCATTAGGTTTTTCATGGGCAAGCCAAACACAGTCTGTCGGATCCATCAACCATTTCATGGCATCAGCCTCACTGTCTGTGTTTATCTTGTATGTTACCCTAGGGTCACACTTTTGCGTTTTAAGTGCATTTTGCAGTTTGCAGAAATACACTACAGTCCATTTAACATGGTTTCCTATGGTACACGTTCACATCTATGCGTTTTGCGGTCGGTGTGTTTTTGGAAAGAGTCATGGACTTTTCCTACACGTTATGCATGTAATAGACTTCAACTGAATCGCACCAGAAACACAAGTGTTGTGTTTGTGATACAATTTTTGATGTGTTGTGTGTTTTTTATTTGTCTGGTTGCAAAGGAGGAGCCGGGAAGCTGGCCACTGCGTCATTAACAACTGATGAGTCATCAGTTGTCAGAGGGATTCTGACAGCTGAATGTAAAACAAATAAAATCCATACCAGACCCTTATCGGAGCATGTAGCCTGACATGTCAGGAAAAGGAGGGGACGAGCATTCCCCTTGTGAACCATACCAGGCCCCATGTTGATGGGGACAAGGGCCTCTTCCCAACAACCCTGGCCAGTGGTTGTCATGTGTCTGCAGGCGGGGGGCATATCGGAATCTGGAAGTCCACTTTAACAAGGGGAGCCCCAGTTCTTGCCCCCCCCATGTGAATGGGTATCGGGTACATCATACCCCTACCCATTCACCCCAAGAAGCAGTGACATGTAAAAAAAAAAACAAGAGCCAGCTTTTGATAAGTCCTTTATTAAAAAAAACAGCTTCTCCCTGTGCCACCTTCTCCCCAAGCCGTCTTCTGGCGGCCGTACAAAATGAGGGTTTAAAAAATGAAAACGCACTGCAAAAGGTGCCTGAAAAATGTATCAAGCGTAGCCGCATAGATGTGAACCTAGACTTAATCAAATCCATGAGAAATATTTTAACATTTGAATCAGTCTCAAGTTAGTAACATTAACTTACCAGCCTATCGTCATTGTCAGCACCCTAACTGGTATCCAAATCTCTATTTGTATGGTGTAACTTTTCCCGAAGGATCCCGGACACATACAACATACTTTGTAACATACTGTGTAATGAAGAGTCATAAGTGGCACTTAGCATTATGTTATGTTACATTGGTTTACTTTTATTAGTTTGTTGCCTTCAGCTTACAAGGGTAGAAAACTACCAAGGATTAGGGATGGGCCAAACGCGCACCCGTTTTGGTTCACACCAGAACATCTTGAACAGAAATTTCTAGAAAGCATGCAAACTCTAATAAAGTCTATGGGATATGAAACATTTCAATTTCAAATTTTAAAGGCTTTTATGCAAGTTATTGCCATAGAAAGTGTATGGGGACCCGGGTATGTATTGATGCAAAAAAGTTTTAAAAACAATAATTTTTAAAGGAGCAGTGATTTTAGTGATGCTTAAAGTGAAACAATAAAAATGAAATATTCCTTTAATCTCATGCCTGGGGGGTTCCCGTAGTGTGCCTGTAAAGTGGCGCATCTGTAAAATGTATAGAAAATGCTGCAGTATTAATGACATTTCTAAAGAAAAAAAAATAATTTAAACTTGCCCACTGCTGTAATGTATTGCCGCCTCCTGGCAATACAGATAAAACCCTTTAAGAACCTTTGGGTCTGGTATAGATGTTAAGGGGAATGTGGCGCCTGGTCACTGCTGATGTGGTCAGTTTTTATTAGGAAAACAAGGGGACTAGTGGACATTACAGTTGAAAAATTTGTAACAAACTGTTTTATCCGACAATATAGTTCAGAATTTCAAACGTTGTCCCTGTAGTCAGCTTTAACTATAAGATCTTGTGGGTTTTTACTGCATCTGTATACATGTAAAGGTGGTTGTAGAGTTTTTTCCTCCAGCCAGAATGTATGCCTGGCATCTAGCGATCTTTTTTATATGTTCAGAAAGGAAATTGTGGGTTTGAACAAAATATATGTCCTTTCTTGGCATTGTGTGCTGGATAAGGTTAGTGAACCTCTCTCATGCCTTATTAAGAGCCTAGAATATGTAAGGGGTGACCTTAGAATGTCATGTGTGCAAATTGCATATTGTTCTCTTGACTGGAACAGATTAAAAAAATATGAATAAACTGAGATATTAGGAGGCGTTTGATATGCACACTGGAAAAGAGGTCTGTCTGTGAGTTTGGGCAAAAAAGTAATAGAGATCTTATCATCTTCACCAATGGATATAGACACATGGAGGAAGGAGCATGAGCCTCTGGGAAAAAAAATGATGAAATTCAAGGCTAGAATTAATAGAAATAAAAAATCAACAAACATATATAATTCAGTGGGGGTACCTGTCTACACAAGACAAATGTTATCTATTTGGCGATGTCAAGTAAGTACATGGTGTTGATACATATGTGACTGAAAAACATGCTTCTTCTCAATGAGTCCCACAAAATGATTGGCCAAACAGGTGCCACAGAGCTTTCCATTGCAGTGTAGCGGATTTTCTTGCAGAAGGAATTTTCAAATCGAAAATAGTCGTTTTCAAGAATGTGTTCTAAACCCTGTAGGATGAATTCTGTTGGGATAACAGAAGTCTGTTTAGGTAATACATTTTTAACAGCAGCAAAGCTATTCTGGTCTGGAATGTTAAGGTATAGGGAGCTGATATCCATGTTGGCTATGGAAAAATCTGAGGTAAGTTCCATGTCAAATAATTTGGATAGAAAATCAACCATATATGGTTGAATAATTTGGTCCAAAAATTTGGTTATGCAGCCTGAATCGGATACCATAGGCTGATATTTTAAAAGAGAGAAACCTTTATGGATCTTAGAAAATCCATATATGTTAGGAAATACTGGATGATCCATGACGATGAACTTGGCTTTTTCTTTTGATAGATAACTGTTGGAAACCCCAATGGACAGCATGAATTGCCAGTAGGGAACACACTTTGTCTTTCTACTGTAGACTTTTTACACTTGTTTTTTTTTAACCTTTGTTACTTTTTGTTCTTTTTTTCATGTTGTTTTATGCTTCTCGATTTGGACCAGAGCCATCTAGTGTCTGCTTTCCATAGCACAGCCTGTGCATGAACCAGTCCTGGAATTTTAGTTATTCTTATGGAACAAATACACACAGGAAATGTGGTTTTTAACATGTGAGAAATGTAACTTACTGTGTACCAAACACATTTCATGTTTTTGGCCAAGTTGAACAGATTTTCACTCTTGATTATGATGATGGGGCCTCCACAGCTGCAAAATAATATTGTTTTATATTTTAGATAAAATTCAATTTTATGCCTACATAGGGGGCATCTTTCAAAAATAATTCTCTTTGCAGCTTTTAATATTATTAGGATTGTTAACCTTTTTGCCAGTAATTATGCTACAGTTTTATATATAGGTGAGAGGGGACACTGAACTAGTAAATTTGGAGAAAATGTCTATAAAAATTGCAGCTGTAATTTCCATTTTTATACTCTGAGAAAACCTGACACTTACATTATAAATTATTAATGTTTGCAAGTTTATCAAAGAAAAAAATTGCAAGTAGTTTCTGAAGTGTAAACATTTTTACTGCTTTATAATGATGGAGAAATGATAAAAAAGCATTGAAAGATCTACACATAGGCAAAATCTGAAATTAGAGAAAAGAGGGAAAAAAATTGAAATAACTTAACCAAAAGTGCAGATTTCAGAGAAAAAAAAGTGAAATTACCATGTTATAAGAAATTACTTCAGCAGATTCATCCACATACACCAATACAGTATATGAATATTGTATTATATAATATTGTATTAGTTCTCATTACTGTACATATTATTTATATGTCTATACACAGGTAAATGGGATAACTTTGTTCATTCTTGATTCTTGGTAAAAAATCAGATTGATAAATTCTGATTTTTTTTCCTTTTTGGTTTCTAAATATATTTTTTTCCATACACTTTCCTTTGATTTTTATTCTGTCTCAGAGATGTAAAGACCACATATTTGACTCTAGCAGCTCTAGATATGGAAACACATAATAAACAAACATCCCTTTGCCTCACACAATCTGACAGGATTGTTTCAACCTGTTAATCATTAATATGGTTGATGTGATCACCACCATTTTTTCTATCTTTTTGAGACAACAGATAACCCAATTTACTGTGGCTACGTCACATCCAGAGTCATTATCTCTACCCCTCTGTGACTTTTTGTCAAAATAAAAGCACCTGGAAATCTAGGCTCCAACCTTTAGATGAACAACTGCCTTTCATTTGATAGGAGATATAGGCCAACAACAGGGTGTGCTTCTAGCTATACTTTAAAATAGCCAGTGATGTCAAAGCTTTTAGAGCAACATTTGTCAGACCAGAAAGCAAATATTGTATGAAGCTCGTGAAGGACCAGACAAGCAATACGCTCCACATGGACTTTTACATGGTCTTCTTTATAATTCATATCTATATTTATTCTATAACACCTGGGATGTTGGTTGGATTTTTTTTAGACTGAAATCGTGAATTTGTCTTCTGAGTTTCTTTGACAGTTGATGAGCTGGAATAATTGTACATTTATATAATGCCAATTGAACAGTTTTCTGAGACACAAGAGGGAGACTGTCCATTTCAAACTGGAGATCCACACAAAAAAAGTAACACAAGGATACCGGATTGCTATGGGTCTATGGTGGAGAAAGAGCTTATGGCTTATTCACAGGAGAGTCTCTGCACGGAGAGGAATGATGGAATAATGCTTACACCAGATGAGGAAGAAACTCCAACTGGTCTTGGAATAAAAACAGGTATGAACTCCAGCTCTATATAATATTTAGACCATTGATAGGCAGATCTTTCACAGAAAATGGGTGTCAGTGCATGGTATACCTATCTAGTTGTTCTTTGCACTAGAAGATACCCTGATTAGACCACTTTTGGGAAGTAACGGGCCCCTTCCAGAAATTTATTTTATTGGTTTCTAAAAAATGGCAGCGATCAATGATACATTTTTGGAATTTTTTAGGATATTGGTAGGTGATCGTGAACACTTCTGATGCTCACGATAGGCACATAGGGCATACATTTGAAAATGTCAATGAATATAATACAGCAGTCAGTTAATAAATTACATAACCATTACATTTCATGTTATGCATCTGATGCTCACATACACATACAGAGTTTTATTACATGGGGGGGGGGGCACATACTCTGAACCTCAGCATTAAAAAATATCTCTGCAAAGCTAATATAGAAGTATAAGCTACTGGCAAAAAAGTTCAAATGTAAACAATGGTTTTGTACCCAGAGAACATACTTAAAGATTACAATCCACACACAGCCCAATTCTAAAGATCTTCCAAAGGTGTAGGTATCTGGCAACACACTTCTTTTCTCTGTATTCAGTCCTGAGATGTCATATTTTCTTCAAACAATCAAATGTAATATCATAGTTATCAGTTTATTTGTAAAACTGAAGTAAACACCAATTTTCAGGACTGCTACGTTGTATATTGTACTTTTGGTAAAAATTTAACATTATTTAGATTATTATTATTATTTACATAGTATTGTTATTATTATACTGGATTTTATATAGAGCCAACAGTTTATGCAGTGCTTAAGGTAGACAGTACGACAATACAATTCAATACAACAGGGTTAGGGGGAGCTCCTGGGAGCTTACAATCTAATAGAATAAAATAATAGTATGAAATATATATAAATTTATATATGTGTTAAAAATGTCATTTTGCAAGCATATATCAATGCAAATAATGCATGTATATGTGGGTTTGTTATAAATGCTTACATACATTTGCAACTGAGTTCAACATTTAGCTACAAGAATTGTCATTTGGAATAATTACATCAAGGAAAACTGTAGTGAAAGAGCTTGGAGGATGCTACTGCCAGTGCCAACCTCTCCTTTTAAATATAGTAATTACTTGATGGTCACAAGAGAGAGTTTGGATAGAGTGGGGCAGCATGGTTTTCTCGGTACCATTGAGGGTTCATTACAAGGTTTGTTTAAAATCAATACATTTTATTTACATACAGATACAAAATGTAAAAACAGTCCATCAGGACAAAAAGGGGTATGCAAACAATTCCCTCTTGACGGTTCCTACACCCCCACCACGGGAGTCAACTCTAGCAGAGACGTTCTTCCGGGGGGGTTATTGGTAGGCCATCAGATTTTCTCAACATATTTGGCGGTTGCCCACTTCTTCAGGAGAATACAGAGGGGGTAGGTACTAAAATACAAATAAAGATTATAAGTATATATGCTTTGACAAATACATTTCATACAGTAAGAATACTTTTGGAACATATTAAAGGTCAGAGTAATGTGGGAACACTCACACCAAAGCCGAAACTAGTCAATGAACAGTCAAACGAGTCGTCACCAAGAAAAAAACTTGACGGTCATGTTGATTCGATTACATGAATATTTGTATATGAAGTACATAATATCTTTACTGTATACATACATCATTTTTATTCCATGGCATCAATAAAGTAGAGAATATGATTTATTTTTACAAGGACCAGAAAAAAATATGTTTTTAGTGATATTATCTATATGAAGAAATTGATAAGAATATGAATGATACATACATTTACATATCCTATGTTTTTTACTGTTTGTATTCAGAGATACATCTGACGAATGACACGTGTTCATCAGAAGATGAAGATCTTGATATCATTTATAGGAAGGATAGAGTTATTTGCAATAAAGCAGCACAGAAAAAATCAATCACACAGATTATTAAGGATAAGAAGAAACAGACACAGCTCACTTTACAATGGTGAGTATAATAAATTCATATGAAATTTAAATTTTCTTCTGATTCTCTATACTATGAAGAAGAAGTAAGAAAATGTTAATGGTGTCCATGAATCCAGCAATGTTATGGTAATATCAACCTACTTTTGATCATAAAAAGAGTTTCAGTGTTTTCAAAAGTGGTTAAAAGTGTCCAAAAATGTTTATGAATAACCCCAGTAATAATAGCAAGACATCGGAGGGGATTTACTAAGACTGGTGCACACAGAATCTGGGCAAGCTGTGCACAGAAACCAATCAACTTCAAGTTTTAGCCCAGGTTCACACTGAGCAATGATTTCACTACCGCATGTCAGTCCCAATTTCGGCAGCTTTTTTAGAGACATCTGTGCAGGTTTCTGCACAGATGCCAATGTAAATTGCAGCTCAAAATTGCAAATAGTAGTACAGAAACTCCTTTTGAAATTGGTGCGATGTCGCAGATACGGCATTGCACTGATTAGGACGGTGCCATTAGTGGCAATTGCCGCTGATTTGACATCCAATTTGACATGTCAAATCACATGTCAAAATGCTTCAGTGTGAACCTGGGCATATTGTCAGAACTTAATTGAACAAGCTGAAGTTAGAAGCTGAACAGTTACTATGCACAGCTACACCAGATTCTGTGTGCACCAGTTTTAGTAAACCCCCCGCCCCCACTCACCTATTTATTGGATGTTGTGAGTCTCTCTGTCCAGCTCACAGTGCCTGAAAACCTGTTAAGTAGCACTATGCAATGGTAGAATAACTCACAGTGCATAGCATCCCTCTTGATTCCTGTTTAGCAAGGAACTGTGGTAACATAAAATTTTCTCTTCCATTGTTGGGTGCTTGAGGATCAGGGCCCTTTCACATGGGCGAACCGATCGGTTCGGTCTGTCAGTTTTTCAGGCAGACCCGATCACACCCTCTAGTCTCCTCTATGGAGTGGTGGGTGTCAACAGACATGTGCCCATTGGCACCTGCTGACATCAATTCCGATCCTGTCTGCTAAAAACATCTGTTCCCCATCTCTCTGGCAGATCAGTTTGAATGGGGGTCGAGTGTAAAGGGACAGGTGGTCCGTTTACATCTGACTGCCCATAGAGGAGTGCAGGCTGTGTCTGCTCTGCATCAACAGTGGTTACGAACCAGCCGTCCGCCTGCTCAGTGGGGATCAATGGAAAGATTCCCTGCTGATCAGGCGGGCTCCAACAGAGCCTGCCCTGTGTGGAATGGGCCTTCAATTTAAAAATGCTTGTGGATTCAGTAACATAAATATTTATTTTTGTAGAAAGTGTTTTTTCATATTTGATTTCTTTGAGTGTAACTGATTGCAGATTACCAGTCTTTATACATGGTAGATGCATTTTTTTTTTATCAGGCTTTCTTACGTTTATTTTCACCTGGTCATCTTGTTAGTAATACATTTCCTAGGATGACAAAGCTCACTTAAAGAGGAAGTAAAGGCTATTAAAAAAATAAAATAAATACAACCTGCAAGGCAAAGGCATAATGAGCTAGTATGCATAGCATACTAGCTCATTATGAATAACTTACCTGAGAATGAAGCCCCCAAAGCAGTCCTCCCGCTTCATCTTCACTGCTGCCATGTATCCCGGAGTGACTTCACCGCTGTGATTCACCAGAGCTGCGATGGCGTCACTGCCGCGCATGCGCACGGGAGCCGGCACGAGTGGCATATAGCCGTGATCTGCGGCCTGCCCAGTGCGCCTGCACGCCTCTGTCTATAGGACATGCACCGTAGACAGCGGTGGCTGTCTTTTTGTAAATATCTCCTAAACCGTATAGGTTTAGGAGATATTTCTTGGACCTACAGGTAAGCCTTAATCTATGCTTACCTGTAGGTCAAAGTGGTTTGTAAGGGTTTACAACCACTTTAATGTACTGCATCTATGGATGAGCAGCATGGTCACTTTAGGCTGCTTGCTTCCAACTTGCACTGCAAACACCACCACAGGTATTATCTGTACTTGCAAAAATGTAACTAGCCTGAAAATATATACTGTATAAAGCTTGCAATATATTATGTTTTGGTTCTTGAGTTTAAATATCCTATGTCTGTATGTACTTTTGAACAGCTCAATTGGTTATTAACTTAAAACAAAAAATATTGGAAGAAGTAAAACCTACTTTCTACAGAAACCTTTTACAAGTTAGTAAATATACTCTATAACAGAATGCAATTAGCCTAATGTAAATCGTCACATCATTGTATATTTTGATAAGGCTCCTTTCACACTGCGTGCTTTTGGAAAAGGTTCCTATAATACTTTGGTGCAATTCGAGTGTGATTTTGGCCCCATAGAATATGCAAACTACATTCAAGTTCCATCCAATTTGCACTACATAATGGCACTGAAAATTGGATTAAAATTGGATTGCAGCAGTGTGAATCTAGCATAAATGTATTTCTGTATATAGTTTGTAAACTAAAATGTACATAAAGCAGCTATATTCCCTCATTACATGTGCTTCCAGCTTACAGTTGCTGCCAGTAATGTTTGCTTAAAGCCCACACACACGTACCCAAACAGCAGGAACTATGCGACTTTTGGTACATGTGTACCACTGTCTAACAGAAGCCGGTCTAATATCCAGCTTCTGTCAAATGGTCTTGCTGGAAAATCAGCATTCGATCAGTCCTTGCAGCTGTATTTTGGGTGGGGAGAAAGTCCCCCCTGTCAGAATACAATTGCTCAGTGGGAGACATCCCTGCACCACACATCATTGTGTTGATATTGGGACCCGTCAGTTTGTTTTCTATTCAATCTGCTGGTTGAACGGATAAAAAAACAAAAACGTAACGTATATACCCAGCTTAAATGTCCCTTTCTCTTATTAAAGTCAGTGAATCAGATCGGAGAGACTGAAAACAATACAATCTCTATAGGACTAAGGCCGACCATAGACAAAGCAAATTTCTGCAACAACCACAGGTTGTTACAGGGGAATCTCTCCCACGAGCCATTGTGTTCTCCCAACGGGGGTGGGGGAAGCCATCCCTACTGGGAGAACCCAATGTCTCAGCGGGAGGGATTCCCCTGTAACAACCTGTGGTTGCAGTAAAGAAATTTACTATGGTTGGGTGTTGTCCTGGCAGGGGTGGTGGGGTCGGGGCAAATGCCCCCCTGGGAAAACACAGTGATTATTGCTAGTGGCTATTACAGCCGCTAGCAATAATCACATGTAAAATCTGGTAGGCTGGTTGTACCCAAGTTGATCGATCGATCAACTTGGGTACATTCAGCCTACACATACATGGTTTGAATCTAGTTCGGTTCCTGCTGAACCAGCCGAGATTTGAACCGTCTATGACTGACTTAACTGAACTTATCTCCAGGAGGCTGATTACATTCTCTGAAATACAGAAGGACACTAGAGGGGATGTTTACAAATCTGCATATGAAATGTAGTATGAGCTAAGGGGAAAAAAGAAAGTAAAACATTAAACAAACATTTTCTTTCAAGTAAAATCTTATGAAATTTTCCAAAAATACACTATAGATTGACCTTGAAATATTTGCCCATATTTGCCCTGCTCCCCACCAATACAGATTCACCTTCCTTCATTCCCCCTCTAAACTGAACTATTTATTTACACTGAGCAAAGAAACTGCCTCATACTTTTGGATATTGAAGAGTATGTGACTGAGTCCATGTGACAGCTTTGGGCCAAACATCAAGCACCAGCATTCTTACATTGGGTGAGTCCATAGTCCTATGTAAACTAATAATCATGACTCACACAAGGCAGCTTCTTCTGCTCCAGCAGCTGCACAGAGCCAAAGTCCAGTTCAGACAAAAGGAGCCTTAAGTAGGCTTTAAGGATCGTTTAGGAGCTGCTGAGGTTAGAGGAGGTTCAACTTCCCCTAACCTCCCTCTGTTGAAACGGTAGAATCGTGTTCATGATAGGAACATTTTAACCGGCAGCCGCAAAAGTGCAGTTAAATCACCACGATTTTCCACATAATACACGTTTTACAACCACAGTATTTCAGTATTTGTGGCTGCGTGTCCACCCCTGCAAGCCTGTCAACTTAGCTTCTGTATGGTGACTACATCCCTATAGACTTACATAGGCCGCCTGCACACAGCTCCTGGCGGTTCCAATCACATTAACAAAGAACAGATTCACGATGTACAGGACACAGTGCCCATAGAAACATTTCTCTATTCAATTACTAAATTATGAAAGAAATGTCTAAATATAGTCATTTACAAATTTTTTTTTTGTAACATTGATAAATAGCTAGAGAAAAGAAAGCAATGTTGATAAGATTACAAAGAAATTATCTCCCCAGTATGTTCAATCCAAACAAATGTAGTATGCCTTTTAAAAGGAGTGAGATGAATACAAATGAAAAGTATGACTTTTGCATCACAGGTTGGAAGAAAACTACATTGTATGTGAAGGGGTATGCTTGCCAAGGTGTATACTATACGCACATTATCTAGATTTCTGCAGAAAGGAGAAATTGGAGCCAGCTTGTGCAGCGACTTTTGGAAAGGTATGTTGTTTTTCATATACACTCTAGAAATAGATTGGTTTAGTAGTTATAGGCCTGGAAGCAATAATGGCCTCTTTTACATGTTTGTGCAACTTTTGTTAAACATTTCTCTCCTGCTAAGTTATAGACATTGCAAGGATTCCCATTGTAATGTTTTCTGTGGTTAGCAAAATGCCATGTTTGACATTATTTTTAGTGTTTTTGAGTTTTAGAACTGGCTGCAGATTTAATGGGTAAGGTCAGATGCACAGTAAAGAGGGACAGTAGGAGTGGGCTCTAGGATGACACTCATGTCACATCCATAGGTATCCTAACTTTAAGGATCCAGTTTATGTTCTGCTGTTTATGTGTCAACTCAGCAACTTATATTTGGAAGATTGTATACATGGAATTAAGTTTTTTTTTATAATGGAAGTGACTTTGGTAAAGGCGTGCAATATTTTAGGGTGAGTTCATCAATGTTTTCAAAAACATTTTAAATGGGGAGGTGGGATTCAGTTCCAAATGTAATATCAAATGCCTGATGACGCACGCTTGAGCATGAAATGCATTGAAAGTGAGGCTTGACATGCATTACACGAGACCTGCACTTCCGTAGACAGCTGAGACGCACACCGAGCACTACGAACACTCAAATGGTGTCGGATGGGCTTCTACTCTCCTTTGTAGCTGTATCTTTGATTTCTGCTGTGCCTTATACTGATCATGGATTTTTGTAAGTGCTGCTTTTTAAGCTATTAAAAATTTTTATTACACTATCCATGCCTTTCTGTGGCTTTTCATGGAGGAGCCATCTTTACAGATGATTTGGATGTGAGCTGGTTTCACAAAGGATATATATATATATAAGATCTATGAATGAGTACATCGGATGAAACAAGTATGCTCTTTACTACATGCCTGGTGGTCACTTGGTGGCTGATGTAATCTGGTGAGCGCTTATATATATAAGCACTTTATATCAAGCAATTTTGCACTTTAGTAATAACATGGTGATTGGAGTATACAGTATATAGAAGATCCATTTATTTACGTTATTCTGCAATGTTGATATGAATATGGACTTTATTTTTTTGATACTCCGCAAGCCACCACTGAATGGCTAGATAGGCACTACAATAAATAGTGATTATAGTGCATAATATTGCTTATGTATCTATAGATGCAGGGGGAAAGGGATTGGGGGTAAAGGGGAAGAATATTCTTTTACTAGCTTATTTACTTGATTAAATGGGAAGTATTGGAATATATTCCTTTTGATAGAGTCGGGGGAGTGAGTCCATTCAAATTTAGAATGGACTCCCTATTCTTTTTTTCCCGCGGGGAGTGTTTGTTTTGTTTTTTTCCTCTTTTTTTTTAGTTAACCAGACGGCATGAAAATGTCCATGCCCTTTGGTTTTATTATTGTTATATGTTGATTTGTTGGAGTTTTTTTTCAATCTTTTTCCGGTGCTTTTGGATGGGGCTGGGATAGAGGTTATTTTTGTATTTATGTTTTTTTTATAATAGCCAGGTGTTAAGTTTTCTTTATATTTATATATATATATATATATATATATATATAAATAAATATATATAATACTGATTTTGGTTTATCTGGTACTAGCCCCTGTGTGGTGGTTTTTTTATGGCTCTTTGTGAGTTTTGTATATATTTTTTTTTTCTTTACAATTACATTTGATATTTGGTGTGCATATTCAATGTGATTACAAATAGCTTCTTTTTATGTGAAGATATAAAGAGTTTTGAGTTTTTTGCTTGGCGGTAATATCTGTATGACTATTAACCACTTTCAGACCGGACCATTTTGCTGGTAAATGACCAGAGGTCTTTTTACACTTTGGCACTGCGCTGCTTTAACTGGTAATTGCGCGGTCATGCAATGTTGTACCCAAACAAAATTTGCGTCCTTTTCTTCCCACAAATAGAGCTTTCTTTTGATGGTATTTGATTGCCTCTGCGATTTTTATTTTTTGCGATATAAACGTAAAAAGACCGCAAATTTTGAAAAAAAATGATATTTTCTAATTTTTGTTATTAGAAAAATCCAATAAACTCAATTTTAGTCATACATTTAGGCCAAAATGTATTCAGCCACATGTCTTTGGTAAAAAAAAAGTCAATAATTGTATATTTATTGGTTTGCGCAAAAGTTGTCACATCTACAAACTAAGGTGCGTTTTCTGGAATTTACGCAGCTTTTAGTTTACGACTGCCTATCTCATTTCTTGAGGTGCTAAAATGGCAGGGCAGTACAAAACCCCCCCAAATGACCCCATTTTGGAAAGTAGACCCCCTAAGGAAATTGATAAGAGGCATGTTGAGCCCATTGAATATTTTATTTTTTTGCCTCAAGCGATTGAATAATGACAAAAAAAAATTTTTTTTTTTTTTTTACACAAAGTTGTCACTAAATGATATATTGCTCACACATGCTATGGGCGTATGTGAAATGACACCCCAAAATAAATTCTGCTGCTTCTCCTGAGTACGGGGATACCACATATGTGGGACTTTTTGGGAGCCTAGCCGCGTACGGGGCCCCGAAAACCAAGCACCGCCTTCAGGCTTTCTAAGGGCGTAAATTTTTGAGTTCACTTCTCACTACCTATTACAGTTTTGAAGGCCATAAAATGCCAAGATGGCACAAAACCCCCACAAATGACCCCATTTTAGAAAGTAGACACCCCAAGCTACTTGCTGAGAGGCATGTTGAGTTCATGGAATATTTAATATTTTGCCACAAGTTGCGGGAAAATTACAAACTTTTTTTTTTTTTTTTTTTTTTTCACAAAGTTGTCACTAAATGATATATTGCTCACACATGCCATGGGCATATGTGAAATGACATCCCAAAATAAATTCTGCTGCTTCTCCTGAGTACGGGGATACCACATATGTGGGACTTTTTGGGAGCCTAGCCGCGTACGGGGCCCCGAAAACCAAGCACCGTCTTCAGGCTTTCTAAGGGCGTAAATTTTTGAGTTCACTTCTCACTACCTATTACAGTTTTGAAGGCCATAAAATGCCAAGATGGCACAAAACCCCCACAAATGACCCCATTTTAGAAAGTAGACACCCCAAGCTATTTGCTGAGAGGCATGTTGAGTCCATGGAATATTTTATATTTTGCCACAAGTTGCGGGAAAATTACAAACTTTTTTTTTTTTTTTTTTTTTTTCACAAAGTTGTCACTAAATGATATATTGCTCACGCATGCCATGGGCATATGTGAAATGACACCCCAAAATAAATTCTGCTGCTTCTCCTGAGTACGGGGATACCACATATGTGGGACTTTTTGGGAGCCTAGCCGCGTACGGGGCCCCGAAAACCAAGCACCGCCTTCAGGCTTTCTAAGGGCGTTACAGTTTTGAAGGCCATAAAATGCCAAGATGGCACAAACCCCCCCCCAAATGACCCCATTTTGGAAAGTAGACACCCCTAAATTTAGGAGTACACTAGTGAGACTAGGTAATAAATGGCGGGTGCCCTGAAACTATAAAAAAATAACTAACCAACCAGCGTCACCTGTAACAGTTATATGGTGATCACTGGTGAAAGGGTTAACTAGGGGGCAATCAGGGGGCTTTATGCGGTAGTATATGGGGGTCCCTGGCGCTATAAAAAGCTGCGGCGAACCTAAATACCTACCTGCCTAACTAGCGTCACCTGTGACACTAATACAGCGATCAGAAAAACGATCGCTTATTAGGCTGGGTTCACACTGGAGCGATGCGGGAACGCCACGAATGCGCGGCGGGTTCCCGCATCGCATGCCTCCCGGCGGCAGTTCACACTGCCCTATGCGAACTGCTGGGAGTGTCAGTGAAATGTTACTGACACCCCCAGATCAGTTCGCATATCGCAGTGCGATCTGCAAACTCGGATCGCATGGTGTGAACACCCATGCGATCCGATTCTGCTGCGGGCCAAAAAAAGGGTCCCGTGCGAATTTGCGGCGGGTGCGGCGGGTGTGGCGGGTGCGGCGAATGGCTGAACTCGAATCGCACAGAGATCGGATGTGATTTGCACTGCAGTGCGGTGCGAATCACATCCGTTCTCAAACCGCTGCAATGTGAACCCAGCCTTAGTGACACTGGCGACGGGGGGTGATCACGGGGTTAAACCTTTATTGGGGGAGTTAGGGGGGTACCTTAGAACTAAAGGGGGCTAACCCTAACTGCCCTAACAGTTATTAGTCACAAATGACACCCGCCGGGTGATCAGGGGGTTAAACCTTTATTAGGTAATAAATGGCGGGTGCCCTGAAACTATAAAAAAATAACTAACCAACCAGCGTCACCTGTAACAGTTATATGGTGATCACAGGTGAAAGGGTTAACTAGGGGGCAATCAGGGGGCTTTATGCGGTAGTATATGGGGGTCCCTGGCGCTATAAAAAGCTGCGGCGAACCTAAATACCTACCTGCCTAACTAGCGTCACCTGTGACACTAATACGGCGATCAGAAAAATGATCGCTTATTAGGCTGGGTTCACACTGGAGCGATGCGGAAACGCCGCGAATCCGCGGCGGGTTCCCGCATCGCATGCCTCCCGGCGGCAGTTCACACTGCCCTATGCGAACTGCTGGGAGTGTCAGTGAAATGTTACTGACACCCCCAGATCAGTTCGCATATCGCAGTGCGATCTGCAAACTCGGATCGCATGGTGTGAACACCCATGCGATCCGATTCTGCTGCGGGCCAAAAAAAGGGTCCCGTGCGAATTTGCGGCGGGTGCGGCGGGTGTGGCGGGTGCGGCGAATGGCTGAACTCGAATCGCACAGAGATCGGATGTGATTTGCACTGCAGTGCGGTGCGAATCACATTCGTTCTCATAAACCGCTGCAATGTGAACCCAGCCTTAGTGACACTGGCGACGGGGGGTGATCACGGGGTTAAACCTTTATTGGGGGGGTTAGGGGGGTACATTAGAACTAAAGGGGGCTAACTCTAACTGCTCTAACAGTTATTACAGTCACAAATGACACCAATGCAAAAAAAAAAAAAAAAAAAAAATGACATTGGTGTCACTGTGACTGGGGGGCAGGGGTAATTGGGGGGGTGATCGGGGGGTAAAGGGGGGGTGTGAGTGTGCCTGGCATGTTCTACTGTGTGTGTAGAGTGTTGGTGCAACTCACCGATCCGCTCTCCTCCGTGTCGGAACGAAAAATACCGACACGGAGGAGAGAATACATCACTTCCTCTCCTGTGTTTACATTACAGGAGAGGAAGTGATGTCACGGGGGATTTCCATTCGTCGAGAGCGATCGCGAGGGGGTGGCCATGAATGAATGGCCGCCCCCTCATCCCGGATCGCTCTCGAAGGAATGCCGACCGCCGCAGGCACCGGGGGGGGGCCCGATCGGGCCCCCCACCCGCGGGCAGGCAGGGACTTATATATACGCCCATATGCCTGCCCGTGCCATTCTGCCGACGTATATCGTCGTGCGGCGGTCGGCACGTGGTTAATTGTATAGATTTTTCATTTTTCTTATTACAAGGTTTTTTCCATTCACTGTAGGATTGAGAGGGACTTTATTAGCAAAAATCAAAAACCTGTATTGAGAGAAGTGGGGAATTGCAGTTTAAAGCTGATATTATTATACTATGTCAGTTAAAAAGAAAGTTCTGATATCTTGGAATGTTAGAGGTATTGGTGATCCAGTGAAGAGACAAGCTACAGTATGTTTACAACTCTGAGACAGTTTTCTCCTTCTATTATCTGCCTACAGGAAACTCATCTAAATCTGTCTACTTTAAACTACCTAAAATGTGCACAATTTAGCATGCAATATCACTCATATTCTGGAGGTGTTTTTTGTATTGTTTCTTCTGGGATTGCTATACCAGCCTCATGTGGATCACCAGCCTGCACGGATTATATTGATTAATATTCTAGAGGTGTATCTATATTGATTGCAAATGATGTTGATTTTACCTGACAGATACAAGCGGATACTAGAAGTCGCTATATTTTTTTGTATTGTATGGAAAGTAGGGATGAGCTGAACACCGCCCAGTTCGGTTCGTGGCAGAACATGTGAACAGGCAAAAAATTTGTGTGAACATGCGAACACCATTAAAGTTTATGGGACATGAACGTGAAAAATCGAAAGTGCTAATTTTAAAGGCTAATATGCAAGTTATTGTCATAAAAAGTATTTGGAGACCCGGGTCCTGCCCCAGGGGACATCTATCAATGCAAAAAAAAAGGTTTAAAAACTAAAGTTTTTTCAGGAACAGTGATTTTAATAATGCTTAAAGTGAATAATAAAAGTGAAATATTCCTTTAAATATCGTGCCTGGGGGGTGACTATAGTATCCTTGTAAAGTGGCACATTTTTCCCATGTTTAGGACAGTCCCTGCACAAAATGAAATTTCTAAAGGAATAAAAGACATATAGATGAAAATCATTGAGAAAAACAGCATGGGTCTCCCCCCGCCCCCAGCCCATTACCAGGCCCTTCAGGTCTGGTATGGATATTAAGGGGAACCCCGTACCCCCTCAAAAAAGCATGGGGCCCCCAGGCCCTATATACTCTGAACAGCAGTATACAGGCGGTCCCTGGGTTACAAACAAGATAGGGACTGTAGGTTTGTCCTTAAGTTTAATCTGTTTGTAATTTGGAATAGGTACATTTTTTAAGTGTGGCTTCAGCCCAAAAATATATTTTTAAGCTTTTTGGATAACATAGGGAAGGGTTATCACCCCTGTAACATTTGTTTTGTTGTCTGTGCCCCTGCTCAGAGGATTTCATCTCATTCTGTCCCAATTACAATTGGATTTTGAAAATTTGGGGTTATTAGGGAAACAAGGATTGGTGATAAAGCATCAGTGGAGACACCTTTTTCCCATATTAACCCTTACAGGAGAGCATTTTCCTTCTTAGGGGTAGATTTCCTCTCACCTCCTGTTGTCTCCCTCCGTTTGTAAGTAGGAGTCGTTTGTAAGACGGATGTTTGAAAATAGGGGGCCGCCTGTATATACTATATGGCCTGCCATATACACTCTGCGGGAAAATTGGGCCTTAGGAGTTGGTGGTACCAGAACACTGTAAGTCCTTACAGTTACTCTTGGTGGGCACTAGAACGGGCCCTGCTGTGAAATATTATATCAAGAATTGTAATTACATGCACCTGTTGAACAGGGGCAGAAAAACTGAGCCTTAGGTGGTGGCACAACTCTACAAAGCCTCACAGATACTCTTGTTGAGCGCAGGAACGGGCCTTGCTGTGAAATATTAGATCAAAAATTTTAATTACGTGCCCATGTTAAACAGGGGCAGAAAAATTTGGCCTTAGGCAGTGGTGGTGGTGCCACAACACTGTAACCCCTCACTGATTCTCTTGTTGAGCGCAGGAACAAACCCTGCTGTGAAATAGTAGGGCAAAAATTGTAATTACATGCCCCTGTTAAACAGAGGCAGAAAAATTTGGCCTTAGGTGGTGGTGATACAAGACTGTAAAGCCTCACAGATACTCTTGTTGAGCACAGGAACAGGCCCTGCTGTGAAATATTAGATCAAATATTTTAATTATGTGTCCCTGTTAAACAGGGACAGAAAAATTGGGCCTCAAGTAGTGGTGGTGGTGCCCTGAACCAAAAATATTCTTAGAAACTATCATCATGAAGATCGAGGAGGAATAGGATAGTCACTCAGCATAATAGGATAGTCACTCAGCATATGCAGTCTTCAAGGGATCCCACATCCATAGAAAAATCAATTGGTTACATCAACATCAGGTGCTTGGTAGCTGGTGATCCAAGACTGATCCATTTTTATGAATGTGAGATGATAAACAGAGTCTGGGCCAGTAGCTCAATTGCATATTGCGCAAGCTCTGGCCAGTGGTCCATCCTCTAAACCCAGTAACCCAGTGGATGTTCTGTTGAAAAGGTCTCCAAGTCTGATCTTGCCACTAGATATTCCTGCACCATGTAATTCAGATGCTAGCGATGGTTGCTGGAACCAATCAGACCTTAGCGCTGAGGACTGAAGAATTGTCTGAAAGCATTGGTCAGCCAGCCACCTTCTCCAACGCTCTTTCTGTGACTGAACAAAACCTCAGCAACATGTTGTCCAGCACAAGGAAGTTGTAACCTCCAAGGCTCTGTAAACTAATTGCACAAACCTTTCTGCAAGGCCTCCCAAAGATGTTTCATCCTCTGCTCCATCTGCAAAGGCTGGATAAGTTCTGCAACCTTACCCTTGTAACGTGGTTTAAGAAGGGTTGCCATCCAGTAATGATCTCTCTCTTTGATACCGCAAATCCTAGGGTCCTTTCGCAGGCTTTGCAGGATCAGGGAGGCCATGCAGCATACGTTTGCAGAGGCATTCGATCCTGAGTCCTCTGGGTCTCTAAGGATCACATGATCCTCAACTACCTCCTCCCAGCCTTGTACAACTCCATGGGCTTCTGGAAACTGAAAATGATCCCTTGAAGACTGCTGCTGATGCTGAGGCTTATCCTCCACCTCCATGCTGACACAATCATCCTCCTCTTCTTCCTGTGTGATCAGTGGGCCCATAGGAATACTATCTAGATAAAAGGGGCCTTGAGGTAAGAAAGTTCTCCTCTTCCTCCCGCTGTTCTGCCTCAAGTGCCCTGTCCATTATTCCACGAAGCGTGTGCTTCAGCAGGAACACAAGAGGGACAGTATCAATGATGCATGCACTGTCACAGGACAGTGCACGCATCCTTGATAAGTAGCCACTGGCGTGGCGAGAAAAAGCCAAGCTCCCCTGACCCTGTCCTGATGCAATACTCACACAGTTACTCATTGATGGCCCTCTACTGCATGTGCAGCTGCTGCAGCATTGCCAATGTTGAGTTCCACCTGGTGGGCATGTCACAAGTGAGGCAATTCTTGGGCAGGTTGCATTCCCTATGAAGGTCAGCCAGCCGAACACTGGTCAGCCAGCCGAGCACCACAGACTTTCCTGGCCTGCCTCAGGAGATCCTGTTAGCCCAGGGGCCTGATCAAGAACCGCTGCACCACCAAATTCACAACATGAGCCAAACAGGGAATATGGGTCAAGTGTCCTTGTCAGAGGGCAGAGAGGTGGTTGGTACCATTGTCGCATACACCCATTCCTGGCTGAAGCTGGCGTGGTGTCAACCACCTCTGAGTCTGCCCCTGGAGAGCTGACAGAATCTCTGCCCCAGTGTGGCTCCTGTGCCCTTAGAAGACCAGCTCAAGCACCTGTAGAGTGCTTGCATAGCCCCTTGAATGCCTATGGAGCACAGCTGGTTCAGAGGACAAATCTGCAGAGGAAGAGGCCATAGAGGAAGAAGAAGAGGAGGGGGTGGAGGAGAGAGCTGTGGCAGAATCACCACTAGCATTTTGGAGGCGTAGTGGCGGAACAAGCTCCAATAATACTGAACCCTGTCCTGAATCCTTCCCATCTGCCAGCAGAGTTACCCAGTTCACTGTGAAGGAAAGGTAGCGTCCCTGTCCATGCCTGCTGGACCATGAGTCAGCAGTAGTATGCACCTTACTGCTGACCGCCCTGTCCAACGAGGCCAAGACACTGCCTTCCACATGCTGGTAGAGAGCCAAAATGGCCTTCCGTGAAAAGAAATGGTGTTTGGGAACCTGCCACTGAGGTATCGCACATTCCACAAATTCACGAAAGGGGGCAGAGTCTACCAGCTGAAAAGGCAGTAGTTACATTGCTAGCAGTTTGGCCAAGCTAGCATTCAGACGCTGAGCATGTGGATGGCTGGGCCCAAATTTCTTTTGATGGTTTAGCAACTGGGCTAGGGTAATTTGTCTGCTAAAATCGAATGTTGGTGTACCGCTAGCAGATTGGCCGTAAGTACTTGGGACACCTATTTCTATACATTCATTTCTCTCAGTGCAGGTTTCAGTGAGGACTGGAGGTATAGTGGGGTTGGAGATCCCAGCTAAAAAGGAGCAAGGAGAGATCCACCTTGTTCTTTGATGTGGGTCTTTTAAGTGCTGTTGCCAACGGACTGCATGGGATATGTCATATGTCTGGTCAAGCATGTGGTGCCCAAGCGGCTGCTGTTTTGGCCACGCTTTGATTCGCCTCAGACATATGTTGCAAACAGCAATGGTGCGATCTGCTGCACATGTGTCAAAAAAGGCCCACACCAAAGAAATTTTCAAAATATGCGGGGAGTCAGCAGCGCCCTGCACCTGCTTAGTTCTGCGGTGTGATGAAATAGGGTGGCTGCCCTTAAGCTGCCCCCTGGAGGGCATCCTGCCTCATTGGAGATGTGCCTCCTCCTCCTCTCTTCTATCAGGCACCCGAGTAGAGTCTGTGACCTCATCATCACCTCCCTCCTCATCACTGGAGCAAACTTGGCAGTATGCTGCAGCTTCTTGTCCTTTTTGGAGCCAATGGAATAGGCCACATTGGCAAGCAAACTACTCTGAGTGACAGAGGATGAGGAGGATGAGGACAGCTTTGTTATAGATACCACCAACTCTTCTGCATGTTGTGGCTCAATAACACGGCCAGCTGCAGAAAAAAAGGGCAAGCGTCTGCCACGGCGACGTGCTGAGGATGCACCGTGACCAGCACTGTTGACTGTAAACACAGAGCCTGCTTCCCCTCTTTGAGTGGCCTGTGAGCATCTGCCTCTCCTTGGTGGCCTTCCGGACATGCTGTAAATTTTGTTTAGCAAAACCACACTACACTGTATTGTGTACTGTGTGCACCACCAGAAAAGTAGTAGCAACTGCACTAGGGGTGCACGGTATTGTGTACACCAATAGAAGTGTAATAACAACTATGGGTGCACTGTATTGTGTACTGTGTACACCACCAGAAAAGTAGTAGCAGCTGCACTATGGGTGCACAGTATTGTGTACATGACCAGAAGTCTAATAGTAACTATGGGTGCACTGTATGTATTGTGTAGGGATGAGCCGAACAACCCCTGGTACGGTTCGCAACAGAACCTGCGAACGGACTGAAGATTTGCGCAAACTTTAGAACCCTGTTAAAGTAAATGGGACTCGAACGCTCGAAGTCCTAATTTAAAAGGCTAATATGCAAGTTAGGCCGCGTACACACGGGCGGATTGTCTGTCCAACTTAGTCCGCTGAACCGTGTTTCAGCGGACAATCCGCTCGTGTGTGGGCTTCAGCGGACTTTTTCAGCGGACTGTCTGACGAACAAAGTCTTACGGAATTTCCGAAATTTTGTCCGTTCAAACTTGGTTTTGTCCGTCCAAACTTGGTTTCAGCGGACAGTCCGCTCGTGTGTAGGCAAGTTGGACGAACTAAGTATGGCGCATGCTCAGAAAGGATTTACACGGCCGAAGGTTGCATTTCAGTGTATAGGACGTCGTTTTTCTAGTCCCGTCGTACGTGCTGTACACGTCATCGCGCACGCTTTCAGCGGACTGTCTGCTCATCGTGTGTGGTCAAGTCCGTTCATGCAAATTTTGAACGGACTGTCTGTCGGATTGTCTGACGAACTTAGTTGGGCAGACAATCCGCCCGTGTGTACGCGGCCTAATTGTCCTAAAAAGGGTTTGGACCCGAGCCCTGCCCCAGGGGACATGTATCAATGCAAAAAAAAGTTTTAAAAACTGCCATTTTTTCGTGAGCACTGATTTTAATGACGCTTAAAGTGAAAAAAAAGTTAAATATTCCTTTAAATATCGTGCCTGGGGGTGTCTATAGTATTTAGAACAGTCCCGGCACAAAATGACATTTATAATGGAAAAAAGTCATTTAAAACTGCTTGCGGTTTTAATGAAATGTCTAGTCCCGGCAATATGGATGAAAATCATTGAGAAAAATGGCATTTGTACCCACCCTGCCCATTACCAGCCCCTTTGGGTCTTGTATGGATATTAAGGGGAACCCTTACCCAAATTAAAAAAAGGAAAGGCTTGGGGCCCCCAGGCCCTATATACTAAGAACAGCAGTATACAGGCGGTGCAAACAAGACAGGGACTGTGTAGGTTTGTTGTTAAGTAGAATCTGTTTGTAATTTTGAACTGGTACATTTTTAAAGTGTAGCACCAGTCAAAAAAAAAATTTTTAAGCTTTTTGGAAAACATAGGGAAGGGTTATCACCCCTGTAACACTGTCTGTGCACCTCTTCAGAAGATTTCACCTCACCTTCTGTGCCAATGACAAATATTTTTTGAAAATGTATGGTTTTTAGTAAAACAAGGATTAGGATAAAGCATCAGTGGAGAGGAGACACGTTTTTCCCATATCAACTCTTACAGGAGAGAATTTCCCTTCCTAGGGGTAGATTTAATCTCATTTCCTGTTGTCTCCTTCCGTTTGCAAATAGGAGACGTTTGTAACTTGTATGTTTGAAAGTAGGGGCCTGCCCTATATGCTCTGCAGAAATTTGGGCCTAAGGTGTTGGTGTTACCACAACACTGTAAGCCCTCAAAGTGACTCTTGGTGGGCCATGGAATGCCCTGCTGTGAACTATTATATCAAGAATTGTAATTACATGCCATTGGTGAACAGTGGTAAAAAAATTGGGCTTTAGGCACTGGTGCCACAACACTGCAACACCTCACAGAAACTCTAGTTAGAGAGCAGGAATGAGCCCTGCTGCAAAGTATTGGATCAGAAATTGTAATTACACGCCCCTGTTAAACAGGGGCTAAAAAATTGGGCATTTGGTGGTGGTGGTGGTGGTGGTGCTGGTGCCATAACACTGTAAGTCCTTACAGTTACTCTTGGTGGGAGCGTTGGAATGGGCCCTGCTGTGAAATATTATATCAAGAATTGTAATTACATGCACCTGTTCAACGGGTTCACAAAAATTGGGACTTAGGCACTGGTGCCACAATACTGCAACACCTCACAGAAACCCTAGTTGGAGAGCAGGAATGAGCCCAACACTGCAACCACTCACAAATATTGTAGTTGAGTGCAGCAACGAACCCTCCTGCAAAATATTGCATCAAAAATTGTAATTACATGCTCCTGTTAAACGGGATGAAAAATTGGGCCCAGAACCAAAAATGTTCTTACAAGCTATCAGCATGATCATTGATGAGGAAGAGGGTAGTCACTTGGCATAACAGGATAGTCACTCAGCATCAGCATAGGCAGTCTTGAAGGGATCTGACATAATATGAGAACTATTCGGTTATATCAGCACCAGGTGCTTGGTAGCTGGTGGTGATCCAAGACTGATTAATTTTTATGAAGGTCAGTTGATCAACCGAGTCGGTGGACAGGCACATCCTGTGATCGGTTACAAAGCTTCCAGCAGCACTGAATGTGCGTTCCGAAGGAAGGAAGGAAGGAAGGAACGCTGGAAGCAGGACAGCCCAGTAGCTCAATTACATACTGTGCAAGCTCTGGCCAGTGATCAATCCTCAAGACCCAGTAACCCAGAGGATTTTCGGTGGGAAAGGTGTCCAAGTCTGAACTTGCCCCTAGGTATTCCTGCACCATGTAAATCAGACCCGGGCGATGGTTGCTGGAACCAATCATACCTTGAGGCTGCGGACTAAAAAATTGAACGCATTGGTCAGACAGACACCTTCTCCCCCACTCCTTCTGTGACTGACCGAAGCCTCAGCAACATGTTGTCCAGGACCAGGAATTTGTTACCTCCCAGTCTCTGGGAACGCGATGCACAGACCTTTCTGCAAGGCCTCCCGAATATGTTTCATCCTCTGCTCCCTCTGCGATGGCAAGATAAGGTCTGCAACCTTACCCTTGTAATGTGAATCAAGGGTTGCCAGCCAGTAATGGTCCCTCTCCTTGATCAGACGAATACAAGGATCCTTCCGCAGGCTTTGCAGGATCAGAGAGGTCATGCAGCATAGGTTAGCTGAGGCATTTGGTCCGGAGTCCTCTGGGTCACTAAGGACGACATGATCCGCAGCCACCTCCTCCCAGCCATATACAAGTCCACGGGTTTCTTGGGACTGTAAATAATCCCTAAAAACTGCTGCTGATGCTGATTGCCAGGCTCCACCTCCATGCTGACCCAATCCTCCTCCTCCTCCTCCTCCTCTTCCTGTGTGATCGGAGGGCCAGCAGGAACACTGTCTGAAAAATTACCTTGAGAGGTAAGGAAGTCCTCCTCTTCCCTCAAGTGCCCTGTCCATTATTCCACGCAGCATGTGATCCAACAGGTGGACAAGAGGGACAGTGTCCCTGATGCATGCACTGTCACTGCTCACCATCCTCGTGGCCTCAAATGGTGACAGAACAGTGCATGCATCCCTGATCATGGCCCACTGGCGTGGGGAAAAAAAAACAAGCTCCCCTGACCCTGTCCTGGTGTCGTAGTCGCACAGGTACTCATTGATGGCCCTTTGCTGCGTGTGCAGCCGCTGCAGCATGGCCAACATTGAGTTCCACCTGGTGGGCATGTCACAGATTAGGCGGTTCTTGGGCAGGTACAATTCCCTTTGGAGGTCAGTCAGCCAAGCACTGGCATTATATGACCGGTGGAAAAGTACACAGACTTTCCTGGCCTGCCTCAGGACATCCTGTAAGCCCGGGTACCTGCCCAAGAACCGATGCACCACCAAGTTAAAGACATGAGCCACACAGGGCACATGGGTCAGTTGTCCCTGTCAGAGGGCAGAGAGGAGGTTGGTGCCATTGTCGCAAGCCACCATTCCTGGCTTAAGCTGGCGTGGCATCAATCACCTCTCAGCCTGCCCCTGCAGAGCTGACAGAATATCTGCCCCAGTGTGGCTCCTCTCCCCCAAGCACACCAGCACAAGCACAGCATGGCATCTTTTTGCCCGCATACTTGCGTAGCCCCTTGAACGTCTATGGAGCACCGCTGGTTCTGAGGACAAAGCACAGGAAGAGGCCATGGAGGAAGAAGAAGAGGAGGGGGTGGAGGAGAGAGGCGTGTCACAATCACCAGTAGTAGAATTTTGGAGGTGTGGTGGCGGAACAACCTGCAACACTACTGCACCTTGTCTTGCATCCTTCCCAGCTGCCAGAAGAGTCAGCCAATGCGGTGTGTAAGATAGGTAACGTCCCTGGCCATGCCTGCTGGACCATGAGTAAGCGGTAATATGCACCTTACCACTGACCGCCCTGTCCAGCAAGGCCAAGACATTGCCTTCCACATGCCAGTAGAGAACCAGAATTGCCTTCCGTGAGAAAAAGTGAACTTCTTCCGATGGTGCAGCAGCTGGGGCAGGGAAATTTGCCTGGTACAATCGGACGTCGGTGTACCGATAGCAGATTGCCCACAAGTACTTGGCTGTGACACACCTAATTCTACACATTCATTCCTCTCAGAGCAGGTTTCAGAGAGGACTGAAGGTATAGTGGGGTTGGAGATCCCAGCTGATGAGGAGCAAGGAGAGGTCCGCTTTGTTCTTTGGTGTTGGTCTTTTAGGTACGCTTGCCAATGAACTGCATGGCAGGTCGACATATGTCTGGTCAAGCATGTGGTGCCCAAGTAGCTAAAGTTTTGGCCACGCGAGATACGCTTGAGACATATGTTGCAAATAGCAGCGGTGCGATCTGATGCATTCATCTCAAAAAAGCCCACACCAAAGAACTTTTGGAATAACACGCAGAGGCAGCACCCTGCGGCTCTGCTGTGTGATGCAGTCGGTGTTCTGCCCTTAAGCTGGCCCCTGGAGGGCATCCTACCTCATTGGAGATGTGCCTCCTCCTCCTCCTCTCTCCTATGAGGCACCTATGTGGAGTCAGTTACCCCATCATCCCCTCCCTCCTCATCACTGGAGCAAACCTGGCAGTATGCTGCAGCTGGGGGATCATGACTTCCAGATTGCTGTCCTTCTTGGGCATCCCCTCTCTCTGGGCTCACATTACTGCCTTCCTCAAGCTTGGTTTCATCATCAGAGCCTTCAAAACGCTGGGCATCCTCATGGAGCATGTACCCAACACTGTGCCCAAACAGTTTGGGTGGACTCCTCAGGAGTCCATGGTGGTGCTAGGGAAGGAGTGACTGATGCCATTGAGCCGAGAGAAGAGGCTGTGTTGGCAGCTGCTTTGCCAGTACCCTGAGCCTGGGTGAGAGAGGGTGAGGAATTGAGGACGGATTGGTCATCCACTCTACCAAGTCTTCAGTATGTTGCGTCTCAACATGTCCAGCTGCCAAAAATAAGGACAAGTGTGTCCCATGGCCATATACTGATGAGTATGCACCGTGTCCATGACCAGCACTGTTGCCTCTGGACACAGAGCCTGCTTGCACTCTTTTATTGGCTCGTGACTGTCTGCCTCTTCTTTTTGGCCTTCCAGACATACTAATAGCCTGCAGGGAGATGTAGCTGCAAAAAGCTGGGATGTATACTGATATACTGCAGCTAGCAGAATCAACTGCCTGCCTATAGTATTATTAGTATGAGAACACTAGCAATTGGGGTAGCTTTAGGTGCAAACTGTGCAGATGGCACAATACACCGACTGTAATTGCTACAGCTGCCTGCGGATAGGATCAGCAGAACACCAGCATTTGGGGAAGCTTTAAGTGCACACTGTGCAGATGACACAGTACACCGACTGTAATTACTGCAGCTGCCTGCGGTATTGGAGCAGCAGAATACCAGCAATTGGGGAAGCTTTAGGTGCACACTGTGCAGATGACACAATACACCGATTGTAATTACTACAGCTACCTGCATTATAGGATCAGCAGAACACCAGCAATTGGGGTAGCTTTAAGTGCACACTGTGCAGATGACACATACACAGACTGTAATTACTGCAGCTGCCAGTGGTATAGGATCAGTAGAACACCAGCAATTGGGGTAGTTTTAGTTGCACACTGTGCAGATGGCACAATACACCGACTGTAATTGTTACAGTTGCCTGCGGATAAGATCAGAACACCAGCAACTGGGGTAGTTTTAGGTGCACACTGTGCAGGTGGCACAATACACCAACTATAATTGCAGCAACTGCCTGCCTGTGGTATAGGAGCAGCAGAACACCAGCAATTGGGGTAGCTTTAGGTGTACACTGTGCAGGTGACACAATACACTGACTGTAATTGCTGCAGCTGCCAGCCTGTGGTATAGGAGCATCAGAACACCAGCAATTGGGGTAGCTTTAGGTGTACACTAAGCAGGTGGCACAATACACCAACTGTAATTGCTGCAGCTACCTGCCTGTGGTATAGGAGAGCAGAACACCAGAAATTCGGGTAGCTTTAGGTGTACACTGTGCAGGTGGCACAATACACCAACTGTAATTGCTGCAGCTGCCTGTGGTATAGGAGCAGCAGAACACCAGCAATTGGCGTAGCTTTAGGTGTACACTGTGCAGGTGGCACAATACACTGACTGTAATTTCTGCAGCTGCCTGCCTGTGGTATAGAATCAGCAGAACACCAGCAATTGGGGTAGCTTTAGGTGTACACTGTGCAGGTGGCACAATACACTGACTGTAATTGCTGCAGCTGCCTGCCTGTGGTATAGGAGCAGCAGAACACCAGCAATTGGGGTAGCTTTAGGTGTACACTGTGCAGGTGGCACAATACACTGACTGCAATTGCTGTAGCTGCCTGCCTATGGTATAGGAGCAGCAGAAAACCAGCAATTGGGGTAGCTTTAGGCGTACACTGTATGGGTGGCACAATACACTGACTGTAATTGCTGCAGCTGCCTGCCAGTGGTATAGGATCAGCAGAACACCAGAAATTGGGGTAGCTTTAGGTGCACACTGTGCAGATGGCACAATACACTGACTGTAATTGCTACAGTTGCCTGCGAATAGGATCAGCAGAACACCAGCAATTGGGATAGATTTAGGTGTACACTGTGTGCAGGTGGCACAATACACTGATTGTAATTGCTGCAGATGCCTGCCTGTGGTATAGGATCAGCAGAACACCAGCAATTGGGGTAGCTTTAAGTGCACACTGTGCAGATGACACAGTACACCGACTGTAATGACTGCAGCTGCCTGCAGTATAGGATTAGCAGAACAGCAGCAATTGGGGTAGCTTTAGGTGTACACTGTGCAGATGACACATACACGGACTGTAATTACTGCAGCTGCCAGTGGTATAGGATCAGCAGAACACCAGCAATTGTGGTAGCTTTAGGTGCACACATTGCAGATGGCACAATACACCGACTGTAATTGCTACAGCTGCCTAGGGACAGGATCAGCGGAACACCAGCAAATGGGTAAGCTTTATGTGCACACTGTGCAGGTGGCACAATACACTGACTGTAATTGCTGAAGCTGCCTGCCTGTGGTATAGGATCAGCAGAACACCAGCAATTGGGGTAACTTTAGGTGCACACTGTGCAGGTGGCACAATACACCGACTGTAATTGCTGCAGCTACCTGCCTGTGGTATAGGATCAGCAGAACACCAGCAATTGGGGTAGCTTTAGGCGTACACTGCATAGGTGGCACAATACACTGACTGTAATTGCTGCAGCTGCCTGCCAGTGGTATAGGATCAGCAGAACACCAGAAATTGGGTAGCTTTAGGTGCACACTGTGCAGATGGCACAATACACTGACTGTAATTGCTACAATTGCCTGTGGATAGGATCAGCAGAACACCAGCAATTGGGATAGCTTTAGGTGTACACGGTGCAGGTGGCACAATATACCGATTGTAATTGCTGCAGATGCCTGCCTGTGGTATAGGATCAGCAGAACACCAGCAATTGGGGTAGCTTTAAGTGCACACTGTGCAGATGACACAGTACACCGACTGTAATGACTGCAGCTGCCTGCAGTATAGGATTAGCAGAACAGCAGCAATTGGGGTAGCTTTAGGTGTACACTGTGCAGATGACACATACACGGACTGTAATTACTGCAGCTGCCAGTGGTATAGGATCAGCAGAACACCAGCAATTGTGGTAGCTTTAGGTGCACACTATGCAGATGGCACAATACACCGACTGTAACTGCTACAGCTGCCTGCGGACAGGATCAGCAGAACACCAGCAATTGGAGTAGCTTTAAGTCAGGCATGTCCAAAGTCCAGCCCGCGGCCCGGTTTTGAACGGCCCGCCTGGTTATTTGGACATACATATCTTTTGCGGCCCCCGACGATCTCCCAGCGCCGGGGCCACAAAAGATATATATGCTTCGGAAGGTACAGGGAGGACAGGACCGAGCGCCGTACACAGGAGAATTTCCTGTTTACGGACGGCCTCTGTAATAGGAAGTCCTTCTCCTGCACTGCCATTGGACGACTGTTCTGTCCATCAAAGGAGGTGGGACTTTCTATTAAACAAGCCGCCGTGTAAACAGGAAAATTCTCCTTTGGCGCTCGTCAGTGCATTCCTGGCAATGGTGCTGTGTTCCTGGCAATGGTGCTGCGTTCCTGGCAATGGTGCTGCGTTCCTGGCAATGGTGCTGCGTTCATGACAATGGTGCTGCGTTCCTGGCAATGGTGAGGCGTTCCTGGCAATGGTGCTGCATTCCTGGCAATGGTGAGGCATTCCTGGCAATGGTGAGGCATTCCTGGCAATGGTGCTGCATTCCTGGCAATGTTGCTGCATTCCTGGCAATGGTGCTGCATTCCTGGCAATGGTGCTGCATTCCTGGTAGTGGTGCTGCGTTCCTGGCAATGGTGAGGCATTCCTGGCAATGGGGAGGCATTCCTGGCAATGGTGAGGCATTCCTGGCAATGGTGCTGCATTCCTGGCAATGTTGCTGCATTCCTGGCAATGGTGCTGCATTCCTGGCAATGGTGCTGCATTCCTGGCAATGGTGAGGCATTCCTGGCAATGGTGAGGCATTCCTGGCAATGGTGCTGCATTCCTGGCAATGGTGAGCCATTCCAGGTGAGGTATTCCTGGCAATGGGGAGGCATTCCTGGCAATGGTGAGGCATTCCTGGCAATGGTGCTGCATCCCTGGCAATGGTGTTGCGTCCCTGGCAATGGTGCTGCGTCCCTGGCAATGGGGAGGCGTTAATGGCTATGATGGGGCATTCCTGGTTATGATAGGGCATTCCTGGCTATGATGGGGCATTCCTGGCTATGGTGGGGGCATTCCTGGCTGTGGTGGGTGCATTCCTGGCTGTGGTGGGTGCATTCCTGGCTGTGGTGGGTGTGTTCCTGGCAATGGTGAGGCTACATTCTTGGCAATGGTGAGGCTACATTCTTGGCAATGGTGGGTCTGCAGATGTGCACTGATTAGGCTGCATTGGTGGGCACTGACAATTATTTTGCTTCACAGTTCTTTATTTAAACATTTTCTTTTCCTGAAACTTCCCTCTTAAAGTGAAGGTACGCACTTTCACTTTAAGAGGAAAGTTTCAGGAAAAAAAAATGGGGCCGGGGCCACAAAAGATATATATGCTTTGTTATACGCCAATTAACACAGTATGTACAAATACGCCCAAGCTCATCTCTTCCCACACACAGCCACAAAGGCAAGAGAATTCTTGTTGGGCAGTGTATTAGAGCTCGAACGAACACACTTAGACCAAATTTTAACGGTTCAAAGAATGTCAGGCAAAATGGTCAGCCCTCGCCCATGTTCACTTCATCAAATCCGGCCCTCTTTGAAAAAAGTTTGGACACCCCTGCTTTAAGTGCACACTGTGCAGATGACACAGTACACCGACTGTAATGACTGCAGCTGCCTGCGGTATAGGATTAGCAGAACACCAGCAATTGGGGTAGCTTTAGGTGTACATTTTGCAGGTGGCACAATACACCAACTGTAATTGCTGCAGCTGCCTGCCTGTGGTATAGGATCAGCAGAACAGCAGCAATTGGGGTAGCTTTAGGTGCACAATGTGCAGATGGCACAATACACCGACTGTAATTGCTACAGCTGCCTGCGGATAGTATCAGCAGAACACCAGCAATTGGGGAAGCTTTATGTGTACACTGTGCAGATGACACAATATACCAACTGTAATTACTGTACTGCAGCTGCCTGCAGTATGGGAGCAGCAGAACACCAGCAATTGGGGTAGCTTTAAGTGCACACTGTGCAGATGACACAGTACACTGACTGTAATGACCGCAGCTGCCTGCGGTATAGGATTAGCAGAACACCAGCAATTGGGGTAGCTTTAGATGTACACTGTGCAGGTGGTACAATACACTGACTGTAATTGCTGCAGCTGCCTGCCTGTGGTTAGGGATGAGCCGAACACCCCCCGGTTCGGTTCGCACCAGAACTTTCGAACGGACCCCGCGTTCGTAATGAACGTTAGAACCCCATTGAAGTCTATGGGACTCGAACGTTCGAAATGGAAAGTGCTAATTTTAACGGCTGATATGCAAGATACTGTCCTAAAAAGGGTTTGGGGACCTGACTCCTGCCTCAGGGGACATGGGTCAATGCAATAAAAAGTTTTAAAAGCGGCCGTTTTGGCGGGAACACTGATTTTAATGACGATTAAAGTGAAAAAAAAAAATGAAATATTCCTTTAAATATGGTGCCTGGGGGGTGTCTGTAGTATGCCTGTGAAGTGCCACGTGTTTCCCGTGTTTAGAACAGTCCCTGCACAAAATGACATTAAACGGAAATAACACCATTTAAAACTGCTTGCGGTTTTAATGTTATATCTGGTTCCTGCAATATGGTTGAAAATCATTCAGAAAAATGGCATGGGTAGCCCTCCCTGCCCATTACCAGCCTATTTGGGTCTTGTACGCATATTAAGGGGAACCCCGTACCCATATTAAAAAAAGGAAATGTGTGTGGCCCCCAGGCCCTATATACTCAGAACAGCAGTATACAGGTGGTGCAAACAAGACAGGGACTGTGTAGGTTTGTTGTGTTAAGTTGAATCTGTTTGTAATTTTCAACTGGTACATTTTTAAAGTGTAGCTCCAGTCAAAAAAACTATTTTTAAGCTTTTTGGAAAACATAGGGAAGGGTTATCACCCCTGTATAATTTGTTTTGTCGTCCATCTTTTTTCATCTCACTTGCTGTTGTCTCCTTCCGTTTGCAAGTAGGAGATGTTTGTAAATTGGATGTTTGAAAGTAGGGGCCTGCCCTATATGCTCTGCAGAAATGGCGGAACAAGGTGTTGGTTTTGCCACAACATTGTAAGCCCTCAAAGTGACTCTTGGTGGGCGCTGGAGCGCCCTGCTGTGAACGATTATATCAAGAATTGTAATTACATGCCATTGTCGAACAGTGGTAGAAAAATTGACCTTTGGTGGTTGTGGTGCTGGTGCCACAACACTATAAGTCCTCACCGTTACTCTGGGTGGGCACAGGAAGGGGCCCTCCTGTGAAATATTATATCAAGAATTGTAATTACATGTCCCTGTTAAACAGGGGCAGAAAAATTGGGCCTTAGGCACTGGTGCCATCACACTGCAACCTCTGCCATATACTGTAGTTTTATTGCAGGAATTAGCCCTGCTGCAAAGCATTGCATCAAAAATTGTACTTAAACGCCCCTGTTAAACAGGGGCAGAAAAATTGGGCCTTAGGCACTGGTGCCATCACACTGCAACCTCTGCCATATACTCTAGTTTTATTGCAGGAATTAGCCCTGCTGCAAAGCATTGCATCAAAAATTGTACTTAAACGCCCCTGTTAAACAGGGGCAGAAAAATTGGGCCTTAGGCACTGGTGCCATCACACTGCAACCTCTGCCATATACTGTAGTTTTATTGCAGGAATTAGCCCTGCTGCAAAGCATTGCATCAAAAATTGTACTTAAACGCCCCTGTTAAACAGGGGCAGAAAAATTGGGCCTTAGGCACTGGTGCCATCACACTGCAACCTCTGCCATATACTGTAGTTTTATTGCAGGAATTAGCCCTGCTGCAAAGCATTGCATCAAAAATTGTACTTAAACGCCCCTGTTAAACAGGGGCAGAAAAATTGGGCTGCTGGCATCACCCAGAACCAAAAATGTTCTTCCAACATATCAGCGGAGGAGGAAGAGGATAGACAATCAACATAACAGGACAGTCACTCAGCATCAGCATAGGCAGTCTTGAAGGGATGTGGTATTTCAAAAAAAATTATTCGGTTACATCAGCTTCAGGTGCTTGGTAGCTGTGGGTGATCCAAGACTGATTCATCTTGATGAAGGTCAGTCGATCAACTGATTCGGTGGACAGGCGCACCCTGTGATCGGTAACGAAGCCACCAGCAGCACTGAAGGTGCGTTCCGAAAGAACGCTGGATGCAGGACAGGCCAGTAGCTCAATTGCATACTGTGCAAGCTCTGGCCAGTGATCCATCCTCAAGACCCAGTAAGCCAGAGGATTTTCAGTGGGAAAGGTGTCCAAGTCTGACCTTGCCCCTAGGTATTCCTGCACCATGTAAATTAGACGCTGGCGATGGGTGCTGGAACCAATCATACCTTGGGGCTGCAGACTAAAAAATTGTCTGAAAGCATCAGTCAGACGGCCACCTTCTCCACCGCTCCTTCTGACTGATGCCTCAGCAACACGTTGTCCAGGACCAGGAGTTTGTGACCTCCCAGTCTCTGGGAACGCGTTGCACAGAGCTTTCTGCAAGGCCTCCCGGAGATGTCTCATCCTCTGCTCCCTCTGCGATGGCAAGATAAGGTCGGCAACCTTACCCTTGTACCGTGGATCAAGGAGAGTGGCCAGCCAGTAATGGTCCCTCTCCTTGATCCGAAGAATACGAGGATCCTTCCGCAGGCTTTGCAGGATCAGGGAGGCCATGCAGCGTAGGTTAGCTGAGGCATTCGGTCCGGAGTCCTCTGGGTCACTAAGGACAACATGATCCGCAGCTACCTCCTCCCAGCCACGTACAAGTCCACGTGTTTCTTGGGACTGTAAATCATCCCTACAAGACTGCTGCTGCTGCTGCTGATGCTGAGTGCCAGCCTCCACCTCCATGCTGACACAATCATCCTCCTCCTCCTCTTCCTCCTCCTCACCCTCTTCCTGTGTGATGGGTGGCACAGCAGGAACACTGTCTGGATAAAGGGGGCCTTGAGAGGCAAGGAAGTCCTCCTCTTCCTGCCTCTGTTCTGCCTCAAGTGCCCTGTCCATTATTCCACACAGCGTATGCTCCAAGAGGTGGACAAGAGGTACAGTGTCACTGATGCATGCACTGTCACTGCTCACCATCCTTGTGGCCTCCTCAAACGGTGACAGGACAGTGCATGCATCCCTGATCATGCCCCACTGGCGTGGTGAGAAAAAACCAAGCTCCCCTGACCCTGTCCTGGTGCCGTAGTCGCACAGGTACTCATTGATGGCCCTCTGCTGCGTGTGCAGCCGCTGCAGCATGGCCAATGTTGAGTTCCATCTGGTAGGCATGTCACATATAAGGCGGTTCTTGGGCAGGTTCAACTCCTTTTGGAGCTCAGCCAGCCGAGCACAGGCATTAAATGATCGGCGGAAATGCACACAGACTCTCCTGGCCTGTTTCAGGACATCCTGTAAGCCGGGGTACCTGCCCAAGAACCGCTGCACCACCAGGTTAAGGACGTGAGCTACACAGGGCACATTGGTCAGTTGTCCCTGTCGGAGGGCGGAGAGGAGGTTGGTGCCATTGTCGCAAACCACCATTCCTGGCTTAAGCTGGCGTGGCGTCAACCACCTCTCGGCCTGCCCCTGCAGAGCTGACAAAACATCCGCCCCAGTGTGGCTCCTGTCCCCCAAACAAACCAGCGCAAGCACGGCATGGCATCGTTTTGCCTGCGTACTTGCGTAGCCCCTGCAACGCCTATGGAGCACCGCTGGTTCTGAGGACAGAGCACTGGAAGAGGCCATGGAGGAAGAAGAAGAGGAGAGGGTGGAGGAGAGAGGTGTGTCACAACCAATAGTAGCATTTTGGAGGCGTGGTGGCGAAACAACCTCCAACACTACTGCACCTTGTCCTGCATCCTTCCCAGCAGCCAGAAGAGTGACCCAATGGGCCGTGAAAGACAGGTAACGTCCCTGTCCATGCCTGCTGGACCATGAGTCAGCGGTAATATGCACCTTACCGCTGACCGCCCTGTCCAGCGAGGCAAGGACATTGTCTTCCACATGCCGGTAGAGAGCCGGAATCGCCTTCCGTGAGAAAAAGTGGCGTTTGGGGACCTGCCACTGAGGAACCGCACATTGTACAAACTCACGGAAAGGGGCCGAGTCTACCAACTGAAAAGGCAGCAGTTGAAGTGCTAGCAATTTAGCCAAGCTAGCATTCAACCGCTGGGCATGTGGATGGCTGGGAGTAAATTTCTTCTGCCGGTCCAGCAGCTGGGGCAGGGACATTTGCCTGCTATAATCGGACGTGGATGTACCACTAGCAGAGTTCCCGGAAGCACTTGGCTGTGACACACCTAATTCTACACCTTCATTCCTCTCAGAGCAGGTTTCAGAGAGGACTGAAGGTCTAGTGGGGTTGGAGATGCCAGCTGATGAGGAGCAAGGAGAGGTCCGCTTTGTTCTTTGGTGTGGGTCTTTGAGGTATGCTTGCCAACAAGCTGCATGGCAGGTCAACATATGTCTGGTCAAGCATGTGGTGCCCAAGCGGCTGATGTTTTGGCCACGTGAGATACGCTTGAGACATATGTTGCAAATAGCAGCGGTGCGATCTGATGCACTCGTTTCAAAAAAGGCCCACACCAAAGAACTTTTAGAATAACGCGCAGAGGAAGCGCTCTGCGCAGGCGGAGCTCTGCGGTGTGATTCAGTCGGTGTGCTGCCCCTAAGCTGGCCCCCGGAGGGCATCCTGCCTCGTTGGACATGTGCCTCCTCCTCCTCCTCCTCCTCCCTCCTTCCAGGCACCCACGTGGAGTCAGTGCCCTCATCATCCCCTCCCTCTTCATCGCTGTAGCAAACCTGGCAGTATGCTGCAGCTTGTGGAACATGACTGCCAGATTGCTGTGCTTCTTGAGCATCCTCTCTCTCTGCGCTCACGCTACTGCCTTCCTCTAGCTGAGTGTCATCATCAGAGCCCACCAAACACTGGGCATCCTCCTGGAGCATGTACCCAACACTGTGCTCAAAGAGTTCAGGAGACTCCTCAGGAGGACGTGGTGGGTCTAGGGAAGGAGTCACTGATGATGACATTGAGAGGAGGGACGACGATGTGTTGGCAGCTGCTTTTCTACTACCCTGAGACTGGGTGAGAGAGGATGAGGAGGATGAAGAGGGCTTGGTCATCCACTCTACCAAGTCGTTGGCATGTTGTGGTTCAACATGTCCAGCTGCAGAAAAGAAGGACAAGCATGTCCCATGGCCACGTGCTGATGACAATGCACCGCGTCCACGACCAGCACTGTTGTCTCTAGACACAGAGCCTGCTTGCCCTCTTTTATCGGCTCGCGCCTGTCTGCCTCTCCTTGCTGGCCTTCCAGACATGGTAATGGCCTGAAGGGAGTTGGGTAAAACAGTAGTTGGGTAGTTTATATTGTGCTGGAGGCACACAACACCCACTAACTCCTGCAGATGCCTTTTTTATAGAACAGCAGAGTTAAAGGGGTATATACAGATGTATACTGTGCTGTGCTGGAAGCACACACAACTTCCAATAACTCCTGCAGATGACAATTGGGCCCAAATAGAGAACAGCTATGTAGGTGGATTATAGCGGTATGTACTGGGTACAGAGCACGCACACAGCACGCACTATCTCCTGAGTGACACTACTGACTGCAAGCTCTATTGTTAAAGATGGACCACTAGCTATATAGGTGAGGTGAATATCACGGTGTATACTGCGGTCAGGGCACGCAGACAATAACCAGAAAACAGCAGAGTTAAAGGGGTATATACAGATGTATACTGTGCTGTGCTGGAAGCACACACAACTTCCAATAACTCCTGCAGATGACAATCGGGCCCAAATAGAGAACAGCTATGTAGGTGGATTATAGCGGTATGTACTGGGTACAGAGCACGCACACAGCACGCACTATCTCCTGAGTGACACTACTGACTGCAAGCTCTATTGTTAAAGATGGACCACTAGCTATATAGGTGAGGTGAATATCACGGTGTATACTGCGGTCAGGGCACGCAGACAATAACCAGAAAACAGCAGAGTTAAAGGGGTATATACAGATGTATAATGTGCTGTGCTGGAAGCACACACAACTTCCAATAACTCCTGCAGATGACAATCGGGCTCAAATAGAGAACAGCTTTGTAGGTGTATATAGTGGTATGTACTGGGTACAGAGCACGCAGACAGCACGCACTAACACTACTGACTGCAAGCTCTATTATTAAAGCTAGATCACTAGCTATATAGGTGAGGTGAATATAGTGGTGTATACTGCGGTCAGGGCACAGACAGTAACCACTACACAAGAGCAAGATAGTAAATCAGCCAAAAACGATTGGTGTGTAACTGTGTTGAAGGTACACAGAACACCCACTGCTTCAGACGCCAACACACTACACGAGGCCGCCTTAATGGCGGCCTTATATAGTGTGGGGCGTGCACTACACAGCCTGAGCTATGATTGGCCACAGGCAGGATGCCTTTGGCCAACCATGGCTCTCCTCGCTGCTGGCGCTGCGATTGGCCAAGCATGCGGGGTCACAGTGCATGCTTGGCCAATCGTGAGACAGCAATGCATTGCTCCATCGCAGTGCATTGTGGGCCACACGAATTTTTCCGCGAATGGCCCAAACGTTCGGAATTCGGCGAACGCACGAACGACCGATGTTCGAGTCGAACATGCGTTCGACTCGAACACGAAGCTCATCCCTACCTGTGGTATAGGAGCAGCAGAACACCAGCAATTGGGGTAGCTTTAGGTGTACACTGTGCAGGTGGTACAATACACTGACTGTAATTGTTGCAGCTGCCTGCCTGTGGAATAGGAACATCAGAACACCAGCAATTGGGATAGCTTTAGGTGTACACTGTGCAGGTGGCACAATACACAGATTGTAATTGCTGCAGCTGCCTGCCTGTGGTATAGGATCAGCAGAACACCAGCAATTGGGGTAGCTTTAAGTGAACACTGTGCAGATGACACAGTACACCGACTGTAATGACTGCAGCTGCCTGCAGTATAGGATTAGCAGAACAGCAGCAATTGGGGTAGCTTTAGGTGTACAGTGGTAAAAATAGTACAAATAATAAACATAGTCAGAACTAGCCAGGAAATCAGGAGGCCAAAGATCAATGTGGTCGGAGGCAACAGACAGGATCAGGAACCAGAAGGGACGTAAGCCAGACAAGTCTTCAACAGGAACGCAGCAGAGAGTCTCTAGATATGTTGACCAAGGCGCAGGCGCTGAATAAATGAGCCAGGCAGTTTAAATAGCCAGAAGGAGCTGGCTGTCGGCTGGACTGAAGAGCAGGAAATGAACACCAGGTGTGCCACTAGAATATATGTAAAAGATTTTGTTGGACAGATTCTAGGGACAGAATATTACATCCACATCCCAGTTGTGTAAAGTAAAAAGAAAAGTGAGAGAGAGAGAAAATCACTCCCTCATAGAGGAATGGGATTTTAACGGATGCATTTTTCTGTGACTGAGGTAAGCACAACCACAAGAATGTAAATCAAACTGGCCACTGGTGAGCACTTTAATAAAATATTGTTAATATTGGGAATATGGTAATTACATTTTGCTATTTTGATACTAATGTTATATCTTTTTATAACTTGGACAATGATATAGATGCATGGTGAACAGCCCCGAAGAAGCAGATAACTAGCCTGTAAAATGGGCTGGCTATCCATATTCACAAGCATCTGTTCAAGCTCTTTGGATTGAGTATCAACTCTGGTCTAATACACATATGACAAATGTTATTATTGTATCTATTTTTAATCATGTACGCTTTGTAATAAATTATATTTTTTGATATACCTTCTTGTGGTTGTGCTTACCTCAGTGACAGAAAAATGCTTCCGTTAAAATTATTCTATGGGGGAGTGATTTTCTCTCACTTTCCTTTTTACCAGGTGAGGGACTGTGGAACGAAGAGTGCTGGCAATTAACCGACAGCTGAGCAACCTGAGCACTAAGAAGGGAGAGCTGAGCCTAACCCTGACAAGGGGACAGCAAATGTACACTGTTATACAAGCTGTACACTCAGTACTTTACATTGTAGCAAAGTGTAATTTATTCAGTGTTGTCACATGAAAAGATAGAATAAAATATTTACAAAAATGTGAGGGATGTACGCACTTTTGTGAGATACTGTATATACACAGTATATGTATTTTTTTTTTAAGTGTCCAGTGCATAAAAAGTGTCCAATCAGGTATAAAAAAAATCTTCACCTCAAGAGGATGATATTGCTCCAGACACAGCCAAGATGGCTGGCCCCTTCACTGAAGACGCTCCATAAAAAAGCATTACAAGAACAACAAAGTGGTGCGCTAAGCTGGAAGAGAACAAGCCAGTGAGTGGGAGATAAAAAATGCAAAGAGCTATAGTGAGTTCAATGATAGTCATCTTCCTGCCGTTCATATATACTGCTCTATCTCCTTTATTCCTCACCACACCCCTATTAGTCTGGACTGTGTGCATGGTTGACTTACTCACCTTTTGATACCAACGTTAACCAGCAGGACACTGGAGGACTTTTTGAGAACATTCAATAATGGCCATATGGGCTCCATCACTAGTCACTGACTGATACCCTTTTGACTGACTGACGTTGGACTGTGGGTGTGTTTGGTAGGGGTAAAAGTAAGCTGGCCGGTTTGATCGGGGTTATGCACCCTTGCTCTACTATGGGGCAGTGCCTCACCCACCCATTGTGGCTTTAAGGTGAAGCAGTGCATCCATTAGGAGTGGGTTCATACATGGTCCCTGGCTGGGTGGTTTAGGGTCTGTATACAAGGAGTTCCTTTGGGGAGGGTGGGCTCAGCTCCCTGCTGGGACTGCATCCCCTACCCCTCATTTTATTTTGTGAGGGATGGTATATTCTGGTCCCAGTCTTAGGGTGGGGTTTACTTGGGTGGAAGTTTACGTGTTTTTTTCTTGAGTGATCACGGGGATATGAGGACATTTTGTCGTTTTTATGTACATCTTTTAGTGGTTTATGCCCAATACATTTTGTAGTTAACTCAGTTTGGTTGTGTATGGTTTTCTTGTTTTTTGTTTCTTGTTTTTTGTTGGTTCGATGATAGTCATTCTGTAATATGAAAAGAGGGGGGCAGTCTTTGAAGAACTCATCCTAGAACTACACCGTGGCTGCAAGCTTGCAGGAGTAGAAGCGGCTCTGTAAAAATCAAGGGGAGAAAAGCAGTGCCTACTAAGTGAAGTATTGTAGCACAACACATTTATTCAGAAGGTTAACAACTCACATATTAAAAGTCTTGAGCATGGCATATCATAATGGTATCTTCCAGTTGTATCCCTGGTTGGTCCTACTATGTCATAAGGTCAGCTACAAAAATGCCAGCAGGGTGCCCCCAGTGCTCCAGTGGTTCCTGATGCTCCTTAGCTCGATGGGTGGGAGGACTCGAGTGACAGCTCAGATGTGGACCTGGGAGTGACATCAGAGGGGTGTGGCACATGTTCAGAGCATGTGTACTCTTTCCTATGACCATATCCCTCCCTGTATCTTCCCATCAACAGGGAGCGATCTCTCACTGACATCACTTCCGGGTCCACGTCTGAACTGTCACTGGAGTGTCAGCATCCAGCCACCTATCAAACCGTGGCACCCTTTCAGCGTTCTTGTAGCTGACCTTAGGACACAGTATGACTGACCAGGGATACAGCAAGAAGATACCATTATGGTATGCCATGCTCAAGACTTAATATGTGAATAAATGGGTTGTGCTTCAATACAACATTTAGTAGGTGCTGCTTTTCTCCCCTTGTCTCCTAAAAGATGGCTGCTGGACTTCTGCATTAATGAATATTCAGTTTAACCCTGTCCACATTGCAGAAGGATAATAAAGCAGTAACAAAGAAAGAAGTTCCACAGCATATATTACATTTTTGTTCTTGTGCTTAGAAGAAAAACACCATCAGTGCAGTTGCTTCAAAGCTTAGTAAGTGAGGTAAAGCTTCACTCTGCAAAGAATATCCAATCACATACAAGGAAAAAAAATGCATTTTTGCTTGTACGTGATTGGATGATGAAAGTCAGCAGAGCTTCTGCTCAATTACAAAGCCCTTGGGCAACTGCTCTTGTAGAGTGCAACAGCATTTAGCAAAGCACACAGTATTTTTGCCTTTAGTAAATCAGCCCCACAATGTGAATGAGGAAATGTGATATGTGCTGACTAGGACTACTTTTTAAAGATTTTTACTAAGTGAAAAAAGAGACTCAGCAGTGAATGTACTCGTGAGACAAAAAGTAAAAACTGGTTAACGCAAGACTAATGTTTCTGTTAGATAATGGACTTCTCCAAGACATTGATGTAATGTCACTTTTCTGATCAAACTAATAATATTTCAGGTCAGTAGATATTGGCAGCAAATAATTGCCTAGTTTGTACTTTTCTGAGGTTTTCAGTTCTAAACAATGAGCATGTTTGGGTATATCATATGTGTCAGAAAGGAAATTAAATATAAGAGGCAGAGAAGTAATAAACTGTTGGCAGGTGGCTGAAAATCTTGTAATTTTAGAATTTGCCAGAAGGTCAAGTATACCTGGGCTGGTTAGAGCTACTAAGGGCTGCTCTACTGCACTTATTTTATTAATATGATTGTAAAAATCACTGAAATGATTACTTTACAGCTAGGAGCTTTTACTGTAATACATTTGGTAATGGTACAGATAAAGATTGCTTTATTGTGCTTAGTAACAGCTGGTAGTGTACATAAATATTACATTTGTAAACTATGTGGGGAATATTTATAAAGCAGTGATTGTGACATTCACTAAATATTCAGTACAGTCATTAAACTCTCCATCATGTTATCCTATTTGTCCATGCACACATGGGCTGTTATCAGAAGTTTTGGGCAGTGGTGTTTTTTAGCAGTAAAAAACCCCCAAAACGAGTGGATTCTGAGAGACGTTTTTCAGCTGATAAATGCTGATAAACGTTGATCCATGCTCAAAAATGTTGCTCACCAGCGTTTTTTAAAGTTTTTTATCCATTCTTCAAAAAAATAAAAACCACAAAAAAAGATATAGCGGAAAAATGCTAGAAAGCACCAATAAACGCTAAAAAGTGCTATTGCAAAAACATTGAAAAAAGCTGAAAAAAGTTGAAAAAATTTGAAAAACTCATTGCAAAGCTACTGTCGTTTCTATAACGTTATTTTAACGTCCAGTGTGCATGAGACCTTAATGTTGTTTCTTATTCTATCTCTGGCAATGGCTGTTTAAAAATGTTAACGTTAAAATATTGTGTTTTTTCTTTAATTAGCTATGCTCATACTAATATTTTTGGTGCCCTTGCTTAGAAAAATGCACAATTATATGCTATTTTCTGAATATGGAATTCTTGCTGGCATTGTACAGAAAAAGAACATTCAATGATATTTGCACATCTTACAAAATGTTCATATGTATAGGGTGGGACATATTAAAATCTCAGCCTTAACCTGTGCAGAGATTGCCCAGGTAGCAGGGAAACAATCAAAGCACCAGCAATCATCCGTTAACGCCACAGTTAATCCTTTACACAAACAAGTGGTTGCAGCCACCATGTGTTTTAATGGAAATACACAGTTCACAGCATTTGCTATTGCAGTTCTAACTTTTATGAAATGTCTGTGTCATTCACTGCCATGTTCAGAAAGGAATGTAACAGAGTTACACAAAGCCCTCATGGAGGTAAAGATTATTTAATTTCTGATTTAAACGCTCAGAGGTTCAACATAGCAATTGTAAAATATGTAAGATATAATTTTAATGGAAAAAGAAAAACAGTGTAATAAAATATTTACAGTAAAGATGTTAAAAAACAGACAATAAGCAGCAGTAAAATAAACAGAATTAAAATTGACAGGTTTAAAATTAAAAAATACTTAAACAAATAGTGGTCATGGCAAATAAACAACACTTTACTGCAGGACTGTCAAGTAATGACAGAGATGCATAAAGAATGACTGAATATTTCAAACAGAACAACCCCCATACCTGTGACATTGTAATATTATGTGAAGCTCAAAAGCCTTCAATGCAGAGGGGACTCATTGGACTCATTGATGGCCCACATCACATTAATTCTCAAGATGGGTAAAGACTCCCTGTATTGTCCCTAATTATTTCCTGATTTCCCTGCTCAATGTGGATGTAAAACTGTTGAAAAATTATCAAAAAATTATCCATCATGCTCAGGTTGGCTTTATATCTACCAGAGAGGCCCAGGATAAAGTAATCAAGACCATTGATGTCCTCTACTTCAATGTCCTCTAGCCCAATCAAAGCATACTCCAATCTTATTGCTTTCCATCAATGCAGAAAAAGCACTTGACCTGATGGATTGGACGTTCATGGAACTGACTATCAAACATATTAGTCTCAGCAAATGGACAATGATTTGGATCAGAGCTGTATACTCTAGGCCATTGGCTCAGATCAAGGGTAATGGTACTTTTTCCTTGCCCTTTGAAATAATGAATGGTACACAGAAGGTATCCTGTGTGTTTTCCTCCCCCCCTTTCCAACTTCCTAAAATGGTCCAATCTTTTAGACACTTGGGTGCACCTATTTTTGTTAGTTTTTAAATTTTCCTTCTGACAACTTAATTATCAGCTTGTAATATAAATATACTGAAATGTGATGTACCTCTAAAGTTATAGAATAATGATTTGTGCATTTTTGGTCCGCAGGTATTTTATGCCTTTGTATCTGTATCATGTTTGGTAAACATTTGACCTTTGTAACTCCCTCTACTGCAGGGATATTCAATTAGCGAACCTCCATTTGTTGCAAAACTTCAAGTCCCATCATGCCTCTGCCTTTGGGTGTCATGCTTGTGGCTGTCAGAGTCTTGCTATGCCTCATGGGACTTGTAGTTTTGCAACAGCTGGAGGTCCACTAATTGCATATGGCCCCTTTCAAACGGGACGGATCAGTAATGATCCGCCCCGTGATGATCCGCTTCCTCAGCGAGGATCGCTCCGTTGTCCCCGCTGAGTCGGCGGATAACAGGGCGGTCCTGGCACACTGTGCAGGGACCGCCCTGTCAGCTCTCCGCTCTCCTCTATGGGGGATCAGATGAACACGGACCGTTTGTCCATGTTCATCCGATCCGCTCTGCAGACGGATAGAAAAATAGGATTTTCCTCCGTCTGCAGAATCGGACAATAGCGGAGGCGGACAATAGCGGGTGTCTGCGGATGTTCATCCGCAGACACCCGCTATCTCATAGGGGTGCATGTATGTCCATATTTCATCCGCAAACGGATGGATGAAATACGGACATAATGTCCGCATGTGTGAAAGGGGCCTATCACTGCTCTACTGTATGACTTTTTATATAAAAAATGAAAATACTTAGCAATATGCGCCTAGCCTTTGACTCTGTGCACAGTACAATTCATTTGCAGAGTAAATTCAGTCTAGTTTATCAGAATTATGGGCTCTTGTCTTAGGCATGTTTGGTGTCTAACTAATTTTTATTTTCTCATTTGTTAGTGTGACCAGGAAAAAAATCAAAAATATTTCTAAAACCATGCTATACAGTGTGAATGAATGAATCTCCCACTGCACCCATTGTATTACCTAACCGGTGACTGCATCTGATTGGATGCAGCTACTGTTCAGCTTAAAATATTTTCAATTCGGCTCCTTCCATTTTGCAATTGAAAGATGGGCAGGCAGCCACTGGGATACCCACACAGAGTATTTCAGTTATCAGGATCTGGCTAAAATGTTCATAGTGTGTGGCCTGCTTTAAGCATGAATGCCTAGGGCAGAAATTAGATTTTCTAACCACTTTGTTAAGACTTAAGCCTCATACACATGATCGGATTGGTGGCCAACAAAACCGTGGACTTTTGTTTGAAGGGCGTTGGCCCAAACTTGTCTTGCATACACACAGCCACACAATTGTTGGCCAACAAATACAAACTTAGTGACATACTACATTGTTTTTCAGCTCTTTAGTGCCACCCTTTGGGCTCCTTCTGCTAATTTTGTGTTAGTAGAAGTTTGGTGAGTGTTGATTTGCGCATTTCATTTCACACTTTTCATTTCACGCTTTTTCAGTTCATGCTTTTCAGTTTGCTCTTTTCAGTTTGTTTCTGAACGGCTGATCGTCAACCAGCCATGTTGCGGAATCAGAGGAGATAACGTGTTATTTATTATTGGCCTTGGAGTTATTGCTTTGACATTATTTTTTTGGTTGAATAATGATTTGATTTGCTATATTTTCTATATTTTTGGATGCATAGAATGCACTTTTTGGTTAAGTTCTATTGGCAGATAGCATGTCTAATTTTATTTGTTATATATTATATATTTTATTTGGCTATTTGTTTTACTTCAAATGACAGTTTGGGAGTAGGCAGTTACATTTAAAAATATACAATGTAAAATTGATAAGGGACATCAACATAGTTGTATCTTTGATCTTAAAAACTACGAGATAATGTTGTCTCGTCCAAATAAAAAATAAAATAAAAATAACAATATTATTCTTGATAACACTAGAAAAAAAAGCCCTTGGAAATGAGTTTGCAATAACTCCATCAGTATCCCCAGCAAAGCAGCTTCATTATTATCCCATTAAAGAAGAAAATGTGCACTGCATTTTGAGATTTCCTAATTTGCCATGTCACAAATGTTAATTCTCCATCATGAATGATAGTTTACAAGACCGCTTCTGGCTCGTCCTTGCTTCCGAGCATGTGTGTTTGTACTTTGGACTTTTGTCCGACGGACTTGTGAACACACGCTCGGAAAATCCGACAATAGACATTTGTCCGCGGAAAATTTTAAAACTTGCTAGCCAACATTTGTTTGCGGAAAATCCAACAATTGTCCGATAGAGCATATACACGGTCGGATTTTCCACCAACAGCCTGCATCGCACATTTCCCGTCGGAAAGTCCGATCGTGTGTACGTGGCTTAAGACTTCGAAAAAATGAGGATGGCACAGTGTTTAGTACAACACTTCCATTCTCCCCTATAGGATGATAATAGGGTTTGATGGACACCTAATTATTACATAAACCACATATTGTTTCAATTAATGAAAGGACTGTCAGTCCATGAAAGTCAGCAGGCTGTACAATTTGACTTATCACAGGTTTCCGTTACATCAGAGGGGGGTGGGGTCACCCATAAGTCATTGGGGAAGCCCGGCTTCCCTCACTAGCATCAGAGGGGGGCGGAGTCAGGTGACGGGTGGCCCCACCCTCCTCATATAAGAAACGTCAGGTGCCGGCATCCCGCAGTGTCTCCGACAGTTCTCCCTCTTTTCCTGCGGCCTGCCAGTTTGCGTGCTCGGATAAAGGGTCTGGTATGGATTTTTAGGGGGACCCCCACGTCAATTTGTTTTTTAAATTTGACACGAGGTTGCCCTTAATATCCATACCAGACCTGAAGGGCCCGGTAATTGAATTTGGGGGAACCTCACGCTTTTTTTTTTATCAATGACTTTCAATGAGTGTTCTCTGTATTACGGGAGCCGACAATTCATTATAGCCGCGAGTGATTTTAAAGGACTTTTTTTTCTGCAGAAATTTCACTTTGTGCAGGGACAGTTCTAAGCACAGGAAACATGCGTCCCTTCACAGGCATTCTATAGACACCCCCCATGTATGAAATTTAAAGGAATATTACACTTTTATTGTTTCACTTTAATCATTATTAAAATCACTGCTCCCGAAAAAACTGCCATTTTTAAAACTTTTTTTGCATTGATCCATGTCCCCTGGGGCAGGACCCAGGTCCCCAAACACTTTTTAGGACAGTAACTTGCATAATGGCCTTTAAAATGAGCACTTTCGATTTTGAACGTTCGAGTCCCATAGTCTTTAATAGGGTTCTAAAGTTCACACAAAGTTTAGGTCTGTTCGCAGGTTCTGGTGCGAACCGAACAGGGGGGTGTTCAGCTCATCCTTAGTGGACATCCTAAGTAACCTATGGAAAAAAAAAGTAAAACAAGTGTGCAAGGGAAAAGCAGGAGACATTATTGAAAGAAGTTATAGAAAATTGGCACTTATGTTGGGATCTCGTTGCTGTCTTGATATTTAAAAATTAGTCCTATCTTTGTACAACCTCCACACAGTCTCCATTGCATAATTGCTCTGGTTACTTAAAATAAAGCAGTACTGTATTTTTCATTTAAAACATAACTGGAAAATGTAGGCTCTCATGTCTTGTATGTATGTTTTTAGACAATTCGACAGAAGTTTCCCCTTCTGACCACAAGAAGACTGGGCACCAGAGGACATTCAAAGTAAGACCAGTATTTTATAACTGTATTTTTATAAATGCTTCATAATGATTATGTTTGCCCCCAACAAACAAGCAGAATTCAGCCAATCAACAGTGGCCAACCACAAATTGCAAGGCTTTGTTCCAGTCAACATAAACTACTGCTTGTAGAGTCAGTTGCTTTTTATGTTACTTACAAAAAGATTACAATATTTGTTCAATATCAGATAGGATTCTAAAGAGCAGGGATGGAAGTGGATGTTGTAAATGATCATGTATTAATTTTGTTCTGTTTTGGGCCCACACAAGAGATGTTCAGTTCAGATGAAAAAATAGTTTAAAGTCAGGCTTTTGTGCATTAGAATGCCATTCAGAATTAAGGCATCTGCTGCAAACCATGTGTTAGTGTGTGTTTACCAAGTGTTGTATATATAGAAAATATTTTTGGGCTGGGTGTACATTTAAAATATAGGAGACAGCTCTCTAACTGTCTGAATATATGAAAAAAAAAAAAAAAAACCTCCATGTTGGTCCATCCCCCGATGATGCTTATTGGGAGTGAAAAGCATTGGGTGGGGCTTGGCCTGTGATGTCATCATGCCCTCAGACTCTGAGAAGTGTGCCACTCTTTGCTTGTGCTTTCTCCGTATCTGCTTGTAAGTACCTCTCCAGTGTACAATAAAGTGATTCATCTCGCGGTATTACACTATGTTGGCTGCTTTCAGTTTCTTTTTAGGATGATTTTACCCGGTATGCCATGCTTTTAACTTTTGATGTACCCCATTCGGAACATTGGTGGTTATTACTAACTAGAGGAGGCAGTCTCCCAAGGGATTCATCCACATTGAGCATCTTGAGCACCATATTGATCTATTTTTATTTTTTATTTATTTATTATTTAATACTTTTGAACAGGGGAGATTAATGTGATCTGATTAGTGGCATGGACTTTTGGCCACAACACTCATTGATTATTCAGACATTACACTTTCTTATTTTTATTGAAAAGCACAAATTATTGGTCACATAAGCACTGTTATTTACGGTATATGTTTAATATTAATTCTCTAGCGAGAAATGGGTGGCCTCACAAAATAATGTAATTTAGGCAATAACAAATACAAAATACACACAAGAATCTATATGTGTACCGAGATAGTCCAAGTGCTCCTTTCTCTTGATGGGTCTTGGTGGGGGACCAGACTCCCAAACCTCTATTCTAATTCTCTAGCGATTTTTTTTTTACTTATCTATTTTTTTTTATATTTCTGCATTTGCTTTGTATATGCACTTTTGAAGGATGTTCTTTGTGTTCAGGACTGTCCTGATTATCAGTGCAGTCCCAAGAGTGCCCAGCAGTTCTATCAATCAGTGCCCACCAGTGCTGCCAATCAATGCCCACCAGTGCTGCCAATCATTGACCATCAGTGCTGCCCATCAGTGTCACCTATCAGTGCTGCCTATCAGTGCCATCTATCAGTGCCCATCATTGTTGTCTATCAGTGCCATCTATCAGTGCCCATCAGTGCCACCTATCAAAGCAGCCTCATCAGTGCCTCCTCATCAGTGCCACTCATCAGTGCCACCAATCAGTACCATCATTGCCACCTCATCAGTACCCATCAGTGCCCGTAGGTGCAGCCTATAAGTGCCCAACAGTGTAGCCTCATCAGCGTACATAAGTAAAGGAAAAATTTTAAAAATGTTATAACAAATTATGTTTTTGTTTTTTTTCAATATTTTCAGTCTTTTTTCCTTTGTTTAGCAACAAATAAAAAACCCTGTGGTGATCAAATACCACCAAAAGAAAGCTCTATTTGTATGAAAAAAATTATAACAATTTTGTTTGGGTACAGTATTGCATGATCGCGCAATTGTCATAAAATGTGACAGCGCTGAAACCTGAAAATTGCCTGGACAGGAAGAAGGGGTTAAAGGTACCCAGTAGGCAAGTGTTTAATGCACATTATGATGCCAACTATCTATGCAATTGTGAAAGCGCACCTTTCTGCTTAGAACTTTCACCACGTTTTACCATAAAGAATAGATATGAAGACAACACTCAAGGCAAAGTAAAGTGTATTTTCAGTGAGCATATATTGTGATTCAAGGAAAGCTTGAATCAGCTCAGAAGAGCGTCAAATTCAACTGTAAACAAAATGTAGACTAGCCACTATTGTCTTAGTTAATGAACCCCTATTAGGTATAGAGACCATTTACTAAGCAAAGTGAATGTTGATATAGCTTAGTAAGTAAGGCAATGTTTGCAGCGGGTGATTAAAATGAACACAGCTTGACCTTTTTTGCTAAACTAAGTGAACATTCACTTTGCAGAAATGAATGTTCACTACTGCATTAGTAAATCAACCCCATAGAATTGAATTGTGTTGCTAAAATACAAGAGGCTTGCATGTCTAATGAGCAAATATGGCTGCCTCATGTATATACATCATTACAAAGTATACAAAAAAAACAAGGTTTTTATTACAATACTACAGCCGTGTTCAAAAGTTTTGAGAATGACACAAATATACATTTTTTGGTCTCCTGCTTCAGTGTTTTTAGATCTTTTTGTCCGATGTTACTATGTTATACTGAAGTATAATTACAAGCATTTCATAAGTATCAAAGGCTTTTATTGACAATATATATAAAGTTTATGCAAAGAGTCAATATTTTCAGTGTTGACCCTTCTTTTTCAAGACTTCTGTAATTCGCCCTGGCATGCTATTAATCAACGTCTGGGCCACATCCTGACTTATGGTAGCCCATTCTTGCATAATCAATGCTTGGAGTTGTCAGAATTTGTGGAGTTCTTTTTGTTCACCCGCCTCTTGAGGATTTATCACAAGGTCTCAATGGGATTAAGGTCTGGGAAGTTTCCTGGCGATGGACCCAAAATGTTGATGTTTTGTTCCTCAAGCCACTTAGTTGTCTTATGGCAAGGTGCTCGATCATGTTGGAAAAGGCATTGTTCGTCACTAAACTGTTCTTAGATGGTTGGGAGCAGTTGTTCTTGGAGGATGTTTTTGTACCACTCATTATTCATGGCTGTATTCTTAGGCAAATTTGTGAGTGAGCCCACTGTAATGAAACGTCCCACATTCTGCTTGAGTGCTTTCGTCATATACCGTTTCCTCCAGTCTGAATATAGATATCAGATATTCCAAAGCGTTGACAACCAATAACTAGACAGTACTCGTTTCGGCTGCTGAATATCAAACTGTTTGTTAGAACACACAATAAAGACTTTTAAACATTTGAGTAGGCGGTTCCTACCTCCTGCTCATATTACTTTAGCAATACACCTGTAACCAGAAACCTAAATTAACATCAACTAATTAACTAATCATTTCCAGACTAGGTGACTCAGAGATATGACCTTTCAGGGCGGTCTTTATGTCTCTTAGCTGGGCCTGCTGTTGGGGAGAGGGGCCATTTGCCCGAGCTCCCTGAAGCTGTAGAGACACTGTAGGTGCTGGGCAGAGGCCAGCGGCACTCTGTCCTGTTGCCAGTGGTTCAGCTAGGAGTAGAATCTTAGAGTGATAGTAGGGGCGCTGAAAAATTATAAATATAAATGTCAATTTACAAATGTGAAAATTAGTAATCATAAAACACCTCAAGTGATAGTCACTATCACCATGAATTAAAAAACAAATATTGACAACAAAATGAATAATAATATACAATATGAAAAATAAAGTCCCACTTAGATACTAGAAAAACAAAAATATCCACAGTCCAAGACAGTGATTCATTCAGTGGAAAACTCCATCTAAATCCATATGCCAGAAGGTGGCTGAAATCTTCTACAAAGTTGTGACACGTCCCTTCACCAAACTTTTTTTGGACACAGAAAAACACCCCAACTGTGAAGATAAAGTTGTCTTCTTAGCAGATGTTGTTGACTACTTTACTTAAAAAGATAGTCAAATAGGCTTATGCAGGTGAATTCCCTGCTCACATGGAATATGCTGGACCTCTTATGGAAAAAACCTTCTCCTCATAGATTCAGACAGGTCATAAAAAAAGGAGAGCAAACAGAATCCATAGTGTGACACCGTTTAATAATAAAATAAATTAAAAAACATAAGGCCAAATGGCTGCTTACATATGCCGGTGCCCGACCTGGCACTGGGGCTGCTCGCTTAAAACAATCGTTTCGTAATGGATGCGTAGTTCCTCGTTGTGTAGGGCGTGCGTTCCACCAAGAAACAGCCGATAACCAAAAACGCCCGGAACTGTACGTGTACGAACGTGACTAGGTACCGCCTCGACGTGATCCATTACGAAACGATTGTTTTAAGCGAGCAGCCCCAGTGCCAGGTCGGGCACCGGCATATGTAAGCAGCCATTTGGCCTTATGTTTTTTAATTTATTTTATTATTAAACGGTGTCACACTATGGATTCTGTTTGCTCTCCTTTTTTTATGACCTGTCTGAATCTATGAGGAGAAGGTTTTTTCCATAAGAGGTCCAGCATATTCCATGTGAGCAGGGAATTCACCTGCATAAGCCTATTTGACTATCTTTTTAAGTAAAGTAGTCAACAGCATCTGGTAAGAAGACAACTTTATCTTCACAGTTGGGGTGTTTTTCTGTGTCCAAAAAAAGTTTGGTGAAGGGACGTGTTACAACTTTGTAGAAGATTTCAGCCGCCTTCTGGCATATGGATTTAGATGGAGTTTTCCACTGAATGAATCACTGTCTTGGACTGTGGATATTTTTGTTTTTTCTAGTATCTAAGTGGGACTTTATTTTTCATATTGTATATTATTATTCATTTTGTTGTCAATATTTGTTTTTTAATTCATAGTGATAGTGACTATCACTTGAGGTGTTTTATGATTACTAATTTTCACATTTGTAAATTGACGTTTATATTTATAATTTTTCAGCGCCCCTACTATCACTCTATTTTCAGCACTACAAGTTTTTTTCTTGTTTCTAGGGAGCAGCTATTAGTGTTTTCACTTGGTATATTTGATTCACTGATTATTATTTTATTCCTTTTTTTCACATTTTTATAAGTGGCGCGGAGTTTACTAGCTGTTGTTTTTCAGCCATATTTTCACAGGAGTAGAATCTTCACTACATCAGCTTGTTGCTGGGCAGGAAGGCTCCCTGGAACTGCACAGTTGTTGCCAGTGCTGGGCAGAGGCTGGTAGCACTCTACCCTGTTGCCAGCACTTCTGCTGGGTTGCTATTAGTGGAGACCACAGGTCCACCCACTGACACCAGCTCAAGCAGCAGTTGTGAGGTGCTGATTGCATTCTCCCCCTGGATCCTGATCTGCTGTTTGGGAGTGATCACCACCTCCTCATCCTGGGCCTCCAGAATTGCTGCTGGTGTGGGACAGAGGTCTTGGACCCTCTGTCTGGTTGCCAGCACTTCAGCTGGAGACATTTCTTGTAACTCCACAGATGCTGATGGCAGGAAATCCCATGTCCCTGTTGTGGGAGGAAGGCAGGCTGCCTCTTTTCTCAGGAAGCCTGAAGCTGCTGTTGATGCTGGGCAGAGATCAGTAATGTTCTGCCCCGATGCCAGCTGTTCCACTGGGAAGTAAACTGAAAAGTCGGTGGCCTTGCACAACTCCTCTAGGGTCACTGAGTGTAGTAGACAGAGGTCAGTACCATTATGCCTGGATGCACGCTCTTCTGCTATAGGCTCATTGGGTTGTTCCTCCTCAACAGACAAGTCTATTAAATCCCCAGTCTCTGGAACTGGTGTCATGGGATAGAAGTTCACCATCTCCTTTCTCTGAAACCCAGGAGTTGTTACTGCCGGTGCTGGGCAGAGGCTAGCAGAGCTCAGCCCTGTTGTTAGCACTTCATTTTTGGGATGGCCATCCCCTGAGTTTACACCGTGGATTCTCTGGCATGCTGCTGAACGTGTTCTAGCAGTTCCCTGTATTCCCTTTCCAGATGCTGTTCCTTCCTTAGCAAAAATTCCAGGTCCAGTTTAAGCTCCGAGACCCCTACAAGAGTGAGCATAGCCTCTCTGTATAGCCTCTCTCTATTCTTGCAGGTCCTCAAGGGTAGGTTCGCCAAACACAAAAACATTTATAAGGCTCTCCCACAGCAATCCAGGGCCACCAAAGTCTTCTCCCTCTGGAGAGCATTCTTTTGTCCCCCCTAAATATCTCTGCTCTGCGTGCCATTGTAGAACCCAATATAGATCATCCAACTCTACCTGCTGGACCAGCCTGTCCAACTCAGTCACCCTTTGCTCATGGGGCCGCTCTCCCAGGAATGCCATCCTCAAACTAAAATTGAATATGTTTAGTTAAATAATGCATTATTTCAGCATTTTTCTAGAATTTCAAAACTCACTATACACCGTGCTGGATGGTGGTCGTCTGAGGGATGGCCTGTAATGCACAGTGCCCTAAATGCCTCTGCCAGTGGTCAGAGGAGCTCTGTAATGCTGCACAGTGCTGTATGGAAGTCACCCAAGGGATGGCCCATAATTCACAGTGCCCTGGATGCCACAAGGGGTCAGAGGAGGCCTATAATGCTGCACAGTGCTGGATGGTGATCTGAGGGGTTGCCTCAGGCCTGCTGTGATTAAAATGTACTACAAACTCACAGTCTGCCCTGCTCTCTGCTCTAGATGTGGGTGCCTGGCTGGCGGTCGTCTCGTGAGTGGGAACTCAGGAGTGGGACAGTCTCATCGGGACTCAGGAGGCTTGGCAGTTTATACTGCATACTGCACTGTACTGCTCTGATCCCTGGCACTCACAGTGCACACAATCACTTTTTTGCTGCGGAAGAAGGCAGAGCACCAGGAAAACCAGAAGTTAGTTCACAAGGATAAAAGTCCCTCCTTGTCATTTTTGTCCCGTTTTCATTCGTTAGCAAAAGCAGATTTGATCAGTGGATGAAAATGTGTTGTACTTTTCATTTAGTTTTCGTCACTATAAAAATGGCGCTGACAAATAAAATTTTTGTTGAAAAAATGAACACTGCCTGGCGCTTGCTGGGCTTTCTTGAAGCGTTCTTCACAACTATTGAACCTTTCTCCTTGAAGCTCTGGATGATCCAATAAATGGTTGATTTAGGTGAAATATTAGTAGCAGCAATATCCTTGCCTGTAAATCCTTTTTGTGCAAAGCAATGACTGCACTTGTTTCCTTGCAGGTAACCATGGATAACAGAGAAAAAAACAATGATTTCAAGCACCACCCTCCATAAAGCTTCCAGTCTGTTATTCTAACTCAATCAGCATTATAGAATGATTTCCAGCCTTGTCCTCGTCAACACTGTCACCTGTGTTAGCGAAAGAATCACTGAACTGATGCTGAAATGCAGTGGAAATGTTTTTCTTTGGAATTAAGTTAATTTTCATGGCAAAGAGGGACTTTGCTATTGATTGCAATTCATCTGATCACTCTTCATAACATTGTGGAGTAGGGGGGCGTGTCTAGCCGTGAATGCGAGAGGACGTGTCTTTACCAAGATCCTTGCTGCTCTGGATAATCCGCCGCCATGCTCGCCCATGAAGCATCCTCTGCATTCCCTGCTTCACTGGGACACTCCGGGCAGGCCAGCGTCCTTGATCTGGCGGTGTCTGCCAAATTCGAGGAGGGGATTGTGAGAGCTGGTACACGGTGTAGTCCGCGCTACAGGCTCCCTGATGCCATCTTGAGGCCTACAGAGCCTCGGGCCTGTGCCGCTTCCTCCCTCTGCTATCGGAGCCTGGTCAGACTGCTTGAGATGCTCTGTGTGGAGGCCCCGCCACCCGCTGCAAGCGACATATGTACACCCCGAGCTAGATTATTAATAGTGGCTGCCAGTCTCTGGAGCGGTGAGTGTTCCTCATATTTTGGGTAAAGCGAGCTGTTTCCCACCCCACCTGGCAGCCAATAATTTGCCCTGTACACCGCTCTCTTATCCATGGACACCACAGAGGGCTGTGGGGGGGGATTTAAGGGACTGATCTGGGCGGTACTGAGCGGGGAGCTGTCTCTAGGAAAGGCTGCGGCTTCGGCCTACCTGTGGAGCCTGGCGGCCATCTTGCTCCTCCAGCTACACCTTACTTTTGCCCAGAACGGTCCCCCCTGGGAAAGCTGCTTCCCCTCCTCCACAGTTTAGTAACAACTAAGCCCTACTGCCCACCCCATACAGGAGAGGACTGCCTTTTACATACACATCAAGACACAGGGCCTACCTGCAGCAGTGGAGTGTGTGTGAATGAATCTAACTTTTTGCACTGTTCTACTATACACATGGCGTTGAGTGGATGTAATTAAGGAGACCTCCGCCCAGCATTCAGCGATCCAGTTCCAATTATGCCAGCGAAGACACCTAAGTCCCGCTCCACATCTAACAAGAGCTCAGGGAAGGGACCGGTGATTAACCCAGCAGCTACTAGCTCCATACAACACTTTCTGGCCACTGACAGATCTGACCACATGGCACATAGCGGACAGGCCAGGGTCGCAAGATGAAGCGCATCCCCCTCCTCGCTTGCTGCCTCCATCAGGGAGAGCTCTCCCACGTCCTCAGGCTGCTCGAACCTTATGGATGACCCCGGGTCCCCTACTGGCTCCGACATGTCATCCCTGGTGAGCGGTCTTAAAAAGGAATTGGCTGGGATGTTCCACGGACTGGAAAAATCCAAAAAAAGGAGATCACAGGAGTGAGAGCACATATGGCACACATTCTGGACAGGGTGGAAGACACGGAACATAGACAAGACTCCCACGCCACGGCCGTAAAGGAATTACAAGAGACTGTCACCCAACTTGCCTCCGCTCACCGTACTTCATTATACAAACTCGAAGACCTCGAGAACAGAAACCGCAGGAACAACCTACGTTTTAGAGGGCTGCTGGAGGCAACAGGCGACAACGACCTTGAACCATCGATCCGTGGCATTTTTAATACAATCTTGGGAAATCCTGTGACGGACCCGCTGCGATTTGACCGAGTCGTTCGTGCTCTACGGTCGCTCCCACACCCTCCGATTCCCCGAGGAGCTTGCTCAGTTAGACCTCAACCTACCACCGATGGAACTCCCGGGCTGGCAAGACCAGATGCCTCAGTTTACACCCATCCTGGATTCTAAGTGGCAAAAAAACCCTTCTAAGAAGAGGCGCACTTCCAATCCTGACTCAGCTCAAAAGCACGGCTAAGCAATACTCCTTCTGGGCCATGCTCGTTCTCTTGACTGCAGGCTATCAGAAACCCAGGGTATTTTTCGTTTATGATCACCTTCCTAGGGTGCCCACACAAACCTCCGCTATGACTGCCTTGCTGCAAAGCCCTCGGGTCATATTGGATGTGCCCTCTCTCTGGGTCCCTCTCAGACTGGTTGGGTATGCCTGCAAGTTATACCGTTTATTTTATACTGTTTATTTTGCAAGACAATTGTTTATATGGTGTTGTTAACCCAATGTGTTTATCTCCCATTTACCGTTACTGGAACTAATTTCTTTTAACATCTGTTAGTTTCTAGCTGAATGCTGGCGGAACATTATGCTCCTATGTACCTCTCACAAGGTGCACCCCCTACCCCCCTCCTTATGGGGTTGGTGGGAGTGGGTTGCCCCCAGGTTGCATCACCTGATCTCCCCTCGGAGCTCTGGGCTGCTGCCGGCTTTCTCTCTCCCCACAGGGACCACCGCAGAATTCTGCGCGACATACTACGATTCCTCATGAGTGTTTTGTTGGACGATTATATCCTCCACACAAACTTGTTCTTCTTAACCTATCCTTTCTTACCCACCCTCTCTTTCCACCCCCCCGCCCCCACCCCCCCAGTTGGCATGCATGGAAAAATGTACTTAAGGGTTACTTGCCGCTGACATAATGGCCACACTCACGATTACTTCATATAATGTAAGGGGCTTGAATGTAGCAGCAAAACGTCACCAGGTTACACTGGAGTTGCGGAAATTAGCCTGCTCTATTGCTTTCCTTCAGGAAACGCATTTAACACACACAACGTCAGTCAAATTCACCTCACTCCAATTTCCTCAGTGGCACTATAGCTTGTCTGACACTAATAAAGCTAAAGGAGTGGCCATAGACTTTAGCGGCAAGGTTCCCTTTCGTCTTTCAGAGATGCAAACGGACGATCATGGGCGTTATCTTTTTCTAAAGGGCTTTCTTGGCAACACCCAGTGCACTTTAGCTAACATTTATTGCCAAAATCACAATTAACCCACCTTCTTCTCCCAGATTCTCTCCAAACTGTCACACTTTGCCAAGGGGGTAACCATACTGGCGGGAGACATAAATATGCCCCTAGATCCCATTTTGGACACCTCCCAAGGCCGCTCTAGTATTTTGTTTAAGCGTCTGACGCTCATTAAAAAAAACTCTTAGACCTCCAATTACATGACGTCTGGCGTATATAACATCCTAAAGAAAAAGATTTCTCACATTTCTCTAAAATGCATCAATCATACTCATGAATAGATAATATCTTTCTTGAACACCACCACCTCCCACTCTTACATTCTGCTCACATAGGCACCGCCACCATATCCGATCATGCACCTGTGTCGATACGCATGGCCATGCCCACTTTGACTCACCGCTCTAATAGTTGGAAACTTAATGACTCTCTTCTTTCTGATCAAACAGAGGTCTCCATGTTGTCCTCTCATTTAACACAATATTTCAAAGAAAACACATCCTCCGTTATTTCCTCCTCCATTGTATGGGAAGCCCACAAAGCTACCAGGAGAGGCTGGTCTATCAAATTAGGAGCGAGGAAAAAAGGGAGCATAGTCAGCAAATCGAGCAGGTGCTACACCAAATAGCAGTTCTAGACAAACAACATAAGCTTTCTCTACACTCAACTCACCTTAAGGCCCTCACTTTGAAGCGCACAGAACTAAAAACCCTGCTAGACCTTGACACTAAAAGGAAATTCCAACGCTTCTCACAGACACTATACGAGTGGGGAAATAAACCTAGCAGGCAACTGGTGAGATCCCTTAACGCAAAGCAGTCTAAATCCTTTATCCCCAAAATAAAACTCCCTAACGGCAATCTTGTACACACAACCCCACTCATAGCCAAAGCCTTCAGGGAGTATTACGCCGATCTATACAATGTGGCCCATGATTCGCCCTCTCTGACCTCTGAAGAGAGGCGCAACAGAATTCTCACCTACCTGAAAGAAGTGAACCTACATAGATTATCCGACTCCATTCTTAGAGACTTAGACTCAGAATTCTCTGTTGAGGAGTTTGAAACGGCTCTGAAGTCCTCCCCTCCAGGGAAAGCTCCCAGACCAGATGGATTGACTACTCTTTATTTTAAAATATTCAGTGACATCCTGCTCCCTCGGCTTACAGCATATGCTAACTCAATCTCCCATACCTTGGGACTTCGCCCAGAATCTCTCGCAGACCACATTACAATCATCCCCAAGCCGGGAAAAGATCCCGCCCAGTGCAGCAGCTACAGACCGATTTCCCTGCTAAATGTTGATATTAAATTGTATTCCAAAGTCATGGCCAATCGCTTACTCCCCTTGATACCTAGCTGGGTCTCACCTGACCAGACAGGTTTCATACCTCACAGAGAAGCCAAAGATAATTCCCTTCGAGCAATATCCTTTATTCAGCATGTGCGGAAGTACGCCCAACCCACCCTACTCTTATCCACTGATGCTGAAAAAGCATTTGATAGGGTGGACTGGGACTTTCTCTAATTGACCCTGCAGCACTTCGGTCTGGGCCCTCGGATGTTTCATCGTATCTCTTCCCTTTATACTAACCCCACAGCACAACTCCGTATAAACGGCACTCTCAGTGACCCATTCACACTCTTTAACAGGACCAGGCAGGGCTGCCCCCTGTCTCCTCTCCTGTTCGCAATCACCCTAGAACCTTTTTTGGCAACAATTAGACATAACATAAACATCCACAACATCCAAGTAGATAACACAACACACAAATACGTGGCATATGCGGACGACATTTTATTCTTTATACAACAACCACGTACCTAACTTTATGTCCACTTTTTCTACTTATCAAACGTTGTTCAACTTCAAAATCAATCTCTCCAAGTCAGAAATTTTAAACATCAACCTCCCTGAACGGGAAGAGAGGCTATTGGGGCTGCTGAAATATCTGGGAATTCATCTCACACCCAACATTCACTCCCTCTTCAAATTTAACTACATACCCTCAATAAATAATGTCAGAGATGATTTAAGGAAATTGAACAATCTTTCACATTCCTGGCTAGGTAAAGTAAATATTGTTAAAATGAACATTCTTCCTCGAATCTTATTTTTCTTTCAAATGATCCCACTGGGTGTCCCAATAGGGTTCTTTACCACACTACAATCTATGATCTCCCATTTAATTTGGCGGAACAGTCACCCCAGAGTGTCTAGAGACATTGTGGCTTGCATGTGGATTTTCTGAACATAAGTGGATTTTTTTGAACTAAAGTGGAGAGTTAATAACCAGGAGTTGTGCTTTAACTGCTTCTGCTTGACTGCTTCTGCTTGCAAGTGTTGTTTTTGGGGGTGTTTTATTTTCTCCCCCTCCTTTATTTGATACATTTGCTAGCAGTTTTTAAAAGACCTTTTTTGCTGACACTTTTTAAACAGCATTTTTTTTTCTCCCTTCCTTCTTCCTCCCAAATTAGGGGAGGGGTTAATTGTTCACAGGTGTATAAAGGTAGTTATATAAACTCCCCCTTGAGCTTGCTCCCTGATTGTGGCTTGCATGTGGATTTTCTGAACATAAGTGGATTTTTTTGAACTAAAGTGGAGAGTTAATAACCAGGAGTTGAAAACAGGAGTTAAGACAGGAGTCTCTAACCTCTATCCTACATCCATCCTCCCCTCCATTTTAAAGATCCCACTGCAAGGGGCAACCAGACAGCTTTCCAGAAATGTCAGGCTGACAGCAAGCCAGATTCACCGGATCAGAGTGTTTTAAGGGGACAACCGCAGCCAGGTAAGCTCGCACCTCCACTCCCCCCCCCCCCCCAGTGATTGTTCCAGGGACTCTGTCCGACCGCCTACGGGGATCAGGAAGGAATTTTTGCCCCACTGGTGCATTTGGCTGCTACTGTCAGGGGGTTTTTTGCCTTCCTCTGGAACAACCATAGGTTAGCCTACCCCCTACCTCCGGCCTCCTTTCCATTTTTTACGCTATCCTAGGACGACTATTCCAGATCACAGCCAGACTTCTTTTCTAAGCGGAGACCTCCACCTTAAGTAAAGGCAGCTGGAACAGCCAGCAACCGAATACAACAACTCCTTCCGCATCCATATAGGCATCCCCTGATCAACTTGCGCGCTAATAGCCTCAAGCACGGCGGCAAGTCTGATACCTAGCCCCACCTCAGGATCAATACCCTGATCAGGATCATAATCTTAGGCCCATAGTACCATCAACAGCATCCACAAACCATGTGCTACTTCAAATACTCAGCTGAAGTTCTGCACAGACTAAGGAACATCAACACCACATTGCCATCTTCCATACAAAAAATACTTCAAAGAGAACAACTATTAAAAACCGGACGACAAGCAGCTCCCAACCACAGGAAGACATCTACTCGACCACTACAATTAGATTGCGCCTTGATTAACGCCAGGTCTGCAGTCAAACATAGACTGGAAGTACACGACTTCATCATCGAGAACAATGTAGACTGCCTCTTCATCACCGAAAGCTGGTTAACCTCTGACTGCAACACCATCCTCACCGAATTGGTGCCGGAAAACTACAGGATCCTAACCGAACACCGGATAGGGAAAAAAGGAGGAGGCCTAGCAGTGATCTTTAAAGGTCACCTGGATCTCACTAAACCATCATCTCAGAACCCAGTGTCTTTTATGGAAACCCTGACGCTACATTTTCAACCAACACCCCATGACACCACTCATATACTACTGTGCTACAGACCACCGGGACCAAAGTCCAATCTTCTTTCACCTCTCACGGAATCCTTTGCAATGCACACCCTAAAATTCAAAAATTTCCTGGCACTCGGAGATTTCAACCTTTGGGCAAACGAGCCTAAAGACCCCATCGCGACTGCCTGCATCAATCAACTAGAAGAACTGGGTCTACAGCAACTGATAAAGACTCCCACACATGGGTCAGGACACACCCTGGACCTCATTTTCAAACAGAACATCGACGTCAACATACTCGACAACATAACTCTGCCATGGACGGATCATCACGCCATCAAATTCAAAATCACTACCAACATCACCAACGCAAAACGGAAACCTGTAACAACGCACTGGACCAGATCGCATAAAAAACTGTACTCCGAAGCCTTCAAAACCACTCTGTCCAAAAAAATATCTACAATAACCTTAAACCACTCTACGGAGGAAACACTCAACTCCCTGAACAAGGCATTACTGCAATCAGCAGACTCGGTAGCACCAAAACGCAGGGCTCTCATCAGGAAGAAAAATGCTGGATGGTTTAATAGCTCCCTCTCCGTACTAAAGCAAGAACGCAGAAGAGCTGAAAGAACATGGAGAAGAAATCCCACCGAGGAAAACCTATTTAACTACAAAGGTCTGACAGAGAATTATCGGAAAGCAATCTTCAAAGCCAAACAGGACCACTTCTCATATACAATCTCAACGGCCGCAAACCAACCACGGGAACTGTTTAAACTGGTTAATCAATCAATGAATCCGGTGTGCCTAGAACCCCCAGAAAGCGAATCCCAGGATTACTGTGACAAACTGTCGGATTTTTTCATCGATAAAGTCAAAACCATCAGGGAAACAATTTGTCAAAAGAAAACATCCAACCTCAGCCAGCAAATACATAAAGAGGATGTCCGCACCAACATACCGCAACCGCCAAAATTTTCACTATCCCCAATTACTGTAGACACCGCAAAAAACATCATTAATAAACTGCGTGACAGTACCTCACCTATTGACATCATCCCCACAAAACTACTGAAAGAATGCTCCGACATCGTGGCTCCAACCATAACCCACCTCATAAACCGATCATTCCACGAAGGGATTGTTCCCAGCATCCTCAAACAAGGCATCGTCAAACCTCTACTCAAGAAACCAAACCTGGACCCTCAGGATCCAAACAACCGTAGGCCAATTACAAGCCTCAACACCATTTCTAAGATCATGGAGAAAGCTGTAGTACATCAGCTACAACTTCACCTGGATACTCACAAACTCCTGGACCCGCTGCAATCAGGCTTCCGCCCGGGTCATGGAACAGAAACAGCTCTCCTCAAGATTTGGGATGACGCCCTCGAAGCGGCAGATGACGGAGAGCCGTGTCTCCTCGTACTGCTAGACCTAAGTGCAGCGTTTGATACAGTAGATCACAATACTCTACTCGTCCGCCTCACAGAAGTAGCCGGAGTCCAAGACATAGATCTCCAATGGTTCGCGTCCCTCCTAGGAAATCGGTCACAGACAGTGAAACTAGGAAAATTCCTCTCCGAAACTCGGGCAGTCACCTGCGGAGTCCCTCAAGGCTCTCCGTTGTCACCCGTTCTCTTCAACATTTACATTCGCCCACTCCTTCAAATCATCAGATGCTCAGATCTCTGCTTCCACTCTTACGCTGACGACACGCAACTTTATTTCCGGATCAATGGAAAAAAAGATCACCAACAACAACTTGAAAACTGCCTCAAATCAATAGAGGACTGGATGACCACCAACTCCCTCCAGCTGAACCAATCAAAGACAGAGCTTCTTATCTTACACCCAAATCATAAGCCCGCAACCAAAACCTCCTGGTCTCCACCAACCGTCTTTGGGCAGACTATCTCCCCAAAGACCAAAGCGAAGAGTCTCGGGGTTATTTTAGACGCACAAATGTCAATGGATGCGCAAATAGGAGCAGTAGTCAGTCGATCTCACCATCTGCTGCGCATGCTTCGCAGACTCATCCCTTTTATCCCAAAGAATGACAAAGCAGTGGTAGTTGGAACAATCATTAATTCACGACTGGACTACGCAAACTCGCTTTACATAGGATTACCACAATATCAACTTGCGCGATTACAACTGATCCAAAACACAGCGGCAAGGCTGATAACAGGAAAAAAACCCTGGGAATCCATTTCTCCTTCACTGAGGAGCTTACATTGGCTAACCGTAAAAAATCGGATCACGTTCAAGACCCTTTGCCTCACCCACAAATGCGTGCATGGAGAAGCTCCGCAATACCTAATGGAGAAAATAAATCATTACACACCAAACCGCAGTCTTCGATCAGCCAACAAAAACCTCCTCCTCGTGCCCAAAGCCCGGTATAAATCCAAGGGGGATCGGAGATTCGCTGTCCAAGGGCCTCGGCTATGGAATGCTCTACCAATCAACATCCGCCTGGAAGAAAATCACCTGGCTTTTAGGAAAAAACTCAAGACCTTCCTCTTTTAGCAAGATGATCAAAGCTCGCCACAGCGCCTAGAGGCGATTCAGTTCGCATTGTGCGCTATATAAGTATTTCATTCATTCATTCATTCATTCATACTTTTTTGCTCCAAGGACTCGGGGGGACTGGCCTTCCCGAACTTCAAAGCTTATTATTATGCTGTAACATTATCTAGAATAGCCTATTGGAAATACGCTGTTACCTCCAAACTATGGGTTCACTTAGAACACTCCCTAAGCAGTGTTGATCTCACTGTTACCCCTTGTATACCCTGCTCACATAGACACCTTGCTGAAACAACCACTTCCCTCACTACCTCCTCCTTGGATATGTGGGACTCTCTGCATAAGAAGCTTGGCTGGTCCTATGTCTCCCCCCTTCTACCGCTTCTTAACCATAATTATTTTTTACCAGGCTTACTAGACCCAGGCTTTAAGGCCTGGTCTCCGAAAGGCCCCCTTTTACTACATCATATCCTCCATGCTAATACTCTTAAGCCTCTACCTGACATCCTTAGACAAATGGAGGTACCTCCAACTACAACGCTTCCTCCGAACCCTACCTCAGCCCCTGAGGGGACTACAAGATCTTAACGGCATTGAAGACGTTTTCCACCCAAAATATCCACCCTTACATTGTATCTTAATCTTCTACAAAGCTCTTATTACACACCAGAATAATGCACTTCCATCATTTCTGCCCAAATGGGAATAGGATTTGACGTCATACCTTCCGAAGCCCCAGAAGGTCAAAATCTTGCGGTTAACCCACGTCATGTCTCTTGCTTCAAAAATGGCGGAGGTCAACTACAAACTACTCACCAGATGGCACTAAACTCCTTCAAAACTACACCAGATGTTCCCTGCCAATTCCCCGTTGTGTTGGAGGAATTGTGGGAACATAGCAACTCACGCGCATATCCGGTGGTCGTGTCCAATTATTCATCCCTTCTGGGCCAACATCATCCAGTTTATACAACAGATTACTGCCGTCAATCTTCCCAATGATCCGTGGATTATCCTCTCCCATGCTACCAAGGAACCCATCGGAACTTATAAACGCTCCCTTGTGCCCCACCTGCTCAACGCGGCTAAGGCTTTAATACCCACCCTTTGGGGACAACCCACGACCCCATCGGTGAAAAGTTGGCTACAGAAAATATCAGACGTCCACCTCATGGAAGACATTACTCACCGCAACAGGAATACTTCCCAACGACATACTCTCACTTGGTCTCCGTGGATAGTTTTCACATCCTCCCCTCGTTACAAGGAGCTCATAATGCAAACAATTTGAGGCTAATACTAGTCTCCTTGAACACTTCTTATTACTCCATTTACCTGTAGGCCGATTTCTCTGTGGTTAAAGCTCTACTCTGTCTTACATGACCCAATGGTTTCAGATTTCTCATTGTTATTAGGTTGCTATGCATGCCAACGTCCTTTCCCCCTCTATCCCCCTTTCCTTTCTTGTTTCCCCACCTCTCCCCATTTCTCTTCTTTCTTTTTTTTTGATAACTTCTATGCATTTTGAAGGTATTGAATGTTTATCTGGAAGCATATTCCTGCCTGATCAACATCTTACACACGTTTTAAGGTCCCCTCATGAGCATAGAATCCATCACTTTTTACTTTAGACCTCTCAATGTTATCAAATGCTCAGGAAAACTGTTCCACTCTACATGAAACATTGCATAGCTTCTGGTTATTGTTTGTTTTTTGTCTTTTTGTATTCCATTAAACATGTATTAAAAAAAAAAAAAACATTATGGAGTATATGTAAATTGCCAACATAAAAACTGAGGCAGCAGATTTTATGAAAATTAATATTTATGTAATTCTCAAAACTTTTGGCCACAATTGTACATATTAATATGATTATTCACATGAGGCTGATCCTTTTCATATATGTTTGTCTAAAAAAAGAAAAACTTGAATGCACCGTACATTCTCCTTAAAGTGGTGTTCCACAGGAAAAAAAAAATCATGAAAATTCCTAAAAAAAAGAAAAAAAAAAGATTTAGATTTTATTTTTAACTCACCTCTAAATGCCTGTTGCTAGGGGGTCCCTCGTAGTCTGCCTCCTTCAGTGCCTGGGCTGGTGACATCACTTTCCCTTGGCACAGGAAGGGCTCAGCTCTGCCCCCTCCCTCCTTTCAGTCATCTGGAGCACATGACAGGTCCCAGATGACTGCGCGGGAAATCACGGCGCTGCTTGCGCATGCGCAGTGGGTGCCCGGCTGTGAAGCCACAGCAGGGTGCCCACAGTTGCAATGGCAGCGCTGTCGAGCAGGGAGGGGGACGAGCGGGGCTTCGATCCCCCATATCGCTGGACCCTGGAACAAGTAAGTGTCCGATTATTAAAAGTCAGCAGCTGCAATATTTGTAGCTGCTGACTTATTTTATTTTTATTTTTTTATGGAAACTCCTCTTTAACTCATGGAATGAAATTTTCAGGCGGAGGTTAGAAAGTTCCAGTAAATCCACTAGTTGGGACATTGATAGATAGACCAGCTAGATAAATCTAGCTATTGTCTTTATGTAGATTATTTTTAGCTCTTTTGAGATGAAGTACAAATAGCAGAACCTTTTTTAGGAGATGTGATTGAACATGCTGAAAAAATGGCATGACAGCTGGCCTGGTGATAACATGTTATTGCAGGCTGGAGATAGCTTCCTTATATCAATCTGCTTATCAGCGGTTGTTTGTGGCAGTGCATGATAAAGACAGGTCTTGTGGGTGCACACACAAAAAGTGAACATATGCTGCAGGAAATGTATAGTATCTTTCAAATAAAGAAGCCATAAATTCTGCAAATTAAATATCAACCTCCTTTTTAAACTAACAATTGTGTAAATTGAAGTGATATGCAGTAAGAGCAATGTGAAATATTTGTGGGAAAGATAAGCAATGTTTAGTTTACAATATACTTTAGGTTAAATAGATTCAAGTGTTTTAAGGTAATAGGATTTAAGATGAGACTTAAGATGAGACCTATTTTAATTTGCTATATGACTAAAAAAGGATTATACTAATGGTGTTTATTTAACCCTTCAAAAAACATAGGTGACATCACTATCAGTTTCTTGAGGATTCTAGTAAATACATTTGAATTAAATTTTGAGGACACTGAGACTGATGCTTGCTAAAGTAAAATGATTAAAAGCGCAGAAATGGAAGACATGTGATAGCAGGCCCAAGGTTAAGACTACATTTACCATTAGGCATTAGGCTTGTACCTATGGGTAGCAAAGGCAAAAAAGTAGCTTTTTCCTCTACAGTTATCAACCACACATTTTTTCTCATTATAACTAAAACTCAAGTAATCTCGTAAGCTTGTTTACACAATATGGCTATATTATCAGTTAGTAAATATCAATATTGTTTTCATAGCTCTTTAAATAACCACTTCACTTCAGCTGTGGAAGATTTTACCTCCCATTTTGGCCATTTTTTGCTATTCGGCACTGCACTACTTTAACTGGTGATGCAACGCTGTAACCAAACAGAATTTATATACATTTTTTTTCACACAAATGGAGCTTTCTTTTTTTTAATATAAATTTTATATTTATTACGTTTTTCACGGAAATACAGGAAAAGAAAAACAGAAAGTAGATTGTGGAAGTCGCAATTATCAAAATTGTCATAAGTCAAATACAGACGATATAAAATTGGCCATACAATAATACATATACAAAAGTATAATAGAACTTCAAAAGAGTTCAGGAGGTGGAATGGAAGGAGGAGGGCGGGAGGGTGGACCAAGAGAGCAGGCCTAACAAACAGGCATCAATATATCACACAAAAAAGAATTTTTACTCTCTGGATCAACTATCCGTAAGGTTCTGAGAGTACCCAAACTGAAAGACCAAGGCACTCTGAGGCAACCTAACTTAAGGAAAAAAAGAAGGAGGGGGGGGCACCATGGGAAGATGATATAAACAGTTAGGAAGTCTAGGATGACAAGATTGGCAGGGTAACATGGAAGGATGCTGATCATATGGGGTGTAATAGTATTGCTCCTGGGTTAAGCTCAGAATTATCCCATAAATCCCACATTTTGGAAAACTGAGGAAGTGAGTCATAAATTACCACTGCAAGGTATTCCATTCTACGGATCTGCTCCAATATCTGTAAAACCTCCATGCTGACACAATCCTCCTCCTCTTCCTGTGTGATCAGCAGGCCAGCAGGAACACTCTCCGGATAAAGGGGGCCTTGAGAGGCAAGGAAGTCCTCCTCTTCCTGCTTCTGTTCTGCCTCAAGTGCCCTGTCCATTATTCCACGCAGCATGTGCTCCAACAGGTGGACAAGAGGGACAGTGTCACTGATGCATGCACTTTCACTGCTCACCATCCTTGTGGCCTCCTCAAATGGTGACAGGACAGTGTATGCATCCCTGATCATGGCTCACTGACGTGGGGAAAAAATTCAAGCTCCCCTGACCCTGTCCTGGTGCCGTAGTTGCACAGGTACTCATTGATGGCCCTCTGCTGCATGTGCAGCTGCTGAAGCACGGCCAATATTGAGTTCCACCTGGTGGGCATGTCACAGATTAGGCGGTTCTTGGGCAGGTTCAATTCCTTTTGGAGGTCAGCCAGCCGAGCACTGGCAATTATATGACCAGCAGAAATGCACACGGACTTTCCTGGCCTGCCTCAGGACATTCTGTAAGCCCGGGTACCTGCCCAAGAACTGCTGCACCACCAAGTTAAGGACGTGAGCCAAACAAAGGTGGCAGCCGGCTGCCGACATCGCTGGATCCTGGGACAGGTGAGTATCCATTTATTAAAAGTTAGCAGCTGCAGTATTTGTAGCTGCTGGCTTTTAATATTTTTTTTTCCAGTGAAATCCCTCTTTAAGATGTCTATCTTACCAAGGCTCCTGTACTTGTTTGAAACCCTGCCAGTCCCCATTCCAATGTCACAGCTAGGGATGAGCTTTGTGTTTGAGTCAAACCCATGTTCCCGTTTGACGACTTCCAAACGTTATGGGCCGTTCGAGCCAAATTCGAGTGGCGCCTCACGGCCCATAATTCACTGCGGCATTGCAGTGCATTGCTGGCTGATGATTGGTCAAGCATGCACTATGACCCGCATGCTTGGCCAATCAAAGCGGCATCTGTACAGCGAGCCATAATTGGCCAAAGCTACCCCAATTGCTGGTGTTCTTCTGATCCTATACCGCAGGCAGCTACAGTAATTATGTTGGAGATGTGCCTCCCCCTCCTCTCTCCTATCAGGCACCCGTGTGAATTCAGTGACCTCATCATCCGCTCCCTCCTCATCACTGGAGCAAACCTGGCAGTATGCTGCAGCTGGGGGAGCATGCCAGATTGCTGTCCTTCTTGGGCACCCCCTCTCTCTATGCTCATGTTACTGCCTCCCTATAGCTGGGTATCATAATCAGAGCCTTAACAATGCTGGGCATCCTCCTGGAGCATGTATCCTACACAGTACACTGACTGTAATTGATGCAGCTGCCTGTGGTATAGGCTCAGAAGAACACCAGCAATTTGGGTAGCTTTAAGTGCACACTGTGCAGAGTACACAGTACACCAACTGTAATTACTGCCGCTGCCTGCAGTATAGGATCAGAAGAACACCAGCAATTGGGGTAGCTTTATGTGCACACTGTGCAGAGTACACAGTACACCAACTGTAATTACTGCAGCTGCCTGCCTGTAGTATAGTATCAGAAGAACACCAGCAATTGGGATAGCTTTAAGTGCACATTGTGCAGAGTACACAGTACACCAACTGTAATGACTGCAACTGCCTGCGGTTTAGGATCAGAAGAACACCAGCAATTGGGGTAGCTTTATGTGCACACTTTGCAGAGTACACAGTACACCAACTGTAATTACTGCAGCTGCCTACCTGTGGTATAGAATCAGAAGAACACCAGCAATTGGGGTATCTTTAAGTGCACACTGTCCAGAGTACACAGTACACCAACTGTAATTACTGCAGCTGCCTGTGGTATAGGATCAGAAGAACACCAGCAATTTGGGTAGCTTTAAGTGTGCACTGTGCAGAGTACACAGTACACCAACTGTAATTACTGCAGCTGCCTGCAGTATAGGATCAGAAGAACACCAGCAATTGGGGTAGCTTTGGCCAATTATGGCTCGCTGTACAGATGGCACTTTGATTGGCCAATAGTGCATGTTTGGCCAATCATCAGACAGCAATGCACTGCAATGCCGCAGTGAATTATGGGCCATGAGGCGCCACTCGAATTTGGCACGAACGGCCCTTAACGTTTGGAATTCGCCAAACGGGCGAACAGACGATGTTCGAGTCAAACATGGGTTTGACTCGAACACGAAGCTCATCCCTAGTTGTGACATTGGAATGGGGACTGGCAGGGTTTCAAAAAGTACAGGAGCCTTGGTAAGATAGACATCTTAAAGAGGGATTTTACTGGAAAAAAAATTATTAAAAACCAGCAGCTATAAATACTGCAGCTGCTGACTGTTAATAAATGGCCACTCACCTGTCCCAGGATCCAGTGATGTCGGCACCCGAGGCCGATCGATCACTCGGCTGCTGCCGCCACCATTCTAGGTGAGGGAATCAGGAAGTGAAGCATTGCGGCTTCACTTTCCGGTTCCCTACTTCACATTTGTGCGAGTCGCGCAGAGCAATAGGAATGGTCCGCGCTGTCTCTGGGACCCGTGTGTGTCCCAGCAGACAGTGCCGTGGACAGGAAGAGGCATAGACTCCCGTGGGAGTCTATGACCGGAAGTGGGTGCAAATACCTGTCTTAGACAGGTATCTGCACCCCCCTCCCCCCTGAAAGATGCCAACTGTGACACCGGAGGGGGCGAGGGTTCCGATGAGCGGAAGTTCCACTTTAGGGTGGAACCCCACTTTAAGGACATTGGGAGGGGGGAAGAGTGTCCCAATGGTGCAACAGTTGGGTTAGGGGAAATTGACTTGGTAGAGGAAAGGGTATGAGGAGGTTAAATGTATCCCTAGGTACTTAAGAGTGTGTGGGTACCAATAATAGGGGTAATTCTGTTGTAATGTAACAAGAGCAGAGGGGGGATGTGGAGTGATAGGGCTTCCATTTTGTTCATATTGGTTTTGTACCCAGAAATTGGGCCAATTTTTTTAACAAGTCGTAGAGATTCGGGGGAGGCATGGGGGTTGGTCAGTGTCAGTAGGATGTCGTCTGCAAACAAAGAAAATTTATACTCTCTCTGTCACAGCGAGACCCCATGAATGTCAGGATGAGTGCAGATGGCTTCGGCTAAGGGTTCCAAACATAGCATGAATAGCACGGGGGATAGTGGGAATCCTTCTGGTGCCATTAGTCAAAGGGAACGATGGTGACAGAAAAGAGGACAGCTGAACTTGGGAGGAGGGTCAGGATTATTGGGCATGTAGCGCTTCCATAAAGGGGCTGTTAAAAACATATTTAGAGAGAATAACAAATATAGAGGGCCATCTGAGTTAATCAAAGGCTTTTTGAGCGTCCAGGCTTAGAGTTAGGGCAACAAGTGGTGTACCTCATGGGCATGGGGTGAAAAAAAAAACCTGATATGGGGACACTGGCAACATAAAAAATGTCAGGGGCTAGGAAAAAAATTATAAATCATAACCAAAATATGCAGGTTGGGAATCTGGACAATGGGCACCTCTGAGGTGTGAAGGCAGATTTGTGATGCTTCTGTCACATGAGGTCCAGATGCAACTTGAAGCCAACGGTGGCTTAGGAGTAGCAGGATGCAGTACAGGATCTTCTTCGGGGAGGGATGGAAGGCCCAAGTTGCGCAAGAAGGCATCACTTTCCTGAAGATCACGTATAGAATAATGTATTCCATCGCGGGAAGCAGAGAGGCAGAAGGGGGAACTCCAACTATATACTACTTTGTGAGCCTGGAGGTGGAGTGTCTCTGAGCGAAGGCTCCTTCTTTTTGCCCGAGTAATAGGGGAAAGACCACTGAAGATCTGGATCTTGGACCCTTTGAAATTGAGCCTGGATTTATTGTGGGTTGAATGGTTAGAGCTACTTTGCTGTCGTAATAATGGAAGCAGACAATTAAGTCCCGTGGCTTTGCCCTAGCCAGGGGTTTGGGAGCAAGTGACCTGTGAGCTCTATCTAATCGCCAGTCAATATTGGTGATATTGGAAGGGGAGCCACTATGATGAATAAGCTCAATAGATTGGGATGGAAGTCCTGGTATTCCACTGTTTCTGGGATACCCCTGATCCACAGATTTTGTCTGCACCCCCTATTCTCCAGGTCCTCCTGTTGGGCTTGGAGCTGGGTGATAGTATGTTTTATATCAGCATGGTCCTCTTCCAGGACCTGTACATACTGTATAAGTTCATCAAACATTGTCTCCAGGGTGCCAGTGCGCTCTCCCAATTGTACAATTTCCCCTCTCAGTTTCTCAGCAAGTTTCCCCACCTCTTGTGCAATACTGTGAGTGAGGCTCTGAAGCAGAGAATGCAGTTTTGCATATAACACTTCTGCTGTTAGGGAGGTGAGAGATCACTTAGCTTCAGTGAGGGGAATATCAAAGAAGGTACTTGTCTCAGACGTGTGTTGTTCTGGTGGGTCTTGCGCATCATCTTGAATACTTGAGGCTGGGGATGCAGGCCTGAGTAGGTAACGATACATGGTGCAGGAGGTCCATGGCCCGGGAAATGTGGAATAAATGTGCCTTTGATCTCTTATTTTGCCCATGGGGTGCACGGCAGTTGTGGGAGTATGGGGAGGTCAGGCCCTTGGTTGTTGGTGCTATGTTTCAGGCAACGAGTTCCGGAGAGTCAGTAATTCTCACATGTCAGGTTTTTTTTTTTTTTGCATAACAATTGAAAAAAGGGGCGCGCATGTGCGCACCCAAAACCCGGAAGTAGGCAGTGAAGTATGGCAGTGGCGCTTTACCTGCAGTAGCCGCCCGTCCACAGTACATTGTGGACGGGTAGTTGCTAAGTGGTTAAAGAAGCCAAAAAGTGACATTTAGAATTATATGCATTCATAATTAGGTTGAATGTTATACCAAAGTTATACCATTTTGTTAAATATGTCTATTTCATTAATATGATTAAATATTAACGTAACCCTCCCCTATTCTATTCAAAACTTTCAGTAAGTTCCAATTTAAAAAGCATTATATGGAAACAAAGCCACATTCTGTCCAGTTTGGTTAACAGTGTGTGATTTTCATGTTTGTGGTTAAGCCGAAGTTCTGGATATGATCCAGAATGCATGAAATCACATGACAAGTGTAATAACATGACTTTCTATGGAGGTAATTTACATATATACAGTGCGAATACGATGCAATTTTAAAAAGGGTCCTGTGGGAGTTTAGACCCATGTGGTGTGATTTTTAGGTCCATAGACTAGAATGGTAATCGCATGAAAACCGCTCATCTGTCCTAAAGTAACACAGTTCAAGTATGTTTTCTGCAAGTCTTTCCAAGAGAAAGAGAGAGAGAGAGAGAGAGAGAGAGAGAGAGAGAGAGAGAGAGAGAGAGAGAGAGAGAGAGAGAGAGAGAGAGAATGACAGCTGTATCTAAATTGCATCAAAATCGTATTAGAATTGCATCTGAACCGCACCAAATCGCACTGCAGCTTTTCCTTCAAATCGCACTGCAAAACGGATTCAATTTGCACTGCATCAGTGTAAACCTAGGCTAAAGTAACTGCAGGTTTCTTTCATTATTTATTTTTCCTATCACATAAATGTGCTCTTTTCTTTGTACAGATATCATTACTACGGCATTGGCATAAAGGAAAGCAGTGCATATTATCATTCAGTGTACTCTGGAAAGGGGCTGACAAGGTATGAATGTTTTTAAAATAGATCAATATAATTAATAATATTAGGAAAACTACTTATCGCCATCATAGTCATCGTTTATATTGTGTTTTAAAAGCTGTTAGTCAAAGATACATCCTGAAAATAAGCATTAAACTGCATGCAGGTGGCACAGACTGCCTGCCTGGTTAGTACTTTTTGATTCAGTCGTTACTGTAGTGCCCTAGTGATCTGGGAACTCTTGCTTGTAATGTATAAGAGGTACTCCCAAACACACCCACTACAGACTCTATGCTGCAGTGGGTGTACCACAAAGGACAGAATCCCTGGGTTCAGGCTACATAGGGTTACAAAGGGCTCTGATTAGGATAAACAGACCTATCTATCCATCTATATTTATATTTATGTCTCACTATATATCTTATGCCTCACTATCTAATTTTTCATATTTATTTTCATAAAGGTTTTCTGGCAGCAAGTTGAAGAGTGAGGTATGTCAATTTATCTTGCTGTCTTTGAAACAACAGTCTTGTTTTGTTGTTTTGTTTAAACGCTATCTACTGAAAACTCAAGAAAATAAATTAAATATATTGTGGTTTACCAGTCCTTAGGCAGGCCATAGATGATTCAATTTTCTTTCCTGTAACCGTGGTTTGCAGGAAAGAAAATCAATCGAAAGAATCCCTCCTGCAGCGCCATTCTGTTGTGTGGGCAGGGGAGCGGGGGGTTATAGCAGCTAGCGGTTATAGCAGTAATCGCATGCCATAACTCCGACTGACTCAAGTTGATCAATGGATCCACTGCAGTACAACCGGCCTGCCCATACATGGATCGAATCTTCTGCTGAACCAGACAAAGTTCGATCCATCTATAACCGGCTGTAGATGTGGGGGCTGCATTCGTTTCCTTTATTCAGGCTTCTTTTCTGTTGTTTTTAACTAGTGATCCTGCCGTAAAACTTTCCCTGTCCTAGGGAGACAGTAACCAATGATTACACTCGATCTATGTCACATTAAGATGGGATGTGTGTAAAAACTATAGCATGTATCCCCTCTCCTAATTTTTATATCATAGGAGTAAATATTCTCTAGTCCACAGATGTGATCTTAACAGAGCTTGATATTCCAGCTTAGCGGGGGAAGGCAGCTCAGTGGATTTCTAGTTTTAACTAAAGAAAAAAGGAAGAAAAAAGAGAAGAAAAAGAGAAAAGTAAGGAAAAGCAGATATGTCCACTAATAAAGGGTTAAGTCAAAAACTGCCCTTATTGAGTCCTTATTAAGGTATTTAAACACAAAACTGTTAAAAACATCACAGGAACGTACGTACACAAGGAGTCAAAAGAGAATGTGATAGATCAAACATCAATATCAACAAAATTTGACATGATGCACAAAAAGATAATTAATCTTACAGACTTAAAATTGTCAATAGACCATATTACCTTACTCCAAAAGGGAATGACCTTCTCCCCAGTGTCAAATATGGACGAGTTCACAGTGTATAAAGATGTCACTTTATTTTTAAGTAAAGTATTCTTTCGCTCTCTTTATACATCGGATCAGGAGGTAAAGACACATATCCTAGATGCAGAGGACCAAAAAGCCCTGGCGATACTTAATTCCCTACTTGAGGAAAATGAGGGTCCTGCCGAGCAATCAGTCCCTTTAAAAAGATCGGCAAATCTGTCAATAAGGTCACAAAAAATGCCACCATTATCTAGAAACAAATGGTTGACCCTTTTTTTGGATTTGGTAAATACGGATTTAGAAAAAATTGACTGGTCTCAACATTCCTCTGATAATCTTTCAGAGGGTGAACGGTGGGCCCTTTGTGATCTGAGAAGTAGACGGAATATTGTAATAAAAAAAGAGTGATAAGGGTGGCAATGTCGTTCTTTTATGTCAACAACAATATGAGCGGGAGGCTAAATGCCTTCTTGGAGATGGCATGACATATATTCTAAATTGGATGCCAACCCCTTCCCTCGATTGGTTGAGGAATTAAATCGAAAATTGACGTTTGCCAGAGACGAGGGACTACTTTCGGATCGCGAGTTTAGACATCTGCAAGTTTGTGAGTACAATATACCGACTTTTTACAACATTCCAAAAGTGCACAAAGACCTTGAAAATCCCCCGGGCAGACCCATAGTCTCTGCCTGTGGTGGCCCTCTTGAAAGGGTTGGGCGCTATTTGGACTCACTCTTGCAGGATCTAGTCAAGAAACTGCGATGCTTCGTACAGGATACTAGACATGTGCTAGCAGAAATCGAGTCCTTGGAGGTATATAGCCAGACAGCTGAGTTGTGGCTGGTAAGTATAGATGTCGAATCACTATACACTTCGATCCCCCATGAAGTAGGAATACAGGCAGTATCAAACTCCCTTGATAGGACTTATCCAGAATCAGGACCGCAAAATTAATTTCTCACGGAGTTGTTGGAATTCACTTTGACAAACAACTTTTTCCAGTTTCTGGCTACGTTCTACCACCAGATTAGAGGTACATCTATGGGGGCGGCATGGGCTCCGTCCTATGCGGGCCTCCATCTTGGTATATGGGAAGAAGAAGATGTCTATGCATCCTCGTTGTACCGCGACCACACCCAGGTGTGGTTGCGGTACATCGATGATGTATTGATGATCTGGAGAGGCTCTTTGGAACACTTACATCAATTTATGCGAGAGTTGAACTCAAATTAACGTAATATACGTCTAACTTACTCCTATGATCAGGAGAAGTTGTCTTTTTTGGATCTCCACATTTTTCTTAAAGATGGTCCACTCAGTACTTGTACATTCCGAAAGGAAACAGCAGCAAATACCCTTTTGCATGCAACTAGCCATCACCCTTATTGGCTTAAGAATGGTATTCCGGTTGGCCAATTTTTACGGGCCAAGCGGAATTGTACAAGTACTGATGACTTCAGACGCGAAAGTAAGGAATTGTATGCAAGATTCCGTGAGCGGGGTTATTCCCACAGGCAAATTAAAAAAGCTAAAAAGAAAGTGGCATTGAGTAAGAGCCTTCTGACAGATTCACTAGTGACATCAAAAACTCCACAAAAAGTAGCGGAGCCAGTGAGGATCATAACAAATTATGGATCCCAATGGGATAAGGTCAGATTGATACTGAATAAACACTGGGGCATTCTCACTAACTCACCTGGGTTGGCCAGAATAGTCGGCCAATCTCCTAGTCTCGTAGTGAGACGTGCAAGAAATCTTGGTGACATGTTAATCAGTTCCGAGTTCACTAAAGACTTGGATCCAAATTGGTTATCTGAGTATCCACGAGCTAAAGGAATGTTTCCCTGTAATAAGTGTCAAATTTGTCCGTATGTGTATCAAACAGCAGTATTCACAGATGCAACAGGTCAAGCGTCTTTTGAGTGACTTGACTTGATTAACTGTGCAACAATGAGAGTCATCTATGTTATTGCCTGCCCTTGCCCCAAAATATATGTTGGTAAAACCAAAAGAACGTTGCGAATTAGGATTGGTGAACATATACGCGAAATTAAAGATAAAAGCAAACCACCTGAGAAACCACTTGCTAAACATTTTGCTATGTATCATGACCATAATCCAATGGGCATGACAGTAAAGGGTATTTATGCCCTAAAATTACCCAGCAGAAGGGGCGACTTTGATCGCATCCTCCTGCAAAAAGAGAAGTGGTGGGTGTTTCTTCGATTAAAGTCACTTGCTCCTATAGGCTTGAACACTGAGCTCAACTTGCAGGTGTTTCTGGCACAATAAGATCCTGACTTGCCATAGTTGTATTTTTCAATATAACTGTCAGGATTGTATTTTTATTTTATTTTATTTTACTTTCAATATGTGTGAACATAAGCTGGGTTCTTTTAATAACACAAAAAGAGTTCTCTTGGTTTATTTTTTTTTCATTTGTTTAATTTTTTTTTCCTCTTTAAATTTGTGGGTTGTAGAGTTGTGGGTGGTATTTTTGTTGGTATTCGTTAAAGTATGAGTCTGGTGTGTTTGTTTTGGTTATTGCTCGTTATCTGTTTGTCTTTGTTAGTTAGTATCCTATGCGTCTATTTCCCTACAATGTCCAACTACAGAAACAGTGAAGGACCCATAGAAGTAGTATCAATGTAGGGAGGTCTTAGGATAGACCAAATATTTTCGTTAACCACAGACAGAGACAAATGGTGATTGACCAATTGAACAAACCTGAGTAATTTGTTACAAAAGGACGTGTGACGGTGTGGTACGAATCGTCCGAGATGAAGCTACGCTAATAGCCAGCGAAACGCGTTGACGTCACATCCGGACGCTGGACGAACCTTGCATGAGCTTGAGACAGCGGCTGCAGCCAGATATACGGAGTGTCTTTTCTTTCGAGAAATTCGATACTATCTCCACGAATGAGTGATCGGGGTTTCCGTAAGCCCACGTTAACCAAAGCGAGCTACGTGTGCTGAATTAGGAACAACAGACTACAATTTTGGTCTCTGGGATCCCGGAAGTTCTCCATATCGAAAACAATAACGATCGATGTCGGTCCTTGAGTAGTGCACATAGTGTGGATGTTATGAAACATATGCCGGTAGAGCAAAAAATATTGTGCTTGTGAAGTAATTCTTTCCGGACCGAACAATTCGTTGTTCCACAGAGAAACTAACAATGGTATTATATGATACATAACTTATGGCTTCTTGGAATTATCTGTTGACATATTGAGAAGTTGCAGCATTCACTGATTAAAAGGAAATGAACAGTTTTTAGCCATCAAGTAAACTAGTTGCCTCATTTTATATTAGTTTTTTTTGTGGCTTTTGTGAATAAACAGCTGTTTTTGAAGGGGAAAAAAATCTGTACTATCGAATCGATTCGACAAATACAAACTGATAACATTCCAAATTGGTAATATTGAACATTGTCAATAACGAATGGACTATATATTTATAATCATCGAATGGATACTCAGTTACAAAGGAATTTAGTGAAATTAGGCTGATAGCAATAGTTTTATTTTAAAACTAGTCTCTTTTTCATGCTTGCTGCTGATTGCCAGATAAACATATTAATTGATATTGTAAGTGTTCTTACAGGTTTAATTTGTTTATAATAACTATTTTTTGGCAATCGGTAGCAAGTGGTTCGGACCAGCGTCATTTTCTGTGTGTTTGTGGTGTGTGTTATTTATGTCTTGTTTGTGGTTTGTTTTATATGATTTATGTTGGGTTTACTTTGGAAATGGAAATTTTTTATGAATGGTCTTTGGGTTTTTTACTAATGAAATTATGGTTAAATATGGCATTTGAAATCTAAAATAAATTATATATTTCTAATGAACCTTTTCGTAGGAGGTAAAGAATTTTTGTTTGGTGTCAAAAGTAACCTCTTTTTGCAGTTCGTGCTAATCGAACTGCGTCTTTCTTGTTTGTATATGCTATTGGGTTACGGCATTCCCAAATCATTATAATCATCGAATGGACACTCAGTTACGAAGGAATTTAGTGAAATTAGGCTGATAGCAATAGTTTTATTTTAAAACTAGTCTCTTTTTCATGCTTGCTGCTGATTGCCAGATAAACATATTAATTGATATTGTAAGTGTTCTTACAGGTTTAATCTGTTTATAATAACTATTTTTTGGCAATCGGTAGCAATTGGTCCGGACCAGCGTCATTTTCTGTGTGTTTGTGGTGTGTGTTATTTATGTCTTGTTTGTGGTTTGTTTTATATGATTTATGTTGGGTTTACTTTGGGAATGGACATTTTTTATGAATGGTCTTTGGGTTTTTTACTAATGAAATTATGGTTGAATATGGTATTTGAAATCTAAAATAAATGATATATTTCTAATTAACCTTTTCGTAGGAGGTAAAGAATTTTTGTTTGGTGTCAAAAGTAACCTCTTTTTGCAGTTCGTGCTAATCGAACTGCGTCTTTCTCACTGGATTTCTAGCAGGATCTCTGAGTATTTTAGAGATGTCAACCATGGAGACATGTGCACATATTACAGCTGTTATATATATATATATATATATATATATATATATATATATATATACACATACACAGTATCTCCCCTTACCCCTTACATTTTTTAAAAATATTTTATTATATCTTTTTATGTGACAACACTGAAGAAATTACACTTTTCTACAATGTAAAGTAGTGAGTAAAGTACAGCTTGTATAACAGTGTAAATTTGCTGTTCCCTCAAAATAACTCAACACACAGCCATTATTGTGTAAACCTCTGGCAACAAGAGTAAGTACACCCCGGCCTTGCTTCAGCAGGACATATACTAAAAAAAAAAAAAGTACACCCCTAAGTGAAAATGTCCAAATTGGGCCCTATTAACCATTTTCCCTCCCCGGTGTCATGTGACTTGTTAGTGTTACAAGATCTCAGGTGTGAACGGGGAGCAGGTGTGTTCAATTTGGTATTATCGCTCTCACTCTTTCATACTGGTCACTGGAAGTTCAACATGGCATCTCATGGTAAAGAACTCTCTGAGGATCTGAAAAAAAGAATTGTTGCTCTACATAAAGATGACCTAGGCCATAAAAAGATTGCCAAGACCCTGAAACTGAGCTGCAGCACAGTGGCCAAGACCATACAGTGATTTAACAGGACAGGTTCCACTCAGGACAGGCCTCGCCATGGTCGACCAAAGAAGTTGAGTGCACGTACTCAGCGTCATATCCAAAGGTTATCTTTGGGAAAAAGATGTATGAGTGCTGCCAGCATTGCTGCAGAGGTTGAAGTGGTGGGGGATCAGCCTGTCAGTGCTTAGAGAGTATGCTGCACACTGCATCAAAAGAAAGAAAGCCCGTAAACAGTTTGCTGAAGACAAGCAGACTAAGGACATGGATTACTGGAAGCATGTCCTGTGGTCTGATGAGACCATGAACAAACGTATTTTGTTCAGATGGTGTCAAGCGTGTGTGGCGGAAACCAGGTGAGGCGTACAAAGACAACTTTGTCTTGCCTACAGTCAAGCATGGTGGTGGGAGTGGTGGGATGGTCTGGGGCTGCATAAGTGCTGCTAGCACTGGGGAGCTACAGTTCATTGAGGGAACCATGAATGGCAACATGCACTGTTACATACTGAAGCAGAGCATGGTCCCCTCCCTTCAGATACCGGGCCGCAGAGCAGTATTCCAACATGATAACGACCTCAAACACAACTCCAAGATGACCACTGCCTTGCTAAAGAAGCTGAAGGTAAAGTTGATGGACTGGCCAAGCATGTCTCCAGACCCAAATCCTATTGAGCATCTGTGGGGCATCCTCAAATGGAAGGTGGAGGAGCGCAGGGCCTCTAACATCCATCAGCTCTGTGGTGTCGTCATGGAGGTTGTGGAAGAGGACTCCAGTGGCAACCTGTGCAGCTCTGGTGAACTCCATGCCCAAGAGGGTTAAGGCAGTGCTGGGAAATAATGGTGACCACACAAAATATTAACACTTTTGGTCCCAATTTGTATATTTTCACTTAGGGGTGTATTCACTTTTGTTGCCTGCAGTTTAGACATTAATGGCTGTGTGTTGAGTTATTTTGAGGGCAAATTTACACTATTATACAAGCTGTATGCTCACTACTTTACATTGTAGCAAAGTGTCATTTATTCAGTGTTGTCACATGAAAAGATATAATAAAATACTTACAAAAATGTGAGGGGTGTACTCACTTTTGGGAGCTACTGTGTATGTATATGTATATATATATATATATATATATATATATATATATATATATATATATATATATATATATATATATAATGGTCGTGGCCCTAAGATGGAGACAGATATGGATCACATAAACATGCAACAAGACATACAACATAAATAGACCTGAGGTGTGCCTTGGTGGTCTGGTCAGTATGCCAAGAAAAGGGGCCATAGCCAAAGTAGGTAATGGGTAATTATGGAGAAGGATGTGTTGAGACGTGTCGTAAAAAAGGGAAGGGCCCGGGCCCCTCCCATAAATTCAGGCCACTGGACTGACCATTTTCTTATGGTCGTGGCCCTAAGACGGAGATGGATATGGATCACATAAACACATGTCAAGACATACAACATAAATAGGCCTGAGGTGTGCCTTGGTGGTCTGGTTGGTATGCCAAGAAAAGGGGGCAAAAGACTCAGATAGGGTAATAATTATTTATTGGTTCAGTGGTTTATTGAGCCAGCTTGGTGAAGGTCTGTGCCATTTCCAGCTGAGGATTTGGGATGTAAGTAGCGAAGAAAGTGGACTTCCATCTGCCTAATTTCTTGTTCACGTTGTCAGGAACCCTGTGCTGAGATGCAGAAGTATCCTGACATGTCTGATGAACTGACTGCCACTCAGAGGGGCATTCGGAAAGGGTAGCATCATGCTACTATCAGATTGGCTGGGTAGCTGGGACAGCAGTTGGCCAAGTTTGAAACAGGTTGACGTCAACCCCGGGACCAGTTAGTTGGGTTTTGGTGACTGTAATGCTGCGTACACACGATCAAACAAGCGGGTGGAAAAGTCCGGCAAACTCAAGTCCGCCGGACAATCCCCCCGTGTGTAGCCTCCGGCATACTTTTTTGACCCGAAAGTACGGCGGACTTAGAATGCCGTGTTACACTCCAATCTTCCCGCCGGACTCGCATTTCAGCAGACAATCCGCCAGTCCGTCGTACTTTTGAAATGAGCGGACTTTTCCCGCCCAGAGAAAAGTCCGCTCATTTCGAGCGGGTCTCCAGGTAGGCGGGGCCCACGAAGGAGACGCCGCCGGCCCCACCACCTGGTATGGACTTAAAGGGGAACCCCAATGCCGAAAAAAATTGGCGTGGGGGTCCCCCCAAAGTCTACAACAGACCCTTGTCCGAGCACGCTACCCGGCCGGCCAGGAAAGGAGGGGCGAACGAGCGCCCCCCCCCCCTCCTGAGCCGTACCAGGCCGCGTGCCCTCAACATGGGGGGTGCCTTGGGGAAGGGGGGCCGCGCGGCCCCCCCACCCCAAAGCACCTTGTCCCCATGTTGATGAGGAAGAAGAAGAAGAGAAGAACGGAAGGCGGCGGCGGCGACAGAAGACCGGGCCACCGCCTGTAAAAGAGCTATAAGAAGGCGCGGTGGCCCGGCAGAAGAACCGAAGAGGGGGGCAAGACCCCCGAAGTCGGAAGAAGAGGCCGGCGGCGAGGAAGAAAGCCGGACTCCTCCGCTAGCAAAAGAGCTACATGAAGATAGCGGAGGAGTCCGGCGAGAAGACCCCCGAAGACGGAAGACCCCCGGAGCTGTGCAATAAAGTATTTTATCTCGTGTGTTGTGTTTTTTTGTACTTTTATTTTACAGGTGAATGGGTAGGGGTACATTGTACCCCATACTCATTCACATAGGGTGGGGGGCCGGTATCCGGGGGCCCCCTTATTAAAGGGGGCTCCCGGATTCTGATAAGCCCCCCGCCCGCAGACCTCGACAACCAACGGCCAGGGTTGTCGGGAAGAGACCCTTGTCCTCATCAACATGGGGACAAGGGGCTTTGGGGTGGGGGGCCGTGCAGCCCCCCCTTCCCCAAGGCACCCCCATGTTGAGGGCACGCGGCCTGGTACGGCTCAGGAGGGGGGGCGCTCGCTCACCCCCCCTCTTCTGGCCGGCCGGGTAGCGTGCTCGGACAAGGGTCTGTTGTGGACTTGGGGGGGACCCCCACGCCGATTTTTTTCGGCGTTGGGGTTCCCCTTTAAGTCCATACCAGGCGGCGGGGCCGGCGTTGTCTCCTTTGCGGGCCCCGCCTACCTGGAGACGCGCTCGAAATAAGCGGACTTTCCTCTGCGTGTGTGGGCGAGTCCGTTCATTTCAAAAGTAGGGCGGATAGTACGGCGGACTTAGTACGCCGTATTAGTCCGCTGAAAAAGTGCCGTGTGTGGGCAAGTAGCCGGTTCGGAAAGTCCGACGGACAGTCTGGCCGGAAGTCCGCCAGACTAAGTCCGTCGGACAGACGGCTACGTGTGTACGCAGCTTAAGATGCAGAGAGTAGCAGTCCTGAAAGCAAGTTTGATAAGGTCTGAGCAGTGTTTGACTGCCGGTGCCGTTAACGGTAAATTCACCAAAAACCATAGAAGCCCAAGTAGATGGCTGCTTAGATGACCAGGCTAAGCAAAAGCCCAAATGGACAATGGGTAAGGATTTCAGACATTCCTCTGAAGCATGCGCTTGTGACATGTAGGCATTTGCCACTGGCTATGGGCTGGTGTTTCTGTATGCCCCATAGGAGAGACCTAACAGTATGGGCAGTAAATTCTGTCCTTACAGGATCCCAGTAAACCATCAGTAAGTGCTGGACTCTGGTGGACTCTGGCTAGGTATAGCCTGATGGTATTGTAATAAAGGGCTAGCTGCGTGTGGCAATATGAAATGAAGGCTAAGAGGTGTCTAATGTCACCTATCCCTGCTCCAGGACTAGAGGCCAAAAACTTGCGGTAAGGGTTCCAAGCCATGCAATAGGCCTTCAGTGTGTTGCATGCTAAGGAGTGGTTGATGAGCTGGGTGGCGTTGGCGAGATACAACTTCATTCCATCGTCAGCAACGACTAGAGTGGGATAGGGTCGCCTCTAGGATCCTGCTGAAAAATTAAGGTAAAGTTTGAATGGGACAGCGCATCTGCTGCAGTATTGCATTTGCATGGAACATGCTAGCAGTGAATATTAAACTGGTGATGGAGTGACAACTGCACAAGCCTGCACAGGAAGGATGTAATGAGAAGTGCCTTGGATCTGCCCTTATTGATAATGTTGGCCATAGCCTGGTTATCCGATGTGAAGACCACGTTTTGTCCTGTCCAGGTGTGGCCCTAGGATTGGGCAGCTGCCACAATAGGATATAGCTCAAACAGAGATGAGGACTGTGTGAAAACAGGAATTAAAAGGGATTTTGGTGGGCCAAGGTCCAGCGAACCAGTGGCTACTGAACATAGCCGCAAAACCCGTAGAGGCTGCGACATCGGTGACCACCTGTGGAGACTGAGCTGAAGCTGCCAGGATAAACATAGAAATGCTGTTACAGTTAGTGAGAAACTCATCCCACATAGATAGGTTTGCTATTGCTGCTGGATCTAGTCTGAGGACTCGATCTGGGTCTTGCACTGATGTGAGAAAGATTAAAAGCTGTGATATAAAAGACCACCCCTGAGGAAAATGGCGAAATTGAGCATAGAAAAATGAAAAACAATGAATGCCACCCTGTTAAATCAGTGAACAAACACAATGGAAGCTGCCCCTTTAAAACTGAACAGGTCACCAAATGCTGCTGGAAAATTATATTAAAGGATGAGGTGCTAGTGATGTTCAGTGAGTCAAAAATGCAAATACAAATAAATAGCAAGCTAAAAGTCCATATTTGATAAATCCAAACACCAAATTGTGATGCTCAAAATCGGATTCCTAGTTCTTCACCACAAGTGCTCAAGAGATGGGTGGCCACTCCCCAGAGAATAATGACCCCTTTTTATGGGAAGGTCAAACAGTGCTTCTGGAATACCAATTGATTCCACTGTCAGCACAGTTCCACTCCACTGACCCCTCAAGATGAAACTAGGATGGGAAAAATGATTCCACAAGAGCTATAGAGGAAGGTCCCACAGTGTAGAATTTTTAATAGATAAAAGCAAATGACAACAACAAATGGCGATTACACTTTCATATTACAGTAGTGATCCGGGCACCAGGTGTAATCAGCATGTGCAAGCTGGCTAATCCTGAAGGGATAGCGTGAAGTCTGCATCTCTCCTAAGGCCAAGCCTAGATAGGATGTGAGATCAGAACCTGGAATGGAGGCTCTTCTGCTCCGACATATGTTTTGCCATATTAGAGTCTTCAGGGAGTGAAATTGAGCATCCCTAATAAGGATTGCAACTGCCTTCTGATACCCCGGTATGACAGGGTGAAGTCGTGGATAACTATCCTGATGCGAGCTAGGTTTGTCAGGAGGCAGGCTAGCCTGCAGGGCACACATATCCAGAGTGACACCTAGGAATGTGATAGAGTGGGCCGAGCCTTACACTTGTGCTTGGCTATGGGTACATTGAGGTTGTTGAACACTACTCTCAACCTGTCAAGATCTCCAGGGGGTGTGCCTGGTTGTTCAATGAGCAGGAAGTCATTGAGGTAGTGGATGACAGTCTGACAGTGGGCCTGGTGTGGCAGAATCCATTTGAGGGCCTGAGCAAAGACGTCAAAAAAACAAGGGCTGTTTTAGGATCTGAAGGTCGACTTGGTCGCAAAATAATAGGACTCCCTCCATTTAATACCATCCACCACCAGAGGGATGACTCGATAGGGAGGAGTTTGAAAGCATCTGAGATGTCTGCTTTGGAAAGCCAGGTGCCAGGACCTATCCTGATGGTGGCCTGAATGGCCATGTCTACTGAGGAGTATTTGAGGGAAAATTCCTCGGAAGGAATCAGGGAGTTCAAGCTCGGTATGTGAGAGGAATGAGGTGCAGACAAATCGTACACTAAGCGGAGTTTATTAGAGAACTTGCCCTTGACAAGCCCAATAGGGCTGACTCAATAGACTGGAAAAAGTGACTGAGGTAAGGGGCTGATGATGAAGCCTCTGTCCAATTCTGTCTTCAGTAACAAGTCTATTGCTTGTTTGCCGATAGCTGACTGAGGTTCCTGCATTTGTGGGTTGCAAGGTGTAAGGTGATGAGGCCGGTGTGGAACCCCACTCTGAAGCTGTGCACTAGGGATATGGCCAGTGAGGGGGTGGGGTGTGTGGAGAGGTAGAACCCCAACCAACTGACCTATATCCGGGCTAATCAGGACTCATGTTTCAGTTGACAGGTGGCTTTTGGGTGTGCTTTGTGGCATGCTGTGCAGACATGGAGTAGCCTGCACTGGCCATGGAAGCGTCCACCTTGATTGTAGTTGTTACAAATGGTGCCACCCCCTACTGAAAAGATAGGCCATCCTAATCTGTCCAGTTGCCGCGACTGACCTGGGGCTGGCAGACCCTGACTGGTGCCGGAGGTGGAAGGGGGGTAGAAGGGACACCTTGTGGCTGCATCAGAGCTGGACTAGAAAATCATACAGAGCAGGGAAAAAAATAAAAAATAAAAAAAATCTTCATTTTTCAAAGAATTGTGGGAAAAATTACAACATCAAAAAACTCACCATGAATCTTACTAAATACCTTGGAATGTCTACTTTCCAAAAAGGGATCATTTGGGGGTATTTGTACTTTCCTGGCTTGTTCGGGTCGCAAGAACTGAGATAGGCCACCAGTGCATCAGGTGTGATCAATTTTTATGATTTGCACCACAGCTTGTGGACGCTATAACTTTCACAAAGACCAAATAATTGCCACCAGTTTGGGTTATTTTCATCAAAGATATGTAGCAGTATAAATTGTGGCCAACATTTTTGAAGAAAAAATAATAATTTGCAAAGTTTTATCACAGAAACAAAGAAAAATTAGTTTTTTTTCAAAATTTTATATATATATATATATATGTATATATATATATATATATATACATATATATATATATATATATAGCGCAATAAATAAAAAACCCAGAGGTGATCAAATACCACCAAAAGAAAGCTCGATGTGTATGAAAAAAAGGACACAAAATTAATTTGGATACAGTGTTGCATGACTGAGTAATTGTCATTCAAAGTGTGAGAGCACCGAAAGCTGAAAATTGGTCTGGTCATGAGGGGGGTTTAAGTGCCCAGCTGTCAAGTGGTTAAGGGGGTAAAACCTTCCGGGATGTGGTTAATTGAACAAGCTAAAGTTAGAAGCTGATTGGCTACCATGCACAGCTGCACCAGGTTTTATACTCTCCAGTTATAGTAAATCAGCTCCAGTGTTTGCAGTCAAACAGACCCAGTGATGTAACACATATCAATAAAAAGGATTAGCACACAGGTCAGTAAGTGCAGAGGAAGTCACATATATTTCATATCAGTGATTTATAGGTAGGGTAGCGTGTGCTAAACATAATTAAGTGATATGCTTGATTCTTTTCTTAAGAAAGGCTTTTAAAATTTTACACCTATGATATGACCTGAACATAGGTAAGCAGTAGTTTAAAAGAAAATATGATACCAACAGAATTTGTGTAGTGAATAGTAGTCTTTGGTTGCTGTATTAGTCTGCATTTCAAAAACAAAAATGGTACATTTAAAATATCTAAAATCTAGCAAGTTAACCACTTTCAGACCGGACCATTTTGCTGGTAAATGACCAGAGGTCTTTTTACACTTTGGCACTGCGCTGTTTTAACTGGTAATTGCGCGGTCATGCAATGTTGTACCCAAACAAAATTTGCGTCCTTTTCTTCCCACAAATAGAGCTTTCTTTTGATGGTATTTGATTGCCTCTGCGATTTTTATTTTTTGCGATATAAACGTAAAAAGACCGCAAATTTTGAAAAAAAATGATATTTTCTACTTTTTGTTATTAGAAAAATCCAATAAACTCAATTTTAGTCATACATTTAGGCCAAAATGTATTCAGCCACATGTCTTTGGTAAAAAAAAAGTCAATAATTGTATATTTATTGGTTTGCGCAAAAGTTGTCACATCTACAAACTAAGGTACGTTTTCTGGAATTTACGCAGCTTTTAGTTTACGACTGCCTATCTCATTTCTTGAGGTGCTGAAATGGCAGGGCAGTACAAAACCCCCCCAAATGACCCCATTTTGGAAAGTAGACCCCCTAAGGAAATTGATAAGAGGCATGTTGAGCCCATTGAATATTTTATTTTTTTGCCTCAAGCGATTGAATAATGACCAAAAAAAATTTTTTTTTTTTTTTTTACACAAAGTTGTCACTAAATGATATATTGCTCACACATGCTATGGGCGTATGTGAAATGACACCCCAAAATAAATTCTGCTGCTTCTCCTGAGTACGGGGATACCACATATGTGGGACTTTTTGGGAGTCTAGCCGCGTACGGGGCCCCGAAAACCAAGCACCGCCTTCAGGCTTTCTAAGGGCGTAAATTTTTGAGTTCACTTCTCACTACCTATTACAGTTTTGAAGGCCATAAAATGCCAAGATGGCACAAAACCCCCACAAATGACCCCATTTTAGAAAGTAGACACCCCAAGCTATTTGCTGAGAGGCATGTTGAGTTCATGGAATATTTTATATTTTGCCACAAGTTGCGGGAAAATTACAAACTTTTTTTTGTTTTTTTGTTTTTTTTCACAAAGTTGTCACTAAATGATATATTGCTCACACATGCCATGGGCATATGTGAAATGACACCCCAAAATAAATTCTGCTGCTTCTCCTGAGTACGGGGATACCACATATGTGGGACTTTTTGGGAGCCTAGCCGCGTACGGGGCCCCGAAACCAAGCACCGCCTTCAGGCTTTCTAAGGGCGTAAATTTTTGAGTTCACTTCTCACTACCTATTACAGTTTTGAAGGCCATAAAATGGCAAGATGGCACAAAACCCCCACAAATGACCCCATTTTAGAAAGTAGACACCCCAAGCTATTTGCTGAGAGGCATGTTGAGTCCATGGAATATTTTATATTTTGCCACAAGTTGCGGGAAAATTACAAACTTTTTTTTTTTTTTTTTTTTCACAAAGTTGTCACTAAATGATATATTGCTCACGCATGCCATGGGCATATGTGAAATGACACCCCAAAATAAATTCTGCTGCTTCTCCTGAGTACGGGGATACCACATATGTGGGACTTTTTGGGAGCCTAGCCGCGTACGGGGCCCCGAAAACCAAGCACCGCCTTCAGGCTTTCTAAGGGCGTTACAGTTTTGAAGGCCATAAAATGCCAAGATGGCACAAACCCCCCCCCCAAATGACCCCATTTTGGAAAGTAGACACCCCTAAATTTAGAGGTACACTAGTGAGACTAGGTAATAAATGGCGGGTGCCCTGAAACTATAAAAAAATAACTAACCAACCAGCGTCACCTGTAACAGTTATATGGTGATCACTGGTGAAAGGGTTAACTAGGGGGCAATCAGGGGGCTTTATGCGGTAGTATATGGGGGTCCCTGGCGCTATAAAAAGCTGCGGCGAACCTAAATACCTACCTGCCTAACTAGCGTTACCTGTGACACTAATACAGCGATCAGAAAAACGATCGCTTATTAGGCTGGGTTCACACTGGAGCGATGCGGGAACGCCACGAATGCGCGGCGGGTTCCCGCATCGCATGCCTCCCGGCGGCAGTTCACACTGCCCTATGCGAACTGCTGGGAGTGTCAGTGAAATGTTACTGACACCCCCAGATCAGTTCGCATATCGCAGTGCGATCTGCAAACTCGGATCGCATGGTGTGAACACCCATGCGATCCGATTCTGCTGCGGGCCAAAAAAAGGGTCCCGTGCGAATTTGCGGCGGGTGCGGCGGGTGCGGCGGGTGCGGCGAATGGCTGAACTCGAATCGCACAGAGATCGGATGTGATTTGCACTGCAGTGCGGTGCGAATCACATCCGTTCTCAAACCGCTGCAATGTGAACCCAGCCTTAGTGACACTGGCGACGGGGGGTGATCACGGGGGTTAAACCTTTATTGGGGGGGTTAGGGGGGTACCTTAGAACTAAAGGGGGCTAACCCTAACTGCCCTAACAGTTATTAGTCACAAATGACACCCGCCGGGTGATCAGGGGGTTAAACCTTTATTAGGTAATAAATGACGGGTGCCCTGAAACTATAAAAAAATAACTAACCAACCAGCGTCACCTGTAACAGTTATATGGTGATCACAGGTGAAAGGGTTAACTAGGGGGCAATCAGGGGGCTTTATGCGGTAGTATATGGGGGTCCCTGGCGCTATAAAAAGCTGCGGCGAACCTAAATACCTACCTGCCTAACTAGCGTCACCTGTGACACTAATACGGCGATCAGAAAAATGATCGCTTATTAGGCTGGGTTCACACTGGAGTGATGCGGAAACGCCGCAAATCCGCGGCGGGTTCCCGCATCGCATGCCTCCCGGCGGCAGTTCACACTGCCCTATGCGAACTGCTGGGAGTGTCAGTGAAATGTTACTGACACCCCCAGATCAGTTCGCATATCGCAGTGCGATCTGCAAACTCGGATCGCATGGTGTGAACACCCATGCGATCCGATTCTGCTGCGGGCCAAAAAAAGGGTCCCGTGCGAATTTGCGGCGGGTGCGGCGAGTGTGGCGGGTGCGGCGGGTGCGGCGAATGGCTGAACTCGAATCGCACAGAGATCGGATGTGATTTGCACTGCAGTGCGGTGCGAATCACATTCGTTCTCATAAACCGCTGCAATGTGAACCCAGCCTTAGTGACACTGGCGACGGGGGGTGATCACGGGGTTAAACCTTTATTGGGGGGGTTAGGGGGGTACATTAGAACTAAAGGGGGCTAACTCTAACTGCCCTAACAGTTATTACAGTCACAAATGACACCAATGCAAAAAAAAAAAAAAAATGACATTGGTGTCACTGTGACTGGGGGGCAGGGGTAATTGGGGGGGTGATCGGGGGGTAAAGGGGGGGTGTGAGTGTGCCTGGCATGTTCTACTGTGTGTGTAGAGTGTTGGTGCAACTCACCGATCCGCTCTCCTCCGTGTCGGAACGAAAAATACCGACACGGAGGAGAGAATACATCACTTCCTCTCCTGTGTTTACATTACAGGAGAGGAAGTGATGTCACGGGGGATTTCCATTCGTCGAGAGCGATCGCGAGGAGGTGGCCATGAATGAATGGCCGCCCCCTCATCCCGGATCGCTCTCGAAGGAATGCCGACCGCCGCAGGCACCGGGGGGGGGCCCGATCGGGCCCCCCACCCGCGGGCAGGCAGGGACTTATATATACGCCCATATGCCTGCCCGTGCCATTCTGCCGACGTATATCGTCGTGCGGCGGTCGGCAAGTGGTTAAATATCAAAGATGGAACCACATATGGACTTTTTTTTTGTCCTGGGACTCTCCCTCATTACTAGCTGAGACATGAGTGGGAGCCTATTGGCCCATTGGCTCCCACTGCAGTCAATCACAGCCAGTGAGCCAATGGGGAGAGAGCGGAACAGGGGCCAAGCTACGGCTTTATGGGGTTGATTTACTAAATGCAAATAGACTGTGCGGTTGCACTCTGCAAGGGCAGTTACTCCAGAGCTTAGTAATTGGGGTAAAGCTTCACTTTGCAAAAAATACCCAATTATGTGCAATGAAAATAAAAAAAATGCATTTTTGCTTTGAAGTCAGCAGAGCTTATGCTCATTTAATAAGCTCTGGAGCAACTGCTCTTACAGAGTGCAACTTCACTTTTCAAAGTGCACCGTCCATTTGCCTTTAGTAAATCAACCCCATAGTGCCTTATGGATGCACAGAGCAACAGCTTGGAAGTGAGCACGCAGGTGTGCCCCTGTGCTTACTCTGGGGGCACTGCTCGAGCAGGAGGAGCCAGGAGTGCAGGCGGGGGACCCGAACAGAAGAGGATCAGAGCTCCTCTGTGCAAAACCACTGCATTTTAAATGACAATTGCGCGGTCATGCTACACATTACCCAAACAACATTTTTATCATTTTCTTCCCACAAATAAAGCTTTCTTTTGATGGTATTTGATCACCTCTGCAATTTTTATTTTTTGCTAAACAAACCAAAAAACCCTGAAATTTTGGGAATTTGTTTTTCTTTGTTTTGGTTATACAATTTTGTTTTCTTCTTCACTGATGGGCACTGATGAGGCGGTACTGCTGGACACTGATGAGTTGGCACTGATATGTAGAATTGATGGGCACTGATAGGTGGCACTGATATGCAGCACTGATGGGCACCAATAGGCAGCACTGTATGCAGCACTGATGGGCACTGATATGCAGCACTGATGGGCACTGATTGGCAGCACTGATGGGCACTGATAGGTGGCATTGATGTGCACTGAGAGGTAGCACTAATGGGCACTGATAGGTGGCACTAATGGGCACTGACTGGTGACTGTGATGGGCACTGACTGTCGGCTGTGAAGGGCAATGACTGTGGGCTGTGAAGGGCACTGACAGGCGGCTGTGATGGGCACTGACAGTCAGCACTGATTGGTGGTACTGATTGGCACTGATGGGCAGCACTGATGATGAAGTACTGACAGGTTTTACTACTGGGCACTTAATAGGCACTCTGATGGCAACTGGCTGGCACTGTGGATGGCACAGAATGTTATCCTGCTGGACGTCATATAATGCCCAGTCAGGATATCTGAACCACTTCCCGGCCGTCAATCTGCTATAGACCGGAGCAGAAAGTGGTTAAAAAACAAACAAAAAAAAGAAAACAATTCTTTAATATCACTTATAGACCCCTTTCACACCAGGGCGTTTTGCAGGCGCTATAGCATTAGAAATAGCGCCTGCAATCCGCCCTAAAGAAGCTGCACCATTGTCTGTAGTGTGAAAGCCCAAGGGCTTTCACACTACAGTGGTGCGCTGGCAGGACGTCAGTGTAGTGTGAAAGCCCTTGGGCTTTCCATTGAAATCAATGGGACAGCGCTGTAATACCGCCGGCAAAATGCTGCTATTGTGGCCTATTGCTGGCGGTTTTAACACTTTCTCAGCCGCTAGTGGGGGGTAAAAGCACCCCGCTAGCAGCCGAAAAGCGCCGCAAATCCGGCGGTAAAACGCTGCTAAAAATAGCAGCATTTTACCGCCCACGCTATGGGCAGTGTGGTGTGAAAGGGGTTAAAAAGAAAGCATGTGCTTCGCATTAGAAATGTTTGTCAGCTGGATGTGTTTTAATTATTTATAGTGCAAGTTAGAGTATGTTGTGGCCTGTAGACACATGGAAATTATTTACTAGGCAAATAGGCTCTTCATTTTGCAATGGAATTTGCTTCAGAATGTGAATGTACTGAAGTTTCACTTTGCAAACAATATTCAATCACGTGCAAGGAAAATAAAACAAAAACTGCATTTTAACTTGCATATGATTGGATGAGGGAAGTCAGCCAATACACTTTTTCAACCTACCATATATACTGCACTGATCTGCTCAGGCAATCATTTGATGTCAATGTTGGTAACTAACCTGAGGATACATACAAAACCATCATGTGTTACTGTATGCATTCGAAGTGCTTACATTGGGTCCATACTTTCCTACATCAACATAGCCTGATACTGCAACCAGCATGCGGTTCAGAATGATTCAATGAGCACTGCTAATTTTAGAGCTATTTTGATCAATAATTTCACTGTGTATAGGTCAATTCTTTTACCTGATCAATATCCTCTCCCACATTGAAGGGGGGCAAGATGAAAAAAGCTTGTTAAACAGTGATAGCATCTGCCTGTGTATACACAGCTGCTTCCATTACACTCTGCAGAATCCAGCTCAGCACAGAAGTTTTATGTTTGGATTTGTTTAATTTGGTCACTCACAATTTGGATAAGGCTGGATAATAATTATGTGCTCATCAAAACAATGTACACATTTTTTGTTTCACCCTCTATAACCACAGCTGTTGGCCTTTGCAGAATTTAAGTGAGTAGTTTGCTTCTAACAAATCTTTCTGATACTTTAATGCCACGTACACACGATCAAACAATCCGGTGGAAAAGTCCGGCGGACAATCCCCCCGTGTGTAGCCTCCGGCGGACTTTTATTACCCAAAAGTACGGCGGACTTAGAAAGTAGTTTTGCACTCCAATCTTTCCGTCGGACTCGCATTTCGGCGGACAATCCGGCCGTGTGTATGCCAGTCGCCGTACTTTTGAAATGAACTGACTTTTCCCGCCCGGAGAAAAGTCCGCTCATTTTGAGCGCGTCTCCAGGTAGATGGGGCCAGCGCAGGAGGCGTCGCTGGCCCCGCCACCTGGTCCACATCAGACCCTTGTCCAAGCACACTACCCGGCCAGCCAAGAAAGGGGGGGATGAGCGAGTGCCCCCCTCCTGAGCCGTACCGTGTGCCCTCAACATGGGGGGTGCCTTGGGGAAGGGGGGCCGCGCGGCCCCCCCACCCCAAAGCACCTTGTCCCCATGTGGCATAAGAAATCTGCATGTTACAAATGCATATAATAGGATAATGGGGCAAGGGGAAGTCTGGTTTGTTGCCATAGTATTCAGCCTGTGTAGTCTGTTCAGTCCTTACGTGGGACTGTTGTGCCATGTATTGCCAACTTCAGTCTGTTCTTAAAGTTTTTTTTCTAATGCCGCATACACACAATCAGACTTAGTCTGGCGGACAAACCGCCGGACTTTGCAGCGGAGGTCTGCTGGACTTTCCGAACGAGCGGACCTGCACACACACGCCCACACATGACCAGATTTTTCCGCCGGACTTTTGAAATGAACGGACTTGCCCACACACGGAGTCCGTTCATTTTGAGCGCGGCTCCACGGAACTAGCGAAGGAAGTCAATGTTGCCGCCTCCATCGGCGAGATTTAAAGGGGAACCCCCTACGCTGAGAAAACGGCGTGGGGGTCCCCCCAAAGTCCATAGCATACCCTTATCTGAGCACGCAGCCCAGCCGGTCAGGAAAGGGGGTGGGGACGAGCGCCCCCCACCCCAAAGCACCTTGTCCCCATGTTGATGAGGACAAGGGCCTCTTCCCGATTTCCTGGAGGATGATGGGACTGTGACATCATAAGGGGCAGAGTCTTCATGTGACATCACCTGGTGATCCTGCCCCTTATCGCTATATAAGTTGCCGCACAACGCGTCCCTGCCATTAAGGCTGGAGAAAGCATTGTGTCAACATCGGAAGGAAGAAGAAGACGAAGAAGAAGAAGGCAGCGGCGACAGTGACAAGACTGGGCCAATGCTAGTTAAAGAGCTGGAAGATGAAAGCCGAGGCCCGGAAAGTAGAACCGAAGAGTGGGACAAGACCCCCGGATGGCGGGGGCAACGAAGGAGAAAGCCGGGCTCCTCCGCTAGCAAAAGAGCAGAAGATACTGGAGGAGCCCGGCGAGAAGACCCATGAAGACGGAAGAAGTCCCCCGGAGCTGTCTAATAAAGTACTTTAAAAACCTGTGTTGTCTTTTTTTATGTACACTTTTTTCCCCAGGTGAATGGGTAGGGATACATCGTACCCCATACTCATTCACATAGGGTAGGGGGCCGGAATCTGGGAGCCCCCTTATTAAAGGGGCTTCCGGATTCTGATAAGCCCCCCTCCCGCATACCCCAACAACCAACGACCAGGGTTGTCGGGAAGAGGCCCTTGTCCTCATCAACATGGTGACAAGGTGCTTTGGGGTGGGGGCCCCTTCCCCAAAGCACCCCCATGTTGAAGGCATGTGGCCTGGTACGGCTCAGGGGGGGGCTGCTCGCTCGTCCCCACGCCCTTTCCTGACTGTCCGGGCTGCGTGCTCAGATAAGGGTCTGCTATGGAGTTTAGGGTGACCCCCACGCCAGTTTTTTCAGCATAGGGGTTCCCCTTTAAATCCATACCAGGTGACGGGTCTAGCGAGGTGTCAATCTCGCTGATGGAGGCGGCGACATTGACTTCTTTCGCTAGTTCCGTCTACCTGGAGCCACGTTCAAAATGAACGGACTTTACTCCGTGTGTGGGCAAGTCCGATTGATTTTGAGTCAAGACTTCTTTCAAAGTTCGCCTGACTTTTGGGAAGAAAAAGTCCGCCAGAGCCCCCACACGGGTGAATTGTCTGCCGGATTCTGGTCCACCGAACTCTGGTCCGCCGAACCAAGTCCGTTGGATAGTCTGATCGTGTGTACGTGGCATGAGTCCTTATCCACATCCTTCACTATGCTTGACTTTATAAATATTCAGCAGAAAAAAGGTACCATTCAGTGGTTTTTAGGTACATAAATAATAACAGCCACTTGAAATATTAAAATTCAAGTTTCCCTGCCAATACAAGGACACTTTGATTTGTAAAAAAACACTTACAACAATGCACTATACCTATATAATCATACAACACGAAATGTAAAGACGCCACCTCTAAATTAGGCCCATACACACATACTGTAAGGATTACATAAATTCAAACAGTATAGTTGCAATATGTGAACCTCTATTGGGCCAATGAATACTTCATCTCGGTTCATGAATAATTCACTTCTTCAAGAGCAATGTTGAGGAGGAATACACTCTTAAAATATACCTGTCTCTGGGTATGCCAAAGATGGGTGGGGAACCCAGAAGCTATAAAAGGTACGTATGACCTAGAAACCAGTAGGAGCATTGAGATGGATGACGTGTACCAAAAACTCATAATGGAATTACTGTATATATACAATGTGAAGTGAGGGGCTCCCAGGAATAAATAAGTGAAGAATAAATGAAACCATGGACCACCAATGCAGGTATATCTATTACTAAATAACTAGTAATAAGCCAGGAGATCCTCAATGGTTATAATATAGCATGGCCAGGCTATACAGTAAGTAATGTGTACAGTAAGGCAGCAATGAATTCACATTCCTAATATGCAATATGCTCAGACTTTGCGATAGGAACCGTCCAATGTGGAACCAAGTTCTTATGCCGCATACACACGACCGGACTTTCCGGCAGACTAGGTCCAACGGTCTTCACGACGGACTTTTGGCGGAGTTCTGATGGACTTTCCAAATGAATGGACTTGGCCACACACAATCCCACCAAAGTCCGACGCATTTGAACGTGATGACGTACGACCGGACTAGAATAAGGAAGTTCATAGCCAGTGGCCAATAGATGCCTTAGCGTTGGTTTTCGTCTGTCGGACTAGCATACAGACGAGTGGATTTCTCCATAGGAACTGGGTCCAGCAGAGATCTGGCAGAAAAAATTGAAACATGTTCTATTTCTAAAGTCCATCAGATTTTTGGACAGCAAAGGTCCGATGGAGCCCACACACGATCAAATTGTCCGATGGATTTGTTCTGTCGGACCTTTGCTGTCGAAAAGTCCGGTTGTGTGTACGCGGCATTACAATCATCTAATCACATGACTGCTGAGAAGCTTAGTCTTGTCTTAACCCCCACTTATTTAAACCACCACAAAACCTTGCCCCCCAAAAAGACACATAGACCACTTTAAGTTGGAAGTATGGCAAGACCACAGCTTTATTGAACAACTTAGTATAACAACCTTCAAAATACCAATACCATGCCGGTCACGGTTATACTGTGAGCATCTATAACCAAACCGTATAGTCTAAGAGGCCTATCTTCACCATCAGAGAGAGACAGGCATTAAACTGACCCTGTAATTAATGTGAATGCATAGCCTATAAAGTAATACCAATTGCTGGCAAGGTAAAACCGCCAATGAAGCTGTGATGAACATACAACGAGCAGGTGAGTGGGCAACACTTGTGACAACAAATTCTCTTAAAATTAGTGGGACGTGCCTCTGCATAGCCTTTTCTACAGTTCCTGGTCCACCCAGTCACCTCCTGCCATTGTAGCCAATCCCAACAGAGCCACTCCGACTCCCTGATTAAGTTGACGCCCCACTTGGTTGCCAAGCATCTAGCAGTCAGGGCTCCCTTTCCTTAGGGCAGGGCAGGTCAAGGGGCCTTCAATCACATCCTCTGGTGCACTTTATAAATATACTTGCACATTTGGAAGACCAAAACCTATACTTAATCCATATTCAAATTTCAGAATGTTATATCACTAAAATTCAGTAACATCATGATGTTGCTTGTTTGTCATTAGTGATATTATCATAATATAACATAATGACTTTTAATCTTATCTACTCACTAATGAACAATTTCGGACAGATGGCATGCGTTAAAATTTAAGTATATATACCGGTACAATATACCAGATAAACATTCTAAGTAAATCCATTAGTTTTACTAAATGCTTTGCATTAAGAAGCCCTTTGCCACTCAGTCTTTTTCCATTGCTTTTAATACACATAATGAGTAATGTAATTACTTAATTGCACATGTTATCAATATACACAAAACTTAATATTTACAGTTAACTGATTGGCTATTGATTTAGTATACATGTTTTGCTTGTTAAGTTTTATTGTAAAATCTTTTTCCAGCCTGTGCTTAATGTTCCCCCCTTTCAATATCCTTATCTCTATTCCTGTAACACATATGCATAAAAGTAATTAATAAGTAGGATCTTTTTTTTTTTTTTTTAAATAACAAACATGTTATTGCTACCAGCTCTGTGCAATGGTTTTGCACAAAACCGCAGCCTTGATCCTCCTCATCTGGGGTCCCCCAAAGACGCTCCTGCCTCCTTCTGCCTTTCAGTACCACCATTAGCAAGCTGCTTAGATATTTGAGCATACTAAATCTCGAGTTGCATTGTGTGCATGTATAACACACACACTGCAGCTCGACCTTGCTCCCTTCTTATTGGACTGGATTTCATTGACAGCAGCAGGAGCCAATGGTTCCTGTTGCTTTCACTGAGTCCAGTGAGAGGAGGGATAACAGCACCACTGCTCTTGAGCACAGCACTGAGCAAGATTGGGCTCAGGTAAGCATTTGGGGGGGTGGAGTGCTGTACCTAAAACGTTTTCAATCCAGAGAATGCTTTAAAACACCTTTAGCCTTTAAAACCACTTTAAACCACTCTTTTACGGAATTTTTTGTCATTTGCTGTGTTTTTTTATTTAAGAATAGAAAGTTGGGATGGATGACATAATCATGATACTGTATGATGGCTGCACTGTTAATGCTTAGCCCACTGATATTCTGTGCAATAACTGTAGGTCTGGATTTGTGAATGGTTCATATGGGCCTCTGGTGATGGTGCAGGACCCCTAAGAGTGTTACTGGCAGGCTTAGCAACATAGATATTACGTTTTTCCATACTTTTAGTAATATTGTCCAATAAAGTAACTCTTACTACTTAAGATTGTGGCATGCATGCATTTTGGACAAAAATAAGGACCACTACAGTGTGCAATAAGAACATTACAGATAGGCTGCTCCCATGATGCTCCCTCTATCCTTTTAAAGATGACTCAGGGGCATTTCCCCCATAAACACCACACATGCAAAACCTGGATCCCAATTTAACTGTACTTTAATTAAGGGGTGCATTTCTTGAGATAGATGCCTATCTCTTATAAACCTGATTAAATATTAGCCCTCAAGGACCCTTGTACACACGGTCAGAAATTCCGACGGAAAATGTCCGATTGGACCGTGTTGTCAGATAATCCGACCGTGTTTGGGCTCCATCTGACTTTTTCCGTCGGAATGTCCGACCAACAAAGTTTGAGAGCTGGATATAAAATTTTCCGACAACATGATCCAATGCGCATCAGTTCTGATCGTGTGTAGCCTAGTCCGACGGATAAAATGCCATGCATGCTCAGAATAAATTCTGAGACGGAAGCACTCGGTCAGGTAAAACTACTGTTCGTCATCGATATAGCACATTCGTCACGCTGTTTAATGCAGCGCATTCTCTTTTTCTTTATAATGCTACAAGAAGTTGTACATCTAAGTTGTTTTGCTGCTCATATTCACACACACTTCTCCCAAACTTATTTCTTTATTCTTTTTCCTGATTTCATGAATACAATATTTTAATTCGTCATTTTTGATTTTTTTTTTGTACATTTTGTGGTTGGTTTTTTAATCTAGATCTCCTTTTATGACATTTTGCTCATAAAACACCATTATTATCTTTATATTTTATTGTTTTCTTTTTTAATCTCTAGGAGGTTGTTTGGTGTTGGTGCCCCTTGTTATTAATTCGACTTTGTATTTTTAAATGTACCTGCCTACTCACAAATAAACTGTCCTTTTTGAAGTAAAACACATAGGCAAGTATTTCTTGAACCAAAAAAAACCTTTATTTAGTTGTCATAAACAAGCAGGAAACAAACAGCAAACAAACAGGAACAACAAGAAGGCAACGCTGGAGAAACTGGTCAATTTGGCAAAGCCTTTGGCCCCCAGGGCAGACATCAATTATTTTTTAAATGCAAAATTGGTGGCCTGAGGAGTACATATCTAAAGGGAGAACAATCTGGTCCAGAAGTCCAAGAGATCAGGAAGAGCAGACGATCTATGTCCCCAGGCTGTGGTCATACAAGAGCCTGCATGTTCTGTCAGACCAGACTGAACCCAGGCCATCACTCTCTGGTCTTCCTTGGACACTTCCCTCCAGGCTTCCTTCCAGGCTGTGGCTCTGCTCTTGTAATTGTGGCAGGAGGTGGAGGAGGAGGGGGGCGATGGTTGACCTCCTGGCTGCCACTTGCCACAGCCTCCTCCCGGGTGCCAATTGCCACAGCCTCCTCCCTGGCTGAGGTCTTCCTGTGTATGAAAATGGGACATAGTTTTAGTTTTTTGGTCATAAATCACACAATTTTGTGCTCATGACTGTTGCAAATTGAATGTTACCAAATAGAACAGACTATCGTTCTGAGCCAAGCATTTTTCATTCTTGTCCCAATCATTTTTGGTCACTACTGTCTATTGATATGTAAACCACTTTGTTAAATCACAACTTACTGATCAATAATAACATCTAGTTAGCATCATTAAATGTACGACAATAAATATGCTAAACAATGCTATACCTGTCTCAAGCTGGGCCGATCCACATGTTGCTGCCTGGAAGGCCCAGGTTAAACATTGGAGGCCTCAACTGGGGGTGAAGGAAGCCTTGAAGGAAGACTGTAGAGTGCTGGCCTGGGTTCCCTCTGGTCTGCCACACAATGCAGCCTCTCATAGTACAACATCCTGGGGACATAAATGTCATCTGGATCTCCTGATCTCAGGGAATCCTATAACTTCTTGAGCTCCCTCAGATATGTACTCCTTAGGGCACCAATTTTGGCCATCACATAGGTCATGTCTGCCGTAGGGAGCATGATCTTCACCAAACCAAGCAGTTTCTCCAGCTCTGCCTTCCTCTTTCTTAGGTCCTTAGAAAGGAGGTGGTTCATCTGCCACAGGCAGGGAAGCTCCCTGAGCATATCAATGATTAGCTCCAGAAAATGTGGTTCCTTGAAGGAATCCATCTTCTCTGCAAGACATAACACAAGACAAACACCAATAATGTCAGACTAATCTCTCATAATCAAGTCCCAATATAAGCTTCAATCTAGAAGCAGTATAAGCTAGTGATGTACCAAGTTCAAATTGTACCTTCGCTCTAACGATTGGTGTTTCAGCTCCTTCCGCCGCTCACAGATCGTACATACAACGCACGCGTGTTGCGTTTTATATACAGTGCGCATGCGTGAAACTCCGCCCGCCCCTGACGTTCTTTCTAGTCTATTCCCTGCCCCTTCTCGTTTGGCGCAGTGGGGAGAGCACATGGCGGAGACACAGCAGGGGCATGATAATTCCACTAACGAGGAGAAGGATGAGGAAAGCCTGGAGCCAGAAATGTCCCGATCCCAGAGGAGGAGATATAAGGACTCAAATATGTATTTTGGGAGAGATGTTGGAGATGGTGGACATATTGAAGAGGAACGACTATGATGGGAAGTGTGGACCTTACCCAAACCCAAATGTCAGAAAGGCCAAGATCCTGACTAAAGTTGTGAAGGGTCTTCAGAAGAATTTTGGGGTACGACGATCCAAGGATCAACTAAGAAAACGCTGGTCAGACCTGAAACTGAGGGAGCACGATCAGTACAGAAGGATCAAGCGAGTTCTTCAAAAAAGTAAGTAGTTGTCGTGTGTTCATATTATTATTGCTTGCATACTGCTCCATGTGCTTTGATTTAATGTTTACAGTACAGTTTAAAATAGCCACTTTCATGTTCATGGGTTCAATCGTTCGTAATAAACATCGTTCACACAACAGGTAAGTATTCCAGCTTTAGAAAGTGTCAAAAATAATGTTTTCAGCTTTGAACTCTGCCAAAAAACACAATTGTATGACACTTCCAAGCAATGTTTCATATTCCTATTTCTGCCCTCATATATCTGTGTGCTAAGTATTCCTTTTTTACATTCACATAGGGGAGAGAAGACTCGGGACGTCTGAGGATACCAACACCAGAAGCAGAGGAGGAAGGAGAGATTGTAGAGATTGGCAAAATTGGCACCACGACATGTGAGTGTCTGAGACCACAGCTTCAGGTAAGCTAATCAATGTATGCCTGCATATTTATAATACACTGTGTTTTTTTGGTTTATTTTTAGGTGATGTGGATGCTGTGGAAGAAGAATCATATTTTACCAGTGAAAGTGCCCAGATCCTCATCGGGGAGATAATGGGGTGCAATTGCGATTTAGATAATATCAAGAAAAACATCAATGATGTTCAACAAAAAAATGAATAACATCATTGATGTTTTAGGGAGAATCTGAAACACCCAAAATACTTTTATATTTTTACAAAAGCCAAATTTGGAAGATGCACACAGTGTGTCAACATATGCTATCTCCCATCATGGGGGATCAATGTATGCGTTTTGTGGGTGCAACCCCTTACTTGCTACTAAAGTGGCTAAGATGAAGGGGTTGCACCCCCAAAACATGTACATTGATACCCCATGATGGGGCACATGTTGACATTAGGCATAGGATCAAGAGGAAAATGGCCACCTTTTGATTCACAATTTGTGTGCATCTTCCAAATTTGGCTTTTACAGGGGTGACACCCCATGTGATGAAGGCAATATCAACACAGTTTGTACATACTCATGTCTGATATTGTCTTCACTTTTCAAAGTTGAACTTTGTAAGTTCCTGTGTTCTGTATATTATGCTTTGATACATGCCTGTTTACACAAAAACACCAAGTTATCTAAATGTTACCAAAAATAATGTTTTATATACACCAAATGTGCTTTGAGTAAAAAAAATTTGTGACAATGGGTGTTACTTACTAAAGGCAAATCCACTTTGCACTCAAAGTGCAGTTTCAGGTGCACTTTTGCAGTGCACTTGTAGTGCATAGTGGAGTTGCCTTTAGTAAATAACACCCACAGTGCTTTTTAATTTCCACAATCACGCCATTTTCATGACCCCACACATTTCTGCCATGGTGCTGAAAATTAGCAATACTTTTGTCAGTAATGCACTACATACATTAACAACAAAAACAAGGTGTGTGTGTGTAGCAGACCCACAACATAATAATATTATCTAAAGAAGAGACTGTCTTCTCATCTTGCACAGAAATTGGGTTTGCACTGTTGTAGAAAAAGGCCCAAAAAAACCTAGGAGACACCTAAAACAAAGCCAAGCAGTAAATGAAAACAAAGATTATTGCAGTTTGAAAGAAAAAAATATTAAAAAAATGCTTTCAAACGTTGTCTGGCATATCAATGGCCCCCCTACCCACAAAGTACTCCATATATCTTGTTCTGACTTTGTGGGCGCAAGCCAGGACGGCCAGCTTCAAGGGCCATCAGGTTGGCATTTTCTGGTAAGTCTGCAACAGGTCCAACTGAGGCCACATAGTTTGGTGAGTGGTTCTTCAAAAAATTGTGCAGAATGCAACACGAAAGCACAATATTATTGAGTTTATATTCCGCCATGTGGATTGGAGTCAAAAATAGGCAGAACCAGCTGGCCATTATCTCAAAGACCCTCTGGTCCGGGGTGAGGGTCCTCATCGGGAAAGGCTGCATCAGATGGTTTCCCAGAGCAAACGCTTCATCCGCAATGAAGACAAAAGGGAGTCCTTCCACATTCTCCTCTGGAGGTGGCAAGCCCAGACTGCCACTCTGGAGACCCCAGTAGAACTCCGTCTGCGCGATCACTCCACCATCCGACATCCGGCCATTTTTCCCCACGTCCACATACAGGAACTCGTAGGTAGCTGACACCACCGCCAACATCACGATACTATTGTACCCCTTGTAATTATAATAGTAGGACCCTGAGTTGGGGGGGGGGGGACGATGCGGACGTGTTTCCCATCAATTGCACCTCAGCCACAACTGTGGAGTCAAACAAGAAAAAAAATAGTCATTTTGCACATTAACATTGCAAGCAGATTAGACACAAACATTTTTGGCCAAGATCAGTATAACCTTTTTGGAAATTTAAAGCAAAAACTATAATGTCCCCTTATCAGAGTCCTCATCCCCTCTCCCCATTCCCCCATCTGATGGCCCATTGCAAAAAATTAGGGGGTGGGATGTTTTGGACAGATAACCCTCTCCACTTCATTGAGAGCTGAATGCATAAATAATGTGTGATACTTTGGCCAGACCCTCCTTACTTACACTATTGGCTGCCTACCGGACAGGTAAGAAGTGTCATAATAAAAATAAAAAAATGAACAAATGGAAGCACATTTTTACATTCTGCTATTACCTATCAAGATAATAATAGGAGAAAAAAAACACATTAAACAGTAGCATTTGAAAGTATTGAGGCAGGCCCTTGCACTAGATGCTTTGGTGAATTCATCCATAAATCTGACCACAAAAGAGGTAGGTATAGTGTGTATAGGGTTTGGCAAAGTCAGCAGATAGAGGATTGCTATCAGCTGACCTAGCAGTTGGGGGGAGGGGTTCCTAATGAGTTTGCCCCACCAAAAAAAAAACTCTGGCACTCTGCATGAATTTAAGCACACACATAACATTTGTACACATTTTAGTGGGTGTTTAGGGGAAGCAATACTATGGAGCTGACAAAATACATTGCTAAGTGACTAGGCTAGAGGTGTATGGGCCCAGAAGAGCATGCTGGGGAGGTTAGTGAAGGCAAATAAGCATGAAGGACAAAAAATGAATTTTAAAAGCTTCCAGCATGCATGAGGACAAAGGGGCACAGCATATCAATTACAGCATATTGCAATCATGGTAATTAGGGAATGAGGAAAGAAATACAATATATTAGCAAACATTAAATACATAGAATGTGATGTTAAAGGAGAAAACTTACCTTAATATAGTCCTTCTGCAGGACCTGTATGATGGCAGAACAGGTCTCTGGAATAATGATTCCCAGAGCCTGGGGGAGATGCCTGTTGAGAACTTCAGGTCCTGAAGACTTCTCCCTGTCACCAAGTACTGCAGCGTGGCAACTAGCCTCTGCTCCGTAGTGATGGCTTGACGCATGCAGGTATCCTGCCTGCTGACATAAGGGGACAGCAAAGCTAGCAGATGGTGAAAAATGCAGTCTGTCATGAAATCATCAGGATTATTCTCCCGGATCTCACGAAGCAAAGGCATGTGTGAGAATTGGTCACGCTGGAGGAACCAATTCTTGCTCCATGAACTCCTCCTCGCCCTGTTCATGGACTGGGCTTGTGTCAAAGCTAAAAGCCCAACACCAAGCCCCTGCACAGCATGAATTCTACGACAAGTACTACACAAAACATGGCTGCAAAACGGTCGGCTAGTCAGAACTTACAACAGAAAGCACCGATAAACAGCAAGGCCTGAAAGAACTAACTGAAAACCAGAAATGAGCGGACAATAAGCACTGAAAATCAAAGCGTACTATACCAAGATATAGTCCACAATGACCAACAAATGTGAACTGACTACACGCACTGATAAGCAAATACGCCCCCACAAGCACAAACTGAAGAGCAGTAACGATCTGAAGCACAAGTCTGAAAAGCGTGAATTGTCTCTAACCAAACTTCTACTAACACGTGATAAACACGAGATCAGCAGAAGGAGACCAAAGGGTGCCGGGGGGGGGGTGCTGAACTTCCCTTTTCTAGTTCCGTTGTATGCGGTTTACGTCACCGCGTTCTTGTCGACCGGAAATTCCGACAACTTTGTCCGACCATGTGTATGCAACACCAGTTCCGGACTAAATCCGTTGGATATTATCCGACGGATTTGGTGATCGGAATGTCCGACCGTCTGTACAAGGGCTTAGACCCCAACTGGCTGCAATGACAAAATAGAAAGTTGCTTGGTAGACTTTAAACAACATTACCTATTTGATATTCTTGTCTAAAAATATCCTAACTGGGAGTGTGGTAATGTTGGTTCAACCCTTTACCCATAGGAGTGGACAAGGGGTGTGCCAGGTGTGTCTGGGCACACCCTAATCACCCTATGTGGTGCTGTTTAAACCCCTGACATTTAATCAAAGCCCCTAATGGGCTCCTTATAAATTTGTAGAAAATAATACAATTTTAGAAAATAATAAAAATAAAATAATTCAAATAAAAACTACTGACACCATCCACTGCCCTACTGACATAAATCTCTGCCCTACTGGCACTGTCCACTGCTCTATTGACACAGTCAGTACTGTATATATACCATGAATACACACATACTGTATGTGTTTGAGCTTTGAGGTACACACCCTAATGCAATAGGCTGTGCACACCTATGCCTTTACCCCTCTTCTGGACACCTGGGCTCAGGGTGTTCTCTCTCCCTTAGGACCCTCTTCCTTTGTTCCTCACCTTATGACTCAGATCTCCAATCAGAGTAGGTGCTTACTTCCTCTCACCATGTCTTTCCCAAAAACGTACATTTTCATTTGGGACAGTCCATTCACTCCAAAATCAAATGTTAGAAGCACACTTTTTTGAAGTACCTTTTACCTGTATTCATTAAATCATTGAATGTACTGATAAGAATTTTTGTACAAATGTATGTAGGAAAATTCATACGAAAGTTTGTGCAAAAATCTACTAGTGTGTAGCAAGCATTAGGTTTCCTTCTTGTTCAACTCTAGGTCTGTGTTTCATGATTTTTGTAAAGGCAGAACATGTTTATGCAGTATAATATCTGTTGGCCTGTGCCCTCACATAATTCAAGGGGCAGTAAAGGGGCAGTGCATAACAAATGTATTGGCATCAAAGTGCCCAAAGCTGAAACCAAACTCTGCAACCTTTGTTAAGCCAGTCTGCCCCTAAAGTGTTATGCTTTTAGGAAAAAAACCTATGCGTGTATTTCTGAAAGACCAACATAGACCAAACAAAGACCAACATACTTTTGTCAACAGCATACATTTTCACTCAGGTGGGATACAATGAACACATATTGTACGTGGGATGCCTGATACAAAAGCAGCAATTATTAAATTTATTAAGGTGTTTCTTTTTGAGAATGAGCCGAGCAGCTAAATACAATCATGACCTATCTATTAAAAAAAAAAACTGTGGTTGTGTATATTACTGTTTTCCTATACAAACATTCTATTTCAACACATATATTTATTCACAGTGAAAATATATTATTCCAAAAATGAAAATACCAGAGTAAAAATGAAACAATACAGGACAATCATTTTATTGTGGTTGGGATGCAAGGTGTAACCCCATGTTTTTTACATTGGTGTTATTTCCAACATCAACCTAGAAGACCTATAATTATACTGTATATGTATAAACCAAAATTGGTGTTTACCTATTACTCCTGAAGTAGTGGCTGCAGGCCATATTATGCATTGGGTCTGGCTATATTATAAAACTTCCTTATGATGTCCGGGTCCCTTGCAATAAGAAAGGACCCTCAAGGGAGACTACAAAGTGTAGTTTTGCTATGTTCTCCTTTCCTTTTCTATTTTAGGTTGCTATTGGTTTCTCCTGCCTTTTCTCCCACAGCAGGGAGCAGCTAATTGGTGTCTTTTGACAGGTCTGTATTTGCGCTGTTCTGGAGCCTTTATAAGCTGGATTCTGCCCTCACGCTCCAGCCACCTGAAGAGGAACAGACCACCCTTGATGGACAACATGGAATCCTTACTTTGCCGGCTGATAGAGAAGGCCGAGAGCTCCGGGGGTGAAGAATGGCTCAGTCAGTGTTTAGGAGAAAACCCACCTGCCGTTTATTCACCTCTCATCTCTGTACCAGCTCAGCCTATTCCTGAGGTACAAGGAATGCATGAATGATAGCAACAGCTGTAGGTCTCAGCCTAGAAGTCCCAGGACCCCTGCTCCTGCCTCTTTAAAAAATACTCTGCAGCCAGGCACCTCTGCTGACATGAAGAGACTTGGCAATGTTCCAACCCACACATCTGGTGAGATTCCCTTATCTTCTGTTAACCACATCAATACTGGGCACTTTCACACCCTTCCTTCCCAGACCAATTTTCAGCTTTCAGCGCTCTCACACTTTGAATGATAATTGCGCGGTCATGAAACACTGCACTCATATAAAATTTGTATACTTTTTTTTCACACAAATAGAGCTTTTTTTGGTGGTATTTAATCAGTGCTGGGGTTTTTATTTTTTACGCTACAAATAAAAAAACGAACATTTTCTAAAAAATGCATTTTTCTTAGTTTCTTTTATAACATTTAGCAAATAAGTAATTTCTCTTGATAAATTTTGACCAAAAATGATGCTGCTATATTTCTTTGGTAAAAAATAACCCAAATCAGTGTTTATTTGGTGTTGGCAGTGATAGGGGACTCAAAGATGTTTTATTGGGACAATAAATGTGTATAGGGACAGGGATATATCAGTGGTGCTTGGTGTACTTTTCTATGGTGATCTGTAACAGCTCTCTGTATAAAATCCTCCTCACACAGAGAGCTGTCACAGATCTGCAGATCCCCTCCAACCACACTGAGCTCTAACTGAGATTTTTATGAATCGAGTAATTATCCAAACTGACAATGAAGGCATATTGTTCGCCATAAATTGTTTATCTTCAAAATCAAAGTTTGTTCTTTAAATTTCTCAGTTTCTTAGTTTTACATTGCATGAGGTTCGGTATATATGGTTGAAAGCAAAACACTAATACACTGTGACTAATAGTATTGCAGACTCATTGTCTCATTTGCAGTTTTCCAGATTCCGGGAGCTGGCACCAGAAGCAGACCTGATTTGAATCCCAATGCCCAGCTTACCTCTGGGCTTGATTTGGGACTAGTTACTGCCATTTGGTAGAATTCTATCTCATCCAAAACGTGGGAAGAATATCTCCAAGCTTGGTCAAAATTGTGTATTTATTATCAATATACAACCTTATCATTTGTTTATTTCTTATTAAAATCTGGTCTTAGTGCATCTTCCATTATCAAAATACTAGCTGGAGTCTAATTGTTTCTGAAATTCTTTAATCTCGCTCCACTGTCCTCTTTTTGAGTTTGTCAGGTGCTCAAAGGTTTTAGGCACTTCAACCCAGTTAGAGATGGTAGGAGACCTATTTCTATTGAATTCATAAAAGTAATGTTGGTTTTGGAAGTCATCTGTTTATCCCCTTTTGAAGTAATTTTGTTTAGAAAAGCCTTTTCTATTGCATTTTGGAGCCTTAAAGTGGTTGTAAACCCTTACAAACCACTTTGACCTACAGGTAAGGCCAGATTAAGGCTTACCTGTAGGTCCAAGAAATATCTCCCAAACCTATGCGGTTTAGGAGATATTTGCCCGAAGACGGGCACCACTGTCTACGGCACATGCGCCGTAGACAGCGGCGCGCAGGCGCACTGAGCGTGGCATCCTCTATAACGAAGATGCCGCGCGTCTCGGCTCCCATGTGCATGCGCGGGAGTGACGTCATCGCAGCTTCGCAGATTAACAGCGGCGGAGCTGCAAGATCCACCGAGAAGATGGATGCGGCGGACTACAGGGGACAGCGGTGACTTCGCTGGCTCCTGTGTCAGGTAAGTGACACATAATGGACTACTATGCGATGCATAGTAGTCCATTATGCTTTGCCTTTGCAGGGAATGAAAGAGGAAGTAAACTCCTCAGGGTTTACTTCCTCTTTAAGAGTTGGAGAATTTTCAGCTCCCAATAAATCTTCAAGTTCCTTTTTACTGGATATGTCAATTTCTGATGTGTCAATTTTTGTTGATGCGGTAAATCTTTTTATTAGAAGGTCAAAATCTGATCAAGCTAGTAAAGGTCATTTTATCACCTTATACAGATCTTATAATATTGACATTTGCCCAGTCGCTAATATTTTGAATTTTCTTGCATTTAGCCCTTTCATTAGCGGCTCTCTTTTAATTCATTTGGATCTTTCCCCCTTACCAGATACCAATTTTCTTCTATCCTCTCCACTTGCCTTAAGCATCTTGGCCTTTCAGGTTTTCACTTCTCCTCTCACTCATTTAGGATAGAGGCTGCCACATTGGCTAGCTACTTCCCTGATGAACTTAAAAGACTGGGTAGATAGGATAGTAACAGATATAAGATTTACATTCATCCAGATTTAATTATCAATTAATTTTATTTTTCAGGTCCTCCAAAAAATTACGGTCTGGATTGTTGGCCACTCTTTCATATATTGGGCCCAGAAGAGGGCAGCATCCAGGACTTATACTGAGACTCTTGGTTTAAATGAAAGTGCATTCCAGATTTATTGGCACGGTATCAGAGGATTAAGATGGAGAAATTTAAAGAATGTTCTAATTAATTTATCTAGTATATGGCCTAATCCAAACTTGATCATAATGACCTGGACAAGGTTAAAACCTGGGACCAAATCAAACAGGATTTATACTCCTTTAAAGTCCTGTTTCCACATACCATTTTTGCTTTTTCTGAAATGCTACCTAGATTACTTTGGTCGCCATTCAGAAAATTGTTCTATTTAGACAAGGTGCGTAGATGCTTGAATCGCACAATTCACAATTTTTTGATCCAGTCTATTGGTTTTCCGTACCGTCATTTTGAGTTAGATGGATTTATCCCAGGTCTTTTTAGACCAGACATAGTAGATTTAGCTAATATAGGTTTGGATATATTCAACATGGGTTTGCAGAGCATTGTTGAGCAAGCCACTGTGTTTTTTGGGGGTCCTCAGTCAGTCGCTTGACGCCTGGCCTAGGCTGGTGGGGTTGTCATCCAGGCTAGTCTGGATGAACAGCAATATTTGTTTTGATGTATTTGCTAATTTGAGGCATATGGAAATTTAAATATGCAGAGATTTAAGTTTGGTAATTGTAATTATTAAACCTGGGTTACCCTTAAATAAACACTGTGGCCAATTATGATATTTAAACTTATTGGTGTTGTCAGACTCTTTATTTGTATAATTTATGCTACTTTGTGCTATCCCATGTCTGGGTACCTTGCAATAAGCAGGAACCCTCATGGGAGAGTACAAAGGGCAGTTTTGCCTTGCTCTTCTTTCCTTTTCTATTTTAGGTTGTTATTGGTTTCTCCCGCCTTTTCTCCCACAGCAACAAGCAGCTAATTGGTGCCTTCTGGCGAGTCTGTTTCGCAACATTCTGGAGCCTTTATAAGCCAGATTCTCCACTCGCGCTCCAGCCACCTGAAGAGGAATGGACCACGTTCCTTCCGACCCTCCCTTCCCTATGTCACGGTGTTGTTTAGAGGGGTTGTCATCCAGTCTAGTCTGGCTGGACAGTGGTATTTATTTTAATGTATTTGCTCATTTGAGGCATATGAAAATTTTAATATGCAGAGATTTAAGTTTGGTTATTGTAATTATTAAACCTGGGTTATCCTTAAATAAACGCTGTGGCCAGTTATGACCATTTAAACTTATTCTTGTTGTCCGACTCTATTTGTATAATTTATGCTACTTTGTGCTATCCCATGCAGGCAAGCAACTGACTCTTTTTTCCTTCCTGTGTTTTCCTATGCGCCTGAATCTCCTCTGTGCTGCCTTTAGTAGTAATTTTTTGAGGGTTACATTTTACAGTATTCACTGTAAATAGCATATTTTACAAATATTTATGGCATTTGTGTGTGTGTATGTATATACAGTATATATATATATATATATATATATATATATATATATATATACTCTATCTTTTGTAAATATAATTTAGGGGGTTTATCTTATTGTAGACGGATATATCAAATGCGCAGCGCTTAAATAGCTATACAGCTAATATACATGTGTAACACAAATACAACAAATAACCAGAAAATATATGCTGTGATGCAAGGGTAATTAATAAATGTCCAAAAAATAATAATAATATACCAAAGTGCTTGTGCTCTGTGTATTGCACAAAGATCCTTAATAATGAAGTACCCTGTGATACAAAGGTAAAGTGTCCAAAAATATATATATAAATAAAGTGAATGTGCTCCGTACATTGCAAAAGAAATCCTTAATGATAATATTTCAAAAATTAATTAAGAAAACATAAAACGTGATGATATCTTCATGCAGTGTGCACACACCCTCCACCAGATGTACCCTCACCTTAAGGGCTTTATATGAAAGCCTGTGATAAATATTATTATCATCTTGATAAGATCCTCCTGTGTTTCCTCTTTCATGTGGTGGCTAATTTTGGCTTAAATGCTAATACAAGGATCACTCCTTCCTCCTGATTGAAGTGCAGATCAAAAGCCACTGTTTCCTTCTGGCTATCAGTAGTCTCCGCATATTTAACCACTTCAATACAGGGCACTTAAACACCTTCCTGCCCAGACCAATTTTGAGCTTTCAGTGCTGTCGCACTTTGAATGACAATTGCGCGGTCATGCTACACTGTACCCAAATGAAATTTTTATAATTTTTTTCCCACAAATAGAGCTTTCTTTTGGTGGTATTTGATCACCTCTACGGTTTTTATTTTTTGCGCTACAAATAAAAAAATACCGAAAATTTTGAAAAAAAAAAAGTTTTTTTTTGTTTCAGTTTCAAAACTTTGTAAATAAGTACGTTTTCTCCTTCACTAATGGGCACTGATGGGGCTACACTGATGGGCACTGATAAGGTGGCACTGATGGGCACCAATGAAGTGGCACTGATAGGCGGCACTGATAGGCGGCACTGATGGGCGACACGGATGGGCGACACGGATGGGCGACACAGACGAACACTGATAGGTGGCACAAATTGGCACTGATAGCTGGCACGGATGGTCGGCACGGATGGGCGGCACATATGGGCGGCACAGATGGGCATGGATAGGCGGCACAGATGGGCATGGACAGGCGGCACAGATGGGCATGGATGGGCATGGATAGGCGGCACAGGTGGGCACTGATAGGCGGCACAGGTGGGCACTCATAGGCGGCACAGGTGGGCACTCATAGGCGGCACAGGTGGGCACTCATAGGCAGCACAGGTGGGCACTCATAGGCAGCACAGGTGGGCACTCATAGGCGGCATTGGTGTTATACTATAGTAATGGATGCCAATCAGTGCCAAACAATAATGCATGCCAATCAGTGATGCCCATTGTGGGCACTGATTGGCATCCATTATGGGCACTGATTGGCACCCATTGTGCTGACTGGCATCCCTGGTGGTCTAGGGAGGATTACCTTTTCCCTGGTGGTCTGGTGGCGTCCCTGGTGGTCCAGTGTGGGCATCCTCGGGGGGGCTGTGCTGATAATCGATCAGCACAGACCCCCCCCTGTCAGAGGAGCAGCCGATCGGCTCTCCTCTACTCGCGTCTGACAGACGCGAGTGAGGGAAAGCTAATCACCGGCTCTTCCCATTTACACTGTGATCAGCCGTGATTGGACACGGCTGATCACGTGGTAAAGAGTCTCCATCGGAGACTCTTTACCGAGATCGTAGTTGCCGGGTGTCAGACTGACACCCCACAACAACGATCGCCGCGATGCGCGCCCCCGGGGGCGCGCAGCGGCTCATAATCCTGATCACGTCATATGACGTCCGGTCAGGATTATGAAACCACTTTGCCGCCGTCAATTGCCTATAGGGCGGGCGGCAAGTGGTTAACACATGTAGAACACAATAGAAGTTTGCAATAGTGTGATCATGTTTAAAACTGGTTTATTGCAACTTAAAATCCACATAAATTTACACTAACATTTTGCATAATAAAAACACGCCTTGGTATGCTTATAGACAAAGGGGTGATAATATCCCCTGGAGACCGAATCTGCAGCCCCAGATCCTGGTGTCCTAAGCCTGTGCTGCAAGAGACTCCTTGCTTACTTCCTCGCTAGTCGATCAAGCTCATCCTACCGGTTTCTTCACAATATCGTGACTTCCTCTGGGGGTGATTGTCTCTTATTGTGCATATGGATGAATAGGCAATATTTTAACACCTTATTTATGACGTTTTCACCCAGCACACTGTACTTTATCAGTTTTTTGCTATTTGTTGCATTATTACTATTGGTTGACCAAGGTCTTGTCTTGGTGGTGTAATGTTGTTTCCCCAACAAAGGCAGAAGTGTTAGGTGTATTTAAAATGTTTTCCATTTACATGAGACATTAACGTTGGATAATTGGTCTCGTTTTTAGTGGTTTTAAGTTATACATGTAGCTCTCTGGTGATGCTTTATGGAACCTATGTAAAAAAAAATTTAATATACATGTACTTTGGGGTCAGTGCTAACTTGTTCTAAGAATGTATAATTGGGAAATCAAATACAGACATGCAATTATCAATTCACACTTGCCTTCTACTAGTGAAGGAAAAAAAAGAAACAGAACAATGACTATAGAGTGACTTCAGAAAACAGAAATAAGCATCCAGTTTTACATTTCTTTCCTGGCCGAAAAAGAATTCCCTCATTATTTCATTAACTCTAAGTCATAGATGGTTGCATAGGTAAAAAAAAATGTCCATCTCTTTAAACCAAGACAAGAAATAAATTACTTAAAACCTACATCCACAAAATCCTCAACCCACAGTTGACCCAAAGGAAAGCAAAAATCCCTTATAAGATGATCCAGTCTGGGAGCATAGCCAGGATGTGAACTAAATAAGACATGTGACAGCTGAGCTCCGCTCCTACATTTTCCTGCTTGCATCATACATAGCATGGCTTTGGACAATTTACCCTCCCAGTTCTTGGATCCCTTGCTGTCCATTCGGTGCTCAAGCTGCTACATCACTACATGTCTCTGGGCAAACCTAAGCTGACCAAACAACTGGCGGCTCTTTCCTGCACTCCGCCTCTGGTGACCATCTTGGCCACAAGGTCTCCCAGCATGGCGGTCTTGGCGGGCACACAAAAATTATCCAGTCTGCTCCAACAGAAAAAACATTCTTTCCTGATCTAAGGCAATCATATACTCTCAGGATCAAAAATCTACAGTGTTGAAACTTCTAGATATTGACTGCCAGTTATGTGTTGAATAAAGCAGGAACCCCCTGGGGGTGGATTTTAATGGCAGGTACAACTAAATTAGAAAAAAATCAATTTACTTTATTAGATATAAAAAATAATGTACAGTATACATACAATATCTGCATACAAATATTGAGGAGATATTTATAACAATGAAGAAAGCACAAGCCTATACATGATCAATATAGGTATAATCACCCTACACGTTTCAGAGCTAGTACAAAGTCTCCTTCTTCAGGGGTGTAGATACAACATATATACAAGGAATAGAGCTTGTGACAACAATTAGATGTATTCCGTGGTTCTTATTTTTTAAAACAAAATCAGTGGATGATCTCACATAAATAGCTGATTTTGCCAGTATTCAGGGCTTCTCCAGGGAGGGAGAAAAAGGAATAGGGAATGCAGTCCTGCAGACTACACATGCGGGAAACCAGTCGGAAGACCTGCCTTCTACACTTTAACATCTGTTACTACAAGGGTTTTCCAGGGAGGTTATTTGGGATCTCTCCTGGTCCTAACAACCATAGAAGATTAATGGTACATCTGTGCTGTAAATCCAAGATGGTAATCTTGGATTTACAGGTAGATACATTTATTTCAGAGGTTAGGCTAAGTTTGAGGGCTTGGGTTCTAGTTTAAATGTGGACACATACCCTCATGTTTGCTTGTTTTCAGTTCCAAATGCCCCACAGCATAAACTCACTAATGAATCTGCAAAAAACATATTTGAAATATTTTTTTACATATGTTTACTATATCTGGTGTTAACCACGCTGCATTTTTTGTATACAGCATTGTTCTACCTGGGCTTTAGCTGTGTATGCAGTGATGTTTCTGTTTTACAAAATGTACTAAATTTGTAACAATAATATGAAACAAATGTGAAACAAATGGTAAAAAGGGTTCCTTTCCTAATTGTCTGTTGAATTGTTTTAGATTTTAGTATCCTTTAAAACATATAAATAGTATGAATATATATTTTTTTTCAAACTCACAAATTTATTTTTTATTATACACAGGGTGGCTTTACCAGAAAGTATTCCCTTAGCTCAAAGACTGGAACTCTGCTACCAGAATTTCCTAGTGCACAGCATCTTGTGTTACAAGGATGTTTATCTAAAGAAAAGGTAAGAATAACTGCATACCACACTTCCATGAAAGAACTAATTTCCTGGGGATTTTTCTGCTCCCAAGTTAAAGTTAGATACCACCTGCTTGTCTGGACAGAAAAGAACACACCAAAAAAAATATTTCTTTGACAGTTTATTGCGTCATTTGACACATTTCACCCCATAAAAGACTAATCATCTGGAAGTTTTAATTATTTAATGTGGTAAAACAAATCACCTTGCTAAATTCAGATGAATTCAGGATGAATTTATAGGCACCTGCTGTACCATTTTATGAAAAATGATTCTATTCTCTTTGTATTTCACCAGGGATTTCCTTTATATGAAACCCCTGGTGTTCCTGCCAGTCCCTTTACTTTCCTATTAAAAACTGACCATAATAAGCAGAACACACCATGATCAGTTCTCTAACTATGCTGCTCTCTTCCAATAACCAGACTTATCCTGACACCCCCCCCCCCCCCAAACCTGCACAACCTTTCACTGGGAAGATCACTGTGATGCTGTTTCTCCTTACCCCAGCTTCCTAATGCAGCTGAGAACAGAGGGGATGTGATAACTTATAAAAAAAGGGAAATATATTTATTATTAACAGGTTATTGAATCATGCGCTTAGAAGCTTGGTGAATGCAGAGAATACTTTAATTTCCTGGAGGATTAGCAATGCATTAGGAAACTGGAAGAGAACACAAACAACACAATAAGGATGAACTTCCTCTGATTATATTATATTATATTATATTATATTATATTATATTATATTATACTACAGTGCCAGCTGCTGGATAGATAGGTATAATCCATATACACAGTCACAGTATGTACGCAGATTGCTGTTGTTCTTCCAACACCCCTTCTCAACAGCATGTGCTTTGTCAAATTATATTCAAATTCTTCTGGAAATAACTATGACATTCTCTCAACAAAAGCTAAGTGAGTGCATCGGCAGTCTCCTCTGATGGGCAATATTGAATGTCAATAACATTTTGCTCTTGATTGTCCCTCAGTAGGTGATACTTGAGGTCGATTTGCTTGATCCTAGGATTGACCCTTTCTGATTGCGTAAGCTTTATACAACCCTAGTTATCTTCAAAAATGGGAATTGGTTTTGACATGTCTATCCCAATGTCCACAAAAAGTTAACAAATCCATATGTCTTCTTAACAAGCATTTGCTGCTGCAATGTACTGCTTCAGTTGAAGATGGAGCTTCAGTTGTTTTCTTTCGACTAGACAAACTTATGGTTGTTGTGCTTTGTGCCTTTGTACATCTTAAGAGCTTTGTCATCATGGTACATGTTTTCTTTCCTTCTGTCATATTCATCGATTCATTTCCCTTTGACATATGCTAGTGTCAGCTTCTGCTCGGGTCTGGTTTCTAAAGCATTAATAAGAGCTGTATATGTCTTTGGAAGGCTGCAGAGGAGCAGGGCAACAATATGGTTATTGTTGATGTCCTCTCTGATGGCATGCAGCTGCTCTATGATCTCTAGCATAGCATTCATGTGGTCACACATTTTCTGGACTTCTTGTAGTCTCATCTTGTACAACTTTCTTAACAAAAAGAGTTTGCTGTTTATACTTGAATGCTCATGCAGTTTTTGTAATGAAGTCCACATACCTTTGGCTGTTTTTTCTGTTCTTATGTGGATAAGCTGGTCATCTTTCGATAGCAAGCTTATAATCGATTTTGCTTGTGCATCCTTCCTATCCCATTCCTCCGTCTCTGTATGTGGGTCTGTCTGTATTCAGCACTTGCCACAAGTCATTCTTGGTGAGAAATAGGGATGAGCCGAACACCCCCCTGTTCGGTTCGCACCAGAACCTGCAAACAGACCTAAACTTTGTGTGAACTTTAGAACCCTATTAAAGTCTATGGGACTCGAACGTTCACAATCTAAAGTGCTCATTTTAAAGGGTAATATGCAGGTTACTGTCCTAAAAAGTGTTTGGGGACCCGGGTCCTGCCCCAGGGGACATGGATCAATCCAAAAAAAGTTTTAAAAACGGCCGTTTTTTCAGGAGCAGTGATTTTAATAATGATTAAAGTGAAACAATAAAAGTGTAATATTCCTTTACATTTCGTAGCTGGGGGGTATCTATAGTATGCCTGTGAAGGGGCGCATGTTTCTGGTGCTTAGAACTGTCCCTGCACAAAGTGTCATTTGTGCAGGAAAAAAAGTCTTTTAAAATCACTTGCGGCTATTGTCGGGTCCCGTAATACAGAGAACACTCAATGAGTGTTCTCTGCATTAGCCGACAATTCATTCATTCATTGATGTAACGCAGGTTTCCGTCACATCAGAGGGGGTGGGGTCCCCCACACGTCACTGGGGAACCCCTGGCGTCCCTCTCCAGCGTCAGAGGGGCGGGGTCAGGTGACGGGTGGCCCCGCCCTCCTAATATAAGAAACGTCAGCGCTGGGATCTCTGCAGTGTCTCCGGAGTGGAGACAGAAGAAGGATGTATGGACAGCGCTGGACTGAGAGATCCCCCGTCGCTGGATATGATCATCCATCGCTGGACCCCGGAGACCCATCGCTGGATAGCAAGAGTGGATTAGCACCGCTGGAATCTTTTTTTATTTTTTTTATTTTTAATAAAGGAATTTTTCAAAAGTGTGTTTGTCTTATTTAACCATTTTGACACTTTCTTTGTGAAATGGTAGGGGTACTTTTGTACCCCCTTACCATTTCAAACAGGGGGGGGGCGGGATCTGGGGGTCCCCTTGTTAAAGGGGGCTTCCAGATCCTGATGAGCCCCCCGCCCGCAGACCCTCACAACCAATGGCCAGGGTTGTGAGGATGAGGCCCTTGTCCTCATCAACATGGGGACAAGGTGCTTTGAGGGGTCACAGACCCCCAAAGCATCCTCCCAATGTTGAGGGTATGTGGCCTGGTACGGTTCAGGAGGGAGGGGGGGCCGCTCTCTCGTCCCCCCTCTTTTCCTGCGGCCTGCCAGGTTGCGTGCTCGGATAAAGGGTCTGATATGGATTTTTAGGGGGACCCCCACGTCAATTTTTTTTAAAATTTGATGCGGGTTTCCCCTTAATATCCATATCAGACCTGAAGGGTCTGGTTATGGATATTTAGGGGGACCCCCACGTCAATTTTTTTTTTTAATTTGACACTGGGTTCCCCTTAATATCCATGTCAGACCTGAAGGGCCTGGTAATTGAATTTAGGGGAACCCCCACGTTTTTTTTATTTTTTTTTATCAATGAATGAATGAATTGTCGGCTAATTCAGAGAACACTCATTGAGTGTTCTCTGTATTACGGGACCCGACAATAGCCGCAAGTGATTTTAAAATACTTTTTTTCCTGCACAAATGACACTTTGTGCAGGGACAGTTCTAAGCACCAGAAACATGCGCCCCTTCACAGGCATACTATAGATACCCCCCAGCTACGAAATTTAAAGGAATATTACACTTTTATTGTTTCACTTTAATCATTATTAAAATCACTGCTCCTGAAAAAACGGCAGTTTTTAAAACTTTTTTTTGCATTGATCCATGTCCCCTGGGGCAGGACCCGGGTCCCCAAACACTTTTTAGGACAGTAACCTGCATATTACCCTTTAAAATTAGCACTTTAGATTTCTCCCATAGACTTGTATAGGGTGTTCCGGCTTTTCGAATTTGCTGCGAACAGCCCAAATTGTTCACTGTTCGCTGAACAGGCGAACAGGCAATGTTCGAGTCGAACATGAGTTCGACTCGAACTCGAAGCTCATCCCTAGTGAGAAACATTAAACTTCCATAGCTGGTAATTGGCATTGTTCAGCTTTGCTATTGCAAACTTCACATCTGAGCCACTTGCCATCTTTCAGTAGCTTGTATACAGTATCCAGTGACTTGCTGTACTCACAGAGTATTCTTTCCAGTGCCACTGGGTGCTGTCGGATGCCTGGGGTATCCTTTCCAATGCCTGGGTACCTGGACCCATAACCTATTAGCAGGTTACTGAATCATGTCCTTGGAGGCTTGTTGAATGCAGAGAATACTTTACTTTCATGAAGGATTAGCAATGCGTGTCTTACAGCATTAGGAATCAGGAAGAGAATACAAACAAGTGCATATCACACAATAAATGTTGGTACTTCCTCTGATTACTTTATCATACATAACACACTATTATACTACAATGCCACCTGCTGGATAGATAGGTATAATGCATATGCACAGCCACAGTATGTAAGTAGATTGTTGTTGTTCTTCCAACATTTATATATATATATATATATATATATAGTTTTTTTTTTTTATATCTATACAAAAATGTTTTGTCTTTCATTTCTATTTTAAATGGAATGAGTTGTTTTACAAGTTGATAGTTTACATTATTATTATCAATTTAAATTAGTATTAAATCTGAATACCTGAATCACAATACAAATTAATTTTACCGAATGCTCCGAGTAACTAAACAAAATTTGTCAGAATTTCGGAAGTTCGGACTGAAATTCTAATCAAAGTTTACATCGAACTCCAGTCCAATTGTAACTGTACACATATTGCTGAAAATCAAAGACTGTGTGTGTTATTAGAATACCATTTGGAAATAATGCTGTTTTAATTAAGCCAATGGTGATTTAAAGAGTAATTGTAATCATTTGTGGAAGATTTTTCTTTTGTTTGTTCACTTTGCCACATTCAAATCGAAAAAAAAAAAAAGTTTTCAATTCAACCAATTCAAAATGTATTGATTTGAACTTTTAAAATAAAAAAAATGGTAAATTTGAGAACAAATACAAATCCCAAATACGAATTGAACAAATCAACCAAATTTAACAAAACAAAATAACTAGATTAACGAATCGAAACAAAACAAATTTGATCCTCATGCACATGTCTATTCTCAACTAAAATGTCATAATATAGTCAAAAATGTAATTCCTTTTCAAAAATTCATTTTGTAAATTATGATATTTCCTTAATGAAATTCCCACCCTTCATCTTGTGGTTCAGTGTTTCCCCCTTACTTCTGGTTGCGGAGTGTGCACCCGATCTTTTCCCCATGGTTGATGACAGGACTGCATATTCCATGATGCATTGCATGCGTATTGCTAATGTGCATACACAATGATGAATCAGAGAGTTTCTGTTGATTACTATAATTATGACAACAAGTGCTTTTTGGGGATTTTTTTTTAAATACATTTTGTTTCTCTTAACAAACACACTCAATGTGTCCTCTGTGTGTGTCTGCACCTGACTTTCCATTGTAGTTTAGGGGGGTGAATGTGCACATTATGGTGGCTACAATAGGGCTCCATAGGAACCTTTCTACTAAATGTAGCCACCACAAAATTGCAAGTAAGCCTGGGTAAACGTCAGCTCACCCCTAAGAAGAACAAAGAATACTTGCTATGTGATAATTGATTTTTTTGTGTTTAAAAATACATTAAAGCATGTATAAATGTCATTCCGTGCGTCTTTTTTTGTCAGAATGTATTAAGATATTAAGATAAACAAGTTCTTTGTGCAACAGCCCCCCTCAGCCCCCCTAACACTTACCTGAGGTCCCTCTAACTCCAGCGACGTTGTAGGGATGTCTCGGCCATCTGGGGCTCGCCTCCCCATTGGCTGTGACAGCAGTGCAGTGCCATTGGCTCCCGCTGCTGTCAATCAAAGTCAGTCAGCCAATGAGAATAGAAAGAGGGCAGGGCCCCTCTTCTGTGTCTGAATGGACACAGGGAGCTGTGACTCGGCTCGGGTGCCCCCATAGCAAGCTGCTTGCTGTAGGAGCACCCAACAGGAGGGAGGGGCCAGGAGAGCCAAAGAGGGACCCGAGGAGGATCCAGGCTGCTCTGTGCAAATGCACTGCAATAGAGCAGGTAAGTATTGTTATTTTTATTCTTATTTTTAATTTAAAAAAAACATGATTTTACAATCACTTTAAGGGTTATTTTTTTGTTAACAAAATAGAGCTAAATTAATTGAACACTTGTTTTGTGCAATTTAGCTAGTAGAAAGCTATTTCTCATGTGTTCAGTAGCATACTGTTGGAATATTCTTGCTGAACTATTTACATACACTTACAGAGGTTGAAACCATATCTACCATGCACAGTAAGTCTCCTTGCAGAATGATTAAAGGATACGTTCACCTTTGACAACATTTTCTACCTATTTTTAGGGTGGAACGTGTAACATGTTCCCGATACCCGCACTCCCCATGACAGCAGGACAGGGATCTTCTCCCCATGCCCGCTGTCACTATTTGAAGAGAGCGCATCAATAACTCACAGAGTTCTGTGAATGAATGCACTACAAGTACCGACAGCCTTAGTGGCTGTCAGCTTGTAGTTCTCAATGAACTACCAGGGGGCCATTGAGTGCTCTACTAGCTCATTGATTCTTCTTGTGTTTGTGAAACTGCCTGTCTGTACGATATATGGGCAGACAGCTTACACTGATGGTTTGTAGGAGTTCTGCATAGTGCAATGCTTTCCAGACTCCTATAAAAAATATATAATAAATTAAAAAAATTTTTTTACCAGCATTTTTTTTCAAGTGAACTTATCCTTTAGTGCTTGTGTCTCTTTACCTTTGACCCGGGTTTGTTTTGGGAAAGGGGGCAGGGGTATTATACATGTCATTTATTACACTAATTTCAATAATGTGCTTTTTGGTTTTTATTTTATTGTAAAAAGATGTGAAATTAATTAGGGTTTTGTAAGCATTTTAATTAGTTAATGCTGGAAATTGCTCATAAATGTGTTAAAACCATTTAAGCACACCATAAAAAAATGAGTGCTGAGAGCTGTACTTCCACAAAACGTGTTGCAAGGCATTGACCTAATGAACTTCACCCATACTGATTCAATCCCAGCAAAAAAATGGGCACTCATTGTGGAAAATCCAATATCATGCTGTTGTTATGGAAAACCCTTGTAAGCATTTGAATGAAGTATAATTTTTAATATGATGCCTGCACTGCAACCACTGCCTAATTGAGGGCCGGGGGGAAATGTAAACATAAATAATGTGTAGGTAACATAGGCAGCACAGGAGCAGAATGACCTTAGCCTTCAGTAATTCAGAATAACTGAATGAAAAAGTAATTCTGTCTGTACAGTCACATTTTTTGTGTTTACATCTTCCTTCTGGCCTTGACTTCCCTAGGTTGTGGCAGCAGTGCATATGGCCATGTCCATTTACACTTCACACAAGTAATGCCGCGTACACATGACCGGACTTTTCGACGGACTAGGTCCAACGGTCTTCCAACAGACTTTCTGAACGAAACGGACTTGGCCACACACGATCGGACTAAGTCCATTCGAAAGTCAGTTCGTTTTGAACTTGATGACGTAAACGGGACTAAACAAGGAAGTTCAATAGCCAGTAGCCAATAACTGCCGTGTGTCGTATTTGGTCTGTTGGACTAGCACACAAACGAACGGTTTTCCCAATTTTTTAGTCCGTCGGACTTGAGTCCATCGGATAGATTTGAAACATGTTTTATTTCTAGGTCCGTCTGACTTTTGGGGAAAAAAAGTCTGCTGGAGCCCACACACGATCGAATTGTCTGACGGATTCCGGTTTGCTGGACCAAGTCTGCTGGAAAGTCTGGTCGTGTGTACATGGCATTAGTGTTCACACAAAACTTTTTATATGTAGCATGGGAAATACAGTCAACAGTAGACTGCGGACACAGATTTTTTTAGTTTTGCTTTACACAGCTAAAAATTACAGAGGAATACTGACTAAAATGTAGCTGTGTGAATGAGTTCATAGCATACAATACTGTTGCATTCAGATCTGTATAAAACTGTACTCAATACTTATCTCAGCACAGTATGTGTCTGTATCTGAGAGCTCAGTGAGTGAAAATATATCACAAATTGACTATGGACCTTGTGACAGACTTAACCTGGACGGGGGCTTTTGGAGGGTACTGCAGAGTAGCCTCTTGCATACTGACTATGGGCCCTGGCTTTTGAGGGGGCTTTATTCATTGGGAAATGTGTGTTGGGGGGAAACTTTGGAGTTGTTTTGCTTCATATTTGGGTCCACGTCTCCCCAAAACACCCAGATTCTGGGAACCTGGGACCTGGATATTTGGGGCCTCCATGCCTAAACCAGCATTGACTGCTTCAAATCGCTCCCCCCCCCAGACTCAGAGCAGATGTTAACATATTCAGCTCAAAACAGCCCGATGCTGGGGTCTCCTTCTATAATCTGTTTACTAAGGTGTCTCTCGTGGTATAATTTCCCTATTGTGTGCCTCCTAGGTGTGAATTCCCATTGTTAATTGAGCTACCTATTGTTTTTGTCTGTCTACTATTCCCCTTGGAGATGTTACTAGCGTTGTGTCTACTTTACCTTGTTACTGAACCATTGTGGGATGTTTATATGTTTATGTTAATCACATTACCGTTTATAGTAGCTGTCCATTATATTTACTGATATTACCGTTTACAGTCTGCATTGTTTAGGGTAATGTGAATAAGCTCTTACCTGATTTTGTGACTCCAGGCTGAAGGAGAGCAGAGGAATGACCCTCTCTTATGCTAGACCCCTCTCTCCTATCCCCTGACACCCGAAGCCCAAATACAGTACCAACACTGTTGTCAGGTACTCACCAGGGGCCGAAGTGCTGAGAGCAGCTTCCCTTGCAACTGGGTGCACAGTACCCCTGAGGGTGGAACAGCCGGTACAGGGCACGAAGGGTCACAGGTTGCCAGCAGGTGACTGGTATGCCGGAAGTCTTCTGAAGGAAGAGATGCCCGCGCAGATGGCCTTTGGATATACTTGAAGAGAACACCCGGCAGGGGTTCTAACACCTGACTTGTGTGAAGGTCTGGAAGAGGGCTCGTGCAGGATGGACCAGACCAGAAGGTAAGTAGCAAGCCAGTCTGTAAAACAGGTAAGAAAAGTGCAGAAACAGGCCGAGGGTCAAACACAAGTAATCAGTCCATGAGAAAGCAAGGCTGAGTGCAGAGGATAATCCAGAGGCAGGCCGAGAGTCAAACACAGGTATCAGTCCGGGAGCCAGCAAGGCTAAGAGCAGGAAGTCCGTTAAACAAGCCAGGGGTCAGGTCAGGAGAGAATCAGTGTAGTATTCAGGCAATCCAGGTCACAACAGGAAGTGGTAAACGGGAACAGGAAGCAGAGGAACACAGGTGAGCTGAGGAGACAAACCAGCAAAGGCACAGAGCAAATGGTTGCCTTTTATAGGCCTGCCAGAGTGATCAGGTGATGTGCAAACCCGCCGTATCGCGCACCCGTGCACGCCTCTGCGCTGGTCTACCCCGCAGGTGCACAGGGAAGCACCGATGCTGAAGTCTGTTGATCCTCTGACAACTGTACTCAAATCAACATTCAATGAATTAGCTCCCAAGGTAAACTATCCCACACACCCACTACATATACAAAGCCCTGTATGTGTGTGTGTGCCCGTATGGAACCAGTAACTTCAGTCCCTTGGAAGAAGGATGAGGCCTTGGATCTTTGGCTAGCCACTTTAGTTGGTGCACTTAGATTCCTGCTTAGCAAAGTGTATCTGTGGTATGCTGACAGTATCCAGATAAGAAGGCGGACACTGTGACTGCTTAAAGGGCCATTAGCAAGTGAAGGGAAAGTGTTGGGTCTTGGTGCCACAATCCAAAAAATCTATTTGTTGATTAAATAACAATGCTGCACCTAAAATTTGTGAAAAACTAATAGCAATGCACAAATATATATAAAGGGCGCAAAGCAGTGGCGGAATTACCAGGGTCGCACCAATCGCACTTGCGATTGGGCCCTGGAGTTCTGCCCATGCGGGGGGCCCAAAAGCCCGGGATGTGGTTCCGGGGGTTGCTGGCTGCAATTATGAGCAGAGTGTCTATTACACTCTGTCACACTTCTCGGACCCTGCACGGACGTCGGACAGGAGAGGAGAGGAAAGAGATACAGAGAGCAGGATCTTCTCCTCCCACTCCCCTCGTGTGTGTCCCCTTGCCCCGCCCACATTCCAATCCTTGGCAGCTCCATGCTTTGCAAAGAGAAACTCCAGCAGCCTGCAGGTAGATAGTGGAGGAAAGGCCAGCTTGTACTATGGATCCTGCAACCCTCCACAGAGGATCCACAGCTCTCCAGCCAATCAACTTGCTTCCTAATGAAACTTCTCAGTGACTGAAAAGAGAGCAACACACAGGTGAGTCAGTCATTCATGGGACTGAGTATGTTGTCCCCTCCGGAGCCCCTCAACCAACACAGCAACCCACTGAGGTTTCCCTAGTGTGGTGCACTGCAAGCCCCAGCATGCTCTGCCAGCCTATGACTACTTTCAGACTGGGCCGGGCATCTGTTTTAAAGCGGCGCTATTTTTAGTGCAGCTTTACCGTAATTTTAGCGGCATTATTCCGCTGCTAGCGGGGCAGTTTTAACCCCTGCTAGCGCCCGAAAAAGGATTAAACGTGCCCGCAAAGCGTCACTGCAGCAGCGGTTTGGCGGCGCTGCCCCATTGATTTCAATTGGCAGGGGTGATTTAGGAGTGGTGTATACAGCAATGCAAAAATGCAGGACTTTTTTTACCATCCTACAAGCGCACCACTCCATTGTGAAAGCCCTCTGCCTTTCACACTGGAGAGACAGGAGAGGCTCTATACAGGTGCTATTTATAGCACTGTAGCGCCTGTAAAGCTCCTCAGTGTGAAAGTAGCCTTAGTGTATGTATAGCATAGGCTAGTAGGTCTTGTTTGCTAACCAATCCAGGGACTGTAAGGTAAAGGGGGAGTCTGATGTACGTTGGGGACTTTGGTGAGCAGAGACCCTCTTACATCAGGATTCCCAGAGCACCTCTTACATCAGTTTCCCTTTACATTACAGTCCACAGAGCTCCCCCTTAGGGTCCTTTCACATGGGCAGACTTTGCCAAGCAAATCCACCTGCTCAGTGGGGGATCACTCCGCTGATCCCCACTGAGCATTCGGATGACAGCTCCATGTCTGCTCCACTTGTACAGAGTGGACACGGACTGCTGTTCTCTATGGACCGGTCTGACTGCCATTCAATCCACTAGATGGATGGGGAGTGGATCTCTATCCATCTGTTTTCATTGGAGCGGATGCAGGTCGGTATAAATGGACATGTCTGTTTACATCCCCATACAAAACAGTTTGTGGTCCAATCGGTTCAAATGTGTAAAAGACACCAGGAAGGGGTCCTGCTGCAGGACCATGGGAGAAAAGGACACCAGGATCATTAAAAAGGGCCCCAGGACCAGAGGTCTGGGGGCCCTTCATGGTTCCTTGTACCGGGGCCCTGAAGGTTCTAGTTATGCCTCTGACGCAAATGAAACAATACAGAAATCAAATATCAAATTATTAATATACAATGTACATCTAATTAATAAATGCAAAAATAAACCATCAAAAATGTCCACAATAATCATATGAGAACAAATCTTCTTGTGTATGCTTCAATACCATGAAAATAAAGTGCACACGTGCTTCAGTAAACTTGCTAAAAGTGCTTCACCCGAAGTGATAACAAAATGCGCTCATCAGATTGCCTCGGCCACAAAGTGGCCTGAAAGCATGACTAATGGGAAGGACACCTTAATTCAATATTGTAGCTCCTTTATGCATCCCATTCCAGTCAAGTAATCATATATGGAGGAAGTTGGGTTCCAATCCACTTTGCAGATATGCAAATGTAGATGTCTTCACCTTATAACATCATTCCACTGCATGTATCAACTTGCCTCAGGTAGGTCTCTATGCATTTCACGCCAAGTTTATATGTAAAGATATGGGGTTTCCACCGCTCCATGTAGGTCTGCTGAAACGAAAAGGTTTTTCCTCCAGGAAATGAAGAGCCTCAGGTGCCAGCTAACGCATATAGCAAATCAAGATGAGTAGAAAATTCTGGACAGCCGCACTCCAAATGAAATTTCTCGTACCTTTATTAGAGAATCAAGATCACACTGTACATGTCACAGCAAGGTTCTGTATTACTTTGCTGTGACATGTACAGCGTGATCTTGATGTTCTAATAAAGGCACAATAAATTTCATTTGGAGTGCGGCTGTCCAGAATTTCCAACTCACCTCAAGTTTATATGTAAATCATCACTTTTAAGGGTTAAGTAATGTGTTAGGAGTATGGTTAAAGCTCAGATTAGGCATTCTTTGATCATTTCATTGGGCTATAACATCTATGATCCCTCTGTAGATATATTATAATTGTGCTGTGATGGTTTCCATTTTCCAAAACAAAATTGATTTTGCTCACAAGTAAACACAGCGTGAAACTATACTGAAAGGCTATTAGATAGTAGAGAATGTAGAGAAAAGATCAACCATTTACTGACACAAGCTATATAAATGAGACAGAATGCAATCCATGATCATGGTAAATAATGACATTGTTTTTTTTTTTATTCATAACATCTTAGTTCACTTTTGTAGGTTTTAATTAATTTTAATTTCTATAACATCTCATGTACAAGTATATGTTTTACTTATATATAACCATTGTTTTTTTTTTTCCTCAGGTAGACACACTTATCATGATGTACAAAACACACTGTCAATGCATACTTGACAACGCCATCAATGGAAATTTTGAGGAGGTGAAATGTTTACATATATTGAGGTGGATATTACAGTGTTATATACAATTATCACAAAAACATATTTTTTATTAAATTTTTTGGTTTTAGATCCAGCACTTTTTACTGCATTTTTGGCAAGGGATGCCAGATCACCTGCTACCTTTGCTTGAAAATTCTGTTATCGTAGATATATTTTGTGTTTGTGATTCTATTCTTTTCAAGGTAAGTTGGTATTTATTTATTTTTACTTTTTTAAATTATATAATCCTCTATTGACATTTTGAGCTTCAGTTACATGATTTTTATTATTTTAGGTTCTCACAGATGTCCTTATACCAGCAACAATGCAGGAAATGCCTGAAAGGTATATAATAAAGCATGTTTTCATATTTATATTTCATCTACTGTTAAACATTACACAGGGCAGACATTTAACACAAGGAAATGCATATGCTTTACTATATTTTATGTGTGAGTGGTTTGGTTGGAAAACAAATGCGTTGCTTTAACACAGAAGTATAAGCCCTTGTACACACGGTCGGAGATTCCGTCGGAATGTTTCCTATCGGAGCGTTTTGCCGGATATTCCGACTGTGTGTGGTCTTCATCGGACTGTTTCCGTCGGAATATCCGTCGGACCAACTTTTCCAACTTGCCGGAAATATTTTCCGACAAAATGCTTCTATCGGACATACTCCGATCATGTGTAGCCTACTCCGACGGACAAAGTGCCAAGCATGCTCAGATCAAATTCCTAGACCTTACTTACCTACTACTAGCCTGAACGTAGTCCCGTCGTAACGAAATAACGTCATCACGTTATGTACAATCGGATTTTCCGACAACTTAGTGCGACCGTGTGTATGCAACATCACTTCCGGACCTCGTCCAGAATTAATCTGTCGGAATAACTCTGACGGATTTGGTTGTCGGAATCTCCGACCGTGTGTACAAGGGCTTAGTGTCTTCGATTGGCAAATTTTGTGAATCTATTAACTTGAAAAAGCAAATGCATTTTAAAGATATTCTCTTTCCACAGGCACAGGGGTGGATCCAGAGTCTAGTCTCGGGAGTGGCAGTGCATTACAAATTAAATTTTGCTAAAAGTCTTGAGCATCGCTGCTTGTATAATCAAGCCCATTGTTAGCTAGATAGATGCACATGGTTAACTGCGTAAGCAGACATAGATTATAGTATAGCAAAAAAAGGAAGAGAAAGAGTTGTGGGCGTTAAACGGTCACCTCCAGACATATATAGTATTGCACAAAAAGTATAAAAAATATATTAAATAATTGTAAATAGAAAAAACATACTAATCCCCTATAACAAAAGAAAAAAAATGCATAAACAGGGCATATTACATAAAAGCAAGCGATAGCCGACATGTTTCACGGTTGATATATATATATATATATGCGCTTCTTCAAGGCTTGGTTGATATGTAACTTAATCAAATTCTACTGGCCTTCTGAGGCATCTGGACTAAGGGGGAGACCAAAAAGATAGGACGTGTCATGAGAAGAGTATATGCAGCATGGTCTCTAGGCTGAGGTGCGGGATCCTCAGGAGACCCAGACTTATGGCACGTCTTAGTCCATGTTGGGGGGAGTGCCTCCCCTGACTTCACTGCGTTTGGGCAGTCATACGTGCGGGAGTTCGCATGCCACTGTTGTCTATTATGGTTAACAGAATATACCTATACATGGAACTGATTGGATTCCTAAAATACCTTGCTAAATCAGATTCCACTATTTATATTTTTTGGCACCCTTTTTTTCTCTCAAGGGAGGATCTTACACTCTGGAGGCACCGTTCATGGTGTGTGGACTCTTCTCATGACATGTCCTGTCTTTTTGGTCTCCCCTTAGTCTGGATGCCTCAGACGGCCTGTAGATTTTGATTAAATTACACAGCAACCAAGCCTTCGAAGAAGCGGATATATATATATATATATATATATATATATATATATATATATATATATATATATCAACCGCAAAACATGGCGGCTGTCGATTGCTTTTATGTAATATGCTCCATTTAGGAATTTTCATCTTTTGTTATTAGATGCCCTTTTCCCATATATATATATATATATATATATATATATTATTTATTTTTATTTCTTGTATGTTTTTTCTATTTACAATAAATTATATATATTTTTTATACTTTTTGTGCAATACTATATATGTCTGGAGGTGACCATTTAACGTCCACAACTCTTTCTCTTCCTTTTCCATTATATAAGCAGGGTTGGCACTCCATGACATACTTTGTTTAAGCTATATGGGTGGGTTTTGACTACATGTTCATGACTTGAACTCACTCTATTACATACATTTTTAAAAACACCCCAGTTTTATTCTAATAAATTATTTTTAAACTTGTCCCGCACCTGCAAAGAATGCCAATCCCTGGAAATGGAATTCTGTCAGACAGTGTCCCGATTCTTCCCTCCAATATGGCTGGGAGGAAGTGACCTATTAAAATGATGCCACTTCCTTTCAGTTCGGAGGAGGTAGGGAAGAATAGTGAGGCCTGGCAAACAGTAAGGAAAGTGTTAGGGCCAGCTGCAACAATGGCAGTCTTAACACTTTTATCAACTTCACGGGAGATCTTTGTGACCTCCCCGTGGGTGTTCTGATGCGCTACAGTACAGCGCACCTCTCCATCCAGGACTACTTCCCTCTGCCACACACCATGGCAAAACTAAGGAGGAAGGCTGCTACAGCGCACCTCTCTATCTGTGACTCATGCTGCTACAGCCTTCCCTCTTAGTTTTGCCTCAGTGAGGTAATTGCCTTGTTGCTCCACCCCTGTCTTGCCAGTAATTTTATTTTAACAACAATCAATCATTTTAACCTTTTTTAGACAGGCTACTGACCAGTAAAATCCTCCTTTGTTTAGATATTCAAAAACAAAAAAGTATGTCACCAGAACACCAAGGATCTCTAGAACGGGTCGAAATCTTTATTCAGCAATCACATCAAGGTTACAGAAGCAATGTGACCTATCGTCACATACCTAATGAAGGGGTCCTGTGAGGCTCTGAAATGTTGTTTCTGTAACTATGATGAGATCACCAAATAAAGCTTTGGTCCTATTCTGAAACCTTGATGTGCTAGTGACATACTTTTCACTTGAATGTCTTCAGTTTCCAGCCAGTGGTCACTGCAGCACCATTTTATACTCATAGCCATTTTTCAGGAGCATGTACATTGGGAATAGGGAGTTTGACATTCAAAAGTGATGACACTGCTGCTGCGTAAAACATTCTATAATATTCACCTTCACTCCTTCAGCTGCTACAGTTCCAGGAGGAGAAAAAAGGAGAATACTACAGAGTGACATCACATCCAAGATGACAGCACCTGGCAGCACTTGCTTTTGGATGAATACACAACTTTTGCAGATAATTGGAATAAAGGTGCTGAAAAGGAAGTTGTACCATAGGACCCATTATATGAGGACCCTCCGTCTTCTGTTTCATTCTGTATCAGGATATATAGGAGATATTTTTTCAACATATTCCTTTTGTCCAATATTTCTATTCCAGGATCCTATAGGTAGTCACTAGCAACCCTCCATCATGTACTTTCACACTGTACATTCCTTTTAACACACAACAAAAAGGCTGCATATATTTAACTGTTCACATCCTATGAGAAGGAAAACAGGGAGCAAAAGACTAGTCATAGTATTATCTGTAGCAGCTAGCCGACCTGAATATTAATTAGCCTTGTAAATTTATATGTTTTTACTAAGAACTGGAGTAATTTTTCTGCATCCAATAATCAGAGTTAATCTCTGGGTAGGTTTAAATTTGGTTAGTTCATGAGACTAAGTAAGACCAAGTAAATTCAGTTTAAATTCAGTAAAAACGCAATAATGAGGGCATCAAATGTGGAAGCTGTGTCCAAAAAAGTTAAGCAGAACACTAGTCACCAGTATTGCCTGTAAGCTTCCTGCAATAGATATGTTTACTGTTTACTGACTTACCATTTCTTATTCTGCACTATGGGGTTTATTTACTAAAGCCGAGGAGTGCAAAATCAGTCTGACTTCTGCAGAAAACCAAACAGCTTCAATTAAGCTTTCGCAATAAAACCCAGAAGCTGATTGGTTTCTATGCAAAAGTGAGACTGATTTTGCACTCTCTGGTTTTAGTAAATAAACCCCTGTATGTCTGTGTGGAGGTGACATCTTGGTAGAGGAACAGAGTTTTGCTTCCTCATATAAGAGCTAGCCCTCTAATGCCTGGTGGGGAATATTCAAGAAGCAGCAGAAGAGGAGTAGGAATGATACAGAATGAAGCAGAAGAAGGAGGATCCTCATATGATGGGTCCTATGGTAAACATTCCTTTTCAGTAAGCCCCCAGTGAGAACAGTGAGCAGCACAGTAGTGGCATTACCAAATCTCACTCCAAATCTCCTAAGCTAGTGGTTTTCAACCTGGGGGTAAGTACCCCCTAGGGCAGTGATGGCGAACCTTGGCACCCCAGATGTTTTGGAACTACATTTCCCACGATGCTCAACTACACTGCAGAATGCATGAGCATCATGGGAAATGTAGTTTCAAAACATCTGGGGTGCCAAGGTTCGCCATCACTGCCCTAGGGGGTCAAATGATGATTTGCCAGGGTTCCTTGAGCCCACACCGCTCTCCCAGGCTTTTTGCAGCCACCCAGCAGGGCTTTCCCTGGAGCCTCTGGCCACCCAGCTTGGCTCCCAACTCCCCACCAACACTGCCACTCATCCCAACTCCCTAACAGCACTGCCAATCATTCCAACTCCCCACCAGCACTGCCACTCATCCCAACTCCCCACCAGCATTGCCACTCATCCCAACTCCCCGCTAGCACTGCCATTCATCCCAACTCCCCGCCAGCTCTGCCACTCATCCCAAAAAAACAAGAAATTAGGATAGAGAGATAAAAGGGAAAGAAAGGAGAACAAAGAGAAAGAGCGGTACATCCTAAAATGTACCATAAGGGTTTTTTAATACTGTACGATTGAGTGCTAAATGTCCATGTGTTAGGGGCACAAATTACTTGTCTTGCCTTGGGTGCCGACAACCCATGCTACGAAAATAATTTTACTGTTGGGGGTCCCCACAACGTGAGGGAATTTTATCAAGGGGTCACAGCACTAGAAAGGATGAGAAACACTATCTTAAGTAGTCAGAGACAACTGTACCTTAGATCTCCCACTGCAGATGTACAGTCATTAGGCTACACAACAGGGGTACCTAGGCACAGTAACATGTCAGAAGATGCACTGTTAATTTTTAGGAGGAATTAACAAAAACAAGTACATTTTCAGGTTACTGCTTAGACACAATTAACATTTATGGATAGTTCCTCTAAAATAGTAAATCTTCACCTTTGGAGGTCAGGTCCACTTTAATGGCAACTTCATCTGTGCTTTTTGGTCTTAAAATCTTAAAAGAATGTTATTTTTTTCATTAATTCATATTTGTTCTAGTGACATATTGCTGTATCAATCTAAAGGCAAATTTTTTGTGTAGTTTACTAGCTGACATAAGAAACTTTGCTAAACACTGGGAGCAATGGGTTACTACATCATTGGAAAACCTTCCAGAATCACTCTCAGAAAAGAAACTGCCAATTGTTAGAAGATTTGTGTCATCCCTGAAGAGACAGACTTCATTCTTGCACTTAGCACAAGTAAGTTCTCAAAATCACTTTCCATCTTCGGCTATAGTCTACCTCCTAGTGAACTGAAAGACCTCAGAACCATTAAGATAATAGAGATGACTGGCTCTCCATACAATACTTTTTTTTTTTTGTGTTGAATGGAGCAGGGATGGGTCAGTACCTACAGATTTGTATTGCTTTCTGTGTTTTTGTTGGAGAGGTTTCTCCTCACTTCGTGTTCTGATGATCATGGAAATTTGGTAATCTCCCCCATTGGGGTGGACGCAGCCTGCAGTATAATCCCAACAGGAGTTCTAACAATTCCCCACTCTTAGGAACACAAAACATCATTTTGATTGGGATTGGCTTCCTAACTATGATTTCAGAAGATTACATTAATTTTGGTTGAACTTGATGGGCAACTGTGTAATGATGTTACAATTACTATACATAAACATGTCTTGCACAAGAGACTTGTGTGCATAAATGCCTTTTCCAAGATGATGAATACACCTGACAAGCATTTATGAGTTAGAGTAACAGCTAGGCTCTGATAATCTTTCCTTTCTCCTCTACCCCTGTTACGTACCAAAGGCTTCAGATTCCCTGAGAAGATTCCACATGCATTTAATTTCAGACAGGAACAAATTGGGTGCTGAACAATAGTTTCACTGAAGAAATTGTCTTCAGTTATCGGATATGAGAAAAATTGGCAGATCCAGAGATAAAGTAATCAGAGATTACGTTTTCTGCATATCTTGAGTGTATATTTTGAGCTTGGCTTTGCCCGTTTTCACACCTTGGTCCTTTACAGTAAAGAACAACTTCATGGACTCATAGGAGCTATGAACCTGAGGGTAGGGGGTAAGCACAACTTTTACTAAAAAAGCCAGAATCTGCATATAACTTCAATTGCATATACAGTATCTCACAAAAGTGAAACTGAGTTATTTTGAGGGGACAGCAAATTTACACTGTTATACAAGCTGTACACTCACTACTTTACATTGTAAAAAAGTGTAATTTCTTCAGTGTTGTCACATAAAACACATAAAAAGATATAACAAAATAATTACAAAAATGTGAGGGGTGTATTCACTTTTGTGAGATACTGTATTTATGGATCTAGAGATTCTAATATAAAGCTTTTACTGAAAATAATTTTCCTTTAAAAGATTTTTCACGATTTGTTCAGTTGTAATTACTAGATGTGTGTGTAAGATTGACCAAAGCTAAATTCACTATCAGGTACAGTAGGTTTATGCCAACAGATGGCAGAGGCAATGTAGTGCCTTATCCCTATATAACTATTAGGAATTTTCTTAAGCCCATTAGTGGGAATGTTATCTCCTATACATTTATTTACATAATATTCTAACATTCTAATCTAGGTTAGGACTAGAGAAGAACCAAATGTACTGGGTTCAGGTCTGCGAAAATTCGGTGTACGTTTTCAGAAGTTCAGATGCAGAATCCATACCCAATGGAAGTTTTAGGCAGATTGAATGCTGGGTCCAGCCATCATCTGACATCATGTGACTTTACCTATGTTAGATTTAGTCTAACATATGTACTTAGATCATTATAACAAGAGGGCACTAAAAAATATGATTTGTCCCACTAGAGAAATCCCCAAAAATATGACCTTAATACCCAAACCCAAAGTAAAACATGTAATGCCAAAAAAACATTTCTTATACACATGTCAGGTTGCTATTATGAAAAGAATCTGCACATATCAATACAGTCATCAATAGTTCAACATTTCCTTTCAATACTGTTTGTCTGTAATATTGGTTGTTTGCAGAGAGAAATATTTTCCCATACCACCAAAGGGTATGCACTTCACTCATGAATGTGTCACCAATCAGGATCTCATTTAAATATGCAGCATAAAGGCTTGTAACTGTGGGTCATGATTACAATATCATGTAATATAAAAGAAAATGTGATTCCTGAGTCAGTTCATACAGTTAAAGTGCAACATCATAAAGGCCATATACTATAAATGAATTGATGCATCATTGATATATGACTAGGTCCCCAGATACGACTCAAAAGTCTTCATCCAGTTTGCAAAAATTGTTGTTCTCACTCAGCATGGAAAAAACAAATCTTCCAAAAGAAAATTCCAAAATGTCAGGGAAACAAATTTGGTAGTTGCCAAAATGACAGGTTTACCAGTCCAGTTAGTTGTTAGTTAGTACTGAGATACAATCAAACTGTAATGATAAATGATATGGTGTAGTGCTACTTATAACTCTGGTGCTAGAACAATAAATGAATTTAATATCTCAAAAACAATGAATAAGCTCCCGTTCACACCAGAGAAGTCTTAAGCCGCGTACACACGGGCGGACTGTCTGGCCAACTAAGGCCGCGTACACACGGGCGGATTGTCTGCCCAACTAAGTTCGGCAGACAATCCGACAGACAGTCCGTTCAAAATTAGCATGAACGGACTTGACCACACACGATGAGCAGACAGTCCGCTGAAAGCGTGCGTGATGACGTGTACAGCACGTACGACGGGACTAGAAATACGACGTCCAATACACTGCAATGCAACCTTCGGCCGTGTAAATCCTTTCTGAGCATGTGCCATACTTAGTCCGTCCAACTTGCCTACTCACGAGCGGACTGTCCGCTGAAACCAAAGTTGGACGGACAATATTACGGAAATTCCGAAAGACTTAGTCCGCCAGACAGTCCGCTGAAAAAGTCAGCTGAAGCCCACACATGAGCGGACTGTCCGCTGAAATGTGTTTCAGCGGACTAAGTTGGACAGACAGTCCGCTCGTGTGTACGCGGCTTTAAAGAAACAGTATCCCTGCTATCCTTGGAAGCATCTAGTGGGGTTCTAAGGGAGACCTCAGTGGACGGAGGTGGAAGTGGTCCCACACAGGGGGTCTAGACACCTAAGAGTCTATCTATAGAGGCTTTATTTTCCCTAAGTGGAGGTGAGAGTTCCAGGAGCCTGGAGGTAGCACAAGGTGTTTTTTTTTTATATTATTTATTTTACATGGTGTGAGATTTATTATTGGAAGCACTTGGTGTGAAGATATTCATGAAAAATCTTGAAGTATATTCTGGCATTTATGGACTCATACATTAAGGCCTTTTTTTATTATAGATTTAGTCATTGTTTTTGAGATATTTAATTAATTAATTTATTTGTTTGAAAATGCAGCCATGGCTTTCTGTGTGAGGGACCGATGTCCCTCTGAGAGAAGCTGGTGGCTGGATTTTTTTGCTAAGGGGTCGGGATCGACCCCTTACTCTGATCTGCGATCAGCCGAGTCTCATAAATCACAGTACATGGACGCCCTCCCAGCAATTAAGGCCCGTGCTGTAGCCTTTTTTCGGCTATAAAACGGGCGGCAAGTAGTTAAAGTGGAAAGTGCTGCACTTAGCTCAATCTATCGGCCAAATTAAGTCATTTCCATTTGAAATCTATGAAATTCATTTGTCCAGCACAAGAAATTGCTTAATAACAATAGGTTATTGACCCATTTGCACAGGATAAGTGTACATGTACTTTTACTGGGCAAATTGTCATGCAAATATATTATAAATACACCCTTTTTTTATGCATTGAAAATATGGTAGTTAATCACAGTTGATCCTCACATCATATCAATACAATCCTGTTTCTTGACTCAATTACTTGCCTTGCATAACACTTGATTATTGGGTAAGGATGAGCCGAACACCCCCCTGTTCGGTTCGCACCAGAACCAGCGAACAGACCTAAACTTCGTGTGAACTTTAGAACCCTATTAAAGTCTACGGGACTCGAACGTTCACAATCTAAAGTGCTAATTTTAAAGGCTAAAGCCGCGTACACACGGGCGGACTGTATGGCCTACTTAGTCTGTCATACAATCCGACGGACAGTCCGTCATACTTTCGAATGAACGGACTTGACCACACACGGATGAACAAACAGTCCGTCGAAAGCTTGACGAATACAGCACGTACGACGGGACTAGAAATAGGAAGTCCAATACACAGCAATGCAACCTTCCGCCGTGTAAATCCTTTCTGAGCATGCGCCATTCTTAGTCCGTCGAACTAGCCTACTGACGAGCGGATTGTCCGCTGAAACCAAAGTATGACGGACAGAATTTCGAAAATTCCGAAATACTTAGTACGCCAGACTGCACGCTGAAAAAGTCCGCTGAAGCCCACACACGAGCGGACTGTCCGCTGAAATGTGTTTCGACGGACTAAGTAGGCCATACAGTCCGCCCGTGTGTACGCGGCATTATATGCAAGTTACTGTCCTAAAAATTGTTTGGGGACCTGGGTCCTGCCCCAGGGGACATGGATCAATGCAAACAAAAAGTTTTAAAAACGGCCGTTTTTTCAGGAGCAGTGATTTTAATAATGATTAAAGTGAAACAATAAAAGTGTAATATTCCTTTAAATTTCGTACCTGGGGGGTGTCCATAGTATGCCTGTGAAGGGACGCGTGTTTCCCGTGCTTAGAACTGTCCCTGCACAAAGTGTCATTTCGCAAGGAAAAAAAGTATTTTAAAATCACTTTCAATTGTCGGCTCCCGTAATACAGAGAACACTCAATGAGTGTTCTCTGTATTATGGAGCGGACAATTCATTCATTGATAAAAAAATTAAAAAAAAGCGTGGGGTTCCCCTAAATTCAATTACCAGGCCCTTCAGGTCTGGTATGGATATTAAGGGGAACCCCGCGTCAAATAAAAAAAAAAATTGACGTGGGAGTCCCCCTAAATATCCATACCAGACCCTTTATCCGAGCACGCAACCTGGCAGGCCGCAGGAAAAGAGGGGGAACGAGAGAGTGCCACCCCCCTCCTGAACCATACCAGGCCACATGCCCTCAACATTGGGAGGATGCTTTGGGCGTCTGTGACCCCTCAAAGCACCATGTCCCCATGTTGATGGGGACAAGGGCCTCATCCCCACAACCCTGGCCGGTGGTTGTGGGGGTCTGCAGGTGGGGGGCTTATCAGAATCTGGAAGCCCCCTTTAACAAGGGGACCCCCAGATCCTGGCCCCCCCATTTGAAATGGTAAGGGGGTACACAAGTACCCCTACCTTTTCACAAAGAAAGTGTAAAAAATGGTTAAAAAAGACAAGCACACTTTTGAAAAATTCCTTTATTAAAAAAATAAAAATAAAAAAATAAAAGATTCCAGCTGTGGTAATCCACTCTTGCTATCCAGCGATGGATGATCATCCGGGGTCCAGCGATGGCTGATCTGTTCCAGCGATGGTGATTTTCAGTCCAGCGCTGTCCATGTATGCATCCGTCTTCTGTCTCCACTGCGGAGACACTGCGGGGATCCCAGCGCTGATGTTTCTTATATTAGGAGGGCGGGGCCTCCCGTCACCTGACCCCGCCACCCTCTGACGCTGGTGAGGGAAGCCAGGGGTTCCCCAGTGACGTATGGGTGACCCCGCCCCCCTCTGATGTAACGGAAACCTGCGAAAACTTTTTAGGACAGTAACTTGCATATTAGCCTTTAAAATTAGCACTTTAGATTTCTCCTATAGACTTGTACAGGGTGTTCCGGCTTTTCGAATTTGCCGCGAACAGCCCAAATTGTTCACTGTTCGCTGAACAGGCGAACAGGCAATGTTCGAGTTGAACAGGAGTTTGACTCAAACTCAAAGCTCATCCCTATTATTGGGTATGGATGTATTCTAAAAGGAGTATGTGGGTAATTTTGAGAATCCTGCCCATTACCATAGGTTTTCTGTACAACCTAGTGATCAATTTTCTAATTTTATTCTTACAAACTATGATAGCAATAAAGGTAGGGACTTGGGATCATAGGTATTTGTGAATTTTTAATTATTCACATTAAGGATAGCAGCAAAGTCCTTCAGCTGGGTTTCTGTAACAGAGTTGTAATAGGAGGAAAACATTTGTGGTTCTTGCAAACTTTTTTGGATTCTGTTCCTTGAGATATACCAGGGGAGTTTTTCTGAATGCAGTGGGCCTGTGTTCAAGATCATAATTTGGGCTCCTTCTTCAAGAAAAACCCCCCCAGAGAAGAGGAATTTTGGGCTTAGTAAAATTGGGGGGAGCTTAAAACTTGATTTACAGAATGCAGGGGTCAGAAGTATATAATGTATAGAGTGCAGGATTTAAATGTGTGTCATGTACATAGTACAGGGATCAGAAGTATGTAAAGTACATGCAGGTATATGTAGTGAACACACTGCAGGGGTCAAAAGTATAAACAGCCCAGTGCAGAGCACCATCTATGATTCATTGCACCACCACCCTCTTTTGCACATAGTAAACACATACATACATACACACATGTGCACACACACACACGCATCCACTTAATACATATACATACATATACACACTGTATACACATACATACACACACCCACTGTATACACATAGATACAGTGCCAGATTTGTGGAATGCTCAACTAATAGTTGTCCTGTGGACAGATTCTATGGGCATCTCGGCTGCTTCGCTGACTAATGCTCACCTTGCCCGGCCTATCAGTTTAGGTGGACGGCCATGTCTTGGTAGGTTTGCAGTTGTGCCATACTCTTTCCATTTCCAAGATGAATTGAACAGTACTCTGTGAGATTTTCAAAGATTGGGATATTTTATAACCTGAAAATAGAAAGGCACACATGAGAGATAGTAGGGCTGCACACCCTAGATAATTGCAATATGGAATGGATTTTTTAGCAGCAAATTGATTTAGTCAGAAATAGTGATTTTTAATAAAAGTATTTTATTATACCAAAATGGGATTCAAATTCATGAATTTGTTTAAAATATGAGCTCTGGTTACACATTAAAGGACATGTTCCATCATACATCATCATACATCATGCAATATTAACAAAGTGGAGCAAATCATTACATTACAGAATGCCAGCCACATTAATAACCCAACCCGTTTCGACCCATGTAGTCAAGGTCTTCTTCAGGGTGATTTTTAGAGAGTAGAAGAGGGAAAAAGTCCTATAACCAAAAATGTAAAAGAAGTTCAGTGATTCAGAGGCCTCCATGAGCCGTCCCCATCTACCCAAGGCCGAATCTAGTTCCAAAAATTCTAGATCCAAATAATATTAAAGAGGGAGTAAAGGGAAAAAAAACACACCCTGCAAGGCAAAGGCATAATGAGCTAGTATGCATAGCATACTAGCTCATTATAAATAACTTACCTGAGAACGAAGCCCCCGAAGTGGTCCTCTGTCTTCCTCTTCGCCGCTGCCATGGATCCCGGAGCGACTTCCGGGTCTCGCGGCTCCGGCGCTGTGATTCGCCAGAGCCGCGATGACGTCACTCCTGCGCATGCGCACGGGAGCCGACACTCGCGGCATATCACCATGATCTGCGGTCTGCCCAGTGCGCCTGTGCCGTAGACAGCGGTGGCTGTCTTCGGGTAAATATCTCCTAAACCGTATAGGTTTAGGAGATATTTCTTGGACCTACAGGTAAGCCTTAATCTAGGCTTACCTGTAGGTCAAAGTGGTTTGTAAGGGTTTACAACCACTTTAAATGAGTAAGTAATAGATAATCATACTTTAGTAGTGCTGACAGAGAATACCAATAGCAACAAAAGGGAATAGTATTGTTCATGTTAATTGATTTTAATTGTAAGATATGTTCATGTAATATATATATATATATATATATATATATATATATATATATATATATATATATATATATATATATATATATATATATATATATATATATATATATATATATATATATATATATATATATATATGTATATTTTTCACACTATTCAACTTGTATGTGTGTCTTATTTAAAGCTCCAAAAAAACCAACAATATATATATATATATATATATATATATATATAAATATATATAGAATATAAAAATATGTGAAAAAAATTTGTGAGAAAAATCACATGTATTGTTGAGGAAATGTATTTATGGTGTATGGCCATAAATGTAAAGTATTGATGACTAAGGTAAAAACCACAATAATAAAAAAAAACACTGAAAGACGGCGGGAGGTGAAAGAATAAAAAGTAAAATGTGCAAACAAAAATAGACTTAATTACCTTGGCAGGTGATGTGAGTGTTTTGTTTTTGTAAAAGGCACTGTGCATACCATTAGATAGACTATGCCATGTGTTTGACAGTTGGCAATGTGTGTTGGTCTAAAGGTCTCACCATTGGGAAGAGAAAAGGATTTCTCCTTTCTAATGAGGGAACAGTAGGAGCAGTGTCCACATGGAAAAAAAAACATAAAGTGGGCAGTGATTTCTACTGGACTCTCTACTCTCTTTTGTACTCACTCTGAACTAACCTATCTTTGATAGAGGTAGCTTGTTTGTACGTAATTGATGGGGTTTCAGACACAAATTGTTGGACTTTAGGGTCATCGGTAAATATAGTCCAGTGTCTTTGAATAATTTCCTTCATTTGCATGTGCTGTTTGGAAAAACGCATGATTATTCTTGTTAGGACAACATCAGAATTACTTTTAGATTAGTGTTTGAGCAAACGTTCATGATGTGATTAATGAATTGTTTTGTCGTAAGCTTTATGTAAACAGGAACAACTGAACACTCTCTCTAGCAGTCTATTTTGAAGTTTACCGGCCTTTTCTTTTAACAGAACATCATTGGAACAGTTTCTGCGTAGACAAAAATATTGTCCACGTGGAATGAAATTTTTCAGAGGGGTTGGATGGAAGCTCTCCCCATGCAGCGCTTTGTTGCCAGCAGTGCTCTTAAGAAACAGAGTGCTGCATAGTTTTCCCTTCAAGTTATGATTCACCTGAACATCTAGGAATGTAATAGTTTTTTTTCTCATGGACCATGGTGAATATTAGGTGGTGATTGTTGATATTAATCTGTTGAAAGAACTCCAAAAGAGTATCCTCTGTCCCCTCCTATATGACGAAGATGTCTTCAATGTACAGGAGCCACGTATACTCGGCAAAATCCTTGCCACTGAGAAGGGATTGTTCTCACTCCCCCAGGTACAGGTTGGCGTAGGATGGGGCACAGCAAGTCCCCATCACTACATCCTGTAGTGGGAACCATCAAAGGTGAAGAAATTGTGATTGAGGATATATTCCAATCCTCTGAGAATTAATTTATTAAGGGCCTTGTCACTTGTCTGTTGAGAGCCCTGTTGGAGGATCCTCTATAGAGCTGCCAAGCCTCTGGTGTGGGGAATGGAGCTATACAGGGCCTCCACATCAATGGTAACAAGAATGGAATCTTCAGAGATGATTAATTCATCAATCGTCAATGGTATCTTTGATAAATGAACGCAAGGTCAGAATGTAGGGTTGAAGATATGCATCAATTACTCTACTAAAATTTTCGGAAATACCTCCATTGCCGGAGACTATTGGTCACCCAGTTGGGCTTACCGGGTTTTTATGTATTTTGGGTAAGCTGTAGAAGGTAGGTACCCTGGGATACTTGGTCCTAACAAATTCGTATAGGTCCTTGCAAATTGTATCACCCACATACGCTTGATCTACAATGTTGTAAAATTCTTGATTAAGTTTATCTGTAAGCCTGACCGGGATGGATCTATACCAGTCTTTGTTGTCTAGAATTTTCTGACACATCGACTTATAGGCTTGGTTGTCCATGCTGGCAACATACCCACCTTTGTCTGATGGCTTTATTATGATCGATTCGTTGTTACGCAGGGATTCCAAAGATCTGTATTTATCAAAAAGACAGATTTTGAGAAGTGTTTTTCTTGGGTGGCAACTTACAAATGTCTTTTAATGTTTGTTTCAAAAATCTAGCTGCGTTAGATTTGTATTCAATTAAGGAAATTAGGTGGAAGGTTTTTTAAACAGGATAACTGGATTTTGTCTTGATTTGTTGGTATCTTAAAACAACTTATACAGATCTAACTGATCTATCAGGTCATTCGTCTTGCTTTTCTGAAATAGTAGAGTCAGGTCGTGTACTGCTTTAAAAGCCCCCAAAGCACCTTGTCCCCATGTAGATGGGCAGAATGGCCTCATCCTCACAACCCTTGCCCAATATTTGTGGGGGTCTGTGGGCGGGGGGCTTATTGGAATCTGGAAGCCCCCTTTAACAATGTGACCCTCAGATCCAGCATTTTAAGGAAAAAACGTGCATTTAAATGCCCATCAATGCAGCCTTATTAGTGTCCATCTGCAGCCTTGTCCAGTGTCATTGCAGCCTTGTCAGTGTCATTTGCATCCTTGTCAGTGTAACCTTGTCATTTGCAGCCTTGCCCCAGTGTCATTTGCAGCCTTGCCCCAGTGTCATTTGCAGCCTTGTCTTTACAGTCTTGTCATTGCAGTCTTGAAGTTTAAAAATGGCGCCTTTGAGATACAGAGTCCTGCGTATCTAGGCGGCTCTCGGGTCCTCTTGGCAGTGTAACGACATATTCGGCGACCCATCGCAGTTTGCTACGGAAGTGACGTTCTGTTGCCGCCATCTTGGTACCCCCCACACTCATTAAGGAGTAAGGAGACACTAAGAAGGGGTAAAGCGGAGATGTTGTTACACCGGAGTTTTGCATTTTACACTTATTTATAACAGTAAAGTCAGTTTATATAGTGAAATACAGGACTTAGAACTCCGTCTGACTACTTAGATCTTGAATTTTAAAAGCAGCGGCAACCCTGCTCATCTCACAGGTTTGCTAATCTGACAGAAGTTTGCTGCTTTTAAAATTCAACATCTAAGTAGTCAGACGGAGTTGTAAGTACTGTATTTCACTATATACTAACTTTAATGTTATAATACGTCTAAAATCCAAAACTCCGGTGGGTGTAACAACATGTCCGTTTTAACCCTTCTTAGTGTATCCTTACTGTGGACGAGTGTGGGGTGTAGTAAGATGGCAGCGAAGGAAACATCACTTCCGTAGCAAACTGCGATGGGTCTCCGAATATTACAGCGGCTCTCGGGTCCTCTTGCAGTCCCGAGAGGAGCCGAGTGTAGTCGAGTGTACTTGGCTTGGCTCACAGTCACGCCCAGTCCCTGTGTTATGTCCATCATAGGGTGGGACTGGGCGTGACTGTGAGCGGAGCAGAGCTGAGAACACCCCCTGTTGGGCAGGGCCCATGGGCTTGAGCCCAGTCAAGCCCAATAGTAAGTTCGGCCCTGATCACAGGTGATATAATTTGCTGCTCAGTGATTGTAGTATTCTAGTCTGCATCTCCCCAAGGTAATAAATAAAACCTGGCCTGTTAGTGGGCCCTCAGGACAAAGTTGATGACTACTGAGTTGCAAGATCTGAAACGCCATAGTTCATTTAATACTGAACTCCAGGATGAAAAAAAGTATTACAGTATATTTCTCTACACCTAGATTTACCAAGCATTTGAAACTTGAAATGCAGGGAAGCCACTACAAGTGTATTCATTTTGGTACCCGGAGTTGGGCAGTGTTATACCATATGCTTTGAAGTAATTCTAGAGAATTTGCAGGCTTCTACTTTTTTGCCTCTCACGTTGAGTAAACTCATAAACATTTGTTGCCTCCAAATAAGGATGTTATTATCATGTTATTAAGATTTATTTCTCCCCTACCCGATGATTATCACTATTGAAGTCTGGGTAATATATGGTATTTACTGAAGGAACTGTATAAATTCATATTGCAGATATTAGAAAGTTCAGTCTCCTATATAATTGAGTTGCAACCAATAGTCATTACACTTATGGATATTTTTTTTAATGACATTTTCTGTGGCTCTATTTTTAACTTGTTTTTTTTCTATTTGATTCATTTTTCTATTTATTTGTGAAGTCCTAAAATAAGTTTGAATATATATTTTTTTATTTATTCTATTTTGTTTTGTATGTATTCAACTTTTATTTATTTACTTTGAATTTCTGTATTAGGGCCAACATTTTTGGGATATCCATATTGCCTAAAAGGTGGGGCCTTCCTCTCATACTTTATGCTCATGTGAACCCTGGTAAAAAGGCATCCTGTGAAAAAATGTAGCTCATATGTATTTTAAATGCACTGCTAAATGCCAGTGAAATAATCATTAATATAAAACCTGTATTTTAATTAATCAGATTGCACGGCCAGCTTTGTTTGATCAGAATGTGGTAAATTCCATGACTGCAGATATCGAGAAGGTAGACTTGTACAGCATTGGATCTCAGGCTCTTCTTAGCAGTTGTAGTGGTGCTGATTCGGACAGTGATGTCTACACGGAGCGTGAGTCTACAACCAAACTTTTTTTGCAGCATTCAAAAATACATACATTTTATAAAAAAATGTTTAATCTATTTCTTCATTATTCTTGCATAGTAACTTGGTACTGCAATTTAATTATTTTAAATACACTTCAAAAGACGAATTAATTTGCTACTATAGAGATCAATGAGTCAGAAGGTTAACCTTAAATTGCTGGACACTTTTTATCAATTATTGTCCTACATATAAACAGGTGCCTCAGCAGGGCACTAAAATGTTTGATGAGATTCTCAAAGACTAAGCACATGCATATAACTGTTTATTATTTGAACTCAACTATAACATCAAGGTGTCATTAAAAAGGAAGTAAAAGTAATAAAAACATATATAACATCTAATTCTTCAAAACACAAACCCTATATGTATAGACCCATGCACAGCATGGCAGAGATTACATTTATCCAGCTCGGGAGCTGCCATAGTGAAAGCTACCTAAATAAAATTAGACATATACAGTATGCTTTACATAATAGATAAAGATATTTGCTGTGGAGGAGTTCAAACACAATGTGTTTCGCTGCGTGTTTCTTCGGGGCAGGGGTGTGCCAAATGGGTGTTATCCAGATGGTCAGTTTGCAGAGGCCATACAAAGCCCAAAACAATATACCCAAGGCACTCAAAGAGGTGCAAAGGAAGAGCAAAACTAGCACCAAAAACACAGTCCAAAAACTGTATGAAAGAAAATTATCTCACAAATGCATACTCCTGGTCAGTGCACCATCCCAATGCAAAGGGTATTAGGTAGAGTGTGTCTTGGGGTAGTAATGGATCCAGGTATCCCCCTGCACCATGGGAAACACAGCAATGTTCCTGGCTAGCTGATCAAAAAAAAAAAAAGATCCATATAAATCTATCTGTGACCAGCTTTAGCCAATTTTAAAACAAACTTTTGTAATGCAAGCAAGGTCACACCTAGTGGCAGTTAATCAGAAATGGTCATACAATCAATGAAAAAAATAGACCACAGACAGGTATTCAATCCGAATCCAAAACTGGAGATGGTCTTGAACCGAAAATTCAACAGAATTCACAGAGGGTTCATAGATTATATGACAGTCACTGGGGACATATTTACTTTAATGCTTTTCTATTACACTAGGCAGAGTTTTGGTGCCTGGCAGTATCGGTGGCATGATTAGCATGAAGCATTCCCGCAACTGTATAAAGTACAGCAGCCCTTAAAAATTCCACTCACCTGCTCGCTTTTTGCGACTGGATTTCGAGGGCTGCTGAGGACAGGCTGCCTGGAAGCATGGGGGGGGGGGGGGGGTCCAGCCCTTTCTGTAAGTGTGTTGTATGGGAGTCTTTCTCCCAGCACTCGCAGAGGGGAAGAGAGGAGAGCAGGCGACAGGATCATCAGAGTGAAAGGAACATCACTATCGGATTTTCATTTCACAGTCCCGACCCCTTTGGACTTTGATAGACAGATCAACCTGGAAAAATGATGTGTTAATAAGGATAGCAGCAATCAGGAATATTGCACATAGCAATAAATTAAAACAGTAGATAAAAAATGATGCGCTTAACTAAAAATCATAAAATACATAATGCATTAAAAACCAAATCATCAATCATGCAATATAGTGTAAACATAAACTATAAAAGATTTCTAAAAAATATCTGAGTATATTATGCATAAAACTCCTAGAAAGAGGAATTCACATATATAACATAAATGAAAGTTCATGCTGATATAGAAACAATTGTACAAAGTCCCGTAAAACGATAGTGTGATCAAGAAAAAGTCCCAGCAACCAATCGGATTTAGAATGTATAATTAATTCCTGATAAGGTCATAATAAGAATAATCACTGCAATGTGCTCCACTGCAAACAATAAAGGATTTGCCTTCTACCAGAAAATATGACCTTAACAGGTCAGACAGAGCCTTTAAACAAGAAAACCTCCTCAGGCATAAACTGACACTTTTTGGCAAATCCAGGCTGATGATCTCACTACATCTCCTCAAGCCAGCACCGTATATTCACTCCTCAATTCACTACATAAAGCATATTGCACATGGAAAAGAAGGGAAAATCTCATTGCGCAACATCCAGAAATGTTTTTATTAAGAAAGAAACATACTTACAAGGAGTAAGATAAAAACAGACATATCGATCTGAACAGCGTCTGGCGTCCCTGCAGATGTATTGACATCACGGCTACTCCTACTGCCCTATTTACATTTCGTTCTAATGAACATGGTCACTGGGGCAACCTTTAAAGGGTAAGTTCACCTTTACAGAAAAATCTGTAAGGTGAACTTACACAGGACCACCTCACCCCAGTACCTCTGATCTAGAGCAAGGTGATCACTTAGAAATCCATCCCAGCTTAATCTCCAAAATGTACCTCATCAAGAGGTATGTTTAGGAGCATTCTAATTGGTCGACACCATCACATGGGTGGTGCCGACCAATCTGAACCCATGTAGCCCATCCTATCTCCACAGGCGAATAGGAGAGAAAACCACAGGGATTTCAAATCCCCAGACTGATACAGCGGCGATGCGATCTGTCAGTGCGGGGGGTCGCCAGACTCCATGTTAGCGAGACTGGATGCGATGGGAAGGGGGTCCAGTGTAAGTTCACCTTACAGATTTTCTATAATGTTGAGCTTACACTTTAATCACAATTAATGATGACTCCAAATCAAAAAAAATGCAAGCATGTATGACCCTGCCATTGTACCCCACTAAATGATAGATTTGCCACTGACAGCTGAAATGTAAATAAATAGACAGGGGATGGTTGCCAAATATGAACATGTCATTGACCAAATATGGTCATGACCAATGACCAAATATGAATAAATATGGCTTTGTTAATATTTTGTCAGTGATGTCAGTTGGTCATACTTGTCTCTTTTCTTTATATTCCGTCTAAAGCCAGGAATTGTTAGCTGACATCTGAATAGAAGGCAGGATCAATTATGGTTGTTATGACCTCAGTTTCATTCCCGATGACATTGGTGAGCAGGACAATTAGAGAGAGTGAAGCTAACTATGAGTGAAGTGAACACATAGCAATAAAAGCCTGACAGTGGTTTTAACCCTTTACAACTCTTCTAATCTTAAAATAGTTTTTCCTTTAGCTATTCTTTAAATGAATAAGGACTGCTCATGTAAAGTTAAGGTTCAGAAGGCTAAGTCTGTATACTTTGAATACCCAATCATGTGTAGGGTTAAAGGAGAGGAATTTGCCATGAACATAATGGGTTTATTGAAGAGATATGCTTTGCTAAGTGAACTTTCTCATTCATAGTCCCCCTTATTTAGGACTTCAAAGGCCACAGACACTGACATGGGTAGAAAAAGATTTTATTACATAAAAAAGATGGTTCAGGTCACAACAAATAATCAAACATTAAAAGATGTCTAGCTACTAATACTGTATGCATGTGATCAACATAACAAAGGACAAGCCATAACAATACATATAAAATTACACTAGTACTCTCCAGTGGATGATAATCCTTGGTACCCAACGCGTTTCCAGTTTAACACCTTTGTCAGGGGTAGAGAATAGAAATACTTATGGCCACAAATAGTTTATAATTTTATAAAATTATAAAATATAAAATTTTAATTTATAATAATTATAAAATAAAATGGTTTATAAAATAATAGCAGCAGCCACTGGGTTCCAGCGGCATGATGCAGACAGTATATGTTCTGTCGAAGGCATTGCAAAGAGAGGGGAGAAGCCACTTAGATCCACACCATCTCAGACATATGGTGTATGCATGAAGACAGGGTTTATCGGGCGCTATACATTGATCTTGGAGATTTATTTAAAGCCCCAGCTAGATCCTGTCTTTATCTTCGCCAGAACATACAGTACCTTCCACATCACACCACTGGAACCCAGTGGCTGGTGCCCACCTGTTATTAAACAGATTTGGTAATCTACAGTTCTAAATTCATATTGATCCTCGGCTGGCATTTAACTGCACCCCCATCCTTACTGTTGCCTCATTTGCTTTCTGGATGGAGTCACTCTCTTTGAGCTAAACTACTTTTGACCGTACTTATACTACACCCTGATGAAGGTGTTAAACTGGGTACCAGGGATTACCATCCATTGGAGAGTACTAGTGTCATTTTATATGTATTGTTATGGATTGTCCTTTGTTATGTTGATCACATGCATACAGTATTAGATGCGAGACATCTTTTAATGTTTGATTATTTGTTGTGACCTGAATCATCTTTTTTATGTAATAAAATCTTTTTCTACCCATGTCAGTGTCTGTGGCCTTTAAAGTCCTAAATAAGGGGGAAGAATTCTTTTGATCTACATATTCCAGGGATGTGGCCATTACATAGATTTTTTGACATGGTGAAAGCCTCTTTCTTTTCTCATTCGTAGTAATTCAACTCTCATAGTGTATCACATGGACGACAAAAATATATGTGCTTACTAAAAATCAAGATTACATCTTAATTTAAATACTTTGGCATAAAACTTTGAATTCTTTTGTTCTATCTTTTTATAACCTGTATCTGCTATTATCCCATATGTCTATTGATTTTAACGTATCTGACAATTATTCTAAGTGTACTTTAGTTCCAGGACATCCGCAACAATGTCATATTGTGCCTAAATATATTGCAGTCTTTCATGAACTAAAAGACCTTTTGAAGAAAAATGCAACAGTGGAGTCCTTCATTGAGTGGTTGGATAATGTTGTAGAGCAAAGAGTTATTAAGGTAATTATTTTAATTTAAAGGTACAAATCATATTTAGGATAAGGAGGCAGCAATTAAAAGTAGGGGGCTGATGTGCTATATCTAGAGCTACTGTATATTTGGATACAACTGAAATTCTGAGCAGGCATTTCTTTCTTTCTGCATTTTAAAGTATACCCAAAGCCAAATGTTAATTTCTTTTTTTTTTTTGGAAGGGGACAGTAGGACATGGTTAAAACCCCATCAGTTTATTTATTAATTTTTTTACCACTTTCCTTCACTTCTATTCTATTGGTTGAACTAGATGGACTTTTTTAAACCAGACTAACTATGTAACTATGTAACTTCCTGTCCCATAGACACAGCAAAAAAATCAACGTGAGGAAAATCTTCTTTTAGGCAGTTGTCTAAACAAGTGCCCCTATTTGAAGATTTTCCTTCTATCTCTGTTCAAGCGATGACTTAGACCCCTTTCACACCACACCGCCCATAGCGTGGGCGGTAAAACGCCGCTATTTTTAGCTGCGTTTTACCGCTGGATTTGCGGCGCATTTCGGCCGCTAGTGGGACACTTTTACCCCCCGCTAGTGGGCGAGAAAGGGTTAAAACCGCCGGCAATACGCCGCAATAGTGGCGTTTTGCCGGCGGTATTACAGCGCTGCCCCATTGATTTCAATGGGGAGCAGCGGTGGAGGAGCAGTAAACACACCGCTCCTTCACCGCTCCAAAGAAGCTGCTGGCAGGACTTTTCCCTGACGTCCTGCCAGCACACCACTGTAGTATGAAAGCCCTCTGGCTTTCACACTACAGACAATGGTGCAGCTTCTTTAGGGCGGATTGCAGGCGCTATTTCTAACGCTATAGCGCCTGCAAAACGCCCTGGTGTGAAAGGAGTCTTAAAGCGGAAATGAACCCTCCTATCATTTCAGACAACAAAGCTACGATCTTGGCCTCTGTTTGATTGTCAACTGCCATGATGGCGCACATGATCAGTTATGACACCAGCCATTTGATGGTTTAACAGTTTGGCTGAGAGCACAAACAATGTGACAGTTACATTCCTGGCACGTGCAGGAATGTAACTGTTTTATGAAACTGTTAAATTGATGGGTTTAGTTCCACTTTCAAATTTAGAATTTTCTCTCCATTTCAGTCCCAATGGCAGTGGAATTAATCAGAGTTGACACAGACAATAATAAACACAAACAAGGGTTCTAACTCTGCACAAATTCCTTCCAAAACAAAAAAAAATGCGTTGGCTTTCAGTAAACTTTAAGGGCTGGTTCACACCACAAAAACACACCCCAGATCTATTCTGGATGCATTTCTGCATGTTTATTTTTAATGGGGTTCTGGATGCATTCCAGATGCTTTCTTTCTTCTTTTTTCACTTTTTCTTTTCACTGTACTGTGGTCTGGTGCATTCCGGTGCATTTTTATGCGTTTTACCACATTCCAGTACAGTCCAGTGCAGGAAAAATGCAGCATGTTCTACTTTTTTTCTGGAACACCCTGGAACTGAGGGCACTGGTATCATCTAGGCCACTGAAAACCATATAACCTACTTTCCATGCATTTTTGATGCAGAAAAAAAAGTGTGAGAATGCATCCTGGCACTAAGGCTCCCCTTTAAATTTTTGAATGTGATACTTTTAATTACTTAAAATTACTCCCAGCTCCTACATTTTACATTGCAAACATTTCTAAATTTCTGTATTTACTTTGTCATTATGGGGTACTGAGTGTAGATTCATGAGAAAGGCTGCAACATAACAAAGTTGAAAAAGTGAAGGGGGGTCTGAATACTTTATGAATGCCCTATAAATATATATGTAGATGCAGGTTTCCCATGTATTTATTTTTATTTTTCCTATGAATTGAACTTAATGGACTTATGTCTTCTTCAACTTAATAGTACATATGTATAGAATTGCCTATTTTATGTTATTAGCATTCTTTTTTATTTATTTATTTATTTTTTTAAGCAGATGAGCAAACAAAGTGGCAAGTCCCTGAAGAAGAGAGCCCAGGATTTCCTGTTAAAGTGGAGTTTTTTTGGTGCCAGAGTTATGCACAACCTAACATTAAACAACGCATCTAGCTTTGGTAAGAATCACAATATATTTCACTTTAATCTAGATTTTTCAACTGAACTCCAGGCAATAGCTAAATACACAATTTAAGTTAATGTATGTGGGAGGTTGCCAGTTTTGTCCAGCTAGACCTGTTAGCCCTTGTGCACGCGGTCGGAGATTCCGATGGAATGTGTCCGATCGGACCGCTTTGTCGGATATTCCGACTGTGTGTGGTCTCCATCGGACTGTTTCCATCGGAGTATCCGACGGACCAAGTTTTCCAACTTGTTGGTAAGATTTTCTGACAAAATGCTCCGATCAGACATACTCCGATTGTGTGTAGAGAATTCCGATCGGACAAAGTGCCACACATGCTCAGATCAAATTCCTACATCAAAGCTATTGGCTACTAGACTGATGGTAGTGCCGTTGTAACGAAATAACGTCATCACATTCTGAACGATCGGATTTTCACTTTGGGGAAAGATTTGTCTAATATAAATATTTCATAGTGTTTAGATAAATAAATGTGCGATCGGATCTTGTTGTCAGAAAATCCAATCATGTGTGGGCTCCATCTGACTTTTTCCGTTGGAATTTCTGATACACAAAGTTTGAGAGCAGGATCTAAAATTTTCCAACAACAAAATCCGATCATTTAAATTCCGTTCGTGTGTAGACAATCCCGACAAACAAAGTGCCACGCATGCCCCAAATAAATAATAATAAGAAAGCTATTGCCTACTGTCCTCTTTATAGTCCCTTCATATGTGTTCTACGTCACTGCATTCTGAACGATCAGATTTTCTGACAACTTTGTGCGACCGTGTGTATGCAAGACAAGTTTGGACCAAAATCTGTTGGAAAAAATCAGACGGATGTTGTAGTCGGAATGTCCGACCGTGTGTACAGGACAAAAGAGTTATAGAAGATAGGCTTGTTATTAATATAATATTGTATCAGTTTGGGGAAAATAGCTGCACCATTATACATTGTGTATTTATTATCACTTAAAGTGTTCCATGCACAGTAGCTTAACCACTTCAACCCAGGAAGGATTTACCCCCTTCCTCACCGGGCCATTTTTTGAGATACGGCACTGTGTCACTTTAACTGACAATTGCACGGATATGCAATGCTGTACCCAAACAAAATTGACGTATTTTTCCCCCCACAAGTAGAGATTTCTTTTGGTGGTATTTGATCACCTCTGCGGTTTTTATTTGTTGTGCTATAAACAAAAAAAGAGCAACAATTTTGAGAAAAGCACAATATTTTTTACTTTTTGCTATAAATACCCCCAAATCTTTTTTTTTTTTTTTAAATGATTTTTTTTCTCAGTTTAGGCCGATATGTAATCTTCTACATATTTTTGGTAAAAAAATCGCAATAAGTGTATATACAGATTGGTTTGCACAAAAGTTAATGTGTCTACAAAATAGGGTATAGATTTATGGAATTTTTATTATTATTTTTTTTTTTTACTAGTAATTGCGGTGATCTGTGATTTTTATCAGGACTACAATATTGCGGTGGACAAATCTGACACTTTTGACACTTTTTTGGGGCTAAAAATAGCCACTAATTTAACTGTGTTCCCTCAGTGTGTTTTAACTGTGGGGGGATGGGACTGACTAGAGGATTCGAACGATCTGTGTTCCTATACACTAGGAACACATGATCTGTCTCCTCTCCCCAGTCAGAACGTGGATTTGTGTGTTTACATGGAGACATCGCGGCTGCTGGGCACTCAGATTGGATCCCCAGTACCGTGGTGGGCGCGTGCAAGTGCCCCCTATACCCCTTACAGCTACGGCGATTCGCACGGGGAGCCATTCTGCCATCGCCAAACTATGCGGTTAAAAAAAAAAACACTCCTAGCAGCTTTTGAGCAGCATTTTTCTGCTTTAAGAAACAAATAATGTTATCCCGAGTGTCCATTCACACCATTTTAGTCTAGAATTATTTTTGAAGCTTCAGCTTCTAGGAGCAGAAAAAAAAATATTTTTGGAAGTGATTTGCCAGCAGAAAAAAAAGCTGAAAGCACCTATCTGCTGCTAACTGCTACACCCAAACTCCCCAGAAATCTAAAATATTGCAGCTTAACGGGCATTAGTTGAAGTACCTACAGTATTTTCTTTTTTTCTCCTTTTCTCCATTTTATTTTTACCTAGTAACCTCAGGAATAACACTTTTCCTGACCTTCATTGTCTACATTCAAACCACTGTCTATTTGGAAGGAGCCATTATTGCCACCTAAGCTGAATTTGTTCACCTTCATTATAAAGATGGGGGTTAATAATTTACACAAGAAACAAAACATAATTTTTGGTTTCAGTTCATCCCACAGAAAGTGACAAGGACAGATGCATTTCTGGCAAGATCAACAGGTACATTCTATACTTGCTGAAAATGTCCTTAACATTAAAAAAGCAGCTGCCACATCTAAGGACTGGTAAGCTGCAATAAACTTTTTAATAAGCATTTTTTTGTTCTTTGGTTCTTCGGTTCAGTTATGCCTTAAAGTGTTTCTATACCACTGGACATTTTTTTTCCTTACCTGCAAGGTGATGTCATAATGTGCTAGTATGCATCACATACTAGCACATTATGTAAAACTTACCTGAAACTGAAGGCCTCCTCCATCTTCACCCATCTTGCTTCCGGGTTCGCGGACTCTGGCTCTGTGACTGGCCGGAGCCGCAAAAAAGTACCTCTGGCACATGCGCGCGGGAGTCGCTGTTCATGGCACAGGGCTCTGAAGGAACAGCATTCCTTCAGAGCACATGCGCCAGCAATGTCACTGGTTGTATGTACAGTAAATATCTCCTAAAGAGTGCTTGTTTAGGAGATATTTACACTATCTATAGGTAAGCCTTATTATAGGCTTGCCTATAGGTAAAAGCAAAAGTTGGAAGTTTACTTCCTCTTTAAAGTGTAACTGATTTTATTTTACTTTCACTTTCGAAGATAACAGTAAACTGGACAAATAGAGAGAGTAAGACCCCTTTTACACTGAGGTGTTTTTCAGGCGATTTAGCGCTAAAAATAGCACCTGTAAAGCACCTGAAAAATGCCTCATCTGCAGTCCCAGTGTGAAAGCATGAGTGCTTTCACACTGGAGCGGTGCACTTGCAGGACATTAGAAAAAGTCCTGCATGCAGCATCTTTGAATCGGTTTGCGAGTGGTGTATGCACCGCACCTGCTAATTAGAATGCTACACAGGCGCCTTTAAGCCTTTTTAACACCTTCTAGGGCAGTGATGGCGAACCTTGGCACCCCAGATGTTTTGGAACTACATTTCCCATGATGCTCCACTACACTGCACAGTGCCAGAGCATCATGGGAAATGTAGTTCCAAAACATCTGGGGTGCCAAGGTTTGCCATCACTGTCCTAGGGGGTTAAAAGCACCCCACTCCCACCCAAATAGCTGCGCCAAAGCGCCATTAAAACTAGCAGCGCTTTACCGCTACTGCCCCCACCTCCCCAGTGTGAAAGGGCTCTAAATCTTCCTAACAGGGGCTTAAACGACCATAAAAAATGATAGTTGTTCTAATCCATTTCCACTCCATCCAAAACTGAAAAAAAAAGTTTTGCCTTTAGTTATACTTTAAACTGAAGAATACTATTTTATTATATACACACCCACTGTATTTAATTTTAAATCACATTTTAAAGTTTTAGAATTTAATAAAAATAAATTTTTAATGCAGCAACTTGATGTGCAGTATTAATATAATGTTAATTGATGCATACCTCTTTGAACAGAATAAATGTTTCAGTAAATATGATTTGTTGCAATATCTTTGGAACCCTTTAAAAACAATATGCTTCCCGCTCCACATAGGTTAACTCATGTTCCCAGAGCCGCCGATAGGGGTGAACCACTGGTCCTCCTGTAGGGATACCAAGCACACAGGGGGGCCTGGACAGGAGGGGGATCGGTGCAGCGGAGCAATTATAGTAATGATGCACTGTGCGTCTCTCCCTCCAGAAGCTGAAAGGCGGTTTCTCTCCCTCTACCTCCTGCTGACTGTTAGCTGCTGGAGGGAGAGACACACAGTGTATCATTCCGGTACTTGCCCCCTTCCTGCCCCGCTGTGCCAATCATCTTCCTTGTCTTGCCCACACATAGGCGTGCGCACACCCTAATACCCCCACGTGCTTTTAGGTCAGGCTGGTGACCAAGGACAGTACTCTGGGGTAAGGACTCAGCAGGCTCAGTCCGCAGGGTAGCAGTGTGGTGAGGCCTCCGAGGGAAAGCAGCAGTAGTAGCTGGCCGGGCACGCACAGATCCTCCACACTGATCCCTCCACTCTCCTCCTGGCCTGTCCTCTTCTCTCTACCAGATTCTGGGGGACAGCCAATAGGAGCATGGGGGTGGGGACAGCTATGGTTACTTACCCTGTACAGGGAGAGGAGGGCGTGGGACCAGACACTGTCACTCAGGCTGTATTGAGAGAAGAGGGGGGGACCAAGACATGTCACTTAGCTTATATGGAGTGGAGATGGCAGGGTATCATTGCACAGGACTGTTACTGAGCTGGTGAGCGCTACAGGGGTCCATATACATCAGTATTGAGGGGCCCTATTCATCCCTATGTATCACTATAGAGGGGCCACAGACATAACTATACATATACATCGTAATAATAGGTGTACAAGGCGGGCTCAAGATATTATTATGGGGGTTTCCATATATTATTTTAGAGGAGTTATATATATAGATATATAGATATAGCTAGGAGCTTCTGTGCCATTCATCTTCAGTGCAGCTGAGGCTACAGAGAAAGGGACTAGGGAATCTGTGTCCTTGTCTCCTTTCTCTGTCTCAAAGGTGAGATGTCAGGGGTCTGTTTAAACCCGTACAGGTAAGCTGTAAGGAGCCCAGTGATTTCTAACAGCAGCCCTGCATGTATCTAAAGCTTTTTTACTTTCAGTATTTAGCTTTTGTCACTACATATATTTGTAGTAATGACTTAGGTCTGTAGATTACATTCAGTGCTTATGTACTGTATAGTGAAGCATATTAGGGAGGGATTGTTTTATATTTGAGTGGGGGTCTTCTGACATACTGTACATATGGTAAGCCAATGTGGTTGGAAGAAGAACAGAAAGAGAATGAGGAGAAGAATTCCCATGATGATCAGAAGGATTCCAGGTGATAGTCAAGAATCCCATGTCTTAGTAAGTGACAAAACCAGGTCTTTTAAAGTGGAACTAAACTCTTTCAATCAACATGAACTATTTTTAATTCTTGTGCTGCTAACATTAGTGAATAGTTAGGAAGGTATATTATACTTAAGCTTGCCATACATTATACAATTTTCTTGTTCAATTTCCTTTAGATTTACCTTCAACTATGTAGTGCAAGGGCCTACCCGAATAGAAATTGAAAGTGATTAGGTTTGACCTCATATTAGTTTTGACCTCATATTATACAGTTTTGGTAAATCTAAAGTAAAATTGTACAAGAAAATTGCATAATGTATGGCCAGCCTTACTTGTTTTCTCAGATAAGCACACTATCCTACCTGCATGTCTTATCTAAGAGCAGATAGATATCAGGAAGTAAATGCTACATGAATCATCTGCCTTTACTCTAAATGGCCATCACTAGAAACGCTAGGGAGGTGTTTTTCTCACAGTGATTTCTCTACAAAATAAAGCATGGAGACATGGATGGAAGGGTGAGTTTGCTTTGAATAATAAAAAATTATTAAATAGTGTTTTCTGTTTATGATGCTTAGATACAGTTTAGTTCCGCTTTGATTGAGTTGCTAAGTACTATGTCTGCAGTTCTGCCCCTTTCCCTTTGAGCTAACGACTTTGCTTGACCCATCCATGTCACTGAAACGTGTCCCCTGGTTTGGCATTCTCCATGTATGGTTTACTGCAGCAATCATTTGACCCCTAACAACCTATTACTGCATGTGTGTACATTTCTTCCTGATGTTACCAATTGAAGGTACCTCTATGCAGGGGAGCTGCAGCTGTTTGCATAGCAAACTTCAGTTTTGGAGTTTTTAGAGACGATCAAGTAAAATGTAAGCAGACATTTTTATGTTTTTTTTTTTTTTTAAGTTATTCTATGTGAATTTGAACATGTAACAAATATAAAGAATGCGTTATCACAATTGGGCTTCAAAAGTGGAAGCGCACTTTCAATTTGTGCACTAACTATATTATGACAGAGGAAATGATAATAGCCCTACACATGTACAAAGCTGTAACTGCAAGAGAATACACAAACAACACTCTCTTCCAGATTAATGTGCTGTTTTGCTGGAAGTAAATAATGCTAGATAAGGTGTTAATTTGTTTCCAAATGTCCATATACTTCGACTGGGCCCTGCAGATTTGGTGTTCTTTGCTGTATTTGGACAAGAGACAAAGTAAACACATATAAGTCATCCAGGCTTATTGTGAATGACTTTATTTGCTTTTCCTTTAGTATAAGGCATGTCTTGCTTTCATCAACTTGGTCTCTGATCTAATTTGTGTGCTTTGAGGTAGTAAATATATTTAACCATGTGGTTTATTCATTCTAAGATTAGAATTAGAAATCTAACTTTAGAAACTATCCTTTGTTGGTTTTAGTAGGTCATATGAAGTACATCGATTGTTTATTTTTTGCCTTCACTTGTCCCTTGTAGATTGTGGTCAGATGTTCATGAAGATAGTATCAATACTCCACTCTCTCTTTTCTGTTTGTAGGTTCATTTCACCTAATACGAATGCTTCTTGATGAATATATTCTACTTGCTGTTGAAACACAGTTTAATAATGATAAAGAACAAGAACTTCAGAATCTGTTAGATAAATACATGAAGAATGCAGGTAAACTAAAATTAACCAACTAGAAAAAAAAAAAAAAAACTAGGACCGCACTTAGTATTATAAAGAAAAAATGCTAAGGAATTGTGGAACTTACCATCAGCCAATTAGCCACTGACTTGCCAACAGGTAGATTGGCATGATCCAAGCACCTCAAAAAACATCAACTACAGGCTGGGGCTGAAAGGAACCCAAAAGGACGTTACTAACTGGACCAATTTCAGCCCTAGTCTGTAATTTAAATTAGAATTCATTTCTGATATGGTAGACATTCATATTTAATGTGTTATTTTTTTAAATTGAATAAGTGATTATCTATTTATGTAGATTTGGGTTTTGATAATACTAGACACAACCTGGATTAAAACTATTTGTGATCATGATATATCAATATCATCAAATCTTCATTATTCTGCCATCTACACCAAGTACATAGGGGTTGATTTACAAAAAAGCAAAAATATGTTTACTTTGCTAGGGAATTTTCCCCATAGCTTAGTAAATTAGGGGAGGCTTTGTTGACTTTCATCACCTAATCATGTGCAAGCAAAAATACTGTTGTTCTTTTTTTTCTGATTATTTTCCTTGTGCATGATTGAGTATATTTTGCAAAGCAAAATCTTACTACATTCACTAAGCTCTGGGGGGAAATTCCCTTACAAAGTGCTCCTTCCTTAACAAAGTGAACAGTCAATTTCCTTTTAGTAAATCAATTCCAAAGTGTGTCCAATGTGTCTTAGCTGGACCAACATAACTACCGTATTTATCGGCGTATACCACGCATTGGCGTATAACACCCCAAGTTTAGGAGGGCATTTTAAAGAAAAATGTTTTAGGAGGGAAGTTTAAGGGAAAAAAAACTTACATTTAAATGCCCATTAATGCAGCCTTATCAGTGTGCATCTGCAGCCTTGTCCATCATTGCAGAATGATCAGTGTCATTTGCAGCTTGCCCAGCATCATTTTCAGCTTGCCCAGCTCCGTTTGCCGCCTTGCCCAGTGTCATTTGCAGCTTGCCAGTGTCATTTGGAGCTTGCCAGTGTCATTTGCAGCTTGCCCAGCGCCGTTTGCAGCCTTGCCCACGTTTAAATTTCCCTCCGCCGAGATAGACCGAGTGAGCGCCACCGAGTACACAGTACAGTGGGTGGGACTGCGAGTGGACCGGAGCCGAGTACACAGTACAGTACACAGTCGGCAGCACTCGCTCCAGAAACAGCAGGGTCGGCGCTCGGTCTTTTTCGGCGGCGCTCTGTATTTTTTGGCTCCGCTCGCTATTTTCAGCTCACAGACAGTGGGGATCGGCGTATAACACGCACCCATGACTTTCCCCCAATTTTAAGGGGAAAAAGGTGCGTGTTATACGACGATGAATACGGTATGTATGTATAAAAATTGCCATACCTAAACTTACGCTTTACTTGCCCATTACCTCATTTTATTCATCCTTGTTTTTTTTCAGTCCATATTCAAGAATAACAAATGTGTGTTTCTTTCATGATTTCTTAACTTTATTTAGTGAGCCATATTTATTTTATCTACCTAGATGCAAGTAAAGCAACATTTACAGCATCTCCTAGCTCTTGCTTTCTTGCTAGTCGCAACAAATCTGGTAGTCTTCCAAATGAATCTGCTGTCAAAAATGAGTGTCAGCAAGAACAAGGTTACCAAGCAATGTCACCAGAACACCATATTGGTCTTGTACGTGGACTGCACACCTTTTCGAATGAAGATAGCGAAAATATTCCAATTACAGGTAAAATTAATAACAAAACTAACTGATGACTGACAGATGCTTATAAATGTTTGAAGTTTAACTGTCGGCTTAGGGCTCCCCTCCACAATGCTCTCCCTTCCCTCCCAGAGCATGCAGGTTCGTATTCAGATCTAATACAGGAGGTGGCAGTACTCATTGATGCAGAAAGTGGTATTGACATGATTTCCGCACTACTCCCTGCATTATTGTATGTGGTAGTGGGACATTGTAGTGTCACCCCCTCAGAAGGTGGGTCCACATGACCCTGCATTCAAAGGATATTCTCATATCTAGCAAAAAATAATTTCTGTGGGGGAAAGCATCAAAGAGAGAACGCCAGAGCTGCTTTTCACCTACTGAGGGACCAAAAACTAAATTTTAACATAAGATTAAAAAAACAGACTAGAAACAAAATCAATCAAACATTCAGTAACCTGAAACAAGTTACTATCCTACATTAGGCCAAATGTCAGCTTTTAAAGAAGAATTCCAAGTATGGATAGTTTATACATAGTTACCTTTACACAGCTTGGACCAATGCAAATATCCATATACCATACCTGGCCAATGCCCATGGAAGTTGGAAGTCACTGAAGTAGACAGTACTTGCTTCCAGGTCCTGTGCTGATCAGCTGGAGGTTGGGCACTTGGCACAGGTGCAATTCAGAGAATGCTTTGCATCTCCTGAATAAATGAAAAGTGTTCTCTAACTGGGTGAGGTGGAGATTGTGACATCTCCGCCATGCCTATCCATCTCCATCCAATCATAGAACACTTTGCATGAATTCCAAAAATGCTAACTATTTTCCTAATGGTGCCCATTCTGAGTGGCTAATCTTTTGTGTTGAGAATGCAGCAGTGCAGTCTTTATTTCAGCATGGGACCCAGAAGCAAGTGGAAATCACTGGAATAGTGATATCTACTTTAATGATTTTCAGCTTCCAGGGGTGCCAGCCAGATATGGTATTTACATAGTTACATTGGTCCAGCTTGGACTATGTATAGAATATCCATACCAGGAATTCCTCTTTGAACACCTCAACATTTCCTATGCCTTAAAAGATAGTGGAATTATGTAAATTAACTGTCTATGTGGAGAAAATATCTAATAGAGTAAATTGCATCTGATTATTTAAAGCTGATCACAAGACTTTATTGTTTGGGTATTGTTTTAGAATATATTGTAAAAATGTCTAGGTACATGAGTGTGACCTTTCTGTTTGAATGTTTTTCTGTTTTTAGGTAGCCAGAAATTAGAAACCTAAACAAAGTAAAAGCTCAACATCTGGGCAACTTTTTTATTCCTAGTTTTGGATAGAAAAAGGAAAGATTAGAATCACTGGAACCATTTATTTTCTATTTTTGTTCATTTAAAGGTGTAAGGGGATGTCTTACCAAAAGTTTAATGATGCAGCAAAAAAGTTAAAGGTGTCAGTTTTTTTACTGTTATGTCCACAATGAGGAGTTGATAGGTGTTAAACAGAAAAGTGAGGTAAAATCTCCCCAAACAGGCCAAAAAAGCACTTAAAATATGATTAATGTTTAACCATTTCCTTCCCTACGCAATTCAAACTAAAGATGCTGATTTAGTTGATAATATATATAATGTGTTTTGCATAATTTTAACCTTTTTATCCATATCAAATTATGTTTATAGATCAGATGGACGTTACTCAAAGTACAGCTCATTTGATGACCCCACCAATGTCACCTGCTATGTTAAATCGTGGTAGTGTTATAAACCAAGGACCAATGGCTTTGAGGCCTTCTAGTGCAGGCCAAGGAGTATCTAGTCATTCTCAAGTTTCTTCATTTTCTGAGCCACTCTACCAGAACCTTCCTCAGTCTAATCAGAACTACTTGTCACCTGGATCAAACTACCAAGCCATGTTCCGAACTCATGCTCAGACTACTCCTGGAGCCTTCCATCACAGATTGGATCGTTACCAGCAGATAAATGAGCAGCAGGCTTCACGAGATTATTTCAGCAACAGTTGTGCAGTGACTTCATTTAGTGCTCGTCCTTCCTCAAATTATGGAAATTCATCAACTCCTCAAGAAATTCAAAGCATGCAGTTTTTGAATGCTAGTGGATTCAATTTTCTAAATGGTTCTGTTTCCGGGAGCTGCCAAGGAGGAGCCTATTCTTCAAACACACCTAATGGTAGTGTTTACAGCTTGCCATAGTTATTGTGATTATAGATTTTTTTTTCCACAGATATTTGTAATGTGATCTTTGCATAATTTTTATGAACGTTTTTTCTATTTTGCCCACAGATGTAATCATTTTAATTTGTACTTAATCATATAGTATTATTTTATCCCCTTCTGCTCTTCTCAATATACATATTTTAGCTATTGCAGCATTTTTATGTAACTTTTTTTTTAATCAAGAGTAAAGTTTTATACAGTAGATTATACACGAGAGGCAGTGTTAATTACCCACTAAAATGATTTTGCTTTAAAACTTTTGAGCTAAGATCTTAGCTATGGGTCCTGGGGGTGGAAGGGGGCCCTGATTTAGAAGGGCTCTTGAGGCAAATTAAACATAAAAAACCTGTGTGCATGTGTAGATCACACAAATCCAGTACAGTATAATTAGAGGTTGCAGGGTTGCAGTTAATAATAACCCTGTATCCTCTGTGACATTTCCAAACAAATACAGCTCCAGGCTTTCCAATAAACCTGGCCATAGATGGCTCAGTTTTCTTGTTCAGCTAGCATTCTGAAAGGTAAAAATGGAACAAATTCCCCTATCCACATATTTGAGGTGGATATGGGAATTCTCCCCGCTGTGCCATTGTATTCTGATGTGGTGATTGAAGCTACATTTTCCAACAGATTACCTTTGTGAGAAGTTATTCGTTACACTGACTTCCTAAAAATGGAAATGGCCATAGATTTTTTTTTTTATGTGGCCAGTCCCTGATCCATGAGCCAAATTTCTATCTGTCTTATGGCCAGCTTAAAGAAGATCTGCTTAGCTCTCTTAGCAGTGTAGCTGTTTTGCCCTCAGTGCTTCTGTATATTCTTGTCATGAAACTAACCCTGTATGTCTAACACAGTCTTTCCCAGGCTAAAAAAGCCCCCAGTGTCTCCCTAGTTAAAAAGTGATAAGATTTTCTGCTTTTGTAGTTCTGCAAAAAAAACAAAAAAAACACAGAAACAATTTAAAGACGTTTGTATTATGGTTAGGCCCGGTGTTCTGTCAAAATAGCTAGCTCATCGAAATCTCCAACTACGCCACTTCCAATGACTCTCCAGAAGCAGATTTTGACGAGTTGGCTCTACTGGCCATGCATGCATGTGCACCCGACAGAATAACAGAAACCCCCGGCAGCCGTTGTGCCTTTGAGAGCACATGTCATATCACATATCGCACCCATTAAGTGCAATGAAACCATTCTAATAACAGCGACTTGAGTCGCTTCAACTTAGAAAAAGGTTCCTGCACTACTTTTCATCTGACTTTGGCACGGCTTGCATTGGCTTCTGTTAAAGAAATCATATGCAAGTCATGCTGAAGTTGTGCTGGGATGTTGGCTTCAAGAAATGTATGTTGTGGCAGTGTGAATCGGGCCTTATAGAGTAATTGTGTGCAATAGTACTAACAATTATGTCAAAATATAAAATATTGTGATGTCAGTGTTATTGCTACTGCAACCCTTGTTTTTAACTTTACTTCTAGACCACCTCTTTCAGCACTTGCTTGCTGTGGTGGTGGAAGGGGTGGGAGGGTTAAGAATGTACGCTGAGGTCCTGAGAGGAAAAGCTGAAAAAGACTGCTGAGTTACTGAAGGCAGAGTAAAATGAAGGTGACAGTTATTTCCATGAACTGATGCCCGTCTCTTTCCTAACAGCTTCTGTCCATGAATCTGGTACCTAGTGTACTGATTATGCTGACATCTTTCTTGCTACCTTTCCTTTAAATTAAGATTAATTTAAAATTTGCTATTTGGCTCCATGATCTATATTTATTTATTATATTTTATAAAAACCAGGTTCGCAAAACATTAAAGCACACTGATGGTTATCTTTATCAAACTGATTTATTTTTCACAATTGTCTTTATTGCAAAGTGTATTAGTTCCTTGTACTGTCAGTCAGAAGGTATTGTAAGCAAAAACCTAGGCATTAATCTTTGTAAACTGAATTTTATATGCAAAGTATGAGGAAAAATAACATAACATATGGGAAAGTTCTGGTAATATTTGCAACAATGGCTTACGTAGCATTTTGGATGCCCAGAGTGGATCTTTTTTTAATGTCCCCACTCTGTAGGACAAAATAATTTTCAGTAATAATCATGAAATTCAACATAAAAACGTGGTCTGAAATGAAAAGTAGACAGTGAAAATTGAAGAGCCCCCTTACCCTGGTGTCTTTGGACGTTTACCCTCTATAATGAATAGACAGGTCGGTGTAGTCTTGGGGTTAGTGGCAGGAAGAGTGCCCTAAAGGGAGCAATTTTACATTGGTGGGAAGAATACCCTTTTCATTAGTGTTTAGTGGAGGGAGGCATGTCCATTACAATGGGCATTCTATGGGAAAAAGATTGCCCCTTACAAAGGTGGTCAGTAAAGAAAAAATGTCCTGTTACACTGGTGGTCAGTTTAAGAAATGTTCTGTACATTAATGTTGGTTCAGTGGAAGAAAATGTTTTTCCTTACATTGTAATCAGTCAGTTAGTATTTACATTATTAGTCAGTGGGAAGAATCCTCCACAGGTGTTCAGTAGCAGTAGTGCCCCATTACTTTTAAGGACAGTGGGAAGAGAGATCCTTACATTGGTGTTCATTATGGTCATTTGAAGAAGGCCCCCCTAAATTGGTGATTAGTAACAGGAAGAATTCCCCCTTACATTGGTAGTTTGTAAGAACATATATATATATATATCCTACAATCCCATATACCCAATGATACACCACAGTTGATCCAGAGGAAGGCGAAAAACCCCAGAAAAGCAGGATCCAATTTGCTACAGCAGGGGGAAAAATTCCTTCCTGATCCCAGAGAGGCAATCGGACTTCCCCTGGATCAACTTTACCTATAAATGTTAGTACCTAGTTATATTATGTATATATATGTTATATTATGTACATTTAGGAATGAATCCATGCCTTTCTTAAAGCAATCTACTGAGCTGGCCAGAACCACCTCTAGAGGGAGTCTATTCCACATTTTCACAGCTCCTACTGTGAAGAAACCTTTCCGTATTTGGAGATGAAATCCCTTTTCCTCTAGATGTAAAGAGTGCCCCTTTGTCCTCAGTGTTGACCGTAAAGTGAATAAGTCAACACCAAGTTCACTATATAAACCCCTTATATATTTATACATGGTGATCATATCCCCCCTTAATTGCCTCTTCTCAAGAGGGAATAAATTCAGTTCCTCTAATCTTTCCTCATAGCTGAGCTCCTCCATGCCTCTTATGAGTTTGGTTGGTCTTCTCTGCACTTTCTCCAGTTCTCAATATCCTTTTTGAGAACTGGTGCCCAAAACTGAATGGCATATTCAAGATGTGGTCTTACTAATGATTTGTACAGGGGCAAAATTATATCTCTCTTTCTGGAGTCCATACCTCTCTTAATACGAGAAAGGACTTTGCTCGCTTTGGAAACCGCAGCTTGCCATTGCATGCTATTATTGAGCTTATAATCTACCAAAACTCCCAGATCACTCTCCACCATTGATACCCCCAGTTGTACTCCCCCTAGTATGTATGATGCAAGCATATTCTTAGCCCCAGAGTACATAACTTTACATTTATCAACATTAAACATCAGCTGCCTGTCGGCTTGTAAATTGGAGACATCCTGTAAGGACTTTATTCCACTGCATAGCTAGATATTAAAAATAAGCAGCACTGAACCTTGGGGTACACCACCGATTTGAATGCATGCAGCAGCATAAAGCCTCCTAACCAGTAAAAACATCTAAAATGCATATCAGAACAAATGTACAAATGCTTCAAAGTTAGTATGTGCCACTTTATGGGGCAGAACGTGGACCTGCTGTTTGCTTGGGTACTGTCTCTTTCGGAAGGAATGGCTACTTAACCTGTTCTACACAAGTTGGGGTTTTAACCCCCCTAGCGGTAATCCCGAGTCTGGCTCGGGTTGGGATTTTAATAACAGGAGTGGTAACCCCGAGCCAGACTCAGGATCACATCGCTGGATGCAGGGGAGGACACAGGGAGAGTTACTTACCTTGTCCCCTGGATCCAGCGATGTCCTCCGCGCTGTGTGATCGAGCTGTCCTCCGCTCGATTCACAGTGCTGAATGCCGCCGAGCTCCGTTCCCTGCAGCGTTACGGCACACGGGAGCGGAGAACGGCGGCAAATTCAAAAAAGTAAAAACACACCAAACACACACAGCACTGTAATCTTACAGATTACAGTACTGTATTAAAAAATACACACCCCCTTTGTCCCTAGTGGTCTGTGCAATGCCCTGCATGCACTTTTATATTATAAATACTGTTTTTTCTGCCTGAAATTTGGAGATTGTCCATAGCAACCAAAAAGTATCCCTTTTTCAGTGTTTTAGGATTTGATTACATTATTGAATAATTTTTATTATTCTTTATTATATTATAAACTTAATCATACCCGGGATGTCTGCTAGACTCTGGTTTGAACAGATTTAAGAGAGTTATTTCTAAGAATTAAAGGACTACAATATAAAACGCCAAATTTCCATGCAAAATAATTGTACCGCTTTCAGCACCTAAATCCAGACTGAATCATACCGCCAGGGAGGTTAATGGAAGACATGGCACCCAGCAGAAAGTTTGCTACTTAATGGTAGGATTTGGGAATTTATGATGCCTATTATTTAGAGGTGAAATCAGTTTGATTGGCTTAGGCACAGAAAAGGAATAGCCTGAATAAAGCTTTATATTTATTATTGTTTATCACTGTTGATGCTAAACTGCAGTAAGTAGGATTCTTTTTTTTTTTTGCAAAGACATCTCACAAATACATAATTGAGGACTGTACTACTGAAAACAATGGCACTGAACTCTTGTCAATTCACAAATGCATAAAACAAAAAAAAAAAAGTATGCATAGATCAACAGAATCTTCCATGTAGACTTATTATCAACTTTTCACATGCAAGTCAATTCACATAAATAAATGAATTGGTTTGTGTGTGTTAAAGTTACTCTACTACTATAGGGCCAAGTCTAAAGTACCACCATCCTATAAAAGAAGATGTTGTATACCTACCTTTCCAGCAGCCTTCGTCCAAAACACCACCACAGTCTGTAGTGATATAGGAGCCAGCAGGAGGAACCACAGTTGCACTGGTGAAACTGTCAGATACCTTAAACAGGAAGGTATCTGCCACGGGGCATCATTTTAAGACACAGACCACCAAAAAACAGTAGCCTTTCTACAAGCTTGGCTTACTTACTAGTTTGGACCCTATAGCAACAAGCTCACTTTAAAATACCACTAGCCTGTGGCTGGTGTTGCAGGGAGGTGTCTGATGAGGATACCAGAAAATTTAACTTTGAGGCAAATAAAATAATGCTTCAGGAGATAAAATACTGATACATCAGAAATGAAGTATTTTACTGTTTAATGATTTCACTCTGAAAAGTAGTGACACCAAACCTATGGGATATTTTGGTATGTGAATTGAGTGTTGTGGTGATACCCTTACCATGTGATATTGATGAAAATATTGAACAGCATAGTGTTTGACACTTTGGCCTCCATTGTCAGGAGCCATAAGTAAGGATGTCTTTATTGCAGCATGCTCGTGCAAATGCTGGAAATGTCAAACTGCTAGAAATATGTACCCTGTGCGTGAGTTTACCTAACCCTACCCATTCCCATTAAAATAATCTTCAGACAGTTGTAAAAATAATAAATTGACATTTAGAGGGAAACTTGTTGTTTTACATGTTCTCATTAATGGCTTGGAGCAGCCTTTTTCAACCAGGGTGCCTTGAGGTTACTTCAGGGGCACAGTTAATCATAAATTGTATACAAGCCAGCCGGTGGATCAAGCCTGCCTTTTCGTTACACAAAGCCACGGATTTTAATTATGCGCCATTACCACTTTCTAGACACTGGCATCCTAACAACCAATACGTCATCAGTTAATAAGGAGGATGTCTGTTGCCTCCACAGCATCCTTGTTTGACCCTCCTGTGCTCCTCTCCCTCAGCACCGGGGTGGCATTAGCTGACAAATGGAGAGAAACTGAAGGAGAAAAGAAACATTGTGATACTAGTCAGTACCATTGTGAAAAAGTGTATTTGCATTGGAAGAAAAATATCACCTCTAGCATTGGGTGTCCTACGTGTGGATGTTGTTGCATTATGTAAAGCTATTAGTATAGTTTTTTTTACATTTTAGAATGGGGAGCCTTGAGACTGTCCATTATTTTAAAAGGAGCCTTGACTAAAAAAAGGTTAAACTTTGACTTGAAGATGTGTTTACCGCACTGCAGCACAACTTATACAGGGTCTGTCTGCTTCTAATAGTTTGTGGTCTCCAGCAATTGCATAAGTGAATTGCAAAAAAAAACAACTTGTAATTTCTGTCTCTTGCTACTTAAAGAGTAGATAATGTACAATTGCAAAGAGAATGCTTACTTAGCTTTGTAAATGAGTTGAAGTTGTGTTCACTTTAATATGCCAATCGTGTGCAAGCAAAAATTCAGTATTTTAATATTTCTTTCACATGACCAAGAACATTTACTTTGTTAAAGCTGAACTCCAGGCAATCCAAATATATTCCCCATACCTACCACCCCCTGAGCTTGTCCCCGTTTTTCTTTCTTCTTTCTATTAGGATGATATGCTTCTGTTTTGCATCTGCAACATCATTATAGTGCTCATAAATCTTCATAAATCAACAGATAACTAGGATGAGTGGTAGGGGGCATTACTGTGAGTGTTGACAGGTGAACAGAAAACTCCCTTGTTATTGTAGATGCTGTACATACTGTCCCCTTTTCATCGGTCTCCTCTATATGAAGAAAAGCATAATAAAGGGTCACAACCATTTTGATCCAAAATTGGGTTTTTAGGTTCATGATTATTATTATAAATACAGTATATAGTTGATTTATTTAATCGTTCTGCCTATGGTCCCATAGCAAACAGCATAGCAATCTGCAAAGCCCCTATGCTTTGCAGATCCTATTCATGTGCCAACACTGGAACATTGAACACAGCTGCAAAACAAGAGGACAGGGATATGGAATTAGTGGACCTTCAGCTATTGTAGAACTACAAGTCCCATGAGGCATAGCAAGACTGTGGCAGCCACAAGCATGACACCCAGAGGCAGAGGCAGGATGGGACTTGTAGTTTTGCAACAGCTGGAGATCCGCTAATTGCATATCTCTGCAAAAGGGCTTAGATGTTTACTATCCTTCATGTGGCTTTATTCACTGTATAAAACAAGACTGCATAGTAAGAAAGTTTAGGAAGTATCTGTCCAGCATACACATTGCTATCAGTGTTCTAAGCTCCTGGGCAATTAGCAGAAGAACTAACAGAGAGACTGTAGTTACCAGAAGTCCAAAAGATTTACACCACCCTATCAAAATCTTGAGCTAGGACTTGTGGCAGCGAGAAGAAGAGGCTGCCAGGCCTAAAATGTATACCTTCTGGTCAGTGTCCTGAGCTCCTGGGCAATTAGGAGCTACAGGAGAGGGATGTGCAGAGCTAGCATAGCAGGCAGCAAGAGGCTTCTGAGAAGTTTGATTACATTACCAAGCACATCCATACAGCCAATACTTTACACAACCCTATCAGTGTCCTGGGCCCCTAGCTAATGCAGGACACATATTAGAAGAATTATATCAGATGGAGGAGGGGCTAGAAGGGGAAAGATAGGGTTTGGGTGGAAAGAGACTCCACATTTATGCTGAAATGATACTGCTACTGAGGGCAGTGTGAGAGTGATGATGTCAACCGATTGGAGTTTCTAGGGGCAATATGGGGACCAGTCACCCTGCTGCACATAGAGCAGGCACAGCTATCTGCTCTCCTGAACAGAAAATATCGGAAAAATAGTTCAGTAGGGTGACTTTGACAGAGATATCAGAACAATGTAGAAAAAAATGTTCTACGCAAGGACACATCATAAAAAGGCAAAAAGTCATTAACATCCCTGCAAAAAAACAATTTTGCCTGGAGATGAGCTTTAAGCATAAGACTTAAATTCTTTTAGATTATCAAACCTAGCGAACATGGCAATGGGGAGAATTTGTCAACATTGGAGCAGACAGAATCTGGAGCAGATGCGCATTCACAACCAATCAATTTCTATCTTTCATTTTCAAAGTCTATCCTAACAAACTGGGGATTGAAGCAGATTGATTGACATGTGTTGCTCTTATTGGCTGCTGCAGTTTTGATAACTTCCCCTAATATGTTACTTTTTTCTCTTGTCAATAAGAACTGAAGAAGTTGAATGAATGGCCAAATGTCTTCCCGCCTTAGAACAAGCCCATTTTGATGTGGCTAACTAGTACTAACTTTTGTTTACAGTTCTAGTACAGATGCAGAGCTAAATGTTATCAGAGAAGTGTTTACACTGGCCTAGGGATGTGATTAGATCTCACAATGCCTATATCTAGAGATGCTTCAACAAAAAGGTTACCGTATATTTACAAAGATGATGTGCATCCCTTAGCATATTAAAGAGATATGGGGGTTGATTTACTAAAGGCAAAAAGACTGCACACTTTGAAAGTACAGTTTAACTCATTATTTCCCAGATCTTCGTAAATGTGGTGAAGCTTCACTTTGTAAAAAACACTCAATCAGGTGCAAGGGAAAAAAAAAAAAAAAACAGCATTTTTGCTTGCACGTGATTGGGTGATGAAAGTCAGCAAAACTTCAGCATATATACTAAGTTCTGGGGAAATTGAGTACAACTTCACTTGCAAAGTACATAGTCTATTTGACTTTAGAAAATCAACCTCAGTATGTTTTAGAATAGTTATCTATAAAGTATTTTTGAATTAAATACTAGGAAATGTAATATGTATATCTAATGATATACTGTATATATTAGTCATTCAAATAACTGAATATCTAGTAGTTTAAGTCAAAAGCCCTCCTGGGTTTTGGCATTCAAGTGACCTCAAAGAATTGAAAAAGAACTCCTGATAAACATTTGCCTAAACTGAAAGTGAGGGAAAAATCTGATCTTTTGAGTTGTCACTGGGTCAGGAATTAGCGGAAAAATCTTTCAATTGTTTCAGAGACAAGTGTCTAAGAGATAATTTGTCTTAATTTAGAGATATTTTCTTTCACTTCCTATTACGTCTTGTGATAGGAAGTAAAGGAAACGCTTTGCAAATGTACAGAGGCAAAACAAAATATTTTAAGAATTTCCTACTCCATCTAAAACTTAAAATAATAGTTTTGGCTTTAGATATACTTCTAAGGCCTCATGTACACTGCTGCTGGTAAACGGATGTTCTGAGGCAGTTTGATGCTTTTTTCAAACTCATCCAATGTCTTCTGTGTACATCTTATGTGTACATTTACACGGGTTCGTTCAATGTCGTTTTTAGTTAGTTGCGTTTATAGGCTTTTCTTTGAAGGCAAAAAAATGAGTTCAGACGCCAACGTTTCTGGCGTTTCAGATGGCAAATGCTGCTAAACCCGGTAACTCGCATTTAACCACGTTCCGTTTACAGGCGTTTTTCAATTTTGGCTATTTTGAAAAAAAAATGCTTCTAAACTCAAACAAGGCTAAACGCAGCATGTAAACATGGCAAAACTGACTTTTTAAATGTGGTTTACTATCTGTCAAGTTAAATCATTGAGGAGGAGAGGTTGTAAAAATGTCCCGTGTACATTAAGCCTAAGTTTACTTGATTTGTTTATCTGCTTTATCTGATAGGTTTTTCTTTTTTATCTGCTACAAATAATTGTGGTCCCCTCTTTTTTATAGGATACTATGGAAATCATTTAGGCTATTCAGAGTCCCATCGACTTGGATCAATGATAGACCAACATGTATCTGTGATTAGCAGCATTAGTTCAATACGTCCATTGCATTCTTTTAATGATATTCACGATCCACTGAATATTTTAGAAGACAGTGGAAGAAAGCAGTTGGGATCTTATTACACAGAAGCATCACCTGCTATTCTTTGTCGCAATTCAATGGGTAAGTAAAGTGCCAAGATCATGAATGTGCAACTACGTTGAATAAAGATACCCATAGAGTCCATCAAGTTCAGAGAAATAAAAAAAATCATGCTTTTTCATTGGGGCCTGAGTGTAGGGACTGTCTTAAAAACAAAGAAGGAACATTTTTGAGTTCTCGGTTTGACCCCTCATAAATGACCACAATCTAACCCTAATCACTATTTAAAAATGCGCCAATGGCCAGACTTTGGGCATCCAAGCATTTGCATATTCTTAAAAAAAAGCAAAAAAGACACTAGTGACCTCTACAGCTGCAGACACTATGAACTAATCAAACCTTGATATTTATAACAAATTTGCTGAAGTTGTTTAACCACTTCCCACCCGGCCAATGTACATATACGGCCAGGTGGGACCTCTCTACTTCTGATAGGACATTCAGGAATGTGCTTCAGAAGGAGGGGGATCGCGCGTGCGCGTGTCCGCGCAGCTTCGCGATCCCAATGTGCTCATGTCACCCGGACACGGCGCATCTCGGATCGGCAGGAGGGCTCTGTGATTGGCCCTCCTTATCACATGACAGCCGTGTCCAATCACGGCCATCATGTGATGTAAACAAACAGCTGGTTGCTAGGCAAAGGGCTCCTCCTCTCCTCACACAGAAGTCATCGCTGAGGAGAGGAGAGCAGATCGCTGGAGCCGGCTGGTGATCAGTGAGTATGAGCTGTTTTTACAGCTTTTTACTCACTGATCACCAGTCTAGTGTAAACACAAATCACCACACAGTGTAAACACACGTCACCACAATACACGTCACCACACATGTCCCCAAAACACACATGTCCCCAAATAATAAAAAGACATGTCCCCAAATAAAAAAACACATGTCCCCCACATATGTCCCACTAAAACCATATATTCCAATGATTATCTGCACACATATGTACATGATCACCTGCACACATCTGTACATGATCATTTGCGTAAATATGTCCATGATCACACAAACCAATTATTATACACTTAACTCAATTTTTTTACCAAAAACATGTAGCAGAATACATTTTGGCTTAAATTTATGACAAAAATTAGATTTTATTGGATTTCTTTTAAAATAGAAAAAAGAAAATATTGTTTTTTTTCCAAATTTCCGCTTTTTTTGCGCTTATATCGCAAAAAATAAAAAAACGGAGTCGTGAATAAATACCACCAAAATAAAGCTCTATTTGTGCGAACAAAATTATAAAAATGTAATTTGGGTACAGTGTAGCATGACCGCGCAATTGTCATTGAAAGTGCGAGAGCGATGAAAGCTGAAAATTGGGCTGGGAAGGAAGGGGGCGAAAGTGCCCTGTATTGTAGTGGTTAAACAACAGAAATGAGAGGCTGAAAGGCTGCTGAGTCACAACTGGGTTGGGGAAAGGGGACAGGCTTAGTGGAGCTACTAAGTGAAGGACTTACAAGACTTTAGTGCTTCTGCTGTGAACTTTGAGGATGAATTGCTCCACAGTGGCTATAGCTGCAGACATCAGAAGGTGCATATTTTAAAGAATATCCATAGCATGGTTACAAGTTCATCTTAACTGTGAACCTCACATAATAAATATTTTTTTTTTTTTTTTTAGCAGGTTCAAATATGCAAAGCGTGATATCTGCCCCCACCTCCCAATGCATGTATGGAATGACAGAACAATATGGCCCTCAAGAATCACTGGAGACCCATGTTCAGTCTAGTGACATGAGGGAGATGATGTCCTCCTTACCCCCAATCAATACAGTCTTCATGGGAACGTCTTCAGGAAATACATAAGTCAATTCTGAGAAAATAAGTAAAAACTACACTTTACACAAGTAAATTATACTTTTATCCACATTCCTGAAAGTTTTGGTATTGTAAATTAAGGAAATTAGACATTGGGATAATCAGCTTTGGGAACAGTATGTTTAACCACCATGTTTTGTTTTTCTACCATGATGCCCCCCCCCCACCCCAAGTTCAACTGCTTTTAAACATACCATGCCTCATACATAAACCCTGATACACACTATGAGTTTTTTTTTTTTATGCAGCCCAGTGGGTTGAATGGAAAAAAAGCTATGCAAAGTTATTATATTAATCTCCTCTGCTGAGCTGTTGTGTTCTGACACTTGGCCATTGGCTGAAAGCGCTGATCAGGAGTTGGTCTGCTGCTGGTTTTCCAGCATGCTCGTCTGACAGAAGCCAGCCAAATGGCCGAATGTCAGACATTTTTTTCTGAACCTGCCAATGTCTCCCGACATTCGGCCCATGTGCACGGGGCTTTAGTCTACATTCCTGTGTCCATCAAAGGATGATAAAAAAAAATATATAATTACAGTAAAATCTTTTTCTGCCCCTCTATATTTTTTTTATTGCTTGCTCAAAAAACAAAGGCATGACTGTTAGAAGTGTGGTTATACAGTGACTGGCTTATCTTTTTTAGTATTTTGCAAGTATCCAAACCAAGGTAACAGTATAACCCATGTGTCATAGACTATTCTACAGTTCTGTGTCCCTCAATGAACTCCAATAAAAAGATTTTACATAGTTACATAGTTAGTCTGGCTGAAAAAAGACACAAGGCCATCTAGTTCAATTTTTGTACAGTAAGTACAACAATTTTGTATTTGTTACTAACTGCGGTGAACATGTATATTCATTGTGCATACAACTTTGTATTGTAACTAGTGATGAATTCATGGTTTTGTAAATCAGCAATAGGGATACTTCCTCAAATGTATTATTCATTGGTATATATACATATAGATTTTTCTGAACTGCAGAGAAACATACAATTTGTGAACTAGAATTGCCTGGATTCTTGAATTTTCTGGTTTTACTGATCAGGGAGGTCTGCATGCTAATAGGTACTGTAAATAAAACATTACTGAATCAGGTATTATGCCCCATACACACGGTCGGAAATTCCAACGGAAAAAGTCCAATTGCATTATTTTGTCGGAAAATCCGATCGTTTGTGGGCTCTATCAGACTTTTTCCGTTGGAATTTCCGACCGAAAAAGTTTGAGAGCTGTATCTAAAATTTTCTGACAACAAAATCTGATTTGACTTTTTCCAATCGTGTATAGAGAATTTCGATGCACAAAGTGGCACGCATGCTCAGAAAAAATTTGGAGATGAAAGTTTTTGGCTACTGGCCTCTATGTAGTCCCATCGTACGTTTGTACGTCACCTCGTTACGAACGATTGGATTTTCCGACAACTTTGTGCGACTGTGTGTATGCAACACAATTTTCGGCCAAAACCCATCGGAAAAAATTTGACGGATTTTGTGGTTGGAATGTCCAACCGCATGTATGGGGCATTAGAAGGAATAACAGAACAAGATATGTAATGAGCATAGCATATATACATATTATCCTGTTGCCTGGCCCTACAGTATAAAATTAGATACAAAAATGTAGATAGTTACAGTTAGCTGACTGAATAAACAGCCCCTAAAATAAACACGAAGAAGGAAAAAAACACAAGAAAATGTAAGTTATTCTTTTTAGAATATTCCAACATTTATTCACAAATATAATTGTGAGAAAATCATTTGGCTCATTGCCAATGTCTGGAGGAAGATCATATCCATTGTGTGTCCTTTGATGCATGGGCCAGTGCTGACCTGGATTGCATCTTGAGGGTGAACAGATATCCTTTGACAGCTGATGATATTTATTAAAACATGGATGTGGAACTTTAAGAGTTTTATACAAGTGAATTTACACACTTACGCATGGTCTCATGTTAGTTAGAATTTGGAATATGTATATTTTTTATATTCTAACATTTTTAAAATAAAATGTTTACTGGACAGCTTTAACTTTGGTACAACTTGTCCTTTAAGGCAACCCCCCGAGTGCAGACCACCTGGTCCAATACTTGACTCTGCACCCATTCTAGCACTCTTCACTGTGCAGCCCAGTTCAGAGATGCACAATTTCCTACAATATAAAAAAATCTGAAAAAAGGTTTAACTTTAGACATGCTTTAATGTTCATAGAAATCTGGCAACCTAATATGGTTTTCAAAGCTCAGAAGTAGATCCCACAGAGCTTCACACTGGTGTTTTGACATACCTTTGTTGGGTCTTTATCCTTCTGGTTGACTTGTCACTTTAAGTGCTGAAAAGTCTGGTCTACATAGTAAAAACTGTGCCAAAGTTAAGAAACCCTTTTTGTGTTAATATATTTCCAGCTTGACTCTATATAAGACAAATAGGCCTATTAAATTTTAGTTTCTCAAATTCATATAAATTAAAACTACATTTCTGATGGGCTGCTATTGGTTACTGCACTTTTCAGTTTTGGCACTTTACATTGAATTGTTAAGTATATCCAATAATTTTAGTTTGCATGCATAGTGCACATCTCTACATGTTTCAGATAACTGGAAAACATATGCTGATTTGCAAAATAGAAAAAGAAAAAAAAACTGTTCAACTGTATGCCCAGCCAGTGTGATACAAATATGCTGCTGCTTGCTTGTTCTCTACCTTGATATCACCCATCTTTATGTAAACGTAGGCTGATACTGTGGCACATTACAGATAGAGGACAATACCTATAGTTTGCTTTTTTTCATCTCTTTATTTATTTTTAAAATGCATGAGTGTCAGCCTGCCACTACAAAGCTGTGAAAAACTAGGTTGGTAAAGGACCAGAGGAAAGCAGTCACTGGTGTACCAAGAATGTACTTTGATAGAATGTGGTATGTTACCACATGATGCATTGGGCTGGTCATGGCTGTAACTTCTGTGGCTCTTCATCAACCACTGATGTGTCTGCCATTTGCATACATTAAACCATCATAACATCTGACCATTTTGGATGTATATATATTTTTAACGTGTCTATATGTGTGTCTACCTGTAAAATATATGTATATTTAGATATGTATTATATTATCAATATTTATTACTGCTAGAGAATAAGTTTACTAGAATTTACTTGACATAACGTCAGGATACATTTTCTACCTCCTATGGAATTGTTTACAAATTCATAAGGCTTCTTGTTACTCTTCAATAAACTATGCTCTTTCCACATGAATGGCAGTCTGATTTATTTACATGTGTTTTTAGTAAATTATGGTCTTTAGGTTATTACAGGTACCTAATAACTGATAGTGCTGATTGAACTGCTCTCCATAAATTGTTTAAGTGAGGAGGGGGATTACACCACAACTAAAAGGTATAGCCATTAGTAGTTACTCAAAATTAAAAAAATATATTTTTTTTTTTATTGGAGAAAATGTTTCTGCTTATCTATAAAACATTTACATTATTTATCCACACAGGGAGAGAAACATCTTCAACATTACAGAAAAAGATCAGTTGAATGTGAAAAATTACTATTAAGTACACCATGAAGATCAATTGTAGGGAGCAAGGGAAATCAGAAAGCTGCATATAATAGTCACAGTGATGATACTATTAATAAATGGGTTTTCTATATACAGTGCCTTGCAAAAATATTTAACCATTTGTCTTTTTACCTATTTCGTTACATTACAGCCTTTGGGTCAATTTTTTTAAAATCTGAATTATATGTGATGTAGCCAAACACAATAGTCTAAGTTGGTGAAGTAAAATTAGAAAAATATATACTGTATATAAAACTATTTTTCAGAAATAAAAAATGATAATTGACATGTATGTATTCACCCCCTTTGTTATGAAGCCCATAAAAATCTCTGGTGCAACCAATTACCTTCAGGAGTCGCATAACTAGTGAAATGATGTCCACCTGTGTGCAATCTAAGTGTCACATGATCTGTCATTACATATACACACCTTTTCTAAGGCCCCAGAGGCTGCAATGCCTAAGCAAGAGGCACCACTAACCAAACACTGCCATGAAGACCAAGGAAATCTCCAAACAAGTAAGGGACAATGTTGTTGATAAATACAAGTCAGGGTTAGGATAAAAAAAAAAAATCCAAATCTTTGATGATCTCTAGGAGCATCAAATCTATCACAACCAAATGGAAAGAGAATGGCACAACAGCAAACCTGCCAAGAGATGACCGCACACCAAAACTCACAGACCGGGCAAGGAGGGCATTCATCAGAGAGGTAGCACAGAGACCTAAGGTAACCCTGGTGGAGCTGCAGAGTTCCACAGCAGAGCCTGGAGTATATGTACATAGGACGACAATAAGCCATACGCTTCATAGAGTTGGGCTTTATGGCAGAGTGGCCAGCAAAAAACAAAATGGCACATTTTGAGTTTGCGTAAAGGCATGTGGGAGACTCCCAAAATGTATGGAGGAAGGTGCTCTGGTCTGATGAGACTAAAATTTAAATTTTGGCCATTAAAGAAAACGCTATGTCTATCACATCACCCAAAGAACACCATCCCCACAGTTAAACAGGGTGGTGGCAGCATCATGCTGTGGGGATGTTTTTCAGCAATCAGGACTAGGAAACTGGTCAGAGTTGAGGGAAAGATGGATGATGCTAAATACAGGGATATTCTTGAGCAAAACCTGTACTATTTTGTGTGTAATTTGAGGCTAGGACAGATATTCACCTTCCAGCAGGACAATGACTCCAAACACACTACTAAAGCAACACTCACAATCAGGATTTCTGACAGAAAAAGTCAGACAGGAGCTTTTCTTCGTATATTCCGATTGTGTGTATGCCCCATCTGACTTTTTACGTTGAAAAATCTGACAGACCTAGAAAGAGAACATGTTCAACATTTTTCCAACGGAACCAATTCCTATCGGGAAAACCGCTCTTCTGTATGCTGTTCCGATGTACCAAAAATGATGCATGCTCTGAAGCAAGTACGAGATGGAAGCTATTGGCTACTGGCTATTGAACTTCCTTTTTCTAGTCCCAACATACGTGTTGTACATCACCGCATTCTTGGCAGTCAGACTTTGGTGTGCTCGTGTGTATGCAAGACAGTTTCAGCGGAATTCTGTTGGAATTCCATCAGAAAAACCTTCAGAATTTATTCAGACGGGAAAACCGGTCATGTGTATACGGCATAAGCCTACTTACTAAAACAAGTACTGTGTAGGTTTCTTTCTTTGCATGATAGATCACAAATCCAATCCATACATTCAAGGCAGCTTTGTGATAATGCAGCTCAACTGAACTCAGCATGGACAGTTTGACATGTCAGTTACATAAGATTATTATTATTATACATTATTTATATAGCGCCACCAGTTTAGGCAGCACTTTACAATGTAAAAGGAAGACAATACAGTTACAATACAATAAAATACAAGAAGGTTAAGAGAGCCCTGCCCAGAAGAGTTTACAATCTAATAGGGTCAGGCAAGTGGTACAAAAGGTTGTAACTGTGGGGAATGAGCTGCTGGAAGTGATAGAAGATTATTTGGAGGAGTGACAGGTTTTACTGAAGAGATGAGTTTTCAGGGATCGCCTGAAGGCAGCCAGAGTAGGAGATAGCCGGACAGACTGAGGTAGAGAGTTCCAGAGGATGGGAGATGCACTGGAGAAGTCCCTGAGAAGAGCATGGGAGGAGGTGACAAGGGAGCTTTAAAGCAGAAGGTCTTAAGAGGAGCGGAGAGGATGGTTTGGGTGATATTTGGAGTTTGGTGATGTAACTTGGGGCAGAGTTGTGAATGGTTTTGTATGTTGTAGATAGTATAAGATATTCTATATGCTCAAAAAAAATCTTGGTCAGATTATCCTCCACTTTATTTCATTCGGATGTGTTAGACAACCACAGTGGTGATAAGCAGCACTAGCTGTTAATGTTGCATTGTGCAAGGATCAGAATGCTTCTTCAGTAGCTTTGTTATGCATGCACTAATCTTTAAAGTGTGTTTACATTTTGAACACAGAATTATATATATATATATATATATATATATATATATATATATATATATATATATATATCACAGCTAATCAGTCCTTTAATGAGGTGCTTTTGTTAGTTTTCTTTTTCCAGTGTTCTTCCCATTATTTTTACCTGCCATTTGTGCAAATCGATGCACTTCAATTCCCTGGGTGCTCACTACGTTACTGTATCTGCGCAGAGAGCCAAGATTGGTACCCAAGCTGGACTTCAAACATGTTTCCCTTGTTTATCTCCACTTAATGAGGGTGAGAAGATTAGTAGTCTACAGAATAAATAAAACATTGTTTTAGGCTTCTAGTTACATAGTTAGTCAGGTTGAAAAAAGACACAAGTCCATCCAGTTCAACCAAAAAAATATAATAAAAAAAACAAAAAAAAAACAAACATACTACATATATATACATATATATATACATACATACATATACACATACATATATACATATATATACATACATACACACATACATATACCAGCCCATATACCCAATTCTATACCCACAGTTGATCCAGAGGAAGGCAAAAAACCCCAGCAGAGCATGATCCAATTTGCTAAAGCAGGGGAAAAAATTCCTTCCTGATCCCCCGAGAGGCAATCGGATTTTCCCCGGATCAACTTTACCCAGTTATATTACGTACACTTAGGAAATAATCCAGGCCTTTCTTAAAGCAATCCACTGAGCTGGCCATAACCACCTCTGCAGGGAGTCTATTCCACATTTTCACAGCTCTTACTGTGAAGAAACCTTTCCGTATTTGGAGATGAAATCTCTTCTCCTCTAGACGTAAAGAGTGCCCCCTTGTCCTCTTTGTTGACTTTAAAGTGAATAACTCGACACCAAGTTCCCTATATGGACCCCTTATATATTTGTACATGTTGATCAAATCCCCCCTTAATCTCCTCTTATCAAGAGTGAATAAATTCAGTTCCTCTAATCTTTCCTCATAGCTGAGTTGCTCCATGCCTCTTATCAGTTTGGTTGCCCTTCTCTGCACTTTCTCCAGTTCCCCGATATCCTTTTTGAGAACTGGTGCCCAAAACTGAACGGCATATTCCAGATGAGGTCTTACTAATGATTTTAACAGGGGCAAAATGATATCTCTCTCTCTGGAGTACATACCTCTCTTAATACAGGAAAGGACTTTGCTCGCTTTGGAAACCGCAGCTTGGCATTGCATGCTATTTTTGAGCTTATGATCTACCAAAACCCCCAGATCCTTCTCCACTATGGATTCCCCCAGTTGTACTCCCCCTAGCGTGTATGATGCATGCATATTCTTAGCCCCCAAGTGCATAACCTTACATTTCTCAACATTAAACCTCATCTGCCACATAGTCGCCCAATTAGACAGAGCATTGAGGTCTGCTTGTAAATTGGTGACATCCTGTAAGGACGTTATAGCACCACATAGCTTGGTGTCATCTGCAAAGACGGAAATGTTACTCTTGATCCCAGACCCAATATCATTTATAAAGATATTAAAAAGTAAGGGTCCCAGCACTGAACCTTGGGGTACACCACTCATAACCTTAGACCATTCAGAGTAAGAATCATTAACCACTACTCTCTGAATTATGTCTTTTAGCCAGTTTTCTATCCATCTACAAACTGATGTTTCCAAACCTGTAGACTTTACCTTACACATGAGCCGTGTGTGCGGAACAGTATCGAACGCTTTTGCAAAATCCAAATAGATCACGTCCACCGCCACCCCTCTGTCCAAGGTTTTACTTACCACCTCATAAAAAGAAATCAGGTTTGTCTGACAACTCCTGTCTTTCATGAATCCATGCTGTCTGTTGCTCAAAATATTTTTCTTCTGCAAGAACTCATCTATGTGGTCTTTTATTAATCCCTCCAGTATCTTCCCAACTATAGAAGTTAAACTAACGGGTCTATAATTACTTGGTAAAGACTTTGTTCCCTTTTTAAATATAGGCACCACATTGGCCCTGCGCCAATCCAGTGGTACTATTCCTGTCATTAATGAGTCCCTAAAAATTAGATACAATGGCTTTGAAATGACAGAGCTCAATTCTTTTAGGATCCGTGGGTGGATGCCATCAGGTCCAGGTGCTTTCTCCACCTTTATTCTGTCCAAATATTTCTGGACCATATCACTTATGAGCCATTGTGGATTAGGGGCTGCGTCAGTACCACCCCCATTGTGGACATGAGCTCCCCCATGCTCCTTTGTATACACAGAGCTGATGAAAGTATTTAATAAGTTAGCCTTCTCTTTGTCCCCAGTCACCCACTCCAGATTATTTTGCAAAGGGCCTACATGCTCAGACTTAACCTTTTTACTATTAATATATTTGAAGAATTTATGGGGTTTGTCCTACTGTCTTTTGCAATCTGTCTTTCATTTTGAATTTTTGCATCCTTGATTTCCTTTTTACATATTCTGTTAAATTCCTTGTAACATTTAAATGACACTAGTGTTCCTTCATTTTTATATTTTTTGAAAGCTATTTTTTATAGTTTATAGCTTTTTTAACTTTGGCCGTGAGCCACATCGGCTTTATTTTTAACCTTTTAAACTTATTGCCCATGGGAATATACTTTGCCGTGAGATCACAAACAAGCTTTTTGAAGAATTCCCATTTCTGTTCTGTGCCCATTGGTGCCAATATTCTCTCCCAGTCTAAGTCCTGGAGAGCAGCCCTCATCCTTGGAAAATTTGCTCTCTTGAAATTAAGTGTTTTTATCTTTCCCGTATGTGATTTTTGCTTACAGCTAACATCAAATGAAATCATGTTATGGTCACTGCTACCCAGATGTTCCTTTATCTGAACATTAGTAATACGTTCTGCATGGTTTAAGATTACCAGGTCCAACAGAGCATCATTCCTAGTTGGGGCCTCAATAAACTGTACCATAAAGTGACAAAGTAACTGCATTTCTGAAATGTACTAATAAACTAATACAGCCACCACATCGAAGGACTGGTAAGCTGCAACATATTACATTTTTGTTCTATGGTTTAGTTACCCTTTAACCACTTGACCGCCGAACGCCGATATACGTCCTCACGTTGAGGACGGATATCGTTGTTATCGTAGCAGCTAGCTGCCATAAACCCAGTATCCCCGTATTCAGCTGGTGGTCGGCTACAAGATAAAAGTGGTCTCTGTGGCGGATTCACCACTAGATCACTTTTATCGGCGGCGGGAGAGGGGGCCCCCTCCCACCGCGATCCAGTGCCCTCCGTCGCTTACCAGAGCAGTCATCAGCTGCTGAGGCAATTGGATCCTTTCCGTGGCTGTGCATGGAGATGAGTGAGGGGAATATGGCCCCCACCCATCTCCATGACACTGTATAGCTCTTAAAGGGAATTTTTTTTTTTTTTTTTATTGCATTGTAGTGTAAATATGAGATCTGAGGTCTTTTTGACCACAGATATCATATTTAAGAGGTCCTGTCATGATTTTTTTCTATTACAAGGGATGTTCACATTCTATGTAATAGGAATAAAAGTGACACCTTTTTTTTTCAAAACAGTGTAAAAAATTAAAAATATAAGGAAAAATAAATAAGAAAAAAAAATGTTTTTAAACGTGCCCCGTCCTGCCAAGCTCGTGTGCAGAAGCAAGCGCAAATGTGAAGAGCACCCGCATATGAAAACGGTGGTCAAACCACACGTGGGAGGTATCGCTGCGGAATGAAAGCAATAATTCTAGAGCTTCTCTGTAACTCAAAACATGCATCCTGTAGAATTTTTTAAACATCACCTATGGAGATTTTTAAGGGGTAAAAGTTTGTCGCCATTCCACGAGCAGGCGCAATTAAGAAGCATGACCTGTTGGGTATCAATTTACTCGGTGGAACATTATCTTTTACAATATAAAAAACTTAACTTTACTGTTGTCTAATTTGTTAATTCAAAAACGTCTATTTAAAAAAAAAAAAAAATTTGCTAGTAAGACTGCTGCGCAAATACGGTGTGACAGAATGTGACAGACTGAGTTTTAGAAAAAATAATATATAATGTTTGGGGGTTTGGGAGTAATTTTCTAGCAAAAAAAAACAGTTTTTAACTTGTAAACAACACATCTAAAAAAGAGGCCCGGTCCTTAGGTGGTTAAAGCCAGTACATCAAAAACATTTTATTAATAGTGAGTACTCATATAGGGGAAACTGTTACAGTGTCATGCAATAAAGTCTCTGTATCGTGGACACAAAATTGGCAATAGTATTGTGACAAATAAAGAAAAAAAGAAAAGAAAAAAAGAATAACAAACTGGCAGCAGAGAGAGAAAGAGACCGAAAGGAAAGATGGAAAGGTTAAGGAGGAGTGGATGAGGGATAAATATATAAAAAAGGCTTGTAGCAAGATAAAAAAAATGATTGGTAGAGTAGAAAAAACACATTGACAAAGTGAAAAGAGAAAAGAGTGAAACAAAATAAATAGCGTAGAGAAATGCTTTGTCACAAAAGGAAATCATTTGCCACAAACAATGCTTCTGATGCTTTGTGTGTACAAATTAGAAAAGCATTACAAATAAGAATCAGGTTTTCCACTACCGTGGGTTTGCATCAAATCTCCAGGATTCGTGAATGACAAACATGGGGCTGAAATGTTTGCAGGTTTGCTGCCAGATATCTGGAAAGATCTGTAATGCTGTGCATTGCCATTGCCCATAGTCAGGTAGGACACAAGAGCCAAAAATTTTAAGGAATGTATAACCCAGCGACCTTTCTAAAACAGGGTGGGCTCACAGTGGCCATTGTATTTACTGACTATCCTAAGTGAATTGTGTACAGTATTCCTAACAAACAGTGTGGAATAAGCGGCGCTAAATACTAAATAAGTGTACACTATTAGCATACAATGTGAACAATAATATATCCAATAAAATAACAAAAGTATACAATGAATCACAACTAATCTGTCTATAAGTGAAAACACCCTGTGAAACTGAGTGACTATCACCACTTCATAAATATTAATCATGGTCATTGTATGACGAAACATTTTGGGGCGTGGCTACTTGGCGTTCTTTTTGACTTAGGCACAGAACGCTGACCATCATACACCGATCAGCTCTTAGTGGGAGCAGGGACGAGGAGGGGTGAGATATTGTCCTGCAGTCTCGTATGCTCTGGGTCCGCTGTGGCAATTTATTATCCAGCAATTGATGCATGGAGTGCTGTGCAACTTATTCTTATGGCGTGCTTTTGAGTTCATACATGTGAGTGCAATGCAGTGATTTTTTATTTGAATAAAAGTGTGTGATTTTACTACACTATCGGAAGCATTTTCTTTCATTTACATGTGGAGCTCTTTAAGTGGACAATCCAAGGAATGTGCACCTATCTCTAACTGGACTAACTCTCTAACTGGAGGTCTCTATTTCACCCCCATGAAAAGAGGGTCAAAGCGCTTTTATCCAAGGACAAAAGTGTAAGCCCACGTACACACGGTCGGAGATTTTGCCAACCAAATCCATCGGATTTTGCCCGACGGATTTAGTCCGACGGATTGTGTCCGAAACTGTTGCATACACAAGGTCGGGCCAAGTTGGCAAAAAGTCAGATCTTTCAGAACGTGATGACGTAATTTCATTACGATGGGACTACATTCAGGCTAGTAGCCAATAGCTTTGATGTAGCAATTTGATCTGAGCATGCGTGGCACTTGGTCCGATGAAAATGCTCTACACATGATTGGATTAGGTCCGTCCGGCCCAGTTGGTCGGGAAATATTTCCAACATGTTGGAAAATTGGGTCGGACGGAGATTCGGACGGAATCAGTCCGATGCATACCACACACAGTCGGATTATCCGAGGACACGGTCCGATAAGACTCATTCCGACAGATTCTCCGACAGTGTGTACAAGGGCTAAGGCACATGCAGCTGGTGAGTGTGAGCACATAAGGGGATTGGATTCACAGACACGGCGGTATGGTGGAGAAGTGTTCCTGGAAGTATTTGTGCATTATTACTACGAGTGATTCACTGGTCGCCATCTAATTTGTTCACTGATATGGACTTTTCCGTTGACACTGATATGAACTTATTTTGATTAGGAATTGGACACTTTTTTGTACCATTTAATTTGGACACTATATTTTGTATTTATTTATGAAGTGGTGATAGTCACTCAGTTTCACAGGGTGTTTTCACTTAGGCCGCGTACACACGCGCGGACTGTTCGCCCAACTTTGTCCGCTGAACAGTGTTTGGGCGGACAGTCCGCTCGTGTGTGGGCTTTCAGCGGACAGTTTCAGCGGACAGTTTGACGAACAAGGTTTTACGGAATTTCCGAAAAACTGTCCGCTGAAACCTTGTTTCAGCGAACAGTCCGCCCGTGTGTAGGCTTGTTCGTCAAACTAAGTTCCGCGCATGCTCAGAAAGGATTTACACGCCGAAAGTTATAATGCAGTGTATAGGACGTCGTATTTTTCGTCCCGTCGTACGTGCCATTCACGTCATCGCGCACGGTTTCAGCAAACTGTTCGTTCGTCGTGTGTGGCCATGTCCGTCCATGCTAATTTTGAGCGGACTGTTTGCCGAAACTGTTGGACGGACAAAGTTGGGCGAACAGTCCGCGCGTGTGTACGCGGCCTCATAGACAGATTAGTTGTGATTCATTGTATACTTTTGTTATTTTATTGGATACATTATTGTTCACATTGTATGCTAATGGTGTACACTTATTTAGTATTTAGCACCGCTTATTCCACACTGTTTGGTAGGAATACTGTACAGCAGGAGTTTTGGAGATTTAAATAAGCGCAGTGGAGATACACAGGTGGGAGGGCGAGAGTGTGTATTACTGATTTATATCCTAAGTGAATAACATATTGTTATCTGTACTCAATATAGAGAAAAGCAGAAGAAAACACATTTGCTGAAAATGCACGAATTTCTGGAGCTTGAGTCATGTATCAATCCTTTTAGAAATGAAAATACGAGCATGTCCAATGGAATTTCAGCAGCAATTATATTTTTAGTTTAAATTTTTTGGGCAAAATTTCAAAAATGATCACAAAGAATCTGAGTCTATTCTGCAGCATTTTGCATTGTTTTGCACATAAAATATACAGGAATGCTATCAAGATAATTCTGAAGCTGGGATGTTCTGTTTTTCAGTGACATTGCTGAAAAATGAGCCTAGGAATGTTATACTGGTTCAGAAGGTTGGAAAATTGCGTATAAGAGTTTTTCATGGTTTTTTTTTCTAAGTCAACTGTGTTACTGAGCAAAACATTAAACAATTGACCAATTCCTCCTTCCAAAAGGACCAGACGACACATCTTATTTGGAGTCGAATGGCCATAGCAGCCTTTTATTACAAACCATTAAATACAACATTCACAAGAAAACAAGTTTATTGCATATAATACAGTTAATGCATAACAAATAAACCAACCTCAGCTTATGCCCGGTCTAAGGTATCAGCTCAGGGACAATTAACCACTTATGTATGACCAGATACAACCTAATTATTACCCTGATGTTACCACTGTATTGGTAGGAAGGTATACCCATACCTCAGATGTGCCTAACCCACAGTTTTCCACGGTTAGGAAGGGACACCCATACCTCAGATAGGCCCAACCCAGTTTTCCACAGTTGGGAAGGGACACCCATACCTCAGATTGCCCCAAACCACTGTTTTTCACAGTTAAGAAGGTGCACCCATACCTCAGATGGGCCCAACCCACTATTTTCCTCCGATATTTAACCAGCACCGTCTTCAAATACCCAATAGACCCCCTGCCTGCTGCTATGACAAGAACATAAAAGGACCAAGAAATTGAATGGCAAGCTAACAAAAAAAACAAAACTCACTACAAATACCCCAGCACCTTGAGAAAGTAGGAGGCTCCCCCAAACCAAAACAAGGGAGGGAGGGTGGGAGAAACTGTCTGATGCTGTGATGAGCTCTGACTGAGCTGTGACATGATCCCCTCTATTAGAAGAGTATTGAAATCATGCTGGAAGTTTGTTGTATGCAGTAATATGGCTTATCAATGCATGTCTTTACAGAATGGAGAAACATGAACACAGGAACAAGGAGCATCCAAGTACATAGAGAGAGGATAGACAAACATCCTGTTATATCATAGATAACATAACTATACACTATAATACTACAGCGCCACCTGCTGCTTAGACAGGCGTAATGCATATGCAGTATATAGTCAGTTTATAAACAACTGTTCTGTTGTACTTTTCCAACACCCTTCTCCTCTCTACCCCCTACAGGACACACCCTCTGCCTTTAACTCTTCAATCTGCTAAGCAGACTGCAGCATATCAAAATCACCCACTAATACTCTGCCTCTTATGCAGGCCCCAGATATGCTGGCCCTCCTCCTAGTTTCACTCAGCTCCAGGCCATGTACTTGACTGAGGGACCTGCAAAGTGTAGAGGCTCTGATTATCTATAAATCATTAAACACTTGACCAATCCCTCCTTCTAAAATTACCAGAGGACACATTTTATTTGGAGTCGAATTGCCATAGCAGCTTTTTATTACAAACCATTATATACAACCTTCACAAGAAAACACGTTTAATGCATATAATATAGTCAATGCATAACAAATAAACCAACCTCAGCATATGCCCAGTAGTGATGGACGAACGTTTCGCCCGGCGGTCGTTTCGCGGCGAATTTCCGACTTTCGCCGTCCGCGGGTTCGAACGCCTTTTTCCGTCGTTCGCCCCGGCGGACTTACGTGTTTAATGTATACAAGAACTTTAACCTTTCGTGACACGTTTATCATGTGTTACAGGACAACCAATTGAGACATGACAGCTCATGGACACTTGGACATTCCCCCTAACCTATAAATACACCCGATCCGGTGGCCATTTTACATTCTTTCTTCTGTCACTGTAGGGAAAGGATCCTGTGTGGAGTAGGGACAGAGAAAACGCTAGCTATTTGGTACACAAAAGTTCTTTTCAGGACTGGTATAGGTGTTAGGTCAGCAGCCTGAGTTTCTTTTGTCAGTTTAGATAAAGGGACAGAGCGCTGTATGCTGCTATTTTAGGGACAGCTCAGCCAGATTAGTCTTTCTTCATCATCATCATCATCATCATCATTAGCTGTTACTATCAGGTCCACAAAAGAGCTATTCCAGCTAATCGTTCCAGCCTACTCTTTTTTGCCAATTTGTATAGGGACAGGCAGGAAGCAGTGTGTCAGGCAGTGAGGATAATTTTAAAGACTTGCTGTTACTATTAGTTCCACAAAGGTTCTTTTCAGGACTGGTATCAGTGGTACGGTAATAGGCTTGTACACGTATAATATTCTTTCTTCCAAATATAGAAAGAATATTATACTTGACTGCTGCCCTTCTGCTGCAGTCTGCTAATCATTCACAACTCACTTGTTCCACAAAGCTCTTTATCAGGACTGGTAACTTGGTCTGTCTAGGGTGCTACGGTACATAGGCTTGGGTGCGGTACAGTCTGCTGTTCTGTAAGGACCGCTATCGGTCCACAATACATAGGGTTGCCGTGCACTACTGCTGACCGCTGCCCTATACTGCAGCAGTCCTTCAGCGGTATAGGGACTGACGCACAGTCTGCTAAACACTAACACACAACCTGCTTGGTCCACAAAAGTTTTTATAAGGACTGGTAACTTGGTATAGGGTGCTACGGTACATAGGCCTGAGTGCAGTACAGTCTGCTGTTCTGTAAGGACCGCTATCGGTCCACAATACATAGGGTTGACGTGCACTACTGCTGACCGCTGCCCTATACTGCAGCAGTCCTTCAGCGGTATAGGGACTAAGAGTTTTGTCACAGGGTGATTTAAAAAATGACAGGCAGAGGAAGAGGCAGGCCCTTCCGCAGGGGTGGTAGGGGTAGGGCAGGAGCAACAGCCTTGAGCCAAAGTGGGAAGTTGCAGAAGGTGCGTTCAATTACTTTAAAGGACGCACCAGACTTGGTTGAGTGGCTCACTCAGCCTTATTCTTCTGCACCCTCCTCATCCTCTCGATCTGCACCCTCTTCTTCACTCTCTGCTATGTGCACCCCCAAAGACACTACCACCAACAACACCACCACCACCACATACCTTCCGCTTGAGTGCAAATGGGGGCCTTCATGCTCCAGTGTTTTAATAGGGACCCCCGTATAAAAAGCATGAGGGTCAAGGACCAGTACTGGGTGGCAACGTACTTAGATCCCCGGTACAAACACAAAATGGCGGAAATGTTACCGCCGTCGCAGAGGGCTGTCAGAATGCAGCACTTCCAGGCCTTGCTTCGAGAAATGCTGCATTCTGCTTTTGCGTGCGCTGGCAGAGGAGCAATTCCCACTCCCAGAGAAGGATTTGCGGGTACCAATCCAACAGCGCCTGCAAGAAGAGGCCGGTTTGAAGATGTGTTGGTGACTTCGGATATGAGGTCATTCTTTCAGCCGACCCATCGACAGGTGTCATCCGGATCCAGCATCAGGGAACGCCTAGACCGTCAGGTGTCCGACTACATTGGGTTAACGGCCGATGTGGACGCTCTGAGGAGTGATGAACCCCTAGACTACTGGGTGGGCAGGCTTGACCTCTGGCCAGAGCTTGCCCAATTTGCAATCGAACTGTTGGCTTGCCCCTCATCCAGTGTCCTGTCCGAAAGGACGTTCAGCGCAGCAGGGGGGATTGTGACCGATAAGCGTACTCGCCTAGCTCACGACAGTGTTAACTACCTCACATTTCTAAAAATGAATGAGGCATGGATCTCGGAGGAATTCAACACATGTGATCAGTAGACCATGTATATGTCTATAAACAATTTTTGGAATCAAGCACACAGACCTTCTTAATTCATTTGGCTCACTTCCCTGACCCAAAAAAGCACACCGTACTATATGCCCCTACCCTCCTCTTTGAAGAGGTTGAGCGGTGTCATATTTCTACTGGGGCTGCTTATTATGAGGGGTTCCCACCATCCCTGTGCTGTGCTGACTTCCTCCTGGGGGTTCTTATTATGAGGGGCTCCCACCATCCCTGTGCTGTGCTGACTTCCTCCTGGGGGTTCTTATTATGAGGGGATCACACCATCCCTGTGCTGTGCTGACTTCCTCCTGGGGCTGCTTACGGTGCTGCTGTCAGCGCTGTATGTCACGGAGCTGCTGTCAGCGCTGTATGTCACGGAGCTGCTGTCAGCGCTGTATGTCACGGAGCTGCTGTCAGCGCTGTATGTCACGGAGCTGCTGTCAGCGCTGTATGTCACGGAGCTGCTGTCAGCGCTGTATGTCACGGAGCTGCTGTCAGCGCTGTATGTCACGGAGCTGCTGTCAGCGCTGTATGTCACGGAGCTGCTGTCAGCGCTGTATGTCACGGTGCTGCTGTCAGCGCTGTATGTCACGGAGCTGCTGTCAGCGCTGTATGTCACGGAGCTGCTGTCAGTGCTGTATGTCACGGAGCTGCTGTCAGCGCTGTATGTCACGGAGCTGCTGTCAGCGCTGTATGTCACGGAGCTGCTGTCAGCGCTGTATGTCACGGAGCTGCTGTCAGTGCTGTATGTCACGGAGCTGCTGTCAGCGCTGTATGTCACGGAGCTGCTGTCAGCGCTGTATGTCACGGAGCTGCTGTCAGCGCTGTATGTCACGGTGCTGCTGTCAGCGCTGTATGTCACGGAGCTGCTGTCAGCGCTGTATGTCACGGAGCTGCTGTCAGCGCTGTATGTCACGGAGCTGCTGTCAGCGCTGTATGTCACGGAGCTGCTGTCAGCGCTGTATGTCACGGAGCTGCTGTCAGCGCTGTATGTCACGGTGCTGATGTCAGTGCTCTGTATTACGGTGCTGCTGTCAGTGCTCTGTATCTCCTGCACCCTCTTGTTTGCCTACCCTGGTCCCTGACCTTCCCTCTCCTCCATTGCCTTCATTAGCTCCATAGTCCTGAATTGTCAGAACAATTTCCCAAATAAAAAAAAAATGCTTGTAGTTATCGATCCCAAATTCACCTCATACATGTATTATGCTATTGTCCAGGTGGTGGGACTACGTGCTACCCCCTAATAATTACCCCGTGGCCGCAAATTCGACCTAAAGGTTTGCGAAATTCGCCTCCCATTGAAGTCAATGGAGCCCGCGGCGAACGGTCGTTTTCGCGAACGTTTGTGTCCGTTCGCGTTTCGCGTTCGCGAAACGTCCCGTCGGAAGTTCGTCCATCACTAATGCCCAGTCTAAGGTATTTGAAGGCCCAAGATGCAATCCTAAGATGCTGTCAGAAATTAAAACAATTGAATTCTATTAATAATTTTATCAACCATAAGAAACCTAGAACCTGACAGACTAAGCCCTTGTACACACTGTCGCAGATTCCGACAACCAAATCCGTCTGAGTTATTCCGACGGATTAATTCCGGACGAGGTCCGGAAGTGATGTTGCATACACACGGTCGGACTAAGTTGTCGGAAAATCCGATTGTACATAACGTGATGACGTTATTTAGTTACGACGGGACTACATTCAGGCTAGTAGCCAATAGCTTTGGTCTAGGAATTTGATCTGAGCATGCGTGGCACTTTTTTCCGCCAGAGTAGGCTACACATGATCGGAGTATGTCTGATAGGAGCATTTTGTCTGAAAATATTTCCGGCAAATTGGAAAAGTTGGTCCAACGGATATTTTGACGGAAACAGTCCGATGCAGACCACATACAGTTGGAATATCCGACAAAACGCTCCGATAGGAAACATTCCGACGGAATCTCCGACCGTGTGTACAAGGGCTAATGGTATCAAACCAGTGCTAAGAAGGACAGAAAAGGTTGTGCTGAGAAAAAGAGTGGATAAGTGTTAAATGGCAGCAATGGGTGAAAGAAAACTGAGATAAGATAAAGTGGAATACCATGAATTAAAGACGAGAAACAAGAAAGAGAAAAAGAACAAAGGGAAATGGGAAAAGAAGAAAAAGGAAAAAACAGTGAATGAAACAAAGAGGAACAAGTGAAGACAGATCTATACTGGGAAGTGTGGGAAATGTGGGGAGGGAATTGAAGGAAAAAAGATGAAGGAATAAGGCCTCATGCACACGAGACGCAGATGAAACCTCTGTTAAAAAAAAGCTGAAACGCGCGTTTAGAAACGCGCGTTTTGCCGCGTTTGCATGTCGCGTTTAGACGCGTTTGCGTTTAGACGCGTTTGCGTTTAGACGCGTTTATAAAGATAACATCATGTAGACCCTCCCCAAGCTCTCAAAGCATTTTTTTTAACTATTTCTGCTATTTTGATCAGAGTGAGCAGCAGCAGCATAGAGAGCAGTTGTACACTTGCATTTGCCGTGTCACTTGCCACGGCACCTGCCACAAGTTGTGGATTGTCCACTTGCCACAAGTTGGGGATTGTCCACTTGCCACATCACCTGCCACGTCACCTGCCACAAATTGTGGATTGTCCACTTGCCACGTCACTTGCCACATCACCTGCCACGTCACTTGCCACGAGATGTGGATTGTCCACTTTCCACGTCATCTGCCATGCCACCTGCCACAAGCTGTGGATTGTCCACTTGCCATGTCACCAGCCACATCACCTGCCACAAGTTGTGGATTGTCTACTTGCCGCGTCACTTGCCACATCACCTGCCACGTCACTTGCCACGTCACCTGCCACAAGTTGTGGATTGTTCACTTGCCACGTCACCTGCCACGTCACCTGCCACAAGTTGTGGATTGTCCACTTGCCACGTCACTTGCCACAAGCTGTGGATTGTCCACTTGCCACGTCACCTGCCACATCACTTGCCACGTCACCTGCCACAAGTTTTGGATTGTCCACTTGCCACGTCACTTGCCACGTCAGCTGCCACGTCACTTGCCACGAGATGTGGATTGTCCACTTTCCACGTCATCTGCCATGCCACCTGCCACAAGCTGTGGATTGTCCACTTGACACGTCACCAGCCACATCACCTGCCACAAGTTGTGGATTGTCCACTTGCCACGTGACTTGCCACATCACCTGCCACGTCACTTGCCACATCACCTGCCACAAGTTGTGGATTGTCTACTTGCCGCGTCACTTGCCACTTCACCTGCCACGTCACTTGCCACGTCACCTGCCACAAGTTGTGGATTGTTCACTTGCCACGTCACCTGCCACAAGTTGTGGATTGTCCACTTGCCACGTCACTTGCCACAAGCTGTGGATTGTCCACTTGCCACATCACTTGCCACGTCACCTGCCACGTCACTTGCCACGTCACCTGCCACAAGTTTTGGATTGTCCACTTGCCACGTCAGCTGCCACGTCACTTGCCACATCACCTGCCACGTCACCTGCCACAAGTTGTGGATTGTCCACTTGCCACGTCACTTGCCACATCACCTGCCACGTCACTTGCCACGAGATGTGGATTGTCCACTTGCCATGTCACTTGCCACGTCACCTGCCACGTCACTTGCCACGTCAGCTGCCACGTCACTTGCCACAAGATGTGGATTGTCCACTTGTCACATCACCTGCCACATCACTTGCCACATCACCTGCCACAAGTTGTGGATTGTCCACTTGCCACATCACCTGCCACGTCACCTGCCACAAATTGTGGATTGTCCACTTGCCACGTCATTTGCCACATCACCTGCCACGTCACTTGCCACGAGATGTGGATTGTCCACTTTCCACGTCATCTGCCATGCCACCTGCCACAAGCTGTGGATTGTCCACTTGCCACGTCACCAGCCACATCACCTGCCACAAGTTGTGGATTGTCTACTTGCCGCGTTACTTGCCACATCACCTGCCACGTCACTTGCCACGTCACCTGCCACAAGTTGTGGATTGTCCACTTGCCACGTCACTTGCCACAAGCTGTGGATTGTCCACTTGCCACATCACTTGCCACGTCACCTGCCACGTCACTTGCCACGTCACCTGCCACAAGTTTTGGATTGTCCACTTGCCACGTCAGCTGCCACGTCACTTGCCACATCACCTGCCACGTCACCTGCCACGTCACCTGCCACAAGTTGTGGATTGTCCACTTGCCACGTCACTTGCCACATCACCTGCCACGTCACTTGCCACGAGATGTGGATTGTCCACTTGCCATGTCACTTGCCACGTCACCTGCCACGTCACTTGCCACGTCAGCTGCCACGTCACTTGCCACAAGATGTGGATTGTCCACTTGTCACATCACCTGCCACATCACTTGCCACATCACCTGCCACAAGTTGTGGATTGTCCACTTGCCACATCACCTGCCACGTCACCTGCCACAAATTGTGGATTGTCCACTTGCCACGTCATTTGCCACATCACCTGCCACGTCACTTGCCACGAGATGTGGATTGTCCACTTTCCACGTCATCTGCCATGCCACCTGCCACAAGCTGTGGATTGTCCACTTGCCACGTCACCAGCCACATCACCTGCCACAAGTTGTGGATTGTCTACTTGCCGCGTTACTTGCCACATCACCTGCCACGTCACTTGCCACGTCACCTGCCACAAGTTGTGGATTGTCCACTTGCCACGTCACCTGACACAAGTTGTGGATTGTCCACTCGCCACGTCACCAGCCACATCACCTGCCACAAGTTGTGGATTGTCCACTTGCCACGTGACTTGCCACATCACCTGCCACGTCACTTGCCACATCACCTGCCACAAGTTGTGGATTGTCTACTTGCCGCGTCACTTGCCACTTCACCTGCCACGTCACTTGCCACGTCACCTGCCACAAGTTGTGGATTGTTCACTTGCCACGTCACCTGCCACAAGTTGTGGATTGTCCACTTGCCACGTCACTTGCCACAAGCTGTGGATTGTCCACTTGCCACATCACTTGCCACGTCACCTGCCACGTCACTTGCCACGTCACCTGCCACAAGTTTTGGATTGTCCACTTGCCACGTCAGCTGCCACGTCACTTGCCACATCACCTGCCACGTCACCTGCCACAAGTTGTGGATTGTCCACTTGCCACGTCACTTGCCACATCACCTGCCACGTCACTTGCCACGAGATGTGGATTGTCCACTTGCCATGTCACTTGCCACGTCACCTGCCACGTCACTTGCCACGTCAGCTGCCACGTCACTTGCCACAAGATGTGGATTGTCCACTTGTCACATCACCTGCCACATCACTTGCCACATCACCTGCCACAAGTTGTGGATTGTCCACTTGCCACATCACCTGCCACGTCACCTGCCACAAATTGTGGATTGTCCACTTGCCACGTCATTTGCCACATCACCTGCCACGTCACTTGCCACGAGATGTGGATTGTCCACTTTCCACGTCATCTGCCATGCCACCTGCCACAAGCTGTGGATTGTCCACTTGCCACGTCACCAGCCACATCACCTGCCACAAGTTGTGGATTGTCTACTTGCCGCGTTACTTGCCACATCACCTGCCACGTCACTTGCCACGTCACCTGCCACAAGTTGTGGATTGTCCACTTGCCACGTCACTTGCCACAAGCTGTGGATTGTCCACTTGCCACATCACTTGCCACGTCACCTGCCACGTCACTTGCCACGTCACCTGCCACAAGTTTTGGATTGTCCACTTGCCACGTCAGCTGCCACGTCACTTGCCACATCACCTGCCACGTCACCTGCCACGTCACCTGCCACAAGTTGTGGATTGTCCACTTGCCACGTCACTTGCCACATCACCTGCCACGTCACTTGCCACGAGATGTGGATTGTCCACTTGCCATGTCACTTGCCACGTCACCTGCCACGTCACTTGCCACGTCAGCTGCCACGTCACTTGCCACAAGATGTGGATTGTCCACTTGTCACATCACCTGCCACATCACTTGCCACATCACCTGCCACAAGTTGTGGATTGTCCACTTGCCACATCACCTGCCACGTCACCTGCCACAAATTGTGGATTGTCCACTTGCCACGTCATTTGCCACATCACCTGCCACGTCACTTGCCACGAGATGTGGATTGTCCACTTTCCACGTCATCTGCCATGCCACCTGCCACAAGCTGTGGATTGTCCACTTGCCACGTCACCAGCCACATCACCTGCCACAAGTTGTGGATTGTCTACTTGCCGCGTTACTTGCCACATCACCTGCCACGTCACTTGCCACGTCACCTGCCACAAGTTGTGGATTGTCCACTTGCCACGTCACCTGACACAAGTTGTGGATTGTCCACTCGCCACGTCACTTGCCACATCACCTTCCACAAGTGGATTGTCCACTTGCCACGTCACTTGCCACGTCCCCTGCCACAAGTGGATTGTCCACTTGCCACGTCACTTGCCACGTCACTTGCCACGTCACCTGCCACAAGTTATGGATTGTCCACTTGCCACGTCACATGCCAGTCACCTGCCACAAGTTGTTGATTTTCCACTTGCCACGTCACCTGCCAAGTCACTTGCCGCGTCACCTGCCAGGTCACTTGCCACGTCACCTGCCACAAGTTGTCTATTGTCCACTTGCCACGTCACATGCCAGTCACCTGCCACATGTTGTTGATTTTCCACTTGCCACGTCACCTGCCAAGTCACTTGCCGCGTCACCTGCCAGGTCACTTGCCACGTCACCTGCCACAAGTTGTCTATTGTCCACTTTCCACGTCACTTGCCACTTCACCTGCCACGTCACTTGCCACAAGTTGTGGATTGTCCACTTGCCACATCACTTGCCACCTGCCATGTCACTTGCCACAAGTTGTGGATTGTCCACTTGCCACGTCACTTGCCACAAGTTGTGGATTGTCCACTTGCAATTGCAATTGTTTAAAATATTTTTCTAATGGTTTTTCATCATTTGCAATCATTTTTGAGATTTTTAATGTAAAAAAAAAGGTCACCTTTAAAAACGCATATAAACGCAAACGCGGCTAAACGCGGTAGCGGCGTTTTGCCGCGTTTTACCGCGTTTTGCCGCGTTTTGCGTCTGAAACGCAGAAATTTTTGTTTCTGAACGCATTTTTTTGCTTCTGGAAAAACGAGATTAAACGCAACTGCATATAAACGGAAAAAAACGAGACTGTGTGCATGGACACATAGGATAACATTGAATGAGTTCAGGTGCAGTTGAAAAAACTGTCCAACTGCATCTGAACGCGCGTTTAACTGCGTCTCGTGTGCATGAGGCTTAAAGGAAAAAAGTAAGAAAAGTGAAACAAACCGCAAAAAGAGTGGGGTGATGAACAAAGGAGAGCAAGGAGGAAAAACAGCAGGGGACAAAAAAAAAAAAGAGGAGAAAAGAAACAAAAAAGAAAAATATTCATAAGAGACCCCAGAGGGGAGACCTGAAAAAAGAACAAAAATACAATGAATGAAGACTAAACTGGACGGTTAGATAAGTGATGAAAAACACAGTGTGTAAAAGTCAATGGTGACAGTGCAAACTGACTGAGTGATCCCCAGTAGTACGGACCTAGGTAGATAAAAAATGCAGAAAGAAATAAAGAAAACCCACACCCCATGAAGAGACTTATAACCAGTGAAATAGATGGTATCAAAAATGTATACCTAATGTTCATCAAGTAGTTATTTTCCTCAAGAGAAGGGGAACAAGTCCCAAAGGACCCTTAATTGGGAGTGTATCAAAGAATGAGAGGGATGCACCTAAAAATTGGATATGGTATCATTTATAATGTCTGCATTTTTTATCTACCTAGGTCAGTACTACTGGGGATCACTCAGTCAGTCTTCACCTCCATTTCACTCCTTATTTTTGTCCACCATTTGCACTGTCACCATTGACTAGGTTGGATTCACACCTATGCAATTTTAGTGCTTTTTGCATTTTGCAGATTTGCACTGCAGTCCATTTAACATTGTTTCCAATCGAACACATTAGTGTTCCATAGGAAACAAAGCACTAAAATGCATAGGTGTGAATCCAGCCTAACACAGTGTTTTTCATCACTTATCTAACCGTCCAGGTTAGTCTTCATTCACTGTATTTTTGATCTTTTTTTCAGGTGTCCCCTCTGGGGTCCCCTATGAATCTTTTTCTTTTTTGTTTCTTTTCTCCTATTTTTTTTTTTTGTCCCTTGCTGTTTTTCCTCTTTACTCCCCTTTGTTGCTCACCCCGCTCACTCTCCCACACTTTTTGCAGTTTGTTTCACTTTTCTCAATTTTTTCCTTCATCTTTTTTCCTTTTTTTCCTTCATTTCCCTCCCCACATTTCCCACACTTCCCAATATGAATCTGTCTTCACTTGTTCCTCTTTGTTTAATTTATAGTTTTTTTTTTCTTTTCCCATTTACTTTTGTTCTTTTTCTCTTTCTTGTTTCTCATCTTTAATTTGCGGTATTTTTTCCTTTAATTCAACTCTATCTCTTATCGCAGTTTCCTTTCACCCATTGCTGCCATTTAACACTTATCTACTCTTTCTTTTCACATAGATCACCGTTTTTTTTTTTTTTTGTCTTTTCTCAGCACTACCTTTTCTTTCCTTCTTAGCACTGGTTTGATACCATTAGTCTGTTCATATTATTAATAGAATTCTGACAGCATCAAGGGAATTGCATCTTGGAAATTCAGGGACCTGTTGGCAATGCCAGTTTGGTGCCCCTTCTCTATTTGAGTCCGCTCCTGCATCCCCTCCCTCCTTTCTACTTTTTTTTCCCCTTCCCATCTGCCCCCTGGTTTCTGTAGTAAGTGCAGCCTCTTGCAGGTCTTCAGTTTAGCCAGGTGGGCACACTCTCCCGTGGTGTGGGTGCTTTTTGCTTTGCAGCGCGGTTTGGATTGGTGGGCTCCAAACAGAGGCATGAAATCTGGAAGCTACGATGCACAGATGTCAGTGGTAAATATTTAAAACCTTGAAATGTAACTTTACTCTGGAACCAATACATTTTATTGGCTTGTTGTAATATACTTTTTTAAATATTATATATCTTTTAGAAATCTGTGTCTTTTTTTTCCCTGAAGAAGACCTATACTACATGTGGTCGAAACACGTTGGGTATTACATGATGTTCTACAGACACTGTGCCATTTTTTAAGGTTTATTGTACCTATGCAATATCACACTGATCCAACACGGCACTTTTGTATGCAATGTATGTCTTCCAGTGTTGATTATAAAAGTTCATGCTCTGACTGACACTTGCTATTTTGTAGAATATTTTTGTACAATTTATTAAAATGTATATTTTTTATTAAACCACCTTGAATTAGTTTCTGCAGTACAAAAACCCCATAGGAAACCTTCTCACATTTTTTCTGATACTAGCAGGATATTCTAAATATTATTACCACTGCTTTTAAGGTTTCAATATTACTAAACCCAGATATATGTGTAGCGCCCCCCTGAGTTTTCTGGGAGCAAAGAGATACTCCCAGAAACAGGGAGCAAGCTTACATCGCCACAGGGCTGAATCCATGACTATAATGGAAAGTTAGAACAGAATTTAGGCACCATTCACATATTTTCCAGTGCTTTAATGAGAACTTGAGAAAAGTAATAGGAGAGAGGGTTAGAGGAGGTTTCAGATACACTTTTTAGCAGATCACTTAAAGACTCCTTGAATCTAAAGGCAAAACAGCTTTCTTTCATACAGACCTAGCAACTGGTAGAATGTCTGGACAAGCCTCTCTCACAGACTTAGCAGCCAGTAGAACTCTTAGATAAGTCTCTCTCGCAGACTTAGCAACCAGGAGCTAGTTTAGATTGTAAAACAGCTTGACAGTACCAGAACCTTTAAGCCAAACCCGGCGATACAGTAAGGGTAGTTTAGATAAAGGCGCATCCTCCAAACGAGTCAACAGGCCCTCGTGAGAGACCAGCCTTCATCCTGGCTCTCACCAGCAAGGGTCCTCCGCTGGATCTCTTCAGCTTGGCTCGGCTTCTTCTAGACAGGTAAGACAGCCTAAAGACCACCTCAGGATTAGTGGACCCCAGACAGGCTTCTGGGCCCACTTGCAGAACTTGCAGCAGCACATCCTCGGGCCAGGAGGGCCCCAGAGGTAACGAATGATCAAGAGCACATGGCCTCTGTCCAATAAATACTCCTTCCCAGAATGCACAGTGGCCATGCACCTCCTACTGGGCTGTTTCCGGAAAAAGAATAATCATTACAGCTCAACCTAGTTGTAATTCTCACACTGTCCTGTGGTACCGATGACACCTACTGGCAACAGTGGGAAATGCACAACTCAGCCAAGTTTAGTACAGAACCAAATATACAATCAAATCTGAGATGTTTACAGCTCAGCCAAAAACTAAATATACACTATAGCCCCAATTTTAGGAACAGGGGGCTACATATGACTGTTAGGTGCAATATACATTCACCGGCCACTTTATTAGGTACACCTCGCTAGTACCAGGTTGGATCCCCTTTTGCCTTCAGAACTGCCTTAATTCTTTGTAGCATAGATTCAACATGGTGTTGTAAATATTACTGAGAGGTTTTGGTTCATTTTGACACGATAGCATCATGCAGTTGCTACAGATTTGTCGGCTGCACATCCATGATGCGGATCTCCCATTCCACCACATCCCAAAGGTGTTCTACTGGATTGAGATCTGGTAACTGTGGAGACCATTGGAGTACAGTGACCTCATTGTCATGTTCAAGAAACCAGTGGTGAGTTGATTTGAGCTTTGTGACATGGTGCATTATCCTGCTGGAAGTAGCTATCAGAAGATGGGTACACTGAAGTCATAAAGGGATGAACATGGTCAACAACATTACTCAGGTAGGCCGTGGCATTTAACCACTTGGGTACCGCGTTATTGCCGAATGACGGCATTAGCGCGGACCTAGATTTCCAGGACTACGTCTATTGACGTCGTCTTGGTTACGAGGGGCGCGCGCGGCGCGCTCTGTGATCGGCGAGTCCGTGAGACTCGCCTGATCACCGATCCGTGTAAGGGGTCGATCCCGACCCCTTATCACGTGATCAGCTGTCAGCCAATGACAGCTGATCATGTGATAGAACGGAGCCGGTAATCGGCTATTATTCCTCCTCGCGCTGACAGCGCGAGGAGAAAAAAAAAAAGCCGATCACCGGCGGCCGTGATCGGGACATCAGTCCCGATCACGGCCAGCAATGACAGGCACCACATGCCACCTGCCAGTGCCCACCTGCCTCCCGCAGTGCCATCCTGAAAAATAACAAAGTAAAAGTAAGTGCCCCCCGTCTGTGCCCATAATGCCCACAGTGCCACCCCACAGTGCCACCCACAGTGCCACCCCACAGTGCCACCCCACAGTGCCACCCACAGTGCCACCCACAGTGCCACCCAATCTGCCTCAAAGGTGCTGCACCCCAGTGCCGCCCATCAGTGCCCAGCAGTGCCGCCCATCAGTGCCCAGCAGTGCCACCTATCAGAGCCACCTATCAGTGCCACCTATCAGTGCCCATCAGTCCCATCTATCTGTGGTACCTATCAGTGCCCATCCGTGCCACCCATCCGTGCCACTTATCCGTGCCACCCATCCGTGCCATCTTATCTGTGCCCATCTTTGCCCATCAGTGCCGCCTTATCTGTGCCCATCGGTGCCGCCTTATCTGTGCCTATTAGTGCCGCCTTAACTATGCCTATCAGTGCCCACAAGTGCAGCCTATCAGTGCCCACCAATGCAGCCTATCAGTGCCCACCAATGCAGCCCATCAGTGCCCACCAATGCAGCCTATCAGTGCCGCCTTATCAGCGCACTTCAATGAAGGAGAAAAATGACCCGTTTGCAAAATTTTATAACAAACTATTAAAACATGATTTTTTTTTTTTTTTTTTTTGCATCTTTTTTTGTTTGTTTAGCAAAAAATAAAACTCCGAGCTGTAACTAAATACCACCAAAAGAAAGCTCTATTTGTGGGAAAAAAATGATAGAAATTTCATTTGGGTACAGTGTTGTATGCCCGCGCAATTGTCATTCAAAGTGCATCAGCGCTGAAAGCTGAAAATTGGTCTGGGACTGAGGGGGGTTTAAGTGCCCAGTAAGCAAGTGGTTAAACAATACTCAATTGGTACTAAGGAGCCCAAAGTGTGCCAAGAAAATTTCCCCCACACCATTACACCATCACCACCAGCCTGGACCGTTGATACAAGACAGGGTGGATTCTTGCTTTCATGTTGTTTACACCTATTCTGACCCTACCATCTGAATGTCACAGCTGCAATCAAGACTCATCAGGCCAGGCAATGTATTTCCAATCTTCTATTGTCCAACATGGTGAGCCTGTGTGAATTGAAGTCTCAGTTTTTCTATACTTAGCTGATAGCAGTGGCATCCGCTGTGGTCTACTGCTGCTGTAGCCCATCTGCATCAAGATTCAATGTGTTGTGTATTCAGAGATGGTATTCTGCATACCTTAGTTGTAATGAGAGGTTATTTGAGTTACTGTAGCCTTTATATCATCTCGAACCTGTCTGCCCATCCCCCTCTGACCCTTGACATCAAAAAGACATTTTCGTCCACACAACTGCCACTCTTTTTCAGACCATTCTCTGTAAACCCTAGAGATAATTATGTGTGGAAATCCCAGTAGATCAGCAGTTTTTTTTAAATACTCAGACCAGCCCAAGACCCATGCCACATTCAAAGTCACCTAAATCCCCTTTCTTCCATGTTCTGATGCTCAGTTTGAACTTCAGCAAGCACGTTGCTGAGTTGCTGCCATGTGATTAGCCAGGGCTGGACTGGGACAAAAATTTGGCCCTGGACTTCATCCTGACCGGCCCACTTTAATTTTTGTAAACATGAACAAAAACAAGCGAACAAGTGAAGTAGGAGGGCTAACATCATGCAGGAATATTGCTACATCCTCATTGGCTGGAAACCATTGTTTCTGCACAGCCATTGGCTGCTTTTTCAGCAAGAAAGTTAAATCCTGCTCCGCTGTGAATGCTGGGCCTCCTTCTGTGTCTGTTTGCCTGACGTCACTGGTTGCTACACACAAGGTGACAAGTGGCTAGCTACCAGTTTGGAAATCTCACTTGAGAGACCCAATTTGTGCCTGTGTCAGTGCATTTCTGTCACTGAAACAGGCCCACTGAGCTATTGGCCCATCGGGAAACTCCCGATAGTCCCGATGGCCAGTACAGACCTGTAAGTAGCTGATTAGCAATTTGTGTTACCAAGCAATTGAATTAGGTATACCTAATAAAGTGGCCCGTGAGTGTATTCCCATGATCAAATTAGTTTTGGGCACTGTCAGTGGAAATATTAGTTGCCTCCAGAAGTTTGTTAAACTGTGTAACCAATGGTTATTTGTGCCAGGTCTAGTGCATTATGCTTTAATAACACAGAAACAACTATAATAATGACATGCATAGCATGCTAGACCTCAAATCATCAATGCACAATAAGGTTTTACAAGGACATAAATACTCAATTATGTCTCTTTTTCCATCAAAATGGACAGGTCAAGGTAAGCTTTTTATTTGTGGTGCATGTGTGTGTGTGTGCACAGTGTCTGCTTTTGGCGGCCACTCACCTGCACCTTCACACCTGTCACTTTAGGGTGAGCAGCTGTATCTGTGCAGCCGCTGCACCCCCATAGAATTAAATAGGCTGTCTACATGCAGTACCCACCGGCTAGCTAAGTTTATATCTGCATTTTAAATAGACTTTCTAAGGAAAAAAACTAAGTGTTAGCAATGATTTAAATACAACTGTGTGTAAAACTAAAATGATAGTGTTACAAGCTTACATCTGTGGCACCAGTCATATTTCCCATATTGCAAACAATATCACCATTTGTTTAACTATATTTTTCTCCAGTAAAAAGGTCCACATAAGTGACTTGACATCCATTAGACAGAAGAAGAACTGACCTTTTTTTTTTTTTTATATTTACTTTCTTGCACAAGTGCTGTTTCTGGCAGTAGCTGAGCTCTTCTATTGATGGCACAGATGGACATACCATTTGAAAAACATATAAAGATTACAATAAACTGGCAAAATATGAGGACCAACTTGCTGTGCTGCTGGCTTAGTTGAATATTATCCTTGTTCAAATAATGGACCACATGCTCTCTTCACTCTTCAGTTCTGGTTGCTACAACAAAGAATGACAGGAACATGAAGGCCACAATTTTAAAAAGATGGCAGCACATGCATTCATTTTTTTTTTTTTTAAACATAGATTTAATTTTTCCCTGTCACCTTGAAAATAAAGAGATGATATGATTACATAAGTGCTATAGCACAAATGCAATCAATCAAAAACCTTTCGTTTCAGCCTTTTAACTATTCATATGTATTCTTTTTAACCTGGCTATGTAGCAATCCCTTTTTTTTTTTTTTTTTTTTTTTTTTACTTTGTGATCATAATCAAATGATTCAGTGGATTGTACATGCATCTACTGTAGACACTTTTAATGCCACCCTTATCCCAGGATAATAAATAATTATGGGCAAAAATCCAATCAGGCAGTGTTGCCAACCGTCAGTATTTTTACTGGCAGCCAGTAAAAAACGGGCACTTTTCTGCTGCCAGTAAATGACCGTAAGAGGAAAAGGCTGCCAGTAAAAAAAATATGGCTGTGACGCTTGGTTCGGAACTGCTCATACGCAGAACAGGTCCGGAGTCGGCGGAGACCACCCAAGTGCCCTACTACAGTGTGTTCAGGTGGTACTGGCGGGAGGCGGGTCTGGCAGGGGTGGTGCCTAAGCGCATCGTGTGATGTCATGGTTCAAGGGAGCCAAGCGGAGCGGCCAGAGTCTCATGTGCATGATCCGAAACCCGGGTCATACCGAGCTGCTTGTGAACCTGTAATAGGAGTGTACAATACACCACATTGTAACCTGAAGGTTCACACTGCTCAATTTCATATGTGTGTGCCTATCCATTCTAATTTCCTGCCCTCCTGAGCCCTGCCCCCGAGCCTCTTACTGTATTTATTGGCGTATAGCACTCATTTTTTCCCCATGAAAATCGGGTGCAAATAGCATGTGCGTGTTATACACCAATACTTCCATTTTAGCTGCCTTCGGAGGGGACAGGGAGGGGGGCCGGATGAGTGCCGTCAGATTACATACAGTGACAGTCTCCTGATTACTTGATGAGGCTGCTGCATTGAAGGCAATGGTGAGGCTGCTGCATTGAAGGCAATGGTGAGGCTGCTGCATTGAAGGCAATGGTGAGGCTGCTGCATTGAAACAATGGTGAGGCTGCTGCATTGATAGCAGTGGTGAGGCTGCTGCATTGATGTGGACTGATAAGGCTGCATTGATGGCACTTGTAAGGCTGCAGATGGGCATTGATCACGCTGCATTGATGGCAATGGTGAGGCTGCAGATGGGCACTGACCTTTATTTTGCTTCAAAGTTCCTTATTTGAAATGTAAAGGTTTTTTTCCTGAAACTTCCCTCTTAAAATGAATGCGCGTGTTATACGCCGATAAATACGGTACTTACTATATTGAAAATAAAATAAGAAATATGCTTTTTTTCTTTAATATCTACCTTAAATCACATTGCTAATTGCATATTGTCATTATTTGTAGCCTAAATACTGAAATTTGCACTAAAAACTGTAATTTTGTAACTTTTTGGAAATGCCAGTAAATTCTGGGTGTCGTGTCAGTAAATTTCAATCTGGTAGGTTGGCTACACTGCAATCAGGATAGTTGAACTTGACATAGATGAATGCAACACTGTATTCAATAATACATATTTAAGCCCCTGTTCAAACTGGTGATTTCAAAGCCGAAAATCAGTGCGATTTGCACTGCTGATTTCATTGCGGCTTACAAGTTCATTTAACCACTTCAATCCCGCAAGATTTGGCTGCTCAATGACCAGGCCATTTTTTGCGATATGGCACTGCCTCATTTTAACTGACAATTGCACAGAAGTGTGACATTGTACCCAAACAAATTTGACGTCCTTTGTTTCCCACAAATAGAGCTTTATTTTGTTGGTATTTGATCACCTCTGTGGTTTTTATTTTTTGTGCTATAAACAAAAGAAGAGTAACAATTTTGAAAAAAGCACAATGGGGTTGATTTACTAAAGGCAAATCCACTATGCATTACAAGTGCACTGCAAGTGCATTTGGAAGTGCAGTCGCTGTAGATCTGAGGGGAAGATCTGAAATGAGGGGAATCTCTGCTGATTTTATCATCCAATCATGTACAAGAAAAAATTATGTTTTTTATTTTCCTTGCATGTCCCCCTCAGATCTACAGCGACTGTACTTCCAAGTGCACTTGGAGTGCAAAGTGGATTTGCCTTTAGTAAATAAACCCCATTATCTTTTACATTTTGCCATAATAAATATCCCACTTTAAAAAAAAAAAACGAATTTTCTAAGTTTAGAATATGTATTCTTCTACATATTTTTGGTAAAAAAAAAATCGCAATAAGCGTATATTGATTGGTTTTCGCAAAAGTTATAGCGTCTACAAAATAGGGGATAGATTTATGGCATTTTTATTATTATTATTTTTTTACTAGTAATGGTGGCGATCTGCGATTTTTATCAGGACTATGATATTGCGGAGGACAAATTGGACACTTTTAACACATTTTTGGGACCATTGACAATTATACAGTGATCAGTGCTATAAAAATGCACTGATTACTGTGTAAATGTCACTGGCAAGGAAGGGGTTAACACCAGGGGACCATCAAGGGCTTAACTGTGTTCTAACTGTAGGGGGGATGGAACTGTCTCTGATTGGTGGGCAGAGTGCCGTTCAGACCTTTGCTATTTTGTTCTGGGTGTGAGATAGAAAAATCTTGTCTGGCAATCGGAACACACTCAGCTACATACAGTTTATACAGCACACCCAGCAACCATACATGTTAGTGAGGGAATTTGGGTCAGCTTGGTCTTAACAAACTATTTACTTGGAAACTAAAGCTGGAGATCAGCTTTAAACTGCATGAGCCAGGGAAGTAAAAATTTGAAACTTTCTTCCACAGTTTGTTATATCAGCTTAGAGCATAGTTAACTTATAAAAACTCTTAGCCAAGTTTATTAGCAACCACAATGTACACATATGTGACATGTACAGCATTTCCTGCCCACACTAGCATCCTGACAGGTGTCTTGGCGGTGCTCCATGGGTCTCCCAGCGGCGGCTTCAGCAATCTCCACAACGCTTCCACACAGTGGCTTCAGCAGAGTATTGATGAGGCTGCAGAGGTTTCCGGCCAGCACACCCAAACAGATGCCAGACTTCTCACACTGACTATTTAGACATGCTTTTCATTATCCAACGTTTGTGAGTGCAACTTACTTTTGTCTATTTTAACCGTAATAAATTGCTTTACTACACTATGGTCTGCTTGGAGTCTCTCTCTCTTTTCCCACCACACCAGACCAGTGCAGCCAGCAACAGTTTTTCTGATCACCATCACACCATTCTCAGTGTCACCAGACCAGTGTATGCCAACAACAGTGGACTCCATTCATAGAACCATATCACATGCGGTATTTAGGGTTTTTCCCAAATACTGCAATCAATCCTGCAAATGTCAATTCACTATTGCTTTATGTTTGGCAAAAATGCTTGGCAAATACCGCACAAAACAGGGGTAAAAGTCAATTCACTAGATAAAAGAAAAAAAAATGCATGCGATTAACCACTTGCTGACCGTGTCACGTACATTTCCTGTGGCAAAATGACACTGCTGCATGAAATCCCGTACCTGTACAGGGCACGCTCTTGCCACCAGGGACCTGCTGATTGGTTCTGGTGAATGAAATCCTCCCAAGCCCGTGTAAGTGAAAACACAGGCAGGGGAATTGATGTAATCTCCCTGTGGAATCCTTTTTGTTCCAGAGAGAGGAGAGAGAACATCTCACAGTAAGTTGCACCAACACTACACTAACACCAGTACACGTAGGTACACTTGTCACTCCCTGGTCACCCCCCCCAGTTAACCGCTTCACTCCCTGTCACTGTGTCACCCAGTACAGTCAGATCTTTCGCTGATCACTATACTGGTGTCATTTGTGACACTAATCAGCTTTAGGGTAGTTAGTGGTAGTCCCAGGTAACTTTAGTGTACCCCCCTAACCCCCCTACCCCCCCAATAAAGGATTAACCCCTTGATCACCCCCTGTCATCAGTGATCACAGTACTAGTATTACGGGAGACACTGGTTAGTTAGTTTTTTTTTATAGCATCAAGGTACCTTCCGTATATTACCTAAATAAAGGTTTAACCCCCTGATCACCCAATGGGTGATGTCAGGTTTTAGCGTCAGTCAGGGTCTGCCCCAGGCAGCATCAGATTAGTACCAGTAGCGCTAACACCCACGCACGCACCATACACCTCCCTTAGTAGTATAGTGTCTGAACGAATCAATAGCTGATCTGATCAGATCTATACTAGTAGTTTAGTGTTCCCAAAAACACAGTGTTAGCAGGATCAGCCCAGATACCTGCTAGCATCTTGGTTTAGCCCCTCCACCCAGCCCATCCAAGTGCAGTATCAGTTGATCACTATCACTTACAAAACACTAAACACATAACTGCAGCATTTGCAGAGTCAGGCCTGATCCCTGCGAACACTAACAGTTTTTTCGGTAGCGTTTGAAGCAGTCGCTGGACAGTGGGTGCTCTTTTTTCCTGTGAGTCTCACTAGTGTACCAGTAAATTTAGAGGCCACAATTTCCAATTGAAGGTACACTAGTGAAGAGGCCTACACGTTTCTGATGAAAGTGAAGAGGAAGTCACCCATCTGTCAGATTCAGGCTCAGAATACACTCCTGTAGACAGCAGCGGCACCCTGACAGGTGGCTCCGATGACGGAGTTGTGGTCCCTGCCAAGGTCAGGCGTACCTGACCCTGTTCTTCTGATGTTGTTGAGGTGCAAGAACCACAGGGCTCTCGTATGGTACTTGAGAGCCAGTACTATTGCCGCTCTGGTGAACTGGCAAGCACCAGCGGCCTAGTACATTCTGGTCGTTGTCAAACCAGCACTGCAGTATTATGTGGTGACGTAGCAAGTCCCATAAGTGCAGATCAAGCTGGTGACGTGGCTACCACAATTAGTGTCTTGCTGCCACCAAGAAGACAAAGACAGGCCTGTTGAGCCCATAGTGCCCTTCTTGCTGCATTGGCCAATCCGAATTTGGAGCCCTCCACTTCTGCAGCACCCGTACTTCCCCCATTCACTGGCCAACCCGGAATTCAGGAAACAGTTGATTTTACACTTGATTTTTATTTGCTGTTTTCCATAAAAGATCTTTATAGATCTATTGTGGACCAAAGCAATTTGTATGCTGGTCAATTCATCGCCACTAATCCCCAGTTGACCCTTGCCAGAGATTGGAAACCTATTACGGTTTCTGATTTTAAGCCCTTCCTGGGCCTATCCCTCCTCATGGGCATAGTTTAAAAAAGTGAGTTGTGGTCATATTGGTCCACTGACCCAATTCGCCATATTCCTGTGTCCTCCATGACCAGGACACAATACGAACAGATCTTGCGGTTCATGCATTTCAATGACAGTGCATGCATTTCAATGACAGTGAACTCTGTCGTGCTCTGGGTGACCATGAATACGATCGGCTCTACAAAATTCGGCCCATCATAAACCACTTCAACCAACAGTTTGCAGCCTTGTTTACTCCCGATCAAGTTGTCTACATTGATGAGTCCTTGATTACATTTTCTGGCCGATTGTCATACAAACAGTATCTTCCCAGAAAGTGTGCCAGATATGGGGTCAAGATGTATAAGCTAGGTACAGCATTGCATGACAAGTTACAAGTTAAAGCTCCGCAGTGCCAAATTGTAAAAAGTGCTCTGGTCAGGAAGGGGGTAAAACCTTCTGAGGCTGAAGTGGTTAATAAGTAGTGGTTCCGATATGCGATATTTAAGGAACCAGCAGCCACCGGTTCCCTTAACCACTTCAATACCGGGCACTTAAACACCTTCCTGCCCAGACCAATTTTGAGCTTTCAGCGCTGTCGCACTTTGAATGACAATTGTGCGGTCATGCTACACTGTACCCAAATGAAATTTTTATCATTTTTTTCCCCACAAATAGAGCTTTCTTTTGGTGGTATTTGATCACCTCTACGGTTTTTATTTTTTGCGCTACAAATAAAAAAATACCGAAAATTTTGAAAAAAAAATGTTTTTTTGTTTCAGTTTCAAAACTTTGTAAATAAGTAAGTTTTCTCCTTCACTGATGGGCACTGATGGGGCTACACTGATGGGCACTGATAAGGTGGCACTGATGGGCACCAATGATGTGGCACCAATGAAGTGGCACTGATGAGGTGGCATTGATGGACACTGATATGTGGCATGGATGCGCGGCACAGATGGGCATGGATAGGCGGCACAGATGGGCATGGATAGACAGCACAGATGGGCATGGATAGGCGGCACAGATGGGCATGGGTGGGCACTGATAGGCGGCACAGGTGGGCACTGATAGGCGGCACAGGTGGGCACTCATAGGCGGCACAGGTGGGCACTCATAGGCGGCATTGGTGTTATACTGTACTAATGGATGCCAATCAGTGCCAAACAATAATGCATGCCAATCAGTGATGCCCATTAGTGTAAAAAAAAGTAGGTAGGTTGGTTTTTTATTTTAAAAATAAAAACAAATGTCACCTGGTGTAGATCCAACGTCAGTCAGGATGCCTGCTGCCACTGCCAACTCAAAGAAAAAAAAAAAGTTTTGCTGTCTGATAGTTCTTAAATCATCACAGACCCAGAATGCCCCTGGTCAGTGATGTCACAAGGGGGCGTACCACCCGGTAACATCACCAGGTGGCAACACACCTTAGTTAATACACAACTACCAAAAATGGGGCTGGCAGATGGTAGGAGCCATCATCAGGGGTGGTGTTTTTTTTTTTTTTTTTGGGTCTGCAGTGGTGGCAGGCATAGTGATTGACAACGGACCCCCACAACCACAGGCAAGGGTTGTGAGGAAGAGGCCCTTGTCCACATCAACATGGGGACAAGGTACTTTGGGGGCCCAAAACGTTGCGCGGTCGTGCGTCGTTGTACCCAAGCAAAATTGACATCCTTTTTTCCCACAAATAGAGCTTTCTTTTGGTGGTATTTTATCACCCCTGCGGTTTTTATTTTTTGTGCTATAAACAAAAAAAGAGTGAACATTTTGAAAAAAAACATATTATTTTTTACTTTTTGCTATAATAAATATCCCCCAAAAATATATATATAAAAAAAAACATTTTTTTTCCTCAGTTTTGGCTGATACGCATTCTTCTACATATTTTTGGTAAAAAAATTTGCAATAAGAGATTATTAATTGGTTTGCTCAAAAGTTATAGCGTTTACAAAATAGGGGATAGTTTTATGGCATTTTTATTAATATATATTTTTTTTAAATGGCGGTGATCAGCAATTTTTATCGTAACTGCGACATTATGGCGGACGCATCGGACATTTTTGACACATTTTTGGGACCGTTATTATTTATACAGCAATCAGTACAATACAAATGCACTGATTCCTGTGTAAATGACACTGGCAGTGAAGGACTTTTTCCCCAGGACTTGACCCCTGACCCTACTCCATTTTTTGGTATGGGGGTTCCCCACAAAATTCATACCAGACTGAAGGGCCTGGCATGGATTGGGGTGGGGGCCCACTACATTTTATGCTTAGTTATTCATTGCTGACAATTCTTTTTTTACATTCAGCTAAGGACTCATCGGTTGTTTAGAAATGTGACAGCCACCCTCTCCTTAACAACCATGATATTTAGTGGTTGTTAAGGATGCCAGCGGGTCACCCACTTCTTAACAACCAGCTATTTACAGCCTGTGTTCAGTAAATTATCACAGGCTTTCAATGCTAAAATACCGCATGACTTAATTAAAAAAATTCATGCTGTATTTTAGTAGCCTTTTTTTAGTGAATACTAGGGATGAGCTTCGTGTTCGAGTCGAACATACGTTCGACTCGAACATCGGCTGTTCGTCCGTTTGGCGAAGTCCGAACATTTTGGTCTGTTTGCGCCAAATTTGTGTGGCGCTCATGGCCCACAATGCACTGCGATGGCGCAGTGCATTGCTGGCTCATGATTGGCCAAGCATGCACTGTGACCCCGCATGCTTGGCCAATCGCAGTGCCAGCAGCGAGGAGAGCCATGATTGGCCACAGGCAGGATGCCTGTGGCCAATCATAGCTCAGGCTGTGTAGTGCACGCCCCACACTATATAAGGCCGCCAGCGCGGCGGCCTTCTGTAGTGTGTTGGCATCTGAAGCAGTGGGTGTTCTGTGTACCTTCAACACAGTACACACCGATCGTTTTCGGCCGATTTTCGATCTTGCTGTTGTGTAGTGGTTGTTGTCTGCGTGCCCTGACCGCAGTATACACCGCTATATTCACCTCACCTATATAGCTAGTGATCTATCTTTTATAATAGAGCTTGCAGTCAGTAGTGTTAGGAGCTAGTGCGTGCTGTTTGCGTGCTCTGTACCCAGTACATACCGCTATATCCACCTACATAGCTGTTCTCTATTTGAGCCCACTTGCCATCTGCAGGAGTTATTGGAAGTTGTGTGTGCCTCGAGCACAGCACAGTATACATCTGTATATACCCCTTTATCTCTGGTGTTCTATAATAAAGGCATCTGCAGGAGTTAGTGGGTGTTGTGTGCCTCTAGCACAATATACACTACCCAACTGCTTTTTTACCCAACTCCCTTCAGGCCATTACCATGTCTGGAAGGCCAGCAAGGAGAGGCAGACAGGCGCGAGCCGATAAAAGAGGGCAAGCAGGCTCTGTGTCTAGAGACAACAGTGCTGGTCATGGACGCGGTGCATTGTCATCAGCACGTGGCCATGGGACACGCTTGTCCTTCTTTTCGGCAGCTGGACATGTTGAGCCGCAACATGCCAACGACTTGGTAGAGTGGATGATCAAGCCCTCTTCATCCTCCTCATCCTCTCTCACCCAGTCTCAGGGTACTAGCAAAGCAGCTGCCAACGCGTCTTCCCTCCTCTCAATGTCATCATCAGTGACTCCTTCCCTAGACCCACCACGTCCTCCTGAGGAGTCTCCTGAACTCTTTGAGCACAGTGTTGGGTACATGCTCCAGGAGGATGCCCAGTGTTTTGTGGGCTCTGATGATGACACTCAGCTAGAGGAAGGCAGTAGCGTGAGCGCAGAGAGAGGGGATGCTCAAGAAGGACAGCAATCTGGCAGTCATGTTCCACAAGCTGCAGCATACTGCCAGGTTTGCTACAGCGATGAAGAGGGAGGGGATGATGAGGGCACTGACTCCACGTGGGTGCCTGGAAGGAGGGAGGAAGAGGAGGAGGAGGAGGAGGAGGAGGCACATGTCCAACGAGGCAGGATGCCCTCCGGGGGCCAGCTTAGGGGCAGCACACCGACTGACTCACACCGCAGAGCTCCGCCTGTGCAGGGCGCTGCCTCTGCGCGTTATTCTAAAAGTTCTTTGGTGTGGGCCTTTTTTGAGACGAGTGCATCAGATCGCACCGCTGCTATTTGCAACATATGTCTCAAGCATATCTCGCGTGGCCAAAACATCAGCCGCTTGGGCACCACATGCTTGACCAGACATATGTTGACCTGCCATGCAGCTCGTTGGCAAGCGTACCTCAAAGACCCACACCAAAGAACAAAGCGGACCTCTCCTTGCTCCTCATCAGCTGGCATCTCCAACCCCACTAGACCTTCAGTCCTCTTTGAAATCTGCTCTGAGAGGAATGAAGGTGTAGAATTAGGTGTGTCACAGCCAAGTGCTTCCGGGAACTCTGCTAGCGGTACACCCACGTCCGATTATAGCAGGCAAATGTCCCTGCCGCAGCTGCTGGATCAGCGAAAGAAGTTCACTCCCAGCCATCCACATGCCCAGCGGTTGAATGCTAGCTTGGCTAAATTGCTAGCACTTCAACTGCTGCCTTTTCAGTTGGTAGACTCGGCCCCCTTCCGTGAGTTTGTACAATGTGCGGTTCCTCAGTGGCAGGTCCCCAAACGCCACTTTTTCTCACGGAAGGCGATTCCGGCTCTATACCGGCATGTGGAAGGCAATGTCCTTGCCTCGCTGGACAGGGCGGTCAGCGGTAAGGTGCATATTACCGCTAACTCGTGGTCCAGCAGACATGGACAGGGACGTTACCTGTCTTTCACGGCCCATTGGGTCACTCTTCTGGCAGCTGGGAAGGATGCAGGACAAGGTGCAGTAGTGTTGGAGGTTGTTCCGCCACCACGCCTCCAAAATGCTACTATTGGTTGTGACACACCTCTCTCCTCCACCCCCTCCTCTTCTCCTCTTCTTCTTCCTCCATGGCCTCTTCCAGTGCTCTGTCCTCAGAACCAGCGGTGCTTCGTAGGCGTTCCAGGGGCTACGCAAGTACGCAGGCAAAATGATGCCATGCCGTGCTTGCGCTGGTTTGTTTTGTCAGCTCTGCAGGGGCAGGCCGAGAGGTGGTTGACGCCACGCCAGCTTAAGCCAGGAATGGTGGTTTGTGACAATGGCACCAACCTCCTCTCCGCCCTCCGACAGGGACAACTGACCCATGTGCCCTGTGTAGCTCACGTCCTTAACCTGGTGGTGCAGCGGTTCTTGGGCAGGTACCCCGGCTTACAGGATATCCTGAAGCAGGCCAGGAAAGTCTGTGTGCATTTCCGCCGATCATTTAATGCATGTGCTCGGCTGGCTGAGCTCCAAAAGGAGTTGAACCTGCCCAAGAACCGCCTTATATGTGACATGTCCACCAGATGGAACACAACGTTGGCCATGCTGCAGCGGCTGCACACGCAGCAGAGGGCCATCAATGAGTACCTGTGCGACTACGGCACCAGGACAGGGTCAGGGGAGCTCGGTTTTTTCTCACCACGCCAGTGGGGCATGATCAGGGATGCATACACTGTCCTGTCACCGTTTGAGGAGGCCACAAGGATGGTGAGCAGTGACAGTGCATGCATCAGTGACACTGTACCTCTTGTCCACCTCTTGGAGCATACGCTGCGTGGAATAATGGACAGGGCACTTGAGGCAGAACAGAGGCAGGAAGAGGAGGACTTCCTTGCCTCTCAAGGCCCCCTTTATCCAGACAGTGTTCCTGCTGTGCCACCCATCACACAGGAAGAGGATGAGGAGGAAGAAGAGGAGGAGGAGGATGATTGTGTCAGCATGGAGGTGGAGGCTGGCACTCAGCATCAGCAGCAGCAGCAGCAGCAGCAGTCTTGTAGGGATGATTTACAGTCCCAAGAAACACGTGGACTTGTACGTGGCTGGGAGGATGTAGCTGCGGATCATGTTGTCCTTAGTGACCCAGAGGACTGCGGACCGAATGCCTCAGCTAACCTACGCTGCATGGCCTCCCTGATCCTGCAAAGCCTGCGGAAGGATCCTCGTATTCTTCGGATCAAGGAGAGGGACCATTACTGGCTGGCCACTCTCCTTGATCCACGGTAAAAGGGTAAGGTTGCCGACCTTATCTTGCCATCGCAGAGGGAGCAGAGGATGAGACATCTCCGGGAGGCCTTGCAGAAAGGTCTGTGCAACACGTTCCCGGAAACTGTGAGGTTACAAACTCCTGGTCCTGGACAACGTGTTGCTGAGGCATCGGTCAGAAGGAGCGGTGGAGAAGGTGGCCATCTGACTGATGCTTTCAGACAATTTTTTAGTCCGCAGCCCCAAGGTATGATCTGTTCCAGCACCCATCGCCAGCGTCTGATTTACATGGTGCAGGAATACCTAGAGGCAAGGTCAGACTTGGACACCTTTCCCACCGAAAATCCTCTGGCTTACTGGGTCTTGAAGATGGATCACTGGCCAGAGCTTGCACAGTATGCAATTGAGCTACTGGCCTGTCCTGCATCCAGCGTTCTTTCGGAACGCAACTTCAGTGCTGCTGGTGGCTTTGTTACCGATCACAGGGTGCGCCTGTCCACCGAATCAGTTGATCGACTGACCTTCATCAAGATGAATCAGTCTTGGATCACCCACAGCTACCAAGCACCTGAAGCTGATGTAACAGAATAATTTTTTTTGAAATATCACATCCCTTCAAGACTTCCTATGCTGATGCTGAGTGACTGTCCTGTTATGTTGATTGTCTATCCTCTTCCTCCTCCGCTGATATGTTGGAAGAACATTTCTGGTTCTGGTTGATGCCATCAGCACAATTTTTCTGCCCCTGTTTAACAGGGGCGTTTAAGTACAATTTTTGATGCAATGCTTTGCAGCAGGGCTAATTCCTGCACTCAAACAAGAGTATATGGGAGAGGTTGCAGTGTGGTGGCACCAGCACCAGTGCCTAAGGCCCAATTTTTCGGCCCCTGTTTAACAGGGGCGTTTAATTACAATTTTGGATGCAATGCTTTGCAGCAGGGCTAATTCCTGCAATAAAACAAGAGTATATGGAAGAGGTTGCAGTGCAATTTTTCTGCCCCTGTTTAACAGGGACATGTAATTACAATTCTTGATATAATATTTCACAGGAGGGCCCCTTCCTGTGCCCACCCAGAGTAACGGTGAGGACTTATAGTGTTGTGGCACCAGCACCACAACCACCAAAGGTCAATTTTTCTACCACTGTTCAACAATGGCATGTAATTACAATTCTTGATATAATCGTTCACAGCAGGGTGCTCCAGCGCCCACCAAGAGTCACTTTGAGGGCTTACAATGTTGTGGCAAAACCAACACCTTGTTCCGCCATTTCTGCAGAGCATATAGGGCAGGCCCCTACTTTCAAACATCCAATTTACAAACATCTCCTACTTGCAAACGGAAGGAGACAACAGCAAGTGAGATGAAAAAAGATGGACGACAAAACAAATTATACAGGGGTGATAACCCTTCCCTATGTTTTCCAAAAAGCTTAAAAATAGTTTTTTTGACTGCAGCTACACTTTAAAAATGTACCAGTTGAAAATTACAAACAGATTCAACTTAACACAACAAACCTACACAGTCCCTGTCTTGTTTGCACCGCCTGTATACTGCTGTTCTGAGTATATAGGGCCTGGGGGCCACACGCATTTCCTTTTTTTAACATGGGTACAGGGTTCCCCTTAATATGCGTACAAGACCCAAATAGGCTGGTAATGGGCAGGGAGGGCTACCCATGCCATTTTTCTCAATGATTTTCAACCATATTGCAGGAACCAGATATAACATTAAAACCGCAAGCAGTTTTAAATGGTGTTATTTCCGTTTAATGTAATTTTGTGCAGGGACTGTTCTAAACACGGGAAATACGTGGCACTTCACAGGCATACTACAGACACCCCCCAGGCACCATATTTAAAGGAATATTTCACTTTTTTTTTCACTTTAATCGTCATTACAATCAGTGCTCCCACCAAAACAGCCATTTTTAAAAACATTTTAGGCATTGACCCATGTCCCCTGGGGCAGGAGCCAGGTCCCCAAACCCTTTTTAGGACAGTATCTTGCATATTAGCCGTTATAATTAGCACTTTTAATTTTGAACGTTCGAGTCCCATAGACTTCAATGGGGTTCTAAAGTTCGTTAGAATTTGGGGTCCGTTCGAAAGTTCTGGTGCGAACCGAACCGGAGGGTGTTCGGCTCATCCCTAGTGAATATCAAAATTTTTTTTGAAAAACGCTGTGCAGTATCTTACCACATACTCGGATGCGGTAAGACTGGAGCCCAGTGTTCCTTATCGCCACCACAATAGTCTTATGCCGCATACACACGACCGGACTTTCTGGCAGACTAGGTCTGACGGTCTTCCCGATGGACTTTCGGCGGAGTTCCGATGGACCTTCCGAACGAATGGACTTGCCCACACATGAAAGGACTAAGTCCATTCGAAACTCCATTCGTTTTGAACATGATTATGTGCAACGGGACTAAAAAAGGAAGTTCAATCAATTTCTGCATGTTGTCTGGACTGAATGTTTGACTGTTTGCTGACCATGTTTTTACCTGCCTTTGAACTGGCCCATCTGCACGTCTGACTGACTACATTCCTGTGAGGCACCAGTCCCAGCCATCCATTGTGGACATCTGCACTCCTGGAGCCACAGGAACTCCTTTGTTTTTCATTTCTTCAGCCTCCTGTATTTTCTGGCAAGTGAATATGGCATTTCGGAGGCAGACTAAATAATATACACTGATCTGGGTTATTTGTACCAAAGAAATATAACAGATTACATTTTATTACATTTAAGAAGAAATATTTAGTTGCAACATTTTATAACAAAAATAAAAAAGTTTTTTTTTTTTCTTTTTTAAAGTGGTCTTTTTTCCTTTATATAGCAAAAAATAAAAATCCAGTGGTGATTAAATATCACCAAAAGAAAGTGAGTTGTTGCATGAGTGAGTAATAGTCAGTGAAAGTGTGACAGCACTGAAATCTGAAAAAAGGACTGGGCAGAAGGGGGAGAAACAGTTTGATCTTTTAGTGGTTTAAGAAGAATTCCAGGTATGGATATTGGTAATAAGACAAACACAGCCCCCCCCCCACCCCCCCCCGGTTCGGTTCGCACCAGAACATGTGAACAGGCAAAAAATTGGTGCGAACATGCGAACACCGTTAAAGTCTAAGGGACACAAACATAAAAAAAAAAAAAAATGTTCATTATAAAGGCTTACAGTGCCTTGCGAAAGTATTCGCCCCCCTTGAACTTTTCAACCTTTTGCCACATTTCAGGCTTCAAACATAAAGATATAAAATTTTATTTTTTGTGAAGAATCACCAACAAGTGGGACACAATTGTGAAGTGGAACGAAATCTATTGAATAATTTAAACTTTTTTAGCAAATAAAAAACTGAAAAGTGGTGCGTGCAAAATTATTCGGCCCCTTTACTTTCAGTGCAGCAAACTCACTCCAGAAGTTCAACGAGGATCTCTGAATGATCCAATGTTGTCCTAAATGACTGATGATAAATAGAATCCACCTGTGTGTAATCAAGTCTCTTTATAAATGCACCTGCTCTGTGATAGTCTCAGGGTTCTGTTAAAAGCGCAGAGAGCATCATGAAGACCAAGGAGCACACCAGGCAGGTCCGTAATACTGTTGTGGAGAAGTTTAAAGCCGGATTTGGATACAAAAAGATTTCCCAAGCTTTAAACATCCCAAGGAGCACTGTGCAAGCGATCATTTTGAAATGGAAGGAGTATCAGACCAGGAGAAGACTGATCAGAGATGCAGCCAAGAGGCCCATGATCACTCTGGATGAACTGCAGAGAACTACAGCTGAGGTGGGAGAGTCTGTCCATAGGACAACAATCAGTCGTACACTGCACAAATCTGGCCTTTATGGAAGAGTGGCAAGAAGAAAGCCATTTCTCAAAGATATCCATAAAAAGTCTTGTCTAAAGTTTGCCACAAGCCACCTGGGATACACACCAAACATGTGGAAGAAGGTGCTCTGGTCAAATAAAACAAAATTGAACTTTTTGCCCACAATGCAAAACGATATGTTTGGCGTAAAAGCAACACAGCTCATCACCCTCAACACACCATCCCCACTGTCAAACATGGTGGTGGCAGCATCATGGTTTGGGCCTACTTTTCTTCAGCAGGGACAGGGAAGATGGTTAAAATTGAGGGGAAGATGGATGCAGCCAAATACAGGACCCTTCTGGATGAAAACCTGTTGGAGTCTGCAAAAGACCTGAAACTGGGACGGAGATTTATCTTCCAACAAGACAATGATCCCAAACATACAGCAAAATCTACAAAGGAATGGTTCACAAATAAACGTATCCAGGTGTTAGAATGGCCAAGTCAAAGTCCAGACCTGAATCCAATCGAGAATCTGTGGAAAGAGCTGAAAACTGCTGTTCACAAACGCTCTCCATCCAACCTCACTGATCTCGAGCTGTTTTTCAAGGAAGAATGGGCAAGAATTTCAGTCTCTCGATGTGCAAAACTGATAGAGACATACCCCAAGCGACTTGCAGCTGTAATCGCAGCAAAAGGTGGCTCTACAAAGTATTAACGCAAGGGGGCCGAATAATTTTGCACGCCCCACTTTTCATTTTTTTATTAGTTAAAAAAGTTTAAAAAATCCAATAGATTTCGTTCCACTTCACAATTGTGTCCCACTTGTTGGTGATTCTTCACAAAAAATAAAAATTTTATATCTTTATGTTTGAAGCCTGAAATGTGGCAAAAGGTTGAAAAGTTCAAGGGGGCCGAATACTTTCGCAAGGCACTGTATATGCACGTTATTGCCACAAAAAGTGTTTGAGGACCCAGGTACTGCTCCAGGGTACATGTATCAATGAAAAAAAAAGGTTTTAAAAGGACAGTTTTTTTCAGAAGCAGTGATTTTAATAATGCTTAAAGTGAAACAATCAAAATGAAATACTCCTTTAAATATCTTGCCTGGGGGTCCCCTTAGTCTGCCTGTAAAGTAGCACCTCCCATGTTTATAGAAGTACCGCAGCAAAATTATATTTCTAAAGGAAAAAATTTCATTTAAAATTGCTCACGGCTGTAATATATTGACTGATCCTGGCAATATACATAACAAATCTAAAATCTTTGAAAAATTGCGTGGGCACCCCCCCCCCCCCCCCGTCCATTATCAGGCCCTTCAGGTCTGATGTGAATATTAAGGGGAACTTAACACCAAAATAAAAAAAAAATGGTGTGGGGGTCCCCGGCCAAAATCCATACCAGGCCCCTTAGATCTGGTATGGATTTTAAGGGGAACCCCATGCTAAATAAAAAAAATGGCGTGGGGGTACCGTGGATCGTACATTGTATCCCTACCCATTCACCAAAAAAGTGTCAAAAAGGTAAAAATGACAGCAGACAGTTTTTGACAATTCCTTTATTAAAAAATGAAACAAAAAAAGTGTCCCGCAATGTCCATCCATCTTCAATCACGGCACCGACGGTCCTGAGAAGAAAAAAAAAGGAAAAACTCCACCTCCATGGGAGGCATCCTGCCGACTGCAGCCTATTCACAGTGCAGCTGTTATGTAGCCAAGGGCAGGGACACCAGGTGACATAAACGGGTGGCCCCGCCCTTGGCTATATAACATATACGTTTACAACGGCATCTCCCCATTCTTCCTCTCCGTGAGACGATCGCGAGTATCCCCATGGTGATCGAGTCCACAGGACTCACGACCGGACTTACAGAGATTCCCAGGGGGCCCCCGCCACCTCTTAAAGGGCAACGTATAGGTATTTGATTTTACCTGTACGTGCCCTTTTGCTGACGTATATCGGCGTGAAGCAGTCGGGTAGCGGTTAAGGAGTTTCTGATGCCAAGAGGTGGGGTAGGGTCTATGATCATGGGGCTGCCGTGATTGGCTGTCACAACGGTCACATGATCAGGAAGCTCCCGATTGCAAGTAGCAATCAGGAGCTTTCTATTAGGCACCGGTAGCAATGCTGGGAGTGAGCAGGGCTCTTTCAATTTTGGTACGCAAATATGCAGCCTCTCTGTGTCAAGGCCCACCCGCTGAGAGGCCACATATTTGCATGCTGTCGGTGCTAGGAGGTTAAAATTGTTAATAGTAGTTTTATTTCAGAATGTGCTATCTGTTAAGATTAGCAAGCCAGACACTCAAGTGCTGCAGGAACCACATCAATTAAATATTTTTAAAGGTGACACAAAAGATAAACCTTTTAGGATTGATTAGCATCCTTTTTTGTGGATATACTTTCTGCAATCTAAAATTGTTGGCTGGAAACAACAGCAATTAATTGCACACGTGAATATATTTTCTTTGCCACTGAAACTGAATTCAAAAGATAAGAGATTGTAAAGGCAACTCTGTATTGGAAAAGAATACACATTTGATATTTATAGTCCAAGAAGTATAGTAAACTAAAAAAAATAATATGTATATATTTAATAATTATGCTACTTGACAACTTGCAAGGGGAGACTAAACATGTGATTGACTAACAGTGTGAGGATCATGCAACAAAACAACAGTGAACGAAAAGCAATCGATTGAGAGTGAAGATAATTGCATGACTAATATTGCAAAACTTGTTTTTTCCTTTAATCATGACCTGAAATCTCAAAGATGTATGTTTCAAATAAAATTCTTTACAAAGTTATAGGTTGACCAATAACAAGTTTTATTTTTTATTTTTTATGTAAAGTCAAGAGCAATTGCTTTTGCGATTTCTTCTGTGATTGTGGTGCGACAATCACGGCAAAATCTCACCACATTTGGGGTGCCATTAAGAAATAATGGCAATGCAAATGCGTTCCATGTTTTGCCGTGATTCTGGAATTGTGGGCAAAATTGTGGCGATTCTGTTTGCGATCCAAATGGCTTAGGTGTGAATGAAGCCTAAAGCCTCATACAAACGATCGGATTTTCCGATGGAATTGTGTGATGACAGGCTGTTGACAGAAAATCCGACCGTTTGTATGAGGTTTTAGGGTAAAGTAACATGTAAGAAGGAACTTCATAACGGACACAGTCATCTAAATCTGTCTTTTTTTGTGTACATTTAACTGAAGTTTATGTTGAATTATGTAACTTATTAAAGCTTATCGATAATTTACCTGTTCTTAGATGCATTTGTTTTTTTTTCGTTTTTTTTAGTCCTAGCGATTCTGCGACTAACGCATTTCCTGTCCTAGAGTGGCAAGACTTAATCACTGCACTGTATTTACAGATGAGCAACATTGTGACCTTAGCACAGGAAATGTGTTAAGAATACTGAACACCCCTTATCTTTCCTCATCTTCTTAATATAAGGGGAGGTATTCTGGAATCAATAAAGGTAACTGGGTAGGGACTAGGGATGATAACACATGCATAGAACAGTATTAATTTATGATTTAATAATGAATGTAATGTTAACCTCCCTGGTGGTATGATTCAGTCTGGAATTAGGTGCTGAAAGCGGTACAATTATTTTGCATGGAAATTTTGCATTTAATATTGTAGTCCTGTAATTCTTAGGAATAACTCTCTTAAATCTGTTCAAACCAGAGTCTAGCAGACATCCCGGGTATGATAAAGTTTATAATATAATAAATAATAATAAAAATTATTCAATAATGTAATCAAATCCTAAAACACTGAAAAAGGGACACTTTTTGGTTGCTATGGACAATCTCCAAATTTCAGGCAGAAAAAACAGTATTTATAATATAAAAGTGCATGCAGGGCACAAAGGGACAAAGGGGTGTGTATTTTTTAAAACAGTACTGTAATCTGTAAGATTACAGTGCTGTGTGTGTTTTGTGTTTTTTTAACTTTTTTGAATTTGCCAACGTTCTCCGCTCCCGTGCGCCGTAATGTCGCAGGGAACGGAGCTCGGCAGCATTCGGCACTGTGAATTGAGCGGTGGACAGCTCGCTCACACAGCACGGATGACATCGCTGGATCCAGGGGACAAGGTAAGTAACTCTCCCTGTGTCCTCCCTGCATCCAGCGATGCGATCTCGAGTCTGGCTCGGGGTTACCGCTCCTGTTAGTAAAATCCCAACCCGTGCCAGACTCGGGATTACCACCAGGGAGGTTAATATGATTATTATTATTGTTAATAATGATAATGATCATAACAACAACAACAGGTTTCTTAGGGCCGGTTCACACTGCAGGCGAGGCGAGGCGACTCCGACTTGCCTCGCCCCGACCTGCCGCGACCTCAGCGGCAACTTGCAGATGACTTCTGTATAGAAGTCAATGCAAGTCGCCCCGAGGTCGCCCAAAAGTAGTACAGGAACCTTTTTTCTGAGTCGGAGCGACTCGAGTCGCTCCTCTCAGAACGGTTCCATTGTACAGAATGGGGGCGACTTGCGAGAGCGAGGCGAGTCGTGTCGCCTCGCATCGCCCGCTGTGTGAACCGGCTCTAAGACAGAATACTTAAAAAAAAACAAAAAAACAGATAGCAGCATAAAAAAAAACCTTCCATTGTCCTGCAACAATTGCCCATTTCATTGGGCTAGCATATTACAGAGCTAATTTTGCCTACAAAACAATAAAAAAACAAGATTAAACTACTATCAATGGTATAATTAACAGATTCATATTACCATATAAAAGAAGTTCATTGTTAGGGTTTTCATACACTTTCAAGCATATTTATAAAGCAGTGAAGGCGACATTCTCATTGTTGGTAAATATTCACTGTAAATTAAAGAAGAATTACAGGTATGGCTTTTTTTTATATACGTAGTTACATTGGTTCAGCTTGGACCAATGTAACTATGCATATACCATACTTGTTAAATCCCTCTAGAGCCTGGAAATCACTGTAGTAGACATCACTACTGCAATGATCTTCACTGGTTTCTGGGTCCCATGCCGAGTGGCTGAACCAGGAGGTTCAGAATTCAGTGTTCTCAGAAGTGCATGAGTTGGAAAGGCACATCATACCTGGAATTCTTATTTAAAAACACATTTACCAGGCAAATACACCTGCAGTGAATATCCGGTGAATATCACACTCAGTGCTTTATAAATGTGCAATTTAAATTAATAAACAAATTTACAGAAACATTTTGTTAAATGCCAGATTAGTCCAGTGCTTGTAGTATTATAACTTGTGATTTTTTTTTTTTTTTTTTTTTACAAAATGGAGATTATAATGGGATCATGTAACATGTCCTATTAATCACCCATTTTATTCTGCAAAAGATGCCATTCCCCTACTTTGTGATTAAGTACTTACGTACAGTGGGGAGAACAAGTATTATATTATTAGTATATGATACACTGCCGATTTTGCAGGTTTTCCTACTTACAAAGCATGTAGAGGTCTGTAATTTTTATTATAGGTACTCTTCAACTGTGAGAGAGGAAATCTAAACCAAAGACCCAGAAAATCACATTGTATAATTTTTAAGTAATTCATTTGCATTTTAGTGCATGACAAGTATTTGATACATCAGAAAAGGAGAACTTAATATTTGGTACAGAAACCTTTGTTTGCAATTACAGAGATCATATGTTTCCTGTAGTTCTTGACCAGGTTTGCACACACTGCAGCAGGCATTTTGGCCCACTCCTCCATACAGACCTTCTCCAGATCCTTCAGGTTTCGGGGCTGTTGCTGGAGAATAAGGACTTTTAGCTCCCTCCAAAGATTTTTCATTGGGTTCAGGTCTTGAGACTGGCTAGGCCACTGCAGGACTTTGAGGTGCTTCTTACAGAGCCACTCCTTAGTTGCCCTAGCTGTGTTTCGGGTCGTTGTCATGCAGGAAGACCTAGCCATGACCAATCTTCAATGCCTTTACAGAGGAAAGGAGGTTGTGGGTCAAGATCTCACGATACATGGCCTCATCCATCCTGCCTCATCCATCCTCCCCTCAATACGGTGCAGTCGTCCTGTCCCCATTTCAGAAAAGCAGCCCCAAAGAATGATGTTTTCACCTCCATACTTCACGGTTGGGATGATGTTCTCGGGGTCGTACTCATCCTTCTTCTTCCTCCAAACACGGCTAGTGGAGTTTAGACCTAAAAGCTCTATTTTTGTCTCATCAGACCACAGGACCTTCTCCCATTCCTCCTCTGGATCATCCAGATTTCTCTCACAGTTGAATAGTTCATATGATAAAAATTACAGACCTCTAAATGCTTAGTAAGTAGGAAAACCTCTAAAATCAACAGTATATCAAATACTTGTTCTCCCCTTGTATTTCATGGTAGCTTTTGTTATTTCATGTATGCTTTTCTGGTTGTAAGCTGTTAAAATATAGTCATTAGTGCACATCCTGCTTTATGTTTTGCCATTTTACTAGAAAGGCCATTACCTTCAACTACTGGGTGATTTAGAAAATTCTGATAAAATTGTTTTAATCGTAGGCCATAATACATGTTAAAGTCTGGTTTAGTTTAATAAATTCACTCTAATTTTATCGATGCAAAAAATACGGCTATTGTAGTATGATGTTCTCCCTACTTTGCTAATATTTTGTTTACTTTAAATTATGCTGAAGGATAACATTGAAATATACAAAAATTTGCCACTGATTTTCTAACATTGTTTTTTTTTTTAATAGTGTGGGGCAGGGCTTATCTCTAAGGCAGAGCAAAAGTCCTGACCTACGTAGACAACACTAAATCACTTTTTTAAATTAATGATAATAGGTTAAACACTTACGGACCGCCTGCCATCATTATACGGCGGCTGTTTGAAGAAGGGTGTCGTTGTTAAGGCAGCTAGCTGCCATAACCTCGGTACCCTCATCTTCAGCGGGCGGTCCGCTACAAGATAAAAGTGGTCTCTGCGGCTGATTTACCCCACTGCGATCCAATGCCTTCCGCCACTTACCGGAGCCGTCGGCAGCAGAGGAGGCAATCGCATCCTGTCAGTAGCTGGGTATGAAGACGAGTGAGGGGAAGATGGCTCCCACCCGTCTTCATACAATTGCTGGACGGAAGCAACGTCAAAACGTCACTTCCGCCCACAGCTCTTAAAGGGCCATTTTTTTAAATAATTTTTTTAAATGACAATTGTTTTTATTTTTTATTGCATTTTAGTGTAAATATGAGATCTGGGGTCTTTTTGACCCCAGATCTCATATTTAAGAGGTCCTGTGATGCTTTTTTCTATTAGAAGGGATGTTTACATTCCTTGTAAAAGGCATAAAAGTGACAATTAAAAAAAAAAAAACAGTGGAAAAATAAAAGGTAAAATAAATAGAAAAAAAATGTAAACACGCCCAGTCCCGATGAGCTCACATGCAGAACCGAATGCATACGTGTGTAGCGCCCGCATATGAATATGGTGTTCAGACCACACATGTGAGCTATCACCGTGATTGGTAGAGCAATAATTCTAGCCTTAGACCTCCTCTGTATCTTAAAACATGCAACATGCAACCTGCAGAATTTTTTAGACGTCGCCTATGGAAATTTTTAAGGGTAAAAGTTTGTCGCCATTCCACGGGCGGGCACTATTTTGAAGCGTGACATGTTGGGTATCAATTTCCTTGGCGTACCATTATCTTTTACAATATATATATATATATATATATATATATATATATAATGTGTATTTAAAAAAAAAACGTGCGCTTGTAAGGCCGCCACAAGACCGTGTGACGGAAAATATTGCAACGACTGCTATTTTATTCTCTAGGGTCTTAGAAAAAAAATGTATAATGTTTGGGGTTCTAAGTAATTCTCTAGCAAAAAAATAAAAAATGTTTTAACTTGTAAACAACAAATCTCAGAAAGAGGCTCGGTCCTTAAGTGGTTAACCCCCCTGGCGGTATTCCCGAGTCTGGCTCGGGGTGGAAGTTTTATATCAAAAGAGGCAACCCCAAGCCAGACTCGGGACCACATTGCTGAATGCAGGAGGAGGTTTACTTACCTTCTCCCTTGGATCCAGCAATGTCCCCCCGCTGTACGTGCGGCTCGTCCTCTGCTCAATTCATCACGGCGTAGATCTCCGTTCCCTGCGAGCGTTGTGACGCACGGGTACGGAGATCGGCGCCAAATTCAAAAAGTGAAACACACACATTACATACAGTATAATGTAATCTTACAGATTACATTGCTGTATGTAATAATTTCACATCCCCTTTATCCCTAGTGGTCTGCCCAGTGTCCTGCATGCAGTTTTATATTATAAAAACTGATCTTTATGCCTGGAAACTGGAGATTGTCCATAGCAACCAAAACTGTACCTTTACATCAAAAATGATTTTAGACCAGCTAGAAAATAGCGATAATAAATTAGAATCACTCGCAGAATTGAGCGATAGCGATTTGTGGGGAGATCCATCGTCAAATACTGAAAAGTAATGACCGTGACAATTCTGCACCTGAGCAAATTTCAGTGTTTTTGATTTGATTACATTATTGAATAATTATTATTATTATTATTATTATTATTATTATTATATTATTATTTGGTATAATTATTTATAGTTATTTATTATATTATAATTTATGATTTCATTTTTAAAACTTTATCATACCTGGGATTTCTGCTAGACTCTGGTTTGGACAGATTTAAGTGAGTTATTCCTAAGAATTGCAGGGCTAAAATATAAAACGCCAAATTTTCGTGCAAAATAATTGTACTGCTTTCAGCACCTAAAATCTGAAATAATCATACTGCCAGGGAGGTTAATATCATCATGGTTTATACATTGCTAAGTTTTGTGATTTTTCTAGTAAGGGCCTTTTTGGTGTTTTCTGGCACACCTATATAAAACCACACATTTCCTCTTGTATCACCTCAAAAAACAAAACAAAAAAATACAATGGTTACTCTTTACTGTTTCTGTGCAAGGCTCTGCAGAATCCACATCACATACTGATGGGAACAACCAAGTTTAACCATTGACCACCGGGCAGTTTAACTCCCTTCCTAACCAGACTAATTTTCAGCTTTCGGTACTCAATTACTCGGTCATGCAACACTGTACCCATATGAAATGTTTATCATTTTTTCACACAAATAGAGCTTTCTTTTGGTGGTATTTAATAACCGCTGGACTTTTTATTTTTTGCGCTATAAATCAAAAAAGACTGAAAATTCGGTAAAAGCATGTAAAAAAATGTGTTGTTTCTGTTAAAATGTATTGTAGAGTATTGGCGGGTATTGGCAGAGTATTGGCAGGTATTGGCAGAGTATTGGCAAGTATTGCAGAGTATTGCACAGTATTGCATAGTTTTGCATAGTATGGCAGTAGTATTGGCATATTATGGGCACTGAGCAACGCTGTGGGCTGGATCTGTAGTGTAAACAATCTCTCCCTCTCTCCTCTCACACTGTACTGATTGGAGCTATCAGCGGCCATTTACCGTGATCACGGATGTTCCCGGGTGTGCATCCCAGTTGCCGCGCGGGAGCGTGATTCTGTGAGGACATCCCACGGACGTCCACCCAGAATAGGCCGACTGCGCTGTAGCCGTCTTTCGGCTATGGCCTGGTCGGCATGTGGTTAAAGTGTATGTAAATTCTGCTTACATTGAAATAACTTGTGGTGATTCTGCCATGTAGGTCCTTGTTAACCCCTCTGGTGGTATTCTCGAGTCTGGTTCGGGGTGAAAATTCAGAACCAAAATCGGTAACCTCAAGCGAGACTCGGGATCGCATTGCTGGATCCAAGATGAGTTTGCTTACCTTGTCCCCTGGATCCAGTTATGTCTCCCCGCACTGTGAACGGCTCGTCCTCTGCTCGATTCAATACATCGCCGGGCTCCATTCCCTGCGAGCGTTGCAACGCATGGGGACAGAGAACGGGGCCAAATTCAAAAAGTAAAACACACACATTACATATAGTATAATGTAATCTTACAGATTACATTGCTGTATGTAATTATTTCACATCCCCTTTGTCCCTAGTGGTTTCTCCAGTGTTCTGCATGCAGTTTTATATTATATAAAACTGTTCTTTATGCCTGGAAACTGGAGATTGCCCATAGCAACCAAAAAATGTCCCTTTACATCAAAAATGGTTTTAGACCAGCTAGAAAACAGTGATAATAAATTAGAATCACTCGCAGAATTGAGCGATAGTGATTTGTGGGGAGATCCGACATCAAATACTGAAAAGTAATGACAGTGACAATTCTGCAACTGAGCAAATTTCTGTGTTTTTGATTTGATTACATTATTGAATCATTTTTAGTATTATTATATTATTATTTTGTATAATTATTTATTATATTATAATTTATGATTTCATTTTTCAAACTTTATCATACCTGGGATGTCTGCTAGACTCTGGTTTGGACAGATTTAAGTGAGTTATTCCTACGAATTACAGAACTACAATATAAAACGCCAAATTTCCATGCAAAATAATGGTACCACTTTCGGCACCTAAAATCTGAAATAATCATATCGCCAGGGACATTAAGGAAAGTTTGTGCTGTTCCTATAAAAAAAACAAAATGCAATAAATTGGGACTTTTCAGGTGTTACTTAGATTGAACAAAACATAGGGGTTATTTACTAAAACTGGAGAGTGCAAAATCTGGTGCAGCTCCGCATAGAAACCTGCTTCCCCCTTTTTTTTTTTTTGTCAAAGCTTAATTGAACAAGCTGACGTTAGAAGCTGATTGGCTACCATACACAGCTGCACCAGATTTTGCAATCTCAAGTCCTAATAAATCAACCCCATTAATAATATATATATATATATATATATATATATATATTTTTTATTGATTACGTCTTAATAAAAACATAAAAAGAAAAATGGCATTTGCTGTACATATGAAGTCAATCTGAATAGTCAGAATTATGCAGAACAATAAGATAACAAATAGTTTCCACCCATGGATTTTCCCTACATGTCTCCTCTACCCTCTACTCTAATACCCAGGAAATATGGCGCGCATAGATAGTATGACAATAACTAAATACCCCTAAGCGGACTTTTTAGGCACTTATGTATTGAGAAGAGTATAAATCGATATATGTATATAGAAAAGGATGTTTATTTAACACAGTATATTAAAAACACTAGACTTGTCAAATAGCAGACTTTTTTTTTTACAGTAGAGTAATTATAATATGTACATAATTCAAATTCTCAAGAACTTGCATATCCTATGGTGGTGTCACAGGTGAATATTCCATTGAAATATCTTTTGTAAAAACAAGAAAATATAAAAAGGAATGTGTCTCAAGGTTACATTTCAATGGCTTAATAGAGAGTTTATATCTGGATACATTTTTTCGTTTATGCCGAGGTCCCGGACCATGGGGTGATGGAGAAATAAGAGCACTGGGGCCAGAAGGTGAAAAGGATGGCCTATGGAATATATATATATATATATATATATATATATATATATATATATATATATATATATATATATATATATATATATATATATATATATATATATATATATATACATATACATAATGATAATATATGTCCTGCCCATTCAGGCCAAAAAATACTATGGGGTTACTTGAGAGTGGAAACATGCTATCTGAATTATGTAGTTGTCCAAAACAGGGACAGAAGGGCTCATATAGAATATATATCGATCCTTAGAGGCAGCAGTGTAACCTATGTAAAAGACAGCAAGACAGCAAGTAAGCTATATGGTCGTAAGGGTCCATAAAAGTTAAACAGCAGTTCAATTGAGTTACCTTGATTTCATGTATCCCCAAAGGGAATTGTATATCCCCAAAGAGAGGCATGAAAGTACTTGTCAAGAGTGTTACCTATAAACATTAAACTGTTTGATGGAAAGAGTAAAATGGCCAGGAAGCTGTCACACTCTATTCAATTAATTAGTACTGCAATACCCAAGCCTGGGTTTGTCAGACTCTTAATGGTTCCGACAAACAGACAGAGCTCATAGGGAATTGATTAGTGTGCATGTTGATATCATTTGAAATAGATAAAAGCAGAATTTATAATCAACAATGAATAACTTTTGAGTAAATACCTTAGAAGCTTGAGCACAACGTCCTGACCTCCAACTTCCTCAGAGCGGATGCCAGAAGTGTGCTACCCCACGATTAATACAATTCCCCTTCCTGTCCCTACGCACAGCTGAAAACTGACAGCTGTGTTGGGACGGAGATAAGTAGGTGTCCCCCTTCCCATTTGGCCTCCTGAATGGTGCACGAACCACCCCGCTCCAACCGCACATGCGTGAAGCATCAGAGCAGCGGTGTGACGCCATGTGTGCACAGTCCACGACACACATTGCTTCAACAGCGGACTGTACATGTCCGCTGGAGCAGAAAAATGGAGGTCAGGCGAGCAAGATGCACTCCTGAGCTCCAGAAGTCTGCCACGGGTTGTCTAGCCTGGGCGGCTTAGTGTGTCAGATGATTATATATCCCCCCAAGGGTGAGGAAAGTTGGACATCACCATCAATCAACTGAAATGCATATATATATATATATATATATATATATATATATATATATATATATATATATATATATATATATATATATGTGTGTATATATATATATATATATATATATATATATATATATAACAAAGTTAGAGCTTAATCAATAAGATACAAATAAGTACCTTCTTAAGGCTGGATTCACACCTAAGCATTTTTAGTGCTTTTTGCATTTTGCAGATTTGCAGTACAGAATGTGTTCCATAGGAAACCGTGTTAAATGGATTGCAGTGCAAATCTACAAAATGCAAAAAGCACTAAAAATGCATAGGAGTGGATCCAGCCTTAGAGTACATTCAAAGATTGAGATTCATTTATCGCCCCCTAAAGGTTATTGTATAGAGTACAAAAAAGATCTAACGTATACGATACACATGAGTTGCAAACAATAAGAAACAAAGCAGAAACACACTTATGACAAAATAAGAATATAAACATTATTCAAAATGAAATGACAAGGAATAAATAAAAATTTTGTTTCATTAGTGCAGTCCAACCAGATAATGATTATTGATTGTAATGCATATTGGTGATAAACATTCAGAGTGTTATAGAGAATTAGAGTATTATAGAAAAATCAGAGCCCTAAATAACAAATGCAACGGGAATGCGCCGCAAGGGATAAAAAAACAGGGATTATTGCCAATCCCTAATTTCTCCATTCCCCCGGAAGCAAACCCTTCCAAAAAGGGTTTAAAGCATGGATAGTATAAGCCATTTTATAATTACCTACAATAAACAGGTTAGATAAATAAACTGCATTTAATTTTGAGTTATTTTTTTTTTCAGTTGATAACAGGTTGAATGTAATTTTCCATTCGTTGTCTCATGGCATTTTTCAGAAGCCACAGTTTGTCAGCGAATAGTGGGGGTACTTCATAATCAAAGCAATAGATAGTGTTATGTTCGCTCTACTAAACATACCTACAAATTAATTGCTTACATTAAAAAAATAAAATGTTGTCCTAATACTGAGACCCTGTATTTAGATGTAAATACAAATACAACTATTAAGACACTGTAAATAGAGCATGATGCAAAAAAATTAACATTAATACTAATATCTATATCTAGTCATAATAATTTGTTTTTATTTTATGATTAATAGCTTAGTGTTAACGTATTTGAGTTTAACAAATGTGTTTTTTAATGTATATAAAAGACATGATTTATAAAATATTTGAACTGGAAGCCATTAAACGTTCTAAAATAGGAAGTCATGGAAGACACTGAATTGATACAAGCTATAAAAATATACTAAACTATATTTTTTCTCTTCCATCTGGCAAAAAATGAACCTTATACTATAACAGATGGCGTTTAATGCATTGATTACAAAAATCCTGAAGTTAAAATACTTTAATTACTAAGTCAATACCACCTCCAACCTTTGTTGAGGCTTTAGTGTAAAAACAACAGACGGTATAAGGCATCCGGCAGGACAATATTTAACTAGAACTTTGCATTAGCGGCTTTCCTGCAGACTTTGAATGCTAAAGATCACCTGGATCATAGTTTGTTTTATTAACTAGCTCAGCTTACACAGCATGTATTTACTAGGTACAACACATAAAAGCAAATCTATGCAGTTATTTACTGCTAATGTTGTATTTTAATGAATATCCGATTTGAACAAATATTCAGAATATAGTTAGATTTGTGACTAATAAAGAAATGTGAGCATTTCTTGGTGAAATCAGTGCATTAACAAAGTAGGGCTTTGCAAGTTTTCAATGTATTTGTGTGATTGTCCTTCGGCTGCTCCAATTTTCCCCACAACCCAAAAACATATTTGACTCAGACAGAAAAAGTCAATTCCCTAGTACAGCCTCCTTCCTCCTTGCACAATATAGCCCTTACCACCTTTAGAATTGCCTCTATTTACTCTCTGTACTGACCCAGCATCTACATCCCTTTTCCCACCTCCCTATAACCTTTTATTTATTTACCAAGGGAGGAGAAAAGGGGAATACCATACAGTGTGACTTGACAGGATTGAGAGTCAGATGGGGCTGCTGACATCACATCCAAGATGGCGGCAACCCAGCAGTCTCAGGGCTTTTGAAAGTGTGAAACTTTTACAGATAAATTATATGCCTGAAATGTGTTAACTGCACATATAAGGGTTGATTTACTAAAACTGGAGAGTGCAAAATCTGGTGCAGCTGCAGCCAATCAGTTTTTAACTTAAGCTTGTTCAATTAGGCTTTGACAAAAAAATCCTGGAAGTTGATTGGCTACCATGCACAGCTGCACCAGATTTTGCACTCTCCGGCTTTAGTAATTTAACCCAATAAACTCACTGGAAGATTGTTGTTGAAATGAACGGTCTTTTGAGAGGGTCTGTTTAACCCCTTCCTGACCAGCCACCGCAATTATATTGCGGCAGGTTGGCACTGCTACACGAGATGCTGTAGCTCTACGTCGGTTCTTGATGCTGTAGCAGGCGCTCGTGCTCGCAGCATGTCCCCAGAGCTGAAACGCATTCCCGGCGGGTGCGATAACTATCGGGCACCAAAACACACAAATTCCGGTTCTATCAGGGGAGAGGAGACAGATCGTGTGTTCCTACTAAGTAGGAACAACGACCTGTCTCCTCCTCTAGTCAGCCACACTCCCCCCACAGTTAGAAGCACACATAGAGAACACAGTTAACCCCTTGATTGCCCCCTAGTGTTAACAGCTTTGATGCCAGTGACATTTATTTAGTAATCATTGGCTATTTTTAGCTCTGATCGCTGTATAAATGTCTCTGGTCCCAAAAAAGTGTCCGATGTGTCCGTCGCAAAGTTTCAATCCCAATAAAAATCGCAGATCACCGCCATTACTAGTAAAAAAAAAAATAATTAAAATGCCATAAATCTATCCCCTATTTTGTAGACACTATAACTTTTGTGCAAACCAATCAATATACGCTTATTGCGATTTTTTTTTTACCAAAAATATGTAGAATAATACACATCAGCCTAAACTGATGAAGAATGCTTGAGATTGGTAATTTTAGGCAATTTCAAAAGTATTGTAGTCATCCTACAACTTCAATGTTATTTACTGTGTAAAAAATAATATGATTTGCAATTCTACCATAAGTGATTGGTTCATTACATACAAGTTATGATTCTATGCTACATGCAATAAACACTGATAAACTCTAAATATGCCACTGTAGCATGAAGAAGATGATGCGGATGGTGCCAAGCAACCATAAAGACTACTTGAAGCCTGAATTAGAACAGTTAGATTGCATAGTATAAGATGAATGCCTGTATACATAGCTTTGGTAAATATACAGTTTCTGTTTTTAGCAAACATTTCAAAGAAGCTGACTTCTAGCCTCCTTTGAAGGGACTGCTACATGATCTCATTCAGAATCCTCTGCAACCCTATCCTCAGAAATACACGCACCTTCTTTGAAATTATACCTAAAAGTTGTGTGCACCAATGAGGCTGATTTACTAAAGAAGTAAAGGCCATTTACTTGGCAAAGTGGATGATTATAATTACAAAGAACCTGTATTTATTTTAAATACACAATCATGTGCAAAGAAATTTAAAAAAGAGGACATTTGCTAGTGCTACAACATGATTGGTGATTGAAGTGAATACAGCTTAATCATATCTGCTAAGCTGAGTGGATATTAAATTAGTTAGGTGAGAAGTCCCTATTTCTTACATAAGAAAATAATGTATTTTATTGTCTCACTTACAGCTGGTACCAAAATCCCCATTGTTGGACACTAAGGGAGTCACATCATTCTCTTGGTCAAGTGTCAGTGCTTGGGCCTAGCTGTTGGCTCCTAAACCCGAGCCCTGTGAAATGGGTGACATGATCCCCCATGCCTGGAAGTACCAGGTGAGTATCAGTGGTGAATAGGCAAGGGTATGTTTTGGATATGTTCATCTGACTTTTTTGGAGTGACTCTGTCACATAAAAGAGAAAGCCACTAAAATTGCTGCACTCACATGTAACAACCTTTCTTCTACACCTAAATGATAGACAATTGTAATTGACCAAAGCTATAACACTTTCTGGTAATGTTGATACTTGTCTGATTCCTCCATCCTCCTACACATTCCTACTAGCTAGGTTACAATGATGAAAATCCATCCAAAATATATATATATATTTTTTTTAAAATCCCTCTTAAAAAGGCAAACAAATAAAAATGAAATCATTTAATCTACCATAACAGTCCTATGCTTTCGTATAAACTTCAGGAAAGCCATGTGCCTCAGGCGAACTGTTTACATGCAGGAGAGCAACGTCAACTTGAATGGGCTCCACACAATGTAGTAAAAGCACAGTGCAGTGGCTCACTCATGCTCCTTGCCGCAGCATTCACAGGATACTGCATATCCTCCTAGCTGTGGCCCCTTCAGTGACAGCCTCAATTGCTGTCCACTTAGGCTTGTCTTTTGTTAATGGGGGAGTTTGAGGAGGGACCACACTTTGATGATTGGTCCGAGGGTGCTATCTGTCAATTACACTGGCCCTGTCCCTTGCATCTAGGCTGTTGGTGTGGAGGAGAATGGCTAGCAAAAGCAAAGCAGCACCCCAAAACTGATGGTGGAGGGTACCTTTGTTTCTACGACAAATGTTATCAGATCAGTAAAGACATTCTACATGATGGTAAGCCAATTCTATATGTTGTCACTTTCCTTCTTCCAATTATTAACCATTGATGTACCATCTGCCTGTTAATTACTCTCCCTCACAGGAGATACATTTTTGGTGAAAGCCTGGGTCACAGGACAATGACTAAACCTCATCCTTGACCAAAATAGGAACTATACTAGCTATCATATATTCATACACATTTTTATATTCATTTCAGATGTTTTCATTCACAAACCATGCACATACATGTATTTTGGTGGGGTCCACTCCCCCAGTCATACCTCACCCTTCAGGATTCCCCATTGCTTTTCCATTGTTTTTGCCACCTCTGCTCCCATGGGAGACAATTGTCCGCAGCTTCGCCTTGGCATCCACCGCACTCCACGTTCATTGTTGACCTGTAAGTATGGGTGAATGTTCCATCATTCCCCCTTCCCCATCTTATGTGTGTTCAGTTTACTCACTGTTCACCTTTCCATTTTTTAGACACCCCTACAGCGTCTGCTCCTGATGAGTGACAGTTAGTCACGAAACGCGTCAAGCTATAGATGCTACAATCATGGTTATACATCCAGTTGTTTGAGCCAACAATGCTGCTACCTTATGTTTACAGTCAGTGACTATTTTATCACTATTGTATGGGACGTCATATACAATTGTATCTTATGTTTACGTATTTATATTGCATATTATAAATTATGCAACTCAACTTTAGATGGCTTGCAGGTCTCAATGTATCTCTGTTCCAGTAATGTATTGTATTGTATGTTGTATTTATGGAATAAAATGAATTTGGATAACTTTTAGTGCCTCCTTGCTCTCCAGCTGCATGCTTCACTCAAAGTCCTAAAACCTTTTCTCTCTTTTTGTTGCGCAAAAGCCGGGATGGAGGTACCTCTGATTTCTACTTCAGAGGCCTCATTTAAAGTCCCAAACTCTTTTCTTTTTCTATACTAGCTATCATAGCCACAGGATCTCAGTGATCCTCACCAATAATTAGACATGTGCATTCGTTTTCGTCCGAATGCATTTTCGTCCGAATTTCAGCTATTTTCGTTTTCGTTTTGACAAACGATAACGAAAGCACAAAATCCGAAAAACGAAAGATCCGACATAAATAAATGCTTTATTTTCATTTTCATTGTTACAACAGTTCGATATAGAATAGGAGATTCGACATGACTCTGACAATAACAATCTGTCTATAGAACCTGTGGTCGAATGTGCCTAACCTTACCTCTATTAGTCCAAGATTATATAGAGAAAATATTCGACAGAGAAAAAAGATTTGGCAGAGAGAAAAGATTCTGCAAGTTACTGCCCTAAAAAGTGTTTGGGGACCTGAATGGCCTGGTAATTGAATTTGGGGGACCCCCACGCTTTTTTTTTTTTTTTTATCAATGACTTTCAATGAGTGTTCTCTGTATTACGGGAGCCGACAATTCATAATAGCTGCGAGTGATTTTAAAGGACTTTTTTTCCTGCATAAATGACACTTTGTGCAGGGACAGTTCTAAGCACCAGAAACATGAGCCCCTTCACAGGCATACTATAGACACCCCCCCCCCCCCCTACGAAATTTAAAGGAATATTACACTTTTATTGTTTCACTTTAATCATTATTAAAATCACTGCTCCCGAAAAAACGGCCGTTTTTAAAACTTTTTTTTGCATTGATACATGTCCCCTGGGGCAGGACCCGGGTCCCCAAACACTTTTTAGGACAGTAACTTGCAAATTAGTCTTTAAAATTAGCACTTTAGATTTTGAACGTTGGAGTCCCATAGACTTTAACAGGGGCTCTAAAGTATGTATATACTAGCTCCGTTGAATCTTCTTTATACATTCGACAGACACCATAAGCCTTCAAAGACAGATTCGACCGTAATTCATGTGGATTTTCGGACGAATGCAATTTTTGAACGAAAAACTAAATAAATAAAAACAAATTTCGGGAGTAACTAAATAAATTAAGTTTTCGGACGAAAACTAAATTCTGAAACGAAATATTTTACTCTGCACATGTCTACCAATAATTGAATGTGCTCCACCACTGTCCAACACAGCACACACTTGTTAAGTCTTCATGCAGCATCCCATCCATGGCACGGATCATCATCTTCCCACACCTTGCATTGCATGCACAGTATGCCATCATTGATTGATGCAACTCAGTTTATATGTACACTACTCTGGTTCAAGATCCCTACATTTTCTTACACCCTTGGGTAAATGCACAGGCTTGATTTCTGCTTATAGCCATATTGGTTTATTTCCAGGGAACCATTACACAATTGTATGATATCATGTATGTGCATTTTTGAAAAGGTGTCTGGACGTCCATTGTTTTAATCAGTTTTGTATTGTTTTTTTATATGTGTGTCCTTCTCTATCGTATTTTAGATGTAGTACCTTCCTGGCTTTTGATATATTCCAAATGATACTGCAAAACTGCAATCCAAGCTGATTTCAGAACTTGTTTTTTTTTTAAAGCTTGCTAATAAATTTATATTTTGTTTAAATGCATTCCAGAACTGTCCTCTGTTACCATTAGATTTCCCAGTGATTCTTTCTGGGATTTCCTTCCCTTCCTTTTTTGTATGCTGTTTAGTGTTACGGTGACAACACCTTATGTGGTGAGTGGTAGCTGGGCCTCTTATGATTTGGTGGACCTTGATATACCCATATCATTTGTTTTGTTAGTTGTTACTTTCCCTCTGCCCACTTCCCACAATGATGTGTTTTGTGAAAATATCTACTAGCTGAAAAGGTGACAGCCGCATAATCATCATTGTTAAAGACATGAGAAAAAAAATCATGACATGACCCTATTTTCATTACAGTCCATCTCCTAGTCACAGCAACTCCCTGCCACCATAAATTTACCCCACCCCCCTACACCATACAAGCTGAAGTTAGAAGCTGATTGACTACCATGCACAGCTGCACCAGATTTTGCACTATCCAGTTTTAAGGAATCAACCCACAGTATTCAGTATCAGGTTTCAAATCCATTCCACTGTTGGCTTGCATTTTGTTCAGAATTTCACTACCAATGGATTACTAGGGATTAGGGCTAGGCCAAGGTAGAGACCTTTGGCATGGCGCTGTGCTAGGAAAGAGGAGCATAGCTGAGGCGGGAGCCCCTCCTGCTGTCAGAGCTCCCTATGACCCTAGTTGCAGATTAACTATATATATAAAATTGACAGTGGCGCCTGATACACAATGCAGGAATGGGTGTGAAACTGTAAGCAGAGCCTGCAAATTACAACAGCAGTGCAATCTGCAGGGTGGGCCCGTCACTTTGACAGCTGGTCCACTGTGTATCAAGAGTGTTGACAGCAACTCATGTATGATTAAAGCCTGCAGTCACATTGCAGCCACCATTCATAAATAATACCATTCATTAATAACACAATTATTGGAAGATCAAAGTATTGTCTTTTGATCTGCATATAATATTCGCTCCAGTAAACCATCACTTGTAAAAAAAATATATATTTTTTTCTGTTTATGTAAACCTTTCTTAACCCTTAAAACCCTAGGTAGTTTTTAACTTCTTCTGGCCTTTTTTTTTTTTTCACTAAAATAATTTTTATGTATAAAACATGTTTAACCTCCCTAGCGGTATTCCCGAGTGTGGCTCGGGTGAATTTTCATTACCAAAACTTGAGATTGCGTCACAGGATCCAGACAATTACTTACCTTGTCCCCAGGATCCTGCGATGTCTCCCCGCTGTGTCCGCGGGCTGCGTACTCCGCTCGATGTATCACAGTGCCCGGCTCCGTTCCCTGCGAGACCGGCGCCAAATTCAAAAAGTGAAAAACACATTACACATACAGTACACTGTAATCTCACTGATTACATTACTGTATCAAATCATTTCCTCCTCTCACCTCCCTTTTGTCCCTAAAGCTTTGTCCAGTGCCCTGCCTGCAGTATTATATCTACTGTTCTTTCTGCCTAATAACTTGAGATTGTCCATATCAACCAAAAAGCATCCCTTTACGTCCAAATCATTTTTGGACCAGCTAGAAAACAGAGATAAAAAATTTGAATTGAGCGATAGTGATTTGTGGGGAAATTCATCATCAAACGCTGAAAGTAATGACAGCGACAATTCTGCAACTTAGCAAATTTCTGTGTTTTTGATTTGATTACATTATTGAATACATTTTATTATTATTATATTATTATTTGTTATAATTATTTATAGTTATTTATTATATTATCATTTATTATTTTGTGTTTCAAACTTTATCATACCCGGGTTGTCTACTAGACTCTTGTTTGGACAGATTTAAGTGTGTTATTCCTAAGAATGGTACCGCTTTGAGCATCAAAAATCTGACATAATCATACTGCCTGTGAGGTTAATTGTAATTCATTTTGTTTGTTTTTGTAGTAACCCAGCACAAAAGTACAGACAAAAAAATGAATTTTTTTTTATTTGTTAATTTATTTTTCTTTTTATCAGTCACAAAATATTGATGCCATTATGAAATGGGGCAAATAACATTTACTAATGTGATGCATTATATGCTACCTCAATTCCCAAGTGAAAGACCTCTTTTTATTTATCTTAAAATTAATGATAACTTGGCTCTGTTTTACCATACTAAATGGTAAATCACACTAGTTTAAACATGTTGGAACACTTCTCTTTTTTATTTTAGTTTTTTATGCACCAAGAATTGGCAACCCAAGGGTCAGTGGACAGCAACTGTCATTTCTGCACCCTGTCTCAGCTAAGCCACTGTACATGCAAACACTGCTCAGCTGAGAAGTGAGGATGGGGAATGCAAACTTTGACTTGGTGCTGAGCTACCATTACCATGCATGGCTTACAAATATAAGGCACCCTTCTCTTAATGCTGGTAAACTGTACTGCTACATGCTGTGCTTCCATCCTCCAACTCCCATGTTACTATTGGAAAATCAGAGACCTAGGGATTTTAGACTGGAACAACAACACACGGAAAGGGACACAGGTATCTTATAGTCCCAGAAATAATACTTTAAAGTCTGAGAAAGGATGAAGCAATAGAACGGAGTGATGCTAGAAGGCACTGGCCATGCTAGACGTGCAAAAAACAAATATCTTCTATGGCAGGAAACTGACCTTATAATTTATTTAAAAAGACCTGGCCACCACCTGTAAAAGAGCTAGAAGAAGGCGCGGTGGCCCGGCAAGAAGAACCGAAGAGGGGAACAAGACCCCCGAAGAGGGGGACAAGACCCCGAAGTCGGAAGAAGAGGGCAGCGGCGAAGAAGAAAGCCGGGCTCCTCCGCTAGTGAAAGAGCTAGCAAAAGAGCAGAAGATAGCGGAGGAGTCCGGCGAGAAGACCCCCGAAGATGGAAGAAGACCCCCGGAGCTGTGCAATAAACTATTTTAACCCTTGTGTGTTGTGTTTTTTTTTAACTTTTTTTCACAGGTGAATGGGTAGGGGTACATTGTTAAAGGGGGCTCCCGGATTCCGATAAGACCCCCGCCCGCAGACCCCGACAACCAGGGTTGTCGGGAAGAGGCCCTTGTCCTCATCAACATGGGGACAAGGTGCTTTGGGGTGGGGGGGGGGGGCGCGGCCCCTCCTTCCCCAAGGCACCTCCCATATTGAGGGCACGCGGCCTGGGACGGCTCAGGAGGGGGTGTGGCGCTCGCTCGTCCCCACCCCCTTTCCTGGCAGGCCGGGTAGCGTGCTTGGATAAGGGTCTGATATGGACCTGGGGGGACCCCCACGCTGATTTTTCGGCGTAGGGGTTCCCTTTTAGGTCCATACCAGGTGACGGGGCCAGCGACGCCTCCTTCGCCGGCCCCCGGCTACCTGGAGACGCGCTCAAAATGAGCGGACTTTCCTCCGCGTGTGTGGGTGAGTCCGTTCATTTCAAAAGTACGGCGGATAGTCTGGCGGACTTAGTATGCCGTATTAGTCCGCTGAAAAAGTGCCATGTGTGGGCAAGTAGCTCGTTCGGAAAGTCCGGCGGACAGTTCGGCGGAAAGTCCGCCAGACTAAGTCCACCGGATAGTCTGCTACGTGTGTATGCGCCATAATATTGGGTATCCTATGTGTGTGGCTGTTGCTGCATTATGTAGAATTATTAGAATTGTTTGTTTTTTTTAAATATTAGAATGGACTGTCCATTATTTAAATGGGTGACTTGGCTGCAAAAAGGTTGAGAAACACTAGTCTATGGCATGCTTTAGAAAACTATTTTTCCTATATACAGCAGACATTAAGCCCTATGTTTTGAGGAATCAGATTTTTATGTAGGGTCCCTATTCGGCAGATATCAGGATAAAAGTCAAGTCATTGTTTATCTTTTGGGATTTAGATGTGTGTGAACAAACATGTACATTTGCACAAAAAATAGGTGTTGTGCTTGTTCTGGAGATATGAATTGTATTTTGCTATTGTTAGAGAAGATCATCATCAAGATATTATAGGTAAAAGTAAATACAAATGAGCAGCAAATGTGAAATTGTGGTTTCAAATGAGTTGTTATTTTCCCTACATTTCATTTCATAATGATATTGGCAACAAAGCTATTGGACTTTTCAAAAGCCCGTAACATGGTCTGATAGCTTTTCTATTCCCAGTATTAAAGCATGAATTGGTTTAAAATATAAACACGATCCGCTTCCTAATGTATTTTTGCTCTTAAAATATCTGTGTTGGGAAGAATTATTAGTGGGCATTATTTAGCAACAGAGTCATTTGAAAAATAGCTGATTTATCTAGAGCAGATGTTGGTTTGGTTGTACTTGTGGTGTGTGTTAACATTGCCACCTGTCTCCCGCTATGGATACTGGAGGGCATGTGCTGCTTTAATTCGCTACTAATCTTTTGTAAATATTAAAAAAGGCAACTTGACAGCATCCAAATATTTTATATTCCATTTTACACCACTCATATAATTAGTACACAAACTGATATTTCAGTTTCCGTAATCTAGTCTACACATTTTTAGGTGATGAGTAAATTGACTGATCTACAATCCATGGAAAAGCCTCTGTTCCCGTAGATAAAGAATATACCTGATGTTTATTTTAATGAATAGTATAACTGAAAATGCTGTCATGACTTTGGTAAAAGCAAGCAAACAAAGGTAAAAACATATTCAAAATGGCAATTTTTTTTCTTGAAATTCAAGCAACGATTTTGCCTGCTAACAGTTCAGTTCCCTTTGTCTGAAAGCTGATGATCTGCGAACCCTTCCTTGTGATGCGGCAGAGGGATTCCCAAACACACTGCAGGCTCCTTGCTGTCACTCATGCACAGAAAGCATAATGTAAAAAATGTTAACACTAAGAATTTTCTTACAGTCACCAAACAAATTCAAAACTGCTTAAAAGGCATGCATTTGCTGAAGCAGAGAGAAAGCAAGTTACATAGCATCCACTTTGCACTTTGGGTAGTACATTTGCAGTGACAACGTGCATTCTGGTCACAGAGGATTACACAGAATACAGGTTAAAGTAAATTGAGTGAACAAACGTTAGCAATTTAGTTAGTAATTCCGATGGATTAATTCCTGAAGAGGTCCGGAAGTGATGTTGCATACACACGGTCGGACTAAGTTGTCGGAAAATCCGATTGTACATAACGTGATGACGTTATTTCATTAGACGGGACTACGTTCAGGCTAGTAGCCAATAGCTTTGGTCTAGGAATTTGATCTGAGCATGCGTGGCACTTTGTCCATCGGAGTAGGCTACACATGATCGGAGTATGTCCGATAGGAGCATTTTGTCAGAAAATTTTACCGGCAAGTTGGAAAACTTGGTCCGTCGGATATTCCGACGGAAACAGTCCGATGCAGACCACACACAGTCGGAATATCCGACAAAACGGTCCGATAGGACACATTCCGTCTGAATCTCCGACCATGTGTACAAGGGCTTATAGTGTTATTTTGGTCCATGCTTTAACCGTGTCAGCCTCTGAAGATTTTAACCCCTTCCTGACCACAGCACTTTTTGCGATTCGGCACTGCTATAACTGGCAATTGAAAGTTTGTGCGATGTTGTACCTAAACAAAATTGACGTCCTTTTTTCCCCACAAATAATGCTTTCTTTTGGTGGTATTTTATCGTCTCTGTGGTTTTAATTTTTTGCTCTATAAACAAAAAAAGGGTGACAAATTAGAAAAAAAATGCATTTTTTTTACTTTTTGCTATAATAAATATCCCCCAAAAATATATAAAAAAAAATGTTTTCCTCACTTTAGGCCAAAGTGTATTCTTCTACACATTTTGGGCAAAAAAATAAATCGCAATAAAAATAATAATAATATTGATTGGTTTGTGCAAAAGTTATAGCATCTACAAAATAGGGGATAGATTTTTAGCATTTTTATTATTATTATTTTTTTTACTAGTAATGGCGGCAATCTGCAATTTTTATCATGACTGCGACATTATGCATTATAACTGCGGCGGTTGGTCGGGAAGCGGTTAATCAATGTGCAAAAGTTCTGCTGACATCCCTTGTCCAATCACGTACAAGCAAAAATGCTTTTTTTTTTTTCATTATTTCCCTTGCTCGCGATTGGGTATTCTTTGCAAAGTGAAGATTTACCTAATTTACTAAGCTCTGGAGCAACTGCAAAGTGGACATTCTATATGCCAGGGATATGCAATTAGCGGACCTCCAGCTGTTGCAGAACTACAAGTCCCATGAGGTATAGCAAGACTCTGACAGCCACAAGCAGGACAACAAGAGGCAGAGGCCTGATGGGACTTGTAGTTTTGCAACAGCTGGAGGTCCGCTAATTTCATATCCCTGCTATATGCCTTTATTAAGTCTATCCCTTTGCTTCTTCTCATACATATACATTCATCCACTGTTTCTCCACCAATAAAATAAAACACTCATCAAATGTACTGATCCCCCAGTCCACAGAGGTCAGGTCTCACTGAACCAAACTCATAATGGGTACACTGCACGTCACTCTTTCCAGGAAAGCCCAGACTGTACAATTTCTTAATCTTCTCTCCACTCCATAGCTTCTACAGATATAAGTGTATTCACATTTGTCATCAATCCTGTTTCCCTCACAGACTATGATAATCTGCCCCAGTGGCGTCACTAGAGTTGGTGTGACCTAATGCGGTAAAACATGGTGTCACCCCCCACCCCCCAGACTAAGCAGGCTAGTGCATCGGTGTGGCTCTTCCCCCTCAACCCAGCACAATGGATGGAGCCAGGATGGGATTGGGGGGATGGATGGGATTGGGATGGGATGAGGGTGGTGGATAGAACCATAATGGGATCGGGGGAATGGATGGCACTGGAATGGGATCGGGGATGGATAAATGGAGCCGGGATGGGATGAGGGGGATGGATGGATGGAGCCAGGATGGAATCAGAGGATGGATAAATGGAGCCGGGATGGGATAGGGGTGGTGGATGGAGCCTGCATGGGATGGGGTGGGGGATGAAGCTGGGATGGAATCAGGTGGATGGAGCTGGGATGGGATGGGGCAGGGGATGGAGCTGGGATAGGATGGGGTAGGGGATGGAGCTGGGATGGGATCGGGTGGGGTGTGGATGGAGCCAGCCCAGATGGGATTGGGGTGGTGGATGGAGCACGGATAGGATTGGGTGGTGAATGGAGCTGGGATGGGATCTTTGATTTGGGGGGTGGGGGGATTGGTTAGAGGATATTTCTAGAGAGAGGAGAGGAATTTTGATGGGGGGGGTTGAACTTTAAATCTGCCCCCCTCATTCTACTTCTAGCACAAGTCATTTCTAACCCAAAACAAAAAAACCTCTAGTGCATATCCTCAACTCCCCTCCCTAAAATTATTGCCGGCAGCATAGATGTTACCTGCCAATGCCCCCCCCCCCCCAAATCACCATGTCCCCTCCTCTGCAATACCCATGTTATTTCATACCTTGGCCCCGGCAGGTATTGTAGTGCGGTATCCCTCTTCTCCCTCTTCAGTTCCTCCTCCCGGCCTGTGTACTTGAAACTTTAGAGCCGAGGAGGAGGCGGATGCAGACAGCGGGGAGAGAGATATGATTGTAGCATGTGTGACGGTCGGATGCCGGGCACCTCTGTCTCTGCCTCGCTCCCTCCTCCCCCACTCTCCCTGCACATTGCATGCAGCTGAGGAGATGGAGAGAAGGAGAAGGGAATGAGGGAGCCGTGGCGATTGTGCCAGTCAGACCAGTCTGAGCCTGGTGTCACCCTCTTGCGGGCCGCACCCCCTGTACCCCCTAGCAACGCCACTAATCTGCTCCCACAGACACCTGGTGCAGAAGCACCATCCTTTAAAGGGGCTTTCGGCAAGCTTGACCAAAGTGAGCAGTGCAAAGTTGATGTGTCAGCAGGACATCCCTAAAAGGTGAGGCAGAAGTGAGTGAGGAATGACCTGCTGGTAAAGGTGTTGCCAATGGGAGCTCATAGTTCCCAACATTGTAAAAAAAAAATTCGGGACACTTTTTTGGCAGTGGGGCGGAGTCGTGGTATAATTAGGGGGCGGGGCATGTGTTTGTAGGTGTGGCATATGAAAAGGTAAAAATATGGCGCGCGCAGCTCGCCCCGCGGCGAAAACAGGTGTGGTTTACGTTAAATAGTGGGCGTGGCTTACATGGGGTGTGGCTCAAAGGGGTGTGGTTAGAGTCTGAGATGAATGCGGGATGGAGAGGGAAAGGAGGGGGATTGAGAGGGAAAGGAGGGGGATGGAGAGAGGGAGGGAGGGGGGAGAGGGAAAGGAAGGACAGCAGCCCCCCGATTCTACACCACAATAGCAATATGTGTTTTCCAAAGTTTGACAATCAGCAGATAAAGATACTCCAAATACCTGGTGTTAGCGCTTCAATCATCCCGGCGCCATGATTGTTATGGTGTCAGGATGATTGAAGCGCATTATTTCTATTATTACATTGTAATATAAAATGAAATCATTCAACTCACCATAATGCAGAATCAGTGGTAGCCATGCGCGCGTCACTAGCCACGTTGCCTGCCACCAGATGCCATCAGGTGTCCCAAGCGGAGTCTGTCCTTACATCAGGTGCCCCATCAGAGGTACCTTCCTCACATCTGTGTCCATCAGCGGAGCCCCTCCTTACATCTGGTGCCCCTCTGACATCCACAGACCGCCCCCCCACATCCTGCACAGACCTGCCCCCACATACTCCACAGACCGCCCCCCACATCTCCAGACTGGCCCCCGACATACCACTGGCCCCCAACATCCACAGACTGACCCCCGACATACAACTGGCCTACCACATCCACAGACTGGCCCCCCAAATCCACAGACTTGCCCCCCACATCCACAGACTGGCCCCCGATATACCACTGCCCCCCACATTCACAGACTGGCCCCCCACATTCACAGACTGGCCCCCGTCATCCACATACCATGACTGTCACTGGCCCCCGACATCCGACTGGCCCCCGCCACGACATCCACATTGACAGACTGGCCGCCGTTGCCACGCGCAGACATTTAACTGTGGCGCAGCCCACCGCCCTTTTCACTGACACAAACACACACTAGCAGCGGGGGTGGGCGGCGCCACAGGTGTAGACCAACTTCTTAAAAATGGCGGCCGGCGGCAAAAAACATGAAAATTTAATTTCCCGGGACAAACCGAATTTCGCGGGGCATTTCCCGGGACAAAATTAATTCGGGATAAATGTCCTAATCGCGGGAATGTCCCGCGAAATTCGGGACAGTTGGCAACTATGGGAGCTATAATCATCCCCAAGGTGATTGTCTATGCCCCACTTTGTCCAAGCTCTTTAAGATGCAACCCCTCCCATATAATCTAGTGGAAGTTTCTTGGCCTGGGTTGCCCTAGCAGATTCTAAGCCGCAATATCTTTTTTTTTTACTTATGTTATTTTTTAATTTAATTTAAAATTTATTTATATTTTTTGTTATTGTTTAGCATTCGTGCAGTGCTTGGCCTCCACACAGCAGAGGCCAGGCACATATGCAATCAACCTACAGATCATCATCAGCTTGGTGTCTTCACAGCATATAAAATCCTTCATTTAATTCAATAGGGGTGAAATTCAGTAAACAAAAGTCCACAGGTTTCAGTCTACAGAGGCCTCAATCCTGACATGATTAAGGCCTCTCTATAGGCTGAAATGTGTGGACTTTTGTAAACTAGATTTCACCCCTATTGAATTAAATAAAATATTTTTTACATTGTGAAGACACCAAGATGCTGCTTATCTGCAAACATGATTCTATATATATATATAATATATATATATATATATATATATATATATATATATATATATATATATATATATATATATATGTTGGAAGGCTGGCCTGAATTTGTGGGAGGAGTCTGGCTCTATTTAGCCCTCCTTCCCAGCCAGGGGCAGCGTCTGCTCTAGTTTCGGGTCAGCGACGTCATTTTCGGTAGTTCGTACCTCCGGTTTTTGCGTTCCAGGGGACTTCCGTACATCACAGCTGTTCGGCTCCTTAGGGTTTATCGTGGCTTCCTGTCGGGCGGGCGGTAGGTAGGTGGGGGGGGGGGGGGCTGCACAGATGGCTCCGAGGGTCGGCAAGGAAATCTGGCAGGTCTGGTGCCCGTTATACGGGAAGCGGGACAGGCGAGGGGGGGGCGGCCATTTCAGCACCAGCACTTCAGGCATGCTGGAGGAAGCACTGGGGGTCATGCTGCGTAACACAGAGGCTGCCTGTGAGAGGAGGCTGCAGGCATGTTCAGGCAGCATGTCACAGGTATGGGCTCTGGGGGATGGATTGCCTTGTTCTGTTGTCCAGCATCTGGGGGGGGGGGGGGGGGTCGGACAAGGCATCAGGCATGGAGGGGGGAGGGGGGTTTTCTACACAGCGGGGATCACTCTGTCAGGGGGCTGTGTTGGGGGGGCTGCAGGCATGTTCAGGCTCCATTTCATTGGACACAAGCCAGCGCTCCTCACTTTCTGCTCAGGGGGCTTGCCATGTCAGGGGGATCTCTTGGTTTGATCTGACATTTTTATTTTTGACGTTTATTACAGGTTTTGTTCCTATTCAGGTGTTTGCTTGGTTTCTCAGGGATCCATGCGTTTCTCAAATGTCAGGTGTATTTCAGGGGTATGGTGGGGGGGGAGAAAAGGGGGGATGTCGGCCTGTCTGGGTTTTTTTCTCTGCTTACATTCCTGCTGCAGGGTAAGTGATGTACTTGGTTTTTCTCTGTCTGTCATGTTAACATATGTTAGGTACATCACCTCGCGGGTGATTCTGTCATCTTGTACCAGCTTTACGCAAAAGCGGCAGGTGCATGTGTCTACTTTTCTGGCGTTCAGGGGTTCAATCTGTTTTTCAGGTCAGGGTCTATCATGACTTTAGATCCTTACGGGCCAGGATTCACTTATTTTAATGACAAATACAGGTTCTCGGCCAACTTTCATACGTCATACGTTGCACTTCACTTGCTACTCTTATTTCCCTACCCACCATGCTCTGTGGGTATTGTAGCCCTGAGTGTTTGTTATTAATTGCCTGTCTTGGCGCCACAGGTTGCTCGGGCTCACTCACTACACACATGCAGGAGGGTTGCGCATTGGGTTTGAATTCACGCACTGATTGGTACATTTCTGCACCCACGTTATGGTTAGGACCGTTCTATAAGGGGGGGTCGGTGCACGGCAGCACCCCATCAGTGAAGAGCTGGACTGTGCCCAGGCTCACGTCGGAGCTTTAGTCGCAGGGGAATTTCTTTTCCGGCTACGGCCAGGAAGGCTGAACTTTTTAGACTATTGTGCTCTAGCCCGGCACAGCCACACCCTTCTAACAGTATGTCGCAGGTATCGGTGTAAAATTCACTCACGCAGATTCATGTGTTGTTAAACACACTATCCACTTCCAGATGCAGGACAGAATGGAGGTGGTGGAAGCACATGCGGCCAGAGCTCAGGCGTCACCCGTACCCCCAGTTCCAGTCCTTCCCAGTACTCCCCCAGGTAACGTGGCCATTTCCCTGCCTGTGGCAGCTCCATCACCGTTAGCAGCTCTACCGTCTGTATCGCCAGCTCACTTTATTCCTGCAAATTTAAAGAGAGACATTTTGGAGGGGAAGGATGTGAATTTGGCTTCCTTACTGATAGCTTCACAAGATATCATAGTATCATAGAAAAATAATCCTATGCTTGCGGGGAAGTGTCGGTTATGCTGAAAGTCAAGGATCCCAGACTCAATCGCAAACTTAATGTGGCTGAGTTTGTGCTGGCTTTTGGCATTCTCCGTGATATCATTTGTGCAGTCAGTCCTGACAGGAGGGTGGAGTTAGATCTATATCTACACAAGGTAGTGGATGTGGCGCACAAGTATGGAGGATGCAGTTTTTATGATTACCACCGGTCTTTTTCGGCCAAGGTGGCGGCCACTTGGGCTCAGTTCCAGGTGGTCATGTGTTGGAGCAATGTAGATATGGAACTTTTCTGCAGACACTTTGCCAACCAGAAGTCCCGGTGTGCAGCTCCTGCCAGTCCTCGGCGCATACCTCTGCTTGGTGTCCTGTTGTTGAGGCCGCGGGCCTGTCAGGGGTTAGTAAGCAGGGGGTTGGTGTCTTTTCCACGGGACCTTCAGGCCAGATGGACAAGCTGGGTAGGACCATCCATTTTTTAGGAAAATCACAGGTATGCAACAACTTTAATCATTCCGGCTGCAATTACAACCAGTGTAGACTTCTGCACGTATGTTCCAACTTTTTCCGTGCTCATCCTAAATCTTCCTGTCTGGTCAAACCGTTCGGTGCTACATGACTAAGCCGAGTCAATGTTTCTGCCTTAGGGGTCTATCTAGAGGATCACCCATCCTCAGATGGCAGGCAATTCCGGATTGATGGCTTCACATTTCCACCCAGGGTTGATCACATTGCCTACAGAGACATTCGAATGTAGAAATCTTTTGTCTGCTGACCACCACGCCATGTTAGTAGTTGGAAATAGAGGTAGCCAAAAGGCTTTGTAATTGGGCCATTCACGTCATCACCTTTCGGTATGTGGAGGGTCAGCCCCATTGGGGTTGTGTGTGGTAAATTTTCTAATAAACACTGTCTCATTTATGATCTGTCCGCAACTTATTTTAATCACGTCCCGAGTCTTAATTCACTAATTCCTTCTGAAGAGTTTTCTTTGAAATATTCTTCTGTGGATTCAGCTCATTCTTCGGTCAGGTAAAGGGGCTTGGTTGTCCAAAGCAGACATTGCCGATGCGTTCAAGCTAGGGCCCATTAGTGCGGCCTTATGGCAATGGCATGGCATCATTTGACGGGATCGTTATTATTTTGCCACAAAATTAACCTTTGGGTCCAAAAGCAGTCCCTGTTTGTTTGACATTTTCGCCCAGGCTCTCCATTGGATCCTTGGTCATTATAACGGCTGTCTTGGGGTGGTGTACTACCTTGACAATTTTTTGGTCGTCAAGGATCCCTGTCGGCCACCTAGGGATCTGCAGTGTCTCACGGATTTGTTTACTGAATTAAATGTGCCACTGGTCGGTTCACAAAGTAGAAGTTCCCGCCAATACCATCAATTTTTTAGGCATCACACTTGATTCCAATCGCATGATTGCAAGTTTGCCCAAGGAGAAGCTGGACAGAATTCGTCTGACTGTCCATACATTCGTTCGGTCCCCTGTCCGCTCAAAAAGGGAGTTGCAGTCACTCTTGGGCATGCTTAATCATGCGATGAGAATCATTCCGCAAGGCAGGGCTTTTGTCTCCAGATTGTTGGCCCTCTTGACCCTCTTTCAGGATGTGGACACATGTGTAAGACTGCAGGCTGACGTACACGCCGACTTGGTAATTTGGGACCAGTTCCTGCGGGACTGGAATGGCATTTCATTGCTCATTCCTCAGCCTTCCAGCTTATCACCCAGGGTGTTCACTGATGCAGCAGTATCAGGGGGGTCGAATGGCTGGCTGGCCATTGGCCCCGGGAGGTGTTCCAGTTGCCTAAATTTGCGCAGACTTCAGCATTGTTTGAAATCTACCCAATTGTGGCAGCGGCGCTCACTTGGGGGCAAGTCTGGGCGGGAAGTTCAGTAATTTTTTTCACGGATAATCTGCCCACTGCCAATATCATCAACAAAGCCAGGTCAGGGTCCCTGGTCATCATGACCTTCATGCGCAGATTGTCTTGATTGGGTTTGACTCACAGGTTCCATTTTCAGGGGGAATTTATCAGCGGGATTTCAACAGGGCTGCTGATGCATTATCACGTTTTAAATTCGATCAACACCTGGAAGCACAACGGGTGGGCAAGCCGGTCCTTCCATTTTCCCTGCTCACCATGGACTGACAAGGTTCTGGATTCAGGCGATCGGTTTGGCTAACACATCATTATCCAGCAACACGTTCAAAGCCTATTCTACGGGGTGGAGGAAATTTCTTTGTTTTTTCGGGCATCATTCTCCCAGCGGTCTGTGAGATATCAAATCTGTAATGGCGTTTGCGGCCTATTGCCACAGTGAGTTGGCTTTGTCCGCCGGTACCATTAAGTCATATCTTGCAGGTGTACAACACTTCAGGACCCTCCAAGACCCTGCTAGTCCATCCATTTTTGCTGCTCACCCTCTCAAGGCCTTACTGATGGGTATTCTGAAATCTCAAGGTCAAGCTCAGGCTTCCAGACTGCCCATATCCGGTCAGATGGTCCGGGATATGTCGGATTTGCTGTCATCCTCCCCTTTTGGTCTAGGTCCCAGTCTGGTTCTCAAGGCAGCGGTATATTTAAGTTTCTTTGGTTTCCTCAGACCAGGGGAGGTTTCATGGGTAAATAATCATGCAGCTTTCCTGTCCAAGAGCAGTCTCAGCAGGTTCCCGGTCATTTTGCCCTGCAGCTCAACAACAACAAAATTAGACAGGTGGGTCAGAGTTACATGGTCAAGTTTTACAATACCAATAACAGGTGCTGTCCACTCCAGGTACTTGATTCACTTGCCACGTTTTTGGCTACATCCCCCCAGACAGCCCTTTGTTACCATTGCCCTCAGATCCTCTGACGTGCAAACAGTTCATGGCACAGGTTAGGATCCTAATCGCAAAGTTAGGCTTGAACCCAAAACTATTCACTGGCCATTCTTTCAGAATTGGGGCGGCATCTGCAGAATCAGGAAATCTCCAAAAAAATACTCTGAGAATCAAGGGGATTCAGGAAGAAAAAGACCTGGGGATTCAAGTGGTGAATTCATATGCATCTTTACACAAAATCAGCATTCTAAAGATGATTCCTTACTGGCACAGTATGACAATAGGGCCTGGAGATTATAAATGGTCTTTGTCAGAAGCAAGTCATCTCTCCTCAGTGTTAACTGTGTACCATTTTTAGAAAAAGTGTTTGAGTAAATAATTATCAGAAAACAAGATTACAGCAATCCTTTTTAAACAAATGGGAGTTTAAAATGTGTTCTAGAAAATCTGCATGTGGTATCTAAACAGGAAAACAAATATTCAAGGATCTTCCCTTTCCCCATTTCATTAATAACAGCCAGGCAACAATGCCTTATACGAAGACAGATGGTGTTTCTTTTGTCTGTAATTTGTTTTCTGAGGGATATTTGTTATTTCCATAAAGATGCAATTACATCAAGGCATAAAAGCGGCACAATGTCTGAAACAGGTCAGGCTGGATGTCAAGAAAGTTATTGGGTAGTGAGCTGGGTACGCCAATGTCATGGTCTAGTTTAGGTCTAGCGCGAGGGTGGGCAATGCGGAGCCAGGCAGGGAATTCAACATGCACTGTGTCAGTTATTATTTACTTTTTAAGCAGAGCTGTTTAGGTAGTGAGAAGTATGAGCACTCTGTCAATCTTTCAAATGTTGGCCCACATGTGGCTCCGGCATAGGGGACACTGATTGTCAGTGAAGAAAAGTTCCCTTACACTGGTGGCCAAAAAGCAAAAAATGCCACCCTATATGGGAGAAGGCTTCACTTACAATGGTTGTCAGTTGGAGGAAAGAATGGTTACAATGGTTGTCACATTGGTGGTCAGTGGAACAGTGCAGCCTTACAATATGGTTCAGTTGGAGTAATAGTAAACTTTACATTGGTAGTCAGTTTGGGAAAGAATGCCCACCCTAAATTGGTGCTTAATGGAAAAAGGTTCCCCTTATATAGAAGGCCCTCGCTTATATTGCTGGAGTGTTGCAGAAGGAGCTCCCATTACAATGGTAGTCAGTGGAAATAATGCCTCCTTAAATGGGTGGTCAGTTGGAGATGGGTTAATTAGAATGGTTAAATAAAAATCAAGAAAAATCAATGCTGGTTAAATTATATGACCCCAGAAGGAGCTGATGTTTTTTTGTTGGGCTTACCGTTACCTCAGCTGCTTGTAGAGTGAATTAAAGAATATTAGCTCCGACACTTAGTCCTTTTTTGGATGTTTATTTAACAAAAACACACACTCTGCAATAGAGGGGTAGAGGATAAGGGGAATTCAGGTAGTTTTGCGGGTTAAGGGTATTTCCTTGATCCAGAGGACAAACGATTTCCAGAAGCTGGATCTAGCAATCACCGGATAGGCCTCTCTCACTGACCTAGCAGCCGATGAGATGCTCAAACAAAGTGTCTGCCACAGACTTGATAAGTTTAGTGATCTTGTTATGCAATCCTCTGCCACAGGAAGGCACAATAAGCTTCTGGTTGCAAAATTAAAGAGTTTCCCCACAGTACCTGATTCTTTCCGCCGACCTGTGTGGTAGGCAACCCAGGATGCATCCTTCAACTGAGTCTCCAGGTTTCTCCATGAGCCTTATTGCTCGGTCCTCCTCGGAAAAGTCCTCTCCTGGCTCCTCCAGTTGCTTGACTTCTCCCCGCAGGCAAGACAGCACAGGATCCTCCCTGGATCAGTAGGCCCCAGAACCTCTGGGCCTACTCTTCAGTTGCGAAGCCTCAGGCCGGCTGGCCCAGGCCATTGATCAAAGCAGCACACACCCCAGGCCAGGAGGGCTATGAGGTCGGGAAAAACAAACCCCAGAAAATGGCATTGGTACCTTTAGTACCCTTACCCAGAATGCACAGTGGGTAGACCACTCCCACCGGGCTGTTTCAGAGCAAAGGGGAACCCAATACATTTAGCTGGTTGTATCTCCAACACTTGCTGGTGGTGGCAGCGACACCCCCCGGTCAAGTGGAAATTAGCACAACCCAGCCAAACTGGTACAGAAGCAAGGATTTTAGCATAATTAGTCTGAGCCAAATTGCAGCTTCAGACAAACTTAAATTTACAAAAAATAATAGTATTGGTATTAAAAATACCAGCGCTACATATAGTATTAAAAGGTAAGCTGCCACCTAATCAACTGTGATATCAGCTGTGAATAATATATACAAAAAAGCAGCGCTAAATATAGAAAGTAAAAAAAGAGTCCCTTAGACCCCTTTCACACTGAGGACGTTTTCAGGCGTTTCGTTTTAGTGCTAGAAATAGCGTGTGTAAAGGGCCTGAAAACTGCCTCCCATCCCATCCGAGCGTTAAAGCCCAAGTGCTTTCACACTGGGGTGATGCTCTTGTGGGACGTTAAAAGCAGCATCTTTGGAGAGGTTTGGGAGTGCTGTATACAGTGCCCCCAAAATGCCCCTGCTGATTGCACTGCATGGGCTGCTCTTCCAAAGCGCCTGAAAAGCTGTTCTGAAGCACCGCAACACGGGCATTTTAAACCCCTTCTTCAGCCTGCTAGTGGAGGTTAAAAGTGCCCTGCTAGTGTCCAAAAAGCGATGCTTAAATGGCAGTAAAGCGCCACTAAAACGAACGACGATTTACCGCTGACTCACGGGCAAACTCAGTGTGAAAGGGGTCTAATAGTGTCTAAATATTAAATGATAAACATAACAAACCTTGCAAAATCAGGATATGTACTAATAGACATGTGAAGAGTGAAATATTTCGTTTCGGAATTTCATTTTCGTCCGAAATTTTTTTTTATTTAGTTACTCCCGAAATTCGTTTTTATTTATTTTGTTTTTCGTTCAAAAATTGAGCTGCTAAACTCTATTTAGCCTATAGGTGGAGCATTTGACTCCGGAAATGGAAGATGGAAGATTGCAGCATCGTACAGTTTCCATGCTTCGTCGAACATTATTATAAACGTGTGTGTTTTTCATTGCTTTGTCGAATCTCCATCGTTCATGTTGAATGAATGGTCTAAGTCTCACAGTGTCAGGTGTCATATAGTGAGTGACTGATAATAACGAATATAACAGTCATCATCATCATTCTTTTTATTTTACTTCCCCCACCCAATTCCAGAATCTTTTCTCTCTATGTCGAATATTTTCTCTCTGTCTAATATTTTCTCTATCTAATCTTGGACTAATAGAGGTAAGGTTAGGCACATTCGACCACAGGTTCAATAGACACAGATTGTTATTGTCAGAGTCACGTCGAATCTCCTATTCTATATTCAACTGTTTTAACAACGAAAACAAAAATAAAGCATTTTTTTTATGTCGGATCTTTCGTTTTTCGGATTCTGCACTTTCATTATCATTTGTCAAAACGAAAACGAAAATACCTGAAATTCGGAAGAAAATGCATTCTGACGAAAACAAATGCACGTGTCTAATATATAGCATAAAATATATATCTTCTAAACATAATATGTAAACAATCATGTACATTGTGAAACAATGTGTAAAATCCTGTCAAAAATATACACAAAAAATTTTATGAAATGCCCATAAAGTTCAAAAAAGTGTATAGAAAAGATTAATCAATGAAATTCACCACCATACACCAATACTTAGCATACGCCTCTTACCAGATATCATGAACCATAGATTGTAATGGTCATAAAGGTAAAGAAAACCCGGCATCTGGGGTAGACTATGGCAGATAGCGTGGACCATAGATTATATTATTTATAAAAGCATAAGGTAACCGAAATCTGCGATGGCTGCTCAGCAGCAGCTCCAAATAAATTGAGGATAAAAGAATTAAACAAGCATAGTGAAGCCTGCTACCATTAGAATCCTTTTATTTAAAATGTATAAGAAGTACCTTAGGTAACTCATAAACAGGCAAAAGGCGCATCAAGACCAGCAGACTGTCAACCCATGAGAGAGGAACGCTGTGAGTAGCAACCTAGCAAGTCTGGTGTGTCAGTAACAGCCAAATCTAACGCGTTTCATCATCAATGACATCTATACTCTCCTGACAATGGTGGTGTCAATGGGTATCTTCGTTACTCCTCCATTGATAGAGTAGCTGCCCATTTCTTAGATGTGATGGTTGCATTCGTTTTCCTGCCAGTAAGTCTGTTTTTCAACAGAACAAGCTGTCCCACAAGGAAGCACCCGCTTGTCCTGTCGAAAAACATACTTATTGGCAGGAAAACGAATGCAACCATCACATTTAAGAAATGGGCAGCTACTCTAACTATGGAGGAGTAACGGAGTAATGGCAATACCCATTGTTTCACTATGTACATGATTGTTTACATATGATGTTTAGATGATGTATATTTTATGCTATATACCCTGATTTTGCATGGTTTGTTATGTTTATGATTTCATATTTGGACACTATAAGGGATTTTTTTCTATAATTAGTGCCGTTTTTTTTGTATATATAGTATCATTAGAAGGGTTTTCAGGTGAAGAAAGAATACCCCTTTACATTAATGGTCTGTGGGAAATACACCCCTTTTTATTATTTATTCGTTGTCAGCTTAAACAAAGACAGAGATGAGTGGAAATTCCCAATAAGTCCTGTACCAGGCAGATTATCAATCCATCTGAGAAACATGCATGCAGAAAATGCATCCCCTTTTATTCCCCTTTTTTATAATGGATATTATTCTGTCCTATTGCTGTCCTATTTAATTGGATTTTTTGTCCTGAACTTTAATATTCTTTAATTTATGTTTGCCATGAATAGTCATATCTGTAATGTTGAATCTGTAACTATTATTTTTAGCATATATTTGCCGCCTAGTGTGTTTTTACTTACTGTCCTCCAGCTAGAACCTTTGGGGATTCATATTGTTGGAGTACTTGCAATTTTTAGCTGGGTGACATCTAGATGGCGAAAGAACTCAATTAAATTAAAAAGAATTGCTATACTTTCATTACTTTTTTTTGTCCTTTTCATTCTTTGTTGTGTATGAACACTGCTGATTCCCTGCGGCCTCTTTGTAGCCACATCCTGTCTACATACACAAACTCCAGCAACTGTTGCACAGCAATTCTCAAGGTATATGTCCTGATGGTAACAACAGTGGGATATGCCTGTGCACTGTGAGTCTGCTCATGCATTTGTAGTCTGTTTGCAACTGAGAGACAGGGACAATGATATGTCACCCCATAACAGCAAGTCCCTAAACAGGGATCCTCACTGCAGGCTCACCAATATTATTTCAGGGAAAGATGCATACCTATTAAAAAAGAGGAAAAATTATTTTAAAATGTACATTCATAACCACAACTTGTACGAGTTTTACTACTTTAACCACCTTCAGACCGGACCATTTTGCTGGTAAATGACCAGAGGTCTTTTTACAATTTGGCACTGCGCTGCTTTAACTGGTAATTGCGCGGTCATGCAATGTTGTACCCAAACAAAATTTGCGTCCTTTTCTTCCCACAAATAGAGCTTTCTTTTGATGGTATTTGATTGCCTCTGCGATTTTTATTTTTTGCGATATAAACGTAAAAAGACCGCAAATTTTGAAAAAAAATGATATTTTCTACTTTTTGTTATTAGAAAAATCCAATAAACTCAATTTTAGTCATACATTTAGGCCAAAATGTATTCAGCCACATGTCTTTGGTAAAAAAAAAGTCAATAATTGTATATTTATTGGTTTGCGCAAAAGTTGTCACATCTACAAACTAAGGTACGTTTTCTGGAATTTACGCAGCTTTTAGTTTACGACTGCCTATCTCATTTCTTGAGGTGCTAAAATGGCAGGGCAGTACAAACCCCCCCCAAATGACCCCATTTTGGAAAGTAGACACCCTAAGGAAATTGATAAGTGGCATGTTGAGCCCATTGAATATTTTATTTTTTTGCCTCAAGCGATTGAATAATGACAAAAAATATATATTTTTTTTTTTTTTACACAAAGTTGTCACTAAATGATATATTGCTCACACATGCTATGGGCATATGTGAAATGACAGCCCAAAATAAATTCTGCTGCTTCTCCTGAGTACGGGGATACCACATATGTGGGACTTTTTGGGAGCCTAACCGCGTACGGGGCCCCGAAAACCAAGCACCGCCTTCAGGCTTTCTAAGGGCGTAAATTTTTGATTTCACTTCTCACTACCTATTACAGTTTTGAAGGCCATAAAATGCCAAGATGGCACAAAACCCCCACAAATGACCCCATTTTAGAAAGTAGACACCCCAAGCTATTTGCTGAGAGGCATTTTGAGTCCATGGAATATTTTATATTTTGCCACAAGTTGCGGGAAAATTACAAACTTTAATTTTTTTTAATTTTTTTTTCACAAAGTTGTCACTAAATGATATATTGCTCACACATGCTATGGGTATATGTGAAATGACACCCCAAAATAAATTCTGCTGCTTCTCCTGAGTACGGGGATACCACATATGTGGGACTTTTTGGGAGCCTAGCCACGTACGGGGCCCCGAAAACCAAGAACCGCCTTCAGGTTTTCTAAGGGCGTAAATATTTGACTTCACTCCTCACTACCTATTACAGTTTTGAAGGCCATAAAATGCCAAGATGGCACAAAACCCCCACAAATGACCCCATTTTAGAAAGTAGACACCCCAAGCTATTTGCTGAGAGGCATGTTGAGTCCATGGAATATTTTATATTTTGCCACAAGTTGCGGGAAAATTACAAACTTTTTTTTTTTTTCACAAAGTTGTCACTAAATGATATATTGCTCACGCATGCCATGGGCATATGTGAAATGACACCCCAAAATAAATTCTGCTGCTTCTCCTGAGTACGGGGATACCACATATGTGGGACTTTTTGGGAGCCTAGCCGCGTACGGGGCCCGAAAACCAAGCACCGCCTTCAGGCTTTCTAAGGGCATTACAGTTTTGAAGGCCATAAAATGCCAAGATGGCACAAACCCCACCAAATGACCCCATTTTGGAAAGTAGACACCCCTAAATTTAGGGGTACACTAGTGAGACTAGGTAATAAATGGCGGGTGCCCTGAAACTATAAAAAAAATAACTAACCAACCAGCGTCACCTGTAACAGTTATATGGTGATCACTGGTGAAAGGGTTAACTAGGGGGCAATCAGGGGGCTTTATGCGGTAGTATATGGGGGTCCCTGGCGCTATAAAAAGCTGCGGCGAACCTAAATACCTACCTGCCTAACTAGCGTCACCTGTGACACTAATACAGTGATCAGAAAAACGATCGCTTATTAGGCTGGGTTCACACTGGAGCGATGTGGGAATGCCACGAATGCGCGGCGGGTTCCCGCATCACATGCCTCCCGGCGGCAGTTCACACTGCCCTATGCGAACTGCTGGGAGTGTCAGTGAAATGTTAATGACACCCCCAGATCAGTTCGTATATCGCAGTGCGATCTGCAAACTCGGATCGCATGGTGTGAACACCCATGCGATCCGATTCTGCTGCGGACCAAAAAAAGGGTCCCGTGCGAGTTTGCGGCGGGTGCGACACGAATTCAGCCATACTATCTGTATGGCTGAACTTGAATCGCACAGAGAGCGGATGTGATTTGCACTGCAGTGCGGTGCGAATCACATCCGTTCTCATAAACCGCTGCAATGTGAACCCAGCCTTAGTGACACTGGCGACGGGGGGTGATCACGGGGTTAAACCTTTATTGGGGGGGTTAGGGGGGTACCTTAGAACTAAAGGGGGCTAACCCTAACTGCCCTAACAGTTATTACAGTCACAAATGACACCCGCCGGGTGATCAGGGGGTTAAACCTTTAATGGGTAATAAATGGCGGGTGCCCTGAAACTATAAAAAAATAACTAACCAACCAGCGTCACCTGTAACAGTTATATGGTGATCACTGGTGAAAGGGTTAACTAGGGGGAAATCAGGGGGCTTTATGCGGTAGTATATGGGGGTCCCTGGCGCTATAAAAAGCTGCGGCGAACCTAAATACCTACCTGCCTAACTAGCGTCACCTGTGACACTAATACAGCGATCAGAAAAATGATCGCTTATTAGGCTGGGTTCAAACTGGAGCGATGCGGGAACGCCATGAATCCGCGGCGGGTTCCCGCATCGCATGCCTCCCGGCGGCAGTTCACACTGCCCTATGCGAACTGCTGGGAGTGTCAGTGAAATGTTAATGACACCCCCAGATCAGTTCGCATATCGCAGTGCGATCTGCAAACTCGGATCGCATGGTGTGAACACCCATGCAATCCGATTCTGCTGCGGGCCAAAAAAAGGGTCCCGTGCGAATTTGCGGCGGGTGCGGCGGGTGCGACACGAATTCAGCCATACTATCTGTATGGCTGAACTCGAATCGCACAGAGATCGGATGTGATTTGCACTGCAGTGCGGTGCGAATCACATTCGTTCTCATAAACCGCTGCAATGTGAACCCAGCCTTAGTGACACTGGCGAGGGGGGGTGATCACGGGGTTCAACCTTTATTGGGGGGGTTAGGGGGGCACATTAGAACTAAAGGGGGCTAACCCTAACTGCCCTAACAGTTATTACAGTCACAAATGACACCAATGCAAAAAAAAAAAAAAGCAATTGGTGTCACTGTGACTGGGGGGGGCAGGGGTAATTGGGGGTTGATCGGGGGGTAAAGGGGGGGTGGGTGTGAGTGTGCCTGGCATGTTCTACTGTGTAGTGTAGTGCTTGCGCAACTCACCGATGCTCTCTCCTCGGTGCCGGAACGAAAAATACCGACACGGAGGAGAGAATACATCACTTCCTCTCCTGTGTTTACATTACAGGAGAGGAAGTGATGTCACGGGACATTTTCATTCGTCGGGAGCGATCGCGAGGGGGTGGCCATGAATGAATGGCCGTCCCCTCATCCGGGATCGCTCCCGAACGAATACCGACCTCCGCAGGCACCGGGCGGGGGCCCGATCGGGCCCCCGACCCGCGGGCAGGCATGGACGTACATGTAAGCCCTTATGCCTGCCCGTGCCATTCTGTCGACGTACATCGTCGTGCGGCGGTCGGCAAGTGGTTAATATTATTTGTATATTATGTGAGGGGCTTATTTACCATAAGGCAAATATGGCGTTTGCCTTGAGCTGCACTTTTCAGGGGAGGGGCAGTACCTAAACCCCAGTGGTGCTTGCCGTTGCAGGCATTACCCCAATATTGCTTTTTTTAAACTGGCAACTGTAACAGCAATCGGAGCAGCTTACTAGTTGTTTGATCGCTAGTACAAGTACATACCTCCCAACATTTTGAGATGGGAATGAGGGACACCTACTAGCAAATGTATGTAGGCAGAGGACACGCCCCCTGCCACACCCCCTTAAAGGAGAATTAACAACCAAAAAAAAGGTTAATTAAGTCCACAAGGGACTTTTTTTTACCACTACTATTCCTTTATATTGGCTTCAAAAATGTACAAATGCAGCAATTTATAATTTTGGAAGAAACACTTTTTGAAAGATAAAAAGTGCATTTTATATACAACTATATAGATCAGACCAAAACGAGGGACAAATGAGGATGAAAGAGGGACAGAGGGACATTGCTCCAAATCAGAGACAGTCCCTCGAAATCAGGGACAGTTGGGAGCTATGCAAGTAGTGGGAGAGGAGAGGCTCTCCCATCCCACTGGTAGATCTGAGAGACCAGCCAGCATGTCCGCTGGCTGGCCAGGTAGCCGGCTTTGATCGGCTGTTGGTAACAGTAAACTGGAAGCCAAGACATGACATCACTTGCAGTTTACTCGGAAACCATTGGTGCCAGTTTTAAAAAATAAAAAAGCATTTAAATTTTAAAAACACTGATCTTGGTATTTAGAATGCTTTTAAGTGCAGAGGAGGGATCTGGAGCCTTAAAGACCCCAGATCTCTCAATAAAGAATACCTGTCACATGCCAACAGTGCTAAAAATAAATAAAAAAAAATGAAAAAAAACTAAAAAGCAACAGAGTCAAAATAAAAAAAATAAAAGAAATGAATAAAAAAAAATTTAAGTGCTCCTTTCCTTTCATGCTCACACGCAAAGGCGAAAGCACATATCAGTCCCGCACGCACGCAAACAGCAATCGTCCCATACATGCGAGGTACCACCGTGAATGTCATATCATAGTCAGTAATTCTAGCACCAGCAGACCTCATGTGTAAATCTAAAATGGTAACTTGTAAAGACTTTTAAAGTGTCGCCTATCGATAGTAAAACGTACATCGATTGTCGCTGTTGCACGACGTGCTCAATGTTAAAGCGGCTGGGATGGGACAAATGTAGATGGAGGGAGGGGTGCATCCAAATTTTAGTCTTGGCAAGGGCAGCTGAAAAACAAAATACACCACTGTGTTATGTGTCTAGTTTTTTTGAAGTTAGAACAAAAAAAATCTGCTTTCTGGTTTTTAAAATGTAACTCAAAAGGAATTGTTCTGAGCACAGTCAAAATCTGGAAGTTGTAGAATAGGGATGAGCTTTGTGTTCGAGTCGAACATACGTTCGACTCGAACATCGGCTGTTCGCCCGTTCGGCGAATTCCGAAAGTTATGGGCCGTTCGCGCCAAATTCGCGTGGCGCTCACGGCCCACAATGCACTGCGTCATCGCAGTGCATTGCTGGCTCATGATTGGCCAAGCATGCACTGTGACCCCACATGCTTGGCCAATCACAGCGCCAGCAGCGAGGAGAGCCATGATTGGCCACAGGCAGGATGCCTGTGGCCAATCATAGCTCAGGCTGTGTAGTACACGCCCCACACTATATAAGGCCGCCAGCGCGGCGGCCTAGTGTAGTGTGTTGGCGTCTGAAGCAGTTAGTGGGTGTTCTGTGTACCTTCAACACAGTACACACCGATCGTTTTCGGACGATTTTCGATCTTGCTGTTGTGTAGTGGTTGTTGTCTGTGTGCCCTGACCGCAGTATACACCGCTATATTCACCTCACCTATATAGCTAGTGATCTATCTTTTATAATAGAGCTTGCAGTCAGTAGTGTTAGGAGCTTGTGCGTGCTGTCTGCGTGCTCTGTACCCAGTACACACCGCTATATCCACCTACATAGCTCTTATCTATTTGAGCCCACTTGCCATCTGCAGGAGTTATTGGAAGTTGTGTGTGCCTCCAGCACAGCACAGTATACATCTGTATATACCCCTTTATCTCTGGTGTTCTATAAAAAAAGGCATCTGCAGGAGTTAGTGGGTTTTTTGTGCCTCCAGCACAATATACACCTGTATCTACCCTTTATTGCTGTTCTCTAATAGAGCCATCTGCAGGGCTTAGTGGGTATTGTGTGACTCAATTACAGTATACCCCTTTATCTCTGGTGTTCTATAATAAAGGCATCTGCAGGAGTTAGTGGGTGCTGTGTGACTCCAGCACAATATACACCTGTATCTACCGTTTATTGCTGTTCTCTAATAGAGCCATCTGCAGGGCTTAGTGGGTGTTGTGTGACTCCATTACACTGCTGTTTTACCCAACTCCCTTCAGGCCATTACCATGTCTGGAAGGCCAGCAAGGAGAGACAGACAGGCGCGAGCCGATAAAAGAGGGCAAGCAGGCTCTGTGTCTAGAGACAACAGTGCTGGTCGTGGACGCGGTGCATTGTCATCAGCACGTGGCCATGGGACACGCTTGTCCTTCTTTTCGGCAGCTGGACATGTTGAACCGCAACATGCCAACGACTTGGTAGAGTGGATGACCAAGCCCTCTTCATCCTCCTCATCCTCTCTCACCCAGTCTCAGGGTACTAGCAAAGCAGCTGAAAAACACATCGTCTTCCCTCCTCTCAATGTCATCATCAGTGACTCCTTCCCTAGACCCACCACGTCCTCCTGAGGAGTCTCCTGAACTCTTTGAGCACAGTGTTGGGTACATGCTCCAGGAGGATGCCCAGTGTTTTGTGGGCTCTGATGATGACACTCAGCTAGAGGAAGGCAGTAGCGTGAGCGCAGAGAGAGGGGATGCTCAAGAAGGACAGCAATCTGGCAGTCATGTTCCACAAGCTGCAGCAAACTGCCAGGTTTGCTACAGCGATGAAGAGGGAGGGGATGATGAGGGCACTGACTCCACATGGGTGCCTGGAAGGAGAGAGGAGGAGGAGGAGGAGGAGGATGAGGAGGCACATGTCCAACGAGGCAGGATGCCCTCCGGGGGCCAGCTTAGGGGCAGCACACCGACTGACTCACACCGCAGAGCTCTGCCTGTGCAGGGCGCTGCCTCTGCGCGTTATTCTAAAAGTTCTTTGGTGTGGGCCTTTTTTGAGACGAGTGCATCAGATCGCACCGCTGCTATTTGCAACATATGTCTCAAGCGTATCTCGCGTGGCCAAAACATCAGCCGCTTGGGCACCACATGCTTGACCAGACATATGTTGACCTGCCATGCAGCTTGTTGGCAAGCGTACCTCAAAGACCCACACCAAAGAACAAAGCGGACCTCTCCTTGCTCCTCATCAGCTGGCATCTCCAACCCCACTAGACCTTCAGTCCTCTCTGAAACCTGCTCTGAGAGGAATGAAGGTGTAGAATTAGGTGTGTCACAGCCAAGTGCTTCCGGGAACTCTGCTAGCGGTACACCCACGTCCGATTATAGCAGGCAAATGTCCCTGCCCCAGCTGCTGGACCGGCGAAAAAAGTTCACTCCCAGCCATCCACATGCCCAGCGGTTGAATGCTAGCTTGGCTAAATTGCTAGCACTTCAACTGCTGCCTTTTCAGTTGGTAGACTCGGCCCCCTTCCGTGAGTTTGTACAATGTGCGGTTCCTCAGTGGCAGGTCCCCAAACGCCACTTTTTCTCACGGAAGGCGATTCCGGCTCTCTACCGGCATGTGGAAGGCAATGTCCTTGCCTCGCTGGACAGGGCGGTCAGCGGTAAGGTGCATATTACCGCTGACTCATGGTCCAGCAGGCATGGACAGGGACGTTACCTGTCTTTCACGGCCCATTGGGTCACTCTTCTGGCAGCTGGGAAGGATGCAGGACAAGGTGCAGTAGTGTTGGAGGTTGTTCCGCCACCACGCCTCCAAAATGCTACTATTGGTTGTGACACACCTCTCTCCTCCACCCCCTCCTCTTCTTCTTCCTCCATGGCCTCTTCCAGTGCTCTCTCCTCAGAACCAGCGGTGCTTCGTAGGCGTTCCAGGGGCTACGCAAGTACGCAGGCAAAACGATGCCATGCCGTGCTTGCGCTGGTTTGTTTGGGGGACAGGAGCCACACTGGGGCGGATGTTTTGTCAGCTCTGCAGGAGCAGGCCGAGAGGTGGTTGACGCCACGCCAGCTTAAGCCAGGAATGGTGGTTTGTGACAATGGCACCAACCTCCTCTCCGCCCTCAGACAGGGACAACTGACCCATGTGCCCTGTGTAGCTCACGTCCTTAACCTGGTGGTGCAGCGGTTCTTGGGCAGGTACCCCGGCTTACAGGATGTCCTGAAGCAGGCCAGGAAAGTCTGTGTGCATTTCCGCCGATCATTTAATGCCTGTGCTCGGCTGGCTGAGCTCCAAAAGGAGTTGAACCTGCCCAAGAACCGCCTTATAAGTGACATGCCCACCAGGTGGAACTCAACGTTGGCCATGCTGCAGCGGCTGCACACGCAGCAGAGGGCCATCAATGAGTACCTGTGCGACTACGGCACCAGGACAGGGTCAGGGGAGCTTGTTTTTTTCTCACCACGCCAGTGGGGCATGATCAGGGATGCATGCAATGTCCTGTCACCGTTTGAGGAGGCCACAAGGATGGTGAGCAGTGACAGTGCATGCATCAGTGACACTGTACCTCTTGTCCACCTCTTGGAGCATACGCTGCGTGGAATAATGGACAGGGCACTTGAGGCAGAACAGAGGCAGGAAGAGGAGGACTTCCTTGCCTCTCAAGGCCCCCTTTATCCAGACAGTGTTCCTGCTGTGCCACCCATCACACAGGAAGAGGATGAGGAGGAGGAAGAGGAGGAGGAGGATGATTGTGTCAGCATGGAGGTGGAGGCTGGCACTCAGCAGCAGCAGCAGTCTTGTAGGGATGATTTACAGTCCCAAGAAACACGTGGACTTGTACGTGGCTGGGAGGAGGTAGCTGCGGATCATGTTGTCCTTAGTGACCCAGAGGACTCCGGACCGAATGCCTCAGCTAACCTACGCTGCATGGCCTCCCTGATCCTGCAAAGCCTGCGGAAGGATCCTCGTATTCTTCGGATCAAGGAGAGGGACCATTACTGGCTGGCCACTCTCCTTGATCCACGGTACAAGGGTAAGGTTGCCGACCTTATCTTGCCATCGCAGAGGGAGCAGAGGATGAGACATCTCTGGGAGGCCTTGCAGAAAGGTTTGTGCAACGCGTTCCCAGAGACTGGGAGGTTACAAACTCCTGGTCCTGGACAACGTGTTGCTGAGGCATCGGTCAGAAGGAGTGGTGGAGAAGGTGGCCGTCTGACTGATGCTTTCAGACAATTTTTTAGTCCACAGCCCCAAGGTATGATCGGTTCCAGCACCCATCGCCAGCGTCTGATTTACATGGTGCAGGAATACCTAGGGGCAAGGTCAGACTTGGACACCTTTCCCACCGAAAATCCTCTGGCTTACTGGGTCTTGAGGATGGATCACTGGCCAGAGCTTGCACAGTATGCAATTGAGCTACTGGCCTGTCCTGCATCCAGCGTTCTTTCGGAACGCACCTTCAGTGCTGCTGGTGGCTTTGTTACCGATCACAGGGTGCGCCTGTCCACCGAATCAGTTGATCGACTGACCTTCATAAAGATGAATCAGTCTTGGATCACCCACAGCTACCAAGCACCTGAAGCTGATGTAACAGAATAATTTTTTTGGAAATATCACATCCCTTCAAGACTGCCTATGCTGATGCTGAGTGACTGTCCTGTTATGTTGATTGTCTATCCTCTTCCTCCTCCGCTGATATGTTGGAAGAACATTTCTGGTTCTGGGTGATGCCTAAGGCCCAATTTTTCTGCCCCTGTTTAACAGGGGCGTTTAAGTGCAATTTTTGATGCAATGCTTTGCAGCAGGGCTAATTCCTGCAATAAAACTAGAGTATATGGAAGAGGTTGCAGTGTGGTGGCACCAGCACCAGTGCCTAAGGCCCAATTTTTCTGCCCCTGTTTAACAGGGGCGTTTAAGTACAATTTTTGATGCAATGCTTTGCAGCAGGGCTAATTCCTGCAAAAAAACTAGAGTATATGGGAGAGGTTGCAGTGTGGTGGCACCAGCAGCAGTGCCTAAGGCCAAATTTTTCTGCCCCTGTTTAACAGGGACATGTAATTACAATTCTTGATATAATATTTCACAGGAGTGCCCCTTCCTGTGCCCACCCAGAGTAATGGTGAGGACTTATAGTGTTGTGGCACCAGCACCACAACCACCAAAGGTCAATTTTTCTACCACTGTTCAACAATGGCATGTAATTACAATTCTTGATATAATCGTTCACAGCAGGGCGCTCCAGCGCCCACCAAGAGTCACTTTGAGGGCTTACAATGTTGTGGCAAAACCAACACCTTGTTCCGCCATTTCTGCAGAGCATATAGGGCAGGCCCCTACTTTCAAACATCCAATTTACAAACATCTCCTACTTGCAAACGGAAGGAGACAACAGCAAGTGAGATGAAAAAAGATTGACGACAAAACAAATTATACAGGGGTGATAACCCTTCCCTATGTTTTCCAAAAAGCTTAAAAATAGTTTTTTTGACTGGAGCTACACTTTAAAAATGTACCAGTTGAAAATTACAAACAGATTCAACTTAACATAACAAACCTACACAGTCCCTGTCTTGTTTGCACCGCCTGTATACTGCTGTTCTGAGTATATAGGGCCTGGGGGCCACACGCATTTCCTTTTTTTAATATGGGTACAGGGTTCCCCTTAATATGCGTACAAGACCCAAATAGGCTGGTAATGGGCAGGGAGGGCTACCCATGCCATTTTTCTCAATGATTTTCAACCATATTGCAGGAACCAGATATAACATTAAAACCGCAAGCAGTTTTAAATGGTGTTATTTCCGTTTAATGTCATTTTGTGCAGGGACTGTTCTAAACACGGGAAACACGTGGCACTTCACAGGCATACTACAGACACCCCCCAGGCACCATATTTAAAAGGAATGTTTCACTTTTTTTTTCACTTTAATCGTCATTAAAATCAGTGCTCCCGCTAAAACGGCCATTTTTAAAAACATTTTATGCATTGACCCATGTCCCCTGGGGCAGGAGCCAGGTCCCCAAACCCTTTTTAGGACAGTATCTTGCATATTAGCCGTTAAAATTAGCACTTTTAATTTCGAACGTTCGAGTCCCATAGACTTCAATGGGGTTCTAAAGTTTGTTCGAATTTGGGGTCCGTTCGAAAGTTCTGGTGCGAACCGAACCGGGGGGTGTTCGGCTCATCCCTATTGTAGAAAAATCTCCACTGTAAAAAGGGAGAAAATTAGTATGCACATCACCAAACCTCCATGGAGCAATGGTCCTTGCTTCCATCTAGGATATAGGATATATTTTTCAATTTTTTATGAATTCTTTGTTATGTTAGGCTGCCATCTAGTGGCAAATGTTTGAAAATTCATCTTACTCATTTTCGATTGTTCTATAAAGAGTATCTGTAAGTTCATACAAGGTCAAGCTCATTTATTAATTATTAGAATGACTCACACAAAAGACTAATATATACCCAAACTGCTGTAATTAATATCTGCTGATATCTATAATCCTGGTTATAATGCACACAGCTAAAAATACAAATTATAATAATCTCTATGTGAATATAATACTACATTTATGACACATATTTTTAAAAAAGCATGTGCTTAAAATGCTAAGTTCAACTTTTTCAGAAAATAGCTTATAAAGTCAAGAGGTCCCTGTAGATATTAGGAGTCCCAAGCATCTGAAGGGACATAAATGGCTTACAGGTAAAACAGAAAAATGGATGATTATATTACAAAACAGTTTTTCATTTCTTTTAGAGCACCTTGGCAGCATAGGTTTTTTTTCTGGAAAAGGTTACTTTAAAGATCATCAGTTATGTTCTATGCTGTGCTCTACACCAAATTGCGTTCTTAGGTTTTCTTTCTTTGTTTTCACCTGGTCATTCAGCCTGTAGGCAGGTGTTGTCTGCTTTCTCCCCTGCTGATGCTTCTCTTCCGCAGTAGCACTGCAGTTAGAGGAGAAGTCAGCAGGAACATAGTTGCTCTGTGGGTCACTGGAGAAGCTAGTCCATTGAATGCTGGCACCCCACGTAGCTCTATCTTGGGTCAGGCAGAGCCTTTTTAAGGCCCTGGCTCCCAGGTTTGGTGCACATTTTGTGAGTTGGTTGGATAGGGATAGGTACCCCACCTGGTAGGGACATAACTAATGGCAGGGAAAGGTTCCTGACAAGAAGGGAAAGCATGGGGCTCATAACTTCTATGGACATCTGTCTGCCTGTTTGCGCACAAGATGGCCAGGCTGCATTCTACCCCTCTCTACAGGCACTGTCAGTTCAGCTGAATCCGGCTCTCTCTGCGTGTTACTGGAACTGTGAGTGTTCTCGGCCGGGCTGCCTTCCCACCAGGTTATTTGTGAACTGTCCCTGAATTATCTCAATACAAGTTCTTTCATTGCACTGGGACTGAGTGTATTTTGGCCTCCACAGCACACTGCACCCCACCTCAAAGTCAGAAAGTCTGTTATTTTTCAACTTCCTTTAACTACTTGCCTACTGGGCACTTTTATCCCCTTCCTGCTCAGACCAATTTTCAGTTTTCAGTGTTGCTGCACTTTTGAATGACAAGTGCACGGTCATGTAACACTGTACCCAAACAAAATTTTTAGAATTTATTTTGAGACAGATAGAGCTTTTTTTTTTTGGAGGTATTTAATCACCACTGGATTTTCAATTTTTTTGCTAAAAAAATAAAAAAATAATTTTAGTTTCTGTTATAAAATTTTGTGCGTGAAAGGACCCTAACTGTAATCAGCTGTGATTGGACCCAGCTGATTATATGGGTAAAGAGCTTCATCATCGGCTCTTTACCAAGATTTTTCCCAGGGACAGGCTTTCTCCCAGGGACAGGCTCTTTCCCAGGGACAGAGCTCACCACCGATTATGTCGCCCCAGACTGAGAGAGCTGCAGCCCACCCATCAATTGAGGGTCAATTTGAGGCAAAACATTTACTGCTGACAATAGTCAGCTTTTATTCATTTATGTAAAAACTTTATCCCAAAAGAAAAAAACATGTAACGGATTAAAAAGGTGGAGTTTGGATACAGATTGCTAGTCAAGTCCATCTAAATCTGCTAGTCCATCTACTCCCCCCCCCCCCCACAGACAGACAATGCTTCTGTCAAAAGGTGTCTGTTTTACTACTTCATCCAGAATGCAGCAAGTAAGACAGCAAGTGTGTTACTGGCAGATAAAATAAAGGAAAAAATGCCTAAAAAAGAAAACTAAAGCAACTACCACACCTAAGGATTGGTGAGCTGCAATATATTACATTTTTGGTTTTTAGTTTAATGCCACTTTAACCACTTGCCGGCCCGGGCCATAACTGAAAGGCGGCTACATGGGAGGGCATCCATAGACGTCCTCCCAAAATCTTACTCTCACGTACCCCCTGGGGTGCGATCCAGCAAACATCTGTGACCTCCAGGTCCAGAAGACCCGGTGCATCACGGATCGCGTCACAGAGCGAACACTTGTAAACAAACCCAGTGTCATGTCATGATGCCGGTTCCTCCCTCCCCTCTCTGTACCAATCAGTACAGTGTGAGGGGAAAGGGGGAGAGATTGCAGCAGCGCTGTGGACTGGATGTGTAGTGCCCACAGCACTGCTCTGTGCCAATACTCTGCAATACTCTGCCTATACTGTGCAATACTCTGCCAATACTGTGCAATACTCTGCAACACTGTGCAATACTCTGCAACACTGTGCAATACTCTGCCAATACTGTGCAATACTCTGCCAATACTGTGCAACACTGCCAATACTCTGCAACACTGCCAATACTCTGCAACACTGCAATACTCTGCCAATACTCTGCCAATACTGTGCAATACTCTGCAACACTGTGCAATACTCTGTCAATACTCTGCAACACTGTGCGATACTCTGCCAATACTCTGCAACACTGCAATACTCTGCCTATACTGTGCAATACTCTGCCAATACTGTGCAATACTCGGCAACACTGTGCAATCCTCTGCCAATACTCTCCAACACTGTGCGATACTCTGCAATACTCTGCAACACTGCAATACTCTGCCAATACTTTGCCAATACTGTGCAATACTCTGCAACACTGTGCAATACTCTGCCAATACTCTGCAACACTGTGCAATACTCTGCCAATACTCTGCAACACTGTGCAATACTCTGCAACACTGCAATACTCTGCCAATACTCTGTAATAAATTTTAACACAAAGATTTATTTTATTTTTTTACCGAATTTTCAGTGTTTTTTTATTTATAGCGCAAAAAATAAAAAATCCAGCGGTGATTAAATACCACCAAAAGAAAACTCTATTTGTGTGAAAAAAAGGACAAATATTTCATATGGGTACAGTGTTGCATGACTGAGTAATTGTCATTCAATGTGTGAGAGCACCGAAAGCTGAAAATTGGTCTGGTTAGGAAGGGGGCTTAAGTGCCCAGTGGTCAAGTGGTTAAACAACAACTGTAACAAAATATAACAGTTTCCAATTCCAGTTTTTGTAAACAGGTTAGCTAGCATGTCAGTTCAGCACCCCCTCATGACCAGAGGCCATCTTACTAAACTGGGTCCCACATATGGAAGGATAATGTATTTTCACTTACCAGTCACTGAAAGAAAGTCACTGTATACCTTGCGAGGCCTCACACACTGTGGTTCCAAGTCGGGAACCTAGGACAGATTCCATTCTGCAGGGGACCCTAAAATAGCAACCCAATCACTTTTCTTTTATGCTAGAACTAAATTACACTCCATTAGCTTCTAGCCTGGCTACAGTGACCAGGGAAAGTAACACCTGAAACCAGAAGTGAGGTTTTAAATGTTGCTTTCAGGTTTTTTGCAGCAAGGAGAGATCAGTAAATGGGTTCTGCACTAGGACAGCAGATCCTGGGAAACTTGATGTGGGGGGAACACATTTCTGGGGATCTGTGAAAGCAATCAGGTGGCAATACATCCCCCCCTATTGCTTGTATAAGAAAATTGACAGTCAGCTTGTTAAACATACAACCCCTGCTGTCACAGTCGTATAAAGCTGAGCTCCAGACAAACAGCTAAATATGCAGTTGAAAATGCATATGTGAACTGTCTTATCTACTGAAAAAAATGAAATTCTGCTCAGCCACTTTTGTGATTCATACACCACTACTAGATAGCACAGTCAGCAGATTGACACCATGTTTAATGTTGTTGTGGACATTTTTTTTTTCTAGTTTCAGATACCAACTGATTGGGGAAAAGCCAATGTAGCACCAATATTTAAAAAGGGCCCAAAATACATCCCTGAGAATTACAGACCAGTTAGCCTAACCTCAATAGTATGTAAACTCTTGGAGGGGATGATAAGGGACTATATACAAGATTTTAACTTATTAATTTGTTCAGATCTTTTTGCAAGGTTTCCACATCCTGCGGAGAAGTTATTACCCTGCTTAGGTCAGTATCTTCCGCAAATACAGAGACTGAACTGTTTCCCTATCCTCCAGGTCGTTTATGAACAAAAGACTTGAGTCTTTATTGCTTTCTGTATTTCCTCCAGCTGCAGTCCCATAGACACAAGAAAGAAAAGTGAAGGGAAATCCCACCTTCAACATTTGTCAACAGAACGCATTCTGCCATAGGAAGATATTTCTTCACCTTTTTGTTTATGTAAAATTCTCATTCTCCCCAGGTTCAAAATTGGGACAAAAACAGCATTAAAAGGTCAGAGGTCCCAGCCCTTCTCTAATTTAAGGCTATCACCATCTTTAGCAACAACATTTAGAGTGTAACATGTCACATGTTACACCTCTCACCTCCTGGCTCCTCCCCTGGGGCAGTGGGCAGGGGTTAATCTCCCCTGCAGACGCTGTCACATTTAAAATCAGACCCTGCCTGCACAGCTGTACTATTTATTCAGAAGATTCTGTGAATGAATAAATGTAAAAGTCCTAACTTCAACCTCGGAAGATGGACTTGTAGTTCTCAGTGGACTGTGCGTTCACTGATTAATACCTCTGCAATCCATTGATACTTTCTGCAGCTCAGTAACTGAAAGTTCATACAGAGTTACAGGCAGGGAGCTGTACGAAGTGTCTACAAGAGCCTGACATTATACCCTGAGTAAAAAAAAAAATAAAAAAAAAAATTTACCAGTAAAAACATGTGCATATTTTTTTTTCATAGATGTCAAACGTTTTTACGGAAGTTATACTTAAAAGAGAAGTATGGCCAAAGCTTTTTTTTTTTATCACAGGATTGCACTTACTTTTGCTCTGACCCAGAGTCAGTGGTGAGTGGGCTATTGTCCACTCTCAGCAGATGCAGCAGAGCCACTCCGGGGGCCCTTTGGAAGTGCAGCAGAAATTACATCCCAGTGCTTAGCTGTCCTATTCCTGAGGCTACTGGTCCCAGTACCAACTCTGCTGGCTGCAGCTGCCCCTTTCGCTAGCACTCCCGGCTAAGACTCCACACTCCTCCCAGACTGACTCTGCATCCATTCCAGACTCCTTGCTCCCAGTCCCTTTAGGCATGCCTTTCAGTCCTCTGACTGTACACTCACCAGCCCTCCTGGCTGTCTTCTTCCCTGGAGATTTGCCCAGCAGTGTTCTCCTGCTGTCCTCCTTGCTCCAGGGCCTCCTGGTCAGGATGCATCTGTGTGTCTTGAAGAGGGGTCCCTTTCGCACCCGAGCCCAGGCCTGAGTTCACCCCCCCCCCCCAGACTAGGGGGCTACTCTCGATGGCCTCCTCCATCTCAATATTCCACCCAAAGTCTAGAACACTAAGCTGGAGGGTGCTTCAAATTGAGATTCTGCCCGCAATCTAAAATCCCACTACAATCGCAAAACATATGTTCGAGTGTCATTCATTTTTTTTTTTTTTTTTTTTCAAATAACAGTTTTATTAGTTAGGTCAACAAAAGAACAAAAACAGAACACAGTAAATTCCACTCAATACTTGAATAGGGATATAGCAAGTACAGATATTTTAGCAGTAAGTGGTGCTACATCGTTGCTAAATCATACTATGGACTGTTATGCCCTGTACACATGTTCGGACTTTCCGACAACAAACCCGTGGATTTTTTTACGAAAGATGTTGGCTCAAACTTGTCTTCGCATAAACGCGGTCACACACATTTTGGCCCAAAATTCTGAATGTGTACATGACATATGATGGTAAATTAAGTTTGTTATAAGCTACACGAGAGAGCCTATGGGATACAAGGAAAATGTAAGAGAGAAGATAGGAGAGAAGGAGGGGAAAGAGGAAGAAAATAAAGTAGAAATGGGGAAGTAAAGTAGTAGCTCAACCCACGGCTCAGGGTGGGTCCTCCCAATGATGCCACAGTTCCCAGACCTCATCATGTATTTCAAGCCTATCCTGAAATCTAGCTGACATTTTTTCCATTTGCTCCACATCTCTTATTGTGGCGTACAGAGCGTCTTGGGAGGGTGGGGCCAGTTGAGGGCAACCAGACATCATGCGGTTGTAAGCATATGTATAAGCAATAGGGGCCTAATTGTGAAACAATGTAAAGTAGCTGATTCTGCCCAAGATCCCAAAACGCCAAATGTGAATGGAGCCTCATTGTGGGTAAGAAAGAATATTCTCTGAGCCATAACTTTGATTAAGGTCTAGTTTATGTTCCTGTGACAAGTAGAACCCCCACAGTGTGAAGAGGGAACAAACTGCATGGTTGTGATTTTTTTCACTTTGTTATTGGAATGGCAGGGCCACAAACATAATGAAGTGGCCCCCTGGCACCAGTGGCTTATCATCCATGGGTTCAGGGTGTTCACTGCACACGGGCTCCAAGGGGGAGGGGGCCCACTGTACTCTGACATATACTGCAGGGATGAGATATGTGTCAGGCTGTTTGTCTGCTGTTTGTCCTGAGCGCCAGTCGTTCCTGGAGTGCTTCACTCAGGTCAGTGCGGCCGGCAGGTTATTTGTGTAGATACCGGGGCCGGCAGCTGCCAGCTCTTCTCCTGTCACCTCAGAAGCTGACAATCCCCCTGAGGTAAGGTGACCAGATTTTTAAAATGAAATCTGGGAACATATATATTTTTTAATGGTAAACTATTTTATAAGCATATTTTCCTCAAATTATATATGCAGTGTATGCGGTATGTGTTTATGGAATGATTGTATGATACAGTATATATGTTATTTCTCACATTGTGTTCATGAGATAAAAAAAGAGTCAGGGGTGCGCTATGTATAGAGTTCAGGAGTGTGTGATGTACAGAGTGCAGAGTTCAGGGGTGCGCTATGTACAGAGTTCGGGGGTGCGCGATGTACAGAGTGCAGAGTTCAGAGATGTGCTATATACAGAGTCAGTGGTGCGCTGTGTGCAGAGTTCAGAGATGCGTGATGTACAGAGTGCAGAGTTCAGGGGGTGCACAATGTACAGAGTCCAGAGTTTGTCCTGAGCGCCAGTCGTTCCTGGAGTGCTTCAGTCAGGTCAGTGCGGCCGGCAGGTTATTTGTGTAGATACCGGGGCCGGCAGCTGCCAGCTCTTCTCCTGTCACCTCAGAAGCTGACAATCCCCCTGAGGTAAGGTGACCAGATTTTTAAAATGAAATCTGGGAACATATAAAAAAAAATTTTTTATCGGCAATGGTAAACTATTTTATAAGCATATTTTCCTCAAATTATATATGCAGTATGCGGTATGTGTTTATGGAATGATTGTATGATACAGTATATATGTTATTTCTCACATTGTGTTCATGAGATAAAAAAAGAGTCAGGGGTGCGCTATGTATAGAGTTCAGGGGTGTGCGATGTATAGAGTGCAGAGTTCAGGGGTGCGCTATGTACAGAGTTCGGGGGTGCGTGATGTACAGAGTGCAGAGTTCCGGGGGTGCACAATGTACAGAGTCCAGAGTTCAGGGGTGCACGATGTACAGAGTTCAGGGGTGCGTGATGTACAGAATGCAGAGTTCAGGAGTGTGTGATGTACAGAGTGCAGAGTCAGGGGTGTGCTATGTACAGAGTCAGGGGTGTGCTATGTACAGAGTCAGAGGTGTGCTATGTACAGAGTTCGGTGGTGAGCAATGTACAGAGTGCAGAGTTCAGGGGTGCGCTATATACAGAATCAGTGGTGTGCTGTGTGCAGAGTTCAGAGATGCGCGATGTACAGAGTGCAGAGTTCAGGGGGTGCACAATGTACAGAGTCCAGAATTCAGGGGTGCGCGATGTAGAGAGTCAGGGGTGCGCTATGTACAGAGTTTGGGGATGCGCGATGTACAGAGTGCAGAGTTCAGGGGTGCGCTAAATACAGAGTCAGTGGTGTGCTGTGTGCAGAGTTCAGAGATGCGCGATGTACAGAGTGCAGAGTTTAGGGGGTGCACAATGTACAGAGTCTAGAGTTTGTCCTGAGCGCCAGTCGTTCCTGGAGTGCTTCAGTCAGGTCAGTGCGGCCGGCAGGTTATTTGTGTAGATACCGGGGCCGGCAGCTGCCAGCTCTTCTCCTGTCACCTCAGAAGCTGACAATCCCCCTGAGGTAAGGTGACCAGATTTTTAAAATGAAATCTGGGAACATATATATATTTTTTTTATCGGCGAATGGTAAACTATTTTATAAGCATAAAAAGACAAAAAGTAGTGATGCGCAGTACTATAACAGGGAATTTAGCCTAGAGGCAAATAAATTCTATAGGCACTAAGATTATTAGGTGATATATATACTACCGCATAAAGTAAAAAGATGGTGTGTGAACCGGTATGCGTGCTTTATGAGGGGATGGTAAGGGACCCTCACCACTATAACATGGTAATATTCAGGATAAAAATCAAATGTATATACAAACATAAAAAAGAAAAATAATCACAGTAATTCAAACTAGTGATTCCCAATGCGATTTGTTAAAGCTGACAAAATCGCGTAAAGTGCCAGTGCTAGACAGTAAATAGGTCCGTGAAAATATCTTCTACACCATAAAGTAAATTAAACAGTATACAGTGGTGTGAAAAAGTGTTTGCCCCCTTCCTCATTTCCTGTTCCTTTGCATGTTTGTCACACTTAAGTGTTTCGGAACATCAAACCAATTTAAACAATAGTCAAGGACAACACAAGTAAACACAAAATGCAATTTGTAAATGAAGGTGTTTATTATTAAAGGTGAAAAAAAATCCAAACCATCATGGCCCTGTGTGAAAAAGTGATTGCCTCCCTTGTTAAAACATACTATTAGGGTCCTTTCACACGGGGCGGATCAGTTCTGATCCGCCCCGTGGATGTCCGTTTGCTCAGCGGGGATCACTCCGCCGATCCCCGCTGAGCAGGGAGATGACAGCTCCGTCTCTGCACACTGCGCAGGGACGGACCTGTCACAGCGCCGCTCTCCCCTATGGGAGATCGGATGACGACGGACCGCAGTGCCCGTCGTCACCCGATCCGATCCGCAGACGGATGGAAAAATAGCTTTTTCCTCCGTCACACTTTTTCGGATCGGAGCGGGTCGGATGTCAGCGGACATGTCACCGCTGACATCCGACGCTCCATAGAGCTCTATGGAGCACCCGTTCAGGTCCGCCTGAAAAACTGACAGGCGGGCCTGAACGGGACGTTAGTGTGAAAGAGGCCTAACTGTGGTTGTCCACACCTGAGTTCAATTTCTCTAGCCACACCCAGGCCTGATTATTGCCACACCTGTTCACAATCAAGGCATCACTTAAATAGGAGCTGCTTGACACAGTAAGGTCCACCAGAAGATCCGTAAAAGCTACACATCATGCCGAGACCCAAAGAAATTCAGGAACAATTGAGAAAGAAAGTAATTGAGATCTATCAGTCTGGAAAGGGTTATAAAGCCATTTCTAAAGCTTTGGGAATCCAGCGAACCACAGTGAGAGCCATTATCCACAAATGGCGAAGACATGGAACAGTGGTGAACCTTCCCAGGAGTGGCCGGCCGCCCAAAATTACCCCAAGAACGCAGTGACGACTCATCCAAGAGGTCACAAAAGACCCCACAACAACGTCCAAGGAACTGCAAGCCTCACTTGCCTCAGTTAAGGTCAGCGTTCATGCCTCCACCATCAGGAAAAGACTGGGCAAAAATGGCCTGCATGGCAGAGTTCCAAGGAGAAAACCACTGCTGAGCAAAAAGAACATCAAAGCTCGTCTCAATTTCTCCACAACACATCTTGATGATCCCCAAGACTTTTGGGACAACATTCTGTGGACCGATGAGACAAAAGTGGAACTCTTTGGAAGGTGTGTGTCCAAGTATATCTGGCGTAGAAGGAACACTGCATTTCATAAAAAGAACATTATACCAACAGTAAAATATGGTGGTGGTAGTGTGATGGTCTGGGGCTGTTTTGCTGCTTCAGGACCTGGAAGACTTGCCGTGATAAAAGGAACTATGAATTCTACCAAGAGATCCTGAAGGAGAATGTCCGACCATCTGTTCGTGTACTCAAGCTGAAACGAACTTGGGTTCTGCAGCAGGACAATGATCCTAAACACACCAGCAAGTCCACCACCGAATGGCTGAAGAAAAACAAAATGAAGACTTTGGAGTGGCCTAGCCAAAGTCCTGACCTGAATCCTATTGAGATGTTGTGGTATGACCTTAAAAAGGCCGTTCATGCTCGAAAACCCTCTAATGTAACTGAATTAGGACAATTCTGCAAAGATGAGTGGGCCAAAATTCCTCCAGGACGCTGTAAAAGCCTCATTGCACGTTATCGCAAACGCTTGGTTGCAGTTGTTGCTGCTAAGGGTACATACAAGTTTATCATGTATTGTATAAACGAGCCTCGAGCTCGATTGCGTCACTTCCGGTAGCTGTTTGCATAGATTTTAGGTATTGTGCACAGCTTCTTGATTACCCTAGAGGGATTTTGCTTTTATTCCCTCAGCACCAACATTTTTTATGCGTTTATTTTGATTCTTTGTCACTCTTTGCACAATTGAATTACTGAGCTGCTTACTGTTGCATTGATATTGCTTTGATTATTTTATGGTAGAGGACACCTGCACGTAATTATTTCTATATATTTTTTTTGCCACTGGCACCTTATGCGATTTTGTCAGTTACAACCAACCACTCTCTGCACAAATGATTTATCGAGTTGGTGACTGTTTTATGTATACTGTTTAATATATTTTATGGTGTAAAAGATTTTTTCACGGACCTATTTACTGTCTAGCACTGGCACTTTATGCGATTTTGTCAGCTTTAACAAATCGCATTGGGAATCACTAGTTTGAATTACTGTGATTATTTTTCTTTTTTATGTTTGTATATACATTTGATTTTTATCCTGAATATTACCATGGTATAGTGGTGAGGGTCCCTTACCATCCCCTCATAAAACACGCATACCGGTTCACACACCATCTTTTTACTTTATGCGGTAGTCTATATATCACCTAATAATCTTAGTGCCTATAGAATTTATTTGCCTCTAGGCTAAATTCCCTGTTATAGTACTGCGCATCACTACTTTTTTGTCTTTTTACTCTGTGACTGGGGTTCAAGTACCCCACTTCAGTGTGTGCAGCAGTACGAATACTCGCTTCTTTCCTGATTAGGCGCAGGAATAACTTCTTTTATATTTTATAAGCATATTTTCCTCAAATTATATATGCAGTGTATGCGGTATGTGTTTATGGAATGATTGTATGATACAGTATATATGTTATTTCTCACATTGTGTTCATGAGATAAAAAAAGAGTCAGGGATGCGCTATGTATAGAGTTCAGGGGTGTGCGATGTACAGAGTGCAGAGTTCAGGGGTGCGCTATGTACAGAGTTTGGGGGTGCGCGATGTACAGAGTGCAGAGTTCAGGGGTGCGCTATATACAGAGTCAGTGGTGCGCTGTGTGCAGAGTTCAGAGATGCACGATGAACAGAGTGCAGAGTTCAGGGCGTGCACAATGTACAGAGTCCAGAGTTCAGGGGTGCGCGATGTACAGAGTTCAGGGGTGCGCGATGTACAGAATGCAGAGTTCAGGAGTGTGTGATGTACAGAGTGCAGAGTCAGGGGTGCGCTATGTACAGAGTCAGGGGTGTGCTATGTACAGAGTTTGAGGGTGCGCGATGTACAGAGTGCAGAGTTCAGGGGTGCGCTATATACAGAGTCAGTGGTGCGCTGTGTTCAGAGATGTGCGATGTACAGAGTGCAGAGTTCAGGGGGTGCACAATGTACAGAGTCCAGAGTTCAGGGATGCGCTATGTACAGAGTTCGGGGGTGCGCGATGTACAGAGTGCAGAGTTCAGGGGTGCGCTATATACAGAGTCAGTGGTGCGCTGTGTGCAGAGTTCAGAGATGTGCGATGTACAGAGTGCAGAGTTCAGGGGGTGCACAATGTACAGAGTCCAGAGTTCAGGGGTGCGCAATGTACAGAATGCAGAGTTCAGGAGTGTGTGGTGTACAGAGCGCGGAGTTCAGGGGTGCGCGATGTACAAAGGATAGACAGAGGGATGGGGGGAGGGATAGATGGAAGATGGATGGAGGGAAGGATGGTTGGAGGGATGGTTGGATGGATAGAAGGGGGGATAAAGGGATGGATGGAGGGATGGAGTGATGGAGGGGGGGATGCATGCATGGAAAGATGAATGGGGGGATGGAGGGATGGATGGATGGAGGGGGATGGAGGGAGGGATAGAACACACAAATATCCGGTCCTGGTGCTGCTCTTCAAACTTTCTGTATCACACACTGTAAAAATAGCCTCTGCTCCTTCATTGCTGGCAGAAGCTGTTTCTTTATACTCACGGGCTCACTGTAGAGGCTGAGAAATTATCTGTCACTGCAGAGGCTGAGAAAAACCTACATAATGTCTGTCTCTTGAGGTGACTTTCTTCAGTCAAGACAAGATGTCCCCCTACCCCCCTCTCCCCAGCCCTTAGTTGTATCCTTTGTTGGGGGTATTGTCACCCTCTATTATGGGTGTACAGCGTGATTCAGGACTTTGATGGACTGTTACGTTTAGCTCGCGTCTTGATCACCGAGCTTTGGTGTTTGCTATTTGCTTCAAATATTATTGGTTTGTTGATGACTATTTAAATAAGTTTAAAGGAAGTTTGTTTTAAAAATGTATTTATGAACTTTTACCTCCAATAAAGGGCCACGGACTAATATTGTCCAAAGATATTTGTGTTTGTTGTTTCATTTAATTAACACCTTTTATTTCAGGTGATTTATTGAAAAAGGGTTCTTATGGGCTTTGCAATCCCATGTGAGTCTGAATCATTTTGAAGTATACCTACCTGCATAGTTTATATGTATGTTCTATCTACTGTATGATTGTTCAGTCAGTTAATCCCCTGTTCCCTCAGTAATGTATGTCTTCTATTCTATTACAGCTACCATTTATTTACACACCCTAATTTCTCCCCCTCCCCCCCACCCTTTGGACTGTGCAGTTTATTAACTATTTGTGCAACAGATTTAGTAACCTATGTTAGCTTTGGTATTATTTTGTAGAAATGCATGACCGCATCATGGTGCTTTTTAAATATCTGCTTGGAGTTCACCTTTAAAAATATATGAGCATATATAAAAAAGTATTGAAGGCAGCAGTACATTGTACATTCAGTGTTTTCTACTACATGTGTTGGGAGCTCATTAGTTAATGCCCAGGCGCTGTAACTGTGGCAAAGGGGTGGAGTTTTATAATGTCACAACCAATTGGCTAAGTTCCCAATACAATTCAGTTGGGCAGAGGAATAAAACTCACTTTGGTGCAACCAGACAGGTTTGCTGTAGACTACGAATCAAGGAGTGAAAAAAGAAGTGTAAGCAGAAAGGTGAGTCTTGTTATTTATGCTGGTGTATGTGTATACATCTCACAAAAGTTAGTACACGCCTCACGTTTTTGTAAATATTTTATTATATCTTTTCATGTGACAACACTGAAGAAATGACACGTTGTTACAATGTAAAGTAGTGAGTGTACAGCTCATATAACAGTGTGAATTTGCTGTCCCCTCAAAACAACTCAACACACAGCCATTAATCTCTAAACCGCTGGCAACAAAAGTGAGTACAACCCTAAGTGAAAATGTTCAAATTGGGCCCAATTAGCCACTTTCCCTCCCCAGTGCCATATGACTTGCTAGTGTTACAAGGTCTCAGGTGTGAATGGGGAGCAGGTGTGTTACATTTGGTGTTATTGCTCTCATTCTCTCATACTGGTCACTGGAAATTCAACATGCACCTCATGCCAAAGAACTCTCTGAGGATCTTAAAAAAAAAAAATTGGTGCACTACATAAAGATAGCCTAGGCTATAAGAAGACTGCCAAGACCCTGAAAATGAGCTGCAGCATTTTGGCCAAGACCATACAGTGGTTTAACAGGACAGGTTCCACTCAGAACAGGCCTCGCCATGTTCGACCAAAGAAGTTGAGTGCACATGTTCAGTGTCATATCTAGATGTTGTCTTTGGGAAATAGACGTATGAGTGCTGCCAGCATTGCTGCAGAGGTTGAAGGGTTGGGGAGACAGCCTGTCAGTGCTCAGACCATACACTGCACACTGCATCAAATTGGTCTGCATGGCTGTCTTCCCAGAAGATGATGCACAAGAAAGCCCAGAAACAGTTTGCTAAAGACAAGCAGACTAAGGCCATTGATTACTGGAACTGTGTCCTGTGGTCTGATGAGACCAAAATAAACGTATTTGTTCAGATGGTGTCAAGTATTTGTAATGGCAAAGGTGAGGAGTACAAAGACAAGTGTGTCTTGTCTACAGTCAAGCATGGTGGTGGGAGTGTCATGGCCTGGGGGCTGCACGAGTGCTGCCAGCACTGGGGAGCTACAGTTCATTGAGGGAACGATGAATGGCAATATGCACTGTGACTTGCTGAAGCAGAGCATGACCCCCTCCCTTCAGAGACTGGGCCACAGGGCAGTATTCCAATGTTATAATGACCCCAAACACACCTCTAAGACAACCACTGCCTTACTAAAGAATCTGGGGGTAAAGGTGATGGACTGGCCAAGCATGTCTCCAGACCTAAACCCTATTGAGCATCTGTGGGGCATCCCCAAATGGAAGGTGGAGGAGCACAAGGTCTCTAACATCCACCAGCTCTGTGATGTCATGGAGGAGTGGAAGAGGACTCCAGTGGCAACCTGTGAAGCTCTGGTGAACTCCATGCCCAAGAGGGTTAGGGCAGTGAGGGAAAATAATGGTGGCCACACAAAATATTGACACTTTGGGCCCAATTTGGAAATTTTCACTTAGGGGTGTACTCACTTTTGTTGCCAGTGGTTTAGACATTATTGGCTGTGTGTTGAGTTATTTTGAGGGGGACAGCAAATTTACACCTATACAAGCTGTACACTCACTACTTTACATTGTAACAAAGTATTTTCTTCACTGTTGTCACATGAAAAGATACAATAAAATATTTACAAAAATGTGAGGGGTGTACTCACTTTTGTGAGATACTGTGTGTATGTATATATGTAAATATGTGTGTGTATATATATATATATATATATATATATATAATATATTATACACACGTGTGTTCTTGTGTCCAACAGCAGAGCAAAGTTGGGTAGATGCCACACTCCCAATTCTGGAGACATAATAATGGCCCACCAGTTGTTCAGGAACTACAATTCCCATCATGCCTAGTCATGTCTTTCAATGTCAGAGTTTTACAAAGCTTCATGGGACGTGTAGTTCCGCAACTCTAGCATGTCTTGAAAAAGGTGTGTTCTCATGTGCCTTGTATAATGCCCAAAATATATAGTTTGGAGAATGCAAATGGGTCATGGCACATCTACATTCCAAATTTCGCACTTAAGATGGTCATGCACTATGATTGGCTAATCTTTGTACAACTTGATATTTAGGCTAAATAGGTAAACAGGCTCTTGCAGTAAATTTAATTTATTTAAGATCTAACTGATTGCAGTGTATGGTTTCCTTTAAAGATCAAGATCTGAAAATATTAATTTATGAGTTTATATAAATTTATTGTGTTTAGAAAACACTTCTCTGTTCATTGTAATGTATTGAAAGATTTGGGTAAAAAAAGAAAAAAATGTCAAAGATATATATTAGAAGTAATAGGAATAAGGTTAGCATCAAAAGGGTTAATTAACTCAGAACACCTACTAATTGCCTAACAAGATACACCCAACTAGATGAAATTAACCAATTGTATTGGGCACGCGCTATTAACGAGAAAACCGCAGTTACCCTAGCGCCAGTTGCAGTTTACATATGCGGTTATTTATTATCGCTATTTGCATGTCAACATGCGCTGGTTCGCACATTCAATTTCCCAAAGACAACCTCTGCATATGATGCTGAGCACGTGAACTCAACTTGTTTGGTCGACCATGACGGGGCCTGTTCTGAGTGGAACCTGTCCTCTAAGGCTGAATTCACAACTATGCATTTTTAGTGCTTTTTGCATTTTGCAGATTTGCACTACAGAACGTGTTCCATAGGAAACCATGTTAAATGGACTGTAGTGCAAATCTGAAAAATACAAAGAGCACTAAAACTGCATAGGTGTGAATCCAGCCTAAGGCCTGATTCACACTTATGCAGGTTGCAGTTTGCATATTGCAGGAGCATTTTGCTTTTTCAATACATGATTTTCATCCATTTAAGTCTATGGAACCAAAAACCAGAAAAAAGTCCCTGGCCCTTTCCATAAAATGCACAGATGTGAACTATCCATCCAGAGGAAACCATGTTAAATGGACTGTAGTGTGTTTTTGCAAAAATCGCTAACAAAATGCATAGGTGTGAACCAGGCCTTAAACTGCTGTATGATCTTGGCTACCATGCTGCAGCTCAGTTTCAGGGTCTTGGCAATCTTCTTATAGCCTTGGCCATCTTTATGTAGAGCAAGAATTCTTTTTTTTCAGATCCTCAGATAGTTCTTTGCCATGAGATGTCATGTTGGACTTCCAGTGACCAGTATGATAGTGAGAGCGATAACACCAAATTTAACACACCTGCTCCCCATTCACACCTGAGACCTTGTAACACTAACAAGTCACATGACACTGGGAAGAGAAAATGGCCAATTGGGCCCAATTTGGGCATTTTCACATAGGGGTGTACTCACTTTTGTTGCCAGTGGTTTAGACATTAATGGCTGTGTGTTGAGTTATTAGGCAAATGTACACTGATATACACTCACTACTTTACATTGTAGCAAAGTATAATTTCTTCAGTGCTGCCACATGAAAAGATATAATAAAAAAAGTGAGGGGTGTACTCACCTTTGTGAGATAGTGTGTGTGTGTGTGTGTGTATATATATCTATACAGGGCTCAAGTCCTGTGGGAACGCATGGGAACGGAGTTCCTATACTTTTTCCACAACAGGAACTCAGTTCCCATTAGCAGCTGGGTCCTGCAAGACGAAGTATGGGAGCTGTGTGGCAGGTGCTACACCAGCAGCCACCGACACAGCTCGCAATAGTAAGTGCCACACACCTGACCATTCAGGCATTGCCAGTAGGGGGCCCCATGACAGCTTCCGCTTCGATCTACCTGTCAATCACAGCTAGCTGACGGGTAGAGCAGCTATTATGCTCACAGGACGTGCAGGGAGAGAGGGGAGCTGAGGGAGGAACATCAGTTTGGGGTGATAAGCTGAGCACAACACCTGGCAAAGTTTAATGCCAGTAGGGAAGTTTATGTGGAAATATGTGAAGGGTTGGAATAGCAGCGAGTGTGTGTTGGAGCCCTGCAGAGTTTGCAGCCCACCAAGCTAACATACATCTCCTAAGCAGGAACACATTACTATCTCCCCAAGCATTCTGTCCAGATAATGTGCAGTTCATTTATGACCTTACGGTTTAACCCTGTGTTATCCAACAGTACTAACAGTTAAGCTTCATACACACAATACAAAAATTGGATGAAAAATATCACTTTTGAAGCGTTCGTGCATATAATTTTTTGGTGGGGGAGTGCATCTTGGGTGGGAGTTCCCACACTTTTTTCCCCCAGGACTTGACCCATGCATCTATATATCTAGATCAGGTCAGCTAGGCGTGCTATAACTATCAAGCCTGCCGACAAGGGTAGATCCATTGTCATTATGGATACTGTGACATATGAGAAAGAAATGATGAGACAATTAACTGATTAACAAACGTACATTCGTCTAGATCCAAATCCAATATTTTGCATAAAAGATGGAATTAAACAAGTGGTTAAATGGGCACTGGATGACAAAATCATTGACAGCGATACACAGTCATATTTAATAGTAGATTTTCCCAATACACCTGTCATATATGTAACACACTACTCCCTTGGGAGCTGCAAAGTGTGTTCATTACCTTTCTGTTAACTTGTTCCATTCTTCCTCCCCATCCATAAATTCCACAAGCAGCAGACAGACCTTGAAACTTTATAAAGATGTATTGCTTGAACTTTGAATGATGTTACATTAGAAGCAGAGGATATGAGTTGCATCTAATTATCTGGTTCCTGACTCTGTCTCTGTGTACTTTCCTTTGATGATCTGACCAGCATCACTCTGAATAATGCTGTGGGTTATGGATGTTAAAAGTCCCAGGCCTCACCGCCTACCTTGACTCTTGCAATCCGCCCGGCGTCAGTTCTGGAAAGTGTCCCTCACTAGGTCCTTGGACACAAACAAGTTTGACGGATGAGCACCACTGGGTTGCATTCGCTCTGCTCTCTCCCATCGACAGTCCATGATTGCCACAGAAGGTCCATCCCAGTTTCCCCCATCTGTTTTTCACCTACTTCCTCCTCTGCATGGTCCGGTACATCCCAGGCTGGGACGCCCGGTTTTCTCTTCCAGATTGCATAGCGACTGTATGGGTTATCCAGCACTGAGGTATCTGAACCGTCAGGCCTTCAAACCCTCTCCTGCTATCCAGCACAGGGGTCTCTGAATCCCCAGGCCTTCAAGCCTGCTCCCACTGCACAATACATCTCTCCTGCTTCTCTTGCTCCAGCTCCTCCCAGGAAGCATGTGACCCCCAGCTTATATGCAAGTCCTACCCCTGCCAACACAAACTAATGATTGGTCCAGAGCTCTCCATACAAGTTGCCTGCCACTCCAGTCCCAAGTCCTGCCTCCCTTCCAGAACATTTCCACTGAAAGGTAAAGGGGATCTCTCTGAGCCAGAGTGTAGGTGGCCACACCCCCCTCTATTCTATCATTCCCTCCTCCCAAAATAAACAACCAGGCCTAAAAAGTGTAAGGCCTTGGCCAAATTTACCTATCTAGCACCCACTTAAATGGGGTGGGCGCTACATATACATATACATATACATATTACCCAAGATTAATAAAAATCAAAATGATCCTCTGCCCCATAGTGTCCGGTGCTGAGTCTGTTACAGCTCCATTGGCTAGATATTTGAACAAATGTCTTTCACCTATTACTAGACAAATTAAATGGTATACTGTATACGTGATCCATATGATTTTTATTGAAAATAGGGGATTTAGCTGTTTCTGCAGTCTCAATAATGGTTACTTGGGACATTTCAAGTTCATACATCATAATACCATGTGAATTAGGTATAGAAGCCTGTCGCTGCCTCCTAATTGCATCACAGTTATACAATGCAACACAAATTGCTTTTTTTGATACAATTATTGCAAATTGTATTAGAGGAAAATGTTTTCCTATTCAAAGAAACATACTATCTACCAATTAGGGGCCTGGCGATGGGTTCTAATGTTGCACCCCCATATGCAAACACCTTTGTTAATATGGTTGAAGAATCTTTGATTTTTAATAACGTTTTATTCAACGAAAATTGTAAATGTTGGGTCAGATTTTTGGATGATGTGTTTGCGATATGGGAGGGCAACTTGAATGCTTTGATTATTTAATACCTATATTAACTATTTCATACCTGGTCTGAAGTTTAATATGACTTATAGTCAAGAAAAAATGCCCTTTTTGGCTACATGTATTAGTATGGTAAATGGGAGACTTGGTAGTGATTTATACACAAAACCGACCAATCGTAATCAACTTTTGCAATTCAATAGTTTCCACCCACCTGGGATATTCAAATCAACTCCCAAGAGTCAGCTAATTATGGTAAATATAATTGTTACTAATAGTCAAGACCGAGATAAACATTTAGAGGAAATGGAAAATAAACTTGCTCAGACGGGGTATCCCATAGAGACTATTGAGGAAAGAAGAAATATGGCCAATCAAAAGAGAACCACTAGCATGATTGAAATATTACCATGTGTGTCCCAATTCCATCCACATTCATTTCAAAAAGAAAATTTTCCACAAATCCTTGAATTTCATTATGCTCCGTTTTCATCGTATTGGAAAGGCAGAACCATACACAGCAGATTGGTCAGATCTGACCAACAAAAAAACTCCAAATTTAACCTTTTTTGGACCACAAAACCATGGATCGTATCCATGCTTAAGTTGTATACAATGTAATTAGATGATAAAGGGAATGTTTTTGACACATCCACATAGAGGCAATAGAATTTAAATAAAAGGACATTATACATGCCAGTCTTCTTATGTGATATATGTTATAAAATGTCCATGTGGCTAGTTATAAGTAGGTGAAACAACACAAAAAGTTAAAGATAGAATTGCCAAACATAAGTATTCTGTAAGGGATAAACTCACAAAATTACCATTGGCAAGACATTATGTGAGATGGGACATACAGTATCACTAGTGAAATATATGGTCATTGATGCAGTTCACCCAAACAAACGGGGGTATCATGAATTAAATTGTAAAAAATTGGAAGTACAATGGATAAATAGATTGGATACTTTACAACCTAGAGGTTTAAACTCGGATTTTGACCTGCATTTATTTCTATAGATCGCTAAAATTAAGTTTATTGTTTATAAATGATGATTTGAATGCATTATTTTTGGTTATTATATATTTTTTTATATATTTTTTTTTCTCTTGATTTTTTTTTTAATCTATATTGCTGGGAGCTGGCAATACATTACAGCTGCGAGCAATTTTAAATGACTTTCTTCCTTTAGAAGTGTTATTTTGCTGCGGCATTGTAAAACACATCAGACAGATGCACCAATTTACAGGCAGACTAAGGGGACCCCAGGCACAATATTTAACCACTTTCAGACCGGACCATTTTGCTGGTCAATGACCAGAGGTCTTTTTACAATTTGGCACTGCGCTGCTTTAACTGGTAATTGCGCGGTCATGCAATGTTGTACCCAAACAAAATTTGCGTCCTTTTTTTCCCACAAATAGAGCTTTCTTTTAAAGGTATTTGACTGACTCTGCGATTTTTATTTTTTGCGATATAAACGTAAAAAGACCGCAAATTTTCAACTCAATTTTAGTCATACATTTAGGCCGCGTACACACGCGGGGACTGTTCGCCCAACTTTGTCCGCTGAACAGTGTTTCGGCGGACAGTCCGCCCGTGTGTGGGCTTTCAGCGGACAGTTTCAGCGAACAGTTTGCTGAACAAGGTTTTTCGGAATTTCCGAAAAACTGTCCGCTCGTGTGTAGGCTTGTTCGTCAAACTAAGTTCCGCGCATGCTCAGAAAGGATTTACACGCCGAAAGTTGTAATGCAGTGTATAGGACGTTGTATTTTCCATCCCGTCGTACGTGCCGTTCACGTCATCGCGCACGGTTTCAGCAAACTGTTCGTTCGTCGTGTGTGGGCAAGTCCGTCCATGCTAATTTTGAGCGGACTGTTTGCTGAAACTGTTTGACGGACAAAGTTGAGCGAACAGTCCCCGCGTGTGTACGCGGCCTTAGACCAAAATGTATTCAGCCACATGTCTTTGGTAAAAACAAAGTCAATAACTGTATATTTATTGGTTTGCGCAAAAGTTGTCACATCTACAAACTAAGGTACGTTTTCTGGAATTTACGCAGCTTTTAGTTTATGACTGCCTATCTCATTTCTTGAGGTGCTAAAATGGCAGGGCAGTACAAAACCCCCCCCAAATGACCCCATTTTGGAAAGTAGATACCCTAAGGAAATTGATAAGAGGCATGTTGAGCCCATTGAATATTTTATTTTTTTGCCTCAAGCGATTGAATGATGACAAAAAAAAAATTTTTTTTTTTTTTACACAAAGTTGTCACTAAATGAAATATTGCTCACACATGCCATGGTTATATGTGGAATTGTACCCCAAAATACATTCTGCTGCTTCTCCTGAGTACGGGGATACCACATGTGGTCGACTTTTTGGAAGCCTAGCCGCGTACGGGGCCCCGAAAGCCAAGCACCGCCTTCAGGATTTCTAAGGGCATACATTTGTAATTTCACTCCTCACTACCTATCACAGTTTTGAAGGCCATAAAATGCCAATATGGCACAAAACCCCCACAAATTACCCCATTTTAGAAAGTAGACACCCCAAGCTATTTGCTGAGAGGCATTTTGAGTCCATGGAATATTTTATATTTGGCACAAGTTGCGGGAAATTTACAAACTTTTATTTATTTTTATTTTTTTTTCACAAAGTTGTCACTAAATGATATATTGCTCACAGATGCTATGGGCATATGTGAAATGACACCCCAAAATAAGTTCTGCTGCTTCTCCTGAGTACGGGGATACCACATATGTGGGACTTTTTGGGAGCCTAGCCGCGTACGGGGCCCCGAAAACCAAGCACCGCCTTCAGGCTTTCTAAGGGCGTAAATTTTTGACTTCACTCCTCACTACCTATTACAGTTTTGAAGGCCATAAAATGCCAAGATGGCACAAACCCCCCCAAATGACCCCATTTTGGAAAGTAGACACCCCTAAATTTAGGGGTACAAAAAAAACACACGAGATAAAATACTTTATTGCACAGCTCCGGGGGTCTTCCGTCTTCGGGGGTCTTCTCGCCGGACTCCTCCGCTATCTTCTTGTAGCTCTTTTGCTAGTGGAGGAGTCCGGCTTTCTTCCTCGCCGCCGGCCTCTTCTCCCGACTTCGGGGGTCTTGTCCCCCTCTTCGGTTCTTCTGCCGGGCCACCGCGCCTTCTTAGAGCTCTTTTACAGGCGGTGGCCCGGTCTTCTGTCGCCGCTGCCGCCTTCCGTTCTTCTTCTTCTTCTCCTTCTTCTCCTGGAGATGTTGACTCGACGCTCTCTCCGGCCACAATGCCAGGGACGCCCTGCGCTGCCACTTATATAGGGACAAGGGGCAGTGTCACATGGCTTTATGTCACATGGGTTGGTCACATGGGTTGATGTCACATGGTGAGTGTGACATCGTAAGGGGGGCGGGGTCACCATGTGACACCGCCCCTTGTCCCTATATAAGTGGCCGCGCAACGCGTCCCTGGCATTGTGGCTGGAGAGAAGAAGAAAGAAGAAAGAAGATAGAAGAAGACCGGGCCACCGCCTGTAAAAGACCCCCGAAGTCGGGAGAAGAGGCCGGCGGCGAGGAAGAATTTTTTCGGCGTTGGGGTTCCCCTTTAAGTCCATACCAGGCGGCGGGGCCAGCGACGTCTCCTTCGCGGGCCCCGCCTACCTGGAGACCCGTTCGAAATGAGCGGACTTTTCTCCGAGCGGGAAAAGTCCGCTCATTTCAAAAGTACGGCAGACTGGCACACACACGGCCGGATTGTCTGCCGAAATGCAAGTACGGCGGGCAGATTGATGTGCAACACGAAATTCTAAGTCCGCCGTACTGTCGGGTCAAAAAAGTATGCCGGAGGCTACACACGGGGGGATTGTTTGGCGGACTTGAGTTTGCCGGACTTTTCCTCCGGATTGTTTGATCGTGTGTACGCGGCATTATTAGCTCAGTGAACTACAATCTCAGATGGCACTGCCAAAAGAAAACAAGAAGCAGGAAGAGAAGCTTTGAATACATTTCTGTAAAATAACTCGTTGAATACCAGAACACAGGGGTAAGCAAACTTTACAACAAAAAAAAAAGATTTTGTACATTAAGATTGTGATCTGTGTTGGGCATGATAGCTGAAGGAATTAGATTTTTAGTGCTAAAGGTGAATTACATCAAAGAATGTGCATTTAATATTGGGCTCGCCAATGCTCCACTTATTGATTCCTTTGTTTTTTTTTTTTTTGTTTTTGTTTTTTTACAGGTAGCATTGCTAACAATGGCTGCAATTACATCTGTGCCACGTAACAATAACCTTTACTGTTATAAAGGATTCTGTTTTTTAAAAGACATGATGCCACTAGAGTATATCGACTCCCTACAGGATTTCAAGATAAGAGATGATGATATTTTCTTGATTACATATCCCAAATCAGGTGAGTTTAATACTGCTTGCAATGAGAAATTCTAAAAAAAATTTTTTTTTCATAAAAAAGTCCTCTTTGATAGATAAGTAGGGACTGCACATAGGAGTAGACTGTTAAAAGCACATTCTTTTTATTATTATTATACAGGATTTATATAGCACCAACAGTCTGCGCAGCGCTTTACAACATGAGGGAAGAACAGTTAAAATACAATTCAATACAGAAGGAATCAGAGGGTCCTGCTTGTTAAGCTGCGTACACACGACCGGACTTTTCGATGGACTAGGTCCGACGGTCTTCCTGATGGATTTTCGGCAGAGTTACGATGGACTTTCCGAAAGAACGGACTTGGCCACACACAAGCACACAAATCTGACAAATTTGAATGCAATGACGTACGACCATAGCCAGTAGCAAATAGCTGCCCTAGCGTCGGTTTTCGTCCGCACTAGAATACAGACAAACTGATTCTTCGACTAGACTCGAGTCCGTTGGAAAGATTTGAGGCTGGGTTCACACTGCTGCGGCTAGGAGACCCGGATGTAATTCGCACTGCACTGCAGTGCAAATCACATCCGATCTCTGTGCGATGCAAGTTCAGCCATACAGATAGTATGGCTGAATTCGCATCGCACCCGCCCCAAACTCGCACAGGACCCTTTTTTTGGTCCGCAGCAGAATCGGATCGCATGGGTGTTCACACCATGCGATCCGATTCCTGTCCAAGTTTGCAGATCGCACTGCGATATGGGACCTGATCTGGGGGTGTCATTAACATTTCACTGACACTCCCAGCAGCTCACATAGGGCAGTGTGAACTGACGCCGGGAGGCATGCGATGCGGGAACCCAGCCTGAAACATGTTTTATTTCTAGGTTCATTGGACTTCAGCTCGTTGGAAGTCAGCTGGAGCCCATACGCGATCATAATATCCAACGGATTCATTCTGTCGGGCCTAGTCTGTCAAAGTCCAGTCGTGTGTATGCGGCATAAGAACTTACAATCTAGGAATTGTATTCTTTCTTCACCATCTCTACCTGCATTGTGAAAGCCAGCCCTGATCTCACCCGCTGAGCTATTGTGTTCTGAAAGGGTGAACGCCCCCCCCCCCCCCCACACTGGTCAGCCATTGACTCAGAGCGCTGATCGTATTCCCGATTGGCAGACCTTTTTTGGTCATGCTCCTTCGACAGAACCTGGGCATTTGACCAGCTTTTGTCTGACCGACTGTCGGACATGCAGGCCCATACTACCCAATATATGGCCCATGTGTACAGCCCTTTAGGCCTTGTTCATGCCATGTGTGAGTTTTTATGCAAAGGTACAAGGAAAACAATTATTTTCTATGTGCCCTGTTCACACAATAACATTAGTATCACATGCAGATTTTTTTCTGGGCAGGGAAAAAACAGACATGACATCAACATTGTGGTGTGAACAGGGCAGAAGAGAAAGTGATAACACACGTGCATGAAAACTGATGTCAACGTGCATAAAAACTCACCCCACGCCCATCCCTGCAAAAATTAAAAGCCCAGCAGCTACACATACTGCTGCTGCTGACTTTTAATAATAGGACAATTACTTGTCGTGGAATCCACAGATGTCGGCAGCGAAGCTGATGTTTCCATCAGCTGCCAGGTGTTGCCGCTATTGCGGTTAAGGGAACCCGGCAGTGTAGCATTATGGCTTCATATCGGGTCCCCATTGCACATGCGCAAGGCACCGCTGCTCTCTCCTACTGGCCCGGTGGCAGGGGGAGGAGGAGCCGAGCTGTGACGTAATGCACCGTAGCCCGGATTCCTGGAAGTGGAGACAGGATACCTGTCAAAGACAAGTATCTGCTTCCCCCCCCCAAAGGTGCCAAACATGGCACTCACTTTTGGCTGGAACACCACTTTAAGTGTGCATGAAAACAGATATAAATTTCTGTCCCTACAAGCAAAATCTGCATGGATTTTCCTTCAATATTTATGCACTTATGGGCACTGATGAGGTGGCACTTATGAGGAGGCACTAATACGCCACACTTATGGGTATTGATAGGTGGCACTGATATGTAGCACTAAGTGGCACTGATGGGCACTGCTAGGTGGCACTGATAGGCGGCACTGGTGGGCACTGGTAGGTGGCACAGATAGCCAGCACTGATGGACATTGATGGATGGCACTGATGGGTGACACTGACAGGCATTGATGGGCAGCACTGATAGCCAGCACTGACTGGCATCACTAAAGCACACTGATTCGTGGCACTTTTGGGCACTGATTGCTGCCACTGGTGAGCACTGATTGCCTACACTGATTTCTATCACTTCTGGTGCTATATTGTAATCAGGGCACTGATGATCAGTGCCCTGATTACATGTGTAGATATCCCTCTGCGGGGAGATGCCACTGATCAGCTCTCCTCTCCACACACTCTGTCAGTGTGAGGCGAGGAGAGGCAATTAATGGTATCTCCGTGTTTACATGGAACCAGCTAAGATTGGACACAGTTGATAACATGGTTAAAGAGCCGCAACAGCGACTGCCACGCTGCGTGCCCCAGCGGGTACGTGAGAGCAGCCGTTCTGGGCCGATGTCATATGTCAGCCCAGAACGAGAGCTGCACTGCCCCTCTGTCATTTGACGGTGGGTGGGCGGCAAGTGGTTAAAGACAAACTTTCATAAATCTGGACATGTACCACCATACCCCACCATACATGCATAAAAACTGGTAGAAAAAAAATGCACATATTCCCATCAGAGTTGTCACAAAAAAAAACACACATTTCACTTGCAAAGACACGAGTTTACATCAGTTTTGATGCGCGTTTCAGTGAGTTTTTATGCACGTTGACATCAGTTTTGATGCGCGTCCATTATGTGCCCTGTTCACACCAGTGTTGATGTCCTGTCAGTTTTTTTTCCATGCAGATAACCAGTGTTGTGGTGTGAACAGGGCACATAGAAAACTATTATTTTTATTTGTGCCCTTGCAGAACTCATGCAGAAGAACTGACGTCTCTGCCCATAGTGTGAGACCTTAATTTGCAGAGACACAAGCTTACATCAGTTTTCATGCGTGTTTCAGTGAGTTTTTATGCACATTGACATCAGTTTTCATGCACGTTTTTTATGCACAGATAGACATCACACTGTGTCATCACTTTCTCTTCTGCCCTTAGTTATATGCTAGCTCATCGTACCTTCAGTCTCACTTACAACTCCACTTCCTCCTCTGCAACTCCTCTTACCGTTGGATGGCCCCAAGGTTCTGTCCTTGGACCTCTACTAATCTCGATCTACACATCCTCCCTAGGTCAGCTGATGGCCTCCCATGGCTTCCACTACCATTTTATATGCTGATGACACCCAAATATATCTCCCTGCCCTAAGCACAACCCATCAATCTCCTCACGCATCATCTACTAACAGACATATGAGCCTGGATGTCAAACCACTTCCTCAAACTGAATCTATCTAAAACGGAGCTCTTAATATTTCCTCCCCCACATGCCCCCTCCCCAGACTTCTCTGTCAAGATCAATGGCACATCTATTAGTCGCATGGCAGGGTGCTAGGGGTAATCTTAGACTCTGAACTGTCCTTTCAGGTCCACATACAATCCCTGTCCAAATCATGCGGCCTTAGCCTCAGCAACATTTCCAGAATACGTCCCTTTTTAACTAATGACACCACCAAGCTTCTAATTCACTCCCTGGTCATCTCTCGCCTTGATTACTGCAACTCCCTCCTCATTGGCTTACCTTTACATAGACTATCCCCCCTTCAGTCCATAATGAATGCTGCTGCAGGACTCATCAATCTTACCAACCATTCAGTGTCCTCCACCCCTCTCTGCCAATCCCTCTACTGGCTTCCACTCACCCAACGAATAAAATTCAAAGTACTAACAATAATTTACAAAGTCATCCATAACTCTGCCCCCAGCTACATCACTAACCTAGTCCCAAAATACCAACCAAGCCGCTCTCTTCGGTCATCCCAAGACCTCCTGCTCTCTAGCTCCCTTGTCACCTCCTCCCATGCTCGCCTCCAGGATTTCTCCAGAGCTTCTCCCATCCTTTGGAACTCCCTACCCCAATCTGTCCGACTGTCCCCTAATCTATCCATCTTTAGGCGATCCCTGAAAACCCTTCTCTTTTTTTTTTTTTTGATTTGCACATAAAACATAAAACAACTTACAGCCTATTGGGCATACCAAGGCTGATTACTATTACTCGCCCTGAGTCAACAGTCAGGGAACAAACAAACCCCCCCCCCCCCCCAACATAACAACCAAGAATCCACCGTACACTCTAGCACCACTGCTCATTTCTCAGGACAATTAGCAAGCTTGCTCATGCTCCACTGCAGACTACAGACAACCACAGGATGAACTATGCAAGCGATCCCCCCCCACCTACCAGCCCCTCACCACCCCCCTAAGGAAAGACCCAGGGCTACATGGACGGAGTCGCGCGACACCAACGCTGACTCGCATGCTGACTGACAGGGTTCCATTGGGAGTAAGTGGAAGTGTCTAAAACCCTTCTCTTTAAAGAAGCCTATCCTGCTTCTAACAGTGTTTACTTCCTCCATCAGCTCATCACCCCACAGCTATTACCGTTTGTATACATTTTTAGATCTTCCTTTTTAGATCACAAGCTCTAATGAGCAAGGCTCTCCGATTCCTCTTGTACCAAATTGTAATGTAACTGTAATGTCTGCCTTTATTTTGTTAAGCGCTGCACAAACTGTTGGCACCATATAAAACCTGAATAATAATAATAATAATAATAATTCTACAGATTAATGTATTTATTTATCTTTCATATCAAAAGGAACCATTTGGACTCAGCAAATATTATGCTTAATATGCAGTGAAGGGCACCGAAATGGTACCGAAAAGATCAATACTGATGAAAGAATTAAATGGTTTGAATGCCGAACACTAAATCCAGATTTAGATTACAACAAGCTTCCTTCACCTCGAATGTTTCTATCCCATTTGTCAGAAACATTTGTTCCTCAAGAACTGAAAAATAAAAAGGCAAAAGTAAGTAGCACAATTATAACTGCACTTAAATATAAGCTTACCTAATGTATACAGACCAGAAAAAACACATTTTAGGCACATGGTTAACCCTTTGATTGCCCCTGATGTTAACCCCTTCCCAGCCAATGTCATTAGTACAGTGACAGTGCATATTTTAGCACTGATCACTGGTTCCCAAAAAAGTGTCAGTCAGGTGTTCGATTTGTCCGCCACAATATTTGTCCCTCACAAGTCGCTGATTGCTACCATTACGAGTAAAATAAATAAATAAATAAAAATTCCATAAATATATCTCAGTTTGTAGTCCATATAGCTTTTGCACAAACCAATCCATATATGTTTATTGGGATTTATTTTACCAAACATATGTAGGAGAATACATATTGACCTAAAATTATGAAGAAAATTTGATTTTTTTTTTACATTTTTTTTTTATTGGATATGTTTTAGACCATTTAGTAAAATTGTGGGTCTTTTTTGTTTATAGCACAAAAAAAAAAAAAACAGAGGTGATCAAATACCACTAAAATAAAGCTCTATTTGTGGGAACAAAAGACATACATTTTGTTTGGGTTCAGTGTTGCACGATCGTGCAATTGTCATTTTAAAGTAACGCTGTGCCGCATCGCAAAAAATTGGCTGGTCATGAAGGGGGGGGGGGGGGTAAATCTAACGGAGGTTTAGTGGTTAAATGTAATCTATCCCAAAGCAAACATTTCTGTATAAAAAACAGAACTTGCGAACAGGCAGCACGAATTGCACCAAAACTTGCGAACAGGCAACATAAATAGGAAATAAGGCCATGTATCAATGCAAAAAAGTTTTAAAGACGGGCGTTTTTTCGGGAGCAGTGATTTTAATAATGTTTAAAGTGGAACAATAAAAATGAAATATTCCTTTAAATATTGTGCCGGGGTGTGTCTATAATATGCTTTTAAAGTGGCACAGTTTTCCTGTGTTTAGAACAGTACCACAGCAAAATGACATTTCTAAAGGAAAAAAGTAATTTAAAACTACTAATAGAGATACAACTCATTGAAAACAATGGCATGGGTTCCCCCAGTCCATGTTGGGTCTGGTATGAAGATTAAGGGGAACCCTGAACCAATATTTTTAAAAAAATTGCGTAGGGGGGTCCCCCCATAATCCATACCAGACCCTTTTTCGAGCAGGCAACCTGGCAGGCCGCAGGAAAAGAGGGGGGATGAGAGAACCCCCCGAACAATACCAGGCCACATGCCCTCAAAAATCACCTTGTCCCCATGTTGATGGGGACAAGGGCCTCATCCCCACAATCCTTGCCTGGTGGTTGTGAGGGTCTATAGGCATGTAGGCTTATCGGAATCTGGAAGGCCTCTTTAAGGGGACCCCCCAATCCCACCCTCCATGTGAATTGGTAAGGGGTACATTGTACCCCCACCAATTCACAAAAGTGTCCAATGGTAAAAAAGACAGGAGACACTTGGGGACCTTTATTAAAAAATAAAAAAAATAAAAATGTCCAGCGCTGTCCATTCATCTTCTATCATGCCACTCGACGAACTGAAAAAAGAAAAAAAAATGCAACAGTTGCGCCTTCTCGGTGACAGCTGTTATTAAGCTGAGGGCGGGGCCACCCGGTGACATAACCAATCAGTTTTACATTACTTTTTTCCTTTAGAAATGTCATTTTGCTGTGGTATCGTTCTAAACATGTGAAAAATTTGCCACTTTACAGGCATACTATAGATACCCCCAAGGCACAATATTTAAAGGAATATTTCATTTTTATTGTTTCACTTTAAGCGTTATTAAAATCACTGCTCCTGAAAAAACTACCCTTTTTAAAACCTTTTTTTGCATTGATATATGTCCCCTGGGGCAGGACCCGGGCACTCAAACACTTTTTTATGATAATAACTTGCATATAAGCCTTTAAAATTAGCACTTTTGGTTTTTCCTGTTAGTGTCCCATAGACTTTAACGGCATTCCGAGTTTTCGAATTTGCCGCTAACACTGCATAATAATCACTGTTCGGTGAACTTATGTTCGACTCGAACATCGGCTCATCCCTAACAAAAACCCACAACTGCAAAGGCGCTCTCCATCCCAAGTTGACATACTTGCTCTGAGAAGTACACCATTCAAACCAAATAAAAAATTTGGAGTGACCGAGAATAATTTTGTACTTCAGAGGCATCACATTGGTGTTTTCCTCCATGATTAATTTCTTAGAAACAGAAGAGTGACAGCAGAAAAAAGACAAAGTGCTTCACTGAGTCTGCCCCTTTTGTTTGATTTTTTTTGTTTGCTTTTTTTTTTTTTTGTCTGAGTATATATTTGCCCCAAGCATGTTTAAGTGATTTTAAGCCTTTTTTTAATGACAAACATGTTATATTTACCTGCTCTGTGCATTGGTTTTGCACAGAGCAGGCCTGATTCTCCTCTTCAGCGCCACTGGCTCTTCCCTTCTGCCGAGTGCACCCCACTCAGTGTTTTTTGTGTTTACAAGGTGCCCTGCTGTTTTATGGTTTTAAAACGTGAGTCAAAATTAGTCATGCAGTAGCATGGCAATTACAATATATGATTGTCTTAGTAGCAAGTCAGACAGTGCAAAGATCAGTTTGAAAATGTAACTACGCTAAATGTGCCTTTTGATATTTTTATTGTTCATCCCAAGCATCCAATCAGAGTAGTGTCAGTTACAGAAAGCAACCAAACTACTTATTTCCCAAATTCCCACTCATGACTGCTTTGCTCATGCTAAATCAGGGTGTCAAAGTATAATTATAGGATACTTTAAAATAAAGTGGAAATCTATGTTTATTTGACACAGCTGCTAGCACATTTTCTAGGTTATGAGATCATGGAGTATATGTACAGAAAGAGCGTGGAAGGTAGGACAGAGGGCAATATTTGCAGGGTAGTAGTCCAGAGGCTGAGGCAGTTGGAAGTATAGAGTATGATGGTGGGTGGTGCATGAAGGAGAGGAATGCGTTAAAGTGCACCCAGTGTGTGTTTTGTTTAGGTGTTAGGGAGAAAACGATATGACAACATACACGCTATGCCAGTGTTTCTCAAACTTTTTTGTTTTGCGGCGCACCAAAAAGATATAACCTTTTTCGTGGCACACCTGAAAAGATTTTTTTTGTCAGTAGTAAATATAATATATACAAAAGCAGCAATCTTGTGTGATCCCCAATATTCTATACAGTCGTGGCGGAAATTGTTGGCACCCCAGAAATTTTTCCAGAAAATCTCATAGAAAAGTATTGCAGTAACACGTTTTGCTATACACATGTTTATTCCCTTTGTGTGTATTGGAACAAAACAAAAAAGGGGAGGAAAAAAAGCAAATTGGACATAATGTCACACACAATTTCAAAAATGGGCTGGCCAAAATTATTGGTACCCTTTCAAAATTGTGGATAAATAAGATTGTTTCAAGCAAGTGATGCTCCTTAAGGCTGTATTCACACCTATGCAGTTTTAGTGCTATTTGCACCGCAGTCCATTTAACACGGTTTCCTGTGGAACACGTTCTGTAGAGCAAATCTGCAAAATGCAAAAAGCACAAAAAATGCATAGGTGTGAATCCAGCATTAAACTGACCTTGGACAAGTAACAGGTGTAGGCAATATAAAAATCACACCTGAAAGCAGATAAAAAAGGAGAGAAGTTCACTTAAGCAGGCCATACATGGTTGAATTTCGAACAAATTTTCTTCAAAATCAGAAAAAAAAAAGTTTCTAATCCAATGGCACCACCATAAATTTTTGAAATTCGGCCGACCAAGACACCAAATCTAAGCCATCAATTTCACCTCATGTTGCTACAGAAAAGAATTTTCGTGGACGGGAATCTTCTTCTTTTTTTTTTTTTCTCCATAAATTTTCTTTTCCTGCACATGCACTTTTTTCTTATTACATTTCTTGCACGAGTCTCCCATCATTGATTAGAAAATCGTTTGTCCGATTCCTCAAATTTGATTGCCACACAAAAATTGGCTGTTGCTGCAGCCCACTAATGGTGTGAAATTCATGTGAAAATCCTTAGATACGATTTTCAAAAGAAAATTCTTTCGAAATTTTAACTGGCATTGTACAATTGCATTGTGTGTCTGTGTGTGCCACACTAAGCATGGACAACAGAAAGAGGAGAAGAGAACTGTCTGAGGACTTACGAACCAAAATTGTGGAAAAATATCAACAATCTCAAGGTTATAAGTCCATCCCCAGAGATCTAGATTTGCCTTTGTCCACAGTGTGCAACATAATCAAGAAGTTTGCAACCCATGGCACTGTAGCTAATCTCTCTGGGCATGGACGGAAGAGAAAAATTGATGAAAGGCTGCAATGCAGGATAGTGGATAAGCAGCCCCAAACAAGTTCCAAAGAAATTCAAGCTGCCCTGCAGGCTAAGGGAGCATCAGTGTTAGGGCGAACTATCTGCCGACATTTAAATGAAATGAAACGAAACGCTATGGCAGGAGACCCAGGAGGACCCCACTGCTGACCGACATAAAAAAGCAAGACTACAGTTTGCCAAAATCCTTCTGGGAAAATGTCTTGTGGACAGATAAGACCATTCTGTTTACTGAAAACTGAATGAGGCCTACAAAGAAAAGAACACAGTACCTACAGTGAAATATGGTGGAGGTTCAATGATGTTTTGGGGTTGTTTTGCTGCCTCTGGCACTGGGTGCCATGAATGTGTGAAAGGCATCATGAAATCTGAGGATTACCAAAGGATTTTGGGTCGCACTATAGAGCCCAGTGTCAGAAAGCTGGGTTTGCGTCCGAGATCTTGGGTCTTCCAGCAGGACAATGACCTCAAACATATGTCAAAGCACCCAGAAATGGATGGCATTAAAGCACTGGAGAGTTCTAAAGTGGCCAACAATGTATAAAAGAGGGCAGGAATGATCAACAAGGCATAGAAAGCCTCATTACATGCATAAATTATAGGCAAATAAAGTGTAATATATTAAATCAACAGCATAGATGACAACATGGCATAATAAAATGTACATCCTAAATCTCCATGTACTCAAGTAAACCATTACACAATAGACACAAAGGTAAAGCCATCTAAAATCAATCGATGTGTGTTGAATGCATAAAGGAAGGCTCGACACGTTTCATGGACTTCTGTCCACTCATCAGGAGCCAAATGCATCCATATTCTGTAAGAAAAATGTATAAATAACTACGTGTTCTGGTTGGTGTACCCTTGAGGGTAAAAAGAGAAAGGATGGATATAAAGTAAACAGCCATGCCAAAATACTCACATACAGCCACAAATGAAACCGTGCATAACCATGTGCCGGAGGTCAATCAAAATAAGCCTGGCCCGGGAGCTGAGGAGGGGAGACAACCAGAAATCCCGGACATGAACACCATCCCCCACAGATAGCTGGGGCTTCTACGGTATGTAAAGTAAAAAGGTATATATCTATGACAATGTAAGTCAATAAGATAATCTGAAGCTAAAAGTGGCCAGCAATGAGTCCAGATCTAAATCCCATTGAACGCCTGTGGAGAGTTCTTATAATTGCTGCTAGGAAAAGGCGCCCTTCCAATAAGAGACCTGGAGCAGTTTGCAAAGGAAGAGTGGTCCAAAATTCCAGGTGAGAGGATTAAGAAGCCTATTGATGGTTAAAAGAAGTGACTGAATTCAGTTATTTTTTCCAAAGGGTGTGCAACCAAATATTAAGTTAAAGGTGCCAATAATTTAACAGCCCATTTTTGGAGTTTTGTGTGACATTATGCCCAATTTTCTTTTTTTCCCTCCCTGTTTTTGTTTTGTTCCAATACACACAAAGGGAATAAACGTGTATATAGCAAAACACGTGCAATACTTTTTTGTGAGAAATACTTAATTTTCTGGAAAAATGTCTGTGGTGCCAACAATTTCAGCCATGACTGTATCTATGATATACAATATTGGGGATCACAGAAGGCTGCTGCTTTTGTACATATTCTATTTTCCGCTGATTTAATATTTGGGAACGGGGATCACAAAAGATTTCTGCAAAAAGATATTTACTGGTGATATAATCACACACTGGTCCCTTCGTTCCCATCTCTTCTTTCGTCTTACCTTCTCAGCTCCACACTGTGTGGGACAGCCAGGGATTGCAGGTCCCTCTGCTCTGTTATGGGTGGGGCTGGAGGAGGGAATGATGTCACGCTGAAGTGTGCAATGCTTAGCACCTCATTGGCTGGAAGCACCTGGCACGACACCTGTCCTGGGACACTGCTGGCAGCCAGGCCACAGCCTAATTGTATTCGTGATCTGGCTTGGCGGGGTCTGGGGGTGGCGAACATCAACCAATCCCATTCGCACACAGTCCAGGCAGCACAGATGACTGGCGGAGTCTCGCGGTGTGGCGTCGGCACAGCCACCGCCTGGCCTGGCGAACAACATGAGTGATCCCACGGCACTCCTTCAATTCTCCCACGGCACACAGTTTGAGAAACACTGCGCTATACTATAAATATTTTAGGACATGGGGGTAAAGGAGTAAAGGGTGTTGAAGAATGGGGGACCTTTTTGTTAGTATTTAGTACTTGGATTTTTTTTTTCTTGTTGTAGTGACAGGTTCTTCTTTTAAAGACATCAGAGGTCAGAGATGTCTTCTCTGGGTCCACCAAATGTAGGTCAGGAACAGAGAATGTGTGCTATGGCTGTTTTCTTTCTGTAACTAATTATGCAAAACTCCAAATAGCTTTGGATTGTGCCACTTTTTCAGCTCAGACCCGCTGTCCAATGTACAAGGGTTTTTCCCCCCTTGTACATTGTGAAAAGGAAGAAATGGCTGCACTCCAAGATGATGAATATGAGTCTTATTAATCCATCCAAGTGACACACCACAGGAAAAATTACAATGGCAATGATTAAGCACATGATTCTGTGTGAAACATGTCTGTCTTGATGCCTTGATTGTTGTTTTTCCTGTGGTGTGTCACTTGGATGGATTAAAGGACTCATATTTATCATCTTTAAGTGCAGGCATTTCTTCCTTTTGCAGTTTGTATGGCGGGGGAGCCATGGCTAGCACCCTTGAGACGAGTCCTTCAATTCACTTCACTCATTCATTTATCTGGATTCACCCACCCAAGAGTGGTGTTCCTTGTTATTTCCCTGTATGTTGTGCCCATAGTACAAACTACTCTTTGCTCCTGACACATCCACAGCTGTGGGGAGGACTTCCCTTTGTCACTACATGTCAGATATCCATTATCTGGTGAGTGACTTGAAAGGAGGAAGGGAGTCTGTACTGTAGGGTAGGCTGGGCTGGGGGTCTGTACTTGGGGGGTGGTCTGGGGGTTCTGTATTGAAGGGTTGATCTGGAAGGGGTGGTCTGTACTGGAACAGTCTCTACTAAGGGGATGGGCTGGGAGGGGGAGTCCGTGATGTGGAAGATTTAGCGCTGTGGGGTGAAAACTGTACTGTGGGGGATGTTTGTACTGGGAGTGGGGAATATATAATTGTACTCTGACTCCTGCATTCTCTTCATTAAATACTCCTGACCCCTACACTCTGAGTCATGCACCCTGAGCCCTGCACATTGTACAACCACTCCAAAGCCCTTCACTACATTATACACTTCAGACCCGTGCACTCTGTGTGATAAACACTCCTTAGCTCTACAATCTTGGCATTATACACTCCAGATCCCTGCAGTCTGTGCCATAAACACTCCTGAGACCTGTAGTCTGTGCATTATGCACTCCTGCACAATGATGTATCCTTGCCTAAGCCGACAAGGCCCAGGCCTAGGGCAGCACTTTGCACGGGGGGCAGCATGGAAAGACTCCCCACCAGCTTGCGCTTCACTGTTAGTGTAGCGCCAGTCTTTTGAGGTGGACTGGGCTGAGAGCCAAATTAGTCTAGTTTCCGGTATGCAGGTGGCCGTCATTCTGCAACTGTGGAGGGGGGGGGGGGTGTACTGCTTCTAATTTTGACTGTTCAATCATCCTTCATTCTTCCTCAGAGTGCTGTTTTCTGCTGCACGGCTGGCATGGTTATATCTTCTCAGTTCTCTCCATAAAATTATCAGAAATTTGTGCTTAAAGTAGAACTATAGGCAACATTTTTTTTTTTTTTTCATGTTGGATAGAGTAAGGGAGGGTTATAGCCCCTGCTATCCCTGTCCCTTCACTTCCTGCCCCATAGCCAAACAGGAAATGAGAGAAAATCTATGCAAATGAAGGGAATCTATTGCCCCCCCAGGCCCTCAGAACTAGTGTCCCCACTCGAAAATTTCAGGGCAGGTCTTAAACTGCAAGGGGTGTGGCCTTGGCAAGAAGGGGTGGGTCATATTTAAATTAGGGGTACACAAGTTTAGTCAGGCCTAGGGCAGCATAAAACCTAAATACACTACTGCTCTTGCACTCTCTGTTATGCACCCAGAAATTCTAAGCGCTGAACACTGCATTATGCATTCCTGAGCCCATTACCCATAGCTCTGAGCTCTGCATGATAGACATTAAATTGTAACCAGAGAAAATTGGGAATACTTCTTAATAGAAACAAAGTAAATAGTTATGAAAGGTTATACTAGATGTTTTATTAAATTGGTAGGCAGTACAGCATTTGAAATGGATAATCAGATAATATATACTGTATATACAAAGTTTACGCCCTTGTACACATGCTCGGACATTCCGACGGTAAATGTCCGATTGGACCGTGTTGTCAGATAATCTGACCGTCTGTGGGCTACATTGGACTTTTTCCGTCGGAATGTCCGAGCAACAAAGTTCGAGAGCTGGATATAAAATTTTCCGACAACATGATCCGATCGGACCTTGTCCGATAGTTTGTAGAGAATTATGATCGGGCAAAGTACCACTCATACCCAGATCAAATTACGAGACCAAAGCTGTTGGCTACTAGCCGCAACGTAGTCCTGTCACAACGAAGGAACGTCATCACGTTATGAAAGATCAGATTTTCCGACAACTTTGTCCGCCCGTGTGTATGCACAACAATCATAAACGTAAAGCCAATCTTATAGCAACTTCAAGCATCCCTGCCCTTTTCCGTTACCAACCTGCACCATGTAATAGAAATGCGGATATGAGTGTTCAAGTCCTAAATTGCTTTATATACAATACATGAGATATTAAGGAGGGGTTTGCACTTAATAACCCTTAAATATTGCCTATAAAATGGGGATTCTTGGTTTACATACTGTATATTGCAATACGTGTTCAAGCTGGCCAACTGCATCAAAGAGATCTTCTCTTGCCAGTCCCTAGTCTATCTTTCAGGTTTGCTACCTCTTGCTGAAATAGATACTCTGGAGGGTGATGGCATGATGAGGGTTATAGACTGTGCACGTTGCAAAGTGCAGTTGCAGTCTGCAAGTGCAGTTGTTTCAGAGCAAAGTAAATGAGGTCAACTTTCACTTTGCAAAGAATACACAATCACATGCAAGGGAAAAAAGGGGAGGGGGGGAGAATAAAAAAAGCATTATTGCTTGCACATGATTGGATGATGAAAGTCAGCAGAGCTTCTGGTTGTTTACTAAGCTCTGGAGCAACAGCTCTTACAGCTTTTAGTACGTCAACCCCATAGTGACAATATGGGGCAAACACAACTGGAGATGAGAATCTCTGGACTAAAATTAAGTCCTGAGTATCCGCATTGAGAAAATACACAAAGTTTAAGATTTGACAGCACCACCAGGTAAAAATAATTACCCATGCAAAAAGTAGGTAGATCCTAAAAAAAAATAAAAAAAATAGCACCAAACAGGGCAGAGATGACTGAAGTTGCTATTTAACTGGCTATATTTTTGATATATAATTTGACATAAAACCTATTAAAAGTTGTTTTTTACATAATGCATATTTGTCTGTTCTTCCCTGAGCACTATTCTTATGTTCTTAATGCTATGTCCTCCACTAATCCATCTTGTTTTGTTATTTTGGCGTAGCTACTAGCTAGTACATTAGATTATCAACTACTAGGAATTTATACAAAAATGTTTAACTTTTATTGAAAGATAATCTACGTGATGAGGAATCCAAAGGACGTAATAAAGTCTGCTTATCATTTTGAAAAGATATTGGTTTTAACAGAAAATTCACCAGATTTCAACTACTTTTTTGAAAAATGTTTGGATGGAGAAGGTAACTATATGTACAATGTGTTCATATTATTGTTGATTTAGAAATAGAGCAGCTTTCTGACCATACCCTTTGCTTCCAATCCCCTTGGTAATTGCATCAGCTAAAATCCAGTGACTAAATATCCCTTTATTAAATCAGCCTCATAATCTAAAAAAAAAACTTGTTTAACTAGTTTTATTTTCAGCAATGTATTATAGTTTTCTGTCTTAAATTGCTGCCTAGAGAACTCATATGAAAAAAAGTTTCATAGTTTCATAGTTAGTAAGGTTGAATAAAGACACCAGTCCAACCTGAGTGAGTGTCCACAATTGCCCCTATCCCTGTACATTGCACACTCACATTGGTCCCTACCCTCAAGGAGCCCACAATCCAAGGTCCCCATTCATATACTAGGGCCAATTTTGGACAGAAACCAATTAACCTACCTGCATGTCTTTGGAGTGTGGGAGGAAACTGGAGTACCCAGAGGAAACCCACGCAGGCACAAGGAGAACATGCAAACTCCAGGCAGGTAGTGTCGTTGGTGGGTGGGATTTGAACCAGCGACCCTTTTTTACTGCTAAGTGAGAGTGCTAACCACTACACCACCACTAACCATAAGTAACACACATGTTTTCCTTCCTATGTAGTTGAAAACATTTTGATTGTAAAAACTCAGGGTATTGGAAGGCATGCTATAAACCTTTTACAAATATGTCAGATTGTAGATAATATAAGACAAATGGCTTTTGTGACCTTAGAGATGAGATGATGAACAACACCTCCCTGTTTATAATGGGTCAAAATTTTAGATGTTCACCTTTTTCATTATTTATTTTTCCTTCAGTATTGCTCTTTTACCCAGTAAGGATTGGCAATAGCTCAGCATTAAAGTGTAAGTAAACCCTTCTATCATTTTCAGAAAAGGAAGTTGCCATCTTGGCCTTTGTTTAATCTTCAACTGCCATAATGCTGCACATGTGATCAGTTATGACACCAGCCATTAGTTTGGTTGAGAGCACAACCAATGCGACAGATACATTCCCAGCACATGCTGGGAATGTAATGGTTTTCTGTAACTGTTAAATCGATGGGTTTACATATTCTTTAAATACCTGCTCACATATATTGCAGTGAGCAGCATTTTTTATCACTGGAAGTGCACCAGTCACCATTAGGACACACGGAAAAAAAATTGTTTTCTATGTACCCTGTTTGCACAGCAGCACAGCCCAGAGCTATGGTGCAGTCAGCTGCATTTTATTGAAGTGCACATGAAGGCACCGCATGTTACTGTACAACAGCATAAAGCACTGTTGTACAGTGACATGAATTAAGTGTCGCTTTGTGAACTTTACATAAAGTTCACACAAAAAAGAAAAGTGCGATTCAGTAAACCACACCCCTTCCGACAGCTTACTGCAACAGGAATGGAGAGCTCCAAAAAAAAGTATTGCCTGTACTCCACAACACAGAGGATAAACAAGTTATATTGAAAGGATGAACGGTTCATGACAAACACAGGTACAGACGAACCACAGCAGGAGTTGGCGCGTTTCACTAATCAACTTGGCTTAGTCATAACCTAAAAAGCACTTCCAAATGTAACTCTTAAATAGTGTAAAATCAGCTGAACATGATAAACAGCTTCAATTAAGCACCTAACATATTCAAAAAAGTTCCTATAGTTGGTTAAAAAGAACCCTACAAATGACAAACAACACTTGCTATAATAAAGCCAAGTACATGTACCAAATATAGAAACCTAGTTATACGCATCATGGGAATAAGGGTGTATTGTTAAGGAAAAAACCTTATAAAACACACATATAATATAAATAAATAAATATAACCATATATAAGTATACATAATCAAAACATTAATTGAATAAATATAAATAAATAGACCCATAAACCCACTGATGAATAAAAATAGAAAATAAACAATACCAGTTGCACAATAAGGGTGGGTTTACACTGCTGCGGCTACGAGAACTGGATGTGATTCACACCGCACTGCAGTGCAAATCACATCTGATCTCTGTGCGATGCGAGTTCAGCCATACAGATAGTATGGCTGAATTTGCATCGCACCCGCCCCAAACTCGCATAGGACCCCTTTTTTGGTCCGCAGCAGAATCGGATCACATGAGTGTTCACACCATGCGATCCGATTCCTGTCCGAGTTTGCAGATTGCACTGCGATATGCGAACTGATCTGGGGGTGTCATTAACATTTCACTGACACTCCCAGCAGTTCGCATAGGGCAGTGTGAACTGCCACCGGGAGGCATGCGATGCGGGAAGCCGCCGCGGATTCGCGGCGTTCCCGCATCGCTGCAATGTGAACCTAGCCTAATACATAATTTCATTATTTCATAGATATATATCAATATGACCACAATATCTATAAATATAAGAAAACAAGCAAAATTGGCAGTAAGGAACAATAAACCACATACATATGTATAAATATATAACCAATTTTTCTATCCAACACCGGGACATAAGAAAATAAAGGAACCCCTCTACTCATAAATAGTGTGACGGTCCGCTCATGTCCAAATATTCAAGACCATACAAATACATATGTATGAAGACATATTTCTGAAAGAAATTAAACGGGAACCAAAATCACCTGTCTATTCATAATAATGTGTATTATCCTACTCATAGTTCAATTCCTTAGGTATCCTGGTTTGGAGTTTAAAAATCCAGAATACCTCCCTGTTACAGAGGAGGCAAAATGCATCCCCTCCTCTGTGAGGGACTCTTTCAATGGTCTGTACCTTTACTAGTGACAAATCACCAGCATGCATGGTGTTAAAGTGACAGACTACATTGGTGGATTTACATTCTTGTATATCTGCCAGATGCTCACGGAACATTGGCTGTTCACCCGTTCGTTGAAAACCGAATATTATGGGCCATTCGCTCCAAATTCGAGCAGAAGGTAATGGCCCATAATGCACTGCGGGGGCACAGTGCATTGCTGTATGATGAGTGGCCAAAGCATGCACCGTGACCTGCATGCTTTGGCCAATCCCAGAGCCCTCAGCTAAGAGCCATAAGTGGGCAAAGGCAGGGTGCCTTTGGCCAATCATGGCTCAGGGGGACTAAGTCCACGCCCCACAGTATATAAGGCTGCCTACACGTCGGCCCTGTGTGTGTGTGTGTGTGTGTGTGTGTGTGTATATATACATACATGCATACATGCATACATACATACATACATACATACATACATACATATAATTAGCATAGACAGTCTTGTATTTTCCGGCGTATAAGACAACATTATACACTTAAAAAAAATGACCAAAAATTGGGGGTCGCCTTATACGCTGGGTATAGAATGCTGCCCGATGGATGTCAGCCCCCTCAATGTCCATTAAATACTGTATGTGGCTTCAGCTACAAACAGTACACGCCACTGAGCCAATCCCGGTGAGCGATGTATTCTATTAATGAATACAGAACCTGCTCGGATTGGAGTAACAACTTCTGCCAATCCGAGCAGGCTACATACAGTAGCCTGCTCGGATTGGCTTTGAGAGAGAGAGGCATGGGCTGATGATGCTACAGCCTCTGCCAATCCAAGCAGGCTTTGTATTCATTAATAGATTACATCGCTCACCATACTTCACTGGGTAAATCCATTCACTTATTTCCCACTACTATACATCCTGCTGTTTGCCTTTGAGGTCCCATTCACCCAAGAGGGACAGGTGCATCTGGGACATATGACAGGGGGTTTATTAAATGCATTTTGGTGGACAATTCCCATAGAATGTAACTCAAAAGTGGTATAGGTTTGGTTAGTGAAAAATTATACTTTCCAGAGTTGTGGCATTCAAGAGATATCAAGCAGGTCGTTCCTGGTGTACGTTTTCTAATATACTTCGGGCAGGCAGGTTGTTCAGTTAGCTGTAGTGTATTTAATATAAATATATATATATATATATATATATATATATATATATATATATATATATATATATATATATATATATATATATATATATATATATACACACACACACTCTTGTGTGTGTGTGTGTGTATATATAATATTATCTCCACTGTATCTAGTTTAGCTATATCTGACTGCAGGTTGTGCCTGGTGTAGTTTTTATAATATACTTCAGGCGGTGTACACAGTACCGTGTACCCCTAGTGCAGTTGCTACTACTTTTCTGATGGTGTACACAACACAAACAGTGCACCCATAGTTGCTATTAGACTTCTGTTGGTGTACGCAGTACTGTGCACTCCTAGTGCAGTTGCTACTACTTTTCTGGTGGTGTACACAATACAGTACACCCATAGTTATTACACTTCTGTTGGTGTTCACAGTACCGTGCACCCATAGTGCAGTTGCTACTACTTTTCTGGTGGTGTACACAGTACACAATACAGTGTAGTGTGGTGTTGCAAAACAAAATCCCCATCATGTCCAGAAGGCCACCAATGAGAGGCATACACTTACAGGCCACTAAAAGAGGGTAAGCAGGCTCTGTGTCTACAGTCAACAGTGCTGGTCATGGACATGGCGCATCTTCTGCAGGTGGCCATGGGGCACGCTTGTCCCTTTTTTTTTTTCTGCTGCTTGGACAGGGGCAGAAAAATTGGGCCTTTGGTGGTGCCACAACACTGTAACCCCTCACAGATACTCTTGTTGGGTGCAAAAACGGGCCTTGCTGTGAAATATTAGATAAAAAATTGTAATTACATGCCCCTGTTAAACAGGGACAGAAAAATTGGGCCTTAGGCAGTGGTGGTGGTGCCCTAAACCAAAGATATTGTTGGAAGCTAGCATCATCAAGATTGAGGAGGAATAGGATAGTCCCTCAGCATAGGCAGTCTTCAAGGGATCCCACATCCATAGAAAAATCAATCAGTTACATCAGCATCAGGTGCTTGATAGCTGCTGCTGATCCAAGACTGATTGATTTTTATGAATGTGAGCCAATCAACGGAGTCTATGGACAGGTGCACTCCATTACAAACCCTCCAGCAGCACTGAATGTGCATTCAGAAAGAACGCTGGATGCAAGACAGGCCAGTAGCTCAATTGCATATTGAGCTAGTTCTGGCCAGTGGTCCATCCTCAAGACCCCGTAACCCAATGGATGCTCTGTTGGAAAGGTCTCCAAGTCTGCTCTTGCCCCTAGATATTCCTGCACCATGTAATGCAGACGCTGGCCATGGTTGCTTGAACCGATCAGACCTTGGCGCTGAGCACTGAAAAATTGTCTAAAGGCATCGGTCAGCCGGCCACCTTCTCCACTGCTCTTCCTCTGACTGAATGAAGCCTCAGCCACACATTGTCCAGCACCAGGAAATTGTGACCTCCCAGGGTCTGGAAATTCATTGCACAAACCTTTCTTCAAGGTCTCCTGAAGATGTTTCATCCTCTGCTCCCTCTGCGAAGGCACGATGAGTTCTGCAACCTTAGCCTTCTAACGTTGATCAAGAAAGGTTGCCAGCCAGTAATGATCCCTCTCCTTGATACTACGAATCCTAGGGTCCTTACGCTGTGTGGCCTCCCTGATTCTGCAAAGCCTTCAAAAGTTTGCAGAGGCATTTGATTCTGAGTCCTCTGGGTAAATAAGGATCACATGATACGTAACAACCTCCTCCCAGCCACGTACAACTCCTTGGGTTTCTGGGGACTGAAAACCATCCCTTGAAGACTGCTGCTAAGTGTTATCCTCCATGTCCATGCTGACACAATCCTCCTCCTCTTTGTCCTGTGTGTTTGACGGGCCTGCAGGAATAAAGGGGGCCTTGAGAGGTAAGGAAGTCCTCCTCCTCCTCCTCCTCCTCCTCCTCCCGCTGTTCGGCCTCAAGTGCCCTGTCCATTATACCATGAAGCGTGTGCTCCAACAGGAAGACAAGAGGGATAGTATCACTGATACATGCATTGTCGCTGCTCACTATCCTTGTGGCCTCATCAAATGGTGACAGGGCAGTGCATGCATCATTGAGCCGTAGGCATTGGCGTGGCAAAAAGAAGCCAAGCTCCCCTGACCCTGCCCTGGTGCAATACTCACACAGGTACTCATTGCTGGCCCTCTGCTGCATGTGCAGCCGCTGCAGCATTGCCAACGTTGAGTTCCACCTGGTCCACATGTCACAAATCAGGCAATTGGTGGCCAGGTTGCATTCCCTTTCAATTTCAGCCAGCCAAGCACTGGCATTGTATGACCGTTGGCCTGCCTCAGGAGATTTTGTAAGCCTGGGTACCTGCTCAAGAACCGCTGGCACCACCAAATTCAGGATGTGTGCCAAACATGGAACATGGGTCAAGTGTCCCTGTCAGAGGGCGGAGAGAAGGTTGGTGCCATTGTTGCATACAACCATTCCTGGCTGAAGCTGGCATGGCATTAACCACCTCTGAGCCTGCCCCTGCAGAGCTGACAGAATCTTTGCGCCAGTGTGGCTCCTGTCCCCTAAGCAGTGGTTTAACCTTAAAGTACATAGAGGGTTCTTTACTAAGAGCAAGTAAGAGCGGAAAGGATGTGGGATTCCCTTTCACAGGCAGCGGTCTTAGCGGGGGGCCATCCATAGTTTCAAGAAACTATTTGATAAGCACCTGAACGACCGCAACATATATACAATGTAATACTGACATATAATCACACACATAGGTTGAACTTGATGGGTTTGTGTCTTTTTTCAACCTCACCTACTATGTAACTATGTAACTCATGCACCGCATTGAGTGCTTGCGTTGCCCCTTGAACACTTACAGAGCACTGCTGATTCAGAGAACAAATCTGCAGAAGCAGCCATAGAGGAAGAAGAGTAGGGGGTGGAGGAGAGAGCTGTGGCAGAATCACTGCTAGCATTTTGGAGGCGTGGTGGTGGAACAAGCTCCAACATACTGAACCCTGTCCTGCATCCTTCCCACCTGCCAGCAGAGTTACCCAGTGCACCATGAAGGAAAGGTAACATCCCTGCCCATGCCTGCTAGACCATGAGTCTGCAGTAATATACACCTTACTGCTGACCTCCCTGTCCAACAAGACAAAAACATTGCCTTCCACGTGGCGGTAGAGAGCTGGAATGGCCTTCCATGAAAAGAAATGGCGTTTTGGAAGCTGCAACTGAAGTACAGCACATTCCACAAATTCACAAAAGGGGGCAGTAGTTGCAGTGCTAAGAATTTGAACAAGCTAGCATTCAGATGCTGAGCATATGGATGACTGGTTTGTGGTGTTCTGCTAGCAGATTGGCCGTAAGTACTTGGGACACCTATTGCTATACCTTCATTCCACTCAGTGCAGGTTTTCGAGAGGACTGGAGGTATAGTAGGGTTGGAGATCCCAGATGAGGAGCAAGGAGAAGTCCGCCTTTTTCTTTGATGTGGGTCTTTCAAGTGCTGTTGCCAACGGACTTGATGCCTTATGAGTTTATGTAAAATCTACATTAATAGCTGTAAAATATTGGAATTATGAATATGTTTAAATTTAGCTTTTATCTATGTAGGGCAGAATATATTATCTTCACAGAAATCTCTGGTAGACCAGTCGGTGCCTAGGCTCGTGTATACAAACAATGGGATCCAAACCTCATTGTTTTACACATGCTCACTTCAAAGGATCCTATGCTGGGATATGCAATGAAGGGAGGCCAACCTGTAATCAAAACAAAACTTCCTGGGAAAATTCAAGTTAAGCTCCTGCTCAGAATAGTCACAAGGATTTGCATTGAAGGGGGCTGACTTATGCAAATTATAAGCAGCCACCTTAAACACAGCAAACATATATATAAATTTATACTTCTCAGAAAAGTGGGATAAATAGCGGCGCTCTAATATTATCAAACCAATGGTGAACTGCATACACAGTGACCTGTTGTATGCTGACACAGACAGCCAGGTAGGGAGCAAGTCCACACAAGTGCCAAGCATCTTTCTATGAGGGCAATCACCAGAGAGGAACTGGGAGTACCAGTGGATGACCCGAGAAGAAGGTTCAGGGCAATTCCATTGCACAAAGCAGGTAAGTATAAACCCATTATTAAAAAAAATGACTTTAAATCATTTAAGACCACTTTAAAAAGAAAAAAGCCTTTTAATTTGTACAACCATACTGCTATGAAATGTGTAGGCTAAGCAATTGCTAATAATGACTGTATTAAAGTGAAGAAAATGTTGGTTATCATACTTTTATAGTGATATTATTGTGAGTTGAAATCTTTCTACTATGAAAATCTTTGTCAGTAACCCTCAAGTCTTTACTGGTAGTGACAAGGAAATATCATGGTAATTTCTGGCGTTTGCTGCAACAGTTTTAGCCACTAGAGGAAGATTTTGATATTACTTGCTAAGATCAGGTATTTTTAGTCGCGCAACAGATTTAAAATTATTATTATATTGTTACAAGTATCAAGACAGTACCGATTTCTGTACATATTCTTTTATGTGGCTCAAAATAAAATTTCCTTGATTGGTGGTTTAAAGTGGGGCAGAATGGGTAGGGAGTGATAGTTGCTATACTTTGCTATATTGCATACATTTACTGTGAATTGCAGTGAGGTTGGCCACATATTTTTGCGTACCCCCATGTTCACAGCTCAGTGCCCTAACAGTCATTTTGTGTGTGTCAGCAAATATCTTTTGGTATTTAGCTGCTGCCTTCCCCTTGTGTTTTTTTGGAGGGAAGTATCTTCTGTTTTCTGTTACTAGGGCCTTTTTTATATTTGGGAGTGCTCAGTGTACACTTGTTGCTGACACAGGCAAAGTAGCATGTGATAAAGTGGTGTGCAGCAAAGCGCAACATAGTCCCCCTGCCCCATCTTCACCCATTCGCCATATCGTCCATTAAATTTAGGCAATACCTTTTTAGTTTAAAAAGATCTCAGATAGGCCTAAAGTTAGAAGCAGAGGTTCTGCACACAGTCAAAGCAGGGTCGAGTAGGTTCTGCAGAGCAAAGCTGTGGCCAGGCAACACCATATAGAGGCAGGGCACCTCAGCCTTTTCTGTCAGAGAGGCTGTCCTATACACAGCACAGGCAAGAGGTAGTTTAAGTTCCCTTTTCCAAATGTAGCGGTACCCCTGTGAGGCCTGCTGATTGACTCTATACCCCACTGGCCACCCGACTTTGCAAATCCTCTCTTACCTCTGACACCTTGGGTTCCATTCTGCAATGTGATGTCTGCAATGAGAAACTCACACAATATCACTGAACCACTCAGAAAAGTTTACTAAAATAAGTAACGGAACACAATGAAGAGCATGAATAAACACAAATTATAATTGACAATTGTTATCACTTAAAGAGGAAGTAAAGGCAAAAAAAAAAAAACACACCCTGTAAGGCAAAGGCATAATGAGCTAGTATGCCTAGCATACTAGCTCATTATGAATAACTTACCTGAGAACGAAGCCCCCGAAGCGGTCCTCCGTCTTCCTCTTCGCCGCTGCCATGTATCCTGGAGCGACTTCCGGGTCTCGCTGCTCCAGCGCTGTGATTCGCCGGAGCCATGATGACGTCACTCCCGCCCATGCGCACAGGAGCTGACACGAGCGGCATATCGCTGCGATCTGCGGCCTGCCCAGTGCGCCTGCGCGCCGCTGTCTACGGCGCATGCGCCATAGACAGCGGTGGCTGTCTTCGGGTAAATATCTCCTAAACCGTATAGGTTTAGGAGATATTTCTTGCACCTACAGGTAAGCCTTAATCTAGGCTTACCTGTAGGTCAAAGTGGTTTGTAAGGGTTTACAACCACTTTAATGCACATATACAGAATTTATAACCTTATAATTGCTTTAAAGAGTATACCTGAACAGGTGCACAAAGAAATAAGTACTCAATATCTTCAAAACATATATTAAATACCTTCCCACTGAGGCCTCAGCTCAAATGGCTCCCCCTAGGCTATATTTCAGAGTTCAACTTGTAAGTAGAGCAGCAATGCTTGGTAAAAGAGGAAAATGATGAACGTTCTTTCAACTCTGGATATCTTCAGCTAGCCTGATGTTTAAACTGCAGTATTTGTAATCCACAAAGACAAAGGAAAAGAAATGACTGTAGAACAAAAGATATGCTGATGACTGCTTGAAGAAATATCACCACTTGTAGATTCCTCCTTACATGTGAGTACAATACAGTACTGACCTTACAGCACAGGAGAAAGACAAGGCCACAAAGTCCAGCTGTATGATGTCTGTGAAGATGTAGATCCGCCCCCGTGGAACTACAAGTCTCACCAGCAGTCTGTAGAAAGAACTCACTCAGCAACACTTTACTCTTTACTGGAATGGGCAGGTGCCCTCTCACCACAATAGACCTCAATGGCTGTGAGGCTCCGTCCAGAAAACCCTCCTGGTGTCTCCGTCTGGTGAAGATGGTGCTGCCACACCATGCTGCTACTCCTTCCAGTTGCTCTGACGCACAGGCCGTTCCGCTTGCTAGGATAGCAGGGATGTACTCCGAGATCCCTCAGAGGTGGTGCAATCCGGCTATCCATTGTGTAAGCCGCAGTCTCTCACTCCTGGTCACACACAGACCTCCTGCTGGCAGGTGTTGAATGGGACCGTAGTGGCTGAAAGCAGGTCGCTCCTGTCTTTTTAGCACTCCTCCCAGCAGGTAGTTCTGCGCACTTTGCATTGTCTGTCCTGTAGTTCAAGACTTATCCAGCTAGCAGCGTCACTTCCTCCTCTCAGCTACATCTCCCACAATACTTTGCTGCATTCCTTCTCAAGGAATAGGAAAAAATCCTAACAGAGCCCAGTGGCCACTAGAGGGAGCCAAACTCATTTGTCAAACTTAACTATAATAACTATAGTAGAAAACCCTTGGCTACCCAAACTTTCACACAGTTGAGCCATAGAAATTGTAGCATCAAGGAGCCACTAGAAATGCTTCTTCAGTACTGATGTTGTGTAATATATTATTTTACAATGTATTATGATTTGGTATGTTCAGTTTTTGCAGGCAAATGGTTTGATCACTTACGAGGATGGTACACTCATAAAGATGACTACAATATCCTTTTCTTAAAATATGAAGACATGATCAAGGTAAGGTATTTGAGTTTGTTTTTAATATTAACGCATGGCAGCAATAATTCAAAAAAAGTTTTAACAATATCTTTTTCAAATGCCAATATATATGCAATGACCTACCTGCTTAGACAGTCTGTGTGGACAGTATGGCCACTTGCTGATTTGGGAAACTCAACGTAACTCTTCCATAAGACACAGAATTTGAATCCAATGCAATTTTATTTATTTCCAATAGTACAGATGTTTTTTTTTTTTTTTTTTCAGGCTTGAAGTGTGAAAAGATTACTTTCCTGAGCTCTTTCTCTACTTGGGAAGTTATAGAAACAACTGAGTAGTGATGGCCGAACGGTTCGCCCGGCGGTCGTTTCGCGGCGAATTTCCGACATTCGCGGTCCGCACGTTCGAACGCCTTTTTCCGTCGTTCGCCGCGGCGGACTTACGTGTTTAATGTATACAAGAACTTTAACCTTTGGTGACACGTTTATCATGTGATACAGGACAGCCAATTGAGACATGACAGCACATGGACACTTGTACATTCCCCCTAACCTATAAATACACCCGATCCGGTGGCCATTTTACATTCTTTCTTCTGTTAAGATAGGGACAGGTTCCTGTGTGGAGTAGGGAGAGATAAACCACTAGCTATTTGGTACACAAAAGTTCTTTTCAGGACTGGTATAGGTGTTAGGTGTTGATAGGTTTGCTGTGCTGCTGATTCTTGCAGCAGCCTGAGTGTCTTTTGTTAGTTTAGAGAAAGGGAAAGGACGGTGTATGCTACAGGGACAGCCAGATTAGTCTTTCATCATCATCATCATCATCATCATCATTAGCTGTTACTATCAAGGTCCACAAAAGAGCTGTTCCAGTAACCACTAATCGTTCTCTTTTTTTGCCAATTTGTATAGGGACAGGAAGGAAGCAGTGTTGTCAGGCAGTGAGGGTAATTTTAAAGACTTGCTGTTATTATTAGTTCCACAAAGGTTCTTTTCAGGACTGGTATCAGTGGTACAGTAATAGGCTTGTACATGTATAATATTCTTTCTTCCAAATATAGAAAGGATATTATACTTGACTGCTGCCCTTCTGCTGCAGTCTGCTAAACATTCACAACTCACTTGTTCCACAAAAGTTCTTATAAGGACTGGTAACTTGGTATAGGGTGCTACGGTACATAGGCTTGAGTGCGGTACAGTCTGCTGTTCTGTAAGGACCGCTATCGGTCCACAATAGATAGGGTTGACGTGCACCACTGCTGACCGCTGCCCTATACTGCAGCAGTCCTTCAGCGGTATAGGGACTGACGTACAGTCTGCTAATCACTAACACACAACCTGCTTGTTCCACAAAAGTTCTTATAAGGACTGGTAACTTGGTATAGGGTGCTACGGTACATAGGCTTGAGTGCGGTACAGTCTGCTGTTCTGTAAGGACCGCTATCGGTCCACAATAGATAGGGTTGACGTGCACCACTGCTGACCGCTGCCCTATACTGCAGCAGTCCTTCAGCGGTATAGGGACTGACGTACAGTCTGCTAAAAACTAATACACAACCTGCTTGGTCCACAAAAGTTCTTATAAGGACTGGTAACTTGGTATAGGGTGCTACGGTACATAGGCTTGAGTGCGGTACAGTCTGCTGTTCTGTAAGGACCGCTATCGGTCCACAATAGATAGGGTTGACGTGCACCACTGCTGACCGCTCACCTATACTGCAGCAGTCCTTCAGCGGTATAGGGACTGACGTACAGTCTGCTAAACACTAATACACAACCTGCTTGTTCCACAAAAGTTCTTATAAGGACTGGTAACTTGGTATAGGGTGCTACGGTACATAGGCTTGAGTGCGGTACAGTCTGCTGTTCTGTAAGGACCGCTATCGGTCCACAATAGATAGGGTTGACGTGCACCACTGCTGACCGCTCACCTATACTGCAGCAGTCCTTCAGCGGTATAGGGACTGACGTACAGTCTGCTAATCACTAACACACAACCTGCTTGTTCCACAAAAGTTCTTATAAGGACTGGTAACTTGGTATAGGGTGCTACGGTACATAGGCTTGAGTGCGGTACAGTCTGCTGTTCTGTAAGGACCGCTATCGGTCCACAATAGATAGGGTTGACGTGCACCACTGCTGACCGCTCACCTATACTGCAGCAGTCCTTCAGCGGTATAGGGACTGACGTACAGTCTGCTAATCACTAACACACAACCTGCTTGTTCCACAAAAGTTCTTATAAGGACTGGTAACTTGGTATAGGGTGCTACGGTACATAGGCTTGAGTGCGGTACAGTCTGCTGTTCTGTAAGGACCGCTATCGGTCCACAATAGATAGGGTTGACGTGCACCACTGCTGACCGCTGCCCTATACTGCAGCAGTCCTTCAGCGGTATAGGGACTGACGTACAGTCTGCTAAACACTAATACACAACCTGCTTGGTCCACAAAAGTTCTTATAAGGACTGGTAACTTGGTATAGGGTGCTACGGTACATAGGCTTGAGTGCGGTACAGTCTGCTGTTCTGTAAGGACCGCTATCGGTCCACAATAGATAGGGTTGACGTGCACCACTGCTGACCGCTGCCCTATACTGCAGCAGTCCTTCAGCGGTATAGGGACTGACGTACAGTCTGCTAAACACTAATACACAACCTGCTTGGTCCACAAAAGTTCTTATAAGGACTGGTAACTTGGTATAGGGTGCTACGGTACATAGGCTTGAGTGCGGTACAGTCTGCTGTTCTGTAAGGACCGCTATCGGTCCACAATAGATAGGGTTGACGTGCACCACTGCTGACCGCTGCCCTATACTGCAGCAGTCCTTCAGCGGTATAGGGACTGACGTACAGTCTGCTAAACACTAATACACAACCTGCTTGGTCCACAAAAGTTCTTATAAGGACTGGTAACTTGGTATAGGGTGCTACGGTACATAGGCTTGAGTGCGGTACAGTCTGCTGTTCTGTAAGGACCGCTATAGGTCCACAATAGATAGGGTTGACGTGCACCACTGCTGACCGCTCACCTATACTGCAGCAGTCCTTCAGCGGTATAGGGACTAAGAGTTTTGTCACAGGGTCATTTAAAAAATGACATGCAGAGGAAGAGGCAGGCCCTTCCGCAGGGGTGGTAGGGGTAGGGCAGGAGCAACAGGCTTGAGCCAAAGTGGGAAGTTGCAGAAGGTGCGTTCAATTACTTTAAAGGATGCACCAGACTTGGTTGAGTGGCTCGCTCAGCCTTACTCTTCTGCACCCTCCTCATCCTCTCGATCTGCACCCTCTTCTTCACTCTCTGCTATGTGCACCCCCAAAGACACTACCACCAACAACACGACCACCACCACCACCACCACATACCTTCCGCTTGAGTCACTGGAATTATTTTCCGATCCATATCAAGAGGACATTTCTGATGCGCAGCCACTCTTGGTATTGGATCAGGAAGAGGAGGTAGCAACAAGCGCTACTCAGCAGTCTGACGCCAGTACCCAGATCAGCCCAAGGAGGAGGTTGGTCCCCGGTGTTGCTGCCTACTCCGAGATCTCTACTTATAGCGGTGGGGAAGGTGACGTTGATGATGACGTGTCTAGTGATGTCACGTGGGTGCCCACAAGAGAGGAAGAGGAGGGGAGTTCAGAGGGAGATATGGACCAGCAGATAGGGAGGAGAAGCAGCAATGACTTACATTGCACAGCAGGGACAAAGCAGACTGCAAATGTATCAGGAGCGAGTCATCGACCATGTACGGTCACATCTGGCGCTCCCAGGACACCGGCACATGGCTCCGCAGTGTGGGCTTTTTTTAACGTGTCCGCTGCTGACAATAGCGTTGCCATCTGCAATCTTTGCAGTCAACGCGTTAGTCGCGGTAAGCCCAATACTCACCTAGGGACGACCGCCTTAAGAAGGCACATGAGCAGCCATCACCGAGCCCAGTGGGAGCAACGGAACACACAAAGCCACACTGCAGGCTCTCACCGTCCAGCCTCGTCTTCTACTTCTCCTTCTCCTCTCTCCTCACAATTGTCCTCCACTCCACCTTCCATCACGCCAAGCTCACATTTTTCTGCAAAAAGGCAGGCTTCCGTGGGCCTAATGTTTGAGCGTAAAAAAATGATGATGCCGGATAACCCTCTTGCCCAACGGTTGGCGGCTGGCTTGTCAGAACTCATAGCCCGCCAACTACTGCCATATAAACTGGTGGACTCGGAGGCCTTTCGCAAATTTGTGGCCATTGGAACACCACAATGGAAGGTCCCAGGAAGGAAGTATTTCTCAGAGAAGGGCATCCCAGAGCTATATGGCCATGTTCAGCGGCAAGTGAATGTATCTCTGGCACACAGTGTCGGTGCCAAGATACATCTGACCACAGACACGTGGTCTAGCAAACACGGGCAGGGAAGGTATATCAGTTTTACTGCCCACTGGGTGAACCTTCTGACGGCCGTCAAGCATGTAACCCGTGGCACCCGTGTAGATTTGGTTTTACCGCCACGGATTGCATGCAGGCCTGACTCTTCTTCTCCTCCTCCTACTCCATCCTCCTCCCTCTCCTCCTCAGCTGCCTCCTCCTTTTCCGCTGCTAGCGTCTCTTCCACTGCACCGCCCAAGCTCCCCAGAACCTATTCCACATGCCAGGTGAGACGTTGCCATGCCGTGCTGCGTCTGTTGTGCCTGGAAGCAAAGAGCCACACTGGCCCGGCACTCCTTTCAGCTTTGCGTTCACAGGCAGATGAGTGGCTAACACCGCTCAATTTGACAGTTGGTAAAGTGGTGTGTGACAACGGTGCCAATCTGCTTAGCGCATTGAAACAGGGCAAAATCACGCACGTGCCGTGCATGGCACACGTCTTAAACTTGGTCGTGCAGCGATTCCTTGTCAAATACCCTGGGGTCCAGGACATCTTGCGGCAGGCAAGGAAAATCTCGGCCCATTTCAGAAGATCTTACACGGCCATGGCTCGCCTTGCTGACATTCAGCGGCGACACCATCTGCCGGTCAGACGTCTTATTTGCGATTGCCCGACGCGATGGAACTCAACCTTCTATATGCTTGATAGGCTGCTCCAGCAGAAACGTGCAGTTAACGTCTACCTGTATGAACTCTGCGAAAGAAACGGTTCTGGGGAGCTGGGTTTTTTTTCACCGCGCCAGTGGCTGCTCATGCGCGACACATGCAGACTTCTGCGGCCATTTGAGGAGATCACCAAACTGGTCAGTCGCAGCCATGGCGCCATCAGTGACATGGTACCTTATGCCTTCTTTCTGGAGCGTGCATTGCGTCGTGTCATTGATCAGGCTGTGGAGGAGCAGGAGCGGGAAGATGAGGAAGTCGCAATGCTGGATGAATTCCCAGGGGGGGCTACTCTATCTGAGACAAGTCAACAACAGGAGTCTGATGAGGAGTCAGAGGAGGATGGTGCCGGGGCGGATGAGCAGGAGCAAGAAGAGCATGCTTTAAACCTTTCTGGGATCCCTGTTGTGCGAGGATGGGGAGAGGAGAATGAAGAGGACGACATTATCCTGGATGATGAGCAGGAGCCAGGCCACCACACCGCTTCCACTTTAGTGCAAATGGGGGCCTTCATGCTCCAGTGTTTTAATAGGGACCCCCGTATAAAAAGCATGAGGGTCAAGGACCAGTACTGGGTGGCAACGTACTTAGACCCCCGGTACAAACACAAAATGGCGGAAATGTTACCGCCGTCGCAGAGGGCTGTCAGAATGCAGCACTTCCAGGCCTTGCTTCGAGAAATGCTGCATTCTGCTTTTGCGTGCGCTGGCAGAGGAGCAATTCCCACTCCCAGAGAAGGATTTGCGGGTACCAATCCAACAGCGCCTGCAAGAAGAGGCCGGTTTGAAGATGTGTTGGTGACTTCGGATATGAGGTCATTCTTTCAGCCGACCCATCGACAGGTGTCATCCGGATCCAGCATCAGGGAACGCCTAGACCGTCAGGTGTCCGACTACATTGGGTTAACGGCCGATGTGGACGCTCTGAGGAGTGATGAACCCCTAGACTACTGGGTGGGCAGGCTTGACCTCTGGCCAGAGCTTGCCCAATTTGCAATCGAACTGTTGGCTTGCCCCTCATCCAGTGTCCTGTCCGAAAGGACGTTCAGCGCAGCAGGGGGGATTGTGACCGATAAGCGTACTCGCCTAGCTCACCACAGTGTTAACTACCTCACATTTCTAAAAATGAATGAGGCATGGATCTCGGAGGAATTCAACACATGTGACCAGTAGACCATGTATATGTCTATAAACTATTTTTTTAATCAAGCACACAGACCTTCTTAATTCATTTGGCTCACTTCCTTGACCCAAAAAAGCACACCGTACTATATGCCCCTACCCTCCTCTTTGAAGAGGTTGAGCGGTGTCATATTTCTACTGGGGCTGCTTATGATATCCCTGTGCTGTGCTGACTTCCTCCTGGGGGTTCTTATTATGAAGGGATCACACTATCCCTGTGCTGTGCTGACTTCCTCCTGGGGGTTCTTATTATGAGGGGATCACACCATCCCTGTGCTGTGCTGACTTCCTCCTGGGGCTGCTTACGGTGCTGCTGTCAGTGCTGTATGTCACGGTGCTGCTGTCAGCGCTGTATGTCACGGTGCTGCTGTCAGCGCTGTATGTCACGGTGCTGCTGTCAGCGCTGTATGTCACGGTGCTGCTGTCAGCGCTGTATGTCACGGTGCTGCTGTCAGCGCTGTATGTCACGGTGCTGCTGTCAGCGCTGTATGTCACGGTGCTGCTGTCAGCGCTGTATGTCACGGTGCTGCTGTCAGCGCTGTATGTCACGGTGCTGCTGTCAGCGCTGTATGTCACGGTGCTGCTGTCAGTGCTCTGTATTACGGTGCTGCTGTCAGATGCCTCTATCACGGTGCATGTGTCATTCCGGTATGTCACGCTGCTGGTGATCATCTCCTGCACCCTCTTCTTTGCCTACCCTGGTCCCTGACCTTCCCTCTCCTCCATTGCCTTCATTAGCTCCATAGTCCTGAATTGTTAGAACAATTTCCCAAATAAAATAAAAATGCTTGTAGTTATCGATCCCAAATTCACCTCATACATGTATTATGTCATTGTCCAGATGGTGGGACTACGTTTTACCCCCTAATAATTACCACGTGGCCGCAAATTCGACATGAAGGTTTGCAAAGTTCGCCTCCCATTGAAGTCAATGGGGCCCGCGGCGAACGGTCGGTTTCGCGAACGTTTGGGTCCGTTCGCATTTCGCGTTCGCGAAACGTCCCGTCGGAAGTTCGTCCATCACTACAACTGAGCGTCAGAGAAGCATGGAGTGTCTAGCTAAGACTATTCCAATCAGCACTAAAATAGGAAGGGGAACAGAGGAACATGCCAAATACAGTAAACAAAACAATGGACAGGCTGCTGTGGTTGCACAATATCAAAATTTATTCTAGGACTTTGAAACATGAAGGAGTGTTTTTATGATGGTGCTACAGACCTCTGTATTCAAATAGCAAAATGTAATAAAAACCATTAGAGGTTAATTTATTGTTTACTCCCAGTGGTGAGATAAGTATAGGTAAGTATGTAATCACCACTGGATTTTTTATTTTTTGCTAGACAAATGAAAAAACATGGAACATTTTCAAAAAAATGTCTTAGTTTCTGTTATAAAATTTAGCAAAAAAGAAAATTTTCTCCTTCACTGATTCTTCTGTGTTTGTAAATCTCAGCCGACTCATTTTAAAGTTGACCTGGTTGCATTAACACATTTTCTGTCCATATTGTATTTATACCCTACACTGGCACAGCTATCGCATTCCTCAAGATACTATTTCAAATGGTAATGCTTGCTATAGCAAGCAAGGAGTGCAGAGTTGCAGCAGGGTAATACAATGCATGACACAGGGCAGCTCATGTACTTTTGAGTTGCAGTGCAATGGCAATAAACACTATTTAAATTTAATTGAATACAATATTTGGCCCCCGGAGAACCTAGTAATTGTACAAAGCACCCAGAATTGTTTACTTTGCCGGATACTTTAATGCCGCGTACACACGATCGGACTATATGGCGGACTTGGTCCCAATCCGCCCGTGTATGGACTCCGGAGGACTTTTTGTTCCCAAAAGATTGGCGGACTTAGAAAGAAGTTTTGACTCAAAATTGTCCGCCAGACTGCCGAGTCCAGCAGACAATCCGCCCGTCTGTGTGCTAGTCCGCTGGACTTTTGAAATGAACAGACTTGTCCACACATGGAGAAAAGTCCGTTCATTTTGAACGCGGCTCCAGGTAGACGCAACTAGTGCAGGAAGTTAATTTCGCCGCCTCCATTGGTGAGTGACACCTCACTAGCCCCGTCATCCTGGTATGGACTTAAAGGGGAAGCCCTATGCCGAAAAAATGGCATGGGGGTCCCCCCAAGTCCATATCAGACCCTTATCCGAGCACGTAGCCTGGCCGGTCAGGGAAGGGGGTGGGGGACGAGCAAGCACCCCCCCTCCTGAGCCGTACCAGGCTGCGTGCCCTCAACTTGGGGGGGTGCTTTGGGGAGGGGGGGCCCTGCGCCCCCCCACCCCAAAGCACCTTGTCCCCATGTTAATGAGGACAAGGGCCTCTTCCCGACAACCCTGGCCAGTGGTCGTCGGGGTCTTATCAGAATCTGGGGGCCCCCAGATACCAGCCCCTCACCCTATGTGAATGAGTATGGGGTACGATGTACCCCTACCCATTCACCTGGTGAAAAAAGTGTAAATAAAAAAAACACAACTTTTTAAAATAATTTATTAGACAGCTCCGGTGTTATTTCGTCTTGGGGGGTCTTCTCGACGGACTTCTCTGCTATCTTCTGCCCTTTTTCTAGCTCTTTTACTAGCAGAGGAGCCCGGCTTTCTTCTTCGCTGCCACTGTCTGGGGGTCTTCTTCCGACTTAGGGGTCTTGTCCCGCTCTTCAGGGGTCTTGTTCCCCTCTTCGGTTCTTCTGCCGGGCCTCCGTTATCTTATAGCTCTTTTACTAGCGTTTGCCCGGTCTTCTGTCGCTGTCGTCGCCTTCTTCTCTTCTTCTTCTTCCTTGCGATGTTGACACAACGCTCTCTCTGGCCGCAATGGCAGGGACGCGTCGTGCGATGACTTATATAGGGACAAGGGGCGGGGTCACTGGGTGATGTAACATGGTGACCAACCCCTACCCATTCACCTGGTGAAAAAAGTGCCCCTTATGATGTCACAGTCCCAGAGGATGCTGAGACTGTGACATCATAAGGGGCACTTTTTTCACCAGGTGAATGGGTAGGGGTACATTGTACCCCCATACTCATTCACATAAGGTGGGGGGCCGGTATCTGGGGCCCCCTTTTTAAAGAGGGCTTCCGGATTCCGATAAGCCCCCCACCCGCAGACCCCGACAACCATTGGCCAGGGTTGTCGGGAAGAGGCCCTTGTCCTCATCAACATGGGGACAAGGTGCGGCCTGCTATGGTTCAGGAGGGGGGGGCGCTTGCTCGTCCTCACCCCCTTTCCTGACCGGCCAGGCTATGTGCTCGGATGAGGGTCTGATATGGACTTTGGGGGGGACCCCCACGCCCCAAAGTCCGGCGGGTTGTCCGCCGGACTAAATCCACCATACCAAGTCCGTCGGTTAGTTAGGTCGTGTGTACGAGGCATTTTCATTACTCTGCTCTCCAAAATATGAGCTCATTCAGATGAGCGCTGACACCTGTCCTCATGCTGAGCTATCAGGGCCGGTGCTACCTGTAGGCACACATCAATCGGGGGAGTCGCACTGGCAGGGCCAGACTGGTCCGGGGCCACTGGTAAGTTTTCCACCTTTCCACCTGTGACCCAGACACAACATACTTCTGGTCCTATCCATCAAGTTAATCTCTCCTGGGGATGGAGCTAGTGCCAGACTAAGTCCCAGCACTGCTCCACTAATTGACCCTGTCAGCTGCACCTGCATGTTTCTCTGCCTTTAGTTCAACGCGACCGGCGTCTCCCCCTCTCCTTCTCCGCTCCTCTCTTCCATCTCCACCTCAGTGATCTTCTTTGCAGTCTATGGTTGCTGCCTAGCAACCAATGACATGCCTTTTCTGCTGTTCCTATGATGCATAATGGGAGGTAAGTAGTCCTAGAGCAGCTCCACCTACCAGCTCTGCTACCCAGCCTGGCTCCCATGCTTCCTTCCTTGCTTGCAGCTGCTCCCGGTTCCCGTTGGTAAGGCAATTTGAATAGTACCGCCTATCAGTGCCCATTAGTGCAGCCTCATCAGTGCAGCCTCATCAACGTACATTAGTGCCTATCAGTGCAGCCTCATCAGCGCACATCAGTGCTGCTTATCAGTGCAGCCTCATCAGCGCCCCTCAGCGCTGCCTATCAGTGCACTCTCATCAGCGCACATCAGTGAAGAAGAAAAATTAACTTATTTGCAAAATTTTATAACAGAAACTAATCTGTTTTTTTATTTTTATTTTTTACATTTTCTGTATTTTTTCATATATCTAGCAAAAAATGAAAACACTCAGTGGTGATTAAATACCACTAAAAGAGAGCTCTATTTGTGTGGAAAAAAAAATTGGTTTGGGTACAGCGTTGCATGACAGCACAATTGTCATTCAAAGTGCAACAGCGTTGAAAGCTGAAAATAGGCCTTGGCAGGAAGGAGGTGAAAGTGCCTGGTAGGCAAGCCGTTATAGTAGCACCCTCTCAGAGACCCCCTTGTTAGATCAGAGTCCCTTTATATCAGCGACCCCCCCCCCCTTACAGAACAATTAGTCTGTGAGGGGAGGTTGCTGATATAAGAGGCCTCTGATTTAAAAAGGAAAAACTCCACCACCGCCACATGGGCAGGGCAAAGGGGTGAAGCCATTGGGGGAGGTAAGTTTTGCCTAGGGTGTCAAAAATCCTTGCACCAGCCTTGTGACCTATTGTCTTCTGTGTCTGCATCCCCCTGGCAGCTGTTCTGCACCCTTAGCCTTTAGAGGCGGATGCAAATGCAACAGTTGCACAGACAGAGCTGCATGTCAAAATTTGACATGCGTGGGGGGGCAGGGGCATGGATCCAAATGCAGAGTTGCCATTTGGATTCCTGCATGCATAGTACATTTTAACATGTGGCTGTGTCTGCTCAGCCACTGCGTCTGCATCCACTTCTTTTGGCTGCCTGCATACAGCACCAAGGTGAATGCAGGTGCAGAAAACAGCAATTCAGCACACAGGATGAGTCTAAGCGCGTGCCTGAATGGGCATTATCATGGCTTGCAAACACTTGCAGAGCACCAGGAATGCAAGTGTAGCACCCACTGAAAGTAGGAAACAAAGTAATTGTTGGGTCAACATTCACCTCAGGGTTGGATCCTTGAGTTTTTGTTGTGCCTAAAAAGTTGGATGTCAGTGACTTTTAAAAGGTAACAGAGTTTACTGAAACTGGAAAACCCAGGGAGAGAGAAATTAGGGCACAGGTTGCCCAAAAGTACCACGTGAAGATTCAGAATCTTACTTGGTTATACAAAAAAGGGTCTTTAAGCCAGACCAGCACTATATTTACTTCAAATTGTATAGCAGTTTCAGTGCACAGAGCCTCTGGATGATCCACTAGACTTCCCTTGATGATCAAGCTTGCACCTAGCTCTTCCAGACACCTTTTTAGCAGACAACGTTTATGCCTTTTGCTACTATCCTGGTTCCAGCTTCACTCCACCCACCAGGCAGTGCACATTTACAGGCTCAAAACTCAGGCCTTCCCTCAAGAACAAGATGTTCCTGTACTTTTTACACAGCAGGAACATCATTCCTGTTGGTAGTTACATCCTACAGTATGCGAGCCGTGGCAGGTAGGCAGTGTGGGTGTGTGGGAAGGGGAGGACATCCGTGCCTATAGGGGGCGGCCTGCCCTGTGTGCCACACATTGTGGCGGTGTCAACCTGGCGTGCCCGTTCTCCCACCCCTTGGTCCTCTTTCTCCAGTGGCTATACTATTCAGGGCCGTGCCCACCAATCTGCAGCGCTAGATCCCCGCTGCAATACTATCATTGGTTACTAGAACTGATGTTGTTCTAGCAATTAATGACATCCCCTGTGCTCCCCGCCCTCTTCAGCAAGCTCCTACCCCCCTGCAGCATGCTCCTTCGTCAAGCTCCGCACCTGCCCAATGCCTGAAAGAACTTATCCAGGTACATGTTTCTACTTTGTGATGGCTCACGACTTGGATGGAGACACTCGGATGGTGGATGGGGACACTCTGATGGGGGAACTCTGATGGAGGCTTTCTGATGGGGACTCTCTGATGGGGGGGAACTCTGATGGGGACTCTCTGATGGGGGGGGAACTCTGATAGGGGACAATTTGATGGGGGGAACTCTGATGGGGGACAATTTGGGGACGCTCTGATGGGGGACACTCTGATTGGGATACCTGCTCTCTGATGAGGGCACTGTGATGGGATCACTCTGATGGGGACACCTGCTCTCTGATGAGGGCACTGTGATGGGATCACTCTGATGGGGACACCTGCTCTCTGATGGGGCTCTGGTCAGTCTGCATTGCTGGGCACTGGTAAGACTGCATTGCTGGGCAATGATGAGGTTGCACTGAGGGGCACTGGTCAGGCTGCATTGACATTGAGGGGCACTGGTCAGGCTGCATTGACATTGAGGGGCACTGGTCAGGCTGCATTGACATTGAGGGGCACTGGTCAGGTTGCATTGAGGGGCACTGGTCAGGTTGCATTGAGGGGCACTGGTCAGGCTGCATTGTGGGGCACTGATAAGGCTGCATTTAATGGGCACTGATCATGCTTCATTGTTGGGCACTGGTGAGGCTGCATTTGATGTGCACTGGTGAGGCTGCATTTGATGTGCACTGGTGAGGCTGCATTTGATGTGCACTGGCAAGGCTGCATTTGATGGGCACTGACAAGGCTGCAATGAAGGGCACTGGTCAGGCTGCATTTAATGGGCACTGAGGAGTGAGCGGCCCGGGGCCTGGGCCTCACTTTGTACAATCAATACAGGCAGCCTGAGGAGAGGGGCCCCTGGCCGGCACACTCAGCACTCCAGAACTCACTCCTCTGCACAGACCTACACATGTGTGTTGACAACTTGGGGCAGGAGGGGCCCCACATATCGGAGGCTGGAGGAGGAGCCCACAGTCATTGCAGCTTGTTTTAGAAATTCCCTGCGAGGGAAACAGTATCACACGTTGTGGTGTTTTTTTGTTAGTATAGCATGCAGGTTAAATTGTTTTGCTGTTACATCTGGCTTATATTTGTTTAATGCATGTGAATTTTGGAGGTGTCCTCATAAATTGGCACTTTACCATAAATTGGCACTTTACAATAAATGTTTACTTTATTTGTTAAAAAAAGGAGTATGTGTTTTTATATATATATTGTAAGATTGGGGTTATCAGACTCAAACGGCAGGTGCGTTTTCCAGTGAGTACTCCAGTATGAAACTGTATTTTTAAGGGCCTGGTAGCCCACTTTTATTTAAAAACACATAAAAGTTCACAAAGACATCAGTACCCATGCAGGGGGGTTCCACCATTACTGTATCTTGTACACTCAATACTTTAGCCTCCTGGCTTACATTCTTCCCATACGGCTGATTCAGGCCTTTAGTCTGCTCCTCAGACCCAAAAGTTTCCTAGAGGTAAGCTTTCTCATAGCTCACTCCTGATCAGCGCCTTGCTGCTCTGTCACCAAGCATGTCTGCCTCCTGCAGACATGCAGCCTCCGACTCCTCTCAGTGGAATGGGAATCCACCTGACTCCCATACAGACTTCCTGTCTGTTTGGGTGGAACTCTGAGCCCTAGCCAGATCAAAACTAAATAGCCCAGCACACAGCTGTGCAATCAGCGTACCTTTCTCTCCAAAATCTGGCGTAAACCAGCAATCCTCCAGGTAGCACAGGGTCCTACCACCACTATATATATACATATATACATATATACATATATACATATATACATATATACATACATATATACATACATACATACATACATACACTTTTTTATTTTTGAGGTGGGAATCTAGAGTGAGTTCCCCCCTTTTTTCCCAGGACTTGGCCCCTGTCTCAGGCTATTGGATCTTTTTAAACTACTCACCAAAAGCAGGCAGAAGCAGACAATAACCACAATGTAGAGAAAATCAACAAAAAACAGAACTATGTGTTAGGGCTGAGGTTGACTACACTCCAGCAGCATTGAATTTGGAATAGGGGCACTCTTGCTCAGGGCAGGGTCTATACTCAGGCAAACTTGCCAGGGCTTATTGCCACCATCTTCTGCTGGCAGCGAAGAAAATGGTGCAGGCTGTTTGGCAAGAAGCTGGGACACCCTGACATAACCTAGTGGATTGGTGAATAGTGGGTATGGCAAGAGGGGAAAAAAAGAATGCTTGGGGGGGGAGAGAAAGAGGGGAGAAAGGAGTAAGAAAATGTGGATAATGAGAGAGAAGGATGGGGGGGGGATGGGGATAGAGAAGGGAGAGAGATGGCAGGGAAGAGAGAGGGGAAAGAAAGAGAGTGGATAGAAAAAGAGGGAGAGAAAGAGAGAGGGGGATTTGAAGCGAGAGGAGAAACGTGAAAGTGGCAAGAGAGAAGGGGTACGGGAGAGAGAGGGGGGGGGAAAGGAGATTTGGGGGGATAGAAAAGAAGGGGGGAGTAGGGTTGGAAAGAGGGGAAGAGAGAGAGAAAAACACAAGAGGGGGAAAGAAAAAAAGAGAGAAAAAGGGGCTTTATGCAGCAGAGGACAAACAGGCAAACATGGCAGCAAATATCTCTTGACTGCCTATGCCGCTGTGCTGTGTCTTCTCCCATCTCGCTCCAATCCAGTGTCTTTTCTTTTAAGCCCAATGAAGGGGGCAAGTTTCAGCGCCCATTTTCTGAGTAGGCAGCAGGAGTCTCTCTCCTATGCATGCTGATTTTCCCTTTACAGTGTCAGCCTTTCTGCTATGCACCACTACTTCTACAGAGTTGGTATATTTACTAGTGGACAGAAGGTTGTCAACCCTGCTTCCTGGATCAAAATAAAACCTTTTTAAATGCCCAAAAAGTTTTGCAAGCTAGAAAAAATGAGAAACCAGGTCGGGCAAAAAATTATTATCAAGGCACCTCATCCCAAATAAAGGTCAAATGAAAAAAAGGAAAAGGACGAAGCGGGACTATTACGGTGCTATGCAGTCAATTTAAAAAAAGAGAAAGATGACCCCCTCAGGGGGGAGTGCAGAGACACAAATACTATATGATGTAAAAATAGACAAAAGCTTTATTATACATAATTATTAAAATAAAATTAAGTTACAAGATTACAGATACCAATACGATGGATCGGGGGTAAAATATCCACACTTGATTAATTGATTCAGTTGGAATTATACTTGGCTGTTCTGGTGGAGTCCCAACATGTTTCCCCTAAACAAAGGCTTCTTCAGGGGAGCCAGTAATTGACATAGGGTGGTCGTAAAAATAAGAATTCACTGTAAGTGAAATACAACAAAAGCTGTGAATCAGATCTCAGAAAATATAGTGCAGCCCATTCCCTTCATGCTCATACAATTTGTAAAAAGACATCAAATAGATTTAAAGAGGCTTGTGTCTGAGATAAATGATACGCCTACCTGTCTCCAACCAAGAGCCCCACCAACACGATTGGGTAGAGACACCTGTAGGACATGGAGAGCGGACCAATAAAGAGATCCCCAAATGGTGACTGCAGAAGATAAATGGAACAGACAGATACCCACTGTCATTAAAATTTATAGGGCCCTGTGGGCTCCCATAATTAAATTACCATACTACAATAAGTTGCAATGTGATTTGAAGTTAAAAGACATTGGGAGCCTACCTGAAACAATTAATCTTTGATGTATCTCATGTATGGAATAGGGAGGATTAAAAGCCCACGGATAGACAACTCCCGAGAGGCGATGAGATACAGGTGAGAAAACTGGAATATAATTAATGTGAGAACTTCCATAAATGGGCAGATATGCAGATAACGAATACATTTGTTTAAAGTGAAAATTGTATTTATATTCTCGTTTAAATGTAGCATTATGCTCAAACTGCTTGAGTAATATCTAAGAGAAAGAGCTTACCCAATGCTGACAGAGTGAAGGGATCACACTGCTCCACAACACTCCAGGCTAGGACACATTGTAGTTGGAAAGTCTAACAATGGATTGCACGATCGAGTCAATCAACCAACACAAATCGATCCTATTAGTATAAGTATATGAGGATAAAATTAGAGACTAGTATGACCAAAAAAAAAAATAGGAAAAGAGGAATGGGCGGTGTGGACAGTCCAAGCTCTAATCATCCAACTAACCTTAAACTCGCGGTGTCCAAACTAAAGTGTCCAGCAGAGCCGACAAACACCTGCATCGTGGGTGTGCCTTTTATCTCCCACTCACTTGGCGTCGCATCACGTACGCCAAGTGAGAGCGGACAGAAAAGCAGAACTGCGCATGCGTCCCGGGTAGTGGAGTCTACAAGCCCCATAATACCCTGCAGCGGTGGTTCCGTAACCACGGTAACTTAAACGCCGCTACGGGCATTCATAGGAGCTGCAGGGACAGCAGCTTAAAAGGTTTGCTGTGAAACAGCAACCAGCTGCAAATCGCCAACCGGTCGGGACATATAGATCGTGTCGAGCAGCCTGCATATTAACGGGTCGGCTTCCACACAGCCCGACCCGTGCGTCCATACAGGCAACAGTCATGGGGAGGAGAGGTCCGCTTCCCAAAGGGGTTCCCATCGAGAGGATGGGCACAAGGGGGAGAAAATATGTAACTAATGAAGCTGATAAAAAAATAAGAAATAATAATGCACAGATAAGTAATCGCTGATCGGTTAGACCAACGGGCAGGTAGTGGGCTGCACTTATTAACCAAAATCCCCACAGTTGCAAAGACAGTAAATGAAATATTGTTGATGGAATGAACATAGAAAAAAGAAAAAAAAAAATTTGAACATTTTTTTTTTTATGTATAAACTAGACACAATTAATATGTAATAGGGACAATTAATTAAGCGATATATGATTTTCAACAATATAACACAAATGTAAACCCCATGTCAGCATAGTCATTGAAGACAAAAATTAAAACATATGTTGGAATCTTAAACGACCCTTGGCATCAAAGTGGTGCTGTATAATACTGTTTAAATGACTCAACATTGGTACAAAAAATACTTATACACAAAAGAAAAAATTGTATAACTATAATAACAAAATAATTATATTATATGCGGAACGGGAAAAACAGAGGAAGGGAAAAAAAAAAAAGCATAGTGAAGATGTAAGATATAGAAAATAGTAAAAATGTATAGCGGTTAATAAGGAAGACAGGTTCCAGAAGCACTGGAGTATGGATCTTAATTCAAGTTGTATTAAAAAATGAATATTTATAATTTGTATAGATGGATAAATACTGCTGAATACAGATCAAAAATTAGGTATCAGGATTAGTTTAAAGAAAATGTTTGTAAGTTATATATTCATTTAATTCCGGATTTTTAGTGGCCTCCAGAGTATATATCCATCTAGTTTCCAGTTGCAAAAGGCGGGTATCAATTTCACCCCCTCGAGCATGGAGAGGTACATGCTCGAGGGCAGAAAAATGTACAACATTGGGGTCAAAGTTATGAAACTGACCTATATGTCTGTTCAATGCTGTAGTGCAAAGTCGTTTAAATAATGGTAACATGTGGTCCCTAATCATTTTAAAAAACGGACGCTTGGTTTTTCCGATATAGAAACATCCGCAGGAACAGCTAGCAAGATAAACTATTCCTACGGTTTTACATGTTACATTATATCTGATGGTATGGCAAGACCCATCAGGTAATGTAGTGTATGATGAATTGGAAATGAAACGACAAACATCGCAGTGGCCGCACGGATATGTGCCATTACGAATCGGTTTAGTGGGTTTTCGCATATCAAAGTGACTTGTAACCAGTCTATCCTTCATAGATTGTGACCTTCGATAAGTACGTTGAGGATATGGTTTGATGTATTTTTGAATCGTCTGATCAGCTAGGAGTAAAGGCCAATATTTAGTGAGAATTTCCCTCATCTGGTTGTGTTGCCGGGAGTACTGAGTAATGATGCGTATGGGTGGATTCGAAATGGATTTGGGTTTGGGGTAGATTAGATCATTTCTATTCAATTTAACTACTTTATTGAAAGCACGTTTGAGTAATGATTTACTGTAAAACCCCGCTGGTTTAATCTGGTAGATAAATCTTTTGCAGCTGCTTGAAAGTCCTAATCTTGGGTACAATTTCGACGAAGACGTAAGTATTGGCTATAAGGGATACTGTTTAATAGTGATCAAGGATGTGCACTTGCAGCGTGCAAGATGGTGTTGCCTGCTGAGGGTTTACGATAAAGGGATGAGTTGATTACTCCCTTATTGTCTAGTTTGATGCATAAATCAAGGAAATTAACCTGGGTCTGGCTGTACTCCATTGTAAACTTCAAATTGAAATGGTTGGTGGCTAGAGCATCAAAAAACTCATGCAGTTGGTCGCAGGTGACTGTCCAAAGGATCAGAACATCATCGATATAGCGATGCCAACCCAGGATGAACTGACTCAAATCCCGGAGTTGGTCGCTAGAGAATTTGTCGTTCCCAACCCCCAGGTACAGATTGGCATAGGAAGGGGCACATTTCGTGCCCATTGCCTCACCCTGTACCTGGAGGTAGTGGGAACGATCAAACAAAAAAATATTATGAGTAAGGATGAACTCCAAAAGTTGAAGCACAAACCCGTCATAGGCTTCGGAGGATGGTCCTCTTTCTTTCAAGAAGGAGTATACCACTTGAATGCCCTTGGTATGTGGAATGTTATAGAGACACTCCACATCTAGGGCAACCAGCCATGTATTCAAAGGAAGCTGTTTATCATCCAAAATTCTTAATAAATCAATAGTGTCCTTCACATAAGAAGGTAAGGATAACACATGTGGGAATAGATGTTTGTCAACTAATGCGCTAGCATTTTCAGTTAGTCCCTGACATCCCGACACAATGGGTCGGCCTGGAGGGTTACCAAGTGATTTATGCAGTTTTGGCAACGAGTAGAAAGTGGGAATTTTTGGATTTTTGTACATTAAGATATTTCCAAGTGTTTAAATCGATTGTGCCCTGGCGATAGGCTTTAAAGATGAGTTGGTAATATTCAGTATTAAAGTTTTTCAATTAGAAGTTTAGATATCGGGCGATACCAATCTCTATTGTTCAGGATGTCAAGGCACATCTTTTTGTATGCCTGGGCATCCATAACACACACATTGCCCCCTTTGTCTGCGGGTTTAATTATCAAGTCTAAATTGCTCTGGAGGTTTTGGAATGCCTGGCGATGTTTATAAGAAAGGTTATAGGGTCCTGTTCGTCAGGTTCAAGATTCCTGATTTCTGAAGTTAATTGACTGACAAAGGCCCATATATTAGGGTTACTTTGAAGCAAGGGGAAAGATTTTGATTTTAATTTAAATGTTGCTGAGGGAGGAAAAGACACTCCCGAGACTGAAACTAAAGGTGTGGTCAGATCAGATGACTGTTCATAGGAACAGTCATAGGGACATCAGGTCATCCATGGCCTGAAGCTCACTGGACGAGAGTTCCATATGAGAAAGAGCAGGTTTGTTCGTTACTTGAGATTTATTGTACATTACCTTGAATAAAAGACGTCTAGCAAAATGGTGTATGTCTTTGACAAATTGAAATTTGTCTAGATTGGTTGATGGACAGAATGTGAGACCTAGTTTTAGTATTTCAATCTGTTCCTTGGTAAGGGAGACCGAGGACAGGTTCACCACCTCAAGATCTAGTGCATGTGTGAATGGGGTAGTGAGGGTGGATGTGATTTGGGTTCCGGAGTCTGAACTAAAAAAATTGGTGCAATACGAGGATCGGTGGGCTGTGAGTGAGAAGGAAACATGGAGGGAAGTGTGGGTTCACTTACTCTCCGAACTAAGGATCCAAGGTGAGTGTTTAAGGGATGTGGTATAGGTGCTGGAGTGTCCGGTGCGGGGTGTATAGGGGGGTCTAATGATGTGCTTGGACGTGAGTGAACTAAAAAAGTTTTCTAAAGTACATCTGCTTTTGAAAGAGATAACAATTAGTTCTGCAAAACATTCATAAAAGCTTCCAAAACAAGTTAAAGTTCAGGTAATGAAGATAAATATTTTCAGGGTTTTTTTCTGGATTTTCTCATATTTGCAGGATCTTCGCTCTGCTGTCAAGCAAATTTGTACATTTTTAGGAGTAGCGTTAGATGATGAAGCGATGGATACTGTTGTCAAAAGAGCAACCTTTAAAGAAATGAAAAATGATTCTCTTGCAAATAAAGAAAATTTGCCCGAAAGAATTATAAACCGAAAACTTGGGTCATTTATGCGTAAAGGTAAAACATTTTAGCTATACTGTAAAAGGGATTAATTTTAAAAATCATTGTACAGTGTTTTACATTTACTATAACAGCTTAATTCTTTATCATATATACTGTATGGCTGTTCCATCAGACATCAGAGTAAAATGTCTCATCCTGTCTGATATTCAGTTCTATACAGTATTAGACATGACTGGTGTAATGCTGATATGCTCGTTGCCCAGACTATTGCCAAACCACCCCCATGTTTAATCTACTTAAACTCACTAAACCTAATGAAACACAGGACACCTTCTGGATTAAATGGCCAATAAAGGCCCCTTTATTAAATCCGAGCACCAAAATTGTATAAAAATAACATACATACTTGTAAGCAACAAGTGTCAGAAAAGATTTAGTCTTTAAATGGTTAAACTGAAAACTTCTACACATTGAGTTCAGCCCATTGAAGAAGAAACATTGTATCATTTTGTTCTTTTCTTGGCAGCCTGCCCATAGAGGATGAAAGTCCTTCACTGATGTCTTCAGGCAATTTACATTGACTTCTATCACAGAAGTCTTCTGCAAGTCATAATAAGCATAATGACTGAGATCCGGAATTCGTAAACAAAAGTTCGTATTCCGTACAGAATTCGGACGCACGGCACTTTGTATTTCAAATCCTCCCGAACGTACGAATTTTGAGAAATTCATACGAATTTGCGATTCGTACGAAACGAAGCGCACATGTCTAATATACACACATACAAACACTATCTACCATCACCATTCCGACCTTCAGGAACCAAAGACCCCTGCCAACGGCACCTGGAACAACAAAACATAAGAGCAAAGCACACACACACATCCATTCACTATTAAAAGGGAGGGAGGGAAAAGCACTACAGCTTATATGTTACCCCTTTGCTTTCTTTCCCAAGTGAAGAGCTCTGCCCCCCCCCCCCCTCCAACCACATATACTTAAATGTAAGACCCGCCCTGAGTGCTACACTCAAAGTGGCTCCACTTCCTGCCCCACCACTTCTTGTGCACCTCACTAGCTGCCCCCAGTAATGTGGCCCCTACTCTTAAGGTTCCCTTTGCTACGGGGCTGATCTCTATTCCTCCATTCTAACAAAATCCAAATTTGCCTCAACCTCTATATGATAAAGAAAGTCAGTTTACCTAAGCCCAAATTAATTATCCGCTTCTGGATTCAGAAATGGTGAAGCAATCATTATAATAACTATGTAACTGAAGAGGGAAATGGAGAAAACAACTTTTATAGTTATAGTTATTATAGTTTAAACAGGATTTTATTGTAGTCTGTGGTCTAATTGTGGAGATTTACCCTCACTTCCTGTCTTTCTCACTTCCTGTCACTGATTTATTCAGTGGGGGTTCCAGTCTTCCTCTATTCTGCTCAGTGTTTTCTTTGTCAGCGTAGAAGCTTGGAATAGGGTGGGCAAATCTCTTAGTGGGCCCACAAAGAACAGCAAAAACTGACTGAGGTTCCAACTGTACAGATGCTTCTTGACTTTGCCTCTCAACTTTTAAAATGTATGTATAGCCAAAACTGTTTTAATTTTGGATACAGTAGGAAAGGGAAAAACCCCTGCCATTTAAATTTTTTTGTTGTCTGTGTTGGGGAAATTTTCATTTGCCAGACTCAGAGATACACTTTAATATTTTTATATTTAACATAAGCTGAATGTCATGCTTACCCCTAGTGCAGGCGGTCACTGTCAGATAGTTTCTGTGTTCTTCACCTATAGCAGCCCCCTTTCCCATAAGGCAAGCACAATTATACACAATGCTATAGTGCCTGGCCAACATGCAAGGGCAGGCATGAAACAAATAGGTACTTGTAGTTGGCAGACAGGTAAAGTGGTTCAGTGACCATCCAAGTACAAGGCAAGCAAGGTTCAGAATAGTCTGGGTCAATCCATAGTCAAAAGACAGGCAGATTTTATAGTCAATATCTGATCTGAGGTCATAAATAGGGGAATACAAACAGGACAGAGAGCTTGCACATATGACACATGCTATCACAAGCATTCGACTGCAGGCTTGGCTGGCCTAAATAAGGTTTGGTCTCCACCCAGAGACTGGCTATGTCAATCACCTTGCAGGTGGACAGACAGACAAAGAAAATGCTACAATCAAAACCAGAATGCTGGAACCAGCAGCTATGATGGAACAGGAGCACACATTCTTGACACTGAAGAGAAGTGCCTTTCTTGCCTATATGGTTCTACAAATGATGGTTGGAGACTCAAAGAGGCAGTTACACAGGAAAACTCCATCATAAGCCATTGTTCCTGAAAAAAAATCTGCTGCTTAACCTGTTTATAATAACTGATAACATTCTAATTCATTTCTGCTGGCTCAGTAATGCAAACCAAAAATATTAGGGAATGCAGAGATTTAAGAACAAGTGTTTTTCTTTGAAGCTAAAGAGGTTGAAATGTGAGGACATAAATCTTACAAGATGTATCTAAAAGGCATTCAGCTTTCTAGGCATCTGGTGACTAGAAAGTACTAGGGCTTATCTGTACATTTTAAAAAAAAGCAAGGTTTTTAAACCTGACCATAGACTCCTTTCATTTTCTCTCTTCATTCATCCTTCAAAAAAAGGCCTCCATTCACAGTACATAGCATGGATGGACAAAACTCCCAATGTGGGTATGCATTTTTCCATTTTGATAGTTGGCCTGCTGGCTGTCAAAGTACCTAAGTAGTGGAAGCATCAGACTGGATGCAGCCACTTTTCAGATGGCAATTTTCTGCCCAGCTCTTTAAATTTTTCAGTTGAGAGATGTTGGGCAGGAGGTAGCTGGCAGACCACCCACTGAGCAGAAAGTTAGTACAGTGTATGGTGAGCTTTACCGTACCAGTCTGCAAGAACTGATCTCAGACACAGATGGTGTCTGTCTATTGTGTGCATCACTTGATTAAAATGAATCACAGTATAACTTGTGTCTGATAAAATCAGGTCATGCAAAGCCTTTCTTATGCCCTGTACACATGGTCGGACTCCGATGGAAAATGTGTGATTGGACTGTGTCGTCAGAATGTCCAACCGTGTGTACAGGGCATTAGACTCCGTTATGAATCGTAAGGAACGTAAAGTATTTTTTAATGCATATGATCTATGTAATTTAAGATACAATTTCTATTACTTTCTCTTCAGGCCAAGTTGGAGACTGGAAAAACTTATTGACTGTGGCACAGAGTGAACTAATTGACAAACTATTCCAGGAGAAAATGGGAGATTTATCACTAAATTTCACCTGGGAACTCCCCGAATAAACAGGAATAGCATTCAGTCTTCTTTTTTTCACTTCATAGCTCATGAAAGTAATATAATTGCATTCAGCTTGATTTAATAGTAACAGGCCCGGACTGGGACATAAAATAGGCCTGGGCATTCTAAGCTAAGCAGCCCATTTATACAGTCACTGTATCTTGTCAATCATTTGGAATTATGTAAATATATGATAATAAATGATAGAATGAATGCAATATATAAGGTGAAACATCTTTAATGAACTTTTCAATACAATAACAAATGGCAAAATATATTACATTTTTTGGCATATATTTTTTTATATTCAAAATGACAAAACAAAATAACTGCACTAAGGATTCAGCAAGTTTTGTAGAAGTTCACTGGTTTCTGCTACTCTATCAATGACATCATCAGAATCAAGGTTCATTAGTATATCCTTTTCAATTGCCATCAGCATCAAAGAGCTCAAATGCTCTTGAGACACAGAACTTCTTAGCCCTTGTACACGCGGTCGGAGAATCCGTCGGAATGTGTCCTATCGGACCGTGTTGACGGATAATCCGACTGTGTGTGGTATGCATCGGACTGATTCCGTCTGAATATCCGTCGGACCCAATTTTCCAACTTGTTGGAAATATTTTCCGACCAACTGGTTTGATCGGACATACTCCGATCATGTGTAGAGAATTTTGATCGGACCAAGTGCCACGCATGCTCAGATCAAATTCCTACATCAAAGCTATTGGCTACTAGCCTGAACGTAGTCCCATCGTAACGAAATTACGTCATCACGTTCTGAATGATCAGATTTTTCGACAACTTAGTCCGACCGTGTGTATGCAACAGTTTCGGACAAGATCTGATGGACAAGATCTGATGGACAAGATCTGATGGACAAGATCTGATGGACAAGATCTGATGGACAAGATCTGATGGACAAGATCTGATGGACAAGATCTGATGGACAAGATCTGATGGACAAGATCCGATGGACAAAATCCAACGGATTTGGTTGTCAATCTCTGACCGTGTGTACAGGGGCTTAGACGGGTTTTAATAAACTTCAATGTGGAGAAACTTCTTTCACAAGCAACTTGAGTAAAAGATAGTGTAAGCAAAAATTTGTAGGCTAAACCAATGACATTATAGGCATCAGTTAACAAATTATAGCGCTGCAGAATCTTATAGCAGCAAATGGCACAGTTCTTACATGCCATGCAAGATTTGTTGACCAGTTCTGATTCTGTTAATTTGCTTTCCTGGTTTTCCATAGATACATCTTCTACAATGCTAAATGCTTCAAGAGGTGATGATTTCAGCCTGTCCCACTGCGTTGCAAAATTTGCCAGTTGGGAACGCAAATTTTCTGATGTTGCTCCCTCATCAAATCTAAATAATCGTTTGCTGAGTTCTTCCATTGCTGGTGCCTGAAATCCAGATTTTTTTATATCAGAAAAGCTGTTTGGCTCCAAGCTCCACAGGAGAGAAAGCGGCGATTCATGCTCTCTGTAACCGTATACAAAATTACATTGTGCACACATAATTTATAAGCTGAAACAGCATCAGAAACTGCTACATCGTCAACAGTCTCATCAGCCATTCACTTTCTTTTTCTTATTCTTTTTTTAGGCAAAGTGGTCTGTACTTCTAGGTGGTAACTTTCTTCTTGAATCTTGTCATTTGCCCACTTAACAAACTTATCAGCAGTCATTTGTATGGAATCAAAATCTCGTGTGATTGTTTTAAGTTTTTCAAAAGTTCCCTGTACCATTTGAATAGCTTTTGAGATATCCATCTGAGTTGTTTGCAGATATTTGGACAATGGTGTTGTCAATTCAAATATTCTCAGAAAAATTTGCGCTGTAAGAATGGTTTCATACTTGAGTAAAGATTCTGCATAAGATTTTGCTCTAACACGCACCTCAGGTTTCGATGAGATGCTGTCTTCGATTCTGTTTAAAGTGTACAGTAGACTAAGAAATAATGCAGAATCGGGATTTGAAAATTCCCCAAACACTTTTCTTAGAGCAGCATCTTTTGACCACCAACGCGTTTCCCCAATTACTGAAATTCTTTGATGGTGAGGGTCCTGGCTAACTTGTTCCCAGGTATTCATGCGCTGATAACAATCACGAATAAAGACAGCAATGTCATTCAACAAACTGAACAGTGATGCACTTTCAACTATCACCTTTGTTGTATCTGCAAGTACTAAATTCAGAATGTGTGCATAGCACCAGTTGTGAATTTGCCCTGGTGATTCAGTTGACAGCTAGAAAGAGAAACCATTGTATTGGCCTTGCATATTTGCTGCTCCATCCGTTGAATTGCCAATGCAATTTGTAATATTAAGTTTGCATGACTTTAAGACGTCCATTAGCAACTTAAAAATGTTTTGCCCTGTTTAAGATTAACATTCCACAACTGTAAGAAGCTTTTCATTGATACAATCAGTCACATAGCGAACAATAATGGAGCATTGATCTTTGAAGTGATGTCTTGAGTTGTATCAATCTGAATTGAAAACATCCCGGCTTCCCTTACTACTTTTGAGATATTTTCCTAGCTAAGCATCCGAATAGCTTGTATTACTTTGTTCAGTTGTTTTTGAGAGCAAGGTTATGAAAGATATTCTTCCTTTTCCTCCAGAAGACTGCAGTTTCTTGCTGTTTTCAATACATTTGTTTACATGATATTTCAGACAAATGTCATACTTGCTGACGAGAAGAATGAGCTCTAAAAAATTTCCATGGTCTTTCGTTATGTCCTCTAAATTATAGGCAGCCTAATCTCTATCTCCCCTATAACTCAAACCTTGCTTTCCTATAACTTTTATTACATCTACAACCCGCTGTAGTACTTGCCGCCTGGTTCTCACTTGTTCTTGCCTTACAGAAATTTGCTTATACAAAAGTATATCATCAACTCCAGCACTGCTGGATTTCACAAAAAAAAGTTTGACACACAAGTTGTGCATTACACTCTTCTCATGCTCTTCGACTCTTTGATGAACATGATGCTTAGCTGTCATTCCTTCAATAAAAGAATTCGTTTCCTGTGTCTTTGAAAAAGCCAGATCAACAGAGCAAAACATAGATTTTTTTTTTTTCCATTGCAGTAGGTGAGCCATTTGCAATCTTTTTCCATCTTTACGTTTTGTAGCCTTTTTAACACTGGATCTGGAATATCCTGCCGTGGATGATATTTGAAAGAGACAGCAAGCTAATTTTTATTTGGACGAGCAAAATAATTAAATGATATATCTATGTCTTCAGTTTGACACTGAAACATCCATAATAACTTGTTTACTTGGTAATTCAGTGTGCCCCATTTCTCTATTTTCTTCATTGGATAATTCTGATGTTTCATCAACAGACTCCACAAAATCATCTTCTATTGTTTTTTGTTCTATGTTTGTTGCCTCTCTACTGGGCCCTGCCATGGGATCACTGGTACTATGTGCATGGAGAATGAACATATCTGAAATTTTAGCACATTTCTGAGCATCAAGTTCCAAAGACTTCTTGTGTTTCTCTCTGATTTTTTTCTGCTCCTCCTTTTTTGTTTTTTTGGAGACATCTAAGTAAAATATAAAATCATAAAGAAAAAAAGTGTCACTAACTCTGGGCAGTCAGCAGGAAAGATAATTCTCACAAACTTACTGTGAGAGGAGGACCAAGCCCCCTGCCAGCTTATTGGAGGGCAGCAGACCAGCACAGCACCAGAGAAGAAGAATAAAGACAGTATCTGGCAGCACCCATAGTGTATTCTAAGCACATTACGTATCCTACCTGATACATCTTTCTTCCTCCTCCAATGGGTTGCCTGTGCTAGCAGCCTATTGCCCCTCTCAGAACGCTGGCATCTCTATTGAGCACCACAAGAGGTGACCCACTGCAGCAGAGCATTACTCAAGCAGAGTAAGTTCCTGCTCATGCCATAGTCCCTCCCTGGATGCCCACACCAGACTCACTATAGAAGTATAAAACAGAACCTGGCTATGCACATCACGTAACAGATTCTGTTTTCTGTCTTCCACCACCGGGTTTATACAGGCAGCTACCACTAAGCAGTGTCATCATGTTCTGTGGTGAGGCTGAAGGGAGAAGCCATGTAACTTTGCTTTCCACCTGATCTTATATATTTTTTTTCAGAGACCCTAGATAATAAAATAGTGGGTGTTTTGCGATATTTGTGCAGCAGTTTTTCAAATGCAAACTTTTTGGAAAAAATACACTTTAATTGTATTTAATGCACAAAGACACAATATAATTCCCAACTGTAGGGTGAATTATAAAAGATGATGTTACGCTGAGTAAATAGATACCAAACATGTCGCACTTTAAAATAGCGTCCACCCATAGAACAGGGCCAAATTACGGTACCTAAAAATATAATTAAAGACTTTACAAGTTACCTGTTTAGAGTTACACAGGAGGTCTGGTGCTAGAATGATTGCTCTCACTATGTTTGCGGCGATACCTTACATGTGTGGTGCTATCGGCATTTACATATGCATGCGGGACATACATATGCATTTAAACATGAGCATGGGGGAACATTATATATATATATATATATATATATATATATATAATATATTTTATTTTTTTATTTTGTAATTTTTTTCGATTAAATTTTTTCAACGCTGCACCTTTTAAACTTTTTTTTTTGTTCAACTTTATTGCTATTAGAAGGCATGAACAACATCCCTTGTAATAGCATGGGCCGTGACAGTTCCTCTTTATGGAGAGATCTGGGGTCTATTAGACACCAAATCTGTCCTCTGGCCTCCAATGGAGCCAATCAGTCTGATCGGTAATGGCCAAGTAACCAAAGAGCCAGAACAGGAAGTGACTAAATCCTTGCTTCTTGTTTCTGATGTCACACAGTGAGAGGAACAACATCCGTTTCTCTCACTGTATGCCTAGAGCTGGATGCCACCACTTGCATCCTTACTGGGTTCCCCAATCACACAGGAGAGCCTGGTGAAGGCGGCGGTGGGAGGGGGCAGGGCCGTCTTTAATGTTGATTGGCCCTTGGGCAAACATTTTCTTGGGGCCCCCCAACCACTCTTAGACATTTTAACATATAGCAGTAAGACTCAAAATCAGTTTACTGCAGAAGATCAGGCAGCAATAGCAATTGGTTGCCAGAGGATACAGCATATTATTACTGATCACTGACTGGTTGTTAAAGGTTACAACACATCATTTCTGCTTCCTCATTCATTGATGGAGGACACTGCACATCATTACTGCTCACTGAGAAATGTCCAACAGAGACTGCGGATCTAATACAGGAAGTGATCAAAGACTGCGGATCTATTACAGGAGATGACCATAGATTGCGGATCTAATAGAGGAGATGACCAGAGACTGCGGATCTAATAGAGGAGATGACCAGAGACTGCGGATCTAATAGAGGAGATGACCAGAGACTGCGGATCTAATAGAGGAGATGACCAGAGACTGCGTATCTAATAGAGGAGATGACCAGAGACTGCGGATCTAATAGAGGAGATGACCAGAGACTGCGGATCTAATAGAGGAGATGACCAGAGACTGCGGATCTAATAGAGGAGATGACCAGAGACTGCGGATCTAATACAGGAGATGACCAGAGACTGCGGATCTAATACAGGAGATGACCAGTGTGAAAGGGGTCTCTAAGAGAGACTGACCACTTTTATTTTTTATCAAGATCAGTTTAAAACATTGGCAGGCATGGAAAAAAAACATTATCAGCCAAGATACAAAAAAAAAACACATTGGCAGGCATGATAAAAAAGGCATTAGGGATGAGCTTGGTGTTCGAACATCGGGTGTTTGCACGTTTGGCAAATACTGAACGTTATGGGCCGTTCGCGCCAAATTCGTGTGGCGCTCACGCCCCACAATGCCATCTCAGTGCATTGCTGGCTAATGATTGGCTAAGCATGCACTGTGACCCCGCATGCTTGGCCAATCACAACGCCGGCAGCGAGGAGAGCCATGATTGGCCACAGGCAGGATGCCTGTGGCCAATTATAGCTCAGGCTGTGTAGTACACGCCCCACACTATATAAGGCCACCAGCGAGGCAGCCTTGTGTAGTGTTCCAGCATCTGCAGGAGTTAGTGGGTGTTGTCTGTGTGCCTTCAGCACAGTATTCACTTGTATCTACATATATTGCCCTTCTCTAATTGAGCCATCAGCCATCTCCAGGAGTCTGTGGGTGTTGTCTGTGTGCCTTCAGCGCAGAATACACCTGTATCTACCTATATTGCTCTTATCTAATTGAGCCATATGCGATCTGCAGGAGTTAGTTGGTGTTGGGTGCCTCCAGCACAGTATACACCTGTATATACCTATATTTCTCTTCTCTAATTGAGCCATCTGCCATCTGCAGGAGTTAGTTGGTGTGGTGTGCCTCCAGCACAGTATACACCTGTATCTACCTATATTGCTCTTATCTAATTGAGCCATCTGCCATCTGCAGGAGTTAGTTGGTGTGGTGTGCCTCCAGCACAGTATACACCTGTATCTACCTATATTGCTCTTCTCTAATTGTGCCATCTGCAGGAGTTAGTTGGTGTTGTGTGCCTCCAGCGCAGTATACACCTGTATCTACCTATATTTCTCTTCTGTAATTGAGCCATCTGCCATCTGCAGGAGTTAGTGGGTGTTGTGTGCCTCCAGCACAGCACAGTATACACCGGTATCTACCCTTTAATTGCTGGTGTTCTATAATAAAGGCATCTGCAGGAGTTAGTGGGTGTTGTGCGCCTCCAGCACAGCACAATATACACCTGTGTATACCCTTTATTGCTGGTGTTCTATAATAAAGGCATCTGCAGGAGTTAGTGGGTGTTTTGTGCCTCCAGCACAATATACACTACCCAATTGCTGGTTTTCCCATCTCCCTGCAGGCCATTACCATGTCTGGAAGGCTAACAAGGAGAGGCAGACAGTCACAAGCCAATAAAAGAGGGCAAGCAGGCTCTGTGTCTAGAGACAACAGTGCTGGTCGTGGACGCGGTGCATCGTCATCAGCACATGGCCATGGAACACGCTTGTCCTTCTTTTCGGGCAGCTGGACGTGTTGAGCCGCATCATGGCGAAGACTTGGTAGAATGGATGACCAAGCCCTCTGTCAGGGCTGGCTTAGCCCTTCCTCCTCTGAGCTGAACGCTCAGCTGTCAGCTAATTGCTAATTGCCAGCTCTCTTCTCTTTCCACAGTTACCAGCTGTTCCTGATGATGCTTGTCTGACTTGCCTATTTAAAGCCTTCCAGCTCACTCTTTCATTTGCTTTCGCATTGGTCACATCACAAGGAACCATCTCTTGCTGTTTGTTTCAAAGACTGGCTTGCTGACATCCCTTCTGGCTTCTTGTCCTGCTTGCAGTTGCTCTCTTTGGATCCCTGACTTCTGGCCTGGCTGATTACCCAATCTGGTTAATGAACTTTGGACTGGCTGACTACCCAATCTGGCTTCTGGACTCTGGCTATGCTTGAATACGCTTTTTTCTATTTACCTTTTATTTTTATTAATAAACAAGTGTGATTTGATTGTCTCAGTCTGTTTCATGGTTTCTGACACCCTCTTCCCCTCTTCATCCTCTTTCACCCAGGCTCAGGGTACTGTAGTAATATGGCTGAACCAGAGTGACTCCATCTTTGTAAGTTCATATAGGATTAACCTGGTTAACTTTACTATCTGGCTTAGATTCTATATCTGCAGACTGTAGCAGTTTTTCTGTAAACATGCACATAAGGAAATATAGTTTGCATAGGCAGGCTCACTCTATGCTGTCTAAATAAAGAAATTGTGTCACAATATGTCTGGGCCACATATCTCATGACTGATTCAGAAGCAGATGACATGAGTAATGATATGTAATGATATGTAATGAACACCTCTGTATTAACCACACCCATGTTCTATGCAATGATTGGCTGATAAGGGTGCATATAACGTGCAGCCCCTCCCACAATAAATTAGACAACTGCTAAGCTGTAAATGTGCTGGTCTAACTTTTCGTGTTGTCTCCTAATGCTGCAACATTAGTATAAAGGGTTTTGTGAGTATTGTAATTGCGTTAGTTACACCTAGCTGGTCTTTGTCAGGTATATAGAAATACCATTTTAATCACAACAGAATGGAGGCACTCGCTGAGATTTTGGAATTTAGGACTTGGCAGGGTGTGGTCAAGCGTTGAAGCTTTGACAGACACAACCCTGGCCAGATACATTTTAGTTAAGAGAATTGTGAGACGGACCAGGCTGTTAAGAAGTGGCTTATGAGAAGCCTGTGTGTCCTTGGTGGGACTCTGTTTAAAAACCTAATATTAGGCTCCTTTAGGGAAGGAGAAGGGGAAAAAAGGGTAATGGGGCAATTACCAATTACTACCGGAACCCACAAAACTGCTACAAACTTTTGCTATATCTGACTTTTCTTGTCTATCGCATTTGCATTAAAGTAATAAGATATTTGTTGTGTTGTGTGGGATACAGGACTGGAAGGTAAGACAGCCCCTGTTTTCACTGTTATATAATGTCCCAAAAGGGGAAAATTAGATTAGAGTGAAGTAAATTTCTCTGCTTGAGAAGTGCATAATTTGTTTGCACATGTTTAACATGTGTTTTGGTAACTCTTGGAAGGGTATCGGAATGGTATTTTTTGCAGGTTGTAAAATGTATGTGTTAGGTGGAAGGGGGTTGATTTTGACAGGTGGGTATTTTGGAAGAATGCCCAGGAGTGATGAAATTTAAGTAAGTGAGTAAGATGTTAATTAATATCCTGAGGGTAAAGTAAGTGAAGTTAGAAGGTAAAGGAGAGATTTGAGTTATTAAACGAAGGTGTGCATTTTGCAAGGTTTTTCAATGCATTGTTCTTTTTATATACAAGCCGGGTTTCAAAGCCATTTTAAAACTGACATAGGAGGAAGAAAAAAAAAGTGAAGGAAAGTTACATTTAAAAAAGGGAAGTTAGCAGAGCTTGTTTTGAGAGTTAAAGGGGACATTCTATTTGCGTTGAGGAAATGATTTTAAAGGACAGCCGGGATGGGAGGTTTTGGGCAGGTAAGGAAATTAACACAGAGAGTTTTGTTTAAAATAAGGATTTTTAAAGTGTCACAGCTAGTTTTATTTGGATTATCAGATAAAAGGTTTTGTTAAACTCGGGATGTTTTAGTGTATTTGTGTGTCTGTTCGTTGATTATTTATTTATTGTTGTTTGCTAAAGTTATAATGAGTTGGTACAGGTAGGTTGGTGGGATGTGCAGATCAGTGCAGATCCCGGTTTGGCAACAGGCACGGGAAAAAGGTTCAGCCAAGGGTAAAAAGAGAGAGAGCTGGTGGGGAGGCTAGAAACCTTGTTGAAAGCACTCCACCTCATGAAATGAGCAGCCCTGGTGCTGGGTTCTCGTGAGACTTTTCCGGGATTACGGTACCAGAGATTCATAGAGACATCAAGATGTTGGTTTATTGGGCAGTGATTAAATTGCTGCTGGATGCACTGACAGGGGGACATGGTTACTGTTTTGGGGGGTCTGAGTTAGGTAGAGGGAGAATATGAATCTTCCTGCTTCCCCCTCGGATTCCCCCAGATTCCCTCATCACTCTCCGATTCTCCACCTCTGAGCTGGTGGGTTTGGGGGTGTGAATTCTGACATGGATCTCCGGTGAGGCACTAAGGTCGCAGTTTTATGGACTGACTGTTTCTGTCGGAGGGAGAACATGTTTAAACACTTCTCCCACGACTGTCTCTGCTTCATGGACTGTTTGTGGACTCTGGTTAGTGGCAGTCCTTGGGTCGCCCTGTTTGTAGTTCGGACACATGGGTAGCGGGAACTGGTTAATGGAGAGAAATGCTTAATTTTATGTGTATGTGAATTTTTGTCTTGTCTTGGAATTCCAATTTAGAGTATAAGATTGTTTTTGTTTTCTGAATTCAGATAGATTGTTGGGTAGTTGATATATGTCCTATGATCCTGCTAAGACAGAGAGCGTTGCTAAAGTGGGCAGGTGAAAGGGACAGAGTTTCGGGTGGAAGAGGGGAACAAACTTCAACTATATTTTCACCACAGGTTTTGTGGGGAGTATATTTTTTTATTTGTATTCCATAGTCAGCGAGTCAGGGACTTGCTGAAGTGGAAAATGAATAATAACGAAGGATCTGATTCAGAAAAGTTATCTATAAAAGGTACATATAAAAATGTTTATTGTTAAAATGTTGCAACTAGTGTCAGTCTATTCATGAAATGTGTTGGGCATATACTAAGCAGATATTTACTCCATAGTAAATTGGGAACATTAAAAGGGGAATGTCACTGATAAAATTACCAAATGTTTTTTAAAGGAATCTGATCAGATGCAAATTTTTAGAGTCTGATTTTAAGACTATTTTGGGTGTGGTTGCCTATCCTTACATTATTAGAGTTAAATATTTGTGCAAATTGTTTTGATAGTGTTTAAGCTGTATTACATAGTTACATAGTTACATAGTTAGCAAGGTTGAATAAAGACACCAGTCCATCCAGGTCAACCTGAGTGAGTGTCTACAATTGTCCATATCCCTGTACATTGCACACTCACATAGGTCCCTAGCTCACAATCCAAGGTCCCAATTCATATACTAGGGTCAATTATGGGCAGAGGCCAATTAGTCTACCTGCATGTCTTTGGGGTGTGGGAGGGGGCCGAGGTGCCCAGGGGAGGCCCACGCAGGCACGGGGAGATCATGCAAACTCCAGGCAGGTAGTGTCGTGGTTGGGGTTCGAACCAGCGACCCTTCTTACTGCTAGGTGAGAGTGCTAACCACTACACCACTGCGCCACCCTTAAATTAACAATGATATTGAAATATTGATTTTGACAGGGTTGAGAATATTGTAATTAAGAAATCCAGAATTCGAAAGTAAATAAAAGGGAAGTTGTATATTCCAGGCGCTACGCCAGAGGAATTGTGGTTAGTAAAGAAAAAGAGAAGTGACTGTGTTGTGTAATTCCGGACACTAGAGAGAAAAATATTAAGGTTTGAAGGTGTTATGAATAAAATTAAGAAAGAATGGAATGGCCAGATGAATGTGGGATGAGAGGGAGTTGTTGTATGTGTGTCTGGAATGTGCACAACAAGGTGTCTCATATTGTGTTTAGGCCCATGTTATACTTTCCCTAAAAGTTTGGGGTTAAATTAAATTAAAAGAATTGATAAAGGGATTTTGGTAAAGGAAGGGTGAAAATTTGAAAAAATGTTTGAAGAAATTAAATGATTGTAATTAAGATACATTGCTGTGTATATTGAGTCCATGGGGTACTAAAATGTGATGGGAAGGATTTAGTTAAAATAAGCAATCAGAATGACTATTCTGGATATCTACCTTCTGAATTACCAGGGTGTCAGTCATAGAGTGTTGATGATGAAATGTTGTTTATCCATCAATGTTTTGTTTGTTGCTGATGATCAGACATATTTGCAAAGTTGGGAGACTTCTGAGTCAGAATATGTGTTTGGGTAAAATGTTCTGTCCTAAGTCCCTCGGGTCCACTTGGATCCCGGGAATAGAAGAAACTAAAGAGGTTTAAGTTTTGTTGAAGTTCTGCTATAATACTGGATTTGGAAAAATGTTTAGTTAGATATATTGAAGCTATATAATGAAAACCCTTGCTGAGAAACATTTTCATTCCTGCATGATTTACTTATGTTTGAGTCAATTAAGAATATTATTTTTAATATCTCCAATGGTTAAGGCCTGAATTGATCAGGTAGATTCCGTGACTACGCATGTCAGATGACGAGTATCTGCCCCAGCCAGCCTGCATTCACCCACAGCCCTATTCACATGAAGAAATGCCCACCCCAGTCATACCCTACACCCCATCCATACCCTGCCCTATATCCTATCCTAATGAAGTGATGACTACAGCTTTAACATGGAAATCTTTGTTGTTCATCTTTGTTGTTCAAATACCATAGGAGGTGCTCAAATGACTAAAAGGCGGACTCCGGCTGGAAACTGTTCCTGCGAATGATACCTCAAGGGGGAGCCACATGACACAAACCTGGGGTACAAAATTCCTGTGAGCACCACATGAAAAAGATCCAGATGTGCCAGCCCAAAGTCCCCGGTCTCGTCCAACGCATCAGTTCCAGTCTGTCTGTGGATATCAAGTTCTGTCCTTACAAAGAGGCAGTGTTTTGGGGTAGAGAATTCATGTCTGTACATATGAGTGATCACAGAATTGAACTAAAAGGTTTTGGAAAAAGTTGAGCCGAATGAGAGTTATAATGTGGACATTTCCTTTTCCTTCCTTTTCTGCAAATCTAATGAACATTCAGAAGCCATCCAAGAGACTTTTCTTTTTGAGTGTTTTCTTTGGGACTATTTTTATTTGGCCTAAAGGCTATCATGCCCCTCTCACTTGTTTCTATGGACTGTCACACCCCTTCCTCCCTTTTGCATTCCATGGACAATTGCTATGCAGCTGAGATTACATGTTTGTTGTTTCCTATTTTTGCATGCTTAGAAGGTGATCCGGGTGAGGGTCAGGGGGTAATATTGGGATTGTTGTTGTAGTGTGTCCAGGACATGCTCGACCATTTCAGTGTATACTGTTTGAAGGTAGGCACTGTATTATATATGTATTGGTTCACATGTCATCTACCAGCCTCTGTGTTCTAGGGGGAGCCTTAAGGTTATATGTGGCCTACCCGATAAAATCACTAGTAACACACTCATTGGACATAGAGGGGATGTGCATTCAGAGTCTACAGGAACTCCACAGTGCTTGACACCTTAGATCGTGCCCTACATCACACTTCATGTATGCCTCTGGCCCCCATACTGAGATGGCCAAGCTACTTTCACAGCTTGCTTTTGCAGGATTCTCTGAGGGTGCCCAACAGGTCCTTAAGCAGACAGCCACTGGCCTTGGACGGCAGCACGTACATTTGTTGTGGAAGACTATGCCATCCATGGATTCTGAATGATTCCAGGGGATGGTGTTACTTGGCCTCATTGGTTCTGATAGTGGTTATTCTCAGGGACAGTGAGGAACGTCACTTGCTCAAGGCTAGTGTTCGTCCTGGGTGCCCCCTCGGACACCGTTATGCTAGGTCATTGTTTCTGGAAAAGAACATGACCTGGGCATGGTTCCTCTCAGGAGCCTGAGGGGGTATTGACATGATGAAAAAGCAAAATAATTGCTTGGGAGCCCCCTGGGTAACATGGGGGGTTTGGTCTAAATGCTGAATCCTGGATTAATCCTGGATTAGGGATATTGCAATCTGTGTTGTACTAATTTTGCTTATGGTATTACTTTTATATGCCTGCTTCAGGTTTATTATGTGCATGGTTTCCATGCTTGACCAGACATATGTTGACCTGCCATGCAGCTCATTGGCAAGCTTACCTCAAAGACCTACACCAAAGAACAAAGCGGACCTCTCCTTGCTCCTCATCAGCTGGGATCTCCAACCCCACTAGACCTTCAGTCCTCTCTGAAACCTGTGCTGAGAGGAATGAAGGTGTAGAATTAGGTGTGTCACAGCCAAGTGCTTGCGGGCACTCTGCTAGCAGTATACCCACATCCGATTGTAGCAGGCAAATTTCCCTGCCCCAGCTGCTGGACCGTAGAAAGAAGTTCACTCCCAGCCATCCACATGCCCAGTGGTTGAATGCTAGCTTGGCTAAATTGCTAGCACTTCAACTGCTACCTTTTCAGTTGGTAGACTCGGCCCCCTTCCGTGAGTTTGTGCAATGTGCGGTTCCTCAGTGGCAGGTCCCCAAACGCCACTTTTTCTCATGGATGATTCCGGCTCTCTATCGGCATATGGAAGGCAATGTCCTTGCCTCGCTGGACAGGACGGTCAGCGGTAAGGTGCTTACCGCTGACTCATGGTCCAGCAGCCATGGACAGGGACATTACCTGTCTTTCACGGCCCATTGGGTCACTCTTATGGCAGCAGGGAAGGATGCAGGACAAGGTGCAGTAGTGTTGGAGGTTGTTCCGCCACCACGCCTCCAAAATGCTACTACTGGTTGTGACACACCTCTCTCCTCCACCCCCTCCTCCTCTTCTTCCTCCATGGCCTCTTCCAGTGCTCTGTCCTCAGAACCAGCGGTGCTCCGTAGGCGTTCAAGGGGCTATGCAAGTACGCAGGCAAAACGATGCCATGCCGTGCTTGCGCTGGTTTGTTTGGGGGACAGGAGCCACACTAGGGCAGATATTTTGTCAGCTCTGCAGTGGCAGGCCGAGAGGTGGTTGACACCACACCAGCTTAAGCCAGGATTGGTCGTTTGCGACAATGGCACCAACCTCCTCTCCGCCCTCCGACAGGGACAACTGACCCATGTGCCCTGTGTGGCTCATGCACTTAACCTGGTGGTGCAACAGTTCTTGGGCAGGTACCCGGGCTTACAGGATGTCCTGAAGCAGGTCAGGAAAATCTGTGTGCATGTCTGCAGATCATTTAATGCCTGTGCTCGGCTGGCTGAGCTCCAAAAGGAGTTGAACCTGCCCAAGAACCGCCTTATATGTGACATGCCCACCAGGTGGAACTCAACGTTGGCTATGCTGCAGCGGCTGCACACGCAGCAGAGGGCCATCAATGATTACTTGTGCGATTACGGGACCAGGACAGGGTCAGGGGAGCTCGGTTTTTTCTCACCACGCCAGTGGGTATGATCAGGGATGCATGCACTGTCCTGTCACTATTTGAGGAGGCCACAAGGATGGTGAGCAGTGACAGTGCATGCATCAGTGACACTTTACCTTTTGTCCACCTGTTGCAGCATACGCTGCGTGGAATAATGGACGGGGCACTTGAGGCAGAACAGAGGCAGGAAGAGGAGGACTTCCTGGCCTCTCAAGGCCCCTTTTATCCAGACAGTGTTCCTGCTGTCCTGCCCATCACATAGGAAGAGGAGGAGGAGGAGAAGGATGATTGTGTCAGCATGGAGGCGGAGCCTGGCACTCAGCATCAGCAGCAGTCTTGTAGGGATGATTTACAGTCCCAAGAAACCTGTGGACTTGTACGTGGCTGGGAGGAGGTGGCTGCAGATCATGTTGTCCTTAGTGACCCAGAGGACTACGGACCGAATGCCAGCTAACTCAGCTAACCTACGGTGCATGGCTTCCCTGATCCTGCAAAGCCTGCGGAAGGACCCTCGTATTCTTCGGATCAAGGAGAAGGACCTTTACTGGCTGGCCACTCTCCTTGATCCACGTTACAAGGGTAGGGTTATCTTGCCGTCGCAGAGGGAGCAGTGGATGAAACATCTCCGGGAGGCCTTGCAGAAAGGTTTGTGCAACGCGTTCCCAGAGACTGGGAGGTTACAAGGTCCTGGACAACGTGTTGCTGAGGCGACCGATGCGTTCAGACAATTTTTTAGTCCGTAGCTCCAAGGTATGATCAGTTCCAGCAACCATCGCCAGCGTCTGATTTACATGGTGCAGGAATACCTAGGGGCAAGGTCAGACTTGGACACCTTTCCCACCGAAAATCCTCTGGCTTACTGGGTCTTGAGGATGGATCACTGGCCAGAGCTTGCACAGTATGCAATTGAGCTACTGGCCTGTCCTGAATCCAGCGTTCTTTCGGAACGCACCTTCAGTGCTGCTGGTGCCTTTGCAACCGATCACAGGGTGTGCCTGTCCACCGACTCGGTTGATCGACTGATCTTCATAAAGATGAATCAGTCTTAGATTACCCACAGCTACCAAGCACCTGAAGCTGATGTAACCGAATAATTTTTTTTTTTTCAAGACTGCCTATCCTGATGCTGAGTGACTGTCCTGTTATGTTGACTGTCTATCCTCTTCCTCCTCCGCTGATATCTTGGAAGAACATTTTTGGTTCTGGGTGATGCCACCAGCCCAATTTTTCAGCCCCTGTTTAACGGGGGCATGTAATTACAATTTTTGATGCAATGCTTTGCAGCAGTGCTCATTCCTCCACTCCAGCTAGAGTATCTGGGAGAGGTTGCGGTGTTGTGGCAACAGCAAACAGTGCCTAAGGCCCAATTTTTCAGGCCCTGTTTAACAGGGGCATGTAATTACAATTCTTGATATAATATTTCACAGCAGGGCCCGTTCCTGCGGCCACTGAGTAACTGTGAGGACTTATAGTGTTGTGGCACCAGCACCACAACCACCAAAGGTCAATTTTTCTACCACTGTTCAACAATGGCATGTAAATACAATTCTTGATATAATCGTTCACAGCAGGGCGCTCCAGGGCCCAGCAAGAGTCACTTTGAGGGCTTACAATGTTGTGGCAAAACCAACACCACTACCACCACCACAACCACCAAAGGCCCTATTTTTCTACCACTGTTCAACAATGGCATGTAATTACAATTCTTGATATAATTGTTCACAGCAGGGCTCTCCAGTGCCTACCAAGAGTCACTTTGAGGGCTTAGTGTTGTGGCAACACCAACACCTTAGGCGCAAATTTTGATAATCTTGATATAATTGATGCAACACCAACACCTTAGGCGCAAATTTGTGCAGAGCATATAGGGCAGGCCCCTACTTTCAAACATCCAACTTACAAACAGAAGGAGACAACAGGAAGTGAGATGAAAAAAGACAGACGGCCAAACAAATTATACAGGGGTGATAACCCTTCCCTATGTTTTCCACAAAGCTTAAAAATTGATTTTTTGACTGGAGCTACACTTTAAAAATATACCAGTTCAAAATTACAAACAGATTCTACTTACTACAACAAACCTACACAGTCCCTGTCTTGTTTGCACCGCCTGTATACTCCTGTTCTGTGTATTTAGATCCTGGGGGCCCCATGCCTTTCACTTTTTTTTTTAATATGGGTACGGGGTTCCTCTTAATATCTGTACAAGACCAAAGGGGCTGGTAATGGGCAGGGGGGGGGGGGGGCTATTTATGCCATTTGTCTCAATGATTTTAATCCATATTGCCGGAACCAGATATTACATTAAAACTGCAAGCAGTTTTAAATGACTTTTTTTCCCTTAAATGTAATTTTGTGCAGGGACTGTTCTAAACACGGGAAACACGTGGCACTTCACAGGCATACTATAGACACCCCCCAGGCATGATATTTAAAGGAATATTTCAAAAAATGTTTTCACTTTAATCGTCATTAAAATCAGTGCTCGTTTTTAAAAACATTTTAGGCATTGACCCGATGTCACCTTTTTAGGACAATATCTTGCATATTAGCCATTAAAATTAGCACTTTTTTATTTCGAACATTCGAGTCCCATAGACTTCAATGGGGTTCTAAAGTTCGCACAAATTTTAGGTCAGTTCGAAAGTTCTGGTGAGAACCGAACCAGGGGGGTGTTCGGCTCATCCCTAGCAGGTATGATAAAAAAAAAAACGCATTATCAGCCAAGATGCATAAAAAAAATATATACATATATGCAGCCTGGCATAGTGTCACTTACCTTTCTAGCAGTCTTTTTACGACACTAGGCAGAGGAGGTCTCCTCCAACTCCTCCCCCTTCACAGTCACATGACCTGTCCTTCCTCTTCATTTCCTCCTAAGTTGAATAGAAGGCTGGCCGGACGGCTGCGGAGGTGGGCGTGGAGACGGCTGTGGTGAGCGGCGCTGGCACAAGGAGCAGCCCAGCCCACTGCCTTGATAGTGGGGAGTGAATCCGGCTGGGACTCTGCCAGAAAGAAATGCCGGCTCTGCGGAGCTTGTTGCAGAGAGACCAGTGGCAAATGAGCAGGGCTGGCCAAGCAGCTGCAGAGTGGGGAGATGTGACATGCGGCCCACCGGGCATATGCCCGGTGTGCCCTTTGGCCAGTCCAGGCCTGAATAGCAATAGTAGATATATTATGTATATCTTATTTTATAATTGTTTATAATCAACAATTTTATCTGCTCTATATATGACATTGATGGGTTGTTTGTATTTTCTGTGCGGAATTTAAAGCACCCCTTTAAAACCTGCTAAAAACATCAGAAGAAAGTATATACCATAGCATGCTCCTTTCTGTAGCTGCCTATCATTATTCTAACTCAGACTTTCATTTTCCTGAACTTGTCCTGAATAGGGATGAGCTCAGTGTTCGACTCGAACATCGGCCGTTCATCTGTTCGGTGAATTCAGAACTTTGTGGACCGTTCACACCAAATTCGTGTGGCACGAATGGCCCACAATGCACTACACCATCGCAGTGCATTGCTGGCTCATGATTGGCCAAGCATGCACTGTGACCCCGCATGCTTGGCCAATCATAGCTCCGGCAGTGAGGAGAGCCATAATTGGCCACAGGCAGGATGCCTGTGGCCAATTATAGCTCAGGGGGTTTAGTACATGCCCCACACTATATAAGGCCTCCAGCGCGGCAGCCTTGTGTAGTGTGTTCCGGCGTGCAGGGAAAGGGCTAGATAGGCAGGGACAGTGTGTTCTTTTCTCAGACATCTGCAGGAGTTAGTGGGTGTTGTGTGCCTCCAGCACAGTATACACTTTTATCTTCCCTTTTTTGCTGGTGTTCTCTAATACAGGCATCTGCAGGAGTTAAAGTGGGTGTTATGCGCCTCCAGCACAGTATACACCCGAAGATACTCCTTATTGCTGGTGTTGTCTGTTGCATATCTTGCATAATAGCCTTTAAAATTGGCACTTTTGATTTAGAACGTTCAAGTCCCATAGACTTTAATAGGGTTCTAAAGTCCGTATGAATTTTTGGTCCGTTCGAAAGGTTCTGGTGCGAACTGAACCGGGGGGGGGGGGGGGGGGTGTTCGGCTCATCCCTAGTCCTGAATCTGACATTTTTATATAAAATGCATCCCATAATCAATAATTTAGTTTCTACCAAAATCCATGAGAGAAGAAAATAAAAATTAAGTTAGATGTCAATGCCTGCAGCTTCTACTTGTAAAGTTAGACTGTCTTTGGCACAGTATTGACAGTAACATAATCATTGTTCATACTATAGGAGGAATATTTCTCTTTTAAGTAAAGACAAGGTAGATTTGTATTCAGGGAACATACCACACTTTAGGGCTGATTCTTGAAAACTGGAAAAAGGAGCAGTTTAACAAAATAGCATTGTTATCCCTAGCAACCAATCAGAATTTTTTTTGTTTCCATTAAATGAAAGGTGAAAGTTGCAGTGGGTAAAACTTCACTTTTGTTATTTTCTTTTCTACAGTCCACTTCACTTTAACAGCCCATTGTGTGTCATTAACCTAGTTAAGGCCCAGTTAAACCCAGCAGGCCCCAAGACATTCCTGGGCCTACACTCTCAGCTGGGCCCTGGGGTTGGGATCACGGACCCCAGAAAAGGTGGGAATCAGTGCTACCCAACTGGACAGGTACAGAAACCAGAACTTTTAGAGAAATTAGTCTGAGCCAAACTACAGCTTCAGATAATTAAATTAGAAAAAAAACAATAGCATCTGCTCATTAGGAGAAGGGCGCTACATGGGTCTAAATTTTTAATTTTGGAATAGGTTAGTAGTTATTTAAATGTTTTTGACCACTTCCTGTTATATGCAGCGATCAGGTTTTACCGCTCAGGTCTCACAAGGAGGCGTGGTTTTATGTACCTATTTAAGCAATGAGTCAGTGCACCACCTGTTCCCTTGACAATGTCTTTTGAGATGAAACATACGCTGGGTGGTTGACGCTCTGACGTCATTGCTGTGTACCTACAATTGAACGGGTGTCTGCAAGCCGACCGGCTACTGTTTTTATGTTGGATACTTTTATCTATTTCTGGATGTAAGTGCAATTCCTCTTTTCTATTAAATTTGGTTTATTGATTCACACTATGGAGAGCCTATTTTTTTTAATTTCCCACAATTCTTTGGAAAATTGTGAAAGTAAATCATTTTTTTTTCACAGGATTGTCATGTTAACACATTATTTCTCAAAAGGCATAGGAATATTTGCAATCGCTACCAAAAACACATTCTGTTACTCCTACTGAGTAGTGAGACTTTTCACAGCCTAGCTGAAAGGGATAGATTACTGGACAGCCAACCACCCTTTTATCCTGGTAAATTCACATCGACCGCAATCAGAATTCTGGAGACCTCAATGACACACACACACACACACACACACACACACACACACACACACACACACACACACACGGCAAATGTGCAAAGCAAGTCTAAAACTAAGGGATACAGCTTATAAAGGAGAAAACAAGAGGGGAGGGGTAGACCTACTCCTAGACATGATTGGTTTCTAAGATCTACGTCAATGTAACTATCCATAAATCTGACACCTGTTCTACAACCAGATAAACTTAATTATTCTCAGAATTCCTATATGTTCATTAAAATTATTTATAACTGGTTTTGTCCAATTAAGAACACCTGTGTAGAAACCGTCTGGCACCCAGCTGTGTTAAATCAAACCCTTCTCATCTTGATAAGGTTTAACTAACTTTAAGAATGACAGATTTACGACTCTGGAAGAATGAACTTACAATAACCCCACTAGATGTGTTATATGTCTCACTATATGTATATATTTTAACAGTTTTAATGAGGACACAAACAGACCTTTATTTGACCCTGTCAAACTTAATTAATGTTCTGCACATAACTTTCCTTTATTCCACCTAATTATTTTAAACCACCTGTTATAAGAGGTTTACTCTTATCTTGTGTGATTTATATATTTAACTGTTAAAATGTTCCTTACAATGAACTATCTTAATAGATTTTCGAAAACACCTGTGTGCAAGTACTTGTCATAAAGCAGAGGTAATTTAAAGTTCAACACTTATGCCGCGTACACACGATCAAACAATCCGGTGGAAAAGTCCGGCAAACTCAAGTCCGCCAAACAATCCCCCCCGTGTGTAGCCTCCGGCATACTTTTTTGACCCGAAAGTACGGCGGACTTAGAATGCCGTGTTGCACTCCAATCTTCCCGCCAGACTCGCATTTCGGCGGACAATCCGGCCATGTGTATGCCAGTCCGCCGTACTTTTGAAATGAGCGGACTTTTCCCGCCCGGAGAAAAGTCCGCTCATTTTGAGTGGGTCTCCAGGTAGGCGGGGCCCGCGAAGGAGACGTCGCTGGCCCTGCCGCCTGGTATGGACTTAAAGGGGAACCCCAATGCCGAAAAAAATCGGCGTTGGGGTCCCCCCAAGTCCACAACAGACCCTTGTCCGATCACGCTACCCGGCCGGCCAGGAAAGGGGGGGCGAGCGAGCGCCCCCCCCCCCTCCTGAGCCGTACCAGGCCGCGTGCCCTCAACATGGGGGGTGCCTTGGGGAAGGGGGGGTCGCCTTCCCCAAGGCACCCCCCATGTTGAGGGCACGCGGCCTGGTACGGCTCAGGAGGGGGGGGGGGGCGCTCGCTCGCCCCCCCTTTCCTGGCCGGCCGGGTAGCGTGCTCGGACAAGGGTCTGTTGTGGACTTGGAGGGACCCCCACACTGATTTTTTTTCGGCGTTGGGGTTCCCCTTTAAGTCCATACCAGGCGGAGGGGCCAGCGACGTCTCCTTCGTGGGCCCCGCCTACCTGGAGACGCGCTCAAAATGAGCGGACTTTCCTCTGCGTGTGTGGGCGAGTCCGTTCATTTCAAAAGTAGGGCGGATAGTACGGCGGACTTAGTGTGTGGGCAAGTAGCCCGTTCGGAAAGTCCGACGGACAGTCTGGCGGGAAGTCCGCCAGACTAAGTACGTCGGACATACCGCTACGTGTGTACGCGGCTTTACAAGAACTGTAAAATGGAAGACAAAATGGAGTTATAGTTGATCATATACGCTATAAAAATCCCCTCTTAAGTCACGAAATTACTTATTTTCTACAGAGTTTCTACTGTAATAAAGACTAATGTAGGCTTCACTTTTAGCAACTTGGTCTAGGGGTTCTAGTGATTAAACACATAATTTTACCTTAATCCCACTCATCTCATCAACAGCATAAGACTCCTTCAGCCAATGGACTCCAAACACCAACTAATTACTCGCCACAGAGAGCAGAATGAGTAAGATTAATAGTTTCTTATTGTGGCCACATGTCTGCTCAATGTGAGTTTTGTGTCTCTATGGTTGGGAGCCCACTGGACTGTATCCGAGTCACTGCACCATTCTATTAAATCAGGTTAGAGGGTTATAACATTTCTCATAACCTGATGTTTGGCGCATATGTCAGGTCACCTGAGACCAGGTGACAGATGCACTCCGTAGGAGTTGGAAGTGCACTGGTTCAGGAAGCTGGATCACTAACACAGGTCCCAGTGGCAGGTTGAGCATAGATACCCCAGGGAGCGGAGTCTAAGAGCCAGCAGATGTTCACCAGAGACTCTAGTGGTGAGGATGGACTGTGCTGCAGTCTGGCTCTAGTTTGCGACACCTAGGGTCTCACAGCTCCCGATAGGCTACAGGAAGCAGCAGGCTGGAATAAAAAGCATAGTAAAGGGATAAGGCAGAGGTCAGGGCAACTAGCAGACAGGAACAACAGAGTACACGCCAACAGTTCAGGGTTACAGACAAACAGGGATAGTCGGGAACATGCCAAGGTCAGTAAGAGACAAATGTAGAGCACACGGCAAGCAGGAAACAGGAAGCCAAACACACAATGGATACACAATGGTTGATCAGCACCACTGGCTTGCATTGCACAGGTTAATATAGGGTTCCCTAATAGGGCCTGGGATGGAACCCTGCTTAGAGGAGAGGTATAAAACTAGCCAGGTGTGAGTGACTGGCCTCTTGGTCTGAAAACGAGGAGAAGATAAGCTGACAAAGAAATATTAATGCACAACCATGACAGCATATGCATATTTGAACTTCATCAGCAACATTTTATCATGGAATGTGGTTGACCCTTCTCCTATCTCATTTTCTCCCAATGATTCTCTTTTTGACCTGTTACGTGTGTCATGTATAGGTTGTGCTCCACATGCCTTTTATGGCACCCAAGTCCTCAGGGTGGTATACACAGTTAGTTATGATCCATGTGGGTAGGAACACAATCAGGGTGATCAAGAATAGGAGGCAGAAGGCCTTCCCAAAAGTCTGTGGTGAAATAAGCGATGTCATCTTTTTCAGAGTCTTGACCACCTGCTTCACTCACTATTCAAGGATTTTCACTTCTTGCTTCATCTCCTTTGTACTCTGAGTCAATCTGTGATTATCTAGGAAAGGAACAAAGAGCAACAGAGAACATAGACCTGAAGTGTGCCGGGGTCACGTGGTCAGTATGCCTAAAGGGGGGCATACCCAAGTATGAAATGAAAGAAGAAAGAAAAAGGGAATGGGTGGGTGGGACACGATGGCCTACCACCACGAGGGGATGAGGCAAAGGAGGGCAGGCTTTATGCAGCCTGACTCCTCCCACAAATACAGGCTGATGTGCAGTCAGCATTACACTTGTCTTTAATCTTCCTCTTGTGTCTGGTGTTTGGTTCACCTTCTTCACATGACTGGCATGAATCCAGGCCTGTTGTCCCTCTACCAGAATAGCTGTGCGGGTAACTGTGATCACTGTGTTTGGGGGTCCGAAAGGAGCTTCTTGGTGCGGTTCAATTGCTGGACCACCACAGTGTCACCCACCTGGAGAGGGTATGTAGGTTCCTGTGAAGAAGGAGAGGTGCGAGCAACATTTCTTCCAATTTTTTTCAAAGTTTCTATATGTTTTCTTACATATTCTTCCTGAATAAGATCAAGGTCCCCTCTTTCTAACATAAGTGGCTGTCTGGCCCATGGGGTGGGGAATGGCCTACCCATTGGGACTTCAAAAGGAGAGTATCCTGTTTTCTTAGAGGGTGTCATTCTTACCTCAGCTAGAACTGCTGGGAGGACCTTCTTCCAATTGGTATACGTACCTCCAGTGGCCTTCCTGATCTTATCCTTAATGGTTCTGTTCATCCTTTCCACTATACCTGAACTTTGAGGGTGATAGGGTATGTAAAACGCCCAGTCAATTTTGAGCGTTTTTACTAAATCTTGGCAGACTTTGGCCACAAATGCAGGGCCATTGTCTGAGTTGATCTGAAGCTGGCATCCCCATCTGGAAATGATTTCTTGTGTGAGAATTTTCACTACTGTTTGTTTTTACAAACACTTATATGCATCTTGAAAACATGTCCACTATTATTACAAGTACGTATTCTTGTCTCTAGATACCTAATTTAGGCATGTGTGTGAAATCAATTTGTAAACAAGTGAATGATGTGGGTGGATATATTAAGTGTTCATGTTTCGCCTTGTGAGGGTTCCTGGGATTATTCCGAATGCATGTGATGCAGCTGGAAACATGTGCCTTAACAAGAGAGGGAAATCCTTGTCTAATAATTCACATGTGACCTGCCAGCCTCTGTATCCTACATCATGGTATTGTGAAATGAACAAAGGAGCACTTGCTACAGGAATACCCGGTCTCCCCTCTTGGCAGACAAGGCCAGTTTCTGGGCTTTTCTGCACACCTACTGCATTCCATTGTTGAATGTCTTTGTCTGTAGCATATGTTTGGAGATCATGCAACGTTTGATCTAGGAGTGGGATTTCAGGAGAGAACAATGGCATTTGGATGTCTGCTGGCTGTGTGGATGCTGCCTCTTGCTGCTTTGTCAGCTAAAGCATTTTCCTTGGCTATGTCATTTTGCTGACCTGTATGTTCCTTACAGTGCAATATAACAATGGATTTTGGTAGTTGTATGGCTTCTAATAGGCTTGTGACAAGTGTGGAATGTGAAATTGATTTACCATTTGCTGCTATGTAGCCCCTCCTTTTCCATATAGCTCCAAAATTATGAGCAGCACCAAAAGCGCACTTGGAGTCTGTGTAAATGTTTACATCCTGCCCTTCAAATAGCTGACAAACTCTAGTAAGAGCTATAAGTTTTGCAGCTTGTGTTGATTGGAATGGGACAGGGTTTTCTGCCAGTATTTTATCAGGCAGCTGAACAACCACATACCCTGCATGGTATGTGTTATTATTTGGTCTGGAACAAGACACATCCACAAAGACATTTTGTGCTCCAGGGAGAGCAGTTGAAGACATGTCTGGTCTTAGGGATGTGTCTTGGTGAATGAGGTCCATGCATTCATGTTGAGGCACTACCTCATCTTTCTCACCTTTCAAGCTTAGCAAGGCATTGATGATTGGAACTGGGCCAGAAGTGGAAGAGGCATATTTTATATCAAGTTTTGGGTTAGAAAGTAAAATTACTTCATAACCACTCAGCCTGATACATTGTGAGTGGTGGGTAGTACGGTGGCATGTCCTAGAGTGAATGATGTAGCCATCTCCACTACCATTGCACAGGATGCCAGAGCTCTGAGACACACTGGCATGCCCTGTACTGACATAGGCACAACCTTTAAAAAAAATGCAATAGGGCGGAATTTGCCCCCATGCTGCTGCGCCAGGACCCCCGCCATTGTTTTACAGTTGTCCCTTGCAAACAAATGAAACATCTTCCCATATTCAGGTAGTCCAAATCCAGGAGCTGTAACCATTGCAGTTTTAAGATACACAAAAGCACTGTACATGTTATCATTCCATTTCACACAATCTGGCATGTCAGTACTTGTGGCTTGCCTCAGGAGATTATCATAAGGGAACAATCAGGTATCCATTGGCAGCAGTAACTAATCATACCAAGAAAGGATAGCATGTCCTTCTTAATGAGTGGACGGGCAGACCCATGAGAGTCGCAGCTCTCCTGTGACTGATTTTCCTTTCTCCTTTGTAGAGTACAAAACCAAGGTATTCAACAGTTTCCTGACACCATTGTAGCTTTTTCTTAGAAATCTTGTGACCATTGTCTGCTAACCAATGTAACAGATCTAAACCATGCTCCTTGCATGCAACCTGGCTTGGACTACACAACAAATAATCAACATATTGAAGTAGGACAAAACCATGGCGGGGTGTCCAGGACCGCAGGGTTGCCTGGAGGGCCACTGTGTATACTACAGGGGAGTCTACATAACCTTGGGGCATTCTGCACCAGGTCATCTGGCGTTTTTTATCTGTTGATTGAAAGATTCATAAGGGCATTGATTTTTCCAGAGGCCCTCCTGTCTGCAGGACAACTGGTTCTGGACTGCTGAGGACCCCTAGAAAATCCTCTTCCTCTGCCTCGTATCCACTGCCCACCATTACTCTGGGGAAGCATTTGCTGTGCCCTTTCTTGGTAATGGGAAGTTACTGGTTTTTCCTTTGCTATATCAAAACACCCTGCAGCATCCTTTTCTGTTAATGTTTTCTGAAAAACATCCAAAGTACCGTATTTATCAGCGTATAACACGCACAGGTGTATAACACGCACATTCATTTTAAGAGGGAAGTTTCAGGAAAAAACTTACATTTTTGTATTGGAGTATAACACGCACGTGATATTTGCACCCAATTTTCATGGTGAAAAAGTGAGTGTTATACGGCAATAAATACAGTACTTGTTAGCCATTCAGAAATCATTTGCCTGACCATTAAGCCTATCTTTGGTTTCAGGTTAGCGATGTAAATCTGAATCATCATACTAGTCATATCTGCCTGCAAGGATAACTCAGCCTCTTGAGTGCAGGTATCCATGAATCTCTTCCAAAAATCTAAAACTGTAGGAACTTACTGTTGTATTGGTCAATAACGCAAACTATGATGCTTATTTGGTATAACATGCAACTGATCTCAATAAAATATTCATTCTGTTAAAAAAATCCAGAACTGACTCACTTGACTTTTATTTGCACGCTATAGCAGTAGGGAGGGAAGACTTATTTTTAAAAGCACTTGTCATTTCTTTCTCAATTTCTTCCCACATTTTCTTCCTACCATCCTTAGTGTTAAGCCCATAATCTGCTGCTTTGGTGTCACCGTCTTGTATTACAGCTATGGTTGGGACATTAACCCAGTTCCATGCAGTTGTGTGTCTGATTATTCCATCAATAATCAGGTGCATGTCTTCTTGTGTGTAATTTCTGCCCTTGCAGGCTTTTTTTAAACAGGTGAGAGTGCCTCTGGTTGAGACACTGGGCTTGGGACAGTGTTTGATTATTTTATTAATGTCCTCTATATCTATGATCTTTTTAAGCATGTCATTCCCTATTGTCATAAATGGGGCTTGAACATTTGGGGCAGCTTCCTTCCTATCATTTTCTCTATCTTTCTTCCCATATTGTCTCCCACTCTTATGCCCTGTACACACGGTCAGACTTTCCGATGGAAAATGTGCGTTCAGATCGTGTTGTCGGGAAATCTGATCGTGTGTGGGCTCCATCATACTTTTTCCATCAGAATTTCTCACACAGTTTGAGAGCTGGATCTAAAATTTTCCGACAACAAAATCCAATAGTTTAAATTCCGATCGTGTATAGAAAATTCCGACATACAAAGTGCCACGCACTCTCAGAATAAATTACGAGATGAAAGCTATTGGCTACTGGCCCATTTATAGCCCCATTGTACGTGTTCTACATCACCGCGTTCAGAATGATTGGATTTTCCAACAACTTTGTGTGACCGTGTGTATGCTAGACAAGTTTGAGCCAAAATCAGACAGATTTTTTCGTCGGAAAGTCCGACTGTGTGTACAGGGCATTAGTCTTAAAGGGGGTTATATGTTCTTTAAGCTCATCTGATTTCTCTTGTAGCTCCTTAAGTATTGCATGAGCTTCCTCCAATGTCTGATAGTTTATTTTTTTTATTTTTACTTAGTGTCGTTTTATGTCTCACTGAAGCGGTCTGTGTCAGAATTCCCTGCAACATCAGAATCAATTTGACTGACAGTCACTATGGGACTTTCTGATCTATCTTCCTGTTGCTGCAGAACTTGTTGCTGCTAAACCGGGGCAGGGGCAGGGGATTGTTGCTGTTGAGCTGGGGCTGGAGCCCATCTCTGGCTGACAGCATGATGACCAGCTAAAAGATGTATGTCTTTTGTGAGACTGGGATAGATTTTGTTTGTGTATGGTTAAATGGAAGGAGGGGGGCATTTGGGTCTGGTCTCTTTTTTTCTGCCTCTTCCCTGTGCTTTCTCTTATAATCCTCCTTACTTAAACATTTTCTGAATTTCTTTTGTTTCTTATTATCCCTTAGGAACCAGTATGGGGCATATTTCAAACAGTTCTTCCCTCCTTGTCTCATATAAGTCATGTCCCAAATGTGGGTCACCGGAGTACCAGGGAAACGCCTTTTTATTTCCCAGACATAGACCCTTTACCATTATCAAAATCCCGGGGGAAAGAATCAGAGCTATGCATAGTTTCAGTCCACCCCGATAAATTTGATACCCAGGGAACTATGAACTCATAATCCGTACCACAAACCCTAGCTACATAGTCTTTACATGTTTCCCCAGGGTTGGGATTAGGGAGAGGAACTTCTGTACCATGTTTTTGACCCATATTGACAGTGGGGTACAATTGTCTTACCTTACAGTCGTCTGACCCATACAACAAATTATCTTATACTTCTAAGTGACAGAAAGAATAAGCAGAAAAGTTTTGGGTCGCGGTGGATTTACCTCATAGACTATTCTCCTTACCAAAAGGAGTAACAGTACTGTTTACATATTTGTGTCCTCCCAAAGGACTTTATAGGTCTGCCAAAGACCCTTTATCTATGTCCTCACCAAAAGGACTTCTAGGTTTACCAAAAACCTTTTATCTATGTTAGTCTATGTAGGCATGGTCCGTCTCCTTTCTATATAATTTAAATGGGACTAAAGCTAAACTAAATCAGAGCCACGGCAAGAAATTCGTCAGATAAGAAAAATAAATAAACATACTGTAGAATAACAGCTTATCCCGGGCGAGCCCCACTGAAAGGGATAGATTACTGAACAGCCGACCACCCTCTTATCCTGGTAAATTCACAGTGACCGCAATCAGAATTCTGGAGACCTCAATGACACACACACACAGCAGCCAAATGTGCAAAGCAAGTCTGAAACTTTATTAAGGGATACAGCTTATAAAGGAGAAAACAAGGGGAGGGGTAGATCCACTGCTAGACATGATTGGCCGCTAAGATCTACGTCAATGTAACTATCCATAAATCTGAAACCTGTTCTACAACCAGATAAACTTATTCTCAGAATTCCTATATGTTCATTAAAATGATTTATAACTGGTTTTGTCCAATTAAGAACACCTGTGTAGAGACTGTCTGGCACCCAGCTGTGTTAAATCAAAACCTTCTCATCTTGATAAGGTTTAACTATCTTCAAGAATAACATATTTACGACTCTGGAAGAATGAACTTTCAATAACCCCACCAGATGTGTTATATGTCTCACTATGTATGTATTTTAACAGTTTTAATGAGGGCTCAAACAGACCTTTATTTGACCCTGTCAAAATTAATTAATGTTCTGCACATAACTTTCCTGTATTCCACCTAATTATCTCAAACCACCTGTTATAAGAGGTTTACTCTTATCTTCTGTGATTTATATGTTTAACTGTCAAAATGTTCCTTGTCTAATTGGTGAACTTACAATGAACTATTTTAATACATTTTCGAGAACACCTGTGTACAAGTACTTGTCATAAAGCAGAGGTCATTTAAAGTTCAACACTTACAAGAACTGTAAGATGGAAGACAAAAGACAAAATGGAGTTATAGTTGATCATATACTCTATAACACTAGCCACATAGAACAGCCCAAAATCCAAGGAGCGCCTTTAGGTATTCTAGGGGCATAAATTACACATCTAATTTCCTGATTACCTATAACATTTTGGATGCCCTGGTGGAAACATCCACAAAATGAACACATTTTGGAAAGCTAACACCCAAATTTCTTTCTAAGAGGCATAATGAGTCCTTTGAAAATGTCATCTTTTGCCACAAGTTTTTGGAAAATGTTAAAAGAAAATGAAAGTGTATTTTTTTTTAAAAACACAAAGTTGTCAATTAATGATACATTTTTATACACAGCACGGAAATAATTAGGCCCCTTTCACACGGAGCTGTCCGTTTTTAGTACTCCGCTTGCTCAGCAGGGATCGCTCTGTTGATCCCCACTGAGCCGGTGGATGACAAGTCCGTCTCCGTACTCTGTGCAGGGACGGACCTGTCAGAGTCCCCTCTCCCCTATGGGGGAATCGGATGATTACTAACTGCCTGTCTGTCTTCATCCGATCCGATCCGCAGATGGATGGAAAGATAGGGTTTTCCTCTGTCACACTTTTTTGGATCGGAGCGAGTCAGATGTCAGCGGACATGTCACCGCTGACATCCGTCAATCCATAGCGGTCTATGGAGTGTCCGTTCAGGTCCGCCTAGAAAACGGACAGGCAGATTTTAACGGTCCATCTGTGTAAAAGAGGCCTTAGAGTTACATCCAAAATATATTATGTGACTCCTTCTGAGTATGCGGATACCACATGTGTAAGACCTTTACAAATTTTGGACTGATCGTGTACCCAATATTGCAACATGTGTATCCCAAAAATCAACCAACGCTGTACATAACACAGTGCACTGTAATGGGCACCTCTTTATGAGTGGTCAGTGAATATAGCATGGTGTAGCTTTACCTACAACAGTCCTTGTTCCTAAAAAACAAGCAGGTCCAACTTACTGGTACATGGCTACCCCACAGCACAATTCTATGTTCACTGGCCAAGTAGTATAGGAGGCCAAACAAAGAGTAAGTGTGGTACAGTAGTGCTGTTGTCTGCAGAGGATGGGTGGGACTGGTGTCTCACAGAAATGTAGGCAGTGGAATGTGCAGATGGGCCAGTACTGGTGCCAGGCAAAGATGTGGTCCGCAAACAGGTAAAGGATTGGTCCAGGCAGAAACATGGTTGATTAACAGGTCAGAGTCAATACAAGCAACAGCCAAATATTGGTCTACACAGCAGGCAGAGACATGGTCAGCAACAGCCAAAGTGTCTGTCCAGGCAACAGAAACATGGCCAATTAACAGGCCAGGGTAATTTCAGGCAGCAGGTAGAGGCATAGTTTGTATGCAAGCAAAATGATAAACAGCCTCTTGGCTCCTGTCACAGAACTGATGCTCAGGCCCAATACTCAGACCTGCTTTTGTATACCAACTGTACCCTTTCACACCTTTTTTTTTTCAACACACATTCACAGCTCCCTGCTGATCTGGCCCTCAGGCTTAGGGCCTTGGTCAAGTAAGACCTGGACACAGGAGTAGAGGCTTCTTCACAGCCAAAGCTATTCAAAGTTGCCAGCCTCCAGATCCTGATCTGGGAATCCTGGAGAAAGCCAGAAGTTTAGTTCTCTCCACTTTGAAACAACACTCTGGAGCCCCTCACTCTGCATATGTTATACCCCTGTTTTCAATCCTAAAACTACAGTGGCAGGGTCTTGCACTGCGTCAGCAGTCCAGGTGACAAAAAACATGGTAAGTTAACAGGCTGAGGTCAGTTCAGGTAGAAGGCAGAAACATGATCGATAAACAGACCAGGGTCAATACAGGAGGCAAGCAGAGACATAGTAGTATGCTAGCAAATGGACGGCCCAGGCAGACATCAGATACAGGAAAGTGGCAGGTAGTCAGAAATATCTTAAACATACCTTCACTTTTATCGTCTGGGATTCAAACCATGTATGGGCAGGCCTAGAACACAATGGTACTGCAGGAGAGATGTCCATGTCAACACTGTCTGAAAGAAAGAAATTTGCTCCGTATTTGGCCGGGTTTAGACTATGGCTGCAATCAGGACTACTCCGAGTGTAATGCCGCGTACACACGTTTGGAATTCCGGCCAGAAAAAGACCAATGAGAGCTTTTCATTGGAAAATGTGACCATGTGTATGCTCGATCGGAATTTAGCTGTCCGAATTCCCGCCAGCCAAAAATTGATAGCATGTTCTCAATTTTGCCGATGGAAAAACTTTCTATCGGTAATTCCAATCATGTGTATGCAATTCTGACATGCCAAAAATCATGCATGCTCAGATTCAACTACGAGACAGAAGCTATGGGCTACTGGCTATTGAACTTCCTTTTTCTAGTCGCGTCTTACGTGTTATACCTCACCGCGTTATAAACAATCGGAATTTGGTGTGACCGTGTGTAGGCAAGACAGCTTGAGCCAAATTCCGTCAGAATTCTGTCGGGAAAATCATCAGAGCTTTTTCCAACCAGAATTCCGATCGTGTGTACGTGGCATAATAGTATTTTTTCCGCAACAAATCAGAATAAAAGTTTAGAAAAATCAGACTGGCACTGATTGGGTCTCCTTCCTCTTACACCACTCTGTGTGAGAGGAAGGAATGCCACAACAAGCAGCCTGTGCTTACATTTGTGATGGTTGTGGTTTATCACAGTGATCAATGGTACAGGGCCAATTTCATTGGCTCTGTATCCCAAACTGTGATTTCTCCCACAAATGGCTCCATTGCACGCCGCTAAGTGGGAGAACATACAGGTACATCCTCACAGAAAAAGGAAGCTCCAACTCAACCGTATATGTTTCGTGGCCAGGTAGCAGGTAGTTAATGTAAGGTAGAATTGTTCCTAAAATATATAAAGTAATTTTTTTTTTCTGTAACAAATTTGTTGTCTGGGCTTAAAATGTTTTGCTCTTTATGTATGAAGATATTAGTATGACTATACATCATATCACTAAAACCATAGTTTCATAAATTTCAAAATAAAGAGGATGACATTTGAAAGGGTTTATTAAAAAAATGTGGTTCTGGAAACATTGTGGAAACATTGTGCCTGACAGAGGTGTTGAGCATGGCTCTGCAGCTTCTAGTTGTAGTTCCATGCATTTCTTCCTATACTATTCTTTAGATGAAATGTGGCCATTAAAAGAGACCCATATGCTGCACTACTGCACTGTGACAGTAGGAGGAAGGAATGGGTTAGTGGACAATAGGAGTAAACATGCCTCCGTATCCATGTCCGTGTGATAAAGAATGTCCAAGAGTCTGTGTCAATGGAATACAGCATGCCCAGCAGTAACTGTGTGATTAAAAACGCTATGGTATTGGTGTTTGTGGGAGAAATAATATGTCCCATCATTCACCACAGTAGGAAGAAGAAATTGTTGATGTCAGTGGGGGAGAATGCTTCAATGTTGGTGTCAGTGGGAGGGAGAATGCTCCATCATCGGTGCCAGTAGGAGGAAAATTATGCATTATCATTGATGTCAGTGGAGGAAACTTATGCTGCATTGTTAGAAGAACATGGACACTATTGAACAAGATGCAGCACAATGGAAACCTATGCAAAATTTAAGGCACAGATGTAGTATAGAAAGATACATACAAATATGATCAGGAAATTTTATTATAGCCATACTTTAAGCAATAGAAGAACATCAGTTAAGTGACATTAATATAACCCTAAAATACACTTACAAGAATCGTCAAATTGTGCAGATTTACTGAGCTTCTTAAATGGAAGAAATGTCTAAGCCCCTGTACACACGGTCGGAGATTCTGCCAACCAAATCCGTCGGATTGTGTTCGAAACTGTTGCATACACACGGTCGGGCCAAGTTGTCTGATATAGCGGTTGCCAAGAACGCGGTGACGTAAGCCGTGTATGGCGGGACTAGAAAAAGGAAGTTCAGCTCCATGTCCGACACCCTTTGGGCTCCTTCTGCTGATCTCGTGTCTATCGCGTGTTAGTAGAAGTTTGGTGAGAGACGATTCGCGCTTTTCAGATTTGTGATTCAGATCGCTACAGCTCTTCAGTTTGTGCTTGTATTTGCGTATCTGATAATCAGTGCGTGCAGTCAGTAAGTATTTGATCATTGTGGACTATATCTTGGCATAGTACGCTTTGAAAGGCATTTCTTATTGTCTGCTTGCTTCTGCTATTCAGGTCGTTCTTTCAGGTCTTGCTGTTTATCTGTGCTTTCTGGTGTCCGTACCTACTCGTCGTAGAGTTTCTGCTGTGCAGGGGCTTCGTGTTGGGGTTGTTACTTTGACACAAGCCCGGTCCATGAACAGGGAGGGGAGGCGTTTGTGGACCAAGAATTGGTTGCGCCAGCGTGACCAGTTCTCGCACATGCCTTTGCCCTGTGAGATCCAGGAGAATAATCCTGATGATTTCAGGAATTATCTCCGGATGACAGACCCCATTTTTCACCGTCTGCTGGCTTTGCTGACCCCTTAAATCAGCAGGCAGGATACCTGCATGCGGCAAGCCATCACTCCGGAGCAGAGGCTCATCACCACGTTGCGCTACTTGGCGACTGGGAGAAGCCTTCAGGACCTCAAGTTCTCCACAGGCATTTCCCCCCAGGCTCTGGGGATCATTATTCCAGAGACCTGTTCTGCCATCATTCAGGTCCTGCAGAAGGACTATATGAAGGTAAGTTTTATCCTTAAACATCACATTCTATGTATTTCATGATTGCTAATGTCTTGCATTTCTTTCCTCATTCCCTAATTACCATCATTGCAATATGCTCTAATTCATATACTCTGCCCTTTTGTCCTCATGCAGATTTGCCTCACTATCTTCCCCACCGTGCTCTTCTTGGCCCATAAAACTATAGTCTAGTCACTTAACAATGTCTTTTGGCAGCTCCATAGTATTGCTTTCCCCTAAAATGTCTACAAATGTGATGTGTGTGCTTCAATTCATGCAGAGTGTTTATTTATTTTGGGGGGGGGGGGTTGTGCCAAACTCATTAGGAACCCCCCTCCCCCAACTGCTAGCTCAGCTGATAGCAATCCTCTATCTGCAGACTTTACCAAACTCAATACACACTATACCTACCTTTTTGATGCTCACATTTATGGATGAATTCACCTAAGCATGTAGTGCAAGGGCCTGCCTCAATACTTTCAAATGTTTTTTTTTTTTTGGTTTTAACCTATTAATTATCTGGATATGTAATAGCAGAATGTCAAAAAGTGCTTACATTTTGGTTAATTTTTGTTATTATGACCCTTCTTACCTGTCCCGCGGGCTGCCAAAAGTGTAACTAAGGAGGGGCTTCCCAAAGTAGCACACATTATTTAGCCATTCAGCTCTCAATCAAGTGGAGAGGGTTACCTGTCCTAAACATCCCCCCCTCATTTTTTAGCAAGGGCCCATCAGATGGGGGGGATGGGGGGGGGGGTGATGACTCTCATAAGGGGACATTAGACTTTAGGCTTTAAATACTCAGTTCCCAAAATGTTTGACTAATTTTGTCACAAAATGTTTGTGTGTAATCTGCTTGTAATGTTGATTGGTCAAATTACTAATTTTTGGTCTTGTTTCACTCCACAGTGTCATTCAACGCCACTCGAATGGCAGACTGTGGCCTCCCACTTTGCCAGTCATTGGGACTTTCCCAATTGTGGAGGAGCAATAGATGGGAAGCACGTAGGCATCGTCCCACCACCTAACTCGGGGTCGTACTCAGGGCCGGATTAACATAGGGGCTATTGGAGCTGCAGCTCCAGGCCCCTTTCTCAAGATAGGCCCATTTGCCCAAAAAAAAAAAAAGATAGACTTCGGGGATTGTAGCTCGGCGATCAGGAATCACAGAGACCCCACATTTGGGGGGTAGGTAGCTAAAGACCCACTCCAGCACTGGTTAAAATATGGGGCTGCTATCTTCTATGTTCCGGAGATACAGGGCTGCTTGCACAGCCTGTCAGAAGCTACATACAGAGCGGCCAGTTTAAATAGAAGCTGGAACACTCTGCAGCAGACTGAGAGGATGACCTCACAGTGCTTATATTAATTATTTGTATATTACTTATGATAATTAACCCCTTGCCACCCAGGCCCATTCTGAGACTTCTCTCCTACATGTAAAAATCATAATTTTTTTATGCTAGAAAGTTACTCAGAACCCTCAAGCATTATATATTGTTTTAGCAGACACCCTATGGAATAAAATGGTGGTCTTTGCAACTTTTTATGTTATAAGATATTTGCGCAGCAATTTTTCAAACTTTTTTCTGGAAAGAAACTGTTTCATTCATTAAAAATAACACTAAAGTTAGCACAATTTTTTGTTGTGTACTAAGCGATACTTTACATTTTTTTTACAGGTTACATGGTCTAGTGCTAGAATTATTGCTCTTGCTCTAACGATCGTGGCGTATGTAACCTTTGTGTATCTGGCTCTGATACTAACCAGAGCCTACCCAGGGACTGACTAGTATCTCTCCCCAGCCTGTCCCCACACACCCTCTCACCTGCTGACCTGTGAATAGGGCAATCACTCCCGCAGTGTTATTGTGTTCTGCCAGTGAATACAATGATTAGTGTTGCTAACTATAGCTGACAGCACTGATTGTTTTGGGGAAAACCTGACAGGCTGGTTGTACTCAAGTCGGTTAATAGGTTGACTTGTGTAAAACCAGCTAGCCCATACATAGATCGACTATGGCTGGTCTCTGCTTAATTGGTGTAATTTCAATCCATGTATGGTCCGCTTAACCACTACGCAGTCCCTAAACATCCTTCCACAAACCTTTACATTTTTCCTTCCCAGATTACTTCATCCTCCTCTCCTATACATAGTGCCCATTGTCATACTCTCCACACTTCTCTCCTATACGTACTGCTCACTGTCTTACCCTCCACACTCCTCTCCTCTACATACTACTCACTTTCATACCCTCCACACTCCTCTCCTAGACATAGTGCCCACCGTCATACCCTCCACACTCCTCTCCTGTACATACTACTCACTGTCATACCCTCCACACTCCTCTCCTATACATAGTGCCCACTGTCATACCTCCAACACTTCTCTCCTATACATAGTGCCCACTGTCATACCCTCCACACTCCTCTCCTGTACATAGTGCCCACTGTCATACCCTCCCTCCACACTAATCTCCTGTAATTACTGCTTGCTGCCCTACTCTCCACACTTCTCTACTGTACATAGTGCCCACTGTCATACCCTCCACACTCCTCTCCTGTACATAGTGCCTTCTGCCATACCCACTGCACTCCTCTCATGTACATAGTGCCCACTGTTAGACCCTCCACATTCCTCTCCCTCCCCTGCACATACTTCCCACTTTTATACCATCCATACTCCTCCCCTATGCCTCTTACCCACAAAAACTGTTCTTTAAAATTATACTGAATATCCTCAATGTTACCAGCTCTAGAATGGGCGCTTTTGTTAGTTCAACTAAAGGAAATCTCACAGTCCTCATATTTGTTCTGCCCCATTATTAGTACTTATTTAATTTTGTAATTACTCTTGTGATGCATAGAGGAACACGTGGGATGTTAGCTACTCTAAATATACCACTGGTAAAAAAAAAAGCGTCCCTGAAAATATTTTTGAAATGTTGACAACTATGCACTTAGGCACTGCCCAAAGGCCACAGGGTCAGTAGGGGGCCCCGTGAGAGGCTCCTGTGATATTAAAGCGGTAGTAAACTTTTCTAACATTACTACTTTTTAGAGGCCCTGGGGTAGGTTATGCCATAATGTACAAGTATGCACAGTATATTAGCACATTAGGTTACACTTAAATTGTCAGACTGAGCCCTCCAGTGCTGTGATCAGTCCGGCGGGGCCCGGGCACTTCCATCTTCACCCGGTCTTCCTTCTGGGTTCTGTGCCTTCGGTCACTTGCCTTGGCCAGACTGCGTTGATGTCATTCCCACACATGGTCATGTGCATCCTCTCTCTCTCACCCCCCCTTTCTCTCTCATCCTCCCTCCCTTACCCCTCACACCTCTTTCATCCCCTTTCTCCCTTTCTCTCTGTAATTTAATTTGTTATAACAAAAAATAGTTTGCATATTTATTTATTGCTTATAAAAGGCCCCACCAAAATCCTCAGCACCAGGCCCATGATGTTCTTAATCTGGCCCTGGTTGTACTATTATAATTATAAGGGGTTTCATAGTATCATGATGTTGGCGGTGGTGTCTGCGACATATGAGTTTTTGTATGTGGACGTGGGGAAAAATGGACGGATGTCGGATGGTGGAGTCTTCGCACGGACGGAGTTCTACTGGCATCTCCAGAGTGGCAGTCTGGGCTTGCCACCCCCAGAGGAGAATCAGGAAGGACATCTTCGTCGCGGATGAGGCGTTTGCCCTGGCGAACCATCTGATGCGGCCTTTCCCGATGAGGACCCTCACCCCAGACCAGAGTATTTTTAATTTCCGCCTGTCCAGAGCCCGAAGAGTGGTGGAGAACACTTTTGGTATACTGGCCAGCCGGTTCCGCCTTTTTCTTACGCCTATTCATATGGCGGAATACAAACTGAATCACATAGTGCTGGCGTGCTGTGTTCTTCACAATTATTTGAAAAAAAGTTTCTGTGAACTATGAGGTCTCAGTTGGCTAACAAGAAGCAGACTTGATGGAAAATGCAGATAACCTCACGGGACTTCAACATGCTCATCCTGGCTTGCCCCCCCAAGCGCCCATGAGGTTAGAACACAATACTTGGACTACTTTGTGGGTAGGGGGGCCATTGATATGCCAGACAATGTCTGAGCGGCATTTTAAAAATAAATTTTGATCTGAAACTCCTTCATTTACTGCTTGGCTTGGTTTTAGGTGTCTCCTAGGTATAATTAGGTTTTTTCAAATTGTGCCTTTTTTCACCAACAGTGCAAACCCAAGTTCAGAGCGAGATGAGGGGACAGTCTCTTCTTAAGATAATGTTATTATGTTGTGGGTCTGCTACACACACACCTTCTTTTTTGGTAACTAATGTATGTAGTGCATTACTGACCAAAATCGTGCTCATTTTCAGCACCATGGCAGGAAAATGTCATGATTGAAAACATTTACACATCACTGTGGGTGTTTTTTTATTAAAGGCACATCCACTATGTCCTCCACGTGCACTGCAAAAGTACACATGAAACTGCACTTGGAGTGCAAAGTGGAGTTGACTTTAGTAAATCACACTCCTTCTCAGCACAAACTCAAATTGTACTCCAAATACATTTTTGTTGCCATGAAAAAGGAAGCCACACATTGTTGATAATTTTACTTTTTAATCCAAGCACATTCACATGTGCGTTTTGAAAATGTTTATACAACCAACCAAGAAATAATGTGTTTCTAAAACAGAGTTTAATAAAAATTTGGGTTACTTGGTGTTTTTGGGTAAACAGGCATGTATCTAACTGTAAAATACAGAACTCAGGAACTTACAAAATTCAACTTTGAAAAGTGAAGACAATATCAGACATGAGTATGTACAAACTGGGCTGATATTGCCTTCATCACATGGGGTGTTACCCCTGAAAAATCCAAATTTGGAAGATGCACACAGTGTGTCAACATGTGCTATCTCCCATCATGGGGGATCAATGTACATGCTTTGGGGCTGCAACCCCTTCATCTCAGACACTTTACACAAAACACGTACATTGATCCCCCATGGTGGGAGATAATGCATGTTTACACACTCTGTGCATCTTCCAAATGTAGAATTTGGAGAAATACAACATTTAGATTTAAAAATTTCCAAAAAAAGACCCTATCTAGTTTTGGGTGTTTCACACTCTCCCCAAAACATCAATGATGTTCTTAAATTTTTGAGTTACATCATTGATGTTTTGCAGGATATGTTCCCAATCTGGATTGCACCCCATTATCTCCACGATCTGGGCACTTTCACTGGTAAAACGGGAATCTTCTTCCACATCACCTACAAAACAAACCAAAAAAAAACACCATGTAATATAAATATGGTGACATACATTGATGAGCTTACCGGAAGCTGGGTTCTCCCACACTCACCTGTTGTGGGGACAATTTGCCCAACCTCCACGATCTCTCCTTCCTCCTCCTCCTGCTCCTCTGTTTGTGCTTTTGGAAGTTGGCCTTCTTTGTGAGGGGTGGGGTCCCTGGTGTCCTCATACTTGCCGAGTCTTCTCTCCCCTATGAGATTGGAAAAAAAAAAGAATTAGCACACAGAGGGCAGATTTAACAATATGAAACATTGTTTGGAAGTGTTGTTCAATTGTTTATTTTGGCCGAGCTTCAAGGTCAGAACATTATTGGGGACACTGTGTTCAGCTGGAATACTTACCGGAAGAACGATGTTTCCTACAAACAAATGAAACCATGAACTTGAAAGTGACCATTTTAAAATGCACAACATGAACTCAAAGCACATGGAGCAGTATGCAAGCAATAATAATCATATGAACACACGACAACTACTTACTTTTGTCAAGAACACGCTTGATCCTTATGTACTGCTCGTGCTCCCTCAGTTTCAGGTCTGACCAGCGTTTTCTCAGTTGATCCATGGATCGGTGTACCCCAAAATTATGCAGAAGACTCTTCACAACTTTATTCATGATCTTGGCCTTTCTGATATTTGGGTTTGGGTAAGGTCCATACTTTCCATCATAGTCGTCCTGTTCAATATGTCCACCATCTCCAACATCTCTCCAAAAGACATATTTGAGGCCTTAAATCTTGTCTTCCTGAATCGGGACGTTTCAGGCTCCGGGCTTTCCTCACCCTCCTCCTCGTTAGTGTAATTATTAGTGCGCACCTGTGTTCTTTTTGCCATGTGCTCTACCCACTGTGCCAGAAGCGAAGGGGCGGGGAATAGTCTGGAAAGAACGTCAGGGGTGGCCGGAGTTTGATGCATGTGCACTGTATATAAAACGCAACACGCGTGTGTCGTCCGTACGATCTGTGAACAGAGGGAGAAGCTGAGGCGACGAACGCGCAAACGAAGGTAACATTTTGAACTTGGTACATCCCTAGGCTACACTGCTTCTAGATTGAGCCCTGCATTAGTGGAGTTTAGCCTGACATTAGGGTTTGTCTTGTGTGGTGTCTTGCAGACATTATGGATGGGTTTAATGACTATAGCTTCCTCCCTCTGTTCATCGATAAATACCGAGACATGCCCATCCTGTGGCAAGCAACACACCCTCTGTATAGTAACAGACAAAAGAGGAAGGCAGCACTGCTGGAACTGGTTGAGTTTGTGAAGCCGGTGGTCCCCAGGGCAGATGACAAATATATCAAAAAGAAAATTGGGAACCTCATGAGTACATATCTGAAGCAGAGGAAGAAGGTGCTGAAGTCCATGAAATCTGGAGCTTCAGCAGCTGAGGTTTATGTCCCCAGCCTGTGGTATTATGACAGGATGCATTTTCTGGCAGACCAGGCTGAGGCCAGAGAATCCCTCTCTACTCTTCCTTCCATGCGTCCTTCTATGCTACATTCCACACCCGATGAGTCTTCCGACGCCCAGCCTGGGCCTTCTACTCAGGAAGAACTGGAGGAGCCCAGCTTGAGCCAGGTATAGTATTGTTGTACATATTTGTGTAGTCAAAATGAATGATGTTAACTTGATTTCTGCTCCCTAATTGGTGAGTTTATAAAGTGTTTCACATATCAATAGACAGTAGTGGCCAAAACCTTAGGGACAAGAAAGAAAAATGCTGGGCTCAGAATGATAGTCTTTTCGATTGGTTAACAATTTGCAACAGTGTTGATGTGAAAATTGTGTGTGTTTGATGAACCAAAAACTAAAACTATGTCCCTTTTTCATACACAGGAAGAACTCAGCCAGGACCAGGAGGGTGTAGAATGCAGCAGCCAGGAGGTGGCTGTGGAAAGTGGCAGCCAGGAGTAGGCGGGGCTAAGCGGCAGCCAGGCGGTGGGCAGCCAAAGGAGCCTCACCGAATGCCAGGTCCCTCCCCTTCGCCTTCCACGCAGAAGGGCGAGAAAGGGGGGGAATGTTGAGGAGTTGGCCCTGAGGCTGATTGGTGAGGCTTCTGCGGCACTCCAAGCCAAACCCACCTAACAAGAGGCCTTTGCCGCCATGGTTGCGTGCAAGCTTAAGAAAATGGATTTCATGGACTTTCATGGACTTCAGGACCAGACGACTTATCTCCCTCAGATATGTATTCCTCAGGCCACCAATTTTTGCGTTGAAATAGCTGATGTGTGCCCTGGGGGCCCAAGGCTTCACGAATCTCCCCAGTTTCGACATTGCTGCCTCCCTCTTTATCTGTTACTGACACCGAAATAAAGGTATTTTTTGTTTGGATGAAATACTTGCGTATGTATTTTCCTTCCAAAAGGACAGTTTATTTGTGAGCAGGCAGGTGCATTTCCAAAAAACAAAGTGAAATAAATAACAAGGGGTGCCAACACTAAGAGCCCATTCACACAGGGGCAACTCCTGATCCGACTTCAGGTCGCCCCTAGTCGCCTCAGGTCGCCTCAGGTCGGACAACATTTAAAAAGCAATGTAAGTGAATGAGAGCCGTCTTAATGCACACTACTGAAGTCGCTCCGACTTCAGAAAAGGTTCCTGTACTACTTCTATCCGACTTGTAGGCGACCGGTACCCATTGATTTCAATGGACATCGCCTCCAAGTCGGATCTCCGTCTATACGGAGGCGACTTTGACAGAATTATCAGCTCTCAAGAGGGAACTCCACGGCAAATTTCTGAAAAAAATTTGGCGTGGGTTCCCCCTCCGAGAGCATACCAGGCCCTTAGGTCTGGTATGGATTCCAAGGGGAACCCCCTACGCCGAAAAAATGGCGTGGGGGTCCCCCCCAGATCCACACCAGACCCTTATCCGAGCACGCTACCCGGCCGGCCAGGAAAGGGGGTGGGGACGAGCGGGCGGCCCCCCCCCTCCTGAGCCGTACCAGGCCGCGTGCCCTCAACATGGGGGGGTGCCTTGGGGGAGGGGGGGGCGTGCGCCCCCCCCACCCCAAAGCACCTTGTCCCCATGTCGATGAGGACAAGGGCCTCTTCCCGACAACCCTGGCCGTTGGTTGTCGGGGTCTGCGGGCGGGGGGCTTATCGGAATCCGGGAGCCCCCTTTAATAAGGGGGCCCCCGGATACCGGCCCCCCACCCTATGTGAATGAGTATGGGGTACAATGTACCCCTACCCATTCACCTGTGAAAAAAAAGTACAAAAAAAAACACAACACAGGGAAAAAATATTTTATTGCACAGCTCCGGGGGTCTTCCGTCTTCGGGGGTCTTCTCGCCGGACTCCTCCGCTATCTTCTTGTAGCTCTTTTGCTAGCGGAGGAGTCCGGCTTCCTTCCTCCCCGCCGCCGGCCTCTTCTCCCGACTTCGGGGGTCTTGTCCCCCTCTTCGGTTCTTCTGTCGGGCCACCGCGCCTTCTTATAGCTCTTTTGCAGGCGGTGGCCCGGTCTTCTGTCGCCGCCGCCGCCGCCTTCCGTTCTTCTTCTTCTTCTTCTTCTTCTTCTCCAGGAGATGTTGACACGACGCTCTCTCCGGCCACAATTCCAGGGACGCGCTCCGCTGCCACTTATATAGGGACAATGGGGCGGTGTCACATGGGTTGATGTCACATGGGTTGGTCACATGGGTTGATGTCACATGGTAAGGGGGCGGGGTCACCATGTGACATCAACCCATGTGACCAACCCATGTGACATCAACCCATGTGACACCGCCCCATTGTCCCTATATAAGTGGCAGTGGAGCGCGTCCCTGGCATTGTGGCCGGAGAGAGCATCGTGTCAACATCTCCTGGAGAAGAAGAAGAAGAAGAAGAAGAACGGAAGGCGGCGACAGAAGACCGGGCCACCGCCTGCAAAAGAGCTATAAGAAGGCGCGGTGGCCCGGCAGAAGAACCGAAGAGGGGGACAAGACCCCCGAAGTCGGGAGAAGAGGCCGGCGGCGGGGAGGAAGGAAGCCGGACTCCTCCGCTAGCAAAAGAGCTACAAGAAGATAGCGGAGGAGTCTGGCGAGAAGACCCCCGAAGACGGAAGACCCCCGGAGCTGTGCAATAAAATATTTTTTCCCTGTGTTGTGTTTTTTTTTTGTACTTTTTTTCCACAGGTGAATGGGTAGGGGTACATTGTACCCCATACTCATTCACATAGGGTGGGGGGCCGGTATCCGGGGGCCCCCTTATTAAAGGGGGCTCCCGGATTCCGATAAGCCCCCCGCCCGCAGACCCCGACAACCAACGGCCAGGGTTGTCGGGAAGAGGCCCTTGTCCTCATCGACATGGGGACAAGGTGCTTTGGGGTGGGGGGGCCGCACGCCCCCCCCTCCCCCAAGGCACCCCCCCATGTTGAGGGCACGCGGCCTGGTACGGCTCAGGAGGGGGGGGGCCGCCCGCTCGTCCCCACCCCCTTTCCTGGCCGGCCGGGTAGCGTGCTCGGATAAGGGTCTGGTGTGGATCTGGGGGGGGACCCCCACGCCGTTTTTTCGGCGTAGGGGGTTCCCCTTGGAATCCATACCAGACCTAAGGGCCTGGTATGCTCTCGGAGGGGGAACCCACGCCAAATTTTTTTCAGAAATTTGCCGTGGAGTTCCCCCTTGAGCTCATTCTCTACTTGGCCTCGGCAAAAGTCGCCTGGCCTGGGGCGACTTGTAAGTCGTCCCAAGTCTCGCTTGAAGTCATCACAAGTCGTTTTGAAGTCGTCCCAAGTCGCGCTGTGATCTTAACTCAAGTCGTGTCCAAGTTGCCTGACTCAAGTCGCCTACAAGTCGTGTTGCCCCTGTGTGAATGGGCTCTAAACAAACTCCTGTAGATTAAAAAAGAAAAACAAAATCTAAAAAATAGAATAATGTTGTTGTTGTAAGTTTACACACAAAAAAATAATAAAAATAAATAAGGAGAAATTAGCAAACTGTCTTTAAAGGAGATTTTTAGGGAATCCCCCCCCAAAAACATCCAAAAAAAGAAAAAACCTAATCTAAAATTGTGTAGATGTGACGCAAACTAAAATTGTATTGCTGAAATGGTTAAAAAAGAGTAATCAAATCCGTTCGGGAGAAGTGTGTGTGACTATGAGCATCAAAAGAAGTTCGTTCTTGCAGCATTGTAAAGAACAAGAGAATGCGCTTGATGAAAGAATTTTTAACATTGCAGCGTGATGAATGTGCTATATTGCTTACGAGCAGTAGTTTTACCTGAATAAGCACTTCCGTGTCGGAATTTGAATGTGAGCATGTGTGGCACTCGGTCCGATCAAAATTCTCTACACACTTGGTCGGGAAATATTTCCAACATGTTGGAAAATTGGGCCCGACGGATATTCGGATGGAATCAGTCCAATGCATACCACACACAGTCGGATTATCTGACGAAACGGTCCGATAGGACACATTCCGATGGATTCTCCGACTGTGTGTACAAGGGCTTAGAGTCTCCAATAATTGTTTTTCATATCCAGGAACAAAAACATTTTTCCAAGCTAAAAAAAACAATTCAGATTCTGTACACTTAAATTGGTTGGAAACCCTTTACAAACAACTTTAAATATAATTAGGCTTGCCTGTAGCTGCACTGAATATCTCCTAAACCTGTACGGGTTAGGAGATATCCCTGTATTTGCATGTCCCGACGTCATGCGGCACACACACTTAAGCCAACTGAAGCAATGGCAGTATGTGCCGTTGCTTCAGTTGTACTGTGCTGTTTGCGACGTAATCGCTGCTCCAGCCAATCACAGCGCCGGAGCCGTGATACCCGGAAGCAAGCCCCAGATGACATGTCAGTGGCCTGAGGGGGAGACGAGGATGGCTGCGGGAGATTCATTCCTGGGTAAGTCATTCATAATGAGCTAGTATGCTATGCATACTAGCTCATTATACCTTTATTTATCAGGGTGTGTTTTTATTTTTTGCTGGAGGGTTTACTTCCTCTTTAAGCCCCATACACACTATCAGATTTTCTGCTGTTTTTTGTCTTCAGATTTACCAAAACCATGTAGTGCAAGGGCCTGCCTAATTGCATACAAATTGAAACTCCTAAGGTTTGACCTCATAGTATATGGTTTTGGTAAATCTGAAGGAAAAAATCAGCAGAAAATCTGATATTGTGTATGGGGCTTAAAACTGTGAGCTGAAAACTCTAAAATGTCTTTTGCTCGATCAACACTCTTTCATCAGCTTTTTTTTTTAACACATTTTTAAATTTCCAGAAGAAAAAAATATATAATAGATGTGATATAGCAGCTTAGTCCTATGCATAGCTGTGTAGCGGCAGGCTCCTGAAGAGCATGCGCTATGCATTTTTCAAAATTTAACTTTACCCAAACTACAGTTTGGTTTGGGTCTATTTTCCTAAATTTGACTTCTGTGTCAGTCTGACTGGGTTTTGAGATGTCCAGCCTGGCCACAGGGGGGCACTGTCTCTTGTGGCAGGCGTGGAACTATGGTCTGGTTAGGTGCTTAATTTACTCTCTATCGGAGTCAGGTCAGTGGGAGTGGCCCTCTCGCTGTGCCCTTTGGGAGAGGGTATTTAAGATACGGACGTCACGTGGTTCAGGGTTCCGGTCCAGTATGCTGTGCTGATTACATGGTCCTGGTCCACCCGACTTTGATGTCTCGGGCTGGCTAGCCCAAGGCAAGGGAACTAAGGGAGGATTCTAAGGTGGATGGGTGCTGTCTCCGGTTTGGGAGAGACCCATTGAACTTTGAGCATTCCAAGGGAGGACTCTTTAGAAGAACACCACGTACGGGTTGGTTTTCTTAATAAGAGCCTGAAGGGGCTGTAGTAACCGAGAGACTTTGTTCCTGAGTAAACACCTGGTTGGCTGCTAGGCCTTGTGAGAGAGGGACTGTCCAATCTGGGTGTTCATCCAGCTGGGAATGGCTATTCTCTGGATGCAGTCAAAGTAAGCAAGTTCTTTAACATTTTTGACTTTGACATTGAGAGTGCCTGAACTTCCCTTTCCAACCCTCTGATCCCAAGTTGACTGTTCAATGGTTCGAGTTTTTGCAAATAAAATCCATTCAAGTGGATCTATTGTCAGTCTCAAGTTACTGGGCCATCTACCACGGGACATCCCCTAGACATGATACAAGGAGAGCGAAAGGTAACGGTAAGCCCAAAAATAACCAGCAGCTCCTTCGGGGGTTAGTGCTACAGCTGAATAGGTAAATAAAAAGAAATAAAACAGCCCTAACTGTGTAGAGGATCAGAGGAGACGTGGAGAAGCGCAATCATGTACCGGAGGATGAAGATCTACTTTGAATGAAATGACCTTGAAAACTGCTCAAGGTATAATAACCTGAAGTAGGAAAATTTCAAAATGTATCCCAGTTTTGCAAGCAGCATCTCTGGTGAAAAAAATAATAATTTAATTCATCCTGGATGGGACTCGACTAAAACATTAAAACAGTTCACAAAATCAGCAGAATATCAGCCAGCAGTTTAGGTCCAAAAAGGATACTATATTTAGGGAACATTTCTTTAATTTTAAAGTAAAAGATGGTGCATTATTATAATTTTTTTTTAGAAAGTCTCTGCCTACCAGCAATTGTTACTAAAGGATGGGACTTCCTACCAGGTCTCGCTCAAACAGCAAAGAAAAAAATAATTAAAAAAAATGGAGACTAAATAAATTGATGGAATGAGAGAAAGAAACCATTAAAAAATAGGATTTTTAAAACAGCTTATCTGTAAAATCCTTTTCTTTGATGTACATCAGGGGACATAGCGCCATAGTAATAACTTATGTGGGTTATATCGGACCATCAGGTGCTGGACACTGGCACACTCCTTAAGGCGAGAAATTACCCTATATAACCCCTCCCATTACTGGGAGTCCTCAGTTTTGTAGCCAAGCAATCAAAGTGTATAAGAAGAAGAAGGGAGGGACCTCTGTGTCCCCTGATGCACAAAGAAAAGGATTTTACAGGTAAGCTGTTTTAAAAATCCTATTTTCTTTTCTTACAGGGGACACGGCACCATAGTAATAACTATGTGGGATGTCCCATAGCAATGACAACTGAAGGGGGGGGGGACATAATTAAGAAAACAGGAGGCCAGTTGACTCAAACTGCAGCCTGCAGTGTATGCTGTGCCCAAAGGCAACCTCCTCTTGACCTTTAATATCGATTTGAAAGAATATCAGCTAAACGTCTGAACCAAAGACCAATGTTGCTGTCTTACAGATCTGAGCCATAGAGGCCTGATGATGCACCACCCAAGAGGCACTAATCGCCCTGGATGAGCATGCTCCTAATATGAGAAAGAAGAATCTTCTTTAACCTGAAGCTTGATCAACCACCTGACAAATCCATTTGGAAAATAGTGGATCTTGACGCTGCCTGTCCATATCTTGGACCCTCTGGCAGTACAAACAGATTCTGATCGCTCTTACTACATCAAGAGACTGTAGTGCTTTCTCTTCCCCAGATTAAGGCTTCTGGGGAGAAAGAAGGAAGAATAATATCTTGGTTTAAATGAAAACCTGTTTTCATTTAAAAATTCAGGATGAGGACATCAAATCACCTCATCCTTATACATGATGAAATATGGCTCTTACAAGACAGAGCCGTTAGTTCCAATACTCTTCTAGCGAAGAAATGACAAGCAAAAAGATTATATTTCATGTCAAAGAACCAAGAGAATTTCTCGTAAGGTTCAAACAACTGATTTAACAAAGCCGACGAGACCAATCTTAAATCCTAAGGATTTAGAGGTGCCTTGATAGGGGGAATAAACCGTGTTACCCCCTGAATAAGCTACACACCAAGAGTGGGAAGCAAGAGGCCAGAGGAAAACGCATTGACATCGGCCTGGATCTGGCTCTTGATAAAAGTCAAGGCCAGCTTCATTTCAGATCCCATATTCAGGAATCCTGCCTATTGACATACCTCCTGGGGTGCCAAACCCTGGATCCATACCAAGATGGGACTTCTATAGTAAGTGATTCTGGAAGCCAGATTCCTGGCTTTAGTCAAAGTAGACACTACTGAAGGAGATCACCCACAATCTTTTATAGAGTGGGATTCAACAGTCAAACCTGTTAAACTCCTTGTCCGTAAAGTAGGATGAAATACCAGACGCTGTGCAAGAAGGTCTGGCTACAATGGCAGAGTCCAAAGGACTTCAACTGTCCTCCTTATGATCTCGATAAATTCAGATCTTCTGGGATCCACTGGGCCACCAGATTCACCTCCTTCTGTTCCTGCTTAATCCTATGGAGAAGGCGTGGAAGTAGCAGAGCTGGAGGAAATACATAGATCAGGGAGAACTGATCCCCTGGGAAGACTAATGCGTCTGTTCCTCCTGCTAGTGGACCCCTTGTTTGACATAAAGTTGTCGACCTTACTAATGAATTTGGACATGAATAGGTCCATGTTCGGAGTACCCCATCTGACATATTGCTAGGAAGATGTCGGGGTGAAGAGATCATTCTCCCGGAAATAATTGTTGATGTCTCAATTAGTATGCCTGAAATATTAAAATTGCCAATAGGCAAGGAGTGTTGTGTTCTGCCAAAGCTAGAACATTATTTACCTCTTTTTTCATTTATTTATTTATTTTTTGATGTAAGCCACCACAGTGGCTCTGTCAGACTGAATCCTGTCAGGACAGTCCTGTAATTTGACCGCCAAGATTCTATGGCCAGATGTACTCCTTGAAACTTTCAACAAGGTTGATAGGCAAGGTCCTCTAACCTGGACCATCTCCCCTGGACAGAATATTCTTCCAGGGCTGCTCCCCAGCCTAGAAGGCTGGCATCTGTTAACACCTTGCAGGATAAAGATTTTCCCTCCTGCTGGACAGCAACCACCAATTTAGGCTCTGACCTATGTCGGGAGCCAAGCGTATTGGAAACAACAAGGCCTGAATCCTCCTTATTCCAGACCAACAGGATGGTGTTTTGAAGCAGTCTTTGAATAAAACTGCACGTAAGGGACAGCCTTGAAGGGGGCCTCCATTTCCCCTAAAAATCTCCTGCAGCCAAAAGGAAGGAATTTTCCTTTCCTGATAAGTTGAATTAGTCCTACAATGGAACTGATTCACATCTGGGGTAAGAATACCTTCTTCTGTATGGTATCTATAACCAGCCCCCAAGTAACCTCCCTGGTGGTTTTAAGGAGAATCTTCCTAGGCTGAGAATCCAACCTAGAGATTTCAGCTATCTACAGCTGAGATCAGACTCTGGCTTTAGACCCAAGACTGAATGATCTATTCAAAGTAGATCTAGGCTAGGACCGCTATGCCTTGAGCCTTTAACCTGACTAAAGGAGGTGCCAGAATCTTTCAGAACACTCGTAGTGCTGTGGCTAAGCCGAATGGCAGTGCCACGATTGATAAAAATTATTGTATATTTCAAACTGCAGAGATTTCTGGTAAGTTGGAAACTTTGGCACATGGAGATATGCAACTCTCCTCCTTGCAGGATGGACACAGCCGATTGAATTATGAAAGGAACGGATGTTTAAGTGCAGATTCAGTTCTCCGAGATCTAGAGTAGGTCTTACCTCTCTGCTTGGCTCTGGGACCTTAAAAGGTTTGAGCCAAAAAACCCTGTTCCACTAAGGGAATCTCTGATATCACCGACTGGGATAACAGCTGGTCCAGAGACCAGAAAGAGACACTTCTCTTCTTTCTTTCTTATTTTTTTTTTTCTTTTTTTCTCTGGAACCTTAGGAGCATTCTTTGAGGAGACGGACACTCTTGCATAAGACTGCCGCATCAGCAGCCCCAAGGACCCCACAGGCAGCACCCAAACAGGACCCGAACCCCGGACCCTCAGATCGAAAGCCGACTGGGCCATCCAGGCTCTTGAAACTCTAGATGTAACCTAGAAAGAAAAAAAAATCGCAGAAATCACTCTGCTCTTAACATTGTTCCTGCCAGACTTTGAGAATCGCAGGACCTTTCCCTTCACTCAAACAAGTGGGGGTGCTCCTTCATGAGAAGGCCTTAGCATTCTGCTTCATGGGCTTTCTGCCCCCAAGATCCTGGTGCTGACCCTGGGAACTTTCTCCTGAACCTGACGATTGAGACCATCGAGACTGCCTAAAGACAGATACCCCAGGCATAGGAGAGGCTGCATGATTAAAGGAGAACTGTTTGAACCGCCTTTTACTGGTAAAGAGAGCTTTATCCCTTTTGGATGTACTTATCCACTCTAAATAGTCACGTCCCACGAAGGGACACAGACTGGCTAAGGGTTTTCACCTGGTGCTTCGGCTGACCAATATCTCAGCCACGGACCTCTGCAAAAATGCACTTGTCCAAGTATAAGCCATAGAGCTTAAATGATCGAGTTCTTCATAGCAACTGTGAGACACAGTGCGTCAAATACACCAGCCCCTTGTCAAGCCTGCTGATCAGGCAGAACTTTCAGGTATCTCACACCTGTTCCTTAACCCCTTGGAGTCCACATTCCAATGCATTGGCGTGACTCAAAATGTGCTCCACCACAATAGTGGAGCAGATCTTAAGGGGTTAATGGACTGAGCTACTCCAATTGCCGCCAGAACTGCAAAAGACATCTTGTCTTTAGAAGGAAAATCCAACCTTAAGTTGCTGGATGCTGGATCCTTTGACATCAGTGCATTATCCACTGGACATGTGAGACTCTGCTCACTGAGGTGATTGCAGCATTAATAGCTGGAACCCCCCCCCCCCCCCCATTTCTTTCATAAAATGTTCCCATTCAGAATACATAGCCATGCATTTTTTGTGCTTTTTGCATCTTGCAGATTTGCACTACAGAACTTGTTCAATAGGACACCATGTTAAATGGACTCCCAGGTGGGGGAGGTTAAAATGAACCCTATTAGAGGTAGATACCTCAAGAGCCTGTGGCAGGCAACAAAAGGGTTAAGTAAAGGAGTAGACTAACACCTGACTTGTGCGGCTACTCCCTCCCTGTTAGGATCCTCTGAAGAGGAAAAATAAGTATCTTCCAATATTTGGGAAGATCTACCTGATCTCCAGCCTCCTGCACCTCAACAAAAGGGCCCAGAGGACTAGATGGGAATCTGCTATGTTTAGTCCTACTATGGAGAGACATCATAGCAATAATCTTTTAAATGGTAGAAGAAAAACCTGTTTGTATGAAATACAGGGACAGAAGTGTTCTACCCTTGATGGCTTCATCTGACTGGCTGTATTTTTCTTTTTACCTCTCAGGGGAGGAAGACAGACATTCTTTTGGAGGGGTTTTTAGTTTGTTGTATACCATTAACCCCAAATGCCGTGTACACACAATCAGACTGTCAAGATATGAAGACATATGCAACACATATCTGTATATAGTCTAGAGTTCCCCTTCAATATACAAAAGTATTTCTTTTTATAAAATGTTTCTCAATTCTTGGGTACTTCTGATATTGCAACACATATCCTGTTATTCACTTATGTCTTTTTACAATGTTCAGCCAAGTGACATGATAACACAATATTTCCCCGAAATGATTGTTTCCAAATGTTATTACGAAGTTTTCCCGTAATTAATATCTAAATTGCCAAATTGTCAGAATGACATTTAAATTTGTTATTGTGTTATTGTATTAGCGCCAAAATGACCATTTGAAATATGAAACGGATTATCCAGGAATGTATTGCGTAGTTTCTATTCTGGTTGGTTGCCAGTCATAAACTGTAATGTGATCATCCTTTCATAAAAAGCTGTGTACCCTGTCATAATCATCACTCCTCATTTTGCCAGGAGTGGTCCTCTGTATGGAGATTTTCTGAGTAAACATATATTCAGACCGAATGCAATCTTCGAATGTCTTTTATTACAAGGCTGTACTTATCATTTGGTGACCCTGCAACGTTCTTCTTATCTGCTGCTCCACCACCAGCTCTCAACCCGCAACAGGAGGGACAACAAAGAGGCCTCAGGTGAGAAAATTTTATTTCTCATTATTATAAAGTACTGTCTTTCTGTGCGGTTTTGAGGAGCCGGGTGGGGCTTGTGGAATACAGAAGGTAACACGTTCCTTTTTTTTGGATTTCAATGCATTCTGTCTGTGTATGATTACTGAAAAAATAATGGTACCAATTATAGTTGATGCATGCAAAAGTACGTACTTCTTACTCTCAGAAATGACAATGTATATAGTTGTGTTATTAAGGGATGTGTAAAATGCAGGTACCACAATTTCTATGAGTGAATAGAAGGTGGTGAATGTTGAATTTTTTGTGTGATTTTTTGAGAAACGTTTGTGGTCCTAAGGCGGATAGGTTTGCCTTCAGCGGATAGCCACAAATGGGTGAATGACCTGCTGTATGTTCTCTGGAATAGGGAGTTGAGACAGACTAGCGTATTACCACTCAGAAAGGAGACGTCCTTCTGAGAGTAGAACGAGGTGAGATATCTCAATATATGTACTGGGCTGCTGGTACACAGCCGTAAGAAGTAAAAAGTAGAGCTCTCAGTCCCGGAGCTCTGAACTGTTGTCATTTCTGAAAAGAGTAACAGGAAAAATATAAAGAAAATGGGAAATTTGCTTGAGAAAAATATTTTACCGGTAATGAATACTTTTGGGTTAACAAAACAAAGGGCAAAGAAATTATTAAAAATAGCAAAAAAAACAGGGTTAAATGTAGCAAAGTTGCATCCAAGCGCTCCTATCATCAAGATGATGGTAAGTGGAGAGCCGGATGCTTTAAAACATCATGTAAAATGGTGTAAAATTACACTTGACACCCCAACAATTGATGTGTTATTTAATTTACTCTTCAAAATGTCTGATTGTGGGGGGATTGAATGTTTGGCTGCTTGGGAAGAAGAGTCCCGAAAGAATTTAAAACCACCCCCTTATAAGATGTGTACTGAAAAAACTGCTCTGCATCTGGAAGATGAAGAGGAGCTTCCCAATGCTTGGGCATCCCCGTATGAGTCCGCAAGAAGGGATTTAGCAGTAGCATCTAGGGCAGCGTCTGCCCCTATAGGTGAAGTTGATCCTGTAGAGGAAAGGGAAGAAGACACGGGAGAACAAAGTGCTTCCAATTCGCCTTTCCAGGATACCCCTCAGCAGCAGCAAGCTGTTTCCAGCTTCTCACAGGAGGGAAGGAGTCGAAGGCTAGAGGGAGTCCAAGGGACTTCACAGCGGAGGAGTAGTTTGGGATCTTCATTAGATAGAAGTGAGGGGGTAATATTTGATAAAGATGGACAAATTTGGCAGTATACCATCAAGGCCAAATGCTTTAGCAAAATTCACAAAGGTAGATCAATCACATAGCCCCCTAAGACAGATAAATCAAAAATATAGCCCAGTAACTACGAGGCAAAAGGCAGCAAAACAAAAAACTCTGGGGGTACTACATACTCCAGAAAGAAAAAGAGACAAGAGAGTTACTTAGGTCTCTATTAAAAGAAAAGCCACTAGAGCAGATGCCCCTAAGGGAAGTAGCCCTGCTAGGAGGGGTAGTGGGAGATCAATATGTGGCTAATATTGCTCAGGTTTATGTCCCATGGAAGCCTAGTGAAATAAGAGCTATTGTGGCAAAACTGCCCAATATGGAAAAATGTCCTAAGAAAGTATGTGGATGTATGGAACGTATTTGCAAAGAATAAGGGTGCTTGTGAACAATAAAATGTTAGAGAGAAGTAAGTGATGAGTTAGCAAATGGGTTAATCTCTCCCTATCGGTGTGAACGGGACAGCTAGCAAATTGCAGCTGTGCTTAGGATTTCCTGAAAGGGAGGGGTCAACAGGCTCTGTGTCAGTGAGGGAGCAGTGCGGTCAGACCATACGCCTGCTGCCACAGTTTCTGACTCAGCAATAAGAATTTAAGGAGAATTAAAAGAAAGTGTAAAGACTGGTTAACAGTTTCATGGGAGGATTGTTATAGGAAGTTAAAGAATGGAAAAAGAAGCCAGTGCTAGAATTAATGAATAGTGGATCTTAAAGAATCTAAGAGATTAATAAGGATAGCGATAAAAATAGTAAATGTATGTGAAAGTAGCCTTATACACTATAGAAAACAGCACTGCATATGGAAAGTATTGAAGTGCAGGTTGTAGCTCTTCAAATTAAACGAGAAAGACAAAAAAGACTTTGTTAAATATATGTGATGCCAATTTTCCTACTTTGAATTAGCAGGTATTTTCTTGGTTAAGATAAGTAATGATGTAATTACTGCCAACGTCACTGAACCTCTATAGGTAAGAGTTGGTGTATCGCCATACTCCCTTAGCAGTCTGCTAGACAGAGAAAATATAATAGTAACTATAGTTTTAATGCCTGAAGGGATGGGAGTAAAACATACTTGAAGCAAAGGGAGATGTTAAATTTGCTCCTTATGCCAGAACTTTATTAACCCTAAATAGCAGGGATTACAAGAAGCCCACAAGGGGCTTATGAATCCAGCAGTCTGGATTACTGGAAATTCTCACCAGACTATATGGAAGTGGCCACGGTGAAAAGTCATGGGGATTTAGCCCTGTCAAGATTTTTCAGTATCTTAAGTAGAGAAGTCACCAGAGGAAGCTGCCCGGTGATTAAGAATAGATAATAAATAAATAAAAAATGAAAATTTTACTGGATGAAGGAGACTCCAATCCTCCACTAGTATTAGGTTTCTTACAAGAATTATTAAAGCGACATACAAAGGGTAGTTATAAGTTTGTCGAGGACAAATTAACCCCAGCTATAAAGAAAGAAATTAAAGAAATGTTACTGACAACCCCAAATCTTGGGCTGCCTGACTATAGTAAACCTTACTACCTATGTTGTGTAACAAGCCAATGAATATGCTAAAGGAGCAATCTACAAATAGCCATCCACTGCCATGCCTATGTTGTTTCTGACTGATTTACCTGTTGATTTACACATTTTGTTTGCCTTACAGGAAAACTTACCTCACAGACCATCCTGGTGCTCCAAAGGGGCTGTTTGTGATGAGGATGGCCTGTGGACTATGAAGGGTAAAATGGTTGCTCCACCAACTCTATTTATTTATTTGTTTGCTTTGAGCCATGGGCCTTGCCATGTCTCAAACAGGAGGGATGTGTTGGGTGGTGAACAAACACTGGTGGGCTTCAGGCTTTCATACATATGCTGCTAAATAGATTAATGAATGTGCAATATGTCAAATGTTTAACATTGCAAAACCAGTCCCACTCATATGAAGCATATTCCACATACTGAGGAGCCGTTTCAAATTGTGCAGATTGACTTCTCAGATATGCCCCCTTGTGGTCGGCTAAAGTATCTTTTAGTTTGCATGTGCCAGGAGTAATGCCCGAACAGTAGTAAAATGTCTCATTAGAGAGTTAATCCCAATATTTGGTATAGGGGCTGTTTTCTCCTCAGATAGAGGTACACACTTTGATAGCAAGTTAATGGCAGAAGTGGTGAATATTCTGGGGATAATACAGCAGCTGCACACCCCATATACGCCACAAGCTAGCGGGATGGTGGAGTGCAGCAATCAAACTTTAAAGGGGTATCTGGCCAAGATAACTGTTAATGGGAAAGCACATGTGTAGAAGCACTGCCAATAGCCTTTACTACCATTAGGACCACCCCTAAGGAGAAGCACGGACTATCACCCTTTGATATACTATTTGGGCGACCGCCTAAGAGACTTCCTGCAACCCTTGTGCCATCAGAGACAGTGACTTTGCTAAAAGGTCAAGATGCCATGATAGACTATTTATGCAAATTGGCAAATGTGTTTTCTGATAACTTTTCCAGTACCAAAGCAGGACAACCAGTGGATACAAGTGAAGGAACACATGTACATCAAGAATCATACACCCCGGACCACTTTGTCTCCTAGGTGGAAAGGTCCGTTTCTGCAGTGAAGCTGAAAGACTACAAGTACTGGGTTCATGGTTCCCATTGTAAAAAGACTATAGGTCCAATGGAACATAAAGATCATTCTGCTGTTAGCAGGTATTCTCCTTTACCCTTGCCTTCTAGGTCATCACCGCCAATTACACCGTGCCAGAGCCAGAAGACTCCAGAATGAATCTCCTGGGGCCTAGACCGAATGTGGCGTTATGGAGCGTTATCCTCTGTGGTGGAGTGGTGGTGTGGATTACAGTCATGGCATTCGAATGGACATACCATAAAGAAAAGGGTAAGATACATGACACCTACCTTTTCAATGCCACTGTCACAAGTGAGAAATTGCAACCTGAAGAGAGCCGTAATCCCAATCAAAGAGCAAGAAGAGACACTCATGAGTATCATGTTAAATTGGGTGAACCCTTTCATAACTCCTTTGTGTCCGTGCACCTACAAGCAGCAAAGAAACTGAACATTTCTAATTGCTGGATATGCACACATGCACCTATATCACATAAGACTATACCCTTATTAGGTGTTCCCAGTACATTGACTGAAATAGAGAACAATGCACACTTTGAAGATGTAAGCAGATCTATGGTTGACAGAGTTGTTTCACTCCTGCTGTTCACTAACGCTCCAATGACAATCCCCTCTGTCTGCATAAACTTTACTCGAGAATATTCATCTGAGCTGCTTACTCAAGGGTTTCAAAGCACTACCAGGCCCATTGGGAACTCTAACTGTATGGACAATGCTGAGATCAAATATTGGTTTGATGGTAAGGATACCGCATGGAGCACAGATCGATATCAGGAACTACATGACTACACGCATCGACAACATTCCAGGCAAAACAATATGAAATTATTAATGTGTTTGCAGGGGTATAATTTCAAGAAGGCTTGTGCAGCTCCCCCAGGTTATTACTTTATATGTGGGAAGAAAGCATATAATTGGATCCCTTTGAATTCTATGGGGGTTTGTTACTTTGGGAGAGTAATACCTGCTACTTGGTATATGAGTAACAATGAGTTTAAGGAATCCCAAATCCGAAAAATCCCCATACATCTTTTAAAAAGAGATTTAGATTCTCAGTCAGACCCTGGGAGGGAGGAAGAGAATCATGATGAGGTTAAAGATCCAGATATGAAAAAGGAGGGTGAGACTAACATTGAGACTAACATGGAGATACCCCTAGTTAATGTTGAGGAAAACACTAATAACACTTATACTAGTGACTTTGACACTAATGTAGAGTCCCATGACAGGGAGATAAAGCCAATATTCTCCATACCATGGGTAAATAGATGTTGTATCAAAAAGGCATTCAGTTTTATTATTGATTTAGCTGACTTAATCGATAATATTACAGCATTATATGATAGGAACTTTGTTATCCTTGCCACAGAACTAAAAATGATTAAAAAGGAGATTTTGCAGCACCGGCTGGTGCTGGATTATCTTACAGCAAGCCAAGGAGGAATATGCACCATAGTGGGAACAGGCTGTTGTAACTACATTGGAAATGATACTAAAGCAGAAGATGCTATCATTTCACATGTAGAACAGGTACAGCAGCTTAAACTTAATTTTCGGAAAGAGCATACTGAAACTGCTTGGGTTGAAGGAAGCTGGGAAAGCTGGACTTCCTGGCTTAATCCTGCCAACTGGTTTTCAGGCATCGGAGGTTGGTTTGCTGGTATATTACATGGTATCCTTTATATTGTTGGTATCATAGTACTTATAATCCTTATAATCAAATGTGCACCTATGTTATTCAAGTGTTGTTTGAGAATGGCTACCACTTCTTGTAGCACTATTTGGAAAGCTTGTACTAATACTGGTTCTTTTGAGCCCCAAAGGTCAAGAGTCAGAGTTGCTCATGAGATGGTGGCCCGTATACCTGGAGGTCAACCTAGAGATATAGAGGAAGTTTGAGCGCAAGTACCTGAAAGAATTGGAAACAACAGGAGGGATGTCAAGATATGAAGACATATGCAACACATATCTGTATATAGTCTAGAGTTCCCCTTCAATATACAAAAGTATTTCTTTTTATAAAATGTTTCTCAATTCTTGGGTACTTCTGATATTGCAACACATATCCTGTTATTCACTTATGTCTTTTTACAATGTTCAGCCAAGTGACATGATAACACAATATTTCCCCGAAATGATTGTTTCCAAATGTTATTACGAAGTTTTCCCGTAATTAATATCTAAATTGCCAAATTGTCAGAATGACATTTAAATTTGTTATTGTGTTATTGTATTAGCGCCAAAATGACCATTTGAAATATGAAACAGATTATCCAGGAATGTATTGCGTAGTTTCTATTCTGGTTGGTTGCCAGTCATAAACTGTAATGTGATCATCCTTTCATAAAAAGCTGTGTACCCTGTCATAATCATCACTCCTCATTTTGCCAGGAGTGGTCCTCTGTATGGAGATTTTCTGAGTAAACATATATTCAGACCGAATGCAATCTTCGAATGTCTTTTATTACAAGGCTGTACTTATCAAGACTATCCGGCAGACAAACCGCTGACTTTGAAGCAGAGGTCGGCCGGACTTTCCCGAACGACCGGACCTGCCCACACACGACCGGACTTTTCCGGCGGACTAGGTGGGGTACATTGTACCCCATACTCATTCACAATCCGGGGGCTCCCGGATTCTGCTAAGCCCCCCACCCGCAGAACCCGACAACCAACGGCCAGGGTTGTCGGGAAGAGCCCCTTGTCTTCATCAACATGGGGACAAGGTGCTTTGGGGTGGGGGGGCACCCACTACCCATGTTGAGGGCATGCGGCCTGGTACGGTTCAGGAGAGGGGGGCGCTCTCTGGTCCCCACCGCCTTTCCTCACTGGCCAGGCTGCATGCTCAGATAAGGGTCTGATATGGGCTTTGGGGGGGACCCCTATGCCATTTTTTCGGCGTAGTGCTTCCCCTTTAAGTCCATACCAGGTGAAAGGGCTAGCCGCGTTGTGCGGCTACTTATATAGGGACAATGGGCGGGGTCACTGGGTGATGTCCCTGCCCTTATGATGTTCCAGTCCCAGAGGATGCTGGGACTGGGACATCATAAGGGGCGGGGCCATCACCCGATGACCCTGCCCATTGTCCCTATATAAGTTGCCGCACAACGCGTCCCTGTCATTATGGTCAGAGACAGCATCGAGTCAACATCTCAAGGAAGAAGAGAAGAAGAAAAGAAGAAAAGAGAAGGCGGCAGCGACAACAGAAGACCGGGCCACCGCTAGTAAAAGAGCTGGAAGAAGGAGCAGAGGCCTGGCAAGAAGAACCGAAAAGGGGGGCAAAACCTCCAAAGTCGGAAGAAGAGGCGGCGGCGACAGAAGATCAGGCCACCGCTAGTAAAAGCTATAGGAAAAAAGCGGAGGCCCGGGAAGAAGAACCAAAGAGGGGGACAAGACCCCTGAAGAGGGGAATAAAACCCCCAAAGTCGAAAAAAGACCCCCGGATGGCGGTGACGAAGAAGAAAGCCGGGCTCCTCCGCTAGTAAAAGAGCTAGCAGAAGATAGCGGAGGAGTCCGGCGAGAAGACCCCCAAGATGGAAGAAGACCCCCGGAGCTGTGCAATAAATTATTTAAAAACCTTGTGTTGTGTTTTATTTAATTTTTTTTCACCAGGTGAATGGGTAGGGGTACATTGTACCCCATACTCATTCACATAGGGTGGGGCTCCAGGATTCTGATAAGCTCCCCGCCCGCAGACCCCAACAACCAATGGCCAGGGTTGTCGGGAAGAGGCCCTTGTCCTCATCAACATGGGGACCAAAGTGCTTTAGAGTGGGGGGCGGCCTGGTACGGCTCAGGGGGGGGGCGCTCACTCGTCCCCACCCCTTTCCTGACCAGCCGGGCTGCATGCTTGGATAAGGGTCTGATATGGGCTTTGAGGGGACCCCCACACCATTTTTTCGGCATAGGGCTTCCCCTTTAAGGCCATACCAGGTGACGGAGCTAGCGAGGTGTCATTGACTTCCTTCACTAGTCCCGTCTACCTGGAGCCGCATTCAAAATGAATGGGCTTTCCTCCGTGTGTGGGCAAGTCCATTCATTTCAAAAGTCCAGCGGACTAGCACACAGACGGCTGGATTGTCCGCCGGATTTTTGGGGAAAAAAAGTCCGCTGGAGCCCACACACGGATGGATTGTCCAGCGGACTCTGGTCTGCCGGACTAAGTCCGCCAGATAGTTTGATCGTGTGTACACGGCATTAGAACCCTTAGAGGGGTTCCTGGTCCCTTTGTCACTCAAAGCTTACAGTACAAAGCAGACGCAGTACCAGCAAAATAATGTTTCACTTGCTAGGCTATAGTAAAGTACAATAACTGCTATTAGTCCTAGCTATACAGTATAATGTTGTCAACAAAAGGGAGATGCCTGTGTTACCAAACCTGCCAGCAACCACTCTGCTCTGTCCCTCCACTGCCAGACTTCAGCTTTTCCTGTATAGCTTAAAATACTTCCCCCACGATTGTCCGGCGTCTGACGCTGTTTAGCCATTGCCCCGCGAATTGCCCCAAAAACAAAACTTTTTTATTTTTTTAAGAAAAAAGAGGCAGTGGGCTAGCATCCAAAGGAACAAAAACCGCCAATCTGGGGGCCCAGGAGGTGATCAGAACCCCCTTCATACCTGAGGGCCTGAGCTGGCTTGAACGGAGAGGAGAGTGAAAGCATCTGCTGTTTCCAGTGTCAGAATGCTGAGTGCTCAATACATCCTCCAGTGGTGACACATAGACATGACAACATAAATACATGGAAGGAGAGATTCCTTGCAGAAAATCTCCCCTACCTTTCCGCCGCAGGGTTTTATAAGAGATAAAAAGCTCAATCTTCGACCTTCACGGTAGGCTCTGAGACCTTGGCAGGAAACCTTCAGGAACAGAGGTACGCACAGGTAATCCCGCAATCCTGGACCTGCGAGAAGACCCTGCCAGTAAACTTTTATTGGCCTTACTCCAAAAAAGTACTGGATCCCAGGGCCCAGCTTAAAAGCATTCGCAAGCAAAACCTTGTGTCTTCGGATGACGAGGCCCGGGTACCGTTCATTTAGCCCATTACAGAGACATCAGAACAGATCCGGTCAGGATGGCTGGCTTGCATCAAAGGATTACTGCCCATGGAAGCTCAGTACACACATCCGTACACATGCCCAACACCTTAGACACTGGCAAAAAAACTGAGGACTCCCAGTAATGGGAGGGGTTATATGGGAGAAGTTCACGCCTTAAGGGACGTGCCAGTGTCCAGCACCTGATGGTCCGATATATAACCCACATAGTTATTACTATGGCGCTGTATCCCCTGATGTAAGAAAATAAACAGACATTCAAGTGTCACTAAACCCACATCATAAAAAACTATCAATAAATTATGTATTACATGCTGTTCATACTTACTCTGTTACTATGAGATTTGTTTTCTGCATTCTGCAAAAAACCTGGTTGATCCTGCTGCTCTCTATCTCCACCTTCTGTTAATGTCCCCCAATGTAGTTGAAGATTTTTCAGCTGTGGTGGAGACTTTGCACATGCTGAGTTTTTAGTGAGTTTTTATTCTGAACATTCTTTCCTATCACATCTGGGCAGCCCATGTAATTATAAAGTCACACATGTGGGCGTATACACAGTGGTAAATGATAGCCCACTCCCTCCCTCCTCCATGCCCACAAACCAGCTAAACATAGTGGGGTGGGATATTACACGTAGATTGATGGTGGCTTCACATCCCTGTTATTCTAAGACACAGGCTGGAGGGGCGTGACACAGCCTGTGACTGGCAGAAATCCACCCACATCATGTTATTTCCACAAAATAATGAAGAATGAATTTCAACTAAATATTTGTATGACAATTTAAAACAGTTTATTGATATTATTTTTTTTTTTACTTTGTATCCCAAAGGTTGTTTTTTCTTTTTGCTGGGAAAGATCTGGGTCATGTGACAGTTGTAAATCAATTAGGAAAAAGGTACTTTTTTTTAAGTAAAAAAAAAAATTACAGTGCCATCATCCACATACAGACATAGAAGGGACAATATAAATTAAAAAGTGGGGGTTATTTACTAAAGGAAAATGCACTTTGCACTGCAAGTGCACTTGAAAGTGCACTGAAAGTGCTCTTGGAAGTAAAGTCGCTGTAGATCCGAGGGGGACATGCAAGGAAAATAAAAAACAGCATTTTAGCTAGCACATGATTGGATGATAAAATCTGCAGAGCTTCCACTAATTTCAGATCTACCCCTTAGATTTAGAGTGACTGCACTTCCAAGTGCACTTTCAGTGCAAAGTGGATTTGCCTTTCGTAAATAATCCCCAGTGTGTGCTTAGTATCACAATGACACAATCAATGTATCAAAAATGACATTAACAACTGAATGAGAAATGAAGATATTATAGCTGGCTAGGCTTCTTCTACTGTCGTTATGTTTAAACATTGAAAAATTGAGTCTTAGGCAGTAGGCAGTAGGCAGCATGATCTCATCCAATTGTTTACCTTCTTTTTTTTTTCATTAGTTCATACCCATGAACGGAGTTGACAAACATTTTGTTATTTTTCTTCAACAGTAACCCAGATAATTGTGACAAAAAGGGTGAACTTTTTCCCCCGTTTTTTTCCTCTTTTACCTAGATGATATAAGTATATTTTTTCTTTTTGAAAGTAGGAATTGCCTCTGTATTTGTTTTTGTAGTTACTCAAAAGAGAAAATAACTAGAGTAGGGAAAACAGTTTGGGTGAAGCAAAAGTTCATCCCGAACATTGCCTGTTTGCCCCTTCAATGAACAATTTGCAGGGCGTTCAGCGGGTGTTTGTCGCACATACGCTCTGCAATGCACTGCGCGAGACACAGAGCATTGTGAGCCCTGATTGGGCAAAGCTTTACCAGCTGTCACAATGTAGATCCATCATTAATAAGAACGCTGCTACCACCGCCAGACCCAAAAAAGTCAAAATAAATCGATCTGCTGTCAACTAAGGCAAACCGTCAAATGTCTGGCTTGCCGTTTAAAATGTATTATATAGGTATGGGGCGGAGGCACCTGGAAACATCACTTGGTGTCACCGCCCCCTTGTAACCTCACCAATAGGGATGAGCCGAACACCCCCCGGTTCGGTTCGCACCAGTACTTTCGAACGGACCCCAAATTCGAACGAACTTTAGAACCCCATTGAAGTCTATGGGACTCGAACGTTCGAAATAAAAGTGCTAATTTTAACGGCTAATATGCAAGATACTGTCCTAAAAAGGGTTTGGGGACCTGGCTCCTGCCCCAGGGGACATGGGTCAATGCCTAAAATGTTTTTAAAAATGGCCGTTTTGGCGGGAGCACTGATTTTAATGATGATTAAAGTGAAAAAAAAAGTGAAATATTCCTTTAAATATGGTGCCTGGGGGGTGTCTGTAGTATGCCTGTGAAGTGCCACGTGTTTCCCGTGTTTAGAACAGTCCCTGCAAAAAATGACATTAAACAGAAATAACATCATTGAAAACTGCTTGCGGTTTTAATGTTATATCTGGTTCCTGCAATATGGTTGAAAACCATTGAGAAAAATGGCATGGGTAGCCCTCCCTGCCCATTACCAGCCCCTTTGGGTCTTGTACGCATATCAAGGGGAACCCTGTACCCATATTAAAAAAAGGAAATGCGTGTGGCCCCCAGGCCCTATATACCCAGAACAGCAGTATACAGACGGTGCAAACAAGACAGGGACTGTGTAGGTTTGTTGTGTTAAGTTGAATCTGTTTGTAATTTTCAACTGGTACATTTTTAAAGTGTAGCTCCAGTCAAAAAAACGATTTTTAAGCTTTTTGGAAAACATAGGGAATGGTTATCACCCCTGTATAATTTGTTTTGTCATCCATCTTTTTTCATCTCACTTGCTGTTGTCTCCTTCAGTTTGCAAGTAGGAGATGTTTGTAAGTTGGATGTTTGAAAGTAAGGGCCTGCCCTATATGCTCTGCAGAAATGGCGGAACAAGGTGTTGGTTTTGCCACAACATTGTAAGCCCTCAAAGTGACTCTTGCTGGGCGCTGGAGCGCCCTGCTGTGAACGATTATATCAAGAATTGTATTTACATGCCATTGTTGAACAGTGGTAGAAAAATTGACCTTTGGTGGTTGTGGTGCTGGTGCCACAACACTATAAGTCCTCACAGTTACTCTGGGTGGGCACAGGAACGTGCCCTCCTGTGAAATATTATATCAAGAATTGTAATTACATGTCCCTGTTAAACAGGGGCAGAAAAATTGGGCCTTAGGCACTGGTGCTGGTGCCACCACACTGCAACCTCTCCTATATACTCTAGTTGTATTGCAGGAATTAGCCCTGCTGCAAAGCATTGCATCAAAAATTGTAATTAAACACCCCTGTTAAACAGGGGCAGAAAAATTGGGCCTTAGGCACTGGTGCTGGTGCCACCACACTGCAACCTCTCCCATATACTCTAGTTTTATTGCAGGAATTAGCCCTGCTGCAAAGCATTGCATCAAAAATTGTACTTAAACGCCCCTGTTAAACAGGGGCAGAAAAATTGGGCCTTAGGCACTGATGCTGGTGCCACCACACTGCAACCTCTCCCATATACTCTAGTTTTATTGCAGGAATTAGCCCTGCTGCAAAGCATTGCATCAAAAATTGTACTTAAATGCCCCTGCTAAACAGGGGCAGAAAAATTGGGCTGATGGCATCACCCAGAACCAGAAATGTTCTTCCAACATATCAGCGGAGGAGGAAGAGGATAGACAATCAACATAACAGGACAGTCACTCAGCATCAGCATAGGCAGTCTTGAAGGGATGTGATATTTCAAAAAAAATTATTTGGTTACATCAGCTTCAGGTGCTTGGTAGCTGTGGGTGATCCAAGACTGATTCATCTTGATGAAGGTCAGTCGATCAACTGATTTGGTGGACAGGCGCACCATGTGATCGGTAACAAAGCCACCAGCAGCACTGAAGGTGCGTTCCGAAAGAACGCTGGATGCAGGACAGGCCAGTAGCTCAATTGCATACTGTGCAAGCTCTGGCCAGTGATCCATCCTCAAGACCCAGTAAGCCAGAGGATTTTGGGTGGGAAAGGTGTCCAAGTCTGACCTTGCCCCTAGGTATTCCTGCACCATGTAAATCAGACGCTGGCGATGGTTGCTGGAACTGATCATACCTTGGGGCTGCGGACTAAAAAATTGTCTGAAAGCATCAGTCAGACGGCCACCTTCTCCACCGCTCCTTCTGACCGATGCCTCAGCAACACGTTGTCCAGGACCAGGAGTTTGTAACCTCCCAGTCTCTGGGAACGCGTTGCACAGACCTTTCTGCAAGGCCTCCCAGAGATGTCTCATCCTCTGCTCCTTCTGCGATGGCAAGATAAGGTCGGCAACCTTACCCTTGTACCGTGGATCAAGGAGAGTGGCCAGCCAGTAATGGTCCCTCTCCTTGATCCGAAGAATACGAGGATCCTTCTGCAGGCTTTGCAGGATCAGGGAGGCCATGCAGCGTAGGTTAGCTGAGGCATTCGGTCCGGAGTCCTCTGGGTCACTAAGGGCAACATGATCCGCAGCTACCTCCTCCCAGCCACGTACAAGTCCACGTGTTTCTTGGGACTGTAAATCATCCCTACAAGACTGCTGCTGCTGATGCTGAGTGCCAGCCTCCACCTCCATGCTGACACAATCATCCTCCTCCTCCTCCTCATCCTCTTCCTGTGTGATGGATGGCACAGCAGGAACACTGTCTGGATAAAGGGGGCCTTGAGAGGCAAGGAAGTCCTCCTCTTCCTGCCTCTGTTCTGCCTCAAGTGCCCTGTCCATTATTCCACGCAGCGTATGCTCCAAGAGGTGGACAAGAGGTACAGTGTCACTGATGCATGCACTGTCACTGCTCACCATCCTTGTGGCCTCCTCAAACGGTGACAGGACAGTGCATGCATCCCTGATCATGCCCCACTGGCGTGGTGAGAAAAAACCGAGCTCCCCTGACCCTGTCTTGGTGCCGTAGTCGCACAGGTACTCATTGATGGCCCTCTGCTGCGTGTGCAGCCGCTGCAGCATGGCCAACATTGAGTTCCACCTGGTGGGCATGTCACATATAAGGCGGTTCTTGGGCAGGTTCAACTCCTTTTGGAGCTCAGCCAGCCGAGCACAGGCATTAAATGATCGGCGGAAATGCACACAGACTTTCCTGGCCTGCTTCAGGACATCCTGTAAACCGGGGTACCTGCCCAAGAACCGCTGCACCACCAGGTTAAGGACATGAGCTACACAGGGCACATGGGTCAGTTGTTCCTGTCGGAGGGCGGAGAGGAGGTTGGTGCCATTGCCACAAACCACCATTCCTGGCTTAAGCTGGCGTGGCGTCAACCACCTCTCGGCCTGCCCCTGCAGAGCTGACAAAACATCCGCCCCAGTGTGGCTCTTGTCCCCCAAACAAACCAGCGCAAGCACGGCATGGCATCGTTTTGCCTGCGTACTTGCGTAGCCCCTGGAACGCCTACGGAGCACCGCTGGTTCTGAGGACAGAGCACTGGAAGAGGCCATGGAGGAAGAAGAAGAGGAGGGGGTGGAGGAGAGAGGTGTGTCACAACCAATAGTAGCATTTTGGAGGCGTGGTGGTGGAACAACCTCCAACACTACTGCACCTTGTCCTGCATCCTTCCCAGCTGCCAGAAGAGTGACCCAATGGGCCGTGAAAGACAGGTAATGTCCCTGTCCATGCCTGCTGGACCATGAGTCAGCGGTAATATGCACCTTACCGCTGACCGCCCTGTCCAGCGAGGCAAGGACATTGCCTTCCACATGCCGGTAGAGAGCCGGAATCGCCTTCCGTGAGAAAAAGTGGCATTTGGGGACCTGCCACTGAGGAACCGCACATTGTACAAACTTACGGAAGGGGGCCGAGTCTACCAACTGAAAAGGCAGCAGTTGAAGTGCTAGCAATTTAGCCAAGCTAGCATTCAACCGCTGGGCATGTGGATGGCTGGGAGTGAACTTCTTTCGCCGGTCCAGCAGCGGGGGCAGGGACATTTGCCTGCTATAATCGGACGTGGGTGTACTGCTAGCAGAGTGCCCGGAAAGCACTTGGCTGTGACACACCTAATTCTACACCTTCATTCCTCTCAGAGCAGGTTTCAGAGAGGACTGAAGGTCTAGTGGGGTTGGAGATGCCAGCTGATGAGGAGCAAGGAGAGGTCCGCTTTGTTCTTTGGTGTCGGTCTTTGAGGTACGCTTGCCAACGAGCTGCATGGCAAGTCAACATATGTCTGGTCAAGCATGTGGTGCCCAAGCGGCTGATGTTTTGGCCACGCGAGATACGCTTGAGACATATGTTGCAAATAGCAGCGGTGCGATCTGATGCACTCGTCTCAAAAAAGGCCCACACCAAAGAACTTTTAGAATAACGCGCAGAGGCAGCGCCCTGTACAGGCGGAGCTCTGTGGTGTGATTCAGTCGGTGTGCTGCCCCTAAGCTGGCCCCCGGAGGGCATCCTGCCTCGTTGGACATGTGCCTCCTCCTCCTTCTCCTCCTCTCTCCTACCAGGCACCCACGTGGAGTCAGTGCCCTCATCATCCCCTCCCTCTTCATCGCTGTAGCAAACCTGGCAGTATGCTGCAGCTTGTGGAACATGACTGCCAGATTGCTGTCCTTCTTGAGCATCCCCTCTCTCTGCGCTCACGCTACTGCCTTCCTCTAGCTGAGTGTCATCATCAGAGCCTACAAAACACTGGGCATCCTCCTGGAGCATGTACCCAACACTGTGCTCAAAGAGTTCAGGAGACTCCTCAGGAGAACGTGGTGGGTCTAGGGAAGGAGTCACTGATGATGACTTTGAGAGGAGGGAAGACGATGCGTTGGCAGCCGCTTTGCTAGTACCCTGAGACTGGGTGAGAGAGGATGAGGAGGATGAAGAGGGCTTGGTCATCCACTCTACCAAGTCGTTGGCATGTTGTGGTTCAACATGTCCAGCTGCCGAAAAGAAGGACAAGCGTGTCCCATGGCCACGTGCTGATGACAATGCACCGCGTCCACGACCAGCACTGTTGTCTCTAGACACAGAGCCTGCTTGCCCTCTTTTATCGGCTAGCACCTGTCTGCCTCTCCTTGCTGGCCTTCCAGACATGGTAATGGCCTGAAGGGAGTTGGGTAAAACAGCAGTGTAATGGAGTCACACAACACCCACTAAGCCCTGCAGATGGCTCTATTAGAGAACAGCAATAAACGGTAGATACAGGTGTATATTGTGCTGGAGTCACACAACACCCACTAACTCCTGCAGATGCCTTTATTATAAAACACCAGAGATAAAAGGGTATACTGTAATTGAGTCACACAACACCCACTAAGCCCTGCAGATGGCTCTATTAGAGAACAGCAATAAAGGGTAGATACAGGTGTATATTGTGCTGGAGGCACAAAAAACCCACTAACTCCTGCAGATGCCTTTTTTATAGAACACCAGAGATAAAGGGGTATATACAGATGTATACTGTGCTGTGCTGGAGGCACACACAACTTCCAATAACTCCTGCAGATGGCAAGTGGGCTCAAATAGAGAAGAGCTATGCAGGTGGATATAGCGGTGTGTACTGGGTACAGAGCACGCAGACAGCACGCACAAGCTCCTAACACTACTGACTGCAAGCTCTATTATAAAAGATAGATCACTAGCTATATAGGTGAGGTGAATATAGCGGTGTATACTGCGGTCAGGGCAAGCAGACAACAACCACTACAGAAGAGCAAGATCGAAAATCGGCCGATAACGATCGGTGTGTACTGTGTTGAAGGTACACAGAACACCCACTAACTGCTTCAGACGCCAACACACTACACTAGGCCGCCGCGCTGGCGGCCTTATATAGTGTGGGGCGTGTACTACACAGCCTGAGCTATGATTGGCCACAGGCATCCTGCCTGTGGCCAATCATGGCTCTCCTCGCTGCTGGCGCTGTGATTGGCCAAGCATGCGGGGTCACAGTGCATGCTTGGCCAATCATGAGCCAGCAATGCACTGCGATGACGCAGTGCATTGTGGGCCGTGAGCGACACACGAATTTGGCGCGAACGGCCCATAACGTTCGGAATTCGCCGAACGGGCAAACAGCCGATGTTCGAATCGAACGTATGTTCGACCCGAACACGAAGCTCATCCCTACTCACCAACAAGGAATTATCAAAAACTGTCTGTGTTTTTTTATTACTTTTTTACACTTTTTTGTGAATGGGTAGGGGTACCTCCTACTTATTCCCATGATATTCAAGCATTGAGCTGTTTGTGCTGCTGAGGGACTGAGGAACCATTGTCATATTGTCATAGGCATGGACTGGACATCCTGAGACTTGTAGTTCCACAGAGATCAGAACACCATTTGTTTTTTGTGAACATGCACTTTAAGTGATAATACCTTGGGTAGATCTGCTCTGAGTTATGGATTCAAGTGATATTGAACCTAAAGGCAAACATGTAAGATATTGAATTATTCCAGTCCTTTATGTGATGACTGTATTTGTTTTTTTGTTGTTTTGTTTTCTAGTCTTTCTTAGAGTCTGGTATATGATGTGCAGAGCCCTGTGTATAATACAGCCTGGTATATGATGTACAGAGCCTTGTGCATAATGTACAGCCTGGTTTACGATGTACAGAGCCTTGCGCATAATGTAGAGCCTGGTTTATGATGCACAGAACCCTGTGTATAATGTCCAGCTGGGTATATGATGTACAGAGCCCTGTGTATAATGTACAGCCTGGTATATGACGTGCAGAACCCTGTGTATAATGTACAGCCTGGTATATGAGGTACAGAGGTCAGCGGGATGGGGTGAGGAGGGGTGTAAGTTCACCTTACAGGGGAGGGGGGGTGAGGAGGGGTGTAAGTTCCCTTTACGGGGGGTTGGGGGGATGTAAGTTCACCTTAAAGGGTGTGTGAGAGGGGTGTAAGTTCACCTTACGGGGGGTGAGGGGGGTGTAAGATCACCTTACAGGGGGATAGGGGGTGTAAGTTCACCTTACAGGGGAGTGAGGAGTGGTGTAAGTTCACGCTACATGGGGGTGAGGGGAGTGTAAGTTCACCTTTAGGGGGGGGTGAGGAGGGGTGTAAGTTCCCGTTATGGGGGAGTGAGGGGGTATATGTTTAACTTACAGGGGGGTGAGAGGGGTGTAAGTTCATTATTACGGGGGGTGAGGGGGGTAAAAGTTCACCTTACGGGGAGTGGGGGAGGTGTAAGTTCACGTTACAGGGGGGTGAAGGGGGTATAAGTTCACCTTTCAGGGGGGGTGGGGGGAGTATAAGTTCACCTTACGGGGGTGGGGGGTATAAGTTCACCTTATAGGGGGGGTGATGGCGGTGTAAGTTCACCTTACAGGGAGTGAAAGTTCACCTTACGGAGGGGTGAGGAGGGGTGTAAGTTCACGTTACATTAGGGTGACCAGATAGGGGACAGTCCCCGGATTGAGGACACTGTCCCCGGACCAAGTCTGTCCCCGGTTTTGTCCCCAGATTTGACTTCAACAGGAGCTGGGGCAATTTTCAAAGACAGACAGTGCAGAATAAAAAAAAACAAATTCTGAATTACACACCCCCACTCCTACTAGCTTAGGTGGGTGTATATTTTCCATTATCTGTGTCCCTTTCTGATGATGATGTGCTGGTCAGAGCGGATGGGCAATTTCTTCAGTTTTTGGCACATGCCCATTCAGCTCCACTCACATGTTATGCTGCTTTGGCTCAAATCCTGGCCAGCTGCTTGCCTGCTTATCTCCTTGCCTTCCCTGGCAGAGTCATTTTCCTCTGCTCCCCACCCAGTAGTAGCCGGGCCCGGAGAGTGAGACCTGAGAGGCTGTGAGGCAGGCGGAGGCGGCAACGGGCAGAGAGAGGCAGCAGAGCTCAGCTGACAATGTCCAGCAGCAGGAATAGAGGGGAAGCAGATCCAATTGTGGAGCTGCCAGTGCCTTCAAGGCTTCAACAAAGATGTGCTTTGGGGGTGTCTGTGAATAAACTACATTTTATGTGTCTGTCTCTCTGGCATAATGGATGGTATTATTGGTCATAAGTTAACAAAATCAACACCCAGCAGCCATGTTATATAGTAGGTGAGGTTGAAAAAAGACACAAGTCCATAAAGTCCAACCTATGCGTGTGATTATATGTCAGTGTTACATTGTATAACCCTGTATGTTGCAGTCTTTCAGGTGCTTATCTAATGGTTTCTTGAAACTATCAATGCCCCTCGCTGAGACTACTGCCTGTGGAAGGGAATTCCACATCCTTGTCGCTCTTACAGTAAAGAACCCTCTATGTAGTTTAAGGTTAAACCTCCTTTCTTCTAATTTTAATGAGTGGCCACGAGTCTTGTTAAACACCCTTTTGCGAAAAAGTTTTATCCCTATTGTGGGGTCACCAGTACGTTATTTATATATTGAAATAATATCCTCTCTCAAGCGTCTCTTCTCCAGAGAGAATATGTTCAGTGCTCGCAGCCTTTCCTCATAACTAATATCCTCCAGACCCTTTATTAGCTTTGTTGCCCTTCTTTGTACTCGCTCCATTTCTAGTACATCCTTCCTGAGGACTGGTGCCCAGAACTGGACAACATACTCCAGGTGCGGCCGGACCAGAGTCTTGAAGAGTGGGAGAATTATCATTTTATCTCTGGAGTTGATCCCCTTTTTAATGCATGCCAATATTCTGTTTGCTATGTTAGCAGCAGCTTGGCATTGCATGCCATTGCTGAGCCTATCACCTACTAGGACCCTCAGGTCCTTTTCCATCCTAGAGTCCCCCAGAGGTTCTCCCCCCAGTGTATAGATTGTATTCAGATTTTTGCCACCCAAATGCATTATTTTACATTTTTCTACATTGAACCTAATTTGCCATGTAGTTGCCCACCCCATTCATTTGTTAATGGTATGTGACACACTGTGACAGAGTCAGCCAGAGACATGATAGAGTTCCCGCTGCCTGTGAGTTCTCATAATGGTGATGATCTTAACCAGTTGCCAATCGCCTGATAGCTCATTTACTGCTACAGGGGCGGTCGAACTGCGCAGGATCACTTATATACACGATCCTGCATTTCTGGGTATCAGAGCAAATCAGTGGATCTGGCGGACTCGCCTAGTGGTCTGCCTATGTAAACAAGGCAGTTTGCCATTCTGTCAGTGTGGAAGACATGTGTGGAAGATCCTGTGTTCCTGCAAAGCAAGTACAGGGATCTATGGCTTAGTAAAAGTACCTCCCTGCAGTGAGAAAACACTTGTTAGGCACACATTTAACCCATTGATTGCCCTAGATTTTATCCCCTTCCCAGCCAGTGTCATTAGTACAGTGACAGTACATATTTTTAGCACTGATCTCTGTATTAGTGTCACTGGTACACACAAGCAGAATGTCTGACAGAAAAAGTCAGACGGAATCTTTTCATCGAATATTCCGATCATGTGTGGGCCTTATCTGGCAACTGGCTATTGAACTTCCTTTTTCTAGTCTCGTCGTACGTGCTCTACGTCACCACATTCTAGACGGTCGGACTTTGGTGTGATCGTGTGTACGCAAGACAGTTTCAGCGGAACTCTAATGCCACATATACATGACTGTTTTTCCCATCGGAATAAACTCCAAAGGTTTTTCCGACGGGAAAAGCAGTTGGATTTGTCCACGGCAATATTGCAGTCCCGCTATGAGTCGCTGATTGCTGCCATTACTAGTAAAAAAAAATATATATTTTTCAATTAAAAAATCTGGTCACCTTACGTTACAGGGGAGGTGGGGGGGGGGGGGAGTAAGTTCACCTTACGGGGGGGTGAGTGGAGATGTATGTTCACCTTATGGGGGGATGAGGAGGGGTGTAAGTTCACATTACAAGAGGGGGTAAGGGGGGTGTAAGTTCACCTTACAGAGGGGTGAGGAGGGATGTAAGTTCACCTTTCGGGGGGGTGTAAGTTCACCTTACAGATTTTTCTGTAAAAGTGAACTTATGCTTCAAGGTTGTCACTATGGAGTTGATTTACTAAAGACAAATAAACTTTGCCCCAGAGCTCAGTGACTAAGGTTAAGCTCTGCTGACTTCCATCATCCAATTTTTTTTCATATCCCTTGCAAGTGATTGGGTATTTTTCGCAAGGTGAAATGTCAGCACATTTAGTAAGATCTAGGGAAAATTCCATTGGAACGTAAAAATCCTAATGTTCTTTAGTAACCCAATCCATGTGATTGTAAAGGAGTCAATTCGGGACTGACAAGGGCAGAGATTGCAGATGAATTTACAATAAATAAAGTGAACATTTGCTTTTCTATAATAAACTTACTTCTATAAAAAAAAAAAAAAGATTAATTTATAAATATTACAAAATAATGGATTCTGAATTCTGAGACCAAAAGGTAAGTCAAATGAGTTGTCATTTTGAAACATTTATTTCTCCTTTTAAGAGTAGGATATCAAGACATAAACAGGTACTAATGGGGTGTTGGCTGTGTGTAAAAGTACATTTTATTCCTTTTAAGGAAATGTTCTTTTGCATTTGATGGTGCTTTATAAAACATAGCTGCCTGAAGTTAAATTGTATTATAAACATACAAGCATTAAACACTAAACTCTGCAGTAAATTGTACACATACTACCTCCTACTGAATGTGTTGGGAGATCATTAGTTAAAGCTCAGGGACTGTAAACTGTGATGAAAGGGGGTGGACCTTATAAGGTCATAACCGATTGGTTATCATCCTAGTATAATTATAATAATTCTGATAGAGGAATAAATATCCCTTCTGTGGAATGTTGTGAGTTACAAGCTACGAATCAGGAAGAGAACAAACAAGTTTCAATAGGTTAGTCTTATTAACACTGTTGTGTTTTTATCTTCATTAATTATAGGATGCGGTGCATGCTTGATTAATTATATAATAATATTTTTGCCCCAAGTATTTAGTTGGAAAAAGATTGAAAAGATTGTGGAATAGATTAACAACAGCAATGTTTGTCTCTGGAGAGGAGAGGTACAGAGCAGGTAGGACATGGCTAGAGCATGGGCGTTCCCGTCATAGGAGATATTTATATATGCAACATGTCTGATTATATTCAAGCATGGAGCTGTTGGTGCTGCTGAGGGATTGAGGAACCATTGTCATAGGTATGGACAGGACACCCTGAGACTTGTAGTTCCACAGAGATCAGGACACCATAGGTTTGTTATTTGTGAACATGCACTTTAACCACTTGCTTACTGGGCACCTAAACCCCCCTCCTGCCCAGACCAATTTTTCAGCTTTTCGCGCTGTAACTCTTTGAATGACTATTGCGTGGTCATACAACACTGTACCCAAATTACATTTTTATAATATAACAAAATAGAACAAATAGAGATTTCTTTAGGCGGTATTTGATCACCTCTGTGTTTTTTTATAAAAAAACTCAAAAAGACTGAATTAAAAAGAACAAAAATACAAAACTGTTTTATATTTTGTTAATAAATTTTGCAAACAGGTAATTTTTCTCCTTCATTAATGTGCGCGGATGAGGCTACACTGATGGGCACTGATAGGCTGCACTGATGGGCACTGATTGGCTGAACTGATGGGCACTGATAAGACAACACTGATGGGCACTGATAAGGCAACACTGATGGGCACTGATAAGGTGGCACTGATGGGCATTAATAGGCAGCACTGGTGGGCACTGATGAGGTGGCACTCACGGGCACTGATGAACCTTGATAGGTGGCACTGCAGGGCACTAATAGGTGGCACTGATAGCTGGCACTGCTGGGTAGCAGTGATGGGCACTGATGGTTGGCAGTGATGGGCACTGATCAGCACTGGTAGGTTACACTGATAGGCAGCACTGCTAGGTGGTACTGATGAGGCACTGATTGGCACCACTGGTGGGCATTGATAGGTGGCACTCATGGGCATTGATAGGTGGCACTGATGTTCTGGTGGCACTGATTGGTGGGCACTGATGGGCACATATGAGGCGGCTTCGCCCCTCCATGCTTGGGACCGATGTCCCTTCAACAGAAGCCGATGATCGGCTTTTTTTTCTTCCCACGCTGACAGCGGGAGAAGAAAAAAAAGGCTGATTACCAATCTTTTGTTTACATCACGTGATTGACCCCTTACTCTGATCACCCGAGTCTCATTTACTCAGGTGACCACAGCACAGGGCGCATGGCCAGCTTGCAAAAAGGAGGAATTCTAATGACACCCTCCCAGCAAAGCAGATCCGCGATGTAGCCAACATTTGGCTAAAGTGCAGATCTAAAGGAGTTAAGTGACAATACCTTGTGTAAATCTGCTCTGAGTTATGGATTCAAATGATATTGAACCCAAAGGCAAGCATGTAAGATATTGCATTATTCCAGTCCCTAAATATGATGACTGTATTTGTTTTATTTTTTTAGGCTTTCTTAGAGCCTGGTATATGATGTACAGAGCCCTGTGTATAATATACAGCATGGTATATGATGTAAAGAGCCCTGTGTATAATATACAGCATGGTATATGATGTACAGAGCCCTGTGTATAATATACAGCATGGTATATGACGTACAGAGCCATGTGTATAATGTACAGCCTGATATATGATGTACAGAGCCCTGTGCATAATGTACAGCCTGGTATATGATATACAGAGCCCTGTGTATAATCTACAGCCTGGTATATGATATACAGAGCTCTGTGTATAATGTGCAGCCTGGTATATGATGCACAGAGCCCTGTGTATAATATACAGCCTGGTATATGCATACTTGCCAACTGTCCCAAATTTCCCGGGACATTCCTGGGATTTAGACCCTTTTCCCGATTTTATCGTTTCCCGGGAAATGTCCCCGTAAATTAGGTTTTTTTCCCCGATTTTTCCACTAGAGGTCCGTGTCCAATGTCTCCGCCGGCCGCCATTTTCAAGAAGACCAGAAGAATTAGGCTGGCCAGGTGGCAACAATAGAAATTGAACTGCGGCGCCACCCACCCCCCTGCTCCACTGCGCTCCACCCCAACCCGCTCCGCCCGCTGCCAGCCTCTGTGACCTGTTATGGAAAGGGGCAGGGGTGGGTGGGGCCGCATCTCAATTTCTATTGTAATCACGTGCCCGGCTCCGCTTTTATTTTATTCCCCCTCAGCATCTTTTCTGTAATGGTGACAGAGACACCGCTGCTCTAGGATACTTGATAGATGTAAGGAGGGGCTCCGCTGGGGACACTGGATGTAAGGAGGGGCTCCGCTGGGGACACTGGATGTAAGGAGGGGCTCCGCTGGGGACACTGGATGTAAGGAGGGGCTCCGCTTGGGACACTGGATGTAAGGAGGGGCTCTGCTGGGGAAGCCTGATGTAAGCAGGGGCTCCGCTGGGGACACCGGAAGTAGGGCTCCACTGGGGACACCTGATGTAAGGAAGGGCTCCACTGGGGCCACCTGATGTAGGGCGGGGCTCCACTGGGGCCACCTGATGTAAGGAGGGGCTCTGCTGGGGACACTGAATGTAAGGAGGGGCTCTGCTGGGGACCCCTGATGTAAGGAAGGGCTCTGTTGGTGCCACCTAATGTAAAGAGGGGCTCTGCTGGGGACACTGGATGTAAGGAGGGGCTCCGCTGAGGACACCAGCTGTAAGGAGGGGCTCTGCTGGGGACATTAGCTTGTAAGGAGGGGCTCTGCTGGGGGCACCTGATGGCATCTGGTGGCAGGCAATGTGGCAGGTGACACGCTCAGGGGTCCCACTGATTCTGGATTATAGTGAGTTGAATGATTTCATTCTATATTACAATGTAATAATAGTAATAATGTGCTTCAATCATCCTGACTCCACAACGACTATGGTGCTGGGATGATTGAAGCGCCAACACCAGGTGTTTAGAGTATCTTTATCTGCTGATTTGTTAAACTCTGGAATACACATTTCTATTGTGGTGTAGGATCTGGGCCTGCTGTCCCTCCATCGCTCTTTCCTTCCTTCTCTCTGATTCCCTCCTTCTTTCCTTCTTTCTCTCTCTCTCCCTCTTTTCCCCTTTCTTTCTCCATCTCTCATTCATCTCAGACTCTAATCACACGCCCATTTGAACCACGCTCATATATGCCACACCCACAATTTCACATGAGCCACGCCCATTTTCGCAGCTCACCATATTTTTATTTTATTGCTATGTCATGCCTACAAACACATGCTGGCCCCCTAATATATAAGACTCCGCCTACAGCCAAAAAAAGCGTCCCTATACATTTTTTTACAATGTTGGCAACTATGGTATATGATGTACTACAGGAGACGAGGTGGGTAGATTCTATAAGGGGTGGGACTTGTGAGAAGTGGGAGAGGTCAAAAAGGAAGGGCTGGTGCCCCCCATCTAAAAACTTCATCAGCCACCACTGTTTCTAAGCCTCGGCCTGGCGAGCAGGGCTCAGAATGGGAGATTGCCGCACACTGTAGATGGGGGGGGGGGGTGCGTGAGGAGGGGTGTAAGTTCACCTTACAGGGAGGGGTCAGGAGGGTTGTAAGTTCACCTTATGGGGGGGGGGGTGAGGGGGGAGACTGGAGATATACAGTGCAGTAGGGACATAGATGGGTATGCCACTGATCATGCATGGCACCATGGGGGTTATTTACTAAAGGAAAATCCACTTTGCACTGCAACTGTACTTGAAAGTGCACTTGGAAGTAAAGTCGCTGTAGATCCAAGGGGGACATGATTGGATGATAAAATCAGCGAGCTTCCATTCATTTCAGATCTACCCCTTAGATTTAGAGCAACTGCACTGGAAAGTGCACAGTGGATTTGCCTTTCGTAAATAACCCTTCATATGTCATGAGTGCACCTAATGCTAAATGTTTATTTTCTAAATATACTTTTTTTTTTCTTTTTTTTTTACAGTAGTAAGAAAAAGTTCATAAAAGTGTTTAAACCATAAAAACTTTAAAAAAAAGAAAATTACATTGACAAAAAGCATTTGTTTTCTCATTATATGCATCTTACAAAATACAGAATCCGCTATAGAGTATATTAGGGTTCCACCAGTCAATACACTGTGGTGCTACTGGGGACTGATATTATTCTTAACAGTGCTTTCTGTTATTACTTCATTGTATGGTGGGACACTCTGTTCTGAATTTAGTTGAACAGGAATGTAAGGTGCAGCACCTTTAGATTACGACCTAAAACCTAACAATTAACAAAAAGATAACGGGTTCATGGAGGGTTTTCTTACTGAGGTCTAAAGAAGGGCTTTCATGGAAGACACATTTACAGAGCCCTTATTCTTTAAATTATGAAGAAAATGTCAAAATTTTTTACAGTATCTAAGAAAAACAATGTGCATTTTAAACTAGTCTTGCCCATGCTCCATTTATTTATTCCTTTTTATTACAGGTAGCATTACTAACAATGGCTGCAATTACTCCTGTGCCACGTGACAGAAATTTGTACTGGTATAAAGGATTCTGTTTCATAAAGGAAATGATGACACCAGAGTTTATAGACTCCATACAGGATATTAAAATAAGAGATGATGATGTTTTCTTGATTACATATCCAAAATCAGGTGGGTTTACCATTGCTTGAATATGTGGGCTGCGTGTGGGGAGGTGCAGTGTGGTGCGATAACAGTAAACACTGTCCAGCAGGGTTCAAGTCCTGGGGAAAAAAGTGTGGGAACTCCCACCCAAGATCCACTCCCCCACCAAAAAAAAATAAAAAATGATACGCTCATATGCACGAACGCTTCAAAAGTGGTATTTTCCAATTTTCGTATATTTTCATGTAGGAAGCTTAACTGTTAGTACATAAAAAAAAAATCCTCAATAAACATAAATACGGTAATTCTCTGAATAATCAGCATTCATTCAATTGTGCTTCCATGCAAATGTGAACATCATGTTCTGATCTTTATTGGGGAATTTTATTTTGTATATAGAGTGTTTATGTGGTGAGTTTACACTTTTCATTGAACAGAGTTTGGATAACACAGGGTTAAACGGAAAGGTCATAAATTAACTGCACATTATCTGGACAGAATGCTTGGGGAGATAGTGATGTGTTCCTGCTTAGGAGATGTATGTTAGCTTGGGGGGCTGCAAACTCTGCAGGGCTCCAACACACACTCACTGTTCTATTCCAACACTTCATATATTTACACATAAACTTCCCTCTGGGCATTAAACTTTGCCAGGTATTATGCTCAGCTTACCACCTCAAACTGATGTTCCTCCCTCAGCTCACCTCTCCCCCTGCATGTCCTGTGAGCAGAATAGCTGATCTACCCGTCAGCTAGACTTAGACCTGATCTACCCATCAGCTAGCTGTGATTGACAGGTAGATCGAAGAGGAAGCTGTCATGGGGCCCCCTACTGGCAATGCCTGAATGGCATGTGTACTGCACTCAATATTGCGAGCTGTGTCGGCAGCTGCTGGTGTAGCACCTACCACACAGCTCGCATACTTCAAAGTCTTGCAACTGAGTTCCTGTTGTGGAAAAAGTACAGGAACTCCGTTCCCATGCGTTCCCACAGGACTTGAGCCCTGGAGTCTAGTATTAAAGTTCACAGCAAGCCCGACAGGAAGGCATCTGACCAGGAACACTCACCGAATGCAACAAGGATGTGTAGCAGAACAAGTCTCGGATGTGCTGACAGCACCTGTCTTGAGGTTCAGAAAGTGGTTTGGCCAGGTCCCTGGGGAGGTCTCCAGGAAGGATGGTGTGTCCTTATCCATTCCCTACTGGTCTGAAACTTCTCCCTGCCTTTAATCACTGTCCCTGTCGGATGGGTGATCTGTCCCTAAACTACCCACATGTGAAATGCACACCAAACCTGGGAGCCAAGGTCCTAAAAGAGAAGTATGTGAATCAGGGTTATTGCAGATTTATACTTGCGTAGGTGGATGCAGAATCGGTCTGATGCTGCATCGGCCCCCTGGCGCATCTACATTGAGAACTAGGCTTGTGCAATTCGTTTCGTAACGAATCGAAATTCGGCCGAATTTTGCATCTTTCAGACATTCGGATGCATCCGAATAAAAAAAAATAACGAATAACAACGAATACGAAAGAAATATAATGAATGAATTCGAATGAATTCGACATGATTCGGTAATTCTTTAAAGATCTAATGAAACAAAAGGTCAGCTCAAAGTAAATCTTATAGTCCAATCAGCTAATTAATTTTGTGCCGGAGGATGGATTACTGGCAAAGTGCATTCCTGAGAACTGAGTTAGAAGGGTCTTGTATTGTATTTGAGCCGAGGAGAAGAGACGTTGTCATTGTGTGTGTTAAAAGATTCAATAAACAAACGTCTTTCCAAACTATGAATCATTATCACAAATGTCTATACATACATAAATAGCGAATTTCAATGAATACGAACAAATGAATTCGACACTCTACGAATAATTTTATTGGGATGAGGGTGCACATCATCAGCTAAATAATTATAACATCCCCAAGCCATTTATTTTTCCACTCTACGAATAATAACGAATTATCCAAAAACGTATTAACGTAACATAACGAATATAACAGAACGAAATGATGTATTTTACGAATGACAACGAACCAAAACTAAACGAAATTTTCCGTTGTGCACAAGTCTATTGAGAACCAAGCCATCGAACACCGCCAATGACTTGGTTCTTACAGCTTCAGCAGCTCTCTGCTTTTCCCCCCATGCTCACTGGAATGCTGGGCTGTGGAGGGGGTGTACAAGCTTTGGCTGAGCTTCAGCATCAAATGACAGCGGGGTGGGGCAGCTCTCTTGTTGGACGCCGTCATATGATGGCATCCCAGAACGGCCGCTCTCAAGTGGCCGAGGGGTCACGCAGCACAGCGATTATGGTCGCACCGCATTTCTAGGACACGGCACGACCCCAGTCTCTGTAAAGAGCCGCGTCTGCGGCTCTTTAATCATGTGATCGGCTGTGTCCAATCACAGCCAGTCACATGTAAACAAGGAAGTGTCGATAATCGCCTCACACTGACAGAGTGTGAGGAGAGGAGAGCCGATCAGCAGCATCTCTTCACAGGGGGACATCTAGGAATGTAATCAGGGCACTGATCATCAGTGCCCTGATTACAATAGTGCAAAAACTTGTCACAAAGCAGTGCCCACAATTGCCCACCAATGGCAGCTATCAGTGCCTACCAGTGGCAGAAATCAATGCCCATCACTGCCCACAAGTGCCACCAATCAGTGCCCATTAGCGATGCCAGTCAGATCTGGCAATCAGTGCCACCTATCAATGCTGCCCATCATTGCTCTCAATCAATACCCATCAATAAAGCCCATCAGTGCCACCCATCAGTGTCCATCAGTGCCCAGCAGTACCGCATATCTGCCCTGCCTAACAGTGCCGACTATTAGTGCCCATCAGTGCCACCTATCAGTGCCCATACTAGGCCCATTTCACAAGGACGGCTGTTTTGCCACAGTTAAAAGCATATAATATGTTCTGTGAAATTCAAGACTCTAGGCACTGCGATCAGCTGCATTTTTACAGTGTGATTACCTGCGTTTACGTGCGGTTACATGCGGTTGCGTTTAGCTGCAGTAGATAGCAACCTTTTTTGTTTTTGGTCCCTTCAATCTACCCATTTCAGTCCTCTGCATTTCAAACCATCTATTTCCTGTCTCTTTGTTCAGAGGAGTGTTCTGCGTATTGTGCTGAGATCGTTCAAGATGAACGGATGTCTGGGTAGTTTGATGGCAATGCTCATATTAAAACCCAGACCCCATGGCTGAAATCTTGGATACGCTCGTTGCTGTTTACAATCAGAAACTATATTAGTAAGATAGGCATGTGTATCACCCCTGACTTCTGTACGCTTATCAGGAGGAATCTCCCTGACTACACACAGTTCTCAAAAACATCACATCTGGGTCTGAGATGTTGAGGAATTCATTATCTTTTGTGGCAGTGTTTTGTGATTGGTTTCTCATTTCTTTAATTATGCGATCAAAATATTCCTCAAAAGGTGTCTCTTGTTGAGTACGGCATGTTCGACGAGTGGTGGAAGTAGACCGGACTCTCCTATCAAGATTTTCCTGCAAATAGAATATATAGATTATGCTTCTGATGTTGAGGTCACACTTGGACAGTGTGACAGACCTAGCTGGGACCGAGGCTCTTGGAGGGGACAGAATGCGAGCGTCTTGCCTTGCGATTATGGGCCCTCACATTTGGGGGAACGGCGCTCTTTGTGACCTGTATGCCTGGGGACCCCTGAGGTGTTGTTACTTGGATTCAGGTCCGTGCCCCCCCCCCCCCCAAGACACACAGACTCTGGATATGTAAACGCCATGTTAGCAATAGACTAAATCACACTATTGGGACACAAACTCTTAGATGCTAATATCATCACCCCCAGCCATCCTGACTATCTTGTATAATGTTGTGTAAATGAGTCTAGTCTGAGTATTAAGTATTCACACATTGTTTTTTGTGCTAATTAACCCTGTGTTTATGTTTATGGTAATGTTTATTGAATAGTCAATCAGTGAGCTAGGAGACAAAGTCTTACCCTGAAAAGTCTTCTCTCGCAGACAACTAGTCTGGGTCAATGATTAGATAATTAGCTCATGCTAATTAGGTTAGGTTTTAGTCTTTTACTGGATTATAAATACTTGTCTTTTTGGTTCTAATAAAGCATTCCATGTTGAGCAGCTAAGCAAGTGTCGTCTTGTTTTGGGCTTGTAAGCGGTTGGAATATCTGATTGGAGTCAGATTGGAGGAAGCGGTATATACTGACGGAAGCACTCAATCGGAGTGTGGGATCGGTTCCGTCACAGACAGCATGCTGATAAACCCGATGCTTGCCCAAATATTGAAGTCACGTCAGAGCTTGCAGCACCTGTTGTGAATAGATCAGTCACAGGCACTTGTTTTTGCCCCAAAAAACTGATGTCACTGTATTAGCAGCAAGACCTCCAAAGCTAGAAGTACTGATGTGGTACTTTGCCCAAAAAAGAAGCCGTTGTGTACCAACACCAGCTGCCATTGTAATATGTAAGTAATACATTTTTTGTGGATGGAGGTTGTGACGTTTTGAAAATACATACCGCAGGTTCTTGAGTGACTGGTTGATAATTTTGGGATGAAACTGTCTCTGAATTGGTTTCTTGACTTGGGTCAGCGTCATCATTTTCTGGTGACGAACCTGCATGCCTTGATCTTGCTCTTGCAGGAACACTTGAGACAGTTCTAGGTAAGAATAACAATATTACAAGTTCAAAAAAAAAATACCATGGTTTTAGTGTTTACAGAATACTTTCATGTGTACACTACAGAATAGCCCTCTATCTGGAGCTGGAGGAACATTAAAAAGGGTTTTAGACACTTTCACACTTGAGTGGTGTGCTGGCAAGACGCAAACAAAAATCCTGCTAGCAGCATCTTTGTATACACACCACTCCTTCACCTCTCCAGCCAATTAAAATCAATGGGACAGTGTGGCTATACTGCCCACAAAGTAAAATAAATAAAGTTAAAATTAGGGATGCACCGAAATTTCGGCACGCCGAAACACATTGGCCAAAAATGCCCTTTTCGGCAAATTTCCCCTGGTGCCAACCATCATGGGGGGTGTATAGCCCAGGAGAGCCACCGTCGCCTGGTTGAATAGAGTGCCGGGACACATGACAGCTTTCATTTCATTGCAATAGGTTTTTATTGAGTTTAAACAAGAAAACATGTATATACCTACACATATTGAGATACAACAGGTCGGGTTACAACAACAAATAGTGAGTACAAAAGACATTGTGTATAAAACATGAGGAAATATGCAGGAAGAATAGTATCGTATAACATCACACAACCAGGTCGGTGATCTCGGAGCCGCGTGAGCCGCCAGGGCGCCCAGTTGATTCCCCATTATGAGGGGGAGGCCCTCCCTCCGGCACCCCTAGTGGGTACTCACTGTGCCTAGAGAGGGAAGACCCCCCACCCCCCTTGAATCTGCAAGCACCGGCTCCCAAGTCCAGGCGGCACCAGCAGTCCCCCACGGCCCCGATACACAAGCCCTTAATCAAGATGAACCCTGAGGAGTAATGCACGTGCCTCTACCAATAATGTGCTGCATCATAAAACTTAAACGATAAATTTATAACGATGAATTTAAAGCAATAAATTTGTTGCAGCTAGTTATAATTCGGTGCATAAATTACATCAACAATTGAGCAATACGCCGTGTAGGCAAATTAAAGAAGAGTGAAAGCCGTTCCACATGAAATAACCTTGATGAGTAAAAAGTTAAAACTCATGAGAATTTAACAAAGAAAAGATAGTAAAAAGTAAATAATAAACTGATAGAGTGAAAAATAAAAAGGAAAAATAAAAAGAGGATAGAAATAAGCCAGAAATTTTGAGTCATAGCACAGTTTGCTGCATACCTGTCCACATGTCGTGAGCCTTATAAAGTACTTATCATGTCAGTTTAGTATTTTTAAACCAGTCAGTCCACGGTTTCCAATTTGCTCTAGCTACGATAAGTTTGCCTTGTGTTGATGCAAACATGGTTTCATACATGGCATGGGTGTCAGTAGTTATGATAATTTCTTTTAACGTTGGTGCGTTATGATCTCTCCAGTGGCGTGTTAAGACCAATTTGGTGCTCAGCATAATGTGGGACACAATCGTCCTAGTGGGTTTGGGAATCAGATCCATGTTCAGGGATAAGATGGCTAGTGCCGGATCAGCGGGGATATGGGTCTTCGCTATTTGTGAGCACATGTGAAATACCGTATTCCAAAGTGTACGTATTTTGGAACATTCCCAAAGGATATGGTACAAGGTACCAGGGTTGTTGCACTGCCTCCAACAGAGTGGAGAGACACTGGGGGAAAATTTGGATATCCTATACGGAGTAAGGTACCAACGACGCAATATTTTTTGCGTCAGTTCCCATAAGTTAATACATTTGGTGGAAGCATAAGATATTCGCAGTGCTATTTGCCAATGGTCTTCCGTAAATGTTTTACCTAGGTCTTTTTCCCATGCGCTAATGTTGGATGTTTTGCGGAATGTCAGTTTATCATTAAGAGAGTTATAGAATAGGGAGATTCCCCTCAAATTAGTAGAGGGATTGGTGAGATATGAGACAACCTTCCATGGAAGTTGTATGTCTGAAAGAGTATTCGTTTGGAGAAGGTGTCTGATTTGGATATATCTATATTTGTCGGATTCTGTTAGTCCAAACTCAATTTGCAACGTGCGGAATGTCTTCATTGCTGGCCCTATTCTAAGGTCCTCGATATAAGTGATACCCTTTTCCCGCCAATGAGATAGTTGCAAATTAGGGATAAGTCCTGTAAGGCTGCTAATAGGGATTTTTAAGGTAGAAGTAGGGGTTCGAAAGGTTTGTGCAAGGAGAATCTTCCAAGCACGTAAGGAAGCTACGATGGAGGGTGCCATAGACGTGGTGCGGGGGGTGTTCGTGGTGTGCGTCAGTAAGTAACTATATAGGTTAGTATTGGGGATTTGGCTTTCTTCAAGTTCCCTCCATCTCGTTGAGGGTGAATCAGGGAACCACAGCCGCAGTTGTGCTAGAATGGAGGCTAAATAATAGTCCTGGATCTGAACGTTTCCCACCCCCCCAGCATTTCTCGTCGTTAACGAGCTTTTAAAGGCCCACCTAGCTTTCTTCCCCTTCCATAAAAAGTTGTTTATGATAGCTTGTACCCTGGTAAAGTAGTGGTTGGGGACAGGAATAGGGAGGGACCGAAATAAATAGAGTAGTTGCGGTAATACTATCATCTTTACTGCTGCTAGCCTACCGGACCAGATGAGTTCCGTTTGATCAAGGGTTTGTAACTTAGACGGTAGGGAATTAAGAAAAGGAACGTAGTTGTTAGTGTATAGTTCGCCAGTGGTGGGGGTCAAGGTGATTCCCAAGTATCCTATACCATTCTCACTCCATTTATAGGGAAACCGTGTACTGAGTTTCGACTGCATGCCTCTGTCCACACCCATCCCTAGAATATAAGATTTACTCTCATTAACTTTATAATAAGACACCGTATTAAACATTCTCAAAGTATCATGTACCGAAGCCAAGGAATTTTCGGGGTCCGTGAGCATTAGTATAATGTCGTCTGCGAACAGGCTGATCGTATGTTCAGAATTCTGGGCCCTAAACCCAGTAATATTGGGGTGAGATCTTATACAGGCCACTAGGGGTTCTAAATTTAAGTTAAATATAAGTGGGGAGAGTGGGCACCCCTGACGTGTCCCATTAGTTATTTGAAAAGGATTAGAGAGAACGCCCGAGGAGTATACTTTGGCTGAAGGGTTCGAGTATAAAGCCATGATAACCGAAAGGATCATGCCAGAAAAACCAAATTTGGTCAGAACTGCTCTCATATACCCCCAGTGGACCCTATCGAAGGCCTTCTCTGCATCCAACGCAAGGAGCAGAGAATGCCCCCTCCCCGCACCAGCCAGGTGAATGATGTTCGTCAGCCTCCTAGTGGCATCTGAGGTTTGACGTCCCTTTGTAAACCCAGTTTGATCAGGGTGTATCAGGCAGGGTAGGATATCTATCAAACGGTTTGCTAACAATTTAGCATAAACTTTCACGCCTGTGTTTAGTAAAGATATGGGGCGGAAATTAGCTGGTGTGTCAGGCGTTTTCCCAGGCTTCGGCAAAGTCACTATAATAGCATTTAACATTTCCTGTGGAAAAGAGGAGGAGGCGGCAGCACCATTAAACACTTCAGTCAGATGTGATAGCAGATGCAGTTTAAACGTCTTGTAGTAATCCCCAGAGAATCCGTCAGGGCCAGGGGATTTTGATCCTGGGAGTGAGTCTATCACTTTGAGAGTTTCGTCTGATGTAAAAGGTGCATTAAGTCGTTCTAGATGATGTGGAGAAAGGGTGGGCAAAGATAATTTTTGTAGGAAATCATTGATCAGTGAGGGTGTGGGCTGGATAGTATCAATGTCGTCTTTTAAGTTATAAAGGGAACTATAGTAGTCGCTAAATGCGTTAGCGATTTCCTGAGGATGATACATTTTTTGCTTGCTTTCAGAATGAAGAATGTAGGGGATTTTTGATTTTAATCTATGGCCTTTGAGTTGGTGTGCAAGTAATTTCCCTGCCCTGTTACCCTGTGAATAGTATGTCATTTTTAATCTTTTTGCCTGTTTCTCAAAAGTCTCCAGTAGGAGGAGTCTCAGGTTGTGTCTCAGTCTACTGATCTGTTCAGTCAATGTTGAGGATGTGTTCTGTTTGTTTGCCGATTCTAGGTCACGGATCTTTTCTGTAATTTCACGTATCTTCTGCTGCCGCTGCCTCCTCGCCCCAGCCCCAAGTTTTATAAATATTCCCCAGATGTATGCCTTATGGGCATTCCAAAGTACAAATTTGTTAGGCATCGAGGGCCCATTGAGAGAGAAAAACTCTCCCAAGTGGTCCTTGATTTGTGTTCTGTATTCAGGTAGTTGTATAAGATAAGAGTTCGCCCTCCATAGAGGAATAGATTCAAAAGTAGAAGAGTCCTTCAACGATAGCGTGATTGACGCATGGTCCGACCACGTAATAGAGTTAATAGATGCAGAGATTGCCCTAGACAGGGTGTGTTGATCGACCAAAAATAAGTCTATCCTGGAATACGAGTGGTGAGGGGCAGAGAAAAAGGTAAAGTCCCTTTCCGTGGCATGCAAGCATCTCCAGACATCATATATATCCTCCCTATGCAATGTATTGCCCAGAGGAGTAGATAGTCGCTTAGGGTGAGACGGTGTATCGATGGAAGGGTCTGGTGTGACATTAAAGTCCTCTTCTGTACTTTCGGGTCTTTTTCAAAATCCTGTGGAAAAAGCGAATTTGCTGGGAATTAGGGGCGTAAACGTTCACAATGGTGTAAGACACTTGATTGATATCGCATACCAAGATCAGGTAGCGACCTTGAGTGTCCGCAATTTCCTTATGTAGAGTAAAAGCAACAGAATCCTTAACCGCTATCATAACGCCCTTCTTTTTAGATGTAGCATTCGCAAAAAAAGTGTGTGGAAAATTCTTATGTTTGCAGACTGGTGCCGCATTTTGACAAAAGTGAGTTTCTTGGGCACAGAGGACGTCCGCCCTGTTTAGTAATGCTTCTTTCCACATAGACTTCCTCTTCATGGGGTGATTAAGTCCCTTGGCGTTTATAGATAGGAAATTAATGGCCATGGGGGGAGATGGTGATGGAGATCATTTTAGAAGCAGTATACATGGGGTAAATCCCGAAGCCCCCCTTTGAAGATTTCATTGGGGCTGAGATGACTAGTTCGCAAGATGAGTACTCACAGTTGAGCTGGGGTTGTAGCCGATGAGTGGGCTGGTTCTGAAGATGCTCGCGGTAGTTACTATCCACGCGCTGAACATGCGTTCTTGAGGTGAGTTGCTGATCATGTGAATCCTGGCAAGACTCCAAAAGAAAAAATAATAGATGAATAAAAAAAGGAAAAAAAAACAAAGAAAGTCCAAGTCATTAACACTGCTGAGAAACATAAGACCCATTATAGGTCTAAGACACCCCTCAGAAGGATAGGGGTGGGTCGTATGCAACCAGGTGTTACTCAGGTAAATTGGGGTAAAAGTTCAGGCCTAGCGGTAGTCCCGCTTCCCCGATAGAGAGATGAGGTGACCCCGTCAATGAGTCGGTTGAGAGCGAGAGCTGGTATTACGCGGTGACACCGAGTTCCAATTCGGTTCGGACATCCGAAGGTTGGAAGCGTCCGCATTGTTATCTCTGGCGTCAGGAAGGATCTGCCATTCCTTTAACAAGGCAATACCCTTTTCTAGCGAGTCTACCACAAACGAACGTTCCTGGTAAGTGATCGTGATTTTGGTGGGGTAACCCCAGCGATAGGGTATTTGGTGGTTTCGTAAAACCTTCGTAATTGTATTCAGATTTCTCCGCTTTTGCAGTGTGTGCTGTGATAAGTCAGCGTAGAACTGCAGATGTTGGTATTGGGGTGGAAGTGGCTCCTGTTTACGAGCGCTTTGCATCAGTTGTTCTTTCGCATGGTAGAAATGCATACGAAGGATCACATCTCTAGGAATTTTTTCCGGGAGGTGGGTCGGTTTTGGTAGCCGGTGTATCCTATCAATAGTCAGTTCAATGGCAGGGAGATTAGGCAGAAGGGAGGCAAATAGGTCAGTAGCGTAGGAGCGCAGGTCTGAGGGTTGGATGGACTCGGGGATGCCTCTAATCTTGAGGTTGTTCCTCCTAGATCTGTCTTCGATGTCTGCCATCTTGTCCCTCAACCAAGTCAACTCCCCCTCCTGCGTCTCATGTGCGTCCACTAAATCATTTATGGTGGTAGCGAATTCCCCCATCTTGCCTTCCATGTGATCCACTCTGTCTTCCACTATTTTTACAGCTCCACTGAGCCTGTTCATACAGCCCATCATGTCAGCCTGAAGTATGCTCCTCAGTGAGACTAACATATCCTTCAATACAGTGTCCAATACTGGCTGATTAGAAGTGGGGTAATTTGTAATCGAATCATGGAGTTCCCTGGTGTCATCCTCAGAGTCTGCCTCCGGGCTCAGCGTGCTCAGCGTGGGGCTGCATCCAGTGCCATCCAGCTTTAGTTTTGTTTTAGCTGGGCTCCCAGAGGGAGAGTTCAGTAAAGGGGAGGCCTGATCGCCATAAGAGTCCGGCATTTTGGGAGATGAAGTGCTGGTAAGCTGTTTCAGCCTTTGCTTAGCAGTCAGTGAGGGTGAGGGAACGGCGCCATTTTGCCTACCGTCATGTCGCGGCTGGAGGAAGAAGTCCGTCAGCCGTTGGGGCTTAGATGAGCCTTTACGTTTGCCCATCACGCTCCACGGATGTGCCCCTCGTAAACCGCCAGGTGTGCGTGGAGAAAACGGGGTCCTGATAGCCGCTTATAGTCGCTGTATCCACGGGGAAGCGGGAGCTCTGGAATCAAACGTCCATTCGGTTCCGCTGCAGGCCACGCCCGACAGCTTTCATTTCAATAGCTGTGTGTTCCCTGCCACGCGCCGTCACATACTGCCCCTCCCCCTTGTCCGGAGAACTCTGATAGACAGATCACCTGTCCCAGGATTGGACAGGTGATCTGTCTATCAAAGTGCCCGGACAAAGAGGAGGGGCTTTATTCACGCGACGGGGAACACACAGCTATTGAAATTAAAGCTGTGATGTTACCGGCGCTCTATTCAACCAGGCGGTGGAGGCAGCTCTCCTCTCTCTTCCCTTCACATGCTGCAATGGGGACACACTGGCTGCCCAGGGGACTCACTGGCTGCACTACTGTGGACACACCGGCTGCACGCTGGGGACACACCGGCTGCACTGCTGGGGACACAGCCTGGCTGCACTACTGGGGACACAGCCTGGCTGCATTTATCTCTTTTATCATGTCTGCAGTCTCTGACCATCTCCTGTAATATGTCCCCAGTCTCTGACCACCTCCTGTACCATGTCCCCAGTCTCTGACCACCTCCTGTACCATGTCCCCAGTCTCTGACCACCTCCTGTACCATGTCCCCAGTCTCTGACCACCTCCTGTACCATGTCCCCAGTCTCTGACCACCTCCTGTACCATGTCCCCAGTCTCTGACCACCTCCTGTACCATGTCCCCAGTCTCTGACCACCTCCTGTACCATGTCCCCAGTCTCTGGCCATCTCCTGTACCATGTCCCCAGTCTCTGACCATCTCCTGTCCCATGTCCCCAGTCTCTGACCATCTCCTGTATAAAAAATCATTCATGGACGCAGTCAATTCTATTTTTTCTATCCGCATCAAACCACATGTAACTAAATCGCAGCTAAACAGTGTGTGAATGGGGCCGTAGGAAAGCATTATGTGCTTTTAGCTGCGGTAGAAAACTAGAAAATCCACAGCTAAAAGCACAATTCCATCCGCCCTTGTCCGGAGAACTCTGATAGACAGATCACCTGTCCCAGGATTGAACAGGTGATCTGTCTATCAAAGTGCCCGGACAAAGAGGAGGGGCTGTATGTGACGGCATGCGACGGGGAACACACAGCTATTGAAATTAAAGCTGTGATGTTACCAGCGCTCTATTCAACCAGGCGGTGGAGGCGGCTCTCCTCTCTCTTCCCTTCACAGGCTGCAATGGGGACACACTGGCTGCCCAGGGGACTCACTGGCTGCACTACTGGGGACACACCGGCTGCACTGCTGGGGACACACTGGCTGCACTGCTGGGGACACAGCCTGGCTGCACTACTGGGGACACACCGGCTGCACTGCTGGGGACACAGCCTGGCTGCACTACTGGGGACACAGCATGGCTGCATTTATCTCTTTTATCATGTCCACAGTCTCTGACCATCTCCTGTAATATGTCCCCAGTCTCTGACCACCTCCTGTACCATGTCCCCAGTCTCTGACCACCTCCTGTACCATGTCCCCAGTCTCTGACCACCTCCTGTACCATGTCCCCAGTCTCTGACCACCTCCTGTACCATGTCCCCAGTCTCTGACCACCTCCTGTACCATGTCCCCAGTCTCTGACCACCTCCTGTACCATGTCCCCAGTCTCTGACCATCTCCTGTACCATGTCCCCAGTCTCTGACCATCTCCTGTACTATGTCCCCAGTCTCTGACCATCTCCTGTATAAAAAATCATTCATGGACGCAGTCAATTCTATTTTTTCTATCCGCATCAAACCACATGTAACTAAATCGCAGCTAAACAGTGTGTGAATGGGGCCGTAGGAAAGCATTATGTGCTTTTAGCTGCGGTAGAAAACTAGAAAATCCACAGCTAAAAGCACAATTCCATCCACCCATGTGAAAGGGTCCTTAGTGCCTTCTAATCAGTGCCACCTAATCAGTGTCCATAAATGCCGCCTCATCAGCCTATTAGAAGTCCATTCTGTTTAGACTGCTTCCAGAAGGGCCCTCACACAACTTTTGGTGTCATTGCATTGTAATACTATTCTCTTTCTACTATCTCTACCTGCAATGTGAAATGGAGCCTTGCCTTACAGTATAATTGCACTATATTTTGCAGTCACACCTTTAATGTACCTTGGCCGACCTCCAGCCCCCCTGCAAGTCTTATACTTGCTTGTCACTGATCCAGCCCACAAAGCCACTGAGTCACTTATCAGAATCTTCTGAGCTGGGCCTACATATAGGTTTGTACATTTCCCATTCATTTCAATCCTAAAGTGACTTTGTGCTCTGCTGTTCTTTCTTTCTTTCACTTTTTTGGATTAAACCCAAGTATTCCAAATGGCCATGTTGTTTATCTAAATGAAGAAATATGTTGTAAAATAGAACCGGTTTTCACTGGCTGTTTAATCAGGTAGCTGATCAGAGTCCACACTTTGATAATATTCTGAAACACACAAACTCATTAACCACTTAAGTACCGAACCTCTTTTTTAGATGTGTTGTTTATGAGTTAAAAACTGTTTTTTTTTTTTTGCAAGAAAATTACTTAGAACCCCCAAACATTATACATTTTTTTTCTAACACCCTAGAGAATAAAATGGCAGTTGTTGCAATACTTTCTGTCACACCGTATTTGCGCAGCAGTCTTTACAAGCGCACTATTTTTTTTTTTAAATACACTTTTTTTAATTAAAAAATAAGACTGCAGTAAAGTTAGCCCAATCCCCTTTCTGTGCAGACTGAGGATGAGGAGGAGACTGTAAAACCTGAGGATTGGGGGACTGTGCAGACTGAGAATGGGGGGGGGGGCGGGGGACTGTGCAGACTGAGAATGGGGGGGACGGAGGACTGTGCAGACTGAGGATGAGGAGGAGACTCTAAAACCTGAGGATGGGGGGACTTTGCAGGCAGAGGATGGGGAGGAGATTGTAAACCTGAGAATGAGAGGGACTTTGCAGACTGAGAATGGGGGGGGGGGGGGCAGGGGACTGGGCAGAATGAGAATGGGGGGGACGGGGGATTGTGCAGACTGAAGATGAGGAGGACACTGTAAAACCTGAGGGTGAGGGGGATTGTGCAGACAGAGAATCGGGGGAACAGAGGACTGTGCAGACTGAGGATGGGGAGGAGACTGTAAAACCTGACGGTGGGTGGGACTATGCAGACTGAGAGAGGGGGGACGGAGGTCTGTGCAGACTGAGGATGGGGAGGAGACTGAAAAACCTGAGGATGGGGGGACTGTGCAGACTGAGAATAGGGGGACAGGGGATGCAGACTGAGAATGGGGCAGGGACTGTGCAGACTGAGGATGGGGAGGAGACTGGGAAACCTGAGGATAGGGAGGACTGTGCAGACTGAGAATGGGGGGGGCGGAGGACTGTGCAGACTGAGGATGGGGGAGGAGACTGTAAAACCTGAGGATGGGGGGGACTTTGCAGAAAGAGGATGGGGAGGAGACTGTAAAACCTAAAAAATGAGAGGAACTTTGCGGACTGAGAATGAGGGGGACGGGGGACTGTGCAGAATGAGAATGGGGGGGGGGGGCGGGGGACTGTGCAGACTGAAGATGGGGAGGAGACTGTGAAACCTGAGGATAGAGGGGGCTGTGCAGACTGAGAATGTTGGGGATGGAGGACTGTGCTGACTGAGGATAGGGGAGGAGACTGTGAAACCTGAGGATAGGGCGGACTGTGCAGACTGAGAAAGGGAGGGCTGTGCAGACTGAGGATGGGGAGGAGACTGTGAAACCTGAGGATAGGGGGGGACTGTACAGACTGAGAATGGGGGGACGGAGGACTGTGCAGATTCAGGATGGGGAGAAAGCTTTGAAACCTGAGGATGGGGGGACTGTGCAGACTGAGAATGGGGGGGGGGGGGCAGAGGACTGTGCAGACTGAGGATGGGGGAGGACTGTGCAGACTGAGGATAGGTGAGGACTGTGTAGACTGAAGATGGGGGTGACTGTTGTGAAGACTGAAGATGGGGAAGGGGGGACTGTAAATCCTAAGGATGCTGGGAACTGTGTAGACATTGCCATCCTGCACTATATACACTATAATATACATTACAGACTTGCTACAAAAGTGTTCATTGTCTTAAAATTGCTGGTAGTTAAGCAGTCTCTGACTATTCTAGTTAAGTTCTTCTGTAAGGTTGGCTCAGATAAAATGTTAGCTCTCTGACTATTTTCAGTGTACGCAAAATAATATGTAATGGAAGAAGTTTTTTTTTTTTTTTTTAATGATTGTGCTGAGGTTTATACATGTTTGTTAGCCTCTTGCTTGTGACACAGCAAAGTAAGCATCTTTTCTGGGTGCAAGAAGGCTTTTGTTTTAATCAGGGCCCTTTAACCCCATCCCACTGCGAACGCAATTTGGCTGCACTCACAGTTTGCTGTGGCGCGTGATGCATTAAAACTCCACTTAAATGGTAAGTTCACCTTTACAGGAAAAAAGGAGCCATGAGGAGGCTATACCGGGGCTCAGAATAGGTGATTGCTACAATGCAGGTCAGCGGGACTGGGGGGGGGGGGGGGTCTGAGGAGGGGGTCCTGTGTAAATTCACCTTACAGATTTTTCTGTAAGGGTAAACTTACACTGCACTTTAGGGTTCCCAGGTTCACAGGTCTTTTACAATTGTAGCAAAAACACTCAAGCCACAATCAAAAACATGGCCCATCATTGGCGCAGTGCACACAAGCACACTGATTTCATAAAACTCCCCTGATCCTCATGTTGAGGTAAAAAGTGGCATGGACCTGCACTACGATGCAAAAAGGTGTGCTTTGGTGTGGTGGAAAGAAGAGGCAGAGGTACTTGTATTAAAAGATTTGTTAAATGGGTTACCTTACTGTTATGTATTTTGCTTTGCCTTTTAGTCCTGGTTCACACACAGTCTACCTCAGCGTGATTTCAAACCCGCATATCAGTGCGAATTGCACTGCTTATTTCATTGAGGCTTTGCAACTTTATTTAACAGAAGTCTATGTAAGACAAGTCACAAGGAAATCGGTAAAAAGTACTGCAGGAACCTTTTTCATAATCCCTACGACATGAGTTGTGGCGATATAAATGGTTCTAGTAAGATCCATTCATTACCATTGTGACCCTTTCCCTGGTGTTCTACACCAGATCATGCTGTGCATAGGTTTTGGCGAATAGCCTTGTTTACAGCAAAATACAAACTAAAAACATAGACCATGTATTGTATAATGCAGACTCCACCCACTGATGGACAGTATTGCAATAATTATGGTGGATCTTCTCCCTGGGGACTAGAACACCTGCTGGACTTAACTCCAGGTGAAATATGGATCTCATTTTAACCACTTGACAACTGGGCACTTAAACCCCCCTCGTGACCAGACCAATTTTCAGCGCTCTCACACTTTGAATGACAATTACTCAGTCATGTGAGATGTGATTTGATCACCTTTGGGTTTTTTATTTTGTGTGCTATAAATGAAAAAAAAATTTTGAAAACAAAAACGCATTTTTTGTTTCTGTGATAACATTTTGCAAATTATTAATTTTTCTTCATAAATGTTGGCCACAATTTATACTGCTACGTATCCTTGGTAAAAATAACCCAAATTAGTGGATATTATTTGGTCTTTGTGAAAGTTAGAGAGTCCACAAGCTGTGGTGCAAATCATAAAAAAAATTATCACAACTGATGTACTGGTGGCCTATCTCATTTCTTGCAACCCGAACAAGCCAGGAAAGTACTAATACCCCCCAAATGACCCCTTTTTGAAAGTAGGCATTCCAAAGTATTTAGTAAGAGGCATAGTGAGGATTTTGATGTTGTTGTCATTTTTTTTCCCACAATTCTTTGCAAAATGAAGATTTTTCATAAAATTTTCATTGTTATTTCTCTCACATGGCATGTGTATACCACAAATAATGCCCCAAAATACATTCTGCTACTCCTCTTGAGTATAACGATACCACATGTGTGGAACATGCAGGGAGCGCTATCACGTGTTCTAGGAGCATAAATTACACATCTAACTTCTTGACTACCTATTACACTTTTGAAGGCCCTGGAGCACCAGGACAATGACATGTGACACTGACGTGGCACTGATGACAGATGGCACTGATACGTGGCACTGATGACATGTGACACTGATGACATGTGACACTGATGACAGATGGCACTAATATGTGGCAATGATGACACGTGGCACTGATGACAGATGGCACTTATACGTGGTACTGATGACAGATGGCACTAATACGTGGCACTGATGACAGATGGCACTTATACGCAGCACTGATGACACGTGACACTGATAACCCATTTCTGATAAGAATATGCAAATAATTATTTTTCTACATGGAGATTATGGGTGGAATATTGTTTATAAATATACATTGGAACCTATTTAACCCATTTCTGATAAGAAAATGCATCTAATTATTTTTCTACATGGGGATTATGGGTGGAATGTTGTTTATAAATATAAATAGCAAAATACTAAATCCATTTCTGATAATAATATGCATATCATTATTTTTCTACATCGGGATTATGGGTGGAATATTATTTATAAATATACACAGCAACCTATTTAACCCATTTCTTATAAAAATATGCATATACTAATTTTTCTAAAAGAGGATTATGGGTGGAATATTGTTTATAAATATACAATGGAACCTATTTAACCCATTTCTGAAAAGAATATGCATATCATTCTTTTCTACATGGGGATTATGGGTGGAATATTGTTTAGAAATATACATAGCGACATAATAAACCAATTTCTGAAAATAATATGCATATAATTATTTTTCTGCATGGGGATTATGGGTGGAATATTGTTTATAAATATACATTGGAACCTATTTAACCCATTTCTGATAAGAATATTCAAATAATTATTTTTCTACATGGGGATTATGGGTGGAATATTGTTTATAAATATACATTGGAACCTATTTAACCCATTTATGATAAGAATATGCAAATAATTATTTTTCTACATGGGGATTATGGGTGGAATATTGTTTATAAATATACAATGTAACATATTTAACCCATTTCTGATAAGAATATGCATATAATTATTTTTCTACATGGGATTATGGGTGGAATATTGTTTATAAATATACATAGCAACCAATTTAACCCATTTCTGATAAGAATATGAACATAATTATTTTTATAAATGGGTATTATGGGTGGAATATTGTTTATAAATATACATTGGAACCTATTTAACCAATTTCTTATAAGAATATATATATAATTATCTTTCTATGATGGGATTATGGGTGGACTATTGTTTATAAATATACATAGGAACCTATTTAACCCATTTCTGATAAGAATATGCACATAATAATTTTTCTAAATGGGGATTATGGGTGGAATATTGTTTATAAATATACATTGGAACCTATTAAATCAATTTCTGATAAAAAATATGCATCTAATTATTTTTCTACATGGGGATTATGGGTGGAATATTGTTTATAAATATACATAGAAACCAATCTAACCAATTTCTGATAAGAATATGCATATACTTATTTTTCTACGTGGGGATTATAAGTGGAATATTGATTATAAATATACATAGCAGCCTATTTATCCCATTTCTGATAAGAATATGCATATAATTATTTTTCTACATGGGAATTATGGGTGGTAATCACAGTGGTAATAAAGTATATTACGTTGTCTTTTCCCGGGCGGCAAATGACAACTTTGTCAGAGTATATATATCTCCCAGAGCTCCAGGGCTGAGGACACCCACCGTTGAAGCGTCCATACATACTGGGGGAACATCCTTGTTTCCTAAAGGGCTTTGGTACCTTCAGATGCTCTCGGTTTTGCTCAATCTCCTGCATGATTACCCTGGGAACATAGGGAAATTCCAAACCGTACTCTGTAGCAACCAGCTTGTTCAGCAGCCGCTGGGATCGTGTGAGCCTTGGCAGAGCTCGGGTACTTCTTTTGGTGGTGTTTGATCACCTCTGGGGATTTTATTTTTTGCTAAACAAATAAAAAAATACTGAAAAGTTTGAAAAAAATTATTTTTTCTTTATTTCGGTTATAGCATTTTGTAAAAAAGTAAGTTTTCTCCTTCACTGATGGGCACTGATGAGGCTGCACTGACGGGTACTAATAAGACGGCACAAATGGGCACTCATGAGGTGGCACGAATTAGTTGGGACTGATAAGGTGGCCCTAATGGGCACTAATATGCAGCACTGATGGTCACTGATAGGCGGCACAGATGGGCACTGATAGGTGGCACTGATATGCAGGACTAATGGGCATTGATAGGCGGCACTGATGGCCCCTCATAGGTGGCAATTATGGGCACTGATAGGCAACACTGATGGGTACTTATAGGTGGCATTGATGGGCACTGATAGGCGGCACTAGTGGGAACTGATAGGTGGCACTGATGGACACTGATGGGCGGCAATGATGGACACTTATAGGTGGCACTGATAGGCATCACTGATAAGGGGGCACTGGCAGGCATTACTGATCGGCACTGATTGGCATCATATATGGCCGCTGATTGGTATAATTTATGGGTGCTCATTGGCATCTCTGGTGGTCATGGGTGGCATACCTGGTGGTCATCAGTGGTGGGCTTCCCCGGTGGTCCTGGTGGCATCCCTGGTGGTCCTGGGTGGGCATCCTAGAGGGCGCTGGGCTGATAATCAATGAGCGCAGACCCCCCTGTCAGACACGAGTAAGGAAAAGCCAATACATCCTGTTTACACTGTGATCAGCTGTGATTGGACACAGCTGATTATGTGGTAAAGAGTCTCCATCAGAAACTCTTTACTTAGATTGGTGTTGCGGTGTGTCAGACTGACACGCCGCACTAACGATCGCCACGCTGTGCTCGCACCGGCTGTTATGCTGGAAGACGCCATATGACATCCAGTCATCCCGGCTGGGAAGTGGTTAATACTGCTTTAAGTTAGTGCCATAATTGATGTCTCAGGCTTCCTGTTTTAAGGGGGGGGGGGGGTCCTTTCTCTTGCAGCATTCTATAGAGTCACCCTTGGATGCAGGGACTATGTTTTTTCTCCCTTGCTCTTCCCTCCTCCTCTTCTCTCCTCTTCCTTCTCCATACTTACAGACTGACTGGAGACTGCATTGTCCACTGATAATCATTTCCTGTGAAGACTGAAAGTTTAGAGAAGCAGCACTGTAAGAGCAGGAGCCAGCAGCATTGAGTGTTGAAATGTTGAAACTGCAAATGCTGGAGTAAGAATTTTAACAAATGGTCTACTGCGTAATGTTTGTTCCTAATTTGTTAAGCTAAAAAAACTCTAATGTTTATTACTACTTTAAGAATGTGGAAAGATAAAAACACTCTGCTGCTTACCAAGATTTAGACTGGGAGAGAATGTCCTTAAACACAGAACAGAAATGTACAAACACATTGCAAAATATATTTCCATGGACAATAAGCTTCAAAGGCTAAAAATAAAACCTATGTGGCTCACAGCCAAAGTTAAGTTATATGTAGGTATGTATTATATGCCACTCAATGAATTGGTAGCCCACTGGTTGCCCCAACCTTGCAAGTCCTCCGACACTTCTGACACTCTGAGTTCTGACATACTTGTAACAAAAGAAACACTAAGCCCTTGTACACACGGTCGGACATTCCGACGGAAAATGTCTGATCGGACTGTGTTGTTAGATAATCCGACCGTGTGTGGGCTCCATTGGACTTTTTCAGTCGGAATGTCCGACCGACAAAGTTTGAGAGCTGGAGATAAAATTTTCCGACAACATGATCCGATCGGACTTTGTCCGATTGTGTGTAGAGAATTCCGATCAGACAAAGTGCCACGCATGCTCAGATCAAATTCCTAGAGCAAAGCTATTTACTACTATCCTGAACGTAGTCCCGTCGTAACGAAATAACGTCATCACGTTACGTACGATCGGATTTTCCGACAACTTTGTCCGACCGTGTGTATGCAACACAAGTTTCGGACAAAATCTGTCGTACAAAATCCGACGGATTTTGTTGTCGGAATGTCTGACCGTGTGTACAAGGGCTCACAGTCAAACCAAGCAGTTGAATCTTGTTTACTGAAAGATTAATGACAATGCATTCAATAACATAAAACTTGTTACCTGCAGAGATTTCACTTTCACAAGTAACTCTGAAATTAGAAACAGTCAAACAGCAAGTGATTGCAGTAGAGTATAAACACATACACTGAATCAGCAAACTCTCTTTTTCCTGGTTGTACAGGCTGCAATTCAGCTACAGCACAATCTAACACAGAGTCACTGCTTGCAGATCCAGGCTGTGGTCCCAAGAGAGTGATTCCACCCCCGCACAGGCTTTTTTTTAAACCCTCTCCCAGCATTCTGTTCTACTTCCCCCAGCCGGCTGGGATTTGTAGTTCATAACAGTCTGACTGAGTATAGAACTTGGATCTTCTGGACTACATGCCCCAAGATGCTTTGCTACAGTCTTAATTCTTATTCACCCTGATTGCAGGATGTGATGACATAGAGTCCAAACTGGGCACTAGAGGGAAACAGCCGCACTGTAGCAACGTTGCTGGCACGTACCTGGTGGAGATCGAGCTGTAGAGGGGGCTTCTCTTGCACCTTCTGTCTAACACCCTTGGTAGAGATGACAGGGAGTATAGGACACAGAGTGGCAGAGGGCTGGTATAGCAGACGGCACCAGCTGAGGCTTGACAGGAAACTGATGGCCGTGGATCACCAGACAGGCACCTGGAACTGTTACTCTGTAATGCTGGATCAGTAGGCAGGAGTATACTCGGAGCACAAGCAACGGGGTCATCAACAGCCGGGCAATGCAGGTACAGGAACGTGAGACTAGAGCAGGATCAGGATACAAGCCGGAGTCGGTACGCAGTCAGGCAGCGCGGTACAAGAGCACGAGCAGAATCAGAGCCAAGGCCGAGGTCACAGGTAGGCAGGCGGGAATCCGGAGGAGGGTCGAGGTCAAGCCGAGACAAACACAGTTTAAATGGGCCGTTTGGCACCAGTTTGCGCATGCCTATATGCACATTTTTTCCTGTGCACACGCTAGCGTGACCTCATATGTGCCCTTATGCCCTTATGCGCATTTGGATTCAACTAGACTGTCTCCTGAATATGCAGCCAATATTAGCCAGCTCTTGGCTATATATATAAGTAAAGTATTACAACATAAAAACAGGAGCACTGTCATCAATTAAAAGTTCTAAAGAATATAGCAGAATATGTAAAAAAGGAAATCAAACAGCAAAAACTGAAAATGAATAACAGGTTGCAAACCCTAAAAAAAATCAAAATATATTAATAGTAGAAAGGTCAGGTCTGAGCATGTAGGCCCTGGGAAAAAAGAGGAGGCAAATTTATTAAATATATTCTTCAGCTCTGTATACACAAAGGAAAATGTGGAAGTTTAAGTCCATAATAGGGATAGTATTGAGATAGCCCCAAGTGCCTGGATTAGATGTCTTATGGCCACGTGTCCTCAAAGAGTTGAGCTCTATTATTTCTAAGTCATTGTTTTTAATGTAGTACTACCCCTTGCAGGAGCTTTTGTTGATTTGGATCCTCTGCTCCTGTTTCAGCCCTATCACAGACACCGCATGTATATCTTTCTTTGAACTTTAATAGGTGCACAAGAATTGGTTTACTTTAACTAAGTCATCCACTTAAAGTGGTTGTAAACCCTTTACAACCACTTTAAACTACAGGGAAACCTATAATTAGGTTTACCTGTAGCTTACCTGTATTTGCATGTGCCGACGTCATGCAGCACATGCACACTTAAGCCAACTGAAACAATGGGACGTACGTGCTGCTGCTTCAGTTGTACTGTGCCATTCCCTGTGGCTCTCGCGCGGTAGTGACGTCATCGCACCTCTGGCCAATTACAGCGTCGGCGCCACAATACCAGGAAGTAACCTCCGGGATAGATGTCACCGGCCGGAGGGGGAGACGAGGACAGCTGCAGGGGCTTCGCTCTCGGGTAAGTAATTCATAATGAGCTAGTATACTATGCATACTACGTCATTATGCCTTAATCTTGCAGGGTGTTTTTCTTTTTTTCACGAGGGTTTACAACCACTTTAAGGACCGTCCCACGTACATGTACTGTGGAAGGGCAGCCCTCTAGCACAAGATCATGTACTTGTATGTGATTGCTGTTGTTGGCTGTGGGGAGCACGCGATTGGACACTGCAACAGCCAATCAGCGAATCCGGCGTTTTTTATTTTTTTTCAAAATTGTTGCTCTTTTTTCTTTATAGCTCAAAAAATAAAAACGGCAGAGGTGCAGAGTACCACCAAATATAATCTCTATTTGTGGGGAAAAAAAGGACGTCAATATATTGTAAATTCCAGGTAAAATCTTTCGGGGCTCAAATGGTTAAAGTAAACCAACATAAAGCATAGTAAGGGGAACACAACCAGGTACACAGAGTTTCTCGCAGTGAATTTAAACCTCAACATATGCAGTGACTCCAACAGTGTAAACTGTAGCTTTCCTCATAAGATGAGCTGCGACAAGTGACACAATTAGGTAACAAAACTAGGTATGGTCACTTGGGAGCTCTCACAATGAGGGACTAAGCATAGACCTATGGTAATTGCGGTAAGGTCAAATGCAGATATGTCCTCAATATAGCTCAAAGGCTAGTTGGGGCTCTTGAAGACATTGGTGCACATGAATGAGGTATGTCAATGATGTAGGTTATAATCCTGCACCCAGTAGAACAGGCTGAGAGTTATAAGGGATCTTTATGATACAACACCAGCATGTGGATGAAAACAAACAAATAAGATTGACCAATTTGGGCCTAGCTCATCAATAGCAGAACACTAGGGCAATAGTGTGTACTGGTTTGAAAGCACAACTTGCTTGCAGGATAACAGAATAAACAATGTCAGTATTTCAGCATGACTGCGCATCTGAGACCCTTTCACCGTTCTCCCTTGGAATCTCCTCAGCAAGTAGCCAAATCTCTTTGATGTGCTTTAGTTGTTTGGAGTGAAAGATGGTGTAGACCATAGCAGTGGATTACCTCCCCAGGCCTGGACAGCTGCAGGTTGGATCCCTGGTTGATGGTTCAGGCTAGCACCAGAACGGCAAACAGTGAAGACTTTATCTAGCTCAGTTCAGCAGTCTGTATCAGGGTACAGCAGTGCTCAGCACGAAACCCGCCTGCAGGCTCCTTCTTCCTCAGCGTGTCTCACACAACACCTCTTGCTCCGCAAAAGTTCTCCAGTTGGCAGCTATCTCCAACTCTCCCATTAGATTCCCAAAAAAGTGTCCTGCATAGTCCAGTAATTGCAAATTTTTAGAGACATTTTAATGACTGGCATAGTACAACTGGATTGGCATAAGGTCGATGTGGTGCTTATATTTAAAAAGGGACCAACTTCTTTACCACGTAAGCACAGACCAATTAGTTTAACTTCAATAGTCAGGAAGGCACTTGAGAGTTTAATATAATACCACATGGAAGAGTTTTTGCTACAGAATAATGTTTTAACCACTTAAGGATCGGAAGGATTTGCCCCCTTAATGACCAGGCCATTTTTTGTGCTACGGTACTGCGTCTCTTTAATTGTCGTGCGACACTGTACCCAAACAAAATTGACGTCCTTTTTTCCCCACAAATAGAGCTTTCTTTAGGTGGTATTCGACCACCTCTGTGGGGGTTTTTTTTTCGCTATAATCAAAAAAGAGTGACAATTTTGAAAAAAAAAAACAACACTATATTTTTTACTTTTTGCTATAATAAATATCCTAAAATTAAAAAAAAAAATCCTCATCAGTTCAGGTCAATATTTATTCTTCTACATATTTTTTTGGAAAAAAATCGCAATAAGTGTATATTGATTGGTTTGTGCAAAAGTTATAGCGTCTACAAAAAAGGGATAGATTTATGGCATTTTTATTATTATAATTTTTTTCACCAGTAATGCGGTGATCATCAGGGACTGTGACATTGCGTCAGACAGATCGGACATTTTTGACACTTTTTTTGGGACCATTGACATTTATACAGTGATCAGAGCTAAAAATAGCCACTGATTACTGTATAAATGTCACTGGCAGGGAAGGGGTTAAGACTATGGGGCGAAGAAGGGGTTAAATGTGTTCCCTCGTGTGTGTTCTAACTGTGGGGGGTTGGTACTGCCTGGAGGAGGATACCGATCGCTGTTCCTAATCTTTAGGAGCAGCAGATCTGTCTCTCCTCCCCTGACATAACAGAGATCTGTCTGTTTACGTTAACAGATCTCCGTTCTGTCTCTATCAGGAGCAATCACGGGTGGCTGATGGGCATCGCGACCAACGGCCATGCGCATCAGCTTTGGAGTCGTGCCGAAGTCACACCCCCTACAGCTCCTTAAGCAGCCGACGTACCATGATGGTGATTCACCTAGGGGAGCCAGCCTACCACAGTATAACTGCGGCGGCTGATCCTCAAGTGGTTAAGCAATAGTCAGACAAAAGACTGAAGAAAAATTATTAAATAAATTTGCTTATGAACGTAAACCTGAAATTTTTTATTTTAATGTAGACTTCTACCTGGTACATTAGAGGATGTCAAGTCATCTGTGCCCAGTCTTGCCATGAAGAGTTAATCCAGCTCTGAGCAATCCTCTTTTCTTCTTTTTAGTAAGATAAAAAAATGACACACAGACTAAGCTTAAATTCCCCCTAATAACCTTTCCCTAGATAGACTGCATAAACTGACTCAGCTTAAATTCCCTTAAAGAGCTTAATCTCTAATACACAAATTTTGGTATTATATTTACTTTCAGTCCTGTTCTGGCCTTCGTGGTCGCCACTGTTAACCTTTAAAATCTATATTTCTGATTTATTAATCACAAGATATGATATGGGTTAAAGGAGAATTCTATTGACCAGGGGGAAAAGCTTTAACATAATAGCATTTATTAGAGTAAGTTACAGGTCTATCTAATACACAGAAAATATCTATATTCTTAAGCAAGGGAGTCAAATATTAGGTTAGAATACAAGAATACAGATTATATTCATCACAAAACTGTCAGGGCTGGCTTAGCCCTTCCTCTTCTGGGCTGGCCGCTCAGCTGTCGGCTAATTGCCAGCTCTCTTCTCTTTCCACAGTTACCAGCTTTTCCCGATGATGCTCGTCTAACCTGCCTATTTAAAGCCTTCCAGCTCACTTCTCCCTTGCCTTTGCGTTGGTCACATTACTAGGAACCATCTCCTGGTGTTTGTTTCAAGACTGGCTTGCTGACATCCCTCCTGGCTTCTATCCTGCTTGCAGTTGCTCGCCTTGGATCCCTGACATCTGGACTGGCTGATTACCAGATCTGGTTTATGAACTTTGGACTGGCTGACTACCCGATCTGGCTACTGAACTCTGGCTATGCTTGACTACGCTTTTTCCTATTTACCTTTTTATTTTTATTAATAAACAAGTGTGATTTGATTGTACTTCTGTCTCTGTCTGTTTTATGGTTTCTGACAGTACGCAAGGGCCATGAATTCAGAGGATACAGTCAATCCACTTGTTGGTAATATTTTTTCCAGATTGGATGAGCAAGATCAGTTTGCCATGGCGTTACAAAGGCTCCTGAATCGCACGGCTCACCTGGAATCCCCCACAGTGGCTGCTCCGGTACAACCTGAGTCGCAGGCCGTCCCTGCTGCTGTGCCAGTCTCTGTGCAGGCACCCGCCTCAAATATTACCTGTATAAGGTATGTCTGGTTCTACTCCGCTTCCCCAGCTTTTTGGGGGCGATCCAGTTCAATGCAGAGGGTTTCTCAATCAGGTTGAGATATACTTCGAAATGCTGCCCCAGGCATTTCCCACGGACAGAAGCAAAGTAGGTTTTGTGATATCTTTGCTTTCTGAGAGAGCCTTGGCCTGGGCTAACCCTCTATGGGAGACGCAAAAACCTGTTGTCTTGAGTTACCCTCAGTTTGTGGCCTCCTTTAAAAGGGTTTTTGACGTTCCCGCATGCTCCGCTTCTGCTGCCAAGTGCCTCATGTCCATCAAACAGAGTACGAGAACTGTTGCCGACTATGCCATTGAATTCCGTACTCTGGCAGCAGAGGTTGCTGGGAACAATGAGGCCCTCATGGCTGCTTTTTCTCATGGTCTCTCGGATTCCATCAAGGATGAGATAGCAGCCTGAGATATACCCACTGAGTTGGAGAACTTGATCTCATTTGTTATCCTCATTGACTCCAGACTCAGAGAAAGACTTTCTCTTAAGGAGCGCTTGCGGAAGCCTCCTGTACGTTTGCCTCCGAGCTTTGTAGTCCCACCCATGCCTCCCTCACCTCCCATGCCTCCTGGTACAGAGTTGGTCAGTGAAGATGAACCCATGCACCTGGGCTTCACACGTCTTTCTGCGGATGAGAGAGCCTTTAAGAGGAGGGAGAGATTGTGCCTTTATTGTGGCCAGGCATGTCACTTTTTGAAGTCTTGTCCTACCCGTCCAGAGAGTACCCGAACCTTGAGGTCCTGTCATGGACAGACCTTAGGTGGCGTTGTTTCATCCCCAGTTATCCAGAAGGATAAGCCCCTGGTTTTGGTCACCCTTTTTTGGGCTGAGTCGTCCATCGAGATACAGGCGCTAATCGACTCTGGGGCTGCAGGCCTGTTCATTGATGCTGCATTTGTTTTGCAGCACTCGATTCTGCTGCAGCTGCATGACACTCCACTTGCCATTGAGGCTCTTGATGGGAGACCTTTACAGCCTGCCCATGTGACTCATGAGACGGTTCCATTGTCCATGGCCGTAGGGGCTCTTCACCATGAGATAATCCAATTCCAAGTTATTTCCTCACCCAGATTTACACTGGTTATTGGTTATCTTTGGTTACAGAGGCACAACCCCTCTTTTGATTGGCTCCGTGCTGAGGTTCTCTCCTGGTCACCACAATGCAGTGAGACATGCTTCCTGAAGGTATTCAAGTTCCTGTGCACCACTTCACTCCCCTCCCTGCTGGAGGAGTACCGTGATTTTGGCGATGTCTTTGATAAAGGTCAAGCTGGTAGTTTGCCTCCACACCGGCCTTATGATTGCGCAATTGACCTTCAACCTGGTACCTCCTCGTGGCCAGGTTTACCCTTTGTCGGTCTTGACGGATAAGGCCATGGAGGAGTATGTTGCTGACGCACTTTCTCCAGGTTTCATCCGCAAGTCCTCGTCTCCTGCTGGTGCTGGTTTCTTCTTTGTGAAAAAGAAGAGCGGTGAACTCTTAAGAATGCCTACCGATTCCATTGATTACAGAATTATTTGACCGCCTCAAGGGAGCAACGGTTTTCACAAAGCTTGACCTGAGAGGGGCATACAATCTCATGCGCATTAAGGAGGGCGATGAGTGGAAAACTGCGTTTAATACCAGAACAGGCCATTATGAATACCCGGTAATGCCTTTTGGCCTTTGTAACGCCCCGGCAGTTTTCCAGGAATTTATTAACGATGTCCTCCGAGATTTGTTGCAATTTTGTGTGGTGGTTTATCTCGATGATATCCCCATATTTTACAAGTCACTGGAGAGCCACCACACAGATGTCTGTCATGTACTTCAGAAACTGAGGGAGAACAATCTCTATTGTAAACTGGAGAAGTGCGAGATCCATTGTGAACAGGTTACATTCCTGGGCTATGTCATTTCCACTGCTGGTTTTTCGATTGACCCAGAGAAACTGTCGGCAGTCCTACAGTGGCCTCGATCCGTGGGTTTACATCCTCTGCAGCGTTTCCTGGGCTTTGCCAACTACTATCGGAAGTTTATTTGTAACTTCTCGTCTCTGGTCAAGCCTCTGACTGATATGACCAGAAAGGACGATAACCCACAGAGTTGGTCTCCGGAGTCCATTAAGGCCTTTGAGACTCTCAAGGCTGCCTTTGTTTCTGCTCCTGTGTTGGCACATCCTGATCCTATGTTACCTTTTATCCTAGAAGTTGATGCTTCTGAGACTGGAGTTGGCGCCCTTCTGTCTCAACGTCCTAACTCTGAGAGCGCTATGCATCCGTGTGGTTACTTTTCCAAGAAATTGTCACCTGCTGAATGCAATTATGAGATTGGTGACAGAGACCTGTTGGCGATCATTTTAGCCCTGAAAGAATGGAGACATCTCCTTGAAGGTACCACTGTGCCCGTTCTTATTCTTACTGACCATAAGAATCTTACATTCTTGTCTGAGGCTAAGCATCTCTCTCCCAGAAGGGCGCAATGGGCTCTTTTCTTGTCGAGCTTTAATTACATTGTCTCATTCTTACCCGGGACTAAGAATGTAAGGGCTGATGCCTTGTCACAACAATTTTCCTCTACTTCCAAGTCGGAGTCGGTTCCGGTTCCAATGATTCCTCCTGATCGTATCTTGGCTACGGTTCGCACCAGGCTTACTTCTACTTTGGGTGACAAAATTCTTGCTGCTCAGGTCCATGCTTCTCCTGATAAACCTTGTGACTGCTTCTTTGTCCCAGAGAGTTTCCGTACTGCAGTGCTCCAGATTTACCATTCTCCCAAGGCAGCTGGCCATCCTGGGAAGAATCAACTCATTTGGGCCATCTCCCAACAATTCTGGTGGCCTAATCTACAGGCTGATGTTACTGCTTTCGTAGCTGCCTGTGCCGTGTGTGCTCAGAGTAAGACTCCACGACACCTTCCACTGGGCCTCCTACAACCCATACCCAATGGAGAGAGGCCCTGGACTCACCTGTCTATGGATTTCACTGCGGAATTGCCCAACTCCCAAGGCAACACTGTTATCATTATGGTGGTTGATCGGTTCTCAAAGATGTGTCATTGTATTCCACTTAAGAAATTGCCCACCTCTAAGGAACTGGCTTCCATTTTTGCTCGGGAGATCTTTCACGTACATGGGCTACCCAAGGTGATTGTCTCGGATAGGGGCAGCCAGTTTGTCTCCCGGTTCTGGCGAGCCTTTTGTGCACAGTTGGGAATCCAGCTCGCGTTCTCTTCTGTGTATCAACCGCAGTCTAATGGGGCCGCAGAACAAGCCAATCAGTCCTTGGAGCAATTCCTACGTTGCTATATTTCTGACCATCTTAACAACTGGTCTGACCTATTACCTTGGGCAGAGTTTGCTCACAACAGTGCCTTGAATTCTGCCTCCCGATTGTCTCCATTTATGGCAAATTATGGTTTCCAACCTTCCATGTTGCCTGACTCGCTTGTTCCGCAGAGTATTCCTGCGTTAGAGGAGCATCTCCGTGGTCTTCGTTCCACTTGGGTACAAGTCCAGGAGGCTTTGCGTCATGCTAACGATAGGTATAGACTCCATGCTGACCGCAGACGCCTGCGCCTTCCTACCAAGTTGGGGACAGGGTCTGGCTGTCATCTCGCAACCTCTGGCTTCGTGTTCCCTCACTGAAGTTTGCATCTCGGTTTATTGGGCCTTTCCGTATCATTCGCAGGATTAACCCAGTAGCTTATGCGTTGGACCTTCCTCCTTGTATGCGCATCTCAAATGTGTTTCATGTCTCCTTATTGAAACCGTTGGTCTGTAACCGATTTACCACCTCGGTGCCACGTCCTCACCCTATTCAGGTTGAGAACCATGAGTATGAGCTCCAATCCATTGTTGACGAGCAGGTATACCTTTAAGTGCTCGGAGATGATCTGATAATTACCTATCTTAATGGTCCTGGGCCCAGGACAGTTTTCATCTACCATCTATCTTTGTGTGAGTCCCACTAATAAAGGGCCATCTCTCATTGACTTACACAGGACCACCCTGATTGGTTAGCCCTTTTCTCCCCCGAGCGTATTTCTTCCAAAGATTGGTTAATTTCCTTATAACTTAATTTCCCCTCAATAGGACCTCCTCTTTTGGGTTAATGGGTTAGTGATAATTAGTCTGAAGCCAACTTAATTAAAGAGGAAGTCTTCTCTTGAATGGGGCACTTAACTATGCACAGTCATAGCCGGGGTAAATTGTCCATTTCTGAACAGATCAAAGAAATATTTTAAGCATATCAAACCCCCTTTGAAATGGATAAATGGTTGATTAGCACGGAAGAATACACCAGCCTTTATCTAGCAAATTAATTTTGCCCCGTACCAACTACACACTCAAATGGTATCTTTTCCTGGGCTTTTGAATACCAAGTTAGCTAAACAGCAGGGCATCTCCCTAACACACACTTAGCATACCTGTAAGCCAAAAGGAACTGTTAATTGAATTACATACTCAAGCCAAAAGTCTGTTCATGTATTTGCTCACATCCAGCCAAATTAACCTAACATTTACTATACACATTCTTTATTTCTTATCCTAAACTTATATATACATCTATATACAAATATTCCCAGTTGCCAGTGGCGGAATTATCAGGGTCGCAACAGTCGCAAGTGCGACTGGGCCCTGTAATTCTCTGCCACTTCAGGGGGCCCACCCGCCGCCTGAGGGGCCCACCTGACTGTCCGGCTGGGGGTGTGTGGTGTGATTCACTGTTGCCACGGGTTCATGCCATGGGGAGGGGGGCTTCCTTTCACCCACTACAGTGGAGAGACCAGCGTGAGATAAGTGCTTTGTGGGCTCCGCCCCCGCCTATCCAGAGCGACTGTAAGGGAGGCAGGTCGGACACAGAAAAAAACTTCAGCCAATTCAGTGAAGGCGGGGGAGGAGCTCTCTGAAGCAAGGCATTCCTGGAGGAGGCACGCTTTGTGGAGGAACTTTGCGTCTGCAGGATTCTGAGGAGGGGGAATCGATCGATCATCGATTGATTGGCGGTAAGTCACCACCCCCCCTCCAGATTGTGCCAGCCCACCACCCCCCCTTCAGTGCCACCCCCTCCAGTGCCACCAGCCCACCACCCCCCTCCAGACTGTGCCACCCCCCTCCAGTGCCACCACCTGCCCTCCAGTGCCACCAGCCCACTAGCTACTGTATTTGTGTTTGTATGTGTGTGTGTGAGCATGCTTCTGTGTGTGTGTGAGCATGCTTTTGTGAGTGTGTGTGTGTGTGTGAGCATGCTTGTGTGTGTGTGTGTGTGTGTGTGTGTGTGAGAGCATGCTTGTGTGTGTGTGTGTGTGTGTGCATGCTTGTGTGTGTGTGTGTGTGTGTGTGTGTGTGTGCATGCTTGTGTGTGTGTGTGAGAGCGCGTGTGTGTGTGTGTGTGTGTGTGTGTGAGCATGCTTGTTTGTGTGTGTGAGCATGCTTGTGTGTGTGTGTGTGTGTGTGTGTGTGTGAGCATGCTTGTGTGTGTGTGTGTGTGTGAGCATGCTTGTGTGTGTGAGCATGCTTGTGTGTGTGTGTGTGAGCATGCTTGTGTGTGTGTGTGTGTGTGTGAGCATGCTTGTGTGTGTGTGTGTGAGCATGCTTGTGTGTGTGTGTGTGTGTGTGTGTGTGAGCATGCTTGTGTGTGTGTTTGAGCATGCTTGTGTGTGTGTGTGTGTGAGCATGCTTATGTGTGAGCATGCTTGTATGTGTGTGTGTGTGAGCATGCTTGTATGTGCGTGTGTGTGAGCATGCTTGTATGTGCGTGTGTGTGAACATGCTTGTATGTGCATGCTTGTATGTGTGTGTGTGAACATGCTTGTATGTGCATGTGAGCATGCTTGTATGTGTGTATGTGTGTGTGTGTGAGCATGCTTGTATGTGCGTGTGTGAGAGCATGCATGTGTGTGTGTGTGTTCATATATATATGTGTATGTATGCATGTGTGTGCGCATGTATGTGAGTGTGCATGTATGCATATGTATGCATGTATGTGAATGTGCATGTGTTTATCAGTGGCGGTGCATCCAAAAGGGTGCAAAGGTGCCGCCCCCTCTCTCCAGCCACACCCTCTATGAGATGTGGATAGATTCATGCATAGCATAGCATGAATCTATCCATGGCCACCACTGCCACCCCCATATTTAGGTGTCTGGTCCCTTTTGGGGTGCCGGGTGCCTGAATTACAGCGGCGGGGGGGTTTGCAGCACCTGATTAGAGCCATGGGCTCTAATAGGCTTCAAAATAGGTGAACTGCGAGTGCCATGCTTGACGCTCACAGTCTACCCAAGTGTGTTATAAAAGTGAATTAATATTCACTTTCCTAACACTGAACCGCGTCTCCCCCAATCAGGTGTGCGGGTCTGTTACCCATCACCCGATTGGCTGAAACGATAGACACAGCTATTGGACGCCCATCAGGAGGAGAGGACGGGAGATGAGGATGGCAGGAGATGCATGGAGGACCCCGCTCATGGCCGTTACCCGCTGCCCCACCAAGACAGGGTAAGTGGCGGGCAGACAGCGAGCGGGCGGTGGGGATTCACATTGGCAGCATTTGATGGGCACACCAACAGCATTTGATGTGAACAGTGGCGGCATTAGATGGGCACAGTGGCAGCATTTGATGGGCACAGCGGTGGCATTTGATGGGCACAGCGGGAGAGCTTGATGGCACAGCGGCAGAGTTTGATGGGCACAGTAGTGACATTTGATGGGCACAGTAGTGACATTTGATGGTACAGTGGTGGCGTTTGATGGACACAGTGGCTGTAATTGATGTTTTTTAAATGCGGCCACCCACTTGGGACTGGGCCCTGGTGTTCCACCATCGGGCTCGGGAGAAAAGAGCCCTGTCCAGAGGTCGGGGGGGCGCCATGGTTTCCTGCATCAGGGCCCTGAAGGTTCTAGTTACGCCACTGCCAGTTGCTAATGGAGATTACTCATAAACTCCTCATAAGGCAACAAGTCACTGGTCTGGGTATCAGAGGAGTGTGCCCAGGAACCTTCTCTCTGATGTAATTTCTCTCTCTGCTGAAATTTTCTTGCTATGCATGTCTCTACTCCTCTCAGCATAATGGCAGTAGCTGTACTCCTCTAGCATCCCTCCTCCGTCACTGTATTACACGCACTTCACCATTCAGGGTCCCTTTATTATCCCCTCACACTCTCTCATTGTCCTTTCTCTGCCAGCTATCCCTGGCCTCCAGCAGATTCTCAGCTTTCCCAATACATCCTTTCCTCTCTGGTCTCACACTGGCCAAACCCATCTCCTTACTTCGGTCCTCTGTCCATTTGCTCCACCCCCCCCCCCCCCCCTTCTGGTGCTGCCATTATGATGCCTGTGCAGATGTGCTGAAGCACTTTTCTAGAGCCTTATTGGCACATCTGTGCACATTCAGGCTATCTACTGTGTACACAAGGACTGGGATGTTTTTGGAGTTCTGTGCTACCCTTCATTGTACAAGCACAGGGAAACAACGTGCAAGTTGTATGGGGGAAAACCTGCACACATCTGGACATGTGCAGAATCCAGGAGGGCTGCAAGGGGGTTCAGATGTCATTCTTACCTAGACGAGAAATGTGAAGGTGCTTCTTTGCAAAACACAAAAGATAAAAATAAATAAATATTTGAATAACAAAAAGAAACCCCAAAAACTTTCAACCTAGACCGATCTGATAAACAGCCACACCCAAAGTGTTAACCAACTTTGCCAAAATATGTATAAATAAATTGTATCGCACTGCTGTATCCATAATAGATAAAGCAATTGATTATGTGTGGAAATCAAATATTGAAATCAAAATAATCAGAATAATCACACCTAATTAAGTCATTTTCGATTCGACCCCGGGAGGTTCTATCCCCTTCCTGACCAGAGCACTTTTTGCGATTCAGCACTGCGTCGCGTTAACTGACAATTGCATGGTTGTGCAACGTTGCACCCAAACTAAATTTACGTCCTTTTTTCCCCACAAATAGAGCTTTCTTTTGACGGTATTTGTTTACCTCTGCGGTTTTTATTTTTTGCTCTATAAACAAAAAAAGAACGACAATTTTGAAATAAAAACACTTTTTTTTAGTTTTTTCTATAATAAATATCACCCGAAAATATATATAAATTTTTTTTCCCTCAGTTTAGGCCATTATGTATTCTTCTACATATTTTGGTAAAAAAAAATCGCAATAAGTGTATATTGATTGGTTTGCGCAAAAGATATTGCGTCTGCAAAATAGGGGATAGATTTATAGAATTTTTATTATAATTTTTTTTTTTACTAGTAATGGTGGTGATCTGCAATTTTTATCATGACTGCAACATTATGGCGAACACATCACACAATTGATTACTGTAAAAATGTCACTGGCAGTGAAGGGGTTAACACTAAGGGGCAGGGAAGGGGTTAAGTGTGTCCTAGTTTGTGTTCTAACTGAAGGGGGGTGGGGACTGTGCAGAGGAGATGACAGATCATCTGTTCATACTCTTTATGAACAGACAATCTGTCACTTCTCCCCTCAGAGAACCAGAAACTGTGTTACACACACAGTTCCAGGTTTTTCGTGTCTCAGCAGTGATTGCGGGAGATCGGCGGTGATCGAGACTGCCGAGCACTCGCATCAGCTCGGGGGGCGAGCGTGGGGGCGTGCGCCCCTAGTGGCCACAGGGCAAGCGGTGTTACATAACGTTGTTTCGCCCAGCCACGCCATTCTTCTGCAGTACAACGGCGGCGTCTGGTCGGCATGTGGTTAATGACCTAATGCGTAGGATGGAGCGCTGAGAGCTGACAGCATTCAGAGCAGAAAAAAGTGATCATATTCCAGCAGTAGCATGTGCTAGAGGCAGGGATTTCCAAACTACGGCCCACCAGCTGTTGCGGAACTACTCGTCCCATGAGGCATTGTAAAACTCTGATATTCACAGACATGACTAGGCATGATGGGCATTGTAGTTCCTGCACAACTGGAGGGACCCCTGTGCTCGACCCCTGGTACCATTGAGAATGGTGAGCTGTGGGGTACTTCTCTGCTTCAGATTTACTATCTTAAAATGAGTTGTTCTGATCTTGCTTTTATGCGAGTTTTTGATAAATATTGGCTGATTTTAAGCAATGTAGAGTGCTCTATATTCTACCTTTTTCTCTTTTCTGAGCTGATTCATTGGCATTTCCTAGGGGTACCTGCACTTCTGACCTTTTTATAATATAAATATTTAATGCTGAAGGAGAGTGTATGTCTACAGAAGTTGGTGGAGTGAACATTATCTCATCTTTGTTTTCTTCCGTGTACAGTTGGATGTTCATTTTAAAGAGGAATGGATTAATGGACATGAATTGATGTTTCATTTTTTTTCATGTTTTCACAAGTTTTACAAGTGTGTGATTTTTCTGAGGACATGAAGACATGAGGTCTACTGTTAGGTCCACATTAACACCCCTGATACAGTTATATAGGATTTTCTGCTTTCCGAAGATGTCCTGTCCAAGAAGTCCTGCCCAGAAACCAACCAAACCAGACCAGATCCATAAACCTATAACGCTGTTTAACCACCTCAATACCGGGCACTTATACACGTTCCTGCCCAGGACAATTTTGAGCTTTCAGCGCTGTCGCATTTTGAATGACAATTGCGCGGTCATGCTACACTGTACCCAAACTAAATTTTTATATTTTTGTTCCCACAGATAGAGCTTTCTTTTGGTGGTATTTGATTACCTCTGTGGTTTTTATTTTTTGCTAAACAAATAAAAAAATACCGAAAATTTTGAAAAAAATAAAAGTTTTGGTTTTGTTTCTGTTATAAAATTTTGAAAATAAGTACGTTTTCTCTTTCACTGAAGGGCACTGATAAGGTGGCACTGATGGCATTGATAAGATGGCACCAATGAGGTGGCACCAATGAGCGGGCACTGACGGGCACTGACGATGGGCACTGATATGCGCCACTAATGGGCACTGGTAGGCGGCACTGATATGCAGCGCTGATGGGCATTTATAAGCGGCACTGGTGGACACTCATAGGTGGCACAGGTGGGCACTGATGGACACTGATAGGCGACACTGATGGGCACTGATAGGATGAAAAGATGGGTACTTATGGGTGGCACTGATAGGTGACACTGCTGGGCACTGATAGGCGGCACTGATGGGCATTGATATACGTGGCACTGATGGGCACTGATACACGGCACTGATATGAGGCACTTATGGGCATCTGTGGTGGCACTGGCAGTGGTAGGCACTGTCAGTGGGCACTGATTGGCAGCTGCCTGGGCACAGATGTGCATTTCCCTGAGGGTCTAGGGGGGCATACCTGGTGATCCAGTGTGGTGGCATCCCTGGTGGTCCTGGGCGGCATTATGGTGGTCTTGGGTGGGATCTGAGGGGGAGCTGCACTGATAAAAAATCAGCAGAGACCCCCCCCCCATCTGGAGAGCCTCCACCCGGCTCTCCTCTACTTGCGTCTGTCAGATGTGAGTGAGGAAAAGCCGATCACCGCCTCTTCCTATTTACATTGTGATTAGCCGTGATTGGACACGGCTGATCACGTGGTAAAGAGTCTCCGTCAGAGATTCTTTACCGAGATTGGTGTTTCGGGTGTCAGACTGACACCCCGCAACAACGATCGATGCGCCAGGATATTGAAACCACTTTGCCACCATTGTTCTGCTATATGGTGGGCGGCAAGTGGTTAAAACAAATAAAACAAATTGAGCTGTGACTATCTACCCCCTTACACTTATACACTATCAAATTCCTCACACGAATAAGTGACCCATCTTTGGTGTCAGTGGGAGAAATTTTCCCTATTATTGGTATCAGTTGAAGGAGTAGTGCCCCATTGTCAGTGCCAGTGGGAGGAATAGTACACATTGTTGGTGTCAGTGGTAAAAATAATGCCCGATTGTTGTTTTCTGTGGGAAGAATAGTGTCCCATCATTAGTGTCAATGGGAAGAATAGTGCCCCATCATTGGTGTCAGTGGAAGGAATAGTGCCTCATCCCTGGTATCAGTGGAGAGAATAGTGCCCCATCATTGATGTCAGTGGAAGGAATAGTGTACCATCCATGGTATCAGTGGGAGGAATAGTGCCCATTGTTAGTATCATTGGGAGGAAAAGTACCCCATCATTAGTGTCAGTGGAAGGAAAAGTGCACTAAGGAATGGACAAAGGCAAGCAAAGTGAAACAATCAGCCTGCATGCCACAGTTTGGAGCCCACTGTTTTAGAACATCATTTTGAAATATTAACTCATGTAATAATGTTCACCTTGCTTCAACAAAAATCTATAATCCCAGCATCAGTGTTAGTGGAAGGAATAGTGCCCCATCATTGGTGTCAGTGAAAAGAATAGTGCCCCATCCCTGGTATCAGTGGGAGGAATAGTGCCCCAATCCCTGGTATCAGTGATAGGAATAATGCCCCATCATTGGTGTCAGTGGAAGGAATACAGATAGGAGATTCGACGTGACACTGACAATAACAATCTGTGTCTATTGAACTTGTATCATAACAGTCCATTCATTCACACAGGGGCAACACGATTCCAGCACGACTTTGGGAGGCAACTTGGACACGACTTGAGTGTGAATCACAGCGTGACTTACAACACGATTTTAATGTAAAAAAAAAACGGCATGGGTTCCCCTTCAAGAGCATACCAGGCCCTTCAGGTCTGTCATGGATTTTAAAGGGAACCCCGTGCCAAAAAAAAAATGGCGTGGAGGTCCACCTCAAAATCCATGCCAGACCTGAAGGGCCTGGCATGGATTTTAAGGGGAACCCCGTGCCAAAATAAAAAATGGCGTGGGGGTCTCCCTCAAAATCCATACCAGGCCCTTCAGGTCTGGCATGGTTTTAAGGGGAACCGTTCGCCAAAAAAGGTCTTATATAATGGTTCCATGAATCAGAGGGGGCGGAGTCACCGGGTGGCCCCACCTTCTGTTATAAAAGAACTGTCAGAAGAAGAGAAGTGTCACACAGCGGGAGCCTCCCATTGCACGGAACGGCCCGAGAACCAATAAGAGACACCGTGGAGGAAGAAGAAGCGGATCGGATGAAGAGGAGGATCGGAGGAAGAAGAAGATGGAGGAAGAAACCTAAGGATGAAGAAAAGAAGAAGGAAGAAGACCAGAAGAAAGAAGATGAAAGACTTAAATAAAGGAATTGTCAAAGACAAAGTGTTTTTTAACACTTTTTTGTCACTTTTTTGGTGAAATGGTAGGGGTACTTTTGTACCCCCTTACCATTTCACACAGAGGGGAGGCCGGGATCTGGGGGTCCCCTTGTTAAAGTGGGCTTTCAGTTTCCGATAAGCCCCCACCCGCAGACCCCCACAACCACCGGCCAGGGTTGTGGGGATGAGACCCTTGTCCGCATCAACATGGGGACAAGGTGTTTTGAGGGGCTACCTCAAAGCACCCTCCCAATGTTGAGGGCATGTGGCCTGGTACGGTTCAGGAGGGGGGGTTGCTCTCTCGTCCCCCCCTCTTTTCCTGTGGCCTGCCAGGTTGCATTCTCGGATAAGGGTCTGGTATGGATTTTGAGGGGGACCCCCACGCCATTTTTTTGGTGCAGGGTTCCCCTTAAAATCCATGCCAGACCTGAAGGGCCTGGTATGGATTTTGAGGGGGACCCCCACGCCATCTTTATTTTTTTTGTTGGCACGGGGTTCCCCTTAATATCCATACCAGACCCGAAGGGCCTGGTATGGAATTTCGGGGGACCCACACACATTTTTATTCTTAATTTTTTTTTTCTTAATGCTAATACTAATGACCTGTGTGCAATGCAAATAGCCTTAAAGAAACTCATAGAAGACGTACAACATTAGAATCCTACTATAGCTTGTAGTTTAAATATTCGACTGGGAATGTATGATTGCAGCATCATAAGTGAGTTTCGCTGCTCTGTCTAATCTTCTTTAAACATTCGACAGACACCATAAGCCTTCAATGACAGATTCGACTTTAACTCATTTGGATTTTTGGACAAATGCAATTTTTTAACAAAAAACGAAATAAATAAAAATGAATTTCGGGAGTAACTAAATAAAAAAAAATTTCGGACAAAAAGGAAATTCCGAAACAAAATATTTCAGTCTGCACATGTCTAATATTTACTAAAACTGATGTGCATAGAATCTGGTGCAGCTGTGCATAATAACCAATCAAATTAATTGAACAAGCTGAAGTTAGAAGTTGTTTGGTTACTATGTACAGCTGCACCATATTCTGTGTGAACCAGTTTTAGTAAGATTCAGCCAGTGTGTGCCAGGGAAATGGTTGTACACTCTATCTTATGCCGCATACACACGACTGGTTTTCCCGTCAGAATAAACTCTGAAGGTTTTTCCAACGGAGTTCTGCTGAAACTGTCTTGTGTACACACGATCACACCAAAGTCCGATCGTCAAGAACCTGGTGATGTATAGCACGTACGATGGGACAGGAAAAAGGAAGTTCAATAGCCAGTAGCCAATAGCCTCCATCTCATACTTGCTTCAGAACATGCATAATTTTTGGTCCATCGGAACGGCATACAGACGAGGGGTTTTCCCGAAAGAAATTGGTTCCGTCTGAAATATTTAAAACATGTTCTACTGCTAGGTCCGTCAGTTGAGGCATACACACGATCGGAATATACAATGAAAAGATTCCGTCTGACTTTTTCTGTCGGACATTCCGCTCGTTTGTACGCGGCATTAGACCATCCTGGACAAATACAGCTAAGGCTATCTAATTGTATAAATACAAATTAATGTAAATATTTCCCTTTCACATTAAAAGGAACTATTTGGACTCAGCAGATCTTAAGCTTAATATGCAGTGAAGAGCACAGAAATGGTACTGGAAAGATTGACACTAATGAAAGAGTGCAATGGCTTGAATTCCCAACTCTAAATTCGGTTGTAGACCACAACAGTCGTCCTTCACCTCGAATGTTTGTATCCCATTTGTCAGAACCATTTGTTCCCCGAGGACTAAAAAATAAAAAGGCAAAAGTAAGTAGCATCATTTTGGGCTGATAATGTTATTGGAAAATGATATTAGCCAATGTATAGAGACCAGAATTAAAAATAAGTCTGTACAGAGAGCAGGTCCACGCACACTGCAAAATGCCTGCAAAAAACTACAGAGGGGTGGACACAAAACCACTCACCTTGCACAGAGTTAGAACAGAGGTGACTGGTGTTTATTACAGGAAATCCATGCACTAAGTCAAAGTGGAGGGATTGTTTCTTGCTGGATTGATGCACAGATCTAGAGAAAATACACATCGGAGACCAATATTCAAGTGAAGATAAATAGGTCTCTTGCATTAGGCAATATTTGTTTAGGCCAGATTTCAGCAGTGCATAATATATTGTATTGTTTTTAGTCCATACATATATGGAATAACTGTTTAGGTCTTTCCCTAGCTCTCTTCCTTAGCAAGTCCTTTCCCTGCCCAGCTCACAGTACCAGAAATATGTGAGCATGACAACACTGTAAACTTTAACAGATTATGAATATCTCACAATAGGGGCAGAATGTATTAGGATGTAATAGGATTGTATAAAGTTATATTTCAGTTGGCTACAGTAGTTATTGATTTTAAAATTAATGATGGCTGGGCTAAAAAGTATATGTTTATACATGCCTGGAGTCTCGGTTTACATGTTATATAATTTTAACAAGTGAGTCAAAATTAAAAGTCAGACAAGGTGAGCCATAGAAGGCACATGGATCAGATTTAAAAAGTAATGTGAGTTTTGTAATTTTTAGTAGTTTCCCCTAGTGTCTAGGTGCAGTAGTATTACATAAAGAAAGCAAGTTACCTATTTCCTATTTAGAAAAAAGAAAGGAAAGTGCATGGCCTGATGCATAATCATAATAAAGAGTTTATTATAATAAACAAATGAGTTAATACAGGGGTAGATACTACATATTCAAAATTAAAATAGTAATAATAACTAATGACAATGTTGTCACTAGATGGACTGACAACTGATACCTATACAGGGAATAAAATGTAAGTAATACTTGGCTAACGCGTTTCAAAGGTTTTCCTCTTCATCAGAGCCTTGGGTGCGTGTAATAATAGAGAGACAACTGGATGGGTGGTATAATTCTAGCTGAGTGGTGTAACCATATGAGTGGAATATCCTTCACTGTAGGGATATATCCTTCCACATCGCAGTGTTCTTATCACCATGGGGGGATAAACTCAAATGCAGTTGTCTGTAGTTTGTTTTTATTGGTCAGGAAGACCTAGTGATTATTTCAGGTGTCTCAGCCAGGGATCCGTGCCTGGAAGTCCAAGTCTTTGCTAGGCTATTTTGGCAATTCACCTATCTAAGTGCTGTGCAGAGTCCACTAATAAGTTGCAGCTGTGCAGCACTGAGCATCATGAGCTTGGACTTCCAGGCACGTATACCAGGCTGAGACACCTGAACTAATTACTAGGTCTTCCTGACCAATAAAAACAAACTACAGACCACTGCATTTGAGTTTGGTGATGAGAACACTGTGATGTGGAAGGGTAAATCCCTACAGTGAAGGATATTCCACGTATATGGTTACACCACTCAACTAGAGTTATACCACCCATCCAGTTGTCTCTCTATTATAACATGCAATCCAAGGCTCTGATGAAGAGGAAAACCCCTGAAACGCGTTAGCCATATATTCATTTCATTGTATCCCTTGTATGGGTATCATTTTATGTCAGTCCATCTAGTGACAACATTGTCGTTAGTTATTTTTACTATTTTATTTTGAATACGTAGTATCTACCCCTGTGTTAACTCATTTGTTTATTATAATAAACTCTTTTATTTTGATTCATGCATCAGGCCACACACCTTCCTTTCTTTTTTCTACACAGCATTTTGGACTTCCCCTAGTCGGCCTAGGCAGCAAGGTATGCATGATCACTCCACTAACAGGAAATATTACCATCTGTACTAAGGCCCTCCATAACAGCGCAGGAGAATATCTTTTCTACTTACACCTTTACCTATTTCCTATTGTAGCACTAACCCCCAAAGGAGCTGCTGGTTTAATTGGGCTTACCGTTACCTTCTTTTCCTCAATTCACGTCTAGGGGTGCCCCGGGGTAGATGGCCCAGTAACTTGAGAGACCGACGACAGATCCGCATAAAGGGATTTTATTTTCAAAAATGTAGACAATGAACAGTCTTTTAAAATGTGATCAGAGGGTTGGAAAGGAAGTTCAGGTACTCTTAGTGTCAAAGTCAATATGGAAGAACTTGCTTACTTTGACTGCATCCAGAGAATATCCATTCACAACTGGATGTCCACTCAAGTTGGATAGTCCCTCTCTCACAAGGCCTAGCAGCCAACAAGCTGCTTAACTCAGGAACAAGTCTCTGCCACAGACGTTGTTGTAGAACACGTAGGAAAACTAAACTTGTAGAACACTCGTGTGATACCTGGATCTTTCAGCCAGCTTGGCAATATCCAGGAGACCGGATTCTCTTAGGTACTTCAGCTCCTCCAGGCTCTTGCTAAGAAACCAACCTGTACGTGGCCTTCTTCTGAAGAGTCCTCCCCTGGATAGCTTGAAGTTACTGGGTCTCTCTCAAACCGGAGACGGCACCTAAACACCTCAGAATCTTCCTTTAGTTTTCTTGCCTCGGGCTAGTCAGCCCCAAGACAACAAGTTGGGTGGATCCGCACCCCAGGCCATAGCCTTCCTGGGCTGGTCAGGAGGACCAGGACCATGAAGTCAGTGCATCCTTCTGGACCGGAACCCCGAACCACGTGACATCCGCATCTTAAGTACCCTCTCCCAGAAAGCACAGCAAGAGCGCCACTCCCACTGGGTGGGCTCCGAGAGAGAGTAATCTTAAAGCATCCAAACAGACTGTAGTTCCATGCCTGTCAGAAGAGACAGTGCCCCCTGCGGCCAGGCTGAACATCTCATAGTCCAGTTAGACTGATGCTGAGGTCCAAATTTGAAACAATTGTACCCAAACCAAACTGCAGTTCAGGTGTAACCTTAAATTTTGAAAAACATAGCACATGCTCTTCAGGAGCCGGCGCTACACTATTAATCCATCAGAACCAGAGGATGGGTTCATGTTCACTAATTTTATAGAATTTCTGGGCCCAATATCACAGCAGCAACCTGGAATGTCCATGTTTTAATAATACAAAGTTTTATTTGTTCAGGCAGTTAAGTCACATGTGAACATAAAGGTTGCTTTAACTCTATGTAGGAAATATATATATAGCTCCCAACTGTCCCTAATTTTGAGGGACTGTCCCTCATTCAGAACAAAGTCCCTCATTCCTCCTCATGTGTCCCTCATTTTGGTCTGATCTATTTATCAATCAAAAAGCGTTTCCCAGTGCTAAACCTTTCATTCAATTTCTAAATGGTAAATTCCAAAAGTCAGTATAAAGAAATACGGCAGTATTAGTAAAAAAAAAAGTACTTGTGGGTTTAACCAATCACTTTTTTCTGTACAATTCTCCTTTAAGGGGAGCGTGGGAGGATGTGTGTCCTATGCCTACATACTATGGCTACTAGCTGTCCCTCATTCCCATCTCACAAAGTTGGGAGGTATGATATATATCTTATACTGTATATACTATACATTCATTAGCTGTTGCCAAGCAATTACCATTGGGAAATAGGTAAAACATAAGATCTCTCAATCCCAATATACACACAAGGTTATGATATATAAAATCAGACTTTAGTTGTGCTCACAGAAAAATGCAGACAAGTTATGACCATTTGTAATGATTTTGTTTCCTAAGTTCCAGCAAAAGTAACATCTTATACATATAGTTGTCCGTAGTAAGGTGTGAAGGATTAACATGTTTCAGAGTTTATTTGCTAACTAATAAATATAATAATATACACAAATGTCAAATACAATCATTAGTAATCTCCAGGACTGTGGAGCACAGTCCCTCCAGGCTCAGTTAAGTCAATCCCCCTTTGTAGGCCTTCAAATAAGAATAGGGTTGGGCGAACGGTTCGGGACAAGCAAAAGTTTGGCCTGAATATCGCCTGTTTACCCGTTCAGCAGGCGTTCACCCCACGGAATTCCTTGTAATGCACTGCGCGCTGCATGGTGCAATCTAATGCCCTGACTGGGTAAAGCTTTGTAAAGGGCGAAAGGGTGAATAGCTGGTTGTTAGGAGCGGGACCAGGAAGCTGGCTGCTGCGTCCCTAACAATGATGAGTTATCAGTTGTCAATGAGCTTCCCAGCTGAAAAAAAGAAAACATTTCTGGCAATAAAAAATGTAAAACAAAAATCCATACCAGGCTCTTTGGGTCATGTATGGATTTTAAGGGGAACCAAATGCCAGAATTTTTATGAAAAACGGCCTGGGCTCCCCCCTAAAATCCATACCAGATCCTTATCTGAGCATGCAACCTTGCAGACTAGGAAAGGGGGGACTGAGCGAGCGCCCCCCCCCCCTTTCTGAACCATACCAGTTCACATGCCCTCAACATGGGGGGTGAGTGCTTTGGGGCAGAGGGGTATCTGCCACCCCTACCTCAAAGCATCTTAAGTGGACAAGGGCCTCATCCCCACAACCCTGGCCAGTGGTTGTAGGGGTCTGTGAGTATGGGGCTTATCAGGGCTTGTTAAAGGGGGCTTTTAGCTTCTGATAAGCCCCATGCCTGCATACCCCCACAAACACAGCCAGGGTTCTGGGGATGAGGCCCTTGTCCTCATCAACATGTGGACAAGGTGCTTTCTGGCGGGACGCAGATCCCCCCCTATCCCAATGCACCCACCCCCCCATGTTAAGGACATGTGGCCTTGTATGATTCAGGAGGGAGACACTTGCTCGTCCCCCACTTTCCTAACCTGCCAGGCGGCATGTTCGGATAAGGGTCTGGTATGGATTTTTGGGGGGACACCATGCCGTTTTTTATTTTGGTGTGGGGTACCCCTTAAAATCCATACCAGGACCACACACCATTTATTTATTTTTTTACATGTTTCTATTGCTGAAAATAGTATTTTATTGCCCACAATTTAAAAGTGATTTTTTTTTCTTTTTCCTTTTCATGTCAGTTTTGACAAATGTCAGGTTCTATATACGTACAGATGTGCCACTTTACAGGCAGACTAAGGGGACCCCCAGGTGTTATAAAGGAATTTTTTATTTTTATTGTTGCACTTTAAGCATCATTAAAACCACTGCTCCTGTAAAAAGCTATCTTTTTTTTTTTTTAATTGTATTGATACGTCTCCCAGGGCAGTACCCGGACCCTCATACCCTTTTTTGGCCAATAACTTGCATATAAGCCTGCACAATGGGGACTTTTGATTTTTCAGGTTTATGTCCCATAGACTTTAATAGAACTTTTTCTCTGTTCGAGAGTTCTGGTGCGAACTGAACAGGGGGGTGTTCAGTCCATTTCTGCATAAGAATAATTTATCCAGTATTGAATAGAGAAAAAAAAAACTGAGAAAATACCCAGAAACATTGTACAGTTAATGCACAGTTTGTAAGCAACTTTAATAGACTTTTTTGGCTAGACTCTCACAGCATAAAAAATATTTACTAAGTTCCCCCTATTAGAAATGTCAACAAGTACACCAATTACAAAATTAAGAAACATTAGGCTGGCTGTTTTTATTTTCTTTAAGTAATCCAGTTTTTCTCTTATTTGAGGTTATTTACGTGATGAGGAATCCAAAGGATCTTATGAATTCATTTTATCATTTTCAAAAGATTGCTGTTTTAGCAGAGAAGTCACCAGATTTTCAACACTTTTTTGAGAAATTCTTGGATGGAGAAGGTAAAGTAACTGTATTTGCTATAATAAATATAACTACTAATGCGCAAACCTAAATGTTTAGGTCACTGAGTGGCTGCTGACATGAAATAGTGTTCCCACACAATAGCAGATAAAAACAATATATAAATGTGGTGTTTATTCAATATAAACAGTATACTGTAAAGTGCAACAGCTTCTAAAGTGACAATGCAATAATATTGAATAATAAATGTGCAGAATATATAAATGCTGATGTATCCAAAAAATGTGATCAATCCCAAAATAAAGTGATAATACAAAAAACGTGATCAGTCTAAAAACAAAAACAAAAAAAATCAAGGATGGATAATAAAGTTCTTGTGAAAAAATATGTATATTTAAATGTGACATCAGTGCAAAATTCAGTTCATATAGTGATCAGTTTAAACCACCTGTGCGCCAATGATAAGCCCTAGCCTCTCACCCCAAATAAGACCCCTACAGGTCTAGTAGCGCTTCTGTTGTTGAATATCTTGAATATGCAGGCTCTTTCCCTTAGAGCATCCAGCCAGATCGAGTATATTTTGGAAAGGAAACTCCACTGCAAATGTTATCATCCTTAATATTCTCCACTCTCCCCCATTAAAAGCTCACATGGAATATAAAGAGATCTCCATAGTGCAGTATTCCAATAAAATTATTTATTATAGCAGCAGCAAACTTACATATAAAAACAAGACAATCAGCTTCACATGACTTCCGCGGCCAGAAGTGTCATCACCCAGCTCCTCCCGACGTGTTGCGTCACCTGTAGGGGTCTTAATTTGAGGTGAGAGGCTGGGGTTCATCATTGGTGCACAGATGGTGGAAGGTGATCATTATGTGAACTTCGTTTTGCATATATATTTTTTCACAATCACCTTATTATCCATCCTTGTTTTTTTTAACCACTTCAATACCAGGCACTTTCGCCCCTTTCTGCCCAAGACATTTTTGAGCTTTCAGTGCTGTCACACTTTGAATGACAATTGCACGGACATACAACACTGTACCCCAACTAAATTTTTATCATTTTTTTCACACAAATAGAGCTTTATTTTGGTGGTATTTGATCACCTCTGCGGTTTTTTATTTTTTGCTAAACAAACTAAAAAATGCTGACATTTTTGAAAAAAACGTTTTTCTTCGTTTCTGTTATAAAATGTAATTTTTTCCTTCACTGATGGGCACTGATGAGTCGGCAGTGATGGGCACTGATGAGGAGGCACTGATAAGGTGGCACTGATGAGTTGGCACTGATAAGGTGGCACTGATGGACACTGATGAGGAGGCACTGATATGTAGAATTGATGGGCACTGATAGGTGGCACTGATATGCAGCACTGAAGGGCACTGATAGATGGCACTGATATGCAGCACTGATGAGCACTGACAGGTGGCACTGATGGGCACTGACAGGTGGCATTCATGGGCACTGACCAGCGGCACTGATTGGCACTGATAGGTGGCACTGATTGCCACTGACAGGTGGCATTGATGGACACTAATTGACGGCACTGATGGGCAGCACTTATTGGGTAGGTACTGACAGGTGTTAATGCTGGGCACTGATTGGCACTGTGATGGACACTGATTGGCACTATGGTGGGCACTGATTTGCAATTGGTGGGCACTGATTGGCACTTTATTGGGCACTGGCAGGGGGTTATGATGGGGCACTGACTGGGGACCAATTGGCAGCTTGTGGGTACATTTGATGGGGGCTGTGCTGATAACCAGTGTGCTGATCATCGACACAGACCCCCCTTTGACAGGGAGAGCCGCTGATCGGCTCTCCCTATCAGCGTGAACCAAGGAATGCCGTTTACCGGCACTTCCTTGTTCATGCGATGATTAGCTGTGATTGGTCACAGCTGATCACGTCATAAGAAGCCTCTGTCAGTAGCTTCTTATCATGATTGGAGATGCGGAGTGTCAGACTGACACGCCGCACTTGCGATCGCAGTGATGCGTGGCAGCATGTTATCCTGCTGGACGTCATATGACACCCAGTCAGGATAACAGAACCACTTCCCAACCGTAATTCTGTTATAGGCCCAACGGAAAGTGGTTAAAGAAATAGTGTATAAATAAAATAAATATAAAAAATGTGAAACACCCCATGCTCGCATGCAAAGGAATACACGGTAATCACACCACACATGTGGGGTATTGCTGCGAACATTGGAGCGAGATGAATGATTCTATCACAAGACCCTCTGAAACTTTGGGGTGCGTCAGGAAAGGTTTCACCTGCTGGTGGCACTGTCAGATATTTGGGTTGCAGTACTGGTGTCCACCAGCGGGTGGCGTCACCTGAGACTGATTGCAGGAGGCGTACTTATACCTGGTAGATGCTTGCATTCATCACCTTGGTATTGTTCCTTGAGAACTAACCTGTGTGTTAGATCCTCAGACCTGTATTCCTGAATCCCATACCTTGTGTCCTGTGTCCTGTGTCCCTGAACCCTGAATCCATCCCTGGAGTCCTGTCTTGCGGACTGATCCCTTCCTCCTGTTGTCCTCTCCCTGTCCCATCCTACTCCCTGTTCTATCTGATTGATCTCCCGTGTATGACCCTGACTTGATTACGTTTATGATTATATCTTACTCCTACATACACGTTTGCTTTAGAGTTATTATTGTGTGTCACCATGGTTGTTTGCTGGTTTTCTTTATTGTTTATGACTTATCCTTTTAATAAGTCATACTATTATTACTTAAAATGTGTTTGGTCTTCCCTATTGCAGTCCACACATTTTTGGTCGCATCAGTTCATGACAGGGTGTAGTTGCAAGTATGCTTATGCCATGTGTGAGAAATAATATGACGCTTTTGTGAAATTTTAATACATTTCTTTATTTTCCAAATAAGTCCCAGCAAACTTCAAAGTCACACGACTTTGCGCTGTCATTCCAGCATGACTTTGTCACGACCTGCATGCGACTTCTTTAACATAAGTCAATGCAAGTCATGCCGAAGTCAGACCAAAAGTAGTGCAGGGACCTTTTTCTAAGTCAGAGCAACTCAAGTCGCTCCTATTAGAATGGTTCCATGGCACTGAATGGGGCGAGACTTAAAGTCAGTCGCACCAATGTGAACCAGGCCTAAGGCTGAATTCACACCTATGCATTTTTAGTGCTTTTTGTATTTTGCAGATTTGCACAACAGAACGTGTTCCAAAGGAAACAATGGTAAATGGACTGTAGTACAAATCTGAAAAATGCAAAAGGCACTAAAAATGCATAGGTGTGAATCCAGCCAAAGTGTGTGCAAAATATTACAACTTCAAAAAACTCACCAAGCCTTTTGCTATATACCTCAGACTGTCTAATTTGCCTAAAGGGGTCGTTTTGGGGAGCATTTGTACTGTCCTGTCATGTTAGGGCCTCAAGAAATTAGATGTCTGCATCAGGTGTAATACATTTTCAGTGATGGCACCATAGCTTATAAACTCTATAACTTTCACACAGACCAAATAATATACACTGATTTGGGGGGTGGGGGAAGTGCCTGGTATTGAGGTGATTAATATTGCTTCATTTTCTGACTGATTGCCAGAATTGTTAGAAAAATCAGCATGGACAGCAGCCTTTTTGCAGACACAGTTTAGCCATGGAACTCATCATCATCTAGAATCATCTAAGTAATTGTGTTGCTTGATATCTGATATGAAATGTGATTTGTTATTTCTGCAGTTTATGGAGGAAAATGGTTTGATCACTTACAAGGATGGTACAATCAAAAGGATGCATACAATATCCTTTTCTTAAACTATGAAGACATGATAAAGGTAAAGGATCTGATATGAATTGTATTGCTAAAATATAAAAGCGATAGTTTATATATGATTTTTATGATGTTACAATAATTTGATAACCTAGGGTCAATGATCATAAATGAATGCTTATGAAATGGACATTTCTATTGAAATTGTGAAATTCCGTGTAGATACTGCAACTTGCAAATAGATCATACAAAATGCAGTCAAAGAGGGGAATTTACTAAGGCTGCAGCAGACAGAATTTGGAGCAGCTGTGCATGGCAACCAAACGGCTTCTATCTTTTTTCAAAGCTTGAGGCTCGGTTCACACAACAGCAACCCGACTTACAACGCGACTTTGCAAGGCGATTTGGAGGCGACTTTGCAAGGAGATTTGGAGGCGACTTCAGCCCGACTTTGCACAACTTACAACGCGACTTAAAGTTGCCTCCAGGACAGGCAACTTTAGCAATAAGCAGCTCTGTGGAGGGGGGGGGGGGTAGGGGGTTGCCTGGGTAAACGTGGGAGATACCTGTGTAAATTATTTTCTTTTTCCTGTAAAGTTGCTTCAATAAAGATGGGGAAACAGACTTGGAGGAAACTTCCATTGAAATCTATGGGTACAAGTTGCCTAAAAGTCCCCTTGAAGTAGTACAGAAACCTTTTCTGAAGTCGGAGCAACTTCAGTAGTGTACATTAAGACAGTTCTCATTCACTTCAGTGGAATTTCTTATGTCCAGCGACTTGGGGCAACTTGAGGTCTGACAAGTCAGATCCCAAGTCGTTGTAGTGTGAACCGGCACTAACTGAACAAGCTGAAGATAGATGCTGATTGGTTGTCATGTACAGCTGCTCCAGAGCCTGTCTGCTGATCAAATCCCCATATAGTGTCCGTGCCGGGTCACACAAGTGCGATGCCAGACATCACATGTAATTCGCAGCCCACTGCTGTTCACATTACACGATGTCTGTGCGGGTGCGATGTCAGCCATACAGATAGTATGGCTGATATCGCACCGCATTCGGTCCAAACACGCACAGGACCCTTTTTTCTGTTCGCACCAGAATCGGATTGCATGTGTGTTCACACATATGCAAGCTGATTCATGTCCGAACTGTCAGTTCGCAGTGCGATATGCAAGCTGAAATGGGGTTGTCGTTAACATATAATGACACTCCCCATCAGATCGCATATGGCAGTGTGAACTGTACATTCCATCCCAATATCCCAAAAAACAAACACACACACACAGACTTATCTAAAAAAAATCTTTATTAATGTAAACATAAAGATCTGGTTCACACTCACTGACTGCTCCAAGCTCACTGATTGATTGCTAGAGGTTACTGCACATCAGTCCCGCTCACTGATTGGTTGCTAGAGGTTACTGCACAACATTACCGCTCACCCATTGGTTACTAGAGGTTACTTCACAATATTACCACTCAATGATTGTTTGCTAGATGTTACTGCACATCGTTACCCTGCACTCATTGGCTGCTAGAGATTACTGCAAATCATTACCACTCACTCATTGGTTGCTAGAGGCTACTGCAGATTATTACTCACTGATTGGTTACTAGAAGTTACTGCACATTATTACTGTTCACTGATTGTTTGCTAAAGGTTACAGCACATCATTACCTCTCAGTGGATGACAGGGCAGTATTGGGGTATGTGATGCAGCTGTTGGGGTACAATTGGTTGGATGACAGGATGCAGTTTGGGGTGAAGGTGTCAGCATTGGTGTGAGAGGCTGAAATCATATCTCCCCTATAATAATTGGGGATAGGGTGATAGGATGCCAGAGGCGGGAGAAAAGGAGGGGTGAGGATGATAATGATAATAAATAGGGATAAAATATAAGTCCAAGGTACTATCCACAAGATCAAGTTCTTAGACTCTTTGTCTCATAGAGAGATGCTGCATCTTGAAGGCAACATCACTATTCCCCTGGTAATGATTCGGTCATTATTGGTTGCAGATCATATTCAGCTCCTGCTGCTTGATTCATCTTGTAATGGTATCCATTGTTCATGCACATCAGGATTTTGACGATGATATATGCAAAAAGAACAAACAAAAGACACATCAGTATCACAACACAAACTTTCTTCATCCAAAGGAAAATTCCTCTAAACCATTCTCTTACACCTCCAATTCCATTAAATTGATTCCATCCTTCTTCGGCTATGCTCCTAGCTTTGTGTTGTAATTCCTTTATTTAATGTAAATTTTCTTCTATCTTATCTTCATAGTCTGATATCCAAGTGCAACATTCATCTCCTATAAACTGACAAAACCCTCCTTCTGAAGCTAATAAGTAATCTAAAGCCATTTTCTCCTGCAAAGCTAATCTACTTAATTTTCATACTTCTTCATTTAATAAATCAATAGCATTTGTGGTTTCCTTCAAAATTCCATCCATTATATTTGAAAAGTCATTTAATCTTTGCATTAATATAATTCCCCACCCTGTGAAGGATGGTAATATGGACCAGGTCATGTCCCCAGCATCAAACAGTTCTTGTTTCTCTTTAGTATTCCATATAGTTTTCAACTGATAACTAGCATCTATATCATTATTTGACACAAGCGTCAGGTACTAATTGACTAAGGTACAAACCCCAGAAACGTTAGCAGGAACAATTTTATATACATGGTCTCCACACAACTAAAAGAAAGGTGTGGTTACTGAGAAACACCATGGGATCCTAGCCTTTTGTATGACTTTATCAATTAGAAAAAAGTTGAGTGCAGATATTTGACATTCAAACTTTCATTTATGGGTGCTGATTGATTTATGGTGATTTTATAGGGAATAAATACAGCTATCATTGCTGGATTTGCAATACCCAAAGGAGGTTTGGAACATACCAAGCAGTTAGACTTGTAGGCTGTTTGAGCAATTTTCACATGAGTTTTCCATAACAGACTAGGGTATTCATTATTCTCTATATTCCTCTTGCCAATGTCTGAGGTAGTTATAACCTGGCTGCAATGTGATCTATCTGACCAAGGACATGCATCATATGTTAACTTGCAATCATGTAAATGACAAGAGCAAGAGTAATAGCAATTGTGCGACAGTTACTCAACTATGTCTCATCAGCACTACCAATGGGATCTCCTTGGATGGTTCCCTTCTTGGTGTCTTGGAGCCCATCATTTCTTCTTGGTCCTGTGAATGATGCATTCTTGACCCTGGAAGCATGTATCCACACTGGAGATTGCTCTGTTAGAACAGCCGTTCTAGCAACTACGGCCACTTTTGTCGGTTCACCATAGGGTGGATCCAGTGACCCGTGCTTCTGTAGTTGTTTGACAAGAACTGCTTGAAAAGGATGCTTTGGCTTACCTGCTGGTAGTGGGAAAGACAGAGATACATCACCATAGATTGAATTCAGTTTTTCAATTAATCTGACCACATGCTCCTGTTGTATGACCTCCATATCTCCTTGTAGATAAAGGATGAACAAACTCTGGACAGTCGCACTCCGGATCAGATGAAAATAAAAGGTGCCTTTATTTCTTCAAAATAAAAAAAACTCTCATCACGCAAATAACAGCAGCAAAGGGAAAAATATAAACCAAAATTACTGACGCATTTCATGCTAAAGCTAGCGCTTACTCATAGCTAATCTCCTTGCTGTAGCTGAGATTTACCTCTAACCAAAGGCATAGGAAATGGTCTAACATGGTCTTTTGAGAATCTCAAAAGGGGATAACCTTGTCTTGGAATCCATTCCTTACACAAGATTTTAGCAACTGTTTTTAGCACTCTCTCTCATAGTGGGGATGCCTTCTACCCATTTTGAGAACGTATCCACAATCAACAAAAGATATTTAAAATCTCCCTTTGCTACTGACATGTGTGTGAAATCAATTTGTAATTCCTGCATTGGACATTGGGGTGCTGGTAATTGATTCAATACGCCTATCTTTTTTCCTTGTACATTTTCCCTTGTACGTGTTAAGCATCTGGAAGGTTGAGCATCAACTAGATTCCATAGATCCCTGCATACAAAATGCCTGGAAATGGCTATTAATGTGTTCATTTTACTTTTGTGTCCAAAACCATGATAATGAGAGATGAACAATGGAGCAGCTGCTCTTAGGAGACCATACTTACCTATATCTCCCTCCTTGTTGGCCCACAGACCATATTGGTCTTGGGACAACCCATTCCGTGACCAGAATTGTATGTCTTCTGGAGTTACTAAGGCTTGTAAGTGTGAAAGGTCAGTATCTTTCACCAGAGAAGGTATCAAAAATATAGATGAGCAGAAACGAAGGGCACACTGGTTTGGGGGCAATTGTTTTAGCAGGAACAAAAGACTATTAGCCCCTCTGGTTCCTCCCCGTGCAGACACTTTGTGCAAGGCATACACTGACTACTGTCATCCTGGTACTCTGACTGACTGGTTCCCTGATGATTGCCAGGCGGCGCCAGCTCTGGCAGGTCCATCTTAGAGAGGAAGGAGCTGCTTGGCCCCTACAGCTGTGGGCATTATCTGTGCTCTGCACATGGCAGAGATCTACTGAGGATGGTAGAAGAGGAGGAGCCAGGGGAGGGGAGTACCTAGAGCCACCCACTGATCCAGGGACCTCGGGCAGTGCTTAGGCATTCAGACTGTCCCTGGCTAGGGAAAACTATCTGCAGGCACGGAGGGTCCTGCATTAAGGATGGCCCTTGGAACACTGACCGGGGGAAATTCCCTGCCCCTGCTACACACATGTTAGGCAGATTAGGCTGCCGCGAGGCCCCTGGGAGCACGAGGCCTTAGGCGACTTCCTAATCTGCCTAATTAGAGAGCCACGTCTGGATGTGTGGAATTGATAGGAAGATCTCACAAACTACACAGGAATGCAGAAAGGAATCAGTAAGGCCTGGTTCAATCTTACCTATCCTTTTTTAGTGCATTTTCAGTTTTGAAGAAACACACTACTGTCCATTTAACATTGTTTCCTATGGGTCACGCTCACATGTGTGCATTTCATCGAAAGAGCCAGAGACCAGCAGGTTGTGTTTTTGGTTCCATAGCTTTCAATTGATCAAAAATGTGTGTTGAAAAACGCAAAATGCACCCGGAATATGCATCAACTGCAACCTGCATAGGTGTGAACCAGGCCTTAGTAAGCTGCGTTTTACTTCTGTGAATTGCAAAGGTGAGGTACACTGCCTTAGTGTGCCTCCTCATTGTTCACATTTATTTAAATCAAATGTGCTTATTAAAGGGTAACTCTTCCTGCAGCTCTATGTCTGTACTGAGGTATAGACTTTCAATTAAAGAGCTGAAGGAAGTGTCAATGGACTTAAAGTGTGATTGCACTATGGCGGCTGAGACTTGTAGTTCATCCTTTCATAGATCTCTGTGAATGAATGATGCAGCTCTTCGGACAGAGCCCCACCACTTTCAGGTCTGACAGGGGGAGAAGAACGCCTGCATGCTGCCAGAGCAGGATCCGTATTGTATCATGCAACATGGTCCTAAATTTGGACATAGCCTTTAAGCCTGTTCTCATTAATGAAAAACTGTTCTACCACTTGCCAATTTATTTCAAACCATACCTGAGGGCTTACACCCCAAAACTTTTGGTTAAAAGAAAGATATTTCTTTTTTTTTATTGGTACTGTTTTTACCTTCACTATGTCAAATTGTGGAGACACTGGGCATTTTTTATCAACCCATACCTGAGGGCTTTAGTTCTCAATTTTTAGAAAGACACTTCCTGTCCCTTCCCACTCTGTATTTAGATCTGTTGCAACTGCTACTTCTAGCCTTCAAAATAAGCCTAGTAATAAAACACGTGTTGCTGATAACTTCTGGAAAAAGCATTTTTTTACTTATATAATTTAAATAATAGATGGTTTTGATATAGATGCTGCTGTCTTCAAGCAAAGCTATTTGTTAAAGTGAAAAAATATGAATGGTAGGGGTGCACTGTCACTGATGCTGTCCCTGAATATCATACTGTTTTGTAACACAACATTCAGTTTTGAAGCATTGTCCAAACCTGTAATTCAGCACATTAGTGTATTTTCCATGTTGCTTTGCAATGCAATTTGCTCAAAAGTTCAGATTCGCTGAGCATTTTGGGGGATTGGCCAAACTTTGGACAAATCAAATCTTGCAAGGTTTTGTTTATCACTGATTTAATCGTGTTATTCCATGTTACTGCACTGGAAGTGATGGAAAGTTATAATGTTTGCTCACTGACTAATAATAACCAGAATACCTCCTGACTCAAAATGATTTTCTCTGTAGGGCAATAAGCTGTTTTTAAAGCGATTCCTCTTTTCAAGAGATAACAACTGGCTCTGAAATTCATTTATCCAAGTTGCCAAAACTATTTTAACTATCAAATATTGATAATTATTATAAATTGTTTTTCTCATGTTTGTAGGACCTGCGGTCAGTTGCTAAGAAAATTTCCACATTTTTAGGAATAAAATTAGATGATGAGGCGATGGATATTGTGATAAAAAAAGCATCTTTCAAAGAGATGAAAGCAGATCCTCTTGCAAATAAAGAAAATATGCCTGAGAATATTATAGATAAAAAATTTGGGTCATTTATGCGTAAAGGTAACATATTTTAACTATACTGTAAAGTGATTTAGTTCTTACATGTAGGGTTTATATGTACTGTATATGCTTTCATACTTACACACTATATATGTATATCTATATCATATATATATATATATAGAAGCCAAGGGAGGTCAAGAGAAAAGCAATGAAAATTGGCTAGAGATAAAAGATCCAGAATGTTCAGAGGGGATATAAAAGGATCTCTGTCTGTTGGGGAACTAGAAGCCCAACTGTAATAATGACTCCTGCCACCGAAGGGTAGTATATTACTGATAAAATAAGTGATTGTAGGGATATGAATGAATAAATATATTTGGAAATAGGGTTACCCCAGATCGAGTTTTCAGAATAAGTCAATGCTATATATATATGGGATATTATTCATTTGCAGGCATGGATTATGCGGTCTTTTTATAGATCATACTTATCAAAGTAGATTCTCAGAGTCCCTTTTATAGTAATTAGGTTTAAACTTAGATTAATTTTAGTAAATTCTATCTAGTTAGTTAAACTTTTTTGTCATTATGAAAAATGTAATCCACCCATTAGTACAGGTAAACATATAAAATTTTGTTTGTATAAATGATTTAGAATGAAACCAACTAAGAAATCCATAGAGCTAACATATTTATATGCAATCCATTCTGGTGGTCATGAGGAATTTGAATCCCTGAGTAAAAATTGTGTTACCCTGGCAATTTTTGGTATTGTAGTGTTTCACAGATGGAGGTGCAAATATCTCCATATGTGAAATGAATTGAGGATGACATACAGTAGATCATATCAGCAAAGTGATTATTTTATGGATTAGTCAACCACCAGGATGGCATTGTTAGCTTATGTTTTCTATTAAGCAGAATATTATAGAACATACTGTGAGGGGGTTCGCTCGGTAGCGGGTGTGTGTGACCCCCTGGATGGGTTCACAACACAAAGTCAGGCACAGCAGACAGCGGTGTAGGTGCAAAAAACAAAAGGTCCGGTTTATTTAGGCTACATGCAGTGATACATATAACAGCCAAACAAAATAAAACAAGAAAATAAATCCTACACACGTAGACTCCCTGTCTAACAACTGGGTGCAGCCTTGTGCTGCCCCAGTCCCTGTCCCTGTCTCTATTGTAGGGGTTTGCCACACAGGCGTTAACTCACCGCACAGAACAGATCTCAGACTCCCCAGTCTATACACACAAAACTGGTTCCAGGATGGAGCATCTCCCTATGCATGCTGGGGTTTTTTGTAGAGGTCTTAATGAGCCCACTTACTTCAGCTGGGCTCATTAACTCTTCCCCTCTAATTGTAAAAGTCTGCATAAAGCCTGAATCTAGGACACACATATTTCCCATCCTGAATACAACCAGGTGATTTTACCTGCGTGCTGCCACATACCCCCCCCCCTCTTGTTTCAACCTTGGGGTTGTAACACAAGCAGCCAGACACGCATGTATCCGAGACAAAGCATCCACATTCTCCATTTTAACACCAGGGCGATGCTTAACTGTAAAGTTAAATTCCTGTAGGGCCAGGAACCACCTATTTACCCTTCTATTGGTCTCCTTGTTTTGAGCCATCCACTTTAAAGGAGCGTGATCAGTCACCAGGTCAAAGTGCCTACCTAGCAGATAGTACCGAAGGGAATCTAGAGCCCACTTCACTGCTAAACATTCCTTCTCAATCGTGGAGTAATTTACCTCATGGGACTTCAACTTCCTGCTGAGGTAAATGACTGGGTGCTCTTCCCCGTTCCAGACCTGGGATAACACTGCTCCTAACCCAACGTCTGATGCATCAGTTTGTACAACAAAGTCCTTAGAGAAGTCTGGTGAGTACAACACTGGCTGGCTACATAAGGCTGTTTTTAAGGACTGAAATGCTTCCTCAGCCTCTGGGGACCATTTAACCATAACCGACTCTTTCCCTTTTGTCAGGTTGGTGAGGGGCACAGCCTGAGAAGCAAAATGGGGAATGAATCGTCGATAATAGCCAGCGATTCCCAGAAAGGCCCGTACCTGTTTCTTGCTGTTGGGACGTGGCCAACTCTGTATGGCCTCGACTTTATTGACTTGGGGTTTTATCACCCCCCTCCCAATAGTGTACCCAAGATATTTGGCCTCCTCCTGTCCAATGGTACACTTCTTTGGATTGGCCGTAAACCCAGCTTCCCGGATAGAGTCTAGGACTGCTTGTACTTTTGGCAAATGTGAGACCCAGTCTGTGCTATGGATAATCACATCATCCAGGTAAGCTGCAGCATATTTATAATGGGGCCTCAGAATCTTATCCATTTTCCGCTGGAATGTTGCAGGTGCATTCTGTAACCCAAACGGCATTCTCTTATATTGGAATGCCCCATCTGGGGTTACAAACGCAGTTTTCTCCTTGGCCGACTCGGCCAGGGGAATTTGCCAATACCCTTTGGTGAGATCAAGAGTTGTCATATATCGGGCTGTTCCCAGCCGGTCAACCAACTCATCTATACGTGGCATGGGGTAGGTGTCAAATTTTGTAACTTTATTTAATTGTCTAAAATCGTTACAAAACCGCCAGCTCCCATCAGGTTTGGGCACTAGTACAATAGGACTGGACCAGTCACTCTGGGACTCCTCTATCACACCCAATTCCAGCATCCTTTGAACCTCCCCACGTATTGCCTCCCGTCGGGCATCTGGTATTCTATAAGGTTTTAGTTTTACCCTTTCTCCTGGCGGGGTGATAATGTCATGCTCTACGCCAGATGTTTGTCCCGGAAGCTCAGAGAAAATCTCTTTGTTACGAAGTACAAACTCTTTAACCTCCTGTTGTTGGGGTTTCGATAAGGTGTCTGCTATTCCAACCTCAGGAACTAAGCAATCAGGCTGTACTTGTGACAAAGTCTCTGCGACTAGGGATTCCCTATCCCTCCAGGCTTTCAGCAGATTGACGTGATAGATCTGCTCCGGCTTTCGCCTTCCTGGCTGTCTAACCCTGTAGTTCACCTCACTAATTTTTTCAATTACTTCATATGGACCTTGCCATTTGGCCAGAAATTTGCTTTCAACCGTAGGGACTAGCACCAAGACCCTATCCCCCGGGGAAAAAGTACGTGTCTTGGCCCCACGGTTGTACACTCTCTGCTGTGCTAACTGCGCTTGGGTTAAATGTTCCTTTACAATTGGCATTACCTGTGCAATTCTATCTTGCATCAGGGCGACATGCTCAATCACACTCCTGTGAGGAGAACTCTCATTTTCCCAAGTTTCCTTGGCGATATCCAGCAGCCCTCTTGGGTGTCTCCCATAGAGCAACTCGAAGGGTGAGAAACCCGTAGAGGATTGGGGTACCTCCCTAATGGCAAACATCAGATAGGGTATTAGACAATCCCAATTCTTTCCATCTCTATCCACCACCTTCTTTAACATTTGTTTTAGGATTTTGTTGAATCTTTCAACCAACCCATCTGTTTGGGGGTGATACACAGATGTACGCAATTGCTTCACTTTGTACAACTTGCATAATTCTTTCATAACCCGGGACATAAAGGGTGTACCTTGGTCCGTAAGCAGTTCCTTACAAATACCCACGCGGCTAAAAACAAGGGATAGCTCTTTGGCTATGGTTTTGGCCGAGGTATTTCGGAGAGGAATTGCTTCCGGATAACGGGTGGCATAGTCCAATATAACCAAAATGTACTGATGCCCCCTAGCAGACTTCATTATCGGACCTACCAAATCCATTGCGATCCTCTCAAAGGGGACCTCAATGATAGGAAGAGGTACCAGTGGGTTACGGAAATGTGGCATAGGTGCCGACTTCTGACACACAGGGCAGGAGGAACAATAATTTTCTATTTCCTTCATGACCCCAGGCCAATAGAATCTCTGCAATACCCTCTCTCTGGTTTTCTCTGTCCCCAGATGACCTCCCAGAATGTGTCCATGAGCCAATTCTAACACCAACTTCCTGTAAGGTTTGGGCACTACAAGTTGCTCAATGGTTTCTTCTGCCCTTTGAGCCACTCGATATAGCAGGTCCCTTTCCATAGTGAAGTAAGGATAAGGGCAATTCTTATCTGGGTTCACTAACTCGCCATCTATTTTCACCACATTTTCCCATGCCTTTATTAGGGTGGGGTCTTTTAACTGTTCTGTGGCAAAATTTTCCCTGTGAACCTCAAGATCCGAAAACTCCACAGACGGCATGTTTTCATCTGAGGATGTTGGCTCCTCCCCAGTTTCTCGAGTTTCCCCCGCCAATACCGACAAGGGAAATTCAGGAGAGTCCTCACCACTCCCAGAGGAATTCTGGTCATCTTCCTGGTTTATAGGGGCACCAATGGGGGCCTCAGGACAATCCCAGAGTTCCCAGAATTTTGGAAAATCCCTTCCCACAATAGCATCATGTGGTAACTGAGACACTAACCCCACCTGATGAGAGAGGTTACCTTTGGGGGTCTCAAAAAACACTGAAGTTACAGGATACTCTCGGGTGTCCCCATGCACACAAATAACAGCCACCCTGTTCTTCCCAGAGACCTCTGTAGTAACTAATTCAGCTTTTATCAATGTTACCAGGCTACCTGAATCTAGCAACACATCAACATGTCTACCATTAATACACATTTTACATAAATGTTTCTCAGGTCCCCGAATGGCAGTGCATGCAACTGTCGCAAACAGCGACTGACGTCTCTCCCTTATAAAGTCACATTGCATAGGCTCATCCACAACTGGGCAATTGGCTGCAATATGTCCCTCTTGCCGGCAGCGGTAGCAAATAATTTTTTTCGCTGCCTCTTGCAGCATGGGCTTCCTGGGCTGCTCCCGCCAGACCTTAGGTAGAACTCCCACCCTCTCACTCTCTCCACCCTCACCCCTTGGAGTCATCTTACCCGCCACTGGGGATGATCTGGTCTTAGGGGGGAAAGTCCGTGAGTCCCTGGAAGAGGTGGTCAAGTTCTCTGTAGCCAAGTACCTCTCAACCAGATCCACAAGTTTATCTGCATTTTCTGGGTCTCCATGGCTTACCCATTTTTGGATGGCAGTAGGAAGAGCTCTCAGGAAACGATCCATAACCACACGTTCCACAATGTTTGGTGCGGTCAAAATCTCTGGCTGCAGCCACTTCCTGCTCAGGTGAATGAGATCATACATTTGAGACCTGGGAGGTTTTCCAACCTGAAAAGTCCAGTTATGCACACGCTGAGCCCGGACTGCCAGGGTGACACCCAGCCGTGCCAATATTTCTGCTTTTAGCACCACATAGTCTTTTGCTTGGTCAGGCTCTAGGTCATAATAAGCTTTCTGCGATTCCCCAGTTAACAGAGGGGCCACCAGTCCAGCCCATTGCTCCTTAGGCCACTTTTCCCTTTCAGCAGTCCTTTCAAATGTGGTCAAAAACACCTCCGGATCATCCTCTCCAGTCATTTTTGTCAGTAAACGGCTCACACCAAAGGTTGCGGTATTATTGTACCCACTTGCTTCATTGGTCTGCGGACGTTGCTGTATCAATGTCTCTATTTGCTGTTGAAAATTCTGCTCTTGCTTCTGCAACAGGTCTATGAAGTGGGCTTCAGATCGCTGCTGGGCTTGTTGCTGAGCTTCCAAACTCTGCTGCAAAGTTGCATTTGTCTGCTGCTGATTTGCATTTGCCTGCTGCTGGGCTTCCAAACTCTGCTGCAAAGTTGCATTTGTCTGCTGCTGATTTGCATTTGCCTGCTGCTGGGCTTGTTGTTGAGCTGCAAGGCTCTTTTGTAAAGCTGCATTTGTTTGCTGCTGATTTGCATTTGCTTGCTGCTGGTTTGCATTTGCTAGAGCCAGCTGTCTCAGTATCTCCTCCATGCTGGCTTTAACAAAAAAAAAAAAAACTGCCAAAATTCTCCACCAACTGTGAGGGGGTTCGCTCGGTAGCGGGTGTGTGTGACCCCCTGGATGGGTTCACAAAGTCAGGCACAGCAGACAGCGGTGTAGGTGCAAAAAACAAAAGGTCCGGTTTATTTAGGCTACATGCAGTGATACATATAACAGCCAAACAAAATAAAACAAGAAAATAAATCCTGGTCAGCTTGACCTCTAACTACACACGTAGACTCCCTGTCTAACAACTGGGTGCAGCCTTGTGCTGCACCAGTCCCTGTCTCTATTGTAGGGGTTTGCCACACAGGCGTTAACTCACCGCACAGAACAGATCTCAGACTCCCCAGTCTATACACACAAAACCAGGATGGAGCATCTCCCTATGCATGCTGGGGTTTTTTGTAGAGGTCTTAATGAGCCCACTTACTTCAGCTGGGCTCATTAACTCTTCCCCTCTAATTGTAAAAGTCTGCATAAAGCCTGAATCTAGGACACACATATTTCCCATCCTGAATACAACCAGGTGATTTTACCTGCGTGCTGCCACAATACATATAATGACCACTATTATAAGTAGGCCACACATACACTTTTATATGTATGGCCCAGGTATAGACAAAGAGGAGCAGTTCAGTATTGTAAATGTATACATCTCTTGTGACTAGTATATTTGCTTCATCGATTCTGGGCATGGTATTGTGTAAGATGAAGGATTTCGGAGCTTATGAGGAAAAAAGACTCCTCGAATGTTGAGATTTGTAGGTCATACATATAATACTCACGAGTATCCTATGATCGAATACTACAAGTGCATAAGACTTATAGATGTCCATACTTCCCATCCTTCTTCAGGACAGTTCATCTGATATGTGCTGTGGGTATGAAAAGCAAGAAGAAAACAAATAAACATTAAGACCCCTTTCACACCACACCGCCCTTTGCGTCGGTGGTATAACGCCGCTATTTTAAGCGGCGTTTTACCGCCGGATTTGCGGCGCATTTCGGCCGCTAGAGGGGCGCTTTTACCCCCCGCTAGCGGCTGCGAAAGGGTTAAAACCGCCGGCAATACGCCGAAATAGCGGCGTTTTGCCGGCGGCATTACAGCGCTGCCCCATTGATTTCAATGGGGAGCAGCGGTGGAGGAGCGGTAATCACACAGCTCCTTCACCGCTCCAAAGAAGCTGCTGGCAGAACTTTTGCTCCAAAGAAGCTGCTGGCAGAACTTGGGGGTAAGTGAGAGAAAATCTTCAAAGCGTACATAGGCAGAAATAAAATTCTGACGCAGGGTTTTAGCCTTCCCCTATGGTCTGTACAGTTGCACTTTGTGGTCTCTGTATTCAAAATGCTGAATAAATTTGTTGTTTTCAAGTTTTGTAGGTCATATATTTAATTTCAGGCAAGCTGAAAAAAATTCCCTTCCATCATAGTAGGCTACAGTTCCTATTAAAATACATAATTGCAATTAATCTTAGAAGCATTTTGAAGGCATTATACGCAAAGGATCCATTTGTCATGTTCTTTTTTAAAAAAATGTTTTTTTTTTACAATTTTCCTAATTTTTGACTATAATATGTCACTATTTATGTATGATTTTTAATGTAACCATTACTATCATCTATTAAATGTATCTATCACTTATAAAACAAGAGGTATTAAATATAAGAGTACCAGTTGTCATGAACTGAGCATAGACCCAGATAATGTCTGTCATCTGTAGGCATCACATGATACAACTATCTATCTAATCTATCGATAACCATAATTGTTTCTAATGAAATCAGACAAAGCTGAGTTTTTTTTTTGGCTCATTTAAAAGCCTGTGAAATTATTATTTATTTTATAATGTATATGATCTAAACATTGTAACTTAGATTTGTGCCATTTTATCTTCAGGTCAAGTTGGAGACTGGAAAAACATAATGACTGTGGCTCAGAGTGAAACATTTGATAAACTATTGCAGGAGAAATTGGGAAGTTTATCACTAAATTTTACCTGGGAATTCTCCGAATGAACAGTTTTCTCTCATTTCACTTTCTTATCTCATGCTATGACAAAAATACAAATGCATTTTTCTTGATTTAAAGCAAGTGGTAAATATATAATCATAATGCATTTTTATTATAAAAAAAAAATAGTAAATCATAATTTGAATCTTCTGTAAACATGATAACCATTGTCTGCTTTCATTTCTTGCATGTAACTCTAGAAATTCTGTAACTCCTAAGTTCCTGGAGGCACATAGGGATTGATGAACATCTTACATTATACAATTGTCATACATTAGACACTTTTCTTGTATAATTTACCTTTAGGCTTACCAAAATCATATAATTTGAGGTCAAACCTAAACAACTTAATTGTTATGCAGCTGGTAGGCCCTTGGACTACATAGTTGAAGGTAAATCCAAATAAACTATAATAAGAAAATTGTATAATGTATGGCCAGCTTTAGACAAACAGTTTATACTGCTGCCTACAGAGGGTTGGGACATTAGCAAACAACAAAGTGTTGACCCAGTCCCCTGTATAATCCTGGAACCAAAGAAAAACACATAACTCCAGGCAATAAGGCAATATTCAGGTGCTAAATGGTTATCAGTTACAGACCTCGGCTCACCACTGTCCAACACAAATAAGACAAAGAAACGATCGCACTCTGAGATTTCCAAGACTTGCTTGATGTTACCTTTATTGTCACAAGTGCATCAGACAAACATAGGACAAGCAGTTGATGTGTTTCACAAGTGATAGCTTGCTTGTTCACAACAGCCTGTATAATCCTACCTCCAACAATTATGCTGTATCAGCAAGCAGGACAATAATATAGATGAGTGAGACTTACATACTTCAATAAATAACCACTGAGAAATCCATCAAATGTGGGAAGCGTACTATATATATATATATATATATATATATATATATATATATATATAGAAAGGCCAGTATGGTGGCCTGAAATTATGGGAGGAGCCCGGTGGAGTATATAACCAGCCCGTTCGCCTATCCTCCTCGTCGGTTCCGGTGCGCAATACCTGATACGTCAGATATCAAGGGCCGACTATCCTAGACCAGACGCAGTGAGCCCGTTCGTGAGTTCCCGCGTTGTTCGTCTCCGTCTTGACCATCTTCCCGTTCATCAGCGTCCGTGGGTCTCGCCGTCGGAGTGTCGTCTTACCCATCGAATTTGTCGTTACACGTCGGGCCGGCTGTCGCAGGTAGGGCTTCGGCACCCCCTTTTTTTTTCAGTTCATGTATTACAATGTCCCATCAAACATTCCCGGAACTCACGAACCGCTCGAATGTTTTACTGTGGCTCTCGTACTCATGTCACTGTTTCTACTTTCGATGTAGTCGTTATCACCTTCGGTCAATCACGCCACGTCAGGCGATTCGTTCGCAGGTACGACATTCGAAACCGTTCGACTCCCCGAGCATTTTTATTAGTATCGGTCGAATCGTTCGACTCACAGCCGACTGCTTGTTACGACAAAGCAAGCAGTCCGCACGTATCGGTTGGTCTGCTCCAGTTCGAACATATCTCATCATTCATGCAGTTGTGTTATGTATCTCATTTCATCTCATTTCAAGTCATTTCAGTCCCACTCATTTCTACCGTTTCAAATCATTTCTGTCACTAGCCGCGCTCCGGCGCGAATCTTGTCGCACCTCTGGTGCACCGATTCGCTTTGAAGTGCCCCAGGGTTCGGCCTCATTTCTGTACATGCTCCAGAGACTGAGTCACTCGCAGGTTCACGCACGGTCCCTGATTCTTGTCTTTGTCATGGCATACCATTTCTGTCACTTATTACGCTCCAATTCGAATCCTGTCGCATTCTTCTATGCACCGATTCGTCCTGGTGTGCCCAGCTGCTACGCCTCATTTCGGTACATGCTCCAGAGACGGATTCTTTGTAACCTACAGTCCAGTCGTTGAATCCTGTCTCTGTCATGGGATATAATTTCTGTCACTTATTACACTCCAGTTCAAATCCTGTCGCATTTTTCATGCACCGATTCGCTCTGGTGTGCCCAGCTGCTACGCCTCATTTCAGTACATGCTCCAGAGTCGGATTCTTTGTTGTTACCATCAGTCCAGTCGTTGAATCTTGTCTCTGTCATGGGATATCATTTCTGTCACTTATTACGCTCCGATTCGAATCCTGTTGCATTTATTTATGCACCGATTCGTCCCGGTGTGCCCAGCTGCTACGCCTCATTTCAGTACATGCTCCAGAGACGGATTCTTTGTTGTAACCATCAGTCCAGTCGTTGAATCTTGTCTCTGTCATGGCATATCATTTCTGTCACTTATTACGCTCCAATTCGAATCCTGTCGCATTTTGTTTTTTATGCACTGATTCGTTCTGGTGTGCCCAGCTGCTACGCCTCATTTCAGTACATGCTCCAAAGACAGGATTCATCTGTTTGGTTCATGGGCTCGTCCTCTGATTCTTGTCTTTGTCATGGGTTTTCATTTCATTTCACCTATCACGGTACGAATAGTCACATCTGTGTACCAAATTCGTCTCGGCGTGCCCCAGGAATGGCCTCATTTCAGTACATGCTCCAGAATCCGTTTCGTGCTCGGTCGCAAGTTGTGGCATGGCGATCTGGATCTCTGTCATGGCAGGTTCTCTCATTTCACTGTCACATACCGCTTCCCGGTTTGGGTCCAGTTGATTCTTCAATGTTTGGACGCCTACCGGGGGCCTTGCTCCTCGGCCTCATTTCATTATAAGTTGCCTCGGAAGGGAAACACAGCTTCGTTTAGGCGTGTCTCGCTGTTTTCTCCACATACAAGCGTAGACTTCTTGCAATCGTTGCAAACACACATCCAAGCGTAGACTTCTTGCAATCATGGCAAGCACGCATCCAGACATAGACTTCTCGCAATCATTGCAAGCACACATTCGAGCATAGACCTCTGGCACTCATTGCAAGCATGCATTCGAGCATAGACCTCTTGCAATCATTGCAAGCACGCATTCGAGCATAGACCTCTTGCGATCATCGCAAGCACGCATTTGAGCATAGACCTCTTGCACTCATTACAAGCACGCACTCGAGCGTAGACCTCTTGCAATCATGGCAAGCACGCATTCGAGCATAGACCTCTTGCAATCGTTGCAAGCAGATGTCCAGGCACAACTCATGGCAATCATTGTTGGCAGGCACTTCTGGCTGCTCGATAGATTGCTTTGGGGAAAGCCTGGATACCTTCCTAAAGGTACGTTGTATTACGGGGTACTTATATTTATAGGTATAGTTGATCCAGGGAAAAGTCCGATTGCCTCTCGAGGGGTCAGGAAGGAATTTTTTCCCCTGCTGTAAGCAGATTGGGCTATGCTCTGTTGGGGTTTTTTTGCCTTCCTCTGGATCAGCTGCGGGCGTAGAATTGGGTGTGTCAGGTTGTGTGATACCTTATTTTATTTTGATTTGTGGTGGGACTGGATGGACTTCTGTCTTTCCGGCCTGGCTACCCATGTGACCTACCATAATTCCTTACAGTCGTTGCAAGCACAAGTCCTGGCATAACTCCTTGCATTAGTTGCAGGCACGCATCCTAGCATAACATCTGGCAATCATAGCAAGCACGCATCCTGGGTAACATCTTGCAATCATCGCAAGCACGCGTCCAAACATACATTCAAGCACAACTCCTGCAGTCTTCGCAGTGCACATGCGGTAACACGAATGGCTCACAGTCACTACGTACACATCTCCAGTGACAGACTCCCGGGCAATTGTCGCAAGCACACGTTTAACACACTTTTGGTCATGCCAAGGCTCGCGACTTAGCATAACTTCTTGCAATCATTCGTTGGCAAGCACGTTCTCAGTGGCACACGAACCGGCTACACGTCATTTTCAGCAGCACTTAATTGGCCACTCGTCTCTTGTGGCTTTTCTTACAAACCACTCACTGTTGTCTGCCTACCCGTCTCTTCCTTAGGACAGTTGAGTTCAACTTCTGTCCCGCACCAGGATCATGTTGACACACGCAACTGGCTTCTTCCTGTAGCACGCCCAGGCTATTTCTAGCCAGCGTTCAGCATTTCTTATCCTTACAGTGCACGGAGAGCCATCTGTCATTCGGCCCGTACAGTAAGATCCCCACTACGAGGCATCCAGAGGCATCAGCCCATTGCCAACGGCAAACGCTCGCCCATCACAACTACCATCTTTAGGGGCATATTATATCCTCGCATATTCCCCAGTCTAGTCATCCAAAAGACACCTACAGTCCCTACACGGCATGTCGAGTTTCCCTATGCGCATCATCCCTCAGGGTCGCGCCTTTGTGTCACGCCTGTTGGTCTTACTGTCCCTCTCACAGGATCCAGAGCAAGCCCTCAGCCTGGATCCCGCGGCAATAGCAGTCCTTGCTATGCGGGAGGAATTCCTATCGTCTGGGAATGGCGTCTCCCTGTTCATTCCCTCTGTGTCTTCCCTTTCTCCCCAGGTGATGACCGACGCAGTGGCCTCCACGGGCTTGCGGCTGTTTTTGGCCACCTCTGGCTCGCAGCTCCCTGGCCTCCCCAGTTACTGGCAATTCCTGGCTGCGCCAAGGCGTCCTCTCTGTTGATTATGTCCTTCCTACGTCGACTGGTCCAGCTCTTGTTGTTGTTTCAGTTCAACATCCGCTGTTCCTTTATCCCCGGTAAATTCAATCAGGCAGCGGACGCCCTCTCCCGCTTTAACCTTGTCTCGTTTTCGATCAGGTACCCGGAGCCGGACCAACATCAGCAGCTATCCCGGACTGGTCTCGACTGACCCTGGATTAGCCCCTCACCTCCTAGCGGCTACCCAACTCATTGATCACTCCCTTTCCCGCAATACCCTCAAGGCCTATCAATCAGCCTGGAGGGCCTTTAACCGCTTAATCACGTATCACAGCACAGAGACGTCCCGTGTCAAGCAAGTCATAGCCTTCATTTCCTACTGCCACTCGCAGTTGGCGTTATCCTTTAATACGATCCGGCTATACCTGACCGGTATAACACTTCACCTCCCTCCAGGACCCTACCGTACCCTCCTTATTTTACCACGCCGTTCAGGCTGTTATGCGCGGTATCCAGAAGCGCCAGCCGATGGCCGGCACCAAACGACTGCCTATCACAGGAGACGTTTTAGAAATATGTCAGATATCCTGGCCACTTCACCTTTTCGGTCTCCACATTAGTGTCATTTACAAGCAGCCATACACCCGGCCTTCTACGGCTTCTTACGGCCGAGCGAGTTTACTGGTAGTAGCCTCACGGCACGCATGCTGTGCAAGCACCACCTGGTCCGATTCAAAGACCATTTCGTCTTACACTTAGCAGTCTCCAAGACACAGCAGCTTGGCTCGGGTACGGACATACACTTCTATAAGTCCAACAACCTCTGGTACCCGGTCGCCATTCTCGCCCGCTTGTTGACCCTTTTGGCTGATCAACCAGGAACTAGTACGCTTCTGCCATTTCACACTAAGCCTCTGAACGCTGCCCGCTTTATGGAACATCTCAGGATACTCCTGGGTATCCTTCACCTCTATCCTACTCACTACTCCGGACATTCATTCCGTATCGGAGCAGCTTCAACAGCATCCCGCCAAGGGGTCCCGGACCACATTATCAAGAAGTTGGGCAGATGGAGGTCCACCTGTTTCGCCCGCTACATACCCAATCCGCTAGTGGAGATGGCCCAGGCCTTTGTTGAGCTCACCCAGTAACAAACTTGAATCAATAAAATGCAACCCCTACCTGAATGTTTTGCCCCCTTATTTTGGTATACCGTACGTCAGACCAGGGCACACTTTCAGGTCCATTTCAAGTAAGCGAGTGTATGTTAACCTTGTTTGTCATCCTTATCCGTATCGGTCAGAGGGCTCTGGACCATAAATAGAAAGGCCAGTATGGTGGCCTGAAATTATGGGAGGAGCCCGGTGGAGTATATAACCAGCCCGTTCGCCTATCCTCCTCGTCGGTTCCGGTGCGCGATACCCACCCACCCATCCCCTTTTTCAGGGCATTTCTCAAGCATTATACTCCTCATGAGAGTACTCATTCCACTCCATTCATATTCATTTCATTTATCACCCACTTCTCTATCTAAGGTATGCCCCCTTATTTTGGTATACCGTACGTCAGACCAGGGCACACTTTCAGGTCCATTTCAAGTAAGCGAGTGTATGTTAACCTTGTTTGTCATCCTTATCCGTATCGGTCAGAGGGCTCTGGACCATAAATATATATATATATATATTGTAAGGGATCTTCCCGGGGTAGGGTGTGTTTGGACACAGTTCACAACAGACTTGGAATTTATAAAGCAGATCTTGGCGTTTATTCGTGGTACAAACAGTCCAGCAAACAAAATATACAGCAACACCGTGCTTTCTAAGTACAACAAAAATAAAAGTCCTAGCCCGGCTGGGCGCTTACTAACAGGTTCTTCTCACCTATCTGACACTTCCAAACACAGCGTCTTTCGCCTGGATATCGCAGGGTGAGTTTTAGCTCCAGCAGTGGCTGTGCTTGCAGCTTCCTTCAACACACAGATTGTTCATTCCCTGGCTGAGAGCAATCACCTGCAGACCCTGCAAAGCCTTTAGCTTCCCAGGCTAATTAGGATCAAAGCTCACCTGATCCCAAACCCAGAACTGGATCGGGGGATGTGGAATGACAGGTCCCTCTACCAAACCTACCTGCCATTCCATATAAACCCAGGCCCGGCAAAATTAAATAACAACTCAGCAGCATATCGCTGCTGAGAAACTGATCCATCCTGGATTTACCATCTCACACTGTGTAGCAACCTAGGTGAGATGTACACCCCCTCGATCACTTCTCCAGTGACATGTCTACATATCCCCCCCCTCTTTTTCAGACCGGAGGGCTGAGCCTTTTGTCCCCACAGACAACTTACCCTTGACAATGCGTCAGCATTTGCCTGTAATTTTCCTGGCCTGTGTTCCACAGTGAAATTAAAGTTTTGTAGGGAGAGAAACCATCTAGTCACTCTTGCATTTCTCTCCTTGTTTAACTTCATCCATGTTAGGGGGGCATGGTCTGTCACCAACTTGAATTTCCTGCCTAGCAAGTAATACTTTAACGATTCTAGGGCCCACTTTACTGCCAAACATTCTCGCTCCACAATGGCATAATTTTTCTCGGCCGGGGTTAGTTTTCTACTCAAGTACGTCACTGGATGCTCCTCACCATTCACTACTTGTGAGAGTACTGCACCTAAGCCTGTGTTAGAGGCATCTGTCTGGACCAGAAATTCTCGCCTGAAATCGGGGGTAACTAAGACAGGTGGTTGGCACAAGGCCGACTTAAGGCTTTTGAAAGCCTTCTCGGCCTCTGGGGTCCACGTGACCATTGCTGTCTTTCCGCCCTTTGTCAAGTCAGTTAGTGGAGCAGCAACTGAGGCAAAGTTCGGCACAAATCTACGGTAATACCCCGTAATACCCAGGAAAGCTCTAACCTGTTTCTTTGTCAGGGGTCTAGGCCAATTCTGTATTGCCTCAATTTTATTTAGCTGTGGCTTAATCAACCCTCTCCCAATAATGTAGCCTATATATTTGGCCTCTTCTAGGGCTAGAGCACACTTCTCGGCATTTATGGTCAACCCCGCATCACTTATGGCATCCAACACGGCCTGTACCTTACAGAGGTGACTTTCCCAATCAGGGCTAAAAATGACCACATCATCGAGGTAGGCAGCTGAGTAATCACGATGTGGTCGCAGAATCAAGTCCATCAACCTCTGGAAAGTTGCAGGCGCTCCATGTAACCCGAATGGCATCACTACATACTGGAATAGCCCATCAGGGGTGGAGAATGCAGTTTTCTCTTTAGCCTCACCAGAAAGTGGAATCTGCCAGTAGCCCTTTGTGAGATCGAGGGTGGTTATGTACCTGGCGTTACCCAACTTCTCAATCAACTCATCTACCCTGGGCATAGGATACGCATCGAACTTGGAGAACTCATTCAACTTTCTGAAATCGTTACAGAACCTCCAAGTTCCATTGGGCTTTGGGATTAGCACAATTGGGCTGGACCATTCACTCTGTGACACCTCAATTACCCCCAGAGCAAGCATACGTTTTACCTCGGCAGATACGGCTTCCCTACATGCCTCGGGTATCCTATAGGGCTTAAGGTTTACTCTGCTTCTAGGCTCAGTTTCAATGTGATGATGGATGAGGTGTGTACGCCCTGGGAGGTCAGAGAACTTGTTTTTGTTTTTCTGTAAAAATTCCTGAGCCTCCTGTTTCTGTGACACTGATAGAGTATCACCTACCTTGACTGGAGGGATTGGTGGTGACAAATTATTAACAGTATTTGTCGCCACCAAGGATTCCCTGTCTTTCCAGGGCTTGATCAAGTTTATGTGATAAACTTGGAAAGGCTTCCTTCTACCTGGTTGGTGCACCTTGTAGTTCACCTCACTGACCTTTTCAACAATTTCATAGGGACCTTGCCACTTCGCCAAGAATTTACTCTCAACAGTGGGGACTAGTATAAGGACCCTATCGCCTGGGTTGAATGTCCTGATTCTTGCGGACCGGTTGTAAATTCTACTTTGGGCCTCTTGAGCCCTCTGGAGGTGTTCCCTTACCAGGGGCATTACAGTGGCTATACGGTCCTGCATTTGTGCTACACGCTCAATAACACTCTTGTATGGGGTGGACTCATTCTCCCATGTCTCTTTTGCAATGTCTAGTAGACCCCTAGGGTGATGACCATAGACCAACTCGAATGGTGAGAACCCTGTGGACGCTTGGGGCACCTCCCTAATAGCAAACATGAGGTAGGGTAATAAATGATCCCAGTCACGCCCATCTTTTGCCACCACTTTCTTCAACATATGTTTCAAAGTTTTATTAAATCTCTCCACCAATCCGTCCGTCTGGGGGTGGTATACAAAGGTACGGATGTGTGAGATTTTAAATAGTCTGCATAATTCCTTCATTACTTTCGACATAAATGGCGTACCTTGGTCAGTTAGGATTTCTTTGGGGATCCCAGTCCTAGAGAACATATAAAACAACTCACGTGCAATTGTTTTAGATGCAGTGTTTCTTAAGGGTACAGCCTCAGGATAGCGGGTCGCATAATCCAGGACTACCAAAATATACTGGTGTCCTCTAGCTGACTTTACAATGGGACCCACTAAATCCATGGCAATACGCTCAAAAGGCACCTCTATAATAGGGAGCGAAACCAAAGGACTGCGAAAATGTGACACTGGGGCACTAACCTGACATGTGGGGCACGACTCACAGTATTTTTTAATGTCATCATATATGGCCGGCCAAAAAAACCTCTGGAGAACCCTCTCTCGCGTTTTGTCAGTCCCCAAGTGTCCCCCAAGAACATGGTTATGTGCCATGTCAAGCACCTGACGCCGGTACGGCTTAGGTACCAGAAGCTGTTCCACAATCTCATCCTTAACCTTATTGACTCTATAGAAAAGATCATTAGTCACCGAAAAATGTGGAAACCTTTTTTCAGCATCTGGTTCCTGAGGTACCCCATTCATTACAGCAACCTGCTCTCTCGCATTTTTGAGAGTGGGGTCCTGTAATTGTGCAGCCCCAAAATTATCCCTAGACACCTCTAAGTCTAGTATATTTTGCTCAGTGGGAGGAGCCTCCTCCTCCCCAGCCAGGACCTGTAAAGGAAAACAATCATTTTCATCCTGTACACTTTTATCATTCACAGTGGACAAGGCAACCACCTTAGAGGTATCCTCACTCCTTTTGGGGATTTTTCTTTTTTCCCAGAGAGCCCAGAATAAAGGAAAATCGCGCCCCAATATTACATTATGCATGAGGTTTTTAACCACACCCACTTCATATTGTACTGTGCCTTGTTCAGTCCCGACTTTAGCCAGCACTATAGGGTACACTTTTGTATCACCATGTATACACACAACGCTCATATGCTTTTTAGACTCTAAGTCCCCAGTCACCAGGCTAGCATGCACCAAGGTTACGAGGCTTCCTGAGTCCATTAACGCTTTAACAGGAAAGTCATTGATTGTGATGTCGCAGATTTGCGGTTCAGTCTCTAGTCCAGGAACTGCAGCACAAGATGGTTCCGCAAATAGCGACTGACGCCGGCTAGCGTCACATTCCATGGGTTCAGAGGTAAGAGGGCAATGGGCCGACACGTGTCCCGCCTCATGGCATCTCCAACACTGGATAGGGCCTGGTCTCTTTGGCAAGGAGTCCTTTTCAGAGCCCCTTAGCCACCCGGGACCATCACCAGTCTTTTGTCCCTGAGACACCATTTGAGCCCTTTTCCCTCTATCAGCACCCCTCCACACTCCCCCAATAGATGGAAGTCTCTTACCAGCTGACGGCACAGATCTGGCGCTCCGGGGAGGTGAAGATGCTGCAGGAACATCACGGAGGTAGTCCTCAGTCGCCTGGAACCTCTCCATAAGGTTGACAAGTTCGTTTGCGTTCTTAGGATCACCTTGTCCCACCCAGCGTTGCAGGTCAGTAGGAAGCGCTCGGAGGTAGCGATCCATCACGACCTTCTCTAGGATTTGTGCAGGAGTAGAAGTGTCTGGCTCCAACCACTTTCTTGCCAAATGGATTAGGTCATACATCTGGGACCTCGCTGATTTGTCCAGACTGTAGCTCCAGTTGCGTACCCTCCGGGCACGGACTGCAGTAGTAACTCCTAGTCGGGCAAGTATCTCCTCTTTTAGCCGAGTATAGTCCTTAACCTCTTGCTCACTGAGGTCATAGTAGGCCTTTTGAGGTTCACCTGTTAAATAGGGCGCAATTACCTCTGCCCACTCAGCGGCTGGTAACTTCTCTCGCTCAGCCACGCGCTCAAATACTGTTAGAAAGGCCTCCACATCGTCCTCAGCAGTCATCTTTTGCAGCGCTTTCTGCACAGTCCTTCTCCCAAAAAAAATCTCTGGAGCGGCTCCCATCACTGTGGGTGGATTAGCAACCACAGGCGCCTCTCGAATTGCTATCAGGTGCTCGATAAGTTGTTGTTGTGCAGCCATGGACTGTTCATGTCGTCTATTGACCTCTGTCTGAGCCTGCTGTTGTGCAGCCATGGACTGTTCATGTCGTCTATTGGCCTCTGTCTGAGCCTGCTGTTGTTGCAAACTCACTTGCATAAACTGCTTCAGCATCTCCTCCATGTTGCTGGACTGTTCTTGGAGTGTAGTTGCAGCTTTCACCCAGGACATCAGCAGCTGTAGCCAAGTCTGTCCACACCGTTGCCCCTAGCAACCGCGTTGCCCGCTACCTCCACCAATTGTAAGGGATCTTCCCGGGGTAGGGTGTGTTTGGACACAGTTCACAACAGACTTGGAATTTATAAAGCAGATCTTGGCGTTTATTCGTGGTACAAACAGTCCAGCAAACAAAATATACAGCAACACCGTGCTTTCTAAGTACAACAAAAATAAAAGTCCTAGCCCGGCTGGGCGCTTACTAACAGGTTCTTCTCACCTATCTGACACTTCCAAACACAGCGTCTTTCGCCCTGGATATCGCAGGGTGAGTTTTAGCTCCAGCAGTGGCTGTGCTTGCAGCTTCCTTCAACACACAGATTGTTCATTCCCTGGCTGAGAGCAATCACCTGCAGACCCTGCAAAGCCTTTAGCTTCCCAGGCTAATTAGGATCAAAGCTCACCTGATCCCAAACCCAGAACTGGATCGGGGGATGTGGAATGACAGGTCCCTCTACCAAACCTACCTGCCATTCCATATAAACCCAGGCCCGGCAAAATTAAATAACAACTCAGCAGCATATCGCTGCTGAGAAACTGATCCATCCTGGATTTACCATCTCACACTGTGTAGCAACCTAGGTGAGATGTACACCCCCTCGATCACTTCTCCAGTGACATGTCTACAATATATATATATATATATATATATATATATTGTACAGGAAAAACTGACCAACTAGCAAATTCAACAGCAGCAGAAAATAGAATATTTGTCCAATACCAAAATGTTATTTGCAGGGCTACAAAAAAAGGCCTAAGCCTAGTGTGTCTAAAACTTGAGTTCAGGGAATGAAAGGTTTGATAGATAAGATAAGTTCAGTAGAAAAATGAAGAAGTAGCAAAATGAGAACAGAGTACATATTAAGAACATCTAAGGGTGTTGTGAAATGTGGTAGAAACCACAAACATATCTTCAAAGCAAGCTGACTTCAAAATAAAAGAGAAGGATTCCAGAATCCTCCATTTTATACCTTCAACGTTAAAACCTGTGCTGAGGAGTAAAGGGTAATAACCCTATAGCTATCACTAGGAAGATTCATGTAAAAGGTAGAAGGGAAGAATCTATGGCAGGAGTAGGCAACCTTTCCAGCACAGTGTTTTTCTTGGGTGAGATATCATATGTAGATATTGGCCAGCACACCAAGGATCATCAATTTCGTCCAAACATTTTTTTATTCAAGAAAGCAATGTAGTGCAACTTTTCGGAGCCACGCAGGACCCCTTTGTCAGGCATGTGATAAGACATGCCTGACAAAGGGGTCTGCATGGCTCCAAAATGTAGAACTACATCGTTTTGTGATGTGATCTTTCTTGAATAAAAAAAAGTCTGGATGAAATTGATGATCCTTGGTGTGCTGGCCAATATCTACATATCGCACAGGTTCCAGTATCCAGCTGGCGGTCGCTACAGCATGTAATACCTTAAGAGCTCATTCCAGTAATGTGTGTGATGGGAATATGGACTGTGGATGTGATATCAGGGGTCTAAACAGACCTCTAATGTTTCATATTTGAAACAGAGAAATGAGATTCAGGACACAGCCCGCAATCTCCATCTCTGCAGCCTCAGCTGCACAGAATGAATGGACAGAAATAGCTCCATACAGAGCTTCCTGTTCATTCACAAACTGAAGCATACTAAATACAGTTTACTATGTCTCAGTTATAAATGAACTGGGCCAGTGATCCCTACGAATCACTGACTCAATTCATTAAGATAAGGGAGGAGCTGGTAAATTATACACTCTCCATCCAGAAAGCAGGGTGAGGGGGGGGGGGGGGCGGCAAAGAGTACGCAGGGGCTTGGGGCAGCAGGTGGTGGATAGTGGGGGGTGGCATATAGAGGAACCATTCCCCTTCATTTTCCTCCTGCAGCAACTGAAAGGCTGCATGAGGAAAATGAGGGGGATTGGTTCCTCTATATGCCACCCTTCCTATCCAGGTGTACAGGGGGCTGCACTGGAAACCTGGAGCATGCAATTGTGACCCCTGCAACTCCTGTAGATACGCCTCTGCTGGTGGGATGGGATGAGTGACAGTGTTGGGGGGGTGAGTGACAGGGCTGGGGGGGTGAGTGGCAGTGGGGGGATGAGTGGCAGTGGGGGGGGGGGGTGGGATGAGTGGCAGTGGTGGGGGGATGAGTGGCAGTGCTAGGGGGGTGGGATACTGGGTTCATTGACAGTGCTGGGTGCCAGGATCAGAGACACTTACTTGTTGTCAATGTCCACTCGGTTTCCCCTGCATTGCTCCATGTCTCTCTCAGCTCTCTCTGCTCCACGTGTCTCTACTCACATCTGTTAGGAGATGGGGTCTCCTCACACAGCAGCCGTGACCTCCTGAAGCTCCTCCCCCATCATTGTACTGGGTCAGCTGGCACTCTTCTAGATTCAGCTCCCCAACTGCACGCCCCATCATCAACATGTGGCTGCAAATGGAATGGGCAGACCCGGAAGAGAGACAGTGTGGGTGGTCCACTGTGCAGTGAGTGTCCCTGCTCCGACCCAAGCGTAACTAGAGAAGTCAGTGCTCCCCCCCACAATGACAGAACACCAGGGCCCAGTCGTAAGTGCAACTGCTGCAACTCTGGTAGTTCTGCCACTGACTGTACCACCCTACACATCTACCCCACCACTGTAGCTTCTTGCTCATCTACCCCACCACTGTAACCCCCTGCTCATCTCCCCGACCATTGGAACCCCCTGCCCATCTACATCACCACTGTAACCCCCTGCTCATCTGCCCCACCACTGTAACCCCCTGTACATCTGCCCCACCACTGTAACCACCCTGCTCATCGTCCCCCCCAATGTACCTTGCTGCACATCTGCTCCACCACTGTACCCTCATGCTCTTCTGGCTTATTGCTGAACCATCTTCTCATCTGTCCTAACACTGAACTTATCTGCTCGTCTGCCCCACCACTGTAACCCCGTTTCTCATCTGCCCCACAACTATACCTCCTGCACATCTGTCCTACCATTGTACCCCCTGCTCTTCTGCCCCATAAATTTACCCCCTTTCTCATCTGCCCCACCATTGTACCCCCTTTCTCATTTGCAGATCTGTCCCACCACTGTACCACCCTGCTCTTCTGTCCCACCCCTGTACCACCCTGCTCTTCTGTCCCACCACTGTAACCCCCTGCTCATCTGCCCCACCAATGTTCCCACTTTCTCATCTGCCCCACCACTGTACCTCCCTGAACATCTGCTCCACCGCCGTACCCCCATACTCTTCTGCCTCACCGCTGAACCATCTTCTCATCTGTCCTAAAACTAAACGTATCTGCTCCACCACTGTAACCCCTTTCTCATCTGCCCTACCATGGGTACCTCCTGCACATCTGTCCCACCACTGTACACCCTGTTCTGCCCCACCACTGTAACCCCCTGCACTTCTGCCCCATCACTGTAACTCCCCACTCATCTGTCCCCCCAATGTACCTCCTTTGTCCTCTGCCCCAACACTGAACCCCACTGCTCATCTTTCCCACCACTGTATCCCCCTTCTGATCTGGCCCAACACTGTAACCCCCTGCTCATCTGCCCCATCACTGTACCCCCCTGCTTTTCTGTCCCACCACTGTACCCCCTGCTCATCTGTCCCACCGCTGTAACCTCCTGCTCATCTGTCCCATCAATGTACCCCCTTTCTCGTTTGCCCCACCACTGTACCTCTCTGAACATCTGCTCCACCGCTGTATCCTCATGCTCTTCTGTCTCACTACTGAATCACCTTCTCATCTCTCCTAACACTGAACCCATCTGCTCATCTGCCTCACCACTGTAACCCACTTTCTCATCTGCTCCACCAATGTACCCCCTGCACATCTGTCTCATATCTGTACCCCCCCCGCTCTTCTGCCTCATCTCTATTCCCCCTGCTCTTCTGCTCCACCACTGTAATACCCTGCTCATCTGTCCCACCAATACATCCTTTCACATCTGCCCAACTGCTCTACCCCCCCTACTTTTCTGTCCCACCACCAAACCACCTTCTCGTCTGGCCCAACACTAAACCATCCATCTTATCTGACCCAACACTGAACCCCCTGCTCATCTGGCCCAAGGTTGAACCCCCCTGCTAATCTGCCCCAACACTGAACCCCTCTGCTCATCTGCCCCAGCACTGTACCCCCTGCTCATCTGCCGCAACACTGTACCCCCCATGCTCTACTGTCCCACTGCTGAACACCATTCTCATTTCTTCCACCACTACCTCCCTGCACATCTGCCCACCGCTGTATTCTTCTGCTCATCTATTCCATCTCTGAACCCCTCCTGCTCATTTTCCCCAGCGCTGTACCCTCTTCTCATCTATGATATGCGTGATATGCAGAGTGGTGAAAGGAAGAGAGATGAGACACATCTATCTGTCCTAGCACACTCATCCTGATGATCCAACTCTCGTATCCAGCCCGTGTGCTTGTATGTGATGTACTGTATGTGATGTCACATACAAGCATCTGGAATGGATGCGCAATGATGAGCTCAGGTCAGGGGCATTTTCTGAGAGCAGTGGGCCTGTGTGCAGGTTCATAATTTGGGCCTCCGCAGCTGAGAAAAGGTAAGGTGCTCTGCGCCACAGAAAAAGACAGGTGTGATCTTTATTGCACTGAATACTGGCTGTGGCTTAAAGAGACACAGAGTGCAGGGGTTCAGTAGTAAGTGATGTAAAGATTCAGAAATAATTTCAACAAAGTTCCCAGAAGCTCAAGGGTAATTCCACAAACTTTCACCTGATTGTGGTTTTCTCAATCACAGTGAAATCCCTTATTTCTGAGATTGGTAGTGGCAACCAAGCGAGTCATCTTCCTTCAGATGGTGGATGGGGCTAGCAAGACTGTGATTGGCTATAGCAGTGGCCAATGACAGTCCTCCAGCTCCTGGAAACAGGGACTGCCTCCTCCCCCCAGCAGAACTGCACCCAATCTCTTCCCCATCACAAAAGCTGACGATCGCAGCTAGAGCAAAGTTAGAGAACTAAACAATGTTTCCCATCTTTTACAGTGTGTGGGGGGCACAGTGCCTCCCCCCTCAGTGCAGGTTCAGCATAGGGAATTTTGAAATTGGAATGCATTAGTGTCTTATTGATACTTCACTGAGCTGCTCTGCTGATGGGGAGGGAATGGAGTGTTGGGAAAAGAGGCTTTGTATGCCGGGGTTGCCTACCCCTGATCTATGGAGTCTTCCCCTTAGGTCCTGAGCTCTGAGAGGTTCATGCTGGGACCTGTAGTCCTTCACTTTTGGGATGTCACATCCCCAAAAGTAAAGGACTACAAGTCCCAACATGAACCCTGGCTGAGATTTAAGGATGTGATCTCCTCCTCTGCTGCCAGCTCATTCTCCCATGACACACATGTTCCACATTTAACATATGTTCTAATTCATTCACTGCTCCCGACCTCACCTCAGACAGTTTGACTCTGGAGAGGTGCTTCTGGTACTGTCAGTACCAGAAACACCTCTCCAGAGTCAAACTGCTCCACATTTCCCTGCACCTGATTAGAGCCATAGGCTCTAATAGGCTTCAAAATAGGATGGACTCAGAGCGCAGAGAATTACACTTGGAGCCCACCCAGGTGTATTAGAAAAGCAAATGAATATTTGCTTTTTTAACACTTAACCGGCTCTCCACCAATCAGGATAGCGCAGGTCTAATAGTCATCACCTGATTGGCTGGAAGGTCTGGCGCTCCTATTGGACATCTAGCAGGAGGAAGCATGGAGGACACGGGAGCCACTGCCTGACCCACTGCCCATCCCACAGGTCACCCCCATCATCTGCTGCCTGACCCCCCACCAAGATGCAGTAAGTGCCAATCAGACAGCGAGGTAGGGAGTATGCTTGTTAAATGCTGCTGGGGGGGTCGCTGTGGTTGCATTTGATGGGCACAGTGTGGCTGCATTTGATGGGCACAGTGTGGCTGCATTTGATGGGCACAGCAAGGCTGCATTTGATGGGCACAGCGAGGCTGCATTTGATGGGCACAGTGTGGTTGCATTTGATGGGCACAGAGTGGTTGCATTTGATGGGCACAGTGAGGCTGCAATTGATGGGCACAATGTGGCTGCAATTGATGGGCACAATGAGGCTGCATTTGGGCACAGGGTGGATGCAATTGATGGGCACAGTGTGGCTGCATTTGATGGGCACAGTGAGGTTACATTTGGTGGGCACAGTGAGGTTACATTTGTGGGCACAGTGAGGTTACATTTGGTGGAAACACTAAGGTTACATTTGATGGGCACAGTGAGGTTACATTTGGTGGGCACAGTGAGGTTATATTTGATGGGCACAGTGAGGTTGCATTTTATGGACACAGTGTAGTTGCATTTGATGGACACAGTGAGGTTACATTAGGTGGGCACAGTGTGGCTGCATTTGGTGGGCACAGTGTGGCTGCATTTGGTGGGCACAGTGAGGTTACATTTGGTGGGCACAGCGAGGTTACATTTGGTGGGCACAGTGAGGTTACATTTGGTGGGCAGAGTGTGGCTGCATTTGACTGAGGGGAAACATGCAGGAAGACAGTGAGATCAGCAACACTGCAGCACACCAGTGTGAGCCCACATCATAGGACCAGCTATTGCACAGGTTGCTGAAAGAAACGTCCTTATCTGCAGAGAGGGGGGAGGGGGCTGGTTACGGCTCACTTACTTGGAAGGACCCAACACGAGGCTCAGTCATCACAGCTTCCACAGCGTCCCATACAAAACACTGTCTGCTCTGTTTAAATGTTCCCGCCCACACATCCTATTCAGACGCAGCACAGTGTGGACGGGCACAGTGAGAGAGGGGGCTGGAGGAGGGAACAGCACTGTGACAGGACACATGTCCGCTCAGAGCACAAACGTTCCTGCGCTTCTGGGCTGTTATCAAGCCCTGTCCGCCTTCCTCCGGACCGAGCAGTAACATGTGGCCAACTGCGGAACAGCACATGTTCCTGCATAGCTCAGCTGGCAGCTCATCAGCCTTTTTATAGGGAATCAGAGCAGCCCAGGGGGCAATTGCATCCCTGCCCCCCAGCCCAGCCCGCCCCTGATCACTAGCTGTCCACAAAGGTCCTTTTAAGGCCTCATGTAGGTGTACAGTATATAGGGTTGTACACGTATAATATACTTTCTTTCAAATATAGAAAGTATATTATGGTGCACTGCTGACTGCTGTGCTGCTGAGTGCTGACCGATACTGCAGCTGTCTTTTATCAGTGTAGGGACTGGGGGACAGTTTTATGTTTGGAGCAGGGACAGTCTTCAAATCACTAGCTACTAGGTCCACAAAGGTCCTTTTAAGGACTGGTATAGGTGTACATTATATAGGGTTGTACACGTATAATATCCTTTCTTTCAGATATAGAAAGCATATTATAGTGCACTGCACTGCTGTGCTGCTGACTGATTCTGCAGCTGTCATTTCTTAGTGTAGGGAGGGACAGTTTGGTGTTTGGAGCAGGGACAGTCTGCAATTCACTAGCTACTAGCTAGCTACTATTAGGTCCACAAAGGTCCTTTTAAGGACTGGTATAGGTGTACTATTTGGTGTGCAGTATATAGGGGTGTAATACACGTATAAAATACTTGCACATATAGAAAGCATAGTATAGTGCATTTCCACTGTGCAGCATTGTGACTGCTGAGCAGTTCTGCAGCGATATTACAAAGAGTGACAAACGCAATTAAAAAAAAGTATTATAACTGGTGTGATAGACCAGTGGCCCCCAAAAACGACAGATTGAAGCGGTGTGTTATATACCTTCTTCCACATACATACTGCACTTCTCTAGAGACTTTTGTCACAAGGTCATTTAAAAAATTACAGGCAGAGGAAGAGGCAGGCCCTTCCGCAGGGGTGGTAGGGGTAGGGCAGGAGCAACAGGCTTGAGCCAAAGTGGGAAATTGCAGAAGGTGCGTTCGATTACATCAAAGGACGCACCAGACTTGGTTGAGTGGCTCACTCAGCTTTACTCTTCTGCACCCTCCTCATCCTCTCGATCTGCACCCTCTTCTTCACTCTCTGCTATGTGCACCCCCAAAGACACTACCACCAACACCACCACCATATACCCTCTACTTGAGTCACAGGAATTATTTTCCGATCCATCACAAGACATTGTCGATGCGCAGCCACTCTTACTATTATTATTATTATTCAGGATTTATATAGGGACAGCAATTTACGCAGTGCTTTACAATATAAAAAGGAGGCAATACAGTTACAATACAATAAAATACAAGGTGGTACAAAAGGTTATAACTGTCGGGAATGAGCTGATGGAAGTGGTAGTTTTCAGGGATCACCTGAAGGTAGCAAGAGTAGGGGATAGCCGGACCAGTGGAGGTAGCGAGTTCCAGAGGATTGGAGAGGCTCTGGAGAAATCCTGGAGATGAGTATGGGAGGAGGAGACGAGAGAGCTTGAGAGTAGGAGGTCTTGAGAAGAACGGCAGGGATGATTTGGGTGATATTTGGAGACAAGATTGGTGATGTAGCTCGGGGCAGAGTTGTGAATGGCTTTGTATGTTATGGTTAGTATTTTGAATTTAATTCGCTGGGCGATTGGGAGCCAGTGTAGGGATTGGAGGAGAGGGTTGGCAGACACTGAGCGGTTGGTAAGGTTGATAAGTCTGGCAGCAGCATTCATGATAGACTGAAGAGGCCAATGAGAAGGGAGTTGCAATAGTCAATGTGAGATATAACAAGGGAGTGAATGAGGAGCTTGGTGGTTTCATTTGTTAAAAAGGGGCGAATTTTAGAGATGTTACGGAGGTGAAATCTACAAACTTTTGACAGCGATTGGACTTGGGGCTGAAATGACAAGTCAGAGTCTAGGGTTACACCTAGTACCCTGGCGTGAGGGTAGGGCCTGATGGTTGCATTGTTGATTTTGATGGAAAAGTCATGGAGGGGGGCATGTGCAGGGGGGAATATTAGTAGCTCAGTTTTAGAGAGGTTTAGTTTAAGGAAGTGATGTGACATCCATGCTGATATGTCAGTTAGCAGGTTAGTAATGCGAGAGGAGACTGAAGGAGTGAGGTGAGGAGTAGACAGATGGATCTGGGTGTCATCGGCGTGTAAGTGGTATTGGAAGTCGTGGGCAGTTATCAAGTGACCAAGGGAGGAGGTGTAAATAGAGAAGAGAAGGGGTCCAAGAACAGAGCCTTGGGGGACCCCCACAGAAAGAGGCAATGGAGAGGAGGATACAGAGTTGTAGGTGACACTGATGGAGCTCTGTGATAGATAGGCAGAGAACCAGGAAAGATCAGAATCTCGGAGGCCAAGGGAATGTAGTTTATTGAGCAGGAGCGGGTGGTCAACAGTATCAAAGGCAGCAGAGAGGTCAAGTAGTAGGAGTATGGAGTACTGGCTGTTGGTTTTAGCAGTTAGTAGATCGTTAGTGAGTTTTTGTAAGGCAGTTTCCGTGGAGTGCTGCGAGCGAAAGCCAGACTGTAATGGGTCAAGAAGGTTATCTTCACTGAGGTAGGAGCTAAGGCAGTTGTAGACTAAGCGTTCTAGAAGTTTAGAGGTGAATGGGAGCAATGAGATAGGTCTTAAGTTGTTCAGGTTGGTGGGGTCCAGTGAGGGTTTTTTTAAGTATGGGGGTGATCTGCGCATGTTTTAGAGGGGAGGGGAAGGTGCCACTTGAGAGGGAGAGATTGAAGATGTGAGGGAAGGAGCATAGGATAGAATTAGAGGGTGACCCTAATAGTTGTGAGGGAACAGGGTCCAAGGGACAATTGGTTAGGTGAGCATCTGAGAAAAGTTGTGCAACCTCTTCAGTAGTAGCCAATTCAAAAGAGGAGAGTGTTGAATGTGCTATTAGGCCAGGTATGTTGGGTGAGGAAGATGTACGCACAGCGGAGGTGTCCTCACGCATTGCATCAATCTTGTCTTTGAAGTGATTGGCAATCTCTTGGGCAGTGAGTGAGTTAGTGGGTAGAGGGGGGGGACGAAGCAAGAGTTAAAAGTTGAGAAGAGCCGACGGGGATTGAATGACAAAGTATTAATAAGAGATACAAAGTAGGCTTGTTTGGCAGCATGGAGGCAGAATTGTATTTTAGAAGGGCAGATTTATATATGGTGAAGTCTTGGAGGCATTTGGTTTTAGGCCACAGCCATTCAAGAGCACGGCAATGTCTCTTGAGATTTCTAGTGTTGTCAGTTTGCCAGGGTTGTAATGGTCGGGGCCTGATTCTGCGAGTGGTTAGAGGAGCAAGTGCATCTAGTGATGAAGAGAGTGAACTGTTGTAGACAGAGATGGCAAGGTCAGGACAGGACAGGGGAGAGATTATTTCATATAGGTGGTCAGTAGCAGAATAGAGAAGAGAAGGCTTAAGGTGGCAAAGGTTTCTACAAGTGATTGTTTGCTGCTTGGAAGGATGGGTGGTTGGAGGCAAGGATACAGTGAAACTAATGAGGTTGTGATCAGAGAGAGCAAAGGGGGTGTTTGTGAGGTTGCCAGGGTTGCAGAGATGGGAGAATACAAGGTCAAGGGTATTACCATTGGAGTGACTGGAAGTATGTGTCCATTGGGTTAGGTCAAAAGATGAGGTTAAGTCGAGAAGTTTAGCTGTAGTTGAGTTGTTAACGTTGACAGGAATGTTAAAGTCACCAAGAATGATGGTGGGTATTTCAGAGGAGAGAAAGTAGGGTAGCCAGGCAGCAAAGTCATCAAGAAAGCGCGACACCGGTCCAGGAGGCCGATAAATTGCTGCAATTCTCAGAGAAATAGGAGAAAACAGGCGAATACAGCGCATCTCGAAATAAGAGAGGGAAAGAGAGGGAGGGATGGGAAGGACTTGAAAGGTGTATTGTGGGGATAGAAGGAATCCAACTCCACCTCCTTTCTGTCCATTGGGTCTGGGAGAGTGCGTTCAATGGAGACCACCATGGGAGAGGGCAGCAGGAGAAGCTGAGTCCAAATTTTGAAGCCAGGTTTCAGTTATGGCGAGTATGTTAAAGCCATGAGAGATGAAGAGGTCATGTACAGATGTTAGCTTGTTACAGATGGAGCGGGCATTCCAAAGGGCGCATGAGATAGGGGGGCTGCCCACATATGTGGTATCCCCGTACTCAGGTGAAGCAGCAGAATATATTGTGGGGTGCAATTCCACATATAACTATGGCATGTGTGAGCAATATATCATTTAGTGACAACAGGTTCACGTTAAGAGGTGTTGTTGCATTCTGCCAACCAGCTACCAGAAGCTCTCTAGGCCATTACATAGCCTACTGCAGTGATGGTGAACCTTGGCACCCCAGATGTTTTGGAACTACATTTCCCATGATGCTCAACTACACTGCATAGTGCATGGGCATCATGGGAAATGTAGTTCCAAAACATCTGGGGTGCCAAGGTTCGCAATCACTGGCCTACTGTATAAGGTCTGATTTCACCTGGGAAAAATATGATTTGTCAGATGGTATGGCAGTGGTGAATTTGATCGGACAGCATGTGTGAAAGGGGCCTGAAACAATATTTTTTATATGCAGACACATGAACATGGTTATAATGTAACACAAATAAAAGGTCTAAAAATAACCCATTATAGCATGTAATATATCAATATACTGTACATAAAGTTAGAGTTACGTAAGTGACATAGGGAATAACAAAAGTTGCTTATATTTAAATACAAATTGTACAAAAATATGGTGGAAAACTATAGTATATACTATATAAAAATAACTGTTAATATATCAAAACCTGAGAGAATGGATGTTTAAGCAGCACAGTAGCAGCACTAACTAGCCAGTTTCACATCCTTATGCTTTTATATGGGGGGGGGGGGGGGGGCTGGGTTTTGATCAAATAAAAACAAACTTTTACACTTAAGAAATCAAAGTAGCACACATAATAATTTTAATAGCAAAAATGCAGCACTAACCAACCAACCCAGTTTCATGTGTAGGGGGGGCTGAGTGACCTTTGGTGACCTTTAATAAATAGTAAATAGCTGAAAAACAAAAAGCAGTAGAACTGATATTTAAACAGCACAAACCATTACAAAGGAGGCACCAACCAGCCCAGTTTCATGCCTTTTGTAGGGGGGTTGGGTAAACTTTGGTGACCTTTATTAAATCAACAATAACTGAAAAACAAAAGGAGAGAGAATGGAAAGTAAATAGGCATACACCAACACAAACGTGGCACTAACCAACCAGCCCATTTTCATTTAGTTTGGCTGTTGTAGGTTTTTTTTAGGGAAGGCATAGCACAAATGATGTCCCCCTGTACATACATATATGCATGTGCAGACTGGCAACTGGCTGGGCAGATGAGCCCGAGCCTGTCACCAATGCTGGCACCAGACAGAGTATTTAAACAATCAGAAGGAAAATATAACCTCACACCTTCGCTGTGTCAAATTACTATTACCTTGTGGCGCTAAATTTATAAGGTCGGTCCCCCTGTAGACACCTCCAAACGTATCTGGTGGCAGTATACAGAAGGAACTTTCCAATTTTTGTTTAATTTCTCTCAAACAAAATATATATATGTGTGAAAAACAGAAAAAATATAAAAATACAAGCATATAAATCACAAAATCAAATAACCTTAAATCACTCAATAAGTGTGTATGCTAAAAATAAATACTGTTAAATAACACATTCAATTGTGTCCATACCCCTTGAAAAACACAGTGTATCCAAAAAATACTATGCAAATAGGTGTCCCAAAACTTTGCATATGTTTTTTAGCGTGAAAGAAAAAAATATATATATTATTGTGTCTCAAAAATAACAATTATTTTCTAAAAAATAAATAAAAAAACAAGTCCTCAAAAAACAAGTGTCCCAAAGAAAATCAATAGGCAGTGGTGAATCAACAATCAGCACATCCTTCTCCTGTGTACTTTTATGAGTGTCCCCAGATGATAAAAAATCCTTCACCACACCAACAGTGACCCCCTGTAGATGGAGCACTCACCAGATGGAATGCCTAGCACTCTCGCACCAGGCTCAACAAGCGTTGTAAATTAATTGAGGATCACAGGTGTCCAGCACACAATATTCAGGGAGTATTCATTCCTCTTTGCAGATTCCAATAGAAATATTTCCCCAAATTCATGTAAAAAACTTGTAACAAGCACTCCAAAATCACTGCAATACTTCACATCAGCAAAACTTCACTCTTAAGGCATTGGTGGTTATAGTAGAAACTGGTTGCAGTAGCAGTGTCAGTGACTTACATCACTATTGGTCATTAGTAATATATATTCAACAGATCAACTGACTCTTTAGTCCTAAAATCGATGTACACCTATTCCTCATTCTGATAATAGGGTATTATGAATTGCTAATAAAGCAATTCACATCCAATTCGATGTTCATCCCCCTCGGGGCCAGGCTCTTCACCAGAAAAATCCATTTGGTTTCTCTCTGAGAGAGTTCCCTCACCCAATTGGAACCCCTCCATGAGGGGTGGACATAATCAATGCCACAGAATTGTAAAAGACTCGGATCTTGATGATGATACTCTTTAAAGTGTAAAGATACACTATGATCCCGAAAGCCCTTGCGAATGTTGGCTAGATGTTCGGAGATGCGGACCCTTAGTAATCTCTTAGTGCGACCAACATAGAATAACTTACAGGGGCACCATAAAAGGTATACCACATATTGGACATTGCATGTCATAAATTCCCTTATGTGGAAGGTTTCGCCCTCTCCATTAGTTACCATAGTGACCCCTCTATTTAGATTCCTCACAGTTTTACAGCAAATGCATCTTCTACATGAGAAGAATCCCTTCAGATCACCTGATATAGTTTGTCTGATTGGGGGATCAATTCTTTTTTTGATGATTTTGTCCCCTATTCTGGGGGCCTTTCTGTAGATAAACTTAGGGTAATTCGGTAGACATGGGCCCAGATGTTTGTCTCTCCCAAGGATATGCCAGTGTCTTGCAAAGATATACTCAATTTCCCTATACTGATGATGGAATCCCGATAGGAACTTAAATTGATGTTGTATATCTATCCCCTTCTCACGTGGCTCAAGACAGACTTCCCTGGGTATATTAGCTACCTCTTTGATAGTCATGTCCAGACTAGATGCATTATATCCCTTCTGTACGAACCTCTTTCTCAGGACATCAGATTGGATTAGATAATCCTTGTCAGTGGTACAATTGCGGCGTACCCTCAAGAATTGCCCTCTCGGAATGTTCTTAATCCAAGAAAGATGATGCCCACTTCTTGTGGGTAAGAAACTGTTCCGATCGGTGGTTTTGAAGAATACTGTGGTTTTCAACAGTCCCCCCTTTCTTTCAATGGTAAGATCCAAAAAATTTACGCATTTGGAGCTAATATTAAAATCCAATACAATATTGTTGGAGTTGGAATTCAGTCTCCCGATAAATTCTCTGGCTGATGTCTCAGTGCCAACCCAGACAAAGAATAAATCGTCTATAAACCTCCGATAAAAAATTAATTGTTGAGGTTTATTTAAAAAAACAGACCTGTCCTCCCACTCAGCCATAAACAAGTTGGCGAGGCTCGGGGCATACTTAGCCCCCATTGCCACACCAACCCGCTGAGAGTAAAATGTGCCCCCATACCAGAAGTAGTTGTGGGTCATGCAAAATTCCAAGGCATGACCCACAAATACCTTTCGAGAATGGGAGACATCATCCCTTCTACTCATCGCCCAATTGAGGGCCAGTAAGGCATCCTCATGTTGGATGATAGTATATAGGCTCGATACATCAGCTGTTACTAAGAAGACTTCGGCACCCGGGGGAACAGAGATCTCCCCCAATGATTTGAGGAGATCAGTGGTATCCCTCAAGTATGCTCGTGTGTCTCTTACGCTAGGCTGGAGGAACTTGTCCAAATATTCCCCCAGCCTCGCTGTCACCGAGCCAATCCCGTTCACAATTGGGCATGGAGGCGGAATCTCCAGATTTTTATGAATCTTGGGTAAGGTGTAAATCACTGGAATGCGACAAACACTGGGGGTTAGGTATTTTGCTTCTTTGCTACTTAGTACCCCCTTTCCATATCCCCATTGAATTAGGGCCTCCAACTGACTTTGATATTGGCTAGTAGGGTCTGCATCCAACTTCCTATACGTGTTAGTGTCATCCAATAGTTCCCTTAGTTGTTTATCATAAAAGGCACTATCTAGGATGACAACCCCACCTCCTTTGTCAGCCGGTCGTATAATGATTCCCTTCTTTTTTCCAGAGATTTTATTCCGTCTATAAAGTGCCTAGCATTTACTTCTTTTTTTAGGGGTAATTGTTCCAGGTCGTTCAGCACCAAATTTTTAAACACCTCTACGAAGTGATTACTCACAATCTGGGGATTAAATAAGGAACGTTTTTTTACTGAGAGTCTGGCTGTAGGGTACCATACAGCAGGAGGAGGGGTAAGAGATTTCACTGACACTGCTACTGCAACCAGTTTCTACTATAACCACCAATGCCTTAAGAGTGAAGTTTTGCTGATGTGAAGTATTGCAGTGATTTTGGAGTGCTTGTTACAAGTTTTTTACATGAATTTGGGGAAATATTTATATTGGAATCTGCAAAGAGGAATGAATACTCCCTGAATATTGTGTGCTGGACACCTGTGATCCTCAATTAATTTACAACGCTTGTTGAGCCTGGTGCGAGAGTGCTAGGCATTCCATCTGGTGAGTGCTCCATCTACAGGGGGTCACTGTTGGTGTGGTGAAGGATTTTTTATCATCTGGGGACACTCATAAAAGTACACAGGAGAAGGATGTGCTGATTGTTGATTCACCACTGCCTATTGATTTTCTTTGGGACACTTGTTTTTTGAGGACTTGTTTTTTTATTTATTTTTTAGAAAATAATTGTTATTTTTGAGACACAATAATATATATTTTTTTTCTTTCACGCTAAAAAACATATGCAAAGTTTTGGGACACCTATTTGCATAGTATTTTTTGGATACACTGTGTTTTTCAAGGGGTATGGACACAATTGAATGTGTTATTTAACAGTATTTATTTTTAGCATACACACTTATTGAGTGATTTAAGGTTATTTGATTTTGTGATTTATATGCTTGTATTTTTATATTTTTTCTGTTTTTCACACATATATATATTTTGTTTGAGAGAAATTAAACAAAAATTGGAAAGTTCCTTCTGTATACTGCCACCAGATACGTTTGGAGGTGTCTACAGGGGGACCGACCTTATAAATTTAGCGCCACAAGGTAATAGTAATTTGACACAGCGAAGGTGTGAGGTTATATTTTCCTTCTGATTGATTAAGTGATTTATACATAAGTGGCAGCTGGGGGAGGGCGGGGGCCGGCGCAGTGTTGACACACATAGGTGTTGTTATTTGAGGTGTGTATGTTTGTTGGTATATATTTGATTTAAACATTAGCAGCCGGAGGTGTTCATTCACCCATTATATTTTCACATATCACTATCACTGGGTAGTAGTATTTTTTGGGGATTTAGTGTGGAACAACACTATATTATATATATATATATATATATATATATATATATATATATATAAAATGTCTTTTTTCCTTTCACTTAATTTGAGGTAAGATGGAGGCCATCAATTTATTTGGCTTCACGACAAATTAATCTTGATAGCATTTTTTCAAACAACTGTGAAATGATGGAGGAGGAAGAGGACCTTTCAGGACTCCTCAAAAACCTTGATCACCTATTAGAAAAACAGGTGAAAGCCTGGTGGGATGTGCTCACTTTTGAGCAATACTTAAAGGAGGGGTTGATCTTTAGGAGCCTGAGGTGGGATGTTCCCCCACAGGACGGTTTGGATGACCAAACCTTGATGGATGAATGGTTAAATTTTTTTAATAGAATGGGGAAGGAACTACAATTACTGGTTTTAAAGAGAAAGGAGATTAAATTGGTCAAATTAAAGGAACAGATTGAATCAATTAAGGTTAGATTGGAACCCTTGGGCGATACTAATCAAATGAAAGAGTTCAATATTACAATGAAGAAAAAATTGGAAAAATGGGATAAGGATATCCAAAAAAAGAAAGTGAAAAAATACAATAGAGATGCAACTGACTTTAGGAATAATAAAATTTATGCTTGGCAGACAAAGGGAACAACTACAATTAATGAGCAGGAACCCTCTGGTAATGTGAATGCATTAACTGCAAGGCAGAACCAGGGGGCTAAAACCCAAGAGGGGAAAGGAAAAACCACTATGAAAAATATTGGGAATAAAGTAGGTGTACCCCAGGTCTCTGGATCAACTTATACCAACACCCAACAGAGGAGATCGGACTCTCAGGGGGGGTACCAGTCACCAAGATTACCACCAATGGAAAGAGTGGAGGGGTACCCACCCAGATATTTTGATCACCAGCACCCACAGATGGGTGCTTATGGATACCCGATGAACTATGCACCCTATGCGGACCAGAGATGGCCGCAAGAGGGATATGGTGCATTGAGTGATACTCCTATACCACTGTATAATAGATTTACCCCACTGAGACAGGAGGACAGGGGAAGGAGATACAGTGGTAATACATATCCACCCCAATACCCTCCCCCTCCACCTTTTCTAGATCAGAGGGGGAGAGGGGGCAGGGGAGGGGGGACTTTGAGGGGACGAGGTTTAGGAGCACACAAAGGTCCGAGAGATGGACCTTACCAACAAAATGCACCAATAATAAGAGACGGAGGGGATGTCGGGCAGGAAGGCGGAAACAGTTTAAACAATCCCAGAAAGAGACTGAGGGACAACTGAATGATGGAATCTTCAACTTAAGTGAGGTACAATTAAACACCAATGAATTGCATATTTTGAATACGGGTCTTAAATGTGCCCCGAAAAAAATTATGAACAAATTCGAAGTATACACGGAGTTTAAATATTAAAAAACATTTTTTAATGCACCCCAGTAAAACACACCTTGAGGCTAGTACAAGGCCTCTGCAAAATGATAGTGGTTTAAAAAAACGTTCCTTATTTAATCCCCAGATTGTGAGTAATCACTTCGTAGAGGTGTTTAAAAATTTGGTGCTGAACGACCTGGAACAATTACCCCTAAAAAAAGAAGTAAATGCTAGGCACTTTATAGACGGAATAAAATCTCTGGAAAAAAAGAAGGGAATCATTATACGACCGGCTGACAAAGGAGGTGGGGTTGTCATCCTAGATAGTGCCTTTTATGATAAACAACTAAGGGAACTATTGGATGACACTAACACGTATAGGAAGTTGGATGCAGACCCTACTAGCCAATATCAAAGTCAGTTGGAGGCCCTAATTCAATGGGGATATGGAAAGGGGGTACTAAGTAGCAAAGAAGCAAAATACCTAACCCCCAGTGTTTGTCGCATTCCAGTGATTTACACCTTACCCAAGATTCATAAAAATCTGGAGATTCCGCCTCCACGCCCAATTGTGAACGGGATTGGCTCGGTGACAGCGAGGCTGGGGGAATATTTGGACAAGTTCCTCCAGCCTAGCGTAAGAGACACACGAGCATACTTGAGGGATACCACTGATCTCCTCAAATCATTGGGGGAGATCTCTGTTCCCCCGGGTGCCGAAGTCTTCTTAGTAACAGCTGATGTATCGAGCCTATATACTATCATCCAACATGAGGATGCCTTACTGGCCCTCAATTGGGCGATGAGTAGAAGGGATGATGTCTCCCATTCTTGAAAGGTATTTGTGGGTCATGCCTTGGAATTTTGCATGACCCACAACTACTTCTGGTATGGGGGCATGTTTTACTCTCAGCGGGTTGGTGTGGCAATGGGGGCTAAGTATGCCCCGAGCCTCGCCAACTTGTTTATGGCTGAGTGGGAGGACAGGTCTGTTTTTTTAAATAAACCTCAACAATTAATTTTTTATCGGAGGTTTATAGACGATTTATTCTTTGTCTGGGTTGGCACTGAGACATCAGCCAGAGAATTTATCGGGAGACTGAATTCCAACTCCAACAATATTGTATTGGATTTTAATATTAGCTCCAAATGCGTACATTTTCTGGATCTTACCATTGAAAGAAAGGGGGGACTGTTGAAAACCACAGTATTCTTCAAAACCACCGATCGGAACAGTTTCTTACCCACAAGAAGTGGGCATCATCCTTCTTGGATTAAGAACATTCCGAGAGGGCAATTCTTGAGGGTACGCCGCAATTGTACCACTGACGAGGATTATCTAATCCAATCTGACGTCCTGAGAAAGAGGTTCGTACAGAAGGAATATAATGCATCTAGTCTGGACATGACTATCAAAGAGGTAGCTAATATACCCAGGGAAGTCTGTCTTGAGCCACGTGAGAAGGGGATAGATATACAACATCAATTTAAGTTCCTATCGGGATTCCATCATCAGTATAGGGAAATTGAGTATATCTTTGCAAGACACTGGCATATCCTTGGGAGAGACAAACATCTGGGCCCATGTCTACCGAATTACCCTAAGTTTATCTACAGAAAGGCCCCCAGTATAGGGGACAAAATCATCAAAAAAAGAATTGATCCCCCAATCAGACAAACTATATCAGGTGATCTGAAGGGATTCTTCTCATGTAGAAGATGCATTTGCTGTAAAACTGTGAGGAATCTAAATAGAGGGGTCACTATGGTAACTAATGGAGAGGGCGAAACCTTCCACATAAGGGAATTTATGACATGCAATGTCCAATATGTGGTATACCTTTTATGGTGCTCCTGTAAGTTATTCTATGTTGGTCTCACTAAGAGATTACTAAGGGTCCGCATCTCCGAACATCTAGCCAACATTCGCAAGGGCTTTCGGGATCATAGTGTATCTTTACACTTTAAAGAGTATCATCATCAAGATCCGAGTCTTTTACAATTCTGTGGCATTGATTATGTCCACCCCTCATGGAGGGGTTCCAATCGGGTGAGGGAACTCTCTCAGAGAGAAACCAAATGGATTTTTCTGATGAAGAGCCTGGCGCCGAGGGGGATGAACATCGAATTGGATGTGAATTGCTTTATTAGCAATTCATAATACCCTATTATCAGAATGAGGAATAGGTGTACATCGATTTTAGGACTAAAGAGTGAGTTGATCTGTTGAATATATATTACTAATGACCAATAGTGATGTCCAAGAATTATTAATTTTAATTTATATCATGCAGATGGGTGAAGGATGGTACACCATATATTTATGAAGTGGTTATGTCTGTGCAGGTGTTTATACACCACATTGATAGGGATATATGTGGGGACATTCTTCACCATTATCTGCGGATGTAAAGAAACAGTAATGTTTAATTTTTAATTTTATTCTTATTCTTAATTCCATTTTTGATTTTTAATATTTAGTTTTAGTTGTCTAATTCTTAATTTACAGATAAGGATGAGATATATATTTATTTGATGTTATTGGCACGTAGGACTGCATGACATTAATGATATGATGCTCACTGTGTAAACTCTAAGGCAATGATGACATAGAGACATTGGGTGCATAATAATGAGGAGAGGTAGATGAGAGGCATAGTGTGATGTTTATTGTTCTCCTACCAACCCCTATCAGGAAAACCCCTTGGAGAGATAGTCTATGTCCTTCACGAGCCACCTTAAAAGGGGGAGAAGACATCGTATAATTGTTTAGTACTGGATGAATGATGACTGAGTGGCATGTCGGTATCATGGCTTCCCCGGTTGGTTTGGGTGAAATATATGGGAGTTGTGTGTGGGAGGAGGATGTGGGGCACTGTGGAGTGCGGGAGGTAGTTGTGGGACCGCCGTTTGCTGTGTGCATGTGCGGTGACATCGGACCATCATTTCGTACACCTAGGGAGGGATTGGAATGAGTGGGGGGACGGGCGCCGCTGATTTCCTGTCTGCTGTATGGTGGATAGGTCGTCAGGTGGACGCATGCGTGGTGGCGGCGCTTTAGTCCTTGGTATCGTTGGCTCCCGCAATGGAGAGAGCGAGGGGCTGAAGCGCCGCCCATTGGTTAAAGAGGGGAGCGGTATTTGCGCATGCGCGAGCAGCTGACGAGATCGTGACACCGGATCCTGTAATAGGAGGGGGAGTGAGGTGTATGAGTAGGCGTGATGGCGCGATGCTGGATGTACTGAGACCTGGTGAGTAGTGATGACAGTGGTGTCTGCGCAAGCGCTGCTAGATGTATACGAACAGCAGCTTGATAAAGATGCCTATTCCTACTCTCTCGGATGTCTCTCCACCAGATTGGCAGGGGGATTTGAGTGGGCGGATTGGAATGGTTGGATTGGAGGGGTTAGATCTTTGGGAGTGTTTGGGTGAAAAGTGGGCGTGACCGAAAGATTCGCCTATTATGGGATAGTTGCCATTAGAATAAAAGGAGGGACTGTGATCCAGATAGCCAACCTTATGAATAAGTCACATGACGAAACATGTCGGGGGCGTGGCTATCTGGCAACTACTGATTGAACCTACTCTGCAAACAAGGCGAAAGTGTGTGTGCCTCTGACACGAGGAATAGGACTGGAGGGAGAGTGTCACTGAGAGTCTGGCTGTAGGGTACCATACAGCAGGAGGAGGGGTGAGAGATTTCACTGACACTGCTACTGCAACCAGTTTCTACTATAACCACCAATGCCTTAAGAGTGAAGTTTTGCTGATGTGAAGTATTGCAGTGATTTTGGAGTGCTTGTTACAAGTTTTTTACATGAATTTGGGGAAATATTTCTATTGGAATCTGCAAAGAGGAATGAATACTCCCTGAATATTGTGTGCTGGACACCTGTGATCCTCAATTAATTTACAACGCTTGTTGAGCCTGGTGCGAGAGTGCTAGGCATTCCATCTGGTGAGTGCTCCATCTACAGGGGGTCACTGTTGGTGTGGTGAAGGATTTTTTATCATCTGGGGACACTCATAAAAGTACACAGGAGAAGGATGTGCTGATTGTTGATTCACCACTGCCTATTGATTTTCTTTGGGACACTTGTTTTTTGAGGACTTGTTTTTTTATTTATTTTTTAGAAAATAATTGTTATTTTTGAGACACAATAATATATATATTTTTTTCTTTCACGCTAAAAAACATATGCAAAGTTTTGGGACACCTATTTGCATAGTATTTTTTGGATACACTGTGTTTTTCAAGGGGTATGGACACAATTGAATGTGTTATTTAACAGTATTTATTTTTAGCATACACACTTATTGAGTGATTTAAGGTTATTTGATTTTGTGATTTATATGCTTGTATTTTTATATTTTTTCTGTTTTTCACACATATATATATTTTGTTTGAGAGAAATTAAACAAAAATTGGAAAGTTCCTTCTGTATACTGCCACCAGATACGTTTGGAGGCGTCTACAGGGGGACCGACCTTATAAATTTAGCGCCACAAGGTAATAGTAATTTGACACAGCGAAGGTGTGAGGTTATATTTTCCTTCTGATTGATTAAGTGATTTATACATAAGTGGCAGCTGGGGGAGGGCGGGGGCCGGCGCAGTGTTGACACACATAGGTGGTGTTATTTGAGGTGTGTATGTTTGAGAGTATTTAAACAGGCTGCAATTTGGTGAGCAGCTTCTGTGTGTTCATTCCTGATTCCTGAGTTTGACCTCTGATCCTAAACCAGCTTGCTCCTGATCTCCGTTTGATTGCTACCTGCCCTGACCTTGGCTTGTCTCTGGATTCTGCTTCTGCCTTCTGTTCTTGCCTGATCTACTTCCCGTTGCTGACTTGGCTTGTGACCCGACTATCCTGTTGCCTGTCGTCTATGCCTGATCTGTCCGACCATTATGGACCAGTACATCTGACCCTGCATCCTTCTCATCCAGCCTGCTACAGCTCTTCAGTCCAGCAGGTCTCATCTGTCTCTTGCTTCCAGCTGCTTACCCACAGTCTGCCACCAGCCAAGCTCAGTGCCAGCTAATCTGCCACCAGCCAGTTTTGCTGCCACATCCACCTGCTGACTGCTGCCACCACGCAGTCTACGGGACTGATCACAGGCACTCATATCTTGCTGTGCTCCCATGGCTGTGTTCTAACCAGGAGCTCACTAACTAGGTACGTGACAGGAGGGCGGGGTGATATCATGGTCTGGAAAAAACAATCTGCTTTTATCTTAAAAATGAAAGCAGCACAAATTTTTATGCTTATGACACAAAAAGAACAAAAATAAAAACAAGCTGTTATAACTAAAAAATCATAACAGTACAAATAAAAATTTTAGCAACACAAATGCGATACTAACCAACCAGCCCAATTTCGTATCATTTGGGTGTTGTAGGGGGGGGGGGAGTGACCTTTAATAAATGCAAAAACGATAAAAGATAGAATGGAAATTTAAACAGCACAAACGTAGCACTAAAGAAACCCACTTGAGTTTTTATTTGTGCTGATTGTAGGGGGCAAAGTAGGTGGGGTTTAAAAAAAAACAGTTATAACTTAAAAACTATAACAGCACAAATAAAAATGTTAGCAGCACAAACGTAGCACTAACCAACGAGACCAGTTTTGTGTCATTTGGGTGTTGTAGGGGGGCTAAGTGACCTTTGATGACCTTTTAATAAACCATTAATAATGCAAAAATGATAAAAGATATACGAGAGAACGTAAATTTAAACAGCACAAAACAGCAAGAATGTAGCACTAAAGAAACACACTTGAGTTTTTATTTGTGCTGATTGTAGGCGGGGCAAAGTGAGTGGGGTTGTGGAAAAAAAAACTGTTATAACTTAAAAACCATAACAGCACAAATAAAAATGTTAGCAGCACAAACTAGCACAAATGTAGCACTAATCAATGAGACCAGTTTTGTGTCAGTTTGGTGTTGTAGGGGGGCTGAGTGACCTTTGATGACCTTTTAATAAACCATTAATAATGCAAAAATGATAAAAGATATAACAGAAATTCAAACAACACAAAACAGCACAAACATAGCAATAACCAACGAGACCGGTTTCATGTAATTTGGCTGTTGTAGGGGGACTAGGTGATGTCATGGTCTGGAAAAAAACAATTGCTAATAGCTTAAAAATAAAAACAGCACAAATGTAAATTTTTACAGCACAAACGTAGCACGAAAGAAACACACTTGAGTTTTTATTTGTGCTGATTGTAGGCCAGCTTAGCTGATTTCCAAGAGGGCAAAGGCAGTGCTGGAAAATAAAATGGTGGTCACACAAAATATTGACACTTTTCGGACATTTTCACTTAGGGGTGTACTCACTATTGTTGCCAGCAGTTTAGACATTAATGACTGTGTGTTGAGTTATTTTGAGAGGACAGCAAATTTACACTGTTATACAAGCTGCTGTACACTCACTACTTTACATTGAAACAAAGTGTAATTTCTTCAAAGTTGTCACATGAAAAGATATAATAAAATATTATACAAAAATGTGAGGGGTGTACTCACTTTTGTGAGATACTGTATCTACTGTATATAAGTACTATAAGAGAACATTATAAAGTAGCTGTACAACTGAAGAAATGCAGAAGAGTTCTAGTCTAATTGTAATCCCAACGATATTGGTTGAAACAAGCTATTTACAGGCAGTTCCCTAGTTACGAACACATGACCCGTGTAGCCCAGATATACACTCAGCTGAAATAGCCCCTTTACTCCTACCCCTTTTCCCTTAATAATAGACCACACAGTTCTCATGGAGTAAACTGGCCACAACAGCCTTTATTAAACCAACCAAAATAAAACTCCAAATTACTTTAATAATAAATACCCTTAAATAACATATTAACACATATAACCAAGAAACAACATGTTTCACCAGATTGATTGGTCAGTGACGGAGCTAAACTCCTTCTTCCCATATACCTATAAATATATATATTCATATATATCTATATATATACACCCAGGGGGGCACTGCGGGACTTTTTCCATAACCTCATAGGCCTCCAGCTGTACCGCTCGGAGACAACCAACGTTCCCGCAGTGCAACAACACCAGTATTCATCAAAACTTTTGATGTACACACCGGAGGGGCCATCTACCGACGAGCCCTCCACCCACTTTTTCCACCTCTATAACTGCTACCGTCACTGACCAATAAATAACTACCGCCACAGCCTGAAAGGGTGAAACCTCATCCTTGATGGCACCTCCACACCCGCAGGGCCGCCTGAATGCCCTCCTGAAGCCCCAAAGACCAAAGGTCAATGCCCACATCCGTAAGATGGACCCCATCCTTCCTTAAATAAAGGCCAACGTTGACCTCTAATTCTCTATGGCGAATCACCATCCCCCCTTCTTTCGCCAAAAACCTCCCGACCACCTTATTGACTCTAATCCGTGCCTTATTGAGTCTGTACACAGACCGGGCCATGCGCCAAGTCGTCCGCGCCACCATGTCCGACCACAGCAGCAACGTGTCCGGGAAAGCTGTGCGCAGGTATACCAGGTCCGCCTTGATATCCGCGATCAGGTCCCTGACCGTACGAACACCCAGGTCGTTACCTCCTGCATGCACGACCAACACATCCGGCGGCCTGTCCAAACCAACATATCTTTCCACTTCTGGGACCACCCTGCCCCACATCATACCCGGCCTACCCAGCCACCGGATGGTCGCCTCCCGCCCGGAGATCCCCAACTGTCTCCCACCTGGTCTGGCATCCCCTCTCCTGGCCCCCCAGCACACATACGAATGCCCCAGGATCCAGACGAGGCGCGGAGGCCCTCCATCTGAAACAACAGAACAGAACATAGCAATCACTCACCAACCACTGTACAAAAAACCCCCCTTTCTTTTTTTTTTTGTTAATTTATTCACAAACCAACTGCGGTCTAACATAAGTACGGAATCGTTTGGATTCCCACCTCCCCAGCCTCCGCACGTCCGCTTCATCCAACCCGCGTCTGGCGGCCTCCGTGGCCGCCCCGATACGGAAGGAGTGGGAAGCGTACGCTGCACTATCCAAGCCCAACCCTTGCAAGCATTTTCGCAGTACCGCCACAAACTGGTATTTCGACAAGAAAGATCCATCCACATGAACTAACAAAGGACCACCCCCTGCCGGCCTTTCCCGAACAAAACTTCCAACCACCCGAACAGGGCATGCCACACAGCCCGGCAACGCATGCAACGACAGACGAACCCCCACACCTCGTTGGTCCGTTTTCGACCTCCTCAACAGCACCGATACGGTATCGTCGAACACTGCTACATCCTGAGCCAACAAACCACCCCCGACCGCCTTGGAAGGGCTCACCAATTCCCCGATCCTGAAAGCCCCAAAAAAACGCCAGCGAAAAAGCCGCCAAAAACAACAACCCTTCAAAGCGCGAATAACATACCGATCCCAATTGTGCGCACAACGCCAAAGATTCACGAAAGTATTAGGCCGCCGCGCATCCCGACTTTTATGCTCCAACCGATATCCCTTAACAGCCTGTTTCACCCAAAAATCCTTCGTCCAATCCACCATCCCCCGCAGCTTGAACCAAAACGCCAACCCTGTCAATTTCCTATTTATGGATGAAACCGACTTCCCCTCCTCCATGTTCCTGGTCACCCAATACAACACCAAAAGCCTCATCTCACGCTCCTCACCCCCGACCTCCGCCTCCCGGACCAAAGCCAGCCATTCCAACCATACCTTAGTATAAGCCGACCATGTGGCCGCACTTAAGGATCCATCCTGCGGCGATTCCAATGCCAACTCCCAAATCCAGCCCGGGCAGGGGACTCCCTCCTCCTTCGCGTCCGGCGCCAGAGTCCTGAACCTGTCTCACTGGAACCGAGACAAAGAATCAGCCAGGGCATTATCAACCCCCGGGATATGCACAGCATAAAGCAAAATGTTCAACTGCAAGCAGCGCAACACCAACTGCCGCATCAGCCGTATGACGGGTTGTGAAGACGCCGACATGCTGTTGATCACCTGCACAACCCCCATATTATCGCAATTGAGCCGCAATTTCAAGTTCCGGCAAGCCTGCCCCCACAGTTTCAAGGCCAGCACCACCGGAAAAAGTTCCAGCAGCACCAAATTCTTAAGGAAACCCGCCTCCACCCAAGATCGCGGCCACGGCTCTGCGCTCCAGTGACCTTGAAAGAACGCTCTGTAGCCTGTGGATCCCGCGGCGTCAGTAACCAATTCCACGTCGAAGTTACTCACCGGGCCCGACATCCACACTGACTTGCCATTGTACTCGGTCAGGAATCGATACCACACCAAAAGGTCTTCCCTATGCTCCCTAGTCAATCTGATGAAGTGTGTAGGCGACCGCACCCCGGCCGTGGCCGCCGACAGCCTGCGACAAAATATCCTCCCCATGGGAATGATCCTACATGCAAAATTCAATTTCCCTAACAATGATTGCAACGCACGCAACCGAACCTTCTTACAACCGTGAATCTCCCGAATTTCCCTCTGCAAGTCCCTGAGCTTCCCCTCCGGCAATCTGCACTCCATCGCCATGGAGTCAATCACGATGCCCAAGAAGCTCAGCTCTGTACGCGGGCCCTCCGGTCTTATCAGCTGCCAAAGGCTCCCGAAATCTCTCCGCAATGTGCTGCAACGTGGACAGCAAAATCGCACACACATTGGAAGAAGGAGGGCCCACACAGAGAAAATCATCCAAGTAGTGGATGACGGAGTCAACACCTGCCACGTCCCGAACCACCCACTCCAAAAAGGAGCTAAACGCCTCAAACATCGCGCAGGAAATGGAACAACCCATCGGTAAACATCTATCTACATAAAACTGGCCATGCCAACAACAACCCAGCAAATAAAAACTATCCGGGTGAACCGGCAAAAGTCGAAACGCAGATTCCACGTCAGACTTCGCCATCAGCGCCCCACGACCGTATCGCCTCACCCAGCGGACCGCCGCATCAAACGACGTATACGACACCGTACAAGCCTCCGGGTCAATGAAGTCATTCACCGACCCCCTCTTCGGGAATGACAAGTGGTGAATCAACCGGAATTTGTGAGGCTCCTTTTTGGGAACCACACCCAACGGCGACACCACCAACTCGGCTAACGGTCTCGTCGCAAAAGGCCCCGCCATCCTCCCCAAGGCCACCTCCTTAGCCAGCTTCTCAGATACCACCGCCGGGTGCTCCAAAGCCGACTTCAAATTCCTCGCCAGCGGGGGCACCACCGATAACGCACACGGGATCTTAAACCCATGCCGAAAACCGGCGTAGAGCAACACCGCTGCCGCCCTATCCGGGTACCTATTTAGGAAAGGGACCATCCTTTCCCACATCACCGGCGTCGTCCCTCTTGTGCGAAGGCTCTCCGGCACGTTTTCCCTTCTTAAAACACCGCGCGAGTGCGTGTCCTCCCCCGCAGCCCGAACACTCGTGTTTGAACTTGCAGGCACCACCAAACTTGCAGGAGCCCTCGTTGAACTGCCAGTACACTCCCCATTTTTTTCCGGCCGACAGTCCTGAAGAGTGGCTACTCCCGGCCCCCCCTTGAAACGGCCGATCAGGGGTCCTTGCCGACGCCATTAGCCTCATCCAGAGGCTAATGTCCTTGTGGTCCCAACGCAAGGCAGGTCGCACCGCCCTGCGTTGACGGAACTGCTCGTTGTAGCGAAGCCACGCCGTGCCACCATAAACCCTATAGGCCTCCCCAACCGCGTCCATGTAACAAAATAAGGCCGAACAGTGTTCGGGGCTCTTTTCCCCGATGACGCTCGCCAAAATAGCGAACGCTTGCAGCCAGTTAGCAAACGTGCGCGGGATTAAACGGTACCGACGCTTCTCTTCATCCTCCTTCTTCGTATCATCAGGCTTAACCCTATCCAGGTTGAACTTTTCCAGGGGCAAAAGGGAGAAAATCTCCACATACTCCCCCTTCCAGATTTTGTCCCTCACCTCCTGTTTTAAATGCGCCCCCAATGGTCCCTCGAAGCATACATATACCTCGCACCGAGCCGCATCTGCGATCCTCACAATGTCTGACCTCGCCGTCTTCTCCGTGCCCGGCGAATCCGCCGTACTCACCTTATCCGAAACACCCGGCGCCTGACTGCCCACGGGTATCACCCCCGACCCCTCACTGACCACCCTGTCGGCGACCCCAGGAGTCGCACCGCCGGCCTGTTCCACGCAGTTGACACCTCGCCCCACCACGGGATCCAGAACCGGGTTACCAGCAAAACGGCCCACCAGAACCCGCAAACCCTCCAGCAATTCCTGCATCTGGCCCCGCGCCACCCCGTCGGGCACACTCCCGCCCCGCGTCTGGGCAGAGGTAGCCAGCGGCGGCGCGGGAGACCCCGTCACTCCCCCCCACCGACACAGAATCCAACAAACCCCTTAAAGCAGTAGTGAAAACAACATTGTCGGTCGACTTACCGGGCTGACTGGGCGGTCTCCCCACAGCCGCTGTTCGGACCTCCCTGGACGTGATCGGTCGACGGGGCACCTCCTCTGACAGCTCCCCCTCCGATCTGCTCGCACCGGCCAAGTCCTCCGCACACGGCGACCCCCCTGGCGAGGGGCCCCTGGAAGGCGGGCTGCTCCACGCCCCTCGCTGACCGTCAGCTGCCCCCCCGCTGTCCAGCGGGACCGGCTGTCTCTCGGCTCTGCTGGCAGGCGGGCCGATCCGGGCACCGCTCCTGCTCCGTGATGCCCGCACCCGGTCACCTGACAGTCTTCGCCCCCCCTCCGGACTGGCCCTACCCCCGCCCGCTCGGCCCCCAGCGGCTGGCCCAACGCTTCTCCTTCCGTCAGCCCCCCGCGACCCGTGCAGGGCTGCCGGGGGGGGATCGGCAATGGTGGACCCCTGGCCGCAAAAGCACCCTTCCTGGCCGTGCCATAAGGAGCCTGTTTGCCCGCCCCCCTCGTCTCCTGCAGGGCTGCTGGCGGGGTAACTCCGGTCCTGCTTCGGACATCCGCAGCCGTGCGTCCATGTACACGAGCCGTGCGGGGGGTCCCGCCGTCCGCCCCCCCCGCTACGTGCAGAGCGGCCGGGGGAGACACCCCCGCGGAAGTCCCCTTGCCGACGGCCACCCTTCCGGCAGCCGCAGGGCGCCTGACCCTCCTTCTGGAAGCCCCCCCCGGCCCCTGCAGGGCTGCAGCATCCAAGACCACGTGGGATATGGTCCCACTCGGGCCTGGCAAAGACCCGCCATGTAAATCCGTGGCCCCGCCCCCTCCCGCATGTCCGCGGCCTGCAGGCCGCCCAAACCCCCCCAGATGCAGTGGCTGGCTCCTCTTAGCAGGGGGGAGGAGTGCTCCCCCCGCGGGCTCCTGGAAAGTCTTGCAGGCCCACCCACAGTCCCAGGCGAGTACCTTGTCGGCGGCAGGGAAATCCGCCCACGTGCCGCCGGTCTGCCGCCGTCCGCGCCTCCTGGCCGTTCCTCCCGGTCCACGGACCCGTCCAGCGCCGCCGCCACCTGCTGGTGCAGCCAGTCCGGTCCCCGCGATGATGCCGCCGCCCGCAGCCTCTCCAGAAGCGCCTCTACATCGGCCATGTTCGGAACGAAAAAACGAGGAGCAATGAAAAAACTGCCTCCGCGTGTCTTCCTCCTTCCGCACTGCCCGTTCCCGGCTCCGCCCCCTTCATTTAAATGGCCGCTCCCCTTCCTTCGGCCCACCTCTCCTTTCTCAAACCCACCCCTTCGTGTGTCACTAGACACACGGTCATGCCCGGCCCTCCTCTATCCTTCCCTGTGGTCCGTCCCGCTCCGGTCCTCTCTATAAGGACTGTAGGTTTGTCCGTAAGTGGAATTTGTTTGTAAATCGTAACACTGCATTTGTAAGTGTAACTTCCGCCTGTGTATGGATGTAGGATGTTCTTGGCATGCAGTTATGTTATCTGGGCTCTTCTGGCCATGTAGTACATGTAGTACTGCAGTGTGGGATGTGTTCGGAGGTGCTCGGAGGTATCTAGGACCAACGTGGAGCACAATCGGCCGGCATTTGAGGCCGTTCCTAAGTAGGAGTCATTTGTAACTCGGGTGTTCGTAACTCGGGAACTGCCTGCACTTGTAATAACCAAGTAGATTACACATATGACGAAAGGATAAAATACACAATGGAAAAAAAAGCATAAAAAGCTAGATAAAATGTAATTTTTTTTGCATGCCTTGGTTACATTTTGTAATTCACACTGGAACATTTTTCATATTCAAGGGTATAGTATCCTAATTTATACTGGGCCAAATATGAATTTAGGTTAGCAATTACTATAGTCATTTAAATTATGCATAGCTTTTGGAAGCATGTTGTATTTATATGGTTACCTTATGTAAACGTAATTTAGTGTTTTGTTTCGTGTGATTTCTGTTATCTACCTCTAGATGTCAGACAAAGCCATGAGTTACAGAAAGAGCAGACTGACTGAATACGCCAGGTTATTGAACACGGGAGGGCATTAAAGAAATACATGTTGCATCCTTTAATTGAAAGCAAACCTAGGCAATTCAGTCTGGGTATGAAGAAAATGCTTATACAAACATTAATTTCAATGAAAACTACCTTTAAGAGATAAAGAGATATTGACAGCTGAATCTGCATACAAATCTTTTTAGTTTTTCTTTAAAAGCCATATTAACAAGTCTATATCAATTGGTCTTCTAATATTTAAATTTTTTCTCACTATCCAATTGGAGTCAGGGCCAAACTTGACCTAAAAAAAAAGTTAAGATTTTCATTTATATTCAGCCATCAGTGTTCCTGGATTGACTGATTATTTTTCCATGCATTTTTTACAGAAAATATCCTCTGCTCATTAATGTTCTTTCCATGTGCTTACTTTGAATTATTCAGACTTGTGGCAAATTTACATCGGTCAACATTGCAAAGAGCAATATGTAAAGTGCCGTAACTCTCAGAAATTATGTTCTGATTGTGCATTGTGATTTATGCATAATGAAAGTAGGAAGCAAGGCTACAGCAGTGGCAGTATGGTAGTGCAAGTTTGGGATACTAGGTTACAGCAGAGGGGGTTTAGGGTAATGTAGTAGTGTCAGGTTAGGGCACAAGGTCACAGCAGAGGGACATGGCAGTAGTGGGACTAAATGACCCTGATTTCCGGGGACAGTCCCTGATTTAAGGAGACTGTCTCCAAACAAAAAGTGTCCCAATTTTTCAGTCCCTCAGCTCAGGGACTGCAAAGTGATCTGCCTAGAAACAATTTTCAATTGGCTGCTTGTGCCTGAAGGAGAATGAGATCAGGGTAGGCAAACCCAGTGCTGGGGGGGGGGGGGAGTAAAAAATTCTCTGCCACTAAAAAATAGGGGGTTGAAAATGTCACCAAGGTGGGGTGTTATATTTTACTGCCACGACACTAATGTGGTAGGTAAATATTTCACTGCTACTGACACCAGCGTGGGGGTTAAAAATGTCACTGCCACTGACACCAAGGTGGGGATTAAATTTCACTGCCACTAATACCAATGTGCAGGTTAAAAAACGTAACTGCCACAAATGTGGGGTTTATTACTGTGGTCACTGAAATCCATGTGGGGTTTATTACTGCAGTCACTGACATCAATGTGGGTCTTATTACTGTGGTCAATGCCAACAATGTATGAATTATCATCACCAATGTGGGATATTTGTTGCAGTCACTGACATTAGTTTCATAGTGGTAAAGGTTGAATAAAGACCAATATTTATCCTTGGCCTTGTTTATATCTTATGTCACCCTCCAATGCTGCTTACTGTGATGGCCAGTTATAAATGGGGCAGTGGTTCTTTTTTGGATCACTGTGTATTGGTCAGGCAACACACTGACACCTTCACAACCATTGAGCTAAATGCTGGGTGCTCAGTGTGCTTCTGTACCTTTAAGAAGGGGTCGGCTCCTCTTCAGTCCATCTACCCTCCATCTATCCATCAGAATGAATGTGCTTCCACTGTGGAGACACTTATAAGTTAGTGTTAGGGACCACAGACACCAGGGTACCGTGGCGAGGCTCTGTGGTTTAAGCATGCATTTGCAAATGCATGCAGACTAAACCCCAGCATACTGTTTGACAGGTTTGATTGGTTGTCTGTGAGCTGGTTGGTAAGTAAGCTTGTTTTTTTCCTTGGATTTGTCCTTGGCCTTGTTTATATCTGAATAAAGACACTAGTCCATCCAGTTTAACCTGTGTGTGTGTACGCGTGTGTGTGTTTGTGTCAATAATCATTTCCCATATTCCTGTATATTGTGTTTGCTAAGATGCATGTCCAAGAGTCTTTTAAAAACACTTCTCCTCCAATCTCATTGTGTGGCCCGTGTCTTCTTACACTCCCTGAGACTGAATAGTTTTCTACTTAAGCTGGGATCACCATTGAGGTGACATCAATCTGGCATTTATTATTGTGGTCACTGACACCAAGGTGGGGTTTATGCTTGCAGTCAACAACACCAATATTCTTTTTTTTTTTTTATTTCTATCACTGCACCAATGTGGGGTTTATTATTACTGTCACTTACACCAATGTGGGGTTTATTACTGCAGTCACTTACACCCACATGTTACTATTGTGATCAATGACACCAATGTGGGGGTTATTGTGGTCAATGACACCAATTTATCGTTTATCACTGCAGTGATAGACACCAATTTCTGACCAAGCATTTCTTATTATGGCATGTCTGCTAAGTGCTGGACTTATTTTACTCACACACTACAAGCCATACACAGTTAACCACATGCCGACTGGTGCACGCTGACTTACGCCTGTAGAATGGCACTGACGGTCAAATGGGTGTACAGGTACGTCCCTTTAAATTTGCCGCCATGCCATTCCGTGTGGACCACCAGCAGTGTGCCTGCTGGTCGGGACCTTTGTGAGTCCGATCGCGGGTAGTAGTGGCTCCCTGTGATCGGAGTAGAGATCAGTGACGTGTCATACACAGCCATGCCCCATCACAGTTAGAAACACTCCCCAGGGCTCACTTGCTGTATAAATGACAATGGTCCCAAAAAGGTGTCAAAAATGTCCGATGTGTCCACTACAATGTCTCAGTCACGATAAAAATCACTGATCGCTGCCATTACTAGTAAAAAAAAAATTATTAATAAAAATGCCAAAAAAACTATCCTCTATTTTGTAAATGCTATAACTTTTGCGCAAACCAGTCAATAATCGCTTATTGCGATTTTTTTTACCAAAAATATGTAGAAGAATACGTATCGGCCTAAACTGAGGAAAAAAATTGTTTCTTTATATATTTTTGGGGGGTATTTATTATTATTATAGCAAAATGTAAAAAATAATCAAAATTTACGCTATTTTTTGGTTTATAGCAGAAAAACCCCAAAACGTAGGGGTGAGCAAATACTACCAAAAGAAAGCTCTATTTGTGGAAAAAGAAGGACGTCAATTTTGTTTGGGAGCCATGTCGCACGACAGTGCAATTGTCAGTTAAATCGACCCAGTGCCGAATCGCAAAAAGTGCTCTGGTCTTTGGCCTGCAAAATGGTCCGGGGCTTAAGTGGTTAAAATGGCACCCATCTTATTAGCCATGCCTCCAGTTGTTTAATAGGCAGTGTGCCATATTTTTTGTTCCTTTTAACGATACATGCATATCTTAGTGCCTCCTATTTAAAATTATATTTTTTTTGTTTTTATACCTTGAATGCCTGCTTCTTGTCCCAAAAGATTGTGAACAATTGTTTGAGGGTATGTTAAAAACAAGGGCATTTGTGGTTACAAATGAAGCATGATTTGTGGGTGTGTGTACAAATGGGGGTGTGGGTGTAGGGTGTCCTCAGATTTCATTTTAAAAGTCTGGTCACCTTATTGTGGAGTGATTTGGATGTGCCAGGTTGGGTACTGGGTTGCCGTCAAGGGAGTGTGGACTGATTTGGTATTACAAGACTGGGGCACTATATTGCAGTAGAGCCAGTATGAAGTGATTTAGGAGTAACAGGTTGGGAACTAAGTTGAAGTGCTAGGAGTGTGGGTGGTTTGGTTGTGAAACCTGGGATGCTAGGTTGCAGTATAGGTAGTGTGGAATGATTTGGTAGTGCAAGGATGGTGCACTAGGTTCCAGTAGAGGTAGTGTGGAGTGTTTCCATAGTGCCAGAAAAAAGCATTAGGTTGTGATATAGTTAATGTGGAATGATTTTGTAGTGCCAAGATGGTGAACTAGGTTGATGTTGTGGTTATTAGCAGTGGCAGTGAGTTGAGTGAAGTTACATTTCATGATTCAGACCTTGTCTTGTACCACTCATTGGTACAGCAGAAGTGTAACTAGGGGAACTTGTTGACACAAAGGTAGGACATTGCCCCTTCTGTTATCATTAATCCCAACTTACCCTTTGTCAGGGAGTGATTAGACCAGACTGTGTGGACTGCACAGAGGGAACCCAAACGCATGTGAATGAAATAACGTGTTTAATATAAATAAAAAGGAAAATGAAAACAAACAGTGCACTACCAACCACAACAAGTAATATATATATATACACACACACACACACACACGCACACAATAAATGGGAACTACCAGAGACGTCAACGAAAGCCAGGCCGAGGTCAAACACCGGGGAATCAGTAGAAGTGTAAGGACGGATGGATGGGCTGCAGAGCAGGGATCAAGGTAGCAGGAGACAAGAGGGACAGGTCCAGGATGGGCTCAGAATCAGGAAGGAACAGGTCAGGTAAATACAAAGTCCAGGTTCCGGTTCAAAGGTTCAGGTTCAAAGGTTCAGGTTCCATGGAGAGAGTGTGATACTGAGACAAGCATCTTAGGGCTTGCTGGGTATTTATAAGACTACTGATTACCCTCACGTAACAGCTGATCGCAGCAGGTGCTGTCTGCTCCACACTGCCGGAGTACACCCGTTGGTGGGCGCTGGTACTACAGTCCAGGGATCCAATAGTGCCACCAGGAGGTAGGTCCTCTTATTACAGGCCCCGGGTGTTAGAAGACACCCGCTGGTGGACACTGGTACTGCAATCCAAGAGATCAACAGCGCCACCAACGGGTGGACCTTTTCATGACAGTACCCCCCCTCAAAGGAGCGGCCTCCGGACGCTCCAGCTAGGTGTAATTGTCCACAGTTAATGGCCTCAAACCACACCATGGATGAGGGCACGTCAAGCTGGGTACAGGGCACATCAGGGCAGACAGCGGGCAAAGGCTCTGGGTCTTTGAGCTGGGCAGCAATTACCGGATCGTCGAGCTGGGCAGCAATCTCTGGGTCCTTAGGCCGAAAAGCAAGTACTGCAAGGGCAAGCTGGATTACAGGCACTGGCTCAGCAAGCTGAGTAATGGGCCCCGGCCTAGCAGGCTGGGTGACGGGCCCCGGCTCAGCGAGCTGGACACCAGGCACTGGTCCGGCAAGCCAAATAACGGGCACAAGCTTAACAGGCCAATTAATGGACACTGATTCAGAAGACTGGGTAGCGGGCCCCGACTCCGCAGACTGGGTAGCGGGCCCCGACTCCGCAGACTGGGTAGCGGGCCCCGACTCCGCAGACTGGGTAGCGGGCCCCGACTCCGCAGACTGGGTAGCGGGCCCCGACTCCGCAGACTGGGTAGCGGGCCCTGACTCCGCAGACTGGGTAGCGGGCCCCGACTCCGCAGACTGGGTGGCAGAGACATCAGGCTGGGAAACTGAAACTTCCGGCTGGGAAACTGAAACTTCCGGCTGGGAAACTGAAACTTCAGGCTGGGAAACTGGAACAACCGGCTGGGAAACTGGAACAACCGGCTGGGAAACTGGAACAACCGAAACTGGAGCATCCGGCTGGGAAACTGGAGCATCCGGCTGGGAAACTGAAACTTCCGGCTGGGAAACTGAAACAACCGGCTGGGAAACTGGAACAACCGGCTGGGAAACTGGAACAACCGAAACTGGAGCATCCGGCTGGGAAACTGGAGCATCCGGCTGGGAAACTGGAGCATCCGGCTGGGAAACTGGAACAACCGGCTGGGAAACTGGAACAACCGGCTGGGAAACTGGAACAACCGGCTGGGAAACTGGAACAACCGAAACTGGAGCATCCGGCTGGGAAACTGGAGCATCCGGCTGGGAAACTGGAGCATCCGGCTGGGAAACTGGAGCATCCGGCTGGGAAACTGGAACAACCGGCTGGGAAACTGGAACAACCGGCTGGGAAACTGGAGCATCCGGCTGGGAAACTGGAGCATCCGGCTGGGAAACTGGAACAACCGAAACTGGAGCATCCGGCTGGGAAATTGGAGCATCCGGCTGGGAAACTGGAGCATCCGGCTGGGAAACTGGAACAACCCGCTGGGAAACTGGAACAACCGGCTGGGAAACTGGGAAAACCGGCTGGGAAACTGGGAAAACCGGCTGGGAAACTGGAACAACCGGCTGGGAAACTGGAACAACCGGCTGGGAAACTGGAACAACCGGCTGGGAAACTGGAACTTCCGGCTGGGAAACTGGAACTTCCGGCTGGGAAACTGGAACTTCCGGCTGGGAAACTGGAACTTCAGGCTGGGAAACTGGAACTTCAGGCTGGGAAACTGGAACATCAGGCTGGCAAGCTGAAACATCAGGCTGGCAAGCTGAAACATCGGGCTGGCAAGCTGGAACATCGGGCTGGCAAGCTGGAACAACAGGCTTGCAAGCTGGAACAACAGGCTGGCAAGCTGGAACAACAGGCTGGCAAGCTGGAACATCCGACTGGCAAGCTGGAACATCCGACTGGCAAGCTGGAACATCCGTCTGGCAAGCTGGAACATCCGACTGGCAAGCTGGAACATCCGACTGGCAAGCTGGAACATCAGGCTTAGGTGGGCCACCGGATACAACTGGCATGCATGCAGGCTGGACCGGGTTGGTTGGTGTGGAGGCGGGTTGGGTTACTGGCAGGATTGTGCGGGTCGGAAAGAATTTTCGTTTCTTTTTTTACTTCGCCGCTGCAGCTTTGAATGTAGGTGCAGGGCTGTGAGAAAACAAAGTGTCTGGGCAAAAGGAAGACCAAGGAACAGTGGCAGGAGGAGGGTTTTGTGGGACTGTTACAGGTGGAGGAGAAGAGGCAGGTGGGTTGCAGGCAGGATAGGTGCTACACTTGGTGACAGGATAGTAGTATTTGGTAGGAAGTGGAGTAGACTGGGCTGTAACTGAGGTTGCCATAGGCAATGGGGAGATAGATACTTGGGAAGGCAGGTGATCAATGACGGGGCTGGAAGGCTGTGGCTTAGCTAAATGCAGGAGACCTGACCATGCCTGTAGCACAGGTTGAACAAACACTGATTCACACACAGCCTGACTAACCAGAGATTGCACTGAATGGATGCAATCAGACAACACCTGCTGTGGACAAGAGGAATAACATTCCATGAAATAGGCTGGATCATCCTCTAACAACCATACCAAAGATACAACTTGGCTCAAATTGAAGGGGGGAGAAAAATCACCACTTACTTTGGAATTACATGTCAGGGCTAGCTCTGCACATAATTGGATTAAGGGCTGAACATCCCCAAATGACATGTAGCCCTGATCCACCAGGGAATGAGCTGATCGGATGGTCTCCATCAGCCGGTCACTAGACCACCTTTTTAGAAGCTGGCGACAATATTCACCATCCTCTTCTGCCAGCAGAGAATAATACATTATTTCATTGAAATCCATATTGGCAGACTAACAGGTCAGGATGGTTCCTCAATGCAGCCACGTCTGGTCAATGATGGTCTCAGTATACTGTCAGGGAGTGATTAGACCAGACTGTGTGGACTGCACAGGGAACCCAAACGCATGTGAATGAAATAACAACGTGTTTAATATAAATAAAAAGGAAAATGAAAACAAACAGTGCACTACCAACCACAACAAGTAATATATATATATATATATACACACGCACACAATAAATGGGAACTACCAGAGACGTCAACGAAAGCCAGGCCGAGGTCAAACACTGGGGAATCAGTAGAAGTGTAAGGACGGATGGATGGGCTGCAGAGCAGGGATCAAGGTAGCAGGAGACAAGAGGGACAGGTCCAGGATGGGCTCAGAATCAGGAAGGAACAGGTCAGGTAAATACAAAGTCCAGGTTCAGGTTCAGGTTCCGGTTCAAAGGTTCAGGTTCAAAGGTTCAGGTTCAAAGGTTCAGGTTCAAAGGTTCAGGTTCAAAGGTTCAGGTTCAAAGGTTCAAAGGTTCAGGTTCAGGTTCAAAGGTTCAGGTTCAAAGGTTCAGGTTCCATGGAGAGAGTGTGATACTGAGACAAGCATCTTAGGGCTTGCTGGGTATTTATAAGACTACTGATTACCCTCACGTAACAGCTGATCGCAGCAGGTGCTGTCTGCTCCACACTGCCGGAGTACACCCGTTGGTGGGCGCTGGCAGTCCAGGGATCCAATAGTGCCACCAGGAGGTAGGTCCTCTTATTACAGGCCCTGGGTGTTAGAAGACACCCGCTGGTGGACACTGGTACTGCAATCCAAGAGATCAACAGCGCCACCAACGGGTGGACCTTTTCATGACACCCTTGCTGTTATCAAACCCTCTTCAGAACTTGCACAGAACAGTGGCATCTTTGCTATATAAAGCCAGTGGAAAGGTAGGCATTTTCACCTACTATAAATCCAAATGGGGGCTTGTGATATACCGGCTTCTGAACTGGGCTAGGCATCAGAGAACTTTCTAGCTGAAGCCTGAGTTGAAACCTATGAAACATGCAGTCTAATAACAGCTGCAACGTAAAAAATGCTTTTTCTTTTAAAAATATCTGTATACTCTTATACTCTATAGATTGCAAGACTGGAGCATCCACTCACCCTCCTAATTCCCACTGCTGATCACTGGAAGCCTTCAGGGAGAGACCGAGGGGGCCTCCCTTTCTACAGCAAGAGGTCACCACAGTATCCCGGGGACTGGTAAAAGACCCATTCACCCTTTGCTGATACTGCTACCAAGGACTGAGCCACTGAGAGCAGGACACCAAGTGTATCCATACTGCTCCCATACTGCACTGTACCACACTAAAGCCCCACACACATGGGCTGAATGTCGGGAGACAATAGCCGGTTCAAAAAAAGTGTGTGTATGTTGTGTGTCTGAAAAGAAGTCAGCCATTTGGCTGGCTTTTGTCAGAGGTGCATGCTGGAAAACCAGCATCTGACTGAATCACGATCGGTGCTTCCTGCCAATGGCAAAGAGTGGTAATCAGAGTGTTCTGGTGCCAGGGGCTGCCCCCCTGTCAGAACACAACAGCTCAACGGTACTGTATACCAAACCTAGACTGCACCTATACAACATTATAGCAAACCTTTACCGCATCTGAACCACATCTACCTTGCATTTGTGCCAAGACAATAATGTACCTATACAGTTCCAATACGGTATGCAGGTTAGCTGGGACTGTTCTTAAGTGCACCAATGCTGTTAAAGGGCCCTAACGAAAGCCAGCAGAAAATCATCTCAAAGAACTGCCCCTCTCATAATATTTACTCTACAAGTCTCTTTTGTTCCTCTTCCCCTCCCCCTCCTCCTCCAGTGAATACCCAGTCGGTGGACCAGCATATAATGCACTCTGGTAGTATAGTCCAAGCACTCGGAAGGTTACACTTTACTACTGCTCACTGCTGCACTTAAGGTGGTCCTGCTATTATTTATGCTGATCTGGATGCCAAATGTCATCTTATGCTTAGTCCTTACTGTTAATCACTTTGTATGCAAATTGTGTTATTGCCATTGTTAATCCATTTTATACTTGACTAGTTAACAATCATATTGAATGACAATATACTGTATTAGGTTTGCCTTTACTACCTGGCTTGGTGCATTTTTCTTTGATATAACACTACTACTAGATACGAAATATTACCCTCAGAGATTTCCTGTGATATTGAATATTTGTATACCCAACCTGATGTGTTAGAGGGGCTGAGTTTTTTTTTGAAAAATTCAAGGGAAAGATCAGAGGACCCATCCTAATGAGTGACTTCTACTGGGGTAGCACTACATATTCCTGAGACTTTTTGTAAAGTTGGCACAGGTTTCATTGAACTTCTAATTTTTCAGAGCTGAAAAACCAAACCTTCTTGAAAAATCTAGCTAATGATAAGTAAAGCCAAGCCTGTGTTCTGCTCTGCAAATCAAAGTTCTCCACACAGATTTTTATTTTTTTTGTTTGGTGTGTTTGGGAAGTGGTGTGAACTTACAGGCCCAGAAATGTCCACATATACCCGCAACCAGTTTCTAGCACAGAAAGTCTCCTGTCACAGATAACTTATTAGTGGCTCCTTCATGTCACAAGATCTACTGAAAAGAGCCACAAATTAGTTGTTAGTGATGGGAAACTGATTTCTGGCTGAAGGCAGATTACTGTAACATGCAGGAATTACTGGTTTTAAAGAGATCAGCAGCATTGTCACTAAGGCCCCTTTCATACTGGAGTGCTTTGCAGGCGATACAGCGCTAAAAACAGTGCCTGCAAAACACCCTGAAACAGTCGCTGCAGTTTCTCGAATGTGAAAGCCCCGAGGGCTTTCACATTGGAGCGGTGCGCTGGCAGGATGCTGAAAAAAGTCCTGCTAGCAGCATAACGGTGTAATGAATGGGGCAACGCAGCTATACCGTCAGCATAGCGCTGCTGTATTGGTGTTTTGCGGGTGGTTTTAACCCTTTTTGGCCGCTAGCGGGGGTTAAAACCAGCCTGCTAGCAGCCAAATACCGAAGCTAAAACAATGGTAAAGAGGCGCTAAATATAGCGCCGCTTTACCTCTGACGCCGCCCACCACCCCAGTGTAAAAAATGGGCCTCTAGGGTTGCTATGCAATTCGTGTGTGTTCTTAAGATAGGCTGACTGGAAGAGGGAAGCCAAACACTGAGACACACTTTCAACTGAACCCTTTCTATATGGCAGACATTTTCTAAAAGTCCAACATCCAAATGAAGCCATTGTTTCTTTTACTTTCAAGGTAAGTGTTTTATTTGTATATGTGTATGTTGTGCTACTTAATCACATGTACATAAATACCTAAATAATAACCATAATCAAAGCCATATCAACTGTGTATTTTATACTAATGTGCATAAATTGTGATCAAAATCATAAAAAATGAATAAATAAATAAAAAATCATTAAAATAAATACATTCAAGTCCGTGATCAAGTCCACCAAGATGTTGTATCCAGTGACAAGATGTGCAGCAAAAGAAAACGGCACCATTGTTGCCCTTTGGGCACACTCTCATCCTTCAAAAATTACCCCCAATAACAAAGGTCATAAGGACATTTAAGGTAACACAAATTCTCCACATTATGTATAAAACATCAACATTTTTTAATTTTTTTAACAATTAAAATCCAACATATTTTTTTTTTGTGTGTGAATGGTGGGTGAAGAAAGTAGAGGATGGGAAGAGGAGAAATAATAAGTGATACATTAGATGACTCTTTTATTGATGTATTTATGTCGAGACAAATATATGTGATAATGATTATTGTATAATGGGTTTTGTAAGTATTTTTTTGCTTAAATAAAAAAAAACAATAAAAAAAATAAAGAAAAAAAATCCAACATATGATCTGTAAACCCGGTAACAAATTTGAGGAATTTTGATGTTGGGTTTTAATTGTTACAATAATAAAACATGTTGATGCTTTATACATAATGTGAAGAATTTGTGGTACCCTAAACGTCCTAACTAGTTTTTCCTGGGAGAATTTTAGGTTTATGTTGAATTTATGTAACAGTGTTCCGGGATTTTTTTATACAAAGTGTTTTATTTAACTTACAACACAAGTTTTTATCACGCCAAATTATTGAACCCTCTATATTATTATTTTGCACATGTAATCTCTCTATCAGACTGGAACTAAGGGCAAACTAAAATTCCACTGTACTTCCTGTTTTCTTGGTTTACAATAAGTACAGATTTATTAAAGACTTGTTTTAAAAATGTATACAATATAGACTTTGATTTATTAAAGATACCACAATTTGATGTAACTAACTGTTTTCTGAACACTTGACAAAGTAGTGTACAAGCGAGAAACCTACTGAATTTACACGTCAAACATTTGCTTTGAAATGATTGTTGAAAGAAATTATAGAAATACAATATATATTAAAAACTGACCTTCAGGGCAGACCTTTCTTCACTGTTATTTTCAAGCCTGTTTTAGCATGGCAGCAACATAGAAGACATGAACAATTGTTGCCATGGCCTTTATCTCCATTGAACTCAGTTAAAAAATACCCTCACAAAGAGGTTTCTGACTTTTCACAATAATAAAATGGTTACTTATGATGTATTTATCATCCTCAGTATTATTGCCTGAACTTGCAGTCACAGTACAAAGATCTTCCTCTTACAGGGAAAGATGTAATATTCTGAAGAACATGACCATCGTTTCATGAACCTTTACTATTGCCAAGGCATTGAATTCCACAAGTGCATGCCTCTTAACTTCCATGGAGCAAAAGGTCAATGTAATACTGTGTGTGGACTCCTCTAACAGACATTGAAGGCATTTCTCTCATTGGTGGCAAATATCTAAGAAATCTCACTACATTTTTGGCACAGTAAAAACGCATTCACTTGTATCCTGACATGAAAGTAGCACTTGTAATAAACATAGCTATTCAAACACAATAAAACATCCAAGTCAACAAGTCATCAGAGAGCATGCTGAAGAAAACATTTTATTTTCTGTACATGATCACTAACTAAAAATGGTTTTCTGATAGCAGGGCACATATGTTATCTATATTTATATTCGGTTTATGTACATATTCAGATTTAACACATTTGTTGCCTATTTATTGTAGGCTATAACTGAAGTATATGCAAATCCTACCAATGAAATTGCCTTATTTGTTCCCTTTTGGTCTTTAATTATGTAATTTAGTTATTTTTGTTTGATTAAAACAAAATCTCAACCTGAACACTACCTGCCTGGAATTCGGGTGTTCTCCCTGTGCCCGTGTGGGTTTCCTCCGGGTACTCCTGTTTCCTCCCACACTCTAAAGACATGCTGGTAGGTTAATTGGCTACTGTCTAAATTGGCCCTAGTATATTTATGTATGAATGTGAGTTAGGGACCTTAGATTGTAAGATTCTTGAGGGCAGGGACTGATATGAATATACAAAAAAAAAAAAAAAAAAATATATATATATATATATATATATATATATATATTGTACAGGACGCCGTGGCTGGGTCCTGGAAGGATGCTATGTTTCCCCTCTGTTTGGACTGTGGTCCCTTTAATGGAACAAAAGTGGTTAACTCACCTGTAAGAGGACGTGTGTTTAAAAACAAGACAGGAAGTGGTAGATGGGTGTGGTGGAGTGTAGAGGACATGGTGGATGGTGTTTGGTGTTTGTTCTGGGTTGCAGCAACAGAAGTGGACAGCAGTGTCCTGCCTGGAAGCCTCCTGGCAGGGGAAGCTACCTGCCATAAAAAAATCAAGGACTGTTGGACTGAGACAGCTATTCTGGACTTTGCAAGTCGGTGAGACTAGAAACCTTTTCATTTAGTTTTTTGGCTGCTGTAAAGCTGTTTAATTTTAATAAACCCCTTGTTGTGTGAAAAGCCTGTGTCCTGCGATCTTGCTGGTCCCCCGAACATTACAATATATATATATATATATATATATATATATATATATATATATATATGTGAAGCACTGCGTAAATTGACAGAGCTATATAAAAACTAGGGATGGTCCCAATGTTTGAGTCAAATATAAGTTCGACTCGAAAATCGGATGTTCGTTTGTTCTTAGAACAAACGAACAATTGGGGCGCTCGCGGGAAGTTCGCCTGCTGCAGAGTGCCCCGTAATGCACTACAAGATCGCAGTACATTGACAGCTGCTGATTGGCCAAAGCATGCACCTGACCTGTATGATTTGGCCAATCACAGCGCAGGTGCAGGGTGCCTTTGGCCAATCATGGCTCAGGGGCTAAGTCCACACCTCACACTATATAAGGCTGCTGCTTACACGGCAGCCATATATAGGAAATGAATAAAGATTAGGCAGGGTCAGTGTAGTGTGCAGTCAGTCGGTGTAGTATATATATATAATACAGTTCATAGTATATAGTGCAGTCAGTGTAATATAAATAATACAGTTCAGAGTATATAGAATGTACTAGTACTATTGTATGAGGCTTTAGACTAAAACAATTCAGATGACTAAAATACAACTAAAACTATAATGGCATTTTATTCAAATGATTATGACTAAAACTGAATTGGAATTTGACATCAAAGTTAACACTGCGTTTATCACCAATGTGACAAAATCAAAAAAAAAAAAAAGACAGATTTAGAGATTTTGTAAATAAAAAAGACAGATTTAGAGATATTGTAAATATACATCTTTGCCTGTATGACTCCCCTTCTAATTTTTCACCATGCTAGCTAAGATAAACAATCTGAAGCTTTCTAGAAGCCCAATAACAGGATTTTTTACAGCAGAGGGAGGAGCAGCCTCCTTTAAATGCATTTTTCAGCCTTGTTTCCTCAAGAGCAGAAAGGGAAGGTTAATATTGTAACAATGCCCTTTGAAAAAACAACATAGGGAGACGGAGACAGGCGCGGTACTTAAATAAAGGCAGTACAGCCACCTGGTATATCTCAAAGACAATGAATGAGTATGTGTAGTACATTGTGAAAATAATGCTAACAGATGGAAGAAGACATGGCCACTAGGCTCCTCTACCTTCTCCATGTTTGATACTGGGTCGGTACACACCTACGCAGCAACGTGAAAAAATGTGATTTGATCACATTGATGGTTTTCAAAGATTTAATCATTCAACACCCAAAAAGCCTGCTAGATGTAAGGATGTGGTTTGTAGACCTATCTGCCAGCCCAGAGTGTGGTACTGTAATTTAAGTATACCACCTCTATCTGTAGTACTGTTTGAATGAAAATGTAATGTTTGCTTTTTTATAGTTGAACTATATTCCAGGAGCTCCCTCACCAACTGCTGACATTTTCAGCTAGTCTTCTCCTGGGTTCTCATTCGTCAGCCGTTTTGATTGGATGAGCTGTGATGACATCACTTCCACTCATGCACAGCGGTTTATTCAGCTTTGCAGATGATCAAAGTGTACAGTAGGAACAGGCAAGGAAGAAACTGTAATGCAGAAGAGACATTGTATATCTCTTCTGCATTAAAAATGTTGACTTTTCATAATTGTTTTAACCAAAATTACACTTTGAATATGTTGAAATAGTCAAAATGTCCAAGGGATGTACTTACTTTTGTTTTACTGTGTATAGTGAAGCAATGATAGGGGATCCTTCAGACAACCTTTAAAATGAAGTAGAGAAAACAGATATACAGTTTTGTGAAAAAGTATTTGCCCCTTCCTGATTTTTTATTTTTTTTGCATATTTGTCACACTTAAAGGATTCAGATCATCAAACAAATTGAAATATTACACAAAGATAACCCAAGTAAATAAAAGATACAATTTTTAAATGATTATTTCAGTTATTAAGGGAAAAAAGCTGTTCAAACCTGACTGGCCCTATGTGGAAAAGTAATTGCCCCCTCCCATGCTGAATCATGAATGAACTGTGATTAACCACAATTTTTTGGAAAGCTGAGTTCAATTTCACTTGCCCACCCAGGTCTGATTACTGCCAGACCTGTTGAATCAAGAAATCACATAAATAGAAGATGTCTGACAAAGTGAAGCATGCTAACAGGTCACAAAAAGCTACACATCATGCCACAATCCCCAAAAATTCAAGAACAGATTAGAAACAAAGTAATATACTTGTATTGGTCTAGGAAGGGTTTCAAAGCCATTTCTAAGGATTTGGAACTCCAATGAACCACAGGGAGAGCCATTATCCACAAATGGAGATAGATTGGATCAGTGGTGGACCTTCCCTGAAGTGGCCAGCCTACAAAAATGACTTCAAGAGCATGACTCCAGGAGGTCAGAAAAGAACCCAGAACAACATCTGAAGAACTGCAGGCCTCACTTGCCTCAGGTAAGATCAGTGTTCATGATTCAACAATAAGAAAGAGACTGGGCAAAAATGGCATCCATGGGAGAATTCCAAGGTCAAAGCCACTGCTAACCCAAAAAGAACACAGAGGCTCATCTCACATTTACCAAAAAACATTTTGATTATCCCCAAGACTTTTAGGCAAATATTCTGTGAACCGATGAGACAAAAAATGTACTTTTTGGAAGTAACATTTTTTCACTTAATAACTGAAGTAGTCCTGTTTAGTGATGGCCGAACGATTCGCCCGGCGGTCGTTTCACGGGCGAATTTCGTCTGCTCGCGGTCCGCCCGATCGGCGGACTATTGCCGCCATTCGCCCGGCGGACTTCCGCTATGATGACACATCCATCATGGGGTACAGGACAGCCAATTGAGACTTTACAGCACATGGACACTTGGACATTCCCCCTAACTTATAAATACACCTGATCCGGCGGCCATTTTACATTCTTTCTTCTGTCACTATAGGGAGAGTTTGCTGTGTGGAGCAGGGAGAGATTGCAGTGACCCAAATCGCTAGCTATTTGGTACACAAAAGTTATTTTCAGGACTGGTATAGGTGTTAGGTGTAGTTCAGGATATAGGTTTGAGGCAGTGCTGTGCTAGTGATTGTTGCAGCAGCCTGAGTGTCTTTTGTCAGTGTAGAGAAAGGGACAGGACGGTGTGTGCTGCAGGGACAGTCAGTTTAATCATTAGCTGTTACTATCAGGTCCACAAAAGTGCTATTCCAGTTATTGTTCCAGCAGCCTCTGTTTTGTCAGTTTATATAGGGACAGGCAGGAAGCTGTGTGTGAGGCAGTGAGGGTCAGTTTAATCAGTAGCTGTTACTATATTAGGGCCACAAAGGTTCTTTTCAGGACTGGTATCAGTGGTATGGTAATAGGCTTGTACACGTATAATATTCTTTCTTCCAAATATAGAAAGAATATTATACTTGACTGCTGCCCTTCTGCTGCAGTCTGCTAATCAGTCACAACCTACTTGTTCCACAAAGGTCCTTATAAGGACTGGTAACCTGGTGTAGGGTGCTACAGTACATAGGGTTGAGTGAGGTACAGTCTGCTATTCCAAAAGGACTGGTATAGGTCCACAATACATAAGGTTGAGGTACACTACTGCTGACCGCTGCCCTATACTGCAGCAGTCCTTCATCAGTATAGGGACTGACGTACAGTCTGCTAATCAGTCACACACAACCTACTTGTTCCACAAAGGTCCTTATAAGGACTGGTAACCTGGTGTAGGGTGCTACAGTACATAGGGTTGAGTGAGGTACAGTCTGCTATTCTATAAGGACTGGTATAGGTCCACAATACATAGGGTTGAGGTGCACTACTGCTGACCGCTGCCCTATACTGCAGCAGTCCTTGATCAGTATAGGGACTGACGTACAGTCTGCTAATCAGTCACACACAACCTACTTGTTCCACAAAGGTCCTTATAAGGACTGGTAACCTGGTGTAGGGTGCTACAGTACATAGGGTTGAGTGAGGTACAGTCTGCTATTCTATAAGGACTGGTATAGGTCCACAATACATAGGGTTGAGGTGCACTACTGCTGACCGCTGCCCTATACTGCAGCAGTCCTTCATCAGTATAGGGACTGACGTACAGTCTGCTAATCAGTCACATACAACCTACTTGTTCCACAAAGGTCCTTATAAGGACTGGTAACCTGGTGTAGGGTGCTACAGTACATAGGGTTGAGTGAGGTACAGTCTGCTATTCTATAAGGACTGGCATAGGTCCACAATACATAGGGTTGAGGTGCACTACTGCTGACCGCTGCCCTATACTGCAGCAGTCCTTCATCAGTATAGGGACTGACGTACAGTCTGCTAATCAGTCACACACAACCTACTTGTTCCACAAAGGTCCTTATAAGGACTGGTAACCTGGTGTAGGGTGCTACAGTACATAGGGTTGAGTGAGGTACAGTCTGCTATTCTGTAAGGACTGGTATAGGTCCACAATACATAGGGTTGAGGTGCACTACTGCTGACAGCTGCCCTATACTGCAGCAGTCCTTCATCAGTATAGGGACTGACGTACAGTCTGCTAATCAGTCACACACAACCTACTTGTTCCACAAAGGTCCTTATAAGGACTGGTAACCTGGTGTAGGGTGCTACAGTACATAGGGTTGAGTGAGGTACAGTCTGCTATTCTGTAAGGACTGGTATAGGTCCACAATACATAGGGTTGAGGTGCACTACTGCTGACCGCTGCCCTATACTGCAACAGTCCTTCATCAGTATAGGGACTGAGAGTTTTGTCACAGGGTCATTTAAAAAATTACAGGCAGAGGAAGAGGCAGGTCCTTCCGCAGGGGTGGTAGGGGTAGGGTAGGAGCAACAGGCTTGAGCCAAAGTGGGAAGTTGCAGAAGGTGCGTTCAAATACTTTAAAGGACGCACCAGACTTGGTTGAGTGGCTCACTCAGCCTTACTCTTCTGCACCCTCCTCATCCTCTCGATCTGCACCCTCTTCTTCACTCTCTGCTATGTGCACCCCCAAAGACACTACCACCAACAATACCACCACCACCACATACCTTCCGCTTGAGTCACAGGAATTATTTTCCGATCCATATCAAGACATTTCTGATGCGCAGCCACTCTTGGTATTGGATGAGGAAGAGGAGGTAGCAACAACCGCTACTCAGCAGTCTGACGACAGTACCCAGATCAGCACAAGGAGGAGGTTGGTCCCCGGTGTTGCTGCCTTCTCCGAGATCTCTACTTATAGCGGTGGGGAAGGTGACGTCAATGATGACGTGTCTAGTGATGTCACGTGGGTGCCCACAAGAGAGGAAGAGGAGGGGAGTTCAGAGGGAGATATGGACCAGCAGATAGGGAGGAGAAGCAGGAATAACTTACATTGCACAGGAGGGACAAAGCAGACTGCAAATGTATCAGGAGCGAGTCATCGACCATGTACGGTCACATCTAGCGCTCCCAGGACACCGGCACATGGCTTCGCAGTGTTGGCTTTTTTTAATGTGTCTGCTGCTGACAATAGCGTTGCAATCTGCAATCTTTGCAGTCAACGCATTAGTCGCGGTAAGCCCAACACTCACCTAGGGACGACCGCCTTAAGAAGGCACATGAGCAGCCATCACCAAGCCCAGTGGAAGCAACGGAACACACAAAGCCACACTCCAGGCTCTCACCGTCCAGCCGCGTCTTCTACTTCTCCTCTCTCCTCACAATTGTCCTCCACCCCACCTTCCATCACGCCAAGCTCATGTTTTTCTGCAAAAAGGCAGGCTTTCGTGGGCCTAATGTTCGAGCGTAAAACAATGATGACGCCGGATAACCCTCTTGCCCAACAGGTGACGGCTGGCTTGTCAGAACTGATAGCCCGCCAACTACTGCCATATAAACTGGTGGACTCAGAGGCCTTTCGAAAATTTGTGGCCATTGGAACACCACAATGGTAAGTCCCAGGAAGGAAGTATTTCTCACAGAAGGGCATCCCAGAGCTATATGGCCATGTTCAGCGGCAAGTGAATGTATCTCTGGCACACAGTGTCGGTGCCAAGATACATCTGACCACAGACACGTGGTCTAGCAAACACGGGCAGGGAAGGTATATCACTTTTACTGCCCACTGGGTGAACCTTCTGACGGCTGTCAATCATGTAAACCGTGGGACCCGTGTAGATTTGGTTTTACCGCCACGGATTGCATGCAGGCCTGGCTCTTCTTCTCCTCCTCCTCCTACTCCATCCTCCTCCCTCTCCTCCTCGGCTGACTCCTCCTTTTCCGCTGCTAGCGTCTCTTCCGCTGCGCCGCCCAAGCTCCCCAGAACCTATTCGATATGCCAGGTGAGACGTTGCCATGCCGTGCTGCGTCTGTGCCTGGAAGCCAAGAGCCACACTGGCCCGGCACTCCTTTCAGCTTTGCGTTCACAGGCAGATCAGTGGCTAACACCGCTCAATTTGACAGTTGGTAAAGTGGTGTGTGACAATGGTGCCAATCTGCTTAGCGCATTGAAACAGGGCAAAATCACGCACGTGCCATGCATGGCACACGTCTTAAACTTGGTCGTGCAGCGATTCATTGTCAAATACCCTGGGGTCCAGGACATCTTGCGGCAGGCAAGGAAAATCTCGGCCCATTTCAGAAGATCTTACACGGCCATGGCTCGCCTTGCTGACATTCAGCAGCGACACAATCTGCCGGTCAGACGTCTTATTTGTGATTGCCCGACGCAATGGAACTCAACCTTCTATATGCTTGATAGGCTGCTCCAGCAGAAACGTGCAGTTAATGTCTACCTGTATGAACTCTGCGGCAGAACAGGTTCTGGGGAGCTGGGTTTTTCTTCACCGCGCCAGTGGCTGCTTATGTGCAACGCATGCAGACTTCTGCGGCCATTTGAGGAGATCACCAAACTGGTCAGTCGCAGCCATGGCGCCATCAGTGACATGGTACCTTATGCCTTCTTTATGGAGCGTGCATTGCGGCGTGTCATTGATCAAGCTGTGGAGGAGCAGGAGCGGGAAGATGAGGAAGTCGCAATGCTGGATGAATTCCCAGGGGGGGCTACTCTATCTGAGACAAGTCAACAACAGGAGTCTGCAGAGGAGTCAGAGGAGGATGGTGCCGGGGCGGATGAGGAGGAGCAAGAAGAGCATGCTTTAAACCTTTCTGGGACCCCTGTTGTTGTGCGTGGATGGGGAGAGGAGAATGAAGACATTATCCTGGATGATGAGCAGGAGCCAGGCCACCACACCGCTTCCACTTTAGTGCAAATGGGGGCCTTCATGCTCCAGTGTTTTAATAGGGACCCCCGTATAAAAAGCATAAGGGTCAAGGACCAGTACTGGGTGGCAACGTACTTAGACCCCCGATACAAACACAAAATGGTGGAAATGCTACCGCCGTCACAGAGGGCTGTCAGAATGCAGCACTTCCAGGCCTTGCTTCGAGAAATGCTGGATTCTGCTTTTGCGTGCACTGGCAGAGGAGCAATTCCCACTCCCAGAGAAGGAGTTGCGGGTACCAATCCAACAGCGCCTGCAAGAAGAGGCCGGTTTGAAGATGTGTTGGTGACTTCGGATATGAGGTCATTCTTTCAGCCGACCCATTGACAGGTGTCATCCGGATCCAGCATCAGGGAACGCCTAGACCGTCAGGTGTCCGACTACATCGGGTTAACGGCCAATGTGGACGCTCTGAGGAGTGATGAACCCCTGGACTACTGGGTGGGCAGGCTTGACCTCTGGCCAGAGCTTGCCCAATTTGCATCGAACTGTTGGCTTGCCCCTCATCCAGTGTCCTGTCCGAAAGGAAGTTCAGCGCAGCAGGGAGGATCGTGACCGATAAGCGTACTCGCCTAGCTCACGACAGTGTTAACGACCTCACATTTCTAAAAATGAATGAGGCATGGATCTCGGAGGAATTCAACACATGTGACCAGTAGACCATGTATATGTCTATAAACAATTTTTTAAATCGAACACACAGACCTTCTTTCTTCATTTGGCTCACTTCCTTGTACAAAAAAAAGCACACCGTACTATATGCCCGTACCCTCCTGTTTGAAGAGGTTGAGCGGTGTCATATTTCTACTGGGGCTGCTTATTATGAGGGGCTCCCACCATCCCTGTGCTGTGCTGACTTCCTCCTGGGGCTGCTTATTATGAGGGGCTCCCACCATCCCTGTGCTGTGCTGACTTCCTCCTGGGGCTGTACCTCTGCTGTGCATATTATGAGGGGCTCCCACCATCCCTGTGCTATGCTCATTATGAGGGGCTCCCACCATCCCTGTGCTATGCTCATTATGAGGGGCTCCCACCATCCCTGTGCTATGCTGACTTCCTCCTGGGGCTGCTTACGGTGCAGGTGTCAGTGCTGTATATCACAGTGCTGATGTCAGTACTTTCTATCACGGTGCTGCTGTCAGTGCTGTATATCACGGTGCTGGTGTTAGTGCTTTATGTCACGCTGCTGATGTCAGTACTCTCTATCACGGTGCTGGTGTCAGATGGCTCTATCACGGTGCAGGTGTCATTGCTGTATGTCACGCTGCTGATGTCAGTGCTCTCTTTCACGGTGCTGCTGTCAGTGCTGTATTTCCCGGTGCTGGTGTTAGTGTGTTATGTCACGCTGCTGATGTCAGTGCTCTCTATCACGGTGCTGTTGTCAGATCACTCTATCACGGTGCAGGTGTCATTGCTGTATGTCACGCTGCTGATGTCAGTGCTCTCTATCACGGTGCTGCTGTCAGTGCTGTATATCATGGTGCTGGTGTTAGTGCTTTATGTCACGCTGCTGATGTCAGTGCTCTCTATCACGGTGCTGGTGTCAGATGACTCTATCACGGTGCAGGTGTCATTGCTGTATGTCACGCTGCTGATGTCAGTACTCTCTATCACGGTGCTGCTGTCAGTGCTGTATATCACGGTGCTGGTGTTAGTGCTTTATGTCACACTGCTGATGTCAGTGCTCTCTATCACGGTGCTGTTGTCAGATCACTCTATCACGGTGCAGGTGTCATTGCTGTATGTCACGCTGCTGATGTCAGTGCTCTCTATCACGGTGCTGGTGTCAGATGACTCTATCACGGTGCAGGTGTCATTGCTGTATGTCACGCTGCTGGTGATCATCTCCTGCACCCTCTTCTTTGCCTACCCTGACCTTCCCTCTCCTCCGTTGCCTTCATGCGCTCCACAGTCCTGAATTGTCACAACAATTTCCCATATAAAAAAAGAATGCTTGTAGTTGTCGATCCCAGATTCACCTCATACATGTGTTATGTCATTGGCCATGTGGTGGGACTATGTTTGCACAGATATTAATTATTTTGTGGCTGCAAATTTGACCTGTAGGTTTGCACAGTTCGCCTCCCATTGAAGTGAATGGGGCCCGCCGCGAACGTTCTGGTTCGTGAACTATCGGCCGCGTTCGTGAACGTCCCGTCGGAAGTTTGTCCATCACTAGTCCTGTTACATCTGGCATAATACGAATATAGCATTTCATAACAAGAACATCATACCAACAGTCAGACATGGTGGTGGTAGCATGATGGTCTGGGGCTGCTTTGCAGCTTCAAGACTTGGATGACTTACCATAATTGATGGAAACGTGAATTCTGAGCTCTACCAGAAAATCCTAAAAGAGAATGTCCGGCCATCCGTTCGTGACCTCAAGCCCAAGTGTACTCGGATTATGCAGCAAGACAATGATCCAAAACAAAACAGCAAGTCCACCTCCAAACAAAGCAAAATTTAGGTTTTGGAGTGGCCCGGTCAAAGCCTGGACTTAAATCCAATTGAGGTGCTGTATCATGACCTTACACAGGCCATTCATACTGGAAACTGAATTAAAACAATTCTGCAAGAAGAAAAGTGGGGCAAAATTGCTCCACATCAATGTGAAAGCCTCATTGCCAGTTATTGCAAGTGCTTGATTGCAGTTGTTACTACCAAGGTTGACACAAGGGGCAATTACTTTTTCACATAAAGCTACACAGGTTTTGACTGCTTTTTTGCCTTAATAAATGAAACCATCATCTAAAAACTGCATTTTGTAATTACTCAGGTCATCTTTGTGTAATAATCAAATGTGTTTGATGGTCTGAGTCATTTAAGTGTGACAAATATGCAAAAAACAAACAAACCGAAAGGGGGTAAATACTTTTTCACACAACTGTAGATGGTCATTGCTTATCTCTCCATCTGAAAACATTAAATGCTTGACAGTGATGCTTATCCAAAGACTTTTCTGAGTTTTAACAGGTTCTGACACAGAACAAGTGCAGGTACTTCTGACACGGCTTTGAGATTATTTGTTACATGTTAGTGACTCATAAAGAATTAGCGCCAGAGACAGACAGATATTTAGAATTTTCTAAATGTTGTTCACAATGGCTGCTTACATTTTTTCTTTCTAATTATTTTCTTTAAGCGGGGGAAAATGTTAATTACCCATGCAGTGGGTTTTCCAGTGCTCCTTTTTTATCTAGGGTAGCTTTAAATTCAATTTTTACTTACCGTATCCCTTAATCCCCCAGTTGCTGGCAGGGCAATGCAGGACTGCTGGTACATAAGGACATCAGAGTGTAACAGCCAGATGAAGCACCAAGAAAAATTGCTTTGAAGAACTGTTCACATGAAGAGGAGGAAGCCTGCAGTGATAATGTAATCAAGGAAAAGTTGATTTTAAAGCTATTCTAGAAAAAAAACAGGGTTTAACTCTTGCAGTCCAGGGGAAGCCCACTGCTAGGGTAAATGTATTTTTATTTCGAAGTTTAGCTTTAAACACCTGTTCAAAACAACATATGGCCTCAGAACAGCACTGAAAATCCAGAGGCAGTAGGGTAAATGTCTACTTTACAAGAAAAGTCACGATTTACATATAACGCCACCTGCTTTTATCTCTGGATCTAAAGATCATTGTCATACATTTTTCACTGTAGGTAACTAGGTAACCTTTGCTTATACTCTTTTCATATGACCTGTTTAAATTGCCAAGTGAATTGTATTCTATGAATTTCAACCTTTCAGAACTTATTATTATGACCATATAATATATGGCATCTGCTACATAACTAATATTTAAACATGTAACAAGGTTGATGTATCTTCTATAGCACAACCAATCAGTTTTATTCTGTTCATGTTAGGTACAAACGTCTGTTACTTTTGAGATCAGAACACGTATTATAGCCAATTACTTGCAATCCTTTATACTTGCTCTGTATTATCTTTTCCTTTTTTTTTACAGTGCATGCACCTGTTAATCATTATATTGGTTGCTTTACATTGCTTTTTGTTGCAATTCATATATTACCTGCTCATTCTGATATAAAATCTCAATTAAACTGTGTGTAAGAAAAATGTAAGAACACAACGTTTTATTTTGTTGAAAAAGAATGGCAAAAGGTCTTTTTTGAAGAAGAAGAAGATGACAGATGCTTCCTCCATTTATTGTGATTGTGTGATCCAAGGAATGCTGCTCCTCATACACCAAAGAAACTGACATTTATGTCACACTTAGTGGAAGTAAGTTAAATTCAGCAATGCTACATTCAAGTTGCCAAGGACACTTGTAGCCATTTTCTTAACTGTCCTTGACAGTGTCCTCATTAAAAAAGCTAGCGTTAATTAATGATCAAAATAGCCACATTTTATTTCTGCCATACAGCATGGACACACAATAGGTGACTTCTATTCTGTTTTTGCTATAGAAAGGGTCATCCCTGTTACAAATGTTGCCTTGATGACACATAAACATGTGAAGCACTCAATAGTGCAAGAATTGGACTGAATGAAGTCAATGCTAACAATGTTAGGAAATGTGTTCAAACCTGGGGATTCTTAAAGGATCTATTCAGCTTTGATTAGTATCACTGTTTAATTGACAGCCTCTTCAGTTACTTAATTATTTTGGAAGGTAAGGCACACAGTACAGACATGAATAAAATTCACAGATTGAATCCTCTTTGCCGTGGAAACAAATTAGAGAAACAAGCAGAAAATAAAAGACTTCTGAATCAAGCTGAAGGCGTTATTCGTTTGCAAAATAAACCAGGTTGATATAATAGCGGTGATTAGGCATATGTATTAAATGGGAACAAATTAAATGATAAAAATGTTACAAAACCAATAGCGGTTTGCTTAATAGACCCTGCTTCTGGAAAGTATTCATTATTACCCCATTTCCCAAACAGCAATTGGAGTGTTTTTGGTGGAATACAGGTAGAATCAGGGCTGGGTTTCAGTAACAACCCCTATAGGCGACATTTGTGATACGTTCCCTAAGGCCAAAATCATCATAGACTACATGGCGGCATTGAGTGCCTTGAATAATATAGAGAATTCCACAGGTGGTGTAATAGAAACATATAAATATGTATACATATATATAACTTTTGAAAAATGATAATTATATTACTATGGTAAACATTGTCCACAACAATCAATGGGTCAGAACCTGCTTCTTTCCTGTTAGCCTTAGTTGGGCTGGCTGAGGTGCATAGAGCACTCAATCAGAAGCCTTCTTTCAGTATTACAGCACAGACAAACAATGACAAAAAAAACCTAACTGGTTGCCATGGGTACACCAAACAATTACTCTGCACACATTGTAAAATCACCCCCATAAACCTGCATGAATTGATTTTTGTTTCTATGGTCACTTGATGCTGAAAGGGATAATCTTGTTTACTTCTTTGATTTATAAACAAAGGACAGTGGTATGGATTGTAAGGTTTTCTTTTTTTAATATATTAAGTTATAAGTATTTTCTTCAGAATGTAGAAAAAAAAAAAACATCTTTTTGGAAGAAACCTGTAAAGTTGTATGCCCTGTACACGCGATCGGATTTTCCAACAACAAAACCATGGCTTTTTTCCCGAAGGATGTTGGCTCAAACTTGTCTTGCATATACACGGTCACACAAATGTTGTTGGAAATTCCGAACGTCAAGAACATGGTGACGTACAACATGTACGACGAGCCGAGGAAAAGGAAGTTCAATAGCCTTCTGCATGATTCAGAGAATACATGAACTTTTGTGTGACGGACTTTTGTACACACGATCGGACTTTGCGACAACAAGTTTTGTTGTCGGAAAATTTGAGAACCTGCTCTCAAACATTTGTGTGTGGAAATTCTGGCAGCAAATGTTCGACGGAGCATACACACGGTTGGACTTTCCAACAACTAGCTCACATTGAACATTTCCCATCGGAAATTCCGATCATGTGTACACGGCATTAGGACCTTAAGAATTGCTCTATTAAAGGCCTAGTTCACCAAAAAGTGAGATTTTATTTATATTTTTTTCAAATATGACACCCTTAAAAATGTATATAGAGTATGATTGGCTTGCTAGGCAGTAAAGACTAAAATTACATTATCAAGTTCTTTACAATTACCTGGCAAAAAGAGGCATGGAAATTCTGTAAGTAATATTAGTTTATCACAGAAAGACACTGTAAATCTTTTTGTTTAAAGTGGAAGTAAACCCATTGATTTAACAGTTTCAAAAGACAGTTACATTTCCATCATGTGACAGGAATATAACTGTCACATTGGTTGTGCTCTCAACCAAACTGTCAAACCATCCAATGGCTGGTGTCATAACTGAACACATGTGCAGCATCATGGCAGTTAAAGATTAAACAGAGGCGAAGATAGTTCCAAGTTTACTTTCACTTTAAGTGCTAGTTTACACTTGCTTCAAAACATGGCTATGGATAGGCTTTGTTAAAGCTCTCTGAATACCAGTCAAAGCTCCTGTCACTAAATAAAATGGTTAGCTTACATTCCATGTGCCCAGACGACATCATTCTATGACGAAACACGCATCGGGTGGACAGGACGTGCTCACGTCATTGTATTTGATATTCTGAGCGAACAGGCATTCGCAAGCCGGTTGGCTATCTATGTTGTTTTAAATTCTACTTTCTGTAAGTGTGTTTTTACTTCCTTTATTAAACTTATATACCAGTATTAAGCTATGGGAAGTTCCCTTTCCTTTATTTTTGGGTAACACCTGATGTCTATTCGTAAGCCCCCTTTGAATACCATCACTGGTTAATTGGCTGTATTTTTTTCCTGTGTCTGACGCCTTTTGAGCGTTGCCCTGGATTCCTTTGGACAGAGGCCCTGGCTGGGTGCATAGCCGCAAGCTCTTGTTGCTTGGCCTCCAGTAAGCACACAATTAATTTGGTGTTTGGCACTTATTACTGGTGGACGATTGCACATTTATATTCATTAACCTATTTAAGTTGTTTAATATCAAGTGATATATGGACATTTTCTGACATATACATTTTTTAGTCTTATTTATATTGTTGGGAATTTATATTTCACATTTTGGGACTTTCAACATTATTTTTGATATTCAGTTTATTTTTTGTCACATATGTGTTCACATGTGTACTTATCATTATTTTCAGTTCAGCACTGGTTCATCATTGGTTTAATATTTTTTATTGTTAACGCAACAATTTTTTCCTTTTTCCTGAGCTTACAATCTTGTTTACACCTTGCTTTTGCTTGGTGCTTCGATGAGGCTTCGATGGAGCTTCGATGAGCCTTTGGTGGGGCTTTGGTGAAGCTTCGTTGAGCTTCGATGAGGCTTCAGTGGGGCTTCAAGCGAGCTTTGCTATAGACTTATATGGAGGCTTTGAAGTTGCTTTGAAGCACCACTAAAGCTACATGGGGTTTAATTTTTGAAGCAAAAACATTTTATTTAGTGACAGGAGCTTTGACTAGCATTCAGAGAGCTTTAACAAAGCGTGTCCAAAGCCTTGTTTTGATGCAAATGTAAACTAGCCATTAATGTGTGTTGAAGCCGAAGCAAGTGTAAATGAGCTCTAAGGGCTAGTTTACACTTGCTTAAAAACAAGGCTTCAGACACACTTTGTTAAAGCTCTCTGAATGCTAGTCAAAGCTCCTGTCACTAAATAAAATGGTTATCTCACAGTCCTGTGAACACCTTACTTTTGCTTGGCGCTTCGATGAGGCTTCAATGAGGCTTTGGTGAGGCTTTGTGGGGCTTCAGTGGAGCTTCAAGCGAGCTTTGCCATAGACTTCTATGGAGGATTTGAAGACACTTTGAAGCACAACTAAAGCAACATGGGGTATACATTTTGAAGTGAAACCGAAGCAAAGCAAAGCAAAGCAAATGCAGGTTGTAAATAGGTGTGTAAGCTAACCATTTTATTTAGTGACAGGAGCTTTGGCTAGTGTTGAGAGAGCTTTAACAAAGGTTATCCGAAGCCTTTGAAGCAAGTTTGAAACTAGCCCTTAGGGCTCATTTAGACTTGCTTTGGCTTCAACACACATTAAAGCGCCTACCGCTTCAACATGCTTTTATGATGTGTTTGTGATGCTTCATTGGTGCTTCGATGAAGCTTCGTGGTGCTTCAATGAAGCTTTGGTGATGCTTCGGTGAAGCTTTAGTGATGGTTCGGTGATGTTCTTTTGAAGCTTGGCAAGATGCCGTGTGTGTGTGTGTGTGTGTGTGTGTGTGTGTGTGTGTGTGTGTGTGTGTGTGTGTGTGTGTGTGTGTATATCTCATGCCTGCAATTTCTCAAAATAAAAGGGAAGCTAAAGCTGAATTAAAGCCCCTCAAAAGCTGCAGATGCTTAAAGCAAGCTTTGCCATAGAGTTCTATGGAGGCTTTAAAGCTCCACTAAAGCAATATGGGGTATAATTTTTTAAGCAAAGCTGAAGCAACGCAAAGCAAAAGTATTTTTTCCTTGTAAGCTAACCATTTTATTTAGTGACAGGGGCTTTGATTGGCATTTAGAGAGCTTTAACAAAGCATGTCTGAAGCCTTGTTTTGAAGCAAGTGTAAACTAGCCCTTAATGTGTGTTGAAGCCAAAGCAAAAGTAAATTAACCCTTAGAATGTCTTTGATAGTCTGTTATGACCATACTTGAGTCTTGCAGTAGTGAATCTCTAGTGCTTACCTAGTGTTACTGACCAAAGTGAAGCTAAAATCTAAAATAAATAAATATTATAAATATAAATAAATAAAGGCTGAGATCGCAGCTCAATCTAAAGTTTCCAAGTGCACTGAAATTGAATAAATAAATAGTGATGAACGCAATCTCAAAATGATGTGATGATCACTAACAACAATACCAGTAAATGATAATAAATATAAGTGATGAATAAATCACATGATGATTGATGATCCAAGTAAATGTGAAAAAAGTTCAAAATATTAAAATAAAACGTGGTCAATCAAAAATGAAAAGATGCTGTGTATAGTTCAAACAAAAAAATCCTAAATGTACAATAAAGCTTGCAGTTCATATGTCAAATACAATTTTTATTTGACATATGAACTGCAAGCTTTATTGTACATTTAGGATTTTTTTGTTTGAACTATACACAGCATCTTTTCCTTTTTGAACACGTTTTATTTCAATATTTTGAACTTTTTTCACATTTACTTGGATCATCAATCATCATGTGATTTATTCATCACGTATATTTATTATCATTTACTGGTATTGTTGTTAGTGATCGTCACATCATTTTGAGGTTGTGCTCATTACTATTTATTTATTCATACTTGAGTCTTGTCTTTAAAATCCTCATGGTGGACTTTGTATGGACAGTCTTTAGAAGATTTCCACAAAAACTCACCATTTTGGCAACGTGAAATTAAGTGGGAAGGAGATGTTGAGACTTTTTTTGTTTTATATTGCTAGTACAATATATTATAATAGTTAGTGATAATAATAATAATAATATAATAATAATATTGAACAAATACATTTAATGTTCTCTTGTGTGATAGCATACTTAGAAAAATCGCCGCTCCCCCTATCCAGCCAGTGAGGTTAAATGTGTGAGATGGGGCTTAGTCACAGAGGAGCTCTATGACTAAGCCCCAGTGGGTGGGGCAAAACATGTCAGAGGGTATGGCGTGTGGAGTAGTGCAAGGCTCAGGCCATTTCACATGTTTAACCTCACAGACTGGATAGGGAGTGTGGCGATTTTTCTGGGGATGTCTTCAAGGTGTATCGTGATTTTTACGGACAGTCTCAACAACAGTATGCACTGGCAGTGCATATTTGGCAATGGAATTTATCTATTTTGCAATTAGCTTGGCTTAGTAGTTTTAGCAGGAACACGTTCTTTTCCATTAAGCAGTACTGGCTCTGCTTTGATTGACAGAGACAAATGGGCCAGAAGAGGAAAGGGGAAATATAGTGCTGGACCCGTAAATTTATTTTACTGGTATTTTTATCTTAAGGTATTATTTTTGGTGTAAATGATCTGGCTCATGGGCAGGTGGTTTCTACCCCCCAGAAGAACTCCACTGGCTTGTAGTGTCATGTGATAGGGGTTGAAATTTAAGCGCCACACCACTGCTAAGAGATCTAGATACAACTTTATTCCATTAAAGGTCAGGGGTACAATTCAAGAAATAGCCAAAGTGTTTCAAGGGTCAAAGTGCCCCCTTTATCAAGGCTTAACTGGCAGCAAAGTCATAGCTGCAAACAGTCACAGATTTCTCAAGACATTCCCAGGAAACTAACCTATTTCCCATAGAATCTTTGTCCCGGCGAGAATCTCGAAAAATTAACTATTTCCTGGGCAGCAGCCAGCCTAGACTCTGCATTGCAAAACCCGGCTGTGGCACGGGGTAACACGCAGGTTAAAAAGACTGATTCCTCAGATCCTCCCCGCCTCCTCCTCTCCAGCAAATTTGCATGTGGGGAAGATTTCTTGCCTCTCACTAATCGAGCGTGTCTCAGAGAGGGGGTGTGGCCAGCCATGGAGAGGTGAAGAAGATTATGACAGCTCGACCTGTGCTTAACTGCAGCATGTGTGTACCCTGCAGTTTAGGCTCTCTGCAGTTAAAAGTTAGTGGAAAATCATGATAGGTTGTCTCTGGAGGGGTTTTTTGTGAGGGAAGAGGGCAAGCAGTTGGTATTCAGGGACACTCTCTCTGTCTGTTTCTCACTCCAGTATCATGTATGCAGTCTCTAGTCATGTCTTGTATCATGTCTGTGGTCTCTGGCCATACCTTGTATCGTGTCTGCGGTCTTTGGCCATGTCTTGTATCATGTCTATGGTATCTGGCCATTCCTTGTATCATGATTGCGGTCTCTGGTCATTCCTTGTATAATGTCTGCGGTCTTAGGCCATGCTTGTATCATGTCTGTGGTCTTTGGCAATGCCTTGTATCATGTCTGTGGTCTCCGGCCATTCCTTGTATCATGTCTGCGGTCTTAGGTCATGCCTTGTATCATATCTGTGTTCTTTGGCCATGTCTTGTATCATGTCTGTGGTCTCTGGCCATTCCTTGCATCATGTCTGCGGTCTCTGGCCATGCCTTGTATCATGTCTGCGGTCTCTGACCATGTCTTGTATCATGTCTGCAGTCTCTGGCCATCTGTTATCCCTTTGATGGCATCTGCCTGGGGGGGGACGGTGTTCGGAGTATCTTTATCTGCTGATTGTTAAACTTTCTGGAATACACATATTGTTATTGTGGTGTAGGATTTGGGCCTGTTATCCCTCGAACCCTATCCCTTTTTTTTCTTTCTTTCTCACTGTCATTTCAGACTCTAACCATACCCCCTTTAAGCCACACCCAACATTAATATAGTTTAAACCCTGCACATTTTTTACACTTCTTATATGTCACGCCTACAAATGCATACCCTGCCCCTAATTAAAATAGTACTACAGACAAAAAAGTGTCCCTATACATTTTTTCAGAATGTTGGCATGCAAAGTGAACAAACCAGTGGTGAACTGGACCTACAATGATATCTGTATGCAGGACAGAATGAAAGCCATAAGTTCACTGTGGCTTTTTCTGTTCTCATTGATGCAAAACTGTCCAGCTGCTTGCCAATTTATATCAAACTCTCATTAAAAATTAAGAGACGCTAGATGATACAGCAGTATAAATTTCTAACAGGACATTTTTAATGAGGAAGAATTGTCCAGAATGTATTAGAAAAAAAGAGTACAGGATACCTATAATAATTTGGGGACTACAATGACACAGCAATGTAAAATTGGCCAGCGGCAAGACAGTTTTAAATAGAAAGGCTAAGCCCAAATTTTCTAGGGACAAGGAATATTGGCCTGAGCGTTTTACTTTAAGGTGTAAGATACTTCACAGGGTACAGTTATATAAAATTAGCCAGCAGAAGGACAATCTAAATTAGGGATAAGGGCCTAGCCTATTTTTTATTTTATTCCTGAGTTTAGAGGGGGTTAATGATATAATGCAAGTTGTATAAGTGCACACAATTCTTACAGTTGATTTTTCTTTCAAACAATGCGCCGGTGTGCTGTGAACAAAAAGCAGCTCCAAGAACAGATGTCAGTAAAGTCTGCACTTTGTGTACCCTAGGCTTAAAAAAACATTCTATCAACATAAAAGAAAAACCCCAAAAGAAATGAAAACACCAAAGTACTCCACTAAAAGAAAAAAACACTTTAATTTATACAAATAATGTGAACCAAAAGTGAATTCTGAAGTGATATATGTATATGGGACCCAGGTCCCCCAAAACTTGTGAACACTCAAGATTAGGGATGAGCCAAAACACCCCCCGGTTCTATTTGCAGAAGAATATGCGAACAGGCAAAAAATTTGTGCGAGCATGCGAACACTGTTAAAGTCTATGGGACGCAAATGTGAAAAATCAAAAGTGCTCATTTTCAAAGGCTTATATGCAATTATTGCCATAAAAAGTGTATGGGGATCTGGGTCCTGCCCCAGGGGATATGTATCAATACAAAAACAAGTTTTAACAGCTTCAGTTTTTTTCGGGAGCAGTGATTTTAATAATGCTTAAAGAGAAACAATAAAAATGAAATATTCCTTTATATAGCGTACCTGTTCTATCCCATGTTTTTAACAGTACTACAGCAAAATTAAATTTCTAAAGGAAAAAATGTAATTTAAAACTGCTCGCGGCTGTAATGTATTGTCGGATCCCAGCAATATAGATAAAAATAAGAAAAATACCAACAAAAAGAAATGGCGTGGATGTCCCCCACTTCAGGTCTGATATGGATATTAAGGGGTATCCAGCACCAACATTTTAAAAAAATTTCATAGGGGTCCCCAGGCCCTCAGGCCCTCAGGCACTACATACTCTGAACAACAGTATATATACTATACGGTCTGCCCTGTATACTCTGCAGAAAAACTGGGCCTTAGGTGTTGGTGGTACCAGAACACTGTAACCCCTCATAGTTACTCTTGCTGTGGGCAGGAACAGGCCCTGCTTTGAAATATTATATCAAAAAGTGTAATTACATGAACTTGTTAAAAACAAGGGCAGAAAAATTGGGCCTTTGATTTTGGTGGCAACAGAACACTGTAACCCCTCACAGTTACTCTTGTTGGGCTTAGAAATGGGTCCTGCTGGGAAAAATTAGAGCGGAAATTGTAATTACATGCCCTGGTAAACAGGGGCAGAAAAATTGGGCCTTGGGTGGTGGTGCCACAACACTGTAACCCCTCACAGATAATCTTGTTGGGCGCAGGAACGGGCCCTGCTGTGAAATATTAGATCAAAAATTGTAATTACATGCCCTTGTTAAACAGAGGCAGAAATATCGGGCCTTGGGTGGTGGTGGTGCCACAACACTGTAACCCCTCACAGATACTCTTGTTAGGCACAGGAACAGGCCCTGCTGTGAAATATTAGATCAAAAATTGTAATTACATGCCCCTGTTAAACAGGGGCAGAAAAATTGAGCCTTGGATGGTGATGGGGTTGCCCTAAACCAAAAATATTGTTGGAAGCTAGCATTATCAAGATTGAGGAGGAATAGGATAATCAGCATAGGCAGTCTTCAAGGGATCCCAGTAACTACCTCCTCCCAGCCACGTACAACTACTTGGGTCCCTTGAAGACTGCTACTGAGTGCTATCTTCTACGTCCATGCTGACACAATTCTCCTCCTCCTCTTCTTCCTGTGAGTTTGGTGGGCCTGTAGGAATGCTATCTGGATAAAGGGGTCCTTGAGAGGAAAGGAAGTCCTCGTCTTCCTCCCGCTGTTCTTCTTCAAGTGGTTCCACGAAGTGTGTGCTCCAGCAGGAAGACTAGAGGGACAGTGTCACTAATGCATGCATTGTCACTATTCACCATCCTTGTGGCCTCCTCAAATGATGACAGGACAATGCATGCATCCTTGATCAGTAACCACTGGCATGACGAAAAAAAGCCAAGCTTCCTTGACCCTGTCCTGATGCCATACACGCACATGTACTCATTGATGGCCCTCTGCTGTGTGTGCAGCCACTGCAGCATTGCCAGCATTGAGTTCCACCTGGTGGGCGGTTGGTGGGCAGGTTGCATTCCCTTTGAATGTCAGCCAGCCGAGCACTGGCATTGTATGACTGGCGGAAATTACCATAGGCATTTCTGGCCTGTCTGTAGGAGATCTTGTAAGCCTGGGTACCTGGTCAAGAACTACTGCACCACCAAATTCAGGATGCGTGCCAAACATGGAACATGGGTCAAGTGTCCCTGTTGGAGGGTGGAGAGAAGGTTGGTGCCATTGCATCGCATACAACCATTCCTGGCTGAAGCGGGCATGGCATCAACCACCTCTGAGCCTGCCCCTGCAGAGCTGACAGAATCTCTGCCCCAGTGTGGCTCCTGTCCCCTAGGCAGACCAGCTCAAGCACCACATGGCATCTTTTAGCCTGACTGATTGCATAGTCCCTTGAATGCTTCCGGAGCACCGCTGGATCAGAGGACAAATCTGCAGAGGAGGCCATAGAGGAAGAAGAAGAGGAGGGGGTGGAGGAGAGAGCTGTGGCAGAATCACCACTAGAATTTTAGAGGCTGGTGGCAGAACAAGCTCCAACTACACTGAACCCTGTCCTGCATCCTTCCCAGCTGCCAGCAGACTTACCCAGTGCGCCATAAAAGAAAGGTAATGTCCCCACCCATGCCTGCTGGACCATGGGTCAGCAGTAATATGAACTTTATTTCTGACCGCCCTATCCAGCGAGTCCAAAACATTGCCTTCCACATGGCGGTAGAGAGCCAGAATGGCCTTCTGTGAAAAGGAAATGGCATTTTGGAACCTGCCACTGAGGTACAACACATTCCACAAATTCACAAAAGGGGGCAGAGCTAAAAAGGCAGCAGTTGCAGTGCTAACAATTTGGCCAAGCTAGCATTTAGACGCTGAGAATGTGGATGGCTGGGACCAAATTTATTTTTATGGTTTAGCAACTGGGGTAGGGAAATTTGCCTGCTAAAATCAATTGGTGGTGTACTGCTAGCAGATTGTCTGCAAGTACTTAGTACACCTATTGCTATACCTTCATTCCTCTTAGTGCAGGTTTTTGAGAGGACTGGAGGTATAGTAGGGTTTGAGATCCCAGATGAGGAGCAAAGAGAAGTTCTTTCTTTTTCTTTGATGTGGGTTTTTCAAGAGCTGTTGCCAACAGACTGCATGGCAGGTCGTCATATGTCTGGTCAAGCATGTGGGACCCAAGCGGCTGCTGTTCTGGCCACATTTGATCCGCTTCAGACATAGGTTGCAAACAGCAGTGGTGTGATCTGCTGCACACGTGTCGAAAAAGGCCCACACCAAAGAGCTTTTAAAAGTCAGCAGCGCCCTGCACCTGCGGAGCTTTACGGTGCAATAGGGTGGCTGCCCTTAAGCTGCCCCCTAGAGGAAAAATCCTTCCTCGTTGGAGTTGTGCCTCCTCCTACTCACTTTCCTCCTCTCTTCTGTCAGGCACTCAAGGGCAGTCAGTGGCCTAATCATCCTCTCGCTCCTTGTCACTGAAGCAAACTTGGCAGTATGCTGCAGCTAGGGGAACATGACTGCCAGTTTCTTGTGCTTCTGTGGCATCCCATCTCTCTAGGATCACGTTACTCCCTTCCTCAACCTGGGAACCAACATCAGAGCCTTCAAATCACTGCGCATCCTCCAGCAGCATGTACCCAATACTGTATTAGATACTGTGTACACAGCCTGAAGTGTATTAGAAACTGTACACACTGTATTGTATACTGTGTACACTGCCTGAAGTGTATTAGAAACTGTACACATTCTATTAGATACTGTGTACACTGCCTGCTATGTATTAGAAACTGTACTACAGCTGCACTGTATTGTATACTGTGTACACTACCAGAAGTATATTAGAAACTGTACACACTGTGTTAGATTCTGTGTACAATGCCTGAAGTGTATTAGAAACTGTACACACTGTATTAGATACTGTGTACACCGCCTGAAGTGTATTAGACTTAATTATTAACAGTACACCACCGAATGCACTGTAGATATAGGTTACCAAAAATGTAATATATATATATATATATATATATATATATATATATATATATATATATATATCCCCTCCGATATATATATATATATAAAAAGGCCAGTATGGTGGCCTGAAATTATGGGAGGAGCCCGGAGGAGTATTTAACCAGGCTGTTCGGCTGTGTTCCTTGTCGGTTCCTGTGCGCGATATCTGCTACGTCAGAGATCTAGGGCCGACTATTCAAGACCATACGTTGTGAGTTCAGTGTTCGTGAGTTCCCGTGTTCGTTAAGTCTCGTCTTCGTGTCCGTATTACGAGTCTGTGTTGTCTTCAGGAGCGTTCGTGTATTATCGTTGTCTGAGTGTCGCAATACTCGAAACTGCTCAGAGGAAAATCCAACCCCTGGCCGCAGTGAGGATCTCACAGCCCCGTTGTCCCTATCTCCAGTTTCAGAAAATGGCAGCCTGCGGTCCCCCAGGGCATGGACCATTCCTAGAGTTGAGGCGTAGAGGTGTACCCTTCCCTGCGACTGCTAGGAAGGCCATAGACCAGCTCCTGCAAGCCGAGCTAGATCGGGACTTTATTATAGGCCCTTTCACCCAGCCCCCCTTCAACACCTGGAGAGTCAGTCCTATTGGGCTTGTTAAGGGCAAATTTTCAAATAAATTGAGATTGGTGTACGACTTGTCAGCACCTCATTCCTCTCCTATCCCCAGTCTTAATTCCCTCATCCCCTCCGAGGAGTTCTCGCTCAAATATGCCTCTGTAGACATGGCTATCCAGGCCATACTCAAGACAGGCACGGGCACCTGGCTCTCTAAGGCCGATATCGCGGATGCTTTCAAGCTCCTCCCCATCCACCCGTCCCTTTGGTGCTGGCATGGCATCAAGTGGAGGGAGCTCTATTATTTTGCTACCAAGCTGACCTTCGGATCTAAAAGCAGTCCCAGGCTCTTTGACACGTTTGCTCAGTCACTTACGTGGGTCCTGCTACACGTAGCCCGATGTCAGGAAGTTATACACTATCTGGACGTCTTCCTGTTGATTGAGCCACCCGGCTCACCTCCAGGGGACTTGGATAAATTGAGGGTGGTATTCAGAAATCTCAATATCCCTATTGCAGAACACAAGGTGGATGGTCCAGCACAGTCCATCACTTTTCTCGGGGTTAACTTGGACACCAACACCATGCAGGCCAGCCTCCCCACGGATTAACTAACCCATATCAGGGCCGTCCTGAGGGACTTCAACCGCTCCCGGTCATGCACCAAGAAACAGTTGCAATCCCTTCTCGGCATGTTAAACTTTTCCATGCACATCATCCCCCAGGGTCGCTCCTTCATGTCCCGCCTGCTAGTGCTACTGTCCCACAGGCAGGATCCGGAGCAGGTCCTCAGTCTTGATGCTATAGCGGATCTCTCCACGTGGGAGGAATTTCTGTCATCCTGGAATGGCGTATCCCTATTTATTCCCTCTATATCTTCCCTTTCACCCCAGGTGGTGACCGACGCTGCTGCCTCCACAGGCTTCACAGCGATTTTTGGCCACCTCTGGCTTGCAGCTCCCTGGCCTCCCCAAATACTGGCAATACCCGGCTTCTCCGAAACATCCTCTCTGTTTGAGTTATACCCCATAGTAGCAGCAACACACGTCTGGGGTCGCAGCTGGTCGGGCCAAACCGTGGCTTCTCAACAGACAACTTGGCCACTGCAGAGATCGTCAATAAAGGCAGGTCCAGGTCTCTAGAGGTGATGTCCTTCCTTTGTCGGCTGGTTCAGCTCTTCTTACTACATCAATTCAATGTTTACTGCTCCTTCATCCCCGGTAAACGCAATCTAGCAGCAGATGCTCTCTCTCGATTTAATCTGGTTTCATTTTTTGAACAGGTGCCCGAAGCCGAACCGATGTCAGCAGCTATCCCGGCCTGGTCTCAACTGACCCTGGACTATCTCCACACCTTCTAGCAGCAACTCAACTCATCAACCTTTCCCTCTCGTGCAAAACACCCTCAAGGCCTACCAGATGGCCTGGAGGGCCTTCAACCGTTTCGTGGCACGCCACGGTACAGAGACATCCCGTATCAAACAAATCCTGGCCTTTATCTCCTACTGCCACTCAGAACTCACTTTATCCCACAATACGATCCGGCTGTAACTAGCCGGTGTCCAACATTTCACGTCACTCCAAAACCCTACTGAACCCTCATTGTTCTCTTACCATGCCGTACGGGCCATCTTGCATGGCGTCCAGATGCACCAGCCAGTGATCAGCACCAAACGCCTGCCTATCACAGGAGATATCTTCAGAAACATGTCAGATATCCTGGCCACGTCACCCTTCAGTCTACATCCTAGCGTGGTCTTACAGGCAGCCATACATCTGGCCTTCTACGGCTTCTTACGGCCAGGTGAATTCACCTGTAGCAGCCCCACAGAATGCATGCTTCGCAAACACCACCTGGTCCGTTACGAAGACCATTTTATCTTACACCTGGCAGTCTCCAAAACACAACAGGTTGGCTCTGGTACGGATGTCCATTATTATAAGACCAACAACAGCTGGGGTCCAGTCTCCACTCTCACCCGCCTGTTGTCCCTTCTGGCAGATTAACCAGACGCTAGTCCGCTCCTGCCGTTCCATGCCAAGCCCCTAAATGCTGCCCGGTTCATGGAACATGTTAGAATACTTCTACGTATCCTTCAGCTCAACCCTGCTTAGTATCTGGAGATTTGTTCCGTATCGGGGCAGCCTCAACAGCCTCCCGTCAAGGGGTCCCGGACCACGTGATCAAGAAACTGGGCAGATGGAAGTCCACCTGCTTTGCCCGCTATATTCCCAATCCACAAGTGGAGATGGCCCAGGCCTTCGTCAAGCTCACTCAGTAACTAAGTTGAGTCAATAAAGCACAATCCCTACCTGAATGTTTTTGCCCCCTTATTTTGGTATACTGTACGTTAGACCAAGGCACACTTTCAGGTCCATTTCAAGTGGAAAGTTTGTGTTAACCCTGTTTGTCATCCTTATCCATACCGGCCATAGGGCTCTGAACCATAAATAAGAAGGCCAGTATGGTGGCCTGAAATTATGGGAGGAGCCCGGAGGTGTATTTAACCAGCCCATTCAGCTGTGTTCCTTGTCGGTTCCTGTGCACGATACCCACCCTCCCATCCCCTTTTTAGGGCATTTCTCAAGGCATCATACTCCTCACGAGAGTACTCATTTCACTTAATTTCGTGTTCATTTCATTTATCCTCATTTCTTATCTAGGGTATGCCCCCTTATTTTGGTATACCGTACATTAGACCAAGGCACACTTTCAGGTTCATTTCAAGTGGTAAGTTTGTGTTAACCCTGTTTGTCATCCTTATCCATACCGGCCATAGGGCTCTGAACCATAAATATATATATATATATATATATATATATATATATATATATATATATATATATATATATATATATATATATATATATATATATTTATATTAATACACTGCCTGAAGCGTATTAGAAACTGTACACCACAGAATGCACTGTAGATATAGACTACACTGGATGCAGAGTATATATATATATATATATATATATATATATATATATATATATATATATATATATATATATACACACAAGACTATATATATACTGTAATAATACACTGCCTGCACTGACTGAATATCGGGTAAACAATGAATATATAGTCTATGCTAAATGCAGAGCATATATATATATATATATATATATATATATACATACTAGACTGACTATATATATATATATGTATATATATATATATAAAATACACTGCCACTAACTGAATAACCTGCCTGCTTATTTGAACTCAAGCTATCTCTGTCCACATCACCAACACTACGCAAGGCCGCCATGTAAGAAGCTTTATATAGTGTGGGGCGTGGCCTTGGTTCAGAGGGACTATGATTGGCCAAAGGCACCCTGCCTTTAGCCAATTACGGATCTCTCCGCAGAGCTCGCTGTGATTGTATGTGATGATTATATGTGTATCGATGTATGATGATTGGCCATGATTGGCCAAAGCATGCACCTGACCGGCATGCTTTGGCCAATCATCATACATCGATACACATATAGATTTTTACACGTGTCCCTGAAGACGTTTATACTAAACGTACGTCGGAGCGTCAAATGTGTGAATTAAGCATTTTGTACAAGTTTTTTTGCAGTTGCCACTTTACCCACAGGGGTTCATTTCACTATTGTTGTATATTATTTACAATAGCGCCCTCTATCTATCTAATCACTTATTGTTCACTTTGTGCAATCAGGGGAGCAGCTTTATAGTATAGTTTTTTTCTTTTACTAGAATCACCATATATTTTGAATTATTTTTTGTTTTTTTGTAGTGGTTTTCACATTATTTCTATTAATGTTTTGGCACAGGGCACATCTATACACGATACACACACACGGTATATATATACAGTATCTCACAAAAGTGAGTATACTACTCACATTTTTCTAAATATTTTATTATATCTTTTCATGTGACAGCACTGAAGAAATTACTATTTGCTACTATGTAAAGTAGTGCGTGTACAGCTTGTATAACTGTGTAAATTTGCTGTCCCTTTAAAATAACTCAACACACAGCCATTAAGGTCTAAACCGCAGGCAACAAAAGTGAGAACACCTAAGTGAAAATGTCCAAATTGGGCCCAACTAGCCATTTTATCTCCCCGGTGTCATGTGACTCATTAGTGTTACAAGGTCTCAGGTGTGAATGGGGAACAGGTGTGTTAAATTTGGTGTTATCTCTCGCACTCTCTCATACTGGTCACTGGAAGTTCAACATGGCACCTCATGGCAAAGGACTCTCTGAGGATCTGAAAAAAAAGAATTGTTGCTCTACATAAAGATGGCCTAGGCTATAAGAAGATTGCCAAGATCCTGAAACTGAGCTGCAGCATGGTGGCCAAGACCATAAAGCAGTTTAACAGGACAGGTTCCACTCAGAACAGGCCTTGCCATGGTCGACCAAAGAAGTTGCGCGCACATGCTCAGCATCATATCCAGAGATTTTTGGGAAATAGACGAATGAGTGTCAGCCTGTCAGTGCTCAGACCATATGCCGCACACTGCATAAAATTGGTCTGCTTTGCTGTTGTCCCAGAAGAGAGCCTTCTTTTAAATATGATGCACAAGAAAGACTGCAAACAGTTTGCTGAAGACAAGCAGACTAAGAACATGGATTACTGGAACCATCTGATGAAACCAAGATAAACTTATTTGGTTCAGATGGTGTTAAGCGTGTGTGGTGGCAACCAAGTCAGGAGTACAACATGGTTGTGGGAGTGTCATGGTCTAGGGCTGCATGAGTGCTGCCAGCACTGGGTAGTTGCAGTTCATTTAGGGAACCATGAATGCCAACATGTACTGTGACATAATGAAGCAGAGCATGATCCCCTTCCTTCAGATACTGGGCTTCAGGGCTGTATTCAAAATGATAACGAAACACACCTCCAAGACGACCACTGCCTTGGTAAAGAAGCTGGAGGGAAAGGTGATGGACTGGCCAAGCATGTCTCCAGATCTAAACCTTATTGAACATCTGTGGGGCATCCTTAAATGTAAGGTGGAGGAGTGCAAGGTCTCTAACATCCACCAGCTCTGTGATGTCGTCATGGAGGAGTGGAAGAGGACTCCAGTGGTAAACAATGTTATGAAAAAGTGTAGCGCTTCTCACAGCTTCAAATATCAAATACCTTACTTATAAGTGTAAAGTTACAGTGAAAAAATCCCACTATAAAGTAGTGTTCATAACACATAAATTCTTACATAAATTGCATATATAAGTGACTCAAAAAAAGAAAGTTTTACCAAAAATGTCCAAGAAGCAAAATAAAAAAATAAAAAAAGGGGAAAAAACAAAGTACCAATAGTAAAATACAGAGTCCTTTGTGTATGGTGTCTTTATATAGTCCACAAGTGTGTAGGAAATATATTACACCTCCTTTCAAAAAGGTTCATGCATTAGTCTCGTGAAGTTCCCGTCACCAGGCGAATTGAAGGCTTACCGGAGTTATTGGATCCTCACAAATTTACATTTGGGGGATCATACAAGCTTTTGCAACTATGTGCAGATTCTCCCAGCAACCAGTTATCCAGGGGACCTCAAACGTAGGCAATCACTTCATATGTTGAGAGGTATTTTAACTCCAGCCAGATATACCCATAGGCATGTTAAGAACATACGAAGAAAACAACAGGGACCAAAAATAGCGTAATTCCGTTTTTATAGAAACAAATAGAAAATAAAAGTACAAAACTCACATGTGTACAGTGGTTTGAGCGCTTAACAGGATAAAACACAATTCCAGTGGTAACCTGTGAAGTCCATGCCCAAGAGGGTTAAGGCAGGGCTGGAAAATAATAGTGGTCGCACAAATTATTGACACTTTGGGCCCAATTTGGACATTTTTACTTAGGGGTGTACTTACTTTTGTTGCTAGCTGTTTAGACATTAATGGCTGTGTGTTGAGTTATTTTGAGGGGACAGCAAATGTGCAATGTTATACAAGCTGTACACTCACTACTTTACATTGTAGTAAAGTCTAATTTCTTCAGTGTTATCATATGAAAAGATAAAATATATACAAAAATGTGAGGGCCACTTTTTGTGAGATACTGTATATATATATATATATATATATATATATATATATATATATATATATATATATATATATATACACATTGTGTCGGTTCAGCTCCAAGTTGAGAGCTCTTAAAGTAAAGACATCCTTGGTCAGCATGCAAAGCAAACAAAAGTGGTAAAAGTCAAATTACTCAAATTCTAGCATGTCTACATGTGCATTGCAGTACATTCTGTTTATTATGTTGCAATTACCTAACTATGTGATAGAATATGTGATTACGCTCATTATATAATAGAACACAAAGTTAAAAAATGTTATAGAGATTTGACCAATTGGTTAGGCAGTTATTTCTAAATACGACAACAGAACATAACATACAAAATATATGGAGAATAAAGGGGGTTATTTACGAAAGGCAAATCCACTTTGCACTACAAGTGCAAACTACAAGTGCAACGTGCACTTTAAATTGCACTGAAAGTGCACTTGGAAGTGCAATTGCTGTAGATCCAAGGGGGGCATGCAAGGAAAATAAAAAAACAGCATTTTAGCTTGCACATGATTGGATGATAAAATCAGCAGAGCTTCCCCTCACTTCAGATCTTCTCCTCAGATTTACAGCGACTGTACTTACAAGTGCACTTTCAGTGCAATTTCTAGTGCACTTTGCACTTGTAGTGCAAAGTGGATTTGCCTTTCGTAAATAACCCCCAAAGAGTGGTACATATAAAGCAATTGTGATGTGAGGAAAATATATTGGAATCCTTTCTAAATGTGCCAAAAGAATACTAAATATAAAACACACATAAAAAGTAAGGAAAAAATGAGTACCTAATGAGTTAAAACATCATTTTTAATGGTAATTTATGTCCCTATCTACTTGTATTATGGGAAATACAAGGACTGATTTTTCAGACCTTTTTCTAAAAGTTAATAATTTGCGAGTTACTGACTCCCGATAAGTAGGGATTGTTTGGGCGGTCAGCTGAACTCAGCCTATTCTCCACTGTCAGTAGGCAAACATTATATAGAGTAATAGGTATTTCTTCCTCCACTATACACGACCACTTTTTATTTTATTTTTTATTTTTTGCTTTTTTACTTGTACCTTGGTACACACTTGGTAAATTAACTAATAAGTGGTTTGCTATGGAGTACTGTATACGTTCCGGCATTCAAGCACACACAAACTAAACAATAATATGCCCAAAATAATACTTAAAAATATTATTTTCTCTATTGTTTCTTGGGTATACTGACTGCAAGTCCATACTGATGTCAGTAAGGTAACAACAAAAAACAGAAAAAGTGAAAAAAGAAAGACATTCTTTCACACTGTACTGTGGGCAGTGGCGGCACGTAATGCAGGGTGCAGGGGCGCCGCCCCCTTAATCCATCTGTCCGGCCCCCAAATCTATATGCATGGGGCTGGACTTGTGTATTCCAATGGGTTGTTTTTTTTTTAGAAGCACGTAATTAAAGCCTGAAGCTCTAATAGCCTTCAAAAAAAAGGTGGGCTCGGGGGGCGTTGTGTGTCTGACAATAGCAAATTATTATTCGCTATTGTCTTCCTGATTCTCCTCCCAGCCAATCAGGAAGCCGGTCCTGAGATGCGTCATATGATTGACCAAGAGGATAAGCGATCCTGTTGGCAGCTGAAGAGGGAGGAGACGCAGGGGAAACCACTGTAAAGCACCAGGAGGAAGAGAACCCGCCTGCCACCCGGAGAAAGCACTCTGCCATGACTCAAATGACCGAACGGGGTGGATTGTTTACTGCCTCCCCACAAAAAAATACCACCAGCCGCCACTGGCTGTGGGTAGTGATGGCCGAACGGTTCGCCCGGCGGTCGTTTCGCGGCGAATTTCCGACTTTCGCCGTCCGCGGGTTCGAACGCCTTTTTCCGTCGTTCGCCCCGGCGGACTTACGTGTTTAATGTATACAAGAACTTTAACCTTTCGTGACACGTTTATCATGTGTTACAGGACAACCAATTGAGACATGACAGCTCATGGACACTTGGACATTCCCCCTAACCTATAAATACACCCGATCCGGTGGCCATTTTACATTCTTTCTTCTGTCACTGTAGGGAAAGGATCCTGTGTGGAGTAGGGACAGAGAAAACGCTAGCTATTTGGTACACAAAAGTTCTTTTCAGGACTGGTATAGGTGTTAGGTCAGCAGCCTGAGTTTCTTTTGTCAGTTTAGATAAAGGGACAGAGCGCTGTATGCTGCTATTTTAGGGACAGCTCAGCCAGATTAGTCTTTCTTCATCATCATCATCATCATCATCATTAGCTGTTACTATCAGGTCCACAAAAGAGCTGTTCCAGCTAATCGTTCCAGCCTACTCTTTTTTGCCAATTTGTATAGGGACAGGCAGGAAGCAGTGTGTCAGGCAGTGAGGATAATTTTAAAGACTTGCTGTTACTATTAGTTCCACAAAGGTTCTTTTCAGGACTGGTATCAGTGGTACGGTAATAGGCTTGTACACGTATAATATTCTTTCTTCCAAATATAGAAAGAATATTATACTTGACTGCTGCCCTTCTGCTGCAGTCTGCTAATCATTCACAACTCACTTGTTCCACAAAGCTCTTTATCAGGACTGGTAACTTGGTCTGTCTAGGGTGCTACGGTACATAGGCTTGGGTGCGGTACAGTCTGCTGTTCTGTAAGGACCGCTATCGGTCCACAATACATAGGGTTGCCGTGCACTACTGCTGACCGCTGCCCTATACTGCAGCAGTCCTTCATTGGTATAGGGACTGACGTACAGTCTGCTAATCACTAACACACAACCTGCTTGGTCCACAAAAGTTCTTATAAGGACTGGTAACTTGGTATAGGGTGCTACGGTACATAGGCCTGAGTGCGTTACAGTCTGCTGTTCTGTAAGGACCGCTATCGGTCCACAATACATAGGGTTGCCGTGCACTACTGCTGACCGCTGCCCTATACTGCAGCAGTCCTTCAGCGGTATAGGGACTGACGCACAGTCTGCTAAACACTAACACACAACCTGCTTGGTCCACAAAAGTTTTTATAAGGACTGGTAACTTGGTATAGGGTGCTACGGTACATAGGCCTGAGTGCAGTACAGTCTGCTGTTCTGTAAGGACCGCTATCGGTCCACAATACATAGGGTTGCCGTGCACTACTGCTGACCGCTGCCCTATACTGCAGCAGTCCTTCATTGGTATAGGGACTGACGTACAGTCTGCTAATCACTAACACACAACCTGCTTGGTCCACAAAAGTTCTTATAAGGACTGGTAACTTGGTATAGGGTGCTACGGTACATAGGCCTGAGTGCGTTACAGTCTGCTGTTCTGTAAGGACCGCTATCGGTCCACAATACATAGGGTTGCCGTGCACTACTGCTGACCGCTGCCCTATACTGCAGCAGTCCTTCATTGGTATAGGGACTGACGTACAGTCTGCTAATCACTAACACACAACCTGCTTGTTCCACAAAAGTTCTTATAAGGACTGGTAACTTGGTATAGGGTGCTACGGTACATAGGCCTGAGTGCGTTACAGTCTGCTGTTCTGTAAGGACCGCTATCGGTCCACAATACATAGGGTTGCCGTGCACTACTGCTGACCGCTGCCCTATACTGCAGCAGTCCTTCATTGGTATAGGGACTGACGTACAGTCTGCTAATCACTAACACACAACCTGCTTGGTCCACAAAAGTTCTTATAAGGACTGGTAACTTGGTATAGGGTGCTACGGTACATAGGCCTGAGTGCGTTACAGTCTGCTGTTCTGTAAGGACCGCTATCGGTCCACAATACATAGGGTTGCCGTGCACTACTGCTGACCGCTGCCCTATACTGCAGCAGTCCTTCAGCGGTATAGGGACTGACGCACAGTCTGCTAAACACTAACACACAACCTGCTTGGTCCACAAAAGTTTTTATAAGGACTGGTAACTTGGTATAGGGTGCTACGGTACATAGGCCTGAGTGCAGTACAGTCTGCTGTTCTGTAAGGACCGCTATCGGTCCACAATACATAGGGTTGCCGTGCACTACTGCTGACCGCTGCCCTATACTGCAGCAGTCCTTCATTGGTATAGGGACTGACGTACAGTCTGCTAATCACTAACACACAACCTGCTTGTTCCACAAAAGTTCTTATAAGGACTGGTAACTTGGTATAGGGTGCTACGGTACATAGGCTTGAGTGCGGTACAGTCTGCTGTTCTGTAAGGACCGCTATCGGTCCACAATAGATAGGGTTGACGTGCACCACTGCTGACCGCTGCCCTATACTGCAGCAGTCCTTCAGCGGTATAGGGACTGACGTACAGTCTGCTAAACACTAATACACAACCTGCTTGGTCCACAAAAGTTCTTATAAGGACTGGTAACTTGGTATAGGGTGCTACGGTACATAGGCTTGAGTGCGGTACAGTCTGCTGTTCTGTAAGGACCGCTATCGGTCCACAATAGATAGGGTTGACGTGCACCACTGCTGACCGCTGCCCTATACTGCAGCAGTCCTTCAGCGGTATAGGGACTGACGCACAGTCTGCTAAACACTAACACACAACCTGCTTGGTCCACAAAAGTTTTTATAAGGACTGGTAACTTGGTATAGGGTGCTACGGTACATAGGCCTGAGTGCGTTACAGTCTGCTGTTCTGTAAGGACCGCTATCGGTCCACAATACATAGGGTTGCCGTGCACTACTGCTGACCGCTGCCCTATACTGCAGCAGTCCTTCATTGGTATAGGGACTGACGTACAGTCTGCTAATCACTAACACACAACCTGCTTGGTCCACAAAAGTTCTTATAAGGACTGGTAACTTGGTATAGGGTGCTACGGTACATAGGCCTGAGTGCGTTACAGTCTGCTGTTCTGTAAGGACCGCTATCGGTCCACAATACATAGGGTTGCCGTGCACTACTGCTGACCGCTGCCCTATACTGCAGCAGTCCTTCAGCGGTATAGGGACTGACGCACAGTCTGCTAAACACTAACACACAACCTGCTTGGTCCACAAAAGTTCTTATAAGGACTGGTAACTTGGTATAGGGTGCTACGGTACATAGGCTTGAGTGCGGTACAGTCTGCTGTTCTGTAAGGACCGCTATCGGTCCACAATAGATAGGGTTGACGTGCACCACTGCTGACCGCTGCCCTATACTGCAGCAGTCCTTCAGCGGTATAGGGACTGACGTACAGTCTGCTAAACACTAATACACAACCTGCTTGGTCCACAAAAGTTCTTATAAGGACTGGTAACTTGGTATAGGGTGCTACGGTACATAGGCTTGAGTGCGGTACAGTCTGCTGTTCTGTAAGGACCGCTATAGGTCCACAATAGATAGGGTTGACGTGCACCACTGCTGACCGCTCACCTATACTGCAGCAGTCCTTCAGCGGTATAGGGACTAAGAGTTTTGTCACAGGGTCATTTAAAAAATGACATGCAGAGGAAGAGGCAGGCCCTTCCGCAGGGGTGGTAGGGGTAGGGCAGGAGCAACAGGCTTGAGCCAAAGTGGGAAGTTGCAGAAGGTGCGTTCAATTACTTTAAAGGATGCACCAGACTTGGTTGAGTGGCTCGCTCAGCCTTACTCTTCTGCACCCTCCTCATCCTCTCGATCTGCACCCTCTTCTTCACTCTCTGCTATGTGCACCCCCAAAGACACTACCACCAACAACACGACCACCACCACCACCACCACATACCTTCCGCTTGAGTCACTGGAATTATTTTCCGATCCATATCAAGAGGACATTTCTGATGCGCAGCCACTCTTGGTATTGGATCAGGAAGAGGAGGTAGCAACAAGCGCTACTCAGCAGTCTGACGCCAGTACCCAGATCAGCCCAAGGAGGAGGTTGGTCCCCGGTGTTGCTGCCTACTCTACTTATAGCGGTGGGGAAGGTGACGTTGATGATGACGTGTCTAGTGATGTCACGTGGGTGCCCACAAGAGAGGAAGAGGAGGGGAGTTCAGAGGGAGATATGGACCAGCAGATAGGGAGGAGAAGCAGCAATGACTTACATTGCACAGCAGGGACAAAGCAGACTGCAAATGTATCAGGAGCGAGTCATCGACCATGTACGGTCACATCTGGCGCTCCCAGGACACCGGCACATGGCTCCGCAGTGTGGGCTTTTTTTAACGTGTCCGCTGCTGACAATAGCGTTGCCATCTGCAATCTTTGCAGTCAACGCGTTAGTCGCGGTAAGCCCAATACTCACCTAGGGACGACCGCCTTAAGAAGGCACATGAGCAGCCATCACCGAGCCCAGTGGGAGCAACGGAACACACAAAGCCACACTGCAGGCTCTCACCGTCCAGCCTCGTCTTCTACTTCTCCTTCTCCTCTCTCCTCACAATTGTCCTCCACTCCACCTTCCATCACGCCAAGCTCACATTTTTCTGCAAAAAGGCAGGCTTCCGTGGGCCTAATGTTTGAGCGTAAAAAAATGATGACGCCGGATAACCCTCTTGCCCAACGGTTGGCGGCTGGCTTGTCAGAACTCATAGCCCGCCAACTACTGCCATATAAACTGGTGGACTCGGAGGCCTTTCGCAAATTTGTGGCCATTGGAACACCACAATGGAAGGTCCCAGGAAGGAAGTATTTCTCAGAGAAGGGCATCCCAGAGCTATATGGCCATGTTCAGCGGCAAGTGAATGTATCTCTGGCACACAGTGTCGGTGCCAAGATACATCTGACCACAGACACGTGGTCTAGCAAACACGGGCAGGGAAGGTATATCAGTTTTACTGCCCACTGGGTGAACCTTCTGACGGCCGTCAAGCATGTAACCCGTGGCACCCGTGTAGATTTGGTTTTACCGCCACGGATTGCATGCAGGCCTGACTCTTCTTCTCCTCCTCCTACTCCATCCTCCTCCCTCTCCTCCTCAGCTGCCTCCTCCTTTTCCGCTGCTAGCGTCTCTTCCACTGCACCGCCCAAGCTCCCCAGAACCTATTCCACATGCCAGGTGAGACGTTGCCATGCCGTGCTGCGTCTGTTGTGCCTGGAAGCAAAGAGCCACACTGGCCCGGCACTCCTTTCAGCTTTGCGTTCACAGGCAGATGAGTGGCTAACACCGCTCAATTTGACAGTTGGTAAAGTGGTGTGTGACAACGGTGCCAATCTGCTTAGCGCATTGAAACAGGGCAAAATCACGCACGTGCCGTGCATGGCACACGTCTTAAACTTGGTCGTGCAGCGATTCCTTGTCAAATACCCTGGGGTCCAGGACATCTTGCGGCAGGCAAGGAAAATCTCGGCCCATTTCAGAAGATCTTACACGGCCATGGCTCGCCTTGCTGACATTCAGCGGCGACACCATCTGCCGGTCAGACGTCTTATTTGCGATTGCCCGACGCGATGGAACTCAACCTTCTATATGCTTGATAGGCTGCTCCAGCAGAAACGTGCAGTTAACGTCTACCTGTATGAACTCTGCGAAAGAAACGGTTCTGGGGAGCTGGGTTTTTTTTCACCGCGCCAGTGGCTGCTCATGCGCGACACATGCAGACTTCTGCGGCCATTTGAGGAGATCACCAAACTGGTCAGTCGCAGCCATGGCGCCATCAGTGACATGGTACCTTATGCCTTCTTTCTGGAGCGTGCATTGCGTCGTGTCATTGATCAGGCTGTGGAGGAGCAGGAGCGGGAAGATGAGGAAGTCGCAATGCTGGATGAATTCCCAGGGGGGGCTACTCTATCTGAGACAAGTCAACAACAGGAGTCTGATGAGGAGTCAGAGGAGGATGGTGCCGGGGCGGATGAGCAGGAGCAAGAAGAGCATGCTTTAAACCTTTCTGGGATCCCTGTTGTGCGAGGATGGGGAGAGGAGAATGAAGAGGACGACATTATCCTGGATGATGAGCAGGAGCCAGGCCACCACACCGCTTCCACTTTAGTGCAAATGGGGGCCTTCATGCTCCAGTGTTTTAATAGGGACCCCCGTATAAAAAGCATGAGGGTCAAGGACCAGTACTGGGTGGCAACGTACTTAGACCCCCGGTACAAACACAAAATGGCGGAAATGTTACCGCCGTCGCAGAGGGCTGTCAGAATGCAGCACTTCCAGGCCTTGCTTCGAGAAATGCTGCATTCTGCTTTTGCGTGCGCTGGCAGAGGAGCAATTCCCACTCCCAGAGAAGGATTTGCGGGTACCAATCCAACAGCGCCTGCAAGAAGAGGCCGGTTTGAAGATGTGTTGGTGACTTCGGATATGAGGTCATTCTTTCAGCCGACCCATCGACAGGTGTCATCCGGATCCAGCATCAGGGAACGCCTAGACCGTCAGGTGTCCGACTACATTGGGTTAACGGCCGATGTGGACGCTCTGAGGAGTGATGAACCCCTAGACTACTGGGTGGGCAGGCTTGACCTCTGGCCAGAGCTTGCCCAATTTGCAATCGAACTGTTGGCTTGCCCCTCATCCAGTGTCCTGTCCGAAAGGACGTTCAGCGCAGCAGGGGGGATTGTGACCGATAAGCGTACTCGCCTAGCTCACCACAGTGTTAACTACCTCACATTTCTAAAAATGAATGAGGCATGGATCTCGGAGGAATTCAACACATGTGATCAGTAGACCATGTATATGTCTATAAACAATTTTTGGAATCAAGCACACAGACCTTCTTAATTCATTTGGCTCACTTCCCTGACCCAAAAAAGCACACCGTACTATATGCCCCTACCCTCCTCTTTGAAGAGGTTGAGCGGTGTCATATTTCTACTGGGGCTGCTTATTATGAGGGGTTCCCACCATCCCTGTGCTGTGCTGACTTCCTCCTGGGTGTTCTTATTATGAGGGGCTCCCACCATCCCTGTGCTGTGCTGACTTCCTCCTGGGGGTTCTTATTATGAGGGGATCACACCATCCCTGTGCTGTGCTGACTTCCTCCTGGGGCTGCTTACGGTGCTGCTGTCAGCGCTGTATGTCACGGAGCTGCTGTCAGCGCTGTATGTCACGGAGCTGCTGTCAGCGCTGTATGTCACGGAGCTGCTGTCAGCGCTGTATGTCACGGAGCTGCTGTCAGCGCTGTATGTCACGGAGCTGCTGTCAGCGCTGTATGTCACGGAGCTGCTGTCAGCGCTGTATGTCACGGAGCTGCTGTCAGCGCTGTATGTCACGGAGCTGCTGTCAGCGCTGTATGTCACGGAGCTGCTGTCAGCGCTGTATGTCACGGAGCTGCTGTCAGCGCTGTATGTCACGGTGCTGCTGTCAGCGCTGTATGTCACGGAGCTGCTGTCAGCGCTGTATGTCACGGAGCTGCTGTCAGTGCTGTATGTCACGGAGCTGCTGTCAGCGCTGTATGTCACGGAGCTGCTGTCAGCGCTGTATGTCACGGAGCTGCTGTCAGCGCTGTATGTCACGGTGCTGCTGTCAGCGCTGTATGTCACGGAGCTGCTGTCAGCGCTGTATGTCACGGAGCTGCTGTCAGCGCTGTATGTCACGGAGCTGCTGTCAGCGCTGTATGTCACGGAGCTGCTGTCAGCGCTGTATGTCACGGAGCTGCTGTCAGCGCTGTATGTCACGGTGCTGATGTCAGTGCTCTGTATTACGGTGCTGCTGTCAGTGCTCTGTATCTCCTGCACCCTCTTGTTTGCCTACCCTGGTCCCTGACCTTCCCTCTCCTCCATTGCCTTCATTAGCTCCATAGTCCTGAATTGTCAGAACAATTTCCCAAATAAAAAAAAAATGCTTGTAGTTATCGATCCCAAATTCACCTCATACATGTATTATGCTATTGTCCAGGTGGTGGGACTACGTGCTACCCCCTAATAATTACCCCGTGGCCGCAAATTCGACCTAAAGGTTTGCGAAATTCGCCTCCCATTGAAGTCAATGGAGCCCGCGGCGAACGGTCGTTTTCGCGAACGTTTGTGTCCGTTCGCGTTTCGCGTTCGCGAAACGTCCCGTCGGAAGTTCGTCCATCACTAGCTGTGGGTATCACACTACAAATCCACAGATATGCTTTTTTAAACGTAGCCTTGACACACGTACACTGTTGTCTTTAAACAGGTTTCCAATAATAAATACCCATACCAGTGCTGCCTTTTTTTGTTCCAAAGTATTGTATTGTATTGTTTTTTTTTTTCCTCTTTCCTTTACCTAAAAGTATATATGAACCCTTACCTTATAAAACAGACAATTTTGTTTAACCACTTACAAACCGGACCATTTTGCTGGTCAAAGACCAGACCACTTTTTGCGATACGGCACTGCTTCGCTTTAACTGACAATTGTGCAGTCGTGCGACGTGGCTCCCAAACAAAATTGATGTCCTTTTTTTCCCACAAATAGAGCTTTCTTTTGGTGGTATTTGATCACCCCTGCGGTTTTTATTTTTTGCGCTATAAACAAAAATAGAGCGACAATTTTGAAAACAATGCATTATTTTTTACTTTTTGTTATAATAAATATCCCCCAAAAATATATAAAAAAAATTTTTTTCCCTCAGTTTAGGCCGATACGTATTCTTCTACATATTTTTGGTAAAAAAAATCGCAATAAGCGATTATTGATTGGTTTGCGCAAAAGTTATAGCGTTTACAAAATAGGGATAGTTTTATAGCATTTTTATTAATAATTTTTTATTATTTTTTTTTTACTAGTAATGGCGGTGATCAGCGATTTTTATTGTGACTGCGACATTGTGGGGGACCCATCGGACATTTTTGACACATTTTTGGGACCATTGTCATTTATACAGTAATCACTGCTATATAAATGCAGTGATTCCTGTGTAAATGACACTGACAGTGAAGGGGTTAACCAGTGGGTGGCAGTGTAGGGGTTAAGTGTTCCAAAGGGGTGTGTTACTAACTGTGGGGGGGTTGGGCTTTCATTTAGTGAACACTGATCTCTGCTCCAATCACATGGAGCAGAGATCAGCGTCACTAGTAGCTAGGCAGAATGGAGAAATGCTGTTTACACAGCATTTTCTCCATTCAGTCGTCCCGTGAGACGATCGCGGGGATGCCCGCGGCGATCGAGTCCGCGGGTCCCGCGACCGGACTCACGGGGGTCCCGACCAGCGCGATGGCAGGGCGGCATTGAATATTGGACGTACCTGTACGCCAATATGCCTGTCCGTGCCATTCTGTCGACGTACATCGTCGTGCGCTGGTCGGGAACCGGTTAAAATTGAAATGAAAGGCAAAATGTTTATGTATATATGCAAAAAAACATTATAAAAATGTTTTTTGTTCATAAGTGATCTCATAATCTCCATTCTCAGGTCAATAAGGGGCTTGAAGAGATGCAGTAGAGATTGCATGGGTCCATGTCTATAGAAGGCAGAGAAACGGCGGTAAACTGATCTTCCTAGTTATTAGGTATGCAAGGGGCATACCAGCACATGTCTGACCATTAGAGGGCATTGTGTGCCAGCACAGACAGAAAATTGATCCCACTGGGAAGGATGTACTCTCATGCCTAGCATGGTCAGTTTGAAATAGAAAAGCAAGGGGGCTGGTAGGATCACCAGGTATTTTGTACAAAGGAAGCAATACAAAGAGAACAGGATACTTTTTAACACAAGTATATGGTAGAACAGACACTTATCAGGAATATAAAATATTCGGGTAACATAAACTTTAACACATGTGGGTTGACACATGTATGTCTTAGGTTATATTATTGGATCAGATGGCACAAAAGAAAAAACTAGGACCTTAGAGTATGCATATGATAGTAGTCTATAATTTGCTAGATTTTGCTAGATAGTTTCCAGGACCACACTTGATTTCTGTGTGTACATATAGTATGTGCATGCACTCATGGGGAACTATAGTGCAAAGTTCCATAGTAATAATTTATCCCTGCTCTTGTTCACTTAGAAAATCAGCCATAATGAAAGAAGCGTCCAAGAATATGATACAAATAAGGCTTTTAACCTACTTAGGAATTTTGTACCATACCACTAAACTGCTTGTCAAAATCACTTATCCCATAGTGCAAACAGATGATAGTCATATAACATTTATTTTTTTTTTGTGGTAATGGGAGAACGAGTAAGAGGTGAATATATGCACGGGTATATAAGGGGTTGAGGGGATATGGTAGACGGGAAGGCAATTTTGAGATAGAGCAGGGTTAATGGAATGAATTCTAGCTAAATAAATTAAGCTTTGCGAGTTATAATATATATATTTTTTTGTTTTGTTAAATTGGTGGATAAAATAGGCTAGATTGAAGAATGTAATGTAAATTTACAGCTTCTATTTAAGATTTATTGGAATATAAAGTTGTATTAAAATTAATGAAAATGCTGTATTTTAAAATTTAAAAATAAAAAATTTTGATAAGAAAAAAAAGATGATTGTCATGACAATATTGATAACAACTTTATCATATTATATAACAGAAGTAGTGTTCTATAAGTATAATTTCTGTGTTTTAAGGCATTAAAATATCTGTTGTGTTTTGCACACAGTTAATTGTACCGGCTTAACTTGCTTATGTTTTCCTCTTATATATCCACCCATATGCATACCAGTCAGTTTGACACTTAAGCCATAGGTCATAGAGCGGCATCACCTTAGCTAAATGTCATCCCCTCCTTAAGTCCTTAAAGCAAAGTAAAAACATTTGCAAGTAGTCACCTGCAGCTGTTGAAATAAGAATTAGTTGCCATTCTTGTGGACGCTGGTCAAATGAGGTAATAAAACCTGCACTGAGGACTGTGTTAAAAGGGATTAGGCTTGGGATGACGTAGAATGGCAGCTGGCTAGCATTTTTTCTCTGATGTTATTTCATGGCTTGTAAAATATATTCCTTTATAAACCCAGTGGCAAACTTTGTAGTGCAATCTTTTACAATGCATCATGTGACACGGAGCTCCAAAGCAAGAGCTGAACTTTATCTTCGCCGTCTTGAATGCGAGCAGTTGTTATACAGATAGAGTAACAGACTTCCTAGCATGTGCAAGACTTCTTTCAGAGGATTAACATTCAGTCCGCATGAACCATATGTATTGGCATCTGTAGCTGAACTGCCCTTCTACATATACATGCTTATGTGTCCTTCCTAGTAAATCAGTTTTTAATATACAAAGATACAAAAGGGGTTATTTACGAAAGGCAAATCCACTTTGCACTACAAGAGCAAACTACAAGTGCAAAGTGCACAAGAAATTGCACTGAAAGTGCACTTGGAAGTAGTCACTGTAGATACGAGGGGGACATGCAAGGAAAATAAAAAACAGCATTTTAGTTGGCACATGATTGGATAATAAAATCAGCAGAGCTTCCCCTCATTTCAGATCTACCCCTCAGATTTATAGCTACTGAACTTCCAAGTGCACTTTCAGTGCAATTTCAAGTGCACTTTGCACTTGTAGTGCAAAGTGGATTTGCCTTTCGTAAATAACCCGCAATGACTTAAGAAGAATGTTGTTTCTTTTCATTTTTAGATATACTGTATGTAAAATAGAGATCTACTTGATATAAATAATATGTGTGTTATTTTTTTACTCTTTTGATGCATAGATTCTAATATATATGCACATGTCCTTTACAGTTATTCTTCAAAATGCAAGTGTATAGGTTGCCAACTCATTGAAAACGATTTCCTCCCTGTGTGACTTATATTGAATCCCAGCATTTGTAAAAAAGTTTTATTGTACCATTCGTCTAGTGCAGTGGTCTACAAACTGCGGCCCGGGGGCCATATGTAATGTGGCCCTTTGCATGCCCTTATCTACTCCACCAACTGACATCAATGCTGGGGCACCATTCCCCCTGCTGACCCTATCAATGGGGCTCTATTCTTCCAATTGATGCCAATAATGGGGCATTATTTCTCCCAATAAAAACAATGATGGGGCACTGATGCCAGGGCATTTTCTACTCCTACTGGCCACAGTCTGGCCCCCCTTAAAGCCTGAATGACAGTAAACTGGCCCTTTGCTTAGAATGTTTGGAGACCCCTGCTCTAGTGGCTAAAAATGTCTACTTTTAAAAGAACACAATTATGAAATAGCAAGCTTGTGACATTTTCAAAAACAACTGTAAGTAGTATGTAAAGGCAAACTTTTTTCATTAGACCCACTTTTTATTGTTTTCTTTGTCTCCGATATGAAACTTTACTCTCTCTATGTGTCCCAGTGACCGTTGAAGGTAAATCATTCGAACAGAGCACATTTTCAAATAATTTTGGTAAGATTTCCTCTCACATTCTATTCCAGTGGGACACAGGCAGCAAAAATGCCCTTACGGGATTTTTTTTTAACCCGCTCCTACTTTAACCACTAAAACCTCCAGAAGATTTACCCCCCTTCATGACCAGGACATTTTTTTTAAATGGCACTGTGTTACTTTAACTGACAATTGCGTGGTCATGCAACACTGTCCCCAAATAAAATCCATGTCCTTTTTTCCACAAATCAAGCTTTCTTTTGGTGGTATTTGATATTCTCTGTGTTTTATATTTGTTGCGCTATAAACAAAAAACTCAGACAATTAAAAAAATAAAAAACAATATTTTTTACTTTCTGATATAAAACCTATCCAATTAAAAAAATGGAAACAATCTAGTTTCTTCATAAATTACATATATTTGGTAAAAAAAAAAAAAAAAAATCTAAATAATTGTATATGGAGAAACTATGGGATATTTTTATTTAGTTTTTTTTTTTTTTACTAATAATGGCGGCGATCATCGATTTATAGCAGAAATTCGATATTGAAGTGGACATTCTGACACTTTTGACACTTTTTGGGGAACAGTGACACTAATACAGTGATCAGTGGTAAAAAATATTCACTGTCACTGCAAGTAGAGAACAGCCAGAAAACTGACCATGCTGGGATGGATGTGCTCCCTGTGTGGTCAGTAGGGATGAGCCGAACACCCCCCGGTTCGGTTCGCGCCAGAACTTTCGAACGGACCCCAAATTCGTACGAACGTTAGAACCCCATTGAAGTCTATGGGACTCGAACGTTCGAAATTAAAAGTGCTAATTTTAACGGCTAATATGCAAGATACTGTCCTAAAAAGGGTTTGGGGACCTGGCTCCTGCCCCAGGGGACATGGGTCAATGCCTAAAATGTTTTAAAAAATGGCAGTTTTGGCGGGAGCACTGATTTTAATGACGATTAAAGTGAAAAAAAAGGTGAAATATTCCTTTAAATATGGTGCCTGGGGGGTGTCTGTAGGATGCCTGTGAAGTGCCACGTGTTTCCCGTGTTTAGAACAGTCCCTGCACAAAATGACATTAAACGGAAATAACACCATTTAAAACTGCTTGCGGTTTTAATGTTATATCTGGTTCCTGCAATATGGTTGAAAATCATTGAGAAAAAGGGCATGGGTAGCCCTCCCTGCCCATTACCAGCCTATTTGGGTCTTGTACGCATATTAAGGGGAACCCTGTACCCATATTTAAAAAAGGAAATGCGTGTGGCCCCCAGGCCCTATATACTCAGAACAGCAGTATACAGGCGGTCCAAACAAGACTGGGACTGTGTAGGTTTGTTGTGTTAAGTTGAATCTGTTTGTAATTTTCAACTGGTACATTTTTAAAGTGTAGCTCCAGTCAAAAAAACTATTTTTAAGCTTTTTGGAAAACATAGGGAAGGGTTATCACCCTTGTATAATTTGTTTTGTCGTCCATCTTTTTTCATCTCACTTGCTGTTGTCTCCTTCCGTTTGCAAGTAGGAGATGTTTGTAAGTTGGATGTTTGAAAGTAGGGGCCTGCCCTATATGCTCTGCAGAAATGACAGAACAAGGTGTTGGTTTTGCCACAACATTGTAAGCCCTCAAAGTGACTCTTGGTGGGGGCTGGAGCGCCCTGCTGTGAACGATTATATCAAGAATTGTAATTACATGCCATTGTTGAACAGTGGTAGAAAAATTGACCTTTGGTGGTTGTGGTGCTGGTGCCACAACACTATAAGTCCTCACCCTTACTCTGGGTGGGCACAGGAAGGGGCCCTCCTGTGAAATATTATATCAAGAATTGTAATTACATGTCCCTGTTAAACAGGGGCAGAAAAATTTGGCCTTAGGCACTGGTGCTGGTGCCACCACACTGCAACCTCTGCCATATACTCTAGTTTTATTGCAGGAATTAGCCCTGCTGCAAAGCATTGCATCAAAAATTGTAATTAAACGCCCCTGTTAAACAGGGGCAGAAAAATTGGGCCTTAGGCACTGGTGCTGGTGCCACCACACTGCAACCTCTTCCATATACTCTAGTTTTATTGCAGGAATTAGCCCTGCTGCAAAGCATTGCATCAAAAATTGTAATTAAACGCCCCTGTTAAACAGGGGCAGAAAAATTGGGCCTTAGGCACTGGTGCTGGTGCCACCACACTGCAACCTCTGCCATATACTCTTGTTTTATTGCAGGAATTAGCCCTGCTGCAAAGCATTGCATCAAAAATTGTAATTAAACGCCCCTGTTTAACAGGGGCAGAAAAATTGGGCCTTAGGCACTGGTGCTGGTGCCACCACACTGCAACCTCTGCCATATACTCTTGTTTTATTGCAGGAATTAGCCCTGCTGCAAAACATTGCATCAAAAATTGTACTTAAACGCCCCTGTTAAACAGGGGCAGAAAAATTGGGCCTTAGGCACTGGTGCTGGTGCCACGACACTGCAACCTCTCCCATATACTCTTGTTTGATTGCAGGAATTAGCCCTGCTGCAAAGCATTGCATCAAAAATTGTACTTAAACGCCCTTGTTAAACAGGGGCAGAAAAATTGGGCTGATGGCATCACCCAGAACCAGAAATGTTCTTCCAACATATCAGCGGAGGAGGAAGAGGATAGACAATCAACATAACAGGACAGTCACTCAGCATCAGCATAGGCAGTCTTGAAGGGATGTGATATTTCAAAACAAATTATTCTGTTACATCAGCTTCAGGTGCTTGGTAGCTGTGGGTGATCCAAGACTGATTCATCTTGATGAAGGTCAGTCGATCAACTGATTCGGTGGACAGGCGCACTCTGTGATCGGTAACAAAGCCACCAGCAGCACTGAAGGTGCGTTCCGAAAGAACGCTGGATGCAGGACAGGCCAGTAGCTCAATTGCATACTGTGCAAGCTCTGGCCAGTGATCCATCCTTAAGACCCAGTAAGCCAGAGGATTTTCGGTGGGAAAGGTGTCCAAGTCTGACCTTGCCCCTAGGTATTCCTGCACCATGTAAATCAGACGCTGGCGATGGGTGCTGGAACCGATCATACCTTGGGGCTGCGGACTAAAAAATTGTCTGAAAGCATCAGTCAGACGGCCACCTTCTCCACCGCTCCTTCTGACCGATGCCTCAGCAACACGTTGTCCAGGACCAGGAGTTTGTAACCTCCCAGTCTCTGGGAACGCGTTGCACAGACCTTTCTGCAAGGCCTCCCGGAGATGTCTCATCCTCTGCTCCCTCTGCGATGGCAAGATAAGGTCGGCAACCTTACCCTTGTACCGTGGATCAAGGAGAGTGGCCAGCCAGTAATGGTCCCTCTCCTTGATCCGAAGAATACGAGGATCCTTCCGCAGGCTTTGCAGGATCAGGGAGGCCATGCAGCGTAGGTTAGCTGAGGCATTCGGTCCGGAGTCCTCTGGGTCACTAAGGGCAACATGATCCGCAGCTACCTCCTCCCAGCCACGTACAAGTCCACGTGTTTCTTGGGACTGTAAATCATCCCTACAAGACTGCTGCTGCTGCTGATGCTGAGTGCCAGCCTCCACCTCCATGCTGACACAATCATCCTCCTCCTCCTCTTCCTCCTCCTCATGCTCTTCCTGTGTGATGGGTGGCACAGCAGGAACACTGTCTGGATAAAGGGGGCCTTGAGAGGCAAGGAAGTCCTCCTCTTCCTGCCTCTGTTCTGCCTCAAGTGCCCTGTCCATTATTCCACGCAGCGTATGCTCCAAGAGGTGGACAAGAGGTACAGTGTCACTGATGCATGCACTGTCACTGCTCACCATCCTTGTGGCCTCCTCAAACGGTGACAGGACAGTGCATGCATCCCTGATCATGCCCCACTGGCGTGGTGAGAAAAAACCGAGCTCCCCTGACCCTGTCCTGGTGCCGTAGTCGCACAGGTACTCATTGATGGCCCTCTGCTGCGTGTGCAGCCGCTGCAGCATGGCCAACGTTGAGTTCCATCTGGTGGGTATGTCACATATAAGGCGGTTCTTGGGCAGGTTCAACTCCTTTTGGAGCTCAGCCAGCCGAGCACAGGCATTAAATGATCGGCGGAAATGCACACAGACTTTCCTGGCCTGCTTCAGGACATCCTGTAAGCTGGGGTACCTGCCCAAGAACCGCTGCACCACCAGGTTAAGGACGTGAGCTACACAGGGCACATGGGTCAGTTGTCCCTGTCGGAGGGCAGAGAGGAGGTTGGTGCCATTGTCACAAACCACCATTCCTGGCTTAAGCTGGCATGGCGTCAACCACCTCTCGGCCTGCCCCTGCAGAGCTGACAAAACATCCGCCCCAGTGTGGCTCCTGTCCCCCAAACAAACCAGCGCAAGGCATCGTTTTGCCTGCGTACTTGCGTAGCCCCTGGAACGCCTATGAAGCCCTGCTGGTTCTGAGGACAGAGCACTGGAAGAGGCCATGGAGGAAGAAGAAGAGGAGGGGGTGGAGGAGAGAGGTGTGTCACAACCAATAGTAGCATTTTGGAGGCGTGGTGGCGGAACAACCTCCAACACTACTGCACCTTGTCCTGCATCCTTCCCAGCTGCCAGAAGAGTGACCCAATGGGCCGTGAAAGACAGGTAACGTCCCTGTCCATGCCTGCTGGACCATGAGTCAGCGGTAATATGCACCTTACCGCTGACCGCCCTGTCCAGCGAGGGAAGGACATTGCCTTCCACATGCCGGTAGAGAGCCGGAATCGCCTTCCGTGAGAAAAAGTGGCGTTTGGGGACCTGCCACTGAGGAACCGCACATTGTACAAACTCACGGAAGGGGGCCGAGTCTACCAACTGAAAAGGCAGCAGTTGAAGTGCTAGCAATTTAGCCAAGCTAGCATTCAACCGCTGGGCATGTGGATGGCTGGGAGTGAACTTCTTTCGGCGGTCCAGCAGCTGGGGCAGGGACATTTGCCTGCTATAATCGGACGTGGGTGTACAGCTAGCAGAGTTCCCGGAAGCACTTGGCTGTGACACACCTAATTCTACACCTTCATTCCTCTCAGAGCAGGTTTCAGAGAGGACTGAAGGTCTAGTGGGGTTGGAGATGCCAGCTGATGAGGAACAAGGAGAGGTCCGCTTTGTTCTTTGGTGTGGGTCTTTGAGGTGCGCTTGCCAACGAGCTGCATGGCAGGTCAACATATGTCTGGTCAAGCATGTGGTGCCCAAGCGGCTGATGTTTTGGCCCGCGAGATACGCTTGAGACATATGTTGCAAATAGCAGCGATGCGATCTGATGCACTCGTCTCAAAAAAGGCCCACACCAAAGAACTTTTAGAATAACGCGCAGAGGCAGCGCCCTGTACAGGCGGAGCTCTGTGGTGTTATTCAGTCGGTGTGCTGCCCCTAAGCTGGCCCCCGGAGGGCATCCTGCCTCGTTGGACATGTGCCTCCTCCTCCTCCTCTCTCCTACCAGGCACCCACGTGGAGTCAGTGCCCTCATCATCCCCTCCCTCTTCATCGCTGTAGCAAACCTGGCAGTATGCTGCAGCTTGTGGAACATGACTGCCAGATTGCTGTCCTTCTTGAGCATCCCCTCTTTCTGCGCTCACGCTACTGCCTTCCTCTAGCTGAGTGTCATCATCAGAGCCCACACAACACTGGGCATCCTCCTGGAGCATGTACCCAACACTGTGCTCAAAGAGTTCAGGAGACTCCTCAGGAGGACGTGGTGGGTCTAGGGAAAGAGTCACTGATGATGACATTGAGAGGAGGGAAGACGATGCGTTGGCAGCTGCTTTGCTAGTACCCTGAGACTGGGTGAGAGAGGATGAGGAGGATGAAGAGGGCTTGGTCATCCACTCTACCAAGTTGTTGGCATGTTGCGGTTCAACATGTCCAGCTGCCGAAAAGAAGGACAAGCGTGTCCCATGGCTACGGGCTGATGACAATGCACCGCGTCCACGACCAGCACTGTTGTCTCTAGACACAGAGCCTGCTTGCCCTCTTTTATCGGCTCGCGCCTGTCTGCCTCTCCTTGCTGGCCTTCCAGACATGGTAATGGCCGGAAGGGAGTTGGGTAAAAAAGCAGTTGGGTAATGTATATTGTGCTAGAGGCACACAACACCCACTAACTCCTGCAGATGCCTTTATTATAGAACACCAGGGATAAAGGGGTATATACAGATGTATACTGTGCTGTGCTGGAGGCACAAACAACTTCCAATAACTCCTGCAGATGGCAAGTGGTCTCAAATAGAGAAGAGCTATGTAGGTGGATATAGCGGTATGTACTGGGTACAGAGCACGCAGACAGCACGCACAAGCTCCTAACACTACTGACTGCAAGCTCTATTATAAAAGATAGATCACTAGCTATATAGGTGAGGTGAATATAGCGGTGTATACTGCGGTCAGGGCACGCAGACAACAACCACTACACAACAGCAAGATCGAAAATCGTCCGAAAACGATCGGTGTGTACTGTGTTGAAGGTACACAGAACACCCACTAACTCCTGCAGATGCCTTTATTATAGAACACCAGAGATAAAGGGGTATATACAGATGTATACTGTGCTGTGCTGGAGGCCCACACAACTTCCAATAACTCCTGCAGATGGCAAGTGGGCTCAAATAGAGAACAGCTATGTAGGTGGATATAGCGGTATGTACTGGGTACAGAGCACGCAGACAGCACGCACAAGCTCCTAACACTACTGACTGCAAGCTCTATTATAAAAGATAGATCACTAGCTATATAGGTGAGGTGAATATAGCGGTGTATACTGCGGTCAGGGCACGCAGACAACAACCACTACACAACAGCAAGATCGAAAATCGCCCGAAAACGATTGGTGAGTACTGTGTTGAAGGTATACAGAACACCCACTGCTTCAGACGCCAACACACTACACAAGGCCGCCGCGCTGGCGGCCTTATATAGTGTGGAGCGTGCACTACACAGCCTTAGCTATGATTGGCCACAGGCATCCTGCCTGTGGCCAATCATGGCTCTCCTCACTGCTGGCGCTGCGATTGGCCAAGCATGCGGGGTCACAGTGCATGCTTGGCCAATCATGAGCCAGCAATGCACTGCGCCATCGCAGTGCATTGTGGGCCGTGAGCGCCACACGAATTTGGAGCGAACGGACCAAAATGTTCGGACTTCGCCGAACAGGACGAATAGCCAATGTTTGAGTCGAACCTATGTTCGACTCGAACACGAAGCTCATCCCTAGTGGTCAGTTTAAAATAGAAAATCTGGGGGGCTGGCAGGTATTTCACACGAAGGAAAAAAGTACAAAGAAAACAGGATACTTTCTAAAACAAGGTCATGGTACACCGTACACATATCAGGAGTTTGAAAGGGTGGGATAACATTGCTTAAGCTAAATGCTGCAAAAAGTAATAGGTAAAGCACAGCATGTTAAGTAGGAAGAAATCAAAATGTAATAATGCTCTTTTTAAGTTTTAGTTTGAGTATGTTCTTTCTACCTGCTAAGTTAAAGGATTTAATTACCAGAAGAAGATTGATGGAAAGACAGTTATGCCTTGTACACACGGTCGGAAATTACGACGGAAAAGGTCCGATCAGATTATATTGTCGGAAAATCCGATCGTGTGTGGGCTCTTTCGGACATTTTCCATCAGAAATTCAGACGGAAAAATTATGAGAGCAGGATCTCAAATTTTCCGACAAAAAAATCTGATCTGACTTTTTCCGATTGTTTGTAGAGAATTCCGATCGGACAAAGTGCCACGCATGCTCAGATGAAATTACAAGACCAAAGCTATTGGCTACTAGCCTCAACAAACAAACGTCATCACGTTCCGAACGATCGGATTTTCCGACAACTTTGTGTGTATGCAACATCAGTTTAGGGCAAAATCTGTCTGAAAAAATCCAATGGATTTTGTTGTCCGAATGTCCGACCGTGTGTACAAGCCATAACTTTATAAAACCTGTACTTACCGTTACCCATACCCAGGACCCTGCATTCACAATATCTGGTCTCCCACAGTACACAGAACATGGAAATGCAATTATTTTAGTAAATATAAACTTCTGAATACCTTTTCTCATCAGCGGTTAGAGCAGTTTTGTGACTTCTATCAGTGTCTGGTTAAAGCTTGTAGGAAGAGTTTTCTAACTGACCTATGAGACTGCAAGACCCCTGACCCTATGTCTGGACAGTGCTGATTGGCCTTGTGACAATCACATGCACTCTCCAAAGAAAAAAAAGAAAAACTCTCTAGCAATACACAACAAACTGATCATGTGCAGCCTGACTCCATAGACCCTGTGTTATCAAGAAATTATTAGGGGTCAGTGGAAGGAGAGGAGGATCAGAATAGACAGGATCAAACAGCCTTTTTACACAATGCAGAGAATTAACCACAGTGAGTATAACAAACATGCTTTACTGCATATACAGACTGATTTTCCTGTTGTGGGTTTTAGTAACACTTTAACCACTTCCCACCCGGCCAATGCATATATACGGCCGGGTGGGAGCCGTCTACTCCTGATAGGACGTTCAGGAACGTCCTTCAGGAGTAGCGGGATCGCGCGCGCGCGCCCCCGCGCAGCGGCGCGATCCCGATGTGCTCGTGTCACCCGGACACGGCACATCTCAGATCGGCAGGAGGGCTCTGTGATTGGCCCTCCTGATCACATGATGGCCGTGTCCAATCACGGCCGTCATGTGATGTAAACAAACAGCCGGTTGCTAGGCAATCGGCTCTCCTCTCCTCACACGGAAGTCACCGCTGAGGAGAGGAGAGCAGAACGCTGCAGCCGGCTGATGATCAGTGAGTATGGGCTGCTTTTTACAGCTTTTTACTCACTGATCATCAGTGTAGTGTAAACACACAACACACCACACAGTACAAACACAGTCCCCACATATGTCCCCAAAACACACATGTCCCCAAAACATACATGTCCCCAAATAATAAAAACACATGTCCCTAATAATAAAAACATGTCCCCCACATATGTCCCACTAAAATCACATGTCCCAATGATTATCTGCACACATATGTACGTGATCACCTGCACAAATATGTACATGATCATTTGCGTACATATGTCCGTGATCACACAAACCAATTATTATACACTTAACGGAATTTTTTTTACCAAAAACATGTAGCAGAATACATTTTGGCTTAAATTTATGACAAAATTTGATTTTATTGGATTTCTTTTCAAATAGAAAAAAGAAAATATTGTTTTTTTTCCAAATTTCCGCTATTTTTGCGCTTATATCGCAAAAAAAAAACGGAGTCGTGAATAAATAACACCAAAATAAAGCTCTATTTGTGTGAACAAAATGATAACAATTTCATTTGGGTACAGTGTAGCACGACCGCGCAATTGTCACTGAAAGCGATAGAGTGCTGAAAGCTGAAAATTGGGCTGGGAAGGAAGGGGGTGAAAGTGCCCTGTATTGTAGTGGTTAAAGAAACTTTCAAATACAGATAGAACAAATTACAAAGCAAAACATTTTTTATATCTATTAACCGGTGCTGGATTTTAGGTGCAACTGTGCAATATCTACTGTATATCTAATGTATTATATAGCCATCAAGTGACAGATTTTATTACCCAACCATAAATTGTAAGTTACATATATATATATATATATTTATATTTATGTTTTTATATATATATATATATATATATATATATATATAAAATAGTAGACTTAAACCAGATACTAGGCTTGTGAAATTTGTTTCGTAACGAATCTAAATTCGGCTGAATTTTGCATCTTTCAGACATTCGGATGTATCCGAATGTCCGAATAAAAGAATTACGAATTTCAACTAATACGAAAGAAATTATAGCGTATATAACGAATTAATTAGACATGATTCGGTAATTCATTAAAGTTCTAATGAAACAAAAGGTCAACTCAAAGTAAATCTTACAGTCCAATCAGCTAGTTTTGTGCTGGAGGTTGGATTACTGGCAAAGTGCATTCCTGAGAACTGAGTTAGAAGAGTGTTGTATTGTATTTAGCAGAGGAGAAGAGATATTGTCATTGTGTGTGTTAATAGATTCAATAAACAAACGACTTTCCGAACTACAAATCATTATCATGAATATATATACATACATAAATATCGAATTTCAATGAATATGAACAAAATTATAGCACATATAACAAATGAATTCGACATGATTCGAGATTTAGTATACCGAATATCGACACTCTACAGAAATAACGAATTATCCAAAAACATATTAACGTAACATAATGAATATAACAGAACGAAATTATGTATTTTACGAATGACAACAAACCGAAACTAAACAAAATTTTTCGTTGTGCACAAGTCTACCAAATGCACACACAAGAACCAAAACACACAGCCACACCTAGGCATTGTTACCTACTTCAATTCTACTTCCTACGTTCTAAGTAAAACTACTAGAGTTGTCTATCAATTTCAGTTTAAAAAAATGAAGGAAAAAAAAAAAGTTTTTTCTTACATTTCAGACTTGTATGGACAGGATGTTGTCACTTTACTAGGATAATCACCTGGTCTTGCCTAGCAGAGGGCTATACAAAGCTTTTAGTACTCAAATTACTGAAGACAAAAGAGGGACTCAAGAACTGTCACAAAGAGGAAAGCAGAGGGATTGTGTCTGTCCATTTGTATTATGATACTGCTGTCATGCTCCAAAAGATGCTCAAAAACCACAAACACACTAATTGGCTGCTTCACACATACAGCGGTAAACCACAAACATTTTCACAGATACTACTGCTCAAACTAGTAAGAGCTTACATGAATTCCAGTTTTGATTTACACCATAGCATTGAAAATATATATTTGGAAACGGCAAATGAAATTAAAGAAGTAAAGGTATTGCATTAAAATGATTACAAAAGCAAAATCAGTTTATTTTGATGTTTGTTTATTATATTGTAGATAGACATTATATGATGTATAACTGATCTGTAGTACATATGAATCTGTTCATTTCCTAGGGGGGTGTTGAATCGTGCTTGAAATCTGCAAAAAAAAACTTAGCTAAGATTCCTATTGGACTCAATGGGAGAAAATCTTAATACAAATTCTGGCCATTTTCAAGGTTAAAGTGATATTAAAGTCTTGTTTTTTTGTTTAAAAATAACAAATGTGTTATACTTTCCTGCTTTGTGCAGTGGTTTTGCACAGAGCAGCCCAGATCCTCCTCTTTTCAGGTCCCTTGCTGACACTCCTGGCCCGTCCCTCCTGTCAAGTGCCCCCACAGCAAGCAGAGTGCCATGGGGGCACACTCGAGCCAAGCCGCTACTCTGTGTGTCCATTGAGACATGGAGCCGTGGCTCAGCCCCATCCCCTCTCTCTCCTCATTGGCTCACTGAATGGGATTGACAGCAGCAGGAGCAAATGACACCCCACTCCTGTCTCAGCCAATCAGGAGGCAGAGTCCCGACCAGCCAAGACTCTCGTGCAATATCGTTGGGTCAAGATGGAGCTCAGGTAAGTATTAGGGAGGCTGCTGCACACAGAAGGTTTTTTAACTTAATGCATAGAATGCATTAAGATGAAAAAACTTCTGACTTTAGAACCACTTTAAGGCAAGCTATTGTCATAAAAGGCATGGGGAACTTGGCACAGCAATGAGGGGCATTTACCAAAGCAAAAAAAAAAAGTACATACTCTACAGCAGGTAGAGGGTCCTTTCAATGCAACTTCCAGGGTGACATTAGAAAAACACAAATCCTTTAAATTACAATGTAATATATAAACCTTGGTTTATGAGTAACGCGGTTAACAAGCTTTTTGAAAGACGAGCAACTTTTTTTTTAACCTCTTCAGCCCCGGACCATTTTGCTGGTCAAAGACCAGACCACTTTTTGCGTTTCGGCAGTGTGTCGCTTTAACTGACAATTGCTCGATCATGCGACATGGCTCCCAAACAAAATTGACGTCCTTTTTTCCCCACAAATAGAGCTTTCTTTTGGTGGTATTTGATCACCTCTGCGATTTTTATTTTTTGCACTATAAACAAAAATAGAGTGACAATTTTGAAAAAAACACATTATTTTTTACTTTTTGTTATAATAATTATCCCCCAAAAATATATATGTATATTCTTCTACATATTTTTGGTAAAAAACCCGCAAAAAGCAATTATTGATTGGTTTGCGCATAAGTTATAGCGTTTACAAAATAGGGGATAGTTTTATGGCATTTTTATTAATATTTTTTTTTACTAGTAATGGCGGCGATCAGCGATTTTTATTGTGACTGCGACATTATGGCGGACACATCGGACATTTTTGACACATTTTTGGGACCATTGTCAGTTATACAGCAATCACTGCTATATAAATGGGTTAACCAGTGGGTGGCAGTGTAGGGGTTAAGTGTTCCTAGGGGTGTGTTACTAACTGTTGGGGGCTGGACTTTAATTTAGTGAACACTGATCTCTGCTCCAATCACATGGAGCAGAAATCAGCGTCACTAGTTGCTAGGCAGAATGGGGAAATGCTGTTTACATCAGCATTTCCTCGTTCAGCCGCCCCGGTGATCTAGTCCGCGGGACCCGCGACCGGACTCACGGGGGTCCCGACCAGCACACGAGTGCAACGGCGGCGGCGCGCTCGCGATGGCAGGGTGGCATTAAAGATTGGACGTACCTGTACGCTAATATGCCTGCCTGTGCCATTCTGCCGATGTACATCGGCGTGCGCTGGTCGGGAACCGGTTAAATCCTGAATGGGTTTACGAGTGTCTCGCAAAATGAACAGGATTCGAGCCAATGTGGTGTGCAGTACCACATTTAGCCAGAGGTGCGGGGGCTCCGGTGACATTCGGAATGGTTCGGATCTGTTCAGAAATACTTGGAATCACTCGGGATTACTCAGAAATACTCAGTTCCCGAGTATTTTCAAGCATTTCCGAGGGTTTCTGAGTTCAGTCAAGCTGTCCTAGAGTATTTCCAAGGCTTTCCGGCGCCCCCCCCCACCTCAGGCCACATGCAGTATTGCATACAATAGAAGTCAATGCAGAACAAATTATCTTTGTTTCCATCGACTTCTATGGGGAAACTTGCCTTGATATTTGAGTGCTTTGGATTGCAAGCATTCTCCTGGAATGGATTATGCTTGTAATCCATGGTCCCACTGTAGGTATAGGGGGTATACTGGGATTTTTTTGGTTTTGGTTTTTAGATTCATGTCCATGTATTATGTTTTAGTTTGTATTTTTATTATATTTATTTTTATATTACTGTTGTTACACTATGAATTTTATGATTGTAGAAGTAATAGGAGGGGAGGTGTCATATTCATACAAATGGTTTTGCTCTGGATTAGTATTTAGGTTGAATGTAGTAGTAATTACATGGGAGAGCTTCTCAGGAAAGATGTACCTTTTAGTAAGTATTAAGTGCTGTTTTAAGGGAAGCCACTAGGGGTGCATATAGGTGTATATAGCATGGTGAGCTGGCAGAGACTCTTGTCCACAAGTCTCAATAGATGTAACATGTAAGACAGTACCCTGTTGGTGAAGTCATCATGCTACACACAAGGAAGCTGGTCCGAGTGCTATCTGCATGGCTCTGTGTGTCTCTGCTGGTGAAGATTTTATGCCAAGTGGTGGTATTACAGCTGATCTTGCATCAATGATTTGACAGAAATCACTTTGAATTGTTTTCTTTTTCCTCATATTCAGAGCGATATATAAGTGGTGAAGTGGAGGAGAAGTTTAACCCTTTAAGGGCATTCAGCATTACTCTCTGGCTCTTGGTCCTGTGCTTACAAAGAGGAGAGTGGTGAAGGAGCATTTATCGAGTGGGTGTCTCCAGCGCTCAGAGGATAAATTCATCTTTTGGAGCATGTCACATGTTACGTGTGTAACGTGTAACATGCTCCAGACCTGTCCCCTCTGACCCCATATACCACCCCCCCCCCCCGAAAGTAGGCAGAGGATCCTCCACCTGCACCCACATTTTGAAAACTGCATTGATGTGTGGAGCTCCACCCACGCAGCATTCATTTGCAGGCATATGTGAGCAAGAAAACTACAAGTTCCATCCTCCACTGTGGCAGACAGCTTGTAGTTCTCAACCTAGGGCAATGTAGTGCACTCACATTGCCTACAGCTCTGTATCAGTAGCAGAGGTGCGGTCAACAGAGCTGCAGGCAGTGTTTGCAGGAGCCTGGCATTGCTCTGCAGGCAAATGTTTGGTTCCGGCAGGATTATGTTCATTTATTATCTTTTTCTAAATAGTGAACTTAGCCTTTAAGACCCCCTGTAATAAGGGGTCTCACTGCCCAGGTGAGCAGACACCCACCATCACAGGTGGAGCAATTTTTATGGTGTGAGGCACAACATACTGTAAGTGTGTATACATAAAGTACCTTCACATGTGCTATTTGGAAGAGCACTGAAGCACTTTACTCATGAAAGGGGATATTGTTATTGGATAGACTTTCAAAAGAATGCAAATTATATATATATATATATATATATATATAAGTGCACTTTGCCCTTGTAGTTTGCACTTGTAGTGCAAAGTGGATTTGCCTTTAGTAAATAACCCCCACTGTATCTCTGTGTAAAGACAGCCATCTTAGTAGAGACTTTTTTTCATGTGAGAACCTCTAGCAAGTAAGTGACATCACCAAATCTCTTGAGATCAGATAGAGGCAGCATCGTCTTGGGTCTCACACTGCAGATATACAGCTATAAGATTGTAGTCAGAGCAGTGCCTAGGCTAGTGCAACCGCTATATTTTAAGATGAATTCAAGACAAAGGGCACTTTTTTAGGGTACTGCTTAGACACAAATAACATTTAAAGATTTTTCCTATTATACTGTATAATAAATCTTCACTTTTTGAGTTCAGTTCCACCTTGAGGATTTAGTATTAAAAATGTGTTTCAGGGGACTTAGCCCTTGTACACACGGTCGGAGATTCCGATGGACTGCGTCCTATCGGACTGTTTTGTCGGATATTCCGACTGTGTGTGGTCTCCATCGGACTGTTTCCGTCGGAATATCCGACGGACCAACTTTTCCAACTTGCCGGTAAAATTTTCCGACAAAATGCTCCGATCGGACATACTCCGATCATGTGTAGCCTACTCCGGCGGACAAAGTGCCACGCATGCTCAGATCAAATTCCTAGACCAAAGCTATTGGCTACTAGCCTACTAGCCTGAACGTAGTCCCATCGTAACGAAATAACGTCATCACGTTATGTACAATCGGATTTTCCGACAACTTTGTCCGACCGTGTGTATGCAACATCACTTCCGGACCTTTTCCGGATTTTATCCGTCGGAATTACTCGGATTTGGTTGTCGGAATCTCCGACCGTGTGTACGAGGGCAAAAAGGGGCTTTTGTAATGCATGTGTATTGTGTAATTGTCATTATGTAGTCAGGCTTAGATTTTAAGCATGGCCACGACCTAGTGTGGCAAAAGAATATGCCTAGTGTGGCAACATTTCGGGTAGGGTTTTGCCTATTTGCTTTATCATTATCCTATGTTTGTTTATTAATATTATTATTATTATTAGTCTTAATAAAACTTTCAGATGCAATATGCAAGTGTAGAACAAACTCATTTAACACAAGCACCTGTGTTCTGGTGCAATAAAATCAGCAAATAGAAGCATCCACCTGAAATCCAACTCTCACAATAAATTGAATAACCCCCTTCCTACTTGTATGACTGGTTTAGGCCGGGTTCACACTGGAACGACAAACGCTCCAACATTGGGAGCTCATGTCTCATGACTTGTGAAAATCAATGTTTCCCTAACTGGTCTGACACAAGTCGGTCCGACTTTGATTGTACTACTTTGCTCCGACTTTGATTCTATTTCAGCCCATTGACTATCATTGAAGTAGAATCAAAGTCGGATCCTTGTCCTAACCATCCGACTTTGGCATCTGACATTGTGTTATTTCCTGCCCCAGCTGTAGCCCCTCCCATTGCGTGTTAATTTTGATTGGCCAAAGAACAAGTTGTACTATCTGAAAAGTTGGATAAAAGTAGTATCCTATTCATGAAAGTCGGATGGATGTAGGACCAATGTAGGACTGATGTCACAGAGAAAAGTAGGATGAAGGTGGTACTACTGTCGTGTAGTATAGTGTGAACCCAGCCTTAATGACCTGACTTAGTACCTGTTTGTGAACTACGTAGTTGTCAAAAATCATTAAATAAAAATATGTATCGGAATATCTGTAATTTAACATTTTAAAAGCTATTTGTTTTTTCTCAGAAGCATTTAGATATTTTGAATGTAGGTACTTCTCTCCTTAGACTAAGCTCACAGTAATCTCAGCATAGTCTGTTAAGGAAGTTTTGCTGAATGTGTAGTGTCTAATCATCTTGTTGCTTTTGTCTCATTGACACCTCCAGGCAGTAGCAGAGCACTCTGTGTGGCAAGCTCAGCTAAAGTAAATGTTGAAAATGTTTCTAATCCTTGTGTTTGACTTTCCTTAGCACTGATAGCACTCAACAAACACACTTTTTGATGTTTTTTTTGTAACTACTTGTGATACTTTACAAACAGCTGCTTTTAAATGACTGTTGATCCCACAGTTATCTAATGTGAAGTAATTGTCTTGTACAATTTAACTAATAGTTAAATTATAAATGATTATTTTTTAAAATGTAGATTTGCAATGCATTGATCAACACATTAAAGTTTGTCATGGTCTTGAACCTAAAAATGGAGGCACCAGTAATACTCAAAACTGTCACTCTACTAAATAAGATTACCTAATCACTATTGCTCACAGCTTTAATGTATGAAAGTACACATTTTCTGGTATTCTAATTTAATAATTATATCTGTCCGGCCTTCACACTTAATCTATGCTGGCCTTAGCAAAAATCTACTGCAGCTATATAATTTCTGATTAAATTCAGTTGCAGAACATTCCTTTATTGGAAGTTCTCTAGTAAAATTCTTAAAATAACATCCCATTCCTAAATAAGTAATTTCTTTAAAACAACTTTTCAAGATACATTACGTAATAGTGAGTAACATGCACAGCGCAGAACTACTCAGCTCAAGTGTGTCTTTTCTGTAACCACTTGAGCTCCCGAAGGTTTTGCCTCCTTTATGATCAGGCCATTTTTTGCACTGGTAATTACACGGTCGTATAACATTGTATGGAAAATATTTTTTTTTCACACAAATAGAGCTTTCTTCTGGTGGTATTTGATCACCACTGGGTTATTTTTATTTCATATTATATAAACAAAAAAACCCAAAACAATATTTTTTGCATTCTGCTAAAAAACATATCCAATAAATTAATTAGAAAAAATATAATTTTATATAATTTCTTCAATAATTTAGACCAAAATGTATTCTGCTACATATCTTTGATAAAAAAAAATCCCAATAAGTTATAGGGTCTATAAACTATGGTATATATATATAAATAAATAAATATATTATATATATATATATATATATATATATATATATATATATATATATATATATACACTGTCATGTTTTGTTTTGTTTTTAATCTTGTAATGGTGGTGATCAGTGACTTATATTAAATCTGACACTAACTTAGGCTGGGTGATCAGTGATCAGTGATAATATTATGCACTTTCGCTGTACTAATGACACTAGCAGAGAAGTGGTTAACATCTTGAGGTAATTAAGGGGTTAAGTGTGTCTAACAAGTTTCAATGTGTGATGCTTTTTAAATAAAATCTATTTGTTTCTTCGCCCTGCTTTGCGCATGCCCTGAACCCAGAAGCAGTACAATGTGGGTGGGTGGGCAGTCCTGAAGTGGTTAAAAAGGTGCTATGAGTATAAAAAAAAATAATTACTTCTATGATATATAGATTGTCACTAGTATTAACACAATCTTTTTTTTTCTTTTGAATTCACATGTAACATAGGGGGTTATTTACTAAAGGAGGGGGACATGCAAAGAAAATAAAAAACATCATCTTAGCTTGCACATGATTGAATGATTTGTTGATCCTGACAGCAGATCTTTTTATTCTGGTTATTGTAATAGGATGACATTGTGGTTTATTCTGCAGTGAAACCATACAGCAGCATTGTCATCCTGGGGACAAGGTAGTCTTATGCCGCGTACACACGATCAAACAATCGGGTGGAAAAGTCCGAACTCAAGTCCGCCGGACAATCCCCCCCCGTGTGTAGCCTCCGGCGGACTTTTTTTACCCGAAAGTACGGCGGACTTAGAAAGTAGTTTTGCACGCCAATCTTCCCGCCGGACTCACATTTCGGTGGACAATTCGGCCATGCGTATGCCAGTCCGCCGTACTTTTGAAATGAACGGACTTTTCCCACCCGGAGAAAAGTCTGCTCATTTTGAGCACGTCTCCAGGTAGGCGGGGCTCACGAAGGATGCGTCGCTGGCCCCGCCACCTGGTATGGACTTAAAGGGGAACCCCCAACGCAGAAAAAATGGCGTGGGGGTCCCCCCAAAGTTCATACCAGACCCTTTTCCGAGCACGCTACTCGGCCGGCCAGGAAAGGGGGGACGAGCGAGCGCCCCCCCCCCCCCCCTCCTGAGCCGTACCAGGCCGGGTGCCCTCAACATAGGGGGTGCCTTGGGGAAGGAGGGGCCACGCAGCCCCCCCACCCCAAAGCACCTTGTCCCCATGTTGAAGAGGGGGACAAGACCCCCGAAGTCGGAAGAAGAGGGCGGCGGCGAGGAAGAAAGCCTGGCTCCTCCGCTAGTAAAAGAGCTAGCAGAAGATAGTGGAGGAGTCCGGCGAGAAGTCCCCCGAAGACGGAAGACCCCTGGAGCTGTGCAAAAAGCTATTTTATCTTGTGTTGTGTTTTTTTTTACTTTATTTTACAGGTGAATGGGTAGGGGTACATTGTACCCCATACTAATTCACATAGGGTGGGGGGCCGGTATCCGGGGGCCCCCTTATTAAAGGGGGCTCCTGGATTCCGATAAGCCCCCCGCCCGCAGACCCCGACACCAACGGCCAGGGTTGTCGGGAAGAGGCCTTGTCCACATCAACATGGGGACAAGGTGCTTTGGGGTGGGGGGGCCGCGCATGTTGAGGGCACGCGGCCTGGTACGGCTCAGGAGTGGGGCCGCTCGCTCGTCCCCCCCTTTCCTGGCCGGCCGGGTAGCGTGCCTGCCGGGTAGCGCACCCCGCCTGCAGATGCGGCCTGGTATGGTTCAGGAGGGGGGTGCTTGCTAGTCCCCATCCCCTTTCCTGACCGGCCAGGCTGCGTGCTCGGAAAAGGGTCTGGTATGAACTTTGGGGGGACCCCCACGCCATTTTTTCGGTGTAGGGGGTTACCCTTTAAGTCCATGCCAGGTGGCGGGGCCAGCGACGCATCCTTCGCGGGCCCCACCTACCTGGAGACGCGCTTAAAATGAGCGGACTTTCCTCCGCGTGTGTGGGCGAGTCTGTTCATTTCAAAAGTACGGCGGATAGTCCAGCGGACTCAGTACGCCCTATTAGTCCACTGAAAAAGTGCCGTGTGTGGGCAAGTAGCCCGTTCGGAAAGTCCAGCGGACAGTCCGCCGGATAGTCCGCTACGTGTGTACGCGGCATTAGGCTGGCCATACACAGAGCAAATTTCTTTCCTGCAACCAGGGGTGCTAAAATCCCCCATCAACATAGACATAGGGGGTTATTTACGAAAGGCAAATCCACTTTGCACTGCAAGTGCACTTGAATGTCCCCCTCAGATCTACAGCGACTTTACTTCCAAGTGCACTTTCAGTGCACTTTCAAGTGTACTTGCAGTGCAAAGTGGATTTTCCTTTAGTAAATAACCACCATATTGTTGATGCAGGAATATCTCCTGCCAGGCCATTGTCTACTCCCAGCAGGGGGTGGGGGAGGGCAGGGGAAGCTTTCCCCCCTGAGAGAAGACAGTGATTATTGCTAGTAGCTATAGCAGCCACTAGCAATAATCGCAAGATAGTCCGGCAAGCTGGTTGTACCCAAGTTGATCGAACGATCAACTTGGTACCTTCAGCCTGCCCATTAACGGTTGATGATATAACAGTGTAAAATTGGCAAGCAGCAGGACATTTTGTTCACAAGAGAGAATTGGCTGAAATGTACTCATTAAAAAAGTACAAGCAAGTGTTTTACTACAAGAATTAAGAAACCATGGATGAAACAACAGTGTACAGTTTGCTAACATCAGGACAAATTTATTGAGCAAGGTTAGATCCAAATATACTCACATTAAAGAGCACATGCTGGGGCTTTAATACAAGAATTAAAGGCATAGTAAACATTTCTACCTGCACTTTAGGTTTTTCACCTGCATAAGATAGGCATTGATTATGTAGCTTCTTTGTGTCATTTGTTGCCCTGTGCGCACAGCCTGTAGTATAGCAAATCCTCACATTAATTTGTCAGCAGTTATTATTACTAGGGTTGCACCGTTACCACTTTTTTAAGACCAAGTACCGATTACCGATACATTATTTTCATGTCATGTGACAGTAGCACTGATGGGCACTGGAAGTTGGCACTGACTGATGAGCACTGATATGCAGCACAGATAAACACTGATAGGTGGCACTAACTGATGGGCACTGATATACAGCACTGATGGCTGGCACTGATAGGTGGCACTTATGGGCACTGATAAGTGGCACTGATAGACAGCGTTTATGGGCGGCACTTATGGGCAATGATAGGTGGAACTAATGGGCAGGCAGTGGCACTGAAATGCAGCACTGATTGTATTGGCAATTGGCAATTGTGGCATGATAAATGAAAGAAGAGAGACAATAACAGTTCGAACTTGGAGGATTTTGCAACTCGAGTATACAAGTGCTGTGACGTCCATCTTTGTACACCCTACACCCGGCTGCAGAAAGCCTACAGTCAGAAGGCAGCAGCGGACATCTTGATACACCCAACCCATATAGTTAGTGGATTATATTAGCTGGTTGTAACAAGATGTCCGCTGCCGCCTTGTGACTGCAGGCTTACTGCGGTCGAATGCAGGGTGTACCAAGATGGGCTTCGCTGTGTTCAATCTCTGACAGAGTCAAGGGCTGTCACTTCCATTAGTGAATGTGATGGCCCGGGGCACCGATTCTGATGACATAAGCAGCTGCAACCCACACCCACCCACTTCTGGGAGCGAGCACGGCCGCCTCTTCAGGCAAAGGTATTGGATTAGGCATCAGGAGCATTTACCCGAGGCAAATACTCAACACTGATACCGATACTAGAATCGGTATCAGTGCAACCCTAATTATTACAAAGTAAGGCAAACAAGATGCCTTTAAGATACTTCAGAGAATACAGCATTGTAAATACAGCCAGCATAAGGACCATTTTAATCAGGAATAATAGGGCTGGTGCATTCCCAACTTTTATTGTACTTATGAGGATTGGGGCTTCACTACAGATATAATGTGAGAAGGCTTAAGTGCACACTGTACCTGCACTTAGTTTTTGTTTTTTCTTCCAGACAAAATAACCCCCCCCCCCCCCCCCAAACAAAAGTCCAACCAAAAAAACAAAAAAAAAATACACCCCCTGAAACCAAAGGCAATTTTTTGCTAAACCCTTGCAGAAAAAATAAAGTTTGCTGTGTATGGAATAACAGCCAAAAGTGGCCACAGACCTCAAATCAACCACAAAATAAAATTTTGCACAAAAATGCCCCAATCAGTGAGAACAAAAAAAGCAGCAAAGGGATTGATTGAACAAATAGCTAGTATTCATAAATAAAAATATAGTTCTACAGCCTCTCTATGCAATTTATCAGCTTTTCTTATACTTTCACCACAATAGCTTCCAGTTTACATTACTGCTCTTTGCTCCCCCTTTTATAGCAATGGTGCTGGCTTACACAATTGCTCCTTTATTGGCTCCTCAGAGCCTGCCGCTGACAGTTCAATGTTCATAGTTGAAAAATCCACACAGGTAAATCTGCACAAAACTGTGAATCTTGCACGTGAACAGTGAATCTTTAACCAGCAGAATTAGCCTCAAACCCATGGTTGTGGCAAACCAAAACCTGATTCCTATCCCCCACTACAAACATGCTTCCTAAAAGCATACTATAGAATATTAATGTGTATTATGTTCAGATCACAATAAAAATCTGACTGGAGTGGAATGTACAAGGTGGCATTAAAAGGTTTGAGACTAGCTCTGTTTACAAGAAAGTACACTATTTATCTACATTTACACACTATCACTTTCAAAATAGTCCCCTTGCACACCAATACAGCGCCCCCAGCATTTCTGGCACTACTGAAATGTGTCATGGAAGTCTTCTTTTCAAACCATGTCATGCATCTTCTGCGATTTATGCTAGATCTCTGCCATGGTGTAAAAGCAGCAACCTTTGAGCTGAATCTTCATCTTAGGGAAGAGGGCAAAGACCGCAAGAGCCAAATCTGGTAAGCAGGGTGGGTGCAGAACTGAGATCATGTTGTTTTCCGGTGAAAAACTCACAATTGTTCTAACTTGCTGTCCATGATGAAATTGCAGACATGGTAACACCCATGGCCAGAATAGCACCAGTTGCACAGCTCCCGATGTACACAGGACGATTTTTTTTTATCCCACTGACTTATGAAGGTTGGTGCTCCCTGTGACTGTGTGCAGCCTTGTGCTGCCATCTGTTGGCATGTTAGGAATCTAGTCTCAAAACTTTTTGATACCACCTCATATTTTATGTGAAGCATCCACACCACAATGTCTATACTGTCACACAGAAGTGCATCCTAGTATAGAGTATATCCCTAACAAGGTCTGCATTTCACTAAAAAGACATAAGGCTTATGCCTGCTATGTTCCTGTTACCATTCTGCACAGGCAAAAAAAAAACTGTGTTTCAAAGCAAGTAACGCCACGTACACACGATCAGACTTTCCGGAGGACCAGAGTCCATTGGACAATTCGATCGTATGTGGGCTCCAGCGGACTTTTTCTTCCAATAAGTCCGGCGGACCTAGATTTAAAACATGTTTTAAATCTTTTTGCCGAAAGTCCGCCGGACCCAGTTCCTGTCAGAAGTCCACTCATCTTTATGCTGGTCCGACGGACCAACTATGATGCAACGGCTACTACAGCACCTGCCCGCATAATGTTTCAAGCGTGATCCTATCGCGCTGGTTCTTGGCTACAGGGTACTGTACACCAGGCCCTTAGGTCTGGTATGGATTTTAAGGGTAACCCCCCCAAGATCCAAGCCAAACCCTTATCCGAGCATGAAATCCAGCCGGTCAGGAAAGGGGGTGGGGAAGAGTGAGTGCCCCCCTCCTGAACCAGGCCGCATGCCCTTAACAATCTGGGGTGGGTGCTTTGGGGAAGGAGGCGCCCTGCGCCCCCCCCACCCCAAAGCACCTTGTCGCCATGTTGATGAAGACAAGGGCCTCTTCCTGACAACCCTGGCCGTTGGTTGTCGGGGTCTGCAGGCGGGGGGCTTATCGGAATCTGGGAGCCCCCTTTAATAAGGGGGCTCCCAGATCCTGACCCTCACCCTATGTGAATGAGTATGGGGTACATCGTACGCCTACCCATTCACCTGGGGGAAAAAGTGTCAATAAAAAAAACACACTACACAGGTTTTTAAAGTAATTTATTAGAGAGCTCCGGGGGTCTTCTTCCGACTTCAGGGGTCTTTTTTCCCCCTTGGTGAATGGATAAGAGTACGATGTACCCCATACTCATTAAAATAAGGTGGGTGGGGGGCTGGGATCTGGGGGCCCCCTTATTAAAGGGGCTCTCGTTTTCTGATAAGCACCCCGTCTGCAGATGCGGCCTGGTATGGTTCAGGAGGGGGGTGCTTGCTCGTCCCCATCCCCTTTCCTGACCGGCCAGGCTGCGTGCTCGGAAAAGGGTCTGGTATGAACTTTGGGGGAACCCCCACGCCATTTTTTCGGTGTAGGGGGTTACCCTTAAAATCCATACCAGGTGACGGGGCTCGCAAGGTGTCAATCTTGTCAATGAAAGCGGCGAGATTAACTTTCTTCTCTAGTCTCGTCGTACCTGGAGTCACGTTCAAAATTAATGGACTTTAGTCCATGTGTGGGCAAGTCCGTTCATTTAGAAAGTTCGTCGGACCTTTGCCAAAAGTCTGACGGGAAGTCCGGCGGACTAGGTCCGTGTGTGTGTGTGCAAGCCCGCTCGTTCGGAAAGTCCGGCGGACCTCCGCTGTAAAGTCTAGCGGATTGTCCGGCAGACTAAGTCTGACAGAAGTCCGATCGTGTGTATGCGGCATAAAACAACATATTATTGTAGGGCTGCGTTCCTTAACAGCCTTACTATGGGGTTTATTTACTAAAGGCAAATCCACTTCGCACTACAAGTGCACTTGTAAGTGCAGTCGCTGTAGATCTGAGGGGAAGCTTTGAAATTAGGGGAAGCTCTGCTGATCTCTATCATCCAATCATGTACAAGCAAAAATGCTGTTTTTTATTTTCCTTTTTATTTTCCTTGCATGTTCCCCTCAGATCTACAGTGACTGCACTTCCAACCCCCTCTGTTCTGTTTTGATTTCCTTGTTGTCAGGTTTCTTTCAGAACATTGCAAGGCAAGCAAAAAAACTGCAGGAGCTGGGACTCTCTCCGGAAAAGTTGCCTATCCTCCATTTATCAGTGGAAGGCATAGAACAGAAACCCCTTTCCATGCCTGATACATTTCAATCCATTCTACAACAAGCCCTTGCCACTACATGCAAATAGATGACTGAGCGCCATACTAGGGATATAGGGTCTCGCATTTCCCATGGGAGAGAGGGAGCGATGCCACAACAGTAATGGAGGGGCACGAGGAACAAGTCAAGGCTTTAAAACCCAAAATACATCCATTGCATTTAAAAAGGAAGATGCTGATTCCAGAACTTACAGTACTTTAGTCTATTGTGGATCTCTACTTCACCATTGCTAAGTGTCAGGTGATTTCACTAGAGACCTCAATAGAACACTTAAAATTAGATGCATACAGCACTAGTCAAGAAACAGCTAGAGTTGGTTAGAAAAACTTGCCACTATTTGTAGTATATGTTTTTTTGCACAACCTAAATATATTAGCTATTCTACCAATCATACAAATACGCCATGACTTGTTACAGCTAGGGGATGTAATTGTAATTCAAAGTGTTCTAGGGTGTTCTAGGGTTTCTCAAGGTATATGGTATCTGTAGATCATATTCTACAAGTGTGCAGTGGATAGTGGTGATAGTAATCTTCTTTTGAAAAGCATCTGATGAAAAAATATAGCCCAAGGCCCATAGGGTTAACTGTGAGCCTAGAAGGACTGTCAACCTGCGACCTCAAGATCATTGCTGTGCTTTTGGGACTCCATTTCGATATTTCTTACATATTACTCTGCTGCTAGTAGACCATTTAAGCAAGAATGAAAGAGGCAGTACCAAGATATGTTCTAAATATCTTTTAGTCCTCCAGTAGTTTTCCTCTTTTAGCAAAATGAGGTTGAAACACTTTATTTGCCACTGTTTCCCCAGTGAAGCTCATCCTCACACATTTGCACGTCCCTGGATGCCCAGATGATCCTCATTGTCACTGCAAGTTACTTTTTTTCTTTGTCTGTACAGAACATCTGAACCTTGCTGTAATAAATTCTCTAAATTACTTGGTGTTGCTGAGTTCTTTTCCAGAACTCGCTGCCCCTTCCAGAATAATCCTCTTTATGGTCCTTGCAGCATGGCATTCTTCTAATCCTGTTTATGTTGAGTTCCTCTCTTTGACTATCCATTATGCTTGAGCCTTGAAATAAAAATATCACTCTTTTCCTCTAAAGAATCACTTGTATTTGGAGTAATGTTGTTTTTATTAACTTCTATTTCAAATACCTCCAAAGATTTCTTCCTTTCTAAAGAAGAGAAACTGTAATTTCTAGTCAATAAAAAAGTTTTTTTTGTTTTGTTTTTTTAACAGTAAGCGTGCAACAGCAGCATATCTGAAATGTGCATGCTCTTGAAAATGCAATATTTTGTTTCTGTGTTGAAATGGGTTTCTCTGCGCTATGTGTGATGGACAGATAGCCACTATTATCTAAACATGTATGCATAGTACTGAATGAATTGATTCTTGTGATCATATGAGGTAAATTAGAAAATATTTCACCCAAATATATCAAAATATTTATTCCACCTATCTGTAGGGAATCACAGTTGTCTAGATTGTATAATTCTCAGTCATTAGTCCCTTGAAATTTTGTAGCCTAAACAGTGCTGTCTTTCCCGGGCACACGTGTCTTTTTGCTTCTTGTTCTTGTGCTTTTCTCATTTAACCAAATTCCTTCTTATAATTTCACATTGTTCTGTTTTGCACCCAGTTTCAGCAACAATACTCCTTGTTTAACAATACTCACATGTTCCTTCAGAACCTGTCCCAAGTAGGCACAGTACTGCATATTCATTGAAGTTGCCCTGACTCTGTCGTAGATGCTCTTATTTGACATCATCTGCAATGTCCTTGAGTGTTTATTTCACTCTGAAGCCTTGCACAAATAGGATATGTCTGGACACAAGTATCTCATGGGCAATATGTCCATGATCTGACTACTCTCCTTATGGGCGAGCAATAAAACACAATAAAAGTTGTTTTAAAGCAACCTGCCAAAATGCACCATTTGTTCACTATCCACATGTAAACAGAGCCCCATTCTGACAGAGTTGTCTGTTGTGGAGCATTTAGAAGGAATCACAAATGTCTACCAATCACCCACTTTAGCCAGCAATTTCAACTGTGCCTTAAACATCCACTTTATTGTCAAGTAAAAAAACGCATTTTGACCTTTAACTATCCTTTACCCTTGGCGAATTTCTGGGTAAAATTAATATCTTATACGTTTGATGAGCTGAGTAATGATAACATAGTCACATTAAATAGTATTTTAATTAGAGAAAAATTGTTAAGAATGTAAACATTCTTAAAATGTTGAAACATCTCTGAAGAATAGACAGCAACAGATTGCAAAAGAAAGAGGTATATGTATATAGAAATGAAAGCAACATTCACAAAACTTTCACTACAGTTGCAGTGAATGCTGGTGCATGTGTTTTAGTCTATAGTAATTGATTCACCTGATTACTTAAAATTGAACTTTTAATGTCCTGTATACAGTGCCTTGAAAAAGTATTCATAACCTTTGAAATATCCCACATTTTGTCATGTTACAACCAAAAATGAAAATGTGTTTTATTGGGATTTTATGTTATATAGTCTACATAAAGTGACACATAATTGTGAAGTGGAAGGAAAATGATAAATGGTTTTCAAACCTTTTTTACAAATAAATATCTGAAAAGTGTGGTGTGCATTCATATTCAGCCCCCTAAATCAATAATTTGTAAAACCACCTTTCACTGCAATTACAGCTTTTTGGGTATATTTCTACCAGTTTTGCACATCTAGAGAGTGAAATTTTTGCCTATTCTGCTTTGCAAAACAGCTTAAGCTCTGTCAAATTGGATGGAGAATATCAAACAAAGTTCAGCTTTGGTCTCATCTGACCAGAGCACCTTCTTCCACATGTTTGCTGTGTTCCCCACCTGGCTTCTCGCAAACTGCAAACAGGACTTCTTATGGTTTTCTTTCAACAATGGCTTTCTTCTTGCCACTCTTCCATAAAGGCCAGATTTGTGGAGTGCACGACTAATAGTTGTCCTGTGGACAGATTCTCCCACCTGATCTGGGGATCTCTGCAGCTCCTCCAGAGTTACCAAGGACCTCTTGGCTGCTTCTCTCATTAATGCTCTCCTTGCCCGGCCTGTCAGTTTAGGTGGACAGCCATGACTTGGTAGGTTTGCAATTGTGCCATACGCATTCCATTTTCAGGTGATGGATTAAACAGTGCTCCATGAGATGTTCAAGACTTGGGATATTTCTTTATAACCTAACCCTACTTTAAACTTCTCCACACCTTTATCCCTGAGCTGTCTGGGTTGTTCTTTGGCCTTCATGATGTTGTTTGTTTACTAAGGTTCTCTAACAAGCCTCTAAAGGCTTCACAGAACAGCTGTATTTATACAGCGATTAAATTACACACAGGTGGACTCTATTTACTAATTCAGTGACTTCTGAAGGCAATTAGTTACACTAGATTTTAGTTAGGGGTATCAGAGTAAAGGGGGCTGAATACAAATGCACGCCACACTTTTCAGATATTTATTTGTAAAAAATCTGGAAAACCATTTATAATTTTCCTTCCACTTCACAATTATGTGGCACTTTGTGTTGGTCTGGCATATAAAATCCCAATAAATCCATTTACATTCATGTTTGTAACATGACAAAATGTGGAAAATGCCAAGAGGTGTGAATAATTTTTCAAGTCACTGTATTTAAAAAAATGGACATAGGAAGAGACATACTATTGGGTCCATTTATAAATGGTTTTACACACGATTTACATATTGATATAACTGAATTCCATAGGAAAAATGTGTAATTCCTGGGAAAAAGTTGTGTAAATCTGTATCTTTTGCAAAGATTCTTACCCTCTTCCTTCCATCTAGACTAATGCCTGGTACACACGATTAGAAAACCGTGTGAAAAATACAGATTTCGAAGTGATTGTACAATAATCTGATCATTAGTACTGAGCTTTCAAGACCTGATTAGTACAGTTCACCTGATATTATTTGATCGGACATGCACACATTTTTTTGTACGATGCCAGATCATATGATTTTCGTTTAATCAGTACAGCTGTCATTTTAAAATGCAATACAAATGCATTACAACACATGACATCATTTCAAAATTTTTATTCTGTCGTACACAAATTTTTGTGACTTTAGTATACTCATCAGATTCGATCTGAGATTATCATGCAAAAAAATTAAAAAATGGACGATAATCTCTTTGTGTGTACCGGGCATTAAGCTGGCCATGCACAGTTCATTTTTATTTTGTTCAGCCAGTGGGTAGATGGAGGAATACCCCCACTAGGACATTGTACAGGCATACCCCACTTTTAAGTACACAATGGGGTTTATTTAGAGCTGCAAAGTGCAAAATCAGGCTCAATTCTGCATAGAAACCAATGAGCTTCTAACCCCAGCTTGTTCAACTAAGCTTTGGTAATAAAAACTGGAAACTCATTGGTTTCTATGCAGAAGTGAGCCTGATTTTCCACTTTCCAGCTTTAGTAAATAAACCCCATTGCGTATTTAAAAGTGGATTATGCCTGTATTCTGACAGCGGTACCCACTGCTGTCAGAGTACCCTGATTAGAGGCTGAAGATGTTTGGCTACAGCCACTGATCAAGAAGAAATTTGCCAACCTGCCTTTTCAGGAGACTTTAGTTTATCAAACTATTGACTTCTGTTGAGCAGGGACAGTAACCCACTGATTGAAATTCAGCCAGTCCCTGTTGGTCCAGCTAAATTTTTGTGTGGCCAACTTAAGCTGCACAAGCTGCCGGGATGGGGCGAAACATGTTGGGGCATGGCTTGGGTGGATTGAGCTGAGGCTTCTTTTACTTGATAACCACTCGGATCGAATGAGGTGCGGCAGCTATCTCTTCCTGCTTCTACAGCATGATTTTGGTCTGGACGGACCTTTCCCCAATCTGCACACGCACTAGTCAGCGGCCTACAATTTATCAGAAATAGAAAAAAGCAGCGCCAATAGCAAAAAATAAATAAATAATAAATGATGGCTATACAAAATGATGGTTATATACAGAAAGTATCACCAATCTGCAAACATTAGGAATACTATATAAAATGAGTTGAACATGACTCAAAATAAATATAAACTAAAAGTTCATTTAAGAAATGCAGAGAATCCAGGCATTCCGCATATCACCACTGTGATCACAAATAATTCTTGAAAAATCTTGTGCCCGTCACCAGATAAATGATGCGCTTACCAGATACACAGATAATAAAAGCCTTGGGGATAATTAAGTCGAAGTAGGGAGACTCTAGCTCCAATCAAGCCTCCTGTGTCATAAGACCATCAGCATGGAAATATAGCCAAATCGTAATCTCTGGAGCTCCAGTGGGTCAATCACCAGCAACACCTTGATGACTGTTTATCAGACCTTGTTAGCCTGAGCAGGGGCCACTAAGTATATACTGGTCTTATCCTCCCCCACACTGTTATTGGACAGTGAAAGGAGAAGAAACAGCATGATGAGCTCATCTCCCTGTCGCTCTGTTTTTATCAGCATGTCCATTATTAACACTTGAACACTGTAGAACAACTGACTCACTCTTTGCACTACTCCCCCTCTTCCAATTTGGATTATACTGAACAGGGACTGTAAGAGGCTGTTACCATGTCAAATTTGGTGGATTACTAAATACTGAGCTGTATTAATATATGTCTTTTATATCTACCTGGAGTTCAGCCTCAAAGAACATGTAAACTCTAACTGGATGGATGCATTTTGCTAAAGCACTGTGTATCAGAATCAATTGTATTTTCTTTTTAATAGGATAATTTTTCCACTTTATTTTAATACTTTGCTGCATTTCGGTTCACTAGATCTTCTCCAATTCCATTGCAGCCATTTTCTTTCTACATGCACTCACTCTGGAAACTGTTGCATTTCATTTTCATGGCAGGTTTCCTAAATTTGACAACAGTGGAAAATGTAAGTGTAAAGTGCATTGGCACAGCCACTTGTGTTCTGTATTGGAAACGGGTGTTATAAGGTGACAATACAGGATCCTGCTTTTTTCTTGCTTCACTGTTCACAAATTCCACCACAGATATACAAAAAATCTGTGCTATGTCACTTGGTTAAGGCCGTCAAAGCCTGTATTACTCTCTGTTGGGGAGACGCTAAATCTCCTTGCTATGTGGCTTAACAAGGTTAGAAGTATCGGTGCCGTGGAGGACCTACTGCTCTCGGCTCAAGATAGAAAAAAGCAATACACTTACTTAAGCATGGTCAGCTTGGGATCTATTTGTATACTTGAAGAGGGGAAGAGATTGCTGGAGAGTGGCTCGGGGGAGTGATGCCCCCCCCCCCCACCTTAGTTTTTATTAATACACAGAGGTCATCCACCTAGGAATATGTGTTTGTTCCCACCCACCTCTTTTTTTTTTTTGATTAGTTCTGTTTGTTTTCTTAACCACTTGCTTACTGGGCACTTAAACCCCCTTCCTGCCCAGACCAATATTCAGCTTTCAGCGCTGTCACTATTTGAATGACAATTGCGCTGTCATGATACAGTTTACCCAAATGACATTTTTATCATTTTTATCACACAGATAGAGCTTTCTTTTGGTGGTATTTAATTGCTGCTGGGTTTTTTATTTTTTGCTAAATAAAACAAAAAGGGACCGAAATGTTGATGGAAAAAAAAACTGTTTCATAGTTTGTTATAAAATTTTGAAAACAGGTCATTTTTGTTCTTCACCGATTTGTGCTGATGAGGCTGCACTAATGGGCACTGATGGGCTGCACTGATGGGCACTGATAGGTAACAATGATGGGCAGTGATAGGCACTGATAAGGCAGCACTAATGGGCACTGATAGGTGGCACAGATAAGCACTGATGAGGTGGCACTGAGAGGTGGCACTGATGGGTGGCACTGATGGGCACTGATGGTTGGCACTGATGGGTGGCACTGAATGTCACTGCTAATCAGCACTGATAGGTGGCAGTGATGGGCACTGATGGGTGACACTGATGGGCACTGGTAGGTGACACTGATAGGCAGCACTGATCTGTGGAACTGATTATTAGACAGTGATGGGCATTGATTGGCAGCACTGGTGGGCATTGATGGGTGGCACTGTGGGCATTGGCAGTAGGTGGCACTGTGGGCACTGGTAGGTGGCAATGTGGGTACTGGTAGGTGGCACAGTGGGCACTGTCAGGTGACATTGTGGGCACAGCCACGGCTTTCTGAGTGAGGGACCAAAGTCCCGTTGACAGAAGCTGGTAATCGGATAAAAAAGGAACCGATTACCGAAGTTTTGTTTAGATCACATGATTGGCTGACAGCTGATCACATGGTAAAGGGCCAGGATCGACCCCTTACTCGGATCTGTGATCAGCTGAGTCTCATAGACTGATCACAGTGATCATAGAGCGCACTGTGTGTATCCTGCTTGGGAGGACGTAGAGGGAAGCCATCCCTGCAATTAAGGCCCACGCTACAGCTGTCTTTCTGCTATAGCGCGGGTGCCACGTAGTTAAAAAAAATAAAAAGGAAAAGGAAAACTGAAGAGTCCATTAGGGTAAAACCTGAGGTATTGATGGTAGTTACTTTCTAAATTATGAAAATAGGAGGACGTTTTGTTGAGGATGGATTATTATATATATAGATGTGGAATATGAAGCTACCCTAAAATGTATAGATACTCAAAGAGATTGTGTATGTACTCTGAGGAATTTGATGTATTAATGGATTCTCAGCCTCTTTTGTAAAAATAAAGAATTTCAAGACAATACAGGAACACAATTGGACACAAGGACAGGGTATTGTCACCCTATAACAGAAAATTGAAGATTATTTTAATTATTCATTTAACATGTTAAAGCTCAAATGAGATTTAAGTAAATGCATTTAAATATACTTTAAGTCATTTGTTTTAAGTATCTAGAGGTATACATGAAGCGTGTGCCTTAAATTCATATCTATACGGTATAGGATACCATCATCCTAGCAATCGCAAATTGTATATGGCTAGGGACTATCCCTGCCATACCCCAATGAGGGAGAAAAGCGGGAATGGACTATCTTGGTACACCAGAGATTAACATAGTTTATATGATAAAAAAGTTTTTACATTTTATTGATACAACATAATTAAAAACAGGACATATATCCATACAGAAGAGTGAAAATAAAAACAATGCTTGCATGAAGTGACATATAATGTTTTACATCAGTATTGCTGGTGAAATGGTAACCTAAGGTGATCCTAAGGATACAGGGTACTTGATGTGCAGTAAATCCTCTACATGTTTTGTGGTGACAACTGCTTCTTCAGGATGAATCAATTACTACCATCCATGAAGTATCAGCAAACGAGAATACCAGCAATGGCAGGGGCACCCGAGGATACTCCCCCCTGGTCTAGTGGTGCCCGCCAACCTGGGTAAGACCTTGCTATTGGAGACATTATCAGGCTCTTACGGGTTTTGCACCTCTGGTTGCAGGTAAATGGATCGTGTAGTACTGGCACCTTATAGAGCTACCTTGTAGCATCCACCTACCCTGGTAGGGTTCCCAGTGGCTGCGGGCAAAAAATTACCTTCTCCCCCATGCTGAAGTGTATGGTTACTCTGCTGATATAAAGATATATGTGCTTGTGGGTGTGGCTTGGCACGCAATGAGGATGGCAGCACACTGAGGGAGCTCCTCTGTACACACGGTCATTTGCAGCATAACACCCTACCACCAGCTCTCAGATGCTGAGCAAAAGCACCACCCTTCACTCATCCACGCCATGGTTCGCTAGCCTATCCAGCAAGGAACATCACAGATCTCTTCAAAAACAAGTCTGCAGCTTGCAACAGCGTTATAGAATCCAAGATGGTGCCGACACACCATCACCTGGAATACAGTGAGGACTGTCAATTGGCCCCTGAGGACTCAGGTAGAGGAAAACCCTGATTGGAACAGCCCCTAACCTATTCCGATATGTCAGTGTTTGCTGCGGACAATAAGACCAACTTTTCTGCAGCCATTACTGACCTGAAAACAAATGGTCAACAACTGCGCACACCTGCAGACCTGTCGGACTTCTGCACTGCACTGAATTTGGGGCAAACAGATCTCCCAAAGTGGTACTCTGACTTTTTGCACGCTCCCTTGGAAAGAAGCCCCCCTAGATCACCGTTTTCTACCACAGACAAGGCAGTCTAAAAAAATCAAATCATAGCCATGGTTGAGGATCCAAAGCTGGAACCCCTTGTATGCAAGCTGAAATAGCTAGGGACCAAGATGTCGACTGATCCATTTACTCATGGCCTCCTTCTTTGCCCCCCTCCAGTTTGAGCCCCTGGTAACCAGTGGCCCCACTGAGCCTTACCTCTCATGCAAAACATGTTCAATCCATAACAATTGACTACCCACAGGCCATGCTGGGACCTTACCAGTTATGATGTCCCTCTTTCTACACAAGAACGACTTACGCAGTAACACTGAGCTGTACTGTGTATGAGGGTCCCTATTCAATCGTTGACTGTACACGACATACGATCTCGGGCAGAATTTGCTGATCTGTTTTGATCTCTGTAATCAGGGAGACCAGGTTACAGAGATATGTTCCTTCACCTACATGAAGAATCCCATTCTGCCATGTTCAACTCATGCGGTGGCTCAGGCTCCAGTGGATGGACATGGAACCCCCCTTGAGCTAACCGGCTTGGTTTACCACTTTCAATTTTAATTTTGCTCAGGGTTTAATTGCCAGCCCTCATGGCCTGTCATCCTGAGGGATGGTTGACTGTGTAGGCCTCAGGTAGTGCCTTTTAACAACTATATAGGACCTATGACTTGATTACCCAGACTCATAACACCTCTTATATCCTGGTGTACACTAGTTAAGATCCATAGTTTATGCCCTTTGTGTATGCAACAGTTAGTATGTTCCTTTAGGTTTAACTGTTTAGACTACTCCTAAAAAGGTCGGAGGTGAATTGTCACTAATTCGTTTGTCGCTTCCCTCTTACCCCACAGAGTGTCCCTGTCCTTCTAAGTACAGATACAGGGTACACTACTTTAGGAAGTTACTTCTTCTGGGGTGGCTGATTACTGCCTCAGGAGAAGGATCTAGTGATCTCTACTTCAGATTTTTCTCCTATTTCTTTTTCTTTCTCTATCTCTATCCTTACCTATCTAGCTTACAGTACACAGGAGAACATACTGTTAGCACTATTATTACTCTTGGTACAGATACTAATCTATGTCTACATGTTTTGTTTTTGGAGATTGGTCCTTGGAACACTTCCTCCTGAGTCCTCTGGATGGCCTACTCATCTCTTGGGGTGCAGCCCCTCAGTGATCTCACACAACGTCAGGGTCTTGAACATACCTGAATGACACACTACCCTTTTAAGGGAGCTCAAAAAAGGTAGGTCCCATTTTGTGTTTCTCCAGGAAACACATTTTAAAACACATAACATACCAACACTTACAAACTCCTATTTTACAAAGGCATACCATGCCACTAACAACGATTCCAGATCCAAGGGGGTCACAATACTGGTGAGCAAAGAGGCACCTTTTGAATTAACAGAACAACTAATTGACCCAGGGGGCAGATTCATATTGCTGAAAGGGACATTTGGGGGCACGCCAGTGACACTAGCAAATGTATATTTCCCCAACAGGCCTCGACGTGACATTTTGCCAACAAGTAATTAGGGAGTTACAGGGTTTCACTTTGTGTTGCTTGATCATTGGAGGTGACTTTAATGTGCCATTAAACCCACTGACTGACACTTCCAATGGAAAAACTTGTATTATGTATAGAATACTTAAAAAAAAAATCTCTATTACAGTCCCTACAGCTGATAGACACCTGGTGCTTCCTTAATCCTGAAGGCCAGCATTTTACATACTTTTCTACCCCACATTCCAGATATGCGCATTTACTGTAAGTGCCTTAAAAGTCCACCATTAGGTGTATTCCAAGATTCCTGATATGCGCATATAGACATCTGTTTATCTCACAAAGAGACCTCCCAACAGTGAAAGGGGCACATGCATTCAGTAGTTTTTAATCACTCTACCATCTCCCTAGCAATGTTCCCAATGACTCCCCTACATAAGCATCCAACATGGAGACTTAAGGCTTTACTGCTGACTGACCCATCACTTCTTCCTACAATCCCCTCGGCCCTGACAGAATTTTTTAGACATAACACCAAACTGGATGTGGATCCACTAATGGTCAGGGAGGCACATAAATCAAGAGGGAACTGATCAGATTGGGTTCTAAATGCAAAAAGGAAAGGGAATATAATATTTGAAGCCTGAATCAGAATGTTAGAATCCTTCCACAAGCAGTCCCTCTCTGTACAAACAGCAAAAAAACTGTTAGATGCCAGAAAAGATTTGCAACATATACTTGACTCCAGAATGAAACAAATGCTGTTTTTCAAAAAGAAGCTTTACTGCGAGTCAGGGAATAAGAGGGATACATTTCCGACCAGGGCCTTGAGAGAACAAACCTATGCCAATATTATTGCCGGTATAAAATCAGAGAATGGCATCATTGATGTGGCTTCCGAGGTGATAGCTGAACTTTTTCACAAGTTTTACAAAAAGCTATATAGCTTACCACCACAACACAGACAACAGGGTATGGAGGGAGATAGGGCACAAATTATTCAAGAATACCTAAATAGCAGTGGACTCCTGACTCTACAAGACCTTGACATCTCCTTACTAGAAGCACCAATGTCACCTCAGACAAGCTATCAAACAACTGAAATGAGGGAAGAGCCCAGGGCCAGATGGTTATTCCTCTATCTACTACAAAACTTTCATAAACATTATCACAGAACCACTCACTGCAACCTTGAAATCCATGTTCAAACCCAGGGAGGTAACCCTAGATTTCCTTTCTGCATACATTGTGGTAATACCAAAATGAGGTACACTTCTTATGGAGTTCATTGGTCTGGAACAGGTGGGCTTCGTGCCTGGTAGAGAAGCCAAAGGCAACGTGACCAAAGCCCTCCTCCTAATTCATGCCGCGAGAGCGTGGGGCATCAAAAGCTTTCTGCTTTCCACTGATGTAGAGAAGGCCTTCGATTGTGTTGCCTGGGATTTTATGATGGCAGTGTGCAGACACGTGGGGCTAGGCCCACAAATGTTGTCATTGATCTCTGCTCTATACCAAAACCCCTCAGTGAATTAAAAAATGAATGACATATTGTCCGAAAAGGTACACAAAAGAAATGGAGTTAGACAGGGTTGTCCTTTATCACCCTTGCTATTCATCTTGTCCTTAGAACCATTTATTAGAATGATTTAAACAAACACCGCAATCACTGGCTTCCGTGTTCAGGACAGGGAATTCAAGGAAGCAGCCTATGCAGACGACCTCCTATTCTTTCTAACAAACCAGACAATAACCCTGTCCAATTTGCTAAAGGAATTTGCCCATTATGGTTATATCTCAAATTTGAATATAACCTATACGAAATCAGAGGCGTTAAATGTTTCACTTCCGGTTAGAATACCTTCACTGACTAAGACCAACTCACACTTCAGATGGGACCCTCTGGCACTCAAATACATTGGAATCTGGCTAACCCCACAATCACAAGCTATCTTTAAACCGAATTCCCCCCCACTACTTAAGAACTGTGAAAAGGACCTTAAAAGCTGACATTTAGGATACTTTTTCTGGTTTGACCGTACGGCAATCATCAAAATGGTGATCTCGCCCAAGTTCTTTTACCTGATGTGCACTCTACCCATCAGAATTCCCCAAAATGTCTTCAAGGCACTAATCTCTATCTTATTAAGGTTCTTATGGAACCAGCAGAAACATAGAATTAGATTTAACTGGTTGACTAAACCCAAGGAGTTGAGTGGGATTGGCCTACCGAATTGTAAACATTACTACTATACTTTACACCCTGCTAGAATAATTGACTGGCCCTGCCATGACCACATGAAACATTGGGTATCACTAGAATCAGCCATGAATCTAATACCATTGAAATACTCTCTGTGGATCCCGTGGACCAGTTATCTCCTTAGTTTATGCTGGCACCCCCTTACAGCAACACACTGGAGATTTGCACTCCATTGCCAAACGTACGATCATCATTACATCTCTTAGCCTGCTGACACCACTGAAAGACATCACTGACACCTGACTTTGTCCTGGGTCTCCAGAACACAAAATTCAACCAAGAACACCCCACTGTTGGCAGGTGATTGTTTCACTAGGGGTAAAATCAAAGAGTGGACCACTCTCAAGTTAGAAAACAACCTCCCTCATATGCGTCAAGGGTCCTACCTTCAACTACAAAGCTATTTGAACAAGAAAGGGAACCCACACGACTTCCACAGACCCCTAACTGACCTGGAATTGGTGTGCCATGGTAGTACCCCACTTATCAAGGCCACCTCAATAGCCTATTAATGGCTACAGAACCCTACAGCACTCTAAAGTCAAAGACATTTGTGATATGGAAGATAATCTAGCGCAGGATACAGACTGTGTAGAAATATTTTATAGACATGTGCATTCGTTTTCGTCCGAATGCATTTTCGTCCGAATTTCAGCTATTTTCGTTTTCGTTTTGACAAACGATAACGAAAGCACAAAATCCGAAAAACAAAAGATCCGACATAAATAAATGCTTTATTTTCGTTTTCATTGTTACAACAGTTCGATATAGAATAGGAGATTCGACATGACTCTGACAATAACAATCTGTCTATAGAACCTGTGGTCGAATGTGCCTAACCTTACCTCTATTAGTCCAAGATTATATAGAGAAAATATTCGACAGAGAAAAAAGATTTGACAGAGAGAAAAGATTCTGCAAGTTACTGTCCTAAAAAGTGTTTGGGGACCCGGGTCCTGCCCCAGGGGACATGTATCAATGCAAAAAAAAGTTTTAAAAACGGCCGTTTTTTCGGGAGCAGTGATTTTAATAATGATTAAAGTGAAACAATAAAAGTGTAATATCCCTTTAAATTTCGTAGGGGGGGGGGGTTGTCTATAGTATGCCTGTGAAGGGGCTCATGTTTCTGGTGCTTAGAACTGTCCCTGCACAAAGTGTCATTTATGCAGGAAAAAAAGTCCTTTAAAATCACTCGCAGCTATTATGAATTGTCGGCTCCGTAATACAGAGAACACTCATTGAAAGTCATTGATAAAAAAATAAAAAATAAAATAAAATAAAAAGCGTGGGGGTCCCCCAAATTCAATTACCAGGCCCTTCAGGTCTGGTATGGATATTAAGGGGAACCCTGCCTCAAATTTAAGAAAAAATTTGACGTGGGGTTCCCCCTAAATATCCATAACCAGACCCTTCAGGTCTGGTATGGATATTAAGGGGAACCCCGCGTAAATTTTTTTTAAAAAAATAAAAATAAATAAATTTAAAAAAAGCGTGGGGGTCCCCCAAATTCAATTACCAGGCCCTTCAGGTCTGGTATGGATATTAAGGGGAACCCTGCCTCAAATTTAAGAAAAAATTTAACGTGGGGTTCCCCCTAAATATCCATAACCAGACCCTTCAGGTCTAGTATGGATATTAAGGGGAACCCCGCGTCAAATTAAAAAAAAAAATGATGTGGGGTTCCCCCTAAAAATCCATACCAGACCCTTTATCCGAGCACGCAACCTGGCAGGCCGCAGGAAAAGAGGGGGGGACGAGAGCGCCCCCCCTCCCTCCTGAACCGTACCAGGCCACATGCCCTCAACATTGGGAGGATGCTTTGGGGGTCTGTGACCCCTCAAAGCACCTTGTCCCCATGTTGATGAGGACAAGGGCCTCATCCCCACAACCGTGGCCGGTGGTTGTGGAGGTCTGCGGGCGGGGGGCTTATCAGAATCTGGAAGCCCCCTTTAACAAGGGGACCCCCAGATCCCGCCCCCCCCTGTTTGAAATGGTAAGGGGGTACAAAAGTACCCCTACCATTTCACAAAGAAAGTGTAAAAAATTGTTAAATAAAACAAACACACTTTTGAAAAATTCCTTTATTAAAAATAAAAAAATAAAAAAAAGATTCCAGCGGCGGTAATCCACTCTTGCTATCCAGCGACGGACGGTCATCTCTCCAGCGATGTCTCATCTCATCCAGCGCAGCGAATACATCCTTCTTCTGTCTCCGTGGAGGAGACACTGCAAGGATTCCGGCGGCCTGACGTTTCTTATATACGGAGGGCGGGCCACCCGTCACCTGACCCCGCCCCCACTCTGACGCAAGGGGAAACCCGGGGTTCCCTGTGACGTATGGGTGACCCCGCACCCCTCTGATGTAACACAGGCAGGTTTCCGTTACATCAGAGGGGGGCGGGGTCACCCAAACGTCACAGGGAACCCCGGGTTTCCCCTTGCGTCAGAGGGGGGCGGGGTCAGGTGACGGGTGGCCCCGCCCACCGTATATAAGAAACGTCAGGCCGCCGGAATCCTTGCAGTGTCTCCTCTCCGTGGAGACAGAAGAAGGATGGATTCGCTGCGCTGGATGAGATGAGCCATCGCTGGAGAGATGACCGTCCATCGCTGGATAGCAAGAGTGGATTACCGCCGCTGGAATCTTTTTTTTATTTTTTTATTTTTAATAAAGGAATTTTTCAAAAGTGTGTTTGTTTTATTTAACCATTTTTTACACTTTCTTTGTGAAATGGTAGGGGTACTTTTGTACCCCCTTACCATTTCAAACAGGGGGGGGCGGGATCTGGGGGTCCCCTTGTTAAAGGGGGCTTCCAGATTCTGATAAGCCCCCCGCCCGCAGACCTCCACAACCACCGGCCACGGTTGTGGGGATGAGGCCCTTGTCCTCATCAACATGGGGACAAGGTGCTTTGAGGGGTCACAGACCCCCAAAGCATCCTCCCAATGTTGAGGGCATGTGGCCTGGTACGGTTCAGGAGGGAGGGGGGGCCGCTCTCTCATCCCCCCCTCTTTTCCTGCGGCCTGCCAGGTTGCGTGCTCGGATAAAGGGTCTGGTATGGATTTTTAGGGGGAACCCCACGTCATTTTTTTTAAAAAATTTTACGCGGGGTTCCCCTTAATATCCATACCAGACCTGAAGGGTCTGGTTATGGATATTTAGGGGGAACCCCACGTCAAATTTTTTCTTAAATTTGAGGCAGGGTTCCCCTTAATATCCATACCAGACCTGAAGGGCCTGGTAATTGAATTTGGGGGACCCCCACGCTTTTTATTTTATTTTATTTTTTATTTTTTTTATCAATGACTTTCAATGAGTGTTCTCTGTATTACGGGAGCCGACAATTCATAATAGCTGCGAGTGATTTTAAAGGACTTTTTTTCCTGCATAAATGACACTTTGTGCAGGGACAGTTCTAAGCACCAGAAACATGAGCCCCTTCACAGGCATACTATGGACAACCCCCCCCCCCCCCACCTACGAAATTTAAAGGAATATTACACTTTTATTGTTTCACTTTAATCATTATTAAAATCACTGCTCCTGAAAAAACGGCCGTTTTTAACACTTTTTTTTGCATTGATACATGTCCCCTGGGGCAGGACCCGGGTCCCCAAACACTTTTTAGGACAGTAACTTGCAAATTAGCCTTTAAAATTAGCACTTTAGATTTTGAACGTTGGAGTCCAATAGACTTTAATAGGGTTCTAAAGTATGCTATATACTAGCTCCGTCGAATCTTCTTTATACATTCGACAGACATCATAAGCCTTCAAAGACAGATTCGACCATAATTCATGTGGATTTTCGGAGGAATGCAATTTTTGAACGAAAAACGAAATAAATAAAAACGAATTTTGGGAGTAACTAAATAAATTAAGTTTTCGGACGAAAACGAAATTCCGAAACGAAATATTTTACTCTGCACATTTTACAAGAGCTGGTAACCCTGGTTGTTCTTTAAATATTTCCAAGATTTTGAGGATGCTATGTCCTCCTACACCTCAGAATGACAGAACAAAAACATACTCCCACAGAACCATATCTGTAATCCACACTGTTTACGTGGAGCTGGAAGCTAACATTCTACCTAAACTCTTTCCTTTCTCGTCTCTTACTTCTATCTCCCTACCCTTATAAGTACGACAGTAGAGGGCGACAAGAAAACAAGCTAGAATAAGGTTAACAATGTTTTTTCTATTATTCAGTTGATGACAAAGGCAAAACTGAAGTCTTTTATTTTTGGATATGATAGTTTATAAGTGGTTAAGAAAAATCTGACCTCTTATCACAACCACAACAATTGCAAATTATCAGATAGTGTTTTAAAGTTATTACAGTATTTTAAGCTGCATCAAAAAACATATGCAGTTGTACCTGCGACTTGCGTATTGTGCATCTTTTCTTTACTTCTTTCAATAAACGTTGAATGACAAAAAATATATATATTTGCTTGTGGTTTGCCTCCCGTGTTCTCCAGGGGGGAGTACCCTCAGGTGCCCCTGCTGTTGCCACAATTCTCGTTTGCTGGTACTCCATGGATGGTAGTAATTAACTCCTCGCAAAGAAGCGGTTGGCACTGCGAAACATATAGAGGATTTGCTCCACACCAGTTACCCTGTACCCTGAGGATCACCTGAAAGTTCCATTCCACCAGCAATACTGATGTAACACATTATATGTCACTGCAAGCATTGTTTTTATTTTCACTTTTGTGTATGGATATAATGTCCTGATTTTGATTATGTTGTATCAATAAAATGTAAAAATGTTTTTACAATATAAACTATGTTAGTCTCTGGGTACCAAGATAGTCCATTCCCCTTTATGTACCCAATTGGGAGTATGGCAGGGCTAGTCCCTAGCGATATACACATATCTAGAGGTGATAAATTTACATTAACACATTGTACCCCAAATAAAGAACAATTGACAGAACACAATAACACACTATGTCAAATATACTAATGTATCAAATAAAATTGTTTTTCTAGGAAAAAAGGAACCATGTAAGCTGGCTACTCTGTGTGTTCCCATCATACTGCTACATGAGCTCAGTATTTATTTGCAGATGAATGAAAACTGGAACACATCAGGATGCCCAACACTAGTTTACAAAGCACAAACAAACAAACTACAGAGCAAGTGATGGACTGAATACAACTCCTTGACACAAAAAGAATAATGATAAACCATGAGGGACTGCATGTGTATTGAGAGCATGCAATGGTAATTGAGCATGATCAAGCTTGTATTGTCCTGAGGAAGGGAGAGGAAGGAACTTGGCCCAAACACTGACAGCTCATGTTGCACAGAGAAACTCAGATCCGAGTGTGATGTTGCATGGAAGATTAAGTTACCACTTATTGCTACACTATTACCCGCTCTAGGAAATGCTTGCTTGAATTCTCATGGCTTCAAAACTTAAAGAGTAAATTAAGTGGATTGTTTGATCCTTTACAACACATGATGATTTTATTTTCAATTATTTTTATTGAATATTATCAAAAGAGTAATGAACATTATAAACAGTAAGCATAAATAGACATGAAGTACAGCGATATGAGCAGAATACATTCAGAACTTCAGAGGAACATGGGATGAAGAAAATAATCCCTGTGAGAACTAAGTGACGGGAGATCCCAGTGCCCTGATCCACCTCCTGGGAGACATGATGTGTAGGGTAAGGGATCCCAAGAGCCAATGGCAGCGACACATACGGCTCTCAGGTATCCTCTACAGCATGGAATCTATAGATCCCAGGATGAGGGTGTGCTTGGGCACCCCTAGGCAATCAAATTGTTATTCTAAGGGGCACAGGGATCGAGTTGTAGAATAGGGCATTGATGTAATCTAGTTCCCAGTGAGGACAGGGGGCTGAGGTAAGAATTCACAGCACCCTTTTGGGTCCGCTTGTATGAAGTTAGTGGAGTTTGCATTGAGAAGTCCATATCTGAGCATACCTATACGGAAACAAACCAAAATAAAAGAGGAAGATGAGAGAGGAAGAAAAGAAAGTTGTGTGGACAGGGAGAATGGAGAGGAAGGGGGAAGTAGAGAATAGGGAGGTGTGCAGTATGGCATTATTTGTGGTATTCAGAAAAGGGGTATGGGTGTAGTCTGCCTAAGGTATGGGTGTAGTTCCCAGATAAGTTTAAATTTCCCAACTGTGTCTTGGAGAATACTAATTAATTTTTCTTGCACCATGATCCAAGAGATCTTCTATTTGGTTGCCCGAAAGGAAACTGAGAGCTGCCTCCAGGCCCAGGCTATCCTAATTTTAGCTCCTAGATGCATATAAAACAAGAGGGATTGAATATGTTTAGGAGTGTGTTCTACTCATCTGTTTAGCAAAGCTATTTGGGAGGTTTGGGGAATGGGACAGCCTGTGACCTTACATGTCATTTGAAAGACTTTGTTCCAAAAACCTTGAATGCGAGGATATGATCACCAGATATGAAAAATTGTACCCAAGTGACCACATGCTCGGAAACAAAGCGGGGAGGTGTCTGGGAACATTTTAACAAGAACTCTGTGCACAAGGTACATTCACAAGATATTTTTCACATTAGCCTCAATCAGGGAGATGTTAATGACTCACTTGATGGAGCATTGAAAGCACTGGTGCCAGGTGTCCAATTCCCCCACTTCCTCTAGATCATGTTCCCAGCTCCTGGCGTATGTAGGTTTATTCCCAGCGTTGACTAGTGAGGAGTATATGATGGAAATACCTCCCCTCTGGTCTGATAGCTCAGAACCCCAACGCTCGTAAGAGAATATCCTGGGAGGGTCAGGTTTGCTGTTCCAGATGGAGTGTAAAAAGTGCAAAATTTGTGAAAGCCTGAATCTTTCAGTACTGGACATTTTGAGTTTACTGATGCAGTAGCTCACAGATAATGGCCCCATGGAATTGTAGAAGTGTCCTATACAAAATAGTCTTTTATCTAGCAACCATTGGAATGCCTTGATATTGAGATCTGGGGGGGGAGGGGGGTTGTGGAATATGTGTGCTAACTGCCAGAGCTCAGAGGCTATTGCGTGGGATTTATGTATCTGGTCACATAAGGCGAGCAAATGGGATAGCGCGGGCCCTAGAATTGGGGGCCTAAGCTTGGAAGGGCACAAAGATAATCCAGCATATGGTGGTGGACTGCTTTCCATTCCATATGAATCCAATCTGGTTTAGTACCCCGTGAATAAAGAAATAGTAAAAATTGAGCTGCCTGGAAGTACCACCAGAGATTAGGGGGGCTAACCCCCCTTGGGTTCGCATTCTGAATATAATAGCATTAGGGCAACGGAAACTCTTCTTTCCCCAAATGAATTGTATAACTTTAGTCTGGAAGCTCTTCAGATGCTCTCTTTTAGTAGTAGTAATCTGAATAAGTAGAGGAGACAAGGGAGGAGGGTCATTTTAATTGAATTAATCCTACCTATCCAGGATAGATCATGTCTGGCCCAGGAATCAAGATCCTCTCCAAGTTTTTTGTAGGGGAGGATAATTCGCCCTATACAACTGATTAATGTTGGGGGTCAGATGTACACCCAAGTATGGGATGGAGTTGGTGTGCCAGGAGAATGAGAAATTAGTCCGTATTAGGTTGACTAAAGAGGGTTCTAAGTCCTTAAGCAGTTTAAAAATGTTGGGAACTGAGATAAAGGGTGAGGAGACAGACAGGAGAAGGTCATCGGTGAATAGTGCGCATTTATGTTCCATAGGGCCACAAAATACCCCCGAATGTCAGGGTGGTTTCTAATTGCTATGGCCAGTGTCTCGATCGCTATAGCAAAGATGAGCGGTGAGAGGGGGCAACCTTGGCGTGTGCCTTTCACTATGTTGAAGGGATTGGAGTAGTGTTCTAGAAGGCGCACTTGTGCACTGGGATTAGAGTACAAAGCTCGGAGTGTTCCTAGAAAGCGTGGGCCAAAGCCCCATCTCTCCAGGACTTCAAAGAGAAACGGCCATGCCCCTTTATCAAAAGCTTTCTGTAGATCAATTGATAACAGGAAGCCTTCTTGTGGAGGTCTTCCATCCCACTCATGGGCGTCCGCAAATACGGGCAAGGCGGGGCAGTTGCCCCCCCCCCTGGAATCATTAGGTGTTGTTGGCTACTTGGCTGTGTCACCTGGCTGTGTGTTGTGTTTAATGTCCGCCGCGGCTGCACTGCAATCACGGCCGCCACAGACTTTTTTCCTACATCTGTCACTGTTTCTCTGCTGGCTGCTCTCTGCTGTTTTCACTGTCTAGTGTACACCGCTCCGCAGGTCAGCCTTTCCACTCCTCCTCTTCATTGATTGGCTGCCTGTGTAGTGTAGGTGTGTCACTCTCACTCACATCGTGTTGTTGTGGATCCGTCCACTCAAGCTGCCGACGAGCCGAGTGATATGCTGGCCTGACACTGGCAGTCTGTGAGCCGCCCAGCCCAGTTACTGTATATTCTGCTACCTGCTGTGCTGTGCCTGTGCATGCCTAGGCAACAAGAACAGCAAGAAACCACAGGTAACATCAGTTAGCATGATCCCAGTGCTCTCCACTCCCCCCGTTCACCCCCCAGTGCTTCCCCCCTGTTCTCCCCCCAGTGCTCTCCACTCCCCCCAGTGCTCTCCCCCTGTTCTCCCCCCCCAGTGCTCTCCACTCCCCCAAGTGCTCTCCACTCCCCCCGGTGCTCTCCCCCTTGTCCCCCCCAGTGCTCTCCTCAACCACACTCTCCTGCCCCCCCCCACAGTTTTCTCCTCCTCTGTTCTTGCTGCCCCCCCCTGCTCTCCAGCTCTCCCCATCCTTCTCTAGCCACCATCCCAAGCTCTCCCCCCCTGTTCCCTCCCAGTGCTCTCCACTCCGCCCAGTGCCCCCCCCTGTTCTCCCCACCACAGTGATCTCCACTCCCCCCAGTCCTCTCCCCTCCGTGCGCTCCCCCCGTTCTCCTCCCCAGTGCTCTCCCCCCTGTTCTCCTCCCCAGTGCTGTCCCCCCTGTTCTCCCCCAGTGCTCCCCCCGTTCTCCCCACCACAGTGATCTCCACTCCCCCCAGTCCTCTCCCCTCCGTGCTCTCCCCCCGTTCTCCTCCCCAGTGCTCCCCCCCCTGTTCTCCTCCCCAGTACTATCCCCCCTGTTCTCCCCCCAGTGCTCTCCCCCCTGTTCTTCCCCCCCAGTGCTCTCCACTCCCTCCAGTGCTCTACCCGCTGTTCTCCCCCCTGTGCCCTCCACTCCCCCCAGTGCTCTCCCCCAGTGCTCTCCCCCAGTGCTCTCCCCACTGTTCTTTCTCCCCCAGTGCTCTCCTCTCCCCCCAGTGCTCTCCCCCTGTTCTTTCCCCCCAGTGCTCTCCCCCCAGTGCTCTCCCCCCTGTTCTTTCCCCCCCAGTGCTCTCCCCCCAGTGCTCTCCCCCCTGTTCTTTCTCCCACCAGTGCTCTTCAGCTCTCCCCATCACTCTCCAGCCCCCACCCCAGTGCTCTCCAGCCCCCCATTCTCCCCACCCCTGTTCTTTCTGCCCCCCTGGTGCTCTCCAGCCCCCCCCCCCCCAGTGCTCTCTCCACCCCTGTTCTTTTTGGCTCCCCCAGCACTCTCCACTCCTGTACTCTCCACTCCCCCTGCATTTTGCCCCCACCCATGTGCTCTCCACCCCCCCATCGTGCTTTTCAGTCCCCCGTGCTTTCCACCCTGTTCTTTCTGATCCCCACTGGTGCTCTCAAGCTCTCCCCTATTACTCTCCACTGCCCCCTGCTCTTTGTACCCCCCCAGTACTCTCCAGCCCCCATGCTTTCCACCCCCTGTTTTTCTGCCCCCCCAGTGCTCTTCACCCCCCACACTCTTAGCCCCCCCAGTGCTCTCAGCCTACCATGCTCTCTACCCCTGTTCTTACTGGCCCCCCCAGTGCCCTCAAGTCCCCCCCCAGCGCTCTCCGCTCCCCACCCCTGTGATCTCCACTCCCCCTCGCTCTTTGCCCCCACCCACGTGTTCTCCAACCCTGCCAGTACTCTTTGCTCCCCCTTCTCTCCAACTCCCACCCAGTGCTCTCCACTTCCCCAGGACCAGAGGGCAGGCTGACTGGGGCCGGAAAATGAGGACGGCTGAAGGTGCAGGTGGCCAGGGACCACTCCATCTCACAACAGACAGATCCTCTGGAAGAAGCACCGTCCCCATCCAAAACGAGAACAGACCCTGCCTGCTGCTGGCCATCATGGATACCCTGCTGGCATGCAAGGTACCGTACCAAGCATCAACAACACACCTTCCCACAGACAGGGACTGCAGACTGGGACATGGGGCACAGGAGGGGCTGCAATGATGGGCACAGTGAGACTGCATTCACAGCACAGTAAAGCTGTATTTGATGGATACAGTGAGGCTGCATTTGATGGACACAATGAGGCTACATTGGTGGGCACAGTGAGGCTGCATTAATGGGCACAGTGAGGCTGCATTGGTGGGCACAGTGAGGCTGCATTTGATGGGCACTGGTGAGGCTGCATTGAACTCTTGCATCAAGTCTGCAGTCTCTGACCATCTCCTGTAGCATGTCTGCAGTCTCTGAGGGAGTCTGGAGAGAAGTCAAGAGTGGGAGCACCGCTGGGATGGGGCCATGGTAAAAGTCAGACTTGTGTGGACTGTGGACAAGAGACTATAGGATAAAACCAGAGCCACCCAGCTGGAGCCGACTGACTGAGCCCTGCATAGTGCACCTGAGAGGAGGTCAGTGAAAGCACCGCCAGGCCAGTTGGGGGCGGGGAGTGAATACGATAATGTAAGGGGTACTGATATAAAGGGTTTCCTCCTTATATTAGTAACCCACCCCCCTTACCTTAGAGTATTCTTTCTGCAGAAGGTGCCCCCCCCACGTTCTGTGTTTATGGGGTCCCCCTTGATGATTGATCACTTACCACTATTAACTGGAATTTGAATATATATATATGTATATATGTGTATATATATCAAGCCCTATGTGATTTAATATCTAATACTCTCTTCATCAAATGTGCTTTAAAATGTATGGTTTTCCCTTTCATGAACAAGAAAATAATGACGTTATGCTGTTGGGCTGGTATAATAATGCAGTGAGACTGGTAAAAAAAAAATTCCAGGGCTGGTTTTTGAAAGCATGGGCGTCTGCAAAGTTACTCAGGTGGCTGCGTACCATGCCCATATAGCCTAGAGAATGTACATCTTTTTACATTGCAATACATCTGTTGTTGCCATATTTTTATCTTGATGAAAACAGCCTATACAGTGACAGTATGAGATCAAAATATGGCCACAACAGATGTATTGCAATGTAAAAAGATGTACATTCTCTAGGATATATGGGCATGGAACACAGCCGCCAGAGTAAATTCCAATACAAAGTGAAGATGAATTATCTGTTATATAACACATATGTATTACCAGTGGAAAGATTTTCATGAGATTGTTGAAAAGGGGCGGAGCATTATTGGCCTTGAAATGATGCCCCCCCCTGGAAAAAGTTCTGCGGACGCCCATGCAACATATGTATTGCAATGTAAATGTAAAAAGATGTACATTCTCTAGGATATATGAGCATGGAACACAGCCGCCAGAGTAAATTCCAATACAAAGTGAAGATTAATTATCTGTTATATAACACATATGTATTACCAGTGGAAAGATTTTCATGAAATTGTCGAAAAGGGGTGGAGCATTATTGGCCTTGAAATGATGCCCCCCCGGAAAAAGTTCTGCAGACGCCCATGATCCCACTGTGAGCGGAGTAAAGAAATTACATCAATTGCTCTCCGTATCTGGTCAGGCCCCAGGATGAAGCCCACTTGATCCTTGTGAACATAATATTAGCTATAAAGTCTATTGGAAATAATTTTAGTTAAGATTTTTAAATAGTTATTAATTAGCGAGATCGGTCTATAATTGCTAACATCACTAGAGTCTTTCCATGGGTTAGGAATGACCGTCACATAGGCTGAATTCAGGGCTTTATCGATAGGGTTGCCATCACAGAGAGAGTTAAAGAATCTGGTTAGAAAGGGGGCTAGGAGTGAGGCAAAGGATTTATAGCAAACAAATGAAAATCCACTGGGGCCTGGGGTGGAACCAGTTTTAAGAAATGTGATCACCTCCAATACTTCCAGCTCTGAAACTGGTTTCTCTAGGTTAGAGTAATATCGAGAAGTTCATTTCAGAAGAGGGATGTCCCGGAGGAAGTCCTTCATGCGATCAGAAGGGGCAGAGCTGTCTGCCTTATAAAGTTTTTAGTAGTAGTCCTGGAAAGATTATATGATATTCTGGGGATTCTGAGATAGGACTCTTGAAGTGGTGTGGATTTTAGGGAAGGAGCAGCAATGCCTGGGGTTCAGTTTAGAAGCTAATTTGGGACCAAATCTGTATTTTTGGGAGTAGAATCGGGCGCCATAACACCAGAGACTCTTTTCGGCCTCCATGGTCAGAGCCAGATTCAGAGCGAGATGGGCCGCATCTAATTGGGCCAGGGAGGTATTTGTAGGATTTCGCTTATGTGATTTGCTCAGTATTTGGAAATCCTTTTCCAGTTTGTCTAATTCAGATCTTTTCTCCCTCTTGAGTTTAGAGGAATTCTGAATAATTGTACCTCTGATCGCAGCCTTGTGGGCAGCCCACAGGATTTCAGCAGAAGTTTCTCCAGAGTCGTTTGTGTGAAAATATTTCTTTAGTTCCCTCTCTATGCCGGTGCATGGGAATGGGTCGCTAAGTATAGACTCAATGAGTTGCCACTTGAAGTGGCCTTTGATGTTCAGTGGCAGGGCCATCTTAATGAGTGGGAACACCTGGGCACTGCACTTTCCCTAAAACAACTGGTCCTTGAGCCCACACTACCTGGAAATTGGGGGCCCCATGATGGCACTGAGAGTGATAGATACACAGGGGAGGCAGGCTGGCAACGGTGCACAGTGCTGTGCAGAGCAATACCTATTTTTTCACAGCCAGGGAGGGGTGGTGCTGGAGCACCAGTGATGCTCTGACCCAGCCCCATGCAGTCTGAATGCCCGGGACTCAGAAGCCATGGCGTAGGAGCTAGAGTGGGAGCACAAAGAGCCCGCCTGCAGAAGTGGCATTGTGAAAGGTGTCATGGTGAGCCCAGCTGTCCAGCACTGTTTGCACTGAAGGGCTTGGAATGCCCTGAGGGATTCTCCCTCCTCCACTCCTCCCTCTGCCTGCATGATTTGATTGTTCTAGGTGAGTCCTTGTCACAGTGCTGGAGGTGGGAACATAGCCAAAAGTTCACATGCACAGCATCTCCACTGGAAAAGGGGGTACTACATGGATGGAATAATAGAGGGCTCAGGGTGCTGGGTGGATATCTGGGGAGTAGAGGGGTCAGAGTGCTGGGGGGGGCATAGTGCAGGAGGGGTATTTGGGGGTGAGAATCCAGGGGGTGTGGAGGTGGTAACAGGGTAACAATGATGGGGGGAAACCTGGTGTGTGCGTGTGTGTGTGTGGGGGGGGGGCAGTTAGGAGTGCTGGTTGTATATAAGCCCTTGTACACACGGTCGGAGATTCCGACAACCAAATCCGTCGGATTTTGTCCGACGGATCTTGTCCGAAACTGTTGCATACACACGGTCGGACAAAGTTGTCGGAAAATCTGATCTTTCAGAACGTGATGACGTAATTTCGTTACGATGGGACTACGTTCAGGCTAGTAGCCAATAGCTTTGATGTAGGAATTTGATCTGAGCATGCGTGGCACTTTGTCCGATCGGAATTCTCTACACATGATCGGAGTATGTCCGATCGGAGCAGTTTGTTGGAAAATATTTCCAGCAAGTTGGAAAATTTGGTCCAACGGATATTCCGACGGCAACAGTCCGATGCATACCACACACAGTCGGAATATGCGACAAACTGCTCCGATCGGACACATTCCGACGGAATCTCCAACCGTGTGTACAAGGGCTTAGATGTAGAGGGGGTTACAATGTTTAGGGTATCTCACTCTGTGGCCCTGTCAGGCTGGATGGTGCCTCATGATTTTTATTGGTTCCCATGTCTATACTTGTTACAACTGTGCTGAGCATCATTCTAGCAGATATATTATATACACAGGACAGCTTTGTTACTTTATTTATGTAATATTTTCCCACTGTTTCTTTGCTGTACAGAATGATTGTTCATGCAGTTAAAGCAGAGCTCCACTCAAAAGGAGAAGCTCTGCCTTCTAACTACTTGATGTTTGTTTACCTGTGCTGTCTCCATTGTAGGGACCCCAGAGCATTACTTTGCCTGAGGGCCCATGATGCTTATAAGACGGTCCTGCCCGGCCACTATGTGAGCATAAGGAAGGCTATAGCATGGTCTGAAAGAGCTGTGTCTCTGATGAGGGATTTAGTGGAGAGCAGGATGACTGATGCAGGAATAAAAATGTTATCTATCCTGGCGTAGGTTTGATGGGGGACAAGTAATGCCTATAGTCTTTGGACATAGGGTTGAGTTCTCTCCAAATATCTACTAGGCTGAGCAAGTGCAAAGTCTTAGCAAGCCGCGGACTTTGTTTGGGGGGCTGTTTGAGGGGGGATTTAACGCCCCTGATTTGTCAAGGCAGTGATCGAGGACCTCTATACCTTTCGCATACAACGCAATGATCGTGACCAGGGAGAAGAAGAAGGCTGCCTGTCCGCGGTTAGGGGCGTAGTAGGAGAGAAATGTGTTATGCTGCGTACACACGATCGGACATTCCGACAACGAAATCCTGGGATTTTTTTCTGACTGATGTTGGCTCAAGCTTGTCTTGCCTACACACGGTCGCACAAATGTTGGAAATTCCAAACGTCAAGAACGCACTGACGTACAACGCGTACGATGGCACTATAAAGAGGAAGTTCGATAGCCAGTGCGCTACCCTTTGGGCTCCTTCTACTAATCTCGTGTTATTAGAAGTTTGGTGAGAGACGATTCGCAATTTTCAGCCTCGTGATTTTCAGTTCGTTACTGCTAGGGATGGGCTATCTCTTCGAGTCGAACATGAGTTCGAACCGAACATTGGCTGTTTGCCCGTTCGCCGAGTAGCGATTAATTTGGGGTGTTTGCAGCAAATTCGAAAGCCACGGAACACCCTTTAAAAGTTTGGCCGCGCACACACGAGAGGATTGTCCGTCCAACTTAGTCAATCCGCTCATGTGTGGGCTTCAGCTGACTTTTTCAGCGGACAGTCTGGCGGACTAAGTCTTTCGGAATTTCCGTAATTTTGTCCGTCCAAACTTGGTTTCAGCGGACAGTCCGCTCGTGTGTAGGCAAGTTGGACGGACTAAGTATGGCGCATGCTCAGAAAGGATTTACACGCCGAAGGTTGCATTGCAGTGTATTGGACGTCGTATTTCTAGTCCCGTCGTACGTGCTGTACACTTCATCGCGCAAGCTTTCAGCGGACTGTCTGTTCATCGTGTGTGGTCAAGTCCGTTCATTCAAAAGTTGAACAGACTGTCTGTCGGATTGTCTGACGAACTTAGTTGGGCAGACAATCCGCCTGTGTGTACGCGGCCTAAATGGGAGAAATCAAAAGTGCTAATTTTAAAGGCTAATATGCAAGTTATTGTCATAAAAGTGTTTAGGGACCTGGGTCCAGCCCCAAGGGACATGTATCAATGCAAAAAAAAGTTTTAAAAACAGCCGTTTTTTGGGGAACAGTGATTTTAATAATGATTAAAGTGAAACAATAAAAGTGTAATAATAATAATTTCGTACCTGGGGGGTGTATATAATATGCCTGTAAAGGGGCGCATGTTTCCCGTGTTTAGAAAAATCCCTGCACAAAATGTAATTTCTAAACGAAAAAAAAAAGTAATTTAAAAGTATTCGCGGCTATAATGAATTGTCGTGTCTTGGCAATACAGATGAAAGTCATTGAACAAAAACGGCATGGGGATTCCACCCAGTCCATTACCAGGCCCTGTGGGGTTCCCCCCAAATTCCATTACCAGGCCCTTCAGCTCTGGTATGGATTTTAAGGGGAACCCCGTGCCAAAATGAAAAAAAAATGGCATGGAGTTCCCCCCAAAAATCCACACAAGACCCTTATCCGAGCATGCAATCTGGCAGGCTACAGGAAAAGAAGGGGGATGAGAGAGCGCCCCCCCTCCTGAACCATACCAGGCTACATGCCCTCAACATTAGGAGGGTGCTTTGAGGTAGCCCCCCAAAGCATCTTGCCCCATGTTGATGGGGATAAGGGCCTCATCCCCACAACCCTTGCCTGGTGGTTGTGGGGGTCTGCGGACGGGAGGCTTATCAGAATCTGGAAACCCCCATTAACAAAGGGGACTCCCAGATCCCGCCCCCCCGTGTGAAATGGTAATGGGGTGCATTGTACTCCTACCATTTCACCCAAAAAAGTGACAAAAAAAACCACACACACAGCCTGACACAAATTCTTTAATAAAAACAAAACAAAACAAAAAAAGTCAGTGATGTAATCCTTCTACGATTCATGAACGACACAGCCTCCTCCATAGGAGCCGCCTGGCAGAATTACGTGCGACTCGGATGACAGTTCTTAAATAACCGAGGACGGGCCACCCGTGATGTATGGACGAGTGGCCCCACCCCCTCTGACGCAAGGAGGAATGCCGCAGTTACCCAGTGACATGTACGTGTGACCCTGCCCCCTCTGAAGCATGGGGTTTCTCGTTTCCCACCCCCTCTGACGTGTCATGAGAAACCCCTGTGGCGTCAGAGGGGGCATTATTAAAATCACTGCTCCCGAAAAAAACGGCCGCTTTTAAAACTTTTTTTTTCATTGATACATGTCCCCTGGGGCAGGACACAGGTCCCAAAACACTTTTTATGACAATAACTTGCATATTAGCCTTTAAAATTAGCACTTTTGATTTTTAACGTTCGAGTCCCATAGACTTTAACGGTGTTTGCGTATTCGAACAAATTTTTTGCCTGTTCGCATGTTCTGGATACACACCGAACAGGGGGGTGTTCGGCTCATCCCTAGTTACTGCTCTTCAGTTTGTGCTTGTGGGTTTGTATCTGTTCTTCAGTGCGTTTAGTCATTTCACATCTGTTTTTCAGTGCGTATTTTTATATTACGTATTTGATTTTAAATGCGTTCTAGTCTGCTCATTTCTGATATTCAGTGCATTCTGTTAGTTCATTCTGACCAGCCGACCATTTTGAAGCCATGTTGCGGGTACGTACTCATCGTACAGTTCGTGCTGTGCAGGGGCTTGGTGTTGGGGTTCTTACTTTGACCCAAGTCCAGTCCATGAACAGGGCGAGGAGGAGTTCATGGAAAAATAATTGTTTGCTCCAGCGTCACCAATTCCCTCATATGCCTTTGTTGCGGGAGATCCGTGAGAATAATCCTGATGATTTCAGGAATTATCTCCCATTTTTCACCATCTGTTGACTTTGCTGTCCCCTTATATTATGAAGCAGGACACCTGTATGCGGCAAGCCATCACTCCTCAGCAGAGGCTCATTGCCACCTTGGCGATGGGGAGAAGTCTGCAGGACATCAAGTTCTCGACAGGCATCTTCCCCAGGCTCTGTGAATCATTATTCCAGAGACCTGTTCTGCCATAATTCAGGTCCTGCAGAAGGACTATATTAGGGTAAATTTTATCCTTTAACATCACATTATATGTATTTAAATAAATGTATTTTTAAAATAAATTTGTATTTAAAAATGAAAAATATTTCCTTTGAGTTACTGCTTGTGTTTCTTTTAGCTGTCTCCTAGGTTCTCCAATGGGCTTTTTTTCACCATTTCCTTCAATAGTTCCAACGTAATTTCTTTGATACATGAGGCAACAATCTCTTCTTCAGCTAACTATTATTTTTGTTGTGGGTCTGCTACACACACACCTTATTTTTGTTGTTAATGTATGTAATGCTAGTATTAATAATATTCATAATTTTCAGCACCCTGAATAAATTTTTTAGAGTGCCGATAATGGCCTGATTTATGCAAATTATAAAGCACTGTGCATGTTATTTACTAGAGGAAAATCCACTTTGCACTACAAGTGCACTACAAAAGTGCACTTGAAAGTGCACTGAAACTGCACTGAAAGTGCACTTGTAGCGCAAAGTGGATTTGCCTTTAGAAAATAACCCCCATTGTCACTGTAAACACCAACTTAAGAAAAAAAACTGCTATTGAGCATTGAAAGAAGAAGCCACACATTGTTGAGTAGAATTTTTTTTACTCTGTGGGTTTAGAAAAGGGTTTTTGAACAAACCAACATATTTTTTGGAATATTTTTTTTTTTGGGACAGTAGAAATACCCTTTTTTGTGATAAACAGGCATGTATTTCAAAACATAAAACAATACACAACTCAGGAACTTACAAAGTTCATCTTTGATAAATTGAAGTCAATATCAGACATTAGTATTTCCAAACTGTGTTGATAATGCCTCCATGAGATGGGGTGATGTCACCCCTGTGAAAAACAAATTTTGAAGGTGCACACAAATTGAGAGTCAAAATAGGGATTTCCCTCCTGATCCCATGCCTAATGTCAACATGTGCTAGCTCCCATCATGGGAGATCAATGGATGTGTTTCGGGGGTACAACCCCCTTCCTCACAGATATTTGAGTTGACGCACTGTGTGCATCTTCAAAATTTGGCTTTCAATCTTTTTTAGAAAAGCTCTAATAAAAATTTAAAAACTATAAAATGTTGCTGTTTTATATTCTGCCTAAAACATCAATGATGTTTTTGAGTCTTTTTTCAACATCATTGATGTCTTCCTTGATCGACTGAAAATCCCGATTGCACGCCATGATCTCCCCGATGAGGATGTATGCATTTGCACTTGTGAAATGAGATTCTTCTTCCACAACATCCACATCACCTAAAATATAAAAACACACCATGTATTATAAATATGCAGGCATACATCTGTTACCTGAAGCTGTGGTATCAGACACTCACCTGTTGTGGTCACTATTTTGTCCACTTCATAAACCTCTCCTTCCTCCACATCCTCAGGTTGTGGTTTTGGGATTTCCCCTTCTTTAGGAGGTTGGGGATCCCTGGTGTCCTCTGACATCCCGATTCTTTTCTCCCCTATGTGAATAAAATAAAGGTATACTTAGCACACAGATATTTAAGGCAAGAAATATGAATATGAAACATTGCTTGGAAGTGTCGTACAATTGTCAGTTTTGGCAGAATTCCAAGCTGAAGACATAATTTTTTTCCCTTTATTAAATCTGAATACTTACCTTTTTGAGTAACGTGTTACAGAGGTGGCGGGGGTAAGTGGCAGCCAGGAGGTGGTGGGGGTAAGTGGAAGCCAGGAGATTGCCAGGCCGAGTAGCCTGACTAAATCCCAGGTCCCTCCTCTCCACTTTTGACAAAAAAGGCCCAGGAAGGGGAGGAGCAATTGGGCTAATTTGGCAGGCTTCTGCGCCCCTTTAAAATCCCCTCCAGTCTTCTGGAGGCCTATGCCTGCATGGTTGCCAACAAAATGCAGGAGGAAATGGAGGTGGGCCAACTCCTCTTTTATGAGGGACTGATATATATGGCCCTAAATAAGGTGTTGAGGGGAGAAATCAAAAGCAAAACCCACCTATGTGAGTTGGACCATCCTCCTCCTCCTCCTTCTGCCACAACTCCAACACCAGAGCCACAGCCTGGAAACAAGAGTGGAAGCAAGCGTGTAAGGGAGACAAGAGAATGATGGCCTGGGTTCGGTCTGGTCTGGCAAAAGATGCAGGCTGTTGTAAGACCACAGCCTGGGAACATATATGTCATCTTCTGCTGTTACTGATCTCTCTGAGTCCTGGAGCGGATTATGATTCCTATTAAATGGACTCCTCAGGCTCCCAATCTTGCCTGTCAAATAGTTGATGTGTGCCCTGTGGGGCTTTGCAAATTTCACCAGTTTATCCAGCATTGCCTTCCTTTTTATTTTGCTATAACCCCTAATAAATGTATATTTTTTTATTAAATCATTGGCTATGTGTTATAATTAAAAAAGGACAGTTTGTTTGTGAGTAGGCAGGAACATATAACCAGGGACATCAACACCATCTCCTTGAGGTTAAAAAATACAACATAATAATGGTGTTGTGGTAACTTGACACACAAAACTAAAAAAAAATTATGGAGATCACTAGAAAAAAAAAAAAAACAGGAGATCTTAATTTCCAAAAAATAAAATAAAAAAAGGAGATTACTATAACCAAAAATTAAAAATATTATTCTGGAGATCTGACAAAAAAAAAATATTTTATTCATGAGATCACAAGAAATAAGAAACAAATCAGTTTGTCAGAACTCTGTGTGAATATCAGCTGCAAAACAACTTCATTATTCTAGCATTATTCTAGCATTATAAAGAAGAAGAGAATGCGCTGCATTGAAAGATTACAAAATTTGCAGCATGACGAATGTGCTATCTCCATTATGAACGCTAGTTTTACCAGACCGAGCGCTTCCATCTCGTAATTGATTCAGAGCATGCATGGAATTTTATGCATCGGGATTGTGTACACATGCTCGAAAATTCTGTTATCAGAAAATTTGAGATCCAGCTGTTAAATTTTTGTTGTCAGAAATTCAGACGAAAAATGTCCGATAAAGCCTACACATGGACGGAGTTTCCGACAACAAGCTCCCATCGAACATTTGTTGTCAGAAAATCCATTTGTGTGTAGGAAGCATACATTTTAAAGTCTACCAAACCAGTTAGCAGAATATATCTCCCACTAGGGTCCTTAACTTCGCAAACTGGGGAGAAAGTCAAACGCATGGAGAAAAAGATAGCTACACCTCTTGTTTTGTCTTCTGCATTTGCTAGATAGAATTGTGGGTATTTCTGGTGCATAAAGGAAGGACTATGTCACGCAGGGAAGTGTGTTTTCTGAAGTAGAAGCACATCAGTCAGTGACAACCCCCCCCCCCCCCCATCGGGGAGAAACTGACACCAAGTAGGAACCTGAGGTCAGCAAGAGGGCTGGAGCAGTGGGTCCCAGAGGAACTAGTTTGTTCTGGGGTTCCCACAGGGTCCAGTTTTTCTTTCGAAGTAGTGAACATCCCATTCAAAGTTTGTGCTAGAGAGAACATAGAAACCCCCCCTCCCCATGAGGGAATTTCCACAGCCCCACACCAACTACAGGGGCGCAAGGGAGGAATGAAATTAGCTAATCATAACAAATATCGAAGTTCTTTCCATGTTAAACCTGAGCCAGCTGAAAGGAGGAGAAAGCCCTTATATGAAGAGACTGAAGCCTGGATGTAAACCGTCTAGGGTTATAGGTGTCCTTGTCAGGGTGGACGAGAGTTCTTGGATCTTTTGTTTTGTAGTTTCTGCCACCTGGGGGTGAGTAGGCTCGGAGGAGAGGACCACTTGGTAGAATGAGAGTTCCTGGGGGAAGAAGCTGTGGTGGGGACCTGGGATATCAGTTCCAGCTGTTGCAGAAGACGTTCGCCATCATGAAAAGAGAAGAATCTGTAAGTTTTTGTTGAAAAATGAAGCTCAGGTGGAAAGGGAAGGACCACCAGTATTAGATGGGTTTTTGCGTAAGTGCCTGAAGTAGTGGTTTTAGGGTGCGCATCTTCTGAATGGTGGTAGGTGAAACGTCAGCAAAGACTTGGATGGGATGAAGAAAATTTGAAATACCTCTAGTTTGGGATTTTTAAGGCAATGAAATAATTATTTTAGAAAAAAATTCTATTACATAAGAAATTTTATTTTGACATGTAAAGAAGACAAATTGAGTAGAAAAATTCAACATGTTGCATAGTTAAACAAAGATTAAAAACAATGCATGATGTATTGGATTGACTTGAAATTGGTATTTCCCAACTACTTGCTGAATGACCACCAGTGGAACATGGATGTTAAAGAGTAGAGGGATATTCAACGTGTTTCGAATAATACTTGCATAAGCAAAACCTTCATTAGGGATTTATACCACTTCTGATAGTACAAAATGTAGCATTTTAGAATTCAAGTACATATACAAGTACCATATAAAGTACAAATTGTCAGTAGCTGCAAACATATACTGTAACATGAACACTTACGTTCTAAATACATGTTTGAGTAATTTTTGGCAGAAGCATTCCCCATATGCTGGTGGAAAAAGTCCAGGATTTACACAAATTGCCCTTCACCCTGTACAGGACTGTTGGATGTGATCCAAATATATGGCACGCAAAGAAAAGAGGCACCATAGGCTATTTAAGAGGTGGTATGAATACCTGATGAAGATTTTGCTTATGCACTTATTCAAAACTCAACATGTTGAATTTTTCTACTCAATTTGTCTTTTTTACCTGTCAAAATAAAATTTCTTATATATAGAATTTTTTTCTAAAATAATTATTTCATTGCTTTAAAATCCCAAACTAGAGGTTTTTCACATTTTCTTGTTACCATAGGGATAATGGCAATTACACATCTAGTCACATGAGCTGTCTCATTTTTCCAGACTTGGATGGGATGACCTTGAATATTTAAACGGTCCATGTTCCTGGTTGTTTTTATGACCTCTTCCTTCATCCGGTAGAAATTTGGCTTGACAACAATGTCCCTTGGGACACCGTCAGGGCGAGGAGGCCAGAAGGCTCTATGTGCTCTGTCCTTCTCCAAGCGGGGGGGTTAGGGATACCTAGAAACAGTTCCTTGATTAAGCTGCCGACTGCAGAGTGTACATCTTGTACAGATTTGGGGAGCCCTCTTATCCTGAAATTGTATCACCAGGATCTATTTTCCAGCTCGTAGATTATAGACAAGACAGTGTCCAGTTGGTCTTGGAGATCCTGAATTTATGCAGTATTTTGATTAGCCCCTGCCACCGTGTGCTCTGTTTTTTTTGTAGCTCATTCGTTTTGCAAATCTGCCTGTATTGCTGAGGTCATTTGTGTGGCAGTTTGTGGTAGGCCTGTGGGTAGCATTTTAGAGAAGGTGGACATTAGAGAAGTTAGGTCCCTCCTGACTTGCCCCACAGACATAGAAAAAGTCCCTAGGCTCTCCGGAGTCACGGGCAGGTGTAGTGGTGTGGCGCCAAGTGGGACAGAGCTCCATGATAAAGCAACAATTCAGGGAATTGCCACGCGTGTGCCTTGAAAAATTATGATTTTAAAACCATGTAATATGTATTATAGACAATATACAGACCACAATCTGATCATCATTTTAAATTAAATTGCATAATTAAAAAACATACGTGAGCATATTGAATACTAATTAAGATCTCAATACTGCAGAGCAGAGTGAAAGTGCAGAAAGCACTTTTACATTTTCAATTCACAATACCCTTTTCATGTACTCAGCAGGGGAAAATCTCCAGCTCAACATAGGAAGGCACTACGTAGTCAGGATCTCTTGAAACAAATCAGTTTTTTTTTTGGGGCAGCAGTGATTTTCTGTTAAAGTGCCAACACTCGGAGAGAAATTTTATTAGGTTTTATTATATTGTAAACTAAATCTATTCACAGAGGTAGGGTACTCAAAATCCAGATTTGTAGGGTGTTGTGGCCCACACTTTACCTGAGACGGTCAAGCCCCAATGTGAGGCAAAGGAACAGGTATGCTTTAATGTCTAGTGCATTAACCATTGGTTGTAGATTTAATGTGGACCTGAACTCAAAAAGTGAAGATCTGCTAAGCTATGTGGGACATCTAGAAGTGTTCATTGCTTTTCAGCAGCATCCTAAAATGTGCCTTTTGTCTTGAATTCATCCTGAAGAACAGCAGTGCACTTCCTAGTATGTGAGAGATGCTAGGTACTCCTGTGACTACAGTCTCAAAGCTGTATATTTTCTGTGTTTGATCTAAGGCACTGCTACCTCAGGAGAATTGAAGAAGAATAATGTAGTTCCACTACAGTTTTCCTCATTGTTCTCCTTGCTGGAAGTTCTGACATGAAGACACAAAGCCCTGCCTCTTCCAAGATGCTCCACACACAAACACAGTGTAGAACAAGACACAGTGGGGGTCATTTACTATAGCAACAATGAATGATCCTGCAGTCCTGGAAAATAGCACCCAATTAAGGCCAATTAGAACTTCAACTCTAAAAAACTGGGCGCACATGCAAATGGAATCGGCCCTAAGGCCCCTTTCACACTTGTGCAACTTTTTCTGCGAATCCTGCATCCATAGACCTCAGGATTACACTGGCATTGCATTAAATTTGCGGGAAAAAGCACTGCAAAATCACAGGACTTTCAGGCCGCACTTATGGACCTCAAGTTGCATGAAAAGTCGCCCAAGTGTGAAATTAACCTAATGAGATTCTTTGATAACACCTTTGAATTAGGCCCAATTTGCACTTGTGCGACCAATGCCTGTGTAATCTTGTGGTATATGGACCCCAAGTCACATCAAAGTCAAACCAAAGTAGCGCAGGGACGAATTTGACCCAATTGCAGGATGCACAAGTGAGAATAGGGCCTAATTCAAAGGTATTATCCATGAATCTCATTCACACTGCTGCGACCTGAAAGTCACACTATTTTGCTGCCACTTTGGTGCTGCAACTTGGCCCCAACATCTAGGAATGCCTGTGTAATATTGCGCCCTATGTACCTCAAGTTACATGAAAGTCACACCAGTTGAATCAGTTGAAGTTGTTGCAACTTGAAGTAGCACAAATATTAATGGTCATCATTGAGAATCACGGGGTACAACTTGTCATGCAACTCGGAGCTCCAAATTTGCTGGAAAAGTTAAAGCGATCAGGGTAGGCAATATCGATGAGGGATTGGCACTGTATGCTGATGATCTCTTACTATTTCTATGAGACCCGGAAGATTCACTGGTGGCGGCCCTTGATATAATGAATACCTTTACTAGATACTCAGGTCTTAAGGTCAATTGGTCCAAGTCCTCCATTTTGCCTTTGGATGCAGAAGCCAGAGCTAAAGCGAATCCAAATTTGCCATTGAAATGGGTTTCTCAGATTATCTATCTTGGAATCAAAGTAACGGCAAATGTAATGGATTTCATGTCCCTGAACATGGAACCACCCTTAACCTTCTTCAAACAGAAGGCACAGGTATGGCAAAAACTCCCATGGTCTCTGACAGGCAGGATTAACCTTGTAAAAATGAAAATTCTCCTGGTTATCTTATATTTCTTGAGGAATGCTCTGGTATACCGAGGTCTTTTTTCAAGAAACTGGACGGGATCACCAGCTAATTTTTGTGGGCCCCTAAAATGCCAAGAATATGCCTGAAAGTAGTGCAGGAGCCGTGGGGACAGGGAGGGTTGGCTCTCCTGGATTGGCGCAAATACTATTTGGCAGGCCAAATGGTCTTTGCAAACAGATGGTTGATTTCGGATACAGGAAACTCGGCAACAATTCTGGAAGCGGCTCACTTGGGTTCCTATGAATCCCTTCGTTTAGCCATCCACAGAGGCTCAAGGAGTAAGCTCCCTCTCACTAACTCTATGAAAGCTACTATTAGAGCATGGGAGGAGGCAGTGAAATTGGCCTGCCCTAGTTTTCAGGGAATTTCCCCATCATCCCCCCTGTGGATGAACCCGTAGTTGAAATCACGTTCCCTGTATTGCTTTTTAACACGTGATCACGTTTTTATATTTCATTTTTATTGCTTTGTTCATGCTGGTTTTATGCCAATAAACAGCCATTTTGTTTATTTTTTCAAACCTACACTATGGGAAGCCTTTTTTCTTTTCTATTTTTTATATGATTTCCATCACGAGTCTGGCTCTACATACTGCCTTACTACTGGTCGTAATTGCCCTCTTTTGCCTTTCCATCTTGTGACTCCTGGAGAGAAAGATTGGAGCCTCTGTGGTCTTGCAGATTTTGATGTAGAGTAGTCTCACCAAGGTTCCATCTACCTTCCTTTACATGACCTAGTGTTCATACACTGGTCTAATGGTCCCGAAGAGGATTCAAACTTTTGCGGTGATGTTGAGTGTACCTTTGCTGACCTAAGGATCTACTGTTCTTCCAGTGGCAGACAGATTGGCGTGGTCCTATCGGGGTTCCATCTATATATGCCGGTATGACCTAGTGTTCACGCACTGGTCCAGCTGTTCCGGTAAGAGTACCCACTTCTTTTTATTTCAATGCCATCGAAGCTACGGATCACTTTTGGTTGATATTGTGTATGACACATCACATTTTTACCTCTGGTACACACTCTGCGCGAGTTATCACATTGGAGTTTGATACTTATACTTCAAGAATTTTAAAGACTTATTAATTTGAGATTTGGACACTTTTCACTTTTATCACATTTTAGTTTTTTTAGCATTACATTGTAGTTTTTCTTTTCACTTCTTGTATAGCAGAGGTGCTACAAGCTCCGGTACCTTTGACTATTGAGGTATGTCTCCTGGGGCTAGTGGACAAGGTAGTTCCATCAAGGGCACACAGAACGTTACTCACAATACTACATTTATATGGGAAGAAGTCCATTTTACTTAAGTAGAAACAGGTGGGGGCCCCTGAAATAACTTTTTGGAAAGGTTTAGTGAATGCAAGATATTGAATATTTTTAGGTATTTATAGTTGCATAGTCCTTAATGTGTGGTGATGCCAAATAAACAAATCAATGAACTCCACCCACACCAAATCTAACTACCACATCCACCCCCTCATTGACTAAGCTTGAGTACATATCCTACACTTACCCGGAAAATGAGCAGCACCTCCTCTTCTCCTCTTTGCTAAAGAGGGACCTCACCATGTCCACCTAGATGGAGATCCTGACCAATATAGGAACTTCCGAGTGATTACAATGACTAATTTCCAGTTCAGAAGGTGAAACCACGCTCCTTTGATCACAGCTGCGAATATTTAATCGCAATCACAATTAGAATTTTTTATTTTTGTTTATTTGCAGATATGCAAATATGTATTTATACATATAACGATATTTGAAGGTTGTCTGGCCCCCACTGCAGGGGGAATTGCAGAGGCATCTGTGTGAGTTTCTGCACAGATGGCAATAAAAATCCTACACCAAAGTCGCCAAAAGTAGTACAGAAATTGGAAATTGCAGTGCATTTGCCACCGATTTTTGACATTGGAGCAGTGCGCTTGCAGGATGGTCAAAAAAGTCCTGCAAGGGGGGCGTGGCCGGACGTTGAACTGAGCGGACGCTCTTGTTAGGAGCTCCTGCCTTCCGTAGGCCTGCACTGCTGACTGACAAGCCCCTCTGGCTCTGCCTGGTCCTCAGCGCAGATCCCAGTGTCCCTCGGCATCTGGGGACCTCCGGGCACCAGAAACACAGATCGGGCCCGCGCCGCGACGGCTTCTACGTGAGTACGCGGCTTCGGCCTGGTTGGTGTGTACGGCGGCCATCTTAGTACACCCCGCGGAACTGCCGCCGCTGCATCCAGCCGTCCCGGACCCTCCCGTGGCTGTTCCTCGGCCTGCCAGGGGTCCGCTGGTGCCCGGGTGCACAGAGAACTCCTGGAGCCAGGCCACCTGAAGAGGATTCTGTGGCTCCAGCCTGTCTGGAGGAAACGGCGGCCATCTTGGCCCACCCGGCGGCAACACCTCCGCCATTTTCTGGATACACCAGCTCCCCTGCGTCTGCATCTCTCTTCCGGGTCAATCTACAGCTGGGCACCCCTTACCCTGCGGTCAGTGGAGCCCATAGATTCTGCTCCCAAGCCTACTAAGTCGGCCAGCCAGGACATAGGTAGGAAGCAGCCATCTTGCTACACCCTGACACGGGCCATCAGCCTCATCTCTCTCCCTTTCGTGGGCTTGATCAAGACCACCCCGATTATACAGCACCAGACACTGGCCTGTCTCAGGGTAACCTGTAGGCACCTCACATACACCAGTGAAGATAGGGGCTCATTCCCCATAGCCATTTACAGCGGCCATCTTGCTCCACCCAGTGACAGGCCTATTAGATCCTTCCTAACTCCTCTGGGTTTGGATCACCCCACGCAGGGTCTCTGGCACTAAGGGGCCTCAGGTGTGGCATGTAGGAGGGAAGTCATGTAGACTTTCGGTCCCCGTCCCTACATTTCCAGATTCTGTACAGCGTCCACAGCTTCTTTAGATCCAGGAGCGACACAGCAGCCGGTCAGCTACTTCCAAGCATCTTATGGGAAAGATTGGTTTCCAGAAAGAAATTTACCATGGATTTATCCCACCACCACCTAATCAAACCATGGAGCGCTTCCTGTATAAGTCACAATCCCCGACCCCGAATGCTGTGTTGTGTTCACCAGTCCCCACCGACTCCCACCTCACAGCCGAAAAAACACCTCAGACGGACCTCAGGTCCCACCCAACACAACTCTCCGATACATCAGCTATGGTAACAGTAGCTGTGTTGGATCTTAAGCTTCAATCACTGCTCCAGGTCCTGACCCATAACATAGCTAGAGAGGTGGGTAAAATAGCACACGAACTCTGTGGGGAAATAGATCAACTTGGAGAATGTACAGACACCCTGGAGAACAAATTCGACGAGTTGACCCAATATGTACACGCTCTGGAGGAAGACAATGCCGCTATGAAGCACACAGCCTCCCAACTCCAGTTACAACAAAGAAAATTTGGAGAACAGAGAAAGGCATCAGAACATAAGAATCTGAGGAGTACCCAAGGCTGTCAATGATAAAGAACTCCGCCCATACCTCCTAAGCCTATTTGTCACCTTGGCCCCCACATCCTAGATATCGACTGGCACCTTGACCGGGCTCACAGATCTCTGGCTCCTAAACCTCCACCCGGCTCTAACCCCAGGGACGTCATTGTCCGTTTTCATTATTATGAGAGTAAGGAAGCCCTCTCCACCGCAACTCGCAACAAGTCTTGCATTGACTTTAAACAAGCCAAGATTCACATTTTCAGCGATCTCTCCCCTATCACCCTGGCGAAAAGACGCAGCTTTCGCTTACCGCTGGGGGTTCCCCTTTAATTTGTCTGTATCTAAAGATGGCGCCAAATTCTCCTTACGTGACATTTCTGAAAGTGAAGCCTTCATTCGTAACCTAGGTCTCCCACCCATCCCTGAGGAGGACCTACAGCTTCCTATCCAGAACCCCAAGCCTCTGACGACACCAGCCAAGATATGGACCCCCGTACAACGGCGACTGCAGAAGTCCTTCTCCACTCCTCAACGAGCTAATCCTGCAAGATTTCCTACCTGAGGGCTCCCTCCTCAAGGCTCTCTTGAGGTTCTTTTTTTTTCTCCCTCTCCACAGCCGGACAATTTATCACCTGGTTGTGCAAATGACCCTATGAAACCAGGTCGTTCCATTCCCATTGGAGAACTCCTTTCTAAATCCCTTTTTCTTTTTTACAGCACTTACCAACCTTACTAATCTTACAATAGCTTACAATCCTTTTGTTTAACTGCTAACAATCAATTGAACGGAGCTGACTATTATTTTCTTTGAAGAGATGGGAATCTACCGTCGGATCGCATAGTCTGCCATGTCCCTCACTAATACCCCAGGCTGCTGCCTAGGTTCCCTGAAGTTTTTTTCTCTTCAGGGTCTCCAAAAATGTCTTCAAATTATTTTTTCCATTGTTTTTTTCTTCTTTTTTTCTCTTTTTTTTTGTAGCTTCTCAATCCCACATCACAGAAGCCTTTTTTTACCATTTTTTGGTCACCAACGTTTCTTTTATGATACCATTTCAACTTAAATATTTACTTGTTTCTGTACATGTTGCACCAAGGTTATATTACTGTTGGTTTACAAACTATGGTACGTTAGCTATACACATGTCTGATTTAGTATGGCTCTTAAGATATACTCCTGTAATGTGAGGGGTCTGAATTCCATCAGCAAGAGATGGCAAGCTCTGAAGGAGTTCAGGTCCTCCAATGCGGAGGTGATCATGGTCCAGGAGACCCACTTCAGACCAGGTGGATCCTTTAAATTTGCATCTAAGCATTTTCCCTCGGCCTATATAGCCTCTGATCCCTCTGGGAAGGCCTGTGTGGCAATTCTCATTAAACGTTCTTGCCTGCTATGCGCCCTCTCTTCTTATCAGGATCCACGTGGTCGTTATGTGCTCCTGAGCTGTAGTCATCTGACCACTCAACTAATTTTGGCTAATATCTATGCCCCAAATGTGGGTCAGATTGGTTTTATTACAAAAGTTTTAGAGAAACTCCAATCGTTTTCTCAACCTTTTATGATTATAGGGGGAGATTTCAATGTGTGCATGTCCCCGACCAAGGATAGACAAGCCCTATTTCAAGACACCTTGCGAACCGCTGTCCTTAAGCTTTCCTCCTCATTCCGTAAACTAACTAGATCACATAACCTCTTTGACACATGGAGAGTGAAACACCCTACTCAGAAAAGTTATACGTTTTACTCTCCTGCTCACAAGATATATTCCAGATTGGACCACTTCTTTGTAACTGCCCCTCTCCTTCCGTACATTGCCTCTTCTGAGATCAACCCCATTACTTGGTCGGATCATGCACCCATTGAACTTGACATTGTCTTGACGGCCTCCACCCCCAAGACCTGCCATTGGCGTCTTAATGAATCTCTGATAAAAGACCCAGGAATCCAAACCCAATTGCAACAAAAACTATCTGAATTTTTCCATCTAAATGATGGATCGGTTGCAGAGGTTTCCACCTTGTGGGAGGCCCATAAGGCTTTTTTCAGGGGTGAATTCATCTCTGCGGGATCCCGCCTTAAGCGCGACTCCACCAAATTCAAAGCTGATCTCCTTGCTCAATTAAAAATCGCAGAGATGCACCTACTCAACTCCCCTACGGTGGAACGACTGAGAGTAGTTACCTCTTTCCGGAACCGCATCAAATCTTTTGACATGAACAAGATTTCCAAATCTATGCTATGGGCCAGGCAAAAGTTCTATGAATTTGCAAACAAACCACATAGAATGCTTGTTAATAGCTGGAAATCACGTCCCTTCCTTTCGATACCTGACCATTTGATGCGATCGGACGGCACTCCTACCCACTGCCCTAAGGCTATGTCCCAGGTATTTGGTGAATTTAACAAAAAACTTTATAACTGCTTAAGTTCGGATTCTACGTCCCAATTCTCCCAGACAAAATTTGATGACTTCATGTCCTCCATAGACCTACCCAAACTGTCCGTTGCACAAAAGTCCACGCTCCACGCCTTTATTACTGTAGATGAGACAGCAGAGGTGATTAAAGCCTTGCCGGCTCACAAACCCCTAGGCCCGGATGGGCTCCCTTATATTTACTACAAAATCTTCGCTCCAATTCTAAATCCCCACTTGCAGACTTTATTTTCCTCTTTGCTCAAGGGTTCCATCCCACATTCACAGTTCCTACATGCACACTATCATCCCTAAACCGGGTAAAGATCTGTCACTCCCAGATAACTATTGCCCTATCGTGTTATTAAATTCGGATTATAAGATCTTCACTAAAATACTGGCCAACAGACTTTCCCCACTACTACCGATGTTGATTCACAAAGACCAAGTAGGCTTTGTCCCAACGCGACATGCAGGTGATAATACGTGACGGACTATAGACCTGATAGATCTTCTGACTAAAACCAAGCAATCCGTCATTGTCCTAAGCCTAGATGCACAAAAAGCTTTTGACTGCCTAAGTTGGCCGTTTATGTTTGCGGTCCTTTCCAGATACGGATTCTCAGGACCCTTTATACAAGCCTTGCAAGCTCTACACTCTACACCTTCCTCTCAGGTTCAACTGTCCTCATACTTGTCGCAGCGGTTCCCCTCACCAATGGCACTAGACAGGGGTGCCCTTTGTCATCCCTGTTGTTTATTCTAAGCTTAGAACCTCTAGCTTCAGCCATCAGTTCCCACTCAGACATCCGGGGGGTATTGTTGCGACAACAAGAATACAAACTATCACTTTTTGCTGACGATATTTTATTGACACTCATCCATCCCCTCATCTCCTTACCTTCTCTACAGACAATTCTCTCCTCCTTTGGATCTCTCTCAGCGTTTAAAATTAGCCAGTCAAAAAACGGTATGCCTACCCATTTACATTTCACCAGCATTGCTTGACACCCTCCAACACACCTTTAGCTATCGTTGGTGCCCTTCTTCCTTGAAGTACTTAGGAGTTCATCTCACTTCCTCGTACGACTCCCTCTATCAAGCTAATTTTCCTCCCATGTTTGCAGAAATAACCCGTCTCTTATGCCCCGTACACACGAGCGGACTTTTCGACATCCAAACTCCGACGGACTGAGTCCGGCGGACTATCCGATCGTGTGTGGGCTGCAACGGACTTTAGCGAAGCTAAAGTCTGACGGACTTTAGAAATGAAGCATGCTTTAAATTTTCCCGACGGAACTCCGCCGGACCCGGTCCCCTTTGAAAAATCCGCTCGTGTGTGTGCTACTCCGACGGACTAAAACCGACGCTAGGGCAGCTATTGGCTACTGTCTAGGAACTTCCTACGTCGAATCCAGTCGTACGTCATCACGTTCGACTCCGTCGGAGTTTGGTGTGATGGTGTGTGGTCAAGTCCGTTCGGTCGAAAAGTCCGCCAGAACTCCGTCGGAACTCCGGCGGAACTCCTTTGGAGGTCTGTCAGACTTAATCCCTCTCGTGTGTACGGGGCATTAAACCTGTGGTCCCCTCTTCCTATTTCTCTCCTCGGTAGAATTAATGTCCTTAAGATGTCGATACTTCCTAAATTACTGTATCTATTTGAAACACTTCCAATTCCAGTCCCAATGTCGCAATTGAAACTTCTCCAAAGAAAATGCCTCAAGTTCATATGTAATAATGCATCCCATAGGATTGCACGCTCCGTAGTCTACTCTTTAAAGTCTAGAGATGGACTGGCGGCGCCAGATATCATTAAATATTATTATGCCTCTCACCTCCAGGTATTGTCTTCCTGGATCTAATATGAGGATGCTTCCCTGGACTCAGGCGGGAATCTTTCAGTTGCGACACCTTGTACATCCGACTACACGTAAACTTATGCCTTTCTCAGACCTGCAAACAAAATATGACCTGCCTACCTCCCTTCTATACTCATACATACAGTTTAAACATTTCTTCCATTCCAACTCCCCCTCTCTTTTGTTGGAGAAACCGACAGATTTTGAGGCCTTTTGTGCCAACGGCCCCTATGAAACCAAACAGATTTCATCTATATACAAAATCCTACAGGAAACCCCACCTCTAATGGAACTCACTCATAATTACATGAAAAAATGGTCTCGCATACTGCAACGACCAATCTCTCTATTAGACTGGGGTAAAATATGGGAATCTATATCCGTTGTGTAGTGCAGAGGGAAACCGCTATTAAGATCTTGATGTTTTGGTACAGGACCCCAGACTTGCTGCATGCTCGCAACCCAGCCATCTCCAATATTTGCTGGAGATGCGGGAGTCCATAGGCTCTCATTTCCATATATTTTGGGATTGCCCTTTAATTAGCTTTTATTGGACTAAAATTCAGGATCTTTTACAAACGGTACTAATGACACCTATCCCTCTGAATCCCATGCATTTCCTTCTAGGCCTCCCTTTTCCGGGAGTATCTAAAGCCTCGCGCAACCTGATGTCCTTTATCCTTCTGGGCGCTAAAAGAGCAATTCCTAGACATTGGCTCTCCACCACTCCCCCCACACTCCATCTTTTTCTTTCCATAATGGCAGATATACGTAGGATGGAACACTTGACTGCTAAAACAGAAGATACACTACCCTCCTTTTATAAAATATGGAAGAAATGTAACAACTCTGAGTTCCTCCTTGAGTCTGATAACCCTCAAACCTCCTGATTCTCATGATGCAAACTTCTGATTAAGTTATATCTTGCTATCTTTTTCTTTCTTTTTTCCTCTGTATTGTTGTTATTCATAACTATATATCCTTTTCCACTTTCGTTTATCACATGATATGATATTCTAACTGTACTTGAATGATCCATAGTTGGAAGATGCTTACTTTATGAACATACCTGTATGTACGCTCAATTTCGTATGTTTATATATACATGGCTTTGTATTATCGAAAGTTGAAATGCTTTTTCTTTATACTGTATTGTACTTTTTTGGGGGGAAAAAACTTTATAAATAAACAATAAAAAAAAAAAGTCCTGCAAGCCGCATCTTTGCAGAGCTATAGGAGCGGTATTCACTGCTCCTAAAGTGCCCCTTCACATTAAAAACAATGTGGGTGATTTTAACCCTTTTTCGGTCGCTAAATGTGGCAATAAAATTCCCACGCAAAGTCCCCAAAAGTAGTACAGAAATTGGAAGTTTGGAAATTGCGGTGCAGCACTGATTAGAACGGTGCAATTTCCACCGATTTGGAATGTGATTTTACATTGGAGCAGTGCGCTTGCAGGACGGTCAAAAAAGTCCTGCAAGCTGCATCTTTGCAGAGCTATAGAAGTGCCTCTTCACTTTGAAAACAATGAGGGGGATTTTAAGCCTTTTCGGCCGCTAAATGGGGTTAAAACCACCCCGCTAGCGGCAGAACAGTGCCGCTAAAATGACGGCAAGTGTACCACCAGCGCTTGCCCACCTCAGTCTGAAAGTAGCCTTAAGTTTCCTGCTCATAGGAGCTTTCAATTTAAAAGCTCTGTGGACACAGGTTTACTTTCAGTGAACGGGTAACACATTTCATAATACAATTACTCACCCACCAGCCTGCATCACATTTTTATCTGCAAGATTATAAAAACATACTTAAATCATTATTCTTACAAAGCATTTTAACATATTATTAAAAAAGGCACATATTCAAACTATAACACCCACCACCAACCCACAATCCACACACATACATTGGTGAGTATATTCTGCTGGAAGCTGAATTTCTGTGTACACGATTAACCACTTAAAGCGGTTGTATACCCGCTAATGTTGTTTTTTTTGCCACCTGCAAAGGAAAAAGGCATAATGAGCTAGTATGCACCGTATACTAGCTCATTATGAAATACTTACCTTAGAACGAGGCCCCAACATCTGGCCCGATCCACGCCGAGGGAGCTGACATGCTCCCTCTGCGTTTCTTCTGGGTATCGCGGCTCCGGCGCTGTGAGTGACCGGAGCCGCGATATCGTCACTCCCGCGCATGCGCGCGGGAGATTTCATCCCGGCCGGGTCCGGCGACTGCCGGGCTTTCAGCCGAGAATCCCCTTGTGCACATGCGCCGAGGGGAATATCTCCTGAACCGTACAGGTTTAGGAGATTTTTTTTTTACCTACAGGTAAGCCTTATTATAGGCTTTCCTGTAGGTAAAAGTAAAAAAATTACTATACAACCACTTTAAGGACCGAGTCTCTTTTTCAGATTCTGTGTTTACATGTTTAAAACTGTTTTTTTTGCTAGAAAAAAAAAATATATATAACCCCTAAACATTATATAATGTTTTTTTTTTTTTCGACCACCCTAGAGAATAAAATGGTGGTCATTGCAATACTTTTTTTTCACACCGTATTTGCGCAGCGGTCTTACAAGTGCACTTTTTTGGAAAAAATTCAATTTTTTGAATAAAAAAATAAAACACCAGTAAAATTAGCCCAATTTGTTTTTATATTGTGAAAGATAGTGTTACACCGAGTAAATTGATACCCAACATGTCACTTCAAAATTGGGCCCACTCGTGGAATGGCGTCAAACTTTTACCCTCAAAAATCTCCATAAGCGACATTTAAAAAATTCTACAGGGTGCATGTTTTGCATTACAGAGGAGTTCTAGGGCTAGAATTATTGCTCTTGCTCTACCGATCTACCTGTGTGATTTGACTACCCTTTTCATATGCGGGCGCTACTCACATATGCATTCGCTTCTGCGTGTGAGCTCGTCGGGAGGGGGGGATTTAAATTTATATATATATATATATATATATATATATATATATATATATATATATATATATATATATATATATAAAATAAATATTGTTTTCTTATTTATTTTACTTGATTGTATTTATTTTTACACTGTTTTAAAAAAAAAATGTATCACTTTTATTCCTATTACAAGGAATGTAAACATCCCTTGTAATAGAAAAAAGCATGACAGGTCCTATTAAATATGAGATCTGGGGTCAAAAAGTCCTCAGATCTCATATTTGGACTTAAATGCAATAAAAAAAATATCATTTGAAAAAATGACATTGAAAAAATGTGCCTTTTAAGAGGTATGGGCAGAAGTGACATTTTGATGTCGCTTTAGCCCTGCTATGGTATACAGGTGGGGGCCATCTTAGCCTCACTCATTTCCATACCACAGAGAAAGCAGGTCCCGATCACCACCGCCGCTACCGACGGCCCTGGTAAGCGGCGGAGGGCGCAGGAGAGCCGCGAGGGGGGTGGCACCTCTTCCACCGCCGATAACGGTGATCTCTCAGTGAACCCGCCGCAGAGACCACCATTATCGTACACATGACCGGGGCCTGAAGAGATGAATATTTTGGTTGTGGCAGCAGCTGCTGCCGTTACTAAGATATCCCTCTTCAAAAAATGCACGCACATCATCGTGCGCTGGTCGTAAAGTGGTTAAGCGATGAGATCAAAGAGTAGAAGCTCAGCGGATGCTCCCAAACCATGAATGCATGGTCAGACAGGAACAATACACAAACAACATTGACAGCATGGCCACATAAACCTACTTTTGATGGGAGAAATACACAACAATTTCAGCAAACAGCGCTAGTTGGGTGTTTGTCATTATGCACAATATCATTCCTTCTCCCCCCACAAAAAGAAAAAAAAAAGGAATTCAAAGAAAATTTGTGGTCAGACTTTAAAGGCACTGGTAGTACAAAAAATTATTTAACATTTATTGAAAAGTACATATAGTATAAAGACCCGAGACATGAAATAAATAATAAAAATCACATATACAGATATGAATCGATACATGATGTGAGCCCTAATGCATCTATGTGTTTTGTTAAACACTTCTTCAGGGCTCATTTGGGGTTCAGAAATTGCAAAGAATAGAAGGATCTCACTATCTAAAGATAAAAACATACAAATTACCATAGACATGTAATAAAAGCAAAAAAACACTGTTAACCACTTGCCGACCGCCGCACGACGATGTACGTCGACAGAATGGCACGGGCAGGCATATGGGCGTACATGTACGTCCCTGCCTTCCTGCGGGTGGGGGGCCCGATCAGGCCCCCCCCCCCGGTGCCAGCGGCGGTCGGATTCCGTGCAGGAGCGATCCGGGATGAGGGGGCGGCCATTCATTCATTGCCACCCCCTCGCGATCGCTCCTGACTAATGAAATCCCTCCTCTACATCACTTCCTCTCCTGTAATGTAAACACAGGCAGAGGAAGTGATGTAATCTCTCCTCCGTGTCGGCCTTTTTCGTTCCGGCACCGAGGAGAGAGGATCGGTGAGTTGCACCTAACACTACACTAAAAGTAGAACACGCCAGGCACACTTTCACCCCCCTTCACCCCCCGATCACCCCCCCAATCACCCCTGCACCCCCAGTCACAGTGACACCAATTGCATTTTTTTATTTTTTTATTATTGCATTGGTGTCATTTGTGACTGCAATAACTGTTAGGGCAGTTAGGGCTAGCCCCCTTTAGCTCTAGGGTACCCCCTAACCCCCCCAATAAAGGTTTAACCCCGTGATCACCCCCCGTCGCCAGTGTCACTAAGGCTGGGTTCACATTGCAGCGGTTTATGAGAATGGATGTGATTCGCACCGCACTGCAGTGCAAATCACATCCGATCTCTGTGCGATGCGGGTTCAGCCATACAGATAGTATGGCTGAATTCGCATCGCACCCACCGCAAACTCGCACGGGACCCTTTTTTTGGTCCGCAGCAGAATCGGATCGCATGGGTGTTCACACAATGCGATCCGATTCCTGTCCGAGTTTGCAGATCACACTGCGATACGCGAACTGATCTGGGGGTGTCATTAACATTTCACTGACACTCCCAGCAGTTCGCATAGGGCAGTGTGAACTGCCGCCGGGAGGCATGCGATGCGGGAACCCGCCGCGGATTCGCGGCGTTCCCGCATCGCTCCAGTGTGAACACAGCCTAATAAGCGATCGTTTTTCTGATCGCTGTATTAGTGTCACAGGTGACGCTAGTTAGGCAGGTAGGTATTTAGGTTCACCGCAGCTTTTTATAGCGCCAGGGACCCCCATATACTACCGCATAAAGCCCCCTGATTGCCCCCTAGTTCACCATTTCACCAGTGCTCACCATATAACTGTTACAGGTGACGCTGGTTGGTTAGTTATTTTTTTATAGTTTCAGGGCACCCGCCATTTATTACCTAATAAAGGTTTAACCCCCTGATCACCCGGTGGGTGATATAAGTTTGAGGGTCAGATAAGGTCTGCGTTGCCCCAGGCAGGGTCAGGTTAGTGCCAGTACCGCTAACACCCACGCGCAAAGCATACACCTCCCTTAGTAATATAGTATCTGATCAGATCTATATTAGCGTCACCAGCAGGTTAGGTTTCCCAAAACGCATTGTTAGCGGGATCAGCCCAGATACCTGCTAGCACCTGCGTTTAGCCCCTCCGCCAAGCCCAGCCCAGCCCACCCAAGTGCAGTATCGATCGATCACTGTCACTTCCAAAACACAACACACATAACTGCAGCGTTCGCAGAGTCAGGCCTGATCCCTGCGATCGCTAACAGTTATTTTTGTAGCGTTTTGATACAGTCGCTGACAGCCTAGGTGCTTCTTTACCTGTGAGTCTCACTAGTGTACCCCTAAATTTAGGGGTGTCTACTTTCCAAAATGGGGTCATTTGGGGGGGGGGGTTGTGCCATCTTGGCATTTTATGGCCTTCAAAACTGCGATAGGTAGTGAGGAGTGAAATCAAAAATTTACACCCTTAGAAATCCTGAAGGCGGTGCTTGGTTTTCGGGGCCCCGTACACGGCTAGGCTCCCAAAAAGTCCCACACATGTGGTATCCCCGTACTCAGAAGAAGCAGCAGAATTTATTTTGGGGTGTCATTTCACATATGCCCATGGCATATGTGAGCAATATATCATTTAGTGACAACTTTGTGAAAAAAAATAAAAAAAAATAAAAGTTTGTAATTTTCCCGCAACTTGTGGCAAAATATAAAATATTCCATGGACTCAACATGCCTCTCAGCAAATAGCTTGGGGTGTCTACTTTCTAAAATGGGGTCATTTGTGGGGGTTTTGTACCATCTTGGCATTTTATGGCCTTCAAAACTGTAATAGGTAGTGAGGAGTGAAATCAAAAATTTACGCCCTTAGAAAGCCTGAAGGCGGTTCTTGGCTTTCGGGGCCCCGTACGCAGCTAGGCTCCCAAAAAATCCCACACATGTGGTATCCCCGTACTCAGGAGAAGCAGCAGAATTTATTTTGGGGTGTAATTTCACATATGCCCATAGCATGTGTGAGCAATATATAATTTAGTGACAACTTTGTGAAAAATAAATAAAGTTTGTAATTTTCCCGCAACTTGTGGCCAAATATAAAATATTCCATGGACTCAACATGCCTCTCAGCAAATATCTTGGGGTGTCTACTTTCTAAAATGGGGTCATTTGTGGGGGTTTTGTGCCATCTTGGCATTTTATGGCCTTCAAAACTGTGATAGGTAGTGAGGAGTGAAATTACAAATGTATGCCCTTAGAAATCCTGAAGGTGGTGCTTGGCTTTCGGGGCCCCGTACGCGGCTAGGCTCCCAAAAAGTCCCACACATGTGGTATCCCCGTACTCAGGAGAAGCAGCAGAATTTATTTTGGGGTGTAATTTCACAAATGCCCATAGCATGTGTGAGCAATATATCATTTAGTGACAACTTAGTGAAAAATAAATAAAGTTTGTAATTTTCCCGCAACTTGTGGCAAAATATAAAATATTCCATGGACTCAACATGCCTCTCAGCAAATAGCTTGGGTTGTCTACTTTCTAAAATGGGGTCATTTGTGGGGGTTTTGTGCCATCTTGGCATTTTATGGCCTTCAAAACTGTGATAGGTAGTGAGGAGTGAAATTACAAATGTATGCCCTTAGAAATCCTGAAGGCGGTGCTTGGCTTTCGGGGCCCCGTACGCGGCTGGGCTTCCAAAAAGTCGACCATATGTGGAATCCACGTACTCAGGAGAAGCAGAAGAATGTATTTTGGGGTACAATTCCACATATAATCATGGCATGTGTGAGCAATATATCATTTAGTGACAACTTTGTGTAAAAAAATATATATAATTTTTTTGTCATTATTCAATCGCTTGAGGCAAAAAAATAAAATATTCAATGGGCTCAACATGCCTCTTATCAATTTCCTTAGGGTGTCTACTTTCCAAAATGGGGTCATTTGGGGGGGTTTGCACTGCCCTGCCATTTTAGCACCTCAAGAAATGAGATAGGCAGTCATAAACTAAAAGCTGCGTAAATTCCAGAAAATGTACCTTAGTTTGTAGATGTGACAACTTTTGCCAATAAATATAGTTATTGACTTTTTTTTTACCAAAGACATGTGGCTGAATACATTTTGGCCTAAATGTATGACTAAAATTGAGTTTATTGGATTTTTCTAATAACAAAAAGTAGAAAATATAATTTTTTTTTCAAAATTTGCGGTCTTTTTACGTTTATATCGCAAAAAATAAAAATCGCAGAGTCAGTCAAATACCTTTAAAAGAAAGCTCTATTTGTGGGGAAAAAAAGACGCAAATTTTGTTTGGGTACAACATTGCATGATCGCGCAATTACCAGTCAAATTGTAAAAAGACCTCTGGTCATTGACCAGCAAAATGGTCCGGTCTGAAAGTGGTTAAAGCCAGAACAGAAAATCAAGACACATGCACATAGAGCAGAAATGCTTATGGCAACAAAAGTATATAATGTTACCTTGCAGGAGGATCACATAAATACGTGTTAGTCAATCAGTAATTGGACAGAAAAAGTTTCCATTAAAGAAAAACATATGAAAAAACTCAGGGGCAATGCAGCTGAATACTGCCGAAACCTATAGAGGCCACCTGAAATTCAGTGTAAAAAGCCAAAGATTTGGGCTTTTTATTTTGACAGGAGCCAAATAAAATGCCAGCATGGCTTTGGATTGTGGTGAGAAACCCACACAGGGAGAACATATAAACTTCAACACAAGCATTAGCATGTTGGGGAATTTAACCATCAACCCTAGTGCTGCTAGACGGAATTGCTACCCACTTAGTCAGTGGGAAGCCTCACACATGTAGTCTGCATCTCTGTGGTGTGAACCAGCCCTAAGTCCACCACAAGGTTTAGGAGTGTGTCTATGGGATTGTTTGACCATCCTTCCATAAGTGCATTTGCGAGGTCAGGCACTGATGTTGGACGAGAAGGCCTGACTTACAGTCTCCGTGCTAATTCAACCCCGAGGTGTATTGTTGTGTTGAGGTCAGGACTCTGTGCAGGCCAGTCAAGTTCCTCCACCCCAAACTCACTCATCCATGTCTTTATGGATCTTGCTTTGTGCACTGGTCCAAGTCATTTGATTATGATGTGGGGTTATTTTACAGGGGCATCAGCATACCAAGACATTTTGGACAATTTTATGCTCCCAACTTTGTGGGAACAGTTTGAGAATGGCCCCTTCCTATTCCAACATGACTGCACACCAGTGCACAAAGCAAGGTCCATAAAGAAATGGATGAGGGAGTTTGGGGAGCAGGAACTTGACTGGCCTGCACAGTGTCCTGACCTCAACCCGATAGAACACCTTTTGGCTGAATTAGAGCAGAGACTGTGAGCCAGGTCTTCTCATCCAATATCAGTGCCTGGTCTCACAAATGCGCTTTTGGAAGAATTTGTCAAACATTCCCATAGACATGCTAAACCTTGTGGACAGCCTTCCCAGCCATTGTTATAGCTGCAAAGGGTGAATCAAATCAAATTTTAACCCTACGGACTAAGACTGGGCTGCCATTAAAGTTAATGTGTGTGTAAAGGCAAGCATCCCAATACTTTTGGCTAGATAGTGTATCTGTTAAGATTTACAGTGGTGGAACCCTCCTACACATAAATACTACATTTAGACATCGTTTTAGGACTTATGTTTAACAACATGAAAACCTCCTACACATAAATACACAAAAAAATACATTTCTTTGGACATATAGGTGGTGGAATTACATTACTCAAGAGTTATTCTTCTTGATTTATTCTGTGATATTTGGGGGTTCTTGGTGGATGAGTGTAGAATAGTAATGTTACCCTGTAACTTTTGGGAATTACATTTTGATTTCTGATGTTGGTACACATCACATTTTTTTGGGCTCAAATTATGATTTGGAACTAGTAAAAAAAACAAAAAATTGTGACTCATTTTAAATTTGCATCAACAATGGTATTGTTTGTGGTTTGCAAAGACACTTGCGTGAGTTTGGGTAAAGATGTTTGTGAGATGGAGAGTAACAAGTGAAATATCAAAACATGAAAACATTCCACATTCTAGCATTCTTAGTGTTGGTTCAGACAGGGGTAATTTGACTTAAAGCGCAACTTTGCAAGGCAATTTGGAGGCGACTGCAGAGCGACTTTAAGGAACTTACAACGTGACCTAAAGTCACCTCCAGGACTGGCGACTTTGGCTGTGGCCAAACAATAATCAGCTCTGTGGGAGGGAGCTGGTTGCCTGGGTAAACGTGGGAAGTACCTGGGTAAATTATTTTCTTTTTCCTGTAAAGTCGCTTCAATATAGATAGAGATCTGACTTGGAGGCGACTTCCATTGAAATCCATGGGTACATAGACTGTAAATTCGCCTTTAAGAATTACAGGAACCTTTTCTCAAGTCAGAGCGATGTCAGTAGTGTACATTAAGATGGCTCTCATTCACTTCTACATCATTTCTTATGTACAGCGACTTGGGGCGACTTGAGGACTTACAAGTCAGATCCTAAGTCACTGTAGTGTGTTGTAAAGACAATTTATTTCAGAGAAATATACATTTTATCTCAACAAGAAAAGTATTTATTTGGGGAAGTTAAAATTGTACCATTAGAATCAATGGCTAAAACTTGCATTGGGCTAAATAACTCATTTTCACTCCCAAAAAACACTCTTTAACCCAGCGCTCATTTTGGTATTTACTATAGTGTCCTGTAAAAAAGCCATGGGAGTTACAACGAGAGTAGTTTGTAGATCTGAGCATGCTCAGTTGTGTTCGCACCTAGTTGGGAATTTAAAGATCTCTTCTCAGACTTTTAAAGATATTTCAGTGTAGAAATCATTTTTTTACACAGTTTAAAAGCAGATCATCTTTACACAATACATTGTATATTTTAGTACCATTTAGGCAATTATATCATGCTCTAAACATTATTTCCATGTGCACTACTCCAGATTTTAGCAGTGTAAAGGTTTGAGTGCTATTTGTTTTCAGGAAACTAAAGTAAATTTGATTTTGGGAGTTTTTTTTTTAACCAGCGCTGTAGTGAATACTGTTTTAGCACTATAGTAAATGACCCCCAGTAAGTTAATAATGGCAGAAAGATCAGCAGCTGGGAGACCCAGACATACTTGTGACTAGTCCTGTCCTGTCTTCCAAAATTTTGTTATTTGTTATTAACCACTTCAATACAGGGCACTTAAACACCTTCTTGCCCAGACCAATTTTGAGCTTTCAGCGCTGTCGCACTTTGAATGACAATTGCGCAGTCATGCTACACTGTACCCAAATGAAATTTTTATAATTTTTTTTCCCACAAATAGAGCTTTCTTTTGGTGGTATTTGATCACCTCTACGGTTTTTATTTTTTGCGCTACAAATAAAAAAATACCGAAAATTTAGAAAAAAAAATTTTTTTTTTGGTTTCAGTTTCAAAACTTTGTAAATAAGTATGTTTTCTCCTTCATTGATGGGCACTGATGGGGCTACACTGATGGGCACTGATAAGGCGGCACTGATGGGCACCAATGAAGTGGCACTGATGAGGTGGCATTGATGGACACTGATAGGCGGCACGGATGGGCGGCACGGATGGGCGACACGGATGAACACTGATAGGTGGCACAAATTGGCACTGATAGCTGGCACGGATTGGCATGGATGGGCGGCAGAGATGGGCATGGATAGGCGGCACAGATGGGCATGGATAGGCAGCACAGATGGGCATGGGTGGGCACTAATAGGCGGCACAGGTGGGCACTCATAGGCGGCACAGGTGGGCACTCATAGGCGGCACAGGTGGGCACTCATAACAGGTGGGCACTCATAGGCGGCACAGGTGGGCACTCATAGGCGGCATTGGTGTTATACTGTACTAATGGATGCCAATCAGTGCCAAACAATAATGCATGCCAATCAGTGATGCCCATTGTGGGCACTTATTGGCATCCATTATGGGCACTGATTGGCATCCATTGTGGTGACCATTGGCATCCCTAGTGGTCTAGGGAGGATTACCTTTTCCCTGGTGGTCTGGTGACGTCCCTGGTGGTCCAGTGTGGGCATCCTCGGGGGGGCTGTGCTGATAATCGATCAGCACAGACCCCCCCTGTCAGAGGAGCAGCCGATCGGCTCTCCTCTACTCGCGTCTGACAGACGCGAGTGAGAAAAAGCCGATCACCGGCTCTTCCCGTTTACACTGGGATCAGCCGTGATTGGACACAGCTGATCACGTGGTAAAAAATCTCCGTCGGAGACTCTTTACCGAGATCGTAGTTGCCGGGTGTCAGACTGACACCCCGCAACAATGATCGCCGCGATGCGCGCCCCCGGGGGGCGCAGCGGCTCATAATCCTGAGGACGTCATATGACGTCCGGTCAGGATTATCAAACCACTTTGCCGCCGTCTTTTTGTAATAGGGCGGGCGGCAAGTGGTTAAGTAAAGTACTGTTCAAAAGTTTTAAGCAGGTGTAAAGTAATGCTGTAAAGAAAGAATGCTTTCAAAAATATATAGGTTCATTGTTTATTTTTATCAATTTACAAAATGCAAATTGAGAGAACAGAAGAAAAATCTAAATCAAATCATATTCGTATTTCTTGCCTCTGTTAAAAAACAGCTATAGAATGATATTACAGTGTTTAATTTAACCACTTCAGCCCCAGACCATTTTGCTGTCAAAGACCAGACCACTTTTTGCGATTCGGCACTGCGTCGATTTAACTGACAATTGCGCGGTCATGCGACGTGGCTCCCAAACAAAATTGACGTTCTTTTTTTTCCCACAAATAGAGCTTTCTTTTGGTGGTATTTGATCACCTGTGCGGTTTTTATTTTTTGCGCTATAAACAAAAATAGAGCGACAATTTTGAAAAAAACGCATTATTTTTTACTTTTTGTTATAATAAATATCCCCCAAAAATATATAAAAAAAACATTTTTTCCCTCAGTTTACGTATTCTTCTACATATTTTTGGTAAAAAAAAATCGCAATAAGCGATTATTGGATGGTTTGCGCAAAAGTTATAGCGTTTACAAAATAGGGATATTTTATGGCATTTTTATTAATAATTTTTTTTTTTACTAATAATGGCGGCGATCAGCGATTTTTATTGTGACTGCGACATTATGGCGGACACATCGGACATTTTTTGACACATTTTTGGGACCATTGTAATTTATATAGCAATCACTGCTATATAAATGCAGTGATTCCTGTGTAAATGGCACTGGCAGTGAAGGGGTTAACCAGTGGGTAGCAGTGTAATAGTTAAGTGTTCCTAGGGGTGTGTTACTAACTGTGAGGGGCTGGGCTTTCATTTAGGGAACACCGATCTCTGCTCCAATCACATGGAGCAGAGATCAGCGTCACTAGTTGCTAGGCAGAATGGGGAAATGCTGTTTACAACGGCATTTCTCCATTCAGCCACCCCGTGAGATGAACGCGGGTATGCCCGCGGCGATCGATTCCGCGGGACCCGCGACCGGACTCACAGAGGTCCCAACTGGCACGATGGCTGGGCGGCATTAAAGATTGGACGTACCTGTCCGCCAATATGCCTGCCCGTGCCATTCTGCCGACGTACATCGGCGTGCGCCGGTCGGGAACCAGTTAATAATAATCTTATATGTATGTTTATATATATATATATATATATATATATATATATATATATTATATTATATATTACCAAAAGTATTGGGACACCTGCCTTTACATGCACATGAACTTTAATGGCATCCCAGTGTTAGTCTGTAGAGTTCAATATTGAGTTGGCCCAACCTTTGCAGCTATAACAGGTTCAACTCTTCTGGCGGCCCACAAGGTTTAGGAGTGTGTCTATGAGAATGTCTAACTATTCTTCCAGAAGTTCATTTGTGAGGTCAGGCACTGATGTTCAATAAGAAGGTGTTCTATTGGGTTGAGGTGCAGGCCAGTCAAGTTCCTCCAACCCAAACTCGCTCATCCATGTCTTTAATGACCTTGCTTTGTGCACTGGTCCAAATCATTTGGTGGAGGGGGGATTATGCTGTGGGGTTGTTTTTCAGGTGTTGGCCTTGGCCCTTTAGTTCTAGCAAAGGGAACTCTTAGGCGTCACCATACTAAGACATTTTTGATAATTTCATGCTCCCAGCTTTGTGTGAACAAACGCACTTCTGGAAGAATGGTCAAACACTCCTATAGACACACTTCTAAACCTTGTGGACAGGCTTTCCAGAAGAGTTGAAGCTTTTATAACTGTAAGAGGGTGGGCCAACTCAATATTGAATCCTACGGACTATGATCAGGATGCAATTAAAGTTCATGTGTGTGTAAAGGCAGGTGTCCCAATACTTTTGGTAATATATTGTATGTAATATATATATATATATATATATATATATATATATATATATGCACACACTCTCACCGGCCACTTTATTAGGTACACCTGTTCAATTGATTGGTAAGTCAAATTGCTATTCAGCCAATCACATGGCAGCAACTCAATGCATTTCGGCATCTAGACGTGATGAAGCCGACTTGCTGAGGTTCAAACTGAGCATCAGTATAGGGAAGAAAGGGGATTTAAGTGACTTTAAATGTGACATGGTAGACTGGTCTAAGTATTTAAAAAATTGCTGATCTACTGGGATTTTCACGCACAACCATCTCTATGGTTTACAGAGAATGGAATGAAAAAGAGAAAATATACAGAGAAAATATACAGTGAACAGCAGTAGCGTGGATGAAAATGTCTTGTTGATGTCAGGTCAGAGGAGACTGGCAGACTGGTGTAGCACTAACCCCCAAAGGAGCTGCTGAATTTTTCTGGGCTTACCGATTACCACCACCAGCTCGTACTCGTTGTCCTTGTCTAGGGGTTCCCAGGGTTGATAACCCAGTAACTGTAGAGACCGACACTTGAATTCCTTGTTAGGATTTTTATTTTGCATAAAACGGTTGAACAAACTCAGTCTCTAAGTTGGGAATAGAGGGTATCAGGGTAAAGTTTAGCTCAGGTGCTTTGAACTGCTGACTTCAACAAAAGTCTCTCTCTCTGTAAACAATCCAGGGAACAGCCGCTCGCAACTGGATTCTTTAACTGTTTGATAAATCCTTAATTTTGGGTTTAGCAGCTAGCTTTTCAAAGTCTCTCACACAGACTTGGTTGGAAACTTGGTTACAACTGGAAGGGTAGAAGTAGGAACTTTTCTTACTGTACCAGAGTCTTTCAGCCGATCTGGCCATACTGTAAGAATTTTGGATTCAATCAATGTCCATGGCAGCTCAGCTTCCAGGCTCTTACCAAGCAACCAGCCTTGTGCTTGGCTCTCTTACTGAATGTCCTTATTTAAGGCACCAGCGACGGTGGATGAAGCCGGAACAGTAGGCCTCACAGCCGGAGCATACACGATACCCCCCCTCGGTTGCCACGCCCGTGGCCCAGTCCATATGATAAGCCCAAGGCGACTCAGTAGGCTGCTCCACTTTAAAAGCATAGTCCCCGCACCTCCGACAGTGAGCAAACGGTCGAGGACTTGCGATCAGGCCATCATAGTATCAGAGTATACTGAGGGCCTCAACATCCCCAGCGGTATAGATTATGAACTGCCCCTGTGGCAGCAGGTGGATTCCTGTGTCAGTCAAATTACGGTGCCAGGCATCTGTATGCTGGTAGGACCTCTGACTGATGGCATCTTAGGTCCTGGAACAGACGGTACACCAGGGACACGGAACATAGTTGCAGCTCAGCAAGCGTGACTAACTCCACTCTCTTCCTGCGACACACTCACGCGGTGCCTCGTGCTGGAAGATGAAACAGGCCTAGACTCCTCCCACTGGTTCCTCTGGTTGTGCAATTTCACAGGCTTTCTATAGGACTCCTCCCACACTTATGCACCACAGTGAAAGTCTTCGTACTTGTTGTCCTTGTCTAGGGGTTCCCAGGGTTGACAACCCAGTAACTGTAGAGAACAACACTTGAATTCCTTGTTAGGATTTTTATTTTGCATAAAATGGTTGAACAAACTCAGTCTCTAAGTTGGGAATAGAGGGTATTAGGGTAAAGTTTAGTTCAGGTGCTAGGAACTGCTGACTTCAAGAAAAGTCTCTCTCTCCATACTCAATTCAGGGAACAGCTGCTCACAACTGGATTCTTTAACTGTTGGATAAATACTTAAAGTGGGGTGTCCCTAAAAAAAAAAAAAGTCAGTACAAATACTGCAGCTGCTGACTTTTAATAATCAGACATTTACCTGTCACAGGGTCCAGCGATGCGGGGGAATGAAGCCCCCCCTCGTTCCCCGCTCCATTCGCGGCGCCGTCATTTGTACTATGGGCACCCTGCTGTGGATTCACGGCCGGGCACCCACTGCGCATGTGCGAGCGGCGCAGGGTGCCGTGATACACAGCACAGTCACCTGGGACATGTGACAGGGGAAGTGATGTCACCAGCCCAGGCAAGGAAGAAGGCAGACTACGAGGGACACCCTAGCAACAGGTATTTAGAGGTGAGTAAAAAATAATTTTTTTCTAATTATTTTTCTTTATTTTTTTAAGAATTTAAAAAAATAAAAAAAAATTCGTGGCAACACCACTTTAAGTTTGGGTTTAGCAGCCAACAGGTAATTCTAGCTTTTCAAAGTCTCTCACACAGACTTGGTTGGAAACTTGGTTACAACTGGAAGGGTAGAAGTAGGAACTTTTCTTACTGTACCAAAATCTTTCAGCCGGTCCAGCGATACTGTAAGAATTTTGGATTCAATCAATGTCCATGGCAGCTCAGCTTCCAGGCTCTTACGGAGCAGCCAGCCTTGTGAGTGGCTCTCTTACTAAAGAGTCCTCCCCTGGTCACGTGTAGAGTTGCTGGGCCTCTCCAAACCCGAGACGGCATCAGAACACCTTAAAATCCTCCCTCCAGTCACTGCGCCTCGAACTAGCCAGTTCTGAGGCTCGGAAACGGATGGCTCCACACCCCAGGCTATGAGGGCCCCTGGGGGCTGGTCAAGAGGACCAGGACCACGGAGTCAGCAACAACTTCTGGACCGGAACCCAGAACCACGTGACTTTGGCACCTTAAGTACCCTCTCCCGTGATTACGCAGTGAGACAAATGCATCCACTGATTGGCTCAGTGATGGAGATTGGTACCCAGCGTTCTAAAGCCTCCCACAGGTGTACAACCCCACCTATGATCAGGCAGAACTTTTATACAGCCCAGCCAAACTGATGCCAAAGTACAATTTAGCACAATTAGCCTCAAAACTTACTACAGTTTTGAGCAAAAACAAAATTTAAATACATAGCGCATACTCATTAGGAGTACCGGCGCTACACTGGTTCAAGATGATAGAAAGGCAACAGTAACTCAAATAACTATTTGTAACAACCAAGGTATGCAGAATACCATCTTTGAATGCACAACACATCGAAACCTGAAGCAGATAGGCTAAAGCAGCACAAGGCCACATCTGGTGCCACTCCTGTCAGCTTATAACAAGAAACTGAAGCTACAACTGAAGTTGAAGCTACAATTCACACAGGCTTACCAAAATTGGCCAATAGAAGATTGGAAAAAACATTGCCTGATCTGATGAGTCTCAATTTCAGTCTGCAACATTTAGATAGTAGGTTCAGAATTTGGCATAAACAACATAAAATCATGGATCCATCCATGCTTATATGGACCCCTATCAATGGTTCAGGATGGTGGTGGTGGTGTAATGGCGTGGGAGATATTTTCTTAGCACACTTTGGGCCCTTTAGTACTAACTGAGCATTGTTTAAATGCCACAGCTTACCTGAGTATTGTTGCTGACCATGTACATCCCTTTTTGACTACAGTGTACCCATCTTCTGGTGGCTATTTCCAGCAGGCTAATGAACTATATCACAAATATCAAATCATCTCAAACTGGTTTCTTGAACATACCAATGAGTTCACTATACTCAAATGTCCTCCACAGTCATCAGATCTCTGAGGATTGTTTCCAACACCTTGTTGAATCTATGCCATGAAGAATTAAGGCAGTTCTGAAGGTAAAAGGGGGTCCAACCCAGTACTAGCAAGGTGTACATAATAAAGTAGTCGGTATATACAGTGCCTTGAAAAAGTATTCATACATTTTGCAATTCCACATTTTATCATGTTACAACTAAAAACATAAACATTTATTTTATTGTTTTTTTTTTGTTTTTGTTTTTTATGTGAAAAACCAACACAGTGTCTCATAATTGTCAAGTGGACGGAAAATTATATATTTTTTTTCAAATAAACATCTGCAAAGTTTGGTGTGCATTTTTATTCAGTCCCCCTTTACTCTGATACCCCTAACTAAAATCTAGTGGAACCAATTGCTTTCAGAAGTCATCTAATCAGTAAATAGAGTCCACCTGTGTGTAATTTAATCTCAGTATAAATACAGCTGTTTTGTAAAGCCCTCAGAAGTTTTTTAGATAACCTTAGTGAACAAAAAGCATCATTAAGGCCAAGGAACACACCAGACAGGTCAGGGATAAAGTTGTGGAGCTGTTTAAAGCAGGGTTACGTTTTAAAAAAAATATCCCAAGCTTTAAACATCTCACACAGCACTGTTCAATTAGTCATCCAAAAATGGAAAGCTTATGGCACAACTGCAAACCTACCAAGACATGGCAGTCCACCTAAACTGACGGGGCGGTCAAGGAGAGCATTAATTAGAGAACCAGCCAAGAGGCTCATGGTAACTCTGGAGAAGCTGCAGAGATCCCCAGCTGAGGTGGGAGAATCTGTCCACAGGACAATTATTAGTCGTGTACTCCACAAATATGGCCTTTATGGAAGAGTGGCAAGACGAAAGCCATTGTTTAAGGAAAGCCACAAAAAAGTCACTTTTGCAGTTTGAGAGAGGCCATGTACAGGACACCGCAAACTTGTTGAAGAAGATGCTCTGGTCGGATGAGACCAAAAATTAATTTTTTGGCCTAAAAAGCAAAACTCTATGTGTGGCGGAAAACTAACACTGCACATCACCCTGAACACACCATCCCTACCGTGAAACATGGTGGTGACAGCATTATGTTGTGGGGATGCTTTTCTTCAGCAGGGATAGGAAAGCTAGTCAGAAATGATAGGAAGATGGATGGAGCCAAACACAGGGAAATATTAGAAAAAAAGGGCCTGCAAAAGACTTGAGACTGGGGCGGAGGTTCAACTTCTAGGAGGACAACGGCCCTAAACATATAACAAGAGCTACAATGGAATGATTTTGATCAAAGCATATTCATGTGTTAGAATGGCCCAGTCAAAATCTAGACCTAAATCCAATTGAGAATCTGTGGTAAGACTTGAAAATTGCCGTTCACAGATGCTCTCCATCCAATCTGACAGAGCTTGAGCTATTTTTCAAAGAAGAATGGAAAAACATTTCACTCTCTAGCTGTGAAAAGCTGGTAGAGACATACCCAAAAGACTTGCAGCTGTAATTGCAGGATAATGTGGTTCTACAAAGTATTGATTTCACAAAATTATTCACAAAATTATTTGTAAAAAAAAGTTGAAAAACAGGTATCATTTTCCTTCCACTTAACAAATGTGCCAGGTGCGTTGGTCTATCATATAAAATCTCAATAAAATACATTTACGTTTTTGGTCGTAACATGCCAAAATGTGGAACGTTTCAAGAAGTATGAATACTTTTTCAAGGCACTGTGCATATACAGTATATTAGCCCAAAAAAATTTCCACACGCCTACTCACATTTGGCCAGTGAAAATTAGAGAAGGGCAATATCTAATATCTATTAGAGTAGCCAGTCCAGGAGGCAGGACTTTGTTTGAAAGCTGCCGACTATTCATATAGACGCCGTGTCTCAGCGGGAGATCCCTGCTCTGTGTGATCCAGCTGCCAGATCCTCCTGACAGTTTCCGCCCGATTTCTCCCTGCTGCACTTATGGGCAATGATATGCTGCATTAATGGGCAATGATAAGGGTGCGCTAATGGGCAATAATAGGCTGCATTGAGGGGCACTGATAAGGCTGTACTAATGGGCAATGATATGCTGCACATATGGGCAATGATAGGCTGCATTGATGGGCAATGACATGCTGTACTTATGGGTACTGATAAGCTGCACTGATGGACAATGATAGGCTGCATTGAGGGGCACTTATAAGGCTGCACTGATGGGCAATGATATGCTAAACTTATGGGCACTGATATACTGAACTGATAGACAATGATAGGCTGCTTATGGGCACCGACAGGCTGCACTAATGGGCACTGATATGTTGCACTGATGGGCGATGATAGGCTGCACTGATGGACACTGATAGGCTGCACTGGTGGGAAATGATATGCTGCACTGGTGGGAAACGATAGGCTGCACTGGTAAACAAAGACCGGCTGAACTAATGGGCACTAATGAGGCTGCACTGAGGGGACTGCACTGATAAGGCAGCACTGATATGCTGCAATGATGGGTGTGAATAGGCTGCATTAATGAGGCTGCACTGTTGGCCACTGATGAGGTTATTTTTAAGGGCGGAACAAGGTAGGGATTAGTTGGGGCAACTGGTGGTGAGTGACTCTTAAAGCCTGGCTAGTGGCTCAGGACTTGATATTTTGAGCCCTATATATGTATAGAAAACACAAAAGGGATTGCTACACACACGATTTATTTGCGTTGAAAAAAGTTACATCATATATCAAATACCAGATACAGCTGATGATGTTTCGAGCTCTGAGGCCGCGTACACACGCGCGGACTGTTTGCCCAACCTTGTTCGTCAAACAGTTTGGGCAAACAGTCCACTCAAAATTTGCATGAGCGGACTTGCCCACACACGAGCGGACTGTTTCAACGAACTGTTTGCCAAACAGTCCGCTCAACTTTTGAAATGAACGGACTCGCCCACGTAAGGCGGAGGCAAGTCCGCCCATTTCGAGCGCGTGTACAGGTAGGCGGGGCCCGCGAAGGAGACGTCGCGGGCTCCGCCGCCTGGAATGGGCTTAAAGGGGAACCCCAACGCCGAAAAAAATCGGCGTGGGGGTTCCCCCCAAGTCCACACCAGACCCTTGTCCGAGCACGCTACCCGGCCGGCCAGGAAAGGGGGGCGAGCGAGCGCGCCCCCCCTCCTGAGCCGTACCAGGCCGCGTGCCCTCAACATGGGGGGGTGCCTTGGGGAAGGGGGGGCCGCGCGGCCCCCCCCACTCCAAAGCACCTTGTCCCCATGTTGATGAGGACAAGGGCCTCTTCCCGACAACCCTGACCGTTGGTTGTCGGGGTCTGCGGGCGGGGGGCTTATCGGAATCCGGGAGCCCCCTTTAAGAAGGGGGCCCCCGGATACCGGCCCCCCACCCTATGTGAATGAGTATGGGGTACAATGTACCCCTACCCATTCACCTGTGAAATAAAGTACAAAAAAAAACACAACACATGGAAAAAGTATTTTATTGCACAGCTCCGGGGGTCTTCCGTCTTCGGGGGTCTTCTCGCCGGACTCCTCCGCTATGTGTGTGTAGCTCTTTTGCTAGCGGAGGAGTCCGGCTTTCTTCCTCCCCGCCGCCGGCCTCTTCTCCCGACTTCGGGGGTCTTGTCCCCCTCTTCGGTTCTTCTGCCGGGCCACCGCGCCTGGTCCGGTGGCCCGGTCTTCTGTCGCCGTCTTCCGTTCTTCTGTCGCCGCCTTCGGTTCTTCTGCCGGGCCACCGCGCCTTCTTGTAGCTCTTTTACAGGCGGTGGCCCGGTCTTCTGTCGCCGCTGTCGTCGTTGCCGCCGCCGCCGCCTTCCGTTCTTGTTCTTCTTCTTGTTCTTCTTCTTCTTCTCCTGGAGATGTTGACTCGACGAGCTCTCCGGCCGGAATGCCAGGGACACGCTCCGCTGCCACTTATATAGTGACAATGGGGCGGTGTCACATGGTATATGTCACATGGGTTGGTCACATGGGTTGATGTCACATGGGGACTATGACATCGTAAGGGGGCGGGGTCACCATGTGACCAACCCATGTGACATATACCATGTGACACCGCCCCATTGTCACTATATAAGTGACCGCACAGCGCGGCTCTGGCATTCCGGCCGGAGAGCTCGTCGAGTCAACATCTCCAGGAGAAGAAGAAGAAGAACAAGAAGAAGAACAAGAACGGAAGGCGGCGGCGGTGGCGACGACGACAGCGGCGACAGAAGACCGGGCCACCGCCTGTAAAAGAGCTACAAGAAGGCGCGGTGGCCCGGCAGAAGAACCGAAGGCGGCGACAGAAGAACGGAAGACGGCGACAGAAGACCGGGCCACCGGACCAGGCGCGGTGGCCCGGCAGAAGAACCGAAGAGGGGGACAAGACCCCCAAAGTCGGGAGAAGAGGCCGGCGGCGGGGAGGAAGAAAGCCGGACTCCTCCGCTAGCAAAAGAGCTACACACACATAGCGGAGGAGTCCGGCGAGAAGACCCCCGAAGACGGAAGACCCCCGGAGCTGTGCAATAAAATACTTTTTCCATGTGTTGTGTTTTTTTTTGTACTTTATTTCACAGGTGAATGGGTAGGGGTACATTGTACCCCATACTCATTCACATAGGGTGGGGGGCCGGTATCCGGGGGCCCCCTTCTTAAAGGGGGCTCCCGGATTCCGATAAGCCCCCCGCCCGCAGACCCCGACAACCAACGGCCAGGGTTGTCGGGAAGAGGCCCTTGTCCTCATCAACATGGGGACAAGGTGCTTTGGGGTGGGGGGGCCGCGCGGCCCCCCCTTCCCCAAGGCACCCCCCCATGTTGAGGGCACGCGGCCTGGTACGGCTCAGGAGGGGGGGCGCGCTCGCTCGCCCCCCTTTCCTGGCCGGCCGGGTAGCGTGCTCGGACAAGGGTCTGAAGTGGACTTGGGGGGAACCCCCACGCCGATTTTTTTCGCCGTTGGGGTTCCCCTTTAAGCCCATTCCAGGCGGCGGAGCCCGCGACGTCTCCTTCGCGGGCCCCGCCTACCTGTACACGCGCTCGAAATGGGCGGACTTTCCGAGCGGGAACAGTCCGCTCATTTCGAAAGTACAGCGGACAGGCCCACACACGGGCGGACTGTTCGCTCAAACACAGTTTCAGCGGACAGTTTTTCGGAATTTCCGAAAGACTTTGTCCGTCCAACTGTCCGCTGAAACTGTCCGCTGAAAGCCCACACACGAGCGGACTGTCCGCCCAAACACTGTTCAGCGGACAAGGTTGGGCGAACAGTCCGCCCGTGTGTACGCGGCCTGACAGATAATGCCCTTCCTCATAACCACATATCTGCAACTGGTAACACATAGCACTCACTATATATAAGGAGATCATTAATCTAAACCATCAATCGAATAAGCTGGAAACAATTAGTCCATACATAGCATTATGTTCACAATCAATGTCTTAATCAATTAACTAGGCTGGAGAGACTCTCGGTCACAGGTGTATTTGATTCCCCACTAGGCAAAGACAAAAATCAAATAGAAAAATGAATCAGTTCATCAATAAACCAGAAATAATTATCCATATCTAAAGTACACATCACTGTTATAATAAATAATTTTCGTCTGTAAAAAACTACAATTAAGTATAAATTTATATAACACCTCACTCAATTGTAGGAAATCTTAAAGAAACAAATACAAATCAAAATCAGTATTTAACCCCTTGGGCTGCAATATGTTTAAACGGTTGATCCAATATACTTCTCTTTTCCTTAATTCTAATTCCCTATTTCCTCCTCGTCTATTTATGGGAACTACATCGATTACCATATATCTTAATTGTGACACCGTATGATTCTTTTCTAAAAAATGCCTAGATAATGGCAAATTTCTCCAATCTATCCCGTATTGAATATTTATGTCTCGCCATCTTGTCCTTTACCTTTTGTGTCAATTCCCCTACATAGACAAGTCCGCACGGACACTTAATGATATATCTTGCATAAGATGACTGACACGTAAAATGATCTTTAATGCTGATATTATATCCCTTATGTGGATAACAAAAATATTTTCCTCTAATCATGCTTGTACACTGAATACAAGAGAGACACGGAAAAGAACCATAATTAGGAGGTCCCAAAAAAGTAATACGAGGGGTTGGCATATGATACTGGTCTGATTTGACCAATCGATCACATAAAGATCTTCCTTTCTGATATGATGGTAATGGAGGTTCATAGAACTCATCGACATTCAGATAATTTCTATTCAATATGGACCAATGTTTTCTGATCACATTATTAATCTGATTCGAGAAAGAGTGAAATTGGGAAATGAAAAACACCCCACGAGTTATATTCCTAACCATCACTGGGATAACCCTGCAGTTTGCCTTCCATTTCATCCAACCTTACCTCGCTAAACTCAAATTTTTTAGTAATTCTGGATACTCTTTTTAGCTGACTCCTCGGTATTGGTTTAAATACCCCATGCGGGTGGAAACTGGAGTAATGTAACAACTGATTCTGATCAGTCGCCTTCCGATACAATTCGCTCACAATGTGATCACCCTGTATATGTAACAATGTGTCCAAAAATGGAGTAGCTGTGTCTGAGATGGGTATATTAAATTTAAAACCTGGGATTAGATGGTTCAAATAAGAATTGAACAAAAATAATGAATCACAGTCGCCCACCCATATGCCAAATGCGCAGTCAATAAATCTAAACCATGCTAAGCAATTCTCAGTGAATAATAAAAAAAAAATATATATATATATATATATATATATATTTATATTATTTTAACTCAACACACAGCCATTATTGTCTAAACCGCTGGCAACAAAAGTGAGTACACCCCTAAATGAAAATGTCCAAATTGTGCATGGAGTTCACTAGAGCTTCACAGGTTGCCACTAGAGTCCTCTTCCACTCCTCCATCATGAGCTGGTCTATAATAGAGACCTTGTGCTCCTCCACCTTCCGTTTAAGGATGCCCCACAGATGCTCAATAAGGTCCAGGTCTGGAGACATGTTTGGCCAGTCCCTCACCTTTATCCCCAGTTTCTTTAGCAAGGCAATTGTCTTCTTGGAGGTGTGTTTGGAGTCATTATTATGTTGGAATACTGCCCTGCGGGCCAAGTCTCTGAAGGGAATCCATTTGCTTAATTTGCTTGTCTTCAGAAAATGGTTTGCAGACTTTCTTGTATATCATCATCTTTAGAAGAGGCTTCCTTCTGGGATGACAGCCATGCAGACCAATTTGATGCCATCCCCCCACCCCTTCAACCAGTGCAGCAATGCTGGCAGCACTCATATGTCTATTTCCAAGAGACAACCTCTGGATATAGACCTCTATATATAACCTCTTTGGTTGACCATGGCGAGGCTTGTTCTTAGTGAAACCTTGACCCGGGTAGCCCAAATGTCCCTTTTGCCAACCCGATACCTTTTTTTTAAGCCCTCTTGTCAGCCTTATAATAATGAGACCACATCTTCTCTTTGGAGTAAACTGGCCACAACAGCCTTTATTAACACAACCAAAATGTACTCACTCCAAAGATATGCATATAAATATATAAATATATATATACAACCATAACAAAACATTTAAACAAACTTTACTAAAACCCAGTCTGGTGATCTCTGGCAGTGACCCACTTTAACACAAACACCACCTCTCTGCGGTACCTTTAACATACCAGGCCTCCAGCTGTGACCGCTCAGAGACAACCAATTCTTGCAATGAAACCATCCCAGTATTCCGTCCACCGTTCAGGAATACACTGGAGGGGCCCATATTACCAATGAGCCCCCCACCCCTTTTAGATCACCTCTGTTTACCGCCACCTTCAAAGACCACCAGAAAGATAACGCTGCAGCCCCCCAAAAGGGCCGGTTTCAACTGTTGTGATGACCCTCAATCTTTCACTGAAAGAAAAGAACACCAGCAAAAGAAAAATTCCACAGAACCCAAAAACTCCACAGTAGGGAGGGAGGGTGGGAAAGCTGCCTTCTCCGTTGAACTCTCCCGTAAACTGGCTCCCGCTTTGACTCCGCCCCCACTTTATAATGCTCCTCCCCTTCCCTTATTTGCCTTCCTATTCCCCTGCCTGTTCAAACATTCCTCCTCCTGGTTCCCTTGGCACTAGGTCATGCTCGCCCCTTCATCACCCCTCCCCCTTGGGGTAGTCCATTAAGGGGCTCTCTGTCCTGTTAAACCGCTGTATGGTCTTGGCCATCATGCTGCACTTTAGTTTCAGGGTCTTGACAATCTTCTTATAGCCTAAGCCATCTTTATATAGAGCAACCATTCTTTTTTTCAGATCCTCAGGGAGTTATGTGCCATGAGGTGCCATGTTATACTTCCAGTGACCAGTATGAGAGAGTAAGAGTGATAACACCAAGTTTAACACACCTGCTCCCCATTCACAACTGAGTCCTTGTAACACTAATGAGTCACATGACAAAGGGGAGAGAAAATGGCTAATTGGGCCCAATTTGGAAATTTTCACTTAGTGGTGTACTCACTTTTTTGCCAGCAGTTTAGACATTAAAGGCTGTGTGTTGAGTTATTTTTAGGGGACAGAAAATTTACACTGTTATTCAAGCTTTACACTCACTAATTTACATTGTAGCAAAGTGTAATTTCTTCAGTGTTGTCACATGAAAAGATAGAATAAAATATTTACAAAAATGTGGGGGGTGTACTCACTTTTGTGAGATATTGTATATCATTTTTTCACACTTAAACATACATGTTTTACTTTAATACTTGGTATTAATAGTACTAATACTAATAATAATTATATTATAATACTGTATTTCCAGTCTGAGGAATCACAGCGCTAGAGTATAACTTTAAAGAAGAGTTCCACCAATAATTTAATCTTTATATAAATCATTTCCTTTATGCTTGCATAACAACATTTGGACAAAAAAAATGTTGTCCCTTGTAATCTGCCACTTCCGGGCGGTGACTATATATGTAACTTCCTGCTGCACCTGTGCTCCTGGGAGATGTGTGTCATCATTTCCCAGGAGTCTGTGGGCATCACTGAAAAATTGCATTGAGTTATTTCCAAACAGGAAATGACACAATGAAAGGCAGATGCTAAGGCTTCCATTTTTTGCTGGAGATTGATTATCTTCATTGGCATAACAATGGGGCTGGTCCTTCTTCCGTTGCCGCCTGTTGTGATGGCAACCAAACCGATTGCCTGCACTATGCCCCGTGAAGAATGCACGTGCAGCGAAAACGGGAGGTGCATGCTGGGTAGCCAGCAGCATCTTATCCCGGAAGAGAGTCCTAGTGGGCTTCACATGCCCACAATGAAGATTGAAACGCTCAGGAAGACGAAAAGTAAGGTAAGTAAATTCTAAAAAAAGATGTACTCGAACAGGCATTGAATTATAAACATGATTTAATGTATATGATTTATGCAAGCTGGGAAAAAAAATGTGGGCGGAACTTTGCTTTAATGTAACATTATTATAATCATAAATAATATATTTGACTTAGTTGAAAACATTGTTAAGTGTTGGGCCATTCTGCCATGGTTTAATGGACCATTAACCAAAGCAAAAACATGTAAAAAACAGGAGAAACAAAGCTCAAAAATAACAAATCAACATTAAGCCAAACGTGCAAAGAAAAAGACTAATGCAATATGTTCCTATAGTCTAAGTAATGACTTTGAACTGACATTGCAGCATGTCAAGTGCATTCCGTAGGGATAGCGCACATACACACTATAAAGTATTGCATGGACCATAGTCCTGAATGGATTGTTGAAGTAACAACATAAAAAGGAAAGCATCGGTTGAAGCTGGCTGGTAAAATGTATTGTGATATTTATCTGTTGCTAGTCAAAGCTTAATGCCTCTTGTTGGATTGTAAAATAGAGACCGGAAGTAAATTTGCAGCAGGCATTTGTTCTTTCTCTAACTTTGAACATAGCTTCCATTAGCAAAATGTGACTAAGTGATTTTAAGTGGTTTTTAGTGATAGTGAAGAAATACTTATTCAGTCTCAGATCTTAAAACACTCTTTCTACTAAAATATTGTTTTAAACTTGAAATATATTTCATGGAGAACCAGTTCCTTTAAAAGCATATTATGTTAACTAAAATCCTACCAATCCAGAAAGAAATGCATTTATTATATGCTCTTTGAATATAACGTGTCCCTCTGATGGTTGTGCTTTATATTTATCTTGGCACCAAATCGATTGAAAATCCTTTCACAGACTGAACATCTTACATTTAAAGGAATTGTTCCTATTGATATACCGTATATACTCGAGTATAAGCCGAGATTTTCAGCCTCTTTTTTGAGGCTGAAAGTGCCCCCTCGGCTTATACTCGAGTCACCGCTGTCTGACTGCTCGATCAGCGTATCGAGCAGACAGACGGCGGACATTAAAATTCAAAAGCCGCGCCTCCTTCTCCGCCTCCGCCTGTGATAGGCGGAACACTGAATTTCCCAGCAGTCAGTGTTCCGCCTATCACGGACATCCGCTCATTCTCATACTACGGACGACGATGAGAGGATGTCCGTGATAGGCGGAACACAGGCTGCTGGGAAATTGAGTGTTCCGCCTATCACAGGCGGAGGCGGAGGCGGAGGCGCGGCTTTTGAATTGTAGAATGGCCGCCGAGAAGAGCGGCGATCCATCGGCACGACACGGGACGGAGGAGGCACGGGACGGAGGAGGCACGGGACGGAGGAGGCACGGCACGGGACGGAGGAGGCACGGGACGGAGGAGGCTCGGGACGGAGGAGGCTCGGGACGGAGGCTCGGGACACAGGTAGGCTGGACACACACACAAGGCTGCACGGACACACACACAGGGATGGATGGATGGATGGACACACACACACACACACACACACACACACACACACACACACACACACACACACACAGGGATGGATGGATGGATACACACACACACACACACACACACAGGGATGGATGGATGGATGGATGGATACACACACACACACACACACACAGGGATGGATGGATGGATGGACACACACACAGGGATGGATGGACGGACACACACACAGGGATGGATGGATGGATGGACACACACACAGGGATGGATGGACGGACACACACACAGGGATGGACGGACACACAGGGATGGACAGCCATGTCTCACCCTCGGCTTATACACGAGTCAATAAGTTTTCCAGTTTTTTGGGGGTAAATTGGGGGCCTCGGCTTATATTCGGGTCGGCCTATACTCGAGTATATACGGTAGTCCAAAACCATGTTGCAAAATAATTGTGTCACCTGTGTCGCTATATAGAGCTGTTCCGATGTGGTGAGGATAAATGAAAAAGATATTGGACCAGCTCTATATAGCGACACAGGGGCTCACACTGTGGAGGCGCTGTAACCCCGGCAGGGGCAGGGGAGCTGGAGAGTGCGGTATTTTGATTTATGCACGGAAATCACAATGGTTTTTCCCAGAATTTAAGAAGCACTGAGCACAAGTCACTTTTTACTGTTTGGGAGTCCTTTTCAAGATAATGTGATTTTATGGACATTAAAACACTGAACTATATCATTATTGAAATTGAACACAATATAGAGTGTTTTATCATAAAAAAATGTTTTTGCACTTGAACACCAGCACTTTATAATTTATTTGTATTTTTATTTTTATTTGTTTTGTACACAAATGTTTGATATTATTGCCAATATTGTCATGTTTATTAGGTATGGTGGATTCTGCTTTAAACACTGTAGATTTGTATTAGGCACCAAGATAATCCCTTCTCCTTTTTTTTTTAATTATTCATATATCATCTTTTTTCAGGTAGAGCGCCACAGCTACCACTACTTCTTTATAGCCCATCCAATAGGGGCACCCGAGCGCCGCCCCCTCTATCTACGGTCGCCATCCCCATGCTCTTTCCAGTCCATGGATGCCACCCTCTATTCATGTGTCTAGTCCCTTTCAGGATGCCGGGTTTATACATTACATGAATGAATTACAGCGTCAGGGGTGGGTTTTTTGAAGCACCTGATTAGAGCCAGAGGCTCTAATAGGCTTCAAAATAGGATGGGCTCGTGGTGCAGAGCACTGCGCCATGAGCCCACCCAGGTGTTATAACAGTGAATGAATATTCGCTGTTGCAACACTGATCCTCCTCCCAACCAATTGGGAAGGTGGCTTGATTCCTGTCACTTGAATGGCTGAAAGGGCAGGCAATCCTATTCGAAGAATAGGGGGAGGGGAGGAGACACATGGCAGAAGCAAGGAGAAGACAAAGGAGTCGCTGGCAAATACCCCGATCCTCGCCACTACCCAATGTGCCTGTCGATGCCCGATCCCCGCCACTGCCCGATGTGCCTGTCACCTAGATGAGGTATGTGCCTGACAGCGAGGGGGGTTGAGGTGCCGTGGGGGAGGGGTGCTTGTTTTATGCCCCTGACAAACAAAAAAACGCCAGCCTCCACTGATCTTGCTATGGTTTTCTGCATCATGTTTCAGATGGGTGTTCTATGCTTGCACCATAGAACTTTCTTTCTTTACCAAGTCCTTTTTTACACTATGAAGTGCAGTATATAGGAGGGTGGAGCACTTTTCTGGTGCTCCACTCTCCTCTATACTTTTATAAGTATATGCTCTATATGTTTTCATAGTTTCTAAGGTTAAATAAAGACACCAGTCCATCCAGTTCAACCTGAGTGAGTGTCTACAATTGTCCCTGTACATTGCACACACACAGTGGTCCCTACCCTCTAGGAGCCCACAATCCAAGGTCCCCATTCATATACTAGGGCCAATTTTGGACAGAAGCCAATTAACCTACCTGCTTGTCTTTGGATTGTGGGAGGAAACTGGAGTACCTGGAGGAAACCCATGCAGGCACAGGGAGAACATGCAAAATCCAGGCAGGTAGTGTCATGGTTGGGATTTGAACCAGCGTCCCTTCTTACTACTAGGTGAGAGTGCTAACCACTACACCACTGTGCCACCTGTTTTATCCAAGGTCCCTTAAAAGGTATGCAAGTTCAGGACCTAAGATGTATGTCATCATTCCAGAGTCCGTTGCAGCTGGGCTCAGATACCTTCCCCCTGGGAGCAAGGATTTATTCAAAGACGGTTACCATTGTGGTGTCCTTTTATGAAGCAGTGAATCCTATTCACTTCTTCATTCTCCGGCATTCACAGAGGAGATCTTTCTCCTCTGTGTGCCACTTTATGAAGCGGAGTAGATTGCTTCACCCTTGGAGGAGTGAAGCGATCTACAAACGCTTCTAACACTGGAGAACGGCCCCTAATACTGGAATCTCATGAGACTTTACGAGATTACAGTACTAGAAATTCACCGATACACAGAGATGTCAATTTATTAAGCAGTGATAAATTATCACAGCTCAATACACTGACACACGGTGTGATTAATGTTAGTGAAATAAAGCATCCCCCTACATAATATATACATGTATACACACACAGACATTATATATACATGTATATACACACACATTATATATATATATATACATATACACATTATATATATATATATATATATATATATATATATATATATATATATATATATATATATATGTATATATATGTATACACATAACTATGACAGGGGGACATGGTTACAGTGTTGGGGGGTCTGAACGAGGCATAAGGAAGTTAATTATCTTCCTCTTTCCTCCTCAGATCCCCCCACATTCTCTCTTCACTCCCCGGTTCTCCACCTCTGAGCTGGTGAATCGGGGAGTGTGAATTCTGACACAGATCACCAGTGAAGTGCTGAGATCCCAGCTTCATAAACTGGCCGTTACTGTGTCATTCTATGAGGATTCTCAGTGTGTGGAGATATTCAGCGGGAGAACAAGTTCAAACACTTCTCCCCCGATTATCTCTGGTTTATAAACTGTTTATGGGCTGTGATCAGCGGCGATCCTCTGGATCTCCACTGATCACTGCTTCATAAACGGACACCTGTATTTGCTGTTTTTCTTTTTGTTTTTCCTTTAAGTTGTAAATTGTTTATAAATGTATGTAAAATATGTTGTATTTTTGATTTGATGGTTACATTTTTTCTTGTTTTAGAAAATTGATAGTGCTCCTGAGGAAGCGTTGGTAATAACGTGAAACATGTAGAGCGCCAAAGTATTTCTAAGATTGGTTCTGTGATCAATATCCTGTCCACTGTACCCCCTTCTTCTCTGTATACTAAGTATTAATGTATATTTGTTTACCTTCTGGGTATATATATCTGATGGAAACAGACATGGATATGATGTAAAACTGTATGAAGATAGACAGGCTATATAAAAACAGTACTCGATGTGTTTTATAACTATTTTTCTTTTAAATAAATATATTTTGTTTACGCTTAATATATATATCATTTTTTCTTCATTATTTTTTATGCTATATATTCAACCACAGAAGTATGCCTAAAAAGTCCAACACAACCAACTATTTTTTTTTAGGTTTTTTGTGTTTTTCCCCCTTCTTTTTCTTCTTTTTTCTTTGTTTTATTTCAAATTATTGAAAGGACGTGGCATTTGGAATTTTTGTTTTGCAGTGTATCCACAGAACCACCCTGTGTTAGATACACACTATATATTTTTTATTGTTAATGGGCTCAGATACAGGTATGCAATTCCATGGACCTGTGCTGAGTTGCACAAAAAACTGTGGCTGTAAAACCACTTCAGCTCAGAAAGGTTTTACCTTCTTCATGACCAGGCCAGTTTTTGCTATTTAGCAATGTGCTACTTTAGCGGGGTCATGCAACACTGTACAGAAATGAAAATTTTATCATTTTTTTTACACAAATAGAGCTTTCTTTGGTGGTATTTGATCACCACTGGGTTTTGTATTTATTATATAAAATAAAAAAAAGATTACAATTTTTAAAAATAAAAAACAATATTTTTTTCTTTCTGCTATAAAACTTATCAATTGAAAAAGTAAAGGAATCAAATTTCTTCATACATTTTGGGCAAAATGTAAATTTCTACATGTTTTTGGTAAAAAATTGATTGGTTTGCTTGAAATCGTCAGCATCTACAAACTATGGTATATACAGTATATTGATTTTTTTTATAGATATACTACTAATGGCAGAGATCAGCAACTTATAATGGGACTGTGATAGTGTGGTGGACAATCTAACACTAACTGATTTTGGGGGGAACTGACTGACTGCCAGTGACACTAATACAGTGATCAGTGACAATACTATATACTGTCTATATACTGTCACTGTGTGCCTAACAATGTGTAATGTGTGTAATATGTGCTGCTTTTTACTAAATGTCTCATCATTTCTCATTACTGCTTTGTATGGTATGTTGCTTTGCCTGCACAGGCCACCATCCGCAGTACATTGTGGGTGGGCGGTCCTTAAGCGGTTAAACAATGTTAAAATATAAACACATGCTAATACATTGTAACTTGCTATGAGAAAAGATAAGTGAGCCATAGTGCAAAGTACAGGCATACCCCACTTTTAAGTACACAATGGGGTTTATTTACTAAAGCTGGAAAGTACAAAATCAGGCTCACTTCTGCATAGAAACCAATGAGCTTTTAACCTCGGCTTGTTCAATTAAGCTTTGGTAATAAAACCTAGAAGCTCATTGCAGAAGTGAGCCTGATTTGGCACTTTCCAGCTTTAGTAAATAAACCCCATTATGTACTTAAAAGCGGGGTATGCCTTAGCCAATTTGAAGCAGAAGTGACACTGGATCTTAAAGGGAACCTGTGTCCAGATCATACACACTTAAGTGTTTACATATTTTGAACAAGCAGGAAATGCACTTTAAAACATCTCTGTGTCAATAAGCATTGTGGGGAAATTAATTTTTACATTTTGGAATACAGGCAATAAAATCTTAATTTTTTCTTTGAGAATAGATATTGGTAGGCTGCTAGTCCAAAATATAAGCAACCAGCATATGTTTTAGGAAGATAAACTCTAGAGTGTTTGTTGTGATCTTTTAGGATCTTTGTAAATGAATAACCCTACAGATCATGTAGGGCTAGTTTTGCAAATTGTTAGTAGTATTTAAAAAGTTTAATGTCCATAGTCTAGTCACATATGCAGATTCAAGTCATTATGGATGATGATATTGCAGAAAGAAACAGAGTCTCAAGATGTTAATGTAATATGTAGCTTGCTCTTTAACAACAAGTGCCCTAATTAGCCAGGATAATAGAAAACACATTTCCAGTGAGGTCAACCAGAAATGGTGAGAATGACCACTTTTGGAAAGGTCCAGCTGTCCAATGATCGTTATTATTGAGCAGCCTTCCTACTGTAAGGGCATATCTACCTACATCTACATTAATATAATTTGTAACCATGTCCCGATTGCCATCATTTATAAAAGCATGTAAAAAGAAAATATCTATACTGGCTATAAGACCCAATCAATTTGCAGCTTTAATGTTTAATTTTTTTTTTTACATTTTGAAAGCAACTGCAAATGTAATAATGGGCCAAGTCTCAACAAATGACAAGCTACAGTCACATAATGTCCCTCTACTTTGCATGTCCTTGGAAAAATAAACTCATGGCTTAATAACAATGTAAATAGTGACAAAGAATTGCCTTCCATTTACTGACTTCATAAAAAAATTTAGACATCCAAGGCCAGCAGGCTTTACAGAAACGTTAATTGTTAATAGTCTCCAGGAGTTATCAGCTGTGCATTGATGGACACATGAATGAACGCTGCTGTTAAACACTTTCTTAGCCTGAAAGCACTCAAGATATTGAAAATAACAGAAATGAGCCAACTTCTGCCCTTCCAATACCATTTTTTCTGTTTTTTTTTTCTGATTTCTATTATTGTCTTGTTTTCAGCTTAAATTACAATTCTTTCTTGTATCAAGTTCATCTTTTTTGTGGAAAATCTGAAAATCATTCCCCCTACCGAGTTTCCTTCCACAGCACTGGCTTTTTACCAAAACACACTTCCTGGACACACTTGTGTGTATGAATGAAAATGTAAAAATAAAAGCAGTGTTCTTGATAAAAGCTGTCATAAGTTGGAAGAAGAGTAACATAACTACCTAGACCCTACTACTACTTTTAATATTAATGATAATTTTGGCACTCTGGAAATAAATGTGTATACCTTGTCACAGATGCCAATCTATCAGGATCTGAAGCCAAAGCAGCATCAGTTCAGTGTCTGCCACCCATCTCTGCCAATCCCTCCACTGGCTGCCACTCACCCAATGAATTAAATTCAAAATACTAACAATAAATTACAAAGCCATCTACAACTTGGCCCCCAGCTACATCACTAACCTAATCTCAAAATATCAACCAAATCGTTCTCTTAATTTCTCCCAAGACCTCTTGCTCTCTAGTTCCCTTGTCACCTCCTCCCACGCTGGCCTCCGGGACTTCCCTTGAGCTTCTATGATTCTATGGAATTCCTTACCCCAATCTGTTGAACTATCTCCTACTCAGTCCACTTTTCGGGGAACCCTGAAACCTTTCTCTTCAGAGAAGCATATCTCGCCTTCTACTTCAAAGTAGACATTCCAAGGTATTTAGTAGGAGGCATGAAATATTACACTATCGGAGTGCTTTTTTTTTCATGTGATCCAGACCCACTCTTGAATGAGGGTTTAAACCTCCATCTGGGTGCTGGATTTGTTCAGAACTGCCTTACTGAGAGTGATTATCCTGTCTGTTGGGAATGCTGGATTGTTTTTATACAGAAGCGCAAGTTGACCATTCTAGTTAAGGGGTCATACATTGTCTGATAAACAGAGCATGAGAGTGTGAGGTGTTACCTGGCCTATTTAAGAATCCTTACTTCCTTCACAGCTGTGGAACTATTGCATCTGCTATTCTCCTGTTTTTTGGGACTTTGTTTGATCACATGTATATAACCAATATTCTTTTCACCCTTTGGAATTGGGATATATCTTTATGTAATTCAATAACACTAGAGAGCTGCACTATGTGTTTATTCTCAGAAGAAAACATAACCTTTGGAAATAGGGGGCTTCCCCAGTTTGTTAAGGAATAGTATTTCAGTGAGTCTTCCTCCATTTCTAATAGTAATTCGATTTTACAGTTTACATCATTCTTCTGACCTTAGTTATCACATATCAAATTACCAAGAGGATTTAAACTCTGGAAGTGTCTAAAACTAAAAGAAGAGTATTTCTCCAAAAAGATTAGATATTAACAAGTGTGAAATGTTACTTTAATGCCTAGTTTCCCAACCTGCTAAGTGCATTACCTATGATTAGGGATGAGGCCGCGTACACACGCGGGGACTGTTCGCTGAAACTTTGTTCGTCAAACAGTTGCCGCAACAGTCCGCTCAAAATTTGCATGAGCGGACTTGCCCACACACGAGCGGACTGTTTCAGCGAACTGTTTGCCAAACAGTTCGCTCAACTTTTGAAATGAACGGACTCGCCCACGTAAGGCGGAGGCAAGTCCGCCCATTTCGAGCGCGTGTACAGGTAGGCGGGGCCCGCGAAGGAGACGTCGCGGGCACCGCCGCCTGGAATGGACTTAAAGGGACACCCAACGCCGAAAAAAATCGGCGTGGGGGTTCCCCCAAAGTCCACAACAGACCCTTGTCCGAGCACGCTACCCGGCCGGCCAGGAAAGGGGGGGCGAGCGAGCACGCCCCCCCCTGAGCCGTACCAGGCCGCGTACCCTCAACATGGGGGGTGCCTTGGGGAAGGGGGGGCCGCGCGGCCCCCCCACCCCAAAGCACCTTGTCCCCATGTTGATGAGGACAAGGGCCTCTTCCCGACAACCCTGGCCGTTGGTTGTCGGGGTCTGCGGGCGGGGGGCTTATCGGAATCCGGGAGCCCCCTTTAATAAGGGGGCCCCCGGATACCGGCCCCCCACCCTATGTGAATGAGTATGGGGTACAATGTACCCCTACCCATTCACCTGTAAAATAAAAGTACCCAAAAAAAAACACAACACACGAGAAAAAATATTTTATTGCACAGCTCCGGGGGTCTTCCGTCTTCGGGGGTCTTCTCGCCGGACTCCTCCGCTATCTTCGTGTAGCTCTTTTGCTAGCGGAGGAGCCCGGCTTTCTTCCTCCCCGCCGCCGGCCTCTTCTCCCGACTTCGGGGGTCTTGTCCCCCTCTTCGGTTCTTCTGCCGGGCCACCGCGCCTTCTTGTAGCTCTTTTGCAGGCGGTGGCCCGGTCTTCTGTCGCCGCTGTCGCCGTCGCCGCCTTCCGTTCTTCTTCTTCTTCCTCTTCTCCAGGAGATGTTGACACGACGCTCTCTCCGACCGGAATGCCAGAGCCGCCCTGCGCTGCCACTTATATAGTGACAATGGGGCGGTGTCACATGGTATATGTCACATGGGTTGGTCACATGGGTTGATGTCACATGGGGACTATGACATCGTAAGGGGGCGGGGTCACCATGTGACATCAACCCATGTGACCAACCCATGTGACATATACCATGTGACACCGCCCCATTGTCACTATATAAGTGGCAGCGCAGGGCGGCTCTGGCATTCCGGCCGGAGAGAGCGTCGTGTCAACATCTCCTGGAGAAGAAGAAGAAGAACAAGAAGAAGAAGAAGAACGGAAGGCGGCGACGGCGACAGCGGCGACAGAAGACCGGGCCACCGCCTGCAAAAGAGCTACAAGAAGGCGCGGTGGCCCGGCAGAAGAACCGAAGAGGGGGACAAGACCCCCGAAGTCGGGAGAAGAGGCCGGCGGCGGGGAGGAAGAAAGCCGGGCTCCTCCGCTAGCAAAAGAGCTACACGAAGATAGCGGAGGAGTCCGGCGAGAAGACCCCCGAAGACGGAAGACCCCCGGAGTTGTGCAATAAAATATTTTTTCTCGTGTGTTGTGTTTTTTTTGGGGGTACTTTTATTTTACAGGTGAATGGGTAGGGGTACATTGTACCCCATACTCATTCACATAGGGTGGGGGGCCGGTATCCGGGGGCCCCCTTATTAAAGGGGGCTCCCGGATTCCGATAAGCCCCCCGCCCGCAGACCCCGACAACCAACGGCCAGGGTTGTCGGGAAGAGGCCCTTGTCCTCATCAACACGGGGACAAGGTGCTTTGGGGGGGGGGGGCCGCGCGGCCCCCCCTTCCCCAAGGCACCCCCCATGTTGAGGGCACGCGGCCTGGTACGGCTCAGGAGGGGGGGCGCGCTCGCTTGCCCCCCTTTCCTGGCCGGCCGGGTAGCGTGCTCGGACAAGGGTCTGTTGTGGACTTTGGGGGGACCCCCACGCCGATTTTTTTCGGCGTTGGGGTTCCCCTTTAAGTCCATTCCAGGCGGCGGAGCCCGCGACGTCTCCGTCGCGGGCCCCGCCTACCTTGACGCGCTCGAAATGAGCAGACTTTCCTCCGAGCGGGAACAGTTTGCTCATTTCGAAAGTAGCCTACACACGGGCGGACTGTTCGCTCAAACAAAGTTTCAGCGGACAGTTTTTCGGAATTTCCGAAAGACTTTGTCCGTCAAACTGTCCGCTGAAACTGTACGCTGAAAGCCCACACACGGGCGGACTGTCCGCTGAAACACTGTTCAGCGGACAAAGTTGAGCGAACAGTCCGCCCGTGTGTACGCGGCCTGAGTCGAACACCCCCCGGTTGGTTCGCAGCAGAACATGCAAACAGGCAAAAAATTTGTGCAAACATTCGAACACCGTTAAAGACTATGGGACAAGAACGTAAAAAATCAAAAGTGTTAATTTTAAAGGCTTATATGCATAAAAGGTGTTTTGGGACCTGGGTCCTGTCCCAGGGGAGATGTATAAATGCAAAAAAAAAGTTTTAAAAATGACACCTTGTCCCCATGTTGATGGAGACAAGGGCCTCTTCCCCACAACCCTAGCCTGGTTATTGTGGGGAAGAGGCCCCACAACGACCCCCTCTTTTCCTGCGGCCTGCCAGGTTGCGTGCTTGGATAAGAGTCTGGTATGGATTTTGGAGGGGACAACCTGGTTCAGGTTGAGAACCCTGAGGAATATGAGATATAATCTTCTATTGACTTGGACGCATACAATATATAGTTTACCGGAGGGGTTACGGTCTGGAGGAACACTCATGGGTGTCATCCTTGAACGTACATGCCCCTGCCCTCCTTTGTGCTTTCCATAGATGTTTTCCTCTCAAGCCTGGGCCTCTCCCAAGGGGGAGGGGTCATTGAGGAGGGGGTACTGTCAGGGTTGGGTTGTCAGTGCACAGAGCTGCTCAACTGTCAGTTAATTACCAGACACTCCTGGTTCCCACAGTGACTCACCTGGTTACCATTAACCTGCCTCATTAGTCCAGCCATCCCGTTTTGGCTATTTAAGCAGCTTTGCTAATCTTCTGCTCACCCTTGCATGGTCAACATTATCCAGTGTTTTCCTGTCTGTGTTCCTGTGTATGACTTGGCCTGGCTGACTTTTCTTCCGAATCCTGATCCTGCTTTGACTCCTTACTACGCTGATTTCTGGCTTCCTGGTCTGGCTCATCTGATTACCTGCTCTGGCATCCAAACACTGGCTTCATGTTTTGACTACGTTCCTGAACTATGTTATTTTTTTGCTATTTAATTAAAGGTGTGATGTTAACTGCATTTTCTCTTTCTGCCTGGTCTGTGGTTCCTGATAGTAAGGAAAGCAATTGACAAGAAAGCTAGAGAGCAAGAAGTCATAGGAGGAGTGAAAAGGACAGTTTGAATGATATTTTGAGGTAGTTTTGTGGATGGCTTTGTGTGTTGTTGTTAGTAATTTGAATTGTATTCATTGGGTGAGCGGAAGCTAGTGAAGGGATTAGCATAGAGGGTTAGTGACTACTGAAAGGCTGTTGAGTTAGAGGGGTGGGAAATAGGACAGCAGTAGAGAGGATGAAATTAAATATGTAAGTTAGATAGCATAGAATAAAGCAATAAAGTGCCCATAGTAGGTAAGGGGGTCCAGGGGCAAGTAGTTAGATGGATGTTAGAAAGAAGTTTTGAAACCTCTTTTGAGGTAACAAAGTCAAAAGAGGAAGAAAGTACTGAATTTATTGGCAGAGAGGTAAACCATATCTGGACAGTGCAAATCTCATCATGAATTACATTGATCTCTCTTTTTTTAAGTGATTGGCAATGTCCTCGGCAGTGATTGGTTTATTGGTTGAAGGCAGAGGGAAAAAAATAATATAGATAAAGAGTTAAAGGTAAAAAAAAGAGTTGGGGGTTTGGTCTCACAATGGCAGCATGACGATGTGTCCCAACCTCTGTATCTCACAACCTTTTCAACTTGAACTTGTACAGTGTTCTGTACAATCTGTATTACACTCTCTATGCCAAAGGGAGAAAGAGCCAGAGAGTACACCAGTCCATTACCAACACCACTGTCACTGATTACTTTACCCCTCGTTTCTCTACCCACTGAGAACACAGAGAGGGTGCTGATTTCAAGCAAGGCTGATTTCAAACAGTACACCAAAATGACTCCTTCAGTGCAAGAGCCCTCACCCTTGGAAGCCAGCTTGTAGGCTAATCTCGACAGGAACAGATGTTGGCGCCTACATCAGGCCCTCACCAGAACCTTAGCCTGGATTTCCATCATCCTTCAGACCTTATTAAAAGTGGTTGTATAGTCTTTTTTACAACTTTTACCTACAGGTAAGCCTATAATAAGGCTTATCTGTAGGTAAAAAAATATCTCCTAAACCTGTACGGTTTAGGAGATATTCCCCTCGCAATGCGCCGCTGACTGCAGCGGTGCATGCACACAGGGGATTCTCGGCTGAAAGTCCGGCAGACGCTGGACCCTGCCGGAAAGAAATGTCCCGTGCACAACCGTGGGAGTGACGATATTGTGGCTCCGGCCACTCACAGTGCCAGAGCTGCAATACCCGGAAGACACGCCAAGGGAACCTGTCAGCGTGGATCAGGCGAGATGTCGGTGCCTCGTTCTAAGGTAAGTATTTCATAATGAGCTAGTATGCTGTGCAAAACTTCAGCGGGTTTACTACCGCTTTAACCTCCCTGGTGGTAATCCCGAGTCTGGCTCGGGCTGGGATTTCAGTACCACGAGCGGTAACCCTGAGCCAGACTCGGGATCGCATCGCTGGATACCGGGAGAGTTACTTACCTTATCCCCTGGATCCAGCGATGTCCCCCCCGCTGTGTGTGTGAGCCGTGCTTCACTAAATTCACACAGTGCCCGAGTGCCGCTGAGCTCCGTTCCCTGCGACGTTACAACACACGGGAGCGGAGATTGGTGTCAAATTCAAAAAAGTTAAAATACACAATACACATACAGTACTGTAATCTTACAGATTACAGTACTGTATAAAAAAAAATACACATCCCCTTTGTCCCTAGTGGTCTGTCCAGTGCCCTGCATGCACTTTTATATTATAAATACTGTTTTTTTCTACCTGGAATTTGGAGATTGTCCATAGCAACCAAAAAGTGTCCCTTTATGTCCAAAGTGATTTTAGACCAGCTAGAAAACAGCGATAATAAATTAGAATCACTTGTACAATTGAGCGATAGCGATTTGTGGGGAGATCCATCATCAAACACTAAATCTAATGACAACGACAATTCTGCAAATGAGCAAATTTCAGTGTTTTTGGATTTGATTACATTATTGAATAATTTTTATTATTATTTGTTATCATTATTTATAGTTATTTATTATATTATAAACTTTATCATACCTGGGATGTCTACTAGACTCTTGTTTGAACAGATTTAAGAGAGTTATTCCTAAGAATTGCAGGCCTACAATATAAAACGCCAAATTTTCATGCAAAATAATTGTACCGCTTTCAGCGTTTAAAATCAGAAACAATCATACTGCCAGGGAGGTTAATAAATATCAAATTAACAAAGTGGATTTAAGTTTTTCTCCAAAAATTTTAGATATTAAGGGATAAGTTCAGCTTTGGGAACATGTTACATGTTCCACCTGTTTTTAGGGTGGAACATGTAACATGTTGCCATTCCTGCAGTGGGTTGGTTATCTGAGCCCTGTGTGTTACAGCAGTACAGAGAAAAGTTCTCCGTACCAGCTGTCACTTTTTGAAAAGAGAACGGTGATGCAGGGCTCCTTTGCAGCTCTCAGCTTGTTAGTTCTCAATGAACTACCACGGTGCTGTTGAGCGCCGTGGTAGTTCATTGATTCTTCCTGTCAGGTGCTGATCGCTGGTGCAAGGTTTTCCAGGCTCCTAAAAAATAATAATAATATTACATTTTTTTGGGTTAGCATTATTCTCTAAATAAGGTTTCTGTATAACTTATTGACTTGTTTAAAAAAAATTAAGTGAAATCTGAACTGATGAATTGTTATGAAAATGTTAAAGAGGAAATAAACACTGCCTCCTCTTATTTATTTATTTTTCGACCTGCAAAGTAAAGGCATAATGTGCTAGTAAGCGTTGCATGCTAGCACATTATGTGAAATTTACCTGTATACGAAGCCCTCGTTGTCCCTGCTAGAGGTCACATACATCTTCTCCTGCCTTCCTTCCGGGTCCATGGACTCCAGCCAGTCACACAGCTGGTCAAGGTACAGAGCTCTGATGAAATGGCATGGGTGGCCGTTCCTTCAGAGCACATGCAGCGATGATGTCATCAGTGGTGTATATAGTAAATATCTCCTAAGCGGTGCAAGTTTAGGAGATATTTACAGTACCTATAGGTAAGCCTTATTATAGGCTTACCTATAGGTACATACAATCAAGGGAAGTTTACTTCCTCTTTAAGTTTGTGGAATAGATATTATTAATATTTATTTCTATAGCTCCAACAGTCTGCAGAGAACATTACAAAATAAAGGGAAGCAGTACAGTTACAATACAATGCAATACAAGAAGGTCAGGAGGGGACTGTGAGAGCTTACAATCTACAAGGGAGAGGTAAATGATACAAAAGGTATCACTCTGAGGAGTGAAGGGAGAAAGAGCCTGAGAGCAAACAAGTGCAATACCAACCCGCTTGTCATTGATTATTTTACCGCTCACTTCTCTACCCACTGAGAATGCATCATGACAGAGAGGATGCTGATTTCAAGGAAGACTTATTCCAAACAGTGCACCACAATGGCTCCATCAGTTCAAGAGCCCTTGTCTTAGGGAGCCAGCTTGTGAGCCAATCTTGATAGAATCAGATAGCAGCTCCTGCATCATTCTCAGGCTGGACAATGGAACAAGGCAGGGTTGTCCACTTTCGGAAGAGAGGGCGTTACAACAAGAATATTCCTTCACATGGGAAAAAAAAGAAATAACTTACTTAGGTATTAAAATAACAAAAACGGTACAGGAGCTATATCTATCGAATTATATTCCACTAGTAAACGAAATCAAAACAGTGTTAGGAAAGATAAGAAAGGGTTCAATATCCTGGACAGGCAGAATTAACATGCTGAAAATGGTAGTATTACCTAAAATCACCTATAAACTTCAAATGCTCCCAATTAATATTCCAAATAGTTTCTTTAAAATAATAAAATCACTTTTCCTAAAATTTATATGGCAAAATAAGAAACTGAGGATAAATTATAATATATTAATCAGGAAAAAAAAGGGGTGGGATGGCTTTGCCAGACATATATAGATATTATAGTGCAATCACGTTAGCGAGAATGGTGGAATGGGCAAATGTGGACACGGATAAAAAATGGGCAAAAATGGAAGAGTTTCTAATAGGTACACAATTAAAAAAAATTATATGGATCCCCCCAAAATGTAGATTTAAAGTAGGCACGAATAAGGCATACGAAATTACGAAAGTAACGTTTAAAATATGGGATGCACTGCACAGGAGAAATAAATGGGAATATAATTCTCCACTAATTCCATTAGAGGGCACAGATTTTTTTACCCCAGGAAAGGGTACTTCACTAGGTAAACAAATGGAAAATACACAATTAAAAGATATCACTATAGGCGGTAATGTAAGGTCAAAACAATATATACTTGAGAAATATTGTTGGAAAATTTTTAAGGAATGGGAGTTTGCACAGATCCAACATTTTGTTAGTTCAATTCCAAAACCCATAAGAGATGAAAATAATTTAACACCAATAGAAAAATTATGTAACTCTAAAACAAAAGTAAAGCACTGTATGTCAAAAATGTATGAATGTTTGTCGGAAATGGAGGCACATGAAAAAATACCAGCTATAGGAAAATGGGAATTGGATATGGGTATCAAAATAGAGGAAAAGCAGATGATGGAGTCAATATATAGGCAGGTGTCAGATGTAACGTCTAGAGAGGTAAATTATAAGTGTATGATGAGATGGCACCTAACTCCTGATAGACTCCATAGAATAGATCCTTCTAGACCCAGCTACTGTTGGAGGTTGTGTAATCTACCGGGGACAGCATTCCACATTTGGTGGGAATGTCCAGAAATAAAATTATACTGGCAAGAGATTATAGTTTATATTGAAAAAATAACCGGAGAAAAAATACCATGTAGCCCGTTAGAATGTCTGTTCTATAGAGTAGATGAAATAAGTAGCAACTTACAAACGGAAAAAAACAAGGGAAAAAAAATCAACTCACTAGTAGTTTATTTGCTTAATGCGGCAAAAGCCTTGATACCGGTAAACTGGACACAAATTAAAAAACCCACCATTAGAGAATGGGTGCAGAGAATTGAACATATTAATAATATGGATTACTTAATTAAAATGGAGAATAATCAAATGAAAAAATATTGGGCAATATGGAAAAATTGGAGATCGTTCAAGAAGACAGAAACTTACATCCAAGCGCTTGTAGAATAATTAGAGGAGGAGGAGCTAACAAACAGAGGGGGAGGATGGGAGGGGGGATTAGGGTATATTGGGGAAAAATGGTAGAGAGGGAAGATAGAAAATATATTGATTGTTAAGTAGGTAGGGTAATTAGGCCACGAAGTGTATTGAAGTGAATATTTGTTGTGTACATGTGTTCTTTTCTGCCACATGGTATTTTTGGCCTGTGTGGTGGTCATTTTATAATATTTTTTCTTTTTTCTTTTTTGATACCCTAACGGATTGTGCCTTTTTGTAAGTGCAAACATTTAATAAAATTTAAATAAAATAAAAAAGAACATCAGGCTGGACTCCACACTTTGTTACTTTTGCAACATGATCTGAGTCCTACATCCCTCCACACAGATGCCGTGATGACCTCTCTCAGGGCCTTTGCTCTCTGGCAGCAAAAATTACCACTTGCCTCTCGGTCACAGTAGATTTACTGTGACTGAGCGACAGCTGCAGGCTCAGCAATGTAAATAAACTTTGCTGGGTTGCTTCTGGGTTTGGGGCATGCAGGCACTCACCTCTGGCTGAACTGTGCTGTACAGCACAAGTTTGTCAGCAGGTTCCAGCTAATGATTTTGGCTGTGAACCTGCAGATCATGGTAGCCAATCAAAGCCCTGTGCCTTGTTTACAAATAGAGACACAGGATATGGCTGGTTCTTCTCTGCCTGAGCCCTTTCTGCTCCAGAGATAGAAGAAAGCCAGACTTGCATGAGAAGAATCAGCACATTTACAATGGAATACACTTTGTTAGGTACATTGAACCCTTTGATCACCTTTCAGTTAGCCCTTTGATTGCCCTGTCGCCAGTGTCATTACTACAGTGTACAGCATGTATTCACTGATCACTGTATTACTGTCACTAGCGACATCAGATAGCTTTAGATAGCATCAGGGTCAGTTAGCCCCTCCCCCCAAGCCAGGGTCAACTAGCACCAGATTGACCGCCACACTATCGCAGTTACACTAAAAGTTGCTGATCACCACCATTATAATGTCTGAATGGATCAGTATTTTCATCATGATCAGAACTGATCTGGAAAGCACTATTGGGCGAACGAGAGACTTGTGACACTAGAAGGAGCACGGGAGTGGTTTCTATCTTCTTTATTGTATGCTGCTGAATATTATTTGATGCCATTTTTACCTCATCATAAATGTGAGTTATGAGAAAATTTTTTTATCTAATAAAAAGTTATTGGCTTATCATTAAGTCTGCGCAATGAGACCACTCTTTTTATATTTTCTATGGCTACTGGGAGAATTATTTTTCTAAAAATAAGTAATTTGAGGAACTCCTGGGAAGCGGAGTGCTAAGCAAGGAGGAAAAGGATTTTCCCATTGGACGGTTTTCTTTGAGTGGATCAAACTCGTGGTGATAAAGAAAAATTGGGATATATGATCTTCTCTGATTCAATCTGACATGCGTTTGATTTGCAGACTGATGGTAAGAGTCAGTAATTTTGGGTGCTGGTGGTGGTTCCCTCTATTCTGCATATGAATCTGAATACGATCATTGTGACAAAGAATACCTCACTGGAATCCGTACATTAATAATCTGAACTTTATTTATTTATTTTTTTAAAGCGCTATATCATAATTTATATTTGTTTCTATATTGTTTCCAGCAATATTTGTGTTAGCTGCTATATTTCTTTATTTATGGTTTCTTTATGCTTTTAGCGCAACAAAATTTATTTGTATTGGCGTAGTACATCCTGGCCTTTTAGACACCAGAACTGCAGTATTTCATGGTAAAGTGGTGAGCACCAGAAGTGCAGTACAAGTTGGTTAGGTGACTAGCGCTAGTACTGTAATGCATCCATAGCCACCAAGAATTCAAGCACATGCCCATAGAGCCCATAGTAGCCTTTCAAAGGCACTTGCAAACCCTAATTGGCCACTTCCAGATTCAACAGCACCCGTTATCCCCCCAATCTCATCGCGGCCTGGATTTCAGATGGAAACAGCAAACTTAACAAGGACTTTTGATTTTTTAGCTCTTTTTTTTACCAAATTGTGGACCAAAGTGATCTTTCTGTTAAACAGTACCATCAACCCAAACTCATACCTTGCCAGGCCATTCAAGTGGAAATCTATCACGGTTTCCAAATTTAAAACATTTTTGAGCCTAACCCTTAACATGGGCATTGCAAAAAAGAATAAATTGCAGTCAAATTGGTCCACACACCCGATTCATCATATGCCTATGTTTTCTGCTGCAAAGGCCAGGAACAGATGAGCCAATCATGTGTTTTATGCATTTCAATGACAATACCCTTTGTCATCCTTAGAATGACCCTGACCATGATCATAAAATTTCCCCCCTCATAAATTACAATTTTGCAGATGTGTAGCAAAACATCTCCATAGACGAGTCTCTTGTACATTTAACTGGCAGGTTTGCAATTAAGCAATATATTCCCAGCAAGTGTGCCAAATATGGGGTAAAACTGTATAAACCCTGCAAAAGGGCTGCAGACTATACATACTGCTTTAGAATTTAGGAGGAAAATAAAGTGGAGGAGCCCTCTGAATGCTCAAACTACACGAGGAGCAGTAGCAAGATAGTGTGGAACTTGTCACCCTTGTTTTGTAAAAGATACCATTTGTACATAGACAAATTTTATGCAAGTGTGCCACTTTTTAGAAATACGTTCATTCAAAAAATTGGCTGTTGTGGCACCATGGGACCTAATTGCAGGAGCTTCCCCCAACGGCTCATTGACGCCCCACTTAGAAAGAGGGAGAAAGCCTGCTTGTGTAATGAAGAACTACTCACAGTGAAGTAAAGGGATGTAATTCATCTTCTACTCATGATGGTCCAAATTAACATGGCCTCTGGTGTCATTAAAATACCTTTCTGTGTCCACGACTATAATCCAAATAAGGGAGGTGTACACCTCAATGACCAAATGATGAACCTGTATTTAGCATCTCACAGAGCTATTTAGCTGGTTAAAAATACTGGTACAAAAAGTGTCTATTTGCCTCTATATAATGCTTTTATTATTTACAAAGCAAATAGAATAACTGAATCCTTCCTAAAATTTCAGTAAGTGATCATCACAGCCTCTTTGCATCTAGAAGGTGCTGTGGCCAAACGCCTAAATCCAGATGCAGTTAGCCGGTTGCATGAGAGGCATTTTCCAGGTGTCCTCGAGCTCCCTGATACCCCAACACAAAAGTCACCCAAAAAAGATGTCATGCCTGTGGGAAACACGGAATGAGACATGACACTCGTTTATATTGTCCCTCCTGTTCTGGCAAAACTGGCCTCTGCCTCAAGGACTGCTTCCATCATTACCACACTGTAAAGGACTTTTAGTCTAGGGTACAACATAGCACAGTATAGGGCACACAATTCTGCACAATAAGGGTCTCTAAAGATGTTAGGTGATCTGTAAACTATCGCATTTTGAGAGACCATTTTAATTGAAAAAAATGTAAGAAAACGTACAAAGAAAAAATGAAAAAAAAGTTGTTTGCTTTGTTTGCTTTGCAGAAATGCCAGTCGGTTGCAGAACTGATCTGTGTACTCTGACAGCAGCAGGGTGCTGGTCTCAGAATACATACAATTTCTCACAAAAGTGATTACACCCCTCACATTTTTGTAAATATTTTATTATATCGTTTAATGAGACAACACTGAAGAAATTACACTTTGCTAAAATGTAAAGTAGTGAGTGTACAGCTTGTATAACAGTGTGAAGTTTCTGTCCCCTCAAAATAACGCAATACACAGTCATTAATGTCGACACGCTGGCAACAAAAGTGAGTACATCCCTGAAGTGAAAATGTCCAAATTGGGCCCAATTAGCCATTTTCCCTCCCTGGTTTCATGTGACTCGTTACAAGGTCTCAGGTGTGAATGGGGAACAGGTGTGTTAAATTTGGTGTTATCGCTCTCACTCTCTCATACTGGTCACTGGAAGTTCAACATGGCAACTCATGGCAAAGAACTCTCTGAGGATTTGAAAAAAAGAATTGTTGCTCTACGTAAAGATGGCCTAGGCTATAAGAAGATTGCAAGACCCTGAAACTGAGCTGCAGCACGGGGGCCAAGACAGTTGTTGGAAAACTTAGCCAGACAGGCACCCGGCCCAGAAGGCTTTGACATTATAAAGCCTTTTCCCCAATCATTACCTACAGATCTATGTCGGCCTACAACTCTACCATACAGGGTCACCCTAATCTGGTTGATTTGTTGAGAACCCATACTGTATATCTGTAGATGCCAAGCATGGGAAGGATCCCAACCAATATGCCAGTTTCTACCCAAATCCTCTTCTAAACACTGAACTAAAACTTTTGACCAAAATCCTTTTCAACAGACTCAAACAATAATTTATCCAGACCAAGCAGGCTTTGTGCCAAATAAAGAGGTGAAGAACAACACCCTGCGAGTGTTAGATGCAATACACCTGCCTTATTCTCAAAACATCCCAATGTGCCTACTCTCAACAGGTTCTGAGAAAGTATAACTTGCCCATTTTACTTGCCACCCTCCAACTTATAGCCCGTGCCCTAATATGTGCAAATGGTTAATAATCGCACAAAATAGGAATGTCCCTTATCACCATTGATTTTCTACTAATTGTGATTTCAAAATGAGCATACATTGTGACCAGGCAGTGGGAAAAGCCAATATAGACTCCGAGTAGGGCCCTCTGATTCCTCCTGTACTGAATTGTATTTTAACTGTACTGTTTTCCCTCATGTTGTAAAGTGCTGTGCAAACTGTTGGCGCTATATAAATCCTGTTTAATAATAATATAAATTTAGAATGCATTACTAGAGGGATCACCAGCAGGAGTAAGGAGGTTCTGATTCCTCTATATAAATCTTTGTCGCAACTTCATTTAGAATACTGTGTCAAGTTCTGGAGATCTCACTTACAAAAAGATATTGATAAGACAGAACAAGTACGGAGATGGGTAATAAAAATGATGAAATGTTTGGGGGATAAAACCTATTGAGAACGACTTCAGAAACTTAATATGTACACCCTTCGGGTGCCTCTGTTGCGCTTTCCTATTATCCACTGGTCTCTCCGGGTAAGCAGTTTATGGATTGAAAGATCCAAAAACTATATGCTAACTCCATGATATTTACTAAATATTACTTGTGTTTTCTTTTTTCTCTATATTCCTTGTTGTTCTGTACATACTATGTCAAAGCTGTTTGATTATGAGATCATCTTAATTTTTGTAGATGACAATAATTGGCTCCTCTTGAGGAAGCGGCTTATGCTGCAAAACATGGAGAGAAAATGTGCAGATGCAATGGACTACTCTGTCTTTTTCTGCTGTCACTTTTCTATGTTTCTATGTGATGATCACATGCCCGACTAAGGGGCCCTGCACAGTCCCAAGCATTGCCCACTTCTGTTTGTGAGGTAATGGTTCTTCAATAAAAATGTTTTGAATGAAAATCTATTGTGTGCTTGCAAATATTTACACTGTACTGCGCATATTCCAATTTCCGGTTGTTGCTGCAGCACTCATTATTATAAAGCCTATTGCAGGAATGTGTGTGATAAGAATATGGACGATCAATTGGACCACTGCTCCCCATGTAACACCTACACGCAGTAGGTGTTGTTCCTCTTGTCCCCTATTCCCCTTGTACAGTGGTCAGCAACAAAGTGCCACCTACAGAGAGGAGGGTAAACTTCAACTGCCTAAAACCTCCCACCACCTCCACCCCCATTTACAGATGCTGTTATCAGCATTGGAAGAACAAATATTAAAGAGAATACAACTTTTCAAAAGGCACAAAATACAATGGTAAGCTTATATCATATTAATATTTAGCAGGCAACTTCTCCTGGTATCCTTGTCTCCTGGAGGGGACAGGAAGACAACCTTCACTGTCATCCTCATGTTCAGCATCAGAAGTCTCAATTGCAGTAAGAAGCTCAGAGGCCTTAGGCATTTGGGGATTATCATGGGTAAGCACAACCCCCCATCACCTGGGCCTGCATCAATGTCCATCGTGGGGTCCATAGAGTCAACAGGATACTAAACATCTTCACTAGTGTCTGCAGCAGTGTCCTCAGGGGTGTCACTGGAACTTGCTGTATTCAATCTGATAATCTCGAGCAATAAAAGTGTCTCCTGACATGTGCTTCTGGGTGATCTATCCCTAAATACCTCTCAAATCTCTAAAAATTGACTGGGGGACCACAATCTACAGGATCTCCCATTGCTCAGTGGGTATGTAAGCTTGACAATATAACATTTTGTCCCAAATCTCCAACTGATCCCACTGCGATAGGAGGATTCTGGCCACTGTGGGCAATTCCTGGCATTCTCGAGAGGTAAGCCTTTTTTGCCTCGTGAGAAATTGCTATATCTGGGAGTTGTCTTGGTCCTTTTTCTGCAGGGTGATCCATTGAAAAGGGTGTACACTTCAACCACCCCTGAGGGCTGATCTGCAGACTGCACTGTGGACACACGCAGTAGGTGAGACCTCATGAGGTAAGACAGGGGCCACGTCTAAATCCTTCTGACCCTGATCCACATCTTTCTGGGGCTGCTCTATGTTTAACCGCCTTGTAATTGCCCTGGCTTATAGTGTATTTTGCAATAGAAGCAAGCCAGCTGAGTGACCCATCCCTGTTCCAACACCCCTAAGTCAGCCTAAGCCCAAGTATGCCAGAAGATTATCACAAGGGGGCTATCACGCAAACTGCAAGGAACTGTAGTTATGGGGGTTTTGCTCTGAGCATCAGAGGCTGTGATTGCATACGCAATTACTCATTCATACCCATCCTATTTTTGAGCCAGTACAGCCCACAACCCTTGCAGACTTCCATCTGTATAGACCCAGGAGGGCTTAGCATAGTCCGTGTAAGCTATAAGAGGGGTAAAGTAAGTTGTTGCTTTATGGTGTCGAAAGCTTGTTTCTGTGGTTCATGCAACTGAGCCTGGATGGAAAGCAAAGGTCATCTCTTTTGCTGAGATGGCTTCTCACTCAACAACTGGATAAGGAATGCAGAAATGTGGGCAAATTTAGTAATAAAACATCTATAGTACCTCAGCAGCCCCAAGAAGCAAAAAAAGGTAAGCGAGAGTCTTATGGGCATTCCAATTTTGCACAGCTTGAATCTTAACGGGGACAAGGACCACTGGCCTCAACAACATGTCCTAAAAACTGAATTCTCTTTCACATCAAATTACATTTACTGGACTGGACATCCTGTCTAAATGCAATGCTGTCTTCAAAGATTTTGCAAAAGATAATAACATCATCCAGATAAATCAAAAGTTATAATCCCCCAGGCATCACCCTGTCAACTTCTTGAAGCTATTGGGGGCATTAGTCAGCCCAAAAGGCATGTGGTTGAGTTTGCATAGTCCTAGTGGTGTTACAAAAGCAGTCTTTTCTCAATCTTGTGATCTCTTACTGAGACTTGTCAGTAGCCACTAGCCAGGTCAAACATAACAGGCCTCACCCAAGGCCATGAGGGGCTCCTCCTCCCGAGACAACTGGCAGGCATCCTGATTAATACACGCATTGAGCTTGCAATAGTCCACAAAAAAATACAGATTTCCAGTCTCAGAACAACAGGTGCAGCACAGGGACTACGTCTCTCCCTCTCTATCCCATATCACAGCATATTAAGTTCTTGACTTACTGCCACTAAGCAGGTGATATATGTTGATATCGCTCCCAAATGAGTGCAGCATTCCTGTTTGTATGGGGTGATCCAGTGCTTCAGTGCACCCATAAACCTCAGCTAACAGCAAACACCAGTATTTGCTTCACCAACAGCCAGTGTAGCAGCTGCTGTTGGAACAGTGTGGCGGACACATCGGACATTTTTGACAAATTTTTGGGACCATTGTCAGTTATACAGCAATCACTGCTATATAAATGCAGTGATTCCTGTGTAAATTACACTAGCAGTGAAGGGGTTAACCAGTGAGTGGCAGTGTAGGCGTTAAGTGTTCCTAGGGGTGTGTTACTAACTGTGGGGGGTTGGGCTTTCATTTAGTAAACACTGATCTCTGCTCCAATCACATGGAGCATAGATCAGCATCACTAGTTGCTAGGCAGAATGCCGTCCCGTGAGACGATCACGGGTATGCCCGCGGCGATCAAGTCCGCGAGACCTGTGACCAGACTCACGGGGGTCCTGACCAGCAAGCGAGCGCGCCCGCAGTGCGCTCGTGATGGCAGGGCGGCATTGAAGATTGGACGTACCTGTACGGATTATATGTTTATATATTCTATGTTTTATATTTTACTATAATGTGGTATGTTCTTCATTTAAAAAAAAAAAAAAAAAAAAACACTGCAAGTAATGTAGCTGTTGATCTTCAAAAACATGATTGTGCTCCTAACTTTTTGTTTGTGCCAACAACTCTGCTTTTGCTGTGGTGAAATCCCAGGCAGTTATATTAACCTTGAGGAGTTCTCCTCTGCTCAACTAGGGAACATATCACTCTAGTGTTTTGAAGATAAAGAGAAGATATGGGGAAGTGTTCAGTAGCCCACCAGTATAAATTTGGCATATGCTGACTGAGATTTCAAAGAAGCTTACTGTGCCAACTCAAACAGGAATTTAGGGGCATACTAGATTTCCTATTGATCAACAGTGTTGTTTTGTATTTTCAGTTTTAAAAAAAATAAAAGTTGTTTGGGAAATGTGTATGTATTTCTGAGATCTACTACCGGGTTCTCCCGAAAGTAAGACCTACCCTGAAAATAAGACCCACCCCAATTTTCCAGGAGGGCTGCAAAATAAGCCATAGTTTGAATTGATTGTAAACTGCTGGAATCCCCTTTATTGCAGTGTTATGTGTGGAGGGTGTGTTTCTATGGTATGGTTGAGTGAGATGCCTTCTTATAGCGCTGCTCGGTACTCAGCTGACCTCCACTGCTTTTCTCCTCATCTCCCAGCTGTCAGCAGGGGATTTTGCCCCCCCCCCCTCTCTAAGGCTTGCAGTTTGTAAGAGAGCACAGGAGGGCCAGTGGAAAGCGCCAAGCCAGATCTCCGCAACTCTCCTCTTCTGCCAGTTGTCAGTGGGGGGATCTTGGCCCCCTCCCTCTGCAGTACTTGTGCCAGGGAAGACCAATCAGGGGGATCACAGAAGCTCACAGAGGAGCTATAGGAAGGTATGTGGCACAACACAGATTGCAGACACACATGCCATTTACATTATATTCTACTGTGGTGGTGAGGATTCTAGCAGTTTGCAAGCACTTTTACTCTGTTCACACTGGGATTAAATGGCAAGCCCTACCCTGAAAATAAGCCCTAGTGTGTTTTTGGTTGCCAAAATTAATATAAGACCCGGTCTTTTTTTCGGGGAAACACTGCAATTATGCTTTCATTATTTTCCCAGACATAGTTAACAGGGCGGTGCAGGGGGGGTAGAAACGGTGGATGCCCTGGGCGGGATCATTTACTGGAGGAAGGGGACGCAGTAGTAGTTCTGGTGCAAGAGAACGCCTGTCAGCTCCTGCAGTTGATTTCTTCCCCCCCTCCCTCCTCGCTGACTCCAATGTTAATGCAATTGGTGCTCGCACAGCCAGTCATAATGACTGCAGCAGAGCGGGCCCCTTGAAGCGAGCTTTGGACAACTTAAGCAGCAGTTCCAGAGGAAGAGGAAGTGGCTAAAATTACCCCTCTGCTCCTCGGAGTCACAGTGAGTTTTTTTCCTTTGCTTCAGGAATAGAAAACAGCAGCGTGGATAGTCAGTGGTAGGGAGAGGGGCAGCAGCATGGTAGGTTGGTTGTTTAGTGCAGGCAGCAGAGATAGAGGGGAACAGGATCCGAGGAAGACATGCTCTTCCAGTCTGTTCATGTTCATCTTGACACTGGGCTGTGAAAGATCTTCATCATCAGAGGGAAAGAAAACAGACTTGCATTCCTTTAAACCAGCAGAAATCCTATTTCTTACATTAGATCTCTACCTGGGAGAAAATAATGCAGGGTCTGTGTGTTCTGTTTGTCTGCTTCACCTTAAAGACTTCGGATTCCCACTCGTTTTGCTTTCTGGGGCATGACTTGTCAGGCGACTTAGTTGCCCCAATGTGAACCATGCATAAGTCGCTGATCACCATCAATACCGGTAAAAAAGATTTTTTACAGTATTAAATAGTAATCAGTGAGATGGAACATAGCCCATCTCATACCTCAATGCAACATAAAGGAAAGGGAGAGTTGGTTACTGAATCTGTTTGTGGTCCTTCAATACCTAACACTTTATGGTGTGAGAAACAACAAATCCAATGCTAGCACCGAATCCTTAAAGTGGTTCTAAAAGAAAAAGGGTTTTTAACATTAACGTATTCTCTGCATTAAGGTAAAAAAAACTTCTGTGTGCATCTCCCTCCCCGCCCACCCCCAGCCCCCCTTTATACTTACCTGAGCCTCCTCTCAACCCAGTTCTGTTTCACAACCCATGAGGAGAAAGTGAGGGCAGGGCTGAGGCCTGCTTGAGATTGAACCCCAACAAGTTCCCATATAGCAAGCCACTTGCCAGAAAAGGAGGATCAGGTCTGCTCTGTGCAATACCATTGCGCAGAGCAGGTAAGTATGACATGTTTATGTATTATTATTTTTATTTAATTTCCTTAAGAAACACCTTAATCTAAGTACTACATTTAACTCCTAACCTGATTTAAACAAAACTATTACCTGAACTATCAAGTTTATAGATGATACTTAACCTAATGCACTAAAAGTATCTGTGCTCAAATATAACTGATCTAGGCCATTAAGAATTCACACTACAGAAGAAATTCAGGTGCCTAAAACTTCTGATAAGGTAGTCCTTGAATTCTTTGATATATGCTTTTTCTTAGCACTCTATTGCACCTGTTAATCCCTCCAAATTCGATCTATCCTACTAATATTGCAGTGCAATGGTATTCCAGCCAAAATTTTAATTTTCTATATATAAGCCTAGAAATAGATTTCCTAATCTTCCTTTATCTCTCCCTTAACCTGCAGCACTGACTATACACCCTGCCTACCTGTTCACAGCATATCATAGTCCTCTTGAGCTTGCCTAGATACTGCAAGGATGCACATATGTCATCTATATCTTTAATAGTACTAGTGCAGTCAGCTAGTACAAATGCACAGTGCTAGCAGCCATGTTGATAATATGCTCCAGAAAAAGCTTATAGCTAAGTACCTATTCAAAATGCACATGGAAAGGCCCACAGATACTCTCATTTGGTGCTACTAAATGCCTTGGCAGTGCTCTGTTCCTGCGGTTATCTGTGGGTATTTGAAGACTTAAGCCCCGGACACACGATCAGAATATCGTACAAAAAAATAATGTTTTCAAAGTGATCGTATGCTAATCTGATCATTAGTAAACAGCTTTTGTCCAAAATTTTCAATAGGAACAAACACGAACATTTTTCTTGTATGATACCAGATCGTACGATTTTCATTTAATCTGTACAATTTTTTATCTTAAAATACAATACAAATACATTACATCACTATGATTTTTTTTCTGTAGTACGAGAATTTACATACTTTAGTAACCTATTAGTTTTCGATATGGAGAGTAGCATGCAAAAAACCAAAAACAAATGATCATTCGTCCGATAATTTTATCGCATGTACTAAGCTTTAGAAATAGTCTTCTGTCACTGACCAATGTCGATTCTTGGACTTGAATCTAATCTAGCAAGGGTGCACAGTTTTTGAAAATATCCCAGACAGCTTTGTTTGTTAGAAATTTTGCAAACAATATGGATATCTGTTGTCAAATGTTACGTTGGTTTGTAAAACCCCATACTCACTATCAGATTTTCTGCAGATTTTTGTCTTCAGATTTACCAAAGTGTTACATGTAGTGTGAGGGCCTGTCTGATTGCATACAAACTGAAACTTCTAAGGTTTGACCTCATAGTACATGGTTTTGGTAAATCTTAAGGAAAAAATCAGCAAAAAATCTGATAGTGTGTATGGGGCTTAAGGCTGGATTCACACCTATGCATTTTTTGTGCTTTTTGCATTTTGCAGATTTGCACTACAGAACGTGTTCCATAGGAAACAATGTTAAATGGACTGTAGTCTAAATCTGCAAAATGCAAAAAGCACTAAAAATACATAGGTGTGAATCCAGCCTAAGGCCTGATTCAAATCTATGCATTTTTCGTGCTTTTTGCATTTTTCAGATTTGCACTACAGAACGTGTTCCATAGGAAATCATGTTGAATGGACTGTAGTGAAAATCTGCAAAATGCAAAAAGCGCTAAAAATGCATAGGTGTGAATCCAGCCTAAGACCTGGAAATAGTGGATGTTTACCTAGAACTATGTAGTGCAAAATAACTACTTGATGGGGTAAATACATTTAATAGTCTGTTCAGGTCCTCGTACTACATATCCCTTGATAAATCTTAAAAAGATTGTTCGGAAATTGTTTAATTATAATATAATGTGTGTGAACAACATTCAGTTAATTTACATCAAAGCAAAAAATATATAAAATAAAAAAAAATATATATATAATAATAATAATTAATGCTCAAAAAAATCTATTTCACTAAATCTAAATGCACTAAAGCCACTCCGAAGTTTTGATTTAAAAATGACCTTTCAGGTTCCGTCTGCAGATATTGTCATTTTCTATAATTATGCTTTGCAATATGGGAGCCTGGAGGCGTTCCCAAAAAAAACTCATTACCTGCTTGTGTGAGTGGTTCACTGCTTTTTTGGAAGAACAAGTACAATTTTAGGCTTCCCCTGCAATAAAAGTTATATTGTTGGTGAGATATGTTTTAAAATTGTCCACATCTAAAGGAACACAGACACCTTTCACATTACAACACTTAGATGGCTGTAATGAAAGCAGACCAGTGAGAAATTGGTTTGAGAAAGGAAGTGGTAAGCAAACAGCTATTTCTTTAATACAGAAAACAGGTACCAATCTTCAAAAAAAACTTTTTTTAAAAGCCTTGCAATGTATATACAGTATTTTCCCTGAGAACAATTGTTTTTTTCAGAACAAAACTTGAATTACATTTTGAAGGGTCCTTTACAACTTAAAAGCAAAGTTTTCTGGATGGGCTTGAATGACTTTAAATCATGGATGCTGTTAGCAAAATTTGTTTTATAGTATTTTTAAAATTATTGAAATGTTGCTGTATTTTTAAAGTATTCATTTTGCAGTAAAACTTTAATTTTAAATTTAATTTAATGACACTAAAAGTATGATTTGTGTACAAAGCATGGTAAAGACTTTAAAAGGGATATTTTTAACACAGAACTAGGAAAAAATTAATTAACATCAATGCTAACGAGAAAAATGTTCAAATATTAACGGTTTAAGAAAATAGAAATAAAATGAAAAAAACTGCAGAAAAATATTATATGGGGGGAAAGGGAGGAAGGGGTAATTGGAGCTGATTAAGCCTAATTAAGGATTAATTAGGTATTAAATAAGAAAAGGTTTAACTAATATATATATATATATATATATATATATATATATATATATATATATATATATATATATATATATATATATATATATATATTTATTTATTTATTTTTAATTCTAAAGCTGTCTTACCTGATCCCTTCGATCTGCAGCTAAATCAACCTAAGTAATTAGACTCCTTTCACATGGAGGCGTTCAAAAACTGCCCAAAATGGCGGGCTTTTATCCAGTGCTTTTGCAGTGCTTTTATGGCACTAGCGTTTTTTTATTTTATTTAAGGTCACGTGACAAAGTAAAAAAAAGAGCCATTTTGCCGTACTTTTGCATTCATAGTGTTTCTCATTAATTTCAATGGCCAGGGGCGTTTTTGAGGTTTCAAACATGCCCCAAAGATGCTGCCTACAGGACTTTTTGCACCACCCCACCAGCTTACCTCCTCAGTGTGAAAGTTTCCATTGAAATGAATGGAAATCAGTTTTCAGGTGCTTTTCAGGTGCTTAACGCAAAAGCACCTGAAAAGCACCTCTATGTGAAAGTAAAATAAAAGTCTGATGCCAGACAAGTTCTACCTGTCATTTTAATGGCTTGAATTTACCAAATATGGGGGGGGGGGGGGGAGAAGAAGCTATACTGCTAGAGAGCTATATTGAAACTTTTAGGGAACATGCCAAATTCCCAAAGTCCACAACAATTTTTTTTTTTCAAATATTATATATATTATATTCTTAATAAGCAATATATCAGCTTTAAAAGAAGCACTCAATGACCATATTCTTAATAAGCAATATATCAGCTTTAAAAGAAGCACTCAATGACCATATTCTTAATAAGCAATATATCAGCTTTAAAAGAAGCACTCAATGACCATATTCTTAATAAGCAATATATCAGCTTTAAAAGAAGCACTCAATGACTCATGTAGCTGCAGGAACTTTGAAACAATTAATTCTCATGATTCACAACCCTTTGATCTTTAAAGTCTGGTTGCAGTTGATTTTCAGCAATTTACAATACCTTCTTTTTGTTTACATTTGAAAGCTGGCAGTTTGCCAAATCCCTTCTGCCAGAAGAATCATGGGGAGATGGGCAGTGATTTCAGTGCCTCCATTGCGAACTTTCTGAGCAAATTGATTTGGTTCACAGTAACTACAGCTACATATGTCCGTGGAGGCTTGTTTAACCACTTGATCTAATTTTTTTTTTTTTTTTGCAGTACGACACTGAGTAACTTTAACTGACAATTGTGTGGGTGTGCGACACTGTACCCAGTACCCAAATACATTTTTTGTAATTTTGTATTTTTGTAACTGACAATTGTGTGAGCGTGTGACACTGTACCCAGTACCCAAATACATTTTTTGTAATTTTGTATTTTTGTAACTGACAATTGTGTGAGCGTGCGACACTGTAACCAGTACCCAAATAAATTTTTTGTACCAGTTTTCCCACAAATAGAGCTTTCTTTTGGTGGTGTTTGATCACCTCTGTGTTTTTTTTTTTTTTTTTGCGTTATAAACAAAAAAAGAGCAACAATTTTGAAAAAAAAAACAATATTTTCTGCTAGAAAACACATCCAATAAAAATGTAAAAAAAAACAAATTTCTTTATTAGTTTAGGCCAACATGTATTCTGCTACATATTTTTGGGGGAAAAAATCCAAACAAGAGTATATTTATTGGTTTACTAAACAATATACTGTCACAGTACTAATGGCAATCGCAGGGAAGGGGTTAACATCAGGGGCAATCAAAAGGTTAACTGTGTGCCTAGGTTGTGCTCACTTACTATGGGGAAAGTGCTTTGACTAGGGGAAGGCAAAGATCTGTGTTCCTTATTTGTAGAAGCACATCGATGTGTGATCACAATGGGAGCGGGTTGCCGGAGTTGCATGTGCATGCGCCAGACCCGGAAGTGTGATCTGGTGCATAGCGGACACAGTAAATCTACAGTTGGCGGTGCACAAGTAGTTAAAAGGATATTTCTGAATTTTTAAATATTTGAAAGCCCATAGCCTGACCAGGTGTTTACATCAAAGGAGAAGTACAGCCAAATCTCATTTGGCTGTACTTTTCCTGTGGATCATAAGAGTGCAGTTTGTCTTGCACTCCTGTGAACCTTTTTAGCAGACAGCAGGCTGAAGCCTGCTGTAGGCTGAGGTCACAGAGCCGGTCTAGGCAAGGGCAAGATCGCAACAATAAAGTCAGGATTGGCCAATAACCCTGGACTGGCACCTGGCTCAGCCTCTCTCCATGAGGCTAAGCCAGCAGCTCCTGCCCCCTCCACAGCCCAGCACTCGAGTAAGCACAGGGGAGAAGAGCAGAGAGCAGGTGACTAACAGTCACCGACTCTTTGCTCATGGAGCTTTGAGAACCAAGCGGTCTTTAATCACTCATTGTTAGAGCCAGCGGGGACGGATGCAGCATTGGACCGGTAAGTATGATTTTGAAAAAAAAAAACATATTTTTTGAACAGTTTAAATTTGTCAAATCCGCCAACATTTGTGTCTGCCAAATCTGCAAAAATGTCAGATATATGACTTTTATTTTATTGGATATATTTCAGTTTTAAAGATTAAACTTTTTACGAACAACAAAACAGAAGTATACCAAAGATTAATCTGAAGAAATAGTAAGTGCTATAGTAGACATTCTTACATACATGCTTTTTTATGAAATACATTCCTTTTGTGTATTTATTTCTATTTTGCAAGTATAAGCATTTGCCTCATACATTAAATGCATCCATGACCTTGGGATCTCTGTTCTCTGGCCCATTGTTAGGCAGGAAAGCTATACAAAAGCAATATATCATCATCAAAAGAATTAGCATTCATAAGCGTCCTTTGCTGAATGTACATGTAACGGTTTTTAATAGAAGAATGAGTATTGAAAAGAAATAAGCTTGAAACAAAATGGTTTTATATGTTAAAGGTAGTGAGGATTCTTGATTAGTGCTAGCATATTTTTGCAGTAAATTCTGCATGTTTGAGGTACCGTACATGAATCTGGCAAATAAATTCGGGACTTTGCAAGACCAAATTCTTTGTAACCATAATATACTGCATGGCCCTTCAACTTAGGTTAGCTGACTTAGAAGGCCCAAAAAGGGGGCCTTTGTATAAGCCAACCCTCTCATTATAAAAAAGTGGGTTCCCAGCAGCCATATGGACAATGTGCTTTAGTTGTGATAAAGAAAGCATAGGGATGCTGCTGCTAAAGAGTCCAGGGAGAGATTCATGTAGGGCTTGTTGTAGGCACTTGCAGGTAGTCAGGTGTCAGACAACCTCTTTATAGCCTACCCTTGTCCTCATGCACTACAGTGATAACAGGCTACATGTGTTTTTTCATAAAACATATTTCAAAATTATTACAGGCCGTGATTGTATTTTTACAGACCTTTGTAACCACTTAAGCCCCAGACCAATATGCAGCTAAAGGACCAAGCCCCTTTTTGCGATTCAGCATTGCATTGTTTTAACTGACAATTGCGTGACTCCCAAACAAAATTGGTGTCCTTTTTTTCCCACAAATAGAGCTTTATTTTGGTGGTAGTTGATCACCTCTGCGGTTTTTATTTTTTGCGCTATAAACAAAAATAGAGCGCCAATTTTGAAAAAAATTCAATATTTTTTACTTTTTGCTATAATAAATATCCCCCAAAAATATATAAAAAAACATTTAGTAAAAAAAATCGCAATAAGCGTTTATTGATTGCTTTGCGAAAAAGTTATAGCGTCTACAAAATAAGGGATAGTTTTATGGCATTTTTATTAATAATTTTTTTTTACTAGTGGCGATCAGTCATTTTTATTGTGACTGTGACATTATGGTAGACACATCGGACAATTTTGACATATTTTTGGGACCAGCGATCAGTGCGATTAAAAATGCACTGATTACTGTTAAAATGTCACTGGCAGTGAAGGGGTTAACCACTAGGGGGCAGTGTAGGGGTTAAGTGTGTGTGTGTGTGTGTTTTTACTGTAGGGGGCGTGGCTTGGCATGTGACATCGCTGATCGTCTTTCCCTTTGACAGGGAACAGATGATCAGTGACAGGCTCACTAGGAAGCAAGAGGAGGGTTTTTTTACACTTACCTCTCCCCGTTCTTCAGCACTGTGACCTGATCACGGGACACCGGCAGCGATCGGGTCCGCAGGTCCCGTGGCCACGGTCACGGAGCTCAGGACCGGGTCACGACTGCGCCACCAGTGGCGTGTGTGCGCGACCCACGGCTGGGCACTTAAAGGGCAATGTAACTGTACCTGCTTGTGCCCAGCCATGCCATACTGCTGATGTATATCGGTGCGAGGCGGTCCTTAAAGAGGGAGTCCACTGGAAAAAAAATATTAAAAGCCAGCAGCTATAAATATTACAGCTGCTGACTTTTAATAAATGGACACTCACCTGTCCCAGGGTCCAGAGATGTCGGCAGCTGAGGCCGATCGATTGCTCGGCTCTCGGCTGCTGCCACCGCCATTCACGTGAGGGAATCAGGAAGTGAAGCATGCACGAGTCACACAGCGCAATGGGAATGGTCTGCGCTGTCTCTGGGACCCATGTGTATCCCAGCAGACAGCGCGCCGGGACAGGAAGAAGCATAGACTCCAGTGGGAGTCTATTCCCAGAAGTGGGTGCAAATACCTATCTTAGACACGTATCTGCACCCCCTCCCCCCTGAAAGGTGCCAACTGTGACATCGGAGGGGGGAGGGTTCCGATGAGCAGAAGTTCCACTTTAGGGTGGAACCCCGCTTTAAGTGGTTAAGCAAAACCATATGTTGCTGCGCTTATGCACATTGCCCAGGTGTGTCCTCTGTTGTCACCATTTAAAGCAGTCCTAACTAGGGATGGCCGAACTGTTCGGCCGGCGGTCGGTTTGCGGCGAATTTTGCGTGTTCACGATTCGCCCGTTCGGTGGACTATTGCCGCTGTTCGCCCGGCAGGCTTATGTGTTTACAGTGTGAAAGAAATTTGACCCATGATGACACATCCATCATGGGGTACAGGACAGCCAATGGAGACATTTCAGCACATGGACAATTGGACATTCCCCCTAACTTATAAATAGACCTTATCTGGCAGCCATTTTACATTCTTTCATGTGTCATTATAGGGATAGGTTGCTGTGTGGAGCAGGGAGAGACTGCAGTGACACAAATCACTAGCTGTTACTATTAGGTCCCCAAAGGTCCTTTTAAAGAGGAAGTAAACCCTGATGGGTTTACTTCCTCTTTCATTCCCTGCAAAGGCAAAGCATAATGGACTACTATACATCGCATAGTAGCCCATTATGTGTCACTTACCTGACACAGGAGCCAGCGATGTCACCGCTGTCCCCTGTAGTCCGGCGCATCCATCTTTTCGGTGGGGTCTCGCAGCTCCGCCGCTGTCATTCGGCGGAGCTGCGATGACTTCACTCCTGCGCATGCGCACGGGAGCTGACACGCGTGGCAGCTCCATTGTTGGAAATGCCTCGCTCAGTGCGCCTGCGCGCCGCAGTCTATGGCGCGTGCGCCGTAGTCAGCGGTGCCTGTCTTCGGGCAAATATCTCCTAAACCGTATAGGTTTAGGAGATATTTCTTGGACCTACAGGTAAGCCTTAATCTAGGCTTACCTGTAGGTCAAAGTGGTTTGTAAGGGTTTACAACCACTTTAAGGACTGGTATCGTATAGGTGTAGTACAGTATATAGGGTTGTACACGTATAATATACTTTCTTTCAAATATCGAAAGAATATTATACTTGACTGCTGCCCTATTCTGCAGCAGTCCTTTATCAGTGTAGGGATTGAGGTACAGTCTGCACATCACTAGCTACTCGGTTCACAAAGGTCCTTGTAAGGACTGGTATAGCTGTACAATATATAGGGTGCTGGTGCACTACTGCTGCCCTATTCTGCAGCAGACCTTTATCAGTGTAGGGACTGAGGTACAGTCTGCACATCACTAGCTACTCGGTTCCCAAAGGTGCTTGTAAGGACTGGTATAGCTGTACAATATATAGGGTGCTGGTGCACTACTGCTGACCTATTCTGCAGCAGTCTTTTATCAGTGTAGGGACTGAGGTACAGTCTGCACATCACTAGCTACTCGGTTCACAAAGGTCCTTGTAAGGACTGGTATAGGTGTACTATTTGGTGTGCAGTATATAGGTGTGTAATGCACGTATAAAATACTTGCACATATAGAAAGCATAGTATAGTGCATTTCCATTGTGCAGCATTGTGACTGCTGAGCGTTTCTGCAGCGATACTACAAACAGTGATAAACGCAATCCAAAAAAAAAGTATTATAACTGGTGTGATAGACCAGTGGCCCCCAAAACGACATATTGAAGCGGGGTGTTATATACCTTCTTCCACATACATACTGCACTTCTCTAGAGACTTTTGTCACAGGGTCATTTAAAAAATGACAGGCAGAGGAATAGGCAGACCCTTCCGCAGGGGTGGTAGGGGTAGGGCAGGAGCAACAGACTTGAGCCAAAGTGGCAAATTGCAGAAGGTGCGTGCGATTATGTCAAAGGATGCACCAGACTTGGTTGAGTGGCTCACTCAGCCTTACTCTTCTGCACCCTCCTCATCCTCTAAATCTCCACCCTCTTCTGCAGCGTGTTGCTGGTATCAGTGCTGCTGTCAGTGTTCTATATCACAGTGCTGGTGTCAGTGCTCTATATCACTGTGCTGGTGTCAGTGCTCTATATCACGGTGCTGGTGTCAGTGCACTCTATCACGGTGCTGGTGTCAGTGCACTCTATCACTGTGCTGGTGTCAGTGTTCTATATCACTGTGCTGGTGTCAGTGCACTCTATCACGGTGCTGGTGTTAGTGCTCTATATCACTGTGCTGGTGTCAGTGCTCTATATCACTGTGCTGGTGTCAGTGCTCTATATCACTGTGCTGGTGTCAGTGTTCTATATCACAGTGCTGGTGTCAGTGCTCTATATCACAGTGCTGGTGTCAGTGCTCTATATCACTGTGCTGGTGTCAGTGCTCTATATCACTGTGCTGGTGTCAGTGCTCTATATCACGGTGCTGGTGTCAGTGCACTCTATCACAGTGCTGGTGTCGGTGCTCTATATCACTGTGCTGGTGTCAGTGCACTCTATCACAGTGTTGGTGTCAGTGTTCTATATCACGGTGCTGGTGATCATCTTCTGCACCCTCTTCATAGCTTACCCTGACCTTTCCTCTCCTCCATTGCCTTAATGCGCTCCTGAGTCCTGCATTGTCAAAATTTCACATATAAAAAAAGAATGCTTGTAGTTGTTGATCCCAGATTCACTTCATACATGTGTTATGTCAGTGGCCATGTGGTGGGACTATGTGTGCACAGCTAGTGATTATTTTGTGGCTGGAAATATGACCTGTAGGTTTTCAAAGTTCTCCTGCCATTGAAGTCAATGGGGCCCGCCGCAAACTTTGTGGTTCGCGAACTTCCGGCCGCATTTCGCGTTTCGCATTCGCGAAACGCCCCGTTGGAAGTTCGTCCATCTCTAGTTCTAACAGAAAACCAAAAAAACACTGCGTTATCCGAATAAAGGAAAAAAGCAGCTAACACATTAAACTGGATAATTTAGTTAAAAAAATAATATGTGTATAAAAAGTGTTACGCTAAAGAACGTATTCAGTAAAAAAGTGTAACAAAAGTGGCTTAGATATCTTGCCAATTCAGACTCTGAAAATTATTAAACATCTGAAACAATACCTAATTCAAAGTCACTACAAACACATACATGTAAAAAGAAAGTCCTTTTGTACAAAATCAAGATGTGATCCCCCTTAGTGCAAACATGAAGAGATGGAAAAATCCTTCAGTCCATACAATGTTGATCATAAACACCCTGGTGCTGACACCGTCACACAAAGAAGGATGTAAGCTTACCGACTCCAAATGACCCAAGCAAGCGTACGCTCCAAGGGTCAAATACGCTTTACTGTCATACAGCTGAACGATCCTCTGGCCAGAAAAGATGGACACTCAATGATGAAAGTCGCTTCACACTTGCTTCCCAAAGTGAGTTGGACACAGAGCCAGTGCTCACAGAAAAGGTCACACTCCCCTCAAGGAACCATGCAGAACGAAAAGATTGGGCCAAATAGCATAATTCCATAAAACAAACTAATTTATTAAAAATAAAATCTCACTTACATTTATGCAGTGAATTGAGCACTTCTAATATAAAAAATTGGCAGCAGTGGAGTCCTACCGACGCATTTCGTCTCCTTGAACATCGTCTGGGGACCTAGTCCTAGTCCTAACAGAAAAATGGAAGCTTGAAAGCCCCCCACCTTTAAATTTTGTGATTTAAACATAAAGATGATGCTAAAAAAATGTACATTGACCCCAGCTTTTAAAGCTTCCACGAACAACAGGTGATATCACTGCACCATAACTTTGACTCCTGAGATAGCTGGGAGGTTAAGTTCATGTGATATCATAATATGCACCTGCAATGTGAAGTGCATTATTGCAGGATTTTGAGCACCCAACTATCCTAGGAGACAGCAGTGAGGCACAGTGACATTGAATGCACCTCCCAGAAGCATTAGAATTTTGGATCAAGGCAAGTATTAGAGAAGGGCAACCAAACTGATAAGAGGCATGGATGAACTCAGCTATGAGGAAAGATTAGAGGAACTGAATTCATTCTCTCTTGATAAGAGGAGATTAAGGGGGATATGATCAACATGTACAAATATATAAGGGGTCCATATAGTGAACTTGGTGTTGAGTTATTCACTTTACAATTAACAAAGAGGACAAGGGGGCACTCTTTACGTCTAGAGGAAAAGAGATTTCATCTCCAAATACGGAAAGGTTTCTTCACAGTAAGAGCTGTGAAAATGTGGAATAGACTCCCTGCAGAGGTGGTTCTGGCCAGCTCAGTGGATTGCTTGGGCCTGGATTACATAAGTGTACATAATATTACTGGGTACTAACATTTATAGGTAAAGTTGATCTGGGGAAAATCTGATTGCCTCTCGGGGGATCAGGAAGGAATTTTTTCCCCTGCTTTAGCAAATTGGATCATGCTCTGCTGGGGTTGTTTGCCTTCCTATGGATCAACTGTGGGTATAGAATTGGGTATATGGGATTGTATGATATTATCATTCATTTTTTTTTTTTTTTTGGTTGAACTTGATGGACATGTGTCTTTTTTCAACCTGACTAACTATGTAACTATGTAAGTATTTTTCAGCACAACAAATTATACTTTTTTTTAACAGTAGAACACTTTAATAAAGGGTTTTGAAAGTACCATGAGAGTATAAGACATAGAGTCGGCAATTCGTCCTCCCAATAAAAGTACTTTGTTGATAAAGGGTACAGTCTAGTTACAGCAACTTACACATTTTTGGTAAAGAACCTTACTCATAGAGATTAGTAAAATGTTCCATAACATGTCAAAAGTAAGGATGAGCCAAAGCCCCCCCCCCCCCCCTTCGGTTTGCAGCAGACAGGCAAAAAAATAGTTCGAAAATGCAAACACTGATAAAGTCCATGGGACACGAACATGTCAAATCAAAAGTGCTTATTGTAAAGACTTATATGCAAGTTATTGCCATAAAAAGTGTTTGGGGACCTGGGCCCTGCCCCAGGGTTCATGTATCGATGCAAAAAAAAGTTTTAAAAACTGACGTTTTTTCGGGAGCAGTAATTTTAATGATGCTTAAAGTGAAACAATAAAAATGTAATATTCCTTTAAATAATGTGCCTAGAGGATGTCCTTAGTATGCCTGTAAAGTAGCGTATCTTTCCCATGTTTATAACAGTGCCACAGCAAAATTACATTTCTGAAGGAAAAAATGTCATTTAAAACTGCTTGCGGCAGTAATGTATTGTCGGATTCCGACAATATAGATAAAAATACCAAGAATTATAGTTAAGTAAATGCTCTAAACCACTTGAATAATAATAAGAAATCAACTGAGCTTTGCGCCATCATAGCTCAGATCAGCCCCAATTCCTGCAGGTAACTTGTGCACACTACTAAACTGACAGCTCAGGTCATAGCCGTTGTACTAACAATCTGATGTTAGTACAGCAATCTCTCCTGCTGAGCTATTAGTTATAACAGGGGGAAAGCCCCCTCACCAGAACACTCCTTTTTTCATGAGCCTTTGACAGAAGCTGGGCTGAATGGTCGGCTTCTGATGGACTGGCTACTCTACACAAGGGCCAAATGTTGGCTGACATTCGGCCTGTGTGCACTAGGCTTTACTCAGAGAGACAGTTATTAAGCAAAACTCTTTTATAACTGTCTTAGTAATGTTTTATAACTGGCTCTGTGAGTAATGCTTTACAACTGGCTTTGAAAGTACAGCAGTACTGCAGTGGCAGTTAAAGTATTACTCAGAGGCCCAGTTGTAAAACATTACAAAGCCAGTTATAAAAGAGTTTTGCTTAATAACTTAGTCTGTTAAATACTTCACCCACAGTCAAATTTTCTGGTTAGAATGGTGTCCCCTTCAGATTGAGCCAGGCACATGGCTGCTGAGGGAGATGAGTGCCCAGAGACAGCAGATGGGTGCACACTAATTAAGCACTAATCAGACTGTGGTTGCTTCATTAACTCAAGACAACAAGGTTTTGCGTTTCCCATAGAAGGTTTGCCCAGGCCAAGGCTCTCTCAGAAAGCAAAAATATCACAAAACCTACTTTGCTTCTGTGCGTGGGAAACGCCTGGGGCAGCATCTCAAAGTATATCTCAACCTGGTTGAGAAACCCTCTGCATTGGACTGGATTGCCCCCAAATTGCCGGGGAAGTGTTGCGGAACCAGACATACCTCTAATAGAGGTAATATTCGAGGAGGGTGCCTGCACAGAGACTACAGCAGCAACAACATAGGTTGTATCAGGGTGGCCACAGTGGGAGATTCCAGGGGAGCAATGTGACTCAGGAGCATTTGTAACGCCATGGCAAACTGATCCATGCAGTGATCCAGTTCATCCAATCTGAAACAAATATTACCAACAAGTGGATTGATTGCATCTTCTGAATTCATGGCCTTCGCCTACTGCCAGAAACCATGAAATCAGACCGAGACAGAAGTACAGTTAAATCACACTTGTTTAATGATAAAAGCAAAAAGAAAAAACGTAGTCAAAACATAGCCAAAGTTCAGTAACCGGAATGGATAGTCAGCCAAGCCAGAAGTCACGGATCAAAGTAGTGGAACAGCAAGCAGGATCTGGAGCCAGAAGGGATGTCATCAAAGCCAGTCTTTAAACAGGAACGCAGGCGATAGTTTCTTGTGATGTAACCAAGGCAAAGGCAGAGCTCTTCTGGACTGGGTGGCTTAAGTAGGCAGGACTGATGAGCAGGATCATCAACAGCTGAGTAAATGTGGAGAGAGATGGGAGCTGGCAATTAGCCGACAGCTGAGCAGCCAGCTCAGAGAAGGAAGGGCTGAGCCCAGCCCTGACAGATTTGCTCTAGGGGCTTGGTTTGTTGCAGATAACTGATATATCTAGAGCGCAGGAGATCCAGGAGAGGTCTCAGCTCTTTTCTGCGCTGCTGGGTAATAATTGATAAATCTATAAAGATTTTGATTTCTGTGCCAAGGGATTGCAGGTGCCCTCTATTATGAGGCTTTTCTAAGGATTTGCTCTTTCTGGGGCAAGCAGACCACATCTCTTGGTGGATCGTTGTCCCTTCCCGTCTTAGTGCTCTGTGCAGCCTCTCTAGCTCTATTGCAGTGTCTGGGGGCCTCTCTAGCAGGTCATTGAACAGGGTAACTGTGGTGTAGGTAAGCTGGCTGGGTTCTATGGATTCAGGTAACCCTCTTATCCTTAGGTTGTGATGTCAGCCACGGCTCTCCAGGTCTTCCAGATGGCAATGGAGCTCCCGCAGATGGATAGACTGGCATTCCGTCGCTTGCTGCACCTAGCATAGTGAGCCGTCATGGTGAGCTGTTGATCTTTCCACCTTCCCCACTCTGGTGTTGAAGGCACGAACATCTTCCTGCCGGTCAGAGATAGCAGAGATAGCTGCCGTTATCTCATGCAGATCATTGAGGCTTGGTGAAGCCGTTTTCCTGGTGCACGTGGTAGCACTATTTCTGCCTTGCTCTGTTAGGGCTTGTGCTGGGGGGCAGGACCTCCGTGAGAAGGCCTGTGTTTCAGACATGGCACTCCTCTGTAACTGTGTGCGGAATAGCTCTAGAATATTACTGCTCAGCTGGGTTCCTTGGTCTCGTGGTGATTGGGACCTATTAGCGGAAGCACTGCGGTATGTTTTCCCCGTCATTTCATGTTATACCTCTGTTTAGGCTGTTGCTGGACCTTGTGGTGTCGGAGCTCTGAAATTAAGCGGTCATCTTGGACCAGGACCAGACCGCACCCCTACTCTTATATGTTTGCTGTCAATTGCCCCGACACAATTCGGAAAATTGCATCGGTCCCAGAAAACTTCTGCTATCTTGCACCAATCTTCGAGAATGGGCTTCTTCAGGACCAAATCCGTAAGAACATTCCAGATGTCTCTGCAGGTATCCTGTACAAAATTGTTGGCAGTAGTTTTGCCCACCAAGAACGCAAACTTGCAAAGGAATGTCGAGTTGCCAGGTACCTAAAATGGCAGAGTAAATACAGTTTATTAGAACGATGCATATTAACAATATGCTACTTCTATATTAGAACTAAAATTTAGCTTGGAAGGAAGTGCCTGAGAAAGTGAAGGAAGAAGAGGAGCTGGAGAAATACACTGGTGATGTACAGGGACAATTAATGTGGTAAACACAATCACATCCACAATTACATGCTAGCATTTATTATTTCAATTCATGTAAAAATGATCAAAGAATGATGTGGATCTACAAATGCCACATGAGGTAAGAAGAAGAAAAAGTAGGTATGAAAAGTTACCTTAATGTTATAATGAGTCTTTCAACAACCGGAATACTCCTACGGAAACAAATGTTTTGTCGCTCTAGATGGCTAGAGAGCAAAGCCAACAATTTATCAAAACTGTAAAGAGAAAATATATGCTATTATATATTATATATGGCTATTAGCTACATTGACCATGTAAAAATGAACCATTTTTCACTCTATTTCCATTTTTGTTTCATTTGCTCAGTTTTTTTGGAACACTTCTAGCTATTCAAAGCTAAAAACTAGAAAAAGAGTCATGCAAATATGCATATACACATTTTCCAAATTATATCTTGGAGCATTTGCAAGTTGACATAAACAAATGTTCTCACCTTCTAATTGACATCCGTGTTTAGTTGAAGAATTTGTCTTTATGAGCACAGAGGTGGTTATAAAGGATCTAAAACTGGTCTCTCCCTTCCCTTTGGGCGATGACGGGATGGATCCAAAACCTATGTCTTCTACTCCTCCGGTTATCCTCTTCTTCTTCATCTATTAATTCTGCTACAGCAGCCATAAAGACTGCTGACCCAACATATTGCATAGCCAACATGTTTGCTAAGCACTGTACAACATGTGACAATGAAAGAGGAAGAGGAAATGACTGAGCAGGATAAGGAATTACATCACTATGACTAAATCGTATAACATCAAAGTCACCTAAAGTCGTTTATAAAGTTGCATCAAATTGCAACAAAAAGCACATTGCAAAGTCGCATTGTAAATTGCGCGACTTTGGGGTCGCAATAGTGGAAACCTAGCCTAATAGTACAATCCTTGCAGTTTGTACCCACTGGTCTTCCTGTAGGTAATGTTGCTCTTTTCTATTTATTTTTTTATTTTTATTAAAATGACAAAGGATCTTCCCTGGGTCTTCAGAGCACGGTTTGTTTTATTCACCCCCTCCATGCCTACCGTATGCAAATATGCAGCTTTGGCTTGAAGGGGTTGTACTGCACCTGCATGCATCACCCTGGTACCATTTTTTAGAGCCGGCGATTTTCTTGAGATAACAACCGATGCGGCTAAAAAGCTGCTCGCTCATTATTCCAAGCAGTAGTAGGGGATGACCCCCCCCCCCCCCCGCTGCCGCCTTCTGCTGCTATCCTGGAGACCTGAGTGAGGCTGGAATCGGCTTTGATCAGGTCTCAGATCTAGTAACCCGGAAGCAATGTCATGACATCACTTCCAGTTTACAGAAGGCGCCAAATTAAAAAAAAAGCGTTTTGAACACTTTTAAGTGCAAAGGAGGGATTTGGGGTCTTATAGACCCCAGATCCCTCCATAAAGAGTGCCTGTTACCATGGGCGTCACCAGGGGGTGGCTATCAAGGCTGTAGACCCCGAATCTGGAGCCCATAGCCCCTTTCTTCCCTCCGTGTTTCTCTCTTTCTTTTGTTTTTCCACTTCTTGTTCTTCTCTTCTCACATCACTCACTCTGCTCACATCTACCCCTCCTCCCCACCTCTCTCAATTGGATGTAGTCTGCCTCGATGGGCGGGGCCAGCCAGTGTTATTCGTTTCTATGACATTGGCAGCCGCCGACAATGCAGTGACCTCTGTTGCCTTGTCACCACCCATGCATCATGCACACGTGGCCGGCGATGACTGCAGTAATCCAAACAATTACCCCCACACGGGCGCCGACATGGCGCCGACATCATGCAGTTGTATGTGATCAGCGGCTCCCGGCACTACAGCGTCCCTGTTGTCTGGTTACCGCCACTGCATCACGCATGTGTGATCGGTGATTGCCGTTTTAATAAAACAAATGCTTCCCTGCACTAGCGACGATTGACATCTAAATTATGTGATCAATAGTTATGTTACCTAGCAATGGGCCCATCCCTAAAATGACTCAGGATCATGACTCAGTGACAATCTGCAAATGGTGGCAAGTGACGTGGCAAATGGCAATCTGAAAATGGTTACAGGTGACAATTTGCAAATGGTGGCAGGTGACATGGCAAGTGACAGTCTGCAAATGTAAATTTTTAAAGTGTTGTCTATGGATATTTCTATGCACCGTAGTTTGTTGCTATTCCACGAGTGTGCACAATTTTAAAATGTGACATATTAGGTATCTATTTACTTGGCGTAACATCATCTTTCACATTATACAAAACAATTGGGCTAACTTTACAATTTAAATAAAATTGCGTTTGAAAGTTCGCTGCGCAAATATTGTGTGACGTGACATAAAATATTGCAAAGATTGACCTTTTATTCTCCAAGGTCTCTGCTAAAAATATATATATATAATTTTTGGGGGTTCTACGTTTTCTAGCAAAAGATATGGATTTTAACTTGTAAGCAACAAATGTCTTGTGAAAAAGTATTGTCTTGTAAAAAAGGCTTAGTCAAGAAGGAGTTACTAAAAAGCTGAATCAATGTTGAAGTTGTGTTTCTCTTTTCATATGGCATCTGGAATAAAATGTGTGTTTATGACTTTTTATAAAGGTCCTACTTAAAAGATAAGTGTTACTCCAAAAGGAACATGGGTTAACTTTTGGGTGGAGTGCTTTACATTGGCCATGGAAGCGATTTTATTTTGCCTTGCTAACATCCTAGTTCATGGAAGATTTGTAACTTTTACTTATGGATAATGATTTAAATTTGGATCACTATTGTCATTTAATTTTTTTTTACTTAGTATTGTAGTTTTCTACACTACATAATTGATATTGTGCTATTTCACACATTGTATAGTGTTACTGTTTTACAGTATATGTTAAGTAGTAAGAAGTAGGTAGTCATACCGATACCAGTTCATTCTTCCTTCTGCATGGGGCAGGGACCTTCTTCATTTTTAAGATGAACATTATGCAGGCATCAAGGGAGTTTTATGTGCAATTTCCTCATTTTATTTTTAAAAATGAAAAAGGTAATACTTTATGGTATTCTGGCTTCTTCTGATTTATTTTGAGTTCTCTCTCTGGTAAAAAAAAAAAAAAAATTGTTAAAATTTAGTGCAACAACTCTCTTTACAGAGATTAGTAGCAGTGGTAACTGGGCCACCGGGTTCTCTGAAAGACTCACAGTCTTGTAGAATTATTTCTCTGTAATAAAACATGGTGGAAAAATCCCTTACTGACCTCATCTATGGCAGTTGCAATTCCTGGGTTATTTAACCATAAATGATGAAAATAATAAATAAATAATCACACCTTATCATTGAGTCTTTCAGTGACTTTAACATTAATTTGTTTATTAGAATATATTATTCTAAATTTTCTCTTTTTTTAATTGCAGAATGTTTTTCATTATATGTGGGAAACAGCAATTAAAAAAGAAAAAATTAAAATGATTTTTCATGGTTGCAGCTATAGAAAATCAGAATAGTTTTTTTTTTTCAAATGATGTGGGAGGAAATATATGACTTCCTTTACGTAGAATGGTAACAATTGTTATAGGGTTAATGCCAAGTCCTTCCTTTTAGAATCAATGTAATCCTCCATAAATAATATATAATTCCTAGTAATTGCACGGCTGTCCCGCAGATGGATGTTGTAATGTGGTCTTTTTTCAACATCTAGCTTAGTTCTTGCACTAGGTTTTCTGGCTAAGCTGTTTGGTAACCCTGCACGGCAAGTTGTGCTGTGATCGTTATGTGAGTGGCCCTGTGTGTTGAAAACAGTTCACCCTTTATACAAGAAGCATGCCTCCTTTCACACCATTCACTTGTTTTGTAACAGTTGTTCAGATTGTTTAATTCATCCCGGCATGGTAATCCAGCAACTGCTGTTTTTAGACAGGTGCAGGGATCAAACATGCTCAGTAAACTGGAACATCTGGCCTAGAAGTGATAATAGGCCCTTTGACTGTATGAGGTCTATGAGAAATGTGGACTTTTCTAATGTTAAATCATGCAATTAGCTCTGTATTATTTTATGTATTTGTGAAAGTGGACTTTTTAACCCTTTGGACTTGACGAAGGCAAAATGCATCTTTGTGAAAAATTAAAGGCCATGATTGCCTGAACATAACAAACACAGTTACAAGGCCTTCTATTTTTGTGCCCCTTTATTAGCCCTTTAGAGTGGCATTTGAAACAAAGTAAGAAAAAATATATATCGTATATCGTTTCTTTTCTTACTAGTTTTCATAAAAATAAAATATATTGAAGTGGAACACCAATGTCAGCATTTTTCTTTGCCAACACTGGGTTTGGTGCTGCCACCATCTTTCAGAGTTCTAATATTCAGGGGATTAAAAGAAACTGCTGTCATAAGTAGGTATTTTCTCTTGTTTCATAAAAAAAAAACACTTTGATTATTAAAATTGCTTTACTAGTATAACATTAGGCCACGGAGACACCCCCTAGTAGCTAATCTACAAACCTCTCTATTAGGCCTCATTTACATGGGCACTGAGGACCATATACATTGGACAGGCCATTTTTTCTATGTCCCTAGCCAGTAGGTGCTGTTTTGCTGCTGCACGGACACATATACCATGGACAGGCCATTCTTTTCTGTGTCCCTAGCCGGTAGGTGCTGTTGTGCTGCTGCACGGACACATATACCATGGACAGGCCATTCTTTTCTGTGTCCCTAGCTGGTGGGTGCTGTTGTGCTGTTGCACGGACACATATACCATGGACAGGCCATTTTTTTCTATGTCCCTAGCTGGTAGGTGCTGTTGCATGAACACAGACACTCATCCTAATGCAACAGGCAGGCAGATTCAGTTGAGCGGCCCTGACTGCAGACACTGTATATTTGAGACCACTCACCCACACCCCCAACTTAACCACTTTCAGACCGGACCATTTTGCTGGTAAATGACCAGAGGTCTTTTTACAATTTGGCACTGCGCTGCTTTAACTGGTAATTGCGCGGTCATGCAATGTTGTACCCAAACAAAATTTGCGTCCTTTTCTTCCCACAAATAGAGCTTTCTTTTGATGGTATTTGATTGCCTCTGCGATTTTTATTTTTTGCGATATAAATGGAAAAAGACCGCAAATTTTGAAAAAAAATGATATTTTCTACTTTTTGTTATTAGAAAAATCCAATAAATTCAATTTTAGTCATACATTTAGGCCAAAATGTATTCAGCCACATGTCTTTGGTAAAAAAAAAGTCAATAACTGTATATTTATTGGTTTGCGCAAAAGTTGTCACATCTACAAACTAAGGTACGTTTTCTGGAATTTACGCAGCTTTTAGTTTACGACTGCCTATCTCAGTTCTTGAGGTGCTAAAATGGCAGGGCAGTACAAAACCCCCCCAAATGACCCCATTTTGGAAAGTAGACCCCCTAAGGAAATTGATAAGTGGCATGTTGAGCCCATTGAATATTTTATTTTTTTGCCTCAAGCGATTGAATAATGACAAAAAAATAATTTTTTTTTTTTTTTTTACACAAAGTTGTCACTAAATGATATATTGCTCACACATGCTATGGGCATATGTGAAATGACACCCCAAAATAAATTCTGCTGCTTCTCCTGAGTACGAGGATACCACACGTGTGGGATTTTCTGGGAGCCTAGCCGCGTACGGGGCCCCGAAAGCCAAGAACCGCCTTCAGGTTTTCTAAGGGCGTAAATATTTGACTTCACTCCTCACTACCTATTACAGTTTTGAAGGCCATAAAATGCCAAGATGGCACAAAACCCCCACAAATGACCCCATTTTAGAAAGTAGACACCCCAAGCTATTTGCTGAGAGGCATTTTGAGTCCATGGAATATTTTATATTTTGCCACAAGTTGCGGGAAAATTACAAACTTTAATTTTTTTTTATTTTTTTTTCACAAAGTTGTCACTAAATGATATATTGCTCACACATGCTATGGGCATATGTGAAATGACACCCCAAAATAAATTCTGCTGCTTCACCTGAGTACGGGGATACCACATATGTGGGACTTTTTGGGAGCCTAGCCACGTACGGGGCCCTGAAAACCAAGAACCGCCTTCAGGTTTTCTAAGGGCGTAAATATTTGACTTCACTCCTCACTACCTATTACAGTTTTGAAGGCCATAAAATGCCAAAATGGCACAAAACCCCCACAAATGACCCCATTTTAGAAAGTAGACACCCCAAGCTATTTGCTGAGAGGCATGTTGAGTCCATGGAATATTTTATATTTTGCCACAAGTTGCGGGAATATTACAAACTTTTTTTTTTTTTTTTTTTCACAAAGTTGTCACTAAATGATATATTGCTCACGCATGCCATGGGCATATGTGAAATGACACCCCAAAATAAATTCTGCTGCTTCTCCTGAGTACGGGGATACCACATATGTGGGACTTTTTGGGAGCCTAGCCGCGTACGGGGCCCCGAAAACCAAGCACCGCCTTCAGGCTTTCTAAGGGCGTTACAGTTTTGAAGGCCATAAAATGCCAAAATGGCACAAACCCCCCCAAATGACCCCATTTTGGAAAGTAGACACCCCTAAATTTAGGGGTACACTAGTGAGACTAGGTAATAAATGGCGGGTGCCCTTAAACTATAAAAAAAATAACTAACCAACCAGCGTCACCTGTAACAGTTATATGGTGATCACTGGTGAAAGGGTTAACTAGGGGGCAATCAGGGGGCTTTATGCGGTAGTATATGGGGGTCCCTGGCGCTATAAAAAGCTGCGGCGAACCTAAATACCTACCTGCCTAACTAGCGTCACCTGTGACACTAATACAGTGATCAGAAAAACTATCGCTTATTAGGCTGGGTTCACACTGGAGCGATGTGGGAACGCCACGAATGCGCGACGGGTTCCCGCATCACATGCCTCCCGGCGGCAGTTCACACTGCCCTATGCGAACTGCTGGGAGTGTCAGTGAAATGTTAATGACACCCCCAGATCAGTTCGCATATCGCAGTGCGATCTGCAAACTCGGATCGCATGGTGTGAACACCCATGCGATCCGATTCTGCTGCGGACCAAAAAAAGGGTCCCGTGCGAGTTTGCGGCGGGTGCGGCGGGTGCGACACGAATTCAGCCATACTATCTGTATGGCTGAACTCGAATCGCACAGAGATCGGATGTGATTTGCACTGCAGTGCGGTGCGAATCACATCCGTTCTCATAAACCGCTGCAATGTGAACCCAGCCTTAGTGACACTGGCGACGGGGGGTGATCACGGGGTTAAACCTTTATTGGGGGGGTTAGGGGGGTACCTTAGAACTAAAGGGGGCTAACCCTAACTGACCTAACAGTTATTACAGTCACAAATGACACCCGCCGGGTGATCAGGGGGTTAAACCTTTATTAGGTAATAAATGGCGGGTGCCCTGAAACTATAAAAAAATAACTAACCAACCAGCGTCACCTGTAACAGTTATATGGTGATCACTGGTGAAAGGGTTAACTAGGGGGCAATCAGGGGGCTTTATGCGGTAGTATATGGGGGTCCCTGGCGCTATAAAAAGTTGCGGCGAACCTAAATACCTACCTGCCTAACTAGCGTCACCTGTGACACTAATACAGCGATCAGAAACATGATCGCTTATTAGGCTGGGTTCACACTGGAGCGATGCGGGACCGCCACGAATCCGCGGCGGGTTCCCGCATCGCATGCCTCCCGGCGGCAGTTCACACTGCCCTATGCGAACTGCTGGGAGTGTCAGTGAAATGTTAATGACACCCCCAGATCAGTTCGCATATCGCAGTGCGATCTGCAAACTCGGATCGCATGGTGTGAACACCCATGCGATCCGATTCTGCTGCGGACCAAAAAAAGGGTCCCGTGCGAGTTTGCGGCGGGTGCGGCGGGTGCGACACGAATTCAGCCATACTATCTGTATGGCTGAACTCGAATCGCACAGAGATCGGATGTGATTTGCACTGCAGTGCGGTGCGAATCACATCCGTTCTCAAACCGCTGCAATGTGAACCCAGCCTTAGTGACACTGGCGACGGGGGGTGATCACGGGGTTAAACCTTTATTGGGGGGGTTAGGGGGGTACCTTAGAACTAAAGGGGGCTAACCCTAACTGCCCTAACAGTTATTACAGTCACAAATGACACCAATGCAAAAAAAAAAAAAAGCAATTGGTGTCACTGTGACTGGGGGGGCAGGGGTAATTGGGGGGGTGATCGGGGGGTAAAGGGGGGGTGTGAGTGTGCCTGGCATGTTCTACTGTATGTGTGGTGTGTTGGTGCAACTCACCGAACCTCTCTCCTCGGTGCCGGAACGAAAAATACCGACACGGAGGAGAGAATACATCACTTCCTCTCCTGTGTTTACATTACAGGAGAGGAAGTGATGTCACGGAGGATTTCCATTCGTCGAGAGCGATCGCGAGGGGGTGGCCATGAATGAATGGCCGCCCCCTCATCCCGGATCGCTCTCGAAGGAATGCCGACCGCCGCAGGCACGGGGGGGGGGGCCCGATCGGGCCCCCCACCCGCGGGCAGGCAGGGACTTATATATACGCCCATATGCCTGCCCGTGCCATTCTGCCGACGTATATCGTCGTGCGGCGGTCGGCAAGTGGTTAAATGGGCTGCCTGCATGCAGCACCTGTTGGCTGGGGATGCAGAAAAAAATGTCTGCTCACGGTATACGGGCTTCAGCGCCCATGTAAACAAGATCCTAAATACAATGACAAAGGTAACAAAGTTCAAGCATATCAAAATATGAAAGTTGTGTTACTCAAAAAATAACTCAAAAGCTTGTACTCACTGGAAATGTAATATACAGCACATTCCCCTTAAAAAATATAGAGTAATTATAAGCATAACTCTGTTTTGTGTGACTGTTTTGGCTAAGCTTTTTTTCATTCTTAATTATTTTTTAATAATAAAACTGAAAAGAAAATTGAAATATAAACTAGAAAAATCACAGAAAGGCTACCTTTAGTTAAAAAGTTAGTAAGCAGTGAATTCTATTACAGTAAACACATAATACAATAAGGTTTTGAGTTTGCTGCTACCATGAGTATATGCTTTTCTGTCTTTATTTTCTTTTGTGTGTGATTTGAGGTCAGCTGTCACTTTTAGCTACTGCCCTGTCCACAGGAAACTTTTTTTTCTGCTCCAAACAGTGGCGGCTGGTGTTTTTTTCTCTTGGGGTGGCAGCAAACAGACACCTCACCACCCGGTGGTGGCGGCAACCCGCCTCTGGAGGACTGTTGGGATGTCAAATCCCCGTATTCACCTCACCTAGGAAGTGGGGCAGGCAGTGTGTCCGGCAGCTTTCTTCCTCTATCTGTGGTGTGGATCACGGTGGCTTGCGCCGTACATCCCCCTCCTCCTCCTTTGTCCAATAGGATCGCCTGACCTTTCAGCTAATCGGGAAATGGGAATCAGACCCATGCTTCCTGATAGGTGGAGAGGCGATTCAGTGTTAGAAGAGTGAATATTTGCTTTTCTAACACACCTGGGTGGGCTCAGAGCACAATGCTCTGTGCCACGAGTCCTATTTTGAAGCCTATTAGACCATTTGTATATCTAAAACACCTCACAGTATATCACTCACATTTAATGCACCCCTCATATACCCTCATATACCCATAATAAAAGAAAAGTTAGGGGAAAAATAGTTGTGCCTATTATCCCTGATTAAAAATGTCTTGCTGCTGGCCAGTATAGAACTGCTGTATCCTCTACAGCAGTCGTTCTTAACTCCTGCCCTCAGGTTCCACTAACATGCCAGATTTTAAGTATTACCTTGGAGAGATACAGACTAGAATACTGCAAGCACTGATAAATAAATCATATCACCTGTGATGTATTTCAGTTAGGCCGGGTTCACACTATAGCGATGCGGAAACGCCGCGAATCCGCGGCGTTTACCCGCATCGCACACCTCCCGCCGGCAGTTCACACTGCCCTATGCGGACGGCTGGGAGTGTCAATGTTATGTTAATGACACCCCCAGATCCGTCGGCATATCGCAGTGCGATCTGCCGACTCGCACAGGAATCGGATCGCATGGTGTGAACCCCCATGCGATCCGATTCTGTTGCGGACCCAAAAAAGGGTCCCGTGCGAGTTTGCTGCGGGACCGCTGCGAATTCAGCCATACTATCTGTATGGCTGAACTCGCATCGCTACGGAGATCGGATGTGATTTGCTGTGCGAATCACATCCGGATCTCCCCCCGCAGCGGTGTGAACCGGACCTTATCTTGCAAACCTGGCCTGTTAGTGGGTCCTGAGGACAAGAGTTGAGAACCACTGCTCTACAGTATCTTACATCATGTAGTAAAATCCCAGCGTGTGCTCTTTGTCTTTAGTAGATTTGGGCCTAGTCTTCCTCAATAAAACTGTTCTGCTCCTGGCCAATTTACACTACTCTATTATCTGCAACTTGTTATGCTGTGTTTCCTGTCGTTTTTCTGCTTGCACTTATAGGATTATGGAAGTCTATAGAGCTTCACCTCATTTACTAAGCTTTGGGGAAAACCCCCTTACCTTTTACTTTAGTAAATCAACCTTGTTATCTCTAGTACATTTTGGCCCATCATCCCTAATTAAAAATGTTCTGATGCTGGCCAGTTTTACACTGCTGTATCATCTATGATCTGTTATTTCTTAACTAGATCTTGATAGCAAGTGATCAGTGACAAGGGAGTTTTGCTTTGTCAAGAACAAGCACAACCACAGTTACTGGCCAATTTCTATCTGCTATTTTATGAAAAATCCTGTGTCACTGCTAAATATAAAAAAATAAAAAATAAATGAAATGAATCAGATTTGGTTGATGCTGCTGTATGTAACTTGGGCTTTTTTTGTAAAAAATCTATTCCACAGCTAAATATGCCTTGCTAGTGTAGGCTGTCCCCAAAGACTGCCTGTGAGAATCATACTGTTCCATAACACCATATACAGATGTTATTTAACCACCTCAGTTCCAGCATGGTAAACCTTCTTCCTTTCCATGTCATTTTTCAGTATTCAGTGCTGTGATATTTTTAACTGACAATTACTGAGCAATGTAACAGTGTACCCAGATTAATTTTAAGTGTTTTTTTTAGAGTGATAGAGCTTTGTTTTGGTGGTATTTAATAACCACTTGTTTTTTTCATTTATTTTGTAATGTAAGAAAAAGACCAAACATTTTGAAAACAAAAATACTTTTTGTTATAAAACAACTCAAATGAAAAGATCAGGACAATACAAACATCTCCAAAATTACCCTTTTTTGGAAATTAGACCAGCCTATGTTTGATACATAGCAAGCACAGCACCTTATCTAACACTGGACGAAAAACACATATGCAGTGCGTATATGCAGAGTATGGACTATGCCAGGTGTCATACAAGTATACAGTAAAATGTATCATTCATTGACTTAAAGTGATACTAAAGTCTCAGGGTTTTTTTTTTTGTTAAAAACAACAAGTTATACATACCTGCTCTGTGCAGTGGTTTTGCACAGAGCAGGTCAGATCCTCCTCTTATCAGGTCCCTCTGTAGCGGTCCTGGCCCCTCCTTCCTGTTGAGTGGGAGCTTGCTATGAGTCAGAGCTTCCTGTGTCCATGCAGACAAGGTGCTGTTGCCTAGCCCCATCCCCTCTCTCTCCTCATTGGCTCCCTGTCTTTGATTGACAGCAACGAGAGCAAGTGGTGCTTTGCTATTTGAATAAAGTGCCAAAAATTTTATAATAATAGAAGAGGTTACCTATCAAAGTGGAAAAATTTGTGGTTGAGGCTAATGGACTTTAAAAGTACCGTAACAATTAAGATACACAAGTATATAAAACAAAGAATTTTATTAAACTAACATCAACTATGTTAAAACATACATAAGTTTTTCAAGTTTTAAAAAAGCATCTCTGTCTGTTCAAATAAAGGGGGTGCAAACTGAAAAATATGCCAATACCAGTTCACCCTATATCAATTATATTAGCATGCTTGACATATTTCACGGATATTTATCGCTTCTTCAGGAGCTTTGTTTGCATGATATGATGTTACAAGAGCAGAAAGGTTTGGCCATTGTGTTTACTCAGTCTAATATCCATCTAATGATTTGACAAGCATTTTTCTAAATTACATGATTGCCTACATTTGCTACTGACATTTGCCATTTGGTTGGAATTTAAGGTAAAGGTGACACATTGCTTTCCCTATGTTAGCTATGTATACATCTTTGGAGACAAGTGCTAATATCCATATGGTTAAAAGATTGTGATACATTTTTGTTCTCTCTCTTTTCTTTATAGCATATGTTGGCTATGTCTAAAAAAAGAGAGGTACCAGCACATAGATATATAATGTCAATTGGGTCCGCTGCAGTCAAAATAACCCCTTTAGATGGGCTAAAAAATTATGTATAAAATATGTGGACTGCGCCAACTTTGCCAAAAAATTATATTTCTCACCTCTACTGTGAATCAGCGCGCTTTATCATCCCTCCTCAATCGATCGAACCACGTAATCCGCACTAATTCTGATACACCTTTTTGCAGTATAGTTATTATATCAAATATTTATCATACAAAATGTGCAGATTCGCTAAATACCACCATATTAAATAATTGATCAATCACTCTCTGTGGAAACACAATTCATGAATAAATCAACTTAGAATATGCCCTAATAATAGTGACAATCTATCATCACAAAAGTGGAAAAAGAAAAAAATCCCATCAATACAGTCCCAAGATAAATATCCTCAGTGAGCAATCACCAACTCCTATGTGTTCTTATGTTGGTCCTGCACCAAAAACGTCACCCTTATGTGCCACCACCACCTTAAAGATTGGCCACTCACCAGATATAGGTGAATGCTCGCCTTTGGTTCATTAAACGGATAACCACTCCTTGCAACCAGTCGTTCGTTCACTCTTCAAGCAATAAGCTACTAGATATTTGGCTATTTCTCATAAAGATATATAAAGCTATGATAGTGTAATACTTTCCAATTAGTTTATTAAAAGATTAAAAATTTGTTGCACTCACATATTGTGGTGTCAGTTTGCCGACACCAAGCTTGTCCAGCCATTTATGTAGGGTCCGCTGTACCGGCGTATAATCCTCTATAGTTTCCCCGTGCTGTGTGCACTCCAAGCCTCACTATCATACAGAGGGCATCCACGTTACAAAAGGGGACATCACTGTACACTATAGTACAACATCACCAGGCCTACAATGCCACTAAATGGCTATTAAGAGAATATAGTGCATTCATTTGCAAACAGATTAAATGTATTGAGTTTTCTTTGAAATATAATTATTTTTGACGTGATCAAGCATTCTATAAAAATATCACGGGCATATCGATGGGTGCCAAAATCACACCAAATGTGGTGAATGCCTTTATGGCACAATGGGAAGAGCAAGCGGTCGAAGTGATAATTATATGGAATGGAAGTAAAGATACGCTTGAGAATTTTTCAGTCCAACTCAATAATAATGACAATAATGACTCATATGGAACATTAGTGATAAGCAAGTACATTTTTTAGATCTAGATATCATTCTGATAGAAAACAGACTCATCATAAAAAAACATTCATAATTTTAGATTACAATGTCCAACATAGAGAAGTAGAAAAATTGATTAAGAGGCATTGGCAAATTTTGAAGAGCGACAGACACCTGAACAGCATTCTTTCAGATAGACCCAACATAGTCTACAAAAGAGCACCTACCTTAAGGGACATTATAGTGAAAAATGTTGTGGAACTACCCCCAAATAAGAGCTATACATTCTTTACAGGAAAGGGGTTTTTCCCTGTAAATTTTGTTTCACCTGCCAGCATTCTAAAAAAAACACAACTAAGAAGAAAGGAATTCATATCCACCAAGAAGGGACAAGAATACCCCATTAAGGATTTTATTAGTTGTCACAATGTAGCTGCAATTTACAATATGTAGGAAGGACTAAGAGACCATCGATGATCCGAATTAGGGAACATGTCCAAAACATTATCAAGGTGTATCCCAAACATAATGTAAGCAGACATTTTGCACAGGTACATGCTAAAGATCCCACACATTTACAGTTCTGGGGCATTGATAGATACAATAGGCAATGGAGGGGAGCACACATTGAGATCCATTAGTCTGAAGGAATCCAAATAGATACACACCCTCCAAACTCTTTGTTAGGTACCTGGGTAGTGAGCCTGACTTGATGGAAGAAGACCTCTCTTACGGCTCTGGTTCAAGTCCCACTGGAGTGAGAACAGTGGTACGTGAGCGCAGTGGGGTAGGAGCGTCTGGGCTGGATGCAGCAGCTGATGCAAGCGGGGTAGGTGATCCTCCAGATGTCTGGAACCGCAGGAGCAGGTAGAAGCAGGAGGCGGCTGGCAGAGATGGCAGCAGTAGGCAGGGCAGGAAGACCAGTGGCAATCAGTGTAGGAGAAGGCCCTGGATGGCAGCAGTGGATTCTGGAAGGACTCAGAACGTTAGGCACAAGCAAGGGTAGGTCAGGCAGGCCGGGTCAAGCAGACAGATAATAAGGCAGGAACGGTAGGCAAAGCACAGTAACAAGCAGGGGTTCAGCAGCAATAAGCAGTCCGTAGCAGAGTCAGGCAAGTCGAGATCGGGGCAGGAGAGATCAGCAGAGTCAAACGAGAGCCATGTCGGTAACGGTAATCAAACAGACAGGTAACAGGGTTTTCGGGTACTAGCTGCAGACAAACAGCACAGAACATCTGCAGCTGTACCTGAGGTGCACACCGGCGCGTGCCTGAGGTGCACACCGGCGCACACACACGCGCCAATGCCCGGGCTGCCTAACGGCACGTGTGCGCATGCGTGCACGGCAATTCGCTCGCACACCGCGAGCAGAGACCTGACACTCTTGTACCTGATGGATTAAATGTGTAATTCACCTTAAACTGTTTTTTTAAGCAATTTTTAACTATAATTTTATTATTGTGATGTATTATCAATATGTAATCCTCTATGCCTCATTTCCGATACGTATGATCATTTTAGGTTTTTTAATTAAATATACAGTTTTTGTAACATCGGCACCCATAATTAATATACATTTTAATAGTTATATTGTGACTCTATACAGGATTTTCACCATTATTGACTATAGATACTCAATTTTGATTTTATATATAGTTTTCCATATTTAGTTTTTATGCAATTTTATTTGAACCTGCCAGAATAGTTATGTATTATTTACTGTGGAAGATACTTGGATCTTTAGTCAAGCGATCGCTATAGATTAACAACAGCATGACCCACCAAGAAAATGGCCGCCACCCAGGATGAGACACATTTTAGTGATATCCAAGAAAATGGCCACTGTACCCTGCTTTTCCCACCTAGAAGATGGCCTCCTGCAGGTTGGAGACAATATCTCCAAACAAAATGGCCGGCAAACCACTTCCTGTTCTCGTATATAAACAGAAAGAGCTAACAACCAACCCGGTTCCCCCCGATGAAGCCATGTGTTGTGACGTAATGAGTAGGGCATGGCCGGATACACTGAGTGAACCAGAAGTGATGTAAGAGGTGTCTGCAACGCTGTCTACAATGCACCGTTTGCACCATTATTGCTTTTATAACTGCTTTTAAATGTAAGAGCTCACTTTGGCCTTTAATAAACTTTGTTTATTTAAACTTTTTTTACGCTATGGGAGGTTTTTGTTTTATCCTTATATTATTATTTGAAAACATCGGAACCACCAAATGTTTGGGAGTCTTGGAAGTTGGCGATACCATTGAAAACCCTCAACTGAATCAAGCATTACCAGGGACTGAAGTTTCTTTGAGGAATCTGGAGTTGGAACGCTCCCTATGAGATTGTTAAGGCTGATTACATTCTTCATTGAGGTAGGAATTTACAAGAAGTTTACAAGAATCACATAGATTACACAGAAGAATTGTTTGTTACCAGACTTTTTGGAACATCTCTTGAAAGGACTTTTTGCACAGCAATTAGCCATTTATACCAAATACATTGTGTACTTCATTTGTCACAGTTACTTTATTTATCACGCTCATTTTATTTAGATATAGGAAGCTGCGCTGATCACTACTCATCCATGCCCAATGGCTGTTCACCCCCCTTGTGGCGACCAGTGTCTCCGTGACACGCCGCCATCGAAGGTACAGGGCTGCGTGCACATGCCCTGTTTAAATGGACGGACGTCATATGATGCCCGCTCAGCATGGCCATCATATGACGTCCAGGCAGAAAATGGTTAATAATAAGTTCCAAATGACTCTTAGGAAGTGCACAGCTTTAAATCAGTTTTATAATACTGTTCATTACACTTCTCAATAGATCTTCTGTTGCTTCCGTTCCTGGCCTGCGGGGTCTCCCGTGTCCACCGGGGCGGACCTACTCTTTTTTGGACTGCGGCCTGTGTTGCTGCTCTGGGTAAGGGTCATGATCACCTTTTGGGAGGGATACCATACCTGCCATTACTTTGTCATTATCTAGTTATGTTATGTGATGTTTTATCATGTCTGTCTGTTATGATTAACCTAATATTTTTCTCTTATCTCTGTAGTACTGTATACTATCTCTGCTCTTGTAACATATCATGCAAACAAAGCTCCTGAAGAAGTGGTGAATATCCACGAAAAACATGTTGAGCATGCTAATATAATTGATATAGGGTGAACTAGTACTGGCATCTTTTTCAGTTTGAACCCCCTTTATTTGAACAGACAGACATGCTTTATTAAAGCTTGTATGTTTTAACATGTTGATGTTAATTTAAAAAAATGGTGCTTTGCTGCCGTCTCAGTCAAGAGTCCCGGACAGCTGAGTCTCTCGTGCAACATCGTTGGATCGAGATGGGGCTCAGGTAAGTATTATGGGAGCTGAGGGGGGCTGCTACATGCAGAAGTTTTTTTATCTTAATGCATAGAATGCATTAAGATAAAAAAAACTTCCTTTACAACCACTTTAACCACTTACAGACCGGACCATTTTGCTGGTCAAAGATCAGACCACTTTTTGCGATTCGGCACTGCATCACTTTAACTGACAATTGCGTGGTCGTGCGACGTGGCTCCCAAACAAAATTGACCTCCTTTTTTTCCCACAAATAGAGCTTTCTTTTGGTGGTATTTTATCACCTCTGCGGTTTTTATTTTTTGCGCTATAAACAAAAATAGAGTGCCAATTTTGAAAAAAATGCATTATTTTTTACTTTTTGTTATAATAAATATCCCCCAAAAATATATAAAAAAAAAATTTTTCCCTCAGTTTAGGCCGATACGTATTCTTCTACATATTTTTGGTAAAAAAAAAAAAAAAATAGCAATAAGCGATTATTGATTGGTTTGCGCAAAAGTTATAGCGTTTACAAAATAGGGATAGTTTTATGGCATTTTTATTAATAATTTTTTATTATTTTTTTTTTTACTAGTAATGGCGCCGATCAGCGATTTTTATTGTGTCTGCCACCCACTGGTTAACTCCTTCACTGCAGTGATTCCTGTGTAAATGACACTGGCAGTGAAGGGGTTAACCAGTGGGTGGCAGTGTAGGGGTTAAGTGTTCCTAGGGGTGTGTTGCTAACTGTGGGGGGTTGGGCTTTCATTTAGTGAACACTGATCTCAGCTCCAATCACATGGAGCAGAGATCAGCGTCACTAGTTGCTAGGCAGAATGGGGAAATGCTGTTTATAACGGCACTTCTCCATTCACCCGTCCCGTGAGACGATCACGGGTATGCCCGCGACGATCGAGTCCGCGGGACCCACGACCGGACATACAGGGGTCCCGACCAGCACTAGAGCGCGCCGCCGATGGCAGGGCGGCATTGAAGATTGGACGTACCTGTACGCCAATATGCCTGCCCATGCCATTCTGCCGACGTACATCGGCGTGCACTGGTCGAGAACAGGTTAATGACTCATTTATTAATTGTATTAAAGTTTTTTTTATTACAAACGTTTTTTATTGGATCAAGTGCCTTTCTCCTTTGACAAGACTTGTTGTGCATGTATGAGCAAATCATGAGTTATGAACTCAAGGCATATATAAATGAAACAAAAATGCATCCCTCCATTCATTAATACATCATTAAATGTATTTTTTTAAATACAAACTGTGTGAACTAGGGTTGCCACCTGTCCGGGATTCACCGGGTTTCCACAGTCCGGGGTTTAAATCATGTGTCCGGTTTTCAGTCCACCTGAAACCCAGACACAATACTCAGACAGGAATGTGGCTTGGAACAGGGCCTGTAGGGGGTGAGTGGGCACTTTTCATGCTACATTACTATTCTCTTTGGAGTGCCCAAAGGTAACCAAGTTCTGTTACAATCCTATAGTACAGTGGTCATCAACCCTGTCCTCGGGGCCTAACTAACAGGCCAGGTTTTATGTATTACCTTGGGGAGATGCAGACTAGAATACTGCAATCACTGAGCATTAAATTATTTTACTTGTGATGTATTTCAGTTATCTTGCAAACCTGGCCTGTTAGTGGGCCCTGAGGACAGGGTTGATGACCACTTCTATAGTATATGCTATAAGAAAAAAAAAATGCAGTGCGTCGCAAAAATGTTCAGGTTTGACTTAAGAAAAAGTGGCAACCCTAGTGTGAACATCTGAACAGGATTTGCACTTAGCATCTCACAGTCCCTGTACAGCAGAGCTCAGTCTGAAGTCAAGGCAGCACACAGAGACAAACAGTTGAAGTCAAGGCAGCACACAGAGACAAACAGTTGCACTGCAGTGTTCGTGTGTCAACAAATGACATGCTGATAGGGCATCATGCAAAATGACAGAGAGATGAGCTTGTTAGTATACTGATTCTTTCACTGTGCAGTCACAAGGCCAGTAAGTATAATGTCATTTCAGAAGAGAAACATCAGGACACTTGCCTAGCAGACACAACTGTGCTGTGTGGTAGAGCCTTACTAACCTCAGGACTGGACGGACACCAATATGAATCCTATGGACAGAAATCAAACATTTCACAAATATTTATTTCATCTGTGCATTTAGTTGTTGACTGCCACATACATTTCAGCTATAATACATGACATTTTAGTTACTGTGTGCAAAGTAATGCAATTCTATTGTTTTATAGTGAAACACTTAAATATATGAATTTCATAGTGTTTCCATTCTGTTAGATAACTTGGAACATGTAGTATATGTTACTATGTCAGTCATTTCCAGGTAAAATCTCTAAATGAAATGGTAATGTTCAAATTACTTGGTTGCTGTCCCAGCGAAATTAGCAGGACACTTGCAAATGACAGGAGCTCCATTTTATAACTTACTACTTGAGTGACCGAAAGTTAAATTGGTGCAATAAATTACATGAAATGTTTGCTGTGTTAAAATGAAATGACAGGAAGAAAATTTGTATAATGTATGAAAGACTAGAGTGTGTTGAAAGAGTTAAGGTTTGTAGAGAGAATGAGGAATTTAACAGCAAGCTCTTAGAGACTCTCTGTAAGATAAAAGTGAAGAGAGATGAAATGCTGAAGCAAAATGTAGCCGATAGATAGATAGATAGATATATAGATAGATAGATAGATAGAAAGAAAGAAAGAAAGATACAATGCAGAACAATGTAGATACAATTAATTTAAATATGTAATGTTTAATGAGAATACGAAGAATGAACAACTATCTACAGCAGTGATGGCGGACCTTGGCACCCCAGATGTTTTGGAACTACATTTCCCATGATGCTCATGCACTCTGCAGTGTAGGTGAGCATCATGGGAAATGTAGTTCCAAAATATCTGGGGTGCCAAGGTTCGCCATCACTGATCTACAGCAACCACATCAATATACTGGGGGTTATTTCCGAAAGGCAAATACACTTTGCCCTGCAAGTGCACTTGGAAGTGCAGTCGCTCTAAATCTAAGGGGTAGATCTGAAATGAGGGGAAGCTCTGCTGATTTTATCATCCAATCATGTGCAAGCTAAAATGCTGGTTCCTTGCATGCCCCTCTCAGATCTACAGTGACTGCACTTCCAAGTGCACTTTCAGTGCAAAGTGGATTTTCCTTTAGTAAATAATTGTGCTGTAATGCTTTATAACATCTTTACTGTATACCTAAGATAGTTTGGCCCATTGCTTTTAGAGTTAACAGCTTTGCAGTGTATTCAAAACAACCTGTGCAGGAGTTAAGGTGATTATGCAACTTTCCTTTTACGGTATTGTAAAATCAATATATATATATATATATATATATATATATATATATATATATATATATATATACACACTATATATATTACCAAAAGTATTGGGATGCCTGCCTTTACATGCTCATGAACTTTAATGGCTTCACAGTCGCAGTCCATAGGGCTTAAAATTGAGTTGGCCCACCCTTTGAAGCTATAACAGCTTCAACTCTTCTGGGAAGGCTGTCCACAAGGTTTAGGATTGTGTCTATAGAAATGTTTGACCAATCTTCCAGAAGCGCATTTGTGAGGTCAGCTACTGATGTGGACGAGATGGTCTGGCTTGCAATCTCTGCTATAATTCATTGCAAAGGTGTTCTATTGGGTTGAGATCAGGGCTTTACCCACACCAAACTCGCTTATCCATGTCTTTATGGACCTTGCTTTGTGCACTGGTGCGCAGTCATGTTGGAACAGGAAAGGGCCATTCCCAAACTCTTCCCACAAAATTGGGAGCATAAAATTGTCCAAAATGTGTTGATATGCTGACGCCTTAAGAATTCCCACACCATAATCCCTCCCCCCTCCACCAAATTATTTGGGAGGGTGGCACAATGCGATAGAACACCTTTAGGAGGAATTAGAGTGGAAACTGCGACTCAGGCCTCCTCGTCCAACATTTTTTTTTTGCACAGCTAAATTTTAATTCATATCTAATATATAAATTTAGATATATTTGATGTACAGTACAGTGGCACTAATTTCATAGGCAGCCTCTGTGTCGTATATCTTAACAAAGCGTGCTTTTTATAGTAGAGACAGAGGTAAGGAAAAATCTCTGTGTAGCACTGGTCTGGACTCTTTAATGCAGAGAGGAGGTTAGACTGTGTTCTGATTGTCTGTTGCTGAAGAGGTCCCATCTGAGCCCTGAGTAGAAGGACATCTAATTGGCTGCCTGAGCCAAGCTGACTTCTGATTGAATGCTGGTCATGCTCCACCCACCGCAATGAGAGGGGTAACAGACACCTATGGGGTTGGAGAAGAGAGTCTCTGGGGACCCAGGGGTAAGAGAGCTGGCAGCTAGGGAAATGTGGAAAAGTGACCCCCTGTTAGTCCCAGTGAATGTGGTAAGATTGGGGCTGTGAAACATTACTGGGAGCTGCTGCTGCCTTGATCATTGCCGCATGGTGCCTGGAACTAAAGGGTCAAGAGCCCAGTGCTGTGGCTGCTGTGCTGTGAGCAGTCTCTTATATAGGTAAACGTTGCAAGAGCCCTGTGCTAGGGTGAAGTAGGGGAGCTGGGGAGTTGCATGGACCAGGAGGTGTGCTTTGCTAAGAAAACATGGCTACAGAGTAAATCTGCCAAGAGCCCTGTGGCTGGTAAGGAAACACTCCCTCTCCAAGATGGAGACAGACACAGAAGGCTCCCTTTCCCCCACTGCTTATCACGGCATATTCACTCCTTCTAATTAAGGAACAACCCTTGACTCTTATAATTAAACATTTAGGAGATGCAAGATCTCCATTTATTTGAACATAGTTTTTGGCATTTTTGGACCAAGGTACCCATATGGACCTTTCCATGCAATGAAGAAGTTGGTGACAGCTGATTGTAGGATGACCAATGTGATGTTTTTATTTACATATGCTTAGAATTCACGCAGCAATCCTATTTTAGTGAAAAAGTGGGCTTTTGTACCTGTGAAACGCACCTGCATTGAACAGAAGTTGCAACGAGCTAGTCACCACCTGGCTGCAGTAGGGTGATGATTAAATTATAGTAAGTGTTTTAATAACTCTGTTCTTGCTGTATGTCTAATGTCATTGATATGTTTTATTATTTGTACAATAAAGCTTTTTTAATATTTTACCTCATTAGTACCAGTAAAGTCCATTTAGTGGTTAGGTTTTTTCTGGATATGATGATGTTTTAGGATGTGGTACTGGACTACAACTATGTCCACAATTTAGAGGGATTTTTTTCCTTCAATCAGTCCCTCCTCCCAATCTTTGTTTTTTCTTATGATTTAGTAGTTGGAACACACTGCTGTTGATAATTTCACCAATTCTGTTTTAATTGGTGAACCAGTTTCTTTTACTTCATGCTGGTGTTCTGGCTGGGGAACTATGGGCAAAAGAATACTCTGACTGGGTCACATGTAAATGTGTATTGGTAGAACCTTGTATTTCTTAACCAATTGGGTCATTTGGAGGTGAGCACTACATCTACAAGGACAAGGTTAATATTAAAATGTCTTCATAATCTTCATAATGTTCTTCATAATGAAGCAGGAGACATTACAACTTAGGCCACATCGAGATTTTGGAAATCCTGCTGTGGAAGAGTAAGCATATTAAGGTCCAATGCGCACAAGGGCAATCAGTTATGGGGTGTTTTACAGGAACTAATACGCATTATGTCATATGCAGTCAGGTACAGAAGCCAGAATCATACGTAAGGGGAGGAAACAAGACAGTACAGTGCCTTGAAAAAGTATTCACACGCCTTGAAATTTTTTCACATTTTGTCATGTTACAACCAAAAATGTAAATGTATTTTATTGGGATTTTATGTGATAGACCAACACAAAGTGGAAAATAGTTGTGAAGTGAAGGGAAAATGATAAATGGTATTCAAATGTTTTTACAAATAAATATCTGAAAAGTGTGGCATGCATTTGTATTCAGCCACCCTGAGTCAATACTTTGTAAAACTACCTTTCGCTGCAATTACAGCTGCAAGTCTTTTTTGGTTATGTTTCTACCAGCTTCGCACATCTAGAGAATAACATTTTTGCCTATTCTTCTTTGCAAAATAGCTCAAGCTCTGTCAAACAGGTTTTCTTCTAAGATTGCCCTGTATTTGTCTCCATCCATCTTCTCATCAACTCTGACCAGCTTCCCTGTCACTGCTAAAGAAAATCTCCCCACAACATGATGCTGCCACCACCATGTTTTACGGTGGGCATAGTGTGTTTAGGATGATGTGCAGTGTTAGTTTTCCACCACCCATAGCGTTTTGCTTTTAGGCCAGAAAGTGCTCTGTCCCCCACATGGCTTCTCACGAACTGCAAACGGGACTTCTTATGACTTTCTTTTAACAATGGCTTTCTTCTTGCCAATCTTCCATAAAGGCAAGATTTGTGGAGTGCGCAACTAATAGCGGGACTTTGTTACAGTGACCACCCGAGCAATTCAAATACAAGCTTCATGACACAGGGGGTATCGTTACTCTGTGCACATATAGTAGCTTGACCTCAAACATGATTCATTTGTATCTCATAACCCATTTGTTTCCATCACTCAATAAACATTGGCTTTTTATACTAGTTACTTTCACGGGATACTATGCGATTTCAGATGCATGCATGTGTATATATATATGAATTCCTCTTTTTTGTATGACATCACCTTGTATATAGAAAAATGTTCAACCATGTATCCTATGTTTATGAGGTATGCTTTGTTTATATGCCAATTAAACATGTTTTACAATTTCTCCTAGCAAGTGCCTTGTGTTCCACTCAAAGTCCCAAAAATGCTTCTTATTTCATCTCCTGTAGTATGTCTGCAGTCTCTGACTATGTCTTGTATCATGTCTGCAGTCTCTGACCATCTCTTGTATCATGTCCTCAGTCTTTAACCATCTCCTGTATCTTGTCTACAGTCTCTGACCATCTCCTGTAGTATGTCTGCAGTCTCTGACCATCTCCTGTAATATGTCTGCAGTCTCTGACCATCTCTGTACTATTGTTCAGTGACACTCTTATGTAGTCTCTCATGGGGCCTGGAGGGGACACTTTCTATCAGAGGCTCTCAAATGGACACCAAGAGGGCCTCTGTTAGAGAGACCCTCTCCAGGTCCCATTAGATCCCATTGTAGTCTCTAATGGGGCCTGGTGGGGCTCTTTCAAATAGACTCTCTCACAGAGGCCCTCTCTGTGTCCATTAAAGAGACCCCCACCAAGTCCCATTAGAGCTTCTCTTCCTGTATTTTGTTCATTGTAAAAAGATTGTGGGAGGATCCCATGGTAACAAAGACTCCTTATGGGAGCATCTCTGCGTTTGAGTCGTTGCCATAGACACATGTGTAAAAGGGGAAGGGTTAGTAGGATGACAACGCCCATTGGGGGGCGCAAGAAATATTTCTGCACCCAGGTGTCTGTGACCCTAGGATCAGCCCTGAGTACAGCATAGTGTATAGATTGCAGTGGTTTAAGACACTAAAAGAAACTTTGAACAATGCACTGTATTTACATCTTGGATTTAACCCATAGATCGCCACTATAAAGTTTGTTTCTTCTTGTACACCCATTGTTCCAGTGGTAAAGGGCTGGACTGGGTTCTATTCCATCACCCTTTTTTGGATCATGATAGAATAAATGAATATAATAGTTGGAAAGTTTCTGGAAACAGACAAGGTTCTCACAATCCCTGGAAATTATTAAAAAATGGAGAAGGAACGAGACAAAGCTAAAGCTCTGGATCATGACACGGGCCTGGATGGGACACTTTCTATCAGAGACTCTCTAATGGACACCAACAGATGACTCCTGGTGTTTAACGCTCAAGGACCTTGTTGTTTTTGAGTTAACCAAGTTCAACCTAGACCCTAGTTGTTTGTGGTTCAACTAAACAGGCAAACTAATGACCAGATAGCTGATTCACCTTGATGTCATTCGTTTAGTGTTGGTGTGTCTACTGCTGCTAAAGGTATAACTTCCCACCCACTAGTTTGTTTCGCATTTTAATCAAGCCTGCAGGGAAACTGGGTAATGTCAATGATGTCAGTAACCAACAGCACTGGGGCAATGTCATTAGCAATTAGAGTCCATCAGGAGAGGATCATCAGTGGAAGGTGGATTTTGAAATCTCTCAAAGAACCAGGAAAGAGCAGAGTCACGGAGGCCAAGGGAGTGGAGTTTATTGAAGAGGAGTGGGTCAAAGGCAGCAGAAAGGTCCTAGAGCAGGGGTCTCTAACTGGCAGCCCTCCAGCTGTTCCAAAACTACAAGTCCCATCATGCCTCTGCCTGTGGGAGTCATGCTTGTAACTGTCAGCCTTGCAATGCCTCATGTGGCTTGGTTAACAAGGTTATCGTCAGTGATGTAGCAAATTATAACGTTGGGGACAAGGCGTTCAAGAAGTTTGGAGGCAAACGGGAGCAGGGAGATGGGTATTAAGTTATTCAAAGAGGTAGGGTCCAGTGATTTTTTTTTTTTTAAGTATGGGGTTAGCCATTGCATGTTTGAGTTGGGAGGAAAAGGTGTCGGAGGAGATGGAGAGGTTGAAGATGTGGCTTAGAGAGTTTAGGATAGAACAGGAAGGTGGTCGCAGTAATTGTGAGACGACAGGGTCCAGTGGAAAAGTGGTGATATGGCCCATAGAAAGGAGCTCTGCAACTTTCTCATAAAGGCAGTCAGTAGCAGAAGGGAAAAGTTGATGTGGCAAAGGTTTTCTGCTGGTAACTGTTTGCAAGTTCGTGGGATGGAAAGTAGAAGACAGGGAGAGTTTGAAACAGATAAGGTTGTGATCTGAGAAAGGAAAAGGGGTGTTAGAGAGGTTGCAGGGAGAGCAGACGTGGAAGAGTGTTGCCATTGGAGTGAGTGGTGGTTTGTGTCCATTATGTTAGGTTAAAAGAGGAGGTTAAGTTGAGTAGTTTAGAAGTGGCTGAGGTTTTAACATTGATTAGAATGTTAAAGTCACAGAGGATGATGGTTGGCAAGTTTGTTAGAGACTGAGCGAAGGGGGAGGGGGGCTGACTGAATCAGGGGAATTGAGATAAGAGATTAAGGGTTATGGCAGAGAAGGTAGACTGTTAATTCTGGGGATGAGAGTTAGCAAGAAGAGGGCCAGGGTTTGGGGTGATGTCCCCAGAAGGTAGGAGCAGTAGGAGGGTGAGGATGGTATGGTGGGAGTTGAATTTATGAGGGCAGGTGCTGCAGTGAGTTGAAAGTGGTGACATTTTGTGAGCTCAGAAAGAGCAGGAGATGATTAGAGTTGGACTGAATTTCCCCCAGTTCGGTTCGCACCAGAACTCTCGAACTTCGCAAAAGTTTGGACCCAAACCACAAACTGTATTAAAGTCTATGGGACCCGAGCTTTAAAAATCAAATGTGCCCCTCTTGAAGGCTTATATGTAAGTTATTGGCCATAAAAAGGTTATGGAGGAAGGGGGCATGGCTTGGACGGGAACCAGGATGGCTGCCTGAGACCTGAGCTCCCGCACGAAGAGGACAAATTTTGCTTCCTTGGGACATTCTCCGACCCGCAACCTAAGCTAAATTATGGGGAAATCCAACAGGAGCACCCCTGCTCCCCGCACGCTGAAAGATTCCAGTTCGCAGCCGAGCAAAAACATCCCGGAGCTATTCCGCTCCCAACAGGCGCACAACCACGAGGCGTCACAGGCCTCCCAGACCCCGCAGGCCTCCTCACCGAGCTCGCGTAGCAGCCTCGCCGACCTCCCGATGGACGAGGATGACGCCCCGGACCGTCCCTTCGGCTTGCTGGATCTGCAGAAGGACCTGCAGAAAGTGGCCATAGATATCAAGCACACGCTAGCCGCTGCAGTCACGGACCTGAAGGCGGATATCCACGGCATTACACATCGCATCGTGGAAGTGGAGCAGGCCTCACACACCCATGCGGAAGCTATCAGGCAAGTGCAGAGGGCATATGATTCCCAACTCCCACACATGTTTGAGCTCCATCGCCAGGTGGAAGACCTCGACAATAGGGGTCGCAGGCACAATGTCAGGGTGAGGGGGGTCCCTGAAAGCATAGACTCGCTTGCACTACCACAGGCCATATGCTCTATATTTAATGACTTACTGGGTCGCCCAGCAGATTCCCCTATAGAAATGGAGAGGTTACACCGAGCGCTGAGACCCCCTTCCCGTGAACCGGACCCCCCAAGAGATATTGTGTGCTGTATTGTAAATTTCCCCCTGAAAGAGGAAATCCTTCGGAAGGTGCGCGAAAGAGGCCACATTCTTTTTAATGGAGCGGACATTAAACTGTTCCAGGATCTTTCCCCAATAACATTACAAAACAGACGTGCGCTGCGCCCCCTGCCGGAGGTCCTGCGCGCACGAAATATACAATACAGATGGAAGTTTCCATTCTGTCTGTCGGCTTCCATCAGGGGTCGTACTGCTCTGCTCCAAACACCGGAAGATCTGCCTGTCTTTTGTGACCAACTTGATATCCCCAGGGTGGACATTCCTGAGTTGTGCGCCTTCTACTTTCCATCGGAACCGTGGAAGCCGGTCTCGCATGGCCTGTCGCCTAAATCCCACAGACAGCACTCGAGGCGTCGCAGATTGGATCCAACGTCACCGGCTGATCGTCCTTCACGTCGGGACTTGTCCGGGTGCAGTCCAGGACCAGCTGTGACTCCCAGACGGGACCAACAGAATGTTTAACTGCCTCTGCTTCAGGCCACACCGGGAGGGCCGTAAATACTGAACAATTTTTTTTTTTTTTTTTTTGTTTTGTTTCCTGTTCCCTTTTTCTTTCCCCCTTTTTTTTTCTTCTTTTTTTTTTTTTTTCTGACCCCTCCAGGTGCTTAGCCTTGCCGCTCTCTCCGGATCCTGCAGGACAACCTTTTGCACAGGAAGCTGACGGATCCTTTCGTGGTATGTTCCTCTGCTCGCGATTACATTGGATGCCTGCTCCTGCGCCATGGCCCCAGGTACTCATTTTCCTGAGTCAGAAGGCTCTACCTCCCCCACACTTTTTCCCCACATGGAGCCAGGATAGCTTTTTGCCCTTCCACCTGCTTTTCCTTGGACTTTATTTTTATCTGTTGTTGTTTCCTTTAGGGGACTTACCCACATGCCCGACTAAGATAAATCTGTATCCTAAACATGTTGTATGACATATCTGTGTTGATGGTGCCGGGGGGGAGGGCTGGACCCTAGCCGATCAGAAGCCTGGTAAAATTGCCACAATCTCCATCTTTCTCCTCCCGCTGCCACCCGGATCCAGAGTCACCTGGCTTTACTGCCTTCCGACTGGTACTCAGCTACTACAGGCTTCACGGCGTGGGTCGAGTCCATCCCCCCCGGTGGTGTTAGACTCTCCCACAAGTATAACTCACTACTGAGCAAGAGATCTACTGTGCACTCGTTGGATCTCTCCCAACCTTTTGGTGGGGTGGTCTCCTTCCCCTTCCCCATGCGCCTGTCCAGGCGTTCCCTAGAGCTCTACTTTTGGGCCCCGGCGGGGGGGTATACGCCCCTGAGGGTCCAATCAGCTGCTGAGTTCCCGGGCTCTGTCACTAGGCTAAGGGGTCTCAGTACCCCGGGGTTTTTTTTAAAAGGGGATTACTAAGTTGGCTCAGGAGAAGGCTACAACATTTAACAGATTGGGGGTCGTGACCTGGCCTGTTCTCCTTATGCTTCCCGGTGGGTTCCCAGTAGCGCCCGTAGCCTTTCATATAGTCTCTTCCTGGGGGAAGCTGCGTGATGACGAATGGATCCTGGACCCTGGAGGGGGGATTTTATGGTTGATTTTATAGCTGGTTTATAGCTAAATCTCATAGTTGTTTTATTAGCTGTTTATTGTACTAGCTTACACACGCTATATTAACTTCCTGGCCCACCCGGTGCAACATACTGCTTGTCTATTACTGTTGTGAAACTGTTGATCTGTTACTTCTGAACCCCTTAAGTTCATTACCTGAATTGCGGACTCACCCAATTCTACTGAACACAACTTTCCGCTGTCCCATTCACTTCTCTTATAACATCTAGTCCTCATTTGTGCGGGGCCACTTGGCTCCCTTTCATACCCCGGTTCCCATACAGCGGTGCCCTCGGGCACTGGCTGACACTCCGGACCGTTTTTTCATAGGTGGGCAAGATCTTCTGTACCCACCTCCGGTACTTCGGGGTACACAACCCTTCTGTACCTCCACTAAGTTAACCTTCTCGCCTCCTTAGTGCAGGCCCCCAGTCACTGCCACTCTCCTTTTCTTGTCACTTTCTTCCCCCTACACCTCTCCCCTCCCGCTTCCTTTATCGTGCTCTCTAAACTCCTCCCCCCCCCTTTTTTTTTTTTCTTTTTACTTCTTTTCTTTCCTTTTCTTCTTTTCTTTTCTCTCTCTCTCTCCCTTCTCTCCCTTTCCCCTTCTTTTCAGGGGCCGCTCTCGCCCCGGAACCCCCGTCCACGGCGAGCCCTGTTGGCCGCCTCAGAGACTATCGAGCCCACATTGATATCACGTAGTCTCCCCGGCTTCACCGCCCCCTACAACATAGGATAAAATGCAACCCGGAAAAGCTCTTCGGAAACAACTCACTCTAAAATGTGTATCGCTTAATATGAAAAGTTTAAACCTCCCTGAAAAAAGATCGCAGGTGCTCTCTGCCTTAACTAAACATAGAGCCCATTTCCTCTTTCTTCAAGAGACCCACTTCCGTTCGGACTCAATACCTAAATTGACTAACCGCACATATTCCTCGGCATTACACTCCACAAACCCGGACTCCAAAACAAAGGGGGTGTCCATACTAATTTCTAAGTACGCTGACTTCCAACTGTCAGACTCCTTAATTGATCCAGAAGGCAGATTCCTCTTTCTCAAAGGCACATATTCCTCCAGGCCTATCACGCTTGCCAATATATACTCCCCCAACGCACACCAAGTTTCCTTTTTTAGGAAGGTGTGTGACCTCCTGTCTACATTTCAGGAAGGTATAGTCCTACTGGGCGGCGATTTCAATATCCCGCTGAATCCCTTCATCGATACCTCCACGGGTACGTCCGTGCTGCCTTACAGAGCGCTACGACAGGTTAAACTGCAGCTACAGGGCCTTTCTCTCCATGACACATGGCGCACTATGTTCCCGGATGACAGAGACTATACCTTTTATTCACCACCACATTTGAAATACTCCAGAATAGACTACTTCTTTCTGACGCAAACAGACCTTCCCCTCCTCACACGAGCCTCAATTGAACCGATGTTCCTATCGGATCATCACCTCCTTGCTAAAAGACCCGGTCACATTACAACAGGTCCGATCCCGAATCCAACTGTACTTTGCGGAAAACTGTACTCCCGACGTGTCCCCCGTTACAATATTGGAAGCACATAAATGTGTTATGTGAGGGGAACTTATCTCATTAGCAACGAAAGCCAAAAGAGCGCATCAGGAACGGATTAAGACCCTGACAGATACCATTGGTAGACTAGAAACGTCCCACAAACACTCATCCTCACAAGCCACACTCCAAGAGTTATTATTCACTCGATCCACGCTGCTAGATGAACTGGGGAAACAAACGAGGAGGCGCTACGTCCTCAGGCAAAAAGTGTTCTATGAACACGGCAACAAAAGTGGGAGACTCTTGGCACGCACGATTCAGGCCTCTAAGGCCGCGTCCACAATTCATCATATACGAGACAGACAAGGTACTCTCCTCTCCAAGAACGAGGATATAGCCAAACAGTTCGAACTGTTTTACTCTGACCTCTACAACTTACCGACTGGCCACCCTGGCCTTGACCCCTCGACTGCCCGCACTGCCAAGATACGGGACTTTTTAGAACAGTACTGTCCGAAACCCATTACCAGACGGCAGGCTGAAGGCCTAGACAGACCGCTCACTGCTGAGGAATTGAATACGGCCATTGGCCAAATGAAAGTAGGGTAAAGCCCGGGCCCAGATGGCCTACCACTGCAATACTACAAATCCTTTTTAGAGGTTCTATCGTCTAGAATGATAACAACCTTTAACTCCCTTGCTCTTCCCCAGACCTCTACAGGTAGGCTACTGGAGGCCCATATAGCGGTCATCCCAAAGGAGGGTAAGGACCCGACATCAGTTTCCAGTTACAGACCCATTTCACTCTTGAACGTGGACATCAAATTGTATGCCAAGATGCTAGCCAATAGGATTCTGCCCCTTATACCCAACCTTATATCCTCTTATCAGGTGGGTTTTATTCCAGGTAGGGAGGCGAGAGAGAATACCACACGTACCTTGAATCTTCACCACTGGCTCACCTCCTCAAAAACCCAGGGATTTCTTCTATCCTTGGATGCGGAGAAGGCGTTCGACAGAGTGGCCTGGGACTACATGCGGGAAGTGCTGAAGGGAGTTGGTCTTCGGCCCCACATGTGCTCATACATAGCGGCACTTTATTCCAACCCCTCGGCGAGGGTGAAAGTGAATGGCCACCTGTCGAACGCCTTTACCATTAGCAACGGGACACGCCAGGGATGTCCCCTTTCACCCCTCATTTTTGTCCTAACTCTAGAGCCCCTACTGATTAGGCTTATGGCGAACTCCGATATTACGGGGATTACAACACCGCACAAGGAATTTAAAATAGCGGCATTTGCCGATGATATGCTTCTATCGCTTCAATCGCCTCGTGTCTCCTTACCAAGTTTGCTGAAAGATACAGTGGTGTGAAAAAGTGTTTGCCCCCTTCCTCATTTCCTGTTCCTTTGCATGTTTGTCACACTTAAGTGTTTCGGAACATCAAACCAATTTAAACAATAGTCAAGGACAACACAAGTAAACACAAAATGCAATTTGTAAATGAAGGTGTTTATTATTAAAGGTGAAAAAAAATCCAAACCATCATGGCCCTGTGTGAAAAAGTGATTGCCCCCTAAACCTAATAACTGGTTGGGCCACCCTTAGCAGCAACAACTGCAACCAAGCGTTTGCGATAACGTGCAATGAGGCTTTTACAGCGTCCTGGAGGAATTTTGGCCCACTCATCTTTGCAGAATTGTCCTAATTCAGTTACATTAGAGGGTTTTCGAGCATGAACGGCCTTTTTAAGGTCATACCACAACATCTCAATAGGATTCAGGTCAGGACTTTGGCTAGGCCACTCCAAAGTCTTCATTTTGTTTTTCTTCAGCCATTCGGTGGTGGACTTGCTGGTGTGTTTAGGATCATTGTCCTGCTGCAGAACCCAAGTTCGTTTCAGCTTGAGTACACGAACAGATGGTCGGACATTCTCCTTCAGGATCTCTTGGTAGACAGCAGAATTCATAGTTCCTTTTATCACGGCAAGTCTTCCAGGTCCTGAAGCAGCAAAACAGCCCCAGACCATCACACTACCACCACCATATTTTACTGTTGGTATAATGTTCTTTTTATGAAATGCAGTGTTCCTTCTACGCCAGATATACTTGGACACACACCTTCCAAAGAGTTCCACTTTTGTCTCATCGGTCCACAGAATGTTGTCCCAAAAGTCTTGGGGATCATCAAGATGTGTTGTGGAGAAATTGAGACGAGCTTTGATGTTCTTTTTGCTCAGCAGTGGTTTTCTCCTTGGAACTCTGCCATGCAGGCCATTTTTTGCCCAGTCTTTTCCTGATGGTGGAGGCATGAACGCTGACCTTAACTGAGGCAAGTGAGGCCTGCAGTTCCTTGGACGTTGTTGTGGGGTCTTTTGTGACCTCTTGGATGAGTCGTCGCTGTGCTCTTGGGGTAATTTTGGGCGGCCGGCCACTCCTGGGAAGGTTCACCACTGTTCCATGTCTTCGCCATTTGTGGATAATGGCTCTCACTGTGGTTCGCTGGATTCCCAAAGCTTTGGAAATGGCTTTATAACCCTTTCCAGACTGATAGATCTCAATTACTTTCTTTCTCAATTGTTCCTGAATTTCTTTGGGTCTCGGCATGATGTGTAGCTTTTAAGGATCTTCTGGTGGACCTTACTGTGTCAAGCAGCTTCTATTTAAGTGATGCCTTGATTGTGAAAAGGTGTGGCAATAATCAGGCCTGGGTGTGGCTAGAGAAATTGAACTCAGGTGTGGACAACCACAGTTATAGTATGTTTTAACAAAGGGGGGCAATCACTTTTTCACACAGGGCCATGATGGTTTGGATTTTTTTTCACCTTTAATAATAAACACCTTCATTTACAAATTGCATTTTGTGTTTACTTGTGTTATCCTTGACTATTGTTTAAATTGGTTTGATGTTCCGAAACACTTAAGTGTGACAAACATGCAAAGGAACAGGAAATGAGGAAGGGGGCAAACACTTTTTCACACCACTGTATGGCACAATTTGGAGCTTTGTCAAATCTCAAGATCAATCTCTCCAAATCCTATGCCCTGAATGTCTCACTCCCCCAGTCTGAGGTGTTACACTGCCAAGATTCCTTCCCATTCATATGGAAACAGGACTCCATCCCGTATTTGGGCATACATATACCCAGGAGACTATCTGAGCTCTATTCCTGCAACTTCATACCCATGCTAACCAAAATACAGTCAGACCTGAGGGACTGGGCCAGTCTTAACGTCTCCTGGTTTGGGCGCTCAGCGCTGGTAAAAATGATAATTCTCCCGCGCTTACTCTACTTGATGCAGACAATCTCCATTCATCTCCCCCCATCCTTCTTCTCTTCGTACAAAAAAGCATGCACCGCATTCATATGGAAAAACGGTACTGCACATATTAGTTACCCTCGGCTCACACGCGCCACAAAACAAAGGTAGGATAGGGTTACCCGATATACATAAGTACTACCTAGCCTGTCACTTAACTAGACTGGTGGACTGGAAAGTTCACAAACATGAGAAGCCGTGGGTCATATTGGAGAATTCTTTCACAAATTCATTTTTACATCTACTCCCTTGGACGAAACCCTCTCTATGGCCCCGAGACTTGATGGCGCACCCCTTTATCTACCCTACGTTAACGATCTTTAGGAAGACCATGGTGCCTTTTCATTTGTCCTCTTACCCAGGCCCCTTGACCCCCCTGCGAGGGAACCCTGACTTTCCCCCTGGTGACTCTAGAGCATTTCTTCAAAGGGAATGGCCTCACGAGGATGTACTGGCACACCACCTTTTTCACAGGGGACGCTTACGTCCCTATGAGGACTTAGTTTCCTCATCACGCACTGAAACGTTCCCTTTCTGGACCTACAGACAGCTACGACACTTCCTCGGGTCGCCAGATCTCTCATCACAGTGGAGCAGACAGTTTACTGCCTTTGAGTCCCTACTTACACGCTCTACCCCTCAAAGACACTTGATATCATTCATATACACCCTACTGCAGGGTAACTGTTCCGTATCTGGCGGAGACGCGTCGCGACTGTCCTGGGAAAGGGACCTTCAGGTGTCCCTTACGGAAGACAACTGGGAAGACATATATACACACATTCACAAAGGCTCATTGAATGTAGCAATACAAGAAAATTGCTACAAGATTGCTACCAAATGGTACAGGACCCCGGCCCTCCTGCACCAATTCTCACCTACAATCTCTAACGTTTGCTGGCGCTGCAGGAGGGCGGTGGGCTCAATGATCCATGTCTAGTGGGAGTGTACCCTAATCCAACAGTATTGGAGAGAGGAGGTGCATGCCCTAACAACTCAAGTCACTACACTCCCCCTAGATTTTAGCCCAGCGCAATACCTTCTACATAACTCGGCCTTGCCTAAGAGACTATACCACAAGTCACTTGCAATGCATATGGTCAATGCCGCTAGGCTTTGCATTCCGGTACATTGGCGATCGAAGGACACACCTTCCATTAAGGAGTGGTTAATGAGAGTCTCGAAGATCGAGGAAATGGAGGAACTGATTCATATTTCCCAAGAGCGCCTCCAAAGCTTTACGGCTACCTGGGCCTGCTGGATTCATTTTAAAACCACAGAACACTACAAATCCTATTTCGCACCCCCTACCATGTGATTCGGAACTAACTAGTGGGACACCGAGCCCACAAACCCTTGGTGGGGACTGGGGCGGAGAGCGGACCCTACCCTCTTCTCCTTCCCTTCCCTCATCTTCCCACCACTTTCCTTTCCTCATCTTTCACTATATTTCTTACTTTCCCCTTCCTGCCCATCCCTCCCTTCTTGTCGCTGCCCGTGACTGGCCCCCCCTGCACTAATGAGTTCTCTGCTCGCCCAGGTCGCGAACTAGTGATTAACCCCTCTGGATCCACATCTTTCATTGCTTGGGCCTGTTAGCAAGGTCCCCATTGACACTGGTTCAGCCGCCGATGGGGGCTAGCCTCGGGCGGCGGCACGAACTGAGAGGAAGCCGCATTGGTACGCTCAAATACAAGACTAGTTGCCTTGAACAATGTATAGTATTATCCCAATGTCATGTTTATCTGTTCAATGCGTTACAAAATGTTATATTGACTGTACTGTATGGCATACTGCCCTTGTAACCTTTTCAAGAATTCAAATAAAAAATATTTTTGTGGAAAAAAAAAAAAAAGGTTATGGAGGCCCGGTACTGCTGTGGGGGACATGTACCAATGTAAACATTTTTTTTTACATTTTTAAAGGAGCAGTGGTTTTATTGATGCTTGAACTTTGTCAAACAATAAAAATGAAAAATTCATTTAAATATAGTGTCTGGTGGGTCCACTAAGTCTGCATGTAATGTGGTGCATCAGTGCCATGTATAGAACCTGGTAAAACAAGGAAAGGAGCTCCAACAGGACTTTAAAGGCAGCTATCCACCATGTAATGAGAGTACAAAAAGAGTAAAATCTAAAAATGTTATTCAAACATAGTAAAACAGCTATTTTGATCACACAATGCAAAATGTAAAAAGGAGTAACCATACAGATATTGGAAGCTTGTCAGACTAGGGCATTCCCGCAGGGCATGAAGCAAGTTTTCCACCTGACCACAACCACTCCAGAATAGGGGGGATGTGGTTGGGAATATTTTGGCTAACCTGTAAGGTGTGAGGTACCATCTGTTGACAATCTTAAACATTAGCTCCCAGTGGTTGATACAGTACTTCGCTCTGTTAATTTTCGGGAAGGCTGCCATTGGTTGGAAGTAAAGGAGGCATTCATTTCAGTTTCCAATTTCAGAAATGAACCTGTTTTTCTCTAGAGTAGCTTGTTTTTTTAAATGTTCTAGAAAAAGTAAATGCCTTTGCAGGTTGGTTTCCGGGAGGTAAAGAACTGTCATGCCCTGCTGTAAATGCGAAGCTCTGGAATGGGGAACTTATGTAGAAAGTATAAAATGCGGGAGCATATAAAGTGCACTGACCTTGGGATATTACATTTCTTGATCAGAGTCTCCAAGCTTTTTGGTCTAGAGTTACCGTATAACGATCAGTGACACTCTGACTAGCAACACGGCACGACCCTGATCTCTGTAAAGAACCACATCTTTAACCATGTGATTGGCTGTGTCCAATCACAGCCGGTCACATGTAAACACAGGCATGCCTGTAATCGGCTCTCCTTGCCTCACATTGACAGAGTGTGTGGTGAGGAGAGCCAATCAGTGGCATCTCCTCGCAGGAGACATCTACACATGGAATCACTACACTGATGCTATCTGAGCTGTCCCTTCCCTAGCTATACACTAATGTCAAGATTACTGACACAGTCTCACTACTCTACACTGCAACTATCTGAGCTGCCCCTACTCAACGCTAATGTATGTATGAATGACACGGTCTCACTACACCACAGTGAAACTATCTGAGCTGTCCCTACTCTAGCTGCACACTATGCAAAGCTGATTGATGGTCTTCCTCACTACACTCACATTATCCCTAGACTGACACTAAACGAATATTCTACACAATTCTTCGACAATTGAAGCAAAATAGCACAGTATAGCACACAAATTAATTGATAGCACTGAACAGAGCCCTGTTCTATCTCTCTCTATGCCAACATTACACTGAAAATGGCTGCCATTAAAAGAATACTTTTATACTGTGGGGCGGCAATGAGCCTTGATTGGATAAAGTCATGATGACAGTGTCCAATCATGACTCTGGCAGTGCTCTATGCCCCGATTGGCTGAAGCTTTCACTGCTTCAGCCAATCAGGGCTTGCAATGCACTGTTCAGTGTCGCAATGCATTGTGGTCGGTTCGGGGGGCGAACAACCGGTCGAATGACCCGTTTGTTTGGCTGCTAACCAAATGTCCAGACAATGAAAGTTCGGCCCGAACTTATGCTCGGGCCGAACCGTTCGCCCATCCCTGGTAGGAAGCCTGGGAATCCTTGCCTCTAGCACCTCCAGGGGGAATTTATACTCCTCTATCATTGTTAGTGCGGCCTTTTGTTTGCGAAGGTGGCACCAGAACTGAAGGGAAGCCTGTAAAGGTGATGAAATAGTAAAGGAATTCCAAGGTTTCCACGGGTCGCTAAAAAGGATGGAAGATAAATCTTGTATGGGAACCATGGCTGATTCTATATCCAGCCATAAGGGTTAAGAAGAGCCTCTGAGTCAGTGTTGGATTTGCTCTAGTCTAACAGCCCAATAGTAGTCTTGGATATCAGCCATACCTGCACCCCCAACAGATCAATGTAGAATCAGATTTGAATGTGAGCATCTTGCTTTTTCTCAAGCTTTCTTTATTTTTTAAACAAGGGCTTGGAGAGCCAGTCTGTTTGCTGAGGCCACAATTTAGTGCATTCAGAACAAGATTAGAGCTTTTTGGGTAAATTCTCTTTGGCAGACTTTGGGTGGAAATTACACATTTTTGCACCACAGTGAGCAAGCCTTATGTGAAGAAGACACATTATAGTACACTCAAGCCAAGATTAGTCTGGCGTCTCTTTCGCAGACTTTGGATAGAAGTAACAGGTGTGGAAAAATTGGACTTTGGGTGTTGGTGGTGCCTTCATACACCATAACCCTATAGAGGTACTCTTGAAAAAAATACAAACAAAAACAATGCCCAACAATAACCTGAGAAGAAAAGTTTCAGAATACATTTACAAAACTAATTAGTAAATTGCTGTATTCACTTATCTTCTTCCTCCTCTTCTACTCCTTATATATACAATACATTATTACACCTGAGATTATTACACCTTATTACACGTTATTACACCTACAGATTATTACACCTTATTAGAACTTCTCCAAGATGTCCAGACAATTCTCCAATAATATACTCTTCTGTATTGGCGAGCTGCATGTTCTTAGTAGCAAACTCATTCTGCCACTGAAGCTGCTGCTGATCTACAAACCAGTGAAAGGAAAATAAAATTAATTCATCTTGACAAATGTCAGCCAGTCAACAAAGTCTGTGGACAGACATGCTCTTTTATCTGTGAAAAAACCTCTGGCAGCACTGAATGCCCGTTCAGAAAGCACGCTGTATGCAGGACAAGCCAGCAGCTCAATTGCATACTGGGCAAGTTCTGGCCAGTGGTCTGTTCTTGTGACCCAGTAACCCAGTGGATCATCTACTAGAAAGCTCTCCATGTCTGTTTTTGTCCCTAGATAATCTTCCACCATATGAGGCAGACAGTGCCGATGGGATGTGGAAGCTGACAGCCCTGGGTGCCAAGGACTAAAATGTGTTTTAAATGCATCACTTAGGCAGCTCCCTTGTCCACCACTCCTCGTTTAACCAACAGAACCCTCAAAGCGACCTTTTCCATGAGAGTCTGGAAAGGTGTTACATAACCTCCTCTTTAAGGTGTCCTCAAGATATTTCTTCCTGTGCTCCCTCTTTGAGATATCCCCTTGGATTGTCAACCAATAATGATACTTCTCCTTGATGCCACAAATTCTTGGGTCCTTTCGCAGGATTTAAAGAATAAGGAAGCCCATGCACCACAAGTTTGCAGAGGCATGAGAAGCAGATTATATATAATTTCAGTCCTTTTTTATTTTTTTCATTTTATACACTTTATATTTTTGGTTTATTACATGGTAATTAATAGTTTTTTGCACTCTTAGAAAAAACTTTTTTTTCACACACACTATTGTCTATGGATTTTGAGAGTGTTGTTATTACAGACATTTATTCAGTGAAAAAGTACTTTAATTTTACTAAATTTCACATATTATGAATATTATTTAAGGTATGCCACATATAAGAGGAGGAGTAGATTGTTTCAGTGAAGGACTGAGATTTTTGAATCATATAAAGTCCATCTTTTTTAGAATTAATACATATTTGCTAATGATTTTTAAAACAATTGTGGATATTCCAGAGCTCTGCTCTGCAAACTTATTTAATTTATTATCCACTAGTAATTTACTAGGATTGAGCAGCAGCCTTCTCAATTGAGATCCACAATTGTCCAGTTAGTTCTGGGACGCTGATTCCTCTTATCTGTTATGAGAAGCAGAGTCCTCAAGGTCATTGAGGATTACAATATCTGGAGCTGCCTCCTCCCAGCCACGTACTACTCTCAAGGTTTCTGGGGACTGAAAACCATCTCTTAAGGTTTGACGTATATGTCTTCCTCTGCTTCAATGCCTCCAAAACTGACAGAATCCTCCTCCTCCCTCTTCTTGTGTGTTCTGTGGCGTCTCATGAATGGTGTCTACATAAAGTGGGCCTTGAGAAGAAAGAAAGTGCTCTTTCTCTTGCTGCTCTGCCCTGAGTGCCATGTTCATAATGCAACATAGATTATGCTCCAGCAGGAACACAGGAGGGATAGTGTCACTGATGCATGCATTGTCACAGCACATCATCCTTGTCGCCTCCTCAAATGGTGACAGTACAGTGCATGCATCCTTTATCAGCAGCCATTGGCATGGGGAAAAAAGCCAAGCTGAGCCTGTCCTTGTGCCATACTCACACAGGTACTCACTGATGGCCCTCTGCTGCATGGGCAGCTGGTGCAGTATTGCCAAAGTTAAGTTCCACCTAGTGGGCATGTCACAAATAAGACGGTTTACAGACAGGTGAAATTCCCACTGAATTTTAGTCAACCGAACACTGGCTGTGAATGACCGCCTGAAATGGATACAGACTCTTCTGGCCTGCCCTTGAAGATTTTGCAAATCTAGGTACCTGTTAAAAAATGCTGCACCACCAAACTGAGGACATGTGCCAGGCATGGCACATGTGTCAACTTTCCCTGTCAAAGGGCAGACAGAAGGTTAGTGCTAATATCGCACACCACCATTCCTGGCTCAAGCGTCCGTGGTGTGAACCACCTTTGAGCTTGCCCATGCGGAGCTGAAAGAATCTCTGCTACTGTGTGGCTTATGTTCCCTAGACAGACCAGCTGAAGCACCGCATGGCATCTTTTAGCCTGACTTGTTGACAAGCCCCTTGAATGCTTAGGGGTACTGGAGGTTTATAGGACAATTCAGCAGAGCAGGGCATGGAGGAGGGGTGGAGCTGACAGATCATCACCATAAGCTGTATGGAGATGGGTTGGCAAAACAAGCTCCAGCACTGATTCCTGTCCTGCATCCTTCCTAGTTGCAAGCAGAGTTAACCAGTGGGCTGTGAACAAAATATATCATCCCTGACCATGCTTGCTGGACCACCTGTCAACAGTGGACCTTTTTGCTGACTGCCTTGCCCAACAATGCCAAAACATTGCCTTCCACGTCATGGTACAGAGCTGGAATGGCCTTATGTGGCAAAAATGGGGCAGAATCCACAAGACGGAAAAGCAGGAGTTGTAAAAAAAGCAATTTGGACAAGCTGGAATTTAGACGCTGGGCATATGAGGCAGGGAGTGTATTTTTTTTAATGCAGCAGCCGGGGCAGAGAAATATTCCTGCTATACTCTACAACTGGTTGTGTGCTGCTGGCAGACGTGTTTCAGGGATCTATGACACCCTTTGCTATACCATCATCCCTGTCAGTGGAGGCTGCTGAGAGGTCATGAGATATAAAAGATGTAGACATGAAAGGTGAGGAGTGAGGAGAAGAATTGTGCCTTTTTCTGTAGCTTTCATGTGCTCTTGCTGAACGGCTGAGTGGTGGGAAGTTAAATGCTTTTGCAAACATTTGGTACCCAAATGGCTAGTGTTTTTGCCATGCTTGATCTGGTGCAGAGATTGCAAATTGCAACAGTATGATCAGCTGCACATGTGCTAAAACAGGCCCACACAGCTAAGCTGTGGGAAATGGGCTGGGAGATAACAGATACACAATCGGATGGAATAGGGTGGCTGCTCTCTATTGTTCCATGACAGCTGCATCTGGAGGACATCCTGCCTCTGAGTTGTGCCTCACCCTCACTTTACTCCTCTGCTCTATCTGGGACCCAAGTCGCATCAGTGACCTCATCATCATAATCCCCTCCTTCCTCATCATGATTAAAGCCAACTCGGCAATACACTGTGGCTGGGGGAACATGACTGCGAATATATTTTTTACCAGTGTTCTCCCCCCTCTCTAGGCTCATGTTACTCCCTTACTCAACCTCAGAACCAACATCAGAATCTAGTAATTCCTGTGCATCTTCAAAAAGCAAGTGGGTGACATTGTGTTCAAATAATGCAGCTGCATGATGCTGGGGCTCTGGCAAGAGAAGTCGTGGACAAGGAGGCAGAATAAGCCATTCTGACAGCTGCAGTTGACTGCTCACTAGTTTCAGCTTGGGTGATAGAGGATGAGGATAGTTTAGTAAGTCAGTCCACCACCTCCTCTGCATGCTGTGGCTAGATAGCACGGGCAACATCACTAAAAAGAAAAAAACGTGCCCTGCCTGAGGATGGACCACGTCCACCTTTGCCTGTGGACACAGACACTGCTGGCCCCCTCATAGTGGCATGAAAATGTCTGTCTCTCCTTGTTGACTTCCTAGACATGATGGGGGGCTTATTACCCACATATAATAGACACTGGAAAATGTGTATTTGGATGCACTTTATTCAATGAAAAGTGGTGTTTGGTGCACTTTAAATTGAGGTCTACTAATGACAGAAATGTAAAAACCTATAAAAAAAAAAAAAAAAAGCAGGAACAAAAGAGTCAGACTGCTGCTGACAATTTAAAAAAGGGGGGCAGGCATATGACAAAAAAATAAATAAATAATGCAGCAACCAAAAAAAGGAGTATAGAGCACTAAATGTTATACAAAAGGTTCATGTGGGAAGAAACCTTTTATGGTTTGGGGTGGGACTATGAGCACTGATTGAGCAATGTCATCATGTTTTTGTCCACTCATGGTTCTGATTGTGCTCTGTGCACTGATTGGACAAAGCCATTCACCTGATCAGTGGTCAGGTGCATTGATTCATCCAGATAGAATCCCTATAATGTACTGTGCATCCCGCTAAGTGACCCGCAAATTTGGGTGTTCGCCAAACAGATGAACAGGCGATGTTTGGGCTGAACTTTTGATTGGCTCAAACTGTTTGCCCAACTCTAGAAGTGATAAGTGCAGCAATATAGTGAGGTAGATATGTACAGATTGTGGGGTGGAGGGGTAAAGAAATTAGTGTTTGAGGAGAGAGGGTGTTATTGCAAATAAGATTAGAATGAGCATGTTGGAGGGTAAAGAGAGGGTAAAAAAAAGGAGGAAAAGAGAAAAGATGAAAGGGAACTTACAGACAACTTGGCATGGATCTCTAATGTTTGTACTTGATATGCCTTAGTTAAAATGCCATGTTGAAAGTACCATCAGTGAATCAGTATTATATTTGAATAGACTGAATATAGATGTGCACGTGTGTGGTGTATGCATGGATGTGTGTTTGCTTTAGCCCCTAAATGACAGTTTGGGTTATTTACTAAAGGAAAATAAACTTTGCACTGTAGGTGCACTTGAAAGTGCACTGGAAGTGCACTTGGAAGTAAAGTTGCTGTAGATCTGATGGGGACATGCAAGGAAAATAAAAAACAGCATTTTAGCTTGCACATGATTGGATCATATAATCAGCAGAGTTTCCACTCATTTCAGATCTACCCCTTAGATTTAGCTTGACTGCCCTTCCAAGTGCACTTTCGGTGCAGCTTCAGGTGCACTCGCAGTGCAAAGTGGATTTGCCTTTCGTAAATAACCCCCAGTGTTCCTCTTTTACCTGGCCCAGGATGGATAAAGGCAGTAGACCTCTAAGTATTATTTCAAGTTTTTTTTTTAACCTATGTTTTTTATTTTTATTTTTTACGTTCTATGGTGAATGGCTAAGGGACCCCTTTGATAATAACCTGGGGAGGGCATAGTATCTTACCTGTTTCCCCAGGAGACTGTAAACTTAACAAGACCCTATAACCACAAAAAAATGTATACACCATTTTAGGGTCCCCTTGCTATGTTACAACTCATTACTAAAGGACATATTGGATGATATCAGTATAGCAGGGGGCCATCATGCTTGAATGTCTAGTGTGAAGGTGTTGGGGGCAGTTTTAATAAAATAATGTATACAAAAAGCTAGATCCCCCCCACCCAAAGACAAAAATGGAACATACAGTTCGCTTCAATACATGTCTCGTCATCTCTTCTTTTAAATTTTTTCCACTCAAACTTTTAAATAAAAGCTCTTCAGAAACATGTCCTGTCTCAAACAACGCACTCCACTAAGTAAATGTATGTGAAGATTCATAACTAAAAGCTCACATTTATGGTCTTCTTAAATAAAAGGTTGAAAATCTTTAGAACAAGGACAAAGGGTTTGAGTTATGGACCTTCTAGGGTTTTTACTTTGCAGAGTGCACTCTCTGCAGTACTTTTTCAAAGGTTCATGACTGAGTTTTAAAATGCTTCTTATATTGATTAAACCCAAAGCAAGTCATCTAACTGAGCATTGATGTATTTTTTTGTAGAAGTACAAATAAGCATTCAGTTCCAATTCTACTTTCATTGAGATGGGGAAACTTTAAAATGTATTAGGATTTGTTAAAAGTTTTTTTTTTATTTATTTTTTATTAATGCTTGATATACTGTTTGAGATTTTTTTTTACTCAGAAAAATAAATTACTGGTTTGGGTTGCTGTCTGGCCTTTTCTGTAGCATACAGACTGAGGATTCAATTGATACATGAAATGAAGTCTTGTTTTCTCTTTTTATCCAGCTTGTGGTTGACCTTCTATTAAAAGTTGCTTGGAAACTGCTAGGAGAAGGAAAAGAGGTGCTTCATCTTAACATGCCCATTATATTAGCCCTGCCATTCAACCTTTTATTTTATCCCTGTACCCTTTCAAGACTGCTTTCCTTCAACTAGACAGCTACAGAATCTAAAAGCTTATGTGTTTTCCGATTAGATGAAAAATATAATCTCAACAAACTGCTGCACAATACACAAACAGAATTTGGCATTAACCCTTGTGCTGATAATATATTGACAATGTAGATGTATATCTTAATCTTAAGTCAGAGGTTTAAAGTATGTTTGTTTTTACTGGAAGCACTCTTAAATTGTTGAAAGACAAAAATTCAAACATCCCAATTATCTTCTTAAAGCCTAACTCCAGATGCACACCTCCCCCAATCCTCTCTTCTTTTGCACCCCCCTTCATCAGTAGGAATTGGGTTGAATGACAATATGCATCGATTAACTGTAAGAAATACCAGAATGAGTGAAGTCTTTGGGGAACATCATTGGATAGGAGGTGAGTATTGTAGTGAAATATGTGCTTTTGTTTTAAAACAATCCAGAAATGTTCTTACAATTTCAATTAAAGCTGAAGTATTTGACTAACAACATGTTTCAAGAGCTGTTCTGTCCCCTTGTGCTTCCTATACAAAGCTAATGATCTGTAAGGATATCTGAGGGCCTTGCAGAGTAAGAACCTTGCCTCAGGTGGTGCTTGTCCGTGCGCTGGAGGGCAGTACTTGCTGGTGCTAAATTCCCTAAAGCACCCCACCACCACCAACCAATACACAGTATTTCAGCATCTTCCAGGAGGACTTGTAACTAAAAAGGTTTTAAAGAGTACAAAGAAGGGGTCTCATGGTTCCCAGCATCTTTCCAATGGTGCATTATGTATGTGTCAGGCACTGTCAACAGTCTAGGATGAGATCTGGAACAGGTAAGGTATGGAATTTGATAGGGAGGGAGGGGGTGTACTCCACACTCCCTTGAAATCCATACCAGATTCTCCATAGGATTAAATTAGGGGGAACCTTGGACTATGCCCTCCTCTACCCAGCTCGTTTAAGGGTGACTGCATTAGGAAGGACTTCTTTTTTCAATACGCCAAAGGAAGCAGTCCAATGGTTAGATGAAATTAAAAAGGACCTATAAAGCTATATTGTAGGGCAGTTAGATGGATCTCAAAGGGATTTGGGGGGTACATATTTCTTGTTTTGGGGAGGTGGGTAGGAATAGGGGGCAAGTTTGCTGTCATTTTTTTTTACTGTGCACAATATAGGTGGGAGGTAGGGGCTGAGAAGCAAGGGTGAGTGGAATATAAGTAGGTATTTGTAGTGGGGGACAAAGGGTTCCCATGAGTGGGTGTAGACTCTGGGTTAAAGCACCCAGTAGGATTGGTATGGGTGAGTGGTGGGAGTATGGTAAGAAGGTCACAAGAGTACCCCTAGGGGGTAGCCCTAAGGGGCGGGGGGGTTGGGAGTTTGGTAAGGGGGGGGTGGGAGAGATGGGATGGGAAGGGGGGGTAAGGGAATAACAATAAAAACAATACAAGGATACACAAATGGGGAGATGCACTATTCAGAAGGGAATGGGAGAAAATATTATGCACTATATATGATACACGCATGTAAAGTTAGGGGGAAAAAAAGGGGGAAGGTTTTTTCTGGTGTTAATATATTTATACACTTTTTCATTTTTTCCTTTTTTTTTTTATTGTTTTTGTGAAAACTGCCCAATTTACAGGTCGCTAAGTAGAGATGCAGGCGAAAAGAATTAAGATAGTATCGTAGAATGTGCGGGGTCTGGGAGATCCGACCAAGAGAAAAGTGGTTTTGTCAGCTTTAGAGGGTAAAGGACCCGGATTATTGTGTCTTCAGGAGACGCATTTAACAGGTGATATGACTCGGTGTCTACAAGGTCGGAAATTCCAGACCCAGTTCCATTCCGTATTCTCAACCTATGCAAGAGGGGTTAGTATCCTTGTCGACAGGGCGGTCTGGTTCTTTTGCTATAATAGCTGTATAGACGCAAAGGGTAGGTACATTTTCTTATATTGTCAAATTGAAAATAATCCCTACGTGATAGCCAACATATATGTCCCTCCTCCATTTAAATTGGAGATTCTATATGAGTTATTATCAGGATAAACCCGGTATCCCTGTGATAGCAGTAGGGGACTTTAATGAAGTTTTGGATAAATCTTTGGACAGGTTCCCAACTGTAAATACACCAACAGTGAAAGATGCAACGAGGCTAGCTCGCTTCCTACATGAAGCTGGTCTATGCGACGCATGGCGCACTCGGTATCCGGGGGAGCGACAATATTCCTGCTACTCAGCATCCTTCTCTACACTATCGAGACTTGATATGGCTTTGGTGAATAGCAGTGCGATGTCACGAGTGGATGAGGTAGAATATGGCCCGAGAGGTATCTCAGACCATTCCCCCCTAATATTGACACTTTGTGTAGGCAAGAAACAATATTCTGGCCAATGGAAAATTTACCCTTTATGGTTGGAATTAATGAAAGATACGGATCGGGTGACAACTGAGTTAAAGGAGTTTATTAACGTTAATGCGGGTACAGCGTCAGCGGGGGTTGTTTGGGATTCTTTAAAGGCCTTTTTAAGAGGTCTTTTTATCCAACTAATTGCTAGAAACAGGGCTGAGATGAAAAAACAGGAAGAGGAAGCTACTAAGGCGGTGTTAGAGACAGAAAGACAGTATATTATAAATCCGAATCCTATTACACAGAAGGCTTGGCTCGATAAACAGCAAGAATTTAAGACAATTACTAGGCGTAAGACAGATAATAGACGTATATTGCAGAAACAAGCAAATTTTTGGGAGGGAGAGAGAGTGGGATGAATGTTGTCTCTGCTGGTTAAAGTAAATACGGCCCCCCCAGCGATATTATCGATTAGGACTCCAGAGGGAGAGATCACGGCTGAATCATCCACTATTAACAATGCATTTTTATCACTATTATAGTTTACTATATAAATCCCAAGGGGGGAGTGAAGGGGGAGCTATGGCTGCTTTTCTGGGGAATTTGAATATGCCAACAGTAACCGCAGAAGATTTAGCAGCACTGGAGGCCCCAATTACTATTGAGGAACTCCAAAGAGCGGTGGCAGAGATGCCTAATTTAAAAGCACCAGGGCCCGATGGATTACCAATCGAGGTCTACAAGAGATATGGGGAGGTCCTGCTGCCACAATTGCTGGAGACATTGAGGCAGTCTTTGGAGTGTGGAGCCTTGCCCTTCTCGATGTTGGTAGCCACTATAGTGGTTATCCCTAAAGAGGATAAGGACCCTATGGACCCGGCCTCATATCGCCCGATCTCGCTGTTGGGGTCTTAGCAAAAGTGCTTGCAACACGTTTAAAAAGAAGTGTTTATAAGCTCATTCATCCCGATCAGTCGGGTTTTATTCCCGAATAGATCTACTAGTATCAACATTCGTAGACTTTTTTTGAATGCTCAGATTCCGGTAGACAATGGAGGCTCCAGAGCAGTTCTGACTCTGGATGCAGCCAAAGCATTCGATAGCCTCGAATGGGTATACCTATTTAAAGTGCTTACTAGATTTGGGTTTGGACCAAAATTTATTAAATGGATAAAATTGCTCTATACAGACCCAAGAGCGAAAATTAAAATTAATAACGAGCTTTCTGAAACGTTTCTGTTGGAACGAGGCACGAGGCAGGGGTGCCCCCTCTCCCCCCTATTGTTTGTTTTGGCGGTGGAGCCGTTGGCTATCGCCATTAGGGCTAGCCCTGACATACAGGGATTTAGGAGAGGACAGTTAGAGGAAAAAATTGCATTGTTTGCCGACGATATCTTGCTTTTTTTAGGGGATGTCCAAGCCTCATTGAAAGTGGTAATGAAGATGATTAGAGAATTTGGTCTCATATCAGGATTAACCATTAATTGGGATAAATCCGCCATATTACCACTGGAAAGGGGGTTTATTTGCGCTCCCCAGGATATCGTGAATTTGAAACAGGTTGAGAAGTTTAAATATCTGGGGGTGTGGATTACTAGGGATGTAAATTCTTATCTGGAAGATAATTTATCCCCTCTCCTAGTAAAGTTAAAACAAAAGGCCGATACTTGGAGTTGCCTCCCCCTTTCGATGGCGGGCCGCTGCAATTTGGTTAAGATGGTATGGCTTCCTCAAATTTTGTATTTTCTCCACAATTCACCATTATTGGTTGGGAAAAGGTGGTTTAAGAAAATAGAATCCTTATTTAGATTCTTTATATGGAAAAAGGGTCCACCGAGGATTAGCTTGCGGACCCTGCAGCTGCCGCTGGAAGAGGGGGGGCTGGCGATTCCATATCCCAGACTTTACTACCTAGCGGCCCAGTTGCAACATTTAGCTGGAGCAATAACAATAAATGAAGCTAATCCCTGTCATAGGCTATTAATGCTAGGATGCCCACATAATACGCTTATGGAAGCGCTTGAGGCAAATTCGTTTGATATGCGTTGCCCAACGATTACTCAGATTGCTAAACTCTGGAAAACAGCCAAGGCCCTATTGGGATACCAAAAGGTATCCCTGTTGGCTCCCCTATGGGACAATAGGAACTTAGATGAGCTATTTAAAGTTGAAAGATGTAAGGAATGGGTAAATCAAGGGATATATAAACTAGCGCAAATGTTCCAGGGTTCAGATATTAGGTCATTTGTTGACTTAAGGTCTGAATTTTCTTTATCGAACCGCTCGCTCTATAAATATCTCCAGGTCAGACATGCAATCCAGGCCCAATTTAGATCACAGGAGGTGCAGCTGATCGAGATCCCGGTGCTATCCCAAATTATGTCCCGAGACACGCTTAAAGGTTTGATCTCATTCCTATACACTAGGCTGGGAGATAAATTATTAGACCGAAGCGGTATGATTAAAAGTAAAAGGAAATGGGAGAGAGACGTGGGCCCAGTGTCCATACCCGATTGGGATTGGATAATGGAACAGGGAACCAAGGTTTCTATTTCTCCGGCACAGAAAGCTTCTCAACTCTTCTTTTTTCACCGGGTATATGATACACCTAGGAAAATGTTTAAAATGGGGTGGAGGGATAATGATCAGTGCCCCAGATGCGGTCAGGTTGGAGATTTCATCCATATGTTTTGGAGGTGCCCGAAACTCTTCAGATACTGGACACGGGTTATAGATCATGTAAATGGAATTTTCGGGTTGACATTGGATGCAACAGTGAGGACTTGCTTGTTGGCTATACCGGAGGGATATAAAATCCCCAAAAATATATTTATACCAGTTACTAGATGCCTTTTCCAGGCAAGGAAGTTAATTGCCCAAAATTGGCAGGCACACTCTAGCCCATTACCTGAAATATGGTTGGTTAATATAAGAAAAATAATTAGTGATGAAAGGTTTTTTTTTATTAAGCAGGGCAATGGTAAGGAGTTCGAAAAGATATGGGGTTCTGGATTGGGAACATTGGGGATTCCCCTATAAGTAGTCGAGATAGAACAGGCGTCTCTTAGTTTGTACATTTCTTCTACCCATTCTCACTATGTATTCTCTTGCTCAGTGTGTTTTCTTATGCGCTGGGGATAGGAGGGGGGGGGGGATAGGAGGGGGGGAGTAGAGAGAGGGAAATCTGTATTAGATATGAGATGCCAGGACAATAGATATCGTCACGGTGTATATTCCACAAACACTAATTGATTTTTTATTACTTTTGTACTTATTAAATGACACAAAATTTTTATGTGATCACAGTAATCCTAAAATGTGTACAACTAAATATGCTACGATGATGTGGAATTGAGAATGAGACACGAGTGAGCGGCAAGCTGAACCTAGTCTCTGGTATAAAAACACTGATGTGGCAAAAAAAAGAAAAAAAAAAGAAAAATTAGGGGGAACCTTATGTCTTTTTTGTAAATGGTCCCTGGTTTACATCTATACCAGTCCTTCATCTTGCATAAGGGTTTGACATAGATCAAAGGAAATCCTTGGCCTCTTGACTGGAAAACAGAATAAAGAACCATAAAACTGTAATTTAACAGCAATTTAAATGTATTTGCAAATGTCAGTTTTGGTATGGTAAGTTGTCTACGTTGAACTGACGCACATTTTACAAGCAGATTATTTGCATCCCCCAGAAATGTCATCTAATGGAATTTTGCTTTTATATTGTTGACCTTTAGGCATTATTAAAATTGCTACTCCCCATCAAATGGAATTTCAAAAATATTTGCATGCCTTAGTACATGTTCTTTGGGGCAGCTCCCAGCCAAACATGTAATTTGTTAGACTATCTCTAATAGCCTAGAAAATGGGTATTACTTATTTTAACATTTGGCTCCAATTGACTTCATTAAAGTTCAGATTCAGTTTCTGAAATTCAGTTGGCTTGTCGCTATTAGTAAGCAGAGGGGAGGTATCTATCAGCCTCATGTGCAGGGGCGTTGCTAGGTCTACATAAGATCTGGGGCTAGAGCCCATAGCAACGAAGTAAAGAGAGTCATAGGCTTGGGCGGGCATACACATGTATATAATATAAGTTTATATAAAACACATGTATATAACATACCCCGTTTCCATTTCACACGGGGGGCCGGGATCTGGGGGTCCCTTTGTTAAAGGAGGCTTCCAGATTCCGATAAGCCCCCCCCACCCGCAGACCCCCAGAACCACCGGGCAAGGGTTGTAGGGATGAGGCCCTTCTCCCCATCAACATGGGGACAAGGTGCTTTGGGGGGGCTACCCCAAAACACCCTCCCAATGTTGAGGGCATGTGGCCTGGTATGGAATTTGGGGGGATCCCCACGCATTTTTTTAAAAAATTTTGGTTTGGATATTCTGGAATTAGACTAGATGCCATTTTCCTATCAAAAATGCCCAAGGACACCCCCTCATTAACTAGATTTGTTAACAGCATTTTATACTTTTTAGTGGGGTCTCCAGTAAATCTAGAATATGTGTCCTGATCAGATAACTGCCTCTCCGCCTCACACCTGCATTGTTCAACTCCCATTACTACCACCAGACCTCCCTTGTCGGAATTTTTTTATAATTATTGTTTTATCATGTTCTAAAGTTTTAAATACCTTTCTCTCCTGATTGGAGATATTGTCTTGTCTCACCAAACTACCCACAGAAGATTGTATGGATAGTGCAGTGAGATCTCTCTCAATGTTCTTTTGAAATTCATTCATTTCAGGGCATTGTGCATTGATTGGATAAAAATCTGAGCATTTAGTAATTCGACTGGAAGGAAGACATGTGGGCCCCTTGTTATTTGGGCTCCCAGCAGCCCCCTCCCATGATAGCTACTCCAAATCTCCCAATGCACATTGTTACCTGAATGATAACAAAACCTAACCCTCATGTCACCGTTATCCAATAGATGTAAGAAACAGCCTCATCATTACCAATATCACAAACTGATGCAGCCATAGACATATCTATGGTCCCTTCATTGCCTAACACATAATCATTATAATAATGTTTCCTGAGGACTACATTTCTAATGAATTTATTGATATCAAGGATACTTTCAAAAATATTAAAATGTCTCCCAGGACAAAAGTTCAGACCTTTGGAAAAGAGAGAGGTCTCCTCTGCAGAAAGGATTCTATCAGGGAGATGTAGGACGTTGCTGGTACTTTTCATGTCCTGCGAGAGGTCCGGAGTGGGTAACGGTTGCCACCTTCTTCCTCACCCTGTTTTTCACCCCCTTCTAATTTTTTGGTGCCTTTGTTTTGCTGTTTCTTGTGAGTTTTCCCCTCTCTGTACCCTGTTTTTTGACGGATTGAGTGTGTTGAAACTCCCAGCTCCTCCAGCACCCAATACCTGTGTGGAATAGTCTGAATCGGAAGTGCCATAATCCACTTCAGTGTCAGAAAAACTGACATGTTTACCTGATGTTTGTCCCCAATTATGTTTTCTTCTCCACACATATTCAATATTGGTATCATAGTCCAATTTATCTCACAGCATTTTCTCCTTTTTTGTTTCCATTATGTATTTTTCCAATTTATTGAGTCTGTCATTTAGTGTTGCATCCAAGTCAGTGAAATCAGCTGTATTTTGTAGTGTCCTCCTGTAGAGTTGAAATTTCACTCTGTAACCTTTCTCTTTGTTCTGATGAGATAATGATCTTCATAAGAAAAATAGAACATTCAGACAGAGTGTCAGTCCATTTATTCTTATGCTCCTCATCATGGAGCTCAAAAGTAAGAAACGTTTTAATACGAAGACCCCTCGGGACCCTTTCCAAAGCCACATATTCAAACAGAGTACTCTTGTCCCAGAACACCCTTATCTCCTTACTCATTGCTTTTTCAAGGAGTCTAACGGAACCTAAATTGCCATCCAAGTTGCTAGCGTGTTGCGGGCATTGGTTCTAAATGGGTTGTCTTTAGTATGTCTGAAAGTCCGGCTAGTATCCTATGTAGTTCGGCTGACTGACATAATAAAGATGTATATGTACAGCAGAACCCATGCCAAGCTGGTGTAGAGATGAGATATCAAAGCAGAAACCAAAGAGAAACACACCGCTCTAGGCAATATTCAGGTGCAAAATGGATATCAGGTGCAGACCTCGGCTCACCACCATCCAACACGAATAATACAAAAAAAATGGTCGCACGCTGAGATTACAGGATTTGATTGATGTTACCTTTATTGTCACAAGTGTATCAAACACAGGACAAGCAGTTGATGTGTTTCACAAGCGATAGCTTGCTTGTTCACAACAGCAATAGCATTCACCAAGCAGGTTATTTGAGGAGCATGCCCCATTCAAGCTACACCCAAAATCATCTTCTTCAGATGGTGCTACATGAAAAAACATTTCAGCTGACAAGTTTAAAAACATTACAATGTTAAAAAAATATATATGTGTGAACATACATATACAAACACTGACAAACCTCAAAAAGTAAACTAAAAACAAAATGTTCACAAAACAAATCATAGTTTTAACCATAGATAAGACAAAAAACAAAAAAAACTGCGAAAAAAGCCAATGCATTTCTGTCTAGCCTTTCATTACCCAAGGGTGATTATATATATGTTTGTATATACACACCAAAGACACCTGTTGAATTAGTGTGACAATACATATGTGGGATCCGAGTTTCTATTCTGCATTTTTTTTATTTTTTATTTTTATATCAATAAGTAAATATATTTAAATAATTTTGTCCACACAAACCCCCCACACATCCACAAACCCAGCCTGAAATCTGCATATCACAAATATAGCACCCAAACTTTACTGAAGTATATAGAATCCAAATCTTGTTATTTTTTGCAGGCTTTTTTCAATGCCTATTTGCAAGCTTTTGCCCAAAAAAAAAGCTTGGGTAGCTAAGCATTGCCATAGAGAAAATACATCAATGCAAATAAATTGTTCACAAAGCTTAAAGAACAGCATTAAAAATACACAATTCCTTTTAAAAAACGTGCTTGAGGAGTATCTTAAGTCTATATGTGAAATGGCACAAAAATATTGCTGCTAAATGACTGTTCTTAGCCTGTCTGCTCCTGTTTGCAAAAGACAGCATGAGGTTCCCAGTTATATCCAGAATCTTATCTACTTATTAGGGGTCTGGTACAGAGTTGGATGGGGACTCCATGGGGACATATCAAAAAGATTTGGACATTCTGATTAGTGTACAGTTTAAGAAGTATAAAGGGTGTGCATTTCTTCATTCACTTTGATACGTCCCCCCTTTTCCAAATACTTTTAATCAAAGTATGATGCATCCTAAAATAAAATGTCTCACTCTACATGCACCACATAATGGAATCATTTATACGGCTTACATATCTGTGTTCAATGACTTTTGTTAGACTGCAGCATTTAGGCATTAGGCATTACTCTACTTATTTGAGCACAGTTCAAATGTAATTATCAGAAAACATTTTTTTTTCAAAATGTATTTTTTTTTTTTTTAGTTGATTTGTTTTCAGCAGCTATACAATTTATAAATTAATTGATATGGACATTTGTTCTGTATTAACACTATTCATTTCCTGCATGGCAGTTGTTGGACAACAAAATGCAAGCATCATCTCTAATTAATGGTCTGCTGATGAACCATTAGATTCACTGAACTTTTATTACTGAATGGTTGCAGTTCTCTGTCTATCACATAGCTCTCTGTCTCCTTAGCAGTTAATTAAATGGAAGTATAATACAGCATCCACCAGAGAAGCTAGCAGCCAAGAGATAAAGGCATTGCTTTTTGGTCACTAGATAGGACCTCGAACAATGGCACTTGTCTCCTCAGAAAAAATGAATGAAATGTTGTGGTGTTGTATAGGATGCAGAAGGCATCCAGCTGGCTGCGTTTTTATTTCTCTTGCAAAATTTAGAATTATAGCAATGTCATTTTCCAACATGCATTAGAAGCTAAACATTTTCATGGATGATAATTCACTAATAGAGAAATTTATATTCAAGTCTAAGACAGCACTATTTGTTTGATTTTCCTGAGTTCTATTGGGGGTTAGATCTCTCATTTTTAAAACCTCTTTAAAATCTCTTTACTGTGGTTGCCTCTCTATTTGGATTGGGGTATGTATGCCTCTTTACTTGACACCTGCCTTGTTTTCCTTTCTGTAGGATGCTTCCACCTTGACCCATACCTTCCTCAAAGAATTGTCTTGACAGTTGGGGTTGGTGTTCAAGGGTTTTTTCCTACTTGGAGATTATTCTTGTTTTCCTTTAAGCAAGGTGCTATTTTGTAATTTTATAAATATGCAGGCATATAATGGTAACGTTGTTTGCTCTTGAATAAACTATGGGATTTTTTCTGCTTTATTTCTGCTTTTGGTTGTCTGTTTTCTCTGCTCTCTTCGTAATATACAAATTCTGACTTGTGTATGTTTTTATTGTTTCAGCATATATAATCAGACCACCATAACAGCTGTTATGATTATTCTTATCATAGATTGTCTATAGGCTCACCTCTGGTCTTGATGAAGTATAATTGTGTGTGAAATGCGGTGAACATGTTGCAGATAGTGAAATAGTGCTATATATGTTGCAAATACTCTGATTGGTTGCCATGACTAAAGCATTTTTTACTCATGCATCTGAATATTTGGGAGGAAAGAGCAGTTTGAGCTGAGCTGCCTGAGAAAACAGTTAAATTATGTCAGTCATTCTGCTGCAAAGTTTGAGAATGAACTGTCCTAAAATATCTTTGGCCACAAGGGTCAGTGAGGGCTAGTTTAAAGCCCACATTATTATTTTTTTACAATATACTTTGCCCCTCATTTTTGTAAAAAAAAAAAAAAATGTAGCAGTGCACTACTTACCATTTCTAGTCCCACCCTCCAGGACCACTTCTGTCCCCCATTACTGGTCATAACACAAGCGTCTTCTCTGCATCATTGAAAATCAATCACTGATGAGGAATAGGAATTATAGTTATAGAAGTTTATAGTTACTTTTTTTCTTTACAGATACAGTAAAACCTTGGATTCTGAGTAACGCGGTTTTACGAGCGTTTCGCAATACAAGCTGTTTTTTAAAAAAGAAATCCCGATGCCAGGTTTATTTGCAGGATGTTTGTAAAATAAAAACAAACAAACAGTAAATTAAATCCTTGCCGTACGGCGCTAACTAAACAAATAGTCTCCTCTCTATACAGTGCAGGGCTGGTCCTCATCACTTGCAAAAAATGAAGAAAAGATAACCTTAGTCCAACACCCAGAGCTCCTCTCACTCAGGTTTATTTCTGAGTCTCAAAACCAGAGCGACCTGCTGTGCTCTCTTCCTGGATATTTAAAGTCCAGCTGACTGTGGACTCCAGTGGACCCGAACATCCGGACTGGAACCCAGCCTGCCACAGAGACTGGAAAGTTCAGTCCTTTACAATGGAATGAATGCGAGGTGAAATGTACCTATTATTGTGTATCTCGCCTCACATACTATCACATATCCTCCCCCTCTGCTCAAGCCCCTGTGGCTGTACACTTGACCCAGTCATACAGCGCATGCGAGAGAGGGCATCTGCATTATTTTGGAATTTTCCCGGCCTGTGCTTCACTGTAAACCGAAAGGGCTGTAAAGCCAGGAACCACCTTGTCACATGGGTATTTTTCTCCCTGTTGTCACTAGGGATGAGCTTCGAGTTTGAGTCGAACTCCTGTTCGACTCGAACATTGCCTGTTCGCCTGTTCACCAAACAGCGAACAATTTGGGGTGTTCGTAGCAAATTTGAAAAGCCGCAGAACACCCTGTACAAGTCTATGGGAGAAATCTAAAATGCTAATTTTAAAGGCTTATATGCAAGTTATTGTCATAAAAAGTTTTTGGGGACCTGGGTCCTGCCCCAGGGGACATATATCAATGCAGAAAAAGTTTTAAAAACTGCCGTTTTTTCGGGAGCAGTGATTTTAATAATACTTAAAGTGAAACAATAAAAGTGTAATATTCCTTAAAATTTCGTACCTGGGGGTTGTGTATAGTATGCCTGTAAAGGGGCGCATGTTTCCCGTGCTTAGAACTGTCCCTGCACAAAGTGTAATTTCTGCAGGAAAGAAAGTAATTTAAAAGTACTCATGGCTATAATGAATTGTCGGCTCCCTGTAATACAGATAACAGTCATCAAAGTCATCGATAAAAAAAAACGCGTGGGGTACCCCCAAATTAAATTACCAGGCCCTTCAGGTCTGGTATGGATATTAAGGGGAACCCTGCCTCAAATTAAAAAAACAACAACATGGGGTTCCCCCAAATATCCATACCAGACCCTTCAGGTCGGCTCTGGATTTTAGGGGGAACTCCACGGCAATTTTTTTTTTTAAATGGCATGGAGTTCCCCCAAAAATCCATACCAGACCCTATCCGAGCACGCAACCTGGCAGGCCGCTGGAAATGAAGGGGTTACGATAGAGCGGCCCCCCTCCTGAACCGTACTAGGCCACATGCCCTCAACATTGGGAGGATGCTTTGGGGCCCCCCAAAGCACCTTGTCCCCACGTTGATGAGGACAAGGGCCTCATCCCCACAACCCTGGCTGGTGGTTGTGGGGGTCTGTGGGTGGCTTATCAGAATCTGGAAGCCCTCTTTAACAAGGGGACCCCCATATCCCGCCCCCCCCATTTAAATGATAAAGGGGTACAAAAGTACCCCTACCATTTCACAAAGAAAGTGTAAAAAAATGTTAAAAAAACACACACACACCGTTGGGAAAAGTCCTTTATCAAAAAAAAAAAAAAAAAAAAAAGATTCCAGCGGTGGTAATCCACTCTTGCTATCCAGTGATGGATGATCATCTCTCCGGGGTCCAGCAATGGGTGATCTGATCCACCGATGGGTGATCTCTCCCTTCAGCGCAGCGCATCCATCCTGTCTCCACTGGAGACACTGCGGGAATCCCGGCAGCCTGACACTACTTAGCTGAGGAGGGTGGGGCCACCTGTCACCTGACCCCGCCCCCTCTGATGTAATGCAGGTTTCCGTTATTCTGATAAGCCCCCTGCTCGCAGACCCCCACAACCACCGGCCAGGGTTGTGGGGATGAGGCCCTTGTCCCCATCAACATGGGGGCATGGTGCTTTGAGGGGTCACAGACCTCCAAAGTATTCTCCCAATGTTGAGGGCATGTGGCCTGGTACAGTTGGGGGGGGCTCTCTCTTCCCCCCTTTTCCTGCGGCCTGCCAGGTTGCGTGCTCGGATAAAGAGTCTGGTATGGATTTTTGGGGGGAAATCCATGCCATTTTTTTTTTATTTGGCGTGGAGTTCCCCTTAAAATCTATACCGGGTCTGGTATGGATATTTGGGGGGAACCCCACTTTTTTTGTTTTTTTTTATCAATGACTTTTAATGACTGTTATCTGTATTACAGGGAGCCGACAATTCATTATAGTCGCGAGTGCTTTTAAATTACTTTTTTTCCTACAGAAATTACACTTTGTGCAGGGACAGTTCTAAGCACAGGAAACATGCGCCCCTTTACAGGCATACTATAGACACCCCCCAGGTATGAAATTTAAAGGAATATTACACTTTTATTGTTTAATTTTAAGCATTATTAAAATCATTGCTCCTGAAAAAACAGCAGTTTTAAAACTTGTTTTTGCATTAATACATGTCCCCTGGGGTAGGACCCAGGTCCCCAAACACTTTTTATGACAATACCATGCATATAAGCCTTTAAAATTAGCACTTTTGATTTCTCCCATAGACTTTTAAAGGGTGTTCCGCGGCTTTCGAATTTGCCACGAACACCCAAAATTGTTGGCTGTTCGGCAAACTGGCAAACAGGCAATGTTCTAGTTGAACATGAGTTTGACTCGAACATAAAGCTCATCCCTGATTTTTACCCTTACCCAAATCCACCTCATTAAATCCCCTAAACATACCCTGTTGGAGCTTAAAGTCGATGAGGCCTTGAAAAACCAGAGAAGGCTCCTCACTTTCATATTTATTTCAGCCAGAATCACTATAGCCAAAAATTGGAAGTCAGCTGCCATCCCATTTGACCACCTTAAGCGCAAGCTCTCCTGGCTCATGTTAAATGAAAAGCTCTCAGTATTGTTCAATGACAAAATAAAGGTATTTAAAAAAGTTTGTGGTCTGTGGATGAGCTATCTGACTGGAGACCCCCATACAGCTCCAATCTGAGGAGCCTTCGAGCGGCACAGACCAGAGCTTGGGGACTTCCCTTCCCCTACCTCCTCTCTTTTCGTCCCTTTCTTATCCCCACTTTACATTTTCTTTGTTTAACAAGAAGCTTGATGAGTACCATCAAAGTGCCAATAAAAAAGTACCCAATGTATTTTCTTCGACAAACGAAGCAGTTGATATCATGTTTAAATATTTTGCTATTGTTTTTATACCTAATGTGAAAACACTAATAAAAACATTGAAGTGAAACATGGGATTTTGGAAAAAAGATATTAAGTTGTAGAAAATATTCCTTTTTATTATAGCACATATTATTGTTTTTGGATTAAGACTACGTATAAAATTTCAGTCAATTTATGTTTATTACATGCATAAGAGTAGTGCAGCATCACTTGATTTAAGTCACACTAATGAGAACTAACATACATACTGATATGGATTAGTGAAACAGAGAGTTCTTACTTGCCAGCAAAAATCAGGGAATAATGAAAAAATGTTTTTGGTGAAGTGCATTGATGTTAACAAAGAAGGTGAAATGAATGTGTTTTTGGTGGTTAAAAAGGTACAATGGGGGCGTGGCTTGGACGGGACCCGAGATGGCTGCCTAAACAGGGAGCTCCCGCACCGAGAGGACAAAAAAGCCGCCTTAATAGAGGACTCAGACGAGCACCAACCATGGGCAGATCTAACAGGAGCACCTCGACCCCCCGCACCGTTAAAGACCCCGGGGCGCAGCTTGGGAACAGTATCCCGGAGATGTTCCGCTCCCGCCCGGCGGGCCAGCACGTGGAGCCGCAGGCCTCACAGGCCTCACAGGCCTCCCGAGATTCACAGGCCGCATCCCCGGACTCGCGTAGATGCGCCGAGGACCGGACGCTGGAGAGCCCCGCGGTGCCTAGCCTCCTGGATCTCCAGAGGGATCTGCAGAACGTTGCGCTGGACATTAAGCACACCCTGACCTCTGCCATTGCCGAACTAAAGACGGACATTCATGCTATGAATCACCGCCTTGCAGCGGTAGAAGACACTTCCCAGCTACAGGCTGCAGCTATCAGGCAAGTGCAACGTTCTTTTGACTCACAACTTCCCCATATCTTTGAGCTCCATCGCCAAGTGGAAGACTTGGACAATAGGGGCCGCAGGCACAACCTAAGATTGAGGGGGGTCCCGGAAGGGGTAGATGCGGCCGCCATGCCACAAACAGTCTGTGCCATTTTTAATAACCTGCTGGACCGGCCTGCAGACACCCCGATTGAGATGGAGCGCATCCACCGTGCGCTGAGACCCCCCCCTCGGGACTCTGATCCCCCTAGAGACATTATCTGCTGTATCGTTAACTTCCCTCTTAAGGAAGAAATCCTCAGAAAGGCAAGAGAACGGGGACGTATTTTATTTAACGGAGCAGAGGTAAAACTTTTCCAGGATCTCTCACAAATAACTTTGCAAAACAGGCGCACGTTACGCCCCCTGCTAGACATACTGCGAACACGCAATATCCAGTACAGATGGAAGTTCCCATTTTGTCTTGCGGCTACCTCCAGAGGGCGCACCGCACTGCTCAGGACCCCAGAGGACTTACCTATGTTTTGTGAACAGCTAGACATACCCTTGGTGGATATCCCAGAGTGGTGTGCCTTTTACTTCCCTACTGAGCCGTGGAAATCAGTGGTCCTCAACGCATCGCCCAAGAGCCAGCGACCGAGCTCCAGACGCCGCAGATTGGATCCCACCTCACCTGGAGACCGCCAGTCCAGAAGAGATCCCTCCTCTCGCAGTGCACACCTGGCTGACACCCCGAGACGAGATCGCCACAATGACTAGCCTGCCTTGATACCCCCCACCCTTTTTTATTTTTTTTATTTTTTCTCTTTTTCTTCTCCTCCTCAAGGCCCCGTCCGAGGACAACGACAGAACTTACCGGTCCCATTTTTACAGGCACCTGCTTTAGGTGCTAACTTCGTCCCCTCCCTCCCTTCCCCTCCTCCTTTTTGTTTTGTTTTTCTCTCCCACCAGTTCTAGGCAGGAAAAGCTGTTGACTCTTCACGCCTTGTAAAGCCGGTTGCTTTTGAAGACCCATCTAATTCTCTCCACCCCGAATGGATGACATCTCTGGTTGACCGCTTCCAGCAAACACCCTGACGTTTTCAGCTGCTTAGATCCAGGTACTGTCGCTGTTCGGGCACCTGCCTGTTCGCAGGCTAAAAACATGTTTTGGAACCCTGTCCCCCTACTAAGACCATGCCTACACCTATCTCACTTTCAGGACTTTTCCAGTAAGAGTAATTATAGATCCCTCTATGTTCATTTTTTCGCCCCCCTCCCCCTCCCTCCTCCCCTTCCCCCCCCCCCCTTTTTTTTTTTTTTTTTTTTTTCTTTCTCTGGTCTTTATTTTGTTTTGTTTTTGTCTTTGTTTTTGCTTGTTTGCTGTATGGGATTGCACAACTGTCGTGTTGGTCCTTCGACGACACATCGCACGAATATGTTGACACTTTGTTAAACACCTGTTTACGCTCTCTTTCTCTCCCTATATTTATGGGGCCTGAAATAGGCGTACTTTATGTTAGGTTATTTATTTATTCCTTTGGCACTTTTGCCTTTGTATGTTTATGTTTTTGTTTAGGATGCATTTGAATTTCAATACTGGTTACCTATATGTGTCCCCTAGACTACCATGCACCACATAACTATATGACGACCTCCCGCCACTGTTGTATACTGAACAGGCCCTCGTGTCTGGTTTCGAGGGACTGCTCTTACACACAGCCGGTGACGGCTAAGCTAAGCACCCTACAATGCGACTTAGTCCCCATACCACTATCTCTTATTGAGTACTGCCCTGTACGATGCGTACACCCCTCTGTCTTAACTGTTTGCCATACCTGTCCTTCTCGGTGCTACTTCTCCTGACCCTCCCCGAGCTCACTGTCCCCACACAGACGGTCGCATTGACCCGTGCTGACCATCCGGCTCTCCCCCATTAGGTGGATAGGCACGCCTACGCCCACCTCCGGTATAAATCCCTGTCAGAAATCTAATTGGATTCCTGAAATCTTTCTTCCCCCTCTGTCCTTCCTTTCCCCCCCCCTTACTCTCCTTTCCATTTTCTGCCCTTGCCCCCCCCTCTCTTTCCTCCCCCTCTCCCTCTCTACGCCTCTTCCCCCCCCCCCTTTTTTTGTCCTACGCGGGGCCGCTCCTCTTCCTGATCCCCCCATTCTTGAGACGCATAGCTAATTTCCACTTACTATAAGATCCATACTCACCTCTCCTCACGGTTATAATCCCAGATCCTTGCAGTCTAGCACGATGAGGGAAGTCTCGAACACGCAGACACGGCTCTCTCTGAAATGCCTCTCTCTTAATGTGAAGGGGCTGAACCTCCCGGAGAAGAGATCACAGGTTCTTTCTGCCCTGTCTAAACATAAGGCACATTTTATCATGCTGCAGGAAACACACTTCCGCTCCGATGCGATTCCTAAGCTGACGAACCATATATACAAACGCACGTTTCACTCCACCAACCCTACTTCCAAGACTAAGGGGGTATCTATACTTGTTTCCAAACTTGCTGATTTCCAACTAACTGATACCATGAGCGATCAGGATGGTAGATATATCTTTATCAAAGGCACATACGCTTCTAAACCTATCACGGTGGCTAATATCTACTGTCCAAATGAACATCAAGTGGCCTTCTTTAGGAAGACTTGTGATCTTTTGTCCACATTTAAGGAAGGTATCTTAATTCTGGGGGGAGACTTCAATGTCCCACTCAACCCGGTCCTGGACTCCTCTACGGGAGCCTCGACATTGCCCTACCGAGCTCTAAGACAGATTAGAATTCAACTGCAGAACTTGACTCTCCACGACACTTGGCGCACCATGTTCCCAGTGGACAAAGACTACACCTTTTATTCCCACCCACATCAGAAATACTCCAGAATAGATTACATATTTCTCTCCCAGACCGACCTCTCACTCCTCTCTCAAGCTACGATAGAACCAATGTTCCTTTCCGACCACCACCCCATAACAATGACCCTTACTTTCCCCGACTCTAAGACGATTTCCAAGACCTGGAGGCTAAACCCTTCCCTTTTAAAAGACCCAGAAAATTTACGACACCTAGACGCCAAACTACGCCTTTACTTTCAGGAAAATACCTCCCCTGACGTATCACCCATCTCACTCTGGGAGGCACATAAATGTGTACTTCGAGGGGAGCTTATTTCCATGGCTGCTAAGGCCAAACGGCAACACCAGGAAAGGATCGCATCCCTTCTTAGCACAATCAAGCGACTTGAAGCAACACATAAACAATCGACTCTGCAAACCACACTGCAAGACCTCTTATATGCCCGTTCTTCTTTGTTAGATGAATTGGGCAAACGAACCAGGCGTAGATATGTCCTTCAAAATAGAGTGTTCTATGAACACGGCAACAAAAGTGGACGGCTGTTAGCGCGCACGATTCAAACAGCTAAAACCTCGACTATAATTCACTCTCTTCGGGATAATCAGGGATCTCTTCTCTCTAAAAATGAAGACATAACATCACACTTTGAAAAATTCTATTCTACACTCTACAACCTACCAGAGGCAAACGCAGGGCCTCCTGGCACTCCTGACCGACTTTCCCAAATAAGAGACTTCTTATCTCAGTATAGCCCCAACCCCATTACCCCTCAGCAAACCGCGAACTTAGACCAACCGCTCTCCACCGAGGAATTGTCCCTCGCCATCAAACAAATGAAGCCGGGCAAGAGTCCGGGCCCTGATGGCTTTCCCCTTATCTATTATAGAAGCTTTTCTGATATACTCTCTCCGCGACTGCTGACGACTCTGAACTCTCTAGCGAACCCCGCCACCCCTGCGGGGCATATGTTGGGTGCCCATATAGCCGTTATCCCCAAAGAGGGTAAAGATCCTTCTCAGGTCTCTAATTACAGGCCCATTTCCCTATTGAACGTGGATATCAAGCTCTATGCTAAAATAATAGCAAATAGACTCTCACCTCTTGTCCCTGGCCTCGTCTCCCCCGACCAGGTAGGGTTTGTTCCGGGGAGAGAGGCTAGGGACAATACTATCCGGACTTTAAATATCCAACACTGGCTCTCTACAAGAGAGACCGAGGGATTCCTTCTTTCGCTTGACGCAGAGAAGGCGTTTGACAGGGTGGCCTGGGACTATATGCGGGAGGTTTTGAGGGTCATTGGCCTTCCCTCCCGTATGCTCGCATATATCAACGCCCTTTATACGAACCCTTCCGCAAGGGTGAGAGCCAATGGCCTCCTGTCAAACGCCTTCCCCATCAGTAATGGCACCCGACAGGGGTGCCCATTATCCCCCCTGATATTTGTACTAACGTTGGAACCCCTTCTTAACAGAATACGTGCCAACACAGACATCCAAGGGATCTTTATTAACCGTAGGGAATACAAAGTTGCCGCCTTCGCGGATGATATTTTACTGACCCTCCAAACGCCCCGGACATCTTTACCTAACCTCCTGGAGGACATTAAGAATTTTGGACTCTTGTCCAACCTCAAAATTAACTATTCTAAATCCCACGCCCTCAACATTTCTCTCCCCCCACAAGACGTATCCCATTGCCAAGATTCCTTCCCCTTTCAGTGGAAGAAAGAAGCGATTACCTACCTTGGCATTCAACTCACCAAGGGAATGGCGGGTCTTTACGCCCACAACTACCTGTCGGCTCTAGCCAGAGTCCAAGCTGACCTGAAGAGCTGGGCGAACCTTAATGTGTCCTGGTTTGGCCGATCTGCCTTAATAAAAATGATAATTCTTCCACGCATATTATATCTTCTACAGACAATCCCAATCCAATTGCCCCCATCTTTTTTCCTGACTTACAAGAAGTTATGCACACTGTTTATTTGGAGGGGCACCGCTCCCCGTATTAAATACACTCGCCTGACGCGCCCTAAGACTAAAGGTGGCATTGCCCTACCTGACTTATACCATTACTACCTAGCATGCCACCTGACGAGACTAGTGGACTGGAAAGCTCACAGAAGAGGGAAAACTTGGGTAGCCTTGGAAAGCTCTTTCTCAGGTTACCCACTGCACACCCTTCCCTGGCTCTCACCGAAGCACTGGCCCCACCCCGTTAAGGCCCATCCGCTTATTCATACCTCACTGTTGGTCTTTAAGAAAACGGTGACCTCCCACCATCTCTCCTCACACTTGGGCCCGCTGACCCCCTTGAGGGGAAACCCTGACTTCTCTCCTGGGGAGTCGACCACGTTTCTTATGCAAGAATGGCCACATGATGACGTTTTGGCTCAGCACTTCTTTCACAAAGGAAAACTAAGATCCTATGAGGCACTCAAAAATACCTCGCTCACGAGGGAGTTCCCCTTCTGGACCTATAGGCAATTAAGGCACTTCTTTACCTCCCAGAATCATACTGACGTTTGGACAAGACGACTCACCCCATTTGAATTGCTGCATTCCCAAACCACACCGCAAAGACATCTAATATCCCAGATCTATTCTATCCTTCAAGACGATTCCCACACTTCCCAGACTGACCCCCCTAAAGCATCATGGGGTAGGGACCTGCAAATCTCCTTCACAGACGATGACTGGAGTACTATCACCACGTATGCACATACAGGCTCACTGAATGTAGCCATTCAAGAAAATGGCTACAAGATTATCACAAAGTGGTATAGGACACCTTCTCGCATACATAAATTCTCTCCCTCAATCCCGAACGTGTGTTGGAGGTGTAATAAAGAAGAAGGCTCTATGCTCCACATATGGTGGGAATGCACCATGCTTCAACCATTTTGGAAAGAAGTACATGCCATTATAGCACAAGTTACCACATACACCCTTGATTTTAATGCTGCTCAGTATCTCCTCCATCACACTTCTCTGACCAAACGGTCATACCACAAATCACTGGCCATGCACATGGTCAATGCCGCTAGACTTTGCATCCCTCCGCTCTGGCGCTCCAATAAGACCCCTACCATTAGAGACTGGCTGACAAGGATCGCTAAAATTGAAGAAATAGAGGAATTGATCTATACATCCCAAGATCGCATACAGAAATTCTCCACCATATGGGCCTGCTGGACGCATTTTAAGTCCACGGGAAGATATAAATCTTACTTCCCACAGTAATAGTTATACCTGTAAGCCACCAGAGATGAACTTTGGCTGGACCTAGATGTTGTAATGGGGCCGGGAAGAGGAGCGCCCCCCCCCCCATCCTCCCTTCTCTCCCTATACCCCACTTTTCCCCCTATCCCCATACAACTGCCCTTCTAGGGTCCCTCTTATGGACCCCCCTGCTCCCTTCTTCCCCATGTATTACCTTCCCTTCCCCACTTTTACCCTCTTCTCTTTCAACTCCCTATAGAGTTTCTCCACTTCATTGGCACACTACCCAATGACAAAACCCCTCACTTCGTGAGGGAATGATACCGGGAGGCGCGTCGACTCTCATAAACTTATCTGCTAGTCTTATGCTCCCTCTGAGGCCGTAGGGGGGCCGAGTTTTGGCGTCCCGGTGGCCATAGTCCACTCTTGATTACGCTAGCCACCACTAGATTGGAGCCTCCCGGGAGTTCGTAACTGTTGGTAGTAAATACACTGGTTATACCCGTTTATTAATTATATTTACGTAGTACATTGTGTACTCTATCTTTTCATGTCTAGTAACTCAAATGTTTAGCCTCAATATGCTTTGTCATTGTACCGCACAGTATTTGTTGTTACCTTTCTGTACCAGTTTGCTATGACATGTATGTGATTACTTTATCTTTGAAAATAAAAAAATTTTTGTGGAAAAAAAAAAAAAAAAAAGGTACAATGGGCTTCAAATGGCTCCAGTTGAAGGGAAGACCCTTCAGCTTTCCTGGACCTGTATTTGAGACAAAAAGTTGCGATTTATTAGCCCCATTGTTTACATTTCACAGAAAGAAAAAGACGATGAAAACAAAGTGACAAACAAATGACATTTAAATAGACAAAAAAGTAAATAACACAAATAACACTAATTAAAGCAGAGTTCTACCCTATTTAACAACCACGGCCCCACTGGTAGCAGACACCTGTGCCATTAATCTTTGGATTATTATTTTTTTTATTAGTTTTGTTTAAATAACCTCTTTTGTTTAAAAAACCTGCTACTTCCAGTCCACCTCGCTGTGGCAAGGTATGTCATTTCTGCTTTCCCATTGGCTCCAGGGATCTCAGTGTCATCAATCTCAGGAGTCAATGGGCATCCTCCGCTTCTGTCATTGCGTTCAAAACCCGAAATGATGCCATGCCATGCAGCACTTCCTTCCTTCTGGGTTGTGTTGATTGACAGGTTGCCATAACAATTGGGCGGGAACTTCCACCACCACCGCCATTACTACGGCAACCTGCAATCTGCAAATTGGAGATGCATGCTGGGTAGCCAGTGCACCAAATCTCTGAAGCAAGTATGAGTGGGCTTCAGAGGCCCACAGTAAGAATGGCTGCTGTCTGTATACCAGGGACGCTGTGAGCACATGAAGATTTATAAGCCACATCAATGATTACATTGTAAACAATATCCACTTTCATGTCAAGGACACTGAAACTCCACTTTAAGTATGGAGCAGTGTAAAGAGAGAGGGGTGGGTTAGCTGAACTCTTGGCAGTGGGGGAAAGAGGGTAAGTAAATTTGTTTTTTTTACCTTTAATATTAAATTAAGTGAAGTACCCGATTGTGGCACAGTTTCAGCACTTATCTCCTTGTAAAACAATCCTTGTTTGTACTCACTTAATATTTTATAGATGTTCTTGCTTAGGAGCAGTTTAAATGAGAGTTACAAAAAGAACTACACTAAAACCAGTTCCTTTGGCATTCTGTACCTTCATGTTTTTTTTCTCTGAGAAATGCATGAGATTTATAATGGCCACTAATAGTCTTCACAGCTGAAACATAACTCCATGCCATTTTTCTGTGGAGACACCAGGCAATCTAAGTTTATGTAGGGTGTAGTTACATAGACAAAGTCATAAATACATCACACTTAAGTGAACTGAAAGCTGTGTTGGAATTACAAATATTAATAGAGTGCATAGTTTAAAAATAATACTGGGCTTTTATGATAAGGCTTTCTGAAGACCTGAAGGTTGCCATCCCAAAGACAACATTTAGAGAATCATAATCCATAATCCAGAAACCTAATCCATATAGAAATCAGTAATGTGGCCTCAAATATGACCATATTCTATAAACATTTTATTAGTAACGTCTATAATTTATTCTCAATGTAAAGATCCTGCAGTATATTGTATAAGCAGTTACAGATTTAGATAATAGTAATATCCAATGTTAAAGCAACCATTTAAAAATAATAAATAAACATGGCCTGCCATATAAGATGTAAGGTATAAGGTAATACCAATCAATCATTCTGCCCATGCCACTGATCACACCTGTATTGTGGAGAAATCATCAATTGAAAAAACCCTTGAATACAACATGAGGAGCGGGATAAAAAAGGTACATTTTTCAGTATACCACTTTGGCACAATTAAGATATATAGTATCTCACAAAAGTGAGTACACCCCTCACATTTTTGTAAATATTTTATTTTATATTTTCATGTGACAACACTGAAGAAATGACACTTTGCGTACAGCTTGTATAACAGTGTAAATTTGCTGTCCCCTCACAATAACTCAACACACAGCAATTAATGTCTAAACTGCTGGCAACAAAAGTGAGTACACCCTAAGTGAAAATGTCCAAATTGGGCCCAAAGTGTCAATATTTTATGTGGCCACCATTATTTCTCAGCACTGCCTTAACTCTCTTGGGCATGTAGTTCACCAGAGCTTCACAGGTTGCTACTGGAGTCTTCTAGTCCTCTATGACCACATCACAGATATGGTGGATGTTAGAGACCTTGCGCTCCTCTACCTTCCATTTGAGGATGGCCCAAAGATTCTCAATCTTGTATTGGGCGGCATCATCCTATTCAGAACCTCTTTAGAAAGTGTGGCAATACGGTTTGGTTGTTATCTGATGTTCCTACCACATACATCTTTAGAAAGGTTGGTATTTGACCTTTTAGCCATTGGATGGTTTATGTTGGGGGCATTAGTATTTTTGGTTTATATTTACAAAAATAATTAGATGAAAAATTATTATTTTTCCCCCTTTTTTTTCTACAGAATTGCTTTAGTATATTTATCTCTACACCCCTGATGAGAGACTGGAAACGCGTCGGGTTTGGGACATTTTGAGTTATTTTATTTACATGTTTTCTATGTATATTTTTTTTATGTTTTATTAGAGATACTATGTATCTGGAAGTTTCTCTTTTAAAGTTTTGCCTTATGAATTAAAAATTATTTATTTTATTTTGAACTTTGGTGGTATTGGTGGTCCATTTAAAGTCCCATTAAGGGGAAATCTGTCTGTCCAAAGATGCTAAATAGGGTTTAGGTCTGGAGACATCCCTAGCCAGTCCATCACCTTTACCCTCAGCTTCTTTAGCAAGGCAATGGTCATCTTGGAGGTGTGTTTGGGTCATTATCATGTTGGAATACTGCCATGCAGCCCAGTCTCTGAAGGGAGGGAATCATGCTCTGCTTCAGTATGTCACAGTACATGTTGGCATTCATGGTTTCCTCAATGAACTGTAGCTCCCCAGTGCTGGCAGCACTCATGCATTCCCCGACCATGACTCTCCCACAACCATGCTTGACTGTGCACAAGACACACTTGTCTTTGTACTCCTCACCTGGTTTCCACCACACCCGCTTGACACCATCTGAACCAAATAAGTTTATCTTGGTCTCATCAGACCACAGGACATGGTTCCAGTAATCCATGTCCTTAGTCTGCTTTTCTTCAGCAAACTGTTTGTGGGATTTCTTGTGCATCATCTTTAGAAGAAGCTTCCTTCTAGGACAACAGCCATACAGACCAATTTGATGCAGTGTGTGGTTTATGGTCTGAGCACTGACAGGCTGAGCCCCCACCCCTTCAATCTCTGCAACAATGCTGGCACCACTCAAGCACTCATACGTCTGTTGTCTGTTGTCTTCCAAAGACAATCTCTGGATATGACACTAACCACTTGACTCCACTACCTTGGTCGACCATAGCGAGGCCTGTTCTGAGTGGAACATGTCCTGTTAAACTGCTGTATGGTCTTGGCCGCCATGCTGCAGCTCAGTTTCAGGGTCTTGCCAATCTTCTTATAGCCTAGGCCAACTTTATGTAGAACAACATTTTTTTTTTCAGATCCTCAGAGAGTTCTTTGCCATGAGGTGCCATGCTGAACTTCCAGTGACCACTATGAGAAAGTGAGAGCGATAACACCAAATTTACCATACCTGCTCCCCATTCTGAGAACTTGTAACACTAATGAGTCACATGATGCTGGGGAGGGAACATTGGCTAATTGGGCCCAATTTGGAAATTTTCACTTAGGGGTGTACTCACTTTTGTTGCCAGTGGTTTAGACATTAATGGCTGTGTGTTGAGTTATTTTGAGGGGACAGCAAATTTACACTGTTATACAAGCTGTACACTCACTACTTAACATTGTAGCAAAGTGTAATTTGGGAGTCCTTATCCCAGTGATCGCAGAGGGGAAGAGAGAGGGAGAGCCGCCCGGATGATCAGAGTGCAGTGCAGGGAACACACAACGATAACAGCTTTCATTTAAATTACTGTGATCCCCACCGATCGCTGTCAGATACAGCCCCTTCTTCTGGTCCGGGGACTTTGATAGATTACCCATCCAATCCTGGGACGAGCAATCTGTCAATCAAAGTTCCCCGGCCAGTGGGCGGGGCTGTATATGACATAGAGCGGCGGAAACACAGCAATTGAAATAAAAGCTATTATTGTTGTGTTCCCTGCGCTGCGCTCTGACCATCTGGGTGGCTCTCCTGTTCCTTTCCTCCCCTGCACAGGTAGGCTGCACAGTGGACACAGGCTGAATAGTGGGCACAGGCTGCATAGTGGGCAGAGGCAAAACTAGTAGCAATAATATGTGTGTACACAAATCCCAAAAAACACAACAGTGTTCCAGAATGAGCTGAAACTGATATAAATTAATCCTGTGTCCAAAAAAAAGAAAAAAAAAAAGAAATGTAGTAGCATATATAGTAGCGTATATACAAAGATCAGAAGCATTGAAAACTATTCTGATAAAAGAAGAAACTGAACAAAAAGCTAAAAAGAAGAAAACATATAATAGGGATAAGAAAGACTATAAGGATAATGTGTTTTTTAAATGGCAGGTATCTATTGATAATTCTGGCCCACCACCAGCTGTGGCTGATTTGAATTCACAACCCCCCGCCAGCCATGATATGGTGGCAAGGGGTGGAAATGTTGTTGATCCTTATTCTTTACGGGTTTCACATCAGGTTTCTCCAGCCTATACTGGACACTGGAGGGGTCCACAAGCACAGCCGCACCCTTATTTTAATAGGGGATGGGGTGGTAGGGGAAATCCAAATCACCATCAACATTCAACTCCAGGTGGCCCTCCCCCACCTTGGCGATTTAGGGGTGGAAAACCTTTTTTTCATGGTAGAAATAGAAGTAGTGACATGAGACCTCCCCCTGATGTGAGGGATGTAGGGACCAATTACAGAGTTGACACCTCCAATAGATATGTTCGCCTTATGAGTGAGGTAGCGAGGCACCCGGGCCTTCTAGTAGATATGGTGGTTCACAACCCCCATATGATCATCCCTCAGTAGGAAACCATTACCAACAGGGTTTTCAGGAAGGAACGCGGGGTGGACACAAAAGAAATGGGGACACAATAGAGGGTGCAGAGGGGGTAAACGTCTTTACGCCAAAAAGGAGAAGGACATAGACAGCAGTGGTATTATTAATCTTAGTACTAAAGAGCTATCAAAGGAGGAGTTAACAGCTCTCAGTAAAGGCCTGAAGTTTGCACCTCCACGTAATCTCAACAGATTTCAGACCTTTATTGATATTCAAAAATATACGTGTAAATTAAATATAAAAAGGTACATTATGAGTAACTCTACTCGACAATTAGCTAGGGAGTCAACAATGATTGTCCATTCAGGTCTGTCAAATGCCTCCCTGTTTAACCCTCCTAATAATATGGCACCTAATATAAATGTCTTTCGTGATTTGGTAACTAAAGACCTGATTGATTTGAAGTTGAAACCAGTCCAACCTGCACAGGATTTTAAGGCAGGACTGGACTCATTATATAATAGAAAGGATATAGTGGTCCGTTCGGCGGACAAAGGGGGCGCGATTGTAATCCTTGACAAAGAAATGTATATCAGTGAGATGACTAGGATTCTGTCTGACCCTGATACTTACTCCCCATTACCTATGGACCCCGCCACAATGTTTAAATGTGAATTAAAAGAACTCATTAAGAAAGGATTTGAATTGGGCATCTTAAATAAAAAAGAGAAGGAATTTTTGGTTCCCCTGGCGCCTCGTTTGCCAGTTATATATATTTATTGCCAAAGATTCATAAGTCTTTGAGCAATCCCCCAGGACGGCCCATCATCAGTGGTATTGACTCTGTAACTTCCCGTATAGGGAAGTATATAGATGGTTATCTACAACCACTGGTGATGGGCACCCCTTCTTTTTTGAGGGATACAAAATATGTCATTAACGTCTTACAATCTTTGGAATGGAAATCCACTTACCTGTTGGTTACGGCTGACGTAGCCTCGTTATATACGGCCATTTCCCATCAATTGGGCTATGATGCAGTACAACATTTTTTAGTTCAGGATAATACCATCTCAGTTACCCAGCGTAACTTTATTTTAGAATTGCTTCTTTTTGCTATGACGCATAATCATTTTTGGCATGAGGGAGCCCATTTTTTGCAAGTAAAGGGGGTGGCCATGGGAGCTAAATTTGCTCCCAGTATGGCCAACCTCTTTATGGCAAAATGGGAGGAGGACACTGTTTTGGGGAATAGGCCGCCAGAGTTGGTGGCCTGGAAAAGATTCATTGATGATATCCTGTTCATTTGGGATGGTGACAGCACATCTGCAGAGCTCTTTCTATCCCATCTGAACAGCAATGATCGAGGTATAGTCCTTAGTCATGTATTGAGCCCTAATGATATCCAATTTTTGGACTTAAAAATTTCTATTGTGGAAAACAAAATAGTCACCACTACGTTTTTTAAAAAGACTGATAGGAACAGCTATATCCCTCTGGATTCATGCCATCATAAATCATGGTTGTCAGCTGTACCGAAAGGTCAATTTTTGAGATTGAAGCGTAATTGTACCATTCCTGATGATTTTTTTAGGGAGGCGTCAATTCTTAAAAATAGATTTGTGGCCAAAGGATATGATGGTGACAATCTTGACTCCATTATTGTTGAGGTTGGTAATAGGGACCGCCAATCACTATTAGCTGATAAGCAATCAAAAGCTGACACTGTAGACAATTATGGTCTAGCCTTTATCACAACTTTTTCCAGTCAGCACTGGGCCATCAAAAGGATTATGAAAAAACATTGGCCAGTTATAAAGAATGATTGTGTCTTAGGCCCCTTGTTATCAGATAGACCAAACGTTATCTTTAGGGGTGCCACCAGTTTGAGGAACATGATTGCTCCTAATGTCCTAGACCCCCCTACGAGACCCACCTTTTTCAGTGATCTGAAAGGTTTTTTTCCGTGTGGAAAATGTAGAGCCTGTAAGTTGAATACATTATGGGGGAGAAGATTCACAGAGTTCACTTTGATTGGTACGGGGCTCACATACCCTATCCAAACTTTCATTACATGTTCCACTAAGTGTGTTGTGTACCTCCTCAGGTGTCCCTGTGGCTTAGAATATGTGGGATGCACAGTTCGTATGTCGCATATACGTCTGGGTGAGCACATAACTAATATCTGTAAGGGTTTTGATAAGCATAATGTGAGTAAACATTATGACTCGAAACATAATCGTGACCCAAGGGGTACTACTTTTTTAGCTATTGAAAAATATGTGCCTCATTGGCGTGGCAGTAATGCGAAGCGTACCATTTCACGAGCTGAAACCAATTGGATATATAAATTGGGTAAGCACATTCCTGGGGGGCTCAATGTGGAGTGGGACATTAACTGTTTTATTAATAGTGGTTGATGTCCCTCTCCTTGGCCCGTTCCAGTGGTCACCTCTACCAAATGCTGCTTGGTGACAAAAAATGTATGTACTTTGATAGATAAGTTGTACTGATTTTGGTATTACACCTTTTTGGAATGTTAGCTGTACCTCAGCATTGGAAGAATTGTCAATATTTTTTATTTGTTTATCTACAAGGTCATTTTGTAAATAGACTATTGGTAATGATGGACAGCTGGTTTAGACATATAACTACTGTTTAATTGGAGTTATTTTTCTAACCATTAGATGGTGGTCTTTTTTTTATCTTTCACATTTTTTTAGTATCTATTTTTTTATTTTCTAATTTCCATTTTTAGTTTTAGCAAAGTTTTTCATAAAGGTAGATTTTGATTTGATACTCAAATATCCCGATCGGTTTGTATTGTTATACGACCGTTTTATTAATTGGATTACTTTGGGATACTGACCCCGTTCAAATGCTTAATACTTCCGGTGGTTAGTTTACTAAGCCTGTGACGGGGCATTCGTTTTAACCTATGGCATGGCTCCTTTCCTTACCAGTAGGCTATAAATAGTTTTGGCACAATGGTGTGGGCGTACCCCTGATGACGTCAGACCTTTGACGAAACGATCGTCGGGTAGCCACGCTCACACCCATTGTGCATCTGCGTTCGCATTTTTAACTCATGTTGATGAGTTTTTTACCTTGCTAGCATTTCGTTTGTTTTTAAACGTTACTTGTATCCTCTTATGACTCGGTGGAGTCATTTTAAGCGCTTGATTATTCGGTTTAAATAAATCCTGTTGAAACTTTATTACACGATTTGGCACATTTTGTTTTTTTATGGTGATGTGTCGTTTGGAGGCCTGCTGAGAGTATCCGAGCGGATTTGAAGATCACGGGACATCCGAAAGATTGGGACGTTCTCCGGCATCCTGTATCGAGACGTCTATGTGGTTCATGATCGAATCTGCGCAGTTTGACCTCCCCTAACAGGGGGTCACTGAGGATCTGGTAAGCCTCCATCTATTAGTGGTGTATAAAGGTGAAGTGTCCACGTGGTCAAGTATTTTTGAACAAACAAGATTAACTACTTTTGCTTTATATTCACATGGGACATTATTTGCATTATTTTGCTGCATCAATTTATTTATGGTTATTTGGATTCACAGTCTGTTTTTGATTCTATTGGACACTTGAGTTTCAGAAGCATCTTATAACAAGGTTTTTTTCACAATATTTGTGTATTTGATTTCACAGTTTTTTTGTTTTACATTTATATTTATTAGGTCATATTCACATTTATTGGCCAAGCGCTGCACTTTATTTCTTTTGTTTTCTCTGTGCCCAGTATCCTGGTTATGGTGTTCAGCTGCTGATTTATTCGTTTTTACTAAGCGCAGATTTTTTTTATTTTTCCAGCTTTTTTCTTTACTCTTGTGTGCTGATGACAAAGCATCTACCCATAAAGCTCCAATATAAACACCAAGTGCTGTCCTCGACACACATGGATCTGCCATGATCTGATATTACCACACTTCACAAATATGGCCATTGTACTTATGAGATCCCAGAAAGATGAAAGCTGCCTCTCCAATCATGGACCTGCCTTCTGATGTGTACATGTAATCTCTCCACCAGCGAGCATACAAAGGAAGAGGCCATACATTGCGTGATAGTAAAAGGTTTTTAACCATACAGTAACACAAAACCATTATGCTCACATTTAAATTCTACAACTAAGCATCTAAAATGTCCCCCAGAGGACCACAACAGTGAGTATTGAGCACTCCTGTTTGTGTCTCACACATAGCCGGCTGCACTGTGAGATGAGACACTTCCCAACACTCAGCTGAACGTTGCCGATCAACACACACATTTCCTCAAAAAACATGTAAATATCCTAAAATTTCCAAGCAATCTACCTTGACTTACGTAAACATTTTAATAAACCATGAATACTCATTGAAAACAGTATTAGAATCAGTTAGCTGAGGCTACCAAGGTGGTTTATGATAAGATCTATTATAATATAAATGAGAAGGCTGCCCGCAGGTTAGCCTGAATTTGCAGGAGGAGTCGGGCTGTACTTAAACACTCCCTCCTCTTCTTTTCTCCTGTCAGACTTCTCTCTCGTACGACACTTCTGGACAATTATGAGCCATTTCTGTCTGACCGTCTGGTGTAATTTCCGATCATCAGCGCCATGAGGAAGGAGCTTGGCTGCTCTCTGCTCATAGGGACAGATATCGTTTGGTGGGGGGGTCCATGGGCGGGCTAGAGGCTGCCCGTTTTAGCTGCTCTGTCCGGTTGGAGGGGGAGTTAAAAGGGGAGGCCCGCTCCTCATGCCTATCCTGTTACTTTCACATTAGGGGCTTTTTTAGGGGGGTGTCGGCATACAGAAAAGGTGAGGGGTTAAAGGGGTCTGATGTCTGCCTCATGCAGGTAGGGGTGGGCAATTGGGTGCACCAGAGCCAACCACAGTGGGTTAGCAGGTGAGGCTCAGGACTGGCTTCATACAGCATGGGCACTTTCCATGCACCGCAGCTCTTCTATACAGAGATTCAGTGCTTGGGACATGCAGTTATTGCTCAACTACATGAGAAAACGTTTGTTGCATCTGGTGGTTTTGTTCATTCGTTCATGTTTTTATTTACTAGTATGCCATGCTCAGCAGTCATATTGGGTTAGCTCTACTTGTTAATTATTCACACGTCTGTCATATATTTTTCTTTAGGACATTGACAGGAGTGTGTACACGTTCGGCCAATCTGTGTTCAATTCAGAAGTGCTAAGTAAGTGGGTTGTTGGGGCAGCACGGCTTGCACCATCGGCACGACCATATGCCACCACATCACTTGGGGTTGGCCAGTGGAGGGCATCTGCCAGGTGTAACTAGGTATCTCAAGTTGGTGGCCAGGGCATTCGTTACGTCCAGTCTGATCTACCTCCATTTTAAGGTCACTCAGTGGGTTATATGTTAGTCATGAGATTTGTTATCATGAGGATGTTTTATTTTCTACCTGAGTTTATACAGCCATGCATCATTTTAGGTGTTAGCTCTGGAATGTTTGTTCCTTTTTTCCCGTACTCTTTGTTTCTGCTTAGCAACAAGGGTCTAGAGGTGTCATTCTTCTGAGTCAGTCCAGTTCAGGTAGGTGTTTGTTGGGTCATTTTATATCGGCTGTCTTAGCACATACATGGGTGGTGGTCCTTTAATGCGTACACACGATTGGAATTTCTGACAACAAATGTTCGATGTGAGCTTGTTGTCGGAAAAACAACAACTTTTTGAGAGCAGGTTCTCAAATTTTCTGACAACATTACTTGTTGTCAGAAATTCTGAGCATGTGTACACAATTCCAACGCACAAAAGTCCACGCATGCTTGGAATCAAGCAGAAGAGCCGCACTGGCTATTGAACTTCATTTTTCTCGGCTCGTCGTACGTGTTTACGTCACCACATTCTTGACGTTCGCAATTTCCAACAACTTTTGTGTGACCCGACCATGTGTATTCAAGATAAGTTTGAGCCAACATCCACGGTTTGGTTGTCAGAATGTCTGATCGTGTGTATGCGGCATTAGGCCTCACGAGTCATACCACTGCGGGGTCACCCTTCACGTTTATGGGTGTTTACAGGTTGAGATGTTTTGTTTCCTAATTGATTTGTGCAGTGGCAAGTCTCCTCATCCGTTTCTTATATATTCATGTTAGGTTCATTCATCTTGACATTTCACCACAAATTCCCTGACACGTCTTCGGGGTTTTCGTGGGTGCAAATTACGTATTTTGGTCTGCTATGCTTCATGTTGCTCGGTCTCTGTTTCAGGAGTCTGACACATTTTTAGTCCCGCTCATACGTTATATTTCAGGATGGGCAACGGTCGCCAGGTGAAGGCCTTGTATGTTTAGGGAGTAGTATTCACGGTTAAAGGTAAGTCATGATTGCTTATGCATTGTTCACTTCACCGTACGTTGCCCTCACACTTCAGGTCACGTTTTGCCACTGCAGTATTTTATCACATTAGGTTACAGCGGGTTGAGAAGATCATTTTAATTGGCTTGTACAGTGGCAAGTCTCCTCACCCGTTTCTCAGTCAGCTTGCATTAGGCCATTTCGTTTATCCCACTATTATACTATTTATACACTATTTATACACTACTAGTCATGTTGAACCTGACACATTTTTATGTTTCTATCGAGTGATCGTTTTTAATTGGCCTGTTGCACTGCAGGTGACTCGGCCTCCTCAGTTTGGTATGGTGTATGCTTTCTTGAGCACATGAGGGCATGTTTCTGGTAGGAACGGAAGGCAGCTGGAGGGGTTAAAAAGGATTATTTAGGGTCGGTGTAGAGTCAGTTTGTAAGTGATGTTTGCTTATGATAGTTTGTTTGGGTTATTTAGGTCATGTCTCAAGTGGCGGACATTGAGGTCTTTGCCTCTATCCCTCCTCCTCCAGCTAGGGGTTCGGAACATGACAGCACGCCTTCTGAGGTCCTGGACCATCCCTAAACTGATGGCAGAGTTATATCCTAGGGGTATTTCATACCCAGCATCAGCCCACAAGGTGAAACTTTTTAGATTATTATTTGGCAGCACTTCAGGTTCCAGTGCTGAGCAGGTCACCCTGCGTACGATAGCTACATCTCTCATGCAGATTCACCCCACCCTAAGCTCTCTGGCAAACTCATTTCAGGAGTTACGTGCCAAGGTGGAGGTTTTGGAGAGCCGTTTGAGTCTGGCCCCATTAGATCTTGCGATTTCTGGGATTTCAGCAGGTTCTGGATTCCCCGGGGTTTCAAGACCCATGCCATTGGCTTCAGGTACAAGCACTGGTATCCCCTCCGTTACCTCAGCTCAATTTATCCCCGGGAGTATTAGGAAAGACTTTTTAGAAGGCAAGGATGTAAATTTGGCATCTTTGTTGATTGTCACCCATCATGTGGCTGATAACATGCCTTTTACCTGTGGTGATGTGTCAGTGGTTGTTAAGACCAGGGACAACAGGCTGAACCACAAGCTCTCTATCCCGGAATTTGTCTTGTTTAAGGAATTTTGTATGCTTGTGAGTCCCCATAGGAGGGAGGAGCTGGACCATTATCTTTATACGGTGGTAGAGTTGGGACATAAGTTTGGGGGCTCGGCGTTCTACGATTATCATCAATGGATTCTTACTCATGTGGAAGGCTGTCATGAAGTCATTCACTATTTGGATTATTTCCTCCTCATAGAGAGTTCCAATCAGGCCCCTGCTGATCTAAGGAAGTTATTGTCAGTTTTTGCAGTGCTCAACGTCCCATTGGCAGAAGATGGAAGGCCCGTGACAGAGCTTACCTTTTTAGGGATCACTCTGGATACACAGGCCATGCATGTCAGTCTACTGGCAGATAAGCTTGTTAGAATCAGAGATTGTATTCATACATTTACTATCTCTCAAGCTTGTTCCAGAGTGGAGTTGCAATCTTTGTTGGGCATGTTAAACTTCGTCATGAGAATCATTCCTCAGGGTAGGTCATTTATTTCAAGGTTATTGGCTTTTTTGCCAGCAGCTCCTGACTCAGACTCTCGGGTCAAGCTGGATGCTGCAGCTCTGGCTGACCTGCGCATGTGGGACGAGTTCCTCCAGCTTTGGAATGGGATTGCCATATTTATCCCTGCGGAGTCCATGTCCTCTCCTTAGGTTGTGACAGATGGAGCCGCCACTGTAGGTTATGCTGTCATTTTTGGCACACACTGGCTTGTGGGAACATGGCCAGAGGAGATCTTGGCTATCCCAGGGTTTACAGATTCTTCAGCTTTGTTCGAGATCTATCCTATAGTGTCAGCGGCCCAGGTGTGGGGTAGGTTTTGGTCGGGGCAAATTGTTGCTTTCTCAACGGACAATAAAGCTGCTGTGGAGATTATCAACAAAGGCAGATAGATCTAGGTCATTAATTATCATGTCCTTCCTACGCAGGCTTATTTGGCTGTCCCTTAGGGTGTTTCATTTTCTAATGGAAAAAAAAGCCAAAAAATTTTCAGACTTTGCTCACGCCCCGAGTCTGAGTGATGTAAAAGATATATATGCTAAATTTCAAGAAGATTGGATAATATTTAGAGGTTGCACACTTTGATCTGTTTTGTAAAAGTAGGCAAAAAATATCATATTTCAATGTTAATTACTTTTATTAGGAAAACTAGAAATCACAAACTTAAAATACTATTAAAACTATACACTAAGATTAATAGGTAATATGATAGGCAAAACATGTGTTATATTAATCAATTTTGAACGATGCAATCCCTTGTATTCTGTCTTGTCGTGGATCCCAAACAAGTCAAAGAATGTCTTTGTTTTATTAGTAATGAAATGGCTCAGGTCTTTTCCATCAAAAACCATGTTTTCACCCTGTAATCATTTCACTTCCTTTTTCTTTGCAGGTTTGGTTTCTAAATTTTTAGTCCTATTTTCCTTAACAGCCTGAGTAATACGTTCATCCAAAAAAGCCAATCCTACGTTTGTTTCTGACAGATACCAAAGGTGTCTCTTAGCAACTGTGAGAGCACTTTTTTGACATCTGCATCTGGGTAAGTGCGCAAAAGCAGTAGCATATCCAAATCATTCTTTGTAGCCCATCGACTTACAATTGCCTCATGCCAAAAGAGAACATATATGAGGCTGACAAAATGTGTAACCTGTTTCATTCCTTCCACTTGTCATTGAGGAATATTCCACTGTTTGCAGTGCGCCTGGAATCCTGAAACTGAAGTCGTTTTTAGACCAACCTCCTAGGTACAGGAGTGAGAATTGTAATAACTCTTTATAGTCTTCTCTTGGATGACTTCCGTCTTTTAGGACATTTTGGATGTAGTTAACCATTTTCACTCGTTGTTCTTCTAGAAAGCCTTGAATGGGACTTTCTTCATCCAGCATTGTTGTATATGACTTCTTATCAAGTAAAGCCCACAGACTTTGCTTTAATAAAAGTGATGAATGTGTGCAACCCCTAAATATTATCCAATCTTCTTCAAATTTGGCATACCTATGTTTTATATCACTGAGACTCGGGACATAAGCAAAGTCATATGAAAATCATATCTTTGGAAAAAAGAAACACCCTAGCTAGTGTCCCTGCAGTTTCATTTTTACATGCATTGTAGGTTTATCAGTGAGGCAGAGAATTTTATAGCAGATGCTCTGTCACAGCTTAATTACCCATTGTTTTTTCGACAGATCCCAGAAGCAGATGCCATCCCTGTAGTCCTCACTACTGATGATGGATTAGTTTCCCATTGGGTTAATGCAGCAGCTTTGATTACAGCCTTACAAGACCCAAATAGACCATCCATCTTTTCAGCCTATTCCCTCAAGGCCATTCTAAGGGGTATTCGGAGGAGTAGTCCTTCTTCTATCAGAAGACTCCCTATCTCAGGGCATAACTTACGGGGCATGCCTGATTTACTGACCAGGTCGCCTTTTGGGAGACAGCTCAGCGTGGTCCTCAAAGCAGCTATATATTTGGTGTTCTATGGGTTTCTCAGGTTGGGAGAGTTCCCATGTGCTCACAATTAGCCAGTTAGTTAGACATCCAGATAGTTTCCAGTTACATTTGGTTGTGTGCAAGATGCAGCAGTTTGCGGATGGTACGGACATCAGGTTTTTCAAGACTGGCAGTGCTTGGTGCTCCATTGCAGTTTTGGACCAGCTTATGGTGCTGGTCATAGACAAACCTAGGGATAGTCCCTTGTTACCCTTCCCTCATGCTCCCCTCATGGCGGCACAGTTTACCAAGCATTGCCACACATTATTGATCAACCTGGCATTATAACCCTGCAGTTTTTTCTGGTCACTCTTTCAGAACACTGGCAGCTTCCGCAGCTTCTCACCAGGGGATCCCAGCTCACATTATTAAGAAGTTGGATAGATGGAACTCAGCATGTTTCTCCAGATATGTCCCGGATCCACATGTTGAGATTTCTCAGGCTTTCAGGCATTTAGCTGACTGATGTTATGTTTACTTCAAATAAATCTGTTTGTTGATGTATCCTACTGTCTTTATTTTTGGCCCGTTTAGGCGTACTGACCACGTGACTTTTGGCACACCCCAGGTCAGTTCTTATGTTTTCCATTATCATGTTTCTTTCTCGATCTTTCATAAAGACTCCAAGTACAAATGAGAAGGCTGGCCACAGGTTAGCCTGAATTTGTAGGAGGAGTCGGGCTGTACTTAAATCCGCCCTCCTCCTCCTCTCATATTCCACCTACCCAATCCCTCTTATTCTTATCTTTTCCTTTTCATTTCATATTTGAGTATGCCCCTTTAGGCATACTGATCACTTGACTTTTAGCACACCCCAGGTCACTTCTTATGTTTTCCTTTATCATGTTTATTTCTTGATCTTTCATAAAGACTCCAAGTACAAGTACAAATGAAGGTCACCAAGACTACATTTGGTAGAAGCACATTTTCTTTTATGTTCAGCGACCACTTAAAATAAAAACAGGTTAATAAAAGTAAAGGAGCAATTTCCTCAAAAAACTTGCAGATACCCAAGCAACGTTTAGCTATCTAAAATTTCTATAAATGGTGAACAGTCTTTGAAGGCATAACCTCCCTGTCATTGCTCCAAAGACAGAAAGAAAGGGAATTTGGCTGTTACGGACTATTCATGATTTTAATGAGCAGACACAATATAATTGGTTTCCCATTATTGGTCCCCTTGATGGGTGAATTTGAAAGAATAAACTGGCTAACTCATTAAAATAATATACATTTTGATGATTGTTACCAATAGGTTCCAGTTTTAAGTTTACTGCAGTCAAATCTCTTACTACACCTTTTCAAATGACTCTTTTTAATATCCTAATATACTGTATGCCAACAGTGGTTTGTTCCAAATGTAACTTAAATTAAAACATGTTAAAAAAGAAAACATTTAACAAATATAAGGTATTTCAGTATGGTTTTTAAATATACTTGGTGCAGCATTAAAGCTGTCACTTGGAATAACGTAGTATAAAAAATGGCAGATAACACAGCAGGCGATGTCTTCTGCATTCTGATACTCAGTAACAGAACCTTTCTCTGATCCTCAGACACTATCAGTTTCTATCACTACGGTACTTAGAATATGGCACATGTTCACCAGTGACCTTGTGACAAACATCAAAGAGCCATAAAAGATCATACTATTCATGTACAAACAAATGATTAATGATGCCTGTAAGTTCAGTCAGTCAGCAGTCCCCTCACAGCAAATGAAATGGAATCATTTTCATCCTGCAATATTCTACTTAACATAGTGCTTCTAATTCTCTAATTACTACTAATTACCTTCTAATCTGATTCTTTCTGCATGCAAAAAAGTTAGAGGACCTTGGTGTGGTGATGTATGTCTGTTTTTCTCTCAGCTGTCTCATCCAAGAGCCCATGTTCTAATGTTACAGGGCTGTTTCTAACTTTGTGGTTGTCCCAAAGTAACGGACAGAAGGCACATGATTTATAATTTATGGGGACACAGAGCTGTCATATATAAGGCAGGTGTTGAGAAACTGGCAATCAGCCTGAGTAAAGAAAAAGACTGTGACCTCAGCCTGTAACACTGTAAAATGGTAGCTGACATAGTCACAGGATAGCAAGCATTGACATAAGGGACTTTATAAATAAAATCATAGGTCATCGTGCTAGAGTAGAAGATAGCAAGGCAAGGGAAGTCATTGGAGTTTACTGCCAATGGCTACGGCTTCCAAAATGTGTTCTCCTTCATTTGTCTTTTTTTAAAGTTCAATTTCTTTATCAAAGCTTTGCTATTGTGGTTTGTTGATGTTTAATAATAACTTCATGATAATTGCAGCAGCTTTGTTATACTTTATGAACAATTGACCGAATATTACAGAAAGTCTTGCATTACAAAGGCCCCAACCATGTCTGATTATCATCTTAACAAATCAAATTGGAATTTTCAAGAAAATGCGAGAAGGTACACTTGTTTATGCATAATTTGTCACTCCTAGATAAAACAGCAAACCTCTGTGCAAGGAGAAATTATTCTTGTGATTTGCTGAGGGAAGACAAAGTCAAATCAATTAATAACTCATGGGTAGGGATGAGCTGAACACCCCCCCCCCCCCGGTTCGGTTCGCACCAGAACTTTCGAACGGACCCCAAATTCGTACGAACGTTAGAACCCCATTGAAGTCTATGGGACTCGAACGTTCGAAATTAAAAGTGCTAATTTTAACGGCTAATATGCAAGATACTGTCCTAAAAAGGGTTTGGGGACCTGGCTCCTGCCCCAGGGGACATGGGTCAATGCAAAAAAAAGTTTTAAAAACGTCCGTTTTGGCGGGAGCACTGATTTTAATGACGATTAAAGTAAAAAAAAGTGAAATATTCCTTTAAATATCATGCCTGGGGGGGTGTCTGTAGTATGCCTGTGAAGTGCCACGTGTTTCCCATGTTTAGAACAGTCCCTGCACAAAATGACATTTAACGGAAATAACGTCATTTAAAACTGCTTGCGGTTTTAATGTTATATCTGGTTCCTGCAATATGGTTGAAATTCATTGAGAAAAATGCCATGGGTAGCCCTCCCTGCCCATTACCAGCCCCTTTGGGTCTTGTACGGATATTAAGGGGGACCCCGTACCCATATTGAAAAAAGGAAATACATGTGGCCCCCAGGCCCTATATACTCAGAACAGCAGTATACAGGCGGTGCAAACAAGACAGGGACTGTGTAGGTTTGTTGTGTTAAGTAGAATCTGTTTGTAATTCAGAGCACGCAGACAGCACGCACAATCTCCTACCACTGGCTGCAAGCTCTATTTAAAACGAGCAAGATACTTAGCTATATAGGTGGAATAGCGGTGTATACTGGGTTCAGAGCACGCAGACAGCACGCACAATCTCCTAACGCTGACTGCAAGCTCTATTTAAAACGAGCAAGATGGTTAGCTATATAGGTGGAATAGCGGTGTATACTGGGTTCAGAGCACGCAGAATCTCCTACCGCTGACTGCAAGCTCTATTTAAAACGAGCAAGATAGTTAGCTATATAGGTGGATATAGCGGTGTATACTGCGTTCAGAGCATGCAGACAGCACGCACAATCTCCTAACACTGACTGAAAGCTCTATTTAAAACGAGCAAGATAGTTAGCTATATAGGTGGATATAGCGGTGTATACTGCGTTCAGAGCACGCAGACAGCACGCACAATCTCCTAACGCTGACTGCAAGCTCTATTTAAAACAAGCAAGATAGTTAGCTATATAGGTGGATATAGCGGTGTATACTGCGTTCAGAGCACGCAGACAGCACGCACAATCTCCTAACACTGACTGAAAGCTCTATTTAAAACTAGCAAGATAGTTAGCTATATAGGTGGATATAGCGGTGTATACTGCGTTCAGAGCACGCAGACAGCACGCACAATCTCCTAACACTGACTGAAAGCTCTATTATAAAAGATAGATATATCGCTAGCTATATAGGTGAATATAGCGGTGTATACTGTGGTCAGGGCACACAGACAACAACCACTACAGAAGAGCAAGAACGAAAAATCGTCCGATAACGATCGGTGTATACTGTGTTGAAGGTACACAGAACACCCACTAACTGCTACAGACGCCAACACACTACACAAGGCCACCGCGCTGGCGGCCTTATATAGTGTGGGGTGTGTACTACACAGCCTGAGCTATGATTGGCCACAGGCATCCTGCCTGTGGCCAATCATGGCTCTCCTCACTGCCAGCGCTGTGATTGGCAAAGCATGCGGGGTCACAGTGCATGCTTGGCCAATCATGAGCCAGCAATGCACTGCACCATCGCAGTGCATTGTAGGCCATTAGCGCCACATGAATTTGGCGCGAATGGCCCATAACGTTCGGAATCCGCCAAACGGGCGAACAGCCGATGTTCGAGTTGAAAGTATGTTCAACTCGAACACGAAGCTCATCCCTAATCATGGGAGTACTCACTAAGGTAAAGGTGAAGAGTAAAGTATGAAGCACAGTGATTTACAGTAAAATGATTAGTTGCTATGGATTGCTGTGCTCTAAAAATGGTAATCATTATTTGTGCTATCCTACTAAATGTGTTCTTTAGATCGTAACACTGGAACTGTAGCTGAAAAATTTATATTATTTATTACAATATTTTCTAAATTTTTCAAATGATACATGCAAGTGGGTTCTCGCTGATAGAGGGTATTTAATTGATTGGCATTTTGTTTCTTTTTGTGAAATTAAGAAAATTTATTGTTTTTCTTGAACTTGCAACTGTTTATTTTTTTTTATTTTTTTTACAATATAAATTTTTATTGAAAAATTGTCAAGTATAACAGAAATCTATATAGAATATACAGTACCTTGCGAAAGTATTCGGCACCCTTGAACTTTTCAACCTTTTGCCACATTTCAGGCTTCAAACATAAAGATATAAAATTCTAATTTTTTGTGAAGAATCACCAACAAGTGGGACACAATTGTGGAATGAAATCTATTGGATATTTTAAACTTTTTTAGGAAATAAAAAACTGAAAAGTGGTGCGTGCAAAATTATTCGGCCCCTTTACTTCCAGTGCAGCAAACTCACTCCAGAAGTTCAGCGAGGATCTCTGAATGATCCAATGTTGTCCTAAATGACTGATGGTGATAAATAGAATCCACCTGTGTGTAATCAAGTCTCTGTATAAATGCACCTGCTTTGTGATAGTCTCAGGGTTCTGTTGAAAGCGCAGAGAGCATCATGAAGACCAAGGAACACACCAGGCAGGTCCATAATACTGTTGTGGAGAAGTTTAAAGCCGGATTTGGATACAAAAAGATTTCCCAAGCTTTAAACATCCCAAGGAGCACTGTGCAAGTGATCATTTTGAAATGGAAGGAGTATCAGACCACTGCAAATCTACCAAGACCTGGACGTCCCTCTAAACTTTCAGCTCAGACAAGGAGAAGACTGATCAGAGATGCAGCCAAGATGCCCATGATCACTCTGGATGAACTGCAGAGAACTACAGCTGAGGTGGGAGAGTCTGTCCATAGGACAACAATCAGTCGTACACTGCACAAATCTGGCCTTTATGGAAGAGTGGCAAGAAGAAAGCCATTTCTCAAAGATATCCATAAAAAGTCTCGTCTAAAGTTTGCCACAAGCCACCTGGGAGACACACCAAACATGTGGAAGAAGGTGCTCTGGTCAGATGAAACCAAATTCAAACTTTTTGCCCACAATGCAAAACGATATGTTTGGCGTAAAAGCAACACAGCTCATCACCCTCAACACACCATCCCCACTGTCAAACATGGTGGTGGCAGCATCATGGTTTGGGCCTGCTTTTCTTCAGCAGGGACAGGGAAGATGGTTAAAATTGAGGGGAAGATGGATGCAGCCAAATACAGGACCATTCTGGATGAAAACCTGTTGGAGTCTGCAAAAGACCTGAAACTGGGACGGAGATTTATCTTCCAACAAGACAATGATCCCAAACATACAGCAAAATCTACAAAGGAATGGTTCACAAATAAACATATCCAGGTGTTAGAATGGCCAAGTCAAAGTCCAGACCTGAATCCAATCAAGAATCTGTGGAAAGAGCTGAAAACTGCTGTTCACAAACGCTCTCCATCCAACCTCACTGAGCTCGAGCTGTTTTGCAAGGAAGAATGGGCAAGAATTTCAGTCTCTCGATGTGCAAAACTGATAGAGACATACCCCAAGCGACTTGCAGCTGTAATCGCAGCAAAAGGTGGCTCTACAAAGTATTAACGCAAGGGGGCCGAATAATTTTGCACGCCCCACTTTTCATTTTTTTATTATTTAAAAAAGTTTCAAAAATCCAATAGATTTCGTTCCACTTCACAATTGTGTCCCACTTGTTGGTGATTCTTCACAAAAATAAAAATGTTATATCTTTATGTTTGAAGCCTGAAATGTGGCAAAAGATTGAAAAGTTCAAGGGGGCCGAATACTTTCGCAAGGCACTGTACATTCCAGAAAAAAGCATCAGATCCATACATAACAAACATTGTTCAGTCATGGAAAACACTTGAATATGAATATACATGAAATGCATACAATGAGCGAGAACAATGTGACAATTAAGGTGAGGAGAATATAGACAGAATATGTTGGCAGAGAGTAGGGAAGGATTTAGGGGGAAGAAAAAAAAAGGGGAGGGGAGAAACTCAAACGCCCTATAATGCAATAACATCTCAGATCTCAGCAGACTGCCCATATTCACTGGAACTTTTGAATAAAACCCAAGTGTTCCAAGTTTTATGATGACGCTGTAGACGATCATGTGCAACCACCATAGTTTCTTCCATGGCATGAATCCTGTTCATTTCAGAGAACCAATCTTTAATAGTTGGCGTGTATGTGGTTTTCCATGCTCTAGTGATTAAGATTTTTGCTGCATTCAGCAGATGCCTAGTCAGGGAGTGTTTATAACGTTGAATAGGGAGCGAGCAGATGTTTAGTAAACAAAAGGCTGGATCAAGAGTGATGTTTGTTTCTGTAATTTCCTTTGTTAGTTTGCAGACTCTTCCCCAGAACCTGGATATCAGAGGACAATGCCACCAAATGTGCATCATGGAGCCAACTTCCGTGTGACACCTCCTGCACAGGTTGGAGGATTGTGGAAACCAAGAATGTATTTTGTCCGGCGTCGCATACCAGTGAGTCAAAATCTTAAATTAAGTTTCTTGAAGCTTGCTGCTGATTGAACATTTGCGGGCCAAGATGCATGCTTTCTCCCATTGGGAGTTTGTAAAACTTGTATCTAAGGCCTTTTCCCATTTCGATTTAAGTACAAGACTGTGGCCACTGGCATGAGCTTGTAACCAAGAATAAGCTAACAAGGTAGACTTTATTGTCTTTGAGGCATTCAAGCAGATGTTTTCTAGTTGTGTGGTCATCTTACCGAATAGATGTTTTGATTTGTGTTTGTGTAAAAAGCTGTGAAGCTGCAGGTATGTCCATTGGGGGAAAAATTTATCCTTGCATTGGGACTGGAGGTCTTCCCTGGGCTTAATTACTCCTGCCTGAATGCAGTGTGAAACAAGAATTGGTAAGCCTGAGGAAGTAATGGGGAAACCCTTACAATGAACTCCTGGTTTAAATTCTGGATTGTCTGCTATTCTGGTTAGCGGGCCAGGTATTGTGGCAATATCATACTTTTTTGCGGTTAGATGGAAGACTTGTAAAGTTTTGCCTATGAAGGGGTGCTGTTGGATGGTAGCTGGATAGAAGGAGCTCTGTACCCAGGGTAAAAATCGAAGTGGATACTGCATTTTCAATATGGATCCAATCCTTGTATTCTGGGTGGCAGTGCCAGTCAATTATCCTTGTAATATGTGTGGCGTAGTAATACTTTTTAAAATCGGGTAAGGCCATACCACCAAGAATTTTGGGGGGGCGAGTAATAGCGTTGAAATTCGTGGTTTGTTATGTACCCAGGCAAATTGCCTCTGTACGGATTGTAAATGTCTGAAAAAGGAGGATGGTAGTTTTAGTGGTAGTGCATGCATGCAATAAAGAAGTCTGGGAAGGATGACCATCTTCACAATGGCCGCCCTCCCAAACCATAAAAAGTCGCCAGTATGCCATTTCTTAAGATCCGACACAATATTTTTGAGTAAAGGCGAGAAATTCTGGTTAAAGAGGTCCACTGGGTCAGGAGTGATCCAAATTTTCAAGTATTTAAGCTTTTTATCCACCCAGTTGAAAGGACAATTTTGTTTAGCTAGTAGGAGTTCGTCAGCAGGAAGGGATATGTCAAGGGCCTCAGATTTGTTAAAATGTATTTTTAAGTTTGAACTATAATAGAATGTGTTAAAGTTTTCCAACAAATTGGGAATTGAGATGTGAGGTTGGGTTAGGAAGAATAACAAATCATCCGCATATGCTGCTGTCTTGTACTCCTTTCCCGCTACTCTGAAGCCATGAATAGAGGGGTTTTGGTTGATTAATCTGATAAAAGGTTCAAGAAAGATGATGAATAGAAGTGGGGAGAGGGGGCATCCCTGTCTCGTTCCATTTCTAATCATGATGGAGTTTGATAGAGTGCCGCTAATTTTAACTCTCGCAGTGGGGAATGCATAAAGGGTCCGAATCCAGGACAGCATATTGTTTTGTAGACCAACATGCTCTCAAGTAGCGAACATATAGTCCCACGCTACTCGATCGAAGGCCTTCACCGGCGTCAGTTGACAGGAAGGTCTCCGATCTTTCCCAAGCACACATTATGAACTAGGTTGAGGGTCTTGTAAATATTGTCACGTGCTTCTCTTCCTGGCATAAAGCCTACTTATTCCGGGCCAATTATTTTTGATAGTAAGGGTTTAAGGCGATTCACAATGATCTTTTCCAGGAGTTTTAAATCTATATTGAGCAACGAAATTGGTCTATAATTTGAACAATCATTTGGGTCTTTATTGGCTTTGGGGATTACTGTAATGTACGCTTGGAGGAGTCTGAAATCTTTTGGTGGGAATTTAAGGAGTTGAAGTTAGCAAGAAGCGTGCCTTTTAATATATCCAAGAAAAATGTATAATATTGGGAGGTCAGACCATCCGGGCCAGGACTTTTTCCAGGCTTAAGGTCTTTAATGGCTTGAGTTAATTCAGATTCTTGGATTGGTAGCTCTAAATTCTGGATTTCCTCGGGTGCTAGAGAAGGTAGGGCACTTTCCCTAAGGAAGTTCTTAATCATATGGTCTCTATTTCCAGCCAGCTGTTTGGGTTTATGAATTGGGGGGAGGTTATAAAGCTTTGTATAATATTCATGGAACTGATTAGCGATTTTGTCTGTCGTGTACTCTAGTCTATTGGTCCCTGAGCGGATACTGATTATATTTTCAAAGGTTTTCATCTCTTTTAGTGCTCTCACTAAGTAGTTCCCACTCCTGTTGCCATGCTCATAATAAAGATATTTCTTGAAAAAAAGTAAACGTCTAGCCTTATTTTCTAGAATTTCTTGCAGTTCTTTCATTTTTTCTAGTAAAGCAGAGGCCAAGGCAATTGAAAGTGTTTGCTTGTGTAGCGCTTCCAAGTGGTAAATAGTCGCCAAGAGAGTTGCTATCCTTTGTTCGGACTCCTTTTTCAGACGGGCTTCCTATTTAATAAATTTGCCCCTTATCACACACTTATGTGCTTCCCAAGTTATAATTGAGGATGTTTCTTTGTTGCTGTTTAATTCAAAGTAGGTTTTGATAGCATCTGAAATCTGTGTGGTGACTTCTAATTTTAGCAGTAGGGAGGTATTTAGTCTCCAGTTGCATTCTCTTTTGTGGTTTGCAGGCTGTGTGAGAGTGATGGCAATGGGGCAGTGGTCGGACATCGATTGGACCCCTATCTTCGCCTCAGATAATAAGGGGAGGTCTCTTTGTGAGATAAATAGATAATATATTCTTGTGTATTTATTATGTGGGATCGAATAAAAGGTAAGTCCTTCTCTGTCGGATTCAAAAGTCCCCATGTGTCTATTAGTAGCATTGACTGTAGTGTGGATTTGATGCTTTTTAAAGTTCTATATGTGATTGCAGTTTGACCATTGGAGGCGTCTTGGAGCGGATTCAATGGGATGTTAAAGTCCCCCCCTAGTATAAGCATTCCAGTAGAAAAGCACTTCAGCTCATCTATTACCCGCTGGCAAAATGAAACGTGTGCTTTGTTAGGAAAATACACATTAGCAAGAGTGGTTGGTTGGCCATTTAGGGTACCTTTTAAGAAAAGGCATCTACCCTCCGCATCAATGAGCTGGTCATTGACCAAGAAATTAGAGTCCCTGCTAATTAATATGGCTACGCCTTTTGTCTTTGCCAGCGGATTAGATGCGTAAAATGCCTTTCTGAAGTAATTGTTGTGCAAATTTTGTATTCTGTCCTTTTTGAAGTGCGTTTCTTGTAGGAATACAATTTTGGGTTTGACTTTGGTAAGTTCTCTCAATAATGCTGTCCTATTTTGGGGAATATTTAAACCTTTGGTGTTATGTGAAATTAATGTAGGGCCAAGCGCAGAGTAAGCCATGATGGAAGAAGGAAAAAAATAAAAAAATAAAATAAAATAGGGGAGGGGGAGAGGTATGAGAAAACGAAGAGAGGTAAGCAAGCGGTGAAAATAGAAGCGGACAAGGAAAATAAAGGAGTGAGGAGTTAAGAGAATCAAAAGGAAGAAATAGAAAGTAGAGAGAAGTAAGGCACAATGCCTATACAGGTATCGACCGTGGTCCGATACAATCGGCAAATTTGTAACTGTGTTCCCGAGAAGTGTTTTGCTTCTAATCTCTAAAGGTGTCTTCGCTCGGGAACTACAGATTTTGCGGGGTAGTGGGCGAAGTGCTATTCACAAAGAAACACTACAGACTGCTTATGTACTAATTGTGTAAATATCCTCTGAAACGATTTAAGAGTTAAAGAACTATTTTACTAGATCTGTTACGGGTGTCCCCACAGCTCCACATCAGAGTGCAAATTAGAGCTTGAGTTAAGGCTCAACTTAACAATGAGTAAATCGTAAAATGATCTAGTAACATGTTGCTATCTTATGAGGGCAGAATTATCTAAGCAACCTCTGAAAGAAAGAACATCCCAGGCCATTAGTCAAAAGAAGCCCATCTTTTTGGGTCTCTATAAGTAATTGGGCATCATTTTCTTTGTATAAATTGGAGCGAGGGGAGGTCATTGTGATTCCCAGGTATGGTAATGAATTGGGGGACCATGGATATGAGAATTGGGATTGCAGCATCTGTTTTAGGGTGTTGTCTATATTTATGCCTAGAATGTTGGATTTAGTTTCGTTAACTTTATAGTAGGAAACTAAATTAAATTTGTTTAAGATCTGGTGCGTTTCTGGTAGTTTATGTTCTGGGTCGTCTAATGTTAATATTATATCATCTACAAATAACGTTATAGTGTGGGGTTTTCCTCCTGCTGAGATTCCTCTTATGGCTGTGTGCGATCTGATTTTCTCTGCTAAGGGCTCCATCACTAAAGCAAAAATAAATTGGGATAGGGGACATCCCTGCCTCGTCCCCTTAGAAATAGAAAATTTCTTCGAGAACAGTCCCTCCAAGTAGACAAAAGCAGATGGTGCTGTACACAAAGCAGTGATGGCCGAAAACATTTCACCCTGAATCCCAAATTTTTCTAAGACCTTGGACAGGTATCCCCAATGGACCCTACGTAATGTTACCAATTTCTGAACCATGCACTTCCTGCAAGAGAAACTGCTCTGTTAAAAAAAGGTCAATACAGGTATAAGTTTTGTGAGCATGGGAGAAGAAGGTATAATACCTCTCTGTAGCATGCTGGCAGCGCCACACATCAAACATAGAGGAGGAGTCCATAAATTTAGAAAGAGTAACTCTGTGAGATCGAGTGGGTGTAGAATTAGAGGTGTCAATCCTTCGGTTCGCTATCGCGATTTTTCTTTGGTGTCAAAATAATGGATACCCCTATGGTATCTCTTGGCAGGTGGACAGGGATATACTTGGGTTTAGGAAGCCTGTGAATGCAATCAATTAAAAGATCTTCTAATGGCAGATCTGGCAATGCAGATTTTATCACGTTAGTGTAGTAGGCCATTAAATCAGGTTGTTTGACTGACTCAGGGATCCCTCTGATTTTGACATTATTATGTCTAGAGCGGTCCTCTAGGTCTGCGATTTTGGATTTCATCCAAGCGATATCATCTTCCTGCGAGTTGTGAGCATCAATTAAATTATTAAATGTGGATTAGTTGTGGGGTACTCTGAAATGGAGTCCTGCAGCTCTATAGTGTCCTCCAGTGAGCCTGCCATATCACTCACCTCCAAGGCTGGGTCTGGTATGTTCTGTGTCCTGTGTTTGGATTTGGCTGGACTGGAGGAGCAAGAGGAGCATTGGGATCCTTGGTCCTTTGCCTGCTGGGCTTTGTGGATGTCCAGGGAGAAATGTTTTAGACGTCCTTCCGCTCTGCTCGAGATCTCCTGCATGCCGTGTGAGGAGCCACTGGTGCCATCTTGGCTGGAGTGGCGGCCTGGCTGTGTGTTGAAGTCCATCATTGTCCTTGTCGCATTCCGGTCTTTTCTTTTCCTCGACATGTAAGTGAGCTTTGCCTGTCCTGGTGGGAGTTGAAATCGCTTGTTCCCAGTGCCTGTGGTGTCCGTAATTTGCTCTGGTGTGCTGGCTGTGTGCGGAGCAGCTTTCTCAAGCAGCCATCTTTCGTGGTACCCGCCATGCCCCCCCTTTAATTGGGATTTTATGTGATAGACCAACACAAAATTGCACATAATTATAAAGTAGAAAAAAAATGAAAAATGGTTTTCAAAATATTTTACAAATAAATATGTGAAAAGTGTTGCGTGCATTTGTATTCAGCCCCCCTGAGTCAATACTTTGTAGAACCACCTTTCACTGAAATTACAGCTGAAAATCTTTTTGTATGTCTCTACCAGCTTTGCACATCTAGAAAGTGACATTTCTGCACATTCTTCTTTGCAAAATAGCTCAAGCTCTGTCAGACTGGATGAAGAGTGTCTGTGAACAGCAATTTTCAGGTCTTGCCACAGATTCTCAATTGGATTTAGGTCTGGATTTTGACTAGGCCACTCTAACACATTAATATGCTTTGACCTAAACCATTCCATTGTAGCTCTGGCTCTATGCTTAGGGTTGTTTTCCTGCTGGAAGGTGAACCCCCACCCCAGTCTTAAGTGTTTTGCAGACTCTAACGCTTTTCTTCTTATGCCGCGTACACACAGTTGGATTTTCCAATGGGAAATGTGCGATGTGAGCTTGTTGGAAAGTCTGACCATGTTTATGCTCCATCGAACATTTGCTGTCGCAATTTCTGACAACAAACGTTTGATAGAAGGTTCTCAAATTTTCCGCAAACAAAACTTGTTGTCGGAAAGTCCAATCGTGTGTACACAAGTCCATCACACAAAGGTTCACGTAAGCTCTGAATCAAGCAGAAGGAGCCGCACTGGCTATTGAACTTCCTTTTTCTCGGCTCGTAGTATGTGTTGTATGTCACCGTGTTTTCACATTTGGAATTTTTGGCCAACATTTGTGTGACTGTGTGTATACAAGACAAGTTTGAGCCAACATCCTTTGAGCAAAAATCCACTGTTTTGTTGTCGGAAAATCTGATTGTGTGTACACAGCATAAGTTTGCCCTTTAATTGGCTCCATCCATCTTCCCATCAACTCTGACCAGCTTCCCTGTCCCTGCTGAAGAAAAGCATCCCCACAGCATGATGCTACCACCATCATGTTTCACAGTGGGGATGGTGTGCTCAGAGTAATGTGCAGTGTTCGTTTTCCACCACACAAAGCATTTTGCTTTTAGGCCAAAAGGTTCTATTTTGGTCTTATCTCACCGGAGCACCTTCTTCCACATGTTTGCTGTGTCCTACACTTAGTTCTCACAAAGTGCCAACAGGACTTCTTATGGCTGTCTTTCAACAATGGTTTTCTTCTTGCCATTCTACCATAAAGGCCAGATTATGTTATACTTATGTCTTATGTAAATTGTATATGTTAACTACAGTCAAGCTGTACAGTAATAAAAAATATATGTATCAGAACAACAATTTCATAGATTTACGTCCGATGCAAGTTTATCCCCCCTTATGGGGAACAACAATATTACATACCTGTATTATATGTGTGCAACATTCATGAACATAACAGCACATTCTGGAATGAATACACAGTTCCCCACACGTGGCTTATGTGTAAGATAAAGTCTACAGGCTTGAAATTATCAATTTGTAAATGTCTCCAACTTACAAACCAACCTCAATGCATTGTCTAATTGGTCAACTAAGTGGCAAATGAGTTTTAATGTTGATACATTTAAAGTTATGCACTCTGGGGCTAAGAATATGCATGTATCATACATACTAGGAGGAGTACAACTTGGGAATCAATGGTGAAGAGGGATCTGGGGGTTTTGGTAGATCATATGCTCAATAACAACATGCAATGCCAAGCTGCAGTTTCCAAAGTGAGTAAAGTCCTTTCTTGTATTAAGAGAGGTATGGACTTCAGAGAGAGAGACATCATTTTGCCCCTGTGCAAATCAGTAGTAAGACCTATCTATAATATGCAGTTTAGTTTTGGGCACCAGTTCTCAAAAAGGATATGAAGGAACTGGAGAAAGTGCAGAGAAGGGCAACTACACTGATAAGAGGCATGGAGGAGCTCAGCTATGGGGAAAGATTAGAGGAACTGAATCTATTACCTCTTGAGAAGAGGAGATTAAGGGGGGTATGATCAACATGTACAAACACATAAGTTGTCCATATCCTGAACTTGGTGTTGATTTATTCACTTTAAGGTCATCACAGAGGACAAGGGGGCACTCTTTACGTCTAGAGGAAAAATTATTTAATTTCCAAATTCGGAAAAGGTTTCTTCACAGTAAGAGCTGTGAAAATGTGGAATAGACTCCCTCCAGAGGTGGTTCTGGCAAGCTCGGTAGGCCTGGATTCTTTCCTAAATGTACACAATATAACTGTAAAATTCTTTTCTTTTCTTTTTCAAAGAATTTTATTAAGTGAAAAGGCAATACAGCAAGAAGAAACATATGATTAACATCTGTTGCAAATGGTAAGGCACATAGAACTTGTTGCACATATAGTAGCTCGTATGACAGTGAAAATCAAATATGAACTTTAAAGATCCAAATACTAATATTGATCCAACCGGACAGTGTAGGTTGCTCAAGCAGTCCTCTTTATGGGAGTCCGTTGGCTATGTAACTTTTTTGTTTCAGTAAGCATTAATATGATAATTATTTTACTATAAATAAAGGAGAAAGAGGGGGGGAGGGGGGGGGGCGGAGGAAAGAGTAGGGGAAGGGGGGCAGTGGGTGAGGGGGGGGGGGAGGTGATGGGTGCGACTCCGCTGCCCTCAGTCATAAGTGGGGGGTGAGGAAAATAAGACGATAGACGGGTAGGTGGTGTGGCGGTGTATTCATATGTTGGTCTATAGGAGTAGAAAGGTCGGGAATATGGGATGTCTGATGTTCCCTGGGGGGGGTCCAGTAAGGGGAGGTTGGTCAGTTTGGCGTGTAAAAAGGTCAGGGAGAATAAGTCACAGGTTGGGGTGTTGAGTGTGGGTCTATTTCTGTCTGTTGGTCTAGTTGCTACGCGCTGTAATGCGATCGAAGTCTGGTGTAGTTAAGAAGTGTTTCCAGCATGCCCATTTTGACCCATATGTACTTGGGGTGTCTTTAGCTATGTGAATTAGTTCTTCCATGTCCGCTATCCTTTGTATTTTCAAAAGCCAAGTTTGGACGGTAGGGACGGTTCGGGATTTCCAGTGGATCGGGATGCATTGCTTAGCAGCATTAATCATATGTATTATAATGGATTTGCGATATGTAGATTGCGTCAGAGTAGTGTGGTGTAGAAGGAATTGAGCCGGGCTGTAAGGTACTTCGTAGGTCGTTATGGTTTTTATCAATTGATGTATTGTTGTCCAAAAGGGTTGGAGAGAGGGGCATGTCCACCAAACGTGGAGCAGGGTGCCTTGGTCTTGTTGGCATCTCCAGCACGTTTCTGAGATGGAGGAGTCCCATTTGTGTAACCTCTCTGGTGTTTTATACCAACGGGAGAGGATTTTGTATCCCGTTTCTTGAACGGATACGTTGGTGGAGCCCTTATGGATGTTAAGGAATATATTGTTCCAGTCATCTTCTGTAAGTGTAAGGTTTAGGTCTTGTTCCCAAGCTGTACAGGGTCGAAGGTCGTTAGATTTGCAGTCCCCAAATAAGAGAGAATGTGTTTGGGAGATAAGATGTGTGTGGGGTGTGTCTGAGGCGCAGAGTTGTGCAAAGGGTGTTAGTTGTCTCGAGTGGTCTGTCTTATTCCCCAGTTTTTTGAGGAAATGGGATAGTTGTTGGAAGGTCCAGAAGGGAATAGGAGCCATTTGCATCTCTCTAGCTAATTGGGAGGATGATTTTGGGCGTCCATTGTTATAGAAATGTTGTAGTAGGACTTGTGGTCTTGACCAGTGGCCTTGGAGGAAGTTGGGGTGCATCCCAGGTGGGAAGTCAGGGTTTAGTTTAAGCGGAGTTAGAGGGCTCGTGATTGAAGAGATGGAGGATTGTGTGCAGAGTTTCGGAAACATTGCAAAGTCGGTGCTATAAGTGGGTGTATCTTAATTTCCTTTTGGGAAAGCGAGGTCTGAATCCACGGGAGGGATCTGAGTGACATTATAGTGCATGAGGATTCTAGGGATACCCAGTCTTTGTTAGACGACTGGGTATTCCAATCTACAATTCTAGTGAGCTGGACTGCATTGTAGTAATTCGAAAGGTCTGGGAGGCCTATGCCCCCTAGATGTTTGGGGGGCATGTAGGGGGCGTATTTGATCCTCGGTCTACGGGAGCTCCAGAGAAATCTGGAACATATGCTTCTGTAGGATTGGAAAAACGATTGTGGGAGATGTATAGGGATCGTCTGAAGTATGTATAAGAATCTCGGTAGAATATTCATTTTTAATATGGCGGCCCTGCCGAACCACGAAAAGATTGGCTTATCCCATTGTTTCAGGTCAGAGGCAATTTTTTGTAACATAGTTTGGAAGTTCCTTGTGTATAGGTCTTTCAGGTGGGACGTAAGTTGTATACCCAGGTATGTGATGGAGTGGTCATTCCAGTGAAATGGGAAGTTCGTTTTACAGTGGATTACGTCTTCGGGGGGGAGGGAGATATTGAGGGCATATGATTTGGAGAAATTGATTTTAAGGTTGAATAGCATGTTGACATTTTTAAATTCACTCAATAAAATCGGAATTGTTGTGTGCGGACGTGTAAGAAATAGTAGGATATCGTCTGCAAAGGCAGCAAGTTTGTATTCTTTGGTGTTGGTCTTGATTCCTGAAATATCGGGGTTTTGCCTAAGGCTGTTGAGAAGGGGTTCAAGGGTAAGAATAAAAAGGATAGGAGATAGGGGGCATCCCTGTCTAGTTCCATTGGATATGGAGAAGGCATCCGACAGGGCATTGTTAACACGTACTTTGGCCGTTGGGTTGTGGTATAGAGAATTAATAAGGGTGGTAAATTGTGGTCCAAAGCCTATGGACTGTAATACAGCTTGCATGTAATCCCATGCTACCCTGTCGAATGCCTTCTCCGCATCAAGGGACAAGAAGAATCCTTTAGTTTTGGAAGTTGTGATGATGTGATGTAGGTTTATAGCTTTGACAGTATTATCCCTAGCTTCACGATTGGGGATAAATCCCACTTGGTCCTTAGCAATGAGGGAGGGTAAGATGGGGAGTAACCTATTGGCCAAGATTTTGGCGAAAATTTTGATGTCCGCATTAAGTAGGGATATTGGTCTGTAGTTAGCTGTTTGTGTGGGGTCTTTGTCTTCTTTGGGGATGACCACTATGTGAGCTTCAAGCATCTCTTTATGCATGTGGGTCGTGTCAGAAAGAGAGTTGAAGGCTGATAAGAATGGCTTTTGTAAAATATCCGAGAAAGTTTTGTAGTAGACTGCGGGCAGTCCGTCCGGGCCTGGGCTTTTACCGGATTTTGTTTGTTTGAGGGCTTTGTCCCATTCAGCTTGCGTGATGGGGCCTTCCATGTCAGCTAGGAGGTCCGGTGTTGAGAGTTTTGGGCAGTATTTGTTTAAAAATTCTGTCATTTGTTGTAGTCTAGAATGGGGAGGGAGCGGGGGGTTATCAGATCCTTTTAAATTGTACAGCTTAGCGTAGAATTGTTCGAATTCCCGTGCAATCTCATTGTTTTTGGTGTATTTAACTCCCGTTGGGGAGTTTAGGCAATGAACGGTATATCTAGTCTTTTTAGAATGGAGTGCCCTCGCTAACATTCTACTGCTTTTGTTCCCAAATTCGTAAAAGTATCTTTGGGATAGCATGTACCTTTTCCTAATGTTTTTGCCTAATTCCTCCTGTATTTTTGTCCTGATAACTTGGAGGTCTTGGAATGTTTGGGAGGCTAGGGTGCGTTTGTGTGCCGACTCCAGTGTTTTAAGTTTGTCAAATAATTGTCGAAGATATCTGTTTGTCTTTTTTAGCTTTGGCAGAAATAGAGATCATTTTTCCTCTTATTACGCACTTATGGGCGGCTCATTGGGTCATTAAAGGAGTGTCTGGTGTGTCATTCTCTTTAAAATAGTCAGTTAAGCAATTTCTGAGTTCTGCTATGTTCCCTACGTCTGAGAGGATAGTGGGGTCCAGTCTCCAAATTTGGGTACGAGTCAGTCTATCGGGGAGTGTCAGCGTGGCCGTGATAGGGTGGTGGTCTGAATGAGTCATTGGTTCTATCGTCGCATTTGTCAGATAGGCAAGATCAGGTTGAGTCAGGAATAAATAGTCAATTCTTGAGTATTTGTTGTGGGGGGATGAGTAGAAGGTAAAGTCTTTCATTGTAGGATGTGTTGTGCGGAAAATTCTAAATTCTAAATATATGGTATTGTATTTTTTTTTCTTGATTGAACTTGATGGACTTGTGTTTTTTTTTCAATCTGACTAACTATGTAACTATGAATAGGTCAGAAAGTCAAATATGTGTCCATTAGGAGTCCCACACAAGGGATCAAGCTTATGTCAAAGCTGATTAGGAATACTAGAAATGAAGAGGAAGAACATGATAGTAGTAATAGGTATAGAGGTGAAAACATTAACATTTATTCACATATGCGTCACCTATTAAGTGGGGTCATTCCACCATCACCTCCATGTTATATATCAAATAAAGGGTCGAGAGCACAAAAAATTCCCAACTACACCCCTACTACCCCAACTGGGACTATTATTTGAAAGGTTTCCCTTTTCTCTTAGCCTCCCAGCAAAGTCCCATGAATACCTGTTGATCTTGATGGTAAAGTGCACCTAATGCAGCTTATTGTGATGGTGTGACAATAATGCTGATGATTGTAGGCTGTTCCTGTTTGCACTATGGCAGGAGAGGTAGCCATCAGCATTATCATTGCTGATTCACGAGCCTGTGGCTTGTGAATCAGCACACAGTCACATTGAGTTGACAGTACTGCCTCTGTTCCTGAAACCAGAGCCGGCTCTTGGCTTCATGAGGCCTTAGTCAAAACTTAGACATGAGGCCCTACTCACACCCATCAGCTATGCAGCAGGCCTTCCTAACTTGAGATCCTCATGCGGTGGATGGGAGGAGTGCTGTACGCGGACACAACGTCACTCCCTCATTTGCTGACAGATGGAGCTCCAGAAGTCTTAGGTTATGCGAGAGTTGAGTGAGACAGGGTTTTTAACACTGCTTGCCCACAGCAGTGTTAAGGTGTTAAGGTGTTTTTAACACTGCTTGCCCACAGCAGTGTTAAGGTGTTCTGTCACCTCTAAAACAAAGTCACGCTGCAAATAAGCTGTTTAGTCTCCACCAGGCCTGCCTAAATAAGACAGGTCTCTTAACGCTGCCTGAGCACAGCAGTGTTTAGTTCCCCTGTCCCTCAAAACTGGGTAATGTGTTTAGCACTACCCCCCAAAGAAGCTGCTTGGTAATTGTTAAGGAACTGTTGTTGCTGTATAGCTGGTTCTGGTGAGGTGGCCAGTCGGCCATTATCTACTAACATCCATAGGAACTGCAGTCTCTGACTGTCTACTGTAGCATGCACACAGTCTCTGACAGTCTCCTGTAGTATGCTCACAGTATCTGACCATCTCCTGTAGTATGCCCGCAGTCTCTGACCATTTCCTGTAGTATACCTGCAGTCTCTGACCGTTTCCTGTAGTATGCTTGCAATCTCTGTCCGTCTCCTGTAGTATGTCTGCAGTCCCTGACCGTCTCCTGTACTATGCCCACAGTCTCTAAACCGTGTCCTATAGTGTGCCTGCAGTCTCTGACCATCTCTTGTAGTATGTCCACAGTTTCTGACTGTCTCTTGTAGTATGCCCACAGACTCTGACCATCTCCTGTAGTATAAATTGGAGTATCTCCGCGCTATCATACAGGACATAAACTATCACTAAGGGCAGGTTGCAGCAAACCACCGACAGAGGTATAAGCCCTACCACCAAAAATTGCTTGTAAAAATCAAATAAAATGGTGTTGCGCTACCTTAAAGTAATATACTAAACTAAAGTGCCTCGTGCATGAAGTGTCAGATGTAATTATTTCAAACTAAATAGCAACCCCTAATATTATAAAAATAGCAAATTCTCCCTAAAGCAAACAATTACATAAAAGTGCAAAGGGGTATAATCCAGAAATGCAGATACCCCAACCAAATTATACAAAAGCAGCAAACAATGCAATAAGTGAATAAAGTGTCAAGTGCTTAAAACACAATCAAAAGAGTAGTAAAGTGTCTGGTGCTTAAATATTCATATACCCATAGTCGCATATATAAAAACCAAAACCTCCAATTAGTGCGATAATAAAGTGCAATCAAATTTCTCATAAATAAATAAAGTCAAGTACAATAAATAAAAAAAATATATCATTACTTATATAAGCGTGGCTCACGCAGTGCAAATAAAGCAAATAAAAAGAAATGGGATTGAGTCTCTATGTAAGCATAAAGTGACAAGTGATTCATTAAGTGCTTCTCCAGAGTGCCAGAAACAGTGAGTATAACTCTTGTGCCTCTTCAGTGCTCACAGCACACCAGGGGGAGTTGCACCTTACCTTACTGCTGTAAGGTAAACAGCAGAGCAGAAAAATGGCAAACAATCCAGGAAATGTATCCCTACTCTTGGCAGATTAATACTGTCCCCACGGCTGGTGTTGATAACTCAATGGTTTTCACAAGGGTCTCGTGGGGGAAAGAAAGGTAGGCTCCAATGGTGAAGCACATATGTAAATTTATTAATTAAAAGATAATGAAAAGGTACTCACAAACAGGTAACAAACAGCTTGCATAACAAACAAACGAGCGTTCCGCTCGTATTATGGACGTCACTTCCGGAAGTTTAGTTTTAGTTTAGCTTTAGTACTATAGAAATATTATTAGCCAAGGCTACCAGCAGAAAAGTAGGGCAGGTACAGTGCCTTGAAAAAGTATTCATAACCTTTAAATTTTCCACATTTTGTCGTGCTACAACCAAAAACGTATATGTAGTCCTGGTCTGCAGCGCTGGCAGAAGAGGACTTGTCAGGCTAGGAGCAGATAACAAGTAACAGTTCAGGTGTGCTGATTATACAAAGAGTTCAAATCACATACCATGAGCAGGTCTAAGCAGAGCAGGTCGGCTGGGACTTGTAGTACACCGCTGCAGACGAAGGTAGATGATTGCTGGACCTTGTAGTTCACTGCTGTAGATGAGGATAGATGATTGCTGGACCTTGTAGTTCACTGCTGTAGATGAGGATAGATGATTGCTGGACCTTGTGGTTCACTGTTGCAGATGAGGGTACTAGTAGAATCAGGAAAAGCGTAGTCTAGGCAAGCTGGGTCATACACAGGTAGATCAGAATCCAAATGGTACCGAATCAGAAGCAAGCAAGGAGGGTCAAACAAGCCGGGTCAAATACAAAAGACACAGAGCAAACATCAGCTGGATCAAACACAAGTGAACTCTAAGCCCCTGTACACACGGTCTGAGATTTCGACAACCAAATCCGTCGGATTTTGTCCGTCGCATTTTGTCCGTCGCATCTTGTCCGAAACTGTTGCATACACACGGTCGGACTAAGCTGTCGAAAAATCCGATCATTCAGAACGTGATGACGTAATTTTGTTATGATGGGACTACGTTCAGGCTAGTAGCCAATAGCTTTGATGTAGGAATTTGATCTGAGCATGCGTGGCACTTGGTCCAATCAAAATTCTCTACACATGATGGAAATATGATGGAAATATTTCCAACATGTTGGAAAATTGGGTCCGACGGATATTCCGATGGAATCAGTCTAATGCATACCACACACAGACGGATTATCCGACAACATGGTCCGATAGGACACATTCCGACGGATTCTCCGACCGTGTGTACAAGGGGCTAACACGAGCACTGACTGAATGCTGATACAGATGATTTAAACGTGAGCTGGCCAATCACTGTTGTTTCCCAGACACAGGCTGTGTCAGGTGAGTTGTGCTGGGTCCTAAAGGGATTCTAGTACTGACACTTAGATTATGGACTTGGCTGTCAGTTTCATTGTTTCTGCTACTGTTCCTGCCCGTACTTATAGAGGGACCTGGTTGGCAATTACTTCTTTAGAGAGGATTCTGCATCTAATCAAGGCACAGAAACTATTCAGTGAAACAATAATGGAGGATGTGTGCCACTCTGGCTACAAGGGAAAACAATCCTGTGTCCACCACTGTGAGTGCAGGCCAGGGAAGGAAGGAGCTTGACTCGGCTCCCCATGATTAAGCTCTGAGGGGCGGAGTGAAATTCATTGGGGGCATGGTCTGGTGGCAACCCAGGCGGAGACTGCAAATCATGCCAATACCAGTGGGTCTACATTGATGTGCGACTTCAAAGGATCATCCTTTGCTCAACAGAAACCATTCACAGCTGCAAGGACAATGCCATAACTAATAGTTACTGTGCACTGTGCACTGTGCATAGTGCACAAAAAGACTTTGTGAAACTTGTGTGAAAGCCCATCAGCGAGTCATATATACTAAGGATGATATTGTCAAAGTCAAAGCCGTTGTTAATTGTATAATGTGTGAGAATCAGTGCTGACAAAGGAACAGACTCGTCAAGAAGAGACCGTTATTATAGAGTTGTGTCCGGCCAACATCCAGGGAACAGAGAGGAAGAGAAGACTGCTAGGACTATTGTGAATGCTGGGGGGAACTAGGGATTGTGGGGGATGTAGTTCTGAGTAGATTAAGCCTGCCTTGTAGACTGGGGAAAGGAATTACAGATCCCAGAGACACTGGAGCTCTGGAGGAAAGGAAAGGAGAGAGGGATGGAGAGAGGCGGAACAGCAAACATTCCCTAGTACCGGAGAACGCCACTGACACTGACTGAGTCTGCTGTCAAGGAGAATGTTGTGAATGCTGATTTTGTTGACACAGGAAATGGAATACAGGTAATGGCACCTGCACTATGACCCACACAGTGAGAGGCCCCTGGCCAACCCTCCCCCCCCCCATTAAATTTTAAAAAGGAACCATTTTGCCAACGTGGGTCACAGTACAGGCACCTTTACCTGCGTTACACATTTGTTGAGCAATTACTGTTGGTTCTATTTCTTTGGCTGTTAAAGTGTTTGTTACCCGAAAAAAAAAATAGATCCTGTTCCCTTAAAGCATGTTACACAGCACAGGGCTTGTGCTGTGTAATTTGGCCCCTGTATCACCTATCACCTAAAAAACCTGGCTGGTCCTGCCTGGTTCTGCCCTCCCCCTGTACACTGACCATGGCTTATCACGGCTGCTAAGCCCTGACACCATGGTCAGTTTGATTACCTATGTCATCCGCAGCCCTGCTCTGCCCTTCTCTGTCCTCCTCTCCCCATTCCCTCCCTGCCTGGCTGCTCGTGACAGTGCCAACGTCTTCCCCTCCTACTGCTTTAAAAACTATAGTATATTCATACCATCCCTTCTGTTATATAACAATATGTGTCCAACTGTCTGATCTATATTAAAAAAAAATGCAGATTATACCTTATATCAAATGCCCATTATACCGTATATATGTGAGCATCTCCCAGCGCTCACGTGACTCCTTTGCTCTCTCTCCTCCCCTCTTATCCAGCTATAGTTGTCAGCTGGGGAGAGGAGAGAGCCGAGGAGTCACGTGAGCGCTGGGAGATGCTCACATATATGATATAATGGGCATTTTTTTATATATAGATCAGACACTGGGACACATATTGTTATATAACAGAGGAAATGGCATAAATAGATTATAGTGGCTTAATAACCACTTTAAAGTACTGTGTACGTATAAAGAGCAAGCTTCGGGAGGCAGGGGAGGACAGAAAAGCCTGGCACACTATGGTCCATGAGGTCACGAAGACTCAGACACGACTAAACTACTAAACAACAGATTTTCTGACGGAAAATGTGCGATTGGATCTTGTTGTCTGAAAATCCGATCGTGTGTGGGCTCCATCTGACTTTTTCCGTCGGAATTACCGACACACAAAGTTTGAGAGCTGGATCTAAAATTTTCCGACAACAAAATCTGATTGTTTAAATTCCGATTGTGTGTAGACAATTCTGATGGACAAAGTGCCACGCATGCTCAGAATAAATTACGAGACAAAAGCTATTGGCTACCGGCCCATTTATAGTCCCGTTGTACATGTTCTACGTCACCGCGTTCTGAACGATTGGATTTTCCGACAACTTTGTGCAACCGTGTGTATGCAAGACAATTTTGTGCCAAAATCCGGCGGAAAAAATCTAACGGATTTTGATGTCGGAATGTCCGACCGTGTGTACAGGGCATTATGTGAACAGGAAACATGCAAAATTGGTAAACAGTGGCTCCTTCAGCGTTAAGCTCTACATATAACATACAGCATATTTAAATGACAGTTGAAATATGAATTCCTTTTCCAGTTTTCCTCTTTCATCATTAGTTTACCAGCACTATTTATGAACACAAGATGATGACCTATTGTGTGATTTAGAAAGAGCTATGAGTACAGGGTGGGGGACAAATCTCATCAGGGCTGAAGCAAAGTGTCAGCACAGGCATGCATATAGCATTCCCTGGCTCTTTATTTAGGGGACGAGGTTCATGTTTGTCACTATCATGGGTTCAAGGCAAATCATGCGTATTTGAAGTCTGCAGTCCCAGGAAGTTTATGGTGAATTTTGCCAGTCCAAGTTCTTTTTTTTTTTTTACATGAGCTAAGGTCAGCTGGCTTAGCTGGGTCAGTGATGGCGTCTTTGTTATGTATAAACAGAAAAAAACTGCCCTCGTGACATGCAAAATCAAGGTAAGTGAATAGCAGCACCACTAACGTGAGATATGATCACATCAATAAGTATATGGAAAAAATTGTGTGGCGCTTAAATACATCAATAAAGTGAATAATTAAATAAATGCATTGAATTAAATCAAATGAGTTCAGTCCATGTGTCCCCAATATGGCACCAATGTAGTGCTTTGTATTGGTAAAACAGGTGCAGAAGTTCTTGTTCCCTCTGTTCCTCAACCTTGTGCAAACCATAAGTTTAGATGTGCTCTTACCAGAGAGTGATTACCACCTATTGGGGGGGGGGGGGGGGGTCAAAAGGGGCTCTTATATCTCATATGCTCCATCCACAGTCACTCCTTCAAATCAGAAAGACGAGAATGGTCATCCAAACTTCACATGGAAACCAATGTTCCTCTGGTCTGGAGTCGCCATTTGTCAGTGTGTGTTGGTGAAGTCTCTGGTAAGATTGGTACAGTCTGCCTAGGGAGAGTTAGTTGCTATACAGTGCCATACAATGCCATACCAGGATATTTTGTGCTAAATTACTGTAGATTTCAGTATGGTGAGATATATATATATATATATATATATATATATATATACATATATATATATATATATATACATATATATATATATATATATATATATACATATATATATATATATATATATATATATATATATATATACATACATATATATATATATATCCTCCTATCCCCCCATTCATGGTTCAGGGACCCAACAGTTCTTTTTAGAGCTACCTTTATGTATGCATTGCTTTTTAGCTGACACCCCTACATTTAACCATTTTTTCTACTGTGTTAAAGGTTGGGATGGGTTGGGGGTTTAGCGTTTGAGGGTTTATTTACTGTTGTACTCGGGAGGTACAGTACATTTAACTTTTTTTTTGCTAAGATCTTTTTTTTTCTTTTGGGGTGGACAAATCTATTTTATTTTGCTGGGATCTTTTTTTTCTTTTTGGGTGCACAGCTGGCACAGGCAAAGCTGCTCTTTGTTCACAGCATGTCACCTTAAATGTGTGCATTAAAGTAGTGTGCATTAAAGAACTACATATTTATTTCCCCTATTACCATAGGTACTATTAGATTTAGGCAATCCTAAAGTGAGAGGCGGAGGTTGTATAACCCCTCCCATATGGGGAGCACCTCAGTTTTTTTCGCTAGTGTCTTAGGTGGTTGGTCACGTAAAACATGTGCTATGAAGAAAACTCTATTCAGGTCCCTGTGGGGGCTTAAGATCAGTGGGTCAGAAAAATCCCACAGACTGCCTTTTCCTTTCCAATTCATCCTTTAATAGATAAATTGTTGTATGAGGGCTGCTTTTTCTTCCTAAAAGGTTTTCTATGTTTTATCCTCTGGAGGAAAGCTTCACCAGGAAGTGGGAGGTCCCATCCATGGATGCGGCTGTCTCTTGTGTGAACAAAAACCTGACATGTCCTCTGGATAATGCTCAGATGTTTAAGGATCCAACAATTCCATGGGATCAGTAAAATCTAATCTATGCCTTCCCTCCAAATCCGCTTCTTCCGCGGTTCCTGGGTTGAGTCAAAAGGAAAGCAAAGTCGGTCCTTTTAGTAGCCCCGGCTTAGCCCAGGTGACCTTGGTATGCAGAGAACGTAAAGATGGCAGTAGGCAGGCCTTGAATCCTCCCACTCTGACGAGATCTACTCTCACAGGGTCCAATTTACCATCCTGCTTTATGAGGTCTAAATTTGACGGTTTGGCTGCTGAGACCCACATTCTAAAAGACCGTGGGCTCTCGGATTCAGTCCTTTCCACTCTGGTCAATGCCAGAAAGCCGGCCTCCAGGCTTATTTACTACAGAATCTGGAAGGCATATGTTTCCTGGTGTGAATCCAGGGGATGGCATCCTAGAAAGTATGTCATTAGCAGGATCCTGGCCTTTCTCCGGTCAGGCCTAAAGATGAAATTGGCCTTGAGCACTATCAAAGTCCAAATTTTGGCTTTGTCAGTATTTTTTCAGAAGCCACTTGCTTCACATTCCCTTGTCTGGGCCTTTGTTCAGGGGGCACAGTGATTAAATCTGCCAGTCAAAAGTCCAGTATGCCCATGAGATCTGAATTTGGTATTGTCTGCATCACAGGGACAACCCTTTGAACCATTGCACCATGCTCCTTTAGTGCTTTTGACTAAGAAATTAGTCTCTTGATAGCCATATCCTCCGCTAGGAGAGTATCAGAGTTGGCAGCTCTTTCTTGCAAAGAGCAGTATTTGATTATTCACAAGGACAGAGTAGTGATGCGTCCACATTGGTCCTTCTTACCCAAAGTGGTTTCAGGATTCCATTTGAATCAAGATGTGATCCTGTCGTTCTTTTTTCCAGATCCACAGTCTGTGGAAGAAGAATCTTCGCACACACAGGATGTGGTAAGAGAAATCAGTATCTATCTGCAGGAAACTGCTCAGATATGGAAAACTGATTGTTTATTCATCCTGCCAGAAGGCCCTAACAAAGGCCAGGCAGCGTTGAAATCCACTCTTTCTAGATGGATTAGACAGGTTATTTTTCAGGCTTATGATATTATTATTATTATTATTATTATTATTATTATCGATTTATATAGCGCCAACAGTTTACGCAGCGCTTTACAATGTATAGAGGGGACACCACAATTACAGTACAATACAAAAGGTACAGGAGGGCCCTGCTCGTAGGGCTTACATTCTAAAGGGAGGGGGTGGTGGTACAAAAGGTAATAGCTGCAGAGAATGATTTGATGGGGGTGATTTGATTTGATGATATAAAGAGGAAGACTCCTCCTTTTCAAGTGAAAGCGCACTCAACTAGGGCTGTTAGTGCTTCTTGGGCAGTGCATCACCAGGCCTCCATGGCTCAGATCTTCAAGGCTGCGACTTGGTCTTCAGTCCCTGGTCCGTTTGCAGTCTATAATTCTGATCTTTGTCTCCCTCCCCTCAAATTGAGCATTGCTTTGGGACATCCCACTATGTAATGAAGGCTCTGTGTCCCGTGATGTATGATCAAGAAAAAAGGATTTTTGAATACAGCTTATCTGTAAAATCCTTTTCTTGAGAGTACATCACAGGACACAGAGCTCCCGCCCCTTCTATGGGTTTTGCGTGGTTACCTTTTGCTTTGCTACAAAACTGAGATGCTCCCCATATGGGAGGGGTTATATAGGGGAGGAACTCTCGTTAATTGAGGTTAACCAGTGTCCAATGACCGAAGGTGCCTATCTAACCCGCTATGTAATGAAGGCTCTGTGTACCGTCATGTACTCTCAAGAAAAGGATTTTACAGGTATTGAAAAATCCTATTTTTATATCTCAGAATGGCTGTGCTATACAGCCACAGCACATGCAGGAAGCTTTCCTTTTATTTCTCCTCCCAGGTGCAAAGCAGCCCATTGTCTGCAACTGCTGCTAATGCACCCTCTTCTTCTTCCTCTGGTAATCCAGTCATTGCCCTGCAAAAAAACTTTTAGGAATGACAAAATTATTAATATATCACATTATTCTTATTTTCCAGATATTCAGGATGAAGAAGATAATGCTATGGCCATAGAGTTAAGAACCATCAGGCAGGAAGCAGCAAATGGCAGCAATGTTCCAGCAGCTGGATCTCCAGTGATGAGGAGGGGATAGATGATGACAAGGTGGCAGACAATCCTTGAGTGTTTTGCTTTGTGAGGAGAAAAGTTCTGAGAGAGGCAGAACAGCAGCTAGGGAGGATTTTGTTCAGAGGCAAGAGCAGCTTGCTGAGGATTGGGGGGAACAGCTGCCCTAATCCATCAGGCGGTACTGCCCCAATGTTACAGGCCACTGCTATGCCCAGGGCCAGTCCACAAAGCTATGCAGCATGGGCCTTTTTAAGCCTTAACTGCCAGGCCGTATGTTGTGTCATTGTGTTTGTGTGCCTTGAAGTTAGCTTAGTGTATTTTTTACTGAAATGTTGCATTTCCTAAACCTTTGCGATAAAATCATGTAACATGAAAGATTGGAACTACCACCAATTTTTTCTCTAAAGTGTCTGCTTTCAGAAAAAAAACAATGTTTTGGGATTTTATGCAATCTTCAGCCCTAAAATTATTTTTTAAACGTGTCCAAAAAATAAACACAAAAAAAGTTCTGTCAGAGAAAAGGTTAATGTGCAGTTATGTGAAAAAGTAAGTGCAGGGATTGTATCTCCATCTTGTACAAATCCTTAATTTCCCCCTCATCCAAACTTCCTTATCAAATAGCTTGGAAGAGGGATCTGGGCATTGCCCCTGTGGTGGGGGACTGGCGATCCTGGACTGCACTCATTCATAAAGGTATAATGAATGTTACCCTAATCAATGCTAGCTATAAGGTGATTGCGCGATGCTAGCTTGTGACAGAACGCCTCTCTAAAATGTATCTAGATTACCCCTCCTGCTTTAAGGGCTGTGGTCAAGTTGGCTCTGCCCTTCATATATGGTGTACTTGTCCTAAGGTCCGTTGTTTCTGAATATGGGTTCATGCTTTAATTCATTCAGTCACCATGGTTAACATTACCAAAAACCCTCAAATAGCCTTGCTTAACGAACCTGGGGAGAATAGCCAAGGTCCACACAGACTCTAATTTATTATATGTTTTTGGCGGCCAAAATATCCATCGCTACTGCTTTGAAAAGTCTACGTGTGGACGGTCAACAGGTTTAATGAAGTGAAAACTAACCTGGAACATGCTCCATGTAAAACTGGTTACGTCCTATGGGACAAATAACCCCTGTTTGAAAAGTTGTGGACCCCTTGGCTTTCTTACCTGCAGGTACCAAACACTTGGGATTGACATTGAATCAGTGCCCAGTTGGACTCCTGGACAAGTGTGGTCTCGCTTCTTTGCTCTGTTAATGTCTTACTTCCTTACCATTTCAACATGTCATAATTTTTTACTTCTTGTTTATATTGTCAGAGCCATTTTGCAGTCTTTTGTATTACATTATAATGTTTTACTGTATTTCTTAAAATTGAATAAATAGATTGAAACAGAAAAAGTAAGTGCACCTCATGCAAATTGTTGACTTGTTCAACATTTGATCTTCATTCAAGCAGTGCTTTTCAGATAAAGAACAGGTCTGGAGCAAAGGGAACCTAAGTTGGAGGGCCCACATGACTGGGGGTTGCTGTTAGTGGTTGCACAGGGTGTATCCTGGAAGGGGGTGGTTAAAAAGGTTTATAATGGGTTTGGGGCAATGAGAGCGAAAATAGGTGTGGTTTACATAGGTAACATGGTCAGTGGGGGGTGGGGATTAGTCAGTTGGGGGAGAGCAAGAGAAGAGGCAACACCATAGAAAAGTTTTGTTTCTGTGTTGCACTTACAATGGAAAATGTTGATTGATTGCTGGGGCAGCTGTGCTCAGCTGCCACAGCAAATGGCCCAGAGTGGCTTAATACGCAGCTGTCTGTGCTCTACAGGGGTCTGGGCAGGTTGATTCTTCCCCTTTCCCTGTCGATCCACCTGCGAGGAGGTCTATGACTCCTGCATGCTTCAGACAGGAGGAGACCCCCCAGGGTGAGCCGCCACTCAGGGAGCCCAATTGCGGACCCTCCAGTGCCCAGGGCAAAGAGACCAGCTCATTCTCTGGCCGCTGGGGCTGGGGGGAATCCCCAGCACAGGCGGGACCTGGCCTGGAGGGAGCATTCCGCATCCCCTGCAGGTCGCCACTGCGGTGTGGCCTGGTGTGGACGGTCGGCAGTTGTTGGCACTGGCCCCTCCCCCATCGTGCACAGCAGCAAAGGTCCCGGTGGAGATGGAGATGGCGGGAGAGCTGCATCTGCTGGCCGGCAGAGGGCTCAATGCATGCTGCGCTCTGCAGTAAGCAATGCGGGTGGTCGGGCCCAGGATGATGATGTCACCCCCGGGCAATCGGCCTCCTCTGCCACGGCAGTGTCCCCTGGTGGACAAAGGGGCTCTCGGTCTGAGGGAGAAGTCTCGGACATAGATTTGGAGGGGCCCGCGGTGGAGACGGTCCATTAGGGACCTCTTCAGGGATCCTGCTGGTCGGTCAGTTTCCCCTGGGCAGCCTGGTAAGTCCTCGTCTGTCCCTGTGTTTTGTCTAATGCTATAAACATGCTGTCTGTGTCTTCCCCTTGTTAGTGGGTCTCCTGGAGTGCCATTAGGGAGTGGGCTGGTCCCTGGTGCCGGTAATGGCGTCTGGGGTTGGGAGGCCCTGGGTAGTGGGATTTCCTTCCCGAGAACAGGGGATGCATTGCTGCAGCACCTGTTGTTGGCTCTGGTGGGGGGCTTCAGGGATATGATGGGCAGGGGTGCCATTGCGGGCTTCCTCGCACCCCCGGAGTCACCAGTCCTGGGCTGGATGGCTGGGGGGATGGGTCAGCTCCAGCCATGTCACCGGCTATCGTTCCGCCGGTGGTACAGGCGATGCCATAACCACCTGCCAAGGTTCCCAGGTTGGTTTTGGTGCTCCCTGGTCGTGCGGAATCTTCCCAGGTAAGTATGGTCGGTTAGGTGCCCCAGGGGTATCGTCCTCAGATGGCATATGGCTGGCGGATGCTGCGCGATGCTAAGTGTATGTCTGTTACGAAGGCCCCTTGAGTTCTCATTTAAAAGGGAAGGTGAGAGAGAAGATTTGGAAAGGGGACTATGTTGAGATTTTTCGTTGCTACCACTGGAGAAGTTTAACCTGGACAAGGTTAAGCCTGATGAGAGAAAAAAGGAGGAAGAAGAGAAACAGTGCTATAGGCTTATTCCACAGACGTTCCCCAACTGGCTTCATGCATTTAATAAACTAGCGAGCGTCATAGGGGAGAAGGTCGCCGGAGAACTGTTTGGCGTTGTTTTGGTACTTGGATTCCATCAATGAAGCCCAGAGGGTGTGTGGGGGCATTACTGCACTATGATGAGCAGTCGGGGTAGCGGCAAGCTGTGAGACCGTTGTTATGAGGGGATCACAAAGACATCTGCTTCTGGATGAAACTCATGACACCACAACCTAGGGTCGAGCCGCCTCCCTTTCTTGTGGGGGGTAGAGGGTTCTGTTGGCAGTTAAACAAAGGGCGCCTGCAAATTTGGAGGCTCCTGCTGTTTCCGCCACAAGTGTTCGGGCTGCAGAGAAGCTCACCCCTTGTCAATATGCTTCAGAAAAGAAAATAAATAGTCCAACACTGGAAAGAGGGATGATGCCAGTGAGGGTGGAAAAAATCTAAATCTAAAACTCCAAACATGGTAGCTGCATGGACATTGTAGTTGGGCTTTAAGGCGGGCTTCCCGATTCCATGTACATTGAACCTGGTCCCCCCTGTCTCGGCTAACCTTAAGTCTGCTTATGAACATCCTGTTGTAGTTTCTAGTAAGCTCCTGAAGGGAGTGATATTGGGTAGGATGGCCGGCCCATTTGTGTTGATGCAGGTGGGGGACTTAGGGGTTTCACCATTGGGTGTCATACCCAAGTGGGAACCAAATCAATTTAGGCTCATTCACCACCTGTCTCACCCTAAGGGTGGGTTGGTGAATGATGTAATTGATCCTTCCCTTTGTACGTTATCTTGAGCCTCATTTGACCAAGCAGTGCGGTGGGTGAAGAAGTTTGAGAAGGGAGCTCTTATGGCCAAGATGGACACCTGCCAGTTACCGGTACACCTGTACAGTGTTCGCTTTTGGGTTGTCGTTGGGAAGGGAAGTATTTTGTGGACCGTTGCCTACCAATGGGTTGCACCATTTCTTGTTCTTATTTTGAGATGTTCGGTTCCTTTCTGGAATGGGTCATCAAGGACTTGTCCGGCCTGAGTGCTATTTTGCACTGGATGATTTTTTTGGTGATAGGCCCACCGGTTGATCTGTCATGTCTCATCTTGTTGGCCACCTTACAGTATATTTTTCATGTTTTTGGGGTTCCGTTGGCTAAAGACAAGACAGAGGGACCCACTACAATTTTTGGGGATTGTCATCGATACCAATTTCATGGAGTGCCGCTTGCTGAGCAACAAGCTGGAGGATCTCTGGCGGACGGTGGCCGAGGTGATCTGCCATTCAAAAGTGCAGTTGAGGGAGTTGCAATCATTGTTGGGAAAGCTCAACTTTGCTTGACTTATCATGCCCATGGGGCGTGTGTTTTGTAGATGCTTGGCGGCTGCCATAGTGGGGGTGAAAGCCCCGCATCACTTTGTCTGGATTTGTCAGGAACATCGGGAAGACATGTTCTTGGAGCAGTTCAATGGCTGGTCTTTTTGGCAAGGGCTGGTGGTGCAGGCAGCGGAGCTGGATCTCTTTACTGACACAGCAGGGCTGGTGGGTTATGCAGCTTATTTCAATGGTCGATATTGTGTGGGGCCTGGGCTCATTCGGAATTTTATTTTGAAGTGAATGGCACGAGATGGTAAGTAGGGTCGGGGGTTGTTCCAGCAATGAAGACAGGCAACACATGTTGTACTTTCTGGGTAAGAGTTGCTCGAGTTAACAGTAAAATGGAGGGCCTCGCTTTTTTGTTTAAATTGGGTGGTGTGGAGGATGTTACAAAGGCTTTCATAGTTTGGAAGGCGTTGAGGGGTTACAGAAAAGGATGAGGTAGGCAAGATACCTGGTGACTAGTGTCTTGGGATGTTGGCAGGGTTGACGAGGGTGCTGCCTAGTATATGTTTCACCTCCTTTTGAGGTTCTGCTGTTTAGGACAGCTTTTGTCGTGACCTTTTTTGGGGCCCTGAGGATGGGTGACTTGGTCAGTCCTTCCAAATCGATGGCTGGGGGTTTGGATGTCTCATATTTTACAGTCCGGGGCAATACTGCTACGCTCCTTATCCGTAAGTCAAAGACCAATTAGAGGAGTAAAGGAGCTAGGGTGGTACTAGGGGCAGTGGAGGGTCTGGTGTTGTGCCCGGTGGAGGTGAAAAGGGAATGGGCAGGGTCTCGGTATCAGTTTGTGAGTGTGTTCCAAAACTTCTTGGAGGCAGGTAGTTTCTCTTTGAGGGACTATTCTCCTCATTCATTCAGGATTGGAGTGGCCATTGAGGCGGCACGTTCAGGTGTCAGCGATCAGATACTTCAGCGTATTGTTCATTGGGAATCTCACCGATTTCGGTTATATGTACACCCTCATCCCCTTTGAAGTGGGTAAAAAAGTGGGAGTGTGGAGCCCTCAACTCAAGGGGTTGGGTGGGTCAAGAGGGGTCTATGCCCCTTGGTCTTTCTGGTCTGGGGATAGTAGTGCAATGTGGGGCTGTTGTGTGTTTGGTGTCCTGGGTCTTGTTGCCTATGTTCTTTTTTGTTTCTTTTTTTAATTCCTGGTGTGCCTGATGTGGATCCTGGGTAACTGCTATGTTCACTGGGGGGCTAGGAGGGTTCTGGTTAGACCGAAAGTTAGGCAGCTGGGTTTTTCCAGGGTGGAGGCTACAGTCCAATGGATCGGTATACCTGGCATGCTGTGGTAGTGCTGGAGATACAGAGGTACACTAGGATGGTTAGACCTCCTAAAGTGATGCTTCGGCATGTTGGGGGCAATGACCTTAGTATCAGGGCATCCAGGGACCTCATTAGAGAGATAAAGTGGGATTTCCTTTGGCTGCGTAGTCCTTTCAAGATACTGTCTAACTATGGTCAGACATCATTGGCAGAGCAGCTTGGAGGGGGGCTAGGCCGGTGGAAAGAATAAATAAGGCCAGGATCAAGGTCAACAAAGCAGTGGCAAAATTTGTGGTCTGCAATGGGGGGCTGTTGGTTCACCATTGTGAATTAGAAGTAGACTTTGGCCTGTATCTAAGGGGAGACAGGGTTCACTTTTTTCAGCTCTGGGCCTAGATATATGGTTCCTGGGGCTCCAGGAAGGTCTCCAACGGGCCTTGCAGCTGTGGCAGGCCGCCCATGTGTAAAGTGTCACTAGTGGGTTTATGTGGCAGGGGTCTCTGGTTTGTGAAGGTTGGAATGGTGGAAGGTATACAGTACAGTATATGGTGTGGAATGGGATCTGGAGGAAGAAAAGGTGAAGGAAGTTGGCGAGATGGGCACCCAACAGGCGAGTGTCTGACATCCCAGCTTCAAGTAATCTATGTATGCCTGCATATTTCTAAATACACGTTTTTTAAACAATTTTTAGGTGATGTGCTGGTTGTGGAAGGGGAAGTGGTGGAACCTTTTACCAGGGCCAGCGCCCAAAGGCTCATCCAGGAAATAATGAAAAGGAATGGGGAAATTGACTATATCAGAAATAGACTGAACATTATGGAAGAGCAAATGAAGAACATGATAGATGTGTTGGGGAGAATCAAAATTTTTCCCTAATCACATCCTGTTTTTTTATTTTTTTAGATTCCCCAAAAAAGTTTTGTATTGTACATTTTAAAAGCCAAATTTTGAAGATGCACATGGTGTGTCAACATGTGCTATCTGCCATCAGGGGATCTCCATGTAAGCGTTTTATGGGTGCAACCCCTTCCTCATAACACTGGTAGGTGAGAGGAAGGGGTTGCACCCCCAAAAACATCCATTGATCTCCCATGATGGGAGATAGCACATGTTGACATTACCCATTTGAACTCCCAATTTGTGTGTATCTTCAAAATTTGGCTTTTACAGGGGTGATATCACCCTGGAAAATCCACTTGGCACTACAAGTGCACTAAGAGAACCTAGGAGTCAGCCAAAAAGAAAAGCAACCAATAAAGAAAATTCTAGATTTTATCAGAAAATTTTGTTTTATCAATAAAAATTAGACATTGTCTGCAGAGGCGGCTCTAGGATTTGTGAGGCCTTAGGCAAAACTTACACATGAGGCCCCAATCACGCCCATAATGGGAAAAAAATTCAAGCAATAAAAATGGCTGCAAAAAGATGCACAGATCTAGCAAACAGTTCATCTGCACCACTTCCAGGGCACCCTCCTCACCCATCAGACATATGCAGCCATTAAAACATCTGGGGCCCACCAAGGTGGCAACCCCTCTAAGAATTTCCTGTGTCTTGGGAGAATGGGGAGGAGATGTCACTGAGCCATTCCATATCCGCAGAGGAAGTAGAGCGGGGGGATCCCAGCACAGTGCAGGGGGAGCAAGAGTAGGGAAGGGAGACAGAGAGGAGAGGAGAGAGAGGGGAGGGGAAGAGAGAGATTGTGAGAGATAGGGGGTGGGAAAGAGAGAGAGGGGGAGGGGAGCAAGACATTGTGAGTGAGAGGGGGAGAGGGGGGTGAGAGAGGGGTAGATAAAGGGTGCACATAAGGGGGAGAGAGTGGTGGAAAGAGGAGAGGAGGGGAGGGGGAGAGAGAGGGAGGAGAGAGAGAGAGAGAGGGGGGGAGGAGAGAAAGGGTGGGCAAAAGGGGGAGAGAGGGGGAAGAGGGAAGGTAGAGAGGGAAGGGAGGAGAGAGGGAGGGAGGGAAGAGAGGAGAGAGGGAGGAAAGGGAGGAGAGAGGGAGGAAAGGGAGGAGAGAGGGAGGAAAGGGAGGAGAGAGGGAGGGAGGGAAGGGAGGAGAGAGGGAGGGAGGGAAGGGAGGAGAGAGGGAGGGAGGGAAGGGAGGAGAGAGGGAGGGATGGAGAGGGAGGGATGGGAGGAGAGAGGGAAGGAGGGGAGGAGGAGAGAGGGAGGGAGGGAGGGAAGGGAGGACGGGAGAAAAGGGAGGAAGGGAGGGAGGAAGGAAGGGAGGGAGGGAAGGAAAGGGGAGGGAAGGAAAGGGAAGGGAAGGAAAGGGAAGGGGAGGGAAGGAAAGGAAAGGGGAGGGAAGGGAAGGAAAGGGGAGGGGGAGAGAGGGAAGGGAGGAGAGAGGGAAGGGAGGAGAGAGGGAAGGGAGGAGAGAGGGAAGGGAGGGAGGAGAGAGGGAAGGGAGGGAGGAGAGAGAGAAGGGAGGGAGGAGAGAGAGAAGGGAGGGAGGAGAGAGAGAAGGGAGGGAGGAGAGAGGGAGGAAAGGGAGGAGGAGAGAGGGAGGAAAGGGAGGAGGAGAGAGGGAGGAAAGGGAGGGGGAAGAGAGGGAGGAAAGGGAGGGGGAAGAGAGGGAAGGAAGAGAGAGAGGGAAGGAGAGAGCGAGGGAAGGGGAAGAGAGGGAGGGAAGGGAGAAAGGAAGGGAGGGGGGAGGGAGAGAGGAGGGGGGGGGGAGGGAGAGAGGAAGGGAGGGGGGGAGGGAGAGAGGAAGGGAGGGGGGAGGGAGAGAGAAGGAAGGAAGGGAAGGGAGAGAGGGACGGAAGGGAAGGGACAGAGAGAGGGACAGAGAGAGGGAAGGAAGGGAAGGGGGACAGAGAGAGGGAAGGAAGGGAGGGAAGAGGGAAGGAAGGGAGGGGAGAGGGGGAGGTAAGGAAGGGAGAGAGAGAGGGAAGGAAGGGAGGGGAGAGAGGGAGGGAAGGAAGGGAGAGAGGGAGGGAAGGTAGATAGAGAGGGAAGCAAGGGAGAAGAGAGGGAAGGGAAGGGGAGGGAGGGAGAGAGAGGAGAGAGGGAGGGAAGGAAGGGAGAGTGGGAGGGAGAGAGGGAGAGAAGGGAGGGAAGGGAAGGGGGGATAGAGGGAAGGGAGAGAGGGAGGAAGGGAGAGAAGGAGGGGAGAGAGCGAGGGAGGGGAGAGAGCGAGGGAAGGGAGAGAGCGAGGGAAGGAGAGAGCGAGGGAAGGGAGAGAAGGAAGAGAAGGGAGGGAAGGGAGAGAAGGGAGAGAAGGGAGGGAAGGGAGGGAAGGGAGTGAAGGGAGGGAAGGGAGAGAAGGGAGGGAAGGGAGGGAAGGGAGGGAAGGGAGAGAAGGGAGGGAAGGGAGAGAAGGGAGAGAAGGGAGGGAAGGGAGAGAAGGGAGAGAAGGGAGGGAAGGGAGAGAAGGGAGAGAGAGAGGGGTGGGAAGGGGTAAGGGAGAGAGAGAGAGAGTTGTGGGAAGGGGTAAGAGAGAGGAGTGTGGTGAGAGAGGGGGAGGGAGAGGGGGGTAAGAGAAAGAGGGGGAGAGAGGGGGTAAGAGAGAGAGGGGGAAGTGAGAAAGAGGGGGTGAGGGAAAGGGGGTGAGAGAGATCTAGAGATCTGTCCCTGTCTGTAGCCCTGGGGGGGCAAAGAGCAGGGAGAAGCTGTAGAGTGCTAGGGGGTGGGGACCGGAGAGTGCTGGGGGGTGGGGACCGGAGAGTGCTGGGGGTGGGGACCGGAGAGTGCTGGGGGGTGGGGGCTGGAGGGTGCTGTGGGGCCAGAGAATGCTGGGGGGCAGAGAGTGCTGGGGGCCAGAAAATGCTTGGGTGGGGGGCGGAGAGTGCTGGGGGCCAGAGAATGCTCGGGGGTGGGGGGCGGAGGGGGGTGGGGGCCAGAGAGTGCTGGGGGGTGGGGGGCAGAGAGTGCTGGGGGGTGGGGGCAGAGAGTGCTGGGGGTGGGGGCAGAGAGTGCTGGGGGCCAGAGAGTGCTGGGGGGTGGGGGCCAGAGATTGCTGGGGGGTGGGGGGCGGGGAGTGCTGGGGGCCAGAGAGTACTGGGGGGTGGGGGCGGAGAGTGCTGGGGGCCAGAGAGTGCTGGGGGTGGGGGCCAGAGATTACTGGGGGTGGGGGCAGAGAGTGCTGGGGGCCAGAGAGTGCTGGGGGGTGGGGGCCAGAGAGTGCTGGGGGGTGGGGACCAGAGATTGCTGGGGGGTGGGGGGCGGGGAGTGCTGGGGGGTGGGGGGGAGAGTGCTGGGGGCCAGAGAGTGCTGGGGGGTGGGGGCCGGAGAGTGCTGGGGGTGGAGGGTGGAGAGTGCTGGGGGTGGAGGGTGGAGAGTGCTGGGGGTGGAGGGTGGAGAGTGCTGGGGGTGGAAGGTGGAGAGTGCTGGGGGTGGAAGGTGGAGAGTGCTGGGGGCAAGAGAGAGCTAGGGGGTGTGGGGTGGAGAGTGCTGGGGGCCAGAGAGAGCCGCAGGGGGTGTAGGGTGGAGAGTGCTGGGGGCCAGATAGTGCTAAGGGTGGGGGGTGAAGAGTGCTGGGGGGGAGCTTGAGAGGGGAGGCAGAAATAATTGGAGAGCAGGGGGTGCTGGCGAAATGGGGGTGGAGCCAGGGAGGACAAGAATGGGCTGGAGAGCAGGAGGGGAGGAGCCAGGGAGCAAAGGGAGGGGCTGAAGAGCAGGAGGCGTGGAGAAAGGGAGCACAAGAAGGGGCAGAGCCAGTGAGCACAAGGAGGGGCTGGAGAGCAGGAGGGGCGGAGCCAGGGAGCAAAGGGAGGGGCTGAAGAGCAGGATGCGTGGAGAAAGGGAGTACAAGAAGGGGCGGAGCCAGGGAGCACAAGGAGGGGCTGGAGAGCAGGAGGGGTGCAGCCAGTGAGAACACGGAGGGGCTGGAGAGCAGGAGGGGCGGGACCAGGGAAGCGCACGGAGGGGCGGAGCCAGGGAGCACACAGAGGGGCGAAACCAGGGAGTACAAGGAGGGGCCGGAGAGTACGGGGGATGCAGAAAAAGTTAGATAGGAGTGGTGGAGAGACTGCACATAGATAGTGGAATTGATTTTTTCATATTCCTCCATGCAACCGCTGAATGATCACCTCTCCTCCCTGCAGACATTCAGCGGCTGTATGGAGTAATATGGAAAAATCAATTCCACTATCTATGTGCAGTCTCCCCACCGCTCCTCCTATTCAGGCACACAGGGAAGGCTGCACGGCATGGGCACTCACCTTTCCTCTGGTCGGCAGCATAAGAGTTCCTCCCTCTTCACACTCATGGTGGGACTATCCAGCTGGGTGGTTTTTCAGCAACCCCTCCCCCCACTCCAGAACCAAATAGGAGGCAGGTGCGGAGGAGAGGTCTGGTGAGCGGCACAAGAGAGAAGCTCAGGTGAGGGTCACACATGGATATGCCGCCCTCATGCCGTCTGTCATCCAGCCACTGCGCCACCTAGAGGACTCTACTGTCCCGCTCCCCGCACTTGCTGCCACCGCATTGATCACAGGCAAATTAGTCGATTGCGAGGCCCTTGAGACTGCGGGGCCTTAGGCAATCGCCTAATTTGCCTAATTAGAGAGCCGCCTCTGATTGTCTGGCATTGCAATGACCCTACTACCTGTAAAATAATTAACATATTCTCCCGAACTTCACAGGCGCTTTGCGGTGCCAAGCCAGTACAGCCAGTATCCAGGCCCATCAGGGAATTGTCTGTAATCGTAAGTCTGGCCTCTGGCCTCAGGCCCAACTGAGCCTATATAATTCAGTGATTTTTTTCTTAAATAATTGTGCAGTATGCAGCAGCATAGGATGATATTGTTGATTTTGTAGTCTGCCATATGGATTGCTTTCATAAACAGCCAGAACCGGCTGACCATTATCCCAAAGGTATTTTCAATGACTCTTCTTGCTCTGGCCATCCGGTAGTTAAAGACCCTCCTTTCCGGGCTGATGGTCCTTTTGGGGAATGGCCTCATTAGGTACTTGCCTAGACTGAAGGCTTCATCTGCAATAAAGATGAAGGAGAGTCCTTCCAAGTTATCCACATCAGATGGCAATGCCAGGCCACCAGTCTGGAGACGCTGGTAAAACTCCGTCTGGGCAAAGACTCCTACATCCGACCATTCTTCCCCATGCCTACATAGAGGAACTCATAGTGTGCCGACACCACCAGCATTAACACTACACTATTAAACCCCTTATAGTTATAATAGTAAGACCCCGAATGGGGTGGTGGCACAATGTGGACATGCTTCCCATCTATAGCCCCTTTAGATCAGCTTCAACATATAGAAACATTTATGTTTTTATGTTATATATTTGTATGAAATTTTAAAGCATTGTATTAAAATCTTTAAATACGCTTAGGCATATTTATTGACATTAAAGTAGTTGTAAAGGCTATTTTATGTTTAATTCAAATAAAAAAGAGGTGATACTATTACTTACCTCCTATTGGGGAGTCTCCCAGCTGGCACAGTCCACTCCTCTTTCCCTGAGGGTGCCCCTTTAAGCAAGCCATGTGCTCGGGGGAACCCATGCAGGCATGCTTCAGAATCAAGCTGTTTTCTTTTAAAGACACACACATTGAGGCTCAGCCACACCCCGTTCTCTCCTTACAGGATTTAATTCATCCAATAGCTCCTGCTGCATTCAGAGTCTCTGTGAGACCAGCAAAAGAGATTAATGGTGCTGCAGATGGGGACAGGGCTGGCTCGAGAAAAGACTCAAGTACGTGTTTAGGTGGGGGTGGGGGAGGAAGCATATATTGGAAAGTTTTTTTGGCATTAACAGAATGCATTAAGGTAAACCGCCTTTCTTGATCATACATCACGGGACACAGAAGCTTCATTACATAGTGGGTTATATAGGCACCTTCGGTGATTGGACACTGGCTAACCCCAATTAAGGAGAATTCCTCCCCTATATAACCCTTCCCATATGGGAGGCACCTCAGTTTTTTCGCCAGTGTCTAAGGTGGTTGGTCACGTAAAACAGGTGCTATGAAGAAAGCTCTATGCAGGTCCCTGCAGGGGTCTAAGGGCTATACTAACTGGATCCATATCTCGGGCCTCGTCATTCGAAGAAACGAGGTTTTGCCTGTAAGTCCTCTCCTTTGGAAGACTGGGCTCTGGGAAAACCAGACTTGGTGTACTATTAAAACAGTGGCACGAAAGTTTCTGGCAGAGTCTTTTACAAGGTCCAGGTAAGAGGTTCCTCTGAGAAGAAACCCAAAAGACCCTGAAGGTTGGCACAACTCTGCCGTGATGGGTGAAGATTGGAAACTGTCTGTTTTCAGCAGTTCCTGTGGTGGGGACAGGTAAGAGAAGTTAATCCTATATAAATTGTATATTATGGATTTCTTCATGTGAGTAGTTGTTTGTCTTACCTGGTTTCCGCCACTAGAGGGAGTAAAGAGAGCAGCCTGGTGTATACTTACATGCCTTTCCAGGTTACACACTCAGTGAAGCCAGTCTCCGGACGGCTCAAACCCTTCTTCCGCTGCAGGCTCTGCCACAAAAAGGGCTAAAAAAGAGGTGCCACGTAGTCTGGGGGGATCCGCGCGGCTCAGCAGGTGGTCCCCTTCCTTCCCCTCGGACACTGATAGTCCTCGTGCATGCTCGCGTGTGCACGCGCAAGGGCGCGCTCCTATTAGCAGAATGAATGGGGGTGGGCGTGTGGTTGCGGGGCCGTGCATGCTGCACTCCACTGCACAGGCGCCAAAGCGGCAAATTTAAAAGCCCAGAGCACCAGGGGTCTGTAAGCAGATGGACACAGCGCTGTGGGCAGTAAGCATCCTAAGGGATCGGATCCAGGCAATCCTAAGACACCTACTCAGCATCAGGTTGTGCAGTTTAAGCATATATGTATATTGTGAGACTTGTAGCACAACAGTGATTGCACCTTGTACTAGTACCTCTGCTTTGTAGCTTAGGACTATGTCTCTCAGGGGGAGGTAACAAGGGCACTGGAAAATCACCGCCTAGGTCTAGGGGTCCTAAAGATGCCTGTAGGTTACACAGCCCCCCCCCCCAGAAGACTCCCTTAAGACTACATTGGAAGGTTTTTGAAGGGATAGCAGAAAAAGGGGTAGATTCCCTCCCTCTGCTGCAATTCCTCTTTCAGATGATACCTCTGACAATGAGGAGAGATCCCTATTATGGGATGGGGATCAAGAGCAGTCAGATGAATCAGAGGAAGAGGAAAGAGTCTCCTCCTCTCAGGCACTCAAGAAGCAGGTCCAAAATTACACTGAATTGGTGCGTACCACTTTCGGGAATGCCCATTGCTGAGGCTGCTACATCCTCTGTTTCTTCCCTGAGGGTCAGAAAAATCCCACAGACTGCTTTTTCCTTTCCAATTCATCCCTTAATGGATACATTGTTGTATGATATTGTATGAGGATTGGGGGCATCCCGATAAACTGTTTTCTCCTCCTAAAAGGTTTTCAATGCTTTATCCTCTGGAGGAAAGTTTCACCAAGAAATAGGGGGTCCCATCCGTGGATGCGGCTGTTTCTTGTGTGAAAAAAAGCCTGACCTGTCCTATGGATAATGCTCAGGTATGCAAGAGTCTTATTTGGTGGTTACAGACCAAGAATCTGCTGAAAGGCAAACTTTTCTTCCACTTCCATGGAAAATCGTAACTACAGATGCCAGTCTGACAAGCTGAGGAGCAGTGCTGGAAGAGGTATGCACGCAGGGAAGATGGTCTGCGACTGAAAGACTCCTGCCCATAAATATTCTGGAAATTCGGGCAGTTTACATGGCCCTCATGGACTGGTCTTACAGACTACAGGGTCACCTTGTTCGAATACAGTCCGACAATGCCACAGCTGTGGCTTATATCAATCACCAAGGTGGCACCAAAAGTCTGTATGCACAAAGAGAGGTGAATCGCATACTTGCTTGGGCAGAAAGGCATGGAACATGCCTTTCTGCAGTCTTCATTCCAGGAGCGGAAAATTGGCAAGCGGATTTTCTAAGCTGCCAACAATTATGCCCAGGAGAATGGGCTCTACACCCCGACATATTTCAAGCCATATGTTACAGATGGGGTACTCCGGATGTAGATCTGTTTGCGTCCAGATTCAACAAGAAGCTGGACAAGTTTGTGTCGAGAACAAAAGACGTACTTGCTCAGGGGTCAGATACTCTGACAATTCCCTGGGATCAGTACAATCTAATCTATGCCTTCCTGCCGTAACTGCTTCTGCAGCGGTTCCTGGGAAGAGTCAAGAGGGAAACAAAGTCGGTTCTGTTGGTAGTCCTGGCTTGGCCCAGACGACCTTGGTACGCAGAGATCATGAAGATGGCAGTAGGCAGGCCTTGGACCCTTACTCTCCGGACAGATCTACTCTCGCAAGGTCCAATCTACCATTTAACGGTTTGGCTGCTGAGACCCACATTCTGAAAGACCGTGGACTCTCGGGGTCAGTCCTTTCTACTCTGTTCAATGCCAGAAAGCCGGCCTCCAGGCTTATTTACTACAAAATCTGGAAGGCATATGTTTCCTGGTGTGAACCCGGGGGGGCATTCTAGAAAGTATGTCGTTAGCAGAATATTGGCTTTCCTCCAGTCGGGCCTAGAAATGAATTTGGCCGTAAGCACTATCAAAGTTCAGATTTCAGCTTTGTCTGTGTTTTTCCAGAAGCCACTTGCATCACATTCTCTTGTCTGGGCTTTCATTCAGGGGGCCATCCAGTTAAGACCGCCAGTCAAACCTCCAGTGTGCCCATGGGATTTGAATTTGGTTCTCTCTGCATTACAGGGACATCCGTTTGAACCATTACACTAGGCTTCGTTTTCTGTTCTTTTGACTAAAAAATTAGTCTTCTTGATAGCTATATCCTCAGCTAGGAGAGTTTCAGAGCTAGCAGCTCTTTCAAGCATAGAGCCTTATTTAATTATTCACAAGGACCGAGTAGTGATGCATGCTAATAGGTCCTTTCTACCTAAGGTGGTTTCGGGATTCCATTTGAATCAAGATGTAATCCTACCATCCTTTTTTCCAAATCCACAGTCTGCAGAAAAAGAGTCATTGCACACTCTAGATGTGGTAAGGGCAATCAGTATCTATCTGCAGGCAACCACTCAGATAAGAAAGACTGATTGTTTATTTATTTTGCCAGAAGGCCCTAAAAGAGGCCAGGCGGCATCGAAATCCACTCTCTTGAGATGGATTAGACAAGTTATTCTTCAGGCCTATAGTGTAAAGGGGAAGATCCCTCCTTTTCAAGTGAAGGCGCACTCATCTAGAGCTGTAAGTGCTTCTTGGGCAGTGCATCACCAGGTCTCCCTGTCTCAGATCTGTAAGGCTGCGACTTGGTCATCAGTCCATACATTCACCAGATTTTATCAGGTGGATGTGAGAGGGCAAGATGATACTGCCTTCGGGTGCAGTGTACTGCAGGCTGCAGTTTAGTTCCTCTGGTCCGTGACGGTCTATAATCCTGATCTGTGTCTCCTTCCCCTGAAACTGAGCATTGCTTTGGGACATCCCACTATGTAATGAAGCTTCTGTGTCCCGTGATGTATGATCAAGAAAATAGGATTTTTATATACAGCTTACCTGTAAAATCCTTTTCTTGAGAGTACATCACAGGACACAGAGCTCCCACCCTTCTTAGATTTTACGTGGTTTCCTATTACTTTGCTACAAAACTGAGGTGCTTTCCATATGGGAAGGGTTATATAGGGGAGGAATTCTCCATAATTGGGGTTAGCCAGTGTCCAGTCACCGAAGGTGCCTATATGTAATTATGTAATGAAGCTTCTGTGTCCTGTGATGTACTCTCAAGAAAAGGATTTTACAGGTAAGCTGTATATAAAAATCCTATTTTTGCATTTATAATCACTTTAATATAGAGACAGCATTCTGCTGGGGCCAATTCAACATGTTTCAGGTTTTTTTTTACTGTAAAAGTGAAAGGTAACATTAATATTAAACACTAAGAAGCTAAGGACTAAGTGCAAAGTATAGAATGCATAGCAACCAATCAAAATCACTATATATTTTTGCCCTTTAATTTGTTCATCGATTAAGAGTCTATTAGTATTAAATGTGATTATACTTTACTTATGCTCTTTATGACTTTTACAATTGTCCAAATGTGCTGTTAGCTTGGGAAGCAAAATCAGAGCTCTACTTTGCTTTGCAAAAACAAAGATCTTGTCAGAAATAATACTTCAAGATGTTGTCAGAAGTACATTAAAGTTGCAAACAGGTATGCCACCATTACTCCCCCAAAGTACTAACATATACCACTCTATAAAAGAGATCCATTTAGGCTCAGAGCTATTCTTGTGCACATTATGTAAAAGCTATCTTATTCTGATACAGATTTTAACAGAAAATGAACAGCAGAAATGTTTGTTTCACTGTAATGTCTGAAGAGGTTCTTGTGTATAAATGCTGTTAGCAACTAGAACAAAAATTTCTAAGCTGCTTTCTTTGTTGATTAGATAAAGGTGTTAGTATGATTTTTTATGAATAAAATTACTATATCAGAGTCAACTGACAGCAGGTAACACTTAATGTCTAGCTCATAAGCCAAGCTCAATCTGTTATTTTTGTGCTGGTTGAGTAGGAAAATCCCAAAAGTATAAAAAAAAGATAGGAACTATTTTTTTTTATTTTACCTAAAAGATAAAAAAAAAAAAAAAAAAAAATTGCGGAGAAGCATAGCCCTCACTTAGAAGGGTTTTAGTCAGCCGTTCTTCCTTTAGTTCTTCACCTTTCCAGATATTCCCTCCTTCAGTCTTCTCCTTAAGACTCAGATGCTGCCATTCCCTCACAAACTATAGTTTGCAGCAAGTTTTCATCTAGCTTATTTAACTTACTGCTAAAAACATCGTAGCTATCTCTGTTGTTAGCATATGATATGTTAATGCAGCCCTCAAATTTTCCACTTGCCTACTCATATTTTGCAAGTGGAAAATGGTTTCTGGCGAGCCGGGGCTGCCTCTGAGTGGGAGGGCGAGCACCACGACAGGCAGAGTTGAATGGGAGCTGTTCTCCCAGCGATTGCCCCTGGGGGAACAGAGAGTGGAGGAAAAGGCAAGCTGGCCAGATCACAGAGCATGGATTGCATGCTGTAACAGCTTACATTTGAATTGCTGTCTACTTGCGGTCACACACAGCCCCGCCTCCTGACCCAGTACTTGTGACAGACACATCCCAATGTTCTGTCTGTCACAAGTGCCAGATCAGGAGGCAAGCCTGTGTGTGCACTCTCCCTTCCTCTGCACAGGTCACACTGCAATTATGGGCACAGGCGAGTCTGTATTGGTGGACATTGGTCATGCTGTAATGATGGGCACAGACAAGGCTGCAATTATAGGTACAGGTCATGCTGCAATAGTGGGCACAGGTCACGCTGCAATGATGGGCACAGGCGAGGCTGTATTGATGGGCATTGGTCACGCTGCATAGATGGGCACAAATGAGGCTGCAATAACGGGCACAGGTCATTCTGCAATGATGGGTACTGGTCACGCTGCATTGATGGGCACTGGTCATGCTGCAATGATGGGCACAAGTGAGGCTGCATTGGTGGGCACTGGTCACGCTGCATAGATGGGTACAGGTGGGGCTGCTTAGATGGGCACAGGTCAGGCTGCAATGATGGACACAGGTGAGGCTGCAATGATGGACATAGGTGAGGCTGCATTGGTGGGCACTGGTCATGCTGCATTGATGGTCACAGGTCACGCTGCAACAGTGGGCACAGGTGAAGCTGCATTGGTGGGCACTAGTCATGCTGCATTGATGGGCACAGGTGAGGCTGCATTGGTGGGCACTGGTCCTGATGCATTGATGGGCACTGGTCACGCTGCATAGATGTTCACAGGTATGGCTGCATAGATGTTCACAGGTGAGGCTGCATTGATGGGCACAGGTAAGACTGCATTAATGGGCACAGGTGAGACTGCATTGATGGGCACAGGTGAGGCTACATTGGTGGGCACTGGTCACGCTGCATAGATGGACACAGATGAGGCTGCATAGATAGGGACATGTCAGGCTGCACTGATGGACACAGGCAAGGCTGCACTGATGGCCACAGGTGAGGCTGCATTGATGGGCACAGGTGAGGCTGCATTGATGGGCACAGGTGAGGCTGCATTGATAGGCACTGGTGAGGCTGCACTGATAGTAACTGATAAAGTTGCTGCAATGATGGACCCAGGTCACGCTGCAATGATGGGTACAGGTGAGGCTGCATTGGTGGGCACAGGTCACGCTGAAATAATGGGCACAGGTCATGCTGCAATGATGGGCACTGGTCACTCTGCATAGATGGCACAGGTGAGGCTGCATTGATGGGCACAGGTGAGGCTACATTGGTAGGCACAGGTCATGCTGCAATAATAAGCACAGATCATGCTGCAATGATGGGCAAATGTGAGGCTGCATTGGTGCGTACTGGTCATGCTGCAATGATGGGCACAGGTCACTCTGCAATGATGGGCATAGGTCACGCTGCAATGATGGGCACAGGTGAGGCTGCATTGGTGGGCACTGTTTGTTAGTGTATTTAAATCTGCTAATACGTCTAACACTCCCTCCCCCCCAGACTGGCAATGGTGATGTCTACTGTGCCTCCTGTTCTCATTCCTCCAGAGTTGTCTCACTAATACAGGAGGTATGTTACTGGCCAGATCACCAGATGAAAATGAAGGGGGAAAAAAAGCCAAAGAAAAGAATAAACAAAGTGTTACTAGACCTACTGATTTCCAACAATACAGAGCTGATCACGGATGTGAAAATAAGGGGCAATCACAGGTCAATTAGCTTCAGTATAAATCACATAAATAGGAAACATAAAGGGAATACAAAGACACTGAATTTCAAAAGAGCCAACTTCCCTAAACTATGAACCTTAGTAGAAGATATAAATTGGGATACAATCTTAGGAACAAAGAACATGGAGGAGAGATGGGTTTGCTTTAAGAGCGTATTAAATAAGGGCATGGGCCAGTGCATCCCATTGGGAAATAAATTTAAAAGAGCGAATAAAAATTATGGATGGCTTAACCTCGCTGGCGGTATGATTAGTTCCAGTTTTAGGTGCTGAAAGCAGTACAATTATTTTGCATGGAAATTCGGCGTTTTATATTGTAGTCCTGTAATTCTTAGGAATAACTCTCTTAAATCTGTTCAAACCAGAATCTAGCAGACATCCCGGGTATGATAAAGTTTATAATATAATAAATAATAATAAATATTATTCAATAATGTAATCAAATCCAAAAACACTGAAATTTGCTCATTTGCAGAATTGTCACTGTCATTAGATTTAGTGTTTGATGATGAATTTCCCCACAAATCGCTATCACTCAATTCTGCAAGTGATTATAATTTATTATTGCTGTTTTCTAGTTGGTCAAAAATCACTTTTGACATAAAGGGACACTTTTTGGTTGCTATTGACAATCTCCAAATTCCAGGAAGAAAAAAGAGTATTTATAATATAAAAGTGCATGCAGGGCACTGCACAGACCACTAGGGACAAAGGGGGTGTGTAATTTTTTTATACAGTACTGTAATCTGTAACATTACAGTACTGTGTGTGTTTTGTGTGTTTTAACCTTTTTGAATTTGGCGCCGATCTCCGCTCCCGTGCGCCATAACGTCGCAGGGAACGGAGCTCGGCGGCACTCGGGCACTGTGTGAATCGAGCGGAGATTTAAGTATATAAACAGTAAAAAAGGGAGGACAAACCATATTGGCCATATAAAGAATGAGGAAGGAAATCTGGTTACAAAGGATGGGGAGATGGCGAAAGTATTGAATTTATTTTTCTCCTCAGTCTTCACAAAGGAATCAGGGGGCTTCAGTAACCAAAACTGCAGTGTTTATCCTCATGACACATCACAGGAAGCACCCTCATGGCTAACAGAGGACAGAATTAAAGATAGACTTGGAAAACTTAACATTAATAAGTCACCGGGACAAGGTGGCTTGCATCCGAGGGTCCTTAGGGAACTTAGTCGAGTAATTGCCAGACCATTGTTCCTAATTTTTACTGACAGTCTACTAACGGAATGATACTAGCTGATTGGAGAAAAGCCAATGTAGCACCAATATTTAAAAAGGGGCCAAAATACATCCCTGACAATTACAGACCAGTTAGCCTAACATCAATAGTATGCAAGCTCCTGGAGGGGATGATAATGGACTATATGCAAGATTTTAGTAAAGAAAACTTTATCATTAGCAGTAATCGGCATGGATTCATGAAGAATCATTCTTGTCAAACTAATCTATTAACTTTGTATGAGGAGGTGAGCTGCCATCTAGATAAAGGAGACGTGGTGTATCTGGATTTTGCAAAAGCATTTGACACAGTTCCCCATAAACATTTACTGAAAAAAAGGTTAATAGGCCAATGATATTGCACAGGGGGTAGTGCCACATCCAATATTAAATGAGAACAAGAAAAAATCCCCTATGTGGTGGACTTTTAAGGCACTATATTATTTCAAAGGATATTGGTAAAGTGTGTTAATAGTATCAAAAACATTTGTTTAGAAAATATATAAATAAAAACAATATTCAAGTATAAAAACAAGGAATGTTTAAACATATCTATACATTTATACACTGCTATACATATAGAATATACAATACAGTTTATAGTCTCTCGTGGCTGACGCGTTTCAGGGTGCTAAGTTGTCTCCTTCTTCAGGGTATATGCGAGAAGAAACCATATCTAGATATTGTAGTAGTGTAGTCAACATTCCAATGATTGTATCTTTAAAAACATGTGAGGGTACAGGTCCTTTAAATTCACACTCTGGAGACCCACAGTTGCACAAATATGTGTAGATGTTCACAATAGGAGGCATGGCCTAAAAGGAGGGTGCCTGAGAACACACTGGGGTTGGGAAAAGAGGAACCCTGTTAAGAATAAACCTACAAGAATGCCAGCTATTGTATGCACTTCAAACACTGCCAAATTGTCATATTACAGAGCTAAAAAATATTTGTAAAATCTTCTGCTGTACCTAGATTTCCTAGACCTTGCAAGATCGCATGGCTGATACTTCTGAGCCATGGCCTTCAAGACAGAGGGCTCCAACTGTCTCAGGGATAGTGTGGCCAGATATGTCACTGATTCGTTTGATGTTCACAAAATGAAAGATAGTAAATGAGGTAAACATGTGTTCACTGGCTAAAAGGTACCGTATGTTGATAAAATGAATGATAGTAAATAAGGGGAACCTGCGTTCACTTTAAATACCTGAACATCATTGAGGGAAGTTAGAAAAAAACTGTATTTAATTTCTAGCAAGTGATTCATTATTTGAGGTGAAAACAACTTCATCCTATTTAATAAACTCAATAAACATTCAGTTTGCTAAGTGAACAGTTTGTGTTCCATTAGCAACAAAGACTAACTATGGTGGCATTCATTTATTGCACTGTATAACACATTTGCTTGCTTAGTAATAAAATCATATTCTAATAAATGAACATCACCTATGCAAGAGTACTCCATGGCACATTATATTTATAAATCACACTCAAATAATAATGTTTTCATCATATTTCTTTCACATACTCCTTTTATGTAAGAATCCTCAATCATAGGCATCTGCTGCTGAGTCAACGCTCACAACTTGGATTAAATGATTGGTAATTCAGTGGCTGTTCTATAAGGGAAATAAGGATAAGTAAATATTAATCTAGACCTTAGGCAGATGTTAAGTGAAAGTAGCAGATAAAATGTTGGTTGAATTACAGTAGTACGGTTCTAGGAATGTGAACTTGTCCTGGAATTTGTAAAGGATTTAGTCAATGTGATTATGTGTCTGACTGCTGTAAGGACTGACATTCCAGACCTGCATCTTCCCATGTTACTAATATATGTTTCTGGCCACCCAGCTAAATACACTGGGTAGCAAAGCTCCTTAAAGCTTAGTTAAATCAATATATATATAAAATTTATCTCCATAATTATCATAATACGTTTTGTAAAAAGTATCAGATGTTTTTGTGATGTAGTTACAGTTTTATATAGTCATTCTAATACAGTCCACTGTTATAGGATAAACACATAAGTTATATGCTTGTAATCAAATTATTCAAACAGCTTGTTTCTTGCCAGCATAATTTAGATGGCAATGGGTGATAAGTATTTTAGAGAATGATATTTCTGAATAATCTTTGTACCATTGCTATTTCCCCCCCCCCCCCCAAAAAAAATTCATAAGGAATGGTCCTTCTTTCTAAAAATGTGCATGTTAACCTCCCTGGCGGTATGATTATTTCAGATTTTTGGTGCTGAAAGTGGTACCATTATTTTGCATGGAAATTTGGCATTTTTTATTGTAGGCCTGTAATTCTTAAGGCCCATACACACGATCAGACTTTTTGACAACAAACATGCAAATTAGCGGTTTTGGAGCAACATCCGACCTTGTGTACGCTCCATCAGACAAACTTTTTTGGTTTTCATCGGACTTTTGTTGGCTGTGCGAACGGACAAACTTTCTGGCAACAAAAGTCCGATGGAGCAAAGTCTGATCGTGTGTACAGAAAACCATAGGACTTTTGTACAAAGTACAAACGGGCATGCTCAGAACCAATGCAAAAGATCAGACAACAATACAGAAGTTGACCAAAGGTGGCAGTAAAGAGCAGAAAAACCACATGATTTGGTGAAAGTTGGCTGAAAAAGTCCTGCTGTGTGTATCAGTTCAGTTCAGGGCCGACGCCCTTTGTACAAAAATCCAAGGGAAAGTTTGTACAAAGTCCTATCGTGTGTATGAGGCTTTAGGAATAACTTGCTTAAATCTGTCTAGTAGACATCCTGGGTATGATAAAGTTTCAAAAACAAAATCATAAATTATAATATAATAAATAACTATAAATAATTATACCAAATAATAATATAATAATAATAAAAATTATTCAACAATGTAACCAAATCAAAAACACTGAAATTTGCTCAGTTTCAGAATTGTCGCTGTCATTACTTTTCAATGTTTGATGACGGATCTCCGCACAAATCACTATCGCTCAATTCTGTGAGTGATTCTAATTTATTATTGCTGTTTTCTAGCTGGTCTAAAACCACTTTTGATGTAAAGGCATGGTTTTGGTTGCTATGGACAATCTCCAGTTTACAGGCAGAAAGAACAGTTTTTATAATATAAAACTGCATGCGGAGCACGGGACAAACCACTAGGGACAAAAGGGATGTGAAATAAGTTCTTACAGTAATGTAATCTGTTTCACTTTTTGAATTTGGTGCCGTTCTCCATCCCCATGTGTCGCAACGCTAGCAGGGAACAGAGCCCGGTTCCGTTATGAATCGAGCGGAGGACGAGACGCTTACACTGCGGGGATACATCGCAGGATCCAGGGGAGACAGAGAAAAAGCTGTGCTGAAAATCATAACGTATACATGATAAACTATATACTTAAATATCAATGAGTGCTACAAATTGCAGTGTAATTAAATACTGCTACCATAAATATTGATCAATCTTGTTCACATGTGTGTTGTTATTCAATACCCAACATGATATGAATATGGGAAAGGTGAGGAAGTCTGTCATGATTGTTTTGCTCTGTGTGCTTCTTAATTTCCTATATGGTCACCAAGAGAGGAAGTGAAGAGAAATGTCCCCAAGAGGGACACCATCAGCAATGAAAACCTAGGTTTTAACCCTTCTCCACCCTAACCACAACCATAAAAAAATGTAGTTGGAGTTGGACTTCATCCTATAACACTGATATTTCCTCAGACAGACAGAAAGACTTAAAATTGTGTGGTATACAGTAAATTAAACCTTTTGTTAACAAAGTACCAACATGTTAATGTTCAGAAATGTCCTGAAGTATTGCATTTTCTTAGTAAGGATAAAGTGGCAGATGTTCTTAAACATTTTACAGCAAATACAAAATTGCTTAAAAAAACAGGGACTCTTTCCAAGGACTAGCTGTGCTTGGCATGCAGAATGTATAGCTGCAGCTGCCCAGTCCACACTGAGAATCTTACTAACTCTCTAGCTGACAGCTGCCTCCTATTCCCCGCCCTTGGAGTGACAGATGCCTACTCTCTTTCATGTAACAATTTCACTACATGTTGTATTTGTCGGAGACCGATAAATGTGACATTGCTCAGATTTCTCCTGCCTTCCGCTGCTCTATTAACCGCTCTTCATCTGGATAAACTAGAATTCTCATAAAACAAAGCCATTTAAACTGTGGCACTACAAAAAAACAGCAGTCAATCCATATTATTAAGTATATTATATAAATTCAATTGTATTGAAATTCCATTGTAAGATCTCTGAATGAAAGGTAAAACAATATCTGTATTAGATTAATAATTGTTGCAAGGTTCCGGTGTATAGCTACACTTTACTGAATTATTATATTATATTCTTTGTGAAACAAACTATGGGTTGTATTATAAAATAGTAGGGAAGAAAGCTTGTAAGTGTAAGTAGGTATCCGCTTTTAAGTTTCTGAGTTATTATTCTTTCCCATCTTTGTTCAGTGTCAGTGCTGTGATTCTGTTCTAATTGTATAACGTGAGTTCCTGAATGTTGCCCTTAGGTTAGATAGAGATTAATATGTTGCTGACTCCCAGGAGTTCATAACACTGCCTCTAGTGGCTGGTTATAAATACAATGGGAGGCAGTTCATTTGGAGGTTCCATGCATGAGATTGGCAAGAGGAAATCACTGTGTTATGTGAGACAACCCTTTATCACACCACCGTTTCCCTAATGTGTTTTGAGTGGGGGTACCGAAGATGGACACAATTACTAGGACTCTTGTTCTAAGGGACTTTAAACTACAAGTTATGATGTCCAAGGGGGGCAGCCTGATGTTTTGTTGCAGTAAGAGAGGAACACATGGAGATATCTGTATGGAAGATAATCTAATGATTGAGATGCTTTCTAGTAAAGTTCAGTTTTGAATAGTTTTTCTGGTCTAAATTTATTCAAAAGGGTGCATGCATGGTGTATTACAAGAACAAGGCTTATTAAGGAGGACAAGTTGAGGTATAGAAGATGCAGTATGAATGTTTAAACATGCAATGAAGGTATTTGGAGGAGGCTATTTTGACTTTCCTAATGACTACAATACTAGTGTCAAGTGCATAAGCAGCTAGCCATTTGGGAAGCAGTGACTTGCCAAAGGTGCTGAAAGGCCCTGGTAGGGCAGGATCTTATGAGCCTTTCTCCTTCCCTAGCAATTGAAACCCCAATAATGAATCTGACATCAAAGCACAATGCATATTAGAAACCCAGCTTGGAAGTCATGGAAGATGGAGTGAGGCCTCGGGGTTGATACGTTTGGGATATATAAAAGAGTTCAGTTTACTAGTGTCCAAATGTAACATACAGATTAATGTCACTGGGAGTGAGGTGGCTGGGCTGATGGAGTCGAGTGCAGATTCAGCACTACCTGCTCAGAAATGTTGTACAAGAGAGGGAAGAGAGGGAAGAAGCATCATTTTAACTGTTCTCCACAGTGTGCAGAGCATACAGCATTGATGAACTGTGCCACAAATTACCAGGGTTACATTTTAATGTTGATGTGGAATAGTGTCACCTTTAGGATGGAACGTTGCCTTAAATATCACATTTGTATTAAGGCACAGCCTCCTTTGGGCACTAGTGAATGCTATCTCCCGGCCCACCACATGGGAGCAGAAAGCCTTGCCACAAGCTCTTAAGTGAAGAACTTAAAGTATGTAAAGTTGTAAACCATAACAATGAACTTCATTTCTTCCTCCGTTTTTCAGCTGTTAAAAAATGTAATTGAAGGTCTTTTGTTTCATCTGTTGGCTAAGTGCAGAAACTCTGTTAATCACGTCAAAGTTGTCTTGTGTCCTGTACGCACTTCCTATGTTATCTTGAGCAAGGCAATTTGCCCTCCTAGTTCTTATTTTTTCCCTACAGAACTCTTATTTTCTATGTTTTACAGATGAAGGGAGTATAAGGATTTGTGTAATCTGACAAAAGACAATTGAACTGTGGAGGACTGACACCACTCAGACCACAAAAATGTGTACATTTCTAGCAGATCAACAGGTATCGTTCTGTACTTGCAGGGTCCTGAACTAGTTGTTCCTGAAAAAGGAATAAGTACATAAAATAAGCAGTTGAGTGGTTTAAATAAACATTGCCATGGTAAGAAATAGGATTAATTTAATAATGGAGGAACAGGTAAATAGAGGGGAAGAAGGGTAAATAAGAATTGATTTAATGGAGAAATAAGTTAGAAGACAGAGGAATGTAGGCATCAAAGATTCTTTGCATGGTAATACAAAGATCCTATATTTTAACACATGTTGAACAAGTCTAGATTTTCATTTAGAATATTCTAGTTTGCTTTATAGAGCAAAGAATATTTGTATGAACATCTCATTTCTTGAGGTGCTAAAATGGCAGGGCAGTGCACCCCCCCCCCCCCAAACAACCCCATTTTGGAAAGCAGACACCCAAAGGAAATTGCTGAGAGGCATGTTAACCCCACTGAATATTTTATTTTTGTCACAAGTGATTAACCAGTTCCCGACCGGCAAACGATGATGTACGTCGGCAGAATGGCACGGGCAGGCAAACTGGCATACAGGTACGTCCAGTTGAATTTTCTGCCCTGCCATCACGCGCGTGTGCCGGTTGGGCCCCCCGTGAGTCCGGTCACGGGTACTGCGGACTCGATCGCCGCAGGGATGCCCGCAAACGTCTCAAGGGGAAGGAGAATGGGGAGATGCCATTGTAAACAGCATCTCCCCGTTCTGCCTAGCAACAAGTGACACTGATCTCTGCTTCCTGTGATTGGAGCAGAGATTAGTGTTCACTAGCACACAGCCCATCCCCCCACAGTTAGTAACACGCCCCTAGGACACACTTAACCCCTACACTGCCACCCCCTGGTTAACCCCTTCACTGCCAGTGTCCTTTACACAGGAATCAGTGCATTTGTATAGCACTAATTGCTGTATAAATGACAATGGTCCCAAAAATGTGTCAAAAATGTCCAATGTGTCCGCCATAATGTCGCAGTCACAATAAAAATCACTGATGGCCGCCATTACTATTAAAAAAAAATATTAATAAAAATGCCATAAAACTATCCCATATTTTGTAAACGTTATACATTTTGCGCAAACCAATCAATAATCGCTTATTGCTATTTTTTTACCAAAAATATGTAGAAGAATACGTATCGGCCTAAACAGAGGAAAAAAACGTTTTTTTATATATTTTTGGGGAGTATTTATTATAGCAAAAAGTAAAAAATAATGAATTTTTTTTCAAAATTGTCGCTCTTTTTTTGTTTATAGCGCAAAAAATAAAAACAGCAGGGGTGATCAAATACCACCAAAAGAAAGCTCTATTTGTGGGAAAAAAGGACTTCAATTTTATTTGGGAGCCACGTCGCATGACCGCGCAATTGTCAGTTAAACTGACGCAGTGCCGAATCGCAAAAAGTGGTCTGGTCATTGGCCTGCAAAATGGTCCGGTCTGAAAGTGGTTAAAAAATGACAAAAATAAATAAATTACACAAAGTTGTCACTAAATGATATATTCCTCACTGCCATGGTTATATGTGGAATTAACCCCAAAGTACATTCTGCTGCTTCTTCTGAGTACGGGGATACCACATGTGCAAGCCTTTTTGGGAGCCTAGCAGCTTACAGGATCACGAAAACCAAGCATCGCCTTCAAGATTTCTATGGGTAAATTTTTGATTTCACTCCTCACTACCTATCACAGTTTGGAAGGCCATAAAATGCCAAGATAGCACAACACCCCCCCCAACCCCAAATTACCCCATTTTGCATAGTACCCAACCCCAAATGACCCCATTTTGGAAAGTAGACACCCCAAGCTATTTGCTGAGAGGCATGCTGAGTCCATGGATTATTTTATATTTTGCAACAAGTTGCGGGAAAATTACAAACTTTTTGTTTGCACAAAGTTGTCACTAAATGATATATTGTTCAATTGTTCAAACACCCTGAAATACATTCTGCTGCTTCTCCTGATTATGGGGATACCACATGTGTGGGACTTTTTGGCAATCTATCCGCGTACAGGACCCAGAAAATCAATCACCGCCTTCAGGCTTTCTAATGGCGTACATTTTTTATTTCACTCCTCACTACCTATAAAAGTTTCAGAGGCCATGAAATGCCCAGATAGCATACCCCCCCTTCCTCCCCATGACCCCATTTTGGAAAGTAGACACCCCAAGCTATTTGCTGAGAGGCATGTTGAGTATTTTGAAGATCTCGCTTTTTGTCACAAATTTTGAAATTTGAAAAAAGAAAAAGAACATTTTTTCTTTTCTTTCTTCATTTTCAAAAACAAATGAGAGCTGCAAAATACTCACCATGCCTTTCAGCAGATACCTTAAATACCTTGGGGTGTCTACTTTAAAAGATGGGGTCATGGGGGGGGTTTGTGCTATCTGGACATTTCAGGGCCTCCGCAACTGTGATAGGTAGTGAGGAAGTGAAATCATTATTTTACGCCCTTAGAAAGCCTGAAGGCAGGCCTTGGCTTTCGGAGTCCTGTACACTGCTAGGCTCCCAAAAAGTCTCACACATGTGGTATCCACATACTCAGGAGAATCAGCAGAATGGATTTTGGGGAGTAATTCTACATATGCCCATGGCATGTTTGAGCATAATAGCATAGCATTTAGTGACAAAAAAAAAGTTTGTAATTTTCCTGAAAGTTTTGACAAAATATAAAATATTCCATGGGCTCAACTTGCCTACCATCAAATAGCTTGGGGTGTCTACTTTCCAAAAAGGGGTAATGGGGGGGGGGTTTGAACTGTGCACAACATTAGAAGCTTATATCACATATCACCCACTCTTTTAACCCCTTGAAGACAAATGCCCTTTCTGACACTTTTTGTTTACATGAAAATGTCTTTAAACCTCCAAACATTCGATTTCTTCGATTTCTTTGAAAAGGCCCTAATGGTGGGTGTTTCCATTTTTTTTCACGCAGTATTTGCACAGCGATTTTTCAAACGCAATTTTTTTGGAAAAAAAAAACACTTTTTTAAATTTTAATGCACTAAAACACACTATGTTGCCCAAAAGTTTAATGAAATAAAAAAGATGGCCGAGTACATGGATACCAAACATGACATGCTTTAAAATTACACACAAACGTGCAGCGGTGACAAACTACATACATTTTTAAAAGCCTTTAAAATCCTTTACAGGTTACCACTTTAGATTTACAGAGGAGGTCTACTGCTAAAATTACTGCCCTCAATCTGACCTTTGTGGTGATGCATGGTGCAATTGTTGTTTACATATGACAACAGACCGATGCTTGCATTCAGCTTTGCGCGTGAGCGCAAAGCATGAGAGGGGTGCTTTCTTTTTTTTATTATTATTTATTTTGCTTTTTTATTTTATTTTTAAAGCGGAGGTCCACCCTAAAATGGACCTCCGCTCATCGGAATCCCCCCCCTCCGGCGCCACAATTGGCACCTTTCAGGGGGGAGGGGGGTGCAGTTACTTGGATAATCCAGGTAACTGCACCCACTTCCGGGATAGCTGTCTGCGGAAAGGGGCGTAGATTACGCCCCTTTCCGCAACTGCCCGCCCCTTTGCGCAAGTGCCCCGCTGCCTGCTGGGAAACACACAGTTCCCAGAGGCAGCGGGGACCGTCCGGATTGCGCCGCGCGGCTCGCGCATGCGCAGTAGGGAACCGGGAAATGAAGCCGAAAGGCTCCATTTCCTGATTCCCATACCCAAGATGGCGGCGGCAGCACCCGAGTGTCGATCTAGAGATCGGCTTCGGGTGCCGACATCGCGGGCGCGCTGGACAGGTAAGTGTCACCATTTTAAAAGTCAGCAGCTGCAGTATTTGTAGCTGCTGACTTTAAAAAAAAAAAAAACGCGGAGTCTCGGCGGACTCCCGCTTTAAACTGTTCCTTTCATTTTATTTTTTTGTAATAATTTTTATTGTTATCTCAGGGAATGTAAATATCTCCTATGATAGCAATAGGTAGTGACAGGTATTCTTTATTGAAAAAAATGAGGTCTATTAGACCCTAGATCCCTCCTCTGCTCTCAAAGCATTTGACCACACCAATATCAGTGTGATAAAATGCTTTTCCAAATTCCCAATGGCGCTGTTTATATCCGGAGAAACCTAAGTCATGAAATGCTCATAGCTTCCGGTTTCTTAGGGCAAAGAGATGATTGGAGCCATTCTGGTCTCCGATCAGCTCTATGGTCAGCTGGTGGAACCGCCGGCTGCATTCTCAGGTTCCCTATAATATCAAGTGAGTATTCCGCTCTGTAATGAGAGAGGAAAAAATAAAATCTAAAAACTGCTGCAAAGCACTGGGAGGTTATACAGTAACCGCAAGAGAAATTGACAATGAAAAATAGTGCTGTGTTGTTAAATGATACTATACTGTGACTAAAAAAGGCATATGTGGTGAAAACACCTGATAAATCCACATAAACAATGAACAATGGCTAATAGTGAAGCAAATATCAATATGTGCCAAACATATAACATAAATAACTGTTAAAAGTTTCTGTTGGTAATCTATACTTATGAAAGATAAAAATTTAAATAAAAAAGTAAATAAAATTAAATAATAAAGTCCTCTGAAAAGTGATTCACAATCCTCCAAAAAGTGATTCACAATCCTCCAAAAAGTGATAGATGATAAAGTGCTCCGTGCAATAGACAAGAATAAAGTGACTTTCTTTCTTCTGTGCAAGAAAACTATATATAAAGTGCAGTATGCTTTTCTTTACTGGTGACATCCTTCTGTGCTATGCACTATAGTGATGGATGGTCTCTTACCTCAAGGCTGCGGGGTAACAGCATGTGTATATTAATCACAGATGGTTCTTGTCAGTAGTCAAATCTCCTATGTTTGTGTATTTTAAATGTGGGAATGGAAGTCTGCTCCATTTCAGGCTGGTGCCACTTATCTATTCCACACAAAAATGTGTAACTCCCGCAATTCAGGTAAGTATAAGATGGCAGGTGGAAGAAGAGAGAGATTCCAAGATAGTTAAATATTTGGTTCACTATTAGCCATTGTTCATTGATAATGTGGATTTATTAGGTGTTTTCACCACATATGCCTTTTTTAGTTTCAGTATAGTATCATTTAACAGCGCAGCACTATTTTTAATTGTCAAATTCTCTGGTTCCTTGTTAGGACAGGAGAGCCCAAGAAAACCATGGACGATGGTGGGGGGGGTATGTTCCCTCCCACTGCTTGCAAAAGCAGCCCAGAGGCTAATTAGCCACTAGGTTTGCTTTTACATGAAAGCCGACCGCTGGCTGAAAAGAATAATACCAAGATGAATAATACCTGCAGGCATCATTCTGGTATAACCACTCAAAGTCCAGCAACTTACCAGCATATATTGGGGCATATATTGTAATGTTCTTTTTTTCATGCAGCCTGTGGGCTGCATGAAAAAAAGAAATTGATCGGTGGGTATGCACACCATTAGAATACCTCCCTTCACCCACCCACTTCTAATGATGGGCATACATGCACCATTTTTTTTTAACTGTGGTGGTGAAATCACCTCCTACAGTGCTGGAGTAACTGATTTACGTATTGTGAGAGCAAACGCTGTTGCTGTCAAGATAGATAAATCAGTGGTGTGGCTGAATGGCTTACCAGAAAAGCAAACAATGGTAACGATAAAACAACTTGATTTTTTTAATGCAATCTGTGCCTAAAAAATATATGATGAAGCATGGGGGCAATCCACCCCTAATGTTAGGCAAGTCCCTCCTCTACCCCTGCCCCCATGTTGTGGTATACAGTATATGCTCTTTTTTTAACTGTGGTGGTGAAATAACCTCCTACAGTTCTGGAGTCACAGCTTTCGTGGGAGCAAACACTGTTGCTGTTAGAATAAATAAACCCGTGCTGCAGCTGAATGACCTACCTGCTAAGAAAATGATGGTTAACAATAAAACAAAATAACATTACAGTATAACAGTAAGACATACCATACCTACAAAGCAAATACAATAAAACATAGCAAAAATAAAACATTACAGTTCTAAAATACAGTAACAATATAGAGAGTATAATAGATATGGAACAATAGACAGCAAACAACAGCAATTGTCATTGCCATTGGGTTCATGTGCCATAGATGCCCGCACGGACGCCCAGGGGACAGTTTATGGAAGCATTCGGCCATTACCCTGTTATTTGACGGTTTGGATCATCTGTTCCTCATGCTGTCCCACTTTTGGAGGTCCCTGACTTCATCAAGCTTATTTGCTTCCAAGTAGCTTTCCCTTTAACATCTCCAGCGTCACAAAGGATTTTTGCTCTTTGGTGTCAGCAATAGGGTATTTTCCAACCTGCCTTGTAAGCTTGCACCGGACGTGAATGGTCACTTCCAATTCCAGCGGCTTGGTGGTGGGCGTGGACTTCCAGTTGAGCGTGATATCAGACGCCGGCTTTTGGCGCCATGGAGAGGGGCTATTTAAACCCGGCTGTCATTTGTAGCCGGCTGTGGAGTACAGAGGAGCTCGGGACTTTCTCGTATCGCGATGTTAAGGTATAGAACATATCTCTGGATGGCTGTAGTTGGGAACTTTTTAATTAGTTATACTTTGGTACATTTGTCATGTTTTGATCTGTATCCTTATCTCTTAAACCAGGTCACCTTTTGGGAGTAATCTGATTTCTTTTTGGGGAGGCGTTTCACGTTTGTTCAAGGGTGTGGGCATCCATTTGTATTTGGTGGTGTGGGAGCCCTAAAAGGTGAGAGATTTCTTATTGTGGCCAAATACAAGCAATACTTACCTCGCATGTGTTATTGTGTGCTATAGCACCAGACTGTGATAAACCCCTACATATATTGTTTGTACACAGATCTCGTTGATGTTATATTACCATCTACCAGACAATTGTCCAGTGTATGGACAACCCGAGCCCCTGAACCTGTTTTGACGCTTTTATTTATCTATTAGTGTGAGGTAGGTTTTTGGTCAGTATCAGAAGCCTGTTTTGATCTTTTTCCTCCTTCCCTCTATCCATGTTTGATTAAGGTTTTTCTTTGTCTTTTATGACTTGGAGTTTTTACAGGCAATGCATTTCTATGATATTGAAGCAAGGTTGCAGTAAACTTTACCCCTCTCTATGGGCTATCTGGCACTTTATGGACCATCTCTCTGGTGTATGTGCAAAACAACACTTTTTCCTTTGGGAACCATTTCTGCATTGAATCTGATCCCTATACCCCCCTATTTTGGAGGTAGGGGCTACATGTAATATCATGTTGTGCATTGGAACATATACTCTCAGGAATTTTGTTGGGGTTATGGGGGTCTGAAGCCACGCATCTGCAAATTTGTGTTTATGTTAATATATGTTTAAATATTTGGATGTACTAATTGTTGTGTTCTTTCCTAGTTATATACATCTTGAGGACTTACTCTTTTATACTCAGATAAAGTATTTTGTGTCCTTTTCCTGAGGAAGCCCTACGTGCGAAACATGTCGAAAAATGGGAACAGAATGATTTAGCTATTTGAATATTGTAGTCTCTGTCATGTTTGTAATGGGCTATGTGTATAGGCCTACAATAACAGATATGATTTCAGGCACTACATATGTTCTTTTAAGTTTGTTTCAATAAATATTTCATTGTTATTTTATTAATTTCTTGTATTTTGTGCTCTTTATATTTTGGTATCCTTAAAGTCCCGTATCTCCAACTGTATTTTACTTTGTTGGTTGAAGTGGCTGAATTTTGTGGAGTCGGTCGTATCAATGGTCACCCCGAGGACGACAGAGTTCATTGTCATTGAAATACATTACCCGCAAGATCTCCTCATATCGTGTCTTAGTCATGGAGGCCAAGAACACGGGTATATGATGAATTGGGTCAGTGGACCAATATGACCGCAACTCAACCTTTTTAGTAATGCTCATGAGGAGGGATAGGCCCAGAAAGGTCCTAAATTTGGAGACTATGATTGGTCTTCAATCTCTGGCAAGGGTCAACTGAGGATTATCAGCGATGAATTGATCAGCATACAAATTTCTTTGGTCCACAATAGATCTATAGAGATCTTCCGTGAAAAATCAACTGCTTCAACCTGAATTCTGGGTTGGCCAGTGAATGGGGGAAGTACAGGTGCTGCAGAAGTGGTGGGCCCCCAATTGGCAAATGTAGGAGGAATGGCACTATGGGCTTGACGGGCTTGTCTTTTTCTTCTTGGTAGCTGTGGGACTCTACTTGTGCTAGCCACTTCACCAGCTTGAACTGCACTTATGGGGCTTGCCATGACACCAAGTGTTACTGGTGCTTGCCAGTTCAGCAGAAGGATGAGTGGCACGAGTACTGGATCTCTACTCCATACGAGAGCCCTGCGGTACTTTCACATCAACAAAAGCAGAAGAATGGGGTTGGGTATGCCTGACCCTGGCAGGGACCACTATTCTGTCATCAGAGCTATCTGTCAGGGTGCCGCTGCTGTTTACCAGTTCATATTCTGAGCCTGAATCTGACATATGGATGACTTCCTCTTCCCTCTCATCCGTCAAGCTCAGAAACGTGTAAGCCTCTTCACTAGTGTAGTGAACTTCACTTCGAATGGACATTTTGGCCTCTAAATTTACTAGTACACTAGTGCAACTCACAGGAAAAAAGAGAACCTGACTGTCAGTGACTGCTTCAATCGCTACCAAAAAAACTAGGGTTAGCAGGGATCAGGCCTGACTCTGCGAATGCTGCAGTTATGTGTTTAGTGTTTTGTAAGTGACAGTGGTCGATTGATACTGCACTTGGGTGGGCTGGGCTGGGCGAAGGGGCTAAACGCAGGTGCTAGCAGGTATCTGGGTTGATCCCGCTAACGCTGCATTTTTGGGAACCCTAAACTACTGGGGACGCTAATATAGTTATGATCAGATCAACTATATCGATCCATTCAGACACTTTACTACTAAGGGAGGTGTATGGTGCATTCATGGGTGTTAGCACTACTGGAAATTATCTGATGCTGCCTGGGGTGAAGCAGACCCTAACTGATGCTAAAACTTAACTTATACCACCCACTGGGTGATCAGGGGGTTAAACCTTTTATTTGGAAATATACGGCGGGTGCCCTGACACTATAAAAATAACTAACTAACCAGCGTCACCCGTGACACTAATACGGTGATCACTGGTGACAGGGAGTGATCAAGTGGTTAAACCTTTATTAGTGGGGTTTAGGGGGGTCCCTAGACCTATCTGGGCCTATTACTAAGTACCCTAACACTAATTATTGTCACAAATGACGCCAGTACAGTGATTAAATAAAAATATGAACACAGCACTGGGTGACACTGTGACAGGGAGTGAACTGGGGGGCGATCAGGGGGTGATCGGGGGTGACAAGTGTGCCTATGTGTACTGTGTCAGTGTAGTGTTGGTGCAACTTACTGTGAGATGTCTTCTCTCCTCTCTCTGGATAGAAAAGAGTTCCACGAGGGGAGATTACATCACTTCCCCAGCCTGTGTTTTCGCTTACACAGGCAGGGGAAGGATTTCATTTGGCCGAACCAATCACCAGGTTCATGCCAGAAATCATTGGCCTGGGCCTGAAGAATGATCGGTTCTAAAGCGAAACCGATTGTCGCACCCCCTAGGCGGCCATACGCCCAATGTACAGTAATTCTAATAACATTCACGTACAATATGACTTTTTTTTTCCATTTTTCAGCTTCTTTTTTTTTCCAAGTCAAAGTTTATTGTAAGTACAAATAGAAATACACCATATCGGCAATAGCGATAATGATGAGGGAGAATATTACCAAGTTGGTACAGTACAATTAACAAAGATGCTCCCAAAGCCATGTACAATTGTACAAGATATGTTTAAACAAAATGAAATCATAAATATAACCAATAATCAGAACTAAACAAGGACAAATAGCCCTTTAATTAGATAAGCGGATGAGTCAACACAGATTTCCCATTTGGTATGTGCATTGTCTTTGTTTCAGACTCAGCACACTGACATGTTCTAAGGAGCCTAACCGGTTCTCTATGAGAGCCCAAACCTCTCAAGGCAATTCCACAGTATTTATGTATTTAGGGATCAAGAGGTATGTGAGGTATTGCGGTAATATCTTGGGTGTATAGACTCCTAGTTAGAGAAGCAAAGTTGGGGGATATTCATTTGGGGCTGTTGTATAACTGTATGAAATTGTCAACAGCCCTTTGCCTATTTGCGCTTGGTGTCTCTGTAGCTGTTAGGGTTGCGGTCATTGGACCACTAGCAATCCATAGGAAGGGTTCCACTGGTGGGCAAAGTTCTTAAATAGGATGAGGCATGAAGAATGTGGGTTTGGGAATAAGTGTGAACAGGGACAGGGTTGGGAGTGGGGGGGGGGGCGATATTGCGGGTTCTAGGAGTGAGTAGCAGCCCTATCTGTTTTGTGGCGATATTTAATGTGGACGAGAGGGGGGGTGGAGAGAATGATGAATGGGAAAGTTGGACTTTATCTTCTTCTCCTCATATTAGGCCTCTTGGGCCAGAGTCTATCCTTGAGAGAGTGATATTTAGATGAGCGATATTTAATGTGGACGAGAGGGGGGGTGGGCGTGAAGAGAATGATGAACGGGAAAGTTGGACTTTATCTTCTTCTCCTCATATTAGGCCTCTTGGGCCAGAGTCTATCCTTGAGAGAGTAGATGTGTGTATTCGTCTGTCGTCTGGAAGTGTTGCCAACAAGACCAAACGTTCCTAAATTTAGTGGGTGTGTCTTTAGATTGGTGTATTAATTCCTCCATCTCTGCGGTTTTAGATATATACGTTTGAGCCAGTCAGCTGTGGTAGGGAGCTTGGAGGATCTCCAGAGAGTTGGGATGCACATCTTTGCAGCATTTATTAGATGTAATGATAGGGAGCGATGATAATCTCTTTTTGGGATAGAGGAGTGGTGGAGAAGCATTTGTGCAGGGGTAAATTCTATCTGGTAGGTGGTGATGTTGGTGGTGATGCGTTGGACTTCTTTCCAAAAAGGTTGAATAGATGGGCATGACCACCATATGTGTAATAGAGAACCTTCTCCATCAAAGCATCTCCAACAGTTAGAAGGTATGGTCAGAGAGATTTTGTGCAGTCTGGTAAGAGTTTTGTACCACTTAGAGAAGACGTTGAAGCCATTTTCTTGTGCTGTCACATTAGTTGATCCCTTATGAATATAGGTGTAGATAGTTTCCCATTCTTCCATTGACCGGTCAATCGATAAGTCTCTTTCCCAACTGCGAGTTGCTACATTGGATTTAGGGTTGTGGTCAGAGAATACAAGAGAGTATATCTCTGAGATCGTATGTCTTTGTGGTTTCGTTTTGGTACACAGGATTTCAAAGGATGTGAGTTGTCTGGAGTAGTTTGGACGTTTGTGAGGGTGGTTGAGAAAGTGTCTAATTTGGAAGGGTCAGTCAGTCGTTTGTGTGGGTACATTGGAAAGGGGTAAAAATGTGTCTCCAGAGAAGAAATGTTTTGCACATATGTCGCTATGGGGCACAAAATCTATTAGGAATGTGTCCCCATCTGGGAAATTCGGATTGTGTTGGATGGGTGTCAGCGGACCTTATGTGGTGGAGATGCAGTGAGTTTGGCAGGCCTTCTGGAAGGTTTGTAAAGTGCTGCCAATTAAGGGGTGTTGTTTGCAGGCCAGAGGGACATTGTTTGGGGTTATCCAAGGTAGCTGTCGAACTGGGATTGGGGTGAACTCATTTTCAATTTTTGTCCAGGCTTTCGAGTGGTTATGGACATTCCAGTCCACTATTCTCGCCAGTTGACAAGCCCAGTGATATTTGGTAATGTCCGGGAGACCGATGCCTCCTTTTAGTTTGGGTAGGGTCAATCTTTTGAAACTGAGCTTAGACGGTCCGTGCCCCAGAGGAAGTCGCTGCAGGCTCTACGGTACGAGGTAAAAAAGGCTTGTGGCAGTTTTATGGGGATTGATTGTAAGATGTACAATATTCTCTGGAGAATATTCATTTTAATTATTGAAGCCCTACCAAACCAAGAAAAGATTCCAGTCAACCAAGCCTTTAGATCTTTCTGAATGCGTTGGAGGATTGGGAGATAGTTTTTAGAATATAGGTCAAATAAATGGGACATGTGAATCTGTCAGGAATAAGAGTATGTCGTCTGCAAAGGCAGAGAGCTTATATGTAGTATTTGAAATTGTCACTCCTTTGATGTCTGGGTTGGACCTTAGGCGTTGAAGTAGTGGTTCTAGGGTAAGGACAAATATTAAGGGGGATAGCGAACAGCCCTGGCGAGTCCCATTTGATATGGAGAAGACATCCGTCAGGTGACCATTGACCCGGACCTTTGCGGTTGGGGAGTCAAAAGGGCCATAATGAATTGAAGCATGCGTTCCCATATTCCAATCATTTTGAGTACTTAAGACATGTAGTCCCAGGCCACCCTGTAAAATGCCTTCTCCGCATCCAGGGAAAGAAAGAATCCTTGTTGTTGGGAGGATGACAACCATTTATGAATATTAATGGCCTTGATAGTGTTGTCTCTTGCCTCTCTACCTGGTATAAAGGCCACTTGGTCCAGTGAGATGAGATTGGGTGATGAGGCAAGAGATGATTGGCCAGGATTTTGGCATATATTTTTAGGTCAATATTTAGTAAAGAAATTGGGCGGTAATTAGTCACCAAGGATGTGTCTTTGTTTGGCTTAGGGATCACTGTGATGTGTGCTGTTAGTAGATCTCGAGGGTGGGGGGGGGGGGGGGGGGGTTGTCTGAGGTTAAGGAGTTTTATGTGAACAAGAAATGTGGTTTAAGCATGTTTATGAATGTTTTATAGTATCCAGTCGTCAGCCCGTCTGGGCCGGAACTTTTACTGGGTTTCAATTGCCTAAGTACCGTCTCGATTTCTGTGGGTGAAATAGGTTGTTCCAGGTCACTGGCCTCTTCATTGAACAAGGGGCCTGGGCTGTATTTGCTGAGAAAGTCTCTGATTAATTAAAATCTATGGGTATTGTCACTCTGAGGGCCAACAGGATTTAAGTTGTATAAGCGGGTATAATAGCGAATAAACTGGTCTTCTATTTGGTCATTTGATACTATTTTATGGCCCTGTGGGTAAGTTAGGGAGTGGATAGTCATGGAGGCCTTCTTTGCTCGAAGCGCTCTTGCAAGAAGCTTACCGGACTTGTTGCCATATTTGTAGAAGTTTTTTGGGAGAGTATATAGTTTCTTTTTATTTGTTTGTTTGTGTCTCCAATAGTTCATTTCTAGCTTGGAGAAGATCCGGAAGGGCCTTTAAAGCTTGGGAGTTTTTATGAGCGCGTTCTAACTCTTGTATCTGGGCAGTCAGTTTTGTGATGTGTGCATATATATATATTTTTTTTTTTTTTTTTTTTTTTTATTTGCTATTTTTTTTTCCCCCATGAAGGTGGAGTTACCCTTTAATCCTGATTGTTTCTAACTGGTAGTTAAATCTGGCTTATTGGCTAATTAGGGATGAAAGACAGGTTCTTTCACAGTGAAAACTTAAAAATTCTAAACCAGACTTCCGGTTCCGGCGCCGCATGGAGTAGCTGTCCCCTCTCACAGCTCCCGCAGACCGGCCTATAAACCTGCTCCAAATCCGGCGATTTCGCCCGATCCACCGGCCAGCCAACTTCCCCACGCTACCAGCTCCAGGATGGACCGGTTCGTGGAAAAAACCGGGCCGCGTTCGTACGCGGCCGCCACCGCGCGGCAGGCCACGCCGCAAATCGAGGCCCCGGCTTCGGCCTACACCGCTCCGGTCACCGCTCCGGCCTGCGCGGCCTACCCGGAGGAGCCATCGCCAGCCATGGAGGTAGGAGACCCAGCACAAGGCCAAACAACCTCCAAGGCACCCTCTTCCCTACAATCTCCAACCTCCACACATGTACCTGGGCCTGTGGCGCCTGCGACCATGCTGCATCATCTGCCATCCCCACCGCTGCAGGATCCACAGACAGAGCTTCTGGCACAAGCTGTTGCTGCTCTCCTCTCCCCCATGATAGCTGCCTGTGTTGAGAAAGCTGTCACCCAAGGCATGCATAAATTCCAAGCCCAACTCGGGGAACATGCATCCAGACTCAATGAGGCTGAAAATCGCATCTCTACTTTAGAGGAAGAATTATACCAAACGCAGTCCTTGGAACAAGCTCAGGACAGAACTAACAAATATATCTTGGAAAAGCTCGATGACCTCGAGAATAGGTCCAGGAGGAGCAACCTGCGTTTTGTAGGTATCCCCGAGTCGCTTCACCAATCCGCCCTATCAGACCTGTGTGCAAGCCGCATCCCGGAGGCTCTGGGCCTGGGGGGACCCTTCGTCGTGGAACGAGCACATCGTGTGGGGGCGCCCAACTCTGATCGCAAGTCCCCGCGTCCGATCATTGCCAAATACCTGAATTATTCAGACAAAGCCTCCATTCTGCAGCAGTATCGTCAGTCCAGATCACTTCAGATCGACGGGGTCAAAATCCTGATCTTTGCTGACTATTCAGTGGATGTTTCCAAAAAACGGAAGGCCTTTCAACATATCTGCACGGAACTATTTCAACGGCAGATGAAATTCACTCTGGCATTTCCGGCAATCTTACGGATCAAAGCACCCAACGGAGAACAGCTCTCTTTTCAAGACCCGGACGATGCATCACGTTTTCTGAAATCACTACGCTCGGGCCCTCCACTCAGCCCGGCTCCCAAAGCGGCCCCAGTCAATAGAGCCCTTGACCAGAGGAGCCCACGGAAGGATTCCCCCAAGCGCTTCAGGGCCTCAGGTCCAGCTCCTCACGCTCTCAACCCACGTTGATGAACCCCAGGACCTTGTTACCTTTTGTCTTCCCTCCCTTTTAGGGACGAAGCTTCACCTACCACCCGTTTTCTCATGGTAGAAGTGGCTTCTACATAAATCAATCCCCTCCTGGGCCAACTGCGCTATACATGCGCTCCTCAGGTAATATTTGACCAGGGCCGTGACTGGCCCCGTACGCTGCATTGACTGAACTTATGTCTTTTACCATGCCCCATATGCCTTCGGCATCTGGTTGTTCTTTTATTGTCCTCTTATTACTGTGTTCCTCAATGTTTGTGTTTTTATTTTATCTCAGGTTATTCTCACTTGTTCCCCCTGTGGATTCTTCTGTGCAGACCATCTCACTTCGTTCTGATTCTTGCCTGGGTTGACGGCATGCCGTGCTACTTCTTTTTAGGGCAGCCATCTTTATGTCAGTTCAGAGGCCTGGTTCTGGGAGCTGGTCTACACAGTGACCCCCATGCGGAAAAAAGTGAAGTTCACAGTGAGTTGTTCCTATTTTTTGTGTTATTATGCTTGGCACATTTGCCGCTCCCTTCTCCGCCCCTTCCTCCTACGTATTCCCACAGCTGCACTTCCCCTTATATTACTCTTCCTTGCTGCTACCTTATCAGGAGACGCCCTAGCCCTATCTGGAGCGAAGCCCCTGTTACTACATGCCCCGGGTCCTCCCTACTACATGGTACTACTAATCCGCACTGTTATCACCTTTAACGCTCCACCATGCTACAAGTAGTCTCGTGGAACGTTAAAGGGCTTCGTTCCCCCAACAAACGTATGAAGATACTGCGACACCTCAAGAGACTCAAAACAGATGTAGCGTTGCTACAAGAAACCCATCTCTCCTCATCCGACTTTGTTCGGATGAGGAAGCTCTGGGTGGGTGAGGTGGTAGGTTCTGAGGCCGTGGGCCGGAAAGCAGGGGTTCTTATTCTTATTAATAAGAATCTTCCCTGTAAGATCCTATCTACGGACACAGACCAACAGGGTAGACTCCTCACGATCAGGGCCCTCATAGGGACCAAGGAACTTGCTTTTACGAACGTCTATGCCCCCAATAGCCCCACAAAACCTTTTTTCAGCGCATTGACTAGCTGGCTCCTGCGCTTCCCCCACCTCCCGCATCTGGTGGGGGGCGACTTCAATTCCGTTACCCACCCGGTAGATGACAAATCCTCATCATTGCGCCCCATACTCTGTTCGACTGCTACTATTCCCACGAGCCTGGCGATGACTATGGAATCCCTTCACCTGCATGACATTTGGCGACTACACCACCCGACCGACCGAGAATTCTCCTTTTACTCTTATCCCCACAAGGTCTTTTCAAGGATTGACTATTTTTTTAGTTCTAATGACTTAATCCCCTTCCTTCCGACAGCGGAAATACATGATATAGCCATATCAGATCATGCTCCGATATCAGTGACTCTAGAGACCCCCGACGTACACCCCAATCCCAAAATTTGGCGCTTCCCCTCCTATTTGCAGCACAACGCAGATTTTCAAGCTTTCATGACGAAATAATGGGTATCATATTCACAGACGAACGCAATACATGCTGACAACCCACACTTGTTTTGGGACGCAGGTAAGGCGTTCCTCAGGGGACGCATTATCTCTTACGCCTCCTCATTCAAGAAACACGCCCAGTCTCAATACAAAGCCTCCAGCTCTAGACTACATCAGGCCCAACGAGCACTCTATGCCGTAAACTCCCCCGAAAATCGCGAGGCCTGGCATACTGCCAAGCAGTCATTTGACACTTGGGCCGAAACCTTGGAAAATACTAAACATGCCCACTTCGACGCCACTCTACACAAATTTGGCAACAAGGCTGGCAAGCTCCTTGCCAGACTATGCAAGGGAACCTACCGCCCCACGGTCATATCGTCGCTACGCAACCCCGATGGCACGGTCGCGACTACTCCAAAGGGCATCAATGCGGCGATGCTCCGCTTTTATTCCTCCCTCTATGCGGCGGACCCTATTGACCGACCCACTGCTCGCAACTTCCTCGACGAAGTACAACTGACCCGAGTATCTCCCGCACAACTCGATTCGTTAAACGCCCCCATTTCCCCCTCGGAGATATCCGACACGATTCGTAAACTAGCTTCCTCCAAAGCCCCAGGCCCGGATGGCCTATCAGGCGAGTTTTATAAATCTTTAAATGCACTTCTAACCCCGACTCTGGCCGATGTCTACCAACAAATATGGTCTGGTGGCCCCTATCTCCCGTCCGGTAACCAAGCAATTATTAAGTTGTTAGAAAAAAAGGGTAAGGACCCACAGGAGCCCGGGTCATATAGACCCATCTCGCTTCTAAACCTTGACGTCAAAATTCTTTCCAAAATAATAGCTAATAGACTGGCTGACATCATCCCCTCCCTGATCCACTCCGCCCAGTCAGGTTTTGTCAAGGGCAGAACGGCAACTATCAATATCAGGAAGGTGATGATGGCACTAGAACATGCCAGATGTCACCCTACCAGCGATCTAGCCATTATCACCCTAGATGCCGAAAAGGCTTTTGACAATGTCAACTTCGAATGGCTGTCCATGGTACTGGGAGATATGGGCTTCACCGGACCATTTCTACACCTGATCAGCTCCATGTACACATCCCCTGCAGCCAGACTGGTGGCCGCTGGCCTCCTCTCGGATGAGTTCCGGCTACATAAGGGAACCAGACAAGTTTGCCCCTTGTCCCCACTCCTCTTTAATCTGGCCTTGGAGCCACTATCCAGATACCTGACATATAAAGCTCCGCTACACGGGATCGAAATCGGGTCACACGAATTAAGAACCTCCCTCTTTGCTGACGATGTCTTGATATTCTCCGCCAACCCTTCCACAGACATGCCCACGATTAAACTCTTATTTGACCGTTTCAGACAGTGCTCGGGACTGCGCATTAATTACTCCAAGAGCGAAATACTCCCCCTGGGATCCCTTCCACCCCCGACATGGGTAAACCACTCCATTTTCAAAGTAGCCAGAACCCATATCACGTACCTGGGCATTAAGATAGGGAGGCTCCCCTCATCTCTCTACCACCTGAACTACCCCCCCTTTTTGCCAAACTTATACAAGAATTAGACAACTGGATGGATCTGCCTCTTTCGCTCTTGGGAAGGTGTCACCTGGTAAAAATGGTCAGCTTTGCACGCCTCCTGTATCCCCTTCAGACGATACCCTTACTCCTTAGACATAAGGACACAAAACTTTTAAACTCAGCAATCTCTAAATTCCTGTGGCGAGGCAAAAGACCCCGCATAGCCTTCTCTAAACTTCACCTTCCCAGGAGCGAAGGGGGTATTAGCCTTCCCAATCTTAGAATGTATAACCTAGTATGTCTTTTGAGGGTAGGTCTAGACTGGATATCCCAAAAATCCCGCTGCTCTAACTACCCACTGGAAGCTGCAATGACCCATCCCTACTCCCTATACAAGGCAACCCGCACTTTACCCCGGGGTTAGACCGCCAACCCTATGAAACATGGCGTCAACAGGGCCTCGTCACCTTCTTCTCATTATGTGACCCGGACTCTGGTCGAGCACTTCCCTTCCACCGGCTGGCTGTCAAGTTCTCCTTACCGGATTCCTCCGCCTTTCACCATGGCCAATGCCTCAGCTTCTTGCAGAAAACTTGCAGAGCGGAACATGCAAGATTCCAATCCTCTTTCATCGAAGTACTTCTCCACAAAGACTCTTATGGCATCTCTGATATTTACAAACCTCTATTACTGAATACTACACCCTCTCTGGAATCTTCCTCGGTCTCTAACTGGGCCAAAGATTTCCCAAGTACCGATATTGTGGATAAGATCTTACACGGACTCCAAACAGTCTATAATTTGGTACCAAATGAAACTTGGAGGGAAACCCAACTAAAAATTGTGCATCGAGCACACATACCTTTTCTACATTCCTCACCTTCGTGTCAATCTGCTGCTTCTTTGTGCCCTCTTTGCCAGCATCCAAGACCCTCTCTTACCCACCGCTATTGGTCATGCCTGGTCATCTCATCATTCTGGGATGGAATTTTGGCTTTTATTTTCAAGATAACACTCCTGAAACTCCCCAAGGACCCGCTACTCCTTATCTTTGGGTATTGGGACCCCAAACTACTCCCCTGGTCGGCTACCCCCACACCTCTGGGCAAGGTGTGGGCCTTGCTCTGCTTGTTTCTCGCTAGGAGAACCATCCTAGCCAACTGGACAACCACGACCAAACCCTCTGTTCCACAAGTAGACAGAGAACTTATGCATCTCCTCTTCCGGGACAAATTGAATACTAGCTTTCTCAACGCCAAAGCCAAACTACGTTTTCACAACAGATGGGACTTCTATATGGCATCTAAACTCACCCCACAGGAACGAGCCCACCTTGAGGACCACTCCTTCATCCATAAGGGACACGCGCCAACGGCGATAATCGTTGCAACCTGAAACTGTACCAAGCGGGTCTCTGTGCTCCTGACTCTCTCTCTCCCCCCGCACGGGGACTCTTCACCTCCATGGACAGCCGGGATCTGTGCAGCACCTCTCCCCCCCCCCCCCCATTATGCAATGAACTGCACCTGCTACTGACCAGTCCCTCCCCCCCCTCCCGCTCCCCCCCCCCCACGGTTATTTTATTTTATATTTATTTTATTTTATATTCAGTATATACTTTCTTTATTTTGTAGTTCACTTTTATACAACACACCAGGTTATCTTCTGACCTCCAGATCCATCCAGTTGAAGCTTCCCCTTCTCCCTTCTCCGGGGAGAATGGGTAGTATTCACTTAAGCCATGTACACACTGTTTAGTTACTACCAAACCCTAAGCTGTATGATTGTTTTCACTCGATCTTTATATTTCAATGAGAAAACTTTCGCCTTTGTATTATGTACAATTTGTTCTATGCCTTTTTCAATAAAATTTTATTTAAAAAAAAAAAAAAAAAAAAGATTCTAAACCAGGGTTTACAAACTGGTGGCCATCCAGCTGTTGAAAAACTACAAGTTCCATCATGTCTCTGCCTGCGGGAATTGTGCTTGTAAATGTCAGTTTTGCAATGCTTCATGGGACTTGTAGTTTTGCAACATCTGGAGGGCTACCAGTTTGAGACCCCTGTATCTAAACAGATTCCTAAGGGTAAATTTGATTCTTCAAATTACGTCTACACAGGGTATTAAGCACTAAGAGTAAAGTAAATCACTGTGATAGACATCATTTGATGTGCACCATCTAAAGTGCAATGGGAGTATTCCATGGGGAAATAATGCACTTCAGCAGAGGGAAAACATCCTGCATTTGGGAGTAGAAATTTGTTTTTAAATGTAATTGAACACTATAGACGGGAGGGCCATTGAAAGGTCATTGAAAGGAAAAATAGTGGTTTAATCTTGGAAATATTTAGCTCTTTGTGAGCTGTTAGCTAATTGGTGTGTATCCTCAGGGGTAAAAGCAGATTTCTCCAAATCACAAAATATAAAAAGAGCCTTCTTCTTTACCGGAAACCCTTACAAGAGAATTGCATTTCACATGTGACATACAAGGTGGTATCAAAAAGTTTAGAGACTAGCTCTGTTTACAAGAAAGTACTTTGTTTATCTATGTTTACACACTATCACCTTCATAATATTCCCCTTGCACAGCAATACACCTCTCCCAGCGTTACTGCCACTCTTGGAATGTATCTTCTTTTCAAAGCGTGTCAAGCACCTTCTGCTATTCATGCTGGATCTTCACAATGGTGTCAATATGGCGATCTTTGAGCTGGATCTTCCACTTTCCGAATCATGTCAAATGTCTCTGTAGCAGGTTTGCCTAGTTTCACGTAGAAATTCACTTTTGTTCTTTGCTCTAACTTGCTGTCCAAGATGAAATAGCAGAAGTGGTAACACACGTGGTCAGGATAGCACCAGTTGCACTGCTCCTGATGCACATAGAATGATGTCTTTTGGCACACTGACTTATGAAGGTTGGTGCCCCTGTGACTGTGTATGCAGCTAGTGCTGCCATCTTTTGGCATGTTACAAAACTCAAAACATTTTGATACCACCTCATACCTATGTCAAGGTGTCTGGGTGTGCTCCACCAGCAACAACTGATGAACTGATAGGCAATCGAATTGAGGAACTTAATTCTCAGACAAGGCCTTATTCATGACCCAGCATAGGTTATGGCAAGTGGCATTTAGAAGCTCATTCAAGTAGCAGACAGAAAACTAAAGGAAGATGCAGATATGCATGCAGTGGAACAAAGGCAATCAAAGCAGTCATTAAGCTTTGCAGAGCAAGATATTGTGGCTCAATTGCTTAGTTGATGGTGATGGGTAAATCCCAAGAACAATGTTTTTTGAGGAAAACAAAATCACCATAAAATCTGAATGTATGGTATCAGGACTGAAAACTGGTAGTGTGAATTGGCCATTTCTTATACAGTGCATTCTGTAAGCAGGCAAGGGGCCAATCACAGCAAATGTGATGTCTTCCCATTAGACATCCTCAATAGGAAACTGGCATAGGGTCAGAAATACATTCTGAAGTTAATTACCTTCTTTAAGTTTATTCTGTAACAAATGTTACTCCCTAATACTCAGACTTTGCACTTGCCAGTTAAAGATTTTGAATTTTCATCCAATTACGGTGAAACCAGCTAGAGACACAGACACAGAGACAGATGAAAAAGTGTAAAATGTTGAGCACCAAGGTTAGGTTTTAGGCATATCTGTGTTCTTTCGCTACAGAAAGACACCAGAGAAGGCCCCTTGCCTGTTGAATCTGCTGCCATGTAGCCATGGCATGAAAGAAATAAATAAAAAATATATATATTTAATCATCTATCTCTTTTATATTGAATTATATTTACACTAGGCAAATGCCTAAAGAATATATTTACATTTAAATTTATTAGGTCATAGTTTATGGCAATTCATTACTGTGTATGTTTAAATATTCTGTACCTAACTACAGAGTTATTTGCAAAAGGCTTAAGAATCAATTGATTGCCATTCACATCTCTTATTTGTTATCATGCTGTGGAAAGTTGAGTGGATGAAGAATCAGGTGTTTTGGTTATTTCTCAGGACCTGTCAGAAAGCACTGCAGACCCATGATAGTCGCTCACGATGAAAGCAGATCTTTCCACTTGTTGTTAAAAATTTACATGTGTCTAGCTGTATATGATATGTAAGAGTCCTAAAAAATTTTTAAAAATAAGATATTATCAACAAGTACTGAATAATCATGATTTGCATACTGTTTCCTGTATTTGGTCCAACTTTGAAGAATATTCATGCAGTCAAACCTGTCACAAATCTTGAACTATCATACTAAGCATATGATGAAAAAATAGAGGGACAAACCACAATGTGCATCAGGGGATTGAGGGATTTGAAGACTATGATAAATGCTATATCATTTGAGTACAGTGGAAATCAGTCACAATCAGTATCTGTGGTTCTAATAATCATTTTGATATGCAGTTTTACTTTATAGGTAAGGCAACCTCTACCTATGTTTTTATATTATATGCAAGTTTTGGATTGTTCACCATTGTGGTGGGTTTATACTATAATACAGTAGCCCTAACTATGTGGAAATAATAAATTAAAGTGGAACCTTAAGGATCTGGAGCTTTGGGAGGTCCTGCCATAATGTGCACATATGCGTAGCGTACTTTGCACATTATGGCACTCTTACCTCCTATTTTGCCTTACTCCAACAATGACATGCCCAGAATCACTACTAGTACTAATCCATTCTGCACCAATTCCTCTTTAAATCTGTTGTGAAAAGGGTCCAGAATCCTGTTGTCCCTCTGTCATACACTGGCACCATCTCTACCACCACACCTTCTAGATCATTTGACACTCCTCTTTAGGCATTGGGTGGACTCTCAAAGAAGGTACATTGTCCTCAGAACCTGGCTTTATTCTCAGTATTGTTAAGAATTCACCAACATATACACATGCATGAGCAATGTACACAAAAGTTTAAAGGCAAGCAAATAGTTTTTTGCCTGTCTCTTTTGCCAAAAAAACATTTAACTTTACTTTTGCTTTAACCTCCCTGGCGGTATGATTCATTATGGTTTTAGGTGCTGAAAGCGGTACAATTATTTTGCATGGAAATTTGGCGTTTTATTTTGTAGTCCTGTAATTCTTAGGAATAACTCTCTTAAATCTGTTAAAACCAGAGTCTAACAGACATCCCGGGTATGATAAAGTTTATAATATAATAAATAATAATAAAAATTATTCAATAATGTAATCAAATCCAAAAACACTGAAATGTGCTTATTTGCAGAATTGTTGCTGTCATTAGATTTAGTGTTTGATGACGAATTTCCCCAGAATTTTGCAAGTTATTATCATTTATTATCGCTGTTTTCTGGTTGGTCTAAAATCACTTTTGACATAAAGGGACACTTTTTGGTTGCTATGGGCAATCTCCAAATTCCAGGCAGAAAAAACAGTATTTATAATATAAAAGTGCATGCAGGGCACTGCACAGACCACTAGGGACAAAGGGGGTGTGTAATTTTTTATACAGTACTGTAATCTGTTAGATTACAGTACTGTGTGCGTTTTGTGTGTTTTTACTTTTCTGAATTTGGCGCCGATCTCCGCTCCCGTGCGTCATAATGTCGCAGGGAACGGAGCTCGGCGGCACTCGGGCACTGTGTGAATCGAGTGGAGGACAGCTCGATCACACAGTGCAGAGGACATCGCTGGATCCAGGGGACAAGGTAGGTAACTTCTCCCTGTATCCAGCGATGCGATCCTGAGTCTGGCTCTAGGTTACCGCTTATGATAGTAAAATCCCAACCCGTGCCAGACTCGGGATTACCGTCAGGGAGGTTAAGAAATAATTGTTCATTATCATTTCCATGTTTCCTTTTTGTGCATTTTTTTGCTTTGTATTATTATGCATCACACATTTTTAAACAGTTTTATGTTATTTGTGCCTGTATGAGGTTTCTTTATACAGATGCAAAGCTTAATTTTGTATTTATTTATTTTTTAGTTTCTGACAGCTGTTTATTATTGGTAAATTGAAAAAAGGGTTTAACAATCAGAAGTATAGATAAAAAAATGTGTAGGTAAAGGTCACATCAGCAAATATATATATATTTTTCCCCAATGTAGGTTAATGATTTTTATCTGTATTATAGATTTGTTATTTGCTATGAATAACCAGCTATATAGATTAGGTTTTCATTTGGTTCTCTTTATAATAACCAGCCCATCAAACTGTGGCTGTCTCTTGAAACCTTCCAAAGAAGGCTGTTCATTAATTTACAAAGGCTTGTGGGTTTTTATTTTGCTGTGCACTGCTCAGTTTTCAGAAATCCAGTATCAAAGCCGTGTTCAGATGATCTCCCAACTTTCCTATTTAGCTAAAGGCTTGGAGCCTCAACGAGTGGAGCTGGAGATTCTCAAGATTCCCACGACATAGCAACCATGCTTTAGTGAGTTTCTACAGCTTGTTATGAGGCATGCCACTCATGTTTAGAAGAGCTATATTTTCATTTAGTCTGAATGCTTGGCACACTCAGACCGTAAACATAAGCCTAGGTACAAATGGAAGGGATTATTGGTTTGAGCATGCTGTGATGAAAGTGATTAATAATTAATTTTACTAACATCTTTCTCAGATAAAATGTCTGCAGACAAACATGACCCTTGTCTATCTGTTCAAAATGTCTTTTCAGAAATCTTGCTAAAAAGGCATTGGTTTATATAAAGCATTATACAAATACAATTGGTGAAGCGTGCTGTTTTATCCAGATCATTATCAATTACTTTTGTTACCAGTTAAATTTTTCTACTTCTTTCTGAATATATTTAAAATATTAGTGACAAGCAAGAGCAGCATTAACGTTTAAAGGGCAGGTCTTTATGTCCTTCTTATGAGACTCGCCCAAAACATTAGAACCAGTAGAACATTCTGGGCTTAGTAAATACAAATGTTAAATGGTATATACAGAAAAATGGATATTTAACTTACCTGTAAAATCCTTTAACTGGAGTACAGTACAGGACACAGGCATAGTCACAGACAACTGGGTTATACACAGCTACCCTCAAGTGGTTGGGCACAAGCAATAAGAGGATACACTGGCAGGGGGAAGGGTCATATGTCTCGTACTGTATTCCTATTATCTTTCTCGTACAGGAAAGGACACAGGCATTGTCATAGATGACTGGAACGTCCAAAAGTAATACATATTTAAAGGTGGGTAACACAACAAAACCATGAAACAAAAGGTCAAGGGCCCTAACTCAAATGGGGTCAGTTGCACTTTGTGACCAGAGCTAGCATCAGCACAGGTCTTAAGACTCACCTACAGTACTAAGTTTGTAAACATGTAAACAGAGTACTAAGTGGCAGTGTAGCATATTTTTAAACAGATGCCTGGTCCTGAAAAGCACAAGAGACATTCACAAGGACTGGTGTACAGTGCCTTAACATGATTATTCCTTAATGAAAAGTCTTGAAAACTAACTTGCCTAATCCATCCAACACTGGTGGAATGAGAAACAGGAAACCCAATGCCAGGGCCCTCAGAAAAATATGAATCAATCCAACTGCAGCAAGGAAGCTGCAGGCAAAGGGTACACTGGCACAATGTGACCAATGTCCAAACAGTGGAGGTAAAACTCCTTGGGACATTTTGAAGCAAAACTGAAAAAAAGGATAGACAATAGGCAAAAAGGAGGTCTAAGGTCTTGAAACAACCATATCCTTGAGCCAGAGGTGTAACTAAAATCTTCAGGGCAGCGTTACAAGAAACCATGAAGGGCCCCCCTTGCCCCCGGCCAGTGCCCTTCCCCCTTCCCCCTACCCCCTGGGCTCTTTACATTCATTGTGGGACCCTTCCTGCTTTCTTGGAATCCCCCCACGGTGGCGGATTGCAAGGGGGCAGTCACAAGTGTGACCTTTGCGACCCCGTAGTTTCACCACTGGTGTCAATAGTTTTTTTATTTTTGTTATTTAATTTTTTTATTATTATATTATATTTTCTTACCATGTTATTTATTTATTTTTTTACAATTATATTTTTTATTATTTTACAACAATTCTTTTAGGACTCCCGTTTGGGGGCTTTGGTGAAATATTAGGTGACTAAACAGACCTTTGATGAAAGGAGAAAGGAGATTGAAGACACCTCGATCTCCATCTTGCAGTTTCAGCAGCACAGAATAAAAGAACAGGAATAGCTCTGTACAGAGCTTCCTATTTATTCATAAACGAAAGCATGGTAAACACAATTTACTAAGCCTCAGCTATGAATTAAAAAAAAAATCGTTACCGATCACTGGCTCTATTCATTAAGACAATAACCAATACACATTTACCGACTCCTTCCCCACTCTCCATCCTGATAGTATCCCCCACAGCAGCAGGCAGGAGGTGGAGGGCAGAAACCCGGCAGTGCTGCAGGTAGGGGGGCAGGGAGGTCAAGAAAGCACACAGGGCCCGGGGCAGGAAGACAGGGATAGGGTGGCAGTGGGAGTGGCATGTAGAGCAACTGATGCCCTCCATTTTCTTCCTGCAGCCACTGAATGTCTGCAGGAGGGAGGAGAAGCGGGCATTTCGCTGCTCCATGGAAGGATCAGTTCCTCCAAATGCCACTGCCCCCACTGCCTCTCCCATCCAGATGTACAGGGGGACTGGACAGGAACCTGGAGCATGGGTCCCAGTCATAAACGCAAGCCCTGTGACCCCTGTACATATGCATCTGCCTTAAGCAACTTTAATGTCTACTATCTCTAATACCCACCTAGTGGAGGTAAGAAATGAGAGGCCTGTGGTTGCTGAAAAGGATAGGCAAAAACTGAAATATGCCTCTTGAGGGTTCTTAAGGGCAAGACTAGAGGAAGACCTGGATCTTTCCCACAGAGCACCATCTAGGAAGCAAGTTCTTTTGTTCAAAGTAAAGAAAGCTGACCAGATGCATTGAGAGCCCCCAAGATCCAAAAGTCTAATGTTGAGGGGACAGGTAAATAATCATGGGTTCCAGAATATTAATGGGAATATTATATGCCCTCACTGATCAGTTCCCTTGAACCATCAATGTCTTAAGGATTCCCCTCCCTCTCCAGCCCATTAGGTTGGTATCCGTCGAGGGAACTTTCCAAATCATCAGAATAAATTTGTCCTGATCCCATTGTGTGGCACCACATCAGAGATAATCTGGGTGAATAATGCATAGGGAAGTCCAGAGACTGAATATGCTTGTCCCCTGCAGCCCAAATACTTAGTTGCAGTGGCCTAGAGAAAATCTCAGCATAAGCCAGTAAAACACGCACATGAAAGATCAGCTTCAGTATCCTCATGCTAAAGCAAACAGAGAAATGCCTTAAAGAGTCCATACTAGAGAGTGTAGGGGCAGAATCTGTTCCCGAGGAAGAAAGACTGGAATTTGGTCCTAGATCAAACTAGGTAATCTAGGCAGTGAGTTGGATCCACCACAGACTTCTTAAACTTCAGGATCCATCCAAAGCCCTCATTGTCTGCATTATCAGTTGCACTTTGGCAGCAAGTACCTGGATAGATTGTATTGCCGTCTGTGCCCCCATTGGATTGGATTGCCGTCTGTGCCCCCATTAGGGAGATTCTCCCTTTCTATTTGTCCTGTTTACCATTATCATTGAAATTGAAATTAAAAGAAAATCCCAAATTTATGATCCCCAGAGAAGTAATATAGGGGACATCTTCCAATGGGGACACAAATAACAAAAAATAAAAACTGACAGGGCTGATAACCCTCTCTTACTCTACCAAAAATGAAAAATAAAAAAGTTTTACCTATAGTTAAATAGACTGTGCAATTTGCAAGTTGTTCCAGAGCTTAGTACATGAGATAAAGCTTTACTTTACAAAGAATACCCAATCACATGCAAGGAAAAAAACAGCATTTTTGCTTGCACGTGATTGGATGATGGAAGTCAGCAGAGCTTCTCCTCATTTACTAAACTCTGGAAAAACTTCACTTGCAAGGTGCACAGTCTATGTGCCTTCAGCAAATTCACCTCAATACATGTAGTAAAATAATATATTTATTTTCTCCTGTCATTTTGACAGATTTTTAGAGACATTTTTGTGTATGTAGAAGCATATACTTCATTTGCTGCAAAAAAACCTCCCAAACACTCCAAACTTAATACAATGCACATGCAAATCACAACGGTCTAATCCCTCGTTAGAACATATATCATATGTAGTGGGGATACATTACTTTTTACATTTTTAGAGCTATCTTCTGACTGACAAGTTCCTACTGACATCATTGATATTTTTAGCTACTGTATCTATAAAGGAGGTAAATCTTTCCTATGATCACAAGTGTAAGGAGCATTCTTCCCACTGACCATCATACTAATGTACCATGAGTAGTAGATATAGTCATTTTTAGCAGGGGCTTTCTGGGGACAACCCAAAATTTGGGATTTTCTTTTAATTTTACTTTCAATAATAATGGTAAACACGACAAATAAAGAGGATGAATACTCCTATAGAGGGCACAGAGGGGTTTATTTACTGAAGAGTAGAAAATCTGGTGCAGCTGTTCATGATAGCCAGTCAGCTTCTAACTTCAGCCAGTTCTGTTATGCTTTGATAAACAAACCTGGAAGCTGATTGGCTACAATGCATTGCTCCACCAGATTTTGCACTCTCAGTTTTAGTAGGTCAACCTCAGACAGCAGTAAAAACCTAATAGGTGTTCTAATACCTCTCCACCCTATCCAAAACTAAAAAAAAATAATTACGTTAGTTATACGTAGAAAATACAAAATGTCTTTATAAATGTCAAATATTGAAAAAAAAATTGTATCAAAAATCCCACATAGGTATGGGCTGAACACCCCCGATTCGGTTTCTCACCAGAACATCCCGGACAGGCAAAAAGTTCTAGCGAACATGCAAACTCTATTAAAGTCTATGGGACACAAACATGAAAAATCAAAAGTCCTAATTTTAAAGGCTTATATGCAAGTTATTGCAATGCAAAGTATATGGGGACAAGGGGACACGTATCAATGCAAAAAAAGGAGCAGTGATTTTAATGATGCTTAAAGTGAAATAGTAAAAATGAAATATTCCTTTAAATATCATGCCTGGGAGGTCCCATTAGTCCGCCTGTAAAGTGTCTGTCTGTACAACGTGTAGAACATGCCGGAACAATAATGTCATCTCTAAAGGAAAAAATGTAATTTAAACTTGCTTGCGGCTGTAATGTATTGCCGTCTTCAGGCAATACAGATAAAAAAAACAAAACAAAAACAGTGGTGTAGAGCCCCCCCCCCCCCCCCCAATCCATACCAGGCCCTTTAGGGAACCCCGTACCAATTTTTTTTTTTAACGGCATGGGGTCGACCCCAAAATCTATACCAGACTCCATGGAGGGTGGGTGCTTTGGGGCAGGGGGGGCTCTGCACCCCCTACCCCAAAGCAGCTTGTTCTCATGTTGTAGGGGACAAGGGCCTCTTCCCGACAACCCTGGGCTGTGGTTGTCAGGGTCTGCAGGTGGGGAGGCCCCCAGATCCAGCCCACCCCCCTTTGTGAATGGGTATCGGGTACATCATACCCCTGCCCTTTAACCAAAAAAGTGTCAAAAGTAAAAACCATGAGACAGTTTTTGACAAATCCTTTACTAAAAAAATGTAAAAAGGTTCCCACAATGTAAATCCACCATCAATCACGCCGCCCGATGAACCAGAAAAATAGCAAAAATGGAAAACGCTCCACCTCCATGGGAGGCATCCCGCCGACTGCTCTCTCTTCACTTTGACAGCTCAAATATAGGCAAGGATGGGGCAACCCAGAGAGGTAACAAGGTGACCCTGCCCCCTTCTGACATAATGTGACTTGTTTTGGACAAATTAGAAGTGCTCAATGCACTGCGATTTCGCTGTGCACTATGGGGCACTCTGTGGTGGGCGAACATCCCACGAGCGCCCCATGTGTTTGTTTGTTTTACGAAAAAAATGAACACCCGATGTTCGACTCAAACATTGGACCCATCCCTAATTACAGACATATACTATATATAAATACCCTTCTTCCACCAATAAAAAAGACAAAAATACAACAATGTATTTTTTATTGGTGGAAGAAGGGTATTTAAACTGACAGGGATTCTAATCCTTCGCCACTGTATTCATCCCACTGCATATCACGAGATAAAATACTGCATGGTTTCATGAGATAAATACCACATATTACGGAAAAATACAGTATGTGGTAAAAAGTCCTAATTAACTTCCCACACATCTCCTTGCTTCTTTTATGTTTTGCATTTTTTCTTTTACTATTCATATGCAATTGTTTCATTTGTTTATTTTCTATGTATTTAGCAAAGTAAGGCAGGTCTAATACAAGATTTACACAATTTATGAGTTACAAATTAAAGCGTAAGGATTGTAAAGTCTGTCCTAATAATACAAATGTATTTATTATTATAAGGATGGCAAACAAAGCCATTGGGGTTAATTTTTTTGTGTAGATATTGGGGTTTATCTACTAAAAGAAAACATACTTTGCTTACAAGTGCACTGCAAGTGCACTTGGAAGTGCAGTTGCTGTAGATCTGAGGGGGACATGTAAGGAAAATAAAAAACAGCATTTTTGTTTGCACATGATTGGATGATAGAAATCAGCAGAGCTTCCACTCATTTCAGATCTTCCCCTCAGCGACTACACTTCCAAGTGCACTTGTAGTGCAAAGTGAATTTGCATTTAGTAAATTAACCCCAATGTTTACTTGGCTTAGAAAATAAGGAAACATTTACATTTATGTATATGGAGAGTAGTAAAAGGATCATTTTGGATCGCTGATCACAGCTTTATTCACTTTATTCACTAACCTAAGTGACCATTTTCCACTCCTTACTACTTAGAAGGAGATTTACTAAAACTGAGGAGTGCAAAATCTGGTACAGCTCTGCATAAAAACCAATCAGCTTCCAGGTTTTATTGTCAAAGCCTAATTTAACAAGCTGAAGTTAGAAGCTGATTGGCTACCACGCACAGCTGCACCAGATTTTGCACTCTCCAGCTTTAGTAAATAATACTTACAGTGAATCATTGATTTGTAATGTGTATGCTTAAGTGTAATTTATATGTTTTTTTTTAACATTTCATTTAGTAGTCGGTATGGACAATGATGCAGTAAAGGTAAAAAATATCTGATTGCAATTACTTTTTTTTTATCAAAATCCTTCAGTGTTTTTAAGTATTGACATTTTACACTTATGCCATTTGTAAATGAGCATCTTACGACAGATGTTTTGTTTTGACCAAAGGTGTGTCTGGAATTCCAAGCATGAAAATCCTGTGTTTTCCCTTGCCTTGCAGGGCATATGTGTGTGGCCATGGGTTATTTAGAGGCATTCAACATTTTTACAAACACCATCAGGCTGTGAACACATGGGTCAATAAACATGTCCTACATTTTGAGGACTATACTTATTTGGCTACATTCCTACTGCATCTAAATATGTTTGCATAACTTCAAGGCTCATGTAATGCATGTCAATACCAACATTGTCACCAAATCATTGAAACGACAATGTTACGTTTAAAGAAAAAGATTAAGGAATATCTAAACTGCTTGTCAGCTTGTATATAGGCAAGGATGGGGCAACCAGAGGTATTTCTGGCCAGCTCAGTAGATTGCTTTAAGAAAGGCCTGGATTTAAAATGTACATAATATAACTGAGTACTAACATTTATAGGTAAAGTTGATCCAGAGAAAATCCGATTGCCTCTCTGGGATCAGGAAGGATTTTTTTCCCCTGCTGTAACAAATTGGATCCTGCTTTTCTGTTTTTTTTTTGCCCTCCTCTGAATCAATTGTGGTTATAGGATTGGGGTATATGGGATTGTATGATATTTTTTATTTTATTTTTTTTATGGTTGAACTAGATGGACTTTTTTCAACCTAACTATGTAACATCTTCCAGCAAGTACATAAAAGGCCTGTTGATTTTACTGGTAATGTATTCATCTTGTGTTTTAAACTGAAATCAAAAACAAGTGGTTGAACCACTCAGAGTGCTCAGCAAGCATTTAATCCCCCACCACCCCCAGTACACCCTTAGTACTAACCTTAGCATTTCATAGGTGTCCTGAAAACTTTTACACTTGCTGTATTGGTGTTACTCATAAAATGCACTTACTCCAACATTGTTTCTTGGTACCTAAAAGTCGTCCTGTCTTTCTTCTTTCCCCAAGGTAACCTACGAGTATGATGTTGATCCTACTTGTGTTGGTTAGGCTGTTCTCCCTTGTTCCAGTGTCATATGCGAATATCACTGTATACCAGTGTTTCTCAATTCCAGTCCTCATGGCCCACTAACAGGTCATGTTTTCAGGATTTCCCTCAGATGAAACAGCTGGGGTAATTACTAAGGCAGTGAAACTGATCAAATCACCTGTGCAAAATAATGGAAAGCCTGAAAACATGACCTGTTAGTGGGCCATGAGGACTGGAATTGAGAAACACTGCTGTATACTCACAATGTAGTTTTTATGATTCTTTGTTTTTGCCTTTACTACTACCACGTGCATGCGCCCAATTTGTACTCTCTTTTAATAACTCTAATAAAGATTTAAAGTAAAAAAAACTGGAATCAAAAACAACGTTATCTTCCTTCCAAGTTATCTTCTGTAAACTACAAATTCCCCATGTAATAAAGATGAAGAAAAGAAAACATGCTTGTAGTTCAAATGAAAAAAATCTGTTCATGACTCTCTTCAGTAAGTGAGTAAGCAAAGTTAGCAGAAAGAAAAAAAGACTGTGCTACACTTCAAAATGGTGCAAACAAGGAGCTGTCAACATACAAACCAACAAAGTCCTAAATCATATACAAACAAAAAATGTGGCGCTAAAATCTGTGCACATTAAAATAAAAGCATATACATGCCAAAACACCCAAGTGCATACAAATCAACAGAAAATGAAATGTTTCAACAAAAGCTAAATCAATGTTACAAATAGGTAAGAGGGGTAATTGCATCAATGTGCAACTACTCCCAAAATTGAATAAAGTGTCCCGTGAGTGCCAAATATTCAATGGGTGTCTACAGGAGTCTCTGTGTAGTCAAATGCTGACACTCAAACAGACTTGCCAGAAGTAATCTCAAAGTAGGCTTTACAGATGTTGTCACAGTAGAAAAAAATAGGTACTCTTATCAAAACCATTGGACACATCCACCTTACAGCGGTGTGTCATAAAAGCTTTCAGCACTCAATCTCCTGCGCTAAGGTAAGAAGAAACCCAAGACTGGAACCAGACGGTAAGGATGATGACAACCCCCGGACATCCGGACTAGTGGCTCATGGTACCATAGTTAGATGGAATTCAATGTATAAGGAAAACAGATATGAAAAAAACGGAAAACTCCAATGGTGCAGGTCAAACTTAAAAGTATTTATTTACATCAAAAACGAGATGTGACAACAAAACGAGATCTCAATATATATATATATATATATATATATATATATATATATATATATATATATATATATATATATATATATATAAAGGCAATGTGAAAAGCACAAGATAGGCTGGGCCAGCTGGACACTGCCAGGGGTGAAATGTAGTATTTCATAAATCAAATCAGTGTAAGCCAACAACAGTGTTTCTGGTCGCTAGCTACACCAGTCTCATTGTTACCAGACCAATGTAAGTCAGCAGTACTACTACTAGTACACTGACACTAGTGTCAGTGATGCCAGACCAGTGCAGTACTGATCACCACCATACCAGTCTCAGCCTGCCACCTGAACTGACCCACCAGCACATCCCACTGACTGTGTTTCTGTTAGACACCAGTCCCAGCTATCCCATGCTGATAACTGCACTCCTGGAACCTCAGGGACTCCTTTGTTCAGCCTCCGATACTTCCTGACCAATGAATATAGTATACCTGGGGGAGCCGAAAACTAGTAGGACGGGCTTGTTGGCCTATAGGAATGGGGACTGCTATAGGCGATGCTATATAGGTGCAAACCCACGCTTTCCCTCATACACCACCTGTATCCAAGCAGTGGATAATATACTACCCCCTGGATAACTTAGTGTACCACCACCTATATTTATAAAATAAAAAAGCACTATACCCTCACATCAGTATCCACTTGCCGACTGCCCAACATAATAGTATGATGGCAAAGCGGCCTCTCTGTGTTGGATCAGGTACCTAGTATGTGAACAGGCAGCAGCTTCAGCTGCCAACAGTTAAAATGTTTGCAGCTAGACTCAGTGGAAGGAGATTTATGCAGCATATTTGGAAAGTACAGAATCACTGTATATATGAAATATTATGCAATGTAGTTGGAGGGAAGCTCCCGAATGGCAAACATATTTGTGTAGTGGCCATAATCCTTGGCAGGGCGGCCTTAACCTTTTGGGCTTACCGGTTACCTCCGCTTGGCTTGTTTTTCCATATCTAAGGGTTCCCAGGGTTGGTACCCAACAACTTTGGACGCTGACACCAATAAAGTCATTTTGAAAGGTTTTTTTATTTGCAGGGGTAAGATCCAATAAACACAGTCTTGTATGGGAACAGAGGGCATGGGTGAAAGAACTCAGGCACCTTGAACTGCAAATATAACAAAGTCTCTAGTACCACCGAGAAAGTAGCCACTTGCAGCTGGGTGCTTCAAAGCTGAACAAATCTCTAGCCAGAGATTATGGCAATCAGCACTTTGACTCAGAACTTGTGAAATCTCTGACCTTGAACAAGTTGTAACTGAAAGTGAACAGGAACCTTTTTTTCCTTAGTACCTGGAATGTTCTCTCTCTCCTTGACAATACTGGAAAAAACGTGGATTCGTCAATGTCCTTCACAGCTCAGTAACCAGGCACTTCTCAGGATGCCAGCTTTAGTGATGGACGAACTTCCGACGGGACGTTTCGCGAACGCGAAACGCGAACGGACACAAACGTTCGCGAAAACGACCGTTCGCCGCGGGCTCCATTGACTTCAATGGGAGGCGAATTTCGCAAACCTTTAGGTCGAATTTGCGGCCACGGGGTAATTATTAGGGGGTAGCACGTAGTCCCACCACCTGGACAATAGCATAATACATGTATGAGGTGAATTTGGGATCGATAACTACAAGCATTTTTTTTTTATTTGGGAAATTGTTCTGACAATTCAGGACTATGGAGCTAATGAAGGCAATGGAGGAGAGGGAAGGTCAGGGACCAGGGTAGGCAAACAAGAGGGTGCAGGAGATACAGAGCACTGACAGCAGCACCGTAATACAGAGCACTGACATCAGCACCGTGACATACAGCGCTGACAGCAGCTCCGTGACATACAGCGCTGACAGCAGCTCCGTGACATACAGCGCTGACAGCAGCTCCGTGACATACAGCGCTGACAGCAGCTCCGTGACATACAGCGCTGACAGCAGCTCCGTGACATACAGCGCTGACAGCAGCACCGTGACATACAGCGCTGACAGCAGCTCCGTGACATACAGCGCTGACAGCAGCTCCGTGACATACAGCGCTGACAGCAGCTCCGTGACATACAGCACTGACAGCAGCTCCGTGACATACAGCGCTGACAGCAGCTCCGTGACATACAGCGCTGACAGCAGCACCGTGACATACAGCGCTGACAGCAGCTCCGTGACATACAGCGCTGACAGCAGCTCCGTGACATACAGCGCTGACAGCAGCTCCGTGACATACAGCGCTGACAGCAGCTCCGTGACATACAGCGCTGACAGCAGCTCCGTGACATACAGCGCTGACAGCAGCTCCGTGACATACAGCGCTGACAGCAGCTCCGTGACATACAGCGCTGACAGCAGCTCCGTGACATACAGCGCTGACAGCAGCTCCGTGACATACAGCGCTGACAGCAGCTCCGTGACATACAGCGCTGACAGCAGCACCGTAAGCAGCCCCAGGAGGAAGTCAGCACAGCACAGGGATGGTGTGATCCCCTCATAATAAGAACCCCCAGGAGGAAGTCAGCACAGCACAGGGATGGTGGGAGCCCCTCATAATAAGAACACCCAGGAGGAAGTCAGCACAGCACAGGGATGGTGGGAACCCCTCATAATAAGCAGCCCCAGTAGAAATATGACACCGCTCAACCTCTTCAAAGAGGAGGGTAGGGGCATATAGTACGGTGTGCTTTTTTGGGTCAGGGAAGTGAGCCAAATGAATTAAGAAGGTCTGTGTGCTTGATTCCAAAAATTGTTTATAGACATATACATGGTCTACTGATCACATGTGTTGAATTCCTCCGAGATCCATGCCTCATTCATTTTTAGAAATGTGAGGTAGTTAACACTGTGGTGAGCTAGGCGAGTACGCTTATCGGTCACAATCCCCCCTGCTGCGCTGAACGTCCTTTCGGACAGGACACTGGATGAGGGGCAAGCCAACAGTTCGATTGCAAATTGGGCAAGCTCTGGCCAGAGGTCAAGCCTGCCCACCCAGTAGTCTAGGGGTTCATCACTCCTCAGAGCGTCCACATCGGCCGTTAACCCAATGTAGTCGGACACCTGACGGTCTAGGCGTTCCCTGATGCTGGATCCGGATGACACCTGTCGATGGGTCGGCTGAAAGAATGACCTCATATCCGAAGTCACCAACACATCTTCAAACCGGCCTCTTCTTGCAGGCGCTGTTGGATTGGTACCCGCAAATCCTTCTCTGGGAGTGGGAATTGCTCCTCTGCCAGCGCACGCAAAAGCAGAATGCAGCATTTCTCGAAGCAAGGCCTGGAAGTGCTGCATTCTGACAGCCCTCTGCGACGGCGGTAACATTTCCGCCATTTTGTGTTTGTACCGGGGGTCTAAGTACGTTGCCACCCAGTACTGGTCCTTGACCCTCATGCTTTTTATACGGGGGTCCCTATTAAAACACTGGAGCATGAAGGCCCCCATTTGCACTAAAGTGGAAGCGGTGTGGTGGCCTGGCTCCTGCTCATCATCCAGGATAATGTCGTCCTCTTCATTCTCCTCTCCCCATCCTCGCACAACAGGGATCCCAGAAAGGTTTAAAGCATGCTCTTCTTGCTCCTGCTCATCCGCCCCGGCACCATCCTCCTCTGACTCCTCATCAGACTCCTGTTGTTGACTTGTCTCAGATAGAGTAGCCCCCCCTGGGAATTCATCCAGCATTGCGACTTCCTCATCTTCCCGCTCCTGCTCCTCCACAGCCTGATCAATGACACGACGCAATGCACGCTCCAGAAAGAAGGCATAAGGTACCATGTCACTGATGGCGCCATGGCTGCGACTGACCAGTTTGGTGATCTCCTCAAATGGCCGCAGAAGTCTGCATGTGTCGCGCATGAGCAGCCACTGGCGCGGTGAAAAAAAACCCAGCTCCCCAGAACCGTTTCTTTCGCAGAGTTCATACAGGTAGACGTTAACTGCACGTTTCTGCTGGAGCAGCCTATCAAGCATATAGAAGGTTGAGTTCCATCGCGTCGGGCAATCGCAAATAAGACGTCTGACCGGCAGATGGTGTCGCCGCTGAATGTCAGCAAGGCGAGCCATGGCCGTGTAAGATCTTCTGAAATGGGCCGAGATTTTCCTTGCCTGCCGCAAGATGTCCTGGACCCCAGGGTATTTGACAAGGAATCGCTGCACGACCAAGTTTAAGACGTGTGCCATGCACGGCACGTGCGTGATTTTGCCCTGTTTCAATGCGCTAAGCAGATTGGCACCGTTGTCACACACCACTTTACCAACTGTCAAATTGAGCGGTGTTAGCCACTCATCTGCCTGTGAACGCAAAGCTGAAAGGAGTGCCGGGCCAGTGTGGCTCTTTGCTTCCAGGCACAACAGACGCAGCACGGCATGGCAACGTCTCACCTGGCATGTGGAATAGGTTCTGGGGAGCTTGGGCGGTGCAGTGGAAGAGACGCTAGCAGCGGAAAAGGAGGAGGCAGCTGAGGAGGAGAGGGAGGAGGATGGAGTAGGAGGAGGAGAAGAAGAGTCAGGCCTGCATGCAATCCGTGGCGGTAAAACCAAATCTACACGGGTGCCACGGGTTACATGCTTGACGGCCGTCAGAAGGTTCACCCAGTGGGCAGTAAAACTGATATACCTTCCCTGCCCGTGTTTGCTAGACCACGTGTCTGTGGTCAGATGTATCTTGGCACCGACACTGTGTGCCAGAGATACATTCACTTGCCGCTGAACATGGCCATATAGCTCTGGGATGCCCTTCTCTGAGAAATACTTCCTTCCTGGGACCTTCCATTGTGGTGTTCCAATGGCCACAAATTTGCGAAAGGCCTCCGAGTCCACCAGTTTATATGGCAGTAGTTGGCGGGCTATGAGTTCTGACAAGCCAGCCGCCAACCGTTGGGCAAGAGGGTTATCCGGCGTCATCATTTTTTTACGCTCAAACATTAGGCCCACGGAAGCCTGCCTTTTTGCAGAAAAATGTGAGCTTGGCGTGATGGAAGGTGGAGTGGAGGACAATTGTGAGGAGAGAGGAGAAGGAGAAGTAGAAGACGAGGCTGGACGGTGAGAGCCTGCAGTGTGGCTTTGTGTGTTCCGTTGCTCCCACTGGGCTCGGTGATGGCTGCTCATGTGCCTTCTTAAGGCGGTCGTCCCTAGGTGAGTATTGGGCTTACCGCGACTAACGCGTTGACTGCAAAGATTGCAGATGGCAACGCTATTGTCAGCAGCGGACACGTTAAAAAAAGCCCACACTGCGGAGCCATGTGCCGGTGTCCTGGGAGCGCCAGATGTGACCGTACATGGTCGATGACTCGCTCCTGATACATTTGCAGTCTGCTTTGTCCCTGCTGTGCAATGTAAGTCATTGCTGCTTCTCCTCCCTATCTGCTGGTCCATATCTCCCTCTGAACTCCCCTCCTCTTCCTCTCTTGTGGGCACCCACGTGACATCACTAGACACGTCATCATCAACGTCACCTTCCCCACCGCTATAAGTAGAGTAGGCAGCAACACCGGGGACCAACCTCCTCCTTGGGCTGATCTGGGTACTGGCGTCAGACTGCTGAGTAGCGCTTGTTGCTACCTCCTCTTCCTGATCCAATACCAAGAGTGGCTGCGCATCAGAAATGTCCTCTTGATATGGATCGGAAAATAATTCCAGTGACTCAAGCGGAAGGTATGTGGTGGTGGTGGTGGTGGTCGTGTTGTTGGTGGTAGTGTCTTTGGGGGTGCACATAGCAGAGAGTGAAGAAGAGGGTGCAGATCGAGAGGATGAGGAGGGTGCAGAAGAGTAAGGCTGAGCGAGCCACTCAACCAAGTCTGGTGCATCCTTTAAAGTAATTGAACGCACCTTCTGCAACTTCCCACTTTGGCTCAAGCCTGTTGCTCCTGCCCTACCCCTACCACCCCTGCGGAAGGGCCTGCCTCTTCCTCTGCATGTCATTTTTTAAATGACCCTGTGACAAAACTCTTAGTCCCTATACCGCTGAAGGACTGCTGCAGTATAGGTGAGCGGTCAGCAGTGGTGCACGTCAACCCTATCTATTGTGGACCGATAGCGGTCCTTACAGAACAGCAGACTGTACCGCACTCAAGCCTATGTACCGTAGCACCCTATACCAAGTTACCAGTCCTTATAAGAACTTTTGTGGACCAAGCAGGTTGTGTATTAGTGTTTAGCAGACTGTACGTCAGTCCCTATACCGCTGAAGGACTGCTGCAGTATAGGGCAGCGGTCAGCAGTGGTGCACGTCAACCCTATCTATTGTGGACCGATAGCGGTCCTTACAGAACAGCAGACTGTACCGCACTCAAGCCTATGTACCGTAGCACCCTATACCAAGTTACCAGTCCTTATAAGAACTTTTGTGGACCAAGCAGGTTGTGTATTAGTGTTTAGCAGACTGTACGTCAGTCCCTATACCGCTGAAGGACTGCTGCAGTATAGGGCAGCGGTCAGCAGTGGTGCACGTCAACCCTATCTATTGTGGACCGATAGCGGTCCTTACAGAACAGCAGACTGTACCGCACTCAAGCCTATGTACCGTAGCACCCTATACCAAGTTACCAGTCCTTATAAGAACTTTTGTGGAACAAGCAGGTTGTGTGTTAGTGATTAGCAGACTGTACGTCAGTCCCTATACCGCTGAAGGACTGCTGCAGTATAGGTGAGCGGTCAGCAGTGGTGCACGTCAACCCTATCTATTGTGGACCGATAGCGGTCCTTACAGAACAGCAGACTGTACCGCACTCAAGCCTATGTACCGTAGCACCCTATACCAAGTTACCAGTCCTTATAAGAACTTTTGTGGACCAAGCAGGTTGTGTATTAGTGTTTAGCAGACTGTACGTCAGTCCCTATACCGCTGAAGGACTGCTGCAGTATAGGGCAGCGGTCAGCAGTGGTGCACGTCAACCCTATCTATTGTGGACCGATAGCGGTCCTTACAGAACAGCAGACTGTACCGCACTCAAGCCTATGTACCGTAGCACCCTATACCAAGTTACCAGTCCTTATAAGAACTTTTGTGGACCAAGCAGGTTGTGTATTAGTGTTTAGCAGACTGTACGTCAGTCCCTATACCGCTGAAGGACTGCTGCAGTATAGGGCAGCGGTCAGCAGTGGTGCACGTCAACCCTATCTATTGTGGACCGATAGCGGTCCTTACAGAACAGCAGACTGTAACGCACTCAGGCCTATGTACCGTAGCACCCTATACCAAGTTACCAGTCCTTATAAGAACTTTTGTGGACCAAGCAGGTTGTGTGTTAGTGATTAGCAGACTGTACGTCAGTCCCTATACCAATGAAGGACTGCTGCAGTATAGGGCAGCGGTCAGCAGTAGTGCACGGCAACCCTATGTATTGTGGACCGATAGCGGTCCTTACAGAACAGCAGACTGTAACGCACTCAGGCCTATGTACCGTAGCACCCTATACCAAGTTACCAGTCCTTATAAAAACTTTTGTGGACCAAGCAGGTTGTGTGTTAGTGTTTAGCAGACTGTGCGTCAGTCCCTATACCGCTGAAGGACTGCTGCAGTATAGGGCAGCGGTCAGCAGTAGTGCACGGCAACCCTATGTATTGTGGACCGATAGCGGTCCTTACAGAACAGCAGACTGTAACGCACTCAGGCCTATGTACCGTAGCACCCTATACCAAGTTACCAGTCCTTATAAGAACTTTTGTGGACCAAGCAGGTTGTGTGTTAGTGATTAGCAGACTGTACGTCAGTCCCTATACCAATGAAGGACTGCTGCAGTATAGGGCAGCGGTCAGCAGTAGTGCACGGCAACCCTATGTATTGTGGACCGATAGCGGTCCTTACAGAACAGCAGACTGTAACGCACTCAGGCCTATGTACCGTAGCACCCTATACCAAGTTACCAGTCCTTATAAAAACTTTTGTGGACCAAGCAGGTTGTGTGTTAGTGTTTAGCAGACTGTGCGTCAGTCCCTATACCGCTGAAGGACTGCTGCAGTATAGGGCAGCGGTCAGCAGTAGTGCACGGCAACCCTATGTATTGTGGACCGATAGCGGTCCTTACAGAACAGCAGACTGTAACGCACTCAGGCCTATGTACCGTAGCACCCTATACCAAGTTACCAGTCCTTATAAGAACTTTTGTGGACCAAGCAGGTTGTGTGTTAGTGATTAGCAGACTGTACGTCAGTCCCTATACCAATGAAGGACTGCTGCAGTATAGGGCAGCGGTCAGCAGTAGTGCACGGCAACCCTATGTATTGTGGACCGATAGCGGTCCTTACAGAACAGCAGACTGTAACGCACTCAGGCCTATGTACCGTAGCACCCTATACCAAGTTACCAGTCCTTATAAAAACTTTTGTGGACCAAGCAGGTTGTGTGTTAGTGTTTAGCAGACTGTGCGTCAGTCCCTATACCGCTGAAGGACTGCTGCAGTATAGGGCAGCGGTCAGCAGTAGTGCACGGCAACCCTATGTATTGTGGACCGATAGCGGTCCTTACAGAACAGCAGACTGTAACGCACTCAGGCCTATGTACCGTAGCACCCTATACCAAGTTACCAGTCCTTATAAGAACTTTTGTGGACCAAGCAGGTTGTGTGTTAGTGATTAGCAGACTGTACGTCAGTCCCTATACCAATGAAGGACTGCTGCAGTATAGGGCAGCGGTCAGCAGTAGTGCACGGCAACCCTATGTATTGTGGACCGATAGCGGTCCTTACAGAACAGCAGACTGTAACGCACTCAGGCCTATGTACCGTAGCACCCTATACCAAGTTACCAGTCCTTATAAAAACTTTTGTGGACCAAGCAGGTTGTGTGTTAGTGTTTAGCAGACTGTGCGTCAGTCCCTATACCGCTGAAGGACTGCTGCAGTATAGGGCAGCGGTCAGCAGTAGTGCACGGCAACCCTATGTATTGTGGACCGATAGCGGTCCTTACAGAACAGCAGACTGTAACGCACTCAGGCCTATGTACCGTAGCACCCTATACCAAGTTACCAGTCCTTATAAGAACTTTTGTGGACCAAGCAGGTTGTGTGTTAGTGATTAGCAGACTGTACGTCAGTCCCTATACCAATGAAGGACTGCTGCAGTATAGGGCAGCGGTCAGCAGTAGTGCACGGCAACCCTATGTATTGTGGACCGATAGCGGTCCTTACAGAACAGCAGACTGTAACGCACTCAGGCCTATGTACCGTAGCACCCTATACCAAGTTACCAGTCCTTATAAGAACTTTTGTGGAACAAGCAGGTTGTGTGTTAGTGATTAGCAGACTGTACGTCAGTCCCTATACCAATGAAGGACTGCTGCAGTATAGGGCAGCGGTCAGCAGTAGTGCACGGCAACCCTATGTATTGTGGACCGATAGCGGTCCTTACAGAACAGCAGACTGTAACGCACTCAGGCCTATGTACCGTAGCACCCTATACCAAGTTACCAGTCCTTATAAGAACTTTTGTGGACCAAGCAGGTTGTGTGTTAGTGATTAGCAGACTGTACGTCAGTCCCTATACCAATGAAGGACTGCTGCAGTATAGGGCAGCGGTCAGCAGTAGTGCACGGCAACCCTATGTATTGTGGACCGATAGCGGTCCTTACAGAACAGCAGACTGTACTGCACTCAGGCCTATGTACCGTAGCACCCTATACCAAGTTACCAGTCCTTATAAAAACTTTTGTGGACCAAGCAGGTTGTGTGTTAGTGTTTAGCAGACTGTGCGTCAGTCCCTATACCGCTGAAGGACTGCTGCAGTATAGGGCAGCGGTCAGCAGTAGTGCACGGCAACCCTATGTATTGTGGACCGATAGCGGTCCTTACAGAACAGCAGACTGTAACGCACTCAGGCCTATGTACCGTAGCACCCTATACCAAGTTACCAGTCCTTATAAGAACTTTTGTGGACCAAGCAGGTTGTGTGTTAGTGATTAGCAGACTGTACGTCAGTCCCTATACCAATGAAGGACTGCTGCAGTATAGGGCAGCGGTCAGCAGTAGTGCACGGCAACCCTATGTATTGTGGACCGATAGCGGTCCTTACAGAACAGCAGACTGTACCGCACCCAAGCCTATGTACCGTAGCACCCTAGACAGACCAAGTTACCAGTCCTGATAAAGAGCTTTGTGGAACAAGTGAGTTGTGAATGATTAGCAGACTGCAGCAGAAGGGCAGCAGTCAAGTATAATATTCTTTCTATATTTGGAAGAAAGAATATTATACGTGTACAAGCCTATTACCGTACCACTGATACCAGTCCTGAAAAGAACCTTTGTGGAACTAATAGTAACAGCAAGTCTTTAAAATTATCCTCACTGCCTGACACACTGCTTCCTGCCTGTCCCTATACAAATTGGCAAAAAAGAGTAGGCTGGAACGATTAGCTGGAACAGCTCTTTTGTGGACCTGATAGTAACAGCTAATGATGATGATGATGATGATGATGAAGAAAGACTAATCTGGCTGAGCTGTCCCTAAAATAGCAGCATACAGCGCTCTGTCCCTTTATCTAAACTGACAAAAGAAACTCAGGCTGCTGACCTAACACCTATACCAGTCCTGAAAAGAACTTTTGTGTACCAAATAGCTAGCGTTTTCTCTGTCCCTACTCCACACAGGATCCTTTCCCTACAGTGACAGAAGAAAGAATGTAAAATGGCCACCGGATCGGGTGTATTTATAGGTTAGGGGGAATGTCCAAGTGTCCATGAGCTGTCATGTCTCAATTGGTTGTCCTGTAACACATGATAAACGTGTCACGAAAGGTTAAAGTTCTTGTATACATTAAACACGTAAGTCCGCCGGGGCGAACGACGGAAAAAGGCGTTCGAACCCGCGGACGGCGAAAGTCGGAAATTCGCCGCGAAACGACCGCCGGGCGAACCGTTCGGCCATCACTAGCCAGCTTGTTCGCCCTCCTCCGAAGAGTCCTCTTGCATGAGCTGTGCTTCCCCTCCAAGTGGAGAACACGCCTTGAATCCTCCCTCATTTACTGCTCCTTGGACCAGCCCGTTCCAAGACTCGGGAACAGACGGATCCCTACCCCAGACCAAGCGGGTCTACTAGGTTTAACCAACTGAAGCATGTTGCGGAGTGACTAACGCTCCCGTGACCGGGACCCCTCGCGGGACTACCCTAGTCCAGAATCAGGGACAGACCGATAGGGCCTCACGAACGAACCACCCGAAGCATGTGACTTCATCATCTTAAATACCCTTCCCCAGGCTCCTCAGCGGGGCCCAGCACACCCACTGATTGGCTCCAAGGAAGCTGATACCCAAAACATCCAACCAGGCCTGGTTTTGGCCTGTCATGTGCACCTCACCGTACACATGACCAGGCAGAACTCTAACAAAGCCCAGCCAAACTGATGTCAAAGTTAACCTACATAATTAACCCTCAGAACCCCATTACCGTTCTGAGGCAAAAACAAAATTTACACATGAATGACACTTTGTCCAAAGTGTCACCGCTACATTTGTATTACAGATTATGTGAGCAGACTGCAGTTCCTCTTTAACCACTTGCTTACTGGGCACTTAAACCCCCCTCAGTCCCAGACCAATTTTCAGCTTTCAGCGCTGATGCACTTTGAATGACAATTGCGCGGGCATACAACACTGTACCCAAATGAAATTTTTATCATTTTTTTCCCACAAATAGAGCTTTCTTTTGGTGGTATTTAGTTACAGCTCGGAGTTTTATTTTTTGCTAAACAAACAAAAAAAGATGCAAAAAAAAAAAAAAAAAAAATCATGTTTTAATAGTTTGTTATAAAATTTTGCAAACGGGTCATTTTTCTCCTTCATTGAAGTGCGCTGATTAGGCGGCACTGATAGGCTGCATTGGTGGGCACTGATGGGCTGCATTGGTGGGCACTGATGGGCTGCATTGGTGGGCACTGATAGGCTGCACCGGTGGGCACTGATAGGCATAGTTAAGGCGGCACTAATAGGCACAGATAAGGCGGCACCGATGGGCACAGATAAGGCGGCACTGATGGGCAAAGATGGGCACAGATAAGATGGCACGGATGGGTGGCACAGATAAGTGGCACGGATGGGTGGCACGGATGGGCACTGATAGGTACCACAGATAGATGGGACTGATGGGCACTGATAGGTGGCACTGATAGGTGGCTCTGATAGGTGGCACTGCTGGGCACTGATGGGCGGCACTGCTGGGCACTGATGGGCGGCACTGCTGGGCACTGATGGGCGGCACTGGGGTGCAGCACCTTTGAGCACTGTGGGTGGCACTGTGGGTGGCACTGTGGGGTGGCACTGTGGGTGGCACTGTGGGTGGCACTGTGGGTGGCACTGTGGGTGGCACTGTGGGCACTATGGGCACTGACGGGGGGCACTGACGGGGGGCACTTACTTTTGCTTTTATTTAATTTCAGGATGGCACTGCGGGAGGCAGGTGGGCACAGGCAGGTGGCAGGTGGTCCCTTGTATTGATGGCCGTGATCGGGACTGATGTCCCGATCACGGCCGCCGGTGATCGGCTTTTTTTTTCTCTCCTCGCGCTATCAGCGCGAGGAGGAATAATAGCCGATTACCGGCTCCGTTCTATCACATGATCAGCTGTCATTGGCTGACAGCTGATCACGTGATAAGGGGTCGGGATCGACCCCTTACACGGATCGGTGATCAGGCGAGTCTCACGGACTCGCCGATCACAGAGCGCGCCGCGCGCGCCCCTCAGGGGGCGCGCAGGCCGCTCGTAACCGGGACTACGTCAATAGACGTAGTCCCGAAAATGTAGGTCCGCGCTAATGCCGTCATTTGGCAATAGCGCGGATCTGAAGTGGTTAAGGGGATAAACCTTCTGGGGCTGAAGTGGTTAAGCACACATTTAACCCTTTGATCTCCCTAGATGTTAACCCCTTCCTACCCAGTGTCATTAGTACAGTGACAGTGCAAATTATTAGCATTGATCACTGTATTGATGTCATTGGTGATGCCAGTAGCAGTTACTCAGTTCCCCCTGTGTCAGTTAGCATCAGATCAATGCCATTAGTAGTATGAAAAACAACTTCAGAATATATCCCAAAGTTTGTAGATGCTATAACTGCAGCATACAGCAGAATACATTTTGACCAAAATGTATAAAGAAATTAAAATTTTTTATCATTGGATTTGTTTTATGGGAGAATGTAAAAAATATATTTATTTTTTTATATCGCAAAAAGTGAAAAGCTTAGTAGTTATGAAATATCACCAAAAGAAAGCTCTATTTGTGTGGAAATAAATTATATACATTTTGTTTGGGTACAGTATTACATGACTACACAATTACCAGTTAAAGTAGCGTAGTGCCGAATAGCAAAAAATGGCCTAATCATGAAGGTGGTAATAGCTTCCGGAGGACAAATGGGTATAAACTGTTGCCTTGCAAAAACTGCCATATTAATACTTACACAAACAAATGTGTTTCACGTACATGTTTGTAGTAGTATTTCTGTTTAATTTTTGCAAGGCATTATAGTTTCTACTAATGTGAGGGTATAGTGCTGGTTTATTTAGTAAATATAGGTGATGCAACGCTAACCTTCATTACCAGACAACCAATACAGGGGCGAGCATTACAGTACATTGTTTTGGATACAATACTGGCTTATTTCTGTGCTACACAAGATAAAACATCCAGTGGATATTAATTCCAAACACTGAAAAAGTCTCACACATGTGGTATCCCTATACTGGGAAGAAATAGCAGAATGTAGTTTGATGTTACATTTTAGGTATGCCCATGCTGTGTGTGAGAAATGTCTTATGCCGCGTACACACGACCAGACTTTTTGACAGACTAGGTCCGATGGAATAAATCCATTGGATATTACGATCGTGTATGGGCTCCAGCTGACTTTTTTTTCCCAAAAGTCAGACGGACCTAGAAATAAAACATGTTTCAAATCTTTCCTCGACCGGACTCGAGTCCGGTTGAAAAATCAGTTCGTCTGTATACTAGTCCGACGGAGGAAAACCGACTCTAGGGCAGCTATTGGCTACTGGCTATGAACTTCCTTATTCTAGTCCGGTCGTACGCCATCACGTTCGAATCCATCAGACTTTGGTGTGTTAGTGTGTGGCCAAGTCCGTTCATTCATAAAGTCCGTCGGAACTCCACCGAAAGTCAGTCGAGAAGACCGTCGGACCTAGTCCGTTAAAAAGTCCGGTCATGTGTATGCCTAAGTAGTAATGGTAGGTTATCCTCGCGCTATAGTGGTAAAGTTAGAGCAGGTTGCCTTTATATGTCTCAATGGGAAGAGGATGCGATACTACCTGGCAAACCTGAAGAGTTAATACTATATAAGAGGTATATAGATGACATCCTCATACTCTGGAAAGGAGACATAGATAGCCTAACCTTATTCCTGGAGACACTGAATCGCAATGACAGAAATATTAAATTATCATGGGTAGTTAATAGTGAATCCATCTCTTTTCTTGATCTAGAAATATTGCAAGAAAACGAAACTCTACGCACAAGAACGCACTTTAAGAATGTGGACAAAAACAGTTATTTGCCAATCATGAGCTGCCACCACAAAAACTGGTTGTGCAATATTCCAAAAGGGCAGCTGATGCGATTGCGCAGAAATTGCACAAAAACGGAAGAATATCTGACACAAGCAGAGAAGATTGGCCACAGGTTCACAAATAAAGGATATAAAGACGAAGAAATTAGAATGAAAATCTTAGAAGTTAAAAATATGGATCGCATGGAGATGATTAAAGACAAACAAATCCCTAAGCTGGAAGCAGGCAAAGTACCAATCGTTCTGAATTATAATGCCCAATATAAGAAAATAGAGGCAATTATTAAAAAGTACTGGTATATTTTACGCTCAGATGTGCATCTAAAAGACCTTCTACCCCAATTTCCCAAGTTCGTGTACAAAAGGGCACCAACATTGAGGGATAAGATCGTCCGGAATGTTCCTGACCCACCATACAATGGTGTGACTTTTTTCACAGGAAAGGGTTTTTTTCCATGCAAGCGGTGTTTCGCGTGTACAAAAACAAAACGCCCACCCGAAAAAAGATTCAAATTTAGCTCCACAAGCACTGGGAATTCCTATGATATTAAAGAGTTTATTTGTTGTAACACTGAAGGGGCCGTTTATGCCCTACAATGCAGTTGCGGCCTACAGTATGTAGGCCGCACCAAGAGACCGCTGAGGGTTCGCATAAAGGAACATATTAAAAATATAATGAATGGATTTGACAAACACAGTGTGTCAAAACATTTTCTAACACACCATAATAAGGATCCCACCCACCTCACATTTTGGGGGATCGAGCCCTACAGAAAGCATTGGAGGGGGGGGCATAAAGTGAGAACACTCAGCCAGCTAGAATCTAAATGGATTTTTACCTTAGACACTTTCAAACCTCAAGGACTCAACATAGAATTTGATCTTAACTGTTTTATCAGCGATTTTTAGGTAATTTTAGATATTTTATTATGAATTTGAATTTTATATATTTAAAGCATTATGATATACAACATCTTGCCTGTTACTGTACTCTACAATGATATACTGAAAGGGGTGTGTTTGGAACTCTGGACTTCATTTCCGGTACCCATCCCCCAAATCGCATATATATGCGTCCTTTTGATATCTTGATCATCGCTTAAAGTGTCGGGAGCATCTTTAATTTTATTTTATCTTAATATGAAAAATATTATGTCACACTATTCTAGATATTTTACTTACTAACCAGTACCAATATTTTAATAATTTATAGGAAAGATTTAGAGTCAATATGTCTTTTACCAATTAAAGAATATCTAATAATTCGCACATTACCCTCCATCTCAAGCCATTTTTTATAATTTTATAATAATTTTTTATGAATTTTCTATTTCTTATTACAATACTAGTTCAATTTTAAGTTTAATTTTAAACCAGCTCACGAACGAACTGTGGTCCCGTCGTTCCAATAGCAAGTGAATGTGTTTACATTGCCACTGACATTAAGAATGCTATTAGGGAGATCCCGGGTTATTGGTTGAATAAACATAACCACCAAATGTCCCAATTAGGCTTGAAGCCAGGTAAGTGGACACAGATCTACCTAATACACGAACAGACTATTTCTGTATCTATAGAAAATACGACCGTGAAGCGCACAGAACCGGTCGTGAAGGTAGTCTATCACAAAATGGCCGTCTAACTAGAGTCGTGCCTGCGAATAGTATTAAATAGGATTGACTACAGGAAAATGGCCGCCCATTACAAAGACTATTTAAACGCTCGTCCACCTCCTATGCATTAGTCCCTGATGAAGTCACGTGATCAATGACGATACGCGTAGGATTGGCCTAGGAGGATACCGGAAGTGACGTCCGGGGTACGAACGAGGAAGCCGTTCGTTGTTTGTTAGTGAAAAAACCGCTTGATTTTTACTGTATAAGTGTGAGTACCCAGGACTTAGTTCCTTTTTATAATAAAGCATTTGTGTGAACGTACTTCACTATTGGAGCCCCCCTCTCTCTTTCTTGGGTCTGATTTGCGATCCCTTGCGGAATTTCTGGAGGAAAAGGTTTTGGGGGCGCCCATACTACATTTAGGATATACACCGCAAAGTGTTGAAGTTCCCCCACACCTATTGAGGATATACACCCCATTTGAGGACACAACTGCTGCACTGGAGTATTTTGCTGTCTTACTGACAGCAGTGAGGTAAGGTACCCACTGCACTCAGTGTGTGAGTACCCACGTTTAAGGAGCTGAAAAATCACTGGTGGAATCATCCCGGGGTTGTTTATAGGATTCATTTCTTCACATAGCACAGCGTGGACTTATTTCATCTTCTGCATGAACTTTATGATTTAGCCTTTGTACACTCATTTAGAGACATTTTTATCACGTTTGCTGGACTATTATCTTTTGTATTTTGTGATAATAATTTTTTCATACACCGTTTTTTATATTTTTATTGTATATTTTTATATATACTCTTTTTTGCACATATGCTGGCACTTGTATGCACTTTCATGGACTGACACAGATTTGTTTGATGTCACGATTCTTTTGATAATTTTAAGACTTGCGATTTTTTTCTTGTCACTTTATCACGAGTATATAGATTATTTTAGCTTCTTCATTTTATGAATAGTAGTAGGAAATAGCTTCAAGCACTGTATTATTCACTTGGTATTTATTTTAGAATTAATGGAATTTTTAATCGCATGAGCACATTTTCAAGATTTTATGCGATTATTTAGTGATTTTAATTTTAATCACATGAGTGCGTTTTCAAGATTTTATGAGATTATTTATTAATTGTGTTATTAGACTTAATTTATTTTATGTGGAGCGCAACACCATCTATTTACTATTTACTGTCACTCTGAGGGGAGGGTTTGCACCTCTGTCGGTGTTTTTTGCTGCAACCACACCAACCTGCTCTAACTTTACCACTATAGCGCGAGGATAACCTACCATTACTACTTTGACTTACTCTCCCATATATCCTTGCAGCCATAATGGAGGTATTTTCTTTTATGGAAAAAAGGAAAATTGATCTAGAACAAGTATTTAATAGCTCAGACTCCAATGTAATAAAAAATGGGGGTTTAGAGAGTCTGATGCGGAAGTTGGGCCACAATATGGAGAAAAAAGTGAGCCTATGGTGGGACATAACCACTTTTGAGCAGTACCAGAAAGATAGCATAGTGCCGAGAAGACTCAGATGGGATATTACACCAAACGATGGCTTGGTTGACCAGGAGTCGATCGATGAATGGTTTTCTTTCTTTAACACAAAAGGTTTAGAATTACTTACTTTCCTACTCAAAAGAAAACAGAGGAAATTAAAGAAAATAGACCAGACCATAGGAGAGATAAAAGGGGAACTGGAAACACATAAGGATAAGCCTGAGCTCACCTCACTCATGTCACAATTGAATAAAGACCTAGCCAAGAAGGACAAAGAAGTCCAGACTAGGAAAAGCAAGAAGTACACAAGGGATATCAATGATTTTAAAAATGATGATGTTTTTAAATGGCAGAGACAGAGAGGTAATTTGGATCCGATCTCTACATTCTCCACCCCAGAGAGAATTACACAACCTGGGAGTATTCAATACAGACCAGAGCAAAATGATCTACAAACTGGAAATCGGGTAGAACCATCTAGGGCCCCAAGGGGTAATGAGAGAGAAAATGACCATAACTACTCCACACCACAAAGAGTTGAGAGGAGACCGCCCTACTCAAACCAAACACCACATAATGGGGGTAAGAAGCCTTACTGGAAAAATAATAACCCGAGAAGGACACAGAATGGCAACTACAATAAGCCACCATATGACCCCAGGGACCAAAGGGAAAATAGGGGCCCACCCCAAGGAATGCAAGGCCAACGAGGAAGGACCCCCCCACATAATTATGGGACTGGTCATAGAGATAATTGGGGCACACCGCGCGATTATCCCTACCCCGATGGACGCTATCCAATACCTACAAACAACTACTATGCTCCCCTAAGGGACCATTATGAGGAAAATGGAGATGGGAGATCCCATGGCTACTACCAGGACCAGTATCAAAGCAAGCCTTTTTTAGGGAGGGGCATGGAGAATCACCCACCAAGACGCCTAAACGATCAATGGGATCAAAGAAGAAGTCCTGTAAGAAGAGAGGGAAGAGGTCCGGAAAAAGAATACAGGCAAAGAAGAGACTAAAAGGTGAGGGGATCTTCAACTTGAGTGGCCTCCCCCTGTCCCAAGAAGAGATTGGCGTACTAGATAAAGGTCTCAAATATGCCCCGACAAAGAATTTAGACAAATTTGAAACTTATGTAGGAATACAAAAGTATGTAAGGACCTTGAATATTAAAAAATACTTGGCTGGTAACCCGATTAAAAAGCGAATTCAGAATGAGGATCAAGATATCATACGGAGTGAATTAAGAAATAAATCAGTTTTTAACCCTCTGATTTCGAACAACAGACATATTGAAGTTTTTAAAAAAGTGGTTTTACAAGACTTGAAAGATTTAAGAATTAAGAAACTGGAGGAACCTAAACATATAAAGAGCGGTATCAGAAAACTAACAAAGAGGAAGGATATAGTTATCCGACCTGCTGACAAAGGGGGAGGGATTGTAATCCTCTCTAAAATACAGTATAAGAACAGTATGACAAAATTACTGTCAGACAGTGTTACCTATACTAAATTACCTAAAAACCCAGTGTTTAAATGTAGAAAGGAGCTGGAAAAGGTGGTGCATCTGGGATTAAAAAGAAACATCTTGACTAAAAAAGAAGCGAAGTATCTGATCCCCGAGGCATGTAGGACCCCGATTATTTACTCACTTCCCAAGATCCATAAGGATAAAGCAGACCCGCCCCCAAGACCCATAGTTAATGGGATTGACTCTTTAACCTCTAGAATGGGGGAATATATTGATAAATATCTTCAACCAGTAGTCAAACAAACAAAAGCGTACCTCAGAGACACCAAACAAGTATTACAAATTTTGGAAGGGTTACCAAAAGAGGAAGGCCCATGGATTATGGCATCTGCAGACGTTTCGTCACTATATACAATAATCCTACACCATCAAGCGTGTGAGGCAGTGAAGTGGGGCTTAAGGAAATACAGTACTTTGCCATGCGTACAGCGAAAATACTTAGTGAAATGTTTGGACTTTTGCCTCAAGAACAGCTATTTTTGGTATGATCGCGAGTATTACTACCAAAAAACTGGAGTTGCGATGGGAGCGAAGTTTGCGCCCAGTGTAGCTTGCCTTTATATGTCTCAATGGGAAGAGGATGCGATACTACCTGGCAAACCTGAAGAGTTAATACTATATAAGAGGTATATAGATGACATCCTCATACTCTGGAAAGGAGACATAGATAGCCTAACCTTATTCCTGGAGACACTGAATCGCAATGACAGAAATATTAAATTATCATGGGTAGTTAATAGTGAATCCATCTCTTTTCTTGATCTAGAAATATTGCAAGAAAACGAAACTCTACGCACAAGAACGCACTTTAAGAATGTGGACAAAAACAGTTATTTGCCAATCATGAGCTGCCACCACAAAAACTGGTTGTGCAATATTCCAAAAGGGCAGCTGATGCGATTGCGCAGAAATTGCACAAAAACGGAAGAATATCTGACACAAGCAGAGAAGATTGGCCACAGGTTCACAAATAAAGGATATAAAGACGAAGAAATTAGAATGAAAATCTTAGAAGTTAAAAATATGGATCGCATGGAGATGATTAAAGACAAACAAATCCCTAAGCTGGAAGCAGGCAAAGTACCAATCGTTCTGAATTATAATGCCCAATATAAGAAAATAGAGGCAATTATTAAAAAGTACTGGTATATTTTACGCTCAGATGTGCATCTAAAAGACCTTCTACCCCAATTTCCCAAGTTCGTGTACAAAAGGGCACCAACATTGAGGGATAAGATCGTCCGGAATGTTCCTGACCCACCATACAATGGTGTGACTTTTTTCACAGGAAAGGGTTTTTTTCCATGCAAGCGGTGTTTCGCGTGTACAAAAACAAAACGCCCACCCGAAAAAAGATTCAAATTTAGCTCCACAAGCACTGGGAATTCCTATGATATTAAAGAGTTTATTTGTTGTAACACTGAAGGGGCCGTTTATGCCCTACAATGCAGTTGCGGCCTACAGTATGTAGGCCGCACCAAGAGACCGCTGAGGGTTCGCATAAAGGAACATATTAAAAATATAATGAATGGATTTGACAAACACAGTGTGTCAAAACATTTTCTAACACACCATAATAAGGATCCCACCCACCTCACATTTTGGGGGATCGAGCCCTACAGAAAGCATTGGAGGGGGGGGCATAAAGTGAGAACGCTCAGCCAGCTAGAATCTAAATGGATTTTTACCTTAGACACTTTCAAACCTCAAGGACTCAACATAGAATTTGATCTTAACTGTTTTATCAGCGATTTTTAGGTAATTTTAGATATTTTATTATGAATTTGAATTTTATATATTTAAAGCATTATGATATACAACATCTTGCCTGTTACTGTACTCTACAATGATATACTGAAAGGGGTGTGTTTGGAACTCTGGACTTCATTTCCGGTACCCATCCCCCAAATCGCATATATATGCGTCCTTTTGATATCTTGATCATCGCTTAAAGTGTCGGGAGCATCTTTAATTTTATTTTATCTTAATATGAAAAATATTATGTCACACTATTCTAGATATTTTACTTACTAACCAGTACCAATATTTTAATAATTTATAGGAAAGATTTAGAGTCAATATGTCTTTTACCAATTAAAGAATATCTAATAATTCGCACATTACCCTCCATCTCAAGCCATTTTTTATAATTTTATAATAATTTTTTATGAATTTTCTATTTCTTATTACAATACTAGTTCAATTTTAAGTTTAATTTTAAACCAGCTCACGAACGAACTGTGGTCCCGTCGTTCCAATAGCAAGTGAATGTGTTTACATTGCCACTGACATTAAGAATGCTATTAGGGAGATCCCGGGTTATTGGTTGAATAAACATAACCACCAAATGTCCCAATTAGGCTTGAAGCCAGGTAAGTGGACACAGATCTACCTAATACACGAACAGACTATTTCTGTATCTATAGAAAATACGACCGTGAAGCGCACAGAACCGGTCGTGAAGGTAGTCTATCACAAAATGGCCGTCTAACTAGAGTCGTGCCTGCGAATAGTATTAAATAGGATTGACTACAGGAAAATGGCCGCCCATTACAAAGACTATTTAAACGCTCGTCCACCTCCTATGCATTAGTCCCTGATGAAGTCACGTGATCAATGACGATACGCGTAGGATTGGCCTAGGAGGATACCGGAAGTGACGTCCGGGGTACGAACGAGGAAGCCGTTCGTTGTTTGTTAGTGAAAAAACCGCTTGATTTTTACTGTATAAGTGTGAGTACCCAGGACTTAGTTCCTTTTTATAATAAAGCATTTGTGTGAACGTACTTCACTATTGGAGCCCCCCTCTCTCTTTCTTGGGTCTGATTTGCGATCCCTTGCGGAATTTCTGGAGGAAAAGGTTTTGGGGGCGCCCATACTACATTTAGGATATACACCGCAAAGTGTTGAAGTTCCCCCACACCTATTGAGGATATACACCCCATTTGAGGACACAACTGCTGCACTGGAGTATTTTGCTGTCTTACTGACAGCAGTGAGGTAAGGTACCCACTGCACTCAGTGTGTGAGCACCCACGTTTAAGGAGCTGAAAAATCACTGGTGGAATCATCCCGGGGTTGTTTATAGGATTCATTTCTTCACATAGCACAGCGTGGACTTATTTCATCTTCTGCATGAACTTTATGATTTAGCCTTTGTACACTCATTTAGAGACATTTTTATCACGTTTGCTGGACTATTATCTTTTGTATTTTGTGATAATAATTTTTTCATACACCGTTTTTTATATTTTTATTGTATATTTTTATATATACTCTTTTTTGCACATATGCTGGCACTTGTATGCACTTTCATGGACTGACACAGATTTGTTTGATGTCACGATTCTTTTGATAATTTTAAGACTTGCGATTTTTTTCTTGTCACTTTATCACGAGTATATAGATTATTTTAGCTTCTTCATTTTATGAATAGTAGTAGGAAATAGCTTCAAGCACTGTATTATTCACTTGGTATTTATTTTAGAATTAATGGAATTTTTAATCGCATGAGCACATTTTCAAGATTTTATGCGATTATTTAGTGATTTTAATTTTAATCACATGAGTGCGTTTTCAAGATTTTATGAGATTATTTATTAATTGTGTTATTAGACTTAATTTATTTTATGTGGAGCGCAACACCATCTATTTACTATTTCATGTGTATGCCTCATTACACTTACCCACTAGCCACTTAAACCCCCTTCCTAACCAGACCAATTTTTGGATTTTGGTGCTCTCACATTTTGAATGACAATTACTGTACCCACATGAAATTGTTGTCCTTTTTTTCACACAAATAGAGCTTTCTTGCATGTTTCTTCATTTCTGTAAATAGTTTTGTAAATTAGTACTTTTTCTTAATACATTTTGGCCAAAATTCATACTGCTACATATCTTTGGTAAAAAATAAACCAAATCGGTGTATATTATTTGGTCTGTGTGAAAGTTATAGAGTCTACAAACTATGGTGCCAATCACTGAATATAGATCATACCTGATGTACTGAAGGCCTGTTTCATTTCTAGAGACGCTAACAAGCCAGGAGAGTATGAATACCCCCCAAATTACCCCTTTTTGGAAAGTAGACATTTCAAGGTATTTAGTAAGAGGCATGGTGAGTTTTTCAAAGTTGTCATTTTTTTCCCCACAATTCTTTGCAAAATCAAGATAAAAAAAAAAAATGTTTTCACAAAATTGTCATATTAGCAAGTTATTTCTCACATACAGCATATGCATACCACAAATTACACCCCAAACACATCCTACTACTCCTGAGTATGGCAATACTATGTTTGAGACTTACACAGCCTGGACACATACAGAGGCCCAACATGTAGGGAAATTACACATATAATTTCTTGACTACCACTTGCATTTTTAAAGGCCCTGGAGCACCAGGACAATGGAAACACCCCAAAAATGACCCCATTTTGGAAAGAAAACACCCCAACCTATAATCTATGAGGCATAATAAGTCTTTTGGAAAATGTGGAAAATGTACACAAAGTTTTTCATTTACACAATATTTCTAATGCTAAGCATGTACATACCAAAAATTACACCCCAAAATACATTCTGCTACTCCTCTTGAGTATGGCGATACCACATGTGGGAGACTTTTCCACAGCCTCTCCACATACAGAGGCCCAAAATGCAGGGAGCACCATCAGGTGTTTTAAGGGCACAACTTTCAAAACTAACTTGACTACCTATTACACTTTTGTGGGGCACTGTAGGGGTACTGATGGGCACTGTATTGGCATGGATGAGAACTGATGGGGCATTTATGAGGCATGGATGAGCATGAATAAGGCACAACTGAGCCATGAATGGGGATGGAGGAGTCAAGGGTGGGGATGGCTGAGCATTAATGAGGATGGCTGAGTATGGATGGGAGTGTCTGAGCATGAATGAGGATGGCTGAGTATGGATGGGGTGGCTGAGCATGAATAAGGATGGCTAAGTATGGCTGAGTATGGATGATCATGACTGAGCATGAATGAGTATGGCTGAGTATGGCTAGCGATGGCTTAGCATGAATGAGTATGGCAGAATATGGCAGAGTATGGCTGGGGGTGACTGAGCATGGCAGAGAGTATGGCTGGGGGTGACTGAGCATGGCAGAGTATGACTGGGGATGACTGAGCATGAATGAGTATGGCAGAGTATGGCAGGGGATGACTGAGCTTAAATGAGTATGGCAGAGTACGGCTGAGCATGGATGGATGGCTAAGTATGGATGGATGGATGAGTATGTATGGGATGAGTGCAGGAATGGGAACAGAGCAGCACTACAGATTTAGCCCACAGTGCTGCTGCACCCAATCTCTCCCCTCTCACTTTACGGATAGGTACAGAGAGGGAAGAGATGACCCAGATATGATAGGACTTGTTTACAAGTGATTGCTCCATCATGTGCAGTAAACATCCTTTTACTGGGATCTGACGTTCACGGATATTCTCAAGTGCACGCCCTAGGAGCAGAGTACGGGAGCAAGATTCTTGGAGGGCTTCATAGTACGTCCTCCCAGAGTTATCGAGCTGCACTGTAGCCATCATTCAGCTATAGAGCAGTTGTTAACTGGTTAAAGAGGAAGTAAACCCTGATGAGTTTACTTCCTCTTTCATTCCCTGCAAAGGTAAAGCATAATGGACAACTATGCATCGCATAGTAGTCCATTATGTATCACTTACCTGACACAGGAGCCAGCGAAGTTACCGCTGTCCCCTGTAGTCCAGCGCATCCATCTTCTCGGTGGGTCTCACTGCTCCGCCGTTTTCATTCGGCAAAGCCGCGATGACGTTACTCCCTCGCATGCGCATGGGAGCCGCCACTCGCGGCGCTCTCAGTGCCTGTCTTTCTGCAAATATCTCCTAAACCATGTAGGTTTAGTAGATATTTCTTGGACCTACAGGTAAGCCTTAATCTAGGCTTACCTGTAGGTCAAAGTTGGTTATAAGGGTTTGCAACCACTTTAAAGAAGTCTTCAGAAGACTCACCAAGCCTCTTAAATACCTTGGGGTGTTTATGCTCAAAAATTTTTGGTGTCTCTCTGCTGTCCTGGTGTTCTGAAGTCTCCAGAAATTTGATATGTAGTCAGAAAAGTGCCTCTTTCAAAGCTGAAGATTCTCCTTGCATCTTGGGCCCTCCTTTACTTGCATTTTGGGCTTCTCTGTGGCTAGGCTGTGAAAAAGTATTCCTATACTTGGGAGGAGTCGCAGAATGTGTTTTTGGGTTTAATTGTAAGTTAGCCAATGGTATGTGCTAGCTGACAACTTTCTGTGGAAAATAATTACATTTTCATTTTCTTTCAGAATTTTCATTTTGTGGGCGTGGCTCTTGTTCTGACACTTCAGGGCCTCAAAAAGCGTGGTGGGTAATTTAGGAAATCAGATGCATTATTTAAAGCCTGAAGGTACATCTTGGACTTTGGGCCCCTCTTTACATCTGGACAAGGAAAAAAAAGGACTGCAAATGTGGTATTCCCATATTAGGGAGGTGTAGTAGTGTAGAAAATATTTTTTGAAATGTAATTGTAAATATGCGTATGCAGTGTGTGAGAAAATAACTTGTTAAAATGACAAATGATCAAATTGTATTTACTTTCTTTTCTAAACTATTTTTTTTTCTTAGGAGCAGAGTATTGCACCCACAATCTGTGGATTGCAGGTACATTATCAGGCTCCTGCACACTGTCTAGAGCTCTCTTCCCATACCTCTGTAGGCAAAGTGAATGAACTAGGAGCTTTCTGATTAATGCACTTACAGTTTCTCTTTCACATTTCTGTGAATGAATGATGTAGCAGTGCTGGGAGAAGAACCCCCACCCGTTGTCACAGCATAGATAAGGGGGTGAGTGGGGGGTGCTGCCTAGTGACATGTTACATGTTACACCCTTAATATGGGTGTAATATATAACATGATACTAAAGGTGAACTTAGCCTTTAATTTGTGAAGAAAGCTTATTTATTTGCAAAGTTATATAACTAAATTTCTAGTAAATAATAATAGTAAAAAAAAGAGAATAAAACAGGTAATAAACAGTTTTATACTTTCCTGCTCTGTGCAATGGTTTTGCACAGAGCAGCTGCAATCCTCCTTTTATCGGGTCCTCGACCAGCGCTCCTGTCTCCTCCTCTTCTTAGAATGCCACCATAGGAAGCCGATTCATATTGTGGCAAACCTGTGGGTCTCGATCCTGAACCATACTGCCTGTGTCTATAGACACAGACAACAAGGCTTGGCCTGGACCCCAGCCCTCTCCTCACAGGCTATGATTGACTGTCTCTGAGCCAGTGAGGAGAGAGGTAGCAGCTCTGCTTCTCTCTTGCACATTGATGATCAGACAGAAAAAAAATGTCAAACAGTGTTGTCATTCCTGTCCAGTTTTCACCTAATTTATTCACCTGAGCTGGTCATGGGTAGCAGCTATTCTTTTCTTTTTGCATTTACTTTAATAAGCTTTGCATTTATTTATTATAGGTACTTATACAGATCCATCAATTTACACAGTACTTCACATATATATTGTACATTCACATCAGTCTCTGCCCTCAAGGAGCTTACAATCTAAGGTCCCTAATTCATTTTCATACATATACTGTACATAGCAGGACCAATTTAGACAGGAGCCAATTAACATACCATCATGTCTTTGGCATGTGGGAAGAAATTGGAGTACCCTGAGGAAACCCACGCAGGCACAGGGAGAACATTCAAACTCCAGGCAGGGAGTGTCGTGGTTGGGATTTGAACCAATGATCCTAGTGTTGTTAGGCACAATTGTTAACCACTTGCCACTCTGCTGCCCCTTTTCCTCAGCATTTCAGGTAAAAAAATAATAATCTGAAGAAATCTATTTTGAATCATACCAACAGTTTATGGCACCATAAAAATCACGGTAATTAAGCTATTACCTCTGCAATCAATCAGAAAAATAACCTTTTTTTCAGGCATATGCAATTGCCATTTTCACTTTTTTTTCCACCACATTTTGTATTTTGATACTGTAACTTTTAGTGTTTAACTTTTTTAAACCAAAAAAAAAAAAACAGCATTTTGCACCAAGTAAGATAAAGAGTACTAAAACAAAAACAATTATTTTATCCTGTTTAGATCCTTGCATACAAGCATAGGTTACATTTTAATTTATGCATTTTTTTTATTCACAAAGGGGACGATTAGGCAAACTCAGGTATATTAATTTGGAAAAAGAAAATAAGTTTGATGCTGCAGATCCTAACTCAGCAAAATCATGTGTTTGTATTATCTGTTTTTACATTGGCCAATAAATGAGTAATCTCACAGAGCACTGTTCAATCCATCATCCAAAAATGGAAAGAGCATGGCACAACTGCAAACCTACCAACACATGGTCGTCCACCTAAACTAACAAGCTGGCAAGGCAGCCAAGAGGCCCATGGTAACTCTGGAGGAGCTACGGAGATCCACAGCTGCAGTGGGTGATTCTGTCCACAGGATAACTAGTAGTCATGCATTCCACAAATCTAGCCCTTATGAAAGAGTGGCAAGAAGAAAGTCATTGTTGAAAGAAAGCCATAAGAAGTGCTGTTTGCAGTGTGTGAGAAGCCATGTGGAGGACACAGAAAACATGTGGAAGAAGGTGCTCTGGTCAGATGAGACCAAAATTGAACTTTTTTGTCTAAAAGCAAAACACTATGTGTGGCGGAAAACGAACACTGCAGATCACCCTGAACACATTGGTCAGAGTTGATGGGAAGGTGGATGGAGCCAAATACAGGGCAATCTTAGAAGAAAACCTGTTAGAGTCTGCAAAAGACTTGAGATTGGGGCGAAAGTTCATCTTCCAGCAGGACAACGGCCCTAAACATACAGCCAGAACTACAATGGAATGGCTTAGTTTAAAGTATATTTATTCATTTTATTTGTTAAAATGGCCCAGTCAAAGTCCAGACCTAAATTCAATTGAGAATCTGTGGCAAGACTTGAAAATGACTGTTCACAGACACTCTCCATCCAATCTGACTGAACTTGAGCTATTTTGCAAAGAAGAATGGGCAAAAATTTCACTCTCTAGAAGTGCAAAGCTGGTAGAGACAAGGGATCAACCCGATGTTCGAGTCAAATATAAGTTCAACTTGAACAGTGAGCATTATGCGGTGTTCGCGGCAAATTCTAACAGAATCTCCATCCAATCTGACAGAACATTGTTAAAGTCTATGGGACACTAACATAAAAAACCAAAAGTGCTCATTTTAAAGGTTTATATGCAAGTTATTGCCATAAAAAGTGTATGGGGACCCGGGTACTGCCCCAGGGGACATGTATCAATGCAAAAAAGTTTTTAAAACAGACATTTTTGTGGGAGCAGTGGTTTTAATAATGCTTAAAGTGAAACAATAAAAATTAAATATTCCTTTAAATATATTGCCTGGGGGTGTCCTTAGTATGCCTGTAAGGTAGTGCATCTTCCCCGTGTTTAGAACAATATCACAGCAAAACTACATTTCTAAAAGAAAAAAAGTAATTTATAAATGCTCGCAGTTGTAATGAATTATGTCAGATTGTCAGATCCCGGCAATATAGATAAAAATCATTGAAAAAACAGCAAAATTAAAAACAAAAATGCATGAGGTCCCCCCAAAATCCATACTAGGCCCTTCAGGTCTGATATGGATATTAAGGGGAACCCTGCGCTAATATTTTTTTTTTTTTTTTTTAAATGGCATAAGGGTGGAGCAGAGCTCAGTCGCAGGGCGGATGTGTAACGTGAGAACGTAGCGTCCGCCTGAGGGAGGGGCCTGCCAGCGCTAAGCTCACCGCACCGACGAACAAACAGCAAGGCATGGTTTGGAGCAGGGAGGTGAGAGATCCCAGCCCAGACATGTGGAAGCGCTCGGTGCGGTGCTGCTAACATCCCGCAGTCCTGAGTACGGAGCTTTCCCCAGCCTCCTCATCACCTCGACCGGCCCACCCCCCCCTCTTCTCCGCTCTAGTGCACAACGGATACCCCCTGGCTATGCAGCAGGACCTCGGAGGAATTTGGAGGAGACCCTCCGGAGCCCGGAAACTAGAAGGAGACCGGTGGGAAAGAGACACAGCATTGACAAGGACGGTAACATTCTTAAAGTCACAATACTGTTGCTGTGTAATATACATCTAACCAGGGGAAACAAATAACGTGTCTATGGGGTTAAATGTATGCAGGTCAAAAGGAGCCTTGTTAAGTAGATGAGGAAGCCCGGCTGCGGAAAAGTTTTCCTTGGTTGCATGTTTCCATCGACAGTTTTGAATTTAAAGCAACTGCAGGGTTGTATAAACCTTAACAGGATCGTAGTCTCATTGTATATGCATATGGTAACGGCTATGCTCAGTATACCAGGAGATGATAACTTGGAAAGTGCTCCGCTAAACAGTAGTGGATCCGCAAGGTCAACACGCATTATTTCCCTTAAATAAGCTTAAACATTACTTCTTTGACTATCGCAAGTGCATGCGACATTGGCACATATGCAATAATACGGGAGAAAAAGTTGCATGGTTCAAAATGAAGGGATAAATACCTACCGCCAGGACAAATCTTGCATGGATAGGTGGAGGAAGTCCATGAGGTTTGCCTCTATTCCAGGGGTATATGCATTTGCTGGGCGAAGCATCTATACCATTGAGCAAACATTGATGAGAAAAGCAGTTTATATGCATCAGAGTGTGGATTTAATGGTGTGGGATTAAAAAAGGTTTTTCTTTACCCTTACTTTCTTGCTGACCCGGATACACATAAGAGCGGACCAGATACCTAGACCTGACTTTAAGAACCTTAGAAGAGTAATTATGGTAGGAGGAATTAATCGCAAAGAGATCTGCAATGCTACTTTAGGCGCAGCAGTTTGGGACTTTAAATGAGGCACGGGTTAGTACCTCCATCCCGGTATTTATCACAATAAGGAGGGAAAAAAAGTGGGACTTTAAAATGAAGCGGCTGAAGTGTGAGGGTCAGAAAAAGGTAATTTAATTGAATCCATAATATATGATACAGAGTAAATTCATATATATACATACATACATGTGCCATTGTAGGGCACAAAATGTGTTATATGGAGACATCAAGGTGTATGTAAAGACACATAAAGTCAAAAAACATATATGAACAGTAAATAGTATATGGAGCAACAGCATAGCCTAAAAATGCCTCAGGGCGACATATCCGGTACCTGTGTTTGTAATCACATAATGTAAACATAAATGTACTGAATTAATATTGAAAATTAGTTAGAAGTAACGTCGGGCCGTAGTAATTATCACTGTAGCATCAAATGTAGCTCTACGCGTTTCGTGGATGTATTCTCCACTCATCAGGAGCAGATGCGACAGATACCTGTAAAATATATAGATATGGTAAACCACACTCTGTATAGAGGGGAATAGGTACAGTACATAGAGTGCTTTCAAAAGAGGTTAACTAAGCATATCTACCATCCCCGGCAGCGAACATAGCAAACAGCAACTGGTCCGTGGTGCGTCGGAGGCACAGATCGCCCCGCCCGGGAGCTGAGGCGGCATATTTGGGCAGCGGATATAGTGAACAGGTGCCTGGATATGAAGATAAATTCCATGTGCTAGCAGTGCTGGTATATGGAAAATAGGCGTATCTAAAACAAAGTATGTACATGAGCGTTAAGTGAGCGTGTAAAAGAATTGTAATGAAATAAAAGAGATTGTAAGTGTGTGAGGTGAAAAAATAAATATACAAAGAATTGCGTGATAATGAGAAATAGTGTGTGGGAATGAGAGTGTATAAAAATGAAATGTATGGAGAGTGTTGGAGCAATGCAGGTGAAGACTAGAGGATGAAGTGTGGACATATATGTTGGTTATGATGTGCCTGCAAAGGTATGAAAAGGATAAACAGTGTAGTGAGAGTGTGGAGTGTGAAATGAGCCAAAGCAGAGAGAGTGCCAGGTGAGTGCGGTAAAAGGATAAAGATGTAAAACAAGTGAGTGTATAGGTGATACAAAGTGATATAACAAAGGTGGGCAAACAAAAAAACAACCAAAGTGAATCCAGAACCAAATTACACCTACCCGATAGCTGTAAACCCAGCATCACCCAGTAAGAAATCAACTGGTGTGCAGGAACCACAGGAGGAGACCGGCTGTGTCAATCAGCCATCCTCACCTGGGAAAGCCCAAATACAAGCCGCCAGCACCACGTGTGTGAACCGAGGGGGGGGGGGGAGGGGCGCCAACACTAGAGCAGGTGGAGCCGCCCAGCAATTGGCGCCGCCCAAACACCCCCGTCAGGGTCACGTAGATGGTACCTGCGGCGTCGGCGCGATGCCGCGAGAAAAAAAAAAAAAAAAAAAAAAAAAATCCGCAAATCGTGGCGCCGATGCACGGAGGGACAACCACCCGAACCTCCCGGACAAAAAAATTATATGTGCAGGGAGGAGGGGGAGGAGCCCACAATGTGCATCGCAGCTCCCATAGGTGAGGAAAAGGGGCCGCCAACGCCACCAACGCCACCAGCAGCCAAATGCAGATCACCACCAGAGACATAGACATGCATAGGACATGAGTATTCATGTATAACCATAGGGATTGTACCGGAGATGTCATATAAAATACTTAATAGACTTGTTGTCAACATACACCAATACACCAAGTCCGTTCTTGGCTGTACCCGATGTACATATCCCTGTAGGGCATATGGACATCTAAAGAATGACCCTAGCACATGGATAGCAGGGGAGCACTACTAATCCAAATCTCCAGCCGCTCCCATCCCTGTAACAGTAGGCGCAGCAGTTTGGGACTTTAAATGAGGCACGGGTTAGCACCTCCATCCCGGTATTTATCACAATAAGGAGGGAAAAAAAGTGGGACTTTAAAATGAAGCGGCTGAAGTGTGAGGGTCAGAAAAAGGTAATTTAATTGAATCCATAATATATGATACAGAGTAAATTCATATATATACATACATACATGTGCCATTGTAGGGCACAAAATGTGTTATATGGAGACATCAAGGTGTATGTAAAGACACATAAAGTCAAAAAACATATATGAACAGTAAATAGTATATGGAGCAACAGCATAGCCTAAAAATGCCTCAGGGCGACATATCCGGTACCTGTGTTTGTAATCACATAATGTAAACATAAATGTACTGAATTAATATTGAAAATTAGTTAGAAGTAACGTCGGGCCGTAGTAATTATCACTGTAGCATCAAATGTAGCTCTACGCGTTTCGTGGATGTATTCTCCACTCATCAGGAGCAGATGCGACAGATACCTGTAAAATATATAGATATGGTAAACCACACTCTGTATAGAGGGGAATAGGTACAGTACATAGAGTGCTTTCAAAAGAGGTTAACTAAGCATATCTACCATCCCCGGCAGCGAACATAGCAAACAGCAACTGGTCCGTGGTGCGTCGGAGGCACAGATCGCCCCGCCCGGGAGCTGAGGCGGCATATTTGGGCAGCGGATATAGTGAACAGGTGCCTGGATATGAAGATAAATTCCATGTGCTAGCAGTGCTGGTATATGGAAAATAGGCGTATCTAAAACAAAGTATGTACATGAGCGTTAAGTGAGCGTGTAAAAGAATTGTAATGAAATAAAAGAGATTGTAAGTGTGTGAGGTGAAAAAATAAATATACAAAGAATTGCGTGATAATGAGAAATAGTGTGTGGGAATGAGAGTGTATAAAAATGAAATGTATGGAGAGTGTTGGAGCAATGCAGGTGAAGACTAGAGGATGAAGTGTGGACATATATGTTGGTTATGATGTGCCTGCAAAGGTATGAAAAGGATAAACAGTGTAGTGAGAGTGTGGAGTGTGAAATGAGCCAAAGCAGAGAGAGTGCCAGGTGAGTGCGGTAAAAGGATAAAGATGTAAAACAAGTGAGTGTATAGGTGATACAAAGTGATATAACAAAGGTGGGCAAACAAAAAAACAACCAAAGTGAATCCAGAACCAAATTACACCTACCCGATAGCTGTAAACCCAGCATCACCCAGTAAGAAATCAACTGGTGTGCAGGAACCACAGGAGGAGACCGGCTGTGTCAATCAGCCATCCTCACCTGGGAAAGCCCAAATACAAGCCGCCAGCACCACGTGTGTGAACCGAGGGGGGGGGGGGAGGGGCGCCAACACTAGAGCAGGTGGAGCCGCCCAGCAATTGGCGCCGCCCAAACACCCCCGTCAGGGTCACGTAGATGGTACCTGCGGCGTCGGCGCGATGCCGCGAGAAAAAAAAAAAAAAAAAAAAAAAAAAAAAAAAATCCGCAAATCGTGGCGCCGATGCACGGAGGGACAACCACCCGAACCTCCCGGACAAAAAAATTATATGTGCAGGGAGGAGGGGGAGGAGCCCACAATGTGCATCGCAGCTCCCATAGGTGAGGAAAAGGGGCCGCCAACGCCACCAACGCCACCAGCAGCCAAATGCAGATCACCACCAGAGACATAGACATGCATAGGACATGAGTATTCATGTATAACCATAGGGATTGTACCGGAGATGTCATATAAAATACTTAATAGACTTGTTGTCAACATACACCAATACACCAAGTCCGTTCTTGGCTGTACCCGATGTACATATCCCTGTAGGGCATATGGACATCTAAAGAATGACCCTAGCACATGGATAGCAGGGGAGCACTACTAATCCAAATCTCCAGCCGCTCCCATCCCTGTAACAGTAGGCGCAGCAGTTTGGGACTTTAAATGAGGCACGGGTTAGCACCTCCATCCCGGTATTTATCACAATAAGGAGGGAAAAAAAGTGGGACTTTAAAATGAAGCGGCTGAAGTGTGAGGGTCAGAAAAAGGTAATTTAATTGAATCCATAATATATGATACAGAGTAAATTCATATATATACATACATACATGTGCCATTGTAGGGCACAAAATGTGTTATATGGAGACATCAAGGTGTATGTAAAGACACATAAAGTCAAAAAACATATATGAACAGTAAATAGTATATGGAGCAACAGCATAGCCTAAAAATGCCTCAGGGCGACATATCCGGTACCTGTGTTTGTAATCACATAATGTAAACATAAATGTACTGAATTAATATTGAAAATTAGTTAGAAGTAACGTCGGGCCGTAGTAATTATCACTGTAGCATCAAATGTAGCTCTACGCGTTTCGTGGATGTATTCTCCACTCATCAGGAGCAGATGCGACAGATACCTGTAAAATATATAGATATGGTAAACCACACTCTGTATAGAGGGGAATAGGTACAGTACATAGAGTGCTTTCAAAAGAGGTTAACTAAGCATATCTACCATCCCCGGCAGCGAACATAGCAAACAGCAACTGGTCCGTGGTGCGTCGGAGGCACAGATCGCCCCGCCCGGGAGCTGAGGCGGCATATTTGGGCAGCGGATATAGTGAACAGGTGCCTGGATATGAAGATAAATTCCATGTGCTAGCAGTGCTGGTATATGGAAAATAGGCGTATCTAAAACAAAGTATGTACATGAGCGTTAAGTGAGCGTGTAAAAGAATTGTAATGAAATAAAAGAGATTGTAAGTGTGTGAGGTGAAAAAATAAATATACAAAGAATTGCGTGATAATGAGAAATAGTGTGTGGGAATGAGAGTGTATAAAAATGAAATGTATGGAGAGTGTTGGAGCAATGCAGGTGAAGACTAGAGGATGAAGTGTGGACATATATGTTGGTTATGATGTGCCTGCAAAGGTATGAAAAGGATAAACAGTGTAGTGAGAGTGTGGAGTGTGAAATGAGCCAAAGCAGAGAGAGTGCCAGGTGAGTGCGGTAAAAGGATAAAGATGTTCGCTGCCGGGGATGGTAGATATGCTTAGTTAACCTCTTTTGAAAGCACTCTATGTACTGTACCTATTCCCCTCTATACAGAGTGTGGTTTACCATATCTATATATTTTACAGGTATCTGTCGCATCTGCTCCTGATGAGTGGAGAATACATCCACGAAACGCGTAGAGCTACATTTGATGCTACAGTGATAATTACTACGGCCCGACGTTACTTCTAACTAATTTTCAATATTAATTCAGTACATTTATGTTTACATTATGTGATTACAAACACAGGTACCGGATATGTCGCCCTGAGGCATTTTTAGGCTATGCTGTTGCTCCATATACTATTTACTGTTCATATATGTTTTTTGACTTTATGTGTCTTTACATACACCTTGATGTCTCCATATAACACATTTTGTGCCCTACAATGGCACATGTATGTATGTATATATATGAATTTACTCTGTATCATATATTATGGATTCAATTAAATTACCTTTTTCTGACCCTCACACTTCAGCCGCTTCATTTTAAAGTCCCACTTTTTTTCCCTCCTTATTGTGATAAATACCGGGATGGAGGTGCTAACCCGTGCCTCATTTAAAGTCCCAAACTGCTGCGCCTACTGTTACAGGGATGGGAGCGGCTGGAGATTTGGATTAGTAGTGCTCCCCTGCTATCCATGTGCTAGGGTCATTCTTTAGATGTCCATATGCCCTACAGGGATATGTACATCGGGTACAGCCAAGAACGGACTTGGTGTATTGGTGTATGTTGACAACAAGTCTATTAAGTATTTTATATGACATCTCCGGTACAATCCCTATGGTTATACATGAATACTCATGTCCTATGCATGTCTATGTCTCTGGTGGTGATCTGCATTTGGCTGCTGGTGGCGTTGGTGGCGTTGGCGGCCCCTTTTCCTCACCTATGGGAGCTGCGATGCACATTGTGGGCTCCTCCCCCTCCTCCCTGCACATATAATTTTTTTGTCCGGGAGGTTCGGGTGGTTGTCCCTCCGTGCATCGGCGCCACGATTTGCGGATTTTTTTTTTTTTTTTTTCTCGCGGCATCGCGCCGACGCCGCAGGTACCATCTACGTGACCCTGACGGGGGTGTTTGGGCGGCGCCAATTGCTGGGCGGCTCCACCTGCTCTAGTGTTGGCGCCCCTCCCCCCCCCCCCTCGGTTCACACACGTGGTGCTGGCGGCTTGTATTTGGGCTTTCCCAGGTGAGGATGGCTGATTGACACAGCCGGTCTCCTCCTGTGGTTCCTGCACACCAGTTGATTTCTTACTGGGTGATGCTGGGTTTACAGCTATCGGGTAGGTGTAATTTGGTTCTGGATTCACTTTGGTTGTTTTTTTGTTTGCCCACCTTTGTTATATCACTTTGTATCACCTATACACTCACTTGTTTTACATCTTTATCCTTTTACCGCACTCACCTGGCACTCTCTCTGCTTTGGCTCATTTCACACTCCACACTCTCACTACACTGTTTATCCTTTTCATACCTTTGCAGGCACATCATAACCAACATATATGTCCACACTTCATCCTCTAGTCTTCACCTGCATTGCTCCAACACTCTCCATACATTTCATTTTTATACACTCTCATTCCCACACACTATTTCTCATTATCACGCAATTCTTTGTATATTTATTTTTTCACCTCACACACTTACAATCTCTTTTATTTCATTACAATTCTTTTACACGCTCACTTAACGCTCATGTACATACTTTGTTTTAGATACGCCTATTTTCCATATACCAGCACTGCTAGCACATGGAATTTATCTTCATATCCAGGCACCTGTTCACTATATCCGCTGCCCAAATATGCCGCCTCAGCTCCCGGGCGGGGCGATCTGTGCCTCCGACGCACCACGGACCAGTTGCTGTTTGCTATGTTCGCTGCCGGGGATGGTAGATATGCTTAGTTAACCTCTTTTGAAAGCACTCTATGTACTGTACCTATTCCCCTCTATACAGAGTGTGGTTTACCATATCTATATATTTTACAGGTATCTGTCGCATCTGCTCCTGATGAGTGGAGAATACATCCACGAAACGCGTAGAGCTACATTTGATGCTACAGTGATAATTACTACGGCCCGACGTTACTTCTAACTAATTTTCAATATTAATTCAGTACATTTATGTTTACATTATGTGATTACAAACACAGGTACCGGATATGTCGCCCTGAGGCATTTTTAGGCTATGCTGTTGCTCCATATACTATTTACTGTTCATATATGTTTTTTGACTTTATGTGTCTTTACATACACCTTGATGTCTCCATATAACACATTTTGTGCCCTACAATGGCACATGTATGTATGTATATATATGAATTTACTCTGTATCATATATTATGGATTCAATTAAATTACCTTTTTCTGACCCTCACACTTCAGCCGCTTCATTTTAAAGTCCCACTTTTTTTCCCTCCTTATTGTGATAAATACCGGGATGGAGGTGCTAACCCGTGCCTCATTTAAAGTCCCAAACTGCTGCGCCTACTGTTACAGGGATGGGAGCGGCTGGAGATTTGGATTAGTAGTGCTCCCCTGCTATCCATGTGCTAGGGTCATTCTTTAGATGTCCATATGCCCTACAGGGATATGTACATCGGGTACAGCCAAGAACGGACTTGGTGTATTGGTGTATGTTGACAACAAGTCTATTAAGTATTTTATATGACATCTCCGGTACAATCCCTATGGTTATACATGAATACTCATGTCCTATGCATGTCTATGTCTCTGGTGGTGATCTGCATTTGGCTGCTGGTGGCGTTGGTGGCGTTGGCGGCCCCTTTTCCTCACCTATGGGAGCTGCGATGCACATTGTGGGCTCCTCCCCCTCCTCCCTGCACATATAATTTTTTTGTCCGGGAGGTTCGGGTGGTTGTCCCTCCGTGCATCGGCGCCACGATTTGCGGATTTTTTTTTTTTTTTTTTTTTTTCGCGCGGCATCGCGCCGACGCCGCAGGTACCATCTACGTGACCCTGACGGGGGTGTTTGGGCGGCGCCAATTGCTGGGCGGCTCCACCTGCTCTAGTGTTGGCGCCCCTCCCCCCCCCCCTCGGTTCACACACGTGGTGCTGGCGGCTTGTATTTGGGCTTTCCCAGGTGAGGATGGCTGATTGACACAGCCGGTCTCCTCCTGTGGTTCCTGCACACCAGTTGATTTCTTACTGGGTGATGCTGGGTTTACAGCTATCGGGTAGGTGTAATTTGGTTCTGGATTCACTTTGGTTGTTTTTTTGTTTGCCCACCTTTGTTATATCACTTTGTATCACCTATACACTCACTTGTTTTACATCTTTATCCTTTTACCGCACTCACCTGGCACTCTCTCTGCTTTGGCTCATTTCACACTCCACACTCTCACTACACTGTTTATCCTTTTCATACCTTTGCAGGCACATCATAACCAACATATATGTCCACACTTCATCCTCTAGTCTTCACCTGCATTGCTCCAACACTCTCCATACATTTCATTTTTATACACTCTCATTCCCACACACTATTTCTCATTATCACGCAATTCTTTGTATATTTATTTTTTCACCTCACACACTTACAATCTCTTTTATTTCATTACAATTCTTTTACACGCTCACTTAACGCTCATGTACATACTTTGTTTTAGATACGCCTATTTTCCATATACCAGCACTGCTAGCACATGGAATTTATCTTCATATCCAGGCACCTGTTCACTATATCCGCTGCCCAAATATGCCGCCTCAGCTCCCGGGCGGGGCGATCTGTGCCTCCGACGCACCACGGACCAGTTGCTGTTTGCTATGTTCGCTGCCGGGGATGGTAGATATGCTTAGTTAACCTCTTTTGAAAGCACTCTATGTACTGTACCTATTCCCCTCTATACAGAGTGTGGTTTACCATATCTATATATTTTACAGGTATCTGTCGCATCTGCTCCTGATGAGTGGAGAATACATCCACGAAACGCGTAGAGCTACATTTGATGCTACAGTGATAATTACTACGGCCCGACGTTACTTCTAACTAATTTTCAATATTAATTCAGTACATTTATGTTTACATTATGTGATTACAAACACAGGTACCGGATATGTCGCCCTGAGGCATTTTTAGGCTATGCTGTTGCTCCATATACTATTTACTGTTCATATATGTTTTTTGACTTTATGTGTCTTTACATACACCTTGATGTCTCCATATAACACATTTTGTGCCCTACAATGGCACATGTATGTATGTATATATATGAATTTACTCTGTATCATATATTATGGATTCAATTAAATTACCTTTTTCTGACCCTCACACTTCAGCCGCTTCATTTTAAAGTCCCACTTTTTTTCCCTCCTTATTGTGATAAATACCGGGATGGAGGTGCTAACCCGTGCCTCATTTAAAGTCCCAAACTGCTGCGCCTACTGTTACAGGGATGGGAGCGGCTGGAGATTTGGATTAGTAGTGCTCCCCTGCTATCCATGTGCTAGGGTCATTCTTTAGATGTCCATATGCCCTACAGGGATATGTACATCGGGTACAGCCAAGAACGGACTTGGTGTATTGGTGTATGTTGACAACAAGTCTATTAAGTATTTTATATGACATCTCCGGTACAATCCCTATGGTTATACATGAATACTCATGTCCTATGCATGTCTATGTCTCTGGTGGTGATCTGCATTTGGCTGCTGGTGGCGTTGGTGGCGTTGGCGGCCCCTTTTCCTCACCTATGGGAGCTGCGATGCACATTGTGGGCTCCTCCCCCTCCTCCCTGCACATATAATTTTTTTGTCCGGGAGGTTCGGGTGGTTGTCCCTCCGTGCATCGGCGCCACGATTTGCGGATTTTTTTTTTTTTTTTTTTTTTTTTTCTCGCGGCATCGCGCCGACGCCGCAGGTACCATCTACGTGACCCTGACGGGGGTGTTTGGGCGGCGCCAATTGCTGGGCGGCTCCACCTGCTCTAGTGTTGGCGCCCCTCCCCCCCCCCCCTCGGTTCACACACGTGGTGCTGGCGGCTTGTATTTGGGCTTTCCCAGGTGAGGATGGCTGATTGACACAGCCGGTCTCCTCCTGTGGTTCCTGCACACCAGTTGATTTCTTACTGGGTGATGCTGGGTTTACAGCTATCGGGTAGGTGTAATTTGGTTCTGGATTCACTTTGGTTGTTTTTTTGTTTGCCCACCTTTGTTATATCACTTTGTATCACCTATACACTCACTTGTTTTACATCTTTATCCTTTTACCGCACTCACCTGGCACTCTCTCTGCTTTGGCTCATTTCACACTCCACACTCTCACTACACTGTTTATCCTTTTCATACCTTTGCAGGCACATCATAACCAACATATATGTCCACACTTCATCCTCTAGTCTTCACCTGCATTGCTCCAACACTCTCCATACATTTCATTTTTATACACTCTCATTCCCACACACTATTTCTCATTATCACGCAATTCTTTGTATATTTATTTTTTCACCTCACACACTTACAATCTCTTTTATTTCATTACAATTCTTTTACACGCTCACTTAACGCTCATGTACATACTTTGTTTTAGATACGCCTATTTTCCATATACCAGCACTGCTAGCACATGGAATTTATCTTCATATCCAGGCACCTGTTCACTATATCCGCTGCCCAAATATGCCGCCTCAGCTCCCGGGCGGGGCGATCTGTGCCTCCGACGCACCACGGACCAGTTGCTGTTTGCTATGTTCGCTGCCGGGGATGGTAGATATGCTTAGTTAACCTCTTTTGAAAGCACTCTATGTACTGTACCTATTCCCCTCTATACAGAGTGTGGTTTACCATATCTATATATTTTACAGGTATCTGTCGCATCTGCTCCTGATGAGTGGAGAATACATCCACGAAACGCGTAGAGCTACATTTGATGCTACAGTGATAATTACTACGGCCCGACGTTACTTCTAACTAATTTTCAATATTAATTCAGTACATTTATGTTTACATTATGTGATTACAAACACAGGTACCGGATATGTCGCCCTGAGGCATTTTTAGGCTATGCTGTTGCTCCATATACTATTTACTGTTCATATATGTTTTTTGACTTTATGTGTCTTTACATACACCTTGATGTCTCCATATAACACATTTTGTGCCCTACAATGGCACATGTATGTATGTATATATATGAATTTACTCTGTATCATATATTATGGATTCAATTAAATTACCTTTTTCTGACCCTCACACTTCAGCCGCTTCATTTTAAAGTCCCACTTTTTTTCCCTCCTTATTGTGCAATGCTACTTTAAGCTCTTTTTTCTTACGGTTGAAACGCTAGACGAATATAACTGGGGGAGGAGGTTTTTTTTCTTTCCTCTTCCTGTTTTTCTTTTTTTTTTTTCTCTCCTCCTCCTGCCTCCCTCTCCGTCAGCACATATTGTTTATGCAACAGGAATTGAATAGACTACCTGAATCGCTTGTAATAGCGTATACATTATACAATAAGAGGAAAATCGCATGATCTGATTACAGGGATGTTTTTGTTTTTTCGTTTTTTTTTTCCTCTCTCCTTGCCGTGCGCATTCCAGATCAGTACAAATTTCCTTAAATTTAGGATATCCTATTCTCCCTTTTAAGGGACTCTTCTGTTCTTAGTGGAGAATAGAGATGAGTTCCTAAATGGCTGATTGGTCCCCCCTCCCCTGGGATAAGATATTGACAACCTTTTGCCACTCTGCCTGTGAATCACATCAGGAATAAGAAATAGAGGTTAAACTCCACAGCCCAGCTATTTTATCTCTCCATGCGAGGTTGGAGATCGAAAGACAGGAGGCGCTAAGCACTCGACAGGATATCAGGGTGACCCGTCAATCCCAGGATCCATAGGTTTCTACCTAGGGGAGGATTGGCGCGGTTAAAGGTTACCTGTCGCTTAGGTAAGAAACCCCCTCAGATTACGTAGTGGAGGAAGATATCAAAATAAAATATAACGGGGAGTAGTATTATTATTCTGAGAGAAGAAGTTAGTGTCAAGGGGTCCCCCAAGGGACTCTGCCAGCGGAACATAGACATAGAGTGGAAAAAGGTTGAGATTCCCTAAGTAAAAGCGGGGAGCAAAGAGGTAAACTGGATGATCAGCTTCATAGAAGGAAAGTCGCTGGAGGAAGCGACTTCATCGATGAATTAAGACTTAAGGGAAAGAGTTTTCGAGGTGTTTAGGATCCACATAATTTTGAGACAGATTGAACTATGAGTAAGTCAGCAAATAAGACGGCGAAAAGTGGAGCCGCACGGAACATAAAAGATAAGAGTCTAGATACGTCGATCCAACAGTATATGACACAAGGAGCAAGCCCCAAAGACGCGGGATTGGATAAAAGACAATCAACCATCTCAGAGTACAAGAAGGGATCGGGCAAACATAAGGGTGGAGGAACACAACATACCAGTGAGGACACAATAATAGAAAGTGACTGGGAGAGCAGCAAAACGGAAGAAATTAGGACAGAAGATCTTCCTCCCTCAAAAGGAGAAATGGCAGAGATGCTTTCAAAATTAGAGAATGCAATCAAAATGGACATCAGGGGGCTCCGAGAAGACCTAGGCGGATTACTAGAGAGAGTAGAAGCTACAGAAAATCGTATGGATCTCCAAGCCATAGAGCTAAACAAAGTTAAAGATCAACTAAGAACACTTCAACAAACACAAAGGAATACGCTGTATAAACTGGAAGACCAGGAAAATAGAAGTAGAAGGAAAAATTTGAAATTGCGCTCAATCCCGGAAACAAAAGGCGAAGACTTAAGAGTAATACTAAACAGTATTCTCGCCCCTTGCTGGGGAAATGAGATGGGAGCTCCACCAAGGATTGATAGAATCCATAGAATTGGTAAAACAAGATTTAGAGATATGGACAGACCGAGAGACATAATAGTGCGGTTCACATTTTTCGATGAAAAAGAAGTAATATGGAAAAAGTTAAGGGGAAAAACCCCACATGTATATGAAGGGAGAGAAATACAGATATTCCCGGATATGGCACCCGAGACGCTTTTAAGGAAAAGACTTTTGAAACCCCTACTAGATGAATTGCAAGCTCAGAACATTAACTATAGATGGGGCTTTCCTGCTTGCTTAATAGGGAACAAAGATGGTAAATCGGCGAAGCTGGTTTTCCCGGAAGATTTGGAAGATTTTTGTGAGAAACTGGGAATACGCCCGCCTATACTTCCTGGTTGGCAGATGGAATAATGGGCTCATTGTAGGGGGAAAAAATGGGTCCGGGGAAAGGAGGGGAGGGAAAAGGGGAAGGAAATAAGGAAAATATATAATTTAAACAAGATTGCGGGATTTAATACCTCCTGTCTCATGGGGAGAGGCGGGAGAGGCGCAGGTGGAAAAGCCCCAAACCCTCTTAACAAATAGATTAGGAGATGGTAGGGGTGTGTACGACCATTAACCTAACAAAGGCCGTAAATAGGCCAAGGGAGTTGGGGGGAAGGGGGAAGGTAAGGAGGGAGGTGGGTATGGGATGCAAAGAAGGGAAGGAGGGAGGGGTAGATAGGGGAGGTTGGGAAGGTATAAGGTTGGGGAAGGGAAGTAAAGTGGAGGGAGGGGTGGGGGAGGGTGGAGGAAAAATGTGGACCACCTTAGTAAACAAGATAAGAAGTACCTATGTAGGGCAAGGAACGTAGGACAAATAGATGGGCAACAGTAAAATAGACGGCTTGAAATTTATGTCCTATAACGTGAAGGGCATGAATACCCCAATAAAAAGACATAAGATCTTAGCAGAATTGAAGCGCTATGAGGCTGACGTTATATCTCTACAGGAGACACATATCTCCCTCGCATCAAACATTAGATTATATTCCAATAACTACCCAGTCTGGTTCTATAGTGATACTATTTCAGCCAGAAGTAGAGGGGTAGCGATAGGGTTTTCCAAAAGAATAAGGTTTCAGTTGAAGGAAAAAATGTGCGATGCAGAGGGAAGATATTTGTTCCTAAGAGGTACATTAGAGGAATTGGAGTGTACTTTAGTAAATATTTATGCTCCTAATAGCAACCCAATTAGTTTTTTAAATAAGATATTATATAAACTTATGGACTTTAAAGCAGGTTATGTAATTATGATGGGAGATTTAAACTTCGGCCTCAACTTCGGAAGTCGATAGTTCTTCGGAGGTTAAAAATATGAGAAGCGCAGCACACAAAAATATAGTTCAAAAGCTATATAACAACCAATTAGTGGATGTATGGAGAGCAAAAAATCCCCAGTCACGTGATTATTCCTTCTATTCAGCAGTCCATGGGACGTATTCACGCATTGATTACATATTCATAGACCATGGGCTATTGGAATATGTGATGGATTCAGGGATAGAAGTGATGACTCTTTCGGACCACGCCCCGGTAAAACTATGCCTAAACATCTCAAGGATAGGGAGGAACCTCTCTGGATGGCGGTTGAATGAGGAGCTATTGCTTAGGGAGGAGGATAGGATAAAAATAGCGAGTGAGATCGATCAATATTTTACATTTAATGATACAGAGGGAATTAAAAGTAACACGCTGTGGGATGCGCATAAGGCCTATATAAGGGGAATATTGATATCTATGCAATCTAAAAAGAAAAAAATGAGAGCCGAAAAAATCAATAAATTAATGAGTGAGATACATTGTTTAGAACAAGACCATAAAAAAAAAAAGTCTGCCCCAAAATTACCTGGTATTTAAAAAGTTATTAACGGTAAGGATGGAGCTGAAGGACCTTTTGGACCAAGAAGCGGCGATGACGTTTAAAGGGTTGGCCAAGGAACAATATTTATGGGGAGATAAATCAAGTAAGTTTTTAGCCAGAATGTTAAAAAAGAAAAAAGGAAAAAATGTAATTGGGGAAATTAAGAATAAAAATGGAAAAGTGCTCTATACTACCAAAGATATAGCAGAAACTTTTAGACTATACTTTGAGCGGATATTTACAGACAGTAAGAAAAAGGCCAAAAACTGAGATAAAGAGCAGAAGATCAGGGAATTTTTGGAGAAAAATGCTTTGACTAAAATCACCCCCACGGAAAGGGACATACTTGAAAGGCCAGTTTCGGAGGATGAAATAGTCAGAGCATTATTAAAATCAGCACCAGGAAAATCCCCGGGACCAGACGGTTTCACAACATTATATTATAAAACGTTTAGAGAGGCCCTTGTTCCCCAATTGTGTCGGTATATGAATGGCCTAGGAGAAGAATATAGAATAAGTAATGAAGATTTAAGGGCTACAATTACTCTAATACGGAAGGAGGGCAAAGATCCCACACAGTGTACCAGCTACAGGCCGATTTCGCTGTTAAACGCGGATACAAAACTATATGCTAAAATACTAGCAGAGCGAATGAAGGGTTTAATGACATCACTGGTCCACCCAGACCAGACGGGCTTCATAGGGAGACGAGAGGGAAAGGATAACGGAATAAAGACACTCCTCCTGCTTCAAAAGATGCGACAGGGTGGAACCCCCAGTCTGCTCCTGTCGTTGGACGCACAGAAAGCCTTCGACAGAGTAGACTGGGGGTTTATGTTTAAGACATTAGAGAAGATGGGGCTAGGACCTAAGATGTTACAGAAGATAAAGGTACTGTACGAACATCCAAAGACATGTATAAAAGTTAATGGGTATGTGTCGGAGCCTTTCGAAATGGAGAGGGGTACAAGGCAGGGCTGTCCGCTTTCGCCCCTCCTGTTTGTGCTCTCCTTGGAGCCACTCCTGGCAGCAATAAGAGGGGATCCCAGGATAGAAGGGGTGGAAGTGGAAAAAGTGGAATATAAATACTCCGCTTTTGCGGACGATATCTTAATTTACTTGAACAACCCAAAGACATCTATGCCTAAATTATTTGAGCTACTCGACCAATACGGGGAGGTCTCAAATTTTAAAATAAATAGGTCAAAATCGGAGATAATGAATATCAATATTAACAAGCGAGAGGCACAAAAGGTACAACAAAGTTGGAAACTCCCGTGGAAGAGTGAGCTTAAATATTTAGGGATAAAATTAGCAAAAACAGAGAGGAAAATGTACCGTTGTAATTATATCCCGTTACTAGATGAGATACAGGCAGAATGTAAAAGGTGTAGCTATAGGGCATTATCATGGCTGGGAAGAATAAATTCATTAAAGATGATAATATTTCCTAAGATCTTATACAGGTTTCAGATGCTCCCTATTCCTCTGTCCAATGTTTACTTGTCAAAATTAAAATCTATCCTAATGAAATTTGTTTGGAAAAATAAAAAAGCCAGGGTGGCCCTAGCTACACTCCGACAACCAAAGAACAGGGGTGGAGTAGCAGTGCCAGATGCGCAGACTTATTATGAAGCTGTTGTGGTGTCTAGAGTGAGTGAATGGAGCATAAGGGACAACACAGAGAAAAGATGGGTGAGACTGGAACACGATTTATGTAGAACAAAATTAGATAAGCAAATTTGGAATCCTCCTTTAGAGAGAAGTGTATTTTTGGAAGGGAATAATATTACACGAAACACATTGCGGATTTGGGATAAGATATATAGGCAATTTAACGGAAAATACAATTCACCACTTATAGCATTAAAGAATAATAATTTTTTCTTACCAGGATGTCAGGAAATAGGAGGAAATTGGGTTAAAGAGGAGGTAAAATTAAAAGATGTAATGAAAGGGGAGGGACTAGCACCATATCATGAGTTGGCACAAAAAAAAGAGATGATGATAATTGATGAGTGGAGGTACGCTCAGCTTTCGAGTTTTATCAAAAAACTCCCTGCACGGGTTAGAACAGCGGAAGATCTGACCCCGTTGGAACAACTCTGTACATTAAAGACAGCAAAGAAAGTTGTTTCGAGATGGTACAGAATGTTGTTAGAGGGAGTAGAGCTGGGGGTACCTGCGTACATCAAAAAATGGGAGAGGGAATTAGGATCACAACTAGAAAACACAATAGTAAGGAAAATATTTAAATTAGTGCATGGCTCGGCGGTAGACGCCAGAACGGCGGAAATGAGCGCTAAATGTTTGATGAGATGGTATTATACCCCAGAGAGGAAAAGCAAGTTTCAGCAGGATGGCGCCAGGGAATGTTGGAGAGGATGTAGAGAGGTGGGCACGATGGCACATTTGTGGTGGAGTTGTCCAAAAATAAAATCCTATTGGAACCAAATTATAGCCCACATTAAAGAGATTACAGGCAAAGAGGTGAAGGCTGACCCCTGGGTAGTGTTATTCCATGGGACAAGAATCGGGCTCAGACAATATAAGGAATCAGTGATCCCCCACCTGCTGAATGCAGGTAAAAAATTAATACCGAAGAAATGGCAAGAGAAGGAAGCTCCGTCAATGTGGGAATGGGTGGATTCGGTAGAAAAGACCTATAAAATGGAGTGTTTGAGAAGTAGCCGGGAAGAACAGAGTATTACTCCAATTATAGGGAAATGGAAGTGCTGGGTAGATTTCAGGAAGAAATGGCTCATCTCAGAGGGGTTGAGGAAGCCCTAAATAGGTACAGTCAAGATACTACAAGGTACAATTTAGATAGAAATTAAAGTACTTATGGAAAAAATAGAAAAAGGTGGTCCACAGATAGGCAGGAGGGGGGGGGGGGGTGGTTAGGGGAAAGGGGAGGAAGAAGATGGGAGTGTGTGACAGAGAGGGATTAGAAGATTAATATGAAAAATAGTAAGCCTGGTATCAACACTCCCAAAAAAAAAAAAAAAAAAAAAAAAAAAACACTTACCACTATGATGTGATTGTTGGAAGGGACACTGAGCTGAAAGCTGAGGCGGTCCCATAGCAATTAAATAAATTTACACTGAGTGGTATAAAAAAAAAAAAAAAAAAAAGAGAAAAAAAAAAAAAAATGGCATAAGGGTCCCCTCAAAATCCATACCAAATCTTTCAGGTCTGGTATGGATTTTAAGGGGAACCCTGCGCCAAAATAAAAAAATAATGGCATAGGGATCTGCCCCAAAATTCATACCAGACCCTTATCAGAGCAAGCAACCTGTAAAGCCGCAGGAAAAAGGGGGGATGAGAGAGCGCCCCCTCTTGAACCGTAACCAGGCCACATGCCCTCAACATGGGGAGGATGCTTTGGGGTCCCTCCTAAAGCACCTTGCCCCCATGTTTATGGGGACAAGGGCCTCATCCCCAAAACCCTTGCCCGGGCCCAATAAAATACATTTACATTTTTGGTTGTAACATGACAAAATGTAGACAATTTCAAGGGGTGGGAATACTTTTTTCAAGACACTGTACATGTATATTTCTCAGTATGGGTGACCCCTTGTTCTATGGAGAACTGCCAAACCCAAGCTATTGGGCACAACAACGATCTTGTCTTCCAGTTTAGGATTTATATCCCACAAGGTGAGTAGCTTCTAAAAGTTGCCCTCTACAGGTGAAATGTGACAAAGTTCAAATTTTTCCATTCAGCAAAAGAGACAGAGGATCTTAATTTTTTTTATTATTTCCATGTACAAAGAATAAAGCTGTGACCATTATTGTGTGGCTTATCATCTGTGTGCAAGTTTTTTTTTTTTTTTTTTACCAGAGTGGGGAAAGAGTATTTATAGTGCTGCCAGTGGCTTAAATACAATATACAAGTATATTATCTTAAAAATATATAATGATAACAGATCACTATTAATAAATGAGGCTAGCTAATGGTTATTTAATTATAATTATTAATACATCTAATAACAGAAGCCATAGGTGTGCACATCCTATGGCATTAGGGTGTACACCTCTAAGTTAAAACATATGTGCATATATATTTTTTATTTTTATATATTATTTTATTTTTATATATATACAGCGGGTAAAATAATAATTGAGAACATAATCATTTTTCTAGGTAAATATATTTCTAAAGGTGCTATTGACATGAAATTGTCATCACAACAACCCATGCAATCTATATATACAAAAAAACTAAAACAAATAAGTCCAGAAATTAAGTGATGTATAATAAAATGGAATCATACAGAGAAAAAGTATTAAACACATTGAAGTCCAACTATGTAGACAGATTCTGGCTTCACTGGTCCCGTATATTTTTGTACTTCCTCTTTTGAATGTAGCTTTAGCCACAATTCATTTTTGTCCTATAAATGAAAAATTGGTATTTGTAATAGTGGTAGGTATGATGATGATACCATTAGTAGTAGTAGTAGTTGTCTAATTAGAGATAGTAGTAAAGATAACAGAAGTCAAATTGTCAGAGAAAATATGTTGTGGTTGATTTTTATTAATTTATTTTATATCATATCTATATCTACCCAGTTTGGAATGTAGGGAATATGCGTACACAATCAAGAAAAAAAGACTGACTGTAAAACAGTAAACTTATTTTATTTTTATGGGACTTTGTTTTATGTAGAAAGTCATTACTCTTTGTAGTCTACTTCCAAGCACAAAAGAAAGGAAAGCTCTTGTATATTTATTAAAGTACTCCATGCGCAAGCCAAGCCACCTATCCCATAAGCCCCAACGTCTTTCACTCTATCTGGAGCTTATTCAAAGCAACACGGATGGACTGAAAAGCATTACAGCTTGTGGTAGGGGTGGATTGACTTCAATAAATGTACACAAAGGAGGATGATTTACTAAAACCGGACAGTGAAAAATCTGGTGAAGCTGTACACGGTGGCCAATCAGCTTCTAACGTCAGCTTGTTCAATTAAGATTAGACAAAAAAACTGGAAGCTGATTGGTTTCTGTGCAAAGCTGCACCAGATATTAAACTTTCCAGTTTTAGTAAATCTAGTTAATTTAGTAAAAACCAAGGTTTTTAATGGAGAGTGGCTTCCTTAATGTGCTTAGAAGTGCATTGATTATAAAGCAGCCAGTGACCAGTGGAAGTTTGCTTTCATTGTCAAAGAAGTAAAAGGAATGTAAGCCTGCAGCAGGACTGGAGATTTTGCTTTATATCATTAAACTTTTTATTTCTTTAAAGAATATGCAATTAAAAATGTGCTTAATAGGGAGGTAAAAATTGCAGTGTCTATATGTACAGTACACTATACAATAGTTTACTTTAGTCAGGTATGTCTCCTGTGCTATTGCAAACCTTTGAATTACTGTTTATATGGCAAAACTATTTTGCATTAACAATTTGAAGAAAAGAGACAGGTCAGAGGATTCATTATCTTACAAACGATCAACTCTTTTTTGTCCAGTATTGCCCACAATTGCCAAAATCTACAATAGGTTATATATATATATATATATTAATGCAGATGAGTAAGAGTTTCCAGTCAGACAAAAATGTTTGGGCTATAACATCATACTACTCTTTTTATATTTATGTAACAAGAGTATCAGTGACGGGATTCGGTTGCTATCCAAGTTTCCATATTCTGTCACTTAAGGTCACATGACATTTGGGGACATTATACTTTGATTGCCTCATGCTGTCAGTCTATATTTCTCCTCTGGACGTCAAAGGATACAGCCTAAATTGTATTATTGCACATGACATTGCCAAAGAACCTTTACTCTCCATTGTAGATTATTAAATGCTTGCATCCTATTAGGATCAACAGAAAGTACTTTTCTAAGTCATCTAACTAATTATAACCTGGATCTGGCATTTGCTCATCTAAGTTACTTCTTCAAGACAAAAATAGGAGGATTTGTGGCCGTCATGTGCTTGACAAGAAATAAGGCAGTGGGCCAAGACACATTTGAGACAGATGGAATTTCTTGCTCCTGTGAAAATACAGTGCTAATATCATCCTGCCTTCTCCCCTCTTTAGACACAAGTGGATCTCTAGTACAGTGAACTGTCACCCGAAACTAACAAGCAGGACGTGTTTCCTAGCAATCCAAGCTTCGGTCAAAAGTTCATGCCTTGGCAGCCCCATGCCAACTTGGACGGAGATTTGAGGAATGGCTAGAAAATATTTTTATGTAATTCACCTTGCTGTGGTATTTCATTGATAACCTTTAAAAATGTAGGGATTGTGGACTAAACATTCCTCCACATGCTAGACATATTGCTAATAATAATGACACATTACAGGCATAGTGCTGTGTGACTACTGGGTTTTATTCTAACAGCTCTGTTCAAGAATGTAACATGTTTAAATACCAGAGGATTTGTGCTTTATTCACTGACTAAATTGCTTCAATAATGGTTGCTGGAGTTGAAGCTCACAAGTGTGCCTTGTTTATACCCATTCCAACTGTGACATGTGACCTCCAGTACATTGTTGTCAGTAGTCTTTAACACTGCATACGCTTGAAAATAGTCTACAAAATGTGATCCCCTGCATTATTGGTACATTTTTACATTTGTTTATTGAAAGCCAACCTATAAGGTCACCATTCACAACAACAGCAATGCATATAAGCTTTTACTTTCCTGCGAATAAATGAAGAAAAAAAAAAAAATGTTATAGTGTTTTTTATTACACACTAGTGCCCATTCACATATGCTGCAATCAACTGATTAAAATGGTTCAGTCAGCCCATCTACTTCTGCATCCTCAGGCACACCTCCCAACTTTTTGAGAAAGGAACAAGGAACACCTATTAGCAAAAGTATGTAGGCATAGGACACACCCCCACAATGCCCCCTTAACCACTTGCCCTCCAGAAGATTTACCTCTCTTCACGATCAGGCTGTTTTTTGCAATACGGCACTCCGTTACTTTAACTGACAATTGCGCAGTTGTGCGACTCTGTACCCAAGCAAAATGTATGACCTTTTTTTCCCCACAATTAGAGCTTTCTTTTTGGTGGTATTTGATCACCTCTGCAGTTTTTATTTTTTGCGTTATAAACAAAAAAACAAAATAAAAAATAAATAAAAAACAACAATATTTTTTACTAGTAAAAATAAAACACTAACACTAAAAAAACATAAAACACTAAACACTAAAACATTAATACTAAAAATGTGCTAAAGCTGTAAAAGAAACTCCTCAAGTCTAAACAATTTTCAGCTAAATATGCGATAATGATCATACATATAAAAAATCGAATAAAGTGCAGGCATATAAATACAGTGCAGATTCTCCAAAAGGTGTAATAAAAGTCCAAAAAAAAGCAAGTAAAAACTCCAAAGTGACAGTTCATATAGGAGAAAAAGTGCATGTGCAAAGCAACCAAACGAAATCCACTTCATCCAATTGTTATCACCATCCACAGTGCGCCACTCATTTGCCCCAGCCTCTCACCTCATACAAAGACCCCCACGGGTCAAATCAAGCCTGGGTATGGGTAAACAATGGATCCTCAGCAATCAATCAGCTCCCACAGATATCTTCAGCACTAGCGGTACCAGGGAATATTCAAGGCTCATCAGATGTAATAAGTCATGCAACAAAGAGAAGGGGCTCCATAGTGTAATAGTTCAATTACATTTATTAAAAAAATGTAGTAATTTACAGTTTAAAAATCGTATTAACAACTTCTGTAGGGTACTTCCGATCTCGGCCGCGACCAGAAGTGACGACACCTGGCTCCTCCCCGACGCGTTGCATCGATGAACACGTGACTTCATCAAAGGGTGAGTGGCACACCGCGGATGGTGATAACAATTGGATGAAGTGGGTTTAGTTCGGTTGCTTTGCACATGCACTTTTGTCTCCTATATGAACTCTCACCTTGGAGTTTTTACTTGCTTTTTTTTTATTTTTATCAGTATTTTTTGGAGAATCTGTTTACACTTTATTTATATGCCTGCACTCTATTCGATGTTTTATATGTATGATAATTTTCCCATATTTTGCTGAAATTTGTTTACACTTGATTAGTTTTTCTACAGCTTTAGCACGTTTTTAATACTAATGTTTTAGTGTTTACACATTTTTGAGTCAGCGCCACATATCTACTTTTACTTTTTGATACTTTGTGTGGGAACACTATTCTATGTTGGCAGCTTCTCGTTTAGTCAATTAGAGCTATCCTAGGTTTGAGCATTAGTCTTTTTTCTTTAATGTTTTTTACTCTGCTATAAAATATATACATGAAAAACTGGGGGAAAAAAAATAATTTCTTTATCAATTTAGGCCACTATGTATTTTGCTACATATTGGTGATCAGTGACTTATAGTGGGATTGTGATATTGCGGCGGACAGTCTAGACATTAACTGACACTTTTGACACTTTTTGGGGACCAGTGATACTAATACAGTGATCAGTGCTACAAATTATGCACTCTCACTGTACCAATGACACTGGCTGGGAAGGGCTTAAATATCAGGGACGGGCAAAGGGTTAAAAGTGTGTCTAGCTAGTGTTTTTGGAGTGTGTGGGAGGTTCTTTTACTAGGGGAAGGCATTTTTTTAACCACTACTATTCCTTTATATTGGCTTGTGAAATTTACAAATGCAGCAATTTAGAAATTGGAAGAAAGGTTTAGCACTGGGAAACACTTTTTGATGTATAAGCAGTGCATTTTATATACAACTATATAGCTCAGACAAAAATGAAGGATAAATGAGGAGGAAAGAAGGACAAAGGGACATTGCTCCAAATTAGGGACAATCCCTCAAAATCAGGGACAATTGGGATGTTCTCAGGTGGAATTTTTACTGCATCAAAACTGTGAATTCAGCATCTAACAGGCTCCAGCCACAAACAATTACAAAAATCAAAACATATTTCCACTTTTGCAGCAAAATTGGGATAACAATTACTTTATATTTGTTACATGTTCTCATTCACATAGCATAACTAATTTAAGTTTGCCCTATAGCAGTTTTACTGCTAGGGCTGCACCTATGTGCGTAATGACGTATATATATATATACTTGATCCGGCTCTTCCGGGTAGGGGTGCACATGCAGGCCGCCGGCAGCTCAGTCCTGCTGTGATCACATGATCACAATGTCCACTGGCACCTGCTGATCATGTAGCAGAGAGACAGCGGTCAAGGCAAATCGCCATTCTGACAGGAAGGAAGGTATGGATCCTGTGTCTGCAAAGCAGGGACTAGGATCCATGTCTTTCCCTAGTAAAAGCACCTCCCACAGTTTAGTAAAACAGAGGCTAGGCACACACTTAACCCTCTGTTTGCACTTGATGTTAACCCCTTCCCAGCTAGTGTTCTTAGTACAGTGACAGTGCATATGTTTTAGCACTGATCACTGTATTAGTGTCACTGGTCCCTAAAAATTGTCAAAAGTGTCAGTTAGTGTCAGAATGTGCGCCGCAATATTGCATTCCCACTGTAAGCTGCTGATCACTGCCATTACTAGTAAAACAATAAATAAAAAGATAAAAGTAAACAAAAATATCCCATAGTTTGTAGACACTATACATTTTGTGCAAATCAAAATTACCAAAAATAAATAGCAGAATACATATTGGCCTAAATTTATGAAGAAATTTGATATTTTCAAATTTGCAAAAAAAAAAAAATTGGATATGTTTTAAAACAGAAAGTGGCAGGGCAATACAACCCCCCCTCCCCCCCCAAAACGACTCAGTTTTGGAAAGTAGACACCCCAAGGAAATTGCTGAGAGGCATGTTGATCCCAATGAATATTTTATTTTTTGTCACAAGTGATTGAAAAATAACAAAAGAAAAATTACACAAACTTGTCACCAAATGATATATTGCTCACACATGCCATGGTTATATGTGGAAATATACTCACAGTTTTGAAGGCCATAAAATGCCAAGATAGCACAAACCACCCCCCCCAAATTACCCCATTTTGGAACGTAGACACCCCAAGCTATTTGCTGAGAGGCATGTCGACTCATTGTAATATTTTATATTTTGCCACAAGTTGTGGGAAAATTACAAACTTTTTTTTTCTTTTTGCACAAAGTTGTCACTAAATGACATTATGCTCAAACATGCCATGGGCATATGTGGAATTACACTCCAAAATACATTCTGTGAGACTTTTTGGGAGCCTAACTGTGTACAGGACCCCAAAAAACAATCACCGCCTTCAACAAGCTTTCTAAGGGCGTCAAATTGTGATTTACCTTCCTCACTACCTATCACAGTTTCGGAGGCCATGAAATGTCAATATAGCACAACCCCCCCCCCCCCCAATTACCCCATTTTGGAAAGAAGATACTTCAAGCTATTTGTTGAGTGGAATATAAAATATTTTATATTTTGCCACAAGTTTTGGGAAAATTACAATTTATTTTTTGTTTTTTTACACAAAGTTGTCACTAAATAATAGGAGCAATTCGCTCCTCCACGCCTGCCCCCATTCTTCGGCATATATGCACTTTGTTTTAACTGTGGTGGTGAAATCACCTCCTACAGCTGTGGAGTCATGGCTTTACGTATCGTGGGAGCAAACGCTGTTGCTGTCAGAATAAATAAACCCATGCTGCAGCTGAATGGCATACCTGCTAAGTAAATGATGGGTAACAATAAAACAAAGTAACATTACAGTATAACAGTAATAGCAAATACAATAAAACATAGTAAAAATAAAAAATTACAGTTTCAAAATGTGGTAACAATAGCGAGAGAATAATAGATATAGAACAATAGAGAGTGAACAATAGAGCGGACAATAGAGAGAGAACATAAGAGAGAGAAGAAAAATAAAACCACAACTATTGTTGGCTTTATTTGTGTGTTTTTGTGTTTTCTTTTGTTTTTTTTAATTTTTATATAAACTGTAAACTGTAAACATTCCAGATTAGGGTCTCTCAAAATGTGATGGCCATCTCCTCTTTCGAGAGCCTGTTTAAGTGTGCCCTAAGACTGTGCAATGCTGCACCCTACGCAAATATTCCACAAGTGTGTGGTAGCGTTCAAAACATTCACCAGTGCCAAGACCAGGTTGCTCAAGACAGGAGGGACAATAAAAGCGGGTGTCACGCCTATATCTGCGTTTTCTGCAAACACAACATCTTCTTTAGGGATTTTTTTGGGGTAGGGGTACCAGGGAGGACATATGTAAAATGCCTCTCATGCAGCCGGCTCACTGCATTTAGATTGGGAAGTTGGACCACAGCACCATCTGGAAACAGAAGGGCTGTGATGATCTCTTCCTGGAATTTAAGTGAGGATCCAGTTCGTCCTGAAGCTTTGCATAGCACATAAGCATACAGCAGAGCCAATTGGAATAAATATACAGACACTTTGTATACCAGTATCTGACTTTACGGGCAATTGGGTAAAGCACCAACAACTGGTCATTGAGGTCCACCCCTCCCATGTTAAGGTTGCATTCATGGACACAGAGGGGTTTCTCCACAACACCAGTCACTGTTTGAATTTGGACCGTCCTTTCTGCGTGAAGGGTGGACAGAAAGAAAACATTCTTATTAACCCTCCACTTCACAGCGAGCAAATTATTACATCTCAAGCAGGCGTTCTCCCCCAGCCTAAGACAGGAATCTGCAAGCCGCTGGGGTAAGCCCTGGCAATTAGATCGCAGGGTGCCACATGCACCAATTCCATGATCAAACAAGTGACTAAAAAGTGGCACACTTTTTACACCAAGTCCCACACAATCTTTCCAGCGCTCGCTATGTAGTCTGGGCAGTTCTACAGCTCTACATAACTATCTCTTCCCTCGTAAACCATAAAACTATATGTATAGCCTGTTGCCCTGTCACAGAGCTTATACATCTTGACCCCATATCTAGCATGCTTGCTGGAAACTGCTTATACTGTTTGAATGACAAGCGGCCAGAAAACATAATTAGGAACTCATCAACACAGACAACTTGATTGGGAGTAAATAAGGCTGCAAACTGCTGGTTGAAGTGGTTTACGAGGGGCCGAATTTTGTAGAGTCGATCGTATTCAGGGTCACCTGAGGATGACAGAGTTCATTGTCATTGAAATGCATGAACCGCAAGATCTGCTTGTATCGTGTTCTGGTCATGGAGGCAGAGAACACAGGCATATGGTAAATTGGGTCATTGGACCAATATGACCGCAACTAACTTTTTTTAGTTCTGCCCATGAGGAGGGATAGGCACAGGAAGGTCTTAAATTTGGAGACCGTAATAGGCCTCCAATCTCTGGCAAAGGCCAACTGGTGATTAGCGGAGATGAAATCAACTGTTTCCACCTGAATTCTGGGTTGGCCAGTAAATGGAGGAAGTACGGGTGCGGCAGAAGTGGTGGGCTCCCAATTCAGATGGCCAATGCAGGGGAAGCATTTCATTCCTCAGAACCGATTAGTAGATCTCAACCAGAAATCATTGGCCTGGGCCTGGAGACTGATCGGTTCTGAAACTAATTTTAAAGGTAAGGTAACATCGCTTTTCCCACCCGTGCCAATCTGCCGTAGTAAAACTGCAACGGCTGGTAGGGAACCGGTAAATTTAGCAACTATGTGTCAAATGAGACTTAATGTGGATAAATGTAAAGAATAGCAATTATTGCAATTCTTTGTCAGGGTGTGGTACGTTTATTCTCAAATCACTAGCTGATATTCAAAATTGATAACTGTAAAGTTATGCACTTGGGGGCTAAAAATATGCATGCATCAGACATACTAGGGGGAGTACAACTGGGGGAATCAATGGTGGAGAAAAATCTGGGTGTTCTGGTAGATTATAAGCTTAATAATGGCAAGCAGTGCCAAGCTGTTGGTTTGTAAACCCAGCAAAACACTTTTTTGTATTAATAGAGGTATGGACTTGAGAGAGAGAGAGAGAGAGAGATCATTTTGCCTCTGTACAAATCGTTGGTAAAACCTCATCAAAAATATGTAGTAGAGAAACTGAATTTATTCTCTCTTGAGAAGAGGAGATTAAAGGGGGTATGATCAACGGGTGCGGCAGAAGTGGTGGGCTCCCAATTCAGATGGCCAATGCAGGGGAAGCATTTCATTCCTCAGAACCGATTAGTAGATCTCAACCAGAAATCATTGGCCTGGGCCTGGAGACTGATCGGTTCTGAAACTAATTTTAAAGGTAAGGTAACATCGCTTTTCCCACCCGTGCCAATCTGCCGTAGTAAAACTGCAACGGCTGGTAGGGAACCGGTAAATTTAGCAACTATGTGTCAAATGAGACTTAATGTGGATAAATGTAAAGAATAGCAATTATTGCAATTCTTTGTCAGGGTGTGGTACGTTTATTCTCAAATCACTAGCTGATATTCAAAATTGATAACTGTAAAGTTATGCACTTGGGGGCTAAAAATATGCATGCATCAGACATACTAGGGGGAGTACAACTGGGGGAATCAATGGTGGAGAAAAATCTGGGTGTTCTGGTAGATTATAAGCTTAATAATGGCAAGCAGTGCCAAGCTGTTGGTTTGTAAACCCAGCAAAACACTTTTTTGTATTAATAGAGGTATGGACTTGAGAGAGAGAGAGAGAGAGAGATCATTTTGCCTCTGTACAAATCGTTGGTAAAACCTCATCAAAAATATGTAGTAGAGAAACTGAATTTATTCTCTCTTGAGAAGAGGAGATTAAAGGGGGTATGATCAACATGTATAAACACATTCAGGTCTGCCGGACCCGACGCGGCTCAGCGACGTGTCCAATCACAGTGGGAGTGAGGCTTCGGCGATGTGGGCACGCCCCAGAGCCAAAGAAAAAAATTACAAACGGGTACGTGATTTTGCACTTAAGGGCCGCCCTGCCGCAGTATATGTACGGTTCCTATGGTCCTGAAGCAGTTAATGTTTAAATGCTAAGACTAAAACATGTCCATGTATTCTTTAGGTACCTACAGGCATTACAGAATGTTTACCAGATCTAAGCCCCTGTACACACGGTCGGAGATTTCGACAACCAAATCCGTCGGATTTTGTCCGTCGGAGTTTTTCCGTCGGATCTTGTGCGAAACTGTTGCTTACACGGGGTCGGACTAAGTTGTCGAAAAATCAGATCATTCAAAACGTGATGACGTAATTTCGTTACGATGGAGCTACGTTCAGGCTAGTAGCCAATAGCTTTGATGTAGGAATTTGATCTGAGCATGCGTGGCACTTGGTCCGATCAAAATTCTCTACACATGATCGGAGTATGTCCGATCGAACCAGTTGGTCGGAAAATATTTCCAACAAGTTGGAAAATTGGGTCCGGCGGATATTCCGACGGAATCAGTCCGAAGCATACCACACACAATCGGATTATCTGACAACACGGTCCGATAGGACACATTCCGACAGATTCTCAGACCGTGTGTACAAGGGCTAACTGTTGTTTGGTTGGATCTGAAAGTGCTCTCATGTCTGTAAGCCTTCCATGCTGCCGCCTGATGAGGTTGCTAAGATGGATTTTCCCAATGGATTTGACAAACATGAAAAATCACCAGATACAAACTTACCTGTTTATAAAATGAATGTTTATCAGCCAGGTTGTGCATGTATTTCTAATAACAAGAATACAGCTCCAAGAATTGAGTCCTATAGTTTCTTTATTTTCCAGCAACAATTCTGCCATGATTTAAACTGAGCAAAAAACAAGAGTTTCTGTGTTGGCCAACATAGACTCTCTGACAATGTGATGTGGTTAGATTACAACAGCGGCAGCAGTCAGAAAAAAAAAAAACAGATGCCCTGATCACTCAGCTCTGAAATGACTTTAGATCTCCCATATGAATCCACTGCTGAATGCTTGTACTTGTCTCATTTTCATTTATGACACACAGACATGTATGATACAAAGCATGGCAAAGTTATTTATACAATAAATTACATTCACAAATTTATGCAGCTCTGTAATCATTAATATATCATGAATTTTTTTTTTTTTTTTTTTTTTTATGCAAGCAATGTTAACGTGATATCAAACCCTTTTTTTAAATTTAAATGGCCTTCTTCTTTCTCCTGCAGCCAATCCCAAAGCCGCAGATACCCCCTTCCCATTTGTAGATGTCTCCCTGGCTTGCTGACTGCTAAGGAGACACCCATGCCTGTGTGCTCCTGGCAGCAAGTCACATTCCCCTGCCCCAGTACATGACTGTAGAATCTGGAAAATTGGGATAGTGGTGCAGATTGGAAGACCCAGGGGCAGTGAAGCAGGACTGCAGGGGATTGTTTGTACTTGTACTGGCCATTTTCACTTGAATGCAGAGAATGTATTACAATAAAAAACGCTAAACATTTAGTACCACCATTTAGTACCACTCTAGTGCTAAATCTTTCATCCAATTACTAAATTGCTGCATTTACAAACTTCAAAAGCCAATATAAAGGAATAGCAGAGGTAAAAATAAAGCACTTGTAGGTTTAACTAATATTTTTTTGTATAATTCTCATTTAAGGGGGCATGACAGGGGGTGCGTCCTATGCCTGCATACATTTGCTAATAGGTATCCCTCACTCCCATCTCAAAAAGTTGGGAGGTATGCTTTAGGTACCAACATTTGACTTGGCATCTGGTTGTTACAGTCTACAAAACAGGCTATATGGCAGAGCTCAGACTGGGAAAGGAAAAGCAGCATAAGAAGTAAATTAGATGAGCTTCAGTGCAAAAAGCATGCTGATAGGATGAGAAGGCAAAGTGACAAAGAGACGAGCTTAGTCATTTGTTGTTTCTCTTTTCACTGTCCAGTCAAAATGTGAGGTTGGGGAGAGGACTTGTGAGGTGAAACAGCTCTCATATTTATGTTTCATCTTTGTATTTAGCTGTTTGACTGAAGTTAAGGTTAAAAAAAAAAGAAGTAAAAAACGGCAAATACAAGCTAACAAAAAAAGTAAAAAGTTTAAAAGGGCTGGTTAAGGTTGTCTAAGTGTTAATAGGGGTTACAGCTGAAGTTTAGGTAACATTACATTTTCTGGGGAGGGGTACAGATCAGTTAGGTAACTTACTTGGAATGAAGTGTATCACAAGGAATTCTCTGATTGGACGAGGTGGAGAGCATTACATCACCCCCCACCACTCAACATTAAAGTGACTGTAAGGATCACCTTGTAAAAAATGAATTCAGTTTAAAAAAGAAATAAAAGGCAAAACATTTGTGTATAGATAATATATACAACCTTTTCCCTTTTTTTTATAAGTGATCACAGTCCCTCTGTTCCCTCTGTTGTCAGCTGCATAAGAGCTGGGGAGAGGAGAAGCAACAGCACACTGATCTTCCTAGTGAAGGGCTGTGCAGGGAGGGTGTGTCAGGACAAGTCTGATCATTGGTGTGTTCTCCTGCTGAGTGCGGTCAGTTTTGTTAATAAGTAAGCAGAAGAACTAGCAGGAACACCGAGCATTTCACACAAAGGAAACAATACAAAGATACCAGGATAATTTTTTATACTAGTACATGGTACAGCAGATACATATTATAAGGAATATGAAATGCTGGGGTAACAAACACTTTCAGCAATCAGAGAACGATTTACATGCATTCAAAAAATGCAACGCATTCTCTGAATAGCGTCCATGCTGAGCAGCTGGCCTTTTGTGTTCACAAAGCATCAAGCCGGCCACTCAGCACTGGACCAAGACATAGCAAACAAACCACCATAAATATTGCACTCTTGATGTATCACATAAAAATATAAAATATATAAATTGAATAAAGCTGCACCACTAACAGGAGATATTTTACACAGTATTAACAATGCACATACAGTATGTGTTGCGCTAAAATCCAAGCAAAAAATCAAAGCCCATATAAAAATTCAAAAAGTGAAAGCAAAAAATATATAAAAATATATAACTCTTATGCCTTGTACACACGGTGGGACATTCCGACAACCAAATCCATCGGATTTTTTCCGACGGATTTTGTCCTAAACTGGTGTTGCATACACACGGTCGGACAAAGTTGTCGGAAAATCCGATCGTTTCGAAAGTGATGACGTTTGTTCATTACGTTGAGGCTAGTAGCCAATAGCTTTGGTCTCGTAATTTGATCTGAGCATGCGTGGCATTTTGTTCCGATTGGATTTCTCTACAAATGATTGGAAAAAGTCAGATCAGATTTTTTTGACGGAAAATTTGAGATCCTGCTCTCAAATTTTTTCCGGCAGAATTTTCGACATAAAAAGTCCAATAGAGCCCACACACGATTGGATTTTTCAACAATGTAATCCGATCGGGCCTTTTCCGTCTGAATTTCTGATCATGTGTACAGGGCATTAGAGTGGAGTTCCACCCAAAAATGGAATTTCCGCTTTAGGCGCTGGTGATCCCATGATGTGCCACATTTGACGTGTCTTTTTTTGGGGGGAGAGAGGGGGTACCCTGTTTTTACAGGCACCCAGCTCCCACTTCCTCCCCTGGCGCCGTGGCGCTGGAAGGAAGCTCACCTCTCCCTCCTCCCTCCCTGCAATCTTCTGGGACAGGTCACACATCCCAGAAGATTGCCCGGCTATTCACAGCGTGCAGCATGGGTCGCTCATGTGCAGTGCGTGCCTGACTGTGAAGCCAAAGCCGGGCGCACACAGGTAGAATGCGGGCACCGCAGAGTGGAGGGGAAGAGGAACGAGGCTTCCTGAACACGCATTGCTGAACCGTGGGTCAGGCGAGTGTCTAATTATTAAAAGTCAGCAGCTACACTTTTTGTAGCTGCTGACTTTTAAATGGGTGGAACACTTTAAGGAGGTTTGACACTATGAGCGTTTATCTCTTTATTGGGGATGGATACCACTGATACAGATGGTCATGATGATTGAGGTTATCCAATGGTCTGTTTTGGGATGTTTTCCATTTGGCTTCCATATGAGACTGGTGTATGAGGGGACATCTGAGCTTTCGTAAAAGGAGGTCCATATTTTGTGGTAAGAGTTCATCCTGACCTATGGTAGTGGTGAATTCATGTGGTGAAGAGATTCATATTGTTTTTGGCACACAGGATTCACTTTCTTGTCACTTTTTTTACTTTTTTTCACTTTTAATATACTTTTTGGTTTCACTTTTTGAATTTTTATATGGACTTTGATTTTTTACTTGGACTTTAGCTCAAGACATATATGCATTGGGCCAAGAAGCAAGTGAAGATCACTGGTGTAGCAATGTATACTTCAGAGATTTCCAGCCTCCAGGCACATTGGGCAGGTATGGAATATTCATAGTTACATTGGTCCAAGATGTAATTATGTAAAAGTATACCATGCCCAGAAGTCTTCTTTAAGTTTTAATTAGTTAAAATTTTCATCAAAAATACAGCTTTCTTTTATTTTCTTAAAAAAAGCTGTTTTAATTGACCTTATTCATGTAAATAATCTACTTGGTGAAATTGAGGCTGATTTTGATGATATTTCACAAAAGAAACAACACTTTTGTTATGTATAAAGTGGGGTAGGGATGGCCGAACGGTTCGCCCGGCGGTCGTTTCGTGGCAAATTTCGGCTGTTCGCCGTCTGCCCGATCGGCGGACTATTGCCGCCGTTCACCCGGCGGACTTCCGTGTTTACTGTGTAAAAGAACTTTGACCTATGATGACACATCCATCATGGGGTACAGGACAGCCAATTGAGACATTACAGCACATGGACACTTGGACATTCCCCCTAACTTATAAATAGACCCAATCCAGCGGCCATTTTACATTCTTTCTTCTGTCACTATAGGGAGAGGTTGCTGTGTGGAGCAGGGAGAGACTACAGTGACCCAAAGCGCTAGCTATTTGGTCCACAAAAGTTATTTTCAGGACTGGTATAGGTGTTAGGTGTAGTTCAGGATATAGGTTTGAGGCACTGCTGTGCTACTGATTTTTGCAGCAGCCTGTCTTTTGTCAGTGTAGAGAGAGGGACAGGACTCTGTGTGCTGCAGGGACAGTCAGTTTAATCATTAGCTGTTACTATTAGGTCCACAAAAGTGCTATTCAAGTTATTGTTCCAGCAGCCTCTGTTTTGTCAGTTTAAATAGGGACAGGCAGGAAGCTGTGTGTGAGGCAGTGAGGGACAGTCAGTTTAATCAGTAGCTGTTACTATTAGGTCCACAAAGGTTCTTTTCAGGACTGGTATGGTAATAGGCTTGTACACGTATAATATTCTTTCTTCCAAATATAGAAAGAATAATATACTTGACTTCTGCCCTTCTGCTGCAGTAGTCCTTTATCAGTATAGGGACTGAGGTACAGTCTGCTAATCATTTACAACCTACTTGTTCCACAAAGGTCCTTATAAGGACTGGTAAGGTCTAGGGTACTACAGTATATAGGGTTGAGTGAGGTACAGTCTGCTATTCCTTAAGGACTGGTATAGGTCCACAATACATAGGGTTGAGGTGCACTACTGCTGACTGCTGCCCTACTGCTGCAGTAGTCCTTCATCAGTATAGGGACTGAAGTACAGTCTGCTAATCATTCACAACCTACTTGTTCCACAAAGGTCCTTATAAGGACTGGTAAGGTCTAGGGTACTACAGTGCATAGGGTTGAGTGAGGTAAAGTCTGCTATTCCTTAAGGACTGGTATAGGTCCACAATACATAGGGTTGAGGTGCACTACTGCTGACTGCTGCCCTACTGCTGCAGTAGTCCTTTATCAGTATAGGGACTGAGGTACAGTCTGCTAATCATTCACAACCTACTTGTTCCACAAAGGTCCTTATAAGGACTGGTAAGGTATAGGCTACTACAGTACATAGGGTTGAGTGAGGTACAGTCTGCTATTCCTTAAGGACTGGTATAGGTCCACAATACATAGGGTTGAGGTGCACTACTGCTGACTGCTGCCCTTCTGCTACAGTAGTCCCTTTATCAGTATAGGGACTGAGGTACAGTCTGCTAATCATTCACAACCTACTTGTTCCACAAAGGTCCTTATAAGGACTGGTAAGGTATAGGCTACTACAGTACATAGGGTTGAGTGAGGTACAGTCTGCTATTCCTTAAGGACTGGTATAGGTCCACAATACATAGGGTTGAGGTGCACTACTGCTGACTGCTGCCCTACTGCTGCAGTAGTCCTTTATCAGTATAGGGACTGAGGTACAGTCTGCTAATCATTCACAACCTACTTGTTCCACAAAGGTCCTTATAAGGACTAGTAAGGTATAGGGTACTACAGTACATAGGGTTGAGTGAGGTACAGTCTGCTATTCCTTAAGGACTGGTATAGGTCCATAATACATAGGGTTGAGGTGCACTAGTGCTGACTGCTGCCCTTCTGCTGCAGTAGTCCTTTATAAGTATAGGGACTTAGAGTTTTGTCACAGGGTCATTTAAAAAATGACAGGCAGAGGAAGAGGCAGGCCCTTCCGCAGGGGTGGTAGGGGTAGGGCAAGAGCAACAGGCTTGAGCCAAAGTGGGAAGTTGCAGAAGGTGTGTTCAATTACTTTAAAGGACGCACCAGACTTGGTTGAGTGGCTCACTCAGCCTTACTCTTCTGCACCCTCCTCATCCTCTCGATCTGCACCCTCTTCTTCACTCTCTGCTATGTGCACCCCCAAAGACACTACCACCAACAACACCACCACCCCCACCACATACCTTCCGCTTGAGTCACAGGAATTATTTTCCGATCCATATCAAGACATTCCTGATGCGCAGCCACTCTTGGTATTGGATCAGGAAGAGGAGGTAGCAAGAACCGCCACTCAGCAGTCTGACGACAGTACCCAGATCAGCCCAAGGAGGAGGTTGGTCCCCGCTGTTGCTGCCTATTCCGAGATCTCTACTTATAGCGGTGGGGAAGGTGACGTCGATGATGACGTGTCTAGTGATGTCACGTGGGTGCCCACAAGAGAGGAAGAGGAGGGGAGTTCAGAGGGAGATATGGACCAGCAGATAGGGAGGAGAAGCAGGAATAACTTACATTGCAAAGGAGGGACAAAGCAGACTGCAAATGTATCAGGAGCGAGTCATCGACCATGTACGGTCACATCTGGCGCTCCCAGGACGCCGGCACATGGCTCCGCAGTGTGGGCTTTTTTTAACGTGTCCATTGCTGACAATAGCGTTGCCATCTGCAATCTTTGCAGTCAACGCATTAGTCGCGGTAAGCCCAACACTCACCTAGGGATGACCGCCTTAAGAAGGCACATGAGCAGCCATCACCGAGCCCAGTGGGAGCAACGGAACACACAAAGCCACACTCCAGGCTCTCACCGTCCAGCCTCGTCTTCTACTTCTCCTTCTCCTCTCTCCTCACAATTGTCCTCCAATCCACCTTCAATCACGCCAAGCTCATGTTTTTCTGCAAAAAGGCAGGCTTCCGTGGGTCTAATGTTCGAGCGTAAAAAAATGATGATGCCGGATAACCCTCTTGCCCAACGGTTGATGGCTGGCTTGTCAGAACTGATAGCCCGCCAACTACTGCCATATAAACTGGTGGACTCGGAGGCCTTTCGAAAATTTGTGCCCATTGGAACACCACAATGGAAGGTCCCAGGAAGGAAGTATTTCTCACAGAAGGGCATCCCAGAGCTATATGGCAAGTGAATGTATCTCTGGCACACAGTGTCGGTGCCAAGATACATCTGACCACAGACACGTGGTCTAGCAAACACGGGCAGGGAAGGTATATCACTTTTACTGCCCACTGGGTGAACCTTCTGACGGCCATCAAGCATGAAACCCATGGCACCCGTGTAAATTTGGTTTTACCGCCACGGATTGCATGCAGGCCTGGCTCTTCTTCTCCTCCTCCTCCTACTCCATCGTCCTCCCTCTCCTCCTCGGCTGACTCCTCCTTTTCCGCTGCTAGCGTCTCTTCCGCTGCGCCGCCCAAGCTCCCCAGAACCTATTCGACATGCCAGGTGAGATGTTGCCATGCCGTGCTGCGTCTGTTGTGCCTGGAAGCCAAGAGCCACACTGGCCTGGCACTCCTTTCAGCTTTGCGTTCACAGGCAGATCAGTGGCTAACCGCTCAATTTGACAGTTGGTAAAGTGGTGTGTGACAACGGTGCCAATCTGCTTAGCACCGTTGGGGTCCAGGACATCTTGCGGCAGGCAAGGAAAATCTCGGCCCATTTCAGAAGATCTTACACGGTTATGGCTAGCCTTGCTGACATTCAGTGGCGACACAATCTGCCGGTCAGATGTCTTATTTGCGATTGCCCGACGCGATGGAACTCAACCTTCTATATGCTTGATAGGCTGCTCCAGCAGAAACGTGCAGTTAACGTCTACCTGTATGAACTCTACGGCAGAACAGGTTCTGGGAGCTGGGGTTTTTTTCACCGCGCCAGTGGCTGCTCATGCGCGACGCATGCAGACTTCTGCGCCCATTTGAGATCACCAAACTGGTCAGTCGCAGCCATGGCGCCATCAGTGACATGGTACCTTATGCCTTCTTTATGGAGCGTGCATTGCGTCGTGTCATTGATCAAGCTGTGGAGGAGCAGGAGCGGGAAGATGAGGAAGTCGCAATGCTGGATGAATTCCCAGGGGGGGCTACTCTATCTGAGACAAGTGAACAACAGGAGTCTGAAGAGGAGTCAGAGGAGGATGGTGCCGGGGCGGATGAGGAGGAGCAAGAAGAGCATGCTTTAAACCTTTCTGGGATCCCTGTTGTTGTGCGTGGATGGGGAAAGGAGAATGAAGAGGACGACATTATTATGATGAGCAGGAGCAAGGCCACCACACCGCTTCCAGTTTAGTGCAAATGGGGGCCTTCATGCTCCAATGTTTTAATAGGGACCCCCGTATAAAAAGCATAAGGGTCAAGGACCAGTACTGGGTGGCAACGTACTTAGACCCCCGGTACAAACACAAAATGGTGGAAATGTTACTGCCGTCACAGAGGGCTGTCAGAATTGAGCACTTCCAGGCCTTGCTTCGAGAAATGCTGCATTCTGCTTTTGCGTGCGCTTGCAGAGGAGCAATTCCCACTCCCAGAGAAGGAGTTGCGGGTACCAATCCAGCAGCGCCTGCAAGAAGAGGCCGGTTTGAAGATGTGTTGGTGACTTCGGATATGAGGTCATTCTTTCAGCCGACTCAGGTGTCATCCGGATCCAGCATCAGGGAACGCCTAGACTGTCAGGTGTCCGACTACATCGGGTTAACGGCCGATGTGGACGCTCTGAGGAGTGATGAACCCCTGGACTACTGGGTGGGCAGGCTTGACCTCTGGCCAGAGCTTGCCCAATTTGCAATCGAACTGTTGGCTTGCCCCTCGTCCAGTGTCCTGTCCGAAAGGACGTTCAGCGCAGCAGGGGGGATCGTGACCGATTAGCGTACTCATCTAGCTCACGACAGTGTTAACTACCTCACATTTCTAAAAATGAATGAGGCATGGATCTCGGAGGAATTCAAAACATGTGACCAGTAGACCATGTATATGTCTATAAACAATTTTTTTAATCGAGCACACAGACCTCCTTTCTTCATTTGGCTCACTTCCTTGTCCAAAAAAAGCACACCGTTGTCATGGTCGTCTCCAAAATCCAGCGGCCCATGGAAGACCTATTCACAGAATCCCTTCGTTGAGCGCTAATAGGTTTCCCTGGGCGCGCGTTGGCGCGAACGGACGCACGCGGGTGCGATCAGGTATGAACGGGCACACGCGGGTGCGCGAGGTTGCAAACGTGCGCACGCGGGTGCGCGGGGTCACGAACGGCTGCACGGTTTCACGTGGGCGCGCGCGGGCACGCCGTGCGACCGTTCTTGGCGCCCAGAGGGCTTCTTAAGGAATCCGTTCTAGTGCCCCGGTGCTGTCCAGTCTACAGCGTTCCTGTGACTTACCTCTGCTGACCTGATTGTTCCTGCTCTGTTCTACCCGGCCTGTTCCTGATTACTCCTGCTTGCTGCCAGCCTTGACCCTCGGATTGTCTGACCACGCTTCTGCCTTCTCCTTGTACTTCTGCTGCCTGCCCGTTGACGACCCGGCCTGTGTTTGACCCTGCTGTTCTGCCAGTTGATCCAGTCTGCCATCTGAGGCCGCTGCTGCCTGTTGCCTGCCTGCCAGCCGCTCCAGTCTGCCATCTGTGACCGCTGCTGTCTGCTGCCTGCCTGCCAGCCGCTCCAGTCTGCCATCTGTGACCGCTGCTGCCTGTTGCCTGCCAGCCAGCCGCTCCAGTACGATCACCTGTACCCGCTGCCAGCCGCTGACTGCTCACCAGCTGTTCCAGAACCACCTGCTTGCACCCGCCTTTGTCTGACGCCAGCTCCAGGGCCAAACCTACCATCACCTGCTTGGCACTTGTGCCCTCTGACCTCTAGAGTCCCTGTTCCCACTCTCAGGGAATCTCGAGCCAGAAGCTTATGAGAGGCCGCTCCCTGCACTCCGGGCTCCTTCCACCAGGTACGTGACAGTACTGGACAGCCATGTCCGAGCCCACGCAGGGAGCCTCTCCTATGGACGAACTTTGCCGCGACCTCGCAGGACTCACTCAAGCGGTGAAGAATTTAGAGGAGGGCTATAGTCAGCTGGAGGAACGGGTCCTGGCCCTGTCTACTTCCTCTCCAGCTGCTTCCGGGACTTCTGCTACCCCTTCTGTGGTGATGCTGCCCCCTGAACCTAGGGTGCCTACACCCGAGAGATTCTCTGGAGATCGTGGAAAATTCCGGACTTTTCGCAATTCCTGTGAACTTTTCTTCGCTCTCCAGCCCAGGACCTTTTCCCTTGAGGCCACCAAGGTGGGATATGTCATTTCTCTACTAACTGGCGAACCTCAGTCCTGGGCCCACCGCTTACTAGAGAAAAAGGATCCTTCCCTTGAAACCCTGGACATCTTCTTTCAGGCCATGTCACGGTTATATGAAGACCCACAATTAACCGCCACCGCTGAAGCGGCCCTGCACTCACTACAGCAAGGCCGCCGACCTGTAGAGGACTATGTGTCGGAATTCCGACGCTGGAGTTCCGACACAGATTGGAACAATGCGGCATTACGCTATCAGTTCCGTATGGGCCTATCAGAACCCTTGAAGGACGAGCTTGCCCGAGTGGGCATTCCAGAGACTTTAGAAGCCTTGGTGGAGCTCGCTATCCAAATTGACAGGCGGCTAAGGGAACGCCGTCTGGAGCGGTCCTCAACAACTCCTCGTCCAGTGTGGATGCTTCCTCGGGTCCCCAGCTCTCCTCATCCTGCCTCTCCCGCTGCCACCACGATGAATCAGGATCTCCCCGAACCCATGCAGCTGGGCCTACTTAGGCCTTCCTTGACGCCAGAAGAACGCCAACGCCGTCGAGTGGGAAACCTCTGCTTATACTGTGGAGAGTCTGGACATTTTGTGCGCAATTGCCCTGCCAAGCTCCGTAAGTGCCTCTCCGTGTCTCCTGCCCTTACGTCTGACTTTCCTAGAACTACCTCCCATCTGACTGTGTCCATTTCCTTGCAGCTACCCGGAGGGAACGTCCAGACCAACGCCATTATTGATTCGGGAGCTTGCAGTGGCTTTATGGACTTATCTTTCGCCTCAAGACATAACATTCCTCTTCGGCCCAGGGCAAAGGGACTCTCTATACATCTGGCCGATGGTTCTACTCTCAAATCCGGTCCTGTAACCCGGGAGACTCAGCCCTTATTGACTTCCATTGCTGGGATCCACCAAGAGTTGCTCTGTCTGGATGTCATTACTTCCCCCCTCTTCCCTATCATTCTCGGCATGCCCTGGCTAAGGGCACACAACCCCCAGATTGACTGGTCCACTGGGGAATTAAAATTCCTCTCACCTTACTGTCTCCAGCACTGCTTGTCGGGAACCGACCAGGCCTCCTCCTCGTTGCTCTGCCTGGAAGTTGACGCAGAAACCCGTAGAGCTGTACCTCCTGCCTACCATGACTTCCTGGATGTGTTTAGTAAAAAGGGTGCAGAGACCTTACCTCCTCACAGGCCATATGATTGTCCTATAGAATTACTTCCAGGGGCAGAAATTCCCTTTGGGAGAATTTTCCCACTATCAGAGACTGAGTTGGTGGCTTTGAAGACTTACTTGGATGATAATCTAAGGAAGGGATTTATATGTCCCTCTACTTCACCTGCGGGTGCGGGAATCTTTTTCGTGGAGAAAAAGGACCAAACTTTGCGCCCCTGCGTTGACTACCGGGCCCTTAACAAGATAACTATTAAGAATCGTTATCCTTTACCACTTGTGCCGGAACTCTCACAAAGACTGGGGTCTGCAGCAGTATTTTCGAAGCTGGATCTTCGGGGGGCCTACAATCTGGTCCGCATCCGTGATGGCGACGAGTGGAAGACTGCCTTCCGTACTCGCTTCGGGCATTTTGAGTACCTGGTCATGCCCTTTGGTTTATGTAACGCCCCCGCAACATTCCAGCACTTCATCAACGACATCTTCAGAGACTACCTAGACCTGTTCGTCATTACCTATCTAGACGACATCCTGATCTTCTCCTCCTCCCTCGCAGAACACCGGGAACACATCAGGAAAGTACTATCCCGACTCCGACTTCACGGGCTATATGCCAAACCGGAGAAATGTACTTTCGAACAACAAAGCATTCAATTTCTGGGGCTGGTAATTTCCGTAGACGGCATCGAGATGGACCTTCAGAAGATCTCCTCCATCCGTGATTGGCCCGCTCCCACTGACAGAAAAGGGGTCCAGCGATTCATCGGATTTGCAAATTTTTATAGGAAATTTATTAAAGGATTTTCTACTATTATAGCCCCCATCACGAGACTGACTAGGCAGGGCCTGAAGTTCCAATGGTCCCCAGAGGCTCGGGAAGCTTTCTCCATTCTGAAGAACTTGTTTGTGTTGGCCTCTATTCTCAAGCATCCTGACCCGACCCGGCCTTATATTCTAGAGGTCGATGCCTCTGAGATTGCGGTTGGGGCGGTTCTATCTCAGAGACATGGGCTTAGGTCCCGTCTGCACCCAGTCGCATTCTTTTCCCGCAAGCTATCCAAAGCAGAGGCGAATTACGACGTCGGAGACCGGGAGCTATTAGCCATCAAAGTGGCCCTCGAAGAATGGTGCTATCTACTGGAGGGGGCCACACACCCAATCCTTATTTACACAGATCATAAAAATCTGGAATATTTGAAGTCCGCCAAGAGGTTGAGGCCACGTCAGGTCCAGATTGTCTCTTTTCTTCTCCCGGTTTTCATTCCATATAACCTATCGCCCGGAGTCAAAGAATACCAAACCGGACGCCCTGTCCGAATGTTCAACGAGCCCGAGACTTCTCCCCATCTAGATACCATTCTGACCTCAGGGAACTTTCTTCTCCTTCAAGCAGATCTGCTGTCTCTGATCAAGCAGGCTTCCGCTGGTGCTGCTCCACCACCTAACGTCACGCTTCTGGCCAAAGACGAACTTCTCTGGTATGAAGACAAAATTTTTGTTCCCCAGGAGACCCGGGTGCCAGTCCTCAGTTCATGCCATGATCACCCGCTGGCCGGCCATTTCGGAGCCCTTAAGACCACCGAACTGGTTCAGCGAACCTTTTGGTGGCCCCAGTTGAAGTCTGACTGTAAAAAGTACGTGGAGGCATGTGTCACCTGCATCCGGAACAAAGGCAACAAGTCCAGGGCCTGGGGTCTGATGAAACCATTACCTGTCCCAGAGAGGCCTTGGCGGATGATATCGATGGACTTTATCGTGGAGCTACCACCATCAGAAGGCTACTCCACAATCTTTGTGGTAGTGGACAGGCTAACCAAGATGGCCCACTTCTTGCCAGTGAAGGGCACCCCCTCCGCTGCGGAAACAGCCGAGGTATTTATAAAGAAATAGTGAGGCTACATGGCGTTCCTGCAAATATTACTTCTGATCGGGGAGTGCAATTTACGTCCAAGTTCTGGAGAGCACTTTGTAGGGCCCTGAAGATCGATCTTTGTCTTTTATCTGCTTACCACCCACAGACCAATGGGCAAACGGAACGGACGAACCAGACGCTGGAACAGTATCTGCGCTGCTTCTCGTCATTTTCTCAGGACGACTGGGCTCCTTTGCTCCCGTTAGCAGAATTTGCTTACAACAACTCCATCCACTCTGCCACAAGTCAGTTCCCGTTCTTCGCTAACTACGGCTTCCATCCCTCATTTCTGTCCAATGACCTGCCAGAAAGCCCGGTACCAGCGGTTCAGGAGAGTATTGACTTTTTCAGCTCCAATAACAGACTGCTGCAGGAGACCATGACAAGAACCCAGAGATATAACAAAGAGGTTTTTGACAGGAAGAGAAGGGGGGAGCTTGAACTCAAAGTCGGGGACCAAGTTTGGCTCTCCACGTTGAACCTAAAGATGGCCTGTCCTACTAAGAAGTTGGGGCCAAGGTTTGTGGGTCCCTTCCCAATCGTGAAGAAGATAAATGACGTGGCGTTCGAGCTGAAACTGCCAGAATCGTTCCGGATTCACCCCGTATTTCATGTAGCCTTGCTCAAACCAGCCGTCCCAGATCCCTTTGACAGCAGGAGGGTTGTTCCACCTGAACCTGTGATCATCGACGGTGAAGTCGAGTACGAGGTGGAATCTATCCTGGACTGTAGGCGTAGGCGTAATCAAGTTCAATTCTTGGTGAAGTGGAAGGGGTACGGACCCGAAGAAAATTCTTGGGAACCTGAATCTAACATTCACGCCAGAAGACTGATTCTCGCCTTTGAGAGGGCCCATCCGGGTAAAATGGCTCAGTTGGGCATCCGGAGGCTGCCCCTTGGGGGGGGCAATGTCATGGTCGTCCCCGAAATCCAGCGGCCCATGGAAGACCTATTCACAGAATCCCTTCGTTGAGCGCTAATAGGTTTCCCTGGCCGCGCGTTGGCGCGAACGGACGCACGCGGGTGCGAGCAGGTACGAACGGGCGCACGCGGGTGCGCGAGGTTGCGAACGTGCGCACGCGGGTGCACGGGGTCACGAACGGCTGCACGGTTTCACGTGAGTGCGCGCGGGCACGCCGTGCGACCGTTCTTGGCGCCCAAAGGGCTTCTTAAGGAATCCGTTCTAGTGCCCCGGTGCTGTCCAGTCTACAGCGTTCCTGTGACTTACCTCTGTTCTACCCGGCCTGTTCCTGATTACTCCTGCTTGCTGCCAGCCTTGACCCTCGGTTTGTCTGACCACGCTTCTGCCTTCTCCTTGTACTTCTGCTGCCTGCCCGTTGACGACCCGGCCTGTGTTTGACCCTGCTGTTCTGCCAGTTGATCCAGTCTGCCATCTGAGGCCGCTGCTGCCTGTTGCCTGCCTGCCAGCCGCTCCAGTCTGCCATCTGTGACCGCTGCTGTCTGCTGCCTGCCTGCCAGCCGCTCCAGTCTGCCATCTGTGACCGCTGCTGCCTGTTGCCTGCCTGCCAGCCGCTCCAGTACGATCACCTGTACCCGCTGCCAGCCGCTGACTGCTCACCAGCTGTTCCAGAACCACCTGCTTGCACCCGCCTTTGTCTGACGCCAACTCCAGGGCCAAACCTACCATCACCTGCTTGGCACTTGTGCCCTCTGACCTCTAGAGTCCCTGTTCCCACTCTCAGGGAATCTCGAGCCAGAGGCTTACGAGAGGCCGCTCCCTGCACTCCGGGCTCCTTCCACCAGGTACGTGACAACCGTACTATATGCCCGTACCCTCCTGTTTGAAGAGGTTGAGCAGTGTCACATTTCTACTGGGGCTGCTTATTATGAGGGGCTCCCACCATCCCTGTGCTGTGCTGACTTCCTCCTGGGGCTGCTTATTATGAGGGGCTCCCACCCTCCCTGTGCTGTGCTGACTTCCTCCTGGGGCTGTACCTCTGCTGTGCATATTATGAGGGGCTCCCACCATCCCTGTGCTATGCTCATTATGAGGGGCTCCCACCATCCCTGTGCTGTGCTGACTTCCTCCTGGGGCTGCTCATTATGAGGGGCTCCCACCATCCCTGTGCTATGCTGACATCCTCCTGGGGCTGCTTATTATGAGGGGCTCCCACCAATCCCTGTGCTGTGCTGACTTCCTCCTGGGGCTGCTTATTATGAGGGGCTCCCACCATCCCTGTGCTATGCTGACATCCTCCTGGGGCTGCTTATCATGAGGGGCTCCCACCATCCCTTTGCTGTGCTGACTTCCTCCTGGGGCTGTACCTCTGCTGTGCATATTATGAGGGGCTCCCACCATCCCTGTGCTATGCTCATTATGAGGGGCTCCCACCATCCCTGTGCTATGCTCATTATGAGGGGCTCCCACCATCCCTGTGCTATGCTGACTTCCTCCTGGGGCTGCTTACGGTGCAGGTGTCAGTGCTGTATATCACGGTGCTGGCATTAGTGCTTTATGTCACGTTGCTGATGTCAGTTCTCTCTATCACGATGCTGATGTCAGATCACTCTATCACGGTGCAGGTGTCATTGCTGTATGTCACGCTGCTGATGTCAGTGCTCTCTATCACGGTGCTGCTGTCAGTGATGTATATCACGGTGTTGGTGTCAGTGCTTTATGTCACGCTGCTGATGTCAGTGCTCTCTATCACGGTGTTGATGTCAGATCACTCTATCACGGTGCAGGTATCATTGCTGTATGTCACACTGCTGATGTCAGTGCTCTCTATCATGGTGCTGCTGTCAGTGCTGTATATCACGGTGCTGGTGTTAGTGCTTTATGTCACGCTACTGATGTCAGTGCTCTCTATCACGGTGCTGGTGTCCGATCACTCTATCACGGCGCAGGTGTCATTGCTGTATGTCACGCTGCTGATGTCAGTGCTCTCTATCACGGTGCTGCTGTCAGTGCTGTATATCATGGCACCGGGGTAGGCAAAGAAGAGGGTGCAGGAGATGATCACCAGCAGCGTGACATACAGCAATGACACCTGCACCGTGATAGACTCATCTGACACCAGCACCCTGATAGAGAGCACTGACATCAGCAGCGTGACATACAGCAATGACACCTGCACCATGATAGAGTGATCTGACACCAGCACCGTGATAGAGAGCACTGACATCAGCAGCGTGACATAAAGCACTGACACCAGCACCGTGATATACAGCACTGACACCAGCACCGTGATAGAGAGCACTGACATCAGCAGCGTGACATACAGCAATGACACCTGCACCGTGATAGAGTGATCTGACACCAGCACCGTGATAGAGAGCACTGACATCAGTAGCGTGACATAAAGCACTCACACCGGCACCGTGATATACAGCACTGACACCAGCACCGTGATAGAGAGCACTGACATCAGCAGCGTGACATAAAGCATTCACACCAGCACCGTGATATACAGCACTGACACCAGCACCGTGATATACAGCACTGACACCTGCACCGTAAGCAGCCCCAGGAGGAAGTCAGCATAGCACAGGGATGGTGGGAGCCCCTCATAATGAGCATAGCACAGGGATGGTGGGAGCCCCTCATAATATGCACAGCAGAGGTACAGCCCCAGGAGGAAGTCAGCACAGCACAGGGATGGTGGGAGCCCCTCATAATGAGCATAGCACAGGGATGGTGGGAGCCCCTCATAATATGCACAGCAGAGGTACAGCCCCAGGAGGAAGTCAGCACAGCACAGGGATGGTGGGAGCCCCTCATAATAAGCAGCCCCAGGAGGAAGTCATCACAGCACAGGGATGGTGGGAGCCCCTCATAATAAGCAGCCCCAGTAGAAATATGACACCGCTCAACCTCTTCAAACAGGAGGGTACGGGCATATAGTACGGTGTGCTTTTTTTGGACAAGGAAGTGAGCCAAATGAAGAAAGGAGGTCTCTGTGCTCGATTAAAAAAAACGTTTATAGACATATACATGGTCTACTGGTCACATGTGTTGAATTCCTCCGTGATCCATGCCTCATTCATTTTTAGAAATGTGAGGTAGTTAACACTGTCTTGAGCTAGGCGAGTACGCTTATCGGTCACGATCACCCCTGCTGCGCTGAACGTCCTTTCGGACAGGACACTGGACGAGGGGCCAGCCAACAGTTCGATTGCAAATTGGGCAAGCTCTGGCCAGAGGTCAAGCCTGCCCACCCAGCAGTCCAGGGGTTCATCACTCCTCAGAGCGTCCACATCGGCCGTTAACCCGATGTAGTCGGACACCTGACGGTCTAGGCGTTCCCTGATGCTGGATCCGGATGACACCTGTCGCTGGGTCGGCTGAAAGAATGACCTCATATCCGAAGTCACCAACACATCTTCAAACCGGCCTCTTCTTGCAGGCGCTGTTGGAATGGTACCCGCAACTCCTTCTCTGGGAGTGGGAATTGCTCCTCTGCCAGTGCACGCAAAAGTAGAATGCAGCATTTCTGAATGAATGAATGAATGAAATACTTGTATAGCGCACAATGCGAACTGAATCGCCTCTAGGCGCTCTGGCGAGCCTTGATCATCTGCTAAAAGAGGAAGGTCTTAAGTTTTTTCCTAAAAGCCAGGTGATTTTCTTCCAGACGGATGTTGATTGGTAGAGCATTCCATAGCCAAGGCCCTTGGACAGCGAATCTCCGATCACCCTTGGATTTATACCGGGCTTTGGGCACAAGGAGGAGGTTTTTGTTGGCTGATCGAAGACTGCGGTTTGGTGTGTAATGATTTATTTTCTCCATTAGGTATTGCGGAGCTTCTCTATGCACGCATTTGTGGGTGAGGCAAAGGGTCTTGAACGTGATCCGATTTTTTTTATACATATGAAGCGCTTGCATAACTTAAAAACAGTACTAGCAAAATCACAGGGCCAGGCGTCTCACAGTGAACTGCCAGTAAACCGGGATAATGCGCTGAGCCACCCATCATCCCACCGTAATTACTCATGTCCAAGACGGGAACCTCCCTTCCATTTTCCATATACTCTTCAGGGAAGGGGGGGGGAGAAAAGAGAGAGTGAAAAGAGGGGGGGGGGGCCCAATGTTCATTTCTTATACTTTGTTATACTTTGTCAGGGGCGGACTGACAACTCATGGGGACCCCGGGCAATAGGAGGTTATGGGGCCCCCAGGCAATCAGAGATTATGGGACCACACAGTATACACACACACAGTATACAATCACACAGTATACACAGAATGAATGAATGAATTAATGAAATACTTGTATAGCGCACAATGCGAACTGAATCGCCTCTAGGCGCTGTGGTGAGCTTTGATCATCTGCTAAAAGAGGAAAGTCTTGAGTTTTTTCCTAAAAGCCAGGTGATTTTCTTCCAGGCGGATGTTGATTGGTAGAGCATTCCATAGCCGAGGCCCTTGGACAGCGAATCTCCACTCCCCCTTGGATTTATACTGGGCATTGGGCACGAGGAGGAGGTTTTTGTTGGCTGATCGAAGACTGCGGTTTGGTGTGTAATGATTTATTTTCTCCATAAGGTATTGCGGAGCTTCTTTATGCACGCATTTGTGGGTGAGGCAAAGGGTCTTGAACGTGATCCGATTTTTTACGGTTAGCCAATGTAAGCTCCTCAGCGAAGGAGAGATGGATTCCCAGGGTTTTTTCCCTGTTATCAGCCTTGCCGCCGTGTTTTGGATAAGTTGTAATTGCGCAAGTTGATATTGAGGTAATCCTATGTAAAGCGAGTTTGCGTAGTCCAGTCGCGAATTGATGATTGCTCCAACTACCACTGCTTTGTCATTCTTTGGGATAAAAGGGATGAGTCTGCGAAGCATGCGCAGCAGATGGTGAGATCCACTGACTACTGCTCCTATTTGCGCATCCATTGACATTTGTGCGTCTAAAATAACCCCGAGACTCTTGGCTTTGGTTTTTGGGAGGATAGCCTGCCCAAAGACAGTTATTGGAGACCAGGGGTTTTTTGTTGCGGGTTTATGATTTGGGTGTAAGATAAGCAGCTCTGTTTTTGATTCGTTCAGTTGGAGGGAGAGCATTTCTCGAAGCAAGGCCTGGAAGTGCTCCATTCTGACAGCCCTCTGTGACGGCAGTAACATTTTTGCCATTTTGTGTTTGTACCGGGGTCTAAGTACGTTGCCACCCAGTACTGGTCCTTGACCCTTATGCTTTTTATACGGGGGTCCCTATTAAAACACTGGAGCATGAAGGTCCCCATTTGCACTAAACTGGAAGCGGTGTGGTGGCCTGGCTCCTGCTCATCATCCAGGATAATGTCATCCTCTTCATTCTCCTCTCCCCATCCACGCACAACAACTGGGATCCCAGAAAGGTTTAAAGCATGCTCTTCTTGCTCCTCCTCATCCGCCCCTACACCATTCTCCTCTGACTCCTCTTCAGACTCCTGTTGTTCACTTGTCTCAGATAGAGTAGCCCCCCCTGGGAATTCATCCAGCATTGCGACTTCCTCATCTTCCCGCTCCTGCTCCTCCACAGCTTGATCAATGACACGACGCAATGCATGCTCCATAAAGAAGGCATAAGGTACCATGTCACTGATGGCGCCATGGCTGCGACTGACCAGTTTGGTGATCTCCTCAAATGGGCGCAGAAGTCTGCATGCGTCGCGCATGAGCAGCCACTGGCGCGGTGAAAAAAAACCCAGCTCCCCAGAACCTGTTCTGCCGCAGAGTTCATACAGGTAGACGTTAACTACACATTTCTGCTGGAGCAGCTTATCAAACATATAGAAGGTTGAGTTCCATCACATCGGGCAATCGCAAATAAGATGTCTGACCGGCAGATTGTGTAGCCGCTGAATGTCAGCAAGGCGAGCCATGGCCGTGTAAGATCTTCTGAAATGGGCCGAGATTTTCCTTGCCTGCCACAAGATGTCCTGGACCCCAAGGTATTTGACAACGAATCGCTGCATGACCAAGTTTAAGACGTGTGCCATGCATGGCACGTGCGTGATTTTGCCCTGTTTCAATGCGCTAAGCAGATTGGAACCGTTGTCACACACCACTTTACCAACTGTCAAATTGAGCAGTGTTAGCCACCGATCTGCCTGTGAACGCAAAGCTGAAAGGAGTGCCAGGCCAGTGTGGCTCTTGGCTTCCAGGCACAACAGACGCAGCACGGCATGGCAACGTCTCACCTGGCATGTCGAATAGGTTCTGGGAAGCTTGGGCGGCGCAGCGGAAGAGACGCTAGCAGCGGAAAAGGAGGAGTCAGTCAAGGAGGAGAGGGAGGAGGATGGAGTAGGAGGAGGAGGAGGAGAAGAAGAGCCAGGCCTGCATGCAATCCGTGGCGGTAAAACCAAATCTACACAGGTGCCAAGGGTTACATGCTTGACGGCCGTCAGAAGGTTCACCCAGTGGGCAGTAAAAGTGATATACCTTCCCTGCCCGTGTTTGCTAGACCACGTGTCTGTGGTCAAATGTATCTTGGCACCGACACTGTGTGCCAGAGATACATTCACTTGCCGCTGAACATGGCCATATAGCTCTGGGATGCCCTTCTGTGAGAACTACTTCCTTCCTGGGACCTTCCATTGTGGTGTTCCAATGGCCACAAATTTTCGAAAGGCCTCCGAGTCCACCAGTTTATATGGCAGTAGTTGGCGGGCTATCAGTTCTGACAAGCCAGCCGCCAACCGTTGGGCAAGAGGGTTATCCGGCGTCATCATTTTTTTACGCTTGAACATTAGGCCCACGGAAGCCTGCCTTTTTGCAGAAAAACGTGAGCTTGGCGTGATGGAAGATGGAGTGGAGGACAATTGTGAGGAGAGAGGAGAAGGAGAAGTAGAAGACGAGGCTGGACGGTGAGAGCCTGGAGTGTGGCTTTGTGTGTTCCGTTGCTCCCACTGGGCTCGGGGATGGCTGCTCATATGCCTTCTTAAGGCGGCCGTCCCTAGGTGAGTGTTGGGCTTACCGCGACTAATGCGTTGACTGCAAAGATTGCAGATGGCAACGCTATTGTCAGCAGCGGACACGTTAAAAAAAGCCCACACTGCGGAGCCATGTGCCGGCGTCCTGGGAGCGCGAGATGTGACCGTACATGGTCGATGACTCGCTCCTGATACATTAGCAGTCTGCTTTGTCCCTCCTTTGCAATGTAAGTTATTCCTGCTTCTCCTCCCTATCTGCTGGTCCATATCTCCCTCTGAACTCCCCTCCTCTTCCTCTCTTGTGGGCACCCACGTGACATCACTAGACACGTCATCATCAACGTCACCTTCCCCACTGCTATAAGTAGAGATCTCGGAGTAGGCAGCAACACCGGGGACCAACCTCCTCCTTGGGCTGATCTGGGTACTGTCGTCAGACTGCTGAGTGGCAGTTCTTGCTACCTCCTCTTCCTGATCCAATACCAAGAGTGGCTGCGCATCAGAAATGTCTTGATATGGATCGGAAAATAATTCCTGTGACTCAAGCGGAAGGTATGTGGTGGTGGTGGTGGTGGTGGTGTTGTTGATGGTAGTGTCTTTGGGGGTGCACATAGCAGAGAGTGAAGAAGAGGGTGCAGATCGAGAGGATGAGGAGGGTGCAGAAGAGTAAGGCTGAGTGAGCCACTCAACCAAGTCTGGTGCATCCTTTAAAGTAATTGAACGCACCTTCTTCAACTTCCCACTTTGGCTCAAGCCTGTTGCTCCTGCCCTACCCCTACCACCCCTGCGGAAGGGCCTGCCTCGTCCTCTGCCTGTCATTTTTTAAATGACACTGGGACAAAACTCTCAGTCCCTATACTGATAAAGGACTACTGCAGCAGTAGGGCAGCAGTCAGCAGTAGTGCACCTCAACTCTATATATTGTGGACCTATACCAGTCCTTAAGGAATAGCAGACTGTACCTCACTCAACCCTATGTACTGTAGTACCCTAGACCTTACCAGTCCCTATAAGGACCTTTGTGGAACTAGTAGGTTGTGAATGATTAGCAGACTATACCTCAGTCCCTATACTGATAAAGGACTACTGCAGCAGTAGGGCAGCAGTCAGCAGTAGTGCACCTCAACCCTATATATTGTGGACCTATACCAGTCCTTAAGGAATAGCAGACTGTACCTCACTCAACCCTATGTACTGTAGTACCCTAGACCTTACCAGTCCTTATAAGGACCTTTGTGGAACTAGTAAGTTGTGAATGATTAGCAGACTGTACCTCAGTCCCTCTACTGATAAAGGACTACTGCAGCAGTAGGGCAGCAGTCAGCAGTAGTGTACCTCAACCCTATATATTGTGGACCTATACCAGTCCTTAAGGAATAGCAGACTGTACCTCACTCAACCCTATGTACTGTAGTACCCTAGACCTTACCAGTCCTTATAAGGACCTTTGTGGAACTAGTAGGTTGTGAATGATTAGCATACTGTACTTCAGTCCCTATACTGATAAAGGACTGCTGCAGTATAGGGCAGCAGTCAGCAGTAGTGCACCTCAACCATATATATTGTGGACCTATACCAGTCCTTAAGGAATAGCAGACTGTACCTCACTCAACCCTATGTACTGTAGTACCCTAGACCTTACCAGTCCTTATAAGGACCTTTGTGGAACTAGTAGGTTGTGAATGATTAGCAGACTGTACCTCAGTCCCTATACTGATAAAGGACTGCTGCAGTATAGGGCAGCAGTCAGCAGTAGTGCACCTCAACCCTATATATTGTGGACCTATACCAGTCCTTAAGGAATAGCAGACTGTACCTCACTCAACCCTATGTACTGTAGTACCCTAGACCTTACCAGTCCTTATAAGGACCTTTGTGGAACTAGTAGGTTGATTAGCAGACTGTACCTCAGTCCCTATACTGATTAACGACTGCTGCAGCAGTAGGGCAGCAGTCAGCAGTAGTGCACCTCAACCCTCTATCTGGTGGACCTATACCAGTCCTTAAGGAATAGCAGACTGTACCTCACTCAACCCTATGTACTGTAGTACCCTAGACCTTACCAGTCCTTATAAGGACCTTTGTGGAACTAGTAGGTTGTGAATGATTAGCAGACTGTACCTCAGTCCTTATACTCATAAAGGACTGCTGCAGTATAGGGCAGCAGTCAGCAGTAGTGCACCTCAACCCTATATATTGTGGACCTATACCAGTCCTTAAGGAATAGCAGACTGTACCTCACTCAACCCTATGTACTGTAGTACCCACCCTAGACCTTACCAGTCCTTATAAGGACCTTTGTGGAACTAGTAGGTTGTGAATGATTAGCAGACTGTACCTCAGTCCCTATACTGATAAAGGACTGCTGCAGCAGTAGGGCAGCAGTCAGCAGTAGTGCACCTCAACCCTATATATTGTGGACCTACACCAGTCCTTAAGGAATAGCAGACTGTACCTCACTCAACCCTATGTACTGTAGTACCCTAGACCTTACCAGTCCTTATAAGGACCTTTGTGGAACTAGTAGGTTGTGAATGATTAGCAGACTGTACCTCAGTCCCTATACTGATAAACGACTGCTGCAGCAGTAGGGCAGCAGTCAGCAGTAGTGCACCTCAACCCTATATATTGTGGACCTATACCAGTCCTTAAGGAATAGCAGACTGTACCTCACTCAACCCTATGTACTGTAGTACCCTAGACCTTACCAGTCCTTATAAGGACCTTTGTGGAACTAGTAGGTTGTGAATGATTAGCAGACTGTACCTCAGTCCTTATACTGATAAAGGACTACTGCAACAGTAGGGCAGCAGTCAGCAGTAGTGCACCTTAACCCTATATATTGTGAACCTATACCAGTCCTTAAGGAATAGCAGACTGTACCTCACTCAACCCTATGTACTGTAGTACCCTAGACCTTACCAGTCCTTATAAGGACCTTTGTGGAACTAGTAAGTTGTGAATGATTAGCAGACTGTACCTCAGTCCCTATACTTATAAAGGACTACTGCAGCAGTAGGGCAGCAGTCAGCAGTAGTGCACCTCAACCCTATATATTGTGGACCTATACCAGTCCTTAAGGAATAGCAGACTGTACCTCACTCAACCCTATGTACTGTAGTATCCACCCTAGACCTTACCAGTCCTTATAAGGACCTTTGTGGAACTAGTAGGTTGTGAATGATTAGAAGACTGTACCTCAGTCCCTATACTGATAAACGACTGCTGCAGCAGTAGGGCAGCAGTCAGCAGTAGTGCACCTCAACCCTATATATTGTGGACCTATACCAGTCCTTAAGGAATAGCAGACTGTACCTCACTCAACCCTATGTACTGTAGTACCCTAGACCTTACCAGTCCTTTTAAGGACCTTTGTGGAACTAGTAGGTTGTGAATGATTAGCAGACTGTACCTCAGTCCCTATACTTATAAAGGACTGCTGCAGTATAGGGCAGCAGTCAGCAGTAGTGCACCTCAACCCTATATATTGTGGACCTATACCAGTCCTTAAGGAATAGCAGACTGTACCTCACTCAACCCTATGTACTGTAATACCCTAGACCTTACCAGTCCTTATAAGGACCTTTGTGGAACTAGTAGGTTGTGAATGATTAGCAGACTGTACTTCAGTCCCTATACTGATAAAGGACTGCTGCAGTATAGGGCAGCAGTCAGCAGTAGTGCACCTCAACCATATATATTGTGGACCTATACCAGTCCTTAAGGAATAGCAGACTGTACCTCACACAACCCTATGTACTGTAGTACCCTAGACCTTACCAGTCCTTATAAGGACCTTTGTGGAACTAGTAGGTTGTGAATGATTAGCAGACTGTACCTCAGTCCCTATACTGATAAAGGACTACTGCAGCAGTAGGGCAGCAGTCAGCAGTAGTGCACCTCAACCCTATATATTGTGGACCTATACCAGTCCTTAAGGAATAGCAGACTGTACCTCACTCAACCCTATGTACTGTAGTACCCTAGACCTTACCAGTCCTTATAAGGACCTTTGTGGAACTAGTAAGTTGTGAATGATTAGCAGACTGTACCTCAGTCCCTCTACTGATAAAGGACTACTGCAGCAGTAGGGCAGCAGTCAGCAGTAGTGTACCTCAACCCTATATATTGTGGACCTATACCAGTCCTTAAAGAATAGCAGACTGTACCTCACTCAACCCTATGTACTGTAGTACCCTAGACCTTACCAGTCCTTATAAGGACCTTTGTGGAACTAGTAGGTTGTGAATGATTAGCAGACTGTACCTCAGTCCCTATACTGATAAAGGACTGCTGCAGTATAGGGCAGCAGTCAGCAGTAGTGCACCTCAACCCTATATATTGTGGACCTATACCAGTCCCTAAGGAATAGCAGACTGTACCTCACTCAACCCTATGTACTGTAGTACCCTAGACCTTACCAGTCCTTATAAGGACCTTTGTGGAACTAGTAGGTTGTGAATGATTAGCAGACTGTACCTCAGTCCCTATACTCATAAAGGACTACTGCAGCAGAAGGGCAGAAGTCAAGTATATTATTCTTTCTATATTTGGAAGAAAGAATATTATACGTGTACAAGCCTATTACCATACCAGTCCTGAAAAGAACCTTTGTGGACCTAATAGTAACAGCTACTGATTAAACTTACTGTCCCTCACTGCCACACACAGCTTCCTGCCTGTCCCTATTTAAACTGACAAAACACAGGCTGCTGGAACAATAACTTGAATAGCACTCAAAACTATATCCTGTACTACTTTACCATACCAGTCCTGAAAAGGACTTTTGTGGACCTAATAGTAACAGCTAATGATTAAACTGACTGTCCCTGCTGCATACAGCGTCCTGTCCCCTTCTCTACACTGACAAAAGACAGGCTGCTGCAACAATCACTAGCACAGCAGTGCCTCAAACCTATATCCTGAACTACACCTAACACCTATACCATGATACCAGTCCTTTAAAGAACTTTTGTGGACCTAATAGCTAGCGATTTGGGTCACTGAAGTCTCTCCCTGCTCCACACAGCAACCTCTCCCTATAGTGACAGACGAAATAATGTAAAATGGTCGCCGGATTGGGTCTATTTATAAGTTAGGGGGAATGTCCAAGTGTCCATGTGCTGTAATGTCTCAATTGGCTGTCCTGTACCCCATGATGGATGTGTCATCATAGGTCAAAGTTCTTTTACACAGTAAACATGGAAGTCCGCCGGGCGAACGGCGGCAATAGTCCGCCGATCGGGCGGATGGCGAACAGCCGAAATTCGCCGCGAAACGACCGCCGGGCGAACTGTTCGGCCATCCCTACTGACCATAACCAGGTGTTCCTCACAAGATTTCTGACAGGGGAGGGAAAAGAATGTTGAAGCTTGTTTGAAGTTTGATACACAACATTTAGACAAGCCTGTGAAATACTGGGAGAATATAGTTTGGAGAGATGAGACCAAAATGTAGCTCTTTGAATGTCATAAAACACACCATGTTTGAAGGTCAAATGGCACTGCACATCACCACAAAAACACCCCCATACTAAAGGTGAAGTTTGGAGGTGGGAACATCATGGTGTGGGGCTGTATTTCAGCATATGGTACTAGCAAACCTAATTTCATTAAAGGAGGATGAATGGAAAAATGTGCCAAGACTTTCTTGCTAAAAATCTGCTGCCATCTACCAGGATGATGAAGATGAAACGAGGGTGGACATTTCAGCAAGAAATGATCCCAAACACAAAGCCAAGGAAACTCTCACATGGTTTCAAAGAAAGAAAAACAAGCTGCCAGAATGGCCCAGCCACCTGGCCTGAATCTTGTAGAGAATCTATGGAAAGAACCAAAGATCAGAGTTCATAGAAGAGGCCCACGGAAACCTTCAAGATTTGAAAACTGTTTGTTTGGAAGAATGGGCCAAAATCACACCAGGGAAATGCATGCGATTAGTTTCTCCATACATGAGGTGTCTTGAAGCTGTGATTAACAAAGGATTTTGTAGGAAGTATTAAATCAATTTCAGTTAGCATGTTCAATACTTTTCCCTGTGTCATTCCATTTTATTACACATAACTTAATTTCTGAACTTTGTTTTGGTTTCTTTGTATGTATGGATTGCATGGGTTGTTACCGACATGTAGTGAATATTTCATGTCAATAGCACCTTTGGAAATATGTTTACCTAGAAAAATGGTGATGTGTTCAATGACGTCATCATGCACTGACTGCACTGCAGGCGGCCGTGCCACCACAATACTCTCTGCTATTACTGATGTAATAGTTTGCAAGCGCAATCTTTTTAATAAACCTTTGGTTTTAAATGGTAATGCATCAGTCCTCATTGTTTCTTTCTCTCGCCTGGTGAGCCTGGAGTCTATGTTGATTTGGAGCCCTAAAGAGGAAATAACCCAGACTGCTATTGCCTCAGCTGTGATCAGCGATATGCTCATTGACCTTTTAGGTCTGGTAAGCGGCCATTTCATTACTTGTGCACGGTGGTGATGCATGCAGCACTTTGAAGGCTACTGAATACTATAACCTCAGCACTTTTCTACAGTTTTTCTTGGGACTGTGTCTTCTACATTTTTTCCCTTTTATCGTTTGAAATATTTTTCATACACATTTGTATTATTTAGCAGTTTCTTGGGACTGTGTGCTTACTTGTTCACTGTTGTTACCTCATACCTGCTTGGTAGGGGTTTATATCACTTATCATTCATTATTTATGTTTCAGCCTAGTAAGTTGTTGTTCATAATTGGATTTAATTTGTGTTATGTCTTTTTGCACAGACGTTAGTTCCATTAATAGCTGTGTACAGCTTTGTTTAATCGTATATTTATTGTCATCACTCATATTATGTTAGTGTGATATTAGGACAGCGCACTTCAATCACTTTCACATATCAATGCTTGAGAGAAAATATTTATTATTGTAATGTTTAGACAAAGAAGTAAAAAAACAAAAACAAAAAAAAAGAAAGTTATTTGCTAATGAAATTACATTTTTTTTTTACATTTTATTCCCTAGGGTCTCTACAGTCAGTGCAGCAAACTCACTCCAGAAGTTTAGCGAGGATCTCTGAATGATCCAATGTTGTCCTAAATGACTAATGGTGATAAATAGAATCCACCTGTGTGTAATCAAGTCTCTGTATAAATGCACCTGCTCTGTGATAGTCTCAGGGTTCTGTTGAAAGCGCAGAGAGCATCATGAAGACCAAGGAACACACCAGGCAGGTCCGTAATACTGGTGTGGAGAAATTTGGATACAAAAAGATTTCCCAAGCTTTAAACATCCCAAGGAGCACTGTGCAAGCGATCATTTTGAAATGGAAGGAGTATCAGACCACTGCAAATCTACCAAGACCTGGCCGTCCCTCTAAACTTTCAGCTCAGACAAGGAGAAGACTGATCAGAGATGCAGCCAAGAGGCCAATGATCACTCTGGATGAACTGCAGAGAACTACAGCTGAGGTGGGAGAGTCTGTCCATAGGACAACAATCAGTCGTACACTGCACAAATCTGGCCTTTATGGAAGAGTGGCAAGAAGAAAGCCATTTCTCAAAGATATCCATAAAAATTCTCGTCTAAAGTTTGCCACAAGCCACCTGGGAGACACCCCAAACATGTGGAAGAGGGTACTCTGGTCAGATGAAACCAAAATCGAACTTTTTGCCCACAATTAGGGATGAGCCGAACACCCCCCGGTTTGGTTCGCACCAGAACTTTCGAACGGACCCCGCGTTCGTTACGAACGTTAGAACCCCATTGAAGTCTATGGGACTCGAACGTTCGAAATGGAAAGTGCTAATTTTAACGGCTAATATGCAAGGTATTGTCCTAAAAAGGGTTTGGGGACCTGACTCCTGCCTCAGGGGACATGGGTCAATGCAAAAAAAAGTTTTAAAAATGGCCGTTTTGGCGGGAACACTGATTTTAATGACGATTAAAGTGAAAAAAAAAAGTGAAATATTCCTTTAAATATGGTGCCTGGGGGGTGTCTGTAGTATGCCTGTGAAGTGCCACGTGTTTCCCGTGTTTAGAACAGTCCCTGCACAAAATGACATTAAACGGAAATAACACCATTTAAAACTGCTTGCGGTTTTAATGTTATATCTGGTTCCTGCAATATGGTTGAAAATCATTCAGAAAAATGGCATGGGTAGCCCTCCCTGCCCATTACCAGCCTATTTGGGTCTTGTACGCATATTAAGGGGAACCCCGTACCCATATTAAAAAAAGGAAATGTGTGTGGCCCCCAGGCCCTATATACTCAGACCAGCAGTATACAGGCGGTGCAAACAAGACAGGGACTGTGTAGGTTTGTTGTGTTAAGTTGAATCTGTTTGTAATTTTCAACTGGTACATTTTTAAAGTGTAGTTCCAGTCAAAAAAACTATTTTAAAGCTTTTTGGAAAACATAGGGAAGGGTTATCACCCCTGTATAATTTATTTTGTCGTCCATCTTTTTTCATCTCACTTGCTGTTGTCTCCTTCCGTTTGCAAGTAGGAGATGTTTGTAAATTGGATGTTTGAAAGTAGGGGCCTGCCCTATATGCTCTGCAGAAATGGCGGAACAAGGTGTTGGTTTTGCCACAACATTGTAAGCCCTCAAAGTGACTCTTGGTGGGCGCTGGAGCGCCCTGCTGTGAACGATTATATCAAGAATTGTAATTACATGCCATTGTTGAACAGTGGTAGAAAAATTGACCTTTGGTGGTTGTGGTGCTGGTGCCACAACACTATAAGTCCTCACCGTTACTCTGGGTGGGCACAGGAAGGGGCCCTCCTGTGAAATATTATATCAAGAATTGTAATTACATGTCCCTGTTAAACGGGCATAAAAATTGGGCCTTAGGCACTGGTGCTGGTGCCATCACACTGCAACCTCTGCCATATACTCTAGTTTTATTGCAGGAATTAGCCCTGCTGCAAAGCATTGCATCAAAAATTGTACTTAAACGCCCCTGTTAAACAGGGGCAGAAAAATTGGGCCTTAGGCACTGGTGCTGGTGCCACCACACTCCAACCTCTGCCATATACTCTAGTTTTATTGCAGGAATTAGCCCTGCTGCAAAGCATTGCATCAAAAATTGTAATTAAACGCCCCTGTTAAACAGGGGCAGAAAAATTGGGCTGCTGGCATCACCCAGAACCAAAAATGTTCTTCCAACATATCAGCGGAGGAGGAAGAGGATAGACAATCAACATAACAGGACAGTCACTCAGCATCAGCATAGGCAGTCTTGAAGGGATGTGGTATTTCAAAAAAAATTATTCGGTTACATCAGCTTCAGGTGCTTGGTAGCTGTGGGTGATCCAAGACTGATTCATCTTGATGAAGGTCAGTCGATCAACTGATTCGGTGGACAGGCGCACCCTGTGATCGGTAACAAAGCCACCAGCAGCACTGAAGGTGCGTTCCGAAAGAACGCTGGATGCAGGACAGGCCAGTAGCTCAATTGCATACTGTGCAAGCTCTGGTCAGTGATCCATCCTCAAGACCCAGTAAGCCAGAGGATTTTCGGTGGGAAAGGTGTCCAAGTCTGACCTTGCCCCTAGGTATTCCTGCACCATGTAAATTAGACGCTGGCGATGGGTGCTGGAACCAATCATACCTTGAGGCTGCGGACTAAAAAATTGTCTGAAAGCATCAGTCAGACGGCCACCTTCTCCACCGCTCCTTCTGACCGATGCCTCAGCAACACGTTGTCCAGGACCAGGAGTTTGTAACCTCCCAGTCTCTGGGAACGCGTTGCACAGAGCTTTCTGCAAGGCCTCCCGGAGATGTCTCATCCTCTGCTCCCTCTGCGATGGCAAGATAAGGTCGGCAACCTTACCCTTGTACCGTGGATCAAGGAGAGTGGCCAGCCAGTAATGGTCCCTCTCCTTGATCCGAAGAATACGAGGATCCTTCCGCAGGCTTTGTAGGATCAGGGAGGCCATGCAGCGTAGGTTAGCTGAGGCATTCGGTCCGGAGTCCTCTGGGTCACTAAGGACAACATGATCCGCAGCTACCTCCTCCCAGCCACGTACAAGTCCACGTGTTTCTTGGGACTGTAAATCATCCCTATAAAACTGCTGCTGCTGATGCTGAGTGCCAGCCTCCACCTCCATGCTGACACAATCATCCTCCTCCTCCTCTTCCTCCTCCTCACCCTCTTCCTGTGTGATGGGTGGCACAGCAGGAACACTGTCTGGATAAAGGGGGTCTTGAGAGGCAAGGAAGTCCTCCTCTTCCTGCCTCTGTTCTGCCTCAAGTGCCCTGTCCATTATTCCACGCAGCGTATGCTCCAAGAGGTGGACAAGAGGTACAGTGTCACTGATGCATGCACTGTCACTGCTCACCATCCTTGTGGCCTCCTCAAACGGTGACAGGACAGTGCATGCATCCCTGATCATGCCCCACTGGCGTGGTGAGAAAAAACCAAGCTCCCCTGACCCTGTCCTGGTGCCGTAGTCGCACAGGTACTCATTGATGGCCCTCTGCTGCGTGTGCAGCCGCTGCAGCATGGCCAATGTTGAGTTCCATCTGGTGGGCATGTCACATATAAGGCGGTTCTTGGGCAGGTTCAACTCCTTTTGGAGCTCAGCCAGCCGAGCACAGGCATTAAATGATCGGCGGAAATGCACACAGACTTTCCTGGCCTGCTTCAGGACATCCTGTAAGCCGGGGTACCTGCCCAAGAACCGCTGCACCACCAGGTTAAGGACGTGAGCTACACAGGGCACATGGGTCAGTTGTCCCTGTTGGAGGGCGGAGAGGAGGTTGGTGCCATTGTCGCAAACCACCATTCCTGGCTTAAGCTGGCGTGGCGTCAACCACCTCTCGGCCTGCCCCTGCAGAGCTGACAAAACATCCGCCCCAGTGTGGCTCCTGTCCCCCAAACAAACCAGCGCAAGCACGGCATGGCATCGTTTTGCCTGCGTACTTGCGTAGCCCCTGCAACGCCTACGGAGCACCGCTGGTTCTGAGGACAGAGCACTGGAAGAGGCCATGGAGGAAGAAGAAGAGGAGGGGGTGGAGGAGAGAGGTGTGTCACAACCAATAGTAGCATTTTGGAGGCGTGGTGGCGGAACAACCTCCAACACTACTGCACCTTGTCCTGCATCCTTCCCAGCAGCCAGAAGAGTGACCCAATGGGCCGTGAAAGACAGGTAACGTCCCTGTCCATGCCTGCTGGACCATGAGTCAGTGGTAATATGCACCTTACCGCTGACCGCCCTGTCCAGCGAGGCAAGGACATTGCCTTCCACATGCCGGTAGAGAGCTGGAATCGCCGTTTGGGGACCTGCCACTGAGGAACCGCACATTGTACAAACTCACGGAAGGGGGCCGAGTCTACCAACTGAAAAGGCAGCAGTTGAAGTGCTAGCAATTTAGCCAAGCTAGCATTCAACCGCTGGGCATGTGGATGGCTGGGAGTAAACTTCTTCCGCCGGTCCAGCAGCTGGGGCAGGGACATTTGCCTGCTATAATCGGACGTGGATGTACCACTAGCAGAGTTCCCGGAAGCACTTGGCTGTGACACACCTAATTCTACACCTTCATTCCTCTCAGAGCAGGTTTCAGAGAGGACTGAAGGTCTAGTGGGGTTGGAGATGCCAGCTGATGAGGAGCAAGGAGAGGTCCGCTTTGTTCTTTGGTGTGGGTCTCTGAGGAACGCTTGCCAACGAGCTGCATGGCAGGTCAACATATGTCTGGTCAAGCATGTGGTGCCCAAGCGGCTGATGTTTTGGCCACGTGAGATACGCTTGAGACATATGTTGCAAATAGCAGCGGTGCGATCTGATGCACTCGTCTCAAAAAAGGCCCACACCAAAGAACTTTTAGAATAACGCACGGTGGAAGCGCTCTGCGCAGGCGGAGCTCTGCGGTGTGATTCAGTCGGTGTGCTGCCCCTAAGCTGGCCCCCGGAGGGCATCCTGCCTCGTTGGACATGTGCCTCCTCCTCCTCCTCCTCCTCCTCCTCCCATCTTCCAGGCACCCACGTGGAGTCAGTGCCCTCATCATCCCCTCCCTCTTCATCGCTGTAGCAAACCTGGCAGTATGCTGCAGCTTGTGGAACATGACTGCCAGATTGCTGTCCTTCTTGAGCATCCCCTCTCTCTGCGCTCACGCTACTGCCTTCCTCTAGCTGAGTGTCATCATCAGAGCCCACCAAACACTGGGCATCCTCCTGGAGCATGTACCCAACACTGTGCTCAAAGAGTTCAGGAGACTCCTCAGGAGGACGTGGTGGGTCTAGGGAAGGAGTCACTGATGATGACATTGAGAGGAGGGAAGATGATGCGTTGGCAGCTGCTTTGCTACTACCCTGAGACTGGATGAGAGAGGATGAGGAGGATGAAGAGGGCTTGGTCATCCACTCTACCAAGTCGTTGGCATGTTGCGGTTCAACATGTCCAGCTGCAGAAAAGAAGGACAAGTATGTCCCATGGCCACGTGCTGATGACAATGCACCGCGTCCACGACCAGCACTGTTGTCTCTAGACACAGAGCCTGCTTGCCCTCTTTTATCGGCTCGCGCCTGTCTGCCTCTCCTTGCTGGCCTTCCAGACATGGTAATGGCCTGAAGGGAGTTGGGTAAAACAGTAGTTGGGTAGTTTATATTGAGCTGGAGGCACACAACACCCACTAACTCCTGCAGATGCCTTTTTTATAGAACAGCAGAGATAAAGGGGTATATACAGATGTATACTGTGCTGTGCTGGAAGCACACACAACTTCCAATAACTCCTGCAGATGACAATTGGGCCCAAATAGAGAACAGCTATGTAGGTGGATTATAGCGGTATGTACTGGGTACAGAGCACGCAGACAGCACGCACTATCTCCTGACACTACTGACTGCAAGCTCTATTGTTAAAGATGGACCACTAGTTATATAGGTGAGGTGAATATCACGGTGTATACTGCGGTCAGGGCATGCAGACAATAACCAGAAAACAGCAGAGTTAAAGGGGTATATACAGATGTATACTGTGCTGTTCTGGAAGCACACACAACTTCCAATAACTCCTGCAGATGACAATTGGGCCCAAATAGAGAACAGCTATGTAGGTGGATTATAGCAGTATGTACTGGGTACAGAGCACGCAGACAGCACACACTATCTCCTGACACTACTGACTGCAAGCTCTATTGTTAAAGATGGACCACTAGTTATATAGGTGAGGTGAATATCACGGTGTATACTGCGGTCAGGGCACGCAGACAATAACCAGAAAACAGCAGAGTTAAAGGGGTATATACAGATGTATACTGTGCTGTGCTGGAAGCACACACAACTTCCAATAACTCCTGCAGATGACAATTGGGCCCAAATAGAGAACAGCTATGTAGGTGGATTATAGCGGTATGTACTGGGTACAGAGCACGCAGACAGCACGCACTATCTCCTGACACTACTGACTGCAAGCTCTATTGTTAAAGATGGACCACTAGTTATATAGGTGAGGTGAATATCACGGTGTATACTGCGGTCAGGGCACGCAGACAATAACCAGAAAACAGCAGAGTTAAAGGGGTATATACAGATGTATACTGTGCTGTTCTGGAAGCACACACAACTTCCAATAACTCCTGCAGATGACAATTGGGCCCAAATAGAGAACAGCTATGTAGGTGGATTATAGCGGTATGTACTGCGTACAGAGCACGCAGACAGCACACACTATCTCCTGACACTACTGACTGCAAGCTCTATTGTTAAAGATGGACCACTAGTTATATAGGTGAGGTGAATATCACGGTGTATACTGCGGTCAGGGCACGCAGACAATAACCAGAAAACAGCAGAGTTAAAGGGGTATATACAGATGTATACTGTGCTGTGCTGGAAGCACACACAACTTCCAATAACTCCTGCAGATGACAATTGGGCCCAAATAGAGAACAGCTATGTAGGTGGATTATAGCGGTATGTACTGGGTACAGAGCACGCAGACAGCACGCACTATCTCCTGACACTACTGACTGCAAGCTCTATTGTTAAAGATGGACCACTAGTTATATAGGTGAGGTGAATATCACGGTGTATACTGCGGTCAGGGCACGCAGACAATAACCAGAAAACAGCAGAGTTAAAGGGGTATATACAGATGTATACTGTGCTGTGCTGGAAGCACACACAACTTCCAATAACTCCTGCAGATGACAATTGGGCCCAAATAGAGAACAGCTATGTAGGTGGATTATAGCGGTATGTACTGGGTACAGAGCACGCAGACAGCACGCACTATCTCCTGACACTACTGACTGCAAGCTCTATTGTTAAAGATGGACCACTAGTTATATAGGTGAGGTGAATATCACGGTGTATACTGCGGTCAGGGCACAGACAATAACCACTACACAAGAGCAAGATAGGAAATCAGCCAAAAACGATTGGTGTGTAACTGTGTTGAAGGTACACAGAACACCCACTGCTTCAGATGCCAACACACTACACGAGGCCGCCTCAAAGGCGGCCTTATATAGTGTGGGGCGTGCACTACACAGCCTGAGCTATGTTTGGCCACAGGCATCCTGCCTGTGGCCAATCATGGCTCTCCTCGCTGCTGGCGCTGCGATTGGCCAAGCATGCGGGTCACAGTGCATGCTTGGCCAATCATGAGCCAGCAATGCACTGCGCCACCGCAGTGCATTGTGGTCCGCGCGCGCCACACGAATTTTGACGCGAACGGACCAAGAGTTCGGATTTCGCCGAACGGACGAACAGCCAATGTTCGAGTCGAACATGCGTTCGACTCGAACACGGAGCTCATCCCTACCCACAATGCAAAACGATATGTTTGGCGTAAAAGAAACACAGCTCATCATCCTTAACACACCATCCCCACTGTCAAACATGGTGGTGGCAGCATCATGGTTTGGGCCTGCTTTTCTTTAGCAGGGACAGGGAAGATGGTTAAAATTGAGGGGAAGATGGATGCAGCCAAATACAGGACCATTCTGGATGAAAACCTGTTGGAGTCTGCAAAAGACCTGAAACTGGGACGGAGATTTATCTTCCAACAAGACAATGATCCCAAACATACAGCAAAATCTACAAAGGAATGGTTCACAAATAAACGTATCCAGGTGTTAGAATGGCCAAGTCAAAGTCCAGACCCGAATCCAATCGAGAATCTGTGGAAAGAGCTGAAAACTGCTGTTCACAAACGCTCTCCATCCAACCTCACTGAGCTTGAGCTGTTTTGCAAGGAAGAATGGGCAAGAATTTCAGTCTCTCGATGTGCAAAACTGATAGAGACATACCCCAAGCGACTTGCAGCTGTAATCGCAGCAAAAGGTGGCTCTACAAAGTATTAACGCAAGGGGGACGAATAATTTTGCACGCCCCACTTTTCATTTTTTTATTAGTTAAAAAAGTTTCAAATATCCAATAGATTTCGTTCCACTTCACAATTGTGTCCCACTTGTTGGTGATTCTTCACAAAAAATAAAAATGTTATATCATTATGTTTGAAGCCTGAAATGTAGCAAATGGTTGAAAAGTTCAAGGGGGCCGAATACTTTCGCAAGGCACTGTATATATATATATATATATATATATATATATATATATATATATATATATACACACTTACCGTATTTATCGGCGTATAACACGCATCCCAAGTTTAGGAGGAAATTTTAAGGAAAAAAACTTCTAGGAGGGAAATTTAAGGAAAAAAAACTTACATTTAAATGCCCATCAATGCAGCCTTATCAGTGTCCATCTGAAGCCTTGTCAGCGTCATTTGCAGCCTTGTAAATGCAGCCTGTCCATCATTGCAGCCTTGTTATTGCAGCCTTGTCATTGCAGCCTGTCCGTCATGCAGCCTGTCCGTCATGCAGTTTGTCCGTCATTGCAGCCTTGTCCGTTGTCTGTTGTCCCCTTGTCCGTAGGCCCCTCAGCTTTTGTTTTTAAAAATGGCTACGAAGGACGAAGGACATCTCGGCGGCGCCCGGAAGTTCTCGGCAGCTTTAGGCCACCTCGGCCGTACTCGGAGGCTTTAGGCCACCTCGGCCGTACTCGGAGGCTTTCAGCCGCCTCGGCCGTACTCGGAGGCTTTCGGCCGTACTCGGCGGCTTTCGGCCGCCTCGGTTGTAGTCGGAGGCTTTCGGCCGCTCTCACCGCTTCTCGCAGTTTTCGGCCGCCTCGGTTGTACTTGGAGGCTTTCAGCTCTCGAAAACCGCAGAAAAGGCCGAAGGTGGCCGAAAGCCGCGAGAAGGGCCGAAGGTGGCTGCAAGCCGCCCAGAGCCCAAAAATCGCAAGGAAATCGCAGCGGATCCCCTGATTTTAAGGGGAAAAAAGTGTGTGTTATACGCCAATAAATACGGTGTATATATATATATATATATATATATATATATATATATATATATATATAGTGCCTTGCAAACGTATTCACCCCCCTTGGCTTTTTACCTATTTTGTTACATTACGGCCTTTAGTTCAATGTTTTTTAAATCTGAATTATATGTGATGGATCAGAACACAATAGTTTAAGTTGGTGCAGTAAAATTCGAATAATATATACATAAAATTATTTTTAAGAAATAAAAAACTGATAATTGGCATGTGCGTATGTATTCACAGCCCTTTGTTATGAAGCCCATAAAAAGCTCTTGTGCAATCAATTACCTTCAGAAGTCACATAATTAGTTAAATGATATCCACCTGTGTGCAATCTAAGTGTCACTTACCGTATTTATTGGCGTATAACACGCACCCCAAGTCATTACATATATACACACCTTTTTTGAAAGGCCCCAGAGGCTGCAACACCTAAACAAGAAGCACTTCTAACCAAACACTGCCATGAAGACCAAGGAACTCTCCAAACAAGTAAGGGACAATGTTGTTGAGAAGTAGGCCGTGTACACACGGGCGGATTGTATGGCCTACTTTTTTTGTAGACTCCAAAAATGTATGGAGGAAGGTGCTCTGGTCTGAGGAGACTAAAATTGAACTTTTTGACCATCAAAGAAAACGCTATGTCTGGCGCAAACCCAACCCAACACATCACATCACCCAAAGAACACCATCCCCCACAGTGAAACATGGTGGTGGCAGCATTATGCTGTGGGGATGTTTTTGATATATATATAATGTTTGTGGGTTCTGAGTAATTTTCTGGCAAAAAAATGAGGATCTTTACATGTAGGAGAGGAGTGCCAGAATAGGTCTGGGCTGGAGGTGGTTGGTAAAACACAACTAACAAAACAAATAAATACAAAAGTTGAAATATTAACTGTTAATAAAATATTAATAAACAAATAAAATTAGCAGCCTTTTTTTTTCAAGAAAAAACTTTTGTTTTTACTTGTCAGGTTGCTTTAAAGCTGAACTCCAGGGTTTTCAAAAAAATCCCCCATTAGTACACCCCCCACCTCCTACCTCTGGCAGTTAGGAGGTGTTAGAACAGTGATTGCATCATATCCTCTTTCCTCTCTGTCAGGTACAACTCCCTGCTCACTTTCAAAGGACTACAGGGGTGCGTGTCAGACCACTGGTTGAGGTTACTGGAGGGATGGCAGCCAGTGGTCTTACAAACAGGAAATCAGCAGGCAATAACGGGTTTTCAGCAATTTCAGCAGGTTATTGCAGAGGAACTACAGAGCTCAGAACATGGCTGACATAGTTAGGGAAGGTAGGAGATCAGCAACAAGAACATGAAAAAAAGTTTTTGCCCAGAGTTCTGCTTTAAGCATCATACATAGGTTGAAGCTCATTCCTTTAAACTGCAGATGAATGGAACAAAGTAGATACAAAAATAATAATGTTACTTTGTATTTCACTGTTTCATGTTTGATGAGTGTTGATAAACAAACACTGAGCCAGACTTTTTTTTCTTTTGACAACCTGATTTTTTGCCTGCAGAGGCTGCTAGATCGGTTGTATTTACACAGCAACTCTCAGCTTTTACTTTAATGCCATGTACACATGATCAGAATTTTGTTTGGAAAAGGCTCTGATGGTTTTCCTGACGGAATTCCGAAGGGATTTCGCTCAAGCTGTCTTGCATTCACACGGTCACACCAAATTCCGACCGTCAAGAACACGGTGACGTACAACACGTACGACGGGACTAGAAAAAGGAAGTTCAATACCCAGTAGCCAATAGCTTCCATCTCGTAGTTGAATCTGAGCATGCGTGAGTATTTGCACATTGGAATTGCATACACACGATCGGAATTTCCGACAGAAAGTTTTTTCCATCTGAAAAATTGAGAACATGCTCTCAAATTTTTGCTGGCGGGAATTTGGGCAGCTAAATTCCGATGGAGCCTACACACAGTCACATTTTCCGATGAAAAGCTCTCATCTGTTTTTTGCTGGCCGAAATTCCGATAGTGTGTATGTGGCATAAAAGTCAAGAACTGCAGACATGGGAAGGGGTGTGGCATCAGTGCAAAAGGACTAGATGTGCTACACATGTTCTGTTTATTTTTTGGTATGAGTAGCACGCCCAGTGTCCTTAAAGTGGATGTAAACCCTTACAACCAACTTTGACCTACAGATAAGCCTAGATTAAGGCTTACCTGTAGGTCCAAGAAATATCTCCTAAACCTATACGATTTAGTAGATATTAGCCAAAAGACAGGCACCGCTGTCTACAGCGCATTCGCCGCAGACAACGGCGCACAGGCGCAATGAGCGCGCCGCTTTCAACTGCGATATGCCACGAGTGGCAGCTCACGTGCGCATGCGTGGGAGTGACGGCATTGCGGCTTCGTTGAATGACAGCGGCGGAGCAGCGAGACCCACCGAGAAGATGGATGCTCCGGACTACAGGGGACAGCGGTGACTTCGCTGGCTCCTGTGTCAGGTAAGTGACACATAATGGACTACTATGCGATGCATAGTAGTCCATTATGCTTTACCTTTGCAGGGAATCAAAGAGGAAGTAAACTCATTAGGCTTTACTTCCTCTTTAAGGCCCCTTTCATACGATCTGCCGATTTGGATCTGCTCATCCATTTTTCAGGCAGATCAGAGCAGGCCACCTATTGACTTCTATGGGCAGGCGGATTTCAATGTGTCCGCTGTCATCTACCTGCCATCCGATCCAACAAGATCCATTTAAAACAGACGGATGGCGATATGTTCACCATCCGTCCAGCGGATTGGATCGGATGGGATCGGATAAAAACAGACAGGCTGTCCATTTTCATCCAATCTCCTCATAGAGAACAGTGGGGCTCTGACAGGTACATCTCTGACAGGTACATCTCTGCACAGTGAGCAGAGACGGTCATCCACCTGCTCAGCGGGCTAGTGGAGTCAGTCCAACGGATCCGCCCCATAGGAAAGGAGCCTAACTCAAGTGTATCTAAACTAATTTGTACATGTTTGATATATGTGATGTATATAATAGTGTAAACATTATGGTCCACATATCACAGCATTTTAATGATTGTAAATACTTTTTTTGTAGATGTTCTTTAATTCGGCCATGTGATCTTTTCCCAGGTAGTGTGCAAGTTATTTTTTCTTTTCTACTGATCTAACTTTAAAAACAAACATTCACTACATATAGGTGGGTGAACTAATTTTGTAACAAAAGAAGAAAAATACATTTTTCAGTTCAATGATACTACAAAGTCATACTAAGGGCACTTTCTTTCCTTAGAAAAAAAAGGTTAATTTTACCTGCCCTATTTAATGATATTGCACAGATCCCTGGTGACACTATTGGCTACTCCCCACCTCCAGGTGGCTCCTGTAACAAGCTGGGAGCTAAGGAGGCACCGTTCATGCTCACTCCTGTTGGGTCCCAAGCCAGGCTGTATGCATCTATAGATGCACACAGTGCCAGTAAGCCTTACCCCTGCTCCCTCCTGACAGTAGACTGACTGATGACAGCAGGAGCCTATGGCTCCACCACCCTCTGTTTCTCCTGTTGAAGCAATGCTGGAGCCGTAAACAGTGCTGGAGTGGTGTCTAGGAGCCAGGTAAGTGTTTAGGGACAGAGGGAAGTAGCACAGGTAGTGGGGTATTTTTTTTATCCTAATGCATGGAATGCATTAAGATAAAAACATTTAGACTTTACTATCACTTTAACCACTGGACCTTGAGAAGATTTTACCCCCTTCATGACCAGGCCATTTTTTGCTATTCGCCACTGCGCTATTTTAACTGGTAATCGTGCAGTCATGCAAAACAGTACCCAAACAAAATGTATATAATTTTTTTTCACACAAATAGCATTTTCTTTTGGTGGTATTTGATCACCACTTTTATTTATTTTTTGTTTGTTTGTTTTGTTTTGTTTGCAATATCAATGAAATCATACCGAAAATTTTGAACAAAAAACAATATTTTTTTACTTTCTGTTACAAAACATATCTAATAAAAAATATGTAACAAACAAAATGTCTTCATAAATTTTGACCAAAATGTGTTCTGCTACATGTCTTTGATTAAAAAAAAAATCCCAATAAGCGTATATTGATTGGTTTGCATGAACGTCTACAAAATATGGTATATATGCTGGAATTTTCAGTGGTAATCAGAGAATTATAATGGGACTGCGAGTGCAGTGGGCAATCTGACACTGATTGATGCTGGGGGGGGGGGGGGGGGGGGGTAACGACTCACTGCCACTGACATCACCATGACATTAATACAGTGATCAGTGATAATACGATACACTGTCACTGTACTAATGACACTGGTTGGGAAGGGATTAACATCTTGGGCAATCAAGGGGCTAAATGTGTGCCTAACGATATGTAATATGTGCAGGGTGTGCTGCTTTTACTAACAGATCTCTAAGTTTCTCATCCCTTCACAGGGATGAGAAACAGAGAGATCGTTCTTTCTGTATAGAGCTCTGTGTTGATTGTCAATGTTGATGAATCATTGGTTGGGAGGGGGGACCTTAAAACCAGAAGCAGGCAGCGACATACAGGTATGTTGATCTGCATTAATAATAAAAATGCCGTAAATCTATCCCTTATTTGTAGGCGCTATAACTTTTGCACAAACCAATCAATATACGCTTATTGCGATTTTTTTTTTAAATATGTAGAAGAATACATATCAATATAAATTTGATTTTTTTTTATATATATTTTGGGGGGGTATTTATTATAGCAAAATTTTAAAAACATTGCTTTTTTTTTTTCAAAATTGTAGTTCTTTTTTGGTTTGTAGCGCAAAGAAAAACACAGAGGTGATCAAATACCACCAAAAGAAAGCTCTATTTGTGGGGAAAAAAGACGTCAATTTTGTTTTGGTGTAACATTGCACGGCGATATAATTGTCAGTGCCAGATCACAAAAAGTGCTCTGGTCCAAAGAAAGAAAGAAATATAGATTGAAGCCATCTGATAAGCAACAAAATAAAGAACTGATAAGATTGCACTCCTCCTCCTATGGAAAGAAATGTTGCAGGAAAGAAAATCGCTTGATTCCGCCATCAACACAGTCAATGATGATGGGGTAATCCCTTCTGTGGAGCTAATGTGTTTTTACCCCAGCGGGGGATGCAACCAGCCTTCCCTGCAGTATGGGAGAACACAAGGATTACTGCTAGCGGCTATAGTTTTGGGCAATAATCGCATGCTATAAAAATCTGATATGCTGATTGTGCTTAGGTACAATTAACCTGCCCATATGACTATCTTAATTATGTTCACTGAACCTGACTTAGACTGAATGGTCGTTTTAGCTCATCCCACTAAGGTAAGCTACCTAGTGGTAAGCTACAAAGTATCAGAGGTAGAAAAAAGATGGATAGATAGATAGATAGATAGATAGATAGATAGATAGATAGATAGATAGATAGATAGATAGATAGATAGATAGATAGATAGATAGATGGATGGATGGATGGATGGATGGATAGATAGATAGATAGATAGATAGATAGATAGATAGATAGATAGATAGATAGATAGATAGATAGATAGATAGACAGACAGACAGACAGACAGACAGACAGACAGACAGATAGACAGATAGATAGACAGACAGATAGACAGACAGACAGACAGAAAGAAAATAAAAGAAAAAGGGGAAGGAAAGGAAAGCAAAATAAATAAAAGGAAAGGAAAGAGAAAAGATAATGAGAGATGAAGAGATAGATAGATAGATAGATAGATAGATAGATAGATAGATAGATAGATAGATAGATAGATAGATAGATAGAGAGGTAGGTAGATAGATAGAGAGGTAGATAGATAGATAGATAGATAGATAGATAGATAGATAGATAGATAGATAGATAGATAGATAGATAGATAGATAGATAGATAGATAGATAGATAGATAGATAGACAGACAGACAGACAGACAGATAGATAGACAGACAGATAGAGAGAGAGAGAGAGAGAGAGAGACAGACAGACAGACAGACAGACAGACAGACAGACCGGAGCCATGTGATTAGCTACAACATAAAGAAGTGATAAGAATGTACTCCCCCTCCAAGGTATATGCAGTGATGACACCCTGGGACAAGCCCAATAATAATAGTATGTCCATGACACAATGACAGCAGACAGTGATTGGTTTCCTCTGTGCCCACCTCTCCTGGACCCCCCTTCCTTCCCCTTCTCCTGTCCAGTCTAGAAGGAACGTAATGACGCGTACGTGAGATTTAAATCCCCGATGTGCAGACAGGCAGCCCGTGCACTGAGCCAGTCCTATGTGTAGTTGTTAGTCCTGCTCCCCAGTGACAAGGATCGCACACAGCAGCAGTAGAGGGACATCGCTGCCAGGTAGATCGCGCATGCTGCTGCTCCAGCTACATACTCTAAAGGACTTTTCCATCAGGACATTGAATTTCTTTGCAGCCCTGGACCTTAATGAACAAATACAGCAAATCATCAGAGATTACCCACAAAAGCACTAAAGAATCAACGTGGTCTCGCCATGAGCTGTTTGGATGTAATGTACCAAGTGTATGGTCCTCCTCAGCCTTACTTTACAACAGCTTATAGTCCTTACCACCAGGTGCGTTCTGCCAGGATGATCCGATCCATATCTCTGCATGTATAGGGGTTCAGTACTAGCAATCAGACATGAATGGAATATTACATTTTATAGATATAAGTAATCATTATATTCAGCTAACTCTTAAACTGTTTAATACTGTATGTACTTATAGTGGGGGGACATGGAAATTACAGTGCCGCTCTGAAAATGCTAGTTGCCTGGTTGTCATGCTGATCCAATGGTGTGGGTACTTTCTGAGGCACCGGCTTAAAACAAATCCTCAGATCAGTGGCTTTGACTTTCTAATATACATGTTTGCAGCCAGAGACAGCAAGGCAAGGGGGGTTTGTAGGATGCCAATTCTCAATGTTTTATTTGCAGATTAAACTGGAGCTGTCATTCCCACTTTGCTGCAGACTTTATTTACACAGAGCCGCTAAACTCATACACAAGTGATCCATTGTACATCAAGTAATAATTATTGGACACCCAGTACATAAATATATCTCATGTGGTTAGAAGAGTATCTGGGACCCCATGCATTGCCCCCACTATATGAATGTATACAGACCATCCTGAGTGTGTCGGGCTGAGGAGCCGCATTTCCCACACTCTGCACCTGTTCTAGTCTATTTCTCCTCTTAGTACATTCACCAGAAACCCTGCAATCTCCCATTGTTTCCTCCCTGGGCGAAACCAATCGCTCACCACTTTCCCATCACTGGCTGCTAAGGGTGTCTAATGCACTTCCAGGCGGGACATTTCCTCTGTGCTCTATAGTATGATCGCTTCTCTGCACTCTTTTCCATTAATTATCTGCCCTCTTCTCTATGAGTTCTCTGCACTCTTCTCTATGAATTCTCTGCACTCTTCTCTATAAGTTCTCTGAACTCTTCTCCACGAATTCTTTGCACTCTTCCCTATGAGTTCGCTGCACTCTTCTCTATGAATTCTCTGCACTCTTCTCTATGAATTTTAGGCACTCTTCTATGCCATATAGCATGCTCACCTCTCTGCACTCTCCTGGATGAATTCTCTGCACTCTTCCATACCATATGGCATGCTCACCTCTCTGCTTTCTTCTGTGTTTGTTATATACTGTAGAATGACCACTTCTCTGCACTTTTCTGTACAATGTAGTACATTCACCCCTCTGCCCTCTTCTGTACTATATACTGTAGTATGGTCGCTTCTCTGCACTCTTCTGTGCTATATAGTATGCTCAGATGTCTGCACTCCTTTATATAGTATGCAATATAGTATGATCACCTTTCTGTACTCTTTCGTGCTATATAGTATGATCACTCCTCTGCACTCTTCTGTGTTATATACTATGCTCACCTCTCTGCAAACTTCTGTAAGATGCTCACATCTATGCACTCTTCTATATAGTAAATATGCAAGTATGATCAGGTCTCTGCACTGCTTCATATGTATTCTCTGCACTCTTCTGTACTATATATACAAGCATTTCTCTTCCGTACTACATATTATGATCATTTATCTGCGCTATTTCGTATTATATAGTATGATCATGTCTCTGCACTCTTCTGTATTAAATAGTATGATCGCTTCCCTATACTCTTCTGTATGAATTCTCTGCACTCTTCTGTATTCTCTGCATTCTTCCGTACTTAGTATGATCACTTATCTGCGTTCTACTGTACTTTATAGTGTGATGACTTCTCTGCACTCTTCTGTACTTTATAGTATGGTGACATTGTGACTTCTCTGCACTCTTCTGTACTATATAGTATGATGACTTCCCTGCACTCTTCTGTACTTTATAGTATGGTGACTTCTCTGCACTCTTCTGTACTATATAGTATGATGACTTCTCTGCACTCTTCTGTACTTGATAGTATGATGACTTCTCTGCACTCTTCTGTACTTGATAGTATGATGACTTCTCTGCACTCTTCTGTACTTTATAGTATGGTGACATAGTGACTTCTCTGCCCGCTTATGTACTGTATAGTATGATGAATTCTCTGCACTCTTCTGTACTTTATAGTATGATGACTTCTCTGCACTCTTCTGTACTTTATAGTATGATGACTCCTCTGCACTCTTCTGTACTTTATAGTATGGTGACATAGTGACTTCTCTGCCCGCTTCTGTACTATATAGTATGATGAATTCTCTGCACTCTTCTGTACTTTATAGTATGGTGACTTCTCTGCACTCTTCTGTACTTTATAACTTGAAAGCTGTCGTTGGTGTACTATAGCCGGCTACCCTGCACTCTACCACTCTTTATAGTGTGACTTTGTACTATATAACTGTACTTCTCTGTACTCATAATGTTTTATAGTAAGTCTTCTCAGGACTCTGAGCTTATAGTACAGACGAGTCACACTATATAGTATAGAGAAGTGCATAGAAATAAGACTATATAGTACAGACATGCCATGCTATTTAGTACAGAGGAGCGCAAGGGACAGCCTGCCAAGCACTCCTCTGTATGTAGCATGATTTGTTTGAACTATATTTCTGGCCAAGTCTCTATACTATATGACTTGTCTGTGCTATAAGCTTATTTCTCTGCATTCTTCTGCACTATATAATGTAACATGTCTATCTATGTAGACTCATTTGCACGCTTTTCTACGCTGGTGATTTTCTGTACCATATAGTCTGGTTTCTCGTCTGTACTTAATAACTTGACGTCTCTGCACACTTTTGTACTATAATGTGACGTGTCTATAATATATAGTTAATTCTCTGCACTCTTCTGTGCTAGTGTCACTTGTCTATAGTAAATTCTTTGCACTCTTCTATACTATATAGTAATTTCTCTATACTCTTCTGTACTATATAGTCATTTATCTGCACTCGTCTGTACTATATAGTCATTTATCTGCACTTTTCTGTACTATGTAGTAATTTCTCTGCACTCTCCTGTACTTTATAGTATTTTATCTGCACTTTTATATACTATATGTTCATGTCTTTGCAGTCTTCTGTACTATACTGTGTTGTCATTTATCTGAACGTTTCTGTACTATATAGCCATTTCTCGGAACTCTTCTGCACTATATAACATGTCTTCTTTATATGTAGTCTCCTTTTCACGCTTTTATGCTGGGGATTTTCTGTACCATATAGTCTGATTTCTTGTCTGTACTTTATAATTTGATGTCTCTGCACTCTTTTGTACTATAATGTGACTTTCCTATACTATATAGTTAATTCTCTGCACTTTTCTGTGCTAGTGTGACTTGCTATATTATATAGTCATTTATCTGCACTCTTCTATACTATATACTGTAGTCATTTATCGTCATTTATCTGCACTTTTCTATACTATGTAGTCATTTTTCTGCACTCGTCTGTACTCCAGTCATTTATCTGCACGTTTATATACTATATGTCAATTTCTTTGCACTCTTCTGTACTATATGGCAATTTTCCTGCACTCTTCTATACTATATAGTAATTTCTTTGCACTTTTCTATACTGTATAGTAATTTCTCTGCACTCTTCTGTACTATATAGTCATTTATCTGCACGTTTCTATACTATATAGCCATTTCCCTGCACTCTTCTATACTATATAGTGATTTCTCTGCACTCTTCTGTGTTATATAGCCATTTCTCTGCACTCTTCTGTATTATATAGTCATTTCTCTGCACTCTTCTATACTATATAGTCATTTCTCTGCACTCTTCTATACTATATAGTGATTTTTCTGCACTCTTCTGTGTTATATAGCCATTTCTCTGCACTCTTCTATACTATATAGTCATTTCTCTGCACTCTTCTATACTATATAGTAATTTCTCTGCACTCTTCTATACTATATCGTCATTTCTCTGCACTCTTCTGCACTATATAGTCATTTCTCTGCACTTTTTCTATACTATGTAGTCATTTCTCTGCACTCTTCTATACTATATAGTAATTTCTCTGCACTCTTCTGTACTATACAGTCATTTCTCTGCACTTTTCTATACTATATAGTCATTTCTCTGCACTCTTCTGTGTTATATAGCCATTTCTCTACACTCTTCTGTATTATATAGTCATTTATCTACAGTCTTCTGTAATATATAGTAATTTCTCCGCACTCTTCTATACTATATAGTCATTTCTCTGCACTCTTCTGTACTATATAGTCATTTCTCTGCACTTTTCTATACTAATTTCTCTGCACTCTTCTGTGTTATATAGCCATTTCTCTGCACTCTTATGTATTATATAGTAATTTCTCTGCACTCTTCTGAACTATATAGTCATTTCTCTACACTCTTCTGTACTATATAGCGGGACTGTTCTGTAACCTATAGTCTGATTTCTGATCTTTCCAGCCTGACTCCTAGATTTTAGCGTGCCTTCCCTCTGCACCCCTCTGTATTTTATAGGGTGCTTCTGAGAAGTTACTTTGTATCAGCTAAACTCTCTATGCTAAACTTTGTATAATAAATGGGTCTAATCTGAATCAGTAAAATGATACATTCTGACGAATACAGATTACTAAGTAGATATGATAAATGAGAACAAGAGAGAAAAATTAAATCGATAAGACCATAGACAGACAAATAGATCAACAGACAGACCAATAAAAAAGATAAATATTCGTTTGCTTTAATTTGATAATAGTCATGGTTTGCTGCCCATTGGTTCACCTTTATGTGATCTTGTTATCCTTTATGTGATCTTGTTATGTATTATTCCTGGTTTGTCAATCCTGTCTACACATTCATTCTATTACTATGATATAAATATTAACTGATTTGTTTATCTAATGTGATCTTGTTTAAACTGACTTGCTGTCAAGGAGGTTTATATCCGTTTATGATGTGATATAAATACTAACCAATTTTCTGCCAATAATGTACCCAATGCGACAATCTACAAACTCATCAGCTGTCAAGCAGGTTTATATATTGGTTTATGATAATCTGATATTAACATTAACCCCTTTGCCACCCAGTACCTTTGGCTATTCGTTTATTTTCATGGGAAATGATCAGTAACCCCTTTTGATGAAATGTGTAGCGATCGGTTTGCATCCATTTGATATTAACCCTTTGCTGCCAAGAATGTCAATGGCTTTCTCAGTGTAAGGAGCTAATAGAGCCACAGACACTAGTGCTACAAACAAGTCTTGGCATTGGGTTCACAGAGCTGGTGAAGGACTAGGGAAATGACTATTGGATGTGAACATTTGTTGTTCCATGGGAGATGGACCATAACAAGTGTGCCTGGCTGTCATAGCTCTCAGCACAGGAGATCTGTTGTTGCACAGAGTCATTCTACATGTGGCTGGTGGGACAGGGGGGCTGCCTAATCCAACTCAGTACATACTGTACATCTCTCTGTTACTCTCCTGATCTGTTCTGTTCCTTAATGAATTAAAACTTGGCTGATGGTTGTTGTCTGTTTATATTACACAGAAACTAGCCTTTTACTCCAAGATGCAGGAAGCCCCAGAGAGTGGCAGCAACAGCAATGGTAGCAGTGGCAGCTCCTTCTCCAGCAATACCCCAGCCAATATTAAAGAAGAGGACTGCAGCCCAGAGAAGGAGAGCCCTCCAGAAGCTGAATACATTAGCTCCAGATGTGTCCTGTTCACCTATTTCCAGGGAGACATCAGCTCAGTGGTGGATGAGCACTTCAGCAGAGCTCTCAGCCAGCCCAGCAGTTATTCCCCAAGCAGTGCTGCTGCCAAGACTGCCAGGGGTGCCAGCTCATGGAGGGGTGAGTGCAGCTTCACAGTGTCTGGATTATTGGAATGTCCCTATGTATTATGCTTCAACCTATTAAATGAACATGTTTAATAATTTTATAATTTATTTATAGCTTGTCAAAAATAAAAAAAATACTGTATCCTGATAACTGTATGCACGTAATATGTATTGATATTTATTATTGCAAGTATTTATATAGCTCTGACAATTTAAGCAGCACTTTACAGGTATACCCCACTTTTAAGTACACAATGGGGTTTATTTACTAAATAAGCATGTGCTGGCATACCCCACTTTTAAGTACACAATGGTGTTTATTTACTAAAGCTGTAAAGTGCAAAATCAGGCTCACTTTTGCATAGAAACCAATGAGCTTCCAGGTTTTATAACCAAAGCTTAAAGCGGTTTGGTACAGAAAATTGCAAGTTCATCTTATTCAAATGGCTTTGGAACATAGATGCATTTATGACCATTGAAATAAAATAATATGCAGTATTTACCTTTTATTTTTAATGTTTATGCCGACTTCCGGGCTCTCCTCCCGTGGGAGTAGGCGTGTTTATCGGCTTCGCAATGGTCCCTGGGAACTTTTTTTAGCTATTTCCCAGGAATCCGTGGGGGACACAGTCAAGCCGAAATTGCCATTTTGAAAGTGGGCAGGCAGCTCTATCAGCCATTACCACTATAGCACATGAGGCAAAAGGAAGGAAAACAAAGAGGACACTCAATGAGCATGTGCGAGATGGAGCGGTGGATGCTGGGAGCTCAGTGTTATCGCATCCAGGAAGTAAATGCCTGTGGGCTTCAAACGCCCACAGTGAAAATGGAAACCGCCGGACTGCTTTTTTAAAAGTTTTCCTTAGCAATGAAATCGTCACGCCGGGGGTTAAAAAGACGCCGATCGTGGCTGCAAAGACACCGTAAGAATCGCCCAACAGAGACACAGGTAAAAAAAAAAAAAAAACGCAGTGGAATCCCGCTTTAATTGAACAAGCTGGGGTTAGAAGCTCATTGGTTTTTATGCAGACGTGAGCCTGATTTTGCACTTTACAGCTTTAGTAAATAAACACCATTGTGTACTTAAAAGTGGGGTATGCCAGTACATGCTTTGCATTCACATCAGTGCCTGCCTCAAAGAGCTTACAATCTAATCGTCGGTCTCTATCAAACATACATACACATAGAAGGACCAATTTTGATAAGAGTCAATTAACCTACCAAATCATTTAAAACATTCATTTTTTTTGTACTCCACGTGTCTATATTTGTAGACTATGCCATATATATTTTGCCGACTAATCTGTCCAGTAAGAGTCAGGAGCCAGGACAAACCAGACCATAACACAGCCAATAATGTTTTTTTATTCACATAGTGTACATTTAATCCCCCCCCCCCCCATATTCAACAGTTACAGCAACTATTTAAGCACCCCATGGCATTATTATGGTTTATATTAACCATGCCATGTATATGAGCAGAAAAATATCAATGCAAAAAGATTTGCAAAAAAAAAAAAGAATTATTCTGTTGAAAAGGATTACTACATGCATTAGCTGCATGCAGTTATCAGAATAAAAAAATGGTGTCCCTTTTATTTAAAACATTCAAGTTAATAAAACTGGAATGGTGAATGGAGCAGAACAATTTGTGCAAAGGGCTAGCTATTTGGTTATTCAATCTAAACATTCTGAAAATGATTTGATAGTATCTATTAAGCAATGAAAATTCACTTTAACTCTTTGTATCTGTATGTCAGAAGAAGCGCTAGTGGGCTTAAAGAAATACATCATCCTTACTACAAAAATAGTACCTTTTTTAGTATATTATTAGAATACATTCCTTGTTATATTTAGTGTATAAATATACAACAATACATTTGTACATATAGAGAGAAGAAGACGACATATGTGGAAAATATGTTTAAGCCAGTAATCAAGTTTATTTTTACCTTTTATCTTTGTGCTATAAAGTTTGCATTTTTAATAATAAAGTAAAACAGCTTTATGAATATGAACCTTGCTGCATGGATTTCACAGATGTGCATGCATTATACATATGCAATGGGGTTGTTTTACTAAAAGAAAATAGACTGTTTACTGATTACTTTCCAAGGGAAGTTGCACTTTGCAACAGAATTTTCCCTGGAGCTTAGTGATTGAGGTGAAGCTCTGCTGGATCCCATCATCTAATCGTGAGAAAGCAAAAACATTTTTTTATTTTATTTCTATTGCATAAGATTGGGTATTCTTTGCAGAGTGAAATTTAACTACATTCACAAAGCTCTGGGGAAAGCAAAGTGCAACTTCCCTAGCAAAGTTAACAGCCTATTTCCTTTAGTAAATTAACTCCAAACCATCTTAAGCTGTCTTGCATACATGACAAACATGTTCAATTAAACTATTCTGTAATAATACAAAATTTTAATGCTTACCATTTTTAATATGTGCTTTTCAAAAAGAGTAAAAAAATCACGATAGGTTACTTAGGAAATATATGTTTATGAATACAGATGTTAGATATATAATTGAAGAAAATGGTATTTCAAGGACTGAGGCAGGAGAAGCATTTGCCTTGGGTATATGCCACAGGGGTGCAGATGAGGTGGTTGCCTTCCCTATATCTACTGTTTTTTGGTTTGTAGACCATTTCTTTTCATGATATTTTAAGTCAGATTGGTTGCAGTTAAATGCATTTTAGCAGTATTAATCCTCCTATATTATAATATTTCTTACATAGCTAAATAGGTGTTTCTACTGAGAGGTCATGAGTTCCAACTTCATTTGATATATTTAAATGAAACAAATTTGGATGCTGTTGAAATGAGTTTGACTGATTGACAAAACAGTTTACAGCCAGTAAGAGACATTTGTTATGTCTGTCTTGGATGAATACTTAGTACTCTGGTTTCAAACATGCACAGAAATGCAGGACATTCATTTTTATGGCAGAGGATACCTCAGTGAGTTTAAAAAAGGCTAAGCTGTCCGCTGAGACAAATTAAATCTATGATGCTTTACATGCGGTTTTGATGAATAATACCCAACATTGAACCTAGAGGAGAAGAAAAATACAACTGCAACAGGCTACAGTCATGGTGTGCATACAATAAATTCAAATGTGATATAAGTCATGCAAACAGCTGCTGCCCACTTAAGAGTTCAAATGATAATAGTTAACTTATTAGTTGTTGTTATTATTATTATTATTTTTGTTGTTACACATTATAGTGGCGTAATTGGGAAAATAGGTGTGGTACCCATTTAGTGGGCCATGGGTTTACTATATGATAAATAATGCCATTTCCTATATATTGAAACACTGTACGAAAAGCTCAAAATCATGGACTTTAAAGGCACATATGCACAGGATGGAAAATTTACAAATTTTATTAATCTACATTAAACGTTATTATTACACACCACAGTTTAATATAAAATATTATTTAATATAGCATTGAATACTGTAAATCACAGGCATAGTGTGAAACCCCATTGGAGATGTATACCGCACACATGATGACCGGGGTATGCATACAATAATTGAAAATGTGATAAAAGTCGTGCAAACAGCTGCTGCTCACTTAAGAGTTCACATAATAACAGTTACCTTTATTGTTGTTATTATTATTATTTTTATTGTTACACATTATAATGGAGTAAACTTTTATACAGTCTACTAAGGATATTTAAGGACCTAAACCTAGTTGAAGAGGCTGAACTAATGATAATTGTTTTTTTCTTACATAAACATGCATAATAGTGTCTTACGACTAGGCATGTTTATACAGTATATGCTTGTGTACTGCAGGCACCTGCTGCTCTATTCTTATCACATTATCTTATCACAGAGGTACAGTAGTCCATGCTGACAGCCTTTTCATCAGTTAAGCTCTAGCAATGGTATATGCTAAAGCCATGAGTATTCTATACATTTTTAGTCATTTGCTTCTGAAACAATTGCTCAGATCATGTGTCAAAAAAATTGCCCAGAGAATGTAGCTGGACTACATTTAAGGTACATGTAAGGTTTACGCCTTGGCCATACATTTGCATTATGGGTGGCACATGATCTAATTAAACCACTTATATGTCATTCGACTGTGGACAAAATTAAAACAGATTTAAAAGCACACCCTTGGACAAAGTTATACTTTTTCATGTGCCTATCACATTTAAATTGTATTTACATTATTGGTTGCATGCATGCAGTAGGCAATGTTAATTTTTTTTAGGTTTTGATTGTGCTTTTTTTAAATTACATTTGTAAAGTAAAAGTCCAGATCTCCAGACACGCAATACTATGTAACAGCACATATCACTGTACACTAACAAAGGGGTTGGTTTACAAAAGGAATCATTTTAGCCTTTGTTCATGTCAAGGCAGCTTCAGAGTAATTTATAGAATAGAATGTTTCCCTAAAATTAATTGGGGATTTAACTGAGCACAGGCTGGATTTAAAATGACTATTTTACTAGATCAGCTTTTATATGGGATAATTCAATGCAAAGTTGTTAACATTAAATTTGTATTCTTAACAACAAAATACCTTATTCCCTTGGGTGAAATCAGATCAGTAAATGATTAGTTCTAAGTGACTGTTATGGGTTATTGTACTTTGGGTTAGAATTTAAGAATCAGGAACTCTAAACATTATAAAGCTGAAGGCGATTAGAACAACACGTATAACAACTAGGTACCCTATAGGTTGAGGGGCCTAATTTGCCTACATTAAAGGGAGTCTGTCATAAACAAAACAAAAAAAAACATGGACTCAACAATCATCAATTACATAAAATAGCATATTTTTGCTGAGTCTGTCAGTGTTCATTGTGAAGTTAAACTGTAATTGACTCTCCCTCTTAGATTGTAAGCTCTAATGAGCAGGGCCCTCTGATTCCTACTGTATTAAAGTGTATTGTATCTGTAGTCTCTACCCTCAAGTTGTAAAGTGCTGCGTAAACTGTCAGCGCTATATAAATCCTGTATAATAATAATAATAATAATAATTTTGAATGCACTGTGGGCACCATTGTCTAATGCTGTCCAGGCACATAGCAGCATCAAAAATTCCAATTCTCTGTTCACAGGCTGCTCCCTGTGACAGTTTTGGGGAATTCAATTCCAAAATGCCTGACTTTCCACTGCTGGCAGCTTGAAATTGCCCTCCTGAATATAGACAGGAATAGCAATTTCTGCATTGTGTCAAGTCTCTATTCTACAACACTAATATTTGTTCACATATGACTCTTGATATGCTTAGAATAACAAAAGCAGCTATTGTTCATCTCTTAGTTTTACAGAACAGATGTTTTTTCTGTCGCTTTTAAATGCAGAAACCATTAACATCAGTCCTTGACAGAGATGCTTCCACCCCAATTTCCGCTGTCATGCACACAGACGCACAGTAGAACCAGTTACTTAGTAAAAGCTAATATACTTACCAGTATGTTTTTCAATTGTGGAAGGAAATCTAAACAACTGCAGGAAACACAGGGAACACATCCAAAATTCATGCAGATAGTAAATAAATAGTTTCCAAAGTTTTATCAAATTTTACTGCATTACAAAAAAGGGTTTTAATGAATTAAGCAAAGCATGTGTCATGTGGATTTTTGTTTCAAAATACAAGAGCTCAAAGATATCTAATGAGGAATTACAGGCTGTCGTTAGAGTTTTTTAAAAGTCAATCCAACTGGTTTTAGAAATATATTTCATGCAAATGTTTTAATGAAAATAACATTGGTAACAATATTTCATTTCACTAGTATGTATGCATTCAGACCAACATATTCACAGTGGGGGTGATGTACTCAAACAGGTGAGTGCAAAATCTGGTGCAGCTTTTCAGAGAAACCAAAAAATCCAGGTTTTATTGTCAAAGTTTATTTGAACAAGCTAAAGTTAGAAGCTGATTGGCTACCATTCACAGCTGCATCATATTTTTCACTCTCCAGTTTTAATACATCAACGCTAGTGTGTTTTAAAAATGGTTTCCTGAACACATTTGTTTTTTTTCCATACATTTAATGTATTTTCCTTGTAACATTTTACAAAGGCACTCTAATAACAGTTTCACCTTCAGTGGAAGTGCAGCTGAGACCTTAGATGGCCTGTTTAGACCTAGCAAGACAAAGGGAGCCAGGAAAGGTGATCAATAAATGCTGGCACATTGAAGAGAGTCATAATTAATTTCCACGTGTAAGACTGTGATCTGAAGATCTGACTGCTGCAATATCATTCAGAAAATGAACCTGCCACGCCAGCTTGGCAGTCTGAAAAATAGTGACCATTACTATTGAAATATCATCAAGTGTGCATCTAATGCCTTTTTTTAAATTCCCATATTGCTTTGGGTAAAATAGAAAAGAACATATATGTACTGATGTGGGCTTTATACAGTTGTTTCACCCATTTCTTAATTCAATATCTATGAAGATATTGGTCTATCTCAAAAGGGGTATCAGGCATAATAAACAGATTATTGGTCCAGGTATTAGCAGAATGCCTTTCATTGTGCTTTAACATTAAAGTTGTTTTGCATAAACATTTTGGCTGCCATTTACTTTACATCTTCTATATAATAATCCATAATATCTACGGCAAAGGACTTAATTTTTTAAGCACAAATTCATTTGAAGGGTTGTTATAAGAAGACACCAGTATGCTTAGGGTTGAGTTTAAGCAGGTTATGTACTTCTAGTTCTTTACGTTAGTTTTGCATTTGCTCAAAATTAAGTTCAAAATTAAGTTTACATTAGATTCTGCAATGTTTGTGTGAATTTTGCTTAGTAATACGCAGTTGTAAAATAGCTGTGAGTGTAAAAATAAACTATGAGGCAATCATCTAAGAGCTAATAAGTCTGTTCTGTCTGCTGTGTCACAACGGATGGGCAGAAAAACCATGGGTCCTGGCTTGACAAGTTTCATAGTAATTTGTGATTAATTAATATTGGTATATTTTCTGAAAGTCAACATATTCAGTGCACTAGGTAATATTAAATGAGTGCTCTGTATGAATTTGGAGAAAGGCAGATTTTCTGTCCAGAGCAATCAATCAGATCTGCATATCCAACCTGCACTTAATCATCTGGAATTTGGTTGCTTTGGGTAGTCATTCTATTTCTATAGTTTTTATCAATGAATTAAAAAACATAAATGCATTAAAAACCTCACCTAAGTAATACTGTAGGATTGTAGACAAACATTATTTTTGCCCATTTCAGAACTGTTTTTCAATGTATTAGGTGGTGCTCCTTTGTTTTGGAAAGTATTAATAACATCATTAATCATGACAAAGGGGTTTATTTGAGTTTAATAGAACGTTTATGTTTTTTTTTTTTTTTTTGTCTCTTAACAGAAACGACTTTTCCTATGAGTCAACGAAGTTTTCCTCCATCCTTTTGGAACAGCAGCTACCAGTCCAATGCAGTTGCTGCTCCCTCATCGCTGGGCAGCAGCTTAGGCAGTCCTCTTACTGGTCCTCACAGTGAAATTCCTTTTGGAGCAGATCCTTATTCCCCTGCTTCTCTTCATAGTCACCTACACCAGGGTCCACCTGAGCCCTGGCACCATGCCCACCACCATCATCACCATCATCACCCATACTCAATCGGGGGAGCAATAAACAGTCAGGGTTCAAGTTATCCCCGGCCTGGCATGCATGAAGTTTATAGTACGCACTTCGATCCTCGGTACAGCTCTTTACTTGTTCCTGCATCAGTCCGACCCCACAGGATCACTCCTGCAGGTTCAGCACCTCCTGCAACACAGTGTGATTTAGGCAAGGGAGAAGCAGCAACTTCTGCATGGACAACACCTGGACCTTATCCAGGACCAGCAGGAGACATGGGACAAAGCCTTAGCCTAAATGTAGATGCAGGTAAGCAGTGTCTTCAAATTTAAACGGACCTACAACACTTGTGAAATTTTACATGTAATTATTATTAGTATTTCTTGCAGGACATTTTAGACACTAAAAACCCACAAATCCACTATTTTTTAAGTGCTCTTTATTAACAAAAATATATATTAAATATAGAACACCTTTTCTCAATAAATATCATTCACTGTGCCTTCCTTGTCTGCCATACATTGTATGTGTAATTTTAAGTTTTTACATACATATGCTTGAAGGGGCATATGTGGCCATGATATTTTAGGGCAGGGAGAGTTTAAACCCTTTTGAATATCCCACTGTCTCTTTTCTATGGCCAGTTTGACAGTAGGAAGCTATCATTTAAACACTTGAACAGAACAACCACCATTTTTACCAGTGTTAAGATGTTACAAAAGGTAAAAGGGTTTCATAAATGAAGAGTATAATATTCATTACTCATACACAGTTACACAATTTTCCAGATGGGGTGAAGAGAAGACTAGGGTGCATTAAAAATTGCTTTCACACCATTGGGTTTATAAAGGCTTTCATTTCTTTTATACAAGATGATAATCCTTCAAAACTGGTAACCCATGTGTTAACCTTCCCATATATTCATGCTGGTAGTCCTGCAACAGATTATTAAACTGTTGTTCTGCCACATACTAGCCACACATATGGAAGGTTGCCTACATACCAATCGTGGCTTTAGTGACCCTGAGGGTCAAGGTTAATTAGGCATATTTTACATATACTGTATACTTTTGCTTTATATAAATGCTACGTAGGCCACCAGTTTCATAGGCTGGTTATCCACTAAATTACAATTATAAAAAGCACACTAGCCATCCTTTTGTGGTCTTGTTATGCACTGCCATCTGTTAAGAGTCCTTGCTAAACATTAGATCCAAATATGATGATTCTTTTAAATACTCTGTACTGTTTACATAATAGTTTGAAGTAGTCAAATTGATTTACTAAAGGCAAACGGGTGTACCACTTTGAAAGGGAAGTTGCATCTTGCAAAGGAGTTTGCCCCAAAGACTGGTGAGCCGGGTGTTTCATTTGCAAGCATGTTTGCTTGCATATGATTTGATGATAGAGGTCAGCAAAGCTTCACCTTGTTCACTAAGCTCTGGGGCAGATTTCCTTGCAAAGTGCATATTCCATTAAAAAGTGAGCAGCCTATACCTTTAGTATATCAACCCCCGAGTCTTCATGTGTCCAAGACATGGGGAGATGTTCACTAACATACTGAATACTATCCATAAAGTCTTTCTGTAGGTTAGTGGACCAGGAAGCTTAGAAATATGCTTATCAACAGTTATACAATCCTGTTACACTAAGGCCTCGTGAATACTGGATGTTTTGCTAACTCTCCTAGTCTCTTTTTCTCTTGGCACAGAATTTTGGCAGAAAAAATGCTTGACACTTGTAAACTTGTGTAATGCATTTAAGAGCATTTAGGTGTGTCAAGCCCTTGAGTATCAATTCATTTTGTTGGCCAGAATACTATTATATTCTGGCCATTGAAATTAATTAATTCTCAGGCACTAAACAATCTGGTTGTGAGTTTTTTTTTTTCGAAATGCCCCTACCTCTAAACTCCTCTGAACACCTATGTGTGCATATACACATAGGCTAACATGCAGGGGCGTTTAGAAGCGTGGAAAAAAACACCCCTATGAGCAGCAGAAAAATAATCCAATAAAAAAGTTTGTAAGGATTCCCTTGAAGAATTTTATATATATTCAATAGGCTGCAATTCTGGCTACTATCAACTTAATGGAGTTCAGCTAAAATTAGCAAAAATAAGCTCCATTCTTTCTACTGTTTAAGAAAATGTTTTGTTTGATTGTAATTAAAAGGAAGCATTCCAAACATTCAATGACACTAAAAGACTTGCAAAAGAGGTGATACTTAACTATAGTCAGTAGATGTATCTCTGAGTACTAGCTGACTGTTTTCTTTCTACTGAATTGTTTATAAGTGCTTGTGCTTCACCTTCATGTTGTGAATGCGGTGCATTCCTATCCTTCTCTCAAGTCTCTGTTGTCTTTTTAAAGATATTCTCAATTGTTATGTGAGTTAGGATTTGATTCATTGATCAGCTCAGACTGGGTACGGAGTGGTAAACTAAGCACTTCTTTTTTTTAGATTACTACAATGTCTTGAGCACAAGATCAATGATTTATCTATTACTGATTTTAGAAATATTATTATATTATATTATATAATTATATAATTATATTATATATATTTTTCTCAGAATTATTAATAGTTATGACTAATAATTTATCTGGGAATAATTATCAAAATGTCTTATGTTTTCAATTCTAATAATCCTAATACTATAATTTAGAAGAGAAGGGGTCACGAAAGAAAGAACCAGTAGAATGAGAAAAAGGTTAATTAAAAAAATGCAAATAAAGTTAGAATAATGGTGGCCATACGCCACACGATTTGGCCTGGATAATGCAAACACTTAAAGCTCATTCAAGTGATCACCAACGATGTGCACTATTTTTTTCAGACCATGGAAATTGTACTCACAGAGAAATGATTTCCATAAGTCGCAGGGGAGAGATTGCGCATAGGACACCTATATCAAATGATGATATAATAGCAATTGTGAGCAGCTAAAGATGTTTAACTCAGCTGACTCTCCATGTGTTTTTTTTCTTTCTCTTGCCTTCTTTTAAGAGCACTTACATCTTAAATCTTCTATTTTTTTAGAGCAGGGGTCTCCAAACTATGGCCCTCCTGTTGTTCAGGAATTACAATTCCCATCATGCCTAGTCATGTCTGTGAATGTCAGAGTTTTACAATACCTCACGGGATGTGTAGTTCCACAACAGCTGGAGGGCCATAATTTGGAGATCCCTGTTTTAGAGGCTGACTGTTTGCATCAGACATATCAATCTGATGGTGCAAGTATAGTAAACAAGATGGATAAAAAGAACATGACAGTGTCAAATGGGAGTTACTGTATATGTACTGATGACTTTTTTGTAACAAATAATATGCTTATACATTCACTGCTTTAAGAGTGGTTCACTAAAGTAGTATTTTTCCTCTGGAGAAGCAAATTTTTCTTCTGTTCAATTGCCTCAGACATGTTCACTTTGTGGAGTTTAAAGAGCTCAGAGCTGTCAGGTAGGAGCTATTCTTCAGGGGCCCCGTTAACAGCACAAGGAATGTTATGCTATTGCTATGTAGAGCTTCACAGTTGTTACTTGTAGAGGGAAGGACATTGATAACAAAATATAATTTCTTCAACAACTGAATTATTCAAGTTTAGTGGAACTAGCAAAAATGGACACACACTTTAGCTCTTCCAGAAGACAGTTTGAATTTCTCCATGTTTTGCTTCATACAATACATAGAAGTCACAATCCTAAGAGCCATTATGTTAATGAAACCTAATTCTAGAGCTTGAGAATTATAAATACATCACTGAGGGTGTCCATTATATTTTGGATCCTAAAACACAGTGCATTGTTAATTTCAAAGTTGTATTGTTTTCCCATGTATAAATGCAAAATGATATTTATCTCCTCATCCAAACTTCAATACTCTTTATTCAACATGACACATAAGGTAAGAAAAAAACAAAAGGGAGATAGGTCCCAATGGACCTATGCTTCCATCATGCCATAGTAAAAAAAAAAACAGTGGATCATTAAACTGCATTCTCAAAAGCTATAATCCAACACGAAGCATAGGGGTTGATCTACTAAAACCGGAGAGTGCAAAATACGGTGAAGCTCTACATAGAAATCAATCAGTTTTCAGGGTTTTTTTTTGTCAAAGCTCAATTGAACAAGTTAAATTTAGAAGCTCATTGGCTTCTGTGCACAGCTTTACCAGATTTTGTGCTCACCTATATTGAGGGCAAAAGTAACATACCGTATATACTCGAGTATAGGCCGACCCGAATATAAGCCGAGGTCCCCAATTTACCCCCAAAAAACTGGAAAAAATTATTGACTCGTGTATAAGCCGAGGGTGAGACATGCCTGTCCATCCCTGTGTGTCGTCCATCCCTGTGTGTGTCCATGCATCCGTGTGTGTCCATCCATCCCTGTGTGTGCATGCATCCGTGTGTGTGTGTGTGTGTGTGTGTGTGTGTGTGTGTGTGTGTGTGTCCGTGCAGCCTACCTGTGTCCAGCCTGCCTGTGTCCGTCCAGCCTGTGTCCGTCCGGCCTGCGTCCCGTCCCGGCCTGCGTCCCGTCCCGGCCTGCGTCCCGTCCCGGCCTGCGTCCCGGCCTGCGTCCCGTCCCGGCCTGCGTCCCGGCCCGTCCCGCAGCTCTTCGTCGGTGGCCATTCTAGGATTCAAAAGCCGCGCCTCCGTCGGTGATAGGCGGAACACTCAATTTCCCACTGACTGCTGGGAAATTGAGTGTTCCGCCTATCGGATGTCCGTGATAGGCGGAACACTCAATTTCCCAGCAGTCAGTGGTCCGCCTATCATGGACGTCCGCTCATCCTCATACTACGGACGAGGATGAGAGGACGTCCGTGATAGGCGGAACACAGACTGCTGGGAAATTCAGTGTTCCGCCTATCACAGGCGAAGGCGGAGACGGAGGCGCGGCCTTTGAATCCTAGAATGGCCGCTGTCTGTCTGCTCGACACGCTGATCGGGCAGACAGACAGCGATGACTCGAGTATAAGCCGAGGGGGGCACTTTCAGCCTCAAAAAAGAGGCTGAAAATCTCGGCTTATACTCGAGTATATACGGTAGTAACTTGCACTGTATACAGGTAATATTTAAAGGACTATACTTTTTTAGTACAGGAATCTTTGACCAAAGCTTTTTTTTATCTGGGCTGCTTGCATCAAAATTGTTTCTAGCAATTCAAACATCTTCTAATTACCACAACATAGCTGTTTCTTAAAACATGCTGGTGCTTGCTTTTGTTTCATCCTATCTTTAAACAGCTTGTGCCTTTATCTTACTCACCTTCTCATACACCTCTTTCTACTTCATTCTCCTTCTCTGCCTCCTCCATTCCCAGGTTTACGGCCTCAGGATAAAAGCAAGGATCTGTACTGGTTTTAAAACTTGTTACCCCCCCCCTCTGCAGATCCTCTCCACCTTGTAAAATGTGGTGGCTTTCTGAGCTGACATGGAGTTGCTTTGGTTTGGTGGTAACAGCTTGTAATCTTGGTTTTCAGCTCGACGCTACACCTTCTGCGGAGGACCTCTCCTGAGCTGATCTTCCTAAAGACTCTGAACCAAACCTTTTACACCAAGGCCCAGAAACACATGTGCCCCAGCACTGAGACTGCAACAAGAGGATGGGAACAGGACTCCACTCTACAGGCCAAGTGAGAGGAGACATGCTTATTTCCTCCTTGCTCAGAGACTCATATTTTTATTTAAGATGTGCTCAACGAAATAATTGATGCCACCAAAAAATATAAATAGATATAATTATATATTAATATAAATCCAGTTGTTTTCTTATGAGGAAGAAAAAGACTATTTTTGTTGTGAATATTTTTTATGCCAATGTCAAAATGTACTTTCCAAACTAAGCTGCCTGTGAACAAAGATCCAGTGTATTTGTAGTATTCCCTTTCTGACTGCACAGACAAAGCACACCCAACATACATACAGACAATGGTAACAAAGGAAACAAATAAACTTTGGTGGACTAAAAGCCCATGTGTGGACATACAATCCAGTCTGCTGTTAGTGGCAAGAATTTTCCAGAGCCACCTGCCCAAAGCTTATAGAAATGCAGCTGTTAGATGGACAACTGTTCAAACTCCAGAAATATGACAAGCAAGGTGGCACTTCTCAGGGTTTAGCCCAACAATTGCATCTGATTTTTTTTTTTTTTTACAAGGAGAATTTTATGATGAAAGAAGAAACGCTTTAGAACACTGACAGCCTCTACATGGATGGAACAACTGCAGCAGGTGAAAGGAGATACTTTGCAGAAACACATTTCAGAGTGGACAATTGATCTCCTCAATGTGTGTATGTGTGTATATGTTGCTGTCATCCTGTCACTTTAATTTGTTTGAGATACTGTGAGAGATGTATTTAATTGTAGGGATTCTGCATTAAAATATTTTCATGTCTTTAGATGCGTTGATAAGCTAACCAAAACATTTTTTTTCTATTCTGCTGACCAAGGCAACTCAACCAACTTTATAGGTTACATTATGATGAGAACAAAAGACAACAACCTTAAACACATAGGTGATTTATGAAAATGGAAGCCAAGAATGCTGGAACAAATCTGAAGTTGCTGCAATTAACATTCATGTTTGAAATGAAACATTACATTTGATTGGCTAGTGAGCAACGCCTTCTCTTTTGCCTTGGCTTTCTTTGCTCAAGGTTTCATAAATCATCCTGTGTACAACATATATTCAAAGTGATTCTGTCATGTGTCATGTTAAAGCGTAATGTCCTAGAATAATTTGAAGAATAATGAATCACTTTACTTTTACAATTGTTTTTTGCTAACAAAATTAGAAATTCATCAAAATTGATGTTTTATAATAACATTTTAGACTATATATTACAAATCTGCATGAAATCAGGAGCTCTGAGTGGTTGAAATCAACAATTTTAAACCAATTAACATTTTAACTAATGTACAATTCACAAAGATTAGGGACCTTTTAGGCTCTTGGACACAAAATATTATAAAAGTACAAATTAATTAAACATAACATTCATTAAAACTAGCAGATGGGCAACCATATGAATATGTTTACAAAGACCATCTTCACATTTATAGGTAAAAATAACCACATGTGAATAGATGAAACCCCAACACATTTACATTTTTTTTAAACTTTTCATCAATATGAACTGATGTTGATAACATATGCATAGAGATTACAGTGAGATGCAGCTGAATGTCACCATGAGAGCAAGGGGTGTTTAGCTAGGAAAGCACGGGGAGGGGGGACGCTATAGATCCCGAACTGTCTGTCCGTTGGATGAGGTCCTACAGGGTCAGACAAGCCCGATTTCCAACACAGGACTTTATATGGATTTCTTCCATATGGAAAGATGTTACTTAAAAAAATATCTCCAAAAAAGGGGAGCAGTGGAAAGTGCAAGTCTATAGTTCACTAAATTGGTAGGTTCCTTCCAAATTTACAGGCGTATCTCAACAAATTAGAATATCATCAAAAATGTATTTCAGCAATTCATTTCAAAAAGTGAAACTCATATATTATATAGATTCATTACACACAGAGTGATATATTTCAAGCATTTCTTTCTTTTAATTTTGATGATTATGGTTTACAGCTAGTGAAAACCCAAATTTCAGTATCTCAGAAAATTAGAATATTACATAAGACCAATAAAAAAAAGGATTTTTAATCCATAAATGTTGGCTTACTGAAAAGTATAGTTTAGTATGCACTCAATACTTGGTAGGGGCTTCTTTTGCATGAATTACTGCATCAATGCAGCGTGGCATGGAGGTGATCAGACTGTGGCACTGCTTTGGTTGCTTTGATAGTGGCCTTTAGCTCATCTGCATTATTAGGTCTGGTGTCTCTCATCTTCTACTTGACTGTGGAAACTTCACACTGTACCTTGTGCAACTTGGATTCTGTACCTTTCCACTCTTCCTCCAGACTCTGGGACCTTCTTTTCCAAATGAAATGCAAAATGTACTTTAATCTAAAAAGAGAACTTTAGACCACTGAGCAACAGTCCTTTTTCTCCTTAGCCCAGGAGAAGATGCTTCTGACGTTGTCTCTGGTTCAGGAGTAGCTTGACACAAGGAACAGGACAGCTGTTGCCCATGATACGTCTGTGTGTGTGGTGGATCTTGAAGCACTGACACCAGATGTAGTCCACGCCTTGTGAATCTCCTCCAAATTCTTGAATGGCTTTTGCTTCACAGTCCTCTCAAGGCTGCAGTTATACTTGTTGCTTGTGCACCTTTTTTTACCACACTTTTTCCTTCCCCTCAACTTTGCATTAATATGTTTGGATGCAGCACTCTGTGGACAGCCAACCTCTATAGCAATGGCTATACTTATGGTGACTTACCCTCCTTATGGAGGGTGTCAATGACTGTCTTCTGGACAACTGTCAAGTCAGCAGTCTTCCCCATGATTGTGTAACCTACTAAACCTGACTGTGAGACCAATTAAAAGCTCAGGAAACCTTTACAGGTGTGTTAAGTCAATTAGCTGATTAGAGTGTGACACGGTCTACAATATTGAACTTTTTTCACAGTATTCTAATTTTCTGAGATACTGAATTTTGGGTTTTCACTAGCTGTAACCAATATTTATCAAAATTTAAAAAAAGAAATGCTTGAAATATATCACTCTGTGTACAATGAATCTGAATAATATATAAGTTTCACTTTCTGAATTGAATTATGGAAATAAATTTACTTTTTGATGAAATTCTAATTTTTTGAGATGCACCTGTAAAGTAAATCAAGACCAAAGAGGACTTGCTCACACTGTTTATATCCACTACGTCTATAGTATACCACAAAATGGCTGCCAGATCAACCCATGGGTTTTGGTTTTGATCTATATATGGATCTGCAATTTCCTCTGTCCCCGTTTTTTGGAGATATTTTTTGAGGTGACATCTTCTTTCCATATGAAAGAAATTCAAATTGACTCCTATGTCAGAAATCAGCCTCACCTGGCCCTGTAGGGTCCCTTCTAGTGGACAGACCTTTGAAGATCTAGGGTCCCCTTATGCTCCCATGGGTAAACACCCCTTAGGGATGCTGCTCTCTGTTGACACATGTTGGTATTCAGCTTTATCGCACTGTGATCTCTATGCATATGTTATCGACCTGTGGCCTGTATTACCTGTTGATGTGAGGATGGTCTTTTTAAACCTAATCATGTTGCTGATCAGTGGTAAGGTGAGTGACCTGGTTATATTTCTTGGCTAAGTAGTGGGTTTGCTTTTCACAAGCTAGGCCTCTCAGCAGTTGTCTCCTGGTGCGATTAAACCTTTCACATGCCCCATTGTCTTGTGGCTAGTAAGGGGTAGTGTATGACTTTCTAATGCCTAGTTAGTGGCATCATTCCTGGAAGAACTTGCTTTTGAAACAGGGTCCCCAGTCTGAATGAATCCTCTGTGGAAAGTCATAATCAAGGCAGAAGTGAATCCACACCATATCGCCAGTGGTCTTAGCCATCTGGTCACAGGTTGGTACTTCTACCTCAAACTTGTTTTTTCTGCAGGGGAAGAGAAATCATAGAAAAGTGCTTCCAGTGGGGCAAACATGTGCCAAGACAGAGGTGAAATTCAAGCCACAGCCTCCTTCAACAGTAAACTGAGCACACAGTGTCGGCAGTCTTATTCAACCAGCTGGAACAGACCCACACACATGGCTTCTCTCTTGAACCAAATGAAACCCAGTGCGATGCTACCATGTGGATTCTTTCTCTCACTTGGGGGGGGGGGGGGGAGTGAGTCATGAACTAACATTACTCTTTAGTACAGTATAGTTATACCATTCCTCAGAATGGGGTGGCAGGATTACACACTCACCAGTTTGTTGACTTCAGGTAATGGTTTTGTTCTTTCTCTGGCATTAGGCCTCAATTAGGGGGAAACCCTAATCCTCTCTCTACAGATATGCAAGGCTGTTTGCCTGTAGTTCCACAGACATGTAGGTTTTTGCACTAATTTGGCAGTTTTAAGTGTCGCCCAAACCGATCTGCTGATTGGTATAGTAGCTCCTTGGCTAGTCTCGACCAGTACTTTCAACTGTGCTCACAGACTCCCTGCTAGGACTTCCAGAATCTCAACCATTGCTTCCCATGAGGCAGTCTGATATTCCCTGGATCAAATACTCCTTTTGTTATTAGCAATAAATATTAATATCCAGTTATATATTTTTTTAAAGCCAGAACCAGCTATTGAGGGAGTCTATTCCACATTTTCACAGTTCTTCCTGTAAAGACGCCTTTCCATATGTGAAGGTTACATGTCTTTTCCTCCAGACGTAAAGAGTGCCCCTTTGTCCTCTGTAATGACTAGGGATGAGCCCGATGTTCGAGTTGAACGTAATTTCAAGGGAAAAAAGTAATTTAAAACTGATAGCGGGTCTCAGCAATATAGATGAAAATTATTGAAAAAAAGGCATAGGTTCCCCCCCAGTCCATTACCAGGTCTTTTTGGGTGCCCTTTTGGAGCCCTGAACCAAAAAAAAATTGCATGGGGGGGTCCCCCCAAAATCAATGCTCTTCAGGTCTGGTATGAATAAAGGGGAACTCTGCGCCAATTTTTGTTAAAAATGGCGTAGGAGTCCCTCCCAAAATCCATACCAGACCCTTCAAGGGAACTCTGCACCAAAATTTAAAAAAATGACGTAGTGGTCCCTCCAAAATCCATCCCAGACCCTTATCCAAGCACACAGCCTGGCAGGCCACAAGAAAAGAGGGGGGGGCAGAGGAGCGCCCACCCCTCCTGAACTGTACCAGGCCACATGCCCTCAACATGGGCAGGGTGCTTTGGAGTAGCCCCCCAAAGCACCTTGCCCCCATGTTTATGAGGACAAGGGCCTCATCCCTGCAACCCTTGCCCAGTGGTTGTGGGGTCTGCGGGCGGAGGGCCCCCAGATCCCCAGATCCCAGGCTCCCCCCTATGTGAATTGGTAAGGGGTTTCAAGAATAGTAAAAAAAGACAGAAGACACAAGTCCTTTATTTAAAAAAAAAGTCCCTCCTGACGTCAGAAGAAGGTGGGTTTACGTCACCAAGTGGCCCCTCCCTCAGCTATATAACAGCGATCAGTTTTAAATTACTTTTTTCCTTTAGAAATGTAATTTGCTGTGGTACCGTTCTAAACATGGGAAAACTGCGCCACCAGACATACTATAGACACCCCCCAGGCATGATATTTAAAGGAATATTTCATTTTTATTGTTTCACATTAAGCATTATTAAAATCACTGCTCCTGAGAAAACTTAATTTTTTAAAACTTTTGCATTGATACATGTCTCCTGGGGCAGGATCCAGTTCCCCAAACACTTTTTATGACACAAGAATCAAAGAATATATTGTGCCCACGTCATGGATCCTTCAAATACTGTCCAAACATTTATTCAGATGATCAAATCACAAAGGTAAAGTGCAATGTTTCAGGGTCACACAGGATCCCTTCGTCAGGCATGTGATCATCAAATATATTCTTTGATGTCCATAACTTTTGGACAATCCTGTTTGTGATACCAATTTTAACAAATTAGGTAATAGAATAATCAGACAGGGAAAACTGTAACTTGCCATTTACCAAATAAGTGAAAGGTTAAAAGTGATAAAGCAAAACAGGTTCAAAATGGCTAAAACATGCATATACTGAAGATGAGAAAACAAATTACATGTAATAATCCTCATAAACAGCATCCTTCACTGTAAAGTTCAGGGTAGCTATGGTAACAAAGGTGAATAGCTGGAGGGATCCAAGGACAAAGGGTAATCCCACTGGAGCTATAGTACTTGCTAGCAATCAGGGAGAGTTCCCAACAGTAGCTGGGCCTTCTGGAGAAGCTGTGTGCTATTAGGCTCCAGCCAGGCTGCTTGCACACCAGTTCTGACGGTGGAGGATCTCTCCTCTGGCAGCAAATCAGAGGCTGAAAAACTACTACTGCCTCATCAGATGTTTCCTATCTGAGCTTCTGTGGGAGGAAAGCAGTTCAAGAACTCATGGAGTTGTGGGAAATGGAATTAAAGTTGTCTGCACTGCACCAGAGCATGCTAAGCAAATAAGTACTGCATTCAATTCTTACCTACTTTCCTTCACCTTCCCTACTGTCTTAGGTCTGCCCTGGCCCCTAATCATTTTGCAATTTTCTGCAGTCAAAGCTGGTTGGCAAGTTCAGTTGGGTATGGAACATGCAATAAGACCTCATTCTTTCCATAACTATTTTAAAACTCCTGGCAGTGCATATAGTCGTCAGGATGGATAAATGTTGTTATTACATTCAAGTATCTGCCTGGGTGAGATGTGTGTGTGCCCAGAAATATTTCAAGAGAGCAACCGCTTCATGATTTAGTGCCCAGATACTCGATACCTTTGCCTTCCTTGTCCAGGTAATTTTGGTGAAGGAGTGTCTAATAATACACGATGGACGGATTAAATTAACATACTGCTTAATTTATATGTGACACTATGCAGACACTTTCCAGTATGTCTAGGCTTCTGGTCTTTAATACTGTGAATTAAAAACCCAGAGAAGTGTGAAGAATTACATCAGTAGCTACACAGTACATTAGTAGATTGGCTGTTGAATGTACTACAAACCCTATGGTTTCTATTTTACTACAGTTGTGCACAGTGTTATGACCTTGTCCATAGTCCACAGTGCAGTAACTCATTGATCTCTGTGAACTCAAATAATGTATGATCAATGGACTTCACTCTGTTAATTTGTACCTCCAGATAAAGCTTATTTTTGATTTGTGGATGGATTTACACCTATGCATTTTTAGTGCTTTTTGCATTTTGCAGATTTGCACTACAGAACGTGTTCCATAGGAAACAATGTTAAATGTACTGTAGTGAAAATCTGCAAAATGCAAAAAGCACTACAAATGCAAAGGTGTGAATCCAGCCTAAAGGCTAAAGTATACCTAAACCCAAAAACAAATATTTTTTGTATACATGTATTTCCACTGGAATACAGCAATTTTTACCCTGTATTAGTGACAATTGTTTGCATCACCCCTCACTTTATTTCTCATTGACGGTCAACAAGACAAATAATGACTATGAATCTCTCCAATAAGGACAGAGACAGCATCAAAATCCTAAAGGGGCATCTGACCATTTTAAATGCTGTTTAAAAGTTTAAAAAAGTTCTGGATGGTGTTTCACTTCAAACAGACACAACCTTTTGAACAGCCTAGTGGATTCCAACACTCCCACTCAACTACTCCTTATATTAGTCCCATTTTGCATCTCAGTTCTCCAAATCTGTTTCTTGTAAAGCAGTTTTGTCAAAGCATCTGCAATCTTCCTCTGCAGCTCTGTTTCAATTTTTGTTGTTTCATGAGTTGGAAGTCTTTTGCATTTCATCTCATGAATCTGGCTCTGGTCTTTATTGCTATGTGAGCATCATAGGACTAGAGATGGAAGGGGGTGTTTGGGTGTTGGTGGTGCCTTCACCCCGTAATCTTCTAGAGGTACTCTTGATGAAAGCAAGAATTGGCCTTACTGTAAAAAATTGAAATGTGATGCCCCTGTCAAACAGTTGCAGAAAAATTGGTCTTTGGGTGTTGGTGATGCCTTCACCCCATAACCTTCTAGAGGTGTTCTTGATGAAAGCAAGAATTGGCCTTGCTGTAATTGAAATTTGATGCACCTGTCAAACAGGTGTGGAAAAATTGATCCTTGAGTGTTGATTGGCCCATGAAACCTATACCAAAAAAATACTTCAAGATAAAATCAACACCCACAAAGCTAGGCAGCCTAGACAGCCTTGCAGAGATCCCAGCTCACAATAACACTTAATCAGTGACATTGGCATCAGGGACTTGATAGCTGCTGCCAATCCAAGAGTAATTCATTTTGACAAATGTCAGCCAGTCAATGGAGTCTGTGGACAGACACGCTCTTTTATCTGTCACAAAACCTCCAGCAGCACTGAATGCCCATTTGGTAAGCACACTGGATGCAGGGAAGCCCAGCAGCTCAATTTCATACAGAGCAAGTTCTGGCCAGTGGTCTATTCTCATGACCCAGAGACCCAGTGGATAGTCTACTGGAAAGCTCTCTGTTTTTGTCCCTAGATAATCTTCCTCCATATGATACAAATGCTGCTGATCGTATCTTGAGGCTGACAGCACTGGGCGCTGAGGACCAAAACATTTTTTTAAATGTATCACTGAGGTGCTCCCCTTCTCCACCGCTCCTTGTTTGACTAACAGAGCCCTCAAAACTAGCTTTTTCATGAGACTGTAACCTACCAGAGTCTAGAAAGGTGTTACATAAACTCCACTTTAAGGTGTTCTATGAGGGCAGGATGAGTTTCAAGACATTCCCCTAGTAACGGTGGTCAAAGAGGGTTGCCAACCAATAATGATCCTTATCCTTGATTCCAAAAATTCTCTGGTCCTTTTGCAGGCTTTAACCACTTAACAACCGGCTCATAGCCGTATGATGGCTACAGGGCAGTTGCTTAACTCTGGGAGGACATACATTGATGTCGTCTCAGAATTCCACTCTCGCGCGCCCCTGGGGAGCGCACTCGAGAGCATCCATGACCGCCGAGTCCACAGGACCCAGCGCATCATGGTACACGGCCACTCATCGCGGCTGTTTACCACGTGATCGATCCGTCAAATGATGGAGCGATCACTTTTAAACAAACCAGCATCATGTCATGACGTTTCCTCCCTCCCCTCTCTGTACCGATCGGTACAGTGCAAGGGGAGAGATTGGTGACAGCAGCGCTGTTGGGCTGGATCTGCAGTGCCCACAGCACTGCTCACTGACAATTAACCCTGCAATGCCCTGCCAATACTCTGCAATTCCCTGCCAATACTCTGCAATGCCCTGCCAATACTCTGCAATTCCCTGCCATATCTCTGTAATGCCCTGTCAATACTCTGAAATGCCCTGCCAATACTCTGCAATAACTAACAATGCCCTGCCAATGTTCTGCAATACCCTGCCAATACTCTGCAATGCCCTGCCAATACTTCGCAATACCCAGCAATGCCTTGCCAATACTCTGCAATATCCAGCAATACTCGGTGATACCCTACAATACCCAGCCATACTCAGTGATACTCTGCAATACTCGGTGATACCCAGCCATGCTCAGCCATGCTCGTCCATGCTCAGCGATACCCAGCCATGCTCAGCCATACTCGGCCATGCTCAGCCATGCTCGGCTGTACTCGGCCTCTGTATGTGGCCAGGCTGTGGAAGTCTCACACATGTGGTATCACCATACTCAGGAGGAGTAGGAGAATCATTTTTGGTATGTACATGCTATGTGTTAGAAATATTATATAAATGGACGTACCCCCTTCGGTGCTTCTACCGACTCGCCAATACGATCAAAGCCAGAATCATTTTTTTATTTTTTTATTTCAGGCTTCCCAGTCTAGTCTCACTGTAAAGAGGGACCTGTCATGCCATATTCCTATTACAAGGGATGTTTACATTCTTTGTAATAGGAATAAAAGTGATCAAAACATTTATTTTTGGGGAAAAAAGTGTCAAACTAAAATAAATAAATTAAAATGAACAATAACATTTTTTTTTAAAGCGCCCCTGTCCCCATGTGCTTGCATGCAGAAGTGAACGCATATGTAAGTCCCTCCCACATATGAAAACGGTGTTCAAACCACACATGTGAGGTATAGCTGCGAACGTTAGAGCAAGAGCAATAATTCTGGCCCTAGACCTCCTCTGTACCTCAAAACATGTAACCAGTAAAAAATTTTAAAGTGTCGCCTATGGGGATTTTTAAGTAGCGACGTTTGGCACCATTCCACGAGCGTGTGCAATTTTGAAGTAAATAAAAAAGAGTCCTGCGCAAATAATACCACAAAAAATGAATAATGTATATAAATGTGAAAAAACAAGAGTCAATGAAAATATTTCAAAATAAACACACCAATAGTGTAAGTGTGTAGTGAAAAAACACTGGAGGAAGAACAGGACCAAATGTTCCAAAAGATCAGGCTCCCAGAACTCTCACCTCAGAGATGGAATAATAAGGCAAAAGAAAATAATTCCAATGGACTTCTCCTTCACTTCTCTGTGCACAATCATCAAATGGTATAAACTTCTACCACTAGAGGGCCGATTCAACCTCTTATGAGTAATGCTGCAGCATATGTATCCTCGTGGTGTGAAACTTAAAGAAAACACAGAGGGGAAGGGGGAAGGGAGAGAGAAAGGGGACTCCAATAGTGTAGTGGTTTCCAAAACTGAATAAATTTATTTAAGAGAAAGCAAATGGACTCTCACATTTAAAAAGAAAATATCAAACAGAGAGAGATCTGGCGTATACAGCCAGTCTTACGCTTGTTCCGGTATTCCTACGGCCACTCCCTACGCGTTACGTCACCACGTGACTTCTTCATGGGGTCCCCATGAAGAAGTCACGTGGTGACGTAACGCGTAGGGAGTGGCCGTAGGAATACCGGAACAAGCGTAAGACTGGCTGTATACGCCAGATCTCTCTCTGTTTGATATTTTCTTTTTAAATGTGAGAGTCCATTTGCTTTCTCTTAAATAAATTTATTCAGTTTTGGAAACCACTACACTATTGGAGTCCCCTTTCTCTCTCCCTTCCCCCTTCCCCTCTGTGTTTTCTTTAAGTTTCACACCATGAGGATACATATGCTGCAGCATTACTCATAAGAGGTTGAATCGGCCCTCTAGTGGTAGAAGTTTATACCATTTGATGATTGTGCACAGAGAAGTGAAGGAGAAGTCCATTGGAATTATTTTCTTTTGCCTTATTATTCCATCTCTGAGGTGAGAGTTCTGGGAGCCTGATCTTTTGGAACATTTGGTCCTGTTCTTCCTCCAGTGTTTTTTCACTACACACTTACACTATTGGTGTGTTTATTTTGAAATATTTTCATTGACTCTTGTTTTTTCACATTTATATACATTATTCATTTTTTGTGGTATTATTTGCGCAGGACTCTTTTTTATTTATTCTAGTGATAGTTTGTGTTTACTATTTTTGTCCCGCTGCATTTTTTGTTTTATTTAGCAGCACTTGCACTTTTGTTATTCCACAGATTGTTACATCATACTTTGTTATATATTTTATTTTGATGCACGTAGATCTATTTCACGTCTAGTACATAGTGGCGCGAGGGTCCATTTCACACATTTTGCAATTTTGAAGTGTTACATGTTAGGTATCTATTTACTCAGGGTAACTTCATCTTTCACATTATGCAAAAACATTGATCTAACTTTACTGTTTGTTTGTTTTTTAGCACAAAACGTTTTTTTCCCCAAAAAAACGTGTTAGAAAAATTGCTGCGCAAATACTGTGAGAGATAAAAAGTTGCAACGACCGCCATTGTATTCTCTAGGGTCTTTGCTAAAAAAAAATATATAATGTTTTGAGGTTCTATGTAATTTTCTAGCAAATAAATTATGATTTTTACATGTAGGAGAGAAATGTCAGAATTGGCCTGCGTGCTCCAGAATGCCTGATGGTGCTCCCTGCATGTTGGGCCTCTGTATGTTGCCACGCTGTGTAAAAGGCTCACACATGTGGTATCACCATACTCGGGAGTAATAGCAGAATGTGTTTTGGGGTGTCATTTGTGGTATGCATATGCTGCGTGTGAGAAATAACCTGATAATATGACAATTTTATGAAAAAAAAAGGAAAAAAAATCTGGATTTTGCAAAGAATTGTGGGAAAAAAACTTCAAAAAACTCATCATGCCTCTTACTAAATACCTTTGAATGCCTTCTTTCCAAAAATGGGTCATTTGGGGGGTATTTGTACTTTTCTGGCATGTCAGGGTCTCAAGTACTTCACGTGTGATCAATTTTCAGATATTGGCACCATAGCTTGTGGACTCTATAACTTTCACACAGACCAAATAATATACACCTCTTGTGTGTTCTGTGGCTTTGCAAGAATGGTGCCTGCATAAAGATGGCCTTGAGAGGAAAGGAAATCCTCCTGTTCCTCCCGTTGCTCTGCGTTAAGTGCATTGTCCATAATGCCATGCAGAGTATGCTGCAGCAGGAACACAAGAGGGATTGTGTCACTTATGCATGCATTGTCATGGCTCACCACCCTAGTCGCCTCCTCAAATGGTGACAATACAGTGCATGCATCCTTCATTAGCAGCCATTGGCATGGGGAAAAAGCAGAGGTGCCTTGACAGTGTCATTGTGAAATACTCACACAGGTACTCATTGGCGGCCCTCTGCTGCATGTGCAGCCGCTGCAGAATTGCCAAAGTTGAGTTCCACCTGGTGGGCATGTCAAAAAATAGGCAGTTTACGGGTAGGTGGAATTCCTGCTGAATTTCAGCCAACTGAACACTGGCTGTGCATGACAACCTGAAATGGCTACAAACTCTTCACCACCAAATTGGGGACATGTGCCAGGCATGTGTCAACTTTAACTGTCGAAGGGCAGACAGAATATTAGTGCCATTATCACACACCACCATTCCGGGCTCAAGAATCTCTGCTTCGGTGTGGCTCTTGTCTCCCAGACAAGCCAGCTAAAGCAGTACATGATATCTTTTAGCCTGACTCGTTGAATGGCCCCTTGAATGCTTAGGGTGGTTCTTAGGAAAATCCAGCAGAGGAGGGCATGGAGGAGGAGGAGGAGGGAGTGGAGCTGACAAATCTCACATCATCATCACCAGCTGTATGGAGCCATGGTGGCAAAACAAGCTCCAGCAATGAGCCCCATCCGGCATCCTTCCTAGTTTAAAGCAGAGTTACCCAGTGTGCTGTGAATAAAATATATCGTTCCTGACCATGCTTGCTGGACCACACATCAGCAGTAAGGTGTAGACATGTGCAGTTCATTTTTTTCCAAATTGAAATTACAATAGTACTGAATTTAAACAAATCTGAAATAACTAAAAAAATTTGGATGAAATTCTAATTCGAATCGATTTGAATAGTCGTCAAATTAATTTTGAATAGTTTTCAAATTTGAATAGTTTTCCAATTTCCAATGGGATAAAATAGAAAAAAATAGAATAGAATAGAAAATAATATAACAGAAAATAAAAGAATATAATATAATATAGTAAAACAGAACAAAATAGAAAATAAAGGAACAAAATAGCATAGAATAGGAACAAATAGAATAGAGTAAAAAAATAATAGAATAAAATAGATTGAATCTAACCATCTTCTGAAATTAAAATTTAAAATAGAGTAAATTTGAATTGGAATACATAAGAAAAGAATAGAATAGGAAACAAAGAATAGAATAGAAGAGAAAAGAATAGAATTAAAAAAACTGAAAAATAGAAAGAATATAGACATTTTCCAAAATTCAAGTAGAATCAATTTGAATTGGAATAGAATAGAAAATAAAAACAGAATAGAAAATAACAAACTAGCATAGAAAAAACCCCAAAATAGAATAGAAAGAATATAACCATCTTCCGAAATTCAAATAGAATAAATTTGAATTTGAATAGAAGCGCATAGAATAGAATAGAATAAACAAACAGAAAAAAAATAGAATTAAAAAAACAGTAGATTAGAATAGAATAGAAATAAAATAATTTCCCAAAATTCAAATAGAATCAATTTGGATTTGATAAGAATAGAAAAGAATAGCTTGTGCTCCGGACGTCACTTCCAGTGTCCTCCTATCTCTGTTACGTTCCTGTTTTCCCGCAACACCATTTATTTATTTTTTAATACACACATTTGGGGAGTGTTTGCACCCTTGTCGGTGGTTTGCTGCAACCATAGTTTTATTTTATTTTAGTTTCATATATATATTGTGACGCGAGAATATCTTATAACCATTTCTAGGAAGATGGTTATATTCCTTCTATTCTACTCTATTTTTTTCTATACTATTCTGTTGTTTTCTATTCTGTCAAATTTGAATTGATTCTATTTGAATTTTGGGAAATGGTTATATTATTTCTAGTTTATTCTATTGTTTTTTTTTAATTATATTATTTTCTATTCAATTCTATTCTATTCTTTTCTGTTCAAATTTCAGAAGGTGGTTTCTATTTTATTATATTTTTTCTATTCTATTCCTTTATTTTTTATTCTATTTTACTCTCTTTGGAAAATGGAAAACTATTTGAATTTGCAAACTATTAGAATACATTTTGAATTCGAATTTGAAAACTATTCGAATTCAAAAACGTCTTGATCTTGAATTTGAATTTGAAAACAATTCAAATTCGAAAACTATTTGAAATTGATTTAAAAACTATTCAAATTTGAAAACTATTCAAATTCAAATTCCAAAAATTCGAATCAATTCAAGTATGAATAAACAAACAAATTAAAAGGATTAAACAACTTTAACTAAACTAATTTATGTAAAGCTGCACATGTCTAGTAAGGTGGACCGTGCAGCTTGGTCTGCTTGCGGCAGAGATTGCAAATTGCAACAGTGGGATCGGCTGCACATGTGCTAAAAAAGTCCCACACAGCTGAGCTGTGGGAAGTGGGCCAAGAGATAACAGTTCCACAATCTGATGTAATAGGGTAGCTGCTCTCTACTCTTCCATGATGGCTGCCTCTGGAGGACATCCTCGGTGGAGTTGTTTTTCCCCCTCACTTTCCTTCTCTGCTCTATCTGGCACCCAAGTCATGTCAGTGACTTCATCATCATCATCCCCTCCATCGTCATCATCACTGGCGCAAACTTGGCAATACGCTGCAGCTGAGGGGGACATGACTGCCACTTTGTTGTTTACTTGTGTTCCTCTCTCTATAGGCTCATGTTACTCCCATCCTCTACCTCAGAACCAACATCAGAATCAAGTAAAGCCTGTGCATCCTCAAGAAGTAAGTGTCTGATCCTGTGTTCAAATAATTCAGATGACTCCTCCGTGAATAATGCTGGGGCTATGGCAGAAGAAGCTGTGGATAAGGAGGCAGAATAAGACACTCTGGCAGGTGTGGGGGACTGCACACTAGTGTCAGCTTGGGCCATAGAGGATGAGGAGGATGAGGATGGTTTAGTAAGCCAGTCCACCACCTCCTCTACATGCTGTGGCTGGGTAGTACTAACAACATCACTAAACAGAGACAAAGGGGCCCTGCCTGATGACCGACCATGTCCACCTTTGCCTGTGGACACAGATGCTGCTGGCCCCCTCACACTGGCATGGTAACGTCTGCCTCTTTTTGCTGGCCCCCCAGACATGATGGGGGGCTTATTACCCACATGTGATAGATACTGAGATATGTGTAATTGGATGCACTTTATTCAATGAAAAGTGGTGTTTGATGCACTTTAAATTGAGGACTGCTCCTGACAGAAATGTAAAAACTATTAAAAAATTTAAAAAATTTAAAAGTGGGAACACCAACATTACAGTCAGAAAAACTGTGGCTGACAATTTGTAAAAAAAAGGGACATGCAGGGGACAAAAAAAAGAAAGACACAGCAACCAAATATCACTGTAAACAGCACTAAATGTTATGGTATGCTGTGTTAAACACTGCACTACACTAACACACTACACTATACTGACACACTATTTAACACTCTACACTTAGAGTCAAATTTTATGTAAAGCTGTGTTAAACACTGCACTACACTAACACACTACACTGACACACTATGCTCACACACTATACTAACATTAGACTAACACTCTACACTCAGAGTCACAATAAGTGAAAACACTAACTGCTAGTAGCAAACTGAGCCCTGCTCTATCTATCTCCACTCCGATACACTACAAAAGATTTATATGGGAAGTTACCTTTTATAGTGTGTGGTGGGACTATGATCACTGAGCTGTGATTGGAGAAAGTCATCATCACTTTCATCACAGGGCTATGATAGTGCTAATTGGGGAAACCTTGCACCTAACCAGCAGTCAGGTGCAAGGCTTCATCCAATTAGGGCCCTAGAATGCATTTGGAAGCACACAGTGCATTGTGTGTTGCTTGGCGGGCGAACATCCCACTGAGATACCCGCAAATTTGGGTGTTCGCTGAATATTTTGCTCAGCTCAAACTGTTCGCCCAACACTACATAGTACAGATGTTTGGCTGGGATGCCTTTATTGCTTATGGTGGATTTCCTGAAAAATGAATGACCAATTTGAATTCTGTGTGAAGAAAAGCTGGTTGTTAAGAAGCACGCCAGGAAGGTGCATTCCCCTGAGGAAGTCACATGTGTGTGACATAACGCGTAGGGTGTGAGCAGAGGCATACCGGATGTGACGTCAGCGGATGTACGAATTTGGCATTCGTGGATTTTATGTTTGTTTAATATGTTCCAAAAGTGAGTAAAACCTTTTTAGCCCAACAAAGCTTTAAACAAAACTTAATACACTACAGGAAGTTGCATGTATGTATATGTATAATTACTAATACTATGTATAATCCTGGGCAAAATTGAGGGTGGACAGAGAAGAACTCCATAGAGGAGACCTCATTTACCAAAGAAACCCGGAAGCATCTGAGGACAACTAGAGGGCCTCTAGAGGCAAATGGTAATAGGGGGGACCATCTTGGGTAAACATCATGATATGCTTTGACAAAAACAGCAATAAGGTGAGAGTCCAGAGAGCACAGTGGTGTCCCAACAGTTTTATTAAGAAGACATTGAAGTTGATTTGCTTTGTCACACTGAGGTGAAGGGAACCACTTAGTCCACTAATGACTGACATAGGACTAATGTACTTTATGATGTATTAACTGGACAATTCAAGTTATACACAGGATCTAAAAAAAAGAAGGTTGTTGGCTGCACTGACCCTTATCATATATAAGTGAATACACCACTTTACATACACCAATAAATAAACATTTCAAACCAAGAAATAATTTTTGTGCAATACAAGTGCCTGTGTCGCATGTGAAACTCCTTAGTTTATCCACAAAAAAATACTCCTAAAATAACACCACCTATACCTCCAATCTTTGGAATAAAAAACGAAATCAATAAAGTGTCCAGTGCTGCTGGTAAATTGTACCAGCTATTTATTGTGTCCCTGTGTGGCCTTTGTACCACAGATAGGCAAATTCTGTTCCCACATCCGTGATATCATGTGACTTTTCCACTACTTTAGTGACAACACCACCACTGTAAGGATTGGCCACTCACCAGATATAGGTATAAATGTGCCTTTGGTTCATTAGATGGATAACCACAATAGTGGTTCCAGGATTGTTTTGCTATGTTGTTCTCAATTGACAATAGGTACAAGAGATATCTGTCCTCACAAGAAACAAACAGTGATCATTGCATAGCATGTATACATTGTTTATTTAAAAGATTAAAAATAGACTGAAAAAACTCACATTTTTTTGTTCCCATATGCTGGCACCAAGCTTATCTAGCGGTTTCAAATGAATGTGTCCACAGAATTTAGATTAGTCGATTATTTTTCGATTTGAATTTGAATCTTTCTGAAAATTTGGAATTTGTTCAAAAATGAATAAACTAAATTAAATTAAACAAATTTTAACAAAACATATTACTATTTCATTCGGAGATTTGGATACATACAAATCTCATAATAAGCCCATAAATTTGTCCGAATTTACAGTCAGACCAAAACAAATTGCACATGTCTACCCCCCGGTATGTGGTTGGCATATCAAAAAACATGATTCTTTCACTCTCACATAGAATATGGTTCATTCTTTCTGAAACCTTGTTTTGTTCTCAGTTGTATGGCACAGTAGTTTGAATTATTATGCAATGCTTTCTGAGAATCACCTGTGTGTTATCACCTGTATATTCAGTTCCATTGTCTGTGTGCAATACACTTGGCATTTTGCCAAATTTGTTGCTTACTTGAGCCAAATAATGTTCAGGTTTCTTTGGTACTTCACTTTTGTTGTATAACACATATAGTGTAGTATACTCGAAGTAATCATCTATAAACGTGAGAAAATACCTCTTTGCTCCTGAAGTTCATTTTTCCATTGGACCGCAAAGAGCTGAACAAATTAGGTCCAGAGGTTTCTTAGCTCTGCTGTTACTTTGCTTTGGAAAGGCTTTTCTTGTCATTTTTTTATTTTATCTTTTATACAGCATGTGCATTTCACTGTTTGATCACTTGGACTAATTTTTATTCCACTTGCATAGTCATTCTCAGTTCTTTTCTTTATTATGTCAGGACTTCTGTGCCCAAGTAGTCTTTGGCATGTGTGAATGCAGTTTGAATGCTTTTCCTCCTTGGCAGTTTTAACTACCTCATTGCAGTTCAGCTGATACAGTTTATAAACGTTATCAGTTTATAAAACATTTCTGTCATTTGTCATGTGACTCATAGCTCCTGAATCAATACACCATGCCTGCAAAGATGAGGTGCAACTTTTGGATTGAAAAAATATTCATTCTCTGAAGCAAAATCATTTTTTTCTTTCACACATTTGGCCTTTTGTAGTTTTGTTTATTTTTGCATTCTAGCTTTCCAGATTCTGCAGTCTGCTTTTAAATGACCTTGTTTTTTGAACACAAAACATTTAAGTGTTTCTTGTTGCATGTTGCTGTTTTTATTCCTATTTTTCATCTTTAAAGCAGACTCTGCAACAGAAGCACCGTCACTATTTATTTATTAATGCTTTTACGCTTATATTCATCCTCAAGCTTTCCCTTAACATATTCCAATATCAGTTCATCATCTGGACATGCATTAAGTGCTGTGACAAGCATTTCATAACATTTTGGTAAGCTACTGAGTAATAGTGCTGTGACATGAAAATCATTTATTTCTTTCCCTATAACTCTCAGGCATTCAACCATTTCCAAGGTGTGCCTTATGTAATCCTGCATCACCTGGACTTTCATCAGCATAGTTTGCTATAGCTTTCTAATCAATACAGTTTATTGCTGAGATTAGCTCTTTCATGCACCTTTTATAATACTTCGCACATTTCTTTAGCAGTTTCACATGTACCAATATGTATGATTTGATCATTTTCTAAGATAAGAGAGATTGTGCTGTGAGCTTTTTGGTGTTTCTCTATCCACTTACCTGAAGGGTGCCCTGGTCTGATTTAATGTATACATTCCCACGTACTTTCTCTTATTATCAGCATATTAATCTTGAATTTCCAAGACTGGTAGTTCTTGTTTGTTAGATTTGCAAATGAAAGCTGTGTTGCGGTTGAGTTACTGCCCATTTTCTTTTATTCTGTAGCACTCTTCTTTCTATTGCTGTATTCCCTGTAGCTGGCGTTGACTGGGTTATCAGCTTTTCTCTGGGTGGATATCTGGATCCATAACCTGTTATAAATTCTGTAGATAACTCTATAGAAAAGTCCACATGGGCTTTGCTGCTTAACTACAGACAGATAACAGGAAACTTTATTAGGGAAAAGACAAAGAGCATACCATACATGCAGCTACAAGCTTAAAAACACTGCCATCTACTGGTTGAAGAATATATATATATCTAAAAAAAATACTGTTGTACTTATATTTAAACATGCATCACCCCCTCCCCCCACAACACCTATTCTGACTAAGCTGTATACTTACCTATTTTCAGGCCGCTCTGGTCCGGTCACATGATCATGCTCCCCTGTGTCAACAAGAGGCCGCTGCAGGGGAGAGGAGGGAGCAAAGGCAATGGAAGGGTCATGGGAGCATGGGTGACATATTTACTCCTAGGCATTACCAGCCATTGTCAAGTGTTCTCTCCTCTTTCTTTCTGTAGATGCTGGCTGACACAGGGGAGATCATGTGAACAGACCAGAGCAGCCTGAGAATAGGTAAGTTTAGAAAACTTTCTTACATAGTTTAGTTAGAATAGGTGTTAGGAGGGGGAGGGAGTTTTTTTAAGGGTCGAAGGTTTACCTGGAATTTTACTTTAAATCTGATTTGCTCATTTGAAATATTTCTCCCCCATGCAATATACTGTATCTGTATACATTATAACTGCATGCTGCAATATATTTATCCCTACTGTATATCTTCCTACAACTGTACATGTCTTCCACAGCAACATACCTTCTCCGTCTCCCCTTTAACAGTACATCACCCATAAAAATATTACATCTTCCCAGCATTACATTATACCTAAAGGCAATCCTATTCCTATCCTATTCCTATCCAGATTTTTAAAGCTTATGCAAATTTGCTGTTGTCAATTTGAAGTAAAATTTTGCCAACATATTCACAATTATAGTTTTAATTACATATACAGGACAGCATGTTTATTAATAACCATAATCTATACTTAACATTTTACTGACATTTGATGAGTGCACCTGATTTGTGACAGCCTGTCTGCACACAGTACATTTGATAGCATGTGGTTTGTGACTTGTTGCCTAACTATGAGTCAAGCACACAATTAACAGTTTCAAAATGTTTCTATGAAGTGTCATGTTCAGGCAGCGGAAGATTTAAAAAAAAAATGCCAGGAGATGGCACAGCAAGATAACAAATGGTCCTTAAAAATGAATTCCAGATCCAAAGAAACTAATATGGGGTACTGAATGGCTACACATATGCCTCCTGACAGCTAGACAATCTATAATGTGTGGCTGTATTTCTAACCATCAGGGACGTGAAAAGAAATCTCAAACAATAGTTTCTTTTTGAAAAATTGGACACAGAATTTCAGTTATCTATACACGGAGCACTTTTTTTTTAGAAATGTTTTATTGAAGCAACCTTTACCAAAAGTGGAATTAAGCAAATTATGCACCCAATTTATTATATACAGTGGTATGCTAAGCCTCAGTTTAATATTCTGGCAGCCCTGAGAATAGAATAAAACAGATACATTGTCTAACTAGTCCTTGACTATTGGCGACCTCCCGTCAAACTCTAAATTACCCACATTATTGCCTTGGCTTTTGATGTTATGTTTTCTCTCTTTCTTTCATTTTATATTATAGCTTGTTCACCATGTCTCCAATCACACGTGTTCATATGCTAAGCCTGTTCCTTGGATGAGCCTTGTGTTTGATGCTTATCTTTAGTACATGGAAAGATCAAATTTGCAATTAAAATTATTTAAAAAATGAACATGTCATATGTGTTATGTTTATCACAGACAATGCAACATCGCCAGCCAGGGGTAGGCTCAGCCACTTACTTACCATTCCTGAGTAAACTTGTTCCCTTGAACAAGTACCAGGTACTTTTACAGAGCTGAGAGTCAAATTCTTTTGTGCCTGCTGAGGTTTACAGCAAGGTATAGTGGTGGTGTCAGTGAGGGTAAAGCCTCACATAGGACTGGGCAAGAACAGAGAACCCAAATTACCAGTGGCTCCTTCTGAGGTAGTGCTACAGTTGTTTTATGCCCTATACACACGACTGGACTTTCTGGCAGAAAAAATCAGATGGAATCATTCTGTTGGACATTTTGATCGTGTGTGGGATTCATCTGACTTTTTCTTTCTAAAATTCTGACAGACCTAGAAATAGAAAATGTTTCAAATCATTCCGCCGGAACCAGTTCCTGTCGAGAAAACTGCTCGTCTGTATGCTGTTCCGATGGATCAAAAACTACGCAAGGGCAGCTATTGGCTACTGGCTATTGAACTTACTTTTTTTTAGTCCCGTCGTATGTCATTGCGTTCTAAACGATCGGACTTTGGTGTGATCGTGTGTAGGCAAGTTCGTTTCAGAGGAACTCCATTGAAAAGTCCTTTGGACTTCAGTCCGATGAGAAGTCTGCTCGTGTGTTCGAGGCATAAGGCAGCATTTACCAAAGCCTCTGTTAACCAAGAAGGCAGTTTCATTCATGCACAGCATTACATAGTTGTATCTTTGATCTTAAAAACTATGGGATAATAGTGTTGTGGTAACTTGCCCAAATAAAAAAAAAACATAATAATATTATTCTTGATATTACTAGAAAAAAAAGCCTTAGAAAATTTGTTTGCAATAACTCCATCAGTATCACCAGCAAAGCAGCTTCATTATTATCCCAAATCATTTATTTATTTTTATTTATTTATTTCAATTTACACAACGCTTTACATATATATTGTACATTCATATTCGCTTACAGCCTAAGGTCCCTAACAGACATCCATACATACTAAGGCCAATTTAGACAGTATCTGATTTGAACCAGTAACCATTTTTGCTGCTAGGTGAAAGTGCTAGCCACTACACCACTGTGCAGCCCATCATCCTTGTGGCCTATTAAATGGTGACAGTACAGTACATGCATCCTTTATGAGCAGCCATTGGCACGGGCATGGCCTGTCATTGACGGCCCTCTGCTGCATGTGCAGCTGCTGCAGCATTGCCAAGTTGTCACATAGTTAGTAAGGTTGAATAAAGACACCAGTCCATCCAGTTCAACCTGAGTGTCTACAATTGTCCCTATACCTGTACATTGCACACTCACATCAGTCCCTACCCTTAGGGAGCCCACGATCCAAGGTCCCCATTCATATACTAGGGTAAATTTTTTGGACAGAAGCCAATTAACCTACCTGCATGTCTTTGGAGTGTGGGAGGAAACCAGAGTACCCGGAGGAAACCCACGCAGGCACAGGGAGAACATGCAAACTCCAGGCAGGTAGTGTCGTGGTTGGGATTCGAACCAGCGACTCTTCTTGCTGCTAGGCGAGAGTACTAACCACTACACAACTGTGCCGCCCTGAAGTTCCACCTGGTGGGCATGTCACAAATCAGGCGGTTTATGGGCAGGTGGAATTCCTGCTGAATTTCAGCTAACCGAGCACTGGCCGTCTGAAATGGCTACAGACTCCTCTGGCATGTTTTAGCAGATTTTCCAACCCTGGGTACCTATTTAGGAAATGCTGCACCACCAAATTGAGGACATGTGCCAGGCATGGCACATGTGTCAACTTTCCCTGCCCAAGGGCGGACAGGAGGTTTGTGCCATTATCGCACACCACCATTCCTTGCTGCAGCAGGCATGGCGTGAACCACCTCTAGGCCTGCGCCTGCAGAGCTGCAAGAATCCCTGCTCCAGTGGGGTTCCTGTGCCAGCTGAAGCACTGCATGGCACCGTTTAGCCTGACTCATTGAATAGCCCCTTGAAAGCTTAGAAGGCACTTGTGGTTCATAGGACAATTCAGCAGAGGAGGGCATGGAGGAGGAAGAGGAGGAGGAGGAAGAGGTAGAGCTGACAAATCTCGCATCAGCACCACTAGCTGTATGCAGATGTTGGGGCACAACAAGCTGCAGCACTGAGCCCTGTCCTGCATCCTTCTGAGTTACCCAGTGTTTTCTGAACAACATATATTGTCCCTGACCATGCTTGCTTGACCACGTATCAGCAGTAGCATGGACTTTGCGGCTGACTGCCTTGCCCAACGATGCCTTAACATTGCCTTCCACATGATGGTAGGGAGCTGGAATGGCCTTACGTGAAAAGAAATAACGACTGGGAACCTGCCATTGTGGTATAGCAGTGGTCATCAACCCTGTCCTTAGGGCCCACTAACAGGCCAGGTTTTATATATTACCTTGGGGAGATGCAGACTAGAATACTGCAATCACTGAGCAGCAAATGATATCACCTGTGATGTATTTCAGTTATCTTGCAAACCTGGCATGTTAGTGGGCCCTGAGAATAGGGTTGATGACCACTGTGGTATAGCACATTCTGCAAATTCACGGAAGGGGGCAGAATCCACCAGACGGAAAGGCACAAATTGTAGAGCCAGCAGCTTTTACAAGCTTGTATTTAGACACTGGGTATGTGGGTGGCAGTGACTGTTATTTTATTTTTCACTGCAGCAGAGGAATTTGCCAGCTATAGTCAACAGCTGATGGTGTGCTGCTGGCGGATGTGCTGCAAGGACCTGTGACACCCTGTGCTATACCATTATCCCTGTCAGTAGATGGCTGCTAAGAGGTCATGAGGTATAGCGGGGGCAGAATGAGGTGAGTAAAGAGGAGGAACAGATTTGCACCCCTTTTGTGTGTCTTTCAGATTCTCTTGCCAATGGGCTGAGTGGTGGGAGGTTAAATGCCTTGTCAAGCATGTGGTACCCAAAAGGCTATTGTTTTTGCCACGCTTGATGTGCTTAATAAAAAGATTGCGAATTGCAACAGTGCGATCAGCTGCACATGTGCTAAAAAGGCCCAGAAGGATGAGCTGTGGACCGGGAGATAACAGCTCCACAATGTGATGGAATAGGGTGATTGCTCTCTATTCTTCCATGATGGCTGCCTCGTTGGGGTTGTGCCTCACCCTTACTTTCCTACTCTGCTCTATCTGGCACCCAAGTCGTATCAGTGACCTCATCATCATCATCTCCTCCTTCCTCATTACCACTGGAGACAAATTGGCAATACGCTGTGGCTGGAACTGCCAATTTGTGTACCAGTGTTCTCCCCTCTCTGTAGGCTCACATTTCTGCCTTCCTCAACCTTTAAAACCAACATCTGAATCAAGTAATGGCTGTGCTCAGCTGAATCCTCCATTCCTAATGCTGGGGATATGGCAGGAATAGCTGTGGACAAGGTGGCATGTTTAGCCACTCAGCTGCTGCAGTGGACTGCGCACTAGTCTCTGCTTGGGTGATGGAGGTTTAGGAGGATGAGGATGGTTTAGTAAGCCAGTCCATCTGCTCCTACGCATGCTGTGGCTGGATAGCACGGGCAACATCATTAAACTGAGGAAATGATGTCCTGCCTGAGGACTGACCATGTCCACCTTTGCCTGTGGACACATACGCTGCTGGCCCCCTCACAGTGCCATAGGAACGTCTGCCTCTCCTTGTTGTCCTCCCAGACATGATAGGGGGGTTGCTTAACAGAATGTAATAAAGATGTGGAAATATGTACGTGGATGCATTTTAATCAATGGACAGTGGTGTTTGGTACACTTTAACCTAAGTACTCACTACACAGACACACTCCAATGATGCACTATAATATACTGCAGTAAAACTGCACTGACGCACTGCAATATAATTAGTCAAACATGCAGTAACACACAGAAATATATTGCATTAAACTTGCAGTAACACACAGAAATATACTGCGTCAAACAGCATGTAACGCACTGAAATATACTTGCAATAATGCACTGAAATATACTGTTAAATAGCATGTAAGGCACTAAAATATACAGCGTTACACTTGCAGTAATGTTCTGAACTATAGTATACTGTGTTAAATGGAAGGTAATGCACTGAAATATATAGCATTAAGCTTGCAGTAATGCACTGAAATATCCTGAGTTAAACGTGCACTATATACTGCAGTAAATGGCACATAACACACTGAAATTTACGAATTTACGTTAAACTTGCAGTAACGCAAAGAAAAAATATACTGTGCTAAACGGTCACTACACTCACACTGACTGATCTATCCCTAGATTCACACAAATATAAAGATTAATGGTGTTCACACTACACACTGACTGAACTATCTCTAGATTCACACTAAGCTGATATTCTACACTGACAATAGAATCACAATAGCAAACTATAGCACAGTAACTGTCTAGTAGCACTGAACAGAGCCCTGTTCTATCTCTCTCCATGCCTATATTACACTAAAAATGGTCACTATAGAAAGAATACTGTTATAGTGTGGGGCGGGACTAAGAGCAATGAGCCATGATTGGATAGAGTCATCATGACAGCGTCCAATCATAGCTCTAAATGTGCTCTGTGCCCTGATTGGGCAAAGCTTTCGTTGCTTCAGCCAATCAGGGCTTTTAAGGCACTGTGCGGTGGTGCAGTGCATTGTGGTCATTCGACAGGCCGAAGAGACGGTCGAATGCCCTCATAATTTGGGTGTTTGGCGAACGTGCGACCAGCCAACATTCGGCCAAAACTCCTGCTTGAGCCAAACCATCCCTACCAGTCTGCTTCCTACTCTCTTTGTCTTTATAACATGCTCTCTTTACCTCTTCTTCTCACAGCAATGTCCTCTCTCCTTAAACTCTCCTTCCTTCACCCTCTTCCCCATATACATACATATATATATTGTCCTCACTCTTTCCCTTTCCCTATTACTATATTCATTATCTCATGCTCATTCAAAACTAACCTACTGTCACAAACACTAGGACACTGCCGTATGTGCCCTCCTGCTTCTTCCAGCTTCTCCTATCCCCACCAGGGATGAGCTTTATGCTCGCCAAACAGCGAATAATTTTGGGTGTTTGAGGCAAATTCGAAACACTCTTTAAAAGTCTATGGGAGAAATCAAAAGTGCTATATGCATGGTATTGTCATAAAAAGTGTTTGGGGACCTGGGTCCTGCACCAGGGGACATGTATCAATGCAAAAAAAAGTTCCAAAAACTGCCTTTTTTTCGGGAGCAGTGATTTTAATAATGCTTAAACAATAAAAGTGTAATATTCCTTTAAATTTCATACCTGAAGAAAATGGAGAAGAAGATGGAGAACAAGAAGAACATGGAAGGAAGACCAGAAGATGAAAGAAGAAGCAGAAAGAAGAATTTAATAAAGGACTTGTCAAAAACCGTCTCTTGTCTTTTTGAACCTTTTTGTCACTTTTTTTTGTGAAATGGTAGGGGTACATTTGTACCCCATTACCAATTCACACAGGGGGGGGGGCGAGATCTGGGAGTCCCCTTGTTAAAGGGGGCTTCCAGATTCCGATAAGTTGGGTTGTTCACACGCTTGCTGTTTTTAAACATAAATTCTAGGCATGGTATATTTGTACATAGCTTGGACCAGTGTGATTATTTATATACCCAATGCCCCTGGAAGATGGACATTTCTAAAACAGACACTTCTACTCCAGTGGTCTCCACTTGCTTCTGAGTCTTCTGCTGTGCAGCCAGCCTGATGCGTTTTGAGCACAGGAAGTTGGCTGTTCAGCAAGGGTGCCATTCAGAGAATGCTTAGCATTTTCTTTCTGAATTTAAAGCATTCTGTGATTGGATGAGTTGGCGAGCATGGTGTCACAATGTATCAGGCAACTCAGCACAGGATCGCAAAGCTAGTGGAGATCACTGAAGTAGTGGTGTTGAATTCAGTGATTCAACTTTCCATGACTGGAATTCTTCTTTAAATAGCCAATCCACTACTGTCTTCAATTATAAATTACAGGCAGGCATAGTTGTAGCTGGAACTGCATGAATTGCAATAAACTAGATTTAACACTCAATTATCTGTTCACAGTGGAGCATCCACAGTTAAAAATGCATATACCTGAATATACATCCCATGAATGATTAAATTAACATTTCTGTATCTGGTAGCGCATTTTACCAACATGCAGAATGTACTAGAACACCTTTGCACACTGTGTCCTTCCCAAGATTACGTTACTACTTGATGAATACATAGTACATTTTAGATGGACATATAAAACAGATGTAGATTGGGTAATATATCTGCCAGTAATTCTCTAAAAATATACATGTGTATGAATAATAATCTAACTTTGAATCATATTGCTGTTCACTATTGGCAATTGATTATACAAAACATTACCTGTTTTATATATACAACCCCAATGCCAAAAAAGGTGGGCCGCTGTGTAAAATCTCAATAAAAACATAATGCAATGATTTGCAAATCTTATAAAAGCATATTTTATTCACAATAGAAAATAGAAATCCTATCAAATATTTGTTCCATTTCCCCCAAAATGTTCAATTTTAGGGGAAACAAATGAGGTAATTTTGAATTTGATGCCAGCAACAAAAAGCTGGCAAAGTGAGTGGTACTAACAAGGAGGAAGAAAAATGTTCAAATAATTAGGTAGTTGGTAAAAGGTCAGTAACATAATTGGGTATAAAAAGAGCATCTTAGAGAGTCAGTAAAGATGGGCATAGGTTCACCAATTCATGAAAATATAAAAATTGTCAAACGATTTCAGAATAATTTTCCTCAAATGTAAAATTGCAAAGATTTTAAATATATTGTCATCTACAATACATATTTGTATTAGTAGCGAAACTGGTTTAAAGGACTTTAAGTGAAGGTATGACCTGGTAAGGCCAGTTCTTCCATCCCTTGGGACTTTAAATGACATTGTGGCCCGGTAAGGTCACACATTTCCATCCCTATTATGATCAAGAATGGGGGGAGAGCAAGGGGGCGGGACTTTAAATGAGGCATGTGTGTCAGGGCTCTGCACACGCGGTTGGACAGACCGGGCATCGGCGTGTGTGTGCGCGCCAGTGTGCATCCCGGGCGCGTGAGCGCGCACCGCGTGCGCGGTTTGGCACCAGTGGGCCTATTTAAAGGTGACTGTTTTGTCTGCAGCTGTACCTGAGACTTCTGTTACCTGCCTATCTGTTTACCGTTATTGACCCGGCTCACGTCTGACTCTGCTGCCTTCTCCTGCTCTGATCCCGGCTTGTCTGACCCTGCTTATGGACTGCTTATCCTTGATGCTGAACCTCTGCTAGCCTGTAACCTTGCTTCTGCCTGCCGCTCCTGCTTCCTGCCTGCCTGATCTGACCCGGCCTGTTTGACTAATCTTCTGCTTGTTCCAAGTGTGCTGCACTCCTTCCAGGATCCACTACCACTGTTCCAGTGTCTGCTGCTATCCGGCTGTGTGATCGTCCTGTTCTACCAGCTTCTGCCAGTTCCTGCAGTTCCAGCCGTCCAGAGGACTACTCCCACTGCCTGCATCAACTGCTGCTTCCAGCTCAGACACTCTTACCCCGCTGCGCTCACGGGTCCACTGTCTCACTCCAGTGGACCCTGAACCAGAGTCGTAAGAGAAGTCTTCTCCACCAAGTCAGGCTCACCTCCCAGGTACCTAACAGTACAAAACAGCCATGACTGAGCCTGCGGGAGAAGCTTCTGCTATGAAGGAGCCCTCACCCAGTCCGTGAAATCCCTCCAGGCAGGCTACACCAGATTGGAAGAACAGGTTCAACACCTGTCCGGTCCCTGTTCTACGGCTGCTGCCCCTCCTCCGCTTCCTGTCCAACCAACTCCCCAGCCTGCAGTGGTGATGCTCCCTCCAGAACCAAGGGTGCCTATCCCGGAAAGATTCTCAGGGGATCGCTCCAAATTCTGGGCCTTCCGCAATGCTTGCCAGCTGTATTTTGCTCTTCAACCAAGAACTTTTTCTCTGGAAGCTACTAAGGTGGGATTCGTGATTTCCCTGCTGCAGGGGGAACCTCAGGCCTGGGCCCATCACCTCCTGGAGGGAGACAGTGCTCTGACTCAATCCCTTCCTTCTTTCTTTGAGGCCATGGCACAGCCGCCACAGCTGAATCTGCTCTTTCTGCGCTCCAGCAAGGTCGCAGAGCTGCCGAGGACTATGTTTCGGACTTTAGGCACTGGAGCGCAGACACCCAATGGAACGAGTCAGCCTTGAGACACCAGTTCCACATGGGCCTTTCTGAGGGACTTAAGGATGAGCTTGCTCGTGTTGGTACTCCTGATTCCCTGGAGGGCCTAATCATGCTCACCATCCAAACTGATCGCCAGCTTCGGGAACGCAGATCCGAACGCTCCTCCCAACTCCACCGACCGGCCTGGATGACTGCAAGGGTCCCGACTCCTGCTACTCGCTATCTTCCTGCTCCTCCAGTGGGTCCTGTCAGTCCAGCCCCTGACACTGAGGAGCCGATGCAGCTTGGGCTTATGCGCCCCACCTTGTCCCCGGAAGAACGTGCTCGTCGCCGACAGTTGAACCTGTGTCTCTACTGTGGAGGGTCTGGTCACTACGTGAACAATTGCCCTGTTAAGACACGTAAGTGCCTCACTTCTGTGTCTTCCAGTCTTGTACCCTTGCCAGTTAATGCCACCCATGTTGCTCTCCCTCTCTCTTTGCAGCTTCAGGAAAAGACGGTCGCGATCAATGCCATTATTGACTCCGGAGCTTGCAGCTGTTTTGTTGATGCCACTTTTGCCAGTTTGCACTCCATATCTCTTCGGAAGAAAGCTCATGGACTATCTGTTTTCCTGGCCGACGGCTCCCGCCTCAAATCGGGTGCGGTAACCCAGGAGACCCTACCCTTGCTGGCCATCTCCCTGTCTCAGCACAAGGAACTACTAACGCTTGATGTAATCTCATCTCCCCTGTTTCCCGTAATCCTGGGCATACCCTGGCTACAGGCCCATAACCTCGCTATTGACTGGTCCACTGGGGAGGTGAGGTTTCAGTCCCCATATTGCCTAGAACATTGTTTACATGGAGTACCTGTTCAGCCTGCTGCACTTCTTTGCCTGGACTCCGATCAGGACTTGTGTCAATCAGTGCCAGAACCATACCACGAGTTCCTTGACGTCTTCAGCAAAAAAGGGGCAGACTCTCTTCTGCCCCACCGTCCATATGACTGTCCCATCGAACTCCTCCCGGGAGCTGAGATTCCGTTTGGACGCATTTTTCCCTTATCGGAAAAGGAGCAGGAGGCATTGAAGACCTACATCACGGAAAATTTGGGAAAGGGGTTCATCCGCCATTCTACTTCACCAGCAGGCGCAGGTATATTCTTTGTTACCAAGAAGGACCAGTCGCTCCGGCCCTGTGTGGACTACCGTGAACTGAACAAAATTATGGTCAAAAAACGTTACCCTCTGCCCTTGATACTGGAGCTTTTCCAGAAATTGAGGTCTGCCACAATTTTTACCAAGTTGGACTTAAGAGGAGCCTACAACTTGGTTCGCATACGGGCTGGAGATGAATGGAAGACAGCCTTCCGAACCCGCTTTGGACATTATGAGTACCTAGTCATGCCCTTTGGCCTCTGCAATGCCCCTGCCACCTTTCAGCATCTCATTAACGATGTGTTTAGAGACTTTCTGGACATTTTTGTCATTGTCTATCTGGACGACATTCTGATTTTCTCCAGATCTCCTCAGCAACACCGTGGGCATGTGGGCAGGGTGCTGCTCCGTCTCCGCCAGCACGGGCTGTATGCCAAAGCCGAGAAATGTAAGTTTGAGCAGCAAGACATTCAATTTCTCGGTCTTGAAATATCCCCAGCAGGTATCAGAATGGATCCGCAAAAAGTATCCGCTATTCTGGACTGGCCTGCACCCAGGGACAAGAAAGGAATTCAACGTTTCGTAGGTTTTGTGAACTTTTACAGGAAGTTCATCAAAGGGTTCTCTGCCATTATCACCCCCATCACTCAGTTGACCAAGCAGAATGTTCGTTTTCACTGGGGGCCAGAGGCCCAGGAGGCCTTCGTAAGACTCAAAGGACTGTTTACTTCTGCCCCCATCCTCAGCCACCCTGACCCATCTCTGCCTTACATCCTTGAAGTGGATGCTTCTGAAGTGGCTGTAGGGGCGGTGGTGTCTCAACGTCAAGGCAGTAAAGATCTGATGCACCCCGTAGGATTCTTTTCCCGGAAACTCTCTCCTGCTGAGAGGAACTACGATGTCGGTGATCGAGAACTGCTGGCCATTAAGTCGGCATTGGAGGAGTGGAGATACTTATTGGAAGGTGCAGTACATCCTGTATTAATCTATACCGACCACAAAAACCTCGAATACTTAAGGACTGCCAAACGTCTGAAGCCCCGGCAGGCCCGTTGGGCCCTGTTCTTTTCTCGGTTCTGCTTTCACATTACGTATCACCCTGGCTCGAAGAATGTGAAACCAGATGCGCTCTCGCGCATGTATGACTGTTCCAAGGACACAGCTGTTCCAGATACTATTCTACCTGTGAGCAACTTCCTACTTGTGCAATCAGATCTCCTTTCTCAGATCAGAGAGGCATCTTTGAACTCACCCACTCCTCCAGGAATTTCTTTGACATCCAGGGAGGGCCTTTTGTGGAAGGGCAGTCAAGTCTTTGTTCCGGAAAATATCCGATTAAGAGTCCTCACTCTGCTTCATGACCACCCATTGGCAGGGCATTTTGGGGTCCGCAAGACTTTGGAGCTTGTGCAACGCACTTTCTGGTGGCCGGGCTTAAAGGAATTTTGTGCTAAGTACGTCAGTTCTTGCCCTGTTTGCATCCGAAGTAAAACAGTTAGGAACCGAGCCTGGGGACTTCTGAAACCTCTTTCTGCACCCGATCGGCCTTGGCAAATGATCTCTATGGATTTTATAGTTGAGCTTCCATCCTCCGAGGGTTGCACAGCCATTTTTGTAGTTGTGGATCAACTTTCCAAGATGGCTCATTTCCTACCGCTGAAAGGAACCCCATCGGCATCAGAAACAGCCCGTATCTTTGTCAAGGAGATCATTAGGCTACATGGGGTACCTGCCAATATAGTGTCAGACAGAGGGGTCCAATTCACATCCCGGTTCTGGAGGGTCCCGTGTGAGACCTTGAAGATCGAGCTGGCCTTGTCATCTGATTTTCATCCCCAGACCAACGGGCAGACTGAGCGAACAAACCAGACTCTTGAACAATATATCAGATGTTTCACGTCCTTTGTACAGGATGATTGGGTGTCTCTTCTGCCCTTAGCAGAATTCGCTTATAACAATGCCAGTCATTCAGCCACAGGACAATCCCCGTTTTTTGCTAATTATGGGTTTCACTTATCACTTCTCCCTGATTTTCTTCCAGAATCTTCAGTGCCAGCAGTCCAGGACACAGTGACCTTCCTCAGCCGTAACAACCGGGTTTTGCAAGAAGCAATAACCAAGGCCCAAGCGGATAGCAAGAAAGCCTTCGATCGGAAAAGAAGGGGAGAATTGGATCTTAAAGTCGGGGATCAGGTATGGCTTTCTACTTCTAATCTTAAGTTAGCCTGCCCCTCTAAAAAGTTTGCACCCAAATTTCTGGGCCCCTTCCCGGTGAAGAGGAAAATTAACAAAGTCTCCTATGAGCTGTCCCTACCTGTATCAATGAAATTGCACCCGGTTTTCCATGTGTCTCTGCTAAAACCTTCGGTACCTGACCCCTTCCCCAATAGAGGTACTAGACCACCTGAACCCGTCATAGTTGATGGTAGTGAAGAATATGAAGTAGAGGCTATTCTGGACTGTAGAAGAGGGCAAGGGCAAAGACAGTTCCTGATTAAGTGGAAGGGTTACGGCCCAGAGAGCAATTCTTGGGAACCTGATAGTAACCTAATCTTCAGGCTGGAAGATTAATCCATGAGTTTTTTTCTTCTCACCTGGAAAAAGGGAACATCTTGGGCACCCGGAGGTTTCCCCTTGTGGGGGGGCAATGTCAGGGCTCTGCACGCGCGGTTGGACAGACCGGGCATCGGCGCGTGTGTGCGCGCCAGTGTGCATCCCGGGAGCACGCGCGCATCGCGTGCACGTGCATGCGCGCGCGCACATGCACGCGCTAGCACGGTTTGGCGCCAGTGGGCCTATTTAAAGGTGACAGCCGCACTTGTTCAGTGCTGTTTTGTCTGCAGCTGTACCTGAGACTTCTGTTACCTGCCTATCTGTTTACTGTTAATGACCCGGCTCACGTCTGACTCTGCTGCCTTCTCCTGCTCTGATCCCGGCTTGCCTGACCCTGCTTATGGACTGCTTATCCTTGATGCTGAACCTCTGCTAGCCTGTGACCTTGCTTCTGCCTGCCGCTCCTGCTTCCTGCCTGCCTGATCTGACCCGGCCTGTTTGACTAATCTTCTGCTTGTTCCAAGTGTGCTGCACTCCTTCCAGGATCCACTACCACTGTTCCAGTGTCTGCTGCTATCCGGCTGTGTGATCATCCTTCTGTTCTACCAGCTTCTGCCAGTTCCTGCAGTTCCAACCGTCCAGAGGACTACTCCCACTGCCTGCATCAACTGCTGCTTCCAGCTCAGACACTCCTACCCCGCTGCGCTCACGGGTCCACTGTCTCACTCCAGTGGACCCTGAACCAGAGTCGTAAGAGAAGTCTTCTCCACCAAGTCAGGCTCACCTCCCAGGTACCTAACAATGTGGTAGCAAAAGAGTAATTTGGTGAACATAATTGGAATTTATTGGTTGCCATAAAATACAATTTGGAAACATTGAATATAGACATATTGAGGTGATTCATAGGTAATACAGTACATCTCAGTCAAAATATAAATGTCACATAAAACAGCAAAGAACAGCTTTCCAAAGTGCACCAAAACCATAATAATAGTAAAATTGTAAAATTTGGATAATGCCTGCAAAGACTCAGGCCTCTTGGATCTTGAGTAAAATATAGAATTGACTGGCAAAGTTAAATGGATATTGATGAATAACAAGGTGTATGGCATCTCTACCTGTTTCGTGGCTGGGGGCCACTCGTCAGGAGCCAGCACTTGATGTTTCTAAAAATAGGAATATTGGCATTAACTTACTTAGTAGAATAAATGTAAATATGGGCAGGGGTAGTACTGAAAACCCCCGTACCAAATACAATTAAATGTACTCGAGTTCAAAAGATGGTGGTGTGGTGCCAGGCGACACTAGCAATCCGAGCTGTAATCCCCACTAGGAGCCACGGAGGTCAGTCCAGCGGAGGCACCCAATAGGCACCAACCAGGCAGGCACGGAACCGTGGGAACCTAAGTGTAAAGTGAAATATAGGGTGAACTAATATATTCACATAGGAGAGGTGAAAGGTGTGGAGGGGAGTGAAAAAGGGAATCGTAGTGGGGGGGGAGGAATGGTGAAAACTAACACAAGGAAAGAAGGGGTGGGGTGGAGGAATGGAATGGAGGCAAGATAGCACCAGTGAAAGAAGGAAGGTGAAAGGTGAAAGAGATGTGGATAAAAAGGTGACTGAATACCTGAAATGGAGACCAAATGATTCAAGAGGAGAGAAAGTCTGAGTTGTGTGTAGACCAGTGTAAATAGGAGCCGCGTGTGCCGAATACAATACATAATATTATCAAAATATTCCAAGAATGGAGAAATCTTTGTGAACGAGGGACAAGACTGAGACACAATATTGGGTGCCTGTGATCTTTGGGCCCTCAGACAGCACTGCATTAAAAAAAAGCATAAGTCTGTAATGGACATCACTGCATGGGCTCAGGAATCTTTCTACAAATCACTGTCTGTGAACACAGTTTGCCGTGCTGTCGAAATATAAACAATAAGGCCATCTCATGCAAAGAAGAATGAAAAAAAAGAAAGATCCAGAAACGCAGCCGTCTTATCTGGGCCAATGCATATTTAAAATGGGCTGTTGGAAAGTGGAAAACTGTTCTGGGGTCAGATGAATCGAAGTTTAGGATTCTTTTTAGCAGCCATGGGTGCTGTGTCCTCTGTAGTAAAGAGAAAGGAGACCTTCTGGCTTGTTACCAGCGCTCAGTTCGAAAAACCTGCATCTCTGATAGTTTGGTATGCATTAGTGCATATAGAATGGGCAACTTGCACATCTGGAACAACACCATTAATGCTGAAAAATATATCTAGGTTTTAGAACAGCACATTCTCAGACAAGAATGGGACCACATTCCTCTTCCAAAACTCAAGCATCTAGTCTCCCAGAGTGTTTACAGAGTGTTGTTAAAAGAAGAGGGTATGTTACCCCATGGTAAACATGGCCCTGTCGCAACTTTTTTGGAATTGGTTTTGTGCTTTGCCAGCTTTTCGTAATTTCATAATATTATCATTATAAAAATATTTATAATGCAGAAAACATGAAATAAATGTATAGAATTACTATTAATTTTAACATAGCTATCCAACCACTAATATATCAGTCTTTCCAGTTGCCATACATTTATATGTGACACGTGATGGTATTCCCTAAGATTGTATACTGTATACTCCAGTGACCTACCCTAAAGTCATGGTCCTTAAAGTGATTGTAAATGATCACCCATTCAGTTTAAAAAATAAATGAAAGGCAAATCATATATACACTATATTGCCAAAAGCATTGGGACGCCTGCCTTTACACACACATGAACTTTAACAGTTCTTAGTTCATAGGGTTCAATATTGAGTTGGCCCATCCTTTGCAGCTATAACATCTTTGACTCTTCTGGGAAGGCTGTCCACAAGGTTTAGGAATGTGTCCAGAAGCGCATTTGTGAGGTCAGGCATTGATGTGGACAAGAAGGCCTGGCTCTCAGTCTCCGCTCCAATCTATCCCAAAGGTGTTCTATCAGGTTGAAGTCAGGACTCTGTACAGGCCAGTCAAGTTCCTCCAACGCAAACTTGCTCACCCATGTCTTTATGGACCTTGATTTGTGCACTGGTCCAAATCATTTGGTGGAGGGAGAAGTATGGTGCAGGGTTTTTTTTCCAGGGTTTTCACTTGACCTCTTAGTTCCAATGAAGAGAACTCTTAAGGCATCAGCATACCAAGACATTTTGGACAATTTCATGCTTCCAACTTTGTGGGAACAGTTTTGGGATGGCCCCTGTTCCAACATGATGGTCCATAAAGACATGTCTTTATATTCTCTCTTAAAGTGGAGTTCCACCTGGGGATAAAAATGAAAAGTCAGCAGCTGCAAATACTGTAGTTGCTGACTTTTAATATTTGGACACTTACCTGTCCAGGGAGCCCGCAATGTCGGTACCTCAGCTGATTTTCGGATTGGCTGTCAGGGACTGCCACCGCCATCTTCACTAAGGGAAACCAGCCACAAAGCTACTCCCTGCTGTGCATTTGTGAAGCACACTGCGCTTTCCATTTTGCCCAGCGGTGGAGGAAGGAGGAGGGGAGCTGAACCTCCGAGGGACCCGGAGGTGGGGAAGGGGACCTGCCAAAAACAGGTCCCGTTCCCTCCTTCCCCCTAAAAGGTGCCAAATGTGGCACCAGAGGGGGGGAGGAAACAAATAATCGGAGGTTCCACTTTTGGGTGGAACTCCGCTTTAACTTAACTTTTTTTCACTTAAGCAAATTCTAAACTTTCCAAAGCTGCTGCTCAAGAAAATGGCCATTGTGTACAAAGGGTCCCAAATTTTAGATGACTTTCAGAGTCAGTTCATATGATCTCTTGTCAAGGAGTTAGCACTCTGAATTTGGAAGTAGTATTGGCATGACCGCTGAGATTTGTTACACAGCTGAGAACATTATATCAACCTTTACATTTAAAATGAAGGCATAGTCTACTGCAGCAACGTAGTTCCTTACAGGTTAATGTCTGCAAAATCTCAACATCATATGATCAATATTACGCTGACAAACATTAATCATTCTATCTGTAGATTTAAACGTAGAATAACAGTTTATGGTTTCCAATGAACAGCTGGGTTTATAGCCACACCCCTCTTTATCTGGAATAGATTTATAGGGAACAGATTATTATATATTTGTCTTAGGGCCACCATGTCAGAAGAAATATAGTCTTGATGAACTTGGAGCACACACAGTATTAGTGTATTTATTGCTTTACACGGAACAGGTGGAAAGGTGACCTCCAGCAAACAGCCTGGCAATGTATAATGTGTCCATTGCACTGACAGGTGCAGAATTGGGTCTTAACAACATATCCTCAACTCAGCACAGAGCTCAAGATCTCAGTCTCCTAAGGGAGGAAAAACAGCTAGTTAAAAGTTTAAACCTACAAGGTGGAACAATGTAACTAGATAACATGACTTTGAAAAAGGATGTTTTTTTTTTCCTTACAAAACTATGACTTTGCATGGCTACCGAGCTGTTATGATTAGTCCAAACACTTTTCAAATAGGCAAAAGAACAGCTGTGCAGACGGGAGAAAGCTCAACTTCTGACATATCTTTTTTTTTCCAAGACACATTTTCAGATGCTGTAAAATCAAGTATCAAAGCATGTTCTGCAAGACAAAAACAAAATCGTACTTTTCTATCAGCTGAAGAAAGCTTTGCTGTACTTCTACTATTAATAATAATAATAATAATAATAATAATAATGGTTGTAATTTTTTTTTTTATTATTCTAATAACAATGTTAATGTTATTAAGTGTAGCACCCTCTAGTGTGCTACTAGTGTTAGTGTAAGTAAATTTATTTTGTTATGACTTATGGTAACTGTGTGAGTCTGTAATTAGGTTGGGTTAATGTAGGTCAGGCTGAATGGTGCTATAGTGCAGGTCTCTGGATCTAGAGGTTGGAGAAGCTTAGGGAAGCTAGTGGGCAGAGGCCAGAAGGGCCGATCTGCACACTTGGGGGAATCTAGCCAAACCCCAGACAGAGGGCCTGGCAGGGTGGATAGCTCAGCCCTTAAATATGGTGGAGCCTGGCCAGAAGGGGAGCCCAGTTAAAGATGGAGTGCTGAGGAGGCTGTTGGTGGTCTAGGAGGGGACCCCTGGATCTAGGGGGGCTCTGCCTCCAGGCTGGGCTCAGGTTGGCTTGAAAGAATCCTTTCAGCATTTGGTTTGAGAAATAATCTTGCAAAGAGCAGCAGGTAGCAAGGAGGACAGACTAAGTATACCCGACCACCAAGGGATTCACAAGGGGGGAGACTATCACATGTAGCTTAACTGCTTGTCCTGGGAGACCTTCACAGCAGCCGGGTGGACTGGTAGACAAGCAGCCAATAGAGCTGGTAGTACCTGTAGTACCTGCAGGTGGTGGAGCTTGGAGCAGTTCTACAAGAGGAGAGGAGATACTGCTGCATGCAGTTTTGCAACAATTTGTGCTGTTTTTCAAAGGGGGCTGAGAGCTCCTGGTCGGTAAGGGACTCTACCGCTGATCCAAGAAACTGGGTGTTTCTTGCAAGGAGAACAGTCTAGGATCTTTTCTCTGTACATAGGAAGGAAGTTGTCCTTATCTGTTGTTCTTTAAGTCAAGTTGGACATCTCATACTCCCTATACCCTATCTAAGTTGTTTTCCCGAATACAACAACAAAAACAAGCCTATGGACTGATTTCTTGTGTCTGGATGCAAGTTGGAAATGCATGCTTCATGGCTGTTCAGGATTAGGGGAAACCAGTAACCAGCACCCCTTGCGGGGATAGTGCTACATGAGCATTTATGATACAGTATCACACAAAAGTGAGTACACCCCTCACATTTTTGTAAATATTTTATTCTATCTTTTCATGTGACAACACTGAAGGAATGACACTTTTCTACAATGTAAAGTAGTGAGTGTACAGCTTGTATAACAGTGTAAATTTGCTGCCCCCCCCCCCCAAAAATAACTCAACACACAGCCATTAATGTCTAAACCGCTGGCAACAAAAGTGAGTACACCCCTAAGTGAAAATGTCCAAATTGGGCCCAATTAGCCATTTTTCCTCCCCGATGTCATGTGACTCATTAGTGTTACAAGGTCTCAGGTGTGAATGGGGAGCAGGTGTGTTAAATTTGGTGTTATCACTCTCACTCTCTCATTCTGGTCACTGGAAGCTCAACATGGCACCTCATGAAAAAGAACTCTCTGAGGATCTGAAAAAAAGAATTGTTGCTCTACACAAAGATGGCCTGGGCTATAAGAAGATTGCCAAGACCCTGAAACTGAGCTGCAGCACAGTGGCGAAGATCATACAGCAGTTTAACAGAACAGGTTCTACTCAGAACAGGCTTCCCCATGGTCGACCACAGAAGTTGAGTGCACGTGCTCAGAATCATATAAGAGGTTGTCTTTGGGAAATAGACATATGAGTGCTGCCAGCATTGTTGCAGAGGTTGAAGGGGTGGGGGGTCAGTCTGTCAGTGCTCAGACCATACGTTGCACAATGCATCAAATTAGTCTGCATGGCTATCATCCCAGAAGGAAGCCTCTTCTAAAGATGATGCACATGAAAGCCTGCAAACAGTTTACTGAAGACAAGCAGACTAAGGACATGGATTACTGGAACCATGCCCTGTGGTCTGATGAGACCAAGATAAGCTTATTTGGTTCAGATGGTGGTGGTAGTGTCATGGACTGGGGCTGCATGAGTGCTGCCGACACTGGGGAGCTACAGTTCATTGAGGGAACCATGAATGCCAACGTGTACTGTGACATACTAAAACAGAACATGATCCCCTCACTTCAGAGACTGGGACGCAGGGCAATATTCCAACATGATAATGACCCCAAACACACCTCCAAGATGACCACTGCCTTGCTAAAGAAGCTGAGGGTAAAGGTGATGGACTGGCCAAGCATGTCTCCAGACCTAAACCCTATTGAGCATCTGTGGGGCATTCTCAAATGGAAGGTGGAGGAGTGCAAGGTCTCTAACATCCACCAGCTCCGTGATGTCATCATGGAGGAGCGGAAGAGGACTCCAGTGGCAACTTGTGAAGCTCTGGTGAACTCCATGTCCAAGAGGGTTAGAGCAGAAGTAAACCCATCGATCTAACAGTTTGAAAAAACAGTTACATTCCCGGCATGCCGGAAATGCTAACTGCCACATTGGTTGTACTCTCAACCAAACTGTCAAACTATCTAATGGCTGGTGTCATAACTGATCACATGTGCAGCCTCATGACAGTTAAAGATTAAGCGGAGGCCAAGATGGCAGCTTCCTTGGCTGAAAACGATAGAAGGGTTTACTTCCACTTTAAGGCAGTGCTGAAAAATAATGGTGGCCACACAAAATATTGACTCTTTAGGCCCCATTTGGACATTTTCCCTTAGGGGTGTACTCACTTTTGTTGCCAGTGGTTTAGACATTAATGGCTGTGTGTTGAGTTACTTTGAGGGGATGGCAAATTTACATTGTTACACAAGCTGTACACTCACTACTTTACGTTGCAGCAAAGCATAATTTGTTCAGTGTTGTCACATGAAGAGAGAGAGATAAATAAATATATCTATCTATCTATATATATATATATATATATATATATATATACAGTGCCTTGCGAAAGTATTCGGCCCCCTTGAACTTTTCAACCTTTTGCCACATTTCAGGCTTCAAACATAAAGATATAACATTTTAATTTTTTGTGAAGAATCACCAACAAGTGGGACACAATTGTGAAGTGGAACGAAATCTATTGGATATTTTAAACTTTTTTAGCAAATAAAAAACTGAAAAGTGGTTTGTGCAAAATTATTCGGCCCCTTTACTTTCAGTGCAGCAAACTCACTCCAGAAGTTCAGCGAGGATCTCTGAATGATCCAATGTTGTCCTAAATGACTGATGGTGATAAATAGAATCCACCTGTGTGTAATCAAGTCTCTGTATAAATGCACCTGCTCTGTGATAGTCTCAGGGTTCTGTTGAAAGCGCAGAGAGCATCATGAAGACCAAGGAACACACCAGGCAGGTCCGTAATACTGTTGTGGAGAAGTTTAAAGCCGGATTTGGATACAAAAAGATTTCCCAAGCTTTAAACATCCCAAGGAGCACTGTGCAAGCGATCATTTTGAAATGGAAGGAGTATCAGACCACTGCAAATCTACCAAGACCTGGCCGTCCCTCTAAACTTTCAGCTCAGACAAGGAGAAGACTGATCAGAGATGCAGCCAAGAGGCCCATGATCACTTTGGATGAACTGCAGAGAACTACAGCTGAGGTGGGAGAGTCTGTCCATAGGACAACAGTCAGTCGTACACTGCACAAATCTGACCTTTATGGAAGAGTGGCAAGAAGAAAGCCATTTCTCAAAGATATCCATAAAAAGTCTTGTCTAAAGTTTGCCACAAGCCACCTGGGAGACACACCAAACATGTGGAAGAAGGTGCTCTGGTCAGATGAAACCAAAATCGAACTTTTTGCCCACAATGCAAAACGATATGTTTGGCGTGAAAGCAACACAGCTCATCACCCTCAACACACCATCCCCACTGTCAAACATGGTGGTGGCAGCATCATGGTTTGGGCCTGCTTTTCTTCAGCAGGGACAGGGAAGATGGTTAAAATTGAGGGGAAGATGGATGCAGCCAAATACAGGACCATTCTGGATGAAAACCTGTTGGAGTCTGCAAAAGACCTGAAACTGGGACGGAGATTTATCTTCCAACAAGACAATGATCCCAAACATACAGCAAAATCTACAAAGGAATGGTTCACAAATAAACATATCTAGGTGTTAGCCCTTGTACACACGGTCGGAGAATCTGTCGGAATGTGTCCTATCGGACCTTGTCGTCGGATAATCCGACTGTGTGTGGTATGCATCGGACTGATTCCATCGGAATATCCGTCGGACCCAATTTTCCAACATGTTGGAAATATTTCCCGACCAACTGGGCCGGTCGGACATACTCCGATCATGTGTAGAGAATTTTGATCGGACCAAGTGCTACGCATGCTCAGATCAAATTCCTACATCAAAGCTATTGGCTACTAGCCTGAATGTAGTCCCATCGTAACGAAATTACGTCATCACATTCTGAAAGATCAGATTTTTCGTCCAACTTTGTCCGACCGTGTGTATGCAACAGTTTCGGAAAAGATCCGACGGACAAAATCCAACGGGCAAAATCCGACGGATTTGGTTGTGGAAATCTCCAACCGTGTGTACAGGGGCTTAGAATGGCCAAGTCAAAGTCCAGACCTGAATCCAATCGAGAATCTGTGGAAAGAGCTGAAAACTGCTGTTCACAAACGCTCTCCATCCAACCTCACTGAGCTTGAGCTGTTTTGCAAGGAAGAATGGGCAAGAATTTCAGTCTCTCGATGTGCAAAACTGATAGAGACATACCCCAAGCGACTTGCAGCTGTAATCGCAGCAAAAGGTGGCTCTACAAAGTATTAACGCAAGGGGGCCGAATAATTTTGCACGCCCCCCTTTTCATTTTTTTATTAGTTAAAAAAGTTTCAAAAATCCAATAGATTTCGTTTCACTTCACAATTGTGTCCCTCTTGTTGGTGATTTTTCACAAAAAATAAAAATTTTATATCTTTATGTTTGAAGCCTGAAATGTGGCAAAAGGTTGAAAAGTTCAAGGTGGCCGAATACTTTCGCAAGGCACTGTATATATATATTATATATATAGTATATACAGCATATATATATATATTGGGCATGCCTTGTCTTTTAACCACTTGCTTACTGGGCACTTAAACACCCTTCCTGCCCAGACCAATTTTTAGCTTTCGGTGCTCTCACACTTTGAATGACAATTACTCAGTCATGCAACACTGTACCCAAATGAATTTTTTGTCCTTTTTTTTCCACAAATAAAGCTTTCTTTTGGTGGTATTTGGTCACCTCTGGGGTTTTTATTTTTTGCGCTATAAATTAAAAAAGACCGAAAATTTTGAAAAAAAACGCATATTTCTTTGTTTCTGTGACAGAATTATGCAAATTATAAATTTTTCTTCATACATTTTGGCCACAATTTATACTGCTACATATCTTTGGTAAAAATAACCCAAATTAGTGGATATTATTTGGTCTTTGTGAAAGTTAGAGAGTCTACAAGCTGTGGTGCGAATCGCACAAAATTGATCACATCTGATGTACTGGTGGACTATCTCGCTTCTTGTGACCCGAACAAGTCAGGAAAGTACAAATACCCCCCAAATGACCCCTTTTTGGAAAGTAGACATTCCAAGGTATTTAGTAAGAGGCATAGTGAGCTTTTTGATGTTGTCATTTTTTTCCCACAATTCTTTGCAAAATTAAGATTTTTCATTTTTTTTTTCTCCACAAAATTGTCATTGTAATAGGTTATTTCTCTCACATGGCATGTGTATACCACAAATGACACCCCCCAAAAAATTCTGCTACTCCTCCTGAGTATTACAATACCACATGTGTGGGACTTTTTCACAGCCTGGCCACATAGAGAGGCCCAACATGCAGGTAGCGCCATCATGTGTTATAGGAACATAAATTACACATCTAACTTGTTGACTATTTATTACACTTTTGAAGCACCAGGACAATGACACGTGACACGTGACACTGATGACAGATGGCACTGATACGTGGCAATGATGACACTTATACGTGGCACTGATGACAGATGGCACTAATATGTGGCACTGATGACAGATGGCACTAATATGTGGCACTGATGACACGTGGCACTTATACATGGCACTGATGACACGTGGCACTAATACGTGGCACTGATGACAGATGGCACTAATACGTGGCACTAATACGTGCCACCGATGACAGATGGCACTAATACATGGCACCGATGACGCGTGACACTGATGACAGATGGCACTGATAAGTGGCATTGATGACAGATAGCACTAATACGTGGCACTGACAACAGATGGCACGTGACACTGACAGGTGGCACTGATGACAAATGGCACTGATACGTGGCACTGATGACAGATAGCACTAATACGTGGCACTGATGGCACTATGTGGCACTGATGACACGTGGCACTGATGACAGATGGCACTTATACGTGGCACTGATGACAGATGGCACTGGGGACAAATGGCACTGACAACAGATGGCACTGGGGCAGGTGGCACTGGGGGCAGGTAGCACTGGGGTGGATGGCACGGGGGGCAGGTAGCACTGGGGTGGATGGCACTGGGGCAGATGGCACTGGGGCAGAATGGCACTGCTGGGGGGGATGGATGGCACTGCTGGGGGAGGATGGATGGCACTGCTGGGGGAGGATGGATGGCACTGCTGGGGGAGGATGGCACTTTTTTTTTTTATCAAAGCAAATCAGAACGGCTGCCGCTGCAGCCGTTCATCTCTCCCCTCTCACACTCTGTCTGTGTGAGGAGGGAGAGCGGCGCTGAGAGATGATCTCATATGTTTACATATGAGATCATCTCCCATTGGACACGCCGATCGCACTGTAAACGGCCGCTGTGATTGGCCGTTTACAGCGATCTGTGTTTGCCTGTCCCCGGGGGACACGGCGAACACAGAACTTCCGCGATACGCGCCCGCGGCGGCGCGCATTGCGGAAGTAGACATTAGGACGTCCAGGGACAGCCTCCCGGACGAACGTGCCTGCTCTACGGCTGTCATTCGGCTATAGGGCGGGCGCGAGGTGGTTAATATCCCTGGATGACTGCTCTTGTCTGTTTGGCCTATGATATATTAACCTATTAAATAACTATTAGTGCAAGTGTCTGCCCCGGGCTTCTCTAGCAGTATTCATCTCCCTGTGGAAGCATCTAGCTGCATTTCTTTCCCTTCCTCCTTTTATTTTATACCACATTGATCGCTGTGGGGTTATCTTCTTGGTATAATCTCTGTGGTGTTACTTTCTAAATATAAATCCTAATGAATGTGAAATGCATAGAGCATCATGATCCTGCTCTGGCATTTGCTAAACATTGTGTATGTAAAATATACACTGTTTAACAAAGCTATTGGGGATATATGCCTATATGACCAGATGGACCCAAACAAAGTGTTTCCCAGCGATTGTGTGATCTAATTGGAAATAAGAAGATGCAGCACTCTCAACAGAAGCAATCCAATCCTAGTGTGCAGTCTGCAACACAGGTGCCAAGGTTCAGTGAGTTTTCTCCCACTAATTGCAATATATAAGAGAGAAGAGCCAGCAACTCCAAAGTCCTTGTTACAAAAATGTATTGGTTACATATAAGCATTAAAAAGCCAGCAGCAGACGTGTTTCAGCCTGAGCCTTAGTCATAGCTATGACTTAGGCTCGGGTCGAAACGCAACTTCTGTTTGCTTGCCTGGCCGACCGGGTAGCATGCTCGGACAAGGGTCTGATGTGGACCTGGGGGAACCCCCATGCCGATTTTTTGCGGCGTTGGGGTTCCCCTTTAAGTCCATACCAGGTGGCGGGGTCAGCGACGTCTCCTTCGCGGGCCCCGCCTACCTGGAGACCCGCTCAAAATGAGCGGACTTTACTCCGGTCGGGAAAAGTCCGTTCATTTCAAAAGTATGGTGGACTGGCATACGCACGGCCGGATTGTCCGCCGAAATGCAAGTCCGGCGGGAAGATTGGAGTGCAAAACTACTTTCTAAGTCTGCCGTACTTTCGGGTAAAAAAAGTCTGCCGGAGGCTACACACGGGGGGATTGTCCGGCGGACTTGAGTTTGCCGGACTTTCCCCCCAGATTGTTTGATCGTGTGTACGCGGCATTACCGAAATAGATGGATCCGAATGTCATACGACATCGAATCGAATGAGCATGAATATCCCAATAGATGTATTCTCCCAAGTGGAACCAGGAATTCAGTAGCGTCTCCTCTCTACTTGAAAGGTCTCTATGCATGGGCGTCCGCAGAAATCTTTTCAGGGAGGGGCATCATTTTAAGGTCACCCATGCTCTGACCCTTTTCGGCAGTGTCATTATCACATTATCAGGGTCATAGACTGCAGACGTAGTACAGGTGATGGTCAGAGACTGCAGACATGGCCCAAGAGACTGTCAGAGACTGTGGACATGGCCCAAGAGACTGTCAGAGACTGCGGACATGGCCCAAGTGACTGTCAGACTGCGAACATGGCCCAAGAGACTGTCAGAGATGGCATACATGGATCATGAGACTGTAAGAGACTGCGGACATGGCACAAGAGATGACCAGAGACTGCATACATAGCCCAAGAGACTGTCAGAAACTGCATACATGGCACAAGAGACTGTCAGAAACTGCATACATGTGGGGGGTGATAGAGAGAGAGAGGGGGGTGACAGAAAGAGACAGAGGGGGTGACAGAGAGAGACAGGGTGACAGAGAGAGAGGGGGGTGAAAAAGACAGAGGGGTGAGAGAGAGAGAGGGGGGTGACAGAGAGGGGTGATGGGGGTCATAACTCTTGATCCAATCCCTGATTCCGGGGGGGGGGCACTTGCCCCCCCTTGCCTCTACCTGCGGACGCCCATGTCTCTATGGTATCCGACCAACATAGGTAATTTTACTTTGCCAATAATGGAACCCACTGCCGAATCCCATTCTTTCACTTATTTCACCTATTGTGACTTTAATGTTTCATTATTCAATATCATATGTTTTAAAATTTATTTGTTAGCACTACATTTTCTTTAGCACTTTATTTGAATATTTGTCACATTCTAGGTAGCTGCTTTTTCACAGTTTTTTATAGGGTTGCACAGTCATATTTTTATTCACGTAATATGGGATACCCACTTAGCTTCAAACAAACTTTAGGGACACTTCTTCTATATACAGTCTATATACACTTCACTGCTTTCTCCAGCACTCACTTGCTTGCAGAACTCCAACTGTCTCCCCTTGTTGAAATATGGTAGTTAAGGCCGATTACAGGCAGGTACTTACAGCCCCTATACTTGAAGTTAGGGTGACACAGCTTACACCTTCCCAGTACTTCCTGGCTAACTTCTCCACAGTCCTCCCAGAGTTACACTTTTTCCACAGTTCTCCCAGACTGAACACTCACATGTCCACCCGTCTGACTTCTCAGGAGATCTCCTGGAAGCGCTGACTTGCTCCTGCTGCCCTTTCTTGATCCCATGCCTCCAGGAAAGGATTCCTCTGTGTGTTTTAGAGGGTCCCTCCAGCACCCGAGCCCCAGGCCTGAGGTCACCCCCCCCCCCCAGACTAGGGGGCACCCTCAAGGGCCTCTGACAACATCCTCAGAACTCCATCTCCTTCTTTCACCTGACTGCTCCTGCTGGCATGACTTATTTATGAGGTGCCTACCCCCTTTCAGACCCTTTTTGCTGGGGATTGGTCAAGGATCTCAAAAATATGCAAAGCAGCTCTTCCTAGTATCCACCCACTACATCCGGAAGCTTCTCCACGGTTCCAGCCATCCAGCCTCCCTGAGTCAGTCAGCCCTGACCCAGATTCAACCCAAGCCTGGCTTTCAGCTAGACCAATTCTCCTACACTAACAAACTTATATACATCTAGCGCACTAGCTAGAGGGTCCTAAACTTGATTACTGAAGCGCTGCTAGTGACATTGATCCTGATTCCTGCTGTGATTTTGTTCCAGTACCTACTACTTCATATCTTCTCCCTTTATTCCTGATCCCAGTTCTGGCTTTCTAAATGATCCATCTCCTTCCATCTTTTGTCTTACCCTTTTTGTATGTATTCCACTTTTATATACATATTGTATTATAGTTAGGTTGCTAAATAGGTATTTTGTCACTTGGTTCATCGTTCACATGCTGCATAGCTTAACTTTTGTTGTGTTTTATGTTTGTTGGATGTGTTTTTGCTTTATTATTAATCCATTTTACTTAACCATACACAGTCTGGTTTCAGTTTCCTACGTAAAGCGATGCTGAACTCATCATTCTTGCTGTTGTTGGATACCTGCACGAAATATCCCTTACATCTCTAACCCTTAAACCCCCCCCCCCCCAAATTCCTCTCCTAGCACAAATCCTCTCCAACCCAAACCCCCCCAGCACAAATCTTCCTCCCCCCAATCCCCCCACTTAGCACAAATCCTCTCCCTCTTCCAAATGCCCCATCCTAGCAGAAATTCCCCCACCTCCTCCATATTAAAATTCCCCCTTCCCTCTCTGAAACTTAAATACCTCAGATGTTACAACTGCTGGAACTCACTAAACCAGTAGTGACAGAAGCAGAGAGGAGGAAAGAGTCTGGAAGAGGTGCAGGTTCTGCCCTCCCCCTTCCAGCTTCTCGTTCCTGTCTGCATCAGCAGTCCATCATTTGCCAGCCAAGCCACTGCTAGTCTGCTATCTATCAGCCTAGAGTCTGCTGCATCTGTTGCTATCTGCTGTCCAGGCTATCTGATCCATCCCTGGTGAAGCAAAAGCCAGTTACCTGCACAGTCTGCTGGACATCTCACAAGCACTTGAACCTCACTGCACTCTTGTGACCACTCTCTCACTAACAGCGGCCCCTGAGCTTGAGTTCATACAGGTCATACAGGTCCCTGAGCTTGAGTTCATACAGGTCAATGTATGAACTCTTTCTGTAGTCTTGTCTGTAGTCTGAGAACTGACACTTCTTGTAAATAAACTATATATCCCACAATCCCTGGGTTTCTCAGTCGAGTGGTCTTTGAGTGAGAGCTAATTAAAGAGCTTACCAGGCTGGAAAAGATAGGTTTGTTTTATCATATCAGCACTCATACATTTGTCATGCCACACAAAGGCATGTACTGGATGCTTCATCACTGGATGAAGTGACCTGGAACAAGAAGCTGCTTCCTGTCCCTCTGTTGAATAGGGATAAGCTAGGTGAATGAATATATGGATACAGGGAAATTAACCAGTCATGACATTGCAACTGCAATCACAACACATGAACCCATCATTGTAAGGTAAGGCAAACAAACAACACAGTCTAATTACACTATGGATGCACTGATACCATATTTTTTAACACTGAGTATGAGTACCAAACGCTTAGAGGAAGAGTAGGTAGAGGGGTGGTTTGGAAGGTGGGGGGGGGGGGGGTTGTTAGGGAGTTGGGTGAGGGCTGGGGTGAGGGCAGGGTGGGATGGGGGAGTAGAGGGGTAAGTGATGGCAGGATAGTTGAGGGTGGGGTGAAATAGGGATTGTGGGGTGTTAGAGTTGGGATAGAAAAGGCTGTGGTCACTGGGGGGGGGGAGAGGAAGGGGATGGGAAGGTCATTGGGGGACATGGGAGCACAGATGACAGCTGGTGGAGGGAAGGAGGACACAACACAGGGAGGGCAGGAGGATACAACACAAGGAGAGCACAGGAGGCAGGAGTGCACAGTACAGGGCAGGCAGGACAGTTCAGTACGGGGGGCATAAGGGCACAGTTCAGGGGGGGTAGGAGGGCACAGTAAGGGGGTTAGAAGGGCACAGTAAGGGGGGGTAGGAGGGCATAGTACTTGGGGGTAGGAGGGCATAGTACTTGGGGGTAGGAAAAGCACAGTAAGGGAGGTAGGAGGGCACAGTACAGGGGTCACTGCTGGCAGTGCACTAGGCATAGCTCTGTCTCCCATCCCTGCATTGTACACAGCCTGGACACAGGCAGAGCTCCTGCTCCCCACACAACACATACTGGAGCTGAAATTTGATTCCCTTACAGCTACAATGAGCACAGTGTATAGCTAGCTACTGGTTGCAGTTACGACATGTGAAATTCCATGGTAGGAATGACAACTTAGTTGCAGTAGCTAACTATATAGTGTGCACATCGTAGCTGTAAGGGAATGGGATGGGGTACACCACCCCTCCCCAGTACTCCCTTAGACCTGGACATGATATTACCACTGCTGCTTGTGCTGGAGGAATGTCTACTGCTCCGATCACTGCTGCCTCTCCTCTCCATCCCCTGTGATTGAAGCAATACAGATCCCGGGGATGATGGGTGCGGCGGGGGGGGGGGGCAATCACAAGCACCATCACCACGACAGTCTGCTTCTTTGGCTCTCCATGAAGCAGATGAAATCCACTCCACCTCCTCTAGAGGGAGATCGGTGCTTGTAATTGCACCCCCTCCTGCACTGATTTCCCCAGACTGTCCATTAGATTCCCCCTGCTCTGGGCCCCCCTGTGTATGCAGTACTGACACCTTCCACTGCTCCATTCCCCCAAAAAGCATTGTGGAAAACAAATGTAAAAAATAGAAAAACTGCAACAAATAATAATAAATTAAAAAAATAATTTAAAAAATTAATAAATAATTAAAAAAGTGAAGGGCTCATTCCCATGGGTTCTCTTGTGCATACAGTGTGAATGAGTGGTTTGTTTAAATTTTTTTTATTTATTTTAACAACAAAAAAAATGTGTTTCATTTTATTTATTTCCATAAAAATGGCCATTAAAATCCTCAGCACCAGGCCCATGATGCTCTTAATCCGGACCTGGGTATCGGAGCATTTTCGTGAGCACCGATACTCACAAAAATGCCTAGTATCGGCACTGATACCAGTATCGGTATTGGTGCAACCCCAAACTACACTAATAACTAGTTGAAACAATGACAACATCTGAAAATGTACAATTCCTTTACAGCCCAGCCACACAGCTAAATACACAGATAAAATACATATGCTGTATGTTTTCTGTTTTACCTGCCAAGGGATTGATAGTTCTGATCAGCAAGGCAATTCAGCTTAGAAACTGTCTGTATTACTCTTTGCCACTATCTTCTAAGCTGGGCCAATGCATGAGCTCTGCGCTCTTAATTTGTTCCTATGTAGCTTCCTAGTGCAAACAGCTTCTTTGGAATTAATGTACAGTGCATGTGCTTTTCTTTTGACAAGCAGGCATTTGACTTAGTCACCAATAACACACTAGAATGGTGGCAGGTGAGTACTAGACTGGGGGGCACTGGGAGAGTGTACTACAATTACAGAACTATGACTGTAGCAGCCCATGTGACTGCTATGGGGCCCAAACCTGAGGGGGGGGGGAGTAAGTCAAAGCCCCAGGGATGCAGCTCATTGGACACTTGTGTAATTAAATTGTGCCCCATTTAGACCTCCATTTACATTGGCTTGCAGATATAATTTTAGCGCCAGCCCTGAAGGAGCCGCTAGAAATATGCCCAGATTATTTTTCCCAGTAATTGCCCACCAGCCAGGCACATGATGACAGTCACTCTTTGGCTCCGTAACAAGTCCAGGGCTTTACTTTTAGGTATTTTTATTTTTGGGGTAACTTGGATAGGGTTGAGGAATAGAGTGGGATACTCCAAAAAGAATAATGTAAAAGATGAGGACAGCAAACTTCCCTTTGTAGAACTGTGGACTTGGCTTTGTAATAGAAGCAGTTAAAAGCACAAAATCTTCTTTAGGGCAATTTGAGGCGAGTCCCTGCACAGCGAATTAGATAGACTGAGCCCTTCGGGATACCAGCCAATGTGCCCTTTACACAAATACACAGCTGACTTTCTAGCACAAGAGAGGTGGCAGCAGCCCAAAAGTTCTCTCTCACTGTCTGCATTGACAAATGTCCTTGAAAAGTTGGTTGCCTCCTTCCAACATCTATGCGGCACCTTTTTCCTGTGATACCAGACTAAATCTGCAGACTACAGCAATTCAGTCAGCTTTGTACAACTTCAGCTACCAGACCCCTCAGCTAGCCCAGCTGAGCCCTCATAAACAGCAAGCACAAGGCAGGGCTGCCCAGAGGGCGACCCTGCCCTCCAGGCTGGACTTCTCCTTTCTAGGACAAGACCTGGGAGCTTTATGTCTTAGAGTATGTATACAGACACCCAGCAGCCTTCATCCTCCCTGGGATTGGCCAGGGCTGTATAAATATACTTGCGGTTCATTTGCCTTGCTCCACACCTATGTTCTAGGGAGATCTACAGTTCTCCAGAAAGATGAGGAAGCAATCATACCTGCAGCAGCTGAAGCACTGAATAGACCTAACTAATCACATGGAGTTGCACTGATTACAGTGAGACAAGCAAAATTTACCTAATGTAGCAGTACCCCCGTTGGGGCTGCTGGTGATTGTGGCCCATCTCCCACCCTGCACAGACAGGCACACGATTTTGCAGACACACATCAGTCAAGAAATAGTCCTTATACTTTGTTTTGTTTTATTAGGGGAATAGAACTTGGATGGGAATAGGGTGCATATGGGATGCCCACTTGATTGATGATAAGGAATTAAGGGACTGAACTATATACATCACTTTTATAAACAACCTCTTTTCCTCCAGCACATACATTTGCTTGCAGACTATCACTCCCAAGACCAACTAGCAATGTGGTTAATGCCTGACACTGGCTCAGCCAGGCCCAAATAAAATGTCCTTTGCAGGCAGGGACCATGGGCCCCTATTGTGTAGCAAAATGGTAGTAGTTCTTCTTAGTTCTTAGACCCACACCCACTTTTTCAGGCCTGAGAAACCTTGTGACCACTGCTTTGTCCCCAAGATTCTCTGTACTGCCGTGCTCCAGACTTACCATTCTCCCAAGGCTGCTGGTCACCCAGGGAAGAATCAACGCTTTCTCAACAATTCTGGTGGCCTTGTCAACGTGCTGATGTAGCCGCCTTCGTAGCTGCTTGTTCTGTGTGTGCTCAGAGTAAGACACCACAACATCTTCCAGTGGGCCTCCTACAACCCATACACAATGGAGAGAGGCCTTTGACCCACCTGTCCATGGATTTCATTGTGGAGTTACCCAACTCTCAGGGCAACACTTCTTATGGTGGTTGATCGGTTCTTGAAAATGTCTCAATGCATTCCACTTAAGAAGTTGCCCACATCTAAGTAACTGGCTTCCATTTTTGCTCCGGAGATCTTTAGCTTAGATGGGCTACCCAAGATGATCGTCTCGGACAGGGGTAGTCAGTTTGTGTCCCAATTCTGGCGAGCCTTTAATTCACAGCTGGGAATTCAGCTTTCTTTCTCCTCTGCATATCACCCACAGTCTAATGGGGCCTGCAGAACCAGCCAACCAGTCCTTGGAACAGTTTCTACGTTGTTATATTTCTGACCAACATAACAACTGGTCAGACCTCTTACCTTGGGCAGAGTCTGCTCACAATAGTTCCATGAATTCTGCTTCTCGATTGTCCCTGTTTATGACGAACTATGGTTTACAACCATCCATGTACTTGACTTCTTTGCTCATCAGAGCATTCCTGAGTTAGAGGAGCATCTCCGTGGTCTTTGTTCCACTTGGGTATAAGTCCAGGAGTCCTTGCGACTTGCCAATGATAGCTACAGACTCCATGCTGACCGCAGATGCCTGCCTGTGCCTTCTTACCAGGTTGGAGACAGTCTGGCTGTCATCTCGCAACCTCCGACTCTGTGTTCCCTCACTGAAGTTGGCACCTCGATTTATTGGGCCTTTCCATATTCTCCGCAGGATTAACCCAGTGGCTTACACTTTAGACCTTCCTTCAAATATGCGTATCTCAAATGTATTTCATACCTCCTTATTAAAACCTTTGGTCTGCGACTGCTTGGTGCCACATTCTCACCTAGTGCAGGTTGAGAACCATGAGGAGTATGAAGTACAGTGCATTGTTGACTCTACGTACAGTACTTGGTTCATTAGAAAGGGTACAGTCTGGAGGAATGCTCTTGGGTCTCATTCTCGGACATGCATGCCCCTGTCCTTCTCTGTGCTTTCCAAAGATGTTTTCCCCTCAATCCTGGTTGTCCTCCGAGGGGGAGGGGTCATTGAGTAGAGGGTACTGTCAGGGCTGGGCTCAGCCCTTCCTTCTTAGAGCAGGCCGCTCAGCTGTTGGTTAATTGCAAGCTCTTATCTTTCCACAGTGACTCACTTGGTGATAATATCCTGCTTGTCAGTCCTGCTGGCTACTTGAGCTGTTCAGTCCAGATTCTCTCTGCCTTTGCCTGGTCAACATATCAGAGACTCTCTCCTGTGTACATGTGAAAGACTTGCTTGGCTGTCGTCCCTTCAGGTTCCTGATCCTGCTTGCTGTTCCGCTATGCTGATTCTCCAGTTTCCTGATTTCCTGGCTTGTTCTGAAGTACGCTGGTCCCTGGCTCCTTGACGTCCTGGCTTGTATGGCTATCCATTTCGGTTACCGAACTCTGGCTTTGTTTTGACTATGTTTGCTCTGTTTACCTCTTACTATTATTTTTAAACTAGTGTGATTTTTTTACTGCACTTCTGTCTCGGTCTGATTCATGGTTTTTGACAGGAGGTCTCAGTGATGCTGCTTGTGAGTCATCCAGCTCTCCCTGGATTTCTGCCCAACCCAGGACAAAAACAGACAGGCTTGACTGCAAGCCAAGCCTGCATAAATTTACCTGTACTAGAAAAAATCATCACCAACAACTCTCTCTATTTACACTTATAGCACTAGAGGATGCTACACTAACAACAAAAATACATCTCCAACTTTTATCTTCCAACTTTCTAAATATTTAGAAAATTAGAGAAGTCATACATTTGAAAAATCGTAAATTCAGAAATCCAAAAATGTGAAAATCTGAAAAAAAGAAAGAAAATCAGTAAAATTCAAAATAATAACTAACTAATAATAACTAACTATTAAATTATAGTTATTGGATTTTCCTTTCAAATTTGGCTGTTTGGGAACGTAACGAATACAAATTTCATCTGAAGTTACGAATTATCCAAAATAACGAATGCCGCATCTAAACAAATGGAATGGAACAATTTAATAATAAATAATAGTAATAAAAAGGTTTTATTATTATTATTGTTATTTATTATTAATAGATTGTTGCATTCCATTCCTTTAGATACGGCATTCATTATTTCAGATAATTCATAACTTCAGATAAATTTATACCCATTACATTCACTAACAGCCAAATTTGAAAGGAAATTCCAATATGTATAATTTAATATTTATTATTAGTTAGTTATTATTTCAGATTGTCTGGTTTTCGATTTTTCAGCTTTTCATTCTTTTTAATGTTCAGATTTTCATTCTAATTTTTGGATTTGCAAATTTCCACATTTTGACATTTTCCAATTTCTGAATTTCGAATTTCCGAATTTCAAATTTCTGAAATTTAGAATTTCCAAATTTTGAATTTCCAAATTTCCGAATTTCAAATTTCCGAAATTTTTGAATTTCTGAAATTTTACATTTCTGAAATTTTCCCATTTCCAAAATTTTCAAGTTTCCGAAATTGATAAATTAGTAAATTTCGGAATTAGCAAATTTGTCTAAATTAGTTCAAAAATGAATTCGGAACTAAACAAATTGCACATGTCTAAAGCACAATTTGACACTTCAAATTGGATTGGTTACCTTTACTCAGGTTGGCTCCATGAGTCCAGGCAGGAGGAGAGCAGAGGAATGACCACAGAGAATGTAATGTTTATTTTGTAGACTCTGTAACTTTTGAGCAAACCAATCTATAAGCGATTATTGCGATTTTTTTACCAAAAATATGTAGAAGAATACGTATCAGCCTAAACTAAGGGAAAAAAATGTTTTTTTATATATTTTTTGGGGGATATTTATTATAGCAAAAAGTAAAAAATAATGTGCTTTTTTCAAAATTGTCGCTCTTTATTTGTTTATAGCGCAAAAAATAAAAACCACAGAGGTGATCAAATACCACCAAAAGAAAGCTCTATTTGTGGGGGAAAAAGATGTCAATTTTGTTTGGGAGCCATGTTGCACGACTGCGCAATTTAAAATTAAAGTGATGCAGTGCCGAATCGCAAAAAACTCCCTGGGCTTAAGTGGTTAAATAGCCTTGCAGGATTTAAATGTAATTTTTGTATGTGTGTGCTGTAATCTATTTTGTACTGTTTGTTGGTCTTATAGCAGCACCATCTTGAATGTAAATGCATTTTTATGTGCCCCTCCAAGTATGATTTGGTAGCAATAACACACTTCCTTTTCAAGGGTGACAATGATGCTTCTCCATATACACATTATAGTTAGTGAGCATTGCCACCCTATGTCAAGAAATGTGTTACTGGCAGGATCAGCAGGTAAAAAAAAAGGTCTGCTCATTTATAACTCTTGCTTTATATTTTATCTGTGTTAGTTTACACATGGTGTCTGCTGGTTTGTTGGTGTCTTTATTGAAAATTACACATTTTTCCTTATGGGTCACTGGTGCTAGACATTATACCTCAGCTCTTTCTTTTTCTTTTTTCCTTATTAGTTTTCGGGGTAGATATAATATAATACAATTATTTTTAGCATTTTTAGATAAGCACCTGAACAACTGCAGCATACAGGGATATACAAAGTAATGCTGACATATAATCACACACATAGGTTGGACTTGATGGACTTGTGTCTTTTTTCAACCTCACCTACTATGTAACTATGTAATGTGTTTTTGCTTGATATTCAGTCTCTATCATTTAAAATACACCTATGATAAAAATTATAGACCCTTAATTGAAAAAAAGTAAGCAAACTTACAAAATCTGCAGGGGATCAAAAGATTATTTTCTCTACTGTATATAAAAAAAAGGTAAAATGTCTGAAAAAAGAGAAAATGAATGCAGACACTGCATTTAAAGTGATTTTAAAGCGTCTATTTTTTTTCCTAAATGTCATACTTGCCTGCTCTGTGCAATAGTATAGAATATAGCAGTCTCATAGACACACAGTGTGGCTCAGCCATGCCCCCAACCCACCCACCCCCCCACCCCCCGCTTGCCATCGGCTCCTGCTGCTGACAGTGAGGAGGAAGTGGGGCTAAGTCCTGCTGTGTAAGTCTATAGAGCGCAGCTCCATAGACACACAGCTCAGGAGTGCACAGACACTGTGTGCCTCCATAGCAAGTGGCTAGGATAGGAGGAGCCCGGATTGCCACTGGGAGACCTAAGAAGGGGAGGATCAGGGCCACTCTGTGCAATACCATTGCACAGAGTAGGTGCAATGGTATTGTACCGCATGTACTACATGTACTGTGGAGCGGTGGCTCCTATGTGCAGAATGATGTACAGGTACGTGATTCTGCGCTTTCGTGTCTGGGGCATGCACGCGCGCCACCGGAGACCTACTCCAATTACAGCAGGAGCCAATCAGCGGGCCTGGCAGATGCAATGTCCTTTGGCGAAAATCAATCAATATACGTTTATTGGAAATTTTTTACAAAAAATATGTAGCAGAATACATATTGGCCTAAATTGATGAAGAAATGACATTTTTTTGACATTTTTTTCCTGGATATATTTTATAGCAGAAAGTAATACATATTTTTTTTTCTAAATTGTCTGTCTTTTCTTGTTTTTAGCACAAAAATAAAAAAATAGAGGGCTCTATTTGTAGGAAAAAAAGGACATACATTTTATTTGGGCACAGCGTCACATGACACACAATTGTCAGTTAAAGTAACGCAGTGCCATATCACAAAAAATGGCCTGATCATAAAGGGGGTAAACCTTCCAGAGCTGAAGCGGTTAATTAAAAAATAGTTTTTGACTTTAGTAAGTCACTGGTAAGGACTGGTGAGCTGCAATATATTACATATTTGTTCTTTGGTTTAGATACACTGTAATGTATACTGAGATAACATAAGGTGTATTTATGGTATTGCTATTTATACTACTTATTTCTTAGCATTCATGGTCAACTGTTTCCACAGCAGTTAAAGAGACAAGATAAGAAAAGAAAACAAAGAGTAGTATGCGCAGTAATCCCAAACCGCTTGTACAGCTCTATGATTTACTACAACTTTGCTATTCTTGTCATGTAATTGTCCAACAGTCTTCCCAACGGAGTTCTGACAGAGTTCTGACCGAACGGACTTGCCCACACACGATCACACCAAAGTCTGTTGTAGCCAATAGCTGCCCTTGTGTCGTATTTGGTCCGTTGGACCAGCATACAGACGAATGGTTTTCCCGATAGGAATTGATTCCGTCAGAAAGATTTAAAGCATGTTCTATTTCTAGGTCTGTCAAAATTTTTTAAGAAAAAAGTCTGATGAAGCCCACACATGATCGGAATATCCAACGGAATGATTCCGTCTGACCTTTTCTGATGGAAAGTCCAGTCCTGTGTACGCAGCATAATAGTTTCCTTGCATACTGAAGAATAAACTTCACGAGTAGTGTAACACACACAAGACACACTAAAGCCCCATACACACTATCAGATTTTCTTCTGATTTTTGTCTTCAGATTTACCAAAACCGTGTAGTGCAAGGGCCTGCCTGATTGCATACACATTGAAACTCCTAAGGTTTGACCTCATACTATATGGTTTTGGTAAATCCGAAGGAAAAAATCAGCAGAAAATCTGATAGTGTGTATGGGGCTTAATGTCAGTCTTTGGAATCTCTCTATCCAAATTACCAAATGAATCCGTACTTTAACCGCTCCCTGCCCAGCCTATAGCAAAATGACGGCCAGGCGGTGGTTCCGTTATCCTGACTGGGCGTCATATGATGTCCTTCAGGATAACAGCCCGTGGGGGCGTGCATTGTGGCGATCGGTGGTGCGGTGTGTCATTCTGACACACCGATCTTAGTAAAGAGCTTTGGGAGGAGGCTCTTTACCACGTGATCAGCCGTGTCCAATCATGGCTAATCAGGATATAAACAGGAAAAGCTGTTGATCGGCTTTTCCTCACTCAAGTCTGACAGACGTGAGTAGAGGAGAGCCGATCAGGGGCTCTCCTGATGGGGGGTCTGCTCTGATTGTTTATCAGTGCAGCCCCCCCTCGGATGCCCATACTAGACCACCAGGGAAGCCACCAGGACCACCAGGGAAGTGGGCAACATGTGGATGGCCAGGTATGTACCCCATGGCCATCCACATGTGCAAATGAATGCCTAATGGGCACTGACTGGCACCATCATGTAACAAATTAAATGAGTGATGCTCAGCAATACCACCCATCAGTGTTATCAGTGCCACCCATTAGTGTCCAGCAGTGCTACCTATCAGTGCCCATCCATGCCCATCAGTGCCTATCTATCAGTGCCCATCCATGCCACCTATCAATGGCACCCATAAGTACCCATCAGTGCCACCCATAAGTATCCATCAGTGCCGCCTATGAGTGCCCATCAGTGCCACATACCAGTGCCACCTATCAGTGCCCATCAGTGCCGCCTATCAGTGCCCATCATCAGTGCCATCTCATTGGTGCCCATCAGTGCCGTCTAATCAGTGCCCGTCAGTGCAGCCATATCAGCACCCGTCATTGAAAAAGAAAACTTACTTATTTACAAAAAAATGTAACAGAAACAAAGAAAAAATTGCGTTTTTGGACCTGGAGTCCTATTCCCAGAGGTTGGAAAGCTAGTCTGATTGATAGCCCGTTGAGGCGCATCCTGGTCACATAATTTACGTCCACTTCACTACTACGGTGGAATGCACACCGATCAACCAAGCGGAAGCTGGGCGGCTGCAGACGTATCTGTCTTGCGTTTCATGCTGTAATCCTCAGTGCAGGGTTGCCAGCCGTCAGTATTTTTACTGGCAGCCAGTAAAAAACGGGCACTTTTCTCCTGCCAATAAATGCCAGTAAGAGGAAAAGGTTGCCAGTAAAAAACATGGCTGTGACGCTTGGCTCAAAACTGGGCATGCGCAGCTCAGTTTCAGAGCTGGACAGGATCATCCAGGTGCCTGCTGCAGTTTGTTCAGGGGGTACCGGTAGGAGGCGGGTCTGGCGGAGATTGTGCCTGAGCATGTTGTGTGATGTCATGGTGAAAGGGAGCTGAGAGGAGCGGCCAGAGCCTCGTGTGCGGGTCTGTGAGACAGGAACAAGTCAAGCCAGGAGCGGGATTGTCAGTGCTGTTTGGACTGAGAGGACCATCAGGCATGCAGAGAGACTGTCACTGTGACTTAGGATGGGACATGTCAGTGATCTGTGCTGCTGCAAACTGCTGTCAGTGTTACTGTGAGAGTCCATTTCATGTGCGTGTGTCACCCATTCTAATTTCCTGCCCCTGAGTCCTGTCCCTGAGCCACTTACTATATTGAGAATAAAATAAGAAATATGCATTTTGCCTTAATATCTACCTCAAATCACATTGCTAGTTGTATATTGTACTTATTTGTAGCCTAAATACTGAAATTTGCACTTACAACGGTAATTTGTAACTATTGGAAATCCCAGTAAAAACTTGGCTGTACCAGTAAATTTTGGGTGTTATATCAGTAAATTTCAATCTGGTAGGTTGGCAACACTGCCTCAGTGCCAGAAAAAGGCACCCGCAAATGTAAACATCCACTTGGCATTTGTTTTCATCTATTTTTAAATAAATTATCCCGTTTCTATCTATTTTTTAATAGGCTATGGCAGTGGAGAAACAACAAGGTTTCCAGCTACATCGACATTGGTATACCAGTATGATTATTGATCCACTCAAACAGCCTAATTTGACCTTCTTTTTAAGTAAAGAGGTCACAGTGGTCCGGTGAGTAGGCATTTCACTCACATCCACCGAGTGATTTATATGAAGATTGCCACTGGTGATGATGTAAGGATTGAAGTCTTATCACAAAAGACACATGGACTTTGTTTTGATGAAATGCTTTATTCACGATTAACATTATCATTAGCACTGGAGAACTATTATTATTGATGAATTGTTTATAATTGTTAACTAGCACTAGGCACTTTATCATATATAGTTACTAAGATTGTTATTATTTAACACTGACTAGCGTGTATCAACAGCGCCCCCTATCGCCATACTAGACATATTTTATTTAATTATATATACTAAAAGTATCCCATATTTCTGTAGCACAAGGTTCCTTCACTTTTACACAAGTTAGTAATGTCATAAACATGACATCTAAAGCTTCAGTACAGTTGGTGGCTAACCTGGTAGATGCTGTCCTTAGTTAGTCACTTGTATTGTAACATATTCAAAATTAAATAGTCTGAGAAGGAACTGAATGCAGGGGCCTTCCTATGCTTTTAATTTTGACATTCAATATGAAGACCAGGAATGCAGCCACATGTCAGGAAGAAATAAAGCTCTAGACTCCCTGCAGCTGAGTGAAGTCACTGTTTGGCTGCCTAGAGACATTCATGTGTACATAGTAATGTCTGAGGTTTCACAGTCATCCTTCCTATTGCAGCCTTTTATTTCCTGCATATCAAGAGTAGGGATGGGAAGACCCCTTGTTCGGTTCACACCAGAACCAAAAATCGGGAAAGTTCGGGCCCGAATAATGAACTCCATTGAAGTCTATGGGACCCGAATGTCAAAAATCATACCTGCCCATTTTCAAGGCTTATATGCCACTAATTGGACATACAATTGTTATGGGGTCTGGGTACTGCCCTGGGGGACATGTATCAATGAAAAAAAGTTTGTAAAAAACATAATTTTTAACCACTTGGCACTTAAACCCCCCTCCTGCCAAGACCAATTTTCAGCTTTCAGCGCTGTCACACTTTGAATGACAATTGCGCGGTCATGCTACACTGTAACCAAATTAAATTTTTATAATTTTTTTCACACAGATAGAGCTTTCTTTTGGTGGTATTTAATCAGCACCACTGAATCAAGCTGTTGGCTCTCCAGTTTACCTTACCCGGGATCACCGCTGTAGTGGTGAAGAGGCATGTTGAGTCCATGGAATATTTTATATTTTGCCACAAGTTGTGGGAAAATTACAAACTTTTTTTTTGCACAAAGTTGTCACTAAATGATATATTGCTCAAGCATGCCATGGGCATATTTGGAATTACACCCCAAACTACATTCTGCTGCTTCTCCTGAGTATGGAGATACCACATATGTGGGACTTTTTGGGAGTCTACCCCCGTACGGGGCCCCGGAAACCAAACATCTCCTTCAGGATTTGTAAGGGCGTAAATTTTTGATTTCACTCCTCACTACCTATCACAGTTTTGAAGGCCATAAAATGCCCATATGGCACAACCCCCCCTAAACCTGCAGGCATCATTCTGGTATAACCACTCAAAGTCCAGCAACATGCCAGTATGTTGCTGGTCCTTGTTGGGCATATATTGTAATCTTTTTTTCATGCAGCCTGTGGGCTGAACGAAAAAAAGAGATTGATCGGCGGGTATGCCCACCATTAGAATACCTCCCTTCATCCACCCACTTCTAATTATGGGCATACATGCACCATTTATATATGCCGAAGAATGGGGGCATCCGCCCCCAAAAGGTAGGAGCAGATCGCTCCTCCACCCCTGCTGCCCCCATGCTTCGGCATATATGCTGTTTTTTTTAACTGTGGTGGTAAAATCACCTCCTACAGCGCACGACTTTATGTATGGTGGGAGAAAACGCTGTTGCTGTCAAGATAAATAAATCCGCGCTGCAACTAAATGGCATACCTGCTAAGCAAATGATGGTTAATAGGGATGAGCTTGGTGTTCGAGTTGAACGCATGTTCGACTCGAACACCGGCTGTTCACCCATTTGGCGAATCCAGAACTTTGTGGGCCGTTCGTTCCATGTTCGTGTGGTGCTCACGGCCCACAACACACTGCACCATCACAGTGCATTGCTGGCTGATGATTGGCCAAGCACGCACTGTGACCCCGCATGCTTGACCAATCACAGCGCCAGCAGCGAGGAGAGCCATAATTGGCCACAGGCAGGATGCCTGTGGCCAATTATAGCTCAGGGGGTTTAGTACACGCCCCACACTATATAAGGCCGCTAGCACAGCGGCCTTGTGTAGTGTGTTGCGGCATTCAGGGAGAGAGCAGGATAGGCAGGGACAGTGTCATCTTTTCTTGTGAACCTAGCGCAGTTACAGTGGGTTTATTGTGCCTCCAGCACAGTATACACCTGAAGCTACCCCTTATTGCTGGTGTTGTTCTGTTTCTATACCACAGGCATCTGCAGCAGTTACAGTGGGTGTAGTGTGCCTCCTGTACAGTATACACCTGAAGCTACCCCTTATTGCTGGTGTTGTTCTGTTTCTATAACACAGGCATCTGCATCAGTTAGAGCCGGTGTATTATGCCACCTGCACAGTATACACCTGAAGCTACCCCCGATTGCTGGTGTTGTTCTGTTTTTATACCACAGGCAGCTGAAGCAGTTAGAGTCTGTGTTTTGTGCCACCTGCACAGTATACACCTGAAGCTACCCCAGTTGCTGGTGTTCTTCAGATCCTATACCACAGGCAGGCAGCTTCAGTAATTACAGTTGGTGTACTGTGTCATCTGCTCAGTGTGCACCTAAAGCAATTGCTGGTTGTCTCATCTCCCTGCAGGCCATTAGTATGTCTGAAAGGCCAACAAGGAGAGGCAAACAGTCACGAGCCAATAAAAGATGGCAAGCAGGCTCTGTGTCTAGAGGCAACAGTGCTGGTCATGGGCACGGTGCATTGTCATCAGCACGTGCCATGGGACATGCTTGTCCTTATTTTCGGCAGCTGGACATGTTGAGACGCATCATGCCGAAGACTTGGTAGAGTGGATGACCAAGCCCTCCTCATCCTCCTCATCCTCTCTCACCCAGGCTCGGGGTACTGGCAAAGCAGCTGCCAACGCATGCTCTTCCCTCGTCTCAATGTCATCAGTCACTCCTTTCCTAGACCCACCATGTCCCCCTGAGGGGTCCCCCGAACTGTTTGAACACAGTGTTGGGTACATGCTCTATGAGGATGCCCAGCGTTTTGAAGGCTCTGATGATGATACCCAGCTAGAGGAAGGCAGTAGCAGGAGCGCAGAGAGAGGGGATGCTCAAGAAGGACAACAATCTGGCAGTCATGTTCCACCAGCTGCAGCATACTGCCAGGTTTGCTCCATTGATGAAGAGGGAGGGGATGATGAGGTCACTGACTCCACGTGGGTGCCTGATAGGAGAGAGGAGGAGGAGGCACATCTCCAACGAGGCAGGATGCCCTCCGGGGGACAGCTTAAGGGCAGCACACTGACTGAATCACACCGCAGAGCTCCGCCTGTGCAGGGCGCTGCCTCTGCGCGTTATTCTATAAGTTCTTTGGTGTGGGCCTTTTTTGAGACGAGTGCATCAGATCTCCCCGCTGCTATTTGCAACATATGTCTCAAACTTATCTCGTAAGGCCAAAACATCAGCCACTTGGGCACCACATGCTTGACCAGACATATGTTGACCGGCCATGCAGCTCATTGGCAAGCATACCTTAAAGACCCACACCGAAGAACAAAGTGGACCTCTCCTTGCTCCTCATCAGCTGGGATCTCCAACCCCACTATACCTTCAGTCCTCTCTGAAACCTGCTCTGAGAGGAATGAAGGTGTAGAATTAGGTGTGTCACAGCCAAGTACTTGCGAGCACTCTGCTAACAGTACACCAACCGATTGTACCAGGCAAATTTCCCAGCCCCAGCTGCTGGACCGTTAAAAGAAGTTCACTCCCAGCCATCCACATGCCCAGCGGTTGAATGCTAGTTTGGCTAAATTGCTAGCACTTCAACTGCTGCCTTTTCAGTTGGTAGACTCGGCCCCCTTCCGTGAGTTTGTACAATGTGCGGTTCTTCAGTGGCAGGTTCCCAAACGCCACTTTTTCTCACGGAAGGCAATTCCGGCTCTCTACCGGCATGTGGAAGGCAATGTCCATGCCTCGCTGGACAGGGTGGTCAGCAGTAAGGTGCATATTACCGCTGACTCATGGTCCAGCAGGCATGGACAGGGACATTACCTGTCAGAGAATCACCAGACTTCAACGTCGGCACTTCCCCGTGCGCCTGCGGGGAAGAGCTGCACAACGACGCATGCATATGCGTCGTACGACACAATGTCGTACACGCATGTGCAAGCCTATGCACACGGCTATGGGCCTTACCTGATTGGCCTGACAGTCCTATAAAAGGCATCAATGTGCTCTGTGTCTTTGCTGGTTCGTCTCCTCAGCTCACCTGTGTTCCTGTGTTCCTGTTTCCTGTTCCTGTTGACCACTTCCTGTTGTGACCCGGCTTGTTTGAAGACCACTCTGCTTCTCTCCTGATCTGACCCCTGGCTTGTTTAAACGGACTTTCTGCACTTAGCCTTGCTGGCTCCCGGACTGATACCTGTGCTTGACCCTCGGCCTGTTTCTGGAATATCTCTTGTCTCACGGACTGATACCTGTGCTTGACCCTCGGCCTGCTTCTGGAACATCCTTTGTCTCACGGACTGTACCTGTGTTTGACCCTCGGCCTTCACTCCAGGTATTGGAACCCCTGGCAGGCGTTTACCTCTACCAGTTCCAAGATCTTCTGCACGGGCATCTCTTCCTTCAGTGGACCTGCTGCATTCCAGTCACCTGCTGGCAACCCGTGCCTCTCTGTGCCCTGTACCCGCTGTTCCATCCTCAGGGGTACTGTGCACCCAGCTGCAAGGGAAGCCGCTCTCAGCACTTCGGCTTTGGTGAGTACCTGACAGTACGAACCAGCCATGTCAGAAGCCGACAGGGCTGGCTCACCTTTAGAGGCTCTCTGCCAGCAGGTTGCAGCCCTCACCCAGGCCGTACAGCGACTCCAAGATGGCTACTTCCAGATTGAGGGTCGCCTTCAGCACTTGGCAGTCGCTCCCAGTCTACCAGATTCTTCATCCAGCAGACCTTCTGCTTCGCAAGCCCAAGGCGATGCTACACCTGCGGTAGCCATGACCCTTCCGGAACCCAGGGTACCTACTCCTGAGCGTTTTTCGGGCAGCCGGAAGAAGTTTAGGTCATTTAAAAACGCATGCCTCCTGTATTTGGCTTTGCAGCCCAGGACCTTCCATTCTGAGTTGGTAAAGGTGGGTTTCATCATTTCCCTGCTATCCGATGAGCCACAGTCCTGGGCCCATAACCTCCTAGAACAGAAGAGCCCCCTTCTTGACTCCGTAGAGACTTTTTTTGAAGCTATGTCACAACTATATGACGATCCCCAGCGCACCGCTACGGCTGAAGCCATCCTGCATTCCCTTACCCAGGGAAAGAGACCAGTAGAGGACTACATTGTGGAATTTCGAAAATGGTCTGGGGACACTAACTGGAATGAGGCTGCCCTTAAGTATCAGTTCCGTCTGGGCCTGTCTGAGACCTTAAAAGATGAACTAGCCCGAGTAGACACCCCTACATCCTTGGAAGATCTGGTCCAGTTGGCTACCAAACTTGATCGACGTCTACGGGAGCGTCGCTCCGAACGCCTCCAGTCACCTAGACCCATCTGGATGCTACCCCGGGTACCCCCGGTACCCGCACCTGTTCCAGCTCCCACCTCCTCTACTGATGGCGAACCCATGCAGCTGGGCTTGGTCCGGGCTCCACTCACCCCTGACGAGAGACTCCGTCTGCGTCAAGCCAACCTTTGTCTATATTGTGGTGAAGCGGGCCATTTCCTACGCAGCTGCCCTGTGAGACCCAGTAAGTCCCAACCTCGTGTTGCTGTGAAGTCCCAGATTGCGGTTTCCACCCGGTCTCACCTTGTCCTCCCGGTTTCATTACAGGTGGCGGAAGAGGAGGTTCGGCTGGGAGCCATCATTGACTCCGGGGCCTGCAGTTGCTTTATGGACATAACCCTAGCTCGGAGCCTGCACGTTCCCCTCTGCTCGAAAAAACAACACTTTCAGATTCATCTGGCCGATGGCTCCCTACCCTGCTCCGGTCCTGTGACCCAGGAAACAGTACCAATCTTGACAGCCACAGACTCTGGTCACTGCGAATTTCTTCGCTTTGACGTTATCCACTCTCCTATGTTCCCAATCATTCTGGGTTTCCCTTGGTTACAAGCCCACGACCCACAGATCAACTGGAACAAGAAAGAAGTACTCTTTTCATCTACCTACTGTTCACAGCACTGTCACCTGCCGACCTCCCACAAGTCCACCTCCTGCCTGACCATACAGACCATACCTGATAACCTGCAACATGTCCCTTCAGCCTATCATAATTTTTTGGACATCTTTGACAAGAAGAAGGCTGATACTCTGCCACCCCATCGGCCCTATGATTGCCCGATAGACTTGCTACCCGGTTCCGAAATCCCATTTGGTCGGATCTTTCCATTATCAGAGACTGAACTAGAAGCCCTACGCTCTTACATAGATGAAAACCTGGAAAAGGGATTCATCCGACCATCCTCTTCTCCAGCTGGTGCAGGCATCTTTTTTGTCGAAAAAAAGGACGGTTCTCTCAGGCCTTGTGTGGACTACAGGGAACTTAATAAAATTACCATTAAGAACAGGTACCCGCTTCCACTCATCCCTGAACTTTTTCAACGCCTAAGAACTGCCAAGATATTTACTAAACTAGATCTTCGGGGAGCATATAACTTAGTCCGAATCCGTGATGGGGATGAGTGGAAGACGGCTTTCAGGTCAAGATTCGGGCATTTCGAATATCTAGTGATGCCCTTCGGGCTCTGCAATGCCCCGGCCACATTCCAGCATCTGGTCAACGATATTTTCCGTGAGTATCTAGACAACTTCGTGATAGTATATCTTGACGATATCTTGATTTTTTCCAATTCCTTAGAACTGCACCGTACTCACGTCAGGAAGGTCCTCCTTGTCCTCAGAGAACACGGGCTCTACCTAAAGGGAGAAAAGTGTGAATTTGAGAGAGACACCATCCAGTTCCTTGGATTTATCATCTCCACAGGAGGAATCTCAATGGATCCAAAGAAGATCAAAGCCATTCAAGAATGGCCGGCACCTTCAGACAAAAAGTCTGTACAGCGATTCGTTGGCTTTGCCAATTTCTATCGCAGGTTCATCCAGGGCTTCTCCACGATTATTTCCCCCATCACCCAACTAACCCGCCAGCAGGTCAAATTTCAATGGTCTCCACAAGCACAGGAAGCCTTCGATGAATTAAAAAGACTCTTTATATCAGCTCCTATCCTCCTACATCCAGATCCAAGCCTTCCCTATGTGCTGGAGGTGGACGCCTCTGAATTCGCATTAGGTGCTATCCTCTCCCAAAGAAGTGGGCCGAAGGCTCTCCTTCATCCAGTTGCCTTCGCCTCTCGGAAACTCAGTCCTCCGGAGAGGAATTACGATGTCGGAGATCGAGAACTTCTTGCTATAAAGTTTGCACTGGAAGAATGGAGATACCTGCTGGAGGGTGCGTCTCAACCCATCATGATTTTTACAGATCACAGGAACCTGGAGTACCTCAGAGCTGCTAAACGCCTCCGACCCCGACAAGCACGCTGGGCTCTCTTTTTCTCCAGGTTCAATTTCCATATCACCTTCCGTCCCGGTTCCAAAAATGGGAAAGCAGACGCACTCTCCCGAATGTTTCCAGAAGCCGAAGAACCACCCGAACCCACAACTATTCTGTCTCCACACAACTTCCTTCAAATTATCCAGCCCGATCTAGAAACTGCCATCAAACAAGCCACTAACCAACTCTCCCAAACTACAGTATCCTCCCTGGAAAGGAAACACGGTTTGCTATGGGCACACAACAAGGTATTCATTCCTCCTTCAGTAAGACCTCAGATTTTGCAAACCTTTCATGACCACAAGATGGCAGGACATTTTGGGATCCAGAAGACTGCCGATCTAATCAGTCATTCCTACTGGTGGCCGGGTTGGAGAAGGGACTGCAAGAACTATGTCCAATCCTGTATCACTTGCCAGCGTAACAAGGGGGCAAACACCAAGGCCTGGGGACTTTTGAGGTCCTTACCTGTTCCTGAACGCCCGTGGAGAGAGATCTCTATGGATTTTATTGTTGACTTACCACCTTCTGACCAGTTCACTACAATCCTAGTAGTGGTAGATCGTCTCTCGAAGATGGCACATTTTTTACCTATGTATGGCACCCCTTCTGCTTCAGCTACAGCAAGTATTTTTATCAAGGAAGTCGTGAGGCTACATGGCGTCCCTTTCAACATCGTGTCTGATAGGGGAATCCAATTCACCTCCAAATTTTGGAAAGACCTCTGCAAAGCACTAGAAATCAAGTCCTCACTATCCTCCGCATACCACCCGCAAAGCAACGGGCAAACGGAAAGAACAAATCAGACACTAGAACAATACCTTCGTTGCTTCTGCTCCTGCTCTCAAGACAATTGGTCCTCTCTCCTGCCCTACGCGGAATTTGCGTATAATAATTCTGTACATTCCGCCACCAACCAAACTCCATTTTGGGCGAACTATGGCTACCACCCTTCTTTCTTGCCAGATTCCGTCCCTGAAGTCTCCGCTCCTGCAGTCCAAGAACGGGTAAAGTCAATTCAGGACAATTTCCTACAGATTCAGGAGGCCATGAAGAAGGCTCAAAGAGACTATGAAGTATACTACAATAGAGGAAGAAGAAGTTGCCCAAGTTTCAAGATCGGGGATAAGGTTTGGCTGTCTTCTGCCAACCTGAGATTGCCATACCCGTCACGGAAGCTCGGTCCCAAGTTCATTGGCCCCTTTGCAATCAAAAGGGTGGTAAACCCAGTAGCTTTTGAACTGGCGCTACCTAGTTCGTACAAAATTCACCCGGTGTTCCACGTATCCCTATTAAAACCAGTGATTCCAAGCTCCTTCACCGGTAGACAAGTGGCACCACCTCCACCCGTCCAAGTCGAAGGCGAGGAAGAATTCGAGGTTGAAGCCATAATGGACTGTCGAAAAAGGGGAAGACAGACCCAATATCTGGTAAAATGGAAAGGGTATCCCCCTGAAGACAGTTCTTGGGAACCCTCCAGCAACATCCACGCTCCTCGCCTGATACGGGATTTTTACCGGAGACACCCCAAGCTACCAGCCAGATTGGGCATCCGGAGGCTGCCCCTTGGGGGGGGGCACTGTCAGAGAATCACCAGACTTCAACGTCGGCACTTCCCCGTGCGCCTGCGGGGAAGAGCTGCACAACGACGCATGCATATGCGTCGTACGACACAATGTCGTACACGCATGTGCAAGCCTATGCACACGGCTATGGGCCTTACCTGATTGGCCTGACAGTCCTATAAAAGGCATCAATGTGCTCTGTGTCTTTGCTGGTTCGTCTCCTCAGCTCACCTGTGTTCCTGTGTTCCTGTTTCCTGTTTCCTGTTCCTGTTGACCACTTCCTGTTGTGACCCGGCTTGTTTGAAGACCACTCTGCTTCTCTCCTGATCTGACCCCTGGCTTGTTTAAACGGACTTTCTGCACTTAGCCTTGCTGGCTCCCGGACTGATACCTGTGCTTGACCCTCGGCCTGTTTCTGGAATATCTCTTGTCTCACGGACTGATACCTGTGCTTGACCCTCGGCCTGCTTCTGGAACATCCTTTGTCTCACGGACTGTACCTGTGTTTGACCCTCGGCCTTCACTCCAGGTATTGGAACCCCTGGCAGGCGTTTACCTCTACCAGTTCCAAGATCTTCTGCACGGGCATCTCTTCCTTCAGTGGACCTGCTGCATTCCAGTCACCTGCTGGCTACCCGTGCCTCTCTGTGCCCTGTACCCGCTGTTCCATCCTCAGGGGTACTGTGCACCCAGCTGCAAGGGAAGCCGCTCTCAGCACTTCGGCTTTGGTGAGTACCTGACATTACCTATCTTTTACGGCGCATTGGGTGACTCTTCTGGCAGCTGAGAAGGATGCAGGACAAGGTGCAGTAGTGTTAGAGGTTGTTCCGCCACCACGCCTCCAAAATGCTACTACTGGTTGTGACACACCTCTCTCCTCTACCCCCTCCTCTTCTTCCTCCATGGCCTCTTCCTGTGCTTTGTCCTCGGAACCAGCGGTACTCTGTAGGCGTTCAAGGGGCTACGCAAGTACGCAGGCAAAAAGATGCCATGCCGTGCTTGCGCTGGTGTGTTTGGGGGACAGGAGCCACTCCGGGGCAGATATTTTGTCAGCTCTGCAGGGGAAGGACGAGAGGTGGTTGACGCCATGCCAGCTTAAGCCAGGATTGCTGGTTTGCAACAATGGCTCCAACCTCCTCTCCGCCCTCTGACAGGGACAACTGACCCTTGTGCCCTGTGTGGCTCACGTCCTTAACCTGGTGGTGCAGCGGTTCTTGGGCAGGTACCAGGGCTTACAGGATGTCCTGAGGCAGGCCAGGAAAGTCTGTGTGCATTTCTGCTGATCATATAATGCCAGTGCTTGGCTGGCTGTGCTCCAAAAGGAGTTGAACCTGCCCAAGAACCACCTTATATGTGACATGCCCACCAGGTGGAACTCAACGTTGCCTATGCTGCAGCGGCTGCACACGCAGCAGAGGGCCATCAATGAGTACCTGTACGACTACCACACCAGGACAGGGTCAGGGGAGCTTGGTTTTTTTCATCACTCCAGGGGGGCATGATAAGGGATGAATTTAATGTCCTGTCACCATTTGAGGAGGCCACGAGGATGGTGAGCAGTGACAGTGCATTCATCAGTGACACTGTACCTCTTGTATACCTGTTGGAGCATACACTGCATGGAATAATGGACAGGGCACTTGAGGCAGAACAGAGGCAGGAAGAGGAGGACTTCCTTGCCTCTCAAGGCCCCCTTTATTCAGACAATTTTTCTGTTGTCCCACCGATCACACAGGAAGAGGAGGAGGAGGGGGATTGTGTCAGGTGGAGCCTGGCACTCAGCATCAGCAGCAGCAGTCTTTTAGGGATGATTTACAGTCCTAAGAAACCCATGGACTTGTACATGGCTGGGAGGAGGTGACTGAGGATCATGTCGTCCTTAGTGACCCAGAGGACTCTGGACCGAATGCCTCAGCTAACCTATGCTGCCTGGCCTCCCTGATCCTGCAAAGCCTGCGGAAGGATCCTCGTACTCTTCGGATCAAGGAGAGGGATCATTACTGGCTGGCAACTCTCCTTGATCCACGGTACAAGGGTAAGGTTGCAGACCTTATCTTGCCGTCGCAGAGGGAGCAGAGGATGAGACATCTCCAGAGGGCCTTGCAGAAAGGTCTGTGCAACATGTTCCCAGAGACTGGGAGGTTACAAACTCCTGGTCCTGGACAACATGTTGCTGAGGCTTCGGTCAGTCACAGAAGAGTGGTGGACAAGGTGGCCGTCTGATGTTCAGACAATTTTTTTAGTCCGCAGCCCCAAGGTATGATCGGTTCCAGCAACCATCGCCAGCGTCTGATTTACATGGTGCAAGATCACCTAGGGGCAAGATCAGACTTGGACACCTTTCCCAACGAAAATCCTCAGGCTTACTGGGTCTTGAGGATGGATCACTGGCCAGAGCTTGCACAGTATGTAATTGAGCTACTGGCCTGTCCTGCATCCAGCGTTCTTTTGGAACACACATTCAGTGCTGCTGGAGGCTTTGTAACCGATCACAGGGTGTGCGTCTGTCCACCGACTTGGTTGATCGACTGATCTTCATAAAGTTGAATCAGTCTTGAATCACCACCAGCTACCAAGCACCTGAAGCTGATGTAATCGAATAATTGTTTTTGAAATGTCACATCCCTTCAAGACTGCCTATGCTGATGCTGAGTGACTGTCCTGTTATATTGACTGACTAACCTCTTCCTCCTCAATGATCCTGCTGATAGCTTGGAAGAACATTTTTGGTTCTGGGTGCCGCCACCAGTGGCTAAGGCCCAATTTTTCAGCCCCTGTTTTACAATGCAATACTTTGCAACAGGGCTCATTCCTGCACTCCAACTAGAGTATCTGGGAGAGGTTGCAGTGTCATGGCACCAGCACCAGTGCCTAAGGCCCAATTTTTCAGCCCCTGTTTAACAGGGGAATATAATTACAATTTTTGATGCAATACTTTGCAGCAGGGCTCATTCCTGCACTCCAACTAGAGTATCTGGGAGAGGTTACAGTGTCGTGGCACCAGCACCAGTGCCTAAGGCCCAATTTTTAAGCCTCTGTTTAACAGGGGCGTGTAATTACAATTTTTGATGCAATACTTTGCAGCAGGGCTCATTCCTGCGCTCCAACTAGAGTATCTGTGAAGGGTTGCAGTGCTGTGGCACCAGTGCCTAAGGCCCAATTTTTCAGCCCCCTGTTTAACAGGTGCATGTAATTACAATTCTTGATATAATATTTCACAGCAGGGCCCGTTCCAGCGCCCACCGAGAGTAACTATGAGGACTTACAGTGTTGTGGCACCAGCACCACCACCACAACCACCAAAGGCCCATTTTTTCTACCACTGTTCAGCAATGGCATGTAATTACAATTCTTGATATAATATTTCACAGCAGGGCATTCCAGCACCCACCAAGAGTCACTTTGAGGGCCTACAGTGTTGTGGCAACACCAACACCTTAGGCCCAAATTTATGCAGCGCATATAGGGCAGGCCCCTACTTTCAAACATCCAACTTACAAACGTCTCCTACTTGCAAACGCAAGGAGATAACAGGAAGTGAGATGAAAAAAGACGGACGGCAAAAAAAATTATACAAGTGTGATAGCACCTTCCCTATTTTTTCCAAAAAGTTTAAAAATAGATTTTTTGACTGGAGCTTTTTTAAGGCAGCACAGTGGTGTAGTGGTTAGCACTCTCACCTAGCAGTAAGAAGGGTCACTGGTTCAAATCCCAACCATGACACTACCTGCCTGGAGTTTGCATGTTCTCCCTGTGCCTGCGTGGGTTTCCTCCGGGTACTCCGGTTTCCTCCCACAATCCAAAGACATGCAGGTAGGTTAATTGGCTTCTGTCCAAAATTGGCCCTAGTATATGAATGGGGACCTTGGATTGTGGGCTCCTTGAGGGAAAAAGACCAATGTGAGTGTGCAATGTACAGGGATAGGGACAATTGTAGACACTCACTCAGGTTGAACTGGATGGACTGGTGTCTTTATTCAACCTAACAAACTATGAAACTATGAAACTATGAAGCTACACTTTAAAAATTTACCAGTTCAAAATTACAAACAGATTCTACTTAACACAACAAACCTACACATTCTCTGTCTTGTTTGCACCGCCTGTATACTGCTGTTCTGAGTATATAGGGCCTGGAGGTCCCACGCCTTTCCTTTTTTTAATATCTGTAGAAGACCCAAAGGGCTGGTAATGGGCAGGGGGGGGCTACCCATGCCATTTTTATCAATGACTTTCATCCATATTGCCGGAACCAGACATTACATTAAAACCGCATGCAGTTTTAAATAATTTTTTTCTGTTAAATGTCATTTTGTGCAGGGACTGTTCCAAACATGGGAAACACGTGCTACTTCACAGGCATACTATAGACACCCCTAGGCACGATATTTAAAGGAATATTTCACTTTAAGCATCATTAAAATCAGTGCTCCCGAAAAAACAGGCGTTTTAAAAAAAATATTTTGCATTGATCCATGTCCCCTGGTGCAGGAGCCGGGTCCCCAAACCCTTTTTAGAACAATATCTTGCATATTAGCCTTTAAAATTAGCACTTTTGATTTTGAACGTTCGAGTCCCATAGACTTTAATGGGGTTCTAAAGTTTGTACGAATTTTCGATCCGTTCAAAGGTTCTGGTGCGAACCGAACTGGGGGGTGTTCAGCTCATCCCTAATGGTTAACAATAAAACAGAGTAACATTACAGTATAACAGTAATGGCGCGTACACACGATCGAATTGTACGGCGGACTTGGTCCGCCAGACCACAGTACGCCGGACAATTCGATCGTGTGTGGGCTCCAGCGGACTTTTTCATCGTAGAAGTCCGGCGGACTTAGAAAGTAGTTTTGACTCACAATTGACGCATGCTCTGAAGCAAGTACGAGAAGGAAGCTATTGGCTACTGGCTATTGAACTTCCTTTTTCTAGTCCCGTCGTACGTGCTGTACGTCATTGCGTTAGAAATCGGAGTGTCCGTGTGTGGCCAAGTCCGTTCGTTATAAAGTCCGGCGGATTGTTTGCCGGGTTGTTTGCCGGACCATGTCCGCCGGACAATTCGATTGTGTGTAAGCGGCATAAGACTTTCTATACCTGCAAAGCAAATACAAAAAAAAATAGTAAAAGATAAAACATTTTTCAATAGTGATGGATGAACTTCCAACGGGACGTTTCGCGAATGCGAACCGCAAACGCGGCCATAAGTTTGCGAACCACAAAGTTCGCAGCGGACCCCATTGACTTTAATGGCAGGCCTTAAAAACCTCCAGGTCATATTTTCAGCCACAAAATACTTACTAGCTGTGCACACATAGTCCCACAACATGGACACTAACATAACAAAAGTATTAAGTGAATCTGGGATCGACAACGACAAGCATTCTTTTTTCATCTGTGTAATTTTGACAATTCAGGAGCACATGAAGGCCATGGAGGAGAGGCAAGGTCAGGGCAGGCTATGAAGGGGGTGCAGGAGATGATCAGTGCCACAGTCAGGGCAGTGCAGTCCTGTGCCAGTGTCCCATTGTGCCAAGCTGTGCTTGAGCCCCTCCCTCTGCCCGACCCTTACCCCCACCTATGCAGGGCTCCACTGCGGTGGTCCGGAGGTGCCAGTCCAGTGCTGATCCTCAGCCATGGTGCTGGCACTGCCTGCTGATTAACTTCTCCGCTGCTATCTCCTTCACTGACACCAGCACTGAGATAGAACACTGACACCAGCACCGCGATAGAGACTGAGCACCGACACCAGCAGCGAGATAGAGAGCACTGACACCAGCACTGTGATAGAGAGCACTGACACCAGCACCGAGATAGAGAGCACTGACACCAGCACCGAGATAGAGAGCAGTGACACCAGCACTGTGATAGAGAGCCCTGAAACTACATCAGCACCAAAATAGCGAGCACTGACACCACACCAGCACCAAGATAGAGAGCACTGACACCACACCAGCACCGAGATAGAGGGCACTGAGACCACAACAGTACCATGATAGAGAGCACTGATACCAGCGCCGTGATAGAGAGCACTGACACCACACCAGCACCGAGATAGAAAGCACTGAGACCACACCAGCACCGTGATAGAGAGCACTGAGACCACACCAGCACCAAGATAGAGGGCACTGAGACCACACCAGCACCGAGATAGAGGGCACTGAGACCACACCAGCACCGTGATAGAGAGCACTGACACCACACCAACACCGAGATAGAGGGCACTGACACCACACCAGCACTGAGATAGAGGGCACTGACACCACACCAGCATCATGATAGAGAGCACTGAGACCACACCAGCACTGAGATAGAGAGCACTGAGACCACACCAGCACCGAGATAGAGAGCACTGACACCACACCAGCACCATGATAGAGAGCACTGACACCAGCACCGTGATAGAGAGCACTGACACTAGCACCGTGATAGAGAGCACTGAGACCACACCAACACCGAGATAGAGAGCACTGACACCACACCAGCACAGTGATAGAGAGCACTGACACCAGCACCGTGATAGAGAGCACTGACACCACACCAGCACTGAGATAGAGGGCACTGACACCACACCAGAACCATGATAGAGAGCACTTAGACCACACCAGCACCGAGATAGAGAGCACTGAGACCCCACCAGCACTGTGATAGAGAGCACTGAGACCACACCAGCACCGAGATAGAGAGCACTGACACCACACCAGCACCGTGATAGAGAGCACTGACACCAACACCGTGATAGAGAGCACTGACACGACACCAGCACTGTGATAGAGGGCACTGACACCACACCAGCACCGTTATAGAGAGCACTGAGACCACACCAGCACCGAGATAGAGAGCACTGAGACCCCACCAGCACTGTGATAGAGAGCACTGAGACCACACCAGCACCGAGATAGAGAGCACTGACACCACACCAGCACCGAGATAGAGGGCACTGAGACCACAACAGTACCATGATAGAGAGCACTGATACCAGCGCCGTGATAGAGAGCACTGACACCACACCAGCACCGAGATAGAAAGCACTGAGACCACACCAGCACCGTGATAGAGAGCACTGAGACCACACCAGCACCAAGATAGAGGGCACTGAGACCACACCAGCACCGAGATAGAGGGCACTGAGACCACACCAGCACCGTGATAGAGAGCACTGACACCACACCAACACCGAGATAGAGGGCACTGACACCACACCAGCACTGAGATAGAGGGCACTGACACCACACCAGCATCATGATAGAGAGCACTGAGACCACACCAGCACTGAGATAGAGAGCACTGAGACCACACCAGCACCGAGATAGAGAGCACTGACACCACACCAGCACCATGATAGAGAGCACTGACACCAGCACCGTGATAGAGAGCACTGACACTAGCACCGTGATAGAGAGCACTGAGACCACACCAACACCGAGATAGAGAGCACTGACACCACACCAGCACAGTGATAGAGAGCACTGACACCAGCACCGTGATAGAGAGCACTGACACCACACCAGCACTGAGATAGAGGGCACTGACACCACACCAGAACCATGATAGAGAGCACTTAGACCACACCAGCACCGAGATAGAGAGCACTGAGACCCCACCAGCACTGTGATAGAGAGCACTGAGACCACACCAGCACCGAGATAGAGAGCACTGACACCACACCAGCACCGTGATAGAGAGCACTGACACCAACACCGTGATAGAGAGCACTGACACGACACCAGCACTGTGATAGAGGGCACTGACACCACACCAGCACCGTTATAGAGAGCACTGAGACCACACCAGCACCGAGATAGAGAGCACTGACACCACACCAGCACCGAGATAGAGAGCACTGAGACCACACTAGCACTGTGATAGAGAGCACTGAGACCACACCAGCACCGAAATAGAGAGCACTGAGACCACACCAGCACCGAGATAGAGAGCACCGACACCACACCAGCACCGTGATAGAGAGCACTGACACCAGCACCGTGATAGAGAGCACTGAGACCACACCAGCACTGAGATAGAGGGCACTGACACCACACCAGCACTGTGATAGAGAGCACTGAGACCACACCAGCACCGAGATAGAGGGCACTGATACCACACCAGCACAGTGATAGAGAGCACTGACACCAGCACCGTGATAGAGAGCACTGACACCACACCAGCACTGAGATAGAGGGTACTGACACCACACCAGCATCGTGATAGAGAGCATTGAGACCACACCAGCACTGAGATAGAGAGAACTGAGACCACACCAGCACCGAGATAGAGAACACTGAGACCACACCAGCACCGAGAAAGAGAGCACCGACACCACACCAGCACCGTGATAGAGAGCACTGACACCAGCACCGTGATAGAGAGAACTGACACCACACCAGCACTGAGATAGAGGGCACTGACACCACACCAGCACTGTGATAGAGAGCACTGAGACCACACCAGCACCGAGATAGAGAGCACTGAGACCACACCAGCACCGAGATAGAGAGCACTGACACCACACCAGCACCGTGATAGAGAGCATTGACACCACACCAGCACCATGATAGGGAGCACTGAGACCACACCAGCACTAAGATAGAGGGCACTGACACCACACCAGCACCGTGAAAGAGAGCACTGAGACCACACCAACACCGAGATAGAGAACACTGAGACCACACCATCACCGAGATAGAGAGCACTGACACCACACCAGCACCGTGATAGAGAGCACTGACACCAGCACTGTGATAGAGAGAACTGACACCACACCAGCACTGAGATAGAGGGCACTGACACCACACCAGCACTGTGATAGAGAGCACTGAGACCACACCAGCACCGAGATAGAGAGCACTGAGACCATACCAGCACCGAGATAGAGAGCACTGACACCACACCAGCACCGTGATAGAGAGCACTGACACCAGCACCGTGATAGAGAGCACTGAGACCACACCAGCACCGAGATAGAGAGCACTGAGACCACACCAGCACCGAGATAGAGAGCACTGACACCACACCAGCACCGTGATAGAGAGCACTGAGACCACACCAGCACTGAGATAGAGGGCACTGACACCACACCAGCACCGTGATAGAGAGCACTGAGACTACACCAGCACCGAGATAGAGAGCACTGAGACCACACCAGCACAGAGATAGAGAGCACTGACACCACACCAGCACCGAGATAGAGAGCACTGACACCACACCAGCACCATGATAGAGAGCACTGACACCAGCACCGAGATAGAGAGAGAGCACTGACACCAGCACTGAGATAGAGAGCACTGACACCAGCACCGAGATAGAGAGCACTGACAGCAGCACTGATACCAGCAACTCGCTGCGGGACCCAAAAATATGACACCGCTCAACCTCTTCAAACAGGAGGGTACGGGCATATAGTACAGTGTTCTTTTTTTGTACAAGGAAGTAAGCCAAAGGTAGAAAAAAGGTCTGTGTGCTCGATTAAATAAATCGTTTATAGAGTTATGCATATACATTGTCTACTGGTCACATGTGTTGAATTCCTCTGAGATCCATGCCTCATCCATGTGCTTATCGGTCACGATCCCCCCTGCTGCGCTGAACGTCCTTTCGGACAGGACACTGGACGAGGGGCAAGCCAACAGTTCCATTGCAAATTGGGCAAGCTCTGGTCAGAGGTCAAGCCTGCCCACCCAGTAGTCCAGGGGTTCATCACTCCTCAGAGCGTCCACATCGGCCGTTAACCCGATGTAGTCGGACACCTGTCGGTCTAGGCGTTCCCTGATGCTGGATCTGGATGACACCTGTCGATGGGTCGGCAAAAAGAATGACTTCATATCAGAAGTCACCAACACATCTTCAAACCGGCCTCTTCTTGCAGGTGCTGTTGGATTGGTACCCGCAACTCCTTCTCTGGGAGTGGGAATTGCTCCTCTGCCAGCGCACGCAAAAGCAGAATGCATCATTTCTCGAAGGAAGGCCTGGAAGTGCTCCATTCTGACAGCCCTCTGTGACGGCGGTAACATTTCCGCCATTTTGTGTTTGTACCAGGGGTCTAAGTATGTTGCCACCCAGTACTGGTTCTTGACCTTTATGCTTTTTATACGGGGGTCCCTGTTAAAATACTGGAGCATGAAGGCCCCCATTTGCACTAAACTGGCAGCGGTGTGGTGGCCTGGCTCCTGCTCATCATCCAGGATAATGTCATCCTCCTCGTTCTCCTCTCCCCATCCACGCACAACAACAGGGATCCCAGAAAGGTTTAAAGCATGCTCTCTTTGCTCCTCCTCATCCGCCCCGGCACCATCCTCCTCTGACTCCTCTTCAGACTCCTGTTGTTGACTTGTCTCAGATAGAGTAGCCCCCCTGGGAATTCATCCAGCATTGCGACTTCCTCATCTTCCTGCTCCTGCTCCTCCACGGCTTGATCAATGACACGATGCAATGCATGATCCATAAAGAAGACATAAGGTACGATGTCACTGATGGCGCCATGGCTGCGACTGACCAGTTCGGTGATCTCATCAAATGGCCGCAGAAGTCTGCATGCGTCGCGCACGAGCAGCCACTGGCACGGTGAAAAAAAAAACAAGCTCCCCAGAACCTGTTCTGCCGCAGAGTTTGTACAGGTAGTCATTAACTGCACGTTTCTGCTGGAGCAGCCTATGAAGCATATAGATGGTTGTGTTCCATGCCATCGGGCAATCGCAAATAAGACGTCTGACCAGCAGATTGTGTCGCCACTGAATGTCAGCAAGGCAAGCCATGGCCGTGTAAGATCTTCTGAAATGGGCCGAGATTTCCCTTGCCTGCCGCAAGATGTCCTGGACCCCAGGGTATTTGACAACAAATCGCTGCACGACCAAGTTTAAGACGTGTGCCATGCATGTTACGTGCGTAATTTTGCCATGTTTCAATGTGCTAAGCAGATTGGCACCATTGTCACACACCACTTTACCAACTGTCAAATTGAGCGGTGTTAGCCACTGATCTGCCTGTGAACGCAAAGCTGAAAGGAGTGCAGGGCCAGTGTGGCTCTTGGCTTCCAGGCACAACAGACGCAGCACAGCATGGCCACGTCTCACCTGGCATGTCGAATAGGTTCTGGGGAGCTTGGGCGGCGCAGCAGAAGAGACGCTAGCAGCGGAAAAGGAGGAGTCAGCCGAGGAGAGGAGGGAGGAGGATGGAGTAGGAGGAGGAGAAGAAGAGGCAGGCCTGCATGCAATCCGTGGTGGTAAAATTAAATCTACACGGGTGCCACGGGTTACATGCTTGACGGCCGTCAGAAGGTTCACCCAGTGGGCAGTAAAAGTTATATACTTTCCCTGCCCGTGTTTGCTAGACCACGTGTCTGTGGTCAGATGTATCTTGGCACCGACACTGTGTGCCAGAGATACATTGACTTGCCGCTGAACATGGCCATATAGCTCTGGGATGCCCTTCTGTGAGAAATACTTCCTTCCTGGGACCTTCCATTGTGGTGTTCCAATGGCCACAAATTTTCGGAAGGCCTCCGAGTCCACCAGTTTATATGGCAGTAGTTGGCGGGCTATTAGTTCTGACAAGCTAGCCTTCGACTGTTGGGCAAGAGGGTTATCCGGCGTCATCATTTTTTTACGCTCGAACATATGGCCCATGGAAGACTGCCTTTTTCCAGAAAAACGTGAGGATGGCATGATGGAAGGTGGAGTGGAGGACAATTGTGAGAAGAGAGGAAAAGGAAAAGTAGAAGATGAGGCTGGACGGTAAGAGCCTGGAGTGTGGCTTTGTGGGTTCAGTTGCTCCCACTGGGCTCGGTGATGGCAGCTCATGTGCCTTCTTAAGGTGGTCGTCCCTAGGTGAGTGTTGGGCTTACTGCGACTTATGCGTTGACTGCAAAGGCTGCAGATGGCAACACTATTGTCAGCAATGGACATGTTAAAAAAAGCCCACACTGCGGAGCCATGTGCCGGCGTCCTGGGAGCACCAGTCTGCTTTGTCCCTCCTGTACAATCTAAGTTCTGCCTGCTTCTCCTCCCTATCTGCTGGTCCATATCTCCCTCTGAACTCCCCTCCTCTTCCTCTCTTGTGGGCACCCACGTGACATTACTAGACACGTCATCATCGACATCACCTTCCCCACCGCTATAATTAGAGATCTCGGAGTAGGCAGCAACACCGGGGACCAACCTCCTTCTTGGGCTGATCTGGGTACTGTCATCAGACTGCTGAGTGGCGGTTGTTGCTACCTCCTCTTCCTGATCCAATGCCAAGAGTGGCTGCGCATCGGCAATGTCTTGTGATGGATCGGAAAATAATTCCTGTGACTCAAGCGGAGGGTATATGGTGGTGGTGTTGGTGGTAGCGTCTTTGGGGGTGCACACAGCAGAGAGTGAAGAAGAGGGAGCAGATCGAGAGGATGAGGAGAGTGCAGAAGAGTAAGGCTGAGTGAGCCACTCAACCAAGTCTGGTGCATCTTTTGACATAATCGCACGCACCGACTGCAATTTGCCACTTTGACTCAAGACTGTTGCTCCTGCCCTACACCTACCACCCCTGCCGAAGGACCTGCCTCTTCCCCTGCCTGTCATTTTTTTAATTACCATGTGACAAAAGTCTCTAGAGAAGTGCAGTATGTATGTGGAAGAAGGTATATAACACCCAGCTTCAATCTGTCGTTTTTGGGGGGCACTGGTCTATCACACCAGTTATAATACTTTTTTTAAATTGCGTTTGTCACTCTTTGTAGCATCGCTGCTGAACCGCTCAGCAGTCACAATGCTGCACAGTGGAAATACACTATACTATGCTTTCTATAGGTGCAAGTATTTTATACGTGTATTACACCACTACATACTGCACACCAAATAATACACCAATATCAGTCCTTAAAAGGACCTTTGTGGACCTAATAGTAGCTAGTTAGTAGCTAGTGAATTGCAGACTGTCCCGGCTCCAAAAACCAAACTGTCCCTCCCTACACTGTGAAATGACAGCTGCAGAATCGGTAAGCAGCACTGCATGCAGTGTACTATAATATGCTTTCTATATTTGAAAGAAAGTATATTATACGTGTACAACCCTATATAATGTACACCTATAAAAGGACCTTTGTGGACCTAGTAGCTAGTGATTTGCAGACTGTCCCTGCTCAGAACATCAAACTGTCCCTCAGTCCCTACACTGATAAAAGACAGCTGCAGAATCAGGCAGCAATCAGCTCAGCAGCACAGCAGTCAAGTATAATATGCTGTCTATATTTGAAAGAAAGTATATTATACGTGTACAACCCTATATACTGTACACCTATAAAAGGACCTTTGTGGACCTAGTAGCTAGTGATTTGCAGACTGTCCCTGCTCAGAACACCAAACTGTCCCTCAGTCCCTACACTGATAAAAGGCAGCTGCAGAATCAGGCAGAACTCAGAAGCACAGCGTCAGCAGTGCACCATAATATACTTTGTATATTTGAAAGAAAGTATATTATACGTGTACAACCCTATATACTGTACACCTATAAAAGGACCTTTGTGGACCTAGTAGCTAGTGATTTGCAGACTGTCCCTGCTCAGAACACCAAACTGTCCCTCAGTCCCTACACTGATAAAAGACAGCTGCAGAATAGGGCAGCATTCAACCATACAGCAGTCAGCAGTGCACCAAAATATACTTTGTATATTTGAAAGAAAGTATATTATACGTGTACAACCCTATATACTGTACACCTATACCAGTCCTTAAAAGGACCTTTGTGGACCTAATAGTAATAGCTAGTGATTAAACTGACTGTCCCTGCTCCACACAGCGTCCTGTCCCTACACTGACAAAAGACAGCTGCAGAATCGGTCAGCAGTCAATCAGCAGCACAGTAGTCAGCAGCAGTGCACCAGAACCCTATATACTGTACACCTATACCAGCCCTTAAAAGGACTTTTGTGGACCTAATAGCTAGCGATTTGTGTCACTACAGTCTGTCCCTGCTCCACACAGCAACCTCTCCCTACACTGACAAAAGACAGAATGTAAAATGGCCGCCAGATCAGGTCTATTTATAAGGTAGGGGGAATGTCCAATTGTCCATGTGCTGAAATGTCTCAATTGGCTGTCATGTACCCCATGATGGATGTTTCATGGGTAAAAGTTCTTCACAATGTAAACAAATATGGCCGCCGCGAACAGCGTCAGAAGTCCGCCGGTTTGGCGAATTGCGAACGAGCAAAATTTGCCGCGAACGGACCGCCGGACGAACCGCAAGGCCATCTCTATTTTTTAACGCAATCTGTGCCTAAAATATATATATGCCAAAGCATGGGTAGGAGCAAATCGCTCCTCCACCCCTGCCGCTCCCATGCTTCGGCATATATGCTCTTTTTTTAACTGTGGTGGTGAAATCACCTCCGACAGCACTGGAGTCATGGCTTTATGTATCGTGGGAGCAAATGCTGTTGCTGTCAAGATAAATAAATCCGTGCTGCAACTGAATGGCGTACCTGCTAAGAAAATGATGGTTAACAATAAAACAAAGTAACATTACAGAATAACAGTAAGACATACCATACCTGTAAAGCAAATACATAAAAATAGTAAAAAATAACACATTTTAACGCAGTCTGTGCCTAAAATATATATATATGCCAAAGCATGGGGGCATCCGCCCTAAAAGGTATGGGCAAATCGCTCTCCCACCCCTGCTGCCGCATGCTTCGGCATATATGCTCTTTTTTTTTTAACTGTGGTGGTGAAATCACCTCTGACAGCGCTGGAGTCACGGCTTTATGTATCGTGGGAGCAAGCACTGTTGCTGTCAAGATAAATAAATCCACTCTGCAGCTGAATGGCGTACCTGAAAACCAAAAAAGGTTAATAATAAAACACAGTAAACATTAAAGTACAAACATTTGCATACCTGAAAAGAAAACATGATAAAAAACAATAACAATAAAACATTGCAGAATAGAATACAGCAAAAAGAGCAGAACAATAGAGAGAGTCAATAAAATGACAAATATATATATTTTTTTTATATATATTTTTTTCTTTTTTAGATTTTTTTACCTTTTTTTGTAACTGTAACCGGTTCCAGGTTCGGGTCTCTCAAAATGCAATGGCATCTTGGGAGACCCTGTGAAAGTGTGCCTAGTCTGTGCAGTGCTGTACCCTACGTTAATACTCAACTAGTGTATGGTAGCGTTCAAAACATTCACCAATTCAAAGACCAGGATTGTCAGGACAGGAGGGATAATAATAACGGGTGTTATGCCTATATCCGTGCTTGCTACAGACACAATATCTTCTTTGGGGGGGTTAGTTGGGTAGGGGTACTGGGGAGGACATAAGGAAAATGCCTCTCATGAAGCCGGCTTACTGGGGAAGGTGAGGTGGAGCACCGTCTTGAAACAGAAGGGCTCTGATGATCTCTTCCTGGAATTTAGGGAAGGATCCAGTCCATCCTGAAACTCTGAATAGCACATGAGCATTCAGCAAAGCCAGTTTAAATAAATAGACACTTTCTTGTACCAGCATCTGGCCTTACGGGCAACTAGGTACGGCGCCAACAACTGGTCATTGAGGTCCACCCCTTCCATGTCAAGGTTATATTCCTGGACACAGAGGGGTTTCTCCACAACACCAGTCGCTGTAGTAATTTGGACCATCATGTCTGCATGAAGGGAGGTAAGAACGAAAACATTCTTATTATCCCTCCACTTCATAACGAGCAAGTTATTACACCTCAAGCAGGCTCTCTCCCCCAGCCTAAGATGGGGATCTACAAGCCTCTGGGGAAAGCCTGGCGATTACGTTGCACGGTGCCACATGCTCCAATCTAATGATCAAACAAGTGACTAAAAAGTGGCACACTTGTATAATAATTGTCCACATACAAGTGGTACCCCCTTCCAAATAAGGGTGACACCAAGTCCCACACAATCTTGCCAGCACTTCCTATGTAGTCAGGGCAGTTTGTCTGCTCTACGTGACTATCTTTGCCCTCGTAAACCATAAAACTACATGTATAGCCTGTGACCCTGTCACTGAGCCTACACATCTTGACCCCGTATCTGCCACGCTTGCTGGAAAGTTACTGTTTGAATGACAAGCAGCCAGAAAACGTAATCAGGGACTCATCAACACAGACAACTTGATGGGGAGTAAACAATTCTGCAAAACATTGGTTGCAGTGGTTTACGAGGGGCCGAATTTTGTAGAGCTGATCGTATCCAGGGTCTCCACAAGGACGACAGAGTTCATTGTCATTGAAATGCATGAACCGCAAGATCTACTCGTATCGTGCCCTGGTCATGGAGGAAGAGAGCAAAGGCATATGGTGAATTGGGTCAGTGGACCAATATGACCGCAACTCACTCGTTTTAGTTATGTTGAGAGATAGGCCCAGAAAGAGTTTAAATTCGGAAACCGTAATTGGTTTTCAATCTCTGGCAAGGGAGGACTGGAGACTAGTGGTGATGTGTTGACCAGCGTAGAAATTGTTTTGGTCCACAATAGATCTATAGAGATCTTCCATGAAAAACAGCGAATAAAAATCAAATGACGTAAAAACAACTGTTTCCACCTGAATGCCGGGTTGGTCAGTGAATGGGGGAAGTACAAGTGTTGCAGAAGTGGTGGGTTCCCAATTAGGATCGGCAAATGCAGCTGGAAGGGCACTATGGGCATGATGGGCCTGTGTTCGTCTTCTTGGTGGCAGCTGGACACTACTTGTGCTTGCCACCTCACCAGCTTGAACTGCACTTATGGGACTCGCCACATTAGCACATGATACTGCAGTGCTGGTTTGACTACAACCAGGGTGTACTAGGCCGCTGGTGCTTGCCAGTTCACCAGAAGGATGAGCGGCACTAGTACTGCTATCTGTCATGGAACCGCTGTTGTGTACAGGATCATATTCTGAGCCTGAATCTTGACAGATGAGTGACTTCCTCTTTACTATCTGTCATGCTCAGAAACATGTAGGCCTCTTCACTAGTGTACCTTCAATTTGCCATTTTGGGCTCTAAATTTAGTGGTACACTAGTGGGACTCACAGGTAAAAAAGCCCCTGACTGTTAGCGACTGTATCACAACGCTACCAAAAAAACTGTTAGCGATCACAGGGATCAGGCCTGACTCTGCAAACACTGCTGTTATGTGTGTTTAGTGTTTTGTAAGTGACAGTGATCAATCAATACTGCACTTGGCTGGGCTGGGCGGAGGGGCAAAGGTGCTATCAGGTATCTGGGCTGATCCCACTAACACTGCGTTTTTGGGAACCCTAAACTGCTGGGGACGTTAGTATAGAACTGATCAGATCAGATATCGATTGATTCAGATACTATACCACTAAGGGAGGTGTATGCTTCGTCCGTGGGTGTTAGCAGTACTGGCACTAACCTGACGCTGCCTGGGGTGACGCAGACCCTAAAATCTAACTTATGTCACCCAATGGGTGGTCAGGGGATTAAACCTTTATTAGGTAATAAACGGCGGGTGCCCTGACACTATAAAAAAAAAAACTAACTAACCAGTGTCACCCATAACAGTTATGCAGTGATCACTGGTGAAAGGGTTAACTAGGGGGCAATCAGGGGGTTACCTTTATTAGGTAGTGTATGGGGGTATCTGACGCTATAAAAAGCTGACGGTGAACCTAAATACTTACATGCCTAACTAGCGTCACCTGTGACACTAATACAGCGATCAGAAAAGAGAGTGCTTAGTAAAACTGGTGACGGGGGGTGATCATGGGGTTAAACCTTTATTGGGGGGTTAGGTGGTACCCTAGACCTAAAGGGGCCTACCACTATATGCCCTACCACTTATAACAGTCACAAATAACACCAATGCAGTAATCAGTAAAAAAAAAAAATGCTATTGGTGTCACTTTGACAGGAGGTGCAGGGGGTGATCGGGTGGTGATTGGGGGTGAAAAGTGTGCCTGCGTGTTCTACTGTCAGTGTAGTGTTGGTGCAAGATATCACTTCCGCTGCTTCTGTTTACATTACAGAAGCAGGGGACATTTCTCATTCGCTGAGAGTGATCGCGAGGGGGTGGCCATGAATCAGTGGCACGGATCGCTCCTGGATCAATGCGATGCGCCCCCCCCCCCCCCCCGGCGGTGGGAAGCATGTAATGTACCTATACGTTACTTTGCCTGCCCATGCCATTCTGCCAAGGCGTCTGTCCTAGTAAGGGGGGGGGGGGACCCGGGTGCAATTTAGTAGTTAAACAATTTAGTTACATAAGTGGCCGCACTGCCTCCCAACAAAGCTTACTCCAGCAAAACAACTTTTTCTCTTTGTTAACCTTAGTCCCTACCAAACCTACCAAACCTACCAGGAGCCCAGCTACCAGTAGTACTACTTGACTACTTATGTGCACACCTTTCCAGAATGCTATATTAGCATTCGAGGTGTCTGTTCTAATAGGTAAAGATAAACCCTACCTTTTTTACACCTCTGTATATCTACTTAACCACTTGCCAACCGCTGCATGCCGATATACATTGGCTCAATGGCAAATGGGCGTACCTGTAAGTCCCCTTCACTTGGTGGGGCTAGTGAGCGTATGTGCGTCGCATACAGCAGACTCAATGTCAGCCGGGGTCCAGGTGATTGTGTCACGGAGCCACAGAACGGGGAGATGCCTATGTAAACAAGGCATTTTTGTGTTCTGCCTAGTGACATGACAGAGATCACTGCTCCCTGTCATTGGAAGCAGTGATCGCTGTCATGTCAGTGGTAGCCCATCCCTCCCACCCACTATTAGAATCGCTCCTTAGTACACACTTAACCCCTTGATCGCCCCCTAGTGTTTAACCCTTTCCCTGCCAGTGTCATTTACACAGTTATTAGTGCATGTTTATAGAACTGATCGCTGTATAAATGACAATGGTCCCAAAATAGTGTCAAAAGTGTACGATGTGTCCACCATAATGTCGCAATCCCGATAAAAATATAGCCATGGCAGGAATTATACCCTCATCTACCAAGATTCTTTCAATTGAATAGCACTGCTCTGCACTAGTGCAGGGTTAAAGTGGTTGTAAACACTTACAGACCACTTTGACCTACAGGTATGCCTAGATTAAGGCTTACCTGTAGGTCCATGAAATATCTCCGAAACCTACACTGTTTAGGAGATATTTGCAAAAAGACACTGGTCATGCTGCTGCTAACGGTGACATGCCGTTAGTGGCGGCTCCCGTGCGCATGCGCGGGAGTGACCTCATCGCTGCTCCAGCGCTGTGAGTGGCCGGAGCAGCAATACCCAGAAGAAGATGGATGCTCCGTGCTACAGGGGACAGCGGTGACATCGCTGGCTCCTGTGTCAGGTAAGTGACACATAATATGCGATGCATGGTAGTCCATTGTGCTTTACCTTTGCAGGGAGACAAAGAGGAAGTAAACCCATTAGGGTTTACTTCCTCTTTAAGGCAAGCAGTGAGGCGGTAATATACCTCCTTGCTGCCTATTAAAGAAGAATGATACAAATGCTGAATGCCCTTCATGGAGCAAAGCACATTTGAACAAGTCTGTAAATTAAAAAAAAAATGTAGAAGGGCCTTTGGTCAAATATCAGGAGTCTAAACAGACCCCTGATGTCTCATGTTTGAGACAGTGAAAAGGACTGAGGACATACAGTCGATTCATCAGTTCCTTCCTGGACAGTCAATGAATGGCAAGCACTCTGATGCTTTCTGTTCATTCACAAACTGAAGCATAGTAAACACAGACATGCTTACTACCCCTCTCCATCCTAAAACAATCCTCACAGAGTATCCCATGCAGCAAGTGAAAGGGTGCACAGTAGGGATGAGCTTCGTGTTCGAGTCGAACGTACGTTCGACTCGAACATTGGCTGTTCGTCCGTTCGGCGAAATCCAAACTCTTGGTCCGTTCGCGTCAAAATTCGTGTGGCGCGCACGGCCCACAATGCACTGCGATGGCGCAGTGCATTGCTGGCTCATGATTGGCCAAGCATGCACTGTGACCCCGCATGCTTGGCCAATCGCAGCGCCAGCAGCGAGGAGAGCCATGATTGGCCACAGGCAGGATGCCTGTGGCCAATCATAGCTCAGGCTGTGTAGTGCACGCCCCACACTATATAAGGCCGCCTTTGAGGCGGCCTCGTGTAGTGTGTTGGCATCTGAAGCAGTGGGTGTTCTGTGTACCTTCAACACAGTTACACACCGATCGTTTTTGGCTGATTTCCTATCTTGCTCTTGTGTAGTGGTTATTGTCTGTGCCCTGACCGCAGTATACACCACTATATTCACCTCACCTATATAGCTAGTGATCTATCTTTAATAATAGAGCTTGCAGTCAGTAGTGTTAGGAGATAGTGCGTGCTGTCTGCGTGCTCTGTACCCAGTACATACCGTTATAATCCACCTACATAGCTGTTCTCTATTTGAGCCCAATTGCCATCTGCAGGAGTTATTGGAAGTTGTGTGTGCCTCCAGCACAGCACAGTATACATCTGTATATACCCCTTTATCTCTGCTGTTTTCTGGTTATTGTCTGCATGCCCTGACCGCAGTATACACCGCGATATTCACCTCAGCCTAAGGCCCAATTTTTCTGCCCCTGTTTAACAGGGGCGTTTAAGTACAATTTTTGATGCAATGCTTTGCAGCAGGGCTAATTCCAGCAAAAAAACTAGAGTATATGGAAGAGGTTGCAGTGTGGTGGCACCAGCAGCAGTGCCTAAGGCCAAATTTTTCTGCCCCTGTTTAACAGGGACATGTAATTACAATTCTTGATATAATATTTCACAGGAGGGCCCCTTCCTGTGCCCACCCAGAGTAACGGTGAGGACTTATAGTGTTGTGGCACCAGCACCACAACCACCAAAGGTAAATTTTTCTACCACTGTTCAACAATGGCATGTAATTACAATTCTTGATATAATCGTTCACAGCAGGGCGCTCCAGCGCCCACCAAGAGTCACTTTGAGGGCTTACAATGTTGTGGCAAAACCAACACCTTGTTCCGCCATTTTTGCAGAGCATATAGGGCAGGCCCCTACTTTCAAACATCCAACTTACAAACATCAGACAGCAGCAAGTGAGATGAAAAAAGATGGACGACAAAACAAATTATACAGGGGTGATAACCCTTCCCTATGTTTTCCAAAAAGCTTAAAAATAGTTTTTTTGACTGGAGCTACACTTTAAAAATGTACCAGTTGAAAATTACAAACAGATTCAACTTAACACAACAAACCTACACAGTCCCTGTCTTGTTTGCACCGCCTGTATACTGCTGTTCGGAGTATATAGGGCCTGGGGGCCACACGCATTTCCTTTTTTTAATATGGGTACAGGGTTCCCCTTAATATGCGTACAAGACCCAAATAGGCTGGTAATGGGCAGGGAGGGCTACCCATGCCATTTTTCTCAATGATTTTCAACCATATTGCAGGAACCAGATGTAACATTAAAACCGCAAGCAGTTTTAAATGGTGTTATTTCCGTTTAATGTCATTTTGTGCAGGGACTGTTCTAAACACGGGAAACACGTGGCACTTCACAGGCATACTACAGACACCCCCCAGGCACCATATTTAAAGGAATATTTCACTTTTTTTTTTTCACTTTAATCGTCATTAAAATCAGTGCTCCCGCCAAAACGGCCATTTTTAAAACTTTTTTTTTGCATTGACCCATGTCCCCTGAGGCAGGAGTCAGGTCCCCAAACCCTTTTTAGGACAGTATCTTGCATATTAGCCGTTAAAATTAGCACTTTCCATTTCGAACGTTCGAGTCCCATAGACTTCAATGGGGTTCTAACGTTCGTAACGAACGTGGGGTCCGTTCGAAAGTTCTGGTGCGAACCGAACCGGGGGGTGTTCGGCTCATCCCTAGTGCACAGATCCTACAATCCATCCTTTAATCCATCCTCCTATAATCCATCCGCTGTAGGGGGATCCACAAGAGTCACACGGGTCTGCAATAAGGCAGTATAGCCAGCCCTCCTGCTCAGCAGGTGCCTGGGCCCCCTTTTTGAACTGATGAGGTGTGGGCCGGGTACAGGGGTACAGGGCTGGCTGTACTGCCTTATCAGCGACTTAACTGAATTTGTGGAGGATCAGTGTTGTAAACTAAGCCTGCTTTCTTGGTTTGGACTATAACCTCTCCCCTCTTCTAATCTCTTTTATATTAGAAGGAGTTGTTCTGTAATTAACATAGGATAGCTGGGAGGCAAAAATCATTGTTCACTGCACAGGAATTTGCAAGAACTCTGGAATTCTGTCAGGCTCAATCGATCTTTTTCTGTACTTAAGCCCTGGTTCACATTGATGCTACTTTGAAGCACTTGAAGTAGCGCGATTTCAAAGTAGCAAGGTCAGTGCGATTTCAGGTGCTACATAATAGACATCTGTGTGTCTTCATGCACAGATGTCTATTGAAGTCGTACCTGAAATTGGCAAAAGTGATGCAGGAACTACTTTTGCAAATCAGTGCGGCGCCTCAAAATCTGTGTCGCACTGATTGGAACAGCGCCATTGCCTCCAATAGGCTGCGACTTGTCATGCGATTTGATATCTCAAATCGCATGACAAATCACTCCAATGTGAACCTAGGCTTATAGACAACAGGCAACTTTTTGTGATTAAGCCTGAAAAAGAAAACATATGCAGCCATCACATCTAAGGACTGGTAAGTTGCAATATATTAAAAAAAGTCTTCGGTTTTGATATCCTTTAACTTCTTGGTACTACTATTTTTTTCGTGTTCGCACTTTTCAATCTCGAGTCTGCTCCACGGCTTTGAGTTTTATATCTTCACACGTACATTTTGGCATATGACAACTGCCCTACTGAGCCAACGCGTTGAAGGGGAGAAAGAGTGTGACTGTGGTGACATTAGCATTCTTGCAGTTGCTGTTAGTGTGTAACTAAATCTGGGTATTTGCTCAAGCAGTGTAGTTAGATAAACAATCCTTCTTCATTACCATTTCCTTCATTCCCCATCTCCTCTGAATAAAGTGAGTGCAATCCTGCCACAATGTACAGTTTCCATCAGTGTAACATCTAAAGTGCTGTCTTTTGTGCCTTGATCTCACACCAGCTCACATATTTACAAATGATTATTCCTGTCTCACCCCCACAGGCTTGGGCAGACAGTTCTGACTGCTCTTAACTGCAGCTCCAGCCTGCTGGATCAGGGAGAGATACTTGATAGCTGCTGTTTCCGTGGTTGAAATATTTGTGAAGTTAACGCATAATCTGAAAGCAGAAGCTAATAAATTATAGGGTGCTAATTGGGGCCAGAGTGGAGCTGTCAATCACGTTATCCTAAACACACAGAGACCCTCATAACCTAAAAAGGCAAGAGAGAGTCCAAGATGAGATCCCAGTTGTTTCTAGCTGTGACCTCCACATGAAGGAAGAGCAACGACAGCACTGAATGAATTGTAAATAGGATTGTGCCAAGCGTTTAGGATTAGGCAAGACACTTTGTAGCAAGCAGGGTCTATCTATAACTAGAAAAGGTAGTGAAAGAATAGTAAACTTAAAAGACAACCCCTTAAATAAACATATATATAAAGCTAATTACTGGATATTTAAAAAAAATCTAAACTTTATCAAATATTGCAAAATATTTAAATAAAGAATAGGTAAAGCCAAACACTAAAATGTCATATAAACCTAAATATGTTAATGCAATTTCAAAAGTAGTTTTCAATCATTGCAAATTTGCAGTTTTTATTTAAATAATCTTGTGTGGTCCTGCCAGGAAGGTCTTTGTTCAGGAATATCCTGTGGTAGTGTTAAATGCTATCCCAATCTTCCATCGTGCTCCTGTATTGTCACCCATCCAAATGAGCCTATGATGGAGACTACAAGTGACCGTTTCAACACACATTACACAAGATAGTCAAATGAAGGGGACAGCCGGAAACTCCATAAATCCTTATAATTTCTTTATTGTTGCATATCAGTGAGTAAAAAGCAGTGGCATACACAGGTATGGTCCACTGGATTTACTATCAAGAGGCGCACCATTAGAAATGGCATGCATTTCTAATGGTGCGCCTCTTGATATGTGGATATGCATTCACTCTGCATGCACTGGAGTGAATGCATATAGACAAGAAGTGGTTACAAAGTATGAAAAAAAGTGAGAACAGCATTTTATTTAATTGTTTATGATACACGGGTTGATTTACTTAAACTGGAGAGTGCAAAATCCGATTCTAACTTCAGCTTGTTCAATAAAGATTTGACAAAAAGCCTGGACGCTCATTGGTTTCACCAGATGCACCAGATTTTGCACACTCCAGTTTTAGTAAATCAACCCCACAGTGTTTTAGCAAATTAAATGCTATTGGGTTAGATCTACTTTAATGCAATGCATAAATATATAGCTTGCCATGCACATAGCTGAAAACCATTCTTTTATAACACTTAAACATAGCAGCATAGAGGTCTTTAAATATAATCATTAAAAGGAAAGGTCCTGCTTAGATTACAATTATTTCCAAACTCTTTGCAGCTGTCCTAGGGCTCACTCATACCAGATGCATAGAAAGAAGATAATCCATTATTTTCAGTTGGACCCTTTCCCAGCAAAGTGTTGCATAGAGGTACACTGCAAATAAAGTTATGCAAGTTACATATTTGGTCTACTGAATGAGGTTTTTCAACAATGCAATGCACCTGGAAATAAATCAATGTGTACTATGCATTAAAGTGTTCAGATCTGAATGAACCCTAAAATGCTGACAAAACTAGCTATTTTATCTCTTTCAGTTCAGGAGTCCCCCAGCATTAAAAAATCAAGCATTTTAAACTCCCATTGTAGATTTACTATTGCTTACAAACACACAAAAAAAAACTCATAAAAACGTGTTTTTTAATATTAACAAGCATTGTCAGTGATAAAAGTACCATGATAAGTGCATTCTTATTAAGAATGGTTTGCCAATACCCAAAAAACACTTGTACTAAGAGAGGGTTCCCTGTCCTGCTACAGCTTAGCTTACTTGGTGGACTGGAGGCCAACCAATGAAACATAAGGAACTGGTCCTGCCTTAATAACAGAATTTTCCAGAAGGTAGCGGTTGCAATTGAAAGTTGTATCTGCATCTATCAATTGTACTGTTAAATGGGTGGGGGGCTAACTCAGCTTTACTAAAAAGAAGGATTGCCAAGAACCATTTATAGTCAAATACACTAATGGGACTTTAAAAAGTGATTAGACAAGTAACAGGCAAGTAAACACTAGGCAAAAAATGGATGGAGAATAGTTAATAAAGAATATGTGTACTGTTTGAAGAAGTTAATATAACATGCATTGTTTATTTTGCTTATTGGTTTATTAAATAATGTTGATTTGTTTTTGTTTTTATTACTTTGATATTATATATATATATATATATATATATATATATATATATATATATAGCTTTACTTCTTGGCCAGTCATTTAGACTACTTCAAGGTGATTCTTGCAATTAATTAGGCATTAATCCTAGTTTTAACATATTATATTGGAACAAAAACTGAGAGTATGAAATCAAGGTTTACTAAACTTTAGTTTTAGCCTATATACACTAAAAATGAAATTGTCTACAATTTTATTCAAACCTTAAAAATGTTAATACAATTTTAGTGTGTAATTATAATTGTACATACTTCAGAAACACCAATCGTTTTTTTTTTTCATCTTCAAAACATTCTCTAATGCCTATTTCATAAATAATATTTCACTATAGAAAAATCAGTAAATCAGTTGTATGTTTCTATTGTCAGGGTTGTTGCTTGTTTTTTTTTCATATCACTGGATGTATTTTTGTTATTCTATTTTTTATTTAATTGTATTGCATGCCATTCTCTCTAAAACTTTTTATAGCACTACAGTGGAAGCCAGAATGATAATCCGTCTTTAGCTGGAAAGATCATAATAGGTTTGAAATATGTTTTAATATAAAATGCAAATAAAAGAATCAAACAAGCTTATATTGTAGATGTAAGAAATAAGTACATTCGATGTGGTTGATGTATATTTTCTCATTTACCTCCTTTGCATTTTGGCCAAGCTGACCATTACGATACAGCACTGAAGACTGGTAAGAATGTCAGCAATGCATTGGTTGCAAAGCATCTCTTTATTATACTTTAGCAGTACACATGTCCTGGATGCCTTGTGATTTGCACACTACTAGCACCAACATTTTCTGCATAATTCAGGGATAACCTTTCATATGGCTTTGGCATGTAATGTTTTCTTCTAACATCAAACTGTTGTTTACGCTGGCTGCTAAATGTGAAAGCGGCTGTAGCTTAAAGACTCATGTGAAAATTAATTTTAAGATTTGTTTTATGTGATGTATAAAGGTTGTAAAACTTTGCTCAAAATATTGACACCTGCCCACCTAGAAAATCATATTTTTTTCTGTAAATCCCAACCTTGGCTTCATTGGCGTATTCTAGGAAGCAAGGTGAAATTTAGTTGCGTAAGCAAAAACTAGTAAGTAAGCCCAATGGTAGTTTTTTTTTTTTACTGTTGATATGAAGAGAGATTACATTTAAAAAAAATATATATATTCTGTAATAAGCCTTCAAATGAATGCCTAACAGCCCTTTCCTGGCAGAAACCCAGAGACTTGGACCACTGATTTTCTGTGTGGGAGCAGAACTCTGTATTTCAACAGTCCCCTACCCTCCCTACAGAATAACAACTGTTGTGTTCCATACACACAATACCCAAACTCCTTGTGTTGTTGATTAGAATAGGTCTCCTTGGAATGACTTCTGGGGTTTAGTTAAAATTAATATTTCAAAAAAAAAAAAGTTTTTCTGCAGTCTTATACCACAGGAACTTTAAAAAGCTACAATTTGATTTGAAAATAAATGTCAAGTTAAAAAGTTTCCTAAGTTTTGGATAGAGTATGAAATGGGTGGAACCCCTGTTAATTTTTAAATTTTTTTGCACCCTATTTAAAGATCTCTGTTTAACAGGATGTGAGACAAAATCCCCTAAGACTGGGTCGAAAATCTCTTTTGTAGACAGTTTTTCCTGGGACAGGAGCCCCATGTAAGAAAAGAAATCCTTTAAATTTCAGGCCTGTATTGTATTGAAGTTCCTGATGGGAAAAAGGAGATGAATAAAACATCTAGTTGACTGTTTCACAGAATATATAGTGTATTACTTCGGATGCAAAACATGTAATGCTTTTTACACAGGATTATGAAAGTCCTTAATAACTAAGATAATGTATTTATGAACATAAGTATGATATAATGACTAATAATCTGATAATTTGCAAGCACAGTTCTTCAAACCTCGATATGGAATGTACAGATTTAAGTCTAGCTGCCAATAAACTCGGAATAAAGAGAATAAATTTTAAAAAATATTAAAATCTGAGGGTAAATCGATATATAAACTTAGCGGGAACCACACTTTAGGTCTAAATAATATATTAGAATATATGCCTGTTTATAGGTGTATTTGATGTAATATTTTATTTTTATGTATGTTAAATTGGAGTTTGAGCTGCCACTTGGGCTTGTAATTAATTGTCTTACCATATCCTTTTAGGAAAAAAGTAGGGTTCTTTTTTCATAGGTGAAAAAACTTTAAAGAAGAACTTCACCCTACCTATCCTGAAAAAAAAAGAAAAATTCACATTTTTCCCTGTACGTAAATAAAAAAAAACATACTTACTAGTCCATGGAGTCCAGTGTTGCCTTCTTACAGTCACAGCTTCCCATTGCTCTTCTCTGCTCTTGTGCCACCATTTGAAAGAAGATCCAGTGCATTCACAGACACACCACGGAGATCTACCAGATCCCGACATTTGCAGAATTTGGTGCACTGCACATTTGCGAATACTGGCACACTGCCTCCTGGGATGTGTGATATAGACATTCCAGGAAGCAGTGGTGTGTAGACATGTCACCCACCCTAAGCAAGGATTGTAAAGGTCCACAAGAGAAAAAAAAAATTACCGTTAAAAAAATAAAAATAAAGATGGGAAGGAGGCAGCTGAGAGGATGTTTTCGAAATAGATAAAAGTCAACTATAAGATAAATGTAATTGCTTAAAAGGAGTATATAAGGAAGGATCTACTTAACTGGACACTATAGTGTGGATTTTAAGAGGCTGTATACTTTAAAGGGTAGCTGCAACTGGCATATGGGCATTCACATATTTACTTAAATATAGTTTTAAACAATGGATAAAATTAGATTTTTATACTTCTGTAAAGTTAGTCCATTGAGGGAGACAGGATTGTAGAACAGTCTATGGGATGTGGGTTAAACTGATGCCTACAGGAATTAAAGAGGCACTGGCAAAATAAAAAGGTGGTGGGCATGACCACTGGGGGAACCAACAGATGTTACATTTTTTACTAGAATTGACGCCTGAATGGAGGCTTGATGGGTAATCATTTATCAAATATGGAAAAGAACAGTGTGAGGGGAGCATATTTAGAATCAGAACAAACCCCAAGAGGAAACTTATACTTGAAGGAGAAATAGGCCATTACTAACAAAGTGGGGTACATAAAATCATCCCATATCTATACTTTTTTAGAGATTACTTAATGACTGGGAAAAGGCCTCATATCATATACTTGTTCTAAATCAAGTGTTAATGCTATCTTATCTAAGCTTCCAGTTGCTATCTACTTGATCTTTTTTTGTTATGGACATGGGGTAATGGGTTGATTTAATAAAACTGGAGAGTGCAAAATCTGGTGCAGTTCTGCATAGAAACCAATCAGCTTCCAGTTTTTTTTGTCAAAGTTTAATTGAACAAGCTGAACTTAGAAGCTGATTGGCTACCATACACAGCTGCACAGACTTTGCACTCTCCAGTTTTAGTAGAAATATAGTATTTTTTTGTAAATTCCCTCAACCTTGCCTCAAGATGAATGGGGGGGGGGGGGTGTAATAGATGTGTGCAACCTATTTAGCTGTGAAATGACTGCTCAGGTTCAATAATATTACTACATACTAGAGGTTGTGCCACACTCTGAATTCTAAAAAATATGTTTTGTAAAATGTTAAAATCAAAGCCAAGCATTAGACAATTCTCTGTACTTACAAAAATACCCTGATTACAAGTGAAGTACAGAGGGTCATGAATATGGCTGTGGAAATTGTCACATGGTTCACACTAGATGGTTTTATTCACTACGTGAATTTGAGCAGACTAGGTCACACTTGGGGTTGTGCCATGGTTCTAGATTAGGCTAGTGCCCTGCAGCTGACTAATACAATACACAGAGGTCTGGATCGTGCTATGATACTAAGCTTAATGAGTGAAGGTGTAACCCAAAAAATAACAGTGAAGTAAGGTGTAGGTAGGAATTATATAGGAATTATATAGGTAATCTGATAAAATATCAATATATTTAAACCTTAGAGCAGAGCTCAGTGCCTTAGCATGACTTATCATGCTTATGTTCATCACCCCCAAGTGAGTCTTCAGAGACTGGGTCACGCCAGAAGTTATGCTCTGGCTCTGGACAGTGGTCATCTTGGAGGTGTGTTTGGGGTTGTTATCATGTTGGAATACTGCTCTGCGGCTCAGTCTCCGAAGGGAGGAGATCATGCTCTGCTTCAGTATGTCACAGTACATGTTGGCATCCATGGTTCCCTCAATGAACTGTAGCTCCTCAGTGACGGCAGCACTCATGCAGCCCCAGACCATGACACTCCCACCACCATGCTTGAATGTAGGTAAGACACACTTGTCTTTGTACTCCTCACCTGGTTGCCGCCACATGCTCTTGACACCATCTGAACCAAATACGTTTATCTTGGTCTCATCAGACCACAGGACATGGTTCCAGTAATCCATGTCCTTAGTCTGCTTGTCTTCAGTAAACTTTGTGGGCTTTCTTGTGCATCATCTTTAGAAGATACTTCCTTCTGGAACTCATACATCTATTTCCAAAAGACACCCTCTGAATATGACGCTGAGCACGTACACTCAACTTCTTTGGTAGACAATGACAAGGCCAGTTCTGAGTGGAACCTGTCCTGTTAAACCGCTGTATGGTCTTAGACACCATGCTGCAGCTCAGTTTCAGGGTCTTGACAATCTTCTTATAGCCTAGACCAGTGATGGTGAACCTTGGCACCTAGATGTTTAGGAACTACATTTCGTACGATGCTCATGCATTCTGCATTGTAGTTGAACCTCGTGGCCAATGTAGTTTCAAAACATCGGGGTGCCTAGATTCGCCATTACTGGCCTAGGCTAGACATATGCAATTCATTTAGTTCTTAATTCTTTTTTTAACAAATTTTAACAAATTCATTAATTCCAAAATTTTCGAATTTCTGAATTTTGAATTTCCTAATTTCGGAAATTCGGAAGTTTGGAATTTTGGAAATTCGGAAGTCAGAAATTGGAAAATTTTGAAATTCGAAATTGTAGAAAATCTAAATTCAGAAATGGGAAATTTGGAAATTTGGAATTTCAGAAATTCTAAATTTTGTATATTTGAAAATTTTGGAAATATCGAAATTTCTGAAATTGGACATTTTTGTAAATTGGATATTTTGGAAATTCGAAAATTGTAAATATCGGAAATTTTGGAAATTGGAAAATTTCAAAAATTCAGAAATTCTAAAATTTGAAATTTCACAAATTTAAAAATTAGAAAATTTGGAAATTTGAAAATCCATAATTAGGAATGAAAATCTGAACATTCAAAAGAATGAAAATTTGAAAACCCCAAAATCTGAAATAATAACTAACTTATAATAAATATTAAATTATAAGTATTGGAATTTCCTTTCAAATTCCTTTAAAATTTGGCTGTTAGTGAATGTAACGAGTATGAATTTATCTGAAGTTACGAATTATCTGAAATAAGGAATGTTGTATCTAAATGAACGGAACATAATGCTCTAATAATAATAAATAATAATAATAATAATAATAACTTTTTATTATTATTATTTATTATTAATTTGTTCCATTCCATTTGTTTAGATGCGGAATTCGTTATTTCAGATAATTCGTAACTTCAGATAAATATGTATTCGTTACATTCACAAACAGCCAAATTTGAAATTAAGTTCAAATATGAATTTCGGAATTCTAACATTTGAAATTCGGAAATTTGAAAATTTGGAAATTCGAAATTCTAAATTTGAAAATTCTAAATTTGAAAAATCAAAAATTCTGAAATTCTAAATCTTTGAATTTCCAAATTTTGAATTTCCAAATTTCAGAATTTTCAAATTCCCGAATTTCGAAATTCAAAAATTTGAAAATTTGAAAATTCTAAAATCGGAAATTCGGAAATTTGAAATCCAAAAATTTGAAAATTTGAAAATTCGAAGGTTTGAAAATCCGAATTTTTGCATTTCCGAATTCCGAATTTTCAAATTTCTGAATTTTTGATTTTTCTAATTTCTAAATTTCAGAATTTCTGAAAAAAGCAAAAAAAAAAAAAAACACATTTTTTGTCAGTGCACATGTCTAGCCTAGGCTATCTTTATGTGGAGCAACAATTCTTTTTTTCAGATCCTCAGAGAGTTCTTTGCCATGAGGTGCCATGTTGAACTTCCAGTGACCAGTATTAGAGAGTGAGAGTGATAGACTGCACTGATAGGCACCGATAGGCTTCACTGATAGGCACTGATGAGATGATCCTTATGGGCAATGATTAGGTGGCACTGATGAGGAGGTACTATTATTATTATACACGATTTATATAGCGCCAACAGTTTACACAGGGCTTTACAGTGTATAGGGGATAACACAATTACAGTACAGTTCAATACAAAAGGTACAGGAGGGCCCTGCTCGTAGATCTTACATTCTAAAGGGAGGGGATGGTACAAAAGGTAATAGCTGCAGAGAATGATTTGATGGGTGGCTCGGGGACAGTTGTTAGGTGGGTGTGGGATAGGCTTCCCTGAATAAATGAGTTATCAGTGATCTCCTAAAGGTGGACAGGGTAAGGGCTGATCAGACATACTGTGGCAGGGAGTTCCAGAGGATGGGAGAGGCTCTGGAGAAGTCATGAAGGCGAGCATCCGAGGAGATAACAAGGGATCTAGAGATTATGCCGCACTGATGGGCACTGATAGGTGGCACTGATATGCAGCACTGATGGTCACTGATAGGTGACACAGATAGATGCCACTGATGAACACTGATGGGCGGCACTGATGAGTACTGATGGGCAGCACTGATGAGCAGGCACTATTGGGCAGTAAAAGGTAGCACTGATTGGCACCACTAATGGGCACTGATCTGTTTCACTGAAGGAAACTTATTTGTGTCACTGATGGGCACTCATGGGCACTGATTGGTGTCACCCATGGGCACTGATTGGTGGCACTTCTGGGGCTTTATTGTAATTAGGGCACTGATGATCAGGGGCTGTGATTACATGCCCTGTTCTCCTCTGTGAGGAGGTGCCACTGATCGGCTCTCCTCGCTGCACACTCTGTCAGTGTGAGGCGAGGAGAGATGATTAATGGTACTTCCTGTATTTACATGTGACCGGCTGTAATTGGACACAGTCAGCATCCTAGCAAATCAGGAAGGCTGTTATCACCATGCTGTGTGCCCCCTGCAGGCACGTGGGAGCCACCGTTTGGGTTCGCCATCATATGACGTCCACCCAGAACGAGAGCCACACTGTCTCTCCATCATTTGACGGTGGGCGGGCGGCAAGTGGTTAATTGAGTTACGTATTGTTTCTGCATGCCTGCTAATCCTCTTGGAGATGTGACTAGGATTGTGTCCACGTTACATTGTTGCCAAACCATTGTGGGAAGTTTATGTGTTTATGTTTATGTTAGCTGTTCATAAGAGGTACTATTAGATGTACTGAAGATATTACTGTTTACACTTTGCACTTTGCATTGTTTAGCATACTGTGATCAAGCTCTTATCTGATTTTGTGTGATAAATATTCTGTGTGAATTTACAATAAAGTCCATTCCAGATTGCACCTAATCTAGTGTCGTCTAGTTCTTGGGTGCAATGCTCAGCTATAATACCTGGTTCCTGGTTCCAGAGTGGAGGAAGCTGTATATTGACGAAAGCACCTAAGTGGGATGCCAGGCGGACTGTCACACATCGGGTGTTTGCCAGACAGCAAACAATATGCGGTGTTTGCAGCAAATTCGAAAGCCGCCGGAACACTGTTAAAGTCTATGGGACGGTAACATGAAAAATAAAAAAAGTGCTCATTTTAAAAGCTTATATGCAAGTTATTGTTATAAAAATGTTTGGGGACCCGGGTCCTGCCCCAGGGGACATGTATCAAGGCAAATTTTTTTTTAAAAACAAGTGTTTTTTTGGGGAGCAGTGATTTTTTTATGTTTAAAGTGGAACAATAAAAACTAAATATTCCTTTAAATATCGTGCCTGACTGATCGCGGCTGTAATGAATTGTCAGGTCTCGGCATTATAGATAACACTCATTGAAAGAAAGAGCAGGCCCTTTGGTCTGGTATGAATATTAAGAAGAACCCCGAACCAAAATGCAAAAAAAAAATTGCTTGGGGGTCTCCCTAAAATCCATACCAGGCCCTTCAGGTCTGATATGGAAATTAAGGGGAACCCTGTGTCAAATTTAAAAAAGTTGCTTATTATATATTGTGTGTATGAGCCTACTTGATTAAAGGAAAAAAATGGAAGTGAATAAACCTAGGCAATTGTGGTACATTCTACTTTTTTTTCTTTACGTTAACCATGTCTTGGAACTTTGCATGTGATATTCCTGTTTGCCAATTATGACATAAGGTTGATTTTGATGGTCATTTTTGTAAATCCTGGTTTAAACTTGTTTTCCAGCTTAACTGAATGGTAATCCAGCCAACTGAATGGTGATCCAGCCTATTAGGACTAAGAATGAGCTCTGGTGTGTTCGCACACTCCACGTTCAGAGCCCGTCAGGAAATCTAATCACAAGCAGTGAGACATTGCCCCGATGCGCGGCTGCTGAGATCGGGAAATGTCTCAAGGGGTTAACTATGTTCCCCCTGTGTGTTTTCTAACTGTGGGGGATGGGACTGACTATAGTAGATGAGAGATCACGGCTCCCAGCTCATAGGAACTCACAATCTCTCTCGCCTCTCCTCAAAGAACTGGGATGTGCACACACGTCCCTGTTCTGCCTCTCATGGCCGGCGGTCATTGTGACCACCGGTCACAAGCATCGGGACTCCCGCTGTGCAGCGTGTGCCTGCTATGCCACTTAACCACTTGCCGACCGCCGCACGACGATGTACGTCGACAGAATGGCACGGGCAGGCATATGGGCGTACCTGTACGTCCCTGCCTTCCCGCGGGTGGGGGGCCCGATCGGGCCCCCCCCCGGTGCCTGCGGCGGTCGGTATTAGTTCGGGAGCGATCCAGGATGAGGGGGCGGCCATTCATTCATGGCCACCCCCTCGCGATCGCTCCCGACGAATGGAAATCCTTCGTGACATCACTTCCTCTCCTGTAATGTAAACACAGGAGAGGAAGTGATGTAATCTCTCCTCCGTGTCGGTATTTTTCGTTCCGACACCGAGGAGAGAGGATCGGTGAGTTGCACCAACACGACACTTCACAGTAGAACATGCCAGGCACACTCACACCCCCCCTTTACCCCCCGATCACCCCCGCAATTACCCCTGCCCCCCCAGTCACAGTGACACCAATGCATTTTATTTATTTATTTATTTTTTTGCATTGGTGTCATTTGTGACTGTAATAACTGTTAGGGCAGTTAGGGTTAGCCCCCTTTAGTTTTAATGTACCCCCCTAACCCCCCCCCAATAAAGGTTTAACCCCGTGATCACCCCCCGTCGCCAGTGTCACTAAGGCTGGGTTCACATTGCAGCGGTTTATGAGAACGGATGTGATTCGCACCGCACTGCAGTGCAAATCACATCCGATCTCTGCGATTCGAGTTCAGCCATTCGCCGCACCCGCCGCACCCGCCGCAAATTCGCACGGGACCCTTTTTTTGGTCCGCAGCAGAATCGGATCGCATGGGTGTTCACACCATGCGATCTGAGTTTGCAGATCGCACTGCGATATGCGAACTGATCTGGGGGTGTCATTAACATTTCACTGACACTCCCAGCAGTTCGCATAGGGCAGTGTGAACTGCCGCCGGGAGGCATGCGATGCGGGAACCCGCCGCGGATTCGTGGCGTTCCCGCATCGCTCCAGTGTGAACCCAGCCTAATAAGCGATAGTTTTTCTGACCGCTGTATTAGTGTCACAGGTGACGCTAGTTAGGCAGGTAGGTATTTAGGTTCGCCGCAGCTTTTTATAGCGCCAGGGACCCCCATATACTACCGCATAAAGCCCCCTGATTGCCCCCTAGTTAACCCTTTCACCAGTGATCACCATATAACTGTTACAGGTGACGCTGGTTGGTTAGTTATTTTTTTATAGTTTCAGGGCACCCGCCATTTATTACCTAGTCTCACTAGTGTACCCCTAAATTTAGGGGTGTCTACTTTCCAAAATGGGGTCATTTGGGGGGGGGTTTGTGCCATCTTGGCAGTTTATGGCCTTCAAAACTGTAACGCCCTTAGAAAGCCTGAAGGCGGTGCTTGGTTTTCGGGGCCCCGTACGCGGCTAGGCTCCCAAAAAGTCCCACATATGTGGTATCCCCGTACTCAGGAGAAGCAGCAGAATTTATTTTGGGGTGTCATTTCACATATGCCCATGGCATGCGTGAGCAATATATCATTTAGTGACAACTTTGTGAAAAAAAAAAAAAAAGTTTGTAATTTTCCCGCAACTTGTGGCAAAATATAAAATATTCCATGGACTCAACATGCCTCTCAGCAAATAGCTTGGGGTGTCTACTTTCTAAAATGGGGTCATTTGTGGGGGTTTTGTGCCATCTTGGCATTTTATGGCCTTCAAAACTGTAATAGGTAGTGAGGAGTGAAGTCAAATATTTACGCCCTTAGAAAACCTGAAGGCGGTTCTTGGCTTTCGGGGCCCCATACGCGGCTAGGCTCCCAAAAAATCCCACACATGTGGTATCCCCGTACTCAGGAGAAGCAGCAGAATTTATTTTGGGGTGTCATTTCACATATGCCCATGGCATACGTGAGCAATATATCATTTAGTGACAACTTTGTGGAAAAAAAATTAAAAAAAATTAAAGTTTGTAATTTTCCCGCAACTTGTGGCAAAATATAAAATACTCCATGGACTCAACATGCCTCTCAGCAAATAGCTTGGGGTGTCTACTTTCTAAAATGGGGTCATTTGTGGGGATTTTCTGCCATCTTGGCATTTTATGGCCTTCAAAACTGTAATAGGTAGTGAGAAGTGAAATCAAAAATTTACGCCCTTAGAAAGCCTGAAGGCGGTGCTTGGTTTTCGGGGCCCCGTACGCGGCTAGGCTCCCAAAAAGTCCCACATATGTGGTATCCCCGTACTCAGGAGAAGCAGCAGAATTTATTTTGGGGTGTCATTTCACATATGCCCATAGCATGTGTGAGCAATATATCATTTAGTGACAACTTTGTGTAAAAAAAAAAAAAAATATTTTTTTTGTCATTATTCAATCGCTTGAGGCAAAAAAATAAAATATTCAATGGGCTCAACATGCCACTTATCAATTTCCTTAGGGGGTCTACTTTCCAAAATGGGGTCATTTGGGGGGGTTTTGTACTGCCCTGCCATTTTAGCACCTCAAGAAATGAGATAGGCAGTCGTAAACTAAAAGCTGCGTAAATTCCAGAAAACGTACCTTAGTTTGTAGATGTGACAACTTTTGCGCAAACCAATAAATATACAGTTATTGACTTTTTTTTTACCAAAGACATGTGGCTGAATACATTTTGGCCTAAATGTATGACTAAAATTGAGTTTATTGGATTTTTCTAATAACAAAAAGTAGAAAATATCATATTTTTAGTAATGGACTGGGGAGGGGTAGGACCCATGCTCTTTTTTTCAATGAGTTTTATCTATATTGTCGAGACCCGACAATTCATTACAGCCGCAATCAGTTTTAAATGACAATTTTTCCTTTAGAAATGTAATTTTGCTGTGGTACTGTTCTAAACGCAGGAAAAATGTGCCACTTTGAAATCATACTATAGACACCCCCCAGGCATGATATTTAAAGGAATATTTCATTTTTATTGTTTCACTTTAAGCATAAAAAAAATCACTGCTCCCAAAAAAACTGCCATTTAAAAAAAAAAATAGCATTGATACATGTCCCTTGGGCCAGGACCCAGGTTCCCAAACACTTTTAATGACAATAACTTGCGTATAAGCCTTTAAAATTAGAACTTTTGATTATTCATGTTTGTGTCCCATAGACTTTAATGGCGTTCGTGTGTTCTGCTGAATTTTTTGCCTGGTCGTATGTTCTGCTGTGAACCGAACAGGAGGGTGTTCGGCTCATCCCTAGTCACACACTCCTTTTCCTAAAACATACAACCTCTGCAGACTACAGGCTTACCCCACTTTTAAGTACACAATGGGGTTTATTTACTAAAGCTGGAAAGTGCAAATTCAGGCTCACTTCTGTAAAGAAACCAATAAGCTTCTAACCCCAGCTTGTTCAATTAAGCTTTGGTAATAAAACCTGGAAGCTCATTGGTTTCTATGTAGAAGTGAGCCTGATTTTGCACTTTCCAACTTTAGTAAATAAACCCCATTGTGTACTTAAAAGTGGGGTATGCCTGTAAACAGCTCTGTTACTTAATACAAATAGCTAACCATACCTTCTGTATAACCCTACCTGCTAACAAAGGTATACTGCCCGGAAGAGTGCAGTGACAATTGACTTTCACAGGAATAACAGAGGTCTATTTAATGTGCAGGCTGCTTTGACAGCCTACAGACAAAAGACCTTGGGTCTTTATGCCCCATGTTGGCATGGTGTCCACCGTAGCATTTTCAGTGGCAAGGCAGTGTAGGACTGGCCAGAAGAGGGATTACTTCAAATCAGTTGGTCTGCTTAAATATGTATTGCAATATATGTGGATTAAATATCCCTGTTTGCTGTGAAGGGTGTAGCAGTGTGCAGAGGCTCCATCCAGAATTTTCTTTGACAGTCTGTCTCAACCTTCTGCATGAGGGGCTTGCAAGCAAAATAAGCAGCACCCAATCGGGGACTAACTGGACCTTTGGGGACAGACTAGAGAATAGTTTTTTATTAAATGAGTAAATTATTATGCACAAAAGGCTCATACAGCAGAATCACACAGGAACTTACATAAGCAAGTTCTGTGCAATTCCATGGTAAACTGGTACTTATGATTAATAGCTCATATATAGTGGAGGTTTCTATAAGCACTGCCAAAGGGAAGGTCTGCTTTAAGTAAAAATTATGCTTAGAATTTTTTTTATAGTTTAGATTGAGGGAACCCAAAGTTCCATTGTAGAGATCTGCTATTCCAAGGAAACGGGGTAAAAAAACTTTGGAAATCAAAACATTTTAGCCACCGATAGCTTAATTTACATTATACACATCTAAAACAAAATATAAAATCCAGTCCTTTGTAGAATGAAATGTAAACTACAATAGATATGCCTAACAGAAAAAGTTAATGCACATTTCAGCATTTCAAGACAGCAAAGCTTTTACTGGCAAAGAAGGCCACACGCAAATGGACATTTACTAAATTGTTGCATTAACCTCAAGGCATTGTTGCTGAAAATTGTAATATAAAAGACTTGTCTGAAAGCTTTGTGACAATAACACAAAAATCCTTGTCCCTGTTAAGCATTCAAGATCCGAAAGAATTATGCACACCTGCAGATATTTCTTTTGTAATTGCTATATTAAAAGTTAAGGGCCAAGGAAGAAGAAAATTCCATTTCTGTTTTCATGTCACTTGAATAGGTCACATATGATCAAGGACAAGGCTTCATTTTTTTCTTTTAAATTACTGATGCCTTGCTTAAAAGACATAACTTCCATTCTCAGCACACCAACAAGCACATAAAAACACAGTGCAGAGAAATCTATGTTTTGTTTGTATTTGTATTTTGTAAAAAGAAATCATTCTCTGAAATATGGATTTAGTCGTGAATAGCCTTCATCAAAAGGGAAATGTTGAGTTTAGAAATTAGAGCAAGGACAAAGCTCACACGTAGGCAAATCTGCATGTCAGAGATTTACACATAGACAATGCCTATGGAATATACAAATGCATCTTGTAACAAGAGAAATGAAAGATTGTCTTCCATACTTAATTAAAAACGTATTAATATTAAAGTCATAGTTTGCCATAATAAGCTGATGGGAACAATGAACATTAAAGAAAAGCTGTCTATAGAAAAGGGTAAACTCACAAGTTGACATAACTTAAGAAACATCTTATGCGGTCACTAATTACTTATCCAGAGTGGATTGAATATATAAAAATAGCTTTCTAATACATTTGAATACAGAAATATAGGAAATGTCATTGCAGACTTGTATTTAACTCCTTCACATCTAAGCCTTTTTCTGACATTTGTTGCTTACAAGTTAAAATCTGTATTTTTGTGCAAATTTTTTAGCAGAGACCCTAGAGAATATAATGGCGATTGTTGCAATATTTTATATCACACTGTATTTGCGCAGCGGTCTTTCAAATGCAATTTTTTTCTAAGAAATACACTTTCTCTAATTAAAAAAAAGATAAAACAGTAAAGTTAGCCCAATTTTTTGTATAATGTGGAAAAAATAATGTTACGCTGAGTAAATAGATACCTAAAATGTCATGCTTTGAAATTGTGCACGTTCGTGGAATGGCAACAAGCTACAGTACTTAAAACTCTCCATAGGCGACTCTTTAAAAATGTTTAATGGTTACCAATTTAGAGGTGGTCTAGTGCTAAAATTATTGCTCTCATTCTAACGATCGCAGCGATACCTCACATGTGTGGTTTGAACACTGTTTATATTTGTGGGCACAACTTACATATGCGTTCGCATCCGTGTGTACGCACAAAAGGATGGGGTGCTTTCATTTTTTTTATTATTATTTAATTGTTTTTATTTTTACACTGTCCCTTTCATTTTTTGTTATTACTTTTATTGCTGTCACAAGGAAAGTAAACATCCCTTGTGACAGTAATAGTCAGTGACAGGTACTCTTTCTGTAAGACCCCAAATCCATCCTTTGCACTTAAAAGCATTCAAAACACCAAGTTGGGAGAGGGGGATGTCCCTTCCCGCTGCTTGTGATAATGATCACTGCTTAGCCGCATTGATTGTTATCATAAGAAAGCCAAAAAACAGTACTGGGGTAATGCCTGCAGCCGCAGGCATCACCCTGGTTCAACCCCTTGAAGCCGAAGGCTACATATTTGCATTACATCAGTGTGAATGGGTGAAAATTGCTGGCTCCCTGACCACTATGTGCTCATTTTAAAGGCATTTTAAAGGCATGTTATTGCTATAAAAGTGTTTGGGGATTCGGGTCCTGCCCCAGGCGACATGTATCAATGCAAAAAAAGTTTTTAAAATGTCAGTTTTTTCAGGAGCAGTGATTTTAATAATGCTTAAAGTGAAACAATAAAAATTAAATACTCCTTTAAATATAATGCCTGGGGGTCTCCTCAGTCTGCCTGTAAAATAGCTCATCTTCCTCATGTTTATAACAATACCAAAGCAAAATTACATTTATAAAGGAAAAAATGTAATTTAAAACTGCTTGCGGATGTAATGTATTATCGGATCCCATGAATATAGATAAAAATCATTTTTAAAAAATGGCGTGCCCCCCCCCCCCCCCGCAGTCCATTACCAGGCCCTTTGGGTCAGGTATGAATATTAAGGGGAACCCCGCATCAAAACTTTTTAAAAAATTACATGGGGGGGGCTCCCAGGCACTATACGGCAAAAACACATCAGGTCTGGTATGGATATTAAGGGGAACCCTGCACCAATTTTTTTTTAAATGGCGTAGGCGTCTCCCAGGCCCCCAGGCACTATATACTCTGAACAGCAGTATATATATACTATACAGACTACACTATATACTCTGCAGAAAAATTAGGCCTTAGGTGTTGGTGGTGCCAGAACATTGTACCCCCTCACAGTTACTCTTGTTGGGTGCAGGAACGGGCCCTGCTGTGAAATATTATATCAAAAACTGTAATTACATGCCCCTGTTAAACAGGGGCAGAATAATTGGGCCTTGGGTGATGGTGGTGCCAGAACACTGTAACCCCTCACAGTTAATCTTGTTGGGCGCAGGAAAGGGCCTTGCTGTTAAATATTACATAAAAAATTGTAACTACATGCCCCTGTTAAACAGGGGTAGAAAAAGTGGGCCTTTGGTTTTGGTGGCACCAGAACACTGTAACCTCTCAAAGTTACTCTTGTTGGGCTCAGGATAAAGGGGGCCTTGAGAGGAAAGGAAGTCCTCCTCTTCCTCCCACGGATTACGCTTGTGGCCAAAAAGCTCAATTTTGGTCTTATCACTCCAAATGACTTTGTGCCAGAAGGTTTGAGGCTTGTCTCTGTGCTGTTTGATGTATTGTAAGCAAGCTACTTTGTGGCATTTGTGTAGTAAATGCTTTCTTCTGGCGACTTGACCATGCAGCCCATCTTTCTTCAAATCCCTCCTTATTGTGCATCTTGAAACAGCCGTACCACATGTTTTCCACGAGTCCTGTATTTCACCTGAAGTTATTTGTGGATTATTCTTTGCATCACGAACAATTTTCGTGGCAGTTGTGGGTGAAATTTTAGTTGGTCTACCTGACCGTGGTTTTGGTTTCAACATAACCCCTCATTTTCCACTTCTTGATTACAGTTTGAACACTGCTGATTGGCATTCTCAATTTCTTGGATATCTTTTTATATCCCTTTTCTGTTTTATACAGTTCAACTACCTTTTCCCACAGATTCCTTGAAAATTGTTTTGCTTTTCTTTTGCTTTCCCCATGACTCAGAATCCAGAAACATCAGTGCAGCACTGGATGAAGGGGTCTGTCAGGAGTCCAGGAACTCATTGACCTTTTATATACACACACACACACACACATTAATTACAAGAAAACAGATCACAGGTGAGGATGGTTACTTTTAAAGGCTATTCATACCCCTTTGTGTCAACTTGTGTGCATGTTATCAGGCCAATATCCCCAGGGTATGTAAACTTTTGATCAGGGTCATTTGGGTAGATTCTGTTGTCATTATGATTTAACCACTTGACCACTGGACACTTAAACCCCCTTAATAACCAGACCAATTTTAAGCTTTCAGTGCTCTCACATTTTGAATGACAATTACTCAGTCATGCAACACTGTACCTATTTGAAATTTTTGTCCTTTTTTCAAACAAATAGAGCTTTCTTTCGGTGGTATTTAATCACTGCTGGGGTTTTTTTTGTGCTATTAAAGAAAAAAAGACAGAAAATTCTGTAAAAAAAAAGCATTTTTCTTTGTTTCTGTTATAAAATTTTGCAAATTAGTAATTTTTCTTCATATATTTTGGCCAAAATTTATACTACTACATTTCTTTGGTAAAAATAACCCAAATTGGTGTATATAATTTGGTCTTTGTGAAACTTATAGAGACCACAAGCTATGGTGCTAATCTCTGAAAATTGATCACACCTAAAGTACTGATGGCCTATCTCAATTCATGAGACCCTAACAAGCCAGGAAAGTACAAATACCCCCCAAATGACCCCTTTTTGGAAAGTAGACATTCCAAGGTATTTATTAAGATGCATGGTGAGTTTTTTGAAGTTGTAATTTTTTCCCACAATTCTTTGCAAAATCAAGATTTTCTTTTCTTTTTTTTTTCACAAAATTGTTATATTAGCAGGTTATTTCTCACACACAGCATACGCATAGCACAAATTACACCCCAAAACACATTCTACTACTCCTTCTGAGTATGGCGATACCACATATGTGAAACTTTTACTTTTACTTTTACACAGTGTGGCCACATGCAGAGGCCCAACATGCAGGGAGCGCCATCAGGCATTCTTGGAGCATAAATTACACATTTAATTTCTTGACTACCTCTTACACTTTTGAAGACCCTGGAGTACCAGGAAAATGGAAACGCCCTAAAAATGACCCTATTTTGGAAAGAAAACAACCTAATGTATAATCTATGAGGCATAATGAGTCTTTTGAACATGTCATTTTTTTCTACAAGTTTTTGGAAAATGTATAAAGAAAATGAAAACACATTTTATTTTTACACAATGTTGTCCATTTACACAATATTTCTAACACATAACATGTACATGGCAAAAATTACACCCCAAAATAGATTCTCCTATGCCTCCTGAGTACGGCGATACCACATGTGTGAGACTTTTCCACAGCGTGGTCACATACAGAGGACCAACATGCAGGGAGCACCGTCAGGTGTTCTAGGGACATAAGTTTCAAATCTAATTTGACTATCTATTACACTTTTGTGAAGCACTGTAGTGGCATGGATGTGGCATGGATGAGCATGAATGGGGATAGATGAGCATTAATGGGGATGGATGAACTGTGGATGGGGATGGCTGAGCATGAATGAGTATGGATGGGTACGGCTGAATAGTGATGGACAAACTTTTGACGGGATGTTTCGCGAACGCAGACCGCGAACGCGGCCGATAGTTTGCTAACCGTAACGTTCGCTGTGGGCCCCATTGACTTCAATGGGAGGTGAACTTTGCAAACCTACAGGTCAAATTTGCAGCCATAAAATAATTACTAGCTGTGCAAACATAGTCCCACCACATGGCCAATGACATAACACATGTATGAGGTGAATCTGGGATCGACAACTACAAGCATTCTTTTTTTATATGTAAAATTGTTCTGACAATTTAGGACTGTGGAGCGCATGAAGGCAATGGAGGAGAGGGAAGGTCAGGGTAGGCAAAGAAGAGGGTGCAGGAGATGATCACCAGCAGTGTGACATACACCAATGACACCTGCACCGTGATAGAGTCATCTGACACCAGCACCGTGATAGAGAGCACTGACATCAGCAGCGTGACATACAGCAATGACACCTGCACCGTGATAGAGTGATCTGACACCAGCACCGTGATAGAGAGCACTGACATCAGAAGCGTGACATAAAGCACTAACACCAGCACCGTGATATACAGCACTGACAGCAGCACCGTGATAGAGAGCACTGACATCAGAAGTGTGACATACAGCAATGACACCTGCACCGTGATAGATTGATCTGACACCAGCACTGTGATAGAGAGCACTGACATCAGCAGCGTGACATAAAGCACTAACACCAGCACCGTGATATACAGCACTGACAGCAGCACCGTGATAGAGAGCACTGACATCAGCAGCATGACATACAGCAATGACACCTGCACCGTGATAGAGTGATCTGACACCAGCACCGTGATAGAGAGCACTGACATCAGCAGCGTGACATAAATCACTGACACCAGCACCGTGATATACAGCACTGACAGCAGCACCGTGATAGAGAGCACTGACATCAGCAGCGTGACATACAGCAATGACACCTTCACCGTGATAGAGTGATCTGACACCAGCACCGTGATAGAGAGCACTGACATCAGCAGCGTGACATAAAGCACTAACACCAGCACCGTGATATACAGCACTGACATCAGCACCGTGATAGAGAGCACTGACATCAGCAGCGTGACAAACAGCAATGACACCTGCACCGTGATAGAGTGATCTGACACCAGCACTGTGATAGAGAGCACTGACATCAGCAGCGTGACATAAAGCACTCACACCAGCACCGTGATATACAGCACTGATACCAGCACCGTGATATACAGCACTGACACCTGCACCGTAAGCAGCCCCAGGAGGAAGTCAGCATATCACAGGGATGGTGAGAGCCCCTCATAATGAGCATAGCACAGGGATGGTGAGAGCCCCTCATAATGAGCATAGCACAGGGATGGTGGGAGCCCCTCATAATATGCACAGCAGAGGTACAGCCCCAGGAGGAAGTCAGCACAGCACAGGGATGGTGGGAGCCCCTCATAATAAGCAGCCCCAGGAGGATGTCAGCATAGCACAGGGATGGTGGGAGCCCCTCATAATAAGCAGCCCCAGGAGGATGTCAGCATAGCACAGGGATGGTGGGAGCCCCTCATAATAAGCAGCCCCAGGAGGATGTCAGCATAGCACAGGGATGCTGGGAGCCCCTCATAAAAAGCAGCCCCAGGAGGAAGTCAGCACAGCACAGGGATAGTGGGAGCCCCTCATAATGAGCATAGCACAGGGATGGTGGGAGCCCCTCATAATATGCACAGCAGAGGTACAGCCCCAGGAGAAAGTCAGCACAGCACAGGGATGGTGGGAGCCCCTCATAATAAGCAGCCCCAGGAGGAAGTCAGCACAGCACAGGGATGGTGGGAGCCCCTCATAATAAGCAGCCCCAGTAGAAATATGACACCGCTCAACCTCTTCAAACAGGAGGGTACGCGCATATATTACGGTGGGCTTTTTTTGGACAAGGAAGTGAGCCAAATGAAGAAAGAAGGTCTGTGTGCTCGATTAAAAAAATTGTTTATAGACATATACATGGTCTACTGGTCACATGTGTTGAATTCCTCTGAGATTCATGCCTCATTAATTTTTAGAAATGTGAGGTAGTTAACACTGTCGTGAGCTAGGCGAGTACGCTTATTGGTCACGATCCCCCCTGCTGCACTGAACGTCCTTTCAGACGGGACACTGGACGAGGGGCAAGCCAACAGTTCGATTGCAAATTGGGCAAGTTCTGGCCAGAGGTCAAGCCTGACCACCCAGTAGTTCAGGGGTTCATCACTCCTCAGAGCATCCACATCGGCCGTTAACCGATGTAGTCGGACACCTGACGGTCTAGGCGTTCCCTGATGCTGGATCCAGATGACACCTGTCGATGGGTCGACTGAAAGAATGACCTCATATCCGAAGTCACCAACACATCTTCAAACCGGCCTCTTCTTACAGGCGCTGTTGGATTGGTACCCGCAACTCCTTCTCTGGGAGTGGGAATTGCTCCTCTACCAGCGCACGCAAAAGCAGAATGCAGCATTTCTCGAAGCAAGGCCTGGAAGTGCTCCATTCTGACACCCCTCTGTGACGGCGGTAACATTTCCACCATTTTGTGTTTCTACCGGGGGTCTAAGTACGTTGCCACCCAGTACTGGTCCTTGACCCTTATGCTTTTTATACGGGGGTCCCTATTAAAACATTGGAGCATGAAGGCCCCCATTTGCACTAAACTGGAAGCGGTGTGGTGGCCTGGCTCCTGCTCATCATCCAGGATAATGTTGTCCTCTTCATTCTCCTCTCCCCATCCACGCACAACAACAGGGATCCCAGAAAGGTTTAAAGCATGCTCTTCTTGCTCCTCCTCATCCACCCCGGCACCATCCTCCTCTGACTCCTCTTCAGACTCCTGTTGTTCACTTGTCTCAGATAGAGTAGCCCCCCCTGGGAATTCATCCAGCATTGCGACTTCCTCATCTTCCCGCTCCTGCTCCTCCACAGCTTGATCAATGACACGACGCAATGCACGCTCCATAAAGAAGGCATAAGGTACCATGTCACTGATGGCGCCATAGCTGCGACTGACCAGTTTGGTGATCTCCTAAAATGGCCGCAGAAGTCTGCATGCGTCGCGCATGAGCAGCCACTAGCACGGTGAAAAAAAACCAGCTCCCCAGAACCTGTTCTGCCGCAGAGTTCATACAGGTAGACGTTAACTGCACGTTTCTGCTGGAGCAGCCTATCAAGCATATAGAAGGTTGAGTTCCATCGCGTCGGGCAATCGCAAATAAGACGTCTGACCGGCAGATTGTGTCGCCGCTGAATGTCAGCAAGGCGAGCCATGGCCGTGTAAGATCTTCTGAAATGGGCCGAAATTTTCCTTGCCTGCCGCAAGATGTCCTGGACCCCAGGGTATTTGACAACGAATCGCTGCACGACCAAGTTTAAGACGTGTGCCATGCATGGCACATGCGTAATTTTGCCCTGTTTCAATGCGCTAAGCAGATTGGCACCGTTGTCACACACCACTTTACCAACTGTCAAATTGAGCGGTGTTAGCCACTGATCTGTCTGTGAACGCAAAGCTGAAAGAAGTGCCGGGCCAGTGTGGCTCTTGGCTTCCAGGCACAACAGACGCAGCATGGCATGGCAACGTCTCACCTGGCATGTCGAATAGGTTCTGGGGAGCTTGGGTGGCTCAGCGGAAGAGACGCTAGCAGCAGAAAAGGAGGAGTCAGCCGAGGAGGAGAGGGAGGAGGATGGAGTAGGAGGAGGAGGAGAAGAAGAGCCAGGCCTGCATGCAATCCGTGGCGGTAAAAACAAATCTACACGGGTGCCACGGGTTACATGCTTGACGGCCATCAGAAGGTTCACCCAGTGGGCAGTAAAAGTGATATACCTTCCCTGCCTGTGTTTGCTATACCACGTGTCTGTGGTCAGATGTATCTTGGCACCGACACTGTGTGCCAGAGATACATTCACTTGCCGCTGAACATGGCCATATAGCTCTGGGATGCCCTTCTGTGAGAAATACTTCCTTCCTGGGACCTTCCATTGTGGTGTTCCAATGGCCACAAATTTTCGAAAGGCCTCCGAGTCCACCAGTTTATATGGCAGTAGTTGGCGGGCTATCAGTTCTGACAAGCCAGCCATCAACCGTTGGGCAAGAGGGTTATCCGGCGTCATCATTTTTTACACTCGAACATTAGGCCCAAGGAAGTCTGCCTTTTTGCAGAAAAATGTGAGCTTGGCCTGATGAATTGTGAGGAGAGAGGAGAAGGAGAAGTAGAAGACGAGGCTGGACGGTGAGAGCCTGGAGTGTGGCTTTGTGTGTTCCGTTGCTCCCACTGGGCTCGGTGATGGCTGCTCATGTGCCTTCTTAAGGTGGTCGTCCCTAGGTGCTGGTCCATATCTCCCTCTGAACTCCCCTCCTCTTCCTCTCTTGTGGGCACCCACGTGACATCACTAGACACGTCATCATCGACGTCACCTTCCCCACCGCTATAAGTAGAGATCTCGGAGTAGGCAGCAACAGCGGGGACCAACCTCCTCCTTGGGTTGATCTGGGTACTGTCGTCAGACTGCTGAGTGGCGGTTGTTGCTACCTCCTCTTCCTGATCCAATACCAAGAGTGGCTGCGCATCAGAAATGTCTTGATTTGGATCGGAAAATAATTCCTGTGACTCAAGCCAAAGGTATGTGGTGGTGGTGGTGGTGTTGTTGGTGGTAGTGTCTTTGGGGGTGCACACAGCAGAGAGTGAAGAAGAGGGTGCAGATCGAGAGGATGAGGAGGGTGCAGAAGAGTAAGGCTGAGTGAGCCACTCAACCAAGTCTGGTGCGTCCTTTAAAGTAATTGAACGCACCTTCTGCAACTTCCACTTTGGCTCAAGCCTGTTGCTCCTGCCCTACCCCTACCACCCCTGCGGAAGGGCCTGCCTCTTCCTCTGCCTGTAATTTTTTAAATTACCCTGTGACAAAACTCTCAGTCCCTATACTGATAAAGGACTACTGCAGCAGAAGGGCAGCAGTCAGCAGTAGTGCACCTCAACCCTATGTATTGTGGACCTATACCAGTCCTTAAGGAATAGCAGACTGTACCTCACTCAACCCTATGTACTGCAGTACCCTAGACCTTACTAGTCCTTATAAGGACCTTTGTGGAACAAGTAGGTTGTGAATGATTAGCAGACTGTACCTCAGTCCCTATACTGATAAAGGACTACTGCAGCAGTAGGGCAGCAGTCAGCAGTAGTTAGGGGGAATGTCCAAGTGTCCATGTGCTGTAATGTCTCAATTGGCTGTCCTGTACCCCATGATGGATGTGTCATCATAGGTCAAAGTTCTTTTACACAGTAAACACGGAAGTCCGCCAGGTGAACGGCGGCAATAGTCCGCCGATCGGGCGGACCACGAACAGCCGAAATTCACCGTGAAACGACCGCCGGGCGAACTGTTCGGCCATCCCTATGGCCGAATATGGATGAGTATAGATGGGATGGCTGGGTATGGCTGAGTATGGCTGGGTATGGCTGAATATGGCTGAGTATGGCTGGGTATGGCTGAGTATGGCTGGGTAGGGCTGGGTATGGCTGAGTACGGCTGGGTATGGCTGAGTACGGCTGGGTATGGCTGAGTACGGCTGGGTATGGTTGAGTACGGCTGGGTATGGCTGGGTATGGCTGAGTATGGCTAATTATGGATGGGGTGGATGGGATGGCTAAGGATGGATGGATGGATGAGTATTGCTGAAGATAAATGGGTATGCAGAGTATGGATGGATGGGTATGCAGAGTATGGATGGATGGGTATGCAGAGTATGGATGGGTATGCAGAGTATGGATGGGTATGCAGAGTATGCAGAGTATGGATGGGTATGCAGAGTATGGATGGGTATTCAGAGTATGCAGAGTATGGCTGGGTATGCAGAGTATGGCTGGGTATGGCTGGGTATGCAGAGTATGGATGGTTATGGCTGGGTATGCAGAGTATGGCTGGGTATGGCTGGTAGAGATGGACAAACTTCCGACGGAACGTTTTGCGAACGCGAACCACGAACGCGCCCAAAAGTTCGCGAACAGCAAAGTTTGCGGCGGGCCCCATTGACTTCAATGGCAGGCGAACTTTAAAAACCTACAGGTCATATTTTCAGCCACAAAATACTCACTAGCTGTGCACACATAGTCCCACCACATGGCCACTGACATAACAAAAGTATGAAGTGAATCTGGGATCGACAACAACAAGCATTATTTTTTTTCTGTGAAATTTTGACAATTCAGGACTCAGGAGCGTATGAAGGCAATGGAGGAGAGGAAAGGTCAGGGTAGGCTATGAAGAGGGTGAAGGAGATGATCACCAGCACCGTGATAGAGAGCACTGACACCAGCACCTTGATAGAGAGCACTGACACTGGCACCGAGATAGAGAGAGAGCACTGACACCAGCACCGTGATAGAGAGCACTGACACCAGCACCGAGATAGAGAGCACTGACACCACACCAGCACCGAGATAAAGAGAGAGCATTGACACCAGCACCGAGATAGAGAGCACTGACACCAGCACCGTGATATAGAGCACTGACACCAGCACCGTGATCTAGAGCACTGACACCAGCACCGTGATCTAGAGCACTGACACCAGCACTGAGATAGAGAGCACTGACACCAGCCCCGTGATAGAGAGCACTGACACCAGCACCGTGATATAGAGCACTGACACCAGCACCATGATATAGAGCACTAACACCAGCACCATGATATAGAGCACTGACACCAGCACCGTGATATAGAGCACTGACACCAGCACCGTGATAGAGTGCACTGACACCAGCACCGTGATATAGAGCACTGACACCAGCACCGTGATAGAGAGCACTGACACCAGCGCCGAGATAGACAGCACTGCCACCAGCACTGTGATAGAGAGCAATGACACCAGCGCCGAGATAGAGAGCACTGACACCAGCACCGTGATTTAGAGCACTGACACCAGCACCGATATAGAGAGCACTGACACCAGCATCATGACATAGAACACTGACACCAGCACCGTGATATAGAGCACTGACACCAGCACCGTGATAGAGTGCACTGACACCAGCACCAAGATAGAGAGCACTGACACCAGCACTGTGATAGAGAGCACTGACACCAGCACCAAGATAGAGAGCACTGACACAAACACCGAGATAGAGAGCAGTGACACCAGCACCGTGATTTAGAGCACTGACACCAGCACTGAGATAGAGAGCACTAACATCAGCACCAGAACCGAGATAGAGAGAGAGCACTGACACCAGCACCGAGATAGAGAGCACTGACACCAGCACTGTGATAGAGAGCACTGACACCAGCACCGAGATAGAGAGAGAGCACTGACACCAGCACCAGCACCGAGATAGAGAGAGAGCACTGACACCAGCACCGTGATAGAGAGCACTGACACCAGCACCGTGATTTAGAGCACTGACCCCAGCACCGAGCTAGAGCAAGAGCACTGACACCAGCACCGAGATAGAGAGAGAGCACTGACACCAGCACTGTGATAGAGAGCACTGACACCAGCACCGAGATAGAGAGGACTGACACCACACCAGCACCGAGATAGAGAGAGAGCACTGACACCAGCACCGTGATAGAGAGCACTGACACCAGCACAGTGATAGAGAGCACTGACACCAGCACCGTGATCTAGAGCACTGACACCAGCACCGAGATAGAGAGCATTGACACCAGCACCGAGAGAGAGAGCACTGACACCAGCACCGTGATAGAGAGCACTGACACCAGCACCGTGAAATAGAGCACTGACACCAGCACCTAGATAGAGAGCACTGACACCAGCACCGTGATAGAGTGCACTGACACCAGCACCGTGATATAGAGCACTGACACCAGCACCGAGATAGAGAGCACTGACAGCAGCACTGATACCAGCAACTTGCTGCTGGGCCCCAAAAATATGACACCGCCCAACCTCTTCAAACAGGAGGGTATGGGCATATAGTAAAGTGTGCTTTTTTTGTACAAGGAAGTGAGCCAAAGGTAGAAAAAAGGTCTGTGTGCTTGATTAAATAAATCGTTTATAGAGATATAAATGGTCTACTGGTCACATGTGTTGATTTCCTCCGAGATCCATGCCACATTCATTCTTAGAAATGTGAGGTAGTCAACACTGTCGTGAGCTAGGCAAGTGCGCTTATCGGTCATGATCCCCCTGCTGCGCTGAATGTCCTTTCGGACAGGACACTGGACGAGGGGCAAGCCAACAGTTCCATTGCAAATTGGGCAGGCTCTGGACAGAGGTCAAGCCTGCCCACCCAGTAGTCCAGGGGTTCATCACTCCTCAGAGCATCCACATCGGCCGTTAACCCGATGTAGTCTAGGCGTTCCCTGATGCTGGAACCGGATGACAGATGTCGATGGGTCAGCTGATAGAATGACCTCATATCAGAAGTCACCAACACATCTTCAAACAGCCCTCTTCTTGTAAGCGCTGTTGGATTGGTACCCGTAACTCTTTCTCTGGAACTGGGAATTCCTCCTCTGCCAGCACACACAAAAGCAGAATGCAGCATTTCTCAAAGCAAGGCCTGGAAGTGCTCCATTCTGACAGCCCTCTGTGACAGTGGTAACATTTCCGCCATTTTGTGTTTGTACCGGGGGTCTAAGTACATTGCCACCCAGTACTGGTCCTTGACCCTTATGCTTTTTATACGGGGGTCCCTGTTAAAACACTGGATCATGAAGGCCCCCATTTGCACTAAACTGGAAGAGGTGTGGTGGCCTGGCTCCTGCTCATCATCCAGGATAATGTCGTCCTCCTCGTTCTCCTCTCCCCACCCATGCACAACAACAGGGATCCCAGAAAGGTTTAAAGCATGCTCTTCTTGCTCCTCCTCATCCGCCCCGGCACCATCTTCCTCTGACTCCTCTTCAGACTCCTGTTGTTGACTTGTCTCATATAGAGTAGCCCCCCTGGGAATTCATCCAGCATTGCGACTTCCTCATCTTCCTGCTCCTCCACGGCTTGATCAATGACACAACGCAATGCACGCTCCATAAAGAAGGCATAAGGTACCATGTCACTGATGGCGCCATGGCTGCGACTGACCAGTTTGGTGATCTCATCAATTGGCCGCAGAAGTCTGCATGCATCGTGCATGAGCAGCCACTGGCGTGGTGAAAAAAAAAACAAGCTCCCAGAACCTGTTCTGCACAGAGTTCGTACAGGTAGTCGTTAACTGCGCGTTTCTGCTGTAGCAGTCTATCAAGCATATAGAAGGTTGAGTTCCATCATGTTGGGCAATCGCAAATGAGACGTCTGACCGGCAGATTGTGTCGCAGCTGAATGTCAGCAAGGCGAGCCATGGCCGTGTAAGCCCTTGTACACACAGTCGGAGAATCGGTCGGAATGTGTCCTATCGGACCGTGTCGTCGGATAATCCGACTGTGTGTGGTATGCATCTGATTCCGTCCGAATATCCATCAGACCCAATTTTCCAACATGTTGGAAATATTTCCCGACCAACTGGGCCGGTCGGACCTAATCTGATCATGTGTAGAGAATTTTGATCGGACCAAGTGCCACGCATGCTCACATTCAAATTCCGACACGGAAGTGCTCGTTCAGGTGAAACTACTGCTCGTAAGCGATATAGCACATTCGTCACGCTGCAATGTTAAAAATTCTTTCATCAAGCGCATTCTCTTGTTCTTTACAATGCTGCAAGAACGAACTTCTTTTGATACTCATAGTCACACACACTTCTCCCGAACGGATTTCATTACTCTTTTTTAACCATTTCAGCAATACAATTTTAGTTTGCGTCACATCTACACAATTTTAGATTAGGTTTTTTCTTTTTTGGATGTTTTTGGGGGGGGGGGGGGGGGATTCCCTAAAAATCGCCTTTAAAGACAGTTTGCTAATTTCTCCTTATTGTTTTTTTTTTTTTTTGTGTAAACTTACAACAACATTATTGTATTTTTTATATTTTCTTTTTTAATCCACAGAAGGTTGTTTAGTGTTGTTACCCCTTGTTATTTAGTTCACTTTGTATTTTTGAAATGTACCTGCCTGCTCACAAATAAACTGTACTTTTTGAAGGAAAACACATTTCACAAGTATTTCATCAAACAAAAAAAAAATTTATTTTGTTCACTAGAAACTAAAAATAGGAACGCAGCACTGGAGAAACTTCTTATCTTTGGTGCAGCCTTTGGCCCCCAGGGCAGACATGACTAAATTATATCTTAAAAAATTGGTGGCCTGAGGAGTAGATATCTCAGGGAGAGAAGTCTGGTCCCGAAGTCCTAGAGAGCAGGAAATTCAGATGCCATTTCTGTCCCCAGGATGTGGATCTTCAAGAGGCTGCATCTTCTGGCAGACCAGACTCAACCCAGGCCATCACTCTCTCATCTTCCTTCGGGACTTCCCACCAGGCATCCTTCCAGGCTGTGGCTGGGCTCCTGTAGCTGGGGCAGGAGAAGGAGGGCGTTGGTCAACCTCCTGGCTGCCACTTGCCACAGCCTCCCCCCGACTGAGGTCATCCTGTGTATGAAAAGGGGACATAGTTTTAGTTTTTTGATCATTAATCACACCATTTTGTGCTCCTGGCTTTTGCTAATTGAATGTTACCAAATAGAACAGACTATCATTCTGACACCAGCATTTTTCTTTCCCGTCCTAATAATTTTTGGTCACTACTGTCTCTTGAGATGTAAACCACTTTGAGAAATCATAACTTACTGATCAATAAGAACATCTAGTTAACATCATTAAATGTAACACAAGAAATATGTTCAACAATGCAATACCTGTCTCAAGCTGGGCCCCACCACATGGTGCTGCCTGGAAGGTCCAGATTGTACATCAGTAGCCTCAGCTGGGGGTAAAGGGTGCCTTGGAGGAAGCCTGGAGAGTGGTGGCCTGAGTGGTGGCCCCTTGGTCTACCAAAAAATGCAGCCTGTCAAAGTGAACGATCCTGGGGTAATAAACAGCATCTGTATCTCCTGCTCTCAAGGACTCCAGGTGCTTCTTTCTCTCCCTGAGATATGTCATCTTCATGGCCACAATTTTGCGATTCAGATAGGTCATGTCTGCCGTGGGGACCATGATCCGCAACAAAGCAAGCAGTTTCTCCAGTGCTGCGTTCCTCTTTGACCTGTCAGTATAAAACTTGTTGTGGAACTGCCACAGGCAGGGCATCTACATGTACAGTTCTATGAATAGCCCCATAAAGTTTGCATTTGTGAATGGATCCATATTGTCTGCAAGACACAACACAAGACAAACCCTCAAATACTAATAATGCAATTAAAATCCCTCCTAATCTTGTCCCAATATCGGTCTAGATAGAAGCAGTCTAGTCTAGTGAAGCACCAAGTTAAAAATGTTACCTTCGTTTCCAAGTTCGTCGCGTCCACTCTCCTCCCAGATCATACGGACGATACACACGTGTTGCGTTTTATATACAGTGCGCATGCGTGAAACTCCGCCCGCCCCTGACGTTCTCTCCAGACTATTCCCCGCCCCTTCGCTTCCCGCGCAGTGGGGAGAGCACATGGCAGAGAGAACGCAGGTGCGCACTAATAGTTCCACTAACGAGGAGGAGGGTGAGGAAAGCCCGGAGCCTGAAACGTCCCGATCCAGGAAGACAAGATTTAAGGCCTCAAATATGTCTTTTGGAGAGATGTTGGAGATGGTGGACATATTGAACAGGACCGACTATGATGGGAAGTATGGACCTTACCCAAACCCAAATATCAGAAAGGCCAAGATCATGAATAAAGTTGTGAAGAGTCTTCTGAAGAATTTTGGGGTACACCGATCCAAGGATCAACTGAGAAAACGCTGGTCAGACCTGAAACTGAGGGAGCACGAGCAGTACCTAAGGATCAAGCGTGTTCTTAAAAAAAGTAAGTAGTTGTCGTGTGTTCATATGATTATTCTTGCTTGCATACATGCTCCATGTGCTTTGATTTCATGTTGTGCATTTTAAAATGGCCACTTTCAAGGTCATGGTTTCGTTCGTTCATATGAAACATCGTTCTGCAGGGAAGTATTCCAGCTTAACAAAGTGTCCCCAATAATGTTCTCACCTTGTAACACGGCCCAAAAACACAATTGTACAACACTTCCAAGCAATGTTTCATATTCCTATTTCTGCCCTCTGTGTGCTAATTAATCTTTGTTTACATTCTCATAGGGGAGAGAAGACTCGGCAAGTATGAGGACATCAGGGACCACACCCCTTCCAAAGAAGGGCAACTTCCAAAAGCAGAAACAGAGGAGCAGGAGCAGGAGCAGGAGCAGGAGGAGGAGGAGGAGGAAGGAGAGATTGTGGAGGTTGGACAAATTGTCACCACAACAGGTGAGTGTCGGAGAACACAGCTTCCGGTAAGCTCATCAATGTATATCACCATATTTGGATTACATGGTGTGTTTGTTTGCTTTGTTTTGTAGGTGATGTGGACGAAGATTCACGTTTTACCAGTGAAAGTGCCCAGATCTTGATCGGGGAGATAATGGGGTGCAATCGGGATTTGGAAATTGTACAACAAAACATCAATGATGTTAAAAATAAAATGAAGAACATCATTGATGTTTTGGGGAGAGTGTGAAAACTAAAAAACTAGATAGGGTTTTATTTTTGCTTTTTAACAAAAAAATGTTGTATTTTGCAAAATTAAAAATTTGGAAGATGCACAGAGTGTGTAAACATGCACTATCTCCCTTCATGGGGGATCAATGTACATGTTTTGTGTAAAGTGTCTGAGATGAAGGGGTTGCAGCCCCAAAGCATGTACATTGATCCCCCATGATGGGAGATAACACATGTTGACACACTGTGTGCATCTTCCAAATGTGTTTTTTTCAGGGGTCACACCCCATGTGATGAAGGCAATATCAGCCCAGTTTGTACATACTCATGTCTGATATTGTCTTCACTTTTCAAAGTTGAACTTTGTAAGTTCCTGTGTTCTGTATTTTACGGTTTGATACATGCCTGTTTACACAAAAAAACAAGGAAAAAAAATCAGATTAAACTCTGTTTTGGATACACAAAATCTCTTGGTTTGTTGTAAAAACCTTTAATAAACGCACATGTGAATGTGCTTGTATTAAAAAGTTGAATTCTCAACAATGTGTGGCTTCCTTTTTCATTGGGCATAAAATGTATTTGTAGTCAAATTTGAGTTTGTGTTGAGAAGGAGTGTGATTTACTAAAGGCAACTCCACTTTGCACTCCAAGTGCACTTTCAGGTGTACTTTTGCAGTGCACTTGTAGTGCATAGTGGATGTGCCTTTAGTAAAAAGCACCCACAGTGAGGTGTAAATTTGGACAATCATGCCATTTTCCTGCCATGGTGCTGAAAATGAGCATGATTTTGATCAGTAATGCAGTACATACATTAGTTAACAAAAAGAAGGTGTGTGTGTAGCAGACCCACAACATAATAAGATTATCTGAAGAAGAGACTGTCCCCTCATCTCGCTCTGAACTTGGGTTTGCACTGTTGGTGAAAAAGGCACAACTTTAATAAAACTGGCAAAGTGGGAGGCCACAGTCTGCCATTCCTGTGAGGTTGAAGGACACTGTGTAGTGAAACAAGAACAAAAACTAGTAATTTGACAAATCAACATTGCATGCAGATTAGACACCCACATTTTTTGACAAAATTAGTATAACATTTTTTTGTCAAAAAAAAATATATATATATTAGACGGACTCTATATATATATCAAAAACACTGCCACTAACTGAATAACCTGCCTGCTTAATCTAACGCAAGCTATCTCTCTGTTCATGCCAACAACACTACAGGCTGCCGCAGCCTTATGTAATGTGGGGCATGGACTTAATCCCCCTGAGCCATGATTGGCCAAAGGCACCCTGCTTTTGGCCAATTATGGCTCTCTCAGCAGAGCACGCTGTGATTGGCCAAAGCATGCAGGTCAGTTGCATGCTTTGGCCAATCATCATACAGCAAAGCACTGCGATCTCGAAGTGTATTATGGGGCATTCCATAGCACTCAAATTTACCGCGAACGCCCCATAATGTTTGCTGTTCTGCGAATGAGCGAACACCCAATGTTCGACCCAAACATGGAACTCATCCCAGTAGTGACTCATCAAGATGAAGATGACAGCGCTGGAGCATGTACCATTGCAAATGTCAGCAATTCCAGTTACAGGTTCACATTAACTTTCCTTATTATTTAACCTAATTTACAGCAAATAAGATAACTAAATATATGAATTACAAGAAAAGCACATATAGTCTTTTGAAAAAGTAACAACACTATATAGAAACTGTTTGATTTTTAATCATATTTGAACAGTTAAACACTTCAAATAATGCCTGCATATAAAGGTGAAATACCTGATAAATAACACACAAAAAATAACATGGTGTATTTATCCTCATAATCGAAATTAATAAAAATGCAGACTTGTCACATGGAAAAGTAACTAAACCCCTGCATGAACCACCACTTAAAGCTGAAAGTTAACTAAAATAAAATCCCTACAGCTTCAGTAAGATCACTTACCTGTAATGAAGTATGTTTCATATTGTGCAGGCAGCTGGATGCCGGTCCTCTTCTTGACTCAGGAACATCTGATGCTGCAGCTTCAGGTCTTCGGGCAGTAGAGATGGTACAACGGGGACCTCCACCTTCATTGAGAAATGTTCTTTCATTGGTTTCACTGCCTGTAACATGATCTGTGAATGGGGGAGAGTATCCTGTGGCTCACCTCACTCTCCCTCAAACACAGATCATGTTACATTCAGTATAATTGATGAAAGTGCTTTTTTAAACAGAGGAGGAGATGGCTCCCCACCACACAGTTTAAACTGCTGTTCAGCCTGAAGACCCTACGCTTTTAACCCCTGCAGTGCTGGAAGTTCAGAGCCAGGAAGAGGATGAGCATTCCTGCAGTGAAGATTTCTCCAGAATCTAGCTTCCTGCAAAATGTGGAATATACTTCAATACAGATTAGTGATGTGAGTAAAGAGATTTTTTTTAGCTGAGCTTCATTTTAAAAACCATGAAATTAAAATCAAGTTTTCCAAATTAGGTTCCAATGATTAGAACTTCCTTAGGGAGTATGCAGGTGGAATTTGTCTTATATAATATAGATATGAACTTGTGTTGTCTTTGCTGCTGACATGTTTGGTGTCATCATGCAGAGCTCAAAAGAGTGCTCTAAGGTTTCTTTTTCTTTTGTGGTTGGTGGGGGTAGTAAAAATACGTGGCTAAGAAATGTTTTTTTATCACTCCCTTTTAAGCTGCTAAGGCAGAGGATGTGAGTCCACATGTGCCATGGCCAGAATGCAGTGAAATCAAATGTATCCCCACTGTTGTGTTTGGTGAGCAGTACTACCTGCTAAACACAATCAATTCAACTGGTGCAGTTTTTTTAGGCTTTAAAAAAGCAGTGAGGAGACACACTGCCAGTGTAAATTAGGGATCCCACGTGTCTCGGATTGCCAGGGACTGTCTCGGCAATTGCCATCTCTGTCCCTGGTCCTGGGCACCTTCATTCTGGTGTAGGAGTAAGATTGGTATCCCATGAAAGAAGGTATCCTTTGCTGCGCATGTGCCGGTTTCAGACAAAACAAACCGAGCGCAGAGTTACTGCCCACTAATACAGCTGAGTTAGATTAACCCCTCAAACGCCAATTGATTGGCTGCATCGTGAAGACACAGGGGGACACAGGCTGCTTGCGAGGAGGGGACAGCAACAAACTGTATCGGCTACACACAGGCTGGATGGTTGGCACAGGGGGCACCAGAGCCACAGTCTGGATGTCACGGGGGCCACAGTCTGCATGTCACAGAGGGGGACACAGTCTGGATGTCACAGGGGGGCACAGTCTGGTTGTTATGGGGGGGCCACAGTCTGGATGTCACAGGGGGGTCACAGTCTGCATGTCACAGGGGGGCCTCAGTCTGGATGTCACAGAATGGGCCACAGTCTGGATGTCACAAGGGGGGCCACTGTGTGGATATCACAGGGGGGCCACAGTCTGGATGTCACGGGGGGTCACTCTCCAGGCAGTGTCTCCTCTCCATCCACCTCTTTCCTCGGCACCTGTGGCCCACCGCCCAGTGGGATGCAGAGGGAGTGACAGCAGCAGGGACTGGTCATCTGGTGTCTGAATTGCGTGCTGCTGCTGTATCAGATCGATGGCTGCCTGAGTGATGGACTTCTCGTCCTCCCACCCACAGCTTGAAGAAGAAGGTGACAGTCACACAAGTGGACACTGGACAGTAATGAAGAGGGAAGGTGACACAGAGGAACATGGGTGGCAAATAGCACACTGCATCTGTTGGCAAGTGGCACTGCATCTAGTGGCAAGCTATGGGTGGCAAGCTATGGGCGAGAGGTAGCACACTGCATCTGGTGGCAGGATACAGGTGGCAAGTGGCACACTGCATCTGGTGGCAGGCTATGGGTGGCAACTGGCACACTGTATCTGGTGGAAGACTATGGGTAGCATGTGGCACACTGCATCTGAGGTGTGGGTGGCAAGTGACACACTGCATCTGGTGGGAGGCTATAGGTGGCAAGTGGCACACTGTATCTGGTGGTAGGCTATGGGTGGCAAGTGACACACTGCATCTGGGGGAAAGCTATTGGTGGAAAGTGGCACATTGCATCTGGTGGCAAGCTATGGATGGCAAGTGGTACACTGCATCTGGTTGCAGGCTACAGGTGGCAAGTGGCACGCTGCATCTGGTGGCGGGCTATGGGTGGCAAGTAACAATGCATCTGGTGGCAGGCTATGAGTGAAAAGTGGCACACTGTATCTGGTGGCCGGCTATGGGTGGAAAGTGGCACATCACATCTGGTGGCGGGCAATGGTGGCAAGAGAAACGCTGCATCTGGTGGCAGGTGACAGTGGCAGGTAACAAGCTGCACCTGGGGGCAGGGGACGGTGGCACTCTGCATCTGGGGGAAAGTGACAAGCTCAGGGTTTCCACTGACTCTGCATTATGGTGAGTTGAACTATTTTGTGATATATTACAATGTGGTAATAGAAATAATGTGATTTGATCATCCTGACACCATATCTATCATGGTGTTGAAATGATTTATGTGCTAACACCAGCCATTCACCCGACAAATCACCCGCCGCTGAATTCCCCGTCAACCCTAAAGCCACGTACACGTGACCGGATTTTTTGACAGCAAAATTCGATTGTGTGTGGGCTTCATCTGACCAAAAATCTGATGGACTTTAGAAATAGAACTACAGCACCTGTCCGCGAGAATGTTTCCAACGTGATTCTATCGTGCTGGTTCTCAGGTACAGGGTACTGTACATCTTGCGCTCGCTGCAATAGGAAAAACATTTTCCTATTGCAGCGAGTGCGAGAGGGAGGCGACAATGTCCCTTAGGTCTGGTATGGATTTTAAGGGGAACCCCTACGCCAAAAAAAACAGCGTGGGGGTCCCCCCAAGGTCCATACCAGACCCTTATCCAAGCACGCAGCCCGGCCGGTCAGGAAAGGGGATGGGGAGGAGCGAGCGCCCCCCCCCCTCCTAAACCGTACCAGGCCATATGCCCTCAGAATGGGGGGTGGGTGCTTTGGGGAAGGGGGGCGCCCTGCGGGCCCCCCCCACCTCAAAGCATCTTGTCCCCATATTGATGAGGACAAGGGCCTCTTCTCGACAACCCTGGCCGTTGGTTGTCGGGGTCTGCAGGCGAGGGGGCTTATTGGAATCTGTGAGCCCCCTTTAATAAGGGGGCCCCCAGATCCCGCCCCCATCCTATGTGAATAAGTATGGGGTACATCGTACCCCTACCCATTCACCTGGGGGGAAAAAAAGTCAAGAAAAAAACACACTTGACAGGTTTTTAAAATAGTTTATTAGGCAGCTCCGGGGGTCTCTTCCGTCTTTGGGGGTCTCTTCTGACAGGGTGCCCCCTTTCCCCAAAGCACCCACCCCCCCCCCGCGTTGAGGGCATGTGGCCTGGTATGGTTCAGGAGGGGGGAATGCTCGCTCGTCCCCACTCCCTTTCCTGACCGGCCGAGCTGCGTGCTCGGATAAGGGTCTGGTATGGACCTTGGGGTCCCCCATACCGTTTTTATGGCATAGGGTGTTAAAATCCATACCAGGCGACGGGGCTCGCAAGGTGTCAATCTCGCCGATAAAAGCGACAAAATTGACTTTATTTTCTAGTCCCGTTGTAACTCATCACGTTCAAAATGAACGGACCTAGTCCGTGTGTGGGCAAGTCCGTTCATTTGGAAGTCCATCGTAACTCCACCGAAAGTCTGTCGGGAAGACCAGAAGACCTAGTCTGCCGGAAAGTCCGGTCATGTGTGGGCAAATCCGCTCATTCGGAAAGTCCGTCGGAACTCCGTCGGACCTAGTCTGCTGTAAAGTCCGGTCGTGTGTACGCGGCATAAGACTACATTGCCCCACTCGTCATCCTAGTGTAAACAAGCTTCAGAAAGAAGTTTGTGGATGCCTATAAGTCTGTTTAGGAATATAGAAAGGTCAAAAATTATTTAAAATCAATGATTCCACTGTAATCTACTTTTAACCTATTGCTACATTTCCCAGGGCTGGCAAGCACCAAGAATTTTGCCCAAGAGCTGACTGTTTGATGTTAGAAAAGGTCTCCAAGAACTCCACAATTTCATTGTTTTACCTGCAGGTGACTCTTGCAACAATCTGACAGCTAGCAGGGATCCTCTCCCACCTCCCCGCTAGCTGTTACAGAAAAATTTCACTCATTCAAAATATCCTGTGAATGGTAAACTACAAGGTTTGACAGCCTTTGCGGCAGTCAGCTTGTAGTTTTCAATGAACTACCACGGCCCTGTGGAGCATTGTGCTATTTTATTCTCTCTTCCTGTCTGATTGTATCTGCATTTGTACGGAATGTACAGCCACACAGATATACTGACAGATCTGTATGACACCAATGACCTAATGATTGAGGGTCCAGAAACCAAAAATAATAAATACACAAAAAAATTCTGAAAAACAAAAACTGTCCACTCCCGCCCCAAAAGCTCTTGTGACCTCATTGGGTGGCCCCAATGACAACGTCACAAGGGGGGCCACCAAGTGATATTAGCAGGTGACCCTGCCCTTAGTTATTTAAGAACTGTCAGATGGTGTAGATGGCAGATAGTGGGAGCTTTTGGTAGGATTGGACTGTTTTTTTTTTTTTTTCGGGTTGGCGGTGGTGGTGGTTGTCATGATTGGCCATGGATTTACACCGGGGGACGTTGTTTTTTTGTTATTTTTAAATAAAGGACTTGTCATTTTTTTACACTACACCTTTTGTTTTTGTACCCCATTTTTATTCACATGGGGGGGAGATGGGATCTAGGGGCCCCCTTGTTAAAGGGTGCTTTTGGATTTCAGTAAGCCTCCCAGCTGAGGACCTCCGCAACCACCTGCCAGGGTTGTTGGGAAGAGGCACTTGTCCCCATCAACATAGCACCCCCTTATGTTGAGGCATGTGGTCTGGTATATTTCAGGAGTGAGGGGCCTCCCGCTCCTCACCTGCTGGTAAGGGTCTGTTATGTTTTTTTGGGGGCCCCATGCCATTTTTTTAATTTCAGCATGGGGTTCCCCTCAAAATCCATAACAGACCCAAAAGACGCCCACAAGGCATTTTTTCCAGATTTTTTTTATTGCTGGCAATTCTTTTTTTACATTCAGCTGTCAGCCGGTAACCGGCTGACAGCTGGTGACTGCAGTGGGCACAGGCTGGATCCTTACCAACAGTAAGTGTGGCTCTGTCTGGTGGGGTGTCTGTGGCTGGCTGCTCTCTCTCGGAGGCGCTGCTCAGCCTAGCAACCAGTTACTCAGGCATATGCAGGGCGTGGCTGCAAACGGGAACTGAGTTCCTGTTGTGAAAAAAGTTCAGGAACTCCGTTCCCATACGTTTGCTTCATCACGAATGTTAATTCTCCATTATGAACGCTAGTTTACAAGACCAACTGCTTCTGGCTCGTCCTTGCTTCCGAGCATGCATATTTTTACTTTGGACTATTGTCTGATGGACTTGTGTACACACGATTGGAAAATCTGACAACAGACTGTTGTCCACGGAAAATTTATAAGCCTGACATCCAACATTTGTCCGCGGAAAATCCAACAATTGTCCGATGGAGCATACAAACGGTCGGATTTTCTGCCAACAGTCTGTCATCTGATCGCGTGAATGAGGCTTCAGATTCCTTCCAATAAAACAAAATGGACACACAGAGCGAACTTCGGGAGCGAGCACACACAATTGCCCAGAAGTGGCAGGGAACTCTAGAAGACGAAGATCAGGGCTGCTCTGTACACAGAGCAGATAAGTATGACATATTTGCTATTTTTTAAAAATAAAACATTATGCTTTACAATTACTTTAAATGCAACTCAATGATCTTACATATCTAAGCACCTATTTTTTATCAAAGACTGAAAACAAAACCCTCTCCACCTTAACATTAAAAACCCTTTCACGCCCTTTCACACCTAAGCCTATTTCTAACATTGTTTGCTTACAAGTTAAAATCAGTATTTTTTTGCTAGAAAATTACTTAGAACCCACAAACATTATATATATATATATATATATATATATATATATATATATATATATATACATACATCAATACATCATACATATACATATATGTATACATTTATATATATATACATCAAACACTAATTAGGCTGAGACCCGAGCGAAGCCGGATTCGTTTCTAATCGGGGTTTCGTTTTACTCGGTTGCCAATGGCGCCGATTTAAAAAAATTTTTTTATAGATTTTTGGGGGATATTTATTATAGCAAAAAGTAAAAAATATTGCTTTTTTTCAAAATTGTCGCTCTTTTTTGTTTATAGCGCAAAAAATAAAAGTTGCAGAGGTGATCAAATACCACCAAAAGAAAGCTCTTTTGTGGGGAAAAATGGATGTCAATTTTATTTGGGTGCAACGTCACACGATCACGCAATTGTCAGTTAAAGCGACACGCAGTGCTGAATTGTAAAAAGTGCTGTGGTCAGGGCCGCTGATAGGCCAGTACAACTGGCCCTGCTGTACCGGGCCTTACCAGCAGGGGGGGCCCGGGCAACCTGAACTGCAAAGTAAATAAAAAAAAAAAAAAAAAAAAGATTCTCCTCCACCGATCATCGTCCGCACAACCCCACCCCCGTTCGGTAAGGTTTTTTTTTATTAGATGCGATTAGTCTGTTCTGTATGAGGCTGCAGGGGAGGGACTATTTGTTGTATTTCGGGCGCGGAAGAATACGTCTTCTGCGCCCGCTCCTCCTGCTCCGCACACCGCACAGTCCCGGCCAGCATACCCTATGGTGTTGCGGAGTGATATTCCTCTCTCTCTCTCTCTCCGCGTGAGAATAAGTAGCAGAGTGAGAGGAGCAGAGAGTGCAGGGGCCGGGCGATCGAGCTATTGTGGACACTCAGGAAGAGGGAGAAAGTCATCTCTGCTGCCCTGCTGGAGCTAACAATTACACAGGTGAGGTGTATGCTTGCTTGGGGGGGGGGGGGTCAGGGAGGGGGCTTGAAGTTCAACATCTACTTCTACTCTGCAAATACTCTGCAATACATACTTTGCAATACATACTCTGCAATACTCTGCAATACATACTCTGCAATACTCTGCAATACATACTCTGCAATACTCTGCAATACATACTCTGCAATACATACTCTGCAATACTCTGCAATACATACTCTGCAATACTCTGCAATACATACTCTGCAATACTCTGCAATACATACTCTGCAATACATACTCTGCAATACTCTGCAATACATACTCTGCAATACTCTGCAATACATACTCTGCAATACATACTCTGCAATACTCTGCAATACTCTGCAATACATACTCTGCAATACATACTCTGCAATACATACTCTGCAATACATACCCTGCCAATACTCTGCAATACATACTCTGCCAATACTCTGCAATACTTTATACTTACCCTGCCAATACTCTGCAATACTTACCCTGCCAATGCTCTGCAATACTTACCCTGCCAATACCCTGCCAATACTCTGCAAAACTTACCCTGCCAATACTCTGCAATACATACCCCGCCAATACTCTGCAATACATACCCCGCCAATACTCTGCAATACATACCCCGCCAATACCCCGCCAATACCCTGGCAATACTCTGCAATACTCTGCAATATTTACCCTGCCAATACTCTGCAATATTTACCCTGCCAATACTCTCCAAAATACCATTTTATTTATTCATTAATGGTTTGTATTACATATAGATATTAAAGAGGTCTGTTCTCATCTGAAAACAGTATTTCTTTTGGATAATCAAACCTATAACTGGCTGGAGAAAAACAAATATCACTTGTAGACAAACCTACACTTTGTTTCAAGGCGGGGTCTGGGGAGGGACAATGGGTGGGGCCAGGGGTGGGGCTAAAGGAGGGACCAGGGGCGGGACCAGGGTGGAGCTGAAGGGGGCCCTGTCAGGTAGGCTGTACGGGGCCCCATGATTTCTATCAGCGGCCCTGGCTGTGGTCAGGAAGGGGGTAAAATCTTCCAGGGCTGAATCGGTTAAGTAATGAACAGACATCCCTAAAGCAGTGCAACACAAATAAGTTTGTAGCAGCAATCTATGGCAGCTATAGAATTGCGTTTCTTTGTGGTTTTGTTACTAAGAATAAATACATTGCTGTCAAAAGAAAGGTCTGTGTTACAGTGATTCCAGCAATTTGTAGATCAGCCACTGAGCAACTGACTTGTTTACAGGGCATGAAGCTAATGCAGAAACAACAGCTTTAATAGCTATTCGTGTTTTTTAATGTAGCTGATACAGACCATGCCACGCAAGAGAAAATAAGAGATTTTAGCTTTTACAAATCTCTACTCCAAATTATTCTGAGTGACAAGACCCTAACACCAGCATTATCTCAGGAAAACAATAACTGAGGGTCAGAAATGTAACTTGCCCTCTCGACAAATTTTTAAAAGTAGCTTAAAGGCTAAGGTCACCTTTTCAGGCAGAATTTCACTTTTCATAAAACAAAGAAGCCTTTTCTAATGTCTTTTCTGCACAAGCCATCCCAATGTACTGATCTTTCATTTGCCTAGTCCATGGCAGATTTAAATCTGCAATTCTCTGTTCAAAAATGTAAAAAATGCATTCTGAGCCCTGAACAGTGTTGCCAACCGTCAGTATTTTTACTGGCAACCAGTAAAAAATGGACCCTTTTCTCCTGCCATTAAATGCCAGTGACAGGAAAAGGTTGCCAGTAAAAAATATATGGCTGTGGCGCTTGGCCCGGCCAAGACCATTTGAGTGCCTTCTACAGTGTGTTCAAGCAGTGCTGGTAGGGGGGGTCTGAGGCCCCATTCACACCTGAGCATTTTGTAGCTTGAAACCTGAAGCTACAAAACGCTGGAGGGGAAAAATCTATTATTCCTAATGGAGATGGTTCATATCTCCACTCCATGTCGCCTGAAGCCAAACGCCTGAAGCTCAAACAAGTTCTGGACCCTTTTTTGTTGCTCAAATTGGGAAGATTTGGGTGTTTTTTCTTTTTACATTGGTGACCTTTTGCCCTGGACAAAAACGCGGTTAAAACCGTCGCAAAATCAGGGTAAAAAGCCGCAAAATCGCGGTAAAATCAGATGTGAATGGGACCTAATGGAAGCAGTGGCTGAGCGTTTTGCATGATGTCATGGAACCGACCCGAGTGACCAGGACCTTGTGTGAGCAAGTCAAGCTGGGTGCGGGACTGTCAGTGCTGTTTGGACTGGAGTGGACTGAAGGGACCATCTGGCGGCGAGAGAGACTGTCACTGTGACTCAGTAGGGGACGTGTCGTGCCAATGAGGTGTCATTATCTTCTCTGCTGCTGCACACTGCTGTTGGTGTTACCATGAGAGTCAATATCACGTGTTTGTGCCTGCCCATTTTCCTTGTCAAAAAGATTTTATTGAACATACAATAGAGTATTTGACAATAGGTTAAGTACATAATATACAACAGAAGTAATGAAGCTCAGAGTTATATATTCAATACAATGTAAATTATATATTCAACTATAATTACTACTATAACAATAACGCATATTATTGGTATGGTTTATTAGAGGAATTAGCTTCTTAAGTAGGAAAGAGCTTCAAAATCATAATAGGAATAGATAGAGAAGAAAGGAAAGATAGGAAGAGAAGAAACTAGGAAGGGAAGAAGAGAGGTCCGCAGGGTCGAGTCGAGGGCCGCCATATGACTCAGAACCCATATACTGTAATCACTTACCCATCAGGTCAGCTACCATGGTAATAGAACTTCTTTGTTAACCACTTCAATACAGGGCACTTAAACACCTTCCTGCCCAGACCAATTTTGAGCTTTCAGCGCTGTCGCACTTTGAATGACAATTGCGCGGTCATGCTACACTGTACCCAAATGAAATTTTTATAATTTTTTTTCCCACAAAAAGGGCTTTCTTTTGGTGGTATTTGATCACCTCTACGGTTTTTATTTTTTGCGCTACAAATAAAAAAATACCGAAAATTTTGAAAAAAATAATGTTTTTTTTGTTTCAGTTTCAAAACTTTGTAAATAAGTACGTTTTCTCCTTCACTGATGGGCACTGATGGGGCTACACTGATGGGCACTGATGGGCACCAATGATGTGACACCAATGAAGTGGCACTGATGAGGTGGCATTGATGGACACTGATATGTGGCACTGATAGGCGGCACTGATAGGCAGCACTGATGGGCGACACAGATGGACACTGATAGGTGGCGCAAATTGGCACTGATAGCTGGCACGGATTGGCATGGATGGGCGGCACAGATGGGCATGGATAGGCGGCACAGATGGGCATGGATAGGCAGCACAGATGGGCATGGATAGGCGGCACAGATGGGCATGGGTGGGCACTGATAGGCGGCACAGGTGGGCATTGATAGGCGGCACAGGTGGGCACTCATAGGCGGCACAGGTGGGCACTCATAGGCGGCACAGGTGGGCACTCATAGGCGGCATTGGTGTTATACTGTACTAATGGATGCCAATCAGTGCCAAACAATAATGCATGCCAATCAGTGATGCCCATTGTGGGCACTGATTGGCATCCATTATGGGCACTGATTGGCATCCATTATGCTGACTGGCATCCCTGGTGGTCTAGGGAGGATTACCTTTTCCCTGGTGGTCTGGTGGCGTCCCTGGTGGTCCAGTGTGGGCATCCTCGGGGGGGCTGTGCTGATAATCGATCAGCACAGACCCCCCCTGTCAGAGGAGCAGCCGATCGGCTCTCCTCTACTCGCGTCTGACAGACGCGAGTGAGGAAAAGCCGATCACCGGCTCTTCCCATTTACACTGTGATCAGCCGTGATTGGACACGGCTGATCACATGGTAAAGAGTCTCCGTCGGAGACTCTTTACCGAGATCGTAGTTGCCGGGTGTCAGACTGACACCCCGCAACAACGATCGCCGCGATGGGCGCCCCTGGGGGCGCGCAGCGGCTCATAATCCTGAGGACGTCATATGACGTCCGATCAGGATTATGCAACCACTTTGCCACCGTCAATTGCCTATAGGGCAGCGGCAAGTGGTTAAAATGTGATGGTAAATAATTTTTTATCCACGGAAGCCATACTTTTTCAAATTTGATAAGCGTGTCAGCTTCAAGAGCTGCCATTTTGGCTTGCGTCATAGTGTTGTTCATCCTATTCACTACCTCATCCACAATCAATGAAGGGGATTTCCAGGCTCTTGCAAGTGTTTGTTTTGCTGTGGTGAATAAATGAACAATTTAAATTGGGTGTGTGTTACAAAAGTCTTGCTTTCGATTGATGAGTGACATTGGGGGATCTGGGGTAATGGATATTCCTAACATTTTAGATGCTATGGTAAAGATCTCATTCCAATAAATTTGAGCTTTGGGACATGACCACCAAATGTGGAAATGTGATCCTAACTCAGCGCATCCACGGTAACAATCTGATGAGTAGTTATCAAAAAGTGACAGTACAGCGCAAATAAATAATAAATAATCAATACAAAGTCCATATAGTGAAAAATTATATATGCAGTAATCAAGAAGAATCCGCTTGTGCAGTGTGTCTTCAATCAATATATCAAGTGACGATGTGATCCATGTGATAGCAAAGTGGGACTTTGAGGTCCAAAATAAGAAAAAGAAAAAATTCATGAGAGACTCTGATGATTTCAATGGGGGGAATGTCTTCAAATGGCAGAAAATGAACCAAACTGAGGGAGATATCCCCCACAATGTTCCTATTGAGGTTGATGTTATGGCCCCTGTACCCCCACCTGGTTCCCAAGGCACCCCTATTTTGGAATATTCTGTGCCTGGGCCCATTAACACTAGGAGTGGTGCTCCTAGGGGTGGTGCGTATAGTAAGGGATCCCGTAACAATTATGGAAGAAAAAGAGGTAGAGGTAATGGTAATCATGATAGGAATTTGGATTCCAGGGATGTCCCTGTTAATGAATCCCAGTACTATTATGGTTATCATTCTCCTAGCAGACAGGGTGGATACCAGTCTGATTATGGTTCCCATCAGAGGGCTTCTTATGGTGGTCAACCTAGGTACCCCTTGCCTGTGTCTAATAGGTATGCACCATTACAGTATGGAGGAGCTGTAGAGGGAGGGGATTTTTCGGGTGCACAGAGTGGACCCGGGAGGGGCCCTTATATGCAACCCCCTGTCCACCAACCTATCAATCCACCATTTGCACCCCCACCTACCCATCAGAAGTGGTGGAGACAGCAACCCTACGGAACCCCCCGGTCGGGCAATCAGGTTCGAAAAAGAAAAGAGAGAGAGGAAGGAGAGGGGGCAGGAGAGTTCAAAAAGCAAAAACCCCAGTAGGAGCAGGTATTTATAACTTAAGTGGGTGCCCATTAAGTGACAATGAGTTAAAAGTTTTGGATAGGGGTTTAAAATTTGCTCCGGTTAGGAATTTAAGTAAATTCCATACATATGTTAATATCCAAAAGTTTATCAGGAATTTGAATATGAAGAAATATTTCTTATCCAACCCGGTTAGACAAGTGAAAACATTTGAAAATCAACACTCTAATCTCCGTAACAAATCTACGTTTAATCCTTTAAATACCGATAATAAGTTTTTGGAGGTTTTCAAAAATGTTGTCCTAAACGATCTAGACAATCTCAAAGTACGTAAAGTAAAGGACCCCCAGTATATCAAATTGGGAATGGAATCCCTTAGGAGCAGGGATGACATTATCATACGCCCCGCAGATAAAGGGGGGGGGTTGGTTATTTTAAATAAGATTAATTATATGTCCGAAATGAATAAACTTGTCAGTGATACTGACACTTACCAAATTTTGAACAAAGATCCTATGTTGCAGTACAAGGATGAATTGCATTGGTTAATAGAAGAAGGGAAAAATAAAAACATTCTTAACAAAAAGGAGGGATCATATCTTGATCCATTGTTCTGCAGAACCCCCATTATTTATAGCCTGCCAAAAATACATAAGGATTGTGTCAACCCGCCTGGCAGGCCTATTGTCAACGGTATTGACTCTATCTCCTCGAGAGTGGGTCAGTACATTGACACCTTTTTACAACCCCTGGTGTTGAAAACTAAGGCATTCCTTAAAGACACTAAACACATCATTCAAATTCTTGAATCATTAGAGATTACGGCCTCTTGTTTTCTTGTAACCGCTGACGTTGGTTCATTGTATACTATTATAGGACACAATGATGCGCGAATTTCAGTTCAGTGGGCTATGTCCACTTATTCTGATCTGTCTGAGTGCCATAAAAAGTTTATTCTCAAATGTTTAGATTTTTGTCTTTCTAGGAATTATTTTTGGTTTAACCATCAGTTTTACCTACAAGTAAGGGGGGTTGCCATGGGGGCTAGGTTTGCTCCCAGTGTGGCCAATATATTTATGGCCCACTGGGAGGAGGATTCTGTCTTTCGGAACCGCCCCAAGGAATTAATTTGCTACAATAGATTCATAGATGATCTAATCTTTATATGGGATGGTGACCGGCTTGGTTTGGATAGATTTATCAGCACCATGAACGCTAATGATAAAAACATCCAGTTATCATGGAATATTAGTCAAGAGCGGATGGTGTTTCTGGACCTGGAGATCATCAAAGTGAATGATGGGCTAGTATTAAAAAATCATTTCAAGCCAACCGATCGGAATTCGTACATTCCTCTGGGGAGCTGCCACCATAAGTCTTGGTTATGCAATATCCCCAGAGGACAGTATGTAAGATTAAGGCGGAACTGTTCTCGTATGGATGATTTTGTGCTTCAGGCCCAAACCTTATCCTCCAAATTTCAAGAAAAAGGATATAATAGATCTGCTCTTGAACATGAAATATCTTTGGTCCAACAGATGGATAGATCTCTCTTGGTTGGAGACAAAGTAAAAAAATCAGAAACGGAAGGGGTTAATTTCAGAATGGTTCTGGATTATAATGTACAGTATAAAAAATTTGAAAAAGTTGTTGCCAAAAACTGGTTTATATTGAAACAGGATCGTGTGTTGGGTCCTCTTTTACCTACACGGCCCTCTTTCATATACAAGAAAGCTCCCTCATTACGTGACCAGATAGCACCTAGTGTTATCGATCCTCCTGTGCATACCGAAAGTAGACTTTTCTCTTTTTTATCCGGCTTCTACGCGTGTGGTAGGTGTACGGCATGCAGACATTCCAAATGCAATGTGAAAAGGAGAAAATCTTTTATTGCCACGAGTAATAACAAGGAATATAAGATTGATAAACTTATTACCTGTTCTACTGCAGGGGTGGTATACATGTTACAATGTGGATGCGGTCTCCAATATATTGGTAGAACTTCCAGACCCCTACATGTGAGGTTGGGCGAACATGTGAATAATATTAAAAAAGGTCTCAAGACTCATAATGTGTCTCGCCATTTCAAATTGGTGCATTCTCAGAACCCCAGGAGTTTGAGTTTTTGGGGGATTGAGAAGGTAACCAAACATTGGCGTGGAGGTAACTTCATACGCCAATTAAGCAAACGTGAGTCTTATTGGATCCATGAAACAATGGTTCTTGCCCCGAGAGGCTTAAACGTGGATTTTGATTTAAATTGTTTCATTTCGGACAGATAATTGTTTTTTCCCTTTTATATATTTCCATTTTTTTAATTTGTTTTTGGTTTGTTTTTTATTTATATATTTTTATATTTATTTATTTATTTTTTCGATTAGTATACATAAATTTGGTACATATATATATATTTTTTATGCATATGTATATTTATTTTTCATTAACCCATGCGTGGATCAGTGTAGCTTTCTGATGACATCAGCGGCATTGTGGGTTTACATTTTAGGTTCTCATTGCCAGTAATGTTGGACTGATTAGGAGATACACACATATGTGGTCCTTTTTCAGTGCTATAATATTGCATTGCTTCTTTAGGCAATATCACTTTTTTTCACAGTTTATGTGGAAATAACTAGAGGATTGCTATGTGTCGCTAATTAGTAGACAATATTTGCGCTTTCCTCTGGCTTTGTTCTTGCTTTTTATTAGTATTGTTTTTAAATATATCTTCTCTCTCTTTCTTGTACTGTGATTGAGCGCAGATCTGTGTTCCGGTGTCACGTTTGATACGTGCTTCCCCTGGCACTTGTCTGGCGCACAACTCTGCTTTCTATTGGCTCAATATTAGTGTGTTGGTTTAAAAGCGGCCGTCCGACGTCATTCCGTCACTGCTGATGAAGTCCCGCCTACTTTTTGGGACGCAACGCGTACGGACCACGTGACTCGCGCCGTGACGTCATCCGCAAGCTGACACACTGATCCACGCATGGTATTCTTTGCCTAGCACTCAGCACTGGAGATCAGTGCACACAAATGTGAGTGTAATTTTTTTCTTTTACTTGCTTTTAATAAATTGGTACCAACGGAGAGCACTAGATTTGCTTGTTCTTTTTTCATATGTTATCACATTGATCTGATGATACGGAGGAGAACCTTACCTGGGAGTACTTCCGTTTGGTCTGCTGCAAACTTATGATCTACCCTTGATGGGAACATGTGTTTTTGACCTGTCTGATATATCAGGGGTCCACTAGTTGAGGTGAGAGTCCAACTTGTTCAATGGTGAAGGGATCACATCGTCACTTGATATATTGATTGAAGACACACTGCACAAGCGGATTCTTCTTGATTACTGCATATATCATTTTTCACTATATGGACTTTGTATTGATTATTTATTATTTATTTGCGCTGTACTGTCACTTTTTGATTTTGTAATGTGGGATTTGGTAATTTGACCTATAGTATTCTAGCTGCATTGTTTTCACTTTTTTATTTTTACTTTAATTATTGTATTTAGCGCTGGTTGATTTCTTATTTGATGAGTAGTTATGCACATATTTCGCTATTCTAGCCGGTACAAGGTACCATCTTATTAGTACTTTATAATTCGCCTCTACCGCTAATATATTGGGAGAAGCTGCTTTGGTTGTTAACCAGACTTGATTCCATTCTGTGGTTTCCAGTGTTTGTCCTAAGTCCACCTCCCATTTCTGTACATAAGCTGGTTTTACTGTTTCAGGTTTAGCTAACAATTGAACATATAAGGTCGAGATTATGCCCCTAGCATCAGGGCCGTCTTTAAGGCAGGGCAAAAGGGGCAGCTGCCCTGGGCCCTGTCATTGTTGTGGGGCCCAAAGCAGCTTCCTCATACTTGCCAACTATCCAGGTTTAAATTCCCTGGTCCCTTGAAGTTTTATTCCTGTGCTGTGTCCCAATATCTCAGTGTACAGTGCTGGTACTAATGCTGCCCAGCTCTGCCCTATTGTTGTGTGCAGATGACTCACCTGCAGATCCTATGTTTACATGTAAATAAACGGCATTCGTATGTAAATAGCGGCAACAATACTAAGTAAATAGCTGCGGCCAGCGGCATTGGTATGCAAATAAAGGCGGAATTCCTATGTACAGTGGTGTGAAAAAGTGTTTGCCCCCTTCCTCATCTCCTGTTCCTTTGCATGTTTGTCACACTTAAGTGTTTCGGAACATCAAACCAATTTAAACAATAGTCAAGGACAACACAAGTAAACACAAAATGCAATTTGTAAATGAAGGTGTTTATTATTAAAGGTGAAAAAAATCCAAACCATCATGGCCCTGTGTGAAAAAGTGATTGGCCCCCTTGTTAAAACATACTATAACTGTGGTTGTCCACACCTGAGTTCAATTTCTCTAGCCACACCCAGGCCTGATTATTGCCACACCTGTTCACAATCAAGGCATCACTTAAATAGGAGCTGCTTGACACAGTAAGGTCCACCAGAAGATCCTTAAAAGTTACACATCATGCCGAGACCCAAAGAAATTCAGGAACAATTGAGAAAGAAAGTAATTGAGATCTATCAGTCTGGAAAGGGTTATAAAGCCATTTCCAAAGCTTTGGGAATCCAGCGAACCACAGTGAGAGCCATTATCCACAAATGGCGAAGACATGGAACAGTGGTGAACCTTCCCAGGAGTGGCCGGCCGCCCAAAATTACCCCAAGAGCGCAGCGACGACTCATCCAAGAGGTCACAAAAGACCCCACGACAACGTCCAAGGAATTGCAGGCCTCACTTGCCTCAGTTAAGGTCAGCGTTCATGCCTCCACCATCAGGAAAAGACTGGGCAAAAATGGCCTGCATGGCAGAGTTCCAAGGAGAAAACCACTGCTGAGCAAAAAGAACATCAAAGCTCGTCTCAATTTCTCCACAACACATCTTGATGATCCCCAAGACTTTTGGGACAACATTCTGTGGACCGATGAGACAAAAGTGGAACTCTTTGGAAGGTGTGTGTCCAAGTATATCTGGCGTAGAAGGAACACTGCATTTCATAAAAAGAACATTATACCAACAGTAAAATATGGTGGTGGTAGTGTGATGGTCTGGGGCTGTTTTGCTGCTTCAGGACCTGGAAGACTTGCCGTGATAAAAGGAACTATGAATTCTGCTGTCTACCAAGAGATCCTGAAGGAGAATGTCCGACCATCTGTTCGTGTACTCAAGCTGAAACGAACTTGGGTTCTGCAGCAGGACAATGATCCTAAACACACCAGCAAGTCCACCACCGAATGGCTGAAGAAAAACAAAATGAAGACTTTGGAGTGGCCTAGCCAAAGTCCTGACCTGAATCCTATTGAGATGTTGTGGTATGACCTTAAAAAGGCCGTTCCCCTCTAATGTAACTGAATTAGGACAATTCTGCAAAGATGAGTGGGCCAAAATTCCTCCAGGACGCTGTAAAAGCCTCATTGCACGTTATCGCAAACGCTTGGTTGCAGTTGTTGCTGCTAAGGGTGGCCCAACCAGTTATTAGGTTTAGGGGGCAATCACTTTTTCACACAGGGCCATGATGGTTTGGATTTTTTTTCACCTTTAATAATAAACACCTTCATTTACAAATTGCATTTTGTGTTTACTTGTGTTGTCCTTGACTATTGTTTAAATTGGTTTGATGTTCCGAAACACTTAAGTGTGACAAACATGCAAAGGAACAGGAAATGAGGAAGGGGGCAAACACTTTTTCACACCACTGTATATCATGCTCCCCTGCTGTGAGGGGGTGATGTGCTGTAACCTCTAGCAACTAATCAGTGAGCCGTAATGTGTGCTGTAACCTCTAGCAACTAGTCAGTAAGCAATAATGATATGCTGTAACTGCTGGCAACCAATCTCAATTGCTGCCTGATCTGATACAGAAAACTGATTTTAAGTCTAGCTGCTATTTATTGTATGTCTCAGAGTAGGTGGAGAGGGAAATTGCATGGGGGGGCCCCAAGAAAATGTTTGCCCAGGGTCCAATCTATACTAGCCTGAGGGTAGTTTCTGCCTAGCATGAGGGTAGTTTTTACAATATTTTTCAAAGTTAGTTAAATTAGTTAGTGAACTGTCTGTGGTTAAAAGAGGCATAAAGAAATTTTTGATCTGGAGGTACTTAAATAGTTCTGATTGCGGTATTCCATAATTATCACAGAGGGTTGGGAAAGGGATCTAGCCCATGCTCTGAAAGATCTAGGAGATACCCATGCTGGGTAAAATGCAGGGGGGTAAAATGCAGGGTTTTTGTAAAAAGATAGTAGAGGAGTATGTAATGATTGCAACTGATTTCTGAATTTGTATCTGTCCCATAGGGAAACAAAATGTTTTGTAATTGGATTACGCAACCCTCTATGATCTCTCGGTGAGAGCCAAATCAGGTTTGCCATTGACAAGGGATCACATTCAGCAGCTTCGATCGATACCCATAGAGGGGATTCTTGTAGTGCATGATATTTAGTTAATGATGCTATATGTGCTGCCCTATAATAAGATGCGAAATTAGGACAACCTAGACCTCCATTTAATTTAGGGAGGTAAAGTGTGTGTTGCTGTGTACGTGGTTTAGAAGAACCCCCTATAAATGCATTTGCCTTTTTCTGTATAATTCTCAGGTAATAGGCAGGAATTGGAATTGGTAAGACTCTGAAAAGGTACAATAATTTGGGTAAGACTGTAATTTTTATTGTGTTGATTCTTCCGAACCATGATAAAGGAAAATGGTTCCAAGATTTCAACATATTTGTTATATTTTTTAACATTGGAGGGTAATTAGCTGAAAAAAGATCCAAGAGTGATGCAGTGAGGTGTATTCCTAGATATGGAATTGATTTATCTGCCCAGGTAAAGGGGAGACCTACCTTAGCTGAACTTAATTCTAAATTTGAAGAGATACATTTAGTGCTACACATTTCTTGGGATTAATGAAAAGGCCAGAGAAGGTAGCAAAGTCATTAAGCATTGGTTAGGGCCTGATACTTGTGGCGATGAAAGAAACAGGGGGATATCAACCGCGAATAGACAAATTTTGTGTTGAAATCCCCCAACTTCAATACCCGTTATGGTGGGATCTGATCTGTTGGGCAAGTGGTTCTATAAGAAGTGCATATAACAGTGGTGAAAGCGGACACCACTGCCTAGTACCCCTTTCAATATTAAAGGTATCTGATTTATAACCTGCATATTTAACATATGCTTTAGGTTTATTATATAGTGCCCTGATCCAGTTAGTAACATTTGGGCCAAAACCCCACTTCTGTAATGTGTAATGCAGGTAGGACCAGGATATAGAATCAAAAGCCTTTTGAATACCAAGTGAGAGAAAGCAGGAGGGAATGTGGCATGTTTTGGCAATTTGTGCTAAAAGAACTGCTCAGCGTACATTATTGCCTGCTTGTCGTGTTGGCATAAAGCCAACTTGATCACGATTTATAAGTGTGCCAATTAATCTACTTAGACGGGATGCTAAGATCCTTGCAAGAATTTTGATATCAAGATTTAGCATTGATATAGGTCGGTAGTTAGTACAAGAAGTATCATCGGAATGGGGTTTGGGAATCATACATATGATCGCCAATAAGGATTCTTGTCTAAATGATTTATTTTTGAGTAAATCATTGAATGCCTCTGCCAATATAGGGGAAATAGAGTCTGAAAAGGTGCGGTCGTATAATGCAGAATAACCATCTGGTCCTGGTCTTTTATTAATTTTCAACTCTTTGATGACCTTTTCTACTTCCTCTGCCGTGATAGGTATCTCAAGTGTTTTTTGTGAAACAGTTAGTTCAGGTAGGTTAATTTGTGAGAAGAAGGAATCTGCTTAGTTTGAATTTAATGTATTTGATACTGTGTATAGTGTATTTAAGTGAGAATAAAATTTGTGAACAATTTTAAGGGGGTTGCTTGTATAGATGTTTTAATCTAATTGGTTTAAATTAGTTATTTGTTGATCTGAGTGCCCTCACCAGATATGTGCCTGGTTTGTTAGATTTCATGAAGAAAGCATGTCTGGAACGACGCAGTAATTTATCAGATGATTCTGTAAGAAAAAGATCATATTCCAGGCATGCCTTCTCTAAATTATTTTTAGTAATTGGATTAGGATTGCTTTGGAAAGCTAAGAAAAAGGAGTTAAATTGTGTTTCTAATTTACGTGCAAGTTTTCTGCGTTCTCTATTGAGTATTCCATACTGCTGCTGAAGTGTCCCCCTCAAGACCAGTTTATGTGCTTCCCACAATGTTATTTGGGAAATTTCTGGGCTTTTGTTGAATGTTAAATATTCTTTCAGAGCATGCTCAATTTTGTGACAATATAAAGGGTTTTTAACTAATACCTCTGGTAAATTCCATGTTTTATCTTGTGCTTTAGGTATGGTTGATGCAATAGTTGTTAGGACTGCATTATAGTCAGACCATGGGATGGGGATTATATTTGATGAGGGAATCTCAGGTATCATTCCTGTGGTCAGGAAAATGTGGTCAATACGACTGAATATTTGGTGAGGGTGTGAAAAATAGGTGTAATTTATTTTTGTTGGATTATTCTCTCTCCATGAATCAATGAAATTGTATTTGGAAAGGAGTTGAGAGAGAGATATTTTAGAGTGGTTACAGGGTGTAGTATATGGTGTTTTGTCCAGAAATGGTAGGAGAACCTGGCTGGAATCGCCACATACGATGATTGTTCCCAGTCTATGTGCATTAACTACTTGTAATAGATGTGTTAAGAATGGAATTGGCTGTTTGTTAGGTGCATAATAAGAAACCACAGTTACTTCTGTGTCCAAAATGTGTCTTAATTTCTGAATGAATTGTGAATGGAGTGGACCGGTGGAAAGCCACAAGAGTTCCACGTTGTTTGGTATTGGCCGAGGCAGTGAATAGTTGTGGATAGTATGAACTAAAAAATGTAGGCGTTGATTTTACTGTAAAATTAGTCTCTTGCAGGCACACAATGTGTGCATTTTTTGCTTGTAATGACCTAACCATTTTAGTGCGTTTCTGTGGTACATTGAGTCCCTGTACGTTCAGGGATAAAATGTTTAAGGGGGCCATGGTAGCTGAGTCAATAGGCAGCACTCACCCGTTGTTCTGACCAGACGATTTCTCGACTCAACCCATATGGACTTGAAAAGGGAAAAAAGAAAGAAAAGACCAGTGTTATTTAAATTAGGAAAGAAGAAAAAGACAGATAAGTTTAATTACCTAAGTTTAATAATATAATATGAAGGTATTCAAAATGTACCCATGATAAAGGGTAAAACCCCCCAACAGGGGACAAGAGGCCCTCGTCGAATCCCCCCATATTAATGGAGGGGATCCGAGGAAGACTAGGTGAGGCACACGGAACTTCTGTGAATAGGAGAACCGCTTTGTTAAACAAGAAACCAAAAATATAAAGAAAAAAAAACTTTTTGCATCACTAGGATGCATGTTTATAGCCCTTATGGCTTAATGAAAGCATTATCTATTTTCTATAATAGGTTTTCCATGAAAAATTAAAAAAAATAAAAATAATTAAGATTAAAAAAAAAATTCCTGCAATACTTGAAAGAGTAGTCTATATAATCTAAAAAAGGTAAATGGGATATGTCTTTTATCAAGAACTTAGACTTCTCTAAAACTTTGTTTCTAAAGCCTATATAAATACATCAACCCTACAAATAAGTGATATAATTCCAGTCATGAATGAGTCTCCTTATTTGTTTAATGATAATATTATGCAACTCTAGGTGGCAAGTAGTAAATAAGGAGAGCTCTTTTAACCATTCTAATTAGGTAAAGAGAAAAATAAACTTTGTTTCATATATTGGAGATAGCTGATGAAAATGATGTTCCCTTATGATTATGCTCAGCATATTCAGGGTTAACCTAAGTAGAGGATTTCCCCTGACTCATAATGTATTCTATTCATAGAATACAGGTGCAGGCTGCAATTTTGGGTCAAATTAGCATAGTTAATGAGTTTAGTATGTTATAGTTCCTCTGGGAACATATCTCCCATATTAGCTTATAACTGTATTTCTTAAAGAATAGCCTGTCAGTCCATTGGATCTTCTTGGCCCTGTGGGGGGGGGAACATAGCGACCCCTTTTATGTGTATGATGAACCCCATTTTTCCTGGTTGCATGGGATGATTTAGGTAGGGAAGAGGTAGATGCTGTTCTTCTACATGAGATTGTAGCTGCAGATGTTCCTTCGATCAATTTAAGGTCAAGTAAGGCTTATTGAAGTTAGTTTGGTGATCTACAGATGTGTTTGGTACCTTTGTAGCTGAAGCGTATGGAGAATGGAAAACCCCATTGGTATGTGATGCTATGACGTTGTAATTCCATTAAATGTGGTTTCATGGCACGTCTTTTAGAAATGGTTACTTGAGAGAGATCAGCGAAAATCAGAAAATTGTGACCCTGGAAGGTTAGGTTGTCTTTCTCTCTGGCTGCAATTAAGAGTTGTTCCTTTGTGCGATAAAAATGGAACTTTGCTATGATGTCACGTGGGGGTCCATCTGCTTTTTTAGGCATAAGAGCTCTGTGCACCCTGTCAATTTCCATTAAGTCATTAACCACTACAATACAGGGCACTTTCACCCCCTTCCTTCCCAGCCCAATTTTCAGCTTTCATCGCTCTCGCACTTTTATTGACAATTGCGCGGTCATGCTACACTGTACCCAAATTAAATTTTTATCATTTTGTTTGCACAAATAGAGCTTTATTTTGGTGGTATTTATTCACGACTCCGTTTTTTATTTTTTGTGATATAAGCACAAAAAAAGCGAAAATTTGGAAAAAAAACAATATTTTCTTTTTTCTATTTTAAAAGAAATCCAATAAAATCAAATTTTGTCATACATTTAAGCCAAAATGTATTCTGCTACATGTTTTCGGTAAAAAAAATTCCGTTAAGTGTATAATAATTGGTTTGTGTGATCACGGACATATGTACACAAATTATCATGTACAGATGTGTGCAGGTGATCACGTACATATGTGTGCAGATAATCATTGGAACATGTGATTTTAGTGGAACATATGTGGGGGACATGTGTTTTTTTATTTGGGGACATGTCTTTTTATTATTTGGGGACATGTGTGGTGACATGTGTATTGTGGTGACATGTGTTTACACTGTGTGGTGATGTGTGTATTACACTAGAGACTGGTAATCAGTTAGTAAAAAGCTGTAAAATCAGCTCATACTCACTGATCATCAGCCGGCTGCAGCGATATGCTCTCCTCTCCTCAGCGATGACTTCTGTGTGAGGAGAGGAGGAGCCGATTGCCTAGCAACCGGCTGTTTGTTCACATCACATGACGGCCGTGATTGGACACAGCCGTCATGTGATCAGGAGGGCCAATCACAGAGCCCTCCTGTCGATCCGAGATGTGCCGTGTCCAAGTGACACGAGCACATCGGGATCGCTATCAGAAGGAGGTGGCTCCCACCCGGCCGTATATGTACATTGGCCGGGTGGGAAGTGGTTAATGGAGTTTTCGAAGAAACTGGAGCCAGAGGTGGGCCTACCCTAAAGCATATGGAAAGCATTTTCTTTTCTACAACAGAGGTACATTAATGGCATATTGGTACCTAGGAATGCTGAACTTAACCTTTTCCACTTAACCTCATCAAAAAATAACAATTTAGATATTTCTAATAGAATTTTTAAAATCAACAAAGGGGGCAAACTAAATATATGATATTACAGGACAAGGCTATGACATGTTAATTACGACTGTATAGGTTTGGTCCTCTAGCTCAATAGTCAAACAGATTTTCTTTCATTTTGATTCTTTAATGAACTATTCACTCATTTTACATCAGGTGTTTTTTTTTCATCTATATATGCCCACTTTTGTTTGTTCATGACACTTGTTAGTACATGTGTATGTAGGCTACATGTCTTCTCACATCTGGGGAAAAAGACTACCTGTGGGCAAGCCACAGACAGCAGAATAATAATGGGCCATCTAATAAAAAAAAGTACTACAAAAACTTACATTGTCATTATGAGTGCTCATATGAACTGATTTTCAGTTGTGCTTTAACCACTTCCCCGGCCAATGCATATATACAGCTGGACAGGACAAGCGCGATCAGAATTGCGTCCTGCGTCTACTCCTGGGAAGCCCAATGGCATGATCCTGTGACCGCTGTGCCCACAGCAGATCACCATCCTGAGTACTGAGCACTGGGGCTCTGCGCTGGTACCTTGTGATTGCTGTGACCAATCACAAAATTATTTTTTTTTCAAAAATGTTGTTTTTTTTTGCTTATATAGCAAAAAAAAATACAGTAGTGATAAAATACCACTAAAAAAGCTCTATCTATCTAAAAAAATGATAAAGTTAAATTTTTGGCCTAAGTAGGAAGGGGGTGAAAGTGTCTGGTATTGAAGTGGTTAAAGAATGGAAAGAACAGATACTATAGTTTTCACAATATTGTAACTTAAATATAGTGCAGCGCTTTCACCTCATCACTTATATATCATAAATAATAATCAATACCAAAAAAATAAAGAGGCGGTCCAAATTAAGAGTCAGAAGCTACAAATACAGCAGCTGCTGACTTTTAACCACTTGCCGACCTCTGTTGGCAAATATACGTCGGCAGGAGGGCACAGCTTACCCATACGTTACATTGAATTTCCCGCTGTGCCTGTGCCTGCCGCGAGCTCCATGACCGTGCCCGCAGGACCCGCGGACTCGATTGCAGGGGGAATACCCGCGATCGCGTCATGGAACTGAAGAATGGGGAGATGCCAATGTAAACAGCATCTCCCCGTTCTGCCTAATGACAGGACACCGATCGTCTGCTCCCTGTCAGTGACATTTTTACAGTAATCAATGCATTTTTATAGCATTGATCGCTGTATTAATGCTAATGAACCCAAAAATGTGTCAAAATTGCCCGATGTGTCCGACATAATGTCACGATAAAATGATCGCCGCTGATCGCCGCCATTACTAGTAAAAAAAAATATTAATAAAAATGCCATAAAACTATCCCCTATTTTGTAGATGCTATAACTTTTGCGCAGACTAATCAATAAACGCTTATTGCAATTTTTTTTTGCCAAAAATATGTAGAAGAATACATATCGGCCTAAACTGAGGGGAATTTTTATTTTTTTAATATTTTTGGAGGATATTTATTATTGCAAAAAGTAAAAAATAATGAGTTTTTTTCAAAATTGACGCTCTTTTGTTGTTTATAGCGCAAAAAAAAAACCACAGAGGTGATCAAACACCACCAAAAGAAAGCTCTATTTGTGGGAAAAAAAGGTTATCAATTTGTTTGGGAGCCACGTCGCACGACCGCGCAATTGTCAGTTAAAGCGACGCAGTGCCGAATCGCAAAAAGTGCTCTGGTCAGGAAGGGAGTAAATCCTTCCGGGGCTGAAGTGGTTAATATATGGACACCTGTTCAGGGAGCCCACGATGTCGGCACCCCAGCTGATCTTCGGATTGGCTGTTGGTGCAGCCGCCATTCCTGGTAAGGGAACACAGCAGTGAAGCCTTTTGGCTTCACAGCCGGTTTCCTACTGCGCATGTGCGAAGCGCGCTGCGCTTTCTTATTGGCCCGGCAGCAGGGAAAGGAGTAGGGGGCCAGATTTCAGAGAGACAGCGCTGCTGCGACGTCTCCGGAAGAATGGAATGGTACCTGTCAAAAACAGGTACCAGTTCTCCCCTCCCCCCTGAAAAGTGCCAAACGTGGCACCAGAGGGGGGAGGAGACAGATAAGTAACCAACAATATGTCCATGAAAACCTCTTAAAAAAACGCAGTAAGTGCTCTTCTGTATTTCACCACCTTGTGAACCACACAATCTCCAAAATAGTGTATCACAACCAAAGGATGTTCTCACCTGCATCTCATGGTTATGTCAAACATGTGTCCCCCTTTGTGGACTATTAATATCTCCTCCTTGGTATCTCTGCTGATCCTTCCTGGTGGCAGATTTCCTCTACAAGCTCTCCAATGCAACTCCAATCTCTTCCATCAAGACTGCAGTATCCCTTTAAGGCACTCTCCAGCCAACTCTTCTGCTCAGCCACGCATGCAAGAAAAGGTTTAAATAGTGCTCTATCCTTCAAACAAATGTAATCACTTGTCATACAGAATCACACTCACATTAAAAAGGTGCTACAGCACACCAAACTTTGCCAGCATTAGCATCCATCTGTGAATTGTTACTCAGTCCGTACCTAAGGATAATGGTTTAAAACAAAAGGAGAAGAAAATAAATGATAAGTGATAAGTTAATAATGGTAGCTGCTGCAATTGATTCTATTTGTTAAGAAAACACAAATAACAACCATATAAATGGCATGCAAACCATTCAGCTTTTTATACTAAATAAAGCAAAATAAAAATGAATGCATCTTTGTAACATGCACCATAAACGTTTGTGATTTGAAAAACACAAATGGACTAATGGAGGAGTAGCTAACTAATCTAGTGTGGTGTGAGTTCTACACATGTCTATCATCTCTCCAACCATATTGCCTTCATTCCACCCCACTTGTGCCTTAATAACTGTATTTGATACCAAGGCCAGCCCTGGACTAACCCTGGACCCTTTAAATGCTGGTATGAAGATGGATGTCCTGTCTGCTATGTACAAACTATATGCCCCTCACAGTATGTCTTGTAATACAAACACAAATTGTTTCCCTTCTATCTGCCTGAACCTCTGAGGGTCTATATTATTCCGGAACTCTTTTTCGGCCCATGGGTGGCTCAAGCGGAATGATTCCTTGCTCTGGTTTTCTCTTCTCTGCAATCTACTGCCTTGAGAAGATGCAGTTCAACAATGTGAAAAAAAAGTACAGCGAAGTTTTGACCCATTTACAATTAGAAACAATATTAATAACAGTAGTGGTTTTGGCTGGGTAATGATATGCATTCCCTCGATTGTTCATAAACTGATGGTACTGTTTTTGTTCAATGTCCAACTTTTTCTTTAAACTGTAATTTTTTTAACCTAACAACTTGTTTAGGGTATATGCCCACACCAGTTGGGGTGGGTGTAAGGCGGGGAGGAGGGGAGAGGGTTTTTTTATTTTTCTTTTGTACGGTACTTCTAGATGTATGGTATGGGTGCAGACAATGCTATCCTATGTGTTACTTAATCTTTCTGCTCTAACTCATGACTTATTGCTCCTGATGTTGAAATGTCTTTTTAGTCGGATTGAAGAAATGTACTTGTTCATGGGGGTAGTGAGTTAACCGCAGTGAAGAACTGTATATCTCTTGCACTATGGTGGCTATAAAGTTTATTACCTGGAATGTCTGGGGCATCATAGATAAGGAGATCTGCACTTCTTTCTTTTCTCAATGAACAACATGCGGACATAATAGTCCTGGTAGAAACACATGTAGAAGGACGACCACAAATGGCACTCAAATGCCCGTGGATCAGTTGGGCCTTCCTCTCTACCTACACCTCACACTATAGGTGAGTCTGCATCCTCATTGCTTAATCTTTACACTTTGAGCTGCAGAGAGCTGTGCTGGACCCTCAGGGATGATACCTTTTGTTTATGCCACAATGTATGGAGAGCCCTTCTTGTTGATAGCATTTTATGTACCTCCACCGCTCTGCTCCACTATACTCACAGAGGGGTTCTCGTTTATGGCTCATCATCCTACCGGTACAAACCATATGGTTGGGGGATTTTAATACTACCCTAAATCCTAATCTAGATAAAAGCCATTAGCATATGTTACCACAAACTATTGCACCTAATACCAGATTTTCTAGACTCATTGGCAATTTCCATTTGGTTGACACCGGGAGGCATAAATACCCCTCCACCCATGCATAGTTGTGTTTCTCCTCCACTCATAATTCTATGTCTTGGAAAGACTTTCTACTAGTTACTAATGCTCTTTTTCCCCAGCTAATGGAAGCAGCCTTCTGTCCCAGACTCCTTTCAGATCACAGGCCATATTGGATAACATTGAATATCCCCATCAAGACAGCACCTTACATGTGGCATCTAAACTAATTTTGGCTTTCCCTACTACCGGAGGTTGATGATCTTACGAGTAAATGGAAGCTATATTTTGCAAAAAATTATCATTCTGCTTCCCCTTTCCACGGTTTGGGACTCTTTCAAATTGTGTGCTAGATCTACTTTTGTCTCCCATAATAACAAACTAAAGGCTACTTCCATGGCTGCCTTTGATAAAGCAGTATCGGAGCTATCCTGCGTAGAAAGAAAATATGTCACAAACCCTTCTCTTCGCTTAAAATGCAGACTAGAGTTGTAGAGCAATTGCAGTATGAGATGGCTAGATGAAAACTTTTCTTCTTCAAGCAAAATCTCTTTGAACATGGGGAGAGAGAAAGCTTCTCCAATATATATGGTACACTACAAAGACAGGCCCCTGGTAGTTATATCTTTACGAACCCCGTAGGGTAACGACTATATTTAGAGACATTTTCAAATCTTTATACACCTCTACAGTGGCATGGAACCGATAAATACATTTCTTGAAAGTATCATGTTTCCACAACTAACAGAAGAACAGGTTAAAATGCTGGAGGCACCACTCACTACCAAAGAGATAGCTGAAGTAATTGCTAGTTTCTCCAAAAAAAGTCCACGGGTTTGGATGGATTACCCATTAAATTTTAGTCACAATATAGTGAAATACTTATGCCCAAATTATTATTTTTATATAACCATATCTTTGAAACACTTACTTTATCCCCTTCTATGAGGGAGGCACTCATTGTTCTCATACCTAAGCCTGGGAAGGATCCAGGTTTTCCTGAATCCTACCACCCAAAATAACTTAGTAGATGTTAAAATCCTGCCTAAAATACTTGCACTACCTCTCAGTCAGGTAATTCTGACCCTGATTTACGCAGACCAATCAGGATTTATGCTAGAGTGGTACTATCTGTGGAAATGCTTGGCAAGCTATGGCTTTGGTCCAAAGTTCATCAAATGTGTCCAGCTGTTATATTAGGCTCCATTAGCTAAAGTTGTGGCAAATGGATGGGTATCAGATGCATTTGGCCTAACCAGAGATACAAAACAAGTCTGTCCATTATCCTCCCTCTCTTATATGCCTTAGCAGTAGAACCTCTCGCCATGTCTATTCACTTTAACCCAGAAATTCAAGGTCTGAGTTTGGTTCCCCAGATAGAAAAAATTAGCATGTATGTGGATGATACACTGCTCTACATAAAGCCGCGTACACACGTAGCCGTCTGTCCGACGTACTTAGTCTGGCGGACTTCCCGCCAGACTGTCCGTCGGACTTTCCGAACGGGCTACTTGCCCACACACGGCACTTTTTCAGCGGACTAATACGGCGTACTAAGTCCGCCGTACTATCCACCCTACTTTTGAAATGAACGGACTCGCCCACACACGCGGAGGAAAGTCCGCTCATTTCGAGCAGGTCTCCAGGTAGGCGGGGCCCGCGAAGGAGACGTCGCTTGCCTCGCCGCCTGTTATGGACTTAAAGGGGAACCCCAACGCTGAAAAAAATCGGCGTGGGGGTCCCCCCCAAGTCCACAACAGACCCTTGTCCGAGCACGCTACCCGGCCAGCCAGGAAAGGGGGGGGCGAGCGAGCGCCCCCCCCCCCTCCTGAGCCGTACCAGGCCGCGTGCCCTCAACATGAGGGTGCCTTGGGGAAGGGGGGGCCGTGCGGCCCCCCCACCCCAAAGCACCTTGTCCCCATGTTGATGAGGACAAGGGCCTCTTCCCGACAACCCTGGCCGTTGGTTGTCGGGGTCTGCGGGCGGGGGGCTTATCGGAATCCGGGAGCCCCCTTTAATAAGGGGGCCCCCGGATACCGGCCCCCCACCCTATGTGAATGAGTATGGGGTACAATGTACCCCTACCCATTCACCTGTAAAATAAAAGTACAAAAAAAACACAACACATGAGATAAAATACTTTATTGCACAGCTCCGGGGGTCTTCCGTCTTCGGGGGTCTTCTCGCCGGACTCCTCCGCTATCTTCTTGTAGCTCTTTTGCTAGCGCAGGAGTCCGGCTTTCTTCCTCGCCGCCGGCCTCTTCTTCCGACTTCGGGGGTCTTGTCCCCCTCTTCGGTTCTTCTGCCGGGCCACCGCGCCTTCTTCTAGCTCTTTTACAGGCGGTGGCCCGGTCTTCTGTCGCCGCCGCCGCCTTCCATTCTTCTGTTCTTCTCTTCTTCTTCTTCAGATGTTGCCTCGCCGAGTCCTCCGCTCACAATGACAGGGAACGGGCACGCGGCGACTTATATAGGGACAAGGGGCGGGGTCTTCGGTGGATGTCACATGGGTTCATGTCACATGGGTTCATGTCACATGGCAACAGTCCCAGCATCCTCCGGGACTGTGACATCGTAAGGGGGCGGGGTCACCATGTGACATGAACCCATGTGACATCCACCGAAGACCCCGCCCCTTGTTGGCGGAAAGTCCGACCATGTGTAAGCTCCATCGAAGACTTTTTGTGGGACATTCCATCAATAAATGTTGGCTAGCGGGTTATCAAATTTTCTGCCAACAAATGTTTGTTGTCGGACTTTCCGATCATGTATACATAAGTCCGTCCATGCATGCTCGGAATCAAGTACGAGCCGGAAGCACTCAGTCTTGTAAAACTAGCGTTCGTAAAGGAGAGATCACGTACATCTTGTACATCATTACATATTTGTTGGCCAACATTTGTGTGACTGTGTGTATGCAAGACAAGTTGGAGCCAACATCCTTCGGACAAAAATCCACGGTTTTGTTGTCAGAAAGCTCAATCGTGTGTACGGGGCATAAGCCTCTGATAAACTTGGCCTGTCTATACATTGACACTGGACACCACCTGCTTCATGTGCTCCCAAGAAGTGGGTATGTTTTACCATTTAATATGGTCCTGTCCGAGGATACAGGGTTTTTGGAGGCAAACTGTATTTTTCCTTCACGATATCATGGGCTCCCCACTTATCCTACACCAGAAACAGTGTCTGCTGGGGATATTTCCTGACTCAGACCTTGATAAATTTACCAAGCTCTTTTTGCAAGAAACTCTATTCTCGGCTATAAAAATAGTAGCTAGGCAATGGATGAGACCGACACCTCCTCAACTTAATGACTGGTTGATTGAAATAAACAACACACTACCATATAAAAAAATACCTGTACATCAACAGAGGATGCTCATCCAAATACAATAAAATCTGCGACTGCTGGTTGCAAGTTCCCGAAACATGTGTATAGCGATAATGAACGTTATATTTGTTGGTTATGGTTTCCCACCAATTACATTTCAATGTCTAACCTAAGTATATCATAGTGTCAGCACATGTGTACCCTCACCTACACTGTAACACATTGGTCATTCTTTTTTTTTACTATGTACCTTTTGCCTAGTGATCTATTCAGAGGAAGTTTTTTACCCCAACTTTATGTTCTTTATTGTGTACGCAATTGTTACCTTTTACTCATACTAATATACTTACTGTGATCCTGGATTTGTATATTGTTCAATAAAAAGACTTTGTTAAAAAAAAGGGGTAAAAAACAAAGTGTTACACTCACTTGTATCAGTCCCAAACAACCGGCGCTAGGTGTATACATCTGATCTGGGGGAATCTGCCCGCTGCCGCTCTCACATCCAACGTGGCTTGCATTCCAGCAACTGGGTGGGATGTCACCAGAAATTACATGAGCCCATAAACCACACCTTAACGTATTTCGTCCTGATTGGACGTCTCCTGGAAGCTGCTTTACTGCTATCTTAGAAGCTGGCTTTATAGCCAAACTTGTTTAACCATTCATCCGCCAACCTCATCAAGTGTCACCTCTAAAGATTATGAAAACCTAGAGGATTAAGTGCCTCTAATAAATAGATCCAATTTATATCATTACTTGGAATAGGTTTTCAAGGCAAAACAAAAGTGTCACAAAGTGTTTGTGAGTTGAACCATGGTCCTCCTCCTCCTCCAGGTCCTACTCCTCCTCCTCCACCTCCTGCCACTCTTCCAACACCAGAGCCACAGCCTGGAAGGAAGCATCTCAGGAAGACCAGAGAATGATGGCCTGGGTTCAGTCTAGTCTGACAAAAGATGCAGGCTGTTGTAGTACCACAGCCTGGAGACAGATATGTGATCTGCTGCTGTTCCCGATCTCTTGGAGTCCTGGACTGGATTGTGCTCACTATTATAAGGGCTCCTCTGGCCACCAATTCTGACTGTAAAATAACTGATGTGTGCCCTGGGGTACAAAGGCTTTGCAAATTTGACCAGTTTATCCAACGTGCTTTCCTCTTTATTTTGTTATGACCCAGAATAAATGGCTATTTTGTTTTCTGAAATACTTGGCTATGTGTTTTTCTTCAAAAAGGACAGTTTGTAAGTGAGTAGGCAGGTACATTTCAAAAATACAATGTTAAATTAACAACACCAAACAACCTCCTTGAGATTTATAAATACAAGAAAATAATGGTGTTAGGAAACGTGACATACAAAAACAAAATGGAGATCACTATAAAATAATTAGCAAAAAAAAAAAAAACAGGAGATCTTGATTAAAAAAAACAACAAAAAAAATGTATTCTAAACATTATTATGGAGATCTGGCTTTTAAAAAAAGATATTATTCATGAGATCAAGAGAAATAATAAAGAAAGAAGTTTGTGAGAACTCTGTGTGAATATGAGCAGCAAAACAACTTCATTCTTCTAGCATTATAAAGAAGAAGAGAATGTGCCGCATTGAAAGATTTAAAAATTATCTGTGTTACGAATGTGTGATCTCCATTATGAACGCTAGTTTTACAAGACCGAGCGGTTCCGTCTCGTACTTGATTCTGAGCATGCATGTTTTTTTGTGTGTCGGAATTGCATACACACAATCGGAATTTCCGATTCCGAAACTTCTTCCGTCTGAAAAATTGAGAACCTGCTCTCAATCTTTTGCTGACAGAAAATCAGCCAGAAAAATTCAGATGGAGCATACACGCGGTTGCATTTTCTGACAAAAAGCTGTCTTCAGTCTTTTTCTGGCCGAAATTCTGACCGTGTGTATGCGGCATAAGAAATTAGGGCTCTCTTGTTTACTGTTGTTAGAAATATTCTTCTCCTGTGATCAGTCAAACTTCAGATGTAATGAAAAGCAGACAATTTATTTCAATTGTGTCGACACAAAAGGATGAGCTTCTTAGGCCGCGTACACACGCGGGGACTGTTCGCTGAAACTGTCCGCTGAAACCAAGTTTCAGCGGACAGTCCGCTCGTGTGTGGGCTTTCAGCGGACAGTTTCAGCGAACAGTCCGCTGAACAAGGTTTTTTCGGAAATTCCGAAAAACTGTCCGCTGACAGTCCCCGCGTGTGTAGGCTTGTTCGTCAAACAAAGTTGCGCGCATGCTCAGAAAGGATTTTCACGCCGAAAGTTATAATGCAGTGTATAGGACGTCGTATTTTTCGTCCCGTCGTACGTGCCGTTCACGTCATCGCGCACGGTTTCAGCAAACTGTTCGTCCGTCGTGTGTGGCCATGTCCGTCCATGCTAATTTTGAGCGGACTGTTTGCCGAAACTGTTTGACGGACAAAGTTGGGCGAACAGTCCCCGCGTGTGTATGCGGCCTTACACATTTGAGGGAAAATGCAGAAGTCATACCAGAATACAGAATAAAACCTTCTTTTATGAGATCAACAAAAAGAATGCTATTGGCTAGAAGCTCACTGGTGGCTCATGACTAGGGATGAGCCGAACACCCCCCGCTTCGGTTCGCACCAGAACTTTAGAACTTTAGAACCCCATTGAAGTTTATGGGACTCGAACGTTCGAAATAAAAAGTGCTAATTTTAATGGCTAATATGCAAGATGTCGTCCTAAATAGGGGTTGGGGACCTGGCTCCTGCCCCAGGGGACATGGGTCAATGGCTAAAATATTTTTAAAAAGGTCAGTTTTTTCTGGAGCACTGATTTTAATGACGATTAAAGTGAAAAAAAGTGAAATATTCCTTTAAATGTCATGCCTGGGGGGTGTCTATATCATGCCCGTGAAGTGGCGCATGTTTCCCGTGTTTAGAACAGTCCCTGCACAAAATGACATCTAATGGAAAAAAAGTCATTTAAAACTGCTTGCGGTTTTAATGTAATATCTGGTTCCGACAATATGGATGAAAATCATTGAGAAAAATGGCATGGGTAGCCCCCCCTGCCCATTACCAGCCCCTTTGGGTCTTGTATGGATATTAAGGGGAACCCGAACCCTATATTAAAAAAAGGAAAGACGTGGTGCCCCCAGGCCCTATATACTCAGAACAGCAGTATACAGGCGGTGCAAACAAAACAGGGACTGTGTAGGTTTGTTGTGTTAAGTAGAATCTGTTTGTAATTTTGAACTGGTACATTTTTAAAGTGTAGCTCCAGTCAAAAAATCTCATTTAAAGCTTTTTGGAAAACATAGGGAAGGGTTACCACCCCTGTATAATTTGTTTTTCCATCCGTCTTTTCTCATCTCACTTCCTGTTGTCTCCTTCCGTTTGCAAGTAGGAGACGTTTGTAAGTTGGATGTTTGAAAGTAGGGGCCTGCCCTATATGCTCTGCAGAAATGGCGGAACAAGGTGTTGGTGTTGCCACAACATTGTAAGCCCTCAAAGTGACTCTTGGTGGGTGCTGGAGCGCCCTGCTGTGAACGATATCAAGAATTGTAATTACATGCCATTTTTGAACAGTGGTAGAAAAATTGGGCCTTTGGTGGTTGTGGTGCTGGTGCCACAACACTATAAGTCCTCACAGTTACTCTCGGTGGGCACAGGAATGGGCCCTGCTGTGAAATATTATATCAAGAATTGTAATTACATGCCCCTGTTAAACAGGGGCTGAAAAATTGGGCCATAGGCAATGGTGCTGGTGCCACGACACTGCAATCTCTCCCATATACTCTAGTTGTAGTGCAGGAATGAGCCCTGCTGCAAAGCAATGCATCAAAAATTTTAATTAAACGCCTCTGTTAAATAGGGGCTGAAAAGTTGGGCCTTAGGCACTGTTGCTGGTGCCACGACACTGCAACCTCTCCCATATACTCTAGTTGTAGTGCAGGAATGAACCCTGCTGCAAAGCATTGCATCAAAAATTGTAATTAAACGCCCCTTTAAACAGGGGCTGAAAAATTGGGCCTTAGGCACTGGTGCTGGTGCCACGACACTACAACCTCTCCCATATACTCTTGTTGTAGTGCAGGAATGAGCTCTGCTGCAAAGCATTGCATCAAAAATTGTAATTAAACTCACCTGTTAAACAGGGGCAGAAAAATTGGGCTGGTGGCATCACCCAGAACCAAAAATGTTCTTCCAAGATATCAGCGGAGGAGGAAGAGGATAGACAGTCAACATAACATGACAGTCACTCAGCATCAGAATAGGCAGTCTTGAAGGGATGTGATATTTAAAAAAAATTATTTGGTTACATCAGCTTCAGGTGCTTGGTAGCTGTGGGTGATCCAAGACTGATTCATCTTTATGAAGGTCAGTCAATCAACCGAGTCGGTGGAGAGGCGCACCCTGTGATCGGTAACAAAGCCACCAGCAGCACTGAAGGTGCATTCCGAAAGAACGCTGGATGCAGGACAGGCCAGTAGCTCAACTGCATACTGTGCAAGCTCTGGCCAGTGATCCATCCTCAAGACCCAGTAAGCCAGAGGATTTTCGGTGGGAAAGGTGTCCAAGTCTGACCTTGCCCCTAGGTATTCCTGCACTATGTAAATCAGACGCTGGCGATGGTTGCTGGAACCGATCATACCTTGGGGCTGCGGACTAAAAAATTGTCTGAATGCATCGGTTAGACAGCCACCTTCTCCACCGCTCCTTCTGACCGATGCCTCAGCAACACGTTGTCCAGGAGTTTGTAACCTCACAGTCTCTCTGGGAACGCGTTGCACAGACCTTTCTGCAAGGCCTCCCGGAGATGTCTCATCCTCTGCTCCCTCTGCGATGGCAAGATCAGGTCGGCAACCTTACCCTTGTACCGTGGATCAAGGAGAGTGGCCAGCCAGTAATGGTCCCTCTCCTTGCCCATGAGGACGCACGTTGGTGGCGAAACGTCGGGCGTATTTGGGACTTGTGACACTAGAAGGAGCACGGGAGTGGTCTTCATTCTTTTCTCATCTGTTGCTGAATGTTATTTGATGCTTTTTTACCTCATCTTAAATGTGAGTTGAACTACGTTTTATTTAATAAAAAGTTATTGATCTATCAGTAAATCTGCGCAATGAGACCACTTTTCTTATGTTTTTTATGGTTATTGGGAGAATTATTGGTCTGAAAATTTACAATCAGATGAATTCCTGGGAAGTGAAGTGCCCACTAAGCAGGAATAAGAATTCTTTTTCCCATTGGATGACTTTCGTTGAGAGGATTACGTTCCTGTAGACGAAGGGAAATCAGCATAGAAGATCGCCTCTCTTTTGTGACTTACTACATGCGTTTATATCTGCAGACTGACGGTAAGAGTCAGTGATTTTGGGTGTTGGTGATGGTTCACCTCTTCCTTTACGTATGAAATTGATTATGATTATTCCTTCTTCTGCGTATGAATTTGATTACTAGTGATGGCCGAACGGTTCGCCCGGCGGTCGTTTCGCGGCGAATTTCCGACATTCGCGGTCCGCACGTTCGAACGCCTTTTTCCGTCGTTCGCCGCGGCGGACTTACGTGTTTAATGTATACAAGAACTTTAACCTTTGGTGACACGTTTATCATGTGATACAGGACAGCCAATTGAGACATGACAGCACATGGACACTTGTACATTCCCCCTAACCTATAAATACACCCGATCCGGTGGCCATTTTACATTCTTTCTTCTGTTACGATAGGGACAGGTTCCTGTGTGGAGTAGGGAGAGATAAACCACTAGCTATTTGGTACACAAAAGTTCTTTTCAGGACTGGTATAGGTGTTAGGTGTTGATAGGTTTGCTGTGCTGCTGATTCTTGCAGCAGCCTGAGTGTCTTTTGTTAGTTTAGAGAAAGGGAAAGGACGGTGTATGCTACAGGGACAGCCAGATTAGTCTTTCATCATCATCATCATCATCATCATCATTAGCTGTTACTATCAAGGTCCACAAAAGAGCTGTTCCAGTAACCACTAATCGTTCTCTTTTTTTGCCAATTTGTATAGGGACAGGAAGGAAGCAGTGTTGTCAGGCAGTGAGGGTAATTTTAAAGACTTGCTGTTATTATTAGTTCCACAAAGGTTCTTTTCAGGACTGGTATCAGTGGTACAGTAATAGGCTTGTACATGTATAATATTCTTTCTTCCAAATATAGAAAGGATATTATACTTGACTGCTGCCCTTCTGCTGCAGTCTGCTAAACATTCACAACTCACTTGTTCCACAAAAGTTCTTATAAGGACTGGTAACTTGGTATAGGGTGCTACGGTACATAGGCTTGAGTGCGGTACAGTCTGCTGTTCTGTAAGGACCGCTATCGGTCCACAATAGATAGGGTTGACGTGCACCACTGCTGACCGCTGCCCTATACTGCAGCAGTCCTTCAGCGGTATAGGGACTGACGTACAGTCTGCTAATCACTAACACACAACCTGCTTGTTCCACAAAAGTTCTTATAAGGACTGGTAACTTGGTATAGGGTGCTACGGTACATAGGCTTGAGTGCGGTACAGTCTGCTGTTCTGTAAGGACCGCTATCGGTCCACAATAGATAGGGTTGACGTGCACCACTGCTGACCGCTGCCCTATACTGCAGCAGTCCTTCAGCGGTATAGGGACTGACGTACAGTCTGCTAAACACTAATACACAACCTGCTTGGTCCACAAAAGTTCTTATAAGGACTGGTAACTTGGTATAGGGTGCTACGGTACATAGGCTTGAGTGCGGTACAGTCTGCTGTTCTGTAAGGACCGCTATCGGTCCACAATAGATAGGGTTGACGTGCACCACTGCTGACCGCTGCCCTATACTGCAGCAGTCCTTCAGCGGTATAGGGACTGACGTACAGTCTGCTAATCACTAACACACAACCTGCTTGTTCCACAAAAGTTCTTATAAGGACTGGTAACTTGGTATAGGGTGCTACGGTACATAGGCTTGAGTGCGGTACAGTCTGCTGTTCTGTAAGGACCGCTATCGGTCCACAATAGATAGGGTTGACGTGCACCACTGCTGACCGCTGCCCTATACTGCAGCAGTCCTTCAGCGGTATAGGGACTGACGTACAGTCTGCTAAACACTAATACACAACCTGCTTGGTCCACAAAAGTTCTTATAAGGACTGGTAACTTGGTATAGGGTGCTACGGTACATAGGCTTGAGTGCGGTACAGTCTGCTGTTCTGTAAGGACCGCTATCGGTCCACAATAGATAGGGTTGACGTGCACCACTGCTGACCGCTGCCCTATACTGCAGCAGTCCTTCAGCGGTATAGGGACTGACGTACAGTCTGCTAATCACTAACACACAACCTGCTTGTTCCACAAAAGTTCTTATAAGGACTGGTAACTTGGTATAGGGTGCTACGGTACATAGGCTTGAGTGCGGTACAGTCTGCTGTTCTGTAAGGACCGCTATCGGTCCACAATAGATAGGGTTGACGTGCACCACTGCTGACCGCTGCCCTATACTGCAGCAGTCCTTCAGCGGTATAGGGACTGACGTACAGTCTGCTAAACACTAATACACAACCTGCTTGGTCCACAAAAGTTCTTATAAGGACTGGTAACTTGGTATAGGGTGCTACGGTACATAGGCTTGAGTGCGGTACAGTCTGCTGTTCTGTAAGGACCGCTATCGGTCCACAATAGATAGGGTTGACGTGCACCACTGCTGACCGCTGCCCTATACTGCAGCAGTCCTTCAGCGGTATAGGGACTGACGTACAGTCTGCTAAACACTAATACACAACCTGCTTGGTCCACAAAAGTTCTTATAAGGACTGGTAACTTGGTATAGGGTGCTACGGTACATAGGCTTGAGTGCGGTACAGTCTGCTGTTCTGTAAGGACCGCTATCGGTCCACAATAGATAGGGTTGACGTGCACCACTGCTGACCGCTGCCCTATACTGCAGCAGTCCTTCAGCGGTATAGGGACTGACGTACAGTCTGCTAATCACTAACACACAACCTGCTTGTTCCACAAAAGTTCTTATAAGGACTGGTAACTTGGTATAGGGTGCTACGGTACATAGGCTTGAGTGCGGTACAGTCTGCTGTTCTGTAAGGACCGCTATCGGTCCACAATAGATAGGGTTGACGTGCACCACTGCTGACCGCTGCCCTATACTGCAGCAGTCCTTCAGCGGTATAGGGACTGACGTACAGTCTGCTAAACACTAATACACAACCTGCTTGGTCCACAAAAGTTCTTATAAGGACTGGTAACTTGGTATAGGGTGCTACGGTACATAGGCTTGAGTGCGGTACAGTCTGCTGTTCTGTAAGGACCGCTATCGGTCCACAATAGATAGGGTTGACGTGCACCACTGCTGACCGCTGCCCTATACTGCAGCAGTCCTTCAGCGGTATAGGGACTGACGTACAGTCTGCTAATCACTAACACACAACCTGCTTGTTCCACAAAAGTTCTTATAAGGACTGGTAACTTGGTATAGGGTGCTACGGTACATAGGCTTGAGTGCGGTACAGTCTGCTGTTCTGTAAGGACCGCTATCGGTCCACAATAGATAGGGTTGACGTGCACCACTGCTGACCGCTGCCCTATACTGCAGCAGTCCTTCAGCGGTATAGGGACTGACGTACAGTCTGCTAAACACTAATACACAACCTGCTTGGTCCACAAAAGTTCTTATAAGGACTGGTAACTTGGTATAGGGTGCTACGGTACATAGGCTTGAGTGCGGTACAGTCTGCTGTTCTGTAAGGACCGCTATCGGTCCACAATAGATAGGGTTGACGTGCACCACTGCTGACCGCTGCCCTATACTGCAGCAGTCCTTCAGCGGTATAGGGACTGACGTACAGTCTGCTAAACACTAATACACAACCTGCTTGGTCCACAAAAGTTCTTATAAGGACTGGTAACTTGGTATAGGGTGCTACGGTACATAGGCTTGAGTGCGGTACAGTCTGCTGTTCTGTAAGGACCGCTATCGGTCCACAATAGATAGGGTTGACGTGCACCACTGCTGACCGCTGCCCTATACTGCAGCAGTCCTTCAGCGGTATAGGGACTGACGTACAGTCTGCTAATCACTAACACACAACCTGCTTGTTCCACAAAAGTTCTTATAAGGACTGGTAACTTGGTATAGGGTGCTACGGTACATAGGCTTGAGTGCGGTACAGTCTGCTGTTCTGTAAGGACCGCTATCGGTCCACAATAGATAGGGTTGACGTGCACCACTGCTGACCGCTGCCCTATACTGCAGCAGTCCTTCAGCGGTATAGGGACTGACGTACAGTCTGCTAAACACTAATACACAACCTGCTTGGTCCACAAAAGTTCTTATAAGGACTGGTAACTTGGTATAGGGTGCTACGGTACATAGGCTTGAGTGCGGTACAGTCTGCTGTTCTGTAAGGACCGCTATCGGTCCACAATAGATAGGGTTGACGTGCACCACTGCTGACCGCTGCCCTATACTGCAGCAGTCCTTCAGCGGTATAGGGACTGACGTACAGTCTGCTAATCACTAACACACAACCTGCTTGTTCCACAAAAGTTCTTATAAGGACTGGTAACTTGGTATAGGGTGCTACGGTACATAGGCTTGAGTGCGGTACAGTCTGCTGTTCTGTAAGGACCGCTATCGGTCCACAATAGATAGGGTTGACGTGCACCACTGCTGACCGCTGCCCTATACTGCAGCAGTCCTTCAGCGGTATAGGGACTGACGTACAGTCTGCTAAACACTAATACACAACCTGCTTGGTCCACAAAAGTTCTTATAAGGACTGGTAACTTGGTATAGGGTGCTACGGTACATAGGCTTGAGTGCGGTACAGTCTGCTGTTCTGTAAGGACCGCTATCGGTCCACAATAGATAGGGTTGACGTGCACCACTGCTGACCGCTGCCCTATACTGCAGCAGTCCTTCAGCGGTATAGGGACTGACGTACAGTCTGCTAAACACTAATACACAACCTGCTTGGTCCACAAAAGTTCTTATAAGGACTGGTAACTTGGTATAGGGTGCTACGGTACATAGGCTTGAGTGCGGTACAGTCTGCTGTTCTGTAAGGACCGCTATAGGTCCACAATAGATAGGGTTGACGTGCACCACTGCTGACCGCTCACCTATACTGCAGCAGTCCTTCAGCGGTATAGGGACTAAGAGTTTTGTCACAGGGTCATTTAAAAAATGACATGCAGAGGAAGAGGCAGGCCCTTCCGCAGGGGTGGTAGGGGTAGGGCAGGAGCAACAGGCTTGAGCCAAAGTGGGAAGTTGCAGAAGGTGCGTTCAATTACTTTAAAGGATGCACCAGACTTGGTTGAGTGGCTCGCTCAGCCTTACTCTTCTGCACCCTCCTCATCCTCTCGATCTGCACCCTCTTCTTCACTCTCTGCTATGTGCACCCCCAAAGACACTACCACCAACAACACGACCACCACCACCACCACCACATACCTTCCGCTTGAGTCACTGGAATTATTTTCCGATCCATATCAAGAGGACATTTCTGATGCGCAGCCACTCTTGGTATTGGATCAGGAAGAGGAGGTAGCAACAAGCGCTACTCAGCAGTCTGACGCCAGTACCCAGATCAGCCCAAGGAGGAGGTTGGTCCCCGGTGTTGCTGCCTACTCCGAGATCTCTACTTATAGCGGTGGGGAAGGTGACGTTGATGATGACGTGTCTAGTGATGTCACGTGGGTGCCCACAAGAGAGGAAGAGGAGGGGAGTTCAGAGGGAGATATGGACCAGCAGATAGGGAGGAGAAGCAGCAATGACTTACATTGCACAGCAGGGACAAAGCAGACTGCAAATGTATCAGGAGCGAGTCATCGACCATGTACGGTCACATCTGGCGCTCCCAGGACACCGGCACATGGCTCCGCAGTGTGGGCTTTTTTTAACGTGTCCGCTGCTGACAATAGCGTTGCCATCTGCAATCTTTGCAGTCAACGCGTTAGTCGCGGTAAGCCCAATACTCACCTAGGGACGACCGCCTTAAGAAGGCACATGAGCAGCCATCACCGAGCCCAGTGGGAGCAACGGAACACACAAAGCCACACTGCAGGCTCTCACCGTCCAGCCTCGTCTTCTACTTCTCCTTCTCCTCTCTCCTCACAATTGTCCTCCACTCCACCTTCCATCACGCCAAGCTCACATTTTTCTGCAAAAAGGCAGGCTTCCGTGGGCCTAATGTTTGAGCGTAAAAAAATGATGATGCCGGATAACCCTCTTGCCCAACGGTTGGCGGCTGGCTTGTCAGAACTCATAGCCCGCCAACTACTGCCATATAAACTGGTGGACTCGGAGGCCTTTCGCAAATTTGTGGCCATTGGAACACCACAATGGAAGGTCCCAGGAAGGAAGTATTTCTCAGAGAAGGGCATCCCAGAGCTATATGGCCATGTTCAGCGGCAAGTGAATGTATCTCTGGCACACAGTGTCGGTGCCAAGATACATCTGACCACAGACACGTGGTCTAGCAAACACGGGCAGGGAAGGTATATCAGTTTTACTGCCCACTGGGTGAACCTTCTGACGGCCGTCAAGCATGTAACCCGTGGCACCCGTGTAGATTTGGTTTTACCGCCACGGATTGCATGCAGGCCTGACTCTTCTTCTCCTCCTCCTACTCCATCCTCCTCCCTCTCCTCCTCAGCTGCCTCCTCCTTTTCCGCTGCTAGCGTCTCTTCCACTGCACCGCCCAAGCTCCCCAGAACCTATTCCACATGCCAGGTGAGACGTTGCCATGCCGTGCTGCGTCTGTTGTGCCTGGAAGCAAAGAGCCACACTGGCCCGGCACTCCTTTCAGCTTTGCGTTCACAGGCAGATGAGTGGCTAACACCGCTCAATTTGACAGTTGGTAAAGTGGTGTGTGACAACGGTGCCAATCTGCTTAGCGCATTGAAACAGGGCAAAATCACGCACGTGCCGTGCATGGCACACGTCTTAAACTTGGTCGTGCAGCGATTCCTTGTCAAATACCCTGGGGTCCAGGACATCTTGCGGCAGGCAAGGAAAATCTCGGCCCATTTCAGAAGATCTTACACGGCCATGGCTCGCCTTGCTGACATTCAGCGGCGACACCATCTGCCGGTCAGACGTCTTATTTGCGATTGCCCGACGCGATGGAACTCAACCTTCTATATGCTTGATAGGCTGCTCCAGCAGAAACGTGCAGTTAACGTCTACCTGTATGAACTCTGCGAAAGAAACGGTTCTGGGGAGCTGGGTTTTTTTTCACCGCGCCAGTGGCTGCTCATGCGCGACACATGCAGACTTCTGCGGCCATTTGAGGAGATCACCAAACTGGTCAGTCGCAGCCATGGCGCCATCAGTGACATGGTACCTTATGCCTTCTTTCTGGAGCGTGCATTGCGTCGTGTCATTGATCAGGCTGTGGAGGAGCAGGAGCGGGAAGATGAGGAAGTCGCAATGCTGGATGAATTCCCAGGGGGGGCTACTCTATCTGAGACAAGTCAACAACAGGAGTCTGATGAGGAGTCAGAGGAGGATGGTGCCGGGGCGGATGAGCAGGAGCAAGAAGAGCATGCTTTAAACCTTTCTGGGATCCCTGTTGTGCGAGGATGGGGAGAGGAGAATGAAGAGGACGACATTATCCTGGATGATGAGCAGGAGCCAGGCCACCACACCGCTTCCACTTTAGTGCAAATGGGGGCCTTCATGCTCCAGTGTTTTAATAGGGACCCCCGTATAAAAAGCATGAGGGTCAAGGACCAGTACTGGGTGGCAACGTACTTAGACCCCCGGTACAAACACAAAATGGCGGAAATGTTACCGCCGTCGCAGAGGGCTGTCAGAATGCAGCACTTCCAGGCCTTGCTTCGAGAAATGCTGCATTCTGCTTTTGCGTGCGCTGGCAGAGGAGCAATTCCCACTCCCAGAGAAGGATTTGCGGGTACCAATCCAACAGCGCCTGCAAGAAGAGGCCGGTTTGAAGATGTGTTGGTGACTTCGGATATGAGGTCATTCTTTCAGCCGACCCATCGACAGGTGTCATCCGGATCCAGCATCAGGGAACGCCTAGACCGTCAGGTGTCCGACTACATTGGGTTAACGGCCGATGTGGACGCTCTGAGGAGTGATGAACCCCTAGACTACTGGGTGGGCAGGCTTGACCTCTGGCCAGAGCTTGCCCAATTTGCAATCGAACTGTTGGCTTGCCCCTCATCCAGTGTCCTGTCCGAAAGGACGTTCAGCGCAGCAGGGGGGATTGTGACCGATAAGCGTACTCGCCTAGCTCACCACAGTGTTAACTACCTCACATTTCTAAAAATGAATGAGGCATGGATCTCGGAGGAATTCAACACATGTGACCAGTAGACCATGTATATGTCTATAAACTATTTTTTTAATCAAGCACACAGACCTTCTTAATTCATTTGGCTCACTTCCTTGACCCAAAAAAGCACACCGTACTATATGCCCCTACCCTCCTCTTTGAAGAGGTTGAGCGGTGTCATATTTCTACTGGGGCTGCTTATGATATCCCTGTGCTGTGCTGACTTCCTCCTGGGGGTTCTTATTATGAAGGGATCACACTATCCCTGTGCTGTGCTGACTTCCTCCTGGGGGTTCTTATTATGAGGGGATCACACCATCCCTGTGCTGTGCTGACTTCCTCCTGGGGCTGCTTACGGTGCTGCTGTCAGTGCTGTATGTCACGGTGCTGCTGTCAGCGCTGTATGTCACGGTGCTGCTGTCAGCGCTGTATGTCACGGTGCTGCTGTCAGCGCTGTATGTCACGGTGCTGCTGTCAGCGCTGTATGTCACGGTGCTGCTGTCAGCGCTGTATGTCACGGTGCTGCTGTCAGCGCTGTATGTCACGGTGCTGCTGTCAGCGCTGTATGTCACGGTGCTGCTGTCAGCGCTGTATGTCACGGTGCTGCTGTCAGCGCTGTATGTCACGGTGCTGCTGTCAGCGCTGTATGTCACGGTGCTGCTGTCAGCGCTGTATGTCACGGTGCTGCTGTCAGCGCTGTATGTCACGGTGCTGCTGTCAGTGCTCTGTATTACGGTGCTGCTGTCAGATGCCTCTATCACGGTGCATGTGTCATTCCGGTATGTCACGCTGCTGGTGATCATCTCCTGCACCCTCTTCTTTGCCTACCCTGGTCCCTGACCTTCCCTCTCCTCCATTGCCTTCATTAGCTCCATAGTCCTGAATTGTTAGAACAATTTCCCAAATAAAATAAAAATGCTTGTAGTTATCGATCCCAAATTCACCTCATACATGTATTATGTCATTGTCCAGATGGTGGGACTACGTTTTACCCCCTAATAATTACCACGTGGCCGCAAATTCGACATGAAGGTTTGCAAAGTTCGCCTCCCATTGAAGTCAATGGGGCCCGCGGCGAACGTTCGGTTTCGCGAACGTTTGGGTCCGTTCGCATTTCGCGTTCGCGAAACGTCCCGTCGGAAGTTCGTCCATCACTATTGATTACCATATCCAAGGATATCGCATTGGAAGTCGCTAATTATCAAATTGAACTTTTAAATAATTTCATTTTTCACATATTATTTTTATTTTCTAAGGAGCGCTATATCATCATTTATATTTGTGTGACTTCAGGTATGATGGGACTAGAGAAGGAAGTCAATCTTGCGGCCTCCATCGGAGAGATTGACACCTTAGCCCCGTTGCCTGGTATGGCTTTTAAGGGGAAGCCCCTACGCCAAAAAAAAACAGTGTGGGAGTTCCCCAAAAGTCCATACCAGACCCTTATCCAAGCACGCAGCCCGGCCGGTCAGGAAAGGGGGTGGGGATAAGCGAGTGCCCCCCCTCCTGAGCCGTACCAGGCCGCATGCCCTCAACATGGGGGGTAGGTGCTTTGGGGAAGGGGGGCACCCTGCGGGCCCCTCACCCCAAACACCTTGTCCCCATGTTGATGAGGACAAGGGCCTATTCCCCACAACACTTGCCATTGGTTGTCGGGGTCTGCAGGCGGGGGGCTTATCGGAATCCAGGAGCCCCCTTTAATAAGGGGGCCCCCAGATTCCGGCCCCCCACCCTATATGAATGAGTATGGGGTACATCGTACTCCTACCCATTCACCTGGAGGGAAAAGGTGTCAATAAAAAAAAACACACAACAGGTTTTTTAGTTTATTAGGCAGCTCCGGGGGTCTTCTTCCGACTTCAGGGATCTTCTCACCGGGCTTCTCCTTCGTCGTCATTGCCGATCCGGGGGTCTTCTTCCGACTTCTCCACGCTTTCCAGCCTCTTCTCCCACTCTCCGGTTCTTCTGCCGAGCTCCTCCGCTATGTTCTTCTGGCTCTTTTACTAGCGTTGGCCCGGTCTTCTCGTTCGCTGTCACCACCATCTTCTTCTTCTTCTTTCTTGTCTTCTTCAGATGTTGACACAACGCTCTCTCCTGCTGTAATTCCGGGAACACGTTGAGCAGCGACTTATATAAGGGGCGGGGTCACCGGGGGATGCTGGGACTGTGGCATCATAGGGGCCAGGGTCACCATGTGACATCACCCGATGACCCCGCCCCTTATGCCTATATAAGTCGCCATGCAACGTGTCCCCGGCATTACAGCGGGAGAGAGCATTGTGTCAACATTAGAAGAAGAGAAGAAGGAAGAAGAAGAAAAAGATGGAGGCGACAGCGAATGAGAAAACCGGGCCAACGCTAGTATAAGAGCTGGGAGAAGATACCTAAGGAGCCCAACAGAAGAACCGGAGACCAGGCCAGAAAGCGCAGAGAAGTCGGAAGAAGACCCCCGGATGGCGACGATAACGAAGGAGAAAGTCGGGCTCCTCCGCATTCACATAGGGTGGGGGGCCGGGATCTGGGGGCCCCCTTATTAAAGCGGGCTCCCGGATTCTGATAAGCCCCCCCGCCCGCAGACCCTGACAACCAACGGCCAGGGTTGTTGGGAAGAGGCCCTTGTCCATCAACATGGGGACAAGGTGCTTTGGGGTGAGGGGCCCGCAGGGCGTCCCCCCTTCCGCAAAGCACCCACCCCCCTATTTTGAGGGCATGTGGCCTGGCACGGCTCAGGAGGGGGGGGCGCTCACCCGTCCCCACCCCCTTTCCTGACCGGCCAGGCTGCGTGCTCGGATAAGGGTCTGGTATGTACTTTGGGGGACCCCCACGCCGTTATTTCGGCGTAGGAGCTTCCCCTTAAAAGCAACACCCGGTGATGAGGCTAAGGTGTCAATCTGGATGGAGGTGGTGAGATTGACTTCCTTCTCTAGTCCCGTCGTACCTGAAGTCACATTCAAAATGAACAGACTTTAGTCCATGTATGGGCAAGTCCGTTTATTTGGAAATTCTGGCAGACCTCCGCTGCAAAGTTCGGCGGATTTTTTGCCAGACTAAGTCCGCCAGATAGTCCGATCGTGTGTATGCGCCATTAGTGTACGGGTGTTTTGACAGGAAACTCAGGGGCATAGCTAGCTGGACCATAGCACAATCCCCTTGGGCATTAGCGTGTATCCTAGCTCGCAGTTTTTTATCCCCACACATCCACCAGACATCAGCTCTCTGAGTGTCATGTTCAACTCAGTCACCATTGCCATTGCTTATCCTCTCCCTGCAGTAGTCATCGGTAGTGACCCAAGATCCACCCGCTTCCATTCCCCAGCAGTACAAAACAAGCAAAGTTGCCCGTATATGCAATAACTGCCAGAGGTATCTGAGGTCTCTGTACTGGGGGAAACAACAAACTTAACGTCTGACAGGTAGAATTTCTTTCAAGTTTATAGCTCTTATTATACAACCGCAACATACATTTCAAACCTTCTGGATCTGTATTGTGATCTAGAGGAAAAGAGACAGTTACTAAATAGGGTCTGGCTCTGGCACATACTAAACAATTTTCTCTTTTTAAGGTTTTAACTGTATATCTCGCCACTCATTTTTTTTCCCTGATATCCTGTCTCTAGGGCTATGACATCCTCTACAGTTAAGTTAGTGAATCTCACGGTTTTACTCAAAATTTCTATTTTAGTGCGGCCCTCCTCTTTTTTCCCTTGTGTCTACCTCCTCCTGTTGTCTAGTTTTATTAGTTGGTAACACTTTTAGGAAAAATTTGCCTGAGGGGTCAGTTCCTGACACCCATGCTCCCATAGAGTACACCCACTGATCTTCCTTCCTCGGCTCCTTTAATTTTATCAATAATCGGTTACAGTTCTCACTATGTGTGCAGGGGGAGATGGCCACTTTTGTAATTGTGAGTCTTTCTTCTTTAGGCCCTGGTAGGTTATACCCCCAATCTTGATGTGCTGTGGTCCACAGGGCCTGATCCCATGCTTAACATCCTGCCCTATTCCAGAGCCAGCAAATGTATTTATCTGCCCATAGAAGTCCCCTAGCCCCAGTTGTATCCCCACAATCTGCAATCGGACAAAAGTCAACTAAAATGATACTAGTTATTCCTTTATATAAAGGTTACGTTCAAAGCCTTTCCTGTACTTGCCCACTCTAGAGGTTCCTCCACTTTCCAGTTTCTGCCTCCCCATATGAACTTCTCCCCTAGAGTCACCAGTAACCCAAAGATAATTACTATCCCTTTCATCCTAACCAGCTACAGAGCCCCAGCGGATAGAGTAGGGGAGTTGGAAGGGGAGGGAGACTTCACCGGCTTGAGACAAGTCCCACCTTGTGTGATTTTCTGGTTCTCTTGCAGCCAACTGGCCCTACTCTGCCTGTAAAACCTTTTTGCAATGGGACTGGTGAATCCAGGTAGACCTCTGCAATCTTTATAGCTGTGGGAGTGGTGAGAAGAACCCGATCTGGCCTCTTCCACTTGGGTGAGTGTTAATGTTTTCTTTTTATTACTTTTACCAGGACCCAGTCTCTAATATGGATTTTCTCTTCCTTGGATTGGACCTTCTGGAATAGAACAGACTTCATGAATTTGTTTCAACAGACATATATTCTGCTAACGTAGCTTCAGATTCTTCAGCTGGTGCTTCATTTGGTAGTAAGGGTATTCTATATGGCCTTCCATGTATCATTTCAAATGGGCTAAAACCATACTAGTCACAGCCAACGATAAGCAATACATCCAATTTTTATGTTTCTTCTATAGCTTTTTTCAGCTTATTTTTTAGGATTCCATTGTGTCTCTCCACCAATCCAGCTGATTGGGGGTGGTAGGCGTAATGTTTTTTTTTTTACTTGGATACCCATCACTTCTGTCAAATGTTGTATAGTTTTTTTTACAAAATGGGGTCCATTATCACTGTAGATCTTTTCAGGGATTCCAAATCTAGGAATTATATCTTTTAGTAATGCTTTGGCCACAGTCTGTGCATCTGCACTTCCTATCAGGAATACCTCCACCCATTTGGTCAGGGCATCTATTATTACCAGACAATATTTTTTCCTTTCACATTTGTCCAATTCAATAAAATTCATGCAAATGTGTTGGAATGGATATTGTGGTGTGGGGAACTTCCCTTTCTGTGGTCTTATTCCTCCCTGAGCATTGTGTCTTGCACATATATTGCATTGAAAACAACAAGGTTTTGAGTAGTTTGTAAAGACATAGGCTGTACATACCTTATTTAACATTTCAGTCATCCCCCTGTTTGACACATGTGTTACTCCATGTGTTAATACTGTTGCATACCTAAATAAGGATTTTGGCAATACCAGCTTTCCTTCAGGTGATGTGTAGATGTTATCTATTATTGTGCAACTTTTTGTTTTCCAATATTGTTTCTCCCCAAGGGGTGCATTCTGCTGCATATCAGTAAGGACTGTATGATCTATCTCTATGATTTGCTGTTCTGTCATTATTTGATGTGTTTCTTGTGCTTCTATTTTAGCCGCTTCATCTGCCCTTTTATTTCCTTCCAAGATGGGGTCTGTATGTTTTGTGTGTGCTTGAAATTTGCACATTGCAAGCTCTTTTGGTAACTGTATTGCATCTAGGAGTTCTAGAATGAAGTCCATGTGTGAAATTGGTATATCGCTGAAGGTGACCATCCCCGTGTTTTTCCATTGTTGTGCAAAAACATGTACTGTTGAAAATGCATATTGACTGTCAGTGTATATGATTACGGATTTTCCCTTTGATAGTATGCATGTGCTTGCTATAAGTTCTGCTACTTGTGCTGAATAATGTTTTGGTAATGGCCTAGATTCTAAGATTTTAACCTGTGTCACTACTACATATCCAGTTGCATTTGTGCCATCTGGATTTTTCTTAATGGAGCCATCAACAAAAAGTGTCATGTCAGGGTTAGATAATGGTACATCTTTCAAATCACTTTGTGGCAGTACCTTTTCAGTGATGACAGCAGTACAGTCATGTTTATGACCATCAGTAGGAAGTGGTAGTAGTGTGGATAGGTTTAGCATAGTACACCTCTGTATCGTTTATGCCTCACACAAACAACTGGAATTTTCGACGGACTAGGTCCGACGAGATCAGTCCGTCGGACAATCCAATCGTGTGTGGGCTAGTCCGACCGCTTTTTATTAAAAAAACAGACGAACCTAGAAATAGAGCATGTTTCAAATCTATCCGATGGACTCGAGTTCCGACGGACTAAAAATCAGGAAAATCTTTGTCTGTGTGCTAGTCCAATTGACCAAATATGACGCAAGGGCAACTATTAGCTACTGGCTATTGAATTTCCTTGTTTAGTCCCGTTTACATCATCATGTTCAAAAACGAACAGACTTTCGAACGGACTTAGTCTGGTCATGTGTGGCCAAGTCCATTTGTTCAGAAAGTCAGTCCGACCTCCGCCGAAAGTCCGTCAGGAAGACTGTCGGACCTAGTCCATCGAAAAGTCTGGTCGTGTGTACGTGGCATAAGTGAGGTTGTGTCAAAAGTATTGTCATACAGGAAAGGTGTTATGCTGGGGCTCAAATGTGATATTTTTTGTTGTAAAAGAATAACAGACACTACATGGGGTACTTTGAGTGTCAGCAGGTGATATAGCACTATAGATGGTGAGGCCTTAACTGCTTCAGCTGCAGCTACCACTGCCTGTACACAGGGTGGAAATGCTCTAGTTACACTGCCTAGTTTTGTAGAATAGTACTGATGTCATGTGACCTTCCCTTGAGTCTACTGTTTGCTCAAAAGGTTTGTCATAGTTTGGTAAGGCTAGTACTGAAGAACTAGAAAGAACTTGTTTTAAGTGAGTAAAGGCCGTCTCTGTTTTCTCACTCTATATTGTAGCATCCTGCGGGGCCATGGGGTTCCCATGTAGGGCATGGACCAACTGGGCAGTCAGTATTGAATACCCAGGGATTCAAGCCCTACAAAAAATACATCATTTGTTTCTTTGTTTCTGGCTTTGGCACCTGGAAGAGGTGCTCTCCTCACCCAGGTGAATGACCTTCTTTTGAGATATTATAGCCTAAGTATTTGACCTGCTGTTGCCACAACTGGAGTTTCATTTATTTACCTTATGCAGTTAATCATGGAGGAAATACAACAGAGCCATTGTGGTAGTCCTACAAACCTCCTCTGAGGGAGACACCACTAGGATGTCGTCTACATACTGTAGAGGAGGATCTGGCTTCCCCCTGGGGGTACAAATTGAGCCGTTTGAGGACATTGTCTGTGAAAGGATAGTGGGGGGACTCACAATAGCCCTGGTGTAGGTATACCTTTTCCCCCGGTAGGTGAAGGCAAACCAAAATTGATGGCCGGGGTGCACCAGAATACTAAAGAAGGCGTTACTAATATCAATCAGAGAAAATAATAAATTTCCTGGATCTAAATCATTCAATAGTGTGTGTGGATCTGCCACCACAGGAGCTCTTGGTATTACTGCCTGGTTAACAGCTTGTAAATCTTATACCATTCTCCAGCCTGTGGAAGGTGGAGCCTTCTTAACAGGAAAATTGGGGTATTGCAGGGGCTATACCCTCCTCTGCTTTCTTCTTAAGGGGGTATCTTCTTCATCACCCTGCACAAAAACCTTTACTTTCATGTTCTTTTTTGCCATTCTTTTCAAATACTTCTCAAAATGCTTAGCATATGGCAAAACATCTCAAACCGATGCAGTTAGGTAAGTACCGTATATACTCGAGTATAAGCCGAGATTTTCAGCCTCTTTTTTGAGGCTGAAAGTGCCCCCCTCGGCTTATACTCGAGTCATCGCTGTCTGCCCGCTCGATCAGCGTGTCGAGCAGACAGACAGCGGCCATTCTATGATTCAAAAGCCGCGCCTCCGGCTCCGCCTTCGCCTGTGATAGGCGGAACACTGAATTTCCCAGCAGCCTGTGTTCCGCCTATCACGGGCGTCGTCTCATCCTCGTACTACGGACGAGGATGATACGACGTCCGTGATAGGCGGAACACAGCCTGCTGGGAAATTCAGTGTTCCGCCTATCACAGGCGAAGGAGGAGGCGCGGCTTTTGAATTTTACAATGGCCGCCGACGAAGAGGGCACGGGACGGAGGCAAGGCAAGGCACGGCACGGGACAGGACAGGACGGGACGGGACGGGACGAAGGCAAGGCACGACACGGGACGGAGGCTCGGGACAAAGGCTCGGGACACAGGTAGGCTGGACACACACACACACACACACACACACACACACACACACACACACACACACACACACACACACGGATGGAGACACACACACACGGATGGATGGATGGATGGAGACACACACACACACACACACACACACACACACACACACACAGGGATGGATGGATACACACACACACAGGGATGGATGGATGGATGGATGGATGGAGACACACACACACAGGGATGGATGGATGGATGGATGGAGACACACACACACAGGGATGGATGGATGGATGGATGGAGACACACACACACAGGGATGGATGGATGGATGGACACACACACACACAGGGATGGATGGACGGACACACAGGGATGGACGGACACACAGGGATGGACGGACACACAGGGATGGACGGACACACACACAGGGATGGACAGGCATGTCTCACCCTCGGCTTATACACGAGTCAATAAGTTTGCCAGTTTTTTGGGGGGTAAATTGGGGGCCTCGGCTTATATTCGGGTCGGCCTATACTCGAGTATATACGGTAACCATTTTTTTAACAATGTAATCCTTATGATCCAGTTTTAATCCATTAAAAAAGCTATCTTTAGCTGCTGCCGATATGCACTATTCACATCTTCAGCTTCGGGGAGCCCAGAGAGCACTTTAAAAACTTCTCGCAGTTTATTCAGATAATCACTGACACTTTCCTTGTCTTCCTGCACAGTCATATTAATCTTTTGTCAGTCAGTTCGTTGTACCCAGTGGAGTTTGCATCTCTGATGGAAGGCAGTCAATCTGTCTGTCAAATCTTGGCTATCGTGGGCCAGTGGTTCCCCTCTTTGTTGAGGGGGAACTGGGGCTACACAGGGGTCCCGATTTCCCTTTACTGATGCCCAATCTGATCCTAGAACCTTCCTTAACCACTTTCAGACCGAACCATTTTGCTGGCTTAGAGATAAAGGAAAATTAAGACCAGACCACTTTTTGCAATTCGGCACTGCGTCGCATATTACTGTGCATCTCATTTAAATTCCCAAAAGCCCCCTCTATTGTGTCGCTTTAACTGACAATTGCGCAGTCTTGCAACGTGGCTCCCAAACAAAATTGACGTCCTTTTTTTCCCACAAATAGAGCTTTCTTTTGGTGGTATTTGATCACCCCTGCGGTTTTTATTTAATGCACTATAAACAAAAAAAGAGCGACAATTTTGAAAAAAACACATTATTTTTTACTTTTTGCTATAATAAATATCCCCCAAAAATATATTAAAACATTTTTTTTTCCTCAGTTTAGGCCGATACATATTCTTCTACATATTTTTGGTAAAAAAAATCACAATAAGCGATTATTGATTGGTTTGCGCAAATTTATAGCGTTTACAAATTAGGGGATATTTTTATGGCATTTTTATTAATATTCTTTTTTTTTACTAGTAATGGCGGAAATTAGCAATTTTTATTGTGACTGCGACATTATGGTGGACACATCGGACATTTCTGACACATTTTTGGGACCATTGTCAGTTATACAGCAATCAGTGCTATACAAATGCACTGATTCCTGTGTAAATTACACTGGCAGTTAAGGGGTTTACCAGGGGGTGGCGGTGTAGGGGTTAAGTGTGTCCTAGGGGCATGTTACTAACCGTGGGGGGTGTGGCTGTGTGTTAGTGAACACTGATCTCTGCTCCAATCACAGGGAGCATAGATCAGTGACACTTGTTGCTAGGCAGAACGGGGGGATGCTGTTTACTTCCGCTTTCAGCCTCCCCGTGGCGATCGAGTCTGCGGGACCCGCGACCAGTCTCACGGGGGCCCCGACCGGCACGCGTGCGCCACTGGCGGCGTGCATGCGCTGGCATGGCTGCAATTTCAAATGGACGTACCTGTGAACCAATTTGCCTGCCCGTGCCATTCTGCTGACATACATCATCGTGTGCTGGTCAGGAAGTGGTTAAGGCCCTTTCCACTTCGACCCCATTTAGCCTATAACTGTTCATGAGACCTTCCATATTTTCAATGAATTCTGGGGCCCTAAACTTAGGATGTTAAATATGGTCATAGCCTTCTGCACGTCACTCTCAGTCCGTGGTCTAAAAACAGTTATAGCTGGGAGCTGACCGTTTTGTCTACCTCTAGGGTTTGGAACTTCTATTAGAGAGTACCCTTCAGCATGCTCCATGTCCTCCTCACCATAATCTACTGGTTTTCTGGGTCTCTTAGTTCTCTCAGGAACTCCCCATCCCTGGGACCATGTGTCAGTCAATGTCTCTAATATAGATCTGCTCATCGCACAGAACTGAATGTCATCTGCATAGATTGGGGAAATGGAGTTGGGGTTTTGTTCAGAGGTGGTTCCTTTGACAGGGGTGGATGTCACAGGAAGGGTGGTACTCTGGTCTGTGGCCTGCACCTGAGGGGGAGGACCATTATAAGGAGGTGGTCTCTGGGGGTAACAAATGAGATCATCCTCTTTGTCCACTAGGGGCAGTTGGGCTTGGCATTTTTCTTTTGTTCTCTTTCCTTCTGCTCTAATTCTAGCATGCTTAAACCAGTATTCTGCCATTTCTAAACCATACTTTTTTTTATCTTTGGGTCCTAACAATTTAACCTTATCCACCAACTCCTGACACCCTTTCACAGTTAGTTTACCATTGAAACCAAACTTGCTTTCCCACTAAGCATAATACTTAACAGACTATGGTTCTTTGCTATGCATACGTTTCTTATCTCCTTCTAATGGTGCATTAGGAACACAACCGCAGCATGAGGCACAAGACATTCTTTTCCAGAAACTATTCCCCATGTCTTTTTTTTTTTCTTGAGTTTAGAATACAATACTGGTAATTCTACTCTCCAACCCTGCAAAAATCTATATAAAACAACAAAGTCTAAACTCCGCAAACAGGAAATAAATATATATAAAAACAATTTTACATTTACCTTATTTGCCACAAAGTACAGTTGGTCAAAACAAACAGTAAGATTAGTCTTCTGATCAGAAATTTCACACACACACACACACACACACACACACATAAAAGTGGAAGTGCACTTAGATGTCCATGGGGGGGGGGGGGGGGGGTGAGTGAGTGAGTCCAGGTTTTTAACCACAAGTTTGCAGGCAAACAGAACATATAACTGCCTTAACAGACAAATTCCCCATCGTTAGCATTAAGCGGGCCTTTTATCAACTTGTAAACCACCGAACTAGCAACCCTTGAGTCACGGTAACAATAAGAATACAAGAAAATAAAAAATATCAAGACTCCCCACACTATGGGGAGAATCAATAAATAGTTCAAACCCATCTCTGCAGTAATAGAAAACAAGGATGTTCTTCCTATGGAGATCATGGCTTTTGTCTGTCCTGTCCCTTTTGGGGACCACTGGATTTCTGCATGTTAAGAGGCTTTCACTCAATTGAAGAAGCTGACAGAAGCACCAGTCTTTGCATATGTTCATGCCCAAAAACGTAAAACTGCATTAATGCTCTGAGAGACTGGGCTTCTGAGTCTTGCAGAGAATCAGTTCAGCCTGGAGGACTGTTGTCCTCCAGGGCAGTGCTGCCATGTACTTGCTGTACATGAAGCCTCAGGTAAGCAACCTAAGGGCTTGGATGCTAAAGCTTCAGAGAGCTGACTGAGGGGCTGGCTTCTGAAGATCTAGTCTGTTATCACTGGAGAAAGGTGTCACTTGGAAGTCGGAAGGAGGTAACCAACTGTCCCTGGACATTTTGTGAATACACACTGCTGTGAGAGATCTTTGAGACTTTTCGACTTCTGTGAGAGATCTTTGAGATCTTGTGCTAGACAGTCAGCTGTGTATTGGTCTAAAGGTAACCTCAGCTGGTGTCCTGAAGAGCTTAGTCCATGTAATTTTGTGTGCAGGGATTCTGCTCTTGTGGCTCTAAAGAGAGAAGTTTGCATGTAACTGTTTCCGCTTCAAAGCAAAAGGGGTTAATTGTCCTCAATCCATACATATTTCTGTTTTTGGAGTATCCACCCAATTCCCCCAACCCTATCCAAGTTCTCTAAAATAAAAACAAAAACAACACCCCTAGACTGGTTATTGAGTAAACATGTTGCTGAGATTGTGGGCCTGGCTGTGGAGCATTCCATTGGGGAAGAACCTGGGCAAATTTCCAGCGGCTCCTATGGGAGTAAGCGCTACATAAGTTACATAGTTATCTGTATGGAGCTATATTTTAACAACAGCATTTGTAACAAAAGATAATAATTCTTTGACATATGTCCTAACCACAGCCAAATTGGATGCCACAGGACATTGTTGGCAGGCTGGCTGACTTATTCAATTATCAATTCACTCTGAATTACAAATGTGGCCCAGTGAACATTGGAGCTAATACTTTATCTAGAAATCAAGGTTTGGCTTCTGTTTATTTCATTAGAGTGTATATACAGATCCTGCTATTTTAGTTAACCCTGTCCCTTCTGGTCTAGGATTAAATAGCTAATTCTAGCTTAGGGCTCAATAACCAGCATAGGCTAGATCTAGGTTAGACATCTGATGACCATTTCTGATAGTTAGAGGTCTGGTTGCATGACCGATTAGAAACTACTAGTTACTAAGATGCATTGTAGAAAGGCGACTCAGTTCCGGTGCCACACAACTACCCAGTTTCTGCTGGGGAGAAGCTGCCTTCCAGGCTGGTTGGATAATGGTTGGAGGATCTCCCCATCACAGGTGATCTTGGATTATCGTCAAGGGCCTCTGCAAGTAAACTTTGCTGCAACATTCATCTTGAAGTATCTTTATATAAACCTATATATAAACAGGTATATGTGCACAATTCCACCAGGACTCTTATTGGGTCCTTTGTTGATAATACCTATTTGTACATTGGATCTATGTACTATTGTTAATCTTTTCTTAAATAAAGCTTGTACCATTTCCATACTAGTGTGCATCTATATATATATATACAGTATATCACAAAAGTGAGTACACCCCTTGCATTTTTGTAAATATTTTATTATATAATTTTATGTGACAACACTGAAGAAATGACACTTTGCTACAATGTAAAGTAGTGAGTGTACAGCTTGTATAACCATGTAAATTTGCTGTCCATCAAAATAACTCAACACACAGTCATTAATGTCCAAACCGCTGGCAACAAAAGTGAGTACATCCCTAAGTGCGGATGTCCAAATTGGGCCCAACGTGTCAATATTTTGTGTGGCCATCATTATTTTCCAGCACTGCTTTAATCCTTTTGGCCATGGAGTTTACCAGAGCTTCACAGGTTACCACTGGAGTCTTCTTCCACTCCTCCATGATGACATCACCGAGCTGGTGGATGTTAGAAACCTTGCGCTCCTCCACCTTCCCGTTTGAGGATGCCCCACAGATGCTCAATAGGGTTTAGGTCTGGAGACATACTTGGCCAGTCCATAACCTTTACCCTCAGATTTTTTAGCAAGGCAGTGGTCATCTTGAAGGTGTGTTTGGGGTCGTTATCATGTTGGAATACTGCCCTGCGGCCTAGTCTCCAAAGGGAGGAGATCATGCTCTGCTTCAGTATGTCACAGTACATGTTGGCATTCATGGTTCTCTCAATTAACTGTAGCTCCCCTGTGCTGGCAGCACTCATGCAGCCCCAGACCATGACACTCCCACCGCCATGCTTGACTGTAGGTAAGACGCACTTGTCTTTGTACTCCTGACCTGGTTGCCACCACACACGCTTGACATCATCTGAGCCAAATACGTTTCTTTTGGTCTCATCAGACCACAGGACATGGTTCCAGTAATCCATGTTCTTAGTCTGTTTGTCTTCAGCAAACTGTTTGCGGGCTTTCTTGTGCATCATTTTTAGAAAAGGCTTCCTTCTGGGATGACAGCCATGCAGACCAATTTGATGCACTGTGCGGCATATGGTCTGAGCACTGACAGGCTGACCCCCAACCCCTAAAACCTCTGCAGTAATGCTGGCAGCAATCAAACATCTATTTCCCAATGACAACCTTTGAATATGACGCTGAGCATGTGCACTCAAGTTTTTTGGTCGACCATGGTGAGGCCTGTTCTGAGTGGAACCTGCCATGTTAAACCGCTGTATGGTCTTGGCCACCGTGCTTCAGCTCAGTTTCCGGGTCTTAGCGATCTTCTTATAGCCTAGGCCACCTTTATGTAGAGCAATAATTTCTTTATTCAGATCCTCAGAGATTTCTTTGCCATGAGGTGTCATGTTGAAATTCCAGTGACCAGTATGAGAGAGTGAGAGCAATAACACCATTTGACACATCCTGACACACGCTCCCCATTCACACCTAAGACCTTGTAACACTAATGAGTCACATGAAACAAGGGAGGGAAAATGGCTAATTGGGCCCAATTTGGACATTTTCACTTAGGGGTGTACTCACTTTTGTTTCCAGACATTAATGGCTGTGTGTTGAGTTATTTTGAGGGGACAGAAAATGTACACTGTTATAAAAGCTGTACACTCACTACTTTACATTGTGGCAAAATGTCATTTCTTCGGTGTTGTCACATGAAAAGATATAATAAAATATTTACAGAAATGTGGGGGGTGTACTCTCTTTTGGCATAGCTTCCAACTGTCCCTGATTTCGAGGGACTGTCCCTGATTTGGAACAATATCCCTCTGTCCCTCATTCCTCATTTTGGTCTGATCTATATAGATGTATATAAAATGCACTTTTTATCTATCAAAAAGTATTTTCCAGCACTAAACCTTTCATCTGATTTCTAAATTGCAGCATTTGTAAATTCCAAAAGCCAATGTAAAGGAATAGTAGTTGTAAAAAATAAGTGGGTTTAACCAATCTTGTTTTTTTGTAAATTTCTCCTTTAAGGGGTCGTGGCAAGGGGTGCATCCTATACCTGCATACTTTTGCTGATAGGTGTCCCTCATTCCCATCTGAAAATGTTGGGAGGTATGCTTTTGGGAGATACTGTACATATACTGTACATCGATGTATAGCATATTATATGCTTGTTGCAGTACTTTCTCTGCTCCCAATTACTATGACTATATTACTATTTAATTTTCCAGGAAGAGAATCACCTCTATTCACAGAGGCCCTGTCCTGGGTAGAGGCACTGCCAACTTTATTATCAAACCCCCTCTTCCCATATAGTGAAGGTTCTGGTTCTCTTATTTACCTACAGGATTGGCATACTATCCTGTTTGGGAAGGGCCATTTTTCATAACCCCCCAAAAGAGGGCTACAAGGAAATAAAATTAGAACAAACCATACAGTGGTATCATGCAGGGTGTGTCCAATATACCAATCCAGTACATGGTATTGGATTCAGAATATCAAATATGCAGCTTCCAAATCCTCGGGTATAATCTAGTAATAGTAGTAGTAGTTCTGGTAATTGTCCCGCTATCACACATGATTTACCATAATGTACCAGTCCATAGGCCTCCTTTGCTCCAGAGCCTCCTCTCCACACTCCAGGGGGAGCTCTCACACAATCACCAAATCATCTTGACTATTCTGTTGCTGTCATCCCAAGCGAGTGAACTAGATCCCTCCTACCAAATGTAAATAGAGCAGGCAGGGCATTCCTACAAGACCACCAACTAAGGGAACTAACTTGAGTTAAAGTGGAACTCTTACTTCCACCTGCCTACAATCTGCCTGTATTCTCTCTGATTACAAATGTCTGCTTTTTTTTTTTTAGATTGTAGCTTTTAGCTTTAGGTGATTTTACTGCATAACGCAGTTGATGCTGACAGTCTGATCAAGAGCTGCCTTTCTTGTCGTAGCACCTCACTGTATCCTTTAAAACAAAACATATATATATACAGTACTGTGAAAAAGTTTTGGGCAAATGTTAAAAAATGCTGTAAATTAAGAATGTTTTTAGAAATAGAAGTTTGAATAGTTTATTTTTATCAGTCAATAAAATTGAAAGTAAATGAACAGAAGAGAAATCCAAATCAAATCACTATTTGGTGTGACTACTTTTTGCAATCAAAATAACATAATTTATTTTAGGTACACTTACACACAGCTAGTGTACCTCGAAGAATCGATGCTTCGGCAGATAGGTTGTTCTAAACATATTAGAGAACTAACCACATAACTTCTCTCGATGTATGCTCACATCTCTCTGTTTCTTATGTAAACAACCTGTTGAGGTCAGGGCTCAAACCATAATTTCCAGGATTCCTTGTTCTTCTTTTCGCTGAAAATAGTTTTGATATTGGCTATATGTTTGGGTTTCTTGCTCTGCTGCAGAATACATTTGGGACCAATCACACATCTCCCTGATGGTATGGCATGATGGATAATTATCTGCCTGTATTTCTCAGCATTGAGGACACCATTGATCCTGATTAGGGATGAGCCGAACACCCCCCTGTTCGGTTCGCATCCAGAACATGTGAACAGGCAAAAAATTTGTTTGAACACGCAAACACTGTTAAAATCTATGGGACATGAACATGAATAATCAAAAGTACTAATTTTAAAGGCTTATATGCATGGTATTGTCATAAAAAGTGTCTGGGGACCTGTGTCCTGCCCCAGGCGACATCTATCAATGCAAAAAAAAAAAAATTTGTGGGGTCCCCCTATATTCCATACCAGGCCCTGCAGGTCTGATATGGATATTAAGGGGAACCCCACACCAAAATAAAAATAAAATGGTGTGGGGTCTCCCCAAAAATCCATACCAGACCCTTATCCGAGCACGCAACCTGGCAGGCCACAGGAAAAGAGGGACGAGAGAGCACCCCCCCCCCCCCTTAACCGTACCAGGCCACAAGCACACTGCCTCCTGCTACAGCCAAATATTTCACATTTTGACTCATCAGTCCAGAGCACCTGCTGCCATTTTTCTGCACCCCAGTTCCTATGTTTTCATGCATAGTTGAGTCACTTAGCCTTGTTTCTATGTTGGAGGTATGGCTTTTTGGCCACAATTATTCCTTGAAGACCAGGCTTCTCCAGACAGTAGATGGGTGTACCTGGATCCCGCAGGTTTCCACCAGTTCTGTGTTGCTGGCACTGCTGGACATCTTATAATGTTGAAGAAAAGTAAGCATGATGTGTTTTTTATCTGCTGCATTAAATTTTCTTAGCCGACCACTACGTCTACAGTCTTCAACATTGCCAGTTTCTTTGTGCTTCTTCAAAAGAGCTTGAACGTCACATCCTTTTTTCATCAATAGGATTTTATTGAAAATTTCAAGGTAGAATAAAGAAAGAACAAAGTCCATAATATGAGGGACACATAAGCAGAGTTGACAACAAACTGTCAGTTTACAACATAATCATCACAATCAAATACAAATCATGGAAAAGAAAGATAACGACATATGATGATAAAAGTAACTGAAATGTCAGAAGGTGGTTTAACTCCTTCAGATCCGCGCTATAGCCGAATGACGGCTACAGTGTGGATCTGTTTTGCCGGGAGGGCGTCAATAGACATCCTCCCCTTTGCAAGCTGGCGGCGCTCCTCTGGAGGGCACGTGTGGCACACGTGACACACGCTGTGGTCACCTGAGTCAATGAGACTTGGGTGATCACAGATCCGAGTAAGGGGTCGTTCCCGACCCCTTACCAATGACAGCTGATCACGTGATGTAAACAGAGGATCGGTAATCGTTTTTTTTTCTTCTCACACCGACAGCGTGAGGAGAAAAAAAATCTGATCACCGACTCCTGTTGAAGGGACATCGATCCCTAGCAGGGAGAGGCGAAGCAACCTCATATGTGCCCACGGTGCCCACCAATCAGTGCCCACAAGTATATCAGTGCCACCTATCAATGCCCATGAGTGCCACCTATCAATGCCCACCAGTGGTGCCTCATCAATGCCACCTAGCAGTGCTGCTGATCAGTGCCCATTACTGCCATCTCTCAGTGCACATCACTGCCACCTATCAGTGCCCACCAATGCCAGCTATCAGTATTAGTGCTCTTCAGTGCCGCCTATCAATGCTCTCCAGTGCTGCACATCAGTGCCCCCCATCAGCGCCACCTCATCACTGCCCACCAGTGCTGCCTATTAGTGCCCACCAGTGCTGCCTATTAGTGCCCATCAGTGTCGCCTTATCAGTGCCCATTAGTGTCCCCTTATCAGTGCCCATCAATGCAGCCTATCAGTGCCCATCAGTGTAGCCTCATCAGTGTACATCAATGAAGGAGAAAAATTACCTGTTTGCAAAATGTATTTATTAACAAAATATAAAACGGTTTTGTATTTTTTTTTTATTCTGTCTTTTTTTTTTTTTTTTTTAAATAAAAACCCAGAGGTGATCAAATACCACCAAAAGAAAGCTCTATTTGTAGGAAAAGAAATATTAAATGTAATTTGGGTACATTGTTGTATGACCGCGCAATTGTCATTCAAAGAGTGACAGCGCTAAAAGGTGAAAATTGATCTGGGCAGGAGGGGGGTTTAGGTGCCCAGTAAGCAAGTGGTTAAGAACATTGAATCTTGAAACCCTAGTCTGCTTTGAAATCTTTGTCTGGGAGAGACCTTGCTGATGCAGTATAACTATCTTGTGTCTTGCTGCTGTGCTCAGATCTGCCATGGTGAATGACCTGTGACGTAAAGCTGTTTTCTACAACCTCGCCTTAGTAGCAGAGTTTGGCTTTTCCTCACACAGGTTAAAGACTCCTACATAGCTGTTTTTCGTTTCATTTAATGACTGTGTTTAACTCTACATATCAAATTGATGATAATTAGCAGCTGCCTGGTATAATTGGTTAAACATACACCCGACTCTACTCTTACAAAATTCCAGACTTTGTGCAAGTGTATGAAGTGTGCAAATGTAAGGATTGATGCTGGTCTGAAGCGAAAGGATAGTCACATCAAATGTTGATTTGATTTAGATGTTTCTTCTGTTCGCTCACTTTGCATTTTCTAGATTGATAACAATATAAATATATATTTTTGAAAGCATTCCTACTTTACAGCGTTTCTTCACACCTGCCTAAAACATTTGCACAGTACTATAAATAAACAAACTGTGCATCCATAGCATTGCACTGCAGGTTATTAAAATTCAGCTCCTCAGTCTTAAATTTCCCCCACTACGATGAAGGATGTCTCTGATATGATAGGTGCAGCAGTGCAAGCAAGTACCTCAAGCACATATTGCACCACCTCCAACCAGCGCTACATGCTTGAATCTTAAGAAGAACTAGTCAGGGTTTCACTGTGCATTACGAACAGCTTTTTTTTTTATATATTAGAGACATTTCTATTTCTACTCTCACCTACATGGTGGGATTCCTTGTAAACATCATTTCTGTAAGGGCAGGATCTGAGATAGCAGCCCATTTTTTTACATTTTTGCATAGGGACAAGGTGTGGTTTAGGTCTAGGCTTCCTTTCTTTGATAGTAGCACCCAGTTTGCATTGCTATGGCCATAATGGGTAAAAAAACAAACATATGACCTTAAATTTCCCCCATCTATTTTCTGCTGCTTGTCCTTGTCCTTGCTTTGTGTAAATGTCTGTTATTTTTACATAGGCAAAAGGTGATGTATAGGTTTAGAACTTTGTTATTAAAAGTACACAGCTTACATTGCCCTCCCTGTCCATTTGCTTCACCAGGGCTGAGATGAACTTACAAGGAAAAAATAAAAAATAAAGTAATAAAAAAATGACAAATTAAAAAATAATAATTAATAATCAGAAGAATTTGTATGCACTAAAGGTTGTTGTTCCCTGGCCTCTCCACCCCCGGCCCCACAATTACCCCCCTCCATATGCTGCTGCCTGTCCTTCCCCTTTGTTGTGACAAGGCAGGTAGCCTATGGCTGTAAATGCAAATGACAATCCATCAAGCCAGCAGTGGAGCTCTGGGTGCCACCACATGGCCAAGGCTGGGGATTGTTTGATGTAAACACACAGAGGGACCAAGCTTGTCCATTACAGCGGTTTTTACATATTTGATGAGCAATATACACGCTCTTTCTATGTGAATCACCAATTTTGTTATAATAAACAATTTTTTAGACCACTCAGACACTCAGATGGCGCTGTTTGTCTTCCCTTAGACTATGGCTGCAAACACCACTGCCAGAACCACATCACTCCTCCTCACTACCAGAACTACAGCACTCCTCCTCACCACCAGCACCCAAACTCTCCTCCTTACCTTCAGCACCCCAACTTACCTCCTTACTGACAGGACCCCTTTGTCCTCTTTGTATTTCTCCACTGCTTCCTGCTACATCATGGCATACCACATCCTGGTGGAGGGCAGGGATGGCCTTCTTCTGTAAAGTAATGAGCATTGATGCGTGAGCTTTTGGAAACTAATGGTGTCTGAATACCTGACACTGTGGTGTCACACGCCACAAGCTTGCATAAACCAGGCAAAGCTGGCATGACGATGCTAGGCATGGAGGTGAATTGGGGAAAACTTTGTTGAGGCTAAGGTGGGATTAGCTGAAGAGGAGGAATAGGAAAAGTATGCATAAGCAGCACTAGAATGGCAAGTGGCTGTTTTGCACCCTTAAGAAGTAGGAGTAGGAGCAGCAAAATATGTAAAAATATAAAGCGGCTGCTCTGCAGCCTTAACAAGTAGGAGGGGGAAAGAAATCAAGAAAAAAAAAAGGAATGTTTTGGAAAGGTTGACAGAGTTATGGTGATATATGAGCAGAAGGAGGAGGAAAAGCACAACTTAAAAAAAGTGGCTGCACTCCCGAGGAGGAGGAAGAGAAGAAGGAAAAATGCACAAGATCAACACTAGAAAGGAAAGTGGTTGCTCTGTACCCTTGAACAAGACAAGAAAAAGGATGCATTAGCAGCTCTAAAAAATAAAGTGTCTGCTTAAGAAAGAGGAAAAGGATGCATCTCTACTAAAGTTACTGTTATGAACCCTTGAGGAGAAGGAGGAAAAGGGCAGATTTGCAGTACTTGCAGGCAAGTGGCTGCTCTGCACCCTGGAAGTAATGAGAAGACAATGATTTTGTCAACCACTTAATTAGCTCCTTCTGAAATCACCACTAGTGAGATGAAAAAAAAACTGTTCCTTAGAACTTTCTCAGACTGCCTCTATGATATGTGCAGGCTCAAAGGATGATTTGGGGGTAGGGTGGGAAGCCTTTGTCCATAGGATTCAATGTTTAACTTTCAGATGCTTGTCCTTTCCCCTGAGCTGTGGGGTTTAGGACTAGAACTACCAGCATGCATTGCTATCCTTGATCATGTGTGCTTCCCCAGGGCAGGGATAGCCTAACACATAAAAAAAAAAAGAATAATAAAAATGTAAATAAAAAATATAAATACTACAACATTGAAAATAAATGTACATAACAGCAGCAAGCATAACATAAACAACCTACAGCCTATGATAGTTGATGTCCTCTTTCAGACCTTCTCCCCAATATAGCTTTTAACATTTGAAGATGTCACGTGTTGGGTCTCTGAGACAGGTGCCCCACACATCCAACTGAGTGCCCCTGGTCTCATGACTATGCAACACTTTTACACTTTTTTTTCTTTCATTTTTGCAGTGCCACTAACCTACCTCTCTCATCTTGCTTAACTCAACAGTCCAGCACAGAAGCTTGTATATGTGTGAGGAGAGAGGTTGGGGGGCTGTATCATGTGTGAAGAGAGGGGGGATGTGGGCTGCAATTATATGTAAAAAGGGGGATGGGAGTTGTATTATATGTGAAGAGGGGGGATGGGAGTTGTATTATATGTAAAGAGGGGGGATGGGAGTTGTATTATGTGTGAAGAAAGGTGGGTAGGGGCTGTATTATGTGTGAAGAGAGGGGGGGGGGGGGTTGTATTATGTGTGAGGTGAGCAGTGGAGTTATATTGCATGTTGGGGGGGGGCGCAATGGGGCTCCATTGTGTTAAAGGAGGTGGTCAGGGATTTGCATTGTGCATGATAGAGGCAGGAAGACTGTATTATTTGTGAGTGTGAGGAGAGGGGCAGGAATCTGCATTGCATGTGAGTGTGAAGGATGCAAGAGTCTCTATTGTTATTGAGTGTGAGAAGGAGGAAATCAAGGTCTGCACTAATTGAAAGCGGGGTAAATAGTGGATAAGTGAGTGCAAAGACGAATAGTGGATGAGGGAGTGCAGAGGTGAGTGATGACAATGGAGCAAAAGTGAGTGGAGGACAGGAAGTGGACTCTGAGCTGTGTGTTAAATGTCGGAGTTGAAGCATTTAAAGTGGTAAGCAGCAGTTTTTAGATTTTTTTTTTCATTTTTTAAGATGCGTTACATGAATGGGAACACGTAACAAACATAAAGGAAGCGTTATCCCAATATGGCTGCCAAAAAGGAAATTTAAGGTAACTATAAAAGACAAGATGGTGCTCTCTTAACTAAAGGAAAACCAGGAGAATTCATAAGTTATGTTTGAGAAAAACATTCTACATAAAGTCCTTGCTACAAAGTCCATCTGAGAAATAAAGATAATATTTCAAATACAAACACAGTTTTTTTTTATAAAATAGTTTTTTTTAAAGCTATATGGGTCATTCCAACATGTTTTTACTATGTACCAATATCTTCTTTAAAAACAGAATTGAAGGCATTTGATTGAATCCATCAATTTACATCCTCATGTGACTTCAAATTCTTCAACATTCAGGATCCACACGGTAGCCATTACAATTGTTGGCTTGTTATATTCACTAAATTAAGTGTTCAAGGCTTTGCTTTTATATAATTCTTAGAACAGGGATTTTTTTTTTGTTTTTTTCCAAGTATACTGACTTATGTAGTCACCATTAGGTAATTGAGGCCATCCACATTCCTTGCTTCTGTGAGGGTCACCGATCCAGTGTCTTCTGAAGCTGAACCCAGAATGCTAACATTTGTATCTGTAAAAGTAAACATGTTTTGAACATTTATTCACTGAAAGTCCAAGGAAAATGATCTAAATTAAAAAATGTAAACTATTTGATGAAAAATACTTCATGATAAAACATTAGCAGAGCCTTCAACAGAAGAAAATGTCTGCAATGTAAATTGAAGTTTTTTTTCTCTGCTTTCATGAGGAATTGGAATTTTTGTAATAAAAGATCTCTGCAATGACTTGACTTGTTATGAACACCGAGATACTATGTGGAAAAGACAAAGATTAAGACTTTATTGTGGTATAAGAGAACAATGTGCTTGTTAGATATAAGAGACATATTGGAGGATATGAATATATAGTTTTATTCCAACTTTTTAATTTACCATGGTATAACTGACAGCTGATAAGCTATACATTTCAGCTGTCTCTATGTTAATTTAGCAAAAGGAACATTATCTAGTAAACTTGTATGATAAATCAGTGGCGGTCCATCCATAGGGGGTGTATGGGCGCCGTCCCCCGCCCCTCAAGGCAGTCACAAAAAAAGATATATTTTTTTTAAACTGGCCCTTAAAAAAAAACTACAAAAAAAGGTCCTTTACTGCACTGTGTTCGGACGCCAGACACAGTGTGCCCCCAGACACAGTGCACTTATGGGAAGTGCCATGTCTATGTAATCATGAGACTGCAGACGCGGCACTTCATTTGCGGGCTTTTATTCTGCCCTGCGGCGCTTTCCGTAGTGCAGAGTAGCTTCCGCCCGGCGCTCGTAGTATCTATTACTACGGCCGGGCGGTTTGATTGACATCCGAGTTTGATGTTGCTTCCTGTTTTCTCTCTCCCATTGTGCCCGGGAGAGAGAAGATAGGAAGTATGAGAGGAGCAGACCCCTCCATCGCCTCTGTGGAAGGAGACACCGCAGGAGAGGACAACACACAGCAAGGTAAGTACCGCTGTGCTCCCACGGAGAACGGGGGGAGGGGGGTTTGATGTGACACAGGCAGGCTGCATTTGGCGGGACACAGGCTGCATTTGGTGGGACACAGGCTGCATTTGGCGGTACACAGGAGGCTGCATTTGGTGGGACACAGGCTGCACTTTCTGTGACACAGGCTGCATTTGGTGGGACGCAGGCTGCATTTTTTGTGACACAGGCTGCATTTGGTGGGACACAGGCTGCATTTTATGTGACACGGGCTGCATTTGTTGGGACGGACTCCGCTGGGGGCACCTGAAGTAAGGACAGACTCCGCTGGGGACACCTGATGGTATCTGGTGGCAGGCGACATGGCTAGTGACACGCTCAGGGCTCCAACTGATTCTTCATTATGGTGTGTTGAATGATTTCATTTTATATTACAATGTAATAATAGTAATAATGCGCTTCAATCATCCTGACACCATGCTGCTGACTGTTAAACATTCTAGAATACACATATTTCTATTGTTGTGTAGGATCTGGGCCTGCTGTTCCTCCATCCCTCTCTCCCTCTCCCTCCATCCCTCCGTCATCTCAGACGCTAACCACACCCCCTTACAGCCACGCCCATGATTTCTCTGAAACCATGCCCATTTTCACCAAGTGGGAGGGGTCAAAAAGGAAGAGCGGGGTCTGGCGCCCCCATCCTAAAACTTCACCAGCCGCCACTGCAAGAAATGATTGTGAAATGAACGCATACAATGAGAGATGTGGTGTTGTTAACAGCACTCTACCATATTAGCAGTTTTGATTTTTGGTCAGTAGTGATGGCCGAACGGTTCGCCCGGCGGTCGTTTCGCGGCGAATTTCCGACATTCGCGGTCCGCACGTTCGAACGCCTTTTTCCGTCGTTCGCCGCGGCGGACTTACGTGTTTAATGTATACAAGAGCTTTAACCTTTGGTGACACGTTTATCATGTGATACAGGACAGCCAATTGAGACATGACAGCACATGGACACTTGTACATTCCCCCTAACCTATAAATACACCCGATCCGGTGGCCATTTTACATTCTTTCTTCTGTTAAGATAGGGACAGGTTCCTGTGTGGAGTAGGGAGAGATAAACCACTAGCTATTTGGTACACAAAAGTTCTTTTCAGGACTGGTATAGGTGTTAGGTGTTGATAGGTTTGCTGTGCTGCTGATTCTTGCAGCAGCCTGAGTGTCTTTTGTTAGTTTAGAGAAAGGGAAAGGACGGTGTATGCTACAGGGACAGCCAGATTAGTCTTTCATCATCATCATCATCATCATCATCATTAGCTGTTACTATCAAGGTCCACAAAAGAGCTGTTCCAGTAACCACTAATCGTTCTCTTTTTTTGCCAATTTGTATAGGGACAGGAAGGAAGCAGTGTTGTCAGGCAGTGAGGGTAATTTTAAAGACTTGCTGTTATTATTAGTTCCACAAAGGTTCTTTTCAGGACTGGTATCAGTGGTACAGTAATAGGCTTGTACATGTATAATATTCTTTCTTCCAAATATAGAAAGGATATTATACTTGACTGCTGCCCTTCTGCTGCAGTCTGCTAAACATTCACAACTCACTTGTTCCACAAAAGTTCTTATAAGGACTGGTAACTTGGTATAGGGTGCTACGGTACATAGGCTTGAGTGCGGTACAGTCTGCTGTTCTGTAAGGACCGCTATCGGTCCACAATAGATAGGGTTGACGTGCACCACTGCTGACCGCTGCCCTATACTGCAGCAGTCCTTCAGCGGTATAGGGACTGACGTACAGTCTGCTAATCACTAACACACAACCTGCTTGTTCCACAAAAGTTCTTATAAGGACTGGTAACTTGGTATAGGGTGCTACGGTACATAGGCTTGAGTGCGGTACAGTCTGCTGTTCTGTAAGGACCGCTATCGGTCCACAATAGATAGGGTTGACGTGCACCACTGCTGACCGCTGCCCTATACTGCAGCAGTCCTTCAGCGGTATAGGGACTGACGTACAGTCTGCTAAACACTAATACACAACCTGCTTGGTCCACAAAAGTTCTTATAAGGACTGGTAACTTGGTATAGGGTGCTACGGTACATAGGCTTGAGTGCGGTACAGTCTGCTGTTCTGTAAGGACCGCTATCGGTCCACAATAGATAGGGTTGACGTGCACCACTGCTGACCGCTGCCCTATACTGCAGCAGTCCTTCAGCGGTATAGGGACTGACGTACAGTCTGCTAAACACTAATACACAACCTGCTTGGTCCACAAAAGTTCTTATAAGGACTAGTAACTTGGTATAGGGTGCTACGGTACATAGGCTTGAGTGCGGTACAGTCTGCTGTTCTGTAAGGACCGCTATCGGTCCACAATAGATAGGGTTGACGTGCACCACTGCTGACCGCTCACCTATACTGCAGCAGTCCTTCAGCGGTATAGGGACTGACGTACAGTCTGCTAATCACTAACACACAACCTGCTTGTTCCACAAAAGTTCTTATAAGGACTGGTAACTTGGTATAGGGTGCTACGGTACATAGGCTTGAGTGCGGTACAGTCTGCTGTTCTGTAAGGACCGCTATCGGTCCACAATAGATAGGGTTGACGTGCACCACTGCTGACCGCTGCCCTATACTGCAGCAGTCCTTCAGCGGTATAGGGACTGACGTACAGTCTGCTAAACACTAATACACAACCTGCTTGGTCCACAAAAGTTCTTATAAGGACTGGTAACTTGGTATAGGGTGCTACGGTACATAGGCTTGAGTGCGGTACAGTCTGCTGTTCTGTAAGGACCGCTATCGGTCCACAATAGATAGGGTTGACGTGCACCACTGCTGACCGCTGCCCTATACTGCAGCAGTCCTTCAGCGGTATAGGGACTGACGTACAGTCTGCTAAACACTAATACACAACCTGCTTGGTCCACAAAAGTTCTTATAAGGACTGGTAACTTGGTATAGGGTGCTACGGTACATAGGCTTGAGTGCGATACAGTCTGCTGTTCTGTAAGGACCGCTATCGGTCCACAATAGATAGGGTTGACGTGCACCACTGCTGACCGCTCACCTATACTGCAGCAGTCCTTCAGCGGTATAGGGACTGACGTACAGTCTGCTAAACACTAATACACAACCTGCTTGGTCCACAAAAGTTCTTATAAGGACTGGTAACTTGGTATAGGGTGCTACGGTACATAGGCTTGAGTGCGGTACAGTCTGCTGTTCTGTAAGGACCGCTATAGGTCCACAATAGATAGGGTTGACGTGCACCACTGCTGACCGCTCACCTATACTGCAGCAGTCCTTCAGCGGTATAGGGACTAAGAGTTTTGTCACAGGGTCATTTAAAAAATGACATGCAGAGGAAGAGGCAGGCCCTTCCGCAGGGGTGGTAGGGGTAGGGCAGGAGCAACAGGCTTGAGCCAAAGTGGGAAGTTGCAGAAGGTGCGTTCAATTACTTTAAAGGATGCACCAGACTTGGTTGAGTGGCTCGCTCAGCCTTACTCTTCTGCACCCTCCTCATCCTCTCGATCTGCACCCTCTTCTTCACTCTCTGCTATGTGCACCCCCAAAGACACTACCACCAACAACACGACCACCACCACCACCACCACATACCTTCCGCTTGAGTCACTGGAATTATATTCCGATCCATATCAAGAGGACATTTCTGATGCGCAGCCACTCTTGGTATTGGATCAGGAAGAGGAGGTAGCAACAAGCGCTACTCAGCAGTCTGACGCCAGTACCCAGATCAGCCCAAGGAGGAGGTTGGTCCCCGGTGTTGCTGCCTACTCCGAGATCTCTACTTATAGCGGTGGGGAAGGTGACGTTGATGATGACGTGTCTAGTGATGTCACGTGGGTGCCCACAAGAGAGGAAGAGGAGGGGAGTTCAGAGGGAGATATGGACCAGCAGATAGGGAGGAGAAGCAGCAATGACTTACATTGCACAGCAGGGACAAAGCAGACTGCAAATGTATCAGGAGCGAGTCATCGACCATGTACGGTCACATCTGGCGCTCCCAGGACACCGGCACATGGCTCCGCAGTGTGGGCTTTTTTTAACGTGTCCGCTGCTGACAATAGCGTTGCCATCTGCAATCTTTGCAGTCAACGCGTTAGTCGCGGTAAGCCCAATACTCACCTAGGGACGACCGCCTTAAGAAGGCACATGAGCAGCCATCACCGAGCCCAGTGGGAGCAACGGAACACACAAAGCCACACTGCAGGCTCTCACCGTCCAGCCTCGTCTTCTACTTCTCCTTCTCCTCTCTCCTCACAATTGTCCTCCACTCCACCTTCCATCACGCCAAGCTCACATTTTTCTGCAAAAAGGCAGGCTTCCGTGGGCCTAATGTTTGAGCGTAAAAAAATGATGATGCCGGATAACCCTCTTGCCCAACGGTTGGCGGCTGGCTTGTCAGAACTCATAGCCCGCCAACTACTGCCATATAAACTGGTGGACTCGGAGGCCTTTCGCAAATTTGTGGCCATTGGAACACCACAATGGAAGGTCCCAGGAAGGAAGTATTTCTCAGAGAAGGGCATCCCAGAGCTATATGGCCATGTTCAGCGGCAAGTGAATGTATCTCTGGCACACAGTGTCGGTGCCAAGATACATCTGACCACAGACACGTGGTCTAGCAAACACGGGCAGGGAAGGTATATCAGTTTTACTGCCCACTGGGTGAACCTTCTGACGGCCGTCAAGCATGTAACCCGTGGCACCCGTGTAGATTTGGTTTTACCGCCACGGATTGCATGCAGGCCTGACTCTTCTTCTCCTCCTCCTACTCCATCCTCCTCCCTCTCCTCCTCAGCTGCCTCCTCCTTTTCCGCTGCTAGCGTCTCTTCCACTGCACCGCCCAAGCTCCCCAGAACCTATTCCACATGCCAGGTGAGACGTTGCCATGCCGTGCTGCGTCTGTTGTGCCTGGAAGCAAAGAGCCACACTGGCCCGGCACTCCTTTCAGCTTTGCGTTCACAGGCAGATGAGTGGCTAACACCGCTCAATTTGACAGTTGGTAAAGTGGTGTGTGACAACGGTGCCAATCTGCTTAGCGCATTGAAACAGGGCAAAATCACGCACGTGCCGTGCATGGCACACGTCTTAAACTTGGTCGTGCAGCGATTCCTTGTCAAATACCCTGGGGTCCAGGACATCTTGCGGCAGGCAAGGAAAATCTCGGCCCATTTCAGAAGATCTTACACGGCCATGGCTCGCCTTGCTGACATTCAGCGGCGACACCATCTGCCGGTCAGACGTCTTATTTGCGATTGCCCGACGCGATGGAACTCAACCTTCTATATGCTTGATAGGCTGCTCCAGCAGAAACGTGCAGTTAACGTCTACCTGTATGAACTCTGCGAAAGAAACGGTTCTGGGGAGCTGGGTTTTTTTTCACCGCGCCAGTGGCTGCTCATGCGCGACACATGCAGACTTCTGCGGCCATTTGAGGAGATCACCAAACTGGTCAGTCGCAGCCATGGCGCCATCAGTGACATGGTACCTTATGCCTTCTTTCTGGAGCGTGCATTGCGTCGTGTCATTGATCAGGCTGTGGAGGAGCAGGAGCGGGAAGATGAGGAAGTCGCAATGCTGGATGAATTCCCAGGGGGGGCTACTCTATCTGAGACAAGTCAACAACAGGAGTCTGATGAGGAGTCAGAGGAGGATGGTGCCGGGGCGGATGAGCAGGAGCAAGAAGAGCATGCTTTAAACCTTTCTGGGATCCCTGTTGTGCGAGGATGGGGAGAGGAGAATGAAGAGGACGACATTATCCTGGATGATGAGCAGGAGCCAGGCCACCACACCGCTTCCACTTTAGTGCAAATGGGGGCCTTCATGCTCCAGTGTTTTAATAGGGACCCCCGTATAAAAAGCATGAGGGTCAAGGACCAGTACTGGGTGGCAACGTACTTAGACCCCCGGTACAAACACAAAATGGCGGAAATGTTACCGCCGTCGCAGAGGGCTGTCAGAATGCAGCACTTCCAGGCCTTGCTTCGAGAAATGCTGCATTCTGCTTTTGCGTGCGCTGGCAGAGGAGCAATTCCCACTCCCAGAGAAGGATTTGCGGGTACCAATCCAACAGCGCCTGCAAGAAGAGGCCGGTTTGAAGATGTGTTGGTGACTTCGGATATGAGGTCATTCTTTCAGCCGACCCATCGACAGGTGTCATCCGGATCCAGCATCAGGGAACGCCTAGACCGTCAGGTGTCCGACTACATTGGGTTAACGGCCGATGTGGACGCTCTGAGGAGTGATGAACCCCTAGACTACTGGGTGGGCAGGCTTGACCTCTGGCCAGAGCTTGCCCAATTTGCAATCGAACTGTTGGCTTGCCCCTCATCCAGTGTCCTGTCCGAAAGGACGTTCAGCGCAGCAGGGGGGATTGTGACCGATAAGCGTACTCGCCTAGCTCACCACAGTGTTAACTACCTCACATTTCTAAAAATGAATGAGGCATGGATCTCGGAGGAATTCAACACATGTGACCAGTAGACCATGTATATGTCTATAAACTATTTTTTAAATCAAGCACACAGACCTTCTTAATTCATTTGGCTCACTTCCTTGACCCAAAAAAGCACACCGTACTATATGCCCCTACCCTCCTCTTTGAAGAGGTTGAGCGGTGTCATATTTCTACTGGGGCTGCTTATGATATCCCTGTGCTGTGCTGACTTCTTCCTGGGGGTTCTTATTATGAAGGGATCACACTATCCCTGTGCTGTGCTGACTTCCTCCTGGGGGTTCTTATTATGAGGGGATCACACCATCCCTGTGCTGTGCTGACTTCCTCCTGGGGCTGCTTACGGTGCTGCTGTCAGTGCTGTATGTCACGGTGCTGCTGTCAGCGCTGTATGTCACGGTGCTGCTGTCAGCGCTGTATGTCACGGTGCTGCTGTCAGCGCTGTATGTCACGGTGCTGCTGTCAGCGCTGTATGTCACGGTGCTGCTGTCAGCGCTGTATGTCACGGTGCTGCTGTCAGCGCTGTATGTCACGGTGCTGCTGTCAGCGCTGTATGTCACGGTGCTGCTGTCAGCGCTGTATGTCACGGTGCTGCTGTCAGCGCTGTATGTCACGGTGCTGCTGTCAGTGCTCTGTATTACGGTGCTGCTGTCAGATGCCTCTATCACGGTGCATGTGTCATTCCGGTATGTCACGCTGCTGGTGATCATCTCCTGCACCCTCTTCTTTGCCTACCCTGGTCCCTGACCTTCCCTCTCCTCCATTGCCTTCATTAACTCCATAGTCCTGAATTGTTAGAACAATTTCCCAAATAAAATAAAAATGCTTGTAGTTATCGATCCCAAATTCACCTCATACATGTATTATGTCATTGTCCAGATGGTGGGACTACGTTTTACCCCCTAATAATTACCACGTGGCCGCAAATTCGACATGAAGGTTTGCAAAGTTCGCCTCCCATTGAAGTCAATGGGGCCCGCGGCGAACGGTCGGTTTCGCGAACATTTGGGTCCGTTCGCATTTCGCGTTCGCGAAACGTCCCGTCGGAAGTTCGTCCATCACTATTGGTCAGTATAATAATTCTTTATATCTTTTGACATGGCTGATTAATAATAGATTAGATCTTCAGGTCTATCCACACCATACTGCACTGTGCCACAACACATGCTCCGAGGCTGCAGTGCTAAAAATTGTGCCCTTTTCAGTAAACTGTAACTCACACTGTGCATTGTGGTGCACTGCACTGCCTTACAAGACAGGAGCATTGGACTGCCATTCAAAATTAATGGCACCCTGGCATATCAACTAGGGTTGCCACCTCATCTCTTTAAAACCGAACACATATTAAATGCACAGGTTCTGAGACTAATTTAATTCAGATAAGGCACTAGGTGAGTTTAATTACCACCTTAATCAGCCACAGAACCTGTGTAATTAATAACAAATTCATTTTAAAGGGATAGGGTGGCAACCCTAGTATCTACCCACATACTGAGCATTTCCACGTGTTGTGGCAATGTGCATGTGTGTTACCACAATGCATATGCATTAACAGGCCTGCAGATTTTTGATTTATTACTAAAATCATTATGATTGAGCAACAAGTGGAATGTCTGTAAGATAGTCCAGATCTAAGCAGTGGCCCCTTATTATTTTACTCTGATTTTGGGTGACAAATACCTATTGTGTATTTAATAACAAGAGTTCAAACAAAAACAAAGCATTTTATTTCTCATACGATGTGTTAAAAGGTATCCTTTTATTGTTGATAGTGCAACCCATGGTCTCGTTAAAAAAAAAAAAAAATATTAAACATTATTTTTATGTAGTAAGTCTAGGCATACTCACAATTAAAGCACAACAATAACCTAAGGAATACCAAAATTAGTAATTTAAACATTCAGGTCCAAAATTCTAAATATTTATTTGCTTATTTAAAATTTGATATTTTGTCTTGTCACTGGCTGCTTGTCAATGTTCTGTGACATAGGGGGAGATTTACTAAAACTGATGCACACAGAATCTGGTGCAGCTGTGCATAGTGACCAATACGTTTTTAGATTTAAGCCTCCTTTCACACTAGCCGACTCCAAAGTTGCGTGATTTTCAGCGCAACTTTGGAGCTTGGCTTTGATACGACTTCGAAGTGACTTTGACACTCTCTGGTATTGAGGTCATGTTAAAGTCATATCAAAGTAGTGGAGGAACCTTTTCTGAAGTTGCAGCAACTTCAGTAATGTCAATTGGAACGGCTCTCAGAGATACATGGTATTTCACATGTCCTGTGACTTGGGATCTCCTGCGAAGTCGGATCTTGTCGCACAAGCATGAAAGGAGCCCTGTTGTCAAAGCTTAATTGGACAAGCTAATGTTAGAAGCTGATTTGTTATTATGCACAGCTGCACCAGTTTTTGGGTGCACCAGTTTTAGTACATCTCCTCCATAGACAACCGTTTAGACAACAACCTCCTAGATATTTTGCTCGGCCATCAGAGATAGAATTTAAAGTATTGTCAAAAGTATAGGAAACGCCTGCCTTTATACGCACATGAACTTTAATGGCATCTCAGTCTTAGTCCGCAGGGTTCAATAGTGAGCTGACCCACCCTTTGCAGCTATACAAGTTTCAACTCTTCTGGGAAGGCTGTCCACAATGTTCAGGAGTGTGTCTATGGGAATGTTTGACTATTCTTCCAGAAGCGCATTTGTGAGGTCAGGCACTGATGTTGGATGAGAAGGCCTGGCTCGTAGTCTTCGCTCTAATTCATCCCAAAGGTGTTCTATCGGGTTAAGGTCAGGACAAATAATTTGGTGGAGGGGGGATTATAGTGCGGGGTTGTTTTTCAGTGATTTGGTTTGGCCCCTTAGTTCCATGAAGGGAACTTTTAAGGCGTCAGTATACCAAGACATTGTGGATAATTTCATGCTCCCAACTTTGTGGGAACAGTTTGGGGATGGCCCCTTCCTTACTTCTTTACAACATTAATGCGCACCAGTGCACAAAGCAAGGTCAATAAAGACACACATGAGCAATTTTGGGTGGAGGAACTTGACTGGTCCTGACCTTAACCTGATAGAACACCTTTTAGAATGAATTAGAGCAGAGACTGTGAGTCAGACATTGTCACCCAACATCAGTACCTGGCATCACACATGCACTTCTGGAAGAATGGTCAAACATTCCCATAGACACACGCCTAAACCTTGTCAAGACTTTTGACAATATAGTGTATGTACAAAAAAATCATGGGGCCAACAGAAGGGAAACCAACCAAGAGACATACTGATGGATCCACCCTGAGACAGTCCCATCCTGAGGTTCTTGTGGACACCAGCAGAGAGAATGGAACTTGCTTTATTTATAGAATTTTGTCTATCCTTGACAGCTGGATGAGTAGATGACAGAAGCACATGAAAATATTAAAATAATATTTTTAGCAATTTTTTTATTGTTTTAATGGCTTTTTAAATTTGTTTTCTGTAATCTGACTGTTAAATTTAAACTATGCCTAAAGATCTGCTTTACATAACTTTGCTCTCCATGTAATGATTCTAATTTAGTAATGGCCACCTCTCCCCTGCTAAAAATAAGTTAATATACTTATGTATTCCCCAGTTTCCATACTGCAGAGGCTGACATCACCATCCTTCTGTTGATATCCCAGCGAATGTCAAGTGGCCGAAACCTCACAACATTGCACTCCAGCAGAGAGCAGGGTCAACTAGTTACAAGATTTGGGCTATCCCTGGGATCTCTCCACAAAGACAAGGTGACATTTTTTTATTCAACTTAGAGCAAGGGGGAGGTGGCCCTCACTAGTTAAGCAGACCTTTCTATTTATGTGCAATGTCCATTTAAATCCTTGAAAAATGTCCTGAATATTGAATTTCTACGTGTCTTCCTGTCTTGAAAACAGCAGACTTTGCAAGCATATTTCAAGAACATGCATGCCTTTTCACCATCCTTGACATCTGCCATGGGTGAAGTTTTGTTTCATGAACCATTTAGTTCAAAACCCTTAAGGATTGGCTGTTTTGAAGCACGTAACCCATAAATGTACCCTATTTTCAACTTGCTCTTGAGGCGGCAACATTATAATAAGGGGTTCTAATTAAATCTTGGTATTTATTTTCCAGACACATGCCAGCCAACCTGCCTATGTTTAGAGCAGTTTCCTGTATAAGTGTATGGTGGTGATGTTTGCCTAAACAAAGCTGTATGAACTCATGATGATATTTTTATTCATGTATGTCTGTGTTTCTATTTTTGTCAGCTGATTGATCGTGGAACAGCTCTGACTGAGAATTTAGACATGAAGTGTGCTTCCGGGAAACCACTAAAAAAACTTGTGTTGAAACCGAATGACACTATGTAATATGGTTTTGATGGTGGTGTTAATGATTATAATAAGTTTATATTGGCTTATTGAAAACACACATGAATATGAAATTGCATGCAAGCAATAGTGGTTTAAAGCATATTGACTTGCAGCACTGGATCCTGGGTTTGGTGAATTCCTTCTGGGTTTTCTCCTTTTCAGAGTAAGATTACAGTAGCAATTTTAAAATACCGTATGTCTAAAATATCACTGGATTTTTTTTGCAAATGCACTGGCAAGTGTACCATGAACAATTCTTCATATTCTTTTCTTGGGAAAATATTGTTTTTGCTTTTGATTTTTTGATTTTTGCACTTCAGTGCTTTTAAGCCAGACACAGAGCATTGCTACCCCATAATAGGAAGTGTCTGAACAATAACCACCATGGCAAGATTACCAGGTATTATTTCATGAAAGTTGCAGATTTAAAAGATTTAAAAAAAATGAAATTGTATGAGCGTGTTAAAGACTTTATGAGATATTAGAGACTAAGTTTACATCTACATCCAAGCCTAACTCTGGGCACCCTTTTTATTACTTTCAGATGTCTCAATATATGTGTATCCCTGCCCTTTATTAACTGTTTGCTTTTATGAAAACTCGAATTACTGCTGTTTTTTGCTTCTCCCCAAAGTAAAAAGGGAGTTTTACTTCCAGTGGCTGTATCAGAGAGGTTTCTTTGAAAGACACCAGTGCCAGTGTCACGTCTCCACCCTCTCTGTGTCCTTTCCATTTACAAACAGGGGCCTGAGATATATATGCAGCCACATGGCTATATGTGGTGGGGCTTCATTGGAATGTCATACCAAAGTTCTATGGCTCAGATCTAGTAATGGCTGCTATGATAAACACATTAGTACTTGCCTATTATTTACTACACTATCCATGTATTGTCAGAAGCATAGATGCTCCAAACTTGAAATTGCCTGATCCCACACCAAATTCTAACACATGAACCAGTTAATTTATGTTTTAGAATATATGAAATGCATAGGTAAATAGTGAGTTACCTTCAAAGCCTGGATTAACAATGCCTTCTAAGTTCATCATATTCTGTTTGGGCCGAGTGCATCTTAAAGAGCAGCCTTTCAGGTCTTCAAGCTGTTTATGAATATGACTAAAGCTGGGTCTCTTTATCGGATCTTGCATCCAACACTTAAGGATCAGGTCCCAGCTGCAGAAAGAAAAAAAACTACCATTAATAAATGTTTGAGAATTATACACTTGTCTGCATCAATAGCCAAATGTTAAAGGCTAAGTGTACCTATAGTGAGGTTTTACGTAAGTACTTTTACATAAATGCTGTGAGAAAGGGGCCCAATAAGGGTAAGTGTAAGTGTTGCCTTAGTGAAGATACTTAAAACGAATTCCACCTTTTAGACAAACCTTCAAAATCTACCTAGCATCATTAAAGTAAAAAAGTAGCCTTGGCAACAACACTGCCCTTCGCTCTGGTGGGGTCTCCCCCATCAGATTCCCTGTATCCAGATCCAGTGATGATTTTTCTTTGTGCAATTACACCCAGTATCATTCAACCCACTTTCTGAGAGCCCTGATTGTCATGGACATTCCCCCCTAGGGCTGTGTTATCAAACTGGCCCAGGGGTCACAGTATTTCTGGACAATCAGGTGCTCCCACATCATTAGATGGGTGCCTTGATGTCAGGAGGAAGAACCACAGCTGTTGCCATTGGAGAAGAGGAAGGGCCCATAATTGCACTGGACTCAGCTGAAGACCAGGGGGAAAAAAGTTCAACGTTAAGTTTTGATATTTATATTTTTTATTTTTTTAAGAGGGAGCAGGTAATACACAAAAAGTTGGGCTTTAAATATATATTTTTTAAAGACTCTCTAACCCAACATTGAAAGGCCAGCACCAATAAAATGTGAAATTTCTCACTTGAAATTCTGATGTTAATATAACTGTGCACCAGGCCTTAATATAATAATTTTAAAATAAAGTAAATAAAAAGAAAGAGGGTTGTTTGAACAAAATGGTATTGAAAATGTACAGCTGTCCCCAATTGGTAGTTTGATAGCCATTTGTGATTCTAAGCCTATTTTTTTGTTGCTTGTGCCAGCTTTTGACAGGTATTTTGATTAGATTGCACTATTGTGTGAAAGGTTTATATTGGTTTAATGGGTTCACAAATCTGCCATTATTCTATACTTTAAAATGAATCTATAAGGATAAAAATAGGATGTTACCATTGATGTCTTGGTTTTAAAGATGCAGGTTGCAAACCTAAACCTAGATTTACTACTTAGTAAGTCACTGTCTTGAAATTAGCATGTTTATTTCAGGTTAGGGACTTAATAGGTGTGAAGGCAAGATTAAGATGTTAGCCCACAAGCCTGAACCTTTAAAGTTAAGTATGGTAGCATTTTTATTTATGTATTTTATATAGCCTTTGGTCTACTGGTTAGGTTGAAAGTTTTTGGACAGAAGTTACTCTTCCCTTCAGATAAAATCAGCTCTAAGGGTACTGGTAAAGTACCAGGTTAAATGGTTGAAAGACAGAATGTAGCATATTAGATTGCCATGGCTATGATCAGATTATAAAATTGGTATTGATTCATTCCTATCCATTATGTGGCACATAATGAAATGCTAAACTTTCTGTTTTTAATTCTAACTATTTGAATAATAATCTTTGGAGATTGCGAAACTGGACCTTGCACACTCCCTGTTCATTTTTTTTGTGTTATTTATAGAAGTTAGAGAACACCTAATGAGTTGTTGGATTACCTAAAGTTATTTATATACTCCAGAAGACCTGAGCTGAACGGGAGCAGAGAAAGAAACTATGGCAGGGAGATCCTGTCGCTGGCTGGAGTCCCCGACAGATGTTCTAATCCTTCTCCCTTTATTCAAAACTATAAAAAAGAAAATTAAACTTTTGGCTGGAGCTGGGCTTTAAAAAGTTAAAAAGTAAGGGCTTTAAAAAGTTAAAAAGTAAACAATGGTAGTCAGTTTAATTAGGTTTGTTGCTCTCACGCTCATATATTTGATACTTTGGGAGTAAAAGATTGCCTAATTTGGAAAACTCAAGATTATGAGATCAGCTTCTATTTAAATATATAACACTGATAATAATCAAACCCAATTTTTTTTTTACATTATTCAGACCTATGATTTATTTTCGTCTTCCCTCCTTTTCTCACCTGTTTTCAACCTGTTTTCAGTCTTACAAATCCACCACTACTCGAAATTAATTTAGAAAAACTTCACTTTGTCCAAACTCGCATAATTCAAAGAGCATTGCAAAGATGGCACAGCGAGGCTTAATAAAGTCATGTTTTCAGAATCCTATCATCTTCATACTATTTCTGCTCTATTTCTGTCCAGTTCACTGTCTCTTCTCATGACGTTTTGCTTTTTCTTTTGTGCTGGTAATATTCATTGAAGCTAATACTTCCAGGCACTACCCAATTACAGAGCTTGAACATTTTCACCATACTGATACAGATATATCATACTGTATAGACAGTAAGGAATCATTTAAGTATTTTCTTGCAATACATTTATAATTGTTCACTATTGTTTTTTTAGACTTGCAATATTACATTATTTGGCTATTTTAAAATATAACTGTATTTGTTGCTGTATATGTGATGCAAATTATTATATTCAGCGCTGCTTGAAATTAATATTCTTAATAATAAATAAAATATATACCTAATAAACCATATATATAGTGCAATTAAATACATAAAGTGCAAAAGGCCATCCTGGATGCAACCAGGCAATTTTACCTGCCTGCTGTCACATTATGCTTTCCTTTTTGCTCTGTTAAACAGTAACTGTGGTTGTAGCCTTAAAGTAAGCCTGTCATTTCATACTGAGCATTTTATGGAAACTTCACAATCAGAGGTCATCTTCATCTGCTTGTCAAAATGATCTTCTAATGGAATAATAAGGAAGAGACATCTTGGCTTATTGTGGAGTCCTTTATAACCAATTGTGAAATTAGACATCCTGATCATTGTTGAATAAAGACCTTGCCTGTTTATAGTTTATTGCTGGTGAGTGGGGACCCAGGAGGGGAGCACAGAGTGGCACTTGAATCCTCACAAGCAAGAGTCTTCACGTGTATTTTATTTTGAAAGGACTTTATGCAGTTGTGCACTTTATTGCACAATTTTAAACTTTATGCATTTAATTGCACTTTATATTATGGTTTATTAAGGATATATTTTATTGATTATTATTATTATTATTATTAAGAATATTAATTTGGAGCAGCGCTGAACATAATAATTTGCATCATTACTATTGTTTTTTTTATCTTACACGTCAACAGCAGTCCAATCATATTTAATGAATTGGTTCTTTTTTATTTATACACCTTAGCGTGGGTATTTATATATACTTTTCTGTATTTGTTCCTATATCTACAGATTTCTTCTATCCCTTGACTTTATGCCATTAGTTATTTCAGTTTAAAAAATAAAAACAAACACAATTTGAACTAAACTAAACCTGTTGAAATTATACATGTAATTTCATAAAATACTATGTTCTTCAATGGTAAATTTGTTTCCTGGATTCTCATAACAAAGAATTTAAAATATCCAAAATGAAATTAGAGTTTGAAGAACAATATATTCCATCTTTAGGTACATGTGGAAAAAAAACAGGAAGGTGACACTACATTCAACTTTAAATTATTAATGTCGACAGCAGCTTTTGTGCAATGGAAGAAAACGTTTGGTTGGGGAGACCTTAACCTCTTGAGATCCACGCTATAGCCGAGTGACGGCTACAGCGCGGACCTCCTTTGCCGGGACTACGTCTATTGACGTCGTCCCGTGCACAAGCGGCCTGCGCGCCCCCTGAGGGGCTCGCACGGCGCGCTCTGTGAATGTCAATGAGACTCGCCTGATCACCAATCCGCCTGATTACCGATCCGAGCAAGGGGTCGATCCCGACCCCTTACCACGTGATCAGCTGTCAGCCAATGACAGCTGATCATGTGACAAAACAGAGCCAGTAATCGGCTATTTTTCCTCCTCGCGCTGACAGCGCGAGGAGAGAAAAAAAAAGCCGATCACCGGCGGCCGTGATTGGGACATCAGTCCCGATCACGGCCAGTGTATAAGTGCCCACCTGCCGCCTGCCAGTAACCCCCAGAGCATTAATAAAGTGCCACCCAGCAGTGCCACCCATCAGTGCTTATAATGCCACCCAGCAGTGCCATACATCAGTGCCCACAGTGCCATACATCAGTACCCACAGTGCCACCTATCAGTGCCCACAGTGCCACCTATCAGTGCCCACAATCTGCCTCAACAACATTGCTGCACCTCAGTGCCACATATCCGTGCCCATCAGTGTCATCTACCAGTGCCCATCAGTGCCCAGCAGAGCCACCTATCAGAGCCACCTATCAGTGCCCATAAGTCCCATCTATCAGTGGTACCTATCAGTGCCCCTTAGTGCCACCCATCCGTGCCACCCATCTGTGCCACCCATCCGTGCCACCTATCAGTGTCCATCAGTGCCGCCTTATCTGTGCCCATCAGTACTGCCTTATCTGTGCCTATCGGTGCCACCTTATCTGTGCCTATTAGTGTCGCCTTAACTGTGCCTATTAGTGCCCACCAGTGCCGCCCATCAGTGCTGCCCATCAGTGCCCACCAGTGCCGCCTCATCAGCGCATTTCAATGAAGGAGAAAAATGACCTGTTTGCAAAATTTTATAACAAACTATTAAACATGATTTTTTTTTTTTTGCATCTTTTTTTGTTTGTTTAGCAAAAAATAAAACTCCCAGCTGTAATTAAATACCACCAAAAGAAAGCTCTATTTGTGGGAAAAAAATGATAAAAATTTCATTTGGGTACAGTGTTGTATGGCCGCGCAATTGTCATTCAAAGTGCATCAGCGCTGAAAGCTGATAATTGGTCTTGGCAGGAGGGTGGGTTTAAGTGCCCAGTAAGCAAGTGGTTAAAGAGGAAGTAAACCCTGATGGGTTTACTTCCTCTTTGTCTCCCTGCAAAGGTAAAGCATAATGGACTACTATGCATCGCACAGGTTGATGTCACATGGGTTGGTCACATGGGTTGATGTCACATGGCGACAGTCCCAGCATCCCCCAGGACTGTGACATCGTAAGGGGGCGGGGTCACCATGTGACACCAACCCATGTGACATCAACCCATGTGACACCGCCCCTTGTCCCTATATAAGTCGCAGCGCGTCCCTGGCATTGCGGCCGGAGAGAACGTTGAGTCAACATCTCCAGGAAAAGAAGAAGAAGAACGGAAGGCGGCGGCGGCGACAGAAGACCGGGCCACCGCCTGTAAAAGAGCTATAAGAAGGCGTGGTGGCCCGGCAGAAGAACCGAAGAGGGGCACAAGACCCCCGAAGTCGGAAGAAGAGGCCGCGGCGACGAAGAAGAATGCCGGGTTCCTCCGCTAGTAAAAGAGCTACAAGAAGATAGCGGAGGAGTCCGGCGAGAAGACCCCCGAAGACGGAAGACCCCCGGAGCTGTGCAATAAATTATTTTATCTTGTGTGTTGTGTTTTTTTTTGTACTTTTTTTTACAGGTGAATGGGTAGGGATACATTGTACCCCATACTCATTCACATAGGGTGGGGGGCCGGTATCCGGGGGCCCCCTTATTAAAGGGGGCTCCCGGATTCCGATAAGCCCCCTGCCCGCAGACCCCGACAACCAACGGCCAGGGTTGTCGGGAAGAGGCCCTTGTCCTCATCAACATGGGGACAAGGTGCTTTGGGGTGGGGGGGCCGCGCGGCCCCCCCTTCCCCAAGGCACCCCCCATGTTGAGGGCACGCGGCCTGGTACGGCTCAGGAGGGGGGGCGCTCGCTCGCCCCTCCTTTCCTGGCCGGCCGGGTAGCGTGCTCGGACAAGGGTCTGTTGTGGACTTGGGGGGGACCCCCTTGCCGATTTTTTTCAGCGTTGGGGGTTCCCCTTTAAGTCCATACCAGGCGGCGGGGCCAGCGACGTCTCCTTCGCGGGCCCCGCCTATGCAGACCCACTCGAAATGAGCGGACTTTTCTCCGGGCGGGAAAAGTCCGTTCATTTCAAAAGTACGGCGGACTGGCATACACACGGCCGGATTGTCCGCCGAAATGCCAGTCCGGCGGGAAGATTGGAGTGTAAAACTACATTCTAAGTCCGCCGTACTTTCGGGTCAAAAAAGTATGCCGGAGGCTACACACGGGGGGATTGTTTGGCGGACTTGAGTTTGCCGGACTTTTCCACCCGCTTGTTTGATCGTGTGTACGCGGCATTAGGGTTTACAACCACTTTAATGCAACACTGTTGAGCCTTTGATTAGTTCTGATGGTTAAAACTGTATTACAGGCAAACGGCTAAACACACAAAATATATACATATACTGGAGTTGTATTACCACCAAAGAACTTTTATTTCTGTCCATCCAGTCCTGGATTAGCTCTGCCATACAGCACAGCCCTGTTTGTCAGGACAGAAGACATGATTTTTGTCTGCTGCAGTTAAAGGCTAAGTTCATATTTTAAGACAAAATAAGAAAAGCACATATTTTTGCAGGTAAAAAATGTGAATGTATTTTTTTTCTTAGGAACCTGCAGAGAATTAAACCCATGATCAGTGGACCACGGGTGCAATGTTAGGTTCCTGCTCACAGTGGATTTGTGAGTGTAAAATCTGGTGCAGCTGTGCATGGTAGCCAAACAGCTTCTAACTTCAGCTTGTTCCATTTTTTTCCCCAAGTTTTGAAAAAAAAAAAAAAACTGGCAGCTGATTGATTTCTTTGCAGGGCTGCACCAAATTCTGCAATCTCCAGTTTTAGTAAATCAACCTCACTGCCTAGAGCTGTCTGCCCATATACTTGTACGGGCATGGGCGTCTGCAGATAGAGGCAAGGGGGGTCAACTGTCCCCCCTGGAATCAGCAAGGTGTTCGCACACAGACACTGGTGTCCATGAGCAGTCCTTGCAGGCATGGCGAGGAGGAGAGGGGGCGCCAGATTGTGAGCTGTGCTTGCCTCCTTCTCTGTAGCTGCAGCCGTACCAAACAGGAGAAGGACGATTATCCCAGGCTTGGCTACTATCCAAGTCAGAGTGATCACAGTCAGAGCAGCAGTGAGGTTGGGCAGAGCAGGAAGTTAAAGTTCACTCAGCAGCCACTGTCCAGCCCAACAGTCACCAGAGCTCAACCCAGGCCAGCTAAGAAGTTCCTGAAGCCATGAAAGCTGCCATTAAAGTGGTTGTAAACCCTTACAAACCACTTTGACCTACAGGTAAGCATAGATTAAGGCTTACCTGTAGGTCCAAGAAATATCTCCTAAACCTATACGGTTTAGGAGATATTTACCTGAAGACAGCCACCTCTGTCTACGGCGCATGCGCCGTAGACAGCGGCGTGCAGGCGCACTGGGTAAGGCGCAGATCGTGGCGATATGCCGCGAGTGTCGGCTCCCGTGCGCATGTGCGAATCACAGCACCGGAGCAGCGAGACCCACCAAGAAGATGGATGCTCGGAACTACAGGGGACAGCGGTGACTTCGCTGGCTCCTGTGTCAGGTAAGTGACACATAATGGACTACTATGCGATGCATAATAGTCCATTATGCTTTACCTTTGCAGGGAATGAAAGAGGAAGTAAACTCATCAGGGTTTACTTCCTCTTTAAGGTGAAGCGCTAAATGATATTTGTAGAACAAGCTAGGTTAGTGTCAGCTTGTTCTGTGTCATGGTCTGTCTGTAATCACCAGTGCTTGCAGATTACTGTTTAATTATCAGTATCCAGCAATTATAATAAGACCCCAGACCAGGACAATTATACTACTTCCCAGGCTCATTACAAATCTGTAATGGACATTTTTAAGGCTACATGTTTTAATTGCAAAGGAGGTGAGTGTCTGCAAGAATTATTTTCTGACCAAGCATGTGATCAGTTACATATTCTTTAAGGTCAGTTAAAATATCTAAAAATCTCTCACTCGATAGAAGCTGTTAATATTTTAGAAGAAATCTGTATTTCAGGCTAACTGAAGACACCCAACATTAAGCGCAGTTTGGCATCTTCGCCCTGGTCACAAGATAAACCTGTCCTGGCACTGGGTGCGCTGCAAGATCAGTGTCACTGGGAACAATAGGAAACAGTAGCATTTGTATGGCCACAATAGGAGTTATACAGTATGGGCAGAATATCATCTTTATGCTATTGTGCCAATATAACTGATATTGTGCCTATATAGATGCTGTTGCACCCATATAGAGCACACAAGCATCTATATGGGCACAAAAGCAATTATATGGGCACAACAGCATAAAGATGCTATTGTAATCTCCACTGTCCACTTTTTTGTGTGATTGATTGATTGCCTAATTGTATGTTTATTTATACCTTTACTTGCTGTGGTCGCTCGCAGCATATTTTTCATGGTTTTGCATGTGGCTCAGATTGCCATGGCAAAACCAGGTACACTCTCTCCCCCAAAAAGTGCCAAATGTGGAAGTGGGGTGGGTGCAAACAAGTGGAGCTTCCCCTTTTTAGTGGAGCTCTGCTTTAACACTGCCACAAGCCATCAATAGGGAGGGTAGATTGAAAGTAGAATTCCAGCTTGCGCTAGCCTTAAGAACTACCCCCTGTCCCCTTACCCCTAACACCTATCCGGGCTACCCTATTTTCAGACTGTTCCAATCTGGTCATGTTATCTCACCTGTGTGATTCAGCAGCATATGCAGAGGAGAGGAGGGAGCACCAATAACTACTGTGATATGGGAACCTATGGGTGACATCACCTCATCAGGCTTTATCAGCCGTTACCAGGTGCTTTATCCCCTGCAGCTGCTGTTGACTGACACAGGTAAGATCACATGACCAGAACTTAAAATGATGCCCCCCCCCCCAAAAAAGTTCTGTGGACGCCCATGTGTACGGGCAGACAGTTCCTGAGCAGTAGGCAGTGTGAATGAACTACCGGCATGCTGATTAACATGCCGGTAGTTTATTCAAGGGCTTGTAGTTTTTCCATTTACAGATTTCTGTAAAATTAATGATGCAGATGTGTAGATGGAGCTGATTTAAATTGTAACAGCAGGCATGGGGAGAAGAACCCCCACCTACTGTCACAGTGGGGGATCGGGTGTTGCCTACTAACATGTTACATGTGCACCTTAAAAATGGGTGTGAATTGTAACTTGTTACTAAAAGAACTTATCCTTTAATCACTTCCCGACTGGCGCACGCTGATGTACGTCGGCAGGATGGTACGGACAGGCAAATGGGCGTACGGGTACGTCCCTTTAAATTTGCCACTCTGCCATCGTATGCGCGGCGCATGCGCCGGTCGGGACCTCTGTGAACTCGATCGCCGCGAGGATACCCGCGATCATCTCACAGGGAGGAAGAACGGAGAGATGCTAAAGTAAACAAGCATCTCCCTGTTATGCCTAGTGACAGTGTCACTGATCTCTGCTCCCTGTGATTGGAGCAGAGATCAGTGATGTGTAAAACACAGCCATGCCCCCCACAGTTAGCAACACGCCCCTAGGACACACTTAACCCCTACACTGCCACCTAGTGGTTAACCCCTTCACTGCCAGTGTTATTTACACAGGAATCAGTTTGAATAGCACTGATTGCTGTATAAATGACAATGGTCTCAAAAATGTGTCAAAAATGTCCGATGTGTCCGCCATAATGTTGCAGTCACAATAAAAATCACTGATCGCCGCCATTACTAGTAAAAAAAATATTAATAAAAATGCCACAAAACTATCCCCTATTTTGTAAACGCTGTAACTTTTGCGCAAACCAATCAATCGGTTATTGCGATTTATTTTACCAAAAATATGTAGAAGAATACGTATTGGCCTAAACTTTTACACATTTTTGGGGGATATTTATTATAACAAAAAGTAAAAAATAATGTGTTTTTTTCCAAATTATCGCTCTTTTCTTGTTTATAGCGCAAAAAATAAAAACCGCAGAGGTGATCAAATACCACCAAAAGAAAGCTCTATTTGTGGGAAAAAAAGGACGTCAATTTTGTTTGGGAGCCGTGTCGCACGGCCACGCAATTGTCAGTTAAAGAGAAGCAGTGCTGAATCGCAAAAAGTGGTTGGGTCTTTGGCCAGCAAAATGGTCCGGGGTTTGTGTGGTTAAGTAATATTTAAAGAGGCAGTAAACCCTGATGGGTTTACTTCCTCTTTGATTCCCTGCAAAGGTAAAGCATAATAGACTATTATGCATCGCATAGTAGTCCATTATGTGTCACTTACCTGACACAGGAGCCAGTGATGTCACCGCTGTCCCCTGTAGTCCGGAGCCTCCATCTTCTTGGTGGGTCTTGCTGCTCCGGCGCTGTCATTCGTCTGAGCCGCGATGACGTCACTCCCGCGCATGCGCACAGGAGCTGCCACTCGCGGCATATCGCCGTTAACTGCAGCGTGCTCAGTGCGCCTGCGCGCCGATGTCTACGGCGCATGCGCCTTAGACAGCGGTGCCTGTCTTTCGGCAAATATCTCCTAAACCATGTAGGTTTAGGAGATATTTATTGGACAGAAAAGTTTACAACCACTTTAAGGGACCTGTGGGCAGACAATAGAAAAAGAAGCATTAAACTGATAAGTTCCTTTCTCTGTCACTTTGCTCTCCTCCTATTAAAATGTTGCTTGTTGGCACATAGACAGTGCAGGACAGATGATTAGCTATTTGTGGTGGATGTGCCCCCCCCCCCCCCCAAGTCTGAACTCTATTTATTAGAGATTTCTACAGGCTGTCTAGAGGCTGCTAAGTCAAATTTAGGCACTTACACTGCTTGCATTTATTTATATATTAATGAATACAGAGCTACATTCATGTGTGTCTTTTATATCTGCTGGGAGATCGCCTTTATTAATTCTACCATATGACTAAAAGGGTTGTTATGGGCAAACACATGAGCCAGTTCACTGTGACCCCTGTGTATATCAACAACACTGCTGGGAAAGGTGTTTAGGTTAAATATTTGAAATTATTAATCTGGGGGAATAATTTATCCTTTAAAAATTACATCCATGACTCTTTTTATCCTACATATAAACCGATTGAATACTTTTTCTCTAAAGGGAGAATCAAACAGTTCAACTGGGGCTGAAATGTGTTTTTGTCGGTTATTTTTGGCAATTGAATGATTGATTCTTTACCAGCTGAGAGTAAAAGGAACAAGCAAAGCCTATGGATCTATAAAATATATGCACACTGATGCCTCATTACCACACTGTCACATGCAATAACTGAACCTATACATCATTGCCTTTAAAGAGCCCAAGCAATGAAAATCAGTCTTGTAGCTGGTATAAAAGTTACTTTGATGAAGGGATGGAAGAAGAATATGTTTAGGAAGCTGTCAGCGAGTGTGGTATTCTTAAATGTTAGTGAGCTATGTGACACTATGTTTAGTGACAAGGTCACAGTAAAGTTGGATGGATCTGGTATGCATGTGAAATGCGAGACAGACAGTTGATCTCTTAATGGGAAAAATAGCCTTAAAGAAGAAATCGGCAAAAGGCAAGTGTGCATGCATAGCCAAAGATATCATTAGAGTAGAAGAAGCACAGCCATGTTCAAAAAGAGAGCAGCAAAAGTGACAGCTTCAAATGAAAAACATTTTGTAATAATGGTAAATGTGTTAGAAAAAGATGTGCACACACGGTTATTTTTAAAAATACATTTGCAATGGTGTGCAGTGACTTATGACAAGTAGCAACCAATGAGAAATCAGTTTCAGGAGTTAGTGTTAGGAAAACCAATGAAAGCTGATTCCAGATTTGTTGCTAATAAACAGCACTGCTTTTTGCACACTACAGTTTTTAAGCATTATCTATTTATTTTTATTTTTTAAGGGATTAAGATACCAAAACTAAGTCCAATCTAGATCTAGTTTTTGGCACTAGTAAAGAATTAGCAATTGTTTTGGCATTTGCACAGTTTGAAATGGTCATTACATAAATAGCCCTCTACCCTCCAACACTGGGCACGATTGCGTTCCTACAAGCATGTTTGGTATTAGGATAATGTGGACATGCAGAGGTGACAAAATTATCACAATTTAAAGTTATTTTACTGCTAAAGTTTAAGAGGCAGTGTGCATATACACAGGCACACATTTCTGAAATGTTGAAATTAACAGTATCTAATCACTACAGTGTGCATTTATGGGAAAAGCAACGTAATACAAATAAGATAGAGTTACAATATTATACCATTAGTGTCAGACTTCATTTAATTGTATTGTATTGTAGTAGTGAGTAGGAATAATGTGAATGTATTTGTCTTAATATGTAGAGAAGCTGTAGGCGCATTAGTTTCCACCTGCATGTAAACATCAGTAACTATTGCTATCCAACTTGGAAAATAAATATGCTTATTTACCATTGTAGTAAGCTTTAGAACTTCTTTTAAAAGACCTATACTATAAATCTATAAATAATAACATATTTTGATACCAGTATACAATTAATACATGTGATAACAGTTTTTAGTTCATATACCTCATAATTCTTTTCAACAACATGAAACATTAGAGCGTTTTGGACAAACAAAGAAAATATCATTTTTCTCGTCTACATGCATGCAGTCCAGCAATGTCTGAATGGCATTTTTTTTTTCTGTCTTCATCTTTCAAACAGTGTTTCCCAGTGCTAAACCTTTCATCCAATTTCTAAATTGCTGCATTTGTAAATTTCAAAAGCAAGTGTAAGGGAATAGAAGTGGTAAAAAAAAAAAAAAGCACTTGTGAATTTTTCTCTTTGTTCGCTTTGATTTTATTGGTGTTCAGCCGGTCCCAAGCAGCAGCATGTATTGCCATTCCTTCACTCCATTCTATTCAACCATCAACATTGAGGAATGAAAGCTTTGTGTAAGCTCTAGGTCAATGATGGTGAACCTTGGCACCCCAGATGTTTTGGAACTATATTTCCCATGATGCTTATGCACATAATGGGAAATGTAGTTCCAAAACATCTGGGGTGCCAAGGTTCACCATCACTGCTCTAGATAAACCTCCAGTTCATGCTTAGATGGTGTGACTGCCTCTCCTGCCCAATGGAAAAGCACTGGACCAATCAGTGTCACATGTGAAGAAGGAAAGAGATTCAGAACCTTCTCTGAAGTATTTTCTTAGCTTCCAATGGTTGAGCAGATCAGCAAGGGAGAGAAGGAAAGGAGAGTATATACTGCTGGGGAAGAGAACATTAAAGCCCCGTACACACGAGCGGACTTTTCGACATCCAAACTCCGACGGACTGAGTCCGTCAGACTATCCGATCGTGTGTGGGCTGCAACGGACTTTAGCTCCGCTAAAGTCTGACGGACTTTAGAAATGAAGCATGCTTCAAATTTTCCCGACGGAACTCCGCCGGACCCGGTCCCCTTCGAAAAATTCGCTCGTGTGTGTGCTACTCCGACGGACTAAAACCGACGCTAGGGCAGCTATTGGCTACTGTCTATGAACTTCCTACGTCGAATCCAGTCGTACGTCATCACGTTCGACTCCGTCGGAGTTTGGTGTGATGGTGTGTGGTCAAGTCCGTTCGGTCGAAAAGTCCGCCAGAACTCCGTCGGAACTCCGTCTGAACTCCGGCGGAACTCCTTTGGAGGTCTGTCAGACTTAATCCCTCTCGTGTGTACGGGGCTTAAAGGAAACCTACAGAGTTGCTCTGCATTGGCAAAGCATAGGTTTCTTTTAACCACTTGCTTACTGGGCACTTAAACACCCTTCCTGCCCAGACCAATTTTCAGCTTTTGGTGCTCTCACACTTTGAATGACAATTACTCAGCCATGCAACACTGTACCCAAATTAATTTGTCCTTTTTTTCCCACAAATAGAGCTTTCTTTTGGTGGTATTTGATCACCTCTGGGGTTTTTATTTTTTGCGCTATAAATGAAAAAAGACGCATATTTCTTTGTTTCTGTGACAAAATTATGCAAATTATTAATTTTTCTTCATAAATTTTGGCCACAATTTATACTGCTACATATCTTTGGTAAGAATAACCCAAATTAGTGGATATTATTTGGTCTTTGTGAAAGTTAGAGAGTCTACAAGCTGTGGTGCGAATCATACAAAATTGATCACATCTGATGTACTGGTGGTCTATCTCACTTCTTGCGACCCGAACAAGTCAGGAAAGTACAAATACCCCCCAAATGACCCCTTCTTGGAAAGTAGACATTCCAAGGTATTTAGTAAGAGACATGGTGAGCTTTTTGATGTTGTCATTTTTTCCCACAATTCTTTGCAAAATTAAGATTTTTTATTTATTTATTTTTTTTCCCACAAAATTGTCATTGTAATAGGTTATTTCTCTCACATGGCATGTGTATACCACAAATGACACCCCCAAAAAAATTCTGCTACTCCTCCTGAGTATTACAATACCACATGTGTGGGACTTTTTCACAGCCTGGCCACTTAGAGAGACCCAACATGCAGGGAGCGCCATCAAGTGTTCTAGGAGCATAAATTACACATCTAACTTGTTGACTATCTATCACACTTTTGAAGGCCCTGGAGCATCAGGACAATGACATGTGACACTGATGACAGATGGCACTGATACGTGGCACTGATGACATTTATACGTGTCACTGATGACACGTGGCACTGATGACAGATGGCACTTATACGTGGCACTGATGACAGATGGCACGTATACGTGGCACTGATGACAGATGGCACTTATACGTGGCACTGATGACAGATGGCACTAATACGTGGCACTGATGACAGATGGCACTAATACGTGGCACCGATGACAGATGGCACTAATACGTGGCACTGATAATGCGTGACACTGATGACAGATGGCACTGATAAGTGGCATTGCTGACACGTGACACTGACAACAGATGGCACGTGACACTGACAACAGATGGCACGTGACACTGACAGGTGGCACTGGTGACAAATGGCACTGATACGTGGCACTGATGACAGATGGCACTTATACATGGCACTGATGACAGATGGCACTAGGGACAAATGGCACTGACAACAGGTGGCACTGGGGACAGATAGCACTAACAGGTGGCACTGGGGAGGATGGCACTAGGGGGGATGGCACTGGGCGAATGGCACTGGGGGAAGATGACACTGGGGCAGGATGGCACTGGGGTGGATGGCACTTTTTTTTATTTATTTTTTTTTTTTTTTACTTACGGCCGCTGCAGCCGTTTATCTCTCCCTTCTCACACGCTGTCTGTGTGAGGAGGGAGAACGACGCTGAGAGATGATCTCATATGTTTACAAATGAGATCATCTCTCATTGAACACGCCAGTCGCGCTGTAAACGGCCGCTGTGATTGCCCGTTTACAGCGATCCGAGAGACACGGCCAGCACAGAACTTCCCCGATGCGCGCTCCCGGGAGCGCGCATTGCGGAAGTAAACAGGAGGCCGTCCAGGGAGTCCCGGCAGTTAGCGTCCGCTCTGTAGCCGTCTTTCGGCTATAGGGCCGGCGCGAAGCGGTTAAAAAAAAATTATCGCTACAGGTTAAGTGACCCGAAATATATAAGACTTTATTTTACAGTATAAAGACAAAAATACATTGTGTGCCATTGCTGTTTTCCTTTTGAAAAATATACTGACCCAGTATGCAGCAGCCCATGTCCAGTTCAGTGACTCACCATAAGCTGTCTGATTTTATCTATATATACATATACACACACACACTATATTACCAAAAGTATTGGCACATCTGCCCTTACACGCACATGAGCTTTAATCTCATCCCAGTCTTATGCCGCATACACACTATCGGATTTTCCGTTGGGAAATGTTCGTTGTGAGCTTGTTGTCAGAAAGTCAGACCGCGTGTATGCTCCATCGGACATTTGCTGTCGGAATTTCCGCCCCAAAAATTTTTCTTAGCAGGTTCTCAAATTTTCCACCAACAAAAGTCCGATCGTGTGTACACAAGTCCACGCATGCTCGGAATCAAGTACAAGCCGGAAGCGATCGGTCTTGTAAAACCAACATTCGTAATGGAGATAGCATATTCATCACACTGCAAATTTTGAAATCTCTCAATTCAGCGCATTCTCCTCTTCTTTATAATGCTAGAATAATGATTCTTTTTCCTTGCTGCTGATATTCAAAGAGTTCTGCCAAACTGTTTTTTTTATTATTTCTCGTGATCTCATGAATAATCTTTGTTTTTTCTTCCCTCATGATCTCCATATATTTTTTGCTTTTTGTTTTTTCTCATGATCTTCAGAATCATTTTTTTTTTCCTAGTGATCTCCATAATATTTTTTATTCATTTTGTGTGTCAAGTTAACACAACACCATTGTTATCTTGTATTTTTTAACTTCAAAGAGATACAACTATGTTGGTGTCCCTTGTTCATTTGACATTGTATTTTTGGAATGTACCTGCCTACTTAAAACAAACTGTCCTTTTTGAAGTAAAACACATAGCCAAGTATTTGTCAAAAAAAAAAAATTAGACATTTAATAGGGGTCCTAACAAAATAAAGAGGACGCTGGAGAAACAGTTGGAATTGGTGAAGCCTTTGTACCCCAGGGCAGACATCAATTATTTGATTGGCAAAATTGGTAACCTGAGGAGTCCATTTAATAGGGGGCACAATACGGTACAGGACTCTGAGTGACTGGGAGCAGCAGCCTATGTTCTCTCTTGGGTGGCTGTATTGTTGGCTGTATTGTTGGTGATGTTGCTGGAGGTGGGTGGGGTTGCTGGAGGTGGTGGAGGAGTATGGTCCAACTCACACAGGTGACTTTTATTTGTGAGTTGGCCCCTCATCCCCTTGTTTAGGGCCTGAAGATGAGGCGTTGGCCCTCCTCCATGCGTTCCAGTTTACTCGCTGTCAGATAGCCATACAACTCGGGGCTACCAGGGGTCGTTGTTAGTACCGCAGTAGCCTGGCGAGTTAAGGTAGTCACTGACTCCTCCAGGTTCCTCGACCTTCCTGGTCCTTTTGGTTTGAAGACAGAGGGGAGGAACCTGTGATTCAGTCAGGCTGCTTGCCAGGGCCTCCTCCTGGCTGAGACTTTCCTGTGTATGAAAATGGTACATAGTTTTAATTTTTTGTTCATCAATCACACACAATTTTGAGCTCACAACTGTTGCAAATTGAATGTTAACAAATAAAAAAGACTATCCTTCTGACCCCAGCATTTTTCATTCTTGTCCCAATCATTTTTGGCTACTATTGTCTGTTGATATGTAAACCACTTTGCTAAATCAGAAATTAGTGATCAATAACATCTAGTTAACATCATTCAAGAAATATGTTCAACAATGCTATACCTGGCTCAAGGGCTTCTCCACATCTTCTTCCTGGGTGGAAGGCCCAGGTTGTACTTCAGGAGCCTCATCTGATGTTGAAGGAAGTGTGGAAGGAAGTTTAGATAGTGATGGCCTGGGTTCACTCAGGTCTGACAAAAAAGCAGTCTGTTATAGTACCAAAGCTGGGGACATTTATGTCATCTGCTGCTGCTCCTGATCTCATGGAATCCTTGACCTTTTTGCGCTCCCTATTATATGTGCTCCTCAGGTTAGCAATTTTGGCCTTCAAATAGGTGATGTCTGCTGTGGGATACACAGGCTTCACCAATTCCATCAGTTTCTCCAGCGCTGCCTTCCTCTTTAGCTTGTTGGAGTAGTCACTGTTTTTGACTTGCCAGAGACATGGCAGCTCCCTGTACATGTCCAGGAATCTGGGCAGGAAGTCTGGGTCAGTAAATTTTTCAACCATTTTCTCTGCAAGACACAACACAAGACAAACCCTAATGTCAGGCTAAACTCACCTAATCTTGTCCCAATATAGGCCTCAATTTCTTAAGCAGTATAGACCACTAACCACGGATGCCCCAAGTTAAAATTGTACCTTTGTTTGCATGATCTGTGCTTACAATCCTCTGTCCTCCACTCACAGATCATACGTACGACACCCGCGTGTTATACTTTATATTCACTGCGTATGCGTGAAACTCCGCCCCTGTCCTTCTTTCTAGTGTATTCACCGCCTCTTCTCTTTCAGGGCAGAGGGAAAGCACATGGCAGAGACACAGCAGGTGCCTGCAGAGTGCAGCAACGACGAGGACGAGGAAAGCCCGGAGCAAGGAAGTTCCAGATCCAGGACGAGACATAAGGTCTCAAATATGCCCTTTGTAGAGATGGTGGAGATGATGGACATCTTGAAGAGGGCAGACTATGATGGGAAGTATGGACCGTACAGCAACCCAAATGTGAGAAAGGCCAAGATCATGACTAAAGTTGTGAGAAGTCTACACAGGAATTTTGGGTTACGACGACCAAGGTGCAATTGAGGAAACGGTGGCCAGACCTGAAATTGAGGGAGCACGATCAGTATAGAAAGATCAGGAAGTGCTTCTAAAAAGTAAGTATTTTTCATGTGTTCCTATTATTATTAGTACTTTAGTGCAGCTCCATGTGCTTTTCTGTTTCAATATGTTTATTGAGAATTTTTGAATAAACAGTAATAAACAAGAGATTACAATCAACTCCTTGTGAGCCCTCGCAGGGGCCACTAATCGTGAATACAAACCCAAAGGGCTAACCATCACAATATATTTCTAGTAAACTCAAGATAAGGAAGGGAGATGAGCAAGAGATGGAATCTAGACTGGTTCAGTACCAAACAACTCGTTCCTTTATCATTTCCTGCGAGTAAGCCCTGTTCCTACTACCCCCGTCCATGGGTGGTAACAGTTTTTATTAGCAATGGGAGAGATTACTAAGGAGAGTGAAGAGAGATAGGGAACAGAAGAAAGAAGGGTAAAGAGAAAAAAAGGGGGAGGAAAGGAAGGGGGGAAGCTCGGGCTCGGACGCCCCGCCAGGGGAATTTAGACCAAGCCCAGGCATGCCGCTTGAAGCGTGGGGAACTCATAAGAGATTCACGGATCCCAGATCTTTAGAAATTTAGCATGAGAATCATGGACAATACTGGACATACGTTCCTGAAGTAACATAGCAGTCATGCGTGTCTTAACCCCTTGAAAATCTACCTGTTGTGACTTCCAGGCTTGGGCAATGGTCAGCTTGGCCGCTATAAACAGATAGGTAGCCAGCTTCTGTTGAGGGCCACGCAGGCCAGGAACCGGGCAATGTAGGAGAGCTAGCCTAGCGTCCCTTCGAATCGTTAGATGAAAGAGTGTCTGCAGTAAGCCAAAGATCCTAGACCAGAGCCCCACCAACCTTGGGCAAGCCCACCATGTGTGCATGACATCACCTCGCTGTCCACAGTTGCGGAAGCATCTGTCAGTACTCCCAGGGAATGCCCGAGCCATGCGGGCAGGTACCCAATACCATCGGAACATTACTTTATATGCGGCCTCTAGGGTATTTGTGTTGAACGAGCATTTGGCGACCGTGTGCCAGGCTCTGTTCCAATCCTCTGGGTCTACTGGGGCCTGAAGGTCCTTTTCCCATTGAGTCATATAAGAGAGGGGTGCCGATGGTGGGCGACCATTCAGGGAGGCATAAATGGCCGAAATGAGGCCCGGGGACCCTGGGGAGTGATGGCATGTATGTTCAAAAAAAGTTTTTTGGAAGGGATAGGTGGACGTGCGGCGCAATGCTACAATCCAGTGCTTTAATTGGATAAAGTGATAATGCTCCGTGACCGGCGCCCCCTGCATTTCCCTGATACTCTCCCAGGAGGGGAATGAACGTGAAGATAGAAAATTTTGGACTTGTGGGTAGCCATGCGAAGACCACCAGGAGAATGCCTGGGGCTCCACCAGACCGGGTGGGAAAAGAGGGTTATGGGTGATGGGGAGTAGGGGTAGGAAGGGGGACATCAGATTGTTAGCCGAGCGAACTGAGTCCCACACCTGCAGACCGTGAAGCAGCATGGGGCTCAGAGAGGGAGGGCGTAGATTCCTGGGAAACCAGAGGAGTGCCTGAAGTGAACACGGGTCAGAACCAGGTACCTCTAGGAGCACCCACAGAGGAACATCCGTGGTTGCATGAAGCATGGTCAATGGGGAGATCTGGGCCGCTATGTAGTATTTAGAGATATTGGGGACCCCCAGGCCTCCCCGGAGCCTATGGGTATAAAGGATCGCTCTAGGTACCCTGGGGCGTTTGCGCGCCCATATAAATTGGAGGATCCTATTCTGCAGGAGTCGGAGGAAAAAAGCGGGTACCCGGACAGGCAAAGTGCGAAAATAATAAAGGACTTTGGGGAGGATCGTCATCTTCGCCACTGAGATCCTCCCTACCCAGGAGAGTGAGGGAAATTGCCAGGCTTGCATAAGGGTGGACACCATGCGTAATTGGGGATAATAATTGGCAGAGAATAGGGAGGAGTAGGCTGGAGTCAATTTGACACCTAAATAGTCAATCGAGTGAGATGCCCAATGATAAGGAAAATGGTCCTGAAGTCACTGTACCAGTTCCAGAGGGAGGTTAACATTCAGCGCTGTGGTTTTGGAGGGGTTAATTTGAAGACCAGAGAAGGCTGAAAATTGGTCTAATACAAGTTGCAGGTTGGGCAGGGAGATGAGCGGGTTTGAAATGGTCAAAAGGGCGTCGTCCGCAAATAGGTTCACTTTGTATTGAGTGCCCGCGTAAGGAATTCCCGAGATATCACTATTGGCCCTGATCGCTGCCGCCAGCGGCCCCAATGCCAGGATAAACAGTGCCGGGGACAGGGGGCAGCCCTGTCTAGTTCCCCGGAGTATCGGGAAAGGGTCAGAAAGGAAGCCCGCGTATTTTACTGACGCCGACGGTGCGGAATAGAGGGCCTGGATCCATTGCAGGAAATGTGGACCAAATCCCCATTTGGTTAGAACAAAATAAAGGTAATCCCACAAGAGCGAATCAAACGCTTTATATATATCTAGGGAAAGCAAGAGTCCTGGTATTTTGCGCTGATTAAGTATATGGAGGAGATGGACCACCTTGCGGACATTATCCCCCGCCTGGCGACCGGGCACAAAGCCCACCTGATCCCTGTGAATGAGGGCCTGAAGATATCTGTTGACCCGCGTACTTAGGACCTTGCCCAGTACCTTCAGGTCAACATTCAACAGGGAGATGGGACGAAAGGACTGTGGGTCCATGGCTTCCTCAGACGACTTAGGGATCATAGAGATATGGGCTTTCAGCGAGTCCGGCGAGGGTCTCGCACCGTCCCGCCAAGCGTTGAAATAAGATGTGAGATGGGGCGTGAGCAGGGGTGCAAATGTCTTATAATATAGACCAGTAAAGCCGTCCGGACCCGGAGCCTTGGAAGGCTTAAGGGACTTTAGGGCTTTGGCGACCTCCATTTCAGTTATAGGAGCATTCAAATTATCTTGTGCCGCCAAAGACAATATAGGAAGGTCAATCGATTGGAAGAATCTCTCAGCCTTGTCTTGGTCGAAGGCTGTCGGTCTATTATATAGGGATGAGAGGAAGGAGGCAAAGCCTGCTACTACTTTAGATGGATTTGACGTAAATCCCCCTCCCGTCACCTGTAGTCGAACCGACCTGCCCGGACATCCCACCAAATTAAGTTTCCTAGCCAACATAGGACCAGGTTTGTTCGAGCAACTATAAAACTTATACTTGGACCAGCGCAGGGCCTTTTCCGCCTGAGCAGAGGCGAGCAAGTCCAACTCAGTGGCCAATTTGTCACGTGTCCGCCTATGGGTTACCGTAGGGTGCGCCTTCCATGTCACATCCGCCGCCTCTAACAAGGAGGTCAATTCTCGTATCTGCTGCTCCCTGGCCCGTTTTGTACGGGAAGCGATCTGGATCAAATGGCCCCTGACCGTCGCCTTGTGGGCTTCCCACAAGGCGACTTGAGAGTCGACTGAGCCTACATTTTCCGCAAAATAAGTTTGGATATGAGTTTCTATCTGGGAGGATGTAGCTTTCGTACTCAGGAGAGATTCGTTAATCCGCCAGAGGTAGGCCGGGCGGGAGAATCCCGCTAAAGTGATTCCAAAGATAAGGGGATCATGATCTGACCATGGAGAGGTGGCAATAGCAATCTTTTGTACCAATGGCAGGGAGCTAAGTTGCAGAAACACGTGGTCTATCCTACAAAAACTCTGATGGGGGTTAGAAAAAAAGGTAAAATCCTGAGACAATGGATGCTGCTCACGCCACACGTCAACCATGCCATAAGATTGGAAAAAATTATGCAATAGTTGTTCCTGAGAGGCATCACGGGACGGAGGCACTTCCCTGAGACTACGCCTGTCCAAAGAGGAGTTAAAAACAGAGTTGGAGTCTCCCATCATAATCAGAAGGCCTTTTTGGTGCCTGGTGATCACTTGGAGTAGGTGGGAGAAAAACCTCTGCTGAAATGATATAGGAGCGTAGTATCCAACCAAAGTGACCTCCTGGTCCCACAGGGTGCCCTGCAGGATCAAATATCTACCCGTAGGGTCTGCTATTTCTTTAGAACAGATAAATTGGAGGTTACGCCGAAAGGCCATCAGCACCCCTCTTTGCTTCTCAGTATGTGCTTTTCTTTATTGTTGCACAGTTTAAAATGGCAAGTTTGAGGTTCATGGGCACAGTATTCATTAGTATTAACCATCGTTCGCTCACTAATATCTAGTTAACCTGCATCTGCCAACGTTTTTGGCAGATGCAGGTTAACTACATTTGTTCATGTCTATTTGTATGAAAAGAAGTTTAGTACATTGTTGTCTAGATGTGTTTGTAACTATAAGGAGATACAAACTAGATTCAGTGTAAGGAGAGGACACTCAGCAGCTGTTTACACATCTGGACACAGGAGCACTAGTGTGGGACACCATAACAACCTCTTTATGGTGTCCCATGCAGGTGCTCCAGTGGATACTAGGGGTCTCTCCATGTGTGAAACTTGCACACAACAGGTAAGTATTCCAGCTTTTGAAAGGGAAAAAAATCATGTCTTCAGCTTGGACCTCTGCCAAAACAGAAAATTGGGCAACAATTCCAAGCAATGTTTCATATTACTATTTCTCACCTCAAATATCTGTCTGATAAGTATACCTTTTTTGTATTCACAAAAAAAAGAATCAGGACATCTGAGGACACCAGGACCCCCACATATCCTGAAGAAGGGGAATTCAAAACACAACATGAGGATGTTGATTCCGAGGTTCAGGAAGTGGGTGAAATGGTGACCACAACAGGTCAGTGTCCGATACCACAGCTTCAGGTAATAGATGTATGCCTGCATATTTATAATACATTGTGTTTTTTTTAGGTGATGTGGATGTTGTGAAAGAAGAAACTCTCTTCAACAGTACAAGTGCACAAATCCTCATCAGCAAAATAATGGTGTGCAACTGGGATTTAGAGACGGTCAAGGAAAACATCAATGATGTTAAAAAAAGACTGACCAACATCATTGATGTTTTAGCCAAAATCTTAAAAAAAAAAAAATACATGTTGTAGTTGTTGTTTATGTTTTTCAATTTTTTTTTAAAGTAATTTGAAAGTCAAATTTTGAAGATGCACACAGTGTGTCAACATGTGCGAGATCACATCATGGTGGATCAAAATATGTGTTTCGGGGGTGAAACCCCTTCCTCTCATCTACTTTAGTTGTGAGGAAGGGGTTGCACCCACAAAACACGTACATTGATATTCCATGATGGCAGATAGCACATGTTAACACACTTGTCTTTTCTCAACATCTATCAAAATAGATGTCGGGAAAAGACACACATTTTAGGCATGGGATCATGATGGAAATCCACATTTTGAGTCCCAATTTGTGTGCATCTTCAAAATTTGGCTTTTAGAGGGGTGAGATCACCCCATCTGATCAAGGCAAAATCAACACAGTTTTGACATACTAATGTCTCATATGGCCTTCACTTTATCAAAGTTGAACTTTGTAAGTTCCTGGGTTGGGGATGTGGATGTTATGTTTTTAAACATGCCTGTTTAGCCACAAAAAAGGCTATATCTGCTGTCAAACATACATGTTGTACACCAAAGATGTTGGTTTGTTTAAAAACCCTTTTATAATGCACATGTGAATGTGCTTGGAGTAAAATGTTTTATACTCAACAATGTGTGGCTTCTTCTTTAAATGTTCAATACAATTTTTTAGATAAGTTGTTGTAGTTACAGTGACAATGGGAGTTATTTACTAAAGGCAAATCCACTTTGCACTACAAGTGCACTTTCAGTGCAAAGTGGATTTGCCTTTAGTAAATAACCCCCACAGTGCTCTAAAATTTGCCCCAATCAGGCAATTTTAGGGACTCCAAGCAATTAATTGAGTTGAAAAGGATGATTATTTTTATCATTAATGCATACATTAACAACAAAAACATTGTGTGTGTGTAGCAGACCCACAGCACAATATAATAGTTAGCTGAAGAAGAGATTGTCAGCTCATGTATCAAATAAGTTACGTTTGCACTATTGAAGAAAATGGGCAAAAATAAAAGGCTGTTGGAGAACCTAGGAGACAGATAAAAGAAATACAAGCAGTAAATCAAATTAAATATGAGTTCAGTTTTTACCAACAAATTTATTTTAAAAAGGTTTTAATCATTATCTGGCATATCAATTGCCCCCCTACCTGCAAAGTACTCCAGATAGCTTTGCCATACTTCACGGGCACTTTGGGGGAGCAAGCCAGGACAGCCAGGTTCAAGTGCCGTCATGTTTTGGTCCATTGAGCCGGCCTCAGTCGCAACTGAGGCCAGGTTGTTGGCTGCATATTTTCTTAAAAAATGGTGCAAAATGCAGCAGCAAAGAATAATGTGGTTTAGTTTATATTCCGCCATATTTATTGAAGTGTAGAATAGGCGGAACTGGCTGGCCATTATGCCAAAGGCATTTTCCACCACTCTTCTGGCTCTGGCCAGTCGGTAGTTAAAAACCCTCTGGTCCGGGGTGAGGGTCCTCATAGGGAATGGGCACATCAGATGGTCCCCAGCGCAAATGCTTCATCTGCTACAAACACAAATGGGAGGCCCGCCACGTGGTCTGCTGGGGGAGGCAAGCCGAAGCTGCCATTCTGGAGCCGTCTGAAGAATTCCGTCTGGGTGATGACTCCACCATCCGACATCCGGCCATTCTTCCCCACATCCACAAAGAGGAATTCATAAGTCGCCGACTCCACTGCCAAGAACACAATACTACTATACCCCTTGTAGTTAAAGTAGTACGACCCTGAGTTGGGGGGGGGGGGGGGTGGGACGATGTGGACGTGTTTCCCATCTACAGTCTGCCATTCCTGTGGGTTGGAAAGAAATCCACATAAGGTCCACTTATCAGATTCCTCACCCCCTCTGATGGTCCATTGTAAAAATTTTATGGTGGGGGATGGGTAGATGTTTTGGACAGGAAACCCTCTCCACTTCACTGAGAGCTGAATGCATAAATAATGTGCATTACTACTTACTTACACTATTGACAGACTAATGGACAGGTAAGAATTGTCATAATACAAAAATATGAATACACACTGTCCAAATTAAAGCACATTTTTACATTCTGCAATTACCTAGCAAGATAATAGGAGAACAAAACTTTAAACAGTACCATTTGAAAGTGTTCAGACAGGTACTTGCACTAAATGCCTTGGTGAATTCATCCATAAATATGAACACAAAAGAGGTTGTTATAGTGTGTATGGGTTTGGCAAAGTTAGCAGATAGAGTATTAGTATTGGTTGACTTAGCAGTTGTGGGGGAGGGAGGGTTCTAAATGGGTTTTGGCCCCCCAAAAAAAGCCTCTTGCACTCTTCCTGAATTTAAGGACAACAATAACATTTTGACACATTTTAGGGGGTGTTTAAGGTAAGCACTACAATGGATAAAATATATTGTTATGTGACTAGGCTAGGTGTGCATTGGCCCAGGATAGCATGCTGGGGAGGTTAGTGAAGGCAAACATGCTTGAAGGACAAAAAAGAATGCATGAGGACAAAGAGGATTGTCACGTCCGGGAGATGAGGCCGAGATGCTGAGAGGGCTCCCCTTGCGGCCGAGTGCAGCACAACCCTGAAGGTGATACAGGGATGCAATGCCCACAGTGGCACAGGTTGCCAGGTAGCAGCAGCAGAGGACAAGGGCCTGGTGAATAGGAGTCCGGGGCAACCGTGCTAGGAAGTTCAGTAGAGAGGTCAAACCAAGCTGAGGTTCAAACACGGGAGGTCAGTCCTCGGAGATTTAGATGAGACCGGAAGCAGGAGTCTGAGCCAAGCCGAGATCGGGTGCAGGAAGCAGACAAGGAACGTCGGGTACAAGCCAAGGGTAGAAGCCAGGAGAACAACAGGAACAGGTTAAACAAGCCGGGTCGGTACACAGGAGGTCAAGTCAACAAGGATCACAGGCACAGGTACACAGGAGAGCTGACGATAATCCAGCGATGCGGCTCTGTCAGGTAAACGTTTAAATAGACGAGATGACCGGGTCACGTCGTGGGCGCGTCGGAGCGATCGTACGGCTACGTAGAGTACTCGTAACATCCCTGCGCATGCCCGCCCGGTTAGGCGTAGCGTCGGTCGTTCGTTTAGAAACTACTATGCGTTTACGTGGGCGCCGACGCGCGCTAACACGAACGTGCCTCGCGAGATTGCGGCTTTTTCCCTGACAGTGCCCCCCCCCCAAGGGGCAGCCTCCGGATGCCCAACCGAGCCCATTTTTCAGGGTACCGGCTGCGGAAACTGTGTATAAGTTTAGGAGCATGTACGTGACTAGCAGGCTCCCAAGAGTTCTCCTCAGCAGAATACCCCCTCCACTTGATCAAAAACTGAACAGTCCTACCTCTCCGGCGGCAGTCAAGGATAGATTCAACTTCGTACTCAGTTTCTTCATCAACTTGAACTGGAGGCGGGGGCACTTCTTCTCTTCCTGAAAAAGGGCTGAAGGTAACACGTTTAAGCAGAGAAACATGGAATACAGGGTGGATTTTAAAAGATTCAGGTAAAACGAGCTCAAATGCTACAGGATTGATCTCCCGTTTAATCTCAAAAGGACCCAGAAATTTAGGTCCCAATTTCCGGGATGGACATGGCAGCTTAAGATTTATCGCTGAGAGCCACACCTTGTCCCCTGTCTTGAAGGCGGGATTAACCCTTTTCCCCTTGTCGTACTGTCTCTTGTACTGTTCCTGAGCCTTCTTCATGGTGTCTCGGAGCATTTGGTAGTTTGCCTGAATAAGGTTTACCCTATCTTGAACTGCCGGGACAGAGGATTCAGGAATGACATTAGGCAGAAATGAGGGATGGAATCCGTAATTCGCCCAGAAAGGCGATTGATTGGTAGAAGCGTGTACTGAGTTGTTGTAGGCAAATTCTGCACAAGGTAACAAGGAAGCCCAATTATCCTGGGAAAAGGAACAGAAGCATCGTAGATATTGCTCTAATGTCTGGTTGGTCCTCTCAGTCTGACCGTTGCTCTGTGGGTGATAGGCTGAGGACAGGCATATTCCAATCGAGAGCAGTTTACAAAGTTCCTTCCAAAACTTAGAGGTGAATTGTACCCCTCTATCTGATACGATGCTATCAGGTACCCCGTGTAATCGAACAATTTCCTTTATAAAGGTCTTCGCTGTATCCAAGGCAGAGGGAGTTCCTTTCAATGGCACAAAGTGCGCCATCTTGGACAGGCGGTCTACCACTACCAAGATAGTCGTAAACCCTTCAGAGGGAGGTAACTCTACGATGAAATCCATGGAAATTTCTTTCCATGGTTTCTCCGGGACTGGCAGTGGTCTTAACAGACCCCAGGGTCTGGCGTTGCATCCCTTGTTACGTTGACAGGTGGTACAGGAGTTAACGTAGTCTTTACAATCCGTCTTTAGGGTAGGCCACCATAGGGACCGCTGTACAAGGTCAATTGTTTTTCGAACTCCAAAGTGGCCTGCTAGTTGGTGGTCGTGGAAAGTTTTTAATACCAGTAACCTGGCTTGCCGGGGAACAAAGATCTTGTCTCGATGCCATAAAAGCCCTCCTTGGCTTCTTAGAGAAGAAACTTCAGACTCCGTACACTGGCTAGAGGCCTGCTCTATTGAAGACCTCAGATCCGGTTGTATTAGTAGAAAATTTTGGGGAGACAAGATTGTACTGGGTGGAGCATCCTCCGGAGTATCAGGAAACATCCGGGACAAAGCGTCTGCTTTGCCATTCTTAGATCCTGGGCGATAGGTTAGGTGAAAATTAAACCTTGAAAAGAATAAAGCCCATCGGGCCTGTCGGGGTCTCAGGCGTTTGGCCGTACGGAGGTATTCTAGGTTCTTATGATCCGTGAAAATGAGGACGGGGTGAGCAGCACCTTCCAAGAGATATCTCCATTCTTCTAAAGCGGTTTTAATCGCCAGAAGTTCCCGATCCCCCACATCGTAGTTCCTCTCTGGGGAACTCATCTTCCGAGAGAAAAAGGCTACGGGGTGAAGTAAAGCCTTGGAACCCTGACGCTGAGATAGAATCGCCCCTGTGGCCACCTCCGAGGCGTCAACTTCTAGCACGTAGGGCAAGGCGGGGTCTGGATGCTGCAGGATTGGTGCGGTAGTGAAGAGGGTCTTGAGCTGGTCAAAGGCGGACTGCGCTGCTGGGGACCAATGGAATTTGGTGTGTAGACGAGTAGTTTGAGTGATGGGTGCCACAATGGTGGAGAAGTTCCTTATGAATCTTCGGTAGAAGTTGGCAAACCCAATGAATCTCTGAACCCCCTTCTTGTCGGAGGGAGCGGGCCAGTCCAGGATAGATTTCACCTTTTGGGGATCCATGGCAATTCCACCTGTGGTAATAATAAGTCCCAGAAATTGAATAGATTCTTTCTCGAAATCGCACTTCTCGGCCTTGACATATAACCCATGCGTTCTAAGGATGTATAGTACCTTTTTAACATGCACTCTGTGAAGTTCCAGAGAGGTTGAGAAGATAAGGATGTCATCAAGATAAGCGACCACAAAGTGGTCTAGATGTTCCCGGAGGATATCATTGATGAAATGCTGGAAGGTTGCTGGAGCATTACATAGTCCGAATGGCATGACTAGGTACTCGAAATGCCCGAATCTCGTTCTGAACGCCGTCTTCCACTCGTCCCCCTCCCGGATACGGACAAGGTTGTAAGCCCCACGTAGGTCAAGTTTGGTGAAAATACGTGAGGTGTGGAATCTTTGGAAGAGTTCGGGGATGAGCGGGAGTGGATAACGGTTTTTTAGGGTGATATTGTTCAATTCCCTATAGTCCACACACGGTCTTAAGGTCTTGTCTTTTTTTTCCACGAAAAAGATGCCTGCACCGGCGGGGGATGAAGAGGGACGAATGAATCCCTTGGCCAAGTTCTCATCAATATATTGTCTCAGGGCCTCAAGTTCAGTTTCTGAAAGGGGGAATATCCGGCCAAATGGAATGGGGGCCCCCGGAAGTAACTCGATGGGGCAATCGTAGGGACGGTGTGGCGGTAGAATATCGGCTTTCTTCTTGTCGAAGACATCTTTGAATTCCTGGTACGCTGCTGGAATGTCAGGATGTGGACTGGGTACGGGTTGGATGGTCAGACAACGGGACAAGTCACCTGATTCGGGATCCAGGCAATGTTGTTGGCAATAGGCAGACGTGAAGGACACCTCCTTCTTGATCCAATCAATCCTGGGGTTGTGTGCCTGCAGCCAGGGGGTCCCCAGGATAACGGGAAACATTGGAGAACTCAGGACATCGAACTTTAGGAATTCCCGATGACCTGAATCAGTGATCGTTAGGATGGGTATGGTTTCTTTGGTAACATGGCCAGAGCTAGGTAAGGAGCCATCGGCCAGGTGCACGGTCAATCTCTGCTTCTTGAGGTTGAGTGGAAGGGCCAGACTTTTAGCCAGGGCTAGATCCAGAAAACAGCTACAGGCGCCAGAGTCAAGTATTGCCTGTAGCGGGACCCTCTTGCCTGCTACCATCAAAGTGACCGGAAGGGTGACGTGGGTGGAGGCCAACCTTGTCACCTGTAGGTGAAATGGGGTACAGAGGACAGGTCTACTTGGTCTTGTAGGGCAATTGTCTATGAAATGTCCTGATTCCCCACAATAGAAACAAAGGCGTGCCTGTCGGCGATACAGTCTTTCTTCAGAGGTTAAGGCGGGACGGGGCATGTTATACGGGACAGCAGTCATTGCTGGGTGAACCGAAGGTGGAGCCTGGGAAGAACAGGGAATCCGAGCACGTTCGGACTGACGTTCCCGAAGACGCCTGTCTAGCTGGATGGTGAGTTGGATAAGATCCTCGAGGGTAGAGGGAACCTCTAATCTGGCTAGCTCGTCTTTAAGAGCTTCGGACAAACCCATCCGATATTGATATCTGAGTGCTGCTTCATTCCAACCGGAGTCAGTACTCCATATGCGGAATTCTGCTGTATAGTCCTCTGCGGGTCGCTCGCCCTGGCGAAGGGCGTACAAGTTTGCCTCAGCTGTTGCCGTCCGAAAAGGATCGTCGTATAGGCGTGCCATGGCTTCGAAGAACAGATCCAGAGTTTCTACCGAAGGGCTGCGGTGTTCCAGCAGGCCATGGGCCCATGTCTGGGGATCGTCTCTTAACAGTGAAATGGTGAACCCCACCTTGGTTACTTCAGAGGAAAAGGTCTGAGGTTGCAGGGAGAAGTATAGGAAACATGAGTTTCTGAAGGATCGGAATTTCTTTCGGTCCCCATAAAAACGCTCTGGGGCTGGAACTCGTGGTTCTGGAGCGGTTGAGACTACTGGAGCAGGTACTTGACCAGGAGAGGTGGGCAATTCGAGACAGTGCTGTAGACGTTCCTTCAGCCAAAGATAACTTTCCTGGAGTTCCTGAATAGCTGGCGTAAGAGCCATAACTTCTTGTAGAATGGCTTCTTCTGGGGAGTTGCCTCTGTCGGCCTCTGACATGGCTGGATTATACTGTCACGTCCGGGAGATGAGGCCGAGATGCTGAGAGGGCTCCCCTTGCGGCCGAGTGCAGCACAACCCTGAAGGTGATACAGGGATGCAATGCCCACAGTGGCACAGGTTGCCAGGTAGCAGCAGCAGAGGACAAGGGCCTGGTGAATAGGAGTCCGGGGCAACCGTGCTAGGAAGTTCAGTAGAGAGGTCAAACCAAGCTGAGGTTCAAACACGGGAGGTCAGTCCTCGGAGATTTAGATGAGACCGGAAGCAGGAGTCTGAGCCAAGCCGAGATCGGGTGCAGGAAGCAGACAAGGAACGTCGGGTACAAGCCAAGGGTAGAAGCCAGGAGAACAACAGGAACAGGTTAAACAAGCCGGGTCGGTACACAGGAGGTCAAGTCAACAAGGATCACAGGCACAGGTACACAGGAGAGCTGACGATAATCCAGCGATGCGGCTCTGTCAGGTGAACGTTTAAATAGACGAGATGACCGGGTCACGTCGTGGGCGCGTCGGAGCGATCGTACGGCTACGTAGAGTACTCGTAACATCCCTGCGCATGCCCGCCCGGTTAGGCGTAGCGTCGGTCGTTCGTTTAGAAACTACTATGCGTTTACGTGGGCGCCGACGCGCGCTAACACGAACGTGCCTCGCGAGATTGCGGCTTTTTCCCTGACAGTGATATTCACAGCATATTACAATCATGGTAATTAGGGAATGATGAAATTAATACAATACATTAGCAAACATTAAATACATAGACTGTGATGTTAAAGGATAAAACTTACCTTAATATAGTCCTTCTGCAGGACTTGAATTATGGCAGAACAGGTCTTTGGAATAATGATTCCCAGAGCCTGGGGGGAGATCCCAGTCATGAGACTTCTCCCCATCGCCAAGTACCGCAAGGCGCAACTAGCCTCTGCTCGGGAGTGATGGCTTGCCGCATGCATGGTTAAAAAAAATTGCAATAGGTGTGTATTGATTGGTTTGCACAAAAGTTATAGCTTCTACAAAATAGGGGAAAGATTTATGGCCTTTTTTTATTTTTTTTTTATTTTTTTTTAACTATTTTTTTTTACTAGTAATGGTGGCGATGTGCGATATTGTGGCGGAAAGATCGGACAACTTTGACACTTTTTGGGGACCAGTGACATTTATACAACGATCAGAGCTAAAAATAGCCACTGATTACTGTATAAATGTCACTGGCAGGGAAGGGGTTAACACTAGGGGGGATCAAGGAGTTAAGTATGTCCTTGGGAGGTGTTTCTAACTGTGGGGGCAGTGTAGTGACTGGGAGTAGAGAGACATCGCTGTTTCTAAGCACTAGAAACAGCAGATCTCTCTCCTCTCCCTGACAGAATGGTGGATCTGTCTGTTTACATTGACAGATCCCCCATTCCCTCTCTCTCTGTTCCTGAAGTTCATCTTTAAATCTGAATCAGAGGATAAATATAAGAATCAGTGAGCAGGCTAACTGTGCCAAATTTAAATAAACATTTTGTACTTTTTTAACTGATTGTTATGATTATTGCACAGTTATATAATTTATGAGCTGGGTGAAAGATGACAATACAGTATATGAATTAAACAATATTACCAGGTATTTTTTCACTGACACATCAAATATCCCACAGACCAGTTATATAAAATAACTGAAAAGTGCAATATCGTGGATAATTAAATATTTTATGAAGCGATGACTCTTCGCAGGGGTTTATCAGTCATTTCGTAAGAGTAAAACTGTGAAACGTCTGTCAGTTTATTTACTGATCACAGCACTTGGAGAAGTGCTCTATACCATTTAAGTGGGTAATGACTGAATGGATCCTGGGGCATTAGGTTTTTGTCATTAAATCATTAATCAAACATCAATCATTTGTCAGAAGCTTCATGATATGGGCTTTATTGCTTGGTCATGTAACAAAATGCTCAATGCTATGAGCACTAAAAATTGCAAGATCTTATACAGTATATCTGGTTACAAGAAGGATATAATTTGTTTATGCAAAGATAAAAAGTTATTTTAAAACTTACATATATATATATATATATATATATATATATATATATATATATATTAAAAAAATTAAAAAAATTATATGCATAAATGTCAACATTTTAACGCGTAATAATTATAAAAATGACATTGTTTTAATATGCTAACATTTGTTTGTTGCCAAATAGGATGTCTGGTGTTCTCATTACGGTAGACTGAGTGTTTTAACACTGCTAAATGAAATACAATATAGGGAATAACACACAAGCATGTTATAATTCTTTGTGTATATATGGTTCCCTCTGCTGGTAAGAAAAGAAAAACAAGCAAACAGAAAATTGTGCACATGGGTTTGGGCCATAAAATACTGCCTCTCTCCACCTTTCTTAAATATTTTCATAGTATCAGTTTCCCAGTAATTAATCATTTATTTCAGACAAAATCCTTTTTTTTCCCCTTGATTGAGTAATCCAAATTAGCATAGCTTTAACTTTTTTTGGTGAAGTAATTTAACAATCTTTATGTCTTTAGTAAATGATCCTCAATGACCAATATTCCATACGTTCTCAGTGTAGTAGCAGAGATAAAAAAAAAAAAAAATGTGTGTGATGTATATTTTGTAAGGTGTCATGTATCTCCTTCTGATATCTCTTTAAGAGTTAAGATCATATATATATATACAGTGCCTTGCTAAAAAAGTTTAAAATATCCAATAGATTTCGTTCCACTTCACAATTGTGTCCCACTTGTTGGTGATTCTTCACAAAAAATTTTATATCTTTATGTTTGAAGCCTGAAATGTGGCAAAAGGTTGAAAAGTTCAAGGGGCCGAATACTTTCGCAAGGCACTGTATATATATAATATATATATATATATACACAATATATTTTAGCTACATCACAGTCAGGAAATACTACACAAGGTACTGAGGTTTAAACATCAGCACTCCTGGCCAACATTTTTTGTGTTTATTTTGCGCATATTTGTGAGTATGCACATACACAAGTACAATAACTTCTAGCTAACAGAATGGAATTTTAACCTTTTTAAATTAACGTTTACATGCGCACACGCATAAAATACTGACCGGCAACTCAGATTTCTTTTACTTATTTATGCATAGTGCATCTTTACATGCCTTTGTGTACTGGCACAGTAAGAACAATGGGCTACATTTAGAAAAAAAAAAGCCTGTATGCCTCAAAACACTGTTTTGTTTTTTTAGTCAGCAGTGTACACAAGGCCTTCAAAGGATGGTTTTTCTTGGTTAAAAAGTTTATTTGTGAATTTTTACCTGTTTACCTCTTAAATTATTAAAAGATCAAAGTACAAAGCCTTAGGAGGATTCAGCTTTATAACCTTTTCTTCCCTGTACTAAGCTCTCACATTTTACTTGCATTTAGTGGGCAAACAGCTCAAAGTAGTGAAAATTCTACTTTCCTTCTCAAGAGTTTAACAATAGAACCATCCCACTGATCATAATTGTAACTTTTACACACTGGCAATAAATCAGTATCACTGGTCCATGAGTGATTTTCGTAGTTCCAGGCTGCTTTGCGTCAAGTTTTAGTAGTGAGAGCTTCACGTTTTCGGGAAACAATAACAAAATGGGTCAAGCTATGTAATTATTCTTATACCTACTTGCAGCTTTATTTACTTATTAAAACTGAACTAAAACCTCCTGTCCTTTACAATCAAGGAAGCTGCCATCTTAGCCTCTGTGTGTTGCAGTGGTGCTGTACATATGACCAGTTATGACATATGACCAGTTAGCTGAGAGCAAAAGCAACTGTGCCATGCTTTATTATTATTATGATCGCCTTGAATGTAACTGTTTTGGGAAACTGATACATTGATGGGTTTAGTTCTATACTACAATGCAATGGTTTGCATGGTTTGGAAACAATGTCATAAGATGGAATTTCCATTTATACTAATTTGGGAATCTTGATTTATATAATGGCACTGCTTCATCTACAAAGCAGGGGGCGGACTGACCATTTGGCCACTCGGGCACTGTTTGAGGGCCCCGGGCCACTAGGGGGCCCCATCAGGGTTGCCAGCCTCAGTAAAACCAGGGACAGTATTTTGGTCTAAAAATCCTGAGATTATAGCTGCCCCACCTCTCCAGTACCTTCTCAGCCAATAGAAACATGTCTGTTGCTCCCTGATGGTGGCTTGCATGTGGATTTTGTGAAACAAGTGGATTTTATGAACTAAAGTGGAGAGTTAATAACCAGGAGTTGTGCTTTGACTGCTTCTGCTTGACTGCTTCTGCTGCAAGTGTTGTTTTTGGGGGTGTTTTATTTATTTTCTCCCCTCCTTTATTTGATACATTTGCTAGCAGTTTTTAAAAGACCTTTTTTCTGACACTTTTTAAACAGCATTTTTTTTCCTCTTTCTTCCTGCCAATTTAGGGGAGGGGTTAATTGTTCACAGGTGTATAAAAGGTAGTTATACAAACTCCTCCAGGAGCTTGCTCCCTGATGGTGGCTTGCATGTGGATTTTGTGAACACAAGTGGATTTTTTGAACTAAAGTGGAGAGTTAATAACCAGGAGTTGAAAACGGGAGTTAAGACAGGAGTCTAACCTCTATCCTACCTCCATCCTCCCCTCCATTTTAAAGATCCCACTGCAAGGGGCAACCAGACAGCTCTCCGGAAACGTCAGGCTGACAGCAAGCCAGATTCACCAGAACCAGAGTGTTTAACGGGGACCACCGCAGCCAGGTAAGCTCGCACCTCCACTCCCCCCCCCCCCCCAGCGATTGTTCCAGGGACTCCGTCCGACCACCTACAGGGGTCAGGTGCGTTTGGCTGCTACTGTCAGGGGGTTTTTCGCCTTCCTCTGGAACAATCAGGAACAACCGTAGGTTAGCATACCCCTACCTCCGGCCTCCATTCCATTTTTCACTCTATCCTAGGACGACTATTCCAGATCACAGCCAGACTTCTTTTTTGACCGGAGACCTTCACCTTAAGTAAAGGTAGCTGGAACAGCCATCAACCGAATACAACAACTCCTTCTGCATCCATATAGGCATCCCCTGATCAACTTGCGTGCTAATAGCCTCAAGCACGGCGGCAAGTCTGATACCTAGCCCCACCTCAGGATCAATACCCTGATCAGGATCATCATCTTAGGCCCATAGTACCATCAACAGCATCCACAAACCATGTGCTACTTCAAATACTCAGCTGAAGTTCTGCACAGACTAAGGAACATCAACACCACATTGCCATCTTCCATACAAAAAATACTTCAAAGAGAACAACTATTAAAAATCGGACGACAAGCAGCTCTCAACCACAGGAAGACATCTACTCGACCACTACAATTAGATTGCACCTTGATTAACGCCAGGTCTGCAGTCAAACATAGACTGGAAGTACATGACTTCATCATCGAGAACAATGTAGACTGCCTCTTCATCACCGAAAGCTGGTTAACCTCTGACTGCAACACCATCCTCACCGAATTGGTGCCGGAAAACTACAGGATCCTAACCGAACACCGGATAGGGAAAAAAGGAGGAGGCCTAGCAGTGATCTTTAAAGGTCACCTGGATCTCACTAAACCATCATCTCAGAACCCAGTGCCTTTTATGGAAACCCTGACGCTACATTTTCAACCAACACCCCATGACACCACTCATATTCTACTGTGCTACAGACCACTGGGACCAAAGTCCAATCTTCTTTCACCCCTCACGGAATCCTTTGCAATGCACACCCTAAAATTCAAAAATTTCCTGGCACTCTGAGATTTCAACCTTTGGGCAAACGAGCCTAAAGACCCCATAGCTACTGCCTGCATCAATCAACTAGAAGAACTGGGTCTACAGCAACTGATAAAGACTCCCACGCATGGGTCAGGACACACCCTGGACCTCATTTTCAAACAGAACATCGACGTCAACATACTCGACAACATAACTCTGCCATGGACGGATCACCACGCCATCAAATTCAAAATCGCTACCAACATCACCAACGCAAAACGGAAACCTGTAACAACGCACTGGACCAGATCGCATAAAAAACTGTACTCCGAAGCCTTCAAAACCACTCTGTCCAAAAAGATATCTACAATAACCTTAAACCACTCTACGGAGGAAACACTCAACTCCCTGAACAAGGCATTACTGCAATCAGCAGACTCGGTAGCACCAAAACGCAGGGCACTCATCAGGAAGAAAAATGCTGGATGGTTTAATAGCTCCCTCTCCATACTAAAGCAAGAACGCAGAAGAGCGGAAAGAACATGGAGAAGAAATCCCACCGAGGAAAACCACTTTAACTACAAAGGTCTCACAGAGAATTATCGGAAAGCAATCTTCAAAGCCAAAAAGGACCACTTCTCATATACAATCTCAACGGCCGCAAACCAACCACGGGAACAGTTTAAACTGGTTAATCAATCAATGAATCCGGTGTGCCTAGAACCCCCAGAAAGCAAATCCCAGGATTACTGTGACAAACTGTCGGATTTTTTCATCGATAAAGTCAAAACCATCAGGAAAACAATTTGTCAGTAGAAAACATCCAACCTCAGCCAGCAAATACATAAAGTGGATGTCTGCACCAACATACCACAACAGCCGAAATTTTCACTATCCCCAATTACAGTAGACACCGCAAAAAACATCATTAATAAACTGCGTGACAGTACCTCACCTATTGACATCATCCCCACAAAACTACTGAAAGAATGCTCCGACATCTTGGCTCCAACCATAACCCACCTCATAAACCGATCATTCCACGAAGGGATTGTTCCCAGCATCCTCAAACAAGGCACCGTCAAACCTCTACTCAAGAAACCAAACCTGGATCCTCAGGATCCAAACAACCGTAGGCCAATTACAAGCCTCAACACCATTTCTAAGATCATGGAGAAAGCTGTAGTACATCAGCTACAACTTCACCTGGATACTCACAAACTCCTGGACCCGCTGCAATCAGGCTTCCGCCCGGGTCATGGAACAGAAACAGCTCTCCTCAAGATTTGGGATGACGCCCTCGAAGCAGCAGATGACGGAGAGCCGTGTCTCCTCGTACTGCTAGACCTAAGTGCAGCGTTTGATACAGTAGATCACAATACTCTACTCATCCGCCTCACAGAAGTAGCCGGAGTCCAAGACATAGATCTCCAATGGTTCGCGTCTTTCCTAGGAAATCGGTCACAGACAGTGAAACTAGGAAAATTCCCCTCCGAAACTTGGGCAGTCACCTGCGGAGTCCCTCAAGGCTCTCCTTTGTCACCCGTTCTCTTCAACATTTACATTCGCCCACTCCTTCAAATCATCAGATGCTCAGATCTCTGCTTCCACTCTTACGCTGACGACACGCAACTTTATTTCCGGATCAATGGAAAAAAAGATCACCAACAACAACTTGAAAACTGCCTCAAATCAATAGAGGACTGGATGACCACCAACTCCCTCCAGCTGAACGAATCAAAGACAGAGCTTCTTATCTTACACCCAAATCATAAGCCAGCAACCAAAACCTCCTGGTCTCCACGAACCGTCTTTGGGCAGACTATCTCCCCAAAGACCAAAGCGAAGAGTCTCGGGGTTATTTTAGATGCACAAATGTCAATGGATGCGCAAATAGGATCTGTACTCAGTCAATCTCACCATCTGCTGCACATGCTTCGCAGACTCATCCCTTTTATCCCAAAGAATGACAAAGCAGTGGTAGTTGGAACAATCATTAATTCACGACTGGACTACGCAAACTCGCTTTACATAGGATTACCACAATATCAACTTGCGCGATTACAACTGATCCAAAACACTGCGGCAAGGCTGATAACAAGAAAAAAAACCTGGGAATCCATCTCTCCTTCACTGAGGAGCTTACATTGGCTAACCGTAAAAAATCGGATCACGTTCAAGACCCTTTGCCTCACCCACAAATGCGTGCATAGAGAAGCTCCGCAATACCTAATGGAGAAAATAAATCATTACACACCAAACCGCAGTCTTCGATCAGCCAACAAAAACCTCCTCCTTGTGCCCAAAGCCCGGTATAAATCCAAGGGTGATCGGAGATTAGCTGTCCAAGGGCCTCGGCTATGGAATGCTCTACCAATCAACATCCGCCTGGAAGAAAATCACCTGGCTTTTAGGAAAAAACTCAAGACTTTCCTCTTTTAGCAGATGATCAAAGCTCACCACAGCGCCTAGAGGCGATTCAGTTCGCATTGTGCGCTATACAAGTATTTCATTAATTCATTAATTCATTCTGTGTATACTGTGTGATTGTATACTGTGTGTGTGTATACTGTGTGGTCCCATAATCTCTGATTGCCTGGGGGCCCCATAACCTCCTATTGCCCGGGGTCCCCATGAGTTGTCAGTCCTCCCCTGACAAAGTATAACAAAGTATAAGAAATGAACATTGGGCCCCCCCCTCTTTTCACTCTCTCTTTTCTCCCCCCCCCCCTCCCTGAAGAGTATATGGAAAATGGAAGGGAGGTTCCCGTCTTGGACATGAGTAATTACGGTGGGATGATGGGTGGCTCAGCGCATTATCCCGGTTTACTGGCAGTTCACTGTGAGACGCCTGGCCCTGTGATTTTGCTAGTACTGTTTTTAAGTTATGCAAGCGCTTCATATGTATGTACCTCTGTATTGATTGTACTGTCGGGATACCTCCCTTTATGTGGTGTTTAATAAAAACGTATATTTGAAAAAAAGAAATGAACATTGGGACATTTTTTGGACACATACAATGTTGTGACAATGTTTTGCTGTAATCATTTATTAATTTGTTATATCTTTGTGTTATGTTACATATGCAGGTAAAGTAGCACTTATTTTGTACAGTCCTATTTTTAGGTGAAGGGTATTGCATCTATCACAGCTTTTATCATATAGAACATGGTTTCTTTTTTTTAAATAGTGTACACATAATATTTGTATCTATTCATGATCATGTCATTTTTTAAATTATTGCATTGATTGCTCCTGTTATTTAAAAAAAAAATTGTATAGTTTGCTCATTTAATTGCAAGGAAAAGCTGTCCAATAAATTGCATTATAATCTCCTAGGAAAATATATTTCTTCTAGTGAAGTTTACAAGCTAACTTCATTACTTCTTAATAAATAGCCATATACAAACTGCCAATATTTCTAATAGGCTTGCACTTCTCATCGTTGAACCCTAAACTGATCATTGATGGATAGTTAAGGAAATGACAATCTGCTATAGTGAAGCAGAAATAAGAAACGATTAATGACCCTTTCCTCAGCTCTTCATGTTCAGAACTATGTATAGGATAAATGGAATTTAAAGAATTCAGCACTTCCATTAATAACTGGCTGTAGTGGCAACAGACAATATAGTTAACTGGCAGGAGCAACATACAGGCGCTGAGTGCTAGGTCAATCCCACAAAAAGAAGGATAATGACCTAAGCAGCTTACCCCTATAAGCCAGCCTTGGGCTCCACCGGCAACAGGCTAGGTTAGGTTTATTTTTAAAGACTGATGGGTCTTTTTTTTTTTTATAAACACATCTTTTCCTAGCTACAAATGCAAAGTTGCAGTACCGAAAGACTGATTGCCACTTGATCTTGCTTTTATTGCTAATGAAATGGTGAAATGAACATTCAGTACAGTAGATAAGTCATAAGTATTATATGAATAGTACAAAAAACACAATGTCAAGTGTTGCATGTAAACCATTATGTGAAATGTACTAGCTAAACCATTATGTGAAATGTACTAGCTAATCTAGTACAGTGAGGTATACAGTACATTGAAATATTTAACTTGCACAAGAAACAAGACAAAATATATTGCATATTCATTTCTGATATAAGTTTAAGATGATTATAATAATATACCAGCCATTAAAGTATCAGCTAAGTGTTTTCCTTGTCACTGCAGAGTTAGCAGTACAGGTCTCAACTAATGCACAATTGAAAGATATGAGCTGGCAATGTTATGCCAGTGCTACGTTAGAAATTTCTCAGCAGTCAATCAATGTGTAGCAACAAGCCACCATCCAATGTATAGAACCAGTTTTTAGAAACATTAGAAAAACACTATGTGGAAAATTGTATTTAAATTAAAATAGTTGAACTACCCCTTTAAATGAAGTTAGAAAAAAAAATATCACAACTACCTCATTAAGCATAATACTGTCAGTGAAAACAGTGCTGCAAATTCCAAAGAATTGAAATATTAGAAATATATAAAAAATATGTATATTATTTATTAAATATCAGTGCAAAATAGCTTAAAGTGAAAGTCTCAAATTGAACATGTGAAAAAATGATTGTGCAAAACCAAACACGCTTATTCTTATGAAAATAGTGATATGCCCTAAAGCACACAGGTGTTCACTTTGAGGTGCCCAAGAGTTATCAAACTCCTTACCAGAAATATAGGATCTCATATTATAAGAGATCAATAGTAATAGTAACACACAGCTTTTATCACCAGAGGTACTCCAGTGCCTCTGCATCTAACATCACAACTCATATGGAGCATAAGGAGGACAAAGAGACAAATCCCATAGTGTAGCGTTTAAACCACCTTCGTGTTTTAAAAAAAATATCTCTCACATGAGATATGTAAGAGACCAGCATGTAGAAAATACTGCCGCCAGTCCACCAGTATGCATGATGACATAATGGACCAGGCCCTGCCCAACACATTTCTTTGCTAAACTGACATCATGAGGGGAAGAGGGCTGGCCAATGACCTCCATGGTCAATGTTATATCAGTTAGGATTGGGATGACCAAGCACTGGGCGCGCTCCCGGCCTAATGGAGGAGGGGGGAGTGTGGTTGTGAGCCGTGCACGTCAGTGTGCACGGCGCTGTACTGCGCAGGTGCCAGACGGCAGTTTTAAAAAGCCCAGAGCATCAGGGGGCTGTAAGTGGAGACACAGGAGCTGTGGGCAGTAAGCATCCCAGGGGATTGGATCCAGGAAAACCTTAGACACCTACTCAGCATCAGGTTGTGCAGTTTAAGCGTATATATTTATTGTGAGACTTTAAGCACAACAGTGATTTCACTTTGTACTAGTACCTCTGCTTTGTAGCTTAGGACTATGTCTCCTCGTAAGAGGGTCTCAGAGGGAGGTAACAAAAGCACTGGTAAATCACTGCCTAGGTCCAGGGGTTCTAAAAGTGCCTGTAAGTTACCATCCCCCCCTGCAAGACTGGAGCCAGCCTCTCAGGACGAGTCAGAGCCCCTGTCAGGTTTTGCAGCCTCTCCTAATGTCCCAGCCCCAGTTTATGTCACTGAGGACTCTCTTAGGGCTACATTGGAGGGTTTTGATGGGAGAATAATGAATTTTATTTCTGCTTCCCTGAAAGATAGCAGGAAAAGGGGTAGATCCCCTCCCTCTGCTGAAATTCTTCTCTCAGATGATTCTTCTGACAATGAGGAGAGATCCCTATCTTGGGACAGGGATCATGAGCAGTCGGATGAGGCAGAGGAAGAGGAGAGAGTCCCCTCCTCCCAGGCGCTCAGAAAGTAGGTGCAGTATTATACTGAATTGGTGCGTACCACATTCAGAATGCCTGCTGCTGAAGTCGCGACATCCTCTGTTTCTTCCCTGGGAGTCAGGAAAGCCCCACAGACTGCCTATTCCTTCCCAATTCATCCCTTAATGGATGAATTGTTGTATGAGGATTGGGGACATCCCGATAAACTGTTTGCTCCTCCTAAAAGGTTTTCTATGCATTATCCTCTGGAGGAAAGTTTCACCAAGAAGTGGGGGGTCCCATCTGTTGATGCGGCTGTTTCTTGCGTGAATAAAAACCTGACTTGTCCTTTGGATAATGCGCAGGTATTTAAAGATCCAACTGATAAGAAGCTGGAAACCTTATTAAAAGCCATGACTAGCGCTGTAGTGCAACCTACAGTCGCAGCCGTGGGGTTGTGTCAGTTCCTCAAGGAACAGGTTAAGCAGATGCTTGGGCTCCTTCCCAGTGAGGAAGTAGAGAATTATGCAGAGTTGCCTCATATTCTGTGTTTCATGATTGATGCGATTTTGGATTCTGTACAACAAGCATCACGTTTGTCTCTCATGTTGGTACACATGCGAAGGGCCCTATGGCTAAAGAATTGGGCAGCTGAGCTGTCATGCAAGAAACATTTGATTGGGTTCCCGTTTAAAGGGGAACATTTGTTTGGAGAAGAATTAGACAAATTCGTCCATAAAATTTCAGGAGGTAAATCTACTCTCCTTCCAGTCAAAAGGAGCAAGCGTCCTTCATTTAGGCGTGCTCTCTCTCCCGGAGCATCAAGCTCTAAGCAGTGGCCATGGCCTTCTCAGCCCTCCTCTACAGGAAAGGCTCAGGGCCGAGCCCAGGGGCAGAAAAATTGGGGGCGAAAGCCTGCCAAGCAAAGCCCAAAAGCTTCCTTGTGAAGGGGCACCTCCGCTCGGCCGAGTGGAGGGAAGGCTCCTGCAGTTTGCAGGAGCCTGGCGGGAAGAGATCCGGGACAAGTGGGTGATCTCTTCGGTATCTCTGGGCTACAGGCTAGAGTTTCAGGAGATTCCACCTTCTCGCTTTCTAAGGTCAAGGATCCCCAGGGATCCAGTAAAGCGAAAACCGCTATTTCTGGCCTTAGATCACTTACTATCCCAGGGGGTGGACTCAAAAGAACAGGGTTCAGGTTTTTACTCAAATCTCTTCCACGTTCCAAAGCCAAATGGAAGTGTCAGACCTATCCTAGATCTGAAGGATCTGAACCGGTTTTTACGCATCCGGTCCTTCCGAATGCAGTCAATTCGCACTGTGGTCTCCTCCCTGCAAGGGGGGGGGAGTTTATGGCATCAATAGACATCAAAGATGCATATCTCCATGTGCCAATTTTTCCCGCACACCAAAAATTTCTAAGGTTCGCGGTAGAGCGGCGCCATTTTCAATTTTTGGCCTTGCCATTCAGGCTTGCTACGGCCCCTCGAGTCTTCACAAAGATTCTGGACCCTCTCTTGGCAAACCTAAGAGCTCAGGGTATAGCCGTCATGGCTTATCTAGACGATTTACTTCTCATGGAGAAAACAGTAGCGTTCCTGAACCACAGCGTTACCAGAACGCTAGAACACCTGGAACGCCTAGGTTGGATTATAAACCTAGAAAAGTAATACCTACAGCCTGCCACCAGGTTGGAATACCTGGGTATGATCATCAACACTGCTCAGGGCAAGGTGTTTCTTCCAAGGCCAAAAGCCTTGGCCATTGGGGATCTGGTGCGCCTAATTCTGGGCAGGAAAGCATCTCCCATTCGATTGTGCATGAGACTGTTAGGGAAAATGGTCGACTCCTTCGAGGCTGTCCCATTTGCCCAGTTCCACTCAAGGCATCTGCAAAGATGCATCCTTGCGGCTTGGAACAGGAAGCCCCAATCCTTGGATCTTCCTATGCGTCTAACCCCAGGGACACGCAAGAGTCTCATCTGGTGGTTACAAACCAAGAATTTGCTGAAGGGCAAAACTTTTCTTCCTCTTCCATGGAAGATTATCACGACAGATGCCAGCCTGACAGGCTGGGGAGCAGTGTTGGAGGAGACATGCTCGCAGGGGAAATGGTCTGCGATCGAGAGGCTATTGCCCATAAATGTCTTGGAGATCCGAGCAGTTTATATGGCTCTCATAAAGTGGTCTTACAGACTACGAGGTCTCCCTGTTTGGGTTCAGTCCGACAATGCCACAGCAGTGGCTTATATCAATCACCAGGGCGGTACCAGGAGTCTGGTTGCGCAAAAAGAGGTGAATCGCATACTTGTCTGGGCAGAAAAGCATGTTCCGTGTCTTTCTGCAGTCTTCATTCCAGGAGTGGAAAATTGGCAGGCGGATTTTCTGAGCCGCCAGCAGTTGTGCCCAGGAGAATGGGCTCTGCACCCCGACGTGTTTCGGAACATATGTCACAGGTGCGGTGCTCCAGACGTAGATCTGTTTGCATCCAGGTTCAACAGGAAACTGGACAATTTTGTGTCAAGGACAAGAGATGCACTCGCTCAGGGGTCAGATGCTCTGACAGTTCCCTGGGATCAGTACAATCTGATCTATGCCTTCCCCCCGAGCCCGCTTCTGTCTCGGTTCCTGGGAAGAGTCAAGAGGGAGACAAAAATCGGTCCTTTTAGTGGCCCCGGCTTGGCCCAGGTGACCGTGGTACGCAGAGATCATGAAGTAGGCAGGCCATGGATCCTACCTCTCCGGCCAGATCTGCTCTCACAGGGTCCAATTTACCATCCTGCTTTACACAGTCTGAATTTGACGGTTTGGCTGCTAAGACCCACATTCTGAGAGACCGTGGCCTTTCGGGGCCAGTCCTTTCTACTCTGGTCAATGCCAGAAATCCGGCCTCCAGGCTTATTTATTACAAAATCTGGAGGGCATATGTTTCCTGATGTCCTGATTTCCTAAACTCAGGAAATGGCATCCTAGAAAGTATGTCATTAGCAGGATCTTGGCCTTTCTCCAGTCAGGTCTAGAAATGAATTTGGCCATAAGCACTATCAAGGTGCAGATTTCGGCCCTGTCAGTGTTTTTTCAGAAGCCACTTGCATCGCATTTCCTGGTGCGGGCTTTCATCCAGGGGGCCATGCGGATAAGACCGCCAGTCAAACCTCCGGTATGCCCATGGGATCTGAATTTGGTTCTCTCCGCTTTGCAGGGGCAACCATTTGAACCTTTGCATCTGACTTCATTAGTTCTCCTGACTAAAAAATTGGTTTTCTTGGTAGCCATATCCACGGCTAGAAGAGTAGCAGAGCTAGCAGCTTTTTCCAGCAAGGAGTCATATCTAATTATTCATAAGGACCGGGTGGTCATGCGTCCCAACAGGTCCTTTCTACCTAAGGTGGTTTCGGGATTCCATTTGAATCAAGATGTAATCCTACCATCCTTTTTTCCGGACCCACAGTCCGCAGAAGAAGAATCTTTGCACACTTTGGATGTGGTTAGGGCAATCAGTATATATCTTCAAGCAACTGCTCGGATAAGGAAAACTGATTGCTTGTTTATTTTGCCGGAAGGCCCTAGGAAGGGCCAGGTGGCGTCAAAATCCTCTCTCTCAAGGTGGATTAGACAGATTATTTCTCAGGCCTATAGTGTTAAAGGGAAAATCCCTTCTTTTCCAGTGAAAGCTCACTCTACTAGGGCTGTAAGTGCTTCTTGGGCAGTGCATCACCAGGCCTCCCTGGCTCAGATCTGTAAGGCTGCAACTTGGTCGTCAGTCCATACATTCACCAGATTCTATCAGGTGGATGTCAGAGGGCAAGAGGATATCGCCTTCGGGCGCAGTGTACTGCAGGCTGCAGTTTAGGTCCTCCGGTCCCTGGTGGTCTTTGATTATGATCTGTGTCTCCCTCCCCTCAATCTGAGCATTGCTTTGAGACATCCCACTATGTAATGAAGCTCCTGTGTTCCGTGATGTATGATCAAGAAAATGGGATTTTTATATACAGCTTACCTGTAAAATCCTTTTCTTGAGAGTACATCACAGGACACAGGGCTCCCACCCCTCTTGGGTTTTACGTGTTTTTTTATTGCTTTGCTACAAAACTGAGGTGCCTCCCATATGGGATGGGTTATATAGGGGAGGAATTCTCCTTAATTGGGGTTAACCAGTGTCCAATCACCAGAGGTGCCTATATAACCCATTATGTAATGAAGCTCCTGTGTCCCATGATGTACTCTCAAGAAAAGGATTTTACAGGTAAGCTGTATATAAAAATCCCATTATCATGTTGTTGCCGTAGAGAAAATCTCCCAAAGCTCCAACATTTTTTTTTAGTTTCAAATAATTGAAATGCCATTATATTAGAGTCTGGGGCATGTGAATGCTAATTGTTTACAACCAACATAAAACATCAACATTCCAAATTTAAAACCTTAATAAAAACTCACATAAAAAAAATATTTAAACTCCTAAAAAATAAAAGGAACATTTATTTTTGTACTTCAATATCTAAAAGAAGGGCAGACTACTGTATTGGAATCTGTTAAGCCCCGTACACACGAGCGGACTTTTCAACATCCAAAGTCTGACGGAATGATTCCGGCAGACTATTCGATCGTGTGTGGGCTGCAACGGACTTTTGATTCGCAAAAGTCTGACAGACTTTAGAAATGGAACATGCTTCAAATTTTTCCACCAGAACTCTGCCGGACCCAGTTCCTACCGAAAAATTCGCTCATGTGTATGCTATTCCGACGGACTAAAGCCGACGCTAGGGCAGCTATTGGCTACTGGCTATGAACTTCCTTATTCGAGTCCAGTCCTACGTCATCACGTTCGAATCCGTCGGAGTTTGGTGTGATTGTGTGTCCACTCATTCAGAAAGTCCGTCAGAACTCTGTCAGAACTCCGGCAGAACCCCTTCGAAAGTCTGTCGGACATAAGTCTGGTCGTGTGTACGCGGCATAACTGATAAAACTGCAAATGTTCCACTCAACATTTTTACATCTGAATATTTCCCTTTGGAGGTGATCCCACACCAGTGGGGATGAACTTATCTTTTTCTACTAATTGTAAAAAGGTTGGATGTCTATTATGTTGAAAGGAGTAATGCTTAGGTAAGCTGCATCCTTTAAAGCCTTTTTTATATTAGTAATATGTTCCCCTATTCTTACATGTAATGCTTGTGTGGTCCTCTCCACGTACTACAACCGACACAGGCACTGGAGAAGAACACAATGGGTGGAACATGTGACAAAATCATGGATATTTAATGTCTTATGTGCTGCTTGGTTTTGAGTACAGCATTTACATACACCACATCTCCTGCACTGGAAAAATCCCTTCAAACTCTCAAACATTGAGACCCTATGAGGTCTTTCCACTATATTGGGAGCAATCTGATCCCTAAATGTTTGTGCTTTTTCAAAAATTACATTGGGTTGTTTCGGTAGGAAATATCCCAATATTTAAGCACTTTTTAGAGCATTCCAATGCTTCTTTAAAGCCAGTATATTAGCCGGTGCTGATTGGAAAATGTAGTTAAAAATTAACATTCATGTTTTTTTTGAGGGTGCATTTGTCTAACTTTTGAGGTTAACAAAGAATCATGCTCAATATTAAACATATCATACTTACCTCCACTGTGCAGTTCATTTTGCACAGAGTGCCCCTGAACCCTGTTTTCTGGGGTCCTCCGGCGGCCCTCGCGGCTCCTCCTCGCATCGGTAAACCCCCTAGGAGAAGTGATCTCCCTGTGGGTTACCTTGTGGGTACACACCAGAGTCCAACATTTGCATGCATAGACACAGAATTCTGAAAAGGCCTCCCCCCCTGGCGCCCAAGTCATTGGATTTTATTGACAGTAGCAGGAGCCAATGGATGCACTGCTATCAATCTATCCAATCAAGAGCCGAGAACCCCAGGCAGAGGGGTAGAGCATGTCTCCTCTGAGGGAACGAACGGGCTCAGGTGACTAAGATGGGGGCGCTAGGAGGCCAGTCAGTGTCAGAAGTTTTTTCACCTTAACGCATAGGATGCATTAAGGTGAAAAAACACAAGGGTTTATAACCCCTTTAAGGAAAGCATTCATTTCCTATTCTTAAACAACATGTTTGTTTTAAAATAGCCACCTGTGTCACATAATCTTTCCTCTGAGTGCAGTTTCTCCTGATCCTTTGAAACTGTCCCCTCTGAATAGCCATCAGCCAGGAGGGGTGGTGGCAACTTCCTATAGGAATGTATCCTTTCCTAACTCTTTATTATAGATTGGTTCTGATAAAAAAACAATCCCCCTTGCCAAAAATTACCAAATCCAAAACATTAAGTAAAACACTTTTCATTTATAGGTAAATCTTATACCCCAATTGTTACTATTAAGGCAGATTATAAAGTTATGTAAAGAATCAAGGTCGCCCCTCCATATAAGGAGGGTGTCATCAATACATTGCCTTCAAAACGACTCAAGAATAGGGGTTACCATAAATTACACCTTCCTCCCACCAAGCCATCAATAAGTTTGAAAGGCTGGGAGCAGATTTTGCTCCCATTGCTATGCCCTTTGTTGTAAATAAAGGTCCCACTGTACCAAAAATAATTATGTTTCATAGCAAAAGTAATTTCAATACAGACTCTTTCTGTATACGAGGCAGAGAATAATTCAAATTCAAATAATGTTCAGTAGCCTAACAACCCTTATTTTTGGGATAATAGTACATAAAGATGAGACATTGACAGTAACGAGTAACACAGCTCCACTAGATCTCATAACTTTCAATTCATTATTAACCTGGGTTGCATCCTTCAAAAGAGATCTCCTAAATATTCATTCAATAACATAATTTGTGCTGTCTATACAGGGGCAGGGGGAGACCATCCAACATTTCTCCCCAGGACAAATCTGAAAGATATGTGTTTGCATGCTTGCCAAATCCTTATATATTGTGCAAGAGCCAATGAAAGCAATCAAACAGTAACCATATGCATACACAAAAGTAGCCATCATACAATTAAACAGTCATTCAGTATTCTAGTAGGTATCTTATAGCTCCAAATATAAAGGATGACTCATATACAGGCCTACCCACTGAGCAATGAAGCAGTATTTCTGGTATTATAACAAGGCAGCTTCCCTAGAATGCATGCAGTGATCATATTAATTTTTTTAACACAGCTGTTTTACTCACATTGGAAACTAGCCTAGTTCCAGATATTTAATTTTACTTTAAAGAGCCAGCAAATGAATGCTATTTTTATGATTATATATATTTTTAGTTATATTTGTACACTGTAGATAAGATTTTTACATGAGTATAATTGCAAACTCTAATTGGTATGATTTGGATTCTTTACATTAAGATAACGTGGGTGATAGTAGTAATGGTGCTTTAAACTTGCACCGGTACTAGTATAATGAATTAAAAATTTCTACTTACATGTCATCAGGGCAGTTATCAGGAGAATCCATTCTCCTTCCAGAGCGTACATAATGTAAAACTTCCATGTTTGAATAACCTTGATAAGGCTGCTGACCCAATGTAAAGAGCTCCCACAAAAGAACCCCAAAAGACCTGAAATAGAAATAGAAAAAAAATAATCTTGATAAGGCTGCTGACCCTAAAATAAGTTCACAATTTAAGGTGGTAAAACTCACCATACATCAGAGCGATTGGTGAAGATCCCATCAATAAGACTTTCCAAAGCCATCCATCGGACGGGCAGAAGTCCTTCTCCCTTCTTTTTGTAATAGTCGCTTTTATATACATCTCTAGCAAGTCCAAAATCCCCAATCTTCACTGTTCTTGTTGGGTCGTTGTATTCTTTCACTGAAACCAAGCAATTGCGGGCAGCCAAGTCTCTAACAAAAAGTCAAAATGTATAATGAACACAATGATCCAAAATGAATCAGTGGACAAAGATATGCAAATGCTTTTAGATAGAAATTAACATTATTCTGTAACAAATTTTTATAATGTAGGTTGGACAAGAGCTATCCTGGCTCAGGAGTGTTAATGTAAAAAGCTACCATCAATCTTGATTTTTGACAATGAAAAAAAATGTATTCTTTGGTACACCATCCTGATTCATCATTCATCCATCTATTTATGTGCAATAGTAACAATATTCTTTAAAAGAGAAAAAAGTCGTGCAATTTTTTAGACAAGAGGACACCATTGTCAGTGAGATATGCAGCTAAGGTAGTATGGTCTAGATAAGTAACTAGAATTTTTTTTTATAATTTATATATCACCAGGACATAAAATAACTGGTTTCTGGGTATTCTTCCTGTAAACATCTGTGATTTCCACATTTTCTGGAATAATCATTAAGAGAAAAGTGAAGATGCAGTTTATCTGAAAATGTTTTTGCTTTTTGGAGCTATAGAGACAACCAGTAAAAAGAGCATGAAGGGCTGATTTATTTTTTAGGGCAGATATTGCAAGCCACACTCCACAGGACACTAGTGTTATTACTGTTGTATTTTACATGTCATTCATAAAATGCAGAGCGCAAGCTGGAGCCTACCACATTCTACTGAGTGTTCTTGGCATCATGTTGAAGACAACACTTCAGGACAAAAAGGAGAGTCCTTTGTGAAAGTTTTTTCTCTCCTCTAGGCACATTTTTCTCCTGTTCATTATAATGATTGGGGCTTTACTTCACAGTCCCAGGGCAAGAACAGATAATTTATAAATTAATTTCCTAAGCACCGATCCCTTATTTTAGAATAAATAGGTTTTGTAGGTGAGAACAGTGTAGAGCTTGTGTGTAGCTCGCCCGCCGCTTATTTTTTCCCCAGTCTGCTTTTCAAATGTGAGGGGAGGAGATGATGTTTCTGTTAAAATGTAACAGATTTTTATTTGCAGAAATGTTTTATGTCGGGATAAGCATTTTGTAAAGCTGCCACTTACATAACAAACACATCAGAGTCGAACCCTTATAAATATATTTAAATATTTATTTATATACCATTTGTTAATCTAAGTATGCCCACAAGGCGTACATAGCAGGAACCGTCCAAGATTCAAACTTTTAATTGGCAGGCTGAATGTACCAAGTTGAACGATCGATTAACTTGGGTAAATCCAGCCTGCCACATTCTCTTGTCATAATCACTGTCTTCTCCCAATGGAAGCATAGTGTGTTTGGGGCACTAGGTCACTCTCCTGGTAATTTGTATTTGCTTTATAAAAGTTCAAAGATGAAAAGAAAACAGTAGGTGCACATACACATAAGCTCACATTTATGAACCTAGGTTAAAGTCATTATATGTGATTTTGTTCAAAAGCCAATATGTGAGAGAGATATTATTAGCCCCTTCATTGAAAGAAGAACATTACAAATTGGGTGCACCTTGAACATCTCCTTATGGAGTTTAGTTATGGGAAGAAATGTAAAGGGAAAATACTTTTTCTGCTTTCGAAACTTGTAATTTTATTGTATACAAGTAAAGAAATTACCATCTGATAAAAGGTAATGGCAATCATGTGCGGACATTCATTTATTTGTCTGGGGAGTATTCTTGATGGAAGAACATGTGTATGAAGAAGAGAAAGCAGACACCTGTAATGTTTAGGGCTCTGGTACGGGTACTAGTTAACCGCTTGCCGACTGCCTGGCGTCGAATAATGGTGGCAGAATGGCACTCCTGCGTGAACCGCCGTAGCTGGATGGCGGGCGCTTTAAGAAGTATATAAGGAGCATGCGCATGCATGCCCACCACGTCCCTAAGGAGCCGATGCACATGCCCGGTGGCCGCGTTGTCCACCGGGCACCCACGATTGTTGGTCACTGTCATTGTCACTGTTCTTTTGTTTATAGGGCAAAAAGTAAAAAACGCAGAGGTGATCAAATACCACAAAAAGAAAGCTCTATTTGTGGGGAAAAAAGGAAATACATTTTGTGTGGGTACAACATCGTACAACAGCGCAATTGTCAGTTAAAGTGACGCAGTGACGTATCGCAAAAAATGGCTTGGTCAGGAAGGGGGTAAATCCATCCGGGGATGAAATGGTTTAACTGGTTCTACCAGGCTAGTTGCTACCCTATGTCCCTGAGGGTACAATGGCATGGGTAATGATTTTCACACACACTGGTCCCACCCCAGGTGATTTGAGACCTTGGGTACCTGTTTTTGGTAACTTGGGAGTCAAAGCATAATTAATGCTATGTTGCTGTGAGGTTTTGAGGTTGGAGCTCCATTCGTGACCTGTGAGGATTGGTAGGTCCAGTATTCAGCTAGCAGATCTCCAACTTCTGTGAACTGAAGTCAGGTGTTCTGTATCCCAGGGGATTGACTGCTAAGCAGAAAGTAACCCTGTGTAAAGCACGCGTACACACAGTCTGATTTTTGTCAAAAGGGCGTGTGCCAGGATCTTGTCTTACATACTAACATTACACAAATTTTCATGCCACAAACACGAACATAGTGGTGTACTACGAGGAATTTCAGCTCTTGAACGCACCCTTTGGGCCCCTTCTGCTAAATTCGTGTTTGGTGAGCATTGATTACCAGTACGTGTTTGTACTTTTAACTTTTGTGTGACAGATTTTTGTACTGACCATCTGAAAATCTGACGTAGAGCTGACTTTTGACAAAAAATGACTAGCCTGAAAGTTGGAAAACAATTGTTGAAAGGAGCGTACTAATGGTAAGAACTTCGAACAACAATCTGTCAAATGTCAATCCCCTTCTGATTTTCGTATCATGTGTATGAGGCTTTACAGACAGTTGTCTTTGTATGTAGTTTCACAAGTAATGACTAGAACTGTAAAATGTTATTTTGCACATGTTCTTATTTAGCTCCAGATAATTACAACTATTTTTCTACTGCTCTGTTTTCCTATCTAGAAAAAGGAAAAAGTCATAGTTACAGCATTAAAGTAGTACCTGTGAACAAAATGTAATCTCTCCAAATAAGCACAACCTCTTGAAATGTCAAGTGATATGTCAAGAAGATCCATGGAAGAAAGCAGTGGGTCTTCATACTAGAAGAATTGAAAGGAGAACAGTGAAAGCTACCATCCTTTCATTTAACTGACTACTATTTACACAACATTCTTATGATGGCCTTTTGTATATGATTTATGACTTGGACTCTTTGCATAGTAAGAGGTAGCGTAAGCAAAGGTTTCCTTTTTCTAGCTTGTCATCACCAGGCTTCATGCATCTTAATAGCAACTAAGCTACTTTTAGTGTAGTTCCACAGAAGTCAAAATTAAAATGCATCATGTTGACAAGATTGGAATGTAGCTAATATAAATATTACACTTTCAATTAAATTAAATTACAGATCACATGTGATACCAAAAAAATCTACTTAAAATAGATCTAAACTTTATCACTAAAATCTCATCTAGGCTTTAAATTGTTAATGTAACTTCAAAAGTTGTTTAGGCACCACCTGTTATAGAGTGACAATGCACTGTCACTGTCTTCCCTTTGTGCTTCTGTATTGACATCTTGTCACATTATTATTATTATTATTATACAGGATTTATATAGTGCCAACAGTTTGTGCAGCGCTTTACAACATGATTAGCCACTAGTCAAGGCTACAGGCAGCTGTGCCAAAACATATTGTGCATGCATGGTTCACTGTTGTAACTATCAGAAAGTCGGTCCTAGGCAAGGATGTGCAGTTAATGTAGGAGGAATAGGAGAGGATGTATGCAGATAGAAAATGCCTGACGGGAGATGTAAGAAATTAGCAGCACTGAGATGCATAAAAAAATGAAAACTCAATAAACACAGTTTTACTACAAGAACAAATCTGGCAATTGTTATGATACCTTATAATATATGACACATGTCAGATATATAAATATCATACATTTGATATATCATCATCCAGTTAGTGTTTAGAACGTTAATGCTGAACTCCAGCCAGAAATAATTTTTTGAGATTTTCACTGTAAAAATAAATGAACAGTACAGTAAGGTCAGAGCCTAACATCTGGCACTGAAACTAAAGATCACAGCATGTCACTATCTGTGTAGCTTGTCCATTCCCAAAGCGCCTTGCATTGTTTTCGGTGAATGCAAAGCATTCTGTGATTGGTGGAGGGGCAATTGTGACTTTCAACCACACAAGGATGGCATACATAGGCATATTTTAGACAAATATTTCTTTGTAACACACGGACAGAACACATAAACTTACAACAGTATTTGGTCTTGCTCCTCTTAAGTATGAAAGTAGATCTCCACCATCCATTAATTCCAAGATTATGTACTGTGGCTCATTAAAAAGGCAGACTCCAAGTAGCTTCAGAATATTAGGATGATGGAACTGACTGGACACAAAGTCAGAGACTGTTATGTTGTTATCATGATAATGTCTATTCTTCTTAAAAGAGAAGTTAAGGGTTAACAAAAAAAAACAAAAAACCTTTATACTCACTTAGGTAGATGCAGAATTGGAGGAATGCTGCATCTGCCCCCCAACGCCTCTGCACTGAGAACTGAGCGATCAAACACAGTTGATCGGTCAGTTCTCCCCTCTGCTGTGAGCAGAGACCTGGTGACTGCTCTGTGCTCTACCCCTCCAACACTCACTGAAGAGCTGAGCTGAAGAGGAAGGGAGCAGCTGACTCAGTCTTCTCCAGTGGTGCAACTGAGAGAGTGAGTCAGTTGCCAGTCCAGGAATCTGGGTGGATCCTGACTGTAACGTTGGGATCATTCCCCAGCCTGGACCAGCTGAGTGACTGAAAACAGGTTTGCAGAAGTGCATAAAGAACTGCATTCCTATGATCCGTAGGAGAAGTAGGGCCAAAAGAGCTTTGGCCCTACGTCTCCTTTAACTAAAATACATTTAATACATAGCCTTTTAGTAAATATTTCCTTTACATCATGCTGTACATTACCTGTGCTTATTTAATTGTAGTACTGAATAAACCTAGTAATGTTAAATTTGATAAAGAAATTGTGTGCTATGGGACATGTGCAGAAAGCCAATGCTAACCTCCTAAAAATGTATCTGAATCAATGACTGAGCCTCCTGGTCTGCATGCTTGTTCCTGATTAGTGTCCCAGGAATACTGAAAACAATGCATAAGTTACTATGCAAAAGCATAGATTATTATTGACCATGTACTGTTTTTTATGAAATTGAATTAATTACATATATTGTTATTTCCTGTGTAGATGTGCAATGGATTTAATCCATACTGATATGCTTTAAATTCAGACTGTAAACTAACATCTCCAGTTCAATTTGGTCTGTTCTGTATAAGTACATTGAGTGTCCTGCTGTTATTTGCATTGCCTTGGTACATCGGGGTCCTATCAATAATACTGTATATAAAGTTGTTTCAATAGAGAAACATTGTACTTGTAGTCGTGTTGCAATATGAGGATTCATCAGTAATCTGTAATTGGACTACTTTGTCTAAAGTAAACCTAAGACATATTAGAGAGAAATTCCTTTTGTATAGACAAACTAAGTGGCAACAATGCATTTTCATTTCTCAAATGAAATTTCCTTTAAGTAATTTTAACATGGATGTATGTTGCAGCTTTGCTATGTCTTGACTGTAATTATTCTCCCTTTCATGGGTAGTTTGTATGTGCATATATATGTGGTGCTAATTCCGACTGGGTGTTTCACCATTAACCGGACAAAACCTACAGGATTATATGTATTGTAGTGTCATCAGTTTACACCAGACAATTTAAATTGCATTATATTTAAAGTTACAGTTATGATCTTTGACTTTACCTCATCAAGTGGGCCTCTTTCAAAAATTCCACTTTCTCATTATCAGTTGCATCGCTCTTCAGAGTCTATTCAACACAACAGTATTAGAAAATGTGTTAACCATGAAAATTAAGCATTTACACACATTATAAAGTTTGGCTATTGAACATTTATTCCAACGCTATTTTGAACTCTTAGCCATATACCATGGTGCAAGTGATCTAAAAAGGCATAATTAAAAATAGATTTTATCAAGGACTAAAAATGATTTTCCCCTCTTGATCGCTCAATAAAGAAAAATCGAAAGACAATCCTAAAGGAACTTGTTAAGTGTTTGTCTCTTCATCCTTAGATGATCCCATCCAAGGGTAGACCTACCAGTTTAGCAGACTGCATCTGCACAACTTCTATTTGGGATATAGGAGCCCTCTACATAAAATGTGGGTCAGGTAGATTCCAGGAAACCTTTTTGCTGTCATATAGACCTTTAATCTGCCATTTTTGAACTCAGATGTTAAGTGGGAGATGTTCTTCATGATGCCCTAACTGTATTTCTGGTCTGTAATGTTCAAGTAGTATCAGGCTGTAAACACCTCTTAACTCCCCAAAAGGCACTGAGTCATGCAGGAGGCTCCTCCATCATTCAACACATTTTGAACAAGAGGGAGCGCTTGAGTTCTGACCCCAGTTGCATAATTTTCAAAGTATTACAAAGGCTACTCTTCTATTAGTACATAGTAAGTAAGTGTTGGTAAATGGCAGGTGAATGCATAGGGAAGGGCAATAAGTTCTCCTGCACAGGAGCTCTTTGTGGACTATGGGGTTGATATACTAAAGGCAAATCCACTTTGCACTACAAGTGCACTTGCAAGTGCGATCACCGTAGATCTGAGGGGAAGATCTGAAATGAGGGGAATGTCTGCTAATTTTATCATCCAGTCATGTACAAGCAAAAATGCTGTTTTTTATTTTCCTTGCATGTCCCCCTCAGATCTACAGCAACTGCACTTCCAAGTGCACTTGCAGCAGGGCCGTCTTTAATATTGAATGGACCCTTGGCAAAACATCCCCCCCCCCCCATGCAGTTTCACTTTCCACCTGCTCTGAGACATACAATAAATAGAAGCTAGACTCAAAATCAGTTTACTGAATTAGATCAGGCAGCTATTGTGATTGGTTGCCAGAGGTTACAGTGTATCATTACCGCTCACTGACTGGTTGCTAGAGGTTACAGCACACATTACGGCTCACTTATTAGTTGCTAGAGGTTACAGCACATGATTTCTGCTTGTTGATTGGTTGCTAGAGATTACTGTGGATCTGACCTCAGGGAGGCATGAGATACATATCAATGCCGCCGGCCGCCGCTATTTACATATCAATGTCACTGCTATTTACATATAAATGTTGGTAATTTACATGTAAACACAGGGTCTGCAGGTGAGTCATCTGTACACAACAATATGGCAGAGCTGGGCAGCATTAGTAGCAGGACTTCACACTGAGATATCAGGACACAGCACAGGACTAAAACCTCAAGGGATGAGGGAATTTAAACCAGGATAGTTGGAAAGTATGAGGCAGCTGCTTTGGGCCCCACAACAATGACAGGTCCCAGGGCAGCTGCCCCTTTTGCCCTGCCCTAAAAATGGCCCTGACTTGCAGTGCACTTAGAAGTGCACAGTGGATTTGCCTTTAGTAAATAACCCCCAAAGTCTGTTGCTGGCTCCATCCTGAAAATTTTTTTATTACAGAACTGAAGCTTTGGCTTCTAGGAGAGTTGCATACTCTTTTTGGTTAATTATCTCACTAGTTAAAAGAAAGTGTTGCCTTGTCTTCAATTCCATGCACCAATACTACAATGAATTTCTGTGAAGTGTATTAAGGGAAACTTAAATGACTATGGAACCTGCCACCGATAAAATGTTAGTTGCTTCATTGTTTATGGTTTCAATACTTTCTGAATCATTAACTTGGAATAGGCATGCAGATGGTGAATTTAGAGTAAAGACTGCATACTTGTTCTGGGCCAGTATTTCAGAAAGAGCTGCATAACAACCTGCCAGCTATCATTTTAAAAGGTGAGTTCAGCAATATCGCTTATTGTATTTTCTTCACATAGGCTTCATGTAATTCTACAACCTGAAGCCACAGTATAAATTCATGTGTCTAAAATATAAAGCTGGACTCTGGGCATAGAGATAAACATACTGCTGAAATATATTGTTTTACATATCAGTTGTTTATTGCTACCAAGAAATGCTGTGCAGCGGGCCTTGTGTTACAGTCATCCAAGTTAGACATCACAACCTGGTCAACAATCTGCACTGTAAAAGCACCATTCGTCAGCAACCTCTGCTGTACCATCAGTGGATCAATGAGAAGCAGAAGAGGCGAGTATCCACCATCACCCAGCTCAAAGAATGGACTACTTTTTTGTGCTCCATTCTTATAGGACAAACAATTATCCACATGGCAGGTAGCCAGCAAACTTGTGGCTCATTTTGCTAAGGTGATATAATATGTATACAGTACCTAGTGCCTAGTGCTCTAGTGACACTTTTATTTGTTAACCAAAGGAAAAATGTAGAAATAGAAATTCTATATCTGTCCATTCCATATCTCCAATCTGTACTGCATGTAAAAAATTATAATTATAAGCTGCAAATTTGCTTTATTAAAAGGTAGACTGTTTTCTATTCGAGCAACAAAAAATATATTTTTTTCCAAAATCTAAATGTAAATTAAAATCTTTGCAGATTCTACAACTTCTGTTTGTAATACCTTGACTGCTACTTTGCTGGTCCCAGTCCCAGGCCCTAGAATATCCTTAGCAGTTCCCTCATACACTTCACCAAAGGCTCCACTTCCCAAGAAATCACAGAGGGTTAAATTCTCCCGAGGAAAGCTAGGCAAGTTCTCCATTTCACTTTTTGTTGGCAAAGTACTGAAAAAAATGGTGTCAAAACTGCTGATTATACAGAATCAATTGTTATACTAATCAGTGATCAGCACAAACTCTAAAAGTTGTTTTCAAGAATGAATGCTCAGAACTTTCCCCAGAATCTGATTAGGTTTCTGAAGTGAACACATGCTAGTCCCAAATTATCCCATATTGTTAAACAGCAGAAAAACAAAAGGCTTCTTCAAAATCAATAATAAATAAAAAGAAACAATCATTTTATATATAAATGGGCTATTATTCACAGCCACAGGAATAACCATTCTATCTCTAGGTGCTCTCATGCTTGATGTCACCATTATGAAGGTTAATAACCAATTGCAGGCTTCTGGTTCACTGCAATTTAATTTGGGTTCTCCAAATCCAGGGATAAAAGTTGTTCTCCAATATTTGAAGGATTACTGCTCTCTGGTCCAGGCTTAGAAATAGCAGATGAAAGCCCAAACTTCTACCCATTTGGCCCCTGGTTTGGTGGGAGCTGTGTATCATATATAGAAACAGTATTAATACTGCCTCTATATATGGCAGATTCTCACTGTCAATCAATGGTTCTGTCAGATGTCGGTATCCACTGTGTCTCTAGCAGTCACTGCCTTCACCGTTACATTGGCTTACATAGCCAGGAATCACCACTCACATAAAAAAAGGGGTGGGGATAGTGGTGACACCACTGCCCAAATATGGTCACGCTTCATATTTGGTTGATGATGTATGCCTATTCCCTTTTATAGCTGATGACAGCTCAAGGAGCTGTCATTTGGCAAGCAGTACTGTATGGATCGGTCATGTGTCTGCCAGGTTTCTAATATTGTTGAGTTGGTGGCTGGCATTGTGACAATGGATTTACGAGGGTCTTTTTGGGGGGATTTTTTATTTTTTAATAAAGGACTTGACAAACATTTGGATGTCTTTATTTTTAGTTTGTTTCATTTTGTGAACGAGTAGAGGTACTACGTACCCCTACTCATTCACATGGGGGGTTATCCGGGGCTCCTTTATTTTTAGAGAGGTCCTCCAGATTTGGATAAGTAACCTCTCTACGGGACCCCCACAACCACTGGGCCATGGTTGTATTGAAAGACCCTTGTTTTCATAAACATGAATGTTAAGGACATGTGACCTATATGTTTCAGGGGGATTCATACCCTCCCCTCTTTCCTGGCCCGTCAGGCTGTATCCTCAGATTAAGAGTCTGGTATGAATTTTTAGGGGGACCTAATGCATTTTATATTAAAAAACCAGCTCAAACAGAACCCAGAGCAGTTTGGCTTATCCCTAGTCAGGACCTCTTGGAGCATCATAAGGGCCAGGTGCTGAGGTTGCAAGACGGTAAAGACCAGTACAGCATGGAAAGAAAATGTTGTATTTTTGGTGATTGCTACATAGTAAAAACATGGTAAAATGTGAAGCAACTTCTCCTGTTAAAAATTACATAAACCCTAAAGGAAAAAAACGTCTTTAATTTGCACCTTTTTGGCCAGTCAGATATGTTGAACATATATAAATATGTGCAACCTATTTTTTATATCTGTTTGGCAAGGGCAAAAATACCTGTGGATCTTGCCAGAGATCCAGTGAGCTTGTTCCTGAGCACTTTGCAATATTTCAGCTCAACCAATTTCACCTCTTTGAACTCCTAGGTTATGGAGATAAGGAGGGGGTATATTGAATAGTCTCAACATGGTTTCTGTCCTAGAATGACAATGTTGTTCCCCAATAGATAGATAGTAGTGAGCAGGGGTGGACTGACCATTGGGGCACTCGGGCACTGCCCGAGGGCCCCATGCCATTAGGGGGCCCCATCAGGGTTGCCAGCTTCAATAAAACCAGGGACAATATGTGTCTGTGTGTGTATACTGTATGTGTGTGTGGGTGTGTGTGTGTGTGTGTGTGTATACTGTGTGGCCCCATAATCTCCTATTGCCCCGGGAGCCCCATAATCTTCTATTGCCCAGGGGCCCCATAATCTCCTATTGCCTGGGGGCCCCATGAGTTGTCAGTCCGCCCCTGGTAGTGAGGAAGCATTGCCAAGCATTGATAGTAGACAGGGAATTACAGGGTGAAAATAAAGGAAAACACCACAACATCTAAGGATTGGTAATACACATTACATTGTATTTGTGTTCTTAGATTTAGACACATTTTAGGTACAATACCAGGAAGTGCATAAATATGCATAATAGATCATGAACATAGGGGTTTTCTGAATGGGGCTCTCAATGCATTAAGTTTTTCTTTATTTGTCTTTTCTTGTTTTTTCCTTTGCTTTTTTAAATCCAGATCTACTGTATAGCATTATTGACTTACTGGCTGGATCAATAGGTGAAAGTAGAGAAAAAAGCCTAAAAAAACAAAACAAATGCAGCCACCACATATAAGGATTGGTATGCTGCAATAAATTACTTTTTTGCTTTTGGGTTTAGGTACACCTTAACTGAATCTGGCTCTTGTAGAATACATATTAATCTTTGAAATTCAGAGCTGCCCTGTGTACTGTCCACATTTCTGTGTTAACTCAATGAGCCTGATTAGCCTTTGAAGTTATAATTTAGAAATACAGAGCAATTAGTCTTTTTGTTGTGAACATAAAAAGTAGGGACATGATTCAATAGTTTAGAAAAAGAAAACTGGGCAGGGCTAACACTGAATTCACAAAAATGCTGCGAGATGTTACTACATAGGACCCAAGTGCATCTATGGCCCATCAACATATATGATTTCATATTGCAGGGTGTTTCGCCCCGCTCTCATGTATTTAGTATGTTTCGCATTAACCTGCATTAGGTTATCATTCTTTAGTAGCATGCTGTCATCTAGTGGCAGTTTCTGGCCACTTCAACTTGTTTACTTTGTGATATTGTTATCCAACCCCCCCCCCCCCCCCCCCATTTATTCCATGTTCTCTCAGTCAGTGTTAGTTATTCACAGAGACAGGGTTACAGAAAGTCATTGTCTTCTTACACTTCAGAAGACTGGAAAAGCATCTTCTGTACAGCAATTGGTGGAAATTAAATTATGTTAGATTCAACATCTGTGTCTTATTGAAGAGTTAAAATGCCTGTGGATGTTGCCAAGTCACACTGGAGCTCATAAATGGCCGTTCTGAACGTCGGATTGCTGGCAGGAAAAGGCTGCTTTTAAAACGCGATTTTATCAGTGTTTTGCAATGCCGTTAATGCACGTTTAGCGGCGCTAGCTTTTAGCCGCATTTCTCTGCCTCTATTCAAAAGCAATGGTTCCCTATGAAAGCCCATTGATTTGAATAGAAGTCGCACCAGAAGTCCGATCATCATGATCCGACTTGTGGTGCGTCTCGTGTGCCGAGGATGAAGGGGAACCCCCACCAAAATGAAAAAAAAAATTGGCGTGGGGTTCCCCCTCAGACGATAACAGACCCTTATTTCTGGTATGGCTTTTAAGGGGAACCCCCTTCACCAAAAAAATTGGCATGGGGGTCCCCCAAAATCCATATCAAACCCTTATCCAAGCACGAAGCCCGGCCGGTCGGGAAAAGGGGTGGGAATGAGTGAGCACCCCCCTGAACCGTACCAGGCCGCATGCCCTCAAAACAAACAAACATTTCATATAAATTCTAATTACACTGTTTACCTGACAGCATAACATCCATTTGCCAAGCCAACTGCATAGGATAACCCTCGAAGTTTAGCAAGTTGTTTGTCTTCATAAATAATAAATATGTCATCTTTCTTGTCAATAGACTTCTGCTTGGATTTCCAGTACGCTACAAAGGAAAAAGTATTAATAAAAGCTTCCCCACCCTAATATCAAACAATATAACTTTCATTTGTACATACCAATGGCAGCTACCAGAAGCAAAACCAAAAGTAGGCCTAAAACACAGCCAACAACTATTGCAACCACATTGGAAGAACCATTCTCTGAGAAAAGAAAAACGAAAAAAAAAAAATATATATGAATATATACAAAGAGACAAAAACCTTCTGCCATGGTACACACAAATGCAAAAAATTTATACAATAAATACATACTTCCCAACAGCCATGGCTAAAATTGGGGCAGCTAAGCTGTTCTCATATTTACCAAGAACCATTAAAGCGGTTGTAAAGCCGCTGATGTGGTTTTTTTTTTCCCACCTGCAAAGGAAAAGGCATAATGAGCTAGTATGCACCGCATACTAGCTCATTATGAAATACTTACCTTAGAACGAGGCCCTCACTTTTGTGAGATACTGTAAATTACACAGTAAGAACAAATGTAACCACAACCCCAGTAGTAATTGAAAAGTTCACAAAAGGTTTAAGTGTCAAGCTTAAAGAGTTTGTAAACCTCCCTGTGGAAGTTTTACCTATAGGTAAGCCTAGAATAAGGCTTAGCTATAGGTACTGTAAATATCTCATAACGTGCGCCATTTAGGAGATATTTACTGTGTTTTGTGCCCATAATGTCATTGGCGCATGCGCATTGCAGAAATGCCCCCCTTGCCATTTCTTCACAAGCGAGTGCCATGACTGGAAGCTTCTTTCCATTTTTTCAGGTGCAGTGATTTTAATGATGCTTAAAGTGAAATAATAAAAATGTAATATTCCTTTAAATATCGTGCCTGGGGGGTCCCCTTAGTCTGCCTGTATAGTGGCGCATATGTGCAATGTGTAGAACATGTTGCAGCAGTAATGACATTTCTAAAGGAAAAAAATTTAATTTAAACTTGCTAGAATAAACATGCCCCTGTTTATACTGACCTTAGCTCTGCTGTAGAACACTTGATTTGTGCTAAGTGAAGAGTACAGTTAAAGTTTCTTAAAGTTTGTACAGTTAAAGTTTCTAAAAGAACTTACTAATTATTTAAAGTGATTGTAAACAATCACCTTGTAAAACAACCCATTCAGTTTAAAATAGAAATTAAATGAAAAACATTTTTTGTATAGATATAAAAAGAAACATTGTAGTTACTTTTTTTCCTTTTTTTATAAGTGATCACATCCCCTCTGTTCTCTGCTGCATAAGCGCTGGGGGGGAGGAGAAGCATCAGCACCCTGAGATTTCCAATGAATAGCTGTACAGCGGGGGCATATCAAGACAAGTCTGATCATCAGAGGATGGGACATTGAGTTCCCAGCATAGTTAGGGAACTGACCACAATGTGTTCTCCTGCTTAGCGTGATCAGTTTTTAATAAGACATCAAGGGGATCAGGAATAGGAAGTGTTGGGATAACAAACACTTTATTGCATTTTACTGATGCTCGTTTCCAGCTGGAATCACAATTTTAAATTCTGCATTTAGAATTATATATTTTGTATATAGTCTCAGAACTTGAAGCACATTACAAATTTGAATCTCTTAGTAAATTATTTTAAGCAAAAACAGAGTGCACAAAGATAAGGTGATCAACTGATAAAACATCTTTACATTTTAATTTTTCAAAAGTATTAAAACATGACTAGAGTACAGTAGTTTGTTTTCAATTGTGATTTAGTATTAGTAAGTAAAAACAAACCTTTATGTAACAAAATATTTTCACTAGTGTCGCTGAAATCTCCGAGCCCTATAAGGTTGGCTGCTACTGCTCTGAATTGGAATGTTCCACTCATTGTCCTAGACTTCCATATGCAAATGTTACTGCAAGAGCCATTGTATGCCAGCATCCATGGCTCTGTCACTTTGGCACCAGAAGACACCTTCCTAAAAATACATGCAATTGGCAAACAGAGTTGTCATCAAAATGATTAACTAAAGAAATCAAATTTACAAATAAATAATAAAGGAAGAAGATTGATATCCATAGATATTCCAATTAGTAGGTACCAGGACATGTTTGCCTTATAGAGAAAAACCAAAACACTACATTGCAATGAAAAATATATATTTTTGCTTAAAGTAGCAAGTGACAGAAGCTATACATCAATATTATTTTTTAAATTAATTACATATATAGGTGGTAAATTGTTTTTTAGCACTGCTAGCCCAACACTAGTAGTTTTCTGCACTGGTTGGGCCCAAAAACAGTATTGAATAAAGTGTTTGACCAAGTATACTTGGCCTCTAACCTTAATGTACCCCTTAAAGTGGAGGTAAACCCATCAATTTAGTTTCAAAAAACAGTTACATTCCCGGCATGCCGGGAAGGCTGTCACATTGGTTTTGCTCTCAACCAAACTGTTAAATCATCCAATGGCTGGTATCATAACTGATCACGTGTGCTGGCTCATAGCAGTTGAAGATCAAACAGAGGCCAAGATGGAAACTTCCTTGGCTGCAAACAATAAGAGGGTTTACTTCCACTTTAACTTAAAATGGTTGCAAACCGCATTCATGACAGTTGACCTAAGCGTATATATCTGCAGTGTTTACTTATCTCTCTCCAAAGCTCTAAGTGTCATTTCTCTCTGGTGCTTTGTTGCTTTGTTATTAGCAGAGTCTTCTGAAAAGACTCTTCTGAGTCTTCAGAGACTTCTGAAAAGTTCTATGACACATGAGATAACAGCAACTGAAAATTTGTGTCGGGAGGGAGCTTAGAGGTAGATAAGCAGAGAGATTGTCTGTCTGGAACTACAGCTCTGCATGTTCCGTGGTTCCTGCCTATGTGAAGGGGGATTGTGTGCCTTTCTTCTAATCAGCTCTCACACAGTGTAAGCCCAGACTCCCCACCCACTGCTGAAAGAGCCAGAAAGATTTGTAACACAATCTGTACATTCCAAAGATTGTAGAATGGAGAAGACAGCAGATATACAAGTTAAAACTTATGTAGGAGGATTTGTTTAATCTCTGTGCATCATCTGAGGCTGTTCACTTCACTGGGTAAATGTGGGGTGTTTATAACCACTTTAATATTCTAACTGAACCTATCCTCGAGCCTTACAGCTTATTTTTTTTTTTTAAATCAACCAGGTTTATTTCGATTCACAGTGCATACATGTTACAGATTACAGTTACAAAAATGCTACAGATCATACAGCTCCTCAGATAACAATTGTATAACCATCTCAAATCGTCAATGTCACATCACGTTTTATGCATGAAATAACTAAAGCCAAAAGGTACCTTGTGTCAGTGGTTTGGGCTACTTCACTACCCAGAGGCCGGAGGATCTACTTGTCATTTACATTACTATGTATTGTGCATAGACCGGCTATGAACAAGTGCTAGACTCCTGCAGCCACCTGTCCCAAATTTTGTAGTATTTCTCAGGACAACCCCTATTGGTGTATATAAATTTTTTGTAGGGGAGGGTGTTGTTTATTTCTGCTTTCCATTCTGCAATGCTCGGGGGACAAGTCCTCATCCATTTCCGAGCTATGGTCTTTCGTGCTGTGAATAAAGTCTCGTGTAGAAATGTCTTCATGTACCTGTCGGTCGAGTCTGGCAAGAGTCCTAAAAGGCACATTTTTGGGTCCAGCGTGGCTGGAGAGCCCATTTCGTCATGGAGGAATCTTACAATCTGTGTCCATAGTCCCTGTACTTTGGGGCATGACCACAGTAAGTGAATGAATGTTCCTGTCTCCCTTCCGCACATTTGGCACAAGGAGGACTGGGAGCCTCTGTACCTGGAAACCCTGAGGGGGGTAAGGTACGCTTGATGGAGTATGTAAATTTGAGTCAGCCTGTCCGACAGTTTTGGGGAAACTGTCTTACAGAATTCCAGAGCTTCCTCCCATTCCCCGTCCTCGATAGGTCCCACCGCCCTTTCCCAGCGAGGTTTAAGTCCATAAGCTATTTTAGTTGCCACTGGGGTGGAAAGCAGATTGTAGAAGGCTGAAATTCGTTTTTGAGGATCAGTGTTTTTGATGATTGCCATAGCGACATTTGAAGTGGGCTTAGGGGGGGACAACGGGAATTGAGTGCGGATTGCATGTTTGACTTGCAGATATCTAAAAAACATATGATTGGGAAGATTGTACTCCACTTGGAGTGTGTGGAAGGTTTTTAGAGTCCCATTGGTAAGTAAATGTTGGAGATAGAAGATTCCATAGGTGGACCAGCAATCTACATCAGGAATTTGCAAGAATTCAGGTAGGACCTTGTTGTGCCATAACGGGGTGAAGTCGTTATATTGGGGAATCTCTAGTTTAGCGGAGGCAATGTCCCATATGCGTCTGTATTGACGCAGCAGGGCCAGTTCACCAGTCCTCAAATCAGTATTTCCGGTGTTTATTGTTATCGCATAAATAGGGTCTTTAGTGCATCTGGCCCACTTGGGGCACATCAGCTGGAGGAACCGCTCCCTGTCTGTCTTGTCAATGTGGTATAGTTGTGATAATTGGGACGAAATATAGTATAGGTTGAAATCTGGTAGTGCCATGCCTCCCAGGTCAGGTGGGTTTTTTAGCGTCTGCCATGCCAGTTTGTGTCTGTTAGGACCCCATACGAAAGATTTGAGGAGAGCTTCTAGAGTCTTGAAGTATTTCAAAGGTAAGTATGTCGGGGAGTGCCACATCACATATAATACTTTGGGAAGTAGAACCATTTTAATTAAGTTTATTCTGCCCCACACCCCCAGTGGCAAACGAGCCCAGGTCCTCAGCTTAGTTTTTACATAGGATGTGAGGGGTTCAATATTGAGACGTACAAAGTCTGTCGACATTCTGGATACATGGATCCCAAGATATTTGATGGTACTAACTCTCTGAAGTGGCAGACTGGCCTGTGACTCGGTTGGTGGGAAACTGTCTATTGGTAATATTTGCGATTTCTCCCAGTTAATTTTTAAACCAGAGAAGGTCCCAAATTGTTCGATTGTATGCAGTGCCACCCGCAAGGAGGAACCCGGATCTGCTAGGTATAAAAGGGTGTCATCCGCGTACATACTAATTTTTTCAGTCAGATTACCTGAGCATAGTCCCTTGATTTCTGGATTATTCCGGATGGATATGGCTAGTGGCTCAGCAGCCAGGGCGTATAACAATGGCGAGAGAGGGCAGCCCTGCCTTGTGCCCCTGGTGAGGTCAAACTGCTCGGAGGGCCATCCGTTCGCCATTACCCTGGCTGTGGGCGACTGATACATCAATTGTACCCATTTGATGAATTTAGGGCCGAAGCCATACCCCTCCAGACATTTCCATAAGTACTCCCATTCCACCGAATCAAAGGCTTTCGCCGTGTCTAAAGTCACCACCACCCTAGATCCTGCCTCCATGTGTGTAGCCTGTAGGTTGATGAACAATTTGCGTAGGTTAAAGGATGTGTTGCGACCCGGCATGAATCCCGCCTGGTCGACATGTATTAAGGACAGGATAACTTTGTTCAATCTCAAGGATAGTACCTTGGCGAGAACTTTTATGTCTACCTGGAGTAGGGAGATTGGACGATATGATTCCGGATATCCCGGGTCTTTCCCTGGTTTGGGAATGAGCACTATTACTGCCTCTCTCATGGATGGTGGTAAGGAAAAGTTTTCAAACAGGTGGTTGTATAGCGTGAGCAGTTTCGGGGTAAGTAGTTCACTGTACTGAGAATAGAACTCGATTGGGAGACCGTCTGAACCAGGGGATTTGGATCTGGCAAAGCTGGCTATGGCCGTGGCTATTTCGTCTGTAGTGAGGGGCGCCTCAAGAAGGTCAACCTGGTCTGTTGTCAGTTGAGGGAGGGTAATGCTACGTAAGAAGGCCGTTCTCTGGTCCGTTGGGTCTGTAGTCATTGTCTTGTATAAATCTGCAAAGAAGTCTCTAAATCTAGCAGTCACTCTTTGGGGATCTGTTATCTGATGGCCCTCCGGCCCATGTAGCGTGATGACCACTGGGGGTCTATCCTCACTATGTACCAGGTAAGCCAGCAGCTTGCCTGCCTTTTCTTACAGCTTATTTTAATCACAAAATATAACCCAGAATACCTATCTTTCCTCCTAATTCTTCAGATTAAAGTAGAAGGAAAGGCCAACAAAAATCCACATTTTAAACATTACCTCCCCACTGCCCTTATACTTACTTTATACAGTTTTAATGACTCTCAAATATCTTTTTTTTTTTTCAAACAATGCTTTGGTGGGTGTGCCTATCTGTACATGCCCGACAACAGCACTGAATCCAGTGACATCATAATACCGACCTCACCGGTCTCCATTGTGCTAAGGTGTTATCAAGTTCAGAGAGTTACCGCCCACCAGCTGCATCAATAGACATACTCTTCAGAGCTTTGCAGTCATGTGACCACTTGGAAGATCATTTTAAAAGGGTACTATTATTGAGGTATCTTACAAATTGTACACAGCAGGTTAAGGAGCCTTATACATTTAAACTAGTCTTGTGTTTCTGCCTCTAGAAAGTTGAACTTCTGAATTCATTTCTGCTGCAGCCACAGGAAACTTATGCCACGTACACACAGTCGGACTTGCCAACAGGATAATCTCCATCTGCATCTCAGATGGAAAAATTTAGAACATGTTCTATATCTAAGTCCATTGGAAATTCCGACAGAAAAAGTCATACACAGGGTCGGAATACCAAAAGCTCCCATCTGACTTTTTCTGTTGGAAATTCTGACCATATGTACGCCCCATTAGAACTAATTTGGACATCTAGTAATAAAAAGATGTCATAGGGTAGAGTTAAATCTTGCTGCACTTGTCATGGAGAGCAGTATTGACATGCTAACTATAAACAATTCTGAAAAATGATTTTTTTTATCGATTTGGATAAAATTACATGACTGAACACATTTTTGTATTTTGCTAATGTAATTTTTAAACAGTAATAGTATATGTCATTTGTTTTAGCTTTAAAGTAGACTTGTCACATACCTAAGCAGTTCAAACTGAACCTGTGATGGCGTTGGATCAAACTCAATTTTTATGGGGTAAGTTGAGATTTGCATAATGACTCCTCTGCCTATATACCGTTTACTGATTTACAGAGATATATACTGTATACAAGATTCGCATTTCGGGTAAATGAGACGTTCCAGACTAGTGTTTGCTACATTCCAGACCAGACCCTGACTACAGATTGTGTAGTTCTGGATCAGAACATTCAATCCTGTGTCAGGGTTTTGCTAGACACCTGCAAGCTGGTTGAGTGCACAGGTGTGCAAGGCCATTATATTCCAGGTCGGAGGATAGCTCAGAGCTTCCAGTTTGGAGACTGCTCCCAGTGGGGGAGATGGAAGGTCTTATCGAGGGGTCAGAGGGCCCAGCCAGAAGCCAAGAGGATCTCATTTTTAGGAGTCAGGTTGGCTCCTATTGGGGTGTCAGGAGAACCCCAATCCATAGGCCAGAGGTGGGCCATGCAGTGGGGCGCTGTGACTAAAGGCTAGAAAGCCAAGTATCCAGGAGAGATAGCTGGACAGTATAGTAAGTGAGACTGGTAAGAGGTGCAGCGTAGAACTGCTGTTGAAGCTAAGTGAGTGTATGGGCCAAGTGGCTCTGATTTTTCCAGTGTTTATATTCTGCTGAAGCTGGAGAATATTCCCTGCTTAGGAACCCTTATATTGGACTGCTATTTTGCTTTCTACCGTTTTAATAAAAGTGGGCTACCAAGCCCTTACAAACAGTTCCTGTATGGCATGGATTCTTAGTTTAAATAGCTAAGATGTGTGACATGCCTACTTTAAGCAGCAATTAAATGTAAAATCTGGCAGCTGCATTCCCTTCTAAAAATAAGTCCATACAGGTATTATTACCTATACTCTAATATATTATAAGTCAGGTTACTTCCATTTTCGTCACCCATCTTCCACTGGATGGTGCTTTTATCTCCAGGAACACTCTGTGGAACTCCTGGTTTGCCTGGGACCCCAGCTGAAAAGCAACAGATAGAAGATTGTATTCTATATTTGTTCCCAATGGTAAAGAAAAACGTGTCTATTGTAAACTAATGTACCGTATTTTTCGGACGATAAGGCGCACCGGATTATAAGGCGCACTAGCAACGACCGGCTAATATAATGGATATTTCCATATATAAGGCGCATCGGACTATAAGGAGCACTGGATTATAAGGCGCATTTAATGAAACACAACTCGGATGCGGTACTGTAAGTCAAATTTTATTCAACTCTTTAGCAATAACCATAAAATGGTCTATAACAATAACTCTTAACACTGTTCAATTAAATACAAAACCAGACAATTATTTTTTCACTTTATTCTTCAATAACTATTAACACTGTTCAGTTACCGGTGAATACCGTACAAAACCAGACACTCACTTTTTCACTTTATTCTTCTCCCGCAAATCCATCAAATTCTTCATCTTCAGTGTCTGAGTTTAACAATTGGGCGATTTCGGCATCAAGCACGCCCGTATCCCTCTCATCATTCTCATCAGTATCCGAGTCAGGCTCGTTGCTGTCATCGGTACCGGTACTTAGCTGTTCAGTGATAATTCCGGACTTCTTGAAAGCTCGGATTACACTGGTGACTGATACCTTCGCCCAGGCATCCACGATCCACTGGCAGATAGTGGCGTAACTCGCCCGGCGTTGCCTCCCTGTGTTGGTGAATGTGTGTTCGCCTTCTGTCATCCAATGCTCCCACGCAGCTCGCAGTTTAACTTTAAACGACCTGTTGACACCTATATCTAGTGGCTGCAGTTCTTTGGTTAATCCACCTGGAATGATGGCAAGCACCGAATTAGTTTTCTTCACTTGGGCTTTGACAGTATCTGTCAGATGGGCGCGCATGGAGTCACAGACCAATAGGGATGGAGATTCGTGGAAAAAGCCACCCGGTCTCTTGACGTAAACCTCTCTCAGCCACTCACTCATCTTCTCCTCGTCCATCCAGCCCTTCGGGTTAGCCTTGATGATGATGCCAACCGGAAACTTTTCTTTTGGCAGAGTCTTCCTCTTGAAAATTACCATGGGTGGTAGTTTCTGGCCATTAGCCTGGCAACCGAGAACTACAGTGAAGGATGACTTTTCGTTTCCTGTAGTGCGTATAGATACCGTACTGGTCCCTGTTCTCTCGACAGTACGGTTTACAGGGATATCAAAGGTAAGGGGGACCTCGTCCATGTTGGTGATGTGCTCTGGTCGGATTTTCTGTTCATTGATCTTGTTCTTGCAGTAGGTATGGAAAATGGCCAGCTTTTCTTCGTAATCCTTTGGCAGTTGCTGTGACATAGTGGTTCTTGTGCGGATAGAGAGATTCCGCCTTTTCATGAAACGGAAGCACCAAGAGGGACCTCCTCGAAAGTCGTTGATCTCCATGTCGCGTGCGATCGCTGTTGCTTTGAGTCGAATAGAGACAGTAGAGACGCTTCTACCTGCGGTTCTCTGTTCAATAACCCACTGTTCAATTTTGTCCTCCAACCGTGGCCATCTTGCTTTGTTTCCTCGGAAACTCAGTTTGGTCTTCTTTACCTGGCGCAGGGCATCATCTTGCTTCCTCCACTTTCGTACCATTGATTCATTAATGTTGAATTCTCTCGCAGCTACTCTATTTCCATGCTCTACTGCATGACTGATAGCCTTCAGTTTGAAATCCGCTTCGTAAGCATGTCTCTTAACAGGAGCCATTTTTGGGGCAGCGGGTATACCGTAGAAAATGAACGAATGAATGCGCACACCTCCTGACTAAGATGGCCGTAATGCTCACGAAGCTGCACTGCTTGGATTGGGCATTACGGCCATCTTAGTCAGGAGGTGTGCGCATTCATTCGTTCATTTTCTACGGTATACCCGCTGCCCCAAAAATGGCTCCTGTTAAGAGACATGCTTACGAAGCGGATTTCAAACTGAAGGCTATCAGTCACGCAGTAGAACAACCTGAGAGAGGTTTACGGTACGTCAGTTTACGGTAAGAGACCGGGTGGCTTTTTCCACGAATCTCCATCCCTATTGATCTGTGACTCCATGCGCGCCCATCTGACAGATACTGTTAAAGCCCAAGTGAAGAAAACGAATTCGGTGCTTGCCATCATGTCAACAGGTCATATATAAGGCGCACCGGATTATAAGGTGCACGGTCGATTTTATGAGAAAATTTAGGCTTTTACGTGCGCCTTATAGTCCGAAAAATACGGTACAAGCACTTTTACAAACAGTACAACAAAAGAAGCCTTACTTTGTTCTAAATGGTTTAAATGTTTAATTTTGTGAATGTTAGTTTATATGGTATATAGAAGTTGTATTCACTTTGAATACCCATGTACTTGAACACAGATTCTACTTAATAACAATAACTTTTCAATATGAACATACACTATGCAAAATGAACATTCTTTAGTAAAACAACCTAATAAATCCCATTCCCTGAAATCCATAAAAAGTATCATAGACACACTTTTGACTTCCAGCACACCTCCATTTGTTGTTGCACTTATGTGTTGGGAACAGATACATAAATGTATTGTCGGAGGCTGGGAAGTCTCGTTGTAGGGTAGGTGGCGCCTGATGGGGAAATTTAAGACTAGTTCCCCATCAGGTCTGCTTCCCTTGCGATTGATAGTAGTGAGCGAATTCCATTGCCGTTAGACAGCCCAATAGTAGCTATGGAATTGACCCACTGACTTTCTCTGTCAATCAGAAGGGAGACGGCCCTGATGGGGAATTCTAGGAGACTAGTTCCCCATTAGGTCCACCTACCTTATAGCTGGCAATGGACAGCAGGCGGTGGATTTCTTAGCCAGTGGTAGCTGCGTAAAGGCTAAAGAATCCACCCAATGAAATGCTCTGTAAATCACCAGTAAGACAGTCCTGACCAGTGGCGGTGCGTCCATAAAGGGCACAGGGGTGCCGACACCCCCCGCCTGCACCGCTCTAATCACCATCACCAGATAGATTCATGCATCCATGTTAGATGCAATAATTAGTGAGATGAGTCATAGCTGTAATTTTTTCCTGGATTACGGGTTAAAGGATAGGCTCACCTTTTGGAACACATTATGTTTTACACCCCTATTTAGAGTGTAACTTGCAACATGTTTCAGCACAGAACAACCCCCCAATGACAGGGGGTGGGGGTTCCTCTCCCCTTCAGCCACTGTCACATTTAAAAGCAGCACAGCATGCTGTCCACCCACGTGATCTGTGAATAAACTACCTCAGAAGATGGACTTGTAGTTTCAATAGACTGCTTTTGAAACCGACAGCCCATACAGAGCACAAGCACAGAGCTGAAGGCAGTGTCTGCAGGAACCTGGCATTGCACCTGCGATCTACCGATCGCAGGGGTATTTGCTTTGTAGGCTAAAATAAATACACTTTTTTTTTTTCCTGCAAAAACATGTGCATTAATTTTTTTTTACAACAATAAACTTAGCCTTTAAATGCCCTGGTATTTTATTTACAATTTTGAAAAGACTTTACTGTCAATCTTCCAAGCAAAGAGGTTCACAATACAAATTCTCTGTTAGTTAAAAGCATTACATTTAAGAGATTCCAACCTGCAGTCTTGAAGTTTGCTGGACTAGACACACTTTGAGCTCCAGTTGTATAAAGCACTGCGGTGCGTATGTTGTAATCAGTATTGGGAACAAGTCCCATGGCTGTGCAGATATAGATAGATCTGCCTGTGCTGCAGGATACATCCATAGGGTTATACCCGGTTCGTAAGTTTATCTAATTTATAAAACACAACGTTATAATTGAAAAACAAATGCATGTTGGAAAAAGTTACACAATGATAGATCATTTGCAACAAAAGCAACACATTAATTTTTTATCTTATTCCCCAACACACAATCACAACCTGACTAGTATAATGTGAGCTAGCCTTGCAGCTATGAAATGTCCCATTCACTGCTTACAAAAATATGCTCTAAGTCAGCCTTTCTCAACCTTTTCAACACTGAGGAACCCTTCAAATAGTTCTCTGGTCTCGGGGAACCCCTGCTAAAAATTAGAACTCCACAACCCATGATACATTAGTATGATGGTCAGTGAGAGGAATGATCCTTACACTTGTGGTCAGGGAAGAATTACCTCCTTACAGATAGCTAAAAAGATCAATGGTGTGAGTGGGAACTTATTTGAGAGGCAGAAATTGCCCAATGCTGAAGGCACCCCTAGCAACATCTGGAGGAACCCTGGTTGAGAATCACTGCTCTAAGTTATTAACAATTACCTCTGTTATGGCATTTCAATGTTTCATTCCTAGAAGTCATTGAAACCCACATGCTGATGCCAAACTTTATACCAAACTTTTTCTACTTCAATCATTTTTACATAGAGCATATAATGCATATAAGTTTTTTTGGTATTCTATTTATTCTATTTATGCAGAGAAATTGAGAAAATTTTATTTTTCTTCCCTCCATTTATGTCCGTATTGGTTGAGATGCAACTATTTTGTGCCTGAGCATCCACTTTTTGCACACTATTGTTTGCATGTCAATTCTGAATGGGTCACTTATGTGGTGTAAACCTTAAGCCGCGTACACACGGGCAGATTGTCTGGCCTACTTAGTCCGCCAAAACACATTTCAGCGCACAGTCCGCTCGTGTGTGGGCTTCAGCGAACTTTTTCAGCGTGCAGTCTGGCGGACTAAGTATTTCGGAATTTCCATAATACTGTCCGTCGGACTCGCATTTCGGCGGACAATCCGCCCGTGTGTGTGCCAGTCCGCCGTACTTTTGAAATGAGCGGACTTTTCCCGCCCGGAGAAAAGTCCGCTCATTTCGAGTGGGTATCCAGGTAGGCGGGGCCCGCGAAGGAGACGTCGCTGGCCCCGCCGCCTGGTATGGACTTAAAGGGGAACCCCAACGCCGAAAGTCCACAACAGACCCTTGTCCGAGCACGCTACCCGGCGGGCCAGGAAAGGGGGGCGAGCGAGCGCCCCCCTCCTGAGCCGTACCAGGCCGCGTGCCCTCAACATGGGGGGGTGCCACCCCAAAGCACCTTGTCCCCATGTTGATGAGGACAAGGGCCTCTTCCCGACAACCCTGGCCGTTGGTTGTCGGGGTCTGCGGGCGGGGGGCTTATCGGAATCCGGGAGCCCCCTTTAATAAGGGGGCCCCCGGATACCGGCCCCCCACCCTATGTGAATGAGTATGGGGTACAATGTACCCCTACCCATTCACCTGTAAAATAAAAGTACAAAAAAAACACAACACACGAGATAAAATACTTTATTGCACAGCTCCGGGGGTCTTCCGTCTTCGGGGGTCTTCCGTCTTCGGGGGTCTTCTCGCCGGACTCCTCCGCTATCTTCTTGTAGCTCTTTTGCTAGCGGAGGAGTCCGGCTTTCTTCCTCGCCGCCGTCGCCGCCGCCTTCCGTTCTTCTTCTTCTTCTTCTCCAGGAGATGTTGCCTCGATGATCTCTCCAGCCGGAATGCCAGGGACGCACTGCGCAGCCACTTATATAGGGACAATGGGGCGGTGTCACATGGCTTTATGTCACATGGGTTGGTCACATGGGTTGATGTCACATGGGGACTATGACATCGTAAGGGGGCGGGGTCACCATGTGACACCAACCCATGTGACATAAAGCCATGTGACACCGCCCCATTGTCCCTATATAAGTGGCCGCGCAGTGCGTCCCTGGCATTCCGGCTGGAGAGATCGTCGAGGCAACATCTCCTGGAGAAGAAAAGAACGGAAGGCGGCGGCGACGGCGGCGACAGAAGACCGGGCCACCGCCTGTAAAAGAGCTATAAGAAGGCGCGGTGGCCCGGCAGAAGAACCGAAGAGGGGGACAAGACCCCCGAAATCGGGAGAAGAGGCCGGCGGCGAGGAAGAAAGCCGGACTCCTCCGCTAGCAAAAGAGCTACAAGAAGATAACGGAGGAGTCCGGCGAGAAGACCCCCGAAGACGGAAGACCCCCGGAGCTGTGCAATAAAGTATTTTATTTCGTGTGTTGTGTTTTTTTTGTACTTTTATTTTACAGGTGAATGGGTAGGGGTACATTGTACCCCATACTCATTCACATAGGGTGGGGGGCCGGTATCCGGGGGCCCCCTTATTAAAGGGGGCTCCCGGATTCAGATAAGCCCCCCGCCCGCAGACCCCGACAACCAACGGCCAGGGTTGTCGGGAAGAGGCCCTTGTCCTCATCAACATGGGGACAAGGTGCTTTGGGGTGGGGGGGCCGCGCGGCCCCCCCTTCCCCAAGGCACCCCCCCATGTTGAGGGCACGCGGCCTGGTACGGCTCAGGAGGGGGGGGCGCTCGCTCGCCCCCCTTTCCTGGCTGGCCGGGTAGCGTGCTCGGACAAGGGTCTGTTGTGGACTTGGGGGGGACCCCCACGCCGATTTTTTTCGGCGTTGGGGTTCCCCTTTAAGTCCATACCAGGCAGCGGGGCCAGCGACGTCTCCTTCGCGGGCCCCGCCTACCTGGAGACGCGCTCGAAATGAGCGGACTTTCCTCTGTGTGTGTGGGCGAGTCCGTTCATTTCAAAAGTAGGGCGGATAGTATGGCGGACTTAGTACGCCATATTAGTCCGCTCAAAAAGTGGTGTGTGTGGGCAAGTCCGTTCATTCGAAAGTATGACGGACTGTCCGTCGGATTGTCTGACGGACTAAGTTGGCCAGACAGTCCGCCCCGTGTGTACGCGGCTTTAGAGTAACATTACACAACAAGTACAGCATTACAGTCCAAATACAGCCGTGAATACAATTTATTTTTTCTAGTTTTGTTTTTACAAAGCTAATTGCTGTGGACAATTGTGAATGGGCCCATAGCATACAAATAAATGGCATATAATTACATACAAATGCATACATATATAAATTACATACAAAATAATTACATATATGTTATGGATCTGAATTCAGCAAATTGTACACCCATGTTTCTGAGCCATTACACTGTTACACAGAGACACACCTTCAGATTCAAGTGGCGTTTCCAAGCTGAATACTTTTTTCGTGAATAAAGCTTCCAACCTTCATGAGATCACTATGTCATAGCTGACATAGTGATCACATGATTGAGAGCCACCCTGGTTCCTGATTGTAATGTAGGGACTGGAGCTGTCATTGACAGGGGGGCACATAGATTAACATATCCTCAGAATGAAACATTGAGTAGGAAAAAGTTATTCTACAGATTAATGACAGATTGAATGAAAAGGTTGAGGTCAATCAAAATTACATTTTAGATCAGTGGTCGCCAACCTTTCGGACCACTAAACTCACAATTTATAATCCCGCAGACCACTAATATGAATTTTACATGCTTCTACACACAATGCTCTGGCTCTCTGCTCTCTCCCCCCTGGATCACACTGCTGCCTTATACACACAATGCTCTGGCTCTTTGCCTCCCCACCACACTGTGCAACACAATGCCGCTTTACACAGATTCATCATTATCCACCTCTTTATCCAGCCATGACCTTAAGCTCCATTCTCTCTCCCACACTCTGTGATCAGCGCTACCATTGGAAGTCCCCTTCTTCTTCACCTCTCGCTCTCTGTGCTACTCTCTGTGCCTCCCTCTGAGATCACAGGAGATGGAACTACAGAGGAGGCATCAGTTATCAATTCATGCTGACAGTAAATAAATACAGGAAGTAAAAACAAAAAAAAAGTCACCTTATTTTCTTCAAACCAGAATTCCTGTATGGGCTCTTCAGGAGCTGTCCATTCCATCACTGAACTGATATTCCCTGAAACTATATTATGTGGAGGTGCAGGTGACTTAAATGTTCTGGCATAAACGGCAGTACTTTCAGTGTACCAGTTCTCATCTGGGTGAAATGCAAGGACCTGATTAATTAAATGAATACCTCAGATTAATATATTGCAAATTTCTTAAACCAAATTATTTTCTAAAATTCTAAGTAAACTTGCCTTGAATTGATGATTAGTTCCACTTTTAAGATTCTTAAAAGTCCACAAAAGTTTTTCATCTGGAAATTCTCTTGGTCTTAATGGTACAGAAGGACTTGGAGGTGAATTGTCAACTTTGATCTGGTATCGGATTAAATCAAGTGGACCATTTGGCTTGGATGGTTCTACCCAAGTTATATTAACTTGTGCATCTGATAAAACTGTCACATTTATAAATGAAACTGCTTCTGGAACTAAGAAAACATAACTCACATTAGAGGTCAGTAATCACAAGACTTATAATAATAGTAAGTTGACAGACCAATAAAGTTTTTATTCCGCATAGTAGTGAAAAGGACAGCCATGGTGTTTCAGGTATTTTGGCCTTACCGGTACTCCTGTTTCAGGGCTTGTGCATGTGCAGGTTAGAAATATGCTGGACTGGTTTACTAGACTTGATTTCTCTAGCATAGATTACCTGCTCTGGTCTAGGCTATACAGGCTGTCAGTGTAGCTTTCTTTCAACCCACACCTGCACAAGTCCTGATGAAAGGGTTAAGCCACTGAAACACACTGAATATCCTTTTTAATCTTATGAAAATTAAAAGGAACTGGATTCTCAACTCACTCACTCTGCCAAGCTTACCACTGTGATTTCTTTGGACCCATAATGACTTTGAGAGCAGCTTCTTAACCAAAAAATCAGATCTAAATACATGCCTGATTCAGTGCTTCCCCAACATCTCTTCATTTAAGGCTAATTTTAAGGAAGGGAAAATAAGATATTATGGACCTTAAAAAAGTTCATGCAATTTTTAAAATGTAGCATTACCTAACTTAGTTACCTGTTTATTAACAGCTTGAATAAAGAACCGTAGGCATGCTATCCAAGTCAATAGTATCTCCCACTTCTTTAGCTCAAAGTTTTGCAGGTAATATGAATGGTTGGTGGGAATTGATGTGGTTTGGCTACACACATGTAGCATGTAAATGTATTTAGTATGTGCTTCACATCTCCGTAAATATTGATCAATCCAAAGAGTCCTTATTTAAAGTCTCAATTGGGATCTGCACTGCATAATAGCAATAGAAGGAATCATCCAAAAATGTTTAAAAAAACAGACTCTGCATTGCATAATGCAAAATATTATGATGTTCACTGTAGTTCTCTTGGACTATGGCTGCACTGCATAATGGCAATAGAAGGAATCATCCAAAAATGTTTACAAAAATGGACTCTGCATTGCATAATGCAAAACATTATGATGTTCACTGTAGTTCTCTTGGACTATAGCTGCTTTCACACTGCTCCCTTGCAAAAATGCAGTAAAAACCCATGTGTTTTTGCTGTATTTTTGCTACATTTTTAGTGCATTTTGCACCTGTAAAAGAAAGGGAATGTGACTCAAAAACGCACCAAAAAGCCTGAATTTCCGGTGCGTTTTTAATGCATTATTGCCATTTTTTTGCATTTTTCATTCATTTCAATGGGGAGTTGCATTTTTGTGCATTTCTTTTTACAACACAAAACATGCACCAAAAATGCAGCATGCAATACTTTTAAAAATGCAACTGACCTGCAATTGACTGGTGTGAAGAGTTCCATAGGATTTAATGGTCATGCATTTTTCTTCCGCATTTTATAAGGCAAAAACATCAGAAAAACTGATCAGTGTGAATTGATCCTAAACTGTGCCCTGTATATTGGTGTACACGGGAGCTCTAAAGCTTTTCCAAGCTGGAATCTGCTCAGCATAATCATAATACAGGGATTCTTTGCATCAGCTATTAAATGTGGCAGCACGTTTCTGCTATGTCTGTAACTGTCTTCATTAATGTAACAATTGTAGCACTACTTCAATAGGTCCTGCAGGATTATTGCCCAGGTCCTCCCCAAAAGCTGTCCCGCAACCAGGCCAAGCTTTGGAAAACTCAAATAGGGTTGAGGGAATTGAGTGGCATACTTCAAGAACAGGAACTATGTATAACATGAGGACTAAGTATTCTCTTTCTGGACAAGTTATGGTAAAGTCTGTGCTTGCAACAAACAGTATACTGAAGCTTTGGAAAATTAATAGTTAACTGAAAACTCCTGCCTTAGAGCCACAACAGGAGAATCTCTTTATAGAGCAATGGATGGACTAAGCTTTTCAGAACACCAGTCAGTTTCCCCTTTAACAAGACCCACAACTGACTCACTATACCAAGGGGTGGGGTGGTAGGAGCCCAAAAGTCTCTAATACCGCGTACATCCGATCAGAATTTTGGTTGGAAAAAGCTCTGATAGTTTTCCCGACTGAATTCAGATAGGATTTCGCTCAAGCTGTCCTGCGTACACACGGCCACGCCAAATTCCGACTGTCAAGAACGCAGTGACGTACAACACATACGACGGGACTAGAAAAAGGAAGTTCAAGACCCAGTAGCCAATAGCTTCTGTCTCGTAGTTGAATCTGAGCATGCGTGAGTTTTTGCGCGTCGGAATTGCATACACATGAACACATTTTCATAGCATAGCTCTCAACTGTCCCTGATTTGGAGGGACTGTCCCTGATTTGGAGCAATGTCCCTCTTTCCTCTTCATTTGTCCCTTATTTTGGTCTGATTTATATAGTTGTATATAAAATGCACTTTTTATAGTTAGAAAAGTGTTTCCCAGTGCTAAACCTGTCATTCAAATTCTAAATTACTGCATTTGTAAATTTTAAAAGCTAATATAAAGTAATAGTAGTGGTAAAAAAAAGCCTTTGTGGATTTAATTAACCTTTTTTTTGCTTATAGCTCCTTTAAGGGGGTGTGTCCTATGCCTACATACATTTGCTAGTAGGTGTCCCTCATTTCCATCTCAAAATGTTGGGAGCTATGTACTATAAAAACATGGATATAAATAAAAGAGCCCAAATGCTACTTTTCAACCACTTATTACTGGCAGTATAAATTTTAAAAGCACAACAATTTCCAAGTTGTTTCAGATTGTATGGGAACATTATGATCTTGCTATAGATTAACTTTAAATTGGACTTTGCATTGTGTAAGCTTAGGTTGACCCTGATGCGTGTGAGTAGAATCGGTGAGAATTCAAAGAGCAGCTCTAGTGCAAGTTAGTGCCGTTCCAAAGCGATTCTAATGCATTTTTGATGCGATTTGGATACAGTGTCTCTCTCACACTGCACTTATATAGGACCCGTTTAAAAAAAGCAAATAACTGTCAGCCCTGCAATGCATCATGGGACTTGTAGTCTTGAAACAGCTGGAGGGCCACCAGTTTGAGACCCCTGCTGTAAAACAATACAATTTTGTCTCTGTTGCCACTTGCAATAAAAGCATTATAGAATAATGGATTATATACTTACTACCATAATCAGTTTTTCCAGTAACAAGAACATTTCTTGGCTGTTCAGCAAGCAAAAATGAGTAATAATTTGTCACGCTCACTTCCATTTCATAATCTGAGAAAGGTTGTAACCCATGGATAAGTGCAATCTGATTCTGAAATTCCTGCCAGCACAGAGAAAATATCCTCACCGATGGAAAGAATTTTATTTTGTACAGTGTTTACTACTTATCTACAATATGTCCTTTCAGTCTGTATACTGCTAAAGTGTCTGAATTATAATTATTCTCAATTCACCTATTGAAAAAATAAGGGCAAATGGGTTTCTTTATGAATAAAATATACTAGATAATTATTTTTAAAAGTGACAAAGTGGGTTATTTTTAATGTTAGTAAATGTTATGTACAACAAACAAAAAAAACATTGTATCCATTCTACACACCATCTACAGAAAAATAGTAAAAAACAATGCATATTTTCAATTATACTCCAAGGAGAAAGCTGCAATGCCACAAACCAAATCACTTTATTATTTGTAGACAGACACATATAAAATACCTAAAACCACTTAAAGTGCTTGCAAAGGCTGAAAGGTTTACCTTAATGCATTCTTTCTCTGTTCCTTTAAAGAATGTTATATGACACAGTGCTTGTTCTGTGTCATTTGTCCCGGAATAAAGTAGTGAACACAGCCAGTGCAGCCACCCTATTAACTTCATTTGCGGAACTGGTTGCTAGGGCTGGCCCCGCCTGGCGTCTAGTAACCAGTGACGTCAGCACAGTGAGGTCGGGAGCGACGCCTAATGCTGCTCTGCTCTTTCCACCCACCTCGGCAGTCAGCACCTCTTCCTTCTCCAGCATGCAGCAGGGAGTCAGAACAGCGTCTCCCGAGTCCCTGACCAGCCCACCTGCTGTGTGTCAGACTGCCCCACTGCTGCTACTGAGGCGGTGGGTCTGGTTACCAGTGATGACAGTGCCAGGAAGCAGGAGTGGCAGAGGCTGCTAGGCTAACCCCAGAGGAGCACAATGTATCCAGACTCCAGTCCCGGAACTCCTCCTCCTTGCACTTCACCGCAAAGACTGAGAGCAAGTGGCACTGACAAGGAGCTGCAGTAAGCCACAGGCAGGGGCAGTACAGGGGAGGATGGGGTGGAAGGGGCACCTGCCCTGGGTGGTTTTCCAATATGCAGTGAGTGGGGTGCATTGGGAGCTTCCATGGTTCTCCTGCCTCATTCTACCTCATTCTCGGCACTGTAAGGATCCTCACTCTGTTTTATCTCTCAGTCTCTTATCTGTGCAGTTATAAATCTGTCTCCTGTAGCCTGTGCCATGCCCACTGTGTGCTTCTACATGGCACACGGAGGAATGCCACCCTAGCTGAGCTCTCCTGGGGTCCTGAGTAGGGATGAGCCGAACCCCCCCCCGGTTCGGTTCGCACCAGAACTTGCGAACGACCCCCGCGTTCGGTACGAACGTTAGAACCCCATTGAAGTCTATGGGACTCGAACGTTCGAATTGGAAAGTGCTAATTTTAACGGCTAATATGCAAGATAGTGTCCTAAAAAGGGTTTGGGGACCTGCCTCCTGCCTCAGGGGACATGGGTCACTGCAAAAAAAAGTTTTAAAAATGGCCGTTTTGGCAGGAGCACTGATTTTAATGACGATTAACCACTTCAGCTCCGGACCAATAAACACCTTAAGGACCAGAGGTCTTTTTGCAATTTCGCACTGCGCTGCTTTAACTGGTAATTGCGCGGTCATGCAATATTGCACCCAAACGAAATTTGCGTCCTTTTCTTCCCACAAATAGAGCTTTCTTTTGATGGTATTTGATTGCCTCTGCGATTTTTTTTTTTTGCGATATAAATGGAAAAAGAGCGAAAATTTTGAAAAAAAATGATATTTTCTTCTTTTTGTTATAAGGAAAATCGAATAAACTAAATTTTAGTCATACATTGAGGGCAAAATTTATTCAGCCACATGTCTTTAGTAAAAAAAATGTCAATAAGCGTATATTTTTTGGTTTGCGCAAAAGTTATAGCGTCTACAAACTAGAGTACATTTTCTGGAATTTACACAGCTTTTAATTTATGACTGCCGATCTCATTTCTTGAGGTGCTAAAATGGCAGGGCAGTACAAATCCCCCCCAAATGACCCCATTTTGGAAAGTAGACACCCCAAGGAAATTGCTGATGGGTATGTTGAGCCCATTGAATATTTATTTTTTTTGTCCTAAGGGATTGAATAATGACAAAAAAAAAAAAAAAAAAATTTTTACAAAAAGTTGTCACTAAATGATATATTGCTCACACATGCCATGGTTATATGTGGAATTGCACCCCAAAATATATTCCGCTACTTCTCCCGAGTATGGGGATACCACATGTGTGGGACTTTTTGGGAGTCTAGTCGCGCACGGCACCCCGAAAACCAATCACCACCTTCAGGATTTCTAAGGGTGCAAATTTTTGATTTAACTCCTCACTACCTATCACAGTTTCGAAGGCCATAAAATGCCAAAATAGCACAAAACCCCCCAAAATGACCCCATTTTGGAAAGTAGACACCCCAAGCTATTTACTGAGAGGCATGTTGAGTCCATGGAATATTTTATATTTTGCCACAAGTTGCGGGAATATTACAAACTTTTTTTTTTTGCACCAAGTTGTCACTAAATGATATATTGCTCACACATGCTATGGGCATATGTGAAATGACACCCCAAAATACATTCTGCTGCTTCTCCTGAGTACGGGGATACCACATGTGGGGGACTTTTTGGGAGTCTAGTCACGCACGGCACCCCGAAAACCAATCACCACCTTCAGGATTTCTAAGGGTGCAAATTTTTGATTTAACTCCTCACTACCTATCACAGTTTCGAAGGCCATAAAATGCCAAAATAGCACAAACCCCCCCCCAAATGACCCCATTTTGGAAAGTAGACACCCCAAGCTATTTACTGAGAGGCATGTTGAGTCCATGGAATATTTTATATTTTGCCAAAAGTTGCGGGAATATTACAAACTTTTTTTTTTTTGCACAAAGTTGTCACTAAATGATATATTGCTCACACATGCTATGGGCAGAAGTCAAATTACACCCCAAAATAAATTCTGCTGCTTCTCCCGAGTACGGGGATACCACATGTGGGGGACTTTTTGGGAGCCTAGCCACGTACGGGACCCCGAAAACCAAGCACTGCCTTCCGGATTTGAATATAAAATGCTACCAAAAAACCTGTTAGCGATGGCAGGGATCAGGCCTGACTCTGCGATCGCTGCAGTTATGTGTTTAGTGTTTTGTAAGTGACAGTGATCGATCGATACTGCACTTGGGTGGGCTGGGCAGAGGGGCAAAACGCAGGTGCTAGCAGGTATTTGGGCTGATCCCGCTAACAATGCGTTTTTTTGGAACCCTAAACTACTGGGGACGCTAGTATAGATCTGATCAGATCAGATATTGATCTGTTCAGATTCTATACCACTACGGGAGGTGTATGCTTTGCGTGTGGGTGTTAGAGGTACTGGCACTAACCTAGCGCTGCCTGGGGCGACGCAGACCCTGACCCTAAAACCTAATTGATATCACCCGCCGGGTGATCAGGGGGTTAAACCTTTATTGGGTAATAAATGGTGGGTGCCCTGATGCTATAAAAAACAAACTAACCAGAGTCACCCGTAACACTTATACGGTGATCAGTGGTGAAAGGGTTAACTAGGGGCAATCAGGGGGTTCACATTTTTATTAGGTAGTATATGGGGGTCCCTGGCGCTATATAAAAACCTGACGGGGAACCTAAATAACTAACTGGCTAACCAGCGTCACCAGTGACACTTATACTGTGATCGCTGGTGAAAGGGGGTGAAAGGGTTAACTAGCAGCAATCAGGGGGTTAAAACCATTATTGGGTAGTATATCGGGGTACCTAGCGCTATAAAAACCTGGCGGTGAACCTAAAAAAATAACTAGCTACCTAGCGACACTAGCGACACTGATGCAGCGTTCAGAAAAATTATCGCTTAGTGACACTGGCAAAAGGGGGTGAAAGGGTTAACTAGCGGCAATCAGAGGGTTAAAACCCATTATTGGGTAGTATATCGGGGTACCTAGCGATATAAAAACCTGGCGGTGAACCTAAAAAAATAACTAGCTACCTAGCGACACATGCAGCGATCAGAAAAATGATCGCTTAGTGACACTGGCAAAAGGGGGTGAAAGGGTTAACTAGCGGCAATCAGGGGGTTAAAACCATTATTGGGTAGTATATCGGGGTACCTAGCGCTATAAAAACCTGGCGGTGAACCTAAAAAAATAACTAGCTACCTAGCGACTGTAGCGACACTAATGCAGCGATCAGAAAAACGATCGCTTAGTGACACTGGCAAAAGGGGGTGAAAGGGTCAACTAGCGGCAATCAGGGGGTTAAAACCATTATTGGGTAGTATATCGGGGTACCTAGCGATATAAAAACCTGGCGGTGAACCTAAAAAAATAACTAGCTACCTAGCGACACATGCAGCGATCAGAAAAATGATCGCTTAGTGACACTGGCAAAAGGGGGCGAAAGGGTTAACTCTAGGGGCAATCAGGGGGTTAAATCTTTATTGGGGGGTGATAGGGGGCTACCCTGGACCTAACACTAACTGTCCTGACAGTTTTTACTGTCACAACTGACACTGAATGCATTGATCAGTAAAGAAATGATCAATGCAATCAGTGACACTGTGACTGGGGGGGGAGGGGGGCGATCGGGGGGGGATCGGGGGGGGGGGGGTTTGTGTGCCTGTGTGTACCTACATGTCAGTGTAGTGTTGGTGCACACTTACTATTAGTCTTCTCCTCGTAGTCCGGTCAAAAAGACCGCCCCGAGGAGAATGACATCACTTCCTCCTTCCTGTGTAAACAATACACAGTGGGAGGAAGCTTCTCATTGGCCAGGAGCGATCCAGAGGGGGTGGCCGAAAACCAACGGCCATCCACTCATCACGGAGCGCTCCTGGAACGAACCGGACCGCCGTAACCAGCGGGAGGGGGTCCGATCGGACCCCCCACCCGCTGGAAGGCAATCACGTACATCTACGTGATTGTGCCTGCCTGTGCCATTGTGTTGACGTACATTGGCAATACGGCGGTCCTGAAGTGGTTAAAGTGAAAAAAAAAAGTGAAATATTCCTTTAAATATGGTGCCTGGGGGGTGTCTGTAGTATGCCTGTGAAGTGCCACGTGTTTCCCGTGTTTAGAACAGTCCCTGCACAAAATGACATTAAACGGAAATAACACCATTTAAAACTGCTTGCGGTTTTAATGTTATATCTGGTTCCTGCAATATGGTTGAAAATCATTGAGAAACATGGCATGGGTAGCCCTCCCTGCCCATTACCAGCCTATTTGGGTCTTGTACGCATGTTAAGGGGAACCCCGTACCCATATTAAAAAAAGGAAATGCGTGTGGCCCCCAGGCCCTATATACTCAGAACAGCAGTATACAGGCGGTGCAAACAAGACAGGGACTGTGTAGGTTTGTTGTGTTAAGTTGAATCTGTTTGTCATTTTCAACCGGTACATTTTTAAAGTGTAGCTCCAGTCAAAAAAACTATCTTTAAGCTTTTTGGAAAACATAGGGAAGGGTTATCACCCCTGTATAATTTGTTTTGTCGTCCATCTTTTTTCATCTCACTTGCTGCTGTCTCCTTGCGTTTGCAAGTAGGAGATGTTTGTAAGTTGGATGTTTGAAAGTAGGGGCCTGCCCTATATTATAGCGGTATGTACTGGGTACAGAGCACGCAGACAGCACGCACTATCTCCTAACACTACTGACTGCAAGCTCTATTATTAACCACTTGTTAGCCCAATGTTTGCATAAAGTGAAAGATGAAGTTATGCTGAGTAAATAGATATCAAACATGTCACTCTTCAAAATTGCACATGCCCGTGGAATGGCGCCAAACGTCGCTACTTAAAAAATCCCCATAGGCGACACTTTAATTTTTTTTTTACTGGTTACATGTTTTGAGTTGCAGAGGAGGTCTAGGACTAGAATTATTGCTCTCGCTCTAACATTCTCGGCGATACCTCACATGTGTGGCACATGCGAGCACATGGGGACATGGGCGCTTTAATTTTTATTTTATTTTTTTATTGTTCATTTTACTTTATTTATTTTAGTTTGACATTTTTTCCCCCAAAAATATATTTTTGATCACTTTTATTCCTATTACAAGAAATGTAAACATCCCTTGTAATAGGAATATGGGGTGACAGGTCCTCTTTACAGTGAAATCTGGGGGGTCAATATGACCCCACATCTCACCTCTAGGCTGGGAAGCCTGAAATAAAAAATAAAAAAAAGATTCTGGCTTTGATCGTACTGGCGAGTTGGTAGAAGCACCGGAGGGTGGTGAGGGGTGGGGGGCGTCTATGGCTGGGTATTTCAGGGTATCACCGAGTATGGATGGGTATCTCTGAGTATGGCTGGGTATGGCAATTTATGGCAGGGTATTACAGAGTATTGGCGGGGTATTGACGGGGTACTACAGAGTAATAGCAGGGTACTGCAGAATATTGGGGGGTACTACAGAGTAATGGCAGGGTACTGCAGAGTATTGGGGTACTGCAGAGTAATGGGGGTTACTGCAGAGTAATGGGGGGTACTGCAGAGTAATGGCAGGGTACTGCACTGCAGAGTAATGGCAGGGTACTGCAGAGTATTGGGGGTACTGCAGAGTATTGGGGGTACTGCAGAGTAATGGCGGGTACTGCAGAGTAATGGCGGGTACTGCAGAGTATTGGGCGGTACTGCAGAGTAATGGGGGTTACTGCAGAGTAATGGGGGGTACTGCAGAGTAATGGCAGGGTACTGCAGAGTATGCACTGGTATTGCAGAGTATTGGCAGGGAATTGAGGGGTTAAATTCGGTGAGCAGCGATGTAGGCACTGCAGATGCAGCCCACATCGCTGCTGACACCGATCTCTTTCCCCTCCGCTGTACCGATCGGTACAGAGAGGGGAGGGAGGAACAGGCGTCATAACATGACGCCGGTTTGTTTCCAAGTGATCACTCCGTCATTTGACGGAGCAATCACGTGGTAAACGGCCGCTATGAGCGGCCGTTTACCGTGATCCGTGATGTGACCCGGCGGTCACGGATGCTCTCGAATGCGCACACCTCGGGGCACGCGAGAGCAGAATTCTGGGAGGCCGTTAATTAACGGCCTCTCAGAGTTAAACAACCCCCCTGAAGCCGTTAATCGGCAATGGGCAGTTGTTAAGTGGTTAAAGCTAGATCACTAGCTATATAGGTGAGGTGAATATAGTGGTGTATACTGCAGTCAGGGCACAGACAACAACCACTACACAGCAGCAAGATAGGAAATCAGCCAAAAACGATTGGTGTGTACTGTGTTGAAGGTACACAGAACACCCACTGCTTCAGATGCTAAGTAACACACTACACGAGGCCGCCTCAAAGGCGGCCTTATATAGTGTGGGGCGTGCACTACACAGCCTGAGCTATGATTGGCCACAGGCAGGATGCCTGTGGCCAATCATGGCTCTCCTCGCTGCCGGCGCTGCGATTGGCCAAGCATGCGGGGTCACAGTGCATACTTGGCCAATCATCGGGCAGCAATGCACTGCGCCAACGCAGTGCATTATGGTCCGCGCGCGAGTCACTCGAATTTTGACGCGAACGGCCAAAACGTTCGGAATTCGCCGAACGCACGAACAGCCAATGTTCGAGTCAAACGTACGTTCGACTTGAACACGAAGCTCATCCCTAGTCCTGAGCAGTGAATAGTGATTACAGAGAACCAATCTTTTAGCAGCAGCCAACAGAGACAAAAACATCTGAAAGATCAATTCCCTGTAATCACTATTCACTGCCTAAGAGAGGGCTCTGAAATTCTGAACACCTCTGTGCTCCCCCTTCTCCCTCCAGTTATTGGATACTAAGTCCACTGTGAGGTCCTAACCCCCAGCTCCCAGAGGAGGACAGAACTTCCCATGTTACACACTTGCTCCTCATCCAATCTCCCACTGTGAGCTACAGCCATGCTGCTTAAGGTAGAGGGCACACTAATGTAAAGGGGAAGGAGGGGGCAAACTAATGTAAGGAGGGGGCGCTCTTATGTAAGGACGGGGCACACTAATGCAAGGAGGGGGTGCTTTTATGTAAGAAGGGGGCACACTAATGTAAGGAGGGGGCACACTAATGCAAGGAGGGGGTGCGTTTATGTAAGAAGGGGGCACACTAATGTAAGGAGGGGGCACACTAATGTAAGCAGGGGGTGCTCTTATGCAAGGACAGGGCACACTAATGTAAGGAGGGGGCGCTCTTATGTAAGGAGGGGGCGCTCTTATGTAAGGAGGGGGTGCTTTTATGTAAGGAGGGGGTGCTCTTATGTAAGGAGGGGGTGCTTTTATGTAAGAAGGGGGCACACTAATGTAAGGAGGGGGCGCTCTTATGTAAGGAGGGGGCGCTCTTATGTAAGGAGGGGGCTCTCTTATGTAAGGAGGGGGTGCTTTTATGTAAGAAAGGGGCACACTAATGTAAGAAGCGGGGCACACTAATGTAAGGAGGGGGCGCTCTTATGTAAGAAAGGGAGCACACTAATGTAAGGAGGGGGCGCTCTTATGTAAGAAAGGGGGCACACTAATGTAAGGAGGGAGTGCTTTTATGTAAGGAGGGGCACACTAATGTAAGAAGCGGGGCACACTAATGTGCCCCCTTACATCCTCCAGAGAGTCCCCTTACAACCCTGGGAGTGCCACTTAGTACAGTAGTACTAAGGGGGCACCCTGGAGGAGAATGTAAGGGGGGGATAGACCTGCTGTACTCCCTGCGGTAGTCCCTATGAAAAGTGATCCTAGCACCCACTTATGATCTTGCACACAGGCCCACTGATTTAATAATATGCCACTGCCCCAGCCTCAAAAATTGGCCAAAAAAAAAAGTATCAAAAATTATCTTTTTTTTGGGGGGGGCTGGGGGGTGTCCCTGAATGGAAGTCTGGAAATGTGGTCACCCTAATGACCAGCCAGCTCTCTCCTCCTCCCCTCTAGACTGACTTCAGCAGAGGACTCTTAGCCCCACCCACTGCATCTCTGGCCAGTAATGTCATCACAATCTCGGCAGTGAAATTAGGTATTTGCAGCATTTGTTTTTATAAATCACACACACAGAGGGGGATACTATAATAGGAGTCAGTGCCGATGGTGTATACAGGTTAGAGTAACTTAACAACCACTTTAAGGTAAAAGAAACTTATGTGTGTGCAGCTTCCCCTCCTAAATACTTATCTAGAAGATGTGCTGTGCTCGCTCTCTCTCCCTCCTCACTAGACTAAGTGAGAGCAGTGGGAGCCATTGGCTCTTGCTGCTGTCAATCAAATAGTAGCTTGGTATGGTGGCACTCAGAAAGGCAGGAGGAGCCAGGAACACCGGTAGGGGGACCCTAGAAAAGGAAAATTGGGGCTGCTCTGTGCAAAACAATTGCACAGAATAGGTAAGTATAACATGTTTGTTATTTTAAAAAAAAGAACCTTTTCACCTTAAAGCGGAGCTCCACCCAAAAGGGGAAGCTCCGCTTGTTCGCACTCTCCCCCCCTCCACTGCTGCAATTGGCACTTTGGCACTGGTTTTGACAGGTAAAAGTTCCAACTTCCTGGTAAGATCGCACATCATGTCCGGCCCTCCTCCTTCCCCCTGAGGCCTTCTGGAACCTGTGTTTGTCCCAAAAGACCATGGGACCATTCAGAAAGCACAGCGCGACTCGCACATGCACAGTAGGAAACTGGCATGTGCGAGTCCCTTACTTGCAATGCCAGAACCTGCACCCAAAGCTGATGGAGGAATCAGGTTGGGTTGCCGACATTGCAGGATCCCTGAACAGGTAAGTGTCCTTATATTAAAAGTTAGCAGCAAAAGTATTTGTAGCTGCTGACTTTTAATTTTTTTTTCTCAGACTGGAACACCTCTTTAAAGAGATATTTCAGTCTCCTGTAACTTGCCTTCCACCCCAGGCACCACTATTTTAGAAAACCTGTCTTTTGTGCAGATGTGACGGAGGACTCTGCTTGATCTTCAGGATCCAGGGGGTTTCCTGCACATGCGCAGACACCTTGAGATCCCAGACCCAGTGGCGGAACTACCGCCATAGCGACCCACGCGGGCGCTATGGGGCCCGCAGCCGAGTTGGGGCCTGGTGAGTGGTGTTAGTAGGCGGGTGCTGGCCGCTCCGGGTGACACCCGCCAGAGGGGTGACACGCTGGGGTAGCGGCAGCCGCCCGCATCACTAACACTGCTCTCTGTAGTGCTGGGACAGGGACACAGCAGCACGGACCGCAGCCGCCTCCCCCTCCTCTCTGTTTACATCCACAGAGGAGGAGGAGCCTATGCTCGAGGAACACGCACGGCACTGTGTATCAGCGCTGTTCTGAGGTATGTAGGGGGGGTCTGCACTACTGAGGGGGTCTGCATTGAGTGGGGGTCTGCTGCACTGAGGGGGGTCTACACTATTGGGGGGGTCTGCACTATTGAGAGGGGGTCTGCTGCACTGAGGGGGGGTCTACACTACTGGGGGGGTCTGCACTATTGAGGGGGGGTCTGCTGCACTGAGGGGGGATCTGCACTACTGAGGGGTGGAATGCTGCACTGAGGGGGGGGTCTGCACTACTGGGGGGGGGTCTGCTGCACTGAGGGGGGTCTACACTACTGAGGGGGTCTGTACTGAGGGGAGTCTGTACTGAGGGGTGTCTGTACTGAGGGGGGTCTACACTACTGAGGGGGGGTCCTGCACTGAGGGGGTCTGCACTACTAGGGGGGTCTGCACTGAGGGGGAGTCTACATTACTGTGGGGGGGTCTGCACTACTGTGGGGGGAGCCTGCACTACTGAGGGGGAAGTCTGCACTACTAAGGGGTGGTCTGCACTACTAGGGGGGCCTGCACTACTGAGGGGGGTCTACACTACTGAGGGGGTCTGCACTACTAGGGGGGTCTGCACTACTAAGGGGGGTCTGCACTACTAAGGGAGGGTCTGCACTACTGAGGGGGTCTGCAGAACTGAGGGGGTCTGCACTACTAGGGGGGTCTACACTACTGAGGGGGGTCTGCACTACTAAGGGGGGTCTGCACTACTAAGGGGGGGGTCTGCACTACTAAGGGGGGGTCTGCACTACTAAGGGGGTCTGCACTACTAAGGGGGGGTCTGCACTACTAAGGGAGGGTCTGCACTACTAAGGGAGGGTCTGCACTACTAAGGGGGTCTGCACTACTGAGGGGGGTCTGCACTACTGAGGGGGGAGTCTGCACTACTGCTGGGGGGTGTCCCTGCACTGCTGGGGGGTGTCTTCACCGCTGGGGGGGTGTCTGCACTGCTGGGGGGTCCTGCACAGAGGGGGGTCTGTAATGGGAGGTGTCTGCACTACTGAGGGGTATCTGCACTGAGGGGGGGCGTCTGCACTACTCAGGGGGGAGGTGTCTGCAATGCTGGGGGGTGTCTGCAATGCTGGGGGGTGTCTGCAATGCTGGGGGTGTCTGTAATAAGGGGGTGTCTGTACTGCTGGGGGGTCCTGCACTGAGTGGGGGTCTGTAATGGAGGGGTGTCTGCACTACTGAGGGGGGGGGGTCTTCACTGAGGGGGAGTCTGCACTACTGAGGGGGGAGTCTGCACTACTGAGGGGGGTCCTGCACTGAGGTCGGTCTGTACTGAGGGGGTGGTCTGGACTGGGGGGGTGTCTGCACTGGGAGGTATTTGTACTGCTGGGGTGGTCCTGCACTGAGGGGGGGTCTGTACTAAGTGGGGGGTCTGCACTGGGGTGGATCTGTACTAAGGGGGTGTCTGCACTGCTGGGGGGTCTGTACTACTGAGGGGGGTCTGTACTGCTGGGGGGTCCTGCACTGAGGGGGGTGTCTGTACTGCTGGGGGTCTGCACTGAGGTAGGGGGTGTCTGTACTGCTGGGGGGTCTGCACTGAGGTAGGCGGATGTCTGTACTGAGGGGTGTCTGTACTGCTGGGGGGTCTGCACTGTACTGATGGAGGTCAGCAATGTGTGTCCTTCAGGGGCTGCATAGAGTATACTGCATACTTTGTTGTTTGAAATTAATATAAGCTGTTGCCTGGGTACTGTGCCACATGGGTGTGGTAATCTGTTGTTCAATGGCATTAGTTAATTTTTTTTGGTGGAGGGGGGGCCCATACAACATTTTGCTATGGGGCCCTGTGATTTCTAGTTACGCCCCTGCCCAGACCCCAAACCTGCATTGTCTTTGAGCATGCATGGGAGACCCCCCTGTGTCTGCAGATGTGTGGTAAGTGTCTGGCGGGTCCCAAAACCCTGTAGCACATCTGCACATGCATAGAATCCAACAGTGCACAGTCATGATGTAAAGCTTTATTTACATCTATGCCTGTCGGGAAGCCTTCTGCTCTTTAGCAAACATACAAGGGTACCATAAATTCTTAAAAGCACATCAGCAAATCTGTGCATGTTCACATAGTGCGGCCCATGTTTACAAAAAAAATCACTCTAGACCAGGCATGTCCAAAGTCCGGCCCGCGGGCCAATCGCGGCCCGCGTTCCGGTTTCGGGCGGCCCGTCTGGTCATGTTCACATATATATCTTTTGTGGCCCCCAACGAATCCCCGTTCGCCGGGGGCCACAAAAGATAGATATGCTGGCTGCCATGGAGGGGGCGGGACGAGTGCCGTGGATACAGGACGGCGTCCTGTGTAAAAGGAAGTCCCGTCCTGCGCTGCCATTGGACAACCGTTTTGTCCATCACAGGAGACGGGACTTTCAATTAAAGAGGCCGTCGATAGAAACAGGAGTTTCTCCTGTATGTCTGTCGGCGCTCATCCCGCCCCCCCTCCCTGTCTCCTCCAAGGCTGCAGAACGTGAATCAGGCTGCACCGATGGCAATGGTGAGTCTGCATTCATGGCAATGTGTGGCCTGCATTCATGGCAATATGGGGACTGCATTCATGGCAATATGGGGACTGCATTCATGGCAATATGGGGGCTGCATTCATGGCAATATGGGGGCTGCATTCATGGCAATATGGGGGCTGCATTCATGGCAATATGGGGGCTGCATTCATGGCATTATGGGGGCTGCATTCATGGCAATATGTGGCCTGCATTCATGGCAATATGGGGGCTGCATTCATGGCAATATGGGGGCTGCATTTATGGCAATATGGGGGCTGCATTCATGGCAATATGGGGATGCATTCATGGCAATACGCTGGGGGCTGTATTCATGGCAATACGGTGTGGGCTGCATTCATGGCAATACACTGGGGGCTGCATTCATGGCAATACGGTGGGGGCTGCATTCATGGCAATACGGTGGGGGCTGCATTCATGGCAATACGGTGGGGGCTGCATTCATGGCAATACGGTGGGGGCTGCATTCATGGCAATACGGTGGGGGCTGCATTCATGGCAGTACGCTGGGGGCTGCATTCATGGCAATAAGGTGGAGGCTGAATTCATGGCAATACGCTGGGGGCTGCAGATGGGCACTGACCCTTATTTTGCTTCACATGTCTTTATTTAAAATGAAAGATTTTTATTTTTATTTTTTTCTGAGACTTCCTTTTTAAAGATAAGGTGTGTGGTATAAGCCGATTAAATCCAGTATATCCAAATAACACACAGAGCTCATCTGTTCACCACACACAGCAAAAAGGCAAGAGAATTTTTGTTGGGCCGTGTATTAGAGCTCCAATGAACACACTTAGACCGAATTTTAATGGTTTAAAGAATGTCAGACAAAATGGTCGGCCCTCGAGCATGTTCACTTCATCAAATCTGGCCCTCTTTGAAAAAAGTTTGGACACCCCTGCTCTAGACTGATGTCAACCTAGCCTTAGAGTGCCTCGGGAACAAAATGTCATTCTCACCTAAGTCAGAAAGAAAAAAAATGCTACCCTGCAGCACAAAAAGTATCAGGAACATTATAAAAATAATGTTCTAAATCTACTACAGTAAAGTAGGTTTTTATTTAAAAGTATTAAAGTTACAATGAGAGGAGAAAGGTTTAAAGTGGTTGTAAACCTCAGACATGAAATACTTGGGGGAGGGGGGGAGGCACAAACAAGCTGAAAAAAAACCCATCAATTGCAGCCTCACTGTACCATCAAATACAGCCACTGTGCCGTGAAATGCAGCCACTGTGCCCATCAAATGCTTCCACTGTGCCATCAAACGCTGCCAATGTGCCATCAAATGCTGCCACTGTGCCCCCCTCGCCATCCACTTACCCTGTCTTGATGGGGCAGCGGGTGACGCAGCGAGCAACGAGCGGTTTCTTCCATGTCCTGGATATCTTCTCCCATCCACTCCTCCTGTCCTCTCCTATGATTGGACACCCGATAGGCGTCCAATCGCAGCACCTGTTGTTTCAGCCAATCAGGTGACAGGTAACAGACCCGAGCACTTGATTGGCAGAGAGGCGGTTCAGTGTTAGGAAAGTGAATATTAATTCGCTTTTCTAACACCGCTGAGCGCAGTATGGCGCTCGCTGTTTACCTTTTTTGACGCCTATTAAAGCCTATGGCTCTAATCAGGTTCTCCAAATAAATACCCCCGCAGCTGTAATTCTGATGCCCGCCACCCAAAAAGGGGCCAAGCACCTGAATAGGGGGTGCAATGCATGAATCTGTCTATTGGTGATCGAGGGGTGGCAGCGTCCGTGCGCCCTTATGGACGCACCACCACTGGAAATACTGTATGATCAAAGCATATCCCTCTATAGTGTGTACTTTTTATATGTGTATATCTACAAATAATAAAGTGATTTGGATTGTTTTATTGCAGGTTTCCCTATGGAGTGTATATATATATATATATATATATATATGTATATATTTATTTTTTGTTTATTTGAAATATATGTTGTATTGTTCCATTATTCTGTAGTAGTGCATACAAGGCATTTACTGTATAAAAACATACAATGTCTACATTTGCCATGTTTTTTTTACAACCTTTTATAAATATTTGAAGCCCAGGTTCACACTGAGCTGTGGGAATGAAGCCGTGCGACTCCAGCTGAACTCACACGATTTTACTCCCGCATGTCAGTCCCGATTTGGGCAGCGATTTCAGAGACATCCATGCGGGTTTCTGCACAGATGTCAATAGAAATTGCACCCCAAAATCGCAAAAAGTAGAACTACTTTTTGAAATAGGTGCAGCGCCGAAAATGCAACATGGCAGCGATTAGGACGGTGCCATTGCTGGCAATTGCCCCTGATTTGACATGTCAAATCTCATGTCAAAACCAATGTGGACTAGGACTTAATGCAATTTGTGTAAACCCATGATTATGACTTGGTATATGCCTCCTTTCCTGCACAGAAATCAAATTAATAGAGGGAGGAGCAGCACTAGGGTCAATCTGATTTCCTGCATGCACACATGCTGTCAAGGAACATGCTGATAGGAGAGAGCAGGAAGGCAGAGAGGTGACCTAATCAGTCTGCTGCTCCTTCTCTGTCTAATCACAGGCTGGGGGTAAGGAAGTGACCTAGCTGAGAGAAATGTTAGGTTGGTCATTAGCGAGACATGCTGTAACAGTGTAAATCTCAGGACTAGAAGAAAACAAATACTTTGACAGGTACAACAGTTTCCACATAAATATTTCAGTGGTGTATTTAGCTGTTTACCTGGTGCTTAACTTTTCTAACCTTAAGCCTTGCACACACGATCAGATTTTCAGACGACCGTTCGTTCGTTTTTTTGTTGCAAGCTAGCCACATGTCATAAGTGAAGAGGTAACTCACCAATGCGAAAATTCTCGTACGACAGAATTCAACTTCAGAAGTGATTTCATGTGTTAAATAGCTTTGTATGTATTCTTTAGTTTCTGAGCATGTGTAGTCTTGCTCTTACGTTTTTTTTTTCGGATGAAAACTGTACTAATTATACGAAAATCGGCCATTGTGTTCATATACAGATTGTTCGTCAGACAAAATGTTACTTTTGATTTTTGTATCATGTGTACTGTGTTAATATTGTATACTAAAATTAACAAAATGAATCCATCTTACTTGTGTGCTTATACTGATATTTGTGGGCTTGACAGGCTCCTTATGTTTGCCATCTTCGAGTTTTCTAGATTTTACTATGTATGTTGGAGTGCTGCTCCTTATTAAAGGGCAGCTTACATTATAAATAACTGGAGGCAGTAGTAAGGTAAGGCTGGTATTGGTAGAGTTCAGTACAACTGGTATAGAGGTAAATGATGCCAGCACCAGGCATTCTTTGCCTGTTAAAAAAAAAAAGTAAGATGTAAGTCACTTAAGTAGGGTTAATGTGTTAGAGATCACTACAGTTCCTGGGTAATAGTACTTTTTTTCAATGCACAGTGTTTTCTAGATATTTTGCTATAAATTTTTTATGTGCAGGAGAAACACAGAAAGTATTTTACTTTTTTTATTCAGGTAAATATAAAATATTGTACAACTGTATAGTAAATATAAGTCTGGTGTTTTAGGACATCTTTCTTAGGATAAATTGCATTTATTTTTATTGTTATTAACAAGTTATTTGGCTAAGTAATTATTGGTAACAAAGGTAGGTGCAAAGGTCTAATGCCATCCTTTTCCGGGTCTGGTTTACACAATCTCCAACGTGTTTTAATGGAGATCACAGCTGCCTGCTCTGCTGTTTTTTAAGTGCTTACACCTAAAAATGAATACTGTAGAATGCCAAGTCACAGGATCAGTCTACACCTTCACACATGGCAGTAGCTGATAAAACTCAGTTTGCCTGGCATTATGACCGAATGGCCAATGCTGTAAAAAGATGACCCATCACTCGTTTTGGAAGTAGAAGTCTCCTTGTCTCTTAATAAGCTCCCATCTTCTATCCTTCTCTCCCTTTAGCCCCACAGTGTCTTTAGTAATAAATATAGAAAAGTGTTTATAAGCAAAGTGTTCGGTTATTTTATAAATACTTGGACATCAGGCCTGCTCCATGGTAAATCATATTTGACCATTCATTTTTTATACAGTCTGAATAGCAAGATGATTTTTTTTTTTGATCACGGACCAACCAATTCAATTTGAGCACCACATACCTGGATTTTGTAAATATGGAAGAAAGGATTTGGATTTTTTAGGTGCAGAGTAATTTACAGCAATATCAAATATAATGATAAAAGATTTTCTATTTTGAAATGCAAAATAAAAAATATATTGAAACTTAACAGTGGTAAATACAGGTTAGCACAATTCTAAAGGTACAGCACTACAAGATAAACTTATCTTGTAGTGCTGTACCCTTAGAATTGTGCTAACCTGTATTTACCAACTATTATGTTTTAAAATATTTTTAACTTGCCTTTCAAAATAAAAAATCTTGTATCATTATATTTGATATTGCTGTAAATTACTCTGCACCTAAAATAATCCCAATCCTTTCTTCCATATTAACATACTGCCTGAATAGTTATAAACTCAGATGTTAAATGAATGATAAATGAAAAATGCATTAAATGTAATTCTTTTTTACCTGGAAAGTGTTGCAAAGATGTGCTGTATGCTATAACTTGGACATGCTGTTCAGGAATAATTTGCATCAACGTTACTATGAGATTTTTTTTGCTTGCTCCATATATGCTTGTTTTTTCATCATCTTTAACACTCCAGTATATAAAATAGTCATCTACTGTCAGGCTAGTAATTGTGAAATTTGCTATGAAAGTAATGAAAAACAGTCATTGTAAAATAATACATGAAAACAACCGTACTATAGGTTCAAAGCTTACCATAAAGACAGTATAAAATGTTTAGGTATTCAGTGATTTTAAATCCCCCATACTGTCACAGGACTGTAAAAAAAGAGCACCCACAACCCAATATGCAATAACATTATCCAATAATGCATTCTGTATTAATAAGCTTTATGTTTGCACTTCCCTAATGGAATCTGGGCTGCCATAAGGGAAGTAAAGATCATATTTCTATGGGGGACCTAGGGGTTCAAAGTCCATAGCTTGTCTGAGCTGTCAGAAAAAAGATCAGGAAGCAGTGACCAGCTCTCTGCTCTGCCCCTCCAGCGCTAACTGGAGTGCTGGGCTGTGGAGAGGGCGAAAGCGTCTGGCTTAGGCTTTCAGCAGTGTTAAGGCATGTTAAAACCACTCTACAAATTCCTATTCTATTACAGGTAATAAACTAACCTTAGCGCCCCACAACCGCACCGCAACTGCCTCCCAGAGCATTTGTGAAGCGTTACCATAGACTTGAACGGGAGGCATTAAAAGGCTTCAAATGCCTCCTAACTCAACATCAGGCTTAAATTTTGAAATTACGTTAATGCTTCAGGTTTTGATAGTGTGAACAGCACTGTGTGCTGTCCATTGAATTATTTGCATAGGCATTTCAGGTGCATTTTTAACGCCTCTCACATGCCTGCTTTTAACCCCCCTGACGGTATTCCCGAGTCTGGCTCAGGGTGAAAATTCAGTACCATTAGTGGTAACCCCGAGCCAGACTCGGGATTGCATCGCCGGATACAGGATGAGTTTACTTACCTTGTCCTCTGGTTCCAGCGATGTCCCCCCGCAGTGCGAGCGGCTCGTCCTCTGTTCGATGTATCACATCACTGCTCTCCGTTTCCTGCAAGCGTTGTGACACACGGGGATGGAGAACTGCGCCAAATTCAAAAAGTAAAGCATACACATTACATACAGTATAATGTAATCTTACAGATCACATTACTGTATGTAATTATTTCACATCCCCTTTGTCCCTAGTGGTTTCTCCAGTGTTCTGCATGCAGTTTTATATTATAAAAACTGTTCTTCCTGCCTGGAAACTGGAGATTGTCCGTAGCAACCAAAACTGTCCCTTTACATCAAAAATGGTTTTAAACCAGCTAGAAAACAGCGATAATAAATTAGAATCACTTGCAGAATTGAGCGATAGTGATTTGTGGGGAGATCCGACATAAAATACTGAAAAGTAATGACAGCGACAATTCTGCAACTGAGCAAATGTCAGTGTTTATGATTTGATTACATTATTGAATAATTTTTATTATTATTATATTATTATTTGGTATAATTATTTATAGTTATTTATTATATTATAATTTATGATTTAATTTTTCAAACTTTATCATACCCGGGATGTCTACTAGACTCTGGTTTGGACAGATTTAAGTGAGTTATTCCTAAGAATTACAGGACTACAATATAAAACGCCAAATTTTCATGCAAAATAATTGTACCACTTTCAGCACCTAAAATCTGAAATAATCGTACCACCAGATTGGGTAATTTTGTGTTATTAAAGTGGTGTTGCCACCAAAAAATAAAAAAGTGACAAAAAATCTTAAAAAATAAATAAATAAAAAATAATTGGAAAAAAAAAATGTTTTACTCACCTCTAAATACCTGTTGCTAGGGGGTCCCTCGTAGTCTGCCTTCTTCCTTGCCCTGGCTGGTGACATCACTTCCCCTCGCGCTGCACAGTCATCTGGGACCTGTCACATGTCAGAAGCGTATCACGGCGCCCTGAGCCACTCGCGCATGCGCAGTGGGTGCCCGGCTGTGAAGCCACAGCCGGGTGCCCACAGTACGAATGACAGGGAACAAGGGGGGCTTCGTTCCCCCGCATCGCTGGACCCTGGGACAGGTAAGTGTCCGATTATTAAAAGTCAGCAGCTGCAGTATTTGTAGCCGCTGACTTTTATTTTATTTTTTTAGGGGCACCCCACTTTAAGGTCAACATGTAACACTAAAAATAATGTTTAATATTATCACAGCCGTCAATTTATTGTCCTTAATTTTGTGACAAAGTGCAAACATTTTTATCCAATAACAGTCATATTTGAAGATCAGCTCAAATTTAGAATATTATACCTAACAATGTTAGTATACAGTTAAAATTTCACAGACTGTATACTTCTATAGGTCATCTTATGAAAATCAATGCATGAAGACATTGTAAAGGCCATTATGTGAACATTTTAATAAAGAGAAAAAATATGAACACAAAAAATGTGGGACACATTTTTAGGTGAAGACTAAGAACTAGGAATGACTGTCAGCAGCATTTTAACGTAACAAAGATACTTAGTATGTAACATACAGTACATGTCCCTTTTCCTTAAGAACAAGAAAATAAACAGAATTTAGGAAGGGCAATTATATATTTGTTTTATTAATATGAAGCAACATATGAAGTAGTTCTCTTGCATTGCTGTGCAGAGGACAACTAAAATAAATGCACAGGCTAGAACATAAAGTCCAGCCATAAGCTTCGTACACGCAATCATATTTTCTGATGGGAATTGTGTGATGACAAGCTATTAGCGGAAAATCCGACCATCAGTCAACTGTTGTTGGATTTTCCACAGACAAATGTTGGATGGCAGGCTTTAAAATTTTCCGCAGACAAATATCTGTTGTTGGATTTTCCGAGCATGTGTACACAAGTCCGTCAGACAAAAGTGATAAGTACAAACACGCATGCTCAGAAGCAAGGACGAGCCAGAAGTGGCCGGTCCTGTAAACTAGCGCTCGTAATGGAGAATTAACATTGGTGATGCGGCAAATTATGAAATCTCGAAATGCAGCACACATTCTCTTATTTAGTGGCATAATAATGAAGCTACTTTGCTGGTGATACTGAGGGAGTTCTGCTAAACATATTTGAAAAGGCTTTTATTTTCTAGTGACATCAAGAATAATATTATTATTAGTTTTTTTTTAGTTTTTTTGGGCAAGTTATCACAACCCCATTATCCCATAGTTTTTAAGATCAAAAATACAACTATGTTGGTGTTCCTTGTCAATTGTACATTGGGAGTAGGCAGTTACATTTAAAAAAATATAAACTGTCATTTGAAGTAAAACACATAGCCAAGTATTATTCTCCACATTTTTTTATTGTGCATTAAAAAAAAAGAAAACAAATAAAATTAGACATGCTATCTGCCAAGAGTTGGTGAAAGCAGGGGTCCGTCATCAAGAGATAATTACGAAAATCATCCGGATTATTCTCCTGGAGCTCTTGCAGCAAAGGCATATGACATAATTGGTCACGATTAATAAAGCAGCCAATTTTTGGTCCAAGAAATCCTCCTCCTCCTGTTCCAGGACTGGACTTGGGTCAAAGCAATAACTCCAAAGCCAATAATAAATGTCATCTCCTCCGATTAAACAACATGTCTGGTTGACAAACGGCCGTTCAGAAATGAAATGCGCAAACTGAAAAGCGCTAAATGAAAAGGCATATGAAGCGCAAAATGAAAAGTGCATAGCAACACTCACCAAACTTCTACTAACACGAAATTAGCAGAAGGAGCCCAAAGGGTGGCACTAAAGAGCTGAAAAACCACATAGTACGTCACCACATTCGTATTTGTTGGCCGATAATTCCTTGCCGTTTGTATGCAAAACAAATTCCTGGCCAACGCTCTTTGGAAAACAGTCCAAGGTTTTGTCTGTGGAAAATCTGATCGTGTGTACGAGGCTTTAGTCTGTATTCAAAGGGAAATTTTGTGGATCTTGGTCAATTTGATTTTACTTTTTATCAGTAACATTTCATGTGTGTCAGCCAGATAAGCCTGATGAAGAGCAGTGATGCAACTGATCAAGTAAAAGGATTGCATCGGAGCACATGTACCGTCTTTTCTTTGACTTATAAATAAATAAATATATATAGTTTTCTTGTACCTGGAAAGTATTTAGCCGATTTACCCTGAAGATTTAATTGGGATTTAAATGATAAATTAAGTTAATTGGCAGTTTAACAGTTTTCTCTAAATTAGCAATAGAGTCTGTGACTACATGACCTGGGGAATTTACAATGCTAGCTCTATGGAGGTAGGGGTGGATATCAATAGTTAATTGTATTCCATAAAATGCTAAGGAATTCAGTACTACTAGATAAATCAATAGTAATGAATACTCACCAGACATAAGTGGTACTTTAATCACATTCCAACAATGACACCCATCCATGTCAGAGGCCCAGATATTTGTTTCATTCCACAAGAATATTATGAGTGAGCCGCTGGTATTTGTTGTGTCCAAAGTCATTAATTTCAAGTTCTTGATATAGCAATCACAACCAGTTGCTCTAGCAACATCTTTCCAAGTATATTGTCCCAAAACATATACTATTGTGTTGTTTAACATATCATAATATGATATGCCACTATCCATTTCCCAGTGTTCTATCCAGTACAAGCGGCTGAAAAAAAAATTAAAACCAACATACAGTCAATAATATTGTTTCATGTAACTGTCTGTAAATCACGGCTTACTATGGAATAATTTGTTTTTATTTACTGGTGTGTATTTATGGCAAAGCTTATGAATAAGAAAAAAATAGTACATCTGAGCAGAACAACGATATAAAGAAATCTGGATGTTCTGGTAGATCATCAAAGCATTCAAAGCCAAGCTGCAACAAGCAAAATATTTTCTTGTAAAAAAAAAAAAAAAAAAAAAGTATAAACTCAGGGGAAAAAAAGACAATCTTTCCCCTGTAAAAAGCATTAGTAGGACCTTCTCTGAAATATGTAATCTAGTTTTGGCCATCTGTTCACAAAAAGGATGTTGCAAGACTGTAGAAAGTACAGAAAAGACGTACTAAATTAATGAGGGACATGAAGAACCCCAGTTTAAGGATGAGATTTGATTTTGGGTCAAACATGAGATTGACCCATACCCAGACTGCTTGTTGTTTTCCGAATAAATTGACCCCAATTGGCCAGTTCACCTGCTCAAAACAGACAGGGATCCAGAACAACAGCATTGATCAAATATGCTCACAATCATATTTGATCAGTGACATTGTCCAGCATTCCCTCCACTATGTTTACATTACTGCAGCACCAGTGATCTGTTATTTGCGCAAGATGGCAGGGGGCAGTTGGTCATCCTTGCAAGAAGGAAAAATCATCAGACAGTGGGCCATTGCGATTTTAAGTTTTTTATAATTGGCTGGACATCATTCTTGTCAAAGACATCACTGGATGGCCTGATGGTTCATGGATTTACGTTGGAGGGCATTATTTAAATTTTTTCTGCTATTTTTTTTTTCTGTAACATTATTGAAGGACTTGTTAATGGTGTTGATGTGTTTATTTAGATTTTACACTTTTTGGGAATATCCCAGTAATCTTTTTTCCTGTGAAAGGTCAGACATCTGAGGGTACTTTTTTTTTGTTAAAGGGGTTTCAAGATTCTACTATACAGTAAGTACCCCAAACCCTCACATCCTTTAGGGAGGAATGGGAGTGGTGCAAATGTCCTTCAAAAAGATGCCTTGCGGCCCCTCTTTCTGGGCACCCTGGCTGCATGCACCTTGTCCCAATGTGGAGAAATAAGGGCCTATGTCTCAATGTTGAGGACAAGGGACTTAAAGGAATCTGGAATCACTTTTTAATAAGTAGGCCCACTCCCAAGGAAAAGAGGACAGGGTCATATTACTATCCCTTTATTACTTAATCCCCCAAAAATACCCCCATAGCCCCTATATCTTTTTTGGGAGACAGGATGTGGAGAAGAGCCCCTTGTACCTCAATGCAGGGACAAGGTGGCATGCAAGGGGGGAAAGGCTTCCCCTGCCGGCTTACAAGTATCCTCAATGTTGAAAGGCACATGGCCTGGTATGGTATAGGAAGGGGGTTCAAGCTTTTTACCCTCCCTTTCCTGGTCACCCAGGCTGTATGCCTGGACAAGGGTTTGGTTAAAATATTAATGGGAACCTAATAACATTTTTTTTTGTTAATGACACTTGGACTACATCATACTGTTCCATAATACCACATGCAGCTTTTAGGCATCCCTCATTTTAAGGCATTTTATTTAAAGGATTTGTGTATTTTCAATGTTGCTCTTTTTAAACCGTATGAAAAAACATTCTCCTCACTGAATGGTATTTGAAAAAAAAATTTGTATTGCTGCTTTACCTAGCTAATGGTGCACTTTTTTTTCAATAATAGCTTGCCTATTAACCTTTAAAATGGCCAGAAAAATAAGATTTGTCTCAGACTTCAGCAAGGTTCAGCTCTCAGTTTAGGGCTTGTGGATTTCTTGCTAGGTTTGCTGTCACTCAGCCCTACTCATGAGAAAACATTTTAAAGGTTAAATTTATTAATTTATTATTTTAAAAATTACATTTAGTTCTCTTTGAGAATAAGCATTTGAGAAGTTAGTTCTAGCCAAATCTGTAGTGGGCTTCTTAGGAGAGCAAGCATGTTTTTCTAATTGCACAAAATATAACTAATAATATTTACAGTAATCAACAATAGATTGTTGATACAGAGAGTATCCAATTGCTTTAACCACTTCCGCCCTGAAAGGATTTACTCCCTTCCTGACCAGAGCACTTTTCACAATTTGTCACTGCACTGCTTTAACTGGTAATTGCATGGTCATGCATTGCTGTGCCCAAACAAAATTTGCGTCCTTTTTTCCCAGCCACATGTCACAGGTAAAAAAAAAAAAAATTGGTTTGAGCAAAAGTTATAGCATCTACAAGCTAGGGTACATTTTCTGGAATTTCCGCAGCTTTTAGTTTATGAGTGCCTATCTCATTTCTTGAGGTGTTAAAATGGCAGGACAGTACAATATCCCCCAATGACCCCATTTTGGAAAGTAGACACCCCAAGAAATTTTCTGAGAGGCTTGCTGAGTACATTGAATATTTTATTTTTTTGTCACATGTGATTGTCACAAAGTTGTCAGTGAAATTATATATTGCTTAAACATGCCATGGGCATATGTGAAATTACACATAAAAGTAAAAGCTAATTAGCTGCTAGGATTGCTGGATGAAAAGAAAGATACCAAGGTGAAACCTAAACTTGCAGGCATCATTCTGGTATAACCAGTCAAAGTCCAGCAACATCCCAGTACGTTGCTGGTCCTTATTGGGCATATATTGTAATGTTCTTTTTTTTATGCAGCCTGTGGGCTGAACGAAAAAAAAACATATAGATCGTGGGTATGCCCACCATTAGATTACCACTTCTAATGATGGGCACACCATTTTTTTTTTTAACTGTGGTGGTGAAATCTCCTCCTACAACACTGGAGAAACTGATTTATGAATCGTGAGAGAAAACACTGTTGCTGTCAAGATAAATAAGTCAGCGCAGCAGCTGAATGGTTTACCTGAAAATCAAACAATAGTAACAAAACTTTAACTCAATAAAACCACAACAATCTGTGCCCACAAAAAAGAGTAAAAAATATATTTCCCGAAGCATGGGGCAAATCGTCCCTCCACCCCTGCCACCATGCTTCTCCTACAGCACTGGAGTCGCTGAATGCTGTTGCTGTCAAGATAAATAAATCAGTGCTTCAGCTGAATAGCGTACCTGAAAAGAAAATATGGTTAACAATAAAACACAGTAAACAGTAAAGTATAAAAGAATTACATACCTGAAAAGCAAACATGATAAAACATAGTAAACATAGTGAAAAGAGTAGAACAATAGAGAGAGAACAATAGAAAGAGAGCAATAAAACTACAACTATTTTGGGCTTTTTTTTTTACACTTTTATTTGTAACTGTAACAGTTCCAGGTCCAGGTCTCTAAAAATGTGATGGCATCTTTGGAGACCCTGTGAAAGTGTGTCCTAGTCTATGCAGTGCTGTACCCTACACTAGTAGTACGTGGTAGCGTTTGAAACATTCACCAATGCAAAGACCAGGAAGGTCACGACAGGAGGGAAGGAAGGACAATAATAGCAGGTGTCACTCCTATATCCGCTTTTGCTACAGACACAACATGTTCTTTGGGGTGATCATTGCGTAGGGGTACCAGGGAGGGCATACGGAAAATGCCTCCCATGCAACCGGCTTACTGCATTTGCATTGGGAAGTTGGGGCACAGCACAGTCTGGAAACAGAAGGGCTGTGACAATCTCTTCCTGGAATTTAAGGAAGGATCCAGTTCATCCTGATGCTTTTTATAGCACATAAGTGTACAGCAGAAGCCAATTCGAATAAGTATACAGACACTTTTTTTATACCAGCGTCTGACCTTATGGGCAATTAAGTACAGCGACCAATCAACTGGTCACTGAGGTCCACCCTACCATAATAAGGTTGTATTCATGGACACAGAGGGGTTTCTCCACAACACCAGTCCCCATTTTGAATTTGGACCATTGTGCCTGCATGAAGGGAGGACAGAACGAAAACATTCCGTGAATCCCTCCACTTCACTGCGAGCAAATTAATACTTCTCAAGCAGGCTCTCTCCCCCAGCCTAAGATGGAAATCTACAAGCTGCTGGGGTAAGCCCCAGCGATTAGATCGCACGGTGCCACATGCACCAATTCCATGATCAAACAAGTGACTAAAAAGTGTCACGCTTGTGTAATAATTGTCCACAAACAAGTGGTACCCCTTTCTGAATAAGTGTGACACCAAGTCCCACACAATCTTACCAGCACTCCCTATGTAGTTTGGACAGTTCTCCGGCTCCACGTGACTATCTTTTCCCTCGTAAACCATAAAACTATATGCATAGCTTGTTGCCCTGTCACAGAGCTTATACATCTTGAACCTATATCTGGCACACTTGCTGGGAAGATACTGTTTGAATGACAAGCGGCCAGAAAACGTAATCAGAGACTCATCAACGCAGACAACTTGATCGGGAGTAAACAAGGCTGCAAATTGTTGGTTGAAGTGGTTTACGAGAGGCCACATTTTGTGGAGCCAATCATATTCAGGGTCACCCCAAGGACGACAGAGTTCATTGTTGTTGAAGTGCATAAATCGCAAGATCTGCTCATATCTAGCCCTGGTCATGGAGGCAGAGGACACAGGCATATGGTGAATTGGGTCAGTGGATCAATATGACTGCAACTCACTTTTTTTAGTTATGCCCATGAGAAGGGATAGGTCTAGAAAGGTCTTAAATTCAGAGACCATGAAAAGTCTCTAATCTCTGGAAGAGGTCAACTGGGGATTAGTGGTGATGAATTGACCAGCATGCCAATTGCTTTGGTCCACAATAGATCTATTGAGATCTTCAGTGAAAAGCAGCAAATAAAAATCAACTGACGTAAAGTCAAATGTTTCCACCTGAATTCCATGTTGGCAAATGCAGCAGGAAGGGCACTATGGGCTCAACAGGCCTGTTTTTGGCTTCTTGGTGGCTGCAGGACGCTAGTTGTGCTAGGCACCTCACCAGCTTGAACTGCATTTATGGGACTCGCCACATCACCACGTGATACTGAAGTGCTGGTTTGACTACGGCCAGGGTATACTAGGCCGCTGGTGCTTGCCGTTCACCAGAAGGATGAACAGCACTAGTACTGGCTGTCTGCTCTATACGAGAGCCCTGCAGTTCTTGCACCTCAACAACAGCAGAAGAACTGGGTCAGGTATGCCTGGCCTTGGCAGGGACCACTATTCCGTCCTCAGAGCTATCTGTCAGGGTGCCGTTGCTGTCTTCAGGATCGTATTCTGAGCCTGAATCTGACAGATGGATGACTTCCTCTTCACTCTTATCTGTCATGTTCAGAAACATGTAAGCCTCTTCACTAGTTTACCTTTGATTGGACATTGTGGCCTCTAAATCTACTGGTACAACTAGTGAAACTCACAGGAAAAAAGAGCACCTGACTGTCGGTGACTGCTTCAAACGCTACCAAAAAAACTGTTAGCATTCGCAGGGATCAGGCCTGTCTCTGCGAATGCTGCAGTTATGGGTTTTGTGTTTTGTAAGTGACAGTAATCGATTGATACTGAATTTGGGTGGGCTGGGCTGGGCTGAGAGGCTAAACACTGGTTATGCCCCTGTTGATGACTTAGAGGTTGAAACGCGTAGACACAGCATTTTGTTGCTCCCCACATTGCAATTATTTTGTTTTTATGTATCACGTGATTTTTATAGACTAGCAGTCTTGTTTTATTTTGTATTTTTTCAATAAACCATCATTGGTTGTACTTCACCATGCGAGGTGCCTTTCATGTTTTGTCCCCCTTATGGTGAATCCTTACGAGAATTCTGGTGCCAGGTCCTTCAATGATTTACGGTTCGGAAATTTTATCCATCTTCTCCACCTGGAGATCGCAAGGAATCCTGAGGGAAAACATCACTCGGCCAGTAGATTGGGGTGCGTGGCTGGAGCCCCCCCATAAACTCGTACGACACACTACTATAAGGTGGATGTGTCTAACCCATCCGGTAAGAGTACCCAACTTTCCTTAATTTGTCTAATATCTACTTGCAAGAGGCTCTGAGGTCTCGGAAGGTTGCTAACTACTCTGCCACGAATACTATCCGACATCTGCAAAAAAGTCCCAGAAGTACTACTCTGAGATCCATAGAGATTAATTTTGGGACTGGTTACACTTATTTATTGACTTTAGTGGACTTTTTCACCAACATCATTTGTTTGTTTTGTTTTTTCAATGCATATTTTCACTAATGGATATAGGTACCTTTAAGCGCTGCACATATATATATATATATATATGATAAACACAGGTGCTAGCAGGTATCTGGGCTGATCCCGCTAACGCTGCATTTTTGGGAACCCTAAACTACTGGGAATGCTAGCATAGATCTTTAAACACTATACTATTAAGGGAGGTGTATGGTGCGTGCATTGGTGTTAGCGCTACTGGCACTAATCTGACACTGCCTGGGGTAACGCAGACCCTGACTGATGCTAAAACTTAACTGATGTCAGCCATCGGATAATCGGGGGGTTGAAACTTTATTAGGTAATATATGGCGGGTGCCCTGACGCTATACAAAAACTAACTAACCAGCGTCACCCATGACACTAATATGGTGATCACTGGTGACAAGGGTGAAAGGGTTAACTAGGGGGCAATCAGGGGGTTAAAACCTTTATTAGGTAATATATGATGGTACCTGCTAGGGATGAGCCGAACACCCCCCGGTTCGGTTCGCACCAGAACTTTCGAACGGACCCCGCGTTCGAAATGAACGTTAGAACCCCATTGAAGTCTATGGGACTCGAACGTTCGAAATGGCAAGTGCTAATTTTAATGGCTAATATGCAAGATACTATCCTAAAAAGGGTTTGGGGACCTGACTCCTGCCTCAGGGGACATGGGTCAATGCAAAAAAAGGTTTTAAAAACGGCCGTTTTGGCGGGAGCACTGATTTTAATGACGATTAAAGTGAAAAAAAAAAGTGAAATATTCCTTTAAATATGGTGCCTGGGGGGTGTCTGTAGTATGCCTGTGAAGTGCCACGTGTTTCCCGTGTTTAGAACAGTCCCTGCACAAAATGACATTAAACGGAAATAACACCATTTAAAACTGCTTGCGGTTTTAATGTTATATCTGGTTCCTGCAATATGGTTGAAAATCATTCAGAAAAATGGCATGGGTAGCCCTCCCTGCCCATTACCAGCCTATTTGGGTCTTGTACGCATATTAAGGGGAACCCCGTACCCATATTAAAAAAAGGAAATGCGTTTGGCCCCCAGGCCCTATATACTCAGAACAGCAGTATACAGGCGGTGCAAACAAGACAGGGACTGTGTAGGTTTGTTGTGTTAAGTTGAATCTGTTTGTAATTTTCAACTGGTACATTTTTAAAGTGTAGCTCCAGTCAAAAAAAACTATTTTTAAGCTTTTTGGAAACATAGGGAAGGGTTATCACCCCTGTATAATTTGTTTTGTCGTCCATCTTTTTTCATCTCACTTGCTGTTGTCTCCTTCCGTTTGCAAGTAGGAGATGTTTGTAAGTTGGATGTTTGAAAGTAGGGGCCTGCCCTATATGCTCTGCAGAAATGGCGGAACAAGGTGTTGGTTTTGCCACAACATTGTAAGCCCTGAAAGTGACTCTTGGTGGGCGCTGGAGCGCCCTGCTGTGAACGATTATATCAAGAATTGTAATTACATGCCATTGTTGAACAGTGGTAGAAAAATTGACCTTTGGTGGTTGTGGTGCTGGTGCCACAACACTATAAGTCCTCACCGTTACTCTGGGTGGGCACAGGAAGGGGCCCTCCTGTGAAATATTATATCAAGAATTGTAATTACATGTCCCTGTTAAACAGGGGCAAAAAAATTGGGCCTTAGGCACTGGTGCCATCACACTGCAACCTCTGCCATATACTCTAGTTTTATTGCAGGAATTAGCCCTGCTGCAAAGCATTGCATCAAAAATTGTACTTAAACGCCCCTGTTAAACAGGGGCAGAAAAATTGGGCCTTAGGCACTGGTGCTGGTGCCATCACACTGCAACCTCTGCCATATACTCTAGTTTTATTGCAGGAATTAGCCCTGCTGCAAAGCATTGCATCAAAAATTGTACTTAAACGCCCCTGTTAAACAGGGGCAGAAAAATTGGGCCTTAGGCACTGGTGCTGGTGCCACCACACTCCAACCTCTGCCATATACTCTAGTTTTATTGCAGGAATTAGCCCTGCTGCAAAGCATTGCATCAAAAATTGTAATTAAACGCCCCTGTTAAACAGGGGCAGAAAAATTGGGCTGCTGGCATCACCCAGAACCAAAAATGTTCTTCCAACATATCAGCGGAGGAGGAAGAGGATAGACAATCAACATAACAGGACAGTCACTCAGCATCAGCATAGGCAGTCTTGAAGGGATGTGGTATTTCAAAAAAAATTATTCGGTTACATCAGCTTCAGGTGCTTGGTAGCTGTGGGTGATCCAAGACTGATTCATCTTGATGAAGGTCAGTCGATCAACTGATTCGGTGGACAGGCGCACCCTGTGATCGGTAACAAAGCCACCAGCAGCACTGAAGGTGCGTTCCGAAAGAACGCTGGATGCAGGACAGGCCAGTAGCTCAATTGCATACTGTGCAAGCTCTGGCCAGTGATCCATCCTCAAGACCCAGTAAGCCAGAGGATTTTCAGTGGGAAAGGTGTCCAAGTCTGACCTTGCCCCTAGGTATTCCTGCACCATGTAAATTAGACGCTGGCGATGGGTGCTGGAACCAATCATACCTTGGGGCTGCGGACTAAAAAATTGTCTGAAAGCATCAGTCAGACGGCCACCTTCTCCACCGCTCCTTCTGACTGATGCCTCAGCAACACGTTGTCCAGGACCAGGAGTTTGTGACCTCCCAGTCTCTGGGAACGCATTGCACAGAGCTTTCTGCAAGGCCTCCCGGAGATGTCTCATCCTCTGCTCCCTCTGCGATGGCAAGATAAGGTCGGCAACATTACCCTTGTACCGTGGATCAAGGAGAGTGGCCAGCCAGTAATGGTCCCTCTCCTTGATCCGAAGAATACGAGGATCCTTCCGCAGGCTTTGCAGGATCAGGGAGGCCATGCAGCGTAGGTTAGCTGAGGAATTCGGTCCGGAGTCCTCTGGGTCACTAAGGACAACATGATCCGCAGCTACCTCCTCCCAGCCACGTACAAGTCCACGTGTTTCTTGGGACTGTAAATCATCCCTATAAGACTGCTGCTGCTGATGCTGATGCTGAGTGCCAGCCTCCACCTCCATGCTGACACAATCATCCTCCTCCTCCTCTTCCTCCTCCTCACCCTCTTCCTGTGTGATGGGTGGCACAGCAGGAACACTGTCTGGATAAAGGGGGCCTTGAGAGGCAAGGAAGTCCTCCTCTTCCTGCCTCTGTTCTGCCTCAAGTGCCCTGTCCATTATTCCACGCAGCGTATGCTCCAAGAGGTGGACAAGAGGTACAGTGTCACTGATGCATGCACTGTCACTGCTCACCATCTTTGTGGCCTCCTCAAACGGTGACAGGACAGTTCATGCATCCCTGATCATGCCCCACTGGCTTGGTGAGAAAAAACCAAGCTCCCCTGACCCTGTCCTGGTGCCGTAGTCGCACAGGTACTCATTGATGGCCCTCTGCTGCCTGTGCAGCCGCTGCAGCATGGCCAATGTTGAGTTCCATCTGGTGGGCATGTCACATATAAGGCGGTTCTTGGGCAGGTTCAACTCCTTTTGGAGCTCAGCCAGCCGAGCACAGGCATTAAATGATCGGCAGAAATGCACACAGACTTTCCTGGCCTGCTTCAGGACATCATGTAAACCGGGGTACCTGCCCAAGAACCGCTGCACCACCAGGTTAAGGACGTGAGCTACACAGGGCACATGGGTCAGTTGTCCCTGTCGGAGGGCGGAGAGGAGGTTGGTGCCATTTTCGCAAACCACCATTCCTGGCTTAAGCTGGCGTGGCGTCAACCACCTTTCGGCCTGCCCCTGCAGAGCTGACAAAACATCCGCCCCAGTGTGGCTCCTGTCCCCCAAACAAACCAGCGCAAGCACGGCATGGCATCGTTTTGCCTGCGTACTTGCGTAGCCCCTGCAACGCCTACGGAGCACCGCTGGTTCTGAGGACAGAGCACTGGAAGAGGCCATGGAGGAAGAAGAAGAGGAGGGGGTGGAGGAGAGAGGTGTGTCACAACCAATAGTAGCATTTTGGAGGCGTGGTGGCGGAACAACCTCCAACACTACTGCACCTTGTCCTGCATCCTTCCCAGCAGCCAGAAGAGTGACCCAATGGGCCGTGAAAGACAGGTAACGTCCCTGTCCATGCCTGCTGGACCATGAGTCAGCGGTAATATGCACCTTACGGCTGACCGCCCTGTCCAGCGAGGCAAGGACATTGCCTTCCACATGCCGGTAGAGAGCCGGAATCGCCTTCCGTGAGAAAAAGTGGCGTTTGGGGACCTGCCACTGAGGAACCGCACATTGTACAAACTCACGGAAGGGGGCCAAGTCTACCAACTGAAAAGGCAGCAGTTGAAGTGCTAGCAATTTAGCCAAGCTAGCATTCAACCGCTGGGCATGTGGATGGCTGGGAGTAAACTTCTTCCGCCGGTCCAGCAGCTGGGGCAGGGACATTTGCCTGCTATAATCGGATGTGGATGTACCACTAGCAGAGTTCCCGGAAGCACTTGGCTGTGACACACCTAATTCTACACCTTCCTTCCTCTCAGAGCAGGTTTCAGAGAGGACTGAAGGTCTAGTGGGGTTGGAGATGCCAGCTGATGAGGAGCAAGGAGAGGTCCGCTTTGTTCTTTGGTGTGGGACTTTGAGGTACGCTTGCCAACGAGCTGCATGGCAGGTCAACATATGTCTGGTCAAGCATGTGGTGCCCAAGCGGCTGATGTTTTGGCCACGTGAGATACGCTTGAGACATATGTTGCAAATAGCAGCGGTGCGATCTGATGCACTCGTCTCAAAAAAGGCCCACACCAAAGAACTTTTAGAATAACGCGCAGAGGAAGCGCTCTGCACAGTCGGAGCTCGGCGGTGTGATTCAGTTGGTGTGCTGCCCCTAAGCTGACCCCCGGAGGGCATCCTGCCTCGTTGGACATGTGCCTCCTCCTCCTCCTCCTCCTCCTCCCTCCTTCCAGGCACCCACGTGGAGTCAGTGCCCTCATCATCCCCTCCCTCTTCATCGCTGTAGCAAACCTGGCAGTATGCTGCAGCTTGTGGAACATGACTGCCAGATTGCTGTCCTTCTTGAGCATCCCCTCTCTCTGCGCTCACGCTACTGCCTTCCTCTAGCTGAGTGTCATCATCAGAGCCCACCAAACACTGGGCATCCTCCTGGAGCATGTACCCAACACTGTGCTCAAAGAGTTCAGGACACTCCTCAGGAGGACATCCACTCTACCAAGTCGTTGGCATGTTGCGGTTCAACATGTCCAGCTGCAGAAAAGAAGGACAAGCATGTCCCATGGCCACGTGCTGATGACAATGCACCGCGTCCACGACCAGCACTGTTGTCTCTAGACACAGAGCCTGCTTGCCCTCTTTTATCGGCTCGCGCCTGTCTGCCTCTCCTTGCTGGCCTTCCAGACATGGTAATGGCCTGAAGGGAGTTGGGTAAAACAGTAGTTGGGTAGTTTATATTGTGCTGGAGGCACACAACACCCACTAACTCCTGCAGATGCCTTTTTTATAGAACAGCAGAGATAAAGGGGTATATACAGATGTATACTGTGCTGTGCTGGAAGCACACACAACTTCCAATAACTCCTGCAGATGACAATTGGGCCCAAATAGAGAACAGCTATGTAGGTGGATTATAGCGGTATGTACTGGGTACAGAGCATGCAGACAGCACGCACTATCTCCTAACACTACTGACTGCAAGCTCTATTATTAAAGATAGATCACTAGCTATATAGGTGAGGTGAATATAGTGGTGTATACTGCGGTCAGGGCACAGACAATAACCACTACACAAGAGCAAGATAGGAAATCAGCCAAAAACGATTGGTGTGTAACTGTGTTGAAGGTACACAGAACACCCACTGCTTCAGATGCCAACACACTACACGAGACCGCCTCAAAGGCGGCCTTATATAGTGTGGGGCGTGCACTACACAGCCTGAGCCCGTGGCCAATCATGGCTCTCCTCGCTGCTGGCGCTGCGATTGGCCAAGCATGCGGGGTCACAGTGCATGCTTGGCCAATCATGAGCCAGCAATGCACTGCGCCATCGCAGTGCATTGTGGGCCACACGAATTTTGCCGCGAACGGCCCAAACGTTCGGAATTCGCCGAACGCCCGAATGACCAATGTTCGAGTCGAACGTACGTTCGACTCGAACACGAAGCTCATCCCTAGTACCTGCTATAAAAACCTGACTGTGAAACAAATCAACTAACTGGCTAACTACACCCGTGACACCAATACGGTGATCAGAAAAAAGATCTATTAGTGACACTGAGACAGGGGGTGAAAGGGTTAACTGGGGTGCGATCAAGAGGTTAAACCTTGATTAGGGGGTACCCTAGACCTAACACTGCTTAGAGTCACAATAATGCAGTGACCAGTGAAAAATCTGAAAACTGCAATTGGTGACACAGTGACAGGGGTGAAGGGGTTAACTGGGGGGGGGGGCGATTAGGGGGTGATCGGGGGGAGGGACAAGTGTACCTACATGTACTAGTGTTAGTGTAGTGTTGTGCAACTCATGGTAAGATGTTATAGCAATGCAATAGGTTGTGTAATCATAAAATGACATGACATGATGCTACTTGTATATCAAGACATTGCTTGTATATCAAATCATAATTTATTTTAAAATGTTGCTTGTCTTGCAAAATGCTCTCAAACCAAGTTACTCTCAAATTAAGGTTTTACTGTGTTTTTGTTTTTTTTAACAGAACCATATTTACCTAGTCGGATGCAGCATCGGTCCGATGCTGCATCTGTCCCCAGCGTCTCTGCACTGAGAACAAAGCGATTAAACATTGACTGTCAAACAGCAGCTCAGCACTCCAACCATTGCAGACCTGCAGACTGCCGTCTTTCCTGACGGCCCCCTGAAATATCCCATGGCACACCTGCAATTCTCCCACGGCACACTAGTGTGCCATGGCAGACAGTTTGAGAAAGGGCCCTTTCACATGGACTTTCCGATCAGGTCCATCTGTCAGTTTTTCAGGTGGACCTGATCGGACAATAGATTCACCCCTTAGGAGCTGCGGTAACATGTCCGCTGACATCTGCCGATATACGTTCAGATTGGCTCAGATGATAATGGACAGGTAGTCCATTTTCATCCGATCTCCATAGAGGAGAGCGGGGCTCTGACAAGTCTGTCGCAATACAGTGGGCAGAGAGGGACGTGTCATCCGCCCTGCTCAGCGGAGATCACCAGAACGATCCTTGCTGAGCAAAGGTACATGGAAAAGCCTGTGTGAAAGGACCCTAACACTGCTTTAAAGGATCAGGTAGAAATGTTGTCCCTGTTGGAGCAAACTGGACCTCAGTTAGCTTGCCTTCCTCTATATCCACTGCAGGTTGAGGGTTCAGAGGATACAGGTGTTTAGTTCAATTATGTCTTTTGGTTGAACCTTATGGAAATGTGACTTTTATATCCTCAATGTTTTACTATATAACTTATAAAAGATCAAAGAATGCAATAAAATGATAAAAACTGAACAGGAAAAAGGTAATAAGAAAAACTATTTACCTAAGCAGAGGGTAAACCGCAATGGCATTTATGGTCAGGTTGGATAATTTTAGAGATGTGCCAATAGGTTTGAGATTTTTCTTCTTATGCTCCAGGTCAAGCAAGAAGAACTCAGTACCATTCTGTGCGGAATGTACAGTTACATATATATGTCTTGCTATCCAGTCTGCTGCCATGCTTCGAGCGCCTGAGAAACGTTCATCTTCCAATAACTAAAAACAAGTATAGAAAACTACAATATATAAAATGCAGTCTCTTAGAAACCCAAATCACTTTTTATTTACCTACACACTCTAAAGCCCCATACACACTATAAGACGTTCTGCAGATTTTTTCCTTCAGATTTACCAAAACCATGTAGTGCGAGGGCCTGCCTGATTGCATACAAATTGAAACTCCTAAAGTTTGACCTCATATTATATGGTTTTGGTAAATCTGAAGGAAAAAAATCAGCAGAAAATCTGATAGTGTGTATAGGGATTTAGTTAACAAAAGCTTAATTTTTTATTGGCTGCTACAGAAAAATGCATGTTATTTCATAAAAAAATTTCCTGTATTTATTATCAATTTGTCAGAAAACCTTTCCATAAAAATATGTTTAAAATTGATTCACAATTCAAAGAGATAAGTTTATTTTAATATATTGTTCATAATGCATAATTTTAATTTTATTGGGTTCACATTCTGCATTCTTTTTATCTAGGTCAGGGGTGGCCAACCAGTGGCCCGCGGAGCCCTCTGATGTGGCTTGTGACCTCCTGCTCTGGAATGGCGAGTTAGCAAGCCCAGATCACAGGTTGCTGACCCGTCATACCACAGCATCAGTGTTGTGAATGAAGCTGGTGGTAGAGGAAGAAAGCAGCTGTAGAGCAGAGCCCCATAAGCAGATGCTTCCTGTACAGCGCTGTCTTTTGCCACAGGCAGAGTCTATGGCAAAGCTCAGTTAACCCACAGGATAGACACAGGTGCAATAGGCTGCACCCGTGGTGTGCGTAAACCACATCGCATCAGTGTGAAACAGTTTAGGCCCTTTTCACATGATCGGCCCTACCCAATCGGTCCCTCAATTCACCTCTACAGAGCGGCAGATGTAAACAGTTTTTTGTCCATTTACTCCTGCCTGCCTACAATCCGATCCTAATAATCAAATAAAATAAAAAAATAGAAGGGAATTCATCCCCTTCCATCTGGGAGGATCGGATCGGAGGGCCTATAGAGTAGCTGTGACCTGTCATTCACCCGCTCCGCCCATTGTGGCCCGCGACTTGCTACCAAGTTGCTTAAGTGGCCCTCACTCCTAAAAAGGTTGGGCACCCCTGATCTAGGTTGTGCTGGAAAGCTAACAAAAAAACTTTAATGAACATCCTGTTTCTATTAACCACTTTAAATCATGTTAGTTATCTTATTTACTTGACATAATATCATCTTTTATATTTTACCCAAATAATTGGGTATTATATTGTGTTTGTGTGCACTAAAATGAAGAAGCATAAGGGCATATTTGGACACCCTCTTGTCCAGCTTCTGTCAGATGTGCATGCTGTACAACCAGCAGCCGACCAACTCTGGATCAGTGCCCTTAGCCAATGGCAGACAGCACTGACTTGAGTGTTCTGGCGGGGGCGTCCCCCTGTCACAATACAACAGCTCAGCAGGGGAGATCACTGTACTAACATTGGATGCGGAGACAACAGTTTTCTTTTTTCATTCAACCTGCTGGGTTGAGCAGAAAAAAACTCAGTGCGTACTTGGCTTTAGATATACTAGCAGATTTAAATGCACTAACAAAGCCAAACTCCAGCTAACACTTTTTAGCAAAAGTCATTTTCCCTTTTGAGATAAAGATTTTACATAAATAAACAATGATCACTGTAAGCACCCCTGTCAGTGGTAAATGACTTGCCTCAACCCTGTAACTGATACATCTGCAAGAGAGCTTGTTTTTTTTGTAAAACCACAGTCTTACTGGCCAAATAACTAGATGAAAATATAAGAAATAAAGCTAGTAAACCTATCACATTTAAGAATTGGTAAACTGCAATAAAATAAGTGTTGGCTTTTGGGATTAATGCTGCATTAACCACTTGCTGACCACCCCCCCACAATGTACTGCTGACGAGTCGTGGGCTGTAGGCAAAGCAACATAATCCTACGCCGCTGCCTACTTCCTGGTTTAGGGCAGGCATTTTTCATGGCCAGGACCTGCTGATCGGTCAATCGTCCATATCATTGAAACAATACAGAGGTCTGTACAGAGGGAGTGATCTTTAGTAAAAGCAGCACACTTTACACATAGGTAGGCACACTTTTAACCCCTTATCAACCCGTGTCATTAGAACAGTGACAGTGTATATTTTTTTAGCACCAGTCAGTCACTGGTGATGTCAGTAGCAGCTAGTCAGTTCTCTCCAGTCCTGTGTCAGATTGACTGCCACACTATCGCAGTCCTTTTAAAAGATTGCTGCCATTAGCAGTATCCAAAACATATAGCAGAATACGTTCTGGTCAAAACTTATGAAGATTTAATTTATTTCTTTATTTTTATTGGACATGTTTTATAGCAGAAAGTAATAAATATTGTTTTTTGCTTTTTTTTATTTTTTTGTTTATATTGCAAAAAATAAATAGAAAATCCCAGTGATGATTAAATACCACCAAAGAAAGCTCTATTTGTGTGAAAGAAATGATATAAATTTTGGTTACATACAGTGTTGCATGACCATGCAGTTACCAGTTAAAATAGCGCAGTGCTGAATAGCAAAAAATGGGCTGGCCATGAAGGGGGTAAAAACTTCTGGAGCTCAAGTGGTTAAGCAGGCATGATCCACTGTTGCCATCATTGGAATCCCGCCATGAAGTCATCACTGGGGTGCATATAACAAGAAGTGGCTGCAAACAGACTGAAGACGCAGCACTATGATGCAACAAAGTATGAAATAATGATGAACCAAGTATTTATGGGGAAAAAGGGGCAACTATTCATGATACAGACTGCTTCAGTAAACGAAACGTCACTCATTTAAAGTTTACACCTACTTTAAAGCTGAGCTTAAAGAGGAAGTAGACCCTGATGGGTTTACTTCCTCTTTGTTTCTCTGCAAAAGTAAAGCATAATGGACTACTATGCATCGCATAGTAGCCCGTTATGTGTCACTTATCTGACACAGGAGCCAGAGATGTCATCGCCGTCCCCTGTAGCATGAAATGTCCATCTTCCTTCCGGGTATCGCTGCTCCGGCGCTGTGAGTGGCCGTAGCAGCGTTGTCGTCACTCCGGCGCATTTGCGCGGGAGCCGTCAGTGGCTGCATGTTTGCCTTCACTTGCAGCACGCCCAGTGTGCCTGCGCCATTGTCTAAAGCACGCATGCGCCCTAGACAACGGTGCCCTATTTTTGTAAAATATCTCCTTAACAGTGTAGGTTAAGGAGATATTTCTTGGACCTACAGGTAAGCCTTACTTGTAGGTCAAAGTGGTTTGTAAGGATTTACAACCACTTTAAGGCAGCTATAAAAAGACACAAATGCAAATAGCTACATATTAATTAACTGTATTATTTAAATGCAAGCTGTGTAAGGACTGAGATTTGACCTTTGTAAAGCAGAGCATAGACTGGGAGAGGGAAAAGCAGCACAAGGAGCCAGACAGTTGTGTTGTAGTGCTCATGTGACAACCATGAACATGGTGATAGGACAAAATAGTAACAGGAAGATGAGCTCACAGTGGGGTTGATTTACTAAAACTGGAGAGTGCAAAATCTGGTGTAGCCAATCAGCTTCTAACTTCAGCTTGTTCAATTAAGATTGGCTTCTATGCAGAGCTGCACCAGATTTTACACTCTCCAGTTTTAGTAAATCAACCACAATGTGTTGCTTCTCTTTCACTGTCCAATCACTAGCTGGAGGAAACAAAAGAACTGCAAGCGTCACTTAACTGCAGCAGAGAAAAATCTGTTTTTCTGCCCTGGTAGGGCAATGATGTGTGGCAGGGCTGTGTAAATCCTAGCAGTTGATGGACTGAAATACAAACATTATGAGAGTTATTTACTAAAGGAAAATCCACTTTGCACTGCAAGTGCACTTGGAAGTAAAGTCGCTGTAGATCCGAGGGGGACATGCAAGGAAACTAAAACACAGCATTTTAACTTGCATATGATTGGATGATAAAATCCGCAGAGCTTCCACTCATTTCAGATCTTTCCCTTAGATTTTGAGAGACTGTACTTCCAAGTGCACTTGCAGTGCAAAGTGGATTTGCCTTTTGTAAATAAACCCCTATGTCAAGTAAACTATAATATATGTATTTAAACTGTGTATTTACAGTAGTTATTTGCCCAAACTACAGTTTTAACAATCTGGACTCCAAGACTCACAGTGTTTTATCTGAAGGCTTAAGCCTGGTACACACTAGTAGTTTTCTTTTTATTATTCAACACAGCAGGGCTGAACCAAAAAACTGACAGCTCAGGAGGAGCAGCTGTACCAACTATCCTACGTTAGTACAGTGATCTCCCCTGCTGTTCTATTGTGTTGTGACAGGGGGACAGCCCCCCCACCAGAACACACCAGACAGTGCTCTCAGCCATTGGCTGAGAGTGCCAATCGGGAGCCAGTCAGCAGACCTTTTTCAGTGTTCTGTCAGACCGGCTACAGTACACACGGGCCAAATGTCGGCCAGCTTCTGTTGAACCAGCTGATGCCACCCGACATCTGGTCCATATGTACTAGGCTTAGCCTAGGGACTTGCAGAAACCAAAGATGCCTATGGTTCTGCAGCTCTACCTTTAGCTAATTTTTAGGGCAGCTCAACTTTAATTTAAAGTAAATACAAGTACCAGAAGTGTAGATTGGCTCTCAGTATCTCTCAGAAAGATTGCATTATTAAGCATAAAATAAAGACCTCCGTCAAGGGCTATGTAGGAAGCCAACTTTATATTCTCCTCTGTGGTAATATTCCACAGAATATCATTTCTGTCCAGATCATTGAAAGAGATTTGTTTAGAAGAGATACCAATAAGAGTCGGAGCAGGGTGAATATCTGCGGAAAGAAAAATATAGCATAAACAACACAAGGCACACACAGGGTGCTAATAAGCAAGACTTTTTGTACAATTCACTGACATAAATTAGTAAAATAAAAGGGATAATTGTGAGACTCAAGGCACCAAAATCACTGCCCTAATCTAACCAAATAAACTATACAAAGTGTATAAGAGCTATTTATAAAGGGCTGAATAGATAGCTTTATGGTGAATTTTCCTAACAATTTCTTTGTTTTAGCTTTTTATAGAAGCATATTCATTGGTTATGTACATCGGGGGAATATGTTAGATTGCACCTTTTCCAGTTCAGATTTGCTAAATGTTTTTAATCAATTTTTTAGGCATTTTTGCCTTATTTAGTTGAAATATAGCACATTTACAAAGAGCCATACATGGACTTTCAGAACATCTATTTGGCTGGTACCCAATTCAAACAACTGTGACTATAATTACTTGAAATGTACAATAGCCTCTCTTTTTTCTTCAGGTTTGTTCAATTTCTACAAAGGTACTTGTCCTTTAAAAAAAAAAAAAACAACTACGCATTTTATAAAAAATATTGTACTATTGCTCAAAAAATTCAGAAACTAGTTCACCCACCATTTTTACAGTATACCAGTTAAAGAGGAAGTAAACCCTGATGGGTTTACTTCCTCTTTCATTCCCTGCAAAGGCAAAGCATAATGGACTACTATGCATCGCATAGTAGCCCATTATGTGTCACTTACCTGACACAGGAGCCAGCGATGTCACCGCTGTCCCCTGTAGTCTGGCGCATCCATCTTTTCGGTGGGGTCTCGCAGCTCCGCCACTGTCATTCGGCGGAGCCGCGATGACGTCATTCCCGCGCATGCGCATGGGAGCCGACACGCGTGGCAGCTCCGTTGTTGGAAATGCCGCGCTCAGTGCGCCTGCGCGCCGCTGTCTACGGCGCATGGGCCGTAGACAGCGGTGCCTGTCTTCAGGCAAATATCTCCTAAACCGTATAAAAAACAAAAAACAAAAAAAACACATCTCTGGCCAGCTTAAATTCTACTTGAAAAATACCTGAGATATGCGCTTCTGCCATATCAGAAAATGGCCCAGGTCCAACAGAAGTATAAGCTTGCACCTGAAAGGCAAAATCCGAGAATTAAAAATATTTTACTGAGACACTGAGATGGCCTCTCCCCGCTCCTCCACAGCTCATCGCTCCAATGAGCGTGCAGAAACAGACCAGGAGAGATACTGACTGACAGCGCTTGGGGAGGAGTGAGAACCAAGCTATCACCAGTGTTCGGTGGCTTAGTTCTTAGTGCAGAGATGCCGGGAGACAGCTGCAGCATCGGTCTGATGCTCCATCCACCGAGGTAAGTATGATTAGAAAAAAACAAACAAACCCCTACTTCTCTTTTAAGCTTTGACCAAAAAAAAAATCCAGAAGCTGATTAGTATCTCTGCACAGCTGTACCAGGTTTGACACTCTCCAGTTTTAGTATAATAACCCCTATGAGTCAATTAAGGTTTTTCAAATTGAAAGGGAAGTATACGTCTGTTTTAGTAAGCACATACTTTGAGTTTTTATTACTACAGCTTACTTAAAAGTATTTTTTTTATTTCACTTTTATATTACAAGCTTGTTTTCCTATATTTCTAATTGTATTAAATGGAGAGATTTGTAGATCAGCCGTTGGAGAGTACAAGCACTCAATCTATAATAATGTTACCTTCCTTCTTAGGCCGCGTACACACGGGCGGACTGTCTGCCCAACTAAGTCCATCAGACAATCCGACAGACAGTCCGTCCTACTTTCGAATGAACGGACTTGACCACACACGATGAACAGACAGTCCGCCGAAAGCTTGCGCGATGACGTGTACAGCACGTACGACAGGACTAGAAATACGACGTCCAATACACTGCAATGCAACCTTTCGCCGTGTAAATCCTTTCTGAGCATGCGCCATACTTAGTCCGTCGAGCTAGCCTACTCACGAGCGGACTGTCCGCTGAAACCAAGTTTGGACGGACAATATTACGGAAATTCCGAAAGACTTAGTCCGCCAGACTGTCGGCCGAAAAAGTCCGCTGAAGCCCACACACGAGCGGATTGTCCGCTGAAACACGTTTCAGCGGACCAAGTCCGTCAGACAGTCCGCCCGTGTGTACGCGGCCTTAGCATCTGAGGAAGGCAAGATATTAGCCATAGTACAGGCATACCCCACTTTTAAGTGCACAATGGGGTTTATTTACTAAAGCTAGAAAGTGCCAAATCAGACTCATGTTTGCGTAGAGACCAATGAGCTTCTAACCCCAGCTTGTTCAATTAAGCTTTGGTAATAAAACCTGTAAACTCATTGGTTTCTATGCAGAAGGGAGCCTGATTTTGCACTTTCTAGCTTTAGTAAATAAACCCCATTGTGTACTTAAAAGTGGGGTATGCCTGTACATTGTTTTCTGTTGACCAACATCGTAAATCATAGGAAGAAGCAGTAAAACAACAAACGGCAGCACTGCAAAGCAGGAGGCAGATGTCATGTAACCTGGTGATGGATTCTGACGTGGAGAGGAAGGCGATCTCTTTCACCTCTGGCTCAGAACCCCCGATAAGGTAACAGGCAGTACAGAGACTGGAGTGATACAAGTGCCTGGCAGTTCTAGTGATGGCAATTACAGATGAGAGGTCTGTGCACAATTGGATGCAGGCTGGGTTGTGACGCAGGGCAGCAGGTGCAGTAGGCTGAAAGATAGCCAGCAGGGACTCATGGCTGGCAGGTTACAGGCAGCAAGCACTCAGCAAGCCGGCAGGTGGCAGAAAGCAGGTACTTGGCAGGATGCAGGGATGGCCTCCATGGATTGGCACAAAGCAGAGTCATGCAAGCTGGGTCAGTAACTAGCAGGCACATCAGATACAGAGCAACAGGCAGAATAGTAGTCGGGTTCAGGTGGAGTTGGCAATGGGAAGCAGATAGGCAGAAGGATCAGGCACGGACGTGGTCAAAGGCAAGCCAGGGGTTGGTTTAGGCAAAGTTCAAGCGTGGTCAGATGAAATGTCAGAACGGCAAAAGGAGATCAAGCACAGGAACAGGTAATAGAACGTTATAGACCATAAGGCAAGACCCTAGTGCAGCAGAAGTGCTTAAATAGCCCACTTGGCGCCAATCTAGTAGTGAGCGTGCACACGCAGTCATGTATGCGCAAATGCAGTTTCATCTAACAGGAATTTGCCGTTTTTGCATATTCATGCGCCTATGCACATTGGCTCTTTGCTGACCATAGGTTTAGCTAATGGTCATTCTCTACGCTATGCATAGACATTTTATACATTTTATTTTTCCTGACACAGAGCCTGCACATGTAATACACAAATATGAATGCTTTCATGTACATATTCTACACATTCCTTGCCTTGCACATATTGCCCAGTGATTTTTTCAGAACTAAACAGCCCACCAGCCTTTTATACTAGGGTTACACCGATACCGATACTAGTATCAGTACCGATACTAGTATCAGTATCGGTGCCGATATTGAGGATTTGCACAAGTACTTGTACTCATGGAAATGCTCCAATGCTTGACCAGATACCTGGACAGTCAGGAATAATTGGTGCATCGGAAGGGGGAGTTACGATCACTGATCTCCCTGCTTGGTTTTCAATAAAGCATCTAACAGCCTCCTCTCCCATTCCCACGGCTTTCAGTGTCTTTATCGAAAGACACTCAGGGAGATCGGTGAATATAACCCCCCGCCACACCGATCGTTGCTGGCTGCCCCTGTATCCTTCTCCAGTCCCCCTCTATGTCCTCCATGTGCTCCTCTGGTTCCCCCCATCCCCCCCCCCCCACCCCTCTCCAGTCCCCTCTGTGTCCTCCTCCGTGTGCTACTCCAGTTCCCCCATGTCCACCTCCAGTCCCCCTCTGTGCTCCTCCGTCTTCCCTGTCCCAGATCTTTCAGGATGGAGAGAGGAGGAAAGAGCCAGTAAATATGTCATTTACTGGTCCCTTCCTTTTCTGAATGGACAGAGTCCATTCATAACTGAGCATTGCAAACTGTTTACTCTGCTTCAGTTTTTGAATGGAGAGGAGCCTCTGTCTCCTGTCCATTCATATTCAGTGTAGCTGAGGCTGCAGAGAAAGGGACTGGGGAATCTGTGTCCTCAGTTCCTTTCCTTGTATAAAAAGGGGAGATGTTGGGGGTTTGTTTAGACGCCTGACGTGTCACCAAAGATTTAAAAGTAAAAATAATAAAAAATAACGTAAAAAAACACTGACACTTTTCAAGAGAGAATAATGGTGAATAAAGCACCTGGGCCAGATGGCATTAACCCACGGATCCTAAAAGAATTAAGCTCTGTGATTTCAAAGCCATTGTTTCTCATTTTTAGGGACTATTTAATGACTGGCATAGTACCAATGGATTAGCGTAAGGCCAATGTGTTGCCTATATTTAAAAAGAGATCAAAGTCTTTACCAAGTAACTATAGACCTGTTAGTTTATCTTCTATAGTCCGGAAGATACTCGAGAGTTTAATAAAAGACCACATAGATGAGTTCTTGCTGGAAAAAAAAAATTTTCACGCAACAGACAGCATGGATTCATAAAAGACATCAAGTTGTCAAACAAATCTGATTTCATTTTATGAAGAGGTAACTAAAACCTTAGACAAGGGAGTGGCTGTGGATGTGGTAGACTTGGATTTCGCAAAAGCATTTGACACAGTTCCCCACACACGGCTAATGTGTAAGGTAATGTTTACAGGCTTGGAAAGATCAGTTTGTAAATGGATAGAAAACTGACTAATTGACCGAATTCAGAGAGTAGTGGTTAATGATTCTTACTCTGAATGGTCTAAGGTTATCAGTGGTGTACCCCAAGGTTCAGTTCTGGGACCCATACTTTTTAATATATTTATAAATGATATAGGGTCTGGGATTAAAAGTACAATTTCAGTCTTTGCAGATGACACCAAGCTATGCAGTGGAATAATGTCCTTACAAAATTTCTCCAACTTACAAGCAGACCTCAATGCTCTTTTTCATTGGGCAACTATGTGGCAGATGAGGTTTAATGTTGAAACATATAAAGTTATGCACTTGGGTGCTAAGAATATGCATGCGTCATATATACTTGGAGGAGTACAACTGGGGGAATCAATGGTGGAGAAGGATCTGGGTGTTCTGGTAGATCATAAGCTTAAAAATAGCATGCAATACCAAGCTGAGGTTTCTAAAGCGAGCAAAATCCTTTCTTGTATTCTCTCTTGAGAAGAGGAGATTAAGGGGGGATATGATCAACATGTATAAATACATGTGGTCCATATAGTGAACTTGGTGTTGAGTTATTCACTCTAAGGTCATCACAGAGGACAAGAGGGCACTCTTTACGCCTAGAGGAAAAGAGATTTAATCTCCAAATACAGAAAGGTTTCTTCACAGTAAGAGCTGTAAAAATGTGGAATAGACTCCCTCAAGAGCTGGTTCTGGCCAGCCCAGTAGATTGTTTTAAAAAGGCCTGGATTCTTTGCTAACTGTACATAATATAAATGGATACTAACATTTATAGGTAAATTTGATCCAGGCAATATCCGAATGCCTCTTGGGGAATCAGGAAGGATTTTTTTCTCCTGCTGAAGCAAATTGGTTCATGCTTTGCAGGTTTTTTTGTTTTTTTTTTATTACTGGATGAACTGTGGGTATGGGATTGTGTATGATTTTATTGTATAATTATTGATTGTATGATTTTTGTTTGATTGATTGTATAATTTTATTTTTAATGATATTTTTTCTGGAGAGATGTCTCCAGTGGATCCCAGGCAGATAAAAACATCTCAGTTTTGGGTAGACTTGATCTTCAATCTCTTACTTTTTGTTAGCCATCTCAATGAGCAGTTTCATTTCTAAGGACTGATGACTGGTCCCAGGACTCAGTAAGTGTAGCCCCAATTGCTTCTATTTTGTCAGACATTAATAGTAGTGCTCTAAATGCTTTCATGCTCTAAAGTTTCTAAACCACACATGTATCATGCAGAGGCCTTACCTGAAACCGAAGTAGAACCTCAGGACCAAGGTCATAAAGATCATATGATTTTGTAATAGCTGTAATGTTAAGTGTTATCGGTATATCATCTGTTTCATTATATTCACTTCCATGTGTTAATGTATATGCAATTGTGTAATTTATCAAAATGCCATTGCTCCTATTAGGGTCATCCCATCTTAATTCCACTCCGATACTTTTTGTGTCAAACAAGCTAGAATTTCCTATAGAATACACACGTGGACTCAGAGGTGCAGAAGGGACTAAGGAGAAAAAAAAGGATATAATTACATCTTAGAAGCGAGTGCCCTTTACATCTTAAAAGAGCATAACTATAAAAAAATTATGTATATTATTACATTTTTGGGATAATACTTGTTAGGCTACATGCACCAGAGATTCATCTCATCAGCATTTCTGGGAGCAGAGGAGGCTCAAGTGCAGTGTCCAGGCCTGCTGTCAGCCTGTCAAAATCTATGACAGGCTGAAATATGCATGAGCTGGACATGGCCGGACACTATACCAAACTACTCACATTTACAGGCCCTATGCTTACAGGGTCATATGCCAGATGTTCCGGGGACACCAAGAAACAGCTGGATGGCGGGGACTCCTAAACAATACTGCCCGCCCAGTGCTGAGGAGAGTCCTGATGAGATGGATCCTCCAATTTACATTGTACTGTTTGTGTGGGGGATGGGGGGGGGGGGAGTGTGAGTAGTGCAGGAAGTAGGAATCAGGTAGGTCAGTGTAGTGGTCAGGTAGGTCAGTTTATGTGTAAGGTAGGTCAGTGTTTGGGTCAGTTAGGTCAGGGTAAGTGTAAGGTAGGTCAGTGTATGGGTCAGGTAGGTCAGGTCAGCGGAATGGTCAGGTAGCCCAGGACATGGGCAGGGAAAAGGGGGTGGTGTCAGGGGTGGGCCAGAGGGGGCGCAGCCAAATAATGTTTTGGCCTAGGGTGTCAAAAATCCCAGCCCTGAGTACCACTTGGTACAACTTCCAACCTCTGTTTATTTCAGCCTGTCATAAATATTGGGCACTGGGCCTCCCAGATGCCAGAAGATGCTGGGATTTAAAGCAGAGGGAAGTTTTTTTACTTTCAGCATAAAATGTGCATTTTAATGTTTATTAATTACTTGATGATGATGAGAATAGTCAAAGACTATTTATAGTAGTATGAGCATATGTTGATTGAATCAGCAAACTAAATATATTTAACCAACAAACCTTTATATTTATTTATTTCTTACAATGAACCCTCAAGGAAAGTTGACAAATATATGCTTTTATATAGGAACTACTGGATTATTAACTCCTTTGACAAAGCTTAAATTTAGTTATTTTCTTTTGAAAATTCAATGGGAAGCATCTCTTGTGCTGGTGACTGCTGTTTTGAAATCTGAAGTTCACCATACCCCGCAGCATTAATCTTCTGGTGCTGCAGGGGTTGATACAGCTGCTGGACTGGTCATAGGCACCCATCAAGGATGTCAACTATGCCTGCCCCTTCCACTTCCCCCCCTTCCTTCCTAGAAGCTGTACTATAGCTTTAATCAATGAAAAGAACTCTATGAATAGAGGAGGCAGACCTTTCATTTATCCGCTTGTCCTCCATTCATAGAGCGCTTTTCATTGCTGGAAGCTATAGTACAGCTTCTATGAAGGCAGCAGAAAGGTGGAAAGGGTAGGAATGATCAGCACATTTGACAAGTGAAGAGGTCCAGTGGCAGGGGTATGGTGGGGGGCAGAGGACTGACGATTTCAGCCTAGAGTAGCTACCAGCACAAAGAACACCTATCACTGCATGTAAGTACTGTCCCTTGTGCTGGTGGAAAAAAAAAAGCATGGGAAGCCACAGGTTAAAAAAACGTGGGAAGCTCAATACGCAAAATGGTGCATGAGCTGCATTTGTTTCGAGTATGGCAGCTCATTGAAAAAAATGCGCTGGCCTATACATGCAGCTTGACACTGCGAAAAAAGAAGTGCATACACGCAAAAATTTGTGCCACTTACCGCTGCACCTCATAGTGTGAATGGAGACTAAGTTCTTGAACTAGAACAAATTTTACATATTGCGTTCAAGCCTGTTTATTCAGCAATTACTTTGTCATTATTTAACATAACAAAATAATAGATATATTTTTCCATATTAACAAGGTTTTGTTTGGTGATATAGTCTTGCAATTTGTTATTTTCTATGCAATTCATAGGCAAAGTTAAAATAAAAAAAAAAGACAAAGTCCTTTTTTTTTCATCTTAATTGCCAATAGTTTAAAAACAAATAGATTTACTATAGGTAAAATGATTCATTGTATTCTATAATTTGTCCCATTAATAATAACATTTAAGGCTGATTTTCACAAGAAGCAGCCTAAAAAGCAATGAATGGTGGACTTTTTAGAGGGCAGTAGAACTGCTACAGTAGGCGATACTGGCTGCTGCCTCCAACTTAGGCCTCTTTCAGACCAGCATTCCCTCAGTAGGTATACCTGTGTAACTTTTGGTCCATTTCAGGTCCGAATTCAGCCAAAAATTCGGGCTGAAACGGTGAACCAGGAGACATGCAGGGCAATGGTATGAACCCAGCCTAAAGGTTATTTATTCAGATTCCTGTATAAAGTTTTGACTGGTGCTAAATTTAATTGCCCAGCTCTTCCTGGCTGCAATACATCTGAGTAATAGGCTGAAAACAAGCAAGCAGCTCATTAAAGTCAAATTTCCTTGCCTTGAAACTTGTTCTGTGTAAGTGATTTAGAAGATATTGAGGCAAAAGCTTTAGGATGTCAGTCAGCCAACTAGCATTTTTATAAAAAGATGTCTGCAGTGGCAGCCTATATATTTCCCTTATGCCTGGTTTATTTCAAGTAATACTACAACTGTACAATTTGCAGATTTGTTGCATACCTCCTTGTGGTGATTGAAGAGTTAATGATGTTGAAGGTCCTTTTCCCCAGTATGTAAAAGGAGTTACAGCAAAGTCAAATTCTGTGTATGGCTCCAAACCTTCTACAGTATAGAATGAATCCGTAACCTTTCCAGAGTTTTGGCAGAAGTCAGAACTTTCTCCAAGCTGTAAGTACAGAGAAAATATATGACAAGATACAAGATGGGATTCACTCAGCTCTCCACATTTATATTCACTCTGTTTACAATATGATGACATACGCAAGGGGAATGATGCTGACAGTGAACAGCCATTGAATCTTATATGTATAGTATCAGTAAAGATATGGATTTAGGCTCTATTCACACTTGTGCGACTTATCATGCAACTTTGGACAACTTTTGGTTGTTTGTATTTGCTAAAAATGTCCTTATGTTTCAATATCTCATATCTATTAAATGAAATGTGGAATAATTAAACCTCTGTTGTTTATTTCTATGAGAGGGGAGATTTCCCCTCACGTCCTGTACCTGCGATATCAGAAAAGGAAATAGGGGTTGGGTTTGTCACCAGGGCAGGATGGCACATATAGCAATAAAAATATTGTCAAAAGTTCTACACCTACAAAACTTCACCCATGGCTTCCTTTTCTGACAGAAAATGAGAGAAGACTTTAACATTATATATATATATATATATATAGGTTACTGTATCGTTGTGGGAAAAGCAGAACTAATCCCATTGATTTACTGGTTTCCCAAAACAGTTACATTCAAGGGAAGCCGTAAAAATAACTGTCAGAGTAGCGTGTGCTTTCAGTGGAACTGTGTTTTTATACATTTGCAGGTGACCAGGTTAACAACTTTCCGCCTGCCATATAGCAATATGATGGCGGAAAAGTGGTTTAGTTAACCTAATCAGACGTCATATGATGTAATCAGGATAAAAAGCTGGAACGCACTCGTGGGGGCACGCAGTGTGGCGATCGGAGGTGCCATGTGTCATTCTGACACACCGCACCTCCGATCATGCTATGGAGCCTCCGACAGAGGCTTCTTACCACGTGATCAGCTGTGACCAACCACAGCTGATTATTGTGTGAACCAGGAAGTGCCAGTAAACGTCTTTCCTCAGTTTGCGCTGACAGGGTGAGCCTGATCGGCAGCTCTCCCTGTCAGATGGAGGGTCTGCGCTGATAATCAGCACATTGATCATCTATGCAGCCCCCATCAGATGTGCCAATTAGCTGCTAATAAGTGCCCATCACCTGCCAGCCTGTGCCCCAGAAAAAATGCCTGCCAGTGCCCATGAAAGTGGCAGCTCCCACAACAGTGCCAATCAGTGCCCCATCAGTAATGCCTGTCAGTGCCCTTCAGATGCCACTAATTTATGCCTGTCAGTAGCTCCTCATCAGTGCTGCCTATCCAGTGCCGCCTATCAGTGCTGCCTATCAATGGCCATCAGTTTGTTTGTTTTTTAATTGTTGGTCTTTTTTTGTTTATAGCGCAAAAATGAAAAACTGCAGCGGTGACCAAATACCACCAAAAGAAAGCTCTAGTTGTAGGAAGAAAATTAAAAAAATTTAGTTTGGGTACAGTGTTGCATGACTACCCAACTGTTATTCAAAGTGTGACAGCACTGAAAGCTGAAAATTGGCCTGGTCACGAAGGGGGGAAGTGCCTGGTATTGAAGTGGTAATGTATATACAAAATAGAATATGTAAAAAAAAAAAAGTGTATAATTTTTGTTTTATATATAAAGGAGACCATACTTGCTCCTCACATTAACCACTTCAGCTCCGGACCAATAAATACCTTAAGGACCAGAGGTCTTTTTGCAATTTCGCACTGCGCTGCTTTAACTGGTAATTGCGCGGTCATGCAATATTGCACCCAAACGAAATTTGCGTCCTTTTCTTCCCACAAATAGAGCTTTCTTTTGATGGTATTTGATTGCCTCTGCGATTTTTTTTTTTTGCGATATAAATGGAAAAAGAGCGAAAATTTCGAAAAAAAAAGATATTTTCTTCTTTTTGTTATAAGAAAAATCGAATAAACTAAATTTTAGTCATACATTGAGGGCAAAATTTATTCAGCCACATGTCTTTAGTAAAAAAAATGTCAATAAGCGTATATTTTTTGGTTTGCGCAAAAGTTATAGCGTCTACAAACTAGAGTACATTTTCTGGAATTTACACAGCTTTTAATTTATGACTGCCGATCTCATTTCTTGAGGTGCTAAAATGGCAGGGCAGTACAAATCCCCCCCAAATGACCCCATTTTGGAAAGTAGACACCCCAAGGAAATTGCTGATGGGTATGTTGAGCCCATTGAATATTTATTTTTTTTGTCCTAAGGGATTGAATAATGACAAAAAAAAAAAAAAAAAATTTTTTTTTACTAAAAGTTGTCACTAAATGATATATTGCTCACACATGCCATGGTTATATGTGGAATTGCACCCCAAAATATATTCCGCTACTTCTCCCGAGTATGGGGATACCACATGTGTGGGACTTTTTGGGAGTCTAGTCGCGCACGGCACCCCGAAAACCAATCACCACCTTCAAGATTTCTAAGGGTGCAAATTTTTGATTTAACTCCTCACTACCTATCACAGTTTCGAAGGCCATAAAATGCCAAAATAGCACAAAACCCCCCAAAATGACCCCATTTTGGAATGTAGACACCCCAAGCTATTTACTGAGAGGCATGTTGAGTCCATGGAATATTTTATATTTTGCCACAAGTTGCGGGAATATTACAAACTTTTTTTTTTTTGCACCAAGTTGTCACTAAATGATATATTGCTCACACATGCTATGGGCATATGTGAAATGACACCCCAAAATACATTCTGCTGCTTCTCCTGAGTACGGGGATACCACATGTGTGGGACTTTTTGGGAGTCTAGTCGCGCACGGCACCCCGAAAACCAATCACCACCTTCAGGATTTCTAAGGGTGCAAATTTTTGATTTAACTCCTCACTACCTATCACAGTTTCGAAGTCCATAAAATGCCAAAATAGCACAAAACCCCCCCAAATGACCCCATTTTGGAAAGTAGACACCCCAAGCTATTTACTGAGAGGCATGTTGAGTCCATGGAATATTTTATATTTTGCCAAAAGTTGCGGGAATATTACAAACTTTTTTTTTTTTATATTGCTCACACATGCTATGGGCAGAAGTCAAATTACACCCCAAAATAAATTCTGCTGCTTCTCCCGAGTACGGGGATACCACATGTGGGGGACTTTTTGGGAGCCTAGCCACGTACGGGACCCCGAAAACCAAGCACTGCCTTCCGGATTTGAATATAAAATGCTACCAAAAAACCTGTTAGCGATGGCAGGGATCAGGCCTGACTCTGCGATCGCTGCAGTTATGTGTTTAGTGTTTTGTAAGTGACAGTGATCGATCGATACTGCACTTGGGTGGGCTGGGCAGAGGGGCAAAACGCAGGTGCCAGCAGGTATTTGGGCTGATCCCGCTAACAATGCGTTTTTTTGGAACCCTAAACTGCTGGGGACGCTAGTATAGATCTGATCAGATCAGATATTGATCTGTTCAGATTCTATACCACTACGGGAGGTGTATGCTTTGCGTGTGGGTGTTAGCGGTACTGGCACTAACCTAGCGCTGCCTGGGGCGACGCAGACCCTGACCCTAAAACCTAATTGATATCACCCGCCGGGTGATCAGGGGGTTAAACCTTTATTGGGTAATAAATGGTGGGTGCCCTGATGCTATAAAAAACAAACTAACCAGAGTCACCCGTAACACTTATACGGTGATCAGTGGTGAAAGGGTTAACTAGGAGCAATCAGGGGGTTCAAATTTTTATTAGGTAGTATATGGGGGTCCCTGGCGCTATATAAAAACCTGACGGGGAACCTAAATAACTAACTGGCTAACCAGCGTCACCAGTGACACTTATACTGTGATCGCTGGTGAAAGGGGGTGAAAGGGTTAACTAGCAGCAATCAGGGGGTTAAAACCATTATTGGGTAGTATATCGGGGTACCTAGCGCTATAAAAACCTGGCGGTGAACCTAAAAAAATAACTAGCTACCTAGCGACACTAGCGACACTGATGCAGCGTTCAGAAAAATTATCGCTTAGTGACACTGGCAAAAGGGGGTGAAAGGGTTAACTAGCGGAAATCAGGGGGTTAAAACCATTATTGGGTAGTATATCGGGGTACCTAGCGCTATAAAAACCTGGCGGTGAACCTAAAAAAATAACTAGCTACCTAGCGACTGTAGCGACACTAATGCAGCGATCAGAAAAACGATCGCTTAGTGACACTGGCAAAAGGGGGTGAAAGGGTTAACTAGCGGCAATCAGGGGGTTAAACCCATTATTGGGTAGTATATCGGGGTACCTAGCGATATAAAAACCTGGCGGTGAACCTAAAAAAATAACTAGCTACCTAGCGACACATGCAGCGATCAGAAAAATGATCGCTTAGTGACACTGGCAAAAGGGGGTGAAAGGGTTAACTCTAGGGGCAATCAGGGGGTTAAATCTTTATTGGGGGGTGATAGGGGGCTACCCTGGACCTAACACTAACTGTCCTGACAGTTTTTACTGTCACAACTGACACTGAATGCATTGATCAGTAAAGAAATGATCAATGCAATCAGTGACACTGTGACTGGGGGGGGAGGGGGGGCGGGGGGGGGATCGGGGGGCGATCGGGGGGGCGATCGGGGGGGGGATCGGGGGGGGGTTTGTGTGCCTGTGTGTACCTACATGTCAGTGTAGTGTTGGTGCACACTTACTTTTACTCTTCTCCTCGTAGTCCGGTCAAAAAGACCGCCCCGAGGAGAATGACATCACTTCCTCCTTCCTGTGTAAACAATACACAGGGGAGGAAGCTTCTCATTGGCCAGGAGCGATCCAGAGGGGGTGGCCGAAAACCAACGGCCATCCCCTCATCACGGAGCGCTCCTGGACCGAATCGGACCGCCGTAACCAGCGGGAGGGGGTCCGATCGGACCCCCCACCCGCTGGAAGGCAATCACGTAGATGTACGTGATTCTGCCTGCCTGTGCCATTGTGCTGACGTACATTGGCAATACGGCGGTCCTGAAGTGGTTAATATATTCCTGCTGGGCAGTGCAGCACTGGAACTGTGCTTTGCCCTTTCTGACAAGGTTAACACTCCAGAATGCGTTGCAAGAAACCTGTGTTCGGGCACACTTCCTGCAGCGCATTCAAAATGCTGCAGGTGTCAATCTACTCGTAACAACACCCCAAACGCAGATCGCAAACTCGGTGCATTTGCCTGCACTGGATCACATGGTACTGCATGAGATCTGGTGAAGTGCTTTTTTTTTAAATAGTGCTTTTGGTGTAATCCAGTGTGATTTCAGACTATTCATATTAATTGGGCTTAAAATCACGCTGCATTAATCACACAGGAGTGTTCTGGTCCATGTTAGAAATACCCCAAAATTCATTTAGTTGATAATAATGGTTGACAGTGAATCTGGTGAGAATTTCCATATCTACAGACAACTGTAAAATGAACTAGGCATGAAAACACAGATAAAGCATCTAGTACGTTAATGTATTCAAGGCATAAATACTTCCACATTCCAGTCAGATGTAAAAACAAATGTGGGCGATCGGTACAATATACTGTATACATACAAACTGTTAAGTGAGCATTTGCTTATCCCACAAAAGTTTTTGCAGTCCAATTCCATTGGAGTTAAAGCTACCACTGTATCCGCTTAGAGCTCTGGTAATTCTACGGCATGGGTGGGGTGGCGGTGGAAACAGAAGTATAATCTGATAATTGAATACCATTTGGTGTAGCACTGTGGATTCCACACAGAAGAACAATAGTCCATATTCCAAATTTGACGGCCCCTTCCAAGAAATGACAAAATGTGAATAATTTCCTCTAATTTCAAAAGAAGAAGTGGGGATGAGGTCAGGGATCACTTCAGGTGTATGTGAGAAATTCTCTGCAGTAGAAACATAAATAGAAAAGCAATTACTACCAACAATACTCTCACACACACGTGGCTTTAAATAATCAATTGGGGCACTAGATACTGTAACTATTCTTAAGGGCCAATAAAACTTCAATATTATTGTTTGTATAGAGCGAGGAAGGATTTAACCTCTCTCAGATTTATTGCTGTGTCTTCTTAAAGTGGTTGTAAACCTCAGACATGAAATATGAACAAAGCATATACCTCTATAGTGTGTACTTGTTTCAGTTAAGAGCTATAAGTGTCACTTCTGTCTGATGCCTCGTTCCTTTGCTATCAGCATGAATTAATCACTTCTGACAGGTTTTCCTGACACAAAGAGAAAAATGGGGGCAGCAGAGGGACCTCCAGCTGATTGACAGCCTCAGCTCTGTTCCTGTGAGCTGTGTGAAGAGGGAGTCTCTTCCCTCCAATCAGCTCTCAGATCTCAGAGCTCTCCTCACTAATGTAATTTCAGCTCCACCCTCTTTTTTTCTGAATTCTGAAAAGCTTTATGAATTCAGCTCTTTGAACAGATTTAACCCCTGGTGGTATTCCCGAGTCTGACTCGGAGTGGAATTTCAGTACCATAAGCGGTAACCCCGAGCCAGACTCGGGATCGCATTGCAGGATACAGGGAGAGTTACTTACCTTGTCCCCTGGATCCTGCGATGTCCTCCCCGATGTGTGTGCGAGCCGTCCTCTGCTGGATTCACACAGTGCCCGAGTGCCGCTGAGCTCCGTTCCCTGCGACGTTGCGACGCACGGAAGCGGAGATTGGCGCCAAATTCAAAAAAGTAAAAAGACACAATACACATACAGTACTGTAATCTTACAGATTACAGTACTGTATAAAAAAATTACACACCTCCTTTGTCGCTAGTGGTCTGTCCAGTGCCCTGCATGTAGTTTTATATTATAAATACAGTTTTTTCTGCCTGGAATTTGGAGATTGTCCATAGCAACCAAAAAGTGTCCCTTTATGTCAAAAGTGGTTATAGACCAGCTAGAAAACAGCAATAATAAATTATAACCACTTGCAGAATTGAGCGAAAGCGGTTTCTGGTGAAATTAGTCATCAAACACTAAATCTAATTTAAATTTAATGACAGCGGGGATTGACAGGCAGACCTGATGGAACAGCCCGTGTGAAAGGGGCCTAAAGATATTTTTTTGCTAGAAAGTTACTAGAATCCCCAAACATTATATATATGCAGAGCAGATGCCCTAAAGAATAAAATGATGGTCCTTGCAATTTTTTTATGTCAAATGGTATTTGCCTAGTGGTTTTTCAAATGCAGTTTTTTTGGGTGAAAAAAATAGACTCAAATGAATTTTAATGCAAAAAAAAAAAAACACACTATATAACCGAATTTCCTGACAGGCTCCATGGCAGCATACGTGTGGGTTAGCCCCGCCTCCATAATTACCCAATAGGACCTCTACTCCCATAAATCTTTGCTCCAAGCTGCTATCCGTGTTCCTTTTTTGTCCTCCTCCATAGGACAGGTGTTTCCTATCTGAAGAGATCTTCACTACGATCAAGTCGGCCGACTATCAAGCTATTTTCCTCCGATAGGCCCTGTCTGTTAAGCATGGGTATGGAGTGTATGGCAGAGTAGCGCTGAAGGCTTGGTTTGTCCGAAGATAAGTGCGCACGGCTTATTACCTGCTATGTAAGGTGGCCATTATCTGCCCGGTGGATCGGTGGTGTGTGCTTGAATCTGTTCGGCCAGATGATCGTTGGTGGAGTGGTGAGTTGTAAAAATTCAGTTTTTCATGGCAGCAGTGTTTATGTGTTTTTTCTACCTGTGTCTTTTTCATATGCCAGCTGGTTCTTGTGCATAGGCGCTGACACTTCCGCGTTCCAGCAGCCTTTCTCCTCCTGTTTTCCGGGTCCAGCGCTGCGCTCTGCGCAATGCGCGGACCCAAATCCAAAGCGAGGCTTGGTTCCCGCGCATGCGCGCGGGCATCTCGCGTCTGACGCCGCTGATGACGTCATGAGCGCCATATTTAAAACACAGTGAGAGATGTCAGAATTTGGGAATGATTGCAGGAAATTCAGCGACTTCCCGGGGCCATTCTCTGGTTGGTGTAAGGTAGGTTATGGTCTGCTCTGATGTATTGTTGCTCCTGTGTTTTGTATGGCTGCTTATGAGGGTCTATTGTTGTTACAGTCAGCGTTCTTAGTCATGGATGCCTCACTGCCTACTAGTGACCTGCCCGCTTGTAACAGGTATGTGCATGGCTGGATTGCTGTGTATATGTGGAGTATTCCTTAGCATTTGATACCAGCCTGGTCTGTGTCTCTCTCTCTCTTTTGTATATTTCCTTATAGCCCTTCTAGGTCCGAACCGCATTACAGGGCGCATAGTCGCAGTGGATCGTCAAAATTGCACCACCGTAAATCATCATCAAAGTCTGGTCACCATAGGTCTTCCAGATCTGAACAACGCAGTGGTCACTCGCACTCAAGCAGAGGACCAGTTAATTCATGTTGGGGCTGTAAGATGCCCATCCCATCAGACAAATCACTCTGTGATCATTGCTTCTCTAAAGTCGCAGATGAAGGAGATGGTGCGGATCAACGCTTGGAATCTATGGTGAGAAGGGTGGTAAAGGAATCCCTGCAGCAGAGGGAAGCTCATCACTCTATGGAATCCCCCTCAGACCCATTATGTCCTTCAGGAGGTGAAGGGCTCTTACAAGAGACTGGGGAATCTTCTCAACCAAGCCACCACTCTGTGCTCTTGTCTGACAGCGAATCGGATCCAGAGGATCCAGGAGTAGGATTTGATTATGCTTTAGTACCTGCTCTTGTCAAGGCAGTGAAAGAAGCTTTAAAATGGGAAGAACCCACTACTTCCCCCCTCCCCAAACAAAGAAAGTTTTTCAAACAACTCAAAAAGGAATGGCAACATTTTCCTTTCCTATCTGAATTGGGAGAAATCATTACTGAAGAGTGGAGCAAGATTGATAGGAAGAGCTCTATGCAATCAAAAGTGTCTAAATTGTACCCCTTTAAGGAGGATGATGTGAAGCACCTTGAATCAGCTCCTCTGGTAGACGCAGCACTTATGCGTTTAGTCAAATACGTGACTCTCCCTTTGGAAGACACGGTATCTTTCAAAGATCCGTTAGAGAGAAGAATTGACTCAGATCTGAAAAGAATTTATCTAACTTCAGGGATGGCTTGTAAACCAACTTTGGCTTTAGCCGCAGTCTCAAAGGCTATTGAAACATGGGCCGACAATGTTGAGGAGTTCTTGAGAGGTATCTCAGTGAATACGGCTAAAGACTCTCCCATTCAGGAGATCAGATTAGCATCAGCCTTTTTGGGGGAGGCATCTATTGACATTACCCGCCTTCTGTCTCGGGCTATGTTGGCAGCAGTCTCGGCACACCGTGCTTTGTGGCTCCGTCCTTGGTTGGCGGATCCAACATCTAAGCAGGCATGGTGTCGTATACCATTTGAGGGAACCTCCTTGTTTGGTAATAAACTAGATAGCGCCATATCCCGGGCCACAGGTGGGAGGTCTGGGTTCCTCCCTCAAGACAGACGTCTTCAAAACCAAAAACGTATTTTTCCAAGAAGGCAGACCGCGGATCGCGCTAGAGAAGCGCGCAGTTATAGACCCGGCAGGGAGTTCTCTAGGTCTTGGAGGTCCAGACAATCCTCCCTTAAGAAAACCTCAAAGGGGGCTTCCGCAGGTAACCAAGATTCTACTAAATCTTTTTGAAATTGGGCCCGCTCAAACATGTCGGGTGGGGGCTCGCCTTCTTCACTACCGACATGTTTGGGCAGCATCAATTCAAGATTATTGGACCGTCAAGACGGTTTCCTCGGGTCACAAGTGGACTTTCATCAACACTCCGAGGTTAAGGTTCGTTCCCACAACAATTCCAAGCTCGGAGGAAAAGAAACAGGTCCTATTGACCTTAGGGTGCCCACGTGTCCCGGATTGCCCAGGATTGTCCCGCAATGGACATCTCTGTCCCTGGTCCCGGGCACCTTCATTCCGGGACAATATAGTGTCCCGGAATAAAGTAGTGAACACAGCCAGTGCAGCCACCCTATTAACTTCATTTGCAGAACTGGTTGCTAGGGCTGGCCCCGCCTGGCGTCTAGTAACCAGTGACGTCAGCACAGTGAGGTCGGGAGCGACGCCTAATGCTGCTCTGCTCTTTCCACCCACCTCAGCAGTCAGCACCTCTTCCTTCTCCAGCATGCAGCAGGGAGTCAGAACAGCGTCTCCCGAGTCCCTGACCAGCCCACCTGCTGTGTGTCAGACTGCCCCACTGCTGCTACTGAGGCGGTGGGTCTGGTTACCAGTGATGACAGTGCCAGGAAGCAGGAGTGGCAGAGGCTGCTAGGCTAACCCCAGAGGAGCACAATGTATCCAGACTCCAGTCCCGGAACTCCTCCTCCTTGCACTTCACCGCAAAGACTGAGAGCAAGTGGCACTGACAAGGAGCTGCAGTAAGCCACAGGCAGGGGCAGTACAGGGGGGGTGGGGTGGAAGGGGCACCTGCCCTGGGTGGTTTTCCAATATGGAGTGAGGGGGTGCATTGGGAGCTTCCATGGTTCTCCTGCCTCATTCTACCTCATTCTCGGCACTGTAAGGATCCTCACTCTGTTTTATCTCTCAGTCTCTTATCTGTGCAGTTATAAATCTGTCTCCTGTAGCCTGTGCCATGCCCACTGTGTGCTTCTACATGGCACACGGAGGAATGCCACCCTAGCTGAGCTCTCCTGGGGTCCTGAGCAGTGAATAGTGATTACAGAGAACCAATCTTTTAGCAGCAGCCAACAGAGACAAAAACATCTGAAAGATCCATTCCCTGTAATCACTATTCACTGCCTAAGAGAGGGCTCTGAAATTCTGAACACCTCTGTGCTCCCCCTTCTCCCTCCAGTTATTGGATACTAAGTCCACTGTGAGGTCCTAACCCCCAGCTCCCAGAGGAGGACAGAACTTCCCATGTTACACACTTGCTCCTCATCCAATCTCCCACTGTGAGCTACAGCCATGCTGCTTAAGGTAGAGGGCACACTAATGTAAAGGGGAAGGAGGGGGCAAACTAATGTAAGGAGGGGGCGCTCTTATGTAAGGACGGGGCACACTAATGCAAGGAGGGGGTGCTTTTATGTAAGAAGGGGGCACACTAATGTAAGGAGGGGGCACACTAATGCAAGGAGGGGGTGCGTTTATGTAAGAAGGGGGCACACTAATGTAAGGAGGGGGCACACTAATGTAAGCAGGGGGGTACTCTTATGCAAGGACAGGGCACACTAATGTAAGGAGGGGGCGCTCTTATGTAAGGAGGGGGTGCTTTTATGTAAGGAGGGGGCGCTCTTATGTAAGGAGGGGGTGCTTTTATGTAAGAAGGGGGCACACTAATGTAAGGAGGGGGCGCTCTTATGTAAGGAGGGGGCGCTCTTATGTAAGGAGGGGGCGCTCTTATGTAAGGAGGGGGCGCTCTTATGTAAGGAGGGGGTGCTTTTATGTAAGAAAGGGGCACACTAATGTAAGAAGCGGGGCACACTAATGTAAGGAGGGGGCGCTCTTATGTAAGAAAGGGGGCACACTAATGTAAGGAGGGGGCGCTCTTATGTAAGAAAGGGGGCACACTAATGTAAGGAGGGAGTGCTTTTATGTAAGGAGTGGCACACTAATGTAAGAAGCGGGGCACACTAATGTGCCCCCTTACATCCTCCAGAGAGTCCCCTTACAACCCTGGGAGTGCCACTTAGTACAGTAGTACTAAGGGGGCACCCTGGAGGAGAATGTAAGGGGGGGATAGACCTGCTGTACTCCCTGCGGTAGTCCCTATGAAAAGTGATCCTAGCACCCACTTATGATCTTGCACACAGGCCCACTGATTTAATAATATGCCACTGCCCCAGCCTCAAAAATTGGCCAAAAAAAAAAGTATCAAAAATTATCTTTTTTTTTGTCCCTGAATGGAAGTCTGGAAATGTGGTCACCCTAATTGACCTACGTAAGTTGTTTACTGGATCAAGGCGCAGCCGTACCCGTGCCAGAATACGAACGTGGCGACGGCATGTATTCTCCTCTGTTTATGGTTCAGAAAAGAAATGGCGCATGGAGGCCGGTGATAGATTTGACCCACCTCAATTCCTTCATTCGCAAGGAAAAGTTCAAGATGGAATCTCTTCTTACAATCCAACAGTCGGTGCAGCTAGGGGATTGGTTAATCTCAATCGATTTGAAAGATGCATACTTTCACGTGCCAGTAGCAAGGGATTTCCAGCAATTTCTCCGTTTCGCAGTTGGAGATCAACACCTCCAGTTTACCTGTCTCCCATTCGGGTTGACAACATCTCCCCGGGTCTTCTCCAAGGTACTCCTAGCGATAGTAGCTCTTTTACGAGTCAAAGGAGTTCGTCTCCATCATTATCTGGACGATTTGCTCCTATTATCTCAGGACAGAGATCAAATTCTGGAACACAAGAGTTTAGTCATCTCCACTCTGCAGACGTTTGGTTGGCTCCTGAACCTGGAGAAGAGCCATCTGGTTCCAACTCAAGTTATCGTGTTTCTAGGGGCTATGTTCGACACATTAAAAGGCACTATCTCCCTACCGGAGGATAAAATCAGTGTGATCCGAGACAGGATTCAAAAGGCTTGGGAATCATCTCATCTTTCGGCTCTACAATGTTTGAAAGTGATTAGCACAATGACGGCCACCATCCCTATGGTGAAGTGGGCCCAGTGGCACACTCGTCCCTTCCAGAAAGGGTTTCTGCAACAATGGGACTCGTCCAGTCAAACACAATGCATACTCCTTACTCCAGGATGAGGATGTCTCTCCTCTGGTGGCTTCAAGGGAAGAATCTACGCAACCATCATTCGATAGTCCCCATTTCTTGGGTAATAGTAACTTCAGATACCAGCAACAAAGGTTGGGGCGCTCATTGCCTTACGGAAGTAGCTCAAGGAAGGTGGTCGTTCCCGTCGCTGTGTGTGGTCTCCAACATCCTGGAGTTGAGAGCAGCCTTTCAAGCGCTCATAGCATTTCGCCATCTGGTGGCAGGGTCGTCAGTAATGTTAAGATTGGACAACACAACTGCGGTGGCCTATATAAAGAAACAAGGAGGGACTCGCAGTTGGTCTCTATTACGAGAAGTAGAACCGATAATGAGCTGGGCTCAGAGGAATTTGGTCAACATTTCTGCTGTATACATCCCAGGGGTCCAGAATGTTCAAGCAGATTTTCTGTCACGGGTCAGAATAGACAACAACGAGTGGTCCCTTCACAGGGATGTCTTCGAGTGGCTTCTGACTCTGGGAGTATCTCCAGAGGTCGATCTGTTCGCTTCGCCGTACAATCGCAAGATGCACAGATACTACTCGAGGTTCAGGGATCCTCAGGCGTTCAGGACAGATGCTCTCACGGATTGTTGGAAGTTCCAGAGAGCCTATGCCTTCCCTCCAGTTCCTGTAATCCTACAGTTTCTTCGGCGGCTCAGAGGGGAGAAGGTGGAGATCATTGCGATAATACCATTCTGGCCCAACAGGCCTTGGTTTCCTCTGCTGTTGCTCCTCAGCTATCGGGATCCAGTTCCCACACACACGCCAGATCTACTGTCCCAGGGCACACTGTTACACCCGTGCCCATCCTGTCTACACCTCAGGGCATGGTTCTTGAGAGGGGAAAGCTAGAAGCTCTGGGTTGCCCAGAAGAAGCGATTCCAACCCTTCTTAGTGCCAGACGGAAGAGTACCAATAAAGTATACGAACGTATATGGGCCAGGTTTATGGTCCACATGTCTTCTAGGTCAAATTCATATAATTCCCCGGCAGTTCAAGATATCTTGTCTTTCCTTCAGTCAGGGTTAGACTTGTCTCTGGCAGTTAGTTCTCTGAGAGTACAAGTTTCAGCCATTTCAGCCTTTACAGGAGTTTCGTGGGCAAATCATACATTAATTCAACAATTCTTTAAAGGAGCCATCAGGCTTAGGCCTCAAAAAAGGCCCAGGTTTCCCAAATGGGACCTTCCATTAGTACTGGATTTTCTTTCTGATCTTGGAAAAAGTTCGGACGCTCCCCTGTCTTTAGGAGATCTCACTATCAAGACGGTGTTTTTGGTGGCAATAACTTCAGCCAAAAGAGTGTCGGAAATTAGGAATCTTGGGTCTGTGGAACCATTTCTAACCTTCTTTCTGGACAGAGTGGTCCTGATCCCTATGCTTGGGTCAAATCCAAACGTTACATCAGTATTTCATGAAAATCAGGAGATCGTGCTACCTACGTTTAGAATGTCAGACAACCAAGAGATTCATCCCTTGGATGTTGGTCGCACCTTGAAGCAATATTTGGACGCTACAGCCTCGTTCAGACGAACAGACTTTCTTTTTGTCCTTCCCCATGGCAAAAATAAAGGGATGCGAGCATCAGTAAGATCAATCTCATCTTGGGTGGTCCAAACGATTCAAAGGGCATACAAGGCTAAGGGCATGGTTCCTCCTGAGGCAGTGATGGCTCATTCAACTCGGGGCATCTTGACCTCTTGGGCAGCAGTTCGACATGTCGCACCAGAAGTTATCTGTAGAGCAGCTTCCTGGTCTTCAATTAATACTTTTGTTTCCCATTATTGTGTAGAGCCAGCTGCGCTTTCTTCTGCTAATTTTGGTTTACAAGTATTGTCAGTGGACAATGAAAAATACATTTCTAGTTTCTTTGCTCAACATTTTTAGCCCACCCGGGTGTGTTTGGCGAGTTATTTCCCACACGTATGCTGCCATGGAGCCTGTCAGGAAAATGGAAAATGTATATCAAATACTTACCGTAATTTTCCTTTCCTGATGGGCTCCATGGCAGCAGGAGTTCCCGCCCAAATGTTGGAGTAGGCTAGTTACGGAACACGGATAGCAGCTTGGAGCAAAGATTTATGGGAGTAGAGGTCCTATTGGGTAATTATGGAGGCGGGGCTAACCCACACGTATGCTGCCATGGAGCCCATCAGGAAGGGAAAATTACGGTAAGTATTTGATATAAATTTTCCATTTTTTTTGTAAAATATAAAGGTGATGTTACACCGAGTGAATAGATACCTAACATAATTTCTCTGCAGAACTGTGACAAATTTTGCCCTCCCTAGCTTTAGTAAATAAACCCCATTGTGATTTCCCTTGTCATGCAATTCTGTGTAAACCAGAGCTTAGCCCACTAAGCCAGGATTTTTTTTTTACTTGGGTAAATAAATAAAATAAATAATTAGGGAAACCTACAGAAAGTAGAATAGAAAGCACAGGAGCATATAGAGTATGTGAAGATTACCTGGAAATTTCTTAAGGTTTTTTCCAGCGAGTGTAAAGCCTGTAAACTCCCCAGGCTGGGAAAATGGTGTACATGTACTTTGATTAAGTTCTTGCACTGTGATGTATTTCTGCCCATTTATCCAAAATATCCGGTCACTATAGAAAATGAGGGCATGCTGGGAAACTTGAGATAAACTCCATGATGCAAATTCTGTGATTTTTACTTCATTAGATCTAAAATGGATAAAGATATGAAAGTCATAACTTAATACATGTACGGAAAATATTTATCTTATCATTGTTCTAGAAACACATGTAGGTAGGGGGCAGCATGGCACAGAGACAATAACTCACAGAGTCTGGTGCAATAAGAACTTGTTTTGAAGCAAAGCAGCAATAGCTCTCAACTAGGGATGAGCTTTGAGTTTGAGTCAAACTCATGTTCGACTTGAACATTGCCTGTTCGCCTGTTCAACGAACAGCGAACAATTTGGGGTGTTCGTGGCACATTTGAAAAGCCGTGGAACACCCTGTACAAGTCTATGAGAGAAATCTAAAGTGCTAATTCTAAAGGCTAATATGCAAGGCCATACTTTTGAAATGAACAAACTTTTCCCTCCCGGAGAAAAGTCTGCTCATTTTGAACGCGTCTCCAAGTAGCCGGGGCCAGCGAAGGAGGCGTCGCTGGCCCCGTCACCTGGTATGGAGTTAAAGGGGAAACCCTACGCCGAAAAATCAGCGTGGGGTCCCCCCCAGGTCCATAGTAGACCCTTATCCGAGCACGCTACCCGGCCGGCCAGGACAGGGGGTGGGGACGAGCGAGAACCCCCCCTCCTGAGCCTTACCAGGCCGCGTGCCCTCAACATGGGGGGGTGCCTTGGGGAAGGGGGGCCACGCGCCCCCCCCCACCCCAAAGCACCTTGTCCCCATGGGTCTGCGGGCGGGGGGCTTATCGGAATCCGTGAGCCCCCTTTAATAAGGGGGCCCCCGGATCCCGGCCCCCCACCCTATGTGAATGAGTATGGGTGGCACAATGTACCCCTACCCATTCACCTGTGGAAAAAAGTAAAAAAAATAACACAACACACAAGGGTTAAAATAGTTTATTGCACAGCTCCAGGGGTCTTCTTCCGTCTTCCGGGGTCTTCTCGCCGGACTCCTCCGCTATCTTTTGCTAGCTCTTTTTCTAGCGGAGGAGCCCGGCTTTCTTCTTCACCGCCGCCCTCTTCTTCCAACTTCAGGGGTCTTGTCCCCCTCTTCGAGGGTCTTGTCCCCCTCTTCCGTTCTTCTTGCCAGGCCACCACGCCTTCTTCTAGCTCTTTTACAGGCGGTGGCCCGTTCTTCTGTCGCCGCTGCCGCTGTCGCCATCTTCTGTTCTTCTCCTCTGGAGATGTTGCCTCGTTGCTGCCTCCGGTCACAATGGCTGGGACGCGGCGTGCGGCGACTTATATAGGGACATCACCGGATGATGTCCCCGCCCATTATGATGTCATAGTCCCAGAGGATGCTGGGACTGTGACATCATAATGGGCGGGGACATCATCCAGGGTGATGTCCCTATATAAGTCGCCGCACGCCTCGTCCCTGCCATTGTGACCGGAGGCAGCGATGAGGCAACATCTCCAGAGGGGGACAAGACCCCCGAAGTCGGAAGAAAGCCGGGCTCCTCCACTAGTAAAAGAGCTAGCAGAAGATAGCGGAGGAGTCCGGCGAGAAGACGGAAGAAGACCCCCGGAGCTGTGCAATAAACTATTTTAACCCTTGTGTGTTATGTTTTTTTTACTTTTTTTTCCCAGGTGAATGGGTAGGGGTACATTGTACCCCATACTCATTCACATAGGGTGGGGGGCTGGAATCTGGGGGCCCCCTTATTAAAGGGGGCTCATGGATTCCGATAAGCCCCCCACCCGCAGACCCCGACAACCAACGGCCAGGGTTGTCGGGAAGAGGCCCTTGTCCTCATCAACATGGGGACAAGGTGCTTGGGGTGGGGGGGCTGCGTGGCCCCCCTTCCCCAAGGCACCCCCTCATGTTGAGGGCACGCGGCCTGGTACGGCTCAGGAGGGGGTGTGCCCGCTCGCTCGTCCCCCCCTTTCCTGGCCGGCCAGGTAGCGTGCTCGCATAAGGGTCTGATATGGACCTAGGGGGGACCCCCACGCCGATTTTTCGCCATAGGGATTCCTCTTTAACTCCATACCAGGTGACGGGGCCAGCGACGCCTACTTCGCTGGCCCCGGCTACCTGGAGATGCGCTCAAAATGAGCGGACTTTCCTCCGCGTGTGTGGGCGACTCCGTTCATTTCAAAAGTACGGCGGATAGTTCGGCAGACTTAGTACGCTGTATTAGTCCGCCGCAAAATTGCCGTGTATGGGCAGGTAGCTCATTCGGAAAGTCAGCCTGACAGTCCGGCGGAAAGTCCGCCAGACTACGTCCGCCGGATAGTCTGCTACGTGTGTACGTGGCATTATTGTCCTAAAAAGTGTTTGGGGACCTGGGTCCTGCCCCAGTGGATATGTATGAATGCAAAAAAAGTTTTAAAAACTAACGTTTTTTCGGGAGCAGTGATTTTAATAATGCTTCAAGTGAAACAATAAAAGTGTAATATTCCTTTAAATTTCGTACCCGGGGTGTGTGTATAGTATGCCTGTAAAGGGGCACATGTTTCCCGTGCTTAGAACTGTCCCTGCACAAAGTGTCATTTCTGCAGGAAAAAAAAGTAATTTAAAAGCACTAGCGGCTATAATGAATCGTCGGCTCCCCGTAATACAGAGAACAGTCATTGAAAGACATTGATGAAAAAAAAAGCATGGTGTTCCCCCAAATTCAATTACCAGGCCCTTTGTGTCTGGTATGGATATTAAGGGGAACCCCACGTCAATTTTTTTTTTAAATGGCTTGGAGTTCCCCCCAAAAATCCACACCAGGCCCTTTATCCGAGCACGCAACCTGGCAGGCCGTTGGAAAAGGGGGGGCAGAGAGTGCCCCCCTCCTGAACCGTACCAGGCCACATGCCCTCAACATTGGGAGGATGCTTTGGGGGTCTATGACCCCTCAAAGCACCATGTCCCCATGTTAATGGGGACAAGAGCCTCATCCCCACAACCCTGGCCAGTGGTTGTGGGGGTCAAAAACACTGAAATTAAAATGGTTCTAAAGCCTAAACATTTTACCCTAATGTATTTTCTGCATTAGGGTAAATAATGTTTAGATTTCAATATTGCCCCCCCCCTTATACTTCACTGAATCCTCATTCGATCCAGCATTGTGCCCGTATGCAGTGGCTCTCACCTCTCCCTGTTTCAATGACTTCACTTAGTCAATGGGAGCCATTGGTTTGACTGACTCCCGCTGCTGTCAGTAAAATCTTGTGAATGAGGGAGCAGGGGCAGGGCCAATCCATGCTGTCTGTGTCTATGGGCACAGGCATTGCGGCTTGGAATTGAGCCCACAGGCATACCACGATAGAAAGTAGCTTCCTATGGTGGCAAGAGGAGGTACCAGGAGCACAGACAGAGGACCAGAGAAGAAGAGTTTCAGGGCCGTTCTGTGCATTCCATTGCACATTGCAGATCACTATACCATGTTTGTTATTTTTGGCACAATGAACAGTGAGATTCCACGAGGAATGAAGTAGAATAAAAGCGGCTTCAGCCTAACTCTTCCAAGGCTACACTTCACCAACGTATTTCGCCTTGTCCCCAGGGCTTAATCATAGACCCCATGACTAAGTCCTTTGGGTGGGGCAAAATGCATTGGCAGTATGGCCTAGGAGTAGTTGGCCTGCAACTGCTTTTACTTCACACCTAGGCTGTTCCCTGGAGTGTGGCATTTCATGTTCTTCTCCTTGTGTGTACACATGGGACGGGCTAGTTGAACTACCTGATGTGTAAATAAAACAAAATGACTGATGATTTTTAAAATATTTCTGTTTCTATAACAACCCTGCTGTGGCTCCGCCACATCGCACGTTCCACCCTCTCTTAGCCCCTTAATGACCCACAGTCTGAAAGTGTGGGACTCTGTCTGCTTTTCGAGCAAACTCAGGTCTCCATTTTTGCCTTTCCTTCCTATCTTCCATAGTCCTCTTATTTCCCTGGTGAAGAGCTTGCGAGATCATTTCGATGGTGGTCATCACACAGATTCACTCAGGTACATAATTTTCTGACCTTACATTCTTTCCCTAACTAGGCCACCCTTCAGGAATACCAACAGTCACCTAATTTGGAATTTTTCCAATACCTGCAGTTGTACCATTGGATATCGTCCTTGCGGAAATTGGACACCTTTCCATAGGCCACAACTCTCTCTGAGCACACCTGTCTTCACTCCCTAGGTACCCCCAAGCTTATTTCCCCATATAAACTCGTTGAAAAACAGACCAAAAAAGTGTTAAAATTAAAAATAATCAAGTGTTGATGAAATAAAAAACATGATTAAGAAAATTGAATAATAATAATAAGTTCTTGCTGTAACCCAATGTGAGACACACACAATATACGATAATCTTAAAGAAACAGCTGTGCTAAAACTTATAAAAAAACAAAATTATAAAGTGACATAATCTTTCCTATTTTTTGCAAAAATCTCGAAGGTTGCAAAATAGTGCAAAAAAAGTTCAATGAAACAATAATTTTCAAATATATAAACAGTCCGAAGAAGATGAAAGATAGATAGGATGATGAATCTCAGTCCATTTCAGTGACCACAAAACCACCCTTCACGCATGTAGTAGGTGCACCCAGAGGAAAGAGGTTTATCCACCACCAAATTCAGTGAGGCTTACCAGCTGCCAAGATCTCTTTTTTAAGGAGATCATACGAGCTTGCAAATAGCACGTCCCTGATCCCTTTAATAGGCTCTGCTGGTATCTCCAACTTCCATGCCCCCTTCATAAAGTGTCTCCCGTTCCACCACAATCATTTAGCAAAACAAAAAAGAGAGGCTCCCATAGCGTAACTCCATAAAATTTTAATAAAAATACAATAACGTAAAGTAACAAACTCACAAATTTCCAGCAGAGTATAAGCATATATAAAATTCACGAGCCGGCCGGCTCTCTCTTGTGACTTTTGACGAAACGACGTAGGGTGAGCGACGTGCTGACGTCACCGCATTTCCACGTTAACCAGGAAGGGCGGGCAATGTAAACAAGAGAGAGCCGGCCGCCTCGTGATTTTTATATACGCTTATACTCTGCTGGAAATTCGTGAGTTTGTTACTTTACCTTATTGTATTTTTATTAAAATAGCATTATTATTTTCTTGATCCAAGTCTGTGGGGGAGGTGCCAACACTTACCTCCTCCCCTTTCTCTTCCTCTCTTTTCTGTCTTTCTCATCTTAGTTGTTTCTAGTTAGGTTTTCCTGACTATGTAGTAACCTGCATGGCAGGTGCATAGGCAATTGATCAGTGGTATTTTTATCCGTTCTGAGACCCAAAAAATTGCCATGCTTACCATAAACTGTTGCTTGTGGATTTCAATGTCCATTCCTTAGCCCCTGCATGGGCACACTGTATGTTATATTATTTGAAACTCAGTAAAAAACTGAATAAAATATGTGTGAAATAAATTGATGATAAATGTGCAAAATACACACATATAGTTCACATATATACTCAGTAAAATGTAAGACATTGAACCAATGGCACTTCATAAAGCTATGAAAAATTTCAACCTACTAAACATAATTATTGGTATTGGTATTTATAAACATTAGGGAATAAGCGTGTATGATTTTGCCACCCTGGGGTGAGAGATGTCTGCTCCAAGCTTCTGGTGGTTTTCCCATTAAATAGGTTTCAGAAATAGTAAGTAGTATTGACAAGATTCTGAATTCTGTTTATTTTTCTCCCTGCAGCTTTTCTCATAGAGAGTACCTATGTATGGTGGTAGGTATAAAAATTATATATTTAAATGTTCGTCACTCAACAGACTTGCCATGAAGTCTGCCAGATGGTTGTAGGTTAAATTTTGTTTTATGCTGAACCTGTGTGCACAAGACCTTTGTTAACCTTTTTTTTTGGGTGAATAAATGTGAGTTAAAAGGCCTGAAGTAGATACTACTGCATAGACTGATTTGAGTTCAGAGATAATGCCTCACAATATAAAGTACAGCTTATAATATATATATAATAGAAGGGCTTTTTAGGCAGGCCCTCTATTGTGTATGAATAAAATCAGAAACATTGTGCTCATCAGTTTTTTCTTGCACAATTAGACATACTCACACATTTTTTGTGTCTAGGACTGCATAGTGTCAAGGAAATCATGGTGCTTAAAATACTGAAATTCCCACTGCCAATGTCTCTTCCACTGAATTTACCATATGTATCTCCTGCCCTAATATTTATAATATGTTAAGGCACCTATAGGCTCATTATGAGGATCCAGGAGTAGATCTGTCCAGAAGTTACAGAAGTCTGCACCTTCTGTGTGAAGTTGTCATGGATTAATAGACTGCCCTCTGAGGTATTGGCTTACCCGAGCAGCACTGCAGTACAAAAGAGAATATTAAAGTAATTAAAGCCAATCAATGGCTATGGCTAATGGTGTAAAAGACGATGTAAGAAGAGAAATTGTAAGCATTTACCCATCTTTTTGTAGATTTGTCCTGTACAAGTTTATAATGAGTCCATCCTTTACAAGCCAGTAAAGCCATCCATGTTTAAAGTCCAACGCCAGTGCCACAACCTGGTAAACATAACATTTGTGTATTTACAGATAGATACTGTAGGATGAATTATTATTTCTGAATGATGACAAATCAACAAGCTTACATCATGTTTATACCTCTCAAAAAAAAATATATATATATAATATATTGCATCTTACAAATACTTAAATGTGGTGGCTGCATTTGTTTTGTTTTTTTAGGGTTTTTTTTTTTTTCCTTTATTTGAACCTAGCGATTCAGACAGTAAAAGGGAGCTAGCTACCTTAGGGTAGCTCTATTCTATGGAGGATCGATGAACAGCACCACTGTCAGTCTGGAAAGTGTCCTTAAATCCAGACTATGGAAAACTCTATATATAAAACTATACCATATTAATGTACAGAAAATACACATCTGATGTTCAATAAAGATTTATTGGAAGTTGTAAAACAGTTATTCGATATTTATAATCTAATTTGAAATGAGCTTCTGAAATAGTTTTTTTTGTTTTTGTCATGTGACTGGCAGAGCACCAATCAGGGCTGTCCAGACACAGACTCACACCATAGAGAACATACATTAGCACAGTAAAAACAAAACGAAAAAAAATAAATAAATACAGTGCCAATATCTGTATGTATATGGTGTAAGTGAATGAATTATGGCAATTAACACTTCTCTGTTTAGTATTACTTTAATAGCCATAATCCATAATAACCTCACTTGGCAATTACCTTCAGTTTTTATAAACTTTTGTTACTTTCACACATTTTCTTTAAACATTTCGTATTTTACCTAAGCTTACTAGGGTTATAATCATCCCTGTTCATTCGGCTCCATACACACAAGAGTCAATGGCAGAATTTCAAGTGTGCTCCCTAAGGCCTGATAAGCTCTCCGGACACCATGGGAGATAATGTGTATAGAGATCAATACATACGAGCATTCAGTAGCACATTGGCAAGAATTCATAAATCAAATGTTCTGCTTCCCTTAATCTTTCACTCACTTGAGTACTGGAAAACACAGTAAGGTTTTGAATGATAAGATGCTCCTGCCCATTCAGTCTGCAGGTCTCCACTGTGTAATCCGTTGTCCAATACAGAAAAGCATTGACCGAGTCCACTGTCACATCAGTAATGAGACGCCTTCCAACATGAACTTCTTCAGTAAAAAAAGTCCTTATAGATGTTCTGAGAATCTGTTGATCAATAAAGAGGCTGAATACATTTTTAAAAATTACCTTTACATTTTATGTATGCCTGCTCACATGTAGGCATTGATTCGCAGCAATAAGTTGAATATATCAGGTAAAAAAAAATACATATATAATGCAATGAAATGACCCGCAATAAATATTTTTTTTTTCCTACGATGTGAAAGCACAAATGAGCTCTCCCCCTGCTTGAGATCAATTATAGAAGATTCTACAACCACATATCTGTAGTGTAGTGTAGTGATACCCAAACATATCTGTAGTGAAAGCTACTTGTTACATTTATATATAAATTTGATAAGGTATAATTATAAGGTAACCAGTAAGCTTTCAGCTTTCTCTGTCTGTTGGTAGCAAAGGTTCAGCCCTCTCAAAGTGATCTTCTAGTTTTAGGTAATTGCTAGATAACAGAAGGCAGACTCAGCCTACTAGACTACACCTAATGTATAATTTGAATATCACTCTTAGGTGGATTGACCCTAAAGCACCTGCCACAAGTTTGAGCCCCCATTCACACCTATGCAAATTAGATGTCCGTTTCCCTGCATCTAATTCGCATAGCAGGAGAATGTGACTGGCTCCCTATGGAGCCGTTTCACATATCTCCAGGGCGGCTGCGGAGCGCACTGCACAAATACGCTGTGCATCTTTGGCTCAGTTTCAGGGCCGAATTCAAGCATAGAATCTGCCCTGATCCATCCCTGAAACTGAGAACAAGGACGCACAGCGCTCCTCTGCGATGAGCAGCATGCTATAGCGTGAACCCGGCCTAAATGCAATCTCTTTGTCACGAATGGAAGGCATGGGCTGCCTCAAGGTGCAGAGTCTAAAAATGTGCTGTGTTCCTGTTTTTTGTGACCAAAAGCCATATGGACTTTGGGCACCACTCCAAACAGTGGTAGTGTGATACTCTGGTGACTCATATTTATTGTAGGTGTCAGCATTAGGAGAGCCCATCCCATGTGTTCACACATGGGGAAGAAGAACATGAAATGGCACACTCTAGAGAACAGCCTAGGTGTGAAGTAAAAGCGGCTGCAGCCCAACTCCTCTTAGGCCATACCACAAATGCATTTTGCCCCACCCACAGGACTTAGTCATGGAGTCTATGACTAAGCCCTGTGGACAAGGCGAAATGCGTTAGTAAATGTAGCCTGGGAGGAGTCAGGCTGAAGCCGCTTTTATTCCATTTAATTCCTGGGCTGTTTCCTGGAGCGCTGTGTTATCTTATATCTGCGCCTTGAAGTAAAACTTTTTTCAGGCTGTGGACATTCAAATATTTCTCAATTCTCATCAGAAGTAAATACGCTTTAAAACAAGTCCTTTGACTTCTGTTGACTGTTGTAGCTCCAAACACTGTTAATAAATGTATCTTCAACTTTAATAAAATAAGTAGCAAGGTTGTTCAAATCAGGGCTTAGCATTCTGCTACTCTCTTCTTCCTGTGGACCTTTACATTAAGTTGTATGTTTACATTAGAGGTTAGAAGACTGGAACGGTAAGGTAAGAAGACTGGAAGGCTACTAAGTCCAGTCATATATGGTTCGAATCTCAGCTGGCTCAGCTGAATCTACCAAGTTGATCAATTTGGGTACAACCAGCCTGCCGGATTCTCTTATGATTATTGCTAGCGGCTGCTATAGCCACTAGCAATAATCCGTGTCTTCTCTCAGCGGGGATGGCTTCCCCTGCTCCCCCACCTTCACTAGGAGAAGACAATTGCCCGGCAGGAGGGATTCCAGCATCAGCCCTATCTGTGTTAATGGGGGAATCAAGCAAATTTCTTTCCTGCAACCCATGGTTGCAGAAAAGAAATTTTCTCCATGTATGCTTGGCCTAATGCTGCATATACACGACCGGACTTTCCAGTAGAAAAGGTCCGACAGAATCATTTCACCGGATATTCCGATTGTGTGTGGGCTTCAGCTTTTGTGGGCTTCAGCTTTTGTGGGCTTTTGTCTGTATGCTAGTCCAATGGACCAAATACGACGCAAGGGCATCGCATTCTAAATGAACGGACTTTGGTGTGATCGTGTGTAGGCAAGTCTGTTCGGTCGGAACTCCATCGGAAACTCCATCGAAAGGACCGTCGGAGTTTATTCTGATGGAAAGTCACTGCAAGGAGTAGACATCAGGGTGGGCTGCTAAATTTAAAGTGTTTCTGCTGTAAACATTGATTCCTGGTTCACACTGATGAGATTAGACGTGCAAATTCGGTTCATTCCGAATTAGTTTTTTGTTAAAATTCAGCATATTCGTTAGTTCGGAAACATCTGAATTAACAAAAGAGCACATTTTTCCAAAAACACATTTTCTAAAAGAACGAAAATACGAAATTTGAAAATACAAAAGCATGAAAATCCCAAAATAAGAACGAAAATTTGAAAGAACAAAAAGCATTCTTTTATAATTAAATTATTAGGTTTATTAACTGCTATGAACGTTTTTGTTATTATTAATTCATAATACATAATAATAATAAAAACTATAATAATAGTTATAAACTATTTAATTATAGGTATTGGAATTTCCTTTCAAATTTGTCTGTTAGTGAACATAACCAATATGAATTTATCTAAATTTCCAAATTATCGAAATAACGAATACCGCATCTATACGTATGGAACGTAACAAGTTAAAATTTTTCCGAATTTATGAATTGATTCGAAATAACAAAATATCGATCATAATGAATGATACAACAAAGGAAGAAAACAAACAAAACGAATTTAACTAAAAAAAACAAATTTTTCGGCAGTGCACATGTCTAGATGAAATGCAGGAAACACAAGATTCACTGCTTTTTCCCGTATCGCATTGTAATCACATTGTGTTCATCTGAAATCTGCTGTAGTTGTCAATAAAAGTTAATGACACCCCAAACGCAAGTCGCAGAACGAAGTGCGTTTGCCTGAATCAGATTGCATAGGTTAGAACCCCCATGCGATCTGATTCTAATACAGCTAAAAAAAAGGGTGCGGATAGTGCGGATGCAGTGCAATTTGAGCCATACAAAATAAATTACTAAAATTGCACCGCACAGACATCACATGTTATTTGCATGGGAATATGGTGCGATGTGGCGCATCGCAGCAGAGTGAACCCAGGCCGAGGACGAGGAGAAATGACTCCACAGTTCCTGCAGTTACATAGATCAACTAGGAATTGTTTTGAGGCTTATTTACTTCTTGTTATAAATATGTAAATATTTGAATTTGATGTTACACTTTTAGCCTTCGTTCACATTGGAGTGACTTGCATGTGATTTTACAGGTCAAATTGCATGAGAAGTCGTACCCTATTGCCAGCAATCGCACTGTTCAAATCGGTGCGACGTCAACTTTGCAGTGCTGCACTGCTTTGAAAAAGTATTTCCTATACTACTTATGGCTATTTCGGGTGCGATTTGTATAGATATCTGTGCATGAAGCCACACAGATGTCTTCCAAGGCGCACTGGAAGTCGCACTGACATGTAGCTTTGAAATTGAGCAATTTCAGATGAAGTTGCGCGATTTCAAAACCGCAATCAATGTGAATGAGGGCTAAACAAAAAACTATGGCCATTATAAATATGAAAACATGCAAAGTGTATCCTGTTTAACCATTAGGCGTCCACGCTATAGCCAAAAAACGGCTGCAGCCCAGACGCCAATTGCCGGGAGGCCGTCCCTGGACGTCCTCCTGTTTACTTCCATGTTGCGTGCTCCCGGGGAAGCCAGTCACAGATCGCTGTAAACGGCCAATCACAGCGGCCGTTTACAGTGCGATCGGCTTGCCCAATGAGAGATGACCTCATATGTAAACATGTCTCCAGTGTGCCACCTGTCAGTGCCATCTGTCCCCAGTACCACCTGTCAGTGCCATCTGTCCCCAGTGCCACCTGTCCCCAGTGCCTGCTGTCAGTGCCATTTGCCCCAGTGCCACCTGTCAGTGCCATCTGTCCCCAGTGCCACGTATAAGTGCATCTGTCATATGTGCCACGTATAAGTGCAGTCTGTCATCAGTGCCACGTGTCATCAGTGCCACATAGTGCCATCTGTCGTCAGTGCCATATCAGTCTCACGTGTCATCAGTGCCACATATTACAGCCACCTGTCATCAGTGCCACGTATCAGTGCATCTGTCATCAGTGCCACCTGTCAGTGTCACGTGCCATCTGTTATCAGTGTCACGTGTCATCAATGCCATGTATCAGTGCCATCTGTCATCAGTGTCACGTGTCAGTGCCACGTATTAGTGCCATCTGTCATCAGTGCCATGTATTAGTGCCACGTGTCGTCAGTGCCACGTATTAGTGCCACGTGTCATCAGTGCCACATATTAGTGACATCTGTCATCAGTGTCACGTGTCATCAGTGCCACGTATTAGTGGCATCTGTCATCAGTGCCACATCAATGTCACGCATCATCAGTGCCACGTATTAGTGCCATCTGTCATCAGTGCCATGTCAGTGTCCCTGTCCTGGTCCTCTAGGGCCTTCAAAAGTGTAATAGTTAGTCAACAAGTTAGATGTGTAATTTATGCTCGTAGAACATCCAATGGTGCTCCCTGCATGTTCAGAGCACTGAAAGCTGAAAATTGGTCTGGTCACGAGGGGGTTTTAAGTGCCCAGTTATCAAGTGGTTAATAAACTGTGTGAAGATTATATAATTATACGTCAGAACAAACATTCAATATTAACAAAATTCAGAATTTCTGATCAAATACAATACATAGGAAAGCTATACCAAAATTGAATTTCCTATAACAGACTGTTTTATTCTCTCTAAATAGATTATTTATAAAATTCAATAAAATTGAATGGCTTTATCACTAAAACCGATCATGTTAGCAAGTACTTTTGTTGTAACTTCCTTATCATCTAAGCCAATAAAGGCAAGGCATGGGAAATGTCAGAATGTATTATTACTAGACATGTGATGACTGTCACTGTAATAAAAGACATACACTGAAGTGTGTCACTGGAGCTTGGCACAGGTTTACACAACGTAGGAGGGTCGGAGTGCACAAAGAAAATGTAGACACACCTTTTTTTTTTCATTCAGCGATTGCCATTTGACAAATACAAAATATAGATAGCAGGTTAACATTCTGAAATATGTAGTTCTATTAACAGCTGTTTAATAATATTGGTGGCTCATTTTATATATGACATTTATAAATGTAGGAAGCAATGGGGCCTTTAAATATTTACACTTTTAATAGTTTTCCTTACCTTTTTCCTATTGAGGGGAGGAGAGTCCTGCCTGTTCCTGCTACATGGCCGGGCACTTTGACCCTGCACCAACCACCCCAGGAATGGATGAAACTGGGGCCAGGAGGAAGAGGATGAGGCATCATCCATGCAGACAGAAGCCCCTCCTTACGGCAGCTGCATGGACATCGTGAATACTCCTCTACAGAGGAAAGCTCTGTACGGGATGATGGCAGCCGGAGGGGGGCTGAGCTCTGAACTGAAATCTATGGGAAAGAGAACTTTGTATTTGGGGGGGATGTACACAGCGCACCCCCCTCAACCTCACATACCACACACAGTGCATCACCCTCTACCCTGCACGCCACACACAGCACACTCCCCTCAAACCCGCACGCCACACACAGTGCACCCCCCTCAACCCCGCACACCACACACAACGCACCCCTCTCAACTCTGCACGCTACACACAGTGCACCCCCTCATCCCCACACACAGCGTAGACCCCCTCAACCCTGCATGTCACACACAGCACACCCCTCATCCCTACAAGCCACACACAGCACACCCCCTCAACCCTGCACGCCACACACAGCGCACCCCCTCAACCCTGCACGTCACACACAGTGCACCCCTCAACCCTGCAAGCTACACACAGCGCACCCCTCAACCCTGCAAGCCACACACAGTGCACCCCTCAACCCTGCAAGCCACACACAGCACACCCCTCAACCCTGCACACCACACACAGCGCACCCCCCTCAACCCTGCACAAAACACACAGCACACCCCCTCAACTCTGCACGCCACACACAGTGCATCCCTCAACCCTGCAAGCCACACACAGCACACCCCCTCAACCCTGCACACCACACACAGCGCACCCCTCAACCATGCATGCCACACACAGCGCACCACCTCAACCCTGCACACCACACACAGAACACCCCCCAACCCTGCACTCCATACACAGCGCACCCCTTCAACCCTGCATTCCGTACACAGAACACCTCTAAACCCAGCATTCTGTACAGAGCGCACCTCTAAACCCTGTATTCCGTACAAAGCGCATCTCTAAGCCTTGCACTCCACACACAGCTCACCCCTCAACCCTAATTGCTAATAATTAGTTCTAGTTCTTCTTTTCTGTCTATTGGTGGGTACCGTCACTTCCACAGTCTGTGGTGCGCAGGCAGTGAGATGATGTGCTGTAACCTTAAGCAACAAATCAGTGGGTTGTAATGATGTGCTGTAACCTGTAGCAACCAATCAGTGAGCCGTAATGATGTGCTAAAATGTCTAGCAACCAATTAGGGAGCATTAATAATGTGCAGTAACCTCTAGCAACCAGTGAGAGGTAATGATGTGCAGTAACCTTCAGCAACCAATTAGTGAACAGTAATGATCTGCTGTAATCTCTAGCAAGCAATCAGTGAGCAATAATAATTTGCAGTAACCTCTAGCAACCAATCCGTTTGTAGTAATGATGTGCAGTAACCTCTAGCAAACAATGAGTAAGGGGTAATTATGTGCAGTATCATCTAGCAACCAATCAATCAGTGAGCAATAATAATATGTGTAGTGGGCAGTCTAGTAATCAGGTGGGTCAGTGTAGTGGGCAGTGTAGGAATCAGTTAGGTCAGTGTAGTGGTTAGTATATCAATCAGATAGGTCAGTTTACTGGTCAGTGTAGGAATAAGGCAGGTCAGTATAGGAATCAGGTTGCTTAGTATAGTGGTCAGGTAGGTCGGTGTAGGAATCAGGTTGGTTGGTACTACTGTATTAGCGGAAGAGACTCAGAGAGTGTTAAAAATCCATGGGTTAGGGGGTGCAAATCTCTTGCCCTGCCCAGGGCACTGACAACCCACGCTATGCCACTGCCACCAAGAAAATGATCACCTTCTAGGCCAGTGGTCGCCAACCTTTCGGACCTCATGGACCACTAAACTCACAATTTTGAAACCCACGGACCACTAAGATGACTTTTACATGCCTTATACATACAATGCTCCCGCTCTTTGTCCCTCTAACCTTGGATCACACTGCTGCCTTATACACACAATGCGCCGGCTCTCTGCCCCCCTTCCCGTGGATCACACTGCTGCCTTATACACACAATCCTTTGGCTCTCTGCCCCCCTTCCCGTGGATCACACTGCTGCCTTATACACACAATGCTCTGGCTCTCTGCCCCCCTCCCCGTGGATCACACTGCTGCCTTATACACACAATGCTCTGGCTCTCTGCCCCCCTCCCCGTGGATCGCATTGCTGCCTTATACACACAATGCTCTGGCTCTCTGCCCCCCCCCTCTGGTTCACACTGCTGCTTTATACACACAATTTTCTGTCTCTCTGCCTCCTTCCCTCAGGATCACTCACACTGCTGCCTTATACAGACAATGCTTCAGCTATTTGCCCCTCTTCATCTGGATCACACTGCTGCCTTATACACACAATGCTCCAGGTCTCTGCCCCCCCCCCCCCAAAACACACTGCTGCCTTATATACACAATACTCCAGCTCTCTGCCCTGGTGGGGTTGTTCAGCAATTGTATAATCAGACAGTACAGTGTATGGCTTATATCAGTTTTTTGGATATATTTTACTCATTTTTAGATATGTATTCTCATTAGGTTTACATTTTAAACAGAATGTACTATTGTAATAATTACTATTATTACTACTAGTATTATTATTGTTTTTTAACTGTGCAAAGATTGTACAATCTGATTGTATAATGTATGGCTCAAGTTATGCACATATTAGATGTGAGATAAATTTTACTAATTTTTTCATACATTTATTCTCTATATACTAAGCAGAAAGTATCATTTTAATAATTATTCTTATTATTAGTACTATTATTTTTTTTACCTAATTGATGAACTGTAATGGTATGGTATAGTGTTCATGTTTTCATATTTGTCTAACGTTTTTATATAATAATATATAAAGTATATTTTTATTGATATTATACAGTATGTATATTTATATATTTAGTTTTGCATACTCATTTTGACACTTCTAATACTATTGACTATTTGGTTTTAAATTTGACTCCGAAGAGGGGATATTGTATTGATATGGAAACGTTCTTATGTTCTTTCTAATCTTCATGAAGGGGTGGGCTGCTCCTGGACCCCCAAAATGCATTGGTTACTTTTTTTGATTGTCCACTTGTCTTTTAATGGGATGAAGTTGTATCTGAACGTCTTAGCAGTGGTTTGGCGTTTCAATTTTTTTGTTGCCTTACACTACAAAGCAAGGAGACTGTGGAGATCCTCTAGAGCAGAGGCCTTCAAAATTTCTAAACAAAGGGACAGTTTACTGTCTTTCAAACTTTAGGGGGGCTGGTCTGTGGCCAACATGCGCACAAAATGTCCCAGCATCAGTGGTATTAAGCAACCCCCCATCATTGGTGTCAGTGAGAGGAATTGTACCCCATCATAGTTGTAATTGGGCCACATTGTTGGTGTCATTGGGAGGAATAATGCCCCATCATTAATTTAATTGGTAGGGATTGTGCCCCATCATTGGTGTCATTGAGAGGAATTATATCCTTCATTGGTGCCAGTGAATAAAATAATGCCCGAGGGCCAGATAAAATAAAGCAAAGGGCCACATCGGGCCGCCGAGACACAGTTTAGAGAGGCAGGTAATTTACATCAACATTAGGGATGAGCCGAACATCCTCCTGGTTCTCAGCAGAAGATGCAAACAGGCAAAAAATTCTGCAGAACACACAAACACTGTTAAAGTCTATGGGACATGAACATGAATAATCAAAAGTGCTAATTCTAAAGGCTTATATGCAAGTTATTGTCATAAAAAGTGTTTGGGGACCCGGGGCCTGCCCCAGGGGACATGTATCAATGCAATTTTTTTTTTTTAAACTGCCATTTTTTTGGGGAGCAGTGATTTTTTTTAATGCTTAAAGTGAAACAATAAAAATGAAATATTCTTTTAAATATCATGATTGGGGGGTGTCTACAGTATGCCTACAAAGTGGCACGTTTTACCCGTGTTTAGAACAGTACCACAGTAAAATGACATTTCTAAAGGAAAAATTGTCATTTAAAACTGATTGCGGCTGTAATGAATTGTCGGATCTCAGTAATATAGATACAGATAATTGAAAAAAAAGAGCATGGGATCCCCACCCCCATCCATTACCAGGCCCTTAAGGGTAACCCCAGATGAAAATTTTAAAAAATTGTGTGGGGGTCCCCCTAAAATCCATACCAGGCCCTTCGGGTCTGATATGGAAATTAAGGGGAACCCTGCTCCAAATTTTTTCTTAAAATGGTGTAGGGGCCCCCCAAAATCCATACCAGACCCTTATCCAAGCACGCAACCTGGCTGGCCGCAGGAAAACAGAGGGGACAAGAGAGTGCCCCCTCTCCTGAACCGTACCAGGCCACATGCCCTCAACATGTGGAGGGTGTTTTGGGGTAGCCCCCCAAAGCACCTTGTCCCCATCAAGGGCCTCATCCCCACAACCCTTGCCCGGTGTTTGTGGGGGTCTGCATGCGGGAGCTTATCAGAATCTGGAAGCCCCCTTTAACAAGGGGACCCCCAGATCCCAGCCTCCCCCCTGTGTGAATTGGTAACAGGGTACGAATGTACCCCTACCATTTCACAAAAAAGTGTCAAAATAGTAAAAAAAGACAAGGCACAGCTTGGAACTAGTCCTTTATTAAAAAAGAAAACAAGAAAAATGTCCCACGAAGTAAGTTCACGCTGCCCGACGGACCAAAAAATAAATAAAAAAAGCTGTGACTGATCCGCCACCATGGGAGGCTCCCACTGTCTGATGCGTCTTCACTTTGACAGCACTTATATAACTGAGGGCAGGGCCACCCGGTGATGTAACCGAGTGACCCTGCCACCCTCTGACGCCACAGGGACTTCCCCATGGCTTCCCCGTGGCGTCAGAGGGGTGTGATGTCTGGTATGGATTTTTGGGGGGACCTCTATGCCATTTTTTATTTTGATTCCGGTATCCCCTTAATATTCATACCAGACCAGCCGCGATCAGATTTAAATGACAGAACTGTTCTAAACACGGAAAAAAATGTGCCACTTTGCAGGCATACTATAGACACCCCCCAGGCACGATATTTAAAGGAATATTTAATTTTTATTGTTTCACTTTAAGCATTAAAAAACTTACGTTCGACTCGAACATCAGGCTCATCCCTAATCAACATCAATACTTTAAGATAGCAATACCAGTGAGGAAACGCTATGGGTCCAGCACTATTTTCCACTTTCCTCAACATGCGTTTGGAAAAAGCAATTTTACTTTCTCAATTGTGCGCTCCCACAAGTTTTTGAATTCACAAGGGAAGCAAATGGTACAAGGTAGTTGGCAAAAACTGGTTACATTGTGCATGTAGATTCCAGTTTCAAATGTCTATAAGACATATGAGGGGGCACTGCAATATGTACCATAGCAACCAATCAGAATCAATCAGAATTACACATGAATATACTGTAGCTCTTCACTCTGACTTATTGAGTAAGTTGGAAAAAGTGTCAGTAGATGCTGGCATATACAGACCATCTTGTGTGATACAACCATTTGTGTTTTAGCTAAACAAGAAAACAATCTAGTTTAAGATGGATATATTTTCATCTGTCAGTCAAAAGCAGATAAATTAGGGCAATTTAGGTGAAATCTCAACCTGCTTACATCACTTCACTCATCTCCATTGCAGAAATAAATATCAGTTAGACTATTTTCATACCTTAGCATTCCCTTTGTCAGCCCAGTAGATGTACTGTCCAATCCAATCCAATGACAAAGGCCCAGCTCTTTTTATTCCAGGTATGCACAAAAAGGGAACTTCAGCAGTGCCATTCATATTCCACACGTGGACATGTCCTGTTTCATTGCTCCAGTAGAGGGTGCTGTTGTACCAGTCAAGATCTGTCATTAAAATATATATCTAGATTACTGATTACTGTTCCAGTACAAGCACAGGCAGCAGAAGAGAAAACTATTTTGCAAACCAATTCTGAAGGTAAGGATTTTCATATTCTACTGAAAAAAGTGGGATGATTTTTTTTGTCCTAAATTCAGAATGGTTTTAAAAGGCTACTTTATTCTTTTATAGGTGACTACACACTATACACACTATACTGTACTTGTATTGCTCATTAGGCTAATGTGTAACACATGCACATATCACACATGTTTTAGAGGAATTTGGTTGAATTCAAGAACTGTGATAATCTCAGCACGCATGTTACAATCTGATTGTACAATCTCATATAAATCTACCAACTATGTACTGGGAGGACATATGTAAACAATTCATTGAATTAGTATCCACTCAGGCAGGCCCTTGCACTACTTAGTTGACAGTAGATCCAAAAAACATTGTACAATCAGTCAAGAAACAGTTCGCATTGTGAAACGCTTGTAAACCACGTTATTCACAATCCAAGGTTTTACTGTATCAGTGTTTGTGCACTAGGAGACAGTTAAAATAAGCTATGCATTTAAACTAAAATAACAAAATTAATCTATATGCAAAAAACGAAATACACTGATGGGTACAAAGATTCAGGGGTTCCAATTCGAACCACGGCACTACCTGCCTGGAGTCCCAGTCCATGTGGGTTCCCTCTGGCTACTCCGGTTTCCTCCCACACTCCAAAGACATGCTGGTAAGTCAATTGTCTCCTGTCTAAATTGGCCCTGGTATGTATGAATGTGAGCTAGGGACCTTAGATTGTAAGCTTGTTAAGGGCATGGACTGAATGTACAAAGCAAAGCCCTGCCTAGCAGAGAAGGAGACCTGAATTTTCACTGCTGCAGTTAAGCAAAACTTGCAGGTCTTGTCCTTCCCCCAGCCTGTGACTGGACAGTAAAAGGAGAAGCGGCACACCAGTGAACTAATCTCCCTGTAGCTCTGCTTTCCCATCCTATCAGCATGCTCCTTGCACTGCAGTACAAGTTGTGTGGCTTCTTCCTCCCACAGTCTTAGCAATATATGCTGGTTACATTTATTTGTAACCAGTGTAAGCATTAGTTACATTTATTTACTAATACCTGCTAGTGTTCTCTAGAATTGTTACATTGTATCTGTTGTTAAAAAGATGTACTTATTTCCTAAGCTCTTTAGTGGCCATAATTTTGTGTTTTACTGTTGCCCATGATAAAAGAACATTCATTTAGAAGAGAACATAGCCTAAAGAATATCCAACTATTACCCAATTTGCACAAGATGAAAGTACGTGCAGATTCGCTGGATGAATAACTAAGCAAATTTTATTTTTTATATATAAATGTACCTCTTAAGGCATTTTCCAAAACAAGCTAATAAATTTCCAATATGTTTTTCATTTTTGGGGGCCATGTACCCACTTACTGGAAGGTACCAAACTACAAATGATATATTCCCTAATGTTAATGTAAACCCTCACCTTGTAAAACAACCCATTCAATTTAAAATAGAAATGAAAAGCAAAACATTTGTATGTAGATATAAAAAAACATTATAAATAAATGTTTCCCTTTTTTTTAATAAGTGATCACATTCCCTCTGTTCTCAGCTGCATAACAGCTGTGGCAGGAGAATCAGCAGTACACGTATATCTTCTCAGTTAACAGTGAAATGCTGTGGGGGGAGGGACAAGTCTGTTCATTGGAGGAGAGCATAGCTAGAGAACTGACTACAGTATGTTCTTCTTAGTGTGGTCAGTTTTTAATAGGAAAGCAGAGGGACTGCCAGGGATTTCACTTATAAGAACAGTACAAAGAAAACAGGATACATTTTCATTACAAGTACATGGTACAACAGACAGGGTCGGCGCTACCACTAGGCAAACTAGGCAGCCGCCTAGGGTGTACTACCACCTAGGGCGCAGCCACTGCCTCTGTTCGGGTGAAGACCACGTCGTGTACTGATCTCTGCTCCTTTCAGCGCTGGCTGTCCCAGGAACACATCCATTGCAGGTGCCACCAATTCCCCAATGTGTCCGACCGAGCTCCCCACTGCGATATCGCCTCATAGTAATGCCTGACAGTGCCGATCCTGGGACTCTTTTTCTCCAGCCAGTCCCTCTGGTGCAGCCTGTGTGTGAGTCCAGCAGAGGGAGCAGGGCGTGGCTCGGTGGAGATCATGAGAGCATTGCGAAAGGTACAGCGGCTGTTAGCTGACCTCCCGGCGGGGCACCATGAAACAGCTGGATGGCGGGGACTCCTAAACAATAGTGCACAGCGGTGCTGAGGAGAGCCCTGATGAGATGGATGATGACGCCATGAAGAGGTAAGGAGGAGAAGGATGGATCCTCCAATTGACATCATACTGTGTGGGGGGGTGGGGGGAGGGAGGCAGTGTGAGTAGTGCAGGAAGTAGGAATCAGGTAAGTCAGGGTAGTGGTCAGGTAGGTCAGTGTAGTGGTCGGATAGGTCAGTGTAGTGGTCGGATAGGTCAGTGTAGTGGTTGGATAGGTCAGTGTAGTGGTCAGATAGGTCAGTGTAGTGGTCAGGTAGGTCACTGTAGTGGTCAGGTAGGTCAGTGTAGTGCAAAACAAAAACAGAACATTCCATAGCTCAACTCACCAACCAGTCTGCTGACCAACCAAATGAACCTGTCCAACAGTCTGTTAAAAACAGGGGTTTAGTTAGCACGCATTTGCAAACGCATGTGAAAGCTGCAAGGCCTCTGCATGGCACCCTGTGTTGCTTGCAGTTCTAACATTACAAATTTATAAGTGTCTCCACAGTGGAAGCACATGTATGGAATGGATAGATGTGGACAGGTGAGCCGCACACTGGACATCCAGCAATAGCACAATGGCAGCGAAGGTGCCCAGTGTGTCCCCGGACCAAATTTACACCAGTAACAAAACACGTGGCCCCTGCCACCACCTATAACTGGCCTTCACAACAAGGAGCACATGGAAGGCCTTGAAGCTTTCGCATGCGTTTGCAAATGCGTGCTAATTAAACCATTGTTTTTAACAGATTGTTGGACAGATTAATTTGGTTGGTCAGCAGACTGGTTGCTGATTTGAGCTATGGAATGTTCTGTTTGCCCTTCCATGTGCTCCTTGCTGTGAAGGCCAATTATAGGTGGGGGCGGGGGCCATGTGTTAGGTCAGTGTAGTGGTCAGGTAGGTCAGTGTATGTGTCAGGTAGGTCAGTGTATGTGTAAGGTAGGTCAATGTAGGGGTCAGGTAGGTCAGTGTAGTGGTCAAGTAGGTCAGTATATGTGTCAGGTAGGTCAGTGTAGTGGTCAGGTAGGTCAGTGTTTGTGTCAGATAGGTCAGTGTATGTGTAAGGTAGGTCAGTGTAGGGGTCGGGTAGGTCAGTGTAGTGGTCAGGTAGGTCAGTGTAGGGCTCAGATAGGTCAGTGTATGTGTAAGGTAGGTCAGTGTAGGGGTCGGGTAGGTCAGTGTAGTGGTCAGGTAGGTCAGTGTATGTGTCAGGTAGGTCAGTGTAATGGTCAGGTAGCCCAGGACATGGGCAAGGCAAAGTGGGTGGAGTTGGGGCAGAGTCAGGGGGTGGGGCAGGAGGGCAGCATAATATTGTTTTGCCTAGTGTCCAAAATCCTGACAACAGGCACATATAAGGAATATAAAAAGTTGGGTTTACATATTCTTTAAGAATTTAATTTAATGGATAGACACTATAGATACTCCACATGAGTGTTATAACCCCTGTCAGATTTTTTTTCAACATCTGTGTCCCATTGCAGAGATTTCCCTTTACTTAGCCAAAACATAGTTCCATAGCCAAACAGGAAGTGAGAGGAAATCTCTGAAAATAAAGGGAATTCCTTTGGACCCCCAGGTCACCACTGAGCCACCGAGAGGCTGAGCCAGCTGCCTGTTAGGCAACTGGGCCGATCCCAACATTATTATCATGAGCCGTACAGACCCTGGACCAGCTCTGTGATATTGTGTGCAGTGCTTAGAATGCTGCACATACATTTGTAGTACAGAGTGGAAGTATGCATGGAGAGGAGACTCCTATGGGACTTTATAAATTCTGGGGGCACAGGGGAAAATGTAGAACAGCGAGTGTGTCAGCACAGCCAAGGGACATTTTCAAAGGTAAATGCAGAAACTGGATTTTGCCAATACATATGTTGTATAATAATTATCTGTTTTATGGGCAAAAATAGACTTTAATGCCACTTTAAGGTTGTGATGTACACAATATTAAGAAACCTATCTTTAACTTAATAAAATAATATGATTTATTATTTAGTCTGAATTACAGTGTGGAGAAAGATGTTTACCTGATGCAAATCTGAGGTTTTTGTTGACAACTTCTACAGGACCGAAACTGTCCAAAGGTTGTTTCCATAATCCATCAGAGCCTACTGCTAGGAAATAGGACTCTTCTTCCACTGAAAAGAAGATTGTGTAGACAGTAAGGTCCCCTCACATTTATACATATACAGTTACACGTGTTTCTTAAGCTGTCATGACACTATGCAAATTTCATCCACTTACTGGTGGACTATAGTCAAAAAGTGGCCCTGTTGCTATTTCCCCACCAAACATCCATTTATTTAAAAAGTCTAAGGAACCAGACAGAAACTATATAGCCAAAAAGCAGTTGCATTCATTCAGATGCAGGCACTGTTTAGGTATTCTGCCATCTGCCATCGGGAGCTGTCAAAATACAATGGGGCTGATTTACTAAAATTACAGAGTGCAAAATCTGGTCCAGCTATACATGGTAGCCAATCAGCTTCTAACTTCAGCTTGTTGAATTAAGCATTGACAAAACAAAAAAATGGAAGCTGGTTTCTATGGAAACTGCACCAGATTTTGCACGCTCCAGATTTAGTAAATCAACCCAAATGGGTACTGCCTACAGGGTGTGGTATGGGTAGTTTTACATACTTTATGTGCATTTTGGAGGTACAAAAGTACCCCTACCATTTCACAAAGAAAGTGTAAAAATGGTTAAATAAGACAAACACACTTTTGAAAAATTCCTTTATTAAAAATAAAAAAAAAATAAAAAAAAGATTCCAGCGGTGCTAATCCACTCTTGCTATCCAGCGACGAATCTCCGGGTTCCAGCGATGGATGATCATATCCAGCGACGGGGGATCTCTCAGTCCAGCGCTGACTGATCCCCCGTCGCTGGATATGATCATCCATCGCTGGAACCCGGAGATTCGTCGCTGGATAGCAAGAGTGGATTAGCACCGCTGGAATCTTTTTTTTATTTTTTTTTATTTTTAATAAAGACATTTTTCAAAAGTGTGTTTGTCTTATTTAACCATTTTTACACTTTCTTTGTGAAATGGTAGGGGTACTTTTGTACCCCCTTACCATTTCAAACGGGGGGGGGGGGCGGGATCTGGGGGTCCCCTTGTTAAAGGGGGCTTCCAGATTCTGATAAGCCCCCCGCCCGCAGACCCTCACAACCACCGGCCAGGGTTGTGAGGATGAGGCCCTTGTCCTCATCAACATGGGGACAAGGTGCATTGAGGGGTCACAGACCCCCAAAGCATCCTCCCAATGTTGAGGGTATGTGGCCTGGTACGGTTCAGGAGGGAGGAGGGCCGCTCTCTCGTCCCCCCCTCTTTTCCTGCGGCCTGCCAGGTTGCGTGTTCGGATAAAGGGTCTGGTATGGATTTTTAGGGGGACCCCCACGTCAATTTTTTTTTTTAATTTGATGCGGGGTTCCCCTTAACCACTTCAGGACCGCCGTATTGCCAATGTACGTCAACACAATGGCACAGGCAGGCACAATCACGTAGATGTATGTGCCTGCCTTCCAGCGGGTGGGGGGTCCGATCGGACCCCCTCCCGTTGGATATGGCGGTCCGGTTCGCTCCAGGAGCGCTCCGTGATGAGGGGATGGCCGTTGGTTTTCGGCCACCCCCTCTGGATCGCTCCTGGCCAATGAGAAGCTTCCTCCCACTGTGTATTGTTTACACAGGAAGGAGGAAGTGATGTCATTCTCCTCGGGGCGGTCTTTTTGACCGGACTACGAGGAGAAGACTAATAGTAAGTGTGCACCAACACTACACTGACATGTAGGTACACACAGGCACACAAACCCCCCCCCCCCCGATCCCCCCCCGATCGCCCCCCGACCCCCCCCCGCCCCCCCCTCCCCCCCCAGTCACAGTGTCACTGATTGCATTGATCATTTCTTTACTGATCAATGCATTCAGTGTCAGTTGTGACAGTAAAAACTGTCAGGACAGTTAGTGTTAGGTCCAGGGTAGCCCCCTATCACCCCCCAATAAAGATTTAACCCCCTGATTGCCCCTAGAGTTAACCCTTTCACCCCCTTTTGCCAGTGTCACTAAGCGATCATTTTTCTGATCGCTGCATGTGTCGCTAGGTAGCTAGTTATTTTTTTAGGTTCACCGCCAGGTTTTTATATCGCCAGGTACCCCGATATACTACCCAATAATGGTTTTAACCCCCTGATTGCCGCTAGTTAACCCTTTCACCCCCTTTTGCCAGTGTCACTAAGCGATCGTTTTTCTGATCGTTTGCATTAGTGTCGCTACAGTCGCTAGGTAGCTAGTTATTTTTTTAGGTTCACCGCCAGGTTTTTATAGCGCTAGGTACCCCGATATACTAGCCAATAATGGTTTTAACCCCCTGATTGCCGCTAGTTAACCCTTTCACCCCCTTTTGCCAGTGTCACTAAGCGATCATTTTTCTGATCGCTGCATCAGTGTCGCTAGTGTCGCTAGGTAGCTAGTTATTTTTTTAGGTTCACCGCCAGGTTTTTATATCGCTAGGTACCCCGATATACTACCCAATAATGGTTTTAACCCCCTGATTTCCGCTAGTTAACCCTTTCACCCCTTTTGCCAGTGTCACTAAGCGATCGTTTTTCTGATCGCTGCATTAGTGTCGCTACAGTCGCTAGGTAGCTAGTTATTTTTTTAGGTTCACCGCCAGGTTTTTATAGCGCTAGGTACCCCGATATACTACCCAATAATGGTTTTAACCCCCTGATTGCCGCTAGTTAACCCTTTCACCCCCTTTTTCCAGTGTCACTAAGCGATAATTTTTCTGATCGCTGCATCAGTGTCGCTAGTGTCGCTAGGTAGCTAGTTATTTTTTTAGGTTCACCGCCAGGTTTTTATAGCGCTAGGTACCCCGATATACTACCCAATAATGGTTTTAACCCCCTGATTGCTGCTAGTTAACCCTTTCACCCCCTTTCACCAGCGATCACAGTATAAGTGTCACTGGTGACGCTGGTTAGCCAGTTAGTTATTTAGGTTCCCCGTCAGGTTTTTATATAGCGCCAGGGACCCCCATATACTACCTAATAAAAATTTGAACCCCCTGATTGCCCCTAGTTAACCCTTTCACCACTGATCACCGTATAAGTGTTACGGGTGACTGGTTAGTTTGTTTTTTATAGCATCAGGGCACCCACCATTTATTACCCAATAAAGGTTTAACCCCCTGATCACCCGGCGGGTGATATCAATTAGGTTTTAGGGTCAGGGTCTGCGTCGCCCCAGGCAGCGCTAGGTTAGTGCCAGTACCGTTAACACCCACACGCAAAGCATACACCTCCCGTAGTGCTATAGAATCTGAACAGATCAATATCTGATCTGATCAGATCTATACTAGCGTCCCCAGCAGTTTAGGGTTCCAAAAAAACGCATTGTTAGCGGGATCAGCCCAGATACCTGCTAGCACCTGCGTTTTGCCCCTCTGCCCAGCCCACCCAAGTGCAGTATCGATCGATCACTGTCACTTACAAAACACTAAACACATAACTGCAGCGATCGCAGAGTCAGGCCTGATCCCTGCCATCGCTAACAGGTTTTTTGGTAGCATTTTATATTTAAATCCGGAAGGCAGTGCTTGGTTTTCGGGGTCCCGTACGTGGCTAGGCTCCCAAAAAGTCCCACACATGTGGTATCCCCGTACTCGGGAGAAGCAGCAGAATTTATTTTGGGGTGTAATTTGACTTCTGCCCATAGCATGTGTGAGCAATATATCATTTAGTGACAACTTTGTGCAAAAAAAAAAAAAAGTTTGTAATATTCCCGCAACTTTTGGCAAAATATAAAATATTCCATGGACTCAACATGCCTCTCAGTAAATAGCTTGGGGTGTCTACTTTCCAAAATGGGGTCATTTGGGGGGGTTTTGTGCTATTTTGGCATTTTATGGCCTTCGAAACTGTGATAGGTAGTGAGGAGTTAAATCAAAAATTTGCACCCTTAGAAATCCTGAAGGTGGTGATTGGTTTTCGGGGTGCCGTGCGCGACTAGACTCCCAAAAAGTCCCACACATGTGGTATCCCCGTACTCAGGAGAAGCAGCAGAATGTATTTTGGGGTGTCATTTTACATATGCCCATAGCATGTGTGAGCAATATATCATTTAGTGACAACTTTGTGCAAAAAAAAAAAAAGTTTGTAATATTCCCGCAACTTGTGGCAAAATATAAAATATTCCATGGACTCAACATGCCTCTCAGTAAATAGCTTGGGGTGTCTACTTTCCAAAATGGGGTCATTTTGGGGGTTTTGTGCTATTTTGGCATTTTATGGCCTTCGAAACTGTGATAGGTAGTGAGGAGTTAAATCAAAAATTTGCACCCTTAGTAATCCTGAAGGTGGTGATTGGTTTTCGGGGTGCCGTGCGCGACTAGACTCCCAAAAAGTCCCACACATGTGGTATCCCCATACTCGGGAGAAGTAGCGGAATATATTTTGGGGTGCAATTCCACATATAACCATGGCATGTGTGAGCAATATATCATTTAGTGACAACTTTTTGTAAAAAAAATTTTTTTTTGTCATTATTCAATCCCTTAGGACAAAAAAAATAAATATTCAATGGGCTCAACATACCCATCAGCAATTTCCTTGGGGTGTCTACTTTCCAAAATGGGGTCATTTGGGGGAGATTTGTACTGCCCTGCCATTTTAGCACCTCAAGAAATGAGATCGGCAGTCATAAATTAAATGCTGTGTAAATTCCAGAAAATGTACTCTAGTTTGTAGACGCTATAACTTTTGCGCAAACCAAAAAATATACGCTTATTGACATTTTTTTTACTAAAGACATGTGGCTGAATAAATTTTGCCCTCAATGTATGACTAAAATTTAGTTTATTCGATTTTTCTTATAACAAAAAGAAGAAAATATATTTTTTTTTCAACATTTTCGCTCTTTTTCCATTTATATCGCAAAAATAAAAAATCGCAGAGGCAATCAAATACCATCAAAAGAAAGCTCTATTTGTGGGAAGAAAAGGACGCAAATTTCGTTTGGGTGCAATATTGCATGACCGCGCAATTACCAGTTAAAGCAGCGCAGTGCGAAATTGCAAAAAGACCTCTGGTCCTTAAGGTGTTTATTGGTCCGGAGCTGAAGTGGTTAATATCCATATCAGACCTGAAGGGTCTGGTATGGATATTTAGGGGGACCCCCACGTCAATTTTTTTTTTTAATATGACACGGGGTTCCCCTTAATATCCATGTCAGACCTGAGGGGCCTGGTAATTGAATTTAGGGGAACCCCCACGCTTTTTTTTTTTTTTATCAATGAATGAATGAATTGTCGGCTAATGCAGAGAACACTCATTGAGTGTTCTCTGTATTACGGGACCCAACAATAGCCGCAAGTGATTTTAAAAGACTTTTTTTCCTGCACAAATGACACTTTGTGCAGGGACAGTTCTAAGCACGGGAAACATGCACCCCTTCACAGGTATACTATAGATACCCCCCAGGTACCACATTTAAAGGAATATTACACTTTTATTGTTTCACTTTAATCATTATTAAAATCACTGCTCCTGAAAAAACGTCTGTTTTTAAAACTTTTTTTTGCATTGATCCATGTCCCTTGGGGCAGGACCCAGGTCCCCAAACACTTTTTAGGACAGTAACATGCATATTACCCTTTAAAATGAGCACTTTAGATTGTGAACGTTCGATTCCCATAGACTTTAATAGGGTTCTAAAGTTCACACGAAGTTTAGGTCTGTTCGCAGGTTCTGGTGTGAACCGAACAGGGGGGCGTTCGGCTCATCCCTACTGGCCATACACCTATAGATTATCTGCAGATTTTCTATGGTTAGATTGAAAAAGTGCAACAGATTTCTCCATCTATGCTGAACTGTGTGGATGGAAGAATCTCCCACTGGCCCAAGATTTCATATCTTGCTAGACGGCCCCACTGGCTCTCACAATACCTACATTCTGATTGGGTACAGGCATTGTTTAGGTTGAGAGCCAGCGGGGCCAACTAGCAAGATACTGAAGCTTGGCCCAGTGGGAGATTCCTCAATCCACACAGTTTAGGATACATGGAGAAATCTGTTGCACTTTTTCCATCTAGCCCAGTGATTATCAACCAGAGTTCCGTGGAACCCTAGGGTTCCTCCGGAGGTTGCTAGGGGTTCCTTTAGCATTGGGCAATTTCTGCCTTTCTGATAAGTTCTCACTGACACCACTGATCTTTTTAAAAATCTGAAAGGAGATAATTCTTCCCAATGACCACAAGTGTAAGCCCCTGTACACACAGTCGGACATTCTGCCAACCAAATCCGTCGGATTTTGTCCGTCGGATTTTGCCCATCGGATCTTGTCCGAAACTGTTGCATACACACGGTCGGACTAAGTTGTCGAAAAATCCGATCATTCAGAACATGATGACGTAATTTCATTACGATGGGACTAGTAGCCAATAGCTTTGATGTAGGAATTTGATCTGAGCATGCGTGGCACTTGGTCCGATCAAAATTCTCTACACATGATCGGAGTATGTCCGATCGAACCAGTTGGTCGGAAAATATTTCCAACATGTTGGAAAATTGGGTCCGACGGATATTCCGACAGAATCAGTCCGATGCATACCACACACAGTCGGATTATCTGACAACACGGTCCGATAGGACACATTCCGACGGATTCTCAGACCGTGTGTACAAGGGCTAAGGACCATTCTTCCCACTGACCATCACACTAATGTATCATAAGTAGTAGATTTCTAATTTTTAGCAGGGGTTCCCTGAGACCAGAGAACTATTTCAAGGGTTCCTCTGTGTTGGAAAGGTTGAGAAAGGCTGATCTAACCATAGAAAATCTGCAGATAATCTATAGGTGTATGGCCACCTTAAGCAAAGTAATACTGGGGGGGATTTACTAAAACTGGTGCACTCAGAATCTGGTGCAGCTGTGCATGGTGGTCAATCAGGTTCTATTAATTTTTGACAATAAATCCTGGAAGCTGATTGGTTTCTATGCAGAGTTTCACCAGAATTTGCACTCTTCAGTTTTAGTAAATTGCCCACATTCTGTTCTAGTTCATGTCCTAGAAAAACGAATGGAAAAAATAGTTTATCTCAGATGGAACGGAAGGAGGACACAATTTTATTAGTTTTATCCTTGCCGGGAATGTGTATATTTGTATGTGTATTGGGGGCACCATTTTGTAGTATATTGTTGTATTCCCCACTGGAGTGCAACTGGATTAATGTATTATCCAACAATCTGGATTTTGGGACATGATTGAGTCCCAATTTATCTATACTGTGGAAAATGTAAAAAGCTGGAAACACACTTTAATGTTTATCAGGTGTGAGAAACAACAATCCTTTTTCCAACATTCTATGAACATACTTTTGTGGACTTATTGTAATTTGGATGACAGGCAGATTTCAAAGCTTATCTATTCCAGTAATGTCACTCCTTAAACGTAACGTAAGCCATACCATTCATTCATTATTTCCCATGTAACAATATCTGTATTTAGGGGTTGTTGCAAGCTGTTTATTGCCCCCTTTCTCATGTCACAGCTCATGTCTCGTGTCTAGCAATGCAGATAGAAGTTGTGAAAACTTTAGAAATCGACTTTGCTCTTAGAAGTCAAATATACATACAATGCCTGCTTAAGATCTGCCTAAATACAATGACATCACAGTGGCTCACTTCCCAGCTTGCTGGAAATATTATGTTTTTCTGTTGGATTGACCTAAAAAAATAACTTTATAATGTGAGCTACCACCATTCTTTCTCTTTCTCTCGCTCTCTCTCTCTCTCTCTCTCTCTCTCTATATATATATATATATATATATATATATATATATATATATATATTTTTTTTTTTTTTTACTTTTTCAGCCATACTTCTCTTGTGGATCACAGGAGTGCACTTAGTTCTGCAGTCCTCTGACCCAGATTCAGCTGACAGTGAGCTAAATTCGGCTGATGTCACAGAGCCAGTCCAGGCCCATGCTGGGATCCCTGCTGCTGAAAGCCAGAGCGGATTAAAAAACAGAGCGACTAGATCTCTCCATTTTTGGTGTAGAGTCGGTGGGGGACATCTGCAGCATTGGATTGATGTTGCTGCCATCTAAGTGAGAATGTATGTTTATTTTTATTTTTTCATTCCCACACTTCCATTTAAATTGTTATGGAGGTCAAAAACTGTTTGCCTATGGATGACATAGCTGGGAAACTGCTATATAATTGTACATTGTATAAGTGGTAACAAATAATCCTATCATCTGAACTCATCACAGCTGGCATATTCTCACAGAATTTTATTTTTAACATACCTGCATCTAATGTGGTTCCTTCCACAGGATTTGTCCATTGGCTATCCCCAGCCGGTGATGATGCCCTTACAATTATCTCATACTTGGTTGATACGTTTAGATTAGCCACCATCATGTTTGTAGAAGTGATATTGGTGAAGACCTTTTGCATCCCAAGTTTTTCCATTGATATTGAAACACTGTATGTCCACCTCTGCCAAGAAGCAGCACCTTTTATAAAAAATCAAAAAAGTATTTTAAGTTAAAGTATATGTAGCAACCTCCTAGGTAGGTGTTAGGATAGTTAAATAAGTGCTAGAGTGTGTTTTGATAGGTAAATTTAGTTGCCACATTGTAGGCAGTGTGGCTTTAAATTGTTGGTTAAGGTAAAAGCATAGTTTGGCTCACTGTATTCAGTGAACTGTGATTATTTAGTCGGGCCTGAACTGTGTGCTCTGCTGTTGCCAGTCTGCTGGATAGCTCCCTCTGTATCCAGGCATCTTAAGACGTTTCTGGATTACAGGTGTGGAACTATGCAGATGGCTGCATGAACATGATACAGCCCCATCCTATCCCAGAGAGGCAGGCTCTGATAGCATGCTGGGAGACTGTATTTATTCTGAGAGCACACAGAGCTCTGGGTCTTGCCCCAGAGTGAAGGAGTCAAGCCTGAGAGGGGCACACAGCCTCCTCAGGCACAGGCTATCATAAGGAGGCCTCAGGTGGGTGACCTGAAAGAGGAATGCTGAGACCCAGGTGCTTGGAAGAAGCTGACTGAGGGGAGCTGTCTGCCATAGATTGGTCTGGTATCACTGGAGGGCAATTGGTCTGGTATCACTGGAGGGCATCGCTTGAAAGATTGGAAGGGGCTCCATCTGTCCTTGAGCCGCGTGAGTACAGACATTGAAATATCTTGGGGACCTTGTGCTTTAGTTACCCCTCTGGTGTCTAGTGATAGTCAGCTTAAGTAGTAGTCGAACCAGTGGAGCAAAGTTCCTTTAAGTAAGAAGTGTCTGGACAGAGCTCTTCAGGACACCAGTCTGTTAGAGGGAACACTGGCTGGTGTCCTGAAGAGCTCTGTCCAGACACTTCTTACTTAAAGGAACTTTGCTCCACTGGTTCGACTACTACTTAACTACTACTACTTGCGGAGCAGAAGTTGGGAAGACCAGGACAAGCAATTCCAGCAGCTCCTACGGGAGTAGCACTATGCAGATTCATGATTGTTAACCCCCCTAACGGTATTCCCGAGTCTGGCTCGGGGTGGAATTTTTATGCCAAAAGTGGTAACCCCGAGCCAGACTCGGGACTGCATCGCTGGATCCAGGAGGATGTTTACTTACCTTCTCCCTCGGATCCAGCGTTGTCTCCCCGCTGTACGAGTGAGCCGTGTCTCGCTCGATCTATCACGGACCCGATCTCCGTTCCCTGCGAGCGTTGCGACGGACGGGGACGGAGATCGGCGCCAAATTCAAAAAGTGAAACACACAGTATACATACAGTATAATGTCATCTTACAGATTACATTGCTGTATGTAAATATTTCACCTCCCCTTTGTCCCTAGTGTTCTGCCCAGTGTCCTGCATGCAGTTTTATATAATAAAAACTGTTCTTTCTGCCTGGAAACTGGAGATTGTCCATAGCAACCAAACTGTCACTTTACATCAAAAATGGTTTTAGGCTAGCTAGAAAACAGCGATAATAAATTGGAATCACTCGCAGAATTGAGCGATTTGTGGGGAGATCCGTCATCAAATACTGAAAAGTAATGACAGTGACAATTCTGCAACTGAGCAAATTTCTGTGTTTTTGATTTGCTTACATTATTGAATAATTTTTATTATTGTTATATTATTATTTGGTACAATTATTTATAGTTATTTATTATATTATAATTTATGATTTCATTTTTCAAACTTTATCATACCCGGGATGTCTGCTAGACTCTGGTTTGGACAGATTTAAGAGAGTTATTCCTAAGAATTACAAGACTACAATATAAAAGGCCAAATTTTCATGCAAAATAATTGTACCGCTTTTAGCACCTAAAATCCAACTAAAGGCAGCTTATATATTTTTTGTGAACCATTAAAAAAGCTAATGAAAATGACACATATTATTAAATATAAATAAAATTATGGTTACCTCATTTTACACCTGCAATAGCTTGCTCTAACCCCCCTCCCTGAGCCTGTGCCGCTGGATTCAGATAGTGCTGCGTATTGTTTTTCAGTTTTTTACCTTAGTTCTATTTTAAGTTATATGATAGGAGTTATTTTGTACAGATTTTTCATTTTTAGCTTGAACCACTGTAAAACATGTACACAATCACCTGATCAAAGCCTCCATTCACTCCTATGGAGCGGCGGATGTCAGCGGTGACATGTCTGCTATCCGACCCTGTCTGTGAAATCCAGACGAATGGTGACCCTATTTTCCATCCATCTGGAGGATTGGATTGGATGGGATCGGACAAACGGTCCGTTTTCATCTGATCTGCCCATAGAGGAGAGTGGGGCTCTGACAGGTCCATCTCAGAACAGTGAGCGGAGACAGCTTTGTCATCCGCCTGCCCTGCGGGTATCAGCAGATCGATGCCCCACTGAACAAAGCGGAGTCCCCCGGGCAGACTGCCCGTTTGAAAGGGGCCTTAGCGTTACCATGCAGATTTATTTTTTTAACAGTTAAAAATTTCACCCATCCCTAACTACAGACATGTATGTGCTTTAAATATAGTAGGATATCGTTAAAATGTGGTCAGGTTTGTTTTTCTATCTGTGACTCCATTAAAAGCGGAACTACACTGAACCTGAGCACCACAAAAACACTTTTTTTTTTAATATTCAATCTATGTCTATATGCTTCATTTTGCTGAGAACTCACTATGAAAAACACCCTCTACCTTCCGGCCATGGCCATCTTGAGAAGGGGAGAATGATTCAAGTAGCATTTACTTCCTGGAATCCGTCTGCCCTTAGCTCAGGCATGCAAGCAGAAGGGTGTGCTTTGCTGAGAAAACCCCTCCCCAAAGACTCCTGGGATGTATGACATCATTTGTCTAGGCCTGGAAACCAAGTAACTAAGGAATTGTAAAAAAAAGGTTAACATGATATTCTTTCCTATCTATTTACTAATGCCAGAAGTATATGGATGTAAAATCATTCCACTATAAGGTGATTTTCTATCACTTTCTGCCCCTGTTACACTCATACAAGAAATAAAAGTGGGGGAGGGGGGGAATGACCCAAAAAAGGAATAGGATGTGTGGAAAAATGTACCCTATTTGGGACACTGACAGAAAAAGAAAATTGACAGGATCCTTCCTGCTCAATCCAAGATGAAAAAAAATATTCTGGCTGGAGTTTGGCTTTTAAATGTAAAAAATGCATTTCCCAGAGTGCCTATCAGATTTCTCTTTTCTAATGTATACAATAGAAGCTGACTGGTTGGCAGGGGCACCATTTCTATTACTACATCCAGTGGGTTTAATATATTAGGCCCATTGCGGCTGTAACCTTATATAAAACTTACTGGTACCAACAGTCAATTTGTACATTAGGCCCATTATGGCTGTAACCTTATATTGAACTTACTGGCCCCAACAGTCAGTTTTGGTGGTTTTAATACATTAGGCCCATTGTATCTGTAACCTTATATTGAACTTACTGGCTCCAACAGTCAGTTTTGGTGGCTTCCATAGAACTGCAACAGACTGAGGTCCAAACACTACCATCACATGCTCAGGGCTGCCAGGCAGAGGAATAGGCTGAGCTGATTTTCCATACAAAATCATGTTATCAAATCCGTGTAATGGTGGAGCAGCCAAGTCACAAGGTACTAAATATTCATTGTACCAGTATTGATCAGAAAACACTTCCTCATAAAACACAACACTTCCATCTGTAAACATCAAGGAGTTGTCGAAATAAACAAAGCTTATAATTTCCTTAATTGAGGTATCTTCTATTTTTCTAAAGAGATGATCGTTACTTCCATCCAGAAAAACAGAGGCTAAGTAGAAAATCCCTCGGCTAGAGCTATTCAGATAAACTAGCCTTTTGGACTGAACACTGACCATGAAGTCAAGGATGTCAGTGCTATTTACAATATGCTCTGTGACATTACTATGAAGTGGAGAATGAGGGAGGACCATTCTGTGAATACCATCATCCAGAAGAAGGAATAAGTACCTAAGAATAAATAAAAAAAAAAGATGTATTAGTGATAAGTTATGTGCTAAACTTTACAAACCCACTTGATTCTATCAGGGTCAGCCTATATAATAATTTAAACATAGCTAGCAAAGATAAAGCTCCCCACAGTAGTTAGATATCAACTAACAATATCTACGAATTAGTCCTGATTTCAAGACAATCACTATATCCGTATGTGCCGACATCATCGGCACATGCGCTCTGAAGAAATGGCTTGCTTGTGCCATTTCTTCAGTAGCTGTGCTGTGACTGGCGGCATCCGAACGCATGCGTGGGAGTGATGTCATCGCGGCTCCAGCCAATCACAGCACTGGAGCCCGTGAACCTGGAAATAACTTTGGGAGACATGTTGCCAGTAACAGCGGTGTATGGGGACCACTGCAACAGCTTCAGTCTAAGGCAGTGTTTCTCAAATCCAGTCCTCAAGCCCCCCCAACAGGTCATGTTTTCAGGATTTCCCTCAGATGAAACGGCTGTGGTAATTGCTAAGGCAGTGAAACTGATCAAATCACCTGTGAAAAATAATGGAAAACCTGAAAACATGACCTGTTGGGGGAGCCTGAGGACTGGATTTGAGAAACACTGGTCTAAGGTAAGTATTTCATAATGAGCTAGTATGAGTTAATTAATCCTTTGATCCTCTATTTATAGATTGTGTTTCATTAATAGAAGCTGTAGTACCGTCTTCTGTGAATGGAGGAGCTAGGTGGAAAGTGCAGGCATAGTCTGTCACTCTTCATGAGTTCCTGTGACAGCTCCCCTAGGTTAATTACCCCACCGTACCAGAAGACTACAACAGCGTGGGGGGGGGGGGGTTGGGTGCATCAGAGGATGAAGATTTCCATTAAACCAAAAACCAGCAGCACAATGTATACGTCACATCAAAGGTAAGTCATGTCCATTGTGCTGCTTTTTTATTTTTTTAAAGGGAAAATAAAATAACAATTAACAAAAAATAATATTGCGTATACAATTGCGACACAAGTCATATTGTAATTGAATGTTATTAAAAATTACCTCCATCCAGTCCATTTAGTTCAACCAATAAAAGACAAAGAATATATATATATACAATCCTATATACACAATCCTATACCCAAAGTTGATCCAGAGGAAGGCAAAAAAAAACAGCATAGCATGATTCAATTTGCTACAGCAGAGGAAATCCTTCCTGATCCCCCGAGAGGCAATCGGGTATTCCCTGGATTAACATTACCTATAAATGTTAGTAACCAGTTATATCATGTACATTTAGGAAATAATCCAGGCCTTTTTAAAGCAATCTACTGAGCCGGCCAGAACCAGCTCTTGAGGGAGTCCATTCCACATTTTCACACCCCTCTGTGATGACCTTAAAGGGAATAACAACACCAAGTTATGAACCCCTTAAGTATTTGTACATGTTAAACACTATCCCCTCTTAATCTCTTCTTCTCAAGAGTGAATAAATTCAGTTCCTCTAATCCTTCTTCATAGCTGAGTTCCTCCATGCCTTTTATCAGTTTGGTTGACATTCTCTGCACTTTCGATAGTTCCTCAATATCTTTTTTGAGAACTGGTGCCTAAAACTGAACTGCATATTCCAGATGAGGTCTTACTAATTATTTGTACAGGGGCAAAATTATATCTCTTTATCTGGAGTCTATACCTCTCTTGATACAAGAAAGGACCAAACCACAGCTTGGCATTACATGCTATTATTAAGCTTGTGATCTACCAAAACCCCCAGCTCCTTCTCCATCATTGATTCCCCTAGTTGTACTCCCCCTAGTATGTATGATTTTTGCATATTCTTAGCTCCCAAATGCATAACTTTGCATTTATCAACATTAAACCTCATTTGCCACAATTAAACAATTTCTTTTCAATCTGCAGCTCTGTAATATTCTGTAAAGTGCAATGCAATATGGCTACCTGGAGGTGATTTGTACACAGAATGTGTACAGAACGCCAGCCAGAAACATAATTTCCTGCTTGTGTGTTAGGCTGATTTTTCCCAGAAGTCTGCTCTAAGATACAAGTCAGATTTCAGGTATCCCTGCAACAAAAATTAAATTTTTGGTGAGATACCCCCAATAGGAAATCAGGTCTAAAGGGATGAAGGCCCAATAGATTTCCTCATTAGGTGCACCAGTGGCAGCCCGTCCATTAGGGGTGCCACCCCCTAATCCATGCATTCAGCCGCTAATGTACATGCAGGGCACCGGACGCATGGATTCCAATGGGGTTATATTTTTGAAGCACATGATTAGAGCCAGAGCAGTGGTGGCCGCTCATTAGTGGCACACGTGCACTGCCCCCCTAATCCATGCGCCCGGCCCCTAATCTGCATGCAGGGTGCCAGAAGCATGGATTCCAATGGGGTTTTATTTTTTTTTAAGCATGTGATTAGAGCCAGAGGCCCACTGGCCAGGAGTCCAAAGACCCGATTGACCGAGAGGAGAAGCAACGGATGGGACACAGAGGAGACAGAGGGGGTAAATGCAGGGCTGACAGGAGGCCAGAGGGTGAGTGAACCAATGACCAGGGGAGGGAGGGTGGGGGGTGTGGGTATGGTGTGCAGTGGCAGGCTTGAGCGACGGGGGGAGGGTTAGTGTGGGTTGGCAGGCTGGAGCGGCAAGGGGGGGAGTCTGTGGTCAGGTCTGTCTGCCGCCCCTCCCAACCAATGGAGCACGAGCCACCACTGTTCCAGAGGCTCTAATTGGCTTCAACAGGGCGGGCTCTGAATTAATATTCGCTATTATCTTCCTGATTCTCCTCCCGGCCAATCAGGAAGCGGGTCTTAGGACCTGAATGACCAAGAGGAGAAGCGATCGCATTGGCTGCCAAGGGAAGGAAGAGGGGAGGAAGTTGCTGTGAAGCCAGGGACGCATGGTGAAGCCGCCGAGGAGAAAGCCGCCACAGGGGAGGAGGTGGCTCAGGAAGGAGCTGAAGCTGCTAGATGGGGTAAGTGCGGGGCTGGTGGGGGGACGGATGAGTGACCGACCAACGAAGGGTGGGGGTAGCGATGGGTGTCTTGCCACCCCCCAAAAAAATATACAGTGCCAGCCACCACTGAGATGCACAGCTGATTGGGATAATTATGAAACTGCTCCCATCAGATCCACATGGACACAGACAAACAGGGATTTCTTCAGAATAACAAAGGTAGGAATCTGCAAAAAAAATGTTGTTAAAATCTCTGCAAATGTACATTGAACACCCAGAGGGGAATGTTTTTTTCTCAACAGAAGTAGAGTTACTCTTTAAACTTCAGCTTTAAATTCTTTAAATAAAGCTGCATTAAAGATGCTTGTTGAAATCTTTGCAAATGCTTTGTAAAAGTTTTCTGTACACACTGGACCTGTGCTCTTGTATGAGAGGTTTTTTTGTAATCTGCAAGTCTGAATAACCTGAGAACTATCACCTTTCAGTAAAATCACTAAGGAGAATAGAAAGACAGATAGACAGAGAGAGAGAGAAAAAAAATTCACGCATGACCATTTTGCTTGATAAGCTGCTCATGTGTAAGCCAATTTACAGGGGAAGGACAATTTTGTCTTATTTGTAAAAAGGATAACGAGACATACCCATTATATGGATCAACTGCAATCTTCCTGGGTTTTAAAACATCTTGCAATGGCATCTTATAAGCAGCTATGCAGTTTAATAAATCACAACTATATATCTAGATGGAAGAACAAGAAATGTCATTTTAACTGATATACCAGCATTAAAGTGTATTTAAAATAATGTTGGTACACATTTCTTTAACGTTATAAAATATAATATATTTATTTATTATGTGTAGACAATTACCAGAGGAACTTAGAAAAGGATGTGTAGGGACTTTAGGACTTTAAAGGTCCCTAAAGTCCTAAAGTCCCTACACATCCTTTTCTAAGGTCTATATTCATTGAGGATGATGGCACCCCCTTTATAAAATATTATATTGAGATATCCACTGCTATGCCACTAAGTGTTTCTGCTGATATCTCATTTCCCCCATAGTTCTTTCTCTAATTACCAGAGGAAGACTGAGCTTGGAGAAGCTGCGTCCTCCCTCCCTCCTCCCTAGCCTCTGCCCAGCTGAACAGAAGGGAGATGGTAGGTTGCAGGTTCTGTCTGCTGAGTGTCTGATGAGCAGGCAATGAACAGCTCTGTGCTGCTCTGCTGCCTGCACTTCTCTCTTTTTTCAGTGATTACTTCCTGATTGCAGGGGAGAGGAGAAGAAGTGACAGTGAGCTGCTATAGCTCGCTATATCGCTCCCAGCACAGGGACACCTTGCCTAGTGTGTGCTGTCACTGTGCAATATGCACCTAATAAACAGAGGTGCCCACAGCCGTTTATCTGACCCCCTATGTCTCTTCTGCTCAAAAACCAACTAACTTGAATGTTCATAATCTTCTCTAGAATGTATACTTAGCTGCTCATATGAAGCTCAGTGTATATTCCCAGTACACTTTGGTGCCAGAAACAATAAAGTCCCATGCGCTGCAGCGCTTGTAAGGTAGTTACGGCATTTCGTCAATCAAGCTGGCCAAACATCCTGAACCTAAAAAGAAGCCTGACTGAACTATGAGATAGCTCGATGATGCAGTCAGTTTACTAGCAGCTGCAGATCTATCACACAGCCTCGCAACTCCAATTGTTTTCTACTGAATTTGTAAAGGTCAGTGTTGCGGGACTGTGTGATAGATCTGCAGGGTCAATGTATGTTTATTATAAGTGTGTTTATTATGAACAATATCCTTAAAATGCCTAGTACAGGCAGTCCCTGAGTTAGGAACACCCGAGTTACGAACGACTCCTACTTACGAATGGCCTCAATGCCAGCTGCTTGTGCTCCATGCTGGTCCTGGATACCTCCAACCAGCTATCTTGCAGCGCAGGACACATCCCACACTGCAGTATTGCATGTACTGCATGACCAGAAGAGCGCCAGATAACATAACTGCATGCCCAGAAGCTCCCAGAACATCCCACATCCATGCACAGGCGGCTATTACACTTACAAATGCAGTGTTCTGACTTACACACAAATTCCACTTATGAACAAACCCACAGTGCTTATTGTGTTCGTAACTCGGGGACTGCCTGTAATGTTCCTGTCATAAAGCAAGGCAGAAAATACAGTATGGCCGCGTACACACGGGCGGATTGTCTTTCCAACTTAGTCTGCTGAACCGTGTTTCAGCGGACAATCCGCTCGTGTGTGGGCTTCAGCGGACTTTTTCAGGGGACAATCTGACGGACTTTGTCTTTCGGAATTTCTGTAATTTTGTCCGTCCAAACTTGGTTTTGTCCGTCCAAACTTGGTTTCAGCGGACAGTCCGCTCGTGTGTAGGCAAGTTGGACGGACTAAGTATGGCGCATGCTCAGAAAGGATTTACACGGCCGAAGGTTGCATTGCAGTGTATTGGACGTCGTTTTTCTAGTCCCGTCGTACGTGCTGTACACGTCATCGCGCAAGTTTTCAGCGGACTGTCTGTTCATCGTGTGTGGTCAAGTCCGTTCATTCAAAAGTTGAACGGACTGTCTGTCGGATTGTCTGACGAACTTAGTTGGGCAGACAATCCGCCCGTGTGTACGCGGCCTATGTCTTAGGTCATTCTTTCTAGGATCATCATGAAATGAGGTTGAGGCCTTTCACTATGGTCCTCAGATGTCTTCTATTGATTTGGACCCTGGGGGAAGAAGTTTCAGGATTCAAAATCAACGCTATTTCCTCAAAGATTTCAGAAAGCAAGGCTTATGGTCCAAGGAGTTGGGGACCCAACTAATCACACTTCACTTTTTATCAGAACAGTATATTTCCAGTAGAGCTGCATGATTCTGGATAAAATGAGAATCACAATTTTTTTGCTTAGAATAAAGATCATGATTCTCTCACGATTCTCACGGCGTAACATCATCTTTCACATTACAGTATTCAAATTTTTTTTTTTGGAAAGATCGCTGTGCAAATATAGTGTGACATAAAATATTGCAACAATCTCCATTTTATTCTCTAGTGACGCAATCACGATTTTTTAGCAATTAATTGCGCAGCTCTAATTTCCAGTAGTGCTTTTCAGGCCAATATCTAAGCTTAGTAAAGTTTAGTTTGTTAATGTTGAAAACTCTAATGGAATTTTGGGCAGCACCATATATTACAATCTAACTGTACAAAATCTCCTTTAGATTCGCCAATGAAATATAAGGAGCTACCTAGATTATCCAGTCTATTTCTATTCAGTCAGCTAGGGCCTTTCTCTACATATTGTTTGATAGATTCAAAGCAGATTGCACAATCTGATTGTAATATGTGTGGCAAACATGTTTAGATTTTTTAAATAATTTATAACATATATAAAATAATTCAAATTATGTTTAGCCTATTTTCAAATATCGTTTGCAAGTGTTTATTTACGCAGCATTTAAATGCTGGTATAGGATGTCTTTCCTAAGCTGAACTCCAGGCAAATCCAAATTTTTACCATTTACACTGTGAGAAAAAATGAACAGTAATGAAGTGCTTTCAATGTGTGGCCACTCCTGTGCTATGTAATACTCCTACCTTCATCCCTTAGCCCCATACAGTACAGTTAGCGCCAAATGTCCAATGCTGAAACTTATACTGAAGTGCACAGATCACAATGGGTCAATCTCTCTGCAGCTCATCCATTCCAAAAATATATTGCATTCTTATCAGTGAATGAAAGACGTTCTGTAATTGTAGGGGAGATTGTGACATTCATCTACACCAGTGTTACTTTATAAAAAAAGGGCCAGTTTACTGTCCTGTCGTTGATATCAGTGGGAGGAATAGTGCCCTATCATTGGTGAGAGTGGGAAGAATAGTGCCCTATTGTTGGTGTCAGTGGCAGGAACTATGCCCCACTGTTGCTATTGGTGGCAAGCCAGAAGGCCGCATCTGGCCCCAGGGCCACAGTTTGGAGACCATTGATCTACACCTCGAACAATCACAGAATGCCCTGTATTTATTCAAAAGAAAAGACCTTTTTAAAATGGACGAGCTGCAGACAGAGAGACCCACTGTGATTTGTGTACTTCAGGCGGAACTGGGAAAATAAAAGTAAGACTATTACACAGTGTTTGTTATTTTTACGGTAAAAATTGCCAAAATTTGTCTTTGGACAGAGGTCAGCTTTAGGCTTCAAGAACACTAGGCATTTAGCCTCAGTGTATGAGACTGTGCCAGCAAGGGGGATATTTGTGCTAGGAGGGGAATTTGGAGTGGGGGGGGGGAATCTGCACTCAAATTTGAGGGGTGGATAAATTGTGCTAGGAGGGGTGATTTTTTTTGGGGGGGGGGCATTTGTGCTAGTGGGATTTGGGGGATGGAGGGGACAAGGATTTGTACTGGGAGGGGGGATTTATTATTATTATTATTATTATTACTGAGCAATGTTTATACTATTCCTGCATTTTGTGAAACAGTCCTGCATACATAATGTGAAAATTGTAACATTTTACAGAGGACTTCAAACCTGAAACAGATACTATAGTCATAGAAAACAAAAAAAAAACACATCTATGGCAAACATATGCATTGTCTACAGGGCCTGGTGCCACCACTAGGCAAATTAGGCAGTCACCTAGGGTGCCATGCTACCTAGGGTGCCCGGCCACTGCTGTTCCTACTCTCTTCCTTCTGCAGCAAGCAACTAAGTCTCAGCATCAGCAGGCAGCAGCCACTCCATTCACACATAGTGTCAGAGGCTCAGTGGTGGCGGAGGACTGTGTGTCCCGACTCCTGAATGAATGGAAGCACGCAAGCACTCATTGATGAGCACTGGTAGGCTGCATTGGTGGGCGCTGGTGAGGCTGCATTTGATGGGTGCTGGCGAGGTTGCAATTGATGGGTGCTGGAGAGGCTGCATTTGATGGGCACTGGTGGGCTGCATTTGATGGGTGCTGGTGAGGCTGCATTTGATGGGCGAGGCTGCAGTTGATGGGTGCTGGTGAGGCTGCATTTGATGGGCACTGGTGGGCTGCATTTGATGGGTGCTGGTGAGGCTGCATTTGATGGGTGCTGGTGAGGCTGCATTTGATGGGCACTGGTGGGCTGCATTTGATGGGTGCTGGTGAGGCTGCATTTGATGGGCGAGGCTGCATTTGATGGGTGCTGGTGAGGCTGCATTTGATGGGCACTGGTGGGCTGCATTTGATGGGTGCTGGTGAGGCTGCATTTGATGTGTGCTGGTGAGGCTGAATTTGATGGGTGCTGGTGAGGCTGCTTTTGATGGGAGCTGGTGGGCTGCATTTGATGGGTGCTGGTGAGGCTGCATTTGATGGGAGCTGGTGGGCTGAATTTGATGGGTGCTGGTGAGGCTGCATTTGATGGGCGCTGGTGGGGTGCATTAATAAGGTGGGGTATACATGGGCAGGGCAAAGGGGGTGGAGCCAGGGGGTGGCAAATGAGGTTTCGTTTAGGGTGTGAAAAATCCTTACACCAGCCCTGGTTGTCTATACAGACATTTCAATACATTTAGCTGTGCAGCATTCAGGAAATGACCAACAATAAGTAAAGGTTCAGGTGCTTAGCTGTTGACTTGACTCACCTTATTTGCATGCTTATGATCACCTTAGGGAGACATATATGAAATAGATCATACCTGACTGTCCATAACGAAATAGATCTTATGATATAACCAATCTATACATAGTGGTGCCCGGCCACTGCTGTTCCTACTCTCTTCCTTCTGCAGCAAGCAACTAAGTCTCAGCATCAGCAGGCAGCGGCCACTCCATTCACACATAGTGTCAGAGGCTCAGTGGTGGCGGAGGACTGTGTGTCCCGACTCCTGAATGAATGGAAGCACGCAAGCACTCATTGATGAGCACTGGTAGGCTGCATTGGTGGGCGCTGGTGAGGCTGCATTTGATGGGTGCTGGCGAGGTTGCATTTGATGGGTGCTGGAGAGGCTGCATTTGATGGGCACTGGTGGGCTGCATTTGATGGGTGCTGGTGAGGCTGCATTTGATGGGCGAGGCTGCATTTGATGGGTGCTGGTGAGGCTGCATTTGATGGGCACTGGTGGGCTGCATTTGATGGGTGCTGGTGAGGCTGCATTTGATGTGTGCTGGTGAGGCTGAATTTGATGGGTACTGGTGAGGCTGCTTTTGATGGGAGCTGGTGGGCTGCATTTGATGGGTGCTGGTGAGGCTGCATTTGATGGGAGCTGGTGGGCTGCATTTGATGGGTGCTGGTGAGGCTGCATTTGATGGGCGCTGGTGGGGTGCATTAATAAGGTGGGGTATACATGGGCAGGGCAAAGGGGGTGGAGCCAGGGGGTGGCAAATGAGGTTTCGTTTAGGGTGTGAAAAATCCTTACACCAGCCCTGGTTGTCTATACAGACATTTCAATACATTTAGCTGTGCAGCATTCAGGAAATGACCAACAATAAGTAAAGGTTCAGGTGCTTAGCTGTTGACTTGACTCACCTTATTTGCATGCTTATGATCACCTTAGGGAGACATATATGAAATAGATCATACCTGACTGTCCATAACGAAATAGATCTTATGATATAACCAATCTATACATAGTGGTGCCCGGCCACTGCTGTTCCTACTCTCTTCCTTCTGCAGCAAGCAACTAAGTCTCAGCATCAGCAGGCAGCGGCCACTCCATTCACACATAGTGTCAGAGGCTCAGTGGTGGCGGAGGACTGTGTGTCCCGACTCCTGAATGAATGGAAGCACGCAAGCACTCATTGATGAGCACTGGTAGGCTGCATTGGTGGGCGCTGGTGAGGCTGCATTTGATGGGTGCTGGCGAGGTTGCATTTGATGGGTGCTGGAGAGGCTGCATTTGATGGGCACTGGTGGGCTGCATTTGATGGGTGCTGGTGAGACTGCATTTGATGGGCGAGGCTGCATTTGATGGGTGCTGGTGAGGCTGCATTTGATGGGCACTGGTGGGCTGCATTTGATGGGTGCTGGTGAGGCTGCATTTGATGTGTGCTGGTGAGGCTGAATTTGATGGGTACTGGTGAGGCTGCTTTTGATGGGAGCTGGTGGGCTGCATTTGATGGGTGCTGGTGAGGCTGCATTTGATGGGAGCTGGTGGGCTGCATTTGATGGGTGCTGGTGAGGCTGCATTTGATGGGCGCTGGTGGGGTGCATTAATAAGGTGGGGTATACATGGGCAGGGCAAAGGGGGTGGAGCCAGGGGGTGGCAAATGAGGTTTCGTTTAGGGTGTGAAAAATCCTTACACCAGCCCTGGTTGTCTATACAGACATTTCAATACATTTAGCTGTGCAGCATTCAGGAAATGACCAACAATAAGTAAAGGTTCAGGTGCTTAGCTGTTGACTTGACTCACCTTATTTGCATGCTTATGATCACCTTAGGGAGACATATATGAAATAGATCATACCTGACTGTCCATAACGAAATAGATCTTATGATATAACCAATCTATACATAGTGAAGTGATGCTTTCATAACCAGTATAAATAGTGCCAAGATCAGAATAATCTGACATGTTTGCAGTTCCTTTCATCCAAATATGATTTTTCTCCGAAAAGTAGACCACTTGGTCATAGACATTAGCAGAAACACCTAGAAATACAAAATAAAATAGTTTTGTCTGTTAAAAGAAAAATACAAGTGAATGATCAACAACGATATCCCAATGCCCAGCAATCGCTCTACTTATTTGCTATGTAATATGTGCCTTATGCCTCTGCGAAGATTTTAGTCCCTACATATTATGAATTTTTGGGGACAGGTTCGGATTTTGAAGATTCGTCCCTGGACATAAATATTTCATCATTACATAACTTTTCAAAATTCCAGTTTTCATGATTAAAAAGGCACAATTTGACAGTAAGTCACATGTCTGATCATACTTTAGTTGGAGCCTGGGGTGTCCCATAGCTCCTCAAGTAGAGGTGCCAACAGGTACGCAAAGAAGAAGGTCCTGGGAGTAGCTATGGATGAAGAGCTCATGGAATCGACTTATTAGCAGGTTCTGCAGCGTACTGCTGTCCTAACTTTAGAATTCTGAGAGTCTCCTGAGTTGGAGCACATATACTGTATAATAATGGATATATAATAAAGGATAGATTAAGGGCAGGAAGGGTTCAAAAGGATCAGGAAGTGAAGGGAAATCATTGTAAAATGCGTAAAAACTGTTTTTTGACAACTGTTTAACCTCTTGCCACGCATGTAATGCATATGTGTAATGTGGAATAGGGTGGGATTTAACACCCACACACCACACATATTCATTCATGGACTCTGTATAACTCAGGTCTCCTCCTCTTGTGAGTCCCCTCCCCCTACAGTTAGAATCACTCCCTAGGTAGCACATTTAACCCCTCGATTGCCCACTAGTGTTAACCCTTTCCTCGCCAGTGACATTTATACAGTAATCAGTGAATTTTTATAACACTGATCACTGTATAAATGTGAATAGTCCCAAAATAGTGTAAAAAGTGTCCGATATGTCCGCCGCAACGTCACAGTCACGATAAAAATCGCAGATCGCCGCCATTACTAGTAAAAAACAAAAAGCAAAAAAAAAATCGATCCCCTATTTTATAGAAGCTATAACTTTTGCGCGAACCAATCAACATACTCTTATTGTGTTTTTTTTTTACCAAAAATATGTAGAAGAATACATATCGGCCTAAACTGAGGACTTTTTTTTATTTTTAATTAGGATATTTATTATAGCAAAAAGTAAAACATATTGTATTTTTTTTTTTTTTTCAAACTTGTCACTTTTCTTTTGTTTATAGCGCAAAAAATAAAGACAGCAGATTTTCATTTGGGCACAGTGTTGCATGACCACGCAATTGTCATTCAAAATATGACAGCACTGAAAACTGAAAATTAGCCTGGGCAGGAAGGGGGGGAAATGCCCTGTGTTGAAGTGGTTAAATGCAAAATGCAAATGCATGATTGGTTGTGGGAACTGTGAGCCTCCCATTGCTTTCAATAGGGTTATCGCCCACAGCTAAACCTTGCAAACCCCTGCTGGGTCTCCTGTATTTTATCGCTACTGGCCTTATTTGCAAGTGAGAAGGAGGCCTAATGCCTGATACTCACTATCAGTTTTTTTTTTTTTTTTCGTTGAACCCAGCGGACTGAATAAAAAAATAAATGAGTGTGCTGTAGTAACTATTTAATGTTAATACAGCGATCTCCCCAGCTATTGTGTTCTGGCAGGGGGACTGTTCCCCCACCAGAGTACACTGGTCAACACTAGCAGCCATTGGCTCCCAGCACTGATCGGATGCCGATTGGATGCTGGTTTTCCAGCATGCCCGTTCGGCTTCATGCCCGTTCGACAGAAGCCAGTCATTCACCCGGTTTCTGTCAGACGGGCTAATGTACACAGGGGCCGGTTTCTGTTGAACTGGTTGATATTGGGACCATGTGTATGGGGCTTAAAGGGAACCTGTACTGAGAGAAATATGAAAGCTGCCATTGCTAATTTATTTGAAAAATGTTAGTTGCCAGGCTGCTGATCTGGGCCTCTGCCATCAGTATTCTGAGCCTCTGATCGGCAACAAAATAAAGTCAGAGTAAAGGAAGAAGTCCTGACACTCTTGTTCTTGGTTAGAGATTTAAAATTTACAGTTATTTTAAGGGGAGGTCCTCGTGGCAGCCTATGTGTTTCCCTCATGACAGGCTTACTTTAAGCTTTTTTTCTCCGGGACGTTACCATCTGTAGGTTCGCCCAACTCTTTTTGCTAAATATGTCAGGCTACGGCAGCAACACCTTCCATGGGTCAATGGCACCTGGTCTGTACTAATTTAATTACATGGTAGAGTTGCCATTAATGGATCCATCATTTATTTGTTTGTTTGGTTTTTTATGTTAAGACATGCCTAACTTTCCTTTCGGGAAAGGAGCGATTCATAGTCAATGTCCACACAAGTCAGTTATTATGTGGTATTTTCTACACATTACCGGCTGGCTTATAACCATATTCTAGTATCAGAAAGGATAAGCCCCACTTACTGTTGATTCTGCCTGGTGCTGTAAGACACTGAGCTTCATGCAGAGCTTCCTCCAGATTATCCCTCTTTTTGAGAGTGTTGTTTCTAGACAGAAAAAGCCACTGTGACTTATCTGGATCTAAACCAATGAGATAAGGAGATTAAAAATGTCAATGTTATTGGTCTTGCAACCCAAAGCACAGATGCGTCGACAACGCTAAAACAGGTTCTTTTGAATACTAGACCACAGAATGCATTGAACAATCCCATGGAGCATCATCCGTGTACTGGTGTTGCCATGACTACTCTATGTGTACTTTTATTTTCCAAGGGATTTGTGAGATTTGTTATCTTGGTTGTTAGCTTTATATGGTAGCTTTGATAGGCATGTATTGAAAACAAATAAAACTGCTTTGTGATGAGTGATCAAAGCCAACAGCTAAGCTGAACAAAGAAGAGGTGCCATTCCCTACCTAAAAGGACATTTATTTTCGAACACCTTTCGTTCACCGCATAATTGGTCATTCCGATGTTGATTCTGTGATTAGAGCATTTTCTATCATTACATAGGAAATAATAAAAGTTTTTAAATATTCACCTGATACAAAAGTAGCAAAATGATGAAAACAAAAATGATGTTTCAGCTTGTGCGTATAGCACTACTGTAAACTGGATGATTATCTTATGTTATCATTTTTTTTCTCTTTACAAGCTTTTTTTTTTTCTTTCCAAGATTTCTATTTAAAGCTAAACTCCAGGATAAGTAATTATAGTCTAAATACAAGAGTCATGTGTATTCTTACACGAATATTGGTGTATTTTTTTCCAGATCTGCGTAGTAATCTGGTGTGAAATATTTCCTCTGTGAACGAGCTTCCTGTAATAAAGACTGATCAGTGCTGCTCTCGCGTCTTGTGAAGGGGGACGGTCTGGTCTCCACCCCCTGCTGTGTTTTTTAAAAGACAGCCTGTAGTGGGTGGGGCCTTTTGGGTCCCTCCCACAGTTCCACTCTCTGCAATGGGCATGTACATCACAGTGATGATGTCACCATTATTTTTATTTGCGTTCGCAAAGGCATTTGGTGAATACAAGGTGGATTTGTACCATTTATGGAAATTGGGGAATATATTTGAGTGAAAGTTTTTGCGCCTGGAGTTCAGCTTCAAAGCAGTACTTACGTTTTGGACAGGGCTCAACAAACCCCAGGGTCCAGGTTAAAGTGGCAAATAGAAAATGCACCCTGATGCCTGAGGTGGCTAGCATGGGGTGTACAGCCAGGCACAACATTGCTGGGCGGCTGGCAGGTGTCCTGAGTGTTTACTGATGCAGGGGTGAAGGGCGGGAGGTGTGGGTCAGAGGAGGAGTGGAGCTAAAAGGGGCGGGATGGAGTCCTTGGCAGGAAGCATCCCCTGTGTGTCTCTCTTCTCCCTCCCTCTGGCTGCGGTGCTACATCCAGCTGTTCAGGGAGACAACCTGCAGCAGCAACAGCCCCAAGCCAGACACCACCTCACAGGTAATTCTTGGCTCCAGTTTACTCCTGGAGGGGCTCCGACTGTGACTCTGAGTCGGGTCTGAGCAGCCCAAGAGGCGTTATTTCTTGGACAGCCGGTGTGACCTATCACTGCCCATCACTGCAGCCCTATCAGTGTCGCCCCATCAGTGTTCCGACAGTGCACCCTCAATAGTGTTCCATCAGTGAAGTCCCATCAATGCAGCCCCATCAGTGCTCCATCAGTGCAGCCCCATCAATGTTCCATCAGTGCAGTTATATCACTGTGCCATGAGGGTCGCCCCATCAGTGTTCCATCAGTGTCGCCCCAACAATGCAGTCCCATCAGTGGAGTCCCATCAGTGCAGCCCCATCAGTGCAGCCCCATCAGTATAGCCAGATCAGTGTGCCATTGCTGCAGCCTCATCAGTGACCCATCACTGCAGCCTCATCAGTGCTCCATGACTGCAGCCTCATCATTGCTCCATAATTGCAGCCCTATCAGTGTCCCATCACTGCAGCCTCATCAGTGTCCCATCACTGCAGCCTCATCAGTGTCCCATCACTGCAGCCTCCTCAGTGCCCCATCACTGCAGCCTCATCAGTACCCCATCACTGCAGCCTCCTCAGTGTCCCATTACTGCAGCTTCATCAGTGTCCCATCACTGCAGCCTCGTCAGTGTCCCATCACTGCAGCCTCGTCAGTGTCCCATCACTGCAGCCTCCTCAGTGTCCCATCACTTCAGCTTCATCAGTGTCCCATCACTGCAGCCTCGTCAGTGTCCCATCACTGCAGCCTCCTCAGTGTCCCATCACTGCAGCTTCATCAGTGTCCCATCACTGCCGCCTCGTCAGTGTCCCATCACTGCAGCCTATCCAGTGTCCCATCACTGCAGCCTCATCAGTGCCCCATCACTGCAGCCTCATCAGTGCCCCATCACTGCAGCCTTATCAGTGCCCCATCACTGCAGCCTCATCAGTGCCCCATCACTGCAGCCTCATCAGTGCCCCATCACTGCAGCCTCATCAGTGTCCCATCACTGCAGCCTCGTCAGTGTCCCATCACTGCAGCCTCATCAGTGCCCCATCACTGCAGCCTCATCAGTGCCCCATCACTGCAGCCTCATCAGTGTCCCATCACTGCAGCCTCGTCAGTGTCCCATCACTGCAGCCTCGTCAGTCTTCCATGACTGCAGCCTGGTCAGTGTCCCATCAGTGCCCCATCACTGCAGCCTCATCAGTGTCCTAGTAGTGCAGCCTCATCAGTGTCCCATTAGTGCAACCTCATTAGTGCCCTATCAGTGCAACCTCATCACATCACATTAATGAAGAAAAAAATACTGATTTGCAAAATTTTAATAACAGAAATAATGACAGTTTTTTTCATGTATTTAGCAGATAATAAACCCCCCAGTGGTGATTAAATACCACCAGAAGAAATCTCTATCTGTCTCAAAAAATAATAATAATGACATATGGGTACAGAGTTGCATGACCGCAGAGCTAGTGGAAGATTTCCCCTCTATTCATGTTCTTGTGACAAACCAAGGTTTGGGTTGTTCTTTCACTTTCAATGATAATAGTAAACAGGATAAACAGAGAGCGTTACTCTCCCTAACGGTGCACATACAGCAACAAAAGCCTGACAGATGTTCTAATTCATCTCGACTATCTAAAACTGAAGAAAAGGTTTTGCCTTTAGTTATACTTTAGGTTACTCTGCAAACACAAGCTGGTTATTGCGTAACAAATACAGCAGTCCATGTTAGGGATGTAATTAGTACAACAAGTCTAATTTTTCCAAGTTAAACATTATATTGCATTTGGCATAACATAACTGTAATAAAATACATTAGTGAATACATGTTCTGTCTGACCTCTTTTTTGTGTCCCAGAGGGGAGATGTTCTGTTTTGGAGTTTTACAACAAGTCATACGGATAGACTCAAAAGAGATAGAGATAGAAAGATACAGTAGGTATAGAAAATAATCACATTTTGTTGCTTTGCAGCCTAAAATGAAGACCAACACAGTTTTGGTATTATTTAATTGTATTTAACAATTTACAGTATATATTTCATCCAAGTTAAAGATATAACACCAATATGTCAGAAAATAAAATATTCTAGGCATTGATAAACCCATTGAAATTCTTTTGTATCCATCTCCTGCGTTGTGCCTGTCCACAACTTTTTCCTGGAGATCTTTTGACAGTGCCTTGCCACCCATAGTTGTTTGTTTCAGCTGCACTGCCAAGGACTGAAATGGTCCGGGAAAGCTCTTTTCATGCTGAGCTAATCAAAATGACCACAGCTGGTCACAGGTGAAGGTGATTATCTACACCTGATTGGGTTTACAAGTCATTCTTTGGAGGGGGTGATCCTTTTTCCAACTCACTGATTCTGTTTTTGATTTTTTTTGTTTTTTTGGTGTTGGTGTTCTAATTTGCACTGAGTAAATACAGCTGGATAAAACAAAAATTGTCTGTCTTAATTTCAGCCTTCAAAGCAACCAAATGTGATTATTTTAAAGGGGATGATCCTTTTCTATACCCACGATAGATAGATAGATATATAGATAGATAGATAGATAGACAGACAGTCAGTTTCTACAGTTCATGCAATTGTATTTTGTACCTGGTAGTCCTGCGGTTGTAATATTAGCCTCTGCTGCAGGTCCTTCTCCTTGCTCATTTACAGCAGTGATGAAAAATCTACAAAAATATTAGAAGAAGATATATATTTAATCAAAGCAGAATACCTACATTTTGCAACATTCTTTGCCATAGCAAGTAAGTCTTAAAAACCTACCCATACTTTGCAACTGTCAGAATCACAGAGCAAGAAGGCAGTGGCACACCTAGCATATCTGGACAATATTTTTTATTTTTTTTACACCCATTAAAAAATAAATTATCTGAAACAATAAAGAGGTCCCTGCAGTGCATTGACCCAAATTATAGGTGTGGCCAGATTACACTAACAGAGGGAGGGGCTAAGAAAGGCAAAGTTAAAGTGTTTGTAAACCCTTACATATACCCAGTGAAGTGACTGGCCTCAGGTGTTACACAGAGATGAAGCAAATCCTCTTACATAAGTCGTACCCGTTTATCTGCAGTCTCCTCTTGCCAAATTTATACACCTTGTCTGAGTAGGGAGTGGGGAGCTGAAACTATACTCTGCAGAGCTTAGTGAGTGCTATTTGGTGGGAAGGAAAATACCCCCTTCACACAGGAACAGAGCTGAGGCTGTCAATTACAGGCTGTGTGCTGAAGATCCTTCCCCTCTCACCTTTTTTCTCTTGGTGTCAGGAAAACTTGTCAGACATGACTCATACAGATAGCAGAAGAACGAGGCCTCAGACAGAAATTACACTTGGTCTGGACTGAGACATTTAACGCAGTATATTTCAGTGTGTTACTACAATTAAACACTAACTGGAGGGGATGTTTAGTTCATATTTCATGTCTGAGGTTTACAACCACTCTAAATAAAACCTGAGCCTGCTCCCCCTATACTCGGTGCACATATGCCACAGTCCTTTTAAGCACAAAATATGCTTTAAGCCACAAGCCAAAAAGTGTTGTCATTTCCCTAACTTCCCTAGTCGCTAACTCAGGCTTGTGGCTGCTCCAGCATACCTGCATTGAAGAAAGTCCATAAATGGTTGAGTCCATGGATGGCATCAAACTCTGACATCGGCATGGCACAGAAAATCCAAGCACAGGCAATGGCGACAAGTATGGGCTCCCTTAGTAAGTTAGAACAGGCCAGACCAGAACTGAGCTGGACAGAAAGTGCCCTAGGGTCCAGGCCTCTGTCCTTTTTATAGCACACAAGACAAGGGGGTCAGACCCAAGAAAACTCACCAAGAAAAACCAGAGTAAACAAATACAATTAACTCCAAACTTCCCAGCTAGGGCAGCGTTAACCATTACTTGCCTAAAAGCACATCATTGGAGTGTGGGAAGTAAGCCTACACAAGCACAGAGAAACATGCACACTCCATGCATTTCATTTCCTGGTCAACATTCAAACCAAGACCCACAGCTGCAGGGCAGGGGTTCTAACAACTAAGCCTTTGTGCTTTCTGTAATCATTTTAATCATGTATGTAGTACACTCCCTGAAGGTGCCTTATGCTGGCCATAAACTGTACAATCTCCTTGATCTTTTCCATAACTATGTAATATGGAGGACAAACCTAAACATTGTATTTAATATATAATAAATCAGGCAGGCCCTTGCACTATGTAGTTGATGGTAGATCTAAATTATATTGTACAGTGTATGATCAGCCTTACATACCTACATGGACTGTGTACTTGTTGTGCCCTACTGTTTGTACAATTTGTGTCCTGTGATGACACAGGGAACACAAGAGGAACTACAGAACAATCACACGAAGCCAAGGAGCTGGTCCAGGCTCTGCAGGGATCCTGACAATAATGTCAGGATACACCCAAAAGCCTGACCAGCAGCTGGCTCATTATGTCAGCATGCAGCTCCATAGCCCAGTGCTTCAGTGAGATTTGGAGGGGCAGATCACTGGTAGTCATCACTGTGTGCTCAGAGCGAACCTGAAAACTGAGCAATCAGCTGTATCTGATTTCTCAGTTCTCAGTGTAGAGTTGGCAGTGGGCATCTGCAGCATTGGATCAATATTGCAGCCATCTAGGTGAGTGTGGATGTATGTTATTTTTTATTCCCACACTTCTCTTTTAAAAAGAAGTTTAGGAATCTATACAAGCAAACAATCATACTCACCTAGATGGCTGCAGCACCAATCCCAGCTGCAGATGTCCCCCGCCACCTCTAGACCGAGAACTGAAAAATCAAAGACTGCTGATTGCTCTGTTCTCAGTCTTCACTGAGCAGACTGTCACCGGCTCTCTGCTCTGCTCCTCCAGCACTCAGTGTGGAGCTGAGAGATGCCAATCCAGGCATCTGGGTGGATCCCTACTGCAAAGTTGGAATCAATCCAGAGCCTGGGCTGGCTCTATGATGTCAGCCAACAGTGGATTTTAGCCCACTGTCAGATGAAAATGGGTCAAAGGACTGCAGAACGAAGTACACTTCTGTTACCACTGGGAGAAGTAGGGCCAAAAGAGCTTTGCCCCTACTTCTCCTTTAAATTGTAAGTTCACCTTCAACAAGATTTTCCAAAAATCCCCCCATGCAATTCCATTTTTGATGAATAGTACTTACCAACACACCTATTTTAAATTATGTATGTTCTCCCACAAAAAACATCTAGCCCCTCATTCCCCTCTGTCCTGTGGTTTGCAGGTCCTGTTAAACATTATAATTGTGCACCCCATAGCAGCTATGCTGGGCTGTTCAAACTGCAGTCCTGTGCAATGCCCTCTCCTTAGGGTTGCCACCTGTCCAGCCACGCATCCACCATACAATATATGACACTATGCATATCTATAATAATAAATGGAAACATTGGAATACAACTTATTCATGACTTAGATAAATATTGTTAAGTCTTCTCCTCTGATTGAATAATTTTTTTACATTGACACAATGTTAAATGTTTGTCTTCTACTTCTAATCCCTATTTACCTGTTGATAAGAGTACACTATATTTAGAGCCGCTATATACCTTTCCAGACATTGGATATTGTCCGATACAATGATTGTATGTTATTAATCTTTTAATAAAAGCGTTTGTAATCAAAAAAACAATGAACATCTACTACTGTAGCCTTTCTCTGCCACGCATCCTGGTTGAGAAGAGAATGGACATCACACTGAGCTCCAACTGCTCTGCAGAACAGTGTGTCAGTTGAGCCAGAGCTCGATTAGGGCAGGCAGAAGGAGCAGCTCCCCCAGTGAGCTTGGTTCTACATCAACCAGGAGGCAGCTAAATCCCACTGGCAGTGGTGAAGGTTGAGCCTGGATGAGTGGGAATGGGGGTGCTGGACGCACCATATAGTTCAAGTAGGGAGTGGAGTTTGGGGCGGGGAAGATGCTGAGAGAAGAGGTCAGGAAGGAGATCAGTGACAGCACCAACTGGAATAAGTGCTGTGCAGCAATTGAGGCTAACAAGACTTGCAGAGCCTAGTGGTGACAGGCAGGGACAGTCTGCTCTGTACTGTGTTAGGTGCAGGCTGCCATTGCTCTGATAATTAAGTATAGGCATCTCCAATTCTGCTAAATGGGGTGTTGGTGATATGGAGGTGAAGTGTCGAAGTGTGAGGTGCCCAGGTGTTGGTGTTTTGAAAGTGCCCAGGTGTTGTTAGCGACATAGAGGTGCTCAGGTGTTGTTGGCAACATGGAGGTGCCCAGGTGTTGTTGGTGATATGGAGGTACTCAGGGGTTGTTGGTGACATGGAGGTGCAGAGGTGTTGTTGGTGATACAGAGGTGCCCAGTTGTTGGCCACATGGAGGTGCCAAGGTGTTGTTGGTGATATGGAGGTGCCCAGATGTTGTCATGGAGAAGTCCAGATGTTGCTAGCAGCATGGCGCTACCCAGGAATTGTCAGCAACATGGTGCTGCCCAGGCTTGCATGAGGGTGCTGAACATTGCAGAAAAGCTGTTTGTTTGCCCACTGACAAGGCTAGATTTATACTTTTGCCCCCTTTCCTAAAAGAACTGTCTTGTGTCACTTCCCTAATTCCCTGCTCAGCAGTATATACATGCGTGTATGTATGTGAGTATTTGTATGTTTATATGTACTGTATGTATGTATTTTTAATTTTTACCCCTAATCCTGTAGGACCAGAACTACTTTTTTTAGAACTTATTCAGAATGGTGACAAGGGTTGCCACTCCTCTGAAAAGCAATCCATGCTTGGGTTGCTTTTAAATGAGTTTCACAGGCAGTGCATCTTCAGCAGCATCTGTTTTAACCCCTTAAATGCAGCATCACTGTGCCACCACTAAGTGCAATGCACACATTCTCAGAGCAGGTGCGGCACGGCCCCATTCACCTGGGGGTATACTTCCTGCCACAGCATTTATACAACCCAGGGTTCTGCCTCTGCAGCTAAAAGGGGAGCAGATGAAAGTAGTAAAAAGGCTTTTCAACCACATGGTTTTACTGTTCACCAACCTCAAAATGATTGTGGTGAGGGTTAAGCACTATGCGAGCCACATTATTACTCTTCTTGGGGCACACAAAGGTGTCCCAGGTATTTTATAATCCTATAGTGTATACTACAAAAAAATTAAAAATCATGTGTGAAGAAAAGGTGGTAACCCTACCTCTCCCCACTCCACTTGAGCTCAGTAACGTCCACTTTAGGCCGCTCAAACTGCACGCATGTGCAATGCACGCTTTCCTTCTCTAGCTGAGCTTGTGAAACAACCACTATATATGTGAGGCCCTCTTTGAAACCTGGCCAATGTGGTTCCAGTGAATTCTATCTTTAACACAGTTGAAATGTTTCCTAGGTAGAATTAATAGCTCACTAATTTATTTTTACTTGTCTGGAATTGCTCTTAAACTCTGAGCCAAGCATTGTGAAACAACTTATTAATTACTGGTAGTTTACTGATTTCTGAGCTCTGTCCACTTCTGAAAAACAGTCTAATTATCTACCTTCATTTCTGTCTAAACAAGTGGAGTGATAAGGTCACAGGCATACTCTAGTACTTTTATATTTTAACTACAACACAAGGGTGCGTATCCCACCGCACCTAAGTCAACTGGTCTTAAAACCTAACTTTTATTAGTTCACAAATAAAATATTGAAAAAGTGTGTGAAACAATGAATTGTGTTTTTACTAAAAGGGGGCACCTCAAAAAATGAAAGATGAGAGATTACTATGGTGGTCACTATCTAACCATGGGTCTTTAGAAGCAGGGGAGATATTTGCAGTATTAATCTGATCAGAATCTCTCTGGCTGTATAATAGAACTGCCTGATCTGTTGGGCTGGCTTTGCTGCAAACTGTCTAGCTGCAGGAGGCTACTTTAATACCCTACCTGTCAATAAGATAGATAACCTGACAGATGCCTATAAGCTGTTTAAAATAAATATCTTTCAACAGTTGTACAGCTCAGCTTAGATAATTCTATCATTAGTTCTATCTGTAGAATATGCTTAGTATCCAATCTACAGCTCTACTTCAGCCGATCCATCTATATCGGTAGTACTACAATTGCTACCTTGTTGTAGATAATATGCCATATCTAATGACCACTATTCATCTCTCATCAAAAAGAGGTGCTTAACCCCCACTGAAGCCATGTATACCCACAACCCAAAAACTCATCAAATGAACTGAAAGTCCAAAGAACCTACATGTTTCGCTTTAAAGAAAGCTTTGGCAGGGTTAAAGTCCAAGAGATAAAGGAAAAGGAGTGCATAGGGCTTAAAAATATTGTGGGAGGTGAAAAATTATCCCCACATGGCAAATCATAAAATGGCTGACTTGTTTTTGTTTTTCTCCTATATATAGGCAATCCCTCAAAAAAGGACGCTACGTCTGCGTGCGTATGGTGTATGACGTAATTTACATGTTTGCCGTTATTGCAAATCTTTATGTGCGATCATATAAATTTATTCACATAGTCGTGATGCCAGCTTGTGGCAAAATAAAAGAAGGCACTCTAGTTCTATAAGAATATGATTGCCTTCATACATTCACAACACTGTTATATTTCATCTTGTGGGGAAATAGGAGAAGACACTCTCAGTTCTTACACTTAGCCCTTGTACACACGGTCGGACATTCCGACGGAAAATGTCCAATCGGACCGTGTTTTTGGATAATCCGACCATGTGTAGGTTTCATCTGACTTTTTCCGTCTGAATTTCCGACCAACAAAGTTTGAGAGCTGGATATAAAATTTTTCCGACAACATGATCCGATCTGACTTTGTCCGATCGTTTGTAGAGAATTCCAATCGGACAAAGTGCCACGTATGCTCAAATCAAATTCCTAGACCAAAGCTATTGGCTACTAGCCTGAACGTAGTCCCGTCTAAATAACGTCATCACGTTATGAACGATCGGATTTTCCGGCAACTTTGTCCGGCCGTGTGTATGCAACACCAGTTTCGGACAAAATCCGTCAGAAAAAATCCGACGGATTTTGTTGTCGGAATGTCCGACCGTATGTACAAGGGCTAAGAGTATACATATTTTATAAATATTACACACCAACTCTAAAATATCAAAAAAGCGCATATAGAATATTTTTATTTCATTTTATTTTACAAAGCCATTATCTTAATTTAATAAATTCTTAATTATTCAAACATATAAATGTATATTATCTTGGTATATATTTATTTTATTTATTTACAAGATATCCAGGTATCAGCTGCACAGCCTATTTCATTTTTATTATTAATTGTGTACACAGGGTAAAAAAGTAAAACCCTCATTTAACTCATGAAATGCTTTTGAATTTAAATGGAAGATCCATCTTGCCTCTGCTTTTGACAATCTTTTGTCCAGATCCCCTTTTCGAGGACCCTGTTCAATGATTCAAAATTTTTAATTAAATAATTGGTCACTGTGTCTTTCTCTCATATGTCCTGCCAGAGTTCTCCCCCTTTTTAGAGTTATGTAATTTATATGCTCCATGACACGTCGTCTAAATTGGCACATTGTCTTGCCAATATATATAAAAGAGAACATGGACATTGAGCGGCATAGATAACTCCTTTGGAGATACAGTTAAATAATGACTGTAATTGATTATCATCATTCTTAGGATTACAGAATTTCTTGATCGTGGGGACATATCTGCAAGCCTTACTGTGGCCGCATTTAAAACAGCCTTTTGGTTGTTCAGGCAGGCAGGTAGAGTGTTGTTTTTGATTTTTAACTTTATCCAGGTGACTGTGCACTAATAGATCATTCAAGTTTCTTCCCCTTCTATAGGTAATCATGGGATTCTTGGAAAGGATCTTGCATAAATCTTTGTCATCATGCAGAATCTCCTAATATCATCTAATGATGTTAAAAATCTGCCCTGATTGATTCAAATAGGTTGCTATAATTTGCATACCTGATTGGGGATCTGTTTTTCTTTCCTTAGGGTCCAAGAGAGTTTGTCTAGGTACTTCTCTCACTCTAGTGTATGAATTTCTTAGATCTTGAGTTTTGTAGCCTCTCTTAAGAAAACGTCCCACTAGTAGTTCACTTTCAGCTTGAAATGCTTCTTCAGAAGAGCAATTCCGTTTCGCTCTCATGAATTGGCCTGTGTGGATTCTATGAGCAGCATGTTTGAACATCTGCAGCAGGATCGTGCATCAGCTGTAGGATTGTGCAGCGAGTTTGGGGATCGGCATCAAGCAGCGGTAGCAGGGATAGGGCATCTCCTCCATTCTTCCATCTTGGCGGCCGTGCTTCTCCTACCCTCCTCCTAGACGTCCAATAGGATCACTTGTCCTTTCAGCCAACAGGGTGACAGGTCTTAAAACTCGCTTCCTGATTGGCCAGGAGGGGGATCAGTGTTTTAACAGTGAATATTAATTTGCTGTTGTAACACACCTGGGTGGGGCCTGTTCACATTCTATGCGCCCGATTTTGAAGCCTATTAGAGTCTCTGGCTCTAATCAGGTGCTTCAAAAGAACACCCACCCCACATTGGAATCCATGCGCCTGGCATCCAAAAAGGGACTGGACGCATGGATAGGGGGGCGGCACCCGTGCACCTTTAATGGACGGTCCGTCCCTGGGTGAAAGGCAGAAGGAAATGCTAAAATAAAATAATGGTCAAATCAAAACTGTCAGCCATGTCAAAAAGAAGTTCTATTTTTTTTTTATATAGCTAATGCTTAACCAGTTCCTGACTGGCACACGCAGATGTATGTCGACAGAACAGAATAGCACGGCTGGGCAAATGGGCATACCTGTACATCCCTTTGAATTTGTCGCCGTACCATCGCATGCGCGCCGCCGGCTGGGAGCTCTGTGAGTTGGGTCGCGGGTATCTCCATCCCCATCTCACGGAGAGGAAGAACGGGGAGATGCTAATGTAAACAAGCATCTTAAGTGGTTAAAGCAGAGCTAAACCCATCAATTTAACTGATTCTCAAAACAGTTACCATACATCCAAGGCTTGCCATGAATACCTGTCACAGTTGCTAAACTGAACTGTCAAGTAATCAAATGGCTGGTGTCATAACTGATCACATGTACAGCACCTTGGCAGCGGCATATCAAGCAGAGGCCTTGATGCCAGCTTCCTTGATTGTAAAGGTTTGGAGGGTTTAGTTCAGCTTTGAATGCAGCAAAGTAACCAAAGACAAGAAGAATCTATTTATTTTTTATGGCTTACCACATTTAAAGTGTAAGTTCGCCTGCAGCAAGATTTTTCCAAAATACCCAAGTTTTCTATGCGATTTTATATCCTGTAAATAGCACATACCAGCAATCCACCTCCACGGTAGCTAGAATTTAGAGAGGGCCTCATATGTATGGTGGTGGTGTCAACTTACAGAAGAATGCATTGTATAACTTCCTTTCTCTCAGTTTGCCGCATCACTTGTGATACCCATGTGCAAGGGGCCAAAAACTGTGTGTAAAGAACTGATTGATGTTGAGTATAAGTGTCTAAAGGTGTGTAAGCATACAGACAAATATAGATGGGTAACATTTTTCTTCATTGTTAATATTGTAATATCTTCATTTATATTTATGGCATCCACGTACACTAAAAAGTAAATTACTGCACTCAATAGAAAAATGTTCTATTTTTGTTTTACTGCTCTGTACTTAATTACTGTATTACTGATCTATCCTCCGCTGTGTGCATTGTTCCATAGACAACAATGCATCTCATTTCAGATCAGTAAAAAACTCAGCATTTTGTTTCTCTAAGGCCCCTTTCACACTGATGTCCCGTTCAGGCCCGCCTGTCAGTTTTTCAGGCGGACCTGAACGGGTGCTCCATAGACATGTCCGCTGACATCCGACCCGCTCCGATCCAAAAAAGTGTAACGGAGGAAAAAGCTATTTTTCCATCCATCTGCGGATCAGATCGGGTGACGACGGGCACTGTGGTCCGTCGTCATCCGATCTCCCATAGGGGAGAGCGGCGCTGTGACAGGTCTGTCCCTGCGTAGTGTGCAGAGACGGACCTGTCATCTCCCTGCTCAGCGGGGATCGACGGAGTGATCCCCGCTGAGCAAACGGATATCCACGGGGCGGATCAGAACTGATCCGCCCCGTGTGAAAGGACCCTTATATACAACAGTAAACAGTTTAGAAAAAGGTGTCCTATCATTATATTACCAAAAAATAAAGTGACATGGATTGATGAGCTACATCTATGTCTGGATTAGGGGTGAACTGGGTTCATATCTGAACTCGGTCCAAACCCTGAAAGCTGTCACAGGATCGTATTCCCACCAACCCAATGAACTGTGGGCAGGAGGCCCCGTCGTTGTATGTAAACAAAGGGGTGGAGATGGTGATGACATCATTGACCTAAAATGGCTACATGTAATTTTCCCAATATGGCCATCCGGCCCCAAGCTTTCCTGCCCATTTGTCTAACTGTAGTTCCGGCCCACAGCCCATTGGGCCAGCAAAACAACTAACTTCCAGGTTCGGACTGAACACAAGCTCAGCCCTGTTCTGGATGAAATTTTTTTAGCAACCTTCTCTTAAAAAATGACAAGTGCTTCCACTGATGGCCTTCTTCCGAACATCCTGATTGCATGGTTGTTATGCTGATTATTCTTTATTTTCCGAATCCCCAATTTTCGAGCAAGTATACAGATCAGGGATATCAAAGAAAAGTCTGTGCTTATTTGCAAGCTTGACCCAGATAACGGATTTAGGCCTCTTCCACACAGGATGGATCCGTGATGATCCGCCCCGTGGACATCCGCTTACTCAGCAGGGATCGCTCCATCGAGGAGTGGGACACTCCCAGAGTGCTGATGTACTGGTATTATAAGAGGCTGATACAAAGTCAAATGCAGGTATTAATATTATTTGAATTAAAAAAACTTTTAATAAAACACAAAACAGCATTTACTGTTTTTTTTTTTTTTTTAAATCTACATGAAGTTTAGCTTTAAGTTAGCTTATATATGTATGATCAGACTTTTATGGTACTGTATTTAAATAATTGTTGTTCATTTAAATATTCAATTGAAATGTTTTCATTTAATTTAAATTATGTCTAAGGATTGAATGAGGATTGTGATAAAAGGACATTCTAATGAATCACAGAATAACCTTCACAGTTTATTTAAACTATATATGAACTTGATTTATGTTTTTTTGTTTCTGCTGGAAGTATTTCTCGCTTGAAAGCCTTTGCTATATACCGAATAAAACCATTCTGGAAGGTTAGGAAGTAGGTAAGCACATATCCATTTGGTTCTCATTCATCTATGGTTATAAATATTGCCTGCATTGTAATTGTATTAATTCAAGCTTGACTTCAGTCAAAACTTTTTTTCTTTTTGGATAATATGAAAAATAAGAGCTAGTGCATTGGCATAAGGCTAGGTTTACATTTGAGTAGATGGAGGCTGGTTGTTTGACATGAATATGCCTGAAAAACATTGGTTAGGCACACGTCACAGAGGTCACAGGGATAGAAAGACACTGACAACAATAAAATGTTTCAAATAAGTTCTAATCTATCCCCACCTTAATAAAAGTGATGTGGTTCTGATATCATCGTTGTCCCTGTTAGACAATTTTCCCATCACTTCCAGTCCCTACAACACTCAGTTATCAGGACAGGAAGTGAAAGGAAATGTCTCCAAGGAGGAACTCAGACAAGAAAGGTTCTAGCCCTTCCCTACTCTATTCAAAGCTATCAAAAAAGTGTTTAATGGAGTTGTACTTTGAATTTGGGATGGAAAGAACACAAAGAAAATTAACTTCAGTGCTTCAGGTAAATACTACAAGTATGAATTCCTCTACAGTACCTGCAGCTACAGAGGTCAGTGAGGGCTTTTTTCAGCTAATTACAAACATCCGGGCCCTACAGCCTTATTGAAAAAAAAAACAATTGAATTCAAATCCAGCCACTTGATCTTACTGCTCAAAGAAAAACTTCCAGGAGTTGAAGAGTCATCAGAAAAAAAAACACACAAACAAGAGCGCTGTTGGAAGGTGGTCACTAGGTAGTATTAAAACTGAAAAAGTGGCAAGACCATGAAACATATGGCAACTAGTTTGCTTGTGGTTCAAGGCTCCTCCATTTGAGCATTGTGGCTTCCTCCCAGGCTTCTGCAGTTCCTGTGAGGTCATTTCCTGTCCAACTGTGTGTCACTTCCTGCAGGATGACTTTTTGGAATCTGCAGTACAATCTCTCCACACTGAACATCATCTCTCCAGTTGATTCTGGCCTCTCCCTTGGAGTCACCTGTTTGTCCCGCGATTCTTGTGGTCCCTAAGGCTGATATGCTATTACTGTCATCTTTCAAGTGTCACAGTGATCTTTTTACCATAGCATAATTTATTTTAAAGAGCCATTTAAAGAGGTTGTAAACCTCGTTAAAAAAAAAAAAACCTGCAAGACAAAGGCATAATGAGCTAGTATGGATCGCATACTAGCTTATTATTAAATACTTACTTTAGAACGATGCACTGAATCTTTGTAAGCACCTGAGAACATGGCTGACATCTTCCACCGGAGTTACTTCCGGGTTCCCCGCTCCGGCGCTGTGTATGCATGTGGGAGCCGTCGGTCACGGCATAAGCCCTGAAGAAACAGTACCAGCGGCCTGTTTCTTCAGTGAGCATGCGCAGATGATGTGGGCAGCAGCGCATATACTGAATCTCTCCTAAACTGTGCAAGGTTAGGAGTAGGGTTGTCCCGATACCACTTCCTTAGGACCGAGTACAAGTACCGATACTTTTTTCAAGTACTCGCCGATACCGATTAACAATACTTTTTTTGAATGTTATGTGACAGTTTTCAAAGCACAATACAGATTAGGTGGCACTGATAGGTGGCATTGGCAGATGGCTGGCACTGATAGGTGGCTGGCACTGATAGATGGCATTGATATGTGGCTGGCACTGATAGGCTGCACTTATGTGCATTCGGCACTGATAGGTGGCATTTATGGGCACTGATGGGCAGGCCAGGCACTGTCATGCCATGAGGAAAGGATGCCTGCGACACCCATCTTGGTAATCCTTGCACTCAGTCGCATTAAAAGCAGCAGCGGCCATCTTATTACATCCAGCCCGAACTATATGGGCTGGGTGTAATAAGATGTCCACTGCTGGCTTGCTGCAGCCAAGTGCAGAGTGTACGCCGACACAGAGCGTCACTTCCGTTGTTCCTAGCCAATGACTTCCAGTTGCGCCGGGTCGCTCTCCCAGGTATTGGATCTGGCATCGGGAACATTTGCGCGAGTACAAGTACTCACGCAAATGCCCAGTATCGGTCCCGATACCAATATTAGTATCGGTATCGGGACAACCCTAGTTAGGAGATACTCATGGTACCTACAGGTCAGCCTTGTTATAGGCTGACCTCTAGATAAAAGTGGTGTAACAGAGTTTATACAAGAAAAAGACAACTTCTCTGGTGTCTAGGTCTTCAAAGTGTAATACCGACAGTTTTAAAAGGTAGTGTCAAAAAGGTCTTGCAGCCCTCCTCCGAATATTGGGTATTCAAATACTGGAGAAAACAAAACAAGAAAGGAAGGCGCACTGACCTAGTGCATTACCATAGATAGAGCTTTATTAAAAACAGAACATATAGCAAAATGGCTACTCACAAACGAATATTGATAAAAGGCATTGATAAAAGGCGTTTTAGGGGAGAACCCCTTTCCTCAGAGCCAAGATGGGCGTCTTGGCTCTGAGGAAAGGGGTTCTCCCCTGAAACGCATCAGCCGTTTGTGTTGGGGTATTAGTCGATTCATCTGACATCAGATCTGGACGTGTGGATGTTCGGTGTGATGGACCCATTTGTATTGATTATGCCTTTTATCAATACTCATTTGTGAGTAGCCATTTTGCTATATGTTCTGTTTTTAATAAAGCTCTATCTATGGTAATGCAGTTTATAATCACTTTAATTTGTCCTTATGTGCTCAATAAACCTTTTTTAATGGAACCCGTGGACATATGCCTTATGTCATGAACTATTTAGATAGAAACATATATCAGTCTATCCAGCTGAACTCATTAATGGTGCTTTAGCACTACCTAGTGACCACCTACCAACAGCGCTCTTGTTTTCATGTTTTTTATAGTTAATTCGCTAGTAAATGTAAATTTTAGAATGTAAATAGCCTGCTTACTGTTACAACTTAAACACCCTAATTTTCAGGGTTGGGGAACATGTAGACACTGAATGTGTAAAGAGAGCACGAGAGAGTGAGAAAAATAAATATTTATTTGGAATACCTACTCATATTCTCAAGATACATTTAATTGAATACCCACTTAGATTGACACTTTTGCACTGCTGTTCAAGGTTATATATAGAACAGAATTTTGTGTAGACAAAGGAGTTCAATTTTGAAAATATATTCATATACACATTACCTGTACATTGTTGCTTCTTTTGTTCCGTAAAACTGGAAACTCTGTCTCTCAGCCACTGAAAAGTGTCTTTGGGCTTCACCCACAGTGTAAAGGTTTAGGTTATATCCAGTAATTCGTCCATTTGGGAATAGTGGTGGAAGCCAACTGACCTCAATTGTGTGACTGCTAGAGCTGTAAAGAGTCTCAATCTGTGGTGCAACTGAAGGTACTGTAATTTAGAGTTACATATTCTATAGTTAGATGAATTTTATTTTTAAAGTGTGCATACACTATACATGAAAAATATGGTTATAGAAATAGAGTGAAACTTTTAAAATTTGCTTAGTCAGTAGTTCATTCGATTCATTCTTGCTATCTTGTAAATATTTAAAGCTGCTGTTTCTGTCTTTGCAAAAAACTCACCATGCCTTTTTAAGATGTACAAAATTGCAGCATACAAAGCTGCCAAGCAAAAAATAAATAAAAAATACAAAACAGAAAAAAAATTAAGTGATAGCAAAACAATTGCCTCCTCATCAATGTTGCCAGTGCTGAGGTCACCCAAGAGGATGACAGACCTAAGACCAGTGAAGTGCCTTTACATTTCTTTTTACCACACACTTACAAATCTATTGCTGTTAGCTTACTAACCTAACTGCCTTAGGCTCTTGTGGGGAGCATATAGGGAAAAAATTCTGTCAGATTTGATATTTTTTTAAATTTCATATTTAATTTACTTTAATTTTAAGATAACATTTAAACGAGCATGCTTAAAAATTCCAGCCCAGCAGACTACACTTATAGGTTGTATCCCCATAAAATTTCAGGCCTGTTGCTATATAGGTATGCTCTTCAACATTTTTTCTAAGAGGGACCAAACAAATTAGCCATCTGTTAAAATAATCATCTCCACAACAGATTGACTTGCATTTCACTGTCCCAGAGGAGTCCCTGTTATACAAGGTGCTAAGCCTTCTCCCAGTGAATTGGCAGTGGGGTTTATTGGGCCCTTTATCTGTTCCACACACAACAAATTATTTGCAAAAAACATGGACATTGATTTAAGATACCGTATATGATTCAAATTCAAATAAAACAAATTTTCACTTCTACAATTTTTAAAATTTGCATGAACAAAAAATCAGGGGTATTCTTCTTGTGTTAAATCTGAGTTTTGTCTTTACCGAGGGGATTACAGCCTTTCTCAATCTTTTTAACAAGGAGGAACCATTAAAAAAACTTCAAGGTCTCAAGCCACCACTGTTTATATTTATTATATCTACAGCTTATTAAAGGACATTAGTGTGAGCAGTAATTTTAGATATACAAATAAATAATAGAAAATAAGGTATGTGTAGTATTTAGCATATTTGACACTTACACTGCATTCACACCTTAGTGTGTTTTTTTAGGCATTTTTTGGGGTGTTTGTATAACTGTTTTTGAGCATTTTTGAACATTTTTGTACAGTGTTTTTAAAGGGTTTTTGCACCTTTGGCAATTTTCTATTAGCCACCAGAGACAAATATAATCTGGTTAATCGTTTGTTGCTATGTTTTTCAGCTTTTTCATCTGAATTTATTTATTATTTATTTATTGTTATTATTTATTAAAAATGTTTTATCGAGTTTAGGGTTAGGGGTTAACTTATTTATTTAGTTATTTTATTATTCATTCCCTTATTATTTATGTATGCTGTTAGGTTAGGGGTTAGATTAGAATAAGGGTTATGGGGTTAATATTAGGCTTAAGGTTTGGGGTTAGGATTATTTTATTTATTATGTATTTTGTTTATTATTGATTTACTTTTTTTTTATTATTTCTTTTAAGCAGAAACACGCTAAAGGTAGAGCAGCAAAAAGCACTAAAGCGCTCAAAAATGCTTGAATCAAGCGTTTCCATGCATTTTCATGGCACAAAATAAACACCAAAAACACACCAATTTGCCCAATTTGAGCTACAAAAAAGGTCCAGAACTTTTTTCAACTTCAGGCGACTTATAGTGGAGATATGAACCATCTCCATAGAAAATTATTTTTTTTTTTTCTTCTGCAGCATTTTGGAGCTTTGAGCTGAAGTGTGAATGGGGCCTTAGGGCTGTTTTATAACACAAATGTGTTTTCAGCAATGATAACAACCAAAAAAATAATAATAACGGACAAAAAAAAACAAACATAGATTATGAACATTGTAGTGCTTCCTTAGGGCTGCTAGTTGCTAGTTGGTGGGAAGTTCTCCCTTGCATTGAAGATCAGTGAAATAGTGCCCCCTTTAACTGATGGTCAATTAAGTGACAATTTACATTGGTAGTCAGTGTAGTGCCCCTTACGCTGGTGGCCAATAAAATGACCCTTTACATTGGTGATTTGGTGGAGAAGGCCCCACTTACATTGGTGGTCTGTAAGTATATTGGTGGTCAGTGGAAATAATGCCCCTTACATTGGTGGCCAGTGGTACTTATGCCCCTCTTACAGATATCTGAAAAGATTATCGATGTCAGTAGCCGAACACCCTCCTGTTCGGTTCGCTGAGAACATGTGAACACGCAGAATGTGTGAACACGCAGAACATGCGAACATGCAGAACACACGAACACCGTTAAAATCTATGGAACACGAACATGAATAATCAAAAGTGCTTATTTTAAAGGCTTATATGCAAGTTATTATCATAAAAAGTGTTTGGGGACCTGGGTCCTGCCCCAGGGGACATGTATCAATGCAAAAATGTTTTTTAAAAATGGTCTTTTTTTTGGGAGCAGTGATTTTTTTAATGCTTAAAGTGAAACAATAAAAATGAAATATTCCTTTAAATGTGGAATATTCCAGCAGCTTTCGAATTTGCCACGAACACTGCATATTGTTCGCTGTTCGGCGAACAGGCGAACACCCAATGTTTGAGTTGAACTTACGTTCAACTCGAACATCGGGCTTATTCCTAGTCAGTAGTAACTTATAAATGGTAGAAATTGTTCATTGCCCAAGGAATCACTAGCATGGAAGCCTGTTTGAAAAAGTCTGTCATAGAGATTCATCATACTACTAGAGGTATGGATTTCATATCCCATTTCTAACTCTTTGGTTGGTTAATTTAATTAATGACTCATAAGAAATGTAATGAGAGCGAGTCCTTTTCATTATTCAACACTGGATCAAGAGATGGCAGAAGTGGAATAACGAACTACATTGCCAAAGGGCACTCCTCTCTACACAGATATTAGAATCTACAAATCAGAATGATCCATGTTAGCTCTCGCAGATCAGTTTACTCATCCATATTCAAATTCCTTTATATAATGTATATGATAAAGAAATATTAAGTAATAAAATGAAAGAGAATTCAAACTGAGCCCATTTTATTACAAATGTCATTCTTACCTCCATTTGGAAGTGTCCTGTAGGCAGGGCTAGCTGTAGAATAATACTGCATATGACAAATGATCCATATTACTCTAAACCAATACTCAGTGTAGGGCTGCAGGTTAGTCACAGTAAATGATGTTTCTGTTACTGGCTGTATTCCAAGTAAAATGACAAAACCACACAACAAAACACGTTAGTATTTCCAAATGTATTTTAAGGAGAAATGCATTTTATTGAATCGTATAAGATAGTAGAAAGCATCACATTAATGGAAAATATCCAAAAAATAAGCTACTAATGTTTCAGAAAAAAATATGAATCCATCCACAACATGTAGGGTAGACCATACGAAATATACCCAATTATTCATTGTATGGGGTTAACATATAAAACAGTCAAATTATTTATAAAGTGCTATTATTGATACATCCATTTCCCTCCAAATAAAATTTCCAACACTTGAATTTGCTGTTTACACATTAAATGTTGGTTATACCTGCAGTGTGTATAATATTTGTTACATTTGACTAAAAGACTTTCCAAAGCCACAGTAGTGTGTTGTTGTGTGTGATTATATGACTCGAAGGCCACTCTAGCAAGCTTTAAGAACACCTAATGATGCTTAAAGTGCTATTTTCTTCCTGTGTGCATCAAAATTTAGTACTTTAAGGGGGAATAAACTGCTCCTTAAGTAAAACATTCACTTGAGTTTTACCATTTCACTGTGTTATATAAAAAGCATACTTATGTAATATCATGTTAATTACCAGACTTTGGTTGTTATATTTTGAGGTAAATTTCCGGGGCTGTGCTCATTAATTTAAGGCCTTTTGTCCCAAGAAAAATTAGGCTACAGAAGCTAAAAGATATAAGGTGCAATCAAGACAATGCCAAAATGAGATTTATTGTCATCCCATCAAGGGCATTATAGGAAAAAAAAGACCCTCTGCTGATGGTCAGCATGCGGTGTTGATGGTACCATGCTCTGGTCCACACAGCCCTTTTGTGATAGGCCAGGAGGAGAGGGAAATGTAGATAAAACCTCAGTGCCGGGGTCTATGAGACCTGCAAGACTGACATCTGAGTGACTTGGAAGTACAGTGGGAGCAATACTAATTCCTAAATGTAAGCAAACAGCTTTATGGAATGTAGAAGAAAGCATACATGATGGGATGGGATTTTTGAGACAGAGAAGGGTTTAACAACTATTGGCTATGCTTGTGGAGGTGACCACAATAATACCAAGACATCCTGTCAAACTTAAGTGGCAAGAGCAGTGATAACTGTAATGCTGCGTACACACGATCAGAATTTCCGACAACAAATGTTCGATGTGAGCTTGTTGTTGGAAATTCCGACTGTGTGTAGGCTCCATCAGACATTTGCTGTTGGAATTTCCGACAACAGATGTTTGAGAGCTAGATCTCAAATTTTCCGACAAAAAAATCCGTTGTCGTACATTCCGAGCGTGTGTACACAATTTCAAGGCACAAAATTCCATGCATGCTCTGAATCAAGCAGAAGAGCTGCACTGGCCATTGAACGTAATTTTTCTCGGCTCGTCGTATGTGTTGTACGTCAGCGCGTTCTCTGCGATCGGAATTTCCAACAACATTTGTGTGACCTTGAGTATGCTAGACAAGTTTAAGCCAACATCCGTCGGAAAAAAATCCATCGAACAGCAGGTGATTTCATGAACAGATTCCCTGGTGAACAAGAACAAAAGAGAACAGATATCACTTTTGTGATATGCAAGTCTGTTCAGTTTTTAGCTGTAGGATGTACAGCATCTGGACCCTTGCAGACCATTATTATTTTTTTATTTTTGCAGACCTGGACGGTAATGAGATGTATACAAATGCACATCTGTTTGCTTCCGTCTGCCTTTAAACTAACATGAAGCTTCTGACTGGCGGACCTTATCAGACTACCCATGTGAAAGGGACCGAATAATGACACAATCCACAGCAACCAGTAAGTTTTCACTGTTCAGACCACAGTAAACTAAACTCTGATAAATTGCATTGTGTTTTCTTATACAAATCATTTATTACAACCGCAGAAATGGCCTGTGTTAATGGAACCTCCTATTTTAAAGGTACTTATCTAAAGGTGGTTATAGCCAGATTAATATATAGCTGGTCTTGCAGGGACTAGCGAAATTCCAATCAGTGTGTGGCCATCCTTGTCCAACAGAAGTCAATCATTAGATCGCCTTCTAATGAACTGACAAGTTCAACCACAGCGTGCATGTCAGTGATGTTGGACACATTACCTGCGTATATTCCCATTCTCCTGGAATGCTGACATATTTACTCTGAATTATATACGTTACTTCTGATATATTTGCTGCATTCCACCTTAATGTTATATTGTGTGACCCAGCGGAGGATAAAACAGGAGGTGTTGGTTCAAAAACACAGTCTGTAAAACAAAATAAGGTTAAATTATTTTGACCAAACAATTGTTTTCAATTTTCTTAGATCAAAGTAGAACAAATAAATAGTTGCATGTGTATTCTATAAAAAAGTTTTCTTTTGTTACTACAAATTTTTAAAAATGTACCCTATGTAAGATTGTATTAAAACTGGAAGAATACATTATCCCTTAAAAGGATACTTCTTTTCCTAAATCTTATTTAGTTACCCTCCATCCTGCAATCTCTAACATCTGGAAACCGTGTTTGGTCATAACCAAACATTGGGTTGATTTACTAAAGGCAAAAAGGCTGTTCACTTTACAAAGGAAGTTGGACTTTGCAAGTGAATTGTACACAGAGCTTATTGAACAAGGTGATATTAGTGGTATGTTGCATCTCTGTCTGTTTTGTTAGTTATAATTTGCAATTAATTTAGAGTAACATAAATGACAGACATAAAATAAGCCTGTACTGAGAGGCCATTTAAAATGTTATTGCTGGCCTCTTAAAAATTGCTTATTGTCTGGATTTTTATACTAATGAAATGGTTTTGTTTAGTTTTTTTTTACTTTACTGAAATGACCTGGCCTTGCAAATTAGGTATTCTAACTCCAGTTTGATGTTCTGCATTCCAGGCATTCGTCCCGAGGCGCATACTGCCCTAAATGTTAATACACTTGGTGCACCGTCCAGCCCCATCCAGCAGCAACAGCTGTCATCCTCTCATGGTATTTTACAAGCAGGGCCGGATGGCGCACCTGTGCCTTCTACCCAAACCTAAACACCAAAGTCTCATGCACAAAGGCTAAACATCCAGTGTGTATGAGGCCTTAGACAGCTACATATCTAAAATGTGAGCCAGAGACAGACAGGAAACTAGCATTTTTAGGGAGGATCACAATGGCAGTCTACATATTTTAATACATACTAGACATATGCATTAGTTTTTGTCCGAATGCATTTTCGTCCGAATTTCAGCTATTTTCGTTTTCGTTTTGACAAACGATAACGAAAGCACAGAATCCGACATAAATAAATGCTTTATTTTCGTTTTCGTTGTTACAACAGTTCGATATAGAATAGGAGATTCGACGTGACTCTGACAATAACAATCTGTGTCTATAGAACCTGTGGTCGAATGTGCCTAACCTTACCGCTATTAGTCCAAGATTATATAGAGAAAATATTCGACAGAGAAAAAATATTTGACAGAGAGAAAAGATTCTGCAAGTTACTGTCCTAAAAAGTGTTTGGGGACCCGGGTCCTGCCCCAGGGGACATGTATCAATGCAAAAAAAAGTTTTAAAAACGGAAGTTTTTTCGGGAGCAGTGATTTTAATAATGATTAATGATGATTAAAAGTGTAATATTCCTTTAAATTTCGTACGGGGGGGGGGGGGGGGGGGTCTATAGTATGCCTGTGAAGGGGCGCATGTTTCCCGTGCTTAGAACTGTCCCTGCACAAAGTGTCATTTATGCAGTAAAAAAAGTCCTTTAAAATCACTCGCAGCTATTATGAATTGTTAGCTCCGTAATACAGAGAACACTCATTGTAAGTCATTGCTAAAAAAAAAAAAAAAAAAAAAAAAAAAAAAAAAAAAGCGTGGGGGTCCCCCAAATTAATTACCAGGCCCTTCAGGTCTGGTATGGATATTAAGGGGAACCCTGCGTCAAATTTAAAGAAAAATTTGATGTGGGGTTCCCCCTAAATATCCATACCAGACCCTTTATCCAAGCACGCAACCTGGCAGGCCGCAGGAAAAGAGAGGGAACAAGAGAGCGGCCCCCCTCCCTCCTGAACCGTACCAGGCCACATGCCCTCAACATTGGGAGGATGCTTTGGGGGTCTGTGACCCCTCAAAGCACCTTGTTCCCATGTTGATGCAGAGAAGGGCCTCATCCCCACAACCCTGGCCGGTGGTTGTGGGGGTCTGCGGGCGGGGGGCTTATCAGAATCTGGAAGCCCCCTTTAACAAGGGGACCCCCAGATCCCGGCCCCCCCTGTTTGAAATGGTAAGGGGGTACAAAAGTACCCCTACCATTTCACAAAGAAAGTGTAAAAAATAGTTAAATAGGACAAACACACTTTTGAAAAATTCCTTTATTAAAAATAAAAAAAAAATTAAAAAAAGATTCCAGCGGTGGTAATCCACTCTTGCTATCCAGCGACAGACGATCATCTCTTCGGGGTCCAGCGATGGCTCATCTGAATCAGCGCAGCGAATCCATCCATCTTCTGTCTCCACGGAGGAGACACTGCAGGGATTCCGGCGGCCTGACGTTTGTTATATGCGGAGGGCGGGGTCACCCGTCACCAGACCCCGCACCCCTCTGACACAAGGGGAAGCCCGGGCTTCCCCGTGACGTATGGGTGACCCCGCACCCCTCTGATGTAACACAGGCAGGTTTCCGGTACATCAGAGGGGTGCGGGGTCACCCATACGTCACGGGGAAGCCCGTGTTTCCCCTTGCGTCAGAGGGGGGCGGGGTCAGGTGACGGGTGGCCCCGCCCTCCGCATATAACAAACGTCAGGCCGCCGGAATCCCCGCAGTGTCTCCTCCGTGGAGACAGAAGATGGATGGATTCGCTGCGCTGATTCAGATGAGCCATCGCTGGACCCCGGAGAGATGATCATCCGTCGCTGTAAAGAGTGGATTACCACCGCCGGAATCTTTTTTTTATTTTATTTTTAATAAAGGAATTTTTTCAAAAGTGTGTTTGTCTTATTTAACTATTTTTTACACTTTCTTTGTGAAATGGTAGGGGGACTTTTGTACCCCCTTACCATTTCAAACAGGGGGGGCGGGATTTGGGGGTCCCCTTGTTAAAGGGGGCTTCCAGATTCTGATAAGCCCCCCGCCCGCAGACCCCCACAACCAACGGCCAGGGTTGTGGGGATGAGGCCCTTCTCTGCATCAACATGGGGACAAGGTGCTTTGAGGGGTCACAGACCCCCAAAGCATCCTCCCAATGTTGAGGGCTTGTGGCCTGGTACGGTTCAAGAGGGAAGGGGGGCTGCTCTCTCGTCACCCCTCTTTTCCTGCGGCCTGCCAGGTTGCGTGCTCGAATAAAGGGTCTGGTATGGATTTTTAGGGGGACCCCCACATCAATTTTTTTTTAAATTTGACGCAGGGTTCCCCTTAATATCCATACCAGACCTGAAGGGCCTGGTAATTGAATTTGGGGGACCCCACGCTTTTTTATTTTTTATTTTTTATTTTTTTATCAATGACTTTCAATGAGTGTTCTCTGTATTACGGAGCCAACAATTCATAATAGCCGCGAGTGATTTTAAAGGACTTTTTTTCTTGCATAAATGACACTTTGTGCAGGGACAGTTCTAAGCACCAGAAACATGCGCCCCTTCACAGGCATACTATAGACACCACCCCGTACGAAATTTAAAGGAATATTACACTTTTATTGTTTCACTTTAATCATTATTAAAATCACTGCTCCCGAAAAAACGGCCGTTTTTAAAACTTATTTTTGCATTGATACATGTCCCCTGGGGCAAGACCCGGGTCCCCAAACACTTTTTAGGACAGTAACTTGCATATTAGCCTTTAAAATGAGCAGTTAAGATTTTGAACGTTGGAGTCCCATAGACTTTAACCACTTGACAACTGGGCACTTAAACACCCTTAATAACCAGACCAATTTTCAGCTTTCAGTGCTCTCACAATTTGAATGACAGTTACTCAGTCATGCAACACTGTACCCATATGAAATTTTCGTCCTTTTTTTCACACAAATAGAGCTTTCTTTTGGTGGTATTTGATCGCCTCTGGGTTTTTTATTTTTTGTGCTATAAATGAAAAAATACTGAAAATTTTGTAAAAAAATGCTTTTTTTCTTCATTTCTATTAATTTTTTTGTAAATAAGTAATTTTTCTTCATAATTTTGGCCAAAAATGTATACTGCTAAATATCTTTAGTAAAAATAACCCAAATTAGTGGAAATTTTTTATTCTCTGTGAAAGTTATAGGGTGTACATCACACCTGATGTACTGACAGCCTATCTCATTTCTTGAGACCCTAACAAGCCAGTAAAGTACAAAAACCCCCCAAATGACCCCATTTTGGAAAGTAGACATTCCAAGGTATTTAGTACATGGCACAGTTAGTTTTTTGAACTTGTCATTTTTTCCCACAATTCTTTGCAAAATGAAGATTTTTTTAAATTAAATTTTTTTTCACACCAAATTGTCATTATAACAGGTTATTTCTCTCACACAGCATGTACATTCAACATATGAAACCCCAAAATAAATTCTGCTCCTCCTCCTGAGTACGGCAATACCACATGTGTGAGACTTTTACACAGCCTGGCCACATACACACACCCAACATTGAAGTAGCAACTTCAGGCGTTCGAGGAGCATAAATTACCCATCTAATCTCTCAACCACCTATTACACTTTTGAAGGCCCTGGAGCACCAGGACAATGGAAACGCCCACAAAGTGACCCCATTTTGGAAAGCAAACACCCCAACGTATAATCTATGAGGCATAATGAGTCCTTTGAATGGTTCATTTTTTTCCCAAAGTTTTTGGAAAATGTGGAAAAAAAATGAAAATGCATTTTTTTTACAAAAAGTTGTCCATTTATAAGATATTTCCAACACATAGCATGTACATAGCAAAAATGACACCCCAAAATATATTCTGCTACTCCTCCTGAGTATGGCGATACCACATGTGTGAGACTTTTACACAGCCTGGCCACATACACAGGCCCAACATTGAAGTAGCAACTTCAGGCGTTCTAGGAGCATAAATTACCCATCTAATCTCTCAACCACCTATTACACTTTTGAAGGCCCTGGAGCACCAGGACAATGGAAATGTCCACAAAGTGACCCCATTTTGGAAAGCAAACACCCCAACGTATAATCTATGAGGCATAATGGGTCCTTTGAATGGTTCATTTTTTTCCCAAAGTTTTTGGAATATGTGGAAAAAAAATGAAAATGCATTTTTTTTACAAAAAGTTGTCCATTTATAAGATATTTCCAACACATAGCATGCACATAGCAAAAATGACACCCCAAAATATATTCTGCTACTCCTCCTGAGTATGGCGATACCACATGTGTGAGACTTTTACACAGCCTGGCCACATACACAGGCCCAACATTGAAGTAGCAACTTCAGGCGTTCTAGGAGCATAAATTACCCATCTAATCTCTCAACCACCTATTACACTTTTGAAGACCCTGGAGCACCAGGACAATGGAAACGCCCACAAAGTGACCCCATTTTGGAAAGCAAACACCCCAACGTATAATCTATGAGGCATAATGAGTCCTTTGAATGGTTCATTTTTTTCCCAAAGTTTTTGGAAAATGTGGAAAAAAAATGAAAATGCATTTTTTTTACAAAAAGTTGTCCATTTATAAGATATTTCCAACACATAGCATGTACATAGCAAAAATTACACCCCAAAATATATTCTGCTACTCCTCCTGAGTATGGTGATACCACATGTGTGAGACTTTTACACAGCCTGGCCACATAGAGGCCCAACATCTTAGAAGCATCATCAGGTGTTCTAGGAACATAACTTGCGCATCCAATTTCCTTACAATCTATCACATTTTTGAAGGCCCTTCATATTTCTAACATAGCACGTACATACCAAGTAAGGGGTAAACAAAAAATTACCTGTGGTTTTAGTAGTCCAATTGTCCGCAGGAGAGCCCTGATCCAGGCAGCAGGCAGGGACGTGGTTAGCGACAGTGAATGTAATTGTCCAGGCAGCAGGCAGGAATATTGTCCATCCTGGTAGTAAGCAGGAACATGGTCCAAGTAGCAGGCTATGAAATAATGGGGAAAGGGGTAGAGGCTTCTCCCGCCCAAATCTCTTTGAAGCCTCTGAGTCTCCAGTCCCTAATTCGGGAATAAGAAAACTAAAAAATTAGTTTTCTTCATCCAGAAAAACTATTCTGGAGCCCCTCACATATGTGAGACCCCTTTTGTTCCCACTAGCATAGCAGGGTAAAAGATCAATCCAAGAGGCAGGCAAAAAACGTGGTCAAACAGTCCATGGTCAGTTCCAGAGAAGGCAGAGGCAGGTACAGTTTAGCGTTAGGCAGAAGCGTGGTCGTATAACAGGCCAGGGTCAGTTCCGGAGAAGGCAGAGGTATGTTTAGCGTTAGGCAAAAGCTTGGTCGTATAACAGGCCAGGGTCAGTTCCGGAGAAGGCAGAGGTATGTTTAGCGTTAGGCAAAAGCTTGGTCGTATAACAGGCCAGGGTCGGTGTCGGAGAAGGCAGAGGTATGTACAGTTCAGTGCAGTGGCATAAGGGGTGTGGAGGAAAATGACAGGAAATGAGAATTACGTTTACCATACTTCCCTAATAATGTAGAGAAGTATGGTAACGGCGGAAGCATTCACCTATACAGAGGCCTGGTTGGGAAGGACAATCGGGACAATAAAATGTGGTGACTCTTCTAATTCCTCCTCTGGAGCACACCCGGCATTTTTTTCTGACGTCTGCAGCCTGTTTCATGGGGGGGGATTTTGTCAGGAAAGTGGCGCTCGTGGAGTCTGCTCACACAATCAGAGCGAATAGTTTCTGGTGGGCCTTCAGGGTACAAAAGGGCGGAAATAACTTCTTCTTGGTAGTACAAATAGGATACGGGGTTCTCTGTAGATTTTTGGTAAAGAACATAAGTGTTATACATGGCCAAACTGAAAAGATAAATGGACACTTTTTTATACCAGTGGCGGGATTTTCTTGTGGGAAGGTATGGTTGAATCATCTGATCGTTAAAGTCCACTCCTCCCATAAACAAATTGTAATCATAGATGCAGGCTGGTTTCTGGATTGGGCCGTTTCTTCTGGAGACTTCTATGTAGGTGTCATTATGTATTGTCGTCAGCATGTGGACGTTTCGTTTGTCCCTCCACTTGACAGCCAATAGCTCCTGGTTCCGCAAAGATGCCGTCTCCCCTCGTTGTAGCCTTTCATTGACGAGTTTTTGCGGGAAGCCCTTTCTATTGGCTCTCACTGTACCACATGCTGGGGTGTCTCTCCGGTGAAGATTGCGGAAGAGGGGCAAGCTCGTATAAAAATTATCCACATAAAGATGGTATCCCTTTCCAAGGAGTGGATAGACAAGATGCCAGACCACTCTTCCGCTGGCTCCAATGTACTCTGGGCATTCAGGGGGGTGCAGTTGGGAGTCCTTCCCTTCGTACACAAGGAAGGAGTAGATGTATCCCGTGGCTCGGTCACAAAGTTTGTACATTTTAACCCCATATCGGGCCCTTTTGCTGGGGATAAACTGTTTGATGCCAAGCCTGCCTGAGAATTTTACAAGGGACTCATCCACGGAAATATTCTGTTCGGGGGTATATAATTGGGGAAATTTTTCAGAGAAATAATTTAGGAGTGGCCGAATTTTAAATAGTTTGTCAAAAGCTGGGTCATTTCGGGGAAGGCACTGGGTGTTGTCATTGTAATGGAGGAACAGCATAATCATTAGGTATCGTGATCTTGGCATAAGGGATGAGAAGAGTGGCATGTGGTGGACAGGTTTGGTAGACCAATAGGAGTACAATTGTTTTTTTTTTTTGAAAGTCCCATAGAAAAAGTTAGGCCTAAGAAAATTTTGAATTCCTCTACAGTTAGTTCTCTCCACTGAAAGGGACGGGCATAACTAGAGCCAGGGTTGCTTACTATGTGCTGCTGTGCGTAGAGGTTGCACTGGGCCACAATGGACGATAGTAAGTCTTCGGTGAAAGCCAAATGAAAAAAATCTAGCATTGAAAAATCATCGGTGTTCACCTGGACACCTGGCTGGGCGGTGAAGGGGGGGATATTTGCTTCTCCGGAATTAGAGGGCAGCCACAGGGGGTGTTGAAGGGCATAGGGAAGGCTGGCATGGCCCCTATTCGAGGTGGACGGCACTGCTCTCGGGACTGCTCTCGAGGTGGACGGCACTGCTCTCGGGGTGGACGGCACTGCTCTCGGGGTGGACGGCACTGCTCTTGGGGTGGACGGCACTGCTCTCGAGGTGGACGGCACTGCTCTCGAGGTGGACGGCTCTGCGCTGCTGGTAGTAGGCTGCTGCTCCACGCCAGAACGCCTTCTTTTCATGGGCACATATTCCTCTTCTGATTCAGTATCAGACCCGCTGCTTGTAACGGGTTCATAGGCAGAATCCGAATCGGACAGAGAATCAGAGAGCTCCGCGCTGCTCTCATCGGTTATACTTAGAAGCTGGTAGGCCTCCTCGCTAGTAAAATATTTTTTTGCCATACTGGTGGCTGGTGAGGCTGCACTGGTGGGTACAGGTGGCACTGGTGGCACTGGTGGACACAGGCGGCACTGGTGGACACAGGCGGCACTGGGCACTATAGTGGCTTTGGTTGCACTGGTGTGGCTCTGGTGGCACTGATTAGCACACAGATGGCACTGGTGGGCACACAGATGGCACTGGTGGGCACACAGATGGCACTGGTGGGCACAGGCGGCACTGGTGGGCACAGGCGGCACTGATGTCACTATAGTGGCTTTGGTTGCACTGGTGTGGCTCTGGTGGCACTGACTAGCACACAGATGGCACTGGCGGGCACAGGTGGCACTGGCGGGCACAGGCGGCACTGGCGGGCACAGGCGGCACTGGTGGGGCACAGGCGGCACTGGTGGGGCACAGGCGGCACTGGTGGGGCACAGGCGGCACTGGTGGGGCACTGATGGGCACAGGTGGCACTGATGGGCACAGGTGGCACTGGTGTGGCACAGGTGGCACTGGTGTGGCACAGGTGGCACTGGTGTGGCACTGTAGTGGCACTGGTGTGGATCTGGTGTGGATCTGGTGGCACAGGGGTGGCACAGGGGTGGCACAGGTGGCACAGAGGTGACAGATGGCACAGAGGTGACAGATGGCACTGTTGTGGCACTGCTGATCACTGTTGTGGCACTGCTGGGCACTGTTATAGCACTGCTGGGCACTGCTGGGGCACTGCTGGGGCACTGCTGGGCACTGTTTTTAACACTCACGCTTCACTCTATAGCTCTCCTCTCCTCTCACGCTGCATCGGTGTGAGGAGAGGAGAGAGATGAACTTTTCATGACCCCCATGACGTTGTTGTTTACATTTTGTGATCGCTCCGTCATTGGACGGAGCGATCACGTGGTAAAGGACCGCTGCTATTGGCCCTTTACCGCGATCCGTGTTGCGCCGGGTCCCGTGAACCCGGCGAGCACGGATGTTCCGGTGTGCGCGCCCGAGGGGGCGCGCACGAACGATTCTCTGGGAGGACGTCATATGAGATAACAAACCTGTAGCCGTCATTTGGCTATAGGCCGGTTATTAAGTGGTTAATAGGGTTCTAAAGTTCACACGAAGTATGCTATATACTAGCTCCGTCGAATCTTCTTTATACATTCGACAGACACCATAAGCCTTCAAAGACAGATTCGACTGTAATTCATGTGGATTTTCGGACTAATGCAATTTTTGAACGAAAAACGAAATAAATAAAAATGAATTTTGGGAGTAACTAAAATACATTTATTTTTCGGACGAAAACGAAATTCCAAAACAAAATATTTTACTCTGCACATGTCTAGTACATACAGTAAGTATTTAAAACATGCACATTTTCATTTTAATGATATCTATTTTGATACTAAATGCACACCACATCTAATGTGTATTCTGGAACACTGGGCCAACCATTGAACTAAACTTTTTTCTAATTTTGGATAGAGTAGTGGGCTAACAATCCCCTTATAGTTAATTTTTACCATCTATGCCCCATTGGAAAAAATTCACTTCACTTCCAACAAGAAGTAGCAGGAAATCCCTCCAAAATAAGAGAATCCCTAGTTGTCACCAGGGTAACCATAACTAGTATCCCCATTGGTAGATTTCCCCACTATGTTCTGGGGACAATGCAAAATATTGGACTTTTTTACGTACAGTGATAATGGTAAACATGACACATAGTGAGGCTGAATCTCCCTAATGAGGGCACAGACAGCAATACAAACAGGGTGTTCTAATCCCTCTCTACTGTATCCAAAACCAAAGGAGAAAAGATTTGGCTTTAGTTATACTTTAGGAGGACCTTGAAGAAGGGGACATACCCCGAAAGCTTGTCCTGAAAAAAATTGTATGTTCGTGCAAATAAAAAAAGTAGCACGGACAGTACTCAGTTCTCTCTGGAGGCAGTAGAGGAAATCTGTACTGATAGAAATATGAACTTTGCTTTTGCTGACCTTCTGAGAAAGCTAATTTGCTGGCTGACTCTAGCTTCAAAGACCCGGCAAAGGATTTAGATTAAACAGTCAGGACTACTGGTCTGCATACTTGTTTTCAGTAAAGATTCAGAAAGTAGTAAACATATTGGATCAGCAAGACAGCCAGAGAACTGGTATTGTCAAAAGAAGAGGACATGAATACCATGTTCTCCATATGCTCACATTAGAGTAGAAGATAAAGGAAAAAAAATCACTATAACAGTATCATCCTTTAAGCATAAAGGTTATTGATACAAAAAAGTGTCTCAGATATTACCGGTAATAAGCTAAACTGAAGCTGACAACCAGTAATAGCCTAAAGCAGACACCTGGCTTTTTTCTAAATACTGGCCTTTAGTCATTGAATTATTTGCACTGTATTATTGCTGTAAATGTCTATTTGCTAAGACGAGGAAGAGGAAATGAATAAGCACAGCTGACAAATGAGCATATAAGAATCCACTAATGCCATAATAAAAAGGACTCCTATCCATTAGACTTATACACACCTTCTGTGTAGACTTGTGTGTCACCGAGGGAAGCACTTACATTAAAGCAGGAGATATCACAGGGTGTAATCTGTAGAAATGTATAGAAAATACCGCCATCAATTATCTATTCCAGCATAATCTAATAAATTATATGGATAAATATACAATTTCCAAAAATAATAATATACATTCCACCTACATACAAAAGGTAAAAGATTATGTACTGGCATGTTCATATTTTTAGTTATTGGATATGAACCAAAGCTAACTTTGTCTCTACATGCTTAGAAGGGAATAATAATGAGCAATACTATAAACATAATATTACTGAAAATGTAAAGTATATAACTCTAATGCATACAACATATAAATAGTACAAGCACAGAGCTGTGAACACAGGATATTTCTTGGGCTGCCTATAAAATCTAAAATTCTTTCTACGACTATATAAATGTCAGCATCATTATCAAAAACTGTGCAGTGCACAGGACATGCAGAGGATGCAAATAGCAACAGTCATTCCTATTTTCCACCCATTCCTATTACAGATTCCTCTCCATCTTGTTTAATCAGTGAACACTTTGAATTAATTCAGATAATACAAAACATTGAATGACACCTGTAGCCAGGGCAGGATTTACCATTGGGCTTGAGTGGGCTCAAGCCCATGGACCCCGCCCAATATGGGGCCCCGAGATGCCAAGTGTACTGGGTTCGGCTCCACTCACAGTCATGCCCAGTCCCGCCCTATGATGGACATAACACAGGGACTGGGTATGACTGTGAGCCGAGCAGAGTACACTCAGCTACTCTCGCCTCCGCTTGGGACTGCAAGAGGACCCGAGAGCCGCCGGGAGGACCCAAGAGCTGCCGAGATACACAGGACTGTGTATTTTTAAACTTCAAGACTGCAATGACAAGGCTGCAAATGACAGGGCTACACTGACAAGGCTGCAAATGACACTGACAAGGCTGCAGATGGATGGGCACAGCTGCAGATGGACACTGATAAGGCTGCATTGATGGGCGTTTAAATGAACGTTTTTTTCCTGAAACTTCCTTCCTAAAAGTTTTGTTCCTTGACTTGGGGTGCATGTTATACGCCGGCGCGTGTTATACGCTGATAAATACGGTAATGTATAGAAGGTAGGGCCCGAAAGTGACTCAAGCCCTAAGTCCTGCCCTGCCTGTAGCAGTGACTATTTCAGTGGTTTCCAGCTTCCAGTGGCATCAGCAAGGTATGGTATGTGCATAGTTAGATTGGTCCAAGCTGGACATGGAAACAAAAATGAAGTGACTCAACTATGCATGAAAATATAAGAACTGGGGTGCAGAAAAATGGCAGAAGGTGCTTTGGAGCGATGAGATATTTGAAATATTTGGCTGTATCAAAAGGCAGTCTGTTTGCAGGGGGCTGGAGAGTGCTATAATAAGGAACGTCTGCAGGGAACAGTAAAGCATGGTGGAGGTTCCTTGCAAGTTTGGGGCTGCATTTCTGGCACTGGAGTTGGCGAGTTGGTCAGGATTCATGGTGTCTTCAATACTGAGAAATACAGGCAGATATTTATCCATCGTGTCATACCAACAAGGAGGCATGTGATTGGCTCCAAATTTATTCTGTATCTGGATAACCACCCGAAACATACAACCAATGTCATTAAAGCGGAGTTCCACCCAAAAGTGGAACATCAACTCATTGTCCACATTTGGCACCTTTTGGGGGGGAGGGGGGCAGGATACCTGTCTTTCACAGGTATCCTGTTCCCACTTCCGGGAGTCTCAGCCGCAGGTATTGATGTCACCATCGGGCTCCCTCCTCCTCTTTCCCTGGCCGCCGGGCCAGTAGGAGAGAGGAGCGGCGCCTTGCACATGCGCATTAGTGTTGCCACGTGAAGCCGTAAATTTACACTGCCGGATTTCCTTACTCACAATGGAGGCAGCATCACCCAACAGCTGATGGAAACATCAGCTGCGGTGCCAACATCGCTGGACTCCAGGACAGGTAAGTATCCTATTATTAAAAGCCAGCAGCTGCACATACTGACTTTTAATTTTTGCATCAGTGGGCAGCACTCCGCTTTAAGAACTATTCTTCAGCAAAAAGAAGAACAAGAAGTCCTGGACATAATGGTTTGGCCCCCACAGAGCCCTGATCCCAACATCAGCGAGTCTGTTTGGGATAACAGGAAGAGACAGAAGGATTTGAGGCAGCTTACATTCACATACAATCTGTGGTTAGTTCTCCAATATGTTTGGAACAACCTGCCTGCCAAGTTCCTTTCCACTTTGGGGTCAATTCCCTAACGTTTACTGCAGCAAATTAAGTCCAAAAAAAAATAACGATTATGATGTATTTACCAGAAAAAAAAATGTGCCGGTAAATATCACTTTAAAAACTCTTAAGTCCAATTCACAAACAGACCAGGGAATAAAAAAGCCTGTGATATTTACCACCAGGGTTTTGTTAGCAGTATCACATGTGTTATTTGTCAAAAAAACAGAGTGGGGCTCAAGGGGACAAATAGTTGGTTGCTAAGGAGAGGGCCAGGAAGCCGGCTGCTGCATCCTTAACAACGGATAACTCATCAGCTGTCAGCTGGTTCCCTGCTGACAGCTGAATGTAAAAAAAATTTAAAAATTAAAAAAAAAGCAAACAAAAAATGATGAAAAAAAAATGCGGGCCCCCCCCCAAATTCCATGCTAGACCCTTATCTGAGCACCACCCCCCCTTCTGGATATACCAGGCTAAATGCCAACGTGGGGGGGTGGGTGCTTTTGGGGCCTCGTCTGCGGGTAGGGGGCTTATCACCAGGGGGCTTATCACTAGGGTACCCCAACATCACGCCCCCCAATGTGAATAAGTATCCCCTAGCCATTCACCAAAAAAGCGTTAAAGAAGGCTTCCAGATTACGATAAGCCCCCTGCCCACAGACCCCCACAACCACCAGCCACGGTTATGGAGATGAGGCCCTTGTCCCCATCAACATGGGGACAAGGTTCTTTGGGGTGGGAGGGTAGGACATTTTACCACATTATATGAGCCATTATTTAACTCTTAGTTAATTGACCCCTTTGTCTACTAATTGTCCACAAGATGGTGTTGCCAATTAGCCTTACCTGACTGCGACTGGAATACAAATTACAGTTTGTAGTTTGGGAGATGTAGTTTTGTAGAAGGATTCTAACTACAGATATTCGTGGACTGCATCTACAATGCCCATAAGCACCTGAGAGCAGGAGGGACCATATAAAAGTAAAAGCCCTGGAAGGAGCTGATCAGTTGGGGAAATGTGCCAACCGGGTAGGAGAGAGACGGAGCTGTGCTATGTCAAGCCGGCCTGTGGTGAGCCCCGCTGTACTGATCCATGCTGTGTCAAGCTGTGCAGCACCAAAGAGAGAGTGGGTTGATGTGCTGGACGCTGGAACCAAGAGGCTGATCCAAGCGGGGACATCCACATCCAGAGTAGCTGCTCAAGTCACCATTGCATTTACCACCATCTTCTGTACCAATGCATTAGGGGGCCCCTCACTATACAGACCACTTGCTGCCTTGAGAGGACTGTCAACAGAGGAATCGGGTGAGAGGGACTTTCACCCGCATTACAGTTTCAACCACCTTTTGACTCTTTCTTCAGTTTAGATTTGTTAAAGAGCCGCTTCTCTCCATTGACGCTTTGTCTCAAAGGATCTATCACATTTGTTGCTCCTTCTACTACTAAGCAGTGGCCATCAAAGCCAATCATAGAGCATATGGCCATGAATACTCCAGAATGCTGACTTTGCCCCACTACTTATCTGCTTCCCATTGCTACAGGGTATCCTAGTCCTTATATCCCCCACTGCTCTTTGAGCTGGCTCCACTTTCTGAATTGCTTCCTCAAGAAGTCTACACATCTACGGAGCCCAAGTTTACACTAGGCTGCTGTTGAACGCCACATCCATAGACATTTTCATCATTCTGCACGCAACAGATTTAAAGGGCTCAACCATAGCTGGCAGACTTGCCAAGTTGTTTCATTCCTGAGGGTAGAACTGGGTTGCTGTTACTGAGTTTAAAATTTAAGGCCTAAGCCTAGCCCCTTTGTATGATAGCCCTTAAGTAACTTAGTCTGCTACACCTCTTCATAATTCTTTTTGGAGGTGTAACCTCTCAAGGGCAGAGCTAATTTTTATGCTCCAAATACTGTAGTATAAGCTGGGTTTGACTCTAGATGTACCTCTGTTGAGTCCCCTGTATCTGTTACTGTTGTGTTCATATGCATTGATGTTGATGTACTAATCTGCTCTGTTTTATTTGTAACTTTAACCCGCTAATACAGTCTGCTTATCTTTTGCAATTCATGTACGTCTGCTAGGAGTTCCCACACAAGGTATTCTGGTGTCAGCGAGAGTGAGGCATCGTCTAAGGCTGGAAAAAAAGCAGAGTATACCTTGAAATTACCAGTGGCTCCTACAGGGGAGCGCTACAGTAGTATGGTGTAAATAAAATGAAGCTTGATCTTTTTAGATCTTAGTCTTTCAAACATTGTGGATGATTTTGTTTCTGTTGCTATGTAGATCAGATCCTGGAGGAAATATTTAATTTAATGCATTTGTATTTGTATTTTTTTTGTTATAAAATAATAAATATGCTATACTTACCTTCTCTGTGCATGCAACCTCAAAACTCCTCTTCTGGTGTTCCTCGCCAGCACTCCAGGCTCCTCCCTTTCTCTGTGTGCCCTTATAGGAAGCTTCCTATGGGGGTGCATCTGTGGGCTCAGCAAGGCTGTTTGCGTCCATTGACACACACAGCGTGGCTCAGCCCAGCCCCCAATTTGCTCTATGCTCACAGGATTTGATAGTATAATTATAGAAAAGTATGATTCAAGAATAAAAAATTTTTTACAAATCGAACGAAACACCTAGCTAGATGACCTTTAGACTGTAGAGCCAGTAAAAAAAAAAGGAATGTTATTAATAATGATGTTTGTTTGACACCAGCAGTTTGACTATATTGATCTACTGTGACATTTCCAGGTGCAGTTGGCTTTGGTGTCTTTCAATTATACACATAATGTATTGACAGTACAGGACTGGACTAGACAAATGTATGCAATAGACAAATCTATTAAATGTGACAAATAAAATGAATAATATAACTGGAAAACAGATGTTCCGCTCCAGTGGCCTTAAACAGGAAGTAAACCCTGATGAGTTTGCTTCCTCTTTCAATCCCTGCAAAGGCAAAGCATAATGGACTACTATGCATCGCATAGTAGCCCATTATGTGTCACTTACCTGACACAGGAGCCAGCGATGTCACCGCTGTCCCCTGTAGTCCGGCGCATCCATCTTCTCGGTGGCGTCTCGCAGCTCCGCCGCTGTCATTCGGTGAAGCCGCGATGACGTCACTCCCGCGCCGAGCATCTTCGTCATCGACGATGCCACGCTCAGTGCGCCTGCGCGCCGCTGTCTCGAAGCGGTGCCCGTCTTCGGGCAAATATCTCCTAAACCGTATAGGGAGATATTTGGGAGATATTTCTTGGACCTACAGGTAAGCCTTAATCTAGGCTTACCTGTAGGTCAAAGTGGTTTGTAAGGGTTTACAACCACTTTAATAGTCAGCTTCTTTATGTAGGTACCTACAGTCATATCGTGAATCAGGGCTGGACTGGGATTTGTCCCTGAACTTCATCATGACCGGCCCACTTTCATTTTAAGTGTCCCCACCAGCAGCCCCCTTCACATCAGAGTCCCCTCCAGAAGAACCTAAAATTTGTCATACAGACTATTTAATGGTGTTTAATAGCGTATAGAGCAATAAGAACCAATCACACATCAACTTTCAGGAGTCTAAGTAAATAATAATGACTGTTATTAATTATGTAGCATACCCTAAGTAGGATCTACAGATGAAAGGCACCACCCAGCCCTGCACAACCAGGCACACCAAATCTTTACAGGTACATAGAGTCAGGGAACAGTCCTTGTTTTTGTTGTTTATTAGAGGCTTAACAACTTGTATAGGGATGGGAAGTTATGGAATGCCCCCTTGACTTCAGCATATTCAGGGACAACTTTACATCTATATACAGTCTCCTTTTCACTTTCCTTCTGCACACTCTTGCTCAGCCTCCGCTGGTACACTCCTAGAGGAACTTGACAGTACCACAGCATATAATTTTCCCTCCTCTTTCCTTTGTGGTCACTGACCCTAGCACTACCTCTTAATGCCCTGCCCGCCCACCTGGCTGCAGCTGCCTCTTTACACCAGTCCACCCGACTGACTTTTCACCAGCCCGTCTGACTGGCTTTCAGGAGACACTTCAGGGAAAGGACTGAAGACTTAAGCACACTGCTGTCTTCAAGTGAGACTTTGTTAGTCCCCACCAGTGTTGAACTACGCACACTGTCCTTTCTTGCTCCCATGCCTTCCAGCACTTGAGCCCAAGGCAGGACACCCCCCAGTCTAGGGGGTACCACTCAGGGTCACTGACAGCCTCTTCAACACTGTATCTGCGTCTTCCAACTGACTGCCCCTGCTGGCCTGGCCTGTCTATTTATGAGGTATTCTCTGCCCCCTGCCAGCCCATTGCTGGGGATTGGCTGAGGCCTCATAAATATGCATGGCAGCTCCTCCTAACCTCTGTCCTCTAATTCTAGAAGGTTCTCCAGGGGGCAGTACCAGAGGGCTGCTAGGATAAGTCACCCAGCCCTGAACTCTAATAAACCCTGACCCAATTAAGACTCACAAAAATCTACAGTGAGTGATTCAGAGTATAGTTTGCCTACTCTAATTCCAGCACACACTAGAGGGTGCTACAGTTAGGATGTATTTTCAGTACATTATTTTAGTTTGCATAATTTTTGGTGAATATTGTAAAAGGAAACCTCTACTAAGAAATGGGTCAGTGACTATTGCTGTCCACCTTTTGGAAAGTTAGTTAGTTATTTTGTTAGTGGCTCTCAGGTGGATCCTCTGACTGCAATCATTTTTTTTGCATCCCCAGCACCTACTAAAGAGTTGTAGGGGTAAAAAAATGCCACCACCCCTGTTGCATTTAAATTATGTTTATTTTAAAGATTTGGGAATATCCTGACACTAGATTAGGATCCACAGTATCAACCCCAGTTGAAAAGCATTAGTATTTATTCCAAAAGATTAAAATGTTTAATGTACAGTGCATTGATAAGTAAAATTAGATAGGCAACATGTACAAAAAATAAAAATGACAACTCCAACCCACAGTCCTTCTTCGTGTCATACTGACAGCACAGGTTTCATACAGCATATAATATAATGTTCTCTTTATGCTACTCGTAAAATTCACTTAGCCAGGATGAATGTGTATAAAGTTATATATTCATCTTACAAAAAAAGCCTATAACAAAAGAGCTTCCTTAAAGTGGGGTTGATTTACTAAACTGGAGAGTGCAAAATCTGGTGCAGCTCTGCATAGAAACCAATCAGCTTCCAGTTTTTTTTTTTGTCAAAGCATAATTGAACCAGCTGAAGTTAAAAGCCTAATGACTATCGTGCCCAGCTGCACCAGATTTTGCACGCTCAAATTTCAGTAAATAAACCCCAATGGTTCTAAAGGCAAGACATCCTTTACCTACAGTAGGTAAAAAAAATCCCCCCCCCCCCTTCAAATACTTACATGGCTCTTCTCTCGATCCAGTGCTGTGTCTGGCTGCAGCAATGATGTTTTCTCTCCCTCTTCTCACAGGATAAAAGACGCAGCAGTGAGAGCCATTGGTTCCTGCTGCTGTCAATCAAATCCTGAGGAGTGACACAGCTTGCTGTGGGGACACTCAGAGAAGAGGAGGAGCAAAGGATGCACAATCTGTCAATATATAACTCCACAAGTAGCACAGGTGTAACTAGAACCTTCAATAGACTGTAATATTAACGCAAAAGTCACAAGCAAGTCGCAAGGAAATTACAAGCAAGCCACAAGGAAATCACAGGCATGTCACAAGGCTTTGTAGCCACAGCAGTGTGACTCAAGCCCAGGTTCTGCAGCAGGGCCTCTTTTTGCCCTCTTGGGTCCCTCCCACAGTCTCAGAAAGTCAGGCCTGGTCGCAAGTGCAACCTTTGCAACCCTGGTAGTTCCACCACTGATTAGTCAACTCCAGGAGTTGTTTAATAGACATTATTATGCTACCATGGATTAAAAGTAGCTATATATGATGATAGAGCTGTCAATTCCACTTTTGGGCTCCTCTAAAAGTGTCTCCCATTATCATTGTGTCACAAGTGGAACCACTTACCAACTGCCTAACTGTAAATGAACGTCATGTTTTTTACGTTACATACCGGGGTTATAGATGCAGCTAGCTGCCATAACCCCCGGTATCTTTTTTTTTGTTAAGCACCCAGCTTTCTGATAAAAGTGATTCTAGGGGTGGATTCACCACAGAATCACTTTTATAGGTGGTGGAAGATGTCTGGGTTAAACCTGGGCAGCCAATTGCTGGGCATCATGTCAAGAGAAGGCAAGATGGCTCTTGCTTGGCTCTATGCTCTTGGAGGACCAGAGTGACCTCCGTCATCACTTTTGGTTCTCGGCCATAAACATTTTTTTTTCTTAAATTCAAAATGTAAATTTATTTTTATTTTTTACTTTTGCTTTTAAAGATAAAGGAGAGATCTGGGGTCTTTTTAAGCCCAGATCTCTCAATAAAGAGGACCTGTCATGTTTATTTCTACTACAAAGGGATGTGTACATTGCTTGTAATAGGAATAAAAGTGAAAAGGGATAGTGTAAAAATAAAAAGTAAAATAAATAAGATTTTTTTTTTAAAGTGCCCCATCCCTCCAGGCTCGCGCAGAAGTGAATACATACGTATGTCATGTCTGCATATGTAAACGGTGTTCAAACCACAAACATGAGGTATCGCAGTGATCATTAGAGCGAGAGTAATAATTTTAATGCTAGGCCTCCTCTGTAATGCTAAACAGGTTACCCGTAAAAAGTTTTAAAGTGTCACCTATTGGGATTTTTTAGCATCATAGTTTGTCACCATTCCACGAGCGTGCACAATTTTAAAGAATGCCATGTTAGATAGCTATTTACTCGGCCTAACATCATCTTTCCTATTACACAAAACAAATAGGCTAAGTTTTTAATATGCTAAAATACATACAATATATATATATATATATATATATATATATATATATATATATATATATATATATATATATATATATATATATAAATAAAGAAAAAAGTCCAGGAATGCTGCACTCAAAATGTATTGAAAAATGAAATAATATATATAAAATATACAAATATAAGATAGTTCCATATCATCTACAGTTTTGGGCTAAAAATAGTTCACTCCCTTCTTCAGGTAGGAACAATCATAAATGATCTGCTGTTCTCTTTCGCAATATATACTCATCTCCCACTGGGAATTAATTAGGCATTTAACTCTTTAAAACATACAGAAAAAAGTCATTTTATTCCCCCATTGCCTTAAGCTCAAATCAATGGCTGCATAGGTTCAAATTCCATGTGGTAAGTCATCCTTTGTTGTCTATATCATTAAATGTCCTTGTGGTCTCCTGTATGTGGAGGAAACCACACAGAATGTTAAAGATTATATAGCTAGACAAATATGCCATACGTGATAAATTAACTCAGCTAATTAATAATACATTTTGTGCAAATGAAACATACAGTAGCTCAACTTAGTTTTATGGTCATTGAAGCAATCCCTCATGGTAGACGAGGAGGTAATTGTGAGTTAAAACTAAAAAAGCGTGAGGTACATTGGATAAACCGTCTAGAAACTTTACAGCCTAGGGGGTTAAATTCAGATTTTGATTCACATCTTTTTTTTGTAATTGATATTTGTTCTTAATAATGGGTAAACTTTTGTGGTCAGGTCCAGTACAATATATGCAAAAAATATTTAAAATTATTTAGTATGGGAAAATGTCATCAGAAATAGTTTTTATTACCGTAAGTTTTAATTAGAGATGTGTATTTTTGACGATAGGTGCGTGTGAATCAGGATCGCCTCCTTACCACATGGAGTATAAACTTAAAGTAGCCATCGATTTGAGATTAAGGCACTTAAGAAATAAAATTACTTTTTTTTTGTATGTTGTAAAGAGTTAAATGCCTAATTATTCCCAGTGTAAGATAAGTATATATTGTGAAAGAGAATAGTAGATCATGTAGGATTGTTCCCACCTAAAGAAGGGTGTGAATATTTTTAGCCCAAAACTGTAGATGATATGGAACTTATATTTGTATATTTTGTATGTATTATTTCATTTTTCAATACATTTTGAGTGCAGCAATCCTGGACATTTTTTTGTGGCCTGTGGAAGGCCCTGATTGCATGCACCCATAAGACTTTGAGTGCTGTTCACCACACCTATATCCTGTAATTTTCTAGCAAAATTACTAGCTGAATTTTCTAGCAAAATTCTAGCTGAATTTGCATACTGTGGTGCAGGGTGTAGGAATTCAAGTTATTAGAGTTACTTGTACAGAATTTTTATTCCGACTTTCTCATAGTGTGTACTGTACTGTATATTATACATTTCTAAATTAAGATCACATAGACTAACTTGTAACCTAACAGATACATGTGTACTCTGGTTGATCTTCACTCCTAAACAATTTTAGCCAGTTTCCAATGTGCGGCTTCATTTTTACCTGCCCAGCTGGGACACAGATAACAATAAGACTTGACGGGGTCCTAACCCTTTCCCATTCTCCCACTCCATCCAAAATGAAAATTATCCGTGAGACAAAAAGCACATTATACTACTATATTTTCTTTATCAAAAATACTTTGTGTCTCAGTCAAGACGCATTTCTGTTTGCCAAATATTTCTGTCCATTCATACATTTTAATGTAATACATAGGATAATGATGTAAGTCTATTCCTGCTTTTTAACTCACTCCTTGAAAAATAAGAGTAAATGATAACTTACCTGGCCATATGTGTGTAAAAAGAGACCCTCTCCAATGATTAATAGAGCAACCGTGCAGAGAACACTGTACATAATTTCTGCCCTCTTTAAGTCGTAGCTTTAGGTTTCCAAAACATTCCAGCAGTGCATTTGAAAATGATATATTACTGGCAATCAACCATAGATTGGCAAAATCATGACAAAAACTCCTCTAGATGACAAAGGATTACTTCTGCGTTGTCTGACACTATGAAAAAAGAATTTCCTATTTCTCCGATGGGTGTGTGATTCCTATATATCTAAGGAGTATCTTAACTTAAATTTGGCCATACAAAATTTTTTTTTTAGAAAAATAAAGTTTTTCTCCACTGATAGCTAGACATTGCTAATACATCCCAAGACTGAATCTGTCTTTTCAGCTTTAATCTTAATGTACACAGTCGCACCCTCCTATGACTAAAGTTCCACAAGTAGTCTGACATAAAACTGTTTTGTGGCCTTCCTAGTTATTCATCAACCCGCCAAATGTCGTAGCTTTCTTTGTAAGTTTTAACAACTGAACACGTGCCGAGGAAACGTGCTTAACTAAGAAGGAAATATTGATTATTTACAGTAAAATCCTAATGGTTGCTTTGTTGAGCACATTTATATATACACATTTCTTCTAATTTTATGTGTGGTGTGTGTATATATAGAAATAATTACAGCGTTGCCAATTCACACATAATTCTTGGGTGTCCTCTGATTTCAAGTACTCTCTCCCAGCCTTGAAGCAGCCAGTTCATATCACCCAGATTCCTCTGGGGTCCCCACTGTCTAAATGCTTGTGCTCCAGGGGGTCAGGACAGGAGGACAGTCTTCTGCTCTGCCAGTAATCTACCTGCCAATTCATTTTTATTTTTACAAGTTATGAGTACTAAGCTGAGGGGCTAAATTGGCAGTGAAGGGAAAGACTGAAAGAGTAAAGAGAAGAACGTCTGCATAAAGTTGATGTAGGGTGCAGGAAGGGGCTGCTAAGAGAGTTGGGAGCAGGGAGGGATGATACGCTGTCAAGATAGGGCACAACGAGTTGTAGGTTGTGGTTAGGATGGGAAAAAGAATTGGAGGGGGACAGGATAGGGCACAGAGAGTTGTTGGAGGGGTAAACTGAGTTAAAGTGGGGGCAGTATGGAACAGAAGAGTTGAGGGAGCAGCATGAGGAACATAAAGTAGGAGGAGGGGACATGATAGGGCACAGACAGTTGGAGGAGGAGAAGGAATGCGAGATAAAATGAGAGTTGGAGTAGGAGAAAGATGAGGCATAGAGAGTTGGTGTGGGAGATAGAGTAAGAGGCAGAATGGTGCATAGAGAGTTGGAGGTAGGGGTAGCATGGGTTACAGAAAATTGGAAAATGAGGTAGAATGGGGCATAGAGAATTGAAGCATTGGGATTACAGGGGTGAATACAGAATGGGTCACAAGGCATTTGTGTGGGAGGTAGGATGGGGCACATGGAGTTGTAGGGGGAGAAAGAAGGGGTAAAGAGAGTAGGATGAGCCACAGAGAGTGGGAGAGTATTCAGCATATGAACTATGAGTTAGACAGAATGATAGGGTAGAGAGAGTTATAGTGAGAGGGGCAGGATGGGGCACAGACAGAGAATTGGAGTGGGGGGAGGCAGGATGGGGCATAGGGAGTTGGTGGGGAAGCAGGATAGTACACAGAGAGATGGAAGTAGAAGCATCATAGTGAACAGAGAGTGGAGGAAGGGTAAGAATATGGGACACACAGAGCCGATGTAGGGCAGGATGGAACAGAGTTGGATGGGGGGACAAGATGAAGCAGAGCATATGAGTGCAGGATAGGACAAGTGTTGACGGTAGCATGGACCACAGAAAGTTGCATGGATTCACAGAGGAAATAAGACAGGAGGGGATGTATATCATTTAGACATTGCCTACGCATCCCCACAGCATGAAATATGTAGCACTTACTGATCACCCTATAAACAATTCTAGCCGCTTAAGGACCGTCCGACCACCCCGTGTACATATACTGCAGCAGGGCAGCCATTTAGCGCAAAATCACGTACCTGTAGGTTATTTATTTTATTGGCTCTCGGGCACGCACGCACGCTGCCGTAGCTGCACTCCCGCTGTAACTGGACACAGTGGGAGACAATCAGTGGGTCTGACGGGCGACATGGTTGCCGGCCACCGGCGATTGTTCTCTGTAAACAAGGCAGACCGTCGTTCTGTCAGCGAGGGGGAGACAGGTCTGTGATTCCTGATAATTAAGGAATACAGATGTGTCTCTTCCTGAATTCAATCCATCCCCCCCCCCAACAGTAAGTAAACACACCTGGGGAACACAGTTAACCCTTTGATTGCCCCTGATGTTAACCCCTTCCCTGTCCGTGTCATTTCTACATTTATACATATTTATACATTTATACTCCCAATGACATTAACTCCTTTGTTTGAGCTGTCACCCATTTTGAATTTACTCAGAGATGCTACACCCATACAGGTAACCTGGGGCAGCCACAGCTAAAGCGTAACGTCAGTAATTTTTTTAACTTTTGATCTATTAAATCTTCTGCCCTTGTTTTAACTTTGGGTAGTAAAACATTTTTTTTCTGCCAGTAAATACCTTATACAGCCCACTTCCTGTTTCTTGTCTGGGAAAAAGCCTAGGCTTATGACATCATGCACAGCTCTTTCTCTCACTATCGTAAAAGTTTGCCAGGAAGGGAGAGGGATGAGTCATAAGAGGGCCAATGAGAGCTGCAGGCGTGCCGCTGTGTGTCTGAGTAAAGCCAGGAAGTGAACAGGCAGCAGTCAGGGAACTCACCGTGTGAATGCCCGTCCCCGTGTAGCAGCAGCTTATTTTCATTCAAAGGGCCATGCACGGTGTCCCCGTCAGAGGCGAACGAGTTCCCGGAACGAACGGACGCATGCACTCGCCAATTTGAACACGTGAGCGCACTCACACGCCAAACCGAACGCACGTGCGTACTCACGCACGCACGAACACGTCCACCAATCCTGGCACATGTCACCATATATAAACGGGATCCTGACCTAATACCAGTGCTGGATCGTCTCCAACTTGTCCCTGAGATACCTGATCGTTGTTTTTACCTGTGACCTTGTTCCTGATTACCTGGCCTGCTCGACTATTCTTTTGGATTATCCCTGCTTACTACTTCCTGGATTATTACTGACCTCGGCTTGGACTTTCTACTTCGGCTTGCTTCCTGATTTTCTACCTCACTGCCAGTACTTTACCAGACCGCTGCTCGTCCCTGACTATGAACCTGCCTTCCGTTCCTGTACCTCGTTGCCAGCCAGTTGCCGACCTTGCTCGTTCCTGACGTGCAGCGTTTTCCTCATACCTGCTTGGCTTCCGCTGAATACCTCCGGTGACCAGCCTACACCTCTTCCTCCGTGAGGATCCAGTGTCTTCAATCCTCCATCTTCAATCCACAGGCACCTGCACACTTTCGCTGCCTCAACACTCCCTGTCCCCACTTCCAGGGGTGTTGAGACCGGAACCGTGCAAGAGGCCACCCCCAGCAGTCAGACTCCGCTGTAAGGTACATGACAGTACGATCCAGCCATAATGGAGTCCGACAGGGGGGCCTCACCTTTGGGAGCCTTGTGCCAACAGATCTCCGCCCTTACCCAAGCAGTCCAGGGCCTGCAAGATGGTTATCACCAACTAGAGCAGAGAGTGGAGTCATTGACGCCAAGCACCGCTTCTTCTCACGGGGCCACAACATCCCGGTCCTCCGGTCCGGCAAAACTTCAGCATCTGCACCTGCAGTGGTGGTGCCACCCCCAGAGCCTCGAGTTCCTACTCCAGAGAGGTTTTCAGGAGATCGCAGTAAATTCCATGCCTTCAGGAATGCTTGCCAGTTATATTTTCTGCTACAGCCTCGTACCTTCTCCCTGGAAAGCACAAAAGGTGGGATTCATCATTTCATTACTTCAGGGGGGACCCCAAACCTGGGCTCAACGCTTATTGGAACAGTCTCCATGCTCTCCAGCAGGGTCGTAGACCCGTAGAGGACTACGTAACGGACTTCAGGCGGTGGAGTTCTGATACTCAGTGGAACGACGCCGCCCTCCGTTACCAGTTCCGTATTGGACTTTCCAAGGTTCTAAAAGATGAGTTGGCCCGTGTCGGAGTTCCCAGTTCTTTGGAGGACCTGATCCAAGTATCGATTCAAATAGATCGTCACCTAAGGGAACGGAGATCTGAGAGAATCAGTCAAATTCGTCCCACATGGATGTTGCCTAAGGTCCCGAATCATCCTCCCATTCCTACGTCTCATGTACCTGCTACCACCTCTGAAGCCCCAGAGCCAATGCAAATAGGCTTGCTTCGTTCACAGTTATCTACGGAAAAAAAGCAGAGTCGACGCCAGAACAATCTCTGTCTCTTTTGTGGAGAAGCTGGTCATTATGCAAATACGTGCCCGAACAAGACCCGTAAGTTCAACCCTTCACCTCATGAACCCAATGCATTGCCTTTGACAAAATCTATGCACATCGCTGTTCCCATTTCCTTATAGCTTCCAAAAGGAACACTCCAGGTCCAGGCTATAGTGACAGCTGCCCACAGTTAAAATGGTTGCAGCCAGACTCAATGGAAGGAGATTTCTGCAGCATATTTGGCAAGTACAGAATCACAGTCAATATAAAATATGCAAAGTGGTTGGAGGGAAGCCTCTGAATGGCAAAGATGTGTTTTATTACAAATCATGTGAGCAGACTGCAGTTCCTCTTTAAGTTTAATTAGGGAAAGGACGTTGTTGCATGTTGTACATGTTCTGCTAAGTGTTCAGCATAGTTATTTACTCTGCTCAAAGCTGGGTCTGACATTACTGAAGGGGTGCATGTGGGGTCCTGGCATATCTTTCTAAGAAACCAGGGTCTGAATTAGCACACTAGGGTCTGTGAATCATCACTACAACAAAAGGTTAACTTGCAAGGAAGTTGCTATGAGTAAACGGAAAGAAGAACAGCAACCAGTCATTGGTGTGGTACCTAAATAGGTGGCAGGTTCTCTGGCAGTGAGGGGGTCCAGTGTCTCCCTCCTTATCTGTCTGTCTCCGCCGGTCACTGATAATGGACTAGCATAACAGAGATCTAATACTTGCTATGAAACAAGAAGGGTTAACTGGAGCATGCATGAGGTTCATGCTATGTGCTTGCCGGGACCCCATTCTGTTACTGGGCGTGCGGTAACAGAGGTACACTGAATGGTGGAGTGGACATAGGCTCTGCATGTCTCTCCTAATGCAACACATACAACTTTTCAACTGTGTAGGATAAGAGACAACATATTTTGGAGGAATTCCGCATACAACACTAGTGGCTCATCTCTGAGTTGGGAGACTGCTTTAATGTTTGAATTTCACATGACTGTGGCCCACGCCTGGTCCTGGGCATTGGTGAACACCACTCTGGGCAAGGTGTCAACCTTGTGTTAGGACAAATGACCCTGTTCATTGCTTGGCGTAGCTCGAAGAACCCACTCGGGGTAGGCCTCCTATGTGAAGGACACACTTGGCGCACAGCAAGTTAATGGGGATTATACAGAGGACATGTCATCCACCTGCTGCAACACACACACTTTCCCCCTTACTAATGGATTGTGGGATATCTAGTTTCATCACAGGAAGTGCCAGTTCTTAGACTGCAAACAGAGGTCATGCATTAACCTGTGTAGTGTCATGCCTCGTGTCTAATGTTTGGACACCAAGAGAAACTTCTGACACTGGAATGTGAAGATTTACACTACTATTGACTGTGCATACAGGGCAAAAAAAAACTATGAAACTACATGATCAATGCACATCTTATGCAGACAAAAAACACAAAGTGCAGATACAATGCGTTTAACATATGAATCTGAGGAGCTGTTCAGTTTTTTAACATCAAAACACTTACGTTTGTTAGATTAGTCTTTATACAGTATACTGTATACTTCAGAGTACAATTACGTAAACTACTAAATGTATTTTGTATATAGATACTATTTAATACAGATCTTGACATTGCAGCAATTACACAGTTATAGTGCAGTATTTATTGTATACGTATGGACTTTGAACTGCGTCATTATGCTTTTGCCTGCTGAATGACCTATCCTCTTCTTAGTGTAATTATCAGTATCTTTATTATTCTGCATGTAGTGATATTACACAGGACCTCTTTTCTTCTTTTGTACACTAGGCATAATTAAAATGGTTAAATGGTTGCAGCCAGACTCAGTGGAGGGAGATTTCTGCAGCATATTTGGCAAGTACTGAATCACAATATATATAAAATAGTATGCAAAGTGGTTGGAGGGAAGCTTCAGAATGGTAAAGATGTTTTTATTCCAAATTATGTGAGCAGACTGCAGTTCCTCTTTAACCATTTTTTTCAGCATTAGCCCTCCTTTATTAAAAGAAAAAGAAAGAAAAAGTAAACGCTAAAAAGCAATTGCTTTTTTTCCCCCTTTGCCAGCCCTACCTGGACTAGTCAGAGTGAAAGTCGGACTTTTGATCCGCATTCATATTACAATCTGGTAAGGGCCCACTTACATCTGTGCATGAATTAACTCATTATTATTATTATTATTTAAAAGTGTATTTTTGTAAGGTAGCCTATTGATTTGAATGTGCAGTATAACACACATGTACAATTGTTTAGCAAAATAGCACACAGTAGCATGAAAGCATGCATTGCGATTCGCTGCAACGTAGGTGTATTGGGTTGGTATTCAGAATGAATCAATGCACATAATATTTGTTACCACCATGCAAAAGTAAGAATCCAGACTAAATCAAAAGCTGTGCATCCTCAGATTGTACTCGTCAATTTGTCCTTGCACTGCTACTGCTAACAATGAAGTGTTCTCTTCAAGCTGTGTTAAGTGTTTGGAGTACATAACAACACTTTACCCTCCCCTGCTATTCTTTAACAATAAATTGCAAAAAAAACATTCTGATAGAGTTAATATTTGACCAGAATGAGTGAACTGTTGTGTGCCTGACTGCCTCTGCACTAACCATGGGAAAGAACCAGCAAATTCATGACAGCTCCTGTGGGGGTTGCTCTACATGTATGTAAAACCCAAACTTTCCTTTTAGTTTTAAAGCATTATTACAGCATGGGGAAAAAAATAAAATAAAAGTCAGCAGCTACATATACATGTAGCTGCTGACTTTTAATTTAAGGACACTTACCTGTCCAGGGAGCCCGCAATGTCGGCACCCTAGACAATTTTCAGATCGACTCTTCGGTGCTGCCGTCACCATTCTTGGTAAGGGAAACCGTCAGTGAAGCCTTTCGACTTCATAGCCAGTCCCCTACTAAGCATGCGTGCTGCACCTTTCTAACTGATCCGGCGGTGGAGGAAGGAGGAGGGGGACCGAACTTCTGAGGGACAGCGCTGCAGCGCAGTCTTCTGGAAGTGGGGACAGATACCTGTCGAAAACAGGTACCCATTCCCCCACCCCTCTTGAATGGTGAGAGGAAGAAGATCAGTGGAGCTTGCACTTTTGGGTATAACTCCGCTTTAAATAAAGTAGGGAATAGTTAAAAAACATTTTATTTCTGTCTTTCTGTTCTTTCGGGGGATTTTTCTTCGCAAAAAACACAGCAGGCAGTGTCTCAAAAGCAAGGGAATAGCCACTCTGTTGTCACTAGAACATGTTTTCCCTTTAGTATACTTCCATTCTCTTCCTATACTTAGTCAGCTCAAAAATTTTGGCTTTCCCATCAGTTTCAGAACTATAAGACCCCTTTCACAGTGAGACAGTTTTCAGGCATTTTAGCTAGAAATAGCGCCTCTAAAAGGGCCTGTAAACCGCCTCCCATTCATTTTAGTGTGACTTTTCACACTGGGGTGGTGCACTTGCTGGAAGTTAGAAAAAGTAGCATCTTTGGGGTGGCTTGGGAACGCTGTATACAGTGCCCTCAAAAGGCCCTGCCCATTGAAATTAATGGACAGTGCTTCCAAAGCGCCTGAAAAGGGTTTCGGAAGCACCGCAACACTGGCACTTTTAACCCCTACGTCGCCCGCTAGTGTGGGGTTAAAAGCATCCCGAAAAGTGCCACTTAAACAGCTGTAAAGCACTGCAAAAAGAGCGGCGCTTTACCGCCGACGCTCTGGAAGTGGTCCCACTGTGAAAGGGGTCTTAAGAAATAGTCACCTAGACCAGTAGTGAGGGTGAATCTTCCCAGAGAGAATACTGTCAGAAAAAAAACACACAGAGGTTATAACATGTCCACATTCTATTCAGGACTATTAGGAAAAGTTTTTGCTATAAACAGTATAATTTAAAAGAAACCACCACAAACCACTAGATGGCACTGTAACAATAAATTGGCATACAGCAGCAGAATTAAAGGAATCATTCATCAGCTCTGATCTGGTCCTCAAAAGCTGCAGTTTGTTCTTTCAAAAGCCAGCTACAAACTCGTGATGAAGGTTGGTCATGTGGGTTGCGGGTACAATACAATAGCCAAAAAATTGTTTTTAATCAGTTATTGGCTAAACATGCACTGTAATAAGGAGGAAGTTTACTGACAAGTTCAGAGCCAGCTATATCTCTGCTGATTGCTTAGGCAAAATTAGCTGATACAGATGACAATTATCTTGGGCTGAAGCCAAAATCAAGCCTTTGTGTTTTTGCTTGATGCGATTTAAAATTGAAATCAATGGAAATGCATCTTAAAGCATGCATGAAGACGTGCATCAATGCATGTCGTGACGCAAATGAATACATCATTATGCGCATCAACGCTTGTCTATGCATGTTACCATACACGTTGACATTCAATGCAAAAGTGCCTTGGATCACACATTAAAAGCATATAACAATGCATGTTGTTTTCAATAGAAAGTGCATCAAGGAGAAAAACATACTGAGAAGAACAAGCTGTGAGTAACTCATTGTTATGGGGCAACTTTACATTAGACTACATTCAATGGGGATATTACTGTTAATCTACTTAATTGATTCTCTGGGATGGGATTTTTTTTTTTTTTCAAACAGAGAATTCTACTTTTCTCAATAAATATGCAACCCCTCGTTTTTGGAACAAGGGGCAGGGCCGTTTTTAAGGCAGGGCAAAAGGGGCAGCCGCCCTGGGCCCTGTCATTGTTGTGGGGCCCAAAACAGCTGCCTCATACTTGCCAACTATCCTGGTTTAAATTCCCTCATCCCTTGAGGTTTTAGTCCTGTGCTGTGTCCCAAATATCTCAGTGTGAAGTGATGCTACTAATGCTGCCCAGCTCTGGCCCTATTGTTGTTTACAGATGACTCACCTGCAGACCCTGTGTTTACAATTACCGGCATTCATATGTAAATAGTGGCAGCATTCATATGTAAATAGCGACAGCCGGTGGCATTCATATGTATATCATGCCCCCCTGAGGTCATGTCCACAGTAATCTCTAGCAACCAATCAACAAGCAGAAATCATGTGCTGTAACCTCTAGTAACCAGTCAGTGAGTAATAATGATACACTATAACCTCTGGCAACCAATCGCAATAGCTGCCTGATCTGATTCAGTAAACTGATTTTGAGTCTAGCTGCTATTTATTATATGTCTTAGAGCAGGCGGAGAGCAAAACTGCATGGGGGGGGGGGAAAGTTTTGCCCAACCCCCAATCAGTATTAAAGATAGCCCTGACAAGGGTCATCTACCTCCCCCACCCACCCTGCATCCTAGTTTTATCCTGAATCAACTCTAACCTTACTATTTTTCTCACACTTGTAACAAATTCTAGCACTCTAATAGCTTAGGATACTACTGTAATCAAGGGAGCAGAGAGCGTCTGTTGGTATGTTCAGGGTTTCACAGGCTGGCAGTTTGGTTGCTCCCCCCTGCATCTGGAAGAAGCTTCCAGAGCTCAGGGAGGGAGATGCAAATACCCATTTATCATGCTCCCTCCAGCCAATCCCTGGACTTTAGTGTCCAGAAGGGGGTTGGAAGGGTGATAAATTGTCTGAAGCACTGGAGAGCTGAGTTCCTTCTCCAAGGAAGGGTTCCAAAGCCTGAGAGGCCGCTATCCTCAGACAGCCCATGGACAGGCTAGAAATCCAACATGCGAGTTGTACCCAAGTCGATCGTTGGATCGACTTGGGTACAATCAACCTGTCCATAGGTGGATCGAACCTAGGAAAGTTATGGCAGCAAAAAAAAGAAAAGGAAAATTGTTAAAATGATTTAACCACATCTTTTTAGTGATAAAGTGTATTGCCATTTTGTATAGATAGATAGACAATTTTAAGCTACTTCAGCTCTCTACATGTACGCAGTGCGTAAAGAGCCTGAAGCATTTTAAAATTCTCATGGCAGCTAGCAGCTTATATCTGTTTTGTTCATTCAGCTCCTAAAGTTTAAAGAAAAGTGATCTGGGTGGCTGCATAGAGCTCTGATTTATGCTGAACTCCAGCGATACCTTCAGTCTTGTACAGGCTTCATTCCTGCACTGAATTTGCCTACACAGGTGGTGTCGCCTCACAAGTCAAGTTAAATTTGCTGTAGCCATCAGTCAAAGCTTCAGTGAGGCTGCCATTAATCAAAGTGGCTTCCATGGTAGGCTTAAGCCCCATACACACTACTAGCTTTTTTTTTTTTTTGAACAAAAAAAAACCTCACAGCTCAGGAGGAGCTGCTGTACTGACAATCCGATGTTGGGACAGTGACCTCCCCTGCTGTGCTATTATGCTCTGACAGGGGGAAGCCCTCCCCACCAGGACACTCTGGTCAGCACTCTTAGCCTTTGGCTCAGAGTGCTGATTGGGAGCTGATGGGCAGACCTTTTTGGGTCATGTCCCTTCAACAAAGTACACAAGGGCTGAATGTTGGGTGGCATCAGCCGGTTCAATAGAAACTGGCCAATGTCACCCCACATTTGGCCCATCTGCACTAGGCTTTAAGGTGGCAAACAGGGTGGTAAAACATGGATCAACCACCTGCTTTTTCCAGCTGTATGATTAAGGCCTAGTTGTGCAGGAATGGGGGACATTTGCGTGCATAGTAATGAATGCTTTCTTTACAAAAATAACCATTAAGCCGCATACACATGATCAGACTTTCCGACGAGAAATGTGTGATGACAGGCTGTTGGCAGAAAATCCGACCGTGTGTATGCGCCATCGGACAATTGTTTCGGATTTTCCGCGGACAAATGTTGGGTGGCAGGTTTTAAAATTTTCTGCAGACAAATGTCTGTTGTCAGATTTTCCGAACGTGTGTACACAAGTCCATCGGCAAAAGTCCAAAGTACAAAACACGCATGCTCGGAAGTAAGGACGAGCCAGAAGCGGTCAGTCTAGTAAACTAGCGTTTGTAAGGCTAGGTTCACACCATAGCGATGCGGGAACGCCGCAAATCCACTGCGTTTTCCCGCATCGCATGCCTCCCGCCGGCAGTTCACACTGCCCTATGCGGACTGCTGGGAGTGTCAATGAAATGTTAATGACACCCCCAGATCCGTCCGCATATCGCAGTGCGATCTGCACACTCGCACAGGAATCGAATCGCATGGTGTGAACACCCATGCGATCCGATTCTGCTGCGGACCAAAAAAAGGGTCCCGTGCGAGTTTGCGGCGGGTGCGATGCGAGTTCAGCCATACTATCTGTATGGCTGAACTCGCATCGCTACAGAGATCGGATGTGATTTGCACATCCGGATCTCTCACCCGCAGCGGTGTGAACCGGAACTAATGGAGAATTGACATTCCTGATATGGCAAATTATGAAATCTCCAAATGCAGCGCACATTCTCTTCTTATTTAATGGGATAATAATGAAGCTGCTTTGCTGGTGATACTGATGGAGTTATTGCAAACTCATTTTCAAAGGCTTTTTTTTCCTAGTGATATCAAGAGCAATATTATTATGGTTTTTTTTTTATTTGGGCAAGTTACCACAACACCATTATCCCGTAGTTTTTAAGAACAAAGATACAACTATGTTGGTGTCCCTTGTCAATTTTATATTGTATTTTTTTTAAATATGACTACCTACTCCCAAACTGTCATTTGAAGTAAAACACATAGCCAAGTATTATTCTACACAATTTTTTTATTGTGTATTAAAAAAGTAAAACACATAAAATTAGACATGCTATCTGCCAATAGAAGTTAAAGAGGAAGTAAACCTTGATGGGTGTTACTTCCTTTTTCATTCAAACCTTTTTCATTCAAACCTGCAAAGGTAAAGCATAATGGACTACTATGCATTGCATAGTAGTCCATTATGTGTCACTTACCTGACACAGGAGCTAGTGATGTCACCGCTGTCCCCTGTAGTCCGTCGCATCCATCTTCTCGGTGGGTCTCACCGCTCCGCAGCTGTCATTTGGCAAATCCGCGCTGACGTCACTCCAGCGCATGCGCAAGGAAGCCGCCACTCGCGGCATATTGCCGTTGACAGTGCACCTGCGCGCCGCTGTCTATGGCGCATGCGCCGTAGACAGAGGTGCCTGTCTTTTGGCAAATATCTCCTAAACCGTGTAGGTTATTTCTTGGACCTACAGGTAAGCCTAGATTAAGGCTTACCTGTAGGTCAAAGTGTTTACAACCACTTTAACCAAAAAGTGCAGTCTATGCATGCAAAAATACACAAAATCAAATCATTATTCAACCCAAAAAATAATGTCAAAGCAATAACTCCGAGGGCAATAATAAATAACATGTTATCTCCCCTGATTCCGCAACATGTCTGGTTGATGAACAGCTGTTCAGAAACTAACTGAAAAGCGCCAAATGAAAAGCGCAAATCTGCACTCACCAAACTTCTACTACCCTGTTTCCCCGAACAATAAGACCTAGCATGATTGTTGGTGCTGGCTGCAATATAAGCCCTACCCCTCAAATAAGCCCTACCCTGTTTACCTGAAAATAAGCCCTACCCTGCAACTAAGACCTACAAGGATTTTAACTAGGGCTTATTTGGGGGGTAGGGCTTATATTGCAGCCATCACCGACAATCACGCTAGGTCTTATTTTCGGGGAAACACGAAATTAGCAGAAGGAGCCCATAGGGTGGCGCTAAAGAGCTGAAAAATCACGTAGAGTACATCACTATGTTCATGATTGTTGGCCAAAATTTGTGTGGCTGTGTGTATGCAAGACAAGTTTGGGCCAATGCCCTTTGGACAAAAGTCCACGGTTTTGTTGGCCAACAATCCGATTGTGTGTACGAGGCTTTAGTTTCTTTACAACACCTATTCTCATGAGAACTCCCTAGGATTGTACGAATTGAGTGTGAAGCTTTTGAATTGGTCCAGTTCAACATCCTTTTCAGATCACTTAGCTTACAGGGTGATGCGCCATGACCATACATTTGTAGATTCATTAAGCGACATTGGAGCCACACATAGCTCTATACCAGGGGTGCCCAACCAGTGGCCCGTGGGGTCCTCTGATGGGGCCCGCGACCCCCTGCTCTGGGATAGAATTGAAAGAAGACTGTTATTAAAGGTCAGTTTATTACTAAAACCACAGTGTATATATGGGCATATCTTTTTGCGGTGGTTATTGGGCTGCTTTCAAACTGATCCGCAGGTGCAGAGCAGTTTACCTGTGGGTTACCTGCACTGAGCCATAGACTTCTATTATTACCTGCGAGTTTGGTAAGCTTTCTGAAAGTGTACACTGTGTTGCACACAAGGGGCGGGTAAACCACAGCACATCAGTGTGAAAGCAGCCTTGGACCCCTTTCACGTGGTCAGTCCGACCAATTGGACCCTCCATTCACCTCTAAGTAGTGGCAGACACAAACGGACTTGTGTTCTACCTCCAATACGATCCGCTAAAAAGTATCATGGGCTACGCAAATGCAGAGTAGACACGGACATGCCATCCACCCGCTCCACTCATTGTGGCCCGCGACCGGTTACCAAGACGCTTAAGTGGCCCTTGCTCTTCAAAAGGTTGGGCATCCCTGCTTTATACCTACACAATATGGTGATTCCAAATGACTCAACAAACCAAGATCCTCAAAAGTCTAACCACAAATGTAGCACCATCATCCTGTACTTGCAATTATATACATTTTCACACCGATAAATTGCGTTTTCCACCTGAATTACCAACCAAATTAGTTGGTGACATTTGTTTCATTTAGAAATAATTACATCAAGCAAATTAACATACTAAAATAGGCAAAACATGCCACCATGGTCTTTCCTGAAAATTTTGTAGAAATCATAATATCCATCTGGGGCACTATGCTAAAACTTTACATAGGCCCTGTAGAGAGTTTACTTATGAACAACTGGAAATTCCCCACAATGTAATTTGAGTTGTATAGCTGTTCCAGATTCCAGTCTAGAAAAATGTAACTTCCGACTGTGAATGAGGATCTAAGCAGCACAAATATAAGAGAAAATAAACAGAGCTGTTTGGTTTTCTCAGCTGCTGGTGATACGTTAGCCCTGGTGAGAGACATTATAGCACAGCTTACTTCTGGCATGTGGTGCAAGAAGAAAACATGATGTACATAAAAGGTACACAAGAAAGTATTTAATATGATGGGGAATCTATACAACTTCATGGATTTAGGTATATTTATCCCAGCTTAATGACTTAAGGACTGGAAGAATTTCCCACTTAATGACCAGGCCATTTTTTGCGATACAGCACTGCGTCGCTTTAACTGACAATTGCGCGGTCATGCAACATTCAGTCATGTGATCATCCAAATTGACGTCCTATTTTCCTGCAAATAGAGCTTTCTTTTGGTGGTATTTTATCACCTCTTCGGTTTTTATTTTTTGCGCTATAAACAAGAAAAAAAGAGTGTCAACTTTGAAAAAAAAACAAAAAAAAACAATATTTTATACTTTTTGCTATAATAATATCCCAAGAAGAAATTTCTTTATTAGTTTATATATATTCTTCTAAAAAAAAAAAAAAAAAATCGCAATAAGCGATTTGCGCAAAAGTTATGGCATTTTTATTATTTATTTTATTTTTACTAGTAATGGTGGCGATCTGCAATTTTTAGTGGGACTGCAACATTGCGGCAGACAGATCGGACACTTTTGACACATTTTTGGGACCATTAACATTTATGCAGTGATCAATGCTATAAAAATGCACTGATTACTGTGTAAACATTACTGGATGAGCGGGTTTGGGGTGGGGGAACTTGACTGGTCTGCACAGAGTCCTGACCTCAACCTGATAGAAAACATCTGGGATGAATTAACGCAGAGACTGCGAGCCAGGCCTTCTCGTCCAACAACAGTGCCTGACCTCACAAATGCTCTTCTGAAAGAATGGTCTTACATACCCATAGACACACTCCTAAACCTTGTGGACAGTCTTCCCAGAAGAGTTGAAGCTGCAAAGGGTGAGCCAACTCAATATTGAACCCTATGGACTAAGGCTGTGATGCCATTAATATTCATCTGCCTGTACGGTGTCCCAATACTTTTGGTATTATAGGGTATATCAACTATTAAAGCGACACTACTATCCTCTATTCTCCAAATATAATTATTATACAGGATTTATATAGTGCCAACAGTTTGCATAGCACTTTACAAAATGGAGGGAAACATTATACTTACAATATAATTCAAAACAGGAAGGCGTTGCTAATCCATGCACATCCATTATCCAAAGGCCCTGTAAGCTATTTGTCATTAAATCGTTTCTCACTGTGTTTTTTTCAGCCTCCTTGTAACATCCTCTGAAAATTCCCATAACGTCTCCTTTTGCCTTGCACTTCCATTGGTCTGGAAACAGAAATGCATAATGGTTGTGGTCATGTGCACTGCTCTATACATACAACAGATCCTATATCCTATATAGTTCGTAGCCCATCTTGGGAACAAGCAAGAGAGGGTGGCTATGTTCCCACACACATTGGGACCATGGAGAATGAATGTAGCCACCTTCTAACAGAAAATCAGATCACAGCTGCAAAAAAAAAAAAAGAAAAAAAAAAAAAAAGGAATTTGGAGAAAGCTGAGAGCAATAGAAGATACTTTTTTGAGTTAAAGCGGTTGTATAGTCTTTTTTATAAGTTTAACCTACAGGTAAGCCTGTACGGTTTAGGAGATATTACCCTTGCAATGCACCGCTGACTGCAGTGGCGCATGCGCACAGGGGATTCTTGGCTGGAAGCCCGGCAGATGCCAGACCCTGCCGGAAGGAAATCTCCCGCGCACATGCGCGGGAGTGATGATATTGTGGCTCCAGCCACTCACAGCGCCAGAGCCGCGATACCTGGAAGACACGCAGAGGGAACATGTCAGGTCCCTCCCCGTAGATCGGGCCAGATGTCGGGGCCTCTTTCTAAGGTAAGTATTTCATAATGAGCTAGTATGCGGTGCATACTAGCTCATTATGACTTTTCCCCTGCAGGTCAAAAAAAAACGGCAGCGGGTTTACTCCCGCTTTAAGGCAGTATTGAAGTCAATTTTTTTTTTAAAACACTTCAATAAGAAAAGAGACCTTAGTGGTCTCTTCTGTCATAAATGACTCTCCTGGCCTATCAGCGGCAAAGTAATCTGAGCCATGCATGTGCAGCTGCACCACATTTATGGCACCAGCTTTGTGCCATGGTAAAGAGGCCTCTCAAGCGCCCTCACAGGAGTGATATCATCGCGGCCTGGCTATTCAAGCAGCTGGAGAGTGCAAACCATGAAGGAAGACTAGGGGAAGGTGGACAAGCCCAGGGCCTGCTGGAGCGATGACTGCACAGTGCTGGAGTGTTCTTTTTAACAGGTAAATCAGCCATAATCTATGAGGCATACTAGCGCATTATTGAAAAAAGCTCCTCTGGGCCAATAAAAGGGAAAAAGAAGTGTGGTGGAATTTAATATTTTAGGAATATGCAGTATAATGGAATAGAATTTATTTTAAAGCAAAGTTTAGTGTCTCTTTAAGGCTCGGTTCACACCAGTGAGCTGTGCGACCTCGCATGTGATTCACACCATGGTGCAAATCACATGCGATGTCTGTGCGATGCAATTACAGCCATACAGATAATATGGCTGAAATTGCATCGCATTTAGACCAAAGTCATGCAAGAACCTTTTTTTGGTTCGCACCAGAATCTGATCACATGGGTGTTCACACCTATGCGATCCAAATTCATGTCCGAACTGACAGTTTGCACTGTGAAATGTGAACCAATCTGGGGGTGTCATTAACTTTCTATTGACACTCCCAGCAGTTTGCATAAGGCAGTGTGAACTGCCTTGCGAGTCCGGCGTGATGGCGGGAACCTGCAGGGTATTCGCAATTTTCCCGCATCGCACCTATGCGAACTGAACCTGAGGGTAGGTTCACATACGATCTCTAGCTTTTATTAAACAATCAATTATCTTCAGAATTGGTGGGAGTTGTTGTTTTTTTTATACAAACTTGTTTATGACATACAGACAATCAGTCACTTGGACTAATTGCAAGCACTGCAAAATGAGCGGTAGTGGGATGATACTCTTCCTGGATCTCGCCATATCCTGTCTTGCACTGATCAGACTTGAGGAACTAGTATCTCAGGTTTTACGGACTCCTGAAATGACATGACTCTATAAATATCTGTTTTGCACAATGTGTGACCACCCTTCCTTTCATGAAGGTATTTTCAAAACCTACTTTTGTAATGTAAATACATTCTTTCGGTTTCCCACAGAATCAAACTACAAGGATGGTTTCCATGAACAACTGCAGTGTTGTAATGAACAATTTTGACACTAGTCTACTGGTATTGTGATGTACAGTGATGGAAAAAAAAAAGTATTTGATCCCCTGCTGATTTTGTTTGTTTGCCCACTGACAGTCTATCATTTTAATGGTAGGTATATTTTAACAGTGAAAGACAGAATAACAACAAAAATATCCAGAAAAATGCATTTCAAAAAAGTTATACATTGATTTGCATTTTAATGAGTGAAATAAGTATTTTTTCCCCTATCAATCTGCAAGATTTCTGGCTCCCAGGTGTCTTCTATATAGGTAACAAGCTGAGATTAGGAGCACTCTCTTAAAGGGAGTGCTCCTAATCTCAGCTTGTTACTGTTACCTGTATAAAAAGACACCCGTCCACAGAAGCAATAAGATTCCAATCTCTCCACCATGGCCAAGACCAAAGAACTGTCAAAGGATGTCAGGGACAAGATTGTAGATCTACACAAGTTTGAAATGGGCTACAAGACCATCGCTAACCAGCTTGGTGAGAGGGTGACAACAGTCGGTGCGATTATTTCCAAATGGAAGAAACACAAAATAACTGTCAATCTTCTTCGGTCTGGGGCTTCATGCAAGATCTCACCTCACGGAGTTTCAGTGATCATGAGAACGGTGAGGAATCAGCCCAGAACTACATGGCAGAATCTTGTCAATGATCTCAAGGCAGGTAGAACCATAGTCACTAAGAAAACAATTGGTAACACACTACGCTGTGAACAACTGAAATCCTGCAGCACCCGCAAGGTTCTCCTGCTCAAGAAAGCACAAGTACAGGCCCGTCAAATGAACATCTGAATGATTCAGAGAAAAACTGGGTGAAAGTGTTATGGTCAGATGAGATCAAAATCGAGCTCTTTGGCATCAACTCAACTCGCCGTGCTTGGAAGAGGAGGAGAAATGCTGCCTATGACCCCAAGAACACCATCCTCACTGGCAAACATGGAGGTGGAAACATTATGCATTGGGGGTGTCTTCCTGCTAAGGGAACAGGACAACTTCACTGCAACAAAGGAACAATGGACGGGGCCATGTACCATCACATCTTAGGTAAGAACCTCTTTCCCTCAGCCAGGGCTTTGAAAATGGGTCGTGGATGGATATTCCAGTATGACAATGAGCCAAAACACATGACCAAGGCAACAAAGGAGTGGCTCAAGAAGAAGCACATGAAGGTCCTAGAGTGGCCTAGCAAGTCTCCAGACCTTAATCCCATAGAAAATATGTGAAGGGAGCTGAAGGTTCAAGTTACCAAACATCAGTCTCAAAACCTTAATGACTTGAAGAGTATCTAAAAAGAGGAATGACAAAATCCCTGAGATGTGTGCAAACCTGATGGCCAACTACAAGAAATGTCTGACCTCTGTGATTGCCAACAAGGGTTTTGCCACCAAGTATGAAGTCATGTTTTGCGAAGGGGTCAAATAATTATTTCACTCATCAATTTTTTACTTTTTTTTAATCCTCTGGATTTTTCTGTCTTTTACTGTTAAAAAAAAACCTACCATTAAAATCATAGACTGATCATTTCTTTGCCAGTGGGCAAACGTACAAAGTCAGCAGGGGATCAAATACTTTTTTCCCTCACTGTATGTGGAGCTTAAGATGATGAGGGTAGCCTCTTGCACAGCCCCAATCCAAACATCCTTGGAAACTAAGGCAGTGCCTGTAAGAATGATGAAAGGGCACAAGTACCCAGGTGGCGGAACACAAGAGCATTGGTATCAGATGTACAGGAGTACAGCTGGCATTACCCCCAGGATGTACGAATCTCAGACACGGTCAGGTCACAGGCCAGGGTCGACAGCAGCAAATCACCCAGCCATAAGCCATGAATGGGCAGAGGTCAGCTATGTGCAAGCGGTGCGGTACAGAGTGGCATGTGTCCAGGCTGAGGTTACATAACACACATAATCATCAATTCATCAGTTGAAAAAACATCATAAATTCCATGCAGAGATATTGGGCTCCATTCACAAAAGCAGATCGCATGTGGTATTTAGGTGTTTTCCCAAATACTGCATGTGATCATGAAAATATAATTTCACTATTGCCTCATGCTGTGATTACCGCATAAAGCAAAAAAACGATCGGTAAATACCGCATAAAACAGGAGATAAAGTCAAAAAAGCCCTCTTGTCACTCTTTTATCTGGAAAGGTTAGATACCATTGTATTGAACCTTCGCCCCACCTCACGATTTTTCATGAGATAAATTCATGGAACACACATTCTCCCAAGAAGATCTACAAAAACTCATGCAACCATTTCACTACACGGATTAGTATCTCAAATGAGACCTTACAAACTCCCTAGGCAACCTTAAATTATCCAATCTGTCGGACCCCTCTGCATTTTTTTCCGCCCTGAACTACAAAAACAAATCTTGGAGGCTCCTTGAAGTTCATGATTATTTAATACCATCACCTGTAAACTTCACCCACCACCACTGCTCTGACTAGATCAATACATAAGATTACTATCTTAATTCTCCAAACGTTGCTTCCACTCCTAAAGGCACTATATTATTCTGTGACTTCAACATGATGTTATAAAAATGTTACACAGTCTATTTACCATGTACTAATGTAATGTAAAAAAAAAAAACATTTAAAAAAATAAATAAATATTTAAGTAGTGGTCCCAGCATGTGATATGTAAAGGAACTGGCAGCTGCCAGCATCCTTAACAGAGCAAAAAAAAGAAAACTAGTTGCCCATGGGACTTTAGGAGTGGTACCAAACAAAGTAACAAGATATTTAAAAAGCACAACATTTATTTCATATAATCAGAAAAAGAGACAGACATGGACATTCAAATATGCCAATATAAAAAAAAAGGCATATCACAATAAACCGATACATTGAAAATAGTGCAATATTAGCAATGTTGTGGAAGCTTTCAAAATTCATATATTCCTACCAAGACAGCTGAGTAGCAGCAGAGAAAGAAGGCATAGGGAAGAGCCACTTTTGTAGTTTGTTCTGGTTACAAGGACCCAACCCCCTACCAAGCATCATGTGGGCAAATGGGCCCAGTTGAGAAGACACAGCCTGAGCCCATTGCCATGCTGCCAAATGGCAGCAAAATGCCAGCCAGAAGTGGCACGTAACCAGCCGTGGGCACACAAAAGGTTTTCTCTGGGTGCCCCTTCTACAGGTATGGTTCCTATTTGACATTTTCGGACCCTGTTTACTTACCATGATATTTAAAATACCTTTACCTTTTTGGTCTGACCTTTTCCCTTTTCCGAGTTTGCGGGCAACCCCGGACATACTGTATTTGAATGTCCATGTCCGTCTGTTTTTATTATATATGAAATACATTTTAATTTTTTTAATATCCTGTTACTTTATTTGGCACCACTCCTTAAAGTCCCATGGGCAAATAGTTTACTTTTTTTGTTCTACTAATTATTGGGGACGGAGTGCTACCTTGGGGTAAGCACACGTGGCCTTGTTGTTTCTTTGTTAGCATCCTTAACAACCACTAAACAACATGGTTGTTAAGGAGAGGGTGGCCGCAGGTTCCCCCGCTGACAGCTGAATGTAAAATAAAGAATTGCCGGAAATGAAAAATTAAGGGAAAAGTCATGTGGTGTCCCCCCAAAATCCATACCAGACCTTTATACCCTTACTCATTCACCAAACAAAAAAAAGTGTAGTGTACAAAAACACAGGCAGTTTTTAACAAGTCCTTTATTTAAAAAATAAATAAATGTCCCCATCGTGATTCATGATGCCCGTCGCCACGGCAAACCAGAAGAAAAAAAGCTCCATTTCCAACAAAGGCTCCTGCTGTCTGACAGATCTGCCTCTGGGGGCATGCTGGGTCAGTGATGCCACAAGGGACAGGGCCACCAGATTACAAGCAAAAGTAATATTCAGAACATCCAGAAAATTACATACAGAGCGGTTGTCGACAGGTACAGATTTTCCTTCATGGGTGGCACTGCACCATTATACAGGTGGAATGAGTCATTAGAGGGAATTTTTCCCTCAGGGACTCTATTGGTCCCTCCATGGGTTGCAGGAAAGAAATTTTCTCAATTCCCCCATCAACATAGACAGTGTTGATGTGGAAATCCTGTCAGGGGGGAGCCGTTTACACCAGGAAAAGACAGTGATTATTGCTAGCGGCTATAGCAGTTGCTAGTGAAAAACACTGGTAAAACCCGGCATGCTGGTTGTGCCCAAGTTGATTAATCGATCAACCTGCCTAAGACAATACTTAAAAAGCATTTACAGGTTACCAGGTATTAGCTCAATATGCAGTGCTAAAAAAAATAAAAAATAAAAACAATATGTCTAAATTATAAATATCCATAAAACACATATAAATCCAAAATAAAGTAGAGGAGGAACCAGACACCAGCTTCAGTGCAAAGAAGATGATCCTAAACAGCACCACAGTTGTATTTAAATACGCTTACCCTCAAATTAAAGAGCAGTCAACTATGCTTTAAATGTGTCTCCTTTAAGGCCTCTTGCAAAGTTCAGCTTGAAAAAGCTCAGTACAGCTTTTTTTTTTTTTTTTTTTTACTGAGCTAAAATACAGCCCAGTAATTGTAATAGTATGCACACTATGCCTATGTCATGTATTCTACAGTAAAAAAAAAAAATGTACACGTGATCACGCACAAAAACACGAGAATGGGTTTCCGCACACATGCGCGAATTTAGCGCATATGCGTGAAAACCAGTGAAATTGCGTGAAAATGCATACAGGAGAAAAAGTCTGAAAAAGTAGATGCTCAAACAGGAGTATCATGTGCAAGAGGCCTAAGAATCGCACACTCTCTGGTTTCAAATATATTTGGGCCACTCCATCCACTCAAGCAAATGTGTCTCCATCAGAGCGAACCTCCAGCTCAGAAAGAACCACCAGGACCTGCCAAGGCACCAACCACAAGTCACTTGAAATGCTAAGCTTCAGGGTATGTAGAGATACACCTCACAAGAGCATAAACAGATCTCCATAGTACATTAATTATTAAAAAGTAATTTTATTAAGCAGATATTGCACTCACATTTACATAAACAAAAGTTTTATAGCCGCTGCATCCGGCGTGATGACGTCACAAGTCCAGCCCTGTACAAGATATCTATTTCCTAACAGCACTCTTGTGTCTTCCTACGAAATGGAGAAGGCTTTGATGTGCTTGACAAACAAAACAAATATAATTGCGCAAACAAAGTAAAAAAAAGTGAAGTGCAGCAGCTAGCATCAACAACGATTGAATTGTGTAAACAGAAATATAAACAAAAAATGCAGCCCTACTGAAACATATCCCCTAACAGATGTCTAGAGGAGAAAAATGGTTCTATCAAATATTATCCAAAGTCACAATAAAAAAAAATGTATATCAAAATATGCGCTGTGCAGCGCCGTTACAGTCTCTAAATAAACAGAGCGAAAAGGTGCCCAAACATAAAATAGTGATGGAAATAGATAACACAGTCTCTTTTGTAGGTTCTTGGTGTAAATATCCATTGTGAGAATGCGACAATTAATATGCGCAATTCGTCTTCAAAGAAGGTATGCAACTTCATGCGATGGGACTCCGATATAGATATGTATTAAATACTCTTACCCTCCAGTGTGGACCCACATACACATATGGTGGTGAATCGATCAAGCATGGGAGACGATCATCTCTAGTAAATCCTCCAAACGATCGTCCAGGTAAGATGGTAGGGCTTCAGATCTCGTGTGGAAGGAAGGACATCACAATTTATCATGGACTGGATAGCCAACTTCCAAACTCCCGTGCCAGTGCCGATGAGGTTGACCACACCTCAGATAGTGTACCGGGAAAAAAATTGTTCTCCGCTTTTTAAAATACTAGCCTTGGAATGAGGAATAAGAAACTATATAAGAGTGGTCTCAAACCACAGCCGCGCTAAATGGTATATATAAGTAAACCAGACACTACAGCTATCGAAAACAGGTGTCGCAGCCCCTATATCTCAAAGACCCGAAGGAGTGTGAGATGTGACATAAAAACAAATAGAAATTTTGTTATTCATTTATTTATTTTTATTTTTATTTTTAGTTTGTTCCTTTTTATGTTTTTGCCCTCTGATATTGTTCCTGGATTTGTTCCAGGTTCTACATAATTATATATATATATATATATATATATATATATATATATATATATATATATATATATATATATATATATCCTTTGCCCTTTTTTGGCCTTCTTTTGGATTTAGGTTTTCTGTTTTTCACAAGGACTGCATTCATTGTCTGTGGAGGACTTTTCTCTGATTAATTTATGTATTCAGCGTAACTGTTGCACATTTTTTTGCACATTTTTTTGCACTCCTTTTTTGCACACTTTTTTGCCTGCTTTTTGCACAATTTTTTGCCTGCTTTTTGCACAATTCTTGCCTGTTTTTGTACAATTCTCGCATTCTTTGCACAACAGTGTATACTGTCTGCTATTTTTGCACATAATATACATTATTTGGTATATATGTTTTATAATCGTTGCACAGATATATAATTGTTTGCACTTCTCCTATACATATTTACAGCACTTATGGGACATTGAGTATAGTTACATTCTGGTATTTAAATACATCTATGACCTCCTATAGTGGCACTTAGACTGTACCTATACACTGCGTAGTTAGCATTGTAAATCTGAATCTTTTACATTTATTATTTACGTACTGGTTATACATCTACAGATAATCTGGGCATAATTTGCTCCTCCGTGAGAGTCACCTGTCTTTAATACCTTTGTGCAGCCTGCTCTGGATATAACTCTATAAGAGACATTCTCTACAAGATCTTTTACTGTGATCTTCTGTGTGTGCTGATATAACTATTACTCACCTGGAATTTTCTCTTCCCTTCTCTCCCTCTTGCTGGAGGTATTACTTTGCTCACACATATACGGTTCATATATTTCATTTAGCTACGTCAGGTAGCGCCTGGGCCTCTCCCTTTCCTTCCTATTTGGAATGAGGAATAGCTATTTTAGGTATTTATGGTTGGTTATTTATGTTGGACTCTTTTTTCTCAATTGGTCCCGGTTGCTGCACTATAATTCACTTATAACTGCACTATAAGTGTCGATGGGGTTTCCCGCATTTTTCCCCATTTTTTTGTTCAAACCTTCTTTTTGATTTGTTTGCGTAGCTCCATCTTGTCTGTTTTTGACACTGGGGTTTCATTTTCCCTTAGCGTTCCACTGGTGTCGCTGTTTGCCTTTGATCTATCTCCGTTTATTGGAGTTGAAAACAAGGCTTGATTTTTATCCATTACATGCCGGCGCAACGTGATGACATATTGACGCCAGGCTATGATTTGCCAAGACACAATGCCTGCCGCGTCACCCATGCATGCCCTCCTCGTAACCATCTTGAAATATGCGAGTTTAAAACGAGGCTTGGAACGCATACATCTTTCTTGGTGATATCGTAATGACGTGGACGTGCTGCCGTGGTGACATAGAGGCTTGTGGCATAGTTCATTGGTGGAAAAGTTTTAGTGTCAGCAACGTATGTTACAATTCGTCTTGTGAGTTTTTTGATTGGACACAGCGTGGGACCATTTTAGAAATAACAGCTGATCCATATGTATTTAATTTATATGTTTGATATATATATATATATATATATATATATATATATATATATATATATATAGCGTGGGATCAAACAGCAAGTTTATGCTCCAGTTGAAGTATTATTATTCAAAACATTTCGGGTACATAGCCTGCTGGCTGGATTTACCACGCTTTTGTATTGATTCGGGCTGTACTTAATTGTACAAATGACCGTTTTTAAATTTTTTATGTTGTTATTTTTTAAATAAACATTTATCGGAGTGACCTGCTCTATATAGAGGCTTTTTTTCTTTCCCTTTTTTTCCCTGTACACTATCTGAGTTGTGGTCAACCTCATCGGCACTGGCACGGGAGTTTGGAAGTTGGCTATGCAGTCCATGATAAATTGTGATGTCCTTCCTTCCACACGAGATCTGAAGCCCTACCATCTTACCTGGACAATCGTTTGGAGGATTTACTAGAGATGATCGTCTCCCATGTTTTATCGATTCACCACCATATGTGTGTGTGGGTCCACTGGAGGGTAAGAGTATTTAATACATATCTATATCACAGAGTCCCATCGCATGAAGTTGCATACCTTCTTTGAAGACGAATTGCACATATTAATTGTCGCATTGTCACAAGGGATATTTACACAGGGCATCTGCAAAAGAGACCGTGTTATCTATTTCCATCACTATTTTATATTTGGTGAACCTTTTTGCTCTGTTTATTTAGAGACTTTATTTGTGTGTTCACTGTAACGGCGCTGCACAGCGCATATTTTGATATAAATTTTTTTATTTTGACTTTGGATAATATTTGATAGAACCATTTTCTCCTATAGACATCTGTTAGCCCTTGTACACACGGTCGGACATTCCGACGGAAAATGTCTGATCGGACCATGTTGTCGGATAATCCGACTGTGTGTGGGCTCCATCGGACCATTTCCGTCAGAATATCCAACCGACAAAGTTTTGTAACTGGGCTATTAAACTTTCCGACAACATGATCCGATCGGACTTTGTCTGATTGTGTGTAGAGAATTCCGATCGGACAAAGTGCCACGCATGCTCAGACCAAATTCCTAGACCAAAGCTATTGGCTACTAGCCTGAACGTAGTCCCGTCGTAACGAAATAACGTCATCACGTTATGTACGATCGGATTTTCTGACAACTTTGTCCGACCGTGTGTATGCAACACCAGTTTTGGACAAAATCCGACGGATTTTGTTGTCAGAATGTCCGACCATGTGTACAAGGGCTTAGAGGATATGTTTCAGTAGTACTGCATTTTTTGTTTATATTTGATGTGCTTGGTTTGATAACAGAGGGGTCCAAAGAAGCGGAGGGAAGGAGCCATCTGATCCAATTACTTAGAACTCATTTACATATGCAGTTGTGTTTGCCCCTCTGGAACGCATTTGACAGGAGGCTCAGAGATGAAATGTCGCCTGCTCATTGCCTGTATTAACCACTGAAAGCCAGCAGCTTCACGCCACAACTGAGTGCATTACACATAACTGTAGCAAAGCAGCGATGTGGCCCTATACATTTGAGTGTATCACGTTTGGTAGCTGTACTGCCTGCCGATCACAACCTGTTTTAAAAATGTTGCCTTATTGGACTGTGACCACAGCAGTTTGTACTAACCTGGCTGCTGGCCATGTCTACCTGCAGCTTGGTGATCATGGGGCAATGAAACAATGACTCAACCACTTGTTTTTTTTACGGTACCTCGCCTGACCTTCCGAAAAAGGCCTTACAGTGAGAAAAAAAAATAATACATCTTATTTAAAAACATTAGCATGGTTGTTCAAGATAAATCTGTAGAGCTCTGAAGGACACAACTCACATGATGTTTGGCTTGGGCTTTGATGAAGAATGTCTCAAATGGGAAATGCCTAGCATACGACGGCCTTAATTCAGATTCAGGTATCCATCCAGGCATCACTAGGATCACAAGTCAACAAGGAGGGGAGACCTTCTATTCACTACTCTCCAGAGATGGCAATCAGCACAGCAGGACTTTTTGGAATATAATTTATATATATATGTATATATATATATATATATATATATATATATATATATATATATATATATATATCCCTGGGTTATATAACATCAGAACAATGGTGCTTGTTCTATGTGAAGAATTTAGTAGTTGCATTATTCTCCTAGTATAGTAAAAAAATGCACTAACCAGTCAATCAGATTTAATTTTACTGAAGTCAGTGAGTGTAGTCAATTATTTCATGAAAAACGAATTCTGACTAGTTAATGCCCACTGCCTATATTGCAATAAATGTAAACCTTAACAATGAAACATCTCTTAATTGCTCCCTTGTCTATAAAATATACTATTGAAAGAATTTTATTAGACCTGTTCAATAGGTGTAAAAAAAAAAAAAAATACCTGTTGATCCTGCCAGAAATCCAATGAGTTGATAATTACATGTTACCAGTTAGCTGTGTCATCAGTTATCCCTGTGGATTACTGAAGACCTCCTCACCTGTTATGGAAATGAGGAGTGGGGGGAGATGTTCTGTAGTCCCAGCATACTTCCTGTACTAGCAGGGCAATGCTGTTCCTGCTGTGCCAGAATAGTGAGTGAGCGAGCGTAGTCACCCTAGGATAAAAAGTGTGTTACTGGCAGGATGACACCATCATCAGTGATAAGGAGTCTATAGTACACAGAATTCACGCAATTCACACAAGCAGTGTACAGTTTGGCCATTAAAGTGATTCTGAAGTCAAAAGGCTTTTTACCTTAATAGGTTCTCTGCATTAAGCGGTATTAAAGCTTAAACCAAAAATGTAATATATTGCAGCTTACCAATTATTAGATGTGGTGGCTGCATTAGTCTTCTTTTCTTTGTTTTTTTTTCCCCCTCTGTTTTCGCCTGGTGATCCAACCAGTAACGCACCTCATGTATTAGAGTGCCTACACTCTGGATGAAGGAGCATATGGGACAATATCATTGTTAATCTGGGGGTAGGGGAGTGTTGAATGTATTGGCAGATTTCCCTAAATCTTCCCGAAAGTTTGTAGATGTGATAACTTTTGCGACAAACCAATCAATATACGCCTATTGCGTTTTGTTGTTTTTTTTACCAAAAATATGTAGAAGAATATATATTGGCCTAAACTGAGGAATAGATTTGTTTTTTTTTATTGTTTTTTTTTGGGGGGGGGTATGTATTATAGCAAAAAGTAAAACAATTATTTTTTCTCAAAATTGGCACTCTAGGTTTGTTTATAGCGCAAAAAATAAATGCAGAGGTGATCAAATACCACAAAAAAAAAGCTCTATGTGTGGGTACAACATTGCACGACCCCGCAATTGTCAGTTAAAGCGACGCAGAGCCGTATTGCAAAAATGGACTGGTTGTTAAGGGAGAAAATCCCTCCGGTCCTTAAGTAGTTAATAATATCACTTTAACCCTTTAGTGCCAAGTCGTCAGAGCATGTGAATTATTAACCTCTCTGTGACCAGTCTACAGAATATGTGCATTAGCCCCTCAGTGACTAATCAATATTCAGGTTAACTCATTAGTGACAGTCTACATATCTTTTAGCCATTGGATGATATACATTAACCCTTTGTTTTAGAAAAACAATGTTGTACTAGGGACACTAGATTTGGTTTTCTTTACTTTTTGTCCTCATTCAGAAAACAGGTGTTATATTTTCTATAGCATACTGTATATAGAAAATGGTTATGGTAATATGGGATCTTCTAGGTGCCATATAACGGTCTACACAATCATTGTGAGAAGAATTAAAGTGGTTGTAAACCCTTACAACACACTTTGACCTACAGGTAAACCTAGATTAAGGCTTACCTGTAGGTCCAAGAAATATCTCCTAAACCTATACGGTTTAGGGGATATTTGCCCGGAGACAGGCACCGCTGTCGACGGCGCATGCGCTGTAGATAGAGGCGCGCAGGCGAACTGAGCGCGGCACCGTCAACGACGGAGATGCCGCTCGTGTCGGCTCCCGTGCACATGCGCGGGAGTGACGTCATCGCGGCTTCGCCGAATGACAGCGGCGGAGCTGCGAGACCCCACCGAGAAGATGGATGCGCAGGACTACAACTTTCAATGTCAAGGCTTCATCAGGGGATATTGATGGTCGCTGTTAGTATACAAGCTATATCAAAACAAGTAACAAAATGTCACACATGATAAGATATGTATATATGACTTCCTATATAAAACTAAGACTAACATTACAAATTTTGTGTGATAGACTGCAAACGTGTAAATATGACATGGTAATGTAAGATAATATGATTCAACAGTGCACAATTAATGTAGTGTACACATTACAATGCATATAGTTCATCAATTCATACATTTATGTGTCTATATAAATGATATACTGTAATACATACTGTACAGTGTACTGCATACAGCTCATCACTGCAAACATGCACTCGATCTACATCCCTCTATAAAAACACCTGCAGATATGACGGCAATGTGTTGTCCACAAGGTGACAGACATATCCCCCAATCTGACAGCCTGTCAGAAACCATGAATCAGACTGAGACAGAAGTACAGTTAAATCTCACTTATTTAATAAAAAAAGTTAAATGTAGTCAAAACATAGTCAGAGTTCAGGAACCAGCGCATATAGTCAGAGATGAGCGTAGTAGAACAGCAAGCAGGATCTGGAGCCAGAAGGATGTCAGCCAAGCAAGTCTTTAACATGACCACAAGCATCTCTAGAGATGTGACCAAGGCGAAGACAGAGATCATCTGGGCTGGATGGCTTAAGTAGACAGAACTAACAGACGGGATATCATCAACAGGTGAGTCACTGTGGAGAGATAGGAGCTGGCAATTAGCCGACAGCTGAGCGGCCAGTTCAGATAAGAAAGGGCTGAGCCCAGTCCTGACACAGCCTCCCCAACACCCTACCTACAGACTGATGGACAGATCGTGCCCCATGCCCCTACTGCCGAACCAGCCATGCACACTTAACACAAATTCTTTACCAACTAATACAATATTTAAATAATTATAATACATGTACATTGAGTACACCAGAGCACAAACTCTTTAAATGTATAACACCTAAACACTCACTTTTTCCCTTTTCTACACCAGCAAACTGGTGTCTCTCAACTTACTCTACAACTCCAACATCAACATGTCTATTTTCTCCACTGTAGGTTTTGTTCGTCCATAGCGACATTGCATTTGAAGGGGAAGTCAAGAGGAACATGGTTCCTCTATGGTTTCCTGGGTCACTGGGGAAGCTATCTGATTGGATGATGCCACCAAATGTGACTGGCAGCCATCTTGGGTCAGGCAGAGCCTATTTAAGGCCCTGGCTCCTAGGCTTGGTGGGCATTTCGGGCGTGGGTAGTGTAGGGGCAGGTTACGCGCCTGGTAGGGACAATTATTAGAAGCAGGGAGAAGTTCCAAAACAGTAGGGAAAGAATAGGGACACTCCATCCTTCCTGAACACCTCCAGATTTAGGTATGGCTCAACCAGGACACATTCCACCCCTCAAGACAGACGCTGGCACTTCTGAGACCTGCTCTGCTACACATTGCTGTTAGTTTCTGTGTGCGTTCCCTGTCAGGCCCCTTCCCACCCGGCTTATTGTGAATTGCTAAACTTTATCATCTATACAAGCTCTGTTCTCTGCAACTGGACTCTGAGTGTTTACTGCCACGCACCATGCTGCACTTCCCCACAAACAGGCACATTTATGTTTGTTAAATATATTAGTTGGGGAATGCATGTCTAGATTGTAAGCTCTAACGAGCAGGGCCCTCTGATCCCTCCTGTATTGATTTGCATTGTAAGTGTACTGTCTGCCCTCATATTGTAAAGCGATGCGCAAACTGTTGGCGCTATATAAATCCTGAATAATAATAATGTCCTGAGGCAGAATTAATGCATGTAAAAGTATCAGTGGGATGGAATTCCCAAGCCGGAAGGGGAAGTTGTACCTGAAAGAGGAAAACTCCAATAGGATTCTTGTAGATTACGAACAGACTAAAGCGTGGTACACACAGTTCGAGTGTCAAAAGCACATGTGCAGGATTTTGTCTAGCATACTAACTATCCACGAATTGTCGGTCCACAAACACGAACGTAGTGATGTACTATGAGAGTATAAAGAACAAGTTCATTTCTCAAGTGCCACCCTTTGTGCCCTTTCTGCTAATTTCATGTTAGTAGAAGTTTGGTGAGCGTTGAATTGCACTTTTTTGTTAAGTTATTTTTATTTGGATGGCAGATAGCATCTCTAATTTAATTTGTGTAGGGTTTTTTTTTCTGCACAATAAAAACCGTAACAGCCATAATAATAATATTCATATCACTACGAAACAAATGCCTTATAAAATACGTTTGGCATAACATCATCGGGATCACCAGCAAAGCAGCTTCATTATTATCCCATTAAAGAAGAAGAGAATATACGCTGCATTTCAACATTTCATCATTTGCCACGTCACAAACGCTAGTTTACAAGACCGAACTCTTCCCGGTCGTTTAATGCGTGTTTGTACTTTCGACTTTTGTGTGATGGATTTCTGTACTGACCATCGGAAAATCAGACGTTGAGCTGTCGTTCGTCAAAAATTTACTAGTCCGCTCATCCAGCTTTTGTCTGACGAAGAAAGACTGTCGAAAATACCGTACTAACAAACCGAAAATCTGCAGACAGCTCATCTTACAAATTTTCCTTTTTGATTTTCGTATCGTGTGTATGGGGCCTTAGGCAGAGCAAATTCTTTCCTGCAACCGCGGATTGCAGCGAGGAAAGACATTTGCTTGATTCCCCCATCAATACAGATGGTGTTGACAGGGGAACCCCTCCCATGGAGCTAATGCCCATACATTGAACCATCTATGGGCAGCTAAAGAGGAGTCATTGTGAATAATCCTTTACAAATAAGTTAATTTTGTATAAAACCTATGGAACCCTATAAACAATTTCAAATCACCACCTAGATGCCAGCTCAGATCATTTTCATAGCTGTCTGACACATATTATGTAGAGCCCATTTATTTTTTTTTTTTCAATAAAGCATCAGAATAAAATTAACACTATGCAAGACATTCAATCTTAGATTTTAATTCACACGTTCACAGTTATTTGTAATCTAGTTAACACATTTTAAACAACGGTGTCTGAAAGTCTATGACTATTGCACCTGCACCGTTTTTTATTTTTATTTTTTAAATGAGTGCGTATAAGGGAAAAATTATACATTACTCTTCCTGTATTTTTAATTATATTTTGAAAATAGTAATAACTTGGAACATAAAAGAAAATCATCAATAGTTTAATCTCAGTATTTCCAGTATTAGTTTTTTATTTTTTTTGCTGTAACATAGTTCTGGTGACCCTGCACTTAGCTGAATCCTGCACTTGTTCTGGTCTATTTCCTGCAATAAATAAGAACGGTTTATAATGCAAAGGGTTTGCGTACCTTTTTGATGTTAAAAAAAAAAACTCCCCTCAACTCCCTACATAACTTTTTATATAGTAGGTGGGGGAGAAGTAAAGGAGAATACTATAGTCTGCTGGGGTCACTCACATTACACTCAGGCAGCGGCCAGCAGCAGTCTTTAGCCCCGTACACACGATCCAAAAATCGTGCCGCATTTTAATAGATCGTACGATAATCGGATCGTTAGTACAGAGCTTTCGAGAGCCGATTAAGACAGTTCATCCGATATTATTCTATCATGCATGGAAAAAAAAATCGTACGATTTTTGTTTAAGCAGTACAGCTGTCGTTCGAAAATGCAATACAAATGCATTACAACACATGACATCGCTTCCGAATTTTTCTTCTGTCGTGCGAGAATTTTCGTGACTTTAGTAAACTCATCAGATTCGACACGGGACTAGCATGCAAAAAAAAAAAAAAATAAAATAAATAAAAAACAAACCGGACGATCATTCGTCTGATAATCGGATTGTGTGTATGGGACATTAGGTTTTATAGATGTCTACACAAAAGGAAGCTTTTACAGGTCAAAACATCAATAAAATATGTTAAATGCAGATATAATCTTATATGAAGGTTGTTGTTGATTGTTGGTCTGGCACAAAGTTCAGCTGGAGCTGGGTTTACAAGCAAATAGCTAAATACACTGATGAAATAAATACATGAACCCTGTTTTACCTGCCAAAAGATTTGCTTTATTGTCCACTCAGTCCTGAGATTTACACAGCCCTTCCATACAACACTGCCCTGTCTGGGGCGGGGAACCTGATCTTTCTCTACTGCAGTTTCCCTTTCACTTACAGGTCCCCTCCCCTTCCCCCACCCTGTGAATGGGCAGCATAAAACCAGCACACTGATGTGCACCGTTGAAAAAAAAAAAAAAAAAAATACATATGCACTATGGTTGCCACCTCATCCCTTTAAACCCGAACACATATTCATTACACAGGTTCTTTGGCTGATTAAGGTGGTAATTTAACTCACTTGGTGCCTTATCTGCATTTAATTAGCCTCAGAACCTGTGTAATTCAAAGGTGTTTGGGTTTAACCTCTAGAGATCCGCGCTATAGCCGATTGACAGCTACAGAGCAGACTTGCATTGCGGGGACTACATCTATTGACGTCGTCCCGTGCAGGAGCAGCCTGCACGCCCCCTGAAGGGGGCGCTCTGTGATCAGCGAGTCTATGAGACTCACTGGATCACAGATCGGCGTAAGGGGTCATTGGCTGACAGCTGATCATGTGATGTCAACACAGTCGGTAATCAGCCGATCACTGGCGGCAGTGAGAGAGACATCAGTCCCGATCACTGCAATGTGCACCCACCTGTGCCCCCTACAAGTGCCACCTACCAGTGCCCACCAGCGCCACCTGTCAGTGCCCACAGTGCCATCAGTCAGTGCCCACAGTGCCACCTGTCAGTGCCCACAATCAGTGCCTGAACAGTGCGGCACATCAGTGCCACCTATCAGTGCCCATCAGTGTCACCTACCAGTGCAACCTATCAGTGCCCATCAGTGCCACCTATCAGTGCCCTCTATCAGTGGTACCTATCAGTGCCCATCCATGCCATCCATCAGGGCCCATCAGTGCCATCTTATCAGTGGCCATCAGTGCCACCTTATCTGTGCCCATCAGTACTGACTTATCTGTCCCCATCAGTGCCACCTTATCTGTGCCTTTCAGTGCCGCCTTAACTATGCCTATCAGTGCCCACCAGTGCCGCCTCATCAGCACATATCAATGAAGCAGAAAAATTACTTGTTTGCAAAATTTTATAGCAAACTATTAAACATCATTCTTTTTTTTCAAAATTTTTAATTTTTTTGTTTGTTTAGCAAAAAATAAAAAGCCCAGCTGTGATTAAATACCACCAAAAGAAAGCTCTATTTGGGGGGAAAAAATGATAAAAATTTCATATGGGTACAGTGTGCATGATCGCGCAATTGTCATTCAAAGTGCGTCAGCGCGTAAAATTGGCCTGGGCAGGAGGGGGGTTTAAGTGCCCAGTAAGCAAGACTCCCAGTGTGCACCTGTGAAATGTTCACAATGTGATTCAAAAAACGCACCACAAACATAACTGAGCTGTGCTTTTGATTCAACATATGTTTGACCCTCTTTCTATTCATTTCAATGGGGAGCTGCCTTTTTGGTGCGGTTTTGAAAAGCACACCAAAGACGCAGCAAGCAGTTTTAAAGATGCAACTGAAACACAACTGAACAGTTTGAAGAGTTCCATAGGATTTAAATTGATGCATTTTTTATGCATTTTCCTTGTGTTTTTTTTTTTTTTTACTGAAAAACTGATCAAAAACTCATCGGTGTGAAAGGGTTCTAATGCTGCGTACACACGATCAGAATTCCATCCGGAAAAAGACCGATGAGAGCTTTTCATCAGAAAATGCGACCGTGCATATGCTCCATCGGAATTTAGCTGTCCAAATTTCCGCCAGCCAAAAATTGATAGCATGTTCTCAATTTTCCCAACGGAAAAACTTTCTATCGGTAATTCCGATCGTGTGTATGCAATTCCGACACGCCAAAAATCACGTATGCTCAGATTCAACTACGAGACAGAAGTTATTGGCTAATGGCTATTGAACTTCCTTTTTCTAATCACGTCCTACGCGTTGTACGTCACCGTGTTATAAATGATCGGAATTTGATGTGATCGTGTGTAGGCAAGACAGCTTGAGCTGAATTCCGTTGGGAAAACCATCAGAGCTTTTTCCTGATGAGAGTGTGTACGCGGCATTAGAGTGTAGTCACACCTGTGAATGCACACACACTCTGATTAGATGCGAGAACCCCAGCGGGGCTTCCCACAATTTATTGCAGAGGGAAGCCCCATTGAATGCAATGAGAGGCTGTCTGCTCCTGCAGCTAAATCTGATGCCGTGATCACATGTGCACAGGCAGATTTTTCTGAACAGCAATCAGCCCACCGCAATGCTCAGTTACCGCCTGCATTCTAATGTGAACCGGGCATATAGAAAAAATAGTTTTCTGTGAGCCGCTGTGGAGATCGGTATTTTTTTAGTGCATCGCAGATCTCGGGACAAGTGTGAACAAGCTTTAGGGTGTGTCTGCTGTGCCTGGGCACACCCTAATTACCCCATGTGCATTAACATTATCGCTCTCAGTGCCAGCTGAAAGATTGGAAAGATCTCTTACTGGCTCTGCTATAAGAGAAGTGCTTACTCACTTCTCTTTCACTGTGCAATGTCTCGGGCCATATATATGAAGGTAGATGCACACATGTGTTTTTGAGCTTTAGGGTGCACATTGCACACCCTAATGCAATAGGCTGCGCACACCTATGGAACAAGCCCTTAAAGTAGTATAAAACCCTCAACTATTTTTCAGCTTAGTACATTGACACAGCTCCCATCTGTCCCTGATTTCAAGGGACTGTCCTTCATTTCGAGCAATTTGTCCCTCATTTTGGTCTGCTCTATATAGATGTATATAAAATGCACATTTTCTCTATCAAAAAGTGTTTTCCAGTGCTAAACCTTTCATCTGATTTCTAAATTGCTGCATTTGTAAATTCTAAAGCCAATATAAAGTAATAGTAGTGGTAAAAAATAGCACTTGTGGGTTTAAACAATCTTGTTTTTTTTGTGCACAATTCTCCTTTAAGGGGGTGTGGCAAGGGGTGTGTCCTACTCCTGCATACTTTTGCTGATAGGTGTCCCTCATTAGTGATGGACGAACGTTTCGCCCGGCGGTCGTTTCGCGGCGAATTTCCGACTTTCGCCGTCCGCGGGTTCGAACGCCTTTTTCCGTCGTTCGCCCCGGCGGACTTACGTGTTTAATGTATACAAGAACTTTAACCTTTCGTGACACGTTTATCATGTGTTACAGGACAACCAATTGAGACATGACAGCTCATGGACACTTGGACATTCCCCCTAACCTATAAATACACCCGATCCGGTGGCCATTTTACATTCTTTCTTCTGTCACTGTAGGGAAAGGATCCTGTGTGGAGTAGGGACAGAGAAAACGCTAGCTATTTGGTACACAAAAGTTCTTTTCAGGACTGGTATAGGTGTTAGGTCAGCAGCCTGAGTTTCTTTTGTCAGTTTAGATAAAGGGACAGAGCGCTGTATGCTGCTATTTTAGGGACAGCTCAGCCAGATTAGTCTTTCTTCATCATCATCATCATCATCATCATTAGCTGTTACTATCAGGTCCACAAAAGAGCTATTCCAGCTAATCGTTCCAGCCTACTCTTTTTTGCCAATTTGTATAGGGACAGGCAGGAAGCAGTGTGTCAGGCAGTGAGGATAATTTTAAAGACTTGCTGTTACTATTAGTTCCACAAAGGTTCTTTTCAGGACTGGTATCAGTGGTACGGTAATAGGCTTGTACACGTATAATATTCTTTCTTCCAAATATAGAAAGAATATTATACTTGACTGCTGCCCTTCTGCTGCAGTCTGCTAATCATTCACAACTCACTTGTTCCACAAAGCTCTTTATCAGGACTGGTAACTTGGTCTGTCTAGGGTGCTACGGTACATAGGCTTGGGTGCGGTACAGTCTGCTGTTCTGTAAGGACCGCTATCGGTCCACAATACATAGGGTTGCCGTGCACTACTGCTGACCGCTGCCCTATACTGCAGCAGTCCTTCAGCGGTATAGGGACTGACGCACAGTCTGCTAAACACTAATACACAACCTGCTTGGTCCACAAAAGTTCTTATAAGGACTGGTAACTTGGTATAGGGTGCTACGGTACATAGGCCTGAGTGCGTTACAGTCTGCTGTTCTGTAAGGACCGCTATCGGTCCACAATACATAGGGTTGACGTGCACTACTGCTGACCGCTGCCCTATACTGCAGCAGTCCTTCAGCGGTATAGGGACTGACGCACAGTCTGCTAAACACTAACACACAACCTGCTTGGTCCACAAAAGTTTTTATAAGGACTGGTAACTTGGTATAGGGTGCTACGGTACATAGGCCTGAGTGCAGTACAGTCTGCTGTTCTGTAAGGACCGCTATCGGTCCACAATACATAGGGTTGCCGTGCACTACTGCTGACCGCTGCCCTATACTGCAGCAGTCCTTCAGCGGTATAGGGACTGACGCACAGTCTGCTAAACACTAATACACAACCTGCTTGGTCCACAAAAGTTCTTATAAGGACTGGTAACTTGGTATAGGGTGCTACGGTACATAGGCCTGAGTGCGTTACAGTCTGCTGTTCTGTAAGGACCGCTATCGGTCCACAATACATAGGGTTGACGTGCACTACTGCTGACCGCTGCCCTATACTGCAGCAGTCCTTCAGCGGTATAGGGACTGACGCACAGTCTGCTAAACACTAACACACAACCTGCTTGGTCCACAAAAGTTTTTATAAGGACTGGTAACTTGGTATAGGGTGCTACGGTACATAGGCCTGAGTGCAGTACAGTCTGCTGTTCTGTAAGGACTGCTATCGGTCCACAATACATAGGGTTGCCGTGCACTACTGCTGACCGCTGCCCTATACTGCAGCAGTCCTTCAGCGGTATAGGGACTGACGCACAGTCTGCTAAACACTAATACACAACCTGCTTGGTCCACAAAAGTTCTTATAAGGACTGGTAACTTGGTATAGGGTGCTACGGTACATAGGCCTGAGTGCGTTACAGTCTGCTGTTCTGTAAGGACCGCTATCGGTCCACAATACATAGGGTTGACGTGCACTACTGCTGACCGCTGCCCTATACTGCAGCAGTCCTTCAGCGGTATAGGGACTGACGCACAGTCTGCTAAACACTAACACACAACCTGCTTGGTCCACAAAAGTTTTTATAAGGACTGGTAACTTGGTATAGGGTGCTACGGTACATAGGCCTGAGTGCAGTACAGTCTGCTGTTCTGTAAGGACCGCTATCGGTCCACAATACATAGGGTTGACGTGCACTACTGCTGACCGCTGCCCTATACTGCAGCAGTCCTTCAGCGGTATAGGGACTGACGCACAGTCTGCTAAACACTAACACACAACCTGCTTGGTCCACAAAAGTTTTTATAAGGACTGGTAACTTGGTATAGGGTGCTACGGTACATAGGCCTGAGTGCAGTACAGTCTGCTGTTCTGTAAGGACTGCTATCGGTCCACAATACATAGGGTTGCCGTGCACTACTGCTGACCGCTGCCCTATACTGCAGCAGTCCTTCAGCGGTATAGGGACTGACGCACAGTCTGCTAAACACTAATACACAACCTGCTTGGTCCACAAAAGTTCTTATAAGGACTGGTAACTTGGTATAGGGTGCTACGGTACATAGGCCTGAGTGCGTTACAGTCTGCTGTTCTGTAAGGACCGCTATCGGTCCACAATACATAGGGTTGACGTGCACTACTGCTGACCGCTGCCCTATACTGCAGCAGTCCTTCAGCGGTATAGGGACTGACGCACAGTCTGCTAAACACTAACACACAACCTGCTTGGTCCACAAAAGTTTTTATAAGGACTGGTAACTTGGTATAGGGTGCTACGGTACATAGGCCTGAGTGCAGTACAGTCTGCTGTTCTGTAAGGACCGCTATCGGTCCACAATACATAGGGTTGCCGTGCACTACTGCTGACCGCTGCCCTATACTGCAGCAGTCCTTCAGCGGTATAGGGACTGACGCACAGTCTGCTAAACACTAATACACAACCTGCTTGGTCCACAAAAGTTCTTATAAGGACTGGTAACTTGGTATAGGGTGCTACGGTACATAGGCCTGAGTGCGTTACAGTCTGCTGTTCTGTAAGGACCGCTATCGGTCCACAATACATAGGGTTGACGTGCACTACTGCTGACCGCTGCCCTATACTGCAGCAGTCCTTCAGCGGTATAGGGACTGACGCACAGTCTGCTAAACACTAACACACAACCTGCTTGGTCCACAAAAGTTTTTATAAGGACTGGTAACTTGGTATAGGGTGCTACGGTACATAGGCCTGAGTGCAGTACAGTCTGCTGTTCTGTAAGGACTGCTATCGGTCCACAATACATAGGGTTGCCGTGCACTACTGCTGACCGCTGCCCTATACTGCAGCAGTCCTTCAGCGGTATAGGGACTGACGCACAGTCTGCTAAACACTAATACACAACCTGCTTGGTCCACAAAAGTTCTTATAAGGACTGGTAACTTGGTATAGGGTGCTACGGTACATAGGCCTGAGTGCGTTACAGTCTGCTGTTCTGTAAGGACCGCTATCGGTCCACAATACATAGGGTTGACGTGCACTACTGCTGACCGCTGCCCTATACTGCAGCAGTCCTTCAGCGGTATAGGGACTGACGCACAGTCTGCTAAACACTAACACACAACCTGCTTGGTCCACAAAAGTTTTTATAAGGACTGGTAACTTGGTATAGGGTGCTACGGTACATAGGCCTGAGTGCAGTACAGTCTGCTGTTCTGTAAGGACCGCTATCGGTCCACAATACATAGGGTTGACGTGCACTACTGCTGACCGCTGCCCTATACTGCAGCAGTCCTTCAGCGGTATAGGGACTAAGAGTTTTGTCACAGGGTGATTTAAAAAATGACAGGCAGAGGAAGAGGCAGGCCCTTCCGCAGGGGTGGTAGGGGTAGGGCAGGAGCAACAGCCTTGAGCCAAAGTGGGAAGTTGCAGAAGGTGCGTTCAATTACTTTAAAGGACGCACCAGACTTGGTTGAGTGGCTCACTCAGCCTTATTCTTCTGCACCCTCCTCATCCTCTCGATCTGCACCCTCTTCTTCACTCTCTGCTATGTGCACCCCCAAAGACACTACCACCAACAACACCACCACCACCACATACCTTCCGCTTGAGTGCAAATGGGGGCCTTCATGCTCCAGTGTTTTAATAGGGACCCCCGTATAAAAAGCATGAGGGTCAAGGACCAGTACTGGGTGGCAACGTACTTAGATCCCCGGTACAAACACAAAATGGTGGAAATGTTACCGCCGTCGCAGAGGGCTGTCAGAATGCAGCACTTCCAGGCCTTGCTTCGAGAAATGCTGCATTCTGCTTTTGCGTGCGCTGGCAGAGGAGCAATTCCCACTCCCAGAGAAGGAGTTGCGGGTACCAATCCAACAGCGCCTGCAAGAAGAGGCCGGTTTGAAGATGTGTTGGTGACTTCGGATATGAGGTCATTCTTTCAGCCGACCCATCGACAGGTGTCATCCGGATCCAGCATCAGGGAACGCCTAGACCGTCAGGTGTCCGACTACATTGGGTTAACGGCCGATGTGGACGCTCTGAGGAGTGATGAACCCCTAGACTACTGGGTGGGCAGGCTTGACCTCTGGCCAGAGCTTGCCCAATTTGCAATCGAACTGTTGGCTTGCCCCTCATCCAGTGTCCTGTCCGAAAGGACGTTCAGCGCAGCAGGGGGGATTGTGACCGATAAGCGTACTCGCCTAGCTCACGACAGTGTTAACTACCTCACATTTCTAAAAATGAATGAGGCATGGATCTCGGAGGAATTCAACACATGTGATCAGTAGACCATGTATATGTCTATAAACAATTTTTGGAATCAAGCACACAGACCTTCTTAATTCATTTGGCTCACTTCCCTGACCCAAAAAAGCACACCGTACTATATGCCCCTACCCTCCTCTTTGAAGAGGTTGAGCGGTGTCATATTTCTACTGGGGCTGCTTATTATGAGGGGTTCCCACCATCCCTGTGCTGTGCTGACTTCCTCCTGGGGGTTCTTATTATGAGGGGCTCCCACCATCCCTGTGCTGTGCTGACTTCCTCCTGGGGGTTCTTATTATGAGGGGATCACACCATCCCTGTGCTGTGCTGACTTCCTCCTGGGGCTGCTTACGGTGCTGCTGTCAGCGCTGTATGTCACGGAGCTGCTGTCAGCGCTGTATGTCACGGAGCTGCTGTCAGCGCTGTATGTCACGGAGCTGCTGTCAGCGCTGTATGTCACGGAGCTGCTGTCAGCGCTGTATGTCACGGAGCTGCTGTCAGCGCTGTATGTCACGGAGCTGCTGTCAGCGCTGTATGTCACGGAGCTGCTGTCAGCGCTGTATGTCACGGAGCTGCTGTCAGCGCTGTATGTCACGGTGCTGCTGTCAGCGCTGTATGTCACGGAGCTGCTGTCAGCGCTGTATGTCACGGAGCTGCTGTCAGTGCTGTATGTCACGGAGCTGCTGTCAGCGCTGTATGTCACGGAGCTGCTGTCAGCGCTGTATGTCACGGAGCTGCTGTCAGCGCTGTATGTCACGGAGCTGCTGTCAGTGCTGTATGTCACGGAGCTGCTGTCAGCGCTGTATGTCACGGAGCTGCTGTCAGCGCTGTATGTCACGGAGCTGCTGTCAGCGCTGTATGTCACGGTGCTGCTGTCAGCGCTGTATGTCACGGAGCTGCTGTCAGCGCTGTATGTCACGGAGCTGCTGTCAGTGCTGTATGTCACGGAGCTGCTGTCAGCGCTGTATGTCACGGAGCTGCTGTCAGCGCTGTATGTCACGGAGCTGCTGTCAGCGCTGTATGTCACGGTGCTGATGTCAGTGCTCTGTATTACGGTGCTGCTGTCAGTGCTCTGTATCTCCTGCACCCTCTTGTTTGCCTACCCTGGTCCCTGACCTTCCCTCTCCTCCATTGCCTTCATTAGCTCCATAGTCCTGAATTGTCAGAACAATTTCCCAAATAAAAAAAAAATGCTTGTAGTTATCGATCCCAAATTCACCTCATACATGTATTATGCTATTGTCCAGGTGGTGGGACTACGTGCTACCCCCTAATAATTACCCCGTGGCCGCAAATTCGACCTAAAGGTTTGCGAAATTCGCCTCCCATTGAAGTCAATGGAGCCCGCGGCGAACGGTCGTTTTCGCGAACGTTTGTGTCCGTTCGCGTTTCGCGTTCGCGAAACGTCCCGTCGGAAGTTCGTCCATCACTATCCCTCATTCCCATCTCAAAAAGTTGGGAGGTATGCATTGAGCACAATAAAATAAATATGTGTATTTGTTTAATTTCTTACTCCAGCACTTGCCCTTTACAACTTTCAATGCTGGTGGGTGGTTGCTCATGCTCTCTCAGTGCTGCTTCCCTGAACTTCCTGTCTTCAAAGTAAAGAGTTAACAATGGATAGTGCAGTCTCCAGTCAGTCTGTTACCTTGGAGAAGGGAGGGAGAGGAGGATTAAACAGGGGAGTGCTTTTTAGGCTATGGGGTTCTGTGTTTCTACAGAGAAGTAGGGCCAAAACAATTTTTGCACTACTTCTCCTGTGGGTCACAGGAGTGTACTTTGTTCTACACTCTTGTAACCTGCTTTTAGCAGACAGCAGGTTAAAGACTTTAATGTCGGGATCCACACAGGCCCCTGGACCGGCAGATGGCTCAGCCTATTAGCGAGCTGCTGGAGCGCTGCTCCCACCCCCTGCACAGCCTGGCACTGCAGTGAGCGCTGGAGGGGTAAAGCAGAGAGCTAGTGACTGAAGACTGAGAGTTGAGCAATCAGCGTTCTTTGATCGCTAGGTTCTCGGTCTTAGAGGCAGCAGGGCAGTGTTGACAACCGTCAGTATTTTTACTGGCATCCAGTAAAAAAAAGGGGGCAATTTCATCCTGCCAAGTGTTGCCAGTAAAAACTATGGCTGTGATGCCCGGCTCGAAACTGCACATGCAATTTCAGTCTGAAGCAGGCTGAGACCATCCAAGTGCCTGCTGTAGTGTGCTCGGGTGGTGCCGGTGGGGCGGTGCCTGAGCGCGGTAAGCAGCTGGAGCCAAGCATGCGGGTCGGGGAGCAAAGCAGGCCGGGAGTAGGACTGTCAGTGCTATTTGGACTGGAGTGGACCGAAGGAACCACCTGGCGTGGAGAGAGCTTGTCATTGTTACTCAGGAGATGTGTCGTGTTGGTGATCTGCACACTGCTGTCATTGTCACTGTGTTAGTCAATGTCATGTGTGTGCTTGCCCATTCTAATTTCTTTCCCTCCTGAGTCCTGTTTCTCAGCTACTTTCTATATAGAAAATAAAATAGGAAATATGTTTTTTGCCCCCCCCATGACCAGGCCATTTTTTGTGATACGGCCCTGTGTTACTTTAATTGACAATTGCGCAGTTGTGCGACACTGTACCCAGATAAATTTTTTGTCCTTTTTTCCCAACAAATAGAGCTTTCTTTTGGTTGCATTTGATCAACGCTGTGGTTTTAATTTGTTGCACTATAAACAAAAAAAGACCAACAATTTTGCAAAAAAAAAACAGAGGTGATCAAATACCACCAAAAGAAAGCTCTATTTATGGGAATAAAAAGAAAAAAAATTTTATTTGGGTACAGCGTCGCACAACCATGCAATTGTCAGTTAAAGTAGCACAAGACCACATTTTTTGCGATTCTGTACAGCGTTGATTTAGCTAACAATTGCGCGGTCGTGCGACGTTGTACCCAAACAAAATTGACGTCCTTTTTTTCCCACAAAGAGAGCTTTCTTTTGGTGGTATTTGATCACCTCTACGGTTTTTATTTTTTGCGCTATAAACAAAAAAAGTGCGACAATTTTAAAAAAAGCGATTTTTTATTTTTTTTTGCTATAAGAAATATCCCCCAAAAATATATAAAAACACATTTCTTCCACAGTGTAGACCAATATATATTCTTCTACATATTTTTGGTAAAAAAAATTGCAATAAGCGTATACTGATTGGTTTTTGCGCAAAAGTTATAGTGTCTACAAAATAAGGGATAGATTTATGGCATTTTTAGTTTTAAAATTTTTTTTTTTTGCTAGTAATGGCGGCAATCTGCGATTTTTATTGGGACTGCAACATTATGGCGGACACATCGGACACTTTTGACACTATTTTGGGACCATTGTCATTTATACACCGATCAGAGCGACAAATAGCCGCTGATTACTGTATAAATGACATTGGCAGGGAAGGGGTTAAACAGTAGGGGGGATCAAGGGGTTAAGTGTGTCCTAGGGAGTGATTCTAACTGTAGAGGGGATTGTCTCACTACAACATGACAGGAAGCAGTAGATCCCTGTCATGTTGCTAGGCAGAACAGGGAAACGCCTTGTTTGCATCTCCCCGTTCTGCCTCTCCTCGCCGCAATCGCAGGCGGCACATTGAGTTTGCGGGCGGCATATTCAAAGGGGGCGTACAGGTACACCCATTTGCCTGCCTGTGCCATTCTGCTGACGGATATGTGTGTGCTGCGGTCAGCAAGTGGTTAAAACATACCCAATAAAAAATGTAAAAAATCTAATTTCTTCATCAATTTAGGCCAAAATGTATTCTGCTACATATTTTTGGTACAAAAAATCCCATTAAATGTATTTAGATTGGTTTGCGCACATTTTTTTTTTACTAGTAATGGCAGTGTTCAGCGACTTATAGTGAAACTGCGATATTGCCACGGACAAATCGGACCCCAACTGACACTTTTTGGGGACCAGTGACACTAATATAGTGATCAGTGCTAAAAAATATGCACTGTCACTGTACTAATAACGCTGGCAGGGAAGGGGTTAACATCAGGGGCGATCAAAGGGTTGAATGTATGCCTAAGTTGTGCTTTGTCACTGTGTGGGAGGTGCTTTGACTAGGGGAAGGCAAAGATCCATGTTCCTGCCCAGGCACACTTGGCACACAACCTTGCGCACACGCCTATGGTGGGGCTGTCTGCAAGATGTTAATATCTACCTTAAATCACATTGCTGATTGCATATTACACTTGTTTGTTACCTAAATACTAAAACTTGTACTTAACCACTTTAAGACCGGACCTCTTTTTTTAGATGTGGTGTTTACAAGTTAAAAACAGTTTTTTTTGCTAGAAAATTACTTAGAACCCCCAAACATTATACATTTTTTTTCTAACACCCTAGAGAATAAAATGGTGGTCATTGTAAAGGCCCGTACACACGGTCGGACTTTTTGACAACAAACATGCAAATTAGCTGTTTTGGAGCAACATCCGACTGTGTGTACGCTCCATCGGACAAACTTTTTCTGTTTTCATCGGACTTTTGTTGGCTCTGCGAACGGACAAACTTTTTGACAACAGAAGTGCGATGGAGCAAAGTCCGACCGTGTGTATGCAAAAGCATCGGACTTTTGTACAAGGTACAAACACGCATGCTCAGAACCATTGCAAACGATCAGACTACAATACAGAAGTTGACCAAAGGTGGCGCTGGAGTCATTGAACGTCCTCTTTTGAAGTGGCGTCCGTACGTTGTGACGTCACCACGTTCGTGTTTGTTGTCAAAAAGTCCGACCGTGTGTATGCAATACAAACTTGTGGACAACACACTTTGTACAAAAGTCCACGGAAAAGTTTGTACAAGTCCGACCGTGTGTATGGGGCTTAATACTTTCTGCCACACCGTATTTGCACAGCGGTCTTACAAGTGCACTTTTTTTTTTTTAAATACACTTTTTTGTATTAAAAAATAAGACAACAGTAAAGTTAGCCCAATTTTTTTTATATTGTGAAAAATAATGTTACGCCGAGTAAATTGATACCCAATGGCGACAAACTTTTCTCTATAGGCAACATTAAAAAAATTCTACTGGTTGCATGTTTTGCATTACAGAGGAGGTCTAGGGCTAGAATTATTGCTCTTAAGGCCCATACACACGATCAGACTTTTTAACAACAAACATGCAAATTAGCTGTTTTGGAGCAACATCCGACCGTGTGTACGCTCCATCGGACAAACTTTTTGGTTTTCATCGGACTTTTGTTGGATGTGTGAACGGACAAACTTTCTGGCAACAAAAGTCCGATGGAGCAAAGTCTGATCGTGTGTACAGAAAACCATCGGACTTTTGTACAAAGTACAAACAGGCATGCTCAGAACCAATGCAAAAGATCAGACAACAATACAGAAGTTGACCAAAGGTGGCGGTAAAGAGCAGAAAAACCACATGATTTGGTGAAAGTTGGCTGAAAAAGTCCTGCTGTGTGTATGCAATACAAGTTCTCGGCCGACGCCCTTTGTACAAAAATCCACAGGAAAGTTTGTACAAAGTCCTATCGTGTGTATGAGGCTTTACTCTACTGAACGCGGCAATACCTCACATGTGTCGTTTGAACACCGTTTTCATATGCAGGCGCTACTCACGTATGCGTTCGCTTCTGCACGCAAGCCCAGCGGGACGGGGCGCATTTAAAAAAATGTTTTTTTCTTATTTATTTTACCTTTTATTTTTTATTTTTACACTGTTTTCAAAAAAATAAAAATAAAAGTGTCACTTTTATTCCTATTCCTACAAGGAATGTAACCATCCCTAGTAATACAAAAATACAAAAAAGCATGATTGGACCTCTTAAATATGAGATCTGGGGTCAATAAAACCTAAATGCAAAAAAAAATGTTTTGTCATTTTGACAAAAAAATGTGCCTTTAAGACATATGGGCTGAAGTGACATTTTGACGTCGCTTCCACCCTGCTATGGTATGGAGACAGGTGGAGGCCATCTTCCCCTCACTCGTCTCCATACCTAGCAAGGAGACAGACGCGACCGCCTCCACTGCTGCCAATGGCTCCGGTAAGCGGCAGAGGGCACCGAATTGCAGCAGGAAAAGGGGTGGGGGGGGCTCTCCCACCACCAATAAAAGTGATCTCGCTTTTATCTTGTAGCCGACCACCGGCCAAACACGGGGATACCGGGGTTATGGCAGCAAGACGTACATCGGCGTGCGGCGGTTGGCAAGTAATTTAGTAACTTTTGGAAATTCCAGTAAAAACTTAACTGTGCCAGTAAATTTTGGGTGTCGTGTCAGTAAATTTCAATCTGGTAGGTTAACAACACTGCAGCATCCACCTAGGTCAGTATAAATGTTTTTTTTTTTTTTTGTTCCCATACTTCTCTTTTAATGCTCACATTGTACGGAGACACAACTTTAGTCCCTGCATACATGAGTGATTCATTAGGATGCTTCAAGAGAAATGAGCCACCCTAAAACAAGAAACCAGGGGCAACAAGTTAAACAATAACATAGTCAGGGAATAAAAGATAAAGAAGCTGCATACTTAGTAAGATTAAAGAGGAAGTAAACCCTGATGGGTTTACTTCCTCTTTGATTCCCTGCAAAGGTAAAGCATAAAGGACTACTGCATCGCATAGTCCATTATGTGTCACTTACCTGACACAGGAGCCAGCGAAGTCACCGCTGTCCCCTGTAGTCCAGCGCATCCATCTTCTCGGTGGGTCTCGCTGCTCCGCCGCTGTCATTTGGCGAAGCCGCGATGATGTCACTCCCGTGCATGCACACGGGAGCCGCCGCTCGCGGCATATCGCCGTTGACAGCGGCGCGCCGCTGTCTACGGCGCATGCGCCGTAGACAGCAGTGCCTGTCTTTCGGCAAATATCTCCTAAACAGTGTACTTTTAGGAGATATTTCTTGGACCTACAGGTAAGCCTTAATCTAGGCTTACCTGTAGGTCAAAGTTGGTTGTAAGGGTTTACAACACTTTAAGCTGCTAAAAATGCTTAATATCACTTAACCACTTTTGGCCCGCCCGCCGTCATTATATTTCAGCAGTTTGAAGCTATATACTGTTGTTATGGCAGCAGATAGCTGCCATAACCCAGGTATCTTTCAGCGGCGAGAGAGGTGCCCCCCCTCCGGGCGCTCCTCAGGGGTCTCCTCCACTTACCAGAGCCGTCAGTAGCAGCGGAGACGATCGGGTCCTATCCCCTGTGAGACATGGAGCCGAGTGAGGGAAAGATGGCCCCCCACCCGGCTCCATACCATTGGATGATGGAAGCGACGTCAAACGTCACTTCCACCCAAAGGTCTTAAAAACATTTTTTGTTTATTTTTTTATGGCATTTAAGTGTAAATGGGAGATCTGAGGTCTTTTTTGACCCCAGATCTCACATTAAAGTGGTCCTGTCATGCAATTTTCTATTACAAGGGATGTTTACATCCCTTGTAATAGGAATAAAAATGACCCAAAATTTTTAAATGGACAGTGTAAAAATAAAAAGTAAAATAAATAAGAAAAAATGAAAATATTTAAAGCGCCCTGTCCCCCCAAGCTCGCGCACAGAAGCGAACGCATACGTAAGTCATGCCGCATATGTTCAAACCACACGTGAGGTATTGCCGCGATTGCCGCGATTGTTAGAGCGAGAGCAATAATTCTAGCAAAAGACCTCTTCCGTAACTCAAAACTGGTAACCTTTAGAAAATTTTAAACGTCACCTATGGAGATTTTTAAGGATCAAAATTTGTCGCCATTCCACGAGCGGCAATTTACTCGGTGTAACATTATCTTTTATTTTTAAAATAGGCTAACGTTACTGTTTTCTTATTTTTTTTATTTAAAAAGTGTATTTTTTCCCCAAAAAAAATGCGTTTGTAAGACCACTGCGCATCTATGATATGGCAAAGTATTGCAGTGACCGCCATTTTATTCTCTAGGGTGTCTGAAAAAATATATATAAGTTTTGGGGGTTCTAAGTAATTTTCTAGAAAAAAAAAAGATTTTTAACTTGTAAACAACAAGGTTGAAAAATAGGCCTGGTCATTAAGTGGTTAAAGATCAAACCACCTGATTTGAGATAGAGTCTTTTCATGCAATGTTACATCCAACGTTACAATGCATGTCCACTTTGATTTCAGCAATAACTAGAAGCCAATCCTATTACAAAAAAAAAAATACAAAAGTCCATGGCTTTGTCCGTGTGACTAAATGATGTTGAGTTGAATTTGCGTCTAATTGCATAGAATACCCCGAGTCTCCTCACAGTAGTAGAAGGCAGAGAATCTCATTGAATGGGTGAGAAGTTTCGGGTTCGCACATGACTAGAACTTTATTTATTCACTCTCAGTATGAAGTCGTCTTTAGTCATTCAGGAAGACACAGAAGTGCGGCGGGTCTTTGTCATTGGTAAATACAACAAATTGAATACTAAACAGATTGGGCAACAAGGAGATTGTAGTGAGTTTCTAGTGAAACCAATGTCTACACCCAATCACTAAATCCCCTAACTATCAGTCGGCAGCTACACTCAAGATAAGGATTGAACTAAAGTGCTCAGACACAACTCGGTATTAGGGATGAGTTCAGAAATGTTCTGATAATAGTCGGAAACCAGCTTGAGCTATCTTGCCAGAAAGCTGTCCCTGCTGGCTGCCAATCATAAGCGGCTGAGGCATACCCCTTCCTACAGCCACACATATACAGGGGCATGTGCATTAGAGTTGCCACCTCATCCCTTTAAACCTAAACACCTTTGAATTACACAAGTTCTGAGGCTAATTAAGTGCAAATAAGGCACCAAGTGAGTTTAATTACCACCTTAATCAGCCACAGAACCTGTGTAATTAATATGTGTTTGGGTTTAAAGGGATGAGGTGGCAACCATAACATGCATTCTGCAGAACTGGGAATGCCTCAGCCACTTATGATTGGTGGTCTGAGGTGACAACTTTCTGGTGGGAATGCCCAGGCTGGTTCGGACTAGTACCAGAACATGCCTAAACCCATCCCTAATACAGAGTTGTGTCTGTATCGATTAAATCCCTCACACACAAAGACATGACACTCTGTCCATGGGCCTAAACGCAATTGAATCTTGATCCCTAGCAATGGCAGTAATATCTCATTGCCTCACTAACATAGGAAGTGATTCCATAGGAAGAAAAAAAAAAGCAACATCTTTGCAATCCTGCCGCTGCAGTTTGACAAATTGTCAGAATAGCTAGCTGCAGAGTCTCCCATGTATCATCAACCTAAGGCTAAATTTAGATTTGTCACTGCCCTTGCTGCCCCTCTGGTGGATTTATTTTCAGACGTGTTTGAGAGGTGTTTAGGAAGTGTTATGTCACCTCCTCACTGTCTGTTTAAACCCTTTAAATGCTGCACTACTAAGCCTCAACTGCTTGCATTGCATGCAGTTACAGTGCAGCCCTATGTGCTTGAATAGATCATGTTCGATGGAGGTCCTGTCCGGTGAACACGATATCGGGGATCATCTTTGCTGTGGCTACGAAGCAAAGCATGCCAGCATCAGCATGTGTACAACCCCGCCTTTTAGGCTTAAGGGGGTGGTCAGGGGCAGGGTCGCTGATAAGGCAGTACAACCAGCCCTCCTGTACTGGGCCTGGGCCCCATTAGTTCAAAAGGGGGGTTCAGGCACCTGCCAAGTAGACTCTTGTGTCTCCTCCTGAAGCACCGCCATATTCTTCTACTTTTTCTTCCTCCGGCTGTGTAGTAGGGGAATGAGTATCTGTGCCCCCAACTCCCTGCTGTCCAGGCCACCTGTATTCCTGCCAAGCCCTGCAGCTTCCCCCCTCTCCTCTCCACCTGGGAACTGCTGCAGGTACACAGGAGGATCAGGTTCTAGATAGAAAGTGAGAGGGCCAGTATATGTCATATTTACTGGCCCCTTCCTTACCTAAAGGAACACAGCAGGGGTTATTTACGAAAGGCAAATCCACTTTGCACTGCAAGTGCATTTGGAAGTGCAGTCGCTCTAAATCTAAGGGATAGATCTGAAATGAGTGGAAGCTCTGATGATTTTATCATCCAATCATGTGCAAGCTAAAATGCTGTTTTTTATTTTCCTTGCATGTCCATCTTGGATCTATGGCGACTTTATTCCAAGTACACTTGCAGTGCAAAGTGGATTTTCCTTTATTAAATAATCCCCAGTGAGCGATCGGTACAAATTACCCCCTGTGTTCATTCATAACTGAAGCAGAGTAAACTGCGTTTATTCTGCTTCAGTCTGTCAAGTAACAGGAAGCTTCAGAGTGCTTCCTATTCATTCACTGTCCAATGCCAGTGAAATTCTAAAAAATAAGTAAAAAAGAAATGAAGGACTTATTCAAATATGCTTTGTTCTATGAAGAGCAGTCAGTATTCAGATCACTCTTCAGAGAGCATTTGACAAGTGATGAGAAGGCATCCCCCGCTTTAGCACTTTGCATGCAGTTGTAGGACGATTGCAGTATAATTTCCGCCATGGCTGTAAATCATAGCAATTGCGTCATGGCATTTTTAGTGAGAATATTATTTGATATTTTCAGGGGAGCCCTGTCACGTGGGCTGTACGGGGCCCAGTGATTTCTAACAGCAGCCCTGGTCAGGAGGCAGTAAAAATCCATCTCTACTGTTTTTTTTTCACTGCTTCCCAACCACAAGTGTAAAGGAGCCCTTTAAGAGAAAAATTATAGTGCATTCTCAGAAGACCTTCGCAACATTTTGTATTACTACCAAAATGTTTATTTTTTACATGATTGCTATTCTGTATTTGCCTTTTCATATTTTATACGCAGACTTGTAGATTCTCCCATAGAGATCATTCACGCTATCCCCATTGAGCTGCAAAGATCAATGCAGGATCAACACAAGGGCACTGAAAACAATTGTTTTCTATGTGCCATGTTGTCACCATCACACTGTATTAAGGTGGGTTCATAGTGCTTTGCGTAAAAATGCAGAAATGCTGAATTAGGATCGCTGAACACCAAAGCGACAAATCACTTTCGAAATGACGCCGTTAGCGATCCTATAGAGAATCATTCTTTTTTTTTAGTAACAAATCAAAACGAGGAATAATCGTTGCACGTGTGCCATCAGCCTAAAGCCTCATACACACGATCAGACTTTTCAACAGGAAATGCTCGATGACAGGCTGTTGGAGGAAAATCTGATCGTGTGTATGCTCCATCAGACAATTGTTGTCGGACTTTCCGCCCAACAAATGTTGGCTAACATGTTTTGTACATAATATAACGGGGTACTAACATTTATAGGTAAAGTTGATCCAGGGAAAATCAGATTGCCTCTTGGGGGCTCAGGAAGGAAATTGGAGCATGCTCTGCTGGGGTTTTTTGCCTTCCTCTGGATCAACTGTGGGATATATTGGATTGTACGATATTTTTTATTATATTTTTATTTATTTTTTATGGTTGAACTGGATGGACTTTTTTTCAACCTGACTAAACATGTAACTATGTTTTCAAATTTTCTGTAGACAAATGTCTGTGGTCGGATTTTCTAAGCGCGTGCACACAAGTCCATCGGACAAAAGTCCAAAGTACAAACATGCATGCTCGGAAGCAAGGACAAGCCAGAGGCGGTGGGTCTTGTAAACTAGCACTCGTAATGGAGAATTAACATTCGTGAGGAGGCAAATTATGAAATCTCGAAATGCAGCTCACAATTCTCTTTTTTTTTAACCACTTCAGCCTGGAAGAATTTACCCCCTTCCTGACCAGAGAACTTTTTGCGATTCGGCACTGCGTCACTTTAACTGACAATTGCGCTGTCGTGCGACGCTGTACCCATAACAAAATTGACATCCTTCTTTTCCCACAAATAGAGCTTTCTTTTGGTGATATTTGATCACCTCTGTGGTTTTTATTTTTTGCGCTATAAACAAAAAGAAAGTGTAAATTTTGAAAAAAAAAGGACTATTTTTTACTTTTTGCTGTAATAAATATCCCCAAAAAATATTTCAAAAAACATTTTTTTCCCTCTGTTTAGGCCGATACGTTTTCTTCTACATATTTTTTGTATTGATTGGTTTGTGCAAAAGTTATAGCGTCTACAAAATAGGGGATAGTTTTATGGCATTTTTATTGATAATTTTTTTTTACTAGTAATGGCGGCGATCAGTGATTTTTATCTTGACTGCGACATTATGGCAGACACATCGGACAATTTTGACACATTTTTGGAACCACTGGCATTAATACAGCGATCAATGCTAAAAAAATGCATTGATTACTGTAAAAATGTCACTGGCAGTGAAGGGATTAACCACTAGGTGGTGCTGTAGGGGTTAAATGTGTTTTAGGGAGTGATTCTAACTGTTGGGGGAGGGGCTGTGTGTGACACGTCACTGATCAGCGCTCCCGATTATAGGGGATTATAGGGAGAGCTGATCAGTTACAGTGTCACTAGGAAGAATGGGGAAATGCTTGTTTACATTGGCATTTCCCCGATCTTCCTCATCGTGAGACGATCGCGGGTATCCCCATGGACATTCTGCCACAGTATATGCGTGAGGCGGTCGGGAAGCTGCTTTGCTGGTGATACTGATGGAGTTATTGCAAACAAATTTTCAAATGCTTTTTTTTTTCTAGTGATATCAGGAATAATATTATTATGCTTTTTTTTGGGCAAGTTACCACAACACCATTATCCCGTAGTTTTTAAGACCAAAGATACAACTATGTTGATGTCCCTTGTCAATTTTCCATTGTATTTTTTTTAAATGTAACTGCCTACTCCCAAACTGTCATTTGAAGTAAAACACATAGCCAAGTATTATTCTCCACAATTTTTAAATGGGGGAATTAAAAAAAGAAAACAAATAAAATTAGACATGCTATCTGCCAATAGAACTTAAAGTGGTGTTCCGGGAAAAAAATAAAAATAAAAGCCAGCAGCTACACATACTGCAGCTGCTGGCTTTTAATAAATGGACGCTCACCTGTCCTGAAGTCCCTCGATGTTGGCACCACAGCTGATGTTTCCATTAGCTGTCGGGTGCTGCCACCACCATTGTGAATGAGGGAACCCGGGTGTGTAGCCTACTGCACATGCGCGAGGCCCCGCTCCTCTCTCCTATTAGCCCAGCGGCCGAGGGAGGAGGGAGGGAGCCCTGTGGTGACGTATCCCCCCCCCCCCCCCCCGAAAGGTGCCAATTGTGACACCGGAGGGGGGGAGGAATCCGATGAGCGGAAGCTCCACTTTAACTAAAAAAAGTGCATTCTATGCATCCAAAAATACAGAAAATATAACAAATCAAAACATTATTCAACCAAAAAAATCTAATTTTAAATAAATTTAACATTTAAAAAAATTAAAATAAAATTAAGGATTTGTTTAAATATGCATTTCTGTCAGAATTTTCAGCAAGCAGTGAGGAGACATAATGCTCCCCCCCCCTCCGATTTAAATACTTCCCCCCTTGCAGAGTAGCCCTATTCAATTGAATGGGTTTTGATCAATGACGGTATAACTTCTGCCATAGCTGCAAAGCATTACATCGTGGCCGTGGCATTTTAGTGAAACTATCATGTGAGGGGGATCCTTGTCAGGTAGGCTGTACGGTGCCCACTAACAGCAGCCCTGCTCATTTCTACAGTATTATATTCATGAAGAACTGCATCCATGCACAGACTATTGCATTATAGTGTGAACCCCAAACTCAAACACACATGCTTTTCTCTGCAGCCTCAGCTGCACGGTACAGTGAATGATTGTGGGGTGCTCTTTGCTGAGTGGCTTCGTGTTCATTCACAAAGTTAAACATAGTAAACAATCTGAGAGTTGATCGGCAGCTCTCCTGACAGGGGGGGGGGGGGTCTGTGCTGATTGTTTATCAGTGCAGCCCCCCCCCCCCCTGGATGCCCACACTAGACCACCAGGGAAGCTGCTAGGATCACCATGGAAGCTCCTAACATGTGGATGGGCACTGACTGGCACCTCTGTGGCAAAAAAAATTGTGCCCAGCCATGCCACCCATCAGTGTCCATCAGTGCCACCTATCAGTGCCCATCAGTGCCCATCCATGCCACCTATCAGTGCCACCCATAAGTACCCATCAGTGCCACCCATAAGTACCCATCAGTGCCACCTATGAGTGCCCATCAGTGCCACCTATGAGAGCCCATCAGTGCCGCATACCAGTGCCACCTATCAGTGCCCATCAGTGCCGCCTATCATTGCCCATCATCAGTGCCCATCAGTGCAGCAGTGCAGCCATATCAGTGCCCATCATTGAAGAAGAAAACGCACTTATTTACAAAAAAAATTGACAGAAACAAAGAAAAACTTTTTTTTTTTTCAAAATTTGGGTGGCATGGCTGGGCATCACAATTTTCATTAATCATTATTATCTCCTTTTTTTATTTGTTGCACAAAAAATTCAAATTGCATTAAAACACCACCAAAAGAAAGCTCTATTTGTGGGAACAAAATGATAAAACATTTGTTTGGGTACAGTGTAGCATGACCGCCATTCAAAGTGCGACGGTGCTAAAAGCTGAAAATTGGCTTGGGCAGGAAGGTGTATAAGTGCCTGGTATTGAAGTAGTTAAAAAAGAATTGTACAAAAACACAAGATTGGTTAAACCCACAAGTGCCTTTTTTTACCACTACTATTCCTTTATACTGGCTTTTGGAATTTACACATGCAGGAATTTAGAAACTGGATGAAATGTTCAGCACGGGAAAACACCTTTTGATAGATAAAAAGTGAATTTTATATACAACTACCGTATATAAATCAGACCAAAATGAGGGACAAATGAGGAGGAAATAGGGACAGAGGGACAATCCTCCAAATCAGGGACAGTTGGGAGCTATGCACCTGGAACACCCCCTGCGCACCGCCTATGACTGCATCAATTTATTGATCGGCAACCACTGCAAATACTAAAACCTAAGAATTGAGCACGTTTTTTAATTACAAAATCATTTTTTACAGCATTGTCATGTTTTGTAAGAGCTCAAGCTCTGCTTCTCAAGCATTCAGTGTAGAACATGGGACAGGAATGTATGTGATGGCTGCCTAGGGACAAATGTGTGCATATTTCACTGGAGAAGATGACACCTTTTCTTGGCTGTCATTTGCTCTTGTGGAATGTGCTATGGCTCTTACATCTTCTTGACATAGCTGGAATGGTTTGGGGTGGGTGGTATAGTATGTTTGTGTATATACACTACTTCTTTGAGCCTTGATGACAGAAAATACTGAGATGGTATTAGAGCAGTGTTTCTCAACCTTTTTTTAGTCGAGTCACCCTGTAAAAAAAAATAATCTCAAGGCACTTTTTAAAATGATGGACAGTCTTGAGGCACCCCATTCTAATAGCTTTACACAATGCAGCAACATCCACATGTAGGACACCCAACATTAGAGGCAATTTGTTCTTCCAAAGCAAATAAACTTTAGCACACTGGTACTGACTAGTATTCCAATGTTTCCCTTCTCCCTCAGACAGCTAATGTTACCCCAGTGCTGAGGCAGAGGGACATGACGTATTGGTTGTTAGGATTCCAGTGTCTAGAAAGTTGCAATTTGCCTGTCTTCGGGCAAATATCTCCTAAACCGTGTAGGTTTAGGAGATATTGCTTGGACCTACAGGTAAGCCTTAATCTAGGCTTACCTGTAGGTCAAAGTGGTTTGTAAGGGTTTACAACCACTTTAATCAACATGCTGGCTTGTATACAATTTTAGATCAATTTTTCGGCATTTTGCCAAAGCACCCTTGAAGAAACCTCAAGGCACCCTGGCGGAGAAAGGCTGTATTAGAGTGTATGCAGTGTGGCATTTTTATATGAGGGTACTAAATATGTAAATAGAAATCAGCAGCAGTGCCCCCAATACCTAACTTAAAGTGACACCTACCTCCTATTACTCTCAGCCTCCTTTTCATAGTTTGATAGTTTCATAGTTAGTTAGGTTGAATAAAGACACCAGTCCATCCAGTTCAACCTGAGTGAGTGTCTACAATTGTCCCTATCCTTGTACACTCACATTGGTCCCTACCCACAAGGAGCCCACAATCCAAGGTCCCCATTCATATACTAGGGCCAATTTTGGACAGAAGCCAATTAACCTACCTGCATGTCTTTGGAGTGTGGGAGGAAACCGGAGTACCCGGAGGTAACCCACGCAGGCACAGGGAGAACATGCAAACTCCAGGCAGGTAGTGCCGTGGTTGGTATTTGAACCAGCGACCCTTCTTACTGCTAGGTGAGAGTGCTAACCACTACACCACTGTGCTGCCCCTTTTCTTTTTGCTGTTGCTGCTGCTGTGACTATGTTCATTCTCTGTGGGCCCACTGTATGTAGGAGCATAGCCACCTTCTACTGCTGGCGCCCCATATGAATAGGTGACTATAGACTATGGGACTTGAAAGGTCTATAGAGAAATGCACATGAACACAACTAACATCCTAACAAACACAGGTGAGGGAGGGACAGGAGAAGTTTGTGAGCTCATGTTACAAATTGGTATAAAACTATTTTATATAAAATAGATTACAGGGCCATTAAATAATGGATGTGCATGGATTTTTTTTTTTTGGTTTTGTTTATGCAGAGTGGGCACGGGTGGACCACACAGATCTATGGTCGGCCAGGTGTAAATGGCCAGTGTACAATTAAGCACTAAGGAGAGTGTAAAATGTGTCAACTTGACACTTCTCCTTGTGCTGTTTCTTGATATTGACAATGAGGGCCCTGTTCACATCTGGTGATTTTGGATTCCAAATTCACCTGCAATAGTGGCAAAACACACCATGTATGTTTGCGTGGCATTTTTTTTTCAATGGCCTTGCTAGGTCTACAGAAGATCTGCGGCTACAGCCCATAGCAGCGGTCCCCAATCTTTTTGGCAATGGGGACCATCTGCGTGGAAGAAAATTCTGGCATGTTGCCTGCCACAATTTGCGGATTGTCCCTTGCCACGTTGCCTGCCACCAGATACGGATTGTTACTCGCTGCGACGCCTGCAACCATTTGCAGATTGTAATTTGCCATGTTGCCTGCCACCAGATGCGCATTGTCATATGCCACCATTTGCGGACTGTCACTTGCTACGTCGCCTGCCACCAGATGCGGATTGTCACTTGCCACACCGCCTGCCACTAGATGTGGATTGAAGAGGTCTGGCTGTGAAGGCGGAAGAGCAGTGATGCAGGGCAGGTGGAGAGAGATGATATTATCTCTGCTCGCCAGCCCGCTTGCTTCTCTCATCCGCTTGCCTGGCTATCTCATCCACTCGCCCCCTGGTTCTCTCATGATGCCTGGCTACAGAGAGGCCACGGCCCGGTAGTTAGGGACCCCTGTGGTAAGAGACTCAGGGCTATGGGCCCCAGATCCGGGACTATAGCCCCAGAAGCCACCCCTTAGTGACGCCACTGATGGCACCTCAAATGCAGTGCAGTTTTACCACAATTTTCACACAATAAATTGCGTGGCAATTGCAGAAAACTGCATCACATGACACTTCTCACCAAAAAGAAGCTCCTGCTCCTTTTTTGGGTGACAAGCTTCGCTCAGTGCAGTCTGCAATGCGATTTAACATGCAACATTCGTGACAAAACTGCACCGTGTATGAGGTGCCATTAAAAATGAATGCCATCCAAACACTCATGGTGTGTTTTGCCACTATTGCAGTGCAATTTGAGCTCTCGGGCAGAATTACAACGGATCGCCAGATGTGAACAGAGACTAAAATCGCCATCCCCTGCACTGGGTTATCAGTCCTCAGGCTTGAGGTGGGATCCATTAAGTTCTGGGGGGCACATGAATAATGATTACATTTATAACACTCGTATCACATGTACCTTATGATTTCTAACTGAAGCCAGTCTTATAATACGTGGACCTTCTGTGGGATCTATTGGGCCATTCCCTTAATTAAGTTACAATACTATCCAATCTGGAAGACACATTCCCATATGATCCTACAGATATTGGGACCCAGCACAGGTTACATTCATAAAGACTCCTCCTGTTAATGTTGGATACAGTGTGTTCCTATTATGATACTTTGCAACACCCAATCTTCAGAGAGCATAAGCTTTTGCCTGGTAGTTTTTACTTGTTGTCCAATATGCTTGTGTGTTTTATCATTTTGTACGTTTCTTCTGAAATATTTATGGCTTTGAGTAAAAATATGTCGTATAACTTTGTAATTGATGTATGGTGACGCTGGAGTGTTTTCAAACATGTTTGAATAAATTTTCTCACGTTATATATTCAGTAAACAAGGTGGAGTAGAGTCTAAGCCAGGTTTTTCTTAATTAGATTTTGTATGTTAATGGAGAATACCAGCGACTCCTTCCATTCTCATCCATTAATACATGTTATGTTGACTGGGACTTGCAGGACTTGTAGCTTTAATATTGTACAGGCAGAGGGCGCCTGCTGGCTCAGAATAAGGTAGCTACAGGGGCGGATTGACCATTGGGCCACTCGGGCACTGCCCGAGGGCCCAGAGCCACTAGGGGGCCCCATCAGGGTTGCCAGCCTCAGTAAAACCAGGGACAGTATGTAAAAATCTATGTTTTTTTACATCTGTCTCTGAAATGTCCCTTACCGACATCCTTTTGGTCTAAAAATCCCAAGATTATAGCTGCCCCACCTCTCCAGTACCTTCTCAGCCAATAGAAACATGTCTGTGCATACTGTGTGTACATGTATGTGTAACCTGTGTGATTGTATACTGTGTGTGTGTGTGTGTGTGTGTGTATACTGTGTGGCCCCATAAACTCGGATTGCCTGGGGGCCCCATAATCTCCTATTGCCCGGGGGCCCCATGAGTTGCCAGTCCACCCCTGGGTAGCTATTTTCTGTTTTCATGCACCCCTAGACATAATAATTTAACTCTTGCAGTGTGTGAGTGGGGGGGTCCCACTGCAAGGGTATTTGTTGCAGCCCGGAGTTCAGCTTTAAGTGGAATTAAAACTAAACATCTAAAAAATGCTAACAGATAGGATTTTTTTTATTCCAATATTTTTCATTAAGGCTTTAAGGCAAAATAAAAAGACAGGTACAAGTGCAAAGATCAGATTTGACAACCAAGCTTTGGTTATGTTGGTCATATCTAAAGGTAATTATTAACCATGGAGGATACATTCATTTCAATACCAATAAGGTACAGCTGCACAAGCAATATCCTGTGTATTCAATCTGAGCAGAAGACATAATTACTTTTAGCCCTTGTACACACGGTCGGAGATTCCGACGGAATGTGTCCGATCGGACCATTTTGTCGGATATTCCGACTGTGTGTGGTCTCCATCGGACTGTTTCCGTCGGAGTATCCGACGGACCAAGTTTTCCAACTTGTTGGTAAAATTTTCAGACAAAATGCTCCGATCGGACATACTCCGATCATGTGTAGAGAATTCCGATCGGACAAAGTGCCACGCATGCTCAGATCAAATTCCTACATCAAAGCTATTGGCTACTAGCCTGATGGTAGTCCTGTTGTAACGAAATAACGTCATCACGTTCTGTGCGATCGGATTTTCCGACAACTTTGTCCAACCGTGTGTATGCAACAGTTTCGGACAAAATCCGTTGGTTGGTTGTCGGAATGTCCGACCATGTGTACAAGGGCTTAGACTGCCCTCCCTAGACATAGCGAGGATATGAGCTATGTCTGCTCCTAGTGCAACCCGCTCAACAGCAAGTGGTAAATCAGTGCCTACAAAGGGTCAAACAACAGTCTAATAACAGTATATTTCCATATGGCCTGCCAATAATGTATAGGAAAAGGAGAAGAGTAAAAGAAAAAAGACAAGGAAGGCGTAGAAAAGAAGCACCCAGTACAATTATAAATCTGATCCAGGAATCCCAGACTTTTCCGAATCTGGCTTGTTTTTCCAGTAAAAAACTGGCCGGCTTTTCATGGAGCATTACCCAACAAGTTTTGTTCTTGGTCATGACAATGTTAATCATTGCCGTTTTCCAGGCTTTAGCAAAATACATTTTTGTAGCCAAAAAGGATAAAAAAAATAAAAATAAAGGGACCGAGGGTGTTTAGATATGCCATCCAACATGTTGCTTTATGTTTTAGAAATGTACACATCAGTCACTGTGTGAATCAAGTTAAAAACTTGTTAGACTTTTTGGAAAGACCACCAAACGTGGTACAGAGTGCTTTCAAGTCCACAGCCACTAAAGCACAGAGGAGAGGCTTCAAGGAAGATCCTAGCAATCCTTGATGTTACCAGGTACCAGTGAGACAGTACTTTAAAGTTTATTTTGATGAGTGCAATGTTTATGATTCCCCCTGTGCACCATGATGAACCATTGTGACCAGTCTTCCTTTTCAATCTTCATACCCAGATCAATCTCCCATGCACCTTGCTAAGAAAGCTTGGACACTGGAGTGGAAAAATTGGATTACAGCACCCAGATGCCCCCCTTTATTCCAGGGTCCCACAAGCATGTGTTCTCATTGTTATATTTTTTCAATTAAGTGCTTGAGGGAGCTCAGCGCGTAGAGCGGAACTTCAGTAATTTTTTTCAACTTTCCATCTATTAAATCTTCTGCCCTTGTTGTTTTAACTTTGGATAGTAAATCATTTTTTTTATGCCAGTAAATACCTTATACAGTCCACTTACTGTTTCTTGTCTGGTAAATAGCCTAGGATTATGACATCATGCACAGCTCTCTCTCTCTCTCTCTCACTCACTCTTGTGAGAGTTTGCAAGAAAGGGAGGGGGGATGAGTCATAAGAGGGCCAATGAGAGCTTCAGAGTGGGAGGTGTGTCTGTGTAAATCCAGGAAGTGAACCGGCAGCAGCTTCAGCTGCCCACAGTTAAAATGGCTGCAGCCAGACTCAGTGGAGGGAAATTTCTGCAGCATATTTAGCAAGCACAGAATTATGGTATATATAAAATAATATGCAAAGTGGTTGGAGGGAAGCTTCAGAATGGCAAAGATGTTTTTATTACAAATTATGTGAGCAGATTGCAGTTCCTCTTTAAGGTGAAGCATTTCTGAGGAATGCATCTTTGAGGTTTGAAGGAAGTACTCTGAAGGTTTAACCCAACAATAATCCAAACAGTGCCCTATCCTATATAGGCTCTTTTTAGTCCACCGCTGGAAGAGGTGAGGCGAAAGACCTGAGGGGAAATGTGGACTGTTGAAAAGAGGGGCCACAGACGGACCTGAGGGGATAAACTTTACAAGCGATGTCCCAGAGACAAAGAGAGTGTGATAAAGTAGGGCATATTTTCGCCCTGCAATCCTTGGGACTGAACCACATAAAAAGATCTACTGGATGCGGAGAGCCTGTCTGAGCCTCAAGTGTAATCAAATTCGGTCTGTAACCATTGGAGAATATTTGTGTCAACTGGGTAATTTTTGGCTGCCCGATAAGATCTCTGGAGATGTGGGACTCCCAAGACCACATTGGATTCAGTGACACTGAGAGCTGAGCAGGTGACTTGGCATCTTCTAGAACCCCATATAAACTCATAAAGATGAATGTTTGAAGTTTTTAAAGGTAAAATAAAGGAACAGAAACCAGCAAAGATGGAAAGTAGTACAATATTTTAGGGCAGTGATGGCGAACCTTGGCACTCCAAATGTTTTGGAACTACGTTTCCCATGATGCACTCTGCAGTGTAGTTGAGCATCATGGGAAATTTAGTAAACATTTGGGGTGCCAAGGTTCACCATCACTGTTTTAGGGAGTATAGTCATTTTATTGCAGCTATCCTGCCCATCCAGGAAAAAGTGTAGGTAGGTAGACTATGTTTTGAACTCAGTTTCCAGGCAATCATAAAAAGGTATATATAGTTGGCCTGATGTATCAATGAAATGTCCGAATGTATGTGTACACCCTTTATAAGGGAAGGAAATCTTAAGACACGCTAGTGCTGAAAAAGAAATGTTAATATTAAGTGTTTCTGATTTTTCTGGGTATACTTGTAGTTCCAACACGGTTCCAAAATCTTTTAAAACCTTGAAGGCTATAAATAATTCTGGGATAAACATCAACAGGTCATCAGCAAATAAAGCACATTTGTGGATCTTACCAGCACTTGGAATACCAGGAATATTCGGGATGGATCTAATTGTTTCTATTGCAATGATAAATAGTAGTAGTGATAGGGGGCAACCCTGTCTAGCATAGTACCTGTTTGTATTTGAATTGGATCCGATCTGTAACCTTACCCGAAAATGTGGGTTTTGAGTATAGAGTGCTTTACAAGGTGAGAAACTTGGGATCAAAATTCAATTTCCACAAGATATGGAAGAGAAAAGACAAGGACAGGGAATCAAAAGCCTTGTGTGAATCCAACAATAGCAGCATTCCCTGTCTGACTCCCATTTCATCCCGGTGGGAGTGTAATATCAAGACAAGATTAATTGCTCTTTGAATCTGATCTGCCGATTGTTATCTGGGGACAAACCCGACCTGTTCTACATGGATAAAACCCCTTAAAAAATGTGTTATATATTTTTGTCAGCAATTATAGGTCGCTATTGATTAGCAAGATTTGGTAACAGTTTGATACATCATCTGGATCCCTGGCTGGCTTGGGTATCATGCAGATGTGGGCGCTGTTAAAATCTGCATCAAGTGGTCTTGAAGAGCATTCAAAAATTTCAGTAAATGGAGCACAAAATAGGGGTGATTTTTTTTTATAATAAGGGGCTGAAAACCCATCTGGCTTGTTTAATCACTTCCAAAAATTCTTCCCTCATGATTTTACTATCTAAAATTTCTTTATGATCTGCCGGGAGCGATGGAAGGGAAAGGTGTGCTATAAATTCACCTATTTTGCCAAAAGGTTGGATTTTCATGACAAAAGAGACCCTATTGATCAGCGTTTGTGTAAAGTGAGCCACACACATGCAGTTCAAAGTACATTTATAAAAACGACTCTGCTGTGAGGCTGGGTTCACACTTGCTGCGGCCGCAGTTCCCAGCAGCGGTCCGGAGTGTCCCCGTTCACTGATTCAGGTGTGAATCAGGTCCAAATTTCTGCCTGAATTCACACCTGATTCGGAGCCAAAGATGTACAGGACCCTTTTCAAAGGCGGTCTGCGGCCGTCCCGGAGCTGTGTGAACCAGCTCTATTGCGAGCCAGGAACACTCTCCTGCCATGCTAATTGGATGCGGGGGCAGAATCCAATTCGCACAAGTGTGAACCCAGCTTTATGGTGTGACTTCCATGTGTATGTGTAGGCATGACTTTGTTTTGGCCCAGACAATCCAGCAGCCTCTCCAGTTCCCATCAATGTAGCCTCACCGGCGCCCATTAAATAGCAGCCTCACCAGCGCCCATCGAATGCAGCCTCACCAGCACCCATCAATGCAGTCTCACCAGCGCCCATCAAATGCAACCTCACCAGCACCCATCAATTCAGTCTACTAGCACCCATCAATGCAGTTTCACCAGCGCTCCATCAAATGTAGCCTCACCAGAGCCTATCAATGCAGCCTCACCAGCGCCCATCAAATGCAGCCTCACCAGCGCTCCATCAAAGCAGCCTCAACAGCATCTATCAAATGCAGCCTTACCAGCGCCCATCAAATGCAGCCTCACCAGCGCCCATCAAATGCAGCCTCACCAGCGCCCATCAATGCAGTCTACTAGCACCCATCAATGTAGCCTCACCAGCGCTCCATCAAATGCAGCCTCACCAGCGCTCCATCAAATGCAGCCTCACCAGCGCCCATCAATGCAGCCTTACCAGCGCCCATCAAATGCAGCCTCACCAGCGCCCCATCAAATGCAGCCTCACCAGCACCCATTAATGCAGTCTACTAGCACCCATTAAATTCAGCCTCACCAGTGCCCATCAAATGCAGCCTCATCAGCACCCATCACATTCAGCCTCACCAGTGCCTATCAAATTCAGCCTCACCAGCGCTCATCAATGCAGTCTACTAGCACCCATTAGTACAGCCTCACCACTTTGTAGAAATTTCCTCTCACTTTCTGTTTTGGCTCAAGAACAGGAAGTGAAGGGAAATCTCCCTAATGGGACACGTGCAGCAAAAATGTTTACATTCCTCCCTTACTCTATCCAAAAAAACAAACAAAAACAAAACAAAAAGTTTTGCCTTTGGTTCTACTTCAAATGACCTGGTTACACTTACACCTGAGTACAGTATTGGTCTATGACTATAATTCAGTGGCAGTGTGCCCCCTCTCTCTAACCACCCTCTCTATGACCAATGCAGAGATTCATGCTTTGCATGAATCTATCCATGGCCACCGCTGCCACCCCCTTTTCAGGTGGCAGGCACCTTTTCGGGCACCGGGCGCCTGAATTCCAGAGGCATGGGGTGTTTTTGAAGCACCTGATTAGAGCCATAGGCTTCAAAATAGGTGTGTTAGAGCAGCGAATGAATATTTGCTTTCCTAACACTGAACAGCCTCTCCAACAATCAGGTGCTCAGGTCTGTTACCCATCACCTGATTGGCTGAAACGACAGGCGCCGCTATTGGACGCCTATCAGGCGGAGAGGACGGCGGGAGAGTACAGCGGGAGAGGACAGCAGGAAATGCATGGAGGACACTGCTCGTCGCTGTCACCCGCTGCCCCACTGAGACAGGGTAAGTGCTGAGCAGACGGCGAGCTGGCGGGGGATCACACTGGCGGCATTCAATGGCACAGTGGCAGCATTTGATGGGCACACTGGCAGCATTTGATGGCACAATGGCAGCATTGCATGGGCACACTGGCAGCATTTCATGGGCAAAGTGGCAGCATTTGATGGGCACACTGGCAGCATTTGATGGGCACACTGGCAGCATTTCATGGGCACACTTGCAGCATTTGATGGCACAGTAGCAGCATTTGATGGGCACAGCTGCAGCATTTGATGGCACAGTGGCTGCGCTTGATGGGCACATTGGCTGCACTTGATGTAGGGTTGCCACCTGTCCAGGATTCACCCGGACAGTTCGGGTTTGGAATCATGTGTTCGGGTTTCAGACTGCCTGAAACCCGGACACATTATTTAAACTGGACTATGGCCTCCCAGCAGGGTTGCTGCATGCAGTTGTCTAAGCTGAGAGTGTCTGTTATACTCTTTAACACTGCCCAAAGCCAACACTAACAATCCCCCCCAAACACACACACAGGAGTGTCTGCCCACACTCCAATCCCTGGTGCTGAGCCCCAGAATAGGAAAGTAAGTCGGGGCTGGAAATTTGAAGTCCAGCAGCCTCAGATACATCTGGATGAGAGGTGGTGAGTGAGCTCACCATCCATCCCTGTCTGTGACTGAAGTCTCCCCCTTCTCTCTCCTGCCTCTGAGTAAGTACACTAAGGCAAATCAGGGTTCTCAGAGCCCCCCTTACATCTGATTTCCCCTTTACACCAGAGGCCACAGTGTTTCCCCTTTACATCAGAGTCTTCTCCGTACATCAGAGGTCTCAGGGTCCCTCCTTAAATCAGGGTTCCTAGAGCATCCCTTATGTTAGAGTTCTCCCTTACATCAGAGTCTGCAGAGTCCCCTCTTACAGTGAAAGGGAACTCTGCGTGTTCAGATGTAAAAGGGGAACTCTGTGGACTCTGATGTAAAGGGGGGCTCTTGTTCTTAACTTCATATGATTAGAAATGTTATTTAATAGCAAAATATATATATAGTTTATACTATAAAAAAAATTGCTGTGCGCCGCAAAAGTGTTCGGGTTTGACTTGAAGAAAAGGTGGCAACCCTAGCTTGATGGGCACATTGGCTGCGTTTGATGGGCACAGTGGATGCGTTTGATGGGCACAGTGGCTGCGTTTGATGGGCACAGTGGCAGCATTTGATGGCACAGTGGCAGCATTTGATGGCACAGTGGCTACGCTTGATGGCACAGTGGCTGCGTTAGATGGCACAGTGGCGGTGTTTGATGGCACAGTGGCTGCAATTGGTGGGGGCTTTTTTTCAGAATTTTTCTGTTTGCTTGTGCGCCCCCCCCCCCCCCCCCACCCCCTTCCAAAAGTTTTGAGCACCATTCGACCACTGCTATAATTAGAAGACACACACACATAGGATCTCTGTTGCCTTTTTCACTCCCATTCCCCATATCAGCGCGTTCTCTTACCTGAATTCCCTGCCTGACTATTCTCCTGAGTCACCAGCAGGAGTCGCTGCTGCGGCCAGTGATGAAGCTTCCCTCGTCCCCTCCCCGGGATCAGGAGGAGTAGTGGAGTGTGTGTGAGTGAGCCGGGGTAGGAGAGGATCGTCCACACCGGAGGAGGACTGTTCTATGTCTATGTGCGCCTCTCTTATCCAGCTCGGCTCCTATTCATCGTGTCTCTGTATGGAGAGTCGGGGGCTCCCTGTCTGGAGAGGATATCCTACGTCTAGTGACAGCCCGCTCACAACTTTCCCGGAGAGTGGCCACTTCTCAGAGACATGGCTGGGATCACACTACTACTTACCGCACTGCTCACTGCACTCACCGCACCGCTACAACTACGGGCTGAGACTCTCGGTAAGTGGGCACCCTATACTCCCAGCCAGCTATGGGGCACTACAGGCTAATAGGGGGGCAGGTTATCTATGTGTTTACCCAGGATTCACCCAATGGGCACTCAACTTTAATGCAACGTTTACCCAAGATTTATATGATTATGTGTAGGTGCCCTCTCTACACATTTATTTCTCAGTGGGCACCATCACTAATAAAGCTGGCCATATATTTTACAATTTTCTGTACAATTTCCTATAGCTTTTCCTTCAACTATGCAGTGCAAGGGCCCATCTGATTGGATACAAATTGAAAGTGTTGTTTTTAGGTTTGACCTCTTATTATACTGTATGGTGTTTGGTAAATCTGAAGGAAAATTATATAATGTATGGCCAGCCTCAAGGTTCCCTTATCTTCACCCAAGATTACCTAACTTTTAAGCAACCTTCACCCAATTTATACTCCAAGATTTTTCCCAACTTTTATTCAAGCTGCATCCAAGATTTAACCAACTTTTATGCAACCTGTACCCAAGATTTAACCAACTTTTATGCAACCTGTACCCAAGATTTAACCAACTTTTATGCAACCTGTACCCAAGATTTAACCAACTTTTATGCAACCTATACCCAAGATTTAACCAACCTTTATGCAACCTATACCCAAGATTTAACCAACCTTTATGCAACCTATACCCAAGATTTAACCAACCTATACCCAAGATTTAACCAACCTTTATGCAACCTATACCCAAGATTTAACCAACCTTTATGCAACCTATACCCAAGATTTACCCAACTTTTTTTTTTTTTTTTTAAAGCTTTAGCCAGGATTTACCCATCTTTTATGCAACCTTCATCCAAGATTCACCTGACTTTTGCCCTGCCTTTAGATTGTATGACTCCAAAGTAGTGCGATTTCAAGTGCAACTTTGGATGGGTGAGACTTTGATGTGACTTTGGCCAATGACAATGGACATCTGTTACACAACTGTCGCATGTATAACATTCAGGTGTGACTTTAATGCAACTTTAGATGGTTTACTTTGCAGTTTATAGCACTCAGGTTGCTTGAAAGTAAGGCCAAAATAGTGCAGAATCCTTTTTAAACTTGCTATGACTTTAAGTCACACATATTTGAACGGTTGTCATTGAAAAACATGGGGTGCAGCTTCCACGTCCAAAGTCGCAAAAGTGCGAATGGAGCCTTACCTGACTTTTACCCAAGCTTTATCCACGATTCACCCAACTATTACCCCTTTTACCCATATAGAATCTCATGGAGAAAATGAATGAAAACATTGATGAATAGACCTCTAACTAGAGGTCTTTACACTTGACTGTCAGTAACATATACATATTGAAGTGTGGCTTCTCCCCCAGCTTTTGCATGTTTGTATTATGGGCAGCATGCAAGTCACTATCGAGTATCTACCAAATTTATTTTTTAATGGATTTTAAAGAAATTGTTTACATTAGAAGACCTCAAAGTTATGTTGTGAAATCCTCTATTGTAGGCAGAAATGTTGTGTTTTAAATATTATTTGTTTTTTTTTGTTTTTTGGAAAAAGCCAATAAATTGCAGAACAATTCATAAGGTGCAGGTACTATAAAAACCAAAATGATTGTTACTAAGACACATTATAGTGCTTTGTGTATAAAACAAAATTGACTCGAATAGGTGAGTTTAATATAGTAAAATGTTCTTTCACTACAGATCATGTCACAGATCTTGCATATATATTTATAGAAAGCAATCAGCTTTTATAGAGAACCTTGCCTCCTGTTCATTCATTATATTGTACAATACTAAAGGAGTTAACACATTTTTTATTAATTTTTTTAAGATGAATGCTTTTAATATGATATCTGATTTGGTTTAGTGTTGTATTGTGCTCTGGTTTTGTAGCATTTGACATGGATCAAGTAAACTATACAATCACATTGTAAGGAGTGCAGTGTGTTTAGGTACTCATCCAATAGTTAAAAGTGCAAGTGCTGACTATACATGAACAGGCTGCAATGCTAAGTGGTGTCACCATAGGACCGGGAACAATACACCTAAATGATGGACAAAATCTCACTGGACAGGGACTGCATATTGTAGATATGATGATGATGATGATGATGATCATACATATATAAACTAGCTTCAGGATCATTTTTCTTTTGGTTTCCGCTTCAAAAAATTTTGGACCTTTTTTCATGGCTTTATGTGAGCGATCTATGGAAGAATGTTTGTTTGTTTTTCTTGTGTGGTGTTTTTTTTATTTTTTTTATTTTTTTTTTTTTTTTTACCATACAGGGGTATAATTTTGTCAGTAAAAAAGTTAGGATTTTTTTTTTTTTTTTTTCATTTTTTTTTGGAAAGTTTGTTTGATTTTTCTAATAGGAAATGAGGTCAATGGATAATTGTTTTCAACTGCAGTAACATAAACATTGAAGGATCAGGATGGAAAATGTTCATCAAATGAAATTCTAAAGCCCCATACACACTTTTTTTTTTTTTTTTTTTTTTCAGATTTTCTGCTGATTGTCTTTTTATTTTTATTTTTTTGTCTTCAGGTTTACCAAAACCATGTAGTGCAAGGGCCTGCCTGATTGTATACAAATTGAAACTCCTAAGGTTTGACCTCATATTATATAGTTTTGGTAAATCTGAAGGAAAAAATCAGCAGACAGTCTGATGGTGTGTATGGGGCTTTACAGTGGATGTGGTTTTCCTCAGGGAATTCCATATGTATTCCAAAAGCAAACTAGATTTTGAATTCATTCATCAAATCTGTGATGGCAGTATGGTATGTACTGATGTTTTTCTGTGTGAACAAAAATCTACCAAAGTATGGCCAGCTGAACACCCCATAGCTGTAAACTGTGATGCCAGGTTATCTCTACTATGAATAAAGGCATTAGATGAAAACTTCCCACTCCTTTTATTAGTATTGCAGTGCTGCAGTCTTCGGATACCTTTTGTGAATGTTTGTACCTCTCACACGATTGCTGAGTAAAGGCATGTATGTACGTCATATCTTTTGGATTATCTTTAGCTGTCACTGTGGCCTTAACTACACAGACCAGACTAGTAACAGATTGCTGCAATCAGTCACACAAACCAACTTGCCATTGACTTGTCCTGCAATTGCTGTTTGTGCACAATCCCCACAACCATCTCGAGAAGAATCAGATGGGAGGAGGTTTGTGGGATTGATCACAGCAGTCTATAGTCAAATGTGATCTAAAGGCCATTTACTAAGGTTAGAATTTCAAGGGCAATTTTAAAGTGGTTTAGTAATGTTACTAAATTATTAGGGGGGTAGCAATAGATGACTTCACAGCTTGAACAAATGGCTCCCTGTGGTGTAAGCTACACAAGTAGCATGCAGTAGCAATCACTTGCATGCAATTGGAGCAAAGAACAAAATATATTGCTGCTTTTGTAGTTTACACCAGCAGTCCCCAACCTTTTTGGCACCAGGGACTGGGGAAGGGGGTCTGTGTTCACTGAGTCAATCCTTAGCCCCCCCTTCACATCACAACCCCACTTTACAGCATAGTCCCCCCTTTTATATCAGTGTCCCCAGTTCCCCTTCACATCACAGTGCTCCTTTATATCGTGGTCCCCTTTACAGGGCACTCCCCGTTACATTATGTAAAGGGGAGTGCCCTGTAATGATTACAGTGTCCCTATACAGTGCAATCCCGTTTATATCACAGTGACTCTTTACATTACAGTGCAACTTGCAGTCATGCCCCCCCCCCCCCTTCCTTTCTTACATCACAGTGCCCCCTTTCAATCTCTGCCTTCCCTGCACAGTCCTACCTTCAGCAGGCAAAGGCAGTTATCGGCTTGGGTGTCCTCAGCCCAGGGGTGGGGGACCCCTGGTTTCCCCCATCAGAAGCCAAATGTTCCATCATATCTACTCTGGGCTATGATTGAACTACTGAAACCCCCTGAAGCTCTAGTTCTATGATGGCATTACATGCTCTGGCACATGGTCAATTTATTTTCCAATTGATCTCTCTTGATAGGAATGTTGATTGCTCGATTGATATGCCACAAACTCGGATGTGGATTTCAATCAATAGTTGAAAGATCTGATTGTAAATTACGATCATAAGTTATTGTTACCATCTCTCTTTTCAACATGCAGGCACTGATCAACCAAAATACAATTACATTTTAGTGCTGGTATTCACTGCAACACAATTGAAAAATGTATGCCCTGACTGATCGAATTAGCTTGATCAGGCCTAAATCGATCAGAAAGTAAGTTATGTCTATTCTATTGTGTGCTCATTTAATCATTTTGATCAAGTTGCACATTAATTGGATAATATTGAAGTGTTAGGCCATCGTTTTTACTGGATGATGTCCCAAGACAAACGTAAGACCTTATGAATCAAAATAGAATTGGAAAATATTGTGCATGATTTGCCACTACTTTGGTTTCAGAGCTCTTAACCTGACCAAAGATTGGACCAAAATTAAGCTGATTCAGCAGGGATCGGACGAATTTTGATCATCTATGGCTGGTCTTGTTGGAAAGCATTTGATCTACTGATCAATTGTTCATGAATGGGCTTGCTGGAAAACTTTAGTTTGATCAGCACTGCAGGCAGTAGGATGCAGCACTGATCAGTGTATTTTGACAGTGGAGGAATCCAGCTGACCCCTCCGCTGTCTGAATACAATGACACAGTGGGGAGGATTGCCACATCTACCTTGAATACGTTAATGTGGGAATCAGTTCCGTTTATTTTTCTTCAGCCCGTCGACTGAATGGAAAAAAAAAAAAACTTTGCTGTATGTGGCCAGCTTAATGTGTAACAAAAAAATATGTAACAAATTCTGACTTTCTTTTGAGGGTTTATTCCAGGCTTGTTTACTCAAATGTATTGAGGATAGCCAGTATATTAGCATTTTCAGAAGGAATGCAGTGGCAGCCCCACATTTGTCTCGACAGGTATTCATTTGTTTCTTTCTGGGTTTCAGAGATGTGACGTATACCCTAGGATATTCGTCAGGTGATGGTGTTGTCTGTGTCAAAGTATTGTTCATCCAGGTACACTTCTATAGGTTTCATTGATGAATTAGTAACTGCTCTGTCATAGTTGTAGATTACAAGCTTATTAGCTGTTGTCTGACTAGCTTTCCAGACAGGTTGTGTGTCTAACTTTAATGACACGTTCCTCCAGATCACGGGAAAATCCATTATGAAATACATAATTAGCGTGAGAAAATATTTCTAAACGGTATCGTGTAAGTTTGGAGGAAAAAGCATAAAACAATGACTGGCCTACTGAGTGTGGGAGCCAGATGTTGATTCCCTCTAAATTGGTAAATGTTAAGAGTAATTCAAATTTGGTAACCCTGTACTGTATATATTTAGGATAGAAACATTTGTAAAACTACTTTATGGCTTGGCTTTTGGAAAGGGGGAGTGATAAAGTGGAATAGGTAGAGTACCACTGGAAGCATACAAGAACAAGTCATGTAGGACATCAGACAACATGGGCCATTGGCTGGCTGGTTTTAAATGCCTTATTGAAGCTGGGAGATCATAACAATAGACAAGGATGCATGAGGACTGCATGCATTTATATATGCAGTCATTGTATAGCCATACCCACATTACGTGGCCAACATGACTTGCCAGTTTTAAGATAAAATAGAATTGTGTTATTGCCCGTGTGTGTGTGTGTGTGTGTGTGTGTGTGTGTGGTGGTTTTTTTTTGTTTGTTTTTTTTGTTTGTTTTTTTTTTTTGTTAGGAAGATCTAGAAACATAGGTTTGTGTGTAAAAATCCAAAACTATTGGCTTAAACCCTGACGTTCTCAGTTTGTGGTAATATAAAAATACCTGGGGGTCACCAAGGGAGGAGATGTTAAAAAAGCAAAGTTGCAGATTGGCGATAGTATAGAGGTTTTCTTGGGATAACTTGTTGCACTTGTTATAGGGCTGTGAAAAAAATAGCCTTAGATGGAGGCAAAAGTGGTGGATTGAAGGAATTTGCTAGGTTGCAGGGGTTGGGGTACGAAGGTACAGAGAAGAAGTCGGGGTAGAATTGGGTTAGGTGGGGGTGAGAGAGCATAGGGAGGGAGGAGGAGGAGGTCTATCCCTGCCATGGCTCCAAAAGGGAGGTTAAGAGTTGGTGGGGATTTGCTTAAATGCTATATGTGGCGCCCAGGTGTGGGTGAACAATTCCGTACCATTATTGTCTTTCATCAACAATTGCTTTTTTTGCTTTATATGGTCTGGTTCCGTGATCCATTCAGCAATTTTAGAACCTGAGGATTGGGAATGCCAGTGATCACTGATCTGGCAGCTGCAAGAAAGTGGCACCTGGATAAAGGCTATAACTGTGACTTGTTGGTATATGTGTAAAATTGTGTCCAACAATCCTTTGTCCCACATTTCTACAATATGTGGGTCATTGTTCCTTTAGGTTTTTGACAGTGCCATATATATGTCTGATAGAGAAGAATTATAGTGGGTATGTTCACTGGGCATTTATACCAGTGCAAGAACGTGTTTTTTTTTTTTTTCTCTCCTTGATGTAGCAGACAACAGAGTTTGTTGTAGAGTGTATGCTGCTTCCCATTCTTTTGGCATAGGTGAAATGTTTAGCTCCCGTTCCCAGGAAATGTTATAGCTTCCTGTGTGAGTAGCTCTTTAGAGGGGAGAGGTCTTGTTTAGTTGTTGAATAGTTAGGGTATGAGGCCAGGAAACGCTGAATCTGTCTGTAATCAAGCCTGGAGAGAGAACAGAGTCATTTGAATTTATTTTTAGGAAGGAAAGGGGTGGTAGGAGTCATTGACAAGTATTTGTGATAGTCTGTGGTTTTAGGGTTTCATGGGTTTAGCAATCCCATGAATGGAAGGTATGTTTTCCAACTGCAGGCGAAAAGGCTAGTTTTTCAAAAGGTATCACGGGAAGAGGACATGGTGAGTGAGGATTTAGAGACAAATTGAACCAGGCGTTCAGAAGGTGGTGGATGAGTGACTAAGGGAAAGTCTCCAGAGTTAATATTGTTAGAGAGTGGGGGGGGGGGATTGTTAGTAAGAAAGGGGATCAAAAGGTAGGCATCTTTCTGTGCTGTCCCGGTATTGGGCCAATTCAACCGATTAAGCCTAGCATACGCGATGAGACTGTCGGACAAATGATTGTCTTATTTTTTTTTTTTTTTGCATGCTAGTCTCATATGAAAAATTAGGTTACGAAAATTCTTGTAAGACCGAATATAACTTCAGAAGTGATGTATTGTATTTTTTCGTTTCCGAGCATGCATGGTCTTGGTCACACAATTTTTATCATACAAATACTATAGAAATTACATGAAGATTGTTCATTCTGTTATCTTAATTTTGTAGCTGTCCTTTAGAATATTTTTGTATCTGTCGTTCGTGATCAGCTTTCTAAAGCTGTGTACTAACAAATTTGATTATTAGATGATCGTTCGAATGGCGGTTTATTTGTCCGATTATTCTTTTCGCGTGTACAGACCTTTATACTGTTAGTATCAGGAGATGTCATGTAGCTATCGCTGGAGGCGTTGTAGGTAGAAAGTGGCTACAGCATGGGTCTTCAAACTGCGGCCCTCCAGCTGTTGCAAAACTACACATCCCATGAGGCATTGTGCAGCTCTGACATTCACAGACATGACTAGGCATGATGGGAATTGTAGTTCCTGAACAACTGGAGGGCCGCAGTTTGAACTACAATTCCCATCATGCCTAGTCATGTCTGTGAATGTCAGAGCTGCACAATGCCTCATGGGATGTGTAGTTTTGCAACAGCTGGAGGGCCGTAGTTTGAGGATCCCTGGGCTACAGGATCTCAGTGGCATGAGAAGCAAGAAAGTCCTCCAAAGAAAGTATATTTTATGATTTTCTTTTCTCCTAGATGTGTGCTATCTTTAAAGCTGTACTTTGGCATTTTTACATTGGAGTGAATACGTTGACCTTCCAATTTGGTGCAAGGCTAGGATTTAGGCTGAGTTCACACCCAATACAAATGCGGCTCACAACAGGGGTCAGGTGTGTCCCTGTTCTCCGTTTTTTAAGGGACAATTTAGGCCAGAATTTTTGCCTGAATTCAGACCTGAAACGGAGCAAAAGATGCGCAGGTCCCCCGTGCAATGTGCTCTGCGGCTGTCCCGGAGATGTGTGAACCGATCCATTGATGTCATAATCTCCTGTAAAGCGAATTGGATGTGGGAAATTCCAGCCTAATTCAAAACTGGAGCTGCAGAAATTACAAATTTTAACCAATTAATAGCTTTACCACCTTTCTCTACAATGAACAAGCTTTTCAGAGACCCTGAATCATTGCATTTTTCCTCATTAACATGCTGAAAAGTAAGATAATCATGTAAGTTGGAGAAGACTTTCTTGGTTCAGACCTGCTCAGTTGTTGTCTACTGAAGAGCCAGCATAGTTACTTAATGGGGTAGATCTATCAATTCTTCCTGTACTAAAAAACTGTGAAAAGAGACAGAGGGGGAGATTTACTAATACCAATGCACACAGAATCTGGTGCAGCTCTGGATAGTAACTAATCAGCTCCCATTTTTTTTTTTTTTTGTAAGAGCTTAATTGAACAAACTGAATTTAGAAGTTGGCTACTATTGCACAGCTTCACCAGATTTTGTGTGCATCAGTTTTAGAAAATCTCCCCCAGAATATGACACCATTTGCTACAAGATTGCAGCTCAATTTACAAGTTTTTCTGGTACTACTGAGTACCAGTGTTATGGTTGCATACCATTTTGTGCCCCCCTCAAGGAACGATGACAGTCACTTATTCCACTACTACTCCTGTGTTATATTTGGTGTCTTCTTTCCTGGCTCTGGGCAGAATAAGCTAAACCTGAGGTAGTGGGGAAGATGTGGGTTCTCCTCTACTTCTAATTATACAAGGTTGGGTCAACCTGAGATATACAGTGCCTTGAAAAAGTATTCACACCCTTTGAAAATTTGCCACATTCTGTCATGTTACGACCAAAAAACATAAATGTGTTTTATTGGTATTTTATGTGATAGACCAACACAAAGTGGCAAATAATTGTGAAGTTGAAGGAAAATGATTAACTGTTCTCTCCCCTATAGTATAGGATAAAGTTGTGAAGAAGTTTAAATCGGGGGTTAGATTATAAAAAAAATATCCCAAGCTTTAAACATCTCAAGTAGCACTGTTCATTACATCATCTGAAAATGGAAAGAGTATGGCACAACTGCAAACCTACCAAGATATTGACGTCCACCTAAACTGACAGGTCAGGCGAGAGGAGCATGCTCTGATCAGATGAGACCAAAATTGAACTTTTTTTGCATGTGGTGGAAAACTAACACTGCACATCACCCTGAACACACCATGAAACATAGTGGTGACAGCATCGTGTTGTGGGAATGCTTTTCTTCAGCAGGGATAGGAAAGCTGGTCGGAGTTGATGGATGGAGCCAAATACAGGGCAATCGTGGAAGAAAACCTGTTAGACTCTGTAAAAGATTGGAGAGGTAGAGGTTCACCTTCCAGCAGGACAACGACCCTAAACATACAGCCAGAGCTACAATTAAATAGTTTAGCTCAGGGGTCTCCAAAATTTGGCCCGCTGGGAAATTCTTTCCTGCCTGCAGCTTGAGTCATCAGACTGCATGGTCGGTTCCTGCTCAAGCTATGTCGGGTAGCAGGAACTGCTCTGCATACTCGCCCCTGACAGTATGAAGTGCAGGTCCTGCTGCCCGGCGATGCCTGCCGAACTAGTTGTTGATTGCTAGGACTGCTGCACCTCCTGGCTCCCGCCCCTCTGTTAGCATCAGTGTCCTTTATGGCTGTAATTATGCTTACAATATCTCTGATAGGGACACAAATATGCAATGGGGCTCTGATTTGGACATAAATATGTGAGAGGCCTGTGATGAGGACACACATGCTGTGGGGGTCTGATAGGGACACTGTGTGGGGGTGGGGAAGAAGAGAGGTGTGTTTGTTTAGTCCCCGTGCATGAGGTTACAGCTTTTAGGTGCGGGCAGAGGATACAGGTTTTTTATTTTTATTCTGCTGCAGATTCATTTAAAAAAAAAATTTTTTTCGACCTGCGAATATGTGAAAAATGCACACTGTGGTTTACATCAAAGCGTATTCATGTGTTAGAATGGCCCAGTCAAAGTCCAGATCTAAATCCAATCGAGAATCTGTGGCAAGACTTGAACATTGCTGTTCACAGATGCTCTCCATTCAATCTGACAGATTTTGAGCTATTTTGCAAAAAATGTCACTCTCTAGATATGCAAAGTTGGTAGAGACATCCCCAAAAGACTTGTAGCTGTAATTGCAGCGAAAGGTGATTCTACAAAGTATTGACTGAGGGGGGCTAAATACAAATGCACACCACACTTTTCAGATATTTATTTGTAAAAGAAATTGAAAACCATTTATCATTTTCCTTCCACTTCACAATTATGTGCCACTTTGTGTTGGTCTATCACATAAAATCCCAATAAAATACATTTCCGTTTTTTGGTTGTAACATGACAAAATGTGGAAAATTTTAAGGGGTGTGAATACTTTTTTTCAAGGCACTGTAAGCAAGTGAAGTATCTTAAAGACTATATATCAGTTGGCTCTATGCCTCAACCATGAGCTGCCCCATCCTTTCACGCCACAGGTGTGGCACTTCATATGTGTTATGCCCTGTACACACGGTCGGAAATTCCGACGGAAAAGATTTGAGCGCAGGATCTAAAATTTTACAAAAAAATAAATCCGATCTGACTTTTTCCGATCGTTTGTAGAGAGTTCCGATGGACAAAGTGCCACGCATGCTCAGATCAAATTAGGAGACCAAAGCTATCGGTTACTAGCCTCTATGTAGTCCTGTCGTATGCAACGAACGTCACCACGTTCCGAACGATTGGATTTTCTGACAACTTTGTCCGACCGTGTGTATGCAACACAAGTTTCAGACAAAATCCGTCTGAAAAAATCCAATGGATTTTGTGGTCAGAATGTCTGACCGTGTGTACAGGACATTACTGTGATCTCTGTTACATTAAACTTTGTCAAGAGAAAATGTGTTGCCTGACCACCATGATGATCCTGACTTATTAATTTTTGTATATTAGCTATAAAGGAGTGTTACTAAGCACAGGTCATGTCGTTGTGCACTTGGTGTAGCGTTTATGAAGCAACAGACAACGTATGATTTTTAGGAACCAAGGCTGAAATAGTGAGTGCATTGAGGAGGAGATGATATTTTGTAGCATAAAATAAACAGTATTGCATAGTGATTTCTCATAACCTCCCCATCTCCCTTTCCATAGCCCATGTGTCTAGAGCTTAATCAGTCCTATTGTTATCTGTACGTGGGAAATTTAGCAGAACATCCTCCACCTCATCTGATTAGCATTCATTATGCTGTGTCTCGTGTATTACTGCCTGTATACACCTGTCTAATAACCAGTTACTGCCTCTGTCACATTGTTACTCCTATACTGGACATATGTGGTAAGATTATTTTGTCAGTATGTTGTAGCAGCAAATAATTTGGCTACTTCATTCTCAAGTGTTCAGCGTAGTTTACAGATTCAAATTTTATGATTGCTTTGACTATACTTTATCTCAGAATTTTACTGAAATTGCAACTGCACTCTTTTATGTAAATAGATTACTTTAGGGTGGCCATGAACAGGTATTAAATGTTGGCTGCCCCTTTGATGCTGTTGTGCCTAGAGCACTTTAATTGGCCTGTTATGGCTGTTCTACGGTTTCATTTATCTTTTTTGCCATACTTAGTTGTTGGTCCTGCGAGACCAGTTCAGTCGCGTACTGGCAGTTTAGTTTTTGTTTTGTACATTTGTATTGTATATTTTCTACTGAAATTAATAAAAAGAAATTTATAAAAAAAAAAAAAAAAAGGAAAAGTGGACTGACCTTGAATGGGAAGCGCACTGGAACTGCATGATCTTCTCTACACTTCAGCTGGTGGATGGGTGCAGTACACACTCCATTAAAGCAATGTTCTGTTTTATTTAGAAAAAGGGAACAATCTCCCATTACTTGTAAAATGATTCTCACATATTAGGAGACAGCCCATTCAATTAAAAAGATTGGTCATATAGTTTAAAGGAAAACCTGTTTTAAGAGAAAAACAGAAGGTGCTATTGCTGACCATATTCAAAAATGCTAGTTGCTTGACTGTTTCAGGGCTCAGCCACTGACCAAAAACAAGCATGCAACTAATGAAGTCAGAGGAAATTCGGAACTGTTGACTTGCACATGTTCTGGGTTGGCGGCACAGAGTGTATTAAAGCTTTTAAGGCCCCTTTCACACTTGTACGACCTAAAGGTCATGTGACTGGCGTGACTTGAAGCAATTGCTGTGTAATCTTGATGTCTATGGACCTCAAGTCGCATCAAAGTCAGACCAAAGTAGAGCAGGGACTACTTTGAAGTCACACGGATATGACTGGTAGTCATTGGAACTAGGGATGCACCGAAATTTCGGCCGCCGAAACATATCGGCCGAAAATGCCCTTTTCAGCAATTTGGCGAAAGAAAAAAAACGGCCAATAATTGAGCCAAAAATGGGGCGGGGCCTGGGGTGGAACTCCGCCCCCGCCCCGCCCCTGGTGCCGCCCATGATGGGGGTGAATAGCGCAGGACTGATGCAGCCAGCGATGCCCCTCTGCAGTGAAGAGAGTCGTCTGGTTGAATAGAGCGCCGGGAACATCACAGCTTTCATTTCAATAGCTGTGTGTTCCGTGTCGCGCGCCGTCACACACAGCCCCTCCCCCTTGTCCGGGGAACTTTGATATTACAGATCACCTGTCTAGATTGGACGGGTGATCTGTCTATCAAAGTGCCTGGACAAGGGGGAGGGGCTGTGTGTGACGGCGCGCGACGGGGAACACACAGCTATTGAAATTAAAGCTGTGATGTTCCCGGCGCTCTATTCAACCAGATGACTCTCTTCACTGCAGAGGGGCATCGCTGGCTGCATCAGTGGGGGGCATCGCTGGCTGCATCAGTGGGGGGCATCGCTGGCTGCATCAGTGGGGGGCATCGCTGGCTGCATCAGTGGGGGGCATCGCTGGCTGCATCAGTGGGGGGCATCGCTGGCTGCATCAGTGGGGGGCATCGCTGGCTGCATCAGTGGGGGGCATCGCTGGCTGCATCAGTGGGGGGCATCGCTGGCTGCATCAGTGGGGGGCATCGCTGGCTGCATCAGTGGGGGGCATCGCTGGCTGCATCAGTGGGGGGCATCGCTGGCTGCATCAGTGGGGGGCATCGCTGGCTGCATCAGTGGGGGGCATCGCTGGCTGCATCAGTGGGGGGCATCGCTGGCTGCATCAGTGGGGGGCATCGCTGGCTGCATCAGTGGGGGGCATCGCTGGCTGCATCAGTGGGGGGCATCGCTGGCGGCATCAGTGGGGGGCATAGCTGGCGGCATCAGAGGGGGGCATAGCTGGCGGCACTTATCTCTTTTATTATGTCGCCAGTCTCTGACCACCTCCTGTACCATGTCGCCAGTCTCTGACCACCTCCTGTACCATGTCGCCAGTCTCTGACCACCTCCTGTACCATGTCGCCAGTCTCTGACCACCTCCTGTATAAAAATATATTTTAAAAACAGTAATTTTCGGTATCGGTGCTGTTTCGGTTTTCGGCCTAGTGCATTTTTCATTTTCGGTATCGGTTTTGGCACCAAAAAACCCATTCGGTGCATCCCTAATTGGAACTCATGGGGTACAACTTGTAATGCAACTTTGCAATCCCAAGGCGCAGGACAAGTAGCACAAGTGTGAAAGGGGCCTTAATCAACATAGCAGCCAGTTATCTAGCATCTTAATAATGGAAGCCGCCATATTTTCTCAGTACAGATTACCTAATTAGAAAACTTATCAAGAGAGAAACATTCAGGCTGGTATTGCTGACCTCTCCATCTGGAAATGCTAGCTGCCTGAACTGTTAAAAAAAAATATGTTGATGCTTCAAAAACTTGCCGTACACATTTACTGTCCACGCTCTGTGCAATCTCCTAGGTTAGGCCATACATTAAGATTTTGCTGCGATTCTGCCCATAATTCAAAATGCACGTTAATCGCGAAACACAAGGCATGTGTTTAGGTGCCATTCATTCTAAATGGTAACCCAAATGTGGTCATTTTGCCGAGATTGGTGCTCTGGGCAGAATCGCAGCAAAACTTGCCTTTTAAAGATCGCATCAAGCTTGTCAACCAAAAAAAGGAGCAGGTGTTTATTTTGGGTGGCAATGAGTAGGCTGCCCTATGCACAACACAATACTTTGGTTAGCTTAGGTAGGTCCCCATCTTGCAATTTGAATTCAGTCAGGAAGGCATTGTGTAGTTGTTGGTAGATCTAAAGAAGATTGTACAGTCAGGTTTCAATATGTGTGATGAGCTTAAGGCCAGCCATACACGGTTCAAATCTCGGCCAGTTCAGCAGAAACCAGCTGATGTTCCAACCGTTAATGTGCAGGCTGAATGTGCCAAATTGATCAATCGTTCAACTTGGGTACAACCAGCCTGCCGTTTTCTGCTGCTATAGCCACTAGCGATAATCACAGGCTGCCCCCACCGGGGGAAGACAATTGCGCAGCAGGATGGATTTCCCTGCTAACACTGTCTGTGCATATTTCTCTCTTGCAACCCGTGGTTGCAGAGAAGAAATTCACACTGTCTATGGCCAGACTAACTTTTCTCAACAATCTGCATACTTGTCACAGGTCAGTGGCTCAAAGTATTTAGGCCAGCAGGTTTACATGACCACTAGGCAACTAGCATTTTCAGGTGGTCAACCAAGTAGCCGCCTTATTTCTTTCATGACAGGTTTACATTAAGCTGGGCATAGACACTGGCAAATGTTTTGACCTGTATTAAGAATTCAACATCTCCATGATGTGCTCTGGGTCAGTGTTTCCTAGTCACGTACGCATAGAGTTGAATCATACAGATAATGCCACCACTGATAAAAAATAGCAATCGGGCATGGGTTTTCTAAACTGCCCCATCACTATTGACCCATAGACAATGGACTGCCACCTTATCCCAGGTCAGGAGACTATCATAATGTCTATGGCCACCTTTCCTTCTATCGGAGCAAATATGACCAGCCTTTGGTATAGCCTGCACTTGGGCAGATAATGAGAGTGAAGCTATACATTGCAATTAAACTGTGCATATGGTTACTTACTATAATCCAATTTATTAATGGTGGATCTTATCAGTCTTTTCTCATTTAAATAAATTATCAATTGTTTGGCGTTAATGGCCAATAAAATTATTTAATAAGAAATTGAGCATCTGCTGATTGGAAATCTCTTCTTTTGTCATGACTGTTGACTATGCATATGAAGTGGAGAATTCTGCACACAGACTTTATTTTATCTGTTTGCACTGTTTCAGCACAAATTGTCAGGGGAATGCTTTGTTTTCACTGATTACTGTCTGAGAGATAACATCCCACTCAGCGTGGTTACAGCACGCTGTCTGCTAACAGTGTCCATAGGATTTCCTGCTTTTCTCTTTTGTTCTACCACTCCATACTACAAAGCATATTAAATCGCTTCAAGGGCTTCTCTTTTATAGCCAAACAACTCCTTTTTTAGTTATTTTCATCAAGGATTTGTGACGGGTAGCTTTTTTGCTCCATACGTTGTATTAGGATTTTACAGTTGTTTGAATGATCTGTTGTGCTTTGCAGAGAGCTTAAAGTAGATCTAAACTCATTCAATAAAATCTTGAAATTTTATGTAATTGAATGAATGAGTTTTTTTTGTTTTTTGTTTTGTTTAACTACCCAATGATCCAGTTTTGTAGGTTCCTATTTAGGCACTTCCTGTTATAAGGTGACAACGCTCTGAACGCACCTTCCTTGTGTGCTAGTTGTGCTCCTGTCTTCTCGCCCTGTCACAAACACCCTGGTAGAGACTAAAGTAGCCATGCTGACACAGGTTGTGCAGGTATGGTCCATGGTTGTCACTATCAGGAAGCTGGTTGAGGGCAATTTAGATGACAATTATGCATCATTAGTAGCTGCACAAAGAGAATAAAAAAAAAAAAAAGTGAAAACTTGTATTTTATGGGAAAGTCATTTGTTTGACATATTGGGATTGATTTACTAAAACAGGAGAGTGCAAAATCTGGTGCAGCTCTGCAAGGCAGCCATTCAGCTTCTAACTTCAACTTGTTAAATTAGGCCTCATGCACACAGGACATTTAAAAAATGGCAGCAAAAAACTGTGTTAAAAAAGCGCTGTTAGCTGTGTTTTTTGAATAACGTTTATGGGCATTTTTTTGGTATTTTTTCAGTAAAAACACTCCCTATAATGTAAAAGTTAGTGTTTAGTAGCATTTTTTTGCCATTTTTCCAGCTCAACAGCCTCTGCTCCTGGACACGCAGGCTGTTGTGTGTGGGTGACACACGTCCCTGACATTGTGCCAGTTAGTGCACATACACCTGTAAGTGGTCTTGTTTAAAAAAAGAGGCGGGGGGTGCTTTCCATCTATCCTCCCCTGTATTGATATAAGCTAGTTTAGTTAATTTACTTTCCCATTGCAGATACATCACATGTCTGCTCCTAAAGAGTGACTTAAAGCCACGAAACGTGCCAAGCTACCAGATGACATGTGCTTCAATTACATGCCCATTAACCACATGCTGACCAGCCGCCACAGTTGTACTGCGGCAGAATGGCATGGCTGGGCGAAACAACGTTGTGTAATGTCACTTCGCCCTGTGACCACTAGGGGGCGCACGCCCCCACGCCAATGCGAGTGCCCGGTGGTCTCCATCACCACCTGGCTCCTGTGATCCCTCAGGGCACACGGAGAACCCAGAACTGTATGTGTAAACACACAGTTTGCGGTTCTCTGAGTGGAGAGCTGGCAGATCATCTTTCATACAGAGTATTAACAGACGATCTGTTTCATGGCACAGTCCCATCCCCCTTCAGTTGGAACACAAGCTAGGACACACATTAACCCCTTCACTGGCAGTGCCATTTTTACAGTAATCAATGCATTTTTAATCGCACTGATCGCTGTATTAATGCCAGTGGTCCCAGAAATGTGTCAAAATTGTCCGTGTCCTCCATAATGTCGAGGTCCTGATAAAAATTGCTGATCACCACCATTACTAGTGTTAAAAAAAAAAAGAAGACTATTGCGCAAACCAATCAATATACGCTTATTGCAATTTTTATACAAAAAATATGTAGAATACGTATCGGCCTAAACTGGGGTAAACAAGTGTGTGTATGTGTATATGTATGTGTGTATATATATATATATATATATGTGTATGTATGTGTATATATATATATATTTATTATAGCAAAAAGTATAAAAACTTTTTTTTTGTTTTTTTTTTCATCTGCTTTTTGTAATGCAAAAATGAATGACCATTAAATCCTATGGAACTCTTCACGTCAGCCAGTTGTGGGTCAGTTAAAAGTGCTGCATTTTTAATGCATATTTGGTGCGTGTTTAAAACCTTACCAAAAACCGCACGTTATTGCTAGGTCTCAAGTAGAATAAATTATTATTCTGGCCAATGAAATTAATTCACACCTAAGCGTTTGACGCATTTATACATCTCATGCATTTTTTTGCCAAAATGCTGCAGGCAGGGGGAAAGGTGGTTAGGAGAGCTGGGCAAACACCCTGCGTGCAAGAGATGGCTTTTGCAAGATTAACACAATCCTGGAAGCGTGATCTGTTGGCAAAGTGTAGGGTTTAAGTTGGAAAATTATGACCAAAACATTAGTGTAGGTTGCATTGCCATTTTAAATGTTAGAACATTTGGCTTATAATGATGACATAAGTACACACTTTCTAAGCACTTATGAGTTCTATATTTTATTGTTTGTATAATTACATTTTACAAGGATCTAAACCCTTTTATAGTACTGGCATATTATACCAAACTGTCAGGACAGCAAAGTAGCCAAGGAAAGAATTTTTAATTACAGCTGATTGTGTGAGCACAGCGGTCCTGCTGCAAACTTTGAGCAGGCCCCACAGACTGAGAAGCATTCTTCTTGAAGGCCACTTTAGGCCTGGACACAGAGAATAATGTCACAGGGTCTCTGTTCTACACAGATAAAATTGGATCATTGTCAAGACTCCGGACCAAGCTATCTTCACTGACATACGCTCTCTAAGAAGCCTAATTCATACTCCTACATAACGTTGAGCGCATAAGGGGAATACTTTTGTCTTGGATGTCATCTTAAAAATGTATGCAAATATTTTGCATATCGCTGACATATTTTGTGGCATTCGCATAAGGCCCCAAATTATTTACATTTATGACATTGGAGGGCTTTAGTGAAAGATCTGACTTGCGAAGAGCGTGAATAGCCATTTTTTCACTTGGGTACTGCCAAATATGCTCAGATTTTTAAGTGTGCTCAACAAAGGTCTTCCCATGTCTATGAAAGCATGATGCTGCCTGATCCTCTCACGTCATTTAATGGACTATAGAAAGCTTTAGCGGCATCACCAATATAGCGTCTGTACCATAAAACATTTCTACTCTGATCAGTTTTTAGAGAGATGTCACATTGTTCTTTGTGTGTGTTTTATTTATTTTTTATTTCAGGTACTTGTATAGCGCCGTTAATTTACACAGTGCTTTACATATACATTGTACATTCAGATCAGTCCCTACACCTCAAGATCCCTAACTCACATTCATACTATGGGATCTACCCAATACTATAAATGATCATAGCTCAATGTTTTTCTGTGAACAAATATTCTTACATTGTGTACGTGGCCAACAGGTTGTTGTTAACACCTGCAGCTCGTCATTTCCTCAGAAAACTTTGCTGCTTTCCATGAAAACAGACTTGGAGACGCACCAGCTGGATGAGTCAAAGCTGAGTTCAGCATTTCGTAGACTTTGAATGGCACTTTAGTATGCTGATCTGGGTGAAATAAAACACAACATGCCCTGCTGTTTATAGATGGCCTTATGTCTTATGTAAATTCCTAGTGATGACGCAATTGATCATTATTGGAGAGATTTTTGGTTTCTTGGAGCAGTGCTTTTAAAAATGCATGTTAATGTTTAGCAGAAAGAGAGGGTCAAATGTTCACTTGTATGCATTTCAGCATATAGATTAATGGCAGCCCAACTGTTAGTCCTTTATGCCTGTGAACTAATATCTTATGTAGCTTTGGGGTTGGTTTACTGAAACAGAAGGGTGCAAAATCTGGTGTAGCTCTGCATAGAAACCAATCGGCTTCCAGATTTTTATCAAAGCTTAATTGAACAAGCTGAAGTTAGAAGCTGATTGGCTACCATGCACAGCTGCCCCAGATTTTACACTCTCCAATTTCAGTAAATCAACCCATAGTACTTCTGGATGGTAACCTGTGAGGTACCAAGCTGTCACCCCATGCTACCTCATGGTATATGTTGTAATAGTGTTGGTGTGTTGTAGTTATTTGTTGGTGTTCATTTGCCTTATCATTGGCTTTACTCTTAGCGTTAGATCCCATGTTTTAAAAGTGTGTTTTCTGGGGACAAGGGAAGGGTCTTATAAATCACATTATAATGCAGATCCCTTGACCTGAAACAATGATGTGCTTCAAGTTTTAGATAACTTTAAACTTAATTTGCAGGCTAGTGAAGGTTGAGTTCATTTTTCAGGACACACTTTTGGGGCATACACCCTTTTTTGTGGCCAATCAGTGCTCTGACCCAAAAGAAGGGAGTAAACCCCCTGAAAGGTCTTACCAAAATGTCTGATCTTTTTGGTTAAAGAAAAAAGCTGTCATATTAAGCTTTGCACCATTGCCAACGTTGTGCACCAACTCCATAATAGAGAGTAGAGAAATAAATGTTTTACGTTGTACTTTGGTGATGTGTGATCAAATAATGCCTGGCTGACAAGGGAGTTTAGTCCAGTGGGTTGAATGGAAAAAAAACCTGACAGATCACTGTACTAATACAAGCAATGTTATTACAGGGATCTCACCCCCCCCCCCCCTGTGCTATTGTGTTATGCCGGGAACTGCACCCCCACCAGAACACACTGGTCAGCACTCACAGCCATTGGCTGCAGGCGCTGATCGGATGGTGGTTTTCCTGTATGCCCTTAGATTAAAGCTAGTCATTGGACAAGCTTCCTCCGGACAGGCTGCTGTACACACGGGCTGAATGTTGGCCAATTTCTGTTGAACGGGCTGATATTCGGCCTGTGTGTACCGGCCTTAAAGTGTTCCTAAATCCAGGACCCTGCATGCATTATATCTGGTCTCCCACAGAACGTGGAAAGGCAATCGTTTTAGTAAATATATAAACTGCTAAATACCTTTTCTAATCAGCAGTTAGAGCAGCCTTGTGACTTCTATCAGTGTCTCATTATGTCTTATAGCAGGAGTTTTCATTCTCCTCTGACTGTCCTATAAGGCTGCAGTACCCCTGACCCTCTGTCTGGAGAAAAAAATCTCTCTAGCAATACACACCAAACTGAGCATGTGCAGCTTGTCCCCAAGACCCTGTTCTGTCAGGAGATGGTTTGGGGACTGTGGAAAAAGGGGATGATCAGAGAAGACAGGACCAAAAAGTCTTTTTACGCAATGCAGGGGATTAACCCCTTAGGTTCCATGGTGAGTATAACCAGCATGCTTTACTACATTACCGAATTAAACAACGGATTACATGCAGAAAAAGGTACGCTGCAATGGTTAAATATTTTTTAAGCTATACTATATGAATAGGGACAAGTAACAAATTCAAAGTATGTGTTATCCCAATTTGGCTGCAAATGTGGAAATACTTTAAAGCACCCTTCAGGTTAAATTTGGGAATGTTAAAAACTGGTCATAATTTTGAATGCTGCTGGTTGGTTCTTTACACGTGCTGCTAGCAGGCTTCAGCAGACAGTTTTTTTTATGAGTTTCATGTAGTGCTGAAATTTACTGAACACGTATAAAGCCTTACAGACAATCAACGCTCTCGTTAGGAGCGTGACAATGGAACTGCAGTCTTACAATATGAAGCCTGTGTGTACAATACCCAAAACGCAGTAACATCTGGATCTCCACAAGTTTAAACCTAATCAATAAAATCATGTGGCTGAATATTGGGGACCCATTAAATGCAGTTTGATCATCCCTTGCACTCCACTTCCTGTGGCTCTATTTCCCATCTGTTTCTGGAATTAGTAGACTAATGTAATCCAACAACCTCCCAGCATCCTGATATCTGTTCCTTACAGGTGACACAAACACTTAAGCTTGGTGATCTCACAAAGAGTGGAAGTCCCAAACGTCCCGTTTTAGTTCAGCAAAGGTTTCCTGGCTTAGTAATAGAGGGGAATTTCCATACCAGTCTTTTATACTGAATAGAGATACACCTGCAGGGCCCACATTTGACTTCTATCTTTTCAGGTTAAAAAGCCAGTTGCTTGATGAAAACTTTCTATCTAATTTTATTTTGAAATTCACCTTACAGTGGTAACATGGGTTAAAAAAAGCTCTAAATCTGCCTTTTTTTTTTTTTTTTTTTTTTTTTTTTTTTCAACTTTTTTTATACACTAGAACACCCTAAAATCATTTTCATGTGTCTAGGAACCCTTACTGAAACCTGTTAATCTTGGGGCAATGAGAAAATGCACCTTACATTGTTAGTAGGATGAATAAAACCCCTACAGTGTTAGTCAAAATGCCACCCTTGCAGATAGCTAGAAAGTTAATTGGTGTGATACTGCTGGTTTTGCAAAGTGGTGTTGGAAGTATGTTTCGTCACCAGTAAGAGAGGATCAATCAGCCACAGCAACCATTGGAGGTACCCTGGGGTTCCACAGAACCCTAGTTGAGTCCTTGTGACTGCAGTACGGGAAGAAGTTCCCAGATACTAGCTGTCACTCTTTGAAATCAGCATGCCCATGCAGGGCTCCACTCGCATGGCCGCATAGTTTATTCCCACAGCTCTGTGTGTGAATGAACTACAAGCCCTGGCATCCTTTGAGGCTGTCGGCTTGTAGTTCTCAAAGAACCATCACGGTGCTGTGGAGCGCCATGGTAGTTCACTGATTCTTCCTGTCAGTATATCTGCTTGCCTGTACGGGAAATATGGGCACACAGATATACAGAAGGATCTGCAGGAGACCTGCATGGCACCAGCGAACTGCTGATCACTGGTGCAATGCTTTACAGGCTCCAAAAAGAAAAATGCACATTTTCTTTTACCTACAAAAAAAGTACATTTATTATTTTTTTAAGTTAAATTATCCTTTTAAAAAGCAGGATTTATTCTGGTAAGCATGTACTTTGATTGCTGATGAAAATCTATGGAAATGCATTGTGTGTGAGCCTGGAAAGTCTGTTTAGCTGTTGGAGTTGTCCAATGTATCAATTTATTGCTAGAGAAGAAAACTCGGAAGCCTGTTTATTTCCTACATCCTGAAATGTACATACAGTGCAGGTGATTTCCATCCAAAATCTAAACGTGTACTTATGAAGAGCCACTTATCGACTTGTGTCTGTTATATCTTCCACCCAAACGGAAGTAAGCTTGTGTGTTCCTAAGTGACTCTTGAACCCCTCTTAAGTTCTCATAATACCCCCATGTGAATCACACAGGAACCACACTACATTTCTGTGCAAGTCACATGTGATTCAGTATAGTTTGATTTGAGCCTATTCATTTTGAATGGGCTCAAATCGCACCAAAGAGGCGCAGGCACCTTTTTTGGAGCCAGGCCATAACTGGATTGCATGGTCATCTTTGTACCATGCCATCTGGTACAGGCAACCTGCACTGATTTTGGGATGCATTTGGGGTTTTAACTTTGTATTGACACCTACATCAGATCACAAACGCAGTGTGAGAAACACGCAGGGATTGCTGCATTTCCTGCCCCACATATGTGTGAACTTAGGCTATTGAGATGTCAATTTGTGAGCATCCATAGGGTTAGCATAGATGGGAATTATATAATTATTATATTGTGTATAAAATAGTGAATTGGAAAATATATAAACTCCTTTCTGCATTCAGTCCTATGCTGAGCACATGAACACAGCTGTGCTAGTGCGGGACTCGATCACACAGAAAGGCCAGGCAGTTTGGCCTGCAGCAATAGCTCCTGTCAAACCATAGTGGAGATAATTAAATTGGGAGTAAATGGTGTGTCCCGGAGAGGCAGTAACATCTGTGGGGGAGTGGTATTCATGTGCTGCTCTGCTTCTTTTCCTTTTTATATTCTAATCCAGAAAGGATTTGCTGGGGTTCTTGTATGTGTAGGGCTCCAGCCACAAGAATGTGGTATATGGCACACATTGATAAAATATCCATCTTGTTGATCTGTGGTCAATGTTATCAACTGTTTTAATGATGTAATATAGTCACACTTTTAACTAGCTTGTATCATTTGTTGTGTTTTATTTGAAAATATGGTACCAACAGTTTTCAAGAGACCTGCACAGTATTTCTATTGTGTGCCACCAGATTAAACCAGATGTTACCATTGTGACTAAGAGGAAATAGAGTACCTGTGGGCATTAAACATTTGGCTGTTGGACCATGCAAGATCCTAGTCACTGAATAATCTAAGAAATGATTGTGCCATAAACATGAATCTTCGCACTGGCGAACATTTGCCTATTGAAAAAGAGGTGGAGGGCTTAGCAGACATCCCCAGTGCTGGGGCTAGAAATTTGAAAAGCTTTTATAGATTTTACCCTTCAGAAGTGGGCAAGAGCTAAGAGAAATCTTCTCTAAGGCAGTTGCTATGCAAAAAAGGACCCAGCACAGATGTCTGTCAAATTGCCCTCAAAATCAGACTGAAATGCCGGTTTCAAATCGTGCGAGTGCAGCTGAACTCGCACGATTTCAAACCAGCCCTTAGTAGGAACGTGGGCTCATACCAATGTTTATGTGCCTTTTTGAAGTAAATATCAGAATATCTAATTAGCGCAAGTGGACGTCATGCTGTAAATAAAATAACTTTGGGATCTATTCACAAGATCAGAACATACAAATGCATTAAATCGCATAATTATCACTTTTTTAATTGAGTCAAAGAATTACAAAGTGACTCTTGGGGCTGGAATCTGCCCTGGACTTACTCGATCACTCACTGGTTGTGGTGGGTGTAGGTAATCTGGAAGAAGTCTCTTCCAGTGGGGCTTAGGCTGCTGCCTTTTTAGTATGGCCTTAAGGTTGTTTCCACATGTAGACTTGGGTAGATGGAGAAAGGAGCGCCCGGTGTCCAATAATATGCAAGCTGAAAGGTGAGTTAGAAGGCATTTATTGACAATAGAAACAAGTACATTGAGCCAATGTGTTTTGAGGGAACAAGCACTCCCCTTTTCCAGAGCTGTTGCTGCATGCTAAAAGATGGGGGCATGCTGCCTCAGCAACCAAAGCCAACCTGACGATGATTCTTTGCTATTACCAAACCCAATTGGGAACCTCCTCCATCTATTAGTATGCAGAAATAGCCCTGATAGAGTTCTTGTTCCCATGAAATACATTAGCTCGATGTACCGTACTTGTTTATTTTTTTAATGCCTTCTAACTCCTATTTCAACTTGCGCTCCTTTCTCCACCTACCTTTCTAAAGCGACTGTTCGTAATCTGTACAATATATGGCTGTGTGTGTTTATTTCTTGAAATGATGTATGTGACCCGAAACAAATTGATAAAGTCACAGATGCAGACAGAAATGCCCAGTTGATTCATCTTTGGTGCCATACCCACCTTGAAAAGACTTGTCCACTTTTAAGCCAATGTTCACCCAAAAGGAAGTAGGCTTTTTACCCTAATGATAGTTGGTTCTTGCTGTATCCTAGATGTGCCCAGATTTGAAACTACGGCTGAAGTCATACTGTGTTGTACATCGCTGTAAAAAGCCTGATATCAAAATATTTAAGAAGGTTTAATGTACAGGAAGCACCAAAATATTTCACCCACATGGTGTATTATAACTTGAGCAGTGACGATTTTCAATAACTTTCTATACCCCCTACAGTCTAACATGTAAGGTATTTGATAGACATTTTAAGTTGTCTCAGTTGTGACCTTGAAAAATAGTATATACCATATAATACTGGAGTTTTCAGTATGTAAAGTCTTAGTGACAGTTTGCACTCGTGTTTTCTGTATTGTCTTTGTTTTTTCAGTACATTGTCTATTCAGGCTCGTTGGATAGTAACATCAATCATCACTTTTCCTTCCCACACACAAAGATATATCTCTCCAGCTTGAGCATAATTATGTTAGCAGCGCTATGCAACATTTAACAGGACTAGTGTAACTAGCGAGTGGGCACAGTTTTGTTATGGACAATTTTTGGTATCCATGTGCAAATTATACAGGAACTAGGGTATATTGCTTATCAAGTAGAAATGCATGTAGGATGTAAAAAAACTGTATATACGTTATTGTGTGGGATGGCGTAAAAAGTCATATTGTGTGTAAAATAGTAACAGATCTGATGCTAAATGCATATAATTACGTAATTGTTTTTTCTTATTTTTTGAAGATATGTTCTTATCTGTATAAAATGGTTCCTTCCACCCTCTTCCTTACAACCCCATCATCCCTGTATTAATGCAATTGTAGGGTAACATTAGTTTCATGGGGTACTTTAAAAAAAAAATACAAAACTTGATTAAATAAACCAATTGTAATATCTATGTATTTAAAAAAAAAAAAAATAAAAAAAAAAAAACATAACCACATCAATACCAGGCACTTTTGCCCCCTTCCTTCTCAGACCAATTTTCAGCTTTCAGCGCTCTCGCACTTTCAATAAGAATTGCACGGTCATGCTACACTGTTCCCAAATGAAATTTTTATCATTTTGTTTGCACAAATAGAGCTTTCTTTTGGTGGTATTTACAACGTGACTCCGTTTTTTATTTTTTGCAATATAAGTGAAAAAAGAGCAGAAATTTGGGAAAAAACAAAAAACAAAGAAAATATTATATTTTAAAAGAAATCTAATAAAATCGAATTTTGTCATAAATTTAAGCCAAAATGTATTCTGCTACATATTTTTGGTCAACAAAAATCCCGTTAAGTGTATAATAATAAGTTTGTGTAAACACGGACAGATGTACGCAAATGATCATGTACAGATGTGCGCAGGTGATCACGGACATATGTGTGCATCTGCATTTACCCATTCATGTGCCTACGGTGGTTCTCCACAAAAACATGTTTGGAGAGAAATGCCATACACCGGTAAATACTGATACTAAAGCAGTCTGCAGTTTTACCTGAGAAAGACTGCTCACAGCCATTCACTTGTATTGGTGACTATACGACATGTGTGGCTCCCCAGGCACATGAAAGTGAGAGTCAATTAGCTTTGTGTTGTGTTAACATATATTTTCCTGCTTGAGCTGTGAGAGATAACCTTGTGAATCTACTACTGTTCTCTCATTGTTCAGTCACTGGCTGGAGGTAAGAGGGTGCCAAAGTTTTAATGCTTTAGCTGGGCATAGATGGAGCAATTTTCTTTCCTGCAACCATGAATTCCCTCCCACTTGTGTTATCCCAGCGAGGAGAGCCCTCCTGGCTGGGAGAATACACAGCGGTTATTGCTAGCGGCTATAATCTCATAAGAAATCCAACAGGCTAGTTGTACCCAAGGTGAAAAAACTTTTTTGCTGTCTGTGATATGATTGCACAAAGCTCTGCAGATATATTCAAATGCATTGTTTAGTGTATTATCATGCTTTTAGGTTGTATATAATGTTTGAATTTGAACAATTATATGATCAAACCATCATGCCATACATCCAGAGTTTGGTACTGTGTCCCTGTTTTTTCCTGTTGTCCACTCTTGCACACCAGGTTTCCATTTTAGCTTGATCATATATGTATATATGGGAGGAGCTGTGGGATATATATATATATATATATATATATATATATATATATTATAGTCAGACTATGGTCACCAGCTACGATTTAAGCATCTACCATGATGTGAGATGCGTTAGCCATTTTTCTATACCTACATAAGCCATGATGTGACAGCTTTGGATTTTTAAATACTGTTTTTGCCACAAAAGGCGTTCAGCTATCTTCATTGATTATCTAAATCCTATGGCTTGTTGTAATTTACATATCCTTTGGCAGGTAAAATGGCTACCACATATGTACAGTATTTCATGTGCATGGTTAGCTGTTTTTTTCCTTGGAGTTCAGCTTTAACCTTTTTTCCAACCAACACATCCTGTGTAGCTTACTTTGTCATGAGTACGGATGGGCTCAGGTGTGTTCGGATCGTAGTCCCAACCCACCTGAACAATCTCACCAGGAAGCCATCACTGCACACTGCCAATCATAGGCAGCGTGTGTATGTGTTACTGCGGGCCAGGAAATAACTCACTTTTGCATCAAAAAATAACCATGTTGAGGGGGTGGTTCCCGCGAACTAATAAACCAATTTGGTTCCTTACATCTCCTTCTAGTGTTTGGAAGCACTCTTTGGGTTTTCGGAATGGCTACTGAGCTCTCCCATTTTGTAACATTTCGTTCAACCCAGTGGACTGAACAAAAAAAAAAAACCTAAGGTGCTTGCTTTACTTGCTATTCGTTGTTAGTACAGGTGAGGTTTTGTGTTCTGACAGGGGGACTGTCCCCCACCAAAACACACCAGTCAGCACTCGCAGCCTTTGGCTTCCAGCGCTGATCGGATGCTGATTTTCCAGCATGTCCTTTTGACAGAAGCAAGCCGTTCATCCAGCTTCTGTGGCATAGGTAGGTAGGTGTACACATGGGCCCATGTGTATAAGGCTTTAGTAAGGTACAAGTGAGCATTTTATATATTCTTTTTGAAAGGGAGTATAACCTTAAATAGTAGAGTAGGGGATACATTCTTTAACTGCCGGAAGAGGGCTTCCCGAAAAGAGTCAGACGGATACGTGTCAAGTAATAAGTGCTAGCCAAAGGCAGGTGACATTCTTCTGCTCTGGCATGTGGTATTGTCTTTGTTGCCTTTACCATCTAAATTCCAACTGTCTTTTTTTTTTTTTTTTTTTTAATTTTAAAAATTTGAATTTTACAGGCAAGTCTGGCAGTCTGATTAAACACATTACATTGCCTGATTATGAGCACTGCAGAAAGCACGTGTCTGCTCCAGATTACACAAATCGGTATGAACCCTAGAAAATCCCCTTGGTTTAACAGCAGAGAAAAATCCGTGACATCGGATTAACCCCTAAAGAAAAGGTTTGCTTAATTTCACAAAACAAGAAAATAGAAGAAATGTAGTGAAGGCCGTGCCCTGGGAGTGGCGTTGCAATGAATTATATGAGGAAGTTTTGCTGTCACATTCATAAAATAGTTTCTCAGGGACTTGCAGATTAATTACGCTTTTTTTTTTTTTTCAGTCATCACCTTTCACAATGAGCTGGTAAAAAAAATGACTGAACTGTTTAAAGCATTTGTCAGATACTTGGACATACAGGGGAATTTGTTTTTTGGTATTAGATTTTCAGGTTTACTCGGAAGTGTAGGTGTTTATAGGCACTCGCCTGTTTATGCATATAGCAGTGCAACTACTATGTGGCTGCATGCTTAGTAAACAGGTATACAATTGAAAAACACTCTAGTTGGTTATGTTTTGCATTAAGTATGCATTAATCGTATAGATTCATATGATTCGTTAAAGAGGAATTCCAGGTATGGATATTTTTAACCCCATCATTTCAAGGGTTAAATGCTCATCTTGTCGAGGGGTGCATGACTGAAGTTGACTGTAATAAAAACTCCAGGTATGGATATTTAAAATATGGATATTTTCAGGGCTTTTTTTCAGTGGGAACACAGTTCCGGCACCTCCAGCACTGAATGTATTTTATGGCAAGGATTGCTGTGGTGTCCTGGAGGGTCTGTTGATGCTGGCTACTGGGGGGGTCTATTTTTGTGTGAGGGGTCTATTGTTGCTGGTGGGGGAGTATCTTATGTCATTCTACTGTTGAGGGAGGGGTCTATAGTTGGTCTATTGAGAATGGCCACTGTGAGATCTGTTATTGCTGCTGGGATGATATTTTGTTGCTGAGGAGTCTGTTGTTGCTGGGGTAAGGTCTGTTGTTGCTGGGGGAGTCTACTGTTGCTGAGGCAGGAACCTATTGAATGCTGTACAAAATGATACTTGGTTCTGTATTTTCTATAAGGGGTGGAACTGGGAGGTGGGTAGGGTGTAAAGCCAAGAGACGGTGCTTGGGGAAGTTCTTGAAGCTATCTTCTAAGAGAGAAAGAAGCTGTGGATATTTTTACATAGTTACATTGATCCAGCTTGGACCAATGCAACTATGCATATACCATACCTGGCCAATATCCCTAGAAGCTGGAAATCATTGAAGTAGGCACTGCTCCTTCAGTGAGCTCCACTAGCTTTTGGGTCCCGTGCCTAGCTGCTGCGTTATGAACACAGGGGTTTGCTTGCTCAGCACAGGTGCCATTCAGAGAACGCTATGCATTTTCTCAATGAATGCAAAGTGTTCTCTGGACAAGGTGGAGATTATGATGTCATCGCCCTGCCTCTCCACCTCATCCAATCCAGAGAATACTTTGCATGCATTCATCGTAGGGCGGCACAGTGGTGTAGTGAGTAGCACTCTCGCTTAACAGTAAAAAGGGTTGCTGGTTCGAATACCAACCACGACACTACCTGCCTGCAGTGTGTATGTTCTCCCTTTGCCTGCGTGGGTTTCCTCTGGGTACTCCCGTTTCCTCCAACATGCCAAAGACATGCTGGTAGATTAATTGGCTTCTGTCTAAATTGGCCCTAGTATATGAATGTGAGTTAGGGACCTTAGATTGTAAGCTCCTTGAAGGCAGGGACCGATGTGAATGTACAACGTATATGTAAAGCGGTGTGTAAATTGACAGCATTATACAAGTACCTTAAATAATAATAATTAAGAAATTGAAAGGTGTTTTCTGAATGACGCCCCTACTGAATGAGCAACTTCTTGTGTTTGGAATGCAGCAAGTATAATGCAGCTAGTGGAGATCAATGTAGTAGCACAGCGTACTACAGTGATTTCTAGCTTCCAGGAGCCTCCCACACGTATGGTATATGCATAGTTACATTGGTCAAAGTTGGACCAATGTAACTATGTAAAAATATGAATACCTGAAATGCATTCTTAGTTATAGCCAACTTTAGCCACTCTACATAGGTGAGGGCTTCTGTCAGACACCCCTAGACATGATGAGCATTTAACCCTTGAGATGAGGGGGGCACTGCAAGGTGTTTTTTGTGCTCCAGCCTGGAGTTCAGTTTTAGGCTAGATTCACATTGGTGCAGGCTGCGGGTAGGTGTGCAATCGCACACCTTCCCTCACCCACAAAAAAAAAGCAGTTTAGGAGTTGCGAGGGGATCATAATCCTAACCGCACCCCCGCACAATGGAAACCACACTGTACTATGCAGGTTCCCTGTGGACGCATTTTCTGAAAAGGTACAGGGACCTTTTTATCTGCATTTTAAGTGGGTACAGCCCACTTCATTCAAATGGAATGGGCTGCTGTGCCCGTGCAAACTGCATAGATGTGAGCCTGTGTTTTGCCCACACAGGCAAAAGCTACTGGTGTTGTGTTCTTTAATATAGATCATCATAGTAGCATATACTTAGCTTTCTCTTGTTGGCCTTCCACTGTATTCAGCCATCGAAAGTGAAGGTAAGTAGAAGTCACTGGAGTCATAGTGGACACAGGGCTATGGTCTTCCCAGCACTGTCACACCATTGAGAGTCGCATACTTATGAGGTTTTTTTTTTATTTTGGCTCTGTTCATAATTCTCTTAAACAGCGCGACAGCACAGAGTTACAGTAGCAGACAATACACCCAGACTAATTTACTTTCCGTGCATGGTGTTAGAAAAATGCTGTGTGTCCCATTTTGTGAATGAGCCCTTCAGCAAACCTGGTTCTTCACCCTGAATAGGCAAAGCACAGGTTTGCTTTAAATTTTGTATTGTATATTTTTTTTTTTTTTTTATTTAAAAAAGTTTCCTCTTTAAAACAAAAGCGTTTTGAAAGCAGGTTGAGTAAAGCAATATTTATTTGTAGCCATTCATTTTCCTGAAGCAGTTGGATCATTTTAATGCTTTTGTGATTTGCATTCCGTATTTGCTGTCCAAAGTCCAAACAATAGCCTGCGGTTTGTTCCTGTTTATCTGCTTTGCCTGATCCCTGATGGGTGAGGTTTGTAATGGGAGTTGTTTTTTTTTTTCTGGAAGAATGCATAGAATACATGATACTTCACAGCCTCCTTTTACTTGTCACATACCAGTAGAAGAAAACTTTCCTGATTACATCCCTATACTTTTCCCTTTATTTCGGCCTACTATGTCTACACTCACTGTACAATTTATATACTGTTATGACTACATTACAACTACATAATTTATCATGAGATAATTGACACTATAGATTGGAAGTGAACTCCAAACATGCTAGCATTGATGGCTCATTCCAGTCAAAATGTAAAAACATTTTTGTTTTTGTAGGCATAGCTTTAGTACCCTGGGTCACCCTGTTTAAATGCCAACTCCAGGATATTAGCAACCCCCACTCTTCCCTCTCTAACTGCTGGTATTAAAAAAAACGACAAATGTCTATTTTACTTACCTGAAGGGTGTCCACATGTGTTATGTGAACACTGGTGTAAATGACACTGCCAGGGCCTTACTCATAGGCTCCTAAGGCAGGAGAGGGCGGTGAGGGGACCAGTGCCAGAGAAGGTAATGAGCAGGAGAAATGATCCCCAGGACAGGATATTGGATTTAAATCATTGTGACTTTGAGCCATTATAGTGTGGGATGGCTTTGGAAGAGGTATCTGGAATATAGAATGGGAGTAATAAGTAAGGTAATTGATGTATAATGCACTACTTGAGTAAACCACTGTTTTTTTTTTTTTGTTTTTTTAAACCCGCAAGGCAATGTCATAATGTGCTAGTGTTCATTGCAGACTAGCACATTATGTGAAACTTACGTTAGAATGAAGCCCTCCAGCAGCACAATGTCACCTCTGAAGGCGCTTCCATCTTTTATCTTTGCCCAGTTATCCTTCCTGGTCTCTGGTTGTGTGAGCGACCAAAACTGCAATGACGTCACTCCCGCATGCTCATGAGAGGCATTGTTTACGGCACGGGTATCCCGTTCCTTCAAAGTGCATGTGCTGGTGACTTCAGTGGCTGCTTCTACAGTAAATAGCTCCTAAATGGTGCATGTTTGAGATATTTACAGCACCTATAGGTTAGCCTTATTATAGGCTTGCCTATAGGTAAAATTCACACATGGGCATTTACTCCCACTTTTAAGTTTCATTTTTGCCTGGCTTTACAGGGGTTGTAAACCCTCATGGTTTTTTACCTTAATGTATTCTATACATTAAGGTAAAAAACCTTCTGTAGTGCAGCAACCCACCCCCCTTTTACTTACCTGAACCCGATCATTCAAGCGATTGGGACAAGCACAGCTGCTGTTTCGGTTCTTCATTGGATAGATTAAGTTTGTTAATAAAAAAAAAAAAAGACAAACCTTTACAACCCCTTTTAAAGAATATCTGTACTGAATTAAAAGTAACTAAACTTCTGTCAGAACTTTATCTTCCAAAGCAGGAGGGGCATAGCTTATTCTCCATTGTTTGTCATTTGACTAATAAATATATATATGAGGCTGAAGATCACCACATTGATGTAAGGAAAGCAAATTGCTTTATTCCCCCATCAAACACAGTCGGTGTTGATTGGGGAATCCCTCCTGTATCGCTGTTGTGTTCTGCCTTTGGGGAGCCTTTCCTGCCGGCAGAACACAAAGATTACTGCCGGTGGCTATAGGCATCGGCAGTGATCACATGCAATAAAATCAGACAGGCTGGTTGTACCGAAGTTGATCAATGCATTAACTTCAGTACAACCAGCCTGCCCATAGATGGATTGAATCCCATCAAGTCCTTGCTAAACCATCCATTCCGACCCATGTTTGGCCGGTTCAGGCTCGGTATACACTGCTTCGGTGTGAATTACATCTGTTTTTGAGTACGATTTCGGTGTGAATTCACAGTGCAAATATTGTGTGGCAAGTGCGATTCTAATGCGAACCTGATGCGGATTGAAGTCTATGGAGCTGAATTCACACCCTACCAGATCAAACTTGCGCATGACCATTTTTTTAGCTGCATTAGAATTGTACCACATTAATATGAGCAGCCTTACAGCCTGACATGCAAATCTATGCATTCTGAATGGATCTAAATCGCATGAGAATTCGCATCAGTGTGAACTGGGATTTAAGGATTAAAATTGGCTGATTGAGAGTGTTTAGCTTTAAGTGTAGACCTGGATTTTGATTCAGAGGTGACCTTTATATAGTGCTATTAGTTAAACTTGGACAAAACAAAGACGCCACATTTCAGGTTACAGTAAAATTGTGTACAGTGATGTACATACAAACAGAGAGCATAGTAACTTGAAACTTTGTAACTCTTGTGCTCTTCTGTTTGTTGTGCCAGTGATTATCTACGGCTCATTAAATTCCATGCTCTGAGCAGTTGTACCTATTAAAATTTTATCGTTCAGCTGGACTGAGTTTTTCTTGTAAGGTCCTACTGTTTTCTTTCAGAATTGTTATTGGCTAAGAAACTGGCATTTTTAGGAGTCATTTTTCCTAACATGCTACAGTTGGCTACCTTTTAAAAAAAAAAATCTAAGCTTACAAAGTCAAATCTGATCACTTCTAATATATATATATATATATATATATATATATATATATATATATATATATATATATATATATATATATATATATATTATGTGTGTGTGTGTGTGTGTGTGTATATATATATCTATATATATATATATATATATCTATATATCTATATATATATATATATATATATATATATATATATATCTATATATCTATATATATATATATATATATATATATTATAACATACAATCGTCATTACTTACATATTGTATTCCTAGATGTTTAGCGTGCTGCAGCCCATTTTCTGATGTTCTTTCCTTCCTTTTTGTTGCAGTGGACGGATGTGGACACATGGTTACTAATGGAGAGAGTGGCACATTGACATCTAAGAACTATCCTGGCACTTACCCCAACTACACCCTGTGCTTAATAAAAATCAAAGTGCCTGCTGGTAAAAGCCTATACCTAAAGCTGGCAGATCTGGATATCGAATCCCAAGACTGTGAATCTGCTTATCTCAAAATATACAAAGGATCATCCAGTGAAGAAATTGGTGAGTCTCTGGCATTTCTGCTTTGCTAACCTGCTCTAAAACTGGGCAGCCTCCTTTTTTTTATAATGTTCGGTTTTAATTTTAAGGCACAGGTAAGATCTGAGGGATGTTTGCAGTAATACAGGTACTGTATTAATGGGAGAGAAATACACAAGGATGATGTCTGATGGCAACAGAAATTTTAAGATTTTTGGGGGCAAGGACTGATACAAATGTACAATGTGTATATACAGTGCCTTAAAGTATTCGTACCCCTTGAAATTTTCCACATTTTGCCATTTTACAACCAAAAACATAAATGTATTTTACTGGAATTTTATTTGATAGACCAACACAAAGTGGTACATAATTGTGAAGTGGAAGGAAAATGATAAATGGTTTTCAAAATGTTTTACAAATAAGTGTGGTGTGCATTTGTATTCAGCCCCCTTTCAATCTGATACCCCTAACTAAAATCTAGTGCAACCAATTGCCTTCAGACATCCCCTAATTAAAAAATAGAGTCCACCTGTGTGTAATTTAATCTCTGTATAAATACAGTTTGGCCAACAATCTGATCATGTGCCTTGTAGGCTTAAGATGCTTGTTTCTTATGAAGGAATTTCTCTTGCTTTAGGGTCACTTCACACCACAATTTCTGCATACTGGACACGTTTTTGATGCATTTCAGTCTATTTTTTCCCCTCCCTTTTTTTTTTTTTTTTTTTAATTTCAGTTGAGGGCATGTGCATTCCAGTGTGTTTTGCCACGTTCCATACAGAAAGAGAAATATGTTCTACTTTTCTTGACTGCGCTGGAATGTACTGCAATGGCGTAAACTAGGGCCATTGGAATCTGTTAAATACTATCCATGCATTTTTGATGCAGAATAAAAACGCACTGGTGGAAAAAAGCCCTAAATGTAAAACAGTATAGAAAGATGTCACTTGCTTTCCCCCTTACATGCGCTATGCTGTGAAGTAAGAGGAGCGGTTGATTAGAGAAGGAATCCCAGCTAGCATTGTATAGGTATTGCCCCACACAGTGGATAATTATTTCTTTATTGGAGGTCTCTGTTCAGTTTTTACCTTGTGCAATATTGGATTATTTACAAAATATTTGTGTTTCAAAAATAACAATGATAAATTTGTCAATTTGGCCTTTTCTCATCACTTCCTTGGAAGGTGTTTTTAAAGCGGAGAGCAATTTCAGGCTTGTGAGTGAATTGTGCGACCCTTGATCATCTCCTCCCTTGCGTCTGCGCTCTAAGTATGACTGTCCTTTTTAACTAAACTAGCCTGTCTTTAAACTCTTAGGTTGGCCATAGAGGGGTTGAAATTTGTTCGGTTAAGCAGGAACTCGCCGAGTTTCAATCAGTCTATGGGCAGGCTGGTTGTACTGAAGTTGATCCATTGATCAACTTCAGTGCAACCAGTCAGTTTTTTTTTTTTTTTTGTTTATAGCTCCCCTTTAACGGCAATCGGCATGTTTTTATCAGTTTTGCGCTGTTTGCAAAACAAAGTTCCTGAATCCAGTGGCAACTGGTGATAATTGGGTGATAATTTGGGGGGGGCGCAAACAAATCCCTCCAGGTCCTTCAGTAAAATCAAAAGTGGGAGGGATTCGGGGTGCATTGCTGAGTGCCCTGAGGACAGCATAAAACGAGCCAATTGGAGCCTCAGGCTCTAATCGCATGCTTGTTAAAAATTGACGGACCTACTAGACCTCTGTTAGTCATGCGCCCCACGCAGTGCACTGCATACACATAGAATGATTTATTTTTAAATAAATGTTAATATAACTAACAAATTGTTAAATGTTAGTAATATAATGTATTTAAAATAAATTGTTCTACTATTGGCTTTCCTTTTGGTCAAAACTGTGGGGGGGGGGGGGAGGAGGAGGAGATGTCCCTGCACCCCTTATTGACCGCCCGCCACTGCTTGAAACGGTTGTCTTCTTTTTGTGACTTTAAATATTAATGAGGTGACATTAAGGACAAAATTTACTTTAGTATTGCTAATCATAGTATAATTCTATGTATTCATGGGGGAAAAAATGCTATTCTCACACTCTGGCTTTCCAGCTGGTGGTATGGTCATATAACACCCAGTCTGGCCCTGTTCCAATAGTGTACTTGCCAATCATGTTGAGGATCAAGCCAATTAGGGTTGTTTAGTGGGCAGCAAGCTTTTCCAGAAGGGTTTTGATTTGCTGATAAGCATACCCAAACCCAAAAATGTTTTATTCATTGCAACTTACTTGTCTTAGTTGTGGTGGCTGTATTTGTTTTTCTTTTTCTTTTTCACCTGGTGATCCTGCCAGAAACACTTCCTGTCCTAGGCTGAGCATTCTTTTCACCTGGTGATCCTGCCAGAAACACTTCCTGTCCTAGGCTGACAATGTTCACTCACCATACCGTGGAGGAGCAGTGTTGTTACACTAGGCTGCTCTACTGATTGGACTACAAATGCTCTCCTCCTTTTTTATTTTTATTTTTTATTTTTTTTATTACATATATGGGATATGTTTTGTAGCACTCTGAAAATACTTGAGAGGGCCAATAAAATGGTCCAAGCTTTCAGCTTAATGCACAGGAAGATACAAAGACACAGGCAGGCTTAACGGGTATTATCTGTGCTTATAGAAATTTTAGAAATGAATGCAGACTGGTAAACTGAAACAAATACCATTTGTTCTTGGGTTTAGATATATATTAAGAAGGTAACAGAGTGGGCCATATTGCATATTATCTGAGTCCTATAGACTTGTATTCGGTCCTCTAAGGTTTGACAAGAGGTGGCTGTCTCACAGCCTATCATACTGTCATGTGTGGCAAACCTCTTTACCCAAATCCAGTAAATGTGATTAGAGGCCAACTACGCATTATATCCCTAACAAAGAATTAACACTTAACAGGTTGTGCACTGAGCTTAAGGATTCCTAACATATGTTATCTTGCCCTCATGTGACCTTAATTTTCATTTCTGCATACTCTGGTCTGCAGGTCTTTGTCAGTCTGATCCTTCCATAACAGCTGTTGCTGCTGCATTATATTGGTTAAGGACAAGAATCGGGACAGATGAGCATTTGTTTTTACATTACTTTGATACATGACAGTTAAATGGTTAATTGAACTGTTGGTATACACCTTTTAAACTAACATTCTGAGTTTATTAGAATTGGCAGATACATAATCTTTAAAGTGGAATTCCAGAAAATGGGTATAGGTTTGTATTTCTGTATTTTCAGTCTTATGACTTCCACAAACCTACCACAGCCAGGAAGATCACTCTTCTTCTACATCCTAGTTCAGCTTGGTCCTAATTCGGTAAAAATGGATTCCCTTGTACAGTAAGGGGACCGGAAGCTGCATTGCTGAATATGAAATGAAGTCTGTTACCTGCTTGGCTGTTCAGTGTAGAAGTGTGTAAATCATAAATCACACGACTGAACAAGTACTAATCTTTTGGCAGATAAAGCCGTGTACAATTATGTGTATTAAAACTGTGTATTTGGCTATTTGTCTGGAGTTCTGCTTTAAGAGATGTTAATGTTTGGGTAAGGTTATTCCTGGACAAAGGATGGTTTCCTGTTTTTCATCTGTGTGATGTAAGGAACCAGAACAAAAGTATGGTCATATTAGAGGTTTACTGTGCATTGTGTGTGTCCATGGCAGATATTTCTAGCGGATGTTACTGTCTCAGTTGTCTTTTGTCTCAGGAAGCTGAATTTGTCATACACATGTGTTATTAATATCGGTTGACTGCAAACGTGCAGGTTGTAAGGCATAGATCTGGTCATTACTGGTTTTTGTATGGAAACCATATGGAATCAGGAATAAAGAAATATTAAGTATGGATTAATTGGCAGCATCACATGGTGATACAATTGGGTTCTGCTATGTCAGGTTTTGCCAGTCTGGCTTTGCTGACACATATTTGGACTGGCTAGAAGTTTAATCTGATGGCATTCATTTTGAATTTGTCTGACGCTAATCTGGTAGGACCCCATGCAACATATGTTCTATTATATTGTTCAGACTGAAAGTGATAACGACCCAAGCTGCAATATCATTTAAGAAGTGCTAATTGGTACTTAAGGGGTGCTAAAAAAAAGTAGTCATAACAATGGCTGAGTGCTTATTTTACTTATTAAACCCATCTATAGGCAAATAAAATGTTATCCCGTGCACCGGAGTCGTGCCCGCACTACAAAGATTAATGGCTAATTTTTCCAGGGGAGAGGAGAAACCGGTTTACTTGCCTGATCCTCAACTCCCCGAGCAGATGGCGCTCCCCCCCACGATTTGAGGGGTGCACTGTCCCTTGGCATCTTCATGTCCAGAGCAGGGCTGTGTAACTTGCTCTGGTTTTGATGCCACCTGGACCTTAGACTGATAGAACATGGGTGTGCAGATGCTGTGGGGACCGGTCTAGCTGCGAGGAGGAGTGGAGGAACACGTGTGTGTGTATATGTGTGTGTGTATATATGTGTATATATATGTATATGTGTGTATATATGTGTATGTATATATGTATGTGTGTGTGTGTGTATGTATGTGTATATATATATATATATATATATATATATATATATATATATATATATATATATGTATGTATAGTATGTATATAAAAAAAAAAAATTATTATATACACACGTTTAGTGTTCCTCTACACGAATGAATCTTGCAGTGCAGGCATTGCCCCAAGAGACAACTTTTTGTATTTGCCTCGAGTTGGGATTTAATGTATATGGGGAAATGTGCATTTATAGTGATTCTGCAGCTTGATAAATTAAGGCCAAAGTCTCTCAAGTACAGTTTTGTAGGTGTGTTGCTTTCATGCACCCTTAGCCAATTTAGATGTTTGCCGTTTGTGTCACTCCACCATGTAAATATGATGTTGGCTCATTAAGATATAAATTGGTCTTTGTTACAAACAGATTTTATAAATAAAAAGGCTTCTTATCATGTGAACTAATTCATGCAAGCTTTTGGCTGTGTTTATCTAATGCACTAGATTGTAAAATCTCTAAGTTGTTTACACATCCGAATAATTTTTATATTGATATTTCCTGAAGACTATGAAACTTTTAAAAGCCTATACAGAAGTCTTTCTCGATCTTTCTACTGTGGAGAGACTCTTGAAGTAAATTTTAAGGTCTAGGGATATCCTTATTATATCTACAGTCATGGTACACTATTATTATCAGTAAGTCGCAGATAACAGTGTACAGTATGTGATGAATAAAGAATTGTAGTGTGGTCATTGGCATAGTGCCCCTTTTAATTGTTGGTCCAAGCAGTTCTCACTTTGCTCAGTTGGGTAGGGGCCCCCCTGTTACATTGATGGTTAGTGGGCGGAGGGTCCCCTAACAGTGGTGGTCGGTGGAAGAGGAACTTCCTTACACTAATAATCAAGAAATGCTTCTCGTACACACGTCTAAAAAGATAATTGGTGTCACTTGCAACTTATCTGAGAGATAAAAGCTTGTGCTTGTCCCACATGCTGGTTTATTTAATTTGACCAGTCCTGATTGCATTTTGGGGTGCTTTAGGGAGTATGCATGTACCGGGTATGTGCTTTTGCTTATAACGAAACGGTCTATTTTAAGTGAGAACACATTTTCAGTTATTGTAAGGTTTACTCGAATGTTCTAGTGACGTTCTTATTTTAGTTGCGTGCTGCACCATAGTTTCTTGATGGTATTTCATGAACAGTTTTCTGGATCCTCCCTCTAGTGACTATCCTGCTGAAAAAAAAACAAGATAAGCTGGCTGAGCAAAATTTCTCCGGTTCGGAGGGGACTGGCTGAATTTCGCTTTTCCCCGCTCAACAGAAGTCAATTGTATGATCAACTTCTGTCAAATGGACATGTTGTTAAATTTCCCTCAGTCAGAAGCTCATCGGTGTATTCTGTCAGCAGTGAGTGCTGCTGTCAAAATATAGTGTTCCAGTGAAAGCATTCCTCCATCTACCTTGTTTGTGTGGATGGAGGCTTTTGTTTTTTTAATTTTTAGTTATTCAGCCCACTTGTGTCTCGCTGAATATGTAGGCTGCCTTTGCAGCCCTCTCCTTCTCAAAATGCTGGTTGCCTGGCTGTCAGGTTGATTTGTTGGGTTCAGTTCTTTGAGCGTCTTCCTAGTTTTCTGACCTCACTTAGAAATCATTTGCTGTGTGCTTGTTCTGGTCAATGATTCAGAAAATATTAAAGCCAGATACAATCGGGCAAGTAGCTTTTTCAGAAGGAGATTTGCAATGACAAAGTCTACTTTTCTCTCCCTGGAAATTTCCATTTTAATGTGGACCAGCAGTTTACAAAAATGTGTGGTGTATGTTTTTGTATTCCATACTGGTGACTGGTCACCATAAGATAACTTGGATCCTTTATTTCCCTGTCATCTTGAATTTGTTTTTATATAAAACGTGTGTTAGAGTATTTATTGATCTGTACCTTATGTGCCAGAAAATAGTCTCTCTTTTCTATTGAAAGTGACTTTGTAGAGCTTTGTCACATATATTTTTTTACCCGCCTGATGGAACAAAGTAGTGACTGGTGCCTGACCTTAGCAGTCTGCAGTAACACATCCCTCTGCTCCAGCTCATGATCTCTAATGAAGGACAGAACTGCATTTTCCTTCCTTTGGCTGAAAGGTCCATAAGTCATGTCATGTAATCAGCAGCCAGTGAATTATTAGGATTTGTCTGGTGAGTGAGAGAAAAGATAAAGGCAGCAGTACCCTTCATGGATGAGAAATCTTGCCTGTGCCAGCATATGATCAATCCACCTCGTATCATTATCCCTGGCCTCTTATCTGTCGCAGACTGTGTGCGCTCTAATCCACTGAGCCTGTGTGGCTCAATGCGAAGACTGCTACTGACACATCTATTACTTGTCTCTGATAGAATGTTGATAAAGAGTTCCTTTGGGGAGACCTCCATCATGGCACTGTGTGTATATATATCATTTGTCATATATATTACCCATGGCTTGTTAGTAATCTTGTAAGACTCGTGGCCTCTCACCTGCCCCCTTTATTTTTATTCTTTGTCAATAATAATAATGAACAAAAATCTATAAGGAAATGTATTACCCCTTTGTTCTAACTTTGAGCTCTATGGCAGAATAGTGGAGAAAACGGCAATATATTCTCCTATAGATTTTTTTTTCATTATAGTGTGATCGCTGTATTCTAGTTTGTGTTGATTCCTGCTTATCTTGCACTGGCCGATCTGTCATTCCTGCTTAGGGCCATAGGTCACTGTTCACTTATATACCTTGTACTGTTGGAGAATTATGACAACTAACAATGTGTGGTTATATACCAAGGCAAACCCCATCTGGAATTGATGCTTTGATTTTGGGTGGGCATGGTTAGCTTGAACAATCTACTATTTTTCTATTCTTCGGAGACTCCATCCAGTGAGTGTGCTACCATATATTGACAGTTGGGCAACCCTACAGGTCCTGTTGAGCATATCTCATTATCGAAGTGGTTAAGGAATAAAAAAAAAAAGCCAGCCAATAGATCAATGGGCCAGGAACCAAGTTAAAACTAAAATGCCATTTATTAATATCAGCCTAGGAATTCACCTTAAAAGGGGCCAACATGTGTTTTTTGTTTCTTTATGAAATTCAGGTGTGGTTCAGCAGTTTTATATATCGGAGACAGTGTTGCAGATTTATGTGCACATACAAATGATCTCAGTGTTTTCTCAATCCTTTGTATTCACATTTTTTTTCTGGTTGAGGTTTAGGCCACTTACTGTAAATAGTACATATGAAAAGACTTGCTTCCTGTGTTTGTCACTGTACAGTGTACTTCCATGTTCTGTAAATACCTCAATGGAAAGTTATTTGACATTGTTTGTTGTGTGTCCACTGTGTCAGTGGAGCCACAAAGGACTGTGACTGTAGATTTTCATATAGACAAACGAGCTTTGGTTATAAACGGGGGAATGTGGCATGGCATTATTTTCATGAGCTTAATCCCACTCTTATTAATTTGCATTGTGGATTTATGACATTATGAAATATGTGAACGCACACTCATTAACACCCGTGTGTCATCTTTGTCTAGTAAAATATAAAAAAGGAAGGTGCATTGTTGCCTCTAGTTTTGTTGTCCTAGTTTGTGTTTAATGAGAAGTAAGGCTGCAGTCTTACATGTGTTGCTACTAATCCTACAATGCAAATGCTTTCAGCACGTTCAAAGAAAACCTACAAATTTACAACCCTGTTTTTTTTTTTTTTTTTTTTTTGTCTTATTATTTTAAATGACTTTATTATTTTGAACTCCTTGGGTCATATTTGTAAAGCAATGTATGTAACATTTACTGAAGGTGAATCGATCACTGAATTTAAACAATCACATTCACGTGTGTGTGTGTGTGTGTGTGTGTGTGTGTGTGTATATATATGTGTGTTTATATATAGATAGAGATATCGCTCTCTCTTTCTCTATCTATCTATCTATAGGGGTGTGTGTATATATGTATAAAAAGTCTGTACACCCATGGAACACAGTGAAGACGGCTTCTGATGGACCTTTCAACTCGCATTATGCAGACATGGTCCACTGTTGTCACCATCAGGAAGCCGAACCTGAGAAAATGGCATGCAGCCATAAGTAGAGTGTATGCGTATAGACGGGATAGAAGTGGCTACATAACATAAGTGTGTGTGTGTATGTATGTGTGTATATGTGTGTGTGTGTGTGTGTGTGTGTATATATATATATATATATATATATATATGTATATATATATATATATATGTATATGTATATATATATATATATATATATATATATATCAATTTTTTTTTTTTTTTTTTTTTTTAATGGCAGTTGTCCATAGTTATTCAGTTTGGATCTACTTTAACCCATAGGAACAGTGCTTCAGTGTGTAATGCTTTAAAAAAAAAAAAATTACCATCTGAGCCTGGTGGGAAAGTTGTGTTTTTAGGTGTGTGTGTGTGTAGTAGTTCATACATCATTTGTTTACCTTCGCTGAACCTTTATGCGCAAGTCATAAAGATCCAGAATTTTTAGGCAGGTGCATTTAAGACCTAGTTCATGCCAGATGCAGTCCAGTGCAGTTTTTTTATTCTGCATCAGAAACGCATTGAAGTGTTTAACATGGATTTCAATGGCCCCAGTTTACACCAGTGCAGTCAGCAAAAGTAGAACACGTTGCATTTTTTTTTTTTTTTCTGTATGGAATGCATCTGGAACTTGGCCAAATGCATAAAAAAATGCACGAGAACGTATATGTCCTCAATTGAGATGAAGAGGCACATGGAGAAATGCATCCGGAATACAGAAATCGCAAAGTGAACCAGAAAGTTGATCTCAGCTTTAAAAGTCTAGCTTGGCTTTCCCAACTCACAAGCTTCCCTACTGGATTTAACGTGATCAGTAACCTCCCTGTCTAGAAGAGAGGCGTACAAGGGGTGGGATGGAACTGAACGAAGTTCGACTAATTTTTCTAATTTTGACCTTACTCTTGTGCAACTTATTAGGACATAAAAATGTGATGTAGTATAGTATTTTACTTTAATTTATAATGGCTATATACACTAATGAAATATGTATGTATTTGTATTGCAGCTAGCTATTGTGGTAATCAGAATAATGTTGCTAAAGATCTCTATCTGGACAGTAATGAAGCCATCATACGTTTCGAAAGCAGGATCCACATATCTGGAAGAGGATTCCTAATAAATTTTGCCAGCAGTGATTATCCAGGTAAAAACCTGTCTCTGAATTTCTAAACTATTGTGTAGTGGCCATCGAGGGAATGGAGCATCCTACAAAATTTTCACACCTGAAATGGAAAGTGCATGTAGTTTTAGACCGGGTTTAAACTGGTGCGTCAAACGCGCCAACATTGAGAGCTCATGTCGCATGACGTTTTAAAATCAACGTTTCCCTATGGGAGTCGTCTTAACTGGTCAGACACAAGTCGGTCTGATTTTGAAAATGCTCCCTGTACTACTTTGGTCTGATTTAGATCCTACTTCAGCCCATTGAATATCATTGAAGACGGATCGCCGCCTTGCCTGATCCGACTTTGGCATGCAACTTGTGCTCTGACTTTGAGGGGGAATGCCACGCCAAATTTTAAATAAAAAAACGGCATGGATTCCCCCTCCAAGAGCATACCAGGCCCTTTGGTCTGATCTGGATTTTAAGGGCCCCCCCAAAATCCATACCGGACCCTTATCCAAACATGCAGCCTGGCCGGTTAGGAAAGGGGGTGGGGAAAACCGTACTAGGCCGCATGCCCTCAACATGGGGGGGTGGGTACTTTGGGGCAGGGGGGCGCCCTGTGGCCCCCCACCCCCAAAGCGCCTCGTCCCCATGTTGATGAGGACAAGGGCTTCTTCCCGACAACCCTGGCCGTTGGTTGTCTGCGGGCGGGGGGCTTATCGGAATTAGGGGCCCCCCACCCTATGTGAATGAGTATGGGGTTACATCATATCCCTACCCATTCACCTGGGGGGAAAAAGTGTCAAAAAAAAACACACCTGACAGGTTTTTAAAGTAATTTTATTAGGCAGCGCCAGGGGTCTCTTCTTCTCCGGCCTCTTCTCCCGCTCTCCGGTGTCTTCTGCCGGGCTCCTCCGCTATCTTCTGCTCTTTTGCCCGCTCTTTCGCTAGCGTTGGCCCGGTCTTCTCTGTCGTCGTCTTCCGATGTTGACACGATGCTCTCTCCCGCTGTAATGCTGTGTGCACGGTGCGCAATGACTTGTATAGGCACGGGGCGTGGACATCACCCGGCGACCATGCCTATATAAGTTGTGCACCACGCACATGGCATTACAGCGGGAGAGAGCATCGTGTCAACATCGGAAGAAGATGGAGAAGACCAGGCCAACGCTAGCGAAAGGCAAGGCAAAAGATAGCGGAGGAGCCTGGGAGAAAAACCGGAGACCGAGAGAAGAGGCCGGAGAGCCCCCCAACCCCCCCCCCCTTTGTTGACGGCATGCGGCCTGGCATGGTTCAGGAGGGGGGGGCGCACGCTCGTCCCCACCCCCTTTCCTGACCAGCCAGGCTGCATGCTCTGATAAACGGTGTGGGGTCCCCCCAAAATCCATACCCTTTTTTTAGCGTAGGGGTTCCCCTTAAAATCCATATCAGACTGAAGGGCCTGGTATGCCCTTGGAGGGGGAACCCATGGCGGTTTTTTATTTAAGATTTGGCGTGGTGTTCCCCCTCAAGATTCATACCAAACACAGTGCCTGGTATTGGCGGGTATTCAAGTTGGATCCCCCGGTCATTGAAGTCGGACACGTCTTTGGCCTCAAGTCACAGGGCAAAGTCGGATCCAAAGTAGGACGAGTGTTGTGTCGCACAAGTGTAAACCCTGCCTAAGGGTATGCTCAAGAAAAATGCAGATGCCTGCTTGTTTTCTTTGTGCCACATTCATACAACAATGCTGGTGTGATGTATAGTGCGTGAAAAATGTGCACATGCTACATTTTTCTGCAGTGTGCTGGATGGCACTATGTGACCCTTCAATAAAAGGTAAAAGAAAAAAAGTGCCTTGAACACTGGTAAAATGTTGTGTTTTATCGTGCAGGCCAATGTGGACAATCCCTTAATTAGTGCAGCTATAAAGTTGCCCACAGGCTGTGCATGGAGTTTCCCTGATCTGGCTGCTTACAGCAGGATTGTAAAAAGATTGGATGTGTATAGGTACCCCTAGACATGCAGTGACGGTTTCCTAATGTGACCGTTTTCAGACAGATTTGTCCACTGCTGTTCTTTTCCTTGGAAATGAGCAGCACTGGTGTTGTCACCTCCTTCCTATCCTCCATAAACAGGAACGTTTTTCCAGTAGAACATTTCCCTCCCGATGCATGATGTGGACTGCATGCACATCTGACTACCCTTGCAGGTCTGTTGGAGACCTGTGGGTACTCACTTCACCAGATATATTAGAATAGTCTGCAGGATATATATATATATATATATATATATATATATATATATATATATATATATATATATATATATATATATATATATATATATTAGTGTGTGTGTATGTGTGTGTGTATGTATGTGTGTATATATATATATATATATATATATTTATTGTGTGTGTGTGTGTATAAACTGTTGCTGGAAGTACAGTACCTGAAAAATGCTCTCTTGTCCTCCCTCTGAGCATTAACATGTAAGCCAGGGAGGTCCAAATGTGATTATTTATGGCAGAATCTTTTGTAGGAAACCTGCCTGTTGTCAGACCATCTATTGTCTGGAAAGAGGTTTAAACTTAAATGACAGGAAATGGTTTAGAGAGAGAGATTCTTCCTTCTGCTGCAGTAGGTCTTTGGAGTCAGGAAGTCCATTGAAGATCTCATTACAGGGCTACCCAAAGAAAAAAATAAGCACCCAACGGATGAATCAACCCACTGACCTCCACGTAACCGTCTCATAACTAAAATAACAGTTTTGGTTGGGCTGACCATTTCATATAGAAATATATGTTCATATAAAATATAATGGATACATCAATTAAAACACAATTCTCCAAACACTCATCTCACTTTGATGCTCTGACTGCCATCAGATTGGCATGATTAAGCACATCTTTGGGTGAATGGGAGGAGGACAGGCGGAATCATATGTGAACCTTTTTGATGCTGTAATAAATTTGATTTTAAGATCGGCGGCCTGGTTTATTCATTCTGACATGAAATATATAATGTAAATTTTTTTGGTGTTTTTAATTATTTTGTTTTATTTTACAAACATTTCTCCAACAGATTTGATCACCTGCCTGGCTCGTTCCAACCATTACATAGAGACAGAGTTCAGGTAAGGATTATGTTCCCTGTATTCTACAGTTCAGAAAGATTTGCATACTGTATAAGCATTGTTTTAGCAATAATGAGTAAAGCAACTGATTGCATATGTAACTTGTGTGTGCTAGTCTCATATATTGAGGCTTTATGAATTGCCTACCTGTATTGATGTCATATGAACAGGAATGTTTATCATTTTCATATGGATACTGTTATGTAGCCCCTTGTTTGATGTCTTTTTCATTGATGATTGTAGAACAGGGGTCTCCAAACTTCACGAGCAAAGGGCTAGTTTACTGTCCTTCAGACATTTAGGGGGCTGGATTGTGGCCAGTATGAGTAGAAAATGCCCTGGCATCTTTGGTAGTAAACCATGCCACATCATTGGTATTAGTTGGTGGAATATTGCCCCATTATTGGTATTAGGGGAAGAAATGGTGTCATTGGGTGGAATAGTGCCCCATTATTCGTATCAGGGTAAGGAATAATGCCCTATCATTGGTATCAGTGGGAAGAATAGGGCCCTGAAGTTGGTGTCAGTGGGAAAAATAGTGCCCAATTGTTGGGGTCAGTGGTAAGAATATTGCCCTATTGTTGGTATCGGGGACAGGAATCATGTCCCATTGTTGGCGTAGAAGGAATGGCGCCTTGTATCGAGTAGAGGAATAGTGTCCCAAGGGCCTGATAAAGGCAAGCAAAGGGCTGCAGTTTGGAGACCACTGTTGTCATTGAAGCAACCTGTAATGTTTTCATCTGGTTGTATTGACTCTCATTTAAAAAAATGCATGTGACTGTACTGTTTCTTTGTGCTTGCAGCAGGTACTGTCCGGCTGGATGCAGAGATCTTGCAGGGGATATATCTGGGGATATAGTGGAAGGATATAGGGATGTAAGTATTGAGACTTTTTATTCATTTTATGAAATCACATTCAAGATTAGGTGGCTTAGGGATGCACAAGTCTCAGATAAAAAAACGTATATTTTGGGTATCTACAAATATCTGTTGATGTGGAGGATACAGAAAAGGGGGTCTGGCAATCTAAAAGGGAGACCTCTACTGAAAGAGTATGAACACTGCTATTGCTTGCGTCCTTTTATATATATATATATATATATATATATATATATACTTTCTGCAAATTAAAGGGACTGTTTGGGGGCCCCTAGCTCCCCAGAACTAGTCTCCCCATTGGAAGATTTCCACTAAATTACTTTCCTGGGGACAAACCCAAAGTTTGGAATTTTTCTTTTACTTCTACTTGTACTTTCAATAATCGTGACCCTAGCATTATAGCTGAAGATAAACTGCTTGTTTAGTTGGCACTATACAAGTTATCTAATTGTTTTTTGTGAATGATTGGGACAAGTCTGATGTGGGCGTCCATTACATAGTTGGTGAGGTTGATAAAACCTCCAACCTGTGTGTGTGTGTGTGTTATGTGTGTGTGTTATGCTAGTAGTACATTGTATACACCTGTATGTTGTGGTCGTTAAGGTGACCATATAATCGTTTTTTGAAATTATCAGGGTTTTCTGCTGAAACCACTGCTTGTGGAAGAGAATTCCATATCCTTACCACTCTTACAGTAAAGAACCCTCTATGCAGTTTAAGGTTAAACCGTTGCTCTTATAATTTTAGTGAATGGTCGCGTCTTTTTAAATTCACTTGTGTGGAAACGTTTGTTCCCTATTGTGGGGTCACCGATACGGTATTTTTGTGTTGAAATCATATCCCCTCTCAAGCGTCTCTTCTCCAGAGAGAACAAGTTCAATGCTTGAAGTCTTTCCCTATAGCTAAGATCTTCCAGTCCCTTTTTATTAGCTTTGTTGCTCTTCTCTGGACTCTCTCCAGTTCCAGTACATCCTTCCTGAGGACTGGTGCCCAGAACTGGTCGGCATTCTCCAGGTGCTGCCAGACCAGGGTCATGCAGAGTGGGAGAATTATTGTTTTATCTCTGGAGTTAACCCCCTTTATAATGCATGCCAATATCATGTTGGCTTTACTTGTCATTGTTTGTTATTAACACATTGCTTGTGAAGAAATGATACTGGCCTGACTATATCTGGTCAGCAGAGAACAGTGTGAAACTGGTCAATTTTTTTTAATTCAGTTAAGCTAAAGTTGTATTTACATCTAGATTATAGTGTGTGTGTGTGTGTGTGTGTGTGTGTGTGTGTGTGTGTGTGTGTGTGTGTGTGTAAGATTGCAGAATAATGTTATTAGTAGCTCTCCCAGTATAGTAACTATAGTTGTATGATACTTTATAACTTAAACCAATTATATAGTTCAGACTATTTAAAGCGATCTAAACATTGCAATTTAGTTGTGTACAAATTTTTACGTTGGGACAAGCTAGTGATTTGATGGGCAGACATTGCTTTAAATTATAGAGTTCTGTCAAGGTCAGGCACAGATCATGACCGGGGTGAAACCCAGGCCTCTAGACGCTCATTTTCCGAATGCTGTAGGGTCCACACCTAATGTTGTTGCAGCCAACCCCAACCACATGAAGGCAGCTGAGATTAGTGACCTCTAAGATCTTGGCTGCATTTCCTACACAGATTGCTTGGTGTGTCCCGTACTCTTTTGAAGAGCCTTTAGCTGACTCAGGAAACAAAGAGAGAAGCCACACCTGACAATTATATATGATACTTATAAGAATAACACAAGGGTGTTGGGTGCCCTCCCCTCTTTGTACATTAATTGATCTGCCTGCTTTCTCAGCAACTGATGACCAATACCAGTCTAGTTTCAGTCGTTTTATGGAGACCTCTGAAGTTGTAGTTACAAGATCATCACAGAAACTGCTGTAAGACGGGCACAAAATCTTTTATTAGGATTGGATTCTCACATGCATAAAATTCAATATCACTTTCCAACCAATTGAGATTGTTTTAAATCTGATTGATAGATATGGGTCACCAATGTTTCAAGGGCTTAATTAAATAAGTCCATATGATTAATTGTATTATAACATAATAAGAAAAAAAAAGTAATGTTTTTGGTTGTTTTTTTTGCGATCAGTTAGAGGGCCAATCGCACATTGATGGGGGAATCGGTGGACAGGTGGATGGTGGGATCCTCCGACCTGTGCCATTGTATTATGCCAGCAAGGACTTCTCCGATGCCAGAATACACTGCTCAGCGGCTATAGCGACTAATCCACGAGTCTCATTCGAAGTCGATCATGAGCAACCATAGATGGATTGGAATTCAGCCGGTCTCTGCTGAACCGGCCAAATTTTGATCCCTCTATCAGCATTGTGACAGAGACAATGTATTGTATATAAGTGACACCAAACTGTTTTTAAAAAAATCCTATTTAGGTATGTATTCCTAACTGAAAAAAGCACCTCTATTGCTTTCAGCCTCCAAATTATTATTATTTTGGCCACGATCTGACTTCCAGTTAGAGGGTGGTTACATTTTGTCTTCATATTCCCACTGTATGTACAAACAGAGCCACCCTCTCTTGCACAATCCTGAGATTGACTATGGACTAGGATGAACTATGGGGTTTGTAGTGTGAATAGAGCAGTGCAGGTGATCGCAACCATCGCACTGCTTGTTCCAAGCAAATGAAGATGAGGGGGGAAAGCAGAGGTTTGGAAGCTCACGGAGGAGGCAGAAAAACACTCTATGCCCTTGTACACACAGTCGGACATTCAGACAACCAAATCCGATGGATTTTGTCCGAAACTGTTGCATACACAGTCGAACAAAGTTGTCAGAAAATCCGATTGTACTTAACGTGATGACGTTATTTCGTTAGGACGGGACTACGTTCAGTCTAGTAGCCAATAGCTTTGGTCTAGGAATTTGATCTGAGCATGCGTGGCACTTCGTCCGATCGGAATTGTCTACACATGATCGGACAAAGTCCGATCGGATCATGTTGTCGGAAAATTTTATAGCCCAGCTGGAAAACTTGGCCCGTCGGATACTCCGATGGAAACAGTCCACACACTGTCGGATTATCCGACAACACGGTCCTATCGGACATTGTCCATCGGAATGTCCGACCGTGTGTACAAGGGCTTATAGAAAATAAATTACGGGACTATTCAGTGGAGGTTTATGGATTATTTGTGGGGCTAAAGCTATTGTTTAATGTCACTTTAACCTATTGACACTGCCAAATAGGAACATACAGTAAACAGGAGTTACAAAGGAATATATACTGGTAGTTGTCCTGGCAGGATGAGTAAACGGTCAAGAATGATTGAATCAAACATTTTTGACCACAATGTTAACCTCTGTTCAGACTAGTGCATTATTCTGGTGTTTATTGTTTAACTACGGGGTGCAGTTTGTTGTTGCTACAGTTCAGATGTGTATAGCTATATTCTGTGGCTATTCTGTCACTGTTAAAGAGGTTCTAATCCTCCCTTTGAAAGTTGTACTTATAGGTACTGTAAATATCTCCTTAACATCTACTGTTTACATGCGCTCAGAAGGAACATGCCCATGCCGTTTCTTCAGGCGAGTGTGCCATGACCGGCGGCTCCCGCATGCATGCGCGGGAGTGATGTCATGCGACTCCGGACAGTCACAGAGCTGGAGTCCACAGCCCTGGAAGGAAGACGGGCGAAGATAGATGCAGCCTGCAGCAGGGACGTTTGCAGGTAAGTGTCACATAATGTGCTAATATGCGATGCATGCTAGCACATTATGCCTTTACTTTACAGGGAATTCTAAAGGAGGAAAAACCCACCAGGGTTTACTTCTTTAACTTGCTTGTGAACTGTCTTTTAATGCTGTGGTACCTTCATTTTTAATTAAATAAGAACTCTCCCCTAGCCTGGGTTAGAAAAAAAATTGTATCCATAAGATCTTACCTGGCAATGCTCTAAGCAACTAATGTCTCTTTAAAAAATATCTTACACAATAGCATTGGGGAATAAAGGGAATCGAAATGGTTTAGTATGTATATTTTACTATACATGGATACTTTTTTTTTTTTTTTTTTTTTTTTTTTTCTGCATACAAATACACATTTCATGACAAAAAAAAAACGTCAAAGGCGTTATGGGTTAGCTGAAGAGACAGCAGAGGTTGCCAGTAGGTTAAACAAAATAAAAAAATAAAAAACAGAATCTTCCATCCACACAAATGTGGTGGATGGAGGAATCTTGGCTTCTGATTGCGTAAACTTTTCCAGTGTCTCTCTTTGACAGAAGTTAATCAAGTGACACACAGTAATTGATGTTCAGCCGGTCCCAGCTGAACTGGCCAGCTTAAAGCGGAGTTCCACTCGGTTCTTTGTTTTATTAAAAGTAAGCAGCCACAAAAAGTGTAGCTACTGACTTTTAATAAACACACTCCCCTGTCCCACAGTCCAGCGATGCGGCTGCCCTAGCCCTCGGTTCTCTTCGATACTGGCATCACAAGTGTGGGCACCAGGTTGTGACAGCTTGTGGCTTCATAGCCGGGTGCACACTGCACATGTGAGAGTCGCACTGCACCTCCTCAATGGCCGGACAATCTTCTGGGACCTGTGACGTGTTCCAGAAGATTGCAGAGAGAGGGACTTGAGTCGCCTAGCGTCAACAGTTTGAGCAGCTTGTGAGGCCTCATGCACACTGGACTTTTTTACAGCTGCTGTTTTTGGCATCAGATGTTGGTTTCTTTGTTTTCTACAGCCAATAAACTCCACGGCATGTTATCCTGTATCTATGCACACATAGGCGGTTATTTACTAAAGGGAAATCCACGTTGCACTACAAGTACACTTGGAAGTACAGTCACTGTAGATCTGAGGGAGTCATGCAAGGAAAATAAAAAACAGCATTTTTGCTTGTACATGATTGGATGATAAAATCAGCAGAGCTTCCCCACATTTCAGAGCTTCCCCTCAGATCTACAGCGACTGCACTTCCAAGTGCACTTGTAGTGCAGAGTGGATTTGCCTTTAATAAATCAACCCCATAGGCTGTTATCAGCAGTTTTTGGCAAGGGCGTTTTCTAGCTGTAAAAACGCTCTAACTCAGAAAAAAGTTAAACAGCTTAAAAACATTGAACGCAACTATTCTAAGTTTATCAGCGTTTTTGAGCCATAAGCTTGTATGGGAGTATACTTTTGCTTAAAAAAAAAAAGCTAAACACTGAAACTCACAGCTATAGCTTTCTACAGCTAACTTTCTGGCTTTTTTTTTTTTATAATGGCCAGTATGCATGAGGTCTGCTTACAATCTAAAAGATAAACTTTACTATCTATTTACTAGTGCTAGCAGCAGGAGGATAATAATGTTGATTTGGCTGACTGAAGTTCCACTTTAACTTTCACCTTCGCCTCTCAGTCTTCCTTTTTATACTACAGTGGTAGGCAGAGAGCTCAATGAAAGAAGTCTAAAGCGCTGCCTGCTGGCTACATAAATAACCATAAGATTCATATCCAGAAGTTTACCATTTTTATATATATTTTTTTTTAGTCGTGGCAATAACGAAAGTATATAATCGAACTGTTTCTCTATTGTATATTAGCATAACAATCTAAAAAAAAAAAAACACACACACACAGGAATGGGTAATGAGTAAGGGAGTAATTGGTAATGTTTGTCATCTGTTTCATTATCTCTGTATCTTTATAACCTGGACTATAATTTTTAGCCCAGGTTCACACTCTGGTGCGATTTTTTTTTTTTTTTTTTTTTTTTTTTTTTTTTTTTTTCCGGCTCAAATCACACTGCATTTTCACCAAACCCGTGCAGGACTCTTTTTTTTTTTTTTTTTTTTTTTTTTTTTCTTCACACCAGAATCGGGTCCCATCACATTGCGTTTTGCAAACTGATCCTGGGGTGTTGTCAACTTAACATACACTACGCAATCTGTTCGCTTGAGCGGGTTGTGATTTGGATGTGGTGTGCAATCTGCAGTGAATTCGCGAGGCTCAAGCTAAATGTTTAATTGTGCTTGTCTCTAGGATAAAATGTTGCAATGCTTCTATATTAAGTATTGAGGACTTCTTGGCTCCTTTTAGCCCAACTCGCCATTACATTTTCTCAAAGTAAAGCCATTTTTCTTTTACCATGTATTTCAGTTTGGGGAAGTAAACCTTAATTTCCCACAGCAGGATTTTGCTTTGTATGTCTTTGTGTTATTTTAAACATTAAGCTTTTGCATAGTTTCTGTCATGTCTTGTCTATGATTAGTACTTTGACCTCAGGCATAAATTCCATCTCTAACAGGTTTGCCTTCCTTTTTAACCTATGTAGAAAGATTTGACTGCACTACACCATTCCTTGTTTGTTTTCTATATCTTTTACTCTCAAGGTTAACATACCATGAGTCACTAACACTGTGTTACTTTTCTACGCGTTTTCAGTAAAATATGTGAGCGAACAAGGCGCATATCTGTGTTGATGTGTAGTCAACTTAAAATAAAAAGTAGTTGCTCCACACTTTTTATGTGAACTACTTTGGTGAAAGTTTTTGTACCCAAGTTTGAATCTGATTCCCCACCATAACCATAGTAATCCTTTAAAAATGACTTATTGAGAAGACCTACCTAAACGGTAACGAGTTTATAACCCAGACAGCTAGATTTTCACTCTACATTTTGGAAATGAATCTGAAGGACTGTGCAATCAGAATTTGGTGTGGCCAGTTTAGCTGTTTAGAGAGAATGGAGTCCGGCAAGCAGATCTCTGGCAGGGATATCTTGTTGTGTCTTCGAGATAGACGTTGTTGTTGCTGAGAGGTGCCTTGTTTCTTGTCTGCTGCAGATTCTTTGCATGCTTTTTACTGACCAATTCATGGGGAGTGAATGGATGCTGGTAGTTTTTCAAGTGTTTCCCATTTATACCATATATGACCAGGTTCAGATGGCAAATGTGCGTACTATGGGAAGCCAATGACCTTTGCAATGGACGTCTTTCTGGAAAAAACTTAGCAAGGTTGAGTTTCTCAACCAATTCATTGTTCTCAAAATAACTGCAGAGACCCAGTGGCACAGAGATACACTATATTACCAAAAGTATCGGGACGCCTGTCTTTACACACACATCCCAGTCTTCATCCGTATTGTTCACCCTTTGCAGCTATAACAGCTTTGACTCTTCTGGCAAGGTTGTCCACAAGGTTTAGGAGTGTGTCAATGAGAATTTTTGACCTTTCTTCCAGAAACGCATTTGAGGTTAGACACCAATGAGGATGAAAAGGCCTGGCTAAAAGTCTCTGCTCTAACTCATCCTAAAGATGTTCTATCGGGGAGAGGTCAGGCCAGTCAAGTTTCTCCACCCCAAACTCGCTCATCCTAGGTCTTTTATGGACCTTGTTTTGTCATGTTGGAACAGAACATCCCCAAACTGTTCCCACAAAGTTGGGCGCATGAAATTGTCCAAAATGTATTGGTATGTTGACGCCTTAAGAGTTACCTTCACTGGAAGGAAGGGGCTAAGCCCACCCCCTGAAAAACAACCCTACACCATAATCCCCCCTCCACCAAATAATTTGGACGAGTACACAAAACAAGGTCCATAAAAACTTGGATAGGCGAGTTTGTGCAGGCCAATCAAGTTCCTCCACCCCAGAGTCCTAACCTCAACCTGATAGAACATATTTGGGATGAATTTGATCAGGTTGAGGCCAGTCAAGTTCCTCTACCCCAAACTCGCTCATTCATGTCTTTATGGACCTTGTTTTGTGCACTTGTCCAAATTATTTGGTGGAGAGGGGAATATGGTGTGGGGTTGTTTTTCAGGGGTTGGGATTGACCCTTTAGTTCCAGTGAAGGGAACTCCTAAGGTGTCAGCATGCCAAGACATTTTGGACAATTTCATGCTCCTGACTTTGTGGGAACAGTTTTTGGGGAAGGCTCACTCCTGTTCCAACATGACTGCGCACCAGTACACAAAGTAAGGTCCATAAAGACATAGATGAGCAAGTTTGACTGGCCTGCACGGAGTCCTGACCTCAAACCGATAGAACATCTTTGGGATGAATTAGAGTAAAGACTGCGAGACAGGCCTTCTCATCCACGTCGGTGTGCCTAACCTCTCAAATGCGCTTCTGGAGGAATGGTTAAAAATTCCCATAGACACACTCCTAAACCTTGTGGACAGCCTTCCCAGATGAGTTGAAGCTGTTATAGCTGCAAAGGGTGGCCAACTCAATATTGAACCCTATGGACTAAGACTGGGATGCCATTAACGTTTTGTGTGTGTGTGTGTGTGTGTGTGTGTGTATGTATAAAGGCAGGTGTTCCAATACTTTTGGTAATATAGTGTATTTGTATATAGGAACATGCATGTCTGTGAACATGTTGTGAAGAAAAACACATTGTCAACTGGATAAAATGCTATTGTCCAACATTTTATCTAATCTCTAGTGTCTTATGGCAAGGACAGTTTTACCATTCAAACAAATTTCATGCCAATTTAGCATTTTATCTGTCTTACTTATACCCTGATAGAGGTCTGTGATATTGGTGGGCAAATATTTCATCATTGTGCAACAGACTATTGACAAGAAATGCACTTAGACATTGTAAAGCAGAATTAGAATTGGCCTGCTGACATTGACTGGCAGGCATGTCCTAATTTGTAGAAACTCCTATCGAATGACTTGAGTGAGCAAACTATTAAAATCAAGTTTGCCTTTTGCCTAGAGAATAAGTTCATATGAGTACGTTGCCTGCATTGTTACTTCATTGATCCAAATGAATGAGTCCAGGTCATCCAGCTGTGAGGGGCTTTATTGGTCTTCCAGTTCACAGAGCTGTCCATCTGCAGCTAGTATTGTGTGCTCTAGTTTACACATCAGTGGACAGCTGACAGGCAGGGTGCCTAGAAGTAAATCTACTGCATTCTACTCGCATAAGAAATGTCACTGGATGAATGCGCCTGACACAGGCCCCCCCATCTTTACATTAGGAAGATCATTTCCAAATTGAATAGGCTGGGTTTTCAGAGGATAGATAGTGCTACATATTTAGTAAAAACATATGAAAGCTTACCTGGCCTGCGATTCCTGTCTGTATGGCTTGAATAAACCATCAACTTTGGGTTTACACATAACAATACAAGCTGCTCTTTTGCTCCTTTTTTGGTCTATTATACAGCTGAAATAATTTTGTTAAAGCTTATTGAGAAATGCAAAAAAAAAATACCCGTTGATTCTGCCAAAAATGTGTTCTGGTACACCCTGCATCGAATGCACTTTTCTTTGTGGTCTACAGAACCCCTCCACCTTAAGTTGTGGAGAATAGGAGAGGTTGGGGGTGTTGTGTAGTTGTAATGCTTCCTGTTCTAGGGTGACCATGCTGGTTCTTTGTAGATACCCTAAAACAGACTATGTATGACTGTCACGTTCACCAGTTGAAAATAAAGGGAATAAACCCTGAAAAAGGTAAACTAATGCAACCCCCACATTGGTAGATACATTTTAAACTGTGATGCTTTTGGCTTTTTGCTATTGCTTTAGAACCCTGTATTGCATGATGCTCTGTTGGTATGTTCAATGTTTTGGCCTAGAAAACCTGCATGTCTCTTATAATATTGGTTAACATGCATACGGATAATAATCTGCAGCAGCTATTATCAACCAGGCTTCCATGGAATCCTAGGGATCGTCTAAATGTTGCTAGTGGCTCCTTGAGTTGTGGCTAATTGACCTCCTATTTTTATGGTGCCTACATAGATTCAGGGCTAACGCCACTTAGCAGCATCACCCACATGATAGCTGTCTGTAAGGGTGACCACTGTAATAGGTGCTTTCTTCCTACTGACCACCAAAGTAAGACATTTTTCCCACTCACCCCAATGAATTTATTTTTAACAGGGGTTCCCTAACAGCTTAAAATGGTTATTTTGTGGTAAAACAGATCAGAAAAGCTGATCTACCGTAAAGCTGACCAAAGATTATATCATTTTTTGCAGGAAAGAAAATCACTTGATTCCCCCATCAACACATTGTGTGTTAATGGGCAAATCCCTTCAGCGGAGCTATTGTGTTCTCCTGGGATGGGGGGTTGCGTGGGGTGCTGTCCCTGTCAGGAGAACACAGTGATAGCCGCCAGCAATAATCGCATGCAAAAACCAGGCATGCTGGTTGTACTCAAGTCAATCAGTGGATGGACCTGGATACAATCAGCCTGACCATACATTGTTTGAATTTTGGCCGGTTCCTGCTGAACCGGTTGAGATTCCAACCGGCTATGGCCAACTTAAAGCGGAGTTCCACCCAAAAATGGAACTTCCGCTTTTAGCACTCCTCGCCCCCTTACATGCCACATTTGGCATGTAATTTTTTTTTGGGGGGGGGGGGAGGAGTGAGGACTTTGTTAGGAGGGGGACTTCCTGTCCCACTTCCTCCTTCCGCCCAGGGACCAGCAAGGTGACTCCTCCTTTCTCCCCTCCCTCTAGGTGATTTTCTTGGGACATGTGACAGGTCCCAGGAGATCGCCTGTCCACTCTGGGAACGCAGTGCGACTGTGAAGCCGAAAGCTGTCACAGTCGGGTGCCCAGAGTGGCAATGGAGGTGTCGGCGGAGAGGAGCGACACCCCATTCGGCCATATCGCTGGACCGTGGAACAGGTAACTGTCTGTTTATTAAAAGTCAGAAACTATACTTTTTGTAGCTGCTGACTTTTAATAAACAAAAAAAGCCTGGAACTCCCTTTAAGGAAACAAATCAGATCTGGCATATGTCTGTACATAAATAAGTTTATCCTAGGGATGGAATTTTGGCACCGAGAGAAACAAAAACATATTTTAATAACGAGTTGGAATTTATCTCCCATAATTTAGGTGCTCATGCCAATAGACAGATAGCTGTGTGCGTTTTTTTTTTTTTTTTTTTTTTTTTTATCATGACTGACAATAGAAATTAATGATTCCTGCCATTCTGTTTTAGATTTGTAACTGCTTAGTAGGTGGATACTTTACCTAATTTTGAGATACTAGATCAGTAATGCTAAAATATTGAGTTTTTTTTGTATTTTATAATATGCAATGTGTATTTTTGCTGATCAGTATAAATGGTTAACAATCTAAAATGTTTATTTTCCTTATAGACTTCTTTGCTGTGCAAAGCTGCGATTCATGCAGGTGTTTTTGCAGATGAACTTGGAGGTCGGATTCATGTAACACATCAGAAAGGTGCAAGTCGATACCGAGGGGTTCTGGCAAATGGAATTTTTTCAAAAGCGTAAGTAATATATGTTGTACCTACGTTTTCAGAGAGCTCCTTATTTTTAAGCAAATAAGAGTATTAAAGAGATATTAAAATACAACTGTCTTTGGATTATTAGTCTGCAGACTTTTTTAATATAGAGGATTCTTGAATAATAGCTTAGTTTGTTTTTTTTACTTTACCAAGAAATGAAATAAAATAAAATAAGCTTGCACACAGACAAGAAAACTGTGCACCCTGTAGGTGAAGTGGAGAGTCCCTGTGTTCTATTATGAAGAAATATATAAAGTTGAGGTTGCTGTGTGTTTCTGGTCTTCTGCTTATGTGACTTTTTGCTCCTTTTATTTTTGAAAACCCACACTGCAAGAGTTGCATTCTCAATAGAGTGGAAATGTTTATTTCTGATTCTGTTGGGGAGATTTCCTAATTTCCAGTCCCAGTGATTCCTGGACCACAAACTAGAAGAATTATGTCATTGGGGAGGAGGATGCAAACAGCCTTAAAGCAGTGTTTGGCACCTTTCACACATATATGTCCATTTTGATGGACTTCGCTTGCTCAGCAGGGATCGATCCCTTGAGCCGGCGGATGACAGGTCACTGCTCACTGTTCTGACGCACCTGTCAGAGCTCTGCTCTCCTCTATGGGGGATCGGATGAAAATGGACCTCCTGTCCATTTTCATCCGATCCACCAGACAGATGGGAAAATAGGGTTTCCATCCATCTGCAATTATCGAAGCGGATCGGATGTCAACGGATGTGACACCGCTGACATCCATCACTCCATTGAGGTACATGGAGCGTCCATTCAGGTCTACCTGAAAAACTGAACCTAAATGGTCCACATGTGTGAAAGAGCCCTTAAACACAAAAATGTAATATATTGCAGCTTACCAATCCATAAATGTGGGTACATTCTTTTTTCACTTCATTCTTACCTGTTGATCCAGTAACACATTTCCTGTCTTGGGGTGTCTCCACTCCACTGAAGAAACAATGGAGCCACCCTTGAAAAGCAGCACTGTCTACATGTGGAGAGGGTAGTGTTAGATGGACTAGCAGATTTAGGTGAACTTGACTAACCAATTTAAAGCTCAACTCCAGCTAACACCTTTTATGCGGTTACAGCAACAGTTTTTTTTTTTTTTCTTGGATAAAAGCTCACCATTGTAAGCACCACTGTCATTGTGAAATAGTTTGTCTCAATCCTCTGCCACTTTTTCTGGACAGCTTGGTCTGTTAAAGTTGAAAAATAGACTTAAGCTGGCCATACAAGCTGAAGCTGAATTTCAATCCATGTATGGGAACGCTGGTTGAACAGAAGTAGATCTACTGATCAGCTTCTCTACAACTGCCCTGTCAATCAGTGCTGCAGGCTATACACAAGTGCCAATCTGTGTATTCTGATAGGGAAGTTTCCTCGCCATCAGAATACAATAAGTCATCGGGGAGGATTCCCGCATACACCTCGAATGTGATGATGGGGAATTGGGTCCATTTTTTTTTGTTTTTTTTCATTCAAGCCAGCCATTGTTTGAACAAAAAATCATGACAAAACTAGCTGAATTACCAGGTGAAAAAAGCCCCCCAAAAAAAGAAAACTAATGTAGCCGACACATCTAAGGCCCCTCTTTCACATGGGGCAGGCTCTGCCAGCTCAGGTAGGAATCTGCTAATTCGTGCTGAGCAGGCAGGTGGCTGGTCTATGTCCAGTCCGCTTATGCAGAGCAGACACTGCTTGCTCTCCTCTGTGGGCGGTCAGATGTAAGCAGACTGCCTGTCCATTCACACCCAACTCGCCAAATGGATGGGGAACAGATTCCCTATCTGTCTGTTTTTAGCAGGTAGGATGAGACCAGATGTCAACAGACATGTCCGTTGACATTCGCCACTCCTTAAAGGACAGTGGTTGGTCTGATTGGGTCTGCCTAAAAGACAGGCAGCCCTGATCGGTCTGCCCATGCGAAAAGCCCCTAAGAAGCTACAATAATATAAATAAGTTTCCCTCCCTGTAACCTGGTTTCTACAATAGGAGACACAGCAGTAGAGCCTGACAGTCTAGCTTTGCCTGAGTCTGTCCAAAATATACTTCTACATTTTGGCTGTAGTTATTAAGATTTTTGATACTCTTAATGGTAGCCACATGTGACTCTACTTAGCCTATTTGGGACTCTGAGTCTCACATCTATTGTCTAAACCTTACCAGTGTAAACATTGAGGGCAATGATTGTGTAGTCATATTTGACTTGTTTCACTTAGATTCAAAGATTCTTGCAGAAATGTTGAAGCAGGTGTCCCTTCGGATGAAAGATCAAAGTATGCATCGCTATGATAATTGTGCCATGCGTGTCATAAAATGTATTGACAAAACCTGACAGGTTCTTTTTAACATTGACTAGCAGTACAAGTTAAGCTTTACAAATGCCTGTGGGTGATAACCCCATGTAGTTAATTTCCCTGTGTTCGCAGTTTTCAGTTCAGTGTTTTACTGGCTTAAACTTTCACATTTAGTCACTTGTTCTCTAATGATCTCCGTGACATGTCAATGTGTAGCCAGGCTGGAAGTAAGAGTTGTAATGTGACGACATGAATGGCTTTCTTGCTAAATGTATGGACCTGACCTTGCCATTCCAGTCTGATCATTCCACTGGCTTGGAAGTAATTTGCAGTCCTTTTCTACCGTGTGGGCACACAATAGTGTCCTCTTTCAGACACATAATGGGTATTGTTGGGGGTTAAATGCTAAGGGGCCTTACAAATCTAGTACAGATGGCCATATGTCTGTTCTGCTTTAGACTGCAAGTCCTTGTTCCAGCACCTTCACTCTGCTGGGTATTTTTTTTTTTTTAAAGGGCTGGAAGCATATTTTTACTGATTACATATTTCAATATTGCAAACATTTGTTTAAGGATGTTCTTATTTTTACAGGCTTGTTCTAATTATTGTTTTATTAAAGATGAAGGTCCACTTATTATTTAACACGATTCCCCCCCAAAAAAAAATAATAATCTGTAAACACTACAAAATAAACAACACTTATGGGGAAGGAGAAGGGAAGTCTTAATACACCCACTTCCACCAATGGTGAGGAGGATGTCTGTAACCTGCAGGCAACATTTCAGGAAATGCCAACCAGTCCGAATCTTGCTAGACGATGTCACTGCACTGTGCTGTAGCATCATCTCATAAGATTTGGGCTACTTGGTTTTTACCGGGATACCAACCATGGAAGACATGGGAAGGGTAAATATTTTCTTTAAATTTCCCATCTGGTACCCACTACAACGGGTGTGTTTTTTTTTTTTTTTTTTTTGTATGAAGCGTAAGCTCAGCTTTATACACATTTGTAGATTAGCCACTAGAGGTAAAGAAAACCTTCAATTTGCAACACTCAGTCAACATATAGACTTGGATTGTAAGAAGGAGCAATAAAACACAACCACTGTGCAGCTTTACTAATCGGGAAACAAATATGAATACAAATTATAGAAGGCAACACAGTATGGTAAAATGTATGTTGAATAATATTTACAGCAAGGTGACTTATTTTCTTTTTTTTTTTTACGTGTATATAAAATTAAAAAGACAGTACATTGCTGTTAATATTGTACACACTAATTTATTGTTTGACATGTCTAACGGTTAAGAGCACTGGCCTTTGTGTATGAAAGTGAGGCAGCCCATCTGATTTTATTTTTATTTATTTTTTCTAATCAGCACAACCAGAATCTGATAGGAATATATTGCTATTTTGTTAACTGTTTTAACAGACTGCAGTTTCATTAACTAAACCAATTGGGTTTTTTTTCCCATTATTAGTGAGACCTTCAAATGTTAATTTGTATCACACTAAACTGCTTCTGTATCAAGCATAAAGTGTGGATAGAGTAGGGAAGAGGCAAAATCTCTACCGTTTTTCATAGGGGAAATTTCCCTTCACTTCCTGTCAGAGACTCGACAGTAAGGAAATCTCCCAAAGTGACAAGAATTTCCATTAGACAGTTGTCCCCACTGGAAGATTTCCCAACACCCCTAGCTCTGGGGACAACTCCAAAATATCTATGATTGGTAATAATGGCCACCAGTACAAATAGAGGTGGTTACTCTACCCATTGGGAAAACCAACCACAATAAAAACATGGCAAAGGGTCTAATCCTTCCCCCACTCTATTCAAAAAACAGGTTTTGCCCAGGGTTACACTTTAAATATGAAAAAGCTTTATTAATAGGCTTTTTTAATGAAAATTCATATAATGTGCAATACTTGAGTAGGATAATGGACCGTAGACATTGATGGCCAAATCCTAATGATGTAACATTCGCTGCTTGAGCCAAACATTCATGCAATCCTTGGATGACTGCATATACTGACAGATGCATTAGTAAATCACAGCTTTAGCCATAGATAAGTAATGAGAGACATTTTTATTTATACAAATGGTAACTTAATGCAATTTATCTCTAAAAATTGAAAATGTATATGATTCAAACAGTATCACCTGACCGTTTCAGCATGATCCCACCGCACACAGTGGATTAAAAACACATTTGAGTTCCCAATGAATCCTGGTGGAACATTCAGAAACCCTCATACCTGGATTTATTACACCAGTAGAATTATTCTGGAATGTATTTTACAGTTGAAAGACTACCACCCACCATATGACAGTCACCTTGGCATTTTCCCATCAGACAAGATGCTGTCATTAGAGCAGCTGTTAAATCACCAGGAGATGGCACTTTAAATGCAGCCCCTGAATACTCGGCAAACATGACAATGATCCATGACAATGAGAGGACACTATGCAAACAGACGTGGGGCAAAGGCCTTTCAGGAGTAAAGAGGAGTCGTGTTCAATAATCTGTCATCTCTAGCGGAGACACCGATAGGAGCAATGCTTTGTAACTCTCCCAGATAATGAGATTAACTGCCTTGTGAAAGAATGCTTTGTCTCGTTTGTACTAATCGCGGCTCCCCTTTTGTTTTATGTTGCAGTGGCTCACTTTCAGACCGCCGGTTTGTGTTTAACAGCCTTGGTAAGAATAATACACTGTAAACTCCTGCATGTGTGTGTTTTTTTTTTTTATGTGTTTGAACAAGGCCAGAGCTCTGGCAAATGAGAAAGTGAAAAACAAATACTGTTGAATAGAGTGCCTCTGTTGATCCAATATGAAGCTTCTGTGTGAAAAATACAGTACTAGTATATCTAACAGTCATTGAGTAGTTTTTCTAAGGGACTCGCTAACACCCTAGAGACAGTCAGTCATTGCTTGATTTTATTATAAAAAAAGAGGGTAGGTTTGGGACTTTGAATGAGGCATATGGTCAAACGAGCATACGCCTCCATCCCTGTTGATTAATAAGAAGAGGGGGTTGGGACTTTGAGTGAGATGTGTGTTTGCACAGTTGAAAATTATTCCACAATATTACAAAAGTTTATTCATAAATTGCACATGGTACATTGCAAATACGATGAGCTGATGTGCAGAATTAACAATTAAAATTCCATTATTACACATTATGAATGAAATCCATGTATAGGATGGATGTAAACGCATAATTGGTAAAAAAAAAAAAAACTGCATTTAAAGGCGTGAAGCGTTTCGTGAATAAAGTTCTAATGCAGACTGCATATCTACAAAAAATATGAAATATATTCCAAATTACTTAAATCAATAAAATGAGGCTAAGGGGGCAGGAAAAAGACACCCCAAAAATGATTTACACATCAGCTCTGTAATAGGTCATGAAATGCTGAGCACTGGAAGTTGAGGAAGACTGGAAAATGTCCCAGTCGGGAGCTGGATTATTTTTTTAAAGCACGTGTAGACATGAGAAAAAGGGAAAGGTCTGGTGTCCCCAGTAACCAACTTCCATCCCTGTAACATATAATAAAATGAAGGGTTTGCCCTGGGACTTTAAATGAAGTGGGTACCATTTCCGTCAGTAAGCAAAACAGTAGTAAATGCAGTATATGGTTTATTCAAGTAACATTGTTTACATGCATAGATATCACCAACAATTTCCAATTTAAAAAAGATGCATAAACAAGGAATATTGATACATTAAAGCGGGAGTCCACCGGGACTCCGCGTTTTTTTTTTTTTAAAGCCAGCAGCTACAAATACTGCAGCTGCTGACTTTTAAATAGTGACACTTACCTGTCCAGCGCGCCCGCGATGTCGGCACCCGAAGCCGATCGCTCGCTCGTCTATCGGGTCCTGCCGCCGCCATCTTGGGTATGGGAATCAGGAAATGGAGCCTTCGGCTTCATTTCCCGGTTCCCTACTGCGCATGCGCGAGCCGCGCGGCGCAATCCGGACGGTCCCCGCTGCCTCTGGGAGCTGTGTGTTTCCCAGCAGGCAGTGGGGCACTTGCTGAAGGGGGCGGGCGCTTGCGGAAAGGGGCGTAACGTACGCCCCTTTCCGCAGAGAGCTAGCCCGGAAGTGGGTGCAGTTACCTGGATTATCCAGGTAACTGCACCCCCCTCCCCCCTGAAAGGTGCCGATTGTGGCGCCGGAGGGGGGGGGATTCCGATGAGCGGAGGTCCATTTTAGGGTGGACCTCCGCTTTAATGTAATAGCAGTCATAGTTCATGGGCATCATACTATCCGACCCCTTTCGTGAGATCCAGATCACTCTTCAGGAGTGGGTGTGTCTACTTCAGATGCCTGACAAACATACTCATGTTTACAGCATATACTTTTCATGGGCTAACAAGGTCTCTATGGATACATCAGTGCACTACTACTAGACAATCACAGTCCACCTCTTTCCTCTTTCTTTTTCTATCTTGTAACTTGCTAGTATCCCCCTGCCATCCTATGTTTCTAACCATCTCCCTGACCCTACCATCTTTGGCCCAGGCCTTTCATTCATATAGATTTTTATGTTAATACTTATTGACTCTACTCCCTGGAGAGCCGTCCCAGGTGGGAAAACAGTGATTTTTACTAGGCAATGATTTCATGAAAAATCCAAAAGGCTTGTTGTACCCAAGTTGATCAATCAAGCCTGCCCATACAGGATTTGCATCTCAGCTGGTCCCTGCTGAACCAGCCAAGATCAAAAACCATCTATGGCTGCCTTTCCTTTTGATATGCTGGTGTGGAGCATGTCTACAGCATACATGCCCCACCTTTCCTGATGTGGAGGTCTGTCTACCGCTGGGAAAATTAAAAGCCTGCAGCTGCTGACTTTTAATAATCGGACACTTACCTGTCCTGGAGTCCAGCAATGTCGGCACAGCAGCTGATGTTTCAGCTATCAGGTGCTGCCGCTTCCATTGCGAGTAGGGGAATCCGGCAGTGTAGCCTTACAGCTTCACGCCGGGAACCCTACTGCGCATGCATGAGGTGCCACTCCTCTCTCCTACTGGCCTGGCGGCTGGGGAAGGAGGAGGGAGAAGGGGGTCCCACTGTGACATTGATGCCCGTGGCTGAGGCTCCCGGAAGTGGAGACAGCATACCTGTGAAAGAAAGGTATCCTGCCCCCCCGAAAGGTGCCAAATGTGGTACCTGAAGGGGAAGGAGTACAATGAGCGGAAGTTACACTTTTGGGTGGAACTCCACTTTAAACTGGCCATACAGCAATTGAAATTCGGTTGATTCAGCAGCGACCAGAAGTATTTCTGTCAGTGTGTGGCCACCTCCACTTGACACAAGATGATCACTTGGTTGACATTTGTCAGAGGGACATGCTGGAAAACTTTTATTGTTGATCGACTGTAGGCACTGATCAGTATATATCAGTGACTGGTGCCCCTGTCAAAATACAATGTTTCAATGGGGGGGTTCTTCCATTCAGTTCACTTGTGTGGATGGGGAATTTTTTTTCTGTTCAGCTTACTGGCTAAATGAAAATAACTAGCCACCTATGGCAAGTTTTAGAGGCCTAAACACAATTGGTAACTCAAGGAGACTGCTCATTTTCAGGGTGCACACACCAGCACAGATTATCACGTCCAACTATACGTTTAGTATTTTTGGCCAGTCTAAGGCCATATCTTCCATCCAAACTGCATGCTGTGAATTTGTCTTTAAGGCTTCATGCACACTAGCCTAAAAAATGTTGCTTCTACAGGAGTTTTGTGTTCTGCTTGTAGAAGCAGCTCAGTGTTATTCTATGTGTCCATGCACATTAGGACGATTAAAGGCATATTTTGAGTTCACAGTTTAGAGGCAGGGAAAAAAGCCCTTCTGGTTTGCGTTTCTGATGGTAGTTTATTAGCAGAAAAAAGCTTAAAACCCTCCTTAACTCATCCAAACTTTGTACAGAAAATGCTCTAAATTAGTATTTTTTTACTCCCACGAAAATACTTTAAGCCCAGTGTGCATGGAGCCTAAAGGTGAGGTAGACACTCCATAAGGTTTATTTACTAAAGGGAAAATAGACACATGTTCACATTGCAAGGGAATTTTCCCCAGAGCTTAATAAATGAAGTGAAGTTTTGCTGGCTTTCATAATCAAACCTTGTGCAAGCAAAACCTTGTTTTGATTGGGCATTGTTTACAAAGTGAAATTTCACCACATTCACTAAGCACTGGGGAATACTCCCTTACAAAGTGAACAGACCTATCTGCCCTTAGTGAATCAACCATATTGCGTCCTAGCTGCAAACCGCCTTTTAGTCACAGGTCGAGAGTGCTGAGATCTGCCACAGTCCACATCTGTGGAATGAACATAGATAGTACTGCCTTCCTTGGACACACCCCAAAATGTACATAAGTAATTGAGCATGGTCATGGAATTTGACACTATCCACGCAATGTATACATAGCCTGAGACATACAGTAAGTTAGTTGTTTAGAAGTGACCTGCTCACTTCTGAAATGTAACGTGTTTTTTTCATCTTCTTATAAATACGCACAGATACTCTTATCCATCAACACTTGAGAGCAATCGGGGGCTGTGTAAAAGTTTCCTACTCAACTGATCTAATATTTACCTGATCGTAGTGTCTTGTGTTGTGTTTTTAATATCCTCAACACAGGAAAAAAATATAAAAAGGAGTTTACATTGCGGGCCTAGTTTCTATACGTATCTCAGAGAGCATCACTGTTACAATGTTTCCATTCTTTTTTACAGTGATCAGAGTACCGAGACAGTATATAGGGTTTTCTGAGTCCAAAAGGGAAACTTGGAAAGCAGTGTTCTTTTTCCTGGGTAGTGCCATTGCACACAGTGAAGCAAATCATTTTAGCTTTTCTGCCATGGAAGTACCGGAGCATAAGTTAGCAGGGTCTACTCTATAGACATTTAGCAGTAGGGCCACGCATTAGATGGTGTTAAAAGCGGAATTACACTGCATTGGAGAAAACAAACCAAAATGGCTATTTAATTTTTAATATTCAAAGCAAACTCCCCCATCCATCCAAGTATCCATGCTTTTTGTTGAGAAATCACTTTGTAAAACACTGCACTAGTATTTGTCTGTCTGGCCATTTTGAGTAAGGGCAGATGATTCATGTAGTGTTAACGTCCTGTAATCCATCTGCTCTTAGCTCAGGCAGTCGTGTAAGTGGATGTGCTTAGTTGAGAAAACACCTCCTGCCCAGCTGAAGACTCCTGGGATGTATGACATAATTTGTCTAGGCCTGAAAACCAGAAAGTAACTGAAGAAATGTAAAAAAAAAAAAAAAAAAGTTCAAAACAAGTAAATATACCTTATCTATTTACTAATGCTAGCAGCGTGAAGATTAAAAATAGTCAATGTTGACTGAGCGAGTGAAATTCCACTTTAAACATACAAAAGCAATTCAGCGGCAGTAATTTTTTATGTTACAAAAACATAATTGCACTTTGCAGAAGATGCATTGATGGCAGGGGAATCCAACCTACACCTATGACCACCTGCTATATTTGTGGACAGATGTAGATGGTGGAATCTGACTTATCGTTTGGAACAAGTAAAATGAGGCTTAAGTTAGAGACCCTGTCACCAACTCAAAAAATTACATGTAGCACTGACAAATCTAGTATTTACATGCTTACAGTATTTTTTTCTTTCCCATAAACTATTTTGCATTGACTTGCAACATGCCCCGAACGTGCTAGTAAATTTGACTTCTTTAGGAAATGTCAAATCTTTAGCACAGATCTCACTCTCCTTGCATGCTCTGACCCTCTTTTCTTCTGAAAGGTTCTCATTACTGTCGATGGGAGGTGAAGGATGGAGCTGTGGCAGCACAAATGTTATGTAATTGTCAGGGGAGGACTGAAGGGGACTACTACAGAGTGCCGTGGGGGCTGGTGGTATATTTTTTTTTGGGGGGGGGGGGCAAACCGTCCATTCGCTGCCACCACCCGGTCAGCCAGTCACCAGCCCCTTCCTGGCGGATGGCGGCTTTACCCTGCATTGCCTTCTCTTGGGTTTGGCCCTTCTTCTCCTTGGAGGCTTGATGGGTCTCAGGATCCACTTTGTTTGGCCGGGAGAAGAATCAGGAAGACAATAGCGAATATTAATTTGCTATGGTCACACAACTGGGTGGGCTCACTTCGCCCTGAGCCCATCCTTTTTTTTGAAGCAATCAGAGCCTTGGGCTCTAATCACATAATTAAAAAAAAAAAAAAAAACATTGGAATCCATGCGTCTGGCGCCCTGTGTGTAGATTAGGGGCCAGCCCCATGGATTAGGGGGCGGTGCTCCCTATGGATGGGCCGCCACTGACCCGAGTGTCAGTTGCATGATGGCTCTGTCTGCTGGGACTGCTGAAATCAAATCCAAGATGGCAGTGCTTTTTAATATTTACACAAGGGAATTCTTTACAAGGTAATTAACATGCATAAATTACACATTTATACTCCTGTAAGGATTTAAACGAACTGTCTGGCAACAGAGCCTTGTTCTAAATATGCAGCCATAGTGCATGTTTTTTTTTTTCACAAACATGAATACGTAGTCTAAATGGCTACTTTAGATTTGCGATGAACCGATCTGAACGTGAGCTTCCTTAGCAGGCTCTATAAGCGAAGCATTTACACAGTGCAGAATAAAATGGTTATGTGGATCTCTGACAGCGTTCCAGCTAGCAGTCACCTGGGGTTAGAATGATTCTGCAGCTGTTCAGTAAATATCTAGCTTGTTGAGGCAATGAGCGAAGGTTGTACAAATTCCACATGTTGAGTCTGCCTGCAGGGCAGCCCCTGCCAATAGTGTATAAATACATACTGTTACTGGGAGACAGAAGGAGAAATAATTACTTCTATTGCTGATTAGCTTGCTTTCACTGAACATGATGGAAGGCCAAATGAATGGGATTTTTGGAAAATGTGAAAACTCTCAGCATTGTCTCTTGATGATTTCTTGTTGTACAAGGGCTCATTTTTCAGGTGTCTGCTTTTCACAACTTTGTTCTCGCAGTGTACAGTTTTGTTCATTATCCATTCCATGTCCAGTGCATGTCCTGGCAAAACGAAGAAATGCCTAACGCTATATCTGGATATGAATGTAGAACTGCAATGGTGATGCAGACCTTTTTTTACCTACATCCCATTTTTTGGTACATTACATTGGAGACATTACAACGACTTTTAAAAACAATTACGTTTTATTTCACATAGAGTCAATATTGCAGTATAAAAATACATTCAAGATACAGAAGTTCCTCTAGGCGGTTATTACACCTCTATTGGGAGGTCACTTAAAGCTACGGATACCTCCAGGGATCATATGATTGTGTGGATAGTCAAACACTCTCAACATGTTTCATGGTTTCCAGCTTCTTCAGTAGAGAAAACAAAAAAGTAGGACCGCCATACACTAGGAATAAGAAGAAGAGACATAAGTAGAAAACATTATAGAATCAATAGCAATTATCTCACATAGCCTACAGTTATTAGAGACATTGGTATGAAGGATCTTTACCTCAAAGACTGAATCATGGTCAACAAGCAAAAGAGGCATCAAGGTCACATGCATGGGCGCATATCCAAAGGGGCCAAAGTGCTATGTAACATAAGACTTTACTGCTATTTAAGCTTATAAACCTAAAACAGTCATCATTTAGTATGCAAGTATAAGATACATATCAATATGACATTTCCATTGAGCAAACGATATTTAAAAAAATCACAAGTTTTTGTTTGGTGGTGGGGTGGTTGAAGCACAGCTAAATCTTGGAATTATGGATGGGAGAATTTCATATCAGAGAGCTGAATACATCTCAGTATTGCTTCCATCAATGTTGATGGCATGACCACACCATTATAGTATCTAAAATTAAATAAAGATACAAAACAATTCCAGTTTCCATTTCAGGCACATGATAGTATGAAAAGCTAGATGGCAAGTAAGGTATCATGAAGGACAGCAAGCAAGATAGAGACACAACTTACCCAGGTTAGATAAACTGGGTTAAAATTCTGCCAGATAGGAATAGTGATTGTAGGAAGAGACTTTCTATTGTCCCAGGACAGATCCTAAGAGGGTAGGTAAGCCATAAGTAAGCACTCAAGAAAAACCTTTACAGCATTGTCAGAAATGGGTATGTCTGTTTGTATACACATATAGTCAATTAGATGTGCAGTAATGCCAATCAAACATATAGTACCTGGATAAGAAGATTTAACGTTCATGTTAGCTGAAGGTATCGCTCCGCATGGCATAGGAGCCGGCACTACAGAGGAGACATCGGCTTATGTGGCTCTTGCTCCCTACTACAGCTCCAACTTTACAAGTAGTCCCTCGGCATTGCACTCTGATGTTCTGGAATAGCGGGTCAGCAAGCCCAGACACAATCTACCAGTCACCTGTCCGTGATATACTGGTAGATCAAGATCTACTGCTTTCTGACCCCCAGCCCAGAGGAACTTATGTGTTTTTGAATGAATTTTTATATAGTAATGTTGACTGTGAAATAAAACATAATTGTTTTTAAAAGTCATTGTAATGTCTCATGGCGGAACCAGAAAAATTCTACTTGCCCCACTCCCCTTTTATGTATTCTGAAACTCTTAGGAAGAAGGAGAGCCTGGAATTATGGCAGGAAGATCTTTGTTTAAATCCCAAGACCTAAAACAAATCTGTGGCTTATTTAGCACATCAGGATCCAGGTGGAGTTGCTCCTTCAATTTTTTTTCTTTTTTTTTTTTTTCTTTGAAAGGATAGAGCAATATGCAAACTTCTGCCTTAAGCACTAATAATTATACAAATTGAAGGTAGCACTACTCATTCTTTCCTTGGATAACTTTTGTAAGGTTTGTTGTTCAGTGAGAGGAATGGGTATGTTTTTAACATGTCTATAAATCGTCTTAATCAAATTCATACATAATATATATATATTTTTTTTTAGATTGCAACACTTCATTGACTGCAGGGAACGGAGAAGAGAAATTTTTAGCTACCTCATCCTGGGAATGGAGAAGTGAGAATGGGGAGACAACGGTCTGGTCCCCAGGAAGGGCCCAATCCAATACACAGGGGGTATCCTGGGCTTCCAGTCATCAGTTTGACCGTGAATGGCTAGAAATAGACCTGGGAGACAAGAGAAAAATAACTGGTAAGAATATTTTAATTTGTCAAATGTAATTCTCTTTTGAATTACTGAAAATGTGGAAAAAATAAACATTAGCCTTGCTGATTCCTGACCGAACTTTGGATGCTTCAGTGAGGTTAAGGATGAGCCGAACACCCCCCGGTTCGGTTCGCACCAGAACCAGCGAACAGACCTAAACTTCGTGTGAACTTTAGAACTCTATTAAAGTCTATGGAATTCGAACATTCAAAATCAAAAGTGCTAATTGTAAAGGCTAATATGCAAGTTATTGCCCTAAAAAGTGTTTGGGGACCTGTGTCCTGCCCCAGGGGACATGTATCAATGCAAAAAAAAGTTTTAAAAACTGAAGTTTTTTTCGGGAGCAGTGATTTTAATCATGCTTAAAGTGAAACAATAAAAGTGTAATATTCCTTTAAATTTCTTACCTGGGGGCGTGTATAGTATGCCTGTAAAGGGGCGCATGTTTCCCGTGCTTAGAACTGTCCCTGCACAAAGTGTAATTTCGCACGGAAAAAAAGTAATTTAAAAGCACTCGCGGCTATAATAACTTGTCGGCTCCCCGTAATACAGAGAACAGTCATTGAAAGTCATTGATAAAAAAAATTTAAAAAAAAAGCGTGGGGTTCCCCCAAATTCAATTACCAGGCCCTTCATGTCTGGTAAGGATATTAAAGGGAACCCCGCATCAAATTTTTTAAAACAAATAAAGTGGGGTCCCCCCCAAATATCCATACCAGACCCTTCAGGTCTGATATGGATTTTAAGGGGAACTCAACGTCAAATAAAAAAAAAATGGCGTGGAGTTCCCCCCCCAAAAATCCATACCAGACCCTTTATCCGAGCATGCAACCTGGCAGATCGCAGGAAAAGAGGGGGGGACGAGAGCAACCCCCTCCTGAACCGTACCAGGCCACATGCCCTCAACATTGGGAGGATGCTTTGGGCCCTTAAAGCACCATGTCCTCATGTTGATGGGGACAAGGGCCTCATCCCCACAACCCTGGCTTGTGGTTGTTGGGGGGTCTGTGGGCAGGGGGCTTATTAGAATCTGGAAGCCCCCTTTAACAAGGGGACCCCCAGATCCCGCCTCCCCTCCCCGTTTGAAATGGTAAGGGGGTACAAAAGTACCCCCACCATTTCAAAAGAAAGTGTAAAAATTTTTTAAAACACACACACACACACACACACACACACCGTTGGGAAAAATCCTTTATTAAAAATAAAAAAAAATTTAAAAAGATTCCAGCGGTGGTAATCGACACTTACTATCCAGTGATGGATGATCGTCTCTCCGGGGTCCAGTGATGGCTGATCTGATCCAGCGATGGGTGGTCTCTCCCTCCAGCGCATCCATCCTGTCTCCACCGGAGACACTGCGGGAATCCCGGGAGCCTGACACTTCTTAGCTGAGGAACTTAGCTTTGTGAAATGGTAGGCGACTGGGATCTGGGGGTCCCCTGTTAAATGGGGCTTCCAGATTCTGATAAGCCCCCTGCTCACAGACCCTCACAACCACCGGCCAGGGTTGTGGGGATGAGGCCCTTGTCCCCCCTCTACATGGGGACATGGTGCTTTGAGGGGTCACAGACCCCCAAAGCATTCTCCCAATGTTGAGGGCGTGTGGCCTGGTATGGTTCAGGGGGGGGGGGGCGCTCTCTTGTCCCCCCTCTTTTTCTGAGGCCTGCCAGGTTGCGTGCTCAGATAAAGGGTCTGGTATGGATTTTTGGGGGGATCTCCACACAATTTTTTTTTTTTAATGATGCGGGGTTCCCCTTAATATCCATACCAGACCTAAAGGGCCTGGTAATTGAATTTGGGGGAACTCCACACTTTTTTTTTTTATTTTTTTTTTATTTTTTATTAATGACTGTTATCTGTATTACGGGGAGCGGACAATTCATTATAGCCGCGAGTGCTTTTAAATAACTTTTTTTTCCTGCAGAAATGACACTTTGTGCAGGGACAGTTCTAAGCACGGGAAACATGCGCCCCTTTACAGGCATACTATACACACACCCCAGGTACAAAATTTAAAGGAATATTACACTTTTATCGTTTCACTTTAAGCATTATTAAAATCACTGCCACCGAAAAATGGCCGTTTTTAAAACTTTTTTTTTTTTTGCATTGATACATTTCCCCTGGGGCAGGACCCAGGTCCCCAAACACTTTTTATGACAATAACTTGCATATAAGCCTTTAAAATTAGCACTTTAGATTTCTCCCATAGACTAGAACAGGGTGTTCCGCAAATTTGCCGCGAACACCCCAAATTGTTTGCTGTTCAGTGAACAGGCAATGTTCGAGTCGAACATGAGTTTGACTCGAACTCCAAGCTCATCCCTAAGTGAGGATTAGCGTTTGCTGTGTAGTACACTTCATTAAAGTGGTAGTAAACTCCACTTTTTTAGTTGTACCTACAGGTAAGGTTATAATAAGCTTACCTGCAGGTACAGTGAATATGTCCTAAATGTGCACCATTTAGGAGATACTGTTGCTGCAGCTGATGTTACCGGTGCATGCGCTCTGAAGGGACGGCATACTCGTGCCATCCCTTCAGAGTTCTTTGCCATGGCTATTCAAGTGGGCGCAGCCCCAGAAGGAAGACCGGGTAAAGATGGCAGCTCTGTCATTGGTGAGGGCTTTGTTTCATGGTAAGTTTTTCAGTATGCAAGATTTTTTATTTTTAATGAAGAGTTTATTACCACTTTAAAGTGTAGAGGCAAAAATTTAAAAAAATATTTTAGATAATGGGGAGGAGATAAATATGGCTGTCTATGCACTTATAATGGAAATTCATTCTTCTATTCTTACTGATGCACATTGTCATCTAAAATAAAGAGAGATCCAAAATTTTAGAGCGGTCCCCAGAGCAAAGAGCACATTTTCCAATAGGGGCACCTGTTTAATTGACAACTTCCCCAATAGTACACAGAAGGCGAAAAAGAAACTGATAAGGGTTGTAACCCTTCCCTACTCTTTTTAAACGAATCGCTTTGCCTATACATACATTTTGCTTTGGCTGTTTTATGGGTCTCCTGTGATGTAGTTCACAGCGCATAATACATTAGACTTAGATATATTTGATTCTGCTAGATGCCTGCTTCTAAATGACCACTTATTGGAAATTAAAACCAGCCCTTTTTTTTCTTTTGGTATTCACTAAAACACATGCCTTTCCATTGGTTTGCTTCAGGTATTGTCACTACAGGATCCACCTTGCCGAACTTTAACTTTTATGTGAAATCCTATATAATCAGCTTTACAAGAGATGGATTGAAGTGGAGGACTTACAAGGGAGCAATGAACAATGAAGAAAAGGTCATTTATTATTTAATTCAATTTTTTTCTTTTGCTTTCTGCCTATTTATGTTGCCTGTGTACAGCATTACAAGACTATTATTATGGCACCCAGTGATGACCTAGCTATCAGTAAAGCCTCATCCACGTGGGCAATAAGCTGTATGCAATTGTATCAATTTATATGGATTTGTAGGATATTTTTAAATGCATACAAACGCATGCATTATTTTTAAATTTATGTAACACATACTGTGTTTTCAAACTTAAATTAGCCCTCTGTGTTTTATCTGCGTTTTACATTTGTTCAGTTTAATTTAGCGAAGATACAATTTTGTGCATTTGGGGGAGATTAGATACTCTGAACATGTCTAAATGCACATAAACACAGGTACATTTAAACGCAGAAGAAAATAATCTGGGAAGTAAAAAGCTTTATTGCTCCCAGATCATATCTTCTGCATTTAAATAAATCATACACTGGAGGCTCATGTGAATGTATCCTAAGGTCTCACTTACTGTAGCAGTTGAGGGCAGTTAAAACCACATGCTTGAGTTGCGTGTTTACCAACTACTCCACCCTTAGCTACAAAGGCAGTGGCAGGAGGTGTACAAGTATCACGGTCACAGCAGAAATGATACCTTGTCACTTTTACTGGGCTGAACACATCCCGTTCAAGTGAATGGGACCAAGATGGTACCGCATGCAATGCACATGGTTGCAGCTTGGTAATGTTTCATTTAGGGAGTTAATACAGGTTGCTTTTTAAAGGAGCAGCAGTGAAAACAAGCCCTGATAGTTAATTGTGTAATGTATGTATTTGTATATGAGCTCACTATGGTGGAAAAATTTGTATCCATATGATGGCTATTAATTTGAGTGTATGGTCATCATAACATTTGTCACCCTTCTCTGTGCAGTAGACCTTGACCTTCAGCACCAAGCATTGTGGTCCTTCAGAACTGGCAATATACAGTATGTGTCATGCCAGTCTACCTGTGGATTCACTTTAAAATACATGCTGGAAAATCCCTACTTTACATTTATTTCAAAATATTTGTTTTGTGCTTTCAAACCTAGTTTGGGTCTCATGTATGAATGTGCAAAGCACAAGTCAGATGCAGCCCCTGAGATTTGTCTCTGCTGAATACAAGAGAAAAATCTGACAGATTGCTAAAGACAAAACACACAGAACTATCAATTTATCTGGGAAAATGGTTCAAGTGACTCTCTAAACTCACAATGCAACCTTTAATCTTCCATTCTAATGACTTGTGTGACTACTTTTATTCTATAGTGAAGTAAAGTGTATGTATTGTACTATTCTTTAGGTATTAGAGGGGAACTCAGACTATCAAGATCAGACTCGTAACAACTTAATCCCTCCAGTTGTGGCACGAGCTCTCCGTATAATACCTCGAACCTGGAACCAAAGGATTGCTATGAAAGTTGAACTTATAGGATGCGCTCTTACACAGTGTAAGTTCAAGAAGCATCACTTACACCACATTGTTCTGTGTGGAATACTATACAGATAGCAGCTACATCCAATTTAAATGAAAAGTATTCATAGATAGGAATAGGTAGACAGGTCTGCGTATTTTGTAGAGCAGAATTGGCAGCAACACAATACAGAATAAGTCATCTTTAAATAAACATTACTGGTATCTTCCCTGTAATCTTATTTCTAAATGTTTTAAGCAGACCATAGATGGGGCAACCTGCGGTTGCTGGAAAGAAAGTCGCTCAGTTTCCTCATCAACACAGTCAGTGCTGATGGGGGGGAATCCCTCCTGTGGTGCTACTGTGTTCTCCCAGCAGTAGAGATGCTGGGAGCCGTCCCTGTCGGGAGAATACATTGATTATTGCTAGCAGATATAGCCACTGGCAATAATCGCATTAAAAATCTGGCATGCTGGTTATACCCAAGTCGATCCATCGATTGACTTGGATACAATCAGCTTGCCCATAAATGATTCGGACCATCTATGACCAGCTTTAGGCTGTTTGCTAGTAACGCCTTAAAGCTCAACTGAACTTTAAGTTTAAGTCAGCCAAATACATTCCAGATGCATTCAAACAAAAGGTATTCCAGATCTTACAATCTTTGTCCAGAAAAGCAGCACCAGCCTAGAAAAGTAGAGTAGAAAAGCCTGTCCCCTACCTGTAGAGAAAGACCCTTGCTCTCTAGCAGCTGTGGTCCACACTCCATGAGTAACACCAATAGTTATGCTATCGGCAAAATTCATGCTCCTTGCTGATTAGAGAGCTCTAGTTCTGACTCCGCAAGTGACACATAGGACCTCTGCAGTGAGATAATCTTCCACAGGGAGAGTAGGGGTTCTTCTCTACCACATGCTGGCAGGGGACAGGTGTTTTTGCTTGGGCTGTGGCTGCTTTCTAAAGAAAATAACTAAGACTTTGTTCTGATGCACCTGAAATGAGCTTACCTAGGTGTCAATGTCATGTACCAGACTGAAGGCTGAGGTGACGAGAGGGCTCCCCTTGAGGCTGAGTGCAGAGTACCCATGAAGGTGATAACAGAGGGTGCTGTGCCCAAAGATGCACGGGTCACCTGGAGATGAAGCTGGCTGATGATTCCAAATTTGAGGAAACCCAAGGGCAGAGAAGGTGGTCACAGCAAATCAGTCTCTGCAGGTGCTGGCGGATCTTGACAGATGGGTAAAGCAGGAGCAAGGTCAGAAGCCAGGCCAGGGGTTACCGGAAGTCAGGAGCATAGTCGAGATCAAGCCCAGGGTTAAACCCAGGATGTCAATCTGGAATAGGCAGGAGCAGGTCTGTGAAGCAAGCTGGGTTCAGAGCCAGGAGAGGACCAGGTCAGGGGTAAGCTGGTGGTAACGGGTAATTGAGCAGAAGCACAAGGCACAGTATACAAGGCTGACAATAATCCAGCAATTTGTGAGAGCCACTAGTGTCCTTATATAGGCCAGTGAACACTTGAACACTGGCAATTGGCACGCTTTGCGTACACTGGTGCGCTGATGCGTAGGAAGATTTGCCAGCATGTGCCTGTTCGGTAATGCGCGTGCGCGAATTAGCATGGCCGTATTGGATATTTGCAAGTTCTTCTCTGAATTCTTCCCTGACACTGGGCTTTAACCATGACCAGGTGCAGGAGTGCATTAGTTTTCACAGCTCATCCATGTTTTTTTTTCCTCCGCAGCTCACAATTCATCCACCCATCCTATGTGGAAGAAGCCAAACGAGAAGAGGGCCAAAACCCCAGTAAAAGAGGAAGAGAACATCACTGAGCCAGTTCCTTCAGAGGAAAATGACTTTGGTATGCATCTCTTTCTGAAATAGTATGGTTTCATAAGAATTATGACCTTTAGCGAACTTCATAATTTATCCAGCAAGATTTTATTCTCAGAAAAATAAATGCTTTCCTTGTTTCCAATTTAGGGTGGAAACTCGTCGTTGTCCTCATCGCAGTGGTGCTGGTGCTGTGTTTAGTTGTAGCTGGGATCTGTATATGCATAACACGAAGGTAGGTTCTCCTACTCTGATAACATACTGGTTGGGATCTATACTTTCATACCCAAAAAAGTCTAAATCTTTTATTAGGTATATAGTCTGTACTGGGCAACGTTCTAATTCTGCAGATTTTTTTTTTTTGTGTAGATGATTGTTCTCTTTACTGATTGTAACACTGTTGATTGTGGAACATATAGAATTGCATTCTGTCACATCAGTTCTTGGCCATCTATTTCTCTTTATTGTTGGCAATAATTTTGGTCTTCTGTTTTTAAATAGTTTTGGTGGTATAAGGATGTTGCCATATCTCCAATGTTTTCGAAACTTGTCATGGAGATGGGAGTCTGAAGGGGAATAATTTCTGATCAAAGAACCAATAAAATACAGTCTCCGGATTAGTCTATGAATCGTGAAAATCCTTGCATTGCAGTTTGAATTTGGCTTATAATGTCTGTCAAAATCACATGCTGATACACCCAAAAGATATCTGTAAAGAAAAGATTTAGATTGTATCCCCCCAGTCTTCCACATTGCTGCTTTTGATGTCAGTATCCTTCCTGGGAAGTACAGACTAGGCTAAATCTTGTGTGAAGACACTCCAGTCCATTGCAAGAGTGTCTTCCTGTGAGATTTGGGCTGCTCTGCATTCCTCAGGATCTTACTGGAAGGAATAAGACACCACCCTCGCCAAAGTACCACAGGTGAGGGGGTAAAAGATTATTGAAATACTATATGCACAATGCAAGAGCTCAGTCCTTAAATATGAGAACTTTTAAAAATACAAATATTTCCCAAGGGACTTGGAAGAGTTGCGCCAAACAAAAACAAGTCAGTACATGTTTAAAAAAACCCATGCATGATTAAAATCCTATTAAAATTGCATGGAGTATATAAAAAAAGTGCATAGTTGTATGATTGCATATAAGAATAATTCAGTTGATATCTTAAAACTGTGTTTCATGAATCAATGTTCACCACTTCGGATAATAATCAAAATCAACTCTTCCAAAGTTCCTTGGGCAAAGTTTGTATTTAAGAATTCTCTATTGAAATACTTTGCTGTGACAACCATGAAGGTTAAATCCTAAATTGTATGATTAGGCTGCATTCACACCTGAGCGTTTTCTGCTGATAAAACGCTTGTAAAATGCCCAAACAAATGCTCAACAAGCAAAATCCCATTCATTTCAATGGCACCTGTGGGACAGGAGGAATTTCCTAGTGGGAAATAAAAACTGACACGGCTTTGCCCTATCCAAAGGGAAGAAAAAAATGTTGCCTTTAGTTCTACTTTAAAGTGGTTGTAAACCCTCCCCCACAACTTTGTCCCATGTAAATCAGCATAAAAAACCCTAATGAACACTGCTTGTAGATATCTCCTTGCTTAGTATTGTAATCCCTTTTTGTTCTTTAGAATGATGTCACTGAGCATGCCCAGATCTCCCCTGATTTACGGCACACTCTATATGTCCTATCTATCTGTTATCAGGACTTCCTACAGCACACAACACTGATATCCCAGGAGGCTTCATAATCACTCAGAGCTTCCTCCTACACACCGTGTGACCTCACATGCAGTGTAAAGCAGGGCATGGGACACATTTACTGCAGACTCGTCAGCTGAAGCTGATAGGACTCACACAGGCAAACACCAGATAATCAGCACAAATAAATACTATGAAATAAAACAAGTCAGCTATGAACAGGGAAACAGGGTTACCATAGAAACGTTGGCTTGAGAAAGAGCTTGGTTAACAGTACAGGAAGTGCTCAATGTAAGGGCGGAAATACACTCCACTGTGGACTCAGAAAACAATACTTAAGATGGCACTGCCTTACCTCTGGAAACAAGTTTTTTTAAAGTTTCTTTATACAGTAAGTAATATGCAATTTGGGCTGGATTACAGTGGCTATAGTTTTGATAGTTTATTATAATGGACTAAATGAAAAGAAGCATCAGAGTGGGAGAGTTTACTTCCTCTTGAGGCTGGGTTCACATTGCAGCGGTTACGAGAACCGGATGTGATTCGCACCGCACTGCAGTGCAAATCACATCCGATCTCTGTGCGATGCGAGTTCAGCCATACAGATAGTATGGCTGAATTCGCATCGCACGTGGCCCAAACTCGCACAGGACCCTTTTTTTGGTCCGCAGCAGAATCGGATCGCATGGGTGTTCACACCATGCGATCCGATTCCTGTCCGAGTTTGCAGATCGCACTGCGATATGCGAACTGATCTGGAGGTGTCATTAATGTTTCACTGACACTCCCAGCAGTTCGTATAGGGCAGTGTGAACTGCCGCCGGGAGGAATGCGATGCGGGAACCCGCCGTGGATTTGCGGCGTTCCCGCATTGCTGCAATGTGAACCTAACCTTAAGCCTAACCCATTAACAAAACTCCCATGATTTCTAACTATAACCTAACCTCATGTAAGATTAAGCTATTCCCCACCACTAAACCAACCCCTTGTTTTGTATACTTTCCTCATCCTGCTACAGAAATTGCAATGCCAAATCCTCCTGTCTGCCTAAAGATACTGCCGCTAAGCTGTCAGCACCATCAACTATGGATTCATTGCAAAGGCATGTATGTTTTCTTAGAATCGTATTTTAAATTGTGAATTTATTTGTCTTGCAGGAATAGATTGAAAACAGACACTTACAAAACTGAGGAACAAAAAGGTGGTAAGTTGACAGCCTTTATTTTCCTATGATTTTATTACAATGTACAAGTGTCTAATGAATATTCTATGGTGCAGGGTGCTGGAAGCAATTGGAACAGCCCATTATGAGACAACAGTCAACAGAGTTTACCATCAGCTACTCCAATGACAAAGAAGTGATGCAGAAGTTTGACTTTGTCAAGTGTGACACAGAAGGTAAGAAGCAAACCTCAAACACTTCCTACCCTGTTTCCCCTAAAATAAGACCTAGTGTGATTGTCGGTGATCGCTGCAATAAAAGCCCTACCCCCCAAATAAGCCCTGGTTAAAGTCCTTGTAGGTTTTCTTTTCAGGGTAGGGCTTATTTTTGAGGAAACAGAGTAGGGCTTATTTGGGTGGTAGGGCTTATATTGCAGCCAACACCGACAATCACGCTAGGTCTTATTTTAGGGGAAACAGGGTATATAGCACTGATTTGATTAGCCTCCCATTTAGATCACTACACACATTTAAAATACACACCCTACACGCTTATACATATAAAAAAATTAAATAAATGCACCAACATTGAATAAAAAAAAAATGCATTTATTACACTCTTGCAAAATTGCAATCACGATCAGTGTGTCATGGTGTCTTTCAAAAGGGTGTGTGTGTATATGTAATGACAGATCATGTGACACTTAGATTGCACACAGGTGGACATCATTTCACTAATTATGTGACTTCTGAAGGTAATTGGTTGCACCAGACCTTTTTATAACAAAGGGGATGAATACATACGCACATGGCAATTATCATTTTTTTTATTTCTGAAAAATAGTTTTATGTATATATTCTTTTCTAGTTTTACTTCACCAACTTAGACTATTGTGTTCTGATCCATCACATATAATTCAGATTAAAAAAACATTGAACTAAAGCCTGTAATGTAACAAAATAGGTATAAAGCCAAGTGGGTGAATACTTTTGCAAGGCACTGTATAATAAACACATACTCACCTGTCCCACAATCCAGCGATGTGGGCGCCCAAAGCCTTGTTTCTCTCCCACTCCTCTCAGCGGTGCCGGCATTGCAAGTGTGGGCACCTGCTGTGCAATTGCAAGTCTGTGACGTGTCCCAGAAGATTGCGGGGGGGGGGGGGGGGGGAGTTGCCTAGGCGGCATGACCAGAATTGGGAGCTGGGTACCTGTTAAAACTAGGTACCCGCTCCCCCCTCCAATAGAATGACATGCCAAATGTGGCATGTCAGGGGGGTCAGGATTGCTTAAAGCGGAACTTCCACTATTAGGTTGAACTCACTGCGACTTCAGAAAAGGTCCCTGCACTACTTTGATACGGCTTTAGTGCCAATGTGTGTAAAAGTCATATAAAAGTCTTAATCTAAAATCGCACCGACTATTGCGCGACTTTAAAGTCGGCTGGTGCGAACCGGGCTTAATAAAGATTATTATTTTTTTTTTTTTAAGTGTTTAAAATAACATGCAAAATTGGCTCTGGCTGCGGAAGGCATAGCTAAACTCAAAAGCGAAACAAAATGTGACAGCTTGTCAGTTCTTATATGCTGTGGCTGCATTAGTTTTCTTTTTTTCAAGTTTATTTCCCCTTATTTGCATGCAGTGATCCTGCCAGTAAAACACTTCCTGTCCAGGGAAGGAGAAGCGTTGTTTCCATAGGCTGCTCTCATGAATAGTACACAGACCCCTTCTCTTCTCCTCTCCTCGTCTCATTTTCATTAAATAGGGCCGAGGTCTTCTGTAGTTCACAGAAAACCACTAAGAAGACTGATAACATTGTCTGAGATTTCTGTTTAGTGCACAGAATGTGACAAGTACACTGGATTTCTAGCAGGATCAAAAGGATTTTCTCTGTTCTTGCAGAAAATGTCCTTGGCCTGAGAAAAAAAAAATGAATGTATATGTAAAGACTGGCAAGCTGCAATACATTTTGTTCTTGGGTTTAAATATCCTATAAGAAAAAGTGCTTGCCCCTTGTGTTTTTGTTTTTAGTCCACCCTTGAACAACCAAACTGTAGGTAATTGCTTTGGTAGCTAAACTCCCATACGATGTTGAATATAAAATAAAGAGCTCCCATATTGCCATTTCCACAGGTTTACTTGGGGTTGAAGAAACATGCATTTCCTTTGCTATAGTGCCACCTAGTGGCAGCATGCTTAAAAAACAAAACACAAAAAAAACAGGGATTGGGTATACAAAACTAAAGCGCATGCAGGATGTAGAATGTATAACTGATCACATCTCATCTCTAGGTAAACAGATGGATTTGTATGATCGCCTGTTTTGTTAAAGCCAAAACTAATGCTAGCTTTTGACCTCAAATTAAAAAAACTTTAAACACAGAATAAACTAGCAGCATGTAATGTAAATCAGTGGCATCCCATTGGAATTTGTACACGATTGACTGACTTCTGACTAGCACCATAGACTAATGTCTAATTTGCCAGAAAATGGGCCAAAATGGTGGACGCTTGAAAGCAATAATAAATAAAAACAAAAAAAATGCACATCTTTTTCCAGTATGTTTACCTTCAATCTAATCATTGTTTACTTCTCTACGAAATCTTTTTATGGAAGCTTTTCAAAGTCAGTATATTCCTACACATTACTCCGGTTTCATTGCATTATTCTAAATCTCCTTTCTTTACATAGATTATGAGCAGACCCTCATGATTGGCACTGGCACAGTGTCACGGAAAGGATCCACATTCAAGCCTATGGACAAAGATGCCAATAACGGCAGCCTAGAAAGGGAGAACCACTATGATTGCCCTCTCAGGACCAATGAATACGCACTGCCGCTGACGTACCCAGAGCCGGAGTATGCCACCCCAATTATAGAGCGCCATGTCATGCGGGACCATACCTTCTCACCAGAGTGTGGTTACAACGTCCCTGTGGTGGCACTGGACCGCAAGCACTCCTTCTCTGGTGTCAGCTTTTCCATCTCATCCAGTGCAGAAGACAGTGGAGGGGACTACCAAACACCCCACAGGATACACATAGAGGAGTGTGAATACGACAGGCCAAAAGTCCATAGTACTACTTGGGTTGTGGCAGATTGTGGCGATTACCAGAAGCCACAATACTGTACACTAGCAGCAGAAGGCTACTCTTCTCCAAGAGACTGCTTAAAGCCCATAAACCAGACTGCTATAACGGCTCTCTTATGACTCCCCTCAGAGGACAAGACTTGAAAAAAAAAACATCTATGAATGTTACTTCCCAGCTGCTGGACATCTGCGTTGTTTACATGACTTTTCTACATTTTTCTTTTTAGTGATGTTGCTCAAGGCTGATAGGAAACTTCAGAAGTGAGTTGTGTACAGTATCAGAGGCCCATGTTACTGTGAGATTTGTGCAATGTGTACAGAAGATATTTAAGAGGACCTCAATCGCTTTACAGCTTTTTTTGTTCAGACTTGATCTTATATTGACTTTTATGTAGTCACTTTTAGCTAAAAATGTGACTTTTCTGGTGCATTATTTTTTTCAGATTATTAACACTGTGAATGTTTAACATGTAAACTAGCTTTAATTTATATTACCTGTAAAACAGGATTGGTATATCGATACCCAAATTCAAAATTTTGGTTTAACTAGTACCTTTTTTAGGGGAGGGACGATAAAAAAAAATAAAAATTGGGTGATCTAGTTATTTGGCCAGTTGCATGGCTAGACTACAAATGCATACTCAGACAGGTGCCTAGAATATTGCCATTCAGTTTCATCAACCACACTGGAGTGGAGCTGACCATTTTAAAGGGTAAGTTCACAAAAAATGAAAATATGAACTAGTTCCAAATATCCAGGCTATCCCTCTGCATTTTACTGCACATAGCAGTCGTGACGCCCTGTGCTGCCAGTGTACAGCTCCGGAGTCAATACCAATCATAATGCTGGCAATGGCTATCACTCATTAATCAGTGCAACCGTATGACTGCATTGACCACCAATGAAAAGTACTCCTTACTACTACCCATACTGGTAGAGGAAGCCTCAGATGCTTTACTCATTGGTCAGCATGGTCATGTGCTAACCAATAAGCATTTACCATTGTGTGCAATATGATGGATGCTCACTCAAGGGCTGTATATTAGTCTACAGACCACTACATCGGCAGCATGGGGCATCACGGCCACTATGAGTCAGTGGAATCCAGAGAAGTGGCCAGGATTTTTGGAGTTATTTCACCTTTTTTTGTGTTTTTTGTTTAACCCCTTGGCGCCGGTCATATGCAAATATGTAGCCTCTTGGCACCTGCTCCTTAGCGCCAAGGGTCCACATATTTAAATTAATTGCTGCCTATGCACTTGTGCTGAGAGCGTGCACCCAGCATAGTTGCAGTCGACTAACTGATCGGGAGTTTTCGGACCACGCGACAGCTAATCGCGGTGGTCACGTGATCTTAAACTGCACCCTGCCTCCCGGGCATTATAAACCTTTTAGAGGGCCGGGAGGCACTGGCGCCAAGAGGTTAAAGATTAACTTAATATGGGGATCAATGGAAAAGTCATGTGGAGTCTTGTATGATGAAATGATCTGTATTTGTAAACCCTGCCACATCTGCAAAAGTATTCCTAAATTCCAAATGCATGTCTTCTCTCAAGTTGGGCATCGTCTGGAAGGAATAATCACTTTATATTACTACAGTTTGGTTTTACCTTAATATGCAACTTTGTAAATAAATTTAGGTTTTCAAAAGATATTTTATATATTATAAAATATATTTTATATATTATTATAATATTTGTATTTGCACAGAAGGTTTGACGTTCAATTCAAGTTAATGGTCTCATCTGGCCTCTCAACATAGCGCCTGCATTAGAAACTGCCTGTGTTGCTACTAGCAGTCGTCAGATTCCTCTTCTGAAAAAAAAAAAGCTGAAATCTATTCTACAGAACAATACACACAGTTCTTATTTCAGACACTTTTAAAACAGTACAGAACATAATTGTCAATGTAAATCTTATACAAAGTAATTTGTTAAACAGTAGCACACATTGTAGAGTTTACCTATTTTCTACACTGGATCAATTGTGCAAGGACATTCTGTATATTGACTTGGTTCCATGTCTCTTAATTGCTGGTCGCTAACTGGAGACATCAATCCTCTTAATTTTCAGTCAACCTACAAGCCTGCATGTGTTTGTTTTTTTTTGTTTTGTTTTTAAGTAATAGGTGATCTGGAGATAGGCACTAGCATGTTAATGTAGGCACATATTGTCTTTTACCTTGTAGGTCAAACTGGGAGCCCCTAAGCATGGGGTCCTTTGATGTAGACATCAACTTGGCTCCACCTCTTTTCATGACTTTCTGTTCTTCACTGAAGCCTCCCAGTGCATTGATGGCAAATATGGAGCTAAGGGATGAGCCAATATCCAATGTTCTCATTTGATATGGATATTTAAGTATTAGACCACCCAACATTTAGAGGCCACTTTAAAAAAAAAAAAAAAAAAAAAATACTGGAGGATTTATACATACACCTCCTGATGCCTACGCTAACGTGTTAGTGACAGCTTACATACCAATAACAGTATAGACACACTTGAGCTATGTTGTTCTACACAAAGTGAGTTTATATCACCATGTCTTAAATGCTTGTAGTTTGATTAGCAAGGTAAGCTTTCAATTAAAATTAAAGTGAGACCCTCTACAAATTATGTTGTCAGCTCAAAGTGAATATACCTCCACCAGGAATCTATAGGTTACCATACTCCATGGAAATGAAAGAGCGCCATTCCAAAATAGTTTTTAATACTTTTTTTTTTTTTTTGTATGTTCCTTAATTGGCATGCCTCCATTGAAGCAATTTAGTCTTCGTTCCAGTGACATGCCAAGAAGCGAGGGTAAACCACCTCCAGGGTACAAGAAAACAGTAAAACCTAGTAGAGGTTTGAAATCTTTGCCACAAAGTTTTCATTGTTGTCTGTCCCACTGGAAAGATTTCCCCTTACTCCAACATCCCTGTGGAAAAACAAGACACCATCAAAGATCTCGAGGTTTTACCTCATCTGTAATCCATCTAATACTAAAAACCGTTCTGGCTGGAGCTCCAATTTACTTTTCTGTGTGAAAGTGATAGAAAAAAAAAGAAAACACAACTTGTTCAATAAAATGAATTGAGGATCCATCACAACTGTATGTTCTCCTAATTTCTCTGTCCTAGAGAAAATTTGCAAAACCTATTATACAGGGGATCAAAGGTGGTCATCGCTGCTCTCCTTTCCATGGCTTAGAATTTTTTGTTCATATATTTACAAAAAGGCATGTTTGTATAATGTTAAATGACAAGTTGTAAAAGATACAAATTGTATGGTTCCCGTCTTAAAACATTTTGTATAGTCTCCAAAAAGAATAAAACTGTGCAATATGCCTCAATAGTATATTCTTATTAAAAGTAAATGTACATGAACAAGCTCATATTTAGCATTGCTTCAGTCAGTTTTATTATAGAGTACAAATATGAATATTGAGTTCTACTTAATGTTAATATTTTCACCCACATAACCTCTTGCCACCCACATAATGTAAAACATGCAGCACCAAACAGGATGGGCTTTAACACCCACACATATGCATCCATGGGTGACCAAAGTTTCTGTGGTGAGAGCACTTTCTCATTGTGCACTCCCAACTCCATGACCAAGCTTTTAAAGAACACTCCTCGTCTCTGTTAATGATTGGGATTTGGCGGGACCAGCTTCTGATTATATGACCACTGTTGAAACCAAATCCGTGATTATGTGATCTGCCAGTCTTTTATGGCCCCCCCTGCTGTAGAGACCATGTTAAAGGGACGCTGGGTAGGAATGGATTAGAGCATGTTGGCTATTTGGTTATCCAACTTGAGGGATGAGTTAAAGGCCAAGTCCACCTTTTGCTCAAAAAAAAAAAAAATGCACCCATATATATATTTTTTTTTCCAAATGAGCTTTCAAAACATTGCAACCATGATCAGTGGATTGCGAGTGCAATCCCCAGGCTCCTGCAGACTCTTCCTCCAGCTCCTTGCCTGTACAGAGGTCAGATATTAAGTTGGAGCCAGAGGAGATATCAATAGACTACAAGTGCAAAAAGAACTTGGTTGTCCATTCATTCAGATCTCTGAAAGAATGGGTACAGCCACACAAAATTCAAAAGTGACAGTTGTCATGAGGGAGAAGAACCCTGCATGCTTGCAGAGGGGATGATGTGGAGGGGCTGGGGTCTGCTTGCAACCAGGTTATACCCTAAATATAGGTGTAAAATGGCCTACTCTAAATGGTGGATTTCCATGCCCAAACAGGTTAACAGAACAGCACATTTTATAACTATTTCTTAGCAGAATCAAGAATGTTTTCCTCAACAACTGAGCAACAAATTGATGTGGCATTAATCTCCAACTTGATCCTGGGTTCAGAATTATGATTTAGGCTCTCTCCTGTTTTAATAGTCCAGCATTGCAATGTTAACAATACGGTTTAAAAAAATCTTGGTTTAAAGCAATACCAGGTTTACATGGGTTTTTTAAAGCCTTCAAGGCAACTCTCTACCCTGCAGGTGGCACTGTTAGGCCTCATGTACCCTGCTGCTGGTAAACGGATGTTTAGGAGCAGTTGGGCATTTTTTTCAGCTGCCCCTAAACTCTCCTCTGGTATCTTATCACTACATGTACACAGGGTCATTTATAGTCATTTCTAGGCAGTTGAGTTTAGAAGCATTTTTTGGAACGCAAAAAAATAGGCTCAGACGGATGTTCAGAGGCATTTGAAATGCCAAATGCCTGTAACAGCTTGTAAATGCTGCTAAACGTGTTTTTTTTTTTTTTTTTTTTTTACAAACTCTTCTAGATGCAAACGTGGCTAAATGAAATTTTTAGACTCTGGTTTCTAGCTATCAAGTTAAATCGTTCAGGAGAGGTTAAACAACCTGTGTACATTTAGCCTTACAAAAAAAAAAAAAATCTTTTCCACACTACTTGATACACTGACACACGGCTTATGATATATTGTGTTTTATCATTCATTGATGGACACAGCAACTCATCTTGACCTTAGGGTTATATTGCCCCTTTAGGAGAGGATTAAGCAGAAAGTGTTAAAAACAGCAACACTTGCACAGTACTGCCCAGGGGGAGGTCCTACTGGCTATGACCTCTCTCGCTGCATCCAGCAGTTCAGTTTTTTTTTCTGCCTAGTGTAGAAGCACCTGGCTCCCGCTGGGACCATTGGTCCTGGGAATTTTTTCTTTTTTCTGCTTTTTTTGATTCCTGTGATCTACAATCAACAGACAGGCTGGATAATATAGATCCTTGTAGTCTCTCCAGCCTGGCCATCGAGTGTGAGCAGGCCCTAACTACTCGCTGGGTCGGCCACGATATGCCCCATCAATTCCAGGGGCGACCGGTGAGCTATATGCTCCATGGCACACATGACCGGGCTACTGCTGTCTGTGTCAGTGTGCCGTGACTGGCAGCCACCCCGTACTGCTTGGGTGATGGGTCTGTCTGTGGAATGTGTCCAGCAGTCCCTGCAGGAGGGGTAAGTATGGTTCCACCTGTCTCAGCAGGATAAAGCAGCTGGGCATTCCCTGGAGGTCGACTAGGGGGTTCTCTCACTCTCCCTTTCTTCTCTCCCTGTCCCTTCCCTCCTCCCCATGCTATGGGCCACTGTGTGACTGGGCACATGGGGGTGCAGTGCATGTACCTGGCCGGGGGTCCTCCGGGGGGGGGGGGGCTGCACTGAGTGTCGGGGGGTCTGCTCATCCCGTTCCCTGTTTCTGGGCCACGGTGGGGTGTTTGTGCTGTGTGTGTGTGTGTCATGTGGGGAGGCCGCCGCGTGCTCTGCGGTAGCCACAGCCAGTAGCCACTTTTAGCCAGTTTTTTGCCTTTCAGCCATTTTCTAGTAGTTCGGCAGCCATTTTCTTGGCACCCTCAGATGTTTTTGCTGAGGTGGCCAGGGGCCATTTTCTAGTAGCCTCTAGTAGTTTTGCCTCTAGCATTGGGTGCTTGTTTCCTTCTAGAACAGTGTGCTTTCCACACAGACACCTCATGGATGACACAGGGGAGGGCCGACAGCAGCAGCACAGCGCAGTACCTGGGTCAGGGTGGGGAGTCCTGCGGGGGTCCCTCAGTCTGTGGCAGCTAGGAGGGTGGACTTTTTGTGTGACTTGCCTTGGGTCCCTAAGTGGTGACAGGTGAGTGTGGGTCAGCATGGAGTCTGAAGCTGGCGCTTCTTTTCAGACATCCCTGTTATTGCAACTGGTTCCTCTGTACCTGCGGTGCCTATGGACGCTCTGACGGCGGTCCTGGAGGCCTTAGTTGCCAGGGTGGAAGTGGTGTGTGGGCACAAGGGGATTAAAAAATGGCCCCTCCCCCACTGTCTTCTGGGAAAGGCTCTGATTGGGGCTCGGGCCCCGCCATGACAGGTGGCCCCTGTTCAGATGTATCCGAGGATGCGGACCAGGACCGTTCGGACAGGGAGGATGACTCCGTGTCCGGGTAAGCACAGGAAAAGGTGCTTGTAGGAGCACTTATTATAGCGGTGCAGGATACCCTAAAAATGGAGGATACGGTGGGAGCATCTGCAGAGGTGTTGGTCCCTTTAGGGTCCCACAAGCTGCCCTGCATGGCGAAGGTTTCCTTGTCAAACTTATTTTGATAAGTTTATTTGCAAGGAGTGGGGAAAACTGCAGCAGGCCCTTTCAGTTCCGAAACGCATGGTTGTGCGTTACCCCTTTGAGGAGAGTCTCCTGAAGAAATGGACATCTCCTCCAACTCTTGACCCCCTCGGTATCCAGGTTAAATAAGGTAACCATGATTCTGGTGGAAGGGACTCAATGCCTGGAGTACCTGGGCCTGCTTCGGGACTCCTCAGAGGCGACCGTCTTTCTTCCTTCAGACAAGCTGCAGACTCTTCTAGCTGTGGTGAAGTTGTGCCATATGCTCAATTCCACATTCAAGTCTTGCAAAAGGAGATCCTGTCAAAATGGGACAAATCTTCGCTGTCCCTGGATTTTCAAATTCTAGTGAGCCAGCTAGTCGGGGACTCCCTGCTCTGGTGGCTGAGGTCGCTGGGAAGTCGGTCCTTCCTCTTTATTGCACGGTGATCACAACGGATACCAGCCTGACCGATTTGGGGGGGGAGTTTGGGGCGTACAGTCAGCCCAGGGTCGGTGGACCCAGGAAGAATCCTGCCTGCCCGATCAACGTGCTAAAACTTCTGTCAATCAGGCGGTGCTTCTCCACATGGTCATAGGCTGCAGAGGCGTCCTTTCAGGATCCAGTCGGACAACGCCACAGCAGTGGCGTATGTCAACCATCAAGGAGAAACAAGGAGCTTGGATGTAGCCCTGGAGGTCGCTCCCATCCTGCGGAGTGGCACGTGCCAGCTCTGTCAGCTGTGTACATTCCAAGTGTAGAAAACTGGCAGGCGGATTACCTAAGTCGTCAGATGCTGGACCAAGGGGAATGGTCGCTACATCCGGATGTATTTTGGCTCCTTTGCCTAAGGTGGGGCACGCCAGATGTGGCTCTCCTGGCTTCTCGACTCAATTGGAAGGTACAGAGGTTTGTAACCAGGTCAAAGGATCCCTGGACGGACGCGGAAGATGCATTGGTGGCTCCATGGGGGCATTATTGACTGATTTATGCTTTCCCCCCCCCCCCACACAAACTTCTACCACGTCTGCTTTGCAGAGTGAAGGCCGAGGGGATTCCGGTAATTCTGATTGCCCTAGATTGGCCTCGGCATCTGTGGTACGCCGACATAGTGTGAATGGTGGCGGATGTTCCTTGGCGATTGCCGATGCGAGAGGACCTTCTGTCACAAGGTCCAATACTTCATCCTGCTTTAACGTCACTGGCTTTAACGGCATGGCTGTTGAAAGTCAGGTGTTAAGGGACCGAGGTCTGTTAGATTCGGTAATATCCACTATGTTGAGGGCACAGAAGTAATCTTCTCTGAAAATTTATCATCATACGTGAAAGGCCTACATCTCCATGTATGAGTAGATGGGGAAGCGTCCACGTACATATTCAGTTTCCAGGATCCTGCTGTTTTTGCAGCGAGGAGTGGATCAGAAACTTGACTTAAGCACAATTAAGGGGCAGATATCAGCTTTGGCTGTCTTTTTTTTCATCGTCCGTTGGTGACTCATTCATTGGTGAGTACGTTTTGTTCAGGGGGTTCGACATGTGGTCTCTCCAGTTCAACCACCGCTACCGCTGTGGGATTTGAATCTGGTGCTCTCAGTGCTTCAGAAACCGCTGTTTGAAAACATTAGGGAGATTCCCTTACTGACACTCTCTCTCAGAAAGTAGTCTTTCTAGTGGCCATTACATCTGTCGGGAGGGTTTCTGAGTTGGTGTCCTTGTCTTGCAAGTCTCCTTACTTGATCCTCCACATGGATAAGGCGGTGCTGTGTCCACAGCCTTTCATCCAAAGGTTGTTTTTCGGCCTTTCATCTAAATTTCCTGTCACGGCACATTCTACCAGGGCAATTGGTGCCTCTTGGGCTTTCCAACATCAACCGTCTGTTTCCCAGGTGTGTAAGGCGGCAACCAGGTCGTCCGTTCACACTTTCACAAGTTTTATGTGAGTGTATCTTTGGATGCTTGCTTTGGCCGCAAGGTTTTGCAGGCAGCTGTTTAAGGTTGCAACTCCTCCGTTGAGGAGCTCTGGTTGTTATGGGTGGAGATATTGTTTGCTGTTCCCACTGCTTGGGGACGTCCCTAAGGTCAAGATGAGCTGCTGTGTCCATCAATGAACGATAGAGAAAATAGGATTTTTGTACTCGCCCTAAAATCCTTTTCTCTGAAGTCCATCGCCGGACATAGCACCCACCCCTCCTATTTATGTTTGTACTGCTTTTGACGAAATGAGCTGCTGGATGCAGTGTGAGCGGTTATAGCCAGTAGGACCACCCCCTGGGCGGTACTGTGCAAGTGTTGCTGTTTTTAACACTTTCTGCCTAGTCCTCCTAAAGGGGCGATATAACCCTAAGGTCAAGATGAGCTGCTGTGTCCGTCAATGAACTTTAGAGAAAAGGATTTTACGGTGAGTACAAAAATCCTATTTTTTTTCCCTTATTAACTTAACAGAGTGTGTGTATATATAATTATACACTGCTACTGTTATTTTATTTTTTATTTTTTTTAAGTTACTCTTGATACAAAAGTATTTTTATATTTTTCTAGTTTATATATATAGCTGCCCCTGCTGGGTATATACCAATAGTAATAATGTATGAATATATTTACTATTAGACTGTGTTGCAAGCATATGCACAAAGGAAATGGCCAAAATTAACTATTTTCTTTCTAGCTAGCCTAAAAATGGAAACAATCTGATTGTTAGGTTGAATACACAGTACAGCATTTTATAAAAGGATGCAAAATGGCATTGCACATGTGTTTTTTGGGCTCCAATACATGCATAGAGTGGCCTATTTATGTCAATGGACTACTACCCTACGTATGGTAGAGTAGCTTATGCACCCTTTATGAGCTTCAAGTGTATGTTTTGCCAGCTCGGGCGTGCTATTAAAAATGAATTATACCACAAAAGCAAAGCACGTTTTTGGACTAACACACACAAAATAGTTAATGCAGCCACAAACATGGCACTATTTTCTGCTGCAGCTGTTTGCATGTGCTGTCCCTTTGTGGGCATTATTTGGATTACTGATGCTTGGGTCAAATACCATTTTCCATTCTGCTGCCTGTGTGATTAAAAATATCTGAGGCTGTGTATGTAATTTCTATAAATTTGGGCATGGTTGAAACTTAGTCTTGGTGGCAAGGAAACCACCAAACACCCATCTAAAGGGTTTAATGTCTCTAAACTTGACAGGAGATCACTACTACCATTACAACCAGGGCTGAACTGGCAAAAACCAGCCCTGGAAATAATTTCATACCAGCCTCATAGGCAGTGTGGACATAGTACAGGAGAGTAACAGGAAGTGATTAGAGGCGGCGGAGGGGTCTGGTCTTACCCGCCCGTGATGTGGAGAGGTGCGCACCACCACTGAGATGAGTGACTTACAGTGCCATTAAGTCACTACGCATGCGCCCATCTGCCTGACAATGGCAGTGTGTGTATGGGCTAGCTTCGGAACAGTGCATGCGCGTGTCAGCCCAGGCCCGCACTATTTTTTTTTTTTTTTATGGGCACCGCTGCCCTCAAAGTGACCCCAGGGCAGGTGCCTTTTCAGGCCTACTGGAAAATCTCCCGGTAGGCCAGTCCGGCCCTAAATATAACCTCTTTACAGATGAATGGCTCCACGTTTGCTCTCTACATTTATATGACCTGCTATAAGATCCACCTAAACACTTTACGGAGGAAAAGTCTGCACAATCATGTTTTGTCTGCACTGGTCCCAGTTTCTGCTTCTGACAATGCAGGAACCATGGTAGGATGCAACAGTCCTCATCATGCACATATGCTACAGAGAGCACTTTATCTATCCTTCCCAGTGTTTACTTAGAGCAAGGGTCTCCAAACTCACCAAGCAAAGGGCCAGTTTACTGTTCTTTAAACTTTAGGGTGGCCAGTGGGAGTAGAAAATGTCCGGTGGCAGTGCGCCATCTTTGGTGTAAGAGAACTAATGCCCCATCATTTGTGTCAGTGGGAGGAATAGAGTGTCAGGAACTATACCACACTGTTGCTGACAGTGGGCGGAGAGAGTAATATCCCAAAGGCTGGATAAAAGGAGGCAAAGGGCTGCAGTATGAAGACCACTGACTTAGAGCAAGGCTTTTTTCAAAGCACATGACCCTGAGTCCTAGAACACTTCATACTGCTACTGGGACCTGAGGGCCCCACTGGGCATCAGAGCTCTGTCCACCATTCTGGCATGAATCCGTAAGTGCAGGGAAGTGGACATACAGGGAGCACAGTGTACCATGAATACACATGGCAGATTAGTGCCTCCGTGTACTTTACAGAACCAAAAGTTCATTGACATGTGACCTTGTGTCCAACTCGTCAGACACAGATGGCGTGCATTACACAAGAGCGTAGATATGTACAGTAGAGGTGCGCATCGTCCATGGTCTCCACAATGCATCACGATTACTGCCCATGGTTTTCATTAACAAAGTCAAGTAGTCAGGAGAACTGAAGGATGGAAGAATTAAAGGAAAGATTGAGGAGTCTGTGGCTAGGGAAGGAGTAATCCATGAATAGGAAAGGGAGGATCCTGGCGATAGAGAAGAAGGAAAGAATTTAAAGATGCCATCCCACAGCCTACCCCAGTGTTTCTTAACTCCATTCCCCAAGGCACTCCAGCAGGTCATGTTTTCAGGATTTTCCTCAGATGAAACAGCTGTGGTAATTACTAAGGCAGTGAAACTGATCAAATCACCTGTGCAAAATAATGTAAATCCTGAAAACATTACCTGTTGAGGCGCCTTGAGGACTGGAGTTGAGAAAAACTGGTCTACCCCCTTTACCATGACAGATACAGACAGGTTTCCGGAAGCGTCACAACACCGCCCACACTACACCTTCCCTTCTCCCATACCTTCTTCCCACCCATTCGCCCCTCACTTAATCTACTTGGGCTTTATCCACAGGTACCTAACCCTACACTAACTTACTCACATTGTGTGCTGGTAGGTGCACAAGCCTTAACGGTCACTGGATCCCTCACCCCCCCCCCCCCCCAATCCCTGGAAAACACAATGCTCCAACATGGCTCTCTTAAACCTTTAGATACCAAACTTGTTCAAACCACATACGCCATTACTTGTGGCCCCCACCCATTCACAGTGAGATCCTTTTAGGGGTGAGTGGGTCCAGGACTGGCCTTTGTCGGTTTATACCACTCCTCCTCCCTCACATGGAGATGATAAAGATCCCCAGTTTAGACACGTGACACTCGACGTATTTTCATACAAACATAGACCGACTCGGACATTTCCACACTTACTCTGTATCTCCGTTAGAACGACAATTTGAAAGACCTTTGTTTGTATTGGGTTTTTTTGATTCAATGTTCACCTGACAATTGTGATTTTCCGTAAACCTGAAAAATGTTTATAAAACTTTTGGAAAATAATTGAAAGATGGTGAAATCCATGGATAGAGAATGGAAAAGTCTGGGGATAGGGAAGGAGGAATCCATGAATAAGAAGGATGGAAAAATCAGAGGATAGGAATGGAAGGCTGGAAGAGTCCAGGAATATTATTTGATAGAGGAGTTGGGGGGGTCTAGAGCTAAGAATGGATGGGACCTCAGCTTGTTCAGGGTTGCATGGGGTGGGAGTTGGAGACTGAATGGAGGTGGGGTGGGTGAGGGTGGTGGAAGAGGAAAGGGCTGGGAGCCATGTCCGTCTGATGTGGAGTTTGGGTGATATGGGGTTAGTGACCGGAAGAATTTGGAGACATATAAAAGGGGGGGGGGTGGCGGAGAGAGAGTGGGAGCTGAGGAGGGAGGATTGGGTTGTGGAGGACATCAGGCAGTTTGACAGCCAGCTAGGGAAACATGCTGTGATATCTGCATTAAAAACAAACTAACGTGGGAGCTGTATGATTAGTTAGCAGCTAGCACACAGTGAATATATAACCAACTACCCAGGGCCCTCTCCTCCTCCCCCAACCACCTTGGAGGCCCTTTCCTCCAAAAAGCCAACCAGGAGTCTTCTTCCCCAGCCACCCAGGTGTCCTATTCTTCTCCTCCAGCCACCCACGGGCTCTCTTCTTCTCTTCCCCCCCCCCCCCCAACCATACACAAGCCCTCTTCTTCTCTCCAACCAACCACACGCCCTCTTCTTCTCTCCCCAGCCACCCATGGACCCTCTTCTTCTTCAGCCACCCAGGGGTCCTCTCTTCTTCCACCAACCAGCCTGGGGGCCCTCACTGCCTTTCCTCAGACACCACAAATATGTGAATGATCACAGAGTGATCAGTCAGGGGTGTGGTTACCTGCATGTTTCTGGGCCAGGGTGATTTCCTCCTGGGAGAAGATGTACTGTGCACTCATCAGCCATTGTTGCCAGATCCGAGCTAATAGGATCCCGATCACTGCCACCAGAACGGCGGCCCTCATAGCCCAGGACTCGCAAGAGCCAATCACAGAAGAGTGAGCTGAGAGACCGGGCAGCCACTTCCTACTGATGTAGGGACATGCCCACTGCCCGACTTCTCGACATCCTAGGATTAAATCAGACAGGCAATCTCCAGGCAGAGGAGGGGTAAGTGTAGGCCGACAATGGACACCTGACAGCCTGCAGCACACTGCCCCAACAACTGTATTCTAGGATTTAAAATAATCTTCTACTTCCCACTGGGGAGAGTTCCCTGACTGAATCGCGATGCCCTGATTATATTCAACACCTCTAATGTACAGAGATGTGGTTTTCTTTATATACACTTGTGTGTATGAGCCCATTAGATCTCATCTTTAGGTTAGCAGTAGCAGCCTAAACATTTCTTTAATAAATAAAAAAAAAAGAGGATATGTGCTTTAGAAAACATGGACAGAGCTGCCACAAGATTAATCTCTAGCCCTTTGTGATGGAGGGCTGGCACACAGATGACTGAACAGGTCCTTCTAGTTTCCTCATATCTCCTAGGCTAGTTGAAGGCCAGCTTTGTTTGCTGCCTCCTATCCATTTTCCCAGCATTTATTCTGAGATGGACCAGTTTGATAAGCAGGGAACCTCAAGCTTGTGCCTGCTTTATCAGCATATAAACCTACAAGTGCCACCAACATAGCGCAAAATGTACATTGCACTGTATCAGTTCATACATAGTATTTATCAGGGATACTAGATAGGACAATATTTACAAAGCACACCTGCACACATCTCTCTAGCCCATGTTGCCATTCCACAAAGTAAATGCTCTCTTTCAAATGAGCAAACACTGAGGTGCATAAGCTAATTCTATAGCAGGGTGTTTATTGTTGATGAGCTTTCAGTTACTGTCTTCAAGATCAGCTGTGAAAGATGCTACATAACAATAGTCTTAGCAACCCATAGCCAAAGGACCATGACTACATAGTCTAAAGACTAGTACATCGCACAGTTAGTGCAGCAGCTCCTCCTGAGAGGTCAGGTTTTTGTTTGTTTTTCAGCCCTGCTGGGTTGAATGAAAAAATACTAGTAGTGTGTAGTAGGTTTAAGATTACACAGTGTTGAAAATTACCATTACAGGTAATTTGTGCACGGGAGCTGACACGCGCGGCAGCTCCGTCGTTGAAAATGCCGCGCTCAGTGCGCCGTAGACAGCGGTGCCTGTATTCAGGCAAATATCTCCTAAATCGTATAGGTTTAGGAGATATTTCTTGGACCTACAGGTAAGCTTTAATCTAGGCTTACCTGTAGGTCAAAGTGTGTTGTAAGGGTTTACAACCACTTTAATGGCTCCCATTGGATGGCTGAATTAAACTTGACACAAGATATTATGGCTTGAAACTATTCTTTAGTTTTCTTTTTATATATGTATGAATAAATAGCAACAGATGACTCTGAAACCATTTTCGTTTTCCATCACTCTAGGCTCCAGGTTTTGTTAAGCTTACACCAGGTAATGTCTTGTGCACTGTTTTGGAAAGAATTGTGCTTCAAAAAATGTTTCAGCAGCTTTTGTCAAGACTGACTTTAACCACTTCAATACGGGGCCTATTCTGGCACTCCTCTCCTACACGTAAAAATCATAATTTGTTTGCTAGAAAATTACTCAGAACCCCCAAACATTATATATATATTTTTTTTAGCAGACATCCTAGGGAATAAAATGGCAGTCATTGCAACTTTTTATCTCGCACTGTATTTGCACAACAATTTTTCAAACGCAGTTTCATGATTTAAAAATAACAAAACAGTAAAGTTAGCCCAATTTTTTATATAATGTGAAAGATGATGTTACACCGAGTAAATAGATACCTAACATGTTACGCTTTAAAATTGTGCACACTCATGGAATGACGTCAAACTTCAGTACTTAAAAATCTCCATAGGCGACGCTTTAAAAATTTTTGATAGGTTACATATTGAGAGTTACAGAGGAGGTCTAGAATTGATGCTTGCGCTATAACGCATGTGGGGATACCTCACATGTGTAGTTTGAATAGCGTTTACATATGTGGGCGGGACTAACGTGTGCATTCGCTTCTGAGCGTGAGCTACCAGGGACAGGGGCGTTTTAAAAAAAACATTTTACTTTATTTTTACAACTTTTTTTTTTGGATCACTTTTATTCCTATTACAAGGAATGTAAACATCCCTTGTAATAAGAATCATTCATGACAGGTCCCCTTTATGGAGAGATGTGGGGTCAATAAGACCCCACATCTCTCCTCCAGGGTGAAAAGCATGAGATTGTGAAAAAAATGTCACTGATCCCATGCTGACAGCCGCGTTCGTGGCTTTGTTTACTTCCGGGAACCCAGGCGTGACATCATAACGTCGCGCCTGGGCCTCCGGCGGTCATAGAGATGACTGGTGACCATTTGGTCACCAGAAATCCCTATCGTCATCATCCGGCGCCGGACGATTCTTTCTCCGGGTCCCCGATGGCACAGGAGAGCCCGGAGAAGCACCAGATGGCGGCAGGAAGGGGGGGGATGTCCCCTCCTGTCGCCTGTAAGAACGATCAAGCAGCAGATCTGCCGCTATGATCATTCTTATGGTGTACAGAATCGCTGGCTGAAAACAAGGATATCTGGAATGATGCCTGTGGCTGCTGGCATCATTCAGATTTTCCCACTGAAAGTCCAGGACGTCATATTGGGCGGGAAGTGGTTAAAGTAACACCATTGTGACCAAAACTCCAGGTTTACCTCACTTTAAATCGTTACTCTTTGCTTTACTAAATGCTGAGGGCACTCTGTCAGAACTAAAAAAAAAAAAAAAAAAACTACATACAACCACAATTCAAAAACAAAAAAAAGTTGGGATACTGTGTAAAATCTACATAAAAACAATGTAATGTTTTTGTAGTAACAGCATATGTTTAAACCAGGGTTCCATTGCACCATGGGGTTGCTCGAGGTTCCTTGAGCAATTTTTGCCTCTCAGATAAGTTCCCACTGACACCATTGATCTCTTTAGCTATCTGGAGGGGGGTACTTCTTCCCGATGACCACAAGTGTAAGGACCATTCTTCCCACTAATCATCACAATAATATATCATGAGTTGTAGATACAGTCATTTTTTTTTTAGGAAGGATTCCCTATGAACGGAAAGGGCTCCTCTCTGTTAAGGTTGAGAAAGTCTGGTTTAAACAGAAAATCTCCAAAAAGTTGGACCAGGGCCGTTTACCATGGTATAACATACCCTCTTCTTTTAACAACACTCTCTAAACATCAGGGAACGGAGACCAGTTGCTGGAGTTTTGGCAGCTCTAAAACATGGATATCATTCAGCATTGATGATGTCTTTGCAGATGTGCAAGCTGTCTATCTTATACACTAATGCACCCCCTAAACCAGGCATGTCCAATCGTGGCCCACAGCCAGATTTTAAACGGTCCGCCTGGTTATTTAAACATGTATATCTTTTGTGGCCCCCAACGATCTCCCAGCGACAGGGCCACAAAAGATATATAGGCTGGCTGCCTCGGAGGGAGGAGGGGGGACGAGTGCCATGCACACAGGATTAGTTTTTCCTGTTTACACGGCAGCCTCTGTAATAGGAAGTCCTGTCTCCATCGCTGCCATTGCACGACTGTTCTGTCCATCAAAGGAGGTGGGACTTTCCCTTAAAGAGGCCGCTGTGTAAACAGGAGATTCTCCTGTAGGATCTCCTTGGCGCTCGTCCTGCTCCCTCCAAGGCTGCACTGATGGCAAATAGTGAGTGCATTTTTCTGGCAATAGTGAGTGAATTCCTAGCAATAATGGCTGCATTCCTGGCAATTGTGGGTCTGCAGATGGGCACTGACCCTTATTTTGCTTCACAGTTCTTTATTTAAAATTTTAAGGTTTTTTTTCGTGAAACTTCCCTCTTAACCTCCCTGGCGGTATGATTAGTTCTGATTTTAGGTGCTGAAAGCGGTACAATTATTTTGCATGTAAATTTGGGGTTTTATATTGTAGGCTTGCAATTCTTAGGAATAACTCTCTTAAATCTGTTCAAACCAGAGTCGTCTAGTAGACATCCCGGGTATGATATTATTTATTATCATTATTTATTATATTATAAATCTTAATAAAAATTATTCAATAATTAATCAAATCCAAAAACACTGAAATTTGCTCATTTGCAGAATTGTCGCTGCCATTAGATTTAGTGTTTGATGACGAATTTCCCCACAAATCGCTATCGCTCAATTCTGCAAGTGATTATAATTTATTATCGCTGTTTTCTAGTTGGTCTAAAATTACTTGTGACATAAAGGGAAACTTTTTTGTTGCTATGGGCAATCTCCAAATTCCAGGCAGAAAAAACAGTATTTATAATATAAAAGTGCATACAGGGCACTGGACAGACCACTAGGGACAAAGGGGTGTGTCATTTATTTTATACAGTACTGTAATCTGTAAGATTACAGTACTGTGTGTGTTTTTACTTTTTTGAATTTGGCGCCGATCTCCGCTCCCGTGGGCCGTAACGTCGCAGGGAACGGAGCTCGGTGGCACTCGGGCACTCTGTGAATCGAGCGGAGGACAGCTCGATCACACAGCACGGAGGACATCGCTGGATCCAGGGGACAAGGTAAGTAACTTCTCCCTGTGTCCAGCGATGCGATCCCGAATCTGGCTCGGGGTTACCGCTTATGGTACTGAAATCCCAGCCCGAGCCAGACTTGGGATCACCTCCAGGGAGGTTAAAGTGAAGGTGCATGTTATACGCCAATAAATATGGTATATCCAAATAATACGCCTAAGTTCATCTCTTCACCACACACTGCCCAACAAGAATTCTCTTGCCTTTGTGGCTGTGTATTAGTGCTTGAACAAACACACTTAGACCGACTTTTAATGGATCAAAGAATGTTAGGCAAAATGGCCGGCCCTCGCACATCTTCACTTCATCAAATCTGGCCCTCTTTGAAAAAAGTTTGGACACCCCTGTCCTATACCATCAGAGATGCAGGCTTTTGAACTAAGCTCGGATAACAAGCCACAGTCCCCCACTCCGCTTTAAGCCTAAGAAGGTGGTGCCCATGGTTGCCAAAAGACTGTAAAATTTTGATTTATCTGACCCCAGAACATTTTAAATGAGCTTAGCCCAAGAGAAGATGGCAGCTTTGATGGATCAGGCATGCTTCTTTGCATGATAGCGCTGTACCTTGTATTTTTGGATGGTGCGGCAAACTGTGCTCAGAGACTGATTTCTAAAAGTATTCCTAAACCCATGCAGTGATGTCCATCACAGAATCATGCCTGCTTTTAATGCAGTGCTAAGGACCCAAAGATGACAGGCATCTAACATTCAGAGAATCTGGAGAAATATTTGTCCACAAGGAACAAGGTTGAAATTGAATATTTTGATATTATGTACTGTAGGTGGCGATATATTTAGTCTTTGCAATTTTACATCGAGGATAAATATTTTGTAGTTGTTTCGTGAACCTCTGCCCACCTTTACTTCTGAGACCCCTCCCGCCCCCCGTGATGCTCCTTTTTTGTACCCATGCATGCTACTAACCTGTTGCCAAATGTTTCATCTCTTCCTTGTTAGTACCACTTTCCCAGCTTTTTGTTCAAGTTTTTTTTTTTTTTTTTTTTTTAAGGGCACATTTTCTCAATTTAAACATTTGATGTTTTCTATTTCCCATTGTGAATAAAATATGTGTTTATGATATTTCTAAATCATTGTATTCTGAATGTAGATTTTATACAGTGTCCAGATGTTTTTGGAATCCAGGCAGTAGTATAGGAACTTCCTATCAGCTACTGGAACAAAACCAGGCCTACTCCTTTTATCCAAAGGAAGCCTTGTATTTTATTAATGAATACAATGATTCCTGCCAATGGCTGAAAAGGACAAAGTCGATTTTACTAGAGCAGCAAACAGGAAGGCCCTGTGCAACACAGCTGATGCTACAGTTTATATGGTGCTAACCATCACTTTGTAAAGGAAGGAGTTAAATTAGGCCAGCTTGGCCTACACAAACTATTTAAAGTGAAAGTAAACCTGGAGTTTGGCTTTAATCCTGTAGCAATTATGGAATCTGTACTTAGGGCTAAATTTCACCAAAATGTCCAGTTATTCCTATCGGTTAACTTTAATGTATAACTTTTCCTCTTTGCCAAATTAGTTAGTCCTAGCCTAGCACATGCCATTAATTGATACTTCCAATTGGGAGATTAGAGTGTTACTACCTTTTTTACAAATTTAATTGGAATTACACCAATCATTTGGTTGGTTACCATTACTCTGTAGGACATGCATTCAAATGCATAATACACTTTTATACTACGCATTTGCTTCAGATTTGATGTTTGGTGTTTTTTATTTTAAGCTAAAGCCCAATTAAAAGCATTGTCAATTACTGTAAAGCATTCAGGTTCCATAAAACAATGGATGGGCTTTTTTTTCCTTATTTTTACCAGTTCTATTTGTTTCAGCATAGGTAAAAAGACCCTGCGCTAGCATCAGGGCACAGTGGGCTGACTAGATTAAAAAAAAAAAAAAAATGCCAATACATTCAAAAGATTGTAATGGTGGAAGAATTTTTACATACACAAACATGCTCAGCAGTTGCCTTACACGGTAAGTCCAATATGCACCTTAAACACTTAAAAGGACCAATTTTTTTTTTTTTTACACTTTACAAGTTAAAATCTTTATTTTTTTTGCTCGAAAATTAATTGAATGAATGAAATACTTGTATAGCGCACAATGCGAACTGAATCGCCTCTAGGCGCTGTGGCGAGCTTTGATCACCTGCTAAAAGAGGAAGGTCTTGAGTTTTTTCCTAAAAGCCAGGTGATTTTCTTCCAGGCGGATGTTGATTGGTAGAGCATTCCATAGCCGAGGGCCTTGGACAGCGAATCTCCGATCCCCCTTGGATTTATACCGGGCTTTGGGCACGAGGAGGAGGTTTTTGTTGGCTGATCGAAGACTGCGGTTTGGTGTGTAATGATTATTTTCCCCATTAGGTATTGCGGAGCTTCTCTATGTACGCATTTGTGGGTGAGGCAAAGGGTCTTGAACGTGATCCGATTTTTTACGGTTAGCCAATGTAAGCTCCTCAGTGAAGGAGAGATGGATTCCCAGGTTTTTTTTCCTGTTATCAGCCTTGCCGCCGTGTTTTGGATCAGTTGTAATCGCACAAATTGATATTGTGGTAATCCTATGTAAAGCTAATTTGCGTAGTCCAGTCGTGAATTAATGATTGTTCCAACTACCACTGCTTTGTCATTCTTTGGGATAAAAGGGAGGAGTCTGCGAAGCATGCGCAGCAGATGGTGAGATCCACTGACTACAGATCCTATTTGCGCATCCATTGACATTTGTGCATCTAAAATAACCCCGAGACTCTTCGCTTTGGGGAGATAGTCTGCCCAAAGACGGTTGGTGGAGACCAGGAGGTTTTGGTTGCGGGCTTATGATTTGGGTGTAAGATAAGAAGCTCTGTCTTTGATTCGTTCAGCTGGAGGGAGTTAGTGGTCATCCGGTCCTCTATTGATTTGAGGCAGTTTTCAAGTTGTTGTTGGTGATGTTTTTTTCCATTGATCCGGAAATAAAGTTGCGTGTCGTCAGCGTAAGAGTGGAAGCAGAGATCTGATCATCTGATGATTTGAAGGAGTGGGCGAATGTAAATGTTGAAGAGAATGGGTGACAAAGGAGAGCCTTGAGGGACTCCGCAGGTGACTGCCCAAGTTTCGGAGGGGAATTTTCTTTTTTCACTGTCTGTGACCGATTTCCTAGAAAGGACACGAACCATTGGAGATCTGTGTCTTGGACTCCGGCTACTTCTGTGAGACGGACGAGTAGAGTATTGTGATCTACTGTATCAAACGCTGCACTTAGGTCTAGCAGTACAAGGAGACACGGCTCTCTGCCATCTGCTGCTTCGAGGGCATCATCCCAAATCTTGAGGAGAGCTGTTTCTGTTCCATGACCCGGGCGGAAGCCCGATTGCAGCGGGTCCAGGAGTTTGTGAGTATCCAGGTGAAGTTGTAGCTGATGTACTACAGCTTTCTCCATGATCTTCGAAATGGTGTTGAGGCTCGTAATTGGCCTACGGTTGTTTGGATCCTGAGGGTCCAGGTTTGGTTTCTTAAGTAGAGGTTTGACGATGCCTTGTTTGAGGATGCTGGGAACAATCCCTTTGTGGAATGATCGGTTTATGAGGAGGGTTATGGTTGGAGCCACGATGTCGGAGCATTCTTTCAGTAGCTTTGTGGGGATGATGTCAATAGGTGAGGTACTGTCACGCTGTTTATTAATGATGTTTTTTGCGGTGTCTACGGTAATTGGGGATAGTGAAAATTTCGGCGGTTGCGGTATGTTGGTGCAGACATCCTCTTTATGTATTTGCTGGCTGAGGTCGGATGTTTTCTTATGACAAATTGTTTCCCTGATGGTTTTGACTTTATCGATGAAAAAATCCGACAGTTTGTCACAGTAATCCTGGGATTCACTTTCTGGGGCTTCTATGCACACCGGATTCATTGATTGATTAACCAGTTTCCGTGGTTGGTTTGCGGCCGTTGAGATTGTATATGAGAAGTGGTCCTTTTGCTTTGAAGATTGCTTTCCGATAATTCTCTGTGAGACCTTTGTAGTTAAAGTGGTTTTCCTCTGTGGTATTTCTTCTCCAAGTTCTTTCCGCTCTTCTGCGTTCTTGCTTTAGTACGGCGAGGGAGCTATTAAACCATCCATTTTTTTTCTTCCTGATGAGAGCCCTGCGTTTTAGTGCTACAGAGTCTGCTGATTGCAGCAATGCCCTGTTCAGGGAGTTGAGTGTTTCCTCCGTAGAGTGGTTTAAGGTTATTGTAGTTATCTTGTTGGTAGCGATTTTGAATTTGATGGCATGGTGATCCGTCCATGGCAATGTTATGTTGTCGAGTATGTTGACATCAATGTTCTGTTTGAAAATGAGGTCCAGGGTGTGTCCTGACCCATGCGTGGGAGTCTTTATAAGTTGCTGGAGACCCAGTTCTTCTAGTTGATTGATGCAGGCAGTCGCGATGGGGTCTTTGGGCTCGTTTAGAACCCCCAAACATCTATCGCTATCTATAGGTCTCTTTTTTTTTTTTTTCAGACACCCTAGAGCAGTGATGGCGAACCTTGGCACCCCAGATGTTTTGGAACTACATTTCCCATGATGCTCCACTACAATGCAAGGTAGTTCCAAAACATCTGGAGTGCCAAGGTTCGCCATCACTGCCCTAGAGAATAAAATAGCGGTCCTTGCAATATTTTGTCACACCATATTTGCACAGCAGTCTTAAAAAACGCAATTTGTTTTAAAAAAAAAAAAACTTTTTTGAATTAAAAAAATAATTACAGTAAAGTTAGACCAATTTTTTTTTTTTTTTTTTTTTTTTACACACTGTGAAAGATCATGTTGAACCAAGTAAATTGATACCCAACATGTCATTCTTCGAAATTGTATCCGCTTGTGGAAGGACAACAAAGTTTGACACTTAATTTCCATAGTCAACGTTTAAAAATTTCTACGTTCGCTTCTCTGCACCAGCATGGAGGGACTGGGCGCTTTCGTTTTTTTTTTTTTACACTGTCCCTTTAAACAGATCACTTTTACTCCTATTACAAGCCGTGTTAATTTTGACAGCAAATTTCGATTTAGGCCTCATGCACACGAGACGCAGATGAAACCTCTGTCAAAAAAAAGCTGAAACGCGCGTTTAGAAACGCGCGTTTTGCCGCGTTTGCATGTCGCGTTTAGACGCGTTTAGACGCGTTTAGACGCGTTTGCGTTTAGACGCGTTTATAAAGATAACATCATGTAGACCCTCCCCAAGCTCTCAAAGCATTTTTTTTAACTATTTCTGCTATTTTGATCAGAGTGAGCAGCAGCAGCATAGAGAGCAGTTGTACACTTGCATTTGCCGTGTCACTTGCCACGGCACCTGCCACAAGTTGTGGATTGTCCACTTGCCACGTCACTTGCCACAAGTTGGGGATTGTCCACTTGCCACATCACCTGCCACGTCACCTGCCACAAATTGTGGATTGTCCACTTGCCACGTCACTTGCCACATCACCTGCCACGAGATGTGGATTGTCCACTTTCCACGTCATCTGCCATGCCACCTGCCACAAGCTGTGGATTGTCCACTTGCCACGTCACCAGCCACATCACCTGCCACAAGTTGTGGATTGTCTACTTGCCGCGTCACTTGCCACATCACCTGCCACGTCACTTGCCACATCACCTGCCACAAGTTGTGGATTGTTCACTTGCCACGTCACCTGCCACGTCACCTGCCACAAGTTGTGGATTGTCCACTTGCCACGTCACTTGCCACGTCACCTGCCACGTCACTTGCCACGTCACCTGCCACGTCACCTGCCACAAGTTTTGGATTGTCCACTTGCCATGTCACTTGCCACGTCATCTGCCACGTCACTTGCCACGAGATGTGGATTGTCCACTTTCCACGTCATCTGCCATGCCACCTGCCACAAGCTGTGGATTGTCCACTTGACACGTCACCAGCCACATCACCTGCCACAAGTTGTGGATTGTCCACTTGCCACGTGACTTGCCACATCACCTGCCACGTCACTTGCCACATCACCTGCCACAAGTTGTGGATTGTCTACTTGCCGCGTCACTTGCCACTTCACCTGTCACGTCACTTGCCACGTCACCTGCCACAAGTTGTGGATTGTTCACTTGCCACGTCACCTGCCACATCACCTGCCACAAGTTGTGGATTGTCCACTTGCCACGTCACTTGCCACAAGCTGTGGATTGTCCACTTGCCACATCACTTGCCACGTCACCTGCCACGTCACCTGCCACGTCACCTGCCACGTCACCTGACACAAGATGTGGATTGTCCACTTGCCACGTCACCAGCCACATCACCTGCCACAAGTTGTGGATCGTCCACTTGCCACGTCCCTTGCCACGTCCCCTGCCACGTCACCTGCCACAAGTGGATTGTCCACTTGCCACGTCACTTGCCACGTCACCTGCCACAAGTTATGGATTGTCCACTTGCCACGTCACATGCCAGTCACCTGCCACAAGTTGTTGATTTTCCACTTGCCACGTCACCTGCCAAGTCACTTGCCACGTCACCTGCCAGGTCACTTGCCACGTCACCTGCCACAAGTTGTCTATTGTCCACTTTCCACGTCACTTGCCACTTCACCTGCCACGTCACTTGCCACAAGTTGTGGATTGTCCACTTGCCACATCACTTGCCACCTGCCATGTCACTTGCCACAAGTTGTGGATTGTCCACTTGCCACATCACTTGCCACCTGCCATGTCACTTGCCACAAGTTGTGGATTGTCCACTTGCCACGTCACTTGCCACAAGTTGTGGATTGTCCACTTGCAATTGCAATTGTTTAAAATATTTTTCTAATGGTTTTTCATCATTTGCAATCATTTTTGAGATTTTTAATGTAAAAAAAAAGGTCACCTTTAAAAACGCATATAAACGCAAACGCGGCTAAACGCGGTTGCCGCGTTCAGCCGCGTTTAGCCGCGTTTAGCCCCGTTTTGCGTCTGAAACGCAGAAATTTTTGTCTCTGAACGCATTTTTTTGCTTCTGGAAAAACGTGATTAAACGCAACTGCATATAAACGCAAAAAAACGAGACTGTGTGCATGGACACATAGGATAACATTGAATGAGTTCAGGTGCAGTTGAAAAAACTGTCCAACTGCATCTGAACGCGCGTTTAACTGCGTCTCGTGTGCATGAGGCCTTAGTTTTAGTCTTAGACCCCATACACACTATTAGATTTACTACAGATTTTTGACTTCAGATTTACTAAAACCATATACTATGTGGTTAAGCATTAAGAGTTTCAATTTGTATGCAATCAGGCAGGCCCTTGCACTGCATGGTTTTGGTAAATCTGAAGACAAAAGTCTGCAGAAAATCTAATAGTGTGTATAGGGCTTTAGTCTTAGGACTAAAAATGGGATTTTTGACTTACCGTAAAATTCATTTCTCTGAGTTCATTGACAGACCATAGGGTTATATCGCCCACTAGTAGGGCACTAAGTAGAAAAATAGACTTGGCTACGCCTATGGGCTGTCCTAGGTGACATAACACACACACACACACACACACACACACCTCCCTGCTATAGGCGTTCAGTTCAGTAACAAGCCATGTTAGAAGCATCAAAACTCCTTAGAGGGGTGGGGGCTGTGTCTGTCAATGAACTCAGAAATAGATTTTACGGTAAGTAAAATACCCCATTTTCTCTTTCGTTCATTGACAGACACAGCGCTCCATTATTCAGAACCATAGGGATGTCCCAAAGCAGTGCTAAACATGAGGGGTGGGACAACAAAAAAATCCCAAGGCTAACACAGGTAACCGGAGCTCAAAACAACTGGAGCCCAACCTGAACAAAACACCCCCAAGCAAGATTAGACCCCCTAAACAGCAGCCCGCAATACCTTGCAGCCAAAAAGAAGCATCCCCAGATGGCAGCACGTCCACGGTGTAGAATTTTGCGAAAGTGTACACCGACAACCAAGTGGCCACCGTGCAAAGTAGCGCAGCTGACGCCTGATGGAAATCCCAAGAAGCAGTAATCAGTCAAGAAGAATGTGCCATAACAGGGAAAGGAGGAACCCAACCCCTGATAGAATAGGCCAGAGTCATCGTCTGTCTGGTCTATCTAGAAAGGTCGCAGAAGAAGCAAACAGCCTCTTTTTTGGCCCATCCGTGATCAAACAGCTAGTTTGATCTCCGAAAAGACCCTGTGGCTGTCAAATACACCCAAATCTCCTGAACACATCCAGGGCATGCAAGGTAAAACCCTTAGGAATTTGACCAGGGACACAGGGAAATACAATGTCCTTAGTCAAAAGGAATCAGGAGGAGGGAACCAAGGACAACGGAGAAGAACCATTTAATCTTTGTGGCTCACCAGGTAAGAAGAATGACATGGTAACACCTATAGTTCCGACATTCTGCAAGCAGAGATGATAGCAATCAAAAAAGCCACCTTCTGGGACAGAGCAAGCAGAGGAACCTCCCGAATATTTTCAAAGGTAGGCTCCAGGAGAACCGAACGCACCAAGAGCAAATCCCAAGGCGGTAGAAGAGACCACAGGCAGATGTCAAACCCCTTGATTACGAGTACGCACCAAGGAGTGCAAGACCAGGGGGTGCCCAAGAAAACCACCAAGGCCTACACCTAGCAAGGCAAAGATCTGGCCAAGGTTACAAAAACCATTTCTGCTGCACTTACGGTTCCTAGGAGCACAATGGCCTCCATAATCCTTAAATGGAAAATGTTTGGGAAGACCAGAACCCTTCCTAGAGCTGGCCATTTAGCCAAACTGAGCTATCAGGGGAGAAGAGCCTTGATGAGAGAGGTAAAGAAGAACCCAAAGATCACTGTGGCTGAGCTCCAAAGGTGCAGTCGGGAGATGGGAGAAAGTTGTAGAAAGTCAACCATCACTGCAGCCCTCCACCAGTCAGGGCTTTATGGCAGAGTGGACCGATGGAAGCCTTGCCTCAGTGCAAGACACATGAAAGCCCGCATGGAGTTTGCTATAAAAAAAAAAAAAAAACACACCTGAAGGACTAGAAATTTTTGGCCTTAATTCTAAGCAGTATGTGTGGAGAAAACCAGGCACTGCTCATCAACAGTCCAATACAGTCTCAACAGTGAAGCATGGTGGTGGCAGCAACATGCTGTGGGGGTGTTTTTCAGCTTCAGGGACAGGACCACTGGTTGCAATCGAGGGAAAGATGAATGCGGCCAAGTACAGGTATATCCTGGATAAAAACCTTCTCCAGAGTGCTCAGGACCTCAGACTGGGCCGAAAGGTTTACCTTCCAACAAGACAATGACCCTAAGCACACAGCTAAAATAATGAAGGAGTGGCTTCACAACAACTCTGTGACTGTTCTCGAATGGCCCAGCCAGAGCCCTGACTTAAACCCAATTGAGCATCTCTGGAGAGACCTAAACATGGCTGTCCACCAACATTTACCAACCAACCTGACAGAACTGGAGAGGATCTGCAAGGAGGAATGGCAGAGGATCCCCAAATCCAGGTGTGAAAAACTTGTTGCATCTTTCCCAAAAAGATTCATGGCTGTATTAGATCAAAAGGGTGCTTCTACTAAATACTGAGCAAAGGGTCTGAATGCTTAGGACCATGTGATAATGCAGATTTATTAAAAAAGAAAAACTGAAATATCAACAATTGTGTTTTTTTGTCAATATGGGGTGCTGTGTGTATATTAACCACTTAAGGACCGCCGTATTGCCAATGTACGTCATTACAATGGCACCGGCAGACACAAGCACGTACATGCCTTCCAGCGGATGGGGGGTCCGATTGGACCCCCTCCCGCTGGATACGGCGGTCCGTTTCGCTTCAGGAGCGATCCGGGATGAGGGGATGGCCGTTGGTTTCTGGCCATCCCGTCTCGATCGCTCCTGGCGAATGAGAAGCTTCCTCCCACTGTGTATTGTATACACAGGCCGGGAGGAAGCGATGTCATTCTCCTTGGGGCGGTCTTTTTGACCGGACTACGAGGAGAAGACAGAAAGTAAGTGTGCACCAACACTACACTGACATGTAGGCACACACAGGCACACAAACCCCCCCGATGCCCCCCCCCCCAGTCACAGTGTCACTGACTGCAGTGATCATTTATTTACTGATCACTGCATTCAGTGTCAGTTGTAAAAGTAAAAACTGTCAGGGCAGTTAGTGTTAGGTCCAGGGTAGCCCCCTACCACCCCCCAATAAAGGTTTAACCCCCTGATTGCCCCTAGAGTTAACCTTTCACCCCCTTTTGCCAGTGTTACTAAGCGATAATTTTTCTGATCGCTGCATTAGTGTCGCTAGGTAGCAATTTTTTTTTTAGGTTCACCGCCAGGTTTTTATAGCGCTAGGTACCCCGATATACTACCCAATAATGGTTTTAACCCCCTGATTGCCCCTAGTTAACCCTTTCACCCCCTTTTGCCAGTGTCACTAAGCGATCATTTTTCTGATCGCTGCCATTAGTGTCACTAGTGTCGCTAGGTAGTTAGTTATTTCTTTAGGTTCACCGCCAGGTTTTTATAGCGCTAGGTACCCTCATATACTACCCAATAATGGTTTTAACCCCCTGATTGCCCCTAGTTAACCCTTTCACCAGTGATCACCGTATAAGTGTTACGGGTGACTCTGGTTAGTTTGCTTTTTATAGCATCAGGGCACCCACCATTTATTACCCAATAAAGGTTTAACCCCCTGATCACCCAGCGGGTGATATCAATTAGGTTTTAGGGTCAGGGTCTGCGTCGCCCCAGGCAGCGCTAGGTTAGTGCCAGTACCGCTAACACCCACACGCAAAGCATAAACCTCCCGTAGTGGTATAGAATCTGAACAGATCAATATCTGATCTGATCAGATCTATACTAGCATCCCCAGCAGTTTAGGGTTCCAAAAAAACGCATTGTTAGCGGGATCAGCCCAGATACCTGCTGGCACCTGCGTTTTGCCCCTCTGCCCAGCCCACCCAAGTGCAGTATCGATCGATCACTGTCACTTACAAAACACTAAACACATAACTGCAGCGATCGCAGAGTCAGGCCTGATCCCTGCGATCGCTAACAGTTTTTTTTGGTAGCATTTTATTATAGGTTTTCGGGGTCCCGTACGTGATTGGCTCCCAAAAAGTCCCCCACATGTGGTATCCCCGTACTCGGGAGAAGCAGCATAATTTATTTTGGGGTGTAATTTGACTTATGCCCATAGCATGTGTGAGCAATATATCATTTAGTGACAACTTTGTGCAAAAAAAAAAAAAAAATTGTAAAATTCCTGCAACTTGTGGCAAAATATAAAATATTTCATGGACTCAACATGCCTCTCAGTAAATAGCTTGGGGTGTCTACTTTCCAAAATGGGGTCATTTGGGGGGGTTTTGTGCTATTTTGGCATTTTATGGCCTTCGAAACTGTGATAGGTAGTGAGGAGTGAAATCAAAAATGTTCACCCTTAGAAACCCTGAAGGCAGTGATTGGTTTTCGGGGTGCTGTACGCAGCTAGACTCCCAAAAAGTCCCACATATGTGGCATCCTCGTACTCAGAAGCAGCAGAATATATTTTGGGGTGCAATTCCACATATAATTATGGCTTGTGTGAGCAATATATCATTTAGTGACAACTTTTTGTAAACTTTTTTTTTTTGTGTGTCATTATTCAATTTACTTGGGACAAAAAAAAAAAATTCAATGGGCTCAACATGCCTCTCCACAACTTCCTTGGGGTGTCTACTTTCCAAAATGGGGTCATTTGGGGGGGGGGGGGGTTTGTACTGCCCTGCCATTTTAGCACCTCAAGAAATGAGATAGGCAGTCGTAAATTAAAAGCTGTGTAAATTCCAGAAAATGTACTCTAGTTTGTAGAGGCTATAACTTTTGCACAAACCAATAAATATACGCTTATTGACATTTTTTTTTACTAAAGACATGTGGCTGAATAAATTTTGCCCTAAATGTATGACTAAAATTGAGTTTATTCGATTTTTCTTATAACAAAAAGTAGAAAATATATATTTTTCTCAAAATTTTCGGTCTTTTTCCATTTATATTGCAAAAAATAAAAATTGCAGAGGCAATCAAATACCATCAAAAGAAAGCTATTTGTGGGAAGAAAAGGACGCAAATTTCGTTTGGGTACAACATTGCATGACCGCGCAATTACCAGTTAAAGCAGTGCAGTGCGAAATTGTAAAAAGACCTCTGGTCCTTAGGCTGTTAATTGGTCCGGGGCTGAAGTGGTTAATGAGGGGAAAAAAATGAACTTAAAATGATTTTAGCAAATGGCTGCAATATAACAAAGATTGAACATTTAAGGGGGTCTGAATACTTTCCGTATATGCTATCCACGTCTAGTGGTAAATCTTCCTAGAGGAATGTTTCCTAGCCTTCAGCAGCATCACAATGACAGCACCTAGCTCAGAACAGCCAGGCCTTTAAAACCGACTGAAGCAGAATGGAATATCAGCCCTTGTGACAATAGAACCTCCGTGAGAGGCAGTCACCAAGGGATGTCATCGACCAAGACAAGGCTATCCAGGCCCACTATAATGGCCGGAATCCCTTTGACTTTGATCCTGCGCAAAAGCTTGAGAGGAGGAGAGGCATAGATCCAACTATACCGCCACCACTGGGCCACCAGAGCGTCTGCAGTGTCCACCAGGAGGATCCCATGATCTTACCAGAAACCTCAGTACCGTTCCACTAAGCCAGGATGCAAACAGATCTACCTCGGGAGTGCCCCAATCGGAGAAATACCCATTGAAACCTGTCCTGAAGAAGGTACCACCCTGTGGACCAACGCTAGCCAACTGCCTGACAGGTGGCCACTCCTAGAATGCATACAGCGGAGAGGGCAGGAACAAGGCGTTCTGCCCACCCTGAGGATGCTAGCAACTGTTAGGGCTGCCAACACTCTTCATTCCACCCTGGTGGTTGACAAAGGCCCCCTGCCATGGCATCGCTCAACTGGATCCGTACCAGGAGACCTCGAAGTCGGCCTCCATGATTCATACAGTCTGATCGCTTGAAGTCCCAAGATATTGATCACCAGTCTGGATTCCTCCAGCATCCATCGAGCCTGAGCAGAACCCAATCCCAGGACACCTCCCCACCCGGACAGATTGGCATTGGAGGTGACCACTGTCCAGTGCAAGGGGAGAAAGAATGTGCCCTGCCGAAATCCCAGAGAGTGAAGCCACCAGACCAGGGACCCCCGATTTTCTGGCTCAGCCATATCGGATAGCCTAGGGACCTTGGACACTTGAAGGGAGCTTGTATGAAACTGCCTCGAAGGTAGATACCATCAGGCCCAACACCTACATGCCCTCCCACCGGCGAGACAACAGGAGTTGAAGCACAGCATGCAACTTCTGTAGTTTGTTCAGAGGAAGAAACACACTGGCTAGAGATGAGACCAGAGTTAGGCCCAGATGATCCAATTTTCTGGAAGGAGCTGGAGCAGACTTCAGGTAGTATAGAAGCCAACTGTATAGCGAGCTACATCACCCCTCAGTGTAGTAGAGGACTCTGGGCTTGCACAACCCCAAGGAGAACTGCCAACAGTCCAGTGACAGACACCTATTTGAAGGAAAAAACCCTTTTCGGAGCTCAAGGGGTGAGGGCACGCCTTCATGCTAAAGGGGCAATGTCTGTGGGTCTAGGCAGACCCGCTCTTGACTCGCCAGACCAAGTCCTTTGCGTGCCGCACAAGACCCTTTTCCCCATTTGAGACTGTGGAAGAGATGTACACTTCCCTCCTGTGAGACTCGTAATGATGTCATCCATGGTAGCTCCAAACAGACAATTGCCCTAAAATGGTAACCCAGTCAGAGCTTTTTTAGAAGCCTAGTCGCAGACCAACACTTAAGCCACAATACATGTGTAAGCACCACTGCAGAAAGAGCTTAGCAAACAGGGGAACTCTGTCCAAGAGGCATCGCATACAAACTGCAGCCCCCCCCCACCAACTCAGCAAAAGCAGAGGGAATCTGCTCCCCCTCCAGGTATGTCAGCCGGATCCTTAAAAGTCTAACCAGAACCATGGTCGCCTTGCGCAACCTAGAGATAGGGGGAATCACTACTGGTGGAACAGTCCACTCTTTAAGGAGGGACCCCACAAAGGGGTAACTCACAGAGAAGCGTCTTTGGAACCACAGAGGGGTTCTTTGGACATTCAGTGTTTACAAACAAATATTCCAAACTAGGGGAGAAGGGAGCGTTTTTTGCCGTGTGAGACAGTTTATGGGTGCCAAGGAGACCGGCGCCTCTGCCACAGCCATAGCTGCAGCCTCCATCTTTAAAGCTTCCCACCCAGATATAATAAGGGTAATAACTAGCACCTTCTTGTGTGCCACTGTAGTTGTGGAGGAACCACCTCACTGACAGGACAGGGAATGTGGCCACCAACCCCGCAAGGTGGGTCACATTCATGACTTAAACAACCCACCCAAAAGGGGGTCGCCCTCAGAGCCGTCCCTCTGGGAGAAGGCATCCGGCGTGGCCACGCAGACTAGTATGCCACGGCCTAAATTTTCGGCTACACGGCACGAGTGCCCAGGTCCACGGGGAGAACTGGACCAAGCAGAGCCAAATTTTCGGAGGCCCGCAGGGAGACCAGACCAGGCAAAGTCAAGGAAGGAGGGCAGAGGACCGCAACAGAAAGTGCCAGCCTCCGCTCTAGGGCCTCCCCACACACATCTAGTCGGATAGGCCGCAAAGCCACGGCCTAAATTAAATTAGTGGAGGGCCGCCGCAGGGGGCACAGATCCGCGTTTTCCTTATCACCTGCCCAATCATCCAGCAGATGCCCAGATGTACCCCCTCCATAGTGACAACAGAGTGTCCGAAGAACATAGGTCGAGTCCTGGGCCTCACCCAGGGAAGAGGGGGGGTGTGGCAGAGAACCCCCAGAGGGACAGACCACCCCAGGGAGTAATCGTGCCCCACGTCACTCCAGGGAAGGAGAGGAGGGGGGCCCCTTACTGCTCCAGCAAAATGTGCGAGTAATGCTCCCAGACAGATCCTCCTGTCATGGCCGACCTAGCGCATAGTTGTGGTCTGCACGCGCTCGCTGGCCAGATCACTGGATCTTAGGGTCCAGCCGTTGATTGTCGATCTCACAGGAAAAATTCAGAGAAAAAAAAAAAAAAAACACACATAAAGTAGTTAACCACTTTAGCCCAGAAGATTTTACCCCTTCCTGACCAGAGCACCTTTTACAATTTGGCACTGCTGCACTTTAACGGACAATTGGGCAGTCACGTAATTCTGTACCCAAACGAAATTTGCATCCTTTTTTTCCCCCACAAATAGAGCTTTCTTTTGGTAGTATTTGATCACATCTGGTTTTTATTTTTTGCGCTTTATACAAAAAAAGCAGTAATTTTCTACATATTTTTGGTAAATAAAATAAAAATTTGCAATAAGCGTATATTAATTGGTTTGCGCAAAAGTTATAGCATCTACAAACTATGGGAAAGATTAATAGCATTTTTATGTTTTTTTTTTTTTTTTTTTACTAGTAATGGCGGCAATCTGCGGTTTTGAGCAGTACTGCGACATTGCAACGGACAGATTGGACACTTTTCACACTTTTTTGGGACAATTGACAATTATACAGCAATTAGTGCTATAAGAATGCACTGAAAAAAAAAAAAAAGGGTAGAACGTACCCATACGGGATTTCACCCAGGGGAGCCACAGTATATCTGCGTGAGCCGGTTCGGAACTGGTTAAAAAGGCAAAAAATTGTCAGGACCAGAGATCCCAGCAGGGAGCTAGGTCCTTACTCCTGACTAGGCAGAAAAAAAACCTGAAGGCCTATAGCGGAGAGGGGGGGTGTTTACCACCTAGGACTGCCCATGGGTATAGCAAAGTCTTTTTTTTATGCCTAGTGTAATACTCCTGTAGGGGACAATATAACCCTATGGTTCTGAATAATGGAGCGCTGTGTCAATGAACTAAGAGAAATGGAATTTTAGTTTTAATCCCATTTTAGTCTTCTGCAATTGTTTTAGTTTTATTCGTATTTAGTCAACAATCTCCAGTACATTTTAGTTGACTAAAATCGAATGGGTGTAAATAAATTGTAATGCATTAGACATTTCTCTACAATTTCCAAACTCATATACTGCTGGAGTGAAAATTATTTATATTATTGAGGTATGAGCATGCCCTAAAGACCAGTGTTAATTTTGAAGTCAAATTTCAATTTAGTTTTAGGCTTGACTAAAATGCCATTTTAGTTCTAGTCATCTCAATTGTTTTAGTTGCATTTTAGTAGGCTAAAATAGTATTCAATTTAGTCAGTCAACTAAAATGTTTTAGTTGACGAAATTAACATGGATTACAAGGAATTAGGGGTGTACCGAATGGGTTTTTTGGTGCCGAAAACCGATACCGAAAATTAAAAATACACTAGGCCGAAAACCAAAACCGATACCGAAAATGACTTTTAAAAAAATATTTTCATACAGCAGATGGTCAGACTAGGGACATATTAGAGGAGATGGTCAGAGACTGCGGGCATGGTACAGGAGATGGTCAGACTGCGAGCATGGTACAGGAGATGGTCAGACTGCGGGCATGGTACAGGAGATGGTCAGACTGCGGGCATGGTACAGGAGATGGTCAGACTGCGGGCATGGTACAGGAGATGGTCAGACTGCGGGCATGGTACAGGAGATGGTCAGAGACTGCAGGCATGGTACAGGAGATGGTCAGAGACTGCAGGCATGGTACAGGAGATGGTCAGAGACTGCAGGCATGGTACAGGAGATCAAAGAAGCCTCACCAGTTCCCCTCAGATGCAGCCTGCCTGATAAAAATACATGCACAGTGTTTTCCATGTATTCCAATGGCTTTAGTTCACACCATGCAGTCAGTTTCCGGTGCGGAAACTGACTGCATGGTGTGAACTAGAGCCATTGGAATACATGGAAAACACTGTGCATGCATTTTGTGCAAAAAAAAAAAGCACACGGAACTGCATCTGGTGTGAACTGGCCCCAAGCAAGCTACCTGGTTCCGTTCCAACAGACTTCTATTGGGAATGATCATATCGTTACCTCTACTAGCAATAACTTAACCCTTCCCCATTCTATCACATGGCGATAAAAACCTGAGTCAAAATCAAGATTATTTTTTTTTTATATGGCCAATAAAGGGAGCAGAGCCTTTGTCCTGTGACCTGGTTTATATAGCATAGAGACATTCACACAAGTTGCCAGAGGTAGATAGTTTCAGACTTGTACTTTATTTTTATTTTTTTGGGGCCAGTTTGATATATGCAGTAAGCAGCATGTTGCATCAAGTACCAATGTGGTCTCTGTAATCAATTTGATTGGTTCTATTACTTTGTCCTAAAAAGGGATGATTAAGGCACACTGCCACCAAATATGTATTAAGGATCCAATGTAACACATGCATCTCCACTTACCCATGCCGGATCAGAGCGGTGATCTCCGTGTGTCACTGAGCTGTGCATTGAATTGCCTGGGCGGCTGCAGTAACAATGTCCCGCCTCCTGTAATCATGTCACGCTGATTCAATGTCCCGCCATTGGATCAGTGTACCGTCTGTCACAGGAGGCGGGACATTGTTACTGCTGCCGCCCAGGCTATTCAATGTAAAGCTCCGTGATACACGGAGATCACCGCACTGTCAGGCGGGAGGAAAGGAGGAGGGAGGACGGAGGACTGGGGACGAGCCACGAAAACACCCGTGCAATGGGCGGCACCAGGGACGGAGCCCCACAAGGCCCCACCCCCATTTCCGGTCCCATTATCGGCAAGATTTTCCTTTCGGCAATTTGCCGAAAACACAATTTTCGGCCGATATGTTTCGGCGGCCGAAATTTCGGTGCATCCTACAAGGAATGTAAACATCCCTTGTAATAGAAAAAAGCATAAGCAGACCTCTTTAATGTGAGATCTAGGGGTCAAAAAGACCTCAGATCTCCCATCTATGCTTAAAAGCAATAAAAAACAAAATAATAATTATGCCTTTAAGGCAGTTGGGTGTAAGTGTCGTTTTACGTTGCTCCGGTCCTCCAAGGGCATAGAGTCCAGTGGGGGGCCATCATGCCCTCACTCGACTTCCTGCCCATCAAGCCACAGGACAGGATCGTCCACTGGATTGGTGGGAGAGGGCACCTCTTCCTCTGTCCATAACAGTAATCTTGCAGAAAATCTGCTTTTATAGATCACTTTTATCTTAAAGCGGACCATTTGCTGTGGAGAAAAATACCAAGGTTATGGCACCTATCTGCTGCCTTAACAACGGTATTTATTGTCGAAGTACGACATATATCCAATGTGGGCAGTCAGGGAGTAGTTAAAAGGGGTTGTAAAGTCTGAAGATATTTTATCTTCATGTATTCTATGCATGAAGATAAAAAGCCTTCTGTGTGCAGAACACCTAATACGTACCCAAACACCATCTCTGTTCAGCGATGTCCACGAGTGTCTCAGCCCTCCAGGACTCTCCCCCCTAATTGGCTGAGACACAGCAGCGGCATCACTGGCTCCCACTGCTGTCAAAGTCAGTTAGCCAATCAGGGGACAGAGGGGGCGGGTCCGAACCACAGCTCCATGTCTGAATGGACACACGGAGCTGCAGCTCAGCTTGGGTGCCCCCATAGCAAGCTGCTGGCTCTGGGGGCACTCAACAGGAGGGAGGAGGAGCCAGAAGCACCGAAGAAGGACCCGAGAAGAGGAGGATCTGGGCTGCTCCGTGCAAATTCACTGCAACAGAGCAGATAAGTAAAACAGGTTTGTTTATTTTATAGAAAATAAACAAGGTTTTACAATCACTTTACTCTATCTCCTATGAGAGGTCAAGATGCAGAGACCATACATATACTTATCTAATCGATAAGTAGGAAAACAAGATAAAGATGGCATCCAAGGAAAAAAAAATAAAAAATCATGAATCTCAATTGTGCAGCACTTGTATCAAACCTTTCACTCAAATGCAGACTAATGTGTACTCCACGGAAATATGAATCCAGGCTTGCCAGATGGTAAGACCCTTAAACTTCATTATAGAGGATAATTTGTGCTTTGATAAGCCACCAGTATGATTGAATCTACCTGAACTCCCGTTTACAGCACCATGTCCAGGTTGAGACCATATAACAGCATGTGGGTGCATTAAAAAAAAAAAAAAAAAAAATTATAATTTTTTTTTTTTTTTTTTTTGCACCCAGATGCTGGTATATTGTCTCAACCTTGACATTGTGCTATAAACAGGAGTTCAAATGGATTAAATTTACAGAATAAAAGTGCAATAATCATTTTCCACCAGTTTTATTTACCTACATTTTCTTTAAAAACAATACAAACCCAGATATTCAAAAAACTACAAATAGTAGCATTCAAAGACTATTCATACCATATAGGAGAACAATATAGTTGAAATAATGTCAAGCGCATAAGCTCCGCCCAACATTTTTCATCCAATAAGGCTTCATCTTGGACTAAGAAAATAATTTATTCAAAATGTTTTCCCTATAGATACCTTTAAAATGGACAAAGCACGCTAAGCTGCTGTACAATCTTTCAAGCATCTAAAAATATTCATTTGCGTTATCTGACCAACTGAAACAGTGGGCTTAATGAAGTGCAACAGCTGATTTATTTCAAAAGGCCCACGAAAATCAGCTCGACACCTGCTTTAGACCAAATATCCAAGTGTATTTTATATACACACACACACACACACACACACACACACACACACACACACACACGTGTATTAAATATATAAAAGTGTAAGCAGACACAAACACATTTTTACGATTTAGTGGATTTATTTAATTTAGTGGCACCTGTAATACATGACTTTTGGAGTCAGTGCATACCAATGGGGGACAAAAAAAAAAAAAAAAAAAAAAAAAAAAAGACATTAAAACATTCATAAGGGACACTTAAGAGGAAATCTGCCTAGATGTTTTAGGTGCAGAAAAAGACTTGGTACAAAACAATTTGACATATGTTTATAAGACTTCCACATAGAAAAACCTCCTTATGAATGGATTGCGTCTGCTGTTGAAGCAAATATTTCAGAAACGGAATCTCATGACAGTGACTAAATGATTAAACACATATATCCATATTGGCACTGTACTGGCTGTAATTGGAAAGTCACATTAGCTTCAGATCGCTGGCCAACAATGCAAGGCAGCAAGAGATCGGCCATGGCGTTTCCAGATCGCTGTACTTTTCCCTTCACATTTGGATGCAAGTCCATTAACAGGTCTCTAATCTGTGGATTGTTGAGTGATTACAGAAAATTTTCCACCATGTTAGAGCATCTTCTGAGCCGATAAGTACTGCTGATGCTAGAGAATGCTTGTTGTTACTCAGGAGTTCATCCCTACACTGCCAGCGTATTGCAATTGGTTGCATCACTTGCAAATACTGGGCTGTGTATGGCCGGCCTTAATGATGCTGATATATTATAAACTAAAAAACTCAACCTAAAAATATACAGTATAAAAAGGTTTGAACATATACAGAAGTGACACCACAAAGATCATGTCACAAACAAGAAAAACTATATATTTATAAATAGCAATTTGGCTACTATGTACATATTTCAAAGCTTTATCGAGCAATATATATAGTGCAGTTGCAAAAAGAGGGAAAAAAAAAAAAAAGGACACCTATCTCACAAAACTCTTCATACATAAAACAGTAAAAAGGGCTATTTGTAAGTATCTCCCTGTCCTTATTCATGGAGTGCCTATTTCTTTAGGACTGTCCTTTCACTCACATTTTGGCTTTCAAGAACAGTCTAAAGCAGAGGTTCTCAAACCAATCCAAAAGTTTTGCCATAAAACATGTTTTGTGGAATCCATTCCTTTAACACAGCTAGGTAAATCACTAAATGACCTCCATAACTTTTCTATGCGTTTTTCTCAAGAGACCCATAGAACTGTTGGCAAGACTTGAGAACATCTTTGAGAGCCTCTGATCTAGACGATAGGCATCATGGGACAAAATCAGGTCAGTGAGAGACACTGGAGGCTTAATTTAATGACAGTGCAAAGAGCAATTAGAAATTACATTTTAATAGTTTAGGGACATTTAAAGCTGAATTACAGGCAACAGATACATATAAAGCTCCCTCTCCTACCCTATTAAATTAAGAAAGAGAATGAATATTTTCTCCTTGCCTTACACCGTTATGGAGATATCGTAAGACAGGCATGTCCAAAGTCCGGCCCGCGGGCCAATCGCGGCCCGCAGTCCGGTTTTGAACGGCCCGCCTGGTGTGCTGCGGGATCAGGGCTGTCAAATGAGCCGATCCCCGGCACTGTGTGAAGCTCCGTCGGCTTCAAAAGTGAAAGTAAAGTGCAGAGGAGTGTGCTGTGCTCTCTGCTTCCCCCTACAGTGCAGTACCCGGCTGAATGAGGAAATGGAATGGAAAGGTACTGTACTACAAGCTAGATTCGTTTTAAAAAGGCTTTATTTATGTGTATGTGTGTGTGTGTGCATGTGTGTCTGTATGTATGTATGTGTGTACATGTGTGTCTGTATGTGTGCATGTGTGTCTGTATGTATATGTGTGCATGTGTGTCTGTATGTATGTGCATGTCTGTCTGTATGTATGTGCATGTGCATGTCTGTCTGTATGTGTGTGTGTGTGCATGTCTGTATGTATGTATGTATGTGTGTGCATGTCTGTATGTATGTATGTGTGTGCATGTCTGTATGTATGTATGTGTGTGCATGTCTGTCTGTATGCATGTGTGTGCATGTATGTGTGTGTGTGCATGTGTGTCTGTATGTATGTGTGTCTGTGCATGTGTGTCTGTATGTATGTGTGTCTGTGCATGTGTGTGCATGTCTGTATGTATGTGTGTGCATGTGTGTCTATATGTGTGTGTGTGTGTGCATGTCTGTCTGTATGTATGTATGTATGTGTGTGTGTGTATGTGTGTCTGTATGTGCATGTGTGTGTGTCTGTGCATGTATGATTGCATGTGTGTGTGTGTCCATGTATGTCTGTATGTATGCGTATGTGCATGTGTGTCTGTATGTATGTGCGTGTATGTCTGTCTGTATGTGTGTGCATGTATGTGTGTTTGTATGTGTGTGCAGCATGTGTGTCTGTATGTATCTGTGTGCATGTATGTGTGTGTGTGTGTGTGTGTGTGTGTGTGTGTATGTATGTCTGTATGTGCGTGTATGTGCGTGTATGTCTGTATGTATGTATGTGTGTGCATGTGTGTGCATGTGTCTGTATGTGTGTGTGTGCATGTGTCTGTATGTGTGTGTGTGCGCATGTGTCTGTATGTATGTAAGTATATGCATGTGTCTGTATGTGTATGCATGTGTCTGTATGTGTGTATGTCTGTGTGTATGTGTATGCATGTGTGTTACTTTTAATCCAGACCCCCCCCCCCATTCTTGTACCATCAGAACTGCTTTTGTGGTGCTTGTGTGTGTGATAGCAGCCAGGATTGCTGCTCCTCTGAAAAGCAATCCATATACAGATCACTTTTCAGAGGCATTTGAAAGGTGGTAAAGAGGCATTATGTTGCCTCCTCACCACCTGTTTTAAGCCCGTAAATGTAGCATCACTATACCGCAACTGTGCAGTCTACACAGTTGCGGGGTAGTTGCAGTGCAGGCCCATTCACCCTGAGCATACCTCCAGCTGCAGCCACAGCATGTGTACACCCCCAGCTGCTCCCTCTGCAGCTAAAGGGGGAGAAGTTGGGGGTGGTAAAAACAGCTTAACCATGTAGTTTTACTGCCCCTCCAATAAGCCCTTGGTTCACATCTGCATGGCTGCATGCTGTGTGTAGGGCAGCCCATGCATTTCAATGGGCTTCCATACCCACAAAAATGCAGGGAAAGAAGTCCCAGAGCTTTTTTTTTTTTTTTTATTGCGCTGCACCAAAAGCACCCCATGTTTCCAATGTGTGGGGTACCATTAAGACTTAACGGTACCCCCAAAGAACAGAGCATTCGTCTGTGTGTCAGGCAAACGAGCGCGACAAAGGCACGAGAATTTTTGTTGGGCCAGGTATGAGTGCTCGAATGACCGAATTTTAATGGTTCAAAGAATGTCAGGCAAAATGGTCGGCCCTCACACATGTTCACTTCATCGAATCTGGCCCTCTTTGAAAAAAGTTTGGACACCCCTGTCGTAAGATATAATGCCTGTGATGTCATTATGGAGTCGCCTTTAGAAGTATCCCTGGCTGAAGCCAGCAGGAGGGGCTTCCAGGAAACCCCACTTGTCTTCTGGTACTTGAAGGGTGCCCTATCAGAGCTATTGTGGGTGTCTACACGGTCGATGACAGGGGAGCAAGAAACTCCCCCATTATGTCTGCAGCATCCTACTGTACAAGGGAAAGCTGCTCGTTTTTTGTATTCTAAGCACCTAAGGTTTCTTACATCAGCTGGAGCAATCTTCTACAGCTCGAACCTCACACATAAACAGTGCTAACTATTATATGAGCGTAGAGAACGTTTGCTGTAGTAGGATATCATCTGAAAGCGGTCACTGCAGGAGAGGAGTTGACAGTTGTTTTATGGGTGAGTTGCTCCATCAGGGTTAGAGAATCTTATAAGCGAATTGACTAAACTTGATAAGAAACTACAGAGCGGTCAGTTTAAAGCCAGTTCACAGGGGTCCAATGTCAGATGTCACTGTCTGTGTCGGAGGAATCAAGTGATTTTCTTTCCTGCAACCTGTGGTCGCAGGAAATAAAATAGTGCCATCTATGATGGCCTGCTTAAACCCCACCGAGTGGTGACATTAGTGCTGTTATATGACCAGTCACACAGCACCTAGCAGGCAGTGTTGATCAGATGTATAAACAGGAAATATGTGCTTTTTGGATTTTAGAAGGTGGGCTATTTAATTCATTTAAAGCAGGGGTCAGTAACCTGTAGATCGCGATCTAACAGTAGATAGTGGACAGGAGACCATCTCAGTCCTGGCTTGCTGGCCCACCATTTCAGCACATCAAAACAGTGTGAAATCCAGAGAGATTACTTTTAAAGCTGGAGCTGTAGTAGGGAGCAAGAGCCACATAAGCCGATGTCTCCTCTGTAGTGGTGGCTCCTGTCCCATGCGATACCAACTACCACCTCTTATTCCGCCACTAGTGGTCTCCAGAGTAGTGCCAGCAGCAGGAAAGAAGGGAAGAGATCAGTGTGAAGAAAAACACTTGACATATTAGTTAGTATAGGGCTGCTTTCATGCTGATGCACTGCGGTTTACCCACACAATGGCTGCAGTGCAGCGTACATTTTGCTTTCCTGTGATTAGCCATAGACTTCCATTATATCCTGCTCTTTTACCACCAACTTTGTGTTAATGAGCCCTAAGGGTGCCTCTACAACTAAGGGCTTATTCACAGGTGCAGCAGCCAATGCTGCTCTTCTGAAAAGCAATCCCTGTGTGTTTGACAGGTGGTGAGTAGGCGATGTGTTGCTTTCTCATCACCCATTTTAAACCCATGATTGCCATGTAATGCATGCATTTGTAACACGGTGGAACAGCAATTAGAGGTTTAAATCAGGTGGGAGAAGGCGGCGCTGGGCAACACTGTGCCCAGTGATCTTTGACTTCTCCTGTGTTGTTCAGGTAGGTCACCTCTTGCTTACCCTTGATTTAAGGGATCCACAAGCCAGAGAAGGAAAAAATAAGAAGAGTACATTTGTTAAAAGTTATGGCGTTCTCTAAATGTTTGTAACAAATTAATTTGCCTGGAGTTCACCTCTAAATGCAAATATTCAGTTAGTAGTTACTGAAAACAGCAGTTTACACTAGTGTAATATTCCCCATTCTCTGCTGATGAAGCTATGTGTCAGAATTTATCTCGGTCAGCCCCAGTGACTGCCAAAAGGCATTTAAACAATGCTGCAAAAAATAAATTAAAAAAAAAGTAGCTTCCCATCACCAAGTTTTTAAATAAAGCCCTATATCTGGAACACATACTAAGTCTGTCTAGTGAACCTGTTAAAGTGTGGACATAATTCAATATCTTCATACTGCATGTACAAGACAGGGAAAAAAAAAAAAAAACTGTAAAAAAGCAGAAAGATCTTTTACTGCATGACGGAATATACAAAAAAAACAACACTCCAGAGTGATTGTACTGGGCCAAGGTAGCTCTGAAAGTGTTCAAGAAAGAACTTTATACTGATCTAATCATTATCTTGCATAAAATACTTCCCTTCTGTCACTTGCATTAAATGTACCTTGTCTAGCACTTTCAGTAACTGTGCTGTAATCCCCTTACTTTGCCAGTCACATTATTTTACTAATGCCTGACATGCAGACCAGAACACCTTTAATGTTGAAAGACGTGCTTTGGTGCTTACAATATGGGAAAATAAAATAAAACTAGAAAAGAAACATGCAAGTGTCAAGGTATGGCTCTTAGTGGATAAACGAGACAGGATTTATGCACATGTAAAACTGCTCCGACAAACCCTGAGGAAACCGCATTGGAGGTACCAATATCCTGACCCCCTTTGAGACTGCAGCTTGTCTCGTCCACTAGAGTGAATAATCGGTCTCT